>NC_064639.1:466391411-471391411 GCF_023864345.2 Schistocerca serialis cubense
GATGGGGAATGGGCTTCTTGAAATATATAATGACTTTACAATTAAAATATCAATTTGAACATCGATCTACTAATTACTAGTTCTCTGAGAATATGAAAATGGTGTAACAAGCAGTTTCAGCAGAGTGAATACAACGTAGACTGAGGTGACAAAAGTGATGGGATAGCGTTATGCACCTTTGCAGATGGCACTAGTATCGCGTACACAAGGTATAAGGGGAGTGCATTGGCGGATGTGTCATTTGTACTCTGGTTATTCACGTGAAAGGCTTTCAGATGTAATTACGGCCGCACGACGGAAATTAACAGACTTTGAACGCGAAATGGTAGTTAGAGCCAGATGCATGGGAGATTCCACTTCGGAATTCGTTAGCGAATTCAGTATTCCGAAATACAGAGTGTGCCGCGAATAACGAATTTCAGGCATCACGTACAACGCAGTGGCCGATGGCCTTCACTTAACGACAGTGAACAGCGGCGTTTGCGTACCGTTTTCAGTGCTAACGGACAACCAACACTGCGTGAAGTAACCGCAGAAATCAATATGGGACGTACGACGAACGTATTCACTAGGAGAGTGCGGTGATATCTGGCGATAATGGAACATGCCAGCAGACGACCGACGCGAGTGTCTTCGTTAACAGGACGACATCACCTGCAGAGCACGTCCTCGACTCATGACCATATCGGTTGGACCCTAGAGCACTGGAAACCTGGGACCTTGCCAGATGAGTCCCGATTTCAGTTGCCAAGAGCTGACAGTAAGGTTCGAGTGTGGCGTAGACCCCATGAAGCCATGGACCCAAGTTGTCGACAAGGCAGTGTGCAAGCTGGTGGTGACTCCATATGGGCTGTGTTTACATGGAATGGACTGGATCCTGTGGTCCAACTGAGGCGAACATTGAGTGAAAATGGCTGTGTTCGGATACTTTGAGACCATTTGCAGCTATTCATGATCATCATGTTCCCAAACATGTCACAGGGCCACAATTATTCGCAACTGGTTTGAAAAAGATTCTTGAGAATTTGAGCAAATGATTTAGTCATCCACATCGCCCGACATGAATCCCATCGAACATTTAAGGAACATAATTGAGAGGTCAGTTTGTGCACAAAATCCTACATCAGAAACAATTTCGCGATTACAGACTGTTACAAAGGCAGTACTTGTGCAGGGGACTTTCAGCGACTTGTTGAGTCCATTCGGCGTAGAGTTGCTGCTCTATGCTGGGCAAAAGGAGGTTCGACACGACATTAGGAGGTATCCCACGACTTTTTCCACAACTGTAACCGTTATAATATTACTGACTTTCATCCTTCACTTTAATCTCTCACTCTGGGAGGAAGATACGAAATATTTCACCGTCTCCCTCTTTTTTCTCACAGAGAAAATATTTTGTGTGTGTCATCAGAAAATTGATATGCAGGATTTTCTAGGAGTGCGTAAACCACTTATGGCAATTTTATGGTTGATTCCTGTAACTACTTTGTTAAGCTTTAAGAGCTTACATGTGTAGAACGCTGTGCTCTTTTTTTCTCTACATCTGAGGCAGTTCTCTGTCTGTCAGTGTACTGGCCGACAGTGGAGGAGGCGGTTATATGGAGACGATAGTGTACTTACGAACACACAACGTTTTTTGGTCGGTACTTTAGTCTAGTAGCTGAATTTAGAATCACATCAAGAAATTCGCACTAGGGATTTTTTATCATTTTCTACAGATTTTGTAATTGCTAGATATGAGATTGTGCTTCTTTCGCAGAATTTATAAATATTTCGCGTTCTACACATTTAAGTGCCATGTAAAACATGAAAACTGTTTAGAATGTATGGTTAATTCTTCAGGTACAGAACTTTATGGTGATTAATATGCTGTACATATTTTTAACTGTTTGTGTCACATGTGGACAGTTAACCTAGACATCATCGGTCGTGCAGCAGTTTGTGCTTTCAAACAGAAAATCTTTTACCATGGAATATGTCATACTTGCAAATAAATTGAGTTTATTTAACGTCTTAATAGTTTTACCTGATTTAACTGGTTTTTGGTAATGCTTCTGCCTAATTTGATTTCACTTACTGATTATTGGTGTTTGGTAGAGTAATGATGCAACAGACAGACGATTAAATATTAAACTGACAAGATTTTCTCGATTGTAAATCTTTTAAATTTCAATAGAATATTTAAACCTAGGCATATGATCATTTGCACCTTGGCACATGTTTTCACATTTTCAAAAACCTTTTCTGGCGTAATTTTTGTAATTTCAGAGAAAGACTGCAGCACATAAAAAGTGAATGCTGTCATTCAAAAACGCCGTAAGAAAATATATGAAACTTCTATTACAAGGCTGACTAGAGCCTAAACAAAGAAAAGCGTTTCAATGAAGAACACTCTCCCCTCCAAGTTCAGCTCTAAAGGTAAATAGAATTACCAGCTAACAATAAGTACTATACGAAGGAAATATACATTGCTGCTAGCTTAGTCTAGTTTTTTAATTGATAAGATATACTTAACACTGAGATGCAGTTGGGGTGCAAATATGTCAGTTTCGATTATTGAAGTAACTGATACAAATGTTTACGAAGTTATCCGACAAAGGTGTCTAACTGTAACGTGCGGTGCACGCACTTTCTCTATCGTTTACATATCGCCAATGATAGACGTTACTGTCACTAAGTAGAAATGCTTTTACGAACTGCAAAACTGGCTGAGCGAAAATATCTAAAAAACATGCAAACAAATATTTTGTACACTTCATCAGATGTAACGTTTGCATATCACCACAAACGTGAATCAATAAATCAAAAATATTGTGAAGAATGATCAAGTGTGCTATGACCAACTAGTATCTGAGGAAAATATAATCAGGAGAAACTCCGATACACTGAAAGAGAAAAGTGTGTAAAGATGGTAAATAATTATATGGATTTCAGAGGGATTGCAAATTACTTATTGTATGAAGACAATGAGAGAAGGGAATGAGAAGGGAAACGGTACATTAACGTCAAAACTGATCGATGTGGAATGAAGGTACGAGTACTTAATCGACATAGGAAGCCGTTTTTCCAGAAATCCAAAAAAGTTGTTGGTGTAAAGCTTGTCCTTGATTCCAATCATTTAAATAATTTTTTACTAAGGAAAATGAGTCTTCTGAGAGTACTGATGAGTCAAAAGGGGTATGTTATTAGACACTTTTCATGCCACGTATTTGTGCGCATATAGAGAGGCACTTGTCTGTCACACAGATCTGTAGTCACTTACGCTTTAGCTCGGGTAATACAACCATGGGTGTAAACTAACTTACATCTTAGCAAGTTGTCCGACCTTTGACAGGACTCCACCAATAGAGAAGCTTGATAACAGAATTGCTGATCCAGGGCTTGTAGTAGGCAGACAGTGAGACAAATGTTTCCACTCCACTTGCTGCCGTGACGTTGACGTGAATATTCTGCCCCATGGTGTAGACACCTTCTCTTGTGATAGTCTATTGGCCACAATCAGCCAACTTTATTTCGTATTATGGAGAAATGGTTGTTAGCTTGCACGCTTCATCCGTCGTCCCCAGCTCGTGGTCGTGCGGTAGCGTTCTCGCTTCCCGCGCCCGGGTTCCCGGATTCGATTCCCGGCGGGGTCAGGGATTTTCTCTGCCTCGTAATGACTGGGTGTTGTGTGATGTCCTTAGGTTAGTTAGGTTTAAGTAGTTCTAAGTTCTAGGGGACTGATGACCATAAATGTTGAGTCCCAAAGTTCTCAGAGCCATTTTGAAGCTTCATCCGTATATACATGACACAAGGCTTCAAGTTTATTAGCTCGTGCTCTTCCACTCATCAAATAATATTTTGGGCTTTCATACTAATGTTGTTGTTGTTGTTGTTGTTGTTGTGGTCTTCAGTCCAAAGACTGGTTTGATGCAGCTCTCCACGCTACTCTATCCTGTGCAAGCTTCTTCATCTCCCAGTACCTACTGCAACCTACATCCTTCTGAATCTGTTCAGTGTATTGATCTCTTGGTCTCCCTCTACGATTTTTACCCTGCACGCTGCCCTCCAATACTAAGTTAATGATCCCTTGATGCCTCAGAATATGCCCTACCAACCTATCACTTCTTCTAGTCAAGTTAGGCCACAAATTTCTCTTCTCTCCAATTCTGTTCAATACCTCCTCATTAGTTATGTGATCTAGCCATCTAATCTTCAGCATACTTCTGTAGAACCACATTTCGAAAGCTTCTATTCTCTTCTTGTCTGAACTATTTATCGTCCATGTTTCACTTCCATACATGACTACACTCCATACAAATACTTTCAGAAACGACTTCCTGACACTGAAATCTAAACTGGATGTTAACAAATTTCTCTTCTTCAGAAACGCTTTCCTTGCCACTTCCAGTCTACATGTTATATTCTCTCTACTTCGACCATCATCAGTTATTTTGCTTCCCTAATAGCAAAACTCCTTTACTACTTTAAGCGTCTCATTTCCTAATCTAATTCCCGCAGCATCACCCGATTTAATTCGACTACATTCCATTATCCTCGTTTTGCTTTTGTTGATGTTCATCTTATATCCTCCTTTCAAGACACTGTCCATTCCGTTCAGCTGCTCTTCCAAATCCTTTGCTGTCTCTGACAGAATTACAATGTCATCGGCGAACCTCAAAGTTTTTATTTCTTCTCCATGGATTTTAATACCTACTCCGAATTTTTCTTTTGTTTCCTTTACTGCTTGCTCAATATACAGATTGAATAACATCGGGGAGAGGCTACAACCCTGTCTCACTCCCTTCCCAACCGCTGCTTCCCTTTCATGTCCCTCGACTCTTATAACTGCCATCTGGTTTCTGTGCAAATTATAAATAGCCTTTCGCTCCCTGTATTTTATCCCTGCCACCTTCAGAATTTGAAAGAGAGTATTCCAGTCAACATTGTCAAAAGCTTTCTCTAAGTCTACAAATGCTAGATACTTAGGTTTGCCTTTCCCTAATGTAGCTTCTAAGATAAGTCGCAGGGTCAGTACTGCCTTACGTGTTCCAACATTTCTACGGAATCCAAACGAATCATCCCCGAGGTCGGTTTCTACCAGTTTTTCCATTCGTCTGTAAAGAATTCGCGTTAGTATTTTGCAGCCGTGGCTTATTAAACTGATAGTTCGGTAATTTTCACATCTGTCAACACCTGCTTTCTTTGGTATTGGGATTATTATATTCTTCTTGAAGACTGACGGTATTTCAGCCTGTCTCGTACATCTTGCTCACCAGATGGTAGAGTTTTGTTATGCCTGGCTCTCCCAGGGCTGTCAGTAATTCTAATGGAATGTTGTCTACTTCTGGGGCCTTGTTTCGACTTAGGTCTTTCAGTGCTCTGTCAAACTCTTCACGCGGTATCACATCTCCTATTTCGTCTTCGTCTACATCCTCTTCCATTTCTATAATATTGTCCTCAAGTACATCGCCCTTGTATAGACCCTCTATATACTCCTTCCACCTTTCTGCTTTCCCTTCTTTGCTTAGACCTGGGCTTCCATCTGAGCTCTTGATATTCATGCAAGTGGTTCTCTTTCCTCCAAAGGTCTCTTTATTTTTCCTGTAGGCAGTATCTATCTTATCCCTAGTGATATGCGCCTCTACATCCTTACATTTGTCCTCTAGCCATCCCTGCTTAGCCATTTTGCACTTCCTGTCGATCACATTTTTGAGATGTTTGTGTTCATTTTTGCCTGTTTCATTTACTGCATTTTTATATTTTCTCCTTTCATCAATTAAATTCAATATCTCTTCTGTTACCCAAGGATTTATGTTAGCCCTCGTCTTTTTACCTTTTTGATCCTCTTCTACCTTCACTATTTCATCTCTCAAAGCTAAGCATTCTTCTTCTACTGTATTTCTTTCCCCCATTCTTGTCAATCGTTCCCTAATGCTCTCCCTGAAGCTCTCTGCAACCTCTGGTTCTTTCAGTTTATCCAGGTTCTTTCTCCTCAAATCCCCTCCTTTTTGCTGTTTCTTCAGCTTTAATCTACTTCATACTAATATGTGGTCATTTACTTTGTCTATTGTATCCGGAAGGTACTGTAAAGACACATGGACCGTTTAACAGAATTTGTATATGAAGTATGATACCTTGTAGTCAATAATTCTATATCATATTGAGTGTGAACATAATCTGGGATTCTTACATACCTACGTTCATTCCGCTGGACTTCGTTTAAGTTAATCTTATATGTGTTTCATACCCCATATGTATTCATTTAAGAGCTACTTTCTCGAATATACATTCGTTACTAGAATGGCACTTAAGGCCGTCAGGAAATAAGCCGCCTTAAGCATATATAGGAGTATTCTTAAATACAGCTTTAGGCTATACAATGTGGTGACAAATGACATGGGATACCTCCTAATATCGTGTCGGACCTCCTTTGCCCGACGAAGTGCAGCAACTCGACGTGGCATGGACTCAACAAGTCGCTGGAAGTCCCCGGCAGAAATGTTGAGCCATGCCTCTTCTATAGCCGTCCATAACTGCGAAAGTGTTGCCAGGGTAGGATTTTGTGCACGCACTGACTTGTTGACTATGTCTCATGAATGTTCGATGGGATTCATGTCGGGCAATCTGAGTGGTCAAATCATTCGCTCGTAGTGTCCAGAATGTTCTTCGAACCAATCGCGAACACCTGTGGTCCAGAGACATGGCGGGTTGCTATTTGGGATACGAAGTCCATGAATAGCTGTAAATGGTCTCCAAGTAGCCAGACATAACCATTTGCAGCCAATGATCGGTCCAGTTGGACCAGCGGACCCAATCCATTCCACGCAAACACAGCCCACATCATTATGGAGCCAACACCAGCGTGCACAGTGCCTTGTTGACAACTTGGGTCCATGGCTTCATGGGGTCTGCGCCACACTCGAACCCTCGAACACTCTTACCATCTTAAATAGGGTCTCATCTGACCAGGTCACAGTTTCCCAGTCGTCTAGGGTACAACCGATATCTAAGTTTGTGATGGGCCTGGGCTTTAAAGCTGTCTCATTGTAAGTAACAATCAGCTGTTTATTTTTATGCTCAGTGCCACTGATTTCGATCAATAGACCGTTATGAAGAGAAAGCAAAGAATAAACAGCTTGTTAATACAAAATTTGAAGTGAACAAATTCGATGTGATTCTCTTCAAATCCTTTAGTGACAAGCCGGTTACACTTTGCTTCGTCTTGATAATGATCTATGGATCGAAACCGGTAGCATTGAGCTTGAAAATAAACAGCTGATGGGCATCTACGTTGAAGTTTTACAACCGATATGATGATCAGCTCAGGAGAGGCGCTGCCGGCGGTGTCGTGCTGTTAGGAGAGGCACTCGCGTCGGTCGTCTGCTGCCATGGCCCATTAACACCAAATTTCGCCGCACTGTCCTAACGGATACGTTCGTAGTGCGGCCCACGTGGATGCCTGCGGTTAACTCATGAAGTGTTGCTTGTCCGTTAGCGCTGACAAATCTACACAAATGCCGCTATTCTGGGTCGTTAAGTGAAGGCCATCGGTCGCTGTACTGTCCGTGGTGAGAGGTAATGCGTGAATGTGGTATTCTCGGCACATTCTTGACACTGCGTATCTCAGAATATTGATTTTACTAATGATTTCCGAAATGTAATGTCCTATGTGTCTAGCTCCAACCACCATCCCCAGTTCAAAGTCCATTAATTCCCACCGTGCGGCCATTATGACTTCTTAAACCTTTTCACACGAATCACCTGAGTACAAATGACAGTTCAACCATGCGCTGCCCTTTTATACCTTACGTACGCGATACTACCGCCATCTGTGTATGTGCATATTGCCATCCGATGACTATTGTCACCTCAGTGTACATGTTAGTCGATGACGCCGATGATACAAGAAAGCGAAGACGGAGACATCAAAATGATTTCTGCTCCCACACTAGCTCAAGTCTTTTCAGTTTACTAGATGCAGCACGATACAAAGAGCAAAAACATTTGCATGGCACGAATTGCAACTATAATACGAAATTCTTAAACATGTACAGTGAGTAGCTGCATTAAGTCTATTGGAAAGATAGTAATTCCATTGACTGTTAACTCCTCTTTAATTATTCCACTGCACTTTGAAAAATTTGCCACTACGAAACTTAAAAGACGGTTATTCAGATTGCGTTTACACACAAATGGATTAGGTTTTATATAAAGGGGTAATGTTCCAGGGCATCAAAAACAAAGTCACAGTCTCTTATCAACTCACACGTTAAAGCAAAGAGTAGTGGAATTCTTTCGCATTATTACACAAATTTGACCAAGTGAACTTTATGACTAGCTTGTAGTTGTATATATTTTTATAATGATTATACAACTTCTGCATTCTTAACACACTGTATAGAAGTAGTACGACACCAGGAATGATGGCAGTAATCATGGACTGTGTAAATAATGTATAATTCTTGTTTCTCTGTACATTAGTAACTAATCTTTGTAGTCACACGATCTTGTAGGTTATACACCTGATGGTGGATTGCTCGTGTTCTTTGGGATTAAGATTTCATAATTGTCTAATATAAATGTTTTGTGTGAATGACCCATTTTTTATGCATAAAATTGTATGTTTATGTTACAAATACGTTTTATGGAGAGATTAATCAATTCTGGAATTAATTTGTCTCTAACTCTAGAGAGAGTTTATGCAATTGTAATTGAAGAACCAACTGCTTGACATTAATGTAAATATAATATGATGTAGGTATACCAGGCTGAAGAGAAAAATGACAAAGACGAGACCAAGATGGTGCAAACATACGACTAATTTACTATTGTCATGGAGGACCAGTATTCAAGACACTGAAGCGACAAAACCTAATCGAAGATAGAGAAAAGCAAATAAAAAATACAAAAAGCTGAAAAGAAGTCACTTGTACAGCGAACTTGTAATCTGATGTATTTTGCATTTCATGTTATTAGTGTAAAGAGTAGGAAGCTTGGTATAAGTTTTTCCGATTGTAGTTTGCCAGTAAGACTACCAATCTGATTTTACAGGTGATGAAATGTTTGTGAGTTTACATATGTATGATTGTTTGAATGACAACGTGAGAAATCTTGGTGACATCACATATATTAGGAACTCTGTAACATTGTACGACACTAAATGAGCCATAATTTTACAAGTGATTTCTAATATTGAGTACATTATTTGAGACTTGATTTTTGAAGTGGTTATGTCCTGTTTAGCTAATTTACTAATTTGTTCAATAACTTTCAGCAAACGCTTACACATTTTGTAACGCTTCAGCAAGCAAAACGAAAATACAGATTTGTGATGAATGACTAACCACTGATAGTTTAAAACAATTACATTTGAATGCTGACAAAATCCCACGCATAATTTGTATTCATGATATTATGGGAGATGTTGATATGTAACGGAGGTGTACGTAAAAATCTATAATTATAGTAACAGATACTAATGTTTATTAAGGTATCCAAATATATAGTTTTACCAGAATAACAGACTGACGAAATATCTAAATTAGAAAATTTGAGTTTCTCGAACAATCTTGGGAGATGTTGTAACTCTTACTGCACGCCTAATACTTCTGCTGCATAAATTAGAACCATAAATGTCACCCCTATACGAACACTAAAATAACTGTTAATACCTGTTGTATCTCATTAGTATGTACTTTCCTGTCTTTTGCATTAGTATGTAAAATGTGACAGCTGTATGATCTGGAAATTTGAAAAAATTGTTCCATGCGCGCCTTTAGTAACGTGCACTAATTGTTTTAATCGTCTTGCATCTGAACCCAACCTAGATCACGAATCCTTGAAAACGAAAGTAGTATTTTGGTTGAATTAAAATATTTAAACAGACAATACTTTCACGATAACGTCACTACACTGTTGAAAGCATGCAGTGCTCCAGAAATGTTTGTCGAAAACTGTAAACTAAAATACACTTACTATGACTGATGATGAGAGAAAGGAAAGAGAGAAGGGGAGGAGGAGATGTACAGGAAAAGGGGAGAGGAACAGATGGTCAGAGAGAAATGTAAGTGGTTATGGACAGGTCGAGGGAGTCAGGAAGACATGGACGGAGAGAGGGGGTAGCGGAGATGCACAAAGAAAAGAGGGAGAATGAGATGGAGAGTCAGAGAGAGTGAAGTGGAGGAGATGGGCAGACAGAGAGGGAACGACGAGATGGATAGATAGACGGGGGAGCAAGATGTGGGACTCAGAGATGGGATGGAGGAGGAGAGGGACTGAAAGGGGGCTTAGGATGAGGTGGATAAAGTTAAGGAGAGGAGGAGGCGAACAGTGAAACGGGACGAGGAAAAGGTGTACAGACAGAGGAAGGAGGAGAGTAGGTGTGCAGTATATGTTTCAAAAGCGTATGCGTGTGAAGCCACGGGGAAAAATAGAGAAAGAGAGAGACTGAGGTTTTAATTCTCGAAAAATCATGTCATAGATGAAGGGAAACTTAAAAGACGCAACATTCCGTTTGTCTATTCCAATACTCAGAATATCGAGAAAGTAAGCCATTACACATATCACTCATAGCATATTATGAGTCTGATGATAATAAATATACCACATACGTTCACGTCTTTAGTTTAGCTATGGGGTGTGATTAGGTTTACCAACCCTCTGGCTTTTCAGTTTTTTTTCTTTTAATATTTGGCCGGCATTTTTTTGTTCCTTCAGAAAACGTCCAGATTTTTTATAACGAAATTGCATTTTATTATTTGACGAAATTCATTGTAACGTAACTGGACTGAATTATAAGCTGCACACACTTAGCTATATATTTCTCATTAAGTTCGCTACCAGAGGTGTAATTGTTTGGAAGCACGCTGCATTCATAGCTGACGTAAGCGATATCTTGATTCGAGGTATTGTAATTTGACTAGCAATGTCTCGATATTTTCAAGCTCTGACACAAAATCTAGTTGTTAGTGTTTAGAAGTGCTGATTCATTCAGAATTTTACTGAAGTACAGTCGCAGTATAGGGTTGCATCCTACTAACGTATGTCATCTTCCCAGGATAGTAGTGACAGAGGAAACCGGCAGTGCAAGGTCTCAGACAAATTAAAAGCAAAATACCTATCTATGATTTGTATTTGGAGAAACAAAAGTGAATCTATATGTGCCGTGTGGGATAGCTGCGTTATTATGGGATATGAGGGTGCTATGGAATTGGAAAGACGTCTTAGCACAGAAAAATATAGAAAGAGCTACCTGCTCTAAGTTCGGTTTTGTGATTTAAAAAAAAAAAAACAAAAAAGAAAGTTTGGAAACGTGTGAAAAAAGAATGCCAGGCATAAACAGAAAATATCTCTCGTTTGTACAAAGCTGTCACTAAATGCCTAGAAATGTCGATGCAACCAACGAAAGAACCGAAATGTTTCAAACGGCTTAAACTGAAAGACATAAGGAACCATTGGTTTGCGGGCATTCTTCCACGTCTTCAGTATGTACAATCCAAAGGTGTGAACAAATGTGATTCGTAACTGCTGTAGCACGGCGAGCTATAAAGGTATGCCAAAAACTGTTTGACCAATTCTGCAACATCAAGAATTTGCCCAGATCTACAACGCTGTATGATAACTCTACGCTAGATCAATAATGGTGTTCCATGTTTAAAAAGTGTCCAAATTCGAAACAACTTCAGAAATGCTGAAAATTTGCCAATTTTTCTTTGCGATTCCTGATATCAATGCATCTACTGATCGTGTGTTTTCTCTTAGGTGCGCAGTAGACAAAAGAAAGGAATGGTTGGTTGATAGACTCAGTCAAAGAAAAGACAAGCAAAGTTTCAAGGATATGGCTTTCGAAGAATTTTACAGCTATATTCTTCAAGATAATAATCAAGCTCTTCTCTCAGCGACACATTTTATTGAAAAATACGCTTTAAAAGGAAACATCACCGGATTACTTCAAGGTAACTGTATTGTTTTTGTATAAAAAATGGTTGAAATGGCTCTGAGCACTATGCGACTTAACTTTTGAGGTCATCAGTCGCCTAGAGCTTAGAACTAATTAAACCTAACCAACCTAAGGACATCACACACATCCATGCCCGAGGCAGGATTCGAACCTGCGACCGTAACGGTCACGCGGTTCCAGATTGAAGCGCCTAGAAACGCACGGCCACACCGTCCGGCTTTTTGTATCATTTACATACTATTGTTTCATATTATAGTTTCTTCGTATATTGAGATTGGAACATGTTTATGACCCCACTACGTAAATAAGTCTTGATTGATTCTAACATAAATTATCACACTACTTTAAAAAGTTTCTTTATTTCGTGGGCACTGCACTGCTTTTAACGCACGTAATTTTGAGTTGGTAGCCCTAGATGTGCTCATGTATGTATCTCCTGTGAAAGATCAAACTTTGAGCAGGATCATGACTCGACTGACTGCAAGCGTGGACGTCACACTTCAGTCTTCCGATTTCCCTTTTCATCGTTCTTGCAGAATGCTTACAGAGTATTCAGAAAACTATACTAGAGTGCACAGCAGGAAGACAGGTTAGCGAAGTATTTGACCCGAGCACAAAAAGGGTAGTTTTTGAGCGAAGTGCGTAGTCTGTGTTTAAGTAGAATTGAGAATATTTTAGAGTCTAGTCTGGAAACATTGACGTTCAAAAAAATGTTCAAATGTGTGTGAAATCTTAGGGGACTTAACTCCTAAGGTCATCAGTCCCTAAGCTTACACAATACTTAACCTAAATTATCCTAAGGACAAACACACACACCCATGCCCGAGGGAGGACTGGAACCTCCGCCGGGACCAGCCGCACAGTACATGACTGCAGGGGATGAGACCGCTCGGCTAATCCCGCTCGGCTATGACGTGCAGAAGATAATGTTGACCAAGCGAATACTTGAATCTGTTTCTCATAAACATTTATTCGATTGGTAAGCTAATTCCACTTTTTAGCTCATATATTTAATCTACAGTCTTACATGTCTATCATATTATTCAGTCGTATTGCTAAATCAAACAGCTCAGATGTAAGTATTGTCTCATGATATCGATAACTATACGGCGGTCCAGATCCCAGTGTAGCTACAAATGCTTCGGGAAAACCACAGGATGTTGTTCCAAGAGTTTCTGCAATTCGTATGACATGTAAAACGTGTCTCACTAGGCCCAATAACTCTCTGTTTCTCCTTAGCAAAGTAAATCAACAGAATTTGTAGAGACGGCCAAGAAAATTGCCTTTACAGATGGACATCTGTTCCTACAATTATTGTTATAAAAACAGCTGCTCCAAAGACGAAGACATCAATTGTTATTCAGGCTCCTAAAGATAGCTGTAATGGGACTCCTTCTTTCCTGTAACCAAGGATTTTCTTCTCGTTAAACAACGGCTTGTCTCATCTGCCTTAAAGTTTCATGGTCTTTATAAAGTACCCGTGTAGCCTTCCAAAATTAATTAGTTCTCTGTGTAAGAAACTTCGTTGAATGAGGTCGCATTTAACGAGAAATTCCGCCCTAAGGAATTTGCCAGTAACGAGAACCACCACTGTGAAACAGTTTCCTTCTGAATGATTAAAAATCAGCTTCGTATACCAGCGACCTTTAGAAACAAGTAATTCATGAAGCAGATTTTCTTTCAATTGGTATGCAAATACCTTTTAGCAGTGCATCCTCGTAATATTTAACCACACATCGAATAACTGTTTACGAAAGTAAAAACAACAAGATACAAATTTAAACCTCACTGCGGAAAAGTAAAAGTCAGTTATCTTTCACACGTTTCATCCTGAGAGCCCTTTGCAATACTTGTACCTTTAGAAAGGTTCCAAGACTTTCAACGTAGTAGACACATCATGGTAATAAGTAGGCACATCATCACAGCACTTAATTTACACCGAGCGAGGTGGCGCAGTGGTTAGCATACTAGACTGGCATTCGGGAGGACGATGGTTCAATCCCGCGGCTGTCCATCCTGATTTAGGTGTTCCGTGACTTCCCTAAATCGCTTCAGGTACATGCCGGGATGGTTCCTTTGACGGGGCACGGCCGACTTCTTTCCCAATCCTTCCCTAATCCGATGAGACCGATAACCTCGCTGTTTGGTCTCTTCCTCCCAAATCAACCCAACTAAATTTTCCCGATAATGGCTATTGAGAAGAAAGAGCGCATCTGAAGTTGGAGAAAATAATAGCGTAGATTACCATAACGTGTCGCTATACGTATTCTTATTAAGAATCACTTGAAATAAAAGCAGGTAAACACTATTGTTTAACGCGTTAATTTGTCTAATGACAATAAAACAGTGTTTCTAAAAAAGTATCATGTTCCTCTATAAACAAAAAAAAAGACTTCACATACGATTCTATCTTCATTATAAAATAAAGCAGCAACACTTGTTGGGAGAGATTCCATCATCTGCACGAATTACTATGGAATCATGGTTGGTGTGCGTTCTCATTTATGTTGTTTTCATTTTCTAAATCGAGGGTAGTTTCTAACCGAGTTAAATCGTATTGTAGCAGTCATTATCCATTATGGCAGACTTAACGCTGATATTGAACTGCGTATTCGCCATTGGCCAATTTCCGAAACGGTATTTAAGACGGAAGTCCCCCTAAAGGACACACTTGCACTGAGCTTAGTTTAGTTTGGTACATGCTTCTGTCTAGAAGTTAACCGCGACTCATTTTTTTCACCGTGTTAGGTGCTTTAATTTCTTCACTAGAGATTTGCTTCAGTAAGGTGGGGCCAGAAACAGTGACGTTAGTGAGACCTCAATAGAGAAGCTGACTGTCGTCCACGAACAGATGAAAGTGAGTCGGCAACTGTCAAAAAAATGGTTCAAATGGCTCTGAGCACTATGGGGCTTAACGTCGGAGATCATCAGTCCCCTATAACTTAGAACTACTTAAACCTAACCAACCTAAGGACATCACACACATCCATGCCCGAGGCAGGATTCGAACCTGCAACCGCAGCAGTCGCGCGGTTCCAGACTGAAGCGGCAACTGTCAATCAGCTTCACACATCATCAGCCGTGGACTGCACTGGTGGTAACGAGCCGTGTAGCTTGGAAGCCACTACGGTTACTAACATGCACGGCAAAGAACCCCAGAGTAGTTCCATGGCAGGTCGCGGCCAGGTACGGAACTATTTCGTAGGGAAACTTATATGTGACAAACGGCCAAAAGACTACCAATATACGAGTAATTCTGACGAGTGGTTCTGAGGCATTACCATCAGCTGATCATTCATTCATTTCCGTGTCCGGTCAGCATCTCCAAAAAATAACGGCAGCGATAGCTTTGTCATTTCTTTCGTAAACATCTTGCATTGCGCACGGGTTGTCCAGGAGGGAGCATACAATTAGGTGGCTTGGATCTTCTTCAGCCCTGCAGTCGCAGCCTCTCTGGCTTCCGGCGGCTATCTGATTTGGTGAAGACTGCCAGTCTCGCTAGCGGGATGAAAGCAGAGCTCACCATCTGCAGCGTCGTCGACAGGACTGACTGCGGACCTTTGGTACAGAGCCGAGTGGAGGGTCTGAATCAGAGGCTGAGACGGTTCTGCGACCGTGTGGGCTGCAGATTCCTCGACTTGCGCCATAGGGTGGTGGGTTTTCGGGTTCCGCTGGATAGGTCAGGAGTCCATTACACGCAGCAAGCGGCTACACGGGCAGCAGGGGTTGTGTGGCGTGGACTGGGCGGTTTTTTAGGTTAGATGGCCTCGGGCAAGTACAGAAAGGGCAACAGCCTCAAAGGGTGCGGGGCAAAATCAGAACATGCAAGGACCAAGCAGCAATCGGTATTGTAATTGTAAACTGTCGAAGCTGCATTGGTAAAGTACCGGAACTTCAAGCGCTGATAGAAAGCACCGAAGCTGAAATCGTTATAGGTACAGAAAGCTGGCTGAAGCCAGAGATAAATTCTGCCGAAATTTTTACAAAGGCACAGACGGTGTCTAGAAAGGATAGATTGCATGCAACCGGTGGTGGCGTGTTTGTCGCTGTGAGTAGTAGTTTATCCTGTAGTGAAGTAGAAGTGGATAGTTCCTGTGAATTATTATGGGTGGAGGTTACACTCAACAACCGAGCTAGGTTAATAATTGGCTCCTTTTACCGACCTCCCGACTCAGCAGCATTAGTGGCAGAACAACTCAGAGAAAATTAGGAATACATTTCACATAAATTTTCTCAGCATGTTATAGTCTTAGGTGGAGATTTCAATTTACCAGATATAGACTGGGACACTCAGATGTTTAGGACGGGTGGTAGGGACAGAGCATCGAGTGACATTATACTGAGTGCACTATCCGAAAATTACCTCGAGCAATTAAACAGAGAACCGACTCGTGGAGATAACATCTTGGACCTACTGATAACAAACAGACCCGAACTTTTCGACTCTGTAAGTGCAGAACAGGGAATCAGTTATCATAAGGCCGTTGCAGCATCCCTGAATATGAAAGTTAATAGGAATATAAAAAAAAGGGAGGAAGGTTTATCTGTTTAGCAAGAGTAATAGAAGGCAGATTTCAGACTACCTAACAGATCAAAACGAAAATTTCTGTTCCGACATTGACAATGTTGAGTGTTTATGGGAAAAGTTCAAGGCAATCGTAAAATGCGTTTTAGACAGGTACGTGCCGAGTAAAACCGTGAGGAACTGGAAAAGCCAACCGTGGTTCGACAACAAAGTTAGGAAACTACTGCGAAAGCAAAGAGTGCTTCACTGCAAATTTAAACGCAGTCAAATCCTCTCAGACAAACAGAAGCTAAACGATGTCAAAGTCAGCGTAAGGAGGGCTATGCGTGAAGCGTTCAGTGAATTCGAAAGTAAAATTCTATGTACCGTCTTGACAGAAAATCCTAGTAAGTTTTGGTCTTACTTTAAATCAGTAAGTGGATCGAAACACTATATCCAGTCACTTTGGGATGATAGCGGCATTGAAACAGAGGATGACACGCGTAAAGCTGAAATACTAAACACTTTTTT
The DNA here is from genome assembly GCF_023864345.2 of Schistocerca serialis cubense. Classification (NCBI taxonomy): domain Eukaryota; kingdom Metazoa; phylum Arthropoda; class Insecta; order Orthoptera; family Acrididae; genus Schistocerca; species Schistocerca serialis. The sequence continues at coordinate 466,408,388 of NC_064639.1, forward strand.
CCAAAGCTGTTTCACAGAGGAAGACCGCACTGCAGTTCCTTCTCTAAATCCTCGCGCGAACGAAAAATGGCTGACATCGAAATAAATGTCCAAGGAATAGAAAAGCAACTGAAATCACTCAACAGAGGAAAGTCCACTGGACCTGACGGGATACCAATTCGATTCTACACAGAGTACGCGAATGAACTTGCCCCCCTTCTAACAGCCGTGTACCGCAAGTCTCTAGAGGAACGGAAGGTTCCAAATGATTGGAAAAGAGCACAGGTAGTTCCAGTTTTCAAGAAGGGTCGTCGAGCAGATGCGCAAAACTGACCTATATCTCTGACATCGATTTATTGTAGAATTTTAGAACATCTATTTTGCTCGCGAATCATGTCTTTTCTGGAAACCCAGAATCTACTCTGTAGGAGTCAACATGGATTCCGTAAACATCGATCGTGTGAGACCCAACTCGCTTTATTTGTTCGTGAGACCCAGAAAATATTAGATACAGTCTCCCAGGTAGATGCCATTTTCCTTGACTTCCGGAAGGCGTTCGATACAATTCCGCACTGTCGCCTGATAAACAAAGTAAGAGCCTACGGAATATCAGACCAGCTGTGTGGCTGGACTGAAGAGTTTTTAGCAAACAGAACACAACATGTTGTTCTCAATGGAGAGACGTCTACAGACGTTAGAGTAACCTCTGGCGTGCCACAGGGGAGTGTTATGGGACCATTGCTTTTCACAATATATATAAATGATCTAGTAGATGGTGTCGGAAGTTCCATGCGGCTTTTCGCGGATGATGCTGTAGTATACAGAGAAGTTGCAGCATTAGGAAATTGCAGCGAAATGCAGGAAGATCTGCAGCGGATAGGCACTCGGTGCAAGGAGTGGCAACTGACCCTTAACATAGACAAATGTAATGTATTGCGAATACATAGAAAGAAGGATCCTTTATTGTATGATTATATGATAGCGGAACAAACACTGGTAGCAGTTACTTCTGTAAAATATCTGGGAGTATGCGTGCGGAACGATTTGAAGTGGAATGATCATATAAAATTAATTGCTGGTAAGGCTGGTGCCAGGTTGAGATTCATTGGCAGAGTCCTTAGAAAATGTAGTCCATCAACAAAGGAGGTGGCTTACAAAACATTCGTTCGACCTATACTTGAGTATTGCTGATCAGTGTGTGATCCGTACCAGGTGGGTTGACAGAGGAGATAGAGAAGATCCAAAGAAGAGCGGAGCGTTTCGTCACAGGGTTATTTGGCAAGCGTAAAAGCGTTACGGAGATCTTTAGCAAACTCAAGTGGCAGACTCTGCAAGAGAGGCGCTCTGCATCGCGGTTAGCTTGCTGTCCAGGTTTCTAGAGGGTACGTTTCTGGATGAGGTATCGAATATATTGCTTCCTCCTATTTATACCTCCCGAGGAGATCACGAATGTAAAATTAGAGAGATTCGAGCGCTCACGGAGGCTTTCCGGCAGTCGTTCTTCCCGCGAACCATACGCGACTGGAACAGGAAATGGAGGTAATGACAGTGGCACGTGAAGTGCCCTCCGTCACACACCGTTGGGTGGCTTGCGGAGTATAAATGTAGGTGTAGATGTAGAAATATTGCAAGATTAATTGCCTCTGGTGCTCCTTGTGCTCCATTCAGTGGCGCAGACCTAGCAAGAAAACTCTTGAGGGATTTAAGGCGGGATCTTGCTGCCTGATAACCAGGTGATCTTAGTTTGTCTAGTATCGACGTTGCTGGTGGTAAGGAGAAACATTATTAAACAACTGCACTGAACAATTAGTTCAAAAGCCTCTTTTAAGTGTCAATTTATGCCCAAAATTATGTGCTGCATTCCATATGGAAGCTTGCTGTGCTTGAATCACTTACGACTTGTGTATTTGTATCAGCCATACAATCGTTGAGCCACAACAGAACACAGTACAAGAATTCTTGGCAATTTTTATCCTGGTGTAGTTTCTATCTATTCTACATGAGGGCATGGAATGAACAGTTGAGCAAGCATGGGCATAACTTGTAGTGACTTGGATTTGCCACCATTGCCTCGATTGCCTGGCCTCATTATTTGTCGTAGTTGTTGTCAGATGTATGGTCATGATTCCTATGGGAATACTCTCCAACTGATGTTTTACATTTGAAAATGACGACATACTACGATGAAACTGGTAATGTAACCTCTTTTTTAAAGAAAAGTTTTAAATATATTGTTACTATAGCTTCTCTGTTGTAGTGCCAAATAAACATTTAAGTTATATTATGGTCACACACCTAATGAGAATTATGTCGGAATATAGAATATATTACCTGTTTGCGACATTGTTTCTCTTCCCTTTAGGTCACGGGGGTTCGAATTTATAGCACCGTATGTGTATGCTCCCCCCCATGAACCATGGACCTTGCCGTTGGTGGGGAGGCTTGCGTGCCTCAGCGATACAGATGCCCGTACCCTAGGTGCAACCACGACGGAGGGGTATCTGTTGAGAGGCCAGACAAACATGTGGTTCCTGAAGAGGGGCAGCAGCCTTTTCAGTAGTTGCAGGGGCAACAGTCTGGATGATTGACTGATCTGGCCTTGTAACATTAACCAAAACGGCTGTGCTGGTAGTGCGAACGGCTAAAAGCAAGGGGAAACTACAGCCGTAATTTTTCCCGAGGGCATGCAGCTTTACAGTATGATTAAATGATGATGGCGTCCTCTTGGGTAAAATATTCCGGAGGTAAAATAGTCCCCCATTCGGATCTCCAGGCGGGGACTACCCAAGAGGACGTTGTTATAAGGAGAAAGAAAACTGGCGATCTACGGATCGCCGTGCGGTTAAAGGCGCTGCAGTCTGGAACCGCAAGACCGCTACGGTCGCAGCTTCGAATCCTGCCTCGGGCATGGATGTTTGTGATGTCCTTAGGTTAGTTAGGTTTAACTAGTTCTAAGTTCTAGGGGACTAATGACCTCAGCAGTTGAGTCCCATAGTGCTCAGAGCCATTTGCACCATTTGATCTACGGATCGGAGCGTGGAATGTCAGATCCCTTAATCGATCAGGCAGGTTAGAAAATTTAAAAAGGGAAATGGGTAGGTTAAAGTTAGATATAGTGGGAATTTGTGAAGTTCGGTGGCAGGAGGAACAAGACTTTTGGTCAGGTGAATGCAGGGTTATAAATACAAAAACAAATAGAGGTAATGCAGGAGTAGGTTCAATAATGAATAAAAAAATAGGCGTGCGAGTAAGTTACTACAAACAGCATAGCGAACGCATTATTGTGGCCAAGATAGACATGAAGCCCACGCCTACTACAGCAGTACAAGATTATATGCCAACTAGCTCTGCAAATGATGAAGAAATTGATGATGAGATAAAAGAAATTATTCAGATAGTGAAGGGAGACGAAAATTTAATAGTAATGGGTGACAGGAATTCGAGTGTAGGAAAAGGGAGAGAAGGAAACATAGTGGGTGAATATGGATTGGGGCTAAGAAATGAAAGAGGAAGCCGTCTGGTAGAATTTTGCACAGAGCATAACTTAATCATAGCTAACACTTGGTTCAAGAATCATAAAAGAAGGTTGTATACATGGAAGAATCCCGGAGATACTAAAAGGTATCAGATAGATTATATAATGGTAAGACAGAGATTTAGGAACCAGGTTTTAAATTGTAAGACATTTCCAGGGGCAGATGTCGACTCTGACCACAATCTATTGGTTATGAACTGCAGGTTAAAATTGAAGAAACTGCAAAAAGGTGGGAATTTAAGGAGATGGGACCTGGATAAACTGAAGGAACCAGAGGTTGTACAGAGTTTCAGGGAGAGCATAAGGGAACAATTGACAGCAGCGGGGGAAAGAAGTACAGTAGAAGAAGAATGGGTAGCTTTGAGAGATGAAGTAGTGAAGGTAGCAGAGGATCAAGTAGGTAAAAAGACGAGGGCTAGTAGAAATCCTTGGGTAACAGAAGAAATATTGAAATTAATTGATTAAAGGAGAAAATATAAAAATGCAGTAAATGAAACAGGCAAAAAGGAATACAAACGTCTCAAAAATGAGATCGACAGGAAGTGCAAAATGGCTAAGCAGGGATGGCTAGAGGACAAACGTAAGGATGTAGAGGCTTATCTCACTAGGGGTAAGATAGATACTGCCTACAGGAAAATTAAAGAGACCTTTGGAGAAAAGAGAACCACTTGTATGAATATCAAGAGCTCAGATGGGAACTCAGTTCTAAGCAAAGAAGGGAAAGCAGAAAGGTGGAGGGAGTATATAGAGGGTCTATACAAGGGCGATGTACTTGAGGACAATATTATAGAAATGGAAGAGCATGTAGATGAAGATGAAATGGGAGATACGATACTGCGTGAAGAGTTTGACAGAGCACTGAAAGACCTGAGTCGATACAACGCCCCGGGAGTAGACAACATTCCATTAGAACTACTGACGGCCTTGGGAGAGCCAGTCCTGACAAAACTCTACCATCTGGTGAAGAAGATGTATGAGATAGGCGAAGTACCCTCAGAGTTCAAGAAGAACATAATAATTCCAATCCCAAAGAAAGCAGGTGTTGACAGATGTGAAAATTACCGAACTATCAGTTTAATAAGTCACGGCTGCAAAATACTTACGCGAATTCTTTACAGACGAATGGAGAAACTGGTAGAAGCCGACATCGGGGAAGATCAGTTTGGATTCCGTAGAAATATTGGAACACGTGAGGCAATACTGACTCTACGACTTGTCTTAGAAAATAGATGAAGACTTCGAGAAAGCTTTTGACAATGTTGACTGGAATATTCTCTTCCAAATTTTAAAGGTGGCAGGGGTAAAATACAGGGAGCGAAAGGCTATTTACAATTTGTACAGAAACCAGATGGCAGTTGTAAGAGTCGAGGGGCATGAAAGGGAAGCAGCGGTTGGGAAGGGAGTGAGACAGGGTTGTAGCCTGTCCCCGATGTTATTCAATCTCTATATTGAGCAAGCAGTAAAGAAAACAAAAGAAAAATTCGGAGTAGGTATTAAAATCCATGGAGAAGAAATAAAAACTTTGAGGTTCGCCGATGACATTGTAATTCTGTCAGAGACAGCAAAGGACTTGGAAGAGCAGTTGAAGGGAATGAACAGTGTCTTGAAAGGAGGATATAAGATGAACATCAACAAAAGCAAAACGAGGATAATGGAATGTAGTCGAATTAAGTCGGGTGATGCTGAGGGAATTAGATTGGGAAATGAGACACTTAGGTGGTAAAGGAGTTTTGCTATTTGGTGAGCAAAATAATCAATGATGTACGAAGTAGAAAAGATATAAAATGTAGACTGGCAATGGCAAGGAAAGCGTTTCTGAAGAAGAGAAATTTGTTAACATCGAGTATAGATTTAAGTGTCAGGAAGTCGTTTCTGAAAGTATTTGTATGGAGTGTAGTCATGTATGGAAGTGAAACATGGACGATAAATAGTTTGGACAAGAAGAGAATAGAAGCTTTCGAAATGTGGTGCTACAGAAGAATGCTGAAGATTAGATGGGTAGATCACATAACTAATGAGTAGGTATTGAATAGAATCGGGGAGAAGAGGAGTTTGTGGCACAACTTGACGAGAAGAAGAGACCGGTTGGTAGGACATGCTCTGAGGCATCAAGGGATCACAAATTTAGCATTGGAGGGCAGCGTGGAGGGTAAAAATCGTAGAGGGAGACCAAGAGATGAACACATTAAGCAGATTCAGAAGGATGTATGTTGCAGTCGGTACTGGGAGATGAAGAAGCTTGCACCGGATAGAGTAGCATGGATGGAGAGCTGCATCAAACCAGTCTCAGGACTGAAGACCACAACAACAACAACATGTGTATGCTAAACAGCTGAACTGCCACCACCCAAGTCCACGTGTAGTACAAACAGACTCGATCTTTTCGTGTATCTAGTGGCCGTGAGACTCGCTATAATGATGCTTTTATAGGGATGATGGTTACCAAAGGAAAAAAAGGAAGGAAGATTAGGGTTTAACGTCCTGTCGACGACAAATTGATTAGAGACAGATCTCAATATCGGGCTGGAGAAGAGTGGGGAAGGAAATTAGTTACGCCTTTTTAAAGTTTTCCTAAAGCGATCTAGGGAAATCGTAGATAAGATAAATCTGGATACCTGCAAGGTGATTTGAATCGCCGTCCTCCCGAAAGCGAATCCTGTCTTACCACGTCCGTCCGAAGGTATAAAGTTTGTCTGAAAAGCAAAAAGCATGCTTGCGTTTGGTGAATCTGATAGACAATCAATTAGAACCTACTTGAAAGACGACATGAGAATACCCAATTCAAAACTAGCACACGTAGAAAAGTTGTGGTTAAAGATTAAATGCGTCCTGTAAAGCAATACACCCCAATTAACGCACTAAAAGACGAGAAAAACGCGCACTGGTTTAACAGATGCGCTCGGAGAATGCTGCGCATGTGTGAATGTAAGGTGACGATTGCGTGGGAAACGTATGGATTGTCTTCCAATGGTCACAGTCTGGCTTCTTTTCATAGTTCCTTTATCTCTGGCATGGATGTCTACACCTTTCTTATTTCTTTTATTAATCAGAGAATATTATGGACAAATAGAAGATATAATATAACAGCACATGGAATTAGACCTGTGACAATTATTTGCATTTGATAAAAATTTGATCCCGTGTTACAAACATCGGCACAGCAAAAACCGCGATCCGCCAAAACATATGAATGTTTCACTAGGGCTAAATATAGTGACAAAACGGGCCACGCGAACGACGGGACATGACGTAAATACTCCTGGGAAATCTCCACTATGCGCGTTCGCGTGTCGCCTAATTGGAAGTGGCTTCTGAGCACACAGGAATAAAACGCAATAGATGGTGCTGCAGGCACCTCAAACATCCCAACGAACAGCCCGTGTTCCTCAGACCCTTGGAGACATGAAAAGATTACGATCGTATGTATTTTATACAAATGTGCCTCTTTAGAAAAATATGGCAGGATCTTGATGTTCTGTTATGGTTGAATTGCATCCTGAGATCATACCTCTTTTTTCTCTGCAGGGCTAGCAAAGAAAAGACTGACCTGGTCTGAATAGAACTCAAACACTGAGGTTTGCGTGCAGACTTAATTATGTATGTAGGTAGTTCATCGACATTGATACTCGCCTGGTATCGTCATTGATACTCGCAAGGTATCCGGTCCCAGGGATTTCAAGAATTTCGAGAATGTTTCACTTTCAACTTTGAAGTCGGATAACAAATGAGAAATTTTTTTCATGTGATATCATTACAAATTAACAATTTTCTCTTTTTTCTCCTTGCCAAATTTCATGGGACTATGTCAGCGGGAAATACATACAATTTTAAATCAATGAGTCTGCGAATATAAAAAAAACGTGATAGAAATAAATAAATATGTAAGATAAATCGCACCGGCTTAGAAGCTTAATTTTTTTACATCACCGAAGAACCGCAGACCTTAGCATGTGACACAAATTTCAACTTCATTCGTCTACCAGTTCCTGAGAAAAATAGGTTCTAACAGTGGAATAGACAGACAGACAGACAGACAAACAAACAGACAACAAAGTGATCCCATAATGGTTTCGTTTTTACCGACTGAGATACGGAACCCTAAAAATAAAATTAAAAGTAAAATAAAATTTGAAAAAGTTGTCATGCTGATGATTGAGCACACAAACGCCATAGCGATCCCATAATCTTCTAAGGTTAGACTTCTCGCAGACAATGCAATTTTATGTACAGGAGCACTGTTAGAAGAAAACGGCTCGGATATTAAGTCAGACTTTGAAAAAATTTAAAACTGGTGCTAAGATTGGTAGCTTGCTTAAATGTTCAGGTATGTAAAATTTTGCACTTCACAAAACAATAAAGCGTTTGAGTCTACGACTACAATGTAAAATGAGTCGCAACTGGTGTCATACAAATACCTGTTTATAATAGTTTGTAGGGAAATGGAATGGAACGATGGTATGTATACCGTCGTAATTACAGTAGGTGACAAGTTTCGGCTCACTGACAAGATATTGGGCAAATATGATCATTCTACTAAGGAGATTACTTACAGAATACTCGTGCGATCTAGTCTAGAATATTGTTCAAGTGTGTCGGATCTGCACTAGACAGGGCTAACAAGGAATACTGAATGTATACAAAGAAGAGCGATGTGAAGGCTCACAGGTTTCCTGGTCCATGACAGAGCATCTCGGAGATACTTAAAGAACTGAACTGGCCGAGGCTTGGGGATAAAAGCAAACTAGATCACGAAAGCCTAATTAAAAACTTTCAAGAACCAGCTTTAAGTGATGCTACTAACTCTTGCTACCGACTAATAACAGTGCACAAAGCAATTGTATAAGAATATGGTCGGAATTTGGGCATGACCGTCTTTAACTAACCATTACTCTGAAGTGATTTTAATTAAATGGATGGAGTCAATGAGAATGAAATTAATTAAATGTAGTGATATGAAATGATATCAGTGACATCGATTCCTAAATGCTGAACATGCAGTGAAAACGACACTGCGCGTGAACTGGAAAAAAAATGCCTGAATAGGATGTGAATGGCCACATTAACCATTTAGACTGTGCAAGCATGCTTATAGAATCGACTCAAACATACAACGTGAATGATTTTTTCCTCCTACAATTAACTAGCAGTACAGCCAAAAAATCCTTCACACGCTACAGGAGATTAACACCACTGGAGAAACGGGTATGATGGAGGGCTGTAGCATGCTGTGCCATAAGGATATTCTTCAATTAAATTAAATTCACTAAAACGAAATGAATCTAATCGAGGAGGATGCAGTCAGTTAAATGTAATAACGAAGCACGTCAAGCTGAAAAATTGGAGGAAAACAGTAGGTAGGCTTACACTGAACGTTTCAGTCAGTCCTGGTGGAGAGCTCAAATGGACTAACTGGTTAAAGCAAATGCTTACGACAAGCAGAAGATCCAGTTTAAATCGTCGTGTGGTATAAATTTTCAGCTGTTATACAGGGTGTTACAAAAAGGTACGGCAAAACTTTCAGGAAAACATTCCTCACACACAAGTAAAGAAAAGATGTTATGTCAACATGCGTCCGGAAACGCTTAATTTCCATGTTAGAGCTCATTTTAGTTTCGTCCGTATGTACTGTACTTCCTCGATTCACCGCCAGTTGGCCCAATTGAAGGAAGGTAATGTAGACTTCGGTGCTTATGTTGACATGCGACTCATTGCTCTACATCAAGAATCTCAGTACGTAGCATCAACAGGTTAGTGTTCATCACGAACGTGGTTTTGCAGTCAGTGCAATGTTTACAAATGCGGAGTTGGCAGATGCCCATTTGATGTATGGATTAGCACGGGGTAATAGCCGTGGCGCGGTACGTTTGTATCGAGACAGATTTCCAGAACGAAGGTGTCCCGACAGGAAGACGTTCGAAGCAATTGATCGGCGTCTTAGAGAGCAGGAAACATTCCAGCATATAACTCGCGACTGGGGAAGACCTAAAACGACGAGGACACGTGCAATGGACGAGGCAATTCTTCGTGCAGTTGACGATAACCCTAATGTCAGCGTCAGAGAAGTTGCTGCTGTACAAGGTAACGTTGACAACGTCACTGTATGGAGAGTGCTACGGGAGAACCAGATGTTTCCGTACCATGTTCAGCGTGTGCAGGCACTATCAGCAGCTGATTGGCCTCCACGGATACACTTCTGCGAATGGTTCATCCAACAATGTGTCAATCCTCATTTCAGTGCAAATGTTGTCTTTACGGATGAGGCTTCATTCCAACGTGATCAAATTGTAAATTTTCACAATCAACATGTGTGGGCTGACGAGAATCCGCACGCAGTTGTGCAATCACGTCATCAACACAGATTTTCTGTGAACGTTTGGGCAGGCATTGTTGGTGATGTCTTGATTGGGCCCCATGTTCTTCCACCTACGCTCAATAGAGCACGTTATCATGATTTCATACGGGATACTCTACCTGTGCTGCTAGAACATGTGCCTTTACAAGTACGACACAACATGTGGTTCATGCACGATGGAGCCCCTGCACATTTCAGTCGAAGTGTTCGTACGCTTCTCAACAACAGATTCGGTGACCGGTGGATTGGTAGAGGCGGACCAATTCCATGGCCTCCACGCTCTCCTTTCCTCAACCCTCTTGACTTTCATTTATGGGGGCATTTGAAAGCTCTTGTCTACGCAACCCCGGTACCAAATGTGCTCGTATTGTGGACGGCTGTGATACAATACGCCATTCTCCAGGGCTGCATCAGCGCATCAGGGATTCCATACGACGGAGGGTGGATGCATGTATCCTCACTAACGGAGAACATTTTGAACATTTCCTGTAACAAAGTGTTTGAAGTCACGCTGGTACGTTCTGTTGCTGTGTGTTTCCATTCCATGATTAATGTGATTTGAAGAGGAGTAATAAAATGAGCTCTAACATGGAAAGTAAACGTTTCCGGACACATGTTCACATAACATATTTACTTTCTTTGTGTGTGAAGAATGTTTCCTGAAAGTTTGGCCGTACCTTTTTGTAACACCCTGTATTATGATCGTGATTTAAGGAACCGAAAGTACAGGAGGTCCCTCCGAAGATTCGTTAGGCGCATATTCTCTGACGTTTCCGTACGCATTTGTAATGTCGTTCGTTTTTGTGACGTGTATCTGAGGAAGACAACTAGAAAAGTTTCCAACATATTGTATGAAGATGAAACGACAACTCGGCTGCAAAATCAAGAATTTATTAACCGTCAGTTTCCGCGGGAGGGCGTTATTAGTGACTGTCTACTGTCTCGCATCGCCAAACAAACACGATAGCTGCTTTAGGAAGTCCTGTTGATTACTACATAGGCGTTATTAAGTTGCAAAAAAATAAAACATGCTTGCATAATTCTAGAACAGAGTGACCTAAGCGATATAGACCTGTAGTTAAGCGCATTTATTTATTTTTTTACATGTCTGGTTCTGCAGGACAAGACTGAGGAGCCACTCTCATGGTCACGGGACGGGTAAGTACATGAAATTAACATCAGAAAAGTAACAGTGGATAAAATAAAATGTACACGACAAGCCGCAAATATATTTTATCATCATGTGCAATGTAGCATAGGAATTAGTTTAATTATTTTCTAGTAACTCCCCGACAGAATAGAGGGAGTGAGCCATGACGAAATTTTTCAATTCAGACGTGAAAGTGCGAAGATTCCTGCTAATTTTTTTTAATTCTTGTGGTATCTTATTGGAAATGGATGCAGCACAATACTGCATATTTCTCTGCACAAGAGACTAGGAGATGCGATCCAAACGTAGACGGGATTTCTGCCCTAGCATTAACTGAGTGACAGCTGCTAATTCTTGTGAATAAGCTCATGTTGTTAACAAAAAACGACATTAAAAAAACATGTTGAGAGGCCAGTGTCAGAAATTCTAGACTCTTGAACAGACACCACACATAGCTATAGCTGCCCGTTTTTGAGACTAAAAAATCCTTTGCGAATGGGACGACTAACCTAGAACGTAATGCCGTAGTCGCAAGTGAATGAAAATAAGTAAAGTGAACTAATTTTCATGTTGGACTATCACTTACTCCAGGTGCTGTTCGCATTCAGTTTTTCAACAGGATCCTGAAATAGCTTTCCATGACAGCTTACTGTCTATCTGAACACCTCGAAATTTAGACTGTTCTGACTCATTAATGATATACCCATTCTTTGTAGTGAGAATGTCAATCTTAGCTGCACTGCGTGTTATAAACTGCAAAAGCTGAGTCTACATGATTTAGAAGTAATTTATTTTCTACGCCTGATGGGCTTATATATTAAACATCACTAGTTGATATATTACCTGTGCGCCACTCTACATCTTTCACAGTCAAGCTAGTGTTACCAGCAAACAGAAAGGTTTTAGGATCACCTATCATATTAGAAGACATATCATTCATATAGATAAGAAACAGTAGTGGTACCACCGCTGATTCCTCAGACACTACCCATTTATACGTGCCCCAACCAGACGCCACTTCGTAGCTGTCCTCATAACGGTGGAAAACGATCTGTTGCTGTCTTTTCTTTAAGCATGAGAGAAACCAAATGTAAAAAGCTCTTCTTATTTCATAATGGACTTTGATCCACTTCTGTCCGATAACTCTTCTTGTAAATATCAAGACTCTGCAAGCCACCTGACGGTGTGTGGCGGAGTGTACTTCCTGGTAACACGAACTCATCCCTCCCTTCCCTGTCCCACTCGTGAAAGGCGAGTGGAAGAATGATTGTCGATAAGCATTTGTATTCGTTCTAATTTCTCGAATTTTCTCATCATGGTCATTTCGCGAAATGTACGTGTGAGGAAGTAATACGTTGTCCGACTCTTCCCGTAAAGTACTCCTAATTTCGACAGTAAACCCCTCCGTGATTTCCAATACCTATGTTGTAGTGTCTGCTACTGTAATTTTTGAGCATCTCTCTAACTCGCTCGCACCAGCTAAACGATCCCTTGACGAAACGCGCTGCTATTCGTTGGGTCTTCCCTATCTCTTCTATCAGTCCTACCTGGTAACGGTCCCAGACTGATGAACAATACTCAAGAATCGGTCGAACAAGAACTCTGTAAGCGACTTCTTCCAATGAATCTTAGTCTGGCATCCGCTTTTCCGACTACTTGTTTTACGTGGTCATTCCACTTAAGGCAGCTTCGGATAGTCACTCGCAGACATTTTATCGCAGAAATTTCCGAAATTCCAGAAATTGGTCATCAATAGCGTAGCTGTACATTAGTGGATTTCTTTTTCTATATATGCTCAATATTTTACATTTTTTTAAGTCCTTCGTCAACCGCCAGGGCCTGCACCATTCATTTACTCTCTAGAGGTTATTCTGCAAATCGATACTGTTTCTACCGTTTCTACTTTCTTATAGACGACCGCATCATCTGCAAACAGTGTTAAAGATCTACCGACGCTTTCTACTAAATTACGAGTACTTACACACGTTGTTAATAATAACGGTCCTATCACACTTCCTTGTGGTACTCCGGGAATTTACCTTTATATCTGTCAATCTTGCTCCGTTAAGAGCAACGTGTTGAGTTCTATCTGCAAGGAAATCTCGAATCCATTCGCTTATCTGGTCCGATACGCGATAAGCTCGTACGCTTTTCACTAACCGGCAGTGAGGGACTGTGTCAAGTGCGTTCCTAAAGTCAAGGAACACGTCATCAACCTGAGCGCCGTTATTTGCAGCGATTTGGATCTCATGGAGGAACAGAGCGAGCTAAGTTTCGCAAGACCTCTTTTTGCAGAAACCTTACAGATTTGTATAGTGGAGATATTCGTTCTCTAACAACACCATAATAGCTAGGTACTCTTCGTCCCTCCAGCGAACTACAATAAACTCTGCTAGAAGGGGAGCAAGTCCATTCGCATAATCTTCGTAGATTCGTACACGTATCCTACCTGGTCATGATGCCTTTCCACTACAAAAGGACTGTAGATGCTTTTCTGTTTCACGATCGGTTCTTTCACTATCTGCCACTTCGTCGATCATACGATGGTTGAAAGAAGGGAACACATTACTGTCTTCCACGGTGAAACAATTTCGGAAGATCGACTCCAGTATTTCGGCCTTCTATCTGTTATCTTCCGTTTCGGCGCCAGTATGCTCTTACAAGGGGAGGCCGCCAATTGTGAAACTCAGATTCGATTCATACTGCGCTTAATAAAAGCCCATGGCCAGAGGTGTAATGTGGCAAAGCACCAAGATGCACTTCTCAGCCGTTGTCGAGAAAATCGAGTTAAAAGAAACCGTTGCGGTGAAATACTCTCTACGATTAACAATTTTCTACAGCGTTGTGGTGCAGCGGTAAGCGCTCGGGTTCGTAATCCGCAGGTCGCCGGATCGAATCTCGCGCCTTTTTATTTTTTAGTATTTGTTTTTTGTAATTCATATATATATATATATATATATATATATATATATATATATATATATATATATATATATTCACAAATGTTATTAATTGTCTTCATAATGTTAAGCACGTATAGTTAACGGAAGACGTAGAAACGATATTCCGAAACGAATACGTATAGCGTAAGTCAAACCTTCGAATCAGAATAGAGACCCCACGAACACAAATTTGCTGTGGCAGGTACGAAATATAAACTCCGTTACTCGCTCGTTACACTTGGAGGACAGATGTTGAATGGGCCGAAACGAGCCGCCGCATAACAGCGTAGTTGCCTGCTAACTTCGAAAGAAGGTAGATGCGGTCCCTAGCGCAACTTATAACATCGTCGAAAATCAGTGCGGACGGGAGAGCTTTGGTACACCCTGTTAAAAAAAAACAACGGAAAAATGGAGGCGGAACAATTGGAGAGCGATCCGCCTTCACCAACATGCATAAGCAATTCATTAATATATATATTTGAATTACAAAAAACTAACAATAAAAAATATTGCATGCCGCGAGATTCGATCCGGCGACCTTTGGATTACGAACCCGAGCGCTTACCGCTGCGCCACGACGCTGTAGAAAATCATTAACCGTAGAGAGTATTTCACCGCAACGGTTTCTTTTAACTGTCGATTTTCTCGACAACGGCTGAGAAGTGCATCTTGGTGCTTTGCCACATTACACCTCTGGCCATGAGCTTTTATTATGCGCAGTATGAATCGAATCTGAATTTCACAATTGGCGGCCTCCCCTTGTTAGAGAGAATGAAAGGATGGTTTATAACCGTTTACTGATTTCATGCAAGACATTGAACGCTTCTCTCATTGCTCACCTTCTCTCATTTTCGCTTAATTCAGCTTTTGTTTGTCTGCTAGGTTTTGACTTCTCTTGAATCTGTGATGAACCTCTCAATATCTTAGTGAAAGGATATAGGAAACCAGCATTCAGGATTTCAAATTTCTCACTCTGTTATTGTCAGTTATCAGCATGATTCATGACAGAGTGATTATGATCAGTGACATTGATCCGTTGACCGGTTTCACATAAAGTATCTTAGAGTTTTCCTCATTTTGGTCAATAAGACTTATCGTTCGAATTCACAAAACGCTATTCGCACAGCTCCCCTAACTTCACTTTCTCTTTCTTCGACTTTTTTTTTACTAAGAAAATTTTCATTCTCTTCCATAAAAAAATTGACGTATTGTCTCTCGACGCAGTAGCAACTTCCTAAAATAGGTGTTGAGGCACTGGAGATCTCACTCATCTATTACAACCTTCACGTGTCTCTCTAAAGTGTGTTGTACAATACCCTCTAACGTTTATTATCCACATTGTCTTCCGTAGAGGTGAAACTTCTACATCTACATCTACATCCACACTCCGCAAGCCACCTGACGGTGTGTGGCGGAGGGTACCCTGAGTACCTCTATCGGTTCTCCCTTCTATTCCAGTCTCGTATTGTTCGTGGAAAGAAGGATTGTCGGTATGCTTCTGTATGGGCTCTAATCTCTCTGATTTTATCCTCATGGTCTCTTCGCGAGATATACGTAGGAGGGAGCAATATACTGCTTGACTCTTCGGTGAAGGTATGTTCTCGAAACTTCAACAAAAGCCCGTACCAAGCTACTGAGCGTCTCTCCTGCAGAGTCTTCCACTGGAGTTTATCTATCATCTCCGTAACGCTTTCGCGATTACTAAATGATCCTGTAACGAAGCGCGCTGCCTTCCGTTTGATCTTCTCTATCTCTTCTATCAACTCTATCTGGTACGGATCCCACACTGTTGAGCAGTATTCAAGCAGTGGGCGAACAAGCGTACTATAACCTACTTCCTTTGTTTTCGGATTGCATTTCCTTAGGATTCTTCCAATGAATCTCAGTCTGGCATCTGCTTTACCTACGATCAACATTATATGATCATTCCATTTTAAATCACTCCTAATGCGTACTCCCAGGTAATTTATGGAATTAACTGCTTCCAGTTGCTGACCTGCTATTTTGTAGCTAAATGATAAGGGAACTATCTTTCTATGTATTCGCAGCACATTACACTTGTCTACATTGAGATTCAATTGCCATTCCCTGCACCATGCGTCAATTCGATCCTCCAGCATTTCAGCATAATTTTCCATTGTTACAACCTCTCGATACATCACAGCATCATCTGCAAAAAGCCTCAGTGAACTTCCGGTGTCATCCACAAGGTCATTAATGTATATTGTGAATAGCAACGGTCCTATGACACTCCCCTGCGGCACACCTGAAATCACTCTTACTTCGGAAGACTTCTCTCCATTGAGAATGACTTGCTGCGTTCTGTTATCTAGGAACTCTTCAGTCCAATCACACAATTGGTCTGATAGTCCATATGCTCTTACTTTGTTCATTAAACGACTGTGGGGAACTGTATCGAACGCCTTGCGGAAGTCAAGAAACACGGCATCTACCTGGGAACCCGTGTCTATGCCTCTCTGAGTCTCGTGGACGAATAGCGCGAGCTGGGTTTCACACGACCGTCTTTTTCGAAACCCATGCTGATTCCTATAGAGTAGATTTCTGGTTTCCAGAAAAGTCATTATACTCGAACATAATACGTGTTCCAAAATTCTACAAGTTCGACGTCCCTTCTTGGAAACGGGGATGACCTGTGCCCTTTTACGATCCTTTGGAACGCTACGCTTTTCTAGAGACCTACGGTACACCGCTGCAAGAAGAGGGGCAAGTTCCTTCGCGTACTCTGTGTAAAATCGAACTGGTACCCCATCAGGTCCAGCGGCCTTTCCTTTCTTGAGCGATTTTAATTGTTTCTCTATCCCTCTGTCGTCTATTTCGATATCTACCATTTTGTCATCTGTACGACAATCTAGAGAAGGAACTTCAGTGCAGTCTTCCTCTGTGAAACAGCTTTGGAAAAAGACATTTAGTGTTTCGGCCTTTAGTCTGTCATCCTCTGCTTCAGTACTATTTTGGTCACAGAGTGTCTGGACATTTTGTTTTGATCCACCTACCGCTTTGACATAAGACCAAAATTTCTTAGGATTTTCTGCCAAGTCAGTACATAGAACTTTACTTTCGAATTCATTGAACGCCTCTCGCATAGCCCTCCTCACACTACATTTCGCATCGCGTAATTTTTGTTTGTCTGCACGGCTTTGGCTATGTTTATGTTTGCTGTGAAGTTCCCTTTGCTTCCGCAGCAGTTTCCTAACTCGGTTGTTGTACCACGGTGGCTCTTTTCCAACTCTTACTATCTTGCTTGGCACATACTCATCTAACGCATATTGTACGATGGTTTTGAACTTTGTCCACTGATCCTCAACACTATCTATACTTGAGACAAAACTTTTGTGTTGAGCCGTCAGGTACTCTGTAATCTGCTTTTTGTCACTTTTACTAAACAGAAAAATCTTCCTACCTTTTTTTAATATTTCTATTTACGGCTGAAATCATCGATGCTGTAACCGCTTTATGATCGCTGATTCCCTGTTCTGCGTTAACTGTTTCAAATAGTTCGGGTCTTTTTGTCACCAGAAAGTCTAATATGTTATCGCCACGAATCGGTTCTCTGTTTAACTGCTCAAGGTAGTTTTCAGATAAAGCACTTTAAAAAATTTCAGTGGATTCTTTGTCCCTGCCACCCGTTATGAACGTTTGAGTCTCCCAGTCTATATCTGCCAAATTAAAATCTCCACCCAAAACTATAACATGGTGGGGAAATCTACTCGAAATATTATCCAGATTATCCTTCAGATGCTCAGCCACAACGGCTGCTGAGCCAGGGGCCTATAGAGACATCCAATTACCATGTCTGAGCCTGCTTTAACCGTGACCATCACCCAAATTATTTCACATTTCGGATCTCCGTCAATTTCCTTCGATACTATTGCACTTCTTATCGCTATAAACACGCCTCCCCTTTCACTGTCCAGCCTGTCTCTGCGGTATACATTCCAATCTGAGTTTAGGATTTCATTACTGTTTAGGTCTGGATTCAGCCAACTTTCTGTCCCCATTACTATATGGGCGTTATGACCGTTTATTAATGAGAGCAGTTCTGGGACCTTTCCATAGACGCTCCTGCAAGTTACTATTAGCACATTAATATTGTTATTCCCTGTTACACTTTGCCTACTCCTACCTTGCCGCGTCTCAGGAGGCGTCTTGTCGGGCCTAGGGAGGGAATTCTCTAACTTAAAAATTCCAAATGTGCACTCCACACGTACTCCGCTACCCTTGTAGCCGCTTCCGGCGTGTAGTGCACGCCTGACCTATTCAGGGGGACCCTACATTTCACCACCCGATAGCGGAGGTCGAGAAATTTGCACCCCATATCTCCGCAGAATCGTCTGAGCCTCTAGTTTAAGCCTTCCACTCGGCTCCAAACCAGAGGACCGTGATCGGTTCTGGGAACGATACTACAAATAGTTAGCTCTGATTCCACCCCGCGAGCGAGGCTTTCCGCCCTCACCAATTCCGCCAACCGCCTGTACGAACTGAGGATGACCTCTGAACCCAGACGGCAGGAGCCATTGGTGCCGATATGAGCAACAATTTGCAGTCGGGTGCATCCAGTGCTCTCTATCGCCGCCGGCAGGCAGGGCTTCCTCCACATCTCGGATGAGACCCCCCGGCAAGCAGACAGAGTGAACACTGGCCGTCTTCCCCGACCTTTCCGCTATTTCCCTAACCGGCTCCATCACCCGCCTAACATTGGAGCTCCCAATCACTAATAAACCCCTCCCCCCGTGTGCCTGCTCGGACTTTGCTGAAGGAGCGGCCACATGTCCACTCACAGGCAGAGCGGGCGATGCCACACGGCCAGCCTCCACATTTACCCTCCGCCTCGTGCGCCGCGAACGCCGCTGAACCCGCCACTCCCCTTGGGGAGAGTGTGGCCCAACCGTGCCCGGTACCCGCGAAGATGTCTCGACAGCAGGGACAGTGGGTGAAGCATGTAACACCTGGGGTGTACCATGCGACGCACCAGAATCCCCACTGCCGCTACACTCCGAGGCAGCAGCCTGAAGACGGCTGACCGCGGCCATCAACACGTTCAGCTGTTCGCGAACAGTAGCCAGCTCCTCCTGCGTGCGTACACAGTAGTCACACATCCTATCCATCCTAAGAAATCAATTTACTGTAGAGAGTTAATCAACTTTTAACTAGACTGCTAATTCAGTAAAGGCGGCTGACTAAACTGTGGTTGCTAGCCTTTTCTTGTAGAAAACAATGAAAATAGCACTACCTGTCTCTGGACTGTATTGAAAACAAACACTAGCACTACTGGCACTATGGCTGACTAAAGGGACTGTCTCTGACTGTGTTCAACACAAACACGAAATCTATGGAACACTATTACTAGCACTCGACAATTAAAGCTTCCTAAAAGCAAAAACACGCGGAAGAAGAAGTGACAAGTAAGAAAAATACAGTTAATACTTAAATTAAGTTAGCTCGCTGCACAGCAGACGTGAAGCGGACGGCAGTTTGATGTTGACTGTTCAGCTTTCTTGTTCACATGTTAAACACAAATATTTCCCTGCCTTTCTGATGCTGTAACAGACTCACGATCACTGATTCCCTACTCTACGCTAAGGGAAGCGAAACATGTAGGTCTCCACATAACCAGGAGATAAAAACGTTGTCCCTTAGATTCTGCAGCTAACGGCTAGAAGTAATTTTAGAACAATACGTTTCGTGCAGTGTCATGTAAGTCCTTTTCCTGCCATGTTCTGCTGGTATCCTAGTCTGTAACTGGCAAGTTGAAATTTAATTCAACTGCCTCGGCCTGATCAAGAAATCTGTGAGGCAAATAGTATTTCGTCATTGTGGCACGTAAGGCAGACAGCTTATGAAAGCAGCTGATTTCCATATTTGACCCGCCTTGCCTTTCATATGTACCCAAATACGTTCGCGTTCGAAATGAATAACAACCTCACCAGATACGATCAAATCTATGTCAGTAAACACGACTCTAACTTTGGCGTCCAGCTGATTCTTACGATGTACATTCTATTTAGGATTTCAGATTTCACTGCATCTTAATTTGTTGCAGCAAAATTTCTGTTCCTAGTCGTAAATGGTTACTACTACTTTTGGGGCCTCCTCCTGGAATGCTTTGCTGTGAAAGCAAAACAAACTACTCAAAACAAGTTCCGCACCACATACATATCTACGAACGTGTGTGGACTTAGATTCAAGAGGAGCAGAGAATGAAAGAATAAGTAAAATGAAAATGACTCATTTAATTGTGAAATAAAAATTAAATAGTGTCAGTTTGTTCGAAAGTGTACACTTTGGCACAGTTGTGACGTTGTAATGTGCTTTTGGGTAACATTCAATGTCATGTTGCTCGCTACATGCTGGAGGAATCTGTTCACGACGTGGGTGCGATGTGATCGTGCGTTATTGTCTTGAAAGACGACCTCATTCGCGAAATGTTGTTTATAGGGCACGGCAATAGATTAGAATATCTTGTCTCAATACTGGACAGCCCTCAAACTACCTTCGATATAGCGAAGAGTCGCGTCCGACATTTGCACATCATACTGGCCCAAAGCACGAATGACCCACCTGAATCTATGCTGAATCCATGGGACTACATGCCTGAGACATGCATTGGCACTGGACCGCCAGCATACTCTGCTGCAACGCTCATCGGGCGTGAGACGAATGGTGTTCTCGTTGGTAAAGAGAACCCGACGACATTTATCCAGATCGTACTCTTCGTGTTCACATGCGTTCCGTCTTACGAGGAAAACACCGCAAACGCCATCACCCGATTTCTCAGAAACTTCGTTCAGTGGAAGAGGGGTCCAAATAAGCGAACACATGTCTCGGCTTATCCGTGGATACTGACTGTTTTTGAAAGAACGACGATCGAAGTTTGCGAGGTATTTTCGACTTACTCTATGTACCTTATGCTGGGAGATATCCTCAGACGAAATGGTGGCACAGCGGTTAGTGAAGCAGCTTGTTAATTTTGCACCCCGTGTTCGAAATCCGATTATTACTTTTATTTTTGTTTTTCATTTATGTATCCATGTTTGTTGAAGATTACTATACGAATGTTTTCCAGTGTGTATTGGTATAGCGTTGTCCTTATTAGTCTACTAACTCTATGCCAGATGAGTTAACTAAGAAACGTCACTGTGGAAAAATCGCCTTCGCGTAATCCTCGTGGTCTCCGGAACACTTGTGTGTCGAATGTTTCTACTATCGGTATCATCCGAAGGAACGCACCAAATCTTCCTGAAGGGTAAACGTATGAATAAAATAATCCTCGTGGTCTCCGGAACATTTGTGTCTCGAATGTTTCTACTATCGCTATCATCCGAAGGAATGCACCAAATCTTCCTGAAGGATAAACGTATGAATAAAATATAAGAATTAATACAAGAATTGCCATGAGAACGAAATATCACAATATGACAGTTTAAAAAAAAATGATATGATTGTACCATACACACGTATATACCATATGATAAATGTTTGACACTTATTGTGAAATTTAGTTACAATTTTTAATTCATATGACGCTCTTGTATCCCCTAATGTGAAAAGAAACATACGTGTAATAACCTTATGCGGCATGGATAGATAAATGAAAATAATAATAATAAAATGAAAAGATGTAGTTACAAACCATAATCGGGTTTCGAACACATTTTCGTCTGAGGGCACCACGCGGTAAAAGGCACACAACGCACTTCAAAAATACCTCGAAAACTTTGGCCGTTGTTTTTTCAGAAACGGTCAAGTATATACGGATAAGCAGAGACTCGTGTTCCCTTATTTTCACTCTTATTCCCAAGCGAAATTCCTGAAAAATCGGGTGATTGCACTTGCCGTGTTCTCCTCGGTTGGTTGGCTGATTTGGTGGAAGAGACGAAACAGCGAGGTCATCGGTCTCCTCGGTACAGGATAGGATGGGGAAGGAAGTCGGCCGTGTCCTTTCAAAGGAACTAACCCGACATTTGCCTCAAGCGATTTAGGGAAACCACACGGAAAACGTTAAATCAGGATGGTCGGACGCGGGTTTGAACCGTTGTCCTCCCGAATGAGAGTCCAGTGTGCTAACCACTGCGGCACCTCGCTCGGTCTGTTATCCTCGTTAGTATGGAAAGGTATACGGCGGAACGTTGTTCGTTAGGTGCGCCTAAAGAACAAATTGGTCTTGTGGAGACTGGTAAGTACTTTCTGCGTCTATATATATCCCTCCAAATTGTCTCTAAAAAGTTCTGTCACATTCCCGTTAGGGTACCTACGAGACATAATTTGTAGGTGCGGTCGTCGGTTGGGTTTGCTGACCGCGGGCGATCAATATGAGGCAGCTGTTCAATGTTTTGTGTATCACCACAGCGGCTGAATGATCGGACGGTGTCTCTGTGGTATACGCCGATTCGACGAACAAATTCCAGTGGCGACAACACTTCTTGCTATCAAATGACTGAAGTTTATGAAGGCCCTTCGAGGCATGTTGACAGACAGAAAATGTAAGCAAGCCGCACTGTTCCGTCCATTATTGGAGGCCAGCTTGCTCCACTCACCTTTACTGAGTATCAACGTTTGCTAATACCTCCCTTGCACAGATAGCTGTACGCAGCAATCTCGCGTGTTCAAAAGAGCTTCAGATGAAAAACAAACAAACTATGAGTGTCATAAGGGTGGTGCAGAACCGTTTTCTAGTACTTTTATTTCTATTTCTGGTGCTTAAACAACAATTTTTTCCTATATAACTGATACTGAGGAATTCATTTCTGCACGTAATTGGTCATCTGCCCTGTTGTAGGTTTTGATAAACTAAAAATCCTACACGTGTACGCCACATGCAACATCACTAACTGAATAGACTCTTCGTGGCCCTATGTGCCCGCCAGACTTACTCAGGCAACCGACAGTACGCCCAACGGATACAAAAGTCAAGATAATCGCATCCAGGGTCGTTGGAGCGCCTGGTTTCAGGCATCTAACTCCAAACCAAAGAACAGCAATCGGTCTTGGGACAGCATTGTAAATCGCGTGCCGCGAATGAGAACTGCATTTGAACACAGGTACCAGGTATCACTGGCTACGACGTGAGCCACGTTTTGCAACTGGCTGCATTCGCTGTCAGAACCAGTTCCGTATCTCTAACGAGACTGCCGACTAAAATGTTCCGCAAGCCACCCTGCAGCGTGTGGCGGGGGGGTACGTCGTGTACCACTGTCACTTGACCCCTTTCCTGTTCCAGTCGCGAATGCTCCACGGAAGGAACGATTGCTGCCAAACTTCATCGTGATGTCGAATCTCTCTGGTCTTATCTTCATGGCCCTTCTGCAGAATATGTGTAGGAGGAAGCAATATATTGCCTGACTCTTCTAGGAATTTACGCTCTCAGATTTTTGACAGTACTGCAGTACTGCAGTAGCCGGACGACCTCAGAAGATGTCTCCCGCAGATGGAGACGAAACGTCAGGTGTAAATTTTATACATCGACCACGGCCTCTCAACCCGGAAGTTTTAACTGAAGACAACACCGGCCGTATGAATACTGTCTTGTATTGAGTCCAGACTGTCGAGATACATATAAGAATTGGCCGAAAGACTTTTGTAAGCTAACTCCTTCGATGGATTACGCTTCCTGGGAATTCCTCCAATGAATCTGAATCTCGCAGTATAGGCTTTCACGGCTAGTATCAATTTCACTTAACACTTTCGGACTGACAGGCCATGGTCGATATGTAAGACTTCCCCTTACGTTTCGTCTCCGTCTGCGGGTGTTATCCTCGGGGGTGAATCTGCCAACTACAATCAGTACCCGAGGAAGCTCTGGATATATAGGGAATGTAGAGAGCATCAAAGTCCATCACGTGAAACCGGCTACGAGACTATCTCTGGTGGTGACATCATTCCCGATTGAAAGTAACCGATCGTCATTCTATCGGTGCAAAGTCGACACCCATTTTTTATCTAATTTGACAGCTTTCTTTTTATTGTTAAAATTATTTCGGTATTTCTGAATCTCGATGGGGTATCTGCCTTACCGGCGATTGGTTCTATGATGACCCACTTTAAATTGCACCTTGTACATACATTCAGATAATTAATGGTCGTGACTGTCTCCAGTGATTGTTCTGCAATCTTGTAATCGTAAAATAATGAACTTTGCGCCTATTTATGCGCAATACACGGCACTGGTTTAAGTTGAGGGTGAACTTCCATCTCTGCACCAATCATCGATCTTTACGCGTGTCTCCTAATTTCGTTGTGACTTTCCAGCGTTGCGGCGACTTTTATCATCAGCGAACAGCTTCGTGGATCTTTTGACGTTATCCTCTAAGTCATACACTGTGAAAAATAATGGCTCTCTAACATTCTCTTGGCGTACGAACAAAGTTATTTTTATGCCTGAAGATTTCTGTCCGTTACGGAATAATTTTCTGCATTGTACGTGGCGATCAAAAAGAAAGACCAGATTTCAGTTGTTTATTACAGACAAACTATAGAAGACAGAAACCCATTGAGCTTGTCACCGGACAGAGGAAGGTTTAAAGTTTCGACACAGCCGCGCTGTTGTTTCTAGCAACATGGCGATTACACCAGAAGAGAAATCATCTACGCCAAATTAATCAATTTTCCTTGTGCAACGTGCTTTACGTGTCGAACATGAAAGAGACTCATCGAAACTGAATGTGTCATTTCTGTTCACATAGTTTATGATTCTTTCGTTATCGCCGAGGAAACAGAGACAGGATGTTATACCTGTAGTTTCCTCAATTTCAGAAGATTCCATTGATTTCTTTTTCATGCATGACGGTGCCCCGCCTCACTTTCACATAGGCGCGGCGTTCTTAACAACACCATACCATAACGTTGGAATGGAAGAGGTGGACTACTTGATATTGTTCATTGCTTTTCGCCTCCCAGGTCATCAGACCTCACACCTTACTATTTTTTTCTGTCATGCTACATAAAATTAAGAGACTGTCCCACCTAGTCCAGCTACTCTTCAAGATCTGAAAAATCGAATTGTTGTAGCTGTCTGTTCAGTAAACGGGTGTGTGAAATGAAATGGACTACCCTTTCGATGTTTCACGAGCAGCACATGGTGCTCATGGTAAGCGTACGGTATAGTATCTGGGCTAACATAAAACTTTGAACCGTCCTCTACCAAGCGACATGCGCATTGTGTTTCTATCTTTCGTAGTTTCTCTCTAATAAACAATTGAAACCTGTTCTTTCTTTTTAAATCACTCCGTATTTCCTAGGAACTCTTCACTCCAGTCAAAATGGTTCAAATGGCTCTGAGCACTATGGGACTTAACATTTGAGGTCATCAGTCCCCTAGAACTTAGAACTACTTAAATCTAACTAATCTATGGACATCACACGCATCCATGCCCGAGGCAGGATTCGAATCTGCGACCGTAGCCGTCGCGCGGTTCCAGAGTGAAGCGCCTAGAACCGCTCGGCCGCAACGGCCGGCTTCACTCCAGTCACAAGAGTGGTCTGGTATTCCGTACGCGCTTATTTTGGTCATTAGGTGTCAGTGCGGAACTCTATCTATGCCTTCCGGAAATCAAACACGACAGCATCTACCTGGTCGCCTGTATTTGCTGCTTTTCAGGGTCTCGCGAAAGAGAAGAACGAGCTGGGTTCCTCATGGCCGTTGTTTGCAGGATCCATGTTGATTCCTACAGAGGAGACGTTTGGTCTCCAGAAATATTGCAATAGACGAACATAAAAAAATGTTCAAAGTTCTACAAAAGAGCAATATAGTTTCGTGAGTCTTTTCGACGGCTTCGCTCCTCCAGTGACCTTCGATATACTACTGCTAGAGGAGGAGCGAGTTCTTTCGCAAGCTCTATGCAGAATCGTATAGATGTTCCATCACATCCAGTCGCCTGCCTTCTGCTGAGGAAAGGAGGTTCATTTTCTAGCCCGTGGTAACTTATTTCGATCAGACACAAAACTTCCTTGCTGAAATGGTAATTATTCCACGAAGAGGCGTCATTTCTCGCCAAACGTCGGAGAATTGTTGACCAGCCTACCATCCTCCTGTGCTTCTTCGGCCATCCCCAGTCCCATTAAGTGAGACGTCTCTTACAGGCTCGGATGCACTTTCAGCATTGGGCAACACCTAGCACTTATTATTTAAGTTGATGCAGACAACTGTACAACCAATACAAATGTTTACTGTCGATCTGAGATAATGTTTTGAGTTTCACCAACTAGATGCTAAAGAAAATTTAAATACCAGCCGTGTCTTCTTTGTTTCTTTCACGCACCTTCTATGGATTCCTAGTGCAACTGAGACACGTGAATTGTGTCATATCGCACTTGACATCACAGATCCTTTTGCACTAACCTGCTCTTACTGCAAAGTCCTCGGGTCAGCGGCACTACGTTGATCTACATACATGGTGATTCAGATGCCCCTGTTATGGGTTCCACGCAACCAGTAGCGCCTTCAGACACCACGCGCACCATTTTTGTATTCTCTCTCTTCCTGTGTGCAAATTATTACAGTGCGTTTAAAATAAGTTGCGACTTTTGACAGTTCAGTACGAAGTGAGTGGAGGGAAGCGTAGTTGCCAGCGTGTGCTGGGCGCTTCATCAGGAGACGATAATGCGAGACCTACTCGGCGCGGAACCTGTCAGGCCGTGCAAGCCGGCCGATCTGCTATCTTTCTCAAATGATTTGAAAAAAACTCTGACTCTTGCACATCTTATGGTTCAAGTCGTCAGCTTCATGATGAACCGCCTATCATTTCGTTAATGGTCACATTTCAATAGTAGGTAAACTACAGCAAGAAATTCTTAAATAACGAAAAGTATGAGGTCATCCACATGAGTGCTAAAAGGAACTCGTTAGACTTCGGTTACACGATAAATCAGTCTAATCTAAAAGCCATAAATTCAACTAAATACCTAGCTATTACAATTACGAACAACTTAAACTGGAAGGAACACATAGATAATGTTGTGGGGAAGGCTAACCAAAGACTGCGTTTTATTGGCAGGACACTTGGAAAATGTAAGAGACCTACTAAGGAGACTGCCTACACTACGCTTGTCCGTCCTCTTTTAGAATACTGCTGCGCGGTGTGGGATTCTTATCAGATGGGACAGACGAAGTACATCGAAAAAGTTCAAAGAAGAGCAGCACATTTTGTATTATCGCGAAATATGGGAGAGAGTGTCACAGAAATGACACAGGATTTGGGCTGGCCATCATTAAGAGAAAGGCGTTTTTCGTTACGACGGAATCTTCTCACGAAATTCCAGTCGCCGACTTTCTCCTCCGAATGCGAAAATATTTTGTTGACACGCAACAACAGAGGGAGGAACGATCACCACGATAAAATAAGGGAATCAGAGCTCGTACAGAAAGATATAGGTGTTCATTCTTTCCGTGCGCTGTACGAGATTGGAACAGAGAATTGTGAATGTGGTTTGATGAACTTTCTGCCAGGCACTTAAATGTGATTTGCAGAGTGTCCTTGTAGATGTACATGCACAAGAAGAGAATGGGTGGTGCTACGAATTTGTGTTTGATGCGTGTTAGGTTGCATGTTGCTTCGAATTAAATGTAGATAATATATTAAATTATCCTTTAAACTAGGAAAGATATCGCTGTCTGTCTCCAATCTCGAGAAAATGGAACCTATATATAGCGCTCCCTCACGAAAACGTGCTTCAGTGAAAATACTAGAATGAAATATTCATAAACTCCTTGTATCTCATGAATGGTTTGAGATATCGAAACATGATTTTGCCAACTGATAGCGCGCAAAGATGAGAGTGTCTTGCCATACGATTTATATGCGAAACTTCCATGTCTACCCCGCTATTCAAGCTTCTATGGAATTTTTCAATGAAATAACGTTATTATTGGGGGGGGGGCATCGGAAGCTGGTGAAACGAGTAGTGCTGTGGATTTTGCAACAACATAAGTGAAGAAATTACACGTTTATTTTTGTAGTGAGAAGGAGCTGTTTCATAAACTATTGACCTGATTTGCATTCTGTTGTTAGTTTTAATACACTATTTCAGGATTCTGTCGCAATTTCAACTTCATTATAATGTTAGTGAGATGACTATTTCTTACCTCTGCTGTGTTTTAACAAAAAAAAAAACAGATTTCAACATGGCAACAATAGAAGTTACGTTTCCTCTTCACAGTCCTTCATGAATTAACGTCTGCTCAACTACCTTCTTGGTGGAGATGACAAATCAAGGCCAGTCCTGTATTGAACATTTGCAGTGACTTCTTTTGTCAGCATTTGAAAATCACTGAGCGTAAACTTCTTGTTGTTTTTTGCCACATTCCTTTTCACCTAGGCCCTTATACCCTATAGGATTTAAATGACCATGATACAGAGGTTAGCCAGTTGGTCGGCCTGGTAGAGTGGAGTTTTGGCTTATAAAGCACTGCAAGTTCCATTAACTTCGCTAGGTTCGACTGAATCTCATGGGACAATTCGTTGTACCCAGAGCAAAATATCCGCTTTCTTCCACTGTATTGTTGGAGATTCATGCATCATAACGGAGTGGTATGGTGTTTTGTCCACTGCTATTGTCGAGTTCCAAGGAATGTTTTGCAGTAGAAAGTTATCTTTCCACACTGTGAACGTGTTTCTGGATGACACTTTTATTGCAAATCTCGTATTCAGATGTACTGCACTGTTGATATTAATGCAATGCAACCACAAAACACTTGCTCAAAATACCAGACAACTACAAAACGGTTCAGTGCCAAAAAATACGACTTTACAACGAGAACTGTTGATCGTTGATGCATCTAATGCGTAACACCACATGGTACTGTTTATACACTGTGTAGCAACAGGGGCGCTTTATCAGCTGAACCGCTGGCGGCGTAGTAAGGAAAGCCAGAAGGCGATTGGTCTTACCTGGGCAACGGCGTCACGTCTTCCTCCAGTTAGCCAAACGTCAAAAGTTGCAACTAATTTTAAATGCACTATAGTCCTACTGAAAAAACAGCACCTTTTTTTAATAAATTTAATTTAGTTAAATTTGGTACTGGCATAAATTTTCGCTAGAAGTTGTAGTTTTCGAATAATTCAAGAAAAACACACAAAAGTGACCTTCAAAGGAATTTTTTTTTAATAACTGGAAAACTGTCGCCTCCAGCGGAAACGTATCCCATTACAAACTTTAACTATATTAAGTTTCCTACAAAAAGGTTCTATTTATTTTTCTGTAGTACTAATAATTTGCGCATACCGACAGTGAGAATATGCAAGTCCCGTGTGTGACTTTTGAAGGTATTGCAGATTGTATGGAACCCATAGGTTGCCGCAGCTGAATCATCCTCTATATTTCACTAGTGAACTAATGTATCCAAATTACCAACCTCTCTTTGTTAAATCCATGAATATTTTAGTAAATGCATCTATTATACGCATTTGACAAACACGGATTTGATAGACGAGAGAGTTAAACCGTAAGCTAATAAACTGCAACGAAACTGACTGCAATATCCCAGCAGCGCGGTAGGTAGAATATTGAAAATCCGAAGACTTCATTTATCCGCTTTTAATGAATCTGACAGAACTGAGTTGTTAAACCGGTACAAAAAAAAGGGTTGACGGAGTAATAACAGCTGAGACCGACTGCCTGAGTAGCTTCCCGAGCGATGAGAACTACAACAAGTTAATAAAGCATTCTTAAATGGAATCTAATACCTACATCTGCTACTGCGCTCTGTATATCACTGTGAAAGAAGCAGCAGAGTGCTTCGCTATGTACGACATTCACCATGTGACTGTAAGAACGATAAGCTGTGACTTTAATTTTACAATATGCATTTCACATTTGTTCTCGGTGATGCTTCAAAGTTGAGAAGTATGAGCAGGGAAATTTCTCCTGAGCGAGGCCTAGAGGGTCTTAGGTTCTCTGAGCGTCGCCTGTTGTACTTACTCTTCCGTAATATTACTTTTTACACGGCTTTTTCTTGTGTATCTATATTAATATCTTGAATACACTCCTGGAAATTGAAATAAGAACACCGTGAATTCATTGTCCCAGGAAGGGGAAACTTTATTGACACATTCCTGGGGTCAGATACATCACATGATCACACTGACAGAACCACAGGCACATAGACACAGGCAACAGAGCATGCACAATGTCGGCACTAGTACAGTGTATATCCACCTTTCGCAGCAATGCAGGCTGCTATTCTCCCATGGAGACGATCGTAGAGATGCTGGTTGTAGTCCTGTGGAACGGCTTGCCATGCCATTTCCACCTGGCGCCTCAGTTGGACCAGCGTTCGTGCTCGACGTGCAGACCGCGTGAGACGACGCTTCATCCAGTCCCAAACATGCTCAATGGGGGACAGATCCGGAGATCTTGCTGGCCAGGGTAGTTGACTTACACCTTCTAGAGCACGTTGGGTGGCACGGGATACATGCGGACGTGCATTGTCCTGTTGGAACAGCAAGTTCCCTTGCCGGTCTAGGAATGGTAGAACGATGGGTTCGATGACGGTTTGGATGTACCGTGCACTATTCAGTGTCCCCTCGACGATCACCAGTGGTGTGCGGCCAGTGTAGGAGATCGCTCCCCACACCATGATGCCGGGTGTTGGCCCTGTGTGCCTCGGTCGTATGCAGTCCTGATTGTGGCGCTCACCTGCACGGCGCCAAACACGCATACGACCATCATTGGCACCAAGGCAGAAGCGACTCTCATCGCTGAAGACGACACGTCTCCATTCGTCCCTCCATTCACGCCTGTCGCGACACCACTGGAGGCGGGCTGCACGATGTTGGGGCGTGAGCGGAAGACGGCCTAACGGTGTGCGGGACCGTAGCCCAGCTTCATGGAGACGGTTGCGAATGGTCCTCGCCGATACCCCAGGAGCAACAGTGTCCCTAATTTGCTGGGAAGTGGCGGTGCGGTCCCCTACGGCACTGCGTAGGATCCTACGGTCTTGGCGTGCATCCGTGCATCGCTGCGGTCCGGTCCCAGGTCGACGGGCACGTGCACCTTCCGCCGACCACTGGCGACAACATCGATGTACTGTGGAGACCTCACGCCCCACGTGTTGAGCAATTCGGCGGTACGTCCACCCGGCCTCCCGCATGCCCACTATACGCCCTCGCTCAAAGTCCGTCAACTGCACATACGGTTCACGTCCACGCTGTCGCGGCATGCTACCAGTGTTAAAGACTGCGATGGAGCTCCGTATGCCACGGCAAACTGGCTGACACTGACGGCGGCGGTGCACAAATGCTGCGCAGCTAGCGCCATTCGACGGCCAACACCGCGGTTCCTGGTG
This sequence comes from Schistocerca serialis cubense, assembly GCF_023864345.2. Classification (NCBI taxonomy): domain Eukaryota; kingdom Metazoa; phylum Arthropoda; class Insecta; order Orthoptera; family Acrididae; genus Schistocerca; species Schistocerca serialis. The sequence continues at coordinate 466,439,645 of NC_064639.1, forward strand.
TGTCCGCTGTGCCGTGCGTGTGATCATTGCTTGTACAGCCCTCTCGCAGTGTCCGGAGCAAGTATGGTGGGTCTGACACACCGGTGTCAATGTGTTCTTTTTTCCATTTCCAGGAGTGTAGTAATCTTTCCGTTGTGTGAGCTCAAGGGGGTGCGAAGTAACAAAGGCGCTACGCACCAACCTAACAAAGAAAACAAAAATGTGAAAGACATTTCCGATTTCATTTTCTTACCTAGATTCTGAATAAACTGAGACGGCTACGAGTAACACGCCATCGCCTTTACCAGATGATCCGACATTTAACAACTGGCATTATATCCAGTTCATGTCCTCCACGTAATCCTATCTCGTTCGACTCCCCACCATGTTTTTCTATTTGTTCTCTCTTTCACTGTCTCTAGTGTTTTCTCAGAGTCTGTGGCAGTGAGAAAAGGAAACACATGGGGCGTCTGGAATGCAAACATTGTCTTTAAAAGCTCGTTTGCTAGGTAAATCATTTTCTCTCAGACATGGGGAAGGTAATCAAATACATGTTTCCGTGGGTCCAGTGCAAAACTACACCCATTATGAACGTGGATTAATAGTCTCCAAGTTTTCTTTCATTTATTTCTGAATCAGAGTAACTGCGTTACACTTTCCGGTCGCTACAACTCTTAATCTTTTCAGAGAGTCGTTTCTTCTCTGGACACAATACTCGACATTATCACACACCACTGTCCTGTCGCAAGTCAGCGAAAAAAGGCGAGAAGTTAGCCTACTTCTGCAGTGTCAGTTACATGAAGAGAGAACGACGTTTTAATGTCATATACACGGAAGATGCAAAGCGCACAGTTACTCGTTCCCAACACGTTGAGACGGCAATGGTCATTCCAAAATCAGATGAAGCCATAAGCTTCGGAATGTACAATGGCTAATAAAATACGATAATAACCTAACGTTGTCAGTTTTGTAGAAGGCGATCTTTATTGTGTTGTAGCCTTCTTTAGCAGAACTTTTTTCCCCACGATCTCAGGGAAGGATTCAGTGATTACTAGTTTCGACCACTTCAATGGCCATCTTCAGATCTGAAAGTATACTGAAGGCTACAGGCCAATGTTCGTAATACAAGGGAGAGAAAAAAATACTGTTCCCCTGATAGTTTGCAAAACTACATAGGCAGCATAATCGCTACGAGTCAAGTACGTCTAGTATAAAATTTAGAGGCAATCTTTCGGAAGTCCTATACCCGCATAGTTTTATCTGACAGCTGAGTTGCTGTGCTGGATAAAAGTTCGCTGTAATATGTAACTCGTCCAGTGCACAAAATTAGAATCTTACTTGAACACCTTTGATGTAACGTAATTACGATATCTGCGGACTGATACATCCAACGGAGCGTCCTCCTTATATTAGTTTATTTTCTATGCTTATTATTTTTAAGTTTACAGTAAGCTTTTGACCAATTTGACGATGTTCCAGATAATATATAGGCTCGTAATGGTATTCTTTCCAGCCCGTATACATCCCTTTGCACATGATATATGGTACATAATATGGTACGTGCTATGTTATTTATGGCTGTAGCACAACATAACCAACTGTATGAGGCGACGTATCATATCCTCCGTAAGGAGGAATATAAAGTAGACATCAAGTTACGTATCGCATATCTCATTAATGCATTTTTTTTTCAGAGTTTCAGTCGCTTCAAAATAGGTCCTCAGCTGTTTCTACAACCTTACTGTTGAGTAATTGCATTAAACGGACAACAGATCATACATTACATGCTTTCATAACAAGGTTGATATGGAAAATTTTCCTATCTGCAATCATCTTAGCTTCAACATAGGCCTCTCATCTGCTCAATATTTTTACTATACGACAGGAAATCAGAACAGCACATTAAATTCATATTGTACATCCTTTCTGTATTTTTTTTTTACATTATGTTAAGAATTACGTATACTTCTGCAGTATGTGCATCCCGAGGGTTTGCCTGTAATATATGAAATTATAATGGTTGCTTATATCTGCCTCCATATCCTACGTTTCTACCGTCTTTCTTCGTAATTGGTATTACTTTCCATAGTGAACGTGTTGTCGGCATTACAGTCTACGGCCAACATAGTAATAACGTAAACATCGATCCACACACAATGTACAACGGAGTATATAACTGTAACTGTTCGTTTCGTCAGACTAAGTTATTATCCTGTCGTTTTACAAACTGAAGATTCTGTAATTATTACATTTATAAAACATTATCCTTGTACTGTTTTGATTGCTGTTCAATGGTTCAAATGGCTCTGAGCACTATGGGACTCAACATCTGTGGTCATCAGTCCCCTAGAACTTAGAACTACTTAAACCTAACTAACCTAAGGACATTACACACATCCATGCCCGAGGCAGTATTCGAACCTGTGACCGTAGCGGTCACGCGGTTCCAAACTGACGCGCCTAGAACCGCACGGCCACACCGGCCGGCTTTGATTGCTGTGTTTGTTACATTAGTCCTTATATACCACATGGAACATGTTATAATACTGCGCTTGCTACATATCGTTAACTTATGTTGGTTGTACGTAAAGTAGCACATATGTTTCTCTTCATCTGCTCACTGTCCGGCACTGTGTGTATTTATGGTACTCGTGGCTTTTAAAGTACTTTTTTTTTATTTTCGTTCATTCTTTCATTTCATATAACATTTAGATAAAATTATTTACATATACCCTGATACGCTGTACTATCGAAGTATCCGTGTTTATCATCTACACCATCCACTGGCACTAATTATTTGTGCAGCTTTCATATTTTTACGTAAATACACTGTAACGTACTCTACAGAAGAAAGCTGAAGATTAGATCAGTAGATCACGTAACTAATGAGGAGGTACTGAATAGAATTGATGAGAAAAGTCCTCTAAGACATTTTCTAGGGCTCTAGGGCGTAGATTGGAAACAACAGTCGATGCTGACATAGGGCCAACGCATGCAGATGCCGTTGTTGAGTACAGTCACTCGTCTGTTCGATGGAAACTGAGCAGATCTAGAGGTTTCAGGATTCCATTCCGCCCTGAGCCATGCCAAAATAGCAGAGATCTGTGCCGCTGACGTGCGTGTACTGGCTGGAGCCGCCGAGAACTGCCTCCAAGTGAGGGCGGAGAACGTACGAGAGGCAGGCAGCGGAGGCTGCGCAACGAGGGGTATGCTGTGACGTAGTTCGTATCAAGTTATCGGCGGGGGAAGTCAGCATACTGGTCTAACATCACGCCTATTTGTTTCACCTTAGATCGAAGAACGCTTCCGTTAGTAGTGTATGAGCTCATAACAGGAGGACACTTACTAAATTATGTAAATAGCTGACGTTTCTAATTCTTGCTGAAAGTCAAGCTTCTGCAATTGTTGGTTCATTTGTGGTGAAAAATTGCCCAGTAGCCAGCTCATGCTTTGTTAGTTCTCCTACAGTGCGATTCAAAACCAAGCCGTATGAACGTGACGTATTTTCCGAAATTGTTTTCTCCCTTGCACTGATGCTGCATGTTCTTCTCCACCATTAATGTAACACCGTGAATATTTCTATACTGAACTGATTAAACGTCTTATTGCACAGTAGATATTTCCATCAAAGACAAATTGTCGTTGTTCAAGTGACTGATCCAGCCATAGCAACACTGCAAAAACTTCTAGGGGTATCCACGATTGCCGTAACGAGCAAGTGTTACTGTAGCATAAAGAGTTCATGAGGTTGCTTAATATGCTAAATGTTACTTACAGAGATAAGATAAAACTGTCATCATCCCAAAGGTTGGTTTGAACATCGTAGTGCTATACTAGGCATGGCCGCGTCGGATTTGGTATAGTGTTACCTTCCACCGACATTTGAACTAACTGACCCGACAAGTTATACGGAGACCGACAACGGGAAGTAGACTCCGATACCACGGTCACGTAATATTAACAGTCGAACATGACCACGTACAGAGAACATAGTGCAATGGATAATACAGCAACAAACGGTAGAACTGTTTCTGTCAATCCTCTTGTACATCAGACGGACATAAACAATTACTGTTAACAGCGCAAGAAGCTCAAATGGACCGACGGAAAAGTGAACTTACAATTAGACTGTTCTCCGACGCAGGACCTCTCCATGTGAGCAGAACAAAACGGAAAATGTGCTATCCTGACTGCCTTCTTCCTGTTGTTAAACATGACGCAGTCTCTGTAATTTAGTGTTTTCAATGGTAATTATGAATGGAAAATTTTAGTAAAAATTTTCATTCAGTGGAGTTGCTATTCCTTCCACCGTAGGAGGAGGAGGAGGAGATTAGTGTTTAACGTCCCGCCACAACGGGGCCATTAGAGACGGAGCATAAGCTCGGATTACGGAATGATAGGGAAGGAAATCGGTCGCGTCCTTTCAAAGGAACCATTCCGGCATTTGGCTCAAGCGATTTAACGAAGTCACGGAAAACCTGACTTAGGATGTCCGGAAGCGGGTTTGAACCGTTGTCCTCCCGACTGCGAGCCCAGTGTGCTAACAATTGGGCCACCTCGCTCGGTTCACCATAGTGGTGCCTCTTCGAAGAAGATGTGTGTCCCCTATCACACCGCAAGAAATGTCCAAAACTGGTTTATGGATGTTGGAATGAAATAAAATGTCTTTCTTCGTCCCTATAGTTGTCAAGTTTGGATATTGTCGAGCTCTGGAAAGACCTGTTAGAACACGTTATTGTCCTCCAGCATCTCTGAAGGAATTCTAGAATGTCTGTAATGAACAATAACAAACTTCATTGACCACCACTCAGAAATTGCATGATTCAATCCACGTGGGTCAAATCTGTCTCTTCATTGCACTAATAGATATTAATTATATTTTGCTCAGTCCCCATAGAGATTTCTGCTTTGACTGAATCTTAAGTTTACCAGTTCCTAAGCTTCACTGGTTTTCCGCATATGTCGTGGACCCACAAGTCTGTTCTCTACAGATTGCACAATATCACGATAAGTGAATTCCTAAACAATATGCTCTGTGTTTCACGGTAATTAATTGAACGTTGTGTATTGGAAATGCAGCAGGGAACCAGTCGGACTTACAAGTTGTGTAGATATTAGTTTCAGCTAGTTGAGAAACAGCTGAAATTGCTAAAACGGAACAAAGCCCAGAGCCCAGTGGAATCCCTAGAAGATTCTATGCATAGTTTGGGGACAGTTATCACCTCTTTTAACCACAACATATCGCCGGTCCCTCGAACGAAAACCCGTGTTCTGTAGTTGGAAGAAAGCACAGGTCACACGCGTCTATAAAAAGGTAGCTTAGCTGATCCACCAAAGTTTCATGCATTATCACTGACAAAAATCTGTTATAGATATGATAACACGTTCTGGACTCAAACGTAATGAGGTCTCTCCAACAGAATGACGTCCACCATGCAAGCTAGCATTATTTCCGAAACCAGTGGCCATGTGAAACCCAAGCTGCTCTTTTCTCTCAAGACATTTTGAAAGCTGTGCATCAAGGCACTTAGGTAGGTGGGGTATCTCTTGTCTTCCTCGAAGCTTTTAATTCGGTATGGCACCAACGGTTATTAATGAAAGTACGGCCATTTAGGGCATCAAACGAAATTTGTGACTGGATTAAGAATTTCTTAGTGTGGACGCCGGCGGGAGAGGCGGGGGTGAGGGGGTTGCAGCATGCTTTCTCGGATGAAGGGTCGTTGACATATGAAGAATTAGGGGTGCCGCAGGGGAGCGCGTTGAAACCGTTTCTTTTCACATTGTATATCAATGATCTGGTAAACAATATTAATAATAATTTCAAATGTTTTACAGTTGATGCGCTTATATATAATGAAGTATTGTCTGCAAAAATTGCACAAATATTAATACCGATTTCAAAGGAGTGCAGAATTGGCAACTTGCTTGAAATGTTCAGAAATGTAAAACTGTACACTTCACAAAAAGTAAAGATGTATCTCATGACTAAAATGTCAGTGAGCTACAATTGGAATTTATCTATTCGTACAAATATGTAAATATAACAATTTGTGGGGATATGAAATGGAATGGTGAATTTGATTAATCACCTAAAGACATTTGAAATATGGGACTGACAAAAAGTGCTACGTACTTCTCGAACAGACCGTAATTCAATGGGCGAAGTGCTTTGGTAAGAGAGAAATAATTTGTTTCACTTATAAAATACCGTAAATTCACGTGCCACTGCCATATACCGCTTGGAAAAAAACATCACGCGCTACAGCTGGTTCTGAAAGGAAAAGCTGAATAAAAAAGAAGCACAGGTTCAAGACGATTGTAACGGCTTAGTAATATCAGGATGAGGAGAGGATTTCAAATGTATGATGAATTCTTTAGGACTGCTGAAAGTAAAAACGTATTTCTTCAAGCAATTGCTAGGGTTCGAAGACCAGTTGCGGTTCATGAAGAGAAAAAACACGCGTGGTAAGAATTCACTCAAGAAATTGTGCCCTTGCTGAAACTTATTTTGTAGGCCACGTTTATACAGTTTAGGCTATAGACTCTATGAATGTGCAAGTTACTTGCCTCTTCCACCCTCGGCAGTGGTGATCGCAACAGATTTCGTGTATTCGAATACTAAACAAAATCCAATATTCGTTCTTGGATGACGTTAGAACACCGTAACCGTATGAATAGAAAATATTCTTTTCTTTCAGGAAAGTGCTATCTCAACGATTGGTAACAGTAACAGCAAATAACTATTTCGTTTCTAATTTAAATCGATCCGATTCAGACTCGCTTGTAACAAAACAGCACTGCTCTAGTTGAGGCAAATCGACGGAATATTCTCTCTGCTCTTGTCAAATAAGAAATCCTCTGTGAGAAATCGATCACTAATGCTGCCACATCCTTCCAAATCATCAGATCTGTGATTAGTACAGACTTTTACATGATGTCTAGCGCTACAGAAACTGCAAAAAGACATTAATTTTTCTCTTTGTACGTTTTTTGGCTTCGAAACACCCAAGAGCGAAAAAAGCCTAGTTCCCTTTTAGAAGCGCTTTGGACCATTTTTTCTGCTTCGTCTTAGCAGTTAGCAGTTACCTTTAAATCACGGCGATGTGTCAACGATAAAAGAAATTTCTCAGTGATCGTTAAACGTGCCTGAATACAGTCTTTTCTATGGAGCTTAAGGAACATCTTTGTTCCAGACAGCACGACAAGGGCAAGGGTTTCAGCTCGTTGCGTGAAGCACTTTTAAAGGGGACGTACCGCCGCGGCCAGCTCTCCAGAGCGGGAGCCCCGTGCCCGACTCCTAAGTCTCCCGCCTTCGGCAGTGGCCAGCGGCTCTCCACGGCACGCGACACCCCCCCCCCCCCTCCTCTCCCGCCCACACCCAGTATAGATCGCCGGCGCCCAATTCACGCACGCCAAGACCGAGCGGATTTTCCGTCGTCGTTACGCCGACTGCAAGCAGTCTCGTCAATAAACGCCGGTCTTTCCGACTTACTCATGCCACCCAAATACGAATAGGAAGTACAGGGTGACACGGAAGTCCATTATGATTTGAATAATGCAGCCAGAAAGGTAAAAATTGACACATGTGCCTGAACTGACAATGGGTTCTATTGAAACCAAAAGAAGAGCACAAAATGGGCAACAGGCGGCACAGCACAGCAACACGTCAGTGACACCGCATGAGAGTGGTGTATATATGAGCCGTAGTTAGAAAGGGAGGCAAGATAATCGCCAGCCTGGCTGGTAAACAACTGCTGCAAGGTAAAAGTTTTAGGCAGGATGGCGCTCCACCTCATATTGCAACACACGAGAACGATTTCTTGTCCACACCGTTTGCTGAGGATTGCGTGCTGAGCCTCCACTTTCGTCATTTTTGGTCTTGAAGTCCCCCGACCTCCACCCGTGTGGTTATTGATTCTGGGGTTACCTGAAGTCACAAGTTTATAGCGATCGTCCGACCTCAATAGAGATGCTAAAATACAACACCTGATGCCATTTTATCACCATATGTACTGATATGCTGTACAGTGCTTTTCACAACATTGTACCGCGACCACAGTTACTCAATGATGGTCGACATACTGAGCATTTGTTATAAAGAACATCGTCTTTGTTAAAAATCATTTGTTTCGCTAATTATTATTTTTGTATTATATAAAGCGCCATCTGTTTATCATTTTCCGCAGCTCCGTTTCTTTCCGTGCATTTGTGTCAATTGTAACCTCTCTACTTACATTATTCCGTGGAACATTGAATTTTACACACACACACACACACACACACACACCACCACCACCACCACCATCACCATCACCACCACCACACCACCGGCAGATACTACAACGCCAATTCTCTGTGCAAGATAGAACGGTCATCAGAGTGGAATAGTATTGTACGTGTTTACAGTTGTTACCAGGCCTCGTAGGGTGGGGTGCGAATAGCGTTAGATGTTGAGTGATCACCGAGCTGGAAAGGGAGATGCCGCATACTCTAGTGAGACAGCGTTATCAGCACCTGACAGAGTTTCAACGGAGCCTCATTACGGATTTCTACATGGCCCGCACGACGAATCGTGCAATATCCAGATTTTTGGGACGTTGGAACGTAACAGTGGCCCCGTGTTGAACTACAGTGGAATGTGAGAGTAGGCATACTCGTCTTCAAGGGTCCTGTCTGGTACCACAAGGGAAGACTGCCATACTGTGCATCGAGCACATCATAACCTCTTCACATTTAGCCCTGCCAACAGAGAACAAGCAGTGAACTCTGTGTAACATTCATGACGCACCACTGGTCAGAGGCTAGCAGCAGCCGCATTAGGGAGTTCCTGTTGCATGTGCAGGCTGCCGTTAACACAAACGGCTTCGCTCAGTCTGGTGCCGTGACCTGCTAGCACGAACTGCTGATGAAGGGCACCGCATCGCAATCAGCGTAGAGTCGTTGCTCTGCACTACCCCGGACGACCATCGTCCTTGAGTAAGGCGGCGATCTGGGGAGAGGTCCCACTCTTCTAATGTCTCGTAGAGGCACATCGGTCTCACTCCTTGCATCATTGTGTGAGGAGCGTTAAGAGCCATCCCGTATGACTTCAGGTCATGGCTGGTAGTGATTCAGGCAACTCTGACAGCGAAACGGTACAAAATGGAGATCCTGCGTTTCCATGGGTTACAGCTCACGGCACAATATTTTGGTATCATTTTTCAACACGACAATGCTCGTCCAAATATGGCTCTTGTCTCTATGGACAATCCGAGTGATGTTACGGTATTCCTATGACCAGCAAGGTCTCCAGATACGTCCCCGACTGAACATGTGTAGCACCCGCTCCAACGTCATCTCTGTCCCAGCGACAGTACCCAGGACATCAAGGACCAGGTACAACAGCTGTGAGCCATTTTGCCTCAGGAGAGTATTCAGCGGCTTTATGACACTCTTTCCAATCGAATTCGCACATGCAACCAGGCAAGTGGGTGTGCAAAGTCATACTGATAAGTGATGTCACACTGCTAAATTCTGTATAAATTTGATTCGTTTTGGTAATCATTGAAAAAAACATCACATATCTGATTTTGGCATTATAAATGGTTTTTCTTTTTTTTGAAAGCCTGCGACTGTGAAAACAATGGGTTTCTTTATATATCACTTTTCTGGCACCAGTCACGATTATCTTTTACTCAAATTTTCCACGAAGCTTTACGTGAAACGATTTCCATTCTCAAACGTATTTTCTCTTTGTACTACGCCATTTTTGCGTTATGTTTTCGATATATGAGGTTTTGCTTTGTTTTGTTGACTTATGGTCCGTTTGTGCAGAGTTGGCTCAAATGGCTCTGAGCACTATGCAACTCAACTTCTAAGGTCATCAGTCCCCTAGAACTTAGAACTACTTAAAACTGACTCACCTAAGGACAGCACACACATCCATGCCCGAGGCAGGATTCGAACCTGCGACCGTAGCAGTCGCGCGGTTCCAGACTGTAGCGCCACAGTCCCACACAACTTTCAGTGCACAGTATACGTCGAGAGTAACTTACTTTTATGTAAGTTCTATTTTACTCTACGATTTTCCGTCGAGTACTGCGTAATGTGACCTTTCTGACAGGAAATAACGAATCCAGCAGCACTACTTAGACGATACTCCATAGGCACGCAATCTGATTAGAAGTCACTGGTGAGGAAAGATGTCAAACGCTCTTTGGAAATCTAGAAACATGGAATCAATTTGAGACCCCTTGACGATACCTTCGAGGTAAATGTAATGTACGAACATAGTATATGTTCCAAGCTCCTTCTACGAGGTGCATTCAAGTTCTAAGGCCTCCGATTTTTTTTCTGCGGACTGGAAAGAGATAGAAACATGCGCATTGTTTTAAAATGAGGCCGCGTTCATTGTCAATACGTCCCAGAGATGGCAGCACCGTACGGCAGATGGAATTTTACCGCCAGCGGCGAGAATGAGAACTCTTTTAAATACTTAAAATGGCGACGTTTTCCTTACTTGAACAGCGTGCAATCATTCGTTTTCTGAATTTGCGTGGTGTGAAACCAATTGAAATTCATCAACAGTTGAAGGAGACATGTGATGATGGAGTTATGGATGTGTCGAAAGTGCGCTCGTGGGTACAACAGTTTAATGAAGGCAGAACATCGTGTGACAACAAACCGAAACAACCTCGGGCTCGCACAAGCCGATCTGACGACATGATCGAGAAAGTGGAGAGAATTGTTTTGGGGGATCGCCAAATGACTGTTGAACAGATCGCCTCCAGAGTTGGCATTTCTGTGGGTTCTGTGCACACAATCCTGCATGACGACCTGAAAATGCGAAAAGTGTCATCCAGGTGGGTGCCACGAATGCTGACGGACGACCACATGGCTGCCTGTGTGGCATGTTGCCAAGCAATGTTGACGAGCAACGGCAGCATGAATGGGACTTTCTTTTCGTCGGTTGTGACAATGGATGAGACGTGGATGCCATTTTTCAATCCAGAAACAAAGCGCCAGTCAGCTCAATGGAAGCACACAGATTCATCGCCACCAAAAAAATTTTGGGTAACCGCCAGTGCTGAAAAAATGATGGTGTCCATGTTCTGGGACAGCGAGGGCGTAATCCTTACCCATTGCGTTCCAAAGGGCACTACGGTAACAGGTGCATCCTACGAAAATGTTTTGAAGAACAAATTCCTTCCTGCACTGCAACAAAAACGTCCGGGAAGGGCTACACGTGTGCTGTTTCACCAAGCCAACGCACCCGCACATCGAGCTAACGTTACGCAACAGTTTCTTCGTGATAACAACTTTGAAGTGATTCCTCATGCTCCCTACTCATCTGACCTGGCTCCTAGTGACTTTTGGCTTTTTCCAACAATGAAAGACACCCTCGATGGCCGCACATTCACCAGCCGTGCTGCTATTGACTCAGTGATTTTCCAGTGGTCAAAACAGACTCCTAAAGAAGCCTTCGCCGCTGCCATGGAATCATGGCGTCAGCGTTGTGAAAAATGTGTACGTCTGCAGGGCGATTACGTCGAGAAGTAACGCCTGTTTCATCGATTTCGGGTGAGTAGTTAATTAGAAAAAAATCGGAGGCCTTAGAACTTGAATGCACCTCGTACAAATCGACGTCAGTGATACAGGTCTGTTATGTACTTTTTGAGTACTGGTGTGGTCTGTGTCTGCTTCGGTGCGAATCTTTCGTCGAGCGAGCGGATGTGTGTGATTGCTAAGCGAGGGGCTATTGTATCAGCATACTCTAAAAAGATCCTAATTGGTATACTATCTGAACCGGAAGACTTGCCTTTATTGGTTGGGTCGTTTGGGGGAGGAGACCAGACAGCGAGGTCATCGGTCTCATCAGATTAGGGAAGGATGGGGATGGATGGGGAAGGATGTCGGCCATGCCCTTTCAAAGGAACCATCCAACCATTTGCCTGGAGCGATTTAGGGAAATCACGGAAAACCTAAATTAGGGTGGCCGGACGCGGGATTGAACCGTCGTCCTCCCGAATTCGAGTCCAGTGTGCTAACCACTGCACCACCTCGCTCGTGCCTTTATTGATATAAGGTGCTTCACTAAGCCGAGGGTTTCAAAGTCTAAGTTACGTTGCCAGCTGTTCTTGATTCCAATTCTGGAAGTAATTTCTAAAACTGTGTTAATACCTCCGCTTAAGCGGCGCTGTCATTGGTGACATTACCATTGGTATCGCGCAGTGAAGTCATTGATTGTGCTTGGCGCTGGTGTTGTGGAAACTGTTAAAAGCACCGCGCATTGAAATTTGCGCTAAATTTCGAGTTCTGTAAAGCTTTGCCAATTTAGAGGATTTTGCGTTCTTTTAAATTTCGCATCCTTTTTTCGTTGCTTCTGCAATATCATTCTGACCTGTTTTGTGTACAATGTGGGGTTAGTACCATCCCTTGTTAATTTATTTCGTACAAACCTCTCAATTGCCATCAACACTATTTGTTTGAATTTAAATCACATCTTGTCTAGGCTTACATAGTGAGACTGAAAGGAGTGGAGACTGTCTCTTAGGAAAACGTCAAGCGAATTTCTATCTGCTTTTTTAAATAGACGTATTTTGCATTTATTTTTGGTTGGTTTGAATGTTGCGGTATTCAGTTTTGTTACAACAATCTGGTCATCACTAATTCCTATATTCGTCATGATGCTCCCTATTTGCGCAGGATTATTTTTTACTAAGAGGCAAAGATGTTTTAGCATTCATTTACACTCCGAATGGGGTTCTGAACTGATTGTTCAAAATAATTTTCGGAGAAGGCATTTAGTACAATTTCTGATGATGTTTTATACCTACCACAGGCTCTTAACATGTATTTTCAATAACATATCGAGGTTAGATTGAAGTCACCACCAACTACAGGATGGGCCAAATAAAAGTTGTCCGGAGAACAGAGTTCCAGGGTACGTAGAAACACAACAGAAGAAAGGAACTATAGTAACCTGACGACAGTATGTGTTGAAAGTAACCTCCATTCATCTCTTGGTAATTTTGAACCCCGGTTCGGAATGTTTTACGAGTGTGACTTGTTCAAAACAGATCGTGTCTGACGCCATTTTCGGACTAAGCGCCGCATGGCACTTTTTGTTGGCACTTTGACGACATTAAGCTTCTCAGAAAACAAGTGAGCACACCGTTTTTTCCACAACTCTGTTGTCACTTAACTTTCCATAACGAACACCCGCTGCTCCACTGTGAGTACCATCCTCCCCTTTGTACTGCTCCAGTCACATTGACACTGCCCGCACTATGCTGTGATCCGGCGTGGATCACGTGGTGGGGGTAAACGTGGTGTGTGCGTCACGGGGTGTGCTTATATGCATAAATTCACGTCCAATCGTATCCCCACTGTCAATGAGTCATACCAGAATCAGTCAATTCACACAAATATGGGCGTGGAACATTTTGAAGGATGAAAAGGAATGATCTCATAGGTTCAATCATAGGTAAGGCAGACATAGATTCACTGGTACAATACTTGGAAAATGACGTCAGTCAAAGAAGATTACTTACAAAACAAACGTGGGACCAATCGCAGAATGTTGCTCAGCTGTGTAGGACTCATACAAAGTAAGACTAAAGCGATTAGAACGCATACAAAGGAGGACAGTATAAATAATCACAAATTGGTTTTACTGATGGGACAACGTGGGAAATTGGAACTGGTAGACATTTGAAGATACACGCCAACTATCATGTGAAACCTGTTCACAAAGATTCAGTAACCAGTATGAAGTGCAGAATCTAAGAATATCATTACCTTACTGACCACGTAGACAAAATTCAGCGTGCACAGAGGCATTTAAGCAATTTTACTACTCACTCTATATGCGCTAATAGGACAGGAAAAAGCCTGATGAACTTCATAGAGGTTTGCAAACTATCGATCCAAACGTTAATGTACATGTATGGACACAGTTGTTGACAATCGGCTCTAAGAAATTAATCATCATTAACTATTTAAACGACAGAGAATTTATAAAGGGTAAATGGATAGTTTGGAGTTGGTATTGGTGGAAATTAGTGAAGTTTGGTGAAAGGAAAAACAGGACTTCTCGTCAGATCAGTGCATAATTATCAACAGAACATCAGATAGGGGTAATGCAAGAGCAGAACTAACAATGAATGAGAACGTTGGAATGAGGGTAAGCTACTCTGAATAGCATAGTGAACACATTATAGTAGGCAAGATAAACACGAAGATAAACATCCACCACAGTAGTTTAAATTTATGTGCTTACTAGCCCTGTAGATGATGAAGAAATTGAAACAAATGTATGGTGAGATAAAAGAAATTATTCACATAGTTCATGGAGACGAAGATTTAATTGTGATGGGGGACTGGCATTAGACAGCAGGTAAGGGACAAGAAGGAAAAATAGATGGAGAACATGGGCTGGTGAAGAGAGGTAAAAGATGAACCTGCCCTGTAGAATTGTGCACCGAGTATAATTTAATCATCGCCAATGCTCGGTTTAAAAATCTTGAAAGAAGGCTGTGTACATGGAAGACACCTGCAGACACTGGAAGATTTCAATAAGGTTATGTAAAGATAAGGCAGAGACTTCGAAATCAGGTTTTAAACTGAAAAACATTCCCATAGGCAGATAAAGGTCTGACAATAATTCACATTTCATGAACTGTACACTACGACTGAAGATACTCCAGAAAGTTAGGAATATAAAGCGGTGTGATCTTGGCAAGTTGAAAGAACCAGAAGTTCTTCTGAGTTACAAAGGAAAAATTAGGCAGCGACTGCCTAAAATAGGGAAAACAAATACGATAAAAGATGGATAGGTAACCGTGAGAGAGGAAATAATGAAGGCAGCAGACTGATAAAGGCAAAGTCTAGTGGAAATTCTTACATAATGCCCGAGATATTGTATCTAATTGACGAAAGGAGAAAATCATGAAAACGCAGACAATGAAGCAGCCAAATGGAATACAGACATCTAAATCTGAGAATGACAGATAGTGCAAGAAGCCTAACCAGGATTGACTAGAGGAAAGATAAATGCCAATCATAGAAGAATTTGAGATATCCTTGGAGAAAAGTGTCCAACAGTCTGCTGCGGTGGTAACACTGGTTCGCTTCAGATCACGGAAGTTGAGTGTTGCCGGGCTTGGCTAGCACTTGGATGGATGGCTGTCCATACCTGCCGGGCGCTGTTGGAAAAAGGGCTGCAGCTCAGGCCTTATGGGACCTGTTGAGGAGGTGCCTGACTGAGAATTAGGGGCACGCTCACGAAGGCCCACAACAGCCGGGAAAGCGGTGTGCTGGCCACTTGTTCCTCCATACCCCCAACCAGCGAAGCCTATCCGATTAGGATGACTCAGTGATCAGTCGGAATCATTGGTCCTTGCCAGGCCTGTTCAGACAGAGCTTGGAAGAAAGAGAAGCAGCTATGTAACTATCAAGAGCTCAGATATGAAGCCAGTACAAAACAATGTAGGAAAAACTGAAAAGTGTGACGAATATAGTGCATATACAAGGAAATCAATTTGAAGAGAATATAATGCAAAGAGCATACGAAGTAAGTGAAAGAAGATGGGAGATACCTAACTCCGAAAAGAATTTGACAGAGCACTCGACGATCGAAAGTTGAAAGGCGTCCCCTGAAGCAGACGAAATTCATTCAAAATATCTAAATCCTTGGGAGAGCCAGCCATGACAAAACTATTCCACCTTATATGAATGATGCACCAAACAGAAGACTACTCAGACTTCGAGAAAAACATAATAATTCGTATTGCAAAAAAGTAAATACTATGAGGTGTCGATACTACCAAATCATCTATTTATTATGTCATGGTTGGAAAATATTGACTCGAATTACTTACATATGAATAGAAAAATTCACAGGAGCCAATCTCAGGGAACATCAGTTTGAGTTCTGAAGAATGTAGGGATAAGCAAGGTAATACTGACTCTACAGCTTAGAAGACAGTGTGAAGAAAGGCAAACCTATATCTGTAGAAAATGTACGTTCAGAAAAAGCTTTTGACTATTTTGACTAGACTACAATCGTTGAAATTTTGAAAGTAGTGGGGATAAAATACAAGGAGCAAGGGCCTATTTACAACTCGTACAGAAAGCAGTTGTAGATATAAAGGTTATAGGACATGAAAGGGCCGCTGTAGTTGAGGCCTCTCCCTAATGTTTTTCAACCTGTACACCGAACTAGCAGTAAAGGGAACCAAAGAGAAAAATGTGGAAGCAGACTTAATTTTCAAGAAGAAGAAATAAACATTTTTCAGTTTGCCAATAACCTTATAATTCGCTCACAGGTGGCAAAGGACTTGGAAGACCAATTGAACAGAACGAATAATCGCTTAAAACGAGCTCTAAGATGAATATCAACGAAAATATTTTAATGTTGTTGGATCAGATGAATTTCAAAGAATTAGATTAGCAAATAGAAGTAGTGAGTTAGGCGAGTTCTGGTAAAGTCTCCACCTCCCCTATGACATCAATGACATCATGAACTGTTGCCAGATTTCTCCTTATCCCCAAACTCCCTCACAATTCACCTACATATAAAATAGTGGGAAATTCAAAATATGCAGGCCTTTCCCCCACTCTATGATGTCACTAAGGAAGTTGGTAGCTGTCCTCAGTGTAAGAGTGGGAAATTCAAAAATCCGATATGAGGAATTGTCCTAATGAAGTGAAATTCAAAAATTCAAGATAATGATCTGGTAATACTAGGACAGTCTGTATAATATCACAATCAAAGATGGCAAACTAGGTATACTAGGACAGTCTGTATGATGTCACAGTGCACAATGGCGATCCAGCCTGATATCCAGTGCATACTACGACAACCTTTATGATGTCACAACCCAAATGACGACCTCGACAAACTAGAACAGTATCTATGATGTCACAGTTCAAGATAATGGACCAAGATGGCCACTGGGTTTTTCCTGACATCACATGCCACTTGTTCACACTAAAGTACAATCATACTAAGTTTATGCAATATTCCTCCATCCTTCCAATATCGCAGTTTAAATAACCCCTACCACTTCTGAAATCACAGTTGAAACAATTGGCCACCATAAGCTTAGAACTCAGCAGTCTGGAGTCCCAAGTTTAAAATGATGATAAAATCAAAATCAAGTATCCTAAGTTTAAAATGATGAAAAGTCACTGATGCAACCTACGTGCTTGTCAGAATCCTAAGCTTTAAACTACACTACTGGCCATTAAAATTGCTACACCACGATGATGACGTGCTGCAAACGCGAAATTTAACCGACAGAAAGAAGATGCTGTGATATGCAAATTATTAGCTTTTCAGAGCATTAACACAAGGTTGGCGCCGGTGGTGACACCCACAACGTGCTGACATGAGGCAAGTTTCCTACCGATTTCTCATACACAAACAGCAGTTGACCGGCGTTGCCTGGTGAAACGTTGTTTTGATGCCTCGTGTAAGGAGGAGAAATGCGTACCCACACCTTTCCGTCTTTGATAAAGTTTGGATAGTACCCTATCGCGATTGCGGTTTATCATATCGCAACATTGCTGCTCGTGTTGGTCGAGATCGCTGGGTTCAGGAGGGTAATACGGAACTCCGTGCTGGAACCCAACGGCCTCGTATCACTAGCAGTCGAGATGACAGGCATCTTATCCGCACAGCTGTAACGGATCGTGCAGCCACGTCTCTATCCCTGAGTCAACAGTTGGGAACGTTTGCAAGACAATTACCATCTGCACGAACAGTTCGACGACGTTTGCAGCAACATGGACAATCAGCTCGGAGACCATGGCTGCAGTTACCCTCCACGCTGCATCACAGACAGGAGCGCCTACGATAGTGTACTCAACGACGAACCTGGATGCACGAATGGCAATACGTCATTTTTTTCGGATGAATACAGGTTCTGTTTACAGCATCATGATGGTCGCATCCGTGTTTGGCGACACAGCGGTGAACGCACATTGGAAGCGTGTATTCGTCATCGCCATACTGGCGTATCACCCGGCGAGATGGTATGGGGTGCCATTTGTTACATTTCTCGGTCACCTCTTGTTCGCATTGACGGCTCTTTGAACAGTGCACGTTACATTTCAGATATGTTACGACCCGTGGCTCTACCCTTCATTCGATCCCTGCGAAACCCTACATTTCAATAGGATAATACACGATCGCACGTTGCAGGTCCTGTACGGTCCTTTCTGGACACAGAAAATGTTCGACTGCTGCCCTGGCCAGCACATTCTCCAGATCTCTCACCAATTGAGAACGTCTGGTCAATGGTGGCCGAGAAACTGGCTCGTCACAATACGCCAGTCACTACTGTTGATGAACTGTGGTATCGTGTTCAAGCTGCATGGGCAGCTGTACCTGCACACGCCACCCAAGCTCTGTTTGACTCAATGCCCAGGCGTATCAAGGCCGTTATTACGGCCAGAGGTGGTTGTTATGGGTAGTATAATATATTCGTCCAATGAATACCCGTTTATCATCTGCATTTCTTCTTGGTGCAGCAATTTTAATGGCCAGTAGTGTATATACCTTACTGATGCAACACAATGTCGAACACTGGTCACTGTTGTATGTAGTAGGACAGGACTGGGCAAGGTATGCACTCATCTTCATTTAAACACCATACCATTGTTCTGGAGGGTTGCAGTGCTGCACTGCACCCAATCTGCTGCTGCCGACACCTTACACAGCCCCCACTGCCACTATAACAAGCCATAGCATGCTGTGCTGTCCACCATAACCATCATACAACTGTAACAGGCTGTGGCACTTGACTGCCACATTAATACATCTTTGTTCTGACATATACTATCTATAAATCATTTTTTCATGAAATTTCATCCACATGTGTCTTCTATGGCATTCATCCATTAAAGGTGTGACATGGCCTGAGACAGCAGTGGAGTGGGCACAGCCCAGTACCTGCGACCTTCCAGCATGGTGTAACTTGATGTTTAAATAGCTGCCAACCTTGCCACTCCTATATTACGACACACAACAATGACAAGTGTTTGACAGCCATATGCGTTTCACCAGTGAGCTATACAGTTCTCAACTTAGGATAAGTGCTCTACTTCTCACTAGCATATTGATTGCATCAGTACACTTGCCATGATTTTGAACTTACGTTAATTATATTTTGAATTTATCACTGTTTTAAACTTAGGAAAAGTGATTTTATTTCATTTCCCATCATTTTAAACATGTTGTTGTTGTGGACTTCAGTCCTGAGACTGGGTTGATGCAGCTCTCCATGTTAGTCTATCCTGTGCAAGTACCTACTGCAACCTACATCCTTCTGAATCTGCTTAGTGTATTCATCTCTTGGTCTCCCTCTACAATTTTTACCCTCCACGCTGCCCTCCAATGCTAGATTTGTGATCCCTTGATGCCTCAGGACATGTCCTACCAACCGATCCCTTCTTCTAGTCAAGTTGTGCCACAAACTTCTCTTCTCCCCAATCCTATTCAATAGCTCTTCATTAGTTACGTGATCTACACACTTAATCTTCAACATTCTTCTGTAACACCACATTTCGAAAGCTTCTATTCTCTTCTTGTCTGAACTATTTATCGTCCATGTTTCACTTCCATACATGACTACACTCCATACAAATACTTTGAGAAACGACTTCCTGACACTGAAATCTAAACTGGATGTTAACAAATTTCTCTTCTTCAGAAACGCTTTCCTTGCCATTGCCAGTCTACATTTTATATTCTCTCTACTTCGACCATCATTAGTTATTTTGCTTCCCTAATAGCAAAACTCCTTTACTACTTTAAGCGTCTCATTTCCTAATCTAATTCCCGCAGCGTCATCCGATTTAATTCGACTACATTCCATTATCCTCGTTTTGCTTTTGTTGATGTTCATCTTATATCCTCCTTTCAAGACACTGTCCATTCCGTTCAGCTGCTCTTCCAAATCCTTTGCTGTCTCTGACAGAATTACAATGTCATCGGCGAACCTCAAAGTTTTTATTTCTTCTTCATGGATTTTAATACCTACTCCAAATTTTTCTTTTGTTTCCTTTACTGCTTGCTCAATATACAGATTGAATAACATCGGGGAGAGGCTACAACCCTGTCTCACTCCCTTCCCAACCACTGCTTCCCTTTCATACCCCTCGACTCTTATAACTGCCATCTGGTTTCTGTACAAATTGTAAATAGCCTTTCGCTCCCTGTATTTTACCCCTGCCACCTTCAGAATTTGAAAGAGAATGTTCCAGTCAACATTGTCAAAAGCTTTCTCTAAGTCTACAAATGCTAGAAACGTAGGTTTGCCTTTCCTTAATCTTTCTTCTAAGGTAAGTCGTAAGGTCAGTATTGCCTCACGTGTTCCAACATTTCTACGGAATCCAAACCGATCTTTCCCGAGGTCAGCTTCTACCAGTTTTTCCATTCGTCCGTAAATAATTTGTGTTAGTATTTTGCAGCTGTGACTTATTAAACTGATAGTTCGGTAATTTTCACATCTGTCAACACCTGCTTTCTTTGGGATTGGAATTATTATATTCTTCTTGAAGTCTGAGGGTATTTCGCCTGTCTCGTACATCTTGCTCACCAGATGGTAGAGTTTTGTCAGGACTGGCTCTCCCAAGGCCGTCAGTAGTTCTAATGGAATGTTGTCTACACCCGGGGCCTTGTTTCGACTCAGGTCTTTCAGTGCTCTATCAGACTCTTCTCGCAGTATCGTATCTCCCATTTCATCTTCATCTACATCCTCTTCCATTTCCATAATATTGTCCTCAAATACATTGGCCTTGTATAGGCCCTCTATATACTCCCTCCACCTTTCTGCTTTCCCTTCTTTGCTTAGAACTGGGTTCCCATCTGAGTTCTTGATATTCATACAAGTGGTTCTCTTTTCTCCAAAGATCTCTTTAATTTTCCTGTAGGCAGTATCTATCTTACCCCTAGTGAGATAAACCTCTACATCCTTACATTTGTCCTCTAGCCATCCCTGCTTAGTCATTTTGCACTTCCTGTAGATTTCGTTTTTGATACGTTTGTATTCCTTTTTGCCTGCTTCATTTACTGCATTTTTATATTTTTTCCTTTCATCATTAAATTCAGTATTTCTTTTGTTACCCAAGGATTTCTACTAGCCCTCGTCTTTTTACCTACTAGGTCCTCTGTTGCCTTCACTACTTCATCCCTCAAAGCTACCCATTCTTCTTCTACTGTATTTCTTTCCTCCATTCCTGTCAATTGTTCACTTACGCTCTCCCTGAAACTCTGTACAACCTCTGGTTCTTCCAGTTTATCCAGGTCCCATCTCCTTAAATTCCCACCTTTTTGCAGTTTCTTCAGTTTTAATCTACAGTTCATAACCAATAGATTGTGATCAGAGTCCACATCTGCCCCTGGAAATGTCTTACAATTTAAAACCTGGTTCCTAAATCTCTGTCTTACCATTATGTAATCTATCTGAAACCTGTCAATATCTCCAGGCTTCTTCCATGTATACAACCTTCTTTTATGATTCTTGAACCAAATGTTAGCCATGATTAAGTTATGCTCTGTGCAAAATTCTAACAGAGGCTTCCTCTTTCATTTCTTAGCCCCAATTCATATTCACCTCCTATGTTTCCTTCTCTCCCTTTTCCTACTGTCGAATTCCAGTCACCTATGACTATTAAATTTTCGTCTCCCTTCACTACCTGAATAATTTCTTTTATCTCATCATACATTTCTTCAATTTCTTCGTCATCTGCAGAACTAGTTGGCATATAAACTTGTACTTCTGTAGTAGGTGTGGGCTTCGTGTCTATCTTGGCCACTATAATACGTTCACTATGCTGTTTGTAGTAGCTTACCCGCACTCCTATTTTTTTATTCATTATTAAACCTACTCCTGCATTACCCCTATTTGATTTTGTATTTATAACCCTGTATTCACCTGACCAAAAGTCTTGTTCCTCCTGCCACCGAACTTCACTAATTCGCACTATATCTAACTTTAACCTATCCATTTCCCTTTTTAAATTTTCTAACCTACCTGCCCAATTAAGGGATCTGACATTCCACGCTCATAGAATAACTGAATTTTTAATAACCCACAATTTGAAACTTAGGACAAGTGGACTGTTGGGTTCTGAACTCAGGGTGACAATTATTTAAACTGTGATGTCAGAGAGGTATGGCAAATTGCTTAAACTTAAGACAAGTGGATTTTAACTTAGGACAAAGGGAAAGTGATGTCAGGTGAAAACCCAACAGCTGTCTTACATAGTCATCTTGGATTGTCATGTCATACAGACTGTCCTAGTAGGCCAAGGTTGGCATCTTGGATTGTGACTATGCCCAGGTCCCCATATTTGATCAATATCTTGGATTGTGATGTCATACAGACTGTCCTACTATGCGCAGATCACCATCTTGGTGTGGGATGTCGTATGAATGTGCTAGTAGGCCCAGGTCACCATCTTGGCCTGTGACGTTAGACAGATTGTCCTAGTTTGCTCAGTTTACCATTTCAGACAGACATCTTGGATCTTTGAATTTCATACCAACAGGACAATGCCCCATTCTGGATTTTTTAGTTTCGTGCCAATTTACACTTCGGACAACTGTCCTACTTCCACAGTAACATTATAGGAGTGGGGAAAATCCTGGTTGTTTTGTGAATAACCCTCCATTTTTTTTAATTTCCCATCATTTTCTTAGTTTCTGCCATTTTCTACACAGGGCTATGGGACTATGTCAAGAGGATGGGGGAGGGGAAGAAATATGGCAACAATGCATGACATCATTGATTAAGTCATCAAGAGAGGCAGAAATCTGGCAAAAAGCAGACTGCATCAGAACGAGACTAACTGCCCTACTACGAGATACTAGAAGTAGTTGATGAGTTTTGCTATTTAGACAGAAAAATGACACAATGGCCGAAGTAGAAAAGATATAAAAAATGGAGACAGGCTATAGCAAGGAAAGTAACTTACTCTATGAGTTGTGTTTCCATCTCTCCCGATCGGACACCACGTCAAACTCAAGGAAACAAACATGCGCTACATTTTTAAGCCAAAATACTTTGTTTAATCGTTAACATTGTAAAAACATCTTCTCTATGTTAAGTGAGGTAACAAGAATAATATAGATGAAATACCTTATATGAGATGAGTGAATATGAAACATTTATCTAAAAGTTAGTAGAATAAGCTTTATCTGTGAAATCCACTGACAACAATGATGGTGTTTGCTAGAACTAGACGGTCCACTTCTCGACAGGCAGCAGCACTGATCAGGACAAATAGTATGCAATGGCCACTTTTCCTGCCCTGTTCACTTTACCCCGCCTTCCCCTAATACTGTCTGCAAGATCATCAATATGCAACATGAACAGCAATAGTCCCACCACACTTCTACGGAGCACATCTGAAGTTATTTCTACATCTGTCGATGACTCCCCATCCAGATAACATGCTGCGTCCTCCCTACCACGAAATCCTCTGTCGAGTCACAGATCTCGCTTAATACCCCATATGCTCGAATATGAGTTCTAAAAACAGTACGAAGTCTACAAATAAATTTCCAAACTAATGTTGTGACATGCATAGCAGTGATCCTGTTTTAATCTGCATTAAGAGCGTAGATGAGAGTGTCAGTAGGCCACATCAAAATGACATTCAGTGAAAAGAAATGTTGAGCTGCATGGCAGGAACATAGGAAACAAAATACTGAACAATACAGCAGCAGAGCAAAGTAGAATTAAAGTTGAAACTAAAAGTGATGCAACCACATATGCCCAGTTAGTAACCAAGTGGTGTGTTCTTTGGTCTTCCATCATAAGACGGTTTTGATGCTACTCTCCTTCCTGTCAACTTCCAGCTGTGCTCTTCAGTTAAGCCTAACTGCTGCACACCACACTGAAACGCATCAGGCTGGTGGCAAACTATATTTTCACTCCGATTATTACTAACTATTCATGGGCTGTGTGACAAGGAGACACTTCCCCTTTTTTCCTCTATTAATTCAAACTCTGGTATCAAAATGGGTGATACATATATTTGCAGAGCTGAAGCCGCCGCTCTATAAAGTAAATCTGATTAACTGTGAGTATTTAGTTTTCACAAAGAACTGGGCTGAAAAATTTTGCCGAGTCTTGCGGAGCCATCTGGCTAGGAACAACTTGCTAGGTAGGGGCCAGGGAGATACCCCCAGGGGACAACTGAACCTGAGAAGACCATCCCCAAGCATTTCAGTGTAACACCTTGCAGCGAGCTGCCTTGTAGGCAGAAGGTCGGCTGGCCAGAGCTATTATGTGTTCGGTGGTGAGTTCGCACAGGACGCTGCCTTTCCGGAAAAATTAATGAGGCAGCTGGCGACAGGCGTTGCCGAACAGCCCTTAGCAGTGTGCAGTAAAGAGAAAACTGGGATAGTGCGGGACCTGTGCATTCTCTGTGTGTGGTGCCCTATTCAGCTAAAATGGAATCTAACGGGGACTTTTGGCTATAGGTTATAAAATAATAGTGTGAGGATGGTCGGGAAGGCGGGTAAGATCTTATATAAGGCCCGCGAGAGGACAAATCTCGTGTTTGAGAGTGGAATGTTAGCCGTTTTGTAAAGAGCCATTACTCTGTCGCCAGACCACGGAGTGTATTGACCCAAGCACTGCAGAAAATAGTGGTAAGAAAAGGATTCGACATTGCAAAAAAGAGGAGACTGAGTAGGGGACCAGACGCCGTTTTTCGAAAGAAGACAACACAGCCGCTACTCACTTTGGCCAGCATAGAAAGTTTTCTTAAGGCTGCAAGATTGTTGCTAAAATGTCAATACTTCGCCAGCTTGGAAAAATAAGTTTGGCATGCTTTTTTCGGAGGAGAGAGGACAAGTTTTGTCTCTAGGTTTTTCATTGGGAGAACAGCTAATAATCTTTGTAATTGGAAGGTGAATGTATTGTCGTGGGTTTACGTGAAGAACTGGGAGCAGAGAGGGTTTTTCAGACACTTCGTTTTGGACTTTTAGACGAGGAAGTGGTGAAGTGATTGACAGAGAATCCAGTTGCACTTAGCTCTTAGAGTCTGGACGAGGATGTATCGGGATGATGGTGAGAAGCACATTCGCAGACTGCAGTCTTGAGATGGAGCTCATATGAATGACCTGAAGTGCAGACATGAGTGGCAAGGCAGCAAATACAGCTCACCTCGCAGCAGAGAGGAAAATGTTAAGGTATTGCTGCCGAGGTGGAATGAGATGAGAATGGTTAGGAATCTTATATTTACTTGTTTGTTCGATGAGTTGCAAATTAATAAACTAATCCTTTCCTTTACCTAAACCCCATGGGCTTTGTCGCACCACTGTCGCTTCCGAGTGAGCTTGTTTGGAGATTTAATGTTTCAATTTCCTTTTTCTCTCTGATCATCCAGAATTAATGCTCTGTTCTCTTCGAACCGTCTTCTTGTCCTTGCATTGACTTGTGATTATAAGGCATTTTGGTTACTTCAGACATTCTTTGATCTCAATAGTTAGGTGAACCCCCCATACAACCTTCTTAGTATTGGTTTTTTAAGTCCACTACTCTGGATCATCTGCATCCTTCTAACGTTTGTGTTGTGCGACAGCTTTTCATTTCACATCTGAGTCTGTGGCAAACTACCTACACCTCGATGAAATTCTATGAAGATGGTATCTGTGCTTTTGGACATGTCAGAAAGATGTACAGGTGCTGACAGATTGAGTACGGGAGTCCTTTATTTTCAATAAAAGAAAAGGGAAATTTTTTTAAATGCGTGAGCTATGGATGGCAATGGATCTTCGCAAAGCCGTTCACGGGGCCTGGGTTGGCGACACATCAGATTTTTCCAGTATGTGCCGCTATCCAACGGCTTGTTGACGTGCTCGACAAACAAACAACCTTTCTGCTGACGGGGTGACGCTAAGGGAAGCGTCGCCTGCCTAGGCAGAGCTGCTACAGCAGCCAATCAGAAAGGTCCAGGAGATCACGTGTGAGCGCCCACCGCGCCGAGCTGCGCGGATGAGGCATGCGGATCGCTCTCTTTTACTGACAGGCCCCCAACGAGATCAGATGCATTGGCCGGTTGCCTCCGTGCACTTTTCGAGCCCCGGCTCAATTTGTTTGCGCTTTAGGGCCGCTAAACTCACATAATTTACCCGGCTAGCTCAATCAGTAAATGTTTTCTCAACAAACGGGAGGCAGTTTGCCGACCGGAGTTGAAAAATTAACACTTGTTCTTTTTTAGACCCCACTTCCACCTCAGCCACATCCTGACATGCACAAAGAACAGATACCATCGGTGACCATGCAGCTCTCTGAGAATGAAATGATAATTAAATCAAGACCCTAAGCTGTCGACAGGCGTTGATATACATCAACGGGGACAGTTGAAAATGTGTGTCCCGACCGGGACTCGAACCCAGGATCTCCTGCTTACATGGCAGACGCTCTATACGCTCTATACATCTGAGCCACCGAGGGCACAGAGGATAGTGCCACTGCAGGGTTTTATCCATTGCACGCTCCCACTGAGACCCACATTCCCAACTTAATGTCCACACACTGCATTCGTGGTGCCCTACCCATTACACTCGTTACTAGCGGCAGACAATCCCGTAGGAGTTCGGGCAATGCGTGTGCATCCAGCACAGAAGGAGGAGGTCAATGGCCAGTTAGTCTTAACTATATGAGGATGGTACCTGTTCTTTCGGACACCCCTTCAGCAACTATTTTCGGCTACTACTCGTATCATACTATATGCCCAGTCATTCATTCTTTTCCAAAATGAATTTTCACTTTCCACCAGAATGTGCACTGCTTTTGAAACTTCCTGGCAGATTAAAACTGGAATCTCTACCTTTTGCGGACAAGTGCTCTACTGTCTGAGCTATCCAAGCACGACTCCCTATCCGACTTCACAGCTATATTTCTGTCAGTAATTCTTCTCAGACCTTCCAAACTTCACAAAAGTTCTCCTGTGTGACTTGCAGGCCTAGCACTGCTGAAAAGGAATCATGTTGCAGAGAAATGGCTTAGGTTGTTTCTTCCACGGGTGTTAGTGCCATAAGATATACAAGACAACCTCTGTGACATTTGGAAGGTAGGAGAAGAACTTCTGCTCGAAGTAAAGCTGTGAAGGTGGGCGGTGAAACCTGCGTAGCATTCAAGTCCGTAACACAATAACATGATGGGACAATGGGACAACGCTGTTGGGAAAATCATCTAATGTTTCAAAGAAAATAGACTTAAAATGTTGACTGTTTTGAGACTACGTACGAGAGGCAAAACATTGTTTCATGTAACAAACTTTTTACATTTTTTAAGCGTGAAAGGAGAAAATTTTGTGTCATGCATCTCTCGTCTAATTTTATTTTTATACAGTTTAATTAACAAAAATCACTTTCACCTACAAAATACTAGGACAAAATATTATTAATGTAAATATAACGTATTTACTTTCTTGTAATGCACTTTAAAATTGTCTGTTGTGATTTGCCAACTCTATAAAATAAATGTTATTTGTCTACTAGTCACGAGCAACCTTTGCTGGCATATCTGCACCCAGTGATGGATTTTGCGCATACTAACTGCTGCGTCTACTATGCTGAGTAATTTTTCTTAAGGTTTTAGAGGTGCGAGCGGCCTCGACCAATGATAAGTGATGGCCTTGAGACGTCATGTCTATTCCATTTGGGCAGTTCTGGAGTGAAAGTGGTTTTTGTTTGCGTGTGGTACGGTGTGCTTTTGAGCGAGGCTGAGAAAGATGAAGAGTGATATCAAAAGGAACTTACAGTTTATATCCATGGAGGTGATACTGAAAATTGCGCATAGTACCAGAAGAATAGATCTTTCTATAATAAAGGCGTGTGTGCCATGTGGTTCATGTAAATCTTACTGTGTTGTATAAAAACACTAGTTTTCTTTGGGAACTAATAATCACAGATTAACAGAAAATCTCATATTTTTATTTCTACTTTGATCCCTTCATCAATTTAATTAGCTGAAGTATAAGTTTTCAAGATGGTAGTATTGAGTAAAAATGAGGGTTGGCACTATTGTCTCGCATAGGAATAACAAGACATACGATTTTATGCATTCAGCTCACTCATTACTTCGATGATAACTATTACTCGTGTCTAGCGAATTTTATGGGCCTAGCAAGGCTGTCTGTTACCTCAATAATTTGCTTCCACATTCGCTATGATAAGTTCGCCACGAGAATTCGAGACAAATAGTTGCTAGCCATATTGGTACGATGTTTGGTGGGGACGGTGTATTACCAGTCACAAGCACTCAAGTGTTTCAGAATATAATTGAACCTACTATGTCGTACACGTCTTACCTATCAGATGTAATCTAGATTATGCTTATTAGATCCAAGGTTAACTTTTGTCTGCGAAATTTGCTCAGTTGAGGATGGTAAATCATTCCCTATGCGAAAAAATATGAGTTTTGCTAGGTATCAGTGTCTGTATCGAATAATACCCGAAGACCAGTCATATCACTTAATAATATTAGCTTTCCGGGCTTTATTCACTTAGTAAAGAGGGCAACTTCATGGTAACTCCATGTATAACTCAGGACCGCAACTACAAGGAACATGTTTTTACAGACACCATACAGTATAAAACTCTTTTTTTACGAAAAAACACAGACCACATCGCCGTTGTTACAACTTAGTTTCTTAATTTCTATAATTTATATCTAAAAGTAGTTAAACGATGCCATTGTTACAACTGTTTTTTAAAATTTCTATAATTTATATCTAAAAGTAATTAAACGATGCGTTAACATAGCATGACCAAAAATATTCTATAAGAAGAACGTTCTAATTCATTGTACTTCAGTACAAGCAAATATAAAGTAAAAAAACTACAAAAACTGAAGTCAACAGTCCCAGGTTTGAATCCCAGTCCGGCATACATCTTGAATTTTCTAGAAAGTCATACTGTTTGTTTTCTTTTCATTTTGTTCTTTATTAGTCTTTTGTCTCGTAGACTCATCAAAAAATAATCCAGAAACTCATTTACGCAAGAAAAAAGTTATAATGAACAATACAGACACGTCTTCGAGACACGAAGATATACTGTCAGAAACAGAATATGACATACCAGACACATTAAAGTTATTAGAGTGCAAGTAGGAACTTCCATTCCTTCCGAACATGTTGCTTACAATAGCAATAAAAATTTTTGGCGAGTTTTTTGAGTAGGTATTCATTCTGTGATGGCTCGAAAACCTACAACTGTGTTGGAGGCGCGTACAGCATTACAAGTTTGCAGACAACAGTTTCAATCAAATTACCGACAGAGGTAAGCATCATGACCGCGGAACTCATAGACTTACATTTTACTCAGTGACTCACTGCCTGCTCTAACAATTATCAAGAATTTTATCACCTGCAAGACACGAAAAGTTATTGCACGCAGGATTACTGCAACACTGGAATCGATGCGAGAAGAAGGTAAATATCTTACCTTCACTTAGATGAAAGCACGTAATAGAATTAGTTACAATGCAGTTACTAATCACCAGTCCAACGACCCAAAAACGTAATTTGGTCTGAAGCCCCAACGACTCATTATAATTGTGTAATCAACTTGGGGATGAAGCTCTTTTCTTCCGCACTTGCTTTAACAATACATATGTTTTTGGATAGGGTCCGCCTTTAGCAAAACAAAATTTTGTTTTGTTATTAGGCAAACGAACCTATAGAGCTCTCACCCCCCCACCCCCCCCCTCACCCCCCCACACACACACAGTCAATGAAATCCTAAAACCTACTGTGACTCTCCTAAAACCTAATCTCTTTCTCTCTCTCTCTCTCTCTCTCTCTCTCTCCCTTCTCAAACAGACAAAAAGTCACTGGCACCTCTGAAAGATTCAGAACAACCGCCAGGAACTCCTTCAACCGATCCACTGTCAGCCATCTTGCTTTTACACCTTCAATTGTTTCACTGCCCTCCATGTTTGTTTTTACAGCTGGTAAAGCAGTGAAACACTGACAGTGACAGTGACAGTGGCAACTCAATATATAGTGTTTGACAGTGATGAATAAAAAGAAAATTATGTAAACAGACACACAAACACACACACACACACACACACACACGCACACACAGAATTAAATAATTTCAGGCATACAAATAAGTTTTCAAATCGTAACTTTGGCTTAAACAATTTATCTACTTTAAGATATAAGTGGTTGCAGATGACAAACTGTGGAACAAAACGGTCACTGTAGAAACACATCACATCATAAAAACCACACCATGTGGTAAAAAGGTATGAATTCATAATTTATGTGTTTTTTCAAATATCTGTAATTACGATTTAAAAACTAATAGCTACATGTATACAAACAGCAAAGAACACTCTTTACTTTAACAGATGAAAAATAGAAGCCTACTGAAGATGCTGCAACTGCAGTGAAACATGTTTGGGTTAAAAAACAAAACTGTGTTTTGTTAAAGGCTGACCCTATCCAAAAACATACGTATAGTTGTATAGCTATGAATTATGCAACAATTCACCCAACAGTTCCGCGGGCCTCTAAATACTGTCTCTGAGCACTTGGTTTCTTTACCAGCTAGAAACAAATTTAACCGCAGGAATTTCCGCAAACATTGGAAAGACATCGAGGACAAATATTTCTGTTCTTGTCGAGAAGAAGAGAACACAGACAAAATTTTCTTAGTGCGTCCACACGACGTACGACGTTGAATTACTGCACTCATGTTAGACGAACTTGCAAAGCGTGGCCACCAGTTGCCAACAGGTGTGACAGTTATGTCAGCACCGCAGTGTTACAGAATTTACGGTGTGCTCCTAAAGTATACTGTCGCCGCCGACATCTACGGTTAGCTCTACGATAACGCTGCCAAGGAACACAAAAATGCGTTTCATAATACACTGCCTGAAAAATGTGAAGCACCCAGAAAGGAAGGAGGAGGCGAAATGAAATCTCACGGATTGAGAGGATCTTATTTCAGTGATTACAAATTCGAGTCAGTTTTACAAAGAACTTGTCAGTATGAAACCACTTATCAGTAAGAAGTTGCCCCCTTGTGAACTGGCCGGCCAGGGTGGCCGAGCGGTTCTAGTCGCTACAGTCTGGAAACGCGCGACCGCTACGGTCGCAGATTGGAATCCTGCCTCGGACATCGATGTGTGTGATGTCCTTAGGTTAGTTAGGTTTAAGTAGTTCTAAGTTATAGGGGATTGATGACCTCAGAAGTTAAGTCCCATAGTGTTCAGAGCCATTTGAACCATACGCGGTGGCTCCCAAAGCCATAACGCCAGAAGTATAAACACTGTGCCTTCCCAAAAGATTGAAAGAAAGGAACCTCTCCTCAAGTCGCTGCTATACTCGCCGAAGATAGTCATCCAAAGTAGTGAGAACCGCGATTCATCGCTGAGCACAATGTGACGCCATTCATAAGCAGTCCATATTTCCCAGTCACGGCACCAATACAAACACAGCCGTTTTTGTTACGGTGTTAACTGCGACCTACGCGTGGGACGGTAATTGCCTTATCAGCCGGTTGTTAGTCTCCAACCAATGGTGGACTTATTAAGTCTAGATATGGCAAAAAACGCCAAAAAGGAAATAAAGCCTATCAGCATACAGGGCGGCGTGAACTATAACTTTTTTACAATGCACCACAGTGGTGTACAAGCTGTTGTTGTTGTTGTTGATGATGATGATGATGATGGTTTGTGGGGCACTAAACACCGTGGTCATCAGCGTCCTTGTTCCCAATCTTTCCATTTCCAGGACCCTGTGACCCAGAGGCAGCAACGCAGTCATACAGGCTCCTGAGGCGAACAGTTTGATATGGAACACTTCTAGTCTATCGAATTGGGAAACAACCTGCAATTGGTCTACAAAAACCATGTAAACTAAAGCAGATTTTCAGTATTCTGTTGCTCTCTTAGCACAGGCTTTTAACCCTAGAGAAAAAATGAATAGGACTTTTTTTGTAGGAGATTTAATGTAGTGTAATATTGTACAGGGATGCGTTTTGGGTTTTCGAGTTATTCAAGAGTAACTTACCAAAGGGACACATAAACTCACCCCAAACTCAGCCCCTCCTACACCCACCCCCACCCCTAACCAATCAGGATTTTTAGTATATTGTTTATGGCACTCCCTCTCGTCATTGTGCCCAAATTAGCGGCCACATGAATTATTTCCCATATTCGACCTCTTTTAGTGTTCACCAGCTAGTCGGTTACTTCATTAACATTATTAAAGTTTCCCATGAGGCTAATGAAAGGAAAAAAGCCTTTTGTAAATTTATACAAAAACTAATTACATTTGCAATTCGACCTAAGGTTAATCGTCTTAAGCACAGTAGTTTTGTAGTAAGAGGGCCAGATAAACAAAACGATTTCATTTTTGATTTTATGCTATTAAAATTCACAAAATTTGTGAGCTAAAATTTACAAAAATTCGCTTCGATTCTTCCAGACATAACAGTTTCCGTTTACACTCACAGAATGCTTAATGACAGGCGTCTTTGTGTAACGATCAAATACCTGCCAACTTAAATCAAAGAAGAGGAAGTTGAGCGAGAATTACATTTCGCCAGGCCAGAGTGCATCAATTCAAGGCACAGGAAGAGAAGAACAACAAACACATCCTCCAACCCGTCTTCTGTGTCACGCTGCCAACTGGCATTGAGAGTAACTCCATCTACGACATCAAACACCTATCCGCAAGAAAGTGACAACTGAAACGTACGGTCCCAGGGAGGCCCAGACTCAATGCAAACGATGTCAGTGATTTTTTCACACCACCAACTACTGTCACTTGCTAGCATGGTGTGTGAAATGTATTGGCCTCCTCCCTTCCAAGGAACGCACCAAAACATTGTTACAGAAACCTCAATGCATCAACTTCAACGATGAACATCCTGCCACCCGGCGAGGCTCCCTGACGTTTCAACAGGCTCTGTGGACATATACTGCACACTGACAGTCACTGCAGGCACGCCTCCAACCATCACCTACAGCCCCCCACATCCGCCAATTACTGACCAACACACATTTCCAGCACTACAAAAGAGATAGACACCTGTGCAGACATCGGTATGGTATGTACCAACACCCATGTCACAAGACATCAACTCAACCCAACTCAAACACAACAATTTGCCTTCAACTTCTCTGAGCTGTTGTCACTGCTCTCCAACGTCTACAACTTCCTTCAGACATTTCAACATAGGAACATTTTCACTATTATCAAGGATGCCCTCCAAAAGCTCTGTATCTCACCAGACCTTTTCTCCAAACTACTAGTTCTTTCTGACAGAACTATGGAACTGTTTGCACCTCACAATGGATCTTAGGCACCCAAGGATAGCAGACCTCTCATTCTGAATCTTCAATGCTAATGGTGTCTACAACAAGAAGTCCAAACTGGAAGACTTCCTATCTCGCTACAGGATAGATATTTTGTTCCTCATCAAGACCCAACTTCTTCCCACACAACGCTTCAAGCTGTCCTCTCACAGCTATCCACCCATGAGGCTGTAAAACACACCATTTTCACGTCACACGGAGTCATTATGGTGGCAGCAGCCTACTTAAGCCCACACAGCCATTCTGAATATGACGACCTTGTAGCCATCTTCAACCATGCAGACAAAATCCTC
Source organism: Schistocerca serialis cubense (assembly GCF_023864345.2). NCBI lineage: Eukaryota > Metazoa > Arthropoda > Insecta > Orthoptera > Acrididae > Schistocerca > Schistocerca serialis. The sequence goes on from NC_064639.1 coordinate 466,473,261, forward strand.
CTTTGCAGCGGCCTGAATGCCAAGTGCTCTGCATGGCACTCCAGGAGGAAAATTCCATGTGGGAACAACCTTCATGGCCTAGAGAAACGGCTCAGGGTGAACCCCTTTGAGCCGGCCGCGGTGGTCTAGCGGTTCTAGGCGCTCAGTCCGGAACCGCGCGACTGCTACGGTCGCAGGTTCGAATCGATGCCTCGGGCATGGATGTGTGTGATGTCCTTAGGCTAGTTAGGTTTAAGTAGTTCTAAGTTCAGGGGACTGATGACCACAGATGTTAAGTTCCATAGTGCTCAGAGCCATCTGAACCATTTTTTTAACCCCTTTGAACCAGAGAAATCCAATCACATTCCATTGAACCCAAACCACGCGTATGATGTCCTGAATTTAGCAATACTAAAGAATTTTTATCTCGACCTCCATCTTCAGATGGCTACTGATCTCACTTCCGACCATCCCCAGTTATTGGGGTTATCACTGTGGCTCTCAATAATCTCAGCCATCTCCCCACCACCAAACCAACTGGGACCAATATACCAGCTGGCTGGACAACAACGATCGCCAGACTATTGATGTCTCCACCAAGGTGAGCATTGATGCAGCAATTACTTCCCTTACTGGCAAAATAAAAAGAGCATACAGGACAAGTGAATACCACCACAGTCCGCCAATAACACTACCATGAAAACTTCTCCCCACTGCTGCAAAACTTGGAGGCCATCAAAAACAGTGTCTGGCGAAGACGGCAGCGTTTCCCCAACGCTGAAGATTACCAATAACTCAAATGTTTTTCGCAGGAACTTCACCGGCGTACTGTCGACCACCGAATCGAGATGTAGTAGGGCAAAATGGACTCCTCCAAGCCAGAAATAAATGGAGTTTGGTGCAGACTTCATGGAACTCGCGCCCGCTGAAACAAGTGCTGAAGGGACTAACCAGATTTATCTACAATCCACTGGGGTAAGCAGAACTCTTCGCCACAGCCTATGAGGCTCAAAATTAGCTCCCATACTACGAAGATTATGAAAGGTTGAAATAAATCGCAGACTTCATGGATTCCAAGACAGAGGCCTGTGAGGTGAACCACTCCTAACAACTCCAGCAGAACTAAGACAACTCATCAACCACCTTGGCAGCCACTCTGCTCCTGATCCAGATGAAATTACCAACATCCAGCTAAAGCACCTCCCACAAAAGTTGCTGGTCCTTCTCAAGTGGACAGCTATACTGGGCAAGGATCTGATCCATCAAGCTAACCACATCAGCCTTCTTCTGATGATGTTTATATTATCTAAACGGATTACCTTTGCCATCTGTGGCTGTGTATCTCTAACCAAGACATGATTCACCCTGATCAATTCGCTTTCCAGGCAGCACTTTCACCAGAGATCCAACTCATCTGAGTGTCTGAATTCATCGCATATAACATGAACCATTCCAGCTACACTGCAGCAGCCTTTCTTGAAGGAGAGAAAGCTTTTGATAAAATCTGGCCACCAAAATTCCTTGTGAAGCCTCAAGATATCCACACCATCCCAAACTACTGCCTCAAAATACTGAACAACTTATTTCAAGACAGGTTGCAGCGAAGATCGACGGCTTGCTCGTTGGTCAGCGAGCGTCACGAATTGGTATTTAATGGTTTCTCCTTGGTACAACACCTTGAAAGCCTGAGACATTTTGTTTGAGTTCGGCGTAGAGTGCCAGATAGTGACGGGTATACTGCATGGTGAACAGCGGTACCTTTGGTGGCCACACACTGGACGCCAATGGGGGTGATGATGATGGTTTGGTAATGCTGGATACATTCGTTCCTGCTGGGCCTGTGGGCGACGTCGTGTCCGTCTGCATGGAGTCGGTTTGAAGTGGCTCAAATCTGTTGGATATATCAGTACCGGCGGCTGTCCTTGGTGAAGGTCTTCCATATGCTGAGAGTTTTTTCATTTTCGTCAGATGACGAGTTGGAATCCTTGTTCTCCCATGTTTATTTGGTGGTGTTAAGTCTTCAGGGGCGTCATCGAAGTCTTCGTAATCTGGTGTGGCGGCTGAACGCCTCGTGGCAACAGGCAGCGCTTTCTTGTCTCGTTGTAGGGAATCTAGGTTGGTAATTCGCTGGGCGGAGGTGCCGTCCATCTGCGGTGCTAGCTGTTGCAGTGATGTAGCTGTTTCGAACACGGAAGTCAATACCGGTTCGAAGGCTGGTGCGCTAGTCCTGATTTGGAGTGGTGTCGTGGAGGACGCGGGCTAGCCGGCTGCGACCGAGCCCTGGGGTTTCCGTTATTTACATCTGTAATGACAGCAGAGCGTGCCGTTCCGGCATTAGTCGTCGTACTGAGTTGTCCTTCCACCACAACCGGTGTTGTCACATACGGTCATCCGGAGGCCATTGCCTGGGTCGTCGTACTCGGATGTCCTGCCTCCATTCAGGACTAAGACAACTCGGGGTTGTCATAAGTGGTGCGGCCGATGAGGCTGCCTACGCAGCAGATACCGCCAGACATTCATCGACCAACTCCTGGGCGACTGAGGCGGCTGGCGCGGTCGTGCGTGCATTGCGGTCCGTCGTCAGTGGCATCGCTAACTCGACTTGCCAACTGTGAGAGCAGTGCGCAGTTTCGCCGCGCCGAAGTGCACTGCGCTTTGCAATCGCAAACTCTATTAGGAACTGTACCGTGTGCTGCGTGCGGTGGGTTTGTATATCTCCAGGCAGTGAAGCATGGATAAGAAAGCGCCAAAATTCACCGGGACGGTCGAGGTGTTTGTGGATCACAGAAAGATGGAGAGGGCGTAGTGGTACCTTCGTAGCATGTGTGTGTAGATGAGAAATTGCAGCGTGTGTGTGTGTGTGTGTGTGTGTGTGTGTGTGTGTGTGTGTGTGTGTGTTTGTGTGTGTGTGTCTGTGTGCGAGAGAGAGGGAGAGAGAGAGAGAGAGAGAGAGAGATAGAGAAAGGGTCAGCATGGCCGCCGTGTGCAAGTGTCTCATGTTTAGTGACGAGTATCGAGTCACGATATACCTACTCGTAAAAGTTAAATTCTTTTGCTTGTAGAATTACTGTAGATTATTATGCTGCTTGTAAAAGAACCTTTTATATAACATGTATATAATGTTTATAAGAGCTGTTTTTCTAAGTGTGCGTCAGTACTTACTTTCGCTCTTCAGGTTGATATTATTTTGGCAGAGCTGTCGCAAAGGCCTTTGCTAGCCTTTGGGCTCAGCTTAGCACACTCTGAGTATCATCGATATAAAGGATGTCGAGAAGAACAATTCGGTACAGTACTCCTTTGGTTTGTCAAATGGAGAAACATAATCAAATTGGCCTACAAAAACAATCTGGTTTAACTTTCTACTGGGATATGCTTCCGTCAGAGGCCGCGTGTTCCATTTATTCATGCACAAGTGACCTTCAAACTCATCCGTGCCTCCACACTCAATCCACAATGGTTAAGATTTTTAGTTTATTGTTCATGGCACTTCCTCCTACCACCGTATAAAAATTATCGACTACACGAATTATTACTCATGTCTGCTTGGTCTTCATTGGCTGGGCTATTGTGCCACCAGCTCTGTCGTGCAAATACAAATTGTAAAACTGACATTTTTGTGAATTTTACCTCACAAGTTCTGTGAAATTTAAGAGCATAAAATCAGAAATTAAACTGATTTGCTTATCTGGCCTTCTTGCTACAAAACTACCTTGCTTGCAAAGGTCGGTCCTCTCTCCTGTTCATATAATTATGTTAACGACATACCACTGTCCCCCAGTTCGCTGATGACACTGCGCTGATGACCAGCAGCCGCCGCGTCACCACAGCCATTGGACATCTCCAAACACAGCTGTATCTCACCGAGCAATAGGCTGTAACCAATGATATCCATATTAACGCAGAAAAGACGATGGCTATTATGTTCACGCGACGACGTCCGCATCTACGCGACAAGCTCATACTGCACAACACAGAACTCATCTCGGCCAACCAATTCAAATACTTGGCAGTAATCTTGGACAGCAAGCTTTTTTTCAACCCTCATGTTCAATCGAAGCGCGTCAACCTATTCTACCTACTTCACCATCTCTATCCAATACTTGCAGCGCCACCCTCCATTCAAGGACAAAACTCAAACTTTGTAAGGCGACAGCCCTTCCAGCACTACTGTATGGCTGCTCCACCTGGGGCACGACCTGTTACTCCAATTTGAGACCATAACTGGTGATCGGAAACAGATGAAACAGACGCCCTCGCATTTCTGGTGGAATTTCGTGCGTGGTGGGGTATCACGTGACCCTGTGCAGCCCTGCGGCATATTGTTGAGAGGACATATTGAGTTGCACTTAGAGCAATTGTTTTATCATATCCCACCCAGATACAGGATGCAAATAAGGAAGCCGTTCTTGGCAAAATATCATTTCAAAATGAGATTCCACAGCTCGAAGTACCATAACATTTGGCTATGGATTGACTTTGACAGTTTTTTTTTTTTAATTCGTACTCTTCAATATAGTTATGTAGCATTTCCAACAGGTTTACATCTACACAGCACTGCAAAAAGCTAGTAGGATGGAATACAAATTTCTTCCAAAAAAAAAAGTTTCTTGTGTAGCTTACACCGGAATATAGGACAATAAATTTCATGACTATTTCAAAATTTGCAAAAAATTAACAAGGTTGTCTGTGAGGCAAAGAAACTGTACAACTGACAGTTTATATTCTACTCAAGGAATAAATATGAAGCCATGTGCGGAGTTAAAACGATAAAACAAGGTATGCTGCCAGTCTACAATTTACCATAGAATGGCATTCTATAAATTTAAGACGTAAACACAAATTAAGAAATAACTTCAGGCCTAGAGGAAGTACTAGACAAGTGCCTTGTGATCGAAAAACACTTTCACAGAAGGCAGATTTGTAAAATTCTGCTACTGCTGTCATTATATTTGAAACAAAATATTTAATTCAAAACTACTGACCAAATTTGCCTACTTCGTCAGCTTCAAGTAAATGTTTACGTATGTTCGTACGTATATAATATTAAGAGATCTTGTAGTGTCATGAAAGGAACACGACGTAAGAGACTACTCCAGCAGCATCGGAATTTCATAAACCGTACTAAAATGCTTCATTCCGCTCTAATTGCACGTTTCTATGTCCAGATGCACTCTGAAGCACCTGATATTCAGCTTTTCATGTGGTTTTCGTGATAACAATTTTCTTGAAGGTCCAGTACTGTATTCTCACGTTTGGTTTTTATTATGGCATAATGTCATTAGTCCCAGAAAAGGAAAATTTGCACTTGAAATTGAACGAAGTTGAAAGTAGCCAATGGTGCGACATGAAACACTTCGTTTCAAATAAACTAACTGCCTCATTGGAAAAAAAATTAATAGAAGAAAATTTCTCTACAAAACAGACAGAAATAGCTTCATTAAGACATTAATGGTTGATTGCTAATAACGTGGAAATAATATAAAATCGAGTCACGTGGGGAAGGATCCCCCATCCCACTATAACTCAGCTTGCTCTGCACATACGCGAATCTGGCAGTTTGGGCGCGCCTGAAAAATTTTTCCGGGTAGCATCTGGCTACTTGCTGCTACTGCTCATACAGCAAACAGCCACGCTTCAAGTTGCCAGACGGGGGAGGAAGGCACTGTTCATACGCGAATCCAGCTCTGCGCATGCGCACGAGCCCGCTGGCAACTGCTCATACGAACCTACTGTTTCCGCCAAGACCGCGAAAACTGCCACGTTTAATCGGTTCCCACCACAGAATGTTCCCAGGTGTGGGCCAGTCAGAGCACGTCCACCCCGCCAGTTTGCTCTAGAAGTTCCCGTCTGACATCAGTAGGCGATGGGCGAACCAGAGCGTTGTTTACACACTTCTGAATTTCCAGAAGCCTAACCAACGTAGGGGAACTCCACGAGGCTTCTCGTCTCACCGCGTAGGCTCAGACATTCCAAGACTTTTCCAAGATTTCTCACCATAAATCATTAGGTGACAGCCAGCACCTGAGACTACCGCCGTCAGCCATCTACAGAACCGAATTCCGCGAACCCCGTCTCAGCTTGATTGACAGGGGAGTTCCGTGAACCCACTCTGGTGGCTCCTGACACGCGTGAGCCGGAACAAAGCCTCTGACTGCCGTGTGGTCTCGCCTGTCACTCTCAGAGTTGTGTGCGAACTGAGTGGTTCTCACGAATTCTTAGAATGGATTTACAAGCCTCAACCGACAATCACTGCCGCTTTATAAAATACATGTCCCAGCATTACATAGCGTCATAATACTTTTAGAATAATGAAATTAAAGTATCCTGCCTTAACGCCAGTTGTGACAAGGGGCAGATGATTTTACCATACAAAAGGAAGAAGGTAAGCTAGACGGCTCATAACCCTTCAAGCGAAGCATACATTATCACTGAGAATTTAATAAATCCCATGTGTGGCAGACATAACACAACCCTAAAAAAAAAAATGGCTCTGAGCGCTATGGAACTCAACATCTGGGGTCGTCAGTCCCCTAGAACTTAGAACTACTTAAACCTAACTAACCTAAGGACATCACACACATCCATGCCCGAGGCAGGATTCGAACCTGCGACCGTAGCGGTCGCGCGGTTCCAGACTGTAGCGCCTAGAACCGCTCGGCCACACTGGCCGGCAACACAACCCTCGCTCGATGAAAAATCTGCTACGCATCTTTCTTCAGCGCTCCTTTCGAATAACACTCTGTACCATCGAATTGACGATCTTGCAGGCTATATCAAACGAGAATTAGTTGATCGCCTGCAACACAACACATTCGTCTTGCAAATGGACAAGTCGATTGATGTAGCCGGACTGACCATCTTGTCAATAATTGTACGATATCCCCATAAACATTCATTCACAGAAGACTTGCTTATGTGCACATTGCTGCCAACTAACACAACCAGAAGAGAAATTTATAACACAATTAACCATTTTTTCTTCAGTATGCAATCTCGACTGGAACGATTGTATCTGTATTTGTACAGACGATGCCAAGGCAATGATTGGTAAAACAGCAGGAGCGGTATGATTAATAAAAGGTAATGCATCAAACTTTAGTTTTAGCCATTGTATTCTGCATAGACAAGTACTCAAGTACTAGTTCTTGATGAAGCAGTAAAAATAATCAGTAACGTTAAATCAGGACCTCTTCACTGTTGCTTGTTTTCAGACTTGTGTGAAGATTATAAGAGCAAACATAAAACACTACTGATCCACAATGACGTTCTCTTTTAAATTAAAAGATCGTTTGAGTGATGCGATTTATTGTTAGAACTGCTTTTTTCGCAGATACATCTGGAGAAATTAATGACATAAATCTACCTTTTCAGTATTAATAACAAACTAATCTGCATCATAAAAAATTAGATTTATGTATTGTTTGTGTTGGCGAGAGAGGACTAGAATGTTTTTTAATAATGAATGTGTTCGTTAGTGAGACAGCACAATTATCAGATGAAACATTTGATGAACTGGTCCAGTATCTCAATGATATGTGGCCATCTTTTGACACTTGTTTTCCTGAAAACTTACTCCTTTTGCACCGAATTTGCAGTAACCAAAAATGTATCAAATAAAACCTATGCATCATTCTTAAAAATGACGTCAGGTTCAAGGATGAATGCTTTTTCAAAACAATGTCACCTGATGATTTTTCGTGCATGGTTAATGCTGAATATCCACGACCTACCACAAGGGGTATGACTGTTCTCCTATTCCCTACAACATGCTTTTGTGAAACAGGTTCTCAGCAAAGACAAAATACCATACTAGACTGGATGCTAAACCTGTTATACGTCTTATACGCTCTTCTATCAAGTCTGTCGTGAAAGAGTTGGTCAAAAATAAGAAACAACTTCATACCTCCCATTAAATGGAAACAATTTTATGTTCAAATGTGTGTGAAATCTTATGGGACTTAACTGCTAAGGTCATCAGTCCCTAAGCTTACATACTACTTAACCTAAATTATCCTAAGGACAAACACACACACCCATGCCCGAGGGAGGACTCGAACCTCCGCCGGGATCAGCCGCACAGTCCGTGACCGCAGCGCCTTGGACCGCTCGGCTAATCCCGCGCAGCAACAATTTTATCAATTTTCTGTTTAATCAGTGCAATGTCATTTTGTATATTTTATCATTGTGTGTTGGTTTGTGTATTTTTGTAGAAGTCAGTAGTGCATAATTTACCTACTTCTGTACGAGTTTCATTAAATGATTAAATAACGATCATCAAATTAGGTTTTGCTGATATTAGGGCTACATAAAATTTTTAGTATTTTAAAAGAATTACGTCGCCAAAAAATTTGCATACCATCGATGTACACCACTGTGGTACGTTGAAAACAGTTATCGTTTACACTGTATAATACTTGTGTACGACAGTCATAGCTGCAGATACCATCCCCGTTCGACCTGAAACACCTACTATGAATACAACGTAAAAAAATCAAATGTGCTCTGTTACTCAGAAGAGTCAGGCGTAGAGGCAGGGATAACAGCACAAATTGATGATGAAGAAAATGACGCAGTCGTCTGAGATGACTAGAAAACTGTCCCAGTGATTGTACGTGGGCGCGCGAAGTGGCCGCTCGGTTAGAGGCGCCATATCACTGACTGCGAGGCCCCTCCCGCCGGAGGTTCGAGTCCTCCCTCGGGCATGGGTGTGTGTGTAGTTCTTAGCATAAGGTAGTTTAAGTAGTGTATAAGTCTAGGGACTGATGACCTCTGCAGTTTGCAAACCAAAGGCTGCATTTTATTGACGGAACACTGAGAAAATGCTACAGGTCTACTAAAGAGACTGTCTACACTACGCTTGTCCGCCCTCTTTTGGAGTACTGCTGCGTGGTGTGGAATTCTTAACAGATGGGATTAACGGAGTACATGGAGAAAGTTCAAAGAAGACCAGCACGTTTTGTATTATCGGGAAATAGTGGAAAGAGTGTCACGGACATGATACAGCATTTGGGGCGAACATCATTAAAGCAAAGGCGTTTTTCGTTGCGGCGGAATCTTCTCATTCAATTCCAATAGCCAAGTTTCTCCTCCGAAAGCGAATATAATTAGTAGACGCCGACAATCATAGGGAGAAACAAACATTACAATAAAATTAGAGAAATTAAGGCTCGTACGGGAAGATATAGGTGTTTGTTTCCTCCACGCGCTGTTCGAGAGTGGGGAAATCGAGAATCACTGTGAAGGTGGTTCGATAAACCCTCTACCAGGCACGTAAGTGTGATTTGCAGAGTATTCATGTAGATGTAGATGGAAAAATTTCTTTCGCTACCTCAGAGAGGGAAACTTCAGTATACACAAAAAGTTAAGAGCTAGCAACCATGTCATATTTATGAATAAAACACACACACCCTGGTGTAATATTCTACAACATGTATTATTTGTTACACGAATCGATTTTCGGCTGTTACGCCATCATCAGGTACAAAGACAAGTATGTGATGCAGTGAAATATTGTTGGATCAAACATTTTAAATTAGTACGTATACAGAGTACAGAGCATCTCCATTTCCAGAGATGAAAATGTTAATGTTAGAATAGGAATAAAGCAAGCGGGTTATTCCTGTGTAAATGTGATGTAAGATTATTTAACTAAGATAAAATATGTGACACATTAACTAATAAACTACAGACAAATTATAACAATTGTACAAATAACATAATTGAAGAAAAAGTTTTGGTGAAGTATTCCAAACATGTTGCTGAACAAAATAATCTTGTTTTTAATAGATTATAAATTACAAACAGATGAGATGTAACAGTGGTATTAAGCAGCTGAGCGATGCAACTGTGATTATATAAAGTAAAAATTTTTAACACAAGAAGAAAAATTATAGAGACTAAAATAGAGGAAATGGCGGATGTGAGTAAGAGGGGCTATTTACTACATGGCCTGGGTGGGATTTGGGATTATGAGCAGTATTTGCAGTTAGAAGTGGCAAGTAAGGGAACTGTGTCTGACATTCCCTACGAGGCTTGGGTTGATGGACGTGTGATTATTAATTTCCATAATTTCAAGGCATTTCACCTTGCTTCCTTTGTGGATATGGTGTAATACTCCATGTTTCAACTTCAAACTATTGCTTTCTTTAAGCAGGTGGTCTGCAAAAGTAGTCTCCTTCTTTATGGTTCAAATGGCTCTGAGCACTATGGGACTTAACATCTATGGTCATCAGTCCCCTAGAACTTAGAACTACTTAAACCAACTAACCTAAGGACAGCACACAACACCCAGTCATCACGAGGCAGAGAAAATCCCTGACCCCGCCGGGAATCGAACCCGGAAACCTCCTTCTTTATGTTCCCAACTTATATGGTGTTCCTTCAAGTGAATATATATTGCCCCGCCAGACTGACCTATATAGAATTTGCCACGATTACAAGTAATTTCATATATTCTACTCTTTTCCAAAGCTGGAGCGCTGTATTTTCCATTGGGAAAAAAGTTTCCAACAATGTTGTGCACATAAAAATGATGTTTTTACATTCCTGGATTTAAGCTTTCTGGCTACATCCAGTAACACTTTTCCTGAAAACGGAATTGTGCACATTTCGTTCATTCTTGAGGTGGTGGGTTATGTGCAAGGTAAAGAAGAGAGTATACCTGTTGTTTCTGCTTCTTGTGTATTATGGAATCCGTTAAGGTAGGAGGATAGCCATTGTTTGACGATATTTGTTTGATGGCATTTAATTCCATTTCGAAGTTGGCTTCTCTCATGGAGATGGATATTAAGCGATGTATCATAAATATAATAAATATTGTAGAATATTACAACAGTGTCTTTCATTCATAGTGTACAAACTATTCTACCAAGAACCGACGGAACCGTCAATCAATGCAATATACACTGAAGAGCCAAAGAAACTGATACAGAAATGCGTATTCAAATACAGAGATATGTAAACAAGCAGAATACGGCGCTGCAATCGGCAACGCCTATTAAGACAACAAGTATCTGGCGCAGTTGTTAAATCGGTTACTGCTGCTACAATGGGGGGTTATCAAGATTTAAGTGACACTGAACGTGGTGTTATTGTCGGCGCACGACCGATGGGATACAGCATTCTTCGAGGTAGCGGTGAAGTGGGGATTTTCCCGTACGACCATTTCGTGAGTGTACCGTGAATACCAGGAATGCGGTAAAACATCAGATCTCCGACATCGCTGCGGCCGGGAAAAGATCCTGCAAGAACGGGACCAACGACGACTGAGGAGAACCGTTCAACGTGACAGGAGTGCAACCCTTCCGCAAATTGCTGCAGATTTGAATGCTGGGCCATCAACAAGTGTCAGCGTGCGAACCATTCAATGAAAAATCATCGATGTGGGCTTTCGGAGCCGAAGGCCCACTCGCTTCCTTTGATGACTGCACGACACAAAGCTTTACGCCTCGCCTGGGCTCGTCAACACCGACATCGGACTGTTGATGACTGGAAACATTGAAAGGTGGCTACACTGAGCCACTGCGCCAGAGATTGCGCCAAAGAGTATTATTAAGCCGCCTCCACAGTGCTTGTCGAGAGCTCGTAGTAGTGAGTGCCTGTCGAGGTCTCGTGGTAGTCTGTGCTGAGATGTTGTAGCAGAGAGTGTTTCTTGAGATGTGCTATTAGGCAGTGCTTGCTGAGATGTGATATTGGAGAGTTCTGGTTGAGATATAATGTAAGGATTAGAGTGATTTTCATCAATATAAATGAGGTAATAAACTCCGTATCTTTTTATTTTCTGTGTCCTAAATAATGGGTCATTACAGGTTCAGTCAACAAAGCATCTGGCGTGTGTTCTTGTATTAGAGTGTAATTCTGCTTTCCTTACGCAATTATCGTATTTCTAATTTTCTTTTATCACGTCAGTATAATTGGTATTTAAAAATTCTTGTCTTGTTCAAGAAGAACCGTGCCAGATGTACGTTGAGTCACACTCCCACATACAGAACAGTTACACTTATGCTTAGGTTTCGTAGGTTTCATAGTTGCTGGGGACTTAATTAATTAATTGTGTTAACGAAAAATTTCATTTCATTCTTGTTGTTGTTCTTTGCAGTCAGATAGCGTAATAATACTAGTCAGGGCCAACCGATTACGAAACAGCGTAATCGGACATACAGCTACGAAAAACTAAAAATATTTTCAATCATATTTAATTAAGCCCCCATGCACGAGAAAAGAGATAGTGATCGGAACGGGCGTTATATGGGTAATTTTGAGAATGACAGACGTAACAGACAGGACAATAGATACCAGCCTTATGACAATAACAGACGTTCTAACATAAATTATACAGACAATTATAACAACGGTAATTCGTACCGGAATGATCAATCATACGGAAACAGTAATCGGTATTATCAAGACAGAAATTATTCAAACAGTAATAGAAATTCTTACTACAGAAATAATCAGGGTAGCAGATACAACAATAATTTCAGAAGTGACAGTCGAAACTACACAAGAAGTAGTTATGCAGACAGACAGGAAAACAGAAATTTTAATAACAGACACAACCAAGAATTTGCATCTAACAGACAGGATGGACCTAATTGGCATCCTCCACGTGACAGAACTTCAGAAAGACAAGTGCAAATAGTAGAAATTGATCCGCGAAATGACGCGAATAATCAAAGACGTGACGCAAACAATCGACAATGACTTGTAGATTCGGCTTCTGGCAGCAATATAGACGGTTCAGAAAGTAATGACACTACGACTTTACACTACGTACGCCTGGAAGACATGAGAGACATTTTGCTAGACGAAAAGGAAAATAATGTAGACGCATTTTTACATCCTGTTATTGAAGTATGTGTGGGTAAGAATAAGTTCACTGCAGTTTTAGATTCTGGGAGCCCATTGAATGTCATTAGTGAAGCAGTTTTTCGTATATGTGAAAGAACTATTGCCTGTCCTGTGTTACCTATTTCTAAAACTACAATTCGAGGTGCGATTTCTGGAAAAAGTGTGGAAGTCAAACAACAGACCAACTTAAATTTTATTTGTCAAGGATACGAATTTTCTGCTAATTTTATTATTGTTCCATTACTCAGTACCCAAATTATATTGGGTATGGAGTTTCTTAATGCACATAAGGCAATTTTGAACTTTAAAGAAGGAAGTGTAAATTTGACTGTTGCCGGAATGCCGAAATGTTTGAAATTTTTCGAGTGTTTAACAAGATCTGAGTCAGATACAAAATGTTTAAGGTTTCTTACTTCTGACGTTTTCGTTGAGCATCATGACGACAATGTGTTCATTCACGACAATGACAATAGATACAGGGACGCGATGGATGATATAATTAATAGCGAAGAATTAATTAATGAAAAGGTTAAGAAAGCTGAAGTGCCAGATGACGTTGCAAGAGAAGAGCTGCACCACATTTTGACTTCACATGCTACAGTGTTTAGTCATCACACAGGAACTATACAAGGCTTACAATATTTATTTAAAGTAAAAGAACACACACCATTTCGCGGGAAAACGTACGCTATTCTTTTGGCTTACAGAGACAAGGTTAAGAATGAACTTCAGTACATGTTAGATCAGGGCATTATTGAGCCTGCAGTCAGTCCTTATACCAGTCCATTACACGTTGTTCTTAAAAAGGATGAGTCAATTCGTTTGGTTCTGGATTCCAGACAGATAAATAATATCATCATTCCTGAAACTGACCGCCCACAAAATTTAGATGAACTTCTTCAACATTTCCATGGAATTAAAGTTTTATCGACGATTGATATGCGCGCAAGTTTTTGGCAGATAGAACTCCACCCTGATTGTGGAAAATATACTGCCTTTTTAGCCTTTGGTAACTGTTACCAGTTTCGGAAATTACCGTTTGGACTTACTGTATCTTCAGCAGCATTCATTCGTAGCTTAAATGAAATTTTACCTGTTTATCTTCGTGACAATATTACTTCATATGTTGACGACATTCTTATTGCTAAACATTCTTGGAGTGAGCACAATAAAATTTTGGATTCATTGTTACGTATTTTTGCAAGAGTTGGCATTACTGTGAACTTGGAAAAATCTGAATTTGGTCGTTCACAGGTGAAATTTCTCGGTCACATTATTTCTACAGAAGGTATTCTTCCTGATCCAGAAAAATTAGACGCTATTCGTAATTATGCTGTTCCTACCACAAAACGTGATGTTCGTAGTTTCCTTGGTGTCTGTAATTTTCTTAGACGCTTTGTTAAATTGGACGATTTGGCCACACCTCGTTTATGCGAACTATCTGGAAAGAAATCTAATTGGTGTTGGGATGAGGAAGCTCAGTCAGAATTTGAACAGCTTCGTGATGCTTTAGTTGCTGCTCCACTTCTTTCACATCCGGATCTATCTAAAGATTTTGTTTGGCGACGGACTCATCATACAAAGGCCTAGGTGCACATTTATTTCAAGAGATAGAAGAAAACGGCGTTGTAGTACAAAAGACTATTGCATTTGGAAGTCGTGTTCTTTCTAAATCAGAAAAGAATTATTCGATTACGGAACTTGAAGCTTTGGCTGTTGTTTGGGCTTTTACAAAATTTCGCACATTTTTGTTTGGCAGACATACTAAGGTTTACACCGATCATCGAGCTCTGGAATTTCTTATGTTGACAAAATTAACTCATGGCAGATTGTCACGATGGGCGTTGTACCTACAGGAATTTGACTTTAGTATTGTTTACATACAGGGTTCTTCAAATATTGTTGCCGATGCTTTATCACGTGCACCTATGGGTTTGAAACAAAGTGCTGAAGAGGACTGCATAGAAAACAATTATTGTTAGATGTATATTCAAGGTGTTGCGTTTGAAAACTTTATTTCGTCTTCGCTCCAGAACATCGCTAAGGAGCAAAATAAGGATCCAATCTGGAAGGACATTAAGGAGAAGTGGAGGAGAAAGGAAAGCGTAGCGATTAGACAGCATTATTTAGTCCGCAATGACATTCTTTTTAAACGAAAATCGGTCGACAACTCTGTTTGGTTAGTTTGTATTCCTGATGAGTGGGTTAATAAGCTGATTTGGTATACGCATTTCAGTTATGCACACTTTGGTCCCAGAAAATGCTTTCATAAATTACGAGAAAATTGTTATTTCAGTAATATGGAAAAACGTATTCGATCTGTTCTGGCCAAATGCAAATTATGTCAAAAGGCTAAGCCGCCAACAGTTTCTCACAGAGCACCGTTGTTTCCTATCATTCCAGCGAAATTAAAGGAGATGGCTGCAGTTGATTTGTTCGGTCCAGTGGTTCGATCTACTAATGGTTTTGCGTACATTTTCGTAGCAGTGGAGTTGACGTCAAAATATGTGTGTTTTACACCTTTACGCAAAGCAACAGCTCGTTCAGTATCTAACGCTGTTATCAAACATTTTCTTAAAGAAGTTGGTCATGTTGATAAGGTTATATCAGATAATGGATCACAGTTTCGTTCTAAAATTTGGCTTCGTACTCTACAGCGTCGTAAAATTAAACCAATCTTCATTTCACTTTTTCAACCTCAATCTAACGCTTCAGAGAGATGGATGAAGGAAATCAATAAATTGTGTCGTCTTTATTGTCATCAGAATCACAGAACTTGGGATCAGTACCTTCATATTTTTCAAAACATTCTGAATGAACTTCCTAATGATTCAACTTCTTTACCGCCTATATTGATATTAAAAAACAAAGCACCGACAAATCGCATTTCTGAAATAGTTCCTTTTCCGCCTTCACGGAAACTGCGGCATTCTGAAGTTGTCAACCTGGCTCTACGAAATATTGCATCTGCGGCTGCTAGAAGAGAGAGATCAGCTAAGCGTCCTGGTCGTTCAAAAATCTTGTCAGTTGGTCAGAAGGTGTTAATTAAGTCCCACCGTTTGTCTCACAAAGGAAAAGGCTTGTGTCGCAAATTTTTTCTGCTTTATAACGGTCCATATAGAATTCGTAAAATTATTCGTGATAACACTGTCGAAGTAGAAACTCTTAAATCTCGACGCTCTAAGGGAATACATCATATATCTAACGTAAAAATTTTTGTGGAATGATATACTTTTGAAAAATTTTTGTAGAATGACATACTTGTGAGAAACTAACAGCTACATGTAAACATGCGGAGAGTACAAGGATACCGCGCTGTGTTTTGGCGGCGGCACATACTCAAAGCAACAGTCAAGTCCGCGCGCCGCACAAGGCAGTCATTGACCGCGAACAATTGCTTCCTACGTCACGCGCCTACAGCTGATCGAGCGCTCAGTGCGAATGCACTGACAGCCGTAAACAAATACACAGTTTAATTTCTCCGACTAAATTCAGTATAAAGCTATAGTGACTTGATGAATTATGTTATTAACATTCAGTATTTTTCAGGATACGGTTGTATAAAATATTTAAGAACTTCAGGTAAATTCTGTGTGTCTCCGACGTTAAGAGGACTTGCTATCGAGAAATTTTCAGGAAGAATGTAATTTCCAAGAAGAAGCTAATAAACTAAAAAGGTAACTATTAATTGAGTTTATTTTTCAGGTAACATATTTCCACTTAGGTACGTACTTTAGACGTAATTTGCTGCTCGCGATTACGTGATTCATACTTTGTGCTAATTTCATGTTCTATGAATTTACGTGTGAAGCGACGTGCTTGCGTACATTTTCTGATTTTTGTCAATGTTTTATTAATGAACAGGATTGTTATTTGTATATATTATGCATCGCTTGGCTGCTATGCTTTTTCACTGATGTCATATTTTTTTTAATTATGTGCCTGCTGTGCTTATTTATTTAAATTATAATTGTAACCTGATTTATTGTGCTGATGTGTTTAGGTATGTAAGTTATACTATGTGATTTATCTGCTTGCGCCTTCATGTTTACTTATTAAGATGACATATGAACATTTATTTGCTTATGCTGATAGGATGCTAATGACCTGTTTATTATGTTAGATAACATATGTTTACTGCTATGCGTATGGATTGCATATTTATACATTTCTGTTTGTCGTCACAACTACTATTTAATTTGGTGTATAGAAATGCTGATGTACAGTGTACGAATATAGAGTTTAGGTTGCACTATGGTATAGGTTACAGATTGTTCGCTTGGCAGAGCCTCGTTGTAAGGATTGTGCTGCATCCACTTTTTGACATTCTGTTCTCTACTGGTATATTTACTCGCTATTGCTTGTTTTGCTTACGCTAAGTGCCTTGTATTTTTAAGATAAGAAAATGAACTGCTATAATTCGACGAACGACATTAGTACAAGAAACTTCATAGAAGTCACATGAGCTGGAGGTTTTATGGAAGCTGTATGCTAATAGGAAGGAAGCTAACGACATGACATACCATTACTAGGTTTAGACCATTAACAGTTATTACACTGCATTTTTCGTGAGCAATTGAAATAGGAAGTGACACTTGACACAAGAAATACTCCACATGTTTGCTTCTGTTTGCCATAATTCTTGAAGTGGTGCACACACTGTGAAATATTATGATCATGCACATTCCGTAATCGTACTTAATTACTGAGAGTTATTCGAACTAAGTCTGTTAGAGGTCATGTATGCATATCTTTTGTTTATAATTCATAATGAGTAGAAGATTTGGCTCAGATGGATTACACAGAGGTTGTGTGTTGACAATGTGTCTTCGGATTGTATGGGATGATGAGGTTTGCATTAGGATTTTATCTGTACTTGTTCGAGGAGACTGACTAGAGGAAAGAGTTGTTATGGAAGTGAAATGATATTGGTAATAAGGTTTATATGTATCGACGCATTGAAGAGGTATTATTGAGGTATTATTGAGATTGTGTGAAGTTGATGATTATTGGAGTTTTGGTGGATAAGAGGTAAAGTAAGTGAGGAGCATATATTGACAATAAGGTTTATATGTATCGACGTATTGAAGAGGTATTATTGAGGTATTATTGAGATTGTGTGAAGTTGATGATTATTGGAGTTTTGGTGGATTAGAGGTAAAGTAAGTGAGATGCATATTTTTTTTGTTGGTCTTATGGAACAAGGAGGATGAAGATAGCAGACTAGAACACTAAAGTAGAAGGAAGATAGTCTATACACACACTTTGTTAAATCACTAAGCAGTATATACTTTTTTTTGAAGAGAGGAAGTATTTGCATATCTTGGCTCACTGACAGTTGTTCAACAACAGTACATTTGATCTGGCTTGGCAAACATTGGTCTTGACATGATGACTATGACGTTGACTTAACTATTATTGACTGTTATACATTGCTGCCACTACTACTTGATACACATGATGAACATCAGATTTTGACAGAATTGCATTTACACAATTAACACTATACAATTACACAGTAGTACTTAATGTGGATGAGAGATGAGTGAGTGTGTTTTGTGTGTTTTCCTTTCCTAATCCTACCCACCTATCTCGTAAATATTATTTTATTTGTTTGTAGTGGCTTGCACTGACACCCATAAATATTATAGGTTTACTGATATTTGAGTATTTTTAATAGTTAATATGAAAATTATCTGACATCATTTGTGTGTTTGTTATGATTTGTATGTTTAGTGTAAAAGCATTTGTATGTGCATTCAAACTATTGTTCATGCCTGAACTGTCTGATTAGTGATGGTAAATATTATGAACTGTTACCTGCACTTTTTCAACATAATGTGTGACACTTAGGAATGATTAATTTCTGCTGATGAACTGTGTGATCAGTGATAATGAATATCATGGACTGCTCTCTGCACCTGCTCAACATTGCTAGGTGCAACTGATGGACTGCTTCTACTGAAATGATGTCACTTGTTGGTGTCTGCACCTGCTCAACATTGCTGGGTGCAACTGATGGTCTGCTTCTACTGAAATGATGTCACTTGTTGGTGTCTGCACCTGCTCAACATTACTGGGTGCCACAGATGGAACTGCTTCTTCTGAAATGATGTCACTTGTTGGTGTCTGCACCTGCTCAACATTGCTGGGTGCAACTGATGGACTACTTGTATGGAAATGAAGTCACTTGTTGCTGTCTGCACCTACTCAACATTGCTGGGTGCCACTGATGGACTGCTTCTACTGAACTAATGTGACTTGTTGCTATGTGTACCTCTTCAACTTTACTGGGTGCCACAGATGGAACTGCTTCTACTGAAATGATGTCACTTGTTGGTGTCTGCACCTGCTCAACATTGCTGGGTGCAACTGTTGGACTGCTTCTACTGAAATGATGTCACTTGTTGGTGTCTGCACCTGCTCAACGTTGCTGGGTGCAACTGATGGACTGCTTCTACTGAAATGATGTCACTTGTTGGTGTCTGCACCTGCTCAACATTGCTGGGTGCAACTGATGGACTGCTTCTACTGAAATGATGTCACTTGTTGGTGTCTGCACCTGCTCAACATTGCTGGGTGCAACTGATGGACTGTTTCTGCTGAAATGATGTCACTTGCTGGTGTTTGTACCTGTTGACCATTGCTGGGCTGGAATTATCAACTATTTGTTTTTTTTTTTTTTTTGAACAATTAAAAGTATTTTATGTGAACATTTGTATAAACTGATTTTTTGTGTATTGTGCAAACTATTATGTAAAGCCACATGTATGAAAAGAATTTGTATTGCCTACTGTATTTCATATATTAGGTTATTGAAAGGTCAGTGCAAAGCCAAAATTTTAACTCATTATGTGATATTTAGGTATTAATATTATCTTTTATTTTTGTCTGTATTTTTCTGGACGAATTTGGTGGTATTTTCACCACCAATGCTGGCAAAAATACCATCAAATTCTGGCCTGTGGAGGAGGGGCATATGAAAGGTGGCTACACTGAGCCACTGCGCCAGAGATTGCGCCAAAGAGTATTATTAAGCCGCCTCCACAGTGCTTGTCGAGAGCTCGTAGAAGTCAGTGCTTGGAGAGAGCTCGTAGTAGTGAGTGCCTGTCGAGGTCTCGTGGTAGTCTGTGCTGAGATGTTGTAGCAGAGAGCGTTTGTTGAGATGTGCTATTAGGCAGTGCTTGCTGAGATGTGATATTGGAGAGTTCTGGTTGAGATATAATGTAAGGATTAGAATGATTTTCATCAATATAAATGAGGTAATTAACTCCGTTTGTTTTTTTTTATTTTCAGTGTCCTAAATAATGCGTCCTTACAGGTTCAGTCAACAAAGCATCTGGCGTGTGTTCTTGTATTAGAGTGTAATTCTGCTTTCCTTACGCAATTATAGTATTTCTAATTTTCTTTTATCACGTCAGTATAATTGGTATTAAAAAAATTCTTGTCTTGTTGAAGAAGAACCGTGCCAGATGTACGTTGAGTCACACTCCCACATACAGAACAGTTATACTTGTGCTTTGGTTTAGTAGGTTTTATAGTTGCTGGGGACTTAATTAATTAACTGTGTTTATGAAAATTTTCATTTCATTCTTTGTTGTTGTTCTTTGCAGTTAGATAGCGTAATAATATTAGTCAGGGCCAACCGATTACGAAACAGCGTAATCGGACTTACAGCTACTAAAAACTAAAAATATTTTCAATCTTAGATTTAATTAAGCCCCAATACACTTTTTTTTTTTTTGATTACCTCATTTATATTGATGAAAATCATTCTAATCCTTACATTATATCTCAGCCAGAACTCTCCAATATCACATCTCAGCAAGCACTGCCTAATAGCACATCTCAACAAACACTCTCTGCTACAACATCTCAGCACAGACTACCACGATACCTCGACAGGCACTCACTACTACGAGCTCTCTCCAAGCACTGACTTCTACGAGCTCTCGACAAGCACTGTGGAGGCGGCTTAATAATACTCTTTGGCGCAATCTCTGGCGCAGTGGCTCAGTGTAGCCACCTTTCAACATGTTGCCTGGTTGCACGAGTCTCGTTTAAAATTGTATCGAGCGGATGGACGTGTACGGGTATGGAGACAACCTCATGAATCCATGGACCCTGTATGTCAGCAGGGGACTGTTTAAGCTGGTGGAGACTCTGTACTGGTGTGGGGCGCGTGCAGTTTGAGTGATATGCGTCCCCTGATACGTCTAGTTAAGCCTCTGTCAGGTGACACGTACATAAGTATCCTATCTGATCACCTGCATCCATTCATGTTCATTGTGCATTCCAACGGAGTTGGACAATTCCAGAAGGACAATGCGACACCCAACACGTCCAGAATTGCAATAGAGTGGCTCCAGAAACACTCTTCTCCGCTGGCCACCAAACTCACCAGACATGAACGTTATTGAGCATATCTGGGATGCCTTGCAACGCACTGTTCAGAAGAGATCTCCACCCCCTTATACTCTTCCGGGTTTATGGACAGAGCTGCAGGATTCATGGTGTTAATTCCCTCCAGCACTACTCCAGACATTAGTCGGGTCCATGCCATGTCGTGTTGCGGCACTTCTGCGTACTCGCGGGGACCCAACATGATATTAGGGAGGTGTATAAATTTCTTTGGCTCTTGAGTATAGTATTTACTTTACGCAGCGTTTTCTCTCGGATCAGTTGATCTAGAAGGCTATATAATTAGCGCTAGTAAGCTTGATCTAAAGCGGGGGTAGTCAAACTTTTCTATCTACCGCCCACTTTAGTATCTCTGTTACTAATAAAATTTTCTAAGTGCCCGCCAATAGTGATGATTTATAAAGTAGAGAAATAAGTTCATAAAATTTATAATGGATAGTTACAGCAATTGAAAGAACATAATAATAATTATTTACCAAATAGTTTATATCAAAATTTTATGACAACCTATTTTTAAAGTACGTACCGCCTACATACTACCTTCAGAGCTGGAACGGAACAGGTTGACTACCACGGATCTAAAGTAAGAAAAAGCTGGACGAGAGAAAAAAATTGCTAGCGCTACCTGCAGCTTCAATCGTATCACAAGTGCGCTATTCCACGTGCATTTCGACAGTGAAGCTGAACGCTTTACACAAATATTTGAGCAACATACGAACATTCTGGTTCATGTTCTCGGTAACTTGAATTAGCAGACTCAACTCGTCGTGCGGAAAACATCCCCATAACTTCACATGACCACGACACATTGCACATTAAACGCTGCGCTGGGACGTCGGTGCACTCGACACCTTGCATCATTTTGTAAAACGCAAAATAGCGACTCTTGGGACCACACTACACGCTTCCAGTCAGCTACAATCCACTTTGTGTTATTCGACCCACTGAATCTGTGCAACTTCATGTGCCGCTGTAAACAATGGGCATATGCGATGCAGCCGACTCCTAAAATCTCATTGCAATATTCTCTAAAAAACTGGTCGAGATGGACCGACATTCACTGACAGCAATATTTAGCGTCAGGTTTGAAACGGACAGTCATTCTGAAAGCGTGCTACTCGAGTCCCATGTCACGTGGCCGCGAGTTGTGTATCATTTTTTGAAGACACGTTGGACAGTCCACGTTGACACACCAACAAATCGGGCAACTTCATTCATAGTGTGGTCACAGGCTCGTAAAAAGAAGATTGCTCCTCTTTGTCATTCTGTCACCTCTCCTTGTCTTCCTGTGCTGACTGCACACAATAATTAACAGATAACATTCTACTTCATTGTCATTATTGAAGACAGTCTATGGCGCTCCAAAGCGACCAGAGTGCTCTTTCATGGAGACTACTAATATGTTATCTGGTGAGCTTATACCCAGTCGTCTGACATCAATGTGACCACCACCTGTGGCCGGCCGAAGTGGCCGTGCGGTTAAAGGCGCTGCAGTCTGAAACCGCAAGACCGCTACGGTCGCAGGTTCGAATCCTGCCTCGGGCATGGGATGTTTGTGATGTCCTTAGGTTAGTTAGGTTTAACTAGTTCTAAGTTCCAGGGGACTAATGACCTCAGTAGTTGAGTCCCATAGTGCTCAGAGCCATTTGAACCATTTGAACCACCACCTGTGTTCGATGTCAGCATGCAATAACCACTTACAGACGGTAGGTGGCGGCACTAGCAGCGAAGGGTATATAAATACGAGGGTCGTTTGAAAAGTCCGTGCAAAAATAAAAACTACTTATGTGTTTGGGGTAAATTTTTATTTCTCGACATAGTCTCCTTTTAGACTTATACACTTCGTCCAACGCTGTTCTAGTTTGTTGATCCCTTCCGAATAACAGGAATTGTTCAAGCCTGCAAAATAGCTATTAGTTGCTGCAATCACCTCCTCGTTTGAATAAAATTTTGGTCCCACCGGGCAGTTCTTCAAATTGGGGGACAAACAGTTGTCCGAGGGAGCCAAGACTGGAGAATAGGGCGAGTTGGAATCCTATTTCCAATAATTTTGCGACAACTGCTGAGGTGTGTGCTGTTGCATTGTCGTGACAAAAAGGACTTTTCTGCGGTCCAATCGACGGCGTTTTTCTTGCAGCTCGGTTTTCACACGGTCCAATAACGATGAATAATATGGACCTGTAATAGTTCTACCCTTTCCCAGATAGTCGATGAGGACTGTCCTTTGCGAATCCCAAAAGACGGTCACCATAACCTTTCTGGTCGAAGGACTGGTCTTCGACTTTTTTGGTGCAGATTTTTGTTTGGTCTCAGGAGTATAGTAATGTATCCTCGTTTCATCCACAGTGAGGAAATGCTGCTTTAAGTCCTGCGGATTCTTCCTGAACAGCTGCAAACCATCCTTGCAACACTTCACACGATTCCATTTTTGGTCAAGCGTGAGCACTCACGGAACCCATCTTACGGATAGCTTTCATGTCCAAATGTTTATGCAAAATAATATGTGCCCGTTCATTCGAGATGCCCACAGCACTAGCAATCTCACGCACCTTAACTCTTCTGTCTTCCATCACCATATCTTGGATTTTATCAATGATTTACGGAGTCGTAACCTCCACAGGGCGTCCAGAACGTTCAGCATCACTTGTGCCCATATGGCCACACCGAAAATTTTGAAACCACTTATAAACTGTTCTAATCGAAGGTGCAGAGTCACCGTAATGTTTATCAAGCTTCTCTTTAGTCTCCAGAGGCGTTTTGCCTTTCATAAAGTAATGTTTAATCACCACACGAACTCCTTTTTCGTCCATTTTTTGACAATCACTCGACTTCCTTGATTCACACGAATGCCAAACACAAAGAAATAGACCAATATGACTGAAGCTTTGTGTGCGTTCTTTCCAAAGATGCTACTAACTAAGCATGACCTCAATACGCACCGGTGGTGCCATCTCTCGTACTTTTCAAACGCCCCTCGTAGTGTGGGGAGAAGCGGAAAACAGCGCAGTCGTTGGCGTAATGCGGAAACGGAGCGATTTATGTGACGTCCAGAAGGGAATGATTATAGTCTGTCGAACTAACGGTGAAGGTATTTCTGAAATGGTTAGGTCTGTAAACTGTTCACGTGGCGCCCTGGTTGAAGTATACTGGTGTGGCAAAATGGCGCTATCCAAAACTAGTGCCGAGCAATTGCGGCGCGCCACGGGCGATAGATAACAGGATTGAACGACGGCTGCGAACAGGTGTACGGGTGAACAGACGTACAGCTGTTAAGCAACACCCAGATGAACCTAGGGGTTACCAACCGTGTCTCCTCAACGACTGTTCAGCGAATGTTGCTGTATATGGGCCTACGCAGCAAGCACCTGGTTTATGCACCCATGCTGACTGCTGCTCATCGTCGACGAAAGCTGGAATTTCTCAGTAAAGCAACTGGGCGTCATCTGAGTGGCGATAGGTGCTCTTTTCAGATGAGTCACGTTTTGTGCTCCGTTGGGCAATGGGCATCGGCGTGAACGGCGTGAAACGTCTCAAAGCTACAACCAGGAGGGAGAGGTCTGGGGAATGTTTTCGTGGCATTACCTACGTGATCTCGTCATTCTGGAAGCCAGAATGATCGACACAAGTAGGTATCTATCAGGGGGGACCACGTGGGCCCCTAAATGCAGTTTGTTCTCCCTCAGCACTAAGGCAACTACCAGTAGAACACTACAGCGTGTCACATAGCTCGCATTGTACTTGTGTGTTTCGAAAAACACCGGGCTGATTTTACCGTACTCCCCTGGCCACCAACTCCCCGGTTTTAAACCCAATCGCAAGTCTGTGGGATCACCAGGATCGGGCTGCTCGCGCCATGGAACCTCAACCGAGAAACCTACCAAGGCGGTGCAGTCGGCATGGCTCCACAGTTCTGTCGGTACCTTGCAGAACCCCACTGACTCTCTTCCGCGCCGCGAAAGGTGGTCACATTAATGTGACTGGACAGCGTAATTCGAGAGAAACAAGGGAGCTATTGCACCCTGTATCTGGGAGAAAACGAGAGAAACCAAGATGAAGAATTTCACAGACTACCACATACTTACTTTTGAGAGGCTCCGCGAACTGCTGGAGAAATATGCGTCAGATGAGCAAATGTAATCACTTCACTGTCAACTGGGCAAAAAAGCACAGTCTTTTTGAAAAGTATGAAGTCTGTAATAGAAGTATAATAAGGAAAACATCAAAAGAAGAGATCCTTACAAAATTATACACAACCAAATCAACAATGTAAGATCTCGCCCCCCCCCCCCCCCCCCCTTTGCAGTAACATCAGTGGCTAGCAATAAATGACGCACTGTTCCATGTTTCGGAAAATTATGTAACAGTGTAAGCAAAACTCTATAATCTTGCAATTATAAAATTTCATTTTATGTGCTATCTACTACATATCACATCTTATTCAGCAGCAAAAATTAAATAGTTTTCATGGTGACCATAGCGGCTTTCTTCGCAAAATCATTGTCTAACGTGACAATCGCGACACTCCATCTTGTTTTTGTTATTCACTGCCATAGCAGTGCGCTGAGCTGCCAGCGAGTGATACTGTTGACTTAAGCGGGATCTTGTGAAAGTAAAAGCGAATCGTAATTGTTTACACTGGTTTGTAGAATGGTTTTTACAAATAGGAGCGTCAGTAGTGCAATAATTTGCAGCAACAACAAGAATAAGACACTTTTGTCCTTTTTGGATGGTTGGATCTTATGGGCGTTCAAGGAGAGGGCCGGCCGTTGTGGCAATGCGGTTCTAGGCGCTTCAGTCTGCAACCGCGTGACGGCTACGGTCGCAGGTTCGAATCCTGTCTCGGGGATGGATGTGTGTGATGTCCTTAGGTTAGTTAGGTTCAGGTAGTTCTAAGTTCTAGGGGACTGATGACCTCAGAAATTAAATCCCATAGTGCTCAGAATCATTTGAACCATTTTTGAAGGAGAGGTCATCAGCGTTGTCATTTTTTATGTTGCCTTATAACCCTGCGATGTATGTAGGCCATTATATTATTAAACTGTACATTCAATTTTCGCTGTACCTTCAATTTTCGCTGTACCTTCAATATTCGCTTGTAACCTACATACATGTATTAATGAATAAAGTTTTCTTTTAGGAGTGGAAAATGGCTGGTGAATAGCAGAAGAGAAGACCTCATGAAGTAAGACTTTGTTTACCTATATAATAAAGTGAAGTTTTATTTGCTACACTTCAAAGAAAACCAGTTTATGAATGCAGAAAATAATAAACTCGTATGGAATGGAGTGCTCACATTATTTGACGTACCAAACAGGCCTCCTCAATTGTCGACGAAGAGGAAACTCCCGCAAAAGATGTGATAAACCTTCCTTCGTATGATGACATCGTTTTATTTAGGAACCTGTTCGAAAATTATTCAAATTTTTGATTTTACGAGTAAGTGAACCGTAATCTAATCAACTAATTGTAATGTTTTCAACGTATTTCCCCCATGATTTGACAGCTGCTTGTCCCACGGAAAATCCTGTGTTGCCAGAATTTAGCCTCCACAGGAAAGACGACCCACGTGGTGACCCAGCAATGGGTGTTGTAGCCGTGTTCATCAACGAAACACACCACTACACGCCCATCACCCTCTCCACTAAGTTACGGGCGGCCGCAGTGGCAGTATAGGCGTCATCTTGTTTCACAATGTGCTCCGTGTAGAAGCAAACGCAGGAAGCCCTAGATGGCACAGCATTTACTGATGTCACGCGAAAACTCCCCGCACATTCCTCTTACTTGGTAACATCAAAGCACACCATGTGCTCTGGGGGTCTCCTACGTGTAGCCCCAGAGGTCAAGTAACTGGGAGGCTGCTAGTGTTAGCGAACATCTACATGCCTAACACTGGGGAAATGACGCACTTCTGTATGGCTACTGGCTTGTTCTCCGCTACAGATCTCTCCGCGTGTCATTCCAGTACTGTGACACCACCCAAAGTGGGTGGCACATATCAAAAATGTGATGCCCCACGGTGCTGAGTCCTCCATTCCTACGTCTTCTCGCCAGCCAAGAAGAAATGCTTTCCCTTGGTGGAATGTACAATGTCAATTAGAAATCGTTAGGAACAGGCGTGATGCGTTACTTCGTTTTATGAATAGACCAAATGAAGACAATCGCGCAACCTTTCAGCAAGCAAGAGCTTGTCCAGATCTTTTTCGTTATCAGGATCCTTTAGAAAATCTACGTTTTAGTCACTCCAGACTATTAACTGCTTGTTGCTTCCTGGCAGCGTAGTAAGGACTCCATATGTCTCATCAATAATTCAATTTCCCAGTGGGGAACTATATACACACATCAAGAAAAGGTTTTGCGTCCCCCCGATTCCCATAACTCCTGAAGACAGACGCTGACTGAAGATGTTGTAGCACAGACACAGTTACTTTGACTTTTCAGAGATGTCACTAAACCTGCTCAAAGGTGTAAATAACCATGCATGAGCAGCGCCTATTAGACGGAGGGGGTCCGACAGCCGATCAGTTCTAATCATTCCAAGAAGGTACAAAGCTCATGTTGTCTGTAGTTCAACCATGCCTAGTCGGTCAATACCGTGGTTCGATCGCGTCCGCATTGTTACTTTGTGACAGGAAGGGCTCTCAGCAAGGGACGTGTCCAGGCCTCTTGGAATGAACCAAAGCGATGTAGTTCGGACAAGGCGGAGATACAGAGAGACAGGAACTGTCAATGACATGCCTCGCTCAGGCCACCCAAGGGCTACTACTGCAGTGGATGACCACTACCTACGGATAATAGCTCGGAGAAACTCTGACAGCAACGCCACAGGACATCGTGATACGACTCAAACTGTGATCAATAAGCTGCACGATGCGGAACTTCACTCCCGACGTCCATGGCGAGGTCCATCTTTGCAACTACGACACCATGCAGCGCGGTACAGATGGGCCCAGCAACATGCCGAATGGACCGCTCAGGATTGGCATCACGTCCTCTTCACCGATGAATGTCGCATACCTTGAACCGACAATCGTCGGAGAAGTGTTTGGAGGCAATCCGGTCAGGCTGAACGCCTTAGACACACGTCCAGTGAGTGCAGGAAGGTGGAGGTTCACTGCTGTTTCGGGGTGGCATTATGTGCGGCCGACGTACGCCGCTGGTGGACATGGAAGTCGCCGTAACGGCTGTACGATACGTGAATGCCATCCTCCGACTGACAGGGCAACCAAAACGGTAGCATAATGGCGAGACATTTCATTCTCCCATAGTGCACATCTTGTGAATACTTCCTTCAGGATAACGACATCGCTCGACTAGAGTGACAAGCATGTTCTCCAGACATGAACTCTATCGAACATGCCTGGCCGGCCGGAGTGGCCGACCGGTTCTAGGCGCTACGGTCGCAGGTTCGAATCTTGCCTCGGGCATGGATGTGTGTGATGTCCTTAGGTTAGTTACGTTTAAGTAGTTCTAAGTTCTAGGGGACTGATGACCTCGAAAGTTAAGTCCCATAGTGCTCAGAGCCATTTGAATCATTTTTTTGGAATATGCCTGGGATAGATTGAAAAGGGCTGTTTATGGACGACGTGACCCACCAACCGCTCTGAGGGATTTACGCCGAATCGCCGTTGACGAGTGGGACAATCTGGACCAACAGTGCCTTGATGAACTCCGAAAGCTATCTGAAAAATCTGTAAATTTATGTATGTAAAAAAATAAATGCCTTTACTTCAATATTTTTAGGGGACGGGTCATGATCCCCGTGACACCACTCACCTCTCCCCTGCTGCTTTTCGGTCACGATATCCATCTTTTTACTGTGTGAATATCTCCAAAATTTTCCTCTGAGTTGGTTGGTTGGTTTGGGGAAGGAGACCAGACAGCGTGGTCATCGGTCTCATCGGGTTAGGGAAGGATGGGGAAGGAAGTCGGCCGTGCCCTTTCAGAGGAACCATCCCGGCATTTGCCTGGAGTGATTTAGGGAAATCACGGAAAACCTAAATCAGGATGGCCGGACGCGGGATCGAACCGTCGCCCTCCCGAATACGAGTCCAGTGTCTAACCACTGCGCCACCTCGCTCGGTTTTCCTCTGAGTCTAAGCTGTAGTGTACGAGGGAATCAGTGTGATTTCTGGGGACCACAGCTTTGCATAGGCGGTCTCCTCCACAGGCCACTATTTGACAGGTAGGAGGGGTCAGAGATACTTCATTCATCACAGGCGGCGTGCTCAATCACTCACCTAGCAGCTAGGCGCTCGTTTTCACTGCCACTGTCTGTTCAGATCCGCTGCGCCCAGGGAAGCTGCTAGTGCTGTTTATTTGTAAGCGCTCAATGGCGGCCTCGAAGGAAGGAGGTTCAAATGTTCAAATGTGTGTGAAATCTTATGGGACTTACCTGTAAGGTCATCACTCCCTAAGCTTACACATTAGGTAACCTAAATTATCCTAAGGACAAACACACACACCCATGCCCGAGGGAGAACTCGAACCTCCGCCGGGACCAGCCGCACAGTCTATGACTGCAGAGCCTAAGACCGCTCGGCTAATCCCGCGTGGGATGGCAGGAGGTATGCAAGGTCTTGGCAGAGTATGGTACATGGCTGTAGATAGTGCGACGTGTGAAAGCTTGGGTCGGTCCGCCAGGGGTGCATGGATAGCCTAATGGTTAAGACGATAGCTCGCGATAAACGGAGAACTCAGCAAAGCTGAAGTCAAATTATACGCAAACAGTGAATTTATTTTGAGGTAAGCAACAAGTCACCAAGTGCAACACCTTTCATTCTTCTTAGAATTTCATTTGTAATATCAGCATTGGAGTTTGGATTGAGAGGAATTTTACAGCTTATAACGTTAAAGATCATGTGGTATTTCGAGGATTCAAAATTGAAGAAATGAGGTTTCATAGTTAAGGTCACCTTGCTGTATGTGTGTGGTTCGATGGTTCAATTGTAAGGTATATTACATGGCATAAATATTGTCTTTGAGAAAATAATAGAGAAAACTCTTATATCTACAGTCAACCGGTACATATGGAAACCTGAATTAGAGTTGCGCTCTACCAAAACTACAGAAATGACATAGTAAATAAATGATGTAATAAATGATATTATTACCTGTAGTATTGGAAGGGAAAAAAAACGTAAATGAATGTGTAGGAGAGAAACTGGCAACCTATGACTTCTCTTTGTTTTTAGTTTCTTTGGTTGTTTGTTTTGGACACAATTAGAATCGTACATCATTCACTTTTAGTCCATTGTATATTTTATATCCTTACAGTACGTTTATAAATAATAAAAATTAGTTGAAAGCAAAATATTGGATTTTTATTCAAGCAAATTACTTTTGATGCAAGTACAGTTCACAAGCACTAATTTAAAAAATATTTATTATTATTGTTGTTATGTTATACTTAATAGAACGTTCTTCCTCATGATCAAACACGCAAGAGTTTCCTGTTATTATTGATAAATGCAAAACTTGTTTATGAATGACAGAAACATGTATTATATATTGAAGCGACGCTTCATGTATTTTTGTTCCGCATCTTTTTTTCTTTTCTTTTCTTTTTTTTTTAACAAACTGCGTTTTCTATCGCTATGTTGCAAATCTATTTTCATTTTATTTCTTTGTAGTTTTTACTGCAACACCCGTTGTTCCACGTTACAGATAAACGACTTTCGAATAAAACATGAATTAAACATCGACAGTTTCAGTTTTTCTATAAATAACGTTTATTTTTGAGTAACAGGCTTAAGAATAACTATGTAGAATAAAGATGTTGCGTAGGTTACCAGGCTCTTTATAATATTCTCATTCAGTTTCTAGACAGTTCACAGCTTCCGGTTATTAGTCACTGGCCACATGAATAAAGAAACGCATCATCATCATCTCATTAAGCTAAGTATTTGTATCTATACATTTTAATAGGACAAACGGCAGAAACTTCGAAATTAGATACAAAGAGCGCGCCAGAAAAAGTGAAAGTAACCCATCTACATTTTTTGAACATCTACAAACAGGAAAACACGACATAAAACATAAAACCTATAAACGAAGCATTAGGAATCCTCCAAATTATGCAGAAGGATCATTCATGAACGTCCTTCGGGAAATAGATGTAACCAAATGCATACAGCAACCCTACAAGTTAACTGGACGAACAAACCGACCTAAAACACAAAAGGTATACAGGAAACTTTATTCGTATTATAAATCAAGAAAATGGGAAGAGTAATAAATCAGAGACGTTAAACAACAGATATCTATAGTAAACGATATAACAACATGTGGAGTGTAAAACAAAGATATAACACCAACATGAATCATAGACGAAATTATTACCAAAAAATAAAAATATAAAATATAAATCTCAAATAAAACCAAATCAAATTGCAGACGAAAACAATTACAATCAAACTTATGAAAATAACAAAAAGAATCGAAATTCCACACATCACTTATTTATAATGGTAAGTATGCAAATATGTAATACTGCTGATCCACTGTCATCCAAGATGTCAAGAAAAATAGCGTACATAAAAACCACTAAGATCAGATACCCAACTCCAGTGTACATCTAAGGAGAAACTAACGACTCTAAAAAAGACAAGATATGGCAGCAACAACATTACACGTAAGGTAAAAACACCTAAGATATAACTTTTCTGATCATAGTTACAGACCATTATATTGAAACCATCGCTTATTTATGTATTTAAAGAGCACCTGGTGACGGCAATATGCCTAAATGGGCTCTTAATGAGTTCTTTATAAAATAAATTCCATACAAAGAGTAGTTTAGTTGGCTGACATTCTTAACAATAAATGACTGTGTTGCCAACATTATTTTTATTGTAGTCTATTTTGCCTTGTGATAAGACTAGATACCGTGTTCAAGCACGCCACCTCGATACACCAACTACTTTCTGTGATATGGAGATCACTTCCTGCTACCTTTGTAGTTAGTGCCACACTTATTTGGCGAATACATCAAATAATCTCACCGATTGAGTTATCTAGCCACGGTTCACGACCCACTGCCACAACTTCGTTTCAACAGTACCTCTCACATACCTAGGAAACAACCACAGAAGCTCTCCTGCACATCTTATAGCACTTCTGCGTAGCACTCCTGGAAGAAAGGACATTACGGAGAAATAGCTTAGTCACATCCTCGAGTATTGCAATAAGGAGTGTAGGAGATTACGATTCCCATTTAGTTTCTTCATTAGTGACGGAGCTCAAACTCAGAGTAGGGAAGGAAATTAGCCACATCCTATTCAAAGGAATCATCCCATCATTTACGTTTATCAGTTTCGGGAGACCACAAAAATAGAAATCTGGATGGTCGGCCGGCCTTTGTGGCCGAGCAGTTCTCGGTGCTTCAGTCCGGAACCGCACGCCTGCTACAGTTGCAGGTTCGAATCTTGCCTCGGGCATGGATGTGTGTGATGTCCTTAGGTTAGTTAGGTTTAAGTAGTTCTAAGTTCTAGGGGACCACAGCAGTTGAGTCCCATAGTGCATAGAGCCATCTGAACCATTTCTGGATGATTGGGCTACCGTTTCTACACCAGTGTTCCCAGTGACGAGTCCAGTATACTTTCGATGCTACACGTCGCTTGGTTGTATTACAGCGTTCGTATTGTTGATGGCGGAGGGTGAGGGTGAAACACTCCGCTCTCATATAACTCAAACAGTGTCGCCCCAACGCAGCACCTCAATCCGACAGACGAATCACCGGCAGCTCTGCTTAGGAAGCTGATACCGCCCACTTCTTCTCCCTTCCTGATCAAGTCTCAGGTCACGTTGTGCCACAAACTTCTGTTCTCCCCAATCCTATTCAATACTTCCTCATTAGTTATGTGATCTACCCATCTAATCTTCAACATTCTTCTGTAGCACCACATTTCGAAAGCTTCTATTCTCTTCTTGTCCAAACTATTTATCGTCCATGTTTCACTTCCATACATGGCTACACTCCATACAAATACTTTCAGAAATGACTTCCTGACACTTAAATCTATACTCGATGTTAACAAATTTCTCTTCTTCAGAAACGCTTTCCTTGCCATTGCCAGTCTACATTTTATATCCTCTCTACTTCGACCATCATCAGTTATTTTGCTCT
Organism: Schistocerca serialis cubense; assembly: GCF_023864345.2. Classification (NCBI taxonomy): domain Eukaryota; kingdom Metazoa; phylum Arthropoda; class Insecta; order Orthoptera; family Acrididae; genus Schistocerca; species Schistocerca serialis. The sequence goes on from NC_064639.1 coordinate 466,506,634, forward strand.
CCAAATACCAAAACTCCTTTACTACTTTAAGTGTCTCATTTCCTAATCTAATTCCCTGAGCATCACTCGACTTAATTCGACTACATTCCATTATCCTCGTTTTGCTTTTGTTGATGTTCATCTTATATCCTCCTTTCAAGACACTGTCCATTCCGTTCAACTGCTCTTCCAAGTCCTTTGCTGTCTCTGACAGAATTTCGATGTCATCGGCGAACGTCAAAGTTTTTATTTCTTCTCCATGGATCTTAATACCTACTCTGAATTTTTCTTTTGTTTCCTTCACTGCTTGCTCAATATACAGATTGAATAACATCGGGGAGAGACTACAACCCTGTCTCACTCCCTTCCCAACCACTGCTTCCCTTTCATGTCCCTCGACTCTTATAACTGCCATCTGGTTTCTGTACAAATTGTAAATAGCCTTTCACTCCCTGTATTTTACCCCTGCCACCTTTAGAATTTGAAAGAGAGTATTCCAGTCAACATTGTCGAAAGCTTTCTCTAAGTCTACAAATGCTAGAAATGTAGGTTTGCCCTTCCTTAATCTAGCTTCTAAGATAAGTCGTAGGGTCAGTATTGCCTCACGTGTTCCAACATTTCTACAGAATCCAAACTGATCTTCCCCGAGGTCAGCTTCTACTAGTTTTTCCATTCGTCTGTAAAGAATTCGTGTTAGTATTTTCCAGCTGTGACTTATTAAACTGATAGTTCGGTAATTTTCACATCTGTCAACACCTGCTTTCTTTGGGATTGGAATTATTATATTTTTCTTGAAATCTGAGGGTATTTCGCCTGTTTCATACATCTTGCTCACCAGATGGTAGAGTTTTGTCAGGACTGGCTCTCCCAAAGCCGTCAGTAGTTCCAATGCAATGTTGTCTACTCCGGGGGCCTTGTTTCGACTCAGGTCTTTCAGTGCTCTGTCAAACTCTTCGCGCAGTATCGTATCCCCCGTTTCGTCTTCATCTACATCCTCTTCCATTTCCATAATATTGTCCTCAAGTACATCGCCCTTGTATAGACCCTCTATATACCCCTTCCACCTTTCTGTTTTCCCTTCTTTGCTTAGAACTGGGTTTCCATTTGAGCTCTTGATGTTCATACAAGTGGTTCTCTTATCTCCAAAGGTCTCTTTAATTTTCCTGTAGGCAGTATCTATCTTACCCCTAGTGAGATAGGCCTCTACATCCTTACATTTGTCCTCTAGCCATCCCTGCTTAGCCAATTTGCACTTCCTGTCGATCTCATTTTTGAGACGTCTGTATTCCTTTTTGCCTGCTTCATGTACTGCATTTTTATATTTTCTCCTTTCATCAATTAAATTCAATAATCCTTCTGTTACCCAAGGATTTCTACTAGCCCTCGTCTTTTTACCTACTTGATCCTCTGCTGCCTTCACTACTTCATTCCTCAGAGCTACCCATTCTTCTTCTACTGTATTTCTTTCCCCCATTCCTGTCAATTGTTCCCGTATGCTCTCCGTGAAACTCGGTAAAACCTCTGGTTTAGTCAGTTTATCCAGGTCCCATCTCCTTAAATTCCCACCCTTTTGCAGTTTCTTCAGTTTTAATCTACAGTTCATAACTAATAGATTGTGGTCAGAGACCACATCTGCCCCTGGAAATGTCTTACAATTTAAAACCTGGTTCCTAAATCTCTGTCTTACCATTACATAATCTATCTGTAACCTCTCAGTATTTCCAGGGTTCTTCCATGTATACAAACTTCTTTTACGATTCTTGAACCAACTGTCAGCTATGATTAAGTAATGCTCTGTGCAAAATTCTACCAGGCGGCTTCCTTTTTCATTTCTTAGCCCCAGTCCGTATTCACCTACTACGTTTCCTTCTCTCCCTTTTCCTACTACCGAATTCCAGTCACCCATGACTATTAAATTTTCGTCACCCTTCACTATCTGAATAATTTCTCTTATTTCATCATACATTTCTTCAATTTCTTCGTGATCTACAGAGCTAGTTGGCATATAAACTTGTACTACTGTAGTAGGTGTGGGCTTCGTATCTATCTTGGCCACAATAATGCGTTCACTATGCTGTTTGTAGTAGCTTACCCGCATTCCTATTTTCCTATTCATTATTAAACCTACTCCTGCATTACCCCTATTTGATTTTGTGTTTATAACCCTGTAGTCACCTGACCAAAAGTCTTGTTCCTCCTGCCACCGAACTTCACTAATTTCCACTGTATCTAACTTTAACCTACCCATTTCCCTTTTTAAATTTTCTAACCTACCTGCCCGATTAAGCGATCTGACATTCCGCGCTCCGATCCGTAGAACGCCAGTTTTCTTTCTCCTGATAACAACATCCTCTTGAGTAGTCCCCGCCCGGAGATCCGAATGGGGGACTATTTTATCTCCGGAATATTTTACCCAAGAGAACGCCATCATCATTTAATCATACAGTAAAGCTGCATGCCCTCGGGAAAAATTACGGCTGTAGTTTCCCCTTGCTTTTAGCCGTTCGCAGTACCAGCACAGCAAGGCCGTTTTGGTTATTGTTACAAGGCCAGATCAGTCAATCATCTAGACTGTTGCCCCTGCAACTACTGAAAAGGCTGCCGCCCCTCTTCAGAAACCATACGTTTGTCTGGCCTCTCAACAGATACCCCTCCGTTGTGGTTGCACCTACGGTACGGCTATCTGTATCGCTGAGGCACGCAAGCCTCCCCACCAACGGCAAGGTCCATGGTTCATGGGGGGAGGGACGGTTAACGTAACTTTTCGATTTTAATCTGCTTACTGTAACTTTTTCTTAGCCTTCAAAATGGCGTGCGTAACGGAAGTACGTTCCAAACAGAGAGTTGTCATTGAGTTTCTATTGGCAGAAGACTAGAGCCTCGCATATATTCACAGGCGCTTGTAGAATGTTTACGGAGACCTGGCAGTCAATAAAAGCACGGTGAGTCGTTGGGCGAGGGGTCTGTCATCATCGCATGAAAGTTGCACAAACCTGTTCGATGTCCTGTGTGCCGGCCGGCCGCACACAGCTGTGATTCTTGCAGTGTTGGGACGTCCTAATACTGCAGGCCGTCGCATTGAACGGATATTATGTTGAAAAACAAGGTTTTGTAGCCAAAAGAATGTGGAATAATATTGTGTATAGGGAGCCTGAATGAAACAAATCCCTTAAAAAAAATGTTACATTACATATTGAACGCCCCTTGTACAAATTGGAAGGTATAGGTTTCTAATAGGATCTGTTATACAACTGCTTTTGGCAATGTATTATAAAATGAAAAATGCTGTAATATTCGAATTCCACTTTAAACCGTAGGTGCCATAACCACTTGTAGATTCAGAAACTTCAGAGGTCGCAGGGAAGCACGTAAAGTAGAACTATGCCTAGCGCAGCGCTGTAGTGGTCACATCAACCTTCATGTCGCTTACCGTTCTTATTTGAGCTGTGCTTACGTTGCGACGCGCTATGATGTTTCAGAAATAAAGCTGCATCGAGGAGTTCCAGTAGTTTTGGGACACCTCTAAAAAAAATTTCAGTAGTGTCAAAATGAGCAGCACAGAGCTAGCGACCGGCAGTGGAATGGTTTATTCCGGTTTGCGTCCAGAGATGATCGTTTATAGTGTGTGGATCAATCCTTTTTGAACTAACCAAGCAGCAACAGAGCTGTACAGTTAACTCTAGTAAAACCGCATATTTTGGATATCTGGCCGTTTCGTTTTGTGAACCTTCTGTCTTAGAGTCAATTTACTTAAAAAAGAAAGAAAAATTTTTACTGGTCGAAAACACGCTGTGTTCTTTTGTGGCTTGTTGGTGCATGCACGAGTAATGCGGTAACTAGATGCCTTTAGGATAACAACGTCGCTCGTCAACAGTTTCGTTAAGGTGGCGGGCGTGCTCCATTTAAATGCCAAATTATTCTCAGCGCCGCTGCCGGTTTGGCACCGACCTAATAGAGTACTCGCCTATGTCGCAATCGCGAACTGCTTCCAGTGTAGTTTTCAGCCTCACATTTCCTAAGGGGAAAATAGTTTGGCTGCAACAAGCAAGTCGAAGCTTCCCAAGACTGAGCTATAGGCACGTTGCTACTTGCTGTTTTACTTACAGATCACATGACAAATGAGGCAAACGAGAAAAGCGGTAAGGAGCACTTACTGCGCATGAAGAGCTCTATGGCCTGGACGTAGGAGGTGTAGTACATTTCGTCTCGCGTCCACTTGTACCAGATGAGCGGTGAGTGCAAATGTAGCACTGGCAAGTACCCCAGACCTGCAACACACAAAACGGTCGAAATATCTGTTGTGTTAATTTTGTTTTTACTGAATTCGTAATCAAAATATTTTCAGTAAACACAATTGTAAAGACAATGTGTCTGAAGAGCGACATTGTTGGACACTCGATAGCTATTGTAATGAATATTTATGTCCAGACAACTAGTACACTTTCGGTCAACAGTCATCTTCTATCCACTTACATATCGTTAAAACATTTGTAAGAAACATTAAATGGTAAAATAGATACGGTGAAACGTAGTATGTAAACAGATACTCATGCAGTAACACTCCATAAAGTTTAAGGAAGGTTACTTGGCGTCAAACACATACGCGGAGAAATCACGAAGTTATAATCACTACTGCAAAAAAGTAAAGTTACGTACAAAATTAGGGAATTAGCTCCCCATGCGTGGACTCAGTTAACATCACAACACAAACGGCTGCATTTGGCGTAGGTCCGTGGCCGGGAGGTATGGACTGCTGATGATTGGCGTCGCACTGTGTTAGTGATGAGTCTCGGTTGTGCGCCAACCCGGACGATCATCGTCAGCGATTATAGGGACGACTTGGGGAGCAGTACCATTCTTCCAATGTTTTGGAGAGATATAGTGTCATGGTGTGGGGAGTGAACTACCCGACTTCAAGTCACAGCTGGTGGTGATTGAGGGTGTGGCATAACGGCATGTCACAGACATCCTGCGTCCTCATGTGTTAGTTTTCAAGCGACAGTATCTCGGTGCCATCTTTCAACAGGAAAGTGTTCGTTCATACATGGCACATGTCTTTGTGAATTGTCTGAGTAATGCTGAGGCACTCACATGACCGTCAAGATGCCCAGATCTGTTTGCCGCTGAACATGTGTCAGTATCCAGGATAACAAAGGACCAGTTGCGGATGATCTTGTCTGAGAAGATACAGCGGCTTTATGCCACCATCCCAGCCGAATCGGTGAATGCGTCCAGGCTAGAGAGGGTGCAACATCATATCGATGAGTGGGCTCAAACTACCAAGTTCTTTCGTAACTGTCTCGATTTTGTAATCACTGAAATACAATCATATTCCCTCTCAACCTATGAAGTTTGATTTCATTTCCGCCTCCCCTTCCACGTGTTTCATTTTTTTTTCTTTTTGCTTTCTTTTTTGTCAGTCTGTGTAGACACCACAAAAGGAAATTTAAATTTGATGCCAAATATCCTTCTGTAATATTTGTTCTATATTATTATACAAAAGCAGACGACTTTAAGATGATTGCTTGACCAAAATAGTGGTCTTGTTATATGTTCTGGCGTGATCACAGGCGCCGGAACGAAGACAAAGAACGCAAGACCAGAGAAGGTGGTGAGGAAACGTCAGCCAATAGCCCGCTGACAAGGACCGCACCACACCAAGAGCGACCTCTGCAAGAAGTGAATATAAGTGCCGCTCCTGCTAGCCTCGGCCCCTCCTTCTCTCCCCCCCCCCCCCCTCCTCAGGGCTCCCTCTCTCCCTCCCTTTCCCCAGTCCCTTCTTTCTCCTTTTCCCCTACCAACCACCTTGTTTCTTTCTCCTTTTCACCTCCCCACCCCCAAGGCTTCCGCCTCCTTTCCTTCTCCCCTCCACCACCCCCTCCTGGTTTCCCCATACCATCTCTCCCCCATCCCTTTCCTTCCCCCCCTCCTACCCTTCAACCAGTGGTAGGTCCCCTTTGGTGCAGTGATTTTTAACGTTTCCATCGTGGTGTCAGTGTTCTCCCCTCCACCACCCCCTCCTGGTTTCTCCATACCATCTCTCCCCCATCCCTTTCCTTCCCCCCCTCCTACCCTTCAACCGGTGGTAGGTCCCCTTCGGTGCAGTGATTTTTAACGTTTCCGTCGTGGTGTCCGTGTTTCTCCAGAGCCGTGTGCAGTGCTACATTCCACCAGCACCAACAGTGTTGCCAGCATCATTCATTTGTGTTCCCACTGCGGTGTTTTTTTGTTTTCGTGTCGACTCACAGTGCTCATTCTCTGCATGTGTGTGTGGCTTTCGTCTATGTTGTTTTTAAATCTACCATTTATACTCACCTATTTTTGTTCTTGTTTATTCACCAATTAATACCATTCTATGTTATGTGTTCTTTTCTCATTTGACTATGTTTTTCTGTAACTCTCTTGGCTGAAGAGCAGCATATTGTGCTGCTGCCAGCCCACCCCATTTTGGGGAGTGAAATAACAATAAAGAAAAAAAAATAGCCTCGGCCGCTCAGATCGGCTCAGTATATGGACATAAGTGGACAGTATAGGCACAGCTGTAGACCCGCACTCGCGGATCAATTATCAGTGACGTGTGTCAACTTGCAGGAACTTTGCATACAGCCAAGGACTGAATTATATTGCATGTCGCTCATCGCTGGCAACAATATTTTGTACATTAAAGGCCGCCCGGGATTAGCCGAGCGGCCTAAGGTGCTGCAGTCACGGACTGTGCGGCTGGTCCCAGCGGAGGTTCGAGTCCTCCCTTGGGCATGGGTGTGTGTGTTTGTTCACAGGATAATTTAGGTTAAGTAGTGTGTAAGCTTAAGGACTGATGACCTTAGTAGTTAAGTCCCATAAGATTTCACACACATTACAACATTTTTGTACATTAAAGTTAAGTATTGTCAATCTGCTTTATAGAAATAAAACTACTAATGTTATTTGCTTGAATTGTTGTGTAGCATTCCGAAAAAGCAGCATCCCCTAGGCTCCCTATACGAGACGAGTGGGCAAGACCCAACACCATAACCATAGCAGCTTTTAGTAGTTCATGATGTCGTCCTTTAAATTTTTGACCATTTCATCTTGATCCCGAATACAGTTCTCCAACAATAAATATGGGCCACTGAGTGTCAATACAGTGATGTCATTGCAGGACTGCTAACTAGTCTTGACTCTGATGGCCAACAGAGTTAAACTTCTTACTATCTGAACTCCCTTCCAGGAATGTGAGTGTACGGCATGTCTAGAACGCACTCTCTCTCTCTGAGGTATCACACAAAAAACAGAGGCACCTGCTGGTTCCTTGTTAAACGGAATAATTACCCACGACTAAGCCTATTCTTAAGACGGTAAAATAAGGATAGTGAGCTCGTGGTATGAAGGCTCACCTCTACTGCTCGAAATCACGTTCGAAGAAAGTATTCTCAGAAACTGAATTCTTTAATTTTGCAAAACAACACTTTATCCTGTAGTCTCTGTTCGGATATGTGACAGCTATGTATAATAAAACTGTTTTTTCAGGCATCTGTCAGCAGCAGATACATGTTTCAGGAAATTCATGACACTTGACTGCATCAGAAAAATTAATTTACTACCGGTTCTTGTAACTGACCATCATCTGGCACCTGAATCAACGTCAAAAATCACAAATGACAAGAAAATCTCATGTGGAAAACGTCATAAAAATGCGAAATCCAAAAAGGTAAGCCAATTTTTTTGTAAGTTACTCTTTTTTGATTTCATATCTTTATGACGTTTTGCACATGAGATTTTGTTGCCAGTTGTGTTCGTTGACGTTGGTTCATGTGCCGAACGATGGTCAGTCACCGAAACCGTTTGCAAATCAAATAAATTATTCTAATGCAACCATGTACTCGTCATGGTTGACCTCGAAGGGTTGAGCAGTCTGAGATGCAGCCCATTTCAGAGCTTGAGTTCTTTTCAGTCAAACAGTACGCAGAATAACAGTGTGGCAGAAAGTTCCCAAAAGTGTACAGGAAAGTACAGAACAATACGACGCTGGGTAGGACAGAAGGGAAAAGTAAGTAAGCAAAACAGGAATTTTCAAAAATCTCAAGTTGTATGTGATGACAAAAGGTCAGACATGTGTTGTCAGTCGAGGAAGCTGCCAGAAGTGAAAGTAGCATTGGATTAAGCTGAAGAAGTGCGCCAAGAATGTAACAAGTCTTCATATGTGTAAATGACCCGGTAAGTAGCGACAGTAGTTCTCTGAGACTGTTCGCAGAAGACATAGATGTAAACAGGAAGGATGGCAAATGATCAGCGCTTGGTACAAGGCAACTGATTCTTATTATATACAAATATAAACAGTCGAAGAGACCCATATTGTTTGATTAAATTACAGCTGACGAATTACTAGTGTCAATAACAATCAGAAAATATCGGCGGGTCTCTACGCGTAATGGTCTAAAATAGAACGATCACACAAATTTAGCTACAGGGAAAAGAGAGACGACACACTATAAGATTCGTTGGAAGAACTAAAGATTTGAATCTCATCCACTGAATAGGTTGCCTATAGAACAGTCGTCCGACTGGCTCTTGAGTTTCCTTCGCCAGTATGGAATTCTGATCAAGTTAGATTAGCGAAAGGGACAGAGAATATTCAAAGAGGAGACACGGAGCTATTCACAGATTTCCTTTGTCACAAGTAATAATAAGGCTCATAACGGTCCAGTGGGAGATGCTGGGGGATATGTGTTGTCAAGTAAGGACTTTCTGTTAAAATATAGAGCACATTAGTTCCAAAAACATAAAAAAACGTAAAAATCACTCAGGGATTAGGGCTTAGGTCTGCCCAACTGGCCGACAGTGACCTGGGCATGCGATCAGCGTGCAGCCAATCCCTCCAGCCGTTGTTACCCATAGACTAATCCTATTTTGTCGAAAATTGACATTTTGAGGTTGTGGCTGGCTCTGAGCACTATGGGACTCAACTGCTGAGGTCATTAGTCCCCTAGAACTTAGAACTAGTTAAACCTAACTAACCTAAGGACATCACAAACATCCATGCCCGAGGCAGGATTCGAACCTGCGACCGTAGCGGTCTTGCGGTTCCAGACTGTAGCGCCTTTAACCGCACGGCCACTTCGGCCGGCTTTGAGGTTGTGGCTGGGTACAAAATACAGGTTCATTCCTGCAAAGGTGAAAACAGCAACCAGCCACCGTTAACAACGCTGTTTACTTCTACGAATAGCGCTGTTGCCGGTTTCGAAACGACAGGTTCGTCCTCAAATGTTTACATTAGTTTTCTGCTCTTTATTTCCGTCGCGAAAATGCCGCGTCATTATGTTGCTATGTTGACTGCCAGTATTCGCGAAATAGTGAAGAGCATACAAAGCACTTTTTTGATGTATATACCCTATATCCACTTAATGTAAAGTACCGCACACAGATCAAAAAGATTTTGCCACATGACTCCATCACAAGTGTGTATCTAAACGTAAACAGTCTTCTGAAAATGAACCTGTCGGTTCGTAACCTGTAACAGCGCTATTTGTGTAAACAAATGCCATTATTAACAGTGCCTGTTCGCTGATTTCTTCATGCAAGAATAAATCTGTAAGATGAAACCTGGTTCCAAAACTATTCAAGATACTACGAACTATGCATCTCAAAAGAATAACTTGGGCTAACACATAGGTGTGTGCAAGTCGTTTTTTTCCGCGCACCTCCTGATAATGGAATAAGAAGGGGATGAAATGATACGGATCCACTTTATAGTTTCTGCTAGATGACGTCGGAGTATTAACGCAATCCACATTCATGGCAAACTGAATTAGGGTTAGGAGCTTAGCTAGTCAGTATATGCTCCTGTGCTCCAGTGAATGGTACAGTGTAGGGTTTCACGTGACTGTCGTCTGACCCCGTATTGATCGTCGACGTGACAGTCGGGCGTAGGGAGGGCAACACTCGTGATATCAGTGCATTTGATCGCAGCTGTATCGGGGCAGCCGATGTGTGAGATTTTCCATTTGAAATATCGAGCACCGTCAGTGCCTCGATTCGTGGCAAACCGGCAGAGTCAATTGCCCTGGGTAATAAAATTTATGACATAAATGGCCGTATCTTTCGTTTGCGTTGACTTAGAAACTTTAAATTTTTACATCGCAGAGGAACCATAGACTTTAGTATGCGATATAAATTTCAACTTGTTACGTCCAGAAGTTCCTGAGAAAAACGGGTCTTAACAGACAGACAGACCGACAGTCGGATAACAAATGAAAAAAAATTCTTTTGTCGTATGATAAAATTACAAATTAACAATTTTCGGATTTTTTCCTTCAGTTGTACTGCGAAACCTTGTTTCTTGCCAAATTTTATGATTCTAGGTCAAAGGTTTAGATGTGTGAGTCTGCGAGTATCAAAGATATTACATAAATGGCTCTATCTCTTAACTGCATTGACTTAGAAGCTTCAATTTTTTACGTCGCCATAGGACCGTCGATCTTAGTATGCTGCATAAATTTCAACTTGATACGTCTACCCGCTCCTGAGAAAATGGGTTTCAACATTCTAACAGACAGACAGGCAGATAAAGGGAAAAAAATGTGATCTTACAAGTTCTGTTTTTACCGATTTAGGTTGTTGTTGTTGTTGTTGTTGTTGTTGTGGTCTTCAGTCCTGAGACTGCTTTGATACAGCTCTCCATGCTACTCTATCCTGTGCAAGCTTCTTCATCTCCCAGTACCTACTGCAACCTACATCTCTTAGAATCTGCTTAATGTATTCATCTCTTGGTCTCCCTCTACGATTTTTACCCTCCACGCTGCCTTCCAATACTAAATTGGTGATCCCTTGATGCCTCAGAACATGTCCACCAACCGATCCCTTCTTCTAGTCAAGCTGTGCCACAAACTTCTATTCTCCCCAATCCTATTCAATAACTCCTCATTAGTTATGTGATCTACCCATCTAATCTTCAGCATTCTTCTGTAGCACCACATTTCGAAAGCTTTTATTCTCTTCTTGTCCAAACTATTTATCGTCCATGTTTCACTTCCATGCATGGCTACACACCATACAAATACTTTCAGAAACGACTTCCTGACACTTAAATCTATACTCGATGTTAGCAAATTTCTCTTCTTCAGAAACGCTTTCCTTGCCATTGCCAGTCTACATTTTATATCCTCTCTGCTTCGACCATCATCAGTTATTTTGCTCCCCAAATATCAAAACTCCTTTACTACTTTAAGTGTCTCATTTCCTAATCTAATTCCCTCAGCATCACCCGACTTAATTCGACTACATTCCATTATCTTCGTTTTGCTTTTGTTGATGTTCATCTTATATCCTCCTTTCAAGACACTGTCCATTCCGTTCAACTGTTCTTCCAAGTCCTTTGCTGTCTCTGACAGAATTACAATGTCATCGGCGAACCTCAAAGTTTTTATTTCTTCTCCATGGATTTTAATTCCTACTCCGAATTTTTCTTTTGTTTCCTTCACTGCTTGCTCAATATACAGATTGATTAACATCGGGGAAAGGCTACAACCCTGTCTCACTCCCTTCCCAACCACTGCTTTCCTTTCATGTCCCTCGACTGTTATAACTGCCATCTGGTTTCTGTACAAATTGTAAATAGCCTTTCGCTCCCTGTATTTTACCCCTGCCACCTTTAGAATTTGAAAGAGAGTATTCCAGTCAACATTGTCAAAAGCTTTCTCTAAGTCTACAAATGCTAGAAACGTAGGTTTGCCTTTCCTTAATCTATTTTCTAAGATACGTCGTAGGGTCAGTATTGCCTCACGTGTTCCAATATTTCTACGGAATCCAAACTGATCTTCCCCGAGGTCGGCTTCTACCAGTTTTTCCATTCGTCTGTAAAGAATTCGCGTTATTAAACTGATAGTTCGGTAATTTTCACATCTGTCAACACCTTCTTTCTTTGGGATTGGAATTATTATATTCTTCTTGAAGTCTGAGGGTATTTCGCAAATGGCTCAAATGGCTCTGAGCACTATGGGACTTGACATCTGTGGTCATCAGTCCCCTAGAACTTAGAACTACTTAAACCTAACTAACCTAAGGACATCACACACATCCATGCCCGAGGCAGGATTCGAACCTGCGACCGGAGCGGTCACGCGAGTCGAGACTAAAGCGCCTTTAACCGCACGGCCACACCGGCCGGCCGGGTATTTCGCCTGTCTCATACATCTTGCTCACCAGATGGTAGAGTTTTGTCAGGACTGGCTCTCCCAAGGCTGTCAGCATTTCTAATGGAATGTTGTCTACTCCCGGGGCGTTGTATCGACTCAGGTCTTTCAGTGCTCTGTCAAACTCTTCACGCAGTATCATATCTCCCATTTCATCTTCATCTACATCCTCTTCCATTTCCATAATATTGTCCTCAAGTACAACGCCCTTGTATAGACCCTCTATATACTCCTTCCACCTTTCTGCTTTCCTCTCTTTGATTAGAACTGGGCTTCCATTTGAGCTCTTGATATTCATACAAGTGGTTCTCTTTTCTCCAAAGGTCTCTTTAATTTTCCTGTAGTCAGTATCTATCTTACCCTTAGTGAGATAAGCCTCTACATCCTTACATTTGTCCTCTAGCCATCCCTGCTTAGCCATTTTGCACTTCCTGTCGATCTCATTTTTGAGACCGATTTAGGTACGGAACACTAAAAATGAAGCAGGGCCGTCGAATCACTCTTGACTAATGGAAGCGATAAAGATGAGTGATTGCTAAGTACCCTCTTTCCGTGCACTCACGTTGGTGTGTGAAACGAAAGCAAACACGAACACTCCATTGTCCTTCGCTGCACGCTACAACAAAAGTGAGTGCCATACCAGCATACAGAATACACTGGGCGGCTTGTTTGTGCTTACATTCGGCGTGGGCACAAAGAGAGAACAAGGGCGTGCGCGATTGTCTGCGGAGAGAGAATAGCTGGCGTGCGCCTCGACTGGGCTCGCGCCGTTGGCAAGTGCAGGGGCATTAATAAGAGGGCGTTGGCTGCGGGCCACGGCCCACCCGCCGGCCGGTTATCGCCGGCGTCTGCGCAGGTGCGGCTGTCCGCCGTCCGCCGCCGTTGCGTCACCGCCTCCTCTACTCCGAGTCAGCCCGCTGGCCTTGCGAGGGACAGCTCCGCTTAGTTCTCACTTCTCCGTAGCAGCCGTAACCGATGTGTCACGGCTTCCGGCACCACAATACGTATCACTTCCTTCATGTGAGTCAAATACAAACACGCGAGCTGCATATGAATCATTATGCCGTGCACGGACGAGAAACGGTGATCTGTAAATGAAATTTGTCAACTACATACATTAAGGCAGCAGAGCATTAAATAGGTAAAAAGACAAAGCCGAGTATTAGTCCTTGTGTAACACAGTTTAACTGATGAAAGGAGAAATATAAAAGTGCTGCAAATGAATCAGCCGAAAGGGAGTAGATAGGTCTAAAAAATGAGATTGACAGGAAGCTCGAAAAGGCTAAGCAGGAATGCCTAGAAGACAAATGTAAAGATTTAGAAGCATATTGCCCTAGAGAAAACATATGTACAGCCACAGAAAAATGGGGGGGGGGGCGTATACAAGGGAGATGAACCGCAAGACTATATTATAGAAATGGAAGAGGACGTAGTTGAGTCCGAGATGGCACATACGATACTGGGAGAAGAATCTGACAGAGCACTGAAAGACCTGAGTCGAAACAATGCCCAGGAGTAGACGATATTCCATCAAAAATACTGATAGCCTTAGAAGAGACAGCCATGAGAAAATTCTTCCATCTGTTGGGCCAGATGTATGAGGCAGACAAAACGCCTTCAGACTTTCAAAGTAAGCAGTTGCTGAGAGGTGTGAATATTACCGAACTATCAATTTAATAATTCATGGTTGCAAAATACTAACACTAATTCCTTACAGAAGAATGGAAAAACTGGTAGAAGCCAAGCTCAGGGAAGATCAGAAATTTCGGAGAAACGCACGAGCACGCGAGGCAATAGTGATCATACAACTTCTCATAGAAGATACGTTAAGGAAAGACAAACCTTTGTACATTTAGAGAAAGCTTTTCATAATGTTGGCTCGAATAATTTCTTTGAAATTCTAAAGACAACAGCCGTAAAAAATAGGGAGCGAAAGGTTATTTACAACTTGTAGAGAAACCACACGCCAGTTACGAGAGTTGAGGGGCATGAAAGGGAAGCAGTGGTTGACAAGGGAGTCAGATAGTGTTGCAGCGTATCCTCGATGTCATTCAATCTGTAAACAGAGCAATCAGGAAGGGAAATCAAAGAAAATTTGCAGTACGAGTTAAAGTTTAGGGACCTGAAATAAAAGCTTTAAAGATTTGCCGATGACACTGTAATACTGTCAGAGATAGCAAAGGAGCTGGAGGATCAGTTGAACGGAATGGACAGTGTCTTGAAAGGAGGATGCAAGTAAAACAAGGATAATGGATTGTAGTCGAATTGCGGAGGGAATTAATTTAGGAAACGAGACACTTAAAGTAATAGATCAGTTTTCTTATTTGGGCATCGAAATGACATGATGGTCGATGTAGAGAAGATATAAAATGTAGATTGGCAGTGGCAAGAAGAGCGTTTCTGAAGAAGAGAAATTTGTGTTAACGTTCAATATAGACTGAACTATCAGGAAGTCTTTTCTGAAGGTATTTGTCTGAAGTGCAACCCTGTGTCGAACTGAAACATGGACAATAAACAGTTTAGATAAGGAGACAACAGAAGCTTTTGAAATGTTGTCCTACAGAAGAATGTTGAAGATTAGATGGGTAGATCACGTAACTAATGAGGAGATACTGAAGAGAATTGGGGAAGCAAGGAATTTGTGGCACAACCTGACTAAAAGAAGGCATCGGTTGGTAGGACACATTCTGAGACATCAAGTGAACACCACTGGAGGAAATGGCTAAAATGGCTCTGAGCACTATGGGACTTAACATCTATGTCATCAGTCCCACTGGAGGAAAGTGTGGGGGCTAAAAATCATAGAGAAAGACAAGGGGTGAATACAGTAAGCAGATTCAGAAGGATGAAGGTTGCAATAGTTATTCGGAAATGAAGAGGCTTGGACAGTATAGAGTAGAACGGAGAGGTACATCAAACCAGTCTTCTGACTGACGATAAGAACAACATTTAAGCTGTTGGCAGGCATCGACTGCGCGTGGTACCACTCGAGAGATTTTTAAATGACAATGCAATAAACGATGGTAGTTCAAGTACCGGGTGAAATTCTCACTATGTACAAGGTTAAGAAGACAGTAGCCAAAGAAAGAGCCAGAAAGTTTGGCTTCTGAATATGCCAGAACACTCGTAAACCAGATCCACAATTTTACAGTCTAGTAAAGTTATTACAAATTCAAATCAAACTGCTAAACGATTTAGACAAGATACCTGTATAATGCGAAAAAGTGGCAATTGATCCTGAACAACAAATAGTGCGAAGTCCTCCACATGAGCACTACTAAAATGCGTTAAATTTCGGTTTCAACATGACGCATACAAATTTACAAGTCATCAACTCAACTGAATTCCGAAGGATTACAGTTATGTACAAATTCACTTGGGACCACCTCATAGAAAATGTTGTGGGGAAGGCGCACCAAAGACTGCGATTTACTGAAAGAACGCGTACAATATGCGACAAATATACTAACCAGACTGTCGACACTACGCTTGTTCGTCCTCTTTTGGAGTATTGTTGCGCGGTAGAGAATCCACATCAGACAGGACTACGAAAGTTCAAAAACGCCTGGACATTCTGTACTATCACGAAATAGGGGAGAGAGCGTCAGGGACACGATGCGCAAGTCTGGGGTGCCAATCATTAAAACAAAGGCGTTTTTTTGTTGCGACTAGATCTCTTCACGACATTTTAAAAAACCAACTTTCTCCTCTAAATCCGAAAATATTTTGCTCTCTCCACCTACGCAGGGAGAAATAAAAACCTGAAGAAAATAAGGCATATCACAGCTCACATGAAAGAGTATGGTGTTCATTTTCCCATGTGTTGTTCGAGAGTGGAACAGTCGGGAAATGAACCCTCTACAAAATGCTTAAATGTACAGCGCAGAATAATTAAACAGATGCAGATGTTAAAACATCACATGCAGACGCTACTACTCTATACTCAGAGGTGAGACTTTACATGCGTCGGAGACTGATAAATGTAAAAACAAGAACGCTTTTACTGTAATGTTTAACGTGGGGGGCGGGGTAGGGCATGACTGTTCTTGGCTCCCAACCGAGCGAGGTGGCGCAGTGGTTAGCACACTGGACTCGCATTCGGGAGGACGACGGTTCAATCCCGTCTCCGGCCATCCTGATTTAGGTTTTCCGTGATTTCCCTAAATCGTTTCAGGCAAATGCGGGGATGGTTCCTTTGAAAGGGCACGGCCGATTTCCTTCCCCGTCCTTCCCTAACCCGAGCTTGCGCTCCGTCTCTAATGACCTCGTTGTCGACGGGACGTTAAACACTAACCACCACCACTTGGCTCCCATGACCCTTCCCTCTCCCCTTGTATCCGATATTTCTAGAACGAACACGATCAAAAGTGATCTGTCTTGTATCCACGGTAAGTGTGAAAGAAATCGTTATTGCATTAGGTTGGTGCCTTTGTTTTGCATGTTCGTATTCCGATTGTTGTGGGTTTGATTATCAATTGCCATTTTTATTTGTAGTTCACAGTTCCTATTTGAGTTAACATACTGTCATTTTGTCATTTGGATGTAGTGAGCGGAGCTGTGGACGCTAGAGAATGGAGTGCCAAGTGGAACTTTTCCGACATATTCTTCTGTTTGAGTTCAGTAGAGGGGTGGCAGCAGCGGACGCTGTCAGAACATTAACGCCGTGTATGGGGATAATGCCAATGGACAGAGCTCGCAAGAAAATGGTGTTCTTATTTCAAAGAACATCGTTTTGACATTAGTGACCCTCCGCGTTCAGGAAGACCTTCACGGTTGGCTGAAGGTTGTTTAAACGCATTAATTCACAATTATCCTCGTCATTATACTCGACAACTGGCGAATGTGATGCAATGTGATTGTACCACCATCGTGCGACATTTGCATGCAAAGGGGAAGCTTCAAATGTGGGGTGTATGGGTACCGCATGCTCTTGGCCAAAATCACAAAAATCTGCGGATGGCCATATGTGCATCTCTGCTTACTCCTCATCAATACATCCTGTATTGTTACTGATGACGAGAAATGAAGTCTTTATGCTGACATAACGAAAAGAAGGGAATGATTAAGCACAAACAAAGCAGCAACTCCCGGTACAAAGAGCTGCGCACATCCCCAAAATATAATCTTATGTATCTGGTGGAACAGCGACGGTACGGTCTACTACGAATTGTTTCTCCGAGTTGCAACCACCACTGCTGACATTTATCGTCAGCAACTGAGTCGCTTTGCAGACGTAATACAAGAACAACGACCAGGAAGATTACGTATAGTGACGCTATTCCACGATAACACCCGCCCTCATTCTGCTAGACTGACAACACACAGTTTACTGGAGTTCGGTTTGGAAGTCACTCTGCACCCACCCCATTCACTTGACCTTGTGTCTTCATATTTTCACCTTTACCGGTCTCTGTCTAACAATCTTCGGGGGACTTTCTTCCGGATGAAAATGCGCTCCTAACACGGCTCGACGAGTTCTACACCTCAAAACCACGTGATTTCTATAGTCTTCGCCTCAAAACGACGCGAGTTCTATAGTCGCGGAATCGGGAAGGAACGCCAGCGTTAGCACACGTTGTATATAGTGAAGGAGAATATACTGTTGATGACGTGGAGCTGCTGTGTATGGAAAAACGCTAAAAGCTTATGCACCAAGCCAATACACGTTACAGATAAATGACTAAGTAGATGCTGTCGCAATCTCGTACTTTTCGCTGATGACGCGGTTATCTATGACGAAAAGTTCTCAAGATAGAAAGTAAGGCTGCACAACGATGCAGTCAGATCTTATCAAGATATCAGTACTTACATCTGAAATAAGTGAATTATATGTTTGTCCATTTCACGTACAGTTTGGTTTCACGACACCAATCGTGTCAGCTATGTCAGTCAACGACCTGGCATTAAGAAAAGCCTGGAGATACGAGGCAGAGCGACAGAGTAGTTCATTACTGGTTAAAGCAGTGCATGGTACGATACCAAGAATTTCCGGTTTTTTGCGAACGCTATTGCTTGTTAACTTATATACAGACGGCTACTTGGTGTTGTCGACTCTTTCGGAGCTGCCGCAAGTACCGTGGAACTTCTGATCAGCCAGTTTTACAGCGCGGGATTTACGACCAGAGCCTCGCCACTGCTGTTTACGCCAGTCGGTCACCAGCAGCGCCGGCCAGAGTCTGGAACCGCGTAACCGCTACGGTCGCAGGTTCGATTCCTGCCTCGGGCATGGATGTGTGTGATGTCCTTAGGTTAGTTAGGTTTAAGTAGTTCTAAGTTCTAGGGGACTGATAACCTCAGATGTTAAGTCTCATAGTGCTCAGAGCCATTTGAACCATTTTTTTGTCACCAGCAGCGGCTGTGCTGTCACCGCCAGTCAGGCAGTTCTCACCGACATTGTTCGCTCCCGTATAGTTCCGTAGACCTAATTACTTGAATTCTATACACTGCGAGTAAGGGAAATAATTAAAACGCGAAAAGGAGCCGTGTCTTCTCAAGAACATTCATCGCTACCGGGAGTACAGAGAATGTGATGAATATACGAACCGGGTGCGTGCGAATTCCAAACGAAGTAGGTATCGAGGACATTTGAAAATTGCAAATGGCAGTAAAGTGGCTGAACAGCAACATTCTTGCCCGCCTGACGAAGCAGATGTGCAGACTAAGAAACGAATGTATAATTGCGGAAAAATGGTACACAAAAAAAACAGTGCCTGTTTTCCAAATTTTTAGAGGGCTTTCACGTTTTCAAAGATACAATTTTAGATTTCGTCGCAAAAATGCCACATTACGAGAAGCCCAAAACTGCAATGAGTAAAATGAGGAAGGGATGCTATTGGGACGATCCAGAATCCTTGCACTAGTCCGCAGATTCGAAAGAGCGATGACATTTTGAAACAAACTGAAGGTATTAGAGTTTGGGAAACTGACGATGGGTCTGCTTCCGAGAAAGGAATCCTACTGTTCGGTTGCGAATTAAAATTGAACTGTTCTCATGGATGGGACAGTTGACAATTTTTCGAAACAATTCAAACATCTCACCATGATGCTGAGAATAAAAGGGCTTGCCACACGAAAACGTAAGTAAAAACGAATAAAGGCGCGAATTATCGCGATAAACTATATTACATTTTAGATGATAGGTTAAGTCCCAATTAAATTGGTCATCAACATCGTTTGGTTGCAGATGACAGGCTACCTGTGATAAATACTACGCAAGTGGTCCTGAAAAATCATGCACACCAAGTGTAAAGGTTTTAACAAAAAGAAACGAATTATTGTTTGAACTAAATATCAACATAATTTTGTAATCATTTAGCAAAAATGTTCACAATATATATTAAATAAAACGGAAACCCACTGATGATGCCACAGCAGTGCTGAAACACGTTTGGGTACTTGGAAAAAACGGTGCTTTGCATAACTGACGGACCTTGCATCCTACAAATTCAACCAACTGTACACCATACAAGCTGACTTCAGAAGCCCAGAAGAACTGGCGAAGGTATTTTTCTCTTTTATTTGCGTCCCTCGCAGGCAAAATTTTATACAGAAATTTCGAAGTAGTTCATAAAGCTGCTAACACCTGGCGCTGTAATCGCAGCTTTATGGCGCGCCGCAGCTCAGAGCGATCAGTTCCGTCGATGAAACGAGAAAGGAGGTTAGCGTGTCGTGGAAGAGGTTGAAATCTTGTGTGCCATTGAAAAAGCGCTTTTCTGGTGCTATACTTCCTACAGGTTAGAACACAGTGCTACGGCAGCACGGCGCAGTTTTCGAATACGATTTGATGTTCCAAAAAGGCCCGATGTGAAACCCACTCACAAGCTCTTCGCCAAATTCCAAAGGACAAACAGCGTGGCTGATGATCTAGCTGGTAATGTTGGCCCCAGGCAAACGGTAGTTACTTTTGCACATGTCGCCACGGTTTCCAGAATTATTCAGCAAAATCTAAGGATATCAGTCCGAAGAATTGCAACAGAGCCTATACATATTTCCATTCAAAATCCAAAGCCACCACGGCATACCTGTACGAACTGTGCGACAGAAAGTGACTCTGCGATTCTCACAAGGATTTTATGTTGGCTGCATTTGGTTTACAGACAGAGCGGACTTACACTGGAATGGAGTTGTCAATAAACAAAACTGGCGATTTGAGTTCGGGTAATCCCGATTTGTAAGAAGCGAAACCACTGTACTCTCCGAAAATCATTATTTGTGCTGCGATTAGCAGCAGAGGCAGTGAAATGAAAATGAAATGATCGTATGGCATTTATTGGCCGGGATATCCTCTTCGGGGTATTGCAAGTCTTTTTAGTTGACGCCACTTCGGCGAATTGTGTGTCAATGATGATGAAAATGATGATGAAGGACACACAACACCCAGTCCCCTGCTGGGAATCGAGCCCAGGCCCCCTTGCGTAGTAGGCAATATTGGCTCATTTTTCATGCGAGAAATGACCACCAGTTAATGTTAAGTTTCAATTGTGGATTAATTTGTCGTCCAAAGCCAGCTTTGGAGGATCGATCAAGTACCGAATGGTTCATGCAAGATGGGGCCACACCACATCGTACGGATCATGTATTTCGCTTTCTTGTTGAATACAGGTACTTCGGGAATAGAATAATTGAGTTGGATGATTGCAAATTTATTATCGCAAGGATTTATTATCGCAGGGATCTGATTCCTTGTGACTTCTTCTTGTGAGGGACATTGAAAGACACTTTCTACCGGAACCAAACTACCACACGGGACGATCTTGAATGGGCGATCTGCGTGGCATCTGAATCTACTTCCGTGAAAGCACTACAGGATGTGATGGAAAATTTCATTGTTCGTTCAAGCCACCTCCGTACTGCGAGTGGTGGACATCTCGAAAAATTGTGATGTGATTGCAAACACTGCTTACAGAACACGAGTTTAAAAATGCATGCTCGTACTGCACAAGCTGCAGAGCGTATAGCGCTACCTGTTAGCAGCTCTTCGAACTGTTTCGAAATTTCCGTATAACTTCCTTATAAAATTCTTACAGCTTAGACATTTAACACAGATTTTGTTGTACTCGTTTCTGAGATACTTAATTTTGAAACTAGGGACTCCTTCGCTGGGCTCCCTATATTTACAAATGTCTTATTGTAAACTTTCCCATCATATTACAATTCGCACTTCAATGCGGGAGGATACCGTACCGTTTATGATGATGAATAAATTCCATATTTTACGCAGATAGGGATGTTCGTTAACCCTAATCCATTCAGTCCTTCCAGAAACTGG
Organism: Schistocerca serialis cubense; assembly: GCF_023864345.2. Classification (NCBI taxonomy): domain Eukaryota; kingdom Metazoa; phylum Arthropoda; class Insecta; order Orthoptera; family Acrididae; genus Schistocerca; species Schistocerca serialis. Next base: position 466,528,051 of record NC_064639.1, read on the forward strand.
TTAACGGTGTGCTTTGATATTTTAGTAATGATCATTCGAACCCGCATTTTTTCCTGTCAGTATACATTCGCTTCGCAGTCCGTTTTCAGCAATAAGAAATGTTTGTAGTTGGTTCAAGTCTTGCGATTTGGCAGCTGCAAAGATAAGGTCTACATCTACGTGATTACTCTGCTATTCACAATAAAGTACCTAGCAGAGGGTTCAATGAACCACCTTCGAGCTATCTCTCTACCGCTGCACCCTCGAACGGCGCGCGGGAAAATGGAGCACTTAAATTTTTCTGTGCGAGCCCTGATTTCTCTTCCTTTATCGTGATGATCATTTCTCCCTACGTACATGGGTGCCAACAGAATGTTTTCGCAATCGGAGGAGAAAACTGGTGATTGAAATTTCATGAGAAGATCCCGTCGCAACGAAAAACGCAACAATGATTGCCACTCCAATTCGCGTATCATGTCTGTGGCATTATCTCCCCTATTTCACGATAATACATAACGAGCTGCCCTTCTTTGTACTTTTTCGATGTCATCATTAGTGAAGAGAACGTGATGCCAATCCTGAGCGGTCCATTCGGCATGTTGTTGGGCCCATCGGCACCACGCTGCATGGTGTCGTGGTTGCAAAGTTGTGCAACATGCAGCCTATTGCACACAGTTTGAGTCGTGACACGACGTCCTGTGGCTGCACGAAAAGCATTAATCAACATGTTGGCGTTGCTGTCAGGGTTCCTCCGAGCCATAATCCATAGGTAGCGGTCATCCGCTGCAGTACTAGCTCTTGGGCGGCCTGAGCGAGGCAGGTCATCGACAGTTCCTGCCTCTCTGTATCTCCTCTATGTCCGAACAACATCGCTTTGGTTCACTCCGAAACGACTGGACACTTCCCTTGTTGAGAGCCCTTCCTGGCACAAAGTAACAACGCGGACGCGATCGAACCGCAATATTGACCGTCTAGGCATGGTTGAACCACAGAAAACACGAGCCGTGTACCTCCTTTCTGGTGGAATGATTGGAACTGTTCGGCTGTCGGACCCCCTCCGTGTAATAGGCGCTGCTCATGCATGGTTGTTTACATCTTTGGGCGGGTTTAGTGATATCTCTGGACAGTCAAAGGGACTGTGTCTGTGATGCAATATTCACAGTTAACGTTTATCTTCAGGAGTTCTGAGAACCAGAGTGATGAAAAACTTGTTTTGATCAATATGGGCCGACAGAAGCATACAGCTTCTATTCTAAAGCTTGTTGAGTCGGATATTGGTCATCCATTCCTCTCACTATTTTGAAATGTGTGGCATCTGAAGTGTATTCGTGTCAGCATTTGGGATACTGTCAGCAGCTCCATTTTAAAGGCATCTTTGGCTAATGTATCAACATCAAAATTGCCGGGGATATCTATGTGGTTCGGCTTGCAGAGGAATACCACGAAGGTTACTGTATTGCGGAGGTTAAAAGTTCGTGAGTGGTTGAGAGTAGGTTTGAATTGCCTTTAAACTACAGAGAAAGTCACTACATAGGAAAAGGTTTCTGGCGGGTGTACTACGTGTCTGAGGCCCCTGTGTACTGCTGCTAATTCTGCCGTGCAGATGCTGCATGTACTGGGAACGGAACGTTGTTCATAAAAATTTTCATCGATAAATGTATTGGCGACTTTCTCGTAGTCCTTAGAGCATTCAGTATATATAGGACTCATCTCGAGTAGCCGTGGAGCACCAAATAGAAGCTACAGCGATGAATATTAGAATCTACGTTATCCTTATAATCAATTATTCAAAATGACAGTCACAATCGCATTATTTATTTTGCCACCAACCGGTTTCAACCCGCGATGGGGTCATCTTCAGGGCAATTTACACCATTTGGTCGCTCGCTGGAGTCGTCACCCTTCCTGCTCACGGTTGGTAACTATTAATAGGCAAGATGACGATTTCAGCGAGCGACCAAATGGTGTAAATTGCCCTGAAGATGACCCCATCGCGGATTAGAACGGGTTGGCGGCAAAATAAATAATGCGACTGTGACTGTCATTTTGAGTTTGGTAAGTTAATCGCTGTTTATCTCCATACAACTACGTTGTCTAAAAATTTATACGTTATCCTTATTGCCACACAAGAGATCCATTTGTATTACAGCACAAAGTATGTATCATGTGAGAGCTCCTCCTGTGGGGTAGGCTGGGAAGTTATCTCGGGAAGAAAGAATTCCCAGAGCAAATACACTGAAGCGCCAAACACAGTGGTATAGGTATGCGTATTCAAATACAGAGATGTGTAAACAGGCAGAATACACCGCTGCGGTTGGCCTAGACAAGTGTCTGTCGTAGTTGTTAGATCGGTTACAGCTGCTACAATGGCAGAGTATCAAGATTCAAGTGAGATTGAACGTGGTGTTACAGTCGGCGCTCGAGCGATGGGACACAGTATCTCAGAGGTAGCGATGAAGTTGGGATTTTCACGTACGACCATTTCACGAGTGTACTGTGAATATCAGGAATCCGGTAAAGCATCAAATCTCCGACATCGCTCCAACCGGAAAAAGATCCGCAAGAACGGGACCAACGACAACTGAAGAGAATCATTCAACGTGGCAGAAGTGCAACCCTTCAACAAACTGCTGCATATTTCAATGCTGGGCCATCAACAAGTGTCAGCAGGCGAACCTTTCAACACAACATCATCGATATGGGCTTTCGGAGCCGAAAGCCCACTAGTATACGTATGATGACAGCATGACACAAAGCTTTACGCCTCGTCTGGGCCCGTCAATACCAACATTGGACTGTTGGTGACTGAAAACATCTTGCCTGGTCGGAAGAGTCTCGTTTCAAATTGTATCGCGCAGAAGGTCGTGTACGGGTATGGAGACAGCCTCATGAATGGTCCTGCATGTCAGCAGGGGACTGTTCAAGCTAGTGGAGACTCTGTAATGGTGTGAGGCGTGTGCATGTGGTGTGATACGTGGCCCCTGATACGTCTAGATACGACTCTGACAGGTGACATGTGCGTAAGGATCCTGTCTGATCACCTGCATCCATTCATGTCCATTGTGCATTCCGACGGACTTTGGCAATTCCAGCCAGTCAATGTGACACCACACACGTCCAAAAGTGCTACAGAGTGGCTCCAGGAAGACTCTTCTGAGTTTAAACATTTCCGCTGGCCACCAAACTCACCAAACACGACCATTATTGAGCATATCTGGGATGCCTTGCAACGTGCTGTTCAGAAGAGATCTCCATCCCCTCGTACCCTTGCGGATTTATGGACAGCCCTGCAAGATTCATGGCATCAGTTCTCTCCAACACCACTTCATACATTAGTCGAGTTCATGCCATGTCGTGCTAAGGCACTTCTGCGTGCTCGCAGGGGCCCTATACGGTATTAGGCAGGTGTACCAGTTTGCTTGGCTCTTAAGTGTATTTTAGCTTAAACATTGCTGTTAATTCCGGTTTCATACGATTCATAAGAAGACGGATGTTGGGGTTCTCGAAAAGCGCCTTGTACTAAGGATATTCTGGGTTATAGTAAACCTTAAAGGGGAAATTGCCGCGCGGAGTGGCCGCGCGGTTTGACGCGCTATGTCACGGATTGCGCGGCCCCTTCTGCCAGAGGTTCGAGTTCTTCCTCGGGCATGGGTGTGTGTGTTGTTGTTAACATAGGTTAGTTTAAGTTAGTTTAAGTAGTGTGTAAGTCTAGGGACCGATGACCTCATCAGTTTGGTCTCTTAGGAGTTCACACAAATTTGAACATTTTTAGGGGAAAATTAATCAATAACTATCGGCGGCAAAGCCTTAAAGGTGGCCACCTGAAAGACAATCGACAGTGCTCGTGCGGAAAGCTCTAGTCGCAATTTGCACTCCACTGTGATGCACAAGGTCTAGTACGCCTAAAAGAGAAAGATCTAGAGAGCCACACGCGACACATCTGCAGTGTAGTGTTGTTAAAATCAATGAAGGATAAAATATTTCTAGAACCTCTCGATATGATTTCCAAGAAGTATTTCCGAGGGAGCTTAAGGAGTTTACTTCAGGTATAAAGATTGCGTTCAGCTGAATTATGTGCTATAACCATGTTAGATCATGATCGAACGGCAGTGCTAAAATGCGAAAGTCATCTTTTACTTCCAGCTGTTGGTTATCTAGATGTAATTCAGAGTATCCGTGGAGGATCGAATTCTGCAGAAGTGCAAAATCCTGGATTTTGTAGGCGAATCACTGTACCCATGGTTTTAGGCCCATAACAACGCCTCCCGAATGGATGTTTTATAATGATGTTCTGCTAATCGCCATTATACAGAACCGTAGTACCGACAGAAATCGTCGATATATAAGGCTGACGATACGTTCGGTCCTGCAAAGACGGCAATTCCGTTTATGGCAAGTGCGAACAGTGGAACCCCGTTTTCCCGAATGTGTTATTTTCCTAAGGGCCTATCTTGAACGCGGAATGAATAGGCCGCTATGTGTAGTGATAAGAAAGGAGTACGGAGAGAAGTGGAGATTATTATGATTGCCAGAAATATCCGGTCTGATCAAAGCAGCCTCCACCCCATCCAGTTAATTTCAGTGTACTCACTATGCCTTTATAGAGAATATTTATCCAAAAAACTGAGTTGCACAATAAATATAGCTACAGTTGATAATAACTACTAGTAAAACTAAATTCCTCCATTTGGACAAAGCCAAGGACATTAAAGAGAATTCATTTAGAGCCTTCCATCGAAACATCAGAATCCTAACAAATAAAAAAGGTAACTTCTTCTTTCCACTCAGGAAAACGAAAAGGATAGTGGAATTGCAGCAGATTTGTTGTCCATATTAGAAGATCAGTTTCATCTTGATGAATACAAGCTAATATCATACTATTAATAGCGACAGTGTCTGTGTTTTTGCAGCAACTCTATTTATTACAATACAGTGTCCTTCAGAAGTGTTTGCATGCTTTAAGGACACTATCGTCAATACCGATATAATCACGCCTGGCGGGGCTAAAATGACGATATAAATAACAGTGGCCTTTCTATGCTTGGTTACACGAATGCACATTTGGTTTGTGACTGCGTGATCTATGGAGATTGGGACCGTACCTGGGGGTGTGCTCGGACAGCCAATGAGGCTAAGGCGGCCGCTCGTGGCAAAAGGGAAATCAGAGTTCAAGTCCCGGTCCATTTCTCACTTGTAGCTGATTCTAACACATATTCACAAAACGTGAATCAGTTTAATAATTGCATATTACTGTAGAACCAATTAAAAGGAAGGGTAGTGGCTACATATGCAAAAATGGAGTTAGTCAGATTTTGTTCACGTTAACAAGTATTTTGTTGAGCAGCTTTTTGAATACTGGGCCTGGAGTCAGACAAGCACGTAATGACCACCAGCAGGAAATATCTTAAGCTGCAGGAATTACCTAGAAGCAGTTTTAAAAAGGCTATTCAGACTCAACAAGAAAATCGTTGTGGAGACTGTGACATTGATTTTCTGTCAGATAGTACTGACTGAGAGCACCTAGAGGTGTTGATGTCCGCCAGCCGTTGTGACCGAGCGGTTATAGGTGCTTCAGTCCAGAGCCCCGCTGCTGCTACGTTCGCAGGTTCGAATCCTGCCTCTGGCATGGATATGTGTGATGTCCGTAGGTTAGTTAGGTCTAAGTAGTTCTAAGTCTAGGGGACTGATGACTTCCGATGAAAGTCTTATAGTGCTTAGAGCAATTTGAACCATTTAGTTGATGTACGTTTTGGATTATTTTTCACAGTAAAATTCCCTACGAGAATTGAAGAACATAGTGCAACAAATATTGACAATTTGTTTTTAAACCAGACAACCTGCTGTGATTAAGCTGTGAAACCAGTAGGCAATGGTCTATTTGACCATACACTCAAACTTTGGCGATTCCAGCAGGACAACGCGACACCCGACACTTCCAGAAGTGCTACAGATGGCTCCAGGAACACTCTTCCGAGTTTAAACACTTCCTGTGGCCACCAAACTCCCCAGGTATGAACATTATTAAGCATATCTGTGGTGCCTTGCAATGTGCTGTTTGGAAGAGATCTCAACCCCTTCATACTCTTACGGATTTATGGACAGCCCTACAGGATTGATGGTGTCAGTTCCCTCCAGCAATACTTCAGACATTAGTTAAAAAATGAAAATGTCGTGTGACTAGGGCCTCCCGTCAGGTAGTCAGTTCGTCGGGTGCAAGTCTTTCGATTTGACGCCACTTCGGCGACTTTTGCGTCGATGGGGATTAAATTATGATCAGAACAACATAATACCCAGTCGCTGAGCGTAGAAAATATCCGACCCAGCTGGCAATCGAACCCGGGCCCTTAGGATTGACATTCTGTCGCGCTGACCACTCAGCTACCGGGGGCGGACAGACATTAGTTGAGTCCATGCCACGTCGTACTGCGGCATTTCTGCGTGCCCGTAGGGCAGGTGTACCAGTTTCTTTGGCTCTTCAGTGTACATACGAGTGGCCATTTTCAATACGACAATCACAGCGGCAATTCTTAATAAGTATTACACTTCTGGGTTGGGATCCGCTAAAGTGGAATGACGACACACCATTTCTCAAAGCTAAATGTTTGTTCTTCGGACATTACGGCTGTTAGCATGCACTCTTGTCGTAAGTTTGCTTCATAAGGACCTACGTAATAACATACAATAGTTTATCATTATCGTTAAGTATCTCAAGTAACTTAATTCCCAGGTACTTTAAGTCACAGTTCCCATAATTTAAAAAGAAGCTAATTTCTTATATTATTTTTATAGCAAAATATTATACATTTTCGAATACTTACCTTCAACATGGTTTCGTTTTTGTAGTATTTAATTCCTCTATACATTTATCTGCAGTGATACAATTTTTTACGTTTTTTTCGACTTTTACTCCATGTAAATATGTACTTGCAGTGTTTGTGGGCGTTATTGCTTTGTTTTGCATGTTTACTACATGTCGAATTATGCGTTGTTCTGTACCATATGCTAGTAAAATACCGGCGTCTTGTAAGCGCCTGCCGTTAAGCAATTCATTACGGCCAGTGAGGTAAGAGGAGGTAGATTTTCATCGGTGGAGCGTGAGCACTTTAAATCCGACAGACGAGCGTCAGCTGGCGTTTGTTAACGTCTCTGAACTCATCTTATTATAGTGTTCCAGAGTCATTGTGGGACCTTGGTTATTAGTTTTGATGAATATAAACTATTTTTTCAGTCCGAGTGAGTGTAAAATTCATGAAATTGTGGGAACAGCCAGAGTTTTACGCCTTTACTGATTCCAAGATGTCACACCGTTTTCATTAGGGAACTTACCAGCATTCCTCCACTTTTAATAGCTTTTGTTCGATTTCTGCTTCCGTTTTAAACATAAGTTATTTGTACTGATAATTTTTCTACACAAAAACAGTCATTTCTGGTAGACGTAATATTAGAGAGGCTGTTGTTTCGTTACTGTCTCCATCTGTCGGGTGTTAAAAAACAGAATGCTACATTCTGATAAAATTCGATGTCGAGTAAAATCTGGATGAAAATTGGTTGAAGCCGACATTGAGGAGTAGGTATGTTAAATAATCCATTGTAAGGAAGCGAACTCAAATTCATTGGTAAGGACAGCTAGAAAGTCACTCCCGCACATAGGCGCTCTCACGATACCTTAATGAGGAGATTTAGAGAACTGATCTAAGCTAAACCGTACAACTATTCTCCTGACCCTATCTTATATCTGAATAACAACAACGCCACCTCGTGCCAGGATTTAAAAAATTGCTTTTTTCCTATTTTCTTAGAACTGAAGGAGATAAAGAATGCAATTTAGGAAGGCAGCAACAAAAATTTGAGCTCCAACAGAGCACAGTGATCCAGCAGTATGTGGTGCAGAAGTCCGCTTGGAAAGTTGTGTGGAAGCAGACTTTGCTAGACGAATGTAGGGTAGGCGAGCATCTTTAAGATGGAAAGCGAACGTGTGGTGCGGTATCGGTCGAGGCCAGGGCGGTGGAGCACCTCTGGCCCCGAACAACGAGAACCAGAGGCGGAGGCCGCGCCGATGACTGACGCCCGTCACCGGCTGACAGCTGACGCGGCGCAGCGCCCAAAAACGCGCCGGGGGCGGGTAGAATAGAAAACAAACCACTTCTCCCTCACCACACAAGATTCAGCATCGGGAAGTACGAGCGTTGCCCAGAAAGTAATACACCGCATTTTTTTCTCAACAATTTTTTATTGAATATAATGAGAATCACACACACGAAAGGATGATGTTTTATCTACACACAAGAATGGTATTTTATCTACACACTATTTTTCCATGTAATCTCCATCCCGTTCTATGGCCTTCCTCCAGCGCGAAACAAGGATGTGTATGCCCTGTCGGTACCAAACCTTGTCCTTGTGCGGAACCAGTGCTACACTGTGTGATCACCTCCTCATCGTGCTCAAAATGTCTTCCAGGAATGGCATCCTTTAATGGTCCAAACAAATGGCGAGGGAGCTAGGTCAGGGCTGTCAGGTGTGACAGTCATGGATGGTCTTCCCAGTCGCTGAAAATTGTGGAGCTCCGCCGAACGGCCTTCTGGTAACCTCACCCTCCATGGGTAGCGACTAACTGTACTTCTGTCTACAGCAGATGCTCCATAGACTTTCGACAAGCGTTTATGAGTATTCCCACAAATGGTTCAAATGGCTCTGAGCACTATGGGACTTAACATCTGAGGTCATCAGTCCCCTAGACTTAGAACTACTTAAACCCAACTAACCTAAGGACATTACACACCTCCATGCCCGAGGCAGGATTCGAACCTGCGACCGTAGCGGTCGCGCGGTTCCAGACTGAAGCGCCTAGAAACGCTCGGCCACCTCGGCCGGCAGTATTCCCACAGTTTCTTTCTCTGCAGTTGAAATGGTTCAAATGGCTCTGAGCACTATGGGACTTAACATCTGAGGTCATCAGTCCCCTAGACTTAGAACTACTTAAACCTAACTAACCTAAGGACATCAGACACATCCATGCCCGTGGCAGGATTCGAACCTGCGACCGTAGCGGTCGCGCGGTTCCAGACTGAAGCGCCTAGAAACGCTCGGCCACCTCGGCCGGCAGTATTCCCACAGTTTCTTTCCCTGCAGTTCAAATGGTTCAAATGGCTCTGCGCACTATGGGACTTAACATCTGTGGTCATCAGTCCCCTAGAACTTAGAACTACTTAAACCTAACTAACCTAAGGACATCACACACATCCATGCCCGAGGCAGGATTCGAACCTGCGACCGCAGCAGTCGCGCGGTTCCTGACTGAGCGCCTAGAACCGCTAGACCACCGCGGCCGGCTTTCTCTGCAGTGAGAAATTCAATGACTGCACGTTGCTTGTAACGTACATCACCTACAGACGCCATTTTGAACCTGTCCTGCAGCTACGTAAACTTGACGCGCTGACTCAGGAGACCTCAAATAATACATACGTAACGTTTCGCATTCGTACCATTGTTTTCAGCTGAGAAAAAAAAATGCGGTGCATTACTTTCTGGGCAACCCTCCTAATATTAAGAAATGTTTGTAAATGGGAAAATCAACGGGCTCTGGAACAGAATGCCAACAACTCGGAGAGATTCTAGACGTGATCGTGATATACGAATTGTATTGTGTCGCTACGAATTGTATTGTGTCGCTTCCCAATCTAGCAGCAATGAGGTTCCATAATAATGATCCATCCGATCTGTTTTCTAATTCTGCCTCCACATCATCGTTATTATCAGGACTTCCTTCCAGAGAGTCGGGTAGGAACTTTGTGTACTATAAGTCTCCATTGATTTCTGTACTGGTATGTCTTTTCTCCCTCCGCTGTATCCCACGTTACGCCTCTCCTCTTGGTATCTTTATTACCCTGGCCTGCCCATCAGTTGCTAAGTCTCCCAGTCTGTCGTTTTCCTTGTACCTCCAGCTCCAAATACTGAAGTGGAGTTCGAATAGGGTGCATTCGCTTCACATGACCTAACCACTTCAGTTTCGTCGCACTCATTTTTCTTTCATGCTCAAGAACACCTGTATATCTCTTCTTGCATATTCCTTCCTGACTATGTCCCTCCTGATGCTTTTGAAAAGCTAACCTAAAGAATTTCATTTCACACGCTTGTATTTGACTCTCTTTTCCCTTGTTTGTCTATCCACATCCAGTATGAAATAAAAAAAAACTCAACATGTGGTTGTTTATCACCGTCATGAAAGTTTGGTAGCAACTAAATTCCAAATGGTTTCAGATGTAAAATTCGCCGCAAAACACATCAGGAATGGCAACTCTCAGCTGACACGGCGAGCAGACTTCTGTGGAGGATGTGCGAAACTGTGCTGAAAGCCCTCTACGTCTTGAATGAGTACACACAATCTTATTGATATTCCCTTACACAAACATCAGTGTCTTGAGACAGCTGGTGAGTTCGTAGATTGCTCTGAGCTGTAAGTGGTGAAGCTCCGAACTCCACACGACAATAGTGCCACAGAGTTGCAAATAAAATGCGCTTGTTCAAATGCAGGGCGCAGGACGATTTTTTTGCTGTGCTGTCACCATTTCTACTCTACTCACAATGGGTAATTAACGAGTGAGTGAGCGACCAATCTGCGACATCAAACCAAATGAAGCGACAACTTGCAACTGGTACTAACGTTGACTTTTACTTTTGATTCATATGTTAAAATTCACCCGGAGTTTCTGCTTTCATTCATGTAGAACGTACAGTCTTGTGAGGTGGGATGAATCCTTTCAAAATACACTGTGTGTTGCATAATGTGTCATCTAGGAACCGCACAGACGAACGGCAGGTATTCGATATTGCGTTTAGGGAAATGATACAAAGTAATTGCGATGAAAATATTGTTCATAATACGACGTGAGAGGCACCGCGTAATAAGTCCGACAAGTGTTGTAATTAGTGAAAGAAAATGCCATGCGTAGCGAATCGACATCAGCAATCAAACACGCAGGCAAGTGAACTGAGCAAAGGTAATTTAAGTTGTAGCAAACTGTAACTGCACAAAAGACAGAGCTGAATTATCTTTCGGGACTTTCTCGTCTACTCTGATATTAACCTGGTGCTTCGTAAAAAATGGTGGCTCTGAGCACTATGGGACTTAACAGCTGTGGTCATCAGTCCCCTAGAACTTAGAACTACTTAAACCTAACTAACCTAAGGACATCACATGCATCCATGCCCGAGGCAGGATTCGAACCTGCGACCGTAACAGTCGCGCGGTTCCGGACTGCGCGCCTAGAACCGCGAGACCACCGCGGCCGGCGCTTCGTAACATTTTTATCACTTAAAAGTACGTGCCGGCAGTCCAGCTCAGTAACGTGACCGAACTGGCTCAATGTGCTTGAAATAAATATCATTCAGTCCATGTGTACCTCTTCAAAGTTTTCATAAAATACCTGGAAACTAAATTACAAATTCAAACCCATTTCTATACGCAACAACATGCAACTAAATATGTCAGAACGTAACTCGTAACACCACAACTGGATACGCCACAGAATTGGTGGAACTAAAGCCTACAGCAGGCCTCATACTAGCATTAAGCATGTAACTTTTAAATCATAAGCATAAGATTAATTGTCTTGACAATATGAATACGTTGTTAAGTTATACCCATCTCAAGGTAAAAACAAATGGTAAATTGATCGCCGCCTTGCAATCAGCAAAGAATTTCTTAATTCAAGCTACTGCTAAACGAATGTCAACGGTAAAAAGGGGACCCCAAAGTAGCAAAAAGAAAAAAAAGAGAGAAGACACCCCATAATTCTAAAAATATGTTGTTGTGGAAACCACTTAGTTCATACACTTAACCCATTTTCTTTAAAGAATATGATTCCCATGTATGAAACAGCTTCACATATGTGATTACTTTACAAATGACTTAATATGTTAAATATTTGACGTTAAGCATGTTAGCGAGAAAAAGCTTTGAAATTATGTTTTAAATTTACTAGAAGTCACTAAGTGCTCTCGTCATCAAACAGTGGATGAGTACAGTATGGGTAATCTGCACTTCGTTTTAAGCAAAAGCTAGCTTTTCTCACATCGCAGTTTTTATGATATCATAGCTCCTGAACTACGCAATGTACAGAGATATAATTTTGCAGGTACGTTCACTGGCATATGTGCATACTGTCTGCAAAATGTGTTTGACTAGCGTTAGTTGTACAGTAATAATAAATTGAAAAGTCATTCCGAATGCTGAAGTGTTTTTGCATGAACAGTAAAAATGTAGTAAGCGATAAAGTTCTCCATTTCATTATTTTCTGGAGACGGGTTGGAGTGTCAGGAGAAAAAGTTCTGTAAAGGTTTGAAATTAAGTCTTAAGTTTACTGGAAGTGGCTAAGGGCTCCAATTCTCAGATACTGGATTAATATACACTGTCCAGTCACATTAATGTGACCATCTGTCAAATACCTGAATAACCACCTTTTGCTGCGTGAACAGATGCGAGACATGCAGGAAGCGAATCAATGAGGGCTTTTTTAAAATAAAAAAAAATTGGCTTTCAGGACATGACCATACTGCCACTTCAACAGTAGAATGTCATTTACAACGATATGAATAAAAGCACAACACACCACCCTGTCCCCGAGTAGAGAAATTCCCCGATCCGGCCGGAAATAGTACCTAGGGACCTTGGCTTAGCGATCCTCTGCGCCAACAGCGGAGATACCGGGGTGGCCGTCAGTGAGTTTCTGGAAGGTACCGACTCCAGTGCCGTGGCCAGCTGCGCTGTTTGTCGGTTCAGAATCCATGGCGTGAACAGCCCGATCGAGGCGGTCCACACATACTCGATTGGGTTTAAAACCGGGGAGTTCAATGGCCTGCGGAGTATGCTAAACTCATCCCAGTACTCTTCCACCCATCCTCGTACACTGACAGCTGTATGAGACGTTACACTGTCCTCTGGTAGATACCATCGTGCCGAGCAAAAATATACTGCGTTTAAGACTGGACATGGTTCCCAATAACAGATCAATAGTTGTGTTGGTCGAGATTGTCGTCCAGAATGACGAGATCGCCCAGAAAATGCCACGAAAACATTCCTCAGAACATAAAGCTCCCCCCTCCGGCCTGGGCTCTCCGACTGTCCAACGGCCATCTGTCCGATGGAGCATAAAACGTAATTCATCTGAAAAGGCCCCCTGTTGCCACTCAGTTGCGGAATTGGCGTACAAATTCCAGCCTTCGTCGCCGACGAACAGCAGTCGGCTTGAGTGAATGAACCAGGCGCCTGCTGCTGAGGCCAATACGCAGAAACGTTCGCTTAACAGTCGTTGAGGAGACACTGTTGGGCCCCTTGGTTCATCTGGACAGCTGCATGTCTACGCCCGTACACGTTTCGCAGCCATCGTTAACGCCTGACATCTACGGCCCACCGAGCGAGGTGGCGCAGTGGTTAGCACACTGGACTCGCATTCGGGAGGACGACGGTTCAATCCCGTCTCCAGCCATCCTGATTTAGGTTTTCCGTGATTTCCCTAAATCGTTTCAGGCAAATGCCGGGATGGTTCCTCTGAAAGGGCACGGCCGATTTCCTTCCCAATCCTTCCCTAACCCGAGCTTGCGCTCCGTCTCTAATGACCTCGTTGTCGACGGGACGTTAAACACTAACCACCACCACCACCATCTACGGCCTGTGGTGTATGCACCACAGCAGCTCGGCACCTGTTTTGGATAGAACCTTTAGCGATGCACAGTGTACTCTCATGCACTATCATCTATGACAACACCTAAAACTATTTGTGCGAGCGACATCCCGATTGGCTAACTTCAATGCCAGTTAACTCTGAAAAGGCATCGAATTTTTTCTTAACAATTATTTTCCAGCACACCCTAGCCCGCAATTCTCTTACAAGCTTTTCAGGCTGTTTCTGACCACCCTTCATAATCTCCACTGCTAGTGCTGCCACGTGCCATCTATGAATGATTATAGCGAACACAGTGTAACACTCCCGGGAGTACAAATGGGTGGGGGGAATTCTTAACCTGGCTTCTCGTTTCGACCATTTCCTGACCGTGCGCCCTGTCCACACCACGTACCTGATAACCCGCGGCGGTCGTATTGTCCTGCTCACGACTGCTGTTGGCTTCCCTGAAATTATCGAAATATGGGTTTAGGGGAGCCACTCATAGTTAAAATACAACACTGTTCGACGTCTGGTTTGAACAGCTATATTCTGAGACGTAAAGAAAATCGCAGGTTGCACTGTTTATGTGGTGTCACCGCCAGACACCACACTTGCTAGGTGGTAGCCTTTAAATCGGCCGCAGTCCGTTAGTATACGTCGGACCCGCGTGTCGCCACTATCAGTGATTGCAGACCGAGCGCCGCCACACGGCAGGTCTAGAGAGACTTCCTAGAACTCGCCCCAGTTGTACAGCCGACTTTGCTAGCGATGGTTCACTGACAAATTACGCTCTCATTTGCCGAGACGATAGTTAGCATAGCCTTCAGCTACGTCATTTGCTACGACCTAGCAAAGCGCCATTACCAGTTACTATTGATGCTGTAAAACATGTACCGTCAAGAGCGATGTTCGCCATTTACGGATTAAAGTTAAGTATTCCAGCAGCTACGTACGTTTTTTGTTAGTCTCATTTCCTTGACCTGTTCCAGACCTCACACCAGCCTGCGTGAGCTAAAACGCGAGCCTTTCGGCTTCCTCGCATAGCGGGTTGGCTGTCTTGCCAATCCACAACAGTTTACATTCTAATTCATAAGTGTTTATCCCAATTAATGTATGATTACCAGTCCACAATATCACTCAGACGAGCGTACGCGTAACCAACACGACGCGGGTGATTGTTGATGATGCGGAAGCCGAATGATCGCACGAAAGTTCTTACGCTCCTCACGCATACACAAATATTTGGTACCAGTCCTCTTTGAGACTAGTAATAAATTTGAACACTGTTCACAAAGTTAAATTTACAGTTCACAGTTCTCAGTTGTACGAGCGTGCGCGTAACCGTCGCGGCGCGGTGGATTGTCGATGGTGCGGAACGCGATGATCGAATACACGTTTTCACGCTCGCTACAAGACCCTGGCGCTTGTTTTCACTCTTTGATGGTAACTAATTTTTGCTGATTCACATTAGTTCATTCTGAGAGACCGAACACGGCGCGGATGATTGATACTGTACGGTACGGCACGCAACGACAGGATACACAAATATGTTATCGGCGGCACTGCTCATTTTTTTAAATTACTTCTTGACGCACATTCCTCTGAATCATTTGCATATTTTATCACTTTACTGTAATAGCACTTGTAGCAACACTTCAACTTCCATACTAACAATGCCTCTCACATGCAGAGCTACACACTACGCAACATAACAGTTCCGTGTCCCATGCTCGATTCTGCAGACGCGGCTGCCCGCAAAGATACTCCACAACTAAGCCAGCGATATGACAATCGCTTACAACAGGCGGTGGTGACTGGACCGCGTAGCCTGGTAATTGACGTGCCGTGAAATGCGTTGCCTGAAGACATACATAGTTTCCAATTGTAATACTTGTCTCACTGTGTTAAAACTTTAACGTGAGATTATACCTCTTAATGAGTTGACCACGTCAGTATTTTTACTTTTTAAAATCGGTCAACAATTCATGAGATACTGATATTCAATTTTTACTGCCCCTGGAAGCCGTTAGATAGGTAACTTGCAACTAGGATTGTGCACCATGAACGTACAATGGGGCTAGTCCTTTATTAATATACAATATTGATATGGGTGATTCGGTAAATTAGTATAAATTTGAAGCTCTTCAAGTGAACCTAAATGGCATTCTGTAGGAAAATAAAGACAAATATCAAGATGTTGATCTGTGGGTCCAACTTAAAGACGATTTTTTTCACACGAAAACCAAAAGCTTTTTTATTCTAACAATATATTCTAAAGCGAAGATAAAAAGAACTGCCAATTTGGTTTACGTAAAATTTCGGACAGGTGGAACATTTTATCCTTATATCACTCGAATGAATATTTATTATGAGTTGCTCTTTCCTTATGCCACATTTTTTGTCGGAGTTTGACAGTATGAAAGACTACTCTCGGTTTAATATACCATTTATGTGACCCGAGGCTGGAAAAAATAAAAAGATTAACAGACTATGCTCGCAAACACTGTTTATTTCCTAAACCAGTTTCGACAGTTGTATCATTTTCCATAGGTCAAATTACTTCTTAGCCGATCGTTGGATCATTGAGTGGTAGGTGGGTATGTGTTTAGGCCTCCTTGCCGCCCTTGTTCAAATGTTGAAATGTGTGTGAATTCTTTAGGGACCAAACTGTTCAGGTCATCGGTCCCTAGACCAATACGCTACTCAAAGTAACTTAAACTAACTTATGCTAAGACAAACACACACACCTATGCCCGAGGGAGGGGCCGCGCGGTCAGTGACATGGCGCCTCAAACGGCGCGGCCACTCAGCGCGGCCCGCCCTTGTTGCTGGGACGCTTGTTACTAATGTTTATGGGACATAAATCATCGTTTCGAAAAGATTACGCCAAAAATTGGCCTCTTTTACATTTTTATTGTTACGTTTGATTATCGCACCGTACATTTTCGATTGCTCACAGGTAATGCGGGAATTCACATGAGACTGAGAACGGTCATGTGTTGGAATCCTTTTGAATAAATGTTTCCAGTCTCTTACTTTTTTATGGCTAATTCCCTTCTGAGACCCTGCAGCAATGTTTTCAGACGACAACTGATTTGTACATTTTTACGAGGTATGGTGTATCAGTACTCGTATCATTCGCGTCATTATTGGTCTCATGATAATGATCCCGAAGCATGTTAGAAGGAAAACTGAAAGGTAAAATAACTAGAATCGAGACAAAAATTTATGAGCTAAAAAGCCCGCATCTCGTGGTCGTGCGGTAGCGTTCTCGCTTCCCACGCCCGGGTTCCCGGGTTCGATTCCCGGCGGCGTCAGGGATTTTCTCTGCCTCGTGATGGCTGGGTGTTGTGTGCTGTCCTTAGGTTAGTTAGGTTTAAGTAGTTCTAAGTTCTAGGGGACTTATGACCACAGCAGTTGAGTCCCATAGTGCTCAGAGCCATTTGAACCATTTTTTTGAGCTAAAAATGATTTCTGTCTTCTTTACGGAGTTTATATTCTGTTGTGAGTAGGAACACAAACACCACTTACGAAATAACTGCTGATCACCCTTCCTACTTAGTGATTTGAAATGGTCATGTTTGCAGACATAATTACGAAGATAGGTTCAAACCGCTTGTGATCATCAAAACATTTTTTCTCGATTTATTTACCTAAACATATCTGTGCGATCCTCAGTAGATTCTTCCTTCATTATTTTAAATGTTTGTTCATTAACAATGTCAATAGAAAATTTAGCTTGAACATTTTTGTTGTTACTGCTGTGATACCCTTTTAACTTTAAGTAGTGGCTTTATGGTTTGTATCATATTAATTCCGTTTAAATGGATAGCCTGTCATCTGTGACAGAGTGACTGTTTAGGAAGAGGGGCAAAAATTTACAAAACTTTGTTAAACAGTATACTAGACGTCGCTTGTTTTCTAAGTAGGGTCGGCCGGAGTGGTTGAGCGGTTCTAGGCGCTTCAGTCTGGAACCGCGCGACCGATACGGTCGCAGGTTCGAATCCTGCGTCGGGCATGGATGTGTTTGATGTCCTTAGGTTAGTTAGGTTTACGTAGTTCTAAGTTCTAGGGGACTGATGACCTCAGATGTTAAGTCCCATAGTGCTCAGAGCCATTTGAACCTTTTTTTTTTTTTTTAAGTGAGAATGCAATTTGACCAGTTGACAGTTGCTGTCAGCACTGCTAATAGCGCTCACAGTAGGAAGATTGGTCGCCGGTGCACATCCTTTTCATAACCAAGAACCAAGTATCACCAACTTTCACATCTTTATCTTTCCGATTAAAATCTACTGCCTGACAAAAAAAGCGAGGCATCCAAATGGGGAGGAGGAACCGAAATGGAACTTCGCAGTAGGTGATGTTATTCCAGTGATTAAAAATCGAAACAAATTTACAAAAAAGACTTGACTGTATAATCCAACTTCGCAACTTATCAATATGACGTTGCAGCCCTTATGGCCTTGATTCGGAAATCTTTTGGAAAAGATGTCATCTTCCTGGCCACAGGAGAACCTCAACACCACATAAACAGTTCATACAGACAAGTGCCATGTGTGGACGAGCAGTGTCCTGTTGGAAAATGTCATTATGCTGTCGCATAAGAAGTAACACATGAGGACACAGGATGTCTGCGACGTACCGTTGTACCGTCAGCTGTGATGTGGAGTCATACACGATGCCAAGTTCCCCCACCCTGACACAAGGAGTACCACCAGTGTTCCTCTCCAAAACATAAGAAGAATGAGACATCTGACCAGGTGGCCGCCATATTTGTAACGACGGTCATCCAGGGTAGTGCAGATCCGCGATTCATCGCTGAACACAATGCGACACCATTCATTAGCAGTCCATATTTCCTGATCATGGCAGCACTCCAAATACAGCCGTTTGTGTTGCGATGTTAATGGCAGCCCAGTCACTAGACGGTAACTGTCTAGTCTGGCTGCTGATAGTCTCCAACCAATGGTGCGGGATGACTCAGAATGTTGCAGGAGTCCGTTACTTGAGCTTGGATGTCAAGTGCAGATGTGAAGGGGTTACGATGTGTTTGGTGCACAATACGGCCATCCTCCCTCTGATGGTCACAAACATGGCCAGCCAGAAGTCTGACAATATCGATCCACTGCCACATCCGAATGCCCCACAAATCTTGATATTACACGATTCCACCATCTGTCCAAACGGAGACCCACAATGAGGCCCTTTTCAAACTCTGTCAGTGCTGATATCACTGTCTCACACGAGTAAGCAGCATCTCCGTGACCTTCACAGTGATCACTCAACGTCCGGCGCTGTTCACGCTGCCTGTATGTCCTACCAGGCCTGATGAAAACACTAAACATAAACAATACTAATGCCCTCTGGTGGCTTGCCTAATCATTTACACACCCGCCAGTGGTGTGTACGTGTAAGAAGATAAATTGACATCCGAACATTTCTTCTGGTGCTCCACCTTTTTTGTCCAACAGTGTGATTGGCGTGTTTTGTAGCCTCTCAGTATAAACTACTGTACTATCAGCCCATGTCTGCCAAAAGCTGAGTCTAAACAAACACAATCCTGTGGTTTCATCTCTACAAAGTGCATCCACTATTGCTGATTTATCCTGTAACCTCCCCACAAAAATTTTAAAGACAGAAATAATAAATGAATAGGAGCCAAACGTCCAAACGTAACCTCCCTGCAATTAAATTTAATGACAATACAACTGATAATCGCAATCTGACTCAAATATAAATTCTTCACAAAAAATTAAAGTCCATTCAGTGACAAGAAAATTCAATTAAACCGAAATATCGGTCTTTGGCCCTGTGCAAAACAATCAGAATTAAAAATCTTACCTCAGAATAAATGGACGTCACATTTCTGCTCTTGTTGTTGCGCACCGCTTGGAGGAACTGCATTGCAAATAATAATATTCTCTTTTTTTGTGATTCTAGTGAAATTTTTCTTCAAAAGAAGTGGAATGAAATGGGAAGTGCAACGAAATCTTTAGTTCAATAAAAAATTAAATTTTTGAAAAAATGCTTTTGAAATAAAAATTATTATTGGGGGACTTGTTGGAGAATAATTACAATAAATAAAATTTTTCATTATCTAATGATTATATTAATTAACAGTATACCTTATTCACCATCTCGACCAGTGTTGCCGACCGCCTACATCACACAACCGCACTGGGCTGCTACTACTGACCGACCGCTCTGCATGACGACTATTAGCGTACTGCACGCGACGACTACTGACAGAGTACTGCTCTCAACTAGACAGAGCTACAGACTCGCAACGACTACTGACAGACTCGCAACGACAGACTGACAGACTGAGAACCGCTCGCAACACTCGCGCGGTCAAGCGCATACTCTCTGGTCACAGATGCTACAATGCCTCGCCATCGCTGCTATGTTACATACGTGTTTCATAACCCTCCACTGGGGGGGCAAAAATTTGGCAGCGATGGTGAGTCATTTGGACTTGCCAATCGCGGCAAAATTTTTAATTAACTAATAAACTTCTACAATTTACAGAATAATTAGATGTAGTACATAAAGTAAATGTTGTGCACACGCACTAAGTACAAGATATATCAGACAAAGACAAAATGTGAGTACAAAACATAGTAGCAAATCAGAAAAATGTATATACAAATTATTTGACAGAAAACAAAGTGCACAGGCACTGAAAATTCTTTAGCATATTCAGAACAAATAAACAGACTGGCAAAATATATTATGTTGACAAGTGACATGAGTGCACATGCACTGCAGTTGAGAACATATCAGTAAATGATGAAATGTATATACAATGAGTAACAAATGATATAAGTGCATACGCACTGAAGTATTGAATATACAGAATGAGTACAATCATATTGAAAAATGAGAAAAATGCACAGGCACTGAAGTTCAGTAGAAAACATATTAACACCTAACATAAGTGCACATGCACTGTAGTTCAGAACATATCATTAAAAATAAAAAATGTATACACAGTATAAAAGACAAGAGTGCACATACTGTACTTGAGAACAAATCGAAAAAATAAATGTCTTTAGCATTTTCGCAATAAATAAACATAATGGCAAGAAAATCATGTCCAAAGTGCACATGCACTGAAAAATGTCTTTAGCATTTTCACAACAAATAAACATAATGGCAAACATCATGTCGACCAGTGCCATAAGTGTACTCGCACTGGAGTTCAGGAATCGAAAAAATGTATAACCTATGAACATAAATGATGTTACCAAAAAATTTTTTTCTTTATGTGACAAGAATCAGGATAGGAAAGGGAAGGATTGCATCATGGTTGTAGCACTTTAGATTGCACACAGCTGTTCTGGAAGTCCATATCTTTCCACAGAAGTACAACACCAAGTGACACAACTTGAAGTTCTTTTCCCATCAGAATTTATCAGTGTAGCCAAGACACTGAACTGTCGTAGTAATGTTCCATGTTTTCATTTTGGCAGTACATTACGTACACCAAACAGTGGGACCATAATAATGTCTTCACCGCTCACGGTGGTGGACAGCATGTCGTGTCAACACCACGCTCTTACAAGGCACACCCACGTAGAATTAGTGCAAAACCAAAGATAGTGCTCCATGATCACTAGGATAAACAGGACAAATGGACATTGCAGTAATTCAGGGTAGTTAACTCATGAGGTGAAGGACCTTATGTCACATAATATTGACAATTACAGTCTTCATTGATAGTTTGTGGCATTCATAGCCCAGTTATTGAACATTTCTGTACCAAGTATGTAGTATTACAGAAAAATGTTCATTAATTGTTTTACATAGAATCAGTAGCCTTCTTTTCCTGGTTACAAAGTATTATGAAATAATCGCATTCTTTTCAGTTACAGAGTATAATTAAGAATCATTAACCTTCTCCTAATTACAGTTAATTAATCATTTGTCATTCCAATAATAATCATTAGCCTTTTCCTAATTACAGATAATTAATCATTTGTCGTTAATTAATCATTTGTCTAATTACAGTTAATTAATCATTTGTCTAATTACAGTTAATTAATCATTTGTCGATAATTAATCATTTGTCTAATTACAGTTAATTAATCATTTGTCGTTAATTAATCATTTGTCTAATTACAGTTAATTAATTAATCATTTGTCATTTCAATATAGTAAGAATTATTAGCCTTAATTAATTACAAAGCATTATTAAACAGTACCATAGTTAATTAATTATGTGTCATTACAATCTATTAAGAATCACTAGCTGGCATCATGGGTAATCGTATTACAATAAACAGTGGCGGTCCTTGGCCAGTTACAAAGTATATTTAGTAAGACAGAATAATGTTCATCAGAAGTCTTAGTTAAAAAGGAGAGTCAATTATTGGCCTAGCATTAACATAATACATTGAGTGATACAAATTATTGGCACTCATTGGCCATTAACCAAAACATGAAAACTCAACATGGGAAAAAAGGGCTAATTAATGGCATAATTAATAACAATTCTTCAAGTGACATTAATTATTGGCACTCAGTGGCCAGCAAGTATTGAATAGAATGATCATTCAGTATTATTCAGATTATTACGAAGTCATTATTAAAAATCAGTTAATTACAGTCAAATCATTAGTAATCACAGGCATTATAAGTAGTATCATTACAATAAACAGTGGCAGTTATTAGCTAGTGACAAAGCATTATTTTGAATATAGTCTCATTAAGAGGTCATTACTCAAGTGACATGCTATTCAGAGTTGATCAGTATTATTCAGAATTATCATAAACTAGTGACATTATGTGGGACTGGTAATACATTTTTTTGGTAGCAATGCATTGCGTTGGGATCGATAATTAATTGCTGAAACATAACACTATTTGCTTTTGACCTATTGCAGCAAATGAGGATAGGTAACGTCATTCGTCATGAGTCAGCTGTAGCAAGATTATGTAACAAGGCAGTACATGTGATCACATTTATAAACGATAGACACAAATGGGTAAAAATATAAAAATGCAAGTACTAGAACAGGTATAATAAGTAACAGGTTTAGTAAGTATCATGAAAAACTTCTCCTGGAAAAATTACAAAATGGATTATTAACCTGAAAGAAGAAACGCACACTATGCTGAAAAGTAGTGAACTTCGAATTAACAGGTAGTGAAATGTGTATAAAATGTGCTCCATAGCTGTCCTTTCCAAAACTTTCTGTCATCCTACTATGCAATATAACACCTGCTGTCAAAACAAACTGCAACAAATACTTAAATAACTACGTAGCATAAATACATAACTTCAACATTATCCTCATCTGTAAAGAAAACTTCATTATCCATATCATCATAACTTCATTATCATCATCACCTGTAAAGAAAAACTTCATTATTCATAATACCATATCCCTCATCATCATTCATCAGTATTCATTATCATCTGAAAAAAATCACTTCATTACTCATTATACAACTAGTCCTTATCTCTAGCATATTTCATCACTAAAACTAAGATGTGTAGTTCTCTCTGACAGCCTGCATCAATCACCTTGTATTCTGAAAGAAAAAATTAGTTAAGAGTGCTATTCTGTGATGAGTATAGTATATTCTTGTTAATGTTTGTTAATCCTGATCCATTTACTCTTCCTCATAAAGTTATTGCATCTCCTTTCGTTTATCCCGTAGGTGAAATTCCCATTTCTGTTGAATTTATTTCTTACACGCACCATTTCTTACTGAAATTGATGAACAAAGATTAATGTCTTGCATTTAAATCATATACCCACTAGATAATGACTGGTTTATGGTAACATAATTAACCCTACAGCATAACATGACAGAAAACGTAATATGTCAAAAACATTGACAGTGTTCAAATGCAAAAATATACACAGAATAATACAATGCAGCAGCAAAAAAAAAATGTGAAACAGTCACGATGTTGAGATGTCATAAGGCAAAAAAAAATGTCAAAGTCGACTGGTGTGTGTTATATCTTAACTATTTCATAGTGCATCCAAACAAAACTGGAGTACAATCATACACACAAAAAAAGTGGAAAATGTGCACGGTCTGATGTGTAACGACAAGAAAAGCGACCTGCTAACCTTACCTTGCCGGGCACTTGCCAAGAAAAAATACGATAATCATCAGTAATTAGTCACGTGAAATAATTGCATTAGTAAATGGCATCATAGTGTGTTGAATCATACAGTGGTTTCACTCAATAAACGGTTTAATGTTTGATATATGGTGATTGCCTTTCGATTTTCTGGTTCTCAAAGTTTCGACGTGTACAACATTGGGGTGAGGGATGCTGCGAATCCGATACGGACCTGCGTATAGAAGTTCAAATTTACTGCACTTACCTTTTAATTTACTGGATAAATAGTGTGTACGTACTAGTATCTTCTGTCCAACGTGAAAGTCGCGGCGTGTACAAACCTGTTTTTGCTGTCTTCTCCGGCGCTCTGCGGCACGTTTGATGTTGTTCAGCGCAATGTTAATTATTTCGTGGTGTCGTAATCGACGAGATGTAGGAAATGTTATTAATTCTTTAATTTTGTTAGGTGGTTCAGCATTTTTCAGTATCACAGACGGAGATAGCATAGTGGATTCATTTGGTATGGAATTAATTACGTCTTGGAATGAGAGTATGTATGTATCCCAATCAATATGTCTTTTGTGGCAGTATATTCGGCACAGCTTACCAATTTCTTTCATTAATCTTTCACAGGGGTTCGAAGAAGCGTGGTACTTGGATATATAGATCGGAGAAATGTTTCTGGCTCGTAACATACGTGTCCATACGCTACTACGAAATTGAGATCCATTGTCAGAAATTACTTTCATTACATGCCCTACATGAAATAGAAAATGTTTTACAAATGCTTTCGAAACAGTTTTAGCAGTAGCTTTGCGTAATGGAGTGAAAGTAACAAATTTTGAAGTGAGCTCAACAGCGACAAATATGTAGCAAAAACCTCTGTTAGTTCTGGGAATCGGGCCAAAAATATCTACTGCGGCCATATGTCTTAATTTAACAGGTATAATGGGATATAAAGGAGGAATATGTGAAGTGGTGTCTGATTTAGCTTTCTGGCAAATTTTACAAGACGCTAAAACTCGTCGTATACGTTTTTCCATGTTAGTAAAATAACAGTTCTGTCTCAGTATAAGAAAACATTTTCGTGCTCCGTAATGTGCGTAGCTTAAATGAGTGTACCAGATTAATTTGTTAACCAGTTCGTCAGGAATGCATAATAACCAATTGTTGCTGTCAGGATGAGAGCGGCGAAACAGAATGTCATTGCGTACAGTGTAGTGGTTTCTAATCGTAACATTATTCCTATCTTGCCAAAGGTGTTTAATTTCTTTCCACACATTGTCTTTATTTTGCTCTTGCGCTATGTCCTGTAATGACGATGAAATAAAGTTTTCAAATGCAACTTGCTGAATGTACATGACACTGAAATTTGTTTTGCAGAAGTTGGTTGCTACGTCTTGCTGATTGTTGCCGAGAGAACGCGATAGTGCGTCTGCTATAACATTTTGTGTGCCGGGAATATGAACAATCGTAAAATTAAATTCTTGTAAATATAGTTTCCATCTACTTAATCTGTCGTGAGTAAATTTAGCTGAAAGCAAAAATTGTATAGCTCTATGGTCTGTGTAAACGGTGGTATGTCTGCCATAAAGAAAGTGCCGAAATCTCGTAAAAGCCCATACAACGCATAATGTTTCAAGTTCTGTGACGGAATAATTTCGTTCAGCAGGTGACAAAATGCGACTTGCAAATGCGATGTTTTTAATTATAGTAGAACCATCTTCTTCAATTTCCTGGAAAATGTGTACGCCTAAAGCGGTGTTGGAACTGTCAGTGGCAATGGAAAAATTTCTAGTAAGATCTGGGTGCGATAATAGTGGAGCATTCAACAGAGCATTTTTCAAATAACATTCTCGTGAGCAAAATTCTGCGTGTCAAAAGTAATGTTTGCGTTACTGTAATATAAAACCTGTACTGTGTCTGGTGAAATTCTGTCGTACGTACTATTATTTACGGGAGGATGCTGTGGCATTTCGACTATTTGAACTGCTCTGTTATTTCTTACTGACGTATTACGCTATCGATGACACCTATTGTCTGTTTCATTCGTGATAATATGTGGTTGCTAATGTTCTTGCTGCTCATAATATCGACTGTTATTAAATGTACGCTGAAAATTGTGCTCGTTATTTTTACGTCTGTCAAGATAGTAATTTCTATACGGCGCATTGCGATACGAGTTGAAATAGTGTGTTATCTGTACGTAGTTATTTCTTTGCTGCCATGCGTTACTATTTGTTGGAGCTGGGACTATACGTGCACGCGGCGAAACATTAAAGTTTGGTTGACCTTGTAGACTGCATTGTTGGTTAGGCATGCTAAGCGGCTGACTTTCATGCTGCTGTGGTGAAAAACATCTATTGTTACAAAAATATGGTTCCTATTGCTGATAATTTTACACATACTGATGATTACGATTTTATCTGTTATTAAAATTACGGCGGTAGTTGCCATTACGGGAGTGCCTACTGAAAATTGTCACATTCGGTAAAATATTTGTCATATCCGGTTTTCATTACATGTTTCTTAATACTAGGTAGAGCAATAGTTAAAGAGCAGTTTGGATAGATATAAAGGATAGTAGAAGAAAAGGCAGCAGTGCAGAAAACTAAAGATGAAACAGCACTACCACAGCTCGGGGCCCTATGCTCGCTACGGCACATATTCATTAAACCGTAATGAATCCCCTGAGGTCTATTACGCACTGCAAATAAATTTTAGCTTTTGCGTTGCAAGCAATGGCGGTAAAATTCCAAAGGTAAATCGCTGTATTCTTGCTAATTCTAGTTTCTGCATTATAGGCAATGCTGATGAAAATACAATAGCAATTTGTCGCTTCAGGTTCAAAGCTAGTTTCTCCATTACAGGTAATAGCGGTGAAAATACAAAAATAAATTGTCGTATACAGTGCAAATCGTGCATCTGTGCTCTGCCATTATTAAATTCCTTACATTTTCTCACAAATGCAAATTCCTTATAATCAACGTTCTCGTCACTGAACTTGATAACACGTTCAGGTTTGTGTGTGAATTTGTTTGTCTGTGTCATTTCGTACTTCAAGTTACGTAGCTTTTCAGATTTTACGTCGTGTGGCTTTTCGGATTTTAAGTCGCGTAGTTGCTGTAAATTGCTCACATTATACACGCTGCGTGAGTCAGACAAATGTTCGCAAAGTGGCGTCTGTTGTGGCATGTTATTAACTGAAATGTTTTTCATCTCTGTTACTTCTTGTTGTAAATTTGACAACTTCCTACGTAACGTGTTGTTAGACGAATCGATCTCATTAATTGCCTGCTGTAAATTTTGAAATTCTGGTGTTTGGTTAAATGAAACCGGTGCAGTATCGTCTGATTTATTGTCATTAGTATTTTCGATAACTTCAATACGACTGGCCAATTCATCACATTTTTCAGTCAGTATTTTAACCTGATCGTCGGTTTTAGAATCAGACGCATTAATCTGTTTTTGCAACTTGCGCGTAGTTTCGCTCAGTTTTTTAACATCAGCTTTGATAACATCACAATCCTGTGTTAGATCTAATTGTTCGAATCTATCTGTCACTGTTTGAATATTTACTGTGTGTGTATCTGTTTTTGATTTAAGGTCAGAAATTTCATCCCGTAATTCCGCGTTCAATTGTTCTATGGTATTAATTTTGTCGGACACTGTAGTAATATTATTGTCTACATACGTCTTCGCTTTCGCGAATATTTTACGTTTGTCCTCTTGTCTTTGTGCAGTGATTGTTTCCATGACTTGTCGTTTTACTTTGTTTTGATCCTGAATAAATCTGCGGAAACGCGTATCACTGTTCTGTATGTGCTGATTAAAGCGCTCGTTAATCTGAGTGTTCTGCTGTTCGAATTTCGCGTCTATCTTTGCGTCCATAGTGCGCGAAAGTTCTACCGTCATTGCTCTAAACTCGTCCCGTAATTGTGTAGCTTTTTTAGAGCATTGTTTAGCGACTCCGCTAATTTCGTCTCTGAGTGTGTCTGTTGCGGCTGTTTGCATTTCTCTTAATTCCTGCGCAACAGACTTAATTTCTTCGCTATTTTTTTTTGAACAAGCTTCAATTTCCACGCGCAGCTGTTCCTTAGTGTCATGGCACTGCGCGGCAACGGCTCTAATTTGTTCACTAAGCTGTCTGGAATTGTCGTCTAATTTTTTATTAAGTTGTTTGAGATTTTCGTCATTATTGTCAAGTTTTTCATTTAAGTGTTTGTTATCTTCCCTAAGTTGTTTGAGATTTTCGTCATTATTGTCAAGTTTCTCATTTAAGTGTTTGGAATCATTATCCTGTTTTTCAGCCATTTGTCGTAAAAATGCCATAACTTGATCATACCCAAAAGTAGCTGTTGCATTCTCAGTACTGTGTGGTGGTATATGTGCAATTGTCACGTTCTGTGCGACCATTTGGTCATTCTGCATTTTAGAAAAAGGTTTGCCAGTCAAATGTACATTATCAGTCATTGTTTCGGAATTAAATAAATCCGTCCTACTTTGTGTGATCTGTTCATTTTCATTAGACAAATTTGTCTGTTCGTTACTTGAGTTTTCCAAATCGGGTGTGTTAAGCTCGGCAGCGCTCATTACAATAGAGCGTTCTGCGTCATCAATTGTCGTCCAATTAACAGACGAGACAATTGAGTTCGTTTGTTCATTATCAGGGTAAAAGTCATCACTAGTGGTTGGAATGCACTGATTGTTAGTGAACGCAGGATTGTCATCATTACACTGCGTGTCACATGTCCTATCGGTAAAGTTGTTTGAGTCGGTAATTTCATTCACAATACCTCGCGATACACTATTCACAGTCTTTCGCGGCATTTTTACAATAGTCAAAATTTTTCACAAAACAAATAAACACAATGCAAAAGCAACACACAAATACAACAAAGCAACAAATTGCCGTTGACCTGTAGAAGGAAAGTCACAAGATTAGTAAAAGCGTTGCGCCAAATCCTAATTATATCTAAGCAAATAAGAGCAGATATCTGACTGTTTTTCAAAAGATTCTCAACGAAATACGATCCTGGACTGGGTGTCGCCAAGTGTAACCTCCCCACAAAAATTTTACATGAATGACAATATTATTTAAGAATGCTAATGGACATTGCTCTAAGTGTAACCTCCTCACAAAAATTTTAAAGACAGAAATAATAAATGAATAGGAGCCAAACGTCCAAACGTAACCTCCCTGCAATTAAATTTAATGACAATAAAACTGATAATCGCAATCTGACTCAAATATAAATTCTTCACAAAAAATTAAAGTCCATTCAGTGACAAGAAAATTCAATTAAACCGAAATATCGGTCTTTGGCCCTGTGCAAAACAATCAGAATTAAAAATCTTACCTCAGAATAAATGGATGTCACATTTCTGCTCTTGTTGTTGCGCACCGCTTGGAGGAACTGCATTGCAAATAATAATATTCTCTTTTTTTGTGATTCTAGTGAAATTTTTCTTCAAAAGAAGTGGAATGAAATGGGAAGTGCAACGAAATCTTTAGTTCAATAAAAAATTAAATTTTTGAAAAAATGCTTTTGAAATAAAAATTATTATTGGGGGACTTGTTGGAGAATAATTACAATAAATAAAATTTTTCATTATCTAATGATTATATTAATTAACAGTATACCTTATTCACCATCTCGACCAGTGTTGCCGACCGCCTACATCACACAACCGCACTGGGCTGCTACTACTGACCGACCGCTCTGCATGACGACTATTAGCGTACTGCACGCGACGACTACTGACAGAGTACTGCTCTCAACTAGACAGAGCTACAGACTCGCAACGACTACTGACAGACTCGCAACGACAGACTGACAGACTGAGAACCGCTCGCAACACTCGCGCGGTCAAGCGTATACTCTCTGGTCACAGATGCTACAATGCCTCGCCATCGCTGCTATGTTACATACGTGTTTCAATCCATTCTCTCCCTTCGACAGTTGCTTTCAAGTTCGTTTCGTTTTTCAACCATTTTATTCGTAGCTTAACACAGCTGTTTATCTCCATCGTAATACAGGCAGCAGTGAACGACTATCGATGCATGTCGTTTTTCTATTTTCTCTCTTCCCGTTTTCGTATTATTATATTTTTTCTTCGGCGCAGGGCATTGCCTCGGTTGCCCTAGCCCAATTACAGTCCTGATCTTCCGTAGTTGAGTCGTATTCGGCACATTGCGGATTTTACTAATACATATACTGTTGGCTTCATGTTTTTGGACTCTCAGACAGACACAGAAAAGGTTCTTGGCGTAACCTGAACGTCAGATCATTTTATATTATGTCAAGCGAAACCATACTGGAAGTTAGGTCAAGAACAATGATTAGAGGACTTCCTGTTCAAAGCGCTACTATGTATAGAAGCGTATAAAGTACAACCAAAGAGAATTTTCGTATATGAGCTAAAAGACAATGAATCTCTAACGACACTCAACTGAACGACACACAGCCGAAAGGCTGTATTTCCGGAAGATCGAGCGAACAGCACAATGTAGTTCACATGGTTGTGGTCATGGGATGAGGGTGGGGAATAAGGAGGGGGGGGGGGGGGAAGGAGTGGTAGAGTGTCATGAGTTTTCTTATGTAGTTAGCTGAGCATACAGTCCGGAGATGCCTCCTGCGAGGTTATAATGTACTCGTAAAAGCAAATTGGCAGCAGAAAGTTTTTTTTTTTTTTTTTTTTTTTTTTTTTTTTTTTTTTTTTTTTTTTTTTTTTAGAACAGGCAGTTATAGTGAAAGAGGCCTATATAACAATATAACAGAAAAGCCAGGATCTTAGCGAACAAGTGCATTACTTTCGAAGGTATGACGAGGGAACAGATAAGGCAAGGTCGTAGCAATAAAACATGGCTTTTTGTGGAAACTTGATGGCTTGCTATTGAGCTTGTCTTGACTCTCTTACTTTTAACTGTTATCCCGAGGTTTTTCTCGCTAGAGATCCTGGGACACTGACGGAAATCAATGGCAGTTAGACTGCTGTAGACAGCAGTCAGCGTATATCGTCTGGTTCAACGGCCGGAGCAGAGTTTTCCGAGTGCAAGCAGGTAACACTGGGGCCAGTTGCTGGGGCAGGAGTGGAGGCTAATTAACCCTGTTTCCAGGGTCAAAGAGGGGTCGCCGACCATTTTATTAGGGCAATTTGATGATTGTATTGGTGAAGGAAGTTTATCTGGGTCTGCCTGTAAGTCGGTTTGCTTGCCGAATGCGACGTAGCTATATCGTATGACAGGATAGTGGTATCAAAAACTGCCTGATCTGCGCGGATTATGACAGTGAATGTTCATATATCACACAAAAGGATAGTAACTTTCCATAGTTTGTATTAATGTTTAACAATTAACTAAAGCACATAAACAACTTTCTGCGATTAGAACAGAATGAGTTTTGTATTACTTACACCTAAAACCCTTCTACACTTTGCATTACAGTCAAGAGCGCTACAAAATGATGAACGATTTTTAATATCAGTAACACAAAACTTAGTTCTTGTCTTAGAAAGTTGTTTGTAATGCTTTAGTTCATATGTAGATCAAATTAAGGCACAGTAACTCTTTTCTTATACCGTTTTCTGGTGTAGGGCACCAGCACCACCTTGAGGAACTTTCTGCGCAACTAAAAACAATCAGCCTCGTAAGTACTGCATAAGCTAAATGTAATCTTAAACGTGAACACCTGCATGAGGACGACACTGTCGGTTCGAAACCGGTAACGGTGCTATTTGCTCCAACAAATAACATCATTAACAGTGGCTGGTTGGTGTTTTCATTTTCTTGTAAGAATCAGTCTGTAAAGTAATCAAATAAAGTTTTGAAATAAGATCACTAGAAAGTGACGCAGAGTGGTTAAAAAATAGTGAAGTTATATGTCATTATTGGCTGGGAGATCCCGAAAGTCAGCTTCAGCCGCCTAATTGGAAAGGCTTTTCTGTACTTCGCGCACATGCCACGTTTCCTTCGCAAAGTGTGAGAGGTGTGCCTTTAAGTATCTCTGATAAGAGCCGGTCACTTTAATGGGTGTGTGTAATGTGGTGTAATGTTTGTGTTAGATCACGATGAGAGAGTGGAGAGGGTGGAAATTTGGAAATTTGCAGTAAGTTCCTATGGGATCAAACTACTGAGGCCATCGATCCCTAGACTTACACACTACTTAGTCTAACTTAAACTAACTTACGCTAAGGACAAAACACACACACACACACAAACACATGCCCGAGGGAGGACTCGAAAGTCCGACGGGGGGGAGCCGCGCGAACCGTGGTAAAGCGCCTCAGTCCGCTGGGCTATCCAGCGCGGCAATGGAGAGTGTGAAATCCGGTTCCAGCATATAGACTACTCCTCTAGAATAGTGCCGAGGGGGCACCGAGCTTAACGTCCCCATACGACGGATCGCCGATCACCATCAACAGTATCACATGCCGTCAGATCATCATACACTGCGAGGACGTTTGGAATTTAACCAAGGACATCGGCGAAAATTCTGCTGATCAGGAATTTTACGCCACCAACCGTCATCCTCTTTGCTCTAAAGGCAATGGGAAAGAAGCCAGCAGCACGTGGCGTACCCAGGCAGTCACCTAAATACTAGTCAAGCCCAACTTCGGTCATCTGACGAGAACCAGTGTATTCAACGGGATAAGACCGTTGGCACAAAGTGGTTGAAGCCACATATTGCAAATTTGAACACAGCTGATGAAGCCAGCAACATACGATAATGGCCAATTGTTAGTTCAGCCGATTCATCAAATCACTTTTCAGTCATTGTTTGGCTAGGCTGGGTTTGCTCTTTGACAGAGTCAAAATAACAAATAATGTATTTATTCCCAAAGTGACATACCTTGTGATTTTCTTTGGAGAGATAAATACACTAAAGGTCAGTTTGGAAGGAGAAATGGTGACGTTTGTGGCAGTACAAAATGAGGTTACCAGTCCCACTTACAAACTGGTGTTTTACCAACGCAGAGATCAAACTGTGGACACCTCGATGTGCTCAGCACTGAGAATGATGATCAACGCAAGTCATGAAAACTTTTCATTCACAGATTAAGTAAGTCTGCATTATTCATAAGTAATAGATTCTACTAGCAACTACCTTTCCAGTATGGAAAACAGTGAGAGAGTAGCACTTGCGCACCTTCGCCCTATTTGGCTATTTCCCTATGTTAAAAATATCGATCGGATTGTTGGAAATCATTATAAGATTCAAATAGCATTTACAGTCAATATTCTCACAAAAGATATGTTATTTTTATGTAATTAAAGCTTAAAAATCATCATATATCAAGATTTGGTTCACGCAATAGAAAATGCTCTATTATTGGCTGAAGCTTTGGTGACGTCACAGACTAGGAGTAAGACGAAGCTATACGTGTGTTATAGGAATGTTCGCGGAAGTTACTAGGTTTTTGTGTGCTTTTTCTGCAAACAGTTTAGTTATTTAGTGATGGGAAACCCAATTACAACTTTTAAGTAATTCAAAGAATTTTTTGAACGCTGATAGTGGAACCCCTCCGAAAGTTGATGCGTTTATGCTCCATCCATTTAAGGCGGAGATATGTGCAACGACGGACATTCTTTTCCATACTCGCTGCACATTATTAAACGCAAGTTGTACAGGTTAATTGCCATCTTCAGCAACTGTAATAAAAGGGTTATTACCACTAGATGCGTTTCTCTTTAAGTCATCTTCAGTGGTCAGGTTTTATTGTTGTTTATTCCAGTCTTCTTCGTCTTCCATGTGTATGTATTGAATATTTGTATTTGCACACAGCACTTTCATTGCACTTAACACATTTACACTTCTGTGTCAGGAAGTATCACTGTCCTCTCATCAAAATGTGCAAAGTGACTAGAGGAGAGCGATACTTTCCAACACAGATGTGTAAATGTGTTAAGTGCAGTGAAAGTGCTGTGTTCGGTCGCAAATACTCAACACATACACTTGAAAGACGAAGAGGAAAAAACAACAAAAAAACCTGGCCCCTGAAGATGTTTTAAAATAAAGCAAAACGCGTCTAAAATTAAGACGGCAGTTAAGCTATACAACTTGTATATGAGCAACTGCGGAAAAAGGGACCAAAAAACAAAGAAGACAACATGTATCATTAAACACGCTCAACACTAAGGAATTGTAGAACTTTTGCAAATGGGTCCGTAACTTATAACTAGACTGTCGACTATCACTCATAAAGCACGAGCCAAAGCACAACAAAATCATTCTTACCAAATCTTAGTACTGATTTCTTCGGCACAAGACTATCAGCAGAGATTCAGCTCCAATCAGGTGCTCTGTGGTGCAATAGATAGCGTAACTGAGGACGGTTAGGGTGTACACAGACTTGAATCCTGGAAGTACCACATATTTTTAAAAGTTTTATACGAAATGCGAAAATAGCGTTAGCAAGAACTCCATTGTAGTAGTTGTTTCGATGGCGTAATGTACTATAGATAGCTTCACATTACTCTTAGTTAGAGAAATGCTGAGGATAAATGCATTTACTTCGCTTAGAAACAGTCTGGGAAGCTTTGGTAGTAATGAAGATATCACCGTATATCCACACTACAACGAGGTGTACAACGATGAGGTTATACGGAGAGATATAAAGCGTGTACAACATGCAAGTAACGCAAACGTAAGGGCTGTGATGTTTGGGAGTGTATAGTAATGTCAGTGTCTGAAGCAGAATGTAAGATAATGAAACTTCCAAAGTTTTAACAATAAGGGTACTAGCTGGACAGTATGGAGCTCAATAAAAGTTTTTCTAATAAAGTAAAAAGTGTGTTGTCACTAACTAAAAAATATATTTTTGAACGTAACGTGCGTGAACAGCGACTGCAAATGTAAAATCTTGAAATGGCAAGGAAAACACAATAATACTCTATTTCTGATCGGTGTGGTGAAGTTTTTTAATTATGATTTTGTTTTCCTATGAGAGGACTGTCCAGTCGTTTTACAAATAAGTTAAAATATTCTTTTGGGCTGGATTCGAACCAGCAGTCTATGGATATCATCTTATAAAATTCGAAGCCCCCCAAACAAATCACTTACCGAATAACGTGCGTGAAATTGGGTAAAAGACAGCTTCCACTAAGAGTATAATTTCGGTGAATGACGCTATCAAATGGTTCAAATGGCTCTAAGCACTATGGGACTTACCATCTGAGGTCATCAGTCCCCTGGACTTTGAACTACTCAAACCTAACTAACCTAAGGACATCACACACATCCATGCCCGAGGCAGGATTCGAACCTGCGACCGTAGCAGCAGCGCGGTTACGGACTAAAGCGCCTAGAACCGCTCGTCCACACCGACCGGCAATGACGGTATCCTTCTTTGTAAGAGTGTGAAAGCATATCTCAGAGTTAAATTAATGTTAACTTCAGAGTGCAAGAGTTTGTTAATTAAGTTAGGGAACTTGTGCGTCGACGTGGTAGGATATTGCCAGTACAGTGTAACCACATATTACTCATCTTCAGATTCTTTGGGACACTCAGACAATTTTCCAGGAGTTTTCATAGACGTATTTGTACAGTGTGTTACTACACACTATTTGTAACCCATTTCCTGAAACGTAAATTGCAACATAAGACTTCATTCTGAATTCGCTTAATGACAGTTGGAGCAGCGAGTTAGCCAGTGACGTCACAGGCATCACGTGACTCGAGTGGAGCGTTTTAACGGGCTTTCAAAATATCTGAATTTCATTTTCGTTTTAATAAAAGAATTCTGAAATTCAAGAGAAGAATAAAATGACACAATTAACCATTTAAGACGATTTATATAAATCAGTCAAATACCGTAATAACTTACTTGCTGGGTGTACTCCAATCTTTCACGTCCTCTACAGATTTTACTCTCTACAGCTCCCTCTAGTACCATGGAAGTTATTTCGTGATGTCTTAACAGATGACTAACCATCCTGTCCTTTCTTCTCAGTGTCTTCCGTCTATTTCTTTCCTCAGCGATTCTGTGGAGAATAGCCTCACTGTATACCTTATCAATCCAACTAATTTTCAACGTTCTTCTCTAGCACCACATCTCAAATGCTTCGATTCTCTTCAGTTCCGTTTTTCCACTGTCCTTTTTTCGCTATCATACATTGCTGTGCTCCAAACCTACATTCTCATAAATTTCTTCCTCAAATTAAGGCCAATGTTTGTCACCAGCAGACTTCTTTTGGCCAGGAAAGCCCTTTTTGCCAGTGCTAGTCTGCCTTTGTGCCGTCCTTGCTCTATCTGTCATGGGTTATTTTGATGGACAGGTAGCAGAACTTCTCAAGTGCATCTACTTCCTGATCCCCAATTCTGATGTTAAGTTTCTCACTGTCCTCGTTTCTGCTACTTTTCATTACTTTCGTCTTGCTTCGATTTACTGTTAATCAGTATTCTGTACTTATTCGAATGTTCAATCCATTCGACATATCTTGAATTGTGCTTCACCTTCACTGAGGATAACAATGTCATCAGCGAATCTTATCACTGATATCCTTTCACCCTGAATATTAATTCCTTTCTGAGCCTTTCTTTTATTTGTGTCATTCCGTCTTCAATGTATAGACTGGACAGTTGAGGCGAAAGACTGATTTCCTGACCCACACCCTTTTTAATCTGAACACTCCTTCTTTGTCTCGCATTCTTTTTGTTTTGTCTTGGTTCTTGTATAATTCGTATATTACCTTGTCTCAGAATTTCGAGCATATTGCGTCATTTTACACTGTAGAACGCCCTTTCCAGACGCAAAATCTTATGAACGTGTCGTGATTGTTCTTACTCTTGCTTATGCTATGAAGCGCAACACAAGAACAGCCTCTTTGGTACCTTTACTTTTCCTAAAGCCAAACTGATCTTAATCTGGGAGATTCTCAGTTTTATTTTCCATTTTCTGTACACTATTTCTGTCAGCAACTGGGCTGCATGAGACGTTAAGTAATGCGACTGATTTCTACGGATGACATTTATCCGAAATTCGCATGGTACGTTTCTAGTCTCATAGATTCTATACACCTACTTGAATGGTTGTTGGGATGCTATTTCTCCAAATTATTTTAGAAATTCTGAAAGAATATTACCTACCCATTCTGACTTACTTAATCTCAACTCTTTCACCGCTCTGTCAAACTGTAACGGTAATACTGGATCCCCTATGCGTTCGAAACGACTACCATTTCTTCTTTTATCACATCATTAGGCAGTTCCTCCCTCTCGTAGAGACTTAGCATGTATTCTTTTTACTCATTATCTGTCTCATATAGGTCTTCTACGTTTAACAACGGAGTTCCACCTACACTCTTAGTATTGACACCATAGGTTTTGGTGTCACTGAAGGTTCTTTTAACTTTCTCATATGCTGAAGTTGTCCTTCCGACGACCATTTCTTTTTCGGTTCCTTCGTATCCTTCCCGCAGCTATTTCACCCTGGCTTCTTTGCAATTCCTATTTATTGCATTACCAAATGATTTACATTCCTGCAGTACTATCTTTCCCTGAGCATTTTTGTACTTTTTAAAAGACATCATTTTCGCCGCTGACTGGTAGAAAGTATTGATTTTCACATCTGCAATTTCGGCTTTAGGCCCATTATCAAGTGGTGTGCTGCAATCGACTGTGCTTCAGCACATGACAAACTTTAAAAATACGATCTCTGAACATTTCTTCGCACCAGCTCTCAGTGCACAAGCACAGTGGTTTATTCTTATTTATGCTAAGGATGTTGAGATAATGAGAAGGCTCAGATAGAACGATGGCATGTATATATGTCGGAAGCCTTTGAAAGTTTTACAGTCGTTTCCAACGCACCACTTGATAATGGCTCTAAGACTAAAATTTCAATTGTGAAAATATACACTTTCTACAGTCAAATCGCGAAAATGACGCCTTTTAAGAATTTCTACATGACTGTGAACCCCAGCCATGAAAAGTCTGTAAACTGATGTATTTCTTCTCATACCCAAGGTTATATACGTCTGACCGCTAACATCTGTGATTTCCCTTTTTAATTATGTCCATTCCTCATCAGCTGAAATGTTTACTGCGAAATTCATCGTCACAGCTTCTACTCTCTTAGAGAACTTCAAAAGCATCTCCATTCCTCAGTATTTCTGTATCCCATTTCCTTCCACATTGATTCTTCGGAATGGTGCTCTTAAAATTCAGTCTAACCTTGCTGATTAGTAAATTAGGATGTGAGTGTATATTTTTTACTGGGTACGCCACACGATCCACAGCGTGTGGTGAAGGACGCTTTGTGTACCGTTGTCACTTCCCCTTTTTCCTGTTCCAGTCTCCAATTGTTGGCGGGTACAACGTTTGCTGGTGTGGGCTTAAATCTCCGTAATTTTATCTTCATGGACTTTTCGCGAGGTATACGGAGAAGGAAGCAACACATTGGTTAACTCTTCCAGGAAAGTACACTCGATAAACCTTTTACTGTAAACCACACCCTGATGCAGAACGCCTCTCCTGCAGAATCTGCCACTGGAGTTGGCTGAGCATCTCTGTGCCTCTTTCACGATTACTAAATGAACCTGTAACGAAACGTGCTACTCTTCTTTTGATCTTTTCTATTTCCTCTATCAATCATATCTAGCTCATATCCCAGACTGGCCAGCAATATTCAAGCGTTGATCGAACGGGTGTAATGTAAGCGACTTGCTTTGTTGGTGAACTACATTTCCTGAGATCGTGCAAAGATACTGAAGAGACCGCAAATATGTATATTGTTTTCTGTGTTGACAACAGAAAGTTTATAACGTTGTTTATAGTGATGACTGAATCCGGTGTAGTATCAAGTTCGAATAGTGCCTTTTGTCTCGTCGTTGCCACTGTAGAGTCTTGTACTGTGGGAAGCAAGGAGAGAATGTTGTTTGGTGGCCGGTAGCCTCTCTCTACAGCACAACTACACATATGCATTAACAGGGTTTTTTATTCATAAGAATAAGAAGCTACTCATCTTTAAGAAAGTTGTGGTACAAGCTCTTCCGTAATAGTCCACATTAGCCTCACTGTTGGTGAAGTATAAGTTCCGCTATGTACACTACTCTCTCGTAGTTGGTGATGTGAACTGACAAACGCCAACTAGAATAGTAATGACCTAATAACTGAGCTGACTGCGACTGACAATACCTGCGACTGGGCTGACTGTCTGTGGCTGACTGGCCCTCCAGTTCACGGCGGCGATCTAAATACTGGCGGTCGAGAGGGGTTGCAGCGCGTTGCCTGCGAGTCTGTCTTTGGCCTCTCTCCTGATAGGCGCGCTTGATTCAGCCCCTATTATCGATCTTCTTTCAACATCTTTGCTGACCGGTGTGCTGGCGACAGCCTGCACCAGCGCAGTCTCTCTTTGGGCAAATTAACTCTGCGATTGTGTAGTGCAGACAATTGTTTCCAGTTTTGATGGGAGTATGGGATGTTGCAGACCACGATCTGAGGAACTGCTTTGACTGTCAGCGGAAGACCACCAACGTAGACTTCCTTTTTGAGCTGTACTATTAAAAATTCATGAAAAGAACTTCTAACAGGAAAAACACGTAGTTTGGTAGCTCCAAATTGACTATCGAGAAGAATATCTGTAGTCTCATACTGAGTAAAAGAATGCACGTTACAAGCCGCTGTGTCCGAAACTGAAGTACCACGGAATGCAGTTTTCAACTACTATAGTTTTTGTCATGAGGTGTGTTGCATTATTCTCACTAATGAAAGTGAGAACCAGGTTGCAGAAATTGATTGATCACATATTGCCATTCAGAAGTAAGAGAGATGGCGTCTTCTAGAAAACGAAATAGACCATATATGGGTATTCTGAAGTACTGAAAGGGCATCTTGGAAGTGCTTTCTACTGTGCATATACTCTAGGGGTAAGAAAACCTTAGAACACCCTACAAAGCACTTCATTTTGCCAAGCCCAAAGTTATAACTGACAGCTGGATGTCTTACAAAACCAAGAAAAAAAAGGCACAGATCACGAATTTGGGAACCATTCCATTGAATTTGTGTCTTCTGAAGATCCATCGGTCCACACCTAGAACAATGAGCGAGTGTAGAAATCTCTGAAATCCTCAGTTAAGAGAGAGGGCCAGTCGGGAGAGCGAGTAGCTATACTTCGACAATTTAGGGTTGTCTGGCAGAACTGTTCTGTGTGACACTCTGCCGATCTTTGTAACAGGTTTATCCTGGCTACAGTTAAAAATTGGCCAAGTGCGAGTATAGCCCATGCGCTGAGAGTTCCGTACAAACTTAATTACGTGAATAGATCTGACTGTATATAATTCCTTCAAGGAACTCGCGAGTAGGCGATAGTTCTTAGGCTTGCCTGGTGCCTTGCCGGGTTGAGTATTGCTATGATTTTTGATTGATTCAATTGTGGGACTGAACCAGATATCATAATGTCAGAGAAGAAATCCGCCAGGTATCTTTTTGCGTAGTTCCCACCATGCAGAGGAAATTTGGGTGGATTTTGTCATTTCCCGGTGCCTCTCCAGGCTTTAAAGTCTTAAGATCAGCAGAAATTTCAGACATAGAGAAAGTCCTTGAGAAGTCAGATTCACTAGCGTTCTTTTTCAGCAATGTAAGTTTGCGTCTGATGTATCTTGTGTGAGTTTTGTTTCTTGGCGCTCTTGATGTGGACAGTAAATGTGATCCAGTCCTATTAGGTAATAGACGAGTGTTGTTCCTTACTTTAATTTTGTTTCCATCCAACTTCCTTAGTGATGACCACGCACTTGAAGTTTGAAAACTGAGTGACTCAACAGTCTCTCAATGTTGATCTGACATATCTTTATGACATGTCCCAAGTTTATAGCCGGAGGGTCCTGAGAAGAGCCGCATGAGTCCATATCTTGTGGCAAATTCATTTTAGACAGAGATCTTTGAGAATATCTGGCTGCCTCAGCTTCTTCGCTTTAGATTTTTGCCTTGAAGTGATTGTTCTTAAGCACCACCCAGACGACACGT
The DNA here is from genome assembly GCF_023864345.2 of Schistocerca serialis cubense. Taxonomy (NCBI): domain Eukaryota; kingdom Metazoa; phylum Arthropoda; class Insecta; order Orthoptera; family Acrididae; genus Schistocerca; species Schistocerca serialis. The sequence continues at coordinate 466,568,742 of NC_064639.1, forward strand.
CTGACTTACGGTACGTCACGAACGCGAACAGTCATTCATGATCAAGCCTAACTTTTAACAATATTTATTGAAGCAGGATACCAAATGAAGCAGAAAACATCAGTTGCTGTTGTTGATCTAAGTGCAGCACGACACAGTTTGGAGACATGGACTACTTAATAAATTATTGCAGCTTGTCCCATGCAAACGTACAACAAAAGTAACTGACATCATGTTAACTGGAAGAACGTTAAGACACTAGCTGCCCGAATGGATTCAATAATGCCTTACCACAGGGATCCGTCCTTGCTCCTCTCTTGTTTCATCTATGTATATCTGACATCCCCCCCAATCACAGTCCAGAAAGTTTGGTTATGCGGGAGACTGGGCAATAGCTACCCAACGCGAAACTCTTGAAACAACTGGAGAAATCCTAACTTCAGATCTAGACATCTTAAGCCTATTTCTGTAAATGGAGGTTACAACCAAACTCAAATAAAAGAGAAGTTTCATGTTTTCACTTGTCCAATAGAATGGCACACAGAGCCCTCGGTGTCTATTTCGAACGAGACAAACTTCCTCGTAGTATGCATTCAAAATACCTTGGGATCACGTTAGATAGAACACTTTCTTTCAAGGAGCAATAGACACGGACGTTTGCTCAGTTGAAAACCAGAAACAACATTACTGTGCGCCTGTCTGGCTTAATAATCCACACGTAAAAAAGATAGACGTACAACATAACGAGACCATGCGCATTGTTAGTGGGGCAATTACTGGCTATCTATCTTAAGCCACATTCTACCTCCTAATATCAGACGGAAGAGCGCGCTACTGCGTGAATATCAAAAGATTGCTTATAATACCGACCTTCCCATAGTGGACGAAGTATTCCCTGCGGAGCGCACAACCAGGACTATCATGGAATTTAAATTCAATACCACCGATGAATGGAAACGCTGCTGGCAACATAACTGTTCCCTACAATGCCTGAAGCTGCCTTGCATCCAAGAGAAACCCCCTAGTAACCGAGCGGTTCTAGGCGATTCAGTCCGGAACCGCGCGACCGCTACGGTCGCAGGTTCGAATCCTGCCTCGGGCATGGATGTGTGTGATGTCCTTAGGATAGTTAAGTTTAAGTAGTTCTAAGTTCTAGGGGACTGATGACCTCAGATGTTAAGTCCCATAGTGCTCAGAGCCATTTGAACCATTTTTTGAAACCAACTGAATTCGACCAGCCTCGGGCAATTTGGATTACTCTGAACCGCATCCGAATGGGCTATGGACGATGTACAGACACTCTCTACAAGCGGGGCAAGTCTCCATCACCATCGTGTGATTGTGGTGCGTAACGACAGACAGTTGCTCATTATGCATCGACAATATTCTAGGTCAGCTGGAGGTACCCTGTAGGGTTTGTTGAATGAGTTTTCGAGTATGGAAATGTGTGACATAAATGGCCGTATCTTTTGATTGAATTGACTTGAAAGCTTAAAATTTTTACATCGCCAAGTGACCACAAACCTTAAGACGTGACATAAATTTCAACTTGCTACGTCTAATCGTTCCTGAGAAAAAGGGTTGTTAACAGTCGGACGGACTGACAGACAGACGGACAACAACGTGGTCCTGTAGTCGTGTTTTTACAGAATGAGACACGGTACCCTAAAAACGACTGCTCCCGGTTGCCTACATTTTCGAAATTTCTCCACACTGAAGACGTGGCTGACGAATAAAGTAAGTGAAATTCCTAGTTTCCTTTGTAAATAACTTTTAAGTTACAAAGCGTTCGTCGGTTGTACATTTGCATTTGCCTCATGAAGAAGGAAGTTCAGGGCCACAATTGCATTTGACACAGTATGCATAGTTTGTGAGTGAAGGTACTAATTTTATGTGTGTATTTTCTGTAGGAGTCGACTGTTTCCAACTTGATAGCGAGAGAAGTGGTTCACAAAGTAATTACTCGTCTCTCATGCAGAAGTTCCTTTCAAATCCCCATCTGGCCTCTATTCTTGTTTTCCGTGGTTTCTGTAAGTCCTTCAAATTAATGCTAAGAGCCGGACGGAGTGGCCGAGCGGTTCTAGGCGTTACAGTCTAGAACTGCGTGACCGCTACGGTCGTAGGTTCGAATCCTGCCTCGGGGATGGATGTGTGTGATGTCCTTAGGTTAGTTAGGTTTAAGTAGTTCTAAGTTCTAGAGGGCTGATGACCTCAGCAGTTAAGTCCCATAGTGCTCAGACAGAGCCTTAATGCAAAGATACTGTTATGAAAAGGTCACGGGTGATTTCCTGCTACTCCTTCTTCAATCAGAGCTTCGATCCAATTTGTAAAGGCCTTGCAGGAAGTTAAGCCTTAGTGATCCGTCTTTACTTCTCTTCTGCTCATACGTTCTGTTTGCGCCCAAGAATTATAACAAATCATTTTTCTAGTGTTATTAGAATTTTGTATTTTGTCGGCGACTTGTTGATACTGGACGACCGGGAAAATGTAAGCCGGCTACATATGTTCTTCCATAGGTAACAAATAAGAAAAGAAACAAGTGTTATGTAAATTATGCCCCGTCTGTGCTCCGAAGTACTTCGTGGAAGGTGATCATATTACGCGAAAAGTAAGAAGTGTGCAGCTGATGCCACATCTTATAAGTTTTGATGCTTAAACAATAAACTATGCCATCTACAGAGTAACCGTCGCTTTCCTCTTGCCATATTACAGTATCCCCAGCTATCACATGAAACACATACGCTGGGTGAACAAAAGTCGTTGGACAGCGATGTCCACGTATACATATCATGATACTACCGTGAAAACAAGATATAAAAGAACAGCGCATTAGCAGAGCCATCAGTTGTATTGAGGTGATTCATGTGAAAAGGTTTCCGACGCGATTATGGCCGCACGACGGGAATTAACAGACTATGAACACGGAAAGGGATTTGGAACCAGACGCATGAGACATTTCATTTCGGAAATCGTTAGAAAATTCAATATTCCGAGATCCATAGTGTTAAGAGTGTGCGGAGAATACCAAACTTCAGCCATTGCCTCTCACCACGGACAGCGCAGTGGCCGACGGCCTTCACTTAACGACGAAGAGCAGCGGCATTTCCGTAGAGTTGTCAGTGCCGACAGACACGCAAAACAGCGTGAAACAACCGCAGAAATCAATGTGGGACGTACGGTGAACGTATTCGTTAGGACATCGCTGCGAAATTTGACGTCAAGGGGCTTTGGCAGCAGACGACCGACGCGAGTGCGTTTGCTAGAAGCACGACATCGCCTACAGCGCCTTTTCTGGGGTCGTGACCGTATTGGTTGGACCCTAGACAACTGGAAAACCGTAGTCTGGTGAGGTGAGTCTCAGTTTCAGTTAGTAAGAGCTGATAGTAGGGTTCGAGTGTGGCGCAGACCCCACGAAGCCATGGACCCAAGTTGTCAACAAGGCACCGTGCAAACTAGTGGTGGCTCTTTAATAGTGTGGGCTGTGTTTAGATGGAATGGACTGGAACCTCCGTTACTACTAAACTGATCATCGGCTGGAAATGGCTATTTATGGCTACTTGGAGATCATTTCCAGCCATTCGTGGACTTCATATTCCCAAACAACGATGAAATTTATATGGATGACAATGCACAATGTTACTGGGCCACAGCTGTTTGAGATTGGTTTAATGAACGTCCTGGACAATTCGAGTGAATGATTTAGCCACACAGATCGTCCGACATGAATCCCACCGAACATTTATGGGACATAATCGAGAGGTCAGTTCGTGCACAAAATCCTGCACTTGCAACACTTTCGCAGTTATGGACGGCTATAGACGAAGCATGGCTCAATATTTCTGCAGGGAATTTACGACGACTTGTTGAGTCCATGCCACACCGAGCTGCTTCATTACGCTGAGCAAAAGGAGGTCTGATACGATAGTAGAGGGTATCCCACCACTTTTGTCACCTCAGTGTAAATAACAGTTTTTATAGGTTTCTCACTTTCCAAAACAAACAACAAGTTTCTACGTCAAGCAAAAGTTCGATATTGCGTTTGTAATAAATTTAGCATATTTCTCCAATATCTCAATTATAGCTGAATTTAGAAACAAATAGATGATCCACTTACCAGGACTGTATCCAAGGCAGGAATAGAATGGCAGCCAAGGTGAACCGTAATGTCCGATGATAATCAGTAGAGCAAATATTTTCAGACACAGCAGGACCATAATGGTGCCAGTGAAACTCGCATAAAAGGCCACCAAGAGTGCTGCAACAGTGAAGGTAAATTTCTGAATTAGCATGAGCAACAACAAAGTAACAGTTAAGAATAGCTGTTCCCACAATTAAATACAAGATCACACATTCAGATCGCGTTTTCCAGCTGCAGGCTATACGCACGGGAGGCTTTAGTCGAGCGATTACACCCAAATCCTAGACCCACGGCGTCGGAGGGCACAGTAACACATCGACGCCCTTATACAATAATGATTAAAATAATGGCTGACTGCTTCAAACTGAACAATCTTCAGCCCCTCCTTATACCAGAAGGTATACTAATGTATGCAGAAAACTTAACAAGAAGGACACTTGCGATCACGTGTGCACCCATGTCTTCCGGGCAATTGTATGACATAAAGATGTAGGGAAATTTGAGCTCTGTACGCTGTAGTGAAAGCATCGTGAAACGTTACCAGAAGTAATCAGCCGTCGCCTCCGGTCACAATAAAAAAAAATAAAGTAAGTATTAGTCCATCCATCTACCGCATTATTAATCATTTATTAATATTTCATGCGTTTTTAATTACTATGTTGTTCTTTCCAACAGGGCCCATGATGCGGACCAAGACACGCAGGTGCTCAAGTTTCTATTGTCTACACCAACAAAGTAGCATCATCCTACATTCTGTCTACCTGACTCATCGTATCTGCCGTTCGAGTATTCTGCGTAACCACAGCAGCAACAGATACCTGAATTACGCGATCAGGAAATGTATCACATGTATACACAGCAGCAGCAGTTGTCGGAGTTTCCTCAATCCACAGAGCTGCAGTTTAGTGGTTCCAGCATACTGCTCTTTGCCAATACTTGTAATTTGACTGGAAGTGGATCTAAACTCGTAAATATAGGCATAGAAGTAGACAGTGATTGCCGTTTAGTAATATAAATTGCAAGCTCACAGCCTGTTGGTGGTGAAGTGCAGTGTACATGGTTTCAGTGGGTCTATCTATGTAGCATGATGGAGCACATTGAGAGAAAGATGACGACCGATTATGAAGAGTTGTCGTGTCCTGGTATACCGATAGACGAAGCGTATTGGAAATTAAAGGCAGGTCCACGTCAGTCTGCACTTTCCGAGCAGTCAGGTGACCCGCGGTCGGTAGCGCAGCCCTCTGTAATAATAATAATAATAATAATAATAATAATAATAATAATAAACTAAGTGAATGGATAAATGATGAAGTTGAACGGATGCCATGGGACATCCGCTCCGAACAAATCTAAAGAGCAATAACGTTCAAGATTAGATAAAAAAGGGGTATCTCCTTTGATTAGTAGCCAAAACGTTCTCGATCCGGGTTCGTACCCTGCCACCGCTTAAATTTTGAATGAAAGTCACCAGTATTGGCATTGGCGGCTGAAGACTTCCGGCATACGAAGTCACGCTCATTCCGCCAACAGCCTTATCAAAGAGGGCCTAGAAAAGGACAGAGGTTCAGGGCAGTCTCTTATCCTTGGTGTGGGAAACCGCCCTTCGGGGCGGCAATGATCAACGGCGTGAGGATGCAGAAGGCAATGGAAACCACTTCATTACAAACACGTGATGTGTATCCGAAGGACGTATGGCCTCTAATTGAAAAAGAATCATGATGATCTCTCCACTGGCAAAAGATTCCGGAATAGTCTCTCATTCGGATGTCTGGGAGGTGACCACGAGAAAATGATTGGATAACCAACGAAAGGATATCGTTCTGGGAGTCGGAGCGTGGAATGTCAGAAGCTGGAACGTGGTAGGGTAGCTAGAAAATCTGTAAACGGAAACGCAAAGGCTCAATCTAGATATAGGGGGGTCAGTGAAGTGAAATGGAAAGACAAGGATTTCTGGTCAGATGAGTATAGATAAGTATCAACAGCAGCAGAAAATGGGTTAACAGGAGTAGGGTTCGTTATGAATAGAAAGATAGGACAGAGAGTGTGTTACTGCGAACAGTTCAGTGATAGGGTTGTTTTCATCAGAATCGACAGCCAACCAACACCAACAAGGATAGTTGAGTATACATGCCGACGACGCAAGCTGAAGATGGAGAGACTGAGAAACTATATGAGGATATTGAAAGGGTAATTCAGTACGTAAAGGGAGATAAAAATTAAATGAGCGTATGGCATTACCATTCGGGGAAGTTCGGCCGCTAACTGCAAGTCTTATTTCAGTCAATGCCACATTGGACGAATTTCGTGCCGGTGATGAGGATGAAATGATAATGAGGACAACACAACGCCCAGTTCACAAGCGGAGAAAATCCCCAACCTGGCCGAGAATCGAACCTGGGCCCGTTGCATGGGAGGCAAGCACGTAACCACCCAGCTAAGCAGGCGGACCGCCAAGGGAGATGAAAATGCAATAATCATGGGGGACTGGAATGCGTTTGTAGGGGAAGCAGTACAAGAAAAGGTTAGGTAGAATATGGGTTTGGTACTAGGAATGGGACAGGATAAAGACTCATTTCTGCTATAAAATTCAGCTAGTGATAAGCGAATACTTTGTTCAAGAATGGAAAATACTTTGTTCATGAATGTAAATGGAAATGCCGTGTGGCTAGGACCTCCCGTCGGTTAGACCGGTCACCTGGTGCAAAGTCTTTCGAGTTGACGCCACTTCGGCGACTTGCTTGTCGATAGGGATGAAATGATGATGATAAGGACAACACAACATCCAGTCCCTGAGTGGAGTAAATCTCTGACCCGGCCGGGAATCGAACCCGGGTCGTCAGGTATGGCTACCAGGGGCGGACTGTTCAAGAATCACACAGAGGAGAAGACATATTTGGAAAAGGACCGGAAGTTTCCAGTTAGAGGTGACAAATGCGAAATTTATTCTTCAGTCAGCTTAATAGCTCATGCATCCAAGTTGCTGACAAGAGTAATACATAGAAGAATGGAAAAGAGAATTGAGGATATGTTAGATGACGATTAGTTTGGCTTTAGGAAAGATAAAGGCAGCAGAGAGACAGTTCTGACTTTGCGGTTGATAATGGAGGCACGACTAAAGAAAAATCAAGAGACGTTCACAGGATCTGTCGACCTGGAAAAAGCTCTCGACAATGTCAGACGGTGCAAGATGTTCGGAATTCTGAGAAAAATAGGGGTAATATACAACATGTACAAGAGCCAAGAGGGAATAATAAGAGTGAAATACCAAGAACGAAATACTCGTATTGAAAAAGGTGTAAGACAGGGGTGTATTCTTTCGCCCATACCGTCCAGTCTATCCGTCGAAGAAGTAATGATGAAAATAAAAGGAAGGTTCAAGAGTGGAATTAAAATTCGAGGTAAAAGGATATCAATGATGCGATTCGTCGATGACATTACTATCCTCAGTGAAAGTGAAGAAGAATTGCAGGATGTATTGAATGAAATGAACAGTCCAATGAGTACAGAACATGCACTGAGAGTAAATTGAAGAAAGACCAAAGTAATGAGAAGTAGCAGAAATGGGAACAGCGAGAAACTTAACATCAGAATTGATGATGATGAAGTAGGTGAAGTTAGGGAAATCTGCTACCTAGGCAGCAAAACAACCAATGATGGACGGCGCAAGCAGGCTAGCACCGGGAAAGAGGTTATTTCTGGCCAAGAGGAGTCTACTAGTATCAAACATAGGCCTTAATTTGAGGAAGAAATTTCTGAGAATGTACGTTTGGAGTTCCGCACTGTTTGGTAGTGAAACAAGGTCTGTGGGAAAACCGGAATAAAAAAGAACCGAAGCATCTGAGATGTGGTGCTATAGGGTGCTATAGACGGAAGATAAAAAGTAGGTAAGGAATTAGGAGTTTCTGTGCAGAACCGGAGAGGAAAGGAATATATGGAAAACTCTGACAAGAAGAAGGGACAGGATGATAATACATCAGGGAATAACTGCTATGGTTCTAGAGGGAGCTGTAGAGGCCAAAAACTGTAGAGGAAGACATACTGGAATATAATCGAGAATGTAGGTTGCACTGTATCATGACTTCCTAGTAATTAAGCTTATCCTCCTTGTTTCCTTGCAAGAAATAAAAAGAATGTACATGTCAATAAACAGCACAGAGCGTGTGAACTTGTACGTATGTTAGTTGTAAATAAGCTGGAAAACAGTAATACTAGAAAAAGTGGTAGACACGTTTACTTCAAAATCTCCGTAAGCTGGCTTCTCCGATCCCAGGTTCCCTATCTCAAATTGTTCAGTTGAGTATTCTCTATGTCCTGTTACATTATTGCACGCTCTTACGGAAACGCCCTGTAAATTTATCTATGTGTATGTGTGTGTGTGTGTGTGTGTGTGTGTGTGTGTGTGTGTGTGTGTGTTGAATAATTATGTTATTATCTAACGTAGTGCTTTTATTTCCTCTCACAGAGTGTTTTAGTGAGGATGCAGCAAAAGAGATGGATGAAATCAGCACAGCCCTAGTATTATGAATGTAACCGATGTGTGAAACTGATACAGTGCTCGGTCCACCTGGAGCAGCACACCAGGGTGAGTAAAAAAATATGCTCCTTATCTATGTATGTATATCTGTACGTGATATCTATATAAGACACTGTCTGATATGTTTTATAGAAATACGAAGGGCTGATGATATCCCTTGTGTTTATAGTTGAATACATAAATATTTCACATAAGACAGTTTTATGGGGGGATATGTTGACACTGCCCATGCGGAGACCCAACTGAACGATCCTTCCTTCATCCCATCCCATGCCATTACATCAGTTTACAGTGCGAGTTCGAAGGATTTGACACCAGTTGTCGAGGGGCAGACATGTCAGTAGTAATTCATTTTTTTCTTTTCTAGAGTAATGATGATTTTATACATGCATGCATTACTTTTCAGACTTTTTGTTTCTAGGTGCTTTTATCTTTTCTACAATAACAGTAATTTTAAACCCGCACACATTGCTTTTGAGATTTTTTTGTTTCTAGGTGCACTCGATAACGATATTGCGATGGATTAAATTGATTCTCAAGCAAAGCTGGATGCTGCACTAAGAAGCAACGTGGCAATATATAACGAAATGTAATCCATATGTAGCAATACACATGCTGATGAATTACTACATAAGTACTAGAAATTATTATTATTATTATTTTCCGAAAGAAGACTAAGTAAATATTCCTGAATTCCAATCAAGAACAACTGCCAAGATGAGAAACATAGAAGTAGATATCCTCGGAGTAACGAAGCAGCTTAAATCACTTAACAAAGGCAAGGCCTCCGGTCCAGATTGTTTACTAGTCAGGTTCCTCTCAGAGTATGCTGATGAAATAGCTCCATATTTAATTATATACAACCACTCACTCACAGAAAGATCCGTACCTAAAGACTGGAAAATTGCTCAAGTCACACCAATACCCAAAAAGGGAAGTAGGAGTAATCCGCTGAATTACAGACCTATATCACTAACGTCAGATGAATGTAGTATAGAATAAACAAGAACAAAAAAGGGGATAAAGAGAGTAGGATTCGTTATGAGCAGGAAGGCAAGGCAAAAAGTCCATTATCGTGAACACTGCAGTGATAAGATTATCCTCACCAGAGTTGTCAGAAAACCAACTCCAGCAACAACAGTTAAGCTATAAATGTTGATGACGTAGAAGATGAAGAGACTGAAAAAGTAGTACTTGAGGACTTTCAATAGGTGATTCAGCATGTGAAGGGAGATGAAAATGGATTAATAATGGAGCGTTGGGACCTTTAGTGGGATAAAGAATAGGAAAAAAGAGTCATGGGACAGTGAGGACTCGGTAGCAGGAATGAGTGGGGAGAAAGTCTCCTTGAGTTCTGCAACAGGTTTCACCCAGTAATAGCCAATACTAGAGTTCAAAAAAACACAAGAGGGTGATGTATGCTTGGAAACGGCTTAGACACATGGGAAGATACCAGCTGGATTAAATCATGGTTAGACAGAGATTCGGAAATCAGATACTGAAGTGTAAGACGTACCAGGAACAGTTATCGATTCAGATCGCAATTTAGTAACGATGAAGTGTATACTGAAGTTAGTTTAAGAGAATAATAAGGAAGAATAAATGTGTAAAGAAGCAGGTTTGTGAAGTACTGAGGAATGATGATGTGCGATAGAAATTCTCCGAGGCTGTAGATATTGCACTAATAAATACCGTAGTAGGCAGCTCATTTGATGAGGAACGGACATTCCTGAAAAGGGCAATTACAGACGTTGTACAGTCAGTTATAGGTACAACAAAGGTAACAGCGAAGAAACTTTGGATGACAAAAGACACAATTCGGTTGGTCGACATAAAAAGGAAATACAAAATTAGTTAGGGAAAGAAATATATACAGTTTTACATTGCAGTCAGATATCGCTATGCGATGTTTAATAATTCTGTTTGGTCATTTTCGGCTATGTTTGAGAAAAGCTCTGGCTAGTTGTGGAGAAAGGTTTCAGTTGTCTAATGGGAAGGAAGGGAGCAAAACCATCGCCTGGCTTGCCACAGCGGGTCCGTCACAAACGATCTGGCGAAAGGAGGCAAGCACTGCTTTTCGCAGAATCGTCTGCAGAACCTCCTGTCCGTCCGTTTCGGCAACAAAAGGGGTTTTCTCCGTGGGAAGTAGTTGCCGACTTGTCCCCAAAGAACTGCTTTCCGTGGCGAAATCACCTTCCTCTACACAGATGGTAGAAGAGGCCGAAATGGTGCCGCTACCCCATCTAAGGAAAACTCGCTGCCTTCTCTACAAAATCGGGTTACCCAGTCATGTGAATCTTGTCTGAGACCATGCTTTGACACGAAGGGCTCGACCAATGATCGGAACTGGGCTAGGAATCAATGACAACCTTGTAAATATTAAAATCCATTCAGTGAGCCAAAATGGGAAATTTGTGCATGGTTTCCCTGTATTCTGAAAAAGAAAGTCCCGCTGGTCACTGTGGCAATGGCTGGAGGACATCCCCTCCATGCTGAAAGTGAGGTTGGAAGGCTTTTTGCGTCTGGTCTTACCGTGGGTAAGCCGTCTGAGCCTCTCCTGAAGGTGGCAGCCTCTCTCTGTCGCCATCTCTTCCTTTCGGTTCGGTGCTGGCTTGTGCATTGTGGGACACGTTTGCTAAGTTCTAAGTAAGTTTCACATTTCGGAATTAGCGGTGTCTCTTATCTGAACAGCTCTCAATTTGCAGGACTTGCTGCGTAACTAGCGTTGCTTGATAGATTGTGTTAATTCGAGGGTCTTGGACTCGTTACTGCATTTGCGAGCAATACAGATTACGAAAGCTTGCAGCGCGTCCTTAGCAATCATCCAATTAGATCTGAGATATCCTCCAACCTATTAGCCATACATTTAGCTGCAATTAAACTTCTAGCGAGCCACTGTTTGCCGTTAATGTTCAGAAAACTGATGTTAGCGCGATAGTAATTGCTTAAAAGCCATTTTCATTGATTCGCGTAGAATTTTGATCAAAATGAATAGATACTGCCCAGTGCACATTTTCTTAGCAATGATTTTTATCAAAATTTAAGCAGTGGAGATGTTCGAGCGCTGGACTTAGGGCACTTCTACTAGCAATCAAAGACGCCACCAGTAGAAACAGTAAAACACCTAAGAGGGAGTAAGCCACCATCAATTTCAGTAGCTAATCCTGACTAGGCGAATCTTAGCTAAAAAATATAGTCAGTTATTCGTATATCTAATTTGCTGTCATGCATATTAATTGGGCGACTTTCCCGCTTCGCTGACGCAAGTTGCAACCCTCTGCCGCTAGAAGGCTGCGAACTGTAGCGTGTAACATAGCGGTGTGTAACGTAATTATGTCGGTACGTAAGAAACAGAGTGCTGTAATCGAGTTCCTATCCACATAAAACGTGTCTTCAATTGAAATTCATACATGAATGAAAGCTATCTCGTTAATGATTGTATCGACGTTAGTAATGTTCGACGTTGGGTTGTTCGAGCTCGTAATGAAGGACACAGTGGTGCTGACCTCAAATTGCCTGACGGGGATCGGGTGCACGACCGTGTACGGCAACCGACGAGTCTCACTGGAATCAGGATGACGAGCTCCTCAGAGAAAATCATCGGATAACACAGACACAGCTCTCGGGTAAGTGTGACATATCACCACGACATGTACAGGCCACCATTGCAGACTTGCTGTACAGAAAGCTGGGTGCACTATGGGTGCCTCGAATGCTCACTTCTGACATGAAACAGAGGAGATAGCATATCTGTCAATAATTTCCGTTTTTAGCTTGAGGGTGATGACCTACTTACCAACATTGTGGCAGGTGATGAAAGCTGAGTACACCGTTTCGTCTACGGAAACAAGAGACTATCAGTGGAGTTCCTCCACAAAGGATCACCGACGCCAAAACAGTTCAAGACCATGCCATCATAAGGCAAAGTGATACTCACAGTGTTCTGTGATATTTAACGGATGGTGCATTTGGAATTTATGCTTAAAGGTATCACCATAACTCTACAAAGTACTGCGTGACGCTCAGAAAACTCAGAGCACAAATTCGAAGAGTTCGTTCACATATGGAACACCGCCTCCTTCAGCATAACAATGCCAGACCACACACGAGTGCTACGACATCTGCAACAATCCGGCACCTTGGGTCCACTGTCGTCGATAATCCTCCATGCGGCCCCGAGTTGGCTCTATCCGATTTTCATCTGTTTCCATAACCTAAAAAACACCTTCGAGGATTCCACTTTGATGAAGGGATGCAAGCAGTGGTGAGGTTGTGGTACCGTCAACAAAGCAAACATTCTACAGTAACGGCATCAACAAACTAGTCTCTCGTTCGAAGAAATGTGTTTGTCGCCAGGGTGGCTATGTTGAGAAATAAATATGTAGACATGAAGAATAAAGATGTCGAATGTTAATAACGTTTGTTTCCTTTAAAGAGCTTTAAGAGTTTTCACATAAAAATTTGGAGGTATTATTTTTTAACATACCTTCCTATTTTCCTTACCCAGCGTATTTCCGGCCCAATATGAAATGGACAGCAAATTTGGTTTACGTTTATAAAAACACTGCTCTCGGTGGTCAATTTCGACACATATCACGCGTACGATAACATTATGTAAAATATTGAGGCTGACAAGTGATTTTGTGCAATGTTCCTAATCTTTATAGTGTCAGCTCAATTACGTGGTTCCCGCAGTGTTTAGAGAAATGTGTGACACTTTTCTTTACTTTCGTAAATTTGTGGTAATACTTCCGAGACCTTTAACAGTCGTACATCCGTGTGTTCTACTGCGATCATCTTACACGATTGCCGAAGATATCTTGTAATTAGAAAGAGATATGAAGAGAGGGAGACAGGTATCAACAATAATTGCGCAACACTTGTGGCCGCTTTTCCATCTTCACATTCCCAGAAAAGAATAAGATTTTTGTGAAAAACACATAAAAATATAAAACCATACAGTCTGCACAGGTGACCAAACAAGTAGCGTCGAAATTCGTAGGCACACAAGCTGATCTCTTCTTTTTACGTTGTTCACAATAAAATATATTTTATTAAAAATAACTATATACAGAACTCGCTACAACTTCCATTTTGTTGCCCAAGAGTAAAATATATACCAAAAAAGCGTGATTCGAGCCCATGCGCAGTGAGAGTTAACTGTAATCTGCACCACTTGCGCGGTCCCTCGGTTAAAAAGTGTCTCTGTAATATACCGAAATTACTAATGCTTTGATTTCGCGGAAACTATTAGGCGGCAGGCGTCGTAACTATAAAAAAATTTCCTTATTTTCGAGACATTTTATAACATTTTATAACATTTTATAACATTTGACCTCGCTCTTTTTAGAAAATGCAAGCGTTGTGACCTGAATCTCTCTTCGCAGGCGTTACTTTCGAGTACCCGCGATTAGTATGCCAAAGTTCATCAAAACTAGAGGGGGCCGCAGATCTAATACCTCGAAGTCATGGTGCGAGGCATGTTAGACGGAACAGTGTACACAGGTAGCGTTGTACCATTTACACATTGAGATACAGCACCGTCAATGCAGATTTACTTTCACCTGCATTACACAGGTGGCTGTATGCAGCTGTTCACTGTGGTCGAAAGTCATGAAGGAGGTGCAAAATTTTATCTTTGCAACCTAAAGCATTTATTGTTGGTAGACTGCTCTACACGTTTCCGAGTTGGGCTTCTTTCGAGACTTTCTTTATGGGAGTTCTAATTTTCAAAAATTTTGATACCTTTACAATAAAGTATGCACTCATTCTACATTACCGTTATAACAGTGTATACAAAATCAGGAACTGCAACTGCTTTAGTTTTCTAAATCACAATCTACGAAAATGATAAAGCAAATACATTCTACATTATCAGTCGAAAACTTAGTAGGTATAGCAAATGAAGCCCTTCATCGTATAGAAAGCGCGCTCTAAATACGACAGAAGATAAGTTGAAAAAGAAAATTTGAGATAAGAGTTTGTTTCTGGTGTTTCTGCAAGGACTAACGAATATTGGTAGATGAAAAAGAGAAACTATTAAGGAAATGATGACACATACCAACAAAAAGCGCACCAGCACCGCTCTGGGAACTGAAAATTACTCCTGCAGCCTGAGTGACTTCAGCACAACGGAATCTTCACCGCCATTATGAGTTTCGCTGTGAGTAACTGGACTAGACGGATCAGGCTAGTATAAGGTACAGTCAAATGAAAACCAGACATATGGAAAAAGAAGTAAGTAAACTGTTTACTATTTCATAAGTAATCACCCTAACTGTAAACACATATCTCCCACTGTGAGACAAGATGATCAATGTCTTCACCACAAAACGTTTAGGGTTGCCCACGAAATCATGATTGTATCCAAGAGCGCACCTCAACTCTTCGTCCGAAGGAGATCGAGGGTCACGAATGTCTTTCATCAGGGTAGCAAAAATACGGAAATCCACATAGTAAGAAGCCGGCCGCGGTGGACGAGCAGTTCTAGGCGCTTCAATCCGGAACCGCATGACTGCTACGGTCGCAGGTTCGAATCCTGCATCGGGCATGGGTAGGTGTGATGTACTTAGGTTAGTTAGGTTTAAGTAGTTCTAAGTCTAGGGGACTGATGACCACAGATGTTAAGTCCCATAGTGCTCATATCCATTTGAAGCATAGTAAGAAATAGGGACTGTGTGAACAATGTCTAAGGGCTTTCAGCGGAACTTCTGCAGCATAGTCGAAGCAACAGGCTCGCCACCTCCTGGAAAGTAATAATGACCTTTTTCTTTGTCTGCAAGGGCCCGCTGCTCAGTGACTTTCTGGAATACGGCGTCACAATTAACGCACAGCGGTCCGTCGACGCTCCGCAGAAGCTGAAGCGCGCCATCGAGTCCAAAGGCCCAGAAATGTTGACAGACGGCATCATTCTGTGGCAGGATAATGCGCACGCCACATACTGCCAAAGGTTATTTCCACCACGTTGCAGGAGTTTCGCTGGGAATCCTTACACATCGACTACGCAGTCCCGATCTCCCCCCTTGCGATTTCCATATATTTGAAGCCCTGACGAAAGACGTTAGTGGCCATCGACTTGCTTCACGAGAAGAGGTGCTCTTTTACGCCATACCACCAAGATGTCATGATAGGTGTTGCATGCGTAAATGATATAATATTGCTACATTCTGTTTAAAAAAATGTTTAGTAAAACCAAAAATGTGTACTCTTACCAACAACTATCCTACGCCAACCACGGGCCATGAGTGATCTCTGAGCCCTACTACAAGGTGTATTCAAGTTCTAAGGCCTCCGACTTTTTTTCTAATTAACTACTCAACCGAAATCGATGAAACTGGCGTAATCGCCCTGCATACGTACACATTTTTCACAACGCTGACGCCATGATTCCATGGCAGCGGCGAAGGCTTCTTTAGGAGTCTGTTTTGACCACTGGAAAATCGCTGAGCCAATAGCAGCACGGCTGGTGAATGTGCGGCCATGGAGAGTGTCTTTCATTGTTGGAAAAAGCCAAAAGTCACTAGGAGACAAGTCAGGTGAGTAAGGAACATGAGGAATCACTTCAAAGTTGTTATCACGAAGAAACTGTTGCGTAACGTTAGCTCGATGTGCGGGTGCGTTGTCTTGGTGAAACAGCACACGCGCAGCCCTTACCGGACGTTTTTGTTGCACTGCAGGAAGGAATTTGTTCTTCAAAACATTTTCGTAGGATGCACCTGTTACCATAGTGCCCTTTGGAACGCAATGGCTAAGGATTACGCCCTCGCTGTCCCAGAACATGGACACCATCATTTTTTCAGCACTGGCGGTTACCCGAAATTTTTTTGGTGGCGATGAATCTGTGTGCTTCCATTGAGCTGACTGGTGCTTTGTTTCTGGATTGAAAAATTGCATCTACGTCTCATCCATTGTCACAACCGACGAAAAGAAAGTCCCATTCATGCTGTCGTTGCGCGTCAACATTGCTTGGCAACATGCCACACGGGCAGCCATGTGGTCGTCCGTCAGCATTTGTGGCACCCACCTGGATGACACTTTTCGCATTTTCAGGTCGTGATGCAGGATTGTGTGCACAGAACCCACAGAAATGCCAACTCTGGAGGCGATCTGTTCAACAGTCATTCGGCGATCCCCCAAAACAATTCTTTCCACTTTCTCGATCATGTTGTCAGACCGGCTTATGCGAGCCCGAGGTTGTTTCGGTTTGTTGTCACACGATGTTCTTCCTTCATTAAACTGTCGCACCCACGAGCGCACTTTCGACACATCCATAACTCCATCACCACATGTCTCCTTCAACTGTCGATGAATTTCAATTGGTTTGACATCACGCAAATTCAGAAAACGAATGATTGCACGCTGTTCAAGTAAGGAAAACGTCGCCATTTTAAGTATTTAAAACAGTTCTCATTCTCGCCGCTGGCGGTAAAATTCCATCTGCCGTACGGTGCTGCCATCTCTGGCATGTATTGACAATGAACGCGGCCTCATCTCTTTCCAGTCCACAGAAAAAAAATCGGAGGCCTTAGAACTTGAATGCACCTCGTAGGTGGTGACTTACTCGGAAAGTTTATATTTCAAATACATTTGTACGCAAGGTTTGTTTCCATCAGGAACAGCGTGCTCCACGACTGTATCCAAGATCGGAGGTAGGGCAGCATCAGTCGTAAATTTTTCATCTGTTTATTGCTAATCGATTTCAGCTACTGTGTAGCTACCTCCAGTGCAGTGATATCCAAGTCACGATGACTCATCGTACATATAATCGCACTTGGTACCACTTGACGTTACAGGTAACACACATCCGGTAACTACAATGTAGATGATATCGACCTGCAATAAACAGATTAAAAACCTTACGACCGATGCTGCCCTTTCTCGATCTTGGATCACGTTTGTGCTAAATAGACCAATATTTCGTACTCAAGGCAAACGGCTCGTTTTCAGAGCCACCGAGTCACACAATAGAATAAATATATTCACTGTAGTTTATCATCCTTTAAAAACTAAATTTTTTCCTTTGTGGATTAGAATTTCTGAAATTATTTAAAGAGAGCATTAAAGGTTTATTACACTCTGGTAACTTCCGCACATTTCCTGAATGAACGGTTCTAATTATTTCACTTGTTGTTCTCAGGCCTCTGCTTTCAGCTTCCGCTCGTATTTTCTGTGTGGTGCCAGTATGATGGATTATGTATTCATCCAGAACTTTCCTTTTGTTTCTTTGCATATTTTGTTCTTCATTTCTGTATTACAATTATCAGTGTGTTTCTTATAATCAAGAACACGCTGACAAAACGATATCATTACAGTTGCTTTTGTTGTCTTCGTCCAAAGACTGCATTAGTGCAGCTCTGCATGCTAGCCTGTCCTGTGCAAGTCTTTTCATCTCTACATAAATACTACATATAACCTAAATCCATTTGAACCTCCTTAGTGCATTCAAGTCTTAGTCTCCCCTTATAATTTTTTTTGACAATGCCTTCACGCCTCATGTCCAATCATTATAGTACCTTAATGAAATCTACACAAAGAGAACAAAACAAAACATCAAGCATATTTAGAAAACTCGTAAAAGATTTTTCTTTAATTGCTTCAGTTGAACTAACGTACACTACTGGCCATTAAAATTGCTACACCACGAAGATGATGTGCTGCAGACGCAAAATTTAACCGACAGGACGAATAGGCTGTGTTATGCAAATGATTAGCTTTTCAGAGCATTCACACAAGGTTGGCGCCGGTGGCGACACCTAAACCGTGCTGACATGAGGAAAGTTTCCAACCGATTTCTCATACATAAACAGCAGTTGACCGGCGTTGCCTCGTGAAACTTTGTTGTGATGCCTCGTTTAAGGAGTAGAAATGCGTATCATCACGTTTCCGACTTTGATAAAGGTCGGATTGTAGCCTATCGCGATTGCGGTTTGTCGTATCGCGACATTGCCGCTCGCGTTGGTCGAGATCCAATGACTGTTAGCAGAATATGGAATCGGTGGGTTCTACGGAACGCCGTGCTGGATCCCAACGGCCTCGTATCACTCGCAGTCGGGATGACAGGGATCTAATCCGCATGGCTGTAACGGATCGTACAGCCACGTCTCGATCCCTGAGTCAACAGATGGGGATGTTTGCAAGACAACAACCATCTGCACGAACAGTTCGACGACGTTTGCAGCAGTATGGACTGTCAGCTCGGAGACCATGGCTGCGGTTACCCTTGACGCTGCATCACAGGCAGGAGCGCCTGCGATGGTGTACTCAACGACGAACCTGGGTGCACGAATGGCAAATCGTCATTTTTTCGGATGAATCCAGGTTACGTTTACAGCATCATGATGGTCGCATCCGTGTTTGGCGACATCGCGGTGAACGCACATTGGAAGCGTGTATTCGTCATCGCCATACTGGCGTATCACCCGGCGTGATGGTAAGGGCTGCCATTGGTTACACGTCTCGGTCACGTCTTGTTCGCATTGACGGCACTTTGAACAGAGGACGTTAAATTTCAAATGTGTTATGCCCCTTGGCTCTACCCTTCATTCGATCCCTGGGAAACCCTACATTTTGGCAGGATAATGCACGACGGCAAGTTGCAGGTCCTGTACGGGCCTTTCTGGATACAGAAAATGTTCGACTGCTGCCCTGGCCAGCAAATTTTCCAGATCTCTCACCAACTGAAAACGACTGGTCAATGGTGGCCGAGCAACTAGCTCGTCACAATACGCCAGTCACTACTTTTGATGAACTGTGGTATCGTGTTGAAGCTGCATGGGCAGCTGTACCTGTACACGCCATCCAAGTTCTGTTTGACTCAATGCCCAGGCGTTTCAAGGTTGTTCTGGGTACTGATTTCTCAGGATCAATGCACCTACATTGCGTGAAAATGTTATCACATGTCAGTTCTAGTATAATATATTTGTCCAATGAATACCCGTTTATCATATGCATTTCTTCTTGGTGTAGCAATTTTAATGGCCAGTAGTGTAGTGTCTTAAAGAAACAATTCAGTTCAGCAGTCAGATGTAAGAATTTCGTACAGCTTGAACGAAAGTAGCAGAAGTACTTGTTCTGCCTTAAGACAGCTCTATTTTTGTATTCTTCATGCTCTGATTTTATTATTTTCTTTATATTTTCTATTGTTTTATTCTTTTCATTTCCTCACATATTCACTTCACTTGCGTCATCGACAAGCTGTTGCACTTATTTGCAACATTTGTCTTCTAAGTCATTTTTCCCCCTTCTGCAGTTATTTCCGTATGGAAATTAACGTCTCCTGCTATCCTGTCCTTTCTTGTTGTAAGTATTTCCCATAGACTTCTTCACCATTGACCCATAATTGGACGGATAACTTATTTTGTAGCAACACTCAGTAGCATCAAACTTCAGATGTTTCGAGTATCTTCTTCCCTGTTTTCTCATCTGTCGTATCCGTGTATTTTCAAGAAATTATTAGTCAGCTCTGAACTAAATGTCATTTACAATAAACTGCAACGATTATTTACGGAAACGACTGGTTGCAAATTTTCTTCAGGAGTGTGTATAGAAAAATAATTACAAATCTAATTGTGAAGTCTTCCTTGGCCAGAGTCAGTTAACACAAAATTTTTTGGGCATGGTACAAAGCGGTACTATTCGCAGAAAACTTACATGTTAAACTGAAAATCTACCTGATACCTCAGTCTGGAAAAATGTGATTTATCAATAAAGTTAATGTCAGGAGATTTTTTTCAACAACGCCACCTCAGATTTTCTTTCTTCCTTTTCCAACTGAGCCGTTGTGTAGCAAATACAGGCCCCAGAAGCTAGGAAAATACCAACAATGTAATACGAGTACTTGTAGTGAAATACAGCTACAAGGATAGTGACAAAGGTCACAGCTACCTAATCTTTCACCCTTTATCGGGTATACTTGAAATTTATGAGGAAACCCGAATACACACATTCACTCCACTGTGAAGTCGCTCACTCTTGCAGAATGTAGAGGAAACATTTTTTTATTCCTGCAGTGATAGTCAAATCAAAGATGAAACGTACTTTCCAGTTATGCGGTTTTTTATCGCCATTGTCTTCAGTTTGCGTCTGGCTATTCGTTTGTTGTGATCACTTCGACAACTGTTTTGGAATGAGGTCATCGTCTCTTCTGTGCTTCTAAATGGCACGTAGGTCTCTACAAATAGCGCTGCCCTCAATTACAGTTTTTATTGTCAGATGAATTGGAAAATTGGTCTAACTTTATCCGACAGCCTTGCCGCCGCACGAGTGTGTCGCAGGCGCTCTACTAGCAACGAGCCACCGTTCAGTTCGCGATTTTCTACCATGTCGCCAAGTTCAGGAAGACATTCGAGGCTGACATTTTCGATTCGGCAGCTTTTTAGTGCTCTATGTTACGTTTAAGTTCTGCTTGTCACTGATAGTGATCTGGCAATCGTATGAAAGCAGAATCAACGTCAAAGTTGATTTCAGTATGCGTACCGATGTGCAAGAACTGTTCTAAGTGCAACATGTATTGTGAACTGTGTAAAATATTACCTGTGATTAAATGTGAACTTTTAAAACTACCTGAACGATAAAAAAATAGTGTAATATTCTACATTCATTGAGGGATTATGTTGGGCCAATTGAAATATGATTTCCATGTTCAGTGAAATTACTGAGACGTTGTGGCAGCTCGAAACTTTAAGGTGAAGGATAATAGTAGCTCACAGTAATTATCTTCAAGATCCTTTGTTCCTGCAGGAAGTGTGACTGTGTGTTTTAGTGTGATGACTTTGCAATAGCTGTTTCTGCACACCAACTTACTTGAAACATAGGAAAGACAACTCTCAGACGTGATTATCCATCGAATAATGTGAGAAGCAGATAAACGAAAGTATCAAAACAGCTTTCCTTTACTGAAAAACTGAAAGTGTGAGATGGTGCCTCCATATGGCTGGTTTTAGTTTTGATCACATTATTTCCAGTATTGTGCAACAAAAGTAGGGTGAAAATAATACTTGTTCTAAAAATTACGACTTCACTGGCTGTGTTTGATGACTCACTGTTATCCGGAACGCCAGCACATTAAGACGCTTCTTAAGAGGTTCATTACACTTTTCTGACTACGAATGCTTCAATCTAGACTGTTCCCAAGACAGCTGCTGAAGGAAAGACCGAAAAAAACAACTTGCAGTAATGCCTAGCGAAGACCAGACTAAAAGTATTTTAGTAGACACAACGTCTTGTGTTGAATTTTTCAGCCTTCCTGACAGTGACATTTTTACTCTGCAAAATACAAAACAACTCTTTCTGACTTTGTTTGAACCAGTCCAACGTTGAACATTTCTTCAAAGAAGTGCTTGGTCCAATTCGGAAAAAAGAACTATCGAGCAGATTTTGCTTCTGCTGAAAACTGGTGTGAACACAGGTTTAGACATTTCACACGAAGCAACACTTGGAAAAGATTGAGTACCGACACGGAAGAGGACATCAATAGCAGCACCAGATAATTAGTCAATGATTGAATTACATGGTAAGAAATCTAATAGAAATAAAATTTATTACTGCTTGCATTAGCTTATTGCTTTTACAGTGACACAAATCACGCTTAAACTTCCAGAAAAATTAAACGACAACGCTTTTCTCTGTCTTTTCTCGCATCTTTCCCTGCTTTGTTTTATTTTGTACAAGATGTATCTATTTTCTTCTTATCTCTAGGACTACGGAGGGCGCTAGATTGTGCAGTAGTTTGAATAAATAGTAAGTCCAAATTTACACTATTTTCGTGCACCAGAAAGAAATATATACAATATTGTCCTAAGTAATGTAGTAACAATGCCTACTGCCAACCGCTGCTCTAGTAGAGGAACGGGAAGAAGAAATGCAGATCGTTCGATGTAACACGTTTCTACTCTGTGCACCGTAGTACTCGGAACTGTTACGACTCAGTAATTACCAAAATCACAATAAGCTGCTATCTCCCTTTCGGCTATCAGATACAGGGCAGTAGAAAAAATTGTTTTCCATGTTCGTTCCTGTTGCACGGGAATAGACTATGTCTGGACATGAGTTCTTATTTAAATAAATTTGCGCCAGAGTCTTCTGCAGTTCCTAATGATTTATAATTGGAATTTAGAAACATCCTGTGTTTTACATTCCGGTAAACAAGTGAATGAGACATTGCTCTTATTTGTTATAGTGCTTAATCTACGTAAATGTGCCCGCATGAATTACTAATTGTGCAATCACGACATGTACACATCCGTAAAGACATTTAACCATTGTATTCAGTTGAGCTGGTGGAAATTGGGACTGTATCCTAAAATATTAAAAATTAATCGCTTGATAAGTACTGCTAGGTTCTTTTTTGGCTCTACTGCAGAGAAATATTTATAATTTTTTAATAACTACAAAAATAACAGCTGTCCACTTCCAATTTCCACACCTAGGAAACGACCGAGCTGATGTTGCAGTTGATGTAGTGACATAAGATAGTTCACAGTTGCTCTTCTTCCTATTTCTCCAAGTGAAAAGTTGTTCTCCTCTGTTCCCAAATAGCTTACAGCAGAAGAGTTGCGAAGATGAACAAGTACTCATAGATCTTGAGGCATGCATTTTAAATCCCGTGATTACTAAATATTTATTCTTGTTTTGATCCATACTAGCACCTCTGAAACATTGTCGCATGAGTTCTGGTTCATCTAGTCCATTGGTACTACGTAAATACATGACGCCGGAGGATGAATGGTCCAACTAAATCATTTTCCTTTCTTTCTGATCCTTAGGCGTACAGTATGCGGGAAGAAAGATTATCGGAACCCCTCTGTTTCTTTAATTTTTTTTTCTTCGTGGCCATTACATGATATAAAAGTCGGAGTAACTTTTACGGTTTTTTGACTAATTGGAATGTGTACTCTCATAATTTTGATAATATGTTTTCTGCGATGGCCAGCATGTTTCTTCTTGGGGGTATCTTTGGGACTTGGGCGTATCTGTGCTGCACTTGCGCTCACAAGACAAACCCATGACAAAGTACGCAGATGGTCTGTGAAGCAGTCTCTTCTGTCGGTAAGAGTCCCGAGCCAGAAAACAATTTTCTACATAATTGATCGGCAAGGATTTTGCGAGTATGCACTTTCGTAGGTGAATTAAATTTCTTGCGATAAATGTCACTTTTGCATCTGACTTTTCCATACCAAATTTTATCCCGACGTTTTATCTTAAATGCTCCCAGACACTTATTTCTAGACTCTAAATTATCCTAAGGACAAACACACACATCCATGCCCGAAGGAGGACTCGAACCTCCGCCGGGACCAGCCGCAGAGTCCATGACTGCAGCGCCTTAGACCACTCGGCTAATCCCAAATTTCATAATGGTTTGAAATTATGTGTAAAGTCTGTTGCAAGTCACTAAGTGCTCTCATTGTCAAATACTGGATGAATGTATACTGATGTAACAAAAGTCATGGGATAGCGATAAGCAGGTATACAGATGGCGGTTGTACCGCATACACAAGGTATAAAAGGGCAGTGCATTGACGAAGCTGTCATTTGTGCTCAGGTGATTCATGTGAAAAGGTTGCCGATGTCAGTATGACCGCATGACGAGAATTAACACTTTGAACACGGAATGGTAGCTGGAACTAAACACATTGGACATTCCATTTCGGAAATCGCTAAGGGATTCAATAATCCGTTATCCACAGTGCCAAGAGTGTCCCACATTTCAGGCATTACTTCTCACCTCTGACAACGCAGTGGCCGACGCTCTTTACTTAACGACCGAGAGCAGCGATGTTTGAGTAGAGTTGTCAGTGCTAACAGACAAGCAACACTGCGTGAAATGACCGTAGAAATCAATATGAGACGTACGACGATCGTATCCGTTACGACAGTGCGGCGAAATTTGGTGTTAATGGGCCACGGCAGCAGAGGACAGACGAGAGCGCCTTTGCCAACAGCACGACATCGCCTGCAGCGCCTCTCCTGGACTCGTGACCATGCCGTTTGCACCCTAGACGGCTGGAAAACCGTGGCCTGGTCAGATGGATCCCGATTGCAGTTGGTTAAGAGCTGATTCTACGGTTCCTGTGTGGCGCAGGTCCCACAAAATCGTCAGCAAGACATTGGTGCAAGCTGGTGTAGCTCCATAATGGTGTTGGCTGTACTCTTGGTCCAATTGAAACGGTCATTGACTGGTACGGCTGTAGAGGCAGCATGGCACAATATTTCTGCAGGTGACATCCAACAACTTGTTGAGTCCATGCCACGTCGAGTTGCTGCACTGCGCCTGGCAAAAGGAGGTCCGGCATGATATTAGGAGGTATCCCATGATTTTCGTCACCTCACTATACAGTAATCTGGATATCTGTGCGCGGAGTGTTACGCTGCCTCACGATATATATACAGCTTCTAGCTTTAATATTTGACTTACTGGACTAATCCTTTGTAATAAGATTACATCTCTTAATGAGTAAATTGTAACAGCATTCTAAATTCGGTGAGTAACCATACCAAAAGCAATTTTTTGTTAACCGTGGAAGCCAACCTGCAACTGGGGCCGGGTGACCTGTTTAGTAAATCAGTGAGCTGCTCGTCACTGCCACAGAGTTACTTTTTATGAAAGTTATCACAGCGAAAGAACATTGTGTTAGATTGAAAAATATTTGTGTACTAGTTCCTGAACTTTTGACAGGTGCAAGGGAAACGTATGGAACACTTCGACATTACTTCTAATCAACTGCACCTCTTCGTGGCAGATAAAGTCCCACTGATGATTCAGTTTTCCATCAGGACAAAAGAGACGTTCAGAAACCCGGAGCCGTTGTATATTCATTATACAGGGTGTCAGTGATTAACCATATGAAATAAAATTGTCATAAATTCTGAACTGTTTGCGTTAGGACGTTCAAACTGCACGGTTGGCCGCGGGGCATTATGGCAATTAGTATGGTTTGATTTAGCGACGATGCCCAGTATCATTTGGATGAGTTCGTCAATAAGCAAAATTCAAGCATTTGGCGGACTGGGAATCCATATTTCGCAATCGAGAGGTCTCTTCACCCTCAACGGGTGACTGTGTGGTGTGTGAAGTCCACTCATGGAATAATCGGTGCGATGTTCCTTGATGGCTCGGTGACTACCGAACAGTATGTGAAGGTTTTGGAAGATGATTTCATCCCTATCTTCCCAAGTGATCCTGATTTCGACAAGATGTGGTTCATGCAAGACGAATCTCGACCCCATAGAAGCAGGATAGTGTTTGATGTCCTGGAGGAGCACTTTGGGGACGGCATTCTGGCTCTGGGGTACTCAGAGGCCACTAACATGTGCCTAGATTGGCCCCCATATTCTCCGAATCTGAACACATGCGACTCCGTTTTGTGGGGCTACGTTAATGACATGGTGTACAGCAATAACCCCAAAACCACTGCTGAGTTTAAAACAGCCATTCAGGAGATCATCGACAGCGTCGATGTTCCGACACTTCAGCGAGTCACGCAGAATTTCGCTATTCGTCTGCGCCACATTATCGCCAATGATAGCTGGCATATCGAACATGTCATAACCTAAATCCGAATATCTGTAGTGACGTTTACATGTTGAATAAAGAGTGTGCAGATCGTAATCTGTAACTAATTTACGTTTTTTTTCATATAGTACAGTAATTGTCACCCTGTACGAGCATCACGACAAATGATTTGACTTCCAAAATCGCCTGATATAGCTATGTCGCACTTGTCTGAGGAGAGAGGAAACAAGTTTTCTGATTTTACTGTAATCTAGAGGACTGTGTTAATAGCTGATGCGATGCACCTCCAAGCACCACGGGCTTGTGGAATCAGTGCCATGACAACTGTTCGTGGCGCAGTTGAGTCAGTGCACTATTACAGAGGCGGTCGTAACGTTGCGACTGGCCAGTGCAATATATGACTGACTATACTGGCGTGTGACGACATTGTCTTTTAATTTTCATTGCGGGTGATTCCAAGGAGCTGGTCGCGGCTTTTATTTTCCAGCAGCCGCTTTACGATGCGCCTTCGTGCAGCCGTTGGAAGCCTCCCGCCTCGTTATGAAACCTTCAGTTAGCTTTCTTAATTACTCGCCAACCACAATTCCATTAGTCCATGTTGCTGTTGTTGTTTCTGTTGGGCTCCTCAGTTCGAAGACTGGTTTGATTCAGCTCTCCACGCTAGACTGTCCTGCGCAAGAGTCTACATTTCCTCATAACTACTGCAGCCTACATCCATTTTAGAACGTTTACTATTGTCAAACCGTGGTCTCCATTTAACACACACGCCAGGCTTTTTTCCACAACCAAATTAAGTACTGATTGATGCCTCCGAAAGTATTCTGTCAACCTCTTGTTTCTTTTAGTCAAGTTGTTTCATATGGATTTTTCTTCCAGATTCGACTCAGTGTTCCTCTGTAACACAACATATCAAATGCTTCCGTACTCTTCTTGTATGTACTGTCAGTTGTCCACGTTCCACATTTGTACAAGGCTGCACTCAAGATAAATACCTTCGGAATAGGCTTTCTGATACATAAATTTTCCGTCAGTGTTGGAAAATTTCTCTTTTTCAGAAATGTATTGGTACAGTGGACAACACGCTAGAGTCGAGACATAAGATCCCGTGGATTTTTCCTTGTTCCAGTGCCCGGCACGTGACCTCGGCATGCAGCCTGAGTAATGCCCATCTTCCCTGGGGACGAGAGACTGTCGGGGCGATGCCCCCCCCCCCCCCCCCTCCTAATGCCGTGACGAATGAAAGGCTGCACGCTACCTGTAATAGGGATCGAGGTTGTCGCTGAAACAATCGGTTTTCAGTTATATCGGTTTTTTTCAACGCCATCTTAACCTGAGTGTTGAAACCGCTTACAATAATCGGTTTAAAAACCGATTTTCAGTCTTTTACTCTTGTTATTTCCTATAATAAACAGTAGAACTCGACTATCTCAGTTTCAAAATACAGAGAATCAGAATACAAAATGAAATAGATAAATAAAAAGAAAACTTATTCCGTCCACCGTTCTCTGCTTTTCTCGAAAAGTGATAACTGGCTGAATGTTACAAAAAATAACCAGCATTTTCCTACTGATTCTAATTTATTGAAACTCTGCTCAAAAATTATCCTGTAATCGAGGATCATATCAGTGTTTGGTCATTAGGAATATTCTCTGGTGAAAACTGAGGTTGAAGAACTCTATATTTTTTGTGTTAATTTGCCCGTTTTCAAGAGTGACAAGTGGAGAAAGGCATATTACACAGATACAGGTAATAGATCAACTACTTTCAGTTGTTATTGTAACCAATGAATGAACTCTTTAAGTTATAAGTTTTCTCCTTATGTGATATTATAGGTTTGCTGTGACTCTTCAAGTTCTTAATCTTTTGAAGGAAATGGAGCACTGTACTTCTTTGGTACTGCACTGTCTAAAATACTTCTATACTAGGCATGGCGCCATTCTGTAATACATCTTAAGTCCTACGACGACAGCGTGAAACTACCACACAGCCGAGATGGGGCGAGTCTCGCACACTGCCCATAGGCCACGACGCATGGTAAATTCTTTTGCCATGTGCTTGTTGCTCATTTCTGTTGGCATTGTTATCACGATAGCACTGATCGCTTTTCCCATTTTCTATAATACAGCAATATTTAAAAGCACTGGAAATTTCACGAATAAAAATTCCTCGTTTTTTAAAAAGGTTTGTTTGAAAACCAAAAATTTTAACGCTGTTATAGCTAATTAATATTCCCGTTTTTTACCCGATTATTAATAAAAATTAACAACTGTTGTAATCGAGGCCAAACAAATACTGAAACATACCGGTTACTCACAATTAAAATACCGGTATCGGTTTAAACTGGTCAGTTTTTCCCATCCCTAACATGCAGTCAATCCAAAAGCCCAGTCTAGAGTTTAGTGCAATAGACTTTACGTTTTTGTTACTTTTCCTTGCAGTTGGTGGTCTGCATTTTGTGCCATCTTTACTTCTGTCATTGTCAGTAATTTTACTGCCAAAATACAGAAACCCATCTACTGTCTTTAGCGTCGCATTTCCTAATGTAATTCTTTCAGCACCACTTGATTTAATTCGACTGCACTCCATCACTTTTGTTTTACTTTCGTTCATATTAATTTTATAACCTCTTTTCAAGACTATTCATTCCATTCAACTGATCTTTCAAGTTCTATACCGTCTCTGGCCAAAAAACTTTGAAAAATACGTCAACTGTTTCGTGAAATGATTTGTTTGAAAATGAGAAATAAAACAGATTAGAAACACATTTGACGCACCTTATTTGGAGTGGATGGTTTCTAGCATAATTCAAAGGCACGTCAAATGTTTGTCTGATCTGTTTTATTTCTTGCTTTTAGACAAATCATTTCACAGTATGTTTGGCAGATTTTCCAGTTTTTTTTTTTGTGTTTAAGTTTTGATGTCACTGACATTTCATTTGTTTACTTTCAAGTAATTAAGCATCTTTCTGCAAACCCAGACGTCACGCTGGTCATTTTGATAACCTAGCCGTCCATTTCTCACTCTTCGTTTGGTTATGAGACTTCGGAAAAAAAATTCATTGTGGTACTCTCCCTCGAAACACTAATTAAGTTGTGAGACCTTACTTTCTCCGGTGTATACAATATTCAGTCAACGTACGGAAATGCTGCCGTTGACAACCACCGACATTTCGACGGGAGCACACCCTGCCATTTTCAGGGCAAAACTCCTACCAGTAAGCGTTACGCATGCAAATTTAAAACCTTGGTTTTCAGGGAAACTGCGTAAAGACACACACACACACACACACACACACACACACACACACACACACACACACACTGCAAACACTAGCGCTATTAAACCAAAGATGACTGATGTCAGAAGTTGTCGATAGAGAAATTAATAATCAATGAGTGAGATCGTATAAACTCTGTCCCTTTTTTTTTTTATTTAGAATTCCAAGCAGATTTTAAACAAAAACCACCATCACTATAGATGTAGATATAGGGACAGAGTTTATGCGACCTCAACTTCTGACTATTAATTTCACTAACGGTGACATTCAGGAACAGATGTGGACTCTAACCACAATTTGTCGGTTATGAACTGTAGATTAAAACTGAAGAAATTGAAAAAAGGAAGGTAATTAAGGA
Organism: Schistocerca serialis cubense; assembly: GCF_023864345.2. Classification (NCBI taxonomy): domain Eukaryota; kingdom Metazoa; phylum Arthropoda; class Insecta; order Orthoptera; family Acrididae; genus Schistocerca; species Schistocerca serialis. The sequence goes on from NC_064639.1 coordinate 466,598,540, forward strand.
GTTGAGACCTGGATAAACTGAAAGAACCGCGGGTTGTTGAGAGTTTCAGAGGGAGCGTTAGGAAACTATTGACTAGAACAGGGGAAAGGAGTACATTAGAAGAAGCACGGTAGCTTTGAGAGATGAAATAGTGCATGCAGCATAGGATCAAGCAGACAAAAAGGCGAGAGCTAGTAGAAATCCTTTGGTAACCCAAGAGATATCGAATTTAATTGATGAAAAGAGAAAATTCGTTAAATGACGCAGGTGAAAGGAAATACAAATGTCTAAAAAATGATACTGCCTGTAAGTGCAATATGGCTAATCAGTAATGGCTAGAGGACAAATGTAAGGATTTAGAAGCATGTATTACTATGGGAAAGATGGAAACCGCCTACAGGAAAAGTAAACGGACCTTTCGAGGACAGAGAACTATCTGTAAGAATTTCAAGCGCTCAGATGGAAAACCAGTCCTAAGCAAAGAAGGGAAAGTTGCGAGGTGGAAGGAGTATATAGAGGGTCTATAGGGGGCAGATATACATGAGGGCAATGTGAGAGAAGTGGAAAATGACGTAGATGAAGATGAGATAGGAGATGTGGTACTGCGTGAAGTATTTGACAGAGTACTGAAACAACAAAATCGGAACAAAGCGTCAGCAGTAGACGCCATTCCGTTAGAATTACACACGGTGTTAGGAGAGTCAGCCATGACAGAATTCTTCTGTTTGGTGAGCAAGATATATGAGACAGGCGAAATACCCTCAGACTTCCAGAAGAACGTAATACACCAAAGCGCCAAAGAAACGGGTGTAGACATGCGTATTTAAATACAGGGATATGTAAACAGGCAGAATACGGAGCTGCAGTCGGTAACGCCTCAATAAAACAAGTGTCTGGTGCAGTTGTTAGATCGATTACTCCTGCTACAATGGCAGGTTATCGAGATTTAAGTGAGTTCTAACGTGGTCTTATAGTCAGCGCACGACCAATAGGACACAGGATCTCCGAGGTAGCGATGAAGTGGGGATTTTCCCCTACGACCATTTCACGAGTGTGCCGTGAATATCAGGCATCTGGTAAAACATCAAATCTCCGACATCGCTGCAGCTAGAAAAAGATCCTGCAAGAACGGGACCAACGACGCCTGAAGAGAATCATTCAACGTGACAGAACTTCAACCCTTCCACAAATTGCTGCAAATTTAAATGCTGGGCCATCAACAAGTGTCAACGTGCGAACATTCGATGAAATATCATCGATATTGTCTTTCGGAGCTCAAGACCCACTCGTTTACCCTTGATGACTGCACGACACAAAGCTTTACGCCTCGCCTGGTCCTGTCGACACCGACATTGGATTGTTGATGACTGGAAACTTGTTACCTGTTCGGACGAGTCTCGTTTCAAAGTGTATGGAGCGCATGGACGTGTACACTTATGGAGACAACCTCATGAATCCATGAACCCCGCATGTCAGCTGGTGACTGTTCAAGCTGGTGGAGGCTCTGTAATGGTGTGGGCGTGTGCAGTTGGAGTGGTACGGGACCCTTGATACGTATAGATACGACTCTGACAGGTGACACGTACGTAAGCATCCTGTCTGATCACCTGCATCCATGCATGTCCATTGTGAATTCCCACCGACTTGTGCAATTCCAGCAGGACAATGGGACACCACACATGTCCAAAAATGCTACAGAATGGCTCCAGGAACACTCTTCTGAGTTTAAACACTTCCGCTGACCACCAAACTCCCCAGACATGAACATTGTTCAAATGTGCGTGAATTCCTAAGGGACCAAACTGCTGAGATCATCGCTCCCTAGACTTACACACTACTTAAACTAACTTATGCTAAGAACAACACACAACACATGAACATTACTGACCATATCTGGGATGCCTTGCAGCGTGCTGTCCAGGAGAGATCTCCATCCCCACGTACTCTTACGGATTTATCGACAGCCGTGCAGGAGTCATAGTGTCAGTTCCCTCCAGCACTACTTCAGACTTAGTCGAGTCCATGCCACGTCGAGTTGCGGCACTTTTGCGTGATCGCGGGGGTCCTACACGATATTAAGCAGGTGTGCCAGTTTCTTTGACTCTTCTTTGTAATTCCAATTCCAATTCCAAAGACAGGAGGTGCTGACGGATGTGAATGTGTTTAATAAGTCATAGTTGCAAAATACTAACAGGAATTCTCTATGGAAGAATGGAAATACTGACAGAAGCCGATCTCGGGGAAAATCAGTCTGGATTCCGGTGAAATGTAATAACACACGATACAATACTGGCCCTACGACTTCTCATAAAAGATAGGTTAAGCAAAGGCAAACCTACGTTTGTAGCATTGTAGACTTAGAAAAAGCTTTTGATAATGTTGACTGGAATACTCTCTTTGAAATTCTGAGGGTAGCAGGAGTAAAATACAGAGAGTGAAAGGCTATTTACAACTTGCACAGAAGCCAGATGGCAGTTATAAGAGTCGAGGGGCACGAAAGGGAAGCAGTTGTTGAGAAGGGCCTGTAGCCTATCTTGGATGTTATTCAAAATGTATACTGTGCAAACAATAAAGGAAACCAAAGAAAAATATGGAGTAGGAATTTAAGTTCAAGAAGAAGAAATAAAAAGTTTGAAGTTAGCCGATGACCCTGCAATTCTGTTACAGACAGAAAAGGACTTGGTAGAGCGGTTGAACAGAATGGACTGCGTCTTGAAAGGGGGTATAAGATGAACACCAACAAAAGCAAAACGAGGACAATGAAATCAATGAAATGTTATCGAATTAAATCAGGTGAATCTGAGGGAATTAGATTATGAAATGAGACACTTAAAGTAGTAGATTAGTTTTGTTATTTGGGCAGCAAAACAACTGATAATGGCCGAAGTAGAGAGGATGTAAAATGCAGACTGGCAACGGCAAGGAAAGTGCTACGAGAGAAGAGAAATTTGTTGACATATAGTATAGATTCAAGTGTCAGGAAGTCCTTTCTGAAAGTATTCGTATGGAGTTTAGGCATATATGGAAGTGTAAACATGGACGATAAACAATTTAGACAAAAAGAGAATAGAAGCGTTTGAAATGTGGTGCTACAGAAGAATGCTGAGGTTTAGATAGATAGTTCACGTTACTAATGAAGAGGTACTGAATGTAAATGCAGAGCAAAGAAATTTGTAGCTTAACTGATTAGAAGAAGAGATTGATTGGTAAGACACATTCTGATACATCAAAGGTCACCATTTTTTTGCTTGAGGGGGGGGGGGCGGGGGTTGAGGGGCATTTGTAGAGGGAGGCCAAGAGATGAATCCAGTAAGCAGATTCAAGAAGGCTGAAGGTTGTAATACTTACTCGGAGCTGAAGAGGCTTGCACAGGATACAGTAGCGTGAACAGCTCTATCAAACCAGAGTTAGGAGTGAAGACCATCTTCTGACTCGGTCAGAATTGGTTTCTGATAGTGTTAGTGTTTAGGAAGAGAGAGAGAAAGAGAGAGAGAGAGAGAGAGAGTGCGCGCGCGTGCGTCTAAGTGTGTGTTATCTTTACGGGGTTTCTCTAAAAACCAAGTTTTTAAATTCGCTTGGGTAGTGCTCACTTGCTGCAGTTTTGCCCTGAAAATGGTAGGGTGTGTTCCTGCCGAAATATCGGCGGTTGTCGACGACGTCAGCCGGATGCATTGCCGTACTTTATTTGAAATTATTAATTTCTTCTTAACTATCGTTATTACTTTAAAACTTTTTTTTTTTTTTTTTTTTTTTGCGAAACTAGACCTGACGATAGCCAATTTGATGCCCTTTTGTCCATTTCCCATTCTTCGTTTGGCTATGAAAATTCTAACAAAAATGTTTTCTCACAAATTTCTAAATAATTTCTTCTTAATTACCCTGCTTACTTTCAAGCAAATAAACCCTTTTTTGCGAGAATAAACCTCATGCTGTTTAGTTTGATACCCCATTTGTCCACTTCCACTCTTCGTTTGGCTGTGAAAATCCGTAAAATTACCATGTATAATTCATAGGGATCCTTGTATTCGCTCCTCTCAAACATTTAACCACTTGCAACGTCATCGGCAAACGTTAGAGTTTGTTATTTCTCTCTTTTTTTCCATATTTCTCCTTGATATTCCTCACACCTTACTCAATGCATAGTCTGTATAACATCGGGAATAAGCTACAATCCTGTCTCACTCCCTTCTCAACCACTGGTTCCCTTTCATGTCCTTCTACTCTAGTAACAGTAGTTTGGTAACTACACGAATTACAGGTAATCCTCGCTTCCTATTCGTATACCTGTTAACGTCAAACTTCCAAGGAACGTGTTCCAGGTAACACTATCAAATGCTTTTTCTAAATCTAAAAACGCTATAAATGTGGGTTTTCCTTTCTTCGATGTCTCCTCTAAGATAAGTCACAGAGTCAGTGTTGCCTCGCGTCTTAGTACACACGATGATATTCAATTTTCCATCTTGCGTGCTGAGGAATTATGGTCAGCGTCTGAATTCTGTATGACGTTCTACAGTAAAAAGTCATTCGTTGCGTGTATGTTATCGATATTGTGCCCAATGTAAGCCAACAAATTATTTACGTTGGCATAGAAATACGAAATCCCATGTTTAATTTCGTTTAGTATACCACAACACAGAAGTCCATTCCTTTGGAGCTCACGATTACCTTAGTCGTTTAATGATTGTACTTATGCAGTGACAACGAACATACATTATAATTTAGCCTCGTTTATCTCTCTATATTATACGCTATGGTGACGGAATAATAACTATAAATGGTTGAAGATCTTTTCTTTGTGAGGCAGGCGTCGCTCGTTCTAGAGACGTGACCATTACGACTTGCGGAGATAAAGTACCCTTTGTGCTAATTAGAGGCGTTGGCCATGTTCTTTGGCTTGGAAAGTTTCAAGTTTTATCTTGAGCCTAAGTTTTTTTGTTTAGAGATGGACAACTAGGCATTGACGCATTGACATAGGTATTAGCTACACCGCAGAAGACAAGGAGAATAGCCATATGGGCTATCAGGATCTCCACCTTAAATTTTGATGTGCGGGTATAAAAGGAGTGGATAACCGAGTGGCTGACGCCCTTAGTCGAATGTTTCAATATGGTGAGGAGGTACAGGTCTTTCCACGAAGACTGAGGAACCTGCTTCTGTAGAGCAGTCTTCGGGAAGATACTGGGGCTGTCTGGAGGTTTAGCGGAAAAACAAGATACTGAAAGTCGGTTACCGACATAAAGCAATAGCTGACAGAGAGTAAAGAGGTGCCTGGATACTCAGCCAACAAGTGGATACTTCACTACTGTAAACACTATGATGGGAAGAACAAAGTATACCTGTCCCAAAATATGGTCCCTCCCGTGTTTAGGTATTTTCATCACATGCAAGTCAGCTGGGAGTATTTAAAACAATCGTGAAGATTGAAGATCATCTCACGTGGCCTACGTTAAACCATGACCTCCGAAAATTAGTTGGCCAGTGCGAAGAGTCCAAGAGAGCTAAACCCAACCCTAATACCTGGGTAGGGAGACTTAGCTCTGATAGGGCGGAGCACCCAATGGACAAGGTTTTCATCAATTACTTAGGTCCCCTACCCCACAATTAAAAAGGGTACAGGTACGTGTTAATGGTGGTGGACGCCTTTGTCTGGTTCGTTTGGATACTGCCAAGCAGGAAAGGTACGTCTAGGGAAATTATTAAACTTCTCAGTCATATTTCTCCATTTGTGGGACCCTGAGAGTTCTGGTCAGTGACAATGCGCCAGCATTCCTGTCCCGGTAATTTAAGAAGTTTTGTTTTGCGAGTGCTATATGTTCCGGCGTAACGTCAAGCGCCGGCACGATGGTCAAGAATGTAAGACCAGAGAGGGCTGTCAGACGTCAGCCAGTAGTACGCTGACGGACCCCTATCTAGGACGACACTGAGACAGGAGCGGCACCTAGGCCAAGAGAATATAAGCCCCGTTCCGCCTAGACGCAGGCAGTCTACGAGTATGACAGCAGCAACTTAGGAAAATGTATTCCCTGTCTTGTGCTACGAATTGTACTGAAGAGACTGCTTATGTTTCATGTCGCCCTTTGCTTGCGACATCCCATTGTAAATTTCTCTAAGTTAAGTTGGTTGGTTGCTTGGGGAAGGAGACCAGACAGCGTGGTCATCGGTCTCATCGGATAAGGGAAGGATAGGGAGGGAAGTCGGCCGTGCCCTTTCAGAGGAACCATCCCGGCATTTGCCTGGAGTGATTTAGGGAAATCACGGAAAACCTAAATCAGGATAGCCGGACGCGGGATTGAACCGTCATCCTCCCGAATGCGAGTCCAGTGTCTAACCACTGCGCCACCTCGCTCGCTCTCTAAGTTATGTATTGTCAATTATCTCACTGTAATAAAATCTCATTAATATGATTTGCTTGAATTGTTATCTAGCGATCCGAGAAAGCAGGTTTCCTAGGCACTACACTACACTACATCCCATGTAACCACGACCCAGTACCACCCGCAACCTTCCTTTGCTACGGGTGTTAATAGTAATTTAAAATCTGGTATGATCATCTACCACGCGACGTTTAAGATGAAGTGAGTGAGTCCATTGGGTGGCTTAATTTTGCTTTCAACACTGCTGCATATGAATCTCATAGGACCACTCCCACCAAGTTAATGTTTGCCTTCGCTGTTAATTCGGCACTATCAAATTTGTGGTCTATTAATGATCTTCTGCCTTATGATAACGATACTAAGGTCATCAGGAATAACTAGGAAGTTGCCAGGAACAACAGCCGACTTGCATGCTGGAGGGGGGCTGTGCGATACAACAAGGGTAGATGTCCGTCCTCGCCACTACGAGGAGACCTAGTCTCCCTAAAGAACTTCTGGACGCAAAGCAAAGAAGTACAGGTCACTTCTAAGATGTTGCTACAGTTTGTGGGACCTTACAAGGTAGTCAAGATGGTTGCCCCATGAACTTCTTGATCCATCTTACCAGGGCTCATATTAGGCAACTAAAAACCACTACTGGTAACCAAGATGCTGGGGGACCCCCTCGCACTTCGTCAGCCCTCTCGCCCACCAACTTCAGGGGGGAGGCTTCAGCTGTGCTCATTTCATATTATGGCTGCTGACTTATAGTTTAGTCATTCATGTTTCCAACGAGTTGCTTAGTAACCGAAGGATGTTTTCCTACCATGGCGCAGGGTGGCAGCGCCGAGCGGCAGTATATGGACGTGGGCAGCATTTTCGGATCTTATCAGCGGAACTGTGTATAGTCCAGGGTCCACGGTTGCCGCAAATGTGTTGACATCCCTGGGAGCTCAACATCAACTAAAGTCGGCAGTCTGGCTTCACGTGTATGCGGTGGCACTGAGATGCCTATTGCAGTCCACACTGTCAGCCACTCAACTAACTGTAGGATACAAACTTGGCTTGGGAATCCGCCTCATCTCAGGACTGGGGATTTTATGACGATCGTCCATTCCTAGCTACGGACAGCAATTTCGAATTTCATAAACTACTGTTGTGAGCCTGAGTATTCTGCTTATCTTTCTAGTTTGGGATTGATTTTCCTGTAACTGGCCTGATATACTGTGGGGTGTATGCGTTCGTTTGTTTCTGTACTGGGATATCTCTAGCCGTTTTGCACATGTTTCGTGACTTGTGATGAACATGGTCTACTTATTAAAAATTAGTTGGCAATTCTGGCTTTGTATTGTCATACTGCTGAATGGAATGGCTTGCTTGTGTCTGTACAAGCTCCGAGTTTTTATATTGTTTAGGGAACTGCGTACTCGAGTAATCGCTCTAAAACTTTGTTGTCATTTGTATTTTTTGTGTTCACCAACATGGCCCCACTGACTGGTGCTTGTGTTTTCTCGTTTTAATAATAACAGGATTAGTGCAGTTTGTATATCGCAGAGGAGCTAATAGTCATTTCACAATCATTATAATATTAAATTCAAGCGAGTCTTGCTGTATGGTCCTGTGTGCCTCCAAGTGGAGCTAAGTTCACAGCTAATCTACTGCGTTTAAAGAGCGTTCGCTTCTCGTGCTTCAACGTGATGTCTGTTTGTTTATCTCCCTCTGCAGTCTCAGTGGGCTTAATATGACGCATTCAGGGCCTCTATTGCTGGCTGTAGACAGACATTAACTGTTTGAACTGTTAGTTCCTCTAATTGAGCATTTAACTTAATTTAGTTGCCTCAAGGCGGTTCTATTTTAATTTCTCTGTTGTGCTGGCAGATGATCTTTTGCTATCATATCTAGTAGCGCTCACAGTTAATTTTGTAACTTTCATAATAACGTGAATGAATGGTACTTCACGGCCTTTGATGCCAAATCTTTCTGCTAAATTTATTTATGAAAATCTCTGATAGCGCAATCGAGATGTGCATTTGCCGACAGAAGAATATTTTAAAATTTAAAATCATTTCCGCGTTCACAGTGGGCCTCACTTGTGCCTGAGTTCAGCATTCTGTGTATGCTTAACAGTTTGAGAGGTCTTACTTATGACCAACATCTGACTGATCGTGGGACGGGAATTTGTGTTGGTTGGTTGGTTGTTTGGGGGAAGAGACCAAACAGCGAGGTTATCGGTCTCATAGGATTAGGGAAGGATGGGGAAGGAAGTCGGCCGTGCCCTTTCAATGGAACCATCCCGGCATTTGCCTGGAGCGATTTTGGGAAATCACGGAAAACCTAAATCATGATGGCCGGACGCGGGATTGAACCGTCGTCCTTCCGAATGCGAGGAATTTGTGTTCTAAAAAAATGTAGCCTGTCCGCTGGCAACAGCGGACTGGATTAACAATATAGACGTATTTTTAGTGGGCCTTCTTGTGTTCTATTGAAATATCCTGTAACAACCTGACTGGGTCTAAGCCGCTAATATGGTTGTTCAAGATTATTATTATAATTGTTGTTGTTATTGCTTGACCTGAAGCTCTTGGTTGCAGATTGCTGATGTTGCCGTAACTCGTTTTTGTATTTTATTTTACGCACTTAGAATTGTATTGTGCTTTTAAAATTTTTAATTGTTTTCGAGTTATTCTTTGGTTAAACGTCAGTGACTCCTCCTCCTTAATTGTTATCCTTTGTTGTTAAGAGATTTTTTTGTTTAAGAGATAATAAATCGTTATTTATTGAAATACCGTTCAATTTACCCAACACCTTACCACTCCAGAACCACATCCCCATCAAATCGGTCTTTCTGTCTCTCTATGCACACTACGTTACTTTTGTAACGTTGAGGGTCAACTGCCACTCCCTGCACCAAGCGCCGATCCTCTGAAGGTCTTCCCGCATTTCGCTATAATTTCCTAGCCGTGCGACTTGTCTACATACAACAGCATTGTCCGCGGAGAGCCCCATCGAACTTCTGAAGTTATTTGCTAGGTTATTTAAATATATAGTAAAAACTAATGGTCCTATAACAGTCCCTTGGAGTACCTCCGAAGTTATTTTTATGTCTGTACATTTCCGTTCACTAAGAACTCTTCAACCCAATCACACAACGAGTCTGATGTTCCGTACGCTCGTATTTTATTCATTAGACGGCAGTTTGAAACTGTAACTGAACGTTTTCTGGAAGTCAAGGAACCTGCGCATCGGTACCTACTGTTTTCTGGAACTCGTGGATGAACGGGACAAGCTGGGTTTCACGCGATCGCTGTTTTCCAATGTTGATTTCTACATACGAGATTTTCTGTCCCCTAAAATGTCGTAATACGTGAGCATAAAACATTTTCCAGAATTCTACAACAGATCTACTTCAACAATAGAGGCCTATAGTTATGTATGTCGGTTCGACAAACCTTCTTGAAAACGGGAATAATGTGCACTTTTTTCCAATCGCTAGGAACGCTCTGGCGACGCATGGTACTTAGCTACTGGAAAAGAAGCAAGCTCTTTCGCACATTCTATGGAGAACACTTTTGGTATCTTATCAGGTCCAGTGTCTTTATTCTGTTGGGCTTTTTCAGTTGATTTTTTATTTGTGTAGATATAGATTAAGATTTGTTCCTTTTTTTATGTGGAAGTTGTTTCACTGCAAATACCTATTGATTTTATCACTGTCTCCGCTTTCCTGCATTAGCTACGCCACATTTTTTGCATTGTGTGATCCGGTGTATTTTCTTACTTTCTTTATCAGATTAATAATTTCTGCTCCTGCAATTGATATTCATTCTGCATTCCGTTGTTGTTGTGCAGTGTTCAATATTCGTTCAAAATATTCAGCAAGTAGAAGATGAGTTTGGTTGTAGCTCGTCACTTGGTTACTATCATTTTTCTCAGAGTGCAAGTGAGATAGCTTTTCGCTTTGAGAGGTATCTCCGAAGGGCCCTGTGGAAGTATCAAGTGTTGCTCCTTTCAAAATCTTATTCCAGAGTGAACAATAGCTACTTTAAAAATTTTGTTTTTCATCTCTTATGTTTTGAAAGCTGTCTTCGTTTGTTCCTAAAACCATCATTTACCAAACAATCAGCTACAAGTGTTAAATTAATTTCCTTTGATATTCTGTAAGTCAACCCATCCAAGGTATGGTCCTGAACAGACTTTAAACTAAACACATTGAATGCACTGCAGTTCTCTTCATATTTAGAAAACTTTGGCATAAGGAATCACAGCTGTGGTAGATTCCTATTTCACATTTCACATTCTTCTTATCTTCTTCCGTTCGCACTAAAATCACTTTGTCGCCCTTTTTAAATAAACACTGCCGGAAGAGTCCTTCATTTCTACGCTACGTTATGGCTTACGCCCTCACTTGTTGTTGAAAGAAAATTGTGAAATCATTAACAGCAGTTCCGTTTCCCCAATGTAATAAATCTGTAGTGTAGAACTACTTTAGTCAAATGTCTTTCCGTTTATTTATTAACTTAACCTGCCTTAGAAGCAATAACTTCATCAGGCCCTGACGAGACGTTTCGTTTCAAACATGTAAACCTTAAAAATAGAGCTTTCGCTCTGAAACATATCTAGGTAAATAAAAACACAAAACACAGAGAGTCGATGGAATTTTACCCATAAATTATTTTTAAAAATGTTACTACAGTGGTTTCGAAAACTCCAAGAACAGATCCCTTTTGTATAATTATGGATTGTCCGCATGAGTTACGTGCCTCTATACTGTGTAACTTTGAAAATTTTCCGTCGCGGGGTTTACTATCTACGATCTGAATATATGTTCCGATAACTTCAAAACTGTCCCCAAACGTCGAACATTTAACTTAGAGGAACAATGTCATTTTTGTTTGCGAATGTACTACGAACTAGAATTGAAAAAGCTGTGATGGAACCATCAGTCAGTTACTTATTATGAGAAAAATTAAGTTGCGGTCGATGATTCTGTTGTATTAGACAGGACACTGACCGATGTTGGTGCTCTGTTGACACCTCAAACGCCTTTGGCGTTAGTTCTCTTGTAGACACTGTGGTGAGATTGTCCAACGGCCGTTCCTCGCTCCCCTCTAATCAGAGGCGAGTCAATATCAGCTGTATACCTTCGTGACATCAAAGCTGTGTGCTGTGTCGACGTCTGTTAGCCGTACTGGCCGCCTTACGACCTTCTTGCACCATCTCGTTATCGCAATTTTTCTAATGTTGAGCGACGAAAAATCGTCAAAGAGGGGTAGGGTTGTTTAAAAACATCGAGCTCCTTAGAGCTTCTACCCTGTTGGACACTGGCCTGCCGATCTATCACTGTTTAATCCTCCACCCAAGACGCCATTCCGATGCTGTATTGGAGAAGCATAGTTCCGACACACCGCTCTGCTGACCAAAAATGTCGACCTCTGAAACAGGAGCACTGCTTCTTCTTTTGACGAGGCTGAACGGAGTCCATTCCATTTTTGTCAACAAAGAGATGTCCCTGGAAGGACCAGAGACTGAAACCGAGTCCTCCGCGTGGTAGTCACACAACCTGCTATTCTCCCACGGAGGAAAACCACAAGGATATGTCCGTCTTTAAACTCTACTTCTGTATTTATTCTAAATCTGCATCTACACTCTGCAAACCACCGTGAGGTGCATGGTAGAGGGAACGTCCCATTGTACCAGTTATTAGGGTTTATTCCTGTTCCATTCACATGTGGAGCGCGGAAAGAGTGCCTCTGTGCGTGCAGTAATTATTCTAATCTTATTCTCACTATCCACATGTGAGCGATACGTAGGGTTGCTAGTACATTCCTCGAGTCATCGTTTCAAGCCGATTCTTGAAACTTCGTTAATAGACTTTCTCGGGATAGTTCACGTCTATCTTTAAGAGTCTTCCAGTTCAGTCTTTTCGTTTTGTGAACTGTACGATTTTACGTTTCTGAACATTTAAAGTAAGTTGCCAACTTTGCAGGACTTTGAAATCTTATCAAGATATGACTGAGTATTTATGCAGATTCTTTCAGATAGTTCTTCATTATAGATAACTGTGTCATCTGCAAACAGTCTGATGTTACTATTAATATTATCTGCAAGGTCATTAATATACAATATGAACAGAAACCAAAAGAATGTACCCAGAACCGCATTAGACTATAAGATGTTAAGAAGGAGAAGTGAAAGCAACTCATACAATCACTGTGATGTCACGACTCTCATAAAACTAGTTCAGCACTCCTCCATTTGCATAATTATAGGTGAACAAAAAATGAAAAACGGACTAGATCTGCACCCAGATCCATACTCTTCACGGGCTCTTCATTTATCAGTTGCGATAGCTAGTCATGCATTCAGAGTTGACTAAAATTTTGGAAGGTACGAAAACCTGTGTAGCTGAAGTTTTGAATATAGCTCACTGTCAGGAAAGTTTCGAGTCATAGTACAGTAGATATTTTTGTTCAATGGTTCAAATGGCTCTGAGAATTATGGGACTTAACATCTGAGGCCATCAGTCCCATAGAACTTAGAACTACTTAAACCTAACTAACCTAAGGACATCACACACATCTATACCCGAGGCAGGATTCGAACCTGCGACCGTAGCGGTAATAGTCTCGCGGTTCCAGACTGAAGCGCCTAGATCCGCTCGACCACAGTGGCCGGCACATTAACAGTGATAAGAATTTCAGGAAATACATAAATGGGCTCAAAATTTAGCAGGCGTGTAGGTCTCAGGAAGATGGGAACCCATCGGAGCTCATCCGCGGCGAGAGGCACTCTGTAATCCCCTTCCCCTCCCCAGCCGACACGAGTCGAAGGGCCGGCCGCTGGTGGCCGAGCGGTTCTAGGCGCTTCAGTCTGGAACCGCGCGACCGCTACGGTAGCAGGTTCGAATCCTGCCTCGGACATGGATGTGTGTGATGTCCTTAGGTTAGTTAGGTTTAAGTAGTTCTAAGTTCTAGGGGACTGATGACCTCAGATGTTAAGTCCCACAGTGCTAGGAGCCATTTGAACCATTTGAACGAGTCGGATGTGAAACAGTGATGGAATAAACAAAGTCCTTCTAAACAGACGAAAGTGAAAATAAGAAAGGTACCACGCGGAAATTGACAACGCTGAGAGCTGAAAGCAATTTCAGGAAATGTAACACAAAATCGGCAGGCGTTTGTGCCAGATGCAGATGCAGAACGTGGAGTTCTGAGTACTTTTCCAGTTTTTGGAGGAGAATTGACATTGTTAAGGAAATTAGGAAGCGGGGTCCCTACGCGATGGAATAGGACAACAGTTAATCCAAAGGTCATAGAATCACGTCCGGTAACAACACCCATAATGCCCAAAGACAAAGCGCATACAATCAAGGTGAAACGAGAACTCAGGAGCCTAACAGCCGAAGCCACAAACCCGAACAGTCCCGTCCCTACGCTTGGGAAGAAACATCAACAGCGGTTAAACATATTAAGCTAGGAAAAGCTCCAGGGTTTGACAATATCCGCCCTGAAATCCTAATAAACGTCGGTAAATACACAAAAGTATGGATGGCTCATTTTTTCACAGACATTACGCAAACCACCAATATACCACAAAAATTTAAATGCTCGAAGATAATTGCTATATTAAAACCTGATAGCCCTCAGAGCTAAGAGCTACAGACTGTTAGCCATGCTGTCTGCGACCTATATGTTACTAGGGGTGCTTATACATGATAGAATCAGTACAAGATAATTTGAAGTAGTCCCGGTCGAACAAGCAGGCTTCCAGGCAAAACGAATATGTACAGATCAAGTTCTGCCCCTCACCACTTAAGAGGCAGGATTACAAAGAAAAGCCGCGCGGAATTAGCCGAGCGGTCTCAGGCGCTGCAGTCATGGACTGTGCGGCTGATCCCGGCGGAGGTTCGAGTCCTCCCTCAGGCATGGGTGTGTGTGTTTGTCCTTAGGATAATTTAGGTTAAGTAATGTGTAAGCTTGGGGACTGATGACCTTAGCAGTTAAGTCCCATAAGATTCACACATTTTCAAAGAAAACATAACACCACTACTGCATCTGTAGACTTATTAATGACCTACGATATAACGTGGACAGAATAAATTCTATACAAGCTTCTTCACGGTATGCCTTGTAAACGAATAACTCATCTGTTCGACAATATGCTAAACGACCGACTGTTCCAAGTAGTCATGAGATACAATATCAACTCCCCCAAAAAATTAAAAATCTGTCTACTATAGGGGTCGCTCTTTGCTCTACTTCTCTTTAGCCTGTACATTTGAGACATGGCAAAAACAGAAGCAAGGAAGTTTGGTTACGCCGACGACTGGGTACTTGCAACAGGTGTATCTCGATTGAACAGTCAGAAGAAATCCTAACGGAGGATGTAGATGTAATGAGAAAGTACTTTCGAAAATAGAGACTCCAACCAAACGCCACCAAAACCGAAGTTTCTTGCTTTCACATAAATAACAAACTCACCGGAAACAAACTCAACATACAGTTTGAAAACACTACAGTTATTCACATTAAAACATCGAAGTAAGTGGGGGTAACCCTTGATAGAACTCTGTCTTTCAGAGAGTATCTAACAAAAACAGTAGAAAAATTGAAAACAAGAAATGTCATTCAAAAGCTATGTGGTACAGCCTGGGGACCATCGTCATCCACTCTACCGACTGTTCGTCTGAGTCTTGTCTCCGAAACCGCTGAATATTGTACCCAGTTTGGCCAAAAACCCCATATGCACAAATGACAGGTGTCCAACCATGAGAATAACTGCTGGAAAGGTTGCCAGTACTAAGCCACATTCCACCCCCACCCCCAATTACGACGCATTAATGACCTCACGAACAAATACAAACAGATCGTGGATAATAAAAATCCACCAGTCCATCTACAGGGTATATCGATGATGCAGACTGTTGTGGCGTAACAAGACAGCTACGCCACACTGAAGTAGCCGAAAGGCACGCGTAATCTCACTTAGGCTAGATAGAGGTCTGAAACAGGATACGTAATGAATAGTAGCAAGAAAAGTACGTAGCTTCTATTATACTTAACTTTTAATCCGTCATTGGTTTACAACGTTCTTGATGAGACATTTCATACGATAACTATCAAACTATGTAAGGCTAATGGCGCCTTGCTAGGTCGTAGCCATGGACTTAGCTGAAGGCTACTCTAACTGTTTGCTCGGCTAATGAGCGATGCTTCGTCAGTGTAGTCGCTAGCAATCGTCGTCGTACAACTGGGCGAGTGCTAGTCAGTATCTCGAGACCTGCCTTGTGGTGGCGCTCGGTCTGCGATCACACAGTGGCGACACGCGGGTCCGACATGTACTAAATGGACCGCGGCCGATTTAAGCTACCACCTAGCAAGTGTGGTGTCTGGCGGTGACACCACACAGACCTTAACCGACTCCGCTCTAGACGACCATCAGTAATAACTGCAAGGATCGCTGGGGAAGATCAGTTCAATCTTACTACTGCATGAACTCAAGAGTGAATTGGACAGCAAAATAATAATTTGCCGTGTGCCACCCAAAAACACCGGAATTTACGGGACTTCACGTGATAGGCAAAATGTGGTAAATGACAAACTGAATTATAACCCAACATGGCAGATGTGCATATTTTTTACACAAATGGGGTAAGCAACCATCCCCACTTTGTGACTGCGGAGAACCACAGATCATCAGGGACATTAGAGAAAATGCCCCACAAGATTATACGATGACAGACCAGGAAATGTCCTGCTGGCGACTCCAAAGTCTATGCATTGCATAAATACTACAGATGTTTCTTCATAAGATATTGCATTGTACACTCCTGGAAATGGAAAAAAGAACACATTGACACCGGTGTGTCAGACCCACCATACTTGCTCCGGACACTGCGAGAGGGCTGTACAAGCAATGATCACACGCACGGCACAGCGGACACACCAGGAACCGCGGTGTTGGCCGTCGAATGGCGCTAGCTGCGCAGCATTTGTGCACCGCCGCCGTCAGTGTCAGCCAGTTTGCCGTGGCATACGGAGCTCCATCGCAGTCTTTAACACTGGTAGCTTGCCACGACAGCGTGGACGTGAACCGTATGTGCAGTTGACGGACGTTGAGCGAGGGCGTATAGTGGGCATGCGGGAGGCCGGGTGGACGTACCGCCGAATTGCTCAACACGTGGGGCGTGAGGTCTCCACAGTACATCGATGTTGTCGCCAGTGGTCGGCGGAAGGTGCACGTGCCCGTCGACCAGGGACCGGACCGCAGCGACGCACAGGTAACACTACGCAGTGCCGTAGGGGACCGCACCGCCACTTCCCAGCAAATTAGGGACACTGTTGCTCCTGGGGTATCGGCGAGGACCATTCGCAACCGTCTCCATGAAGCTGGGCTACGGTCCCGCACACCGTTACGCCGTCTTCCGCTCACGCCCCAACATCGTGCAGCCCGCCTCCAGTGGTGTCGCGACAGGCGTGAATGGAGGGACGAATGGAGACGTGTCGTCGTCAGCGATGAGAGTCGCTTCTGCCTTGGTGCCAATGATGGTCGTATGCGCGTTTGGCGCCGTGCAGGTAAGCGCCACAATCAGGACTGCATACGACCGAGGCACACAGGGCCAACACCCGGCGTCATGGTGTGGGGAGCGATCTCCTACACTGGCCGTACACCACTGGTGATCGTCGAGGGGACACTGAATAGTGCACGGTACATCCAAACCGTCATCGAACCCATCGTTCTACCATTCCTAGACCGGCAAGGGAACTTGCTGTTCCAACAGGACAATGCACGTCCGCATGTATCCCGTGCCACCCAACGTGCTCTAGAAGGTGTAAGTCAACTACCCTGGCCAGCAAGATCTCCGGATCTGTCCCCCATTGAGCATGTTTGGGACTGGATGAAGCGTCGTCTCACGCGGTCTGCACGTCCAGCACGAACGCTGGTCCAACTGAGGCGCCAGGTGGAAATGGCATGGCAAGCCGTTCCACAGGACTACATCCAGCATCTCTACGATCGTCTCCATGGGAGAATAGCAGCCTGCATTGCTGCGAAAGGTGGATATACACTGTACTAGTGCCGACATTGTGCATGCTCTGTTGCCTGTGTCTATGTGCCTGTCGTTCTGTCAGTGTGATCATGTGATGTATCTGACCCCAGGAATGTGTCAATAAAGTTTCCCCTTCCTGGGACAATGAATTCACGGTGTTCTTATTTCAATTTCCAGGAGTGTATATATTATACTCTATATATTTTCTCTATGTATAAACAAGCCTTTCTATAAATACATAAATGGAGGGAAGTGTTGTGACTTGTGAGTACATACGTCATCGGTAGGAAGAAACCTCGTGATCGATCGTGGAATCTTGGGCGTCTGCAAAAATTATGCCAAGAGGGGGCAAGATTCTAAAATTGGCAGTTTTTATACAATTGATTCGTTGAGTTTTAAAACATGTCTGCGCCAAGACATAAGACGTACACGAATCTTACTGTATCTCAAACGACTGATGTCCATTTGGTATTTTTAAGATAGATTGCTGTGATACCTAAAGAATAATCTTGCTTCAAGGGTATGTAAAAATACATCTTTTCATATTATTGATATGAATATGGCTTCACCTTCTTGAGTCAACGATTTGAAATTACATCCTCACATGATTAAAGCCATGATATCCAACACGTTATGAGATAATGCTATAAAATATCCACGAAAAAACATTTTTTCATATTTCCACTGAACGTCAGGTTGACATGGAAACAAAAGAAAGTAAGAATGCTTGAGTTAAACGTTTTGGATTTGAACAAAAATAACCAACGAAAGATACTTCCCGAACTGATGAAACCAAGAATAAACACTAACAAAGACTTGTTGATGCCATCTACAACACTTCACTTGCATAGAAAACTTCGCACTGGATCACGCTACTACTTTCATACCATTTTCTTTGCTAAAGAGGATTAGGACGGATGGCGGGCATAGCTACTGCTTCCATGGTTATCTTGCGCTGGTAACCCGCGTGTCAGGGTATTAGATCGGTTCCTTTCCGCAGCTCGATAAGAGCATTACGAAGAAGTGCAGAGAAAAAACTGAGGGCATTATTCCGGCACTGTTTTGTATGGGATAGTAGTCACTTTGACCGTAGCAAAGAGCTAAAACATCTGACGGGACAAAGATTCGATAAAATTTTCCGTGAATACTTTCACAACCAAAAAAATCTCAGATATGTAGTGACGGCAAAGTCGCAGTATTTCGCGTCATATTCGTCAATGAAAATTTGGAGGGTAGTGGAGTCGGAGACAAGCATTGCTAGACATTAGCGAGAATTATCCACCAACCCCTCGTGGATGCCCATGCGTGGATTATTAGTTAACTGCAAGAGGTATTCATTAAAGAGGCAGAGTTGGAGGTGTTTGTGGAGAGTTAATAAATTGGATCTGTTTTCGCTGAAACACGAAGTATTTTGATGTCTCTCGCTCGACGTAACTTTGAAACAGATCGCTGTTCCGTCTGTCGGGAGATTGTATGTGGATGTTGCGAAGGACCAGTTGGAGGCGGTGCACATTTTCCACTGCATAGTCGGATCTTGAAATCTTTCTAAATGCTACTTGACTGCTATACTATGTTTATTATTGGGGTTGGAGTAGCGACTATTTTAATTTTTCCTCGTTGATCAAAGCAATGTTGGCGACCCTCATCGAGAGTGTTTTAGAACTGTAGCACTGCCGATAACTGATCCGGCTCCACCAATACCAGATTGCTTGTTACTCAGTGGTGCAATATGTTGCGTAATTTGTCTCGCGAGTCATGCATTGCCGGGAGTGAGTTGGATCCGACAGCGACCGCGAAAGAGACTTCGCATGATGTCACGGCATATCCGAGAATGAAGAATCTAAAGGACACTCCAAGAAAAATGACTTGTTCAACTCTTCTACCGGAAAGTGTACGCTATTCTGTAAGTTCTATTTTTAATATGTTTCCACATGAGATCAAAAATGTGAGCTGTAAATCAAATACTTTAAAGTTTATTCCGAAAGGTTTCCTTCTGGTATACAGCTACTCCGTACACAATTTCTTGTTTTAGTATAGGAATTTCCACTGGAATGCAGTTGTTCTAATTTTCATATTTCTATTTTTCATTCGCTTTACGTGAACCATAAATTACTAAAAACAGTGTTTAGAAAAAAAAACTTAAGAACACTCACGTTTATACGATACTGAGGAACATGTCGCATACACAACATCCCGAGACTTTCTAGGGGTTGTACTCATATATCACTGTTCGTACTTGAAACTTCGATTTTATTTAAACGTACCCGAAAATGACATCAAGCTTGATTCTTTCTCCAATGATAGCGATGATAGCTCGTTAACATCCTTGCATCACTGAAGCGTCATCATTAACTTGCCATTAGATTGTGTTACACGAAGACTGGAATGGTTTTTTGGCAGTCGCGCCGGGTGTTTTCGCTAGACCCATATTATGCTGGGCTCTCACTTCACTGATAGCGCCCTTTTTATCAGAGGAAACGATCCTGTCTAATATCTAGGTATACTTCCGTACGAGCACTACTTTCTTTTATCTTCGTAGTTCTTACGCGAAATGTACGTTGGCAACAGCAGAATCGTTCTACAGTCAGCTTCAAATGCCGTCTCTCTAAATTTTCTCACTAAAGTTCCTCGAAAAGAACGCCGCCAGCCCTCTAGGGATTCTCATTTCAGTTGCTGAAGCATCTCCGTAGTACTTGCTTGTTGTTCGAATCAACCGGCAACAAATTTAGCAGAAGATCTGGTTGCCCACTTGGCTGATGCTGCAGCCACTACTCGTGAACTACCTGGTTGTTGAGTGTGTTAGACAATCAGCCGCACGGAGTGGCCACGCGGTTTGAGGCGCCGGAATGGTAGCTCAGCGTGTTCGGTCGGAGGGCTGCTCGCCCTCTGTAATAAAAAAACTGAGTAAAGGAATCAACGATCAACTTCGACGGATGTCTTGTGTCGTTCGCCCAGATCAAACACAACAAACCACTCCGAAAAAAAAAAGGACGCTATGTCACGGTTTGCGCTGCCCCTCCAGCCGGAGGTTCGAGTCTTCCCTCGGGCATGGGGGTGTGTGTGCGTGTGGTGTGTGTGTGTGTGTGTGTGTGTGCGTGTGTGTGTGTGTGTGTGTGTGTTATTCTTAGCATAAGTTAGTTTAAGTATTGTGTAAGCCTAGGGACCTATGACCTCAGCAGTTTGGTCCCCTAGGAATTCACACACATCTGAACATTTTGTAGACAATCATTAGCCTGCAGATATCAGTTGTGCATTAATGTACACGGCTGACATTTTCAGCAACATCTCTAAAACAATACTCATTATATATAAATGATGTAGTAGACAACGTTTGAGACTCTTGATTTGTTTTCTTTCTTTTCCATTTTGCTGACGATGCTGTTACCTTTAGGAAGGCTGCAACGCCAGAAGACTGTGTTTTGTTTCGAGTATAAATAAGCGAAGAAGTCCACTACTTTTCGATTACACTACTGGTCACAAAACATTGGAAACGGTGAATACAGTAAAATATCTGTGAGTAACCATCCGGTGTGATCTTGAGTAGACCGCAGGCTGTAGGAAAAGCAGGTGTCAAATTGAGATTCATAGATAGAATCTTAAGCAAATATAATTCATGCACGAAAGAAGTAGCTTAGAAACCACTTATTCGAACGGTTCTTGAACATTGGATATCTCTCTGAGATCATTACCAAGTACGATTAACAAGAGAGACAGAAAAGATTCGACGAAGAGCGGCAAGTTTCTTCCGGGATGGTTCAGTAAGCGCAGAGCTTCACGGAGATGTTCAATCAGCTTCAATGGCAATCGCTACAAGAGAGGTATTGTGTTTCACGGGGAAGATTACAGTTGAAATTATGACAGCATTCGTTCGAAGAAGATTCAAAAAATATATTTCTTTATCTTACATAACTAGAACGAAATAACCACGACGAGAAAATCTGAAAAATTAGGGCTCATACGGAAGTTTATCAGCAGGCGTTCTTCCCACGCATCATTTTCTGATGGTACACAGAACGGGGAAAATTATACTGGTACCAGAGTTACGCTACCCTACAAACTGCGAGGTGGCATGCTGATTATAGGCGTAAACCTTTTGCTAGGTTTACATCTTAATAATGAGGAACAAATTGGTTCACAGCCTGTATATACATAACTTGGTTCGCATTAATGGCTACATCAGAGCCGTTATTTGTTGTTGAAACTAATAATCACCTTCAGCGATAAAGTTACTGAGCTATTTGAAAAGCCCAATACTAAATTGATGAGAAAAACTTAAGGAAGGAGCTAATTTTCGCGTGACATCTCACTGTCAAGTATAGCTTGGACCTGCACAGAAGGAAATGTTACAGTATGGTATAGAAGACAACTGAAAGACTTAGGCAATGAGACGAACAGATATGACACGTTTATTTAAAGACAATAAATACTTTGAATTCTCCGCAATTTATTATGGTCCCCTTGTTATTAAGCGGGTGTACTAGAAAGTAATGCCTCCGACATTTTTATGTGAAAACTCTTAAAGCTTTTTAAATAGAACAAACATTATTAACGTTGTACATCTTATTCTTCACGTCTACGTATCTGCAGCCCTCTGCCGCTAGAGGACTCCGAATTGCAGCGTGTTAACACGCCGGTGTCTAACGTAACTGAGTCAGTGCATGAGAAACAGCGCGCTGCAATCTAGTTTCGAATTCGAAGAGATCGTCCACACACGGAGCACCTTCTGCTTCAGCATCACAGTATGAGACCACACATGAGAGCTGTGACATTTGCAACAATCCGACGCCTTGGGTCCACCGTCACAAACGTCCTCCGTACAGACCCGTCCTGGCCCCGTCCCAATGTCATATGTTTCATAAACTTAAAGAACATCTTCGATGACTTCACTTTGCTACTGATGAAGTGATGCAAGCAGAGGTGAGGTTGTGACTTTTTCAACAAAGTCAAACATTCTACAGTGACAGTATTTTAAAAAAAAGTTTAAAACAACCTGCTCCCTCGTTGGGAGAACTATGTTCGTCGCCAGAGTGACTATGTTGACAAATAAATATGTTGACCTGAAGAATAAAGAGGCAGAATATTAATAACATTTGTTTTATTTCAAAAGCTTTAAGAGTTTTCACATAAAAATTTGGAGGCATTACTTTTCAGCACACCCTCGTACAAAGACGAGACATTGCTCTTAACAGGGTGTGTGATCACCCCGGATGGCAGTCCATGTTCTGCAACGCGCTCCCACGCTGCTCACAAGATTGGGAAGCAGTTCTTGTGCTAGGCTGATGCATTCCTCTAAAGCGCTGTTGACAACTGCTGGAACGTCGCTGGTGCACGTGAACGTGCCGCATTACGTCTACCCAAGGCATCCCAAGTGTGCTCGATGGAATTTAAGTCGGAACAACGACCAGGCCAATCCATTCGTCGAATATCCTCTCGTTCCAAAAGCTCCTACACCTGCGCAGTTCGATGCTGTAATGCATTGTCATCCATACAAAGCAAGTGAGGGCCGAAAGCACGCCTGAAAAGACGCTCATGGGGGAAAAACACAGTGTCACAATAACGTATGTAAGTAGGCTGTTTAGGTTTTTATGTTGGTAACGCCACGTAGCGCTCTATATGAAAATCACTGCCGGCCGGGGTGGCCGAGCGGTTCTAGGCGCTACAGTCTGGAACAGCGCGACCGCTGCGGTCGCAGGTTCGAATCTTGCCTCGGGCATGGATGTGTGTGATGCCCTTAGGTTAGTTAGGTTTAAGTAGTTCCAAGTTCTAGGGGAGTGATGACTTCAGCAGTTAAGTCCCATTGTGCTCAGAGCCATTTGACCCATTTTGAAAATCACTGTCTGTGCTGTGTGAAGTCTGTGGCTGGTTTGCATTGTTGGAATATTTGCTATTGTAGTGTTGGGCAGTTGCATGTGAACAGCGCGTAGCGTTGCACAGTTGGAGGTGAGCCGACAGCAGTGGTGGATGTGGGGAGAGAGATGGCAGAATTTTGAGGGCGGACGATCTGGACGTGTGTCCATCAGAAAGAGTAAATTTGTAAGACTGGATGTCATGAACTGATATATATATATATTATGACCTTTGAACACTATTAAGGTAAATACATTGTTTGTTCTCTATCAAAATCTTTAATTTGCTAAGTATGCCTGTCAGTAGTTAGTGCCTTCAGTAGTTAGAATCTTTTATTCAGCTGGCAGTATTGGCGCAAGCTGTATTGCAGTAGTTTGAGTAACGAAGATTTTTGTGAGGTAAGCGATTCATGAAAGGTATAGGTTATTGTTAGTCAGGGCCACTCTTTTGTAGGGATTATTGAAA
This sequence comes from Schistocerca serialis cubense, assembly GCF_023864345.2. Taxonomy (NCBI): domain Eukaryota; kingdom Metazoa; phylum Arthropoda; class Insecta; order Orthoptera; family Acrididae; genus Schistocerca; species Schistocerca serialis. The sequence goes on from NC_064639.1 coordinate 466,622,228, forward strand.
GTCAGATTGTGTTGTGCTACAAATAGTGTGTGTCAGTTTAGTGATGATCAGAATAAGTAAAGAGCGAAATGTCTGAGTACGTTCAGTTCTGCTCAGCTGTTTGAAAATCAAATAACGTAGAGGTTTATCAGCACAGTAAAATATAAATTTTCCTAAGGGGATGTTTCACGTAGACCGGTGAGTTTGCCGTATGCGAAGAGATGGAGATCAATAAGCCCATGCAACATTATGCCTACCCACACCATAACATCTGGACCACCTAAACGACCATGTTCCACATTGTCTTGGATGCATTAAATAAAGTATTCCCGCCTCTCGCCATATAAGAGTACATCGAGCATTGTCGAACAGGGCCGTTTTGGTGGTCCAGGCGTTATGGTGTGGGGAGGTATAATGTTGCATGCGTGTACTGACCTACAAACCTTTGAATACGGTTCACTCTCCGATCAGCCTTATTGTGACACTATACTCCTTCCACATGTGCGTCTGAAAAGAGTGCATTCGGCCCCGACTTCTTTTTTGTGGATGACAATGTGCGACCGCCTCAAACATCATCATCATCATCATCATATTGCGAATGGTCTGGCCCGCTAACTCAGCGTGTTCGGTCAGAGGGTTAGCTGCCCTCTGGAATAAAAAAACTGAGTTAATGGATCAACGACGAACTGAAACGGGTGTCTTGCGACGTCCGCCCCGAGCAGATGAAACGAACGAAATGAAATTAAAAAAAAAAAAAAAAATAGTCGACGTAAATCCTGCCGATCACGGGTGGGACAAACGCTGTTGGACAAACGGAACGGCCAACCGCAAAAACTCCTTACCAATCTTGTGGTTAGAATGAGAGCACGTTGCGAAGCATGCATTGCTCACAGTGGTGATCAAACACCCTGTTAAGGACCGTGCCCTCTCTGCTGCAATGTCCAGGTGACTTCAGTTTAGTTACTGTCTTTGCACATTTACTGTCTTGTCATTTCTGTTCGTCGTATTGGGTACTTCGTTCAGTTACCTTTTACACTACACTGCTGCAGTTTATTTCTTCGTATGGTTTAAGTTTCATAGAGCTATGTTACTTGGCAGTGAGACATCATACGAAAGCTACTTTCATCCTTGAGTTTTGCACGCCAATATACGTTCCTTTCAGTTCAAAGTTTCGTGAATATACACCCGAAAATTTTGAACATTCTTCGCTAATTTATATGATACTACTTGCCCCGCGAACTCTGTTCCGACTTAAAGCCACTAGATAATCAGATTTTGGATGTTAAGTTCAATTTTTTATTAGGAAGTAGAAATAAAAATTAAGTATTTTAATGATTATTTATTCTTTATGTTTTTTGGTGCATAGCTTCCACTTCTCAATTAAGTACCTTGTGATACACGACATTTTTTGTTTTATTATCAGGCGCAAGAACAAACAACGCTATGTTGTGAACATGTCACATTAATTGACCATGTGAAAAACATGAATATTCCAGATTTAAACCACAAACTTTCAAGGATTGGCCTTGTGATTTGTTAATGTCATGGCGAATGCAAGGCGGATCGGAAATTGAAGTCTTTTAAACTCAAACGGCATATCGGTTGGGATCATCGGGATCCTCGGAATGAGAACTTCCTCACCTTCGAACTTTCCTTTGAGTATCGTCGCGTAAATAACATTGTTCATCAATTTACTTACCACCAAACGCGTACCGTTGCACAGTTTTAGTTGGTTTATGTTTCGAAGCATGATTACTACGGACCCAACTTTTAGGCGTAAATTGTGCGGTGGTAAGCCAGGCACATCGAAGGAGTTTAAACATTCAATTGGACAGTTGGTGGCTTCATATTCATTTCTTACACAGTCAATAGATTTGAATGAATACATTTTACCAATGATCTCATTCTGAGTCATGTAGTTTAGGTCATGTACATCTTTATTCTTATCCGCTAAAATTGCTCGCTCACTCACCCATTCATTATTACTTTTGTAGTTAGTAATGATGTCTGGGAGCCGGCCGGAGTGGCTTTGCGGTTCTAGGCGCTACAGTCTGGAGCCGAGCGACCGCTACGGTTGCAGGTTCGAATCCTGCCTCGGGCATGGATGTTTGTGATGTCCTTTAGTTAGGTTTAATTAGTTCTAAGTTCTAGGCGACTGATGACCTCAGAAGTTAAGTCGCATAGAGCTCAGAGCCATTTGAATCATTTGATGTTTGGGAATACTTTGTCGATAAGTTCGTCTTTCGATGAGACAAAGTTACAGAAATTATGAGGAAATGAAAGCAATCCGCTCGATTCTTCGACGGGTACTCGATCATTACCGATAGTCAACAATTGCTCAGAGAAATCTTCAGCAAATGTATCATTAAACAATGCAACTCTCATGTTTGTTGTCAGCTGAAGTTTCTTCACACAGCGCCATAGATTCAATGAGACGTTTAGCTGTCATTTGCGTTTTGTTATTCCATGTCAGATGCTTTTTTGTTATACCACGTTTTATAGTGACGTTTAGCTGACATTTGCGTTTTGTTATTCAATGCCAGATGCGTTTTTGTTATACCACGTTTTATAGCGGTCGAACTGGATAAAGAGTATCCTATGTCCGTCGCCTGGTTCTAAGCTACCTCTCCACCAATTTTCAGCCAAATCGGTCCAGCCGCTCTTGAGTTACAGAACTGAATTGGCTTTTCGTTCCTGTGGTCATTTTCCGCAGCAAGTATATAAATACCCACTTCATAACTTCAAAACAGCGAGAGAATGGCGTTTTGCAGTTATAAACGGATAAAAATGCTCTGTGTTTTATCGGAACTAAGAGAGCTGCTAACGTGCTGTCGTTGAAAATATTTTTATGGTCCACGGCGACGAACCGTACTGCACGTGGAGTATCGTAGTGGGGTATCTGAAACAACGCTAAAAATTCGCACCTCAAGGTCACAGCTCGGGCGTATCCTACGCGCCGGGTACCAAGCATACCAATCCGAAGCGACCTTGTTTACTGACTGCACGAGCTCACGCACAGAGGTAAACACAGCGTGGCGACATTTTTGTCGCTGCTAAAACAGCTCCACGTGCCGTCGCGGTGCGTCTGATTTTACTTTACTGTTCTGTTCCAATACAGAGAATATTTATATTTCTATGTTCTCATGTGGACAAAGAGTAGTAGTAAATGTGGACAAAGAGTAGTAGTAAATGCGAGACATCCAACAACAACTTAACAATCATGGACTCTTGCAGTTCTACAGTTGTGCCGACCGATCTAAAAAAAAAAAATGGCTCTGAGCACTATGGGACTTAACATCTATGGTCATCAGTCCCCTAGAACTTAGAACTACTTAAACCTAACTAACCTAAGGACATCACACAACACCCAGCCATCACGAGGCAGAGAAAATCCCTGACCCCGCCGGGAATCGAACCCGGGAACCCGGGCGTGGGAAGCGAGAACGCTACCGCACGACCACGAGATGCGGGCGAACCGATCTAAAGTTTTTTTAAAAAGGCCACGAGTAAAATCTGAATCACACAAGGTGACTGGAAGAATTATTTGAAAATGTTCAGGCAAAATGCAGTACTGTGTTATACATAAATCCCATACAAAACCTTGCCACAAACAAGTCTGGAGTACTGGTTCCTCGTTTGGAGCAGAAACAGCTTTCCAGATGAATGAAAAAAATATAAAACGTGTGAAGTACTGCAAACAAGCAGTCGTAAGCTTGTGTTAGGAATTATTTCTGGAGAGACTCAGTGTTGTAAACGCATCACGCCTGAGATGCGAGGGATAGAAATTAAATTTTTAGGCGCCTAGTCTAACAAAATTATTGACAGAGACGTAAAGATGATGAGAGCGAACTATTTTGGATAGCAACAGAACGACACGATACAGTTTGTGAGAAGTTAGAGCTAAATATGAATATTTGAGTACAGTTGTTGCAGAGATATTTTAGAGCTAGAAAGGCAGAATATATATAGAACGTAAGTAAAACCTCTCGGCGTGTACAATAACTTACGGGGATGCAGCATGGTGACATCGTCGACAATCGCCGATATTTCGACAGGATGGTTATCGACGACAAAGATAAAAAATCGCAGAGGGTTTTCAACTAGATTCGATCATAAATTGTTTTCTCCTGTAGTTGCTGTTCAGGAATGACCTAACGTCTAATCTAAAGATCACTGTTCAGTGCCCGAGAAGAACATATGTTTTCCGCTTTGGCATATATGCTAACATTGATTTATGGTTCAAATGGCTCTGAGCACGACGGGACTTAACTTCTGAGGTCATCAAAATGGTTCAAAGGGCTCTGAGCACTATGGGACTTAACTGCTGTGGTCATCAGTCCCCTAGAACTTAGAACTACTTAAACCTAACTAACCTAAGGACATCACACAAATCCATGCCCGAGGCAGGATTCGAACCTGCGACCGTAGCGGTCGCGCGGTTCCAGACTGTAGCGCCTAGAACCACTCGGCCACTTCGGCCGGCTCTAAGGTCATCAGTCCCCTGGAACTTAGAACTACTTAAACCTAACTAACCTAAGGACATCACATACATCCAAGCCCGAGGCAAGATTCGAACCTGCGACCGTAGCGGTCGCGCAGTTCCAGACTGTAGCGCCTAGAACCGCTCGGCCACCACGGCTGGCCATTGATTTATGTATTTGATAGATGTCAAACTACGCTGCGGTCCTCAGTGCTCGTTCTACTATAGGTAAATAGTTGAATGAACTGATATTCACATCGGTGGAAAAAAAGCATTGTGGTAATAACACCAATCTTTGCGTTGACGACGACTTGCCATTCGTAGATTTCAATGAGAAATTAATGGGAATAAATACTTTATAAATATTCTAAGGAGCATAGTTCCAGGTATTCCTGTCATCAAATACATCACCATAGAGATTGCCAATTAAAAGTGCTCGAAAATTAAGGAATGTCGCAAGTTCTTTCACTGTTCTTCAGCTGCGTAAGACAGTGGGTGACTTATTGTGGCTTAAAAGGATCCCAAAATAAATTAACTGGTGTTGTTTCTGGGATCGAGATGCGTATATCAAGTAGGTATCGTTTAAACAAATACGTATACTAACGACGCCACACAACATAATCAAAATTTGAAAATAACTAGTATCCAAAACCTACTAGAAGGACAATTGATCTCTGTTGTTTTCTGCTAGATTTAAATCCTCTGACAAATGAGAGAAGCACTCATTTACAAAACTCTTCCCAAGAAAAAAAATAGTAAACTGCAGTAATCGTTTAGAAGCGGTTGGAAACCTTTTCTTTCGTCTTGACAACTCCTGCTGCACCGTGGATGAATTCTCACGTGGAAGTGTATAGTAGCTTTGAATGAACCTCATGGCTCGCAATTTTTTCTGTTTCTCGGAAACTTCCTTCTCAACACTGTTTCGACCACAGAAGCATATAAGGTGCGAACAAAGAGCTTCCTTCCGATGGCCGTACAGTACAGAATCGGGATGGCTATCGGGCAAAATCGCCGTGAGCATTGAGGCAGTCATCCCACCGATTCACCAGTTTGAAGATAGCTGTTTGTACGACACCGCGTTCTGCTGCGTGAAGACGTCCTTAACTGCCAGCTGCGCATTCTCGTCGACTTTGCTAGGCCGTTTTTTTAAGGGATCGAAGACGTGGTAAACGCATCGGCAGAGATCAGGACTATAGGGCACCTCGTCGACTGTCTCCCTCTTCACTTGATGTAACTTCTGTGTTACGACATTTGCGATGTACAGACATGCGTCACAATGAAAACGCAGATCTCCTTGTCCGCAACGGTGGTGTTTGACAGACATGCTGCCCCATACGCATTCTTCAACCCCCGATGGATGTCTGCCGGTGTCTGCTCCTAGGCAGCCAAGAAAACAATAACAGCCACAGTTCACGTGTCCGCATTTACCGTGCGCACTCCGGAAGACACGAATGCCACCCTAATTCCTTGCCTAATTGCCGGCCGCGGTGGTCTAGCGGTTCTAGGCGCGCAGTCCGGAACCGCGCGACTGCTACGGTCGCAGGTTCGAATCCTGCCTCGGGCATGGATGTGTGTGATGTCCTTAGGTTAGTTAGGTTTAAGTAGTTCTAAGTTCTAGGGGACTGATGACCACAGATGTTAAGTCCCGTAGTGCTCAGAGCCTTGCCTAATTGTAGTCGCTTATACACTGAAGAGTGTCACTGGAACCACAGCCACTCTGTAGCAATTCTGGACGTTTGGGGTGTCGCATTGTCCTGCTCGAATTGCTTAAGTCCGTCGGAATGCACAATGGACATGAATGGATGCAGGTGATCAGACAGGATGCTTATGTACGTGTCACATATCAGAGTCGTATCTAGAAGTATCAGGGGCCCCATATCACTGCAACTGCGCACGTCCCACACCGTTACAGAGCCTCCACCAGCTTGAACAGTCCACAATGTGCGATGAGTCACACTCGGATCTGCCTTGGCATGCTGTGCACACGATGTTCGAGACGACACTTCTCAAGCCTGCCCCGGCCATTGACGGTGGCCCTCCTGCCGCAATCCAGTTTATCAGGAGGGTTTTGCCGAGGACGCACTGCAAGTTTCAACTAGCCACAAACATGGTCAGTCCGGTCACTTCAGCAGATAGCATCACAGGCCTTTCCTTTCCTTTCCAGCCTCCGGCCGCAGCGCCGTAAGAGAAATGATGTTTTACCGGATTCCTGATATTCACGGTAAACTCGTGAAATTTTCGTACGGGAAAATCCCCACTTCATCACTGCTCAACAATGATCATGTCTGGGGAGTTTGATGGCCAGTGGAAGTGTTTAAACTCAGACGAGTAAAAGTGTGCTGCCAAGAGAAAGGAAGTATTTGCAGACCTGGATATCGCTGTAGAGTGACGCTATTCTTCGGAGTGATTTGAGGCTAAATAAGCATGGCGGACTGGAATATGAACTACGCTGGAATACAAGTCCAGTGTGTAGGCCACTGAAACAGAGTGAAGACAACAGAAGTAAGAAAAACTTCTTACAACAGACTTGAGGCACTCGAGGAATGAATGCAAAAATCAGTAATGTCTGGTTGAAAGCGCTGGCTCCAAGAAGGAAAGTATGTCCGTATCGACTCTAGTGTCTTATCAAACAAACGTAATTGTATTTGGTCAAAACAATTAAGTGTTGCCACTTAAAGAATAGAAGAACAACTTCAAGTCGAAGTCTCCAAAGTTATTCCTATTGAAATGCTTGGCATTACTTTGCTACAAGCATGTGTGTCATTTGGCGTCGAAACCTCTGGTGTTACAAGGAGAACGTTAGATAAAAACGGTTCGGTATTTGATCAGTTATCCATGTGCTGAAATTCTGAATTTTTCCCAACAAAATTTGCATTGCTTTGATAAACTATACAACCGTGCTACCTGTTTTGAACAGCCAACAGGGGGAAAAGGAAATTATGAAAGAAACTAACTCTTCAAAATATACACTGGAGCTATCGCCACTCACCTTCTTTGCAGCGTGTTATCAGAAAGTGAAACATGAGACGACAATTGCAAGAAGGTAAGTTTCTATATTAGATTATCGGGACTCGATAAGTATCTTGCGATACGTCTGTGTACTGTCGGCTTCTTTGTTAGTCATTCTGCTTATCGCATTTGTCAGTTTTGGTGTAGTGGCATTCGTGTAACGTTCCACCAGTTTTTCACTTGCCACGGCTATAAGACTATGTAGAGCACCGCCCCAGCTTTCGGGATCATTACCAAGGAGGACAGAACACACAGTTAATCCAAAGGCGCGACACTAAAATCATGATAATCGATAGAGTCCATATACAAGAGTAACAAAAGCGCTCCGGAAGCTTAAATGGGAATCATTGGAAGAAAGTCGATATCGTCCTTGTGAAACAATTATGTAAATTTGTAGAACTGGTGTTGAGTAAGGATGTACAACCGTCGCGCTGCCATTACTGTATATGCAGGGAAAGGAAGAAGAGAACAAGATAAGAGACTGAGTTCTCTCCATACTTGAAATGAATAGAAGAGGGAGTGGCTGATATTGGCTCAGGAAACCCTCCGTCATGCCCTGAACAAGGACAGGTATGAAAGTTCCTAGCCTAGTACAGAGATGGCGTTTATATCAATGTAATGTCGTTACTAAGTTAGCAAATACTGAGAAACAATGTAAGTTAAGTATCAGATTCATCAGCGGAATACTTTCCTTATAAATTTTTAAAACAGTCGTTCAGACAATAATGTGGAATACATTATCATAAAAAATTGTTGTTGCAGATGGTTTATCGCCAACGGAAATTCATTGGAAGCTGGTGAAAGAGTACGATACCTTTTACGTCAAGCATTAACTATGAAGAAATTTTCCTCAAAATGAGTGCAACCTTTCTTGTATAGTGCCCTAAAGCCAGTGCGAAAACGAATTATTCGTCATTTTTTAATAGTTTTGTGCGTCTATATGGATAAGATACAACTTCATCACTTGGAGGTATTTGCGAAACAACAAAGATGACATCTATGAAAAAAATCAGTTTCATCTACCGAAAAGATGTGGCGACTTTTCCACCGCAAAAGGGATCATAGTTGTTATTATTATTGATTAGCCTGCAAAAAGTAAACCTCAACTGTGGGCATTACGTGAGAGCTTTGCACCAACGGTATGAATTAATATCTGAAAAGAAAACTCAATTATAAAAGAAAAAAACTCATCTTTCAGCAGAATAATGAACTTACTCAAAAAGTTACTACCGCAGTGACAAAGCAGAGCGATCTGAGTTACGAACCAAAGGAACATCTATCCTATCCATTGGATTTGGCATCCTTTGGCTTCCAATTGTTCTACAGAAATATTCGGGCAGAAAACATTTTCAGTTTAATGAATCGGTTATGGTAGCAAGACAAGTGTATGAGTATTTTACAGAATCGTACCTCACGGATGGAATTTACTTTCCCAAACACTTCGGCACACATAAAATTGATCTGAAAGAAGACTGTGTCAAAACTAAGCACATTTTTTACCTATTATTTCACTGTCAAGCTGAGAATTTTTTACCTTTCCCTCGTGTAGTGTCTTGCGCAGCATAGTCCTAAAATCAGCAGCACTGCTACAAGCATATCTTTCAGTTGATGAACGACATACACTGACGTGACAAAAGTTATAGGATTTCTCCCAATATAGTGTCGGACCCAGTTTTGCCAGGCGTAGTGCAGCAACTCGACGTAGCATGGACTCAACAAGTCACTGGAAGTCTCCCGCAGAAATACTGAGCCACGTTGCCTTTATAGCCATCTACAATCGCAAAAGTGTTGCTGATGCAGGATTTTGTGCACGAACTGACCTCTTGATTATGTCCCAAAAATTATCGACGGGATTCATGTCGGGCCATCTGGGTGGCCAAATGATTCGCTCAAATTGTCCAGAACGTTCTTCAAACCAATCGCGAACAATTGTGGCCGGTGACACGCTGCACTGTCGTCCATAAAAATTCCATGGATGTTTGGGAACATGAAGTCCATGAATGGCAGCAAATGGCCCTCAGATAGACAAACGCAACAATTTCCAGTCTATGATAGGTTGATTTCGACCGGAGAACCAAGTCCATTCCATGTAAATACAGCCCACACCATTATGGAGCCACGACCAACTTGCATAGTGCCTTGTTGGCAGCTTGGGCCCATGGCTTCATGGAGTCTGCGTCAGAGTCGAACCCTACAGTCATTTGTTACCAACTGAAATCGGGATTCAGCTGACCAGTTCACGGTTTTCCAGTCGTCTTGGGCCCAATCGATATGGTCATCATCCCATGAGATGCGCTGCAGGCAACGTCGTGCTGTTAGCAAAGGCGCTCGCGTTGGTCGTCTGCACCACGGCGCGTATCGATGTCATGTTTAGTTAGTACCATCTTTGGAAAGAACATACACCGAGTTTAAGCCATATTGGTGTTTTAGTTTGTATTTGGCGTCCGTGTGAATCAAAGAAGTCGAGTGACTGTCAAAAAATGGTCGAAAAAGAATTTCGTGTGGCGATTAAACATTACTTTATGAAAGGCAAAACACCTCAGGAGACTAAAGAGCAGCTTGATACACATTACGGTGACTCTGCACCTTCGATTAGAACAGTTTGTAAGTGGCTTCAAAATTTTCGGTGTGGCTATATAGGCACAAGTGATGCTGAACGTTCTGGACCCCCTGAGGAGGTTACTACTCCAGAAATCATTGATAAAATCCATGATATGGTGATGGATGACAGAAGAGTTAAGGTGCATGAGATTGCTAGTGGCTGGCTCTGAGCAACATGGCACTTAACGTCTAAGGTCATCAGTCCCCTAGAACTTAGAACTACTTAAACCTAACTAACCTAAGGACATCACACACATCCATGAGCCGGCCTCGGTGGTCTCGCGGTTCTAGGCACGCAGTCCGGTACCGCGCGACTGCTACGGTCGCAGGTTCGAATCCTGCCTCGGGCATGGATGTGTGTGATGTCCTTAGGTTAGTTAGGTTTAAGTAGTTCTAAGTTCTAGGGGACTGATGACCACAGCTGTTAAGTCCCATAGTGCTCAGAGCCATTTGTACCATTTTGAACACACATCCATGCCCGAGGCAGGATTCTAACATGCGACCGTAGCGGTCGCGCAGTTCCAAACTGTAGGGCCTAGAACCGCTCGGCCACCCCGGCCGGCAGATTGCTAGTGCTGTGGGCATCTTGAATGAATGGGTACATCATATTTTGCATAAACATTTGGACATGAGAAAGCTATCCGTAAGATGGGTTCCGTGATTGCTCACGCTTGACCAAAAACGGAATCGTGTGAAGTGTTGCAAGGATGGTTTGCAGCTGTTCAGGAAGAATCCGCAGGACTTTAAGCGTCGTTTCCTCACTGTGGATGAAACATGGATACATTACTATACTCCTGAGATCAAACAACAATCTAAACAATGGGTTACCAAGGGAGAATCTGCACCAAAAAAGGCGAAGAGCAGTCCTCGGCCGAAACGTTTATGGCGACTGTCTTTTGGGATTCGCAAGGGGTAATCCTCATCGACTATCTGGAAAAGGGTAAAACTATTACAAGTGTATAATATTCATCGTTATTGGACCGTTTGAGAACCGAGCTGCAAGAAAAACGCCGGCTATTGGACAGCAATAAAGTCCTTTTCCAACACGACAATGCACCAGCACACACCTCAGCAATTGTGGTCGCAAAATTATTGGAAATAGGATTCCAACTCGTTTCACATACGCCCTATTCTCCAGACTTGGCTCCCTCGGACTACTATTTGTTCCCCAATATGAAGAAATGGTTGGCGGGACAAAGATTTTATTCAAACGAGGAGGTGATTGCAGCAACTAATAGCTATTTTGCAGACTTGGACAATTCCTATTATTCGGAAGGGATCAACAAATTAGAACAGCGTTGGACGAATTGTATAAGTCTAAAAGAAGACTATGACGAAAAATAAAAAAGAGGTTTAGCCCAAACACGTAAGTAGTTTTTATTTTTGCACGAACTTTTCAAACGCCCCTCGTATTTATAACGAGACGTGTGTTAAATATGAAACGAATGTAAGCAATTTAATTACAGCCCACAATGGATCTCTGTGAGTAGGAGCACGTTAATTATAAACACCCAGTACTTATAGAGTTCGCAGAGTGTTTACAGAGGGAAAATTGTAGTTACTTTAGCATAAACATAAAAAATGGCGTACAGTACTACAAGAAGAATATTAATTTAATCTGCAGCAGTACAGTAATATTATGTTAGGGCTGTCTCTAGAAATTTTAAGGGTTGCGGGGTATCGACTATTGTTTGGCTTTGAGCACTATGCGACTTAACTTCTGAGGTCATCAGTCGCCTAGAACTTAGAACTAATTAAACCTAACTAACCTATGGACATCACACACATCTATGCCCGAGGCAGGATTCGAACCTGCGACGTAGCGGTCGTTCGGTTCCAGACTGTAGCGCCTAGAACCGCGCGGCCATCACGGCCGGCGACTATTGTTTGGGCCGAAGTGTTTGCAATACGCAAAACCAATGGAGGACCAAAATTGTATTTACGATATGTTAGCTATGCTTTCAAAGAACCACAAAAACGGTGAATCTTTCTGAGAAGGCAAACTCCCCCATCGCACCCCTCTCAGATTTTATGCTAAGAGGCCTAGTGGATAGCCCGTCAAAAACCGAACACAGATCAAGCATGAAAAAAGAAGAAACATGTAGTGTACTGTAAAAAAAAAGCGAAATAGAAACAATGAACGGACCAAGCTTAACAAGTGCAATATCGAGGGAAGATATTCAGCCGCGGCATCATGGTTAGGTGGTCACTGTGTTTGGCTGTGAACTGGACGAGCCACGCTCAAAACTCTCTCAGGGCACTTTTTTTCACAAAAATTTTGAGCTGCCCGTCTAGTCATTGAAATGTTTGTTCTCTTTCTGTAGTCTTGGCAGTTGAAATACTATACATTGGTTACAGAATATAAGTCATATGGTAAGAATACGTTACCGTCGCTAGTCAACGTGATAATTAGTGAGAGCAGGCGAGATACCACATAGACCTGTCACAGAAATGAGAAAAAAAACAAATAGACGGATGTGAACTATGTTACAGCAGAGGAATTCAAGAGTCAAAACTCCCAAAACGGAAACGCAACATCAAAAACGTTTTGTACATATGTTTTGACAGAGCACAGAAACTGCATGGTTGTAGAACTGTTGGGTTCATTTGTTACAGATTATGTGAAAAACTATTATGTTTTCATCATTTACTTGGGAGTGATCACATTTACATTCAAACGAACACCTAAATCTGGAAAGGAGGCGTATGTCGCTCTCTTACCAGGCGTACAACTTAGGTGCGTCGGTAGGAGATTCCTATCATATGACACACGTACTGTCACCAACACACTGGACGCGGTTTCCGGTGGGCGATTCGGTTGACTTGTCGCCTTGTCATCAAACGTTTTCGGTTCCCATTCAAAAGCCACTACCTTTCGGTTGCTAATAGAATAATTGTGCAAAATGAACTGTTATTGAAGTCCCGTCCTTACACCTTGCTGTTGCAAACACAGACACAAATTTGAATACAGTGAACAGAGAGGGAAAAAAATCAGCACGATGTACATTTGAACACGGCTCGCCTGTCCAACACCGTGGCCACTTAACCACGGCGCCGTTTTGATTTGGGTTGCTCCAAATTGCACTTCTTGTCCTTGCACCATTAACTGCTTTTTTTTTTTTTTTTCACGGTTCAGTACACCTTCCTGTACCCATGCTTGATCTGTGTTCAGATTTTGACGGGCTGCCTTACCACGATTCCCTAGGAGAGGAGAGCTTCAGTAAACGTGTTAGGACTCCAAAGCCTGTTGGATCGGTGGATTGTTATTGGGACGACAGGTAAACAGTAACGAATATTACAGTGACTTCATGTAGTAATGCGAAATCGGATAAGCAGCTCAAATCACCCTACAGGCATGGAAGTGGCTGTATTTTTCGTGCCGGCCGGTGTGGCCGAGCGGTTCTAGGCGCTTCAGTCTCGAAGCGCGCGACCGCTACGGTCGCAGGTTCGAATCCACTGTGTCATGCTGTTTGCTGCTGTTTACGTTACCTGCATATGTTTCTGAACTGGAAATCTATAAGGAACACGTTGGCTGCCTGGTGTTGTTACGAAAATACAAAAAATTTGTTCAAATGGCTCTGAGCACTGTGGGACTTAACAGCGGAGGTCATCAGTCCCCTAGAACTTAGAACTACTTAAACCTAACTAACCTAAGGACATCACACACATCCATGCCCGAGGCAGGATTCGAACCTGCGACCGTAGCGGTCGCGCGCTTCGAGACTGAAGCGCCTAGAACCGCTCGGCCACACCGGCCGGCACGAAAATACAGCCACTTCCATGCTTGTAGGGTGATTTGAGCTGCTTATCCGATTTCGCATTACTACATGAAGTCACTGTAATATTCGTTATGCGAAAAGCTATAAATGAAGTTCTATGTCGGCCATTTGCGCAGTTCATGAACAGCTGTAAATATTCTCTAAGTGTTTATAAAAAGTGGAACGAGAATAAAGAACTATGTACACACATGTATGCAATACAATCTTACACTCAGAAGTCGCAAACTGCGAGTAAAAGCTGTTGTCCGTTTACGTTTAGATTATTTCATTCCGACGTTCATTTGTGAAATAATATTTACTGTTTGATGGTTGCTTACCTACTTCAGAATAAGTCCTCTTAAAAATAGTTCTATTTGGGTCCGAGAACCATCGGGCGAAGCGTGACCGCTTTCCCCTACCACGGTTCATATGCTCGTTAATCATCTCTTCTTCACGAATTCATCGGCATGACAAAACTTCACCTCGGGAATCGGACGACAGCAAATCGACGAGGAACTATTTCACTAGTTATGTAGCAGAAACATACAGTAATGCTTCTTCGCAAAGATTCGCGCGGATTGATACAAAGAGAAAAAATGTCGCGTACCTTTACGTTCAAAGTAATTAAATATATTGACCTTCCGTATTACATAGTCCTGTCCTCTTGTCATATATTACATTCGTTAGTTTCAGCATCATTTATTTTCATAAACAATATCAAACATCCGTGCACCACTTTCACGTGCGATACAACTTGTGAAACACGAAAATCGGATATTGGAAACATACTTTCGCTCTAGTGTTTACGTGTTAGACCAGTATGGTTTTTGCTGGCCCAATGAGACACCCGTTTTACGACTTCTGTTATTTTACACACACGGTTTCGAAAAACCTAAAATAAGGAAATAAAAAGAAATCAGCTTCTTAAATTTCATTAGCACCCACAAGTTATCAGTACCTTCGTAATCAATATACATATGAAGTTTCCGATAGCTCCAAAACTAACCACTGCAAGTGATTGGTTTTTTCGTCTAGTAATGCGAGACTGCTCTATAATGTTCTCGGGCGTTCACGATCATTCTCGAATGTTAACGAATGTTTTCGAATGTTCTTGAATATTCTCAAATATTCTAGAACACAACTTGGAAACGCCACGTATCGCACTGATCCGCGCTCGAGCAAATTTATCTTAGACGATAAATTGTGCAGAGTAGTAAAAACAGAAGAACAACTCCTCGAAAATGTGTATCAGCTTACATGGAGAAACTTCGTATACAAAAAAAGAGTTGTGGCAGCGAACGATACTAACAACAAAAAAATGATGTACTTTAACAAACAAATCAGCGAATTCAGAATATTTGGAAAAAATTTTGAATCTATTGATATAATGATGAACCATGACGAAAGTGTCTATTTCCCCAACAGAATTCCTAAAACTGGCCGATGTTTCCTGCATGTCTACACAAAAAATCTTTTAAATAACATCATAAAAAATCCAATATTTACCGGAAAAGAAAAAAGGAGAGCCAATATTCATATCATTAATACCACTCTTTTCAGCTAACTTACCATTCAGCTTCAAAGTGTTCAAATTTCCGATAAGGTTAGCATACAGTATGACTATCAACAAAGCGCAGTGACTACCACTAACGCATGAGGGATATTAGTTTATGTAAAACGGTATTGAGAGCTCATGTAAGCTTAGTGACAAAGGCATGATTATGAAGTCCACGATTAGAGGTCAACGTGTCAACGGAAACTATATTCCCTCCTTAAAATGAAAACGTTTTCATAGCTTACGTGCCTTCTCATTTAAGGCTAAGCGTGGCTTGCACCTATTTGGAACTAGAGTCATGTATGCATGTTTTTTTATCTTTGTTAATTGAAAACTGCAGTACACTGCTTCGTGTAATACAACGAATGCAAGAGTAACAATCCACGATTCACAAGAATGTGACCCGAAACATTACATCTTCAGTGAATGTAATTTATTTTATAAACACTGACCAACAAATTCTGCAGGCAAAGTGTTCGTGTAACATATTCTCAGATGTCAAAGAGTCATACTGCGTAGCATTTCTATAAATGCTTTAGATAAGGCTGCAGGATTTACATTTAGAAGGAACGGTTGAATTATACTCATTTACGAGAGATTCTGTAAACAAATTAGTTCCGTACACAGTATCACATTTCCTGTGGATGTGTAAATGAATGCGTCTAACTAAAAATGTCACTCTTTGAAACATGAATCCTCCATTTTTAGTGAGTGTATACATTAGAATCAAAATATTTTACTTCGTTACAACGTAGCCAATGATTCAGTTGCCCGGTACGAGGACGAACTACTTCATTTGTTTGGAATAAAATCTAACAAATTTTGAGATTCTGAAATATCTGGAACTGCACAAACTGATTATTCATTCGTATTCAAGAACAGCAATTTTTCACTGGCAAATCTCGCGTTTGTTCTTATTTACAGGTTATGCTGCGTTAACAAATGCGGCTAGTCATGTACGAGTTCATGATCTAAAAAGGGCAATGGCGTTTGTTGACTTCGCTTCAGTGAATTGGTGCAGTCTCAATAGTACTGTCAGTGATCTTTGTGGAATGCAGCGCATTTTACTTGTTTGCGGGAAGCAACATACCATTCATTAATTCTATCGCCGTACTTAAATTAATTTATATCGCCTTTTATTTCAGGGTAATGACATAACTGGAGTCTGCATTGTATAGCAATTTTGTCGGAAGTGTGTATCTTTACTCAAGTTCTCAATTTACGACTGCTGCGAGCTATTCACTTGACATACATTGTCCAACTGTCTAATTTTAAAACAAAAACGCAACCTACGCTTTTCTAATGAGGCTGATTTCTTATGAACACTTCTCTACCCCATATTATTATCTTCAAATCGAATTAATTTTCTTCCTTTCGGTGTTCGTCTTCCACATTGAATTGCAACACGTTTGATTTTGGAATTATTTAAAATATGAAACAGTATGAGCAACTGCTCATAGTTTTTAGTGGTATCAATAATTTCAGGAATATGTGTTGAAACGCACGGAGCAGCAAACTCCGTCTATTCCAAACTGCCGCCACTTTTAGTTCTACACGGTCACCGCTACGAACGCTGCAGTCGCTCCAAAGATCTTACATTCAAGAATAGCGATTTTTTACGGGAGAATCTCGCGTTTGTTCTCATCTGCGGGTTAGGCTGCGTAAACAAATGCGGCTAGTCATGTATAAGCTCGTGATCTCGGAAGGGTAATGGCGATTGTTGACTTCGTTTCAGTGAATTGTTGCAATTTAATTATTCTTTGTGACTGTAGTGCTGCCTTAGTTGATTAAGAAGTGACAGCTAGTTTTGTGTCACGGACAGTTATACCTGTGAAGAAAAAAGTAAGTGCATTTTTTAACTTTTTTAGCGTAGTGTAGCTAATACGCTTAGGAAGCGTAATGTGCCTCCTTTAAAAAGGGCAGTCAGTCACTGGGAACGGACTAAAAACGCGGTCGATTAATGGTTAGGCTGTAACTGCCTTAGAAAGTAGACTTGCAGAAAAGTAAATGTATCTGTGCCGAACTGCTTGTAATAGTTTAGAGCACTTTTTATTGTGTATTTTGTTATCGCAGACATTTCTCACTGTTCCAAAATTTCTCATTTGAATTTAAATTTACGCTTGTGCCATACACATAGTAGGCGTTGTCGGCTGCGGTACTGTCGCAGCAGCGTAAGTTTAGTTATGCATTCGAACTTTTATCTACGATAGAAGGTGGCCACTACAAGTGTTCAACCGTATTTCTTTAGATTCCTTGGTGGACTTCCAACATGTTCACATATATTATGTAAACAAACAAAAAAGAAACTTGCAGCCCGATTTGAAAATTGCATATTGTACATACTTCCCGTACGCTATAGAATTAGTCCTTTTAGTCAGATTTTTTCCTTCGACCCCTGTGTAAAACTTTGTGTATCTGGATGCTGAGGAGGTGGTTTCTGTGCATGTTATAATTTTTGTGCGTTAATCTTGCTCAGATGATTTCGTTTTGTTACAGTACTCTTACCGTTTATTTTAGTGTCTTCATGGGAAATCTATACTGCAAGCGCCCATGTCGAAATTAAATTTTATTTGCACGAAAACAGTTTATTCAAAATATAGTTTTGTATCCATTTCAAGTAAGCAACAGCTTATTCTTTTTTTCTGAAGTTCGTTTATGCCCAAGGGCAGCATGATCCATTTCTATTGTGTGTATGAAACTACGTTCCTAGTTCCTTCACACTGTTTTGCTGTCTTGATAGCATTAGTATTTAATGGTAGTAAACTGTCTGAGGCTCGTGCAGACCATGACATCGTTGCTGTATAGATTTGGGACAGAAACCATCTAAAGTTTTGTAGATACCTGTTCGCCTACTTCATTAGTATATAAAAACAAATCACTCACACTATTTCACAGATGTGCACAGCATCGAACATTTTGAGCATGGTGTATGTTAAGTCAGCATACACAACTACGGGCTTCAATATATATCACACAACACATTTTGCTCCTACTGTAATCTTTTGTATGCAACCTATAATGGCAAAATTTTAAAAGTATTGTGCCTAATTAGTTGTTTTATATACCTTGTCATACATGTGTAACTGTGTTTTTTTTGTGTTTGCTGCATTTGAAGAGTCGTCCTATTTTCTAGTCCCCCACATCTGACCTCATCTTACAGTAACATCTAAAATTACATGTTTATGATACCCCAATGGACACAAGATGGAATTAATTGCAGTGATACTGTTTACCTTCTGAAGAGATTCAGAACATACATTGTGACGGTCTTATTTGTGCGTACTTTGTATGCAGTTATGTCTGTTGGCAATCCTATGAGTTGTACTTCTGCATTGGAAAATAACACATTGTTACCAAAAAATTTGAAGATTGTTTCTCCAAATACTCTTATAACTAATTTTTGTTCTATAATAATTGATGTAAATACTACTTTTCAAATGAACCAACAACTAAATGAATGAATGACATTCATGTTGGTGAAAGAACGTTCTCAACATACCATACTGCTGACGCACATTTGAAGCCAGTGCATACTTAAACTGTTGTTGCTTTGCTCAAATGATGGTTAAGGCATCCACATATCACATTTAAGGGGGTAGGATGTCAAATGGGCCAACTTGGAGCAGGAGAGGCACCACAGGGCATTTTAATTTCCACTGTCTATACTTTTACAAATAAATTCATAAAACTTTTAACAGCATGACCAGGAAGGATTCAGGATTCATACTCATAGCAGTGGAAGCTCAAAAACGTAACAAAACATGTTTTTCTTACATATGTTAATTTCATCATTTTTTCACTTACTACTGGCTGCATTTGTCACTATAGGTACACTTTTCTTCCTAAGTGAGAGAGATTCTTTGATGTCTTTTGCACAGCATACAAACCATAGTTACAGGTGTATGAATTTAATTTATGAAAAAATGAATGAACTGTTACATTTTAAACTTCGTGTTTAGAAAAATTTCAAGTTTTTTAGTTAGTTAATTATCTCAGTTTTTTCCACTGTTTTGTAATAGATTTGGAAAATTGTAGAGCTTCATACACTAGTAACTACTGTTTGTATTCTATGAAAAATTCATCGAAGAATCTCTCTTACTTAAGAAGAAAAGTGTACCTATAGCAACAAACGCAGCCAGTAATAAGTGAAAAAATGATAAAATTTCGCATGTAAAAAAAAAGGTATTTTGCTATGTTTTTGAACTTTCACTACGATGAGTGTGAGTCCTCAATCCTTCCTGGTCATGGTGACAAAGTATTATGACTTTATTTGTAGAAGTATAGACAGTAGAAATTAAAATGCCCTTTTGACGTCCTACCCCCTTAAATGATGTACACTGTATACAGTCACCCTACATTTTCAGATGTGCCACACTTATCTTCAAAGATACATCGAAGGAAATTTCTTTTACGACTGTCCTATTTGGATGGTATGCAAGAGAATAGTTTTAAGATTGTGAATAATTTTCTTTAAATTACACTTTCTTTTATACAATAACTATGTTACTTCTCTGCTGCTTCTTGCTCTGTTTACGGCTGGTTGCTAATAGCTCCTTTATCCAGTACATATACGAAACTGTCATTTCTGGAAAGTATTATGTCTGGAATTTTGATAAATTTTCCAATTCTGTGGTTGCAGTATTTTCTATCATTCAGTGAATTTGGTAGAAATGGCCAGCTTACTGTAAAAATGCATTAACTCATATTATGCTAATTTTATTTATAACTGCTGTCTTATCTGCCCTTTTCTGACATCACAAAGACTGTGAGAAATAAGGCAGTAATTTTAATTGTGCTCTACATAGTATCTGCATGTAATGGAATAATCATACTCTTTTTTGTCGAACACATTAAAGAAGTGAACTAACAGTAACTTCCAACCCAGAGTGGTAGTCCTGCATGTGCTGACAGATTACTGCAAGTATTTCTTTACTTGGCTTTTCCTACTTTTACTGAACTCTCTCACAATTTCAGTGATTCCTTTGCTTTATTTTTTTTTTTATTTTGCACTCACATGGACCACATAAATAACTCATAATCATCTATTAGCATTAGGTAAGCCGAAATTAATTGTTACTGAAATTTCTAACCTCTGGCCATCGTATTCCAGTCTCCCCCACCCCCCGCTTTCTTTCATCTCATCCTAAGTGTCCTAGAAAACTGTGTTCCTTATATAAAGTTATACATTACACCAGGAATACAGTTTCTGAAGAACTTACACTAATTCTTTTTGAAAAGGGTACATATTTGGTGTATGTGATATTCTTATGTGGGTCGACAGAAGCTTCCGATCCCACGCGTCGGCTTTGACCCATGACGTAAGGGTGTTGTCGTGTGTGGCGTCATGACGGCGCGGAGTTTGGTTTGAGTGTGGCTGTCTCCAGTTCTGTTTTATCTTATTTTATTTACTTTTCTGATCTGTTCATTCTATCTCGTGAGATTTTTTTTTAAATTTAAAAACACTTATTACTTATTTTAATTATCTTTTTCCTAGAATTTCTGTTTTAGTTTATTATATTTATCTTTCTGATCTGTTCGTTCTATCCCGTGAAATTTTTTTTTTTTTTTTTTAAAGACAAAAAACACTGATCAGCTACTGAAGCATCTTTATCTTCTATGGGTTGCAGGGGTTACGACCCCTGGGGAGGTGGGTGGGTATTCACACATGGCTGTCTTCACTTACACGTTGTAGCTACGCAAGGCGTCGAAATTTGTTGATATTTAGTTTGCCCCCCACCCAAAACACCCCATTTCCCGCGCTTGTCCCGTTAGTGTCATTAGGCTTCTTGTGGAAAGTGTGTGTGTTTGTTTTTGTTTCCGCCATGTTTATGACGTCATGGGTCAAAGCAGACGGGTGGGATCGGACGCTTCCGTATTTCCTCTTATGTTTTATCCAGACAGGTATTGATATATCCAGATTATAACTGCAATACTTTTTAAGTAATAAGGTGGCATGGACTTAATTTTATGTTCTTATAAATGAAATCACTGGTAATGCAAAGGACTAATTGCTACCTATATCACTGGATGATGCATCCTTGTTCCTCAGCAGAAAGCCATTGTGTAAGGTGACTCAGAGTTTGAACATGGGGGAAGAGTGTTCTCAGGCCATCTAAATATATATTACCTCTGTTGTCCTGTGATCCATTGAAACAAATTCCTGGTTGTTTGCTGTTAAAAGTGTGGACCATTTCAATTCCCAATGATAATCGAACCTGTCTTCATGCTTCTAATAAGTAGTGAAATTGTTGCCGATAGGCTATGAAAAAATACTCTTCCCTCATTCTGTTGAAAACTTCATGTGCAGTGTACACAACCATAAGTTCACGGAGAGTGGGGGATGCATAAAGTACACTGGGGGAGTACAACAAATACTATTGCTCAAAAAGCTCCTGCAAATTATTAGTGCACAGTGATATGGGGTGTGTCCACCCTTCAACCTTATGACAGCTTAAACTCTGCTGGGGACACTTTCAATGAGGTTTCTAAACGTCTGTAGAGGAATGGCAGCCACACTTCTTCAACAACTGAATCCAGTGAAGATAGTGATGTAGACTGAAATTTTCCAGGTCACTTGGATCTGCTTACACTACGCTTGTCCGTCCTCTTTTAGAATACTGCTGCGCATTGTGGGATACTTGCCAGGTAGGACTGACGGAGTACATCGAAAAAGTTCAAAGAAGGGCAGCATGTTGTATATTATCACAAAATATGGGAGAGAGTGTCACAGAAATGATACAGGATTTGGGCTGGACATCATTAAAAGAAAGGCTTTTTCGTTCCAACAGAATCTTCTCACGAAATTCCAATCACCAACTTTCTCCTCCAAATGCGAAAATATTCTGTTGACACCGACCTACATAGGGAGAAACAATCATCATGATAAAATAAGGGAAATTAGAGCTTGTATGGAAAGATATAGGTGTTTGTTCTTTCCGTGCACTATACGAGATTGGAATAATAGAGAATTGTGAAGGTGGTTCGATGTATCCTCTGCCAGGCACTTAAATATGATTTGCAGAGTATCCTTGTGGATGTAGATGTAGACATAAGGAGCAAAATCAACATTCCAGCTTATCCCAAGGAAGTTCCATGGGGTTCAGGAATGTTATTTCCACATTGACTCACTGATGCTGCTTCATGACGGGGTGCACTGCTGGCCTGATAAATCCATCATTATCTCTGAGATGTTCCTCTAAGGTAGGCAGTACACAATGGTGTAAAATGTGTTCATAACCTGCTAGATTTAACGTCTCCTTAAGCGCAGTAAGGGGACCATATACTAATTATGATAAACATACCTATACTGTAACACCACTTTCTCTGTCTTTCGCTGCGGAGCATACACATGGTGACAGGTAACATTTTCCAGACATTTGCCTAACCCCAACTCTTCCGTCAGATTTCCACAGAAAAATTCTCTCTCATCACTTGTTTCTAGGCATCTACTGTCCAGTGGCATCATTCACCTCAAGTATTGCTTAGAATTGAGTATAAATATGAGTGGCTTATTAGGAGCTGTGTGATAATTGCACCCCATTGTTTCAACTCCCTATGCACAGTTATTCTTCTAGCTGCACAGCTGATAGGACTTTGAAGCTCACAAGTAATACCTTCCACTGATTGCATGCCATTTTTTACGGCGACCCTGTGTAGTGCTCTGTGGTACCTGTCAGTCAGTATGTGAGGTCTGTCTTGTTTTGGTTTAGCTATTGTTGTTCCTTCACATTTGCACTTCACAATCACATCACTAGCGTTCAACTTGATCAGCTTTAGAAGGGTTGAAATGTTGTTACACTGGTGACGTTCAATGACTAGATATAGGTATGTCCAGATACTTTTGACCATATAGTGTATGTCCACATGGAGAGGTATCTGTTGAATTATTTTGAGTATAGTTTAATATTTAAATTGTTTGATTAGAGTTCAACATTCAAATTGCTGTCAGCAACATGAGCTGCTGCTTAATTGTATACTAGATTGTATACATTGTGTTACATGCATTACATCTTGCAGTGAAAGAAGGGGGACGATGATCATAAAAAGATATGAGAGTTGTACTTTCGCATATAGTGTGTAAATTTGTATGGCACGAGTGACTGGGTTACCGCAATTGGCAAGTTCAGCCACCTGAATTGGAAAATACGTTGCTATTAATTTAAAGGATTTCATTTAAGAACAGCCTTTTCTCGTCCATTATGAGCTTTATGCAGATGGATTGCAAACAAGTATTTCTAATTATGATGCAGATTTGTTGACTGTGGTCTCATCTTAGGTGGAGATTTCTATCACAAAACTCAATAGTGAGATATTGTGAGTATATTCTCTGATATTTTATGGACTACGTTGTTGAATCATTGCACAAACAATTGAAATCATTTAAATTAATTAAATTAAATCTTGTAAGGCATACTGAGGCTTATTGAAATAATTTTAGTAAATGAGATCACTTACAAAATATTTTGAGCAATTCTTCAGTATAGCCTTCTGAATCTGGACCCCGAACTCATATACCATACAAAAGTACACTCGCCACCATGACAGTGGGTTCTTTGATTTGCTCCAGAAGGAGACGACGTGGAACTTTAACATATAAAACATTAGTTAACTTTTATTAAATGTAGATAGGAAGATTTATTTAACTTTGTATAATCCCTTTCCACAGGAATGCTCCGAATATTTACAACAGTCACTAAATAGTGAGGTAATGTTTTGTACAAATAAATTTACAGAGCTCTTCACTTGAAGGATTATTGATATGATGTTCACATTAATGTCCTGGATAAGGCGTTTAATAAATTGGTGGTCTATCTAAGAAGGTGCAGTCATCTTGATCGTTGACTGCGAACTGGGTCAAGTATTCCTCTGCTCAGCTGTAAGTAGACCATAATTGTGGTGAAGCTGTAGAAGGCATGCCTTCACTGGTGTTGCAAATTTGTCAGCGACTTCACTATTCTTTGGTTTCATTGTGAGGTGCGAACCCACTCCTCAGACAACACCTCACCGAGATGGATCAGTAAGTGGCATAGAGAATATTTAAGGGAGAGTTGTGTGATCTGTCATAGGTTATTTTTGTTTTTGGAAGAGCATCACAGAAATGTTCAATAAACTCCAGTGGGAGGCTTTACAAGAAAGAAAGACATTGTGCATCCTGGAGAATATTATTAAAAATCAAAGATCCCACATTCCATTACAAATGGAGAAGTTTTTTACTTACTCAGAGATAAGGGCCAACATTCCAGCCAACTGTCATGTCAGCAAAATTTAATGACTTCTCCCTTATTTTGAGGGACTAATTATTTTTCCTCTAATGTCCTATTTATGAATGTGATAAGATGGGACAGTTTTTTGTGGGAGTGTTGGGGGGGAGGGGGGAGGGGAGATGTTTGAGTCACACTCTACCAGGACAGATAAAACAGTTTTCTACGTTAGTTACTTGCTTATTTTGCCACTACATGTTATGTCTTTGGGTTAATTTTGAAAAGGCGCTTTAGAGGTTCTAAATCAACAGTTTTTATCATCAGCAAAAGACACAAAATAACCTACACTGCCCTTGCTCTGCGATTGTGAAAAGACGTCTGTACTCTTCACCAACACCAGCCATGTAAATCATCCATTATCCACCTGAAGATGATAGTGTGAACTATCAAAACACATAGTGGCAGAAATAAACAAGTGACTGACACAGAAACTGTTTTATTTGTATTGATCAACAGTCACAGCCCTCATAGTGCCATCACTTATCGATGAAATATTCACACTCTACCAGGGGCCATCTGATGGTTTGCAGAGGACAATTGTAAATGAATCCACCTGTACATAAATTGTCAAAGTATGACTAAATAATACTATTTTTTTCATAGTGTAATGAGTTAACAATTCCTACCTGCCATCTTTTACACATTACAATAGTGGAAATTCTTCTGTGGAGTAGGAATTGTCTATGAGAAACTTTTTCAATTTACGTTACTGTCGGTCAGCTGTTTTATATCAATGCGTAAGTGATAAAAAAAGTTTTGTTGCAGCATTGTGCACACCTTTTTGTGCCAAAGATGACCTTAATATGAAGAAATGAATATAAACAGAAGATAAGTAAATGGATAGAAAGGGAGATGGATAAGATCAGGGAGCTGGAGTTGAATGGACTTTTGACAGTGAGATCAGTGGATGCATATCCGTGTTGTCCATTTCCCATTGAGGACAGCTGCTAATGGACGGGATACAGAATCACAAAGCCCAGCAGACAGAATGGTTACTTAAGCCACAAGGGAAATACCCCAGCCACACCAATATTTCTCTGCAGTCTCTACAGCATTTTCTGGGAAATATGCCCACCTGAAAATGCTGAGAATTGCCACAACAGCTAACTATGGAACTAAAGTCTATTATATACTCGAAGACCCTGGAGACCAGGCGATTGATGCCATACTCTGTGTCGACTGGCAGGAAAAAAGTGCTGGAAACAGAACTGCAAAAATAAGAGATCTTGGCATTGAGAAATGGTACTTGTGGTGGTGCTCAAGCACAGGAAGAGATGATATTAGTGATAAGACAGGCAGAACAGAAACAAGATGGGACATTCAGTTTGTAGACACAGAAGCAGCAGCTTTCTGATACTAGACACAGAAGATGGGAGGTATGATGAAGCATTCTTTCAGCTTTCAGACAAAAAACATAGCCTAGCAGACACTGCAATGTGTGTTATGAGAGATCAGTGACTGAGCTGTGGATGCAGAATGGACAGTGTGTCTGTAAACCATTTACCACAGTAAGCTGCCTGTAAACATGACACTCTTCATCTGGTTGCCAAGGACACAGGGACATTTACAGCAGCAACCAGATCCCAAGCACTGTGTGTGTGTGTGTGTGTGTGTGTGTGTGTGTGTGTGTGTGTTCAGGAAGTGCTAGACTATTTGATAATGGCATAAACAAGACCTCACAACATGTAAAATAAACAAGAAGCCAGTTATACTGTACTGTCATTTACGAGGAACCAGAGCAAATAGTCATTGTTGTTTCATTTTACTGTTTTCTCAAAATTGCCTTTAAATTAAGAAGCCAGTTATACTGTACTGTCATTTACAAGGAACCAGAGCAAATAGTCATTGTTGTTTCATTTTACTGTTTTCTCAAAATTGCCCTTAAATTTAGATTTGTGTCCCTAAAATCATCCTAAATTATGTATAACTGTTAGTTAACTATGGTTAATAGTTTGTCATAGTCTTTGCCCTCATTCTTTTTGTACATGGCAGTAAAAGGGGAGAGAGTAAAAATGGGAGATGTTCAAAACAACCTTATGATTTATTCATAGAATCTGTAAGTGTTGGGTGAGAATCCAATATTTTTTTGGTCTATTATTGCTACCATTCTGTGAATGCAAGTGGCAACTCATTATGCATTTTAGTGTGTTCAAAAATTTGCCAATTTGAGGTGTTTTTCTGTACTCTTACTAGCAGATGTTTTGTGTACTGCAGTTGCTAATATCTTTCAATATTTGAACAGGCCCTATCTAAAGCTGTGTGACATATAAATGTATCTCGTAAAGTCAGGGAGATCTGGTCTTCACTCGTGATGAGTCAGCTGCTTATAGGAAATTTAACAGGGGAAACAGTTTTGGTACAGGGGGACAAATTACACTGAAGTAAAATTGTAATAAGATTAAGTATTTATTGCTGGTAACCACTGAAGATTTTTTAAAGAAGTTATTACAATTGTGATGTAGGTAAACCTAGGCAAGTGGAACCAAGATTAAGCTATTCACTCAAAAGCAGAATCCATACCTAAGTTATCACACTTATAATGAAGCACTTTCACTGTACTTCATATGCACATAACAGAAATTTGTTGAGAGCATGTCAAATGCATAATGAATCATGCTAGCATTCAGAGTAGAGATTTCTCATGTCTAGTCATACTTCTTGCCAATAACCTCAAAAACAGCATTGTTGTCAAAATACCACATGTTACGGTGCATGTTGTTTTCCTCAGTTTTCCTAGACACGACTGGTGCGTATACATTACAGTTATCAGAGAACAGATATCCTTGACATGTGCTGCGTCTGACAGACAGGATGACATGAAACTATGAGTTTTCTTATTGCATCAGAGTTGTCATCACTTCGGTTATGCCACCATCAGATCTGTGGGAAATATCAAGCTTAGCATTGCTCCTTTTTGTCACATGTTTGGCTGTTGTGAAAAAGATATCACAGCTTTTCTAGATGATGATGATGATGATGATGATGATGATGATGATGATGATGATGATGATGATGATGATGACTGACAGACTATTGCATTAATTTTAAAAGTTAAAGAGAGTGAGGGAGACTTTTTGTGGTGGATTGTGATTTAACATCAAATTACATATGTAAAGGTTCAGGGTTCAACCCACTGTTGGTCCTAAGATTGTTCTTGTCATGTATCACTTCTTTCACATAGTTTGTGTACATGAAAAATGCCAACTTGAACTGTGGTCAGATTACAAGTTAAATTCAGTGCTCCTGTGCAACTGCATTGGATAGTCAGTTCACAAGGTAGAGGAAGAGGCATACCACATTAATAGAAGCAGGCCTAGTAAACTACAGTGTTGCTCAAAATATCCTTCCTATTGGGAAAGCATATTTGCAAAGACTGATGTACCATAAGAGACCATAGGGTATTTTATTCAGTGTTTATGACTGAAAAGATAAACTGTAAATAATAAATGAAGCAATGAGGGCCATAGGAGAAGGTCGATTAACTACCCAGCAGGAGAAAGAATGCAATTTGAAATACACTGCAGTGACAAAAGTCATGGGATACCTCCTAATATCGTGTCAGTCCCCAGCAGAAATATTGAACCGTGCTGCCTCTATTGCTGTCCATAATTGCGAAAATGTAGCTGGTGCAGAATTTTGTGCACGAACTAACCTCTCGATTACGTCCTATAAAAGTTCGAAGGGATTCATGTTGGACCATCTAGGTGGCCCAATCCATATACCTTGGGCTAAATCATTTGCCTGAATTGTCCAGAACCTTCTTCAAACAAATGGCGAACAATAGTGGCACGGTGACATGGCGCATTGTCACCCATAGAAATTCCATCTTTGTTTGGGAACAATAATTCCGCGAATGGCTGCAGATGGCCTCCAAGTGGACGAACATATCAATTTCCAGTCTATGATAGGCAGAATTAGACCGCAGGACCCAGTTCATTCCATGTAAATACATCTCACGCCATTATGGAACCACCCCAAGCCTGCACATTGCCTCGTTGACAACTTGGGTCCATGGCGTCGGGTGGTTTGCGCCACGCAGAACCCAAACCATCAGCTCTTACCACCTGAAACCGGGACTCATCTGGGAGAGGCGATGTCGTGCTATTAGCAAAGGCACTTCCACTTGTGTTCTTTTAGCGTCTTAGTACAATTTCGGATTGGCTCCACCTACTTATTACAATCCTAGCAGCATGGTTCTAATTTTTTTCAATGTTAGGTTTACTTGATAAGATACAAAACACAGGACCATTTCTGTAAGAAGGTCGTTCTAGCATCTTACATGAGTATATGAGAATGTTCCAAGTAAAAGATATGCAGCAACACTGTGGGTGTAACAGAAGTCTTAATTCAAAAGTAATCACCAGAGGCCTGAGCACAACTTTCCCATTCTTTCACGAGCTGAAGAATTGCCTGTTCACGGAATTCCAGTGGCTGTGACAGGAGACAGTCTTCCGTTGTGTACTTCAGTTCGTCGTCGTAGTTGATGCGCTTCCCTTTGAAGCGGTTTTTTTTTTAATTTTTTTTTTTTAAATTCCAGGCTGCAGAGTGGGTGATCAAGCTGCTCCTACTTGAACTTGACCATTACACTTTATGTGACCTTGGAGAGGTATGGCCACGCGTTATCGTCGAGCATAATCTTCTCTCAATCAGCAGCCCAGGCCGTTTGCTCTTGACGAACTTGTGTAGGCAATTGCATATTCTGTGCTCAAAGAATTCGATGCGTATCGAAAAAGACGGCGAACATACCTTGCCTGCTGAGGGCGCAGCTTTTTAATTTTGGGGGGAGGGGGTAATTGACGACCCCTCATTCGTTCGCTAGAGGTCTCTGTACGGGAGTTGACGACACTGCATTCGTGACCCTAGAGGTCGCACTACGTTATCCCAAAGCGGCATATGCAAATTTCAACCGGTTTGGTTGTTACAACGTTTCATACCTTTTCATTTGAACATTCCTTATACGATCTCGTACCACGATACTAGCAAATTAAATTATCAGTTCTTTTAACCAACTGGAAAGTGCACCTGTCTGAGCACAAAGCAGGAGAATATGTTCCTCTTTAAAAGACTAGGCAGGAAAATGGAGAACCTGCTGCCTTACTTCTCATTCCGCTTTTCTCACCAAAAAATATGGCATACGAACATATTCCCGCTCTTGTAACACAGAACATTCAAAATCATTGTGCCCAGTCTCTCTTTGTAGTGAAGCCTTCGTACTCTGCATCTCCCTTTCATTTGCCACATACTATCTGTCTATCTCCCCTACTGTATTCTTCTTCTCCCATTGATACTTTACCTTGTCTGTCTCGCCCACTGTCACTGTCTTCACCTCCTTGTCTCGCTCATCATTACCACTGTCTCGTTCTTCGATACTTTCACTGTCTCTCTGTCCCCAATCATTGTATATGTCCCATTCCTTTGCTCTCCCATTTCCACTATCTCTTTCTTTCCCGCGTATAGTCCGCTTTCTCTCTTCAACTACCCTTGTCTGCTGTCTACACATGTCGTTGGGTATGGTTTGCTCAGACCCCTAGACTGGGAACTTAAAAACTTGGACGAAGGAGGTGGCTGTCTCCTCTCTCTTTGGCTCCCACTGCTACTGTCTTTATGCATCTCTCTACTACTCACTTTCACCACAAAAAAGCACAATATGTTCGGATGCTAAAATTTTTAGTGAGGAAGGTGGAATGAGGCTTGAGGCACCTGATTCCCCACTTTTATGTCAATCTTTAAGAGAGGAGCATATTCGCCTTTTTTTGTTTGCTCTGACAGGAGCATTTTCAGCTGGTTCCCGTTTTTCCCCTGGTACAGCACGGTGTGCTACTTACGTAAAACGAATTTTGTAGGACAGATAAAATTTGACAGTTTGTTTATATAAGGCGAAATTTTTGCATAATTTGACACATATAAACAGCAAGTACACATAATATAAGGGCAACACAAATCGTCTTCCATCCAACGCAAGTTCACTTTACACTTCTTTACGTAAAAAGGCGCAACATTTTAGCACACACCTACAGTATACCAAAAAACCGCGATGTTTAATCATCAACTACAAAGAATTTCGCATGACAGAATAATTTTTGTGAGGCGCTTACGCCACCAGGTAACAACATCGAATAATTTTCGGGTCAAGACAAGTTGTATGGGCGTGAAGTGCCCGTTATACAGAGACAGCGCATCATAAATCTTTGTCGGGGGAAAATGGCGACTAAAAACATAATTTAATGGCCTCCGAATCCTTGCAATGACCCCAAACTCTTGCCATGTGTTCATTGCGTCAGTTAAAACTACATTTACTCCTCAGACCGGATGTTACCTTCGTGTTTTACCTGCATACGTCACACACACGGTAACTTTGAATTCGCAGATCTTGGCAACGGATAATGATATCGAAAAAAGTTCTCCGAGAACATTATCTTAACAACATACGGTAAAAATTTCTAGCATTTCTCATGAATGTAAATTGTATAAATGGCCATTCCCACTACTGGTACTTTCGGTACCTAAAAATCTCGGGTGTATCTCGATAACGGATAAAGATTTCCGAAAACGGGAAAATGGTCTTTCTATATAAATGTCTAAAGAATGTACAGTAAAATTTGAGCCATTTACTATGGTTAATATTTAGTTAATTCCGGCCCACAGTGCAAAAAAAGTGCGATAACTTTGAACCTCTGGATCTCGGATAATGGTACCGAAAAAAGTTTCAAAACCCCAAGACCATACAGCAAAATTTTCGATGATTTACCATGAATAGAAAATAAAGAAGTGGCCAGTTTATACTGTAGGCACCCGAAAATCATGTTTTCTTTGGGGGGTTTCTCAGGAATACCCTACGAACAGTGTATTTATAAGCTAAGACCCGCCCTAGACCCTACACACTGCAAAAGAACCAACCGATGTGCTATTTTCCTGGTCAGGTGAAAGTGCATAATATTTATATTTTGACCTAGTACTCTATGATAGCTGCTGTATACCCGTTCTTCCTACAGATATGCAAAAGGTGGCTAGGCCAAGGGCTATCCAAAACACTTGACCCGTTATCTCTGCAATCAATAGAACCCGAGATATGCCCCCCCCCCCCCCCCCCCCCCCCCTGAAAAATCACATTTCCACGGGCGGGTTTTTGGAACATATTGGTACCATGAACCGTCGTGGACGGACCAATTAGCTGCTCTGAGCCTGCTACGGACATAATTTTGCATTTATAAAGAGCTACTATTCAGTGCACAAAGTGCGCATATTGTCATCTTGTTCAGCGTTTGCCTTGTTTTGCAGTATAAGACGGCGAATCTTTATCGTGGAGAATAGCAGTGTTAACGAATATTCTGAGAGTACTGCAGATCCCCTCTAAAATTTTGCTAGCAGCCCCACTACCATTCGTCGGGCACGCCTGATGTTTCATTAGTTTTTGTTTACTGAGGGATGTGATGTAGTTCATGTTATCCAGGTGTAGGATTCTGTGGTTTTCTTAAATTATTTATGGTGAGTTCCGGATTCCCTCCTCGTCCTTGTTTAGCCCAAGCTCCTACTTCACTGTGTCGACTTCCCCGTGGACTGGATATTAACCCCCAGCCTTGTTGAACATTTTCTGACCAATATAACGTATTTTTCCTATTTCAGTCAAAAAATCTCTTTGCACATATGGCTTATCTGAAAGGATATTCGATATGACCTTGTCTTGTTATCAGTCTACGATGCCTTTATGAATTCAAGGAAGACTGAACTACCGATTTACTTGCGTATATTATATGCAGAATATCTTGTGCTTTCTTTAGCATATGATTCGATGCCATTTGAAAGATACTGTTTTTGTAGTAATTTATTGCTTTAAAGCCGCTGATCATTGTAACTCTTGCCTGATTTTTGTACATTTTAATATGATGATGGTCCCGTGCCTATTAGTCACCGCATTCGATTTCAGCACGACGGAGCTCTCTCGCATTTCAGCCGACAAGTGAGGGCACATCTGCAGGCAACCTTTGCCGGACACTGGATTGGTCACGGTGGGTTAGTCGCATGGTCACCACGATCACCCACATCTGTCACGAATGACTATTTCCTGTGGGTGCATCTGAAGGGCCTTATGTATGAAACATCTGTTACATCGCAGGACCGAGCGAGGTGGCGCAGTGGTTAGACACTGGACTCGCATTCGGGAGGACGACGGTTCAATCCCGCGTCCGGCCATCCTGATTTAGGTTTTCTGTGATTTCCCTAAATCGCTCCAGGCAAATGCCGGGATGGTTCCTTTCAGAGGGCACGGCCGACTTCCTTCCCCGTCCTTCCCTAATCCTATGAGACCGATGACCTCGCTGTCTGGTCTCCTTCCCCAAACCAACCAACCAACATCGCAGGAGGACGTGATGGGCAGGATTGTTGTGGCAGCAGAATGTCTTCCCTTGAGAGGGTGCACCGTTCCACGCAACGTCTTCAGGCGTGCCTCGATGCATCTGGACAGAACTTTGATGTCTGTTTATAGCATGTGACTATTTAACTGCAACCCCATTTAGTAGCCCCCAGGTGGCCTTTGCGAGCCTTGTTGTGTAAACGTTTTTTTTTTTTTTTTAATCACCCTGTGTTTCCAATCTACAAGTAATCATATGCGTTACCTAAATATTGAATGTCAAGCAGTCATTCTGAGGGAGCTTCGTACACTTAACGAATATAATAAACAATTTTTGTCACATTGGGCGCTGGACTTCCCAGTGGAAGTCTCTTCTCACAAAAACAAAACTGCCGGCCGTGGTGGCCGTGCGGTTCTAGGCGCTGCAGTCCGGAACCGCGGGACTGCTACGGTCGCAGGTTCGAATCCTGCCTCGGGCATGGATGTGTGTGATGTCCTTAGGTTAGTTAGGTTTAAGTAGTTCTAAGTTCTAGGGGACTGATGACCTAAGATGTTAAGTCCCATAGTGCTCAGAGCCATTTGAACCATTTTTGAAAAACAAAGCTAAGATGCACTTGCTTTTTAGGATCATTTCACAATGATCATTGCTCTACTCACAAGATTATTCTGTTGCCTAAAGCTGTGTTAGTTGTATATTATTGACGTTCAAAGTCTTTTTTGTGTATCACCTCTGTGTTACTCCAGTGTCTGTAAATACCTGGCCAGCTTACTCGACCTTAGAACCGTCCTAAGTTTTGTAAGCGGCCTTTCCATTTGCTTTGGTGGAGTACCATTCATGAAAGAAACATTAGCGGAAATGACCAGTTCTAGTCTGAGTAAAGTCGGAACATTGAATTGCAGGCAGTAAAGATGAGAAATTCAGCGATTTGTCCTTCTGATAGCATAGTACTTAGTCAACACTGAAGATGATTGTTTGAAACTAGTTTTATCAGTTGGATAGTAAAAGAAGTCAGGCTGTTCTCTGCTTTTTTATCACCATAGTAAAGTCGGCGACAGATCCCCGAGTGCTGGCAGCGCTGTTGGCAGCTTTCAACTACGGAGCGCGTATGGCTGCAGGCGAAAACAAGTAATCTCTACGGCTGCGGAAACATTGCCATAGAGACGTACACAATATCGCGTTATACGAATGATAGCTTGAGGTTGACGCACGGGGCAGCGGTGCCAAGCCCACTGCAGCTGTCGGGGAGCTTCTTGCTCTGACTCTTCTACAATGTCAACGGGAAAATGTGTTCTTGCTGCGTGCTAGATCACATTGCGTTAATGTAGGCCGTCGGACATTCTTTCTTTGAACGGTGTTTTGTCTCGAGCACTGTCGATAAGATACTGAGTGCGTAGATAACTTTTTATCAGCTTGTGGATGATCTGTTAATCCGACCGCACTGATTAAAAAAAGATTCGATAATTGGGTCGGGTTTCCAGTCCAGTGAAATCTCGTCAACTGTCTACTTCAGATTAAACTTTTTAGGATGCACTTAATTGCTGTGTACACAGACTAAAAAAAAGAGCAGCACCAAGAGGGAGTTGTGCGACATAAGCGAAAGTTGGTAGACGTATTTCTACATCCAAAAGATAATGTCTATTCAAATTTCGCGCCAGTCCCATAAGATTGATGCTAGTAGCGCCGCTATTAGAATGCTAATCAGGTTTGCCTTAAATACTCGCTGTAGCTGTCGTGAGCGTTAGTTCCCGTGAGATTGGATTTGGCGATTTGATGTTAGTCAAGAATGTCTTTAAGGCGACAAAGACGCCAATGTCAACACCTCACTGAATTCGTGTAATAGGGCTGTGAGAAGCAGGAATGTGGCCACTGTACATGACTGCCGTTAGCGATGGTCAAACGAATGCACGGTCGCAAGAAGACGGGGCTCCGGACGACCATGTGGAATTACCGAGAGGGAAGACCATCGTGTTCGGCTTATGGCTCTGGCGCATCGTACTGCATCTGCAGCAGCAATTTTTGCAGCGATTGGCACCACAGTGACACAACGAACTGTTACAAGTCGGTTACTTCAAGGACAGCTCCGAGCCAGACACCCTGTAACGTGCATTCCACTGACCCCAGATCACCACCATTTGCGGCTTCAATGGTATCAAGGTGGAGCTCATTGGAGTTCAGGGTGGAGGTCTGTTGCGTTTCCTGAGGAAAGTTGGCAACGCTGTGGTGCCAGTGGTTGCCGTGTGTTGGTTAGGATGACGCTAGTTGAGCAACTGCAACCAACCAACCGGCCTGCGTGCCAGACACACTGGAGTTGGGGTCTGGGTGTGATCTCGTATGACAGAAGGAGGAGTCTCGTGGATATCCCACGCATCCTGAGTGCAAAATTGTGCGTCATTCTGGTGATTCGACCTGTCTTCCTGCCATTCATGAATAGTAACACAACATACTCTACAGAGTGTTTCCTGTATCACCAGATCTGTCTCCAGCCGGGCACATATGGGACATCTTCGGACGACAAATCCAGTCTCATCCACAAACAGCATTAACCATTCCTGTATTGACCAACCAAGTGCAACAGGTATCCCACAAACTGTCATCAGGAACCTGTACAACACGATGCATGCATGTTTGCATGCAACGGTCTGGCGGTTACACGGGTTATTTATTAATGAACCAGCATTTCACTTCTGCAGTGGTTTATCTCGCGCATACAGTAACCTGTGACCTTGCAGTGTTTATCACTTAAATATGTTATCTAAGCAAAGTTTAATGTATTCCCAAAATTTTACTGCCCTACATTAATCATTTTTTGATGTTGATATTTTTCCGTCATCGTATTTTCACACAACTATTGCAGTGGTCGACATTACAATGTTGCGAGAGGTATTTTTCAAAGAACTCACTGATCAAACGGATATGAAAATTTTCAGTTCAGGACGTTAAGATGTGGCACTTTCGTACACAATTTTTCAAGCGAAACTGTACAGTCAACATACGTACCTATCCCATTTCAAGAAGCAGGTATTAATTTGCACAAGAACTATCGGCAAAACCCTTCTGGCCAGTGGTTTTTGGTTAGCGTTCACGTTAGTTGTAATTCTTCGAACAGCCGGTGTGTTACCAGGCACGTTTATTAATGTAGAACACAAAGGACATAGTAACTTCTGCAAACAAAACAAATTAACAACTGAACACGAAACTGACGTTCGTGACACTTCAGTACCTGCATGGAAATTCTGTTAAAATGTAGAAAAGTTCAGATACAATATTTCCTCCACCGTTAATTAGAAGATGCCCCGTGGCGTATCACAATTTTAAGAATCTTTGTTGATCTGAGTTTAGTAGATGAACATTCAACCTGTGTGCTATATGGTTCAGTCCCAGAAGTACACTATGTGATCAAAAGTATCCGGACACCTGGCTGAAAATGACTTAAAAGTTCGTGGCGCCCTCCATCGGTAATACTGGAATTCATTGTGGTGTTGGCCCACCCTTATCCTTGATGTCAGCTTCCTGTCTCGCAGGCATATGTTCAGTCAGGTACTGGAAGGTTGCTTGGGGAACCGCAGCGTATTCTTCACGGAGTGCTGCACTGAGGAGATCGGTCGGTGAGGCCTGGCACGAAGTCGGCGTTCCAAAACATCCCAAAGGTGTTCTATAGGATTCAGGTCAGGAATCTGTGCAGGACAGTCCATTACAGGGATGTTATTGTCGTGTAACCACTTCGCCACAGGCCGTGCATTATGAACAGTTCCTCGATTGTGTTGAAAGATGCAATCGCCATCCCCGAATTGCTGTTCAGCAGTGGGAACCAAAAGGTGCATAAAACATCAGTGTAGGCCTGTGCTATGATAGCGCCACGCAACACAACAAGGAGTGCAAGCCTCCCCCATGAAAAATACGACCACACTATAATATCACCACCTCCTCCGAATTTTGCTGCTGGCACTACACACGCTGGCAGATTAGGTTCACCGGGCATTCGCCATACCCACATCCTGCCATCGGGTCGCCACATTGTGTATCGTGATTCGTCACTCCACACAACGCTTTTCCACTGTTCAATCGTCCAATGTTTATGCTCCTTACGCCAAGCGAGGCGTCTTTTGGCATTTACTGGCGTGATGTGTGGCTTATGAGCAGCCGCTCGACCATGAAATCCCAGTTTTCTCACCTCCCGTCTAACTGTCATAATACTTGCAGTGGATCCTGATGCAGTTTGGAATTCCTGTGTGAAGGTCTGGATAGATGTCTGTCTGTTACACATTACGACCCTCATCAACTATCGGCGGGCTCTGTCACTCAACAGACGAGGTCAGCCTGTACGCTTTTGTGCTGTACGTGTCCCTTCACGTTTCCACTTCACTATCACATCGGAAACAGTGGACCTAGGGATGTTTAGGCGTGTGGAAATCTCGCGTACAGACGTTTGACAAGTGACACCCAATCACCTGAATCACGTTCGATGTCCGTTAGTTCCACGGAGCGCCCTATTCTGCTCTCTCACGATGTCTAATGACTACTGAGGTCGCCGACATGGAGTACTTGGCAGTAGGTGGCAGCACAATGCACCTAATATGAAAAACGTATGTTTTTGGGATGTCCAGATACTTTTGATCACATAATGTATTATACTGGGGTCCATTTTCTTTCTGTTCGGGGGCTAGTCGAATTAAGTGCCATTTTAGTTCTGTGTTACCCGCTATTCTTCAAGATGCTGCATTTTCTGAGTTGGTTTTAATGCCTTTGGCAGTTCCATAAGGCAGTTTCACGATGTACTATATATTTCCCAACTGTTTGATTATGCTGTCAATGGTCCATGGTGATAATATGGACAAATTGCGTGAGGAATTTTTGGCATGGGTATGATCATCAGTTCGTATTCGCTATGACTTTGCCTCCTCTTTTGAGGGAAATGTCAGTGAAAATGCCATTTCCAGTTTTTGGATTTGTGCGATAGGTTATAAGGATTTTCTGCAGAGCATCTTGCTGGTTCACTACTCCCCAGTTAGCCTTTTTTCATGACGTCTTTCAAAGCTCTGACAAACTTTTTTGCTTCACCACGTGAAGTCGTGCGAAATGGAGCTCTAGTCAGGTGTTCTCTGCCATTCATGCCACAGAAATCTTCGAATTCCTTTGCCAGAAATCGTTCCCCATTGCTGGAAACTGTGGGTTAAGGGAACAAAAATTTGTTGGAGTGCCTTTTTCGTGGTTTCTGTAGTTGCTGATGTCATATAAAATGTATATGAGCACTGAGAGTTTGCGTCCATATATATGAATCATAACGGTCCGTCATAATCAATCTGAAGTCTTTGCATTATTCTGTTGCTTGTGGCCAGTTTTGAAAATCCTTTTGGGATTTGGTTTTGCCATTTGACAAAGTTCTTCAATTTCTTTGTACATTTGTGGCCACCAGCATTATCTTCTTCCCCTTTTCGGACAGGGCCTCAGTGTCTATCATGAACTGTCTCAAAATTTAATTTTGGCCCATTTTGGATATAATAGTCTGCAGCTCGACGATATTGCTCCGATGCCATACAATGATGCATCATTGAGAGTTGGGCCAAAGTGTACCAAATTAGTTTTCTTGGTAATTACCTTTTTGAACTTAAAAAAATGCTGGTTTTTTCTTACTTGGTCCATTTGAATTGTGCATTTTTCTTTCGATGTTGTTTCAGTGGTCCAGCCATTGCAGGAGATTCCTTTATGAAGTTGTCATTTACTTTTCCAATGAAATATGCTTGACTTGAGTATTCTGTAAATGAGGTAGCATTAATTTCGGGTGGTTGGATTCTACATGTATCAGTCATGTAGCTCAGGCATTGCAGTTGCTTTTGAAGAAATCATGTTTCTTCCTGTTGCATCTGAGACCATTTTCTTCCAGTTGTGTGGAAAGCATGCCCAAATTCTTTGTGCTGGTCCATATCTGTAGCTGTCACATTTGTATTGTCCAAGTAATTGACGCATCCAGGAATGTTGCTTGTGATTCGTTCCACAAATCGCCGATATATTGCAGGAGCACGTACTATTTTAAATGATACTCTCTCGTATTCGAACAGTCCAAGTGGAGTATTGAAAACAGTCACATTCGTGAATTCTTTGCCAGTTGTAACTTGAGATACGCGTTCCATAAACCTGGTTTTGTAATAGATGTGCCATTTTTGATACTTTGAAAGAGCTCCTCAGGATTTGGACTCGAATACTGGACTATTTCTACTTGGTGTTTACAGTCACTTTGAAATATCCACAGCTTCATACTGATCCATTTGACTTTGGCACAGCCACGATTGGTGTAGCCTATTCACTGGCTTCCAGATTCTCTTGCTGGTCAGCCTTTCAATTTCTTCTGTAACTTTATCCATCATTGCAAATGGTACCTGGCCTGAGCTTGAAAAATTTTGGTGCGGCTTCTCTCTTCAACTGCAGGACTGCGTTTTGTAGGTTTTGCAGATGTATAAACCAGGCTGGAGAAAGAGATTCATAATCCTGGCATATTTTCTTCTCGGCTTCTTTGAAGCTGTTTCGATACACCCAGTTTGCGATCGTGACTGTTCTTTGGAGCTTATTATCTCTGATATTTACGTTTAATTTGTTAAAACTGTTCGTGCTGTGCGGCAAACCGTTGCTCTCCTGCAGCAGTTTCAGTGGAACATAATCACCCACCCACCCTGTAGTCCTGACTTGGCGCCCAGTTCCCTAGGTTAAACGAACATTTGGCCGAAAAGCGATTCAGCTCCGAAGACGAGGTGAAAGAAGAGGTTCAGAACTTTCTGAACAGCATGGCAGCGAGCTGGTATGACATGGGCATACAAAAACTGCCACAGGGTCTACAAAAAAGGATCGACAGAAATGCTGATTATGTCGAAAAATAGCTAAATGTTCAAGCTGTAAACTTATGTAAACCATTGTAGAAATAAACAGGTCTGTGTACTTATTAAAAAAAATAGGAGACCTTACTTTTGGGATTACCCTCGTAGATGTTGGTTACGGCATTGCTGCCATACATTCTCAAGGTGACCGCATATTGCACAAATACGACGTAAAGATTGTATATGAATCTTCAAAGAACATCAAAGGGTGTCTCTGATAGGCAAAGTACAAAAGAGAGACCCTCGTAATGTAGGGAGTGTACCACATTCCGTGTACATCTAGAAAAGTGTATGGTCAACACCAGAATCACCGAGCAATAGCGGCATTACAGCTTGAGACATATGGAGAAATCGGCACGTTCTCTGTGAGACCGACCACATAAAATTCGTCGACATAGAAGTTCTTGATGGGGAGAAGAGCTACCACACCCGCTTCATCAGGCAAGCTATAGAAATCCACAAACCTGGCAATAGCTTCAACGAGGAGGAGGAGGAGAGCCACAAGGTGAGCGGATCCTGGGCTCCCGTGCAACGAACGACCGTTGCCGGTAGCAAGGGGAGAACTACGTTGGTAAGGACTACGGAAAAGCCCTCGGTCGTTGGCGCGTCAGGTACACATCCATAGCCGCGAGCTCGACTCCAGTCTGCCATCAGCAGTGTAGGGTGAAAGTTTGAAAATGCCAGTCAGCCACTCGTGCTGGCGAAACATGAGAAAAATCTGTATGTTCATCTTTTCGTAGATGGTTGCGGGACCTCGGTTATTCAGTACAGAATGTCACATCAAACCTCTTTTAGCTATCTAAATTTCCAAATTGTTTTGTTGGGTTACCAGTTTCAGGCAGAGGATGTTTGAAGTGACGGCTGTCCCAAAAATCTAAGGATAGCAGTCGTTGAACGCTGGATCAAAGGTGGAACTCTTCCCATACATAGGTAAGGGGGCCTGAAAATGGCGTAATATATCGCCGAAACTAGTAGCCCAATGAAATAACAATTTGGAAATATAGACGGCTGAAAGGTGTTTGATTCGACGTTCTCTTTGAGAAAAATCGCCCAACAAACGTCGCCCAAAGAAACCGAATCATAAGCCAACAGGGGATTTATTCCAGTGTGGTTTGACCATGCCACTACTTTTCCCTTTAGGTCAATGACAGTCTGGTCCCCATTGAAAGTTTCCAGTGTAGAATTTGAAGTATTCAGGTGAAAAGAGTAATTAGCGAGCATCCAGGCTTTTCAGTTTGCAAAGTGCACCAGCAGGAACTTAATTGTGCAGTCGTTGATTTCCAGTGATATGTAGGTTATCCTGCATCTTCAATGTTGGTGAATACATTACTGCTAATTTTTTCAGCTGATGCAACTTCTTTTGCGTCATTGTGTTTTCCTGGTCCTTATGTTTGAATGGTTGATGTTCTTGTCAGTGAAAGGCGGAAGTTTTTCTCTCGAGGC
Organism: Schistocerca serialis cubense; assembly: GCF_023864345.2. Lineage (NCBI taxonomy): Eukaryota > Metazoa > Arthropoda > Insecta > Orthoptera > Acrididae > Schistocerca > Schistocerca serialis. The sequence goes on from NC_064639.1 coordinate 466,663,527, forward strand.
AGGTGGCATTTATGTAGCCAATCTTGCGAATGTGAAGTACATAGTCAACTTTAAGTGAGAGGTACAGTCTTCCACAGATTATTTGAGGCCATACTGTTTTGTAGATATTGTTGGATGTTACTTTACTTGGCGTTGAACACGACTATTAATTTAGTGGAACTCTCTCTATTTACTCCAGATCGTACCTGCGCAACTTTAATTTCCCGTAGCATTGCCTTCCTTCCCCAGAATTACTCCGGTCAAACAAATCGGAAATAGCAAGGATTCTTTCTACCGATTGTCGAAAACACATCTGTCAAAACTTAAGTGAGGTTAGAGACACTCCTGATTATTTAGAAGTAAGCGCATTCGTGCAATTACCTTAAATCTTTCCCTTTCTCTGTATTTTGATGTCAGAATGACAATAAAATTTCAAAATTACTGGACACTTAGTATGAACTGGCAGCATTCCTAATGGCTGTCATTCGCATTTTTTTGCATCATGAAACGAATATTGCATATTGTGCAAAATTAGTTTCTTGCAGTTGAACTGTAGTTTTACAATTTTTATTTCAGAGCAAGTAGTCGAAGTCTAGAAAACGCGCGTTTTTCTGTCAGCTTAGTTCTGAAGGTTTAGCCGCTAATCGCCTCTGGCGTCACATCGGCATCTTGGGGCTTCGGCCCCAAATGGGAGCGCAAACATGTCGATGTGGCAGCATCGGGATCGGTTACGTAAGCACTCAAAAAAGCGTGTGCAACGGAGGCACCTGTCCTTACAGACTGGTCCACTACGTATTGTCCCACAGCCACCAGATGACATTAATGCTCTGGTTTTTTCCGTTGTTTGAACGTTCGTCTCTGCGTACTGCAAGCCAGAGGTACCATATCAAAATTAGTCAAAAAATACTGTGAAGAAAACGCAAAAGTATATTAAGTCTCATAATTACTCCAGATTAAATGTTGCACATATTAAAGGAGAACAGCATTTGAAACACTGAAAGAAGTGTGTTCAAATATTGGAATATTACCTTCATTCGGTTTTTTCCGTTGTTTCCGAAAACCCGGTAGGTTAACACTGATGTGTGTTCAGGAAGATCAAATGCGTCCTCCCCACTGAACTAGAGTTCAGTCTAAAGCTATCTCCTTGTTAACATGAGGTTAAAAATCTACTTGTTTCGTAATCCTCAACATCTTATTTTGAACTCAGTTAAATCTTTGGATAAGGTGCTAGATGTAACACGAATAGTTACAGCTGTGTGGTTAGGATTAGAGTAATTTCACGCGAATTTTCAAAATACCCTCAGCGACCACAAAACATCGTAACAGTTGCTGTAGACTATATTAAGATCTCCATTGAAGATGGTAGCATAACTTCAAATTCTAGAAAGCTTGTTATAGTGCAAGTTGGGAAGAAAAGAAAGTACGATCAAAGCTATAAACTACCGTCGTCCTTTTTGGTGGTGTTATTATTTGGAGATAAGCGATCTAATGTGTTAACGCTGTAGATTCAGAACAACCTCTAATTTCAAGATCTCAGATATAATTTTATTGATTAGTAATTTGGGATTATCTACAAGCGATCTTCAGATCATAGCAAAATACATTAAATGTAAAACTGCCAGCCTCGTCTTAATTTGTGTGGGCAGGATAGTTCGTTATTCAGACCAATGGAACTATGATGTGCATTATCCCAGAATAAAAGGTCGTCATATGTAAAGCACGTTGACAGAATCAGACAGTTTTTAGATGTGGGCACTGATATGTGACCAACAAACGATCCTGCTCACACAAATTAGTTGTTGTCATTTTCAAAACCTCTGCAAAGTTTTGATTACATTCAGTACTGTTTTTCGCTTCTATCATTACATACCACTTGAAGAGGCTCCACAGTGTAGATGGTAGTAGTCTTTATGGAACACAATATTCTACTGTTATACAACACTCTTAGGCGCATGTTGAGTTGGTTCCTTCCCGGAGGCATATTCCCCCCCCCCCCCCCTTCCTCCTCCGTCGCACCTCTTGTTCTCAACCTAAGTATGAAAAATATTAATTAGAAGCGTTTTCTTGGAGTGATTAGGAAAAGTGTAAAGCTGGACGCACCTTGAAATCATGTCAGTAACTTCCTAGTCACAAGTTCTGTCAGTTTGGGTAGATTCAGTTTCACTGTCATGACGGCAAAAAAATAATTTAATGCCTTATTTTTGGTATTAATTTATTAATATTCAAACTCCATTCGTTATACTGATTTATTTTGTACAATAAGCAAATATCCTTTAATAGTCAGTCATTGAAATTTTATTATAGCTTTTATCGCCCTCTTGCAAATTTGGTGCGTTACAGCACTTTGATGTCCAGTCTTCAAAAGCTCCGTTCGTAAATCCTAATACAATTGCAATCTCTTCGCACTAATATCAGTTTGCAACTATTTTCCGTCAACATTCCAGGGCTTATATACATTCCCTTTTAGTGAACGATTCAGCCTTCTTTAAACAGGAATTATCAGACCAGAAGAGTATCATTTCAGGTTTTAATAATAATACTGTCACTGTACAAATCACGATCGAGCGGGTACATGTAATTCTTGTATGTGAAGTATTTGTTTTTGCAGTAAAAGAAACGTGCAAATCAGAAATGTCGATAAGCGGTTATCTTATCATGTTGTCAAGATAAGAATCAGCGATATCTTGAGTTATACAAAAGTAACAGTTTGTAAGTTCAATCGCCTCTCTTATTTAAACTCTTGGTGTAGGTTACTAGCATTCGGAACACGAGCGCAACTTACCCGACAGTAATGTCAACAAAGAACTGAGCGTACTCGCCGCAGTAAATCGCTGAATTCGTGCAATCGCGACTCGCTTCACTTTCATCCTGAATCGTTCTAAGATATCTCCTTCAGTAATCTGACAGTCGCTTCATTCGCCATCTGAATCGAAAAAGGTCGAGTGCACAGTCTTCAGTCACTGCGCCATCGAACAGCCGCTAAAAACTTGGACAGTGGTGGTAGTAGTAGTAGTAGTAGTAGTAGTAGTAGTAGTGGTGGTGGTGGTGAGCAAAGTAGATTTGTCGTTTGGGCAAATGAAGAAGGGGTGGCGCGTAAGAATGATCGGACGTAAAGTTAGAGATTGATCACTAGCTCATATGGGCAAGAACAGGTGAGAAAATGGAACGTAGCCTCATCTCAGCATTCACCACAGATAGTTTAGGGAAACCACACATAACATAGAGTAATCGATTTGGCTTTAAGTTATACTTCTCTCGACTGCTGCTGCCTTGTCCTAACGTCTGCTTCACTTGGTTGGGTCACTGCCTGCTTAAGTAACACTGGTGTTCTCGGGAATTGAGAGGTTTAAATTTCTATTTGCCCAATCTTATCAAATTTTTCCGCGGTTTCTCTAAATAAATGAAGGTAAATGCCAGGATAATAATTCTATTGCATCCCGGTGTGAATCGGACGACGAACCTGCAGATCTTCCAGTGTATGTGCCAAACAGCAGGAATGGGTAGGTTCCGAAGAGGTACACATGGGGCAGTCTCATGACCCCACACCGCCATAATAAAGGGTCGATGCCGAAAGAACCCAAATCACTTCGTTGTACGGTCGGTTCTGTGTAAGAGCCACATATACCGCTGCGACCTGTTGTCGTTATGTTTGCCACCGATCTCTGAATGTTGTTTAGCTTTTCCCTGTAGTTGCTGACAATAGCTACAGACTTAGGCTGGTGGTTTCTAGTGAAAAGCTCCCAACTCAGATTGGACTTAGTGCACCATCGTTCTAGGAAACTCGGTATAAGAGTTGTGGTCAAAAAGTAACGTTCGCGGATTTTATGTATGTGATTTTCAGATGTTTTTATCTTGTTGGCACAGTTGTCCCTGAGGTACGTGTGAGTTTTCAGCTGTTGCGAATATGTAGTGTATCGTTGACAGTCGAAAAGTTGTTCGTATTTTCGAGTGTTCGGCAAATTTTTACTTTCGAAAAAGATGGATCAAAGAAATAGTATTAAATTTTGCTTGAAAAATGAAATAAAGTGTATACCGAATTCTAAATGATGACTGTGGCTTTTGGCGAATCTGCTACGAGGAAGACAAGAGTTTACAAGTGGTAGAATCGTTTCAGAGAGGGCTGCAAAGACGTTGAAGACGACGGCCGCCCTGGACGCCCTAGTACATCAACTACTGACGACAATTTGAAAGGAGTAAAGATAATGTTTCTGGAAGATTGCCGATTCACCATCAGAGAAGTTGCTGACGATGTCGGCATATTCTTTGGCTCATGCCAAGCAATTTTTTCGGATGTTTTATGCATGAAACGTTTAACAGAAAAGTTTGTTTCGAAATTTTTGGTTTTTGACCAAAAACGACGTCGCATAGACATCCCTACGGAATTTCTGAATGACGTCGCCAAGATCCGTGACTGCTAAAGAAGATTATAAAAGGTGATGAAACATGGGTATAAATGGGTATGACCTTGAAACCAAGGACTAATTGTCCCAATGGAAACTGTCTGAAGAGCCAAGACCGGAAAAAAATCGACAAGTTCGATAACATGTGAAGGTTGTTCTCAATTGTTTCTTCGATTACAATGGGGTAATGCATAGTAAGTTCCTGCCTTACAGTCGTGCGGTCAGTAAGGAATACTACCTTGAAGTTTGCGCCGTTCACACCAAGCAATCCGAAGAAAACCACCAGAACTGTGGCAGAACCGCAAAAAACAAAACCGTTGTTGCCTCAGTAACCGTATTCACCGGATTTGGCCCCATGCGGCTTCTTTCTATTTCCGAGGCCGAAGAGAACAGTGAAAAAACGTCGTTTTGCCACCATTGATGAGATTAAAGCACAATCGCTGAAGCAGATGAACACCATAACGAGAAGTGGGTTCCACAACTGCTTCCAAGATCAGAAAAAGCGCTGGTCCAACATAAGTATATCTGAGCGGGATTATTTTGAAGGGGACTATGTTGATGTTGACCTTTAAATAAAGTTTCTTAAAAAAGTTTCCGTATGTGTTGTGTAATGTACACTACCTTTTTAAGAAACTATTTTATAATCGAAGGAGTTGAGCGGGCTGTTTCAGATCCGGCCTGTTTCAGAGATGCAGTTTATTTGCAACGTTATTCATATGCGGAATCAATTGGCTTCAAACCATCTTCTTGCCCATCCAGACGTCGGTTTCTCTTTGTTGTCCCATGTGAACGAGTGGAATGCGGAGTCCTGTTCCCATTCCTTGTCGACAATGCGCTTATTATTTTATGGAATGGGATCAGCAGCACTAAAGATGGTTCGTTGACGACGCTGTAGTCTTCAGGAAAGCAGTGTCGTTGGGCAGTGGGAAGGAAATATAGAAAAACTTTGACAAAATTTCCACGTCGTGTAATGAATGACAGTTTTTCCGGAATGTTTATAAATTCCTATAACACACAGAATGAATATGACAGCATCCGACCATAAGATTAGCATTGGGCTTCTTGAGCACGTCAATTCTTATGTAGCGCTGATATTACGAAGAAGTATGAAATAAAAGCTCACGTAAAATCAGTATTAGGAAGGGCGAATGGAAGTCTTCGATTTCTTGAAAGGGTTCTGGGAAAATGAAATGCATCAGTGAAGAAATTGACATTCAAGACTCCAGTGCGACTAATTATAGAGTATTTTCCAATGTTTCGAATCCTTATCAAGATGGCGTGACAACAAACATCGAACTGATGGAGAGACTAGCTTCTGGTATCGTAACAGGTGGGTTTAGGCCTTATGAATATGTGACATAATTGCTCGTAGAACTTAATTGGGATCCTTGGAAGATGGGCGATGTAGTTTTCGTGAAATCCTGATGGGTAAATTCAGAGAATCTTTGTTTGAGGAAAACTGTGCGGCCATTCTGCTGTCACTACTCTAAATTTCGCATAGCGATCATGAAAACAAGGTAAGAGGTTAGGGTGTATACAGAGGCTGTCTGCAGCAAAGAAGCAAGAAATATATTAGCTCTGACAGACTTTAAATTATCTTTTTTTTTTCGCGAATTTTTGTCCTGGAGCGTCGCTTATTTTAAAGACGTGCAGCAGAAGCTACAGTTCAATTTTACCCCTCAGGAGGTTAGCAGAAAGAAGCAGCCGTGAAGCAGGAAAACTACGAAGAGACATCGTAAGACTAAACAAGCTGTGCACATGGAATTCGCGGGCCTGTGACGACGATATTTCACCAAACTAGCAGGTTCTACAAACCAGGGGTGCTGCTTCTGCAGTACTACCTACCCCACAAGACTGATAGCGGTTTCAACAAGGAAATCTTATGAGTGAGTGTCTCTAAGCTGAGAAAGATATTTTGGAAGCCAATCAGTTTTTCTCAAACTGGTCCCTTTCACGCAGAGCAGATCACTGGATTATAGGGAATCCAGTGATCTGCTCTGCGTACGTAGGTAATGCATATTCCAATACGCATCAATGCGTACAGGGAATACGCATTGCCTACGTATGCCGCAAAGTGTCTACGCCCTGATGCCTTTCAGAAACGTAACCACTAATACGAGTAAAACGACGACTAGTGTCACCAGAAAGCGCTAGCAAACATTTTGTCGCTAACAAAAATTGTTCCCCCATGACCTGATCTGTCACCCCCCGACATTTGATGAAAAGACTTTGAAACAAAGTGTGTAAGTAGATATAGAAGTTTTTGGATATACCAATCAAGATATTAAAAATGTCATTATTAGGCATTACACAAATACACACATGTAAAAATACTAAAGTTCTATTTTCTATTCGGAGTTGATTAACCTAACAATCTATCAAAGTAACAAGACAAAAGTAAATAATACATGGAAATTTCGCAATGCTCTTGAAGTTTCACTTTGCCTGTAAATCCACGTGGTTCTATGCTTTAAAAGCATGATGAAACAAGTTATTCTTTTTTGTTATTGATTGCCGGCCTTAGTGGCCGTGCGGTTCTAGGCGCTACAGTCTGGAACCGAGCGAACGCTACGGTCGCAGGTTCGAATCCTGCCTCAGGCATGGATATGTGTGATGTCCTTAGGTTAGTTAGGTTTAATTAGTTCTAAGTGACTGATGACCTCAGAAGTTAAGTCGCATAGTGCTCAGAGCCATTTTTTGTTGTTGATTAATCTGTGATAAAGGAGACTAAAACACCGCCACCACTATCTAACGAAGTAACGCATCCTTAAATTGAAATTCACATTGTATTAAAGCTGATAAGTTTGTTATTTGATACTTCATGATTCAAAGAAGGAAATATTTCGTCCTCGATATTTGATAATTTTTATTTTGTTATAAATTAGTCATATCTCGTTATCAGTCAGCCAGGACTGGTAGTACACATTGGTACACATTTGGTCTTTTTGCAGAGTACGTGTCGTTAATCGTGTGTGAACAGAGACTTGCAAATAGCAGATTTGTGCGTGTCGTCATTGCAGTTATTTGCAAAAGAAGAACCCGACTATTTTTGTGAATTAGAGATTATTTACAGCTTGACTAAATATTAGCGAAAATGATAGGAATTTTTTGGGAAACCGGTGAACGAGAGTCGTGGCGTAACATTTTCACTTCATGTGCAGCCATTATACCAGAAAGAAATTGTAGTCGTCGACATAGATACGTAAATCCAATACTAGAATCAGTAATGAATTGAAACTGAAGCCTGTAACTTGCCCACGTTATTGTATGATTTAATGGCAGACATGAGATGTGTACAAAAGTCCAGTAATTTTCGAAAGATCAGCTTAAGTTTCAGAAAAGTGTTATCACAAAAAGGAAGACAAATGTGTTACTCAGTTCACTGACGGAAGTTCCAAGCGTCGTTCACGACTTAAAATTTGTCGTGAAGCCGAATTTGGGCATGGCCTTAACAGATTGCCAGCAGTACTCATACTGACTGTATTATTCCACGGAATTGTTAGTGCATTGCTTAAGTGGTGTATAGATCACAGCTGTAAAACTTCTAGCTGCTGAGACAACGAGTCTCAACTCGAGACGAACCGTCCTGACTCAGCGCTGTAAGTAGTTGGCTGTCATTAGCGCCTTTTAGTGCACTCAAGGAATTGTCATCTTGTTACGTGACGCAGAATTGCCCCTACCAGCGCTCGTATACCGTCGCTAATAATTCCCAAAATAGGATCTCCTTCTGCATTTAGTGATTTATAGCCCCGATGTCTGTTAAATGCATTTATATCCGTCCTGCCATTGCTCAACATTTTCTGCAGATCTAAAACGAGAAGATGCATTTTCCATGTTAGATTCTTATTCATGAAGTCTTCGTTAAAGAAAATCGTGATTCGACATTCTTTTCTGTTCTGTGGTAAGTCAAAATAAGCTATGTAAGCAATGAATTTTTACGCCTATACGGCTACTCTACAATTTTTACCTAAAAGTTATAGGAATATTTGGAGCTCACTGTTGAATCTAAATGCATTGCGCAACATAACTTATATGATGTCCGACTCGAGTCGTTTTTGCGAACGGTACCGCAGCAGTCGTGCCACGCTATAGTTTTTGTAAAGTACGTATGGACATGCTAGTTGAACGCTGGAGCGACGTCGTTTGTTCACGAGTAATGCGGCATGAGACGAAACTTTTCAACTTTCCGTCATAGCACGTTGTCTATAATGTCTAATATGGGGAAAATATCACATTTTTAAGCCTGTAGCATTTGGCGTAATCATATGCCCTATTGGAGAATTGTCAACAGCAGTGGCCACATCGACATAATGCAGCAAATGGCGAAGACCTGAAAAATTGCTGTGCCAGTGAGTGTTACACGACAGATTTAATGCCATATATCACTCTCATTGCTCGATCATGGTGGCCTTCTGCAATAAAATACATGCTGCGTCCAAAAAATTTAGTAAATGGTCTCAGAAAAAGGAAACGAGCGTTTTAAACAAAATACCTTCTCTGGACTTGGAAATTATCACCATTAGCTAAAGCACATTTCTCACGTCGGTTGTAAAAGTATTGGAAACGGTCAGCAAACACTTCTTGTGGAATTACTCAAAGCATCGTGGTTACGTGTTGTTGAATATCCGCAGCATTACGGGAGATGAGACCTAGTGCTACGAATATGATCCGGGCACCAAATAAGTCAATGGTATGGAGTTCATCGTCTTCAGCGCTTGCCGCAGGTAGAAATTCATGTTGAATCGAGTCCTTGCTGTCGAAAAAGGCGATCAACATCGTATTAATAGGAATTCGCCAGACGACTTTGTTTGGGAGGCGGGCAAGACCATTAAAACCATGCCATTGACTTAAGCTTGGTCTCCGGATCTTATTGGTAGCACCAGGTCTCATCTCCTGTAATGATGCGGATGTACAACAGCGGGTGCGTCGAGCAATTCCGCAATAAATGTTCGCTGAGAGTTCCCAAAAGCTTTACAACAGGTGTCAGAAGGGTGTTGTAGATAATGGTGATTATTTTGAAGATCAGTAAAGCTAATTTCTTTGCAACTCTTGTTTCCTTTGTTTTCTGATACCATTCAGAGAACTTTTCAGATGCACCTTGTACTTTGGGAGAACACGTAGAATGTGATCTATTTGTAAATCCCTATCTTTAAACAGAACAAGATCTTGGCACATCGTGAACAGTATTTTGAATTTGAAATTTTTATGAATACGTAGTAGTTTCGAAAATTCGTGCGGTCATATTTCTGGGTGTTTATATGTCTTTCAAAAAGTAAAATGTTCAAATGTGTGTGAAATCTTACTGGACTCAACTGTTAAGGTCATCAGTCCCTAAGCATACACACTACTTAACCTAAATTATCCTAAGGACAAACACACACACACACACACACACACACACACACACACACACACACACACACACATGCCCGAGGGAGGACTCGAACCTCAAAAAGTAAGTTCCGTTGATCAGTCGTGGCTACACTGAGGTATAGGTGTCCATTGCCTACAGCTGAGAGTTGACCTTGAGCGCTGACGGTATTTTACAGATTAACCGAATCGAAACAGTTGTGGCTTGAGATATTCGACCTGTGGTCACGTTATGGAATACAGGATCAGCAGCATACATCATAAGTGAAGTTAGTTTGGAAGAGGCAATGAGAAAATCAGTGATCAGTGATAGTTATCAGATTTATTGCGGGACACTGGAATGCACACCACAAAGCGGGCGACCGTTGAAAGAAACTGAATAACTCGTGGGAAAGGTAAGAAGGCTATCGCACACAATCTTCACGACGACGCCATCAGATTTATTCCGGGACACTAGAATGTACACGACAAAGCGGGCGACCGTTGAAAGAGACTGAATAACTCGTGGGAAAGGTAATACGGCAGTCACATACAGTCTTGACGACGACACTTGAGCAACGATGAAAAAGTGAACAAACTGTCACGATCTGGCTATCTTAGTAACAACAAATTAGATGAGCCTGTATAGAACAGAAGTAAAATAAAGCGTTTAACCTTCCGTTAACGACGAGGTCACTACAGGCAGTGCAAAAGCTCGGACTGGAGACGGATATCTACCGTGATCTTTTCAGAGGAACCGTGTAGGTCTTTACCTTAAGCGGATTAAGGAAACCAAGGAAAACCTAAAGCTGAATGGCCAGGTGGGGATTTGAATCGCCATTGTGTGTGTGTGTGTGTGTGTGTGTGTGTGTGTGTGTGTGTGTGTGTTGGCTCCACTCTAATGTAAGAATCTGAAGGTCGGTATAGTATTCATGCAGGACAGCAAAAAGAAGGTGCGCACTTCTCTGTCCGTATAGTCTATATACAGCTTTGTTATCGCAATGATTTGGTCCAGATGATGTCGGAATTACCTTTAGACATGGCTCTAATATATTTATGAATTCAGGTCGGCAGAACTGTCTTCAATTCGGAGATGGTTTGAATATCCGAGTGCTGTATGATCATGTTAGAGGTGGCAAACCCTTGTGAACAAATCATTTCCTGAAGTGAAAGAAACAGGTGTCAAAAAAGAATCCCAGGATGAACCACTCCGACCCATACCCCTCCCTCTTTTTTTAATGTCTGATCTCGTTCTGTCTCTCTGCAATGACTCCTCTCACGTGCCCCCACCCACCCAAAAAAAAAAAAAAAAAAAAAAAAAAAACAACTCAGTTTAAGTTCTGAAGTTGCAATTGAGTTTGCACTTGGAATTCCTTGTCCTTGTTGAATAAGCCGAAGTGGCAAAGTAAGGGAAATTAACATGCCTATGAAATAAAATGAATGTCATTTGTGAAAATAACCAATCTTGGGTGGGACTGAACACAAAGTGTATCGTGGTCTTCCAAACAAGGCGCATCTTGCCATTTTTCGCTTGCAAATGAGTGGACAGTGCTGATAAAATCTTCTGCATAAAACGGTGTCTCCATTATGCGGATAGCAATAAGATTTCAAAAGCTTATAGTCTCTTGTCTGCACCGTTTATCGTCAAAGTTTCACTTCAACAGAAGGCTACTACAATCCAGACAGATATTTCAGCAAAGACTTCTTAACACTTAAATCGGTATGACACACACATCAAAGAAAGTTTTGCATCACCCCGGTTTCCAGAATTCCTGAAGAGATACGTTGACTGTGGATATTGTATCACACAGTCCCTTTGACTGTTCAGAGATGTCACTAAACCCGCCCACAGATGTAAACAATCATGCACGAGCAGCGCCTGTTAGGCGGATGAGGGAGCCCGACAGTTTCAGTTCCAGTCATTCCATCAGGAAGGAGATTCACGGCTCGTGTTGTCTGTAGTTTAACCATGCCCAGACGGTCAGTAGGCTACCGTGGTTCGATCGCGTCCGCATTGTTACTTTGTGCCAGGAAGGGCTCTCAACAAGGGAAGTGTCCAGGCGTCTGGGCGTGAACCAAAGCTATGTTTTTCAGACATCGAGGAGATACAGAGAGATAGAAACTGTCGATGACATGCCTCGCTGAGGCCGCCCAAGGGCTACTGCTGCAGTGGATGACCGCTACCTGCGAATCATGGCTCGGAGGAACCCTGATAGCAACGCCACCATGTTGGATAATGCTTTTCGTGCAGACACTAGACGTCGTGTTACGATTCAAACTGTGCGCAATAGGCTGCATGATGCGCAGCTTCACTCCCGACGTTCATGTTGAGGTCCATCTTTGCAACCACGACACCATTCACCACGGTACAGATGGGCCCAAAAACACGCCGAATGAACTGCTCAGGATTGGTGTCACGTTCTCTTCACCGATGAGTGTCGCGTATGCCTTCAATCAGACAGTCGTCGGAGACGTGTTTGGAGGCAAGCCGGTCAGGCTGAACGCCGTAGACATACTGTCCAGGGAGTGCAGCAAGGTGGAGGTTCCCTGCTGTTTTGGGGTGGCATTATGTGGGGCAGACGTACGCCGCGGGGTGGTGATGGAAGGCACCGTAACGGCTGTACCATACGTGAATTCCATCCTCCGACCGATAGTGCAACCATATCGGCAGCATATTGGCGAGGCATTCGTCTTCAAGGACGACAATTCGCGCCCCCATCGTGCACATCCTGTGAATGACTTCCTTCTGGATAAGGACATCGCTCGAATATCGAACATGCCTGGGATAGATTGAAAAGGGCTGTTTGTGGACGACGTGACTCACCAACCACACCGAGGGATCAACGCCGAATCGCCGTTGAGGAGTGGGACAATCAGGACCAACAGTGCCTTGATGAACTTGTGGATAGTATGCCACGACGAATACAGGCATGCATCAGTGCAAGAGGACGTGCTGCTGTGTATTAGATGTACCAGTGTATATAGCAATCTGGACCACCACATCTGTAGGACTCGCTGTATGGCGGTATAACATGCGCTGTGTGGTTTTCATGAGCAATAAAAAGGGCGGAAATAATGTTTATGTTGATCTTATTCCAATTTTCTGTACAGGTTCCGGAAATCTCGGAACCAAGGTGATGCAATACTTGTTCTTTCTCAGAAATGCCTCCCTTGGTACAGCCAGTTAGTCTTTTATATCCTCTCTGCTTCAGTTACTTTACTGCCCAAATAGCAAAACTCTACTATTTTTACTGTATCATTTTCTAATCTAATCACCGTAGCATCGCCAGATTTAGTTTAATTACATTTCATTACTCATGTTTTATTTGTGCTGACACCTCCCATCAAGACGCTATTCATTCTGTTCAGCTGCTCTTCTTAGTCCTTTGCATGTTCATTATTACAATGTGATCGGCTAACCGTAAACTTCTTATTTGTTTCCCCTGAACTTTAATTCCCTTTCCAAATTTCACCTTCATTTCCTTCACAGCTTGCAGAGTGTACAGATGGAATAATATCGGGAAGAGGCTACAACGATGTCTCCCTTTTCAACTACTTATTTCCTTTGATGCACGTAGACTCTCATAACTGCAGTCTGGTTACTGTAAAAATTGTAGGTAACTTTTCGCTCGCTATATTGTACCCCTGTTGCGTTCAGCATTTCATAGTGTATTCCAGTAAACATAGTGAAACACGTTCTCTTAAGTGTACAGATGATATAAACATAGGTTTGCGTTTCTTCAAATTATGTTTAATCCAAACTGGTCTATTCCGATGTCGGTTTCTACTAGTTTTTCCATTCTTCCGTAAATAATACGTGTCAGTATTTTGCAACCTTTACTTATGAAACTGATGGTTGGGTAGTTGTCGCACTTGTCAGTACAGCCCCTCCTTGGAACTAGAATTATTACATTCTTCTTGCAGATCGTGTGGAATGGTTTTATCGTGGCTGTCTGTTCCAAAGATCTCAACAACTTTGAGGAGCGTATGTCGTCTACTTCAGTAGCCTTTTTATTGCTGTATTAAATTCTTCTTGCATTATCGTATCTCCCTGTCTCATCCGTATTTATTTCCTCTTCCCTTACTATAAAATTGTCCTCTGAAAAATAAAAATTATCTTGGAGGGCTGGAAACAGGAAAAAAGAAAGAAAACTGGATCGCAAAATAGACCCGTAGTAAACTGCTCGCCCACTACCGCCGAGTTTATATGTTTTTATGAAACTTGTCACAGAGTAGGGACACAGCAGCGCTTATTCCTTACTAGACAAACAGTACCCTAATTATGCCAGCACTCCCCTTTTTTGTCAAACTGTGTAGAATCACTTCACCTTGTTTCATATTCCATAGAGACTTAAATATGAATGGATAAAAGTTTTAAATATTTCTGTTCAAACTAAAAACTACACTGTAAAGGCTTGCGGAAAAGGTATCCATTAGATTATTTCAACTTTCGTTTACTCTCAGTGAAATGATCCTGATGCTGCATCGGGGTTGCCACAATCCTTTTTGTGTCTCGGCACTCATATATTGGTGTTGCATGAATTCTGTCGCTATGAAGTGGCGCATGTAACTTAGTCCCCGGCAGATTTTTGAATTGCTTGTATGGTACGGACTTAAAATTTTTTCATTTTTAAGTTTTCATGTTCACATTTAACATCCTCTTGCCGTCTAGTGTAAACGGTTTCCTGTGCTTGTAAAAGGTGTTTGTGTATCAAAGTCAGTTTTTTGTGTAGTATATAGTTACGCATTAAATTCATTGCTGGGTGGTCTACGATAGATGGCACGCTCTCGTTTCCTACCTACGCCGGCGCACAGAGTGCTCCTATCATGAATTGAAATACAAAATGATCTTCTTTTTACTCAATTAGTTACGAGAAACAAAGCAGAATTTTCTTAATATTGTTCATAGCATGCTGTGCTGAACGCGACGGCAAGATGGTGGTGTGGTTATTGTTGCGGCTGCGATACCGAGATAAGCAGCAAACAGTGTCGCGGAGTGTTAGCATTGTGTTATTTGCCGGAGATATCAGCGATGAGTGGTACAGTACGCTCTCTTCCTTCGGCCTTATCTGTACACCCAAGGCTCGCTGCTACAGTGCAGCTTTCGGCCAATAGATTCTCCCAGTCGTAGATGCCCTAACTTTTGTCGACTAATACGTATTTACTAATACCTTTGCGTAACCGCGTACTTCGCGATTTACTGCCAACGAGACCTATGGAACAGGCTTAATTTTGGTAACTGCAGCAAGAAAGAACGAAATCTCGAACTGCTTGTTAAACAACAGGCTCAGATAGGGCTATTTATTGTCTCCACAAATGTGCTTGTACTTTTTATGCCTCTTCACACGTACTTCAGGAATTGTCTCAGTTATTTAATGTCATTTTTTGATTAGTTCCATTAGATTCAGTAATTAATTTTTTCAGGTACTAGCATTAAACCGTGACACAATATGGTGGAAGTTAGAGCGTGTGAAATGAATATACGAACATTATTTTCCTCACATATCCATGCACATTTACTTTGTATCATGTATCTATGGCAGTAAAATTTGAGACATGTGCATCGCATACGCTATACATCTTCTGAAATTGCCTCCTCAAAATTTGAGGCAGTTTCTGTCATAGGCCAGAAGCTACTTCGTTATTCGCTTTAAAACTGACAAGCGAACTGATTATTATTAGTGGCAACGGATACACAGGAAGCATTAGCAGCCTTGGAGTCTTCCCATTTCTGCCATTTCAGAAATAGTGTCCAGCATTGAAGTGACTTACGAACAGTAAGAATTAGTCAACTCATTTGAACTTGGTTGATTTAATGGAGGTGCAGAGGTGTGGATGAAGCAAGTGTCACTAGGTGGAAGAATGGTGGAGACGAAGCACGTTTTCTTCCCAGCTGCTGTCTCAATGTGGATAGTTAGGTTTCTTTTCAGAGTGGTGGAGGTGGTGGTAGTAGTAGTAGTTGTTGTTGTTGTTGTACTCGCGATGCGCAGAGAATTGCTCCATCACTATAATTTTGTTATGTGTTAATAATGTTGATGATAGTGGAAGGAGGGGGGGGGGGTGTGCTGTCTAGTGACTGATTGTAATGAGGGTGATGGTCTCAGAACGGTTGGGAACAATTGTTTTTCTAAAGTACCATACAGAAAAGTTTTCTTTTCGATGGAAAGTCACAGGATCCTCTTCCAAGCTATAGAACGTTGTTACATACTAAAAAAGATTGTATACATAAAATACTAATTGTACGTGTAATCGAAAGTACGTTGGAGTTCTAATTGTTTTCCAGGTAAAGCGGCGCAATGCTTCGGTTTCTAGATCTAAACCGGGAACAGCCCAGTTCAAATCCCCATTCCATCATCCTGATAAATGTTTTCTGTAATTTCCCAAAATCACTTACGGCCGATGTCGGAAGTCTCCTTCGATATTTCTCCACCTGGTGTTCGAAGGACCTCGTTGTCGCTCGATATGCGATTTCCTAACCCTATTTCCCTCTGTATTATGGCTCTGCCATAAATTTCTGTCAAATTAAATTGTTAAAAAACCTTGCTGACATTGGTACAACATAAAAAGAATCGTGGAAGCTGTGTCACAATTCCTGCCAGACGCCTCGTTTATCCCACTTAAAAGTTGCCTCCCAAGTTTATTCAACCTGTTTCCATAGTTTTCTTCAGACATGCAAATGTAACAGATTACACAAAGCACAGAGCTAGTATTCGAAGAATCGAATTACCGTAGTAGGTTAAAGAAATCGCACAATAATTTTTGTTCGCTTTATTCCATCTTCGATCTCCCTCGTAGGTGGGTAGATTAATGAAAATGCCTTTTGTATGCAAGTTTGTTCCCCTCTTTTGCTCATTTCGTTGGTTTTGTATGTATGAAACCTCAGCAGCTACGTGCAATTATGTTCCAAACTTTTACATATCACTGCAGTACGGTTCAGTAAGGCATCGTGTTTTAAACCTTGTCATAGAGCTCGTATTTATGGATTAATTCTGTGTTTCAGACTTCCTCTCTGCTTATTTCCAATTAAGCGTTTTCTATTACCTACGCGGTCCAGTTTTAAGGTACCAGAGCATTAAATTTAATTCTATCTTATCTACTGTACTTCAAGTTGAGTGTTCTGCACTGGGCTGCACAGCATGTACGATAGTGGACGCATGACCCCGAACTCGAAGATAGGCAGAAAGGAAATCGGAGCACTTTCAAACTTGTTGTTGAATTAGACGAATACTATGCATCTAAACAGCCACCATTGTAACTTGACTGATCTTGCAATTGATTTGACATTATTATCCTTCGTGAATGACAAAATATTTTCAATTATTTACGCTTAACAACATAAAAGGATGCTTCGCTAACCGTGACCGACTGCGGCAGGTTTACTGTCTTTCATTATCTATCCCAGATTAATAAAGGTTGTCGCTGATCGTTTTAGGGCTGCAAGAACTCCCTACCCATAATATCCACGAATTTAATCCACCTTTCATTTAAGCCATGTGACGTCCTCCGATTACACGTTTTTTTTTTCTTTTCTTTTGCGAGGAAAAAAAGCAGAGGTCATTTGACATGACTTCTACTGTAGTCATTAAGACATCGCATATAAATGTCTAGCACGTTTTCTCCTCAGCAGGCAGGGAGATCTGCATCGTGTCCGTTTCGATGCGCAGCGCGCTAATTTTACGCTTCTTGTATAAATAGAACGCTAGCACAGGCAGTCATACGTCGGCTCGGGAAAACATGGCCTGTTTGGAGACGATGGCAGACCAGAGCCAATACCTGCTCCGCGCTGCCTTCTAGCGTGATCTTCTTTGTTTCCCTCCGCCTAGTCGGTGTGTCCCATTGTATGGCGACATTTGCGTCGTTCTCTTTGTGGTAATAGTGCGATTTTCATATAGAAAAACAATGTGAGAGTCCGAGTAGAATTTGCGCTTTGGGGTTTTCGTACAAACTTAATTGTGTATATAATAGTTCATCGATACGGACAAGATGTTGGTCCCTGGAAGTCCAGTGCTTTCCAGAATGTTTTAAGTTTCAAGTTTAAATTTTTTGTGTAATTTCGCTTTTGTTACTGAAATTCATGAGAAAAGGGGGTAAAAGACTGACTGACTGTTAGTCGGATAACACATGACAAAAAATACTTTTTTATGACCTATGGTAATAAATTAACAATTTTCGGATATTATTTCCTTCACTTGTACTGTGAAACCTTGTTTCTTGCCAAATTTCATGGTTTTATGTCAGTGGAAACTACCATACAGGTTTTAATGAGTGAGTTTCCGAGCTTCAGAATGAGTGACATAAATGATCGTGTCTTTTGAAGGCATTTACTTCGAAGTTTGTTTTTTTTACGCCGTCATGGGACCATAGACCGTAGTATGTGACATAAATTTCAGTTTGATACGTCTTCCCGTTCCTTAGAAAAGATGGTGTTAACAGTCGGACAGACAATAACAAATCGATCCTACAGTAGTTCCGCTTTTACCGACTGACTTGCGGAACCCTGAGAATGATGTAGACCTGCACTACGGGAACAGTGATCGATTTCAGTGTACGGCACATTATTTGAAAAGTAACGTTAATAAGTAGTTCTTATAAATTTGTGACAGAAATGAATGA
The DNA here is from genome assembly GCF_023864345.2 of Schistocerca serialis cubense. Classification (NCBI taxonomy): domain Eukaryota; kingdom Metazoa; phylum Arthropoda; class Insecta; order Orthoptera; family Acrididae; genus Schistocerca; species Schistocerca serialis. The sequence goes on from NC_064639.1 coordinate 466,681,868, forward strand.
ACGCTATTGAAAGTACCAAATATCTGTGACCATCCTTGTTTGGTTCGGTACAAGTTCTTGTGCGACATGAGGCAGACATTTTAACATAAACCACATACTGTGGGACATGAGACTCTGTACCATTTTGTTACAGGCCAATATTTTCCAAACAACGACAGGCACCGCCTTATCACTAATTTCTTGTTTAGTAACGTGATTAGAACATGGCGGTGAACGACAAAGTTCACACATCATCTGAATGTGTAAGAGACTAATTCATAGTAACCTACAAGCTTTATGCTTAGTTTAGTGAAGCATTGATCAGTAGTTTGTTCTTTAGTAAAATCGTAGCATTAAAGTGTTCTCCGCGCATTATTCATCGTATTCATATACTGCGAGGTCTCTTGAAGTTCGGTTTCAGCTACAACAGACATTATACAAGTAAAACTCGTGCTATTGACTCTCCTGCATTTATTTCATTAGATTCACAGCATCCGATTGTGACTACGTATAGATTGTCGTGGGGCTGAAGCTGTAATCAACTGTAAGAGCTGTTGTTGGTCTTCAGTCCAAAGACTGGTTTGATGCAGCTCTCCATGCTACTGTATCCCGTGCAAGCCTCATCATCTCCGAGTAACTACTGCAACCTACATCCTTCTGAATCTGTTTAGTGTATTCATCTCTTGGTCTCCCTCTACGATTTTTACGCTCCACGCTTCCCTCCAATACTAAATTGGTGATCCCTTGATGCCTCAGGACATGGCCTACCAACCGATCCCTTCTTCTAGTCAAGTTGTGCCACAAACTTCTCTTCTCCCCAGTTCTATACAGTACCTCCTCATTAGTTATGTGATCTACCTATCTAATCTTCAGCATTCTTCTGTAGCATCACATTTCGAAAGCTTCTATTCTCTTCTTGTCCAAACTATTTATCGTCCATGTTTCACTTCCATACATGGCTGCACTCTATACAAATACTTTCAGAAACGACTTCCTGACACTTAAATCTATACTCCATGTTAACAAATTTCTGTTCTTCAGAAACGCTTTCCTTGCCATAGCCAGTCTACATTTTATATCCTCTCTACTTTGTCGACTCTAACTGCCTTCTGGTTTCTGTACAAATTGTAAATAACCTTTCGCTCCCTATGTTTTACCCCTGCCACCTTCAGAATTTGAAAGAGTGTTTCAGTCAACATTATCAAAAGCTTTCTCCAAGACGAATGCTAGAAATGTAGGTTTGCCTTTCCTTAACCTTTCTTCTAAGATAATTCGTTTGGTCAGTATTGCCTCACGTGTTCCAATATTTCTACGGAATCCAAACTGATCTTCCCAGAGGTCGGCTTCTACCAGTTTTTCCATTCGTCTGTAAAGAATTAGTATTTTGCAATCCTGACTTATTAAGCTGACAGGCGGTAATTTTCACACCTGGCAGCAACTGCTTTCCTTAGAATTGGAATTATTATATTGTTCTTGAATGCTGAGGGTATTTCGCCTGTCTGATGCATCTTGCTCACCAGATGGAAGACTTTAGTCATGGCTGACTCTCCCAATCGTATCAGTGGTTCTAACGAAATGTTGCCTTATTCACAGGGCCTTGTTTCAACTTCGGTCTTTCAGTGCTTTGTCAAATTCTTCACGCGGTATCATATCTCCCATTTCATCTTTATCTACGGCCGCTTCCAGTTTCGTAATATTGCCCTCAAGTGCATCGCCCTTATATCGCCCTTGTATAGACCTTGTACATACTCCTTCCACCTTTCCGCTTTTCCTTCTTTGCTTAGAAATGGTTTTCCGTCTGAGCTCTTGATATTCATACAGGTGGTTCTCCTTTTCTCAAAAGGTCTCTCTAATTTTCCTGTGGGCGGCATCTATCTTACCCCTAGTGATATATGCTTCTACGTCCTTTACATTCGTCCTCTAGCCATATTGCACTTCCTAACGATCCCATTTTTGAAACGTTTGTATTCCTTTTTTCACTGCTTCATTTACTGCATTTTTATATTTTCTCCTTTCACCAATTAAATTCAATATATCTTCTGTTACCCAAGGATTTCCATGAGCCCTCGTCTTTTTACCTAATTGATCTTCTGCTGCCTTCAGTATTTCATCTCTCAGAGCTACCTGTTCTTCTTCTACTGTATTCCTTTCCTCCGTTCTTGTCAATCATTCTCTAGTGCTCGCTCTGGAAGTCTCTACAACCTCTGTTTCTTTCAGTTTATCCAGGCCCCACCTCCTTAAAATCCTACCTTTTGCGGGTTCTTCAGTTTTAATCTACAGTTCATAACAAATAAATTGTGGTTAAAGTCCACATCTGCCCCTGGAAATGTCTTATATAAGAGGTGTTCAAAAAGAAACGAGCTGGAGGGATGATTACAGAAGCCAGTACCTGTATGTTAGAAGTATTGACCCTAGCTGTTGAGAAGGCGGTGAATGGCTGGCTGATAAAATTCCCGGGGCTGCGATGTTAACCACTTCCGCACGTACAGCTGGACGTCGTCGTCCGAGGTGATTCATTTGTCTCTCAGAGCCTTTTTAAGGGGACCAAAAATGGCGTAATCACTAGGAGAGAGGTCCGGACTGTGTGGAGGGTGGCCGAGAACCTCCCATTAGAATTTCTGCAAGAGTGTCGCGACTGTGTTGGCCGTATGAGGCTTTGCATTGCCGTGGAGCAGAATGACTCCACGGGTGAGAGTGCCTGGTCGTTTTGATTTGACCGCTTGGCGAAGGGTGGTCAAGGTTTGCGAGTAACGCTGGGCATTCGCTGTTGTCCTGTGCTTCGGGAAGTGAATCAGATGGGGGCCATCTTGGTCAAAAAGAACGTCAGCATAACCTTTCCTGTGGACGGCCTTGGCTTCTTTTGGTGGTGGTGACACTGGATGCTTCCACTGGAGACTTTTTCTTTTTGATTCTGGTTCGAAGTGATGATACCATGATTCACCTCCAGCCACCACTCGTGCCAGGAATGCATTCCTTTCCCGAGCATAGCGCTGCAGATGAGCAACATAGTGGGCCATTCGACATGCTTCCTGGTCCTGGTGTGGTTGAAGACTGTTTGGCACGCATTCAATCCGACCATAGCGGATATGGCTTGCGCTGTCACTCGGTGGTCCTGGGTAATGGCTGCATCCACCAGCTGGACGATGTCTTCGGTAAAGCGGTGTGGTCCTCCCAGACCGTGCGTCATCGGCTGACACCCGTCCTGCCCTGAAGGGCTTATGCCACACCTTCGCCCTTGAAAGGGATATGCAGTGTTCGCCGTACACTTGTGACATTCGTCGATGAATGTCTGTTCTTCCTACTTCTTCCGATGTTAGAAAACGAACGACACCTCTTTGCTCTTCGTTTGACGCCGCCATGTCACTGTTTGCAATGCGACTGGCAGCTGCTGCTAGCTCTGTATAGTCACGTGACGTGCACGCGTGCCCTCTAGCGACGGGCTGTGAACTTCCACGCTCTGGTCGCAACCACACCTCGTTACACATGCCACATTACCCTCCTCTCACCAGTTTGCGCATTCCAGACTCCGGTTCGTTTCTTTTTGAATGCCCCTTATATTTGAAAACGTGGTTCCTAAATCTCTGTCTAACCATTATATAATCAATTTGAAACCTTCCGGTGTCTCCAGGTCTCTTCCATGTATACAGCCTTTTACCAGGCGGCTTCCTCTTTCATTCCTGACACCCAGTTCATATTCACCCGCTACTTTTGCTTCTCTTCTTCGTACTATCGAATTCCAGTTCCCCATGACTGTTAAATTTTCATCTCCCTTGACAATCTGAATAATTTCTTTTATCTCATCACACATTTCTTAATCTCTTCATCTGCGGAGCTAGTTTGCATTTAAACTTGCACTACTGTGGTAAGTGCGGGCTTCCTGTCTAACTTGGCTATAGTAATGCGTTCACTATGCTGTTCGTAGTAGCTTATCCGCCTTCCTATTTTTTTCTCATTACTAATTCTACTCTTGCATTACCCCTGTTTGATTTTGTATTTATAATCCTGTATTTACCCGACCAAAAGTCCTATTTCTCATGCTTGCTCCGATCCGTAGAATGCCAGTTTCGTTTCTTCTTATAACGACGTCATCCTGAGTAGTTTGCGCCCGGAGATCAGAACGGGGGACTATTTTACCTCCAGAACGCCATCGTCATTTAACCGTACATTGAAGTTGCATGCCCTCAGGAAAAAATGCGGCTGTACTCGTGGTTTGCCCTTTCTTTCAGCCGTTCGCAGTACCAGCGCAGCAGTGCTGTTTTGGTTGTGTTACAAGGCGTTTTCAGTCAGTCATCCAGACTGTTGCCCCTGCAACTACTGAAAAGGCTACTGTCCTTCAGGAACCACACGTTTGTCTGGCCCTTCAACAGATACCCCTCCGTTGCGGTTGCACCTACAATGCTGAGTGTGTGTATCGCTGAGGTACGCCTGCCCCTCCAACAACGACAAGGTTCATAGTCTGGTGGGGGGGGGGGGGGGGGAGAGCATAAACCAAGCATTACTTAAACCAGCTAGATGCGATACCTGTATGGTGGTTGAATTTTGCTTTCCTATGTTCCGTGCAAACTTGGCGAATTGTATAAAAAGCTATAATATTTCAACACTTGAGTACTGCTCACAAAACACATAGTTTAGGGTCGCCATTTAAGGGTCTACGTTCCCGTACGGACGACCTTCCGAAGAAATCACGTTGTGTAGCCCTTGGCAATTGCGTGATTTGCGTTTGAAAATTAATGAAGAAACGAAGTCTCTTCCATAAAACTCTGGAAGGGTGAATCGTGTAATACATTTCCCCTTCATAGCCAACATTGTATCCGTTGTCCCGGTAGGGCGCTACTGAGTTGTGTGCCGCCGAAGATTAGCGCGGAGTTTGGTAATAATTTGTCTGACGCAGCTACATATTATAATTTGAAGCCATATTGACTATTAATTGACCGTGACTGTTTCAAAAATGTGAAAAGATTTTCAAATATCGCTACCAATGACTAGTAGCGGTATTTGAAAACTTTTTCATACATATTATATTGCTCGACTGTGAATCTTTCTACGACTAGCAGTGGAACAGTCACCTCCGAATCGAGCTCCTTCTGGTCCTTGCGATTATAGACTCCGACCCTCAAGGAAGCTTTGGCCCATACGAAAAATTCTTATGGTGGCGTAAAAGAACTTCGCTCTAGTGCAGTCCACTGTTACACTAAATGGACCATACCACTAAGATTTTACGTAGCAGTAGCACGACTAGAATTCAAACATAGACGCTTTAATCATCATCTCCATCTAATTGGGAAAGTGGACTCGCTGTACTGTGAATGCGGAGACCAAGCGAACTCTGCCCATATTGTGCGCACCTGCGGGCGACAGGACTACGCAACGGACAGCCTACTTCATCATATACTCAACCCGCGGTAAAGGGGACTTCACAGCATCATCAAGCTTTGTCTGTCACCGACGTCAGCATATCCAAACCACAGTCGGTATGACGGACAAGCCTTAAAAAACGTGTAATGCTGTAAACGGGGGTAATTCTACATGTGGGACAGCTGTATTGTGATGGTCAGTTCATTACGAAAAATGTCATAAAAATTATTACGTATTGGAAATTTAGCATCATTAAATTTGCACTAAATAAAGCCACTTTTTTCAGCCGTCATGCTCTTTATTGAAAATACAGTCGCAAGGTAACAGCGCAGTTCATAAATTTGACTTCCATATTGTGAATACATCCTGTTTCATCGCTTCATCTTTTTAGTGCACTGTGCATCACTTCCATGGAGCCAATTACATCGCTGGAGTGGCAGTGGACTGTTTTAATATCTCATTACAGAGGTATCGATAACTCATTCCGGTTCATTTTACGGTAGAGTTGTTGCCTTCCGATGGAACCGCTGTACAACAACGAGGTGTTTCTGATGCAGTACTATCTAACTTTCCTTTTTCAAACTTATAGCGTCATGCAAGCGTGGACGAAAGTAAAAACTGAGAATCTGAGAACATCTGCAACCTTACATACTCATCAGAATTACAAAATTTGCCTCTATCCTTGTATGTAACAGATAATTCAAATTTTAACTACCTCTGCTGTGACAGTGATTAGACTGTGTGGCATTGTGTGTCTAGACATGCAGAGCTGTTCGTTGTAGAGTCACAGCCTCGCTTTACATGACCTTATTTCATTGCTATTACATCATTTAATCTCTCGAGACTTCTTTTCTTATGTTGTGATACAGTACTTATTAGCTGTAAACACTAATTGTAACTGTAGAGTAAAGCACTTTTATTCGTTCACGGTCAGGTAGTCAAACGTATTGTGCTTATTTAATGCATCTTATTTGAATGTCGCTTGTTACATTAACTTCAAGAAGCGTATTTAAGACGTTGTATACATTTCTAAACTAGTTATTCACGGTATCAAAACTATACAGCGATGCCTACGTTTCCGTCCTCCTATTGTTAATTTTGAGTCTTCGTTTTTGCTACTGACTAGGAATTATTTCTCCATGTACTCCAGTTACTGCTTCTCCCCCTTGAAGCATCTCGCAAGCTGTTTGCGCAGACATTGTTTCCTGCTGCCATGCCATTGACATCTCTACACCAATTCACCGACGTGTCCTAAAACTTACGGTACCATACAATTGGTATTAAAGTCGCTAGATACAATTCTTTGTCGAAACGTACTTGGCCGCCTTCGTGTGTTCCAGTACTAGTTGTTTCATCGTTATATAGTTGTGCCCACGCATCTTTCCCTCTAAAGTCACTTTCAGATACTTAATATTAGGTAATGATTGACAATAGTCTTTGCACTTATTCCAGTCACAAGTTCCAACGCCATGATGCGCTTCGCGTTTTGTTTCTGTTGACTGGTTCTCTACAAGCATTTTACTGACCTCGCAACAGCTGTACGGAGAGTAGTTCCCAAATTTCCCATCCATGCCGCCACTTGTCGTTCATATTAACTTATTTGATTTATCATTAGGTTTTTCTATAATTTACTACGCTGCTTAGATCCACTTACAATTTCGCTTGTGCCTTGTGACAAATATATTGTTTTACTATTTTCTCGTACATTCACCCCCGCCCGGAGACCAACTTAGAAATATGTATCTAATTAGCTGATTAGCTCCTGTTCTGGCATGATGTCTGCACTTCTTGTTATGCTTCTTTATAATAATTTTGTGCAAAGACTATTATCCACACGTAAGTCTCTAAGAACTCTTATTAATGGATTCAGTATAGTATTACTTATTGCTCCTGTATATTTTTTAGGAGCAAGGTATTTTGCACTTTTTTGTTGACACGCGCAAATAATGCGACAATAAGTACGTACCATTTTTAGCTTTAAATTTTTAAAATTTTTTGTCCCAAATTTTAATATCCTTGACTGACTTCTACTTATTTGTGGTGTATTTTCCTGTACAGTCTTCTAAAGAAGGGCACTAAGTGTCCGAAACCGGTGAAGATATTAAATTTCTTTTGCGCAACTGGTTGCTTATTATTTCATTATAGGTAGTCGTTTGTTACTTAATGTAGGAAAGTGTAGGTTGTAGTGATAGAAATTGTAGAGGAAGGAAAAGGCTTGAGTACTGTAAGTAGGTTTAAGTAGATGTAGATTACAGTAACTAAACAGCGACGAATTGACTTTCAGATAACAACATGAAGAGCTGCATCAAACCAGTCTTCTGACTGAAGACCACTGCAACAACAGTTCTGAGAAGGCAACATTTATTTCCGTTCTTCCTGATGCGTGGCCTGAGCGAATTGTTCTGACACGATCTAGTTCATAGATAAATGTTCGGTGAACTTTAAATTCATGTGACTTCATCAGATCCACCTAACCCCCTTCGAAACAAGACGTAATAGCCATTGCATTCTTTGTAGGAAGATGATCATCTTAGGAAAAAGTTCTGGCTTCAAACTGTTACCACAATGTGGGAATTATTCTATTGTCTCCATTTCACGAACAATTGGATTCGTTTTGTCATTGACCAAATTTAATTACCAAAGTTCCATATCATTATATTGCTTCACCTATATTGTACTTCACTGTCGCCAAATACCCAGAAATATACCTTCGGCTAGGCTTGTACCAGAACCACCCACACATGTCTGTCCAATTGTAAGTCTTGAGCGCTGCATCATGTACCGTGGCTTAGCACTCCGCAAATTATTCGTTCACTGCTTCAGGTACCAGTGACACAGTCTCTGCACCAAGTGCACATTCACTATCGGATCAGATTCTCGTGGGAAGCAGGACGATCGTGAAAAGCGAGTCTTGTTCCATCTCGACGAATTGTTACGAAACTTCTTTCTGTGCTAACATGCAAAGGAATTCTTGAAACAGTTGACGTGGGAATCTATGATGACTGGTACACGTCATAATTTGACATACCCTATCGGCTAATTTCTAAGAGGTACCTCAAGGGTAGTGTGCTTAGTATCTCCCAGACATTTGCATTTCGCATTAGTAACTCGCGCCTGAAAATTCAGTGTGGATTGAGTCTTCAGCGCTATTATTTATGGGCGTAAGCTCTGAGGGATGAATGGGGGGTGCGGGTTTTCCAAAGAATCGTATCCGCGTAGTTAGTAGGAAGGACAATTACTAGCATCTTGCAAGCGGAAACAGAAATGAAAACTAGTGTGAAATTGTATAAGTTATGGCTGTTCCATCAGTTATATAGTAGTTTGCTTAATGCCCTAAACGTCTTACAGAGCTCATTTGGATGAATTTTGTTAGGTCATTATGGGCTGTAGTGGAAGTCTAATTCCACGAAACTAAGTAGTCGGAGGCAAGCTTAAAAGCTGAAAACCTTAGAGGTGCAGTGAACATGTTAACACTGGACGGCAGTAGACCAATATGAACTGATGCATGCTGTTGTTAGGCATGTCTATACACAGTGGGGCATACTGACAACAACCTCACAGTATATCTCTTCCTTACGAAGTTCGAAGTCAACAATCAATCTCACTTCGGAAACAGCAGTAACCCTAACAAACATGCTAGAGTGCTTATATGGTTGGTAAATTTGCGTGAAAGAGTGGAACATTTTTGTCGTACCTCCCTGTTTGGTAAGAGTAATTATTCCAAGGATTGTATAAAGAATTTCAACAATGCATAGCGTACATTTCATTGTTGGCAGCCGTCTGAATGGATTAGTGTGTCGACTCCGATTGAAAATGGAACAGAATTGGATTAAGTTCACGCGGACTCTACACCGTCATTGAAGACGATTTATTTTTGGATTAATGAATTTAAACGTGGTCGGATAAGCACCGAAGACGAAGCGCGCTCTGGCCGTCCAGTTGAGCTTCTGCAAGGGAAACCATTGATGGATTTTCAGGACATGGTAATGCAAGACCGCCTGGTAAAACTCCGTGAGATTGATGAGTGTGTAGGCATTTCTACTGAGCTAGTGCATAATATATTGCACGGAGAATTGACTATAAAGATGATGTGTGCAAGGTTGATGCCGCGATTGTCAAAAGCGCATCCGTCACGGTATTTCAATATAATGTCTGTCGATGTTTAATCGCAATCTGCCAGACCTCTTAAACCGATATGTGACGAAACCTGGATCCATCATGAACACCAGAGTCAAAACGGCAGTCAGAACAATGGAAAAATGCTGGTGAAAGTGCGCCGAAGGAAGCAAAGACGGTTTCGTCAGCTGATAAGTAAATAACCACTGTTTTAGGCATTTCCAAGGAATGATGCTTATAGATTACTTGGGAAGAGGGGGACCCTATTATGTTTCATTGTTGGATTGTTTGAAACTTGGTGTTAGCTGAAAGAACATCAGGGTTAGCACGCAAAAAAGTGCTCTTTCACATGATAATCCACTATCCAACACATCAGCGATAACAATGGCGAAAAAGCATAAAGTGGGCTTTGAATTGGTTCCTCGTCCACACTATTCACGGGACTTAGCCCCAAGAGACTTCTTCCTGTTCCATAACTTGAAACTTTGGATTGCTGGAAGGAAATTATCATGGAATGAAGAAGTGATTGCTGCAGTCAGAGTATTTTGCGGAGTTTGACAGAATTTATTTTTCTTCTGGGATGAAAAAGTCGGAGGATCGCTGGACCAAGTTTGTATCCCCTAAAGGCGACAGCATCGAGAAGCAAGGTAGTTGTTTTACGAAACAAACGTTTTTTTGTTTTGTTTTTTTACTAGACTTATCAAACCACCCTCGTAATACTTAGAGGAGGCATGAGCTACATTAGCAATCTTTCGGCCTTAGTGTAACACAAAAAGGTGTGAGATATTTACCCGTTCATGCCCTTGACCACTGACCCGTGCTGCGAAAAATCTAATACATAATTACCAACAAATGCAGACTCAACTCATAATCTGTTTGACAACTCCTACTCCCTACAGGAATTTCTGATATTTACACGTAAGTCACTCGACGAAAGAAATAAAGATAGCTTAAGATCAACGTAAAAGACATTCTTTTAAATCGTCGGCATGTGCTAAATTTTTCACTGAGAAAATATATGACGATTATGAACTGTTTCTTCCACATCCTAGTGAGAATAACGATTATGATAGGTGTAAAATGGAAATAACTAACATAAAACTAATCTTGCGTTAGGCGATGAAAGTAGGAGCACATTTCTATGATGTAGGTTGTGGTGACTGTCATTCAGTCGTAACCCAGAAATCTTCGCCAACTTTGTTGTAATGAATTTTAGCAGCTTGCAGTAAATGAGGATAAATGCATGATTATGTGCATTGAGTACGTCTAATGATCTGGTAGCTTCATGGCAGCTTCCTCTAAACATGGGAGGAAGTGTATTAACGAAGATGAGTAGGTAAAACCCTCGTGTAGTATTCGAATACGGTATTAGTGCTATGATGCTGGACACAAGTCACGCGTATTAAATATATAGGCGTAAATTGCGTAGCGACACGAAATGGCCGCTGCAGTCTGGAACCGCGAGACCGCTACGGTCGCAGGTTCGAATCCTGCCTCGGGCATGGGTGCATGGGTGTGTCTGATGTCCTTAGGTTAGTTAGGTTTAAGTAGTTCTAAGTTCTAGGGGACTGATGACCTCAGAAGTTGAGTCCCATAGTGCTCAGAGCCATTTGAACCATTTGACACGAAATGAAAGAAGTACGTAATGTCGGGTATGGCAAAACATCTATACTGGAGACCTCATACAAAACACTTAGGCTATCAACTGTTGAGTACTAATCTAGTGTCTGGGATCCCCATCAGGTAAGATCACAGGAAGACAATAGAAGCAAATCAGAGGCGTGCTGTTAGATTTGTTACTGGTTGGTTCGGTCGAAAATGCTTCGTGAAATCAAATGGGAATACCTGGAAGGAAGAAGGCGTTCTTTTTGCGAAACACCATTGAAAAAGTTCAGATAATCAGCATTTGGTGACTGACTACAAAACGATTCTACCGCCACAGACACAATCTCGCATAGGGACAAGTGAATAACTACGGCACAGGGCACACTCCGTCATACACTGTATCGTCGCTTGCGGTTTATGTATGTAGGTGTACACTACAAAACGACTTGTGTATGTCAGTTAAACATTAGACGTAGGCTAACATTGTGAAGTGGCGATTATTTGCAGGTAGAGACAACTACAGGAAATACTATCTTCACAAGCGAGATACTTCTGCAACTTGATGTCTTTGTGGCTTCTCGTCCGTTTGGGTTAGAGGAAAAATCCTATGGGATTCAGAATCGTGCTTTTAACTTTGTAAGTGATTATTCAGTTACTGGATCGTACATGGGACTCCTCGTAAGAAAGATGTTAATTTAGATGAAACACTAATGGCCCAGTTTAAGGAAGCAAACTAGAGACATTGTAAAGTGGTTCTACTGCGTCCATCATATAACTCGTGGGCGGGCATAAGAACACTATTAATGGTGTTAGGACTCATACATTATTGCTTTTACCGCCCTGTGTTCGCAGGTAGGACCAGAAACAGAGGGACTACGCCGTCCATTCTTCTCCCATCGTCAGTAAATACTTAAAAAGCTTAACATACGTTGTTGTATATCTTAGCTGAAAGAGTAAGGACTAATACCATTTGATCACAAGATTAGTCCTATAGCACATCACATTGTAATAATATACAGGATGAGGCAGATAAGACAGGCCACTGTATCTCCAGAATCAATAAATATATCGAGGTGCTGTTTTCGCCAAATTATAGCAGACAATATGGTGAATTTCCTGATTTTCGCAAGTGTTTTTCATAGTTTATAGTGTTCGAATTGTGACAGCGACTTAGGTTTTTTTTTCCCTAATTGAATTATATAACTTTTTCTGTGGCTTTTGAAAGACGCTTTTAAAGAGGTTTCTGAGAGAACGTCAACGACATAACTTGCATGGGACTTGATCAAATACTATCAAGGTAACAGCACCGCAAACCATTGTCCCGTCGTCAGAAGACGTTCCCCAAATGTCTGCCTTATGATACCAAATCTAAGCAAGGGAGTTACTCAAGTATGTACCAAAGGTTCAAAATGTTGACCTTCGCCATTGCTACATGCTATAAAGTGATTTTGGCGAGACAATACTGCACGTTGAATTTAATGTGGATTAACGGCAGCACCGGCCCATATTATAAGGCATTTTCGTGCCTTCTGGAGTCATCGTTGTTTCCTAATAGACCTCTTGTTTTAATTTTCGCCATAGGTAAAAGTGTAGAAGTGTTAATGTTGGTGAGTGTCCAGATCATTTTGCGTTTCCTGAACGTTCTCTTAGGAGGGTCTTTCATTCATTACATGTGCGGAATGGGACATCCGTCATGTTTTTACTACACTGATTGCCTATGTCCAGCGGAATGTGTCTAATAATTGCGGCAGCAACATATCTTAGCAAGTGTAGATACTTGAGTGTATGTAGATTTCCATCAATAAAACAGGAACCAACCGTTGATAGACAAAGAGCGTTGTTTTTAATCACTTCTCCTAGTCAGTGTTGATTTCCATCTGACGATTAATGCATACTGCGAAGATGAACTTGCCCGTGGTCTGTAAACGATGCATCTTCCTTAAATAAAGTTTCGCATACACATGCTGCACCACTTCGCAGTTTTCATAGATAACATTCGGCGTCCTGTAACCAATTTTGGAAGTCATTGCCATGAAGCTGTGCATGCAGCGAAATGTGAAGAGGATGAAATGCGATAGAGTGTAGTGTTTGCAAAACATTCATTTGATTGATCCCTGTCGTATTTCAAAGATGCCTCTTAGTGACATATCCATTATGTGTTACTCGTACTAAAATGTTAGTTGCATTTCTCACATCAGACGCTCCTCTTTTCCCTTGGCGTATTTTATTCTCCAAACTTCCACTTTCTAGAACATTTTCAATAATATTTGCTAAGACAGACCGTGAATGCTTTGCATGATCCGGGTATTCTTCGTTATACAACCGCACCGGCGCTGTAAAAGTTTGGTGACATTCGCCATAAACGATATTCACTTTTTCGAATGTCATTGTGAATGTCTCAATAGGTTCACGAACAAGTTATCTGACTGCTGCAACAGCAGAACAGAGACTGATGGGCTCCAAGTGCACAGGTAAACTCAGTGACCATATTAATTACGCGCTTCCTTACATTTGACATAATACGGCAGACATTTGTGGAACCTCATTCCCTGACGACTAGTAGTTTGCGGCTTTGTTATCGCAATAGTAAGAGTATTCGACCAAGTCCTATACGTGTTATGTCGTTGAAGTTCTCTTAGGGGCTTCTTTCAGTTGGCATAGGAAAAAAAATGTATTTCCATTAGAAAAAAAATTGTCGTCGTAAGTCTGCGAGTATAAATGATAAAAATTACATGCGAACTTCAGGAAATTTGCCGCATTGTCTGCTGTAACTTGGCGAAAAGCGCCCGTCGTTATACGAATATTTATGCATTCTGAATATTTTCGTCATCGGCTTCCTTACCCGGTATCGTAGTAATGCTGTGAAGCTGTATGGAAAGGGAAGAACGCATTAAGATCAGTGTTACGGTAAGCAACAAAAAAACTTAGATTCTAGGGCGCCCAAACCCTGGGGCAATGGGCGCCGCTAGCTCTCAGGGAAAGGAAATTTGGAAATTTGTGGTAAGATCGTATGGGGCCAAACTGCTGAGGTCATCGGTCCCTAAGTTTACGCACTACTTAATCTAACTTAAACTAACTTACGCTTAGGACAACACACACACACCCATGCCCGAGGGAGGACTCAAGCCTGCGACGGGCAGAGCCGCACGGACCGTGACAAGGTGCCTCAGACCGCTAGGCTACTCCGCGCGGCCTCAGGGAAAGGAAAAAAATGTAATGTAGTCAGGTGTTTTCCTTTCAGGAAGATGGCGTAAAAGTTATTACGCAGGTTCTTAACACGGTCGGATCTTAAATCTTTTTATGTCTACTTAGTCACCGTCTTTCAGAATGTTAAAAATCCTCCATATACCCCGGTTGCCCCCACTTCCCACCCGCTTCAAACTATCGTATGGGTGCAATTGTTTAGGTTTATTTGAAGGGTTCTTGTTCAATTGTGCGGTAGTACGACGAGTTTCGCATTGTTAGGAGTCCGTATCATTTAAGCGTGATTGCATAGAAGTAACGAATACAGTGACGTGCTGCTATGATAGTAATTGGTCAGTCTCGCTCACATGAAAGAGTAACAGAGATGCTAGGGGAACTTAAATTGGGATTTCTGGTTGAAAGGCAATAAAGTTCTCACGAAACGTTCTTGAATAAATATAGAGAACCTGTATTCGAAGGAGACTATGCGACCAGTTTGCTGGTAGTGTGATGTATGTCGCGCACAGACCATGAGAGTAATATGAGATCAGGGCGCGTACAGAGGCATACATTTTGTTCTCGCTGTCAGTACGCGACTGGAACAGAATAGAAAGTTATTGACACTGGTACGGAGCACCATCCGCCACGCCCCACGCACTCACGAAACTGTCGTGTGTCGAACGCATCATAAATCGGTAGAAGAGCTACTAACTTTCCCACTGTTAAACGGTAGTTGTCGGCGGTGAACGATCAGCGAACGCTTCGAGAAAAGAAATTCTAGGAAACAATGCAAAGCGTAGCGCGTAGTAATGGCGCCGGTCACGTGACGACGCCGGCTGTCTGCTGGGAGCCGGCGCGTCCCCCTCGACCGCCGTCGCCGGCAATCGATTGCCCCTGGCGCGCCGCCACCCGCACCGCAGCCGGCGCCGCGCCGTCTGGCAGGCTCGTGCTGTCTGCGAGTGAACGGGGCGTCGGCTAGGTCACCTACGTGCGGACAATATTTGCAGCTGCAACGTCTGTG
The DNA here is from genome assembly GCF_023864345.2 of Schistocerca serialis cubense. Taxonomy (NCBI): domain Eukaryota; kingdom Metazoa; phylum Arthropoda; class Insecta; order Orthoptera; family Acrididae; genus Schistocerca; species Schistocerca serialis. The sequence continues at coordinate 466,697,127 of NC_064639.1, forward strand.
AACTGTCTTTTGTCGTTGCGTGAGGGTCTTCTGAACCGTCTTTCAGCTCATTGCGAATTTTGCCAATTCCTCTTCGGAATGCAGGTGTGTGTCCTAAGGGTCTCAATACGTGTACTGCCAGCAATCACATTGCATTTCAGTAACTCAGAAACAAGCTCACTGGAGAAAACATTACTCACCCCCTTAAAAGAGAACACGGGGCGCTTTGCGGCGACAAGTCATGGCTGTGAATTGATATGTACAGGCAAATCGGATGCGCATTTGGATGGATCGACGTGAAGACCTAACAAAACGCCTGAAAAGGATCTGTCGTGCTTGGACGTGGCCATGAGCACATCGTGAACAAAGCTGGCGATTTTGTTGATGTATCAACACAGACTGCCTTACATATCTGCAAAGAATGGCGTGCCACTCGCAGCACATCATAAGAATGGTGGTCGGTAAAAGGCTAACTGACAGGGACCGGAGACAGCTACCGTGTCTTTTCAGTACAATCGGTTTCAGGCATGAATTGCAGCTGTCAGTGAATGCAGATCTTCTGAACCAGTTTCTGAGCGAACATTGCGAAGGAAACTGCATGTAATGGATATTGGGAATCGATAAAGGGCAACAGGCCTTTTCTTACAACGGCCCGTTAAACTGCGCGTCTTCAGTGGGCCAAACAACACAAAAACTGAACTGTAAATGCGGGAGGCATTTAGTCCGAGTCATTATTTTTCTCTTTTAAAATTATGAAAATGTCGAGTGCACCGACGACTCACCACCGAGACGTGGAAGGTGTAGTTCGGGCCATAGGTGTTTCCGATATTTTTTTCCTTATGTTACTGAAGTTCCATAAATTTCTTTTGCCTCCGATTTGATTCAATACCTCTTCATCCGATTTACCCGGATCCAGTATTCAGCGTTCTTATGTACCCCGCGTTTCAAAAGTTTCTATTCTCTTCTTGTCATAAATATTTGTTGTCCCTGTTTCACTGTCCAAATAGTAAAAAATCAAGTACCACTTTTAGTGCTTAATTTCCTAATCGAAGTCCCTCAACAGTGGATTGTTTGATTCGAAAGTACCACATTACTCTTTTTTTGCGATTGTTGATAATCACCTTATAACCTCTTTCCGAGACACTGTCCATTCCTTTTAGCTGCACTTTCAAGTGCGTTGCCGTCCCTAACAGAATTGCAAAATCATCAGCAAACACGAACGTTCTTATTTCTTTTGCCGGGATATATTTTCTGAATGTCTCCTTGGTTTACTGTACTGCTTGCTCAATGTACAGGTTAGGTAACATAAGTATAGGCTACAACTCTCTCTCTCTCTCTCTCTCTCTCTCTCTCTCTCTCTCTCTTTCTTCACAATTACTGCCGTCTCAACTAATTGATAAAAACTGATAAATATTTAGTGAATAGTTGTTTAAAACAAACAATAGTGAATCCTATCACATACTTGTATAGTTGGGTTTAATAAGGCTATAGAATCCGATTGATCCGTGCGAGATGGCCCAGTGGTTAGTACAAAGAACTCGCATTCAGCAAAATGGCGTTTCAAACCTCGCTTCGGCTATCCATATTTAGGTTTTCCTTGGTTACCGAAAATCAGTTGCGGCAAATGCCGGGATGGTACGACCTTTAAAAAGAACACGAGCAATATCCCTCTCTATTTTTCCCTCCAAACCTGAGCGTAACCGTCGTCTTTATCGACTTTGCATCGACGGTACGTTACGCTTTTATCTTCCTTTAATCCTATTCACTCGTCTTTTCTTCGATACTACTGCGTAACACATTGCCACCCTTGAAATACAACATTTCGCAAATACTTATAACTATAACTATAGCAGAGCAGATGAACTCAACAGCCAGTCTAACTAGAGTGGCCATAAGTTTGACAGTTCACCTGATCTACAGATCCAATCTGGCTCATTTTCGAGTAGTGTAACCATTATGAAGAAATTCCGTTGTAATTCGCGATATTCGAGCAAGACTTCACTCTTAGCAATGGAGAATTCAAATTCAAGGTAATGAAGCAAACATCTTCTGTCATTTGTTTCCGTGTGTTATCTAGTATTATTTTTATGTTTTAAAGTATCCGGCACTTAGGTCAGTATAGAGCAGGGATTCCACAACTTTTCCATCGATGGAACACTACGAGAGTCCGGTACTTTCATGCTTATTCCGAAGGTTAATAATAATTTTTTAAAAAAATTCGGAACACTTGCCACATTCAGCGACTACTTCAATTTCAAATCATAACAAATAACACACAAATCAGAATGAAATTTTTAAAAAGTAAGGAAAATGACGATAAAAACGCCGTGTTACTAATAGTTTTTCGCGGAGCACTCAATCACTTCCCGCGGAGCACCAGTGTTCCGGGATACGCAGTCTGGGAAACTCTGCTGCAGAGTAACGCCTATTACATTAGCGTTCGACGTAATTGAAGAAAAATGTAATACGGCTAGAACAGCAGATTTTAAAGTCGCCCGTTGTTTAAAAAGCATCAGGCGTGTCTGCGGCACGTGATGCATCGTCGGTCTTCTAAATGCTCTAATGGTCTCCCCACCGCTGTTGACATGCAGGTTTGTGTCAACAGGTGTTTCGAGGGAAGGGGCCTGTTCCGTGAGGCAGTTGAAGTCTTTGATTGCAGTAGTTTATAGTAGACGCAGCTTCTGAGCATTAGGAATCAGTTAAAACTGAAATTTTCTCCAGCTTCAGACTTTTCTCTCTCCCGTTTTCATAATTCATCTAAAATGTATCGGTATTCCGCCCCTCCGCGTACGATCGAGGGTTACTCTCCCAGGGCTGACTGTGGGACCTGATGTTCTGTTTACAAAAAGAAAAAAAATTGCACTGGCGAGGAAAATGTAAAATAATTAAGACGTCATTTGCTTTACGGGTTATCTATTTTGAACGAGACGTGGTTCCGTGGTGTCTTGCAGATTGTATTATTATTTCTTTCTTTTCTCAGACGTTATGTCTGGTCAAAAATGGAAAGTGACGCGGACCTTGATCAAGCGTGACTTCCTTTTAACTGTACGGTATATGTTATATTGCATTTAGGAACTTCCGGGTAATTGAACATGTATCAATAATTACGGATTTCTGTAGTTGTATGTATAAGTTTGGATGTAGCTGTATTGCATTGATTTACTGGTGGATATTGTGTGGTATGACTCCTGTAGTTGATAGTATAATTGGTATAATGTCAACTTTATCCTGATGCCACATGTCCTTGACTTCCTCAGCCAGTTGGATGTATTTTTCAATTTTTTCTCCTGTTTTCTTTTGTATATTTGTTGTATTGGGTATGGATATTTCGATTAGTTGTGTTAAATTCTTCCTTTTATTGGTGAGTATGATGTCAGGTTTGTTTTGTGGTGTTGTTTTATCTGTTATAATGGTTCTGTTCCAGTATAATTTGTATTCATCATTCTCCAGTACATTTTGTGGTGCATACTTGTATGTGGGAACGTGTTGTTTTATAAGTTTATGTTGTAAGGCAAGCTGTTGATGTATTATTTTTGCTACATTGTCATGTCTTCTGGGGTATTCTGTATTTGCTAGTATTGTACACCCGCTTGTGATGTGATCTACTGTTTCTATTTGTTGTTTGCAAAGTCTGCATTTATCTGTTGTGTTATTGGGATCTTTAATAATATCTTACTGTAATATTTGGTGTTTATTGTTTGATCCTGTATTGCAGTCATGAATCCTTCCGTCTCACTGTATATATTGCCTTTTCTTAGCCATGTTTTGGATGCGTCTTGATCGATGTGTGGCTATTATTATTATTATTATTATTATTATTATTATTATTATTGAAAAGTTAGTTATTTGGTGGCGTCTTGTATTTAATTTGGTGCAAGCCTTCAAAGAGAAAGACTTGCTGTGTACCGAAAACGTGCCATTTTCTGGTAAGATAATTGTGTCTTCAGATAGCTCACTAAGTGAACTTGTAAATCTGCTATCCGAAATGGCCGTGGTTTGTTAGGTGTCAGTACATATTAGCCATATAAGCAAAGTAGACTAATTTTCTTGCTGAACGATCACTTACTTCACATACAGTTCTAATAGTATAAATGGCAGCATTAAGTCTTTGAACAGGATCCTGAACATGGGCTATCTACGAAAGTTTACTATCTATCTGAACACCTAGAAATTTGAACTGATCAGTGATTAGTGAAACGTTTCTAGAGCGTCGGAGTAAAAAAAAGATGTTAACTTCGCCACAGCTTAATCTTCATACCGGTATTTGTCATTAGAATATTTTGTATTCTGCAGAGTGTGTAGCAGTGACTACTCTGAAGATGAACTCTCTCTCGATTATGAGTCCAAAGGTTCGGATCTGATACCCTTTCTCAAGTAAACTATTTGGCCTGTAAGTACATAAAATTGTATCCAGTTCTTTGTGCATAAACGTTGTGTTTCTCATGCTCGTACCCTTTTGTAGACATCAGTCAGTTTTACCAAATTGTGAATACGTCTGTGTCCACTGAAACATTTTCCTTAAACAGATATGCATTTAGTAAAAACAATTTAGTAGACCAGGAAGATCTATAAAGTCGCTCCATGAGTGTTGTCTGATTTGCAAAAAAATTCGGACAAACTCTAAAACTCCCATGGAAAATAAATAATAAAATAAAGTAACACGAAGTACACAATTTGTCGGGTGATTTTTACACGGCAATGAAACAGATTTTTACCAGTGATGCTGTAAGAGCATTTGATGCTCCAAAGCACTCATCGTACTTCCGGGGAAATTTGGAAAAATATGCCCCAATTTATTTATTTTTCACTATAACATGCAACAGCAAGGTCGGAAAGCCTAATAGCTGCGTCAGCGCGTTGCCTTCATGATGGGACTCATGTAGAACTTGCTCCCATTTTCTCAATTTACGTAGATGAAAGACAACTGTCGCGGCTTCTGTCATTTTTCTCCGATTATAGTAATTCAGAACGCTTTTTCCATAACTGAGCTAGGTGACGCACTTGTAAGTCATTGGATTCGTCCGGAGATTTAAGTTTTTGTGGTCTGCGTGAATCGCCTAAGAAGATGATGAAAAGCACACTGCCACTTTTCTTACTTATATTTCCAATATCTGATCTCGTGCTTGATCTGTAACGGCCTCGGCGTCAACGGGACGTTATATCGAAATCTCCCAACCTTCGGCAAACAATGATTGCTCATCTCATGTTTCACCAAGATGTAACTTTAATTAGGGCATAAGCATATAATGACCAACAGTGATTCACCATTTCTTGGGCAGCAAAGCTTTCACTGTTATATTTTCTTGTTTAAGGTAATGATGTTAAATCAGGCGTTAATACCGTGTTGCTCAAGGATTGGAACTTGGTGTGTCTTTAGGAACAAACATTCATCAATTTCCATTTTGTTTTACAAGGTATTCAGTTATCTTCGTACTAGTGGTAGATTAGGAATTAACTTGTAAAAAACTACCACTGAAATAGCAGCCTTTCATTGCGTAACGTGCCTCATATCTTCTCCGGTGTTTAGCCGTGCTACTCGCTGCTTATCTGGGTAAGTGGTGCAACGCTCAGGGATTTGCGGTTTTAACTTAATACAGACTATTTCTGGAAAGGTATTTGTACTGTGAGTGAAAGGGTCACTTGAAGACATATGGAAGGCTTCTTAAGTTAATATTGCATTTTTCCATTATTTAACAACTCCCAGACTCTACCACTGTCCGTAAGACGCAGCAGAAAATATGCATTCGCCGTCTCGAATAAGGTTTCGTTTGTTTTCTCATGTGTCACTCAGAGCTAATTCCGGATCGATTCAAGAACGAGGCTAAAGCCCTCACGTTTTATTGATAAGCTGTGTCACTCAGAAATTGAGCCTGCTATTGACGAGATGTCAGACCACGAAGGAAAAAAGTGTGTCAGTGAAAGCTGCTCTTTAGAGGGGAAGTTGCAAAAATTATGGATGTATGTTTTGTTTACATAAAGCTCATCATAATACATGCTAAATAATTAGTATCTGTTGTGGAATATCGAACTCACCGCGAATTTAATTCAAAGTTCCGCGCTCAGGTATAGTACGATCTATTTTACAAATTTTTGTTACCTAATGAAACTTTTTCGCGGTGCTATAATTTTTACTTGTCTGTATTTTGCACAGGAAATAGTGTTTGAACCCGTTAAGTAAATAAGGAATTTAAATATTACCGTATAAAGCCAGTTTATATACACTTTCTTTCGTTTTGTCACCTGAACATCTCGCCAAGCTTGCCACCGTGTTGGCATCTCAACGGTCTTACCTCACTGGTAACCTAAATCTCTCAGCAAGCATGTACATTGGCGGTTAATGAGCCAGTTATATTTTCGATACCGCCGACAGTATCTCGCAATTAGCATTCCATACAGACTTGTTTGGTCCGAATTCAGCAAAATCGAAAAAGTTAACTGGGTATAGAAATTTGAACATTTGTAACCCATGCTAAGACGTAATCACTGAAGTAGCAGTGTACTGCAATCACCTTCATCTCTTAAGCATTGTCATACTTGGAACACTTAAACAGCCATGAGTAAAAGGACAAGTAATGATGAAATAAGGGTCCTGTTTTCTTTGGACTCGGGGCTATGGATTGTCACAGCAGTACCAGAACTACAGACGACGGAGTTACTACCTCTTTGGCGCTGTTTGCCTAGGCACGGTGTCACGCGAGGTAAGGAACTGGTTTTCTCATCGCAACACCTGTGCGAAGTTGCACACTGGCACGTCGCCGCGAGGAGTGTAAGCCCATTTTCTTCTTAGCACTGTAAACGATAAACATAAAGAGGTGTTCTTGACATCCCGGCTTGAAGCGAGACTCGAACCGCAGGGTTCCACCTGGCAGGTGTACCACTTACCGCCGCAGGGTCCGAAGGCTTTGCGAGACTATTAAACCAAATATTTACGAACATAAAGTTTCAGCTGGGCTCTTTATTATGCAACTGTGCTGCTGGCGGAGCGTTGTGAGCCATCCTCCATAATAGCTGAGAGAAATTAAGACAGTCCTGCTTCATTAAAAATTTATGGCACGAGAAAGTCCATTTTATTGTTTTTTTTTTCTTTAGATTACTTCCAACACACCGCCGTTCAAATTCGTTTATCGTTCAGAGACTTTTTTGTTTTGTTTCCTATGTTGTCAGTTTACATGTCATTAGCGGACTGACAGTGTTCTGTGAGATACGGTAAAACAAAAACATGTAGATCCGGGTTTAGTTCATTAAGACCCATCCCCATGAAAAATAATGGTGAGTCGCGTGGCGTTGCTATTCTTTCGATGATCTGATAACTTCATGAAAATTGATTGCGCGGACGAGATTCTTTTCTTTCGGACCTTAGTGCCTACCGTAGTCAACAGATTAATAAATTGGTCAAGCAAGATGAGCGTTGTGCATGTTCGATTGGATCGAACGCTCATACTGAAAATATATGGTTAGTGAATTTCGGGAGCTTTATGCCAAGGAAAATTAGCTAATCATTATTCCATATACTCGTCTAAACTGATAGGTTCATCCTCGGAATGTAAATCCATGTAACAATAAATGCACATTTTCTTGAATGTTTCTCAGTTAAAGTATAATACACACTACAGCTTTTCACTTTCTTTCATTTATCTGTGGTTCCACTTCACAGCCGCTGTTATTTGTAGTGATGACAAATAAACCTCTTTGTCTTGGATGACATTTGAAAGTGTAGTTCCACATAAAACGGAAGGAAAGTGGAGAAAATGATATCTTAAACCCGGTTTTGTCAAAGTAAAATGTTGGCATTGTTCTTGAAAGTCTAAAGATTGTGTAAGAAAATCTTGCTAGTTGAGGTAATAGTCCATGAGAAACTACGCAATACCTTGGGAACAAACTGGCCGATACGAAAGAAATACTTAAAACCCTTATGTTTTGACATTCAAAATTATGGTTTGAGGGATGGTTTTCTAAGTTACGCGTAGGTTGGAGAAGACTCGTGATGAACCCGCCAATGCCAGAACATCCTGTAACTCATTAAACTGTAAAGTTTTGTGTATAATGACAAGTAAACCATGTAAGATAACATTTGTTAAATAAATGGAATAATTGCGTGAAACTTATAACAAGTCGGCCAACACACACAGATTCTGCCGTGCTTCTTTTCAAAAGATGCTCATGGTAACGGCTATTCCATTGTATTACTGCATATGCACATACATTTCACTAAGTTGTCACGTCACATTATGGTCGGACTCTTGCTTTCACATGTAACTTAATTCCATTTTTGACGGTAAAATCTTCTGGTTTGTTATTGTGCATCAGATTCGCCCTCAACTTAACGTTACCTAATAACTCAGACTACTTTACTATCAGTGATAACGGTCACGAGAACCAGTAGATTTGTAAATAACTCAATCTTAATTTGTAAATTGTTCCTTTCTATCACTGAAATAACGAGGAAAAGCGTTTTTATGAGTAGACTTTGATGAAGATATGTTAATTGTTCTGCTTTGGCGAGGTACATTATTGGGATACTTCACAGAGAAAAACGCCACTATTTCGTCAAGATCACAATGGTGTCTTGATTTATGCAGGGTTATGCCATTGTTTTTCTCAGGAGAGCTGGAGTACTACTTTTTATTAATGCATACTGACATAACAGATGGGAGGGGATTTTTTTTAGTAGAATATTGTAATTAGTTCGCTTTCTCAGTGTCGACAGATACCTCGCTTGTGTCAGCAAGTTGTCTGCTCAACCATTTGCTGAGCGAAGTGTCTGGTAGATGCCCTTGTGGAGCGACCACAGGACATCGGTTGACACGTTGCACATTTGCTGAACAGTGATGTGCTGCGTTGGCTTTGTTTACGTCGTTGGCATTGTCTGATCTCGGCGGCAGGAGCGTTATATGGCTTCGTCTCTCTTCTGATCCAGATGTCATGAGTAAAATTCGGATCTCTCGACAGTTCATCGTTGACAGATAATAGAATACATTAACGATAGCGGAAGTGATGTTGCCCTTCCCATCCCAAAGAGCGCACACACACACACACACACACACACACACACACACACACACGTGAATGCCTAATTTTACGCTCGTGTCTCCATCAAACACAATAATACAGACATGGCGTGTAGGTCATCACATGCTAATTACAGTTGCATTCATGAGAATCAGGGCTCAAATCTGCGTCTGGCTATCTAGTATAGATGCCCAAGTGTTTAAGACAAACGCCACAACGGTTCCTTCGAAAAGGATACAGCTAGTTTTCCCCATTGCCCTTCCCTACTGTCATCCCTGCACATTAAAGTTGTGCACCGTCTCTAATAGCCTTACTTAGTACACATGTAGACTATGTGGTCCTGCGCTGTGCGCAACAAGGAAATGCGGAAGGGTTTCTTAATCACTTAAATTAGTGCCGGCCGCGGTGGTCTCGCGGTTCTAGGCGCGCAGTCCGGAACCGCGCGACTGCTACGGTCGCAGGTTCGAATCCTGCCTCGGGCATGGATGTGTGTAATGTCCTTACGTTAGTTAGGTTTAAGTAGTACTAAGTCTAGGGGACTGATGACCTCAGATTTTAAGTCCCATTGTGCTTAGAGCCCTTTGAACCATGTTTGAGGCTCCAGTGTGGGCTAAGTAAGATATGGATAAATGGTGTTCTCTTCTGGATAAATGGTGAAATGCGTGTCTGCCGTTGGCAGTTTTACTGTCTTATAGCGTATATACAGTGTGTATTCAGCGATATTTTACTTCTCATAGTTTTTTCTGTAGTCCTCGATTTTTCACAAATGTAGAAACTCGTAATAGGAGTAAGATGGAAGTAATTTGCTTGAGGTCCAAATATTAACTTCAGCAGCAGTTTTTAGATTGTTCACAGTTGCCTTTTATACGGATGGTAATTGCAAAGCATCGGTACCAGGCAGCTTTGAATTTTAAAGTTTAGGCAGATTAGTTTGTTTCGTGGATGACTTTCAGATGACCGTGTAGTCCTACAGAACTTTGTTTTCCAAAACGACTCATTTTCGTGTAAAAGGCAAAATTCGTGTCATGAGTTAGTAGTTAGACTACAATAGAGCATCAACTTCTCAGCACGTTTATGTTATCGGGTACTATTTTTTATTATGCAACCACCGAAGGATAAGTACTGCCGTTATTGATAATTCAAATAGTAGCTAATCTTAGTTGAGGCAAGGAATCACTGGGTACCCTCTACTCCGAAGAGAATGTTTCCATTTAGGTGTAATGTTCCATTGTACAAGGCCTGCTCTTATTTAGAAAGCAACTACCTACTTAATCTTATCGTATACATCAGTCACATCTCCAGCTGGTGTTGAAAGTATTTTTATTGCATCAAACCCAATACAGAAACTAGTTTTGTCACTTGGGCTAACAGATAAGCTACGTGGAAAAATGTTAGTCACGGGCGGACTAATACCGTTGTAGACTGTATCCAGTGCAACAGTGTGTTTCTGTTAAACGACACAATACTCTCACCCATTACAGAAGAGAATTTTTAAGTGGATTAGCGTGTACTAAGTCGCTTAAAGTAACTGCATAAGAAGAATGGATTACGCAAGTCATTAACTGCTTTGTTAACAAGGAATCACGGTTATCTTTTTAGATGGCCTTGAGATTTTTGCTAGTTGGTTACGAAACTTCCTATATCAGAAAGTATTGCACCACACCAGTCATTATTTTCGGAAGACCGAAGTCCAACTTCATCTAGCTGCTAGAATATTAGACAGCAGTTTTACGTGTTCCTGTTCATTGAAAACATTTATCTTAGAATAGTGCCCAGGCGTCAGGGCGTGAACGAAAGCGATGTTTTTCGGACATGGGGGAAATGCAGAGAGATAGGAAGTCGATGACATGCATCACTCAGGCCGCGCAAGGGGTAGTTCTGCAGTGAATTAACCGCTACGTACGGATTATGGCTCGGAGCAACCCTGACAGCAACGCCACCATGTTGAATAATGCTTTTCGTACAGCCACAGGAAGTCGTGTTACGACTCAAACTGTGGGCAATAGGCTGCATGATGCGCAACTTCACTCCCGACGTCCATGTAGAGATCCATCTTTGCAACCACGACACCATGCAGCGCGTTACAGATGGGTCCAACAACATGTCGAATGAGCCGCTCAGGACTGGCATCACGTTCTCTTCACCGATGAGTGTCGCGTATGCCGTCAATCAGACAATCGTCGGAGACGTGTTTGGAGCAACCCGGTCAGGCTGAACGCCTTAGACACAGTGTACAGGGAGTGCAGCAAGGTGGTTACCTGCTGTTTTGGGGTGGTAGTGTGTGGGGCCGACGTACGCCGCTGTGAGGAGTGGGATAATCTGGACCAAAAGTGCCTTGATGAAGTTATGGTTAGTGTGCAACGACGAATACAGGCATGCATCAGTGCAAGAGGACGTGCTACTGGGTATTACAGATACCAGTGTGTAAAGCAGTCTGGACCACCACCTCTGTAGGTCTCGCTGTATGATGGTACAACATGCAATGTGTGGTTTTCATCAACAATAAAAAGGGCGGAAATGATGTTTATGTTGATCTCTATTCCAATCTTATGTACAGGTTCCGGAACCAAGGCGATGCATAACTTTTTTTGGTGTGTGTATGTTGCCGAAGAGGTGTCGCATTAAGGACTTTTTTGGTCTGCTATGAGGAAATTTCGAAAACTCGATCAGGAAACGCTGTGTCCAATTAATTTTTCTGTAGTTCTCGTATTTCAACACAGCTTGTAGGTTTTCATACGTCTTCTTACGCCGTGCTGTTTGAGCAACAGGTATTGAAGCAAACAAATTTCCTTTATGTTAATGTACACCTTTCAGGCTTCGTTTTGACGAGTCAGTAAAGAACCACCACTGACTTGTATCATAAGTGAAGTCAAGGAATTTCAACAAACCTTCGCTATCACAAGCAAAAGCTATATGGTCTTCTTCTTCAAAGAATTTTTTAAATTTGTTTTGTTTGTTCCTGTACCAAGAGAGTGATAGGCTGATTGTGCTCTCTGTTTTGATCCAAACAATTCGATGGCATCTTTTGTTAAAAATCAAGTAAAGAGTTAAATTATTTAGCTCATTCTGACGAAGTAATTCAGGTGCAGAATCTTCTTTCGGCTTGTAATTATCACCATCATCGCATTCATTTTCTGAACTGCTCTCCTGTTGCTTATCTTAAAGAGTGGTATGTGGAATTGGAGTAGGGAATCAGTCAAGTGTAAATGATCGTTATGCCTAAGAAATATTAGGACATTTTATATCCTTGTTACCCGTCTCTAATGACCTCGTTGTCGACGGGACGTTAAACACTAACTAGCTACCTATATCCTTGTTGCTTCCTGCGTTATGATCTTCAACGTTAACCATACAAAAATAAGTCATATACATGATTTTGATTTCGTGGCTTACTCCAAACCATGTAAATTGAAAAAGGCATTGATTTCCTCTTCCCATTTTTCCACAGACTGCCCTTCAGCACGCGTACGATGTATCTTGTTCGGTGCCCAGACGTTGTATTGATCACCTAGCCTTACACCAAAGTATGTGTAGCAAACATTTTTCACGAAACTTTGTGTGCTGTTATTGCTTAGCAATTACATAGTTACAATGAATGTAAGAAGACGCGTTTGGATTACTCAAATTCTAGTGGGAACTCATTTTTAAGAAACTTCAAACGACATTTAAAAGCACCATTAATAACCTTATAACACTATAGCATGTCAACAATGAACCAGATGGATGTGACGAGTACGGGCAAATACTCCGTGTACCTTTAATAAAATATCCCCTACTTGCAATACTGTCTGTGTAAATTAAGTTTAAATAAAAAATGAGTTTAGTTGATTTGTGAAAAAAAAGTAGTACAGATCTGAAATCAGCTCAAAAATGCCCTTCATAAGCAGCTAAAAATTACACAAAAATCAAAAATTATATGCATAGTGTTACTTTCCACACTAGTTTCGAATGAAAGTCTCCGAAGCAGTTGCGGAAATTAGATCGCTCATTCGTCAGCATTGTTGCTGCTCCCGTGGTTTTTCTCATATATTTTCTGAATAAAGTTTTAATAAGCTGCCAACACTCAGATTGCTGTTGTCTTTGCCCTATTGCATTCTTTCTTTTCAGCAGCCCTCTGCTTTTGAACTGCCACTGTGAGTAGGCGGTTCATTCAATTCTTGGACGTGCCGTAGGGGGTCACCATCTTTAAATTACACTCAAAGAAGATAGCAACCAACTCAGTTCAAACTAATAGTGGCCTAGCTTTTTTCTGAGTATCGGAGTTAGGCATTAACTAAGCCCAGTTTCATTCCCGAAAATAACTAGCAGGGTGTTTCACAGTAGGAACATATTATTTGCTAATGCGCTGTTGCGAGAAATTGTCATCGTTTGTGTTTTCCAGAAAGTATGCTAGGAACGCTGTAGTATGTGACGGTTGAAAAAGTAGTGTGTTGCAATGCGTTGCTCACTGTGGACTTCGCGCTGAAGTTGAGTCACCATAGAATACATTTTGTCTTACGGTTTCCAACGAACTAGAGTACCTGAAATTGCTGTCTCATACTCCGCCTACTCGTTACTGCTAGAGGTGCGACTTTTATCGGCAATGAGTTTGATGTTACCACAACTAGAATTTTTTTTAACTATGAGCTTTCCGGACAACCGTCCGCTTCCTAGCTGCGTACTGCGTTCCCTCGTTTATAGGGTTTTTGACGTTACCTATCTTATTTGTTATACAAAGCATGATTTCAGTGTCAAGAAAATGTAGCATGATTGCTAAGAACAAATTGCAAAATGAAGTGCTAACTGCTTGATAACCCCAAATACTGTGACTGTCAAAGTGAATAAACCTAACTGGATTCTTCACGCTACTTATTTTTTATGGGTCCTTTCGCAGACTTCGGTTCCCTGTCGTCTGCCCTCGTAGCGCAGTGTTCGCATGGCGCCATGGCATTAATCATGCTGCTGTATTGATCGGTAGTTCGGCCATAAAGCTGTGCTGAGATCAAACTCCGTGATCCGATGGTTTCTTACTTCACACCGAGGAAGGTATAATAGTGCCTGTCCATTGCGTAAGGTCAGTACAATGTATCCGAAACCACTCAAGCTTCAGAAGTGACAGAATAGTCGGTACACAGTAAAATTCCTAACTTTGCTTACAACAGAATTTACGGATTACAAAACAGATGAGTTGCTTTCTACTTAGATTTATTTTTGCCCTTTTTTCCCCTGTTGCAATACCCGTAGTTCTTTAGGATCTGTTTGTCAACGTAAACATGGAATCGTGAAACTTACCTACTAAGAGACCCCGATGTAACCGCTATCAGTTATAATCGCCTATTAAACGAAATCACATCGGTAGGAAGGTCTCGGTACGTTTGAGGCGGGACTAGTGAGCGTCCTTCTCGCAAAAAATGAGTAAGACAAACAACCAGTTTTGAAACTGGACATCCTTGCAGATACATTTCGTGCTAATATGTAGATTACAATTTTTTTCAGTGAACGACTTCAATGTCGAGCAACTTAGGTGGCTAGTAATATGACCACATCACCTTGTGGTCTGGCCTAACGTGACCCTGATAAAAGGAACTTGGTATATTGACCGAAACGTTATGTCTTATTAGACCAGGCGGTCTTATGGCCAGAAGAGTCTTAGTTAAACTAAAATAACCGCGGAGAGCCACACTTTCATATTTCCAACTTTTCCCAAACTGTAAACTGATATGCATAACAAAGATCATTAAAGCAAAAACTCCCGAAACATTTTGAACTCTGAGATTAGACACTTCTTTAAGAGATCTTTAATGGACAGTAACCATCGCATGCCACGCTTAGTTTCGAAAACGAAACAGTCTGTCATTTAAGAAACCCCTGGCTTAGGTTAAGGACCACTCTTGTAGATTTCAAAGAAGTTATATAAGCTCGTTTCGTGAGAAGACCAACCAGCCGTCTTGAAAATCATCCAGTGTCAATTCACACTAATTACAACTGAATTTTCGGAAATTAGTAGATAGCAGTAACTTACAATATAGGCGAAATGTATTGGGTAACTGGCGAAATTTGTGACATAGATATGTATAACTGTAGTGTTTGGCGCAATCCCTGTTCGTGGGACTCAGCTTGGTCTGTTTGTACACAAAATCCTGGCGGATGTAAATGGCATCGTATAGATTGATGCCGTATTTCCTGCCTTCCGCAAAGCGTTAGATACAGTAGCGCACAGTAATCTAACGAATAAATTGTGTGTGCGCGGATTTTAGGACAAGTATGCGATTGGATTAAAGACTTTCTCGGAAACAAACATGCTATGTCATCATTAATGGGGATGGTTAGAAACGAACGAAGCATTACGCTTCAAGATAATGTGAAAGGTACATTACTTCTGACGACGTACTAGACGTACCAGATAACTTGGGACTCGGGTCGTCCGGGAATCAGAAACTACGCCGTTAGATAGTGGAAATAAACGAAAGAAGACGTACAGATTGCCAGAATTTCTTGAGAGTCGGACACTGATGTTCGACATGTGCTAAAATATGTCCCAAAACGCCGCGCATATAAACACGATTTTTCCGGGGCTCATGCCTCCGGTTCTGTTCGTGATAGAAAGGTGGCGGCAAATGTATTGGATAACCCTTAGGCAATGGACGATTTTTAGACCCAACAGAAGGATCGCCTTACTGTAACTGTCTGATAGTATAGGGTCAAAGTTAGAATATTACACGCTTCCTCCAGCTTAGACAAATGGAGCTAATCGATTGGGTAATTTTGTGTTGTATGTGACCTATGGTGCATCTTAGGGAACATATGGAGGCACCATTTAGTTCATGGACGAATCTTGAGAAACCCCGAAAAACATGGGTTTTGGATACCAAAACCGAGCTGCGGATCCCAAGATTGCTGTGCACAGCAAACGGCTGAAATTTTTACTATATGCTCCTAAGATCCTGATCACGAACAGCCTTGAAAATTTTCTTGGTATCTTTATCCGTTTCCGAGGTACAGACATTCAAAGTCACCCTACTTGTACACCAAAAAATACGCACGTAATATCCGGTGTGAGGTGAAAAAGTAGTTTATAAAGTTAGGTAGCACGGAGAAATATGCTGTAAAGTCCCGTTATTATCATAAGGAATCTGGGAACCCCGTGTTGTAGTACTGAAGCACATCCAAAGTTTTTGTTCACATAAAATCCTGTCTGAGTTGCAAAATAGTTTTGCGGCGACATGTCCTGCTGTAACAGGGAAAAGAGGGGAACCAGTGGAAAAATGCTCCTATTGGGGCATAAAAAAGGTTAATATTCTCCAGTTCTAAAAGACTGGCAGAAAAGTGGGGTACCAGCTGCCTCTTTATACTTTTCCTTTCCTAAGTACCTTAAAAATTGTTTCCAAACATTTTAGCATGCAAACATATTCGCGCTTTTTTATGCTGAGAGAGGTTGCAGTGACGGTGGGAAAGAGAGAGGAAAGTAATAATTACGGGAAGATAGTAGACAGTGGTTGTGATGACGTAGTGGCAGTGGAACATGTTGGGAGTGATGGAACAGTGCTAGGAAAAGAGTGAAGAAGAGGATAAAGAAAAGGTGAAAGTGGAAGTGGGTGAGAGCCAGCGATAATGAGAGACTCTGTTGGAGGTGCCTCGAGAACAGCGTTATACATTGTGAACGATCTCGCTCTCCAGAATTCCAAAGAGCCTCCTTCCCAGTACTAGTCCAGAAACATTCTACTTCCTCGCAGATGCATCTCGACCACCACTGTAAGATTGGAGTAATAAGACGGTCGCCGACAATCTTCCATCACGTGTGCCAGGAGCGAATGGTTATAGTATTCTATGAACCCACTCGAAGTGCAAATGTGTACGTAGACGCGACAGACACCGTGCCCTGCTTTGGTTGTGATAACATACCGACAGAAGTAAACAACCTTGCGGTTACTCGAGTGTGAAGCTGGCTGTGAGGCAGGAGGGGGGGAGGGGGTCTTCCGGCAGCAGCAGGAGGTGGGTATTGTGTGGGCTGAGCTGCGCGCGTGAATGCGAGCACGTGGTCCCTGCAGCTGCTGAGTAACGGCCGCAAGGACGCGGTGCGCTTGCGTCATACAAGAGTGCGGCGAGCCCCTTCCTGTGCGCCGGCCGGGCGCCCGGCTCAGGTAAAACCGGAAGGGTCAGCCAGGTATGCCAAGGCCAGGCTACTCCCAATCTGCCCGCCTTTCTTTCTCTCTCTCTCTCTCTCTCTCTCTCTCTCTCTCTCTCTCACACACACACACACACACACACACACACACACACACACGCGCGCGAGCATGATGATTGGACATGTGACTGTCTTGTATGGGAATTCAGTTCCGCCTATTTGGTTTGGCAAACGTGCTGTCAGTGGTTACTTTCATTGAGTTTTCATTTTTTAGAATGTTAGGTTCCGTAGCACCTTCTTTACGTTATTGTATAGTTTGTCCATACTACACCGTTGTAACTGCTGACATGATACTCCAAAATTTTTGAGTAGGTGATGTATTCCGGAATAGTATCTTACCTTAGCAACAATAGTATCCTTAGCAAATCACAGTTTGAGTTTAGAACGGTTGCTCTACTGAGGCTGCCATTTACATGTTCACTCAAGGGTTTTACAAGCATTAAATAATAAAATAGCGCTGGTTGGTATTTTCTGCGACCTCTTTAAGGCATTTCACTGTGTGAATCATAGTAATCGCCTAGATAAATTGACGTTTTATGGGACTGATGGTATAGCCAACTAATAGATAAAGTCATAGCTAACCAGAAAAATGTAGATTGTTGTACTTTGTAAGTCAAATAATAGTGTTTAGGGACGTAATTCTGACTGGGGTGAAATCAAGTATTCGATTCCCCAAGGTTCAATCTTAGGTCCACTTCTGTTCTTCACGTATGTAAACGATCTTCTGTCTAATGTACAAGGCGTACAACTTTGCTTCCGCCGTTTTTTCCACAACATTTGTGGCTTTAATGAAACAAATTGGTTACACATGTGCCATTCGAAGTATTTTCCATCGCTAGCCACTACTTTCTCCCATCTTTCGGGTAGTGTACGGATGCCGCGTCGAAGAAATTGTTCATCTTTTGTTGTGATCCACGAATCGACCCAATTTGTGACATCTTCATGGTCAGCCAGGCCATGCGCCATTGATCTAAACAGGTGATAGAGGTAGCAATGTCTGGAGAATACGGTGGGTGGTGTAGGACTTCCCATTTTAACGTTTCCAAGTACGCTTTGACCTCTTTTGCAACGTGGGGCCGAGCGTTGTCGTGCTGCAAAATCACATTATCGTGCCTCTCGCTGTATTGCGGCCGTTTGTCTTTTAATGCTCCTCTCAAACGCATTAATTGCGTTCGATAACGAGCATCTGTGATTGTTTCACTTGTTTTTAACACCCCATAGTACGCGACGCCGAGCTGGTCCCACCAAATGCAGAGCATGATCTTGGAGCCGTGAATATTCGGTTTGGCCGTCGACGTGTAAGCATGCCAGGATATCCCCATGTTTTTTGCGTTTAGGGTTATCGTAATGAACTCATTTTTCGGTCACAATGCGATGCAGAAATCCCTTCCATTTTTGCCTCTGAAGCAACTGTTCACAAACGCCGTTCAACATCTCTTGATTTGAGCTCACGAGGGGAGGGGGGGGGGGGTGTCCACTATATCCGTGTTGAAGTTCAGGGCACTCTTATGCCCGTGGAGTGAGAAACTGCCCCAAAAGGGTGGAAGAATCAGCAGTGATCAACGGCACGAGAATGCAGAGGGCAATGGAAACCACTGCATTAAAGACACACTAATTTTTATCTACAGGACATATGGCCTGTAATTGCAAAAGTATCATGCTGATCTGTCCACTGGCTAAAGATGGCGGATTAATCTACCATTCTGATATCCAGATGGGCACTACCAAGGGGGAGGTGGCCATGAGATAAAGATGAAATTACCAACGAAGGGATAACATTCCATGAGTTAGAGTATGAAATCTTAGAAATTTGAAGGTAGTAGGCAAGTTCGAACATCTGAAAAGGAAAATGAAGAAGCTCAATACAGGTACAGGGGATATGCAAAATAAAATTGAACAACTGTACTTACTTGAGAATGGTTTAGTAATTAAGGATTCGACCCCCATTTGCCCGTAATACTGCTGCGATTCTTCTTGGAATACTGGCATATAATGATTGTAGTGGAATGTTATGCCACCGTTCGATCAGAACCTCTTCTAACTCCTGTAGTGTCGAGGGAGACGGGAGTCTGCTCTGGAGTCTGCGCTCCGATACCCCCCACAAGGGACTGTGCTGGCCAGGGAAGACGCTGCAGTTCAGTTGCAATTTCATCATACAGCGGTTGTACTGACCTGGCTGTGTGAATGGGTGCATTATCGTCATGAAATATGGCACCATTGTTGGGGAACAACATTTTAATCATGAGATGCAGCTGATTACCTAAAATGTTCACAAAACCGTTGGCCGTAACACGGTCTTCGAGGGTAACGATGGGACCAGCAGAATACCATGACATGGCCGCCCACACCATCACACTTCCACCTCCATGCTCAACCGTTGGAATCAAGCAGTCGGGATTTTAGGCTTCTTTTGGCATCCTCCAGACGTAAACCCGGCCCGACGTTGGAAATAACGAAAACATTGACTCACCGGACTATATGACGTGTTTCCACTGATCAGCCGTGCAGGATTTTTACGCATCTTTGGCTTGGTTGTCATCACTAATGGTGCCGGTATAGCAGCTCGTCCGTGAGTATTCGCTTTAGGGACTTCTTGGCGTACAGTGTCGATAGATACGGGGTCTCGAAGATGGCTATTGAGTCAATTTAGCCGCCGTAGTTTTGTGTTGTTTCGACACAATTAAAGTTAGCGTACGACGATCTCTGTGATTTAGGTTTGATTTGCTCCCACTATTACGTTTACACGATGATGTCCTTCCATCTTTTGTGTAGGCTGTTGAAACAGTTGCTATTGAAACATTCAATAAGTTTGCTGTCTTGGTTACTGATGCTCCAACTAATCGGGCCCTCATAATCTGCCCTCTTTGGAACTCTGTTAGGTTTTTCATTGCACGGCGACCTAGGCCTCTGAACGCAAATACGAAGTGGGCACCACTAGTAAACAACCTGCACTGATGCCAAGGCCGTACTGAACAGGCACAGTCCAGCACAACACATGTCTTACCTGCGTTGTTGACCGTCAAAAACAACTATCTCATTACTACCACTGTTCACATAATGCCTATCCCCTGTGTACTGGGATTGACGAAGCGAAGTAGAAAGAAGGATTTCTCTGGGAGACGAATATAGGGTAACAACAACAGTAGCAGAAAATTGTACAACGGGAGCAGGATTCGTATAGGAAAGTAGGGCAGAGAGTGAGCAATAGTGAATATTTTCGTTGTAGGGTTGTTCTCGTCAGATTAGACAACAAACCAACGCCTACGACGACATTTTGGTATAAATACCGACGTAGCAAGCATGAGATGAAAAGGTTCAGTAAATTATTTTGCCAACTGTTAATTCAGTACGTAAAGGGGGAATTGGAACTTGGTTGCAGAGGAAGGAATAGGAAAAAATGGTTGTGGGGCTATGCAGTAGGAAAGAGAGGAGAAATGCCAGTTGAGTTTTGCAATAAACTTGAGATGGTAATAGCGAATACTCCGTTCAAGTATCACAAGAAAAGGCCCGGAGACATGAAAAAAATTCCAGCTGGATTTCATTATCGCCAGATAGAGATTGCGAAATTAGGTATTGGAGTGTAAGATGTATCCTGGAGCACATATAGACTCAGATCGTAATTTATTAATGATAAAGAGCAGACCGAAGAGAATCGTCAGAAGAATCAGTGTGGAAGGACGTGGGATGCGGAAGTACTGGCTGATGTGATGAGACGCGTTTGAAGTTCGCTGGGGATGTGGGTACTTCAATAAGGAATATTACAGTAGGCAGTTAATTGAAGAGAAGTGGACATGGCTGAAAAGGGCAGTCACAGCTGTTAGACAGTCAGATATAGGGTACAAGGAAGAGAATTCCGAAGGAACCTTCGCTAACAGAAATAACACTTCAGTTGATCAGCGAAAGGAGGAAATACAAAAATGTTCAGGAAAAGACAGGAATATAGCAATATAAATAACTTAAGAATGATATGAACAGGAAGTGCAGGGCAGCCGAGGCGAAATGGCTACAGGAAAAGTGAAGAAATGTAAAAACTATGACAGTGGGAAGGACTGATTTAGCATATAGAAAACTCCAACAAACCTTCGATGAAATCAAAAGCTAGGGTGGTGACACTAAGAGTGCAATGGAAAGTGCACTGTTAGAAGCAAGGGAAAGAAGGGGTAGGTGGAAAGAGTGCAATGAAGGTCTCTATGAGGGGGAGGACTTGTCTGGTGACTTGGTGGTAGTAGAAGAAACTGGAGTCGATAAGGAAGACAGAGGGGATCTAGTGTTAGTTAGAATTTAAGAGCTCTGCAAGACATGAGATCAAATAAAATAGAATATATCTACCTGTACACGATTATTCTGAAGTTCACAATTACGTGCCTGGCAGAGGGTTCGTCGAAACACATTCAAGCTATTTCTCTATCTTTCCACTCCGGAAGAGCGCGCGAGAATAACGAACATTTAAATCTTTCCGTAAAAGCTTTATTTCTTTTATATTATTATTATTATTATTATTATTATTATTATTATGACCATTTCTTCCTTTGTAGGTGGACGCCAGAAAAATATTTTCACACTCTTAGAAACAAGTTGGAGATTTAATTTTCGTGAGAAGATTTTACCGTGACGAAAAACGCCTTTGTTTTAATGATCGCCACCCCAATCCGCTTATCATATTCATAGCACTCTCTCCCCTAATTTGCGATAACACGAAACGAATTGGCCTTCTTTGAATTTTCTCGGTGTCTTCCGCCAATCCTGTCAGATGCAGATCCCAGCACTTGCAGCAACACTCCGGAAGAGGACGGAGAAGCGTGGTGTAGGCAATCTCGTTAGTAGACCTGTTGCATCTTCTAAGCATTCTGTCAATAAATCGCAGCCTTTGTTTCGCTTTCCCCACAGAATTATCTACGTGATCGTCCCAATTCAGTTACTCTTAATTTTAATTACTAAGTATTCAGTTGAATTCACGGATTTTCGATTTGTGTGATATATAGTGGAACCGAAATTTAGCGGATCCTTTTATTACTCATGTGGATGATTTCACACTTTTCATTATTTAGATTCAATTGCCATTTTTCACACCATATAGATGTTTTATCTAAATCATTTTACGATTTGATTTGATCATTTGATGACTTTACAAGACGATAAATGACAGCATCATCGGCAAACAATCTTGGAGGGCTGCTCAGATTGTCACCTAAATCATTTATGTAGAGCAGAAACAGCAGCGGGCCTGTAACATTTGCTTGGGAAACGCCAGATATTACTTCTGTTCTATTCGATGTCTTTCCGTCAGATACTACGAACTATAACCTTTGACAGGAAATCACGAATTCAGTCGCACAGCTGAGATGATATCTGTTAGGCACTCAATATGATTAGAAGTCGCTTGTGAAGAACGGTATCAAAAGCCTTCTGGAAATCTAAAAAAATCAATTTCACATCCCCTGTCGATAGCGCTCATTACTTCGTGAGAGTAAAGATCTAGTTGTGTTTCACAAGAAAGATGTGTTCTGAATCCTTGCTGGGTGTTTGTGAAAAAGCTTTTTCATAATGTTCGAACGCAGTATACATTCCAAAATCCTACTGCAAAGAGACGTTAGTGATACAGATCTGTAATTCAGCGGCTTACTCCTATTTCCTTTATTGCGTATTGGTGTAACTTGTGCGTCTTTCCGATATGTAGGTATGGATCTCTAAACGAGCGATTGATTGTATATGATTGTATGATTGCTAAGTATGGAGTCATTGGGTCAGCATACTCTGAAAGGGAGCTGACTGGTACACAGTCTGGACAGGAGGCCTGGCCTTTATTAAGTGATTTAAGCTGCTTCACTACACTGAGGAGATCCACTGCTAAGTTACTCGTGTTGACAGTTGTTTTGGATTCGAATTCTGGATTATTTACTTCCTCTTCTTTGGTGATATCGGAAAAGTGGCACTGTCATCAGTAACATCGCCATTGTATCGTGCAGTGAGCGTATTGCCGCTAGTGTACTCTGCATACGTATTTCGACCTCTCTAGAACTTTGCCAATCTTAGAGTTTTGCATTCTTTTAAATTTGGCACGCTGTTTGCGTTGCTTCTGCAGCAGTGATATGACCTGTTTAGTGTGCCGTGGTGGATCAGTACTCTCTCTTAATAATTTATTTGGTATATACATCTTAATTGCCCGCATCTCATGATCGTGCGGTAGCGTTCTCGCTTCCCACGCCCGGGTTCCCGGGTTCGATTCCCGGCGGGGTCAGGGATTTTCTCTGCCTCGTGATGGCTGGGTGTTGTGTGATGTCCTTAGGTTAGTTAGGTTTAAGTATTTCTAAATTCTAGGGGACTTATGACCATAGATGTTAAGTCCCATAGTGCTCAGAGCCATTTTTTTTTAACATCTTAATTGCCATTGTTACCATTTCTTTGAATTTAAATGACATCGGCTCCACGCTTACATAAACTGAAAGGAGTGGAGACTGTCTCTTAGGATATGTCACGGGAATTTTTATCTGACTTTTTAGTCAGATGTATTTTGCGTTTGTGTTTGCAGTAGTCAGTCGAGCTACAGCAACTCTGTTTCTGTCAGGATGATCCCTATTTGGTCAGGTTTATTTGTTGCTAATTGTTTTAGCAACAATTCACAGGCCGGCCGGTGTGGCCGTGCGGTTCTAAGCGCTTCAGTTTGGAACCGCGTGTCCGCTAAGGTCGCAGGTTCGAATCCTGCCTCGGGCATGGATGTGTGTGATGTCCTTAGGTTAGTTAGGTTTAAGTAGTTCTAAGTTCTAGGGGACTGATGACCTCAGAAGTTAAGTCCCATAGTGCTCAGAGCCATTTGAACCATTTTGAACAATTCACACTTCGAGTGGGCTCCTGAATAATCGTTTAAAATCATTTTCTGAAAAAGCACTCAGTACGATTGCGGACTTCGTTTTATGCCAACCACCAACTTTAAATATGTATTTTCGCCAACCTATCGAGGGTAGATTGTAATCAGCAGCAACTGCAACTGATAATCATTTTTGAAAGGGTCTTACTCCAAATCTTGTCAAGAGTTACGAAGGTGCCATATTCTATACACATAGGTACATCTTTGTGCTTGGAAAGGACTTTATTCTATATACTGTATATGTGTTTTTACTGCTTCGTCACCTGCGAAGTCATTTTTGGGAGGGTTTACTCCCGGAATAACGCCCTTTCAACAGTGATCATCTTTCCATGCCACATGTCGAATACCTCAGTAACATGTGTCATGTTTCGCTTTTCAACGGTTTTTATTGGTGAACATGTGTTGTGGGATCTAAAATGGCACCAAGTATTGAGTTGGAAGGTAGTGAAAGTTCCAAGAAAAGAAAGAAAGAAGTAATGAAGTAATGTTTAAAATTACGTACAGAATGTTACAAAGACAGCAAGGGTATAAGGTCATGAGTATACTACCCGTAAAGAAGGTCAGGTTTGAACCATATTTCTTTATGCATTTTCGACATAATAAGTTACAGTCACGTGTTGTGGCTTCTGAATACATAGGATTACAGAATCGTACATTCGAACTTTTATTTCTGGAAATGTCCTTTTTTTTCTATTTCTGAAAGCCTATACTAGACTTGTGGCTATTAACAAAAACAAAGTGCAAGACGTTTAACGTTTACTTCATTATATTCCGCATGAATGTAGGTATTTCTATGATGACTGGATGAAATGGCCTGTACGTAACGCTGCTGCTGCTGATCATGATCTATGAAACCATTCTGTATGTACTGTGAAAACGAATGAACGAAAAAGAAACAACCTAATACAGTACTAAAAACGTAATTGACCAAAAGTATTAATTATTCCCTCAAGAAAAGGACATTATTCCAAGATTTTGGACTGATTTTTTTTTCCTTTCTTCCTCAGAGAGACTGCAAATCTTTGCTACTGCAGTAATGGCAAAGTATCTATTTCTGTCTGTTCTTTAAACACTGGAAAGCGCATCCTGTAACCTTCCATATACTCACCCGCAGAATATTTTCCTTCCATCCTGAAAATTCAAGATTTTGGAGTAAGGTGCTTTTAAATGCTTTGAACTGATCAGCAACTCTATCATCTGACAAGGAATCCCTTGAATGCGAGGTCGCAAAAGGCCAGTCATCTTTACGGCATTCGACGCCCCGCATATTGTCTAACATGCAGCTAAAATATTGGCTGCTAATGGCAACAAGGGACAGGATGGAGATATCCAGTGGTGAGCGCAGCACGAGGCAACGGAGCTTAGTTGAACTGCTTAGTCCATGAGTAACTTACAACTGTGCTGCAATGCTAGTGGTGTTGATACAAAGCAATGCAATGGCAAGCATAAAAAAGAAAGCATTGCACTATATCTATAACAGCAGTTACCGAAATTGACATTTCCTCTGAAAGGAACACAGGGAATTTCGCCGAGAGAGAAAGACGTTGGAGATGAAATATTAGCGTTTTTGCAAAATGGGTCAGTGGAATGTTTGGTGTTACCTACGATCGGCTGTGCGGATAATGTACAAGAGAAGTAAAATAATGACTTACGTGTTAGAAAAGTGAAAGAGATATTGAAACAGGTGTTGGGCCATGTAGTTCATCATGCTTGTCGGACAGGGAACCATGAATCCCGTCTATTGTAAAACATAGTAAAGAACAGTCGTTGTTCAAGGAGCGGCTACTAAACAAAATTACGCACATGAAAGATCATCCACAACATAGTAAAAAAAAAAAAAAAAAAAAAAAAAAAAAAAAAAAAAAAAAAAATGAACAGGTTTTGCAGAAGTCCGCAGCAATAACCATGTTGTGCATAAGAAAAACTACGGATATTCATGGGAGGGCAAGGCACATTTGTTACAAAAACAGGTGTTTGCAGGTTTCAAGGACGTTTGATGCAATTTACAGGATGTACATGATAGTGACCGAATACATTAATCACATTAAATTGCACGCGACGTAGAGTACAGAGATTTCAAGAGCAGCAGTAGGTGGCTGCAT
Source organism: Schistocerca serialis cubense (assembly GCF_023864345.2). Classification (NCBI taxonomy): domain Eukaryota; kingdom Metazoa; phylum Arthropoda; class Insecta; order Orthoptera; family Acrididae; genus Schistocerca; species Schistocerca serialis. The sequence goes on from NC_064639.1 coordinate 466,723,246, forward strand.
AACTTCAAACAGTACTACAGAATTGGATGAGATAAAATAAACAAAATTTCAAATGAAGCTTCAACTTGACGATGCACGGAAAACTGCGGAACCGGATGGAAAACTTGTAGATGAGATAAACAAACTTATCCCATTGTCAAGTAAGGAATTTGTTTTCAATTCCGACGAATCGAGATTTTAAGAGGAAACGCATATGAAAGAAAGCCTGGAAATTAGAGGTACGAAGAGAGTTGAATCAAGATCAACCAACATCCATACCTTAACACATTCGTATACAATTATGCCAGACTGTTAATCTGGATGGTAAATTTCCTGGGAAGTTATTTATTTTGTTGCGAGGAGTTGGAAGTTTTCTATCCCCTACGATTCTTTCTCGCTTGCGTCATCTTACTAGTGCGGTTGAGAATATTTAAGTCACAGCAAGCGAGGGTGGGAAAATGGGCGTAAGAGAACTTAAACGATGATATGAGCACTGCTCTTCGCCAATAACTGGTCAAAATAACTTGCTTTCGATTGATTCCTGGTCTGCGTGTAAAAAATCATATTCCTTTAGAGCAAACTATCCCACCTGAAAAATGTGGGTCATTGCTGTTTAGATCACATGGAACCATTGGACAGATTCAGCCTCTGGATATTTGCTTTTTCCGTGCCTAAAAACCACATTATTGCACTATCGGAAGCTCTGGATGGTTGTTTTTCCCGTCTTATAAAACGTATCACTATCTGAAGCTTCGCCTTAAAGGATAGTCAGTTTTACAATAAGCTCCACGGCAGACTATTTCGCATTCCATTAGTTCTCATCACCCCGTTACACCAATATGATTCTACATGCGGGTGGGCTTTTTTTTTTTTTTTTTTTACCTAGGTGAACATCCTGCACGGTGTGTGACACCCAAGGAGTTCGCCTTCGATCTTGATGGTGCGAACCATGGCGCGCCATTTTTCACTCGGTGTTCATGGTGCAAGTTAATGGTTTGTTTTAAACATTTCTTGAATGTCGACGATGTCCATTTTGTGAAGTGAGGTGTAATACATAAATCCCATAGAAGGTTGACTCTGCACTTTGTCACCCTCTGGTGAGTTATTAGCAGGTAATATTTTTCCTGTCGTAACTGTTAACGCAACACTTTCAAATGAGCCTCACTTAAGACGTTCCTTGTGGCTGGGGGAGGGGTCAGTAAAAGGAAACAGTTATTAATTTATTTGGGTTGTCACTTACTACCACCTCTACCCATACTAACTCACAGGTACTATCTACTTGAATTTCACTACAAGGTAAACTAACATCTAACTGCAGTAAACACTCCACCACCCACTATATAACTATCCTTTCAGAACACAGTCTTGTACTTTGTAAAAATTTCGGATGAATTTATTTCCATCTTTAGCCAGCTTTCCGTCCAATAACAATCTGAGCTTCAGTGCTTTCAATTAGCGCTTCAGCTCTGGTTTTTTCTCAATCACCTACGACATTTACGGCTACGATACAGACAGGTTGCTAGGTCAACCTGTTTGTGTTTGCCCTGCACGCTTTTAGACTGATGCCCTTTCTGTAGCTTCCCGAGAGCCTCTAATGTAAAAATCCGCCTAATCCCTTCCACACAGCCCCCGCGTAACCGCTTTCTATGCGTATGGCCCCTAACCTACTAAGCAGAACCTGGAAACCCGCCACCCTATGGCGCAAGTCGAGGAATCTGCTGCACGGTCGCAGAACCGTCTGAGCCTATGTTTCAGACCCTCCACTCCCCTCTGTATTAAAGGACTGCAGTCGGTTCTGTCGAAGATGCTACAAATAGTGATCTCCACCTTCGTTTTGTAAGCAAGACTGGCAGTCTTTACTATTTCATGGGAATGTCTAAAATTATTTGGGGAAATGGCTATTTAAGTAGTTGATTTGTAGACTCTATGTGACTGGCGACGTACTGCCAAACTTTAGAAAAACATCCCCCCCATTTCCGAAGATAGGTGCAAAAACTGTCGTGCCGTCAACATTTAATGCATCAAAGCTGCTGGCAAGAATAATATACAGAAGAATGGAAAAGAAAATTGAGGACGTGTTAGGTGATGATCAGTTGGGCGTGAGGAAAGGTAAAGGTACCAGAGAGGTGGTTCTGACTTTGCACTTAATAATGGACGCAAGACCTGAAGAAAAATTAGTAAATGCTCGTAGGATTCGTCGATCTAGACACAGTGTTAGACAATGTGAAATGGGGAAATATGTTCGAAATTCTGAGAAAAATAGGAGTAAGCTACATGTACAAGAACCAAGATAGGACAATAAGATTGGCAGATCAAAAACAAAGCGCTCGAATTAAAAGGGCTGTAAGACGGGGATGTAGTCTTTAGCTGTTCAGTCTGCACCTCGAAGAAGCAGTGATTGGAAATAGGAAGGGTCAAGAGCAGTATTAAAATACATGTTGAAAGGATATCAATGATAAGATTCGCTGATGACATTGCTGTTATCAGAGAAAGTGAAGAAGAATTACATAATCTGTTGAATGTAATGAACACGTTTAATGAGTACACAATATGGGTTGAGAGTTAATCGGAAGAAGGCGAAAGTACTGAGAAGTAACAGTGATGAGAATAGCGAGAAACTTAACATCAAAATTGGTGGTCACGAAGTAGAATAGGTTAAGGAATTCTGCTACCGTGGAAGCAAAAATGTTGAAAATTAGATGGACTGGTAAGATAAGGAATGTGACGATATTCTCCTCAGAATCGGCGATGAAGGCATACGGAAAACTCTGACAAGTAGAAGGGGCAGGTGATACGACATAACGCATCAGGGAATAACCTCCATGGTACTAGAGGGAGAAGTAGAGGGTAAAAACTATAGAAGAAGACAGGCTGGAATACATTAAACAAATAATTCAGGATGTCGGGTACATGTTCTCTAAAATTGAGTTGTCGCAGGAGAGGAATTTGGGCGGGACGCATCAAGAAGCCAGTGAAGACTAACGGTGGAAAAAGATGTGGGGGAGGGGAGGGGGGTTGCATGGAAACACTGCTGTTCAATTTCGCTATAGACGACCAATGGTAGGTAACAACTAATGTAAGATAGCTAGGTGTAACCATCCGCAGCGACCTAAAGTGGAATGGTCAAATAAAACAATTAGTACGCAAAACAGACGCTATGCTGAGATTTATGGGCAGAATCGTAAGGTAATGCAATTCATCCATGAAAGAATAGGCGTGCAGTACTCTCGTTCGATCCATTCTTCAGTACCATTCATCAGTCTGGGACCCGCACCAACTATAATGGAGAGGAGAGAGAGGAAAATGCAAGCAAAGAGGATGCCCAACATACTCCAGTGGCAGACGCTACAAAAAATGCGTTATCACTGAAAGTCATACTGTTGCAATTATAAGTGAAGAACTTCATACTACAAGGGCTTGCGAAATGGCTTGTTACTACAATAAAGTGTATGTTTCTGGAAAAAATCGAATATACTACTATCACATGCTTTGAATTAATGAACGGGTACCACATGTTTAATCATCGTTTACTTTACGATGGATAAATTGTTTTTCTTTGATAGTCGTTCTTCATGACATAGGTATTGGTACTTCAGTGTCGTATTGTTACTATTTTAAGACAAGCACGGTGGTTCGGAGATATGCGTAATGCCGAGGTAATGTCTTGACTGTCGTATATATAAGGGGCGTTCAAAAAGAAACGAGCCGGAGACATAATTATAGAAACCAGTATTTGAATGTTAGAAGTATTGACCCTGGCTGTTGAGACGCGTGTCCCACTTTGATACAAGGCGGTGAATGGCTGTCTCATAAAATTCCCTGTGCTGCAATGTTAACAAGTTCCGCACGTACAGCTGGACGTTGTCGTTGACACGAGTGGAGGAAAGGTTATGCTGACGTTCTTCTTGACCAAGATAGCCCCATTCTGATTCACTTCCTGCAGCACGGGACAACAGTGAATGCCCAGCGTTACTCGCAAACCTTGACCACCCTTCGCCAAGCGATCAAATCAAAACAACCAGGCAGCTCACCCGTGGGGTTATTCTGCTCCACGACAATGCACAGCCTCATACGGCCAACACAGTTGCGGCACTCCTGCAGAAATTCAAGTGGGAGGTTCTCAGCCACCCTCCATACAAGCCGGAGCTCTCTTCCTGTGATTGCGCCATTTTTGGTCCCCTTAAAAAGGCTCTGAAGGGCAAACGATTCACCTCGAACGACGACAACCAGCTGTACGTGCGGGACTGGTTAACATGGCAGCCCCGGTAATTTTATGAGACAGTCATTCAGCGCTTTGTGTCACAGTGGGACAAGTGTCTCAACAGCCAGGGCAATACTTCTAACATACAGGTACTGGTTTCCGTAATTATGCCTCCGGCTCGTTTCTTTTTGAATGCCCTTTATTTTATCTGCGGGTGTAAATAGCTCGAAATTAGTGAGTGAAGTCAACCGAGTGACTGGCAGCAGACTGACACTGGATTTATCTACCACTTGTCTCCTAAATAAATCACCATACGTCACAATTTATTTCCTTTGATATTAACTCTTTTACTACTCAGTCTCAATATTTTCAACACATGAAACGGCTCTGTCTCGTAGTATAATTCGAATTAGACCTCTGCCTTGTTTACTTACCAAAAATAACTTCCATTTGCGTATTTTGATTTGCAGTAAGTTATTCACCATTGCTATTACTAGTAAAGAGATATGTAGAAACAGGGTAAATACGTGTAATATTAAAGCTCAAAATGTATTGGTAACAGCATTATACACACGTCGCGTGACAATTCCGCCGTGATGTAGGTGACATACGTTGCACGCTATTTTGCTTTATTGGCATTATGCGTGTAGAGGTCACGGTTAGGTGTCCAAGCCTTTGTAACACATACAACGCTACGTGAACGACACAAAAAAAGTGCTAGTCGCATCTCGCACACGTGAAATCTTGGATAACCTTAGATTAATATTACTGCAACAGCTGTAGGACATTTTCAACGCAAAATATAACTGTAACTTTTTACGTTTCATTACGACCATTTGTAAATACTAAAACCGGTCCTGGAGGGAGGCCAAGACACTAGATCTTCAGAACCTGAGCCACACCTGCATTCATTCATTTATTCATTGGGTTGTCTGCCTTGCGGCAGGTTTTGACTGCATAGCCTCCATCCTTCTCTGTCTACTGCGTTCCTCTTCATTCTTTGGTGCCCTCCTTGTGGCCTGCTGACATCATCCAGCATCTGGAACCACCTCCTGCTCTTCCCTCTCTTTTCCGGAACAAAACCTTCAGTTCCCTCTACTAGAAGGCAACCTCTTCTTAGATTGTGGCCTATCCAGTTTTGTTTCCTGTCCTTCACCGTTAGCAGCAACTTTTTCTCAAACTCTCCTCAGTAGTTCTTCATTCCTGACTCCATCAGCCCAGCTGATCTCCATTCTATGCCATATCCACATTTCACAAACTTCAGTTCTCATCCTGCTTTCTGAAAGTCCACGTTTCCGCCACACCTGCATGACCACATAAAACTAGAATCATAATAGATTGCAACAACTGGGCCGTGGGACGTATTTCATCGTTCTGAAAGACAACAGATTGACAAGAATGATGTTTCTATGTAGTCGGAGTGATTTGAGTGAATCACGTTAACTACCAGAAAAAAGTAGTGCAGTCTGTAAATACCTAGCTAGCATGGCACTCACTTGCACAGACATCAAACAAAACTTAAGCGTGACGGACGTCTGAAACGGAATGTTATTAATGAACATATGCACGTCATTAAACAGATGATGTCGTTAGCTCCTAACTTAACCTGGAATTCAGTGAAGGTACTGAAACAAAGGTTAAAAATATCGCTTCAGTTGTAAGATTCTTTATATTTTCCAATGTTGAAACCACGACCGGTTTCGGGCTCTTACATGCCTATCATCAGATGTGACAACTTAGTGCTGTGGTGAGAGCGCCGCGATGGAAGAGTACAGGACGAGGTGTGCCAACAGCGAACACAGACACTGAAAGTTGAGTAACTTTTTCCTTACACTTGTTATTTAAACTCTGATATGTGAGAGCGGCTAGGAATTATAGCTGTCTGCGCAAATTTTCCGGTTACTTGTTGACTCTGGGAATTTGAGAAACCGCGTATTCATATACGCACATCAGAGTAAACAGTCACATTAATTCTGGTGATAACAACTGCAACAGTTTACGCCAGTATAGCGTTCTGTAACCAAGAATCAGTTATCTGCTTCGTTTCTCTCTTACTATTATAAGAACAGTTCCTTTTTCCTTTTCTTTCCACTGATAGTCGCCCCAGTTCAGACACTTTAAGCTTACGGAACCTATTTTTCGTTAAGGATATTTCGTGTATTATTTCTTGGCACCATTGTTGTCAACCACTAAGTAATTTTCAACTTCAGTACACACAGATTGCAGGGTACCATAGTGATACTGTTGCCAGAAAAGAATGTTAGTACGAAACGATTATTTTTACATAATATTTCAGTTGTGTGTTTCAAGGCTTTCTTACCAGCTTTTGATTTGAAGACGACAGACAACCAAAATCAGAATTATGAGGTTATTTTTTCATGAATTTAAATGTTCAGTTGTTCTCATTTTAATTGTCAAAAGTTGTTGCATATCCCCATTCTCCTCGTACGTGCCCAATTTGACATTACTGTAAGCTCCCAGAAAAAAAATGGCTCTAAGGACTATGAAACTTAACATCTGAGGTCATCAGTCCCCTAGACTTAGAACTACTTAAACCTAGCTAACCTAAGAACATCACACACATCCATTCCCGAGACAGGACTCGAACCTGCGACCGTACCAGCAGCGCGGTTCCGCACTGAAGCTCCTAGAACCGCTCGACCACAGCGGCCGGCTGTAAGCTCCCAGCAGTTAATATGTTATGTATAGACGCTGTTCCTCGCTTTTTGGGGCGAAAAGTGAGTCGTGTTTCGTGTTACTAATATAAGTTACGAACGACTGGCCCTTTCTATAGTTACAGCGTCGTGCGTTATAACTGATACGTACACTGTCTAATAGCTGTATTTCTACCGATGTTATCCTAAAGTGTTGTGCCCAAGTCGTGCTCGGAAAGATGTACCAAGTGATTATAATTAAACTTTCGCTGCTTGAGAGGGTCCTCATGAAAAACGAGTGATTGTAGAACAAAGAACCTTTGTGGAGGCATTTGTAAGGACATACGAAAGAGAATAACGAATAAATCATTGAAAGTAACACAATTTAATTTCTGCATGAGAGGGTGACATTTGTTAATTGCGTAATATGTTTACTTCGTATGTACAAATGTTGGTCAGTGTGGCGACCATCTGCATCCTCGATAGCCTGGAACCGCACTATAGATAGCTCTACTGCACTTTCCGAACGATGGACCATGGAATGTTCGGCTGCCGTGACACAACTCGTGCGCCGCTTGAAGATCACACGTTGCACCCAGCATTATCAGCCGTGGCAACAGTAACTTAACAAATTTGTGGCGCAGTTAGCCATCAGCCTTTCCCAGCGCCAGTTTCCAAATCGTCAGCTAATTCGAGCTTCCGAATCACGTTCTTCAACTTCGGCGCGAAAAGAAGACCTCTAATTATCCCCTTAGTGCGTCGACACTCGCGAAAGAGTGGTAGCGCTTATAGCCGTTGTTTTGATAAAACAGCTTTATAAGGAAAGCCCTGCTCGCCTTTTCCAGACACATGTTAACTGCCTGCAACTGTAATGCACACTGATGCTTGTGTTCCAACCCTACGTCGCCGTGCAAGTACCAGCACCTAACGCAATTCTTAACACATTTCCTATAAAGTTGGGTTCCCGTAATGTGAAATAGTTTTCTGTCTACACTGGCTCAAGTAGCCAAAGTTCAGTTATAACCAACCTGTACTTTGTTATACCGGACGCCATTAGGGTATCCAAAAATATGTACGTACATTGTGTAACCAAAGGTAGTTGGAGAGTTAGGAGTAAATGTAGTCCAAATTTGCATGTGGATGGATTTCGTGTTACGACTTCCAGTTGGAACTAAGCGCACCCTGTCTCCTGCTTGTCGTTCTCGCTGGAAGGTTTCCTATCAACCGTTATCTCCGGTTTCGTGTAAGATTTTCTTGATAGCAGGCACCGAAGTTTATTTTTGATATTTGATGAGACACTGACCCACGTCTAAATGCTCAGTGCAAGTACAGTACATCCAGACATAAACGATCTCCTTTCTTGAAATTATCTGCCAGCCCTGTAAACCATGCAATGCAATCACATTGTGTTAATGTGGAGTGAAATGGTACTTACTGAACGAAGAACAGAAGTAGCGATAAGTCGGTTCGTTGTGAGACGAGAGCACGTCGTTCCCACACTAACAGCCGCCCACGGCACCATGGAACTTAATAGGCGACATCATGATGACGATAGACTATCGTTAAATCGTATCCTGACTTTACACCCCTATCATTGTTGAAGTATGCGGCTCCGTAGTTCTATAAGACATTCTACCAACGGTTCACCGTGTTTTCTGATGCCTGCGGTGTCTGTAGACCAAGGGTTTCCGAACTTTTCCCTGACAGAACACTTTATGAATCCTGGTACTTTCATGGAACACCATGTTTATTTTGAAGGTTAATAATTTTTTAAAAAATGAGAAAAAACTTTATATTCAATGGTTACTTTTTTACAAAATAATTAGTATCGCCAAATCGTCAGAAAAAAACGTCGTGTTGTCAGTAGTTTTTCGCGACGCACTTACTCGCTTCCCGAGGAAGCAAAAAATAAAAACTAGAAGAAAATATCGTATCATACCCAATATATATATTGGCGCTTACAGGTAATACATTTCAGACTTTAACCATTTGTTGTGTGTATGAAAGACTGACATTACATTTCAATGGGCATCACCCACGTATCTTCAGCTGTGTTTAAGAGACATTACTTACTGTCCCATTCTGCATTAGTGAAGATAAATTGGCTATCATAATGTGTTTTACAAGTGACGATCACTTACTTTAATGTTGGACTGGAACCCTGTATTCAGATCCTTACTGTTGTTGTTTGATTCATGAATATTTTTCCAGGATAAATTTCAGTCATCAGTTACAAATAAATATTGTGCTTAACCAGTTTCTTCAGAAACGTACATAATTAGGGATATTATAAATCTTTTGACCTTAGCTGTGCATTTATGTGAAGTATACAAAGTATACTATGGAACTAATAAATAATAGTCATAATAAAATGTATTTGCAACTGATGACTGAAATTTATCCGGAAAAAAAGAAAAAAAATACTATTGTGTAACATCAGTTGCGTGGCCCGCCTTTCGTGTTTAAAACTGACTCGCAGCGTTAACATTTTATTCGCACTCCTTGTTTCCTCCTCGATGCCGTTATATTGTGACTCGACTACACGCAACAATCAAGAAATCTTTATTAAATAGAAGGACGTATAACTGTATCTTCTGAAGCGTGCCTTGCACGTCGAATTGGTGTTTTTTTTTCTAAATATTTATTTATTTACTTACCCCAAGCCATATTTAGACAAAATTCGCTTATTTTACCACGATGTCATTTTCGGTATCTTAAATGTTGACTCGTTGCCCACTTCTGCCCTCCATGTGAGGGGAATTTGGAATGTTGCATTATTGTGATAACATTAGTTTGTTAATGAAGATTGCCAAAGGAAAACGACTGGAATGAAATAAATCGAGACCATAATTAGCAAACAAATCGAAAGATTACTGCTACATAACATCAGGTACCCTAACGACTGGAATATCAATACTGGAAATTCACGTAGCAACGATATTCCCGCCTTCTTCGTGTTGTAGTAATAGTGATTTATCCGTCCAACTATGATTTTACAATTGTTTAGGATCTCTCAGCCTAATAAAAGGAAAGCATACAGATTGACATACGAATACAGTATAGTTACTTGTTTCATATGGAAAGTACAGGTTGAAGGAATCTTCCCGACATTTGCCTGAAGCTATTTAGGAAAACCACTGAAAACCTCCTAACTCAGGATGGCAGTGCTTGAGTTTCCTCCGCATTCGAGACGAGCGTCTTAACAACCACACTACCTCCTTTCATTATTCCAAACATACTGTCCTCTTATCGCTGTATATAATTGGAATAAGTTAGCATAATAACATGAAAAATGAGGGGCTCGACGGAAGAAAGTGCTGACCACAGAAACCATGTTTTGAGTTACAGCACGTCAAATGTTTGGTTAAATCTAAGTACAAGAAACATAAATACAATGAGACACAGAACGTTATGTAGTAGACATTGCCCCATAACAGTACGTAGGAATGTACTACGTATCGTCGTCTGGTGCATTCGAAACGATACGTAAATGCTGACTCCTTCAAATAGTTATGCACTATTTCTTCACACGTGGTCACAGAGGGCCACGACATTCTACTAAATCTTCATGTCTTTCCTTCTGCATGCTGTGAACTCCACTCGTATCGAACCTACTGCCCCATTATGTACAGTAAGTCGTTTTTTTATTAAAATAAATACACAAAAAATGTCAAAAGGTCCTTTAAACAATTTCTTCGTAAAAAGTGATAATTACGTCGTTCTCGAAAGTGTACAAAGTTGAATGGTGAAATGTGACCTTTCCTCAAAGAAAATTTTGTTTGGAATTCCACATTCCATACTCAATGTGTGACTGATGTATTACGTCTACTGATTATTGTTTCGATTAGAACATTGATAAAAGTAACGTATTCGGAAGAAGTAGGGAGAAAAACACGTTATTGTTTGATTACACGATTCTCCAGCCATAACCGCATGGAGTCACATCCAGTAAATATTTGAGAGTAAGAATAAGGAGCAGTTTAATCTGGAACGACCCCATAAAAATAGTCGCAGGTAAGGTAAATGCCAGACCGTGAGTCACAGCAAGAATTCTCATCAAATGTGGTCCACCGGTGGAGGAGGTAGTTCGTGATAAGTTGTGATCTTCGTTCGGCCGATAATTGAATGTTCTTGTAATTCTGGAACCAGTATTAAAAAAAGGAGTGATAGAGGAGATAGAAAAGAACCAAAGAGCAGCAGCTTGTTTCGTCACACGTTCGTTTAGTAGCTGTGAGTGCGAGAACGGCATGAAAATGCCCATCAGATTCCAGTGACTGATACAAGAGAGGCGTTTAACATGAAGGTGTGATTTACTTTCCAAGTTCTAAAAGGATACGTTTCTAGGTGACAACCAACATATTGCTTCTTTCTACATATATCTCGCGAAAATCATTGTTACGGCGTACCATTCGCGACCTGTACGAGAAGAGGCAGATGTGACGTTGGTATAAACATACCGTCTGCTATACACTGTAAGATGGTCTGATGAGGACAGATGAAGAAATTGATGTAGTGTAAATTAATGAATTGTCCCACGTATATTTGATGCTGATTTACAGGCAGTTTTAACTGGTGGCGATGTGCACAATGTACGGCGGTGGCTGGTCGGGCAGCAGGAGACGGCCGGCTGCTTGTGAATCGAGGGCGTGGCAAAGCATACTTAACAGCCCCTGCCCCCCACCTCCTCTCCTCCGGTGTCGGTCACCCTACCACCTCGCTCTTCATTCAGCGTGGCCGCACAATGCTGCTGGGACAATAGCCAAATTGTGCCTCCAATAACGGATGAGCGGCGATCGATAGGAAAGCCTTGATGGGCCTACCGTTGCTAACCGGTCACTGAGTGCCGGCAAATGTTCACTCGACGCCGTTTGACTGTAGTCACTCTGTGTCAAGAGCCGTATCACTTCACTGTTATCGCCGCATAATTGCTCCCCGAAACATGTGCGTAAATTCCTTCTCAGTGGAGTCGCAACACAGTCTTCTCCTTTGTCTTCCTTATGCGCCACCGTTGCGCTTGGTTAACAAAGGAAAATCGCCAAAATGCCGTATGTTTAAAAAGTTATTTTATTTAGATCACCAATTTCGGCATCTCGGAAATCAATCCAGATATCGAGGGCTCCATTTATTCAAGTAGCGATATATCTGCTTGTCTACAGATATAGTGGATAGGGACCTGAAGACGTCATTATTGAGACATCAACACTGCATTTCTAAATAAAATAACTCCTCAAAACATACAGCTGTTCGGCGATTTTCCTTGGTAAGTTTTTGACCGGCCGGTGTCCCTTATCCACAGTGAATCAACAGAGATTGTGCGAGGTGGCGTTATGTTTATAAGACTGGTCAAGTGTGAAATATTTTAGAGTTAGAGAAGACGGCGGGCATAGTCCTTGTCCGGTCGTCTAGATGTAAGTTTTCTTTTGTTTCCGTTAAGGCAAATGCCGGAATTGTTCCTTTGAAAAGGATACGGCTGATTTCATTCACCTACCCGCGCTTGTGCTCCAATTCTAAAGACCTCGACAACAATGAGACGCTAAGAGCTAATTGTGCTTCAGTTTTGAGTAAATGAGTTGGCACAGACAGACACGGGACTCAGTTTCAGCAGGAGTGGGGATCAAGTCCCTAACGTCCACAAAATTTGGGTTTTTAAATTTATTTAGATTTAGCTACTACATATAAATATCAATATAAATACAAAATATACATACTAACAAAAAAGTGAAGTAGCCGAAGGGGTGGAGGAAACCAGATTAAACTGCACCAATTCAAAAGATATGCGATGTTAGTTTTGTAATTACAAAATCGAATCAAATGCACAAAGGACGCGGCAATATGAGTCCACTTTGCAGGCTTGCACCCTCTCTGAGCTGGATGGGTGCACTGATTCGTTCGGGAAGGATGTCATAAATACAGAGAATCCTCCCGTGAGGTTAGCTCAGAAATGTTGTAACTGGTCCTTGATATCGTGACTATTGGTACTGGGACAGAGTTGACGTTAGAGCTTGTCCCACATGTGTTCTATCGGGGACATATTCGGGGGTTTTGCTGGCCACCGGAGTGCCTCAGCATCACGCAGACAGTTTGTAGAGACATGTGACATGTTTTGACGAGCATTATCATGTTGCAAAATGGCACCACGATACTGTGGCATGAGAGGTAACAAATGAGAACGCAGGTCGTCCGTGACGTAACGTTGCGCCGTCAGATTTCCCTCGATCACTACCAGCCGTGACCTAAAGCCACACCCGACGGCTCTCCACACCAACACCCCCAAATATGTCCGCGATGGAACATATGTTAAACAAGCTCGAACATCAACTCACGATATCAAGGACCAGTTAAAACACTTCTGAGCTAACCTCAAGAGATGATTCAAACAAATCAGTGCATGCAACCAGGCCAGAGTAACACAGATGGACATCTCCGCACGTCGCAGCCCTACTCGCCGACGTTGGTCATGCGGGGAAGTGCATGACCGCGATTAATCGCTGAACACAATGCGGCGCCATTCAACAGAAGTCCATGCTTCCTGCACTCTGCACCATTCTAAACACGACCGTTTCTGTTGTGGTGTTAACGGCTGCCCATGTATAGGAAGGTAATTCCCTAGTCTGGCTACTGTTATTTTCCGACCATTGTTGCGGACTGAAACAGAAAGTTGCAAGGAGTTCATTACTTATTTTCGAATGGCAAGCGCAGATGTGAATGGTTTAACAATGTACTTCGTGCATAACACGGCAATCCTCCTCCCTTGCGGTGATCAGACGTGACCGTCCTGGAACCAAGACGACGAGAATGCCTGTCTCCATGCGCCCTTCCAATCCAAAATCGGGCCGCTGTCATATTCGAATGCCCCACAAATCTCGATATTGGACGAGGACGCGGCACCTCCGTGTCATTCACAGTGATCACTCAACATCTGATTCAATTCATGCTGCTTACTCTCTCTACCCGGCTTGGTAACATCACTAAACACGAATAGTGTTAATACACTCTGATGGCCATTCTACCTATTACACATAATTGCAACTCCAATGATTTACATACCCGCCGATGGTGTGTACGCGTACGAATTTACTATGACATCCCTCCACGTCTCCTGGTTGCTACACTTTTTATCAGCGGTGTATTTAAAGAAGTCACCTTTATTTTTATACATTATACATTTTATTTTTCATACATTCTCTTTGGAGTAACAGAGCGTATGGATGCAGTGTTCAAGATACTGGACTCGCGTTCAGCTGGAATAGGATTTAAATCCGGTGTTGCAGATTTTGGTTTTCCGTGAATTCCTTAAATCGCGTAATGCAATTCCATGGGTAATTCCCTTAAAACGACACGACCTCTGTATTTCCTTCACCTCTCTTGTCCAATTACGTTGTGCTCTTTCAGCAATGTTCACGTCGTCAGCGGGACATTGAGACCTTAACTTTTCTTCTTGGTTGCCCATGTTATCATTGCTACACTTTTCTGTTCATATCAGTTGGGATATTATCATGTTGGTACATGTAATTCCGTGTCTCATCAAAGTCTACACCATTGAATGACTGGACAGGTTCACCTGATTGCATTTCGTGGACCTTACTAATTAGCTTCCCCCTTTATTGTGGCAAGAGATCGTACGGGAGTCCTTGATATGAGGATCGGATTCGTCGTAAAACCACCTCAATGCCACACAGTTGTTAGAATTCATCTTTTTTTTCTCATCATGTAACTTTACATGTTCCATTTTTTTGCTCGTTGCACTGCACAATTCATTGAAGATAAACACGTATTTTAAAAAGTTATGAAATGAGATGTTCATACTAAGATTCATACACTCACTTAGGTGACAATAGTAATGGGATACCTTCTAATATCGTGTCGGATCTCCTTCTTCGCGGCGCAGTGTAACAGCTCGACGTGGGATGGGCTCAACAAAGTCGTTGGAAATCCCCTAGAGAAATCAGGATTTTGTGAACTAACTGACCTCTCGATTATGTCCCATAAATAAATGATGGGCTTCATGTTGGGCGAGCTGGGTGGCCATATCATTCACTCGAATTGTCTAGAATGTTCTTCAAACGAATCGCGAACAGTTGTGCCCCGGTGACATCGTACATTGTCATCCATAAAAATTCAATCATTGTTTTGGAACATGAAGTCCATAAATGGCTGCAAGTGGTCAGTGATCGGTTCGTTGGACCAGAGGACCCAGTCCATTCCATGTAAACACAGCCCACACCATTGTGGAGCCACCACTTGCTTCCTCAGTGCCTTGTTGACAAGTTGGGTCCAAATCTTCGTGGGATCTGCCCCACATTCGAACCCTACCATCAGCTGTTACCGACTGAAATAGGGTTTCGCCTGACCAGACCAAAGTTTTCCACTAGGTCCAACCGATATGGTCATGAGCCCAGGACAGGCGCTGCAGGCGATGTGCTGTGAGCAAAGGTATTCGCATCTCTCGTCTGCTACCATAGCACATTAACGCCAAATTAAGCCGCACTGTCCTAATGGGTAAGTTCGTCGTACATCCCACATTGATTTCTGCGGTTATTTCACGCAGTGTTACTTGTCTTGTTAGCACTGACAACTCTACACAAACGCCGCTGCTCTCGGTCGCTAAGTGAAAGCCATTGGCCATTGCGTTGTCCGTGATGAGAGGTAATGCCTGATCTTTGGTAGTCTCGGTTCACTCTTGACACTATGGATCTCGGGATATTGAACAATCGTATTATTTCCGAAATGGAATGGCCCATGCGGCTAGCTCCAACTCCCATTCCGCGTTTCAAAGTCTTAGTTCCCTTTGTGAGGCAGTAGTTATGCTGGAAACCTTTTCACCTGAATCACCTGAGTACAAATGACAGCTCCGCCAATGCACCGCCCTTTTATACCTTGTGGAGGCGATACTATGCCATATGTGTATGATTATGTGCATATTGGCATCCCATGACTTTCGTCACCTCGGTGTTTCGTTTCACCCAATCCCTGTTAGCAGAAATGATTTCTAAGTGAGAACGCTTCATAGTCGTATTTCTGACTTACACTTAATGACAGATAATTTAGTGTACGAGGGATAGTCGTAAAGTTTTAATTAGCTTGCCAAAAAGTAATTACGTAATTAGTAATTTTACTTTGTTTGCAGGTACATATCTGTAGTCCTGGTACACGTTAAAATTCCTCACCCAAGCCGCTAGTAAAGGCAAAAAAATAGTTCGCATCTCATTTAAGCGGAGTTGGCCTCCATTTTGTTTCGGTTACTCTAGCGGGAAATTCGTTGTGTGCTGGGTCGAGAGACAGGTGTGTCCCTGCAAACACACAAAATTAAAGACTTCATTTCTGTAAGATGATACTTCAAACGTTATGTATGACTGGCCCTCGTACGAACTTAAGTTTATAATGGGATGCGGTGCTGTGGCACAGCTATGTACTTGTAAACAATGGCGCAGCTATAATTGCGTAGGCTTCCGCGGCCAGAGTCAGTCGACATAAAAGTTGTCTGGGTATAGTACCGCGTCATAATGTAAAAACTACTGCTGCTGGAGAAAAACCAACGTTTCGGCCACGATTGCAGCGGCCTCCTTCTGGGTCTAATGAAATACTGTGGTCATTAGACCCAGAAGAAGGCCGCTGCAATCGTGGCCGAAACGTTGGTTTTTCTCCAGCAGCAGTAGTTTTTACATTATGACGTAGTACTATACCCAGAACACTTTTATGTCTAATGGCGCAGCTATGTACTTGAACCAAAGTAAATTATGTAACTATTTTCTTCGAGGTAACAATTACAACTCTGACTATCCCCTCTTACATGCATAACCTCTTGCATGTATGAGGCCATCCATTTTATCAATGGACAGCATTCACAGTAAAACCCAACAAAAGGAAACCCAACACACACTCTATTGGAAAAACAGCCCCTTGCTGGGAGCTACTGATACTGACGAGCCGTAACGCTGTGATGTATGTGCAGTTAACCGGGCACAAAGCATTAGTTTTTTGGCGTTGAACGGTATACGTGGTAATTCGAGCTATGGAAATGGTAGCTGGCGGCCCCTGCTCGTGAAAACTCTTCAACGCGCTGCAACGTCCCGCTTTTGCAGCCACGCATCCGTTTACAAGGCGCCATTTTTCCGGACTCGCGCAGCTTCGCCGACGCTGCTAAAAATACAACCTAAATGACGGCCGGCGGCAAATTAACGCTGATGCATATTCTACGAGCTCAGTGTACGAGCGGCAAAAGCTTTGACACGGACACTCGTTTCAAGTGACGTCGTTTGTTACAATTAGTGTGACAGCAGACTGCAGACAAAAGCCACAGTATTTTCTTTGGCACTGATAAGGCACCCGCTTCAATACCGGCACTAGTCTTCGTGAATTCAATTTCTTGCATTTGCAGTAATCAGAGACGCGCTTTTTCTACCGATTTTGGTACGGCTGTAGTGAGATTGGTACTCCAAAATATTACCTGCGTAGGAAGAAAATCAGCAGGAAAACGACAAACACTTCATTAGAGTAAACCGATTTTTGTTATGTTAAATCTCCGAGCTTTGATTAGTAACATGAATTGTCTCTATTCATTTGGCGGCGTAATGCATTCACTTTATCTTCGTATTCAGCGTCATGACAATTTAATGTTGCATTTTTTATTTTCTTACACACATGAAGACAGAGAATATACAAAACGAGAAACAATGTAAGCTGCTGCAGGCAGTTGGGAAACACTAACGCTACATCGAATCTTTTACCCCCTTGTGTGTGTGTGTGTGTGTGTGTGTGTGTGTGTGTGTGTGTGTGTGAGAGAGAGAGAGAGAGAGAGAGAGAGAGAGAGAGAGAGAGGGGGGGGGGGAGGGGGTGGTTGTCAGAGGAGGCAATGTACTAATGTGATTTGACAAACATGGTAGGAAGAATTAGCTGTTGCATACTATATGAGGGGACATCCAATCACTTAATACCCGAAATATGAACAGACATATGGACACACAACTGGAACAACTACATCCCAAATAAATGTTTATGTGATAATTTCCTAGTCCTTTTTTACATTTAGCTCAGTTTTACCACTTTAACTTTATCATGCTATCATTGAACGTGTCACTGTATTAAGTGAATAATGATTAACTTTGAAGGTATGAAAGTAAAGTACTAACGATGGACGGGAAATGAGGAAGGTCGCTACTTCGACATTCGCACGAAACTATTAAAGAAAACCACGGGAAACCCTAATCTGGATAGCTGAATCAGATATAGTCAAGAATTCTCACCAATATTCCCTAAATTCCATTCATCGTGTTAATTTAGAATAATAGTAGTAACTGTCAAATGAGCTTCAGGTATTAAAGCGGAGATTAGTTGTTTTCGAAGCCTTCAGCATAAGCTTGAAAACAATTGATTTGTCACTGAGTGCGTTCAGTTATTTGTTCAAATGGTTCAAATGGCTCTGAGCACTATGGGACTTAACTTCTGAGGTCATCAGTCCCCTAGAACTTAGAACTACTTAAACCTAACTAACCTAAGGACATCACACACATCCATGCCCGAGGCAGGATTCGAACCTGCGATCGTAGCGGTCGCGAGGTTCCAGACTGTAGCGCCTAGAACCGCTTGGCCACTCCGGCCAGCAGTTATTTGTGAAGCTTGTTGAATAGTAAGTGTTACCCATTTCCAAATCGTTTCTTTGTCTTTCATTTGAACACGACCTCTAAACACTTGGTTGGTGGATGCAGAGGCAGATCATTGGCGCTGTTGTATAACAAAAATTTACATTGCTTGAAGAGTAAAAATTTGCTAAACTTTGAGATGATTGTACTATGAATTAAAATAGATTGTTTCCGACCAAAAGTGAAGTGTCATAACCATTGCACTGCTTCTTTCGGTAGGCCAAAATGTACGTTATAGCTTCTGTTACATACTACACAATAATGTTTTCGAGATAAATTGACAAGAACTTAACTGAAGACTACTATTCGGCGAGGCTGGGGGTCATTCCACTATAGGTCAGGCGCCAACGACTGCTACCCAACTAGGCAATACACATTCATTGCTCCCTTGATCATACTAACTACCGTGTCCTTTTTCCTGGTAGGAGATAGACATCCCACAACAGTGTCCCAGGACTGGTGTCAGTATGGCGGTCGCATATAGTGTCTCTAGCCTAAACTAAAACATCCCCCATTGTCGCCTCTTGTCAGGTAATCATCGCGTACGCCCGCATGATGGTACCCTTTCCCAGATCTGTCTTGCCGTGCTCTTTGGATCAAAACACTCTGTTGACCCCGCGATTTTTTTCACCTGCCCCTGGCCGTCCTTTATGAATTTCTAGGTGCATAAGTGATCACACTGACGGCTGTATGATCGATGGACAAACCGTTTTGCCTGCACACGTGCAAGATCCAATGAACAAAGCTTCCTGCGGAATAGGTGCAGTATATTCACTGCATGATTGGTGGCCGTCGCTCGGGTCAGTCACATTCGTCCATGCATCCGGTTGTGACTATCCAGCATCTCCTTTCTGAGCTGCCTCTAGCTGGACAATAGGTCATCTTTGTCTAGACCCCAGGTCACGTTGAGATCCCTGAGAATGAACATGCAGACCTGTTGGCCAAGTTGGCTACGAGGATACCAACTTTGGACATAGGGGTACCGGAACAAGACTTAAATCCACTCTACAATGATGTAGGCTTGGAACATGGATTGGTGTGCTCTGCTTACTTCGAACAATAAAAAGAACCACGACCATGTGGCAATCTTCCCTTGTACTTCTCATAGGGAAACCACCATATTGACCCGTGGCCACATACTACAACATGAGGATCCGCGCCTCTGGTGATGTGCTTGCCCTCTTCCTCCTACTGGACTGCCCCATTTTGGCCACCTTACAGCGAAACGTTAAACTTGCTGACACGCTACCTCTGGTGCTTGCGGATGACGCCAAAATGGCTGGTCTGGCATTACGTGTTACCAGTGAAGGTGGTTTCTGCTCCTCTCTTTGAGCTAGTGCACATTGGCCTCGTCGGCCGCTTAAGGGATTGCAGGGAGTCCCGTCACCTGCTCCGATCCAGGGTTCCATGGCTATCCTTGCTTAGTGGCCCAGCATGGCTCCTTTCTTTCCCACCTTTTTAATTCTTCTTATTCTGTTACATCTGTTGTTGGTTTAATGTCTCGTCGTCGTTGTTCTCTTTCCTGAGATTTGGTCACCTTGTCCCTGTTGCTAGTTACGTTGTGGTAATGGAAGGTGAGGAAACACCAGTCGGATGCAGAGAGTGTGTTTCTCGTCGCATTACATGCCCGGAGAGCCTCTCAGTCTCTCTCACTCCTACTTGCTTCATTCCCTAGGTTTTATTGATCCTCGGATACAATCTGGTTCCCCAGGATTCATCCGGTGTATCATTCCTCTCTGAGGACTTTCCCCGATTGATGCATGTGGAATGAAGGGACTGATGACCTTATAGTTTGATTCCTTTAACACCATCAATCCAGTCGAGTCTTAATACTAAGAGCTATCTTTTTTCGCCACCTATTGGTCCAGTTAGCACTGAGCTATTGCAAAATCTTATAAAAGAAACGCATTGTGATACACGATAATTCGATTAAATTGTTCGTTATATGTAAGCAGTTACAATATCTTTAGCATCCTATATTAGTTTTAGAAAAGACTATAATTTGAAGGTGATCTGGCCTTGCCTTCTTCCGGACAGAATCCAGCTCATCCACCTAGTGTCGGGGTCCTTGAGTTGTGAAACTCAATTTATAGTGCAATCATCTACTTGTCACATTCACAGTATATTGTCAGAAGAATAAGTCACAACGACGGGAAAAACAAATCCTTAGGCAAGTTGGTGACAAACTCGAACCTTACATTTGTAGTCTGTCGCTCGTAGCCAAGCCTGTTGGTTATAAACTTTTGAAGTGCGTGTGTTGTGTCTTTGAGTATTGTTCGGGGAATTCTAGTCCTGGAAAGTAGCGAAGAACCTCACGTAGGATGTCTTCCAAAAAATCGACTATATCTCTACTAAATTGTTTCGTTGTCCACTGACTAACAACTTTCGGTGTATGTCCCTAGAGGAATCGCATTACCATGAAACAGACCAGCGGTACGAAAACTCCACTGACGTCATCGAGACTTGATGTAAGCGGCCGAAACAAACAAGATGTAATTTATAGGACGGAAAACAACGTCATATAAAGCGGCGTCGTTGTTGGAAACCTGCAAAGATACCAACACTAACGTGACAAGACACTAATGTTCTGAAGAATTATTCCACAACTTGCTATGTGTATACGTACTAAAAACCACGGCGGAACATTCCGTATCATTACTTTCGTATTCCATTCACGGCTAGAACGAAAGAAAAATAGTACCTGAGTACTATCCGTAATACCTTTTCGTACTTGCCTTAGTCCTTATGCTCAATATATCACGAAAGCAGGAGAATGGTTTTGCAGTATATATCGAACAATTACCAAAATTTAGCTAAAAACAAGCCGTAAGAGCAACTTCTGTCTACTAAAGATTGTTACTCGTATGTGTTGAACGTCTCCTTAATAACGTGTTGACTACATTGTGCATAATAACTTCAAAAATTCTTTAATCGAAACCGGCAAGAGTAAGTTCACCATTTGAGGTGTGATAAAAGACATGTAACAAGAGAAACATTCTTGATGAACGGTGAAAGAAATAATAAACTTTCGACTGCCTCAGACTCTCACATTATTTCATATACGTATTTCATTGACCAGCATTCAGCTCCTTGTTTATTTTAAGTGACAACATTATCTAATATCTGGGAAGGAGTAAAGTGGTCGGAAGATTCTCTTTGTAACAACTACACCATACACGAGAGACGTTAATTAATGTCGTAAACAACATGTCAGTTATAGTTAGAGGCACAGTGGTGAATGCGATGAAAGTGAGACCTCAGTTAAACAACTACAGCGAAAATAGACTGTGGAATAAGGTTCCAATTTAATCAGGATGATCGCGCGGAGCGCGTAGCAAATGAGATTTGTGGATAATTGGTTTTAGAGCGGAACGCACGATCGAAGTGGTTGCTCACGATTGTACGCGGGAGTAATTTGCGAAAGCTAAGTGAATGAAAACATGCACACCGCCATGACAAGTGGCATTGCGCATTCGCGCTCTACCTGCGTACTGACAATCATGGTGGCACTGGAAGCGTAAACAAATCTAGATTTTTAATGCACAACCGAACAATATCTTTGATATTCCACAACGATCAAACAGGTATATGAACGAGGAAGTTCCTCCGTGAAGCCGACGTTTCGAGCATACATATTGTAATGAAACGGAGTCATGCTCAAAACACTATACACTCTTTTTTGCGTTCACAGTTAACTGGGCATGGACAGCGGGTAGATTCCATAAAAGAAAGCAGTTCAGCGCACAAGATCCTGACTTTTTCCACT
Source organism: Schistocerca serialis cubense (assembly GCF_023864345.2). NCBI lineage: Eukaryota > Metazoa > Arthropoda > Insecta > Orthoptera > Acrididae > Schistocerca > Schistocerca serialis. Next base: position 466,745,485 of record NC_064639.1, read on the forward strand.
TTTGTGTACCTTCACACATTGTCGTGCATAACTGTGCACTAGTTCCATATTCTCATCGCTCTAGTGTTTCATTCTTGTCACCGTGCCTGCTCTTCTGTCACTTCCTAAATAAGAATTTGACGTCAGGAATGCCGCTTTACACTGGACTGGTCTTATGGCCTGGTGATGGTGATGTTATTTAGATGTTGAGTGTCCTGTGTGCGTTCAGGCTCAAACTTGTAACAGCAATATCAGCAACAGTTGCATCATGTATTAGACAATGTGGATTGTACCGAATTAACTGTCGGTCAATTTCTGTTGTCGAGAGGGCGTAAAAACAACACTGACAACTCGCAGCACTGTTAAGTCCAATTTCATTCTATCTGAAAATTATTTATGTATGTGCACATTAACGTCAGACGGAAAAGAAAGGAAAATACCTGACCAAAGTATTAAACAAGTCTTCACACTTTTGCTCAAATAATCCTGTCACTATTTCTTAAGAGAGTGGTGCCCTCTAATTTCTTAAGAACGCATAATGCCTAGCTGATTTTAGAATGTAGTTCCATCTGTTCTCTTATCACATTTGATCAGTTTTCTTAAATAATTTGAAATAGCAATGAATTACTTATCTCATGTGGATCATTTTTTCGCCATAACTGTATGAGCGTTTATAACATGCGTCTTCGTATGAATATGTTGATGTACGGAAGCGAATGAGAGGTGACTCAGGTCCAGACCTCCGCCTTTCGCGTATAGTACTGAGCATCAGCTGTGTGTTTCGGACCAGCTGTTAGCTTAACTACCACTTTCTATGAATTCTGTCTTGGCACAGTATCCATGTACTGACAATCTTCCATTGTAGCTGCGTAATCTAAGTATACACCTTCTTTAGAAATAAAAAAAAATCATCCGACTTACCTGCGAAGACCTCTGTTTGTACTGCTATCTCCCGTTTCTTCCTTCCTCTCACTGCATTAATTAGGAAACGGAGGACTGCGTATATTCCGTTTCAGTCTACCCCGACGATTTGCTTGTCGCATCGATAGGACTGTTTCTTCAAGTTCGTGTTTGTAATAGGCGTGCCTGGTGCTCCTCAATATTTTATGCCTTTCGTTTGACTCATTTCACATTAGTTCCTTTGCACTGCTACGATGTGTCCCTCGTTTGCAGTGTTCGTCAGGGTGACTCAAAACTATATCGTATTTGTTTCTCCATTAGTTGCACGCCGTCGGTTAGAAATTTCTATCTGGTCATATGCTTCCGCCGTGCAAGTTTGTTGTATAGTTTTTCTGTTGTGCTCAGATCCTCTACTTAGCTCATCTATTTCCTCTATTCATTTTTACAGTCTTCATCGATACCTCTTGATGACAGTAAGAATCTATTTCTTCACAATTTTCACAACATTTTTCCTTATTTATCCGCGCTCTGTAAACAAAACAGCTGCCATAATTAACAAAATAGGGCGGCGAAGAGAAATTGAGCCATGCGAACATAGTGTCTGAGTGACTGCAAAGTGTTATCAACACGTGAAGTCGCAGACGTCAATATTAGTACGTGCCACTAATAGAAGTAAGAGTTTACCACCAATAGTTTTTCAGGAATTCTTGATTAATCTATAGAAACCTCCATAGCGACATCCAAATCAACAGTTCAAAATTAACTCTGGGCCGTAAGTTACTAATGCTGTGTTCCTCTTTGGAGTTTTCTTGACTTCGCATTAGAAAACATATCCTGTTACCTTTCGCTGAACATTGGCCATTATTGCCACTTCTATAAAGGGCACTCAGATGAAAACGAGACAGTTGGAAAAAAAAAAAAGGCCAGGTGCTACTAGGACTCGCGCACTGAGGGTTTTGTCAAACTTAATTCTGTATATAGATTGCCCATCTATTCCAGGAACCGAGGATAACGATAACTTTTGCCTGTTATAGTCGTTGATAGATATCGGTCCCGGGGATACCAAGATTTTCGAGCATGTTTTCATTTCAGGTTTGAAGTCTAATAACAAATGGCAAATGAACAGTTTCTCGTGTGATTTTATATCAAACAAACAATTTCCGGATTCTTCCTTTGATTTTAGTGTGAAACCTTGCTTCTTGCCAAATTTCGTGGTACTAGGTCAACGGGAAGTGCCAGTAGGTTCTGATGAGTGAGTTTGCGAGTTTCAAAATATGTGACGTAAATTGACATAGCTTTCAATTGCATTGACTTAGAAGCTTCACGTTCTCACATCGCGAAGGGACCACAGACCTTAATGTGTAACACAAATTTCGACTTGATGCTTTACCAATTCCTGAGAAAAAGGGTTTTGAACTGTCGGATGCGGACAGACAGACAGACGGACAACAAAGTGATCGTGTAAGCGTTTCATTTTCACCGATTAAGGTACGGAATCCTAAAAAGTAAGAAATTTATTATTTCAAAAGTAATCGTCGTAACTCGTATACATGTATTTTACTGTGAGACAAGACTTAGTGTCTTCATGAAAAAACGTTTGCGGTTGCCTGCGGAAACATGATTGTAGCCAGCCGTGCATCTCTTATTCTGAAACAAATCGACGGCCACAAATGTCTTCCTTCAGTGCTCCAAAAAATGAAAATCGATTGGGGGGAGATGGGACTGTATGGTGGATGTTTAAGGGCTTCCCAGCGAAACGTCTGCAGTGTAGTCAAGTCGACTTTGACAACACTTGGGCGGGCATTATCCTGCAACAAAATGATGCCACCGTCAACATCCCGAGGCATTTGGATTTGGCGCGCTTCAGTTGTGCGTTAATTGTAGCGCCGTGTTCCAGAAAGTCAATGAGCAGCAGCCTCTTGCAGTCGGCGAAAAAGGTCATCACGACTCTTCCGGAGCTGGCGTGCCTTTTGTTTCGACTACACTGCAGAATTGTCGTTGGGAAATCCTTACACTTCCTCAACAGAGTCCCAACCTGTCTCCATTCGATTTCAGTATTTTTATAACCCTGAAGAAAGACATTGTGGCCATCCATTTGCTTCGGACGAATACGTCTGGGCACAGTCATGGTTTCGCAGGCAACGGCGAACGTTTCTCCATGAAAGCACTGACCGTCTTATTTCAGAGTGGGATAAACGTTTTAAAAGTTATTTGTATTACTTTTGTAGTAATAGACAGTTTACTTCGATCTTAATAATACAAATATAAAATGTTTCTCTGTAAAAATAAGTTTGTTAATATCAAAATCGTTTTAACGTAAACTACGAACTACTTTTGATTAAAAAAAGAGGCAAAAGCATATATAAGTCTTGTAATTAATTTAAGAACTATAACATCATCACAATGTCACAAATGTGACAACGTTATAATTTATACAATATCGAAAATAGCTCTGAGCACTATGGGACTAAACTTCTAAGGTCATCAGTCCCCTAGAACTTAGAACTACTTAAACCTAACTAACCTAAGGACATCACACACATCCATGCCCGAGGCAGGATTCGAACCTGCGACCGTAGCGGTCTCGCGGTTCCAGACTGTAGCGCCTAGAACCGCACGGCCACCTCGGCCGGCTATACAATATCAGATCGAGGTGTGCAGCCCCCTTATCAGTATTTCACTGACCAGTACGATTGCAGCTCTGCAGACCGGCTATGCAACCATATAAATAAGTGGAATTGCTGTATCTCTGTAGTTTCCGGCTAAATACGGAAAGTAATTTTTCGTTATGTTTTATATAATTACTAGGATAGGACCGTTCCCTTACTGTCCGTCGTTATTCGCTTGCTGTGGTTTGCCAGTTCTACAAGTGGACTTGGGAATCGGCAGGGAACAATGGTCAGCATGTGGATGTGCACATTCTCCTGACTAAAGGCAATCAGGCTCTTCCCCAAGCAAGTGAACAGGATTCGGCGTTCCATAGCATGTAATGTCTAGAACAACTTCCCATTTTCAAGACTATGTTTTCGTGCTACTGTGTACTCCGGATTCTCCGTGGACCCACGCCTGGATGAAGGGGTTTCTAAAAGCATTTCGACGAGCGCTTGGCTTATTCCGATGTTGTCATTAGATGAAAATGAAAGGCCTTGCTTATGTCCAGCGAGTAATAATTTTACATGCGATAGAAAAGAAAGCTTATTTTGACACACAGTGACTGCTTGGCTTGGTAGTTGACACGTTAATTTAGTCATAACATACGACATCTTTTTAGTCGGTATAATAAAGCGAGCCCATGGCACCCCACTACTTAATTCCTATGTACTGGGCGTTCGGAAATTCCCGTTACAAACTTCTACAACTTGAAGAGAGAGAAGTGAGTACATAATATTGTATACATGAACCCGTGTCCAGAAACATCCAATGACGCTACAGAGCGTAAATGTATGTATATACAGGGTGATTCCGTGATGGCATTACAAAGTTTTTAGAATGACGGAGGAGGACAAATGTATTAATTTGAGGTAAGGGCCCCTGTACCGGAAACAAAGTTACTAGCGAAAACCTTTCTGATACCTCAGACAGCTCAGTACATGCACTGGTACTGTTGTTGCTGAGATTGTAGGGTAGCCAACTTTCAGGGGTGGTAATATTGACCAAAACAAGGAAAAAATGTCTGGTAAACATGAGCTCTAAAATGCCGATGAGCTATGGGCGCTAGTTCATCTTCGTTGCTGTGAAACAAATCTCTTATCATCGTCGTTATCTTTTTCGTCTTGACCATCGTCCTCCCGGTTCGTGACGTTCACGCAACTGGATGCTTCAACATAAAGAGGATTCAAAGGCCATGTACAGGGTTATTACAAATGATTGAAGCGATTTCACAGCTCTACAATAACTTTATTATTTGAGATATTTTCACAATGCTTTGCACACACATACAAAAACTCAAAAAGTTTTTTTAGGCGTTCACAAATGTTCGATATGTGCCCCTTTAGTGATTCGGCAGACATCAAGCCGATAATCAAGTTCCTCCCACACTCGGCGCAGCATGTCCCCATCAATGAGTTCGAAAGCATCGTTGATGCGAGCTCGCGGTTCTGGCACGTTTCTTGGTAGAGGAGGTTTAAACACTGAATCTTTCACATAACCCCACAGAGAGAAATCGCATGGGGTTAAGCCGGGAGAGCGTGGAGGCCATGACATGAATTGCTGATCATGATCTCCACCACGACCGATCCATCGGTTTTCCAATCTCCTGTTTAAGAAATGCCGAACATCATGATGGAAGTGCCGTGGAGCACCATCCTGTTGAAAGATGAAGTCGGCGCTGTCGGTCTCAAGTTGTGGCATGAGCCAATTTTCCAGCATGTCCAGATACACGTGTCCTGTAACGTTTTTTTCGCAGAAGAAAAAGGGACCGCAAACTTTAAACCGTGAGGCATCCAGAAGCTTTAAACTGCGCATACCATCGCCGAATGGAGTTAGCAGTTGTTGGATCTTTGTTGAACTTCGTCCTGAAGTGTCTTTGCACTGTTATGACTGACCGATGTGAGTGCATTTCAAGCACGACATACGCTTGCCGGCTGGAGTGGCCGAGCGGCTAAAGGCGCTACAGTCTGGAACCGCACGACCGCTACGGTCGCAGGTTCGAATCCTGCCTCGGGCATGGATGTGTGTGATGTCCTTAGGTTAGTTAGGTTTAAGTAGTTCTAAGTTCTAGGGGACTTATGACCACAGCATTTGAGTCCCATAGTGCTCAGAGCCATTTGAACCGTTTTTTTGACATACGCTTTCTCGGCTCCTGTCGCCATTTTGTCTCACTGCGTTCTCGAGCGCTCTGGCGGCAGAAACCTGAAGTGCGGCTTCAGCCGAACAAAACTTTTGAGTTTTTCTACGTATCTGTACTGTGTCGTGACCATATGTCAATGAATGGAGCTACAGTGAATTTATGAAATCGCTTCAATCATTTGTAATAGCCCTGTATTCAGTTGTCACAAAAATGTGAGGTGCCTGAATGTCAGCCGTCAAAGAAATAAATTACTACAATCGCAAGCAAGTAACGTGTAGTATCTGTATCAAAACATTTGTAACGTACGATATGTGAACTTATCGTAATTAATAAATGTTTTAGAATTTTAATTTTGTTGCTGCATTCAAAGTAGTTCATTTCTTGTAAAATGCAGCACTGAAGATAGGCAGTACCCGAAACGGGCTATTACTGTAGTCATTATTCCTCAGTAACAATGTTCCCAATACTGAGAACTGCTTTCTTCAAGAACTATCAGCAATATTATTATTAAATTTATACCTCCAATATACTGACTTGAATTAATTTTCATTATATGAATTATATCATGATTGATTTTAAACTGAATTTAGGTTTAAAGTTGAAGCTCAATTGATTATACCATGAAGAGGGCAAATATTCGCATTGGTAAGATACAGAAGACAGATTTTAAGTTCGTCGTAGCCTTAGCTTAATTCTGATTCCCTATACCACTGTAACTGATTCATGTGTAGATAGTTCGGAAAAGCCTTGGTCGATTGTTTCCACACATCACTGTTTCGTTCTCGGTTAAAATACCTTTTAGTGTAGACTTGAACCTAAAAAGAACAAGTTCAGTCAAAATAGTCCCGTGTATTGCCTTTCCCGTTTTCAAACCAAACGCGACTGGCTGTCCAGAAACACAAAAATTTCTTGTAAGCATAGCAGAGGCACAGAAAAGGCCGTCCGCTTTAATAAGCTAGGCACCTATACATGGTGTTCGGGAATTCCCGTTGTAGACTTCTAGGGCTTGTAGAGAGGAGTGAGTAGGAACCCATGTCCGGAAACGTCATCCAACGTCGCTAGAGCGTCAGAGTTATACCTCCTGGCGCCTGTAACTGTATGTATATACGGTGTGATTACGTGGCGATGTTACAAACTTTCTAGGATGTTGGAGAAGGTTAAATGTATTGATTTGCGGTAAGGGTCCCTGTACCAGAAACGAACGAGTCGAAAGTTGCAAGTGAAAACAGTTCTGATACCTCTTGAGAGTGGAATACAGGCACTGACACTGTTGTTTCTAAGATTGTAGGGTAGGCAACTTTCAGAGGTGGTAGTATGGACCGAAACAAGCAAAAATGTCTAGTAAACATGGGCTCTAAAATCGATACCTCGATAGCTATGAGCAATTTTCCAATAGAGCTGTATTTCACAGTAACGAAGACGAACAAGTGCCCATAGTTCCTCAGCATTTTAGAGCCCATGTTTACTAGACTTTTTTCCTCGTTTTGGTCCATACTGCCACCTTTGAAATTTGCCTACCCTTAGCAACAGCAGTACCAGTACATGTCCCCCTGAGAGCCCAGGGGTTAGAATAGGCCAGAGGTATTCCTGCCTGTCGTAAGAGACGACTAAAAGGAGTCTCACTCGTTTCGGCCTTTATGTGATGGTTCCCTGTCGAGTTTGACCTCCATCTTTCTAAAGAGCAAGCTAATTGGGGAAGGGCGCCTTACAAGGTGCATTGTGTTCATCGTGCATTGAGATCTTTAGCCCACTTTCTCGTCGTCGCATTGCAGTCCCATTTTTTCTCCATCTCTTGGGCGAGAACACCTTCCTGGGTGCGTTTTCCACCATGCACTAGGCAGTGTCGCTTTCTGCGCCGGCGATGACCATGGGCTTCTTAGCACCTCATATCCAGCACGGTAGCCAGTCCATTGTGGTGGGGCTGCCATGTACCCTGACAACACAGCGATCGCTCTGCTGATGCCTGCGGTTTGAACTCCCCACGTATGCCATGGAGTAGATGTCCATCTCCCTGGGGTATCAGGACTCCCGGCAATGGCCACCACGCCAGTTTGCCCCTGCTGAGGCTGGGTGGCGCCCGTGGGCCCCTGCCCGGAGTGGGTGGCGTCAGGGCGGATGACACGCCATGAAGTGAAGTGTAGTACGTCATCTTTTGCTGGTGGCCCGCCGCCAGCAGTCTCTAAGTGGGCTAAGAAATATGACCCCAAATCGTTGCTCTCCGTGGCCACAAGCCCCAGCACCTCGTATGTACGAGAGTTGATGGGGAATATTTCGTGTGCATGACGTTTTTTGTGAAGCATTTGGAGGAAAAGTTAGGAGAGGTGAAGGACTTGTCCAAAATGTGCTCTGGGTCAGTCTTGATAAAAACAGCATCATCTGCCCAGTCACGGACATAACTCTTTCGTGACAAGTTGGGGGATGTTTCTGTTACCATCACACCCCATAAGAGCTTAAATACGGTCCATGGTATTATATTCAACAGGTACCTTCTTTTGCAGTCTTGGCGACGAGCTGCGCGCCAATTTAGAGCGGCGAGATGTTCATTTCGTCCAGCGCGTCCATCGGGGTCCGAGGAATAATCAGGTAGCCACCAGTGCCTTCATCTTGACCTTCGAGGGTGACACATTGCCTGAGAAGGTCAAGGTGATGGTCTGCCTCTGTGGCGTCAAGCCATATATCCCTCCCCCGATGCGGTGCCTTAAATGCTGGAAGTTCGGCCATATGTCTTCCTGCTGTACTTACACCATCACATGTCGAGATTGTGGACATCCATCACAGCCCAATACTCCATGTGCCCCACTTCCCATCTGTGTCAACTGCGGCGAGCATCATTCAACTTGTTCACCAGACTGCAGGATTTTACAGAAAGAGAGGAAAACCGACTGGCCTACACTGAGGCAAAGAGTCCCCACTTCTGAGCCAGAGAAGCGTATTGAGCCAGAGAAGCGTAAGTCTTCTTCGGCTCCTCTCGCTAGGCAGGGGTCCCGTGCGTCACTCACTTCCCAGGTTTCTGCTAGTGGGAAAGATGACACCCGACAGTGGCTGGAGAGCCCAAACGCAGCTGGTCGTAGGGCTTCACGCTCGTAGCCCCGGAAACTGAATCAATGAAGTCCTCCCAGCCAGGGAAAAGCGCGAGAAATCAAAAAAGAAGACCCCTAAGAACAAGGAACTTGCGGTGGCACCCACACCCCCACTACCTACAAGCTCTGCATCTGAGGATGGGTGTGGAGATTCTGGCGTCCACTGAGGACCTAGATCTCGCCGGACATTCTGACACAATGGATATAGACTGCTCAGGCAAAAAGTCGATGGCAGCAGGTGATCCTGAGGCGTAAACTACCCCGCCAGTCGAATTGCGGCTGTTTTTTCCACCGCCTGCCTGAGCTGCGGCAACTGTTAGCTTTACACCTGCTTTCTGCATTGCCCTCCAGGAAACCTGGTTCCCGACAATGCGGAACCCTTCCCTCCGCGGCTATAAGGGAGATTACAGGAACTGTAGCGACTATAATCGAGTGTCAGGCGGAGTTCGCGTTTATGTCCCTGAACTCAGTCTGTAGTGAACCTGTGCCCCTTCAACCCTTCAAACCCCTCTTGAAGCTGCGGCTGTCAAAATATGGACGACGCAGGAAATAACTGTCTGCAATGTATATCTTCCTCCAGATGGTGCATTACCCCTGAATGTATTAGCTGCACTGATTGATCAACTTCCTAAAGCTTTCCTACTTCTGGGAGATTTTAACGCCTATAACCCCTTGTGGGGTTGCACCGTGCTTACTGGCCAAGGCAGATCTGTCGGAACTTAACTGTCTCAGTTCGACCTCTGGCTCTTAAATACTGGGACCGCCATATACACTGCTGGCCACCGTAAATGCAACACCAAGAAAGACAAGAGGTAGCACAACAAAATTTATTTTTTAGATAACATGTTGACCAAGTATCAAATGATTACGTTTACAGACTTCTGTGACATGTGGTTCCTGCCAGAATCAGTAGCCAGAGTAGCCGCTATTGTTGGAGATCACCGCTGCCACACGTCTCGACATTGAGTCAAAGAGACGTTGGATGTGTTCCTGGGGTACAGCAGCCCAAGAAGCTTCCACACGTTGCCAAAGATCATCTGGTGTGGCAGCTGGGGATGTAATCTGGGTCACTCGTTGAGCAACCATGGACCACATGTTTTCTATCGGCGAAAGATCCGGAGAGCGAGCCGGCCAGGGAAGCACTTCAATCTGGTTATTGACGAAGAACCTTTGGACAATGCGTGCCACGTGTGGTCGCGCATTATCCTGTTGAAATATGGCTGTGGCCGAGCCCTGAAGGTAAGGAAGGACAACTGGCTCCAGCACCTCGGATATGTAGCGCCGGCTATTTAAAGTACCGGCAATGCGTACTAGAGGCGTGCGAGAGTAATATCCAGTACCGCCCCATACCATAATACCCGGTGCAAGACCAGTGTGGCGGTGCATAATGCAGCTGTCCAGCATCCTCTCTCCACAGTGTCTCCACACTCGAATCCGACCATCGTGGTGCTGCAGACAGAAGCGTGCCTCGTCAGTAAAGACAACGTCATTCCATTTTGCCGTCCACATCCGTCTGTCATCACACCATTGGCGACGGAGACGTCTGTGGTTCTGCGTCAATGGTAGACGAAGCAATGGACGTCTTGCGGACAGACCACTCTGCTGTAAACGGCGTCGAATGGTACGCGCAGACACTGGATGATGCGTTACAGACGCAATGTGCTGTGCTATGGTTCGGGATGTCACTGAGCGATCCGTCACTGCCATGCGCACAATTTGCCTATCAGCACGTGCAGTGGTGCGCCGAGGTGAATGCGATCGACCACGTCGGTCCGTCGTACCCTCCTGCATCCAACGGTCACATATCCGCATTGCAGTTGTTTGGTTTCGTCCAACACGACTAGCGATTTCTCTGTATGATAATCCACAATCTCGGTAAGCCACTATCCTTCCTCTGTCGAACTCGTATACTTGATCAAACGATGTTCGCTGTTGTCTACGAGGCATAACTGATCGTTTTGTGAAACAACCACAAGGTAAACACACGTGCCGAACATACACTCGTCGAAATCGCCAAGCCTTAAATGGCGCCATGAGGTGGCGCCACAGGCGCGCGTGATGTGCGTCTGAGCTGAAATTCTAATCAGTTGCATATCTCATCGCTGCAAACCCATGGTGTAAATTTCACTTGATTCGGATGCTACCTTCAGGGTGTTGCATTTACGGTGGCCAGCGGTGTATTTCAGTGTGTCTCGAGTTAGTTACTCGGCCATTGATTTGTCAATTTGCAGCCCAGGACTTCTCCCATTTAGCCACTGGAGAGCACATGACGACCTGTGCGTTACCACTTCCCCATCGCCCTGTCACTGCCCCAGCATCAGGCCCACGGACGCCTGCCAAGTTGGACTTTAAACAAGGCGGACTGGGAAACTTTCACCTCTGCCATCAACGATGACTCCGCCCCACATGGTAACATCGATGTAATGGTTGAGCAGGTGACAACCACAATCGTTTCTGCGGCAGAAAACGCGATCCCTCGCCCCCGGCGAAAGACAGTCCCTTGGTGGTCGCCAGAAGTCGCTGAGGCAATTACAGATCGTCGGCGAGTTCTATAGAAACATAAGCGACACCCTTCCCTAGAGCATCTGATAGCCTTTAAGCGGCTCCGTGCCCGTGTACGCCAGCTCATAAAACGACGGAAACAGGAGTGTTGGGAGAGGTACGTGTCGATCGTTGGGTGCCACACGTCACCTTCCTAAGTCTGGACGAAGATCAGACGTCTTTTTGGGTACCAGACCCCAACAGGTATCCCTGGCGTCACCATCAAAGGTGTGCTACATACTGACGCAAACGCGATTGTCGAGCAATTTGCTGAGCACTATGCTGGAGCCTCTGCGTCAGAGAACTACCCGCCAGCCTTTCCCACCCTCAAATAGGGGATGGAAAGGAAAGTCCTCTCGTTCACTACACGCCACAGTGAACCCTATAACTCCCGATTTACTGAGTGGGAGCTACTCAGCGCACTTGCACATTGCCCTGACACAGCTCCTGGGCCGGATCGGATCCACAGTCAGATGATTAAACATGTCTCGTCTGACTACAAGCGCCATCACCTTGTCATTTTCGACCGGTCTGGTGCGATGGCGCCTTTCCATCGCAATGGCGGGAGAGCACCATCATTACAGTGCTCAAGCCTGGCAAAAAGCCGCTTGATGTGGACAGCTATCGGCCCATCAGCCTCACGTTCTTTGTGAGCTGCTGGAACGTAGGGTGTGTCGGTGGTTGGGTTGGGTCCTGGAGTCAAGTGGTCTACTGGCTCCATGCCAGGGCAGCTTCCGCCAGGGTCGCTCTACCACTGATAATCTTGTGTCCCTCGAGTCTGCCATCCGAACAGCCTTTTCCAGACACCTTGTTGCCGTCTTTTTTGATCTACGCAAAGCGCATGAGACGACCTGGCGACATCATATGCTTGCCACATTATAAGATTGGGGTCTCCGAGGCCAGCTCCCGATTTTTATCCACAATTTCCTGTCGCTCCGTACTTTCCGTGTCCAAGTTGGTGCCTCCCATCGTTTCGCCCATATCCAGGAGAATGGGATCCCACAGCGCTCTGTATTGAGTGTATCACTATTTTTAGTGGCCATTAACAGTCTAACTGCAGCTGTAGGGCCGTCCGTCTGACCCTCTCTGTATGCAGACGAGTTCTCCATTTTACACTGCTCCACCAGCACTGGTGTTGCTGAGCAGCGCCTAAAGGGAGCCATCCACAAGGCGCAGTCATGAGCTCTCGCCCACGGCTTCCAGTTTTCGACCGGAAGTCGTGTGTCATGCAATTCTATCGGCGTTGTATCGTTCATCAAGAACCAGAACTTTACCTTAATGACGATCACCACTCACTGTAGTGGAGACACATCGATTCTTAGGACTTGTTTTCGACGCCCGATTGACTTGGCTACCTCACATTCGTCAGCTTAATCGGAAGTGCTGGCAGCACCTCAGTGCCCTCCGCTGCCTGAGTAACACCAACTAGGGTGCAGATCGCTCTACGCTGCTGCAGCTCTACAGAGCCCTTGTTCAGTCTCGCCTTGACTGTGGTATTCTGGTTGTTTATGGTTCGGCGGCGCCCTCATCGTTGCGTTTACTCGACCCAGTGCATCACTGTGACGGTCGCCTAGCGACAGAAGCTTTTAGAGCGAGTCCGGTGACCAGCGTCCTTGTGGAGGCCGGAGTCCCTCCATTGCACGTTAGCCGTGTACAACTGCTGGCCAGTTACATTGCATACGTTCGTAGTTTTCCTGCGCATCCGAATCACCGTCTCCTTTTCCCACCCACGCCGGTTCATCTCTCGCATCGGCGGCCCAGGTCAGGTCTTTTTATTGCAGCTTGTCCGATCCCTTGTTTCCGAACTGGAGCCCTTGCATTTACCACCTATACTTTAGGTCCATTCACGTACACCTCCATGATGTATACCTAGGCCGCGGTTTCGCCTGGACCTGTCATATGGCCCTAAGGACTCAGTTAACCGCGCGGCTCTGCGCTGCCACTTCCTCTCGATTCTTGGCATGTACCGAGGCCACGAAGCGGTTCACACCGACGGCTCAATGGGTGATGCTCACTTCGGCTTCGCGTATGTCCATGGAGGACATACTGAACAGCATTCCTTGCCCGATGGCTGCAGTGTTTTCACTATTGAGCTGGTGGCTCTATCGCGTGCTCTTGAGCACATCTGTTCATGCCCTGGGGAGTCGTTTCTTTTGTGTACTGACTCCTTGAGCAGCCTACAAGCTATCGACCAGTGCTACCCTCGTCATCCTTTGGTAGCAACCATCCAGGAGTCGCATCTATGCCCTGGAACGGTCCAGTCGTTCAGTGGCGTTTGTGTGGACCCCAGGTCACGGCGGCATCCCAGGCGACCAAGTGTAAATTAGTGAACTGTCTCGGGTGGAATGTAGCCGCGTGTAGTAATGATACATCGCTCGAAATATGGGTCCCGAGGAAATGTCCAACTGAAAAGAGGAATAAGGGGCCTCCGAGGACAACAGAAAGCGCAATGAAGAAGTATGTCAACAGGGGATAAAAGCAAACTAATGGAAATGTTGGGAATGAGGGAGACAATTGACTGTTCATATTGTGAAATAATTTCCTCTAGTGAATAGTCATTGACAGAAAGGTATCATTGAAGAAAGGGAGAGAAATGCTGGCTTGCATTAAAAAATTGGCCAAGTACGATTAGGATTCGTGCACTGAGGGTTCTGTACAAACTGAATTATGTATGTAGATAGTTTATCCATCCTGGGAATCGAGAATCTCGATGATTTTTGCCTGTTATCGATACTATCAAGATATTAGTTCTTGGAATGCCAAGACCGTATCAAAATCTCTGCCGTAGTTCCTGAGAGACTGGTGCAGACATAAAAAAAGTGAGCAGGTGACTGCAGTTAATATATGTAGAGAGAAGATTTAATAAAGTTTACATCGCCCATTTATATATTTATACTTCTTCTTTTAGGCTATCTCCCCCCCCCCCCCTGTTTATCCACATCCTTCACCCCCTCTCAGTGTCAGCTCCTCCATCCTTCAACCCTGCCCTTCTGCTCCTTCCCCTCTCCCCTCTCCCCTCTGCTCTTTGCTCCTTCTGTCTCTGTCTATCTCCTCCCCCTTCCCTCACTATTTTTCCATCTCGTCCTGTCAATTTCTCTGTTTGTCTCCTCATTCCCCCTCTCTGTTTCCGTCTCCTGTCTCCCCTCTGTTCACCTCCTCCACCCCATTTCTCTTCCTATCTCCTCCTGCCCCTCCCATTGTCCATTTGCCCCCCCCCCCCAAGCCCTTTGTTCCTTTCTCCCCCTCTGTCCATTTGTTTCTTGCTCCCCCTCTGTCCATTTGTTTCTTGCTCCCCCTCTGTCCATTTGTTTCTTGCTCCCCCTCTGTCCATTTGTTTCTTGCTCCCCCTCTGTCCATTTGTTTCTTGCTCCCCCTCTGTCCATTTGTTTCTTGCTCCCCCTCTGTCCATTTGTTTCTTGCTCCCCCTCTGTCCATTTGTTTCTTGCTCCCCCTCTGTCCATTTGTTTCTTGCTCCCCCTCTGTCCATTTGTTTCTTGCTCCCCCTCTGTCCATTTGTTTCTTGCTCCCCCTCTGTCCATTTGTTTCTTGCTCCCCCTCTGTCCATTTGTTTCTTGCTCCCCCTATGTCCATTTGTTTCTTGCTCCCCCTATGTCCATTTGTTTCTTGCTCCCCCTCTGTTCATTTGTTCCTTTCTACCCCTGTGTCCATCTGCTTTTTCCTGTCCCCCTCTTTCCTTCTGTTCCTTTCCCTTCTCCTCTGTCCTTCTTGTCCTTCCCACCCTCTGTCTATCTGCTCCTCCCCCCTGTCCTTCTGCTCCCCCCCCCCCCCACCTGTTCATCTGCTCCTTCCTACCCTGTCCATCTGTTTCTTGCCCCCCTCGGTCCATCTGTCCTCTACCCCCTCTACGTCCGTCCCCTCCTCACCCTCTCTGTTTCTCTATCTCCTATTCCCCCTGTCCCTGTACATCACCTTTTCACTTCCCTCTCTGTCCATCTCCTCTCCCCCCATATCTGTGTCAAACTACTCCTTCACCACCTCTGTCTGTCCATCTCCTCATCCCCTACGCTCTCTCTCTCTCTCTCTCTCTCTCTCTCTCTCTCTCTCTCTCTCTCTCTCTCTCTTAGTTATCACTCCTACCTCAACAGGAAGTTGCGGTTCTTATCTCCATGGTATTTATTTCCAGGTGGTAAGTAGTATAAGTAATAAATTTAGTTTAAATCGATTCATGGGTTTAGGAAGAGCTTTTCACCTGTGGATTTGCCCATGTACGCACATGTTACTACATACATTTAACATATTTCTCACATATTTGTACACATATTTTACCTGTATTTATATCGAAATTTGCCCTGCAGTTTCGTTTTCATGTTTCTCATGATTTTGACATCATATCTCCTGAACTGTGTGTCATACAGCGATATAATTTTGCTGGTATATTCAGTAATGTACAAAAATGCTGTCCGCAAAATGTGCTGCGAATATAGGTAGTAGTAGAGAAGCAGAAAATTGAAACGACGTGCCTGATGCGGCAACTTTAGTGCACGAAGAGCGAAAATGTACGCGATAAGCTCCGTTCATTCCTTTCATCATTTTGTGGGTGTTGACAGCGAGAAAAGTTTCGTAAACGTTTGAAATTATGTTTTAAAGTTCGTTGCAAGTCACTAAGTGCACTTATTCTCAAATAGTGCACGAATATATTCTGTCTGTTGGCGCGTCGTGAGCTACGTTACTTTTCCGCCCCACACGCATCCCTGTGATACGTAGGTGGTTGTTTCCAAACTTTACGTGACATGTGTACCAGGCTTGGATGAAATCGGCCCAGTGGTTCAGGAGATGTGGAACATAAATACATATATAATACTTATTTACATACCTCCATTTTTATAATATGTATAGTTTTTTATTTACTTAATAAAACATGACTACAAGTTACATTTAATGTTCGGATGCAGTAATATTTTTCTATTATGCCTTTAATGATTGATGAATGCAGTATAAGATCTAATGGCAATAAGATATTTTTTATCAGCTATAATTACAGTTTTAACAATTTTTAGACTTTTCCCTTTACTTTTACTGAGAAACCGTACTACCGGCCAAATATCATTATTGCAGGTCACTTTACGTACGCTACAGGCTTTAATGAGCTATTCTGTGAGTATCAAAACATGTACACATGTATCCGTATCCTTTAATTTATTGACTCAGAAGGTTCAACGTTTTACACGGGCAAGGGCCAGTTGGCCTTAGTATCTGACATAAATCTAAATTTGAGACGACTACCCTTTGCTGAGACAAAGGGGTCATAACGAACGGACGGATGGAAAAAAATGATAATTTTTTCGTGTGATATAACTACAGATTAACCAATTTCGGACATTTTTCTTTTACTTGTGCTGTGAAAATTTGCTTGTTGCCAAATTTCATGATTGTCGGTCAACGGTTTTGATGAGTGAATAAATGGTCGTATCAGCCTGATACGTTCAGGAGAATAAGAGTTCTTAAAACTTGGAGGGTCGGACAGACGGACAACAAGGCGATCGTATAAGGATTCCGTTTTTACGGATTGAGTTACGGTACCGTAAAAAGAACAAAGTTACCAGCAGATTAAAGAAGCACAGAACAGAGGAAACGGAAGGACGATAGGTCGATACCTGACGTAAGACAGATATATCAAAGAAGACTGTATAGTGTTTCACACAATCGATGCTTTCGGAATGTGTGTCACTGACATGGTTCTAGCGCTCCGTACTGTTAACGCTCCGAACTGGGTACATAGACTAGCACTAGCTCTGCTGTGGAGACGAACGCCCGAGCGCTAAGGACATGAAAAAGCGAATCCAAGGGCGGGCGGTGCGGTCGGAGCGGCCGGAGGAAGTACGCGCGGCCTCGGAAGTCCGGCCGCAGGGCTCGTCTTCGTCACTGCGTATCGCAGCTGAGTGCGCGTGGGCCGCCTGGTGGGGGAAGGTGTGTGGGAGGGGAAGGGGAAGGGAGGGAGCTGTGGCTGCTCAGTGCAGCGCCAGCCGCAGCCCGCTCCGGTCCTTGCCGCCTGCTGAGCCCGTAAGTACCGGCAACCTGTTTCTGGCCCACAACCCGTTCGCTCAGTGCCCCTCGCTTCAAACAAGACTCGGAGTACTGTGTATTACCCCACACAAGCGCGTCATTGACTGACCTTGTTTTGGTCCGTCCAGAACCGTTTGCCTCCGTGGATCGTTAATTTTCTTTACGAAATTATCACGTTTTCCATCAAGCCATCTTTCTGTGCTCGTTAGAGTGAATGCTTTGGCTATTTTAATAAGGCTCGTGGGATTAAAAACTGACATTTGCTATATGCACTAAACTGGAAAAGTTCATTAATTGTAATCTGTAGTGTATGTCTGTAAAATTGCATTAATTATTACTATATTACTCCTTTCGCTTGATCAGTGCACTAATACTTCTTTTTCCTTTGCAGTATCCAAGAAGAGCAAGTACGAAAGTAAGTACAAACATCCTTATGTTACATAGAGCACAAATTTACGTTTTAACATTGTGTAAGTCTGTTGATCCCAAATAATGATAAAGCTGTGCAGCTGAAAGATTAATCTGTTGTGGTGATAGATCTAAATTGTCGCGGTTTTAGTAGCGTGTCAGTAAAAATAATAAAGCATGAAAGTTTTGAGAATCTAACTGTTCTCTTGACATTGAGCGATCATGAAAGAATCGTTTTAAATTTATACGAAGGCGTACCTTACGGGAATCAGGTGGCCCGAGCTTGAAGGACAGGGTGAAATAGGTCCCCCTGTCGAAGAGTTACGTACATACTGTTAGATGTCGCCTAAGGATCAGGCCATTATTATTTCGACGATACACTTCAGGAACCATTTCGAAACCAATTCGTATTTCCTTACTCCTACAGTAATACTAGGTGACTCATTAGATTACAACTGTAGAGGATATCTTGATTTACGTGTAAGAACGGAGAGCACGTCATCAGCCACATGTATAAAGGGCGGACTATCCGTTTCCCGTCAGCCTTTATCGGTCATGCGTAACAGCTGTTTCAGATGACAGTCTAAATGAGAGCGTAAGATTGCTCAGCGGAGCGCGCGTCTTTCTTATCTCGTCATTCCTTCACGATAACCAGTGGGGTCTTTCTTGAAATGAGGCTGCGGCGAGTCACGTCGTCAGGAATGCCGCTACAGCTTTAAGCGCTGCCTTCAGATGATTCGCCACTCTGCCATAGCTATTTTCGTACTGTTTTTCTCTCGTAGTTGTCATTACGCAACTCCCCGACTTAGGGACACGCTTTGCCCATTGTCTTATACGAAAAGCGATGCCAGGAAACCCGTATGCGTCTAAAAGCGCTAACTAGCTACCTGTGCAGATCTTGCTTTCGAACGCATGCTCGTTTAAAGAAGGGGCCGGCGATGCTTTCGCTGCGAGGAGCCGCCTGAGCAACAGGCAAGCTTGTAAGTGCGACCTGTTGCCGAATACCAGGGGCACTTGCTGCTTGTTTCTGTAAATTTTGCTAGTGGAGCTGTGTGATGAGATTGCGATTTGCATTCTGGGGCGCCGAGTTCTGTTGAATAATTCCGCAGCCCACGTCACGCACTGTAGCAGACGAGCAACAAATAGTTACCTGCATACCATTCTTATGCGAAATTCAAATCGGATGTTACAGTTTTTATTTATGGCGCCGTGAAGCTGCTTGCTTTCATAAGCTCTTTTTATCAGTGTTGCTGAGACTTGGTTGGTACTCTTTTTTTCCGCTGACACTCTTTAACTGTTGCGCTGATTTACGAAGATTGTGATGTCAAGTTTGATTTAGTAACTACATAATGTCGAGTCATTAGTCCCTGAACTTAAAGCCACTGTAGTTCTATACAATGGTAGTATTAAAAAAAGTCAGCCGCTAACACTGCAGTTTAATCTTGTATGTCTGATTCTTCCTGCATCTAATTTTTTTAAACATTTCCAGCGGTTTTCGTTATGCTCAACATACTGAATAGCCTACCGTGCTTTTAAGAAGTTAATTACTGTTCCTTAGTATTTTGCACAGTAATTACCGATGTGTACCTAGAACTCCCGGCCCTATTTAAGAATTAGATAAACGCGGAAAATTCTTGCTTCAAATCCGAACACTATTAGATACGTACCATGGGTACCAAGCGAAGGCGGCGCAGTGGTTAAAACACTGGACTCGCATTCGGGAGGACGTCCGCGCACCCAGGTTTGGGTTTCCCGTGATTTCCTAAAATCGCTGGAGCCAATGCTAGAGCGGTTCTTTTGAAAGGGCCCGACCGACTTCCTTACCCAGTCTTGTAACAACCCGAGCTTGTGCTCCGTCTCTAATGACCTAGTTGTCGACGGGGTATTAAATACTAATCTTTCTTCATTCCTTAAGGATAATTGGTGGCATTCTTAGCGTTATGTGTGACTTGACATTCCTTTGTTAATATTGTAGTTTTGCTTTACCAGCCTTTCTTTCGTTATGTTTTGTTCTATTTCCCTCAACGAAACAACATACTTAAGAAGAATAAATACGCGATGAAGCTGTAGCAAAGCAATCGCCAGGTTAATGACTTCTTCGTGGTGTCCAGCCGAGTTGTTTCCATTTTATGCATAATATTTCAGCGACCGAGCGAGCTGTCTCTTTCAGGTGCTACGTGTTGTGCTGTTATATGCAGCTGGACTCCTGGCAGCGAGTACATATGACAACACGACTCGCATGACCTGAAGAAGACGGCTGAGCCAGTCTCCCAAATATCGAGAAAATAAATGGAAGCACGCAATCAGTCACGCCAAGAAAACCTTCGAGATCTGCACATGTAGGACCCCAGCACGCTCATAGCTGCACTGTATTGCCCTTCCTTCCTAACGCAAATATGAGCTTTTCAGTAAGGGCGGCACAAACTCTGAAGAACACTCTAAAATTATCCGAATAATGTAGTTTATCGGTGCAACTTCCTGTTTAAAGTGGAAGGTCAGAAAGGGTCGCTTAGTAGTGTTTTCGGTTCGTTATAGGTATTACTCTTGATTGATAGACTTCTTTGACTGTTTTCTCTATGATTATCCTTCGTTGTTGCTAATCTGGGAAACGGAACGTCATTCAGGAAAATAGCTTTAGTTGCGATATCTACCGTATAATTAATTAACATTCGTGCGGATCAAAAATCATTATATTCTTTTTAAGTTCAAGATAACATCTATTTATTCCATACATTATTAGATTAAATTTCTAGATGTTTTAGAGAACCAATGGGGTAGAGCTTGCTGATAGAATACTGATAAGTCGACGAGATAATCTGCAACAGCTGGTAGGGTTTGCTGTATCGTTGACAGTAGCATTTTTGTTGTCAAACTGGGGGCACATGTCGCAGCGAGATACCGCCTGCCTTGTAATCCGAGACTGCCTGTGTAAACAGCCGGTGGCCGTCGCGGTAATCGTACAGCCCCGCTTCCAGAACTAAACACTACGCACCTCTTTCACATTAGCCAGTTTTTTTCCAGCCATGTTGCTAGGCCTGCTCATTAAACTCAACTGTCACTGACTGCTTAGTTTTCTAATGATAGAGTACAAATTTAAGATCCTCGGTGCAATGGTTAATCTTGCTGTGCTAGTTGGCTACAGTCGTATCGTGTGAAAAAGACGAGTAACAACCAAGTACTATATTCGTAAATGACCGGCGTTGCGCATTGAATCCTGTGAAATCAAACAAAAGCTTTCAACCCTAGGCATAGTCAATCTTCGTTGAAACCTCGGCAAAATTTTCAAAAGTTAAAGGAAAAAGTGTGTCGGCGGTTTAGTAGAAGGCGGGATCCTGCTTTTTAAGATAAATGTTCAGTTGTAGTCTTCCGGACATAATTTTTACAACTGTCACCATTTAAAGTACCTGTCTTTAAACAAACTCGGGAGTGTTCGATTGGCTCCAGCGGTTTTCAGTTTGTTTTTGTTCAAATGGTTCAAATGGCTCTGAGCACTATGGGACTCAACTGCTGAGGTCATTAGTCCCCTAGAACTTAGAACTAGTTAAACCTAACTAGCCTAAGGACATCACAAACATCCATGCCCGAGGCAGGATTCGAACCTGCGACCGTAGCGGTCTTGCGGTTCCAGACTGCAGCGCCTTTAACCGCACGGCCACTTCGGCGTTTGTTTTTGTCCCGCGCTGTATACCATCGTAGCCTAGTAACTGCATCACTTTCTGTGAATATACATCTGATTTCTTTTCACAATCTCACAGACGGAAATACCGTGGTTACTCTACTTTCCTTTGTATACAGTATCCGAGCGAGATCACGCGGGAGGCCGTCGGTTAAGACTCCCGTCAGGCTATCTGGATATAGGTTTTCTGTGACTTTCCGAAATAGTTTATGACACATAACGTATAATGGTTTAAGTGGAAAAGACGTGGCTAATTCCCTTCTCCCTTCTCCATTCTCCTACAGTCCGACCGTGTGCTGTTTTTATAATGATCCAGTTGTCGACGAGACATTAAGCTCTAATCTCTCTCTCTTTCTTTCACTCTCTATTGTTAAATGCTGACGAGTTCGAGAAATTTCACTGTGAAGCCTCCAATATTTTTTGACACAATAATGCCTGTTCTGTTCTGACTCAATAATGCCTGTTGTGTTCTAAATACGAGAAACGAAATACCAACACCTACAGCTGTACTCGCAAGCCATCTTACAGATGTGTAGGGAAGGATACTTTTGGTACCACTATCTTCCCCTCCCCGCCCCCCTCTTCCATGTCCTAAACGTGATTTCTCGACGGAAAGAACGCCTGTAGATGAGCCTCCATATAAACTGTAGTTTCTCTTGTCTTCTCGCGATGATCATTTCGCGAGACATACGTGGTAGGAACTATACGTTGCTCTTTCTTGCTTGGAACGTACTCATGCCGAAGTTTAACACTAAATGTCTCCGTGATGAACAGTGCTTTCCTGCTAGCTTGTGCTGCTGGACTTCGTTGAACATCAGTTCCGCTCTCGCGCTTACTAAGCGATTTCGTGAAAAAACGCTACATTCTTCGTTCGATCTTGTCTCTCTTTTCTATCAACCCAACCTGATAAACAGTCATAGAAGAATGTTTTCTAAGCATCTTCTTTCGTGGCTGAAAAGTAAATTTCGTTAGGTTTCTTCCAATGGATCTCAACCCTACATATGCTTTCCCTACAGTTAATTATATGTGGTCGTCCCGCTTTAGGCCTATCTCTCAGTGCGTGAACACCGAGCTGTTTCTTGTATTCCTCTGTGACGTAGCTTACAATATTGTTTCGAAGTTCCTACGTGACAGAATATTTCAGGATTCGTAATATCTTGGAGAACAGTGTACCTGCTATGATGATATGATTCTTAATAACGTATCTGCAGCTACGCGGAAAAAAAAAATGTTCGTTTACAGTCGTGGGGTTAGATCTGATAGCACATTGCAGGAGATTGGAAAGTTACTCGGCACATATACCTTCCATTGCAGTTCAACGTTTTTGAAGACGGTAATTCTTTTAGCGTGGCGTTCTAATAGGCCATGGAAATTTGACTCGATTACACTATTAAAGTGAAGGCTATGTTGTTTTAAATCGTGTTGGTAGTATCAATTACAAATCACAAGGGAACAGAACTCTTCTGAACTTCTGGTGTGTCGAACAAATATTAGGACAAAGACAAGAAAAGTATTACAAAACAACACATTAATTCGACTAGTTTTGCCCAGAAGTGGGCGACGTCAATAATTGCTTTAGGAGGCTTTTGAGGCTACACTGTGTGGAGTGATCAGGGTAGGAATGCATGCGTTCAGTAGTCTGGACCTCGTCACAGTTGTGCAGTTTAGGTGGTATTTGACATCTCTTCTTTAGCAAACCATTTTGCATCTTATAGTTCCTGTTGACAGTCGATTACGAGATTACCACATAGTCTTTTTTTGCGATGGATATGTCCTAGTTCTCCTGATGGTTCCATCCAGTGATTGTCTACTGAAGTTAACTATATCTCCACGTAAGCTGTTTTGTGTTGGGTTCCATTGAAAAAGCTGTTTCATGAGCTTAGCCTTTGGCTGGATGGTCGAATGCTGTGTGGTGGGTGGAGGACTTCATCCTCTCATTGCAGGCTGTTGCCTGCTGTCGAAATTATCTTTGAAGCGACTCTACTTAATTACAGTTATGGGAGGAGACTGTTTCAAACTACGGTCTCTCCACCATGAGGTAAATTTCCCTAAGTTTTGTCGTTTGAGTACCGGCATGATTGTGTCAAGATGTGATGGTTTTGTTCTGCAGAGCTACAGCTATCGGTAATGCGATAATTGGTAGGCGTATAGTGCTGTAGTAGAAAGACACAATTACATTCGAAATTTATCACTTTGGAGACATGCACGTCGTTCGAATTACTCCCAACAGGGATGGAATACGTTATTTTCCGAGATACCGCGAAGGAATCATTTTATCGAGAATATTCCCATTCTTTCACTTGTGGCAATGTCTGTTAATGTGAAAAAAATGTTGTGTTGCTCTCGGCTCGGAGTTCATGTCGAACTAGAGGTCCAACTTTAAATGGCTCGTATCGGAGGAAGGCAAAAGCATACCACCTCTAATAGAAAATTACTTATTAAATCACGATAGCATTCAAAACAATCATCGGGATGATAACAGTTTCAACTTATTCTTATAAAACGCAGATTTCTTCGTTAAGCCGTCGAGAAACGGGTTAGTGAGGGGTTAGTGAGGTGTTGGTAGTATGTGTATGGTGTTTGAAAAAGATCCCTGCGAAGAAATGTTTCGAATCCTTCGGAACCTTATTCTGAAGGAAGGTAAGACTATATATATTGGGGTAGTCTGAAAATATTCAAAGGACGGAAAGACGGTTTAACCGAAACCGTTTACCAGAAACTAATAAAAAAAATGTGCTTGAGCTTAGTTATTTAAAAGGTCTTTGGGGAAAAACAGTTACTAAGGACAGTCAGCGTACGGCAAAAGATGCTTCAGGAGGAACTTTGAATGGAAGGAAGATCAAAGGACGAAGCATAAGGGAGTCTTCATATTGGAAATGTAGAAACAACACGGAGGCAAAACTGGTGGTGGTGGTTGTGGTTGCGGTTGTGGTTGTGGTGGTGGTGGTGGTGGTGGTGGTGGTGGTAGTGGTAGTGGTAGTGGTAGTTCTTCATTAACCCTTTCCTTACCGAATTTCGAAGTTTTGAGAAAAAAAATCTGCATTCGTTTTTACACTTATTTAGGTGCATAAATGTAAAATATGATATGATTTTTTTTTATGTTTTATTCCAAAAATGTTTTAATGTTGCTTTTAATCAACAGTGGTTCTTACTGGTAGTGACATAATATAAACAAAATTCAATAAACATGGGTTCATGTAAGCAAAATATTGGTTTATACATCACATTTTATAGCTTAGAAGTCTATGCACATCATTTTTATTATTGTCAATGTGGTGATGACTAATTTTACTTCGAGTAATTAACAAATTCAGCTCTGTGTATTAGTAAAAATTTGAAATTTTTGTACTGCAAACATTACACTGTTTTACTTTCACGTATCTTGTCAGACATCAGTGTGTGTTGTGTCTTTGCCTTATGAAGTTATTATATTCCATGAAAGATGTGGAAACACTTCTTATTTACTGTGAGACACAGATGCGCTTTACACTTGGGTGCAAAAAATTTGTGTAGTAGACTGCAACTTTACATCGACCTTTCTTCTCTGCCATATCTGCAAAGTGTTCAAACCCATCAAAACGCATATCCATAACTGGAGCTGCGCATACAGCCCTTTTTGCTGCAGGAGTCCTTGTCAACATTTCAGAACTTGATCTTCCTCTCTTCTTTTGGGAACCTGATTTCCCCGCAAGCAGTAGACTTGCAGCAATATTAGCTTGGAACTGCAGGAGTGACATCTATGAGGTTTTGCCACGTTGGACCATATGACGTCGGTGGAGTAGCCATCCATTGACAACTGCTACAGACAAACACCAGTACACAATGCGCATATACCACTTCCGTGACCTCAAGTTGATACGGTATAGTTCTATCAACATGTCAGCAAGGTCCACGCCCCCCATATGTTTGTTGTACTTTTCCACTATGTAAGGTCTAGGTGCATCAGTGAATTTCTTTTCAGATGCAGAATAGCGTCTACATATTGCCATGGGCTCAACACAAGCATATGTTGACACGAAATTTATGCATTTTCCGTCAAACCAGCGTACTAAAGCTACATTGCTTGTTGTCTCCACTCTCCAGTCACAGGAGCCACGTCCAGTTTTCTTGAGCTCCGCTTCAGTTTTCAAGGGACACTTTCCCATCCTGTCTGTCCTGATAGTGCCACAGAATTCGATGCCCCTTTCTTTCAGGGTAATTGCTAATGGTATAGACGAAAACCAACTATCAGCAAACACTTTGAAATGCTGTTTCTCTGGCAATGTTTCCGTCAATGCCAAAACAATATCCCCAGACAAACCTAATCCTCTATCACTGAAGGTGTTTTTGCCAACATAAGTTTCAAAATCATACATCATGCCTGAAGCACCAGCTCTCGTAAAAGATTTGTAGCCCCACTTGTGAGGCTTATTTCTTATGTACTGTTTCAAACCGCTTCTACCCTTGAATGGTATTATCTGTTCATCAACAGATTGGTATTCTTCTGGGGGAGTGTCTTCAATGATTACTGCAATGCAGACAAAAGTGGGCGAATCTTGAAGAGTTTGTCACGATTACTATTAGCTTCAGGCAAGTCTAGATTATTGACAACATGAAAATACCGCAGTAGCTGGAAGAAGCGAGTTCTGCTCATCACATCAGCTATTGGTGAATACCTACACTCATTCGACCAGTATAAATGAATGGAAGGCATTTTGATTATGCCCATGTGCAGTAAAATACCAACAAACTGCTCCATTTCATTTTTGCTCGTCTGCAAAGAAACTGAATCTTTCTGCAAAGCATAGATATTGGACTGCTCAGCAATGAGTTCAAATACGTCATTATTCATAAATATTTTATAATATTGCAAAGGTGGCATTTCCTCTACTGGTGGTGGTGGAAGTGGTCCTTTCCATTCTGTGTCTTGTACCACAAAATCAGTTTTTCTAAATTTATAATCACTACGCTTACATCTATGTTTTACTTGCTACTGTTGCTCACGTGTAGATGGTGCTCCTTCATTTGTATTGTTGTCGCTTACATTTGATTTTGGCTGAGAATCAATAACTTTACCACTCCTGACTGCATCACCCTGAAATTTAAAGATATTGACGTCTAAAATACGTAATTATACTTATAATTATGTACTTTCTCAATATTGTTACTTCTGTTAGTGGTCCCTACCTTTGCAAATTCATATTCTGTCTCTTGTTCCTCTCTAATTGCCTAAATTTCAGCTCCATCCTCCTCTTCCACCATCTGAATGAAATTCATGACAGCTGCTTCGGAAATAGCTTGAGAACTTTCATCAATTTCGACAGTTTCATCTTTAGCTTCGTCCCCAACATCTGATATATCCACATCAGGGACATCAATGTATGCATTGAACTCATTATCGGGTAAATTCATAATATATTCTAGGTCAGCATCCGTCAAAAAGCCAGACATAGTGACGCAATATTTAAAAAGTGTCTGGAATGTGATTTTATACCTGCAAAGCAATATTTCAAACACCTACATCAATAGATTTGTAAAGCGAGGCATTATATTACGGAATTTCCACTCAATTCCACTGTTGCTTTGAAGCAACATAAGGTTTTTCGCAGTTTATCTTGTCTGGAAATCATTATGCAAGTCAAATTTATGATGTACTTATGCAGGAAGGATTGTCACAACACACGATAATTATTTGACTGTAAACGAAAGTGCAAAACTTACGTATTTTACGCGTTTTTTTTTATCATCAATTCTTCACAATGAAGACTTCAGCAACTAGTCACGCTCAACAATTGTTTCCTTCTTCCCGCGCGTTAGTTCCTGCCATCTGTTGTCAGGAACAGTCACTACTGGCATGGAGCTTCAAGTAAACAGTGGCAAAGAGTAGTTAAAATCGGTTTGATGAAAAATACATCTCTGGAAAGACGATGTTTCTTATAAGCTACGCTGGTAAAGAAAGGGTTAACTGGAAATCTAGCTCTTGAACGTCAGTCTCTATGATGAGCTGTTCTGCTACAAATTCATATTTTTGCAGAGTGGTGTAATGTTTTCCCTTACCTTGCGCGTTGCTCGTGGAGACAACTTAACAGTGAGCCTTAATATAAATTGCTAGTAAGGACACAAATAGGCTGTAACATTTTTTTCTTTTGTTTTTAGGATATGATTGGTCGTCTGCCCCAGTTTCCGTTTAACAAAAAATAAGAATGTGCTACTGTCCACATTGCAGGAAGCATGGAGGGTACCTGAATGGCCGTTTCAGGATGATCCTTTGCAGGCACATGTCCAGCACGGGAATTTACCGTGTAGATCAGCAGAGT
This sequence comes from Schistocerca serialis cubense, assembly GCF_023864345.2. NCBI lineage: Eukaryota > Metazoa > Arthropoda > Insecta > Orthoptera > Acrididae > Schistocerca > Schistocerca serialis. Next base: position 466,773,178 of record NC_064639.1, read on the forward strand.
TGACATCAGCAAAATTGAGATGGGAACACCCCCCCCCCCCCCCCCCCCCAGGGAGTTTTAACAATGGTCACGTCTCTCACCACTTCGAAGGCAGTTGCACTTCAGTTAGAAATGTAGAAGACTGTTGCTATGTGCAGGCATTCTTGGATGCCGGTATCTCGACCAGACGAAGACATATAGACATATAGGAGACAGTGGACTGAGGGAGCTTAAGAAATGTGCGTAAAGCGAAAATCTTGCTATATGAAGCTAAGTTTAAATAAAATAGTATGGACCATTAAGAAGTAATTGTGCCAGCCACACTCCACATGGTGGCCATTCGGTAGACTTTATAGGTCGAAATTAACGCTGTTACAGTAGGAAGTTGAAATACATAATGAGGTGGGATATCGATGTGTATCAGTGTGTGGAAGATCACCATTACAAACTAGAGCTGCGTCTTGGACATATCTATAACCTGTACAGATACAGGAGAAATAATGTGTACCGAGTAGGATTTATTAAAATCAAAGTAATTAAATCAAATTATTGTTAACGAAAATATTCGTTAAAAATTAGTAGAGACATCTTAGAAACAATAATGGTTTCCGTGAGGATATTCGGAGACATCGTTTGATTGCATTTTGTTCATATCTGCACTAAAACTATTTTTTCAGTCACAACAAGGGATCTCATAAACCACGTTTGATTTGTTTTCTACTGTAGAACAGCTTCAGCTATATACAGAGTAATGTAATATAAGGTGTTTCAAAAATACTTTTACAAACTTCAGGGACATGCTCCTCTCACCAAAAATCAAAATAAGAAAAAAAGTTCTTATAAACATATGTTCTAAAATCCTTGCTTTTCGAGTGCACAAGACAAATCACGCATTTGACGACTGAATCGCTAGGAAACGTTAATGGGCGGACCCGGATCAATTATCGTGATTGCTACACTCGTAAAACATTCTTTATATGGTCCGCCAGCTTCATTTTCAACCGCGAAACAGGTTCAAAGTCACAATGTCAATAACTGTGACAAATGTCCTGTAATAATCTCAGCTGCTTTCAGAGAGATTTCGAGATTCGACCAGTGGATCGGACACCATACACTGCTAACAGCTAGTACACCGCCTTCAAAATGGTCTCTGACCTTCTGTTGAAATACGCACGAAAACATAGGACAGCAAAAGTCGCTCCAAAATCCCAACACTTAACTTTCTTAATCGTAAATGAAATCCGCTGCAGTTGTGGTTACGAAGTTGCTTTGTTTGGATAAAGGCAAAATGAAGGAACTTCGAAATTACAACTGGGGCGGGTTTAATTCACCATGAACGACCCAAGTAACAGTTTTGGATGTCACGTTAAGGATATATTACTTAAGTTTCTACTAGTAAAAATCCCTCTTATTAGCTTTAATTAACACTTGTCAAGTCCCTATCTTCCATCAAAAACAAACACTAGTTAATTAAAAGCTCCAATATTTGACACGGAACCTTTTCCGACCAATCTAGTACGCAAGCGCTTAACAGCAACACTCACCTATAAAATCAGAATAATGCACCCCGGCACAAGATCCACTTAGGGTCATTAACTCACGACTTGAAATATTCAATACTTTTAGTACGTTCCATGCGGTACGCTATGGAGGACTGCTGATCAGTTCCCAAATTCCGCGAGCTACCAACTTCCTAAATTCTTTACAGTCTTTAAGTCTTTTAGCCTGTCAGGCCTTCTGATTGGTCATCCCCTTCTCACAATAACAAAAGTGCTCTGGAAAACGTTTTTTTTTTCTGCCAGGTTTTAGGCACAAGTTTCTTCCAACATTTTAGATCACATGTTTACTGGACTTTTTTTCTTGTTTTGGTCTATACTACTAGTTCCCAAAATATGGAAAGCAAAGAACGTGCAGTAGATGAGATTTGTTTCACAGTATTGAAGATGAACAATTGCTCGTAGCTCTTAAGGTATGCATTTTCGACCCTATGTTTTTAGAAATTTTTGCTTCTAGTATCGTGTACTTTCAAATGTACACGTTTACGCTGTTAATTATTGTACACCCTGTATGTAGGGACTTCAATATAAATTTTGTATATGATAGTGCAAGAAAAAGGATGTTGGTGGATCTCCTAAATTAATGTGATGTGATGCAGGTGGTGTTTTTCCAACTAAGGTGCAGGGGAACAATAGCACAGCGATGGACAATATTTTGATTCGTTCTTCATTACTAGATGCACATTCTGTTAGCAAGAGGGTGAATGGCCTTTCAGACCCTGATGCACAAATTCTAACAGTAAAAGGCTTTTGTACACAAACAAATGTCACATATAATTAAAAACTATGTAGGAAAGTTAATCCAACAGCTATACAGAGTTTCTTAATCTTGCCAAGGAACAAGAGGGGCAGGATGTTTATAGTGCCGATAACATAGATGATAAATATAATGCTTACCTTAACATATTTCTCACGCTCTTTAAGAGTTGCTTTACATTAGAACGTTGTAAACGGGGTACTAGCAGTAATAGGCAGCTCGGGTGGCTGACTAGTGGGATAAGGATATCATGTAGAACAAAGCGGGAATTAAAAAGTTAGAAGTACTCACAATCAAGTTACAGTAGCCCATTACAAACAGTATTGTAGGGTGCTTAAAAATGTAATTAGGAAGGCAAAGAGCATGTGGTATGCAAATAGAATAGCAAATTCACAGGATAAAATTAAAACCGTATGGTCAGTTGGAAGGAAGTGTCTGGTCAGCAGCAGAAGGTCGACGATATAAAGTCAGTTCGTAGTAAAAATATTTCTGTTACTGATAAATCAGATATATGTACAGTATTTAATGATCATTTTCTGAGGATTGCCGGTGGATTAAATAAAAATTTAGTTTCTGCAGAGAGTCATATAACTTTCTTGGCAAATGACTTTCCGAGATTTATGTCTGAAATACTCCTCTGTGATACAGACAAGGGGTAGCCTGAATCAATAATTAAATCACTGAAGACTAAGGACTCTCATGGTTATGATGGAGTGCCTAGCAGAATATTAAATTACTGTGCTGCGCATGTTAGGTCTGTATTTAGCCATATTTGTAATTTTTCCTTTAGGAATGGTCAGTTTCCTGAATGATTAAAGTACTCAGTAGTAAAGCCGCTTTATATAAAGGGAGAAAGAGATAATGTAGATAATTTTAGACATATTTCTATGCCATAAGTGTTTGCTAGAGCTATTGAAAAGGTTATGTATGTAATGATAATTGATCATTTTATATCACACTATTTGCTGTCAATGTTCAGCTCGCCTTAAGTCGTTTAACAACTGAAAATGCATATTCTCTTTTTTCTGTGAGGTACTGGATGGGTTAAACAAAAGGTTTCTAACGCTAGGCATATTTTTTGATTTAACTAAGGCGTTTGATTGTGTTGATCACAAAATATTGCTCCAGAAGCTGGACCATTACGGAATATGGGGAGTAGCTCACAATTGGTTCACCTCTTACTTCAGCAACAGACGGCAAAAGGTCGTTATTCACGATGTTGAGAATGGCTGTGATGTGGGATCTGCATGGGGTACAGTCAAATGTGGGGATGGGGGGGGGGGGGGGGGTGCCCCAGGGATCAGTGTTGGAGCCACCCCTGTTCCTTATTTATATAAATGATATGCCCACTAGTGTTATGGGTAACACTAAAATATTTATGTTTGGTGATGACACTAACTTGGTAGTAAAGGATGTCGTGTGCAACATTGGCTCGATTTCAAACAGTGCAGTTCATGACACAAGTTCATGGCTTGTAGACAAACTAACGCTAAATCACAGTAAGACTCAGTTTTTTCAGTTTATAACACACAATTTAACAAAACCTGGCGTTTTAATTTCACAGAATGGGCATATGATTTGATTTGTGAAACTGAGCAATTCAAATTTCTAGGTGTTCAGATAGATAGTAAACTGTCGTGGAAAGCCCACGTTCAGGATCTTATTCAAAGATTTAATGCTTCCATTTTTACAATTCGAACGGTACCTGAAGTGAGTGAGCGTTCGACACGAAAATTAGTCTACTTTGCTTATTTTCATTCGCTTGTGTCGTATGGTATTATATTTTAGGGTAACTCTTCCCATTCTAAAAGGATATTTTTGGCTCCAGAAACGGGCGGTTCGGGCAATAAGTGGTGTACGTTCGGGAACCTCTTGTCGACCCCTGTTCACGAGTCGGTATTTTGACATTGGCCTCTCAATATGTATATATTCCTTACTGTCATTTCTTGTTAACAATATTAGCTTATTCCCAAGAAGAAGCAGCTTTCACTCAGTTAACACTCGACAGAAATCAAACCTGCATTTGGATCGGACTTCCTTAACTCTTGTGCAGAAAGGTGTGCAGTATACTGCTGCATCCATTTTCAATAAGCTACCACTCGAATTCAGAAATATTAACAGTAATCCACGACCTTACAAAGCGAAACTGAAGAGTTTCCTCACGGGTAACTCCTTCTATTCTGTCGAGGATTTCCTCGAAAAATTACGCTGATTCGTGTTGTATTGTTGATTGCGTTTATCTAAACTTATGGACTGACTTATTTCGGGTTCATAAACATTTTATTTTTATCTGTTATTACTTTTATGTTGTAACTTCATGTACCGACACGTCCATGGCCTTGCTGATTTGTTCTTCAATTTGGTCCTACAGAACTTGACGCGTAAATAATAAAAAAAAGACCCATGTAAACACAGTTCACACCGTTGTGGAGCCATCACAGCTTGCACAGTGCCTTGTTGACAACTTGGGTCCATGGCTTCGCGGAGTCTGCCATCAGCTCTTACCAAGTGCAGTTGGGATTCATCTGGCCAGGCCACGATTTCACAGTTGTCTAGGGTCCAACCAGTATGGTCACGAGCCCAGGAAAGGCGCTGCAGGCGATGTGCTATTAGCAAAAGCCCTCTCGTCGGTCGTCTGCTACCGTAGTCCATTAACGCGAAATTTCGGCGCACTGGCCTAACGGATACGTTAATGGTACGTCCCACATTGATTTCTGCTGTTATTACGCGCTGTGTTACTTTTCTGTTAGCACTGACAACTCCAGGCAAACGCCGCTGCTCTCTGTCGTTAAGTGAAGGCCGTCGGTCATTGCGGTGCCCGTGGTGTGAGGTAATGCCTGAGACATGGTTTTCTCAGCACACTCTTGACACTGTGGGTCTTGGAGTATTGAGTTTCCTTACGTTTTCCGACATGGAATGCCCCATGCTTCTAGCTCCAAATACCCGTCTGCGTTCAAAGTCTGTTAATTCCCGTCGTGTGGCCATTATCATGTCGGAAACCTTTTCACATGAATCACCCGAATAACAAATGACAGCTTCGCCATTGAAATGCCGCTTTATTCCTTGTGCATATATCTATCCCACGGCTTTTGTCACACCAGTGTTTGTGCTTGTCTTATTAGAATGACGGTTAATACGGGTATCAATTTAGTTTAGCATACTAGTCCGTCATTTGAGCTGCGCTGTACATACCGCGGAAGGCTTTACTTGGTGCGGAGGTCAGTGGCGTAGTGCGTCGGTTGTACCGAGAGGAGCTGTGGGCGTACAGGCGGCAGTGATGCAAGGCCTGCGTCGTGGGCGCCGTTGCGCAAGTGCTCATCTTCTTGCGACGCCTCCCGCGCGGACTGATGTATCTCGCGGTGGGCCTGTGACAGGTTTCAGCGTCACCGGACGCGTCCCGATATCTCGCGCACCCGAACAGATACGTGACTAAAGCTTTCTCTCTCTATGCAGCCGGTCTTTCATATGAAATTGCCCGGTCAGACAAAAATGTTAAACACAACAGCAGTTTCGCTTTGTTGGTCCACTGTATCAATACACCCTTCGTTTGGTACAGATCCGCCCACGCTAAGCAAGTTTATGTCGCACTCAACGGAAGAATGACTTGTCACTAGCTGTCAGAAACCTGTTCCTACAGACAGGATGTCTACCACGCAGCTGGGTTCTTTCTACCTACAGCTTTCCTGGAGGCAACTAACAAAGCTACACTCACTACATGTCGTTCCTCGGGACTACAAAACTGCAAACACCAATCTCAGCTGAAAGCGAAGACCTGGTCAATTGCAAAAGACCATCACTGGATGGAACCATCAGAGTAACATAACCCCTGGCCCTCCATAACAGATTGTGGACAAGAACAACAAGATCCAAAGAAAATCTAAAATTGTGATAGCCAATTCTGCCTAACCTGTGCAGTTGTGACGAGGTTCTGACACTCGAACGCATTGTGTTGTTCTCTGGAAACCTTCACCCACTAAAGCTTTTCCTATTCTCATACAGCGCGCTCGTCTTATATTTCTCTTTTTGTGTTTTTGGTATGATCTTTCATATAGGATTAAACAAAATATTAAACATGTGACTTTCGAACTGCAGATGTCATTAGCGATGCGTAGGAGCAAAGATTCTCGGAACCTGGTGACTATTCCACTTTTAGTTTATATGCTCGTTAGATTAAAAACGGATAGGGGAAAATAATAGTAGGAGGAACTTGTTTCACTTTCATTGGCTGATCTTATGCAGAAAGCAGTTGGATTGCACACTAAACACTATCATATAACGTCACTGAAAACTGGTATGGCATATTGTCGTTTTGGCTAAGGTGCCAGTGAAGGCGGTTTACCACGGCCTTGCGTGAAAATACGAGCGTATTTTACTATAGAAAGTAAAATATACACGCGAGTGTAAGGAAAATCGCTCAAAGTACTGCATCATCATCATATTCTACGTACTCCGCAAACCACCTTGCCGATGCATAGCGAAAGATAAACACGTACCTAGCCATTTCATTTCCTGTTCCACTGGCAAATAGTAAGAGGGAAAAAACACTGTTTAAAAGCCCACGTACGACCTCTAATTTCTCGCATCTTATCTTCGTTGTTTCTTCCGCGAAATGAACTTTGGCAGCTGCAGGAACGTTCTGCAGTCGACCTGAAATGGTGGTTGTCTAAATCTCCGCAAAGAGCAGCGTCTCCCTCCAAGGATTTCCATTTGAGTTCGCAAAGCATCTCTGTGATAATTGCGTGCTCATCGAACCTACCAGTAACAAATCTAGCAATACGTCTCTGTATTGTTTCGAAGTCTCCTTTTAATCCGACCTGGCGGAGATCCCAAACACTCGAACATTACTCAGGAAAGGGTCGCATCAGCGTGGTGTACGCAACAATTTTGTGGTGAAAGCATAGCGAGCGATACAAAGGTGATTCCACGAAAAGGTGCTGTGGCTGGCTTTCGTCGTTGTTAATTATTAGCCAAAAGAAGAGAGAGTGGTGACGATAATTAGAAAGGAACGTGCTTCCAAGTACGCCGTCTGAAAAAATAAGCGAAGCACCCGGAAGACTTGGTCGGATGTAAATGTAATATCGTACACATACACACTATCGCTTAGGTATGTGAATGGTTACAGGTATGTATATAAAGAGCTCGAGTGACCACTGTGATGCTGAGATATTCCCGTGGTCAGCAAGACCACCAGATATGTTTCCTATAGAACATGTGTGAAACCAACACGGACGTCAACTCTGTCCCAGTGCCAGTACGAAAGATAACAACAACCGGTTATAAGAGATGTGGGTGAGCTTGAGGATAGGATACAACGGCTTTATGACATCCTGCCTAAACGAATCAATCCATGCACCCAGACCAGTGGGTGTGCAGCGCGCCATACTGGTAAGTGGACTCATGCTGGCAAGATATTTGTAAATTTGATTCGATTATGTAATCATCGAAATAACATCACACATCCTCTCAACCCCCTAAGTTTCCTTCCGTGCCACCGTCTCCTTCTGGATCCTCCACTTTTTTTGCCGAGCAGTGTATTAATGTTTTGAAAACGAGAGTTCGTGAGCCACAAACCGAGCTAGGTAGCGTACTGGTAAGAAGCCAGATGTGCATCCGAGAGGACGACTGCTCAGATCGCGGTGCGGCACACAGATCTGGTTTTTTTATGTTTCCCTAATTCTCTTGAAATTAATGTTTAAATGATTCGTGGCAATTTCCTTCCCTATCCTTTTCCAGGCTCAGTTGACGACCCCCTCGTCGACAAGGCTTTTAACCTTAACTGCCCGTTCCTCCAAGGAAAACAAACAGTGAAAGGGTATATTTATCCACTGTAATTATTTCGTTTTAAAGGAGCGGAATGGACTAGTGGTTACGAGCACACGATAGGCCACGATTACGAATCTGAAGTTTCATGATGAAATGAAGTGTGTGTGCTGAGGCATACGTTTTCTTTGTATTAAACGCGCATTCACACTTTGTATGCTGGGTCATTGCATTTTGGAAATCGTTAGGGAATTCAATATTCCGAGGTCCACAGTGTCAAGAATGTGTCGAAAATAACAAATTTCAGTCATTACCCCTCTCACCACGGACAACGCAGTGGACGACAGTCTTTACTTAAAGACCGAGAGCGGCGGCGTTTGCGTGGGGTGTTAGTGCTAACAGATAAGCATCACTGCGCGAAATAACCGCAGAAATCAATGTGAGACGTACGACAAACATATTCGTTAGGATAGTGCGACGAAAGCTGGCTTTAATGGTAGCAGACGACCGACGCGATCGCCTTTGCTAACAGCTCGTGACCATATCGGTTGGACCCTAGATGACTGGAAAACCGTGGCCTGGTCAGTGGATCCCCGATTTCATTTGGTAACAGCTGATGATAGGGTCCGAGTATGGCGCAGACTCCACAAAGCCATTGACCCAAGTTGTCAATAAGGCCATGTGCAAGCTGGTGGTGGCTCCATAATGGTGTGGGCTGCTCCAACTGAGCTGATCATTGGCTGTAGATGATTATGTTCCGCTACTTGGAGACAATTTACAGCCATTCATGGACTTCATGCTCCCAAACTACTGTGGAATTTTTATTATGGAAAACAATGTGCCTTATCAGCGGACCACAATTTTTCGCGATTAGTTTGAAAACAATCTGGACAATTCGAGTGAATGATTTCGCTGCCAAGAAGGGCCGACATGAATCCCTGAATTTTGTCACCTCGGTGTAGGTGCTTCAATTTTGATATTTCTTCTGTACGTGTGTGACGTTACAAAAAATTGAATTCAGGCAGATGACAGAGCCGTAGTGAACCATTAGAAGTACGTCTACGCAAGACGCTCGTTACAACCACGTGCTACGATTGATATCCTGGCTGTGGAAAAAGATGACGTGGTGAACATTCATAAACGTTTGTTGCTAGTGTCTGCTAATGATGCAGTTGACATGATTACCGTTTGGCGATAGTTAACGAGAGTTAACGCGACAGGAAGTCCAGAAACTGAGCTCCATGATCGGCCACGCTTTGGACATCCACTCACAGCCGACATGGCGATTCGTGCAGACGCCATTATTCATACAGAGTGGCGAATCACAACTCGATAATTGGCTCCACAGTTATTGGTGAGCACTGGAATTGCATGAGCAATGATTCAAACGTGTATACAAGAAAGATTCTACGAATGCTCATAACAGAGCACAAGATTTAAGGAAAATGCATTTCGTCTGAACTGTTGGAGAAGTTTGAGGTCAGTTGAGATGAGTTTGTGACATGGAGCTTCACATGTGACGAAACCTGGGTGCATAATTTTGAGCCAGAAACAAAAAAAGTAATCGCAAAAAAATAGAAATTCAAGGCAGCTCCCTCTATTGACAGTCATGGTGACAGTGTTTTTGAAATAGTGAATGGGATGTCAAAAGGGCCAACCATTTTAATTGAGAGACAAAAAGAAATCTTGATCCAACACAATGCACGCTCACACACAAGTCTCAGACCCCGGGAACACTTCTCAGAATTGTGTTCTACACGAATGCCTCATCTATCATATAACCGAAAAATGGCGCTCTCAGACTTCTGTCTGTTTGGGCCCGTGTAAGGATTCTGTTCGTGGAACACTCTTGGACGATAAGAACGTAATTCACGTAGTAGATGTGCTACGAGCACATGACACAGGCCATACAACTATACAGAAAAATAGTACATGTAAAAGAAATGTTGACTGATACGGTCACCAAATTCTAACTGTTAGGAATAAATAAGTCCTTAGAAAAAAATTGGTGGGCATTGTTCATTGAACGACGCTGGTAATACTTCTAAAGCTATCACTCAGGGCTTAAATTACCTTTCTTTTTATCCTTCCGCTGTTGTAAAAGCGGTAGATAATGTTAAAATAAGTGTGTGAAGATTACTTGACGTCCCTTGCTGTAAAGTGTCAGACTGAAGTCCAAAATTGTGAAGTTCAGTGCCCATTCGGTCCTAGAACTTGGCAGTGAGTCTTATAAGAGAAAAAACGCTAAGTTTCACATTTAGCTTTATGTAATTTTGTAACTTACTAGACAGCTCCATTCAAAGGCGATACCAGTGAGACCAGCACATTGGTTTTCAAGCTAACCTGTGGACTGATGTCAGATTTCCGTTTTAACATGCTTTGACCGAGGATGAAATTAAAAAGTATGGTGATTTCGGATGGCAGGTACCCAAACAAACCATCTGCAGCTGAATAGAAAGAAGACTCTTTCACGGTCTCAGCTGAGGAACTTAGTCATTGAGTTACTTCAAGATGTTTCCTTATTTCATCTACAAACCTTCCACTACATCGCCGCCTCGGTCTACCCTTATCTCGTGGTATTTAATAAAGTAACTCGTTGGTCCATTGCCTGGCTTTTTGACTTGTCTACCCCTAGTTTATTTTCATTGGTTAATTATGACTCTGATGAATTTCGTGATATCACCATAGAAATAACTAGTGCGTATTCTTGACAGCAAAATCGGGAGAAGCAGAGGAGGAAATTAAGGTCTGTTTTCTTGTTACAAATTGCCAATCACTTCTGGGATCACATATTACTCCAGCGACCTGTAACAGATTACCCTCTTCTGCTGGGGCTATAGTTTATGTATGTATCCTGTGGATGACCGTTTGTGCCTTTCAGTGTTGTGAGGGTATTTTTGTGGAGGAGTGTGAAATAAAAGGAAATTATGTACCGACAATACGACGAACAGATTACCATGACTCCACGAGCTACAAACGATAGAAACAGAAAACGCTGAAACGACAATTTGCTGATCAGAAATTAAACGCCACCGTCACTTCTGTTTTATAGAGTCGAGTACCATCACTGCTGGTCAAACGCGAATTACGTCGACTACGATGGCGGAGAGAGCATTTAGATGTAACTGTGAGACCCAACGATTACAGTACATAATCGAAGTTAGAAGAAATGTATTAGTATTAGTCCACACTATTAAAAATATTTGGCATTTACACACACACACACACACACACACACACACACACACACACACACACAAAATTCTGTAGCTACAATTCGCCGCCCATGGCCACGAAGTACGTCACTCGTTGCTATTCATAGTGTGTCAAAAGCTTTCGTACACAAATCCTTTGTTGTCAGAGATAAAAGGAGCTTTGATGATTTTCAGATCAAAAGGCGCAATATTTCTGAAACAACGCAGTGTGCGCTATTCCCAATACCGCCGCATTATGTGTAACCGTGTTTTTTCTTTTTTAAAAAAATTCTTTAATGTGTGATAGTGCACTGTAGTGTTGCGTTTGTGTTGTCATAGGAGAATGCGGAATGAATTTGAGAGCAGCTAACGCGTCAGTGTAGCGGAAGTTTTAAGCCCGTGAATCGTATTTTTGCAGAAATAGCCTCCCATATACGGATCGATTAGTCCAATTTAAAGTTTCCACGAAGTTCCCAATCCGCCCATCTGCTTTTGTTCAGTGATTTTTCTTTATCGGAGACTATTCTAAGGCATTGGTGTGTGCAGAATAGATATAACGAGAGATTGGATGACTGTAACATTGCGCACATAAAGTAGGTTAAAGGGTGACAGATTGCCTGTCGTTACTATGTATTTTTACAGTCATCTGCCCCTGGGATTCCTGAATAGATGTCACTCCTTTTTTCTGTGTTCCGTCACATCGCTTCAGATGTCAAAGCAAAGAAGCGGTGTGAGGTGCTTTGTAAAAATATCTAGAGTTACTGTGCCAAAACGATCAATACTCGTACCTCTTTTACATTGTTTCAGCTTCTTGACGACTTCACCATTGAAGCTTGTTACATTACAGTGAAACAGACAGTAAGGGTATCTAGGATTTACATAGTTTTCTAATCTTACCTGCACTCGTGCTTGGTAATAATTTCACATTCACAACATAAGTAGGTAAGTCAGCGAGGTTTTACGTTACTCTGAGCTACACTTTTCGTTCGTGAAGATGGCATTTCGTTACTTTATTTGTAGTCCTTTTCCTGTGTGTGCGACTTCCAGTTTACTCATCGTACTATCCAGATCAATACAGTGACGTCTGAGAAGGTGAACGACCGAGACGGACTTAGTGCCAGGCGTAGTTACCCACATAATCTCTGAAGTTAACCGCAGGGTAGCTCCTGCTATTACCTACGTTGATGCGTGACGAGTGATGGGCATGGCACCTTATATGACAGCCGCTTGTTTGTCATTCTCATACAGTTTTCGGCATCATGCAGTGAGACGTACATTTTAGCACACAATATTTTTGGTAGCATTTCGAAAAAATCGGAAGTCAAGGAGGATAAAAAAATTTTCATCTTATTATCCAGTGTATACAAAGTATCAAAAGGGCCGCTTCTCAGTTGGGTAACTCCTGCTGCAGACACGGTTTGCATCCACTAAAATGTCCTAAACTCCAAATCTCCTGCACAATAAGGTTTCTCAATAATTCATATTACAAAAGCGAAGTTTAGATCCTCAGGCGGCCGTACACCTTTTCTACTTTTTCCTTCTCTTCAAGCACAAGGTGAGGTGGTTGATTTGGAAGGAGCCTATTGAGCTAGTGCTGCCTTCCCGACGCTGAATGTCGACTGATGTTAAGCTCTGATGTTTATCCCTCCCTTGTAAACGCAGGTTTTGTATAACTTTTCGTCACGCATACAAAAAAGGCCCATATCAAAGATTTGCTTTTTGGCATCTTCCCCCTCAAACAGTGCTAGGAACATTGAAGAACACTACCTATCCAGCATTTGCCTTAGCAACGGAAAACCTAAATCGGGCACGACAGACACAGATTTTCTAGTGCTTGACTGCTTCAGCAAGTCTCCAGCTGATTCCCATCCCGACACATGTCCAAGTACCCTAAACCTTCTGTTACTCATTTTCGATTAATCCTCGCAAAACGTACAGAAGTATTGTCTTCGTTTTCTCAATCAGGACCACAGTCTGTTTTCTGAGCATGTGCATATAATGGGTATTAAAGTTTATAGATAGATTCAATAGCGTTCCAGATTGTGAATACTCTCGTACCAGTGTTTACCGAGGGTATTGTGCCATTTAGGCTTCGTGTCCCTTATTTGAAGAGCCAGAGAACCAAGCAAGATTTGTTATTTATAGCGTGTATATGCCCAGATTATCTCCAAGTGGTTTTCAGTGCCTAAGTGAGAGAGAATGTTGTGGCAAAGTAGATGATTTGCGTTTGTCAGATACTCAGAACAATTAGTTAGTTTAAAGAATATTTGTATGTTGCGAATTCATCAGAAATAAGTGTGAAACTATAAATGCAGTGATCAGCGCTCAGTCCTGAGTCAGTTCTAGATCTTTGATAATACTCCACTTCTTTCGCTTTTGGGAATGATATGTTTATTTGAAAACAGCAAAATTGCACCTTGGTTGGGACTCCACGTTTATTTGTGGATCAGTCTTTAACTGGCTGTTTGAGACTTTTCAAAGTTAGGATGAAGGACGTACTACATCCAGTTAGACCATGCCTAGTAAAGCACTTCGGTGGCCAAGCCAACTTTCGGATCGAAGACAGCTTTACTTATTATCAAAAATCGATATCTCAGGAATTATACCTGCCCGGATAGCTGCGCGTGATAACACGCCACTTTCGGGATTCGGGGATGCACATCGACCCCGAATCGAATCCGCCTGGCCGACTAACTCTGACAGCCGGTGTCCAAGCCAGCCTGTGGATTTTTGGCGGTTTTCCATTCCGACTAGGTGAATACCAACCAATTATCCATGGGCTTTCAGACCGTGGAGCTTGCAACCCGTGAAGTCAACGTGACATTCCCGACCACAAATGTTTTACCCATGGGTTTGCGGGGGATCGTCAAAGGAAGACGCAACGTTGTGGGAAGCTCTGCCGACCATTTTGTAATAGTATGAAAATTGCATCTGTTCTTTCGGACATTCAGTAATCGCGAAAGCGTTACGGAGATGACAGATAAACTCCAGTGGAAGACTCTGCAAGAGAGACGCTCAGTAGCTCGGTACGGGCTTTTGTTGAAGTTTCGAGAACATACCTTCACCAAGGAGCCAAGCAGTATATTGCTCCCTCCTACGTATATCTCGCGAAGAGACCATGAGGATAAAATAAGAGAGATTAGAGCCCACACAGAGCCATACCGACAATCTTTCTTTCCACGAACAATAAGAGACTGGAATAGAAGGGAGAACCGATATTGGTTCTGAAATTACCCTCCGCCACACACAGTCAGGTGGCTTGCGGAGTATGGATGTAGATGTAGTGCGACTGCAGGGGTTTATCGCCGGCACGCTCCCCGTGAGACCAACATTCTCAACTTACAGTCCACACACTACAATCGCAGTGCCCGTGCCATTATACTGGACTGCACATTCGGCACATTCTCCGTTCAAAATTCATGCACAACCAGTGCGTATACTCATCACATTTCCCGTGCACCTTTAGCGGTGACCATCCTTGAGAAACCACTGTTTCCCTTTCGCTATTGTAATTGTATCCCTTACTCACATTACATAGAATTCAAGGTTTACGAAATTATGAAGAAACCAAGGTTGTCGGCGAGGGCACTGCCTGACTTGACGGCGACAACACATTCGCTGCTGGTGAACGACTGACTTGGCGTTAATCAGCATTAGGTGGGGTGGCAGCTTGTAGGAAAACCCACGATGCAAGATTAGTTGGGCGGAAGTCCAGATACCTGCGGCACCTACAAAATGGTTGGAACACCACAGTCGAAAAGCCCACGCAAGACATTCCGAGCCCGTTCTCACACTTTCACGTGGAATAACCCTAGACGCAGATAAGGTGGGTTACACAAAATTCCGTCCCGAGGGGAAGGGGTGGCGACAGGAGGGGCATCCGGCTACGCTGTACCATTGACGTGGGCAAACCGAGAATAACGTGCCGACCGTGATGATACGGGATGAGGCCAGGAAAAAGATGATATCTGAAGCACTACGGATTAGCAGGGACGGAGTTGACGCTTTCATTCGCAAAAATACAGGAAAGCAGGTGTTCTGTTCCTGACTTGTGTCGCATGAATTGACTGAAGACTAGATGGCAATTTGGACTGAAATTGCTGGCAATTTAATTGACATGTGTGACTCGTATCTTCTTCAGACTAAAGTCACTGCGGATGAGGAATTGGTCCACCAGTTCGATACGAAGTAGGATATGCAACCAGCACGGTCGCAGTTTGCACTTGTCTGTATCATTATTCGGTGTGCGACTTGAATGTTTTTATAAACTCCAAAAGAAACCTCTCATAGTATCCAGAAACGTTATTGTATTGTGGTTGATGGAGATAGCTAAGAGTGCGGTTTCATTATTTCTGTTGTCATTGTTTTGTGATAGCATTCACAGAACGTTTTAGATGCATATTGTATTTTTAGTAGTACAGTCATACACTTCATAAAAATCAAGGTCATAGTTCCCGGCTCTGATGGATGCTTGTGAAGAAGATCAACGTCTAAAAACGCTACAACTTATTGCAAGTCATCGTTAACCATGAAGACAGAATGACGTTATTTGTTTTACATCACGGCAAGTGGCATTGTAAAGTCGTATTGATGGTGCATTGAATACCCGAGGGTACCATTGTGAGCGTTAGAAAAACTGGCGTGGATGATTTCAAGAGTATTAGACCAATGACCCTAAATATGCAACATTTTTAAGGTTCTGGTTCTTCACAACTCTCTCACGATTCTTTATCCATCTTCATTCCCAGACTATGAAATAATAAAAATAGTAGAGAGCGAGATTCGTAAAGAATATAACGCTACTCTTTCGCTCTAATGAGGTGTAATAGGGTGAGAAAATTATCGGAGATATTACGCGAAAGATGGCACATGTTTGTCACTTGTGGATCCAGTAGGTGGTGAACCTATCGTCATACAGTTAGTGTCTCACTGTAGTGACAATCGCCGGCCGATGTGGCCGTGCGGTTCTAGGCGCTGCAGTCTGGAACCGCGAGACCGCTACGGTCGCAGGTTCGAATCCTGCCTCGGGCATGGATGTGTGCGATGTCCTTAGGTTAGTTAGGTTTAAGAAGTTCTAAGTTCTAGGGGACTGATGACCTCAGAAGTTGAGTCCCATAGTGGTCAGAGCCATTTGAACCATTTTTTGTAGTGACAATCCCATTACAATAAGATTTTTGTGTATCATTCAGAATATTAATAAATGAGAAACGAAGAACATGACGGGTTGGATAAAGCTTTTTTTGTACACATTAACATAATTTTTTTTCTAAATTGCTGACATACTATTACAGGTAAGATTTCATGTTACTTACGTGGTACCAAGTTACCTCAATTTAACATCCGGCCACTGACATTGTGAAAGCCATTTTCTTCCTTTATTTACCATTTTTGCGTTTCATTTCTAGGTCTACAGTCTAATAGCTGTCTTATTATGGACACCTCGAACAGGAAAAGTGTGCAATTCTTCAACGTACCCACTCTCTCCTGTGCGATATTATATCGGTACAAAAATGGGAGAAGTGTAGCCTATGTTGTCGAGTATGATTTGGTAACACGTGTGATGTTAACCTCGTGACATGCTGCCGTCCCACTGGTACTAATAGCTGTACAGCTTTGATTATACATGTGACATCTGCATTCAGAACTACAAAGCTAAAGCCGTGCTTAATGTACAATACTTATAAGAAACCAGTATGGCAATATTTGGCATCGCAAATCTTTGATAATCTTACAGTCAGCAAATCTACCTAGGTAAATGAAAATGGGGCAGAGCTAAAATTATAAGTTAAAAAAGTAGGCCACAAACTGACGGTTGGTAGCGGTATAGAATCATTAACAAATTTTTAGCAGGTTCAAAGAAAATCACAGAAATGAATGTCTATTCCTTTGCCACAGAGGTACAAGCCGCAGAAGCCATATGATAAACACTTTTCGTCTAGTTGAAGGTGAAGACAAAATGGTTACCTAAGCATGCCTAAAATAGCAGCTGATCTGTTTCAGTAATGAGAAGAAAGTCAATGCAATGACAAAATATTTCTGTATAGACAATGCTAGAACTGGAAAGTAACAACGAAGAATTGCAAGAGAAAAACATTCAGTGTGCTGTAAAGTACGGCAAGAGCAGTGGAATGATTTTGCTAAGTATATTTTCAGCTGTGGTGGGTCTACTTAAATTTATTGACGCCACTATAACCAAAGTCAGTTAACCGACTATTTTGAAACAAAATATCGCTAACTGAAAAGTTTAGCTTTAGGTCGATCCAAGTTCTGTTAAGATAACGACTCAAGAGAAAGGTCACAGAACACCCATATGGCTAGCTTAAAGCTTTTAAAACATACCCATAATAATCAATTAAGTTGAGAATGTAAGAGAACTCTTGGACATGAGAACAAGACGAAGGCTAATTTCATCAGAAGAGAAAGTTTTGGCGAAAATGGGTTACAGAAATCATAAGTAAATAAATTGATAATTGTGCATAAAAGAAGTAATAAAATGTGGGAGATGCCAAATAAGGAATTAATAGGAATCAGTACAATAGAAATACAAATCGATGTGATTCATGGAGGCAGCAAACAACAATTGCGTTAATTTGTCTGTCATTCCGCCTCAGGCATTTATTTTGACGTGGGATGGTTAGTAATTATTTTTAACTCTGAGATAGGCAGCTATGGTGGCTCACTGGTGTAGCTGTATCGATAGAAAATCGAATTGTCTCGTTCAGTGCTGGCAGCTTTCTCGACGCAGCCAGTCTGGTCAACTTTAGCTAGCATACGACACTGTTCAGTGTGTTTGCCTACTGGGTGGACGTGGATGCCCTCTGTATATGATCAGGCACAGGGAGACTTTAACACTGAAGAAAATACGACAACAATTTCAGCATGTTATGAGACCGTGTTTCTAAAGTCGATAATGACAGGATATAACTATTGTGGCCCCTAAACAGTCAATAATATTGTGCAGAGTCATAGAGTTCTCCCTAGACTGCTTAGTAATATTGTGCAGTAGTGTGGTTCGTATGTTGGGCGATAAAGACACTGCTGTTTTGATAATTGCTCTACTTTATTGCAGATTGTGTTTTGATGGTCCAACAACATATGATTCATTACTGGAAATAGTTCTCCACTTACATTGGCGTCCCCATACGTAGGCAATCACCCATTGCCCCCCCCCCCCCCTCGCCCCATCCATGCCTAGATTAAATTAAAATAATACAATATGAGACGCAGTTCCGCGAAGTCATCGCTTATCTGTTACGCTACGTTACTTTGCTACCGGCAATTCTTTCGAAGACTTGAAAGTTACAATGCAGTTTCACATTACAGTATTTGACACACAGCTATGGAAACGTGTCATGTAATAATGTGTGTGTTAAGGTATTATGTTCGGATAAGTAATGTATACACAGGGATAAATATCTATACAGGCTGTATCTAAAAGCACCAACAAACTTTAGGGACAGGTTCCTTACACAGAAATAAGTAAAAAAGTCCAGCAAACAAGGACTCTAAAATGCGTATATGAGCACTTGTCCATCTTCGCTAGGGTGAAACACATGTCTTCTACTGACAAGCGCTCGTAGCTCTTATGTGTGTATTTTAGAACCCTGGTTTACTGTTTTTTGTTTTGGCCCATACTACTTCCTCCGAAAATATGAAAAGCAAAGATCTTGCAATTGAAGAGATGTCTCATAGTATCGAAATGAACAAGTGCTCAAATCTCCTTTGGTTTGCACTTTAGAGCCGGCCGGGGTGGCCGAGCGGTTCTGGGCGCTACAGTATGGAACCACGAGACCGCTACGGTCGCAGGTTCGAATCCTGCCTCGGGCATGGATGTGTGTGATGTCCTTAGGTTAGTTAGGTTTAAGTAGTTCTTAGTTCTAGGGGACTGATGACGTCAGAAGTTAAGTCCCATAGTGCTCAGAGCCATTTGAACCATTTTTTGCACTTTAGAGCCATTGTTTACTAGAAATTGTTTCTTTTTTTTATGCAAGGAATACGGCCCTAAAGTTTGTCAGTGTTTTTCTGGACACCATATACATACTTTTATTCATAACTGTGCATTAATTAACTTTTTAAAAAATATCTTCCTTCGTGGACGTTCTCTTGTTTTTTTTAAACAACAAATCGTACGATTTATCATTCCTAGCACTTGTGTTTTTGTACTCATCTGCCCTAACATCCCACAGTGCCGGAAATAATTCGGATATTTGTATGCGATCTGATAATAATGTTATTTCTTCTCTTTTGAACACAATTTCCACACAACAGCGACATCAAATCTAACCACCTTTGTCTTGTGAAGTACGCGAGAGATTGTCATGGACATTGTCAATGCTGCTCACAGAGGGCACAATATTTCCAGGCAGCGCAATATACAGGGCAAAGTGTTCTTAAAGTTCGGGAACACTTTCAATTATTTACTGCATAAGAACTAAACATTGTACAAATGTCATACATATTGCAAGTTGAAGAGAAACTGAAAGTTTATATATAAACAAACATTCGATATTCGAAGTATGAGTGACCTGGCAGACGTCAATACAGTAATCGATTTCTTGCCATACCCGTCCCAGCATGGCATCGTCGACTGTGGCAGTCGCTTCCCGTACTCCCTGCCGGAGCTCTGCTACAGCACGTGGTAGAGGCGGTGCTTACACCAGATCTTTAATGTAACCCCACAGAAAAAAGTCACACGGAGTGAGATCTGTTGATCGGGGAGGCCCCCTTCTGTAGCACGGCCGATCCATCGATGCTGCAGCTCCGTGTTCAAGTACCCACGAACTTCACGATGAAACTGGAGTAGAGCCCCCACTCTGCTGAAAGATGAACGGAGAGTCTGATTGCATTTGAAGCATCAGCCAATGCTGCAACAAGGCCAGGTAGGAATATCCAGTGACAATGCTCTCTGCGAAGCATGGCCCATACAGTTTCTGACTTGAAAAGGCGCAAAAACATTTATCTTTGGGGAATTACGCGCAAATTCAATGCATTCGTGTCGATGCTTTGTACCCCAGATTCGGCAATTTTGCAGTTCACTTTCTCATTAGTGTGAAAAGCGGCTTCGTCGCGAAAAATTAAGGGACCAACAATGCCATCCCCATCCTCATTCGCCGGCCGAAGTGGCCGTGCGGTTAAAGGCGCTGCAGTCTGGAACCGCAAGACCGCTACGGTCGCAGGTTCGAATCCTGCCTCGGGCATGGATGTTTGTGATGTCCTTAGGTTAGTTAGGTTTAACTAGTTCTAAGTTCTAGGGGACTAATGACCTCAGCAGTTGAGTCCCATAGTGCTCAGAGCCATCCTCATTCAGTTGTTTCAACTGCGAACAAAACTCAAAACGCTTGGCTCTGTCGTCGTCATTGAGCTTCTGCACTAACTCCAATTTGAATGGTTGCATAGACAGCTTCTGTCGCACGACTTTCCACACTATCATTGGAGCCATTTCGAGTTAACGGGATACACAACGCACCAATTTCTTTAGACTCTTTATGAATGTATCTCGTACCCGCTCCACATTCATTTCATTCACACTGGACGTCCGATTCTCTGTGCCGGGCACAAGCAACCCGTCGTAACGAATTTACTGTGCCAGTGGTAAGTGGCCTTCCTTGTTAGTGGCTTCTTACCGTACTTGGTTCTAAACATCCGTTGAACAGCTGTAGCACACTTGTTTTTGTCGAACTCCAACACTCTGAAAGCTCGCTCCGCACCTGAATTCGCCTTGTTTGCGACTAGCGCTGACTATCGGCAAATTACTAAACTACGCTGTGGCGGTGTACACGAAGAAGGAGGGGAAAAAAAACCTTTAGGGTTTCTCTTCAAAATGACATATGTATGATATTCGTACAATGTTTGGTTCTTGTGCAACAAATAATTGAAAGTGTTCCCAGACTTTATGTACACCCTGTATTTCGAAAGGTTTTGTTGTTTTCAGTATTATTGCGCATCCGCGAAATGTTGTCAATGTTATTGACCGTCCAGGGGCCGCTTCAATATCGGTCCGAAGTCATACATAATCTTCAGACTTAATCGAAACAGCCGCACCGTGACTCCTCTTGATGTGAACAATTAATACATGGAAGTTATTTGTGTTTATGTTTCTTTCTGCTATTTTCAGTAAAACATTTCTGCAGAACCTTATATTCTTGTAGCCCTTGTCCCGGGCGTCTTCTTCACCGAATAAATCAGTCAGTCCCGCAACCTTATGTGTCCATCGAGTGCAGTGGCGGAAGTCGCATTCACCCGTAGGACGAGGCGCAGCAGGGAGGGCGAGCGGCTGTGGCAGCCACAGCCACGGCCGGGCAAATCGACCCGTCGGCGGCCCTCGCCACCCGGCCAGGCACGCCTCGCGTCCGGCGCCGCGCCGCGCTGCAGCGGCCAACAGGCCAGCCCAGACCTGCTGGCCGGGCCCTCACCCTTGCTGCACCCATTGACGTTCCACTTCGAACTAGGCTCACTCTGGCCCTCTAAGTCTTAACTAAACGAGTGTGACACGCAGGTCCATTTCCAACAGAATTTATTCAGTATTGAGTGAGATTCGTAGAGGTTGACTGTTGGCACTCCGCATCCATTTATTGATATTAATTCGGTAGTAGCAACTACTAAAGGCCCGCCCTGCTAGCCGTGCGATCTATCGCGCTGTTTCCCGAGCGGGAAGGCGTGCCGGTCCTTGGCATGAATCCACCTGGCGGATTTGTATCTAGGTCCGGTGTGCCGGCTAGACTGTGGATGAATTTTAAGGCGGTTTTACATTTACCTCGGCGAATGCTGGCTGGTTCCCCGTATTCCGCCTCAGTTACACTATGTCGGCGATTGCTGCACAGTCACTGTCTCCACGTACGCGTACACCGTAATTACTCTACATTTGGGGTTACACTCGTCTGATACGAGCCGTTCCGGGGAGGGGGGGGGGGGGGTGTCGTGTCCACTGGGGGCCGAACCGCACAATAACATTCGGTTCGGTGTGGGGTGGGGTGGCGTTGGGGTGGGTGGACTGCTGTGGCCTGTTGTGGCATTGTGAATCACTGAGGCCTACGGCGGGACGAAGCCTCTCCGTCGTTTCTAGGTCTCCGGTTTGAATACATAACACAACTACTGAAGGATTCGTGTGACCGTGGTCTACATATTTAGTAACTTCTCTGCGAACTGTTGACCCTGTCTGGCTCACTTTCTGTGTTTGTTCTGAATACAGGTTCGACTATTGTTACAAGTTATCTTCGGATCCACATCTAATTAGTGAGAGTCACAGTTCGCGCTGCTGATGAACTGCGGTTCGCATAGTTAGAGACGTAGGTTAACGAACTCTGTGATGACATTACAGAAGAAGAAATGGGAGTCGATGTAGAAGACAGGGGATCCATCGTTAAGGTCGGAATTAAACGGAGAGGGGGAAGTGCCAATCAAATGACCATCAAGTCTTTGTGTAAAATATATGACACTAGGGAAATACCGTGAGAATTTCGGAAAACAAAAAAGCAAGCCTGGGGTGTCTTTGTCTTTCTCCGGTTTTTTATTTTTCATTTTTTTTATAGTCTCTGCACCCTAAGACGTCATGTCTCCAACTGTGAAGTGTTTGAATTGTATAGGTTGAATATGGCGCGTAATAATCATATTTTAACAACAGAAAATGAAAGTCGGGCAGCGTTGTTAGACGAATCGACTCTTGAAAGTGGAAGTTCTTTAAATGATTTTCATAATGAAACATAGTCTGAAGACGAAGCCCAACGGATTATATTAATTGTCCTGGAGATGTCATTTCTGTCGACGGATCTTGTAAAACCTAGACAGAAAGCGCTGCTTGAATAAAGACCATAGTAGAAGTACAAAACTGCGTATTGGGAGAGATCGTCCCGTGTTGATCTTTCTTGTATCACCTTCAGTGCGACTTGCCTCAAAAATCTTTTCGTTGCTTCTAATAACATAAATGTAAAATAGTTGAAAAGTTGTTAGTTAATGTAGTCCTGGCCATTGTGTTTTCAGATTCACAGTTTAAGTTAACACATTAACAGATGCGAGCGCGCCTGTCCTTCCGCTCACTTCAAAATCCACCAGAAGACAAGTTAGGTCTACCTCTCCACATCTCATTTATTTCAAGACGACCGAAAATGAGACAGCAGCAGAGATAAAATTGCTGAAGTGAGCACCTAATTGATAAATAACGGATAGTTGACGAGAAAAATGAAGATGTTACATATAGCCACGAAACTAGACGGAATGAGCTATATCGCAACCAGGGGAGGTGTGATATAGTACATATACAATCGGTGAAAACCACAAAGAATGTCAAACCTGAGTAGAATCCGTCTGTAGCTGTGGAAATAATGCAGTATATATTTTGGACGCGGATGGTTAAGTGTTATTTATGAATACCATTAGCTGTCCGGTTGTGTGTGGTTTTAAGCTATCCATTCACTACTGCACCATTGAATTTCATAGCGTTCATGCCACCGTACGGTGTTCGATGTTTTCATGATTTGGAAAATGTATTTAGCTTAACTTTGTAGGTGAACCTATCGCCACAATCGGCAGTTAACCCGAGAGAAAGAATTTCTATGCGTCAGCTGTCTATAAATCGTGTAAACTTCGTTCTGTGTGTTACAGTATTTTAACTATTGGTGTGTCTTTATTTTTTTGGGCTTCGATTGGGCGTCAGTTCAATATTTGTCCAAACGAGCGTGGAAAACCGCTCTAAAATCAATACTCAGCCTGGCCAGTGTACAAGACCAAAGGTCGTTAACCCGCCACGCGGATTCAATCAGAGTTTGGCTCACATCCCTGTTTCACTAGCTAGCGCGCTGCACATTTAGCTATAAGAGCGGTTCTACACCAGTGCCTCCTAAATAAAGCGCGTCATAACGGTTATGTATCCAGGTTTGCGGATCGGCTGAAAACTGATAGAACATAGCACGTTAAATCTCCGTGGCGAGTCAACGGACAGTAGTGAAAGTAATTTCATGTTTACCGAGGGTAGTTTAAGAGGGTAATTACTGTTAAAGTCGTATATCAATAGTTTAGTGGAGTGTCTTAAACGCGATCTCAGTCGTTACCGAGAGTTATCCTCAAGAAAAGTTTGTTAGAGTAACATCCAGTTCATATTGAATACAATGATAAATTGATGCAAAGGCAGGTAATCACAGAAACATAAATGTGTACGCATCACAGAATGTGGTGAAGCCTAGCATTTGACTGCAACATGGATTCAGCACGGGAGTCAGATTACACAAGTGAAACAGACTGCTTACAAAGCGTTAGTACATAAAACTGCTGCCTTATGTTGAATCCTTGAGAAGAACATTGCAACATTGTGGGTAGTCCTGAGATGATTACAAGGTGTACAACTTTGCTTCCGCCGTTTTTATCCAACATTTGAGGCTTTAATGAAACAAACTGGTTACACATGTATCATTCACAGTATTTTCCATCGCTGGCCTCTACTTTCTCTTATCTTTCGGGCAGTGTACGGATCCCCCGTCGAAGAAATTGTTCATCTTTTGAAGATATCCACGAATCGACCCAGTTTGTGACATCTTCATGAGATTGGAAGTGTTGGTCAGCCAGGCCATGCGCCATTGATCTAAACAGGTGACAGAGGGAGCAATGTCTGGAAAAAACGGCGGTGGGGTAGGACTTCCCATTTTAACGTTTTGACCTCTTTTGCAGCGTGGGGTCGAGCGTTGTCGTGCTGCAAAATCACTGTATCGTGTCTCTCGCTGTATTGCGGTCGTTTGTCTTTTATGCTCTGCTCAAACGCATTAATTGCGTTTGATAACGAGCACCTGTGATTGGTTTTAACACCTCATAGTACACGACGCCGAGCTGGTCCCACCAAATGCAGGGCATGATCTTGGAGCCGTGAATGTTCGGTTTGGCCGTCTACATGGAAGCATGCCTAGATATCCCCATGATTTTTTGCGTTTAGGGTTATCATAATGAACCCATTTTTCGTTCTCGGTCACAATGCGATGCAGAAATCCCTTCCATTTTTGCCTCTGAACCAACTGTTCACAAACACACAAACGCCGTTCAATGTCTCTTGGTTTCAGCTTACACGGGACCCAAGTTCCTTCCTTCTGCATCATCCCCATAGCCCTGAGACGTTTTGAAATGGTTTGCTGTGTCACTCGTGCCGATTCTTCTTGAGTTTGACGCGAGTCTTCACTCAGCAATGTCTCCAAGTCTGCATCTTCGAAAACGTACTCTCTTCCACCACAGTGCCGGTATATGACGTTAAAATCACCGTTCTTGAAGCGTTGAAACCACTCACGACACGTTCTTTCACTAATAGCGTCCTTACCATACAGACTTGAGAGCTTCATATTGAAACAAAACAGTAACACCTTCCGCAAATGACGAGAATTAAACTCGTAAACTGACATTTTCAATCAAGAACAACTTTATGATGCAGACACAAATAGACGAATGTTTGAATGAGGTTATGTTGACCGAGGTCCAAGCTCACTGCCTGACGTCTGCGATCTGTTTCTTTCGACCGCTGCTTACCGTTGTCGCCACCTATTGGCAAACGGCGGAAGCGAAGTTGTATACCTTGTATATTTCGCAGGCTTATCGATAAACTTCGGCCGAAGCGGAGCCTCGTTCTGTCATCGAGACAGAAGTTTCCTGATCAGTTTCTGGTCAGTATTGGAACGGCCAGCAGTAATACGATCACTTCCTTCCCCCATCCTTCAAATGTCCGAGTTTGTGTTCCGTATCTAATTACCTTATTGTTGACGGGTCGCCAACTACTCATCCTTGATTAAAGTGTGCGGATATTGTTTCGGTTGGCTGTTACACGACGACATGGTTCAAATGGTTCAGAGCACTAAGCGACTTAACTTCTGAGGTCATCAGTCGCCTAGAATTTAGAACTAATTAAACCTAACTAACCTAAGGACATCACACACATCCATGCCCGAGGCAGGATTCGAACCTGCGACCGTAGCGGTCGCTCGGTTCCAGACTGCAGCGCCTAGAACCGCACGCCCACTCCGGCCGGCGGCGACATGGTATTCACCATAACTACAGGTAGATTTCAGCAGTGGAGTCCTGTGTTGACAGGGCGAGACACTTTTTAAAATAACGTTTACTAACTGATTTTAAGAACATTATGTCTTCTGATCCGTGTGTGCTGCCAGTTTACGGAGGGGGCCGACCTGTTGTTAGTGAGGAAACCGATTGGTTTCATTATTTGATTTCACATTTGCTGGTGGTCTTATATGAAATTTAAATTACCCATACGTGTACAGTGCCACTCAGGTACTCGCCCTGTGCAATGTGTAATAGTACTAATCTAAAAGGTTGATACGTCATCTTCTAGCTTTTCTGAATTCTTCTCTAGGTCGCAGTGTATGTAACAAACAACGTTCTTCGTCAGTGAACGTATCGCGAAACTTACTGGGAAATTAAAACAGTGTACCGGACCGGGACTCGAACCTCCGCCTTTCGCGGGCAAGTGCGCTACCGACTGAGCTATCCAAGTATGACTCTCGACCATGAGCCCTAGATTCGCCAAGGTATGCGGGTGAACTTGTGTGAAGTCTGGAAGCTGTGAGACGAACTGGCGGAAGCAGAGATATGAGGACGAGTCGTTAGTCGTCCTTTGATGGCTCAGTCCTTGTCTGCTAAAGGCAAAGGTTTCAAGTCCCGTTCCGGCATACAGTTTTAATCTGACAGGGAGTTTCAAATAGGCGCACACTCCGCTGCAGACTGAAGATTTATTCTAGAACTTACCACGACTTGAGTTCTCAATAGTGGAGGACTTTCCATTACACGTGCTGGCCTACTTTGTTACTCTGAGATGACCATAGCTACAAACTCATAAGCAATTGAATCCGGGACTGCTGCTGTTTTGAAAGGGGAGAGGTAGTTCCTGTCGCCAGGGCGTTAAAGAGTAGTTTGGGCTATCACAAGATATGATTGTTGTCAGACCTGCAACTAAGGTACGAGTACGCAGAAAATTACATGAGGTTGTGAATCCTGTACCGTCCAGGCAGGTAGTTGAACTATTCGCGTATGGGAGATGTTTACGTGGGTTGAAAAAGAGCCCATTAAACGTCTTCAAAGGACGAGCTATACTCGAATCTCTTGTCCAATCACGTGCAGCTTTCATTCGCATAAAACACCTGGGTAGCTACCTGTAGCTTCCAGACTAGATAACACAACCCCCCATCGCTCCTGAATAGTACCAGAATGCTCTCCATGGGCATTAAGGTTCTATTCCGTCCGCCCACCCCATGCCTTTGGACAGTCGACCTACGTTTTATGAGCAAACCGCGGATGGCATACAGCGAAGTGGGCCCGCCTTGGACAGAGCTCCGACTGATATCTATTAGTTTCCGGCTGCAGTTCATTGATGGTGTGTCAGGATGGCTCCCCTAGCGCTTTCGGTATCTGGAACAGTCGATACTACCATCAGGGTGAAAGAACGTGCTAGGCGCTACTAGACAGGTTTTAATAACTCATTTCTCACCAGCTGAGGTCAACATAAAAAGGAAGAGTCTTACTAGATAGTAGCAGGGGCATGTCCGGGCAAATGCAGACGTGTGTCTAGAATAAGATCAGTACCAAGTCTATATCTACACTTCCACTTCACAAACTTCGTTGTGGTGTGTGCCACAGGGTAAATCGTTTGCCACTATGATCCCATTCCCATTTTCTGTTCCATTAGCGAATTACACACGGAAAGAGTGAGGGTCGGTGGGCTTCTGTGTAAGCGTAAATTTGACTTCAGCGTTATGGTCACTGCATGAGGAAGTTTGATTTCTTGGAACGCCCACGCTGCTCCGAATGTGTACGTTCCACGAAATGACTGTCGCGGTAAATTCATAAAAATTCGAACTTACAAAAAGATTAAGTCTTTGACAGAGATACGACAAACGTATCAAAGGCCTTACTTTGTCCAATATGAACATGATTTGTACGTGGTTGACAAGCCGCTATTAGAAGCACTCTTACTCACCTATTGGCGCTGACAAACACTTACTGCGATTCTTTTCCACGTATCACTTCTTGGTGTTTCCTAAGCATGTGTTATTCTTTGTGCCTTGCTTTGTACTCGACAGACTTCTTCGAATGGGCCGATAGCTGAGAATCTCCTGGCGAGGCAATGCCAGGCTTAAGGAAGTCAGAGAAAAAATACGCTATTGTACGTTGTATCTGCAGAGGATCGTGGGGGTGTAATACGTCACTAAGAAGCGCAAAATAACAGCAGTGCTAAAGCAATAATTACGCACCCGCGATTTACATATACGTGGCTTCAGAACCAATTGTCACTGAAGTTAGCCTCTATTAGTTATATCTGAATTACTCATGTCACGTAGAGGAAAGTGGAATTATGTCGTAAATAAGATTGTAAAAAGTAGATGAAGTGTTTGTTGCTTTGATCAATCTAAGAAAAATCACAGTCCGACACAACTGATTAGGGCTTGCGTACAGTAAAAGTTGCCTCTTCATTACTGGCTTTGAGAATAGTTTTTTAGCGACTCATCCTCAATGGCAGACGAGAGATTCAGTATTTGCTTTCAGTTTTACTCTACGTGGAATTGCTCTAGTAATTTCACGATTTTCTTCATTCCACAGAGATCCTTTCCACTACTTTTTAATTTTTTTATGAGTCTTTTACTTCGTGCTGTCAATTTCAAAAAAATCTCAACATTATCTAAGTCCAACATATCAGCGTGTTTGGTAATGCACATTCGCCATTACCTTTATTGTACTTCAGTCTTTCTTTTACAACTTGAGGTAGATCAGTACATGGATACATTTGCTGTAAAAGCCTTAAACGACCTGTCACATCTTCAGTGTATTCGTACCATAGTTAATAGAACGCGAGTTTTCCGATGAATTGAGTAATATCTTGGTGTCGTAATTAGAGTTAATTCTACACTCCTGGAAATGGAAAAAAGAACACATTGACACCGGTTTGTCAGACCCACCATACTTGCTCCGGACACTGCGAGAGGGCTGTACAAGTAATGATCACATGCACGGCACAGCGGACACACCAGGAACCGCGGTGTTGGCCGTCGAATGGCGCTAGCTGCGCAGCATTTGTGCACCGCCGCCGTCAGTGTCAGCCAGTTTGCCGTGGCATACGGAGCTCCATCGCAGTCTTTAACACTGGTAGCATGCCGCGACAGCGTGGACGTGAACCGTATGTGCAGTTGACGGACTTTGAGCGAGGGCGTATAGTGGGCATGCGGGAGGCCGGGTGGACGTACCGCCGAATTGCTCAACACGTGGGGCGTGAGGTCTCCACAGTACATCGATGTTGTCGCCAGTGGTCGGCGGAAGGTGCACGTGCCCGTCGACCTGGGACCGGACCGCAGCGACGCACGGATGCACGCCAAGACCGTAGGATCCTACGCAGTGCCGTAGGGGACCGCACCGCCACTTCCCAGCAAATTAGGGACACTGTTGCTCCTGGGGTATCGGCGAGGACCATTCGTAACCGTCTCCATGAAGCTGGGCTACGGTCCCGCACACCGTTAGGCCGTCTTCCGCTCACGCCCCAACATCGTGCAGCCCGCCTCCAGTGGTGTCGCGACAGGCGTGAATGGAGGGACGAATGGAGACGTGTCGTCTTCAGCGATGAGAGTCGCTTCTGCCTTGGTGCCAATGATGGTCGTATGCGTGTTTGGCGCCGTGCAGGTGAGCGCCACAATCAGGACTGCATACGACCGATGCACACAGGGCCAACACCCGGCATCATGGTGTGGGGAGCGATCTCCTACACTGGCCGTACACCACTGGTGATCGTCGAGGGGACACTGAATAGTGCACGGTACATCCAAACCGTCATCGAACCCATCGTTCTACCATTCCTAGACCGGCAAGGGCTCTTGCTGTTCCAACAGGACAATGCACGTCCGCATGTATCCCGTGCCACCCAACGTGCTCTAGAAGGTGTAAGTCAACTACCCTGGCCAGCAAGATCTCCGGATCTGTCCCCCATTGAGCATGTTTGGGACTGGATGAAGCGTCGTCTCACGCGGTCTGCACGTCCAGCACGAACGCTGGTCCAACTGAGGCGCCAGGTGGAAATGGCATGGCAAGCCGTTCCACAGGACTACATCCAGCATCTCTACGATCGTCTCCATGGGAGAATAGCAGCCTGCATTGCTGCGAAAGGTGGATATACACTGTACTAGTGCCGACATTGTGCATGCTCTGTTGCCTGTGTCTATGTGCCTGTGGTTCTGTCAGTGTGATCATGTGATGTAGCTGACCCCAGGAATGTGTCAATAAAGTTTCCCCTTCCTGGGACAATGAATTCACGGTGTTCTTATTTCAATTTCCAGGAGTGTATATGCCACCGACTCAAAATAGGGCTTCTGTTGCCTTCATTAATGTTCTGTGCTAACGTGACTTTTTGTCGTATATGCATCGTATTAAAAAAAGCGAGGAATGAATGCATTAGCAAGTTATGGCAAATTGCGAGTTCAATTGAAATGCTAATTAGAAATAGTCGGCGTATGCAGGGATTTTAACGATTTTTAACACATGGGTTGACGACATTTCAGATTTTCTGGACCTTTCGAATAAGTTTCAGAAAACCGAAAAACAGCCTATCAAATTAGCCCTTAATGTGCTTGCAGTCGACAATCCTTGAACACCTCCTAACAACAAAAGGAATTATGTCTCACATCGTTAGCTGAGGAGTTGCCGGTACTTCATTCATTTCATTCATTCAGTAGGTCGTAGAGTATGAGAAATGAAGTACATGTGTATTATTGCATTATGCAATTAATAAATTGCAAACCCAA
The DNA here is from genome assembly GCF_023864345.2 of Schistocerca serialis cubense. Taxonomy (NCBI): domain Eukaryota; kingdom Metazoa; phylum Arthropoda; class Insecta; order Orthoptera; family Acrididae; genus Schistocerca; species Schistocerca serialis. The sequence continues at coordinate 466,804,184 of NC_064639.1, forward strand.
TATTCTTACTGGAAGTAGATCATTTCAGCGAAACGGGCTTCGTATCCCTGCCCGACCACTCTGATTTAGTGCTTCCTTGGTAGGCTAATTTATTTTCTCTAATCCAAAAATAAACTGCCCTCTGAAAGTTTTACAGCGTTTTCTGACTTGCATAGATTTTTTTACAATTTATTTGTTGGAGACTTCGTTACGAATATTCTCCAGCACAGGATCGCTACATACAGCCACCAGAATAATTTACACAATCAGTGCAGTTCAGTAGACTAGAATGCACCTTCAATCGTGAAAGTGATAACGCGGCTTGTGTACCTTGTTCAATATCTCCCCGTATCTCGAAGGGCATTTCAAGCTTAAGGTCTCCCGCGTACGATTAAACTTACTTGTCAAATTCTCTCTTAACTATCCAAGGATTTGTCAAACGACCTCGTACACAATCAAACAAGTGTGCCAGGTTAACCTCACTTTTGAAGCAGACCCTCTACGTATTCGCTGTATAACATATAGTTACCTGTTTATAAGAGACGCCAGAAGTGGTGGCCATTGGCATCCAGGCCACTTCACAAGCAATTCAACTAGAGATGATTAACCGGTACGTGAGGGGTACCGGTTTTATGTGGGACACTCTGTATTTCTAGCACTGACTGTGGCATTGTCTTTCAAGAGGAGGAAGTGTACTAGACGATGATCCGGGGAATGGATTAAAAGGAGAAAGAAATACACACACGAAAAACTGTTAAAGGAAGTGTTACACTAAGAACCCGATTGTACCCATTTTCTCCGAATGGACAGTGAAACTTTCGACGATTTGTTTAGAGTTACTTTGCTGACAATTCATTAAAATACACAACGTGGGAGAATTAAAGAGCTTAGATTTATTTTAAATTTCATTGCGCACCCGCGTGTATGTTGTGCGTAGAAAATTGATTTTCTTTTTAACCTCTTCCTGCGTGGTATATGTGCGGGAAATACGCGATACCTCTGCCATTATGGTAATTGTCATTACTAGTTTGTTTTTATCCGTCGTCGTCTCTTTAGATGTAGAAACTCATGATAAATATACACTACTGGCCATTAAAATTGCTACACCAAGAAGAAATGCAGATGATAAACGGTTATTCATTGGGCACAATATATTATACTAGAACTGACATGTGATTACATTTTCACGCAATTTGGGTGCATAGATCCTGAGAAATCAGTACCCAGAACAACCACCTCTGGCCGTAATAACGGCCTTGATATGTCTGGGCATTGAGTCAAACAGAGCTTGGATGGCGTGTACAGGTACAGCTGCCCATGCAGCTTCAACACGATATCACAGTTCATCAAGAGTAGTGACTGGCGTATTGTGACCAGCCAGTTGCTCGGCCACCATTGACCAGACGTTTTGAGTTGGTGAGAGATCTGGAGAATGTGCTCGCCGGGGCAGCAGTCGAACATTTTCTGTATCCAGAAAGGCCCTTATGGGACCTGCAACATGCGGTCGTGCATTATCCTGCTGAAATGTAGGGTTTCGCAGGGATCGTATGAAGGGTAGAACCACGGGTCGTAACACAGCTGAAATGTAACGTCGACTGTTCAACGTGCCGTCAATGCAAACAAGAGGTGACCGGGACGTGTAACCAATGGCACCCCATACCATCACGCCGGGTGATACGCCAGTATGGCGATGACGAATACAGGCTTCCAATGTGCGTTCACAGCGTTGTCGCGATACGATAAACCGCAACCGCGATAGGCTACAATCCGACCTTTATCAAAGTCGGAAACTTGATGGTACGCATTTCTCCTCCTACACGAGGCGTCACAACAACGTTTCACCATGCAACGCCGGTCAACTGCTGTTTGTGTATGAGAAATCGGTTGGAAACTTTCCTCGTGTCAGCACGTTGTTGGTGTCGCCACCGGCGCAAACCTTGTGTGAATGCTCTGAAAAGCTAATCATTTGCATATCACAGCATCTTCGTGCTGTCGGTTAAATTACGCGTCTGTAGCTCGTCAGCTTCGTGGTGTAGCAATTTTAATGGTCTGTAGTGTACATGACTACTCTGCGACTTAGAACTAAGTGCCTGGTAGAGGGTTCATCAAACCACCTTCAAGCTAGTTCTCTACCGTTCCACGCCCTAAGAGCTGCCAGGAAAAACTACATTTAAATATTTCCGTGCGCGCTCTGATTTGCCTTATTTTATTACAATGATCATTTCTCGATAAGTAGATGGGTACCAACAAAATATTTTCGCATTCGAAGGAGAAAGTATGTGATTGAAATGTCATGAGAAGATACTGCTGAACCGAAAAATGCCTTTGTTTTACAGAGAGATAAATGGTAATAATCTCTTTCATTAAACATATAGAGCGAAAGATCAACACAAACGACGTCCACCGTCTTGTCAAATTTTCCGTCAATCAAAATTTGTCGCAAACCTGTCACACACACTTTGTGTTTGACAAACATCTCAAAACAGTGCCGTACTCTATGAAATATTTGGCAAACGTAGTAAGGGTGTTTTTTGTCGTTTACGGGGGCCTTTAGACCGAGCGCGTAGGAATCAGCAGAATGGAATGGCCTACGGTGTCTGCTGACATGGACCCGATTAAACATGCTCGACCAGTTGAAATTTGCAGTGCGTCGTCGCAGGAAACGTCTCCTCTCACATGGATGACGTCAGGTGGTCCGCCGTCGAAGAGTGAAACGACTTGAGCAGCAACGTTCCGGCCACCTTGTGGACAGCATGCCAAGGAGGATCCGAGCGTCTTACAATGCATGTGGTGGAGCGACGCGGTATTGAATGTTAACCAGCTGCGTATTTTTATTTCGCACGTATCAGACGTGCACGGTTTCGGACAGACGATCTTTATTTTGGTTCTTTCGTGGTTTTTTATTTTACAGTAAATTTGTTTTTTCTGTCATTAGGCTTATTCTCTCATTCTCCTTTCCCTTTGGATCTGTGCCCAAACATCTTGGCAGATACGCAGTTAATGCAAGTCTTTTCTTAAGCAATGTGATATTGTTCACTAATAAAGATTGTAAAGTGGGATGTTCCCTCCCGAGACCTTGAGACAGCAATCTAGAGCTACCGGTAACACTGTGTGATGCAGCGTCGTGTTCAGTAGGAAGCGACGTCGTAGCACACGTCCGTCTGTTAGCAGTGATAAGTGGCCACGCTTGGCTGCCAAGTGTTATTCGCAGAGGCGTCTCGCGCTAACTGCTGTTTCTTCGCTCAAGGAAGCAATGGCGGTGCTAAATGGCGGCCCCCACTCAGAGAGCGCCTCTTGATGGGTGGCGGACAGTACGCGATGCTGGTGACCCATTCCAGAGAAGTGCCTCTGATGCTATCAAAGTGAGCCTCGCGGCAGTGAAACGCGGGCTTTTCCTATTTGTGTTTCATGATCTGAATCAGTCGTAACTGGGCTCTGGAGACAAAGACACCGATCGCTCTAAATTACATTATAGTTATCATAATCTTGATTATTATCAACAGCAGCAAGAAGAACAATAAAAAAAATCCTGAATCATCGTCTGTTATCCGATTTAAATAGGTTGTAATTTAACAGCTATAGGGTTGGATTACTACTCATCAATACACCAGTGGAGGCTGACTGTGTGTGATGTGTGATGAAAGTAGTTTAAAGACGATCATAGGCGATACACTGTAGACATTTATCCCATACATAAATTTCAGAATTTTACGTGATTTTTGTAGATGCAATCGTCTCACACCATAACGCCAAATGTCATGAATTTGCCTCACACCATTGCCGTGCTAGTAAATCGAAGGGTAACTGTTCTTGAGCGCGTACCGATAGATGCTGATTTTGGATGAAGCTACCAACACCTCTGAAAGTGCTGCATTCTCCTGAGTGTTTCGGGCGCCTCTAAAGTGCCGCAGCTTTTGATTTTTATCTTTTATACAGAAGTTCGTTCGGATATTAAGGGGTGAAAGTGATTTATTAAAAGTGTAGAAACCTAAGTGAAGGATCTGGATCTCATTCCTCCCTACTACTAGTTCCGTTTTTTGGCACTGCACCATCTGCAAGATTCGGATGCGAGTGTTACGTGAGCACCTTAATGATAAAGAAAGATGTATCATTTGAAGCTTTTTCTGTAATATAATCAAAACTCAATATTTCCCGTTGTTTGTAATTCAAGTAACTGATTTTACTATATCCAGATATTAGTCATAACAAAAAGGATTAGCTTGCGTGTGTGCTTTGCGCATTTCTTAATTTCGTTGTGAATGTTTCCGCAAGAGTTGCATTGAGCTTAATGTTGCCTTTTTCCAACAAAACCGTAGTTGACACACAAAGAACAATACACCTGTGAAAGGCTCCTCATTTGAAAGACACGTGTAAAGAAATGGTGCGTTCGTATTCAATATAACATTACAAGCTGAAAAATATTCGCCCGCTTCGCTTGCTCTTCTTTCCATTTGCTTTCTGAATTGAAGTAAAATTTTCAGTAAATCATCTCATTAAAATTACATCTAACTTATTCAGAGTACATTATTCTAAACTATATTTTTTGTTTTGCTGCCGACTGCTGTCCAATACGCTAAGATAGTTATCCGTGCGAGAAGCAGGATTCATTTAAATTTACTCAGCATGTTTGCCCTTGCTTTTTACTGATAGCCGAACTGTACGCTGACTTTACGGGAACTGGAGCTTTTTTAAGCTGAATGATGATTGGTTGGTTGGTTGGTTGGTTTCGTGGAGGGGACCGAACAGGGCGGTCATCGGTCCCATCGGACTAGGAAAGGAGGGGAAGGAAGTCGGCCGTGCCCTTTCAAAGGAACCAGTTTAGGGAAATCACGGAAAACCTGCATGAGGACGGCCGGACGGGGTTTGAACCATCGTTCTCCCGAATGCAAGTCCAGTGTGTGCTTATCACTACGCCAACTCGCTCGGTCTGAATGATGAGTAAATTAAATGGATGAAATTATTACTACGAATACTGACTTGCCTTTTTTCTTTCTTGTTAATATTTCCGGATTTGTCTTGTTTGAATGCTGTTTAGTGAGGACATGCCGGGAATGTTGTGCAATTGTTGCCCTGTTGCGAAGTTCACGCTTTCGTCCTGGTTCTTCATGCTGTCAGTGAAGTTAAATATTTTCCGTTGCCCTGGTATCATATTCTGTATCCGCTGATTAGTTCCGTGAACGAAGTTTCTAAAACTGTTCGCTCACACAACCATTATTTGCTTACGTGATTTCTGTAAACGGATACACTTTTCGATGAATTATTCCTCCATCTGTATTACTTGACACAACCCATCGGTTAAATTACTCTGGACGGCATAATAATGCGAAATGCTCCCGTTTCTCAGTTGTATTCTAAAACATTGTACAATATTCGTTAATATTATTAAACGCTCGAGAATGTAAGAGAACAATCTCGGATTTTTCCCCTTGAAAAATACGTTGATGCGAAAAAGACGTAAGGTGTTTGGTGACCTCCACGATGTGATGACGAAGCTTGCAAACTCTCGTATTTCCGCAAACACAGCAGCTATCATCGCATAATGACTACAGCGGACAATGGGGGACCCAAAGGTAGCAGCACCAAACACGAAACTCAGTGATCGACTGTAGCTTGTTTTTTTCCTTTTTTTTTACGCTGTAAACGCAGTAAAGAAATCTCGGTGCTACCAGGTGTTTCAATGTTTCCAAACAGCGCCTTACTTATTGGACATGAATAGTGTCCGACTTTCGCTAGTGTGTCCATGTACGCGGACTCTTAACCGCGCAGCTGCCCCTTTTTGTTAGTGGAAATATATGTTGCTTTACCTTAGGCTACGGCTAGAATTTCAATGCTTTACTTGTTCGCTTCGCAAGTTTCCTGCAGCAGATGCAATACTGAGACAGATGTTTCTCGCTTAGTGCTGTGTGCAGATGTTCCTGGGCGCAACATCTGCAAGTCGGACGATGTAATATCAACAGCTCACAGACGTAAGCATATTTGTAAACTTAAGCTGTCGGTACACAAATCAAGACTCTAGAACGACCTTCGCGCTCTGCTGGTCTTTTCTTTGACGAAGGGTTGCTAAATAGCGCCAATGGCTGCGAAGTGCTTTCGAAAGTGTTTGAGAATCACATGTTTGTTTGTAAAGCATTGACATGATATTTTTGGAAGGACTTGTCTCTGTAACAAATGGGGAAAAACTTTGAACTTCGTCTGTTGCTTCGTAAAAACTACATTGTGATATTCAGTTTCTGTATAACAACATTCCATGAAACGTATTTGTGCTTATAGCAGTAGTCTGTTGCCTGCCTTCTCTTAATTCTCGCAATACCGGATGGGGATGGGGTGGGGGTGTGGTGTACTTTGTGCATACCTTTTGAAAATATTGTAATCTAGTAAGCTAATTTTGTTTCAAAATTTTGAAAAAATATCTGTTGTTTCTACAGAATTCTTCCACCTGATTCCACAAATGTTTAAAATTTTTCTGTTAAAATTGACCAAAAAATGTAAGTCTCAATAGTAGATGTCACTTTCCCCAATGAACATCATATTAAATATTTGTAGGTTCAGGGCCTTACACATCAGTATCTTTGTAAAAATTATTTTGTAAGTAAAAATCAACAATAATTAACTAAATTTGCTTTTCTAAAATTTTAAGGCTGTGCATAAAGTACCCCCGCCCCCTCTAAGTTTGTAGTACACGTTAATAAAAATTCCTTTATGTTGCTAAGAGTGTGCTAAAATATATTTGCATATTCTGGACCCCACCAACAAATCAGTATCTCTTTAGAAGGTATGTTGCTAATATAAATCGTCAATAATTTACGGGGCAAAAAGTACACTCTCCCTGGCAATGTGCTTCATAAAAAATGCATTGCTGTTGCTAAGGTTAAACTCTTCTCGGTTCAGTAACATGTACGGAACGTAAATGCGCTTCTGAATACTGCTGTTCCTCACGGAATTGCTACTGATATTTGTCACTTGATAAAAATTCGCTAATTTTCTAATTGTTCTCGTCTTGTTTGCAGTATATCATTTTTTTGTTTTTTAAAATATGTATTCTGAAGATATATACTGGGAACGGATTGCTACTAACAATATGTAATTAAAAAGATGTTTCGTTTGCGACATACATTTAATTAATTACATTTTACTGATGCCTTATTATGAGAGATTTATAACTTGTGTAAACCTTGGCTTCCAATTTCATCCTTAATCCTTAACTCCTATGTGGATCGTGTTTATTTCAGTTTGTAACTCTGTTTCCGTATTTTTGCCCACATGCGCCTCATCCCGTGCGTTGGTGGCTTCCCTTTGGCTTCTGTTGTTCTGCAGTCCACGATGTGCAGGTTAAAGATTCTGCTGATCACTGTACATTGATTGATATGTCGCAGTACTCAGCTTTAAATCTGTAATCATTTTCTTGTGCCATCTAGTTTTACCAGTTTGCTCCCAAACTTGTCGTAGGAAGTTAGACTTCCTTTGCGTAAGGAATCTACACTCTTTTCTATTTCCTTGTTCACTCCGTCATTATTCCCGGGACTCAGTATTCGTTTTTTGAAAGGTCCAATCATACTTCGTTCGAGCATCTTAATTTGTCTGTATCTAAGTTTTGTACATCCAGCGCAGTATTTGTAATGCGTGCGACCCGCAAAGCGTACAACGTTCTGGCAGTGTCACATCTCGGCAAGATACTCCTTTCTTGACAACCACATAAAAGCGATTTTATTTCATTTACTTATTTTCTCACGCCATATTTGTCAGTGTTTCTCATATCCATCCCTTGCAAGGTATTTTTAGAATTCGACTCTTTGTATATCATCCTGTGTCGTTCTTATCTTTAATTTTATGTTATTTCACTTATGTTTGTAGAGTTATTCTGGCTGTTGTTGGACCACTATAAGTAAAGGTACCGATATCGCAGGGTTAACCACAAAGGCTAAGACAGTACCCACCCAACCTAATTTTTGGGTTTCTGAAATGGAGTATAGTTTTTGCTTACGTTCTCTGAGCGCTTGTCTCCGTCCACTTCTTAAGTTTTCTAAATCACAGTGGTCATGCTCCTGTTGTGATGCCGAAGAGTACAGAGGTTTTGTAGAAATTCTTTGATCTTGTGTTGATTGTTGAGTCGTATCTGTATTAGCATGTGTTGTTCTTGGTTATTTATCAAGATTGAACTGTCTGTCGAATCATAGGCCGGCTTGTAAAAGTCTGTAAAAGTCTTAGGTTGGCCTTAATGTAACGTATTTCAGTCTTCGTTAACAACAGACTTTTGCCTCCACCTGTTCCTTCCAGTGATAAATTGACTATCTTAGAATACCTGTTGCATTTGTTACCAACCATCCCCCACCTTTTCGAAGATGTTATCTATGTATATATAAAAATCCCCCTAATCTATATGATAACTTTTCATTTCAGAATTGATTCTACGTTTAATTATTAATATCCTTTTGGAGCATCTCCGGTTTGCACTCAGTGGCTTTCTCACTGTTCCATACATTATTATTCGAGAAACATACTTTACAACGTAATCGCTTCGAACCGGAAACGAAACGTCAGTGCATGGAGTGGCGCCACACCGCCTGTATTCCGAAGAAAAAGTTCAAAGCCGCACCCTCAGCCGGTAAGGTCATGGGCAGCGGCCTTCTGAAGGGGATTATTTTGTTCGATGTCTTGATTCGCGGTGCAACGATCAACACGGAAGTGTACTGTGCTACCCCTCAGGAAATCGAAGAGACAACTTCGGCGTGTTCGTCGCCACAGAAATACAGACTAACTTTTCCTTCTCCATGAGCATAACAAGTCTTCACATGCGAGAGCACATCTACTCTACAGCCAGGATGTGATACCTTCCGACTTTCATCTGTTTAGCCCAATGAGGGATGCACTCTGCGGGAAGCAGTGCGTGGATGATGGGGAGGTTATTGATGCAGTAAGACGTTGGCCCCGACGTCGTTCGGTAGAGTGCTACCACGCGGGCATACAGGCTTTCCCAGTAAGGTGGCGTAAGGCCGTCGCACTGAACGGAGATTATGTTGGAAAATAGGGCTTTGTAGCCAAAGGAATGGGAAATAATTTGGTGTGTTGGAAACCCGAATAAAACTAACGTGCATTCAGAAAAAACAAATGTATTGCATTACTAATTGAACGCTCTCCTGTTATAATGCAATAGATGGAAGCTGAAGCATTTGCCTTTCGCGAGCTATGGTCATATTGTGAGCAATCCAGGTACACCTGATGAACCGACTAACTTGCCACTGTCTCCCACCAATTTCTCCCTGGTATCGTCTCTTGTATAATCCGGGCGCTGCGGTGGTCACTCTCCACGCTGTATTAATTCTCTGAGAGTTGTTAGGTTGACTATAACTTGAAATGCCTTTATAGACTTTGGAATAAATGGGGAGGATCCAGTGGCAAGTTTAAAGCTCTGAAATTGTGTGTGGAAGAGTTTCGGACACCACACACACACACACACACACACACACACACACACACACACACCGAGCAACAGTTGCATAAACAGGGCGTCTATAAATGATTCATTCGTTTTCAAAGCTCTGTATTTTATTCCAAAGTTTGTATGTAAAAATATGATTGATTCGTGAATAGAATCGTAAACTCCCGTGTTGGCATTGTGCCCACCAGTCGACATTACGAGAGCAATGAGTTGACAAAATGGCGAAAAAGTAACAAAAGAGATTTTGTATGTTAGAATATGCGAGATATTTATCCGTTAGAACAGTGCAGCGTGCTTTCTGGAGTTTTGAAAAAGAATCGCCATGTAAATAGTGCATTGTGCGTTAGTATCGGCAGGTTAGAGACAGTGGTTGCCTGTGTAAACTGAAAAGTGCCAGTCGATCAAGTATGCCAGATGCAACCGCACAGAGTGTGAGGGAAGACTGTGATGAGTCCTTTTACTTTCGATATGTTGCAATTTCAGTTGTTTTCACAACTGACTACTGATTCCGAGGATCTTCCAACAAGACGGGCCGCCACCACCACCACCACCACCACCACCATTGGAGCATCGGTGTTCGTCCCTACCTAAACGAAGAAGACAGGATGTTGCTACGTAAGGTATTGAACGAATTTGACTACCGTTTGGACGTGTGTCGTGTGACCAAAGGGGTACTCATAGAACATTGCGGACTGCAAAATGCAAACTTTTGAGATCACGGATCTATTCATGCATTAATCATATTTGTGCGTGTTACTTTGGAAAGTATATAACTATGCAAACGACTGAGTCATTTATAGTAACCCAGTGTAACATAGTCCAACAGTATCAAATGGTTCAAATGGCTCTGAGCACTATGGGACTTAACGTCTGAGGTCATCAGTCCCCTAGAATTTAGAGCTACTTAAACCTAACTAACCTAAGGACATCACACACATCCATGCCCGAAGCAGGATTCGAACCTGCGGCCGTAGCGGTCGCGCGGTTCCAGACTGTATCCAGCAGTATCCGTCACCGTTGTTACACAGATTATTCTGGCCCCGCTCTTGCCGCCCTTCTTTAGAAGCTGAAGCTGTTCATATTTTGCAGATCGTAAAAGAAATGCAGAAAGGACGAAAATGGACATTTCGGTCAAAATTTGTACATTTTTTGAAATTAGTAAGGGTTGACAGATCACACTTTATTACATTTTATGTATATGACGCCATTTCGTCGCAAATCCGTTAAGGAAATTAAAAGTTTCGGTGACATGTGGATCAACATACACTGATAGTCAAAACATTATTACCACCTTCTTATTGGCGTGTTGGCCCACCTTTGGAACGCAATATAGTAGCTATTTTGCTTGGCGTGGATTTTCGGCGGTATCTGGCGCCAGATGTCTATGCATAGGTTACACCATTCCCGTAAATTACAGGCCGGTGGTTTGTGAGCGCGGAGCTGGCGTCCAATAGCGTTCCAGATGGGTTCCATTGGTTCAGATCAGGGAAGTGAGTTCATTATCACGGTCCTCAAACCATTGTAGCACGATTCTGGCGTTGGGGCAAGACGTCAAGCAGAAGGGATGCGGGTCTTACACAGTAGTTGTCACGTAGTCTATTTGATTACTACTGGCACATGTTCCTGAAAGTCTATGTGAATATTCTAGTTTGCATAATAAAGCTCCCAATAGCCACCGTCCGTGGCCGGTGCATGTTTCGAGAAGCCGGTCACCTGGACGACGACGTATTAGGACATGACCATCTATCTGACGTAACAAGACAATGCGACACGTTTCCTTTAATCCACGGTCCAATAGCAATGCTCCCGCGCCCACAGCAATTGTAATTAACGTTGTCGTTGGCTGCAACATACAAAGAGGTAGACGTCTACTGCGGAACCCCATGTTCTAACAGTGTGACTGAACGGTATGCTCCGATACACTTTGCGCCTTCACCAGCATGGTAATCTATCGTTAGATCTGCCACTGATCGCAGCCTATCCTACTTTACAGAACGAGCAAGCCTTCTATCTTCACGGTTCATTATGAGGCGTGGACGTATTCCATATTTTGCTTTCTTGTGGTTTCACCTATCTTCAGTCACTTTCCATAACAGCTCGCGACAGTAGCATGTGAACAATCGACTTCGCTGTTTCCGAGGTGCTCGTTCCCAGGCGACGGGCCATAACAATCTGCCCTTTCTTAAAATCGCTTATGCCAGTGGATTTTCGCCATTTGCGGCCGTGTCGCCCCCACAAATGGTTACCCCGTTCGTCTCCGCTCCGCTCATATACTTTTACCCTCTCGTGCTTCCAGAATTATATATTTAACGCACACCTTTCAACGTAGCTAGTATTTGTAACTTTTCTTAAATCCTACAAAAATGGTTTAGCGTTATTATTGGCATCCGAGCTACATTACGACATATTCGTCTTAGGAAAAGAACCACAAGTGATTTATTAGTAAAGTTAAGAATATTTTTTTAAATAAAAACAGAATAGTCACGAAAGTCGCATGGTTTAATATTTTTGTCTGCCAAATTCAAATCACCATATAAAGCGGAAGTCTGGATGGCGGGTGGGGATTTAAACCAGAATCATCCTTAGGACGAGTCGAGTGCCCCGGGAACTGTGTCGCCTCGAACCATGAGAAAAACGCCTTTCCCACAAAACCTAGGAAAATATCAATAAATGTGTTCCCGCTTGTGTTTCGAATTGATGGTACTACGAGGATGATGAAGACTACGGTTTTCATAGTTGGTGTCAGTCATAATGGCGATTCCACTACCTTTCGATGATTTTACATTTCCGTGAACATAAGTTCCTCGTCTTCTATGAAAGTGTCAACAAACCGTACATACGTAGGAAAGTGCCACGCTGTTCGTCGCTGGTGCGAAAACTCAGCTTGCCCATTTTTCACACGATCTACCGCGAACTATCTATGAAGGGCAACAGGCAGATTCTATATTTCCAGATCACCGGAAACGACTTGACACGGTGCTCCAATGCAGGCTGTTAACGGAGGTACAAGCATATGAAATAAGTTGACAGCCATTTGAGTGGCTCGAAGTCTTATTAAGTAACAGAACCTAGAACGTTGTCCTAGGCGGCGAGTGTTCATCAGAGACAAGAGTCTCGTCAGGAGTGCTATAGGGAAGTATGATAGTACGACTCTTTTGTATATACATTAGCGGACACTTTCGGCAGCAGTCAGCGGATGTTTACTGATGATGCTGTGATGTACGGTAAGGTGTCGAAGTTGAGTGATTGTGGGAAGGTACTTGCCGACTTAGACAAAATTTCCAGTTGGTTTGATGAACGGCAACTAGCTCTAAATGAGGAAAAATGTAAATTGATGCGGATGAATAGGGAGAACAAACCAGTAATGTTCGGATACAATATTACTAGTGTCCTGCTTGACACAGTCAAGTCCTTTAAATATCTAGGCGTAACGTTGCAATGCGGTAAGAAATGGAACGAGCATGTGAAAACGGTGATAGGGAAGGCGAATGGTCGTCTTCGGTTCATTGGGAGAAAGAGTGGTTGCCCTGTGGAGGAAACCGCAAATAGGACGCTGATGCGACCTATTCTTGAATACTGCTCGGATGTTCGGGATCCGTACCAGATCGGAATCCCTGGAGGGAAGGCGACGTTCTTTTCGAGAATCACTATTGAGAAAATTTAGAGCCGGCATTTGAATCTGACTGCTGAACAGTCCTACTGGCGCCAACAAACATAGCGCCTGGGGACCACGGAGATAAGATACGAGAAATTAGGGCTCATATGGAGGCATATAGATAGTCTTTTTTCCTTCGCTCTATTTGCGAGTGGAACAGGAAAGGAAATGACTAGTAGTGACAGGGTACCCTTCGCCACGCACCGTACGGTGGCTTGTGGAGTGTCTGTGTGGATGCCGACGTATTTGCATTTCTTTGCTGAGTACAGTGTGCCCACTTGCATATATACCATAACGGGCCGAATGGTAAAGGTACATTAAATTTTTATTGATATTCAAAATTTGATAATAGGTTTCAGCGTATGAGTGATTTTATCATTTCAGAAAAGTACATATCATGTATTTTAACTGTTACTTAACTTCCATTATGTCAGTTACCCTTGTTATTGACTGCCCTAGGTATTTAAAGGGTGACAATTATTGAACTATATAAAAAAATACGTAAATTAGTTACAAACTACAGCGTGCACACACTTTATTCAACATGTAAACGCCACTACAGATATTCGTATTTAGGTTATGACATGTTCGTATGCCTGCCATCATTGGCGATGATGTGGCGCAGACGAAGAGCGAAATTCTGCATGACCCGCTGAAGTGTCGGAACATCGATGCTGTCGATGACCTACTGAATGGCTGTTTTCAGTTCAGCAATGGTTTTGAGGTTTTTGCTCTAAACCTTGTCTTTAATACAGCCTCACGAAAAGGGGTCGCATGTGTTCAGATCCCGAGAAAATGGCGACCAATCGATGACCCATGTCATTGTCCTGTGGGTACCCCAGAGCCAGAATGCGGTCCCCAGAGTGCTCCTCCAGGACATCAAACACTATCCCGCTTCGATGGGGTCGAGCTCCGTCTTGCATGAACCACATCCTGTCGAAATCAGTCACTTTGGATAATGGGGATGAAATCATCTTCCAAAACCTTCACGTACCGTTCGGAAGTCACCATGCCACTAAGGAAGGTTCGCATCGATTTTTCCGTGACTGGCTATTACACACTACACAGTCAACCGTTGAGGGTAAGAGACTTCTTGATCGCGAAATGCGGATTCTCAGTCCCCCAAATGCGCCGATTTTGCTTGACGAACCTATCCACATGAAGGTGGGCTTCGTCGCTAAACCAAACCATGCATGCGCATACTAATTCCCATTATGCCCCGCGGCCAACCGTGCAGTTTGAACGTCCTAAACCAAACCGTTCAGAAGTTACGACGATTTTATTTCATACAGTTCAATGATTGACACCATGTATATAACACTTACATCCACCTTTCACTAAAAATACTATTTGAATAGCCATGTTTCCGCATAAACCACCGTTGTGTAGTAATTACTTCTATGACCGTCGCCTAAGAGGGGAATATACGCAGTTAGCATCCTCCAGCACTTGGGAACATTCGCAATCTGGTAAGCAGAAGAACGATGCTGTCTTCAAACTGCTACAGAAGGAGTTGCCCTGGACCAGTGTTCAGTTACATACCATCTCAGAATAGTATAAGCAGTACTCAGCGTGTCGAATCGGTTGAAGAAAGTCATTACACGGCTACAGCTCATCTGCTTGAGTGGAATGTAACATTTATTATACCTCTGTTTCGAATACTGTACATTCCAGATGTCAATTTCTCCGCGCATTGTCCCCGATAATCAATATGTGTTCTTTGTTAGAACCATCAGTATAATTATTTTAAAACTAATTCAAAATCGAAACTACTTTGGTGTTCGAGAGGCGTTCTATTCAGCAGCGTAAACCCAAGAAAAACAGAAATCAGGAAGACTCACTCACAGACTAGAGAACTATTCTCCGCAGAAGTACTTTATAGTGAATTACATCACCACAGCGTATTTTCATATTAACGTCATACTATATGCTGTGTGGTGCTCAGTTTTATGTTTAATGGTGTAAGCTATTTAGTAACAACTATCGAAGTATATTGGGACAATGTCCTGGAGATACAAGGGTCTATGCTGAAGTGTGTTCTTCTTTCAAGATGGAATCAACTTCTTTCCTTAAGAAAGTGACGCTCATGCTCACAGGAAATTCTGGTGATATACTTCGTTGCAAAGCTAAGACTTTTTTTACCATTGGCATAATTCATCAAATAGTACACTCTTCAGTGATAAATAGATACACATTAGTTACAGTGTCTCCTGTGCGAAGAATGACGAGTACCATCTTTCTCATCGTCGTGATCACGGGAATGGGTATACATGAACTTCATCGAAAGCTTACATGGAAATCATTTAATGAATGGCCATACACAGAAAGTTCACGTTGACACTCGTTTCTTATTTTAGGTATTAGGAATAGACTAAATCACATCTTTATATGACTTTTGTACTAAAAACAATTATTTACAAAATGTTATAGCATTTGCAACGAGAAGGAGATATCTTACAAGGTGACAACCATTTACACTGCTCTCTCTAGGGCTACGGTGATGCCTTAACATTGTGATTTAATACTGAAAGATTTCGTTAAGGATGTGAGTGACACAGTTTCTGTTCGTTTATTATTCGTATTCGTTTTTCGACTGTCGCTGTTTCTGCTGAGAAATAGTTTGTTAGTGGCAGGTCGACGCCGACTTCCATAATATATTTCGCTACATTGATCCTTGAAACGTTCATTTTACAATCACATTCTCTCTGAATAAATATTTAATTAAAAGAGCCAGGTTGTTTCCTTTTGATAGCAAACAAAAGATTACAATATCCTCTGTGACGGAACGAGGTTTCTCTCTCATTTTCCCGTAAGGGTACACCTTTTTGGTGACAAGCAATGGCTTCAGACAGGTGAGAACACCTTTCATTGAAGTGCGAGCAGTAGCTTCAAGGGAGAAGCGAGGATACTGGATGACAGCATCTGTCTATAAGATCTAAAAATATAAAGTAAAATTGGTCTGAGGCGACCGGGAGAAGTCTTCGCCCCATAGCGTTAAATCTGACGCACAAGATGGTAAGCTGACTGACATCCCCAGCGCACCCATTCGCCCAGCGAGGAAATTGTCTATTAACTACTTGTGCCGCTTGTTTTACATTACCCACGCGACGATCCACCACATTTAAACTGCGTCGCAGCAAAGAACTGCTGCGTTTCTGTCCCACCACTAGGGGACTGGACAGAATGAACATTAATCTCCGCCAGGAAGTTCTGGTGTTAGACCTGATTATGTCAACGCAGATCTCATTCTGCAAAAAAGAGTTTCATGTAAATATTGATTATGAAGCTCACCGAACAAAATACTAATCAACACTTGAAAGAGCATACTACAACTGGATTTCCGAACGATGGTGGTCGAATTTAGGCCTGCCCTGCGCATCTGCGACACGTATTCTCCGACAGCCAACGAGCGTTCAGTAGTGTTCCCAGCACTCTGCTGTGAATGTTGTAGCCAACGTGAGCATTAAACGCGATCGTAGCGAGTTATTCGGTGAACTTTTATTCCATTTGTTGCGAGTTGTCACGGCTAATGGTGGTGGTAAGCAACACATTCCGCACATGCAAGAGAGAGTCGTAATTTACAGCATACACGTTTTCTTCAAGCACAGAGGAAATATATAAGTTAACCGCAACCGTCGCATGCAACCGGCAACAATAAAATACCCGTTCGTGTCTCAAGCTGTGCGAACCGCCATCGTTCGCAGATCTAACTATAGTCGCTTTGGAGCGCAGTAGACGGTGTAGAACTGGCACCAGCCCGTTAATGTGGTATGTATGTGGCAGTCGCCTGTACGGAACCGGTGTAGTAAGATAGGTCAACGTGGAAAGTTGACAGAAAGGCAAGAGGAGCAATGCTGTTTGGACGTGTCCACTGCTGTGCTGTGAATGAAGTTGACTGATTTGTTCTGTGCCTATTGCACTCCGTTAGGGAACACATGGATTGTTAATATTGTATATGGATTATGTTGAAGTTGTCGTCCGATGATGTCCCATATGTGCTCGATTGGTGACAGATCTGGTGATAGCGCGGGCCAAGGCAACATGTCGACAACCTGTAGAGCATGTTGGGTTAAGACAGTGACACGTGGACACGTGTTATCCAGCTGGAAAATGCCCTCAGGAATGGTGTTCCAGAAAGGCAGCACAAAACATTGAATCACCAGATTGACATACAAATTTTCAGTCAAGGTGTGTGGGATAGCCACGAGAGTGCTCCTGCTGTCATACAAAATTGCACCCCATACTATAACTCAAGGTACAGGTTCAGTGTGTCTAGCACGCAGACAGGTTTGTTACAAGGCTCCTAACCAATACACGGTCATCACTAGCACTGAGACATAACCAGCTTTCATCGGAAAATGTAACAGACTTACAATGAGCTCTTGCTTGACATCACCGAAGTCACAAATGGTATTGGTTTGTACTCAGTGTAATGCACTCCACAGGACTTCAGCCTCAGAGGTATCCTTGAAGTAAAGGATTTGCAACAGTTCATGGAGTAACTGTGGAGCCAACTGACGTTCAGATTGCTGCTTCAGATGAAGTATGATGCGCCAGAGCCAGACCCTGACCGCCATGGTCGTCACTTTCGATAGTGCCATGTGAGTAGTAGGGTAACTGGGGTGCTAATGCATTTTGTTTGTACAGGTTGCCTATATCAGAGGCAAGCACACATTCAGGGGCACATCTGTTCTCTTTTCATTGACCGGTCCTTAACCCATTGTTCTGCTAAGTGGATTACCCTCCCTCCCCCTTGCTGATACAAGTCACTTTCAGAACTGTTATTTGAAAATTTCCCCTCCCACTTTATCGATTTGATTGACTAATTAAATGACTCAGTTAATTAACCCCTCTGTGAAACCTTTCAGCCCTCCCCCTTGTGAAAATTGAAGGGAAAAAGACTCAGTTGTTGGTTATTTGGCAGGGAAGCAGTTGCAGTGTTTGGAATATTGTTTAAACAGTTTCTGGTTGACAAGGCAGTAAGTGAAATATTGTCCTTATTCATCTATTTAAAGAATATGTTGGCAAATTGACTGCAGTGTCTGGAATACTGTTTACTTAACCCTTTTGAGAGTGACAAGGCAGCTTGAAATATTTAAACAATTGTAGAATTTTTTTCATCCCTTACATGCAAGGAATACTATCAACATAAATCACTGCTCGTAATTATGCTGTTAAAAATCTCTTGCACCAACCCCAGGGCATTATGCAGCCACATCCCCGACTGCTTCACTGGACCAGCTGCTTCACATATTATAGCACGTGCAGGACATACTACACCCACTCGGGACCCACAACTGGCAGATCAGATATCATGCTCCCCCCTGCGGGTTCGGGGGTTAGAATCGGCCCACGGTATTCCTGCCTGTCGTAAGAGGCGACTAAAAGGAGTCTCACATGTTTCGGCCTTATGTGATGGTCCCCTCTCGGGTTTGACCTCCATCTTTCTAAATTTATCCGAAGAGCGAGCCAATTGGGGAAGGGCGCCTTACATGGTGCACTGTATCCGTCGTGCAATTAGACCTTTAGCCGGATTGCTCGTCGTTGCAATGGTGTCCCGCTCGTTTTCGATCTCTTGGGCGAGAATACGTCCCTGGGTGCGATTACCATGCTGCCCTCTGCAGTGTTTCTTTTAACTGTGACGACGACCTTGGACATTTTTGCACCTAACGGTAGCCAGTCCGTTGTGGTGGGGCCGCCATGTACCCTCTTGGTTGTAGCCCCCTGACAACACAGGGATCGCTCTACTGATGCCTGCGCCGTTAACTCCCCACGTATGCCAAGGAGTAGATGCCTATCCTCCTGGGGTATCGGGACTCCCGGCAACGGCCATCCTGCCAGGTGGCCTTTGCTGTGGCTGGGTGGCGCCCGTGGGGAGGGCCCTTGGTCGGAGTAGGTGGCATCAGGGCGGATGACCCGCAATGAAGCGTGGTACATCATCTCTCGCTGGCGGCCAGCCGCCTGCAGTCTCTAAGCGTTCTCGGGCTCAATTTAATGCTCAGAAGTACAATCCGAAAACGTTCCCCTCCCTGGCCACGCCGTGGGAAGAGCGTAAGTCTCAGGATGGAGGTAACAGTTATTCGCCCCGATTCTTAGTTTGTACGAGAGCTGATGGGGAGTCTTTTCTCTCCACAAAGCCTCAGTTCTTCGTCGAGCATTTAGAGGACAAGTTTGGGGAGGTGGAGGGCTTGTCTAAAATGCGCTCTGGGTCAGTACTGATACAAACGGCATCCTCTGCCCAGTCACGCAGGTTACTTGCTTGTGACAAGTTGGGGGATGTTAACGTTACTATTACACCACATAAGAGTTTAAATATGGTCCAGGGTGTTATTTTCCATAGGGACCTCCTTTTGCAGTCTGATGACGAGCTGCGCGCCAACTTAGAACGTAGAGGTGTTCATTTCGTCCGGCGCGTTCATCGGGGTCCGAGGGACAATCAGGTTCCTACCGGTGCCTTCATCTTGGCCTTCGAGGGTGATACGTTACCGGAAAAGGTCAAGGTGATGGTCTACCGATGTGACGTCAAACCCTATATCCCTCCCCCGATGCGGTGCTTCAAGTGCTGGAAGTTCGGCCATATGTCTTCCCGCTGCACTTCCAGCCTCACCTGTCGAGATTGCGGACGCCCATCTCATCCCGATACTCCATGTGCCCCGCCTCCCATCTGCGTCAACTGCGGGGAGCACCATTCACCTTGCTCGCCTGACTGCAAAGTCTTTCAGAAAGAGCGCAAAATCATGGAATATAAGACCCTGGACCGGCTGACCTATACTGAGGCCAAAAGGAAATATGACAGACTCCATCCTGTGAGAATGACATCTTCTTATGCAGCTGCTACAACACCTGTGCTAGCCCCATCAGTTTCGAGACTTCCAGCCAGCTTGATAAGCAGTAAGACTCCTCTTGCCCCCTTGCCCGTGGGGGGCTCTACCCAACCGGTTGCTCCTGCACCACCTACCTCAGGAGCAACCTCCTCCCACCTGTCGGGGACGTCCGTCCCCGCTTCTCAGCCGGAGAAGCGTCTCACTTCTTCGGCTACTCTCGCCCGTAAGAGTTCCCTTGGGACCCTCCCTTCCCAGGGTTCCACCAGCGGGAAGGATGACGGCCGCCAGTGGCATAAGTCCTCACCAGCGGCCGGGCGTAGGGCTTCACGATCCTCCTCTGTCCCGGAGACTGAATCGGTGAAGCCTTCCCAGCCGGTGAAACCCAAGGTTCAGCGAGAGAAGTCCAAGAAAAAGACCTCTAAGGCCAAAGAACTTGCGGTGGCACCAACCCCACCGCACCTTTCGCGCTCTGCGTCTGAGGATGAAGTCGAGATTCTAGCGTCCGCTGAGGACCTTGATCTCGCTGGTCCCTCAGACGCCATGGATGCCTCTCGTACGGGTACTGAATCGGTGGCAGTGGGTGAACAAGCGGCGTAAATTGCCTTCCCAGTCCTTTCACGCCTTTCTCAGCCATGGACAATATCATCCTCCAGTGGAACTGCGGCGGTTTTTTCCACCATCTAGCTGAGCTCCGCCAACTTATCAGCCTTCGCCCTTTCTTCTGCATTGCTCTGCAGGAAACTTGGTTTCCAGCAATGCGAACCCCCGCCCTCCGTGGCTTTCGGGGTTATTTTAAGAACCGGGCTGCTTATGAAAGGGTGTCTGGTGGCGTCTGCATATATGTCCTTCACACTCTGCACAGCGAGTCTGTCCCTCTCCAGACGCCTTTAGAGGCTGTCGCTGTACGCGTGTGGACGCCACAGGCTGTTACCGTCTGCAGTCTTTACATTCCACCGGATGGTGATG
Source organism: Schistocerca serialis cubense (assembly GCF_023864345.2). Classification (NCBI taxonomy): domain Eukaryota; kingdom Metazoa; phylum Arthropoda; class Insecta; order Orthoptera; family Acrididae; genus Schistocerca; species Schistocerca serialis. The sequence goes on from NC_064639.1 coordinate 466,825,044, forward strand.
TCTCGCAGCATGTCCTGGCTGCACTGGTCGCCCAATTGCCGCCACCTTTCTTGCTATTGGGCGACTTCAACGCCCATAACCCTCTGTGGGGTGGGTCAGTGGCCACAGGTCGAGGCGCCATCGTTGAGCATTTATTGTCGCAGCTCGATCTCTCGCTGTTAAATGATGGTGCCTTCACACACTTCAGTGTGGCGCATGGCACCTACTCCGCCATTGACCTTTCCATCTGTAGCCATAGCCTCTTACCGTCTGTCCAATGGAGTGTGCATGACGACCTGTGTGGTAGTGACCACTTTCCGCTCTTTTTGTCACTACCACAGCGTCACTCTTCTCATAGCCCTAGCAGATGGGCTATGAATAAGGCTGACTGGGATTTGTTCTCCTCCACTGCCTCTTTTGAGCCTCTCTCTACTGATGACATTGATGCGGTGGTTCAATCGGTCACCACCGGAATCGTTACTGCCGCCGAATCTGCCATTCCCCGTTCTTCTGGGTCCCCTCGGCGGAAGGCTGTGCCTTGGTGGTCGCCTGAGATCGCTGAAGCGATTAAAGATCGCCGGCGGGCGCTCCAGCGTCACAAGCGACATCCCTCGTTAGCCCACCTTATCGCCTTCAAACGGCTGCGTGCGCGGGCCCGCCTCCTTATCCGCCAAGGCAAGGAGGAGTGCTGGGAGCGGTATGTGTCCACCATTGGCCTCCATGTCACTCCCTCGCAGGTCTGGGCCACGATTCGACGCGTCTACGGCTATCGGACCCCTGCCAGCGTCCCTGCGCTCTCACTGAATGGAGCCGTTTGTACTGACTCCGACGTCATTGCAAATCGCTTAGCAGAGCATTTTGCTATGAGTTCCGCTTCTGCGAATTACCCCCAGGCCTTCCGCTCCATTAAAGAGCGGCTGGAACGTCGGAGCCTTTCGTTTCGCACCAACCACCCGGAATCTTACAATGCTCCATTCAGTGAGTGGGAATTTCGCAGTGCCCTAGCTGCTTGCCCTGATACCGCTCCTGGCCCAGATGGCATCCACTGTCAGATGCTGAAACACCTTTCAGTGGACTGCCAGCGGCGCCTTCTCGATCTTTACAACCGTCTTTGGGTCGAGGGGGAGTTTCCGTCGCAATGGCGGGAAGGCATTGTCATCCCCTTTTTGAAACCTGGAAAGACCCCTCTGGAGGTGGACAGCTACCGTCCCATTAGCCTCACCAACGTTCTTTGTAAGTTGCTTGAACGGATGGTGAGCCGGCTCTTGCATTGGGTACTGGAGTCTCGGGGCCTTCTGGCTCCGTCTCTGGGTGGGTTCCGTAAAGGCCGCTCCGCCATCGACAATCTGGTGAGCCTGGAGTCGGCCATCCGTACTGCTTTTGCCCGCCGTCAGCACCTGGTCGCTGTCTTTTTCGACATGCGGAAGGCGTACGATACGACATGGCGTCATCACATTCTTTCTACGCTTTATGGATGGGGTCTTCGGGGTCCTCTGCCGATTTTTATCCGCAATTTTCTGTCGTGTCGTACCTTCCGCGTGCAAGTCGCGGCCTCGTATAGTTCCTCCCACGTCCAGGAGAACGGTGTGTCACAGGGCTCTGTTTTAAGTGTCTGTCTGTTTTTAATAGCCATTAACGGGCTTGCTGCGGCCGTGGGAAATTCTGTCTCCGCTTCCCTGTATGCTGACGACTTCTGCCTTTACTACAGCTCTACTGGCATTGCAGCTGTTGAACGTCAGCTACAGGGCGCTATCTGTAAGGCGCAGTCTTGGGCTGTAGCGCATGGGTTTCAGTTTTCGGCATCCAAGACCCGCGTTATGCATTTCTGCCGGCGCCGAACAGTCCATCCTGAGCCGCGGCTTTATCTTGCCGATGAACTCCTTGCTGTGGTGGAGACCCACAGGTTTTTGGGGGTGGTTTTCGATGCCCCTTTGACTTGGCTGCCTCATATCCGGCAGCTGAAACAGACGTGTTGGCGGCATCTAAACGCTCTGAGATGCTTGAGCCACACCCGCTGGGGCGCCGACCGCTCTACCCTGTTGCGGCTCTACCAGGCGTTTATCCAGTCCCGTCTGGATTATGGGAGCCTGGCTTATGGCTCAGCATCCCCATCTGCGTTACGGGTGCTGGACCCAATTCTCCACAGCGGGATACGCCTTGCCACTGGTGCTTTCCGCACCAGCCCTGTGGACAGCGTACTAGTGGAGGCAGGTGTACCTCCACTGCGGGTACGACGCCAACAATTACTGGCTGCTTATGCTGCCCATGTTTTTAGTTTGCCCGGGCATCCAAATTACCGTGTCCTGTTCCCGCAGTCGGTCGTCCATCTGCAGGACCGTCGGCCCCGGTCGGGTTGTCCGATCGCCGTACGCGTCAAGGAGCTTCTCTGCGGGCTTGGGTTTTTCCCTGTTCCGCCTCCTTTCCAGGCGCCTCTGCGTACACCCCCGTGGTGTGTTCCTCGCCCTTGCCTTCGGCTCGACTTGGCACAGGGCTCGAAGGACTCGGTCCCTCCAGAGGCCTTCCGCCGCCGCTTTTATTCCATCCTTGCCACGTATCAGGGCTCTGGAATTGTTTACACCGACGGTTTGATGGTTGCTGGTCGTGTCGGGTATGCGCTAACTCTAGGGGACCATTCCGAACAACGGTCCTTGGCGGCTGGCTGCAGCGTTTACACTGCTGAGCTAGTCGCCATCTTTCGAGCCCTGGAGTATATCCGCTCCTGCTCAGGTGAGTCCTTCGTGATCTGTAGCGATTCCCTGAGCGGTTTACGAGCTCTCGACCAGTGTTTTCCTCGTTCTCGTCTGGTGATGGCTATCCATGAGTCCCTGCATACTCTTGCCTGTTGCGGCCGCTCTGTGGTCTTTGTGTGGACCCCCGGTCATGTCGGTTTCCCGGGTAACGAACATGTTGACCGCCTGGCGAAAGAGGCCACCAGTAAGCCATCTCTGGATGTTGGCCTCCCAGAGACTGATTTGCGGGCAGTCCTCCGCCGAAAAGTTTTTGCGCTTTGGGACGCTGAATGGCGCGATCGGATTACACCCAATAAACTCCGTGCCATTAAGGAGACGACGACTGTGTGGCGGTCATCCATGCGAGCCAACCGCAGGGACTCCGTCGTCCTTTGTCGGCTCCGCATTGGCCACTCCCGGCTAACACACAGTTATCTACTGCGCCGGGAGGACCCTCCTGTATGTCGCTGCGGGGCGGCTTTGACAGTGGCCCACATTCTGTTGGCCTGCCCCCTTTTAGCTGTGGTCAGGCAGACATTTGCGCTGCCCAATACGCTCCCTGCCCTTTTAACAGACGACTCCACTATGGCTGACTTAGTTTTACGTTTTATTCGGGCAGGGGGATTTTATCATTTAATCTGAGTGTTTCTGTTTTATTTTATTGTTTTGTGTTGATTCTGGCCTTTGGCCTATGATTTTCAACTGATTTTTTTTTTAATGTGTTTCTAAGTGGTTGGCTTTTCCTTTTTTATTTCTATGGTCGGCCAACCACCGTCACACTCTGTGTGGTTTTAGTTCGTTTTGTCTTGTCTTTGTCTCAGTTTCTCTTGTTCTGTATCGTCTGTGATCTCTTCTGTTCCTCGTTTTTATTCTCTGTGGGTGTTCTTTGTCTTTGGAAAAAGGGACCGATGACCATAGCAGTCTGGTCCCTTTACTCCCCCCAAACCAACCAACCAACCAACCAGATATCATGCTGATCTCAAACAAAAGCGTAAAGTGGCGACAACCCTTTGATATTGATATCTGAGAAATTCATGTCGAAACCCACGCTCTCTCTCTCTCTCTCTCTCTCTCTCTCTCTCTCTCTCTCTCTCTCAAGAAGCCACGTCCTATTGCGTGCTACTGCCATATCATGCCAAACAGTATTGTCCTAGAAAATCAGCAACGTATTTATCGCTGTAATTACAATTAAATATTACTATTGTAGCCCCAAACTGGCGACTTTCAACAATGTGCAAAGTATCGGAAATAACCCCTCCCTCCCATCGCTGTGGCTGTGGAAATACCAGTGCCTATATCCTTCTTATGAATCGTCATAACTTTCCTTGTAAAATCCTTCATCCCCCCCCCCCCCCCTTTACGGCTATCAGTGCATTGAAACTGTTCTCCCATGTCAAATCTTTACAGGCCTTAAGACCGCACATAGTCATTTTCTTTGCACATGTCGGAACAATGACCCCATTACACAAATTTTATAAGCCTGCCAATCATAGTGACTTTGTCACATATCCCCTACTAAGTATAATACTTCGCCAATAACTGAATGCTGGTGGCACCAAACAGTATTGAGCGAAAATACGCAATGGATGGACATTCCTCATTTGCTTTTCTTGCTAATAGTACCAGTGTGCTGTAGGAAGAAAGACATAATCATTTTATAAGCAACTAGATGTTAAAAACATGATCGCAACGAATGTCACTGTCACCCTGCTTATAAAGCCCTCTTGTTCTACAGGCACTCAGAGGTATTGCTAATGATATCCACATTATAAACTGTACATGCTTTTTCAAATCGATATATGGTACTGCTTCCGAATGAAGTGGTTATCCACACAATTACTTCGAAATTGAATGCAGACGGTGATCACGGGGTTTTTATTAACAGACCAAAAGTGCGGGTGTACGTCAGCAACAGTGTAAGCCCTTAATAAAATCGCCCGTATCACCGAATTCAGAAAGTGATGGGGCTATGGAAGGTGATGATATGCCGATATTTCCAACTTCCTCTTGCCGCTGCTGGATATTTCGCACACTAATTAACAGTACTTCTAAAGCATTCTATCTTGATAACCATTTAGAAAGTGTAACAGAGCTTCTGCAATATATGCACAAAGTTACAGGCGAGCGAGGATAATGGTTGATTGAGAATGATCACATACAGTGGATGGCGTGCTATGTGAAAAATCACTTAAAAGATGTAATTCTAGGTTGAGGTCATAAGAAATGTACTAAATCATATGACCAATACACTAGCTTTTCAGATCCATAGTGTTAGCTGTCTGGTAGTAACGCTGTCTGTTATTTGGACACAAGTCTCTCCTTTCAACCGTCTACGGCAATCCAAAGCGACTATAGTTAGATCCGCGAACGATGGCGGTTCGCACACCTTGAGACACGAACGGGGATTTTATTGTTGCGGGTTGCATGTGACGGTTGCAGTTAACTTATATATTTGCTCTGTGCTTGAAGAAAACGTGTATGCTGCAAATTACGACTCTCTCTTGCCTGTGCGGAATGTGTTGCTTACTACCATTAGCCGTGACAACTCGCAACAAATGGAATAAAAGTTGGATCCTATGGAGATGCCTTTTCAATGATTACCGCCACTAGTGAATCACATTCGTGGCATTCTGATATCTCGAAACAAATCACATATTTCGAACCTTCCTGCTAACCGCCACATACAGCAAAACTCTAGCATGGTTGTGGACAGTCCCTCTGCCTCTTTTAACTGGATCGTGTTATGACCACTTGGTGGAAATGAGAACATGTTGTCAGAACTCTGCCAACCGTGTACAATGTGTAAGGGCAGCATCAAATGAAGCTTTCTCCAGCAACACAAGGTAGTAGAGAAGGCAGTATGAGCAGTTGCAGTAGAGTTTCTTACCAGGAAAATTAGGAAGATTCTACATCATATGGGAACTGGAAGGAGGATGAGGATTTACCTACTGTTTGCGATGCATCTCCAAATTATATAAAGCTACTGCAGTGCAAAGGAGATTTGCGTCCCTCAGGATGCATTCATGTCTGTCACTCAAATATTATCTCTATCCTCGTTAATTTGTACTATCCAACAGAGAAAAACAACGAAATCTAGAAGTTCCGCTAACGTCACGCAGTAGGTAACTGAATGACATATTACCGTGTCTCTCTCTTCTAGTTTATAAAAAAAAATACCATCTGCATACTGACATCGAGCATATGTGACAATCCTATTAAATATAAAAATATTCGAGCAGGTGGCTAGTTATTGAAGCCGCTTATACAGACCAGTGTTAAGTTTTTTCGCTCCTGCTGTAGGACGACCATATCCAACAGACTAAAAATTGTAAGAAAGCGTCCCTGTGTTGTTCTTTCATAAGCAGTTTGATACATTGTTTTTTCTGCTGTAACACATCCAAGCAGTGTATGACTACAGCTTTGTACATCGCCATACATTTTGTTTTTCCATCGTGACTTTGAGATCTGTGCCAGGTGATGAACTGACATTAACATGTTTAGATCCAGTTGCTTTCACAGAAATCTGGACATCACATGGTAAACTAGAGCGTTTCCAAATTGCTGCATGAAGGTGATGACCTCTACATTTAATCTCATCGTTCCAGTGACGAGGCAACAGATGTTCATGTGTTTCGTTTCAAAGAGACCATGAGCGTTGATTCCTTATATTGCAACCATGTACAGTATCACTTTTTGTAACTTTGACAGGTAAGAACTGATTCTCTAACAAAGAATACTACCATATCCTGTTATTGCAGAATAATACTGTAACAATAAAATATAAATGAAAGAAAAAAGAAAATAAAACTAAATTTGCTAAGAAAATTCGCCATTTACATCGTCAAAACACAGTACACACACAAGCATCTGCCAACAGTAAAATGTGTCAAAGTCCATAGGACAAAGACTATATAATAGTTCATAACAACAAATCGCTTCCAATGAGCGTGCCGTCACAACTGTTTACATTAGTCTCATTAGAACAGTTGTCAGTGGGCTCATGCGCAGTTGAGTCGCATATGAGCAGTAATTTTTCCCGCTTCTGGGTACTTAGCAAGCAGCCAGATGCTGACCAGAAAAATTTTTCTGGCGCGCACAAGCTGTCAGATTTGCGCATGCGCAGAGCAGTCTGAGTTGTAGTGAGGAACACTAAATGTAACCCATGTTTACTTCTAGTGATTTTCCTGTTCCCTGTTGTTCTACAGCTCTCACGTCAAATGAAAACAAAACGGATTTCTGTGTCCGGGAGCTATCAAGTGAATTAAAATTACGTTCACATAACTACGGAAGGCCAAAATATGTTATTACTTTTATTTTTCTGATTTTATTTCATTTCCACGTTTTTGGCAGTCAAACATTAATCACCTTGCATAAAATTGAAGCTATTTTTGTCAGTTTGCTAAAGAAATTTGGCTTTTATTAATCTTTTCCGCAGAGGCAGTCAATTTATTTGAAATGAAGTGCTTCGGTTTCATTCCATAGCATCAGCTAGTTTCGACTGCTCGCTGAATTTCAAGTGCATGTTCTCATCATCTGTCACTTATGGCATTATACCATAATAAAGAACCAAATAGGAGATAGTACAGAACTGGTACTAAAAAAAAAAAAAAAAAAAAAAAAAAAATTCATGTCCCGAAAACCACACCGAAAAGCTTAATTTCAGGTTGAGGCCTACTTCATTGTTAATCTGGACATACGAATGTGCACTTTAAGCCGAATCACGCTTTTTAGTATGGTTTACGAAACTCCGATGCCCTTGGGAGTTTCCTCTGATGTCAAGTTTCGTTTATAATATAATGAAGATCTCTTAATATTTTATATATACGTACATACGGGCTTCCTACGTCATCGTAGGTGCGCGCGCGCACTAACGCCTGTTTTCTGGCGCTCTCTGGCAACTGCTGAAAAGTTGCTGTTTGTAACAGGTCGCGGGAAAATATTGCGAATGGTGGTTGGAAAACCATTACTTTCAAAGTAAATTTCCTTTTATGCAAGATGAATTGTTAAGAGTGAGAATCTGTGATGAATTTCTTAAATCACTGAGTGTTTGACTCTCGTTTGAAAGTTGTGGACCAGCCCCTTAGAAGAATTTCGAGCACAGCAGACCAGACATTTAAGTAATTTTAAATTTTACTGGCATACTTGTGTGAGGTATCTTAAAATGTAACACACGCAAAAAAGACCAATATTACATGTGAAAGCTTAGCTTCTCTTCTAGCGTGTTAATCTTCGAGACCAGTATTATGTGCAAAAGCTTAGCTTTTCTTGTAGCGACACAATGTGTATTAATTTAAACCATTAAGTTTCACTGTTTGTGTGTTCGCGCTATTTAACAGTGATGTTACTATTGGCTGGCTACGTCATGTGTCCTATGCCCTGAACATCTGCTGTTCATCATCGGCTGGCGAGATCACGTGACTGAGCTAAGACTGGCTTACAAAAGTGCATCGCAATCTTCATTTCAATGCTTCTGAATGTAATGTGCTGTGTTTGGTGTAATTCGAATTTATACTTTCGTAATACGAAAATATGCTATTATTATTATTATTATTATTATTACTATTATTATTATTATTATTTCTTTACTTTCTCAGACGTTAAGTCTGGTTAAAAATGGGAAGTGACCATGATCAAGCGTCACTTCCTTTTAACTGTACGGTATATGTTATATTGCATTTAGGAACTTTCGGGTAATTGAACATGTATCAATAATTACGGATTTCTGTAATTGTATATATAAGTTTGGATGTAGCTGTATTGTATTGATGTACTGGTGGATATTGTGTGGTATGACTCCTGTAGTTGATAGTATAATTGGTATAATGTCAACTTTATCCTGATGCCACATGCCCTTGACTTCCTCAGCCAGTTGGATGTATTTTTCAATTTTTTCTCCTTTTTCTTTTGTATATTTGTTGTATTGGGTATGGATATTTCGATTAGTTGTGTTAATTTCTTCTTTTTATTGGTGAGTATGATGTCAGGTTTGTTATGTGGTGTTGTTTTATCTGTTATAATGGTTCTGTTCCAGTATAATTTGTATTCATCATTCTCCAGTACATTTTGTGGTGCATACTTGTATGTGGGGACGTGTTGTTTTATAAGTTTATGTTGTAAGGCAAGCTGTTGATGTATTATTTTTGCTACATTGTCATGTCTTCTGGGGTATTCTGTATTTGCTAGTATTGTACATCCACTTGTGATGTGATCTACTGTTTCTATTTGTTGTTTGCAAAGTCTGCATTTATCTGTTGTGGTATTGGGATCTTTAATAATATGCTTGCTGTAATATCTGGTGTTTATTGTTTGATCCTGTATTGCAATCATGAATCCTTCCGTCTCACTGTATATATTGCCTTTTCTTAGCCATGTGTTGGATGCGTCTTGATCGATGTGTGGCTGTGCTAGATGATACGGGTGCTTGCCATGTAGTGTTTTCTTTTTCCAATTTACTATCTTCGTATCTGTTGATGTTCCGTGATCTAAAGGGTTGTAAAGGTGGTTATGAAATTGCAGTGGTGTAGCCGATGTATTTATATGAGTGATTGCTTTGTGTATTTTGCTAGTTTCTGCTCGTTCTAGAAAGAATTTTCTTAAATTGTCTACCTGTCCATAATGTAGGTTTTTTATGTCGATGAATCCCCTTCCTCCTTCCTTTCTGCTTAATGTGAATCTTTCTGTTGCTGAATGTATGTGATGTATTCTATATTTGTGGCATTGTGATCGTGTAAGTGTATTGAGTGCTTCTAGGCCTGTGTTACTCCATTTCACTACTCCAAATGAGTAGGTCAATATTGGTATAGCATAAGTATTTATAGCTTTTGTCTTGTTTCTTGCTGTCAATTCTGTTTTCAGTATTTTTGTTAGCCTTTGTCTATATTTTTCTTTTAGTTCTTCTTTAATATTTGTATTATCTATTCCTATTTTTTGTCTGTATCCTAGATATTTATAGGCATCTGTTTTTTCCATCGCTTCTATGGAGTCACTGTGGTTATTCAATATGTAATCTTCTTGTTTAGTGTGTTTTCCCTTGACTATGCTATTTTTCTTACATTTGTCTGTTCCAAAAGCCATATTTATATCATTGCTGAATACTTCTGTTATCTTTAGTAATTGGTTGAGTTGTTGATTGGTTGCTGCCAGTAGCTTTAGATCATCCATGTATAGCAAATGTGTGATTTTGTGTGGGTATGTTCCAGTAATATTATATCCATAATTTGTATTATTTAGCATGTTGGATAGTGGGTTCGGAGCAAGACAGAACCAGAAAGGACTTAATGAGTCTCCTTGGTACATTCCATGCTTAATCTGTACTGGCTGTGATGTGATATTATTTGAATTTGTTTGGATATTAGGTGCAGTTTTCGAATTTTTCATTACTATGTTTAGGAACTGTATCAATTTAGGATCTACTTTGTATATTTCCAATATCTGTAGTAACCATGAGTGGGGTACACTATCAAAGGCTTTTTGGTAATCAATGTATGCATAGTGTAGCGACCTTTGTTTAGTTTTAGCTTGATATGTCACCTCTGTATCTATTATCAGTTGCTCTTTACATCCTCGTGCTCCTTTGCAGCAGCCTTTTTGTTCTTCATTTATAATTTTGTTCTGTGTTGTATGTGCCATTAATTTCTGCGTAATGACTGAAGTTAATATTTTGTAGATTGTTGGTAGGCATGTTATGGGGCGATATTTGGCTGGGTTTGCTGTGTCTGCTTGATCTTTAGGTTTCAGATAGGTTATTCCATGTGCAAGTGTATCAGGGAATGTGTGTGGGTCTGCAATGTAACTGTTAAATAATTTAGTTAGATGTGAATGTGTTGAGGTGAACTTCTTTAGCCAGTAATTTGCTATTTTATCATTTCCAGGGGCTTTCCAATTGTGTGTAGAATTAATTGCTCGGGTGACTTCATGTTGCAAAATTATCACTTCAGGCATTTGTGGTATCATCTTGTATGTGTCTGTTTCTGCTTGTATCCACCGTGCATACCTGTTATGTTGTACCGGGTTTGACCACATGTTGCTCCAGAAGTGCTCCATGTCTGTTATGTTTGGTGGATTGTCTATTTTAATGTGTGTGTTATCTATTGTTTGGTATAATCTCTTTTGGTTTGTGTTGAATGTTTGGTTTTGTTTCCTTCTATTTTCACTTTTTTTGTGTCTTCTAAGTCGTTTGGCCAATGCTTGTAATTTCTGCTTCTTTTCATCTAATTGCTCTATTGCTTCTTGTTGTGTGATTTTACCTAACCTTTTTCGTTTTTTGTCTGATATTTCATTTCTTATAAATTGTGTTAGCTGTCCGATGTCTTTTCTCAGTTTTTCTATTCTTATCTGTAGCCTGTGTTGCCATGCTGGTTTTGTGGGTTTCTTCTGTGTGTTGGCTTGTTCTGATCTCTGCCTAGTGTGTATATTTAGTGTAGTGAGTGCTCCTATATAAACCAGTAGTTGTAACTCTTCCATAGTTGTATTTTCGTTTATTTTGTTGTGTATGATTGTGTTGATAGTTTTTATTGTTGTTTCGACTTGTGGGTTATTTGGCGGTCTGTGCAAGAATGGTCTGATGTCTGTATTTGTGTCTTTGTATTCTATATATGTCAGCTGAAATTTCTCTTCTATATCTAACACGTGTGTCTCTTCGTGTTCTATTTGTGCTTGTTCTGGTGGCTGTCTTGAGATTTCGTTTTCCTCTGATTGTTTAATTGATGCGTGTTGGTCTTTGTTTGTTTGCTCTGGGATGTTTGAGTCCATTACTGTATTTTTTTCTTCTTCTGATTGCACATTATTTTGTTCCAGTATTTGTTGTACTTGTTGTTTGATGTTTTCTAATTCTGACTGGGGTATCCTGTTATTTTTTATTATTACACGGATCTGATCAGCTAGTCGTCGTTCTGTTAAAAATTTTAATTCCGGGTATCTGGTAATAAATGTTGTGTATACTTGTGATCTGTATCCAGTTGTGTTGGTTCCTAGGTTTGTTGCTTGGTAATAACAGAACATGAGGTGTCGATTAACTTCATTTGACCATCTCATCCTCTGTCTTTGTTTTCCTTCTAGGGTGGTTGCAGGAAGCATATCCTGCAAAACACCTCTATTTGGATTTAAATCATTTTCCAGTTGGCTAGCAGTGTCATTACCATTGTGGGCGGGCATAGGGTTCAAGCGTCGTCCCCGACCATGACGGCACTTGTCCGAGGCTTCTTTAGTTCTGTCCTGAACCAAGTAATCACACTAAGAGGGGGGTTAGCCCTATTAGTGGTTTGTTCTTTTCGTCGCCTTTTACAGCTGGCAGAACATACCGGAGGCCTATTCTTTTCCCGGGCCTCCACGGCAATTATTATTATTATTATTATTATTATTACTATTACTATTTTTTGCGGGTTTTCGTTCTCTAAAAGTACGAGGAAGTGTGTAAAACCTTAATCATTCAAAGGAGATTGAAAAGTTTTATAGTTTCGTGGGAAAGTAAATTGTCACGTAACAGGGAAAAAGTGTACTTTCACCGGGGAGAAAGTGTATTTTAACCGGCAAAAATTAGATTTGTCCCCCCCCCCCCCCCCCCCCTCCCCTTGTCCGCTTATACACCCTGTAGGGACACACCTATCAACTTCCGTCAATGTTGCGGTTTTTTTTTCTGTCAGTGTATGTGTGTCGTAGTCCTTAAGCTTCACACATTCATGTGAGAAGAAAATGGGCTTAATGTGTGATGACGTGTGTTGTGTTATTTGTTTGGTCCAATATTTTTGAAGCAACAGAACTGGGCAGATGTATTTTTCTGCTATTCGAAAGATTCCTAAGACAAGGCACGGTCTCACCGCACTACAATCAGTATACCAGAGCGTACTTCGCTAACGCTCCTACCTCGTTGTGAATAGACAGGGAACGTGCTGCTGTGGTCACAACACAATACCCAGACGCAACACCTTTCAGCTTATAGCTAGGGAGAACTTTCACCATTCATTGCCTGAGGCCAATTACACTAAATATGCTACATCAAAGCATCGGAACGTTGTGAGCAGCCATCACACCGAACCTACTGTTCAACAGGTTGGCGGTCTCAACATGTCACTGATAGTGATCATGTACAAAAAGAAATGATAAAGCCCTTTTGGCAGCGAGGTTGTTAGAAATGAAGCACAGGCTCGGATAGGATAAGAATGATGAAGAAAATCGACGAAGTCCATTCCAAATGAAAAATACTGGAATTTTCCTTAACTGATTTAAGGAACCCTCAAAAACCTAAATGTGGGTGACTGGTTGGGGAATTTGAGGTCCGCATCTCCCAAATAAGACTCAGTTGCCTTCAGCACTGCACCAACTCGCTTGGTTTATCACTTCGATATTCTGCTAGGATGCCCGGGATTGATGATACAGAATCATCCGGGAGAGACTCTGCAGTCTTCAGAAGGAATGGGCAGAAGGCAGTGAAACGTGGAAATTTATGTCACTCCAAGGAGCCCCAATTAAAAGATCGATTTCATATTTAAGGGCCATGCACCGACACCTATAAATTCTTTGTGCCTATCATAGAGTAACATTTGCATAGAAATACTGCATATTAGATTGCATATTAGGAACAAATTAGTTGCAGAGTTTAGAAACAATGGTAAGAAGCCTTAGCAGATTGAAGATTTGTCAGTCTGTAAGCTGTGTTCGAATAGCGTGATTGGTAGCTTAATGCATTCCGAGCCCCGTCTAGCGCATTTTTCACTTTGACATATAAGCTCATTGGACAAAAAATTAGTTACTCCCCGGAGATATCACGCTAATGCTGTGCAACAGTCCCTGTACCTTTGTTAATGGTCTTCAAAATGTGGGTTGAAGAGGGGCCGCGTGTTTCTTGTCACAACCAGCTGAAGGCACTCCTGCTGATTCAATCCCACAGAGAAACCAAACTGCATAGATGTGGATTGCTACGTTTCACCCGCTGTTCCAAATAGTCTCAGATATTTACTATGTAGAAGAAGGGCAAACAACTGCTCACTGAGAAAGTTGAAATAGACAACCTGGATTATGTTCTCGGTAACCTGAAGAGTTTTTCCAAGCGACTGTGTGAAAGACAGCCCCCAAACCACAATATAACCACCTCTGACCTGAACTATATACATTGAGGTGACAATAGTCGTTGGATACCTTCTAATATTGAGTCGGACGTTCTTTTATCCAGCGTAGTGAAATAACTTGACGTGGCATGGACTCAACAAGTCATTGGAAGCCCCCGCAGAAATACTGACCCATGCTGCTTCTATAGCTATTCTTAGTTGCAGAAGTGTTGCCGGGGCAGGATTTTGTGCACGAGCTGACCTGTCGATTATGTCCGAAAAATATTCGATGGGATTCATGTTGGACGATCTGGGTGGCCCAGTCACTCGCTCGATTTGTCTAGATTGTTCTCCAAACCAATTGCGGACAGATGACATGGCGCATTGTCATCCATAAAAGTTCCATCATTGTTTGCGAAGATGAAGTTCGTGAATGGCTGCAGAAGGACTCCAAGTAGCCGAACATAACCATTTCCAGTCAGTGTTCGATTCAGTTGCACCAGAGGATCCAGTCCAATCCGTGTAAACATAGCCCACATCATTATGGATGCACCACTAGCTTGCACCGTGCCTTGTTGATAACTTGGGTCCATGGCTTCGTGGGGTCTGCACCATATTCGGACCCTACCAGCAGCTCATACCAACTGAAATCGGGACTCATCTGACCAGGCCATGGTTTTCCTGTCGTCTAGTGTCCAACCGATATTGTCACGAGCCCAGGAGGGGCACTGCATGCGGTGTCACGCTGTTAGCAAAGACACTCGCGTCGGTCGTCTGCTGCCATACCCTATTTAAGCCAAATTTCGCCCCATTGTCCTAACTTATACATTCGTCATATGTGCCACATTAATTTCAGCGGTTATTTCACGGACTGCTGCTTGACTGTTAGCACAGACAATTCTACGCAAACGCCGCTGCTCTTGGTCTTTAAGTGAAGCCGTCGGCTACTGCGTCGTCCGTGGTGAGAAGTAGTATCTGAAATTTAACACTGTGGATCTTAGAGTATTGAAATCCCTCCCGATTTCCGAAATGGAATGTCCCATGTGCGTCTGTCTCCAACAACCATTCCGCGTTCAAAGTTTGTTAATTCCGTAATCACGCCTGACACCTTTTCACGTGAATCGCCTAAGTACTAATGTCAGCTCCGCAGTGCACTGCCTTTTTATACCTTGTGTACGTGATACTACCGCCACATGTATATGTGCATATCACTTTACCTTGTCCTTTGTCACCTCAATGTATAGAACAAAGAGCAAACAATCGGTAACAGAGAATGTTGAAATACACACACTGGATTACGTTCAAGGTAAGCTGTACGAGTTGGCGAGGGTGCACACAGAACTCCCTCCCACAAACTGAGATCTGTCACGTTTGCATGCTTGCATTCGCCATTGCGGCGGTTACACTCATTATTAATGTACTAGCATTTCACATCTAATGTGGCTTATCTCATGCTTACATAAACCTGTGATCTTGCAATATTAACCACTTACATATGTTACTCAGACAAATGTATTCCCGAAATTTTATTACACTAAATTATTTTTTTCGTCAGTGTAATTATGCCAATGTCTACACCGCCCTGTTTGAATTGCACTTCGTCAAATAGTATTACATTCCCAAGAGACTCCTCATCCTCATAGACCCTCATGTCCTCTCGCCACTCTTAGTACTAAGGCCTCCCATCAACCATAGTTCTCATGTATAGCGTGCAGTAGTGTTGAAAAGTATGCATTTCGCTTTGCATTCGTTAGAATTCGCCGTACACTTTCTCCCAAGTTATTACAGGGTTATTACAAATGATTGAAGCGATTTCACAGCTCTACAATAACTTTATTATTTGAGATATTTTCACAATGCTTTGCACACACATACAAAAACTCAAAAAGTTTTTTTAGGCGTTCACAAATGTTCGATATGTGCCCCTTTAGTGATTCGGCAGACATCAAGCCGATAATCAAGTTCCTCCCACACTCGGCGCAGCATGTCCCCATCAATGAGTTCGAAAGCATCGTTGATGCGAGCTCGCGGTTCTGGCACGTTTCTTGGTAGAGGAGGTTTAAACACTGAATCTTTCACATAACCCCACAGAAAGAAATCGCATGGGGTTAAGTCGGGAGAGCGTGGAGGCCATGACATGAATTGCTGGTCATGATCTCCACCACAACCGATCCATCAGTTTTCCAATCTCCTGTTTAAGAAATGCCGAACATCATGATGGAAGTGTGGTGGAGCACCATCCTGTTGAAAGATGAAGTCGGCGCTGTCGGTCTCCAGTTGTCGCATGAGCCAATTTTCCAGCATGTCCAGATACACGTGTCCTGTAACGTTTTTTTCGCAGAAGAAAAAGGGCCCGTAAACTTTAAACCGTGAGATTGCACAAAACACGTTAAAATTCGGTGAATTGCGAATTTGCTGCACGAATGCATGAGGATTCTCTACCGCCCAGATTCCCACATTGTGTCTGTTCACTTCACCATTAAGAAAAAATGTTGCTTCATCACTGAAAAAAAGTTTCGCACTGAACGCATCCTCTTCCATGAGCAGTTGCAACCGCGCCGAAAATTCAAAGCGTTTGACTTTGTCATCGGGTGTCAGGGCTTGTAGCAATTGTAAACGGTAAGGCTTCTGCTTTAGCCTTTTCCGTAAGATTTTCCAAACCGTCGGCTGTGGTACGTGTAGCTCCCTGCTTGCTTTATTCGTCGACTTCCGCGGCCTACGTGTGAATCTTGCCCGCACGCGTTCAACCGTTTCTTCGCTCACTGCAGGCCGACCCGTTGATTCCCCCTTACAGAGGCATCCAGAAGCTTTAAACTGCGCATACCATCGCCGAATGGAGTTAGCAGTTGGTGGATCTTTGTTGAACTTCGTCCTGAAGTGTCGTTGCACTGTTATGACTGACTGATGTGAGTGCATTTCAAGCACAACATACGCTTTCTCGGCTCCTGTCGCCATTTTGTCTCGCTGCGCTCTCGAGCGCTCTGTCGCCATTTTGTCTCACTGCGCTCTCGAGCGCTCTGGCGGCAGAAACCTGAAGTGCGGCTTCAGGCGAACAAAACTTTGAGTTTTTCGACGTATCTGTAGTGTGTCGTGACCATATGTCAATGAATGGAGCTACAGTGAATTTATGAAATCGCTTCAATCATTTGTAATAGCCCTGTACATGCTTGGCTGCTCAGAACAAAAATCACAACATATAAAGTATTGTTGCACCGGTCTGTGCTTACACGACTTTGCCGTTTGTGTGACCTGCACCATCGGCTGAAAAATCGTTCCACTGCATTGCGTTTCCGAGCAAGAATGTAAATTAAATTTCATCTTGTTCCAAGGATACTACCTAAGAATGAGAACTCTTCAACGAAATGTAACTAATCGCGGAATAGCAGTACAGAGTTGTCCTAGAGCTTATTAAGTTATATATACATCTGTCGATTGTTCGATGTATTATGTTGCGAAGACAGCTGTACCTACCTATGTATTATGTTGACAAGATAGCTGTACCTACCTATGTATTATGTTGACAAGACAGCTGTACCTGCCTACCTACCTACTTACCTACTTAGATTTTACTTAGAACTGAAGCAACTGGTTACTCTTTACTATATTTAAACAGCGCTCGACTTTTTTCCACTTCCGTAAGTGTATGGAAAGTAAACGATCACAATAAGTTTTCGGAAATAGTTCGATTTTGCGTCTGTTTGGGCGAAAAGGGTGCAGAAACATTATTTGTCACAGTCTTGAATCAGTTCACTGACGTGTAGAATAATTTCAACATACGACTTGAAGTCTCCGCGGAGCTTCCGCTGTTATAACAGGTCAGCAGCCAGGCGTATAAATAACCCTGCGATACTCGACGCGGTGGGCGCGGGCGCGTCTTTTACAAGCCGGAACGCTTCGTCTAGCGCCGCTGCTGCCTTCTGCTCCTGCTGATTGCTGCTTGTCGTTTTTTGGAATAGGCAGGCTATGTATATCAGTAGCGCTGACTAGATCTGAAATAATGATACTCGTATCCTTCAACAAATTCTCTCTACAGTCAGTATTACTTTGCCTATGGTATAGATAGAGAGACGGAGTTTCGTCTTAGTTCGTAAGAGAACAATTTTTCCAGATACGCGAATTGCAAATTTGCAAGTGCTGGCGCCAGGAAGTGCATACCGCCACCAGCTGTAACTAACATTGCATCAACCCATATAACACTGCCGACCCAATAGAGACACGGTACGAGAAGAACTGTTATTTGAAAGTGCTGTATCAAAACATTTTTTCCGGTTTCCACGGGGAAGCGACTTGTACGGAGATGCCCTAATCAAGTTTTAACACGTTTTTTCTTCGAAGGTGGATACGTTACGTGCGACTTTCGTGGATAATAAATCGCTGGTCGTGCGGTAGCGTTCTCGCTTCCCACGCCCGGGTTCCCGGGTTCGATTCCCGGCGGGGTCAGGGATTTTCTCTGCCTCGTGATGACTGGGTGTTGTGTGATAGACTTAGGTTAGTTAGGTTTAAGTAGTTCTAAGTTCTAGGGGACTGATGACCATAGATGTTAAGTCCCATAGTGCTCAGAGCCATTTGAACCAATAAATCGCTGTATTGAATCTTTACCAGCTACCACCCCCCACCCCCACCCAAAAAGGAGGAAAAAAACGCTTCTGCTGAATGAGCTATGATATTCTATGGAAACGTGTAACGCTGCAGCATTTATGACAGAAATATAATGTGATGTGTATGGTTTTCTATCGTGACAAAAAGAAAGGATATATTCGAATGCCTGATTTGTTCTTCAGCTGCAATTGTACAGAGCATATTGCTGGATAACGAGGAACTAAGCACTTATCTTCCATTTTTAACGATGTTAAACATTTGTTGTGGTTCAAATAAGAATACAGTTGCAGTATAGGGGGGGAGAGGGCAGTTTTGCAACAGCTATCACGTAGTCCCTTTGAATTGTTAGGTAAATGGAGCTCCCTAAATTACAGTAAAAAAGAGCACTTACGATGGATGCACCGGGCGACCTTGACTGTGTGCACCAGGAGCTGAACTCGGCCCTCGTACAACCTTACTCATTTCTGACAGTTGCATGGTTCTCGAGAGAAAACCATGGCCAATCTCTTAGCGTCAGCGCTATTAAACATATTATTCGAAGAAGCGAATCCACGCTACGTATCAGAATCATAATGTGACGGATTGAATTAAGTGTGTAAATTAATGTTTATGTCGAATTAGTGTGTGACTGAAAGCCAGTTTCAGCAGACTCGTTAATAATAATCCGCGGCTGTTTACAGTTTCTTTTAATAGGCGTACTCGATTATCTACATTGTTTTGCTAGGCCTCTGTACACCCAAAGATGCTTGTAGCTTCTTATCGTGTTTTAGTCTCTCTCTTAGTAACAAACAGTCCCACTTTTGGCGATAAAGTAACCTACGCGCCTCAGTGCTTCGTTCTCATAGAAGTGTAAATCCTCACATCTTAAATCTTATTTAGCCAAAAGAGCGATGTGGAAAACAAATATCAGTTCCGAAATAGACACTGGAAAACATACAATATTTTTTTGTCTATTGTGAACATAAACGAATCCATGTCTTCCTGCTAATTGAAGGCTTTCTTGACGCGACTGACCGCAGACGGAACTTCGAAACCCACGGTACTGTAGGTTGTGAGATAGGAGGTAATATTGTTTTAAGCACATTTGACTGTGGCTTGACTCACCATTCGTTCTTGTAGTACTTGGAACCTATAAAAAAATTAAAATCCGAATTCAATGAGGTCCATCCAGATTTTATCAGTAACAGTGCCATCACAAGACGGGTAATGTCAGGAGTAAGTCACATAAAAAGATGTGTGATTTTTTTCTATTCTGATTATACTCTTGCAGGAACGACTCCGGAAGCAAGGTGGCCAGTTGCCGTCTAAACTCCCAATCAAACGTAACATCACCATCCCTTGCGGCATATAAAAGAACTGAGAGGTACAAAATGAGATGGCACACTCGAGGTAAATGGAGTTTCAAATCATTATCTGTGCCTCCTTTATTAGTGTGTCAGTGGTTTCCCTTACAGTATTCCTGGCGAGTACTGGAATCACCATTTGCTTCAATTTGAGCGGAGCAAAACTTGCATGGAGTACCCCTGCGCAGATGCTGACTTAAATCACAATCTAGTAATGACGGAGAGCAGACTGAAATTTAATTCTTACGGACGATTCAGTTAATGTGGAAGGAAATTGGATGTGACTGAAGTAGGCTAAATGACGTGAGTTTGAATCTCTCTAAGACGGTAAATATAGCTATAATGAATACCACAGTAGGAAGCCAATTGCAGAAGAATAGACACTTATAAAAAGGGCAGTCATAGATGTTTGACAAGTGTAGTACCATAAAGGTAACTGAAGAAATCTTGGGTAATGGAAGAAATAATTCAACTGACTGACGAAAGAAGAAAGTAGAAAAATCTATAGGAAAAAAGAGGAATATACACTATATGATCAAAAGTATCCAGACACCTGGCTGAAAAATGACTTAAAAGTTTGAGGCGCCCTCCATCGGTAATACTGGGATACAATACGGTGGTGGCCCACCCTTAGCCTTGATGACAGCTTCCACTGTCACAGACATACGTTCAATCAGGTGTTGGAAGGTTTCTCAGGGAATGGCAGCCCATTCTTCACAGAGTGCTGCATTGAGGAGAGGTACTGATGTTGGTCGGTGAGGCCTCGGGCGAAGTCGGCATTCCAAACCATCTCAAAAGTGTTGTGTAGGATTCAGGTCAGGGTTCTGTGCAGGCCTGTCCATTACAGGGATGTTAATGTCGTGTAACCACCTCACCACAGGCCGTGCATTATGAATTGGTGCTCGATTGAGTTAAAAGATGCAATCGCCATCTCCGAATTGCTCTTCAACAGTGGGAAGCAAGAAGGTGCTTAAAACATCAATGTAGGCCTGTGCCCTGACAGTGCCATGTGAAATAATAAGGGGTGCAAGCCCCCACCATGAAAGACACGACCACCCCATAACACCACCACCTCTGAATTTTACTGTTGGCACTACAAACACTGGCAGATGACGTTCACCGGGCATTTGCCATACCCACACCCTGCCATCGGGTCGCCACATTGTGTACCGTGATTCGTCACTCCACACAACGTTTTTCCACTGTTCAATCATCCAAGATTTACACTCCTTACACTAAGCGAGGCATCATTTGGCATTTGCTGACGTGATGTGTGGCTTATGAGCAGCCGCTCAAACATAAAATCCAAGTTTTTTCACCTCCCACCTAACTGTCATAGTACTTGCACTAGATTCTGATGCAGTTTGGAATTCCTGTGTCATGGTCTGAATAGATCTCTGCCTATTACTCATTATGATCCTCTTCAACTGTCGGCAGTCTCTGTTAGTCAACAGACGAGGTCAGCCTGTACGCTTTTGTGCTATATGTGTCCCTTCATTTGTCCACTTTACTATCACATTGGAAGTAGTGGACCTAGGGATGTTTAAGAGTGTGGAAATCTCACGTACATACGTATGACGCAAGTGACACCCAATCACCTGACGAAGTTCAAAGTACACAAGTTATGTGGAGTGCCCCATTGTGCTCTCTTACAATGTCTAATGACTACTGAGGTCGCTGATATGGAGTATTTGGCAGTAGGTGGCAGCACAATGCACCTGATATGAAAAACGTATGTTTTTGGGGGTGCCCGGATACTTTTGGTCACATAGTAGCAGCGTAAGTGTAGTGAAGGAAATAGGAAGTGCAGGAAGCAAAGACGAAATGGCTGTATGAAAGTGCTCAAATTAAAAAAGATATAAGGCGGGCGTATAGTCCTTTGCTTCTAGTGTTCAGTTTACACATTGGTGAAGCAGTGATGGAGAAGAAAGATTCAGGAGTGCTATTGAAATTCAAGATGAGAGGATATCTCAGATAATATTTGCTGATTACATGACTATCGTAAGTGGAAGCACAGAAGAATCTGAGAACGTGTTAGGTGGAATGAACAGTCTACTCAGCACAAAAATATGTACTGAGAGTAAACTGAAGAAAGATAAAAATAATAAGGAGTAGCAGAGATGAGATTAGTGAAAAGGGTGTTTTCAGGCCATGAAGTGGAAAAATTCTGCTGGTTTGGAAGGAAAATGCCACATATAGACAAAGCAAGTACATAAAAAACAGACTAGCACAAGCAAAGAGGGACATTCATGGCTACATGGCCAAAAGAAGTCTACTAGTATCAAACACCAATTCTGAGAAGTGATTTTGGAGAATGTATATTTGGAACACAATATTGTGTGGAAATGAACTGTGGACTGTGGGAAAACCAGTCAAACTGAGAATTGAATTGCTTGAAATATATTGCTACAAAAGAATGTTGAAAATTATGTGAACTGACAATATAAGAAATGAGTTGGTTTTCAACCAAATCAACAAGGAGAGGAAAATGTGGGAAACATGGACAAGAAGAGGAGACAGCATGGTAAGACATCAAGGAATAATTCCCATGGCACTGGAGCACTAGAGGGAGCTGTAGAGGGTAAAAACTGTAAGAGAAGACAGATGTAGGAATATATCCCACAAATGATTGAGCTTGTTGGGTGCAAAGGCTAATCTGAGATGAAGAGGTTGGCACAGGAGAGGAATTCATGGCGATCAACATCAAACCAGTCAGAAGACTGATAGCCCACAAAAAAACTTCAAATTTTTCTGTGAAAATCTAGTGGATATTTCTGTTTAGTGTTGGTGTTAGAGTAGCCTTAATACATCATAATCCAGTCTTTTTGGGAGAGAAATTTATTAGTCTTATTCAGCTTACAGTCATTGTGTTCAGTCTTTTCACTTTTCAGATGGATTCTTTTTCTCTGTTTCGTGACTGGTCAAAGCTGTACGTCAGGTTGGTATTCAAATCTGGACCCTTGCGTCACATGTAATCCTGATGCCAACTGAGCTGTCAAGCACTGTTCGCAGCCTGCTCTAAGGGCTTTAGTCTGCCAATATAAGTCCTATGCTTTCCATACTCCACATGTGTGTTCACCCGTACCTTGCTGCAGTAGCACTCCCCGTGAGAAAGGAAGAACGTTGCAGCATGGGTATGACTCTTGTTTATGTGACCTTTATTTGTGAAGAACAAAAATCTTAAACTTGATGATAACACTGCTTCACTGTCTCAGTGGTGTCTCACTTTAAACCTGCCAGAATGTATTCTAATTTCAAACAGTGGAAAGACCATATTGGAACATCAACCAATGCAGTGGTAGGAGATAGCAGTCTTATGTGAGATGTGCCTGCTTGTGTGAATGTGTGCTTGTTGTCTTTACTGAAGAAGGCTATGCTGAAAGCTCAGTGTGTAACAAGTCTTTTTGTTGTGTCTGTCTGCTACTCAACATGTCATCTTTACAGTGAGCAGCAATCTATCCTTTCCATAATTGGCTGTCTCTGTACTGGTCTAAACCTCAAATGACCACATTGCAAGGAATTTGTTGAGATCTGTGACTGTATTATAAAATATATAAACCAACCATTTTTTGTGCAGCTTCAGCAGCAGCTGAGAAGTTTTTTGTTTTATAAAAGTACAAATTAGTTTCATATAAATATTAACCTTCATGTACATTTCTGACTCCAGAATTATGACTTATGATAATGGGTAGCTAATAAACTGGTATTTTCTTTATTTTTTAATATCTAAGGATTTTCAGTTTTCTCCCTAATTTTTATCGATTGTGTGTTTTTGCATTGTTGCACCAGAGTGTAAAACCCCATTCCAAACCGTAGGCAAGAACACGTGGCCTGTATGGAAACTGCTTTTGTCACTTATTATTATTTTTACTTTCTTACTTATTATTTTTACTTATTTACTTATTGTTTTTACTTCTTATGTGTTAGGTACCACATATGTAGCTTGTCAGTTTTTGTTCTCATCCATGACATGTTTCTCATCCATTACATGTTTCACAAAGAGAACTGAAATCTGACGTTTGAGATCTTCTTGCTGAATGGCTGGAAAGATGTTTTAGACATTCTGTCTGTAACAACCTACAGTTGGAATATCTACATTAGGACAAATGCAATAACCTGTTAATAATAAAACTTTCTGCTTATCATGCAAGTTTTTTGTGTAAATAAATGCAGTCCTCCACATTTACAAACACTGGCATCCACTTAATATGTAGGAGCAACACTGTATGGCTCTGATTTGCTAGTTTCATGTTGTTATTCAGATGTACTAATTTGAATGGTTATCATTTCAGATTACAGAGATGATTCAAGACTTGACGTGAGTTGGCAGAGCCACTGTGAGCTCATAAGAAGTGATGCCCAATATGCTGTCAGTGCTTGAAGAAGAGGGAGACATCTATGAGGGTTTCCAGCCTCATGTAGACACTAGTAGCATACCACTCCAAGCTGATAGCCCAAACAAGAAGCCAGCTTTAAAGACATACAATGACATACACAGTTTACTGCAGCTTGGTAGAAAAGGAGAAGTGAAGCAAATTATTCGCGAGAATGCATGGCCTATCAATAGCACTATACGCTCACAGCTGTGGCCAACTCTTTGTCAGCAACATGGATCAGACAGGTCAATGCAAGAGGGCTTTTATTGGGACATGGTTAATCAGCTATTTGGTACTACGGGTAAGATAAATCCTCTACAAATTGCTTATGCTTCAACTTCTGTGATCAACATGTTGATATAGTGCACATTTGCCAACCACAGCTTCTAGTAATTAGTTTGCTGTTGGCCACTTTCATAGAATTGATGCAATATTTCTATTATTATTCATATGTGGTGAAATGTGTTGTTGTTTTACAGACCGTTTTATGTAATAGCTAATTCACATTAGAAACTCTTAGTTAATATGAAACATCTTAGAAATACATGATTAAATTTTTAGTGTATTTCATCAGTCGCATAGTGAATATTATACTAGTGTCACTGACAACTCTGGTAATGCAGCTACTACATATTCCTTATGAGGATGGGAAACATTGTAGTAAGTTGATTAAGGTAAGTCGTGTGAAACACTATTTAATCATTTCAACACATTCTTGTACTTGGGAGACTAAGAAGTTTTTTCAGTTTGTGTGATAATATTTAACCACCTTAGCAGATGTCTTCATAACACTTTTTTCTATTTTTCTTCTTATATGTCATATTCTTCTTTCTTATTTTGACAATCTCGTGTAAAATCTGATATATTTCATTTCATAAGAGCATGGCTGATTGTTTGTGCTACCCATCCATGTTCAACTGTGCTGGAATTCCAGCTCTAATAACAGTGGTATCAACCTGTTGAAAATATCATATTTGTTTTATTCTAATTTTTGTAAGTATGCAAAGCTTCTGTGCTTTGTACAACACACACTTCTAAAAGTTGTGCTTACCTTACACATCGTTGTTGTTACATTATTGCTCTCAGATTCAGTTGCTGAAACATGCACAGTTCTTTCAACACGCACATTTGCAGAAGAATTACGTATGTGGCTCAATGTGACTTAGCCAATCATTTGTGTAGGCAAAAGATGAAGTAATTATTAACAGGAATTTGTCTTCCATTTTTTGTTTTGGCAGCACTTGCCCACAAATCCCTGCTCTTCTAGTGCCTCCGTATACAAGCTGCCCCCCCCCCCCCCCAATACACATATTGGCAAAAAGCATCTTTCACAATTTTTGACTTATTAACTTCACACAAAATTATTTGAAATATTAATGGAAGTATATGAATGTGGTTTTCTCAACTACTGTTGTAACTTCAGAAACCCAAATGTGCAATATTTCTGTTGTTTTAGTTTAGACAGGCTAACAAACATTCTTTTATACTTAAGATCGCATATATGCCTACTTAAAAGTCCTCTATATAGTGAATACTCACCTTTATGAAGTCCCCTCTGTGAGTCCGGGTGTAATAATAGGCCCGAGGTATTCCTGCCTGTCGTAAGAGGCGACTAAAAGGAGTTGCACCCGTTTCGGCCTTTATGTGAGGGTTTGACCTCCATTCTTCAAATTTTTTCTGAAGAGCAGCCAGTTGGGGAAGGGAGAAATGTCAGGCTAAGGATGGCAGCGGATCCTATTCACCCCACTACCCTGTATGCTCGAGAGCTGATGTGGATCTTTCATGATGAGTTTTTCGTTGGGTATTTAGAGGTCGAGTTTGGAGAGGTAGAGGGATTGTCCAAAATGAGATCTGGGTCAGTCTTGATCAAAAAGCATCCTCTGCCCAGTCACGAATGTTACTGGCTTGTGACAAGCTGGGGGATGTTTCTGTAGCCATCACGCCCGATAAGAGCTTAAATATGGTCCAGGGTATCATATTTCAGAGGGACGTTCTTTTGCAATCTGATAACGAGCTGTGCGCCACTTTAGAGTGCCGAGGTGTACATTTTGTCCGGCATGTCCACCGGGGTTTGAATGATAGTCAGGTTGCCACCAGTGCCTTCATCTTGGCCTTTGAAGGTGATACATTGGCCAAGAAGGTCAAGGTGATGGTCTACCGCAGTGATGTAAAGACCTATATCCCTCCCCCGTTGCAGTGCTTTAAGTGCTGGAAGTTTGGCCATATGTCTTCCTGCTGTACTTCCAGTGTCACATGTCGCGATTGCAGACGCCCATCACATCCCAATACTCCATGTGTCCTGCCTTCTATCTGTGTCAACTGCTGAGAGCACCATTCGCTTTGCTCGCCAGACTGCAGGATTCTCCATAAAGAAAAGAAAATCATGGAGTACAAGCCGCTGGACCGACTAACTTACACTGAGGCTAAGAGAGAAGTTGAACGCCTGCATCCTGTAATTATGACATCGTCTCGAGCCGCCACTGCAACAGTTCTGGCATCATCAGTTCCGCCAACACCAGTCACCTCTCAGAGACAGAAGGCTACACCTGCCCCCTTGATGATGGAGGGCACTTCCTCCCTTTTGCTCCCACGCCACCTATTTTGGGAGCAACACCTCCCCCCCAACCATCAGGGACATCCGTCCCCACTTCTAAGCCAGAGAAGCATAAGTCAAGAGAAGACCCCTAAGACCAAGAAAATTGTTGTGCACCCACACCACTGCTACCTACAAGCTCTGCGTCTGAGGAGGGGGTGGAGATTCTGGCGCCCACTGAGGACCTAGATCTCGCCATACCCTCAGACACAATGGATATAGACTGCTCAGGCAAAAAGTTGGTGGCATCAGGTGACCCTGAGGCATAAAATGCCTCATTGAATGTTCCATGCCTTCCCAGGCTCACGATGACATCATCCTCCAGTGGAATTGCGGCAGTTTTTTCCACTGCCTAACTGAGCTACAGCAACTGTTAAGCCTTACACCTGCTCTCTGCATTGCCCTCCAGGAAACCTGGTTCCCGGCAATGCGGTCCCCTGCCCTCCACGGCTATAAGGGATAATACAGGAACCGTAGCGACTATAATCGAGTCTCAGGTGGTCTGCGTTTATGTCCTAAACTCAGTCTGTAGTGACACTGTATCCTTTCAAACCCCTCTTGAAGCTGTGGCTGTCAGAATAAGGACAACACACAAAATAGCTGTCTGCAATGTATATCTTCCTCCAGATGGTGCATTGCCCCTGAATGTATTAGCTGCACTGATTGATCAACACCCTAAAGCATTCCTACTTTTGGGAGATTTTAACGCCCATAACCCCTTGTGGGGTTGCACCGTGCTTACTGGCCAAGGCAGAGATGTCAGAACTTTACTGTCTCAGTTCGACCTCTGCCTCTTAAAAATTGCGGCCACTGCACATTCCAGTGTGGCTTGAGGTAGTTACTCGGTCATTGCTGTATCAATTTGCAGCCCAGGACTTCTCCCATCTATCCACTGGAGAGCACATCACGACCTGTGTGTTAGTGAGCACTTCCCCATCTTCTTGTCACTGCCCAAACGTCAGGCCCATGGTCACCTGCCCAGATGGGCTTCAAACAAGGTGGACTGGGAAACTTTCACTGCTGCTTTCACTGCTGAATCTCGTCCACACGGCAACATTGATGTAATGGTTGAGCAGGTGACTACATCAATTGTTTCTGCAGCAGAAAACGTGATCCCTTGCTCTTTAGGGTGCCCCCAGCATAAGGCAGTCCCTTGGTGGTCGTCGGAAGTCGCTGAAGCAATTACGAAGTGTCGGCGAGCTCTACAGCGGCATAAGCAGCACCCTTCCCTGGAACACCTCATAGCCTTTAAACGGCTCCATGCCCGCGTTCGCCAACTTATCAAGTGACGGAAACAGGAGTGTTGCGAGAGATACGTCTTGACCATTGGGTGCCATATGTCACCCTCTCAAGTCTGGGCAAAGATCACATATTTACGGGTATCAGACCCCAACAGGTGTTGCTGGTGTTACCATAAATGACGTGTTATCTACCGACACAAATGCGATTGCCATGCACTTTGCTGAGCACTCTGTTCTAGCCTCTGCATCAGAGAATTACTGCCAGCCTTTTGCACTCTCAAACGGCAGCTGGAAGGAGAAGTCCTCTCATTCACTACATGCCACAGTGAATCCTATAACGCCCCATTTACAGAGTGGATGCTCCTCAGTGCCCTTGCACATTTCCCCGACACAGCTCCTGGGCCTGATCGCATCCACAGCCAGATTATTAAACATCTCTCATCTGACTACTATCCTTGTCATCTTCAACCGGATCTGGTGTGTTGGCATCTTTCCATCGCAATGGCGGGAGAGCACAATCATTCCAGTGCTCAAACCTGGTGAAAACCCACTTGATGTGGATAACTGTCAGCCCATCAGCCTCACCAATGTTCTTTGTAAGTTGCTGGAACGTATGGTGTGCGGCGGTTGGGTTGGGTCCTGGAGTCACGTGGCCTACTGGCTCCCCCGCTGAGGTCGCTCTACTACTGATACTCTTGTGTCCCTCGAGTCTGCCATCCGAACAGCCTTTTCCAGATGCCAACACCTGGTGCCGCCTTTTTTTACTTACATACAGCATACAACACGACTTGGCGACATCATATCCTTGCCACATTGTATGAGTGGGGTCCCCGGGGCCCACTTCCGATTTTTGTCCAAAACTTCCTGTCTCTCCGTACTTTCTGTGTCCAAGTTGGTACCTCCCATAATTACACCTATATCCAGGAGAATGGAGTCCCGCAGGGCTCTGTATTGAGTGTCTCTCAATTTTTAGTGGCCATTAATGTTCTAGCAGCAGCTGTTGGGCCCTCCGTCTCACCTTCTCTGTATGCAGAAGACTTCAGCATTTTGTACGGCTGCTCCAGTACTGGTGTTGTTGAGCATCGCCTTCAGGGAGCCATCCACAAGGCGCAGTCATGGGCTCTAGCCCATGGCTTTCAGTTTTCTGCCATGAAGAAGTGTGTCATGCATTTCTGTCGGCGTCGTACCATTCATCCGGAACCAGCACTTTACCTTATTGACAATCCACACACTGTAGTGGAGACATATCGATTGTTAGGTCTGGTTTTCGATGCCAGTTTGACTTCCTCATCTTCATCAGCTTAAACGGAAGTGTTCACAGCACTTCAATGCCCTCCGCTGCCTGAGCAACACCAACTAGGTTGCAGATCGCTCCGTGCTGCAACAGCTCTACAGAGCTCTTGTTCAACTCCACCTTGACTATGGGAGTGTTATTTATAGTTTGGCTGCGCCTTCAGCATTGCATTTGCTCGACCCATTCCACCACTGCGGAGTTCGACTAGTGACAGGAGCTTTTTGGACGAGTCCGGTGACAGGCGTACTGGTGGAGGCTGGAGTCCCTCAGACGTGCACAACTGCTCGCCAGTTACGTTGCACACATTTATAGCTCTCCTGAACATCCTAATTACAGTCTTCTTTTCCCAAGCACGGCAGTTCACCTCCTGCATAGGCGGCCAGGGCCAGGGCTAACGATTGCGGTTTGTGTGCGATCACTTCTGTCTGAACTGGAGTCCTTGCCTGTACCACCTCTTCTCGAGGTCCATTCACGTTCCCCTCCGTGGTGTAGCTGTAGGCCGAAGCTTCGCCTGGACCTTTCGCGTGACTGTAAGGACTCAGTTAACCTTGCGGTTCTCAGCTGTCGCTTTCTCTCGGTTCTTGAAGTGTTCTGGTTATCTGAGGTGGTTTATACTGATGGCTCAATGGCTGATGGTAATGTTGGCTACACCTTTGTCCACAGAGGCCATATTGAACAGCACTCCTTGCCCGAGGGCTGCAGTGTATTCACTGCAGAGCTGGTGGCCATATCTCATGCACTTCACTACATCCTTTCAGGCCCCAAGGAATGGTTCATTCTGTGTACTGACTTCTTGAGCAGCCTACAAGCTATCGGCCAGTGCTACCCTCGTCATCCTTTGGTGCCGTCCATCCAGGAGTCCATCTATGCCCTGGACCGGTCCCGTCATTCAGTGGTGTTTGTGAGGACCCCAGGACACGTCGGCATCCCAAGTAATGAACCTGCTGACAGGCTGGCCAAACAGGCTATGCGGAAACCGCTTCTGGAGATGAACATCTCTGAACCTGACCTGCGTTCTGACTTAAGCCGCAGGGTTTTTCGGGTTTGGGAGATGGAATGACATAACAGTACGCACAACAAACTGCGTGTCATTAAGGAGAGTACAAATGTGAGGAAGTCTTCCATGCAGGGCTCTCACAGGGATCCAGTTGTCCTTTTCCAGCTCCACATTGGGCATCCTTGGGCCGTGAAGGCCCACCTCTGTGTACGTGCGGCGCCCGGTTGACAGTGGCCCATATTCTGGTGCACTGTCCCACTTTGACTGTCCAGCTACAAAATCTTGGGTTACCAGACTCGTTACCGCTCATTTTAACTGATAACACCTCATTGGCTGATTTAGTTTTACATTTTATTCGTGAGGGTGGGTTTTATCATTTGACCTAAGTCTTAGCACATCTCCTTTGTCCCCCTGTGTCCTCCACCTTAGTGCTTTTAGGGTGGAGGTTTTATTATGTTGCAGAGTGGCTGGCCTTTCCTTTTTATTCTCGTGGTCGGCCAGCCGCTGTAATCTGATTTCTTGCTTTACTCTCTTCTTTTTCTAGCATCTCTCTGTTGTTTTCTTGTCTTCTGTTTTTCCTTTTTGTGTTCATTGCGTTTCCTTCGTTCTTGTGGTTTTTCCTGTCTTTCCATTTTGTGTTATATGTCTCGTCTGTTTTGTTCTCACACTTTTGGCATTGTTTTATTAGGAACAAGGGACCAATGACCTGGTAGTTTGGTCCCTTCTCCTCTCTTTTAAACCAACCATCCAACCAACGTTCATTAAGTTCTTTGTACCTCGCCTATTAGTGTCCATTTCATGTAGCTACAGAAATGTGGTTAAAATATGCCATTCAATTAATTTTTTGCCATTTTATGAATATTCCTTTTGTTGGACTGTCAATTTGCGATTTTGTAGTTTATGGTCTACTTCAGCACTGCTATATGTGAATTTATTACAACAGCCAGTTATGGCTCAGATTTGAGTAAAGGTCTTTTTAAGTTAAGTGTCTCTTTGGGAATACTGAGGGGTTTTATTTGTGTTTATCCCTAATTGTTTTGAATCTTATTATGCTGTTTGATTTGATGTTTGAAGAGTATTTTGTCAAGATGTTGAGAAGTAGAAGAAGTCAGATTTTCCTGTATTACTCATTTGGCTTTTCTGTCACTATTTTCTTTGTTGCCTCTGAAATTTTGTGATGTCTGCAGTAATTCTTGTTTGCAGCTATGATATTTTACTAGCTGGTAGCTTAGTTTGCGTGTTACTTAGAAACTTGTATATGGAAAATATGTTTCAACATACCACATCTTCGCTTATAACTCTGAACAATAGAAACACAAATTACCTCTCCTCCCTATCTTCTTCTTCTTCTTCTTCTTCTTCTTCTTCTTCTTCTTCTTCTTCTTTTTTTTTTTTTTTTTTTTTTTTTTTTTTTTTTTTTTTTTTTTTTTTTTTTTTGTGGACCTCAGAGGTGAAGCAATAATGCTTAATTGTGTTTTATAACGAGAAAATGAATTTGTATGAACCCCATTGTTTTTAATCCTGAAAATTTATTATAAATAGAATTACATCCCTTTATCTTCTATTCTTGAAATGGGTTTCTCATTAATATTTATTAGATCATACAAGCTGTACAGTCTGTTCCGTGTACATTGTAACATGGGGTTTTTGGTACAGATCTGCATGTCCTTTAACAAGTTGACCAAATAAAGCATGGTAATGCAAGTGAGATCATCTTTCAGACAGTGAATGTATCTTGCAAATATATTTACCTTTACATGTTCCTCCAAATTTCTCTAAAAAAAGAAGATACATTAAAGACATGATTTATTATTTAAAAAGAATAAAGATGTAAGTCATATGATTAGGAAGCCAATAGTCATATTTGACTCTGTGGATTCTGAATGTGAACTAAATGTGAACGTATTAAGTGTTCCATAAATTGATGTTCACTGGAGAAACTCTTTTTATTCTTTGGAACAAAATTTTTTCAGCATTTTATTTCTACACATGGCTCATTAACATGATACAGTTTTGTTTTGGAAAAGGAATTGCGTGTTTGGGTTAAGGATCAAAAAGTTCCTTGAATGTTTAATTGAACACATCCCTGGTTTGAATTAAACATTGTCTGTATTATGGTGTTGTGGTCTGATCTTCATAAAATATTATTTGTGGTCTAGCTTTGACATTCTCTTTTATTCATAAACATAACCCACTCCCATCATTACTGGTAATTACTGTAGTATAGTTTCATGCATTTGCTATAAGAAGTACACTCATAGGACAACAGAGGACACTCATTTCCCCCCTGTCATCAAAATAATCTCCTTCCAGGAGCTTGAAGAGTGACTAAACAGCCGTATGTGATGCACTCACCAAGCTGAAGCTTCGAATGAGCACAAAGGTCTGGCAGATAGTCTTCAAATGAGCATGACAGGGGTACCAGTGCAAAGGTCAGTGACGAAAAAGAATTGTGCTCTGTATATGAAATGCTTTTTCAGTGGTACTGTCACGCTCTGATTAGTTTGTCAGGTTTTGTGAAATCGAAGGCTCTGCTCATCAGAATGTGTTTTTGTTTTAATGTAGTTGTTGCTAGTATCAGTTTATTTATGATTTGAGTGTAACACTATGGGCTTGGGAGGAAAGCATTTTGGGAACTTTTTGATTCTTAATATTTTCATAGCCATTAACACAAGTGTCAGGAAGAAATAAGTTTCCTCCATTAAAATACCTGTTTCTGCAGCTAGTGACAATATAATTTTAAATTTGTTTCTCTGTTGTGCAACTTTGTTGTTGCTTTTATTGTATCATTACAGTATTCAGTAACTGTGGTACTAAATATATTGTTGCAGAACTCCCAGACAGGCCTATACTGCTGCCTACTTTTGTAGACAGTAGCCATTGTATGGCATACCATTTGACAAGGAAAGGGCGCGGTGTTGTGGACAGAGTTGTGTGTGTTGTGGGCTATGCGTGCCCAGATATTACGTTTAGCCCAGCTTTGTATCCAGTTACTGCCATTTTGCTGCACTTCATGACTGGTAAGTGAAACATTTGGAGAACATTAGGATGTTAAAAGGAAGTAGAAATGCTGTAATTACTTAAAGGTAGTGTATACTGTAAGTGAGAGTTTAGGATGAAAGATCAGAGGAAATGGCCACATTTTTGTACTCAGATGAAATGTAGTGGCTTGTTTGTCCTGAGCTGATTTTAAGTCTTTTTCATTCAGTAAAGTGGGATGGAAAAATCACAGAAAAATTATAAGAAACTGTGAGTTTTTAGATTTTTAAGAGAACCAGAGACTGTGTTCTGAGTAATTATCAGAAGAAAAAGGAGAAGTTAAAGTGGGAAGAGTGTAATTTTTTTTGTAAATACAGAGTCATTAATTTTGAATGAAGGTAAGGTGCTTAAAAGGTGGAGAAGAAATCACTGGATTTAGAGATTTCCAGAAATATTTATACTGAATATATGCAGTTGTACACGAAGATCAGAGTAACAGTTGAGTGTGGAGCAGGTAATGTTGTTGGTTCACCCTTATCCATGCACACAGTATAGCAGTTGCAGCAACTGTTGTCCATTTCAGTGCAAAATATGTTTATGTACTGTATTAGTTCCTTTGCAGGCTCATAATAACTTTATAATTTTCATTGCTAGCTTCAGACAATTTCTTGCTTAAAGTAAAATTGTTGCAATGAGAAAGAAAAGTACACAGTGAAAATAAATCACAGCAGTAAGGTTATTGGCTGCAAATATAATTGGACACAGAATTACGCTAATGAACATTTGATATAGCAGAGCTATATGATAATGGTGAAAAGAGCAGAAGGATGACTAAAGAGTTCATTCTCTGATGTTTTGTTGGTTTGGTAGATGTCCTGTAAACAATTATCTGTTAATTACCTTGGAAATTTCTGGATGGAATAGGCAACCACTCACCTATAGATGATAGTTGTGTGGTGCTTAGAAATGGCAACAGGAAACTATTTACACTAGCATTCAAGCTCTTGCTCTTTCTCTAGTAGAAGTACACTCATTCACAAATACAACCACAAAGACATCCAAACACACATGCTCATGGTCCATGGTTGTCTAAATCGTTTCACAAACAACCTGTATGTTAAATGAGGCTATGCTCCTTCTTTCACTCACAAATGGTACACCCTTAAAGAAACATTCCTTGGCTTCCCAGGGTGTTTCTTTTCCCCTTAGATCACCTGACAGTCACGATATGCAGTGTACCTAGGGCGTCATTGAGCAGGGTGGTAAAGCCTAAGACTCATCTCCACCCAGTTTCCTTGAATTGTGAGTGGTGATTGCATGGTCATGGATCTGTATGGCTCTAGGAGGCTTGAGGAGTCGCTGTTATCAAGGCGAAAGGACAAGCTTCACTGTCTCAAATGAAACTGCTCATGTGTGTGTGTGTGAAAGATCCATAGCTTTCATGAGAAGTGTACCTTCCCTTTCAAAATGACTGTCCACATTGATGCACCATATTTAGATATTTCATAGGGTTAACTTCTGCTTTGAGGACACATCCCATTCAATAAACTTTTCTGTTATTCCACAAGTGAACATTGCTGCTAATGAAGGAAGGCTAATGTCTGTGTTATCACTGGATGTAGCAGCTCTGATGCCTATGGCACAATGGAAATTGGGTCATAATTATTAGACATTGTGATGGCTTGGCTGTGAACTAGATCACTTACTTTGAACGAGGATTCACTGCAAAACCAGATTATCGTGAACTGTATAGAGCTATCAGAAAGGAAAGGTCAATTATTATATCAGGCATGCAGTAACTTCAAAGATGTGTAGGACCAGATGAAATCCATGTAGACTTCCATGATGATGGAAAGTGCCAGAATGCAGCACAGAGAGAAGGATCGCTTTATAAAGACAGAAATTCGTTGATTGTAGTGAGTACACTTTTGAGCCGCCAAATAATTACCTCGAAGGAAGGCATTGGCAAACTACCTCCACTAGGACCTTGCCTAGTACGGCAGTGCAGGTCTCCCACATCGTTCCCCTATGCTTTGTCATGGAGTATGGGACTTCATCATCATCAATGATTACCTGAGTATTCTTTCTTTAAGGTGAGTGGAGAACAACTGCAAAGATAAACTTCTTTTGCAGCAAATAAAACATTAAATATGTTAACACCCCATTTTGTTTTCTCTGCTGTCATATGTACAAGCAGTTATAGGGGCAACAGTCTGGATGATTGACTGATCTGGCCTTGTAACACTAACCAAAACGGCCTTGCTGTGCTGGTACTGCGAGCGGCTGAAAGCAAGGGGAAACTACAGCTGTAATTTTTCCCGAGGGCATGCAGCTTTACTGTATGGTTAAATGATGATGGCGTCCTCTTCGGTAAAATATTCCAGAGGTAAAATAGTCAGTCACCCATTCGGATCTCCGGGCAGGGACTACTCTAGAGGACGTCGTTATCAGGAGAAAGAAAACTGGCATTATATGGATCGGAGCATGGAATGTCAGATACCTTAATTGAGCAGGTAGGTTAGAAAATTTAAAAAGGGAAATGGATAGGTTGAAGTTAGATATAGTAGGAATTAGTGAAGTTTGGTGGCAGGAAGAACAAGACTTTTGGTCAGGCGAATACAGGGTTATAAATACAAAATCAAATAGGGGTAATGCAGGAGTTGGTTTAATAATGAATAAAAAAATAGGAGTGCGGGTTAGCTACTACAAACAGCATAGTGAACGCATTATTGTGGCCAAGATAGACACAAAGCCCATGCCTACTACAGTAGTACAAGTTTATATGCCAACTAGCTCTGCAGATGATGAAGAAATAGATGAAATGTATGACGAGATAAAAGAAATTATTCAGGTAGTGAAGGGAGACGAAAATTTAATAGTCATGGGTGACTGGAATTCGTCAGTAGGAAAGGAGAGAGAAGGAAACATAGTAGGTGAATGTGGATTGGGGGGGAAGAAATGAAAGAGGAAGCCGCCTTGTAGAATTTTGCACAGAGCATAACGTAATCAAAGCTAACACTTGGTTCAAGAATCATAAAAGAAGGTTGTATACATGGAAGAAGCCTGGAGATACTGAAAGGTTACAGATAGATTATGTAATGGAAAGACAGAGATTTAGGAACCAGGTTTTAAATTGTAAGACATTTCCAGATGCAGATGTGGTCTCTGACCACAATCTATTAGTTATGAACTGTAGATTAAAACTGAAGAAACTGCAAAAAGGTGGAAATTTAAGGAGATGGTACCTGGATAAACTGACTAAACCAGAGGTTTTACCGAGTTTCAGGGAGAGCATACGGGAACAATTGACAGGAATGGGGGAAAGAAATACAGTAGAAGAAGAATGGGTAGCTGTGACGGATGAAGTAGTGAAGGCATCAGAGGATCAAGTAGGTAAA
Organism: Schistocerca serialis cubense; assembly: GCF_023864345.2. Taxonomy (NCBI): domain Eukaryota; kingdom Metazoa; phylum Arthropoda; class Insecta; order Orthoptera; family Acrididae; genus Schistocerca; species Schistocerca serialis. The sequence continues at coordinate 466,861,614 of NC_064639.1, forward strand.
AATACGAGGGCTAGTAGAGATCCTTGGGTAACAGAAGAAATATTGAATTTAATTGATGAAAGGAGAAAATATAAAAATGCAGTAAATGAAGCAGGCAAAAAGGAATACAAACGTCTCAAAAATGAGATCAACAGGAAGTGCAAAATGGCTAAGCAGGGATGGCTAGAGGCTTATCTCACTAGGGGTAAGATAGATACTGCCTACAGGAAAATTAAAGAGACCTTTGGTGAAAAGAGAACCACTTGTATGAATATCAAGAGCTCAGTTGGAAACCCAGTTCTAAGCAAAGAAGGGAAAGCAGAAAGGTGGAAGGAGTATATAGAGGGTTTATACAAGGGCAATGTACTTGAGGACAATGTTATGGAAATGGAAGAGGATGTAGATGAAGATGAAATGGGAGTTACGATACTGCATGAAGAGTTTGGCAGAGCACTGAAAGACCCAAGTCGAAACAAGGCCCTGGGAGTAGACAATATTCCATTAGAACTACTGACGGCCTTGGGAGAGCCAGTCCTGACAAAAATCTACCATCTGGTGAGCAAGATGTATGAGACAGGCGAAATACCCTCAGACTTCAAGAAGAATATAATAATTCCAATCTCAAAGAAAGCAGGTGCTGACAGATGTGATAATTACCGAACAATTTTGGATTCCGTGGAAATATTGGAACACGTGAGGCAATACTGACCCTAGGACTTATCTTAGAAGCTAGATTAAGGAAAGGCAAACCTACGTTTCTAGTGTTTGTAGACTTGGAGAAAGCTTTTGACAATGTTGAGTGGAATACTCTCTTTCAAATTCTGAAGGTGGCAGGGGTAAAATACAGGGAGCGAAAGGCTATTTACAATTTGTACAGAAACCAGATGGCAGTTATAAGAGTCGAGGGGTATGAAAGGGAAGCATAGGTTGGGAAGGGAGTGAGACAGGGTTGTAACCTATCCCCAATGTTATTTAATCTGTATATTGAGCAAGCAGTGAAGGAAACAAAAGAAAAATTCAGAGTAGGTATTAAGATCCATGGAGAAGAAATAAAAACTTTGAGGTTCGCCGATGACATCGTAATTCTGTCAGAGACAGCAAAGGACTTGGAAGAGCAGTTGAACGGAATGGACAGTGTCATGAAATGAGGGTACAAGATGAACATCAACAAAAGCAAAACGAGGATAATGGAATGTAGTCAAATTAAATCGGGTGATGCTGAGGGAATTAGATTAGGAAATGAGACACTTAAAGTAGTAAAGGAGTTTTGCTATTTGGGGAGCAAAATAACTGATGATGGTCTAAGTAGAGAGGATATCAAGGGTAGACTGCAATGGCAAGGAAAGCACTTCTGAAGAAGAGAAATTTGTTAACATTGAGTATAGATTTAAGTGTCAGGAAGTCGTTTCTGAAAGCATTTGTATGGAATGTAGCCATGTATGGAAGTGAAACATGGACGATAAATAGTTTGGACAAGAAGAGAATAGAAGCTTTCAAAATGTGGTGCTACAGAAGAATGCTGAAGATTAGATGGGTAGATCATATAACTAATGAGGAGGCATTGAATAGGATTGGGGAGAAGAGAAGTTTGTGGCTCAACTTGACTAGAAGAAGGGATCGGTTGGTAGGATATGTTCTGAGGCATCAAGGGATCACCAATTTAGTACTGGAGGGCAGCGTGGAGGGTAAAAATCATAGAGGGAGACCAAGAGATGAATACACTAAGCAGATTCAGAAGGATGTAGGTTGCAGTAGGTACTGGGAGATGAAGAAGCTTGCACAGGATAGAGTAGCATGGATAGCTGCATCAAACCATTCTCAGGACTGAAGACCACAACAACAACAACAACAACAGTTACTTTTGTAACTGTACACATTTAATTTCCAGTGTGTTTTGTTTGTATGGTCCAAAATTGTCCAGTTGATGGACATTTCAAAGCTTTCATCCCTTTCCTTGTTTGATTTTTTTCACTTTTGTTTTTGCAGAAGAAGAGTGTTACAACTGCATAACCAACCTTATTGCTTCAAAAAACAAGATGTTCATGACACAAACTAAACAGTTGTATGAAGTAACCTGGCGGACAGTCATGCAGATTACAAAAAAACATGTGGTAAGTTGAAAGCAAATTTATAAATATCAGATTTAAAAAAATCCTGTATACACGTATGTCTCCTGCAGTGTAATGTTGTAAGATGTCCCTGATATTTTGTAAATGGTTAAATATGTGAAATAAAGAGTTCGTGCAAGTAATTGTAGACAAAGGGCTGAACTGGATGATTATCATTCATAATGTTTGCAACCATAAATTTATTGAAGCATCTTCATACGTTAATGGACTTTCATGTTTTTGGTTCCAACATCCCCCCCCCCCCCTTTTTTTAAAAAAAAGTAGTGTAGTGATTTATTCAGCTTTGCAGTCTTCTTTCTCAAAAACTGGCCAAAATGTGCTAAATTTGAAAGTGAAGATTGCACAGTGCAGCTAGATAACTGGGTGTAAGTTGCACTTTGTTGCTTTAATGTTCAGCATATTTACCAATCCTTTTATGTTATTGTGCTCTCTAAATATTAACAAGCAGTATTTAATGATACTTTCGTTTTGATGTGAACCTCAAATAGTCTTAAGTAAAAGAAAAAAATGTAGTTATAATAGAAATTCCGTAAAGAAAGGCAAGCAGTCACCTGCAGCATATTGGTGAGTGATACATGGAGACATATAATAGCACTAAATTTAACTCATTTTGTACCCAAAGTAATACCATTTGGGTTAAGGCTTGCCGTGTCTGTAGCATTCCACTAGCTAGGTATAACTCATGAGCACTTACTTTTCGGTGGCAGAGTTTAGATTTTAGGTCCTTGGGGTTTTCAAAGTTGATGTGGTCAGCGCCACAAGTCTTCTGTAGCCATTAGCTATGGGTGTATTTCAGTGCTTCTGTTAGGTTGGGGTGTGGAACATTATGTGTGTGTGTCACAGTGACAAGGAAACTAAACATGGCATGTGCTACACACCAGTAATGTGAGTGGTTGCCAAGACAAAACCTTCATTAGCTGCTGAGACATCTACCATACTTCAGTTGTATAAGTCTTGCTCATTTACGTGAAACTCTTTCTAAGTTGACTCACATTTCCGTACTATTTCGTGGGACAAAAATGGAGTTCAGAAATAAAAATAAAGTTCTTCCAACGATTTCAATGAACCACACCCACTGGCCTAAGAGAGCCAGAGTGTCAAGTTGTCCTGTTGTACAAGAAAATAATAGTTACAGAACATAATCTGTGTTACAGAGTACTGCAGGAGCTTTTAAATTTACCGTAAGATTTGCAGTAGTACTCGCCAAATTGAAATGGTGACAGTGTATCAGGCAACACAGCTTTTGATCGCACTACTCTTGGGAGGTGTCTTGTAATAATGTTAAAAGCACCTATTTATGATAAAGAAGTTACAACAAGCAGTGATGAAAGGTGTGTCTAAATTAAGGAGTAATGGAGGTATGAAACACAATGAAGCTAGTAATGTGGATCTAGAAAGAACAGTCGCCTTCATACTCAAATTCAGTTTGCTAGTATTTCCACGCTCCCCCCATGAACCATGGACCTTGCTGTTGGTGGGGAGGCTTGTGTGCCTCAGCGATACAGATGGTGGTACCGTAGGTGGAACCACAACGGAGGGGTATCTGTTGAGAGGCCAGACAAACATGTGGTTCCTGAAGAGGGGCAGCAGCCCTTTCAGTAGTTGCAGGGGCAACAGTCTGGATGGTTGACTGATCTGGCCTTGTAACATTAACCAAAACGGCCTTGCTGTGCTGGTACTGCGAACAGCTGAAAGCAAGGGGAAACTACAGCCGTAATTTTTCCCGAGGACATGCAGCTTTACTGTATGATTAAATGATGATGGCGTCCTCTTGGGCAAAATATTCTGGAGGTAAAATAGTCCCCCATTCGGATCTCCAGGCGGGGACAACTCAAGAGGACGTCGTTATCAGGAGAAAGAAAACTGGCGTTCTACGGATCGGAGCGTGGAATGTCAGATCCCTTAATCGGGCAGGTAGGTTAGAAAATTTAAAAAGGGAAATGGATAGGTTGAAGTTAGATATAGTGGGAATTAGTGAAGTTCGGTGGCAGGAGGAACAAGACTTTTGGTCAGGTGAATACAGGGTTATAAATACAAAATCAAATAGGGGTAATGCAGGAGTAGGTTTAATAATGAATAAAAAAATAGGAGTGCGGGTTAGCTACTACAAACAGCATAGTGAACGCATTATTGTGGCCAAGATAGACACAAAGCCCATGCCTACTACAGTAATACAAGTTTAAATGCCAACTAGCTCTGCAGATGATGAAGAAATAGATGAAATGTATGACGAGATAAAAGAAATTATTGAGGTAGTGAAGGGAGACGAAAATTTAATAGTCATGGGTGACTGGAATTCGTCAGTAGGAAAAGGGAGAGAAGGAAACATAGTAGGTGAACGTGGATTGGGGGGGAAGAAATGAAAGAGGCAGCCGCCTTGTAGAATTTTGCACAGAGCATAACTTAATCATAGCTAACACTTGGTTCAAGAATCATAAAAGAAGGTTGTATACCTGGAAGAATCCTGGCGATACTAAAAGGTATCAGATAGATTATATAATGGTAAGACAGAGATTTAGGAACCAGGTTTTAAACTGCAAGACATTTCCAGGGGCAGATGTGGATTCTGACCACAATCTATTGGTTATGAACTGCAGATTGAAACTGAAGAAACTGCAAAAAGGTGGAAATCTAAGGAGATGGGACCTGGATAAACTGAAAGAACCAGAGGTTGTAGAGAGTTTCAGGGAGAGCATAAGGGAACAATTGACAGGAATGGGGGAAAGAAATACAGTAGAAGAAGAATGGGTAGCTTTGAGGGATGAAGTAGTAAAGGCAGCAGAGGATCAAATAGGTAAAAAGACGAGGGCTAGTAGAAATCCTTGGGTAACAGAAGAAATATTGAATTTAATTGATGAAAGGAGAAAATATAAAAATGCAGTAAATGAAGCAGGCAAAAAGGAATACAAACGTCTCAAAAATGAGATCGACAGGAAGTGCAAAATGGCTAAGCAGGGATGGCTGGAGGACAAATGTAAGGATGTAGAGGCTTGTCTCACTAGGGGTAAGGTAGATACTGCCTACAAGAAAATTAAAGAGACTTTTGGAGAGAAGAGAACCACTTGTATGAATATCAAGAGCTCAGATGGCAACCCAGTTCTAAGCAAAGAAGGGAAGGCAGAAAGGTGGGAGGAGTATATAGAGGGTTTATACAAGGGCGATGTACTTGAGGATAATATTATGGAAATGGAAGATGATGTAGATGAAGACGAAATGGGAGATAAGATACTGCGTGAAGAGTTTGACAGAGCACTGAAAGACCTGAGTCGAAACAAGGCCCCGGGAGTAGACAACATTCCATTAGAACTACTGATGTCCTTGGGAGAGCCAGTCATGACAAAACTCTACCATCTGGTGAGCAAGATGTGTGAGACAGGCGAAATACCCTCAGACTTCAAGACGAATACAATAATTCCAATCCCAAAGAAAGCAGGTGTTGACAGATGTGAAAATTACCGAACTATCAGTTTAATAAGTCACAGCTGCAAAATACTAACACGAATTCTTTACAGACGAATGGAAAAACTGGTAGAAGCGGACCTCGGGGAAGATCAATTTGGATTCCGTAGAAATGTTGGAACACGTGAGGCAATACTAACCTTACGACTTATCTTAGAAGAAAGATTAAGAAAAGGCAAACCTACGTTTCTAGCATTTGTAGACTTAGAGAAAGCTTTTGACAATGTTAACTGGAATACTCTCTTTCAAATTCTGAAGGTGGCAGGTATAAAATACAGGGAGCGAAAGGCTATTTACAATTTGTACAGAAATCAGATGGCAGTTATAAGAATCGAGGGGCATGAAAGGGAAGCAGTGGTTGGGAAAGGAGTGAGACAGGGTTGTAGCCTCTCCCCGATGTTATTCAATCTGTATATTGAGCAAGCAGTAAAGGAAACAAAAGAAAAATTCGGAGTAGGTATTAAAATTCATGGAGAAGAAGTAAAAACTTTGAGGTTCGCCGATGACATTGTAATTCTGTCGGAGACAGCAAAGGACTTGGAAGAGCAGTTGAATGGAATGGACAGGGTCTTGAAAGGAGGATATAAGATGAATATCAACAAAAGCAAAACGAGGATAATGGAATGTAGTCAAATTAAGTCGGGTGATGCTGAGGGAATTAGATTATGAAATGAGACACTTCAAGTAGTAAAGGAGTTTTGCTATTTAGGGAGTAAAATAACTGATGATGGTCGAAGTAGAGGGGATATAAAATGTAGACTGGCAATGGCACGGAAATCGTTTCTGAAGAAGAGAAATTTGTTAACATTGAGTATAGATTTAAGTGTCAGGAAGTCGTTTCTGAAAGTGTTTGTATGGAGTGTAGCCATGTATGGAAGTGAAACATGGACGATAACTAGTTTGGACAAGAAGATAATAGAAGCTTTCGAAATGTGGTGCTACAGAAGAATGCTGAAGATAAGGTGGGTAGATCATATAACTAATGAGGAGGTATTGAATAGGATTGGGGAGAAGAGAAGTTTGTGGCACAACTTGACTAGAAGAAGGGATCGGTTGGTAGGGCATGTTTTGAGGCATCAAGGGATCACCAATTTAGTATTGGAGGGCAGCGTGGAGGGTAAAAATCGTACAGGGAGACCAAGAGATGAATACACTAAGCAGATTCAGAAGGAGTAGTTACTGGGAGATGAAGAAGCTTGCACAGGATAGAGTAGCATGGAGAGCTGCATCAAACCAGTCTTAGGACTGAAGACCACAACAACAACAACAACAACAACAACAACAACAGTATTTCTACGTAATGGTAAGAGTTCTCCATGTTGCAGATCATCCTTACACTCCTAAAGTGTGGTACTGCTATTTTCTCCATACCTACTTGGCATCTCGTGGACAGACTACTTGAGGGAACTGTAAACTTGCAAATTAAGTTGAAACTGAATGTTGCTGACCTGTCTGTTGTTTAACTGCTTGAATGACAATCCAGAGTGGAGTAGAGACCTGTCATCTGTATGCCAAGGAATGGAAAATACAGGAAATCTTAATTACCAATTGATGCCACATGCAGAAATAAAAAAACTGAATTAAACAAAGCAGCAACTTGGGACTCTTCCTTTACTGTCTCGTGGGAACAGTCCTAGAGATTCATATCCACTCTGAAAATTTATGTCCACTAATCATTGAGCATGTGATATCATTTCAGTTCTACTTTAGTATCATTCTCCACTACTGACCTACCATTTTGCTCTCTGTCTCTCAAGGATGTTGCTCAATGGGAAAGGATGCCAATTTTCACTCTAGTTACCTCTTCACCCTTTGGATTCACCTACAAGACAGAGCAGACCCCAAAAGGGAGCCATTGAAGTGCAGGTCCAGCAGGGTGCCTGGAACTTGTACTGTCAGCTAGCTCTGCAGTCACTTGGCAATGCTTTAACATAGTGGTAGCACCTAGGATTGGGTGAATCATATCAAATGCGTAATCTGTCAGTCTGATGAAACATCAGCACCAAAATATTCAGAAAAACTCACAAGGCAGCCGTACCTAGATGGAACGATGATTGCCACCCTGTGTGGCACTGTGAAGCGTTGAGTACAGACCAGTTGCGAGGAACATCACAGCATTTTGAATTCTGAGGGCAAAAGCAAGACAAATCATTAAAGAGAGTAAGAAAAATATATGGTAAGATTTCTTGAACTCATTAAAATAAACAAGTTCCACTAAATTATGGGGAACCATTGGCAAGATTTCAAACACAAAATCAAAGTCAGCAATGACAGCTGCACTGAAGAAAGGGAACTACACCCAAGTATTGTGTACGTACCCCAAGTAACTGCAGAATATTGTGCAAGTGTAACCCCCACAACTAATGTGTATCCATCTTTTCATCACCACCACCAACATATCATGAGTGGAGAATGTAGGATTTCATTTCTAACAATGAAGAAGAGTGCAGTTGCTCCTTCTCCTCATGGCAACTACTGTCTGCTCTGCACAGTGCTCAGGTCACCTGGGGTATCTGCCTCTGGCAGTAATTTCAGTGGTTGTTAAGTTCCAATTCATGGAGGGAAAAAAAGACCTCGTTTCGTGAAGCGCCTACCATTCAGCACATGTTGGTCTATCAATTATTCATATAATTTTGAAATGCATCCCTGATGGTTTTTGAACATTTATAACACATTCTAACTTGATTCTGAACAAATTGTAAGCCAATTTTTTAATGTGTGCATAGTGTACATGATATCTCTGCTAGGGCAATCCCCGTCACATCTAGAAACAAAAGGGGATGGGGCTATACGAGCTGAGCTGAATAAACCTGAATGGGTGAATGTCAATTTCAGTTTGTTTATGTGGTTGACTTGAGTGTGCGAATGGTCAGTGTTGTTATAATTATTAGTGAAATTCATAAATTCAGACTATCAGAGTGGAAATAAATGATTAACAGGAATAACCGATAAGAAAGGTAATATATAACCTTCTCAGTGTATCCAAGGAAAAAAATTTTTGACAGAAAATTTTTGTTAGATTGCAACACTACTAAGGGCCAGTTGTACAGTCCCTAGTTAGCAGCCACTTAATTTCTGTTCTTGGAATAGAGTGGAAAACTTGTTGGAACTTGTAATACTGCCAAACTGGAGAACAAATGCGAGATAACTGAATTGATGATTCTGACAGGGTTAGTGGAGTTAACTGGAGAATAAGTTATGACAATGGCAGAAATAGTTACAGAATTCATGATGACAAGATTGTTTGTTAGAACAAGGAAGGAGAAGAAACAGGGACATCACACAAATTATATGAAAGAATATGACAATTCCAAATTTGTATAAAAATTTTTTTTTAAACTCATGCCTGAGAAACTGGAGCATATGAATGAAATGTGAAAATATTTGCTAAAATAAAACTTTTCACTTGTAGTAGGCATATTAGGCTTATGATATTGATACTTCGTGAATTATATTCTGTCATGTTACCTATGTAAATGAGGTAGATAAAAATGACCATTTGTACCAAAACAGTCTCACTTATTTGGCGTGTGTTACAATTGCTGCAATATTAGAAAGGTCTATTTCATTTTATCTAGCAGTTGGTGACAAAATAGACATAATCAATTCGAGAAACCACAATAGTCTTGGGTACTATATGTATTAACAGCTTTTTCAGTATTATATGACGACAGTTCAGTTTTTCAAGCAGCAAAATGTTTAACAAACATTGATGAGGTAGTATGGTATGTAATGCTGTAGCAAGGTTCCTCAGACGTATGTTGCTGAAAGTCTGGATCTTATGGATTAGCTGCTTTGTCATTTTCCATGTTTCACAGCCTCATAGAAGCACAGATTGTACATTACTTTTAAATATTTGCTATTTGATAGTCAGTGTTATTTTCTTCAATCTCCAGGTAGAGCAGAGAGTTGTAAAAGTGACTTTGGCTTTGTTGATGCGGTTGTTAATGTCCTATGTTGCACCGCCATGTGGTGTAATTATGCTTGCAGGGTGGCAAAACTTACCCATCCTTTCCATTACCTGGCTGTCAAGCTTAAGCTCTGCTGTGTTATCATCATTTGCCCGTATGTCTTTTGTTTTTTGGGCATTAATTTTCAAACTGACTTTCTTCACCGCAGATTTCAGATATTCTAGTTTCTCTCTCGAGACTATGGGACAGAAGGCGAAGGTCATCTGCAAAATCTAGGTCTTCTAGATGTGTTCCATTGCTCCATTTTATTCCTCTCATTTTATCCATTGCATGCATCATTACAAGATTCATTACTATGTTAAATAGTATCGGTGAGAGCACGCAGCCTTGCTTAACTCCTGTTTTTACTGCTATTGGATCTGAAAGCAGACCTTGATGTTGAACTGGCATGTGCAGTTTTCGTATGTGCTCTTGAAAAGAGCAATTATTTTCTTGGGAATTCTAGAAGTTTGCAGTCAACTCCATATTTTTGTTCTAATTGTACTGTCGAAGGCATTTGTAGAGTCTACAACAGGAAGTAAAGCGGCGACTGGTATTCATTTGAATGTTCAGCTATTATTCTCAAGGTGTTTATCTGGTCAATGCAAGAGCAACCTTCCCAGAATCCTGCTTGTTCTATTCTTATTTTCTTGTCTACGTACACTTTTATCCTATGTAGGGTTATTCGTGAGAGGATCTTGCTTGGGATTGACAGCAATTACCACAAACCGACTGGTTTCCTTTCTTGGGGAGCTTGATGAGCATGCCTCTGTTCCAATCATTTGGTACTTCTTTATTCATCCATATGCTCTCAGGAGTGGATGTAAAATTTCTGCTTTTATAGAGAGATCTGCTTTGAGTAACTCTGGACTGATGATGTCCAGGCCAAGAGCTTTTCCATTTCTTATTAGTTATGTTGCTTTGGTGGTTTCTTCTTTGGATAGCGGTTCTCTGTTAATTGACACACCTTGTGAGAGTCCTGCCCCATCCACATTCAGTTGAGTTACATTGCCTAGTTGCATGGTTCAGAATGTCCTCAAAATGTTGTGTCCACTCTGCGCTTGATCTTCTCAATTTGTGAGTTTTCTTTGCTTGTCCTTGATTGGCATATCACCCCCAAATTTCTTATTTGGCTGTTTCCGTGTGATGCCATATAGGGTCTTGTTATTGCATCTGTTACCTGCTGCCTCTGTCTTAGCTGCGAGATTATTGAAGAAGGTTCGTTTATTTGTTCTGGAACTCCTCTTCACCATTCTATTTAATATGCAGAGTTCCTGTTGGATTTCTTCTTTTACTTCCCTTGTCTGTGCGCAATTTAGCTGGAATTTTACCTATCTCCTCTGCTTTATTGCATCCCAAGTATGGTCAGAGATCCAGTCTTGTCTGCTGTGGTTGGTTGTTCTGAAAATTTCTTCAGCAATCTATGTGTAGGTTGTTTTCACTGCATCCCATTGACCCTCAGTGTCATTCTCTTCAATTCCCCTGCTAACCACTTCAAAATGATTTCTCAGTTGGATCAAGAACTCCTCTTGGACTTCTGTATTGTCCAACTTTCCAAAATAAACTTAATCCTCTTCTGCCCACAATATCTCATTGTGTGCAGCTCTCTTAGATGGACTGTTCGTAGCATAAGGTGGTGGTTGCTCCTCTTATGTTCCTCACATCCAGGAGTGATCTTCGCCAGGTCCTGCTAATTGTAAAGTGGCCTATCTGGTTCTCTGTTGTGCCATCTGGTGAAACCCACGACACTTTGTGACACCATGTATGGGGGTACATGGAACCTCAGTAATCAGGATAAACATGCCGCACAAGTCTATGGGATGTTCTCCATTGTTGTTTCGGGTACACAATCCATATTGCCCAATAATCTACTCTATCCCATGGTTGGCATTCCCAATTTTTGCATTAAAGTCACTGATCAGCAGGAGGCTATCTCTTTTTTGAAACTTTTCCAGTGTTTCTCGGAGTTTGCTATAAAACTTGCCTTTTTCTTCATCCACAGGCATTTGAATTGGTTTGTAACATTGCACAGTGATCACTGGTCTTACTCTCGTTGCAGTATGAGCAACTGTGATAATCTTTGTAAACGGGTGCCACTCTGTCAAAGACTGCTTTGCTCTCCTGCCTAGTATTAATGCCACTCCTTCGCTATGGGTTTCATCCCTTCTTCCAGAATAAAGGAGGATATGCCTTTCCTAATGGCTATGGACCCATGCACTAAGAAAAGATTTGAAATAGCTTAGTCACAATTCATGACAAACCCAACTGATCAAATTCTACATGTATTGGGTTTATTGCTGTCTTCGTAGCTCAAAGTCACTGTTGCTGCTTACGGTGAGGAGTTTAAGGGTGCTAATTGAGAGTGAGAATAATTTAAACCAGCCCTAGACCCAGCTTCTGTGCTGAAGCTGACAAATTGTTGCCAGTTATTAAACGGTAGCTTATCAGTGAGTGTCAGGTGTACACTCAAAATTACTGGTATCACATTCTGTTGCTAGAGTGAATCACACAACACAAATACACTGCAGGCAACAAAGCTGTTTCGGCTCTGTGCCTTGTCGAATATGGTGTCACCTGAATTGCATAAGCATGGAGTCAGTTTTTAGCCTGGTCACTGGAGAAGCTGGAGAGTGATTTTAAAAATGCAGTCACAAGAATGACTGCACCTCAAACTATGTTTTTAAATCAATGTTTTACAGTATTCTAGCTGAATACTGCGACTATATTGTACAGTGTTTATGAATGGGACTTAACAGGTTGACCCCCTTCAATAAATATGTTCTGAAGATTACTGTACCAAATGAATTTACAATTCATAATGTGAAGATGGGTGATTTTGAGAGTAATAAAGCAGATTATGATGTGGAGATTGTGTGATTTTGAGAACAGTACAATAGATAAAATCTGTTCAAACCGCTGTCTTCCTCATGCTCTCTATCTACCTCTGATTTGATTTGATTTGATTTTATCAGGGAAGGAAAAACAACTTTGGTCAAGCCCGCATCAAAACAGAGTTTATTGTGCGGTATCATTCCTTGTGTATCTAGTAAAGCCAACCAATGCCCTTGAACAGTGCAAGGAGATCCTTTACCAGTGCTTCGCTGGACCCAATTTCTTCAGGTCTGGTTGATCTAAATATTCTCTATCTTTTACTCTCCAATGCCTTGCATTCGAAGATCAAATGTGATGTGGTTTCCTTGTCCACACCACACATTCCACATTTGGGGTCTCCTTCTATTATCCCCATTGTATGTAGGTGTTTTTTGAAATACCCTTGGATTGAGAGACTTCTCTTAGAACATGGCTTCGGCACCAACACCTTGCTATGTTTTTGCTTTTGGACCTTAGCCCAATATTCTACATGCTTTCTCCTTTTCCAGTCTTGTAATTCTATTTTGGTCATCGCCTTGGTGATTGTCAGGACAGGTTCCAGTCCAAGAAATGCTGTCATTGCCTATATCCTGGCCAATGTATCGGCTTGCTCGTTACCTCTAATCCCTGAGTGAGCAGGGACCCACAATAGGTTTACCGTATTGCTTTCCCCTAGCTCCACAAGAACTTTGTGGCCTTCTGCCACAGTATTTGATCTTGTTGCAGAGGCTGCCAGTGATTTCAGGGCTGCTTGGCTATCTAAACAAATGAAAATGCTAAGACCTCTGTAGCACGTCTGCAAATTCACCTCCACGCACACCTTGATAGCAGATATTTCTGCTTGAAACACAGTGCCATCTTCCCTGGAGAAATTGCGCTCTCCAACCTTGGCTGCACTCTGTATATCCCGGCCCCAACACCTTGGTCTGTTTTCAAACCGTCAGGGAACCAGACTATGTCTCCAGTACGGGGTCGAAATTTGTTCTCCCAGAGCTCTCTACTTCCAATTACTAAATTGAAAGGCTCATTGAAGTAGCTGAGAGTTGTTATATAGTCGGCCGATATTTCCCCAACCATTCCTATGTCGGCCTCACTCAGTATTTTAGTGAGAGATCCTGGATACCCCAATGAGTTCCAGTTTTTGCCAGTCTTTAACCTGTGGGCTCCAGCTGCTGCCTCCATCTTTATCCACAGGTGTAATGGGGGCATGTCCCACATGGTTCCCATTCCAGCAGTGGGTGTCATGCTAATTCTGCCTGTAATGGCTAAGCAGGCCAATCTCTGCACCTTAGCAAGCTCCTTAGCAGCTACCTGCTGTTTTACATTTTTCCACCACACTGTAGCCCAATAAGTGATCAGAGGCTTTACTATCATGGTGTATATCCAGTACATACTCTTGAGGCTTAAGCCCCAGTTTTTACCACAAGCTCTCATGGCACTCATTAGAGTACCTTTCGTCTTGGAACAGGTGCTCCTTACATGAAGGGTCCACGATAGTTTCTCATCCATGGTTACCCCTAGATATTTTTGGTATCCCCTTCACTGGTTTCATTGAGAAACTTGAGATTCCAACATGTGTGTTCCATCTTCCTCCTAGTAAATTGTACTACAACAGTCTTCTTAGGACTGACCCCTAGATCCTGTTTCCTGCACCAATTTTGCACAATGTTCAGTACTCCATGTGCCATAGTTCTGACTGTACTTGAAAATTTGCGAAGTATTACTATGACAAGATTGCCTGCATATTCCTGGCAAAACTACTGTCTAGAGTTTAATTCTACAATGAGTTCATTCACCACGAGGTTCCACAGTAGAGGGGACAGGACCACTCCATGTGGACTGCCTCTGGTGGTGTTGATTACCATTTTTTCTTGCATCATGGTGGCTTCTACCTTTCTACCACTAAGTATGGCTCCAATCCACCTGCAAATGGTGGTCTCCAAGCAATGCATCTGTGTTGTTACCTTAACCATGGATTCGAAGGTCGTGTTGCTAAAAGCCCCTCGATGTCCAAGAAGATGCAGAAGGCTATTTCCTGAAAGTGTAGTGCTTTCTCCACATTCCCAACAAGTTGGTGGAGTGCAGTTTCACATGATTTTCCTGGTTGGTATGCATGATGGTTTGTGTGTAGAGGGACCCTAGTTGACCTCCTCTCTCTAACATGCACATTGAGCAGTTTTTCTAATTTTTTAAGAAGAAAGGAGGACAAATTGATTGGTCTCATATCCTTGGCATTGGTATGATTAGTTATCCCTGGCTTTGGAATGAAGAAAACTTCCACTGCCCTCCAGACGCTAGGAATGATTCCTGCTGCTGGTCTAACCCTAAATAACCTGCATAGGAATCTTACTGAGTTCACTCCTGCTTATTGCAGGAGTGCTGGAAAAATTCTGTCTGGGCCAGGTGACTTGAACAGTTGGAATGTTCCCACTGCCCATTGGATTTTACTATGGTCACCACATTCTCTGGCAGATTCCCAGTTCTCCCTTCGAATACCTGAAAACCAATATCTCACGGGGATCTCGTCTTGGTCTATGTTGTCTGTCAGAGTACATTGAGGAAAATGAGTCTTGAGTAATAGTTCCAGTATTTCATGTGCTGTCCTTGTATACTCCCCATCATCTTTCCTTAAAGTTCCTCCTGGATTAATTGGTATCCTAGTGAGGATTTTGTGGTGTCTGGTCTGAACAGCTGTACCCTCTACCTACTCGCAGAATACCTTCTAGGACACTTGCTTTGCTTGCTTACTTGCAAGATTGTATTTGACAAGGGCCCCCCCAATATCCTGCCCATGGTCCCCTTCTCGCGATGTTAGACAGTCTTCGTACCTATTTCCTCTGTGATTCCAGGTTTTTGTTCCACCAAGATACATACCTATTCGTGCACTTCTTGGTGATGGTATGAGGTCAGGATGGCAGACGTCACTGCCACTGCTACCTCCTCAGACTCTACTGGACTCCTTATTGAAATACTGACTTCTGATAGGCTTGAGTCAAGGTCCCTCCTATATGCCTCCCAGTCCATTTTCCTGGGATTCCTATGGGACATAGTCTGTCTAATGCCCATTTCAACCTCAAACTTAATATATATGTGGTCTGATGAGTATGGTTTTAAAGCCATATGCCATTGATTTGACATAACTACTCATCAAAGTGGAACCGAAGGTTATGTCAATTACCTCTTCCCTTCTTATATTATTAAATGTTTCTTATATTCCTAAATGTAGGTTCCTTGCCCCTATTGAGGATCTCTTAATTTATTAGCTAGAAAAAATTCTAGGTGGTACTCACCTGTACTGTTGGTGTCGATGCTGCCCCACACTAAGTTGTGGGCATTACCATCGCATCCAATCAATAGTTGGTCATCCTATTGTGCACAGGCTTCTGTCAGTCTCGTCACCTCCTGAGGAGGAGGAGGAGGAGGAGGAGCTCTGTCCTCGTAAGGAAGGTATGCCAAGGCCATTACAAACTCCCTCATGATAACCTTCCTCACGTTGCTGCATCCTGATGGTCACTAAGTCCCTAGAACAAAAGTCTGCCATCAGCATGGAGGGGATTCCATTTTTTACATAAATGCATGTTCTGGAGTTTCTTATATTTCCGCTAGGAAAACTAGCTTATCTCCAGTGCCGCCCAGACCCAAAACACCCCCTTTATATAAATATGGTTCCTGAATCAGGGCCATGTCCAGATTTATCTGCAGCACATTCAGTCTCTATCTTGCTGCCATTGTCACTTCTGATGTCTTTGATTACCCTGATGGCAACCTGCGAGAACCCCAAGAATAGTCTCAGGTCTTGTTCCTGCATTGCCTTCAGGGACTTCTCTCCAACTTCCACCACAATGGTTTGGCCATTTGGTGTAACCTTCCGGTTGATTGCTTTCCAGTCCTCTGTCAATACTTTCAGGTTTTCAGACCCTATTTTCTCAATCAGAGCCTCCAGAGAGGTATCCTTAAGGAGTTTTGGCACCCAGATTAATATATTTCTGGTCTTGAAGAGCTCAGCTGCTGTTTTTACCAGCAGCTTCGCATCCTCCCACAGTTATATTAGGGGCACCTTTTCCTGAAGCCAGTCCACTGTAATCCCCCCCCCCCCCCCACCCCCCCACCACCACCAAAGATAAGAGTACCATGATCCAGATAGACTCTCCTGAATTTGGGACGTGAAGCAGCATCCCCTGCACCCCCCCTCCCCCCCCCCCTCCAGTCTCCTCAGAGAGAGCCATCTGCACGAGCTGCTCCTGCTACAAGGTGATCTTGTCCAGTAGATAGCCTTGCAGGATAACCACCATCCTAAAAATGGAGACTGGGAGACTGCAGTACTATAGGTCTGTTTCCTATTTCTTGCTTCAGCTTTTTCTGGATGTACTTATCCTGAGAAGTGGGAGTCTTAGATTCCTCCCTTGTTCTAATACTGCCTGCCATTGATGTGGAAGGGGATTGTGGGAGGTCTTGGGCTTAAGCCCTTTGGGTTCCCTCCACTGTTGTTTAGGAAGCCACTCTTTTCCTTCCTTTAGCTTTTGTTCTCTAAGAAGTTTCCTCCTCTGAGCCCCCAGGTAAGTTTTTGGTCTTAATCTGATCCAATTTCTTAGTAACCATTCCCACTTCTGGAACAGGTCTGTCCCCCTGTTCAGCTGAGGGGATGTATTCAATCAGTTCCAACCCCCATGTTTGGATGTCTGAGGTCTCAACTTGCCCCTCAGTATTGCTGTCTTCTTTAGTGTCCATTTTGGTCCCACGAGAGTTGGGGAGCTAATGGGCCCATATCATGGAAACCCCAAGTAGTGCAAGGCTAATCACTCAGGGAGGTTGCTTGGTATCCCTGAGGCTCTATTCACGATACATTTCCCCATATGCCACGCACCCCTTGGCACAGATCTCATCACATTTTCGGTTGGGTATTGAAGAGTTGAGAAAGGACAAGGAATGGATGTGGGATGACAGGTTGGTGTGAGCCACACTTAGCCTGGTCCATCGGCCAAGACCTTACTGACCGAAGGTTCCCACAGACAGCATAGCTCTCGGCTTCATGTGAACACACAAGCCTCTCCACCCACACGGACTGTGCTGCTTCAAGGTGGTGTCCCCCAGAGAGGTCTACCTACCTTAGTGTACTTAAATCTGTTTCCATTTTTGCATAGCAGAAAAGAAAGTACAGGTGATTATTCAGGTTCCTGTGATGAACTGCATGATGAAATAGTTCACGGGTGAATGGCCACAGGTTAGTGTTGGTGTGCTGATGAATTGGCCACTTGGGGCTTATGTATTGCTTTCATCTCTCCCCCCGCTACCTCCAACCTCACATTCTATCTGCTGTCTGCACCTGGCATCTCCTCCTTAATCAGGCTAATTCAGGATTCCCAGGTCTTACTAAGGATGTATCACAGTTGATTAGCAGTGCCCTTTCTCAAATATAGATAGGTTTTTTAATGACACATTCCCAAAAGTTAGAAGACTACCTCAGAATCTTAGTATCATTGTATCCATTCTGTGGACTGCCGAATGGTAATGCTTAGCAACTGCCTATTGTTAAGCTGCTGCAATCCAGTGCACTTTTGATGTTATTGGCAACAATCTTAAAGAGTACCACCGTCTGATGTACATGTGTGCTGCAACATTGGCAAGGCTCTTGATAGACCCTAGATTTCTTTAATCGATGGTTGTGTTTAACATTACCAAGCAATGCCAGTATATCTACTGGTGGGTGGAAGACCATCTTCACTTTGTGTCTCTGGAGAATATATACCACCTTTCTGGATAATGTACCCCAAAAGGAAAAAATGCAATGGCCACAACTAGGGATTCTTGTAAAGTCATTCCAGTAAAAAGAGAGAGAATGTCAAAAGTCACAGGGAAGTCAGTATCCTTAAACTCAAAAGTGGTTAAGGTGTCCCGAAAAATCCATGTACTTGCGAATGTGACGTGAACTCTTCATGATGTAAGGGGTACACTAATTCTTCAGGTACTTAGTGAATGTGTAAATGGGGCACCAATTATGCTAACAGTGGGGCACAAAGGCACCCCATCTTTGCGAATTTTCAGCAGTCCATAAAGTCTTGGTGGAGCTGATGCAGTCGGTCGTAGCTTCTTAACAACCTCCTCTGGCAAGCCAAATTCTTCGAGAAGCGCCTTGGTCTGCCTCTCCACCCTCATGGTAAAATAAATATCGGTCTTTCAGTACACACTGTCTACTTGAAGTCATGGTGAGATAGGACCACAATTGTGTTGCATTTATCTACTGGTAAGACAGCAATACCTGGATGTTCTCTTAGATTCCGTATGGTGCCTTCTACCAGCTAGACCGAGTGAGATGGCACAGTGGTTAGTGCACTGGACTCACATTCGTCTGGCCATTGTGATTTAGGTTTTCTGTGTTTCCCTTAATCGCTTTAGGCAAATGCCAGGGTAGTTCCTTTGATAGGGCAAGCCTGATTTCCTTCCCCTTCTTTCCTTAATCTGACCTCGTTGTTGGTGGGACTTCAAACACTAATCACTTCCTCCTCCCCCTCGTGTACCTGCTAGAGATGTTCTTTTTAGTAGGTCTTGTTTGCGTGAGAGCATGACAGGTTTCATGACATACGTGTTCACAGGTTTCGTGACATACGTGTTCAGGTGGAAGTGTTGCAGCTGCCTGTTGTTCCACTGTCTTGATTAAGCCTGTGATAGGAGTGGATTTAGGAGTGGGTGCAAAATTGAGTTCTTACTTAAGAACCAAAATCCCATCCTCATCCAGTTGCTTGGTCCTGAGGTTGGTGATAGTCTTGCATGGAGCACCTGAAGGTTATATGTCTGATACATGTTCTTTCATCTTTCTGTATGTGATGGTATAAAGAAGTGTGGACAGCACGTCGGGCCACTGCTTGCACCGGAAGAGTAAGCACACTGACTTATACCCGCAAGCAGACACCTGCCACCACCAGGTCCAGAGGAATGGCGTGCTCGAAGCATTGGTACATAGGGTTTAC
The DNA here is from genome assembly GCF_023864345.2 of Schistocerca serialis cubense. NCBI lineage: Eukaryota > Metazoa > Arthropoda > Insecta > Orthoptera > Acrididae > Schistocerca > Schistocerca serialis. Next base: position 466,880,967 of record NC_064639.1, read on the forward strand.
ACTCTCTCTGAAAAATGTAAGCATGAACCAAGAACGTGAACGTCTGAGGATGGTGTTCCGCAAGATCAGCTGCAGGGAGTAGCAAATTCAGAGTCTCCTACATCTTATATCCACTGTACAACAAGCAGAAACAGAAGAGGGACTTCAGGAAGATGCTGCCACTGCATTTATTCCTTTTTGCAGTCCATTATCTGGAAAGGTAGGACATATTACCTGGAAAAACCAAGTGTAGATGGACTTCCGTCTACCAGCTAAAACACAGGCACTGCTTTGTAGTATCAAAAATGACATCGGATTACGGAAATCCAGGTTACATAAGACACCCTGCCAGTGTGGCAATACGAATATAGGTCAGCCAGTGCATATTGCCAAAGATAATTGCTGAGAACACCAAACCAAAGTGAAGCAGCCAAATAAGTTAGCAATTGTGGAACATTCCCTTTTGGAAGTACATGGAATGGGTTATAACAACACAGAGGTTTTGACACAGGTGTCTAACTTCTGGTCATTTGTCATTAAAGACTCTGTCAAGATTCAAGGAAGAGAAACACCGATCATTTTTTTATGATGGCAACATCCTTAGTAAGGCCTAGAAACCTGGAATTATCTGATTAAACAAAAAACTGACTTCAAGGGCAAGTGGAGAGACAAGCATAAGTGCTGCTAGCCCATGTATCTGGCACAAGAACCTAGAACAGTGCAGTGTGTCAGTAGGAAGAGTGGTGGTAGAACATCAGATCGGAGGGAGGGGGCAAGAGAGAACAGCACCTCACTGGTCACCAAGAAGTCAGCTTATTAGTGCACCTGATAATGGTGATGTGGTCATTTTTGAAAATATGGTGTCCATTGGACACTGCCATTCACCCGTTCACCAGTGCAGCATTTCGTCAAGAAAGGACAGACGATCCAGCATTTTCTTCACATACATTCCGCTACAGGAAAAGAGGAAGGAGATACTGTACAGCTTAGTACTATGGCACATACAAAATCAGAAAAATAAGGCCACAAATGAGGCAGTAAATAATACCCCAACAAGGTGCTACCTACAAGGAAGTTTCTCACTGTAGAGGAACGTGATTGATCGCCAACCGAATTAACCTCGGCGGGAGGTAAGGTAAAAGTAACAGGAAACTGCAAATGGGTATGCCAAAATCTGTTGTCATTCTTCCCTCCAGCCGTTGAGTTGAGCTATAGTAGCATTACTTTATGATTTATTTCATGGGTTCGCAGAGAGCCAGAATCAACTAAACTGTGTGTGTGTGTGTGTGTGTGTGTGTGTGTGTGTGTGTGTGTGTGTGTGTGTGTGTGTGTGTGAGAGAGAGAGAGAGAGAGAGAGAGAGAGAGAGAGAAATACTGGAATGATTTTCTTATAAGAATGTTATTATAATGCTCCTAATAAACTTACCTTTGAGTGCCCAAAACCAAGAAGTTCTGGTTTCAGGAATGGTCACGGTGGATGGAAAGGTTTAGAAAAAGGATTAACCCATTAATGTTGAGCTTAGTGCAATTTCAACAAAGTTGTGGGACTGAATGTGATGATATAGAAAGGGTTCTTGTAGATGGCTCTGAAGAGAGGTGTCAGATGATTATGTGTGAACCAAAGTGCAGTAACAGTAATTGTAGACAGATCAGTCGTCATTGCAGAGAAAATCAATCACAGCAGGAACTTGTTGTTGAAAAGTTCATCCCCACCAATTTTGGAGTATCAGTTGCCTCATCTATTAATGAACTTACAGGAAAAGTCTAAAAAACCGTGATGAATATAGTGACATACTGATGAAGAATACAAAATCTGTGTCATATTTGTAACTTCAGTTGACTATCCTGAAAGAAACGTTAGCTGTATGTGATTTTGTATAAGCATATTTTTGCACATGTAATGGACACAGTGTGTCCAACCAAAACTGAAGATTTAGAAATGCCTGTCACATAACCCAAGTTAGCCTTGTCATTCTTTCATGTTGCATGGTAATGTAAACTGTAAAACTTACATGTATTTGACTGTTTAAAATAGGACCATACAGAGTTAGCTAACTACCCTGTGTTAATCTTTTCTCTTTACATAATATAGTGCCTGCCAATAGGAAGATACCTGCTGGATTAAAGTCTGCTGAGAAATAATACATTGTGTGTGTTACTTGCAACCACATTTACAAATAATACCTGTAGTTCTAGTGTAAGCTATTGCGTGTCTTGATATATGAGGCAGTGGCTGAGCTCTGTATCATGCTTCACAATGTATCATGCAGTTTTTGTATAGCCAATCATAGAATCTCATAACAGATGGTCCTGTTATAGGAAAGACATTTAAATGAAAGGTTTTGCTTAAGGAACACCACTAGGTGTTACTTAAAGGAATTAAAAAGTCATTATGCTGTATGTATCTCAACTGTCGTGAGTCCTGTTAAGAGGTATTAATTCATGTTATAACAAGAACAGTTTTACAGTTTGGGTTATGTGATAGGCATTTCTAAATCTTCAGTTTTGATTGGACACAGTGTCTCCATTACATATGCAAAAATATGCTTATACAGAGTCACATACAGCTAACATTTCTCTCAGGATAGTCAACTGAAGTTACAAGTATGACACAGATTTTGTGTTCTTCATCAGTATGTCACTATATTCATCACAATTTTAGACTTTTTCTCCAAGTTCATTAATAGATGAGGCAACTGATACTCCAAAAGTTGGTGGGGATGAACCTCACAAGTAGTTCCTGCTGTAATTTTCCTAATGTCACACATGTGATTCTCACATTATGATGGTTCACATTTCCATTTAAATGGAATGTTGCCTCATCACTAAACACTAAGCGTGGAAGAAAACTGTCATCCTCCATATTGCCATGAACGGAATTACAGAACTCCACACATGGTTGCTTGTACCCTCACAAAGAGCTCGCAGTAGCTGAATTTTGTATGGCCTTGTGTAAACGCTGGTGCAACACACGTTAGACAGATCTCAGGGGCATGTTGAGCTGTCGAGCTGCACGGCAAACAGATTTCTGCGGACTCTTTGTGAAAATATGGTAGATGCGTTCGACATCTGTGTCAGACACTCGGGGATGGACTTGCAATTTGCCTTCACACAAACAACCTGGAGGTAAGAAGGAAATGACAAGTATTTTGGACAGGTCAGGAAAACTGCTGGTGAATCCTGTTGATGCTTTGGGCAGGTGGAGGGAGTATTTTCAAGAGTTGCTCAATGTAGGTGAAAATACGATCAGTAATGTTTCAGATTTCGATGTACAATGGGAAAGGAATGATGATGGAAATAGGATCACACTTGAGGAAGTGGAGAAAATGGTCAATAGATTGCAGTGCAATAAAGCAGCTGGGGTGGATGAAATTAAGTTGGAACTCATCAAATACAGTGGAATGTCAGGTCTTAAATGGCTACACAGGATAATTGAAATGGCCTGGGAGTCGGGACAGGTTCCATCAGACTGGATGAAAGCAGTAATCACACCAATCTTTAAACATGGAAACAGAAAAGATTGTAACAACTACAGAGGTATCTCTTTGGTCAGTGTTGTGGGTGAAATCTTCTCAGGTATTGTTGAAAGAAAAGTGCAAGTATTAGTTGAGGACAAATTGGATGAAAATCAGTGTGGGTTTAGGCCTCTTAGAGGTTGTCAGGACCAGATCTTTAGCTTATGGCAAATAATGGAGAAGTGTTATGAGTGGAACAGGGAATTGTACCTATGTTTTATAGATCTAGGAAAGGCATATGACCGGGTCCTAGGAGGAAGTTATTGTCTGTGCTACGTGATTATGGAATAGGAGGCATACTTTTGCAAGCAATTAAAGGTCTTTACATAGATAGTCAGGCAGCAGTTAGAGTTGACGGTAAATTGAGTCCATGGTTCAGAGTAGATTCAGGAGTAAGACAAGGCTGCAACCAGTCTCCACTGCTGTTCATATTATTTATGGATCATATGTTAAAAACAATAGACTGGCTGGGTGAGATTAAGATATGTGAATACAAAATAAGCAGTCTCGCATGTGCGGATGACTTGGTTGTGATGGCAGATTCGATTGAAAGTTTGCAAAGTAATATTTCAGAGCTAGATCAGAAATGTAAGGACTATGGTATGAAGATTAGCATCTCCAAAACAAAAGTAATGTCAGTTGGAAAGAGATATAAACAGATTGAGTGCCAAATAGGAGGAATAAAGCTAGAACAGGTGGATGGTTTCAAGTACTTAGGATGCATATTCTCACAGGATGGCAACATAGTGAAAGAACTGGAAGCGAAGTGTAGCAAAGCTAATGCAGTGAGCACTAAGCTACGATCTACCCTCTTCTACAAGAAGGAAGTCAGTACCAAGACTAAGTTCTCTGTGCACCGTTCAATCTTTCGACCAACTTTGTTGTATGGGAGCGAAAGCTGGGTGGATTCAGGTTACCTTATCAATAAGGTTGAGGTTACGGATATGAAAGTAGCTAGGATGATTGCAGGTACTAGTAGATGGGATCAATGGCAGGAGGGTGTGCACAATGAGGGAATCAGAGAAAAACTGAGAATGAACTCTATAGATGTAGCAGTCAGGGCGAACAGGCTTAGATGGTGGGGTCATGTTACACGCATGGGAGAAGCAAGGTTACCCAAGAGACTCATGGGTTCAGCAGTAGAGGGTAGGAGGAGTCGGAGTAGACCAAGGAGAAAGTACCTGGATTCGGTTAAGAATTATTTTGAAGTAATAGGCTTAACATCAGAAGAGGCACCATGTTAGCACTGAATAGGGGATCATGGAGGAATTTTATAAGGGAGACTATGCTCTAGACTGAATGCTGAAAGGCATAATCAGTCTTAAATGATGATGATGATGATGATGATGATGATGACAAACAACCTGTTTCTCGAAATTTTTCATACCATCGCTAATGCTCTGTGCTGTAGGAGGATTCACACCATACCTAGTATGAAAGTCACGCTGAACTGTTATTACTGACCTGCACTGCGCAAAATGTAGAACATAAAACACGTTCTGTTGTCCCAACACCATTTTTACTAGAATTGAAGCAGACGCAGATTGCTGCTAACTAGCAGGAACTATGCAAAAACTCGAGAGTTTATTCTTTCCAACAGTACGTTGTTCATGCACATATCTCAAATAACATAATAGTTACGATTTCTTTAGATTGGATGATTCTTTTTGGTACGCCCTGTATATGCTCTGCTGTACGCTTAATTGATCTTGACTGCAGTAGACAGTGTACCTCCACACCATTCCCTGAGATATGACAGCATGATAACGATTAATGAAAGTTAGTAAGCATTGGTATTCATAAAGATCAAAGATGATAATTTCCTTAAGATCTTGGGGGGAGGGGGGGGGGGGAGAATCCTTAGCTATAAAATAATTTTTCTGTTAAAGGACTGTATACTCTTGAATACCTGTTACAAGTGATTTTGTGTTTGCTGTTATATAATATCAAAATTTGGTCTGTGTAAGATGCTTTTCATACACTTCATGGTTTCAGTAAGTAACTGGAGTAGTTGTCATGTGCACTTTATCATATTTTGAAATAATTGCTTTTATAGTGTGTTCTTTTCTAGTTGTAACAATACTGGCACTAATAATGTAAGTAATCCATATGTCATGCTTGGCAGAAAGGTGCTGCTGTTCATCTTGCTCGACACTGCCCTGATGCACAATCTGAACGCATTTATTCAAATTGGTTGTGGTGGATACTGCAGGGGATTCCATTCAACCACTTGGTAACTTGATTAACTGTTTAATGCTCTTTATTGAACTAAATGTCACTATTGAATTAGAAACTGCAATTAAAAATATTACTCTCAAACACTCTTGTAATAGTTATCAGTCTGTAAACTCATTATCTTCCATTTATCTATGTACTTTTTTTAAAATTTAATTTTAGGTGCGTGTAATGGATTGTTTCTTAAATGAAGGTATTAAAGTGCTGTACCGTGTGGCAATGGCTCTTCTGCTGCTTTTCTACAAATACTCTGCTCCTCAAAACTCTGAGTGGATGAATCAGATACTGAAGCATGGAATTGAAACAGCATTTATGAATTTCTGCAAGCACATACCGGTACAGTAATTTTTCTTGTATCTAAATGATTCTTTGTTTTCCGTTTGATCATCATCTTTCAGTAGTAAATTTCTGATAAGAGGTAGCATTTGATGAGCAAAATGTCTTTAAGTTAAAAGATCAAGGGAAGCAAGTGTTCATTCCTCAGTTGAACTGTTCCTTAAATAACTTGTTGGATTGACAGTTGCTTTCTATCGGAGTATAGCATTAAAAGTGAAATATAAGGTATTTGGAAATTCCGATTACAACCTTCTAGGACTTAAAGAGGGGAGTGAGTACATAATATTTTGAAAAGCGACCCAAGTCTGGAAACATACTGTTTCTGTGTGCTGCAGCTGTTTGAAAACATGTTTGCTGGGTGGTCACGGTTGGCGTGGCGGAGGGAGGGGATCATTCACATCAGATTGGCTGGTGTTGGTTGACATCTATCCTCCCTCTCTGACCTATTTTGAGCCTCATTGACGCGTCTGTGAGTGTTACTGTGTTGAGTACACATTTCCAGAATACACCGAAATGATCCTTCTGAATGGCGAAGCTCGCGGTAATGGGAGAGCTGCTCATTACCTTTATCAATATCATTCTCCACAACATTCACCTCCATTGCGTACACTTTTCGCCACAGTTTCACAATGGCTTCAAGAAAGGGTACCTTCACAGTCAGCAGGCACGATTGTATTGCTCCAAGGAGACGCTGAATCACGCCTAATCAGTTACTCCTAAAAGTTGTCACATTACCAGCATGTTTTCACATGCTTGTAGCACAGAAACTGTATGTTTCTGAACCTAGATTCTAGTTCAGAATATTACCTATTCATTCCTCTATACAAGTCCTTTAAGCCTGTAACAGGAATTGTGAACATCCTGCGTTCGAAACTAAGTAATTCATTGTAACAGTGATAGGAATCAGACCATTTAATTTTGGGCGTGCAGCCGTGCAAATAAAATTTCTTCCACTGATATTTCAACCGCATATCATTCAGCCATCCTCAGAGCGACTCACAAGATTGACAACAAGGTGCCAAGCGCAGCCTTATATGCTCCACTGGGGCAGTGTGCACCTGCGAGTCACAGGCGCTGGTCAGCAGCAAAGAGATACGCTTACACAAGAGCTGCCTGTGGCGAAGGCGTACAGACATTCGATTTGCTTATCAATGAATGTTCAGCGGAGATGACACCATGATGACTTCCTGCAGTTTAATTATCCTAAGAGCTGGATTCCATGCTTTGACCAAATTAAAACCATTATCTCTATTTATTAAATTTTTAGCTAATCTAATCTCTATAGCTTCCTTGAGATTGAATTAGCTAATAAGTTAATAAATAGAGATAACGGTTTTAATTTGAACAAAGCATGGAATCCAGCTCTTGCGCTAACTAAACTGCAGAGAAGTCATCATGGTGTGACCACTGCTGAACATTCATCGATAAACAAATCGAATGTCTGTACGTCTTCACCACAGGCGGCGCATATGTAAGCGTATCTCTTTGCTGCCGATTAGCATCTGGACTCGCAGGCGCATACTGCCACAGTGGAGCATATAAGGCCGCGCTTGGTACCTTGTCGTCAGTCTTGTGCCACACTCTGAGGATGGCCAGACAATATGCTGCCGAAATATCAGTGGAAGAAATTTTATTTGTGTGGCTGCATGCCCGAAATTTAATAGAATATTCATTACGCCGCAAAAAGTTGGAAGTGCACTTAGGAGTCACACATTTTATTTGTTGCAAGGAAAGCCAAAGGATTAGAAAATGGAGGGAAGTAAAATGAAGGAAAAGGGTATCGCAGGTATTCATAATTTCATGTTGGTTGCAAGAAAATGATGGATGCTGTAATTAGAGGAGACAGACATATGATGCTGCATTAAACAGACTGCATTTAGTACACGAGTATAATTTCGACTTTGACAGTAGCTATTGATGAAGGAGAAGAATTTAATCAGTGACCTGTGGAAGTAAAAATGGAAGAAATAGAACACGCTCAAAGAATGGATAAGAACAGTGGAACATGATAAAGGTGCATTGAGAAACAACCATCCTCAGAAAAGATATTTAAAACAAAGAAAGGCAGAGGGGGGAGGGGGCAGTGACAGTGAATCGTCAGTTTGTTTTGCCTTTTTATGGAAAAATATGCTGATTTCAGTGCCGCAAAGGGGGAAGTACTATGATAATGACAAGTGTCTCATTGCTTAAATATGCCATGTAATGTGATCTATATAGTGGAGTAGTTCATTCGGGACTGTTTGAATTAAAATTTCGAGAAGTTTTTGTTCTGTGTATACCATTCTATGTACATAACTTTTTACGGCGATGTAGTTTCATAATGCCCCAGGGGCAAAGTAACCTAATTGCTAGCTATGACGTAAACTGATTATTTCTAAACAAAACTGCAGCCTATGCACAAGAAAATGATGCCTTTCAACAAATAAGTGAAGAGTGATTTTCCTTGCAGTTACAATATATAACTTTAATGTAACTGCAAGTATTTTCACAATAGAACAATTTTACATCAATTCAAATAAAACTTTTTATAAGTTTATTGTTGTTTGAATCAGTGCAGTTCCATTATATTTTTGATCAGGGCAGAAATATTGGAACCATCTGTTAACCACGTGGTTTTATGACACTAGCTTTTATGTTATCACATCTGTTAGTTTCCCATCTCCCCCATGTTCGAGCCCAAGTCACATATAAAAAGAACAACAAAAAGCAGGGTTTCAGTAGAGCGTTGTCTTACATACTGTTCCATTCTTGAAAGAGAAAATTCCATTTACGATGTCATTCACCGGATCACAGTCCTTTCACAGCTTATCGTCAAACTGGAAAAGCACTTGTCCATAAAGAAGTATATTGGCACATTAGATATTGTCTTATATCAGCAGCAAAATCTGCTTGTGCCCCATGGTGCATGTATCTCATTCCCCAATCATGGTTGAAATTGTAGTTCCCTTGGATCCGGACTTAACCGAAAAGTTTACATTTCAAATACATTTGTGCCAACTAGGACAACACTTCAGTAGTGGCTTGTAATATCACAAATGTCTCGTTGACAGACCCATATTTACTGGAATGTTCTTGCTTCTATTGTTGTATACTTCCATCGTGGTCAACCCGCAAATTAGAATAGGAAGTTACATATTCTACAGTAACTAGATTTTTACCAGCATGATTCATTTAATGAACGTATTCTCTGTCGTAAATGGTGGCATAGTTAATTCTGCGAAATTATTTCTTCACATTCAGCGTTTAAATAGGGTCAGTTCATATAGTCAGCACTTACACATGCAAGTGCCATCTATGGCTTCTCATATTATAGTGTGACTTAGTTAGTTTCACATATAGATGATGTTATATAAAAGAATATGTGTGAAAAAAGTACTTTTATATTAATCACAGCTTTTTCTGTTTGTCTTACATAGGTGACTCCTGCAAAAATGTTAAGGACAGCATTTGGTGTTCGAGGGCTTAGTTCAGCATATATATCAAAAGTATTTTTGAAGACAGAAATGATTTTGAAAAGCAAATCTGTTCAGAGCAGTTCCCGCCAACTTGTGAGGTCACGTTCCAGTGAGAACTTGCCAACGAGTCAGTCTCAAGTTAATATTCAAATGATGTCCCATACGCTTACTATCAGAGAGGTAATTTTAGACATGAATGATGTATACTTTAACACTGTTAATATGGTAGTAATATTTCAATAGTTGTGTGTGTTCTGTGAAGAATGTAAATGGTATAAATTTATTTTGTAATTTCCATGTGCTATTCCTTTTCTCACGATGTTCCACTTATCATGGCAGGAGTAACTCCTATTTTTGATAATCAAAATAGAGCCAAACGCACCAGAATAAAAAAAAAAAAAAAAAACATAAATAAAATGAAGTTATATTGTGGCTGTTCTTATAACTTCGGTTGTGTTAATTTTTAATATATGATTTACCGTGATGAGGCCGACAAATGAGACAAAATCATATTGCTTTTTAACTTTAGGCATATTGGTTATGGCAGCTTTACCTTCTCTCCTTTACATCCACCTATTTAATGTTTGATAGGGATCCGTTTTTGTTCTTACAGTCTGTTAAACTATGTGCTATTGTTATTACATTTCGACAGTGCCTCCACTATTCTGGTATACAGATCTGACATTGAAAGAAATACTGCATTGTAATACCCATCTAAACAGTAAGAAAAATCATTAGTTAATATTATCTTGGTTATGTATCTATTGAACAAAGCTTCAATTTTCTTCATTCATGCAGTGGCAGAAAATTTAAATCTGGAGAAATTCTGAATATTTTACATTGTACATCTAGCATTACCACAAACTGTAAAACCATTTATAAATGATTTACAGATGTGTACTTACCATAAAGAAGACATGCTACATTGCAGACAGGCACAATTGAGACACATACACACACTTGTGTCTGTGTGCAACTTAACATGTCTTCTTTACAGTAAGTAGTAACCTGACTTTTCCTGCGTTGTTGATGCACAGATCTAATATGTGTGTCCATATGGAATTAAGTTATCTGACGTGAGCCCAGCTGTCTGACTACAGTCAAACAATAAACTACCTGACCATAGTAGCGTTGAAAGTGAAACAAGAATTTGTATTAACCAGGAGAACTGGTATTTTTCTCTACATCCTTAAATGATTTTATCTTTAGTACACATTTTATAAGACAGTTTCTATTCTTTGGTTGCTTAGCAAGTTTAACAAGAGTGATGATGCATGGGTCAGATTAGTTGCAATGATTCCACCATACTTAAAAGTACACAGTAAGAGTACAAAACAACTCGGCTAAATCTCAACAAGTTTTCCTCAATCATCTTAAGTTTATAACAATGTAAAGTAAGGGAAAGGCAATTGCTCACATGCAGTAGATCAATGTGTGGAGCACAGTAACACATAACAGAATTCATTCTAGCTTTCAAGCACTACGTCTCTCTCTAGCAATAGTACTCACATTCACATACACAACCACACAGAAACCCAAATGCACACTCCCTTGACCACGGCAAGACTGATTACAATAGCCAAAAAAAATTTTACTTTTTATCTGAAACTGTCATGAAAGCAGCCAATCTTTATGTTTCAGGCGTGCAGATAACAAAAATGTTAGTGAAAATGCAAGATTAGCTTTAATTTTTAAGTTATGATAGCTTTACATTATTTCCTAAATAAGCATATGCATGTATTTATCTTGGTGTTATCCCTCAGAGGGAGGTCGTTGAAAGCACAATCGTTTTGCCTGGCATTTGCAATTTTCTGCTTGTGATTCCCTGATTAGTGTCCAGCAGTAATTGGCTAACATTGATGCACTCCACTTTCCCTGGTATCTTATCTCCATGTCCAAAATTTGCTTTATGATAATTGGTTACAGTACCACAGTTGCCAGGAAAGAAGTCCAGGAAAGAACCTGAAATATAAATTTAAAGACATGTTGCAACCCAGTCTTTTGTAGCAATGCAGAAGATTTGCCACAAGATCCTTATAATTTTCTGCCCTCTTATTCCCTAGAAAGTTTGCTGACACTTGAACAAAGGGATCCCAAGCTAACTTTTCACCGCCTGTCTGGATGGTATTGAAATGCTTATCTGTGTACAGTTTCCATATCTCAGGTCCCATGAAAAAGCCCCTCTTTTATTTTTGTCTCACTAAGATGTGGAAATTTCTCTTGAAAATAGAGAAATGTTTCCCCAGTTTTGTCCATGGCCTTCATGAAGTTTTTCATTAGGCCCAATTTTATATGAAGAACAGGGAGAATAAAGTTCTTGGATTTGCCAGTGTAACATTGTGAGAGCCTGCTTCAAGTGATTGAAGTGTGGCCAGTCTTACTTTTTATAATGAAATACTTTGGCACAGTTATCCCAGAGGCACAAGAGGCAACAGAATTTGGAGGTGCCATGTTGTATCCTAAGTAATATGCCTATGACTATCAAATTCCTTGAAATCTACCAATTAAACTTGGCATAGCTCAATCGCAATAACAGTTGTTTTATGTTATCATATGTTTTTTTTTTTTTCTTCAAGTAAGGTGCATACCCAATAAGAATGATGTTGCCATTATGCAGTAGCACATACTTGGACTGAATTTGGAGTCAATGAACAGCCTCACTGATAGCTATTATAGTCAATGCGCATAGCTGCCATTAGTCCCACTACAAAATACAAAGTTCTTTTCGTTTTAGAAAATGGTAGGAATGGGATGTGCAGTTACAGAATTCAGTCACATTACTGTCTTATCAAGACAATTCCACTGTTGTTGTAATCTTGATGCCAACAGTTCAGCTTTTCCTTTTGGTAATACCAGGTCTCTCACTAGGTCATTAAGTTTATGAATTTTTGTACACTCATTTTTAAACACAAAATAAGGGTCTTTTAACAGGGTGTATACAACCCGGGACAACCTGGAGATCCGGGAAAAGCCCGGGAATTTTTTCATCCGGCAGAAAATGAGTAAAAACCCGGAAATTTTGTAGAATCCCGGGAATTTTTCATTCTTTTAGTTTTCAGTTAAATTCTTGTAATTTTGACTGGTAAGAACCGATACTCTAACAAAGGACATTACTGTATCCTGCTAGTGCAGAACAATACTTCAACAATAAAACATTAACGAGATAAAAAAACAAAAATAACTTAAATTTCAAAGAAAATGCGCCATGTAGGATGACACACACATTGCTCACGCAAGCATTTGCCAACAGCAAAATGTGTCAGAGGCTTTAGGAAGACTATGCAATGCTTCATAACAACAGATTGCCTCCCATGAGCATGAAGTCACAACTGTTTACATTAGTCGTTTTAGCAGCTACGTGCGGGCCCGTGCGCATGCGCAGTAAAGTCGCGTTTGAGTAGTAGATTCTCCCGCTTCTGACTACAGGAATGTGGCTGTTGGCTGTGCAAGCAGTTGCAACAAGCAGCTAGCTGCTAGCGGGAAAATTCATATACTTGAGGGGAAAAAAACCTTGTTTCACAAAGTGCCAAGCATCCAGTGCAAATTGGTCTATCGATTATTCATATAATTTTGAAACGCATTCCTGTTGGCTTTTGAACATTTTTAAACACATTTTAAGTTGATTTCTGAATCAATCATAAGTTTATTTTTGAATGCGTGCGTAGTATATGTGATGTCTCTGTCAGGTGAATCCTCGTCGCATCTAGAAATAAACTTTCTGTAGACAAAAGGAGACGGGGCTATACGAGCTGAGTGGAGTAAAGCCGAACGGATGAATGCCAATCGCTGTCTGATTATGTGGTTGATTGGGTTTGCGAATGATCAGCGTTGTTATAATTACTAGTTAAATCCATAGATTCAGACCACCAGAATGAAATAAACGACTAACAGGAATAAAAGGTGAGAAAGATTACACGTATTACTTTCTCGGTGTATCCAAGAAAATGAAATTTTGACAGAAAATTTTTGGCCAAATCCCTACACTAGTAAGGCCCAGTTGTACAGTCCCCGGCTAGCTAGCAGCCACTTACGTTCTATTCTGGAGGTAATGCGAAAAACTTGTTGTACGAACATGTAAAAACGCATAACCAGAGAATAATCGCGGGATAACTAAACCGTTGATTCTGCCAGGGTTAGTGAAGTTAATCGGCAAACAAATTTTGGCAGGAATACCTACGAAATTGTTGATGACAAGATTGTTTGTTAGAATGGGAATGGGAAAGGAAAAGAAACAGGGACATCTCACAAATTATGGAAGAATAAGTCGATTCCAAATTTATATAAAAAATTTGTAATACTACTTTTCGATATCATGCTTGAGAAACTGGTGCATATGAATGAAATGTGAAACTATTTCCTAACATAAAGCGTTTTGCTTGTAGTAGGCCTAATAGGCATTTGATATTGGTACTTCATGAATTATATTCTGCAGTGTTATAAAAATGACTATTTGTGCCAAAACAGTTTCATTTATTTGGTGTGTGTTACAAAATTGCTGCAATATTAGAAAGGCCTATTTTGTTTTATCTAGCAGACAGTGACAAAATAGACGTAATCAGATCGAAAAACCACATCAGTCTTGGGTATTATTTGTATTAACAACTTTTTCAGTGTTAGATAACGACATTTCGATTTTTCATGTAGCAAAACATTTGATGAACTTTGATGAGGTAATAGATTCTTTCACAGAAAGGAAAGCATGCCATGTAAAGCTTTAGCAAGATTAGAGGGAAAAAATGCTAGGAGCTAAGGATTGAAGAAATATGTACCTTCTTGCTTGTCTCTTGTCTTTATTGGTTATGTCACACAAAACAGCAAGTTATTAGCTAATAGGCAATAAAGAGTGCAAATTTTCTGAAGAGTTCTTGTTCCCCCGATTACAAATAATCCCATACGCTATTAATTGCGAGATGTTGAGGGGGGGGGGGGGGCAGGAGAGGCACTACAGGATTCCACTGTCCTGAATATAGTTTGATGGCATCCATTACAAAATATAGACATTTAAATTTCACAGAGCAAAATACAGTGACGTGCGACAGAAGAATGTTGTATGAAGAGACGTTGCACTGCACTTCGGCACACATAAAACATAATACTATGGTTGGAGCTTAAATAGTGGCAACTGTTTATTAACAACCGATGCGAAAGATTTACGTGCTTGCAACTATTACTGTCCTTCAAAGTAGTCACCAACATTGTGTAGAACCTATTGGGAGCGATGTGAAAGGCATAATACACCGTTAGCAGACCCTGTTCTGTTGATGGTGCAAATGGAGCAGTCTAAAGTTATGGTGATTCTCGTGTACGACTGTGATGGTGTTATCCTAACGCATTACGTTCCTCTACGGCAGACCGTCAATGCACAGTATTACTGTTTGTCTTTGGAGCATCACCTGCGACCAGCTTTGCGAAAGAAGCAGCAACACTTTCGCGCAACCCACTCATCATTTTGCTCGACAATGTGTGGGCGCGTACAGCGCAAGCTGTGGCTGCTCTGTACAGTCGATTGGACTCGGAAGTACTGTACCATTCACCACACTCCCGGACTTAATTTCTTGTCACTTTGATTTGATTCCAAAGATGAAGGAACCACTTTGTGGCATTCACTTCAGAACTGTTCCAGCGAGTCAACAGGCAGTAGACGGCTCCATTCGCACCATCAACAGAACAGGCTCTGCTAACGGTGCACTACACCTTCCACATCGCTAGCAACACTTTCTACACAGTGCTGGTGACTACTTTGAAGGACAGTACAGGTGCAAACATGTAACTCTTTTTGCATTGGTTGTGAATAAATAGTTGCCACTATTTAAGTTCCAACCTTCGTAACATGTCTTACATTTCCTTGAACACACATGTTTTATGGTTCAGACTTTTCAGAAAGATGTGCGCTACAAGATGAACATATATTTGAAAATTGGATTCTTTTTAGTATTGACCCGGTTCACAAATATCGTAGATCTGGGACTGATGTGCAGAGCAGTCTGAGTTATAGTGGGTATTCTCCATGTGACCTGTGTTCACATTTAGTGATTTTGCTGTTTTCCCCTTCATTTATTCGTGTCAAATGAAAACAAAACGGATATCTGTGGCCGGGAGCTATCAAGGGAATTAAAATACTTTCACATAATTATGGAAGGCTGAAATATGTTACTAGTTTCAGATTTTATTTTATTTCCACCTTTCTGACAGTCAAGCATTAATCGCCAGAACAGTGAAGCTATTTTTATCTGTTTGCCAAAGAAATTTGACTTTTATTAACCTTTTCCGCAGAGGCAGTCAGTGTATTTGAAACTAAATGTTTAAATCCACAGTACTGGCTAGTTTGAACTGTTCGCTGCAATCCAAGTGCACATTTTCATCTTTTAGCACGTATGGCATTATGCCATAATAAAGAACTAAACATTATATAATTCAGTACTGGTGCTCCAAGAAAATTTACATCCCAAAAACAACACTGTAAAGCATAATATCAAGTTGAGGCCTACTTCATTGGGAATCTGGACATATGAATGTACACTTTAAGCTGAATTACGCATTTTAGTATGGTTCACGAAATTCCGACGCTCTTGGAGTATCCTCTGATGTCTTGTTTCTTTCATCACATAATGTTTGGTCTTTTAATGTTTTACACGTATGTACATGCGGGCTACCTACATCATGGTAGCTGCGCAAGCACAATGACATCTCTGATCTGCACTCTGGCAACTGCTGAAACGAACTGTTTTTAACAGGTCGCAGGAAAATATTGCGAATGGTGCTTTGAAAAGCGTTACTTTCAAAGTAACTTTCCTTTTACGTAAGTTGAACTATGTGCGTGAATGTACCATGAATTTCTTAAATCACAGAGCATTTGACTCTCATTTAAAAACCAACTCTTTGATGACTAGCCATTTCGAAGAATTTCAAACCCTGAAGATCAGACATTTATTTAATTATTAAAAATTTTGCTGGCACATTTGTGTGTAACGCGCAAAAAAGATCAACATTATATGCGAAAGCCTAGCTTCTCTTTGAAATATGCTCACTATTTTTATATACTTGAATTTAGCATATTTCGTGACAGTTCACTTTTCCGTGGATGTTTATAAGATGATATTTGACTTTTTTGTGTTGGCTTCAGTCGTCTAGTGAAAGTATGATTCCATAATGCTGTTTCGTCGGCTGCGGAAATGTCCTGGTTCAATGCGTTTGCTTCATTTTTGGTGCTTCAAATACCATTTTTCCGAATGTGCTTCCTTCTTGGTCAGTTGCAAATTATTATAACAGGGACTTGTACATTATTCCGCCATCACACACCGAGTGTTCACTGCCGACTGACTATGGTCAAAGATGACTCCAGCGTCAAAGACATTTCACACAACACACATGCTTCCACTTGTAACCAGTCTCTTTGATATTATTCATCACATCTACTAATATTAATCAGTATGCTGTCACTCTCAAACATATAAGCAAATTAGCATAAAATAAGGCAAATTACAATTCACAAAAAATATTCTGACAAAAACATAAGAAAACATTTACAACCTCCCTCATTAGATTTGGTATCGACAAATCCGGTAGAAAATAATACGTCTCCCAGATCCATTACATATTGCAGCTTATTAACCTTAGAGACAAATATTATATGTGAAAGCTTTTCTTTTCTTGTAGCAACACTATGTATGTTAATTTAAACTATTAACTTCCCTGTTTGTGTGTTCGTGCTACTTAACAGTGATGTTGCTGTTGGCTGACAAATCACGTGTCTTGTACTCTGAATATCTGCTGCCATCGGCTGGCGGGATTACGTGACATGAGCTATGAATGGCTTACAAAATCAGATCGAAATCTAGATTTCAATGATTTGGAAAATAACGTGGTGTTTGGTGGAATTCTAATGTATACTTTTGTAATACGAAAATATGCAGGGTACATGTTGCTGCACATCAAAAATCTTTCCAAAACGTGTCTTTTTCCCTGAGTTTCATTTAAAGTGCTGGGAAGTTCTACGCCCATGTATAAAACCATAACCATTCAAAGGATTGATAAGTTTTGCAGTTCCAGGGGAAAATACACTATCACTTAACGTGAAAAAAGTGTGTTTTCACTTGGGAGAAAGAGAATTTTTAACCGGGAAATCTGGGAATTATTATTATTATTTTTTTTTCCTTATCCACGTATACACCCTGTTTAAAGAACTAGGTTTTGAAGCGGATGATGGAGCACTAGGTTCAGTACTGCCGTTGTCATCATCATCATCATCATCAGGTGGGACAGGAACAGGCATTCCGTCTCCACGAGGCAGTGCTCACAGTGTCAACAGTATGTTAGGATACGTTGAAGACTTTCTCTTCTTGGAAATATCATGTTAATGGAGTTGTGATACATAAATTACAATCATTTACATGGTTCGAAGTTCCTCATGATCATGAGTGTAGCAAAGCCCATGAAGGTCTTTACTGATTCAACCACAGTTGCAGACTTGGGACAATATATGCAACATACATGAGGAGCCCAGTTCTTATTCCGGTCCCCAATTTCACAGCCAAAGTACAGTCTGTACGCCTTACTAATATATGACATTATTGACCTCCTTTGCGATTTCAATGTAGCCTGTCCGCAGATGTAGCAAAAACTGTCAGCACTCTTTACACATTTGAGAGGCATATTGAATCACAGGAATTGCAATGACAACACACACTAACTACACTTCAGTTACAAGTTTTTCCGGCATACAAACAGAACACAGCTTATTACAGGCCGAAACTATACTTAAATGAAACGTGCTTCGCCCGTCCCTTCCTCTTCCTCTTCTTCCCCTTCCCCTTGTTGGTATGTGCCTGGGCTAAATCAACAGAATACACACAGTTGTTGCTGTTACCTGAAACTTCAGGACTCTGTCATCAGCAGGATTTCAAACCCTATATGGCAAGGGACTGGCAGTGAATGCTAATAAAATATAATTATAATTAAATGCACCTGTCTTTAACTTGGAAACAAGAGCTAATTCAAGTATTTCATTCTCGTTTTCGTTATCATTGTGGTCAATATAGTTAACTAACATTTACACTACTGGCCATTAAAATTGCTACACCAAGAAGAAATGCAGACAATAAATGGGTATTGATTGGACACAATATATTATACTAGAACTGACATGTGATTACATTTACACGCAATTTGGTTGCATAGATCCTGAGAAATCAGTATCCAGAACAACCACCTCTGGTCGTAATAACGGCCTTGATACACCTGGGCATTGAGTCAAATAGACCTTGGATGGCGTGTACAGGTACAGCTGCCCATGCAGCTTCAACACAATACCAAAGTTCATCAAGAGTAGTGACAGGCGAATTGTGACTAGCCAGTTGTTCGGCCACCATTGACTAGACGTTTTCAGTTGGTGAGAGATCTGGAGAATGTGCTGGCCAGGGCAGCAGTCGAACATTTCCTGTATCCAGAAAGGCCCATACAGGACCTACAACATGCGGTCGTGAATTATCCAGCTGAAATGTAGGGTTTTGCAGGGATCGAATGAAGGGTAGAGCCATGGGTCATAACACATCTGAAATGTAATGTCCACTGTTCAAAGTGCCGTCAATGCAAACAAGAGGTGACCAAGACGTGTAACCAATGGCATCCCATACCATCACGCCGGGAGATACACCAGTATGGCGATGATGAATACACGCTTCGTTCATCAAAGTCGGAAACATTATGGTACGCATTTCTCCTCCTTACATGAGGCATCACAACAACGTTTCACCACGCAACACTGGTCAACTGCTGTTTGTGTATGAGAAATCGGTTGGAAACTTTCCTCATGTCAGCACGTTGTAGGTGTCGCCACCGGCGCCAACCTTGTGTGAATGCTCCCGAAAAGCTAATAATTTGCATATCACAGCATCGTCTTCCTGTCGGTTAAATTACGCATCTGTAGCACGTCATCTTCGTGGTGTAGCAATTTTAATGGCCAGTAGTGTATTTTATCCCACTTACATTTTCTCTGTTGGCTGGTGTTATTGGTACTGGGTTATTGAAAGCAGTTGTCTGAGCTGATGGGAAGTGGGGAAGGGGGTAGGGCAGGAGGCAAGAAGGGGTAGTGGGAAAGATGTCAGGTCTTTGGACAGATGACTTTACTGTCACACAACAAGGTGAAAAAGTACAGAATTTACAACAGAGTGTAAAAAGAGGGTGATGGAGTGAGGGGAGGATCGGGAAAGGGAGAGAACGATGAAGATTAAGAGGGAGAGGAGAGAGAAGGCAGAGGGGTTGAAAAGGGGGGAGAGAAGAAGATTGGTGGGAGAAGACAGTGCATGATCTGGACAGAGGAGGAGTTGTATGGAAGAAGAGACAAGGGGAAAGGCAGGCTTCTCAAGACGTTTAGGTCCATCCCAAAATGTGACACCAGGATCCCTCTCCCTCCTCACATTAGCAACCCCAAGCCCTCCTTACTTTTTTCTATTTCCTCGAGCTTGACAAACCGAACCTCACAAGTCTGTCACTGATCGTCCCATTGTGGCTGGGTACAATGCTCCCACAGAATGAACCTCTGTCTTTGCTGACCAGTACCTCCCATCTTACATTCAAGACATCCTTTACATTCAAGATACTGCTCACTTCCTTTACTGCCTCTCCACAGTTCCTGTCCTGTTACCACCAAACTCCTTGTTGGTCACTGTGAAATGCCATGGCCTTATGCAGAACATCCCTCATGCTCGTGACCACAAGGCCACGGAACATGTCTTTCCCACATCATTGTCCTGATACCAAATCCACCACCTCTTTCCTAATCCTCCTAGCCAGTCACATGCTGAATCATAACTATTTCATTTTTGAAGGCTGAATCTACGAACAAATCCACATTACTGCCATGGGTGCTCACATTGCACCACCATATGTAACTTACTTATGGGCCATGTGGAGGAATCCTTTCCATCCAGGCAACACGTGAAACCTCTTGTCTGTTTTGGATTCATTAATGACATTTTCATGATCTGGACTCAAAGCAAGGACCACCTTTGTTTGGAACCGCGTGACCGCTACGGTCGCAGGTTCGAATCCTGCCTCGGGCATGGATGTGTGTGATGTCCTTAGGTTAGTTAGGTTTAAGTAGTTCTAAGTTCTAGGGGACTGATGACCTCAGATGTTAAGTCCCATAGTGCTCAGAGCCATTTGAACCACCTTTGTTTGTTTCTTCATAACCTCAACAACAAGTCTCAAATCTACTTCATAACTCGTTCAGTTGCCTTCCTAGACGTCAATCTCCACCTCTCAGATGGCTCCATATCAAGCACACCGACCAAACAATACCTCCACTTTGACAGCTGTCAAAAAGTAACTTTCTTACAGCCTCACCATTTACAGTGAAAGGCAAGAGGAGTTGAAATATACCAGTAACCTTACCAGGGCCTTTACTGAGAAACAATATCCTATCCAGCATATCCATAAATGAGTATCCACTGCCATCTCCTCCTCTGACACCAGTAAACCTGTTAACCAGTCACCAACCAGCACTTCCCTGATCACCCAGTATCACATTGATGTTGAAAAGCTCAGCTACATCCTCCACCAGGGCTTCAACTACCTCGTATCATGGCCTACCCAAAATTCTACACACAGCCTGCAAAGTTGTATTCGACCACCCACCCAACTGATTGTTCCTTTGTGGTCAGCCCAGTTTCAAGACCTGTCTCATACCCTTACCCACTGCCTCCCACCACAGTCCAGTTGCAGGCATTTCCTACCAAGTAAAAGGCAGGGCCACATGTCAAACCAGCCATGTTATATATCATCTATATTGTAATTACTGTATAACATACTGTGTAGGCACAGTAACACATAACAACTGTCTACTTGCATGAATACTATTGCCAAACTGTGGCAAACCATAGACTTCACCATCCAGTTGTTAAAAATGCTGCACCCCACAACACAAATGACTAGAACAGCTGCTTCACTATGCAGGCCATTTGGATAATTCTTTCCAGCACAAGGTTCTCTGAAATATGCGGATCGGAATTCTCTCTCCCAATGCATCCTGTGCTTTCACAATCTCCTTGGCCTAAACCTTCCTTGGACCTGTTCACACTGTCTCACTTTGCCCTTCCCCCTCTCTTTTCTCTACATTCTTTCTCCGTCCAGACCGTGCTCTGCCTTCTCCCACCACTCTCCTCCCTCCCTCCCTCCCTGTCTTGTTGTATGGCTGTGAAAAGATCTGAACTGCCTTTTTCTTGCTACCCCTCCTTGCGTCCTTCCCTACCCCCTACCCCCCCCCCCCCCCCCACATCCATCAGCTCCGCCAACTGCTTTCAGTAATCGAGTATCAATAATTAGTATTGCCGTAGCCACAGGAGTTTGCTTTTGGGTGCCTGTATGCTTGTGGGTTTGAATGTGTCTACTATTGCTGAAAAAAGAGTTGGTGTGAATACTGTTTTGTGTTATGTGTTACTGTGCTCCATGCATCAATCTGATATAGGTGAGTGGTTGCTTTTCCCTTATTTTGTGTATTGTTCCATCTAGGAATTTCCATTATTTTTATAGCTCCACCACATGTGAAAACAACACTGCATACATGGCAGTGGAGTTAATGTAATTAAAAAAATATATATGTAGTAAACTTACCATTGTGTTGTGAATACACAATACTGTACTTGTCAACTTAATCCACTAGAATGAACCAAATATTGTTGTTCATCAACCTAAGTGTGGCCTTCCAGGGGCCTCAGCCAGTGATGGCTGATGGCTGGGTATGAGCTGGGTGAACTAAGAGACCTGAATTGGTGGATCCACAATGGCACTGCTTCTCTAGTACTGCCAACTGTGTGCATACTGTAGCAACCACTGTTAGGTGTGATGGTAGTACATCTCCCTTACAAAACCCCTAAACCTCAAGAGGAGTGCTCTGTTTGTCTGATGAGGTAAAACATGCGAATCCATTTAACAGACATGGCAGTCCACATTTTACAAATGTCTGCTTGTGTGTGTGTATGCGCGGATGGATGTGTGTGTGTGTGTGTGTGTGTGTGTGTGTGTGTGTGTGTGTGTGTGTGTGTGCGCGCGCGAGTGTGTACCTTTTTTCCCCCTAAGGTAAGTCTTTCCGCTCCCGGGATTGGAATGACTCCTTACCCTCTCCCTTAAAACCCACATCCTTTCGTCTTTCCCTCTCCTTCCCTCTTTCCTGATGAGGCAACAGTTTGTTGCGAAAGCTTGAATTTTATGTGTATGTTTGTGTTTGTTTGTGTGTCTATCGACCTGCCAGCACTTTCGTTCGGTAAGTCACATCATCTGTGTTTTTATATATATTTTTCCCACGTGGAATGTTTCCCTCTATTCTCTCTCTCTCTCTCTCTCTCTCTCTCTCTCTCTCTCTCTCTCTCTCTCTCTCTGCTAAACAATGGGTCAGGTAGCATTAACTCTCTCCCTGTGTTTTTTTGATAAGGGAGAGAGCAAGATTACATGCAGTATTTAACCAAAAACCTTCTTCTCTATTTACAAAGTAGCTTGCCATTTTAATCTCAACTGTTTCCTTGATAACACTACCCCAATAGCTACAATGCTTCTTCCATCTCAAAGTCCCCAGTATACATTAGGAGCCTGTCCATTCCATGGTGGTCTGCCAAATCACAGTTTGCAATTGGTTTGTGTGCAGCTCTGCAATACTTCAAATATTACCCTTGCAGGTCATGAGGGCAGCACAGTGTCTTGAAAGGAGGATATAAGATGAACATCAACAAAAGCAAAACGAGGATAATGGAATGTAGTCGAATTAAGTCGGGTGATGCTGAGGGAATTAGATTAGGAAATGAGACACTTAAAGTAGTAAAGGAGTTTTGCTATTTGGGGAGCAAAATAACTGACGATGGTCGAAGTAGAGAGGATGTAAAATGTAGACTGGCAATGGCAAGGAAAGCGTTTCTGAAGAAGAGAAATTTGTTAACATCGAGTATAGATTTAAGTGTCAGGAAGTCGTTTCTGAAAGTATTTGTATAGAGTGCAGCCATGTATGGAAGTGAAACATGGACGATAAATAGTTTGGACAAGAAGAGAATAGAAGCTTTTGAAATGTGGTGCTACAGAAGAATGCTGAAGATTAGATGGGTAGATCACATAACTAATGAGGAGGTACTGAATAGGATTGGGGAGAAGAGAAGTTTGTGGCACAACTTGACCAGACGAAGGGATCGGTTGGTAGGACATGTTCTGAGGCATCAAGGGAACACCAATTTAGTATTGGAGGGCAGCGTGGAGGGTAAAAATCGTAGAGGGAGACCAAGAGATAAATACACTAGGCAGATTCAGAAGGATGTAGGTTGCAGTAGGTACTGGGAGATGAAGAAGCTTGCACAGGATAGAGTAGCATGGAGAGCTGCATCAAACCATTCTCAGGACTGAAGACCACAACAACAACAACAACAACAACAACAACATAGCTGCAATTGCATTCCGGACTCTCTGTGTTTTTATTTTCCACAGGATGACTGGTGCCAAGACAGTGTTCTGAAATAGCTGATTTGCTCAGCTGTTGTAAGTGTCTGTGATGCTTATGCTCTGTACACCAGTTTCCCATAGTCCTGAAAGTATGACCAATATACACTGAGGTGGCAAGAGTC
This sequence comes from Schistocerca serialis cubense, assembly GCF_023864345.2. Classification (NCBI taxonomy): domain Eukaryota; kingdom Metazoa; phylum Arthropoda; class Insecta; order Orthoptera; family Acrididae; genus Schistocerca; species Schistocerca serialis. The sequence continues at coordinate 466,905,084 of NC_064639.1, forward strand.
ATGGGATAACGATATGCACATATAAAAGGGCAGTGCATTAGCGGTGCTGTCATTTTTAATCAGGTGACTTGTGTGGAAAGGTTTCAGATGTGATTATGGCCGCAGCATGACAGGAATTAACAGACTAAGCATGCAGAATGGTAGCTGGAGCTAGATGGTGTTTTGGAAGTCATTAATGTATTCAGCATTCCGATATCAACAGTGTCAAGTGTGAGCTGAAAATACTAAATTTCAGGCATGGCCAACAGCTTTACTTAACAACAAGAGCAGCAGCATTTGCGTATGGTTGTCAGTGCTAACAGACAAGTAGCGCTGCATGAAGTAATTGCAGAAAACGATATGGGGTATACGATGAGTTTATCCATTAGGACAGTGCCATGAAATTTGTCAATAGTGGGCTATGACAGCAGACAACTGACGCGAATTCCTTTGCTAACAATACATCGCCTGCAGTGCCTCTCCTGGGCTCATGACCAAATTGGTTGGACCCTGAATGACAGGAAACTGTGGCTTGGTCTGACGAGTCCTTATTTCAGCTGGTAAAAGCTAATAATACAGTTTGAGTGTGGCATTGACCCCACAGACTCATGGAACCAACTTGTAAACTAGGCACTGTGCAAGCTGTTTCAGAAAATTGTCTTGACACCAGTCATCCTATGAAATATAACAACATAGGGAGCCTGGCATGCATGTCTAGCTTTTGGGGTAGTGTTATTAAGGAAGCAGTTGAATGAAATTAGCAAGTGACCTCTTAAATAGATATGGAGTATTTTCCTTAAAAACTCTGTGGAATCCTGCTTTCTACCTTGTCAGAAAACAAAGGGACAGAGTTTATGCTACCTCACCCATTATTTTGTAATGCTCTCTATCGATAACTTCTGGTTTCAATCGTCTTTGGTTGTCTGGTGGGGCTAGTGTTTAGAGAGAGAGAGAGAGAGAGAGAGAGAGAGAGAGAGAGAGAGAGAGAGAGAGAGAGAGAGAGAGAGAGAGAGTGTGTGTGTGTGTGTGTGTGTGTGTGTGTGTGCAAACTGTAGTTTTAGATTCACTCGCACAACACGTAGTTGCTGCAGCTTTGCGTTTAAAATTACAAGGTGTACTACTGTTGAAACACCGATGGTTGTTGACAGATTCACCCAGCTGCAGTCTTGTAAGTAATTTGAATGCGGTATATGCTTCGAGAAACTCTATTCTCATCTATTTGGTATTGTCTGACAGTCACTCAACTGCTCACTATGTGATCAGTAACAATACAGCATATTCTATCAACTTGGATGAGGCAGAAGAAACCCTGCGAGCGATATTTAATAAATTCTGGCTGACTGGAGACTTGAGCAACTTAAGAAGGAAGGCGACATTATCTCATGTAAAGGTATGCAAACGTTTTCTAAATGTTTGCAAATCATGTAACTGAAACCCATTATTTCCCTATTCAAATAAGGGAAACTGCCTAAAAACCTCATCCAGAGTGGCCAGCACAGTGGCTCTTGTTGTTAATGCACTGGGTGGGATAAAACCAGTACCAGAGGATCACCCCAAATACTGGAAGCAGCGTGCTAGTGCAAATGGCTATCCAGGCAGGTGTACTCTTTTAAAGTATTTTTTCACTTTATTGTTGTATTGATTTTCTTAATAATCAGTTTTAATATTCTGGTGCTCTAAATCAGAATGGGTACTGAGGGCAGGGCTATTGAATGCTCTAAACCAAGAAGTAGTGGCAGCATCAATCATCTTACTTTGATGTCATTGTTCACAGAACAATTCCTCAGTACTTACTGAATATTCATTTTAGAAACATGCTTTCTCTACTACAATGATAATACGAAGTCACTGGCAGCACATCAGTATGTTCACTGTTGTAAGAAAAAAGCTGTTTACAACATTTAAACAGAGTTGAGTAAGGCTTGGATGTAGGAACAGGGAGGAAAGGAAAGTTGGCTTGTTTTCTAAACCAAAACTGCAGTGGTTTTCTTTTAGCTATAGGTACCTGTGATGTGATCTTCTAATGTGTTTCTCTCTTGACTGTATAATCAATCCAACTACGTTGTGTTGCAAGACATTGCAGCACATGCTGAGGTGCTTTTCAAAATATTGAGTTTATATTTTTGTGTAATTCACTTTTGATTTTGGGAACATTTTGTCATGTATTGTTGCCACTAAAAGCACTATGATCAAGACTTTGTACAACAATTAAGTTCTTAAGTATTTTCTTTTATGGATGTAGTAATGGCAGTAACTAAGATAAACTAATGAAACAAGAAAATTGCACACTTTTGTGACTTAATAGAGATCTATTTTTAAATACACTTAAACTGAAGTGGTAATAAAAGGAATTGCTTTCTTAGAATAGACAGATGGTCCCTACTCAGTCTATACTTTTTCCTTTGCACCTGGCAGAGCCAGTATCACAAATGATCTACAGACATTACTTTAAGTGTGATACTGAGTCTTCTCTCATTTATTTCTATGTTCCCCACTATGTCATTGTGGATACCTATTTAGTTGTATTTCTCATATAAACACAGTCATGTGCTACATGTTCACTGTTACAGCCGTCAATATTGTTTTCTTCACCATCACAAATTTATTGTTCGCACCTGCTGAAAGAAGATTTATTGTTTTTAAAATTCCAGTGAAGATTTACTGGTATTGTTTGCTTGTCACAGTGGTTTCATTTTCACTGTTCTAACTGGTATTTGTGTTAAGCACTATTTTTCAGTTAAGTAAGTCTCATGTTTCTGTGTATTTAACAAGCTATATTCATTTCCTCCTTGCTGAAAATTTCAAAGCTTAGCATCCTAAACCCAAACCAAATTATTTAATTATTTCCTTAGGCAATCATTCCGGATACTGTGAATATGAACTGGGATATTTACTTAAACATTTTTGGTGACCGAGTGTTGCCCATTTTTGTAAATCTTCTTGATGAGCATGTTGGGGATGCTCCCATCTTCCAAAATGACAACAACAGTGTTCAGAATGCATACATTACTGGTTTGACAAACATTTAGACACCCTATGACACCTCGACTGAGCTGCTAAATCACACAATCTTAATCCCATAGAAAATATCTGAGATATTTCTAATGGCAGATGAAATATTGTATGCAACAATCCCAACAATGTTATTGCTCTGCAGAATCTAATCGTGAATGAATGGCTATTGTCAAAGCTAGAGTCAATATGTACAAAGTTTTAACATGACGTTTCCTGAGGCTGACTAATTTTTTGTCCAGTAAAAACATAGTGTAGTCTTATAAACAGCACAGTTAATCATAATTTCGCCCATATGCATGATTTGATGGCAGTACATGAAGTTGCCGTTTCAAATTGGAACATCTAAATATTAAAAGGTAAAAATGAAAACCTGAAGTAAGGTGATAATGTTTAGGCTTATTTGCTAACAATATGTAATTAAAAAAAGTCCTTACACCTCAAAAATTAATAATCCACAAATTTAGTGATTCATGCTGTCAGATTTTAATTTTCTAATAATTTGGTAGTAACATAGTTCATTTAACTCAAAAATTATATGGCTATCTTTCTGCCATTGAGTTCAGGGAACATTGTCTCTGGTGCACTGCATTTTATTCTGGGTTAAAAAGTTATGGTTGCATACTGTTCTTAAAGGTAATGTGGTAATGGGAATGTATTGGTTGTTTTTTTTATTGCTGCTGTGAAGGGATCTCATTCACCTGGTGCTCGGGTCCCTTCTATGGGTGTTTATCCCATATATAACATCAGATCTCATGTATTAGACCAAGATGAAGTAAGTAAGAGCATGTTTTAAATGTGAGGTTCAGCTGTTTTTTGGATGCATGATTCTTAAATTGGCAAAATCACAGACTTATTTTGTTGTTTCATTTGTAAATTTTGTGCCTGTGTAATACTTTTGCTGCGTAGGTTAATTTATGCATTATTATTGTCTGTGTATGCTGCAATTCCAGCTAATTAGCCCATAGGTGTAGACTTTGATGGTATGTATGTTTGATTACTTACGCCACTTGTTGGTATTCTGCTTATTGGTTGTAAAACTGTATAAATGAATCAGAAGGAGAGGACTCTTATGGCTCAGACACGTTTTAGGCTACATTCTTCAGTTGAACAGTAAATAAACCACAGAGCATCCTTGTTGCACCAAAGTACAGGGAGACTGAAATATAGTGCATACTGCCAATAATTAACTCTTATGGAATAGTCTTCATTTTTTGTACAGTGGTTTCCTTTAGATATTGCACCATTTGAAAAATAATAATTTTGATAATTTGATGTTCTGATTTTTTTTTATTTATTTATTTATTTTTTTTATTTTTATTTTTTTTATTTTTATTTTTATTTTTTTATTCCCCCCCCCCCCTCCCCCCCCCCTTCCCCCCCCCCCCCCCCCCCCCCAGTCTAACGGTTTATGGTTCTACTGTTTCTCTTCATAGTCAGTGTCTGCTATACATTTGATCTTACATAGTTTTTATCCAAAAATAGCAATAACGAGAAGTAACACTACTATGCTTCTCCTCGCCCTTCAATTTATGGGGGGTTTAGTATCATGTTCTTAATGAATTAATGTTGATTTCATGAGTAATGTTGTAGTATACTTGGACGTTTCAGGTATGTCCTTCAGTCTCATTCTTATGGGACAGTCAGATTATCCACTATATTAGCCATGGGTATCGATGCAATTAGCAGAACAGTTCCTCACAACTCTCTTCCTTTTGACAGTCTTAATGAAAGTTTGGTCTCAAGAAACTTATTGCTGTTGAAATGTTCGCTATGTTATTATTATTATTAGAGGATTAATCAGTGCAAATAAATAACAACATCTTGTTGTATTCCTGTTATCCTCTGCAAAGCCTCTTTATCCAGCGCATCTTCCTTGTCGATGCTGCCATGTTCCATTACTCCATTTATGTGGTGTGTCCAAGAACATCCATTCTCATCATATGTCTGTACCATTTTAATGATTTTCTTTCAATTCTGTCTATCAGTGTATCATTTGCCTTCATTCTAGTTCTTACTTCATCATTAGTTTTTCTTTCGATTCTTGATATTCTGGCACTCCTATGCAAATAATCCGTTTCCACAGCTATTAATCTTCTTTTGAGATCTGCATTTAAGATCCGTAGTTCTGATCCATAGCATAGTGTAGCATAGCAACCATTATCTTAGCTACTCTTTTCTTATCGCTGTTGGAAATATTCTTATCCCACGAAAAAGAATTCGTACACCCTAACACTTTTCTGCTTTGCTGTAGTCTATATTTTACTTGTGTATGACCCAAACTATTTTTATCAATATGTGCCCTGAGATATTTAAATTTCTCTACTTGTCGTACAACTGCTTTGTTGTTGATGTGTACATCAAATTTAGCATCACTATTCACCACCAGATACTCTTGTTTTTGTTGGACTCATTTGTAGTCCCCATCTGTTGTATTCCTGATATAATCGTCATATCATGAACTCAAGGTCGTAATCATCTTGTGCTATAATAGCTTGATCATCAGCAAAACTTAATGAAAATATCTATACATCGTTGATAGTGATTCCCATTGAAAATATCTATACATCGTTGATAGTGATTCCCATTCCTGTGCAGCTGTTCTTTCAATTTCGGAGAGCCACTTCTACATATAAACTGAACTAGATGGGTGACATACTGCAACCTTGTTGCAAACCTTTACTGACTTTAATAGGTTCTGATAACTTTGAACCTCATTTAGTCTGTACCACATTATCTCTGTACATTTCAATAATAATTGCTATGTCTGTATTTAAAAACCCAGCTGTGCATCCCAGGCTTGTGTAGCACTCACCTCACTATCCATCTTAAGTTTTTTTTCATCTGGGATATGTGCAGCAGCATTCATTTCTGTACACTTGCTGGTGGCTTAAGTTCTCATACTTTGGACATTAAGATTGCTGTTAATTCCATGTAATAGTTTCATCCACGTGTCTTCTCTTTGCTCCTGTCAGATTTGTATGCCTGATTGTAGATATTAGGGGCTCCCTGAATGACATTATGTAACTAAAACTAACGATAGTGTGAAATATGGTATGGTGTACCTAATAAATATTGCATTAAAACAATTACATACATTCATATCCTATCATGTAGTTTGCTCTCCAGCGGAAATGAAATGTGTGTGACATGGTGACGTGTTTCACCAGTATAGTTAAGCCACATAGGTACTCTGCATATCAGATGACATAATAGGACTGAACTGAAGTTCTTTTACTGAACACAGCCAGGATTGAGTGGTGGAAAATTTGCAGTATTCATATTTCCTTGCACTTTTTTCTTTTTTTATTGTCTTGATCAGCACAATTAAAGTGAAACTTTTCAAGGGGAAATGATTTTACCTGTAAATCTAGGATGACAACTTGCTGACAGGAATAAACATTTAAAGGATGTCTCTGGAGGAATGGTCAGAATTCACAGATATGACAGGAACAATCATTCAGAGCTAAAAGTCTAGTAAACATGGGCTTTAAAATGCATATCTTATGAGCTATGAGCACTTAATTCATCTTCACTACTAGGAAACACATCTATTCTACCAAACAAGTGCTAATAGCTCTTAAGATATACATTTTAGAGCCCATGTACCAAACTTTTTTTTGCTTTGAATGATCATTCTTATCATGTCTCTGAATATGAGATACCCTACAGTATTTGACTCGTGCAAATAAATATATTTTGGTGTTCACAAAAATAGTGACTCCTGGTCCCATTCCTTTTCCATTGCACAGTGCCTCTATGTATATTTTTCAATTACATATTGCTCTCCTGATGCATATTCTCTACTAAACACAAGAATTAGGTGAAATTACAAGCATTATAGAACAATACACTATTAATTCAGTCTGGTATCGTAGCTACAAAGGCATTCATTCAAATGCAATTTCATTTCTTTCCAGATGCCATGAGTAGGCCCCGTAATTTTGTTTGTGTTTCTCAAAAGGTGACATGAATGTTCGTACACCACCTTGTTGCAAAGCTACCGTAATTACAATCACCCTTATACAATGTGTGGCCACTAGTAATTACGAACTTAATTTTGGATCTGCATGGCATGAATCCACTGATATTATCATTTCATATAAAAAGTTATCATCATCCATGGAACAGCTATAGAAGATGCTGATGTGGTTGTATTAACTACACAAATTCAAATTTGAAAGGATTTATGTTGGAACACACTGACAACAGTAAGTAGGTGATATACATCACTTGGCTGCTTAGAGCCACCTATTGTCCATAAAAAAAATCTGTTATCTGTATCAACAAGTTATGATAGAACCAATGTTTAAGGGATCTCATGTTCTTGCATTTGCACCATCAAAGAATGGTTTTGACTAAGTTAGTGGTAGTCCATTTTCTGCCGATTCCTTTTTAAACTACCAGTTTGCCATTTTATTTGTCACCTTGTTATTAGGATGTTTAACCTGAATGTATAGTCGCTTTCCATTTACCTCTCTCTCCATCTGTAAATACATTGAGCATCGGGCTCGACACTAAGTGGGTAAACAAAAAGAAAATTGATTTTATTGTTTTTCACCCACATTGTCTTTTGGCATTGTGGTTTCATGCTGTTAATCACACACAGGCCACCATTTTCCTACATGTATAATGGCCATCATCATCATGACAGTTGCAAACAGTCTGGGTTAATATTCTGCATCTTGTTGGTGTTTGTAAATGTTTCTGCAGTCGACTTGCATTCTGTTTTGAATTATGAAAACAGATGTAACTGCAGTCACTTGTAGCAGACACTAATCATATTTTCTATTGTTAGTTTTAAAATTTTAATATGGGACCACAGTTGTGAAATTACAATTTGTGACATTCCAGTGGTGTTTACTGCTTCTGCAATGAGTGGCTAGCTTCTTTCTTATCAGTAACTCACTGTGACATAAGTTCTGTTAAGTCACATTACTGATTGATTTGCTTCACTATTACTTTTGTCATTTTTGAGTTCTAATATTGTTATCTGTTACTCCAAGAATTAAAATACTTCAGTGATGTTCCACTTTGCATATTTTCCATTCCTAAAGCAGTACTGATGTAGTTAGCAAATAGTTTGAAAATAGAGGTACAACATAATTATTGAACTACTATAGCCCTGTTTTACTGTATGGAGAGTAACCCGAAACTACTAACAATTGATATGAAAACATGCGCATGGCGACATCTATAGAAATTGAAGGTATTACATGGCAGTAAAATTTGAATCTCAAAACACCTCAGTTTTCTACAGAGAGTTCTAAATTAAGAATAAAGTCTTAAGTTCATGGCTCTAGGATTGAAGTCTAAATGTTTCAACAAGTTTATCACGATTCAGTCCAGGAAAGCCTTTGTTAGTATATATGCCATCCTCTGTTGGCTGATATTTCAGTTTCAGTGAAATCTCGTGTAGAGCTTGATGTATGAAATGATATTTTATATGAATGTGTTTCGTGTGTGAGTGAAAAACTGAATTACGTTCTAATTTTCCAGCTGTCTGATTGTCAGTAAACAAGATGATGTGTGACAGTTGCCCTAAACCCATCTCCTTCATGAATATTGACAGGGGAATCACTTTCTTTGTTGCTTCAGTGACACTCGTGTACTCGGCTTCAGTTGATGGAAAGCAACAGCTCTTTCTCTGCGTGAACACCATGAGATTGCTGATATGTATAAGTTTTAGTTGTAGCCTTTATATGATTTCCTGTCAGCATCAGAACTTCCCCAATCAGCATCTGTGACACTGAAGATTCCTTCTTTATCCTTTATGTAGGTCAGTTTGTTGTTTATTGCTCATTTGAGGTATCTATTGATTCGTTTAGCCACTTGCCAGTGAACAAATTTGTGGCTGTTACTGTACTGTCTTAGCTTACTGATGGCATACTGTATGTCTTGTCGAGTACCAATGGCGATGTTCATCAATGCTCCAGCCATTGCTCTGCATTGATAATGACTGTCATCGTATGTATACATAGCTGTTGCATCTAATTTGCACCCATTTGCTAGTGAAGTCCATACTGGCTAGGAGCATACATTCTAAATTGGTGTAAAACTTCTCTAATATAACCAATTTGTCAAACATAATGTAATTTTTTCAACAGATTAGTTTACCTCAAACCCAGCTCACATATTGTGGCACCAGGATTCTTGATATCAAATCTGGCAGATAACTCGTCCTTGATCTGTTTCGTCCTTTCTGGGGCTCCTGAAGTGATTATTATGCATCTACATGAATGGTTAGGAAGACTAGACATTTTTCTATACTGTCTGCAAAGACACGGGGATTAGAATCTATGGATCACAATCCAATTGATGTTAGGGATACTTTCAACTCGGTGTACCACCACTGAGCAGCTTGGCACAGCCCATAAATGACTTTTCTAAGTTTACACGTCACTGGATTTCAATGTTTGGAGCATGTAGCTTGCATCCTTGACTATGTGCTTATCTTTCTTCGTCGACCAGATAGTCTGGCTGTTGAATATTTCTGTGTAAATTTGACCCTTCAGAAATGTTGTGTGAGAATTCAGCTGTGGGAGACGCAAGTCAGATTTGACTGACATAGCCAGGAGTAGGCTAAGTGATTCTCTCCACAAAGTCAACTCCAGGCCATGTGTTGAATCCTCAAGCTATTATTCTTCTTTTCTCCTCAACAAAGGTCTGTCAGTAATTATTCTTCAGAACAGTCCTGCTGTCAATTACCCTTTCATTTGTTGATCTGCATTCAATGTGCAAGGTACAATTTTTCATTGCTGACTTGATTTTATCATATACATAATGTGTAGTTGACATTGACCTCTATTGCATTTGCACTGAAGTTAATATATATTGAGTTGAAACATCTGATGAGTCTACAGCTGCTACAAACCATTAAGCAAGTCTGACTCTTCAGGAGTGAATGATTTGTCATCTGTTAATAGCTCTGATTCAGTGTTCGTATCACCAGTGAAATCTCCTTCCCTAGAATTCGTGTCGAAGCCACCTCTTTGGTGGTGACCTGGTTCCTCTTCATAGAAGTCCACATGAGCTCAGAACTGTCATGATCAAAGAACCTCGCATCTCAACACTTGAATACTGTGGTCTCTTGGTTACCCACACATAATAGGCTTTAGGATTGAACTCAACTTTGTTTGATTATTTATCCGGGATGGAAATCTTTTGATCAAATGTACAAAGATGAGATTCGTCAGTTTGCCTCTTCAGCCACTTCTGATGTGGAGTTTCATTAGACAGTCCTTAAGTTAAGCAACGATTTTGGGTGTAGTTAGTTGTGTTGATGGCTTCACCAAAATGATGTGGTAGTTCTGACTCAAGCAGCATACAACGAGCTGCTTTGACCAATGAATGGTTTTTTTTTTTAGTGCCATAATTTTGCTGCAGTCTGTATGAAACTGTTAGACATCACTGTATTCCTTCCATTCTGAGAATGGAGTCCATTCTTCCATTGCAGTACTCCTTAGCATTGTGTGACTGAGACGATTTATAGGATTTAGTACAAAATCCACGCCCAGTCACAACTGAGGGTGATATTTAAGACACCCTTATAGTGACAGTCATGGAGTTCCACAACACCCATTATGGATAAAATTTAGTGATAGGTCTTAATTTGATGACCAGTCTGATTTTTAACTAGGGTTTTGAATTCAACAAATTTGTCGACCACTTCTTCTTTCTATTTTGAGGGAAATAGACTTCACAACTTCTGCGGGTGGGCATCTGTAATGTTCGCAAAAAAGATCGTGCTCCAGCTTGAGATGTTCCCTTCTCGTTTGGTGAAGGCAGTGGACTTGATTTTTTCTTCAAGATACATAGTGCATCTAATCAAGGAATTACGAGTACATCAGTTATTCATTTTGAGCATTCTGTTTCTGTCTCATGAGTTCAAGCGGCTAAATTGAACATTTGAGATTTGCATATCAATTTTTTTAAACTCTTGGCTCGCCTTATTGCCGCTGGACCATTTTCTCGTATATAAAACAAGTTACCATTAGCACGTAAGAGGTGTTTTTCAGCATTCTAGAATTTGTGTTACGTTCTTCCAAGATTTTTACTTTCAGCTTCTTGATATTTGGTAGATTGTTATGGGATTCAATAGCACATCTAACATTTTAGTAGCTATTTGGAAGACTGTGGAACAGTCTTATTGACAGTAGACCACTGTTTATGCTGACTTGCATTGCTTATAACTTGTCCGCAGCATTGAAGAATTCAGTGTGGTGTTACGGCACCACTAGGTTTCATTTTGTGGAGCTTGAAACACTTCAACAGTGTTTCTTTACGAGCAGATCCTTTAGATGTATTGATTGATTCTAGTTTAAGCCATATCTGACATGAGTGCAGTTCTTAACATGTTTCAGCTCTGTGGGATTGATGGTTAATTGAAGTCTGCCTTTTCTTTTCTGCCTTTCCCTAGTCATGCTTTGTATCCACCTTCTGCAACAGCAAGCATTTTGCCTTCACCAATTAGTGCACATTGTGCTAGGTCTCCAGATATGTATCCCCATGTGTCATTTTTGATGAGCCATGCTTCAACATGTATTCTCAAAGTGTTACAATTATTTCATGACAGCGTATACAGTTGAACTCTGTGTGCAGCAGTCATATGCACCAAATTCATCATGTTAACGAGCTTGCTTTTCTTTTCTTTTCTCTCCGTTCTGCCCCCCCCCCCCCCCTCCCTCTCTCTCCCCGACCTCTCATGTGCTTTTTGACTTGCAAATTTAAGCTTTTGTCTGACTGAAAGTTGTCACCTTTGCTGATCCTGTAATCTGTCGAGAATATGGTTTGAAAACAGGCATTACAGGTAATTACCAAACAGTTTTATTCATAATTTCTTATATGGAAGATAACACAGAACTAAGAACAATGGAGAAAAAAGTGTGTGCCTAGTGACACATATTGTATGCACACCAAAGATATTACGTGGCAAAAAAATACAAGTCTGAACAGAGAGTGACCATTATAACACTAAACATCATTCGACATATGTACATATATCTAAAAACAAAGATGATGTGACTTACCAAATGAAAGTGCTGGCAGGTCGATAGACACACAAACAAACACAAAAATACACACAAAATTCAAGCTTTCGCAACCAACGGTTGCTTCGTCAGGAAAGAGGGAAGGAGAGGGAAAAAGAAAATGTCTGCTTGTGTCTGTGTATGTGCGGATGGATATGTGTGTATGTGCGAGTGTATACCTGTCCTTTTTTCCCCCTAAGGTAAGTCTTTCCGCTCCCGGGATTGGAATGACTCCTTACCATCTCCCTAAAACCCACATCCTTTCGTCTTTCCCTCTCCTTCCCTCTTTCCTGACGAAGCAACCGTTGGTTGCGAAAGCTTGAATTTTGTGTGAATGTTTGTGTTTGTTTGTGTGTCTAGCGACCTGCCAGCACTTTCGTTTGGTAAGTCACATCATCTTTGTTGTTAGATATATTTTTCCCACGTGGAATGTTTCCCTCTATTATATTCGACTTATGTACATAGTTACATTAGCTGGAATTATTTGCCACAGTAGAATGAAGTCATGTAGGCTGAGCTGCTGCCTGCAGGCAGGTATTGAAACAGAAACAGTGAACTGAAGGAAAAGTACCTTACTATTTGTTTTCGTCTAGGACTCTAGGCAGAAATGTTAGATGTCGGGACACATACGAAATATTGTAAATATGTGGTAATGTATCTTTGGAATATAGTTTGTCTTCTTTTATGGAAACTTAGGTAATAATTTGGAGTAAATATTGGACAGTTCATATTATCCTGTAGCAGAAGATCAAGCCTTGGGCTCACTGAACGTAAATTACCCAAATACATTGAATGAGCTGTGGGAGATGGACTTCAGTGCTTTCTTTGAACAGACTTAATTTTTATTTTATTTCACTGCATTTGGGTTATCTTATGATGAATTACAAATTCTTGAGTGACTTGCATATTAAATCAGTGTTGCTTTCAAAAATATGTTTAAACACTGCACCAGTTACATATTTTTATATGCTTAGCAAGAAAGGTTTGGAGAATTTATGTTCATTGTCCAGTGCATACATTTAAGCAAACATTGTGTGATGTTTACATGTGTGTTGTTCTGCCTTTCTTGCACTATAATCATCCTGTTGAGGTTATAATATAATTTTTCTCTCCCATTATGCAGAAAACCACACACACACACACACACACACACACACACACACACACACACACACTGTTTGGGGATGGAGATAAGGTCTTTGTAACAGATAAGATCTTTGTGATTAACATATTTTCACAGACATAGAGTGTGAGTGCGGGTTTGTGTGTCTGTGGTTTTCTGTGCCTTGGAGGAGACACAGTACTTTATAAAGTCAAAAAGATGACTTCAGCACAAGAGAGACAGAACACACACACTTGCAAACATCATACAACATACTTAAGTGAATATTTAAGAATAAAGGAAATTCCTGGATGGAACAGTACTTAAAATGAGGGAAAAGCAATCTGTCACCTATAGTGGACTGATTTTCAGAGTGTAGAAACACATAACAGGAAACATTATTCGCACTAGTCTCATTGTGGCCACAGGAGTGTGCCTTTGGGTGTCTGTACATGGGAAGGTTTGAACTTAAACTAGAATAAAAGCAAGAGCTTGAAAGATAGTGTGAATAATGTTTCCTGTTATGTGTTTCTGTGCTACACACATCAGTCTGCTGTAGTGAGTGATTACCTTTCCCTTATTTTGCATTGTTCAAATATTTGCACTTGACAATGAGAATAAATTCTCAAAACAAGTTGTGCGCTAAGCAGGAAAAAATACATAACTGGTTCAGTGTTCCATTATAAATTGTGAATGAAACAGTCAAAGGCCTTCCAGAAACTTCAAGTATGATGAATGAAATTAAGTTTACTTTATAGTGCAGCTTTAGTTTCAGTACTGTAATGTGATTTGTAAACTCAAAAAATTGCACAGGTGTTTTTTCATGAGGTAGATAACACTGCACTAACAGTTGTTATGAAGTAGAGTAGTTACAATTACACTTTGAGTAAATATTGTGAAAAATATTAGTTAAATCTGTCATCAGAATTTAACTGCAAGTGACACAATGCAGTTTTGTAGCATTGTCTAGAACTTGTGTGTCCATAGCTTATAGAAATTTTTCTAGTAACAAATTGTGACAATAAGAAATTGTAATTAGCAGCTTTTATATGAAGCTTCGATATTAAGCATCTAGTGCACAGCTGCGTACAAGAGTGTACAGATTTTATTCACTAAATGTAGATCACACAGTATGGATACTAAAGTAAATGCATAGATATTGAATTTCAAAGAGTAATAGTGATAAGCAGTAGTTTCACATTATCAAAATTTCAGATTAAATGAAAATATGGGTAAAAAAATACACCTACAAGATGGTAGCATGCATGTAAGACACAAATACAGTGGAGGAATAATAAATACTCAGAACATGTAATTACTTCAAATGTTAAAACTCAAGGGTAGCTACTGAGGTAGAGACTTTTTGAAAGAGAAAGGGAACCTCTGTGGAATGTGTATGTGTATGTGTGTGTGTGGGGTGGGGGGGGGGGAGGGGGGGGGGTGTTGGGTTGGGTTGCTGCCTTCAATTCTAGGAAAGGGTATTCGTAGAATGGAAACAAAATGGGGGGGGGGGGGGGGGAGATTAACTTGTGTCTCTGGCTGAGGACAACCCACCTTGCCGTGTCAGAAAGAATAGATTGAAGATAACATACCAGTAAGCATAACAATAAAGAAATGCCACATGGGCAAGCAGACCTACTCATATTGTTTGCCAGTTGATACAAGCACACTACATAGTTTCTCATATAGCAAATTACAGCAACCAGATGGTAGCATACAAATAAAGAAATAATAAAAACTCCGAAGATGCAATTACTTCACCATCACCAAATTGGCAGAATGTTGAATGGAAGCAAACTGTCTGCCTTAAGACTGTATAGTGCTCTGTTGCTGAGCAAGCTTTACAGCTAGATTCAAGAGATCTGAATACTTGTACGAAACCATTCATTTGAATCCTCCCTCCCAACATCAGTTTCCCTGAACTCTAGAAATGGGAATTTGCTCTCCAACATCATCCACTATCCTCCTGAACTTATCTTTTGTTAGTGTCTATCCCCCCCCCCCACCCCCCCCCACCCCCTCGCCCCCAATGCACAGATGCACCTTTTTTATTCTCAATTTATCACACTTCATTTGCATTATTCTTTTCACTTCTTATCCATCTTTACTTCTTGTTCTGTCCTTCCCCTATCTTTGATCTCACCCTCCTTTTACAAGGTAGGTCTCCTATAAATAGGTTCTGAATAACCTGTCTTTCCCATCCTCTTCCACCCCTCCATCCTCCCCAATCCAACCCTGTTCCCTTTTTCGAAAAGGAACCTGTATTACAGTAGTCTGTATTAAGAGTTGCTCTTTCTAAAGGTAAGTACTGACCGGGTCATCTGTCTCCTTGTTAATTGAACAATATTCTGAACTGAATTTTCCTTTTCATGTAATTTGCCTGTAGTTTTATTTTTGTGTATTGTCTCCTGCTTATATGAATGGTAGAAAATATCATAGGTCACAAAGTCTTTAAATTTCATGTATAAATTTTGCTGCTGCCTTGATTGTGTTAATATTTTTACACTTTGATTAATAAAGATTTGAAATTTGCACCTACAGAACTAAAGAATTTATTGGTCACAAGAAACAGAACCCAAGAGATAGCAGCAAGTGTTCAAACTATTATTCTTGATTTTACATGAATGTTATCTGAAAAAGCATGGAACATGGGAAGCAAATTATTGTGTGAACAAGCAGCAGTTAATACTGTGCCTAACAGAAGCCTTGCTTAGTGAGTAAGACCCACTCTAAAATCTTTTGTTTCAGGGTGCTGAAAACAGCAGGAACATGCAGGTAGTTGTAATTTCATGCTATTATAAATCAAACGTGAGATCCTGCAACATTTAAAAATTTGTTGCATGCTGATATCTGTGAAAAGAGAGCCCTAAACAAGCCTAGGATGCGAGAGGATGTTGTAATTAACAATTCAATTTGTGTGCTGTATGTTGATACCACCCATTTATTTCTCCCCAAATTTACCTTTCACCATATAGGTTTCAGTGAGCACATTGTCCTTTGCAAGTGATCAGCTTGAAGCCGTAATTAACTTTAGTAATGCACTTTCTATGAAACTTCTCGTTAAGAAAAAAGGGGATCAAATAATAGAGAATCACTTGTACCTGCAAAACAAAATTAAGTAGCAATTTGTCTTTTGCACTCCAACCTGCAGTGGGTGGTAGAAGAAAAAAGAAATGCTTCAAGGGAGCCCTTTTCTCTTAACACTAGAACGGACAGTGCGGGGGGGGATGTGGGACACGCTTTTCTACAACACCAAAAATACTTCTTTTACTGTTTATTGGTGTTTAAATTTACCATGCATTTATTTAAAAATAAGGTTTTGTTCACCTAAAAATCTGATTATTCAGCATTTAAAAAAATTCTTGAACATTTAAAACTTTTTGGAAGTTTTCGTTCTTACAAGTTATGAATTTAGGGTTGTCACACAATATTACACATTTTAGTGCACAGTACGATCTAAAAAAATGGTTGTCACTCATTAGGATATACATGTTACTTAACTGTACTTTATGCACAGTCTTTGCATAACATTACAGAATGAGGCAGACACAGCCTCTTTCCAGGTCTTTTACAAAAATATTTAGTTTTATTGTCTTTGCAGTTATCACAATGACCTCATTTGCCTTCTGGAACTACTTCCCTCTCAGTGGTAATCCTAGATATGCCTGCTGTCAGCTGCTGAATGTTCTGTAGGAAATTCTTCTGGTTAGCTCTCTGTGCCATATGTGGTTTTATAAGTTCCAAACACAGTTGCTTAAGGAGTAGCCTTCTTGAAGTACCAGTCCTGTGTTTGCTTTCTATACTACAAATGCATTTATACCAGCAATGTTGAAAGTGCCATAAAACATGTGCAGTAGCCAGCATCTTGTGTGCCTTCCAGTATTTTGGTATGAACACACCTCGTCAACAACATGCGGTCACGTCCGTGTTGAATTATAGAACATAATAGTCTCTGGCTTCTTCAAATTATTTATTTCTTTGCCAGTTTTATTGCTTGTGTGCTTTGATGAGAGGAAAATTACACATTTATTTTTCTTTGGCACATCCAGTCTGAAATTGTCGCTAAATCCGGATATGGATGAATGTATTTGTCTCTCCTTGTGGGTCAAGAATTCCAAAGGAATTTCTCTTTTGTTTTTGCACACTGTTCGAACAAGTGTAAGCTTACAATCTCTGACAAGTATCCTAGCAACAGTGTTGCTTATGAACCAGTTGTACAGGATAATATTCCTTCCTGTACTGTTTATTGACTCTGCAGGTTTCAGCACATCATCATCAGCTGTGTTACTCACTTGGAAAAAAACCTGCAGGTTGTAGTCCCAGATATACTTACAAATTTTGTACGTAGGCTGTTTTAGCATCTGCTGTGATAAATATTTTGATCTCTTACTTTCCAGGTTTGAAAGGAAATACATTTTGAAAGAACAACTTCCTCAAAAGGATAGTAACATTTCATTCACTGTAAGGTATTAACACGTTGTGTAAGGCCTTGTACAGTTTTGTGAATCCTTCCATAACATAATGTACATGAGTCAGTTTATTACATTTTTATTTTCCTCTCTTGTGTGAATGTTATCTAATCTGACACATCCCAAAAGAAAATTAAATCTTTTTACGTGACATACTTGGAGGGAAGATTTCTGTCCCTGTGCCACAAATGTCCCCAAATTCTTTCTTATTCATTTCACCTCTGTGAGGAATGCCAGAAATGTACAAAAGACCAAAAAATGTGTTGTACTCTTTCTTTTATTCCAAGTTTCGTGCAGTATTTTGAGTCACTTTTATAAAGAGGTCTTACACGATCAGCATAAGTATTTGTGCTCTCTATTTTCAAACCAAACAAATAATTGTCAGTGAACAGTTTCCATCTCAATGATGGTCGTAGCATTTCTGGCTCCCCCACTGACACATGCATAATTATATTGTGAGATCTGGTACAAAAATTTGGGTTAGGAACATTTTCAGCCATCTAATTTGTTTGTCTGTTGACAGATAGCAAGATGATGATGTGTACTCATGTTTCTGATGGAAATAACAATATCATCTTTGCTGTCAATCTGTTCGTAACTCATTTCACTTTTTGTGTTGTGACCACTTTCAGGAACAAAATTAGGATCTACATCCAAATTGTCATTATCACGTTTTAATAACAGTTTTTCAGTTTCTTCCACACTTAGTGGGCCCTGCCAAGCCATTTTCGAGCAGTTTTATTGCTCTCTGTCGCTATAACAAGAAAAGTGCCTACACAGAAAAAGCTAATGTAAACGGATGGGTTTGGTCTCTCTAACCCAGAACATGTTTCTTCCCATGTTATTGATCAACTGATGAACAATTATAAAACAAGTAGTGGTCTCTAGGAGCATCAAAACTAAAAGCTACAGTGATAGGCTTACTTTTGTGGATATTTTTAAAACATAAATCGCCTGGGTCTGGGAGAGACAGCCTGTCCGTTCTAGGGTTAAATCTTGTTTTTGAATACATTAGACTTAGTCGTAGGTATAAACATTTGTTATCGCTTCACCTATGAGGCACAAATTCCATGATAGAGAAGTGTTTTCTTTTTCTATACTTGTAATAGAATATTATATTTGTTACTTATAGATCCACAGACATGTTTAGTTCATTCTGTTGTTATCATACTTTTTTTTTTTTTTTTTTTTTTTTTTTTTTTTTTTTTTTTTTTTTTTTTTCCCCACCTTCTGACCTCCTTCCTACGGCATGATATTTCTAAATGTGTTTGTGAGAATGTCCCAAAGGAGGGTCCAGTTATGTACTGAAACTTTTCAGTGCAGTGTGGAGCACTTGTGATATAAGTTCTGTAATGTCCCAAGTAGTATATCACTTAAAATAAATCCTGAACTTTTCAGAAATTCCATTAAATTTAGAACAATGTTGACCTAATACTGTGTGTGTGTGTGTGTG
Source organism: Schistocerca serialis cubense (assembly GCF_023864345.2). NCBI lineage: Eukaryota > Metazoa > Arthropoda > Insecta > Orthoptera > Acrididae > Schistocerca > Schistocerca serialis. The sequence continues at coordinate 466,924,128 of NC_064639.1, forward strand.
TGTGTGTGTGTGTGTGTGGGGGGGGGGGGGGGGGGGGGGGGGGGCACTTTCCTTACTTTGAAGACAGATTGTAGTGTGCTATTGTTCACATGCACATTGCTAGCTTAGTGATGATCATAATATTGTCATTCAAACTTCAATGTTTGTTGTAAATGAATAGGTATTTCGTGGATACAGACATATACACAAAATAGAGAACTGTAGTTGTATGCAACAGAGTAAATATGAGCCCTTTGTTAATAGAACTTACCACTATTTCAGCATGTCTCCTGTCAGTTTTGTTTGCGAAATCTAACACTGGCATGAAAATTTCAACCAGAATCCTTGGATTGCTGATGGCAGAAATGGTTAATATAAAAACTCTGTAGATGAAAACTAGAAACCCATACTTCGAGTCTAGCTGTTGCATGTTCTTTCAGACCATGATTGATGATGGCATTCTTCCTTGATGGAAGTAGCCTAACTCTTGAGACACATCATGGTACGAGGTGTGTGTGTGTGTGTGTGTGCGTGTGTGTGTGTGTGTGTGTGTGTGTGTGTGTGTGTTTGTTTGTTTGTCTAATATACCTTCTTCCTAATGTATTGCTTAACTTTTTCTCACACACGGACCATGTTTCCCTGGTAACCTCATAATATCTATATTGAGAATCAGCATTGCTGAGGTATGATAAATATTGTGTTTTTCCAAGACTGTAATTCACAAGAACAGCCATTCTACCAAATGGTACGTTTTAAGAAAAACCACTTTAAATAAATAATTGTTGTGTAGTTTCCACAGCCTTATGCAACTCTTTCTGTGTGATGACATCTTGTCAGATAACAAGTCACTTCTGTCACTCAGTCAAGAAGCTTCTTGTTTGTATGGTTATGAAGTCTTTTGTGACAGAGGCCTGGGACGAAAAGTCATCAGTAAACTTGGCACTTCAAATTTCAATTTTATCCCAATTTGACACGGATTGCTTAGGTAGAACATTTTATCCGGCTTTGTATTTGGTGCACAAAGACTGAGTTGACCTCATTTCAGATCATTCCATCAATGAAAAATGAGTCTTGACCTCAGAGTTCGCAACTGTGATACCAACTATTAGACAAATGGCTTGTGATGAGTAAAGCTGTTCTGCAAAATATAGATCATGTCCAGAGATTGATACCGAGCGAGGTGGTGCAGTGGTTAGCATACTGGACCTCCATTCGGGAGGACGATGGTTCAAACCCGTATCCAGCCATCCTGATTTAGGTTTTCCATTATTTCCCTAAATCGCTTCAGACAAATGCCAAGGTGTTTCCTTCATAAGGGCACGGCTGACTTCCTCCCACATCCTTTCCTAACCTGATGGGACCAATGGTCGCACTGTTTGGTCCCCTCCCCTGAATCATACAAAATCCAGTTTGATGACAGTATTCATCAGATCATTATTTCATGTGTGAATACTTATAATATCAATGTAGGACAATACAATGAACACTTGTTCCAGATGGACACACTTAAAAATCATCATTCATTCAAGCACAAGGCACATTATTACATAACAGTGTCAGTGCAGTTGAGGTAGGGGAAGGGTGGTACAGATACTGCACCTGATAATTTAATTGAAGAAAGTCGGAGTGTGTCCAAGTCTGTTGCATAATGTAACACCAGCAGTAGTAGAAAAATTCCAACTACAAGATCATAAAGAAATCATGGTACCACCATAAACACTGGAGTGTTAAAGATGTAGAAGAGAGCTTTGCATGATCAAAATTAAGATCAAGCCCAGCTGATGAGCATTCACTCCTTTAAAACACAAAGGAATTACAGACATTAGCTGCCAGGGGCATTGGTGTATGTCAGTGGGCAAGTTATAAATTTGTGCCGGACCTGGATTTTAAACCTAGGTCTCAGACTTATTAGGCAGATGAGCTGGCCACTGCACCATCTGCATGGCTACCTTAGCGGAATTTTGAGCTTGCCTCATTGATTAATCCTATTGGCAGCCAGTGTCTATAATTCCTTTGTGTCTTGATTCATAGTGGCCGCAGGATTAAAATGATGTATTTTTCTTTTGGACATGACACTACATTTACGTTCTCTCCTTATAAAGAGTCAAGATCCTCCACATTCCTACATTATACGAACTGCAGTTGTAGCTGCACCAGTGCAGTGGTATCATGTCCATGTCCTTATCTGTCACTTCTACCTCCTCATTGTTATCAGTATTCTTGTAGGCAGCAACATGACTGTGTAATTGTTTTCTGGCGAAGAGTTTTAAAGCTCGCCTGTTGAAGGCACTTTCCTTGCTGCTGTAGTAGCAGTAGACACAAATTACATCAGGCAACCACTCATCTGTGGGTGAATTATGAGTAGTGCATAGGTGACTTACAAGATTATTCCTGTAGTAGAAGTTCAGACACATTCGTTAATACATATAACAACAAATTATATTTTATTGCAGCTGTATCCCTCCTTATACTCTTCTGCTCGGGTAGATACTGTAGAGGAAATACTTTGTAGTTAGTCAACCTGTACTGCTTACTTTCCATCAGCAACATTGTAAATACAATTACTTCTACTTGTTTTCCAAGCTGCCAAGCCTGTTTCACCATTCCAGTTCACACAATGGTTGTATAACTGCCATATTTTTACTTGCTAGTTGTGAACTGCTTTTGCCATGGTATCTTAGGTGTCTCTTCTTCCAAGACTTTCTCTGTGCAGTACCTCTGATGACTGTTCATCCAGTATTTTTGTATCTGTTTTATAATCCAAGCCACCATTGGGCAATCATGAGTTTGACCAGAATTTCCCTGCTGATTATTATTCCTGTGAGTTTATACACTTTGCCCATGCAAGGCAACTACAAAGATTTAGGGAAAGTGTACTGAAATCACTTAACAAAAATAGTAGCAGGTATCATAATACCTGTACCATGCTTGTGTTATTACATGAATGTTTATTACTGTGATGCACACTGTGATTATCTTTTTGTTTCACTTTATTTTTGTACCAGTCTAATGTAAACAGTACCTTTTTGTGCAGTGTACGTTGAGCCATTCCATACCAATATTTCATTGAAATATAAATGTACAAAGCTGTAGCATGTATTGTCATTGATTTATTTTGCATTGCAGATAACATTTCACTTCAAATTTTAAGTTGGAAGTCAACATTGATTATTTTCAGTATCTGGAACAGCTGAGGATTGTCATCTTAACAACTACCATAAAGAGACAATAGAAGATCGTGGCTGACCAGCATCCGTGGGTGTGGGTTTCTGGGGGGGGGGGGGGATTTCAAAGAGTAGGGAAAGGTTTAGAAGTGATGTTGGACTAATCTTGTAGCTTCAGAATCCAGAGAACTAACAATGATTTGCTGGAACTAGCAATTCAAAAGTGAGAAATAGACTCTGAGGAAACTACACGATAAAAAGAAACCGTAAGATAAAAATCGGCAGAAAAGCATCATAATGGAAAAATGGCACAAGGGGCTTAAAATAACAGAAAACAAAAACAACCACTGCAGACTGCTCCAGTGCCAGTGAAATACGTAATTCAGATTGTAAATAGAAACAGTGAGGAAGGAGTATTGCGGAGAATCATGGAAAATTGTTTGTGCACAATTAAGAAATACATTTTCCCAGCAGACAGTAGCATTATTTAAGATACATGTATATCAGGAGCCAAATACTTGTTGGAGCTTGGAAGCACAAATGCTGAGAGGGATTTCTTATGAGCCAAATGATGATGTAAACAACTGAGTTACTGCTGTTATAGGATGATCAGCAACAAGGTGCTTCATGTTGTTAGTGCAGGTGGTTTATTTGTAGCTATTCTTTCTGACATAGTAGTTTGTGGTGGATATTTCTGTGTAAAAATCGTATCAAAATCTGCAATTTACTTGATAGGTCACATTTATGACTTTGTTCTGTTGGAGTCACTGAAATTATCACATGACAGAGGATACTACTGTAGATAATCATTCTTAGTACGAAGGTTGAATGAAAAGTAATGCCTCCACATTCGTTAATTGGATTTGGATGGGAGTATTTTAATAAATCAAATGCGGAAGTAATTGTTAGAATGTGATCTTTAATTACCAATATTCACTTTTCCACATAATCACCAGCCAATTGGATACATTCCTGCCAATGATGAACAAGTTTTTTGAAGCCGTCACAGAAGAAGTCGACACACTGTTTCCGCAACCACAGTCTCACAGTTCCATCAAAGTCTTCATCAGAAGCATAATGACGACCTCGCAGATTGTCTTTCATTTACCGGGAACATGTGAAAGTCAGACGGTGTTAAATCTGGACTGTATGGAGGATGCCGTACAGTGGTAAGATTCAGTCCCTGAAGTTCTGGTGTGGTGGCACATGAAGTGTGTAGTTTGGCATTGTCATGCTGCAGGAAAACATTTCCCTTTTGCTTTTGGACCCTTGATAGTCGTTGTTTCAAAGTGTGCAGTGTTGTGATGAATTTATTGTTGTTCCACGATCAAGGAAATCAACATGCATAAAATCACCTGCGTCTCAGGGCTGCGTCTTGAATTCTTCGTGTCGATATTCCATAGACTGCCGTTTCGTCTCCAGGTCGTAAGGGTGTACCCACATTTCATCTCTTGTCACAATTGAATGGAGAAAGTGTCACCTTAATTCTTGTAACGGAGAGAAGTTCCTGGCAAATTTCAAGTCCGTGTGCTTTCATTTCAGGAGTCAGCATCCGGGGTACCCACCATGCACAGGTGTTCAGATAGCCGAGCAAAGCAATAATGTGACCCACACGTTCTTGTGAAATGCCGATTGTGGTTTCATTTTCTTTCTTAGTGATACAACGATCGTCCTGAATCAGTCTGTCAACATTTTGCTTGTGAAACTCAGTGGTTGCTGTCACAGGATGTCAAACTCTTTGTTTGTCACGCAGGTCAGATGTTCCCACCTTAAAATCTTTAGACTTACTCGCCCAATGACGCGCAGTACTCACATCAACACAATCACCATAAAATGCTTTCATTCTCTGATGAATCTCCTGTGGGGTGACACCTTCTGCTGTCAAGAATTGAGTGACTGCACATTGCTTAAATCACATTGACTGACCATCTACACAGGGTTCCATACTTTACACTGTAACAACACAACCTTTCAATGCTAAAGCTTCCCACCAACTGGAGCAGTAGAGAAGAGGCTACGGAACAAGCCAGTACCTGCCACATACCAGTCCTGCCAACTGTTGAAGAGTTACGAAGGTGGAGGCATTACTTTTCAGTCAACCCTCATATATACAAAGTGGTCAGAAACAACCTGAAAATCTTGTAGGGGTGTTTGCAGGGTAGGCTGTCATAGGAAATAATTGTTATGAAAAAAATCTCTCTGTTGTGTCGTTTCAGACTTAATTGCTTTCAAAGTTAGCCTATCAGACTCTTAGTGTAGATGATAGCACATGAGGATGCTCAGCCTTTGGTTTGGGTTTGATCCTTTTTACAGTCCCATGTCCAATTCTTGTATCACTGTCTTGTTTGAGTTTAAGAAACCAACTAAAGAACACATTTGGTGGCACTATCTCTGGTGGGCTGTTTTAATTTACCTGTGCAATGTCCTGATTGGCTAACTTCTACGCTAATTAACTCTAAAACCATGCAACATACCACATTTTTTTCCCTAAGAGTTACTTCTCAGTACACCACACTGTGCAATACTCACACAAGCTCTACAGACTGTTTCTGACCATTCTGTATATAATATGATGATGTATATAATATAAAACATTAAGGAATTAAAACCTTTCATACGGAGAAGTTCCATATTTGTTATATCACTCTGAATCCAGTTGATTGAAGCTAAGCTAAATCTTTGGAACATTTATTCTAAGTGATTCAACTGTTCTTTGTTCATAAGTGCCCATAAAATTTGTTCTTCATAATTAATGGGGTGTCTTCACCTACTTAGAAATTTAAGAAATAAACTTATGTTTTATACCTGTATTTGGATTAATTCCTACGGTTTTCTGTATACGTAACATTATCCTTTCTTTCTTACAGCTCATTACTCTGTGGTCTTGGCTGCCAGTGAGAATAACAATGTACCAGCCAGTTCTTTTATACACTACAGAGGAACATGGTTGTAGCTTAACTACCTTCTTCGTGCGTGTGGAACACCATGAACCCACACTTCTGATGATAAAGACTTGCAACAATGAGGTATTATTGTACTGTCAAAAAATTTTTTGTTTGGTTTTCATAAAACTTTCTCACTTTGTGTTGCATTGTTCATTAACTTTATTGTAATTATGAAGAAAAACATCCTTTTTTTCTTCTATGCTGAATTTTGTTTTCTCAAGTTCTTGAGGCTGAGTGAACTCATTCTGTTTGATTCCTCACTCTTTTCCATGTTTTCAATGTCATATAGCCCGCATCTCGTGGTCGTGCGGTAGCGTTCTCGCTTCCCACGCCCGGGTTCCCGGGTTCGATTCCCGGCGGGGTCAGGGATTTTCTCTGCCTCGTGATGGCTGGGTGTTGTGTGCTGTCCTTAGGTTAGTTAGGTTTAATTAGTTCTAAGTTCTAGGGGACTGATGACCATAGATGTTAAGTCCCATAGTGCTCAGAGCCATTTTGAACCAATGTCATATAAAGCCAAATACACATACATGACTCAGTTTAAAATTTCCTTCCTGAGAGCAGTTACTGCGAATGTTTCACAAATTGCAATATCTACATCTACATTGATACTCTGCAAATCACACTTAAGTGCCAGCAGAGGATTTATCAAACTGCCTTTATAATAATTCTCTATTAGTCCACTCTTGAACAGCGTGCGGAAAAAAACGAACACCTATATAAATCTGTGTGAGCTCTGATTTCCTGTATTTTATTATGATCCTTTCTCTCTCTGTCGGTCAGTGTCAGTAAAATATTTTCACTTTCGGAGGAGAAACTTGGTGACTGAAATTTCATGAAACAATTATGCTGTAACGAAAAAGTCTTTGTTTTATTGATGTCCATCCCAAATCCTGTATCATGTCTGTGATACTCTCCCCCCTATTTCGTGGTAATACAAAATGTGCTGCTCTTCTTTGAACATTCTCGATGTACTCTATTAATCCTATCTAATAAGGATCCCACACTGTGCAGCAGTATTCTAAAAGAGGACGGACAAATTTAGTGCAGGCAGTCTGTTTTGTAGATCTGTTACATTTTCTAAGTGTTCTGCCAATGAACCACAGTCTTTGGTATGCCTTCCCCACAACATTTTCTGTGTTCCTTCCATCTTAAATTGTTTCTAATTATAATTCATTGTTATTTAGTTGAATTTATGGCCTTTAGATCAGAATGATTTGTTATGTAATCGAAGTTCAATGGATTCCTTTTAGCACTTGTGTGGATGACTACACACTTTTCATAATTGAGGGTCAATTTCCAATTTTCATACCTTTTGTTTGCTAAATTATTTTGCAATTTATTTTGATCTTGTGTTGAGTTTACTAGACAATAAACCACAGCACCATCTGCAAACAGCCTAAGACGGCTGCTCAGATTGTCTCCTAAATTGTTTATATAGATACAGAACAATTAAGGACCTGTAACACTACCTTAGGGAATGCCAGAAATCACTTCAGTTTTACTCAATGACTTTCTGTCAATTACTATGAACAGTGACCTCTCTGACAGGAAATCACAAATACAGTCACATAACTGAGATGATATTCCCTAAGATCACAATTTCATATTTCACTACAAGCCGCTTGTATGGTTGTACGGTACAGAATCAATTTGAAATCCCTTGTCAATAGCACTCAATACTTCATGTGAATACAGAGCTAGTTGTGCTTCATAAGAACGATGTTTCCTAAACTTGTGTTGCCTTGTGCATCAATAGATTGTTCTCTTGGAGGTAATTCATAATGTTCAAACACAATATATGTTCCAGAATCCTGCTGCATATCAATGATAATGATATGGGCCTGTAATTTAGTGGATTACTCCTACTACCTTTCTTGAATATTGGTGTGACCTGTGTTTCTTTCTACTTCTTTCGATATGGATCTTTTGTCAAGCGAGTGGTAGTTAAATGATTGATGAGTATAGAGCTGTTGCATCAGCATACTCTGAACCTAATTGGTATACGTTCTGGACCAGAAGGCTTGCTTTTAATAAGAGATGTAAGTAGCTTCACTAATCTGAGAATTTCTACTTCTCAGTTACTCATGTTGGCAGCTGTTCTTGGTTCAAGTTCTGGAGTATTTACTTTGTCTTTTTTGGTGAAGGAATATTGAAAGGCTATGTTTTTAGTAACTCTGCTTTCGCAGCACTGTCTTAGATAATATTTCCATTACTATTGCACAGAGAAGGTACCGACTGTGTCTTGCCGACTTTACGTATGACCAGAATCTCTTTTGATTTTCTGACAAGTTTCGAGATAAGGTTTCATTGTGGAAGCTGTTATAAATATCTCACGTTTATTTTGGTGCTAAATTTTGAGCTTCTGTAAAAGGTTGCCAATCTTGGAGATTTAGTATTCGATTTAATTTGACATGCTTATTTCATTATTCCTCCAACACTGTTCTGACCCGTTTTGTGTACCAAGGGGGATCAGCTCTGTTGTTTGTTAATTTATTTGGTATAAATATCTTAATTCCTTTCAGTACTATTTCTTTGAATTCAAGTCCCATCTGGTCTGCATTTGCATTGTTAATTTGGAAAGAGTGCAGATTGTTCCTCAGGAAGGCCTCAAGTGAATTTTAATCTAATTTTTTCAATAGGTATATTTTTTGTTTATTTTTGGAGGATTTGGGGGCTACAATATTCAATTCCGCTATGACAAATCCGTATTTACTAATCCCTGTATCGGTTTTGATGCTCGTCATTAGCTCAGGGTTATTTGGTGCTAAGAGGTCATGTGTGTTTACGCAACCGTTTACTATTTGTGTGGGCTCATGAACTAACTGCTTGAAATAATTTTCAGAAAATGCGTTTTGCACAATTGTGGATGGTGTTTTAAGTATACCCTGGGTTTAAATATATCTTTTTGCCAACATATTGAGGATAAATTGGGGTCACCACTTTTGTATCCTGCCTAGCAGGCAGCACGTGTGTGTGCTCCTGTTAACAGAAGGGTAGGCTGAATTTAGTAAGCTAGGAGGAGCAGGTGAGGTAGAACACTTGGTATTGCAATTAAAAGTTGATTTACTATGTACTGAGCATGTAGGTGCGAAGCTGCACATCAAGTTACAAAGTTACAAGTAGTGGCTCGCCCACTATGAAATAGAAACAGTGTTGTTTGGTCGTCTGCTCGGCATCAAATGGCCAGAATCTACAACATTGCTCGTAGATATTCACAGCACCGGCGTTGCCGTCTGTGTTGGTGTCATAGTGCCAACCTGCGAAGTTGCAGACGTGCAACTGTGGGTTGTGAAAGCTTGAATTTTGTGTGTGTGTTTGTGTTTGTTTATGTGTCTATCAACATACCAGTGCTTTCGTTTGGTAAGTTACATCATCTTTGTTTTTAGATATATTTTTCCCACGTGGAATGTTTCCCTCTATTATATTCATTACACTATACTTATATAATATATATATATATATATATATATATATATATGTCTGCTTGTGTCTGTATGTGTGGATGGATATGTGCGTGTGTGCGAGTGTATACCTGTCCTTTTTTCCCCCTAAGGTAAGTCTTTCCGCTCCCGGGATTGGAATGACTCCTTACCCTCTCCCTTAAAACCCACTTCCTTTCGTCTTCCCCTCTCCTTCCCTCTTTCCTGATGAGGCAACAGTTTGTTGCGAAAGCTTGAATTTTGTGTGTATGTTTGTGTTTGTTTGTGTGTCTATCGACCTGCCAGCGCTTTTGTTCGGTAAGTCACCTCATCTTTGTTTTTATATATAATTTTTACACTATACTTACATATTCTAAATTCTGTAGGTATATCTGTAACTTTTTAACTGACACCCTTCACGTTAGCAAAATCTCTCCAAGATAGTAGGAGAAAGTTGAAAGACAATACAGTAGTTAAAGAGGAAGAAATTGCCTCATACGGAAGTAAAGTGGGGGGAAAAAATGAGGCAGTTAACCCAGAACCTGCTGGGCGTCACTCCACCTAACCTGCAAAGAGGGCAAATCATCCTGAGGATCTAAACATTTATTTTTTATCAAGTTCTTTCTTGTGTCCCATTTTGGAATCAATCAGAAATACTGCTTTGGGGTGTGGTAGCCCTGTTATCTTGAAAGGTCCAGCATATCTTGGGAAAATCTTACTCATCTGTTTATTTATATTTGAACTCTGACAGTACTCATTTATTAGTACTAATCAATTATATTAATTGATGGTATATGTGCCCTTTCATTGTATTTGTATACTGTTAAGTCTGCCTGCCTATTCAAATTGTCATTTACTATCTTAGTAGCGTCTCAGAAGTTATATTTCTTAATGATGGCCATTTAAATAGCATTGGCAGAAGTTCTGCGGTAAAATTCTTATCTAATACATCGTAAGGGGACAGTCCTTTTGATGTATGATAGTGTGTTCAGTATTACTTAGAACTCTGGGCTCTTCTGATGCCAAGTTGTGTATTTGTCAGAGCAATACAGTCAAAATAAATGACCAATTTCCTTCCTAATCCTCTCACACAGGTTCGATTGTGAATGATATTTTGATATACATACATGTTTAACTCCTTCGCAAGCTAAAAATTCTTCATAACTGATACTCATAAACTGTGACCCATTGTCAGTCAATAATCTGTTTGGTTCTCTTGTACCTATAAAATATTCTTCCAAGCAGTTTTTAGTGTCCGTGGTTGCCTTCTTTGTAAGATATAATTTTCATATTTTGGCCATCATTCCTCTAAGACAAAAATATTTGTTACTCCTCCTCTTCTTATTGGTAGCTATCCAAAAACATTTGCTGCTGCAAGATCATACAGAGCTTTCGGTATTATCTTGAATGATACATGGTTGCAATCTTCTTTGACTTTTTGGTTTTATCTCACATGTTCTAATTATTTTTCTTATTTTTTATTAAAGTTCTTAAAATAATAAAACTTACTCATATGTTTAAGCCATTTGCGTGTTCCAAAATGTCCATTTTCTTTATGTGTGAATTGTATTAATTCATTTTCTAGGGTTTTTGGAATACATAGCTTCCACTGTGCTTTATTGTTACATAACTTCCAGAATAGTGCTTCTACCCTTATCATCCAAATGTATTTATCTTCTACCAATGTGCTGTTTTTTCACATTTTTGTAGTTTGTCTGTAAATTATACATCAGTGCTTATACCTTGTTGTATTCTTAATGCGAACTTTCTTACTTTATCATTTGTATAACTTATTGTCAAGAAGTTCTTGTTATGTCATTCACACCTGAAGGTATTCATGATAATGCATCTGATAGTACATATTTTGAACCATTTTTGTATTTAATTTCTATTTGGTATTCCTATTGGAATAATCCCCATCTCATTAATCTGTTGTGTAGTAATCTGCTTTCCATAAGGAAAGAGAATGGCAATGATCTTAATATATTAGGATCTTGGACTCCCAAATGAGCTTTTTTATACTCCACATAATAGCTGATAATTCCTTCCCTGTCTCTATATAGTTAATTCAAGTTTATCAAGACTGGGATTCCATTCACCCTGGAAAAAGTTCACATGCGATATCAAATTCAGAATCGTCAGTTCTAACGTAAAGGCTTCATGCATTACAGGATGTTGCAAAATTGGTACATTTATCAATGCCTGCTTAATATTACAGAGTGCTTCAGATGCTGCAATTTGTCTTTGTTTCAGTAATGATAATAATCTTGGAACTTTCATTGGTTGGCCTTGTATATAGCGACGATAGAATCCGACTGAACACAGAAACGAGTGTAATTGTTTTACATTTTGTGGCTCTGGATGGTCTTGGCCTCTGTTCTTTTAGGATCTGATCTTACTCTCTTCACCTCTACTAAATTTCGTAGGAATTTCAGTTCTTCCCTTCTGAAATGGGATTTTGCTATCTTAATTGTGATACCCTTTTCCTGAAACTTTCCTAGCATTGTAGTTAATAATACATAGTCTTCTTCCCACATCCTGGATACTATTAATATATCGTCTACATAAATAATTAATACTTATAGCAGTTCCTTACCTAGTGCCTCATCTAGTGCTTGTATGAACACTGATACTGAAATACTTAACCTAAAGTGTAAGATTTTAAATTGATAAGACTTTTCATTGAAACTGAATGCAGTATATTTTTGTGAGGTTTCATGTAATTTAACCTGCCAATACTGGGCAGTCAAACCAACTGAACTAAAATGCCAGTAATCGCACCCCTCCCGCTGGTTTCTTTACTACAAGCAAAGGTTTGTTACATGCACTTACATTTCTTTCGGTTAACTTATTTTCTGTCATTTTCTCTATTTCCTCATACACTGCTGGTGTTAAGTTTAAGGGAACTGGGTAAGGTTTCCAAAAAATGGTCCCTTATTTCTTATCTTAATTTGACAAACATAATTGCCAATCACTGCTGATTTTTCAGAAAATACACTCTCATATTTCATTAAGACCATATACAAATCATGTTGTTGCTCTCCAATTAATAGGTTAAATTGCTGAGAGTTAGTCATTATTTTTTCTAACACCCTTTCAGGTTTTCTGTTTCTTCATCATCATCTGCTAACTAGTAATAAATCCCTATTAGTTAATAACTTATTTATTTTCAACAGTGTAATATGGTTAGAACTTTCCTTGATCCAGTATAACACTTTATAATCAAAGTCAAGTTTTCCTCTATATTTTAATTACCAGTGTAGACCTAGCAGTATCTGGAGGTTCACATTGGGTACTACTAATAGTGTCTGCATAAATTCAACACCACTTATCTCCAATGACAGACGAGTTTCTCTTTAATTTGCTTTCCTTTACTATCCACTGTTCCTATGATGAATACCCTTGTCACCAGTAATAGGGAAATTTATTCTTTTTTCAAATAGTATGCAGGTATTCTTGTGAAATTAATGAAATTTCGCCTCCTGAGTCTGTATAAATATCAACATTTATATGTAATACCTTTCTCCTGATTGCTGGTTTTTAATTGCTCGTCCTCTTTTATGTTATCTCCTAATGATAATCATTGTTTTGTAGGTATCATATGAGTAAATACAATTAATTTTCCAGGTGATGGGCCTACGATAGTTTTGTTACTTCCTGGATCTTTTCCCACATCCCAGCATGGTGCCCATTTTCCGATACTATTATTGGACTGTTGGTTGTATATGTACTTTGTTTGACATGGGATGCATTCTGTGCTACTGTAGTGTTAATGGTGCTTGAGTCACTGGTTACAAAAACCTGTGAATTATTCATTTTGCTATTATTTCTCTTTCTGTTGCAATCATTATTTGGTCTCCTATCCATCCAACAAAAATTAGTCTCTCCCTCTCCCCCTCCCTCTCCCCCTCCCCCTCCCCCTCCCTCTCCCCCTCCCCCTCCCCCTCCCCCTCCCTCCCTCTCCCCCTCCCCCCCCTCCCTCCCTCTCCCCCTCCCTCCCCCTCCCCCTCCCTCCCTCTCCCCCTCCCTCCCTCTCCCCCTCCCTCCCTCTCCCCCTCCCTCCCTCTCCCCCTCCCTCCCTCTCCCCCTCCCTCCCTCTCCCCCTCCCTCCCTCTCCCCCTCCCTCCCTCTCCCCCTCCCTCCCTCTCCCCCTCCCTCCCTCTCCCCCTCCCTCCCTCTCCCCCCCCCCCCAATCTCTCTCTCTCCCTCCCTCCTTTCCTGGAAAATTTTGATGTGTAACTGCCAATACATTCCCTGTATTTCCATTTCCTGTATTCTTATTTTCTGCATGATTAAAAGGCCTCTTTATTTATTTAGGGTATCCAAACCTTCCGCAAATGTCAATAATTGTTCTACAGTGGTCCACCCACTATGTAATATTTCTTTAAATGTGAAATAAGGCAGTCTCCTTTCCAGCACTTGGACCAAGTGTGCTTCATCTAGTGGGTTAGCTAAATATTTAGACCTAGTCAGATGCCACTCAATGTAGTATTTATATGTACCCCACAAGATATCATAGTGCTTAGTATCTAACGACTGTAGTGTCAGCTTTTCTTGTGAACTTGTGGACCAACACTTTCTCTTAAATGTTCCCTGGAAATCTTCCCACAGTTTAAATTCTTCCCCATTCCACTGCATTAGATAGTAAATGTTCTAGTGCAAAATTTATTTTTTTCTTGTGGACCAACACTTGCTCTTAAATGTTCCCTGGAAATCTTCCCACAGTTTAAATTCTTCCCCATTCCACTGCATTAGATAGTAAATGTTCTAGTGCAAAATTTATTCCCATTTCTGAGGCATGGATCGAGAAAATACTCTTATGAAATATGTTGGATGCTTTTCTTTGGAAATTACTTAGCACAACTAACTCCATTTCCCATTTGTAATTCTTCTAATACTAAGGGCAATAATCTTATGTTAGATGTAACTATTGTGCTTCTAAGTCCCTGTTTAGTATCTTCTAATTCATTCCATAATTTCTGTAACTCACCCTTATTATAAATAGTATCGCCCATAGAATTAGAAGTAACGCTGTTGGTACCTAATTTTTCATGTACTTTTTTCTGTACCTTTTCTCTAGATGCTTCTCCAAATCAGTTAAAAAGTATTTGAAGCACTAGAAATTTCAATAAGTTTTTTTGTATAGTACTAATATTTCTACCCTATCTTGAATCTCTGAGACTTGATTGCATATAGTTTCGTAATTGTTCGAAGATGATTTCTCTAACTGTATCTTCTTATCATTTAAATTTTTAAACTGTGTTTTAACTTCTTCTCTAGCTATATCACAATGCTTGATTGTTTTTGTTTCAAACTCCTTAGGTAGATTATCTAAGGTTTCCTCTATTTGGGAAATTTTATCTATTTTTATGGGTATCCAGATCCCGCTCCAGCTACTGCCAGGTCTGGGTGCTTACGAGTCCTCTCCATTTGGCTCGGTCCTCCCACCACTTTTCCTCCTCCACTTGCTGCCAGGTCACACGTCTCCTTTCCACAGATATTCTCACTCCCATTTTCCACCGTGTTCTTGGGCGCCCTCTAGTTCTTTTTCGATCCATCTTTAGTTCTTCCATAATTTTGCGAAGTGTCTGCCCACACATCCTCTTAATGTGCCCGTACCATCTTAACCTCTCTTTTAAGTACTTTGTAATATGTACATTCCTTACTCTGCCCAGTCTTCTTTTTCCCTTAACTGCTCTGAGAAATTTCTTTTCCCCTGCTTGCAGTCCCTTTCTGTCATTGTCCATGTTCCTTCTCCATACGTGTCAATAGGGAAGTAATAACTCTTATACATGAGTTTTGCTTTTTCTGAAACTTCCTTATTCCAAATAAGGTGTTTTATCGTTTGGTAGAAATTGCCTCCCTTCTGTAACCTCCTACTAATTTCATTGGTTATTCTTCCATCACTAGATATTTCACTCCCGTTGAACCCTTTGTCTCTTCCAAATTCTGTTACTTCACTCTTATCTCTCTTTATTTTCAATCCATACCTTTTCATTATTTCCTTCCAAGCATCTAGTTGTAACTGTACATCTACCTCTTTATTGCCCTGTATTATCATCTGCAAAAATCATCTTTTTGTCTTTATCTTGTACCATATCTTTTATTTAAACTGCCCTGTTCATTCCCTCCATCACAACATTAAAAAGTGCAGGAGATAGAATTCTTCCTTGTTTAAGTCCATGTCTTATTTCAAAGTTTTCAGAGTTCCCCACTGGTGTTCTAATTCTACAATTGTGTCCTCTGTACATTGTCTTTATTTCATTAATGTATCCATCTTCTATAACTATCTTCATTTGTTCCCAGAGTCTTTCCCTGTTATCTGAGTCATGTGCGTTTTATATGTCAATAAAAACCATTATCACCCTTTTGTTATATTCCCAACTTTTTTCCATCAGTTGACGGATAGAAAATATCAGGTACTGTGCTTCTTCCTTTCCTAAACCCATGCTGTTCTTCACTCAGATCCTTTTCCATCTTTTCACTGATTCGATTTAGTAAAATTCTTTCAAAAAACTTGGCTGTATGACTCGTAAAGGTTATTCCTCTGTAGTTTTTACCAAGTCTTTTGTTGCCTGTTTTGAAGATGGGAACAATGTCTCCTCTTCTCCAATCATCAGGTATTGTACTATTTCTCCACACACTTGACAGTACTCAATTTTTATGGGTAAATTGCCTATTTTTTTATTATTTTGAGATAGTTCATCCAATTGCTCCATTTTATTAGGCATCACATCTAGTTTATTTGCTCATTCAGCTAGTTTTTTTAATGGTTTATGTATATCTAGAATTTCTGCTGAGACCGTACTATCCATACTTCTGATTGTGATAGGCATGTAATCTAAATTACTTCATGGTAAACATTTTTACGTGACTGAGTAGCAGTTCACAAAATGTGGCAAGAAAGGGAGTAAATAATTTCACGACTGTTTGTGACGTGCTCAACACAAAAAAAAAATCATAATTATCTCGGTGTTTATGGAGAGCCAGAAATCTCCTGCAATATCTCCCTCTAAACAAAGTTCCAAGATTGTTGTTCTATGTGCATATGTAGAGATTTCTGGCTCTCCCCAATACATGCGAGCAGCAAATGTATGCCCAGATAAATACCTGCCACTATTAATGTGTGGCCTTGGCTCTTATTTATAGTGATTGAGAATGTGACGTTCAAAGGGAACTGTAAGCATTTGAACTAGAAAGGCGAGTTTATTGGCATAATAGGAATTTGCGGTTTCTATACTGTCTCTCCTTTGGCCCTGTTAGTGTGAAAGAGCTTCTCCTTTTCAACTCTGTAATGTGTAACCTGGTGTCATTGCACAAACTTGGTCCATCACGGTTACAAATCAGAATTATAGGCACACCCAACTTCAGCTCCAACTTGTGGGAAGACACTCCTGACAACTAAAACAAGTCTATAAATTATACAGGATCTGTAGTTGTGTCATCACTTCTCATCACTGCATTGATTGACATGTAGGTGGTCACCTCACCTGGTACTAGATCAATAACGTTTTTATTGGTGTTTTTCACCAATTCATTATTAGGGGCCCTAATTGCTCTTCCACGTAAACCACTCTTTGATGCTCAAGTTTTTTTGTAAGCTTGGAAAAATTTCATTAATTATGTTACCTTCCAAGCTTCTGACAGTGCAGGAGCACCTTTCAAATTTTATTAGGCCTTCCACATTCATTGCCATGCAGCCTTTGCCAATCTCGAGGTGGTTTTGAGCAAAGAGCACGTACTCCTGGTTGTTGAAGGGTTGTACTCTCATCCTACTTGTGAGATGCAATCTCTTTATCTGTGCCCACATCAGTGAAGTCTTGAGGCACATATTGATCTCGTCCACCACGGTGGCTAAATTGGTGACTAACAGTGTCAGAAGTCTCCTGTAAACAAGACCACCACTCCACCCATCAACATTCTTCATTCAGAAAGTGCATTGATAGCACACATGTGTGACCTCGAGCATTCATCTCACACGATCAATTTGCACTGCTGCAGCAGAGTACCGCAACAACTGCTCTTATCTATATCGCAAGAGGGCATTTCCTTCCTCACAAGATCCAGTGGAAGTTTGAACACCGAGTGGGCTGTTCTTCCCCCACTGAGCAGGGTTGACTTTCCCAGGTGATGCAGCAGCTAGGGTGACATTCCTGTTCTTGCACAACTGCACCAGCAGCAAATTCGACAACATCGTCTTGGCAGTGCCTCCTGGTGCATCCAAGAAGTAAAGACGCCTTTCTACAATTTTATTAAAAATTTACCTTTGCCCTGGTAATAGCTGTGGCTTAGTTTTTGCAACTTGAGAGCCTCCAAGACTGTCGTGTCATAAGGGAGCTCCCTGATCAAATCAGTGGACAAACCTCTTGTTCGTTGGAGAATGGGCAGGCCGAATTCAGACAGCCATTTTCCCACCATTGAGAAAACTTTATCCTCAGTAAGTTTCAGTGCTTGATCAAAAAAAATATATGTCGTCGGTGGCCTGTGCTGTCCTTTGGTACTTGTGTGTGATGTCTTCCAATAATGTTTTTTATATTTGGCCCAAAGTTACATGGGGCTCAAGGGTTCACAGGTGCTCGACATGATAACAAAGAGCTATCTTAACTTGGCCACTGACCGGCACAATAAGCATCCTCCATTGTAGTATCCTAGAGGCCACCATCTTCCAAAAGTCCCATCATCTCACACGCTTCCAGAATGGAGCTTTTTCCCGACTTTTTCGAAGGCCTAAAAACTGATGGGGCTCCGGATGCATGTCAGTAGCAACTGTGCACTGTAACACTGAAAGTGTGTTATGTGCACTGTGTTTAAATTCTGCCTAGGGCATCTAAGGCCTTCACACCATACTAGCCGTCAGTGGGGGGTGCACTGCAGATGGTGCTTCCATTCTTTCTCTGATAAGTTCCATGTGTAATATTTAGCACATCTGTGTACAACAAAATCTGGGCAAAGACATCAGTCTGGTACAGACAGAACAACATAATAAGAGAGGTTGTGCATGGCCAATGTCACTACTCAGTCTTGCAAGTTGGCCTCCATAAAGTAAATGCGCTCACTATTGGGAAGGTGCACCACAAGGGGTGTCACTGGGTGCCTTATGAAGTGGCGAGCCCAGTATCCACCATGCCACTGTGGTACTGCTTACACATTTTCTAAACATCTGCACTTCGTCTCTCAGGTCGGCATTAGTGTAACTGCTGCATAGTAAATATCATTTGGTCATTGCCTTTGTGTATGTGCTTACAGATGTATTTAACTGCCTGGACCATGTTACACAACAACACGTTAATGTGGGCATCACAAATTTTGGAAAGGAGGGGCAAACATGGTATAGCATAACCATTACCTGTACAAATATGACCTCGCCAGCTGCACCTCTGTCGAATCTAGGTGGAAAGTTGATGTTCAAAAGTAGGGTTGCAGCTCCAGGACTTTAAGTGTACTTTGATTGTTGAATGAACTAATGTTTATGGCCAGACAGCCTCTCTTAATTAAATTGTGCACAGGTAATCGACCAGCCACATACTACACTCAGTTGTGCACTGTAATATGATTTTTCGAATGCAGTGGCCTAACACTGCCCTATTCACAAAAGTTCATGTGTGGCAAACAAATAATTAGTTAAGTCATTTCTTAAAGTTCTAAAATAACTGTCCTTGAAGTCTAACAGTCATATCAATATGAAAATGCTGTGCACAGTAAGTATTGGAAACAATACAGTTCACAGTTTGACCCTGTTGCAACAGTACGTGATGATCGTTATTGAAGTTTTGACACTGTCTATAGTAATAATTATACATTTACTGTCAGATTAACCATTTAATCCAGTCACTGTATTATTGAATAAACTCCCAGAGTTTAGGAACGGCTGTGACTCATCAGTCTCGCCAGAAAATAATTCCTTTAAAGGATCAACCAGCTTCTCTAAATCTGAAGTTAGATCTAAATCTAAAAGTTAGATCATAGTTGAAAGCACATTCTAGAAAGACCCCAGGTATTCCTCGCAGATATTTACCAATTTTCAGCTTGCCATTGAGCAACACCAAGTTGGTGTGCATCTGCTTCTTCGGCTGTTTCAGAGGCACGCTAGGAAGCCATGCACTCCACATTCTCTTGACACCGAGAAGCAATCTTCTCGGTTGTCTCCGAAGCACGCTGAGAGGCCATGCGTCCTGCAATATTGTGTCATCAAGCATCACACTGCTCTGGTATCTCAACAGCATTCTGAGCATGCAATGCAGTGAGCATTCTGCTAACATGGAGTATCAGCCTATGCTAAGGTTTCAGCTGCCCGAGCATCTGCCTGATGCTCTGCGGGCTAGATTCTTCTCTCTTCAGCTTGAACTGACCTTCCTTGCTGTCTGAATATCTTTATAGCCCAAGCTCATTGTGAGCTCTGCAAAAGATTCAGCTTGAATTTTCAAGTAATACCTAAACTAGAGAACTAATGTCAAAAGATATCCTACCTCAACAACCAAACCTGTGACTAAACTAACCCTAAAATAATATAATTAATCCAAGAATTGTCTATAAATATACAACCAAAAACCTGTTCGAAATACAAATATCAAAATCCCAGAAATAAGCCAAACAAACAGAATCATCAAAAAACTATGAATTGATCAAATCTGGACTGAAAATCCAAATCAGTGTTCAAGAATCCTAATAATATCACAATTCAGTACACTTCCACAACATTTTACATGGTGTGAAATGTATCATGAGCATATGTTAAATTGTTACTGAGTTTAGTGATGACGTTATCCTACAGGAGGGTTTCTGTTGTCCTGGATGTATGTACATATTTACTTCACTTGTGCAAACAGTTAAAAACTAATCTCTGTGCTAAACTTTATGCATTCATTTGATAGTTGACTTTCATGGATGGCTAAAAAGTCACATTGGACATTCTAAGGGAACAGTAACCATGTTGACCAACCAACGGGAATAATAGTCTTGATGACCATCCCACAAGAGCAGTGACTTTTTCGGGATAAAAGTTAGCGTATTTGTTCATACAGGGTATAATGTGTCTTCATTGTAAATTTCAGCCAAATCCATCTGGCTGTTTCAGCATTCATGATGTACGGGCTGAACACTAATAAACCCGACAGACTGCAGAGACAGATTCATAACTGGAAATGGGGGGAAAAGGTCCTGTAAACATGTGTCTGGACATGGGCAGTGTGTGACGACAACAACAACAACAATTCGTCCCAGAATACAGTACAGAGCTGCATCGCAACCACGTCGTAACAGATGTTCAGAGTGACCTCCATGGGATTGCAGGTGATAGGGATAGTAGTGGTTGTCATGCGGGATATACGTAATTGTACTTTGGCTTACAGTAGTTGTGCTTCGGCTTAGACAATGTTGGCAGGCCACTTGCTTGAAGCTTGTACTTGTACTAGCTTCATCTCAATATCCTGTAAAACCCCGTTCTCCATATCTGGTGTACAAGTAGTTTGCCAGCTCCCTGCACATTTGTCTCTCTGAAAGAACCCATGATCATACAAACACAAAAAAGGGCTTGAAATATTGTGTGATGTGGTTGGTGTCTGTGAGGTTACTTGTTTTTTGGTATACCCTTGCTGCCTCTCGATTGTTTCCATCTGCCTGGCCATACACAAACACCATCTCGGCTCGTTCCTGACATGAAAACCAGACCATTCTGCTACTTAAAGTACACTGCATCACTCACACAGCCAGGAAACTGATGGCATGTGGTCACAGGAACTGTCATTATCAGTGCCACGTACCATGGCAACAATGCATGTGCAGACACGTGTTCACGGGATCTTTATTCCTCCAGTCCCTGCAGTTTTTCAGTTTTATTACTGTTACCTTGTGTATAAGATAAGGATTTGTGTCAGTGTTCTAATGTGTTGGACTTGTAACGACTTTTACATGCTAGGTAGTGTTGTCACATTACAGGGTTTCAGATCAGGCGTAGACTCCTCAAGATGCTACATATGATCCTCTCATCCCAGGCATCCGCATTCTCTAATGGAAGCAGGGGGCAAATTTAGTCTCTCACAGGTTGGCACTATTGTCCACTTACGGCAGTTGGCACAGCTGTAAACAGTGCAGTGTGGCTCAGAACAGAGTGTGCTTGCTTGAGAGACACCCAGTGGGGATGATGCTGAATTGCTGCTTGTCATGCAGCCCTGCATAACGACAGCAGAATGATAGTGCTGGCTGAGCCAGTAATGGCTTGTGGTAAAGAATGTGTCACCAATGTTGTGAACTTCAACCCCCGACATATGGCTGGCAGCACCTGATGACAATAGTCACTAAGCAGTTTGTTTACTAGAAGGGTGCTAGCTTAACCCTCGACCATCAATTTTGACGCTGGACCATATGGCAGGCTCTGCCATACAGTGGTGGACATTGAAGACTGCTCCAGCGGGTGACAGCAGAGCAATGTTACCCCCTGAATTTCAGTAACAGTGTCAGTTGCTGACCAAGTAATTGTACCAGCACACTGAGACCGGCCATGAGGGTGAAATGCTGCGCCAGCTGCTTGACACCATTAGTGCAGCTATGGCACCAGTGACTTTAGCAGCTCCACTGAAGGGTATTTATTTTCCCTGATAAGTAGTGTTTTTTATTCTAGCTTGATGTTGAGTGTGTTCTGTCTGTGATGGTGGGGGCCATACACGTAATAATAAAACTACAATTCTTTGTTATAAAATGCATTCAGGGTGGCAATACAACAAAGAAAGCAGATCAATCTAATTTCTTCAGTTAGAGAACTTACACATAACTTGAGCTATTTAGGAAATATCCGAATAAAATGGGGAGAACTGAAACACTGGCTTTCGATACAGTCTCCTGACAGCTGATTTATAAAATTAATTATCATTCCGCTTCCTTTAAGTGGGTGTCATTTTAGATATACACAATTAAGAAACATTCTATTTTCTCCACAAATACCTCTATATTCTTGCTTGGTCTATATTCTTGGACATAGTAACGATGAGCCATGTATTCTGAAAAATGATGTATGTGATGTCAAATTAAGTTACTTTTTCTTATACAGCATTTCAGATTTAGTTGTCTTTATTAGGTGCTGCAATCGCTGGTTTTGAATATATTTGTTGTCTGGATTCCGACTAGACTCTGTTGAATATTGGGAAGAAGAATGACATCAAACAAAATGGATATCCAGACACAGCCATTTTATCAATCACTCTGGGAGAAGTTGAAAAATCTGACTTGGATATTTCATTTTACAGGTGTTTGGAGCATATTGTTCAACTCGGTGGTATGAGCGAAATCTCAAAGATAATCATGGCAACAGGCAAGCCTACTTTGGGACCGGTGAGACTTTCCTTTTTAGTTTATACCCAGAACGTGCCAAATACCCGTGGGTAGGCATGGATTGCAGTAATGGAGATCCTAATATTGACCATTCAGCAGAGCTCTTCATGGCTGCCGATTCAAAAATGTTAACCATTGGTGGAGGGTAAGTATACACATCCATAAGTATTGATAGACTCTAAGTTGCATCTGTAAACATTTCAACATAACCAGCTTCATTAAATGTCGGATTACTATATTGAGAGTTAGATAGTCCATTAAAAATTCGAGAAAGTAGTTGATTCTTGGAAATAAGCAACACTGATGTTTCCAGGATGGATTTTCACTCTGCAGCTGTGTGTGCCTGATTTGAAACTTCCTGGTAGATTAAAATGCTAAGGTCTTAAATGTTCCAAGTCCTGATCTGGTAGCCAGGTTGTTTGAAGCTACAGAGAGATTGCTTTAAGCATATACGTGGACACCATGCAGAAACTTCTTGAAGAACACTGATACTGTTAAAAATGCAATGTGTTCATAATTTAATACTTGTAATTTGGTGAATGGTAAAAGGAATGTGTGTAACCATAATAAACGTTTCAAAAACATTTGTATCAGTACTTCGTACTTCCTTTTAAATCCAGTATGAAGTCCCATATTCTGACACTCTTGAGTTATTGTCAACAAATACGAAGAACCTGTGGTTTAACAAACAAAAATGACTTGGTGCTGTAAGTCTTAATAATCTCATTCTAATTCCTTTTTTGCTCACACCAAGTGAGATGGTGCAGTGGTTGAAGCAATGGACTCACATATGGAAATACACTCCTGGAAATGGAGAAAAGAACACATTGACACCGGTGTGTCAGACCCACCATACTTGCTCCGGACACTGCGAGAGGGCTGTACAAGCAATGATCACACGCACGGTACAGCGGACACACCAGGAACTGCGGTGTTGGCCGTCGAATGGCGCTAGCTGCGCAGCATTTGTGCACCGCCGCCGTCAGTGTCAGCCAGTTTGCCGTGGCATACGGAGCTCCATCGCAGTCTTTAACACTGGTAGCATGCCGCGACAGCGTGGACGTGAACCGTATGTGCAGTTGACGGACTTTGAGCGAGGGCGTATTGTGGGCATGCGGGAGGCCGGGTGGACGTACCGCCGAATTGCTCAACACGTGGGGCGTGAGGTCTCCACAGTACATCGATGTTGTCGCCAGTGGTCGGCGGAAGGTGCACGTGCCCGTTGACCTGGGACCGGACCGCAGCGACTCACGGATGCACGCCAAGACCGTAGGATCCTACACAGTGCCGTAGGGGACCGCACCGCCACTTCCCAGCAAATTAGGGACACTGTTGCTCCTGGGGTATCGGCGAGGACCATTCGCAACCGTCTCCATGAAGCTGGGCTACGGTCCCGCACACCGTTAGGCCGTCTTCCGCTCACGCCCCAACATCGTGCAGCCCGCCTCCAGTGGTGTCGCGACAGGCGTGAATGGAGGGACGAATGGAGACGTGTCGTCTTCAGCGATGAGAGTCACTTCTGCCTTGGTGCCAATGATGGTCGTATGCGTGTTTGACGCCGTGCAGGTGAGCGCCACAATCAGGACTGCATACGACCGAGGCACACAGGGCCAACACCCGGCATCATGGTGTGGGGAGCGATCTCCTACACTGGCCGTACACCACTGGTGATCGTCGAGGGGACACTGAATAGTGCACGGTACATCCAAACCGTCATCGAACCCATCGTTCTACCATTCCTAGACCGGCAAGGGAACTTGCTGTTCCAACAGGACAATGCACGTCCGCATGTATCCCGTGCCACCCAACGTGCTCTAGAAGGTATAAGTCAACGACACTGGCCAGCAAGATCTCCGGATCTGTCCCCCATTGAGCATGTTTGGGACTGGATGAAGCGTCGTCTCACGCGGTCTGCACGTCCAGCACGAACGCTGGTCCAACTGAGGCGCCAGGTGGAAATGGCATGGCAAGCCGTTCCGCAGGACTACATCCAGCATCTCTACGATCGTCTCCATGGGAGAATAGCAGCCTGCATTGCTGTGAAAGGTGGATATACACTGTACTAGTGCCGACATTGTGCATGCTCTGTTGCCTGTGTCTATGTGCCTGTGGTTCTGTCAGTGTGATCATGTGATGTATCTGACCCCAGGCATCTACATCTACATCGATACTCCGCAAGCCACCCAACGGTGTGTGGCGGAGGGCACTTCACGTGCCACTGTCATTACCTCCCTTTCCTGTTCCAGTCGCGTATGGTTCGCGGGAAGAACGACTGTCTGAAAGCCTCCGTGCGCGCTCTAATCTCTCTAATTTTACATTCGTGATCTCCTCGGGAGGTATAAGTAGGGGGAAGCAATATATTCGATACCTCATCCAGAAACGCACCCTCTCGAAACCTGGACAGCAAGCTACACCGCGATGCAGAGCGCCTCTCGTGCAGAGTCTGCCACTTGAGTTTATTAAACATCTCCGTAACGCTATCACGGTTACCAAATAACCCGGTGACAAAACGCGCCGCTCTTCTTTGGATCTTTTCTATCTCCTCCGTCAACCCGACCTGGTACGGATCCCACACTGATGAGCAATACTCAAGTATAGGTCGAACGAGTGTTTTGTAAGCCACCTCCTTTGTTGATGGACTACATTTTCTAAGCACTCTCCCAATGAATCTCAACCTGGTACCCGTCTTACCAACAATTAATTTTGTATGATCATTCCACTTCAAATCGTTCCGTACGGATACTCCCAGATATTTTACAGAAGTAACTGCTACCAGTGTTTGTTCCGCTATCATATAATCATACAATAAAGGATCCTTCTTTCTATGTATTCGCAATACATTACATTTGTCTATGTTAAGGGTCAGTTGCCACTCCCTGCACCAAGTGCCTATCCGCTGCAGATCTTCCTGTATTTCGCTACAATTTTCTAATGCAGCAACTTCTCTGTATACTACAGCATCATCCGCGAAAAGCCGCATGGAACTTCCGACACTATCTACTAAGTCATTTATATATATTGTGAAAAGCAATGGTCCCATAACACTCCCCTGTGGCACGCCGGAGGTTACTTTAACGTCTGTAGACGTCTCTTCATTGATAACAACATGCTGTGTTCTGTTTGCTAAAAACTCTTCAATCCAGCCGCACAGCTGGTCTGATATTCCGTAGGCTCTTACTTTGTTTATCAGGCGACAGTGCGGAACTGTATCGAACGCCTTCCGGAAGTCAAGAAAAATAGCATCTACCTGGGAGCCTGTATCTAATATTTTCTGGGTCTCGTGAACAAATAAAGCGAGTTGGGTCTCACACGATCGCTGTTTCCGGAATCCATGTTGATTCCTACATAGTAGATTCTGGGTTTCCAGAAATGACATGATACGCGAGCAAAAAACATGTTCTAAAATTCTACAAGAGATCGACGTAAGAGATATAGGTCTATAGTTTTGCGCATCTGCTCGACGACCCTTCTTGAAGACTGGGACTATCTGTGCTCTTTTCCAATCATTTGGAACCCTCCGTTCCTCTAGAGACTTGCGGTACACGGCTGTTAGAAGGGGGCCAAGTTCTTTCGCGTACTCTGTGTAGAATCGAATTGGTATCCCGTCAGGTCCAGTGGACTTTCCTCTATTGAGTGATTCCAGTTGCTTTTCTATTCCTTGGACACTTATTTCGATGTCAGCCATTTTTTCGTTTGTGCGAGGATTTAGAGAAGGAACTGCAGTGCGGTCTTCCTCTGTGAAACAGCTTTGGAAAAAGGTGTTTAGTATTTCAGCTTTACGCGTGTCATCCTCTGTTTCAATGCCATCATCATCCCGTAGTGTCTGGATATGCTGTTTCGAGCCACTTACTGATTTAACGTAAGACCAGAACTTCCTAGGATTTTCTGTCAAGTCGGTACATAGAATTTTACTTTCGAATTCAATGAACGCTTCACGCATAGCCCTCCTTACGCTAACTTTGACATCGTTTAGCTTCTGTTTGTCTGAGAGGTTTTGGCTGCGTTTAAACTTGGAGTGGAGCTCTCATTGCTTTCGCAGTAGTTTCCTAACTTTGTTGTTGTACCATGGTGGGTTTTTCCCGTCCCTCACAGTTTTATTCGGCACGTACCTGTCTAAAACGCATTTTACGATTGCCTTGAACTTTTTCCATAAACACTCAACATTGTCAGTGTCGGAACAGAAATTTTCGTTTTGATCTGTTAGGTAGTCTGAAATCTGCCTTCTATTACTCTTGCTAAACAGATAAACCTTCCTCCCTTTTTTTATATTCCTATTAACTTCCATATTCAGGGATGCTGCAACGGCCTTATGATCACTGATTCCCTGTTCTGTACATACAGAGTCGAAAACTTCGGGTCTGTTTGTTATCAGTATGTCCAAGATGTTATCTCCACGAGTCGGTTCTCTGTTTAATTGCTCGAGGTAATTTTCGGATAGTGCACTCAGTATAATGTCACTCGATGCTCTGTCCATACCACCCGTCCTAAACATCTGAGTGTCCCAGTCTATATCTGGTAAATTGAAATCTCCACCTAAGACTGTAACATACTGAGAAAATTTATGTGAAATGTATTCCAAATTTTCTCTCAGTTGTTCTGCCACTAATGCTGCTGAGTCGGGAGGTCGGTAAAAGGAGCCAATTATTAACCTGTGTCAATAAAGTTTCCCCTTCCTGGAACAATGAATTCACGGTGTTCTTATTTCAATTTCCAGGAGTGTAGTGGGGATCAATTGCCTGTTCAATCATCTAAATCTTAAGTTACCATTACGTTCCCTATATCACTTACAACGGTTACTGGAATCCTGGTCCAGTCCAACATTTTACTTGGCCTCCAATGACCTGTTTAATACAAAATAATTGGCAAACGGGTCAAATATTGCAGCTTTTGTGACAAGAGTGTGTCAGGATTATTTTGTCATACATTACAAAAAGAAATGTTCTAGGCCTTTGGGTTTCCTTTTTTTCATTACTTGTATTTCTTTGTAAAACAGATGTAAGTTCACTTATTTATTATTCATTCACTTCTTTTTTATTTTTAATATCCCTCTGTGTGACTGCTCATTGTACACTACACCATCATTGGAAATTAAATATCACGGGAAACCATTGGAAACAAACTGAGCAATATTTTATTATGCCGGTACAGAGATAATCAGGTTAGGATAATGTTTTGTCAATTCATTAAATATGGTGCAGCAATTGGGACAATGTTTCTCAAAATAAGTTGCACATAATCTACATATACTTTTTTTGATCTCAGAGATTGTCTTTGTTATATGTATTTCTCTGTCTTCATTACAGTGAGGGACAAGCCATTTGGATGGATGAAAATATTCGCTTTGGCAAAACAGATCGTTGCCTCACATTCAACAATCCTCCCTTGTGCGCCAGTGGGGACTTCGAAATAAGAGTGCTTGA
The DNA here is from genome assembly GCF_023864345.2 of Schistocerca serialis cubense. NCBI lineage: Eukaryota > Metazoa > Arthropoda > Insecta > Orthoptera > Acrididae > Schistocerca > Schistocerca serialis. The sequence continues at coordinate 466,952,378 of NC_064639.1, forward strand.
AGTTTATGGGTTTTCTGGAGCCTGAATGTTTTAATGTTCTTTGATCTCAGGTTATAGAAATTGTTTGTACAAACTATTGTGTAAATGTTGCATTCCACAGACAGTGAAATGGTACATATTTCTTATTTATTATAAGAAAATTTCCCAGTTTTAGTTATTACCCTGGGAGTCTGTTTCAATATTAAACCTATAGTGAATTGTTATATGGCCATTACTTATGACCTCTTTTGTAACATATGTTTCATAATTTAAATTATTGTTTTGTAATTGTTGCAGTTTGTAGTGTTGTTAGATATTTCTGTTGCTGTATTGTTTATCCATACAATTTTTATGCGTGTTATTCAGTTATTTTATTGATGAGCTTTCTATTTGGTGTAAATGCTTTGTACATTTTTTCATAGACTGTTTACATATTTGTGTATCTATAAATAATTTATTGTTATGTTACACAGCCACGCTTATCGATTGAAATATTATTATTTTTTTTAGAAAAAAATAATAAGATATATGTACAGTTCAGCAGCAGTTCAATGCTGTGCAAGATAATATATGTTTAACACTGGTATATTATGTGACCATTGTGTTTTTGTGTGCTTGAGATTGGCATGAGAGAGAGAGAGAGAGAGAGAGAGAGAGAGTTATTTAAGGATGTGTGTCTCCCTGCAATAATGTAGCACTAATAGAACACCACTATTCAAGTTGTGACTGGGACAGTGTAGTGTCTTTATGTATTGCCTATAATTGCTTGGGTAGTATGCACCTAAGAATGATGTAGCTAACTGTCATATATTTTTTATAAATGTTTTAGTACTACAAGTAGTGTGAATCAAATGAAACACTATAACTTTTTTCTTTGTAGTAATTGCAAATTTCATTTCCACTGGGTGCACAAATCAAGTCTGTCATGCTAATGAGTTACCACAATATAAGATCATTATTTTCTTACTGGATTCAATTTACAAAAAAAAAAATCTCTCAAACAGTACAAAATTAATTGTAATGAGTTAATTAATGTTATCACTTAATTAGAATGAAGAGAGAGACTGTAAGCAAACAAAAAAGGTAAGATGAAACTATGAAACATTTACTATTTGTTGCTGGAATTTGCCTCGAGTTAGTATTAGTTCATATTTTGGAACGAGCAGTCACTTAACGCCTACTATTGTTTTAGTGCTTAAATCAACTGTTTTCTGTGATGTGACTATTTTCTGTGAAATCCATTCCAAAAGAATTCTGATTAACAACAGAATACCAGATAAAAATGTGGAAAGGCTCACAAAAAGTTAATAAAATAAGAACAGCAAGGTTCTGTGGGATCATTTTCTATTTTATGCAGGACAATTTACCTATTTCTGTTTATTTACCAAATTTTCCATATTTGTCAAATAAAAAACCTATTTGAATATAGCAATGGTGCTCCTTTGTGGTTTACTTGCTCTTAATTTACATTTCATTGTACAGTTGCCTGTACTTCTACTGCACTTGGTAGAAAATGGAGAGTAGAGGGCTGTTTTTAAATAACTTGGCTCTGGAGTTAAACAGGCATTGTACTGAAATTACACACCATCTTCGTACCAATTGTCACCCTTCAGCAAAATTAAATCTTTGATCTACAAAGTAGTAAATGATTTTGTAGTTGTTTCCTTCCTGCATGGTGCACAGGAAAAGTGAAATTCAACTAGTACTTCCTTCCAGAAAATGAGAATAATAAGATATTATTGGTGTCCTATGTTATGAGCTGTTTAATCCAGAATACCTCGAAAGTAGTGCTGTATACATGGCTGCAGAATGTATAAAAATGGCCTTATTGTTTTAAGAATTGGTAATATTGCCCCTCTCCCTCTTACGTTAGTATAAATAATGAAAGGAGTAAACATAACAACTCATTGTACAGTGAGGCATTGAGTGATTGAGAGCACATAAACAAAGACTGAAAACACCGCTAAGCGTTTGGGTGCAAACCAGGGCCCGCAAGAGATGAGAGCCCTGCAATGAACTTCTGAAGTCACACTAGTCAGGTTGTCTGCCACACTTTGCGAACACTGTGCTCTGTGAAGGGCCTACGGGAAACTAGTATGTAATTGAAAAGGTACCCACTAAAGGTCTTAATTTTGCCATGTGCAATAAAGAGCTTGCGTACATTTAAATGCACAGACAAGATTTATTAACTCATCTGAAATAGTTACTTGCTCTCTGCCAGAGATGGCTGCTGGGCCTACCTTCTCGTGGGCCTTGGTGCGCGCGCGCCCCCCCCCCCCCCCCCCCCCCACACACACACACACACACACACACACACACACACACACACACACACACACACAGAGAGAGAGAGAGAGAGAGAGAGAGAGAGAGAGAGAGAGAGAGAGAGAGAGAAGCAAAGCTACAGTGTTCTGCTAAATACACAGTGCTGGAACTGATGTGGTGTCAGGTGATGTGGGAGAGGGAAGAAAGGAGGCAGATTGGAGGAAGGTGGCAAATGGCTAAAAGGGAGGCAGAGTTGAGTGGGATAGGAATATGACTCATGCAGCGGCACTGGTGAGTTGATGGAGTATACAATGACAGTGATGTAGAGGAGTGATTTAGGAGGAAGTAACAGATAGTGACTGCAAGGAAGATGCTGTGGGTGCAGGATGAGTGAAGTTAGGAACATGGGGCAAAGTGGAGGTGGTCAGGGTGCAGAGGGCTAGCAGGGAAAGCTTCAAGAGTCCCATTGTAGTGTTGAGGTGCAAATATCCAGTAACTTAGATATCTTTTTTCTAAGAGGAAAGAACAAGAAAGGAAGGTGATAAATATATTTGTTTTTTAATGTATGCTCTTAAATTTTACACCAATATATAAAGGCAGATTTATAAGAAAATTTTACACAAATCTGTGAAGATAGAAATTTCCTAACACAATATGCTTCAGTCCAGTGAAACACACATTTTTTATTTCTTCAGAAAAGATATTTGCATAATAGCCATTAGGTCATAAAGAGCCACTTGTGGAATACTATGTTTGTGAAGCTGTTTCAGAAACCAGTTCATGCATTAATGTCTTACGAAATCAGAAGCATTTTTACCTTTGCCAACACAGTTTGGTCTCTACGGGGTAATGTTGTTGTTGTCATCATCTTCAGTTCGAAGAGTGTTTTGATGCACCTTTCTGTACTAGTCTGCCCTGTACAAGCCTCTTCATCTCTGCATAACTACCACAATCTACATCCACTTAAAACTGTGCACTGTATTCTTCAAGGCTTCGTCCAGTACCAAATTGACAATTTGTTAAGGCTTCGGGTGTACCCTACCACCTGATCCTTTCCTTTAATCAAATGGTGCCACAATGCCACAACTTCCTTTTTTCCATTTTTGACTCAGTACCACCTTATTTTTTATTCTGTCCACCAATCTAATCTGCAGTATACTTCTATAATACCACATTACAAAAATTTCTATTCTCCTGTTGTCTGAACTGTGTATCATCCTTTTTTCACTCCATACAAGGCTACATTCCAGACACCTTCAGAGAAAACAGCATAACACTTAAATTGACATTATTAGATGTTAACAAATTGTTCATTTTCATAAATTCTGTGTTTTATGTCCCCTCTACTTTGGAAACGAGTCTGCTCCTTTTAGTCTCGGTTTTCCTAATCTAATTCCCTCAGCATTGCCTGATTTAATTCAACTACATTCAATTACTCGTGTTGATGTTCATCTTATTTCTCTTTTCAAGACAGTATCCATTATGTTTAAGTGCTCTTCTAAGTCCTTATTCATCTCTGAAGAATTAGTGCCATTGGCAAACTTTTAAGTTCTCCCTGGGCTTAAATGCCCTTTCCAAATATCTGTTTCGTTTCTTTCACATCTTGCTCATTGTACAGATTGAATACCTTTGGGCAGAGGCTATAATCCTGTCTCACTCTCCTCTCAAGTAGGGCTTCTATTTAATGTCCTTTGACTTTTTGCGACTGCAGTTACAAATAACATTTTGCTCCCTGTATTTTATCTCTGCTATCTTCAAAATTTTGAAGAGTTTAGTCTTTTGTCAAAAACTTTCTCTAAATCTACAAATGCTAAAATGTAGATTTGCTTTCCTTCACACTCTTTTATTGGAAAATACGTAGGTCAGTATTGCCTCACATTTTCCTGTATTTCTCTAGGATCCAACCTGACCTTTGCCGAGGTCAGCTTACACCATTTTTTTTTTCATTCTTCTGTAAATAAACTATTGCCAGTATCTTGCACCCAAGGTTGTTAAACTGACGGCTCAATAGTATCACACTTGTCACAGCCTACCTCCTTTGGAACACACTCTTCCTGAAGCCATGAGGGTACCTTGTTCCTCTTGTACATCATGCACAACAGATGAAACAACTTTGTAATTTTGTGTCGTGGCTGGCTCCCAAGGCTGTCAGTAATTCTGCAGAAATGTTGTCTACTCTAAGCACCTCGTTTCGATGTATGTCTTTCAATGCTGTGTCAAATTTTTCTTGCACTGCCATTTATGTACCATCGCATCTCCACCTACTTTCTACTCTCTTTCTGTAATATTGTCCTCAAGTTTGTTTCCATTAAAAACAGTACCACTCATTAGTTTCAATAAACTGTGACTGTTATCTGTAATTTCAATTGTGAACACACAAAACTAAAACATAATTACATTCAGTGTGTCCTCCTTTGGATTTAATGGCTGTCCCACAAACTCGAGGCGTGATCAATAAATTTTTGTAGACATTGTGAGTCTATATGATTTCACACGTCCTTAACAACATTCGAGAGATATTCCTTGCTTTTTGTGTAAACTTTCCTGATATGTCTGTCCACTTCATCCCAGACCATTTCAGTAGGATTACAATTAGGGCTTTGGGACAGCTACACCATATATTACAGTGCTATCTGTTTTTCCTTTGATGGAATGTACTTCTTTCAGAACACCAACCAGAGTTTTGTGTCATGTTCCTGCTGTATTGTGAACCTTCCACCTATTGAGCACAGTCCGCATTGTATTGTAAGATACTGAAATGTGCAGTGGTAATGCTTCTGATCCATACATACACCCTTTTCATTTCACAATGTCACCAACTGCAAAACATGCCCAACCCATAATGGAAGCCCCATTGTGTTTAACTGTAGGTAGAATGCACTGCTGGGTCATCTTTTCTCCATCAGACTGATGAACAAATGTCTCCTAGTACCGAGAATCATGGATTTCTTCCAACCATCATGTATCCACTTACTATGTTTCCTAGCCCATTCAAGTGTTTTATTTTTATTTACAGTCTGTAGAGGAGGTTTCCTCCCTGCCACACATCCTTTCAAGCCGACATCAAACAGTGTCCTTTTTACTGGTGCAGTAGATACGTTTTTCATGTTCATTTGTACCAGTTTTGTGTACTTTGTGCTTCTGTTTTAATACATTTCTCTTGTGTGTAATTCTGATGAATTTGTCAGTACTTTGAGTCGTGTTATGAGGTCATCCTTATAGGCAATTTGGGGCATAGAAAGACTTGCTTGTCTGAGTGGTACAATCGTATCATCTTTGTCTGTTGAAATCTCCACTCTTGGAACCATAATAATGGTGTGCACACTGTCACTAATGAACTGGAGTGGAGTGACTGATGACCACAGCTGTTAAGTCCCATAGTGCTCAGAGCCAATGTGAACTGGAGTGGAGTAACCATATAGTATGTATCGGACGACTGCTGGAAGTACACAGCAGACATTACAATGCTGCAGGGAACAACAGGGCAGTGTGGAATGACCATTAATTCATCATGTAGGTAAACAAACATACAATTTCAGGTAACTATGTTGAATGTACACAACAGTCTTCTGGATAATGTTGCATGTTGATGAAAACGAAACATTCAAACCTGACATGTTTACCTGTGTTGTACTATTCCTTTGCTTACACAATCACAGCCACGATATGGTCTCTGCGGGGAATTAAATGGCTGATTCATTGTAACTTCAGCAAAGTGCAGGGTTTTCTTGTATTCACAGTGATTTATGTTAACACTGAAGCTGTGAAATATTGTTTTTTATATACATCCACAAAAATCATGAACCTTTTATTGCAGCAAATCCTAAAATGTACCCTGAAGGAACAGATGAAGGTGATTTGCCTTAGAAATAAGTGTCAGTATTAAGAATCAGATCATTCAATAATGAGAAAAACCAGAACTCTATGGAAAGTTTATATTATTGGTCATATTTAATTGGTGAACTACCACAAGAAAACAAATATTGAAATGTTTCAATTGAGAAGTTAGACTCAGTTACATCTTGCAGTGAGTATAAAACATGAACACTTTATAAATACACTGTCAATTGTTTGTGACTCCAGAAGTTTGAGCAAATGAAAATTGATAACAGTATAAAGTACAAACATACTGTGTCATTATTCTTACTATGCAAGTGAGAAATCATTGGCCTTTTTCTCTAATTATTAAAAAGTTGAATTTCATGTATAATTAGTTGCTATTTCCATATGTTCAAATTATTTTTTATTTATGAGTAATGGTGTTTGATAGCTTTCCACAATTTCTAAATGAGATTGTAGGTTTCTCTGTTGACTTGCTTAATACGACAGTCTCTTTACACACATCATACTTCTTTTTAAGTATATGAGCTTCAGACAACATATCGTACAGTGTCTTCATTTTTGTGTGACTCACGTTTCCTACTCATGATCCATTAGGAAAGATGCCATATGCCCTATTCATGAGTGCTTATTTTCAGTTAAATTATTTTACTTTGACAACTACTGAATCGCTTGGTCAATGTACTATTTAAATATACAAAACAGTTAATAGCTACCCTGTGATTACATTGCATTTTATATTGCACAAATTAAACTTAACAGATATCGATGTGTAACTTTAATTTGATCCAGAATCTGCGGAAACAATTTCTTCATTCTGTTGTTGCTTATTTCTATTTTCTGACTGTTCCTGTTGATAATGTTAAGAAACTCAAGGATTTGACGTATCCGTTTCCCCCCGGAAAACCATACTCTCGTCTCTGTCCGTGCAGGACAGCTTGCAACCTTAATGGCACCATCAGTAGAGTTATTATGAATTGTGATAGGTATTCTGCAGTAATAACAAAGGCTTTCAAATAACACACTCATTGTATTCTAAAATTTCATGTAATCCTTTGAAAGTGAGTCCTCACTTCTTTTGTTTTTTTTTTTCTTTTTTGTATCTATATTAGCTTGTGTTAAAGTAATATAAAAATTATGCTGTGAAGACACCACCAATTAAGTGGGTGCTGAGAACTGAATTTAGTTTTGTATGATTTGAAATATGTATGAAACTATGTCCCTGTTCAGTTTTATGAAGTAGCGATAACTGTAGAATAATGTTAGTCACGTGACAAGTAAAATTTTCTTGTAGAACAGGGGATACTTGCAGTATAGTGCAGTTATTAAATCACTTTCTGATATTTCGTGGAGGGGAAAAAACCATTATTAAAAAACTGGGAGTACTTCCCACATTTTAGCTTTTGTCTGTATTTTGCTGTGAGGGGGTACTACTCAGTGCACAGTCATATTTTTTGTTAAATTATTTGTTATTGAAATCCACTATACCTTCCATGGATGTAAATCTGTATGCTCATTCATAAAAGATCAAAAGTTCATACATAAATCATACTCCCACATAAAAGGTGAGGCTTCCCTCAGATGTGTGTTCCAAAATATTTTGCTGTGACATGGCTAAATAAAATCCTCTCGAAATTAATCCACATCATTTTGAATAAAATTCATAATGCTGTGTGAATTGAAATGATGTGGCTTGCAAAATAAGAAAATTTTATTTCCTCATTTATGTTAAGAAACAAGACCAGCTTTGGGTGCATTTCTTTTTACTTGTCAGCCCAAAACCTGCTGCATTAAGTTGGTCCTTTCACACAATACACAATCCCCAGAGATTAGGAACATTAATTCTGTGACGGTGCTGTCAAGAGTTGTGACATGTTACTACTTTATTGTTGCTTGGTAACTATTTACTTGAAAGTAGAGCATAGCTAATGTATTTGTGTATAGTAAACAACATTCATTTGTAATGAATGGATTAATTCAGTTTCCTAACATCCATCATATGAAATATATTACGGCTTTTCAGTTCAGTTACGAAAGAAGAAGATAACGCATACACCCTTGCACTGTATGTAGACTCTGAGTAAACTCCGGTGCATGATGGAAGTAGTTGAAAAGATAAAAATCGAATGACACAGCTGGCATTGACGCCTTTATAGTCATTGACAACATTGTTTGTAGTGCATCCACTGAAGAAGTGCCACACACAGTTATGATCTCTGAAATGGAATGTGTAATTGAGTATTAAATAATCTGCTAGCTAAACTTGATAGCAACCAAGTCATTCAGAATTGGACAATATTCTTTGATTTGTATAGGATCAGCTGTTCCCATGTATCGCTTCTTCAAGAGTCTTCATAGTGTTTCTGTCGGCCAGGTTGTTTTCATTTCCATTTATGTCAGCAATACATACAGTGGGCCTAATGTAATTACTTGTTAAAAAGAAATTGCATTTTATATCTATTAGCTGGTGACTGATACTATAGCTTTAAATTTTTAGTGGTGTTATGTGCGATAGGTAAGGTAACCTGCCATTAATGTAATACATGTTATCTTTCAAGGTTGATGTAGCTACAGTATGTACAGCAGAAAAAAAGTAATTGGATCATAACTATATTTGTTTAGTTGTTTTTGTTTAAAACTAATAAATCTTTGGTTCAATCATTGTGGATATTGTACAAACATTACATATAACTTATTTCAGAAGTATATGATGATGCAGTCGAGTAATTTTTAGCCACGTGGTTTACTGAGAGAAGACCAAGGAGTGAAATACGGGCGTTCTTTAATTGGAATTGCTAATATTTTTATTTGTGACAATGCTTCTGAACAACTGATTATAAAATTTAAAATATCCTGACAAGACTGACTGTAAAGTGTATACATCTAGCTCGAAAGTATGAGAGTGTACATTTTCTGTCAGTGGTTCATAGTAAGACATAATGTACAAGGAGACAGTATTGTCTCCAACTTGAAAAATGTTTGTTTTGATAACACATACATTACTGTTCCTTGAGAATAAAAATTTATGTCAAAGATGTTTTCATTGATTAAGCTGTTTTTGAGAAGAAAACAGTTCTGTGGTACATGTGTTGTTATTCTTGTTTTGTACATGGGATTTTCTCAGCACAACTTGGAATTGTGTACAAATCCAAGATTGGGTCTGCAATTATTCCTGTGGTTGGCATGGCACACCTACATGGCATGTGTAACTCAATTTGACAGAAATTGTCATGTGGTAGGTTTCGAAATGCACCATTTCATACTGCACCAGTAACTGACACTGCAACTCATCAAAAAGTAAAATTTGACTGCAAGCATGCATCTTACATAAAATTATAATACACAGGATTAGAAAACTCTACACACTAATGTAGGAAACTAAAAGTGAAGATCACTATAATAACACACAATTTCAAACTGATCTGAATCACTTAAACTGCATATGCAGACTGATAAAAGTGATGAGAATACCAGAAGACTAGTTGCACAAATCATGTTTTAAGATTTTTATTTTCAAAGAGAACACCACATTGGTTTTTGATACTATCAAATAGGGTGAAGTTAACTGAAAAGTTAAGAAACCATTTCATGTTAAGTAACGATGCATTGATGATGATAAATACTTTTAATTTTGTTACTGTATTTATCAGGAGAAAGAAAACTGGTGTTCTACGGGTCGGAGCGTGGAATGTCAGATCCCTTAATCGGGCAGGTAGGTTAGAAAATTTAAAAAGGGAAATGGATAGGTTAAAGTTAGATATAGTGGGAATTAGTGAAGTTCGGTTGGCAGGAGGAACAAGACTTTTGGTCAGGCAAATACAGGGTTATAAATACAAAGTCAGATAGGGGTAATGCAGGAGTAGGTTTAATAATGAATAAAAAAAGTAGGAATACGGGTAAGCTACTACAAACAGCATTGTTGTTGTTGTGGGCTTCAGTCCTGAGACTGGTTTGATGCAGCTCGCCATGCTACTCTATCCTGTGCAAGCTTCTTCATCTCCCAGTACCTACTGCAACCTACATCCTTCTGAATCTGCTTAGTGTATTCATGCCTTGGTCTTCCTCTACGATTTTTACCCTCCACGCTGCCCTCCAATAGTAAATTGGTGATCCCTTGATGCCTCAGAACATGTCCTACCAACCGATCCCTTCTTCTGGTCAAGTTGTGCCACAGACTTCTCTTCTCCCCAATCCTATTCAATACTTCCTCATTAGTTATGTGATCTACCCATCTAATCTTCAGCATTCTTCTGTATCACCACATTTCGAAAGCTTCTGTTCTCTTCTTGTCCAAACTATTTATCGTCCATGTTTCACTTCCATACATGGCTACACTCCATACAAATACTTTCAGAAATGACTTCCTGACACTTAAATCTATACTCGATTTTAACAAATTTCTCTTCTTCAGAAACGCTTTCCTTGCCATTGCATTTTATATCTTTTCTACTTCGACCATCATCAGTTACTTTGCTCCCCAAATAGCAAAACTCCTTTACTACTTTAAGTGTCTCATTTCCTAATCTAATTCCCTCAGCATCACCCCACATAAATCGACTACATTCCATTATCCTCGTTTTGCTTTTGTTGATGTTCATCTTATATCCTCCTTTCAAGACGCTATCCATTCCATTCAACTGCTCTTCCAAGTCCTTTGCTGTCTCTGACAGAATTACAATGTCATCGACGAACCTCAAAGTTTTTATTTCTTCTCCATGGATTTTAATACCTACTCCGAATTTTTCTTTTGTTTCCTTTACTGCTTGCTCAATATACAGATTGAATAACATCGGGGACAGGCTACAACCCTGTCTTACTCCCTCCCAACAACTGCTTCCCTTTTGTGTCCCTCGACTCTTATAACTGCCATCTGGTTTCTGTACAAATTGTAAATAGCCTGTCGCTCCCTGTATTTTACCCCAGCCACCTTTAGAATTTGAAAGAGAGTATTCCAGTCAACATTGTCAAAAGCTTTCTCTAAGTCTACAAATGCTAGAAACGTAGGTTTGCCTTTCCTTAATCTTTCTTCTAAGATAAGTCGTAAGGTCAGTATTGCCTCACGTGTTCCAGTATTTCTACGGTATCCAAACTGATCTTCCCCTAGGTCGGCTTCTACTAGTTTTTCCATTCGTCTGTAAAGAATTCGTGTTAGTATTTTGCAGCTGTGGCTTATTAAACTGATTGTTTGGTAATTTTCACATCTGTCAACACCTGCTTTCTTTGGGATTGGAATTATTATATTCTTCTTGAAGTCTGAGGGTATTTCGCCTGTTTCATACATCTTGCTCACCAGATGGTAGAGTTTTGTCAGGACTGGCTCTCCCAAGGCTGTCAGTAGTTCCATTGGAATGTTGTCTACTCCCGGGGCCTTATTTCGACTCAGGTCTTTCAGTGCTCTGTCAAACTCTTCACACAGTATCGTATCTCCCATTTCATCTTCATCTACATCCGCTTCCATTTCCATAATATTGCCCTCAAGTACATCGCCCTTGTATAGACCCTCTAAATACTCTTTCCACCTTTCTGCCTTCCCTTCTTTGGTTAGAACTGGGTTGCCATCTGAGCTCTTGATATTCATACAAGTGGTTCTCTTCTCTCCAAAGGTCTCTTTAATTTTCCTGTAGGCAGTATCTACCTTACCCCTAGTGAGACAAGCCTCTACATCCTTACATTTGTCCTCCAGCCATCCCTGCTTAGCCATTTTGCACTTCCTGTCGATCTCATTTTTGAGACGTTTGTATTCCTTTTTGCCTGCTGCATTTACTGCATTTTTATATTTTCTCCTTTCATCAATTAAATTCAATATTTCTTCTGTTACCCAAGGATTTCTACTAGTCCTTGTCTTTTTACCTACTTGATCCTCTGCTGCCTTCACTACTGCAGCTCTCAAAGCTACCCATTGTTCTTCTACTGGTGGAATTTTGCACAGAGCACAACTTAATCATAGCTAACACCTGGTTCAAGAATCATAAAAGAAGGTTGTATACATGGAAGAAGCCTGGAGATACTGACAGATTTCAGATAGATTATATAATGGTAAGACAGAGATTTAGGAACCAGGTTTTAAATTGTAAGACATTTCCAGGGGCAGACGTGGACTCTGACCACAATCTATTGGTTGTGAACTGTAGATTAAAACTGAAGAAACTGCAAAAAGGTGGGAATTTAAGGAAATGGGACCTGGATAAACTGAAAGAACCAGAGGTTGTACAGAGTTTCAGGGAGAGCATAAGGGAACAATTGACAGGAATGGGGGAAATAAATACAGTAGAAGAAGAATGGGTAGTTTTGAGGGATGAAGTAGTGAAGGCAGCAGAGGATCAAGTAGGTAAAAAGACAAGGACTAGTAGAAATCCTTGGGTAACAGAAGAAATATTGAATTTAATGGATGAAAGGAGAAAATATAAAAATGCAGGAAATGAAGCAGGCAAAAAGGAATACAAACGTCTCAAAAATGAGATAGACAGGAAGTGTAAAATGGCTAAGCAGGGATGGCTAGAGGATAAATGTAAGGATGTAGAGGCATATCTCACTAGGGGTAAGATAGATACTGCCTACAGGAAAATTAAAGAGACCTTTGGAGAAAAGAGAACCACTTGTATGAATATTAAGAGCTCAGATGGAAACCCAGTTCTAAGCAAAGAAGGGAAAGCAGAAAGGTGGAAGGAGTGTATAGAGGGTCTATACAAGAGCGATGTACTTGAGGACAACATTATGGAAATGGAAGAGGATGTAGATGAAGATGACATGGGAGATACGATACTGCGTGAAGAGTTTGACAGAGCACTGAAAGACCTGAGTCGAAACAAGGCCCCGGGAGTAGACAACATTCCATTAGAACTACTGACAGCCTTGGGAGAGCCAGTCCTGACAAACCTCTACCATCTGGTGAGCAAGATGTATGAGACAGGTGAAATACCCTCAGACTTCAAGAAGAATATAATAATTCCAATCCCAAAGAAAGCAGGTGTTGACAGATGTGAAAATTACCAAACAATCAGTTTAATAAGTCACAGCTGCAAAACACTAACACGAATTCTTTACAGACGAATGGAAAAACTAGTAGAAGCCGACCTAGGGGAAGATCGGTTTGGATTCCGTAGAAATATTGGAACTCGTGAGGCAACACTGACCCTACGACTTATCTTAGAAGCTAGATTAAGGAAAGGCAAACCTACGTTTCTAACATTTGTAGATTTAGAGAAAGCTTTTGACAATGTTGACTGGAATACTCTCTTTCAAATTCTGAAGGTGGCTGGGGTAAAATATAGGGAGCGAAAGGCTATTTACAATGTGTATAGAAACCAAATGGCAGTTATAAGAGTCGAGGGACATGAAAGGGAAGCAGTTGTTGGAAAGGGAGTGAGACAGGGTTGTAGCCTGTCCCCGATGTTATTCAATCTGTATATTGAGCAAGCAGTGAAGGAAACAAAAGAAAAATTCGGAGTAGGTATTAAAATCCATGGAGAAGAAATAAAAATTTTTAGGTTCGCCGATGAGATTGTAATTCTGTCGGAGACAGCAAAGGACTTGGAAGAGCAGTTGAATGGAATGGATAGTGTCTTGAAAGGAGGATATAAGATTAACATCAACAAAAGCAAAATGAGGATAATGGAATGTAGTCGAATTAAGTCGGGTGATGCTGAGGGAATTAGATTATGAAATGAGACACTTCAAGTAGTAAAGGAGTTTTGCTATTTGGGGAGCAAAATAACTGATGATAGTCGAAGTAGAGAGGATATCAAAGGTAGACTGGCAGTGGCAAGGAAAGCGTTTCTGAAGAAGAGAAATTTGTTAACATCAAGTATAGATTTAAGTGTCAGGAAGTCATTTCTGAAAGTATTTGTATGGAGTGTAGCCATGTATGGAAGCGAAACATGGACAATAAATAGTTTAGACAAGACGAGAATAGAAGCTTTCGAAATGTGGTGCTACAGAAGAATGCTGAAGATTAGATGGGTAGATCACATAACTAATGAGGAGGTATTAAATAGAATTGGAGAGAAGAGAAATTTGTGGCAGAACTTGACTAGAAGAAGGGATCGGTTGGTACGACATGTTATGAGGCATCAAGGGATCACCGATTTACTATTGGAGGGCAGCGTGGAGGGTAAAAATCATACAGGGAGACCAAGAGATGAATACACCAAGCAGATTCAGAAGGATGTAGGTTGCAGTAGGTACTGGGGGAGGAAGAAGCTTGCACAGGATAGAGTAGCATGGAGAGCTGCATCAAACCAGTCTCAGGACTGAAGACCACAACAACAACTACTGTATTTACTGTTGAAAGTTCTTAATTCGTGTCAGTAGAGAAATGTACAGTATTTCGAACCTCTATCTGAATACTAATAGTTTTCAGGGTGACTGACTTTTTCAGTTTTTAATAAGCTAAAACTTATTTGTGTAACTGACATAAAACAACTCTTGTGTCTAGGTCTTGTTTATGTCTTGCATTGACTCATCAAGACAGTTAGAGCAGCAATAAAACTTAATCTGTTATACTTACTTATTTATAGACACAGAAATAAAACTTTGCAATTACTTGGCGAAATCGGAATGAAGTTGACCACCGGAGAAACCTGGGATGAAGATGATGGTCTTTTCTTGAGCTGTTCTTTTATGAACAGACATTCTTGAATGATGCAAGAATGTAACCTAATGAACCCAACAATAATATGACATGTCGTGGCAACAGTTGTCTATAACAGTCTAGTAATGGAGTGAGGAAGCCATTGTTGCAAGTGTCTATATAGATTAACTTATGAACTTGTTACAAAGGCCCACAGTTCTGTTTGTTGCACTATGCAAGTAAGATAGTAAGAGTTGTAACTGAGAAAATGTGGTATGTGTACATAAATCGGGTGAACTGAAGAAGTATAGCCTGCATGATTTACAAATTAAGGGGATGCTAGCAAAAACCTCGCTAGTCAAAAAAATCGAAAAATTAGTGGTGCCATAGTGTAGTGCTCAGAATTACGTACGTGATTACGTAACCGCTTCTGTCAAAGACAAGCAAAGTTGTACTGTATAAGCCTCCAAAATTATGGAGATTTGGCAAAAATCTCGTGGCTCCGGACTGTTGCTAGCAAGAACACTGATAGTCAGTGGTGCCTCAAGCATCTTGCCCAAGAGCACTGTGCTCAAGTATCGATAAACCAATTATAACCTGCCCTCATTGTTTTAGGCTATACTCCTATTCTATTCTCAGAGTTTTTACGGTAATATAGACACAAAATGTCCAGAGCAAGAAAGACAATAAAGGAGGATAATATCAGTGATGCCAAGGTGCATGTGGAAGAACAATGTCGGGAAACTGGTACCAAATATTATGTACTTCTTGTATTGTCATTAGACATAGGTATCAGATGTGTTATCATATGGTGACCATTTTTAAAAATCTAAAGCTAGTTCTTTTGAAATAGCTCATACTTCTGTGTTATCTGTATTTGTCTTTATCTTTGATTTAAGAAAATGTACCTCTTATTTATCAATACCAGGGAAGGAAAGTTGCTAATTACCAGATAGCGGAGATGCTGAGTCACGATAGGCACAATAAAAAGATTCACACAATTAAAGCTTTCGGACACACACACACACACACACACACACACACACACACACACACACACACACACACAAAAAAAGATCTCACACACTGCAGTGTGGTCTCAGCTCTCTGAGACAGCAGATGTGTGTGCAAGTTGCGTTTGTGTGTGTGTGTGTGTGTGTGTGTGTGTGTGTGTGTGTGTGTGTGGGCACGCGCACAAGTGCACATATGTGTCTACTACTTACAAAGGCCCTAATGGCTGAAAGCTTTAATTGTGTGAATCTTTTTATTGTGCCTATCGCATCTCAGCATCTCCGCTATATGGTGAGTAGCAACTTTCCTTCCCTGGTATTGTTACATTCCATCCTGAATTTTCCATTTTTTGATCCTCTTTTATTTATACTATAAAGATAATTTTGCAAAACAAATTACGTGTACAGGGTGGTCCTTGATCATGACCGGGCCAAATATCTCACGAAATAAGCGTCAAACGAAAAAACTACAAAGAATGAAACTTGTCTAGCTTGAAGGGAGAAACCAGATGGCGCTATGGTTGGCCCCCTAGATGGCGCTGCCATAGGTCAAACGGATATCAACCGTTTTTTTTTTTTAAATAGGAACTCCTATTTTTTATTACATATTCGTGTAGTACGCAAAGAAATATGAATGTTTTAGTTGAACCACTTTTTTCGCTTTGTGATAGTTGGCGCTGTAATAGTCACAAACGTATGGCTCGTCTGTCAACCTCAATGCATTTGGCAATACGTGTAATGACATTCCTCTCAACAGCGAGTAGTTCGCCTTCCTTAATGTTCACAGATGCATTGACAATACGCTGACGCATGTTGTCAGGTGTTGTCGGTGGATCACGATAGCAAATATCCTTCAACTCTCCCCACAGAAAGAAATCCGACGATGTCAGATCCGGTGAATATGCAGGCCATGGTATGGTGCTTAGACGACCAATCCACCTGCCATGAAATATGCTATTCAGTACCGCTTCAACCGCATGCGAGCTACGTGCCGGACATCCATCATGTTGGAAGTACATCGCCATTCTGTCATGCAGTGAAACATCTTGTAGTAACATCAGTAGAACATTACGTAGGAAATCAGCATACATTGCACCATTTAGATTGCCATCGATAAAATGGGGGCCAGTTATCCTTCCTCCCATAATGCCGCACCATACATTAACCCGCCAAGGTCACTGATGTTCCACTTGTCGCAACCATCGTGGATTTTCCGCTGCCCAATAGTGCATATTATGCCGATTTATGTTACCGCTATTGGTGAATGACGCTTCATCGCTAAATAGAACACATGCAAAAAAATCTGTCATCATTCAGTAATTTCTCTTGTGCCCAGTGGCAGAACTGTACACGATGTTCAAAGTCATCGCCATGCAATTCCTAGTGCATAGAAATGTGGTACGGGTACAACATTCTCAACACCGACGTTTTTGAGATTCCTGCTTCTCGCGCATTTTTGTCTGCTATTGATATGCGGATTAGCCGCGACAGCAGCTAAAACACCTACTTGGGCATCATCATTTGTTGCAGGTCGTGGTTGACATTTCACGTGTAGCTGAACACTTCCTGTTTCCTTAACTAACGTAACTATCCGGCAAACGGTCTGGACACTTGGATGATGTCATCCAGAATACCAAGCAGCATTTTGATCACAATAGCCACACATCAACACGATATCGACCTTTTCCGCATTTGGTGAATGGTCTATTTTAACACGGGTAATGTATCACAAAGCAAACACCGTCTGCACTGGCGGAATGTTATGCGATACCACGTACTTATACGTTTGCGACTATTACAGTGGCATCCATCACAAAGCGAAAAAAGTGGTACAACTAAAACATTCATATTTCTTTATGTACTACACGAATATGTAATAAAAAATGGGGGTTCTTATTTTAAAAGAATGCAGTTGACATCCATTTGACCTATGGCAGCGCCATCTAGCGGGCCAACCATAGTGCCACCTGGTTTCCCCCTTCAAGCTGGACGAGTTTCGTTCTTTGTAGTTTTTTTGTTTGATGGTTATTTCGTGAGATATTTGGCCCGGTCACTATCAATGGACCACCCTGTATGTATGATGATTAAATGCTTAAATCAAAAAATGGAAAATCCAGGATGGAATGTAACAATATTCTGAAAAGGAAAGTTGCTACTCACCATATAGCAGAGATGCTGAGTCGCAAATAGGCACAACAAAAAGATTCTCACAAATTAGCTTTCGGGCAGCAAGGCCTTAGTCAGAACTGGACGGCAAACACACACACACACACACACACACACACACACACACACACACACACACACACACACACACACGCGCGCGCGCAGTGTGAGTTTCAAACCCGTCTAAATCTGACTATGGCCTTACTGGCCAAAAGCTAATTTGTGAGAGTCTTTGTTGTGCCTATCTGCGACTCAGCATCTCCGCTATATGGAGAGTAGCAACTTTCCTTTTCACAGTAATGTTTAAATGCTTCCTACTTTTATTTCCCAATCATATTGATTTTATTTCACAATTAACCTGGACAATGACCGAAGAACTGTGAGATTCGCCGGACAGTATTTGCATGGCCGCATACCCGAAATCTAATAGACTATTCAATAAGCTGTGAAAAGTTAAATGCACATATAGATGCACATATAGTTCAATCCATTTTCCTTCTCCACACCCATCGAGGGAGGTGGCGCAGTGGTTAGCACAGTGGACTTGCATTCAGGATGATGACTATTCAATCCTATGTCCAGCCTTCTGGACTTAGATTTTCCTAAATCACTTCAGGCAAATAATGACTGCATTGTCGATGAGACATTAAACACTAATCTCCCTTCTCCACACTCAGGGAATATGATTTGGTATCGCTGCATTAGTTCTGATAACGTTTCTGATGCCTACAGAATATTTGGACAAAAAAATAAATTAGTTACTGTTTTTGTTTACCCAAAGCTGTGGTTATCTGACAAGTGAGGTTTTTGCCGGCAACCCCTCAATTGTCTCTCTTAAGAAATTTTAAATGGAAAAATTACCATCAAACAGAGCTGGCAGAATTTATAAAATTTCCAAAGGAACCCTGATAAGCAGGATTCATGGCTGTCATGGTAAAACACAAGATGGCAAGCCAGTTTTTAGTGCTAAAGAAGAGAGGCTCTAGTGATGAGACTTCTCGGTTGTGCAAACTGGGAATGTGTGCTGTCTGCCACAGGTCCGAGAAAACATTGAACTGCTATGTGGGGAAAGTTCTTACGAAATGGCAAAGACTTCTAGAAGTTACATTCCGCACTTTGCATCGGCAGAATAGAAGGTATGTGTAGGGTGCTGGTGTGGGAGCAGGTAAGGGGATAAGTAAGTGGAGGACAGGAGCAGTGCCCGGAGACTGTGTGTGTGTGTGTGTGTGTGTGGTTGTGTGTGTGTGTGTGTGTGTGTGTGTGTGTGTGTGTGTGTTTATTTTCTATTTCGAAAGAAAGCTGACTAATTTAACAGTTGTTTTCATTGTGCCTTTCTGCGACTCCACATATCCTGTATGTGGTGAATGGCAATTTTATCTTTTTCATATTGTTGTTATTCCATCCTGGAGTTCTCACTGTTAAATCATGACAAATCCAAGATTCTGAAATGAGACCCAAGGATATAAAAACAAAATTAGTACTACTGTTATGACGGCATTCAAAAAGTAATGCAACACATTTTTTTCTGAAATCAGTTTGGTTTTATTCAGGATCCCAATACACCATATTATTCCCCATTCTTCTGGATACAAAATCCCATTTTTCAACAATCTCCAGTCAGTGCGATGGCTTGATGCCACCTTACTGGGAAGTACTCTGTATGCCCTCATGGAACCACTCTACTGGTCAACGTCAGAGTAAACATCTTGCTGCATCAATAATCTCCCCATCATCCATATACTGCTTCCTGTGGAATGCATCTTTCATTGGGTTGAACAGATGGACGTCAGAAGGTGCATGATCTGGGCTATAGAGAGAATGAGGAAGAGCAGTTCAATGAAGTTTTGTGGGCTTGACGACCATCACCTCAACTCTTACCAGCTGAGAGTTCAGCTACGGACCTTTTTTTTTTTTTTTTTTTTTTTGAGGAGAGGTGGTGTGGTATCACCTGGTGTATTGAAATTTTGTTTCCTGTTTTCATTGCTTGTGATGAACTTCGACAAAAAATTTCCATGATCAGTCTTGTAACGCACAAGCAATTCTGCACGAACCTAGCAGACTCTACACTTTTGGATACCCGAACTGGTGGACAAGTGTGTCAGCACTACAAAATTGTAGGAGTCGCAGCCTTGGGCAGCTGGCCAGCATGCAGGAGATCGGACAGGTTTGCGTGATCTTGTTGCAATGATGACAGAGGCTTTGCCCAATGACTCTCAATGCTTTTGTTCACTGCCAGGCTCTGTAGACATTTTGCAAGCATGTATGAATATCAGCAATGATTCGGTTTTCCACCAAAAGAAACTCAATGACAAAAGTGGTTCAAATGGCTCTGTGCACTATGGGACTTAACATCTGAGGTCATCAGTCCCCTCGAACTTAGAACTATTTAAGCCTAACTAACTTAAGGACATCACACATATCCATGCCCAAGGCAGGATTCGAACCTGCGACAGTAGCGGTCGCGCAGTTCCGGACTAAAGCACCTAGAACCGCTCAGCCACACGGGCCGGCAACTCAATGACAACACATTGCTTGGAACACACCTCCTTCACAAATGCCATTTTTGAAGGTTATGTATAGTGCCACCATCTGGTGTACTTTATGAAACTACAGGGGCTATATACGATGTCCCACAACAAATTACGCATTTTTTCAACCAAAATTGGCCAAGAGAAAAAAGAAAAATCTTGCATCACTTATTGAACACATCTAATATAAGTAGTAGCACTGTCATATACATCCCTTCCTTACCCAAAACAATATTTTCTTACCTTATGATGACCTCAGCTGTCTTTCCAAACTGTTTTGTCACATTCTTTGTGTATACATAAACACAACCATTTTTATCCCTCCACATTTACCACAAAAAGACTGTTTCCTTTTTCAAACATACCTGTATTTCCATTTCAGTAGGATGAATTATTCTACAGTGACAACAACTGCAAGTAGTATATACTCCCACAATTCTCCATTCTTGTTACTTTTGTAACTATATCTACTTGCTTCGAAATTTATTTTCTACTGCAAATTCCTTGAAATCTGATGTATTAGGTATACAGGTAATATCCAATAGTAATGTGTGAAAATTTAAGGTGACTACTAGCGATAAGTTTTAAATCCGGGTTTGGGTCCTGGTCCGGCACAGAGTTTCACTCATTATTATTGCGTAGTATATCATAATTAACACAACTAATATCCATCTCCATCACCAAATAAATTTCGAAGTATTTCAATTAACTGAGGATCATCAACAGTGCCTGTTCTTCCAGATGTGCATGTGTTAGTCAACCACAATATTATTGCACCTGGGAGTTAGAACGCTTTGGTTGGCTTATCGTGAGTTTAGGACTAATAGTATGAAATTGTGCACAACTGTCCTGAAGCCATTCATTGTTTGATGTATTTTCCTCAGTCACCACTGTACTTGTGTGCTGAATTGTCACTGCATGTTTCTGCCAATGGCCATGGGAGGCCAAATGCAATAATATTATGGTCGGATGGTAAATATATCTACTTGGCCTCTCATTTGGCTACTTGGGTGCTTCAGGGTGGCCATGAACATTCAGTTTTACACACAAGATTGGCATTTCCGTTTTTTTAAATACTGTTCACAATCATTAGTATTTTAAGAAATAAAGGAACTACAGACACTGGTTGTGAGTGGGCATTGTTAGAAATCAATGGGGAAAGTTGAAAATTTCTGCCAGACAAGGATTTGAACCTGAGTCTCCTGCTTACTAGTCAGAAGCTCTGGCCACCAAGCTATCCAGACACAGCAGTCTTTGCAACTGCAGGGTCTACCCTAGCCCGTCTCCTGTCAGACCCAAATTCTCTCAGCTCACTAATGTAGTGCCCCTCACCCATTTCCTGGTCTGATGGGAGACATGATAGGATAGTCTATGCAGTTTCAATGACCGCTGGGCCTGGATGGCTTAGTGCTCAGAGCATTTGCGTAGTAAGCAGGAGACCTGGATTTGAATCAACGTCTAGCACAACTTTTCAACTTTTGCCATTGATTTCAGTCAAAGCCCACTTGCAGCAATGTCTGTAATTCCTGTGTGTTTTAATTCATAATGGCTACTGGATATGCCTGAAAAAACAGACACCAAATATATACATTAGTATTTTGTTTGCTTTCCAGATTTTCACTCCTTTTTTTCCTCTTGTTTCCTGAAGTGGCCATGTAACTGCTTTTTCAAAAGGGTCTTAATATATCTTTTCCATTGTCTTTGAAGTACTAGATTTGTGCCATAAGCTGAGGTTTATACTTGCATCGGGATCAGACAAAAATACGGAAACACTGAGAAATGCCTGCTTGAACATAAATGCAGATGAAGACTGCTCCTTCCAATGTCGTATTTGACCATGAACGTCGCCTGAACAATGCCCTCAATATTTTTCAAGTGTCAGTCGTGATGGGAACAACATTCTATGCAATTGTGAGTGTATTATCAAAGTGAGTTTGAATGTGAGCATATTTCTGGTGCCCCTGTGGCGGATTCTTCCACAATCAAGTAATCAAGTTAGCTGCAGTTTTTGGTGTTTCAAGAAGCACCATATCTAAGATTTATACCACAAACAGGGAAAGCGGAAAATCATCCCCCCCCCCCCCCCCTCCCTCAAACCACAATGTCAACAAAAGTATGTGTTGGGTGATCCTGCATGTGGTCATTGAAGAGGGTTTTTGCAAGAAATAAGAGGATCCCAGTTGCAAAAGTCACTGCAGAACTGAATGTAACACTCGCACACCCTTTCAGCACTTCAGCAACACGAAGGGACCTGTATCACCTAGAAATTGTAGGGCAAGCAGGAATTTCTAAACCACACATCTGTGGCACAAATGCCCATAACAGAAAAATGTGATGCTGGAGCCATAAAACCTGGACTATGGAGTAATGGAAGAAAGTCATTTTGTTGGATGAGTCTTGTTTCACATTGTTTCCTACTTCTGACCAAGTTTACGTCTGGCACATGCATCTTACGCTTCCGGTGCATCCAGATTGCTCCCAAGAGTGAAATACGGTGGGGGTTTAATGATGATTTGGGCAATAGAATTTTGATACTGCATGGGCCCTTTGGTTACTTTGCAAGGTCACATTACTTCCAAGGATTATGTGACCATTTTGGCTGATAAGGTCCATCCCATGATACAATGTTGTGTGCACCCCAATGACAGGATCTTCCAATATGACAGGGATCCTGTTCACACAGCTCGCATAATCCAGGACTGGTTTTGAGAACACAAGGAAGAACTGTCACATTTCACCTGACCACCACAGTCACCGCGTCTCAATATTATAGGGCCTACTTTGGATAGGGCACGTGATCACTATCCACCTCCATCATCGTACCAGAACTTGACATTATTTTGCTGGAAGAAGGGTATAAGAGTCCCTTGAACACCATACAGGATCTGTATTTATCCATTCTGGGATGAATGGAAATGATATTCAATGTCAAAATTTTCCTACACAATTTTAGGCATGGTAATGTGTTGTATTTTCGGTGTTTCCATATTTCTGTCCATCCCATTCACCTGTGTACAATCAAGTGTTACTGTTTTTTTTATTTTTTATTTTATTTATTTATTTATTTATTTTTTTGTGATTTACGAAATAAACTGCTACAAAAGGAAAAATACTAATGACATTACTAAGGAACTTATTTTCACATTGTTTTTGTGGATACATGCCTCTTACCTGGAAATGTACCTTTACCCTGTGAAGAGTCAGTCGGTCAAAATTTATCAACTCACAAGGGAAACTCCCCATCACACCCTCCTCAGCTTTAGTGGTTAGATGGCCCAGTGGAGATAGTCCGTCAAAAACTTAACACACATCAAGCATGAAAACAGGAAGGTGGTTTACTGAATTGTGGGGAAAAAAGCAGCAAAATCGAAATGGTGAACAGTCCAAGCTCAACATCTGTAACACCGAGCAAGTTTGAGTAACGGTGGCATCTCGGTTATGTTGTCACGGTGTTGCACTGCGGAGGGTGAGATCCATGCTCAAATCTGCCTCATGTCCCCATTTTTTGTTTTATTTTTTTTTTAACAAAACTATGAAATGTCTATCCATTCATTGACATGTCTATTCACTGTATTCAAATATGTATCTGTATGGTGGTGTAACGTCAGCTTGCAAAAGCAAAGTGTAAGGAAGGGACTTCCAGTCATATGTACCTATTTGTACCATGTCAGTGATATATTCCTACCACACGACACATATTCTATAGCCAATGTATAGTATAGTATAGTTACTTAGTAATGTCATCAGTCTTTTTTCCTATTGTAGCAGTTTTTTCCTAACTTACAAATAAGTGGAAAAATGCTCACAAATACTTGATTGTACACAGGTACAAAAATATGGAAACACTGAAATTACAATACATTACCATGCCTAAAACAGTGTAGGAAAATTTTGGCATTTAACATAACTTCACTCATCCCAGAATGGATAAATACAGATTCTTTAAGATTTTCTAGGGAATCTTGTATCCTTCTTCCTCCAAAATAATTTCAAGTTCCGGTAATAATGATGGAGGCGGATATAGATCTTGTGCCCTCTCCAAAGTAGGCCCAATCGTATTGAGACAAAGTGACTGTGGTGGCCGATGAAATGTGACAGTTCATCCTTGTGGTTCACAAAACCATTCTTGGATGATGTGAGTTGTGTGAACAGGAGCCCTGTCAGATAGGAATGATCACATAATACTTGGCAGTAACATGACCTTGCAAGTAACCACAGGGCCCATGCTGTGTGAACAGGTGTGTGCCCTATTTGGACTGCAGAAGGAGAACAGACATATCAATGACAGGATGGGAGGTTCATAATTTTGTGTGTGTGTGTGTGTGTGTGTGTGTGTGTGTGTGTGTGTGTGTGTGTGTGTGTGTGTGTGGAGGGGGGGGGGGGGGGGGGACAAATTACGGCTCATGATAGAGATTTGAACACGGATCTCCCACTTCGCAGCCTAACACCGTGACCACACAACCACAATGTCGTGATTCGTGCACATTGCTCGATATTGCACATCTTGCGCTCGAACCTTTCACTGATTTTATTTTGATTTTTTCATAGTTCCATAGACCTTCGCCCTGTTTTCAAGCTTGACCTGTGTTTAGTTTTTGATGCGCTATCCACTGGGCTATTTTACCACTAAATCCGAGGGGGGTGCGATGGGGAGTTTCCCTTGTAAGCACTTGGGCAAGCAGTTGTGATAACTTTTATTACTATTGTTGTGGGTTGGTGGGAGAGCCAACACCGGGTACTAGAGGAAGCCGAAAGGCATGCGTTTTAGCTCACGAGGGCTGGCGTGAGGTCTGGAACAGGACAAGGAATTTAGACTTTAGAAAAACGGACGTAGCTGGTGGAATACTTAACTTTAATCCATTAATGATGAGCATCGCTCTTGAAGGTACATGACTCAGTATCAATAGTAACTGGTAGTGGCGTCTTGCTAGGTCGTAGCAAATGACGTAGCTGAAGGCTATGCTAACTATCGTCTCGGCAAATGAGAGCGTATTTTGTCAGTGAACCATCGCTAGCAAAGTCGGTTGTACAACTGGGGCGAGTGCTAGGAAGTCTCTCAAGACCAGCCGTGTGGCGGCGCTCGGTCTGCAATCACTGTTAGTGGCGACACGTGGGTCCGACGTATACTAACGGACCGCGGCCGATTTAAAGGCTACCACCTAGCAAGTGTGGCGTCTGGCGGTGACACCACAACTATTACGTACATTTTCTTTTCATTTTAGGCTGTTTAGGCCAAGTGACAGCTGCTTCCCACATACAGGAACTTTATCTGTTGGCTAGGAATAATAGAGCAGTTTTCCATCAGTTCAGTTCACAATTAGTATAGTGCATCATCTACATCTACATTTATACTCCACGCAAGCCACCCAATGGTGTGTGGCGGAGGGCACTTTACGTGCCACTGTCATTACCTCCCTTTCCTGTTCCAGTCGCGTATGGTTTGTGCGAAGAACTTCTGCCGGAAAGCCTCCGTGCATGCTCGAATCTCTCTAATTTTACATTCGTGATCTCCTCAGGAGGTATAAGTAGGGGGAAGCAATATATTCAATACCTCATCCAGAAACGCACCGTCTCAAAACCTGGACATCAAGCTACACTGTGATGCAGAGCACCTGTCGTGCAGAGTCTGCCACTTCACTTCAAATCATTCCGTATGCATACTCTCAGGTATTTTACAGAAGTAACTGTTACCAGTGTTTGTTCATCTATCATATAATCATACAATAAAGGATCCTCTTTCTATGTATTCGCAATACATTACATTTGTCTATGTTAAGATTCAGTTGCCACTCCCTGCACCAAATGCCTATCTACTGCAGATCTTCCGGCATTTCGCTGCAATTTTCTAATGCTTCAACTTCTCTGTATACTACAGCATCATCCGCGAAAAGCCACATGGAACTTCCGACACTGTTTATTAGGTCATTTATATATATTGTGAAAAGCAGTGGTCCCATAACACTCCCCTGTGGCATGCCAGAGGTTACTTTAGCGTATGTAGACATCTCTCCATTGAGAATAACATGCTGTGTTCTGTTTGCTAAAAACTCTTCAATCCAGCCACACAGCTGGTATGTTATTCCGTAGGCTCTTACTTTGTTTATCAGGCGACAGTGCGGAACTGTATCGAACGCCTTCCGGAAGTCAAGGAAAATGGCATCTACCTGGGAGCCTGTATCTAATATTTTCTGGGTCTCATGAACAAATAAAGTGAGTTGGGTCTCACACGATCGCTGTTTCCGGAATCCATGTTCGTTCCTACAGAGTAGATTCTAGGTTTCCAGAAATGACATGATATGTGAGCAAAAAACATGTTCTAAATTTCTACAACAGATTGATGTCATAGTTCTGCGCATCTGCTCGAAGACCCTTCTTGAAAACTGGAACTACCTGTGCTCTTTTCCAATCATTTGGAACCTTCCGTTCCTCTAGAGACTTGTGGTACACGGATGTTAGAAGGGGGGGCAAGTTCTTTTGCATACTCTGTGTAGAATCGAACTGGTATCCCATCAGGCCCAGTGGACTTTCCTCTGTTGAGTGATTTCATTTGGTTTTCTATTGCTTGGACATTTATTTCGATATCAGCCATTTTTCGTTCGTGTGAGGGTTTGGAGAAGGAACTGCAGTGAGGTCTTCCTCTGTGAAACAGCTTTGGAAATCTGTTTCAATGCCATTATCATCCCAGAGTGTCTGTATATGCTGTTTTGATCCACTTACTGGTTTAACGTAAGACCAGAACTTCCTAGGATTTACTGTCAAGTCGGTACATAGAATTTTACTTTCTAATTCACTGAACGCTTCACGCATAGCCCCCCTTACGCTAACTTTGACATCGTTTAGCTTCTGTTTGTCTGAGAGGTTTTGGCTGCGTTTAAATTTGCCGTGAAGCTCTCTTTGCTTTGACAGTAGTTTCCTAACTTTGTTGTTGAACCACGGTGAGTTTTTCCCGTCCCTCATAGTTTTACTCAGCACGTACCTGTCTAAAACGCATTTTACGATTGCCTTGAACTTTTTCCATAAACACTCAACATTGTCAGTGTCGGAACAGAAATTTTCGTTCTGATCTGTTTAGTAGTCTGAAATCTGCCTCCTATTACTCTTTCTAAACAGATAAACCATCCTCCCTTTTTTTATATTCCTATTTACCTCCGTATTCAGGGATGCTGCAATGGCCTTATGATCACTGATTCCCTGTTCTGCGCTTACAGAGTCTGTTATTAGTAGGTCCAAGACGTTATCTCCACGAGTCGGTTCTCTGTTTAATTGCTTGAGGTAATTTTCGGATAGTGCACTCAGTATAAAGTCATTTGATCTGTCCCTACCACCTGTCCTAAACATCTGAGTGTCCCAGTCTGTATCTGGTAAATTGAAATCTCCACCTAAGACTATAACATGCTGAGGAAACCAATACCATATTTACACTGTTTGCTTCTTCTGGATGTAGATTTATTATGATTTGTATTTCCACCCTGTAGAGAAACCAGATGCCAGAATTCCATATAACTGTGGGAGAACTAGTGGGGTGGATTAGAACACAAAAATAGTATCTTCTGCAGGCACATTGATTTCACTCTCTGACACCTACCCTTTGTTTGGCGTGTCATCTGCCTATCAAAATTATAATATTATTGATAATATTGTAAGGAAGATTCCTCATGGATGAACACACAGTATGCATTGTAATCAGCCGCTACAATGTAGATTAGTGATCATAAAACTGTGACTGACCCACGAGCTGTATGCGGCCCAGATCAAGTACCCATGCAGTCCGCTGTTCTCAGCTATATTTTACAATAATCTGGATTTAGCAACTAACAGCCAAATCCAGAAATGTCAAATAACATCAAGAGTTTCTTAAGAGTGTATTGTTGCTGCTCAGTAACAAACAAAAATACAGTAATGTTTTAAGATGAACATAATTTGAACTGATGTTCATGAATTGGGTTGTGAACTAAGTAAAATTGACCACTTACCTCAGGGGCAGAGGAGTAAGTAGTGTGGACTCTGCTGAGTTAGGGATATGAGGAGGGGGATGTTTTATTGTTTTACAAGGAATATGGAATATGGAATTTAATTGAGAATGTTGTTTGTAACACAATTAGTAGAAGAAAAATGGTGTTCAAAACATGTAGTAATCATTTATGACTGTAGCTCATACTGCACTCAGAAACTAATACATTTTGGGGAAGCTGGAGGCAGTGTTTTGATTTGGAGTTTTTTGGCACGCTGTGAGAGCGCATTGTTGCTAACATTTGGTGAGGAGATGACACATAAGCACTGAAGAAAGTGAGGGGCTTGCGCAGTACAGAGGGGAACGAGTTTGCTAGCAGACAGCAATATGTGAAGGTGGCCCAGGACAGTGCAAAGTTTTGGTTTCGAAGGCCACCAGTTTTTCTGTTTAGAGGTGACTTCGTGAAGGGCAGCCACTTATAAAGTAGTCACTCCTTCTGGGAATCTCCATAACTGTTGTGAAACATTCAATGTGGTGGAGCCAGGTGTTGACTCTAGCACAAATGTAGCCCACTTCATCGAGCTTTACCTAATGCATTCTTCGTTTTTTACAACTTAAAGGACTTGCACACACATTCCAGCAACTGGTTAATATGTTCACTATGGGGTGTGATCACCTCTGAAAGCGTTACAGGCCTGACATTTACAGGACATGCTGTGAATGACTTTATCAATCTCATGTTCAGGCAATAACACCCATTCTCCATGCAGAACTGCTCGCAAGTCTTAGAGAGTGGCTGGTGTGATGCAACCCATCACCCTAGTGCATCACAGACATGCTCTATGGGTTTTAAATAGGGAGAGTGAGTAGGCCACACCATGCTTGTAACATCTTCCATTTTCAGGGAAACATCAAGTGCCCATGCTGTATGATGTCAAGCATTATCATCCCTCAGTACCAAGTCTCGGTCCAAACCATATCACAACAACCGCACTTGAGGTCCCAAGATCTCAACACAAAACCTGACAGCAGTTAGAACTTGCCGATTCACCCACACAAAATCATTAAGAGATCCACACCTTCAGGGATCCTCCTCAATATCAGACTCTCTCCACTGTGTGTGGGTCCCAAAATCGTGTTCCACATTTCCTCCAGATAAAATTGGGACATCTGTGAAAATAACATTGACCGCCAAGGTGGCATGTTGATGACTCCACTCTAGATGTTCCACTCTGTGAAAACGCATCAGAGCACAAATACAGAAGGTCTCGAACAATAAACGTCAGCTACTGAAGCCTTCTGTACACCATTTGCCTCAATACAACTTTTTCAGTGGATGCTGCGAGGTCAGTTGCCAGTTGTGTGCAGCACTAAGGCTCTACTGCCATCTCCTTACAGCCAAAGAATGGCCTTCCCTTTCTTATGTCCCTCATGGTTGGCCCTGCCCTGGTCTTCGGGATACAGCTTCTGTCTCTAAAAATGTCACCACATCCGAGAAACAACAGAATGATTCACATTAAGACATAGGGCCACATCAGTTTGCGACCATCCTGTTCCCTTTCTTCGTATGGCTCACCACCGCAGAGTGTCCAATAGAAATCTTCTCTGTGCCATACTGCACCGTCTGTGACTGTATACGCGGCAACTGTGGATGTGGGACTAAGCAAACACTACCCTGTTTGGTAGGTGCCTTAACATCATTGGCATGGTTGCCCGTTGGCTGGAACACCATCTTCCGTACTGCATATGGTTGTACTGAGCTCCATTGACAGTTTGTATGATCATATCGTAAATTAGACACAGGAAGGGGAAACAGTGGTTTGTTGCTTTAATTTTGGACACCAGTATATAACAGAAGTTAATGGTGACCTCCCACCTGCCATGTTACGTCATAGAGGGGGAGGGGGGCCAGAATGTTTTAGAGCTCTAAAACACCAACTGTATCCTATCCATGTAAAATTAGTGGGACCTCTGGCTTCTGATGCCAAACATAAATACTATCTTCTGATCGACTTTTCAGGTCAAGCCTTGGCATTCTACATTGGTAAACCCTGTGTTGTAATTTAAACTATTACTGGTGCTTTACAATAATTTCTGAAAGTGCAGTGAGCTCCTTTTGGTCTTATTGGTATCTCTGAAACAAGTTTGCATAGTTTGTGTTTTTAAAATACTTTTGCTGTTTGGTCTAAACTCTTTTGGGTACATTTAATTTTTGAGAGTGTCACTTGTCATCACCTTCCCCCCCTTTGGGGGTGTTAACAGTGCAGCAATTAGATCACTTTATTAAATGTGCACACACTATCAGCATGTAGGTCCATGAATCATAACCACATTCTGCTACCATTGAAATGGTTAAGGGCGTGAGAATTCGGCAGTGGTAAACTACTGGGCACAGACTCGGTGGAAAAATTGAGCTGTATTTCAATACCCTAAATCTATGTCAAGCACACCCTGGTAATGTGAGCACTTTTATCAAATTAACACAATTACTGCACTGTAACATCACCAAAATCAAAATATTACGAAGGTGCCAATAAGTTACAATATCAAAAATTATTTAAATGTGCCAAAAGTAGATTTAGACCACTTACCAAAATTATTTTAAAAACATAAGCAATGTAAACTAGTTTCAGAGACACCAATAACAAGACCCAGAATTATTTACACACACACCAAAAGCAGCTCAAACCACTTACCAGATATTATTTTAAAACACTAGTAATGAAAAAATAGTTAAAATTACAACCCAAAATTTACCAATGAAGAAGGCCAAGTCTCGGGCTAAAAACTTGACCAGAAGCCAGTATTTACATTTGGCATTGGGAGCCAGTGGCGGTACCTTGAATTTTGTGTGGGTAGAGTACAGTTAGGTTTTAGAGCTCTAAAACAGGATTACAACAATGTAAACATACATAAAAAAAGCATCCTAAA
The DNA here is from genome assembly GCF_023864345.2 of Schistocerca serialis cubense. Taxonomy (NCBI): domain Eukaryota; kingdom Metazoa; phylum Arthropoda; class Insecta; order Orthoptera; family Acrididae; genus Schistocerca; species Schistocerca serialis. The sequence goes on from NC_064639.1 coordinate 466,983,617, forward strand.
TGAATTCATATAATCTAAAAGAAGGAACTATTTCTGCCCTGTTTTCCATTTACTTTAAGAAAGTAAAGGATTTAGCACCAAAACAACGTAATATAAGGTGCTGCCCAGACAATGCATAATACTGGTTACTAGGAATACACAAGGCACACAACAGCTACAATTGGCACTCCCTTTTGGAAATTTTAAATGAGGAAGCTGCCAGTCAAACTCTCTCATGGACTGTAATCACTGAATTGCACCAATATAAGTCCAATCATGTTGTGTGTCCCCCCCCACTAAGATGGAAAACAGCATCTGGGAGCTCACTCTTAACTTTCGTTATAGGAAGGTGATAATTGCCACGCAGCCTTGCAGTGAGTAAACCTCCATGAAGTACGCTACATTTGGTGACAGAATTGAAACCTGGCTCTACCACAATGAATGTTGTCACAGCAGCAAATGAGACGCCCGAACTGCGCTTGAGTCATAATATCACCATCAAGATTATCATGATGCTAAATATTATCTACCGTAGTAACATTTCAGGAAGGCACCTGTCCTTCATTTCTTTAAAAAACAGTGTATGATCAACATAAAATGGACAATGCTGATGCAAAGCTTGAACAACATGAAGGACTTAATTTTCGGGATGGTGGGCGGAACGCGAATGTAATACGCCAAGTGCAACACCGTTGCACAAATACAGCACATCTGTACCATATGCTGTGACCCTTTGGAAGGAATGCATAGAAACCTATACGTAAAAAGTGTGCACACTCAATTCCAGTTAGAGTATCCAATAATGGCTGTTTACTGTAACAAACCAGCTGTTCATTCATGGACTCTTACAAGATACATGCCAGGAAACCCTGCAGAATCCCAGAAACATTCTTGGAATTTTACCTGTCACATTTACCTTGTCAGCCAGTGAGGCAGAAAATGTCATAATGCCAGTTCTTTTTCTTAATTCATTGTCTTTATTTAATGTTTTTTTAATACTTAGATTTAGCATAAAATTTCAATAGCAAACTGGTAAGATTGTTCGTGGTTACAATCTTCAAAATACGAATAAAATAATTTTGTCCTACACCAAATTTTACGTTTATTGTTCGATGATTTTTGTAACAGTTAATTCATTTTCATGCTCACACATGAATCTCCTCTCTCAGTACTGCAATTTCTTTAATTAAATTTGTTGGCTTTTTGCAGCATACAACACAGCCATTACAAATGCTTATGTTAGTGACTACAACTAAATTTTAAAGACAATTGTTTTGTACATATATATAAAATGACAAATTCCGTTTCTTTGATGCACAAGAGCTTTTTATCGGCTTCTTGTAATTAATGAACTACTGTATAAAACTTAATTTTGAGGTTGTTCTCTCTCATTAACATCTTAATATTTGTCTTCATTTTATGAGGTTTTTCCACAATTTATCTTGATGTGGATTATATTTGGATCATCCCAATATGATATATGATTATGATCATTGTTGTCTCCTTGATGTTTGCTACATGTGGGAGAGCTGTCACTCCAATCCGGGGATGTGCAGGGAAACATGCCTTTCCCAGCCTTATTCTAATAATTGCTGTTCCTTATTTCCTTGGGAGATCTTTGTGGCTACAACACAGTTTGGTTGATATAGTACACTGAACTGAAGCAAATGAAAAACTCTTTCTGCTGTTATATTTGCTACTGAGTTCTTCACTCATAATAATCTTCTCTTCTCTATTTGTGAAGAAAGTCGCAAAATGGAAGCTGTGTAAATATACTTAAAACTTATCTTTTTACTGAATATGAAGAGATTTCCTCAACACAAGGCGAAAATTTGTTAGAATGTGGCATGTGAGGGTGCTCCATTACTATTATGAGTTAATGTTTAAAAATGAAAGGGATAACTCAATGTCTATTTATTTGAACAAAAATGAAACTATGGTGAATGAACATTTCACAGTTGTTACGTACAAACTGTAAAATTTGTATATCTCGCCTGCAAGAGAGAACGTGCAGCACATTCCAAATTATTCAGGAATTCTTTTCCAGTAAGGATACAGTGCATTGTCAAGAGAGATTTGTACCAATATTACTGAATTTTTCCCATTACACTCACATAGTGAGCAAGGGGGAAAAATTTGTTGATGCATGTCAGTCCACACCCTTATGTCTCATCTTATTCCGACTATCTTTCGTCAAGATATATAATGGAGACTGCACAATTGCCATACACTGTTCTTCAAATACCAGTTCCCTAAATTTTCCCAGCAGGGTTTCACAAATACCTGTCCATTCTTGCAAAGATTCCCATTAAAGTTATCTGAGCATCCCCGTTACTTTTTTTTGGATAGGCTATAAAGACCCACAATCATTCTAGCAGCGTGCATTAGTTTGTTTGAAGTCTGCTGGTATACCTATTTGATAAAAGCACTCAACACCAGAGTGTATTCACAATATTGGACACACTAATATTCTGTTTGTATGTTCCCTGACAGGTGCCACTGTACTCTCCTAGAACCACCCCCCCCCCCCTCCCCCCCCCCAACAATTATAAGTATTCCATTGCCTTCCCTACTACAGATTTTTACATTTTCATCCCACTTCTTATGTTTACCCACTGAGGTGATACGACATGCAATGCAAGTTTTAATATGATGCTGAAGCAGCCTCTGTTGGTGGAGTGCACAGAAACACAGTTAATGTAATTTAACTGTTTCACACAGTGATAGCACGCTGACAAGTATCTGTCATACCATGCAGTGTAACACGCAGTGCTGGTGCACCATGCGTCATACAAGACACAATGTAAATGAAGCAACGTTGCATCCACGAGTCTACTCAATTTTTCTGTACATTTTCTACATCTCGAGTAAAAAATTAAAAACCCTGCTCTTTAAATTTGCATGTTCTCTGCAATCCAGTCTCTCTCATTGGATTCTAAGGAAACTATTCAGCAAAAAAAGGATTTTTTTCTTTTTGCATTTAGATGTCTTGCATTACAGCTTGATAATGAACTGTATTTTTTCCCCCTCACTATTGCCTATAGTTATTGTGTCACTTCAACATTAAATAAACCATGGTGCCCATTTTGAAAAGTTTGCCATGAAAAATGAAGTTTCTAGCCAGTCTGTTTGGTGGAGTTTAGGGCATACATTGCTGCATATGAAATGTAGCTGCTGTTGTAGTCTTCAGTCCAGAGACTGGTTTGATGCAGCTCTCCATGTTACTCTATCCTGTGCAAGCTGCTTCATCTCCCAGTACCTACTGCAACCTACATCCTTCTGAATCTGTTTAGTGTATTCCTCTCTTGCTCTCCCTCTGTGATTTTTACCCCCCACGCAGCCCTCCAATACTAAATTGGTGATCCCTTGATGCCTCAGAATATGCCCTACCAACCAATCCCTTCTTCTAGTAAAGATGTGCCACAAATTTCTCTTCTCCCCAATTCTATTCAATACCTCCTCATTAGTTATGTGATCTACCCATCTAATCTTCAGCATTCTTCTTTAGCACCACATTTCGAGAGCTTCTATTCTCTTCCTGTCTAAAATATTTATTGTCTATGTTTCACTTCCTTACATGGCTACACTCCATACAAATACTTTCATAAACGACTTCCTGACACTTAAATCTATACTCAATGTTAACAAATTTCTCTTCTTCAGAAACGCTTTCCTTGCCACTTCCAGTCTACATTTTATATCCTCTCTACTTCGACCATCATCTGTTATTTTGCTCCCCAAATAGCAAAACTCATTTACTACTTTAAGCGTCTCATTTCCTAACCTAATTCCCACAGCATCACCCGATTTAATTGGACTACATTCCGTTAACCTCATTTTGCTTTTGTTGATGTTTATCTTATATCCTCCTTTCAAGACACTGTCCATTCCATTCAGCTGCTCTTCCAGGTCCTTTGCCGTGTCTGACAGAATTACAATGCCATCGGCGAACCTCAAAGTTTTTATTTCTTCCCCATGGATTTTAATACCTACTCCGAATTTTTCCTTTGTTTCCTTTACTGCTTGCTCAATATACAGATTGAACAACATTGGGGAGAAGATACAACCCTGTCTCACTCTCTTCCCAACCACTGCTTCCCTTTTATGTCCCTCGACTCTTATAACTGCCATCTGGTTTCTGTACAAATTGTAAATAGCCTTTCGCTCCCTATATTTGACCCCAGCCACCTTCAGAATTTGAAAGAGAGTATTCCAGTCAACATTGTCAAAAGCTTTCTCTAAGTCTACAATTGCTAGAAACGTAGGTTTGCCTTATTTTCTAAGATAAGTCGTAGGGTCAGTATTGCCTCATGTGTTCCAACATTTCTACGGAATCCGAACTGATCTTCCCCGAGGTCGGTTTGTACCAGCTGCTTTCTTTGAGATTGGAATTATTATATTCTTCTTGAAGTCTGAGGGTATTCCGCCTGTCTCGTACATCTTGCTCACCAGATGGTAGAGTTTTGTCAGGGTTGGCTCTCCCAAGGCTATCAGTAGTTCTAATGGACTGTTGTCTACTCCCGGGGCCTTGTTTCGACTTAGGTCTTTCAGTGCTCTGTCAGACTCTTCACTGTATCATATCTCCCATTTCATCTTCATCTACGAGTACATCCTCTTCCATTTCCATAATATTGTCCTCAAGAACATCACCCTTGTATAGACCCTCTGTATACTCCTTCCACCTTTCTGCTTTCCCTTCTTTGCTTAGAACTGGATTTCCAACTAAGCTCTTTATATTCATGCAAGTGGTTCTCTTTTCTCCAAAGGTCTCTTTAATTTTCCTGTAGGCAGTATTTATCTTACCCCTAGTGATATACACCTCTACATCCTTTTATTTGTCCTCTAGCCATCCCTGCGTAGCCATTTTGCACTTCCTGTCAATCTCATTCTTGAGCCATTTGTATTCCTTTTCGCCTGCTTCATTTACTAAATTTTTATGTTTTCTCCTTTCATCAATTAAATTCAGTATCTCTTCTGTTACCCAAGGATTTCTATTAGCCCTCATCTTTTTACCTATTTGATCCTCTGCTGCCTTCACTATTTCATCTCTCAATGCTACCCATTCTTCTTCTACTGTATTTCTTTCATCCATTCTTGTCAATTGTTCCCTAATGCTCTCTCTGAAACTCTGTACAACCTCTGGTTCTGTCAATTTATCCAGGTCCCATCTCCTTAAATTCCCACCTTTTTGCAGTTTCTTTAGTTTTAATCTACAGTTCATAACCAATAGATTGTGGTCAGAGTCCACATCTGCCCCTGGAAATGTCTTACAATTTAAAACCTGGTTCCTAAATCTCTGCCTTACCATTATACAATCTATCTGAGGCCTGTCAGTATCTCCAGGCTTCTTCCATGTATACAACCTTCTTTTATGATTCTTGAACCAAGTGTTAGCTATGATTAAGTTATGCTCTGTGCAAAATTCTACCAGTCAGTTTCCTCTTTCATTCCTTACCCCTATTCCACATTCACCTATCTCATCATACATTTCATCAATATCTTCGTGATCTGCAGAGCTATTCGGCATATAAACTTTTACTACTGTGGTAGGCGTGGGCATCGCATCTATCTTGGCTACAATTATGCGTTCACTATGCTGTTTGTAGTAGTTTACCCACATTCCTATTTTTTTATTCATTATTAAACCTACTCCTGCATTACCCCTACAGGATTTTGTATTTATAACCCTGTATTCACCTGACCAGAAGTCTTGTGCCTCCTGCCACCAAACTTCACTAATTCCCACTATATCTAACTTTAACCTATCCATTTATCTTTTTAAATTTTCTAACCTACCGGCCTGATTAAGGTGTCTGACATTCCACACTCCGACCTGTAGAACACCAGTTTTCTTTCTCCTAATAACAACGTCCTCCTGAGTAGTTCCCGCCCGGAGATCCGAATGGGGGACTATTGACCTCTGGAATATTTTCCCCTAGAGGACACCATCATCATTAAACCAAACAGTAAAGCTGCATGCCCTCGTGAAAAATTACAGCTGTAGTTTCCCCTTGCTTGTAGCTAATGTAGCAAATTTGTTTTAAACACTAAAGAGAATCATACCACTTTCCAGGCTCAACTAACTACGTGGTACACATATGAAAAGTTGTCTCTGCAACAACATTAACAGCAATGCACCAAATACAAGGCTATTTCTGCTTGCTACGCAGTGCTACTTTTTTTTCATATGCTGCCATTACAAACCAAAGCCTTCACTTGCATGTGTGCTTTCAAGCTCAGAAGACGTCTGCACCTGTGCAGTGTGCACCATCCACTGCTACACCATCAATGGTGATTAGTTACCCTTCAAATCCAGCAAGGCACCTGAAGCTAATCTTATGCTCTTGTAAAACTGAACACTTGTAGATATACCATCTTATGAACCACACTGATTAAAGCACCACGCGAGGTGGTCTTACAAAAATTAAACTTTCGATAGCGGAATTTTTAATGTTAAAACACTTGCACCAACTTACCTTATTGCAACGTGGCTTCTCAGCAAGAGAAATGGCAAGTCAAATTTGTATCTTGCATTGTCATAGTGCCTGATACTAGTTACTGCAAAAAGTGAAAACTGTCTGGACTTATTCAGTAGAATTATTGGAACAGAGAGTTCATGAGAAAACACAGCTGAACTATGTTTGATATTTATAGTGCTGTATAGGTGCACCCATTGCTTCCTTTTCTTATACTGTCTGTCGCTGATTGCATCACTCCAGTCAGAACAAGAGTGTCAGATGGACAAGCGTAACATCACATAACCTTTCAAGTGGTAACTATGTCTACTATGCCTATATGATGTCGTAGGCAGCAGAGGCTTATCACCAATCGTATAATCTCCCCCCCCCCTCCCTCCCCCTCCAGTGGGGGAAGGTAAAATGTTATTCCCAGAGAATTCCTGCTTTTCCAGAAGAATCACCACTCTGATCATAATGTTGAGGCTGAAATATGTCTTATGTTCCTGTTACAGGAGGACAGTAGCAAACTGGTTGATAATTTCATAAACCTTTCCTACACATTTTTGCAAACATGAGTTACCTGCATTGTTTTCTAGTCACACCGACTATTCACTAAGAGGTGTTCTCAATAAATATGAGCTAGGGAAAGTGCTAACTCTAGTGTCTTCAATGTAGGAGGAGGAGATTAGTGTTTAACGTCCCGCCGCCGACGAGGTCATTAGAGACTGAGCGCAAGCTCAGGTTAGGGAAGGATGGGGAAGGAAATCGGCCGTGCCCTTTCAAAGGATCCATCCTGGCATTTGCCTGAAGCGATTTAGGGAAATCACGGAAAACCTAAATCAGGCTGGCCGGAGACGGGATTGAACCGTCGTCCTCCCGAATGCGAGTCCAGTGTGCTAACCACTGCGCCACCTCGCTCGGTGTTGTCTTCAATGTAATTTTTATTAAATGCATGTGGGGCTTTGCAGCTCACATTAATCTCAGGGCCTTCATTACGATCCAACAGACATCAGTTGCCATGGATTTATTCTTAAAATCTTGTTACACTGGACTAATATTAGGTCACATGTCCATCCTCATTATGCCACATGAACACTGTACGAGACATTTACTATAATCAATCTAATGTCATTAAAAAACACTGTCCAATCACAAAAAACATTCGTGTGGGTGACCAGTATTTATTTTTAATAACCCAAGGTAAATAAGATCCAGGAATCCCTGCACGTGCGGACATTTTAGTGTCTTTCATTACTGCCCCTCCCATTTGTGAGTGAAGGTTTGAACAAAATGAGGTGTACTATCAGCATGATTTCACATATTATTGATATTCCCCTCATTCTCAATGCCAAAGGCAAACAATGAAGAGGCTCAGAGGCACACATTACAGTGGTGTGCACTGACCATCTTATCAGGTCACAGCTAAAATCTCTCCTCCCCCGAATTATAAGTTAGCTGGTGTAGTAAAAATTGGTTTCCTATTGCTTATGGTGGTTTCTCATCTCATATTTGAAACGTGCTCCTCATGTTAGTGAATATTTTGTCGATAAGCAATCAATTTTCCATTTACCACAAAATCACCGTGAATCAACAGACTGTAAAATATTCTTTAAAACACTGTCATCTTAGATTAAAAGCAATGTAAATGTTTCTTCTTGTATTAAAAAAACAAAATATTTTCCAGAGTACAAAAATATATTTTTTATTAAATATATATATCTCATATATAAAATAATGTAACAGGATATAAAAGAGCATATTGAACTATAAAATGCCATTTACAGAAAAATATGTAATATTAAAAATTTATTTATAAAGTGTACTCCAAATGTGATAAAAATTATTCGTATTAAGGAAAGAGTTCAATAGGTTTCAATGGCTTCAATCTCTACCATATTTCATAATCCAGTCATTTGATGTTAGCAGACTACTTCCTCAAGTAAGCTTTCAAAAACTTTAACAAGATTTTCAATCCCTTCCAAATAATTCACATCTGGATCACTCCCAACCCCTGGGAAAGCGTGTGCGAAGTCAATCATTTTAATTTTCACCCACGGCTCTCGTGTACCTCGCCTCTCAGCACTCAGTAAGTCCTCCAATTGGAATGTGTAATTTTCTTTCATTGATTGTAGATCTTTCTCATAATTATTTATAAGTGAATGTGTCCTACATATTTCTTCAAAACTTGGATGCCAGCTGTCATCGCTGAGGAAACTATTCTGCCTGGAAAGAGATGAAGTAGGTGTGCCAGATGCAGACGTACTGGCACTGCTGGAGCACGAGGACAGGCGCGTCGACCTATCTGGGAAAAATACAGATTGTCCAAGACGATCTGGTGTCAGTGGAGCTTCAAACAGTGGAGATGCAGGTGGACTGTTGAAACGGCCATTGGCACTACAGCTGGCTGACAGTGTTGGGCTGAGAGGGCGTGCCAGCCCCGTGCCCAATGTCTGGCGTAAACGTCTAGCATCATAAATCAGCAACAGAGAACTTGAATAGAACCGGTAGAGTCGCTGAGACCTGCACCAGCATAGGATACGCCACAGTCTTGCCACAAATTGCAACACTAAGTGTCTACTCAACCCCGAGTCAGCATTCAGGAACATACGGAATGCTGGAACAAATAATGACAAATAAATCCTCACAATGCAAAAATCGTAAGAGAGCACCTCTCTCTCTCTCTCTCTCTCTCTCTCTCTCTCTCTCTCTCTCTCATGGTGACTGCACAGCTTATGAACATTTAAAGAAAGTAATTTTTATGTGGCACGTAACAGCAGTCAATACGGAAACAAACAACATACTAACACATTTCACATGATTAATAACAGCATCTTATTATTTTATTTCGATTCCCCAGAGGCAATGATCCTATACCGGTTGCTAAATAATTCTTATGATGCCTGATCTGAAAAATTGAAACTGGTAGCAAACAGCTCGTGGCATGACATAAACATTACTTTCTTTAAAGACGCAGGAGCATTTACTAAATAGAGCAAGCATATTTTATCTTTTTGTCAACTGTCTAATTGGTTTTTGCAGATTAGACAATCTCACTCTACAGTAAACAGCTTCCAATTATTTTTAATGCTGGATACATGTATAGTATTTTACATGGTCTTCACTGGTTACTTTGGTTTCAACAAAATTCCAGTGGTCACTCTTAGTAATATATATCATCCATCCAAAAAGTTCCAAGACTGATTTTATTCCTGGCGGATAAGCAATGTCAGTTCAGTAACTATGGCAGCTTGAACTAACGATTTACAAAAAAAACTGTAAAAAGAGATCAAACTTTTAATGAAATGATTCATCTATAAGGAAGAAATATCCGACCCACCTCATTTGCTGTACATGTTATCAAGCATCATCAAAGGTACATAACATCAGATGTTTCTTTAATCTATTTGATTTATTACTTTCAGAGAAATCAATTCACAAAGCTTTTACTGATTTTCTCTTTTTCTTTCAAGTTTCATTCAAAAAGCATATTACTGCCAACACCTCATTTGCTTTCCTAGTACCTGCTATTCTTGAAATGTCATGGATTTAGTACTAAATTCAAAGGAAGTGTTTTTTGATCGTTAATCACATCAACTTTTTTTTTTTGTTTCATGCACAAAATAATAGGCATTGAAGACATTAAATTTCTGACACCTCATTTATTAGGTTGGTGCTCAAGTTCGTAGTGTTTTTGTTTGCATATTGGCATTCAGTTTGCTATGGGTTTATTAATCAACCGCCATTTTTGACTTTCAGTTTACTATTGCTATTTGAGTTAACATTAGTGACTCTTCACATTCAAGACGACCCTCGTGGTTTGACAAAGACTGTTTAAACGAATTAACCCACGATGCTCCATATAAATGTAGTTAAGAATTCTGATCATTCCACCATCTTGCGACAAGCAATGGGGAAGGTTGAAAAATCCGGTGCATGAGCACTGCATGCACTACACTAAAATCAAAAAATCTGTGGGGGGGGTCATATGTGCATCTCTGCTTGCTTATCATTAATTGGCTCATGAAAAACTGGTGATGACAAATAGTGTATTTATGATAACATAAGGAAAAGAAAAAAAATGGCTGAGCCCAAACAATGCAACTACTCCCTATACAAAGACCTGTGTGCATCAACAAAGGATAATGTTATGCATCTGGTGGAACAGTGACAGTGTGGTGTAGTATGAATTGCTTCCCTGGGGTGTAACCATCACTGCTGACAATTATTGTCGACAGCTGGGATGTCTTGCAGACGCAACCCAAGAAAAATGTCCAGGAAGAGTGTGTGAAGTGATACTGCTCCATGATGACCCCTGCCCATATTCTGCTACCAGACTGACAGAACACACTATACACCAGTTGGCTTGGGAAGTCATTCCACACCCACCTTTTTCACCTGATCATGCACTCTCACATTTTTATGCTTTCTGCTCTCTTTCATATAACCTTCAAGGAACTTCCTTTCTGGATGAAAAAGCGCTCCCAACATGGCTGAATGAAGTTCTTTGCCTCAAAACAATGCAATTTCTACAGTTGCGGAACTGAAAAGTTACCCCAGCATTGGCAAACTGTTATAAATTGTGGAGGACAATATATTATCGATGACTGAAGTCCCTGTTACGTGTATCTGTTGTCCTTATTAAACTTAAGGGAAAACGCTAGGAACTTATGCACCAACTCAAATCAGGAAGTAGCTGTTCATGAAATATTTCAATTATCCCTCAAATAACTAATTAGATTACTTATAAGCAACTGAATATTTTTGTTGCAAAACGTGACCTCACACTGGTCAATCTGATACTCCAATTCATTCATTTCCCACACTCCTCTTGGTTGGAAAATTCAGGCAAAAATCCATTGTTTAATTTATACGGAGTCTTTTTTCACTCTACTCAAATATGTGACCAAACAAAAGGTGTACATTTGACTTGTCAGTGTTAAATAGTGTATGTGCGACAGTAATTTGTCAATGATATGTAACAAATCACTGTATGATAAGAGAACATTAAATACTGTATTTATCTTAAAGTTGCTGAATTACTCCTTTAGAAGAGTTGCTAACTTATTACTAAGGTGTACCCACGGAATCTGTCAACTTACAGCTGCGACTTTTACTGACAGAAGTGTTTGACAGCCACAACTCACAATGTTTTGAAGATGAGAAAAACAATGGTGCATGGACACTTTACTGAAATGCAAAACACACACAATTCTGTTCTGGAAAAGGTCATCATGGGCAACGAGACTTGTTACGAATACATACCTGCCACAAAACAATAAAATGCAGAAATTCTCATGAGGGGTCAATACTTTGACAACATAACCAACATTAAAGTCAATGAGACATACGAGTTGAACAACATCCCAAAGAAGGACTTTTCTGACGTTTCACACGATTGTACGAAACTTTCTATGCATTGTACTCAAGTGGAGAGGGAGGGGGAGACTATGTATAACACCTGAAGCATTAAAATCACCATACTAACATTTCTTTATTTTTTTTTTATAAATCCAGTCTCTTAAACTTTTCGACTGACGGGATGTAGTAAGAACACTATAACTAACCAGCTGTTCCATACTAACAAGGAGGATGGACAGTATGACATTACCAACACCGGCTGGAAAAGTTATTACAATACTGAATTCAAATCATGAATAGGTGAAGCTGATACAGGTGTGATTCAGCAGGTAGCTCTCTGGCTTACTATGGACTACATCATTAGGAATTGTTATCTAAAATAGTTGTTATATGATGTGAATACACATGATAATCTAGTCTCAAAAACAGATATTACAGTGTATTATTTGTATGTGTTGGAGTGAAGTTTCTGCCATTTTCACAGCATTTACCAAATGTCTTAAGTGCGGACAAAACAATCTGAATCGACCCCAAACACCAATATATATATATATATATGCATCTGGTTTGCAGCAATTTTTACAGGCATGTTAACTTGGAATTCTACCTCACGAAAAACATTCTGCAGCAAAGTGTTTTAAAAGTGCCATTCCTGATATAAAATGATAGTTAGGCTTAACACACAATTCATGTTCCAATTAAAACTTTGTGTGTGCAAGACATGAATACTACCCTTTAAAATAGAACAATGAAATCATGTTACTGACAAATGGAAACAAGACAAGTTCATTCAAAAGATTTATAGAGGCTGTGGATTCAGATTACAAGAAATTAATGAATACTACCTGTGTAGTGCTGGGAAAAACTTCACCTGCATATGACACCTAATCTAAAAGGCACTTTAATTAGACACTGGTCCAATTAACTCCCGATCCAGAAGTACACGTCAGCTCTCAAACTGTACAATCCACCACTGGAAAATATTTTGACAATTACACACACTTTCAAAATCATGCAGGCAGCAAATGAGCACTTGAACAACTACAGTCATTATGGTCCAGGTGCCCATGAACATGAAATGCATGTAAAACCATTTCGTCATGATGGATCAATATTAAATATATCAATGGCCTCTGAAAAGCCAGTCCTATTCCATCATCATGTACAGCAGGGAATTCCATCATTCCCAGACTGCTTCACACCACATGCATATTGCTGGTCACACTCACTGCATCCATTGTGGAAAGGATGGACATCTCCAAACAGTCTGCTGTAAACTGTCAAGACTATTACATTGAGTTACGTGCATGCATCAAGGAACGGGGTGTGAGCTTCAGGCAACAGGTTCCCCCAGGTGACCTTTTTGCTAACAAGCTACTCCCAGGTGACCTTTTTGCTAACAAGCTATTTCTAAGCAAAACAATTCTGAACAAAGATGACGGTTTCCAGATGGACACAGTAGCTACAGCTTTCTCCGTAAACCTCCACGTTTATGCACATATAAGTTCCCCAGAATGTGTCAATTCACAATTGCCACAAACTACTAGGAAATCACATGGTTGATAATGCTATTTGTTACTAAAAGTCACTCAGCCAGGAACGTTTTCGGTCTGATTGCCTTCTTGTTTGGATTCTCCATCAATGATGAAGTTAAGGTTGTCTCTAACACAGTTCTCTTCCAGGAACTTACTGATCTTTGTGTCACATTCACACCAATAATCAACCCTGGCCAGGGTGCACCACAGTTTTCCAGGTTCTTATCTCTTTGCAACCAGATTCAGTGCCCCATTTCTGCCCAACATAGCACATATCAGTTCCTTATGGATAGCCTTTAAAGAGGAACTCTGTCAATTCTACAAAGCTAGGCTGATTGAATACGTTAAAACAAGTGCCTGTGCCATGCTGCTGCTAACAGTCAAGAAATCCAGTGGCTTCCTCCCTCTATGCAACGATTTTACATCAACAGTCAGTGTCCAGCCTCACACAGAAACCTATCCTAAGCCACATCCAGAAAACCACATCATAACACTTGTCAAATGGCAATATTTTTCAACTGACCTTGCTGACACATATTTGCAAATACCACTGGATGAGGAGTCACAAAACATCGAACTTATCAATGCTCCCTTCACCTTGTTCCAATGCAACTGTTGCCTTTCTGGATCTCTTCAGCTCCTGCAATCTTCATACGTAACTAGAACAATTAACCATATCTCCAACCACATGCCCTACGTACATGACTTAACTGTCAAAGGCACTATACATCAAGAACACCAACTGCAAAACCATTGTGCACTATTTATTACATTACTGGCTTAGATAAATGGCAGTTTTCCAGGATTACATGGAACATCTCATGCATTTGCTAAACAAAAAAGGGATTAGCCCACTGATCGCAACTTGACAGCTATCAACAAACTTATAAGAGCTGCAAGATTTGTTTGGAAAAGTGAATTATTATTCAAAAGTTCCTCTTACAATTGTCCCATAGCATCCAACCACTCAACCAGTTGCAAAAATAGGTGTTCAGTAAAGGTGGACAGCTGCCTACAAGCACACCTTCGCACAGTTAAAAGCATATGCTGTGCTTAGCACTCTGCCTTACACTATAACATCCACTGGTTCTGGCTGTGGATGCCTTTGGGTGTGTCATTGGAGCAGTACTGGCATATAGAAATGACGACGGTACTGAACAATCTATCACGTATGCATCAAAGATGCTGATACTGAAAAGCTACTGACAGACAGAGAAGAAGGAAGTATTGGTTATATTTGCATTTACGAAGTTCTGTGTTTACCTATTCAGGACTACAGTTCACTTTAATCCTAGATCACAAAGTGCTGGTAGCCACACTCTAGTCTTCCAGAACGAACAGCACACCTCCAACACTTGGCACTTTTCCTGAGCTCCTGCAGATATGTTGCTATGTACAAGGCAATAGCACAATATGCAAATACAGGCAATCTAATATGCCTTTCCCTGTGACCAGACCCAGCCTTTGACCAGCAGTAAATCTTGTGTTTCCACATAGGTGCAGAAAGGACACACACATTTTAAGGGCTGCCCTTGAAGGCTGCATCTCTGCAGACATGGACAGCAAACTGATCTTATGACAAGTAATGCACTATATGCTCCAAGGGCAGCAAACACCAATTTCAAAACACCAAAATCAAGAGCTCCAGACTTGGCATACATCTACCACCATCGGTCAGTAATCAGCAATATCCTCCAAACAGATGCTGAGGCAGGTGAACATCATGTTGTCATCCCGTCCACCCTGCGACATTCGTGTTTTACAACTACTTCATCACAGGCATGGGGGAAAGAACAAGTGACAGCTCTAGTGAGATGACACATTCACTAGCCAAGCTTAAACAGGATTGCAGAAGCCATAGTGCACAGCTGTTCAGTCAGTACCTGCCATAAGGCAGCACCACCCCAATTTTTCATATGACCCCCACCACAACCTTGGGACCAAATTCATTTGAACTTAGTGGGCCCATTTGTAGGCTATATGTGGCTGATAGTCATGGATAACTTCTTTACGTACCCTTATGTGGTCCACCACCACAGAAGCCACAATAAATACACTGCTGGAAATGGAAAAAAGAACACATTGACACCGGTGTGTCAGACCCACCATACTTGCTCCGGACACTGCGAGAGGGCTGTACAAGCAATGATCACACGCACGGCACAGCGGACACACCAGGAACCGCGGTGTTGGCCGTCTAATGGCGCTAGCTGCGCAGCATTTGTGCACCGCCGCCGTCAGTGTCAGTCAGTTTGCCGTGGCATACGGAGCTCCATCGCAGTCTTTAACACTGGTAGCATGCCGCGACAGCGTGGACGTGAACCGTATGTGCAGTTGACGGACTTTGAGCGAGGGCGTATAGTGGGCATGCGGGAGGCCGGGTGGACGTACCGCCGAATTGCTCAACACGTGGGGCGTGAGGTCTCCACAGTACATCGATGTTGTCGCCAGTGGTCGGCGGAAGGTGCACGTGCCCGTCGACCTGGGACCAGACCGCAGCGACGCACGGATGCACGCCAAGACCGTAGGATCCTACACAGTGCTGTAGGGGACCGCACCGCCACTTCCCAGCAAATTAGGTACACTGTTGCTCCTGGGGTATCGGCGAGGACCATTCGCAACCGTCTCCATGAAGCTGGGCTACGGTCCCGCACACCGTTAGGCCGTCTTCCGCTCACGCCCCAACACCGTGCAGCCCGCCTCCAGTGGTGTCGCGACAGGCGTGAATGGAGGGACGAATGGAGACGTGTCGTCTTCAGCGATGAGAGTCGCTTCTGCCTTGGTGCCAATGATGGTCGTATGCGTGTTTGGCGCCGTGCAGGTGAGCGCCACAATCAGGACTGCATACGACCGAGGCACACAGGGCCAACACCCGGCATCATGGTGTGGGGAGCGATCTCCTACACTGGCCGTACACCACTGGTGATCGTCGAGGGGACACTGAATAGTGCACGGTACATCCAAACAGTCATCGAACCCATCGTTCTACCATTCCTAGACCGGCAAGGGAACTTGCTGTTCCAACAGGACAATGCACGTCCGCATGTATCCCGTGCCACCCAACGTGCTCTAGAAGGTGTAAGTCAACTACCCTGGCCAGCAAGATCTCCGGATCTGTCCCCCATTGAGCATGTTTGGGACTGGATGAAGCGTCGTCTCACGCGGTCTGCACGTCCAGTACGAACGCTGGTCCAACTGAGCCGCCAGGTGGAAATGGCATGGCAAGCCGTTCCACAGGACTACATCCAGCATCTCTACGATCGTCTCCATGGGAGAATAGCAGCCTGCATTGCTGCGAAAGGTGGATATACACTGTACTAGTGCCGACATTGTGCATGCTCTGTTGCCTGTGTTTCTGTCAGTGTGATCATGTGATGTATCTGACCCCAGGAATGTGTCAATAAAGTTTCCCCTTCCTGGGACAATGAATTCACGGTGTTCTTATTTCAATTTCCAGGAGTGTATGTTACTCCAGACTCTACCAGTCAAAGGGGTTCCCCAAATTACAGTATTGGGCAATGGGCTCCATTTCACGTAACAGTTTTCATACAATTCTGCCCACCAAATAACATGGAACACCATTTTAGTCCACAATTTCAGCCAGCCTGCAATGGCAAAGCGGAGCATGCAGTGCAGAGATTTAAGTAGCAAATGCTAAGCAATGGGAACCATTATTACAAAATGAGCACTCATACTTTTCCTGAGCAAGTTCAGAAAGACTACCATCCAAGATCTTAGGCTGGCAGAACTCCTCTATGGGGACCAACCATGAATGGTCCTTTTCCTAGCCTCACAGCCCCGGGAATCCTGAACCTGGTACTCAGGGTGATACTCGCTGGGAACAGTAGTGTGGTCACACTTCTCTTAGACCAAAAGAAATGTACACCAGCAACAGTGGTTAAGACCCATGGCTACATCATGCCAGTCAACACACAAAAAGATTTTGAGTGCCATCATACAAAACACCTCTGCCACACCTAAATCATCACCAGCAGTACACTTTGAACTGGAAAGTCCACCACTGTCAGTTCCAGAACTTCACAGATATAATTTGCACCGATTAAAACCAGCGGCAATTTCATTAGACACAGACATAAAGATGGAGATCTCCACACAGTATCTGCAACCACAGCCAGAAATGCCCATATCGATACATCTCATTATAATGCCAGATGCTCCCAGCTTCTCACACCAGCCATCAAGCTTAAGTGCCTGGGCACCAACCATAGCACCAGTTTACCTGCTGAAATATTGTCCAAGGTGGTTCCGATCATAAGCATCAGTTTCCGATGGGAGAGATCTTTGCCTCCACTTCTATTATGTCCTAGGTTCTCTCCTTCTGTATTGCTCATTAGGCTTGCTTTATGTGCAGTGTTGTCTTCACTTGTTAAGTTCCTCATTATTTACCTCCTGTTCAAAATTCGCAGACTGCTGTTGATGACAAACTGGTTAGTCCGGCCTCACTCTCACCTTTTTTTTGTTCTCGACTTTCAGTTACTAAACTGCCTTCTATGAAAAATACCTAGAACAGATAGTTAGGAACCCTAATCATGATGGAGATCTATTGGATCTAAAGGCAATAAACAGATTTGACCTCAGGATGTCCACATCGAAACTGGTATAAATGACCATGATGCATTTGTGCCAACAATCATTACCAAAGTACAAAGGATAACTAAAACAAATAGAAAGATGTATACGTTCAGTAAAAGACAAAAACTCAGTAGTTTCATATCTGAATGAAGAACCTTGAAAGTTACAGCACAGGTCAGGAGCATGTAGAGGAACTATGGCTCAAGTTTAGAAGAATACTGTGGTTGACCAAGCACTGGATAGTTATGTACACAGCAGAACAGTTCATAATGGGAGAGAGCCTCCATGGTAAACAGTCACTGTAAAGAAACTTCTAAAGAAGCAGAGGCTACTGCATTATAGGTGTGAAACAAAGTGTGGGGCTGTAGATAGAGAGATGCTGAATGAAAAGTGTTGAGTGTCAAGAGATCAATGCCTTCAATATTGTCAAATGGTATTTTACAAAACCCAAATAAATTCTGGTCATATGTAAAGGCTCCTAGTGGCACCAAAGTTAGTGTCCAGTCACTAGCAAATGAGACAGGAATTGAAATTGAGGGTAGCAAAGCAAAGCAAAGCTGAAATGCTCAACTCCATTTTCAAATGTTCCTTTACAAAGGAAAACTCAGGAGAATCGTCCCAATTTAATCTTTGTACCACTGAAAAGATGGATGAAATAAGTATTAGTGTCAGTGGTATTGAGAAACACCAGAAATCATAAAAATTGAACAAAGCTCCAGGGTTCAACGGAATCTGTCAGATTCTATACTGAATCTGTGGCTCAATTAGCCCCTCTTCTAACTACACTAGACTCACTAATCCGGTCATTCCTGGTGCTTATGGGTGCCGGATTAATGAGTGTCTGAAATCTATTTTATTCATTTTTTTTTTTTTTTTATTTTGAAAACATAGGGGATATAGTGTACTGTACTTCATTAAACCGAACAATACAATTTTAAAACACAGAGGATATGCTTTATTAAATCAAAAAATACATTAATTTTCAAAGGAAACTTAGTCCTTGAGTGTATACTGTACATAATTATACGGTCGTATCACTCACCATGAAACATGTCCCTAATTTTTAACTGTCGCAATGATGATACACGACAGTGGCATGCTTTATCACACAACCGCTTCACAAGCATTACATCGGTACGGCAGGCAGCCTCAGCACCAGCAGTTGAGAAATCTTCATGCTCTCTCCTCCTGTGTCCTATTCTTCATCACTTTCATCATTACATTTTTCAAACTTTTGATTACTACTTCATCTGTTATAGTTCGGCCCATATCAGTTTTCCTCATTCAGCCACTTAGTAACATCTTCATAATCAATTTCTGCTCCTCCTGGAAGTTTGTGGAACATGTCAGTGTACAAAGTAATTGATAATTCCGAATTGACTGGCTCATTGCTGTCACTCACTACTGGATCCAACTCAGCATCAATAGATGGCCACAATTTTCTGCAACTCTTCATTATGGTAGTGCTCTCCACTTTACCCCATGCTTCGGTTGTGTGGAAAACAACACCACATATGTTAATTGTTTTCCATACCTTCAGCATAGTCTCTATGGAGTCTTTTTCACTTTCGTTCAGCAAGGAGACAAGAAGTGAATGTCGATACTGACATTAGACTGATTCCAAAATTCCCTAGTCCATGGGCTGAATTACGGCTGTCACACTCGGTGGGAGAGAGTGCTTATATACCATCAGACTTTAGAGAAACATCTGAAGGATGACTGGAAGCATCATCAATTATAAGGATAGCTTTCAGTGGAAGCTATTTCTTCTTTAGCTCTTTTCTCACTGCTGGTACAAACGTTTGGTTTCTGTTGCTTGTACCCATGAGTTTCCTCCTCGTTCTTCACAGCTAATGTTTTTGAAGGAAGCATCTTGTAAAAAGAGTCCTGTTTCATCAGCATTATACATGGCATCAGCAGTTAAATCATCTTCCTCTATTATCTTCCACATCTTGCTTACAAACTCATCAGCATTCTTATCGTTAGCTGAGCGACTTTCCCCAGTGACTGTCAGCTGCCGAATGCCAAAACAAGTTACTACTGCCAAGTTGTTTGTTACATGTAGCTGCTTTTTCCTTTATAACCAGGCCACTGACTGGAATTCCTTTACTGTGTTGTTGTATGAACTACCTATAAACAGCTACGTCCAGTTCTCCATTCTCACTCTTTCGCATAACCTTCCATTTTCCCAACTCACTATCCATTTGTGTTGAGCATTGTTGAATAAAATCGATCTTTCTTTTTGATGTCATAAATAGTTGCTCATCCAACACTGAACTCAGCAGCAATGGTTTTCTATGAAGAACCTCGATTTAACTTATAATAATTCATTGTTCCCATGTTTTTGGATGTGCACCAGATAACAGAGACCAGACTACTGAGTACTGAGGGCCAATTAGCAAGAGTCTACTGTATTATCTGTCATAGATAAAATCAGTTGTCAGTTCTTGGGGAAAAAAAAGGCAGGTCTATAGAAGGGTACTAGAAGTGATGCATAAAAATACTGTCCAATATCCTTGACATCAATTTGTTGTACATCGCAGAAAATATTCTAAGCTCAAAGGCACTGAGGTATCGTGAACAGAATGACCTCAATACCAACCAGTATGGATTCCAAAAACATCAATCATGTAAAACCCAACTTGCACTCTTCTCACATGACATACTGAAAGCTTTGGCGCAAGGCAATCAGGTAAATGCAGTAGTTCTCGATTTCCGAAAAGCATTTGACTCAGTACCCCCCCCCCCCCCCCCCACACACACACACTTTCTGTCAAAAATATCATCATGCGGGGTACCAAGAGAAATTTGTGACTGGGTTGGGGACTTTTTAGTAGGGAGGACACAGCATGTTATCTTGGATGGAGAGTCACTGTCAAATGTAGAAGTATCTTCAGGTGTGCCCCAGGGAAGTGTGTTGGGACCCTTGCTGTTCATGTTGCATATTAATGACCTCACAGACAATATTAATAGCAACCTCAGACTTCTTACAGATGACACAGTTATCTATAATGAAGTACTATCTGAAAGAAGCTGCATAAATATTCCGTCAGATCTTGATAAGATTTCAAAGTGGTGCAAAGACTGGCAACTTGTTTTAAATATTCAGAAACGTAACATTATGCACTTCACAAAACGAAAAAATGTAGTATCCTGTGACTATTATTTCAATTAGTCACTTTTGGAATCGGCCAACTCACACTAATACCTGGGTGTAACACTTTGCAGGGATATGAAATGGAACGATCACACAGGCTCGGTCATGGGTAAAACAGATAGCAGACTTTGGTTGGTTGATTTAAAGGGGGGGGGGGGGGGGGCGCAAACTGCTACGTCATCGGTATCTCGTTCTGATTAAAACAATTCCACAAGGGTGGAAGTAAAATAATCATGACATACAAAACACAGCTTTAAGAAAGGAGAAAACCACAAGAATGACAGAAGGGCAACAAACACTAAAATGGACAAAATCAGAGAAGAAAACCACAGAGAGATGCAAGAAACATGTAGACGAGATCAAAACAAGGCAGCAGATTATCATGGCTAGCTGACCATGAAAATAAAAAGGAGAAGCCAGCCTTTCTATAACACATTAAAACCTCCACCCTAAAAGCACTACGGCGGAGGACACAAAGGGACGAAGGACTTGCACTAAAACTTAGATAATCATCATCATCATCATCATCATTTAAGACTGATTATGCCTTTCAGCGTTCAATCTGGAGCATAGCCCCCTTATACAGTTCCTCCATGATCCCCTATTCAGTGCTAACATTGGTGCCTCTTCTGATGTTAAACCTATTACTTCAAAATCATTCTTAACCGAATCCAGGTACCTTCTCCTCAGTCTGCCCCGACTCCTCTTACCCTCTACTGCTGAATCCATGAGTCTCTTGGGTAACCTTGCTTCTCCCATGCGTGTAACATGACCCCACCATCTAAGCCTGTTCGCCCTGACTGCTACATCTATAGAGTTCATTCCCAGTTTTTCTTTGATTTCCTCATTGTGGACACCCTCCTGCCATTGTTCCCATCTACTAGTACCTGCAATCATCCTAGCTACTTTCATATCCGTAACCTCAACCTTATTGATAAGGTAACCTGAATCCACCCAGCTTTCGCTCCCATACAACAAAGTTGGTCGAAAGATTGAACGGTGCACAGATAACTTAGTCTTGGTACTGACTTCCTTCTTGCAGAAGAGAGTAGATCGTAGCTGAGCGCTCACTGCATTAGCTTTGCTACACCTCGCTTCCACTTCCTTCACTATGTTGCCATCCTCTGAGAATATGCATACTAAGTACTTGAAACCGTCCACCTGTTCTAACTTTGTTCCTCCTATTTGGCACTCAATCCGTTTATATTTCTTTCCCACTGACATTACTTTCGTTTTGAAGATGCTAATCTTCATACCATAGTCCTTACATTTCTGATCTAGCTCTGAAATATTACTTTGCAAACTTTCAATCGAATCTGCCATCACAACTAAGTCATCTGCATATGCAAGACTGCTTATTTTGTGTTCACATATCTTAATCTCACCCAGCCAGTCTATTGTTTTCAACATATGATCTATAAATAATATGAACAACAGTGGAGACAGGTTGCAGCCTTGTCTTACCCCTGAAACTACTCTGAACCATGAACTCAATTTTCCGTCAACTCTAACTGCTGCCTGACTATCCATGTAAAGACCTTTAATTGCTTGCAAAAGTTTGCCTCCTATTCCATAATCTTGTAGAACAGACAATAACTTCCCCCTAGGAACCCGGTCATATGCCTTTTCTAGATCTATAAAGCATAGATACAATTCCCTGTTCCACTCATAACACTTCATTATTTGCCGTAAGCTAAAGATCTGGTCCTGACAGCCTCTAAGAGGCCTAAACCCACACTGATTTTCATCCAATTGGTCCTCAACTAATACTCGCACTTTCCTTTCAACAATACCTGAGATTTTACCCACAACGCTGATTAACGAGATACCTCTGTAGTTGTTACAATCTTTTCTGTTTCCATGTTTAAAGATTGGTGTGATTACTGCTTTTGTCCAGTCTGATGGAATCTGTCCTGACTCCCAGGCCATTTCAATTATCCTGTGTAGCCATTTAAGACCTGACATTCCACTGTATTTGATGAGTTCCAACTTAATTTCATCCACCCCAGCCGCTTTATTGCACTGCAATCTATTGACCATTTTTTCCACTTCCTCAAATGTGATCCTATTTCCATCATCATTCCTATCCCATTCTACCTCGAAATCTGAAACATTACTGATCGCATTTTCACCTACATTGAGCAACTCTTCAAAATATTCCCTCCATCTGCCCAAGGCATCCACAGGATTCACCAGCAGTTTTCCTGACCTGTCCAAAATACTTGTCATTTCCTTCTTACCTCCCTTTCGAAGACTGCTAATTACACTCCAGAATGGTTTTCCAGCAGCTTGACACATAGTCTCCAACCTGTTTCCAAAGTCTTCCCATGATTTCTTCTTGGATGCTGCAATTATCTGTTTGGCTTTGTTTCTTTCTTCAACATAACTTTCTCTGTCTACCTGGGTTCTGGTATGTAGCCATTTTTGATACGCCTTCTTTTTCCTTTTACAGGCTGCCTTGACTGTATCATTCCACCAAGCTGTTTGCTTCATCCTACTTTTACACACTACTGTTCCAAGACATTCTTTAGCCACTTCTAGTACTGTGTCCCTGTACCTTGTCCATTCCTTTTCCAATGACTGTAATTGACTACACTCAACTAACTGGTACCTTTCTGAGATTGCTGTTATGTACTTGTGCCTGATTTCCTTATCCTGAGGTTTCTCCACTCTTATCCTCCTACATATGGACCTGACCTCCTGCACTTTCGGCCTCACAATCCCAATTTCACTGCAGATTAAATAATGATCAGTGTCATCAAAGAATCCCCTGAATACACGTGTGTCCCTCACAGCCTTCCTGAATTCCTGATCTGTTATTATATAGTCAATGGCAGATCTGGTTCCCCTGCCTTCCCAAGTATACCGGTGAATGTTCTTATGTTTAAAAAAGGAGTTTGTGATTACTAAGCCCATACTGGCACAGAAATCCAAGAGTTGTTTCCCGTTCCTGTTGGCCTCCATATCCTCTCCAAATTTACCCATAACCTTTTCATACCCTTCTGTTCGATTTCCAATCCTGGCGTTAAAATCACCCATGAGCAGAACACTGTCCTTGTCCTTTACTCTAACAACTACATCACTGAGTGCCTCATAAAAACTATCCATCCTATATTGATCTGTCCCTTCACAATGCGAATATACTGACACAATCCTAATTTTCTTGCTAGACACTGTCAAATCTATCCACATCAGTCGTTCGTTTACATACCTTATTGCAACTACACTGGGTTCCATTTCTTTCCTGATGTAAAGCCCTACACCCCATTGTGCTATTCCTGCTTTGACTCCTGACAGGTAGACCTTGTATTCTCCCACTACCTCTTCTTTCTCACACCTTACCCGAATGTCACTAACAGCTAAAACATCCAGCCTCATCTTACTTGCAGCCTCTGCCAGCTCTACCTTCTTCCCAGAGTAGCCCCCATTGATATTAATAGCTCCCCATCTCATTACCATTTGTTTGCCAAGTCGTATCTTAGGAGTCCCTGGTTTGTCAGTTAGAGGTGGGACTCCGTCACCTCCAAAGGTCCGAGGCATTTTGCTCTGATTGTTGCCAGCATCATATTTAAAGTACCAGGGAAGCAGGTTGCTAGCCTTACTTGCCCCGAGTCCCATTGGGTTTTACCCCTAACGGCTGAGGGACTAACCGGTGGATTTGGTAGTCTTTGCCGTATGAGCACAAAGGTGACCACGACTCAGAATATGTCCGAGATGCCCAGCCTTATTCCAAAGTAACTGGTATCCCGACTGTCGGGACCACTTACTTGGCCACTCATACGTTGCCCGTGGTTCATGAAGTAGGACATGACTACAGGAACCCAGCTTAGATCAAATGATAAAACCCATCCTCACGAATAAAATGTAAAACTAAAGCTGCTGCTGAGGCATTGTCGCCCAACACCGAAGGTATGGTGCTGGGAAAGTTAAAAGTCCACCGCAGAGTAGCTAAAAATGGGCAGTCCAGCAAAAGGTGTACGACCATCATTTGTGAGACACAGTGACACCAAGGTGGGTCCTCGCGATGGAGGAGGTAACCATGCATTAGCCACATATGGCCAATAAAGAGCCGGCAGACAACAATTTATTCCCTGTGAGAGGACCACATGGAAGACTTCCACACATTTGTAGTCTCCTTAATGACACGCAGTTTGTTGTGTGTACTGTTATGCCATTCTGTCTCCCTAAGCCATTTCCGCACTGTCTGTCTGGCCAGCCTGTCAGCAATTTCGTTGCCTGGGATTCTGACGTGTCCTGGGGTCCACTCAAACGCCACTGAACTACGGGACCTTTCCAGGGCATAGATGGACTCCTGGATGGATGCTACCAAAGGATGGCGAGGGTAGCACTGGTCGATACCTGGTAGGCTGCTCAAGGAGTCAGTACACAGAAGAAATGACTCCCCAGGGCATGAACGGATGTGCCCAAGAGCACGAGATGTGGCCACCAGCTCTGCAGTGAAAACACTGCAGCCATCTGGCAAGGAGTGTTGTTCAATATGTCCTCCATGAACATATGCAAAGCCTATGTGACCATCAGCCATCATGCTGTCAGTGTAAACCATTTCATGGCCACAGTGCACGTCGAGAATCGAGAGGAAGTGATAGCAGAGAGCTGCAGGGTTAACGGAGTCCTTAGGGCCATATGAAAGGTCCAGAAAAATCTGTGGCCTTGGTGTACACCACATAGGTGTATGTGAATGGACCTCGAGGAGGGTTGGTAATGGGAAGGACTCCCGTTCACATTGAAGGAACCAGACGCGAACATCAAATTCAGATGCGCAGGAGAAAGCAGTTGTGCATGGCTAACCCTCAATGGAAGGACTCTGGCCTCCACTAGGACACTGGTCATCGGACTTGTTCTAAAACCCCATCACTAGGCGAACGCCGCAGTGGTGCATTGGGTCGAGAAAACACAATGCTGAGGGTACCACCAAACTATAAACCACACACCCATATTCAAATCG
The DNA here is from genome assembly GCF_023864345.2 of Schistocerca serialis cubense. NCBI lineage: Eukaryota > Metazoa > Arthropoda > Insecta > Orthoptera > Acrididae > Schistocerca > Schistocerca serialis. The sequence goes on from NC_064639.1 coordinate 467,009,663, forward strand.
GGATTGAACAAGGGCTCTGTAGAGGTGCAGCAGCGTAGAGCGATCTGCACCCCAGTTGGTGTTGCTCAGGCAGTGGAGGATATTGAGATGCTGCAAGCACTTCCACTTATGCTGATGAAGGTGAGGAAGCCAAGTCAATCATGTACCGAAAACCTGTCCTAAGAATTGATATGTCTCCACTACAGTGAGTGGATCATCATAAAGGTAAAGTTCTGGTTCTGGATGAATGGTAAGACGCCGACAGGAGTGTATGATACATGACTTAGCAGCCAAAAAATGGAAGCTGTACACGAGAGCCCATGATTGCACCTTGTGGATGGCTCCCTGTAGGTGCCACTCAGCAACACCACACCAGTACTGGAGCAGCAGTATGAAGTGCAGAAGCCGTCTGCATACAGAGAGGGTGAGACAGATGGCCCTACAGCTGCTGCTAGGCCATTAATGGCCGCTAAAAATAGTGATACACTCAAGACAGAGCCCTGCGGGACTCCATTCTCCTGGATATCGGGGAACTATGGAAGGCACCAACTTAGACACACAAAGTACAGAGCGACAGGAAATTTTGGATAAAAATCGGGAGCGGGCCTTGGAGACCCCAGTCATACCATGTGGCAAGGATATGATGTTGCCAGATGGTGTCACATGCTTTGCATAGATAAAAAAAGACGGCAACAAGGTGTTGGGGTCTGGAAAAGGCTGTTCCGATGGCAGACTCGAGGGACACAAGATTATCAGTGGTAGAGCACCCCTGGCGGAAGTCACCATGACATGGAGTCCGTAGGCCACGTGACTCCAGGACCCAACCCAACTGCCAACACACCATAAATTCCAGCAGCTTACAAAGAACGTTGGTGAGGCTGATGGGCCGATAGATATCCACAGCAAGTGAGTTTTTACTGGGTTTGAGCACTGCAACGATGGTGCTCTTCCGCCATCGCGATAGAAAGCCCCATCACATCAGATCCGGTTGAAGACGACAAGGAGATGGCGCTTGTAGTAAGGCAAGAGATGTTTAGTCATCTGACTGTGGATCCGATCAGGCCCAGGAGCTGTGTCGGGGCAATGTGCAAGTGAGCTGAGAAGCTCCCACTCCATAAATCGGGCGTTATAGGGTTCACTGTGACATGTAGTGAATGAGAGGACTTTCCTTCCCATCCCCCGTTTGAGGGTGAAAAAGGCTGGGTGTAGTTCTCCGACGCACAGGCTCGGGCATAGAACTCGGCAAAGTGCTCAGCAAAATGCTCGGCAATCGTGTTTGCGTCAGTACATAGCACACTCTTTAATTGTCTCAGTGACTTCCAGCAACCACCAAGGGACTGTCTTTCGCCGGGTGCACCCTAAAGAGTGAGGGATTGCAGTTTCTGCTGCAAAAACAATTGTGGCAGTCACCTGCTCAGCCATCACATCGATGTTACCTTGTGGGGGAGATTCAATGGTGACATCAGAGGTGAAAGTTTCCCAGTCCTCCTTATTTAAAGCCCATCTGGGCAGGCATCCATGGGCCTGACACCGGGGCAGTGAGAAGAAGATGGGGAAGTGGTCACTATCACACAGGTCGTGATGTGCTCTCCTGTGGATAGATGGGAGAAGTCCTGGGCTGCAAATTGATAAATCAATGGCCGAGTAACTAGCTCAAGCCGCACTGGAATGTTGCGGCCCCAGTATTTAAGAGGCAGAAGTCAAACCGAGACAGTGAAGTTTCGACATCTCTGCCTCGGCAAGTAAGCACCACGTTACCCTACAAGGGTTTATGGGCATTAAAACTTCTCAAAAGTAGGAAAGGTTTAGGGAGTTGATCAATCAGTGCAGCTAATACATTCAGGGGTACAGCACCATCTGGAGGAAGATATACATTGCAGACAGTTATTTCTCACATCGTCCGTATTCTGACAGCCAAAGCTTCAAGTGGGGTTTGAAGGGACAAAGGTTCACTACAGACTGAGTTTAGGACATGAACAAACACCTGACACTATTATAGTCGTTACAGTTCCCGTAATATCCCTTATAGCCATGGAGGGCAGGGTTCCGCATAGTCAGGAACCAGGTTTCTTGGAGGGCGATGGAGAAAGCAGGTGTAAACCTTAGCAGTTGCCGTAGCTCAGCCAGGCGGTGGAAAAAACAGCCGAAATTCCACTGGAGGATGATGACGACATGAGACTGGGAAGGCATGGAACACTCAATGGGGCAGTTTTTGCCTCAGAGTCACCTTGCTGCCACCAACTTTTTTCCTGAGCAGTCTATATCCATTGTGTCTGAGCGTCTGGCGAGAACTAGCTCCTCAGCAGGCGCCTGAATCTCAACCTCGTCCTCAGACAACAGAACTTTAGGTAGCAGTGTGGGTGCCAGCACAAGTTCCTTGTTCTTGGGGGTCTTCATTTTAGATTTCTTGTGCTGTTCCCTGGGTTTCTCTGGCTGGGAGGACTTCACTGGCTCAGCTTCTGAGACACAGGATGAGCATGAAGCCCTATGACCATCTGCTTTTGGGCTCTTTAGCCACTGGTGGGTGTCACCTTTCCCACTAGCAGAAACCTGAGAAGGGAGTGGCCCAAAGGACCCCTTCCTAGCGAGAGGAGCCGAAGAAGCCTTATGCTTGGCGGGTGTTGCTCCCGAAGTAGGTGGTGCCAGAGCAAGAGGGAGGGAAATGCACCCCCACCATCAATGGGGCAGGTGTAGTCTCTTGGTTCTGAGAGACTGCAGGGATTCGAGGAACTGACAGGGCGACAACTGTTCTCGTAGCGGCGGTTTATGAGGAAGTCATAGCCACAGGTTGTAAGCATTCAAATTTCCTCTTAGGCTCAGTGTAGGTCAGACGGTCCATGGTCTTATATTCCATGATTTTCCTCTCTTTCTGTAAAATCCTGCAGTCTGGTGAGCAAGATGAATGATGCTCTCTGCAGTTAACACAGATGGGAGGTGGGGCATAGCGAGTATTGGGATGGGATGCATGTCCACCATCTCGACTTGTGATGCTGGAAGTACAGCAGGAAGACATATGGCCGAACTTCCAGCACTTAAAGCACCGCTCTGGGGTGAGGGATACATGGCTGGACATCACAATGGTAGACCATCACCTTGACCTTCTCGGGCAATGTGTCACCCTTTAAGGCCAAGATGAAGGCACCAGTGGCAACCTGGTTATCCCTTGGACCCATATGGACGCACCAGATGAAATGAACACCTCGCCGCTCTAAATTGGAGTGCAGCTCGTCGTCAGACTGCAAAAGAAGGTCCCTGTTGAATATGATAACCTGGACCATATTTAAACTCTGGCAGTTTATGCCTCAGGGTCACCTGCTGCCACCAACTTTTTTGCCTGAGCAGTCCATATCCATTGTGTCTGAGCGTCTGGCGAGATCTAGCTCCTCAGCAGGTGCCTGAATCTCAACCTCGTCCTCAGACACAGAGCTTGTAGGTAGCAGTGGTGACAGAAACATCCCCCAACTTGCCACAAGCGAGTAATGCCCGTGACTGGGCAGAGGATGCTGTTTATATCAAAACTGACCCAAAGCGTATTTTGGACACGCCCTCCACCTCCTCAAACTTGTCCTCTAAATGCTCCACAAAAAACTGAGGCTTCAAGGACATGAAAGATTCCCCATCAACTCTCGTACATATCAGGTACCAAGGCGAATAAGCTTCACTGCCATCCTTAGCGTGGCATTCCTCCCGTGGGTTGGCCAGGGAGGGCAACGACTTGGGGTCATATTTCTTAGCACTGAAGTTAGACTTTGCCCGCTTACAGACTGCTGGCGGCGGACCACCAGCAAGAGATGACGTACTACGCTTCATGGCATGTCATCCGCATTGATGCCACCCACTCTGACCAGAGGACCTCCCCACGGGCCCCATCCTGCCACAGCAAATGCCACCTGGCAGGATGGCCCTCGCTGGGAGTGCCGATGCCCCAGGATGACGGGCATCTACTCCTTGGCATACGTGGGGAGTTAACAGCACAGGCATCAGCACAGCAATCCCTGTGTTGTCAGGGGGCTATAACCAACAAGATACCTGGCAGCCCCACCACAACGGACTGGCTATCGTGTTGGATGAGGTGCAAAGAAGTCCATGGTCATCGTCAGCACAGAAAGTGATACTAATTAGTGCGTGGTGGAAAGGAAGGTGTCCTCGCCCAAGAGATGGAGAAAGAGGGGACTGCAATGCGACGATGAGAAAGAGGGGACTGCAATGTGACGATGAGAAAGCAGGCTAAAGATCTCGATGCACGATGGACACAATGCACAACTTAAGGCGCCCTTCGCCAATTGACTCACTCTTCAGGAAAATTTTGAAAACTGGCTGTCAAACCCTACAGGGGGCCGTCACAAAGGCCGAAACGTGTGAGACTCCTTTTAGTGGCCTCTTACGACAGGCAGGAATACCTCGGCCTAATCTAACACCCAGACCTACAAGGGGTAGGGGGCAGACTTCAGGTTATCGGTAGAATGCTGGGAAAGCACAGTGGACATTCTTACATATCACTCATACAACCTGTTCTACAATATTGCTCAAATGTGTGGAACCCATACCAAATAGGACTAACAGAGGATATTGAATGTATACGGAGAAGGGCAGCATGAACTGTCACAGGTTCGTTTGATCTGTGGGAGAGTGTCACAGAAACTGAAGGAAGTGAACTGGAAGACTCTTAACAGTATTTCAAGAACTGGCTCCAGCTTTAAATGATGACTCTAGAAATATACTAAAACACTCTATATATCACTCACATAGGGATCTTGAGGATAAAATTAGAATAATTACTGCACAGACAGAGGCATTCAGACAATCATTCTTACTATGCTCCATATGTGAATAGAATGGGAAGAAACCATTATAACTGGTACAATGGGGCATACCCTTCGCTATGAATCTCACAGTGGCATGCAGATGTAGATGAAATGAGCAAAAATAAATTAATAGTTCGAATTCTGGGGACAGTTTTTTTATTGCCTTCCGCATTTGCCTCATGTTGACATTTTTCTTACCAACTGTCATGTAATTTGGCAGTTCCTTGCAATGATGAAATTGTTCTCGATGATTTCATGTGAAATATGGAATGTTGATCATGGTGTCAGACTGATCTGTCATACAGCCCACGGTAAAACGTGGTGGGAAGGACAATAAATGTGCACACAAAATATTGCTTGTTGCAACAGACTAACAATTTATTTGCTGTGATTTATGTTATTCATGTGAGTAAGCTGAAAGTTCACGAATGTGAACTGCTACAATATTAACAGCTTGAGTCCACTGAGGTCCACAATGACTGTTTACCCAATTTTTGATACATTTATGTCTATTTTTCATCAAACAAACAATTTATTTTTCCCACACAATATGATTTTCTTGCATGCTGACCCCCAGTATTTCAAGATTACTGTCAAGTTAGAAACTAAACTAACTGTTACTTTCATTACATCATCATGTTATTGACTACACAAATTTCACTGTTAATCCACCATATTAAGGGTACATTTAAGCTGCAGCCATGCTGCGGACACATTCCATTTTGTTGCCTGCAGGGAACCTTGTTGCATTTACGCTGCAGCCTTGGGTTCACACAGCATCTCACTTTCCTGCTAGAAGCCTTTGCCCTGCACCTGCCTTGCTCACATTACTAATTGAGGAATTACTTGCAGTTTGTGAAGCAAACTATGTTCTACGCAACGTCTGATGACAATGATAGTGGCTCTTTCTTGCCACAAGTGTTGTTACTGACAACGAGAAAGGAGATGAGGTATGGACACTCCATTTAAATACAGATCATCCACACTGCAGATAGTTTCACAAGTCATAACAGCACCTCAAAAATTATTCAGAGCACTTTTTCAGGTAGTTACGAATGTCTTAAATTTTCCAGTTAATTTTAAACATTATTGAACCAGAATATTTTATATAAAGATTCAACTCAAAATTATTATCATAATTGTGTTTATGATTCATAGGCCTACTCACTCTAATATAGTACTTAGTTGTTGTTTTTTTTATCCACATGTACTTCATTCACCACATTTCTCACCCTTAGATTTTCATGCTGATATTCTAATGACCACTGCATGCCTTTATGCCTTAAGTCAAAGGTTTATAGGACTGTAGTATGCCCAGTCACACTTTATGGGTTGGAATGTTGGCCAATGACAACGAAGCATGAGCAGGATCTCCACGTGATGGAAACGCATATGCTCCTATGGTCCCTTGGTCTTACCCGATCTGACCATCCAACAGACGTCAAAGTTCGACAGTGACTTGGAGCTGCACCCACCACAGACAAACTACGGGAAAGCAGGCTAAGATGGTATGGACACGTCATGCACAGTAAAGCAGACTTGGTGGCAAGAACAACTATGCACCTAGACATAAATGGCCAACGACCTCGTGGCAGATGCAAAACAGAATGGACGGACCGTGGAATTTATCAATGCCACATATGAAGATGCCCTCGACAGACCAAAATGGAGGCAGATGTGCCAACAAGCAGACCCTGCTAGCTCATGATGAACATGAATAATAAGAAGAAGAAGAAGAAGAAGAGAAAGAAAAAGAAGAAGAATTCTAATGAAAAAAGAATACAATAACAGAAACAGACAAACTAATTACCAAAAATTATTACATGTAATATTACTGACCAGGAAGCACTTACGATTTCTGTATGCCTCTCGTCCTAGATAGCTCTGTATCCAAAAGCAGCTGAAATATGTTCCTCTTTGATAATCATTACTTACAGTTCTCACAACATAACTACCTGCATATGTTGATTTCATTGGTAGGATACTGGGAAGTAACACACGAACACTCTCGATAGATTACTTATAAAGTTTCAAGTGCCAATATTAAGTGCAAGAATCTGAGAATATGCTACTGGTCCCTGCAGCTCTTGCAGTAATCACAAAGGTAACATTAATTTAGTAACTGCTCACACAGTGGCATTTAAGAAGTAATTTTTCCCACATTACTCACCTTAATATAAGATACAATGAGAAGTACTCTCCGAAATGCACATCACAGTAGTTTGCACATTGTGGATGTAGATGGTAATGTATAAGCACGTGTATGCTTTGTGTGAAAGCATTTAATAAGGAGCAGTCAAACATGGTAGTGCCAGAGTAAACCTGAAGCAGCGAATCACGACTCAAGTTTCAGGACATTCGTTGATGGTTGCGTAGTGAAACACAACCCAAGTTGACATCATCACCTAGCACAAGGATTGGCATGAGCAGCAATGGTACAGGTTAAATGCACTGGTAAGGTGCAGTGGACTCGTTTCACGATCGCCACCCCATGCCGGCGAGCAGCGAGGGGCCAGCATAAACACACCCTAATTGTCTTTATCACTCATAGCAGACTGATGTTTATCTCTAGGTAAATTCCTTATGAATTTTTACCACTAAGCTAAACAATACATGTATTTTCTGAAACAGTAAGACAATTGAGTTTAGTGTCAGTCAACAGCTTGTCTATTAGTGGTCAATTAGTTTGGGGGAAAAAAGAAAAAGGGTTATCAACAGCCCCCCCCCCCCCCCCACACACACACACACACAAAAACACATACAATATGTTACAAAAGTTCTCACCATCAATAACTGAACTTTTGTTCAAGCGTTTCCCATAATCTTTTCCATATTTCATAAGTTTTCCATTCGAAATCTTGTACACCTGGAAACCTGGGATACAAAATCCCAAGTCTCTTTTACACTCCATATACTTTTTCTGAAACAAGAAAGAAAAATATTAATTCAGAATTAATACTTATGGCGATACACAATAAAATACTCTCTGTTTATTCATATAACATAAAAACTTTTGTACTGCACAAGACAAATAAGATTTTATAAAAGAAAGAAAACTCTTAAAACACACACACACACACACACAGATATATATATATATATATATATATATATATATATATATATATATATATATATATTTTGCAATAAATAATCAACACATCAGAAGTTGCAAGTGCCAATCAGCACATGAATGTACATGCAAATAAGGCAGGAGGATATTAAAGGGTAGTAAACCAATTCCACTTCAGTACACAAAAAGTCTTCAAGACAATACTTTTGTTTCCAAAACCAAATTTGGTGAGTAGTGAAGGTGGGGTTGGTGGGGATATCTGTTGTTCATCTCAGTCAATATCACTTAAGTGTGTGATGAGTTGGGAGATGATCCTCTCCGCAGTTGACACAGATGGGAGGCGGGGCACAGGGAGTAATGGGATGGGACGCATGTTCACCATCTCGACATGTGATGCTGGAAGTACAGCAGGAAGACATATGGCCGAACTTCCAGCACTTATCGCACCGGTCTGGGGGAGGGATATATGGCTGGACATCACAGCAGTAGACAATCACCTCGACCTTCTCGGGTAATGTGCCACACTCTAAGGCCAAGATGAAGGCACTGGTGGCATCCATGATTGTCCCTCGGACACTGATGGATGCACCAGAGGAAATGAACTCCTTGTCGCACTAAGTTGGCGCGCAGCTCGTTGTCAAACTGCAAAAGAAGGTCCCTGCGGAATGTAATACCCTGAACCATATTTAAGCTCTTATGAGGCGTGATGGTAACGGAAATATCCCCAGCTTGTAACAGGTGAGTAATGCCCATGACTGGGCAGAGCATGCCATTTTTATCAAGACTGACCCTGACCGCATTTTGGACAAGCCCTCCACCTCCCCAAACTTGTCCTCTAAATGCTGTACAAGAAGCTGAGGCTGCATTGAAACAAAGGAGACCCAATCAGCTATTGTACATACAGGGTACCGGGAAGAATAAGCTTTGCTGCCATCCTTGGTCTGGTGTTCCTCCCATGGTGTGGCCAGGGAGGGGAACGATTTGGGGTCATATTTCTTAGCACTTAAGTTAGACTTTGGCCGCTTAGAGACTGCTGGTGGAGGACCACCAGCAAGAGATGACATACTATGCTTCATGGCGTGTCATCCACCCTGATGCCACCCACTCCGACCAGGGGCCCTGCCCATGGGCGCCACCCACCCTCAGCAAGGGCCACCTGGCAGGAAGGCCACTGGGGCATCCCGATGCCCCAGGGAGATGGACATCTACTCCATGGCATATGTGGGGAGCTAATGGCGCAGGCATCAGCAGAGCGATCCCTGTGTTGTCAGGGGGCTACAACCAACAGGGTACATGGCAGCCCCACCACAACGGACTGGCTACCGTGCTGGATATGAGTTGCTAAGAAGTCCATGGTCATCGGCGGCGCAGAAAGCAACACTGCATAGTGCATGCTGGAAAACACATCCAGGAAGATGCCCTCGCCCAAGAGATGGAGAATGAGCGGGACTGCAATGCGACGAAGAGAAGTGGGCTTCTCAATGCACGATGGACACGATGCACCATGTATGGTGCCCTTCCCCAATTGGCTCGCTCTTCGGGAAAATTTTGACAAATGGCAGTCAAACCCTACAGGTGACCACCACATAAAGGCTGAAAGGTGTGGTACTACTTTTAGTCGTCTCTTACGACAGGCGGGAAAACCTCAGGCCTATTCTAACTCAGGGCCCGCAAGGGGACATGCTGAAGGCTTCTTTACTGAGCACAAATAGAAAATAAAAACAAAAATCGACAGCTTGTCTCAGAAGAGAGAGCTCCAACCCAAACATCAGACAGCACATGGCAACATTATTATACAGATACTGTCATGCTGACATAAATGGGATACAATTCTGTTCCTGAATCAGTTATTTAGACTACAGTTAGAGGACACACAAACACATTCAGGAACACTTAATCTTATTGAACATTGTGTCTTTGCATTATTGTTAATAATATAAATGCAGTGGTAGGGTTAGAGGGGAAGGGGAGGGGGAGGGGGAGGGGGAGGGGAGGGGGAGGGGAGGGGGAGGGGGGGGGAGGACAGTGGAAGAGAGGGAGGACAGTGGAAGAGAGAGAGGGAGAGATTTTAACGTTAAACAACATTTCACTAGTATGCTGGTGTCACAATATGCACGTTAGACAAATCACTCATTGCCAGTCCTAAGCTGGAAATTTGTGTCCAACAAAGAACATTTGAAAAAGATTCCGGAACTTAGTATTTTACTTGCTAAGTGAACTATATCTCTGTAAAAAAACTGTTATGTCAATGCTACCCTCGATTGCTGCTGGCAGATCTACTCTAGTGCAGAAATGAGAACAAAATCAGATTGACACAAGGCCACAGGAAATGAGCTAATGGAACTGAAACTTCCAGTCAGATGTAAACCATGTTATGGAGTGCATCTCAAACCTGGAAACTTCCTTTTTACATTTATGCTCTTACCAACTGAGCTATCTTTACCCAGGCAGTGAGGATGGGTCATGAGTCGTGCATGTGTAGCCCAGCTGACACGTTGACAATAACACTGCCAACAGAAGGCACAATTGCTGTTCTGTCCCAGTCTGGCACACAGTTTTAATCTGTTAGGAAATTTCAACAAAGCTCACACACTGAATCAGACTGAAAAATTCACCACGGAAACTAAATGTAGATTACAATTACAAAAAAACACACATGAAATAAAACAGTTGTGAAGGATACTCTGGTCCACTAAAATAGCAATGCGCAGGAAACTGCATGTCAAAATAAATGAGTTACAGAGAAAATTTCAACAAAATGGGTACCCCTATCAGAGAAAATGAAAATATTGAATCTATCTGAATGAATGCTTCATGGAGTTCTTGAGTAAAGAATGAGGTTGTGAAAAACTGTGTTGTCATTGAACCTGTCAATACCAACCTGTAACATCAAAATGGTGTCCACTGTTCATTCAATGAAATGCAGTACGCAGAGAGAATTGCAGTTACTCTAACGATATCAAATTCATCGGTATGATCAAGTCACAATCGAACTGCCGCTTTCCAAATCCAACCAAAAAATTGGGCAATGGCACAGTCTGTGACCATTACCTACTTAAAAAAAAAAAAAAAAAAAAAAAAAAAAAACAACATAATACAGAAATAGCATAAATATGGTAATGAAAACAGTTACGAAGGAACACAAATAATTTAGACAAATTTTCTTCATGTGGGTTTAATTCATGTGGTTTTCATTCTAATGCTTGCATGTCATGTGCTTGCTTTCTGATTGGCTGTATCTGATGTTTAATAACAGGATAATTATACAGCACATCGCCATCTGTAAGCAATGGGTTGGTGCATTAGGTCATAGCATTTTTTAGTTTAAATAAACACAACACACGCATCTAACAGAGACTTCAGTGATCAATAGTATATTATCCTTCACTACTTAAAACAGTACGCCACCCTGGGGAAACTTTACGATTCTGTGACTTTAGGTATCACATGGTTTTGAGGCAAAGAACTTATCAAGCCATGTTCGGAGAGAATTTCCTTCTGGAAAGTAAGGTCATTGAAGATTGTTCAACAGAGCAGAAAAGGTGAAAATTTGAGGGCACAAGATCAGGTCAATTAAGCAGGTGCAGAATGACGCCCCAACCCAACTCCTGTATAGCGTTTCTGTCAGTCTAGCAGAATATGAGCTCGTGTTATGCAGTAGCATCACTTCACACATCCTTCCTGGTCATTGGTTTTGGACTGTCTCTGCACGGCGTCTCAGCCATTGACAATAAATGTCAGCAGTGGTGGTTACACCTTCAGGATGCAATTCATAGTACACCACACACACGGTCACTGTTCTTCCAACAGATAATTGTGGCTGCGAGCAGGTCTTTGTACAGGGAGTTTGTGGTCTGTTTGATTGCAATTATTCCTTTCTTTTCCTTATGTTAGCATAAAGACACCCTTTCTCATCACTAGAATGATACAGGATAGGAATCTACGATGTGCAAGCATATATGGCCACATGCTGATACTTGTGATTTTGGCTTAGAGCATTTGGTACCCATACACCCAATTTTTGAATTTTCCCCACTGCATGCACATGTCCCACGTTTGTGGAATGATCATATCTGCTAGTTCTTGAGTACACTATTGTGGATTAACACATGTAAATGATCTTCGTCACACCGCGAAGCCCTTCCTGAACGTGGAGAGTCACTAATGACAAAACAATCCTCCTTAAAATGAGAAAACCATTTACTTGCCATGTTCTGTCCACTGGCGTTATTCCCATACATGGTTTAAATATTTCTGGGAAGCCTCTGCTCCTGTCATCATCCTACTGAACTCAAACAGAAGAATGTGTCGGAAATGTTCCAATTTCTTCACTTGACACTCCATTTTCTATAGTCTCCACAGCTCTACTATCTCAAAGCACAAAATGACAATTTGCAAACTCAAACAGCAACAGTGAACTAGAATGAAATTTTCATTCCACAGCAGTGTGTGTGTGTGTGTGTGTGTGTGTGTGTGTGTGTGTGTGTGTGTGTGTGTGTGTGTGTGTGTGCTGATATGAAAATTCCTGGCAGATTAAAACTGTGTGCCGGACTGAGACGAGGTACTGGCGGAGTTAAAGCTGTGAGGACGGGGTGTGAGTCGTGCTTGAGTAGCTCAGTTGGTAGAGCACTTGCCCCCACGAAAGGCAAAGTCCTGTGCTCGAGTCTCAGTCCAGCACACAGTTTTAATCTGCCAGGAAGTTTCAGCAACAGTGAACTATTTGGGAAAAAAAAGGACAACGATCGATAAACAAACCTATAGTAACCAGACTACAAACACGCAAATCAAAAATGCTGTGAACTTATGCCCCAACCTAACACAATTTTAGACTGTCCACTGTAAAATATTATTTTTGTATGTCTGTCAGTCAAATCTATACTTCTTGTATCTTTGATTTATTTCTTTGTAGACTGCACCAGAAAACAGCCTGAAAGGCTGAAATTGGCCAACTGTACAAGATACAACGTGTTCATAAATTAGTTATACAAAAGTAACCTCCAATTGTGAAAAGATAAACAATTTACAGAAGTATTTGATACTGCACTTGATGCATTATATATTTAAGTTATATTTACAAATGTGCCGTGTGGCTACCTTTTGTAACATGACATATGTCCCACCTGGAATCAATTTTCTGCCACATCCCATAAAGCAAGTCTTGATGTATGGTGGCAACTGTTTGTGTTATCCATTGTCGCAGATCATCAATCTTTCCCGGAAGTGGAGGAACATTACTCTGTCTTTAATATAACAGCATACACAGGAGGCCATTTGAGTTAAACCAGGTGATTGTGATACTCAGGATATTGTTCCACCACATCCAGGGCAAGGGGGCACATCGCTACAGACGTATGCGACAGCTTCACGATGACAATGTGGTGGTGTGCCATTTGCAGAAAAATAAATTCTGTGCCCATATCCTGTTGTAATTGAGGCACTAGATAATATTCAAGCACGTCCAGGTACGATACGCAATTACAGTTGACTCAGCAAAAAAGAAAGGACCACAAATCCTGTTACAGCTTACAGCGCAAAAAATATTTACCTTAGACAAGGCCCTTACATGATCGATTACATGATGTGGTTTCTGCTTGTCCCACATCCAAACATTATGTCGATTCACTTTCCCGCAGGTATGGAAGGTGGCTTAATCACAGAACATCCTTTCATAATCATCTTCAGTCTGCATTTTGTTAAACTCTACACAAAACTCAGCTCATTTTTCTTTGTCATTATCTGTTGAAGTTTTCAATAGTTCTAATTTGTAGGATTTGAAGGATAGGTGTTTCCGTAATACATTGCACACTGTAATTCTAGGAATGTTCATTTCTAAACTCGCACATCTTGCTGATTTACTCGGACTGCCAAACTCGTTCAATTGCTATGTCATAGACGATTGGCCAACTCTGCCCTGGCGTCCTATGTGATACACAGCCAGTTTTAGTGAAACGATTGTACCAGCCTATAACAGAATGTCTCTGAGTTGGTGGCTTGTGATATTTACTCGTGAATTATCTCTTAACTGTAGTAGCAAAATTGGATTCATAAAACCAGAAACCACACTGGCACACACTGCAAAGTTATACGACTCCATGATAACTGTTGGAATAACTCATTTGCGCATGCCACCTAACAGGAATGTCGGAAACTCAAACTGTTATGTGGTAAATAGAACTTCAAGATATACTGCATTCAGTGCTGTATCAAACATTTCTGTAAGTCATCATCATTTTCACTATTAAATGTTACTTTTGTATAAATAATTTATAAACACCTTGTATAGTAAACTGAATACTTGTGAAAAACGGCAAAAGTGGAAAACTTCAAAATTTCCTTTAACAAATAATTTACTGTAACTGCATTTTGATAGCTGCCATCCGTTCCACACTAGGAAGTCTCTCCCATAAAATCTAACCACTCATGGACAGTGCATCTGTAGTGAGGAACAATCCCTCTCTCAGTATGCTGAAGGTTTTTACCCCCCCTCCCCCCCCCCCCCCCCAAATCTTAGTCCACAAATAGATTTCTTGTGTTATATCCACATACAACCTTAATCTTCCAATCACCTACATATGCCAGTTACAAAAATGTGACCCTCTATCATTCATTACCATTCTGGACTGGAACAACTGAACCATATCCTTCATGAGAGCTTTGACTATTAATCATCTTGCCTATAAAGTAGGAGCATCCTACCCTCAAGCCTTCACATCCCTCCGCAAGTAGTATTCCACCACCTACCCAAACAAATAACATTCTAGTCCACTCACAAACTACACCTAATCCCAAAGCTCTTGCCACATGGGCCACATCCCTGCAGAAGACCCATGCACAAGACTGCTCTGATACACCCAGCCAGAAAGCTTGCTGTTAAATTCTGAACTTTCTGTGGTCACGGCTCATGATGTCACCTAGTGCTGCCAGTAGATGTCATGCTCAATGAGTCACTCTTTTCCAGACTTTACCATCAGATTTGTTACACACACACACACACACACACACACACACACACACACACACTGTAAGTGTTTGCACTTTGGTCAATTACCAGCTTGTACAGATTTTATACCTGTCAGTGTATATATGAGCTTTCATCTGGCAAGGGGACCTTATGGGCTGGCCCTGTTTGATTTTCTTTATGTATATTTGTGAAACTTGATAGTCTGCACTCAGACGTAACAGTTTCATAATAAACAGTGACAACTTTATAAAAGAAAATGTCAAAAAAGTTGCTTCTAAAAATGAGATGATTTCCAAGCTCTGTTAAGTACAAAACAATTTGCCAAAATTAAACATTCCCATAACTCTATGAGTAGCATCAGAGACTGCTACTCTACAAAGCTCAGGTTCAAATCTCCTTTACAGCTATTTTCTTTGCTTGAATTCTATATTTTTGTGAAGTGGAAATCATAACAAACAAATACTGAATCATAATTTTCTAGTGAAAGTATCAACATATTTTCAAATGTGTGTCATGTGGAACAAATTAAAATTATGTGAAATGATGTACAACAACAATGACCTAGAATGGATTTTCACTCTGCAGTGGATTGTGCTCTGAAATGATACTTCCTCACAGATTAAAAACAAGACTAATCTGCCAAGACGTTTCATCAATAATACTGGAGTATTTCGTACACTCATTTCTCCATGGGATGAAGAAATAAGAAATCAATGGGCATTAGCAGTTAACCAGCAGATCCTTCTGTAGATACAGTCCAGCCCTTTGAATTTTTACGTACTAGAATCTATTAGATGACTACGGTCTTTTTCCCATTTTCAGTTGGTTGCTGTAGCACTGTTTACTGTAAGTAAGCACACACTTGAAACTTTTTGCTGAAAAAAATATATCGGACTGATAATATTTTAGACTATAAAATTTATAGCCTCCTCATGCAGATTTCCTATCTAAATTAAGACATTAATATTTGTAGAGGGGTTTATGTTAACCTGCGTAAAGTGTGTTTCTTGTTCAACTTCTTGCACTTTATGTGAAAACCAAATCTTAAAACACCTAAATTTGTAGTCTATGTTCTTGTTAGTTCCGTGATTTGCCTCCTGAACACGATTAAAAGCAGAAATATGTAGCTACATTAATATCTTTTACACTCATTGTACTTAATTCCATATACTGTTGGCATAAATAGCATAGGGATGGAGTTTGCACTCTGCTATTGTCCATCCGTACTTGCCACCACAGTTAAGCAGAAATATAGCTGTCATGCAGTAGGGCATTGCCGTCCCCCCCCCCCCCCCCCCTCTCTCTCTCTCTCTCTCTCTCTCTCTCTCTCTCTCTCTCTCTCTCTCAAGATGAGTTACTGAGTGCGAGACATAGTGGCACCAATTGGTACCCATAGTGTGATGTCATGAGCCACAAGCCCGAAAAGCTCAAGTCCGTCTGCCAGACCACAAACCAGCTGTCCACATGAGTGAATGGTCAAAGGTCACCACTAAACTGTGACCATGGGAACTGAAAATGACATGCTCAATTTCAATGGCTGTTTCACAACCCTTACCATTGGATTCTATTCTAAATGGTCATCCTCAAAGGTTTGAATTTTGAATGAGAGTCAAACGCTCTGTGATTTAAGAAATTCATCAGACATTCGCACACAGAGTTCATCCTGTGTAAAAGGAAATTTAATTTACTTGAATGCAACGCTTTTCAAACAACCATTTGGAATATTTTCACGTGACCTGCTGGAAGTAGATTCATTTCAGCAGTTGTGCCAGATGACAGGTGTCGCCGTGCTTGCGCAGCTATGATGATGCAGGAAGCCCATACGTTCGTATGTGTAAAACATCAAAAGATCTTACATTATGTCATAAAAGAAACAAGACATTAGAGGATACTCCAAGAGCATGGGAATTTTGTGAACCATACTAAAATGCATGATTTGGCTTAAAGTGCACATTCGTATGTCCAGATTCAGATATAAATTTTCTTGGAGTACCAGTACCGCATTATCTTATCTTTGGTTCTTTATTATGGCATAATGCCATACATGCTAGGAGACGAAAACGTGAACTTGAAATGTAGAGAACAGTTGAAACTAGCCAATAGTGTGGAATGAAACACTTCGCTTCCAATAAATGACTGTCTCAGCAGATTAATAAAAGTCAAATTTCTATAACAAACCAACAAAAATAACTTCGTTGCTCTGCAAGGCAATTAATGCTTGACTGTCAGAAAGGTGGAAACAAAATAAAATCTTAAGCTAATAACATATTTTAGCCTTCCATAATTATGTGAATGTATTTTAATTCACTTGATAGCTCCCGGCCACAGAAATCTGTTTTGCTTGCATTTGATTTGAGAGCAATAAACGAAGAGGAAACAGCAAAATCACGTAACGTAAACATGGGTCACGTGGAGACTACCACCTCCCCACTACAACTCAGACTGCTCTGTGAATCAGGTCCGGATCTACGATATTTCCGAACCGGGGCAATATGCAATATTAGATAGTGGCGCTCCCCCTCTCTCGAGCGTTTGAGATAGGACGCCAAAAATTTAAAAAAATTGACTTTTCAAAAATATCTTCATTTTGTAGCGCACATCTTTCTGATGAGTCTGATACATAAAACATATATGATCGAGGGAATGTAAGACATGTTATTTCGTCTTAAATGTGCCGAAACACAGTGTCACGCCTCTTTACACAGCATTCTTCCATCGCACGTCTCTGTATTTCGCTCTGTGAAATTCAAATGTGTAATATTTTGTAATGGGTGCCATCAAACTATATTCAGGCCAGTGGAAATTAAAATGTCTTGTGGTGCCTCTCCTGCTCCCAGTTGGCTGCCCCTCTTAAAAAAATCTCGCGATTAATAGTGGATGGGACTATTTGTAACCGGTAGAATACGAATTCTTCAGAAAATTTGCAGTCTTTACTGCCTATTAGCTAATAACTTGCTGTTTCAAGTAAAACAAAATTAAATATAGGATACATAAAACAATACAAGAGAGCAGCAAGACAGTACACATTTTCTCAATCCTTAAGTCCTAGCATTTTTTCTCTCTAATCTTGCCACGGCTTTATATGGAGTACTTTCCTATCTGGGAAAGAATCTATTACCTCATCAAAGTTCGTCAACGTTTTGCTACATGAATAAACGAAATATTATTGTCTACTACCAGAAAAGATTTAATACAAATAGTATCCAAGACAGGTGTGGTTTCTCGATCTGATTACGTGTATTTTGTCACTGTGCGCTAGGTAAAACGAAATAGGCCTGCCTAATATTGCAGCAATTGTTACACACACCAAATAAACGAGACTGTTTTGGCACAAATGGTCATTTTCATAACACGACAGAATATAATTCACGAAGTACCAATATCAAATGCCTATTAGGCCTACTACAAGCAAAAAGCTTTATGTTAGGAAATAGTTTCACATTTCATTCATACTCTATAGCTTCTGAAGCATGAGATCGAAAAGTAGTAGTACGAAATTTTTATATAAATTTGGAATCGTCATATTCTTCCATAATTTGTGAGGGTCTCCGTTTCTTCTCCTTTCTCATTCTAACAAACAATCTTGTCATCACTAATTCTGTAACTATTCCTTCCAGTGTCCAAATTTATTCTCTGGTTAACTTCACTAACCCTGCCACAACCACGGGTTTAGTTATCCCGCATTTGTTCTCCGGTTAGGCGTTATTACATGTTCGTACAACGCATTTTCCGCACTACTCCCAGAATAGAAATTCAGCGGCTGCTAGCCGGGGACTGTATAACTGGCCCTTAGTAGTGTAGCAGTCCGGCCAAAAATGTTTTGTCAAATTTTCTTTTTCTTGGATATGCCGAGAAGACAATACATTATCTTAGTTGCTTGTTATTCCTGTTAGTCATTTATTTCCACTCTGGTAGTCTGAATCTATGGAATTCGCTAGTAATTATAACAACGCTGATCATTTTCAAACCCAGTCAACCACATAAACAGTGATTGTCATTCACCCATTCGGCTTTATTCGCCCAGCTCTTATAGACCCGTCCCCTTTTGTCTATAGAAAAGTTTATTTCTAGATGCAAAGGATGTGGGTGCTTTGTGTAACAAGGTCTTTTTCCTCAATAGGATGAATTTGCCCCCCCCCCCCCCCCCCCCTGCCCACCCTGAAACTGCCACCGGGGGCAGATACCCCACTTTGCCCCCGCCCCCTAGTTCTGGACCTTTTGCACATACGTGAATCTGACAGCTTAGGCACACCAGCAAAATTTATTTGGATAGCGTCTGGCTGCTTGCTGCAATTGCTTGTACAGCTAACTGCCACACTTCTGTAGCCAGAAGCGGGAGAAGGTACTACTCACACACAACTCAGCTGCACATGCGCATAAGCTCGCTCGCAATCGCTCAAACGAATCTATTGTAAACAGTTGTGATGTCACGCTCATCGGAGGCGATTTGCTGTTATGAAACACTGTATAGTCTTCCTAAATGCTTTGACACATTTTGCTGTTGGCAGACACTTGTATGAGCGTTGTGTTTTGTTCTTGTATATGGTGCATTTCCTTTGCAACTTAAGTTTTATTTTCATTTTTTTCTCTCATTCGTGTTTTATTGCTGCAGTATTATTCTGCAGTAGCGAGATATAGTAATATTCTTTGTTAGAGTATTGGTTCTTACTAGTCAAAGTTACAAAAATGTAACTAAAAACTAAAACAATGAAAAATTCCCAGAATTCTAAAAAATTCAGGGGCTCTTCCTGGTTTTCTCCCAGATGAAAAAATTCCCGGGTTCTTCCTGGATCTCCCCGGTCGTATACACCCTGACAGTTCAACAGACAAAGACTAGATGTGAGCAGACTGGTCCAAACAGTGGGAGACTAATGTTTAGTGATCTAGAAAACAATAATCTTATGCGGAACATGGATATTTGGAACAAGAGGAAACCAGGAAAAGCGTTTTGCAACAGAAAGGTTCCACAGATGAAATGAACAAGTACAAATTATATAGGAATGAAGGGATAAGCAGGAGCTATAAGTTAATTTTAACAATTTTATGATTGACTTACCTGTTCATTTTTTATTTTCTCTTCTGTTGCTTCAGGATCCCAAGTTTGTTTCCCTATTTTAACATCCATAACACAAGGCTCTGCGAAACCATCAGTCACATCTTTTAAAATGAGGAACTTAATATCTGAAAAAAGGATACATACTATCTATAATACACTACAATACGAAATTTATTTCATCAATATTACACAAGATGATTTGACACTTATGGATATGTTGCCAGCAGAAAGAACAGGTTATTTGCAAATAGAAATTCCTCTTAGTCAAAATTTTATTTCAATAATTAATATCGAAGTGTACAGGAATGACCCTTAGAAAGTACCTGTGGCCAAAACTAGCAGCCACGTAAGGATGGCTTAACAATCAGTTATGCAGGCAACTTCATGGTTCATGTTGACAATACACAGCAAATACACTCACGGAAAAGTTAACAACATTTGCTAAACAGCATTCTTGAAGTAGTGCTATCAAACAAACCTGAAGTGTGATGTTTCCAAAGTTATGACCTGCTTTAACCCCATTCACTACTGAAAGTTAACAGGTATTTTGGGAACAACTTGCTTTGTTTACATGAAGCAATTCCATGAAACATTGCTGGATGATCATTTTATGTATGAATTAGTTTAATGTTCTTATACCTTGTCACTTGTGAGCTAAATATAAGCAGTGATAGGTTCATATATGTTGATTTGCATGAAAAACAGTAGGTAGTTTTCTGATTCCTTCTAGCATACACTCTGTATTGACTGATTTGCCATACACATAGAAAAGTCATTGTGTGTAAATGAAAAATATACATGAGTTAAATAAAGAGCATCATTAGATGTTGAACATTATGAACTTCCACCTATTTTATGAAGATTAGGGTGTAGAAACAGCAGGTGAAACTTTTAGAGTTGCTATGGTTGTAGTGAAAACAAACTTTCAAAAGTAAAAGAATGTAAACAGGTTGCTTTTAGTCCTGGTGTATAAGTGATGTCAGTGTAGTATCTTTGGTGGCAGCTTGTACTAATAATTGTAAATAACAGTTGGGTGAAACCGCACATACAATGTTGGTGGCTTTTGCATTGTGTGCTGCAGTTGGCAACTGTTTGTACTATTAATGATGAGAACTGAATGATGAGTCCATATTACACAAGATACAGGAACCAATGAGGGAGTAAATAATGTTTGCTAATGCTGAGAGCATCAAATTGTGTGGCGACATAATGAAATGTATTATGCAGAATGTTTAGATGGAAAACAGAATATTCTGTGAAGTTTAAGCTGTACTCTTAGGTTCCTGCATTAACATAACCTCTAAAATTGAGATGTTTCAAAAATACCCCACAAACTTTTCAAAACAATCAGTGGGCTATGCTACAGATCACTGTCACCACAACTGGTTTTCATCCAGTGACATCTGTTGACTTCGCCTACTGTCAATCAAACTGCACCATTTCAGCCTAACCTATACCTTTTGCTGCACTACAGAGCAATCTGTCACCATAATCAGTATTCCTCCAGCCACATTCATTGGCTTCGCCAACTGACAAACAAATTATTGCACTGGAAGAAAAAAAAAATTATCCCATGAAATCCTTTTTATCTGCCCTTTTCTTCCCCTTCAGTCTTCTGCCTGGTTTGATGTGGCCTGCTGAAAATTCATCTCCTGTGCCAACCTGGTAGCTGTTGCAACTTATGTCCTCAATTATCTGCTGGATGTACTCCAATCTCTGTCTTCATATATGGTTTTTACTCTCTAAAGCTCCCTCCAGCACCATGGAATTTATTCCCTGACCTCTTAACAGATGTCCTATCATACCACCCAGCCTTCTCGTCAGTGTTTTCCAAATATTTCTCTCCTTGTCAATTCTCCTGAAAACCCCCTCATTCCTTTCCTTACCTTATCAATCCATGAAATTTTCAACATTCTTCTGTAGCACTGCATCTCTAATGCTTTGATTCTCTTCCTTCCTGGTTTTCTCATAGTCTATGTTTCACTACCGCAGAATGCTGTGCCCCACATATACAATCTCAGAAATTCCTTCCTCAAATTAAGGCCTACGTTTGATATTAGTAGTCTTCTCTTGGCTTGCAATGTTCTTTTTGCCAGTGCTAGTCTGCTTTTTATGTCCTCCTTGATCCATATATTGTGGGCTATTTTGCTGCCTATGTAGCAAAATTCCTTAATTTGGTTTACTGTGTGATCCCTAATTCTGATGTTAAGTTTCTTGCTGCCCTTATTTCTCCTACTCCTCATTACTTTCATCTTACTTGAATTTACTCTCAGTCCATATTCTGCACTAATTAGACTGTTCATTCCATTCAACAGATCCTATAATTCTTCACTTTCACTCAGGATAGCAATGTCACCAGCAAATCTTAGCAGTGATATCCTTGTTGAATTTTAATCCAACTTTTGAACCTTTCTTCTACTTCTGTCACTGCTTCTTTGACATACAGATTGAACAGCAGGAGCTAAAGACTACACCACTGCCTTACATCTCTTTAAAAACTAGCTCTTCGTTCTCAGTCTAGTCTTTTGTTCCCTCTCGTTTCTTGTACATGTTGTACATTACCCATCTTTCCCTGTAACTTACCCCTATTTTTTCTGACTTAAGAACTTCTTACACCATTTTACACAGTTAAACGCTTCTTCCAGATTGACAAATCCTATGAATGTGTTCTGATCTTTCTTCAGTCTTGCTTCCAGTATTAACTGCGAAGTCAGAACTGCATCTCTCATGTCTTATCTTTTCTAAAGCCAAACTGACTGTAATCCAACATATCTTCAATTTGCTTTTTCATTATCCTGTATATTATTCTTGTCAGCAACTTGGATGCATGAGGTGTCAGTCTCATAGATTGAGCACTCCAACGTGAATAATCATTTTGTTACCACTTCCCCAAATGATTTTAGAAATTTCAATGGAATCTTACCTATCTCTTCTACTTTATTTGATGTTAAGTTGTCGAATACTTGATCCCTTATCTTCTTCTACCATGCCATCAGACAAGTCTCACCTCATACAGGCCTTCAATGTACTCTTTCCACCTATCCACATTGGAATTTTTCATTGCACTCTTACTGTTATTGCCCTTGCTTTTAAATTTCACCACAGGTTGTTTTGAGTACTCTTCATGCCAAGTCAATCCTTCCGACAATCATTTCTTTTTCCATGCAGCCATTTTGCATTATCTTCCCTGCACTTCCTTTTAATTCATTCCCAAGTGACATACCTGTATTCCCAAATTTCTCTAAACATTTTTGTACTTACTAATTTCCTTCATCAAATGAGGTATTTCTTCTGTAATCCATGGTTTCTTCGCAGTTACCTTCCTTGTACCCGTGTGTTTCTTTTAAACTTCTGAGACTAGCCTTTTTAGAAATGTCCTCCTCTCTTCATCTGAACTGTGTATAACACTATTCATAACCGCAGTATCTATAGCCCTTGAGGACTTGAAGCATATCTCTCCATTCCTTAGTAATTCCGCATTCTACTTCTTTGTGGGTTGATTCTATCTGACTAGTCTCTTAAACTTCGGCCTACTCTTCATCATTACTAAATAGTGATCTGAGTCTGTATCTGTTTATGCCTTAATACTAGAAAACCAGAGCTGTCAAAAAGATCGCAACAGGTTTTCAAAACGTTATTTTGACTGCAGTTTTTGTCATATTGCGATGAGCTTCAGTGATTTTTCCATGTTCAAGGTCATAATCACCTGTAATAAATACATTTAATTTTAAAAAAATGGTTAGGACATTGTTACCAATTATACCTAGAACCATGAGACTACTCATTTTGACCACTGTATTGATTATTGTAGCGAAAGGTCTTACAATATGTCCTTCTTCCTATGGTTGAGATGAAATCTGTTAATCAGTCTCTAAACAGCAATAATCTGCACAATAATGAAAGACTTTGAATTTACTTATGCCCATTATCTGCTTCTGCTGCTCCAGTCACATTGTCATTTGTTAGCTCATAGCAACATAGTAATGATGGCTCGCAGATCTCCGTCGCTTACCAATGCAGAATTGTTCGGCCCTCTTACATGATATTCCAGGTAAGTCTCAAGCAGGATGTGACCTAGATGCAGAAGACCTAAGAGAAGATGCTGACGAAGATTACTGTCAACCAAACGATCACTCCAGAAGCAGTGATTCAGATTATGCTGAAAACGTAGTTGCTCAGCCAGGTTAGTAACAATTATGAAACACATTATTTACATGTCAAAATTCAACTTTCATACAAAATTCAGAATTTACACGACAATTCCTCAGAGTGGACACTTCTAATTTGAAGTTTTCTATTGTCCTATTACAGCAGCAGAAATTGTATCACATAAAACAAGATATCAGAAGGGAAAGATCAACACGTGCCTCCTAGGACCACACAATGTGTTGTAGGGTACTGATGCTGTCATGGAGTGGACTCCATCAGACAGAGTTTGGAAAGACCACATCTGGCAGATTGGCGAGTCATAATATCATGAAAGAAAATCCAGGACCTACACCATATTCAAAGCGGTATGTTTCTGATGTCAGTGTAGTGAGTGCACGGCATCTGTTTATTGATGAACCAATACTGAAAGACATAAAACGCGACACAGAAACGGAGGCAAAGCGAGTTCTAGGAAATGAATTGTGGAGTGTAAGTATGAAGAAACTGGAGGCTTTCATTGCTTTATTGTATGCTCATGGTGTTCTTGGAGCCAATAGTAATGAACTTGATGAACTGTGGTCTAAAAAGTTGGGCCCACCAATCTTCACTGATACAATAGGGAGAAATTGCTTTCAAGAAATTCTAAGATTTTTGCATTCCAACTTTAGAAACACAAAATCAGAACATTTGAAGACAGATAAATTCACTTTAGTGTCAAAAGTTTGGAACGAATTCACTGAAAATTGCCATTTGACCTATATTCCAGGTGAAAATCTGACTGCTGAAGAACAGCTTTTTCCAAGCAAAACAGGGTGTCCATTCTTAGAGTATATGCCAAACAAACCAGATATATTTGCTATAAAACGGTGGCTTCTTGTTGATGTTGACTCAAAAGTTTCTGTGCAATGGGTTCCCTTATTTAGGAAAAGACTATCACAGACTATGTGACCAGGTTCTTCCTGACAGTGTAGTAATGAAGTTGATAGAGCCGTTCCAAAAGGAGGGGGCGCAACGTCCCTATGGGCAATTTTTTTTACAACAGTGAAACTGGGCGAGAAGTTGAGAACAAACGGTACTAGCACTGTTGGAACAATTAGACGATCAAGAGGAGAAATCCCTAATGCTGCGAATGCAATGAAGGCTAACCTTTACTACTCATCTCTCTTCAAACATCAAGGCAAACGAAACAAGAATGTGATTCTTTATAGCACTTTGCATTCGGAAGTTGAACTTAAATCTGACAAAAAAAAAGTCCAGAAATAATAGTTTTCTACAACAATACAAATGGTAAGAAAATACACTGTTCGAGCTGGTACTCGTAGATGGCCAGTTCACATATTTTATAATATTCTTGACTTGGCAGAAGAAACTAACAGGGATGAAGATCACTCGTCGAAATTGTACCCTAAAGCTAACAGAGGAGCTCTTCATATGGGGTACATGGACTTGAAAAGTAGCTTGGTGGGAACAGAAGTTGAATCTGGAAACTCTGTGGAAGGAAATAAATGAGGAGACAATGTCAAATGATGAAGTGTAGGAATAAGGCAAGTTATATTTCCAAAAACTGCACACTGCCAGTGTGTGAATCTTGTTCAAAGGACATAACTAAGGATGTGGTATGTGGTTCCTGCTAGTAAAGATGTGTAATTTGCATCAGTGAGTGCAAATAAACTGAACAAAAAGTCAGGCAGTGTTTTACAAATACGTTGTGCTACATGGATTTGGCAAACAGATTTCATGACTATAAGCATACAACATAAAATATTACAGTAATTAATGTTATAATAATGAGTACACAATAAATACATCAGCTTCTTTACTAAAAGAATTTGAAATAAAACTGTGTTTGTTAATTGGACAAAAAGTTTCTAAAAACTTATTCTACTTTGTAATAAATAAAAAATATTGAACTTGAGAAAAATTATATAAATCATCTTATTTTAGTTTCATAAACCTAAAATACACATTTGAAACGAACGCAATAATGGTTCTAGGTATACAATACGTTCCAACGGTTCCAGTGATAACATCCGATATCTAATTTCAGAGTATCTGCTTGATCATGATGTAATCTAACTGTACTCTTTCAATATCTTCCAGCTTTTTCCAACTATACCACCTACTCTCATGATTCTTGAACACAGTATTCGCTATTACTAGACAATATTTATTGCAGAACTCAAGCCTTTCCTCTCTTGTTACTACTACCAAGCCCATATCCTCCCATAATCCTTTCTTCTGCTCCTTCCCCTATAACCGCATTGCAATCCCCCATGACTGTTAAACTTTCATCTTTTACATACTGAATTACCTGTTCAATACCCTTATCTACGCTCTCTTCATCCTCTGCTTGTGTTATTGACATGTAAACCCGAAATATTGTTGTTGGTTTGTCATCAATTCTGATGAGAACATCCATGTCACTAAACTGTTCACAGTAATTCTCTCTCTGCCCTACCTTCCTATTCATAATGAATCCTACTCCCATGACACCATTCTCTGTTTCTGTTGATATTACTCCCTACTCGTCTGACCAGAAATCCTTGTCTTCTTTGCATTTCACTTCACTGACCCCATTATAGCTAGCATTTCCATTTTTGGATTTTCTAGCTTCCTTACCATGTTCAAACTACTGACATTCCTCACCCCAACTTGTACAATGTTATCCTTTCCTTGGTTATTCAGTATTTTTTTCATGATCAACTATTCCACTCCTCCCCCCTTGGCAGTCCCCTCAAGGAGATCTGAATGGGGAACTAATCTGGAATCTTTTCCCAAAGAGAAATCATCACGATTCTTTTGCAATTACAGGTCACATGTCCTGTCAACACACTGTGTGTTTTTAATGTAGTGGTTTCCATTACCTTCCACATCCTTATGCCATACATCACTGCCGATTTTTCTGACTTTCAGGGGCAGTTTCCCACCCCAAGGGAAAGAGTGTGCCCTGAACCTCGCCCACTCCTCCACCCTCTATGACAATGCTGTTGGCAGAACGAGGGTGACTTCTTATGCCGGAATTCTTCACCTGCCATTGTTGATGCTCTTTATTCAAAATTTAAGCAGTGATGAGACTCAAACACAGAACCGAGGACATTCTGATTAATCGTCAAAGATGCTGCCCCTAGATCATACAATACAAGAAACACACGAAAACCAGTAACCAACTTCATAATCCATAATAGCCAGATCAATAATCGCCAATCTCATGCTGTCCATGCTGAAAACAAAAGTAACCAATTTGTATCTTCCACCGAAACATTATTAGATTCAGCCATTTTCATTGGCTACTGTATGCTATCACCCAATGAGCCACAACCAACAGAAAAACTGCCAACAGTAGCACACAGTGGAAGAGCAACCAACAGTGTAAGTGCACTATTAACTCGACAGATCTGAGCTCGACCAGCCAGTTGTGAGCAGGTAGTATCCTAATGTGCAGCTATAGTGTGTCAATGAGCCATAGTGTGTCAATGAGCCATAGTGTGTCAATGAGCCATAGTGTGTCAATGAGCCATAGTGTGTCAATGAGCCATAGTGTGTCAATGAGCCATAGTGTGTCAATGAGCCATAGTGTGTTGACGTGGTTGTGTCACAAATTCGAATGGAGAAACATCTCCACAATGTTCTGAAGTAGAGAAAAAAGTGTGCCAAATCTGTCCCACACATCTTAACTGCCCAACAAAAACAATGATACTGTGACTTGACTGAAGCATAAAATGCAGACAATTATTTTCTGAAAAAAAAATAATCACATGACAAGACTTGGTGTTATCAATTGAAGCTAGCACAAGAAAGGCCACAGTACAGAAACTCACGTGAAGGAGAAATGTTATGACATAACCAACATTTACACCCATGTGCTGCAAGAGTTGAAAAACATCCCAAAGGATTTTTCTGATAGTGTCACACTTTTCTATGAATGTCTTTAGCATTTTCTCAAGGGGGGGAGGACTATGTGGAACATGTGAAGAGCCGAAACTTTTCTCTATTTTTTATCAATCCAGCCTAAAAACTCTCCCGCATAACAGGGTATACTTGAGTGTGCAGGAGATAATGGACTGCCACCCACAATGATGCAGACAGACTCTGATAGTCCAGCAGTGATGACCAGTAGACATATTCAAGAAGGGAGTGAAAGAGAGATTAACATTTAATGTAGCACTGACACGAAGTTCATCAGAGACAAAGCACAAGCTCAAACAGGATAAGGATGGGGAAAGAAATCAGCCCTCTTATTGTAGCCAGAAGCACCTCAAGTCACCAAACACACAACTCTGGGTGGGAAGATGGGCATTTTCAACCCCCCCCCCTCTACCAAAAGCATGAAATTCAAGAAAATAAACACAAAGAAATGCGAGGAAGTGCAATACTGAAAATTTAGGACAGAATGGACGGGAAATTATTTTAGGTTGTGACTGACTGCCTAAGTAAGAACAGGAAGTTGTTTATTAGATTAGTCAAACATAATAAAGAAGGAAATAGTTAAAGCAGAACTAGACACTGTAAGTATATTGAAAGCAGAAGGAAAGGACAGGGGGGTGGGGGAGGATCCATGCTCAACTAGAGATATACCCCACCTTGTGAAATACGGAAACAGAGTACTAAGAGCGAAATACGAAACCAGAAATATATGAATTCGAAATTAAATTAAACCGAGAATGCACATCTGCAGTGATCAATGGCATGAGGATGTGGAAGGCAATGGAAACCACTGCATTAAAAATACAAAATGTGTATGCACAGGACATGTGACCTGTAATTGTAAAGGACATGATGATCTCTCTTTGGGAAAAGATGTTTATTTTGGTGTCAAGAAACAATGAAATTTTGGTTTATGACCTAGAAAAAAATATTATGATCACATGAGCAGCTAAATAAAGAAACTACATAATATTATGCCTGAAATGTTATATTTACAAACTGTTGACCACATTAGTATAGGCCTCTAGAGAAGAGAGAAAACTGGACATTTTGGCTTCATGAAAGGTAAATGTAGTAGTAATTCTGAACTTAATAATATGTGCAAGAAGTAAGTAAAATACAGATATTGTCCCAAAATTTGTGGGCCTAGTGAAATCCTTCCAAAATATACGGTGAAAAATAATTAACATGGAGACAAAGGTGTCATGAAAACAATGATAAGATCACAGACAACATAGATCCTCCATACAGCTGTGCAGTAAGAGGTATCTACAATTTAGTGTTTTATTTTTTACGGAGTAGAATATAATGTGAAGTGAGACATTATGGGAGAAATTTTCCACTGCCAATGCCACCAGTAACACAACGTGATTAAAGGAAACATAGAAACTCTAACATGATATGGCTGTAGGAATCTCAACTTGAATCCTCTGAAATACTCTTCCATTGTGTTGATTGGGCTGCTTTCCAGATTTCTCGATGACAAAAGGAAGAATGAGGCAGGAATCTAAATCTTTACACAGTGTGTGGCCTTCAAATGCCTGGTTCCGAGTTTTGTATTGGTACTAAGGATGACAAATTCAGTAATTGTTACACTACTATTTAAGTGCATGTGGTTTGAAACATGGACTCACCTTTCTCATTGATCTTCATTTCAGTTGTACCTAAATACTGTGGCACAAAAGATCGAAGAGCTGTAGAAACTGGATCCGTAGCTTCTTGTAACTCTTCGTAAAACTTAATTTCCCGTTCACCCTGAACCGGTTTCTCTATAGGCTTCAGGACATAACCATCTTTGTGCTTCAACATTCCTGCATAAGAAAACCGTTACTAAGAACACAATGCAAAAAAAAAAAAAAAAAAAAATCATCAAAGCTTTATTATAGTATAATGTAAACATTACCTAACGATGATTTTCCATCAGATGCACAATGTCCTGCAACTTGATTCTCTAAAGGCACGGTGTCCTGCGATAGGTCATTTTTATTTCTGTCGCATAAACCAAGTGGCTTTGCGTTGAAGCCGTTCCTCTTCAAAAACTTTTCACTCGACTTTCGTCTCGCGAAAACAGAATTCATTTTGGAGTCTTCCACCTAGAACACAATTGTATTGATGAGTTAATTGTTGTTGGAAGCACTTCTACACAATTCGCTGAAATGAAGCTGGAATCCATATAAAACATACACAGAGCAAGTAGTAAAAAAAAAGACAGCGAATTTACCATTTTGTAACAACCCATAAGAACACACCAACAGCGATGTTTCAAATGAGTTTGCAGCTATTGACGTCTGGAAGTTACGCCCACTGTACTGATTTTTTTTTTGTGCCTACATTGCTTGTATTATTCTACGAAAAATTGCCATATCATATGGAAATCATTACTAAAAATACGTATCAGCAAACACACAGCCTTTCTCTTTCGATTCTCCCTAATTTTTGATAAACTGTCACCCATAGCGCCAATGCTGTAAACATTGGTGTCCAAAACGCGGAAGATAGACCACTTTGCCTGAAGTCGACTGTCAAAAAAAGTAGCGTTTAGTCTCCAGTATCAAGACAGTGCAGATAGGACAAAACCAAATCGCTCACGCACTGAAATACTTGGTGACATTTATACCGTGTCGATTGCCGGGTGTCTTCCTGTAGCATCGTCAACCTTAATTTATAACAAAATTAGGCCCACTACAAGCTATATTTCTAGCCTCATCTCGATCTCCTCTGCTGCTACTCACACAGTCAAGTTTCTCAAAATAGAAGTTGCTATGCTGTATGTTCTTCTATTATTCTTTTGTAAGTAAAACCTTCTACATCGCTTGTTATGTGTCTTTATCTATAATTTTGTTTCGACTACTGGCATCATCAGATCAAAACTTTCAACTTGTAAAAGGAAAGCTCAATTAAAATCACTCCACTCCATAAGTACTGCAGTGGCAGTTGTACAGCAACCGTAATCGATGTTTAGAATAAGGAAAACAGTCTTGTGCAACCAAGACTGTCTTTTCTGTTCTAAAGATCTATTACGGTTGCTTTACCAGTGCCACTGCAGTAGTTATGGAGTGGAACGATTTTAATTGCAACTTGCCGAGTCGGCTAGTGAAAAGAGTGGCTTTGGATTTTTACACTCGTGCAATCACTGTTTTTTCTCTATTCCAGAAAAAAGCTCAGTGTCAGTGTTAATAAAAAGTATATCATGTCGATTGCCAGTTGTCTCCATGTCCTTTTGAATTCCCTTAGCATCGTCAACATTTATTTATAACAAAATTAGGCCCTCAAATTCTCATCAGATTGAAAATGTGGAGTTTCAATGAAGTGA
This sequence comes from Schistocerca serialis cubense, assembly GCF_023864345.2. Taxonomy (NCBI): domain Eukaryota; kingdom Metazoa; phylum Arthropoda; class Insecta; order Orthoptera; family Acrididae; genus Schistocerca; species Schistocerca serialis. The sequence goes on from NC_064639.1 coordinate 467,040,923, forward strand.
TTGAAATACAATGCAATGAAACAGTATGCACACTTTACAAGGATAATACGTGGACCTGCTAAATTATTTTCGGGGGTATCCACCATGCAGCAGCCCAGTATGGAAAGCAGCAGTGATACATTGTGTTCACAGTATCCAAGCGGCTTAATATCCAACCCAAGAACAAAAGGATGGCTTCCCCATCATCATACCGAAATCATCAGTCACATTACATGGCTTACTGTCACAATTACTGTCTGTCAGCAAGTAAATAACTACAAACTGAAGGCACAGGACTACCAGCTACATTTACACCTATGTTAACATTTGTATTCTTTGTAGCACTGTACAATATACCATTGCTCTCCACTTTTTAATGACTAATCCATTCCAGGGGTGGATGGAATGTCACCAATAAAGATAAAAACGCTCTATGCATTGTGTGATAAACATTGTTTGAGGTGTTTGTATTCACATATTTCCGCTGGCAATTAAATATCTGAAGTTGTCAGTTGTTTGGATGAACCTTTTTCTATTGTTTTACTTCTCAGCAATTTACCATACAAGCTTTATGAAAAACACCCATTATGGATTTTCCTTTGGCTATTAATAAACTTTATCATTGCTAGTTGCTTTATTCTAATACAGTACTACACTACTGGACAAAAAAGTGAAGCATCCAGAAAAAATAGTCAGATGTCTTTATTTATAATTTCGTTTCGACTACTGCCATCATCAGATCAAAACTTTTAACTCATAAAAGAAAAGCTCAGTTAAAATCACTCCACTCCATAACTACTGCAGTGGCACTGGCACATCAACCATAACCAATTGTCAGAACTGCAGTTCTCTGTGACAGGCAGAACGGCCAACAGAGTGTGTTTAGTGTTGGTACCAGACCAGACAGAATATATAAAGGGTGTGAACAGTATCACACATTGAGTGGAGAACATGGAAATGATGTGCATTCACCTGAGACAGTTTTGACAGCACTGACAGAGTTTTGGAATGGACTTCATTGATGGTCTCCATTTGGCCAGCTTGTCGAATTGTGCAATATCCAGATTTTTGGGGCATTCAGGTGTGACAAAGACCCAATGGTGGACAACAGAGGAATGTGAGGGCCATATATTCGTTGTCGAGGTTCCGGTCAACGAAGTCTGACCACTACATGGGAGTATCCGTGTATTGTACAACAAGGACATCATAATACATTCACATTTGCGTCTGCTATTCAAGAACAAGTAACGGACTCCATGTAACATTGTGTGTCATACTGCACCGTTGGTCAGAAACTAGCAGCTGTCAGGCAAGATAGTTATTGTCCCATGTGTAAGCTGCCATTAATACCAAAACACAAATCGCTGCATTTGGAGTGGTAGTTGGGCAGTGAATAGGAAGGATGGACGACTGATGAATTGTGTTACATTATGTTCAGTGCTGAACCGCTGCTGTGTACTTTCTACATGACAACTGTCGATGAGTGTAGCGGCGACCTGTGGAGAGGTTGCACCCTTCCAATGTTTTGGAGAGGCTCAGCAATGTTATTTCTAGCGCCATGATGAGGGAAGGCATTGTATATGACTTCAGTTCACAGCTGCTAGTGATTGAAGAAAGTCTGGTGGGGCAACAGTACACCACATACGTCCTGTGGCCTCATATGTTACTTGTTGTGTGACAGTATTGTAGTGAGCCAACCATTCATGGGGCGTATTAATGTGAGTCTGAGCGGTATACTGCAGCGGCGTTGACAGCAGGTGAGTGAAAGATGTTATCACTGTAATAATTCAACAAGGCTCACACAGTGCTGTGAGGCAGGTTAGCTTGCTGAAACAGTGACCACACTGGTACTGCACAGGCTAGTGCAGCAAGGGGCAAGGCAGATTTCCACAATGACAGTGGATGTGGTGTTTGAGGATATTGACTGGTAGTAGCGCATACATACAACAAGCACGCCACTGCTTAATATAAGTACTGGTCTTTCAGTTCTACCAGGACAGAGGGGCTGTGCCAGACGAGGATGTCACATGGATCTGCCAGTAGGAGTCAATGGTTCAAGGTCATGGCTGGGCAACTGCTTCTAGCCACTAAGTCCCCAATGGACTTAGTACCACAGTATGGCTGACCATCCCAGGTCAATTCCAGAAGTACAGCTGACTCCTGCCCAGGGACAGCCAGTCACTTCCCATGCACACTAGCTATCTATCGCCATTGTGGTGGGCATCCACCGCCTTGTTGGAGTTGGGTGTCACCCAGAGTCATAGAAGATACAGGAGGGTCGAGTATATACGTCGCTGGTGCAGAAACTGTACAGCTGTCTTACATAATGAGGCTGCCAGTGCTCAGTGGAGTATTCATGTCAGCCTGTGCCAGCCCAGCAGAATTCAGCGATCAGCTGGCCACTTACCCATTGTACCAAGCTGTGCAGATGCTTCAGTAAACTTTTTGTCACATTTGCAGCTGCCTTTCACCAGAGCCTCCTGGGCTCCCACTTTGCCTCCAAACCCACTCATACCATCCTGGCTCATAGCCACCGCTCCCTGTATGGGAGGAGCCTATAGTTTAGTGTAGGAATGGGGTGAGTTCCAGATAATGCCATTTGGATTGAAAAATACGCCTTAAACGTTTCAGTGGTTATTAGACAGTGTGTTGAGTGGTTTGAAACCATTCCAGTGTCTAGTTTACTTAGAGAAGCATCATTTTTCGTTAGAAGAGATGGAGTATTCAGGCCATGTAATTAGTAAAGATAGAACAAGGACAGAGTCCAGGGTAGTGAAAGTTGTACGAGAATTCTCAATGCCTAAGTCCATTAAGGAACTGCAGTCTTTTTTGGGGACCTGAAATAACTACAGAAATTCATGGAAGGGTTTGCTGACTGACATAGCGCAGTCACTCAAGCAGTTGCAAGAAAAGGTGTAAAAATTCATATGGACAGAAGAGTGTCAAGTACCTTTGAAGAATAAAAGAGATTTTTAACATCCAGTCTGGTTATATGAGGGCTATTCAGAAAGTAAGTCCTGATCGGCCCTGAAATGGAAACTACAATGAAAATTTGATGAAGCTTTGCACACATGGGATGGGCATGGTACAATTATCAATTGCGTCACGTCTGTCTTTTCAGTTCTGAGCGCTCAGTGAGCACATAAATATGCCAAAAAAATGCTAGAAAATAGTGTCTCCCACCAAGTATGGGTACATGCTGAGAGATTTCGCTTGATTTCGTGCAGCACCACGTGATGTAACTGTCCTGCATTTCCTTCTCCATGACGGTTTTCAGTTGCACACTGCAGGGGCAATGAGGAGGTTCCTGGAGCGTTTGTGATGGGAAGTGTGTGGGTGCAACCACACAACTCAGGCTTGGCTCTCTCTGATTTTCATCTCTGCTCGTATGAACCACAGGCTATGAAGCCAACATCTTGGCACAGACAACGAGCTGCAGACCAGTGTAGAGAACTGGCAAAAAGTATAGGTGGCTGCCTTCTATAATGAGGGTACTGGAAAGTTGGTACCATGCTATGACAAATGTCATAGAAGAAGCGACTATGTAGAGAAGTAGCTAGAAGGTGTAGCTAACTGCTGCAAATAAAACATTTTTGATTTTCACTGTGGTCTCCATTTCATGACCGATCAGATATTACTTTCCAAATAACCCTCGTAGTACTTCCAGACTTTCAGAATGATTTTATTCTTTCGTGTGATGCAGCTGATCATGCTGTGGGATGTGTTTTAAATCAGGGGATTAACGCTGAAGAACATCGAGACAGCTGAATACAGCAGAGAAGAACTATTCAGCAACAGAGAAAGGGATGCTGAGCATCATTTATGGTGTCACGTATTTTAGATGTTATCTTTATAGAGATGCTGAGCATCATTTATGGTGTCACGTATTTTAGATTTTATCTTTATAGGAAAATATTTCGAGTTGTGTTTTGATTCGTATTAACAGTAATAGATCACTTTTCTTGGTGCATGGAGATGGTTGCTATGCCAAACCAGAAGGCAGTGACTGTCGCAAAGGAAATGATTAACAGCTGGATGTTGAAGTTTGGCATGCCAGGTACTATATTTACATACCAGAGTATGAATTGCAAGTCAGGCTTGTTGAAGGAGCTGTGTCCGTTATTGCATGTGAAGAAGTTAAGAACTAGTCCTCTTCATCCATAGGTAGAATGCTACAGTACACAGAACAACTGGGAAAGTGTTAAGTTACTATTTTAATGCACGTCAAAGTGTGTGATTCAGAAGTAAACACGAATATTGGGTTGTTCCCATATGAGGTGGTTTCTAGTCTGAAGGTGTCATCACTCTTCGATTTGATAAAGGTAAAGGAAGATGAAGATGGCGAGCTGATACGCAAGATTGCAAAAAGAGTATGGAATGTATGGAAATGATACAGAAGGTGAATACAAAGGCAGTAGAGAAGCAGGTGAAATCAGTGAGCTGTGTGGCAAGTTTACTGCAATATAAATCAGGCCAATGGGTGATGTTATCTAGTCCTTACACATCGGAAGGGGAGACGAAGACGTTCATCACAAGGTGTCAAGGGCACTGTCAGGTGCTGGAGAGTATTTCTCCAGTCAACGTGAAGCTTCAGCTGCCAACAAGAACATACTGGTATTCTTAGACCTTTTTGAGGTAGTTTGAAGTCGATTCCAGGAATTTGAAGGGTGGATTCAGGGAAGAACAAGAGGACAAGAAATTAGAGGAAGAGACAAGAAGATGTGGTTAGACCTATGTAAAAAGTACCATATTCGTTAAGATCAAGAGGATGAGGGAAGTTTGTCAAGGATTTCTTTTGTTTATATGTTTGTGTATGTACAGGATTACAGTGAACAAGTGATGTCAGATGGAAGATTTTTTCTGTTATTTTTGTTGTTGGTGAATGGGCTTGCTGCTGACAGCAGCCTTCTGAGGAGAGAGGAAAGGTGACACTTGCCTCTATCCTCAGGTTGGGATACACAGAGGGCAAGAATGGAAGGAATGCAAGTCGTAGCAATATTACATTTCGTCGCCTGATTCGGGGCAGAGGCATTGCAAAACCGGTACCTGGAACGAAGAGCACTGTTCTTGAGGCAAGAGGATGTGATAGTTACCGGCCATCAACGGCCGCTGAAGGTGGTTTTTAACGCATGGGGAATGTGGAATGAGGTGAGGGGGTTGGGAGAAGCATTATACGGACTTCAACTAAGTGCTAAGGACAAAGGGGTACTCACGTAAGTGCTTGACAACACACTGTTGTTCCCGAAATTAACAGATAGAATAATGGATTACGCTCGGGCATCGGACGACGTGATGAATCGGAATTTGGGAGTGTTGCAAGCACGAGTAGAAGCATTGGTCAAGGGAGTTGTAGTGACGAGGCGGTTACAATCATTAGCACATATCGATGTCGCACACGAGGGGTCGTGTCACTCTTGCAAAAAGCCATACATTACGTGTTGTTAATTTTTTGTTACCTGACTAGTACTTGTCAGGGTTACAGAAAGCATGACGCGAGCTACTGTCTGGAACCCAGTAGATAAAACTTACCCTTCTACTACAACATAGCAACACTAGAAGTGAAAACTGACCAAGCGCAATTGTATATTCTAATTCGATTCCCGACCAGGAAGGCATGCAAAGTTTAAGTTCTAATGTTCTAATGTGTGTGAAATCTTATGGGACTTAACTGCTAAGGTCATCAGTCCCTAGTCTTACACACTACTTAACCTAAATTATCCTAAGGACAAACACACACACCCATGCCCGAGGGAGGTCTCGAACCTCCGCCGGGACCAGCCTCACAGTCCATGACTGCAGCGCCCCAGACCGCTCGGCTAACCCCGCGCGGCCAAAGTTTAAGTGTTGCACCATGAACACACCCAATGAAACGTGGAGTTCTTGGAAAATTTGTTTAGAAGAGGATCCATGGTATATTATTAGTTTCAGAAAATGATAGCAGGCATTTAATAATGATGGAGAAGGAATTACAACTTTATCGAAAGGGAAGGTCATGGTGTGTCCAACCAGGGTAATACAAACTAACCAGAGAACATGTGCAGCATAGTTGTTCTTAGACAGACGGAAGGGACTAGACTGTCAGAGGGATATCGTGAAAACCAGACTGCGTTTCCAGCAAGTAGGCTGTCACTGGATTTACGCCACTTACGATGATATGGTAACGGTGGCAAGTTGTTGCAAGCAGGGGAAGCCCATGGAGGCCAGACGGATTGAGCTTAAGGGAAGTGGGTTATTAATCAGTGGGACTACATGAGACATAATGGGGCCAACCTTTCGTCTACCAGCCACAATTATGGGAATCACGCAAGTGAGCATCTCACAACCACAGTTGTTTTGGCCCAATGTACCTTTGGAAGAACTGCCAGCACCGAATATAACAATCCTAAATCGAACTCTTAGAACCTAACTCATTCCCTGGATCGATTCATTGTCGAGCAGGAGGAAAGCATTTCAGCAGAGCGGTTAACGCAGCAAGCAGAAGAATTCAGAAAAGGGCAACAATGTGTAATGGTGGTTTTGAGTACCGCTATACCAAGTGGCACAGTGGCTCTCACATGAAGGTTAAGTTTGCAGAAGCGCAAAACAAGCTTGATAAACAGACTCACAAGCAAGTAGCAATAGAGAAGCTTCGTAAGTAAGACTGGATGCAGTGCTAACCTATGTGGGCAAGCCACCAGTTATTTTGGCTAGCAGTTTCTCTGTATTTTGTACAAACGTGTATTACAGTATGAAATTGGTTTTAAGTCCAATGCGAGGAACCGTGTCTTTTTCACAGAGGGAGGTGGGGGTTATGCAGTTTACCACGTGTGTGTAGGGTGTTACAAAAAGGAACGGCCAAACTTTCAGGAAACATTCCTCACACACAAATAAAGAAAAGATGTTATGTGGACATGTGTCCGGAAACGCTTAATTTCCATGTTAGAGCTCATTTTAGTTTCGTCAGTACGTACTGTACTTCCACGATTCACCGCCATTTGGCCCAATTGAAGGAAGGTAATGTTGACTTCGGTGCTTGTGTTGACATGCGACTCATTGCTCTACAGTACTAGCATCAAGCACATCAGTACGTAGCATCAACAGGTTAGTGTTCATCACGAACGTGGTTTTGCAGTCAGTGCAATGTTTACAAATGCGGAGTTGGCAGATGCCCATTTGATGTATGGATTAGCACGGGGCAATACATTTGTATCGAGACAGATTTCCAGAACGAAGGTGTCCCGACGGGAAGACGTTCGAAGCAATTGATCGGCGTCTTAGGGAGCACGGAACATTCCAGCCTATGACTCGCGACTGGGGAAGACCTAGATCGACGAGGGCACCTGCAATGGACGAGGCAATTCTTCGTGCAGTTGACGATAACCCTAATGTCAGCGTCAGAGAAGTTGCTGCTGTACAAGGTAACGTTGACCACGTCACTGTATGGAGAGTGCTACGGGAGAACCAGTTGTTTCCGTACCCTGTACAGCGTGTGCAGGCACTATCAGCAGCTGATTGGCCTCCATGGGTACACTTCTGCGAATGGTTCATCCAACAATGTGTCAATCCACATTTCAGTGCAAATGTTCTCTTTACGGATGAGACTTCATTCCAACGTGATCAAATTGTAAATTTTCACAATCAACATGTGTGGGCTGACGAGAATCCGCACGCAATTGTGCAATCACGTCATCAACACAGATTTTCTGTGAACGTTTGGGCAGGCATTGTTGATGATGTCTTGATTGGGCCCCATGTTCTTCCACCTACGCTCAATGGAGCACGTTATCATGATTTCACACGGGATACTCTACCTGTGCTGCTAGAACACGTGCCTGTAGAAGTACGACGCAACATGTGGTTCATGCACGATGGAGCTCCTGCACATTTCAGTCGAAGTGTTCGTACGCTTCTCAACAAAAGGTTCGGTGACCGATGGATTGGTAGAGGCGGACCAATTCCATGGCCTCCACGCTCTCCTGACCTCAACCTTCTTGACTTTCATTTATGAGGGCATTTGAAAGCTCTTGTCTACGCAACCCCGGTACCAAATGTAGAGACTCTTCGTGCTCGTATTGTGGACGGCTGTGATACAATACGCCATTCTCCAGGGCTGCATCAGCGCATCAGGGATTCCATGCGACGGAGGGTGGATGCATGTATCCTTGCTAACGGAGGACATTTTGAACATTTCCTGTAACAAAGTGTTTGAAGTCACGCTGGTACGTTCTGTTGCTGTGTGTTTCCATTCCATGATTAATGTGATTTGAAGAGAAGTAATAAAATGAGTTCTAACATGGAAAGTAAGCGTTTCCGGACACATGTCCACATAACATATTTTCTTTCTTTGTGTGTGAGGAATGTTTCCTGAAAGTTTGGCCGTACCTTTTTGTAGCATCCTGTATACAGTATATACTCTGTTGTGAGCCAGTGTGGTGTATTGCAGCAGCGCTGACAGCTGGTTAGCATGGAATGTTGTCACTATAATTATTCAAGACGGCCAATGCAATGTTGTGAGGCAGTCTAGATTGCTGAAACAGTGAAATCAGCGTTACTGCACAGGCTAGCGCAGCAAGGGGCAAATCATACATTTCCACATTGACAGGGTCAGTGGTGTTTTAGGACAAGTGACTAGTAGCGGCGCATATGCACAACAATCACACCGCTGCCGACTATAAGCACTGGACATTTTTGTAACGAAATTATTATTAGTATCATAGCTCTATAAGGACAGTGGGCCAGTGCCAGATGAAGATGTCACATGGAGCTGCCAGCAGAAGTCAGTGGTTCAAAGCCATGGCAGGATAAGAGATTCTATGCACTAAGTCCCTCCCCTGCTCTCCAGACCTTATGCCAGAGTTCAGCTGGCCATCCCTGGTCAACTCCAGCAGTACAGCCAACTCTTGCCCAGGAGGCAAGGAGTCACTCCCTGTGCACACACCAGCCACCTACAGCCATCACAGGATGGGTGTCTCATCGTGCTGGGCACCCACCATCATCATGCAGACATGTGTTGCCCAGGGCCACAGCAGATACAGCAGTGTCAAGAATACATGTTTCTGGTGCGGAAAACATGCTACGGACTTCCACAATGAGGCTGCTGGCGCTTGGTAGAGTATCCGTGTCAGTATTGTGGGATGTGCAAGCAGCCAGCCAGCCACTAACCTAGTGTATCGAGCAGCGCAAAAGCTTCAATAAACAATCTACCTCCTGGACTTCAACCTCATCTCCACCACCCGCTCGTACCGTCCTGGCTCGTAGTGTCCCATCCATGTACCTGGGTGCTTAAGTACTGTGGTGCCACATAAAAAGACGATGCTCGTCCACACGTAGCACATGTCTTTATGACTTGTCCACCTGATGCTGAGGAACTCCCGTGGCCAAGAAGAGCCCTCCCCCTCTCCCCTGATCTGTCCCCAGCAGAACATGTGTGGGAGTAGCTCAGACGTCAACTCAGTTCCAGTGACAGTACCCAGGAATTCTAAGGCCTGTTACAATCGTTGGGGGCCATCTGGCCTCATAAGAGGGTACAATTGTTTTATGACATCCTTTCAAACTGAATCAGTACATGTTTCCTGCCCAGACGGAGCGCAACTTAAGACTGATAAGTGGGCTCATACAGGGTGATTCAAAAAGAATACCACAACTTTAGGAATTTAAAAATCTGCAACGACAAAAGGCAGAGCTAAGCACTATCTGTCGGCGAATTAAGGGAGCTATAAAGTTTCATTTAGTTGTACATTTGTTCGCCATTTCAGCCAATAAAGTTTTTCGTCCCTTTTTCTTCGAAGATGCTACTGTAACTGGACTACAGTATCTGGAGATGTTAGAGAATTGGCTGTTCCCTCAGCTCGAACAAGAAGCACAACAATTCATATTTCAGCAGGATGGAGCGCCACCACATTGGCACTTATCTGTCCGTAACTGCCTGAACGTCAACTACCCGAGGCGATGGATCGGCCGCCAGGCAGCCCGTGACAGAGCACGTCATCACTGGCCTCCAAGAAGCCCTGATCTTACCCCCTGCGATTTTTTCTTATGGGGGTATGTTAAGGATATAGTGTTTCGGCCACCTCTCCCAGCTACCATTGATGATTTGAAACGAGAAATAACAGCAGCTATCCAAACTGTTACGCCTGATATGCTACAGAGAGTGTGGAACGAGTTGGAGTATCGGGTTGATATTGCTCGTGTGTCTGGAGGGGGCCATATTGAACATCTCTGAACTTGTTTTTGAGCGAAAAAAAAACCCTTTTTAAATACTCTTTGTAATGATGTATAACAGAAGGTTATATTATGTTTCTTTCATTAAATACACATTTTTAAAGTTGTGGTATTCTTTTTGAATCACCCTGTATTACGAAGTTTTTGTAAATTTGACTCCATATTGTAATCGCTGAGATAACTCCACATACCCTCTGAATATATTAAGTTTCATTTCGTTTCCTCCCCATATTCTGGGTGCTACACTTTTTTGTCAAGCAGTGTGTATTTTTATTTTTTGTATCATTGACTGTATTTCATAACCTTACTTTCACCATTCTGTACTGGGCTAAGAAAATTGACACTGTGTTTACATTCCACGTATTGTCAACACACCCCCATTTGATCGCGATGTAGTATGCTGTTCCATTCGTTTCCATTGGTGATAAGTGAGAATCAGGATTAAATGTTCATATCCTGTCAAACTATGCTGTAATTCCAGAATCCTTTCTTTCAGGAGTGCTAGTTCTGCAAGGTTCGCAGGAGAGCTTCTGTAAAGTATGGAAGGTAGGAGACGAGATACTGGCAGAAGTAAAGCTGTGAGTACCGGACGTGAGTCATGCTTCGGTATCTCAGTTGGTAGAGCACTTGCCCGCGAAAGGCAAAGGTCCCGAGTTCGAGTCTCGGTCGGGCACACAGTTAATTTGCCAGGAAGTTTCATATGCTGTAATTAGTCTTTTTCCGTGATTCCAATGTACAAAATAAGGGATATGCCTTGATTCCTGTTCGAAAATAAATAAAATAATTACTGTATCTTTGTTCCAGCATTTGCCATTTCAAATTCGTCGCTACTTCTTTCTAAACGTTAGACGAAAGACACAGTCAACCGCTCTCTTGCTGCTACCTGTACCATATAAAGAGCCACACTTCATGATGTTCCTTCAAACTCAGAGTAAATGCAAAATCCCCTAAGGAAATGGTAAATTGCGTTGAATGTAAACTGTGAATGAATAGTATCAAAACTTTAGAAAATCGTTGCAGTTTTTCATATGGACAGAAATGAAAAGTAAGGGGTTCGTTTGTTTCCTTGAGTTGATATTACAGTACATCGAAAAATAGCAATGGAAATTCACAATGGACACCAAAGGAACGGAACGGAATACATGTGACATCACTATCAGTACATACAGGTAGACATCAGTTCCCTTAGCACAGTGCCAAACAGTGAAACTGAGATTATGAATACCATCTATGACACAAAGTGTCAGGATGAAAAGAAATTTGTGGCACAACTTGACTAACAGAACGGATCAGTTGATAGAAAACATTATGTGTCATCAAAGAATCATCAGGACGTTCGAGGCAGGACACACATTTTCGGTCAGCGCCCAAGTTGAACCCAAGGGGTCGTCGTAGGGCATATAGGACGTCAACTGTTCGAGGTCGCGACCTGTCACAAGCTCATGACGCGCCACCGAAGCTAGTTCTGGGCGTCACTGAATTCACAAATGGCTCCTTTGCTACCTCTGATCTAGGGCAAACCACCCTCCGTGCTGCCAGCCGTTAACACTATGCCGCCACCACTGTTCGCTCACTGGTACAACCGGCAGCCTCACTACCCTTCCTGTAAATACACAGACGAGTGTTCTAGGATGAGGGAGCCCATGGACGCAGAACCATTCCCACCACCCAGTCCGCTCCTAGCTGTGATTTACCAATTCAGCTGCCCACCTCCAACACGCTGCTAGTTTTTACCCTGCCCCTCTCCCCCCAAACCGTCGCCATCGGAGGTGGTCATTCCAGAAGTGTCTCAATCCCTAAGCGGTCGCTCAGCTATGTCTACTGACACCTGCGACGCCATAAACTCGGTCAATATTGGTCCTACATGACGATTAGAGGGTAGAAGGATTTAGCACCTCCGCCTACAATGGCTATCGATAGCCGCGCTGACTCAGAGATGCTGCAGTCACCAGCAGGGGAATTACCATGGCAGGCCGCAAGAGGCGAGATGGTGTGTCACTTGGGCGATGTCGCTAATCCAGCTGCCAGACAGCCTGAACTGGTTCTGTGCTATATGGATTGTCAAGTCAGTCGTCATATTAAGTAAACCATATCGTATCATATCATATCAAGTAAATCATCGTATCGCTATGCCTATAACGATAGCTGTCTTCCTAAAATAAAATAGAAATCACAAAATCTACTTGCCACTTTATTCCATAGCTTTCCATGTATCACATGTTTAGTCTGGCATCTGATTTGGCCACTGTTTACAAAAGTCTTGTTGATTATCAACGACAATACAATGTTGTTGTTGTTGTTGTGGTCTTCAGTCCAGAGACTGGTTTGAAGCAGCACTCCATGCCACTCTATCCTGTGCAAGTACCTACTGCAACCCACATCCTTCTAAATCTGCTTAGTGTATTCATCTCTTGGTCTCCCTCTAAGATTTTCACCCTTCACGCTGGCTTCCAATACTAAACTGATGATCCCTTGATGCCTCAGAACATGTCCCACCAACTGATCCCTTCTTCTAGTCAAGTTGTGCAACAAATTCCTCTTCTCCCAAATCCTATGCAGTACCACCTCATTAGTTAGGTGATTGTCGTATCGGCCACCGCACAGCAGCCGTCAACTCGGCGCGGCGTGCTACAACACGCGCGGCCCCTGGCGCCGCACACGATGTCAACAACTGGCGCCAGTGAACGCGTCGTCGCGGGGTTAGCGGCAGCGTACACACCACTGTCGATACGGATTACCCTGGCGGCGCTGTCCTTGCCACCAGAGTGAGCAACCGTATAAGGGCGCCATCTACCAACACTCTGATTGGACGGACCTGCGGATTTAAGCGAGCTCCCTGAGCCCGTTTAACCAGTTCAAACTTCGCCGATGACTGTGTTACTACCCGGCTGCTGGATTCACGACGACCGAATCGTACTGTGGCCTCACTGGCTGGAAAATTGCGACGCGTCGGTATCGACTGGTTGGCAGTGGTTTGGACTTGTATTCTCTACAAGTGACTCTAAATTCTCCTTGGCGCTACCGCCAGCGAAGTGTTGTATAGTCGAACTTAAGTTTTATTTTGAGTGACAGAAGGTCAAATAAATTTGGTTATCACGGAATATTTGTTGTGTTATAGTGCGGACATAACAGTGATCTACCCATCTAATCTTCAGCATTATTCTGTAGCACACATTTCGAAAGCTTCTATTCTCTTCTTGTCAAAACTATTTATCGCCCATGTTTCACTTCCATACGAATACTTTCAGATGAGACTCTCTGACGCTTAAATCCATACTGGATGTTAACAAATTTCCCTTCCTCAGAAACGCTTTCGTTACCATTGCCAGTCTAAATAATACAATTGTTACGTAATTTTATGTGATGAGCAGAACGATGTTATCGACGATCATGCAGACCTGTAATTGGCTTTACAAAACACTTTATAGGAACTCGAAAAGTCTATGGAAATGTAAATGCTTAAATCAAACAAGATGCATACCACTTACAGACATTGAAAACTAAACAAAAACTTTCTCCAAAGTTATTTAATATTCACGTTTTAAATAGTCTAAAAAAAATAATTCTGAGATGATACTGGGTATGTAATGAAACACGAAAAAATATATCAACAGCATATTGCTTCCTACGGATCAAGTTATTCTTTGCAAAAATAAGGATGACTTACAAATTGTGCTGCACCATCAAACCATGGCACCCACATTCTAAATAACGAAATTCAACAGCTTAGAGTGAGAAGAAAGGAAATTCGGGAGAATTGATGACGACGATGTAGCTATACAAGAGAAGCTGTACCATACTTTGGACAAGAGAATGTAGGGACACCAACTATTTGATATATGAAAGTGTGAAGGCAGAACTGGCAGCCACATAATTACTAAAGCGCAAGGGCATAAGAAAATATTACGTTGGTGCACAATTTCGTAGCGTTTTCGTTTTGCATGTTGGTATTCAGATTGCCATGGGTTTATTTATCGGTTGTCATTTTTTTATTTGTAGTTCACTGTTGCTATTTGAGTTTACATCTTGTTATTTTGTCATTTGGAGAGAGTGTGTGCAGCTGTGGACGGTAGAAAATGGAATGCCAAGAGAAGAAATCGGAACATTCCCGACATATTCTTGTGTTTGAATTCGATAGAGGGGTGACATCAGCGGAGGCAGCCAGAAAAATTTGCGCCTTGTGTGGGGACAATGCCACAAAAAAGAGCATGACAAGAAAATATACACATCAAAGAAAGTTTTGCATCACCTTGGTTCCGGAAGTTCCGGAACCTATACAGAAAATTGGAATAGAGATCAACATAAACATCATTTCCGCCCTTTTTTTGCTCATGAAAACCACACATTGCATGTTATACCACCATACAACGAGACCTTCAGAAGTGGTGGTCCAGACTGCTTGCTGTACACACCGGTACCTCTGATACCCAGTAGCACGTCCTCTTGCATTGATGCATGCATGCCTGTATTCATCGTGGCATACTATCCACAAGTTCATCAGGGCACTGTTGGTCCAGATTTTCCCGCTCCTCAACGGCGATTCGGCGTAGATCCCTCAGAGTGGTTGGTGGGTCACGTCGTCCATAAACAGCCCTTTTCAATCTATTCCAGGCATGTTTGTAGGGTTCATGTTTGGGGAACGTGCTGGGCACTCTACTCGAGCGATGTCGTTATACTGAAGGAAGTCATTCACAAGATGTGCACGATGGGGGCGTGAATTGTCGTCCATGATGATGAATGCCTCGCCAATATGCTGCCGATATTGTTGCGCTATTGATCGGAGGATGGCATTCACGTATCGTACAGCCGTTACGGCGCCTTACATGACCATCAGCGGCGTACGTCCGCCCACATAATGCCACCCCAAAACGGCAGGGAACCATCACCTTGCTGCACTCGCTTGACAGTGTGTCTAAGGCGTTCAGCCTGACCGGGTTGCCTCCAAACACGTGTCTGATTGAAGGCAGATGCGGCACTCATCGGTGAAGAGAACGTGATGCCAATCCTGTGCGGTCCATTCGGCATGTTGTTGGGCCCATCTGTACCGCGCTGTATGGTGTCGTGGTTGCAAAGATGAACCTCGCCATGGACGTCGGGAGTGAAGTTGCGCATCATGCAGCCTATTGCACACAGTTGGAGTCGTAACATGACGTCCTGTGGCTGCATGAAAAGCATTATTCAACATGGTGACATTCCTGTCAGAGTTCCTCCGATCCATAGTCAGTAGGTAGCGTTCATCCACTGCAGTAGTAGCCCTTGGGCGGCCTGAGCGAGGCATGTCATCGACTGTTCCTGTCTCTCTGTATCTCCTCCATGTCGGAACAACATTGCTTTGGTTCACTACGTTACGCCTGGACACTTCCCTTGCTGAGAGCCCTTCCTGGCAAAAAGTAACAATTCGGACGTGATCGAACCGCGGTATTGACCGTCTAGGCATGGTTGAGCTACAGACAACACGAGCCGTGTACCGCTTTCTTGAAGGAAGGACTGGAACTGATCGGCTGTCGGACCCCCTCCGTCTAATAGGTGCTGCTCATGCATGGTTGTTTACATCTTTGGGTGGGTTTAGTGACACCTCTGAACAGTCAAAGGAACTGTGTTTGTGGTACAATATCCACAGTCTATGTCGATCTTCAGGATTTCTGGAAACCAGGCTGCTGCAAAACTTTTTTTGGTGTGTGTAGTTTTCTCGCTTTGAGGAGGATCGTTCTGACATTACTGGCTCTCCACATTGAGAAAAATCTTCGCAATTTGATGAACATAGTTTAAATGCATTAATCTACAAAGATGCAAGTCAGTGTACTCGAGAACTGTCAAATTTGATGACTGCGATCATTCCGTGCAACATTTGGATGAAACAGGAAAGGTACAAAAATCGGGTGTATGGGTACCGCCTAATCTAAGCAAAAATCATAAAAATCGACGAGTAACCTTATGTGTATCTATGCTTGCTCGTCATCGCTTGACTCGTGAACAACACCGACCTTTCCTATGCTGTACTGGTACAAACGTCGAGAAACGGTGTATCTATATTAGCTCTGAGTACCATGGGACTTAACATCTGTGATCATCAGTCCCCTAGAACTTAGAATTACTTAAACTTAACTAACCTAAGGACATCACACACATCCATACCCGAGGCAGGATTCGAACCTGCGACCGTAGCTGTCACGCGGTTCTAGACTGAAGCGCCTAGAACCGCACGGTATCTATATTAACGTAAGGAAAAGAAAGGAATCGTTGAGTCCAAACAATGCAGCAACTCCCCGTACAAACAATTGCGCGCATCCACAAAAGTAATGTTACGCATCTGGTGGAGCAGCGGCGGTGTGATGTACTAAGAATTGCTTCCCTGAGGTGGAACCATCACCGCTGGCATTTATTGTCGACAACTAAGACGTCTTGCAGACGCAATACAAGTGCAACTACCAGGAAACCTGCATGAAGTGATGCTACTCCACGCTAAAGCCCGCCCGTGTTCTGCTATACTGACAAAAAACGCTATACAGGAGTTGAATTGGAAAGCCATTCCACACTCACCTTATTCACCTGATCTTGGGACCTCAGATTTTTACCTTTTCCACTCTGTATCGAACAACCTTCAAGAAACTGCCTTTCCGCATGAAATGCGCTCCGAACTTGGCTAAGCGAGCTCTTCGCCTCAAAACCATGTAATTTCTAAGGTCGCGGAACCCAGAAGTTACCCCAGCGTTGACAGACTATTGTAAACAGTGAACGAGAATATATTATTGACGACTAAAGCCTATGTTACGTGTACGTGGTGTGTTTATTAAACTAAGGGACACAACGAAATCATGCACCAACCCAATTATCTGGCTTTCACAAAGATGCTTGAGAACAGAATACACCCAAAAATCGAACTGATTTTTTAGCAATTTATATCATTAATTGTAAGTTGGAAAGGGATAGCGCGAAACGTAAGTGCAAGCCTTACTTTAAAAAATCACAATCCTAAATAGGTAATATGACAGGACTACAAAAAGTAAGTTACAGCTTACTATAGCAAACTTAGTAGCTTGTACTGGATGATGCACTATGCTTCAAAGTGACACGGATAAACGTCGCTGTTGTTCAGTATAGCTACCAAGTCTCTGTAAACAATCATTCAGTTCCTCGGTGATAGAAATACGATCATTGATTACGGAGCTGTGTGAACGTCTTCGCCATTAGAGAACCTCTTTCCCTGTCAGATGTTCATTCATCTGAGACCTTGCTCGAATTTTTAGCACCTTTTCGCTGTGACTGTGTATGACACTTCATTTGGTCCATATACCACCAGAATGCCATAGTTTGATAAAAGTAAATTTTCTGATCAGTAGCAAAATTTCACGAAATTCATGCAACAAAAAAAAAGACAACTCCGCATTTAGGAAGTTTTGGAACATGAAAAGTGGACAGCTTATTTCAAAATCACAGAATAATGAATAATTTTTTTCAGTGTTATTGAAATTATCAGACTATTACAAAGCAGTTCCTCCTCATAATGCCAATGTTGAAAGGATGTTCTCTTACACAAACGCCCAGTGGACAAAGGAACACAATAAACTGCAAACCTACACAATCAGGAAGATGATGTTGTTGTGTAAGTTAAAATTATTCTGCCAAGGGTTCCACGAAATTATTTCTACGAAAAATAACATTATCGATAAACTGGGTGCAAATGAAAAAGATTAATGATTAACTAAAGATTGTTGTTATTTCTTTATAAGTCTAACTGCAATGACCAAAGTTATTGAAAATATTTTTGTTTACAGAAGACTAGACAATAGTCTATTTTGTTTAATGAAGAACTTTCAGTTTATTTTGACGTACGTTTATCTTATCAAAATGACAGTAACTGAGAAGACTGAGCACTTACTTGCCATCGTAATTGCCGAAATATAAGGCTGTTTAGTAATGTTTTTTTCTTTTAAATTAAACCCATGTAAGTCTGATCTAAAAAAAAGTGACTGTAATTGGCTATTAATAAACGACTGAAAATATCCAACTGATTCTAGTTCTATGTAAGAGAGAAAGTCCTTCTTTTAGGGCAAAATGTCCGGCTAAATGCAACTTCGAGTCCGGCTTTTCTACTTTTGGACCTAACAGCCCTAGCCACGGGGCCATCACTTCAGGCCAGGAACCAAACACCAGTCTACGCAGTGGGTGAAAGCCACAGGCTAGAATAAAGAAAAGGCGAAGTCGGTTGCAACAGCCGTAAATGTCATGGCCCGCGGTTTGCTTTCTTCTGCATCTGAGTGGAGGAAACATTTGGTCTGGAGGGAAAAGTTCTTTGTCAACGAAAAGTTAGGGAATGTGACGCACGAATCGTCGGAACAATCACTCTGTTCAACAGGTTTTGTCCATTCTGCCGTCCACCTGTTCACGTATCTAAAGAAATTTGTGACTGTATAACGCCGCTTTCACACTATACGGTTTTGACCGTACGGCAAAAAGCCGTACGAGTTTTAGCCGTGCCTGTGTTGCTTTCACATTACACGGCTTTTTGACGTGACCAGTTGTTGGTGTCTATTCAGTTTGCTTAATGTGTGTATCAAGATGAACCGTAAACGAGTTGTTGCTTTGTGGTTGCTTCATCGTCGCCGCAAAAGAAAAGGTCGTCTTTTGTGGGTACACCCCATTAACCAGAGAAGAGACGAAGTGGGTTTATTTTATACACTCTTTGAAGATTTGAGGAACGACGGAAATAAATTCTTTAACTATTTCCGAATGTCTATTACCTCGTTTGACGAATTACATAGAAAACTAAAGGATGTGTTACAACGACAAAACACACAATTCCGCAATTGCATCCAACCTGTTCAAATGCTGGCTATCACGTTAAGGTAATTTAATACATAAAAACTAGTTCTGTTTATTTACTTATTTATTTGTGTTTTACATTTTTATTACGCTCAGATTATGAAGTAGAAAAGTCAATATCAATATCAGCAGTTGAAACCAAAGAGTTTGTAGCAGGACTGACTGTACTGTCACTTTGTGGCGACAGGCTCTCTGCAAAAACGTTGTAGAACTGCGTTGTTGATGGTGGGCCTTCATGGCTACTTGTGGAAGGCGAAGGGTATGGTGGTGGCACTTTATTAATTCGTTGATAAGAACTGCGACCTTGAGAAGTCTGTAATGGTTGTTCGAGAAAAGTAGTTGGGTTTGGTGCAGCTGGAGGAGGACGAATCTGATGCGTATGGTAAGAGGATATTGGAGCAGCATTTTCCATAGGTGAATAAGAATAAGCTTGAAATCTATTATTATAGGGCATGGGAGGTGTGTAATGGGTAAATGGAGGAGGTTGAGCTGTCAATATATTTCTCCTTTCATATATATTTTCTATAACTTTGAGGACTCCCATCTGAAACTGAAGATAATCCTGTTCATCAAATTTTTCCAGATGAGGCTTCAGACTAAGTAAAAATGACATTTTGCTGCAAGGTTTGTCTTCTTCCAGAGCTCGTAATATTTTCATTTCGATTGCATCAGGTTTTCTATGTTTTCTGTTTGTATGGCACTCGCTTTTGGATGTTTGTTGTGTGGGTGCTGTATCAAATGGCCCAGAAACATTCTCAGTATTTTCGACGGAGCCCTGCGTTTCTATATCTTCTTCCAGTCTGGCGGTGCGTTCCGATTGAAAACTGTCCTCCGTCTCTCGAGCATCATACAGCTTTTTTAGAAACTGCAGCTGATCAGAATATACATACTTTTTCATTTTCTTTGCTGCTGAGCCACTTTTTTTCGCAGCTTGAATTTTTATGTTTGACTTCACAAAGGAGTCTCGTAGATTGGTCCACCTCCGTATTACTTCTATACCTACATCAAAAGAAAACAAAACTGTATGAAAACATTTTAATTTTGTATAGAAAAAAGCAAAACTGTAACAAAAAATGTCCACTGCAAACTAAATGTCACTGATTTTTTTTCGTTTTGTTCAGGTATCTGGCAAGCGGTTGTTCCTTCACTGACTTACATTTCCAGTACAGAATTGGGATTTCTACAGCAAGTAAAGTGGTTAATGATGTATGCACAGCAATTTGGTCATCACTGCGGGAAGAATGTATACAAAGACCGACCAAAGAGGTATGGGAATCAATAGCGGCTGGATTTGAACGTACTGCTAATTTCCCCCACTGCTTAGGAGCGGTGGATGGAAAACATATCCGTCTTACTGCCCCATTTAATAGCGGATCAATGTACTTCAATTACAAAGAATACTTTTCTGTGGTTCTGATGGCTGTAGCGGATTCCAACTACAGGTTCATTTATGTCGACGTAGGAAGTTATGGCAAAGACTGTGACTCTTCAGTGTTCAGACGGTCCAGTTTATGGAAGTCAATAGAAAGTAATTCCCTGGAATTTCCAGACGTCCAATGTCTGCCTGGTACGGAAGGTCCAAAAGTACCCTACTTCTTCGTGGGAGACGCAGCATTTGGCCTACACACGCATTTGCTCCGGCCTTTTGGGGGAACAAACTTGACAGTTGAGAAACGTGTATTTAATTACCGTTTGTGCAGAGCAAGGAGGTATGTGGAATGTGCTTTTGGCATCCTCACCAATAAGTGGCGGTTGTTTCACCGACCTTTAAATGTTCATCCAGATTTTGCAGTAAAAATGGTTAAAGCTTGCATTGTTTTACACAATTTTGTACGTCAGAGAGATGGATTTATAATTGAAGACACCACATCCTTCACTGGTTTGGAAGACTTAGCCCAAGATGCCAACATAAGAGGAGGACTGACAGCCAACGCCATAAGGAACACTCTTTGTAAATATTTTATGACAAATGCTGGAAGCGTGTCATGGCAGATGTCAAAGATATAAATTAACAAGCCTTTTCCTTTTTGTAGATTGTTTGTGAAAGCCTGCGACTGTATAGTAAATAGTTTTCTTTATAAATAAATTACTGCTACCACTCACGTTTTTAATCGTTTTGTTTATATTTTGTACGACGCGTTTCGGGAAATAATTCCGATCTTCAAGTGCGTTTTTTTCTCTAAGTTTTCATTATGTGTAGTGTTTTTTTATTTGTGAGGTCTTGTGCGTGTTTCTCTTATAAATTACAGTAAAGAAAACAGAATGCAAGACCTGACACATAAAAAGACACCACACATGATGAAAACTTAGAGAAAAACGCACTTAAGGATGGGAATTATTTCCCGAAACGCGTCGTGCAAAATATAAACAAAACAAAAAAAACGTGACTGGTAGCAGTAATTTACTTATAAACAAACGATTTACTTTTAGAATAAAATTTATAACGTTAAATAAAAACTGTTTAAAACGTATTAAATGTAATATTAATATATTAAATAAATACTTACCAAACGCATTTTTATCTTTGTCTTCCATCTCATCAAAATCTTGCTTCAGTGCTACGCAAACTTCCCGCCAAGCATTCTTTGTAGCAATACGATCTCTATACGCATCTAGAGTTTTGTCCCACAGAACAGGTCTTACTTCCACCAAGGTTATCAAAAGTTCAGTATCAATTTCATCCATTCTTCTACACTTTTCAGTAAACAAGAATAAACACAAATGAATAAAACGACACTACAACGAACTAGTCGACGCCGTACGGCTCAAAACCGTCCAGTGTGAAAGCATGCACTTAGTCACGTAGGCCACTGTTGTCGAACTTGCCGTACGGCGACCGTCTGTTGTAGTGGCAAGACACGGCTGCAGCACGGCACGGCAGCGGCATTTTGCCGTCGCCGTATAATGTGAAAGGCGCCATACATTTCTTCACACCTACAGCCGTACGGCTTTTTGCCGTACGGTCAAAACCGTATAGTGTGAAAGCGGCGTAACAGTTCTAGTTCGAATGAACCAGCTACCGGTATGCCATGTGTGACTGTGTATTTTGCAGATATTCGAGAATCGTACTTCAAGGATGGAATCTAGCTGCCGAAAAAAATATGGAACGTTGAGTATTAATTGTTAGTTGGAAAGGGATAGCGCGAAACATAAGTGCAAGCCTTACTTAAAAAATCACAGCCTTTCACTACGAAGCCGAGAAAGTTACACTTTCCCGTGCTATAGTGACAACTGAATTAATGTTTAAACCCATTTAACAATCGCGATATACAGGGTGGAGAACGGCAGGAAAGGGGACTACGAACCGAGCAAAATTTTCCAGATAACCGTAGGTCAGAAATGCACTGGTGTGGAGCTACGGCCGTAAAACGACAGCTAATCGACGACGAGCGTGCGGAAGTTTGTCTGGTAAGCAGGCGCGTTCGGTTGTGTCCTGCAGTGAGATGTTATCCGGCTTAGATGCTACTGAGCTATGCTGTGGTACTGTATTTGTTAGAATAAAAGTTCATCTACTCTCTCTGTACATCAGCAAACATTAAAATATATTGCCTTTAGATTTCATTATTAATAACTATGCACCTTACAGTTCCACATACCGACAACTTTACTGCAGTTTTGTCTATGCATTACAGCTTATGATCTTAACAAGTAAATGTCGTTACGATACTTTAGAATAGTTGGTTTAATAGTAAAGCGTTAGTCGGTAGACACAACAGACAAATCGCGTCTGATATGACAGCCACAGATAGGAATTTAAAAGTTTTTCTAACACTGACTGTTGATCTGAAACCATTCCCTTCAGCTGGTGTTATTAGTAAATATGGTCTTTAGCATAACAGGTATCAGCTGGAGCTATTCAGTTTCAAACTCTAAACCCGTACTCTCGATTCTTTGAAGAATCAAACTCCCTTATGTAAAGCGTCATATCTCCCTAACGATGTGTCGTACAATAGTATACATTTGCAAGTACATTCAGTGGTTTATGCGAATACTGTCTGAAAAAGGTGTTGCGAATTGAGTTAATAGTACAGAGATAATAAATTAAAACGTCATGTCGGATACTTCAGTTTTATTGTATGAACAGAAGAAAAAAAAGCGATAATCTTTCTCCGTTTCATCAATTTGTGTAGGTGTCTGCGAGAAAAAGTCTCATTATCATCATCATCTTGCGCAGTTTCCAGCCTCTAGCCGGGTCTGTTTGGAACATAGGCCTCTCCATCGTCGTCTCTCTTGCCACCATCTCTTCGTCTTCGCCTTGGTACTGTCTTCTCCTTTCTTCTGGATGCATTCCTCTACTCCTTTCGGCCATCTGTCTCTCGGTCTTCCTCTTGGTCTCTTTCCTTCCAGTTTTATCTTGTGTATCCTCCTGGGTATCCTCTTCTCCTCCATTCTCTTAATGTGTCCATACCATCTCAGCCTTGAATTCTCTATCTCCTCCTGTGATGGTTCCACCTTCATTATCTCTCTGAGCCTCTCATTTCTTAAATTGTCTATCTTTGTCACTCCAATACTGTTTCTCAAGAATTTCATCTCACGAGTTTGTGCTTTGCTTTTCTCTCTTCCTTTCATAACCCAGGTTTCTGATGTATATGTCAGGATCGGGACATAGTATGACCGGTATATAACGTTTTTACTGATTTGGGGTACATCCTTGCTCCATATCAGACTTCTGACACTCTTCCGAAATGCTTCTGCTTCTTCAGTCCGGAACCGCGCAACTGCTACGGTCGCAGGTTCGAATCCTGCCTCGGGCATGGATGTGTGTGTTGTCCTTAGGTTAGTTAGGTTTAAGTAGTTCTAAGTTCTAGGGGACAGATGACCTCAGATGTTAAGTCTCATAGTGCTCAGAGACATTTGAACAACTTTTTGCTTCTGCTTTTCTCCCCGGCTCGTTTATTTCTCTGTCGTTCTTTCCATCTTCCTGTACCAGGCTTCCTAAGTACTTGAAACCCTCCACTCTCCTCAATCGTTCCCCACCAACTGTTATTCCAATTGTTCCTCTCTCCTTCTTTCTTATTGTGATAATCATCTCACACTTACTTATACTAAATTTCATCCCATATTGTTGTACTGTTCGTTACCATACGTCCAACTGCTCTTGTACTTCCTGCACAAACACCATAGCTTTCATCTTTCTTTCGCCAATTACTTGTGCTATTGTACTCATTATGTCATCCATCACTACAATGAAGAGTAATGGTGAAAGTGTACTCCCCTGCCTGAAGCCGCTCTTCTGTTCAATCCAAGCTGATCTCTCTCCTCCCACTTCCACACAGCTCACACTTCCTTGGTGCATTTCTCTTATTCTCCAAATAATCTGTTTTGCTGCTCCTCTGTGCTCCAGGGCTTTCCACACTTTGCTTCTACGTACACTATCATACGCTAGAAAAAGTCTTCTACAGGTTTGAAATTATGTGTGCATAATGTGCTTTCATTCCCAAATACTTGATAAATATAGCATACATAATTTATGCGGGAAGAGTTAAGTAGCCTCAAGATATAAAAATTTCTAATTTTAATACTTGAAATTTTATGTGTATTGGTAAAACAACGTTTTATCTTAATGTTAGGTAACTAAAGTGTTATTTACACAGGGCGCTGCCCGCAGCTAATGTAGTGCTTTTCCTTGTTGGGTTTAGAGGTGCTTGACAATGACAAGTAGTCGAAATTAGGTAATCGCACGGTTAAATAAAAATCATATAACAGCCTACTACGGACCACTTTACTTTTACTTATGGCTTGATTTATTTTATGGAGCCTTTAACATAAGACTGCGACTCTTAATGGCTATATTATGACTGAATTTTAAGTTTTTTAAATTCGGTCAATAATAATATGAAAGACTCAAAATCGAATTATTGTTGCCCCTGGAAGCCCCTAGACGCTGGAAAACTGGGATAAGGTGATATTTTAGCCATTTCTAAATACAAGGTAACCCAGAATGGATGGTCAGTATTCATGGATACGGAAGGAACGATCATCCGAAACAAAAGTATCTAGTAAACAAGGGCTCTAAAATGCATACCTTAAGAGCTATGGGAATATGTTCAGTAAAAGAGATGTATGTTTCACAGCAGCGAAGATGAATAAGTGCTCATAGCTCTTAATGTATGCTCTTCAGAGCCCATGTTTACTGGACTTTTTTTCTTGTCTCGGTCCATACTATTACCTCCAAAAAAATAGAAAGCAAACAGTTTGCATTAGAAGAGATTAGTTTCACAGTATCAAATATGAGGGAGTGCTCATACCACTGTGGTATGCATTTTAGTCAGTTTACTAAATATTTTTTCTTCGAATGATCTTTCCTGTCATATCCCTGAATACTGTCCATTACTCATGGAACACCCTGTATCACGAATCGACTAAAATGGTGAGCCTACACCACTTTGCCAGTATCTAACGGCTTCCATGGACAACAAAAATTTGCTTTTGAGTGTTTTATATGATCACCTACCGAACTTAAGAAATTTAAGATTCAATTATAATCTTCTCATCAAGGGGCATAGGTTCAACACAATAAGTCAAATATTAAAGTTAGAACTTGTTATATGTCTTGTTTCTTGATGCAGTATAACTTACAGCAGGCGAATTATACAGAATATATACTGAGATGATGAAACTCTTAAGATAACTCGTAATAACCATCGGACTCCCTTTGGCCGGCGTAGAGCTTCAACTCGACGCGGTATGGACTCACTAGTCGCTGGAAGTCCCCTGCATGAACACTGAGGTCAAGCTGCCTCTATAGCCGCCCATAATTGCTATGGTGTTGACTATGCAGGAATTTTTGCATGAAGTGACCTCTCGATTATGTCCCATAAATGTTCGATGAGATTCATGTTAGGCGATATTAGTGGTCAAATTACTAGCTCCAAAATTGTCCAGAACGTTCTTCAAACCATTCACAAACAACTGTAGCTCGGTGACATGGTGCATTATCATCCACAAAAATTTCATTCTTGTTTGGGAACATGAAGTCCATGAATGCTGAAAATGGTCCCCAGGTAGTCGAACATAACCATTTCCAGTGAATGATCAATTCAGTTGGACCAGAGGACCCAGTCCATTCCATGTACACACAGCCAACACCATTATGGAGCTATCAGCTTGCCCAGTGCCTTTTTAACAACTTGGGTCCACAGCTTCGTGGAGTCTGCCCTACACTCGAACCCTACCATTAGCTCTTACCAACTGAAATCAGGACTCATCTGAACAGGCCACGGTTTTCCGGTCGTCTAAGGTTCAGTTGATACGGACACGAGTCATGGAAGGTGCTGCAGGCGATGTTGTGCTGTTAGCAGATGCTCTCGTGCCAGTCGTCAGCTGCCGTAACCCATAACACCAAGTTTCGCCGCATTGTCATAATGGATACGTTCTTCGTACGTCCCACATTGATTTCTGTGGTTCTTTCAGGCATAATTGCTTGTCTGTTAGCATTGACAGCTCTATGCAAACTCCGCTGCTCTCGCTCGTTAAGTGAAGGCCGTCAGCCACTGCGATTTCCGTGGTGAGAGGTAATGCCTGAAATCTGGTATTCTCGGCACACTCTCGGAATGTCGAATTCCCTTATGATTTCCAAAATGGAACGTCCCAAGCAGTTAGCTCCAAATACTATTCCGCATTCAAAGTCTGATAATTCCCGTCGTGATGTCATAATCATGCCAGAAACCCTCTCACATGTATCAGCTGAGTACAAATGATAGCTCCGCCAATGCACTGCTGTTTTATACCTTATGTATGCGATACTACTGCCATCTATGTATGTGCATATTGCTATCCTGTGACTTTTGTCACCTCAATTTATTTATCCAGTGTTTGAGCATGAGGACATTTAGGGACTTTCAATAAACTTTAGATACAATTTCAAACCGTTTCGAAACTACTTCTCTGTGACATCCCCCCCCCCCCCCCCAAGAATAAGAAATCGCTGAATGCAAATATCTTGGCATCTGATGTGTTAGGTATAGACGTACTACCTATTAATGAAATATGAAAAGCTGTGTCAGTCCTGGACTCGTACTTGGATTTCCAATTCATCATGAACAGTCACCTTAGCCACTTCGGCTATCTGTGCACACCTGCTGGACTGGCCCACACACTGTCTACATCCATATACCATATTTTCATATGTCACCAATAAGTAGGTTAGCTATACCTAACTCAGCTGGTGCCAAGATATTCGCATTCAGCGAATTTATTTCGATTTATGTCGGACAGGTGTGAATCGCCATTAATGTCTGTTCATCCAGGCAGGCAATTAAATATCTATTCTGCTGCCAATGAGCTTTCTGCAAGGATCAATGGCCAACCCCAAACTGTGGCCAAGAGCAAAGTGGACCACCCTGTGCTCAACATGCAGCTCAACATAACATGCTTGATTTCAATGGCCCTCCAACGCCAGCTTTTCTGAACTGCACAGATGAGAGTTATCTTTAGCAAACATTCTCCACTCCCAGAATCATCACGGCCTCACTGTATGGTAACCTACAGTCTCCACACCCTCTACTCAACAGTTTTCACCCCCTCTGACCTATCACTTCCTCCCAATTCACGTCCACTCATCGTCACTGTGCGCTGTTCTCTGCTAACCGCAGCCACCGGTCGTTCCCTTTTTGTGCTCCTCTCCTTTTCCGCTCCCCGTTTGCTGACCCCCCCCCCCCCCCTCCTCTTCCACACAGCCTCCCGGCGCTGCGCCTAGCAGCCTAGTCCCGTCACCAGGCTGCACTAATTTCTCCAACCCTCCTGCCCTCCCCCGCCACCCCCATCCACATCCGCCTGTATCCTGCTATTCCTCGCCCTACTCCACCCCACTCCAGATTGCGGCTTCCGTTGAACGTGACACAGTTGGATTCTGGCCAGAGCAGCTACAGCTAGTGGTCAGTTGTGTGTGAGGTATATTTGCTCGCGTGAATATGTGTGTAAATTTTCTCTTGCTTAGAAATGAGTAGGAGCTATCTGTTTTACTTGGTAAAAAACTTTCTATAGCCAAAATCGCATAAATACTTTCGACAGCCGGTTTCGACAGACTTTACTGTAATCTTCTGGTCTTCAACACCTTTTGTTAGAAAACGTATTCTTTGCGAGTTGGAACCTCACAGCAAGTTGTCATATTAGTGGATAAAATATAGAACATTACACAAAAGTCTGTCAGAAATAAAACAAAATGGTTCAAATGGCTCTGAGCACTATGGGACTTAACTTCTGAGGTCATCTGTCCTCTAGAACTTAGAACTGCTTAAACCTAACTAACCTAAGAACATGACACACATCCATGCCCGAGGCAGGATTCGAACCTGCGATTGTAGCGGTCTCGCCGGTCCAGACTGCAGCGCCTAGAACCGCTCGACCACCCCGGCCGGCAGAAATAAAACATTTACAGTCAAAGATCACCTTGTGCACCTGGCCATGTCCGTATAAGCAGCGCTCATAGATGATTGTTAAGTCTTGAAAATAATAATATACAGTAAATGCACATTATCACCTCCGTTTATGTTAGCTTGACAAGTCCCATTCATTGAAATCCCCCTTAGATGGCATGAGTTCTACCATATACGGCGTCTAAAGTGTACCATCAATGAATGGAACTTGTCAAGCTAACGTAAACAGATGTTCTAATGTACATTTACTGTATATTGTGATTTTTAAGACTTAACAATCACATTGAGCGCTACATACACCTGCGAAAGTCATGGGACAGCGATATGCACATAATGCAGATGGTGCTGGAATCGCGTAAATAAGGTATAGAAGGGCAGTGCATTGGCAGAGCTGTCATTTGTACTCAGGTGATTCATGTGGAAAGGTTTCCGTCGTGATTATGGCCGCACGACGCGAATGAACAGACTTTGAACGCGGAATGGCAGTTGGAGCTAGACACGTGGGACATTCCATTCCGGAATGCGTTAGGGAATTCAATATTCCGAGATCCAAGTGTCAAGAGTGTGCCGAGAATACCAGATTTCAGGCATTACCTCTCACCACAGTTATCGCAGTGGTCGTCGATCTTCACTTAACGACCGAGAGCAGCGGCGTTTTTGAAGAGTTGTCAGTACTAAGATACAAGCAACGTGGGTCGTACGACGAACGCATCCGTTAGGACATTGCGGCGAAATTTGGCGTTAATGGGCTATGGCAACAGACGATCGACACGACTGCCTTTGCTAATAGCACGACATCGCCAGCAGCACCTCTCCTGGACTCGTGACCAAATCGGTTGGACCCTAGACGTCTGGAAAACCATGATGTGGTTAGATGAGTCCCGATTTCAGGTGATGAGAGCTGGTGGCAGCGTTCGAGTGTATGCAGACGCCAGGACATTCTGGACCCAAGTTTTCAACAAGGCACTGTGCTAGCTTGCGGTGGCTCTGTAATCGTGTGGGCTGTGTGCACACGGAATGGATCGGGTCCCCTGGTCCATCTGAACCGATCACTATCTGGAAAGGTTTATATTTGGCTACAAGGATTTCATATTCCCAAAAAATGATGTCATGTCACCTGGCCACAATTGTTTGTGACTGGTCTGAAGAGTATTCTGGAGAATTCAAGGGACTAATACATAAGCGAGAGGTCAGTGCGTGCACAAACTTCCACAACGGCAACACTATCGCAATTATGGACGGCTATGGAGGCAGCAAGGTTCAGTATTTCTGCAGGGGACTTCCACCGACTTGTCAGTTCCATGCTATGTGCAGCTGCTCCACTACACTGGGCAAAAGGAGGTCCGACCCGATAGTAGGAGGTATCCCACATCAGAGTACGTGCGTTTTCCTTTCTGAAGAAGGCTCTGGCTGGAAGTTCAATGTGCGACAGTCTTTTCGTTGCGCGTGTCCGCTACTCGATGTGTCATCTTTAAGGTGCGTTCACACCTGTGCGCCATGCACCTAGTCTCCTTGCGACTGTGCTTGCCCACATGCAAGCATAGGCACGCCTGAAGGTGCAGGTCTCTTCCTTAAGCCCGTCTCACACGGAGCAAGGTTCGCCGCAAGTTTGCGAGATGGCGTGCCTGCCTGCCGGCTTGCAGGGAAAGGAGCCGGCTATCGTCCATGCCGAAGCTCTTCCACGGTGCAAGATCGGCTGCATGTTGTATCGAACGAAGATGGCTGCTTCAGGTACAGATGTTCAGAGCAAACTCGCGTTATTAACTGTTTTGGTGCTAAACGATGCAGAAATGCATGTTAATGAGAGAAGAAGAAAGAAAGAATGGACGAAAAACTGGATTAAGAGGAGAAACGCTGGAAAAGGTATGCTCATGCTTCATAAAGAGTTGAGGTTAGTTCGCATAACACATACTTTTGTGTTCTTTCAAGAATCGGGTGAATATTCATTGTGATATATCTAGGAAATAATCTTAAATGTGGCCGATTTTTGCAAGTAATAGGTTTCTACATTCAACACAAAATTCATAGTTTTGTACTTGCGTCGTTAATCCCAGCGCCACTGCTTTTCGATGATTTTACTTTGGCGTACTCCACTTTAAATTGAGTACGTAAATTGTGCATTTTGCTATAGCACTCCTTGCTCGTCGTATATGGTCGAACAAGACACACGGCACTTGCAACTCTTTCGAGTGCTTCTGCACGCAAGTGTTTATTATAATAGTTTGCGCTTTTCACGACGTACAGACATTGCTCTTCCCTACAAGTACATATCAATGCTTCAGTCGCTTCCTTGGACCACTGCGGTGCCATTATTTAATAATTGTAAGAACTTCCTACCGCACCTCACAACAGCGGAAAAGCGACTATCAACAAAGGGTTCCCGCCCAAGCTTCCCGCGTCTGACGTCACAAACGAAACGCCTCATGATTGGCCAACGCAGGTAGCGCGAAGGGAACCTTGCAAGAAAAATAGCACCGGACCTATCCTGGAAATCTTACAAGGTTCCCAGCAAGGTAGCCCGCTAGCAGACGACGGAGCCCGCAAGATACCCGTCGCGCGAGCCAGCAAGGAAACTTACAGCGAATCTAGCTCCGTGTGAGACGGGCTTTAGTGTGTGCGCGCGAGTGGGTTCCAATCACACCTGTGTTCCGCCTGGAGCAAGTTACAGCCGCACGGCGACAACTCGCATGGCGGACAGGTGTAAACGCACCTTTATGGAGAGCAGTCATCTATCATACTGATAGACTGTAAATATCTATTCTGATACACACAGGGTGTTAGATTCCTTGAAGAATCAAGGTGGACGGTTCAGGTCTCTCCTAATGGATAACAGTATGCGCACAGCGACTTTAGGGGGCTAGTTGCAAGGCGCAGTTAGAAAGAGAGGACAGCACAGCAGCAGCAAGCCTGAGCCGGGCGAGCAGAGAGCCGCCGCTGCCTCGGCTGCAGCGCCGCGGCGCCGCAACGCCGTGCTGACGCTGCAGAGCCGACGGCCTGCGGAAGCCGGCGAGGGGCGCGGGGCGGCTCATCCCCGATTAGACGGGTCGCCGCCTGCCGAGATTATACGGCCGGCTCGGCCTCAGCCTAGACGAGCAGCGCCAGCAGACGCAGCCCGTACAAGTCAACGCCGAGTGCCGTCAGCGATCTGCGCCGTGATTCGCCGTTCTCTTTAAGGCATTACGTAACGGAAAATTTTCTGCAAGTTCATTCCCACTGTTCATTCCTCGCATAAAATCTTCGCGGTGTACTCAAGCTTTCGCAGATGATCACCATCTTCTTTGTCAGGATATGACTGTCTGCTGGGAACAACTATGCCTCCTTCATAGTGGCGTACAAGCTTGTCACTAGTAGGGGTGATGTCGCTTGGTATTCTAACTTCTATGGGTGGAGTGACGTCACCTGGAGGGCGGGATTCAGAATCGCAAATTCAGGAAATCTTCAAAGACGCAGTAAGCCCCTTCCCTCTCCCACCGGACAACCATTGAGGGTCGGAAGGCGAACATTTCAGCATCACCTGTCCCCTTCAGAATTAAGGTTTTGGTTCTACTTCTTTGAAAACGCTCGTCTCATGGCAATAATGAGACTGTAACCTCCGTCTCTGTTAAATTGTTGGTGCACATGCGAATATCTATCGCTTCTTTTATACATAGTCCCAACAAGTCGATCCGTGGGAGAGGATCTTTGTATTCTCAAAGTTTATCTTATGTCGTTCTGTAAGGCTACGTTCCGCTAGTGCTGATTTTTTTTAATATTTCTACAGGTGATGCGCCGTCTACATTCAGTGCAGCGCTCGGCTACGACGCAGATTATCTGCCCTGCGTAATTTCCGCCACATTCTCTGGGCCCTTTTGGGACACCAGTTACTCTTAGATCCAAGCTGTCTATCATTGGACACAGCAAGGCCTTAATTTTCCGCGGAGGTCGATATACTGCTCTAATACTACCGTTACCTAATATGAAACCCAATATAGCAAGAGGTCGCTCCACAGAATGGAGCCGCGCGGGATTAGCCCGAAAGCGGTCTGAGGCGCTGCAGTCATGGACTGTGCGGCTGGTCCCGGCGGAGGTTCGAGTCCTCCCTCGGGCATGGATGTCTGTGTTTGTCTTTAGGATAATTTAGGTTAAGTAGTGTGAAAGCTTAGGGACTGTTGACCTTAGCAGTTATGTCCCATAAGATTTCACACACATTTGAACAGAATGGAAGTAGTGCTGTGCATTTGTCTTGTTCTGTTGGCTTCCAGTATTTTAAAATCGAAGAAATTTATCGTTAAAAACTGAACTTCCTTTATTTTCTAGCTTAAGAAAAGGAAACTTAATGACACGATCGACTGAAAGAACCAGAATGGGAAGTTCAGCCATGGAACACAAAGTGCCCACTCTCTTCGTATTCGTGGGCTTTCTACATTCTCAAAGTGTAGCTATTGTGGGTTCATGTAGATACCAGACCATGGTACCAACACCATCGTCAGCCATTGGTCGTCAACTGATGGATGGAGGTCTCGTCTAGATTCTTCCAAGCACTACGCTCTTCAGCCAAACGCACCCATTTTGCTCCAGATAATCGAGCAAAGAGCTTCCTCGGTCCACGTACTAGCCGTTCACTTGGCTCATTACTTCATAGAGATAACTCAGTGAACATGCGTTCCCAAACGTACCATTCGAGAGATGATTGCGAATTTTCGTTACCAGCTGCCGCTCAGTTCAGTTATGATGATGATGATGATGACGAGGTCCCATACTCCGAGGAGCGTAGGGGACGATGCGGGAGACCCGCACCGCTGTACTAGGCAAAGTCCTAGCGGACGTGGTTTGTCATTGCTTTCCTCCGACCAGTTCAATTATATGTAAACATATATGTACATTCGTAACTGTTAG
This sequence comes from Schistocerca serialis cubense, assembly GCF_023864345.2. Classification (NCBI taxonomy): domain Eukaryota; kingdom Metazoa; phylum Arthropoda; class Insecta; order Orthoptera; family Acrididae; genus Schistocerca; species Schistocerca serialis. The sequence goes on from NC_064639.1 coordinate 467,074,177, forward strand.
AGTGTTATCGTTGCAGCTGGATGCAGTGCTGTACACGAATAAGTGGGACTCCTTCAGATCATTTCCAAAAATAATTGACAAGCTTTTACAATTCCCTGCCCACAGTTCTCTAACAGTATTAATGGAGTGGAGGAAGGGGGAGAGGTGGTTGTGGTGTACGAGTAGCTTACACTGAGGAGACGAAAGTCAGGGAACAGCGATATGCACGTATATACACTCCTGGAAATGGAAAAAAGAACACATTGACACCGGTGTGTCAGACCCACCATACTTGCTCCGGACACTGCGAGAGGGCTGTACAAGCAATGATCACACGCACGGCACAGCGGACACACCAGGAACCGCGGTGTTGGGTGTCGAATGGCGCTAGCTGCGCAGCATTTGTGCACCGCCGCCGTCAGTGTCAGCCAGTTTGCCGTGGCATACGGAGCTCCATCGCAGTCTTTAACACTGGTAGCATGCCGCGACAGCGTGGACGTGAACCGTATGTGCAGTTGACGGACTTTGAGCGAGGGCGTATAGTGGGCATGCGGGAGGCCGGGTGGACGTACCGCCGAATTGCTCAACACGTGGGGCGTGAGGTCTCCACAGTACATCGATGTTGTCGCCAGTGGTCGGCGGAAGGTGCACGTGCCCGTCGACCTGGGACCGGACCGCAGCGACGCACGGATGCACGCCAAGACCGTAGGATCCTACGCAGTGCCGTAGGGGACCGCACCGCCACTTCCCAGCAAATTAGGGACACTGTTGCTCCTGGGGTATCGGCGAGGACCATTCGCAACCGTCTCCATGAAGCTGGGCTACGGTCCCGCATACCGTTAGGCCGTCTTCCGCTCACGCCCCAACATCGTGCTGCCCGCCTCCAGTGGTGCCGCGACAGGAGTGAATGGAGGGACGAATGGAGACGTGTCGTCTTCAGCGATGAGAGTCGCTTCTGCCTTGGTGCCAATGATGGTCGTATGCGTGTTTGGCGCCGTGCAGGTGAGCGCCACAATCAGGACTGCATACGACCGAGGCACACAGGGCCAACACCCGGCATCATGGTGTGGGGAGCGATCTCCTACACTGGCCGTACACCACTGGTGATCGTCGAGGGGACACTGAATAGTGCACGGTACATCCAAACCGTCATCGAACCCATCGTTCTACCATTCCTAGACCGGCAAGGGAACTTGCTGTTCCAACAGGTCAATGCACGTCCGCATGTATCCCGTGCCACCCAACGTGCTCTAGAAGGTGTAGGTCAACTACCCTGGCCAGCAAGATCTCCGGATCTGTCCCCCATTGAGCATGTTTGGGACTGGATGAAGCGTCGTCTCACGCGGTCTGCACGTCCAGCACGAACGCTGGTCCAACTGAGGCGCCAGGTGGAAATGGCATGGCAAGCCGTTCCACAGGACTACATCCAGCATCTCTACGATCGTCTCCATGGGAGAATAGCAGCCTGCATTGCTGCGAAAGGTGGATATACACTGTACTAGTGCCGACATTGTGCATGCTCTGTTGCCTGTGTCTATGTGCCTGTGGTTCTGTCAGTGTGATCATGTGATGTATCTGACCCCAGGAATGTGTCAACAAAGTTTCCCCTTCCTGGGACAATGCATTCACGGTGTTCTTATTTCAATTTCCAGGAGTGTAGATGGCAGTAGTATCGCATACACAAGGAGTAATAGGGCAGCGTATTGGCGGAAACGTCATTTATACTCAGGTGATTCGTTTGAATGGTAGCTGGAGCTAGGCGCATGGGACGTTACATTTCGGCAATCGTTAGGGAATTCAGTATTCCGAAATCCACACTGTCAAGAGCGTGCCGAGAATATTAAATTTCAGGTATCCTTTCAGTACGGATGATGCAGTGGCCGACGGCCTTCACTTAATGGCCGAGATCAGCGGCGTTTGGGCAGAGTCGTCAGTGCTAACAGGCAAGCAACACTGCGTGAACTAACAGCAGAAATCAAAGTGAGACTTACGACGAACCTATCCGTTAGGACAGTGCGGCAGAATTTGCTGTTAATCGGCTATGGCAGTGGACGACCGACACGAGTGCCTTTGCTAACAGCACGACATCGCCTGCAGCGCCTCTCCTGGGCTCGTGACCATAGCGGTTGGATCATAAACGACCGGAAAGTCGTGATCTGGTCAGATGACTCCGATTACAGTTGGTAAGAGCTGATGTGGGGTTAAAGTGAGGCGCAGATTCCACGAAGCCAAGGATCCAAGTTTTCAACAAGGCACTGTGCTGATGGTGGCTCCATAATTTTGTGGGCTGTGTTTGCTTGAATTGGGCTTGGTCCTTCGGTCCAACTGAACCGATGATTGTTTTGTATCCCGCCTGGGAGGCGGTGTGTGGGTAGGAACGGGAAAAGGTAATACAAGTCGGTACTGCAAGAACGTGGTTTACTGGTGCAAAAACAAGGTGATAAACGATTACATAACTTTTTACGTAGGTGCGATGCTGAAGCGAAGTGTCCTGGCTGGCTGCACCTGATCAAATGGGCAGACTCTGGAGCGATGCTCGTAGAGCTCTCCAGCGCCGGCTAGATGGCGCTGTCGTCGGTGTCGGTATCGTAGTGCCAAGTTAACTGGCACCTAAGGCGCGGCATCGTTGCTATCGATGCCACAGATTGACTGGAAATAGTTTTTTCGGCTGCTTGGAGACCGTTTACAGCCATTCGTGGACTTCATGTTCCTAAGCAACGATGGAATTTTTATGGATGACAAAACGCCATTTCAGTGGGTCTCAATTGGTCGTGATTTGTTTGAAGAACGTGCTCGACATGAAACCCATCGAACATTTATGGGACATAATCCGTAGGTCAGTTCGTGCACAAAATCCTGCACCCGCAACACTTTCGCAGTTGTGGACGCTTTGGAGGCAGGATGTATTCAGTATTTCTGCAGGAGACCCTCGACTTGTTGAGTCCATATTACGTCGAGTTGCTGAACTACGCTAGGCAAAATGAGATCCGACATTGGAAGGTATCCTATGACTTTTGTCGCCTCAGTGTATAGTGTTGTGACTACTTCGTCGATAATGTCGATACGGAAAAGAAGAAAGGAATAAACATGCTGCCAAGCTGCCAGCACATTGCTGCTTCTCTTCGGTAGTACCGCGGAGAGGGGATACGGGGAGCGAAAGGGGGCGGGGAGGTGGGTAGGTAAGGAGGGAATTGTCAGGATCAGTTTTACATCCGAATGTCTTCTAATATTTTCGAATATTGGCCTTGAAAATTTCATCCACCACTTGGGTTCGAAGTGATTATCTTTGCATCCAGCGTCGTCGTCCAATTATTACCGGCAGAAAGGAGAAGCCCTGCCGACGACGAAATAGTTGGGCACAACCTCGACTGGGGGAAGAATAGAGAAGGAAATCGGCCGTGACCATTCAAGGGAACCATTCGGACATTCGCATTATGCGATTTAAGGTAAACACGGAAAAACTAAATCTAGCTTGCCACACAGAGACCGGAACCGTCATTCTCCCGAGTACGAGACCAGTAAGTGATTTTGGGGAAGAATAGCTTGGGGCTCCAATGAAACTTTTATGGAGGTGAGTCACTGTGAAAACCGTGTGTAATTTTTAGCTGATGTTAACCAGATCATTTGGTTGTCCGTGCAGCCAGTCAGACAGTAGCATGCAATAAATCGACCGGCTTGGTCTCTGAGTGGTATCGTTGCCAAATATAATGGCAGTCCACGTTTCGAGTCCCGTCTCAAACTGTACTGAGAGCCTTCAAATGTGCCGTCAGAGCGTGTGCTTTCATGAACAGAGCGTATTGTGAAGATCGTAAATGAAATGATAATACAGCTGTATTGACACACTGAAACAGTTAAAGCAAATGTCTAATGTGCACTTACAAAATATGATGGGGTCTTCCTAATTAGCAGGAAGCCAATTCAAACGAAAAATAAAAAAAGGAAAAGAAATAGTGGAGGTATGACCGATAATGACACTAATAATGATAAATAACCTTCCGAATTAACAAAGAAGAAATTTTGGTTAATGATCAGAAGTAACGCAACAATGTAAATTTGTTGGTGTTTAAGTGGCTGAGACTGGTGCATAGCCTATTGTAAGAGACACTCAACTACAATAAACTTGTCTAGAGATATGCCAGTAGGCTGCACAGAGAGGTACTAAAGTAAGCGACAGAAACTTTACACGTCCCTCTAAAGATGTACACATTATCCGATCAAAAATATCCGGAGACCTATCAGTTCACATTAATTTGTAGTATATCAACCCTTCGCCATTATGACGGCTTTAGCTCTGCTTGGATCACTTTCAGTGTGGTGTCTAAATGTCGTTGGAGAAATGGCAGCATATTCTTCCTCAAGAGCCAAAACCAGAGAAGGATGGATGCTGGGTTGTGGAGCGAAGTCGACGTTGTAACTCATCCCAGAGGTGTTCCGTTGGGTTCAGGTCGGGACTCGGGGCAAGCCAGTCCATTTCAGGAATGTTATCGTCCACAAAACATTGCCTCACATACGTTGTTTTATGGCAGGGTGCAATGTCATGTTGATACAAACAATCATCGTCTCAGTGCACAATGCTGTAAATGTGGTCATGTCCTTATGCATTTAGCGCCTTTTAAGCGCAATAAGGGAGCCACAGCCTAAACCCGAAAAACATCTCCAGACTGAAACCCGACATGCTCCGTACTTCACTGTTGGCGCTCCACACAATGGCAGGTAACATTCTCCAGGCGCTCGCCAAGCCCAGACCCCTGCCTCGATTGCCACAGGTTACAGCGTCATTCGCCACGCCAAATCACTTGTTTCCAGTCACCCACTGTCCAGTGGCGTCACTTAGCATTGACTGCAGCAACGTGTTGCTTATGAGGAGCTCCTCGCCATCATGTTTAACTCCTTACGCACAGTCACTCTGCTAGTGGGTTGCTGGTAGCACTCTGGAACTCACGAGTCATTTCTTCCGCTGATTTGATGCGATTTTAGTGTAAACAGCCTCCGCAAGGTTCGACGGTCCCTGTCAATCAGCACATGAATATCCGTGGTTGTTCCTTCTCGTTTCCACTTCACAATCAAATCACCAACAGTCGATCTGGGCAGCATTAGACTGGTTGAAATGTCCCTGATAGCCGTGCGGGATAGCCACGTGGTCTAGGGCGCCTTGTCACGGTTCGTGCGGCTCCCCACCCCGTCAGAGGTTCGAGTTCTCCCTCGGGCAAGGGTGTGTGTGTTGTCCTTAGCGTAAGTTAGTTTAAGCTAGATTAAGTAGTGCGTAAGCTTAGGGACCGATGATCTCAGCAGTTTGGTCTCATAGGATCTTACCACAAATTTCCAAAATTTGTCACTGATAGATGTGTTTCTCAGGTGACGTACAAAGACCACGTTTGAAGCCATTGAGCTCTTCTAATTGATCCATTCTATCACTGTTTCTCTACTTACTATTAAATACTTCCCGCCGTCTTTGATACTGACAGATGCCTCTCGTGGCATCTAGTGATTAATTACACATCACATATGGCCGTCCATATACTTATGATCAGATAATGAGCATATACAATTGGTTCCATACATCCATGGTGAGGACATTATCGTAAATGTAGAACGTATAATGAAAATAAAACCGTATAATACATATACTATCGAAAAAAAATGACACCTGGAAAAACATTGTCGATATTGGTCCGATGACGGCACATGCTACCTGGGGGGAGGGGGAGGGGGTGAGCGGGTCAGTAGATGTGCTGATAATGACTTCCACGTCGTCCGCCAACAGATAGTGTAGTGGCATAGCTACCACAGGGGCACCTGTGTCTACCCTTTAATAGGGAATGCTCATAGCCAGGCTCAGTGTGATGCAGACGTGTGAAGCAAGCAGGTAACCATGCCACAGAGGTGCACTCGTGCTTCCTACAGACAGTTAAACGAGTTTAAAAGGGGTCAAATTGTGGCCTTCCGAATGGCGGATGGTCCTTTCGGAGAACTGCCACAAAAGTTCGACGTGCTGTTTCATTTGTGCAACGATGTTCATATTAGTGGTCACGTGAACATTCTCGTATCCTTAGACGAGGTTCTGGACGTCCGCGCAGCAGATACGCTCCCCTGGATAGTCACATTTCACGGGCAGCAATGGCGAATTGTTGCGAACCGGTTATAAACAGTGGGACTACGGGCATGCACACTTCTACCCCATCTTCCACTCGGGCGGCAGCATGGACAAGCACGTCTCGACTGATGCCGTCAGAGGATCACTTGGAAAATGGAATGAAGTGCCGTGGTCTTCAGCGATGAAAGTAGATTCTGCCTGCCTGATCGTTTGCGCGTACAACGTAAACCTGGTGAGCGCGGTCTCAGAGTGATTCTTCCAACACACGGTGGCTTCGCCCCAGGCCTTATGGTCTGGGGTGCGATAAGCTATAACTCCCCTTCATCTTTGATGTTTCCTGAGTGGGTGCTAACCAAGGCTCGTTAAGTGCAGACTGTTGTTAGACACGTTCTTTTGCCGTTGTTGCAACAGGTAGGTGATGTGTTGTTCCAGCAGGCCAATGTCAACACAGTGCTTTGCGAGACGTGCAGAAACTTCCCTGATCAGTACAATCTCCGGACTTGTCTCCAATGGAGCACATGTTGGATATGATCCAACATGTGACATCGTGTGACTCGTCAGACTACAATTCTTACAGGACTACGTCGAAAGGTCGAGCAGGCGTGGCATAACGTATCCCCGGACAGTATTCGCCATCTGCCCTATCGAGTGGCTGCTAGAGTCAGAGCCTGCACTGCCGCCCGTGAGGGCTACACCACGTATTAATATGAGTGTTTGACTATGGGTCGGTACCTGATACCTCAGAACTGTTTGTGCTGCTTATCTGTAAATGTAATCATTTCATGTACTCCATGTGCACTGTTCCAACAACAAATCTTGAGTGAATTGGAAATCGCTAAAACGGTGTATTGCTTTTTCTCTGGAAGTGTAGATACGCTAATGTTCCTCCCACAGATCCTAAGCAAAATGGTTCTCAAGAACGTTGAATAAGTAAAAAAAATCTGAAACGTGTTCCAATTTAAAAGTTATTATCATACTTGTCACAAACATGTGAAAGTATATACACTGAAGTGCACAAGATATTGTTAAGCCACTGCAGCCAGACATCACTGATCACATTACTGCATCGAAGATGTGTAGAAGCCAGATTTTAAGTAACTGTCACGTTATTTGGTATATGTGCCGCGCGGGATTAGCCGAGCGGTCTCAGGCGCTGCAGTCATGGACTGTGCGACTGGTCCCGGCGGAGGTTCGAGTCCTCCCTCGGGCATGAGTATGTGTGTTTGTCCTTAGGATAATTTAGGTTAAGTAGTGTGTAAGCTTAGGGACTGATGACCTTAGCAGTTAAGTCCCATAAGATTTCACACACATTTGAACATTTTTTTTATTTTGTATTAATAAGATATGCATCAGTTGGATATAGCAAGAAATTTGTCAGTGGAATGGAAGGAATATCGCACCAAGAAATATTTTAGGCTGCTGCTAAATTGTTCGTTGTCAGTAGCTAAACTTTCCATGGCTGCTGGTAAGTTATTGAGAATGTATGTTCATGGTTAATTGACACCTTTCTGGACGAAAGTAAGCGACTTTAAATTTTTATGTAGATTATTCTTATTTCTAGTACTGACTGCAAGAACGGAGTGTTAATTTGAAATGATTTCACCAGTCTCTTAGGTAGCTCCGTAGCGCTTTTGAATGGCTCACTCTACGCGTCTGATGTTTACCGACGGTATCGCTCGTGGTGAATGCGGATGTGCTCTCACGGAATCAAGGAAGAGCCACGGTCACGTCGACAGCATCCATCAACAGAGCGCGGATAGCTCGCTGTTCTCACCGTGTTCCGGTTATTCGCAGCCTCGGACCGTAACGTGTACAAGCGGCTGATAATAGCTTCCGCTGAGATTGACCTGAGATTGAGCTTTCCAGTCCCGTAGCTAAGCAGGCTCCGCTTCTGCTTGTCATTACGTGTCTTTGTTCCTTTGCCTGAAGTGGTGCGGCAGGTATATCGTACGAGGCGTCGAACGGCTGACCACAATCTGTTTCCCCCCAAAAAACCAGTCAGTACTAATTCCTACTTAACCTCTGGTATATTTACTCACTTGTTGTCTTTCGAGACACGGAGCGAGGTTTCGGAGCGGTTAGCACGGATTCGGGAGGACGACTGTTCAAATCCGCGTCTGGCCATCCAGATTTAAGTTTTCCGAGATTTCCCTGAATCTCTCCAGGCAAATGCCGGGATGGTTCCTTCGAAAGGGCATAGCCGATTTCCTTCCATATCCCTGAAACATTTCGAGCTTGTGCTCCACCTCCAATGACCTCGATGTCAAAGAGATGTTAAACCCTAATCTTCCTTCCTTCTGTTCAGCTGCCTGCTCCATGTCACATTAAATGTTAAGCACCACGTGGCAGCACTTACTGGAACAGTTCTCGTAATCTAGTGTGACGGACAGTAATTTTATTGACTTGTCTTGGTAGTAGGCCTTACCTATAATTTAGTCGTGTTTCAAAGATTCAAAAAATGGTTCAAATGGCTCTGAGCACTATGGGACTTAACATCTGTGGTCATCAGTCCCCTAGAACTTAGAACTACTTAAACCTAACTAACCTAAGGACATCACACACATCCATGGCCGAGGCAGGATTCGAACCTGCGACCGTAGAGGTCACGCGGTTTCAGACTGAAGCGCCTAGAACCTCACGGTCACACCGGCCAGCCTCAAAGATTCATTACGACTGAGCAATTCGAGGATTGCCAATAGATTACCAATTTAGTTTTTGCAGTCGATAGTTTTTAGCCAAAATCGTGGGAACTAAAAATTAATCATTGATTTTCCAAGTAACACGCGGTAAGACGAGGTAAAACGTGTTCTCCAGCGAAGTATTGCGACCTCTGTGACCTGACAACTGCTTGTATTAACAGATTAATGCGTAATCGATCATGACTGAGAAGAAACTTATCATACACACAATGGTCTAAAAAATATACAATGGATTTTATGCACTAAGACTGACAGCAAACACGCGATAATTTTAAAGGAAGTGATTTAGTGAGTTATCTGGAAGCCATGACAGAAGAAGCAGCGTGATACGCAGTGGTTTTTCAGAGAATTCTGTGCATGATAAGTTCCTTGTGATCACGATCGATTCCGCACTAATCTGTTGATATGCGCAGTTGACAAGTTAGAGAGATCGCAGTACTTCGCTGGAGAACACGTCTTACCTCGTTTTTCTTGGAAAATCAATGATTAATTTTTAATTCTCACTATTTTCGGCAAAAAACCATCAACTGCAAAAACTAAATTGGTAGTCTATTGGCAATCTTCGAACTGCTCAGTCGGAATGAATCTTCGAGACGTAACTTGTGCGGAATGCAGTACAGAAATCAACGTTCGAGAACATGACTTCTCTGTTCGATTAGCGCGTCAGTAATGACATCGTCATCGGTAGAACAGGAAACTCCACTCATTCTGTTTTCTTTTCTATTCCCTTCGAAACAAATCTTCTTTCTCACTCGCAGGGCGCTTCCACTAATCCTTGTAAATGCGAATGTTAGCTCGATTGTGCAATAGGAATGGACTAAGAATCACTGGTGCTCGATTGTGCACAAGTTACAGTTTTGAACAAATAAATAAAAGTTTCACATTCATGTGCAAATGATGCTGATAATACGCAGCTCACTTACTTAAAATTGTATTCATTTGAAGCTGATACTTCGTGTTAAAACATAAGCATACAGGGTGTTTACGAATTAGATATGCAAAAGTAGCCTTCAATTGTGAAAAGGGCAAATAACTTACAGAAATGTTTGATACTGCACTAAATGCAGTATTCTTCAAGTTCCTGACGTTCCCGCTAGCTGGTATGTATGTATGAGTTATTCCAACAGTCGTCATGTAATTGAAATAAACTATTTTAGCTCTGTCATAAGTTGCATTGAGAAGTATCTATTTTATTTCTTGAACGTGACTAGTTTCAGGCACCTGTGTCCATTTTCAAACCATCCACGGTGTAAGCGTTAAAAATACACACGACAGTGCACGCACAGAATCTGCCCCTGCAGTAATTAAAGTGGTATATGGCCGACTTAACAACAGCCATATACCGCTTTAGTACTTCAGGAGCTGTATCGATTGGCCGCTGAACGGCGTACGGAATTGCACGGAGGCTCGGTTGAGGTAACCTTACCGCTCGGTGCACTTGCTTACTGAACCGACCGGCAGAGTGACTGAACAGAGGGCTTCAGCTCAGGTTCCGCCAGCTGTCTGTAATGCAGCAATTGAGCAAGTTCAATAGTGTTACATATGCAATCTGGGTAAATCAACGAGATGTACCAGCTTAGAACTGAATATGCCTAGTTTTATGGTGCGGAATGTATTGAAGAAGCGCCTGTCATTCAAACCCTACAAATTCGAACTGTTACGAGCTTTGAGAGATAGTAACAAAGAGAAACTACCTCAGTTTAGTGTACAAATGCTTAACAGAATGCAGACTGATGATGATTTTTTTAACATAACCGTGTTCAGTGACGAAGCCACTTTCCGTACCTGCGGTAAAGTGAATTGGTATAGTGTTTGGATAAGGGGTGAGCAGAAACCACGTCATGTAATCGAACATGTACAGGACTCGCCGAAGGTAAGTGTTTTTGCGCTGTAAGTTGTAACAGGATTTACGATCCTTTCCTTTTTGCCGAGTCAACTGTAACTGGCATGTCGTACCTGGACATACTTGAACGTTATCTAATGCCTCAATTACAACAGGAGATGGGCACAATTTATTTTCCAATAAAACACTGCACCACCAAATTATCATCGTGAGGTTGTCGCGTATCTCCGTAGGAAAGTGCCGACTTGGATTGGATGTTGTGGTACAATACCCCGGCTACCACGATCACCTGATTTAACCCCAATGGCCTTCTCTGTATGGGGTTACATTAAAGACAGAGTGTTTGCTCCCCTGCTTCCGAGAAACGTCGACCAGCTGCGACAACGGATAACACGAGCAGTTGTCACCATACATCAACACTTGCTATATAGGATTTTGCAGAATACTGATTACTGATGGGACATTCCTCGTCTTACGAAAGGAAGGTATACTGCATTCAGTGATGTCGCAAACATGTCTGTAAGTTATTACCTTTTTCACAATTAAACGTTACTTTTGTACAAATAATTTGTAAACACCCTTTATATTTAAAAATAAACTGTCTGCAGTATCCTCGAGGGTCAGACAATGCTTTGCTGTGTCTCTTTGACAGTATGAGGTGTAAATCATGGTGTAATAAGTTGTAATTGCAGCCGAACTTGTCAAGAGTCCCTTCTGCACGACTGAGGCAAAAATACAATTCTCTGTGACAGTGAACGAAGAAACTTTATTAGGCGCGATTAGTTGGATCATGTATATCGAATAATTGTGTTTGGGGCATTAAGGGCGACAAGGTTTGGCGGCATACCTGAATGATTGTTGGAAGCTGAAAATAAAAGAGTAACCGTAGATATAACGCAAATGATGTCAGCAGCTTGGAAACTCGTTTGCACAATCACAGTCAAACACGAACCGAAAAACCAGACACTACTAAAAGCCTGCTAGAACAACGCAGGTGTCGTGGAGATTGCGTAATGAAAACTGAACAGAATAATATGATCAGCTGTTTACCTCACATTGGTTGGTTGGTTGTTTTGGGGAAGGAGACCAGACAGCGAGGTCATCGGTCTCATCGGATTAGGGAAGGACGGGGAAGGAAGTCGGCCGTGCCCTTTGAAAGGAACCATCCCGGCATTTGCCTGGAGCGATTTAGGGAAATCACGGAAAACCTAAATCAGGATGGCCGGACGCGGGATTGAACCGTCGTCCTCCCGAATGCGAGTCCAGTGTCTAACCACTGCGCCACCTCGCTCGGTACCTCACATTGTTCCATGAAAAGGGCGAGCGTAAGTGTAGCGCAAATACATGCCCACCATACTGCTCAATTCTTGCCGTTAAACGTGGAGACTTTTCTGTGATAACCAGTAAACTCCCGTTTTTGTAAAGAACAGAACTCCCATGTACAAAACAGCTTCAAAATCGTGATTACGTTAGAGATTGTATAGTAATTTACTCTCCATTTTAAGCAAAAGCAAGTTTTCATGCATATCTGTGTTTCTGACGTCATATCTCCTGAACTGTTTGTCGGACAATGATATAATTTTGCAGGTACATTCAGTGGAATATGAGAATATATTCTGAAAAATGTGTTGAGAGTAGGGTTATAGTAAAGAGGTATAAATTAAAACAGTGACAATGTAAAGCGATAAACCTTTTTTTTTTGTTTTCATCATTTCGGGGGAGATGTCAGCGAGAAAAAGTTTGGTGAATATTTGAAATTATGTGTAAAGTTTGTAATACGTCACTAACTGCTCTCATTCTCAAATGCTGGATAATTTCCGTTCTATGGGTCACTCTGCCTCGAGACTTAAGACAGTCTCTAGCTGTAATAATTGTCTCACTGTGTTAAACCTTTAACATAAAATTATACCTTAAATGAGTAGATTACAGCAGCATTTTAAATGTTTAAATTCTGTCGATAACTGTATGAAGTACTGAAAATAATCTTTTTGCTACCCATGGAATCTGCACCATGAGCCACGAGCCAAGTTAGCCAGTTAGCAATACAGATGTAGTTACAAATTCGTCTATCCTAATTACTAGTCTCTGAGGACCCTAACTATCAGTGACTGACACTTGAAAAGACATATCATAATGCTTGGACCACACTGGTAGTATTCAGCTGTCATTTGTTGAACCTACGCATTATTTAAAACTCTGAAGATTTCCTCAGATACATGTATTGGTCAGATATTTGTATTTATCGTTTACAGATTGAAATGCTGGCCTATGAGTAACTATGCTAGAAGCAAGTTACAATACTTATAAAAAATTCACAATTATGTTTTAAATGAACACACCGCAATTTGACGGTATTGTTGTTTATTTAAATACGACCCAGGTTTCGGATTTTTATTCCATTTTCAAGTAATTGAATTGATGTCATTAACATACATTGCAGGACACAAGCTCAAAACTGGCCACAAATGTAGAAAAATATTCGCACCCCCCAGATCTTTTTACAAGATGATGATTTTACGTCTGGCATATCGTGGGGAGCGAATATTTTTCTTAATTTATGAACAGTTTTGAGCTTGATGTCCTGCAATACATATTAATGATATAAAAATAATTACTTGAAAATGGCATAAAGGCAAAACCTGGGTCGTAATTAAATAAGCAACAATACAGTCAAATGGCGATGTGTTCATTTAAAACAAATGGTTCAAATGGCTCTGAGCACTATGGGACTTAACATCTATGGTCATCAGTCCCCTAGAACTTAGAACTACTTAAACCTAACTAACCTAAGGACAGCACACAACACCCAGCCATCACGAGGCAGAGAAAATCCCTGACCCCGCCGGGAATCGAACCCGGGAACCCGGGCGTGGGAGGCGAGAACGCTACCGCACGACCACGAGATGCGGGCCATTTAAAACATATTGCATGACAGTTACTCAGCAACATCAAAAACTGTTCACATTTATGTCTTTAAATATGGTTCACCCTAACGCAACAAGTCTAATTGTTTATTATTGTCGGTTCCTCTAAACTAATCTCCTAATTACTATGGGAAATATTTTAACGAATTTATATAAACTGGACACCCCGAAAATTCCGTAAACAGTTCTAGGTGTTCACGATAGTACGTAAAGTAAAGAATAACTCACTGTACTAGAAACATCTGTATCTCTCTAAAGTACAGAGATACTGAAGCACCTATGGTCTTCTTAAATAGAATGATGTTCCTGTTTAATAGCACTCGAAAGATCTGAAAAAGAGAATTTGAGTGATATAGCGGTTATTTAGGCTTGCAGTAAAATTTTCAAAAAAATGCTAAGCAATTTCCTCGATTCAAGTAGCAAGCTAGGCGGCAAAACATCGCTGAGGAGGGCGCGTCACGACGCCGGAAACAGTGTGCGGAAGTCACTACCACCGCGTGTGAATTCTAGCGGCTTTGCGTTCGTGGCAGTGCGTGATGCGTGAGAGTTATAGGGACAGCATACACACAAAGCTCCACCGATTTTGATCGTCTTTTGCAAGATTGTAGTACATACTAAGATATAACAAATGCTGCTCTACTGTGATGCACTTCTCAAACGTTTCAGAGAAATGAAGGTTCAAAATTATATGTTCCTGTTGACTATCATACGAGAGCGCCAGTTCTCCGACAGTGAAGTTAGCGCAACTGGCTAAGGTGCCACCAGGCTACAAGTGTGTATTCGAGTCACACGATTTTCTTTTTCTTTTTTTTTTCTTGGTCTTTCACCAAGCTTACAGCTCCGTCACAATCTCTACTTACGATTCATCTAAGGAACTTACGATTCATCTAAGGAAACCGCTTTCCAATTACATCATTGGCTAAAATGACCTTCCTTGTGCAGACGACTTTTCCGAGTTTATGCGAAGCTCACGCTGCGCCTTGGCCAATCGGACTGACGTCGCTTTCGAGGTTGACGCTGTCGAATGGTGTTCAACGGGCTCGTAAAACTTTGAACCTCGATTTCTCAGAGAACATTTGAGAAGGGCATCGTACTAGAATAACACTCGTCATCTCCACGCGTATGTACGTACTACACACCCGCGAAAGATGAGCAAAAACATTGACGCAGTGCGTTTATGATCCCTTGTGATAATGCAGAAAAGCTAGATATTCTCTTGTTTTACGGTGAATGTACACGTAATATGAAAGAAGTTTCCTGAAAGGCAGTTCGCAACACAACAAACGACAGCAATACTATGTAAACAATCGCTCACTAAGATGTGATTAGCAAGAGCAGTCATTAATGTAGAATGACTTACGTGCAAGACGATTGAGGCGTGTTGTTCTAGCACATGTTACAAGGCGTCAAGCCTGTTCGTTTGATTTTGCGATTGAATCTGGAATGAACAACTGAAGCGTTCTCCAGTGCTTTACCAACATGTTTCACCGTTTCAGATACGCCTTCATCGGTAATATTGCATCAAAGTGATATACTGCTGCGATATCTTGTCTTTCAGATTTATGTTAATGTCTGTAAGAGTCGAGAGACCTATTTTGAAATAGATATTGTTTGCTGACGAAGCTCTGCTCACAAACTATTGACACCGGATCCATTTCATTTTAACTGCAAAATCCTCTCGTTTTACTGAAATCCAGTAGTCTATCAGTAAGTCGAAACGAGTTACAGGCTCTAAGAAAACAAACCAATTGTTAAGAAGTACCTTCTCCTTGATCCCTGAGTTGTAGATGGTCGTCTTCCTTGGACTCAGATCGTTCTCCTACGCCTGTTGTGGTCCGCTCCTGATCCAAGGTATACACCACTCCGTAACCTCACGCGATTCACCCGATTTCCCTCTCGTACAGATTCCCCACTAGTACCTTCTTCCCATTGATCATCAATAATTTACAGTCAAACTTAGCTACTATTGGTTCCTCCTTTCCCTTTCTGTCATCAAACAAACATTAGTGCGGCTTAGACCGGTGGCGGTAAATATAGTTATATGTACTGTGTTTCATGGGACTTCCCCAGCTTTTAGAAGCCATTAGGAAGTCCCTTTTCTCTGTCCTACCGGCCACGGTTTCTCTTTCTGACAAAGTGAGTCGAGGGCTTAAGGAAGCCACACAATACTAACATTTTGCGGGAGGTTAACATATTCCCAAAAACTTGGCGTAACCTTGCTGCTGTTCCATCACAGTTCTCATGTTGCTAATTACAATAAAGTAGCCTTTCTGGTAAGTCCACGTCTAATCTAAAAGTAAATCAAACAAGAATATACACTCCTGCTTCTTCCCAAATTCTTGCTCTCTAACTTATACCTCAACTAATCAGATTACATAATTTGTAATTGACATGTAAGTTCAAGTGTACAGTATTATGATGAGACCATATAAAGAATGAAAACATTGGCGTATTGAGTGCGACAGGCGAAAAGTAATGGAGCTGTTATCTAAACACAGTCAGCCCAATTTTTATCCATTACATAAATAACAGTATATGTGCATAATTAATTCTCTAACAGCACTATCAAAATTATTTACCTTTCTCGAGCTATAACAGTTGCTTACGCTAAAAAATGCAGAAATTCCAGTCAGAAATTACACCGTAATGTATCTCGTTTCTGCAGTAACTGCTACAATAAAGAAAATTTTTTGGCTTTCTAGGTACGACTGCAAAATTCCGCAATATCCTTCGAAATAGATATGGCTATGAAGCACTGGAGAAACCACTGCAATCATGTGTGTTAACCGTAAAAGTAAGGGGAAAGGATAAGATGACCTTACCACGTGAATTACAGGATGACAAGAGTGTCAGCGCCAGGTCGTAAAATTGTGTAGAGTAAACGTGTCATTACGACAAAACATTTTTTCTGTCGCCAGACGTAAATGTGCTCAACTTATTTGTGTTCGCTGAAGTGGTGACGAAATCGTGGGCATCCCCTCCCCCAGCTGGTGGCACACGAAAAACAGGAGTAAAAGTCAAGAGCGGAACTGTGTGACCCAAACTGAGGGAAAACGGTATGCTAGTTTTGTTCTGAAATAAATTGTGGGTAAAGTAAAAACTGACAGCTCCATCAAACGTTGTGAAACCTCTCTAGGAAAGACCTGTCCACTGAGATCTATAAAACCTACTGATATACAATACTAAACGCAACACTATCCGATATAAAATGAAAATATTTTTTTGTTAGTAAAGGGACTTTTTCAGGCTGAAATATTGATATCTATTACCCCAACCTGCTCCCCTATTTTTTACAGTATCTTCAGACAGTGTCTGGAATGTTACAAGTTTTTAAAATTTCGTTCAGATTTATTATAGGCTTGAAGCCGTTCGTGTCTTTCTTAGCTGAACTGTGAAGGTGTCTTCGGTTATATGAAGAAAAGCACTATTATAACCATCAGCTACACACATGCAACCGGTTTCGGTTTTTCCAACCATCATCACTGAAAGAAAAGGAGTACATCAGAAGGATCAAAAATGCAAAGTACTGACACACGACTTATTAAAATACCAATTACAACGATATGTGAATGGAAGGGGGGTCACTGCTGTCAGCTGCAGCGGGACAATAAACGGAATCAGCGGCGTCGGGTGAAAATGTGTAACGGATCGGGATTCGAACCTCGGATCTGCTGGATTACTAGGCAGGTGCAGTAACCACTGCCCAGCTAGGCTTATCAATTATATGAATGCGTGGTGTCTGTTTTTTCGCTGCGCGGGATTAGCCGAGCGGTCTTAGGTGCTGCAGTCATGGACTGTGCGGCTGGTCCCGGAGGAGGTTCGAGTCCTCCCTTGGGCATGGGTGTGTGTGTTTGTCCTTAGGATAATTTAGGTTAAGTAGTGTGTAAGCTTTGGGACCTTAGCAGTTAAGTCCCACATTTAAACATTTGTCTATTTCTTCGAAATAACAGACAACACTCAGATGCCGCAGTTGTTAAACACTTTATGTGAATGACACCACGCATTCATATAATTACAATGATGTCTCACGGTGGCATGTCAAACACACGTAAAGTAGCCAAGTCATAAATCACACAGACAGGCTGCGTTGACTTTACTCAAACTGTCTCTGTGATACATGAGCGCTATCATTTTTGATTCATCGGATGTACTGCTTTTCTTCTAGTGATGATTGTTGTAAAAACATAAAGTGGTAAAGAATAATGTTACATGTGTACAGGTTAAAGGCTATAAAGATGCATTTCTTCAAATATTTCGCAGCTGTAGTAAGTTACCTACACAAAGTAATTTTAAAACGTTCCAGTCGGCCGCGGTGGCCGAGCGGTTCTTGGCGCTTCAGTCCGGAACCGCGCGACTCCTACGGTCGCAGGTTCGAATCCTGCCTCGGGCATGGATGTGAGTGATGTCCTTAGGTTAGTTAGGTTTAAGTAGTTCTAAGTTCTAGGGGAGTGATGACCTCAGATGTTAAGTCCCATAGTGCTCCGAACCATTTGAAACATTTAAAACGTTCCTCCGTCTCGGCTTTAGATAAGTAGTGGCTTCTCACCTGTGGCCATGGACAGAAACAACGCACTCTTGCTGCGTCATACATATCGCACGACGTATCTCTTGGAAGATTAATTGTGAAACGTTCATGGCTGGACTGCACTGCTTCACAAGGTGAAACGTCACTATCCCAAATTCAATAATTAGCGCCCTATCTGGAGTCAGCAAGATTTCGAGATCTGGCCACTGGACTCGAAAACATACATCACTAATAGACAGTACACTGCTTCCAGGCAGTTTCTAGCAAGCTACACCGGACATCTCCGCAGAGACAAAACGGAAAAACGGTCAAGATCAATAGGTAAAAAGTCGCACTTAAATGCCACCCTAAAAGTTTCTACGGAAACAAATGTAGATTATGACTTCAATGGAAGACACCAACGTAGCAAAAACATCTGCAGTCAGCTACCGAGAAGAGTGGATCTCTGCAAAACAGAGTGAGAAAGTACCCATACACGCCACATGCCACAAGTTTGGAAGGGCTTACCACTCCTACAGAAGTATCTACTCGTCCAGGTGCCTCTGCAACAACCTCAAACTCCGACGCTACGACTCGGTAGTAAAACCCTGTGTTGTGTATTCCTTCGGGTGCCTCGTAACAGCCCACTCAGGAAACTGTATATCAATGGGAGGCAGATCCTGAGAAGGATACTAGGACCTGTGAGAGAAGAGAAATAAACCTGCAGATTCT
This sequence comes from Schistocerca serialis cubense, assembly GCF_023864345.2. NCBI lineage: Eukaryota > Metazoa > Arthropoda > Insecta > Orthoptera > Acrididae > Schistocerca > Schistocerca serialis. The sequence goes on from NC_064639.1 coordinate 467,092,952, forward strand.
GGCACGACGACGAGCTGTACGAACACTAGGAGGACATCGTCATGCATGTAAGGGAAAGGTGCCTGGCCTTGACCCACATGTATCCAGAAAGAGTGACCAGCAGGATCTTCACAGCGACAGGTGAAGGTGTCGCCTGCAACAACAAGTGGATCGAGAATGAGATTTTCACTCTGCAGCGGAGTGTGCGCTGATATGAAACTTCCTGGCAGATTAAAACTGTGTACCGGACCGAGACTCGAACTCGGGACCTTTGCCTTACGCGGGCAAGTGCTCTACCATCTGAGCTACCCAAGCACGACTCACGCCCCTTCCTTACAGCTTTATTTCCGCCAGTACCTCGTCTCCTACTTTCCAAACTTAACAGAAGCTCTCCTGCGAACCTTGCAGAACTAGCACTCCTGGAAGAAAGGATATTGCGTAGACATGGCTTAGACAAAGCCTGGGGGATTTTTCCAGAATGAGATTTTCACTCTGCAGCGGAGTGTGCGCTGATATGAAACTTTCTGGCAGATTAAAACTGTGTGTCAGACCGAGACTCGAAGTCGGGACCTTTGCCTTTCGCGGGCAAGTGCTCTACCATTTGAGCTACCCAAGCACGACTCACGCCCAGTCCTCACAGCTATACTTCCGCCAGTAGCTCGTCTCCTACTTTCCAACATCTTTACCAAAGAGCAATTATCAGCCCTGTGGTCCACAGTAGGGCCAATTCCTCCCAAAAACGAATACGCTTACCAGACTTCAACAGTCGCCTAGAGGCATGGAAAGTTACCAATAGGATTCCCAATTTTTCGAATTATTGTAGGCTTTCTGTATTGGAAAGGTAATTTTGTTGTCATGAAGGGTCACTAACTCCTATCTTCAGAAATGTTAAATACTTTGAATCATTAGCTTCGCCCAAGGGGCACTCGACTTACCATCTACACCTGTTTAGACGGCAAGTGAAGAGCTCACAAATAGGGTGTATGGTCTCTACGGTGGCAGGGCTGCGTAGCGTCGGTGGTTTGTTGTCAGGATTTTAGTTGTCGGTGACATCGAACCAACGTCTTATTCGTTCTCAAACTAAAATAATCGTAGTGCTGCTTCGCAGTGGTCACGCCCCCTCTGGTATGTTGTGAAGACAACAAGCAGAAGACCAGTGATGCCAGCGAGCGGCCAGAGGCCTGGTGTGATGGGAGCGACCGGAGGAATGCTGACGCCTGGAGTCCGCACCGTGACACGTGGACCAGCGACGCACGATGCTAGCAGCAAAGTGTGCCAGCAACATGGAGGCCCACTGTAATTCTTGCTGGGGATGTCAGCCCACAGAAGTGGAACTCACTCTAGCAAGCGAAGGAATGCGGCACGAGGATGCCCACACCAGTGCAGAAGGCCGAGTGGCTGCACTGCCCTTATCTCAAACAGCTGCCGTCCAAGGCAGAAGTCTGTCGGAGTGGGAACGAGCCAAGTCCACGGAGATGGACTCCGAGTCTGCAGTCAGACTGATGGTGGTGAAGGCTCAAACTCGTGGTGGCTCCTTGCAGAACCATATAGCCCCCTCACCTGGCGTAGCTCTCTCTTTTGGTTGGTGCTGCCACATTGGAGCCCCTTTGGCTAGAAATGATAGATAGTTATAATAGTTAGGTGCTCATTTGTTGTGATGATGCCCAAGAGACACTTGACAAGTCTGAGGAGATGTCTGTTAGCTGCTCGTGTAGCTACGTGAGAGAAATAAAATTATTCTGTTGTGAATTAACGAACTTAAATTTCATTTTATGTACACACACTGGTCTGCTAAACCCAATGACGAAAGTAAGTTTCGCCCGATGAAACTTGGACTATACACAGAAAGAACTGCTATAATACGAGGGTTGTAGAGAAAGTAAGTTCCTATCGGTCACTAAATGGAAACCACAGCGACAATCAGAAACATTTTATTTGCAAGCGTTAGCTACACTTTCCAGATACTTCTCTATCTAGTCGCCGCTCCGACTTAGACATTTATCTGAGCGTTATACCAAATTTCCAACACCATCCTCATAGAAGGCAGCTGCCTGTGCTTTCTGATAATTCTCTACGCTGATCTATAGCTCGTTGCCTGCGCTCAAGTGTTGTCTTCGTATCCAGTGTTTCATGTGAACAGAGATGATACTCAGGACGAGCCAATTAGGGCTGTGTTGTGAGTGATCGAACACTTCCCATCGAAAAGGCTGCAGGAGAGTCTTCACTGCCCCCGCAGAGTGCGGCTGAGAATTGCCATGAAGAAGGAAGTGTGTGGCAGTTGTGTTAGGTGGGCTGCATTCATTAAGGCGAAGCCTCTCAGGCCGTGCGGTTAAAGGCGCTGCAGTCTGGAACCGCAAGACCGCTACGGTCGCGGGTTCGAATCCTGCCTCGGGCATGGATGTTTGTGATGTCCTTAGGTTAGTTAGGTTTAACTAGTTCTAAGTTCTAGGGGACTAATGACCTCAGCAGTTGAGTTCCATAGTGCTCAGAGCCATTTGAACCATCTGAAGCCTCTCAGCGGACCCTCCAACTTGGCGGGAGACATCGTTGTTCTAGGTACCTTTACTTGCTCACAGTGCGCTCACAACTGAAAAGAGCGTCTTGATGCGATCGACGGTCATACTAGAGACACTACTCAACACATATGTGCAAAGCTTCATCGGGTTATCAATGTGGTGTCCATTTCGCGACAGATCGGAACTTACTTTCTGGACAGCCCTCGTATATTAGATTTTAAAAAAGGTGGAACATGATTCTTAATGTGGTGTGTGATCACCTTAGACGGCAATGCACGCTTTCCAATCTGCTTCCATATTGCCAACAAAGTTGGTAATGATTCCTTGTGGTAGGGCGTTCCATTGTTCCACCAGCGCGGTTGACAGCAGCTGGATAGTTTTTGGTGCTTATGGATCTGCTGCAATAAGTCTCCGCCAACATATATGACACGTATTTGTTGTAGTTTAAGTTCGGGGAACGGGAAGGCCAGCCCACTCGCCGAATATCCTCTCATTCCAAGAGCACCATCACCTGTGCTGTTCAATTGTCATCCATACAAATGAAGTTAGGGCCGAAGGCATCGCAGAAATGACGCACGTAGGAAGGAGTACAGTGTCACAATAACGTTGACCATTAAGCGTACTGTGTTCAAAGATATGGATGTCAATGTGCCCATGGAACATTACGCCTCCCCACATCATAACACCTGGATCACCAAAACTATCATGTTCGATAATGTTCCTGAGTGCATTACGTGTTCCCCCCTTTCGTCTATGAGGTTATGGCCAGGATCACTACTCAGACTGAATCTGCTCTCATCCAAGCGAACTTGCTCCTCGTTAGTCCAGTCCGTTGTACTCTTGGAGCCATTGGAAAAATGTGCAGCCCTGTTAAATGGGGTTGCAACTGCACACATTATCTGACATGAGTACTTTCTTGCCGGGTGAAAAATGTAGCGGTCATCTGCCGCTGTAGTTGACAGCGGCACGGCGAATACGTAAGATGGTCTCTTCTCCCAGTGACCAGTCCATTGTGTTCCGTGATATCCAGATTTCTGTGCACTTCATTCATCTCCACCGAATAGTTAATGTGTTACGATTATTTATTTATCTAGTCCTCAAGATTTTCAGAGCAGCGTTTTTATTGGTCATGAGAATGTAGAAACAAATTGCAAACCTGCTATGTACCATGTGAGAGATACACAACATGTTATCAAGAAGTGACGCCCCACAGCTCTAAGGTATCCGAAAAATGTCAAATCACCACCGTCAGCTGCTAGTAAAGTACTTCACTTATAGGACTAGTTTCAGTCGTCTGGCCATCATCAGGTTCCTATATAACAAATAAAATAATGCATAAGTAACGTTACAGGCTTAAACCGTCATGAATCTGTTAACTGATGCGAATGTTAACTGAAGCACACACGTCTTGGAATGTCACATATTCGATAAAAATATTCACACCATCATGTTAGGTGAAATATAAAACCGCTATCGTCAAGTTATAAGACAGTGAATAATACACCGAAAATGAAAGTGTACCGTAACAGTGATGTGTCTCATTACGAAAACGATGCACCATAAAGAAGTAAATGTTTCACATTTGAATAGACCTACCTGTTGTCTATAAAAACTGTGCTGTGGAGTGTACACAGCCGTGTTAAAACTGTAATCGGCGTTAACGCTGTGAACATATATTTTGCCGCACTTTCTGTTGATTTGTCTGTCTACTAAGAGCTTATATATGTTGTAATATGAACAGTCAGTGAACTTACTTAATGCAGCCTAACTTCAGTCAAAGTGAATCTGTAAAATTCCTCATTTGGTTATGCATTACATGCAACTGCCGCTTTAGGGTGTTATGTGAGATGTTGATTTAACTATTTGTCCATGGAATTGAGATGCTACATCTGTTAACAATTTGGCGAGATCACTTCTATACATTTTGTTTTCTGTCACCACAACTGTGATTCTAAAATGCGCAAATTTGCTATTAGATGCAACACATAGAACACGTGTTACGACTGTCACGTGTAGCTATCGTAGCAGACGACACACGGCTTAGTAACAATAAGATTGTATTCATTATCGGCGTACGTAAACCTGTATGACCTTTTAACATGACTGTATGCACTCCCTACCACAGTTTTTTATAGACTGACGATGTTGTTTTGTATTATGATATGATAACAGGTTCAAATGGTTCAAATGGCTCTGAGCACTATGGGACTCAACTGCTGTGGCCATCAGTCCCCTAGAACTTAGAACTATTTAAACCTAACTAACCTAAGGACATCACACACATCCATGCCCGAGGCAGGATTCGAACCTGCGACTATGATAACAGGTAAGTCTGTACAAACGTGAACCATTTATGTCTTTATAGTATGTCGTTTTCATAATGAAACACATCACTGTGTTATGGTATATTGTCCTTTTATTTTCAGTGTATTAGTCATAGTTGTATCACCTGTCGATAACATTTTAAATTTCACCCAACGTGATGCTGTGAATACTTTTATGTGGGTATGTGATATTCCATTATGTATGTGTTGCTGTTAACATTAACATCATTTAACAGATATGTGACAGTTTAAGCCTGTAATGTTACTCATGTATTATTTTAGGAACCTGATGTGATCAGACGACTGAAAATGGTTGTACAAATTAAGTATTTTACCAACTCTCAAGGTGGCAGTATGACATTACTGAGGTAAATAACAAGTACCTAGAAAGCCTACCACCACACAGGCACAACCACCCACCTGGCGCCTTTCAGTTCCGTGTAGCAGCTTCAAGATGGCGCTCACAAACACGGACTCTTCCTGCTTCTGCGCCGTTTCATTCAGCGTATCGTATATGCCCACTGACAGCGTCGACAGCAGCTGTAGGAAGAACTGTCAACTGTGGATTACACTGTTTCCACCTTGTACCAGCGGACATGGAAATCCTTCTGCCACACGAGTCTACAGCTCGTGGTCTAGGGCTAGCGTTGCTGCCTCCGGATCACGGGGTCCCGGATTCGATTTCTGGCCGGGTTGGGGATTATCTCTGCCTGAGGACTGGGCGTTTGTGTTGTCCTCATCGTTTCGTCATCATTATCATCATTCGTGACAGTGGCTAGATTAGATTTAGTACAAATTAGACTGTAAAAATTGGGACTTTGTTTGGGCGCTGATGGCCGCGCAGTTGAGCGCCCCACAAACCAAACAACATCAGCGTCATCCTTCTGCCAACAGACATCAAAACACGACAAGCCGTGGGCACTCAGACAGTTCCAAACCAACAGTTAGTTCAGTTCAAAATGGTTCAAATGGTTCTGAGCACTATGGGACTTAACTTCTGAGGTCATCAGTCCCCTAGAACTTAGAACTACTTAAACCTAACCAACCTAAGGACATCACACATATCCATGCCCGAGGCAGGATTCGAACCTGCGACCGTAGCGGTCGCGCGGTTCTAGACTGTAGCGCCTAGAACCGTTCGGCCACCCAGGCCGACAGTGCAGTTCAGTGCCTGCAGCCCACTCAGTACAGTACTCTGAAGACTATCTTCCGACTTTGCAATCAGGACTAGGACAACTAAAGAGTATGTGGAATATCTCTTCCGTTTTTTATTGACTGTCAAGAGACAGCAAAGTTCTTAAGATATCATTGTGTTAGATTTAGGACATCAAGTGCCACACGTCAAATTGTACGAAGTTAAGTATTACTTTGTAACATACTCTTAAAAAACTTTATTTCTTATGTCGTACTGCGTTGCCACATATGTGTTATAGCGTTGCCCTGTCAAACAAGTGTTAGCACCTGCGCATTCAGCTACCTTTAAGAAAGTATAGCAGGGAAACATTTTTCTGCTATCTTAGATGATTGGGCTGAATTTACAGTACCATTCACTTACTACATTCACCCCAAAACCTTTATGTAAAAATCTTTGTGGCTAATGCATATTTCATCGAGTGATTAATCAGGCATAATAAGACTTCCAAATTACTGTTTATTGCGTGGTGCTCCATGGCAGAGGGAAGGTTCTGCACTAATCTTGAATGTAAGTAGGCGTATTGATGAGTGCTGGGAACTTCGCAATGAGTAATATGAAGATGTTAATGTGAACGTGAAAGGTGTTCACATCAGTACTGGAGAAAGTCCAAGATGACTATGTGAGTGACGATTTCCTTATCAACTAAGGAGGTGATCTCCTGTAGTGCAGTTAACCCTGCCCAGTACTGCAAATTTATAATTCAGAAACTCCTTGTACTTTTTAACGCAGAATGTAGTGACTGCAGTGACCATCAAATTTGTTGTTCCGTGTGAAATATTTTGTCGTTGCCTGAAATATGTTCCTCTGTTCTGGATAACAGTAAAAAGCAAGAGCCATTATTAGTGTCATAGTTAAAAGTGTTTATCTAGAGAAACAGATATTAGAAACTTGCCTGGGCTTTTGATGGCTCAGAAATATTAATAAGAATGATGCTACGTTGCATCTGGCAGTTTGTGTTTGGAATTAAAGTTTATTTTCTGCCACTACGTTGTACTTACGTAATTGCCGTTTTTCATTCTGATTACCATTATATCTATCCAACATTGCATGACTGCGAGCATGTGAATGAATATGCGCAAATGAATGTTTTCTGTGGCTTTTGCTGATTGCTGTCTTTCTTTCGTTGAGATATTGCTGCGTCGTGAGTATATCTGCACTGTGAAAGAGCGTTCCAAATACGTGTGCTCACTGACATGAGAAAGCGCGACTTTAGATTTACCTTTTGTTTTCTTATGTTTACAAGTTTTTCTGTACATATTTTGGAGCGATATTTTTAAATATTTCTGTGTCTTATTGTGTGATACAAAGCCAAAGTACAGGTCAAAAATCGTTCAAATGGCTCTGAGCACTATGGGACTTAACTTCTGAGGTCATCAGTCCCCTAGAACTTGGAACTACTTAAACCTAACTAACCTAAGGACATCACACACATCCATGCCCGAGGCAGGATTCGAACCTGCGACCGTAGGGGTCGCGCGGTTCCAGACTGTAGCGCCTAGAACGGCTCGGCTACCTCGGCCGGCAAAGTACAGGTCACAACCAGTTTTAATGCTCTAGTCATAGTTGACTGCGAACCATAATTAGCTTGTCAGAGGGATGTACAATCAAAAAACAATGACGTTGCACTGCAGTACGCTATGTTTTCGACTTACAGATGGTGACTTCTGTTTAAGGTAGTTTAGCTTGACATTAACACGGCCAATCTCTCCTTAAGAGAAATGAAAATAAAACCCTGTTTTGGGGAAAGATTCATAATAAAGTTGAATAGTACGTTAAGTTACTTAAGCAGCTGTTCCGCTAAACGGGAATCATTTAGGCAGCTGGTAGAGGGTCTTATAGGGGCTTTTTAGATGGGATGAAGAGGAACCTGACGTGTCTGGCATCGCCTCACCCTGATTCTGCCGTCCTTGTGCCTTCTTTTGCGCCTCTCTTGCAGAGTCTGCCACTTGAGTTTGCTAAACATTTCAGTAACGCTATCACGCTTACCAAATAATCATGTGACGAAACGCGCCGCTCTTCTGTAGATCTTCTCTATCTCCTCTGTCAACCCGACCTGGTACGGATCCCACACTGATGAGCAATATTCAAGTATAGGTTGAACGAGTGTTTTGTAAGCCACCTCCTTTGTTGATGGACTACATTTTTTAAGGACTCTCCCAATGAATCTCAACCTGGCACCCGCCTTACCAACAATTAATTTTATATGATCATTCTACTTCAAATCGTTCCGTACGCATACTCCCAGATATTTTACAGAAATAACTGCTACCAGTGTTTGTTCCACTATCATATAATCATACAATTAAGGATCCTTCTTTCTATGTATTCGCAATACATTACATTTGTCTACGTTAAGGGTCAGTTGCCACTCCCTGCACCAAGTGACTATCCGCTGCAGATCTTCCTGCATTTCGCTGCAATTTTCTGATGCTGCAACTTCTCTGTATACTACAGCATCATCCGGGAAAAGCAGGTGTTTAAAAGTTTATTTCTTACGATTACTGTCTCTTACCTTTATTTTTTTGCTTCAGTTGATTCAGTTCATCATCAAGAAGAAAACCCGTTGTCTATTTGGTTGTTCAGTTCTTCCTCTAATATTGTTGGTATAATGCCATCATTATGGCGCCGAACAAAAGAACATGTTGCTTTCCGTCTCAGGCCAATTCTTTTTGCTTTTGTTCGGCTTTTTTTATAACGACGCTTTTGAGAGAGTGGCATTAAAATGTTAAACTTGAACCGTTTATTAATACTAGCAGATTAATAATAAGGTTTATATCTTCTGTTGATGACGACCACGGTTCGTAGCTGAAAAGCGTCGTATTCCATCAACCAATAGCTGGTCATAAATAATTCTTACCTGCAACGTGTTTCGATCTTAAGTTCATCTTCAGGTGCCTTTAAGTTATTTGCTGGTCATCTTCAGGTGTCATCTTCAGCTTACTTGGCAATATCAGTTCTCTGGTGTTGTAATGCGACACCATTTTCTAACATAAACTATTTTTATAGAAGTATCCGATACCAGGATTAATCCCGAATTTGGTATAGATCAACATTCTCGGCTGTTTCACTTAGAGAATTTCATTTGATTTTGTATACGATGTATTATAGTTCAGACTAAAATGTATAAAAGAAATTAATTTGTTACACTCTGTATGTACGGTTAAAATTACTCTTCTCTTGAAATTACGAAATATGTGGCATACTTAAGATTCATCTTGTTAATTGCACAATCTAACGCTAATTATTAAATTTATATCTGGATTCATTTATAAAATAATGTTATATCTTGGTGATGATTCTTCTTTTCTCAAGAAAGCTTGTAAACTCTTTTGCTTTGTAAACTCTTTGGAATATTCTAAGTAGCCTACCGCAGAATGTAAGGGGCATGCCACTGGTGGAAGTAGACGTAATTCTAATCTTCTCAACAACAATGTGTTCTGATGTGGAAAATGTAAAGACGGTGTGATATTGAAAAATGTGACGCAAAATAAAATTGAAGTGTAAAACAGGGAAATCTTCAAACATTATTCAAATCAACAGGACGTTCCAAATATCAAAATTTTAGCCTCAAGAATGTATCCCTAGATGTGAGAGCTGCAGCCAACAACAAGAGAAAATGAAGATAAGTAAAAAGATTTTTTGTGTATATTTTACGTCTCTCGAAGCTTCCGAAACTTTCAGAGACAGAAGTATTTTATGGTAATGTGTGGGATGGTAAGATTACAGGGTCTAATAAGTATTTGTGTCTTGCGGGTATCATGTCTCGAAAATAATTCATTTATATGTAAGATGCCAATTTCAGAGTCTCGCACAAGCCCCTCCACCTCCCCCAGCTGGATAAATTACTGGGGACGCCCCTGCCAACACGTACTGATAGAGCTTCTCTTTTTACACATGAGATAACACAACCTTTCCACAAACAACCAAAATTAAAATGTGATATATACATGAGGAAGCCGCTACGTAATCTTTCCTTATACACAGAATGTGTAAGGCGTCACTCGCACCTACTTCATACAGTTGCGCAGAAATTCTAAGAAGCCAAGGATGCTAGTTAGACGTTTGCTACACGCCACCTTCACGGTTTTGCAATTTTAATGACCAGCATTGGACCCAAATGGTCTGAAAAATTTTGCAACAGCAATAAGTGAACGGAATATTACTGGGGTCCTTTTCTACAAGAAGGGTAGCATCGCTATTTGACAGCGAACACTGTATTGCTGAAAGCAACAATTTTTTGTAGGCAGGAACCCCGTTCGCATCTTATATACCAGTACGTTTGAGATTACGACATAATCAGTTCGTTTGCGAGTTTCAGGTCGATGACTGCGAGATAACCTTTTCCACGAGTTTCCGCCGGCCGTCCTTGCCATTCTGCCGGCCTGCTCGCGATAACCCTTATCTCTCGCACCTGCGCCTTTCAGCGCTCGCGGCCATCCGGCTGCGCGACCCGGTCCCACTTCCTGCACTTCTGAACTCTGAGTGCTACGGCGCGGATTCGTCAGAAGAACACGCGGCAAGGCCCACGCTGTGGGTGGAAACAAGAGTGGAAGGCTAGAGTTCCAAGTCCCGTCGATACCTAGGTCATCGGAGACGGGCTGTTAGCCCGCTGGGGCGAGGAACTGCGCAAAGAAGCGACCGCGGTCGGTTTAAGGCACCGCACTAGCCTTATTTTAAAGTGTTTTAGAAAACGCAAATACGAAAGGCCGGATGATGATTTAAGCTTAGATGCTCCAGAACACGACTCTTCATGAGTTCGCATGGATTTGCAGCGGTTAGCCCGATTTGTGTAGGTTGACGCTCAGTTGCTTACCTGTCGTCGTCACAATCAACATTTCACGAACACTTAAAACGCCATTACAGTTCTAGGTGTTAGAAAATTAGACTTTGTTCACTTACTGCGTCTACACCAAAGCTTACTAAAATTATGTGACAGAACAAACAGAACATTGCTCTTATACGTCAGCGAATGACGATTATGGGGTCAGGAGATAACTGCTCTAAATGTGAAAAGTGAAAATTGCTTTTCTACAAAAATGAAGAATAGGTCTACATTCAAGGGCGTCCAATAAATGATGCAACACTCCGGCAGGAGTGGCAGAGCGGTTCTAGGTGCTACAGACTGGAACCGCGCGACCGCTACTGTCGCAGGTTCGAATCCTGCCTCGGGCATGGATGTGTGTGGTGTCCTTAGGTTAGTTAGGTTTAAGTATTCTAAGTTCTAGGGGACTGATGACCTCAGAAGTTAAGTCCCATAGTGCTCAGAGCCATTTGAACCATTTTTGATGCAACATATTTTTCTGAAAGCAAGTTGGTGTTGTTCAGTATTCCAGTACACCACGTTATTCCCCCCTCTTTTGGCTACAAAACCCTATTTTTCAACATAATCTCTGTTCAATGCGACGCCCTTACGCCACCTTACAGGGAGGGCCTGTGTGTCCGCTTGGTACCACTCTACTGGTCGACGTCAGAGCCAACGTCTTGCTGTATCAATAACGCAACCGTCATCCACATACTGCTTCCTGCAGAGTGCATCCCTCATTAGGTCAAACAGTTGGCACTCAGAAGGTGCGAGATCGGGGCTGTAAGGTGGAAGGGAAGACAGAAATTGCGAGATCCAGGCTGTAAGTTGGAGGAGGTAGAACAGTCCAATGAACTGTTATGAGCTTCTCTCAGCTGCGCAGAGTTGTGTGAGGCCTTGCGTTGTCCTAGAGAAGGAGGAGATAGTTTGCATTTTTGTGGTGACGAACACGTTGACATCGTTTCTTCGCTTTCCTGAGAATTGATGATTGCACCATGATCTAGGACATCAAGCAGAATAATCCCTTCAGAGTCCCGGCTGAAGGTCCGGCTTTGAACTTTTCTTCAGAGAAGAGATGGCCTAGCGCAACGCATTGGATTTCCCTTTTGCTTCCGGCCGATGTGATGAACCAATACTTCATCACCTGTGATGATGTTCGACAAAAAGTGTCACCATCAGCCTCTCGGTGCTGAAGCAATCCATACAGATGCTCTTTGCTCTTCGTAGTTTTCTGTTAGGTGGCGAGGTTCAAAAATGGCTCTGAGCACTATGGGACTTAACTTCTGAGGTCATCAGTCCCCTAGAACTTAGAACTACTTAAACCTAACTAACCTAAGGACATCACACACATCCATGCCCGAGGCAGGATTCGAACCTGCGACAGTAGCGGTCGCGCGGTTCCAGACTGTAGCGCCTAGAACTGCTCGGCCACTCCGGCCGGCGATGCTCTGGTTTTCCACCAAAGGAAACTCAATGATAGTTCAATGCCTGGAACGCACATCCATTACAAACGCCATTTTGAAGGCTATGTATAGTGCCGCCACCTAGCGGAACTTCGTAATATGGGCTGAAGTGGGAATATTACACGATGTCCTGCAACAAATACCGCATTTTTTGAACCGAAATTGTCTGAGAAAAAAAAGTGCTGCAGTACTTATTGAACACCCCTCATATACCCTGGCCCCCGCACATCCACACGGTCGTAGAATTTGTTGTTCACGCAAATTTTACTATGAAAATCGTGCACTCCAAGTCTTGTTATGACAAGTTTCTAGTTCCTACATTCTCTGGTCCAGTTGTCATCAAGCATAACTGGCATGCTGCAGAGCTCCACGTATATCTCCTTTTTCTTCCAGTCCATGACGTTCATGAGTTCCTGATATAGTTCTGTGAAACGTAGGTAGCGTTGTAACCTGACATCCTCAGATTCCATTTCAACATTTAGGTTTAACTTCTCACACCTCTGTCAGTAACGTTCTTTGCTTTTAGTACAGTATTTCAAAACGTGATTTTGAACACCACACTGCTTAGTTAGAGCTGCTCCCTTGCTTACTACATCCTATGAAACAAGTCATTCATCTGCAACAGTGCGGGAATATTCCAAGATGTCCCACAGCAAATTCCGCATTTTTCAACCGAAATTGGCCCACAAAAAAATGTGATGCAGTACTTATTGAATGCCCCTCGTATATCCGACACATCCGCGGCCGTAGAATTTGTTGTTGACGCAGATTTTACGATGAAAATAGTGTATTGCATGTCTTGTTACCACATGTTTTTGGTTCCTATGTTCTCTGGTCAAGTTGTCATCCAGCATAGCCCAGTTGTCATCCACGGCGGTAACACTGAATGAAATGTTCTCGAGCTTCCAGCCGTGTCAAGTGGTTGGAATGCGACGAGCTTTCCACTAAGCATGCCTTGGCATCTGCCAAGTGAAATGAGTGCTGACGGCTATGTTCTCACTGGTACTCACGGCATCGCCATCTATGGGACATACTTTCACACGGCGTTCGATGCACCCGCTTCAACCTTGTAACTTCGGTATTTCTGGATCTGTCGCCGCTCTAAGTTGCAGGCCGCCGCCTCTATTAAGACTGTTGTCGGCGATTTTAATTTCGATGGGTCCTGAATTACGCAATCACAGAAGCCGTTTGTATCGTCAGATTTCATAACGCCATTCTCTACAGCATGCTCAGCTAAAGCGGATTTTTCGAGGTAGTTTAGGCGATAAAATATCTCATGCTCCTTCCTGCGTTGTTCTACAGTGCGCACAGTTTGTCCGAATTAACACTGGCCACACTCATAAAGTATCCTATAGATCCCAGGTGTTTTGAGACCTGAAGTGTCTTTAACAGATCTCTGTAATTACTGGATTTTTGACGGAGGCCTGAAAATCGACTTTAATGTCATGCCCGGCAAAGAGCCAAAAAAGAAAGTTTCTTGTCCTGCTGCTCGTCGATAGTCTTATAGAGAGTCTTGCTTGAGATCACTTCATTTATTTGGTGAATGTTGTAGCTTTGCATGTGATTCTCTGTAACATTTTATTAACAACTCAGTCGATTGTATCAGCCGAATTAACCATCTTCGACTGAGTGATTTTCACATTATTGACAGTTTTCATGTGGTGGCGCAGTTTACGAATGTGTCTGTCAAAGACTCTTTTGCACTTCCCAGTCCTTTGGAAGTGGCTTGGTAGAACTTTCAAGGCACACTCTACGTCATCTTATTTTCTGTACAACGGCCAGTATTTTGAACAGACGGACGGCGTTGCGATGAGGAGCACGTTAGCTCCAGTTGCAAACCTCTTTATGGGGAATTTCGATAATATTGCCTTAGATATGGTCTCATAAAAGCACAAGTGTTTCATATGAAACATCGACGACACTGTCATATTTGGTTTGACGGACGCGAAAAACTTGACGAGTTTTTGGAACATCTCAAGAGCATCAACAGTAACATCTAGTTCACTATCGAAAGAAAAAAATACATTGCCCTTTCTCGACGTCCTCCTCCGCCACAAACTGAATGGATACCTGGTCTCAACGGATACAGAAAACCTACGCTCACCCATCTGTACATACACTTCATCATCAACCGGCACAGACGCGCTTTTTTATAAACATCATTATATTGTGCAACGGCGATCTCAGACGCAGATAACCTACCCTAAGTGTAAGCTGCCCCATGTGCTTAGCCACCCACACAATGTCTTCAGGAAGAAAGGCGTCAATTTTCATCAAATAAATGAAGTGACCTCAAGCAAGAATTGATCTCGAGCAAGAATTGCAATAATACACCGACGAGCAGCAGGGAAAGAACTCGGACAAACGGTGCGCACTGTAGAACAAAGGAGGAAGGAGCATGAGATGCGTTTGTCGCCTATGCTATCCAGCAAAATCGTCTTTCGCTGAGCATGCTCTGGAAAATCGTCACCGGCTTAAATCTGACGAAACCTCTGCCTTGGGTCGCATTAACGTCTACTGGCATGGTGTATCTGAAGAAGGCATCGAAATGAAAATCATCGACAACATGCTTAAGAGAGGCGGCGGTATGCTGCTCAGCAGCGTGGGATCCAGCGTTCGCAAGGTTCAAGCTGACGCATCAAACACCGAGTCAACGCAAACGCATATATATGGCAATTCTGTGAGCACCAGTGACGTCACAGCCGGCAGCTTGAGTATATCAGAGCGCACCAGCAGTCCAACAGCTGTCACTTCACTTGACAATGCTCAAGGAGTGCATGGTCGGAAGCTCGTGGAATTTTAACCAGTCGGCACGGCTGGAAGCCCAGAACATTTTATTCAGGTCATTCATCTGGTTAAGTGTATATCTATGGAATGTTATACATTTCCTATTACAGGTTCTAGGAACTGTAGAGGGGACTTAGAACATAAAGTTTTGATAAGGGATCCATGTCCGTCAAGTACAGTTTGGATATAAGTTTGAAGATCGGATTGCTGTCACATTTCCCGCTTCACGGTATGCACACAAACCAGAAGAGGACGCCGTATCAGTCCCTGTTGTAATTTATGATATCCCACATCATTTTCGTAGGAGTACAACAACGGCTGCGAGAACCTGGTACATTTGCAACTAGGAGGGTTGCCTATTTCGCTCCACGGACGCGCCACATTCTCGACTCTACAGAGAACATCCTTCGTCGCGTAGAAGAGAACCTGACGACAAGTACTGGAAACATTGGCCGTGTCATTGGATCCTGCGGAGGACACAGCTCAGTCATTGCCTCCGCTGTCTGCGTACCTTGGAGCGGGAGACTTGGAAGTTACCCGATCTGCAAATTTATTTTACATCCAGGAAGATGTGGAGAGTTGTGTTTAACGTCCCGTCGACAACGAGGTCATTAGATATGGAGCAAAAGCTCGGATTAGGGAACGACAGAGAAGGAAATCTACCGTGCCCTTTCAAAGGAACCATCCCGGCATTTGCCTTAAGCGATTTAGGGAAATCACGGAAAACCTAACTCTGGATGGGCGGACGCGGATTTGAACCGTCGTCCTCCCGAAGGTGAGTCCCTTGTGCTTATTTGGCATGCAAACGGTAAATTTCTGGACATGGGTACTTTATCAAAAATTTATCTTCTAAGTCCCCTAAACAGCCTCTAGGAGCCTATTACAGGAATTGTGAAACACCCTGTTCAGTTTGCTGCGGAATGAGAGCAACAGCACTACCCTGCCTTCTACACACACAAAACTGACAGCGGTGAAAACCATATCAAGCGATATTACACAAAACGCACGAAATCAATCACATGCGGCTACATAGCTACCGTAGACTATGATCAACAAGACCAGCAGATGATGATCAACAACGACATCAACAATTAGACCAATTGGCGTGCTGTGCCTCAGAGCTGTTCACGCAATCTTTTTAAAGGGGTCTAATATTCTGATCACCCTCTCAGATTGCACTGCAAAGCAATTTTAGTAGGGAATTGTCATTCATCCATTCAACATTATTCCTTAATTTTATTCTGTATCTCAAGGTAACACTTGTAACTGACTCCATATTTAATTTCTGTCTAACGTCAACGTTCTTCTTATGATCTAGGATCAAGTGTCCTGCTACATGGCGAGGAAACCTCTTATCTGATGATCGCGTGATACGTTTTTTAGATTAGAAGCAGGAAATAATCAACTTTCGGCAACGAAACAATCTGTAACGAAACTCTTTGGTGTTGTTCAAATGGTTCAAATGGCTTTGAGCACCATGGGACTTAACAGCTGAGGTCATCAGTCCCCTAGAACTTAGAACTACATAAACCTAACTAACCTAAGGACATCACACACATCCATGCCCGATGCAGGATTCGAACCTGCGACCGTAGCGGTCAAGTGATTCCAGAGTGAAGCGCCTAGAACCGCTCGGCCACGCCGGCCGGCTTGGTGTTGTTCAGATGAACCTCTAGTTTGATGACTGGATATTATTATAGTAACTGACGCAATTAATAAATAAAATGTCTGTGAAATCTTATGGGACTTAATTGCTAAGGTCATCAGTCCCTAAGCTTACACACTACTTAACCTAAATCATCCTAAGGACAAACACACACACCCATGTCCGAGGGAGGACTCGAACCTCCGCCGGGACCAGAAGCAATTAATACAAACGAAAGGTTACTATGACGTTATAAATTTAACAGTAATTATGTCGACATTGTTCAATATACAATAAAACAATAAGTTTACGATAAAATAGAAAAAAGCCCTCACAGAACCTATCCGTGAAATACTGATGCGATGGTCATCTCAAACGGATGCAGGGAAACAGGTTGACTAAAAGGATATTTGAATTTTTCAACACAAAACCCAAAACCCAAAGCTCTTGTGCAAAAAGATTGAGGCAAACAAGATGAATCGAGAGGGACAACGACTATGTCCGCTGGACAGCCGAACGCGAACAAACCCAGGAATTTAGAACACAGAATAATGTGAAGCTCAGTACCAAATACAACAAGCCTTAACGAGGTTAAAGTCAGCTCCAAGGAGTAAAATACACACTAGCAGGAATAATAATAGTGATCTACACGTGTAGAGGTGCGACTGTTAATGTCGACCAATACTACGGTCTGATCGATGGCATAAAGGAAGTAGAGTAAACTACTTACTTCCGTCGACTTCATATTTACGATCTGATACGGGTCGTTTGACCAAGGTAAAAAAGTGTCCGCAACAGGGTACAACGCTTACCCTTACAGCAGCCATCTCCCGCCTGCGCCATTCGGTAACTGTTTTGTTTTCATTGTGATCACCAGCTAAGGCTCAGGAAGCTTACCTGTCGTGTGGAGTTCAAGAGGGGGGACACAAGATAAGACGGATTACGAGAAAAATGAGATAAGTAAGAACGGCATTAAAGTCAAGCCTCAGCAAATACAGCTGTCGTATCTCCAAACAAAAAATGTCGACAGAAAATTCTCTTTTGTTGGTCCGATATGTCTTCTCTGAAAAGTACTCACTCTTCTGTACAAGTGTGCCTTCCTTTATTAACAAAACTGTGCTTCATTTCATCGCCAGAAGAAAGGCGTGGTGATTTCTTTCCCCGTCTTCCGTCATTAGGTGTGGCGAAATTTAGTTTGAAGGTGGTGTAAATGTCACCGCAACGGAATTTGATGCTTTTAATGAGTTCGAAAGGCCAAAAATAAGTAAATATTGATAAAAATGTAGGTAGTGCTAGCAATGATACACTTTGCTGTGTTAGCGAAAGTGGGAAAATAGTGAGCACTTAAGCAAAAATTATTATTTTGACACATTCATAATAACTTACAGAAACCTATTTTACGTAAGACTGGTATAATTTTTCTATTTTTATTATACCAAATGAATTTCAGTGTAAAATAAAGTTTAACTGCATATATCACAAAGATGCGACTGCGCACGATTCCCCACCCAACGAAGTAATTATGCGTGGTAATTGGGGAATTGTGCGCTGGAGAAAGGAAGTTTATACTAAACGTAAACGAGTGAAAAATAATCACCACATAGATGTGAGTAGTGGCTGTTCTGTCGAACATCTCCAGCAGAGCAGATACCCTCATATCCATAATTCTATGGGCTGGACGGCTGTTTGAAGAAAAAGTTTCAGTGCGGATGCACAACCAAAGTCCGAAGTCTTGCCGGAATCAGAAATGTACGAGTAGTGTGTCAATGGACGGGGGTCGCGGCGGTGCGGAGAGCGGGAAGCTGGGAACTTGGGTCTGGCGCGAAGCGTGCCCGGATGGTCGAGGTGGTTAAGACAACAGTTCTAGAGGGACGGAGCACCCGGGTTCGAGTCCCAATCCGGCACATTTTCAACTCCCGCCGTTGCATTGTCGCAATGTCCTGTGCAACTGAAAGTCATTATTTTCTTCTTATCTCTTTCTCAACATGTTTCCTCTCCCTTCCTTTCACCCCAATTATTCACGAACGTCTATGTCAGTTTCTGTTCGGAAATTATAATAAAGAAATATACTTAAAAATGACATGGAAAGTGTATTTACTTTCATTCTCACATTTCAAGAATTTTTAGAATCTTCATTTCTTAGATAAGCAATCATCATAGACATTCTAATCCAGTACCTACAGCATGATTTCAAGCAGAGTATTCGACACACCTGTACCACAATTGTCTGTCTCTACTTACTTCTTTAAAGACGCAGCGCAACTCATTAAGTTCCTTACTACGTGTAGGCAATTATTTCAGTATGTAATTACACTAGTTACCGTAATTATCGTCATCTTTATTATCTCAAGTGCCGGAAACATTCGATCTGGTGTTTAATCCTTACTTAAGTTTTTATTTTTCTTCTTGGTACATTTTCCCCATTCATGTTCTTCAACCCAGTATGTTTCTTCATTCCTCCCTTTCTTTTACATTTCAGTCTCTTCCAGCTTCTCTTTCAGGGGGATGCACACCTGTTCTGTTCCCTTTCAGAATGCCATTACGCCACTCTGCGTCGGCCGGAGTGGCCGAGCGGTTCTAGGCGCTACAGTCTGGAACCGCGTGACCGTTACGGTCGCAGGTTCGAATCCTGCCACGGGCATGGATGTGTGTGATGTCCTTAGGTTAGTTAGGATTAAGTAGTTCTAAGTTCTAGGGGACTGGTGACCTCAGATGTTAAGTCCCATAGTGCTCAGAGCCATTTGAACCATTTTCTTCACTCTACACAGACAAAGAATCGAAAGAGGAACAGAGGTGTTACGGATGCCCACCAATGGTAAATATTAACCAGAGAATTTTAAAATTTTAAGTAGAATTATTGGCCGTTTATTGGCTGTACCCATTAGACAGAAAATGGTCGTTTAAAAGTGACCAATACGTACATTTACCCCAGCGTGGGGTCAGTGCGGCGATTTCGCAACGTAGCCTCTTATTCCTCAAACAATAAGTTCACACAGTGAGTAACTACGGAAACCCAATCCTTGCTGATAAATTAACTTCAGAAAAGCTGCGGACAGCAATTATATTTGCGCGCAGGCACACATTACGTTTGGACATTATAGGAATATCCCTGCTACAAAAAAATGGCTCAAATGGCTCTGAGCAATATGGCACTTAAGATCTGAGGTCATCAGTCCCCTAGAACTTAGAACTACTTAAACCTAACTAACCTAAGGACATCACACACATCCATGCCCGGGGCAGGATTCGAACCTGCGACCGCAGCGGTTGCGTGGCTCACGACTGTAGCGCCTAGAACCGCTCGGCCACTCCGGCCGGCCTATCCCTGCTACATATGCATCTACTAATCACTGATAGTGTATGACGCGCAGACATTTGTCTAATTGGTGCAAGCGATTACAAAACAATGACTTCTCTTGACAACTCTGTACAAGACGAGCGTCTAAGATTTGAGAAATAATTAAAATATCTTGTATTGAAACAAATTTCGAACAGCAAATTAACACACGATCTACCCTCTCTTTCTCCCCCTCTGTCTCTCTCTGCCGAACAAAAAAAGTGAAGCGCCCAGAAGACGTGGTCGGTTGTCAATGTAATTTAGTACACGTACACACCACTGATGAGTAAGTAAATGACTGGACTCTGGAGCTGCAGTTCTCTGTGACTGGTAGACTGGCCACCAGAGTGCACTGATGTTGTTCGTGTTTAGTTTTGTTACCAGGCCTGGTATGATACGTAAGGTGGTTGAACAGCGTCACATCTAGGGTGACCACTGCGAAGAACACGGTAGTGTCGTGCACTTGTGCGAGGCGGCACCTGACAGAGCTGTAAAGGGCCCTCATCGTGGGCTGGTCGAAACGTGCAACATCCAGATTCGTGGGATATTCAGGTGGCCCGATGTTGGAAAGCATGAAAATATGAGGGCAGCCATAGTCGTAGCCAAGGTTGACCACTAAAAGGCCTACATGTATTGTGCACCAAGCCTCCCTACAACATCTGATGTCATCCAGCGCCATTGGTTGAAGACCAACAATAACCTGACTAGGGGATTACCGTCCCATGGGTAGGATACCACTACCACCACAACACAAACGGCTGCATTTGGAGCGGCGCCGCGACCGGTAAGCACGGAGTGTTGATGAGTGGCATTGCATTGTGTTCAGTGATGAATTGCGGCTCTGCACTACTCCAAGTGTCCACCGTCGGCGAGTTTGGTGGCGAGGTTTCAATATTCCACTGTTTTGGAGAAGCATAGCACCAGTACCACTTCATCCTGAAGAGGTCACTGTTGGTGCGGATTTGCGGCATTATTTACCATAGGGCATATTTTTTCGGAGAGACAGGTGCTTCCGGTTCTGTTACCGTTACTGGTAAGCGCTATGAGTGTCTTTTGCGCAACAACGTCATTCCAGCTCTCCAACAGCGTGGATGTGTGGATGGATCATTTTTATGCGAGATGGCGTACCTCCGCACATTGCAAATCCATTTAAACAGCTGCTGAAGCGGCATTTCGGAAATGCTAATTATCAGCCGCCATTTCCCTTTAGCCTGGCCCTCTAAATCACCTGATCTTAATTCGTGTGACTTGTGGCTGTGGGGCTATGTGAAAGATGTTGTGTTCAGTGTTCCGATTACAAACTTAGCTGCATTGAAGGCACACATTGCGCAAAACATTCTGAACGTGACCCCGGAAACACTTCGATCAGTTGTGGAACATGCTGTTTCTCGATTTCAGCTTGTTACAGAAAACGGTGGACATCATATTGAACATGTTTTGCGCCACTCACACGGAAACTAATAATCCGATTTGATTTTTATTGATACTTTTTATGCGGATTATGGCCTCAGGATACTTAAAAACCGATGTGATTGATGCTTTTTATACGGTTTTTAGCCTCAGGACAATTAAAAACCGATGTGAGTGATGCTTTTTATGCGGTTTTTGGCCTCAGGATAATTAAAAACCTATTTTTCCCATCCGATGTGTATGACCTTGCCGTGGTGGATGACATTACGTAACTAACGGCATCACACCTGTACACCCACGCAACGACGAGTGGTACAGTTTGTTTGACGTCAAACGTACACCTTAGGCATTATTGTATGATTCATTCGTCATTTGTAGTCGACCACTATTAAATTATGATGCTTACAGCGCCATCTATGGCTATATTTTGTAATTATTTATTTTTCTTCTGCCAACGTTTTCCCCTTTCTCCGATAATACTCCGTTGCAATTTGACGTCATTCTGACCAGTGGTGTTTCTACAGCGGTATGAAAGTTTAACTTTAATTGTATTCACCCTGTATATAGTATATCTGTAGACCTGACAGCGCTAACTTCAGTGCAGATGCACGTCAGGGTCCGATCCTCTTGCGGGAATACAGGACTCGCTGCGAGTAAGTAGTTTAATGGACTGTGGACGCTTCTAGCGTGTGGCAACTTGAGGATCTGGGTCGGGCTGGAAGCGCGACCGGATGGCCGTGGTGGTTACAGCAAGCGCTTGTTTCCTGCCACTTTGCCATGACTTATGTATGAGAAATACATTTGTCGTGTTTTGGAAAACCAGTTTCTGAATCAGTGTCATTTTTACAGTTTCTGAATCCTGTGGAACTGTACGAAGTCTATTTGCTTCCATGACGTAAATATTGTTATCAAATATAGCGAAAAGTAGCATATTTCTCGCCAGTGCACTGCAACCATTTATATTGTTTGAACCAGTCCGCTGAAAAGTTTCTGTTATTTTCTTTTGGATCTATGTCTAAAATAACTTGCTTTGTCAGTTCTCCAATTTGTGCAATATCAGAAGATACATGACAGCTAACATTATCAACACGTTTCACCGAACTCATTTCCATAGTTCTAGTAGCAGCAGTTGTACCTTGTGCTTCCATTTGGTTTAAGGAATGAAGTTTTTCGTGGTGAATTTCCTCTTGAGCTCTTCGTTTTTTGCTAAAGAAATCCCCTATATCGATCGCGAAATAAATTAGTCTTCCATTCACTGCATGTTGCTAACTGACTCAAACAGTGTACGTACGCTACACTAACAAACATCACGGACAAAAAAACCTCTAATTTGCTTATTCTAGTTTAAAAGGGGGTTCCCCGTAGCATAGGTTGCAATACGGGCACATCTCCCACACGTAATTCAAACGCCATTTAGGGGCAGAATAAAGAATTAGTAAATATGATGGTGACCAGCCGTAGCTAATTCGGAATTGTATAGATGTTGCTACGCTAGTAGTAAATCAATTTTTCTTTATCATATCATATTATGAACAAACAGTTTATTCAGTATATTATCTTAATCGGCGGTATTCTTTTAAGATAGGGTACTCGTATTTAAAGGCAGGGCATTGCTATTTTTAAAGGCAGGGCATTGCTATTTTAAGGTAGGGCACTGCCCCTAACGCCCCCCTCCCTTCCCCCCCCCCCCCCCCCCCCCCCAGTTGCAGCTATGGACTGAAATTTGATGTTCAGTTGCGAGAAAGATGTCTGATGGAGATGGAAATCTGAAAGATAATATATAAAAAATTATCGCCCAAGAGTAAAGTGGAACTGCTTCCCCTTCATCAAAATTTCAGAATACAATTTTTTAGAATGGGAAATGACATGGAACAAACACTCATGGTGGAGAAATTGATGGCCAATAGGTAGAAACGAAGTACGAGAATAATATGCACTAGTGTCTGGAACAAACGTGCGCCGCTGTCTAATCAGTGACTCCATCTCAGGCCAAGGCGTACTTGAACGGGCAGTACGCAGCAAAAGCCAATTTTAGATATGAGAGGTGAGCACCCGCAGACCTCCTCATTGTTATCTGAACAGCAGACCGTGCACGTGACCCTCGACCGCACGTGTGGCGAAGAGCACGCAACTTTCCCACGTGCTATCTGACATCTCGTGACATTTGCATGGAACGTACGCTCACCCATCTGGGTTAGTTAAGTGGAAATCTTAGTTTTAGGACTCTCTGAACTGAAAAAATTGTGTAACCGGTAACTCGATATTTTCCATATTCACAGTCTCATTATCGGTTTGAAGCAGATATTGTTCCATCTTCAGATAGGTATACTATTTTCATAATGTAGAAATACACAATATACATCACTTGGTATTATAAGTAAATGTAAAACGAAACTATTTGTAAAGTTCCAGTAATACTCAAGATGATTTAGATTTATTTGAGACCTGAAAAGAGACGATAAAAAGAAAAATATAAAGATGTTGGTTGCGTGTTTCAGCATTAAAATAACAGTCACGGAGTTTCGATACGCTAGTGGTACACATTTACTATTGTTACGTCTTCCATTTACGCACCCGTGTAGTGTCGTCTCTGGCAGTCACATGTTTCCATCAAAAACTAGACACTAGTAAAATGTGCGAGTACAAGTAATAAACAGGATCTTTTCCATTCTGCATAATTGATTGTAGGCTGTAGGTGGACAGTTTGTTGGCCATCTGAATTCTGTTTTAGGTAGTGTTATCTCGCTTATATTGCGTTCTAGACAGCACATTAATCCACTCCTTCCTATGAGTTTTGTGCACAGCTGATTGTTCATCTACTCTGTGATACTCTTCATTTCCTTTGTCCGTGATATTATCATCCCTATTTAATATAAATTCTACTTTTAGCAGTTTTTTTTTTTTTTTTTTTTTTTTTTTTAGACTTTGGACATCTCGGTCTTACACTGGGGAGCCAATTATGCAGCAGTTGTGGCAGTGGTAATTGATATGGACATCGAATGCTCGAATTAAATGGTAAGTAATCAATACTTAGTTAATCTTCGTTTACCCATCTTCAGACCGAGGGGGGAGAGGGAGGGGGGGGGGGACACGTCAACTAGTACCATGCTGTTTTTAGGCAGTGTTATCTCGCTTATATTGCGTTCTAGACAGCCCATTAATCCACTCCTTCCTATGAGTTGACCATTAGACCCAGAAGAAGGCCGCTGCAACCGTGGCCGAAACGTTGGTTTTACTCCAGCAGCAGTAGTGTTTTACATTATGACGCGGTACCATACCCAAAAAACTTTTAGGTCGACCGGTACCATGCTTTTTGGAGTATGAATGAAGCTTTATTTAAAGGTCTTGCTTTACTTGCTACTGACTTTGGCGCTATAGACAGAAATCGATGGTTTTCATCTTTTGTTATTTTTTTTACCACTTTGCTAATCACACGGTGCATATGGAAGACAGAACTCCTTAAACTTAATGGAATTGTAAACTTGATAATTTGGGGTAAGATCTTATGGGAACAAACTGCTTAGGTCATCGGTCCCTAAGCTTACACACTACTTAATCTTACTTAAACTAACTTACGCTATGGACAACACACACACACCCATGCCCAAGGGAGGACTCGAACCTCCGACGGAGGCAGCCGCGTGGACCGTGACAAGACGCTCCAGACCGCGGGACTACCCCGCGCGGCTTTAATGGAATTCATGCGTGATCAGTTTTAAGAGTAAATGTAAATAACTTGATTTACTGCATTTATGTAGAGGTGTCACAAAACATGTGTTTAATGTATTCAGCGGTCTGAAATCGATAGCAGATGAAGCAATAACCTTAAAATACAGCTGAAGAATTCATTCACACTAAAAAAAATAATTACATGTTACTAATATTTTTTAAAAATCAGAGTCCACAACCTATATAAAATGATTAAGTGACTTAATTTTTTCACTATTAGGCTATACTTAGAGGATGAAAACGCAGGGTGTTCCAAAAAAATCTTTACAAATTTGGTCACGCATATTTCAGAAATGGGAATAGGTAGAAAGGTGGATTTGCACGATAACCTTCACACACGCCTGAAGTTTTCTTGTTTTCGTTTTCGCAGATTAATTATTGGCGAAAATGGCCATCCGCGGCAGATGGCACACTGCGTGGAATGTCTGACAGAGACAAAATCTGACACCCAGGTCCAGCAAACTTCCGGACATGTTGCAGAAGCACTCTACCATCGCGTCCGACCATCAGACAGTTGTACATGAGCTTCAAGGAACCCAGAATGTCATGAAGAGGACGAGTTCTGGGTGTCCGATCACGAGTGACGCAGAAGTGGAACGGTTGCACAGGCATTGATCCAACCAAATCAAGCCGTCAAGCATCTCGACAGACGTAACTACCAACAACCACTGTGCACAGAGAGCTACGGAAGAGGCTGAAGCTCCATGCTTACGAGGTGTAGCCGCTACCTGCTCTTCAACCTGATGTCAGGCCAAAGCGCAAACTATTTGTAACTGAGATTCTGAGATGCATCGACGGTGACCCACACTACGCTTAAATGGTGATGTTCGCGGACGAAGCTTGCTTTCATGTGTCTGGGAATTTAACCCGACACAATGTGAGAATATGGGCCTTCAGCATGGGCATCACTAGGACTAAATTACTAGGTTGAGGGGTGGGGACAGAGTACAGGTCACAAGCAGATCGAAACGGGATGCTCTTTGAAAAAAAGTTGAAAAATTAGGACCTAAAACGACTTTTCGAGAATTCTGGAAGTGTCAGATCACATATTTAAATGACACTGAAATCTCCTAAAGTGTGCCAATTTAACCTGGATTAAATGTATTTTGCAATTACAGAGGATAAAAAAGTTACATAATATTAACATTTAAATTTCTCGACAGTTTGTGTCTATTATTATGGATTATGTCCTAAACAATCGTGGTAATTATTTCAAGTTGAATAGTTTTTCAAACTAAATGCTGCTTGGAGTATTAACTATTCAGCGAACAATGTAAGTGGATTCGATTCGCAGGCAGATTAGTAAAGCCTGAAAACCTTTCATTCGTGGTGCACAAGAGCTGTTAGTATCTGCAATTAGTTAAGCTAGGATATATTCGCTGAACGGGGTCATTTTATTTTCTTTTTGTCAACTGAGACACAAAAAATTGAAACTGCTTTCCAAAAAATATTGTGGGGGG
The DNA here is from genome assembly GCF_023864345.2 of Schistocerca serialis cubense. Taxonomy (NCBI): domain Eukaryota; kingdom Metazoa; phylum Arthropoda; class Insecta; order Orthoptera; family Acrididae; genus Schistocerca; species Schistocerca serialis. The sequence goes on from NC_064639.1 coordinate 467,119,598, forward strand.
GGGGGGGGACATGTACCCTTCCCCCCTCCCCCCTCACATCCCCTGGCGCTGACGCCCATGGGCTGGAAAACCCCTAATTCAGCATGGAAAGTGTACTGGGCTGTCCAAAAGTAAACGTGTAATGTGGTTTGCTTTATAACCGTATCGTACGACCGTTTTTGTTTCAGAGGCGTCAATAGCCTCGACTGTTTATCTGAACACGCTGGAACATTTGTATTCCCACAGATCGAAGAATTGAAACCTGACAGCATGCTGCAGCAGGATGGATCCCCTCGTCGCTGAGCCTTGATGTTTGCTACAGACTGGGCACACGCTGAGCTCTGTCAAGGACTGCTAAACTTTAGGTGAAAATTATGTCGCCAACTGCACTTCTCTACATATTCACATTTCTGAAATATACGTGAGCAAAGCTGTGAAGATAGTTTTGGTACACCCTGCACATCGAACACATCAGCCAATTGAGGCCTCTATGGCCATTATCGAGTGGGCAATATGCGCAGGTACCTCTATGATCTAATGGCGAAAACCAGGTCATCGTGTCACAAATTGGTTCAAATGGCTCTGAGCACTATGGGACTCTACTGCTGAGGTCATTAGTCCCCTAGAACTTAGAACTAGTTAAACCTAACTAACCTAAGGACATCGTACACATCCATGCCCGAGGCAGGATTCGAACATGCGACCGTAGCAGTCGCGCGGTTCCGGACTGAGCGCCTAGAAGCGCTAGACCACCGCGGCCGGCATCGTGTCACATGTATAAATTTTTTACTAATAAATACAGTCTAATAAGTAAAAATTTACGTCACTTCATGATTCAATACATGAAGGTGACGGTAAATGGAGTTGTTGCAGCTGAATATATTAAAAGGACTACGCGTACTAGCAACAGGAGTTCATTACAAGTACAATTTGAATTCCCAGGAATCATTGATATTAGGATAAGGCCAAAATTTAATATGATCCCCATTATAGAATAACTCAGTTCTACGTACAGTGTCCATCTCACATTTAATAACTTGAGACCTCCTCATAATAAATTAGTATTTTTAAAAAATCATCATAATTTATCATTCACTGGCTGGATATGGGCCTCTTCCACACTACTCCATACATTACGATCTTCAGATTTACGTATCTGCGTTTATCTTGCTTACTCATGCAGTCAGTCCATCTTCCGACAGGCCTTTTCTTGTCACGACAAATCCATCACAGCACCTCCTCAGTCCATCACTCATCATTTCATATCGCTGAATGTGCAGCTAATCTCCGTTTCAGTCCATATTAGTCACTACCACGCCTTCGAGTCTTGTCTTTTCTGTTATCCATTTATTTGTTTTTCTCCCCACCCTTGTTATGCCTAACATGCATTTTTCCGTTGCTCCTTGGACAATCCTCAACCACTCAGGCATTTAACTTCCAAAGTTCACTTCCGTTAGTAAGTACTGGCAACATTTTAAAATTTTATTGAACACTGTATTTAATACCGCTAATCCCTTTTCAGAGGTGTTAGTTTTCAGTGTTTAGAGAAACGCCCTCAACACTGGTAGACAAACGGACAGCACGCTCACCGTGCGTATGTGTGGCTAGCAGTCATTCCTCGCGAGCTGGTGCTGCTATCACTTGGACGGGTTTATGTCGATAGCAGGTCGGTAACCACAATGTTCTGGCTGATCACGAGCGGAGTGCAGCCTTTTTCTGTGCTGTTTGAAGATGGGCGATAGCTACTAAAACTGATAATTTCTGCCGAAAATTTGTGTAATGTTGCTAATGAATAAAGAGTTTATAAAAAGATTATATCAAACACATACTAGTCTCGGCAGTGACAGAAACGTTCTTTCCGAGTGGATTTTGGTTTTAAGCATAAGAGAGGAATACAGTAGATATTTGTTGTTGGTTGGGTCCAGGGTTTGGACTGGTCAGTAAGCTTCTTAAATTTATTTTTGTAGGTCGTAGGGGCGATGGCACAAACGCAAGTGCACAGGTAAGGATGTGTTGGACACGGATTTTATGAATGTTGAATATTGTAATGTTTTTAGAGGTACGGGTTTTCGTTGCATTGGGCATCGGTCTCTTCACAGGTTGTTGCAACGCGGTACTGGTTAATTCAATGTAGCATTTTTCTAACTTGGAGCTAAAAATTTATCATTTAAGATTCTTTTTTGAGGTAAAATTGGTGCAAAAACGCTTCTGTGTGTAGTTCTCTCATGTCATAATAAACTACATAATAATTTTTATATATTTTTATCACATTATGAAATTGTAATGTTCTAAAACATTAGTTCATTTTGTAAAGTTATTTTTTGTGGCTCTGAATTGTTGTAATAATCATACAGAAATTTAAAATGTGAATCAATTATATAAAAGCCTTAAATGTCAAAACTCTCAATGCAAATCTCGGTATTTCGCTTTTTTTTATGCCTATTTTGGCGAGCACATGTATTCATGCAGTACACATCTGGTTAGCTACAGTAGGCGTGAAACGGCGAGCTCTGTGGCAAATTAACATGCTACACTTAAGAGAACATAAACAGCTGTTTTGTTGAAAATTTAACAATATTACGAAATTAACGAGTAATAACAAAAATTCACCATGTTTTCTGCCGGTTGTTGTGACGGAGCGGTTCTAGGCGCTGCAGTCCGGAACTGCGCTGCTGCTACGGTCGCAGGTTCGAATCCTGCCTCGGGCATGGATGTGTGTTGTGTCCTTAGGTTAGTTAGTTTTAAGTAGTTCTACCTCTAGGGGACTGATGACCTCAGATGTTAAGTCCCATAGTGCTTAGAGCCATTTGGACCAGTTTTCGATGCAACACACAGAAACGGAGGTTAACCCAGAACGAGAATAAAATTGTAAATCATATACCTATAGTGAAATACAGAAGTGTCCAATGAAACACAAGGTAAGCAAATATTGCGTATATTATGCTCACTATTTTTAAATATTTTTAAGATATTGCACCACATCCCTTTAACGGAGTAAAACGCAATCAGATTCGAACTTTGATAACAATGTTAAGCTCACAGTTAGATGCAGAGGTGTACCTAGAGGCATATTTTTTTCTCGTGGAAGGAGTTTTGAAAATAAAGAAGTAAACGTTCCATGGGTTACGACAGCGTGGCAATGAAGAGAAACAGTGGTCGAATGGATTTCGCATCAAAATCCGACGTTTCGTCCCCATCTGCGGAGAACATTTTCAATGGTTTTCGTAGCTTCTTTGAGTGTCCTATTCACACCCTGCTCGCCACTGACAGCAGCAAAATTCCGTTTACGCGCGCTCCCGCGCAGTGGTGTGATGTCACATACTTTGAATAGCCCAGTGAAATTAGCCTTTGTCGGTTGCCGTCGTCCGCTGTTCTGTCACCCCATGGTGAAAGACTAGCACACATCTTCTTCCACAAGGGGATCCAGATGTCATTCAGTTTCACTCCGTCCTCCTTCCTACTGAAATTCCTGGAGTTTTTAGTAATCTCTATGATCTCTCTACATTGTCTTTCATGATATTCGCTTGTAGCTGCCAGTACTTGAGCCCTGTCAAAATGAATTGGTGGTTTCCTGGCTGCAAAGCATGTTTCACAACAGCTGATCTGTTAGTCTCCCACCTCCCCACTTCTACAGTTGCCCTCGGGCTCTTCTAATCGTTTTTAACCGTTTTTTTTTCTGTAGTACCCACGTACACCTCCTCACATCTACACGGAATCCTATAAATTCCTGTTTTTCTTCCTGCGGTCTGCGAGTATCCTTGGCCAATTTAAGGTGATCCTGTATCTTTCGGACGGGTTTGTCGATTACCGCGATCCGTTTTTTTTTTTTTAAGATTTTTCCTATGCGTGCAGTATAGTCCTTTATGAAAGGCAGAGAAATTTTCGGTTTCACAGACGCTAGAGCATCGCTATGATTTTTAGGTGGCGGTCTTAATATTCTTTTTGCTTCAGTGAACAAATAACCATTCCTGAGCAATCCTTTAGTGGGGTGCTTTAATTAAGCGTCAAGCAGTCCTGGTTCGAAGGTGTTCCTCGCTGTCACTGTCAACGTTTTTTTTTTATGATGCCTCGCTTTTGTAGTGGGTGGTGGTTCGAATCCCAGTATAGGCAACGGGCTGTGTGCGTGGGTTTTCGGTAAAGTGTGTGACGTAAGTTACCATCTTCTTTCTTGAAAACTAGCGTACCAAGAAAATTTAATCTTTCGCCTGCCTCTCAATCCTACTGAGATGCCTATGAAAACGACCCAGTTCCTCTCCGCCACGCCTCCACCAATCAAACGCGTCATCCATGTAGTGTAATAAAACATTCGGTTTCTTGTTGGCAGTTCCCAATATCTACTCCTCGAATTTTTCCATAAAGATATTCGCTATAACTGGGCGTAAGTTAAAATTTTGCACAAACCGCCAGTGCCATAAGTAATGAATTTCAACGAGGTCTGTTCCTTGAAATGATTAGATCTTTTCTCTTTCCACGAGTCAGTGTTCAATTTTCTCGCCGTAACAGCGGAGGCACGGAAAGTGTAACTGCTTTCTGCATCTGGATCTCAGCTGCAACGAGTATCGCAAGCTCAGCAAGCGGTACGTTCTCCTAAGCCGCTGGTGAAAGAGGCTATCTATATGTGGACTATGGTATTACGGGCACGCGTTCAGCGGTTGCCGATCTCCTTGGAATCTCTGGCTGGCTACGTGCAATGACTTGGAGACGATGCCGAGGAGGTCGAGGTCATAACTGACATCGTTTATGACGCTCAATCGCGAAAATGCTGTTTATGCCACATGGTAGACACCACACCGAAAATCTTAGCAGAAGTGACTTCCAGCGGTGCATGTGCACACAGGACCTCTGTTCAACGAAGTACATGAGGCTTCATCGTTCATAATCTACAAGAAAGGAAAATGAAATTAGAGATGGAGCACTAGCGCTTAGTTGCAGAAGGATGAGGAAATGAATGTCGCGGCCTTGATGAAGGGCAAGGCCGCTGTGAGGCGCTTCAGTCTGGAACCGCGCTGCTGCTACGGTCGCAGGTTCGAATCCTGCCTCGGGCTTGGATGTGTGTGATGTCCTTAGGTTAGTTAGGTTTAAGTAGTTCCAAGCCAAGGGTCTGATGACCTCAGATGTTAAGTCCCATAGTGATTAGAGCCATTTGAACCATTTGAACCATGCTGAAGGAACAAGTCCGACAGTCGTCCGAAACGATTGAGGAGAGACATGGAAATCTTAGATCCGGGTTTAAGCCCTGCTCCAGTGGCAGTTGGGACAAATATTTTAAATATAGCGTAAATTCGCTGAGTTGCGTACTTGCGACTGAAGCACAGTTGAAAAAAGGAAATATTTATATCGAGTTGTAGAAGGTAGCAATATCACGGAAAAGTATTTACTGGCCAGCAACAAAAATACATTTCAATGTGTATTTTGACGACAGAAAGTAAATGTTTCGTTTTAGCATTACCAAAATTATCATTCAATTTGCTTCAAAATCGGTCTATATATCTGGACATTAAGTGACTGTCTAACTTGACATACTACCACGGATGTGTATTGTCTTGCCATATTCAAGTGCAACTTTGTTATTATATAAACTTACTATAGGTGTCTGTTTAGGACGTTTCACTGTAAATTATGCGATTTCCGCAATCCAATGCTTTCTTTGAAGCAAAAAGCAAATTTCTTTGACCACACTGTAGAATATTACATATTCACAGATACATAAAACAATGATCGTAACGTGGCATGCTGGAGATGCAAACTATTGTATACTAAGACGAGGTGCAGCACGAAGGGACAGCCCATAGATGTTGATACAGCCGTCTCCAGCTCTCGGGGGAAGAGGGCAGGGCTATTAATGCGAAGCTGCGAAATGTTCAGCGGTCATTTCACAAAGAATAATGAATCAGAGCCGTGGATCGGTATATACATTACGAAAAATCCAGCAGAAGCTGCTGTTTAGCGTTTGTTAAATGAACATATCCGATGATACCTGTAATGTGTACAACTGTGAGGGGTGTTCAAAACAAAAGGTACGAAACAACACTTCAATCAAAATTAATCACCAGAGCCCTGAGCACAACTGCCCCACTGTTTCACGAGCCCAAGGATTCCCTGTTCCCAGAATTCTTGTGACTGTGACAAGAGACAGTCCTCCACTGTATCCTTCAGTTCATCGTTCGCGTTGAGATGTTTTGGTCATTACACTTAGTGTGACTCTCGAGACGTGTGGATGCGCGTTATCGTGGATGGTGATTATGATTGGTTTGTGGGGCTCTCAATTGCGCGGTCATCAGCGCCCGTACAAAGTCCCAATTTCTACACAGTCCAATTTTTTCACAGTCCAATGTAGCCACTGTCACTAATGATGATGATGAAATGATGAGGACAACACAAACACCCAGTCCCCGGGCAGAGAAAATCCGCCGGAAAGCGAACCCGGGACACCGTGATCAAGAGGCGGCAACGCTAGCCACTAGACCACGAGCTACGGACGCGATATCGTAGAGCAGAGACACTCCATCCGTGAGCAGCCCAGACCGTTTGCTCCTAATGGACTTCGCGTAGGCTCCGGTGTGTCTCGCAGTACACGTCATTGTTAATTGTTCTTCCGAACTCGACGAGTTCGTTGAGTATCGGACCTCGGACGCCAAAAATACGGCAAGTATTGCCTTGCCTGCTGAGCGCAAAGCCTTCAAGTTTTTAGTGGGAGGTGACGACACAACATTCGCGCCCGTACAAATGGCTAATGGTTCAAATAGCTCTGTGCACTATGCGACTTAAGTTCTGAGGTCATCAGTCGCCTAGAACTTAGAACTAATTAAACCTAACTAACCTAAGGACATCACACACATCCATGCCCGAGGCAGGATTCGAACCTGCGACCGTAGCGGTCGCTCGGTTCCAGTCTGTAGCGCCTAGAACCGCACGGCCATTCCGGCCGGCAGCGCCCGTACATGTCTCACTATGTTACCACTATGCTATCCAAAAGCGGGATACGCAAATTTCAACCTGTTTGGTTGTTTCGATGTTTCGTACATTTTCATTTCAACGCGTTGCCATTAATATTTTAGCAAGTTGCAGAAATCAGCTTTTGTGCAGTCAATAATGCCTATTCAAGCCGTCAGTCTATCTGACTCATCGAAACAGTTTCATTGTACCTTACCTTTAAAAACTATGAAACTATACAGTGTGGAACCGGCGAAACAAATTCATTGCACCTGACATTTAAAAACTATGAAATTATACAGCGTGAACCCGTACTCCGCCTACAAAATTTCGTGTGGTAGTTCAAGAATACTTTCTGAGTGTTATGGTATAAAGAATCGCTTGTCTTCGGTGGCTCTTTACAGCGTAATTGCATTTCTTACCGGCTTGTGTCTTTGAATCTATATTGCGCTGAAAACACCTGCTCAGTGGTGCGAATGTCGACGAATGGGCATGTTTGTCCTGTTTGGGTACAAACTAGTTCCATTCAGTCACAGTGCGTGCTGTTACTCTCTGCCGTCAAGCTTGCCTTCAGCGCAGTTCGATATCTTCTTGGGTTTGTTTATCCTGCAGTGATAATTGTACTTATAACAGTGATACGCGTATACCGCAGTGTGAACATATTTACTGACGTACAGTTGGCCGTCAAGCACCCCGCGTTACCCCATCACAGTACATCGATTTGCCTGAGGGTAGCTGCTTTACTGCGTGTTTTGTGTTCTACGTTTTTGTGATTGCGTAGGGGTCGTCCATCAATTACGTCAGGTTTTTTTTTTAACTTCTTCTCCGCCCCTTACCCCCTTAGTAAGATCTGATGAGATGTACTGAACTCCTCCTCCCCCCCAGTTTTCTACCCCTCACCTCTCGTGACGTTTGCCCCGTAGTCGGCGTAAAATACGTCAGAATGGAAATCTTCTTATTTGTTTTACGCATTGATTAAAACACTTCAGTAAATCCATGTTTTATTTATAAAGTGTATTACACAGTGTTTTTAACACGCGATTAAAAAGAGTTCATTTTAAGCATGTCAACCAAGAGTATAATCGGAAAAACAGACACACAGAAACAGACCGACAAAAATGCTCTACAACAATAATATTAACGATATGATGGATCCATAAAAAAATCTGTCCTCTTATTCTATATTAGCTTAGCACCCGCTGCTTCGCTCGCATAGACTGTGTGGCCTGCAGAGATATTTTTTGTTTTTATTTAATCGAATTATTATGTTTTCCACAATTTCCAACAACTTATAAGCTTTTACGCTAATTAAAGTCATATAAACATGGTCTTTCTCGAATGTACTTCTCAGCAAAAAGCGATTCTGCTAGCTGGAGTCCAATGTTTTTGTAAATCATGCCGTTTTCTTGTGGAGATGTTTCCATAGCAATTTTCATCCTCTAACAAATATTTCTTTATATCTAACCGAGAAGTGAAATGCCAGTTTTCATAAAATTAGCTTCAAAACTTTTTTAATCTTACGGAATACTTTCCTAAAAATTTTCATCGCCTATTTTCAGACACGCTGAAGCACGTTTTCGTAAACTTTTGTTTAATTTCTAACCGAGAATTCAAATACCAAGTGTCATAGATGAAACATTAAAAATCCTTCAGTAGTTTTTTAGCAATTATTTATTTTAAAAAAACTTTCACGCACTATTTTACCCTCATAGTGACTGAATTTCCAAAAATACTGAACCATGTCTTTTTTTATTTTCTGACTGCGAAAACCAAATACCAATATTTGTAGTTCTAGCTTCAAAATTGCCATTATAGCGACATACTTTAAAAAGCCTCCCCCCCCCCCCCCATTTCACCCCTGAGGAGTGAAATTTCGGACAATAATTTCTTTAAACGATGCAGCCTCTCGCTCTCGCTCACAGGAAGTTCCGCACCTAAACACAAGAAAATTGCTCAAGTCACATCAATAGACAAAAAGGGAAATAGGACTAATCAATTGAATTAAAGGTCCATATCACTAACGGCGATTTGTAGTAGGGTTTTGGAAATTATACTGTGTTCGAACATTATGAATAACCTCGAACAAAACGATTTATTGACAAATAGCACGGATTCAGAAAACGTCGTTCTTCTGAAACAAAACTAGCTCTTTATACTCATGAAGTAATGAGTACTATCGACAGGGAATGTCAAATTGTTTCCATGTTTTTAGATTCCCACAAGGCTTTAGGCTTTTGACACCGTTCCTCGCAAGCGTTTTCAAACCATCGCCTCAGTTGTGCGACTGGATTCGTGATTTCCTGTCAGAAAGGTCACAGTTCGTAGTAATAGACGGAAAGTCATCGAGTAAAACAGAAGTACTATCCGGCGTTCCTCAAGGAAGTGTTATAGGCCCTCTATTGTTCCTGACCTATATTAATTACATAGTAGACAATCTGAGTGGCCCTTTTAGATTGTTTGCAGATGATGGTGTCATTTACCGTCTTGTAAAGTCATCAGATGACCAAAACGAATTGCAAAATGATTTAGATAAGGTATCTGTATGGTGCGAAAAGTGGCACTTGACCTTGAATAAAGAAAAGTGTGAAGTTATTCACATGAGTACTAAAAGAAATCAGCTAAATTTCGTTTACGCGATAAGTCACACAAATCTGAAGGCCGTAAATTCAACTAAATACTTAGGTATTACGATCAGAAATAACCTAAATTGGAACGACCACATAGATAATGTTGTGGGTAGAGCAAACCAGAGACTGCGATTCATTGGCAGAACACTTAGAAGGTGCAACAAGTCTACTAAAGGGACTGCTTACATCACGTTTGTCCGCCCTGTTCTGGAGTATTGCTGTGCGGTGTGGGATCTGCATCAGGTGGGACTGACGTACGACATCGAAAAAGTTCAAAGAAGGGCGGCTCGTTTTGTATAACTGCGAAATAGGGGAGATAGTGCCACAGACATGACACGTGAATTGGAGTGGCAATCATTAAAACAAAGGCGTTTTTCGTTGCTACAGGATCTTCTCATGAAATTTCAATCACCAATTTTCTCCTCCGATTGCCAAAATATTCTGCTGGTACCTACCCACATAGGGAGAAATGATCATCACGATAAAATAAGAGAAATCAGGGCTCGCACAGAAAAATTTAAGTGCTCGTTTTTCCCGCGCGCCGTTAGAGAGTGGAACGATAGAGAGACAACGTGAAGGTGGTTCATTGAACCCTCTGCCAGGCACTTTATTGTGAATAGCAGAGTAATCACGTAGATGTTGATGTACAGTATAAGATCCACTTTCTCTCCTAACTTAAGGTTTCTTCTACCATTAGCGGTTTGCGCTGGGCGCTGATCAGTTAGTGAGTCAGTCTGACCCTATTTCACCTCCTTAGAGGTTGAATTTCCAAAAACAGTGGAACTCTTATTTTTTCATCTCCAACCGAGAAACCAAACACAAATTTCATAGATTTAACTTCAAAAATGCTTGTACAACGAAATATTTCCCTAAAAACTTTCATCCCCCGTTTCACACCGTTACGGGTTGAATTTCCAAAAATAGTGAAACACGTATTTTTATTTCTAATTGAAAGGGCAAATTTAAATTGTCATAGATTTAACTTTAACAATGATTTCATAATAAAATATTTTCAACAAAAATATTTTCTATTATTTTTCAGTTTCCGAAAAAAAATTGAAACACGTATTTTTTTATTTGTATTCGAGAAATTAAATACCAATGTTCATGGATGCAACTTTAAAAAACACTATTTCACCTCCATAGGGTTAAATTTCCAAAAATACTGAAACACTGATTTCTTTATTTCTGACAGTGAAACCAAATACCAGTTTTCGTAGGTCTAGCTTCAAAATAGCCTTTATAGCGACGTTTTTTAAAAAAAAGCCTTTCATCCCCTATTTCACCCCATTACGTTGGAATTTCGAAAAATCTCTTCTCAAACGATGTCTACAATATAAGATCCACGCCTTCTCCAAATTTCAAGTTTTTATTCTTAGCGGTTTGGGCTGGGCGATGATGAGTAGGTCACTCAGTTAGTCAGGACACTGTCTTATGTCACTGAATCTTTACTTAGTTTGCATATGAAAAGACAATCTTGTCTGTAACTGCCTTTGAATCACATGATTATGCAGCTTTTCACTCTCTTGACTTACGAGTATACGTCAGTGAACTTCAGCTTAACTCGCTTCCACAAACGATTAACTTCTACTACACGTGTATTTCGACTTGTTGGCATTCCGCGTTAATAGACGCATTGTAAATGTTTTGACACATATTCAAGTTGCACACAATAACATCAGTTTTATACACGTTGTTGAATATTATGACTGACTCACATCCTGCTACGTTACGTACTGATTACGAGCGGCGGTCTAGGGAATTCCCCGAATGATGTTCAACTCTTGTGCGGCACTTGGTTCAAGTCGGCAAATCCTGGGCATGCACACTTGTAGAGCATTCAGTTCAATTCAGAGGGGGATTTAAAAATCGGTGGGCACTTTAATATTGCCTAAGCTAGGTACTAATTATATTCGTTATAATAATATACATATTCTGTGAATTAAAAAGTTGACGTGAGATTTTCATTGCCCCCGCTCTCCATTTTAGTGAGATTTGGTAAGATTTTGCCGGACCCCTCCCCCTTCATTTTGAGCTCACGTAATTAATAGGCATCCCCATATTACAGACTTTTTCGCTGTTGTTAATGTATTTTCAAACAAACAAAGATCGACGCCGAAATGCATACAGCCAATTCAAACTGCCCTAATATTCGCGGAACGAAGCGTAATAAATTTTTGCATTCTCACATTAGTACGAACATCATGTTTTACGAAAGTGAACCAGAGGGCTGCAAGATGCCTGAAAGCAGTGAATCGTCTCTTCGGGAGAGTAACTCGTTTGCAGGCAGACGAATCCCGCGTCGCCAGAGACATCCTCGCACTCTTGAGTCCGGACGCGAGCGGCCTTCAGCGTTGCAGCGCGTGAAGTACGCACAGCCGCCGTGTGCAGCAGCTGACGCGACCTCCGGCGAGGACTCTGCCATTTGGCGTGCCCTCCGGAGGACTTCGCTTACCGATTCAACGCACTGTACACGCAAGGTCCTGCGAACATTGCTTCGTAGAAGACACTTTTACTTCCATTGGCTCCCTTTGTTACTTCGTTCAGCATCGCAAATCTATCTGAGCCCTACGTATCTCGTGTTACTCAATGCTAGTTCACAAGTTGCGCCAGTTAATACGTTAACAAAAGTTGCGACGTTGTAAGAGGTCCGAGCAGATGTAATTTCGATGTATTGCTCATGCGCTGCCTGCGATATGCAAGGTATAAGAGAATCGCTGACCAGAGAGCAGTGTTGACTGAGTAGGTACTGTGTAGCTGTAGCAGTAAGTTGTTGCGAGTCTGCGCTAGTCTGTGCTAGTCTGGTCTGCAGTCTGCTGTGGTCTGGTATGGTGTATCGTATTGGCTGGGCCGGTCGCGGTGCAGCGATGCCGGAGCCTGAGTATTATTGTATAAGGTAAAAAGCAGCCTCGCGCATATCTAGTAATGTTATGTGAACTCCCATGTAAATCTTTAAAAAATGTCCTAATTATAATCTTCGTGATGTAAAGTAATTTCTAACAAACATTCATTTCAATTTAAAGAATTTACTAATTTCTTCAATCCATGATCATTCCTATTGTTGCAAAAGAAAAATCAGTTGCTTCCTTTCATAAATGACAAATCTATCGGCCAGCATTGCACAGAGCTGTGCCGGAAAATTTTTAGGTAAGAGCAGATACATTCGCCGTTTTTATTGAGGTAAGAATTTTTTGCTTTTTTTATTCAGAATGATCTTACAGGGCCATGACGCAGCACTGCTGTCGTCCAAAATTTACCAGGTTACTGAATTTATTTTTTATTACGAGGTTTAGGATTTTTTTCTGTTTCGAGCTTACATTAAATGAAAAAAGATTTTGTGGGTACATTAAATGTGAATGCATTTCTGTACGGAGATTATAAATGGGAACCAATTTTGTTCTGAGGTTACACAAAATCAGAATCATTATCCATAAGAAAAATTATTTATAAGAATTTTTGTAGGGAGGTTACAAATGTGAAAGGAATTAATTTTGTGGGGACGTTACACAAAAACTAGAATCATATTCATTATTATTATTTATTTCTTTTAAATTTTGTGGGGTGGTTACACTTGGCTCAGAATCATTATCCATAATAATTATATAAATTATTTTGTGGGGAGGTTACACTTGGCGACAACCGGCCAGGATCGTATTTCTTTGTGAATCTCTGAGAAGCAGTCATATATCTGCTCTTATTAACTTAAATGTAGTTTGCATCTGGCGCAACGCATTTACTAATTTGTCAATCTTTCTTTCACAGATCATCGGCAATTTATTGCTCTTTGTTGTAATTGTATTTGTTCCATTTTTGCTTTGTCTTTGTTTCATTTTTTGTGCTTAATTTTGATTTGTGAAAAATGCCGCGAAAAACTTTTAACAGTACATCGCGATGTGCAATGAGTGAAATAGCCGACTCGAATAATTTGACAGATAATACTAGCGACACTCAGTGTAATAGTGATAATCCTCTAATTACAGATAATCAGTGCGTGCCGATCACTAGTAATGATTTTATTCCAGATGGTGAAGAAACACATTCAGTTATGTCCACAGTAAATGCGACAAATGATGACGCGGCACGTTCCGTTACAATGAACGCTGCCCAGTTTGACACGCCTAATTTGCAAAATTTACGTAGCGAACAGGTAATTGTTTCTAATGAACGTGAACAATATTCACAAAACACGTCAAGTTTATTTGATTCCAGTGTAGTGACCAACAGTGCACATCCAATTGGCGAACCTTTTCAAGAATCAGAAAATGACCGAATGGTTACACAAAACGTGACAATTGCAGGTACGCCATTAAACAGCACAGAGAATAGAGTAGGTAATTATGGCATGGATCGAGTTATAGCATTAATGCTACAACTTAATGAAAATCTCAAACAACAAATTAATGAAAATAATGAAAATCTCAAACAACTAAATGAAAAACAAGACAACAATTATAAACAAATTAATGAAAGTCTTAAACAGTCTAAGGAAAAACAAGACGACAATTACAAACAACTTAATGAAAAATTAGACAACAATTCCAAACAGTCGAATGAAAAACTAGACAACAATTACAAACAACTTAATGAACAGAACAAACAACTTAGTGAACAGATTACAGCCATTGCCGCGCAATGTCATGATACTAAAGAACAATTACGTGAGGAAATTAAGGCTTGTGCCAGGAGCAGTAGTGAAGAAATTAGATCTGTGGCTCAAGAATTAAGGAATACGCAAGCAGCTACAACTAAATTACTTAGAGACGAAATTAGTGCAGTCGCTAAACAATGCTCTGAAAACGCAACACAGTTACGCGACGAGTTTAAATTAACGTCAGCAGAGCTTTCGCGCACGCTGGATGCAAAAGTAGACGCGAAATTTGACCAACAGAACAGCCAAATTGACGAACATTTTAATCACCACCTACAAAACAGTGAAACGCGTTACCGTAAATTTATACAGGAACAGAATAAAGTAAAGCGACAAGTCATGGAAACAAATACTGCACAAAGACAGGAAGATAAGCGTAAATTGTTTACGAAAGCAAAAACATACGTAGACAACAATATTGCTACAGTATCAGATGAAATCAAACAGTTGAACACCGAATTGCATGATGAAATTTCCGATCTTAAAACAAAAACAGACACACACACATTAGAGTTTCAGACAGTGACTGACAGACTTGAACAATTAGAACAAATACAGGATCCGGATGCCATCAAAGCAGACATTAAAAAATCGAACAAAATCACACGTGAAATACAAAAACAAATTAATGCTTGTGATACTAAAAACGATGATCAGGTAAAAGCACTGACTGAAAAATATGATGAATTAGCCAGTCGTGTTGACGTTACCGAAAGTAATAATGACACCAAATCAGACGATACGTCACCAGTTTCGTTTAATCAAACACCCGAATTCCAAAATTTACAGCAGACAATCAGTGAGATAGGTTCGTCCAATAATACATTACGTAGAAAATTGTCATCTTTACAGCACGAAGTGACGGAGATGAAAAATATTTCAGCCTTTAACACATCAGAGCATACGCCACTCTCCGAACACAGCCAGTATAATTTAGGTAATTTACAGAGAGTACGTGAGTTAGATTCCGAACAGTTACAGACAAATAGATTCTCATACAATCCTGAACCTGTTCAGACATACAGAGACGATAATTTTGATTACAAGCATTCTCTATCCGTGAGAAAATTTAAAGTATTTAAAAATGACAGAACACAGATTCACCCGTTGGATTGGATACAACAATTTAGCTTTGTTTTTCCACCGACTTGGCCCGTAACACACAAACTTGAATTTATTTGCAGTTTTTTGGAAGGCGAACCGGCAACTCGTATGAGACCGATTGCGAGACAATGCTATTCGGTAGAAGAATTTCAGAATGCTTTTCTGTCAGCGTATCGGTCAAAGACGACACAGCGCGGAATCAAGGATCAATTAATTAGTTTACCGAAATATGAGAACTCA
Source organism: Schistocerca serialis cubense (assembly GCF_023864345.2). NCBI lineage: Eukaryota > Metazoa > Arthropoda > Insecta > Orthoptera > Acrididae > Schistocerca > Schistocerca serialis. Next base: position 467,135,129 of record NC_064639.1, read on the forward strand.
AATTTTTCCACAGTCACGCAAAATTTTTGAACACATGGTCCAACAAAACCAGTACTTAAGTGAACCATACAGTGAATCTGCACTTATCCAATTATGTATTTCTAAATTACCACGATCATTAAGAGTATCACTTTTAAAAGGGCAGCAGAAAGAAAATATTTCGGCATTCAGAGATCTGTTACAGCTTTTGGAAGTTCAGGAATCAGATTATTACTTCATAAACAAAAATTTTCCATATAATAACCAAGGTCAACAAGCATACAGCAATTACGATCAGCCACGCTATTTCAATAGCAAAGGTAATAGACGCTTCAGGGACGACAACCACCAGAACTTTAATAACAGACAAAATTTTAATGATCAGTATCGTCAAAATTATCAGCAACAGGAACCACATTTTGGTAACAATAGAGGTTTTTCCCAACAACAGCAACAAAACCAACCGGTTAGCATACCTAACCAACAATGCAGTCTGCAAGGTCAACCAAGCTTTAATGTTTCGCCGCCTACACGTATAGCGTCGGCCGCACCAAATAGTAACGCACAGCAACAAGGAAATCAGTACGTACGGAAAACACACTATTTTAACTCATATCGCAATGCACCGTATAGAAATGACTATCATGACAGACGTAAAAGTAATGAGCACAATTTTCAGCGTACGTTTAATAGCAGTCGGCCTTACCAGAAGCAGAATCATTCGCAACAACAAATTATCATGAATGCACCAGACAGTAGATATCATCCCGAACGTAATACGTCAGGACGAAATAACAGAACAGTACAAATAGTCGAAATGCCACACCATCCTCCCGAAAATAACATCACGTCAGAAAGAATTTGACTAGATACAGTGCAGAATGAATCTTCCAGCAACACAGAGAATCTTGTTCACGAAAATGTTATTACTTTTGACGACATCCGAGACACTCTTTTGCAGGAAATACCAGTTATTCAAAAAACCATTTCACACCCTGTCATTGAAGTAAAGATTGGATCATCCAAATTTTCAGCAGTAATCGATTCTGGATCACCTATGTCAGTTATAAATGAGGAAACTTTCAACGAATGTAACAAAAAGAATACCTATCCTACGTTACCATTAGGCAAAACTAAAGTAAAAGGTGCAGTATCTGGTAAAGGAGTAGATGTAAAATTACAGACACACTTATCGTTTTGTATTGCAGGTCATACGTTTCACTCAAATTTTTGGATTGTTCCCTTATTGACAACAGACGTTATTTTAGGTACGAATTTTCTGGTACAACACGACGCAATTATTGACTTTCAAAACTCCTATTTAATGTTAAAGGAAGAAAATGTACAACTGGCTTTAGAATTTGAGCACTCTTTATTTGCAGAAGAACAAACAATTAATCGGACAAAGGTCATTTGTGCTTCACGTAACATAGACTGCCATTCCCCATTGTTCACAGATACGTATGTACACAACTATAATACTCCAGACGAAGCCGACTATGACGTTATACAAATGTTTTCTGATAAACAGAGCAGTGCAAATACAGACGACGAACGCACGCAACTACGTAAAATTTTTTTACAGCAAGCTCCAGTTTTTGACAACGTCCCTGGTACTATGTCCGGTTTTATGTATGAATTTCAAGTTAAACAGCACGACACATTTAAAGCCAAACATTATCCCATTCCATATATTCACAGAGAACAAGTTAAGACAGAATTGCAAGCTATGCTTGACCAAAGAATTATTGAACCGGCAGTTAGTCCGTACATAAACCCATTCCGTATTGTTAAGAAAAAGGATGGTTCACTTCGCCTCGTACTTGATTCGCGTCACAGCAATGACATTATTATTAATGAAACAGATCGCCCACAGACACTAGAAGAACTTCTACAGAAATTTCATGGTACTGCTATTTATTCCACATTAGATTTGAAATCGGTATTTTGGCAAATTCAGCTCCATCCGAACTGTAGAAAGTACACAGCTTTTCTCTGTTTTGGTGACAGTTATCGATTTTGTAAATTACCGTTCGGTTTAACTATTTCTTCAGCAGCATTTATTCGCGGTTTGAATACTATACTTCCGACAGAACTGAAAGACAGAATCACAACGTATGTAGACGACATTCTTATTGCAGAAGCTAACTGGTCTGAACACAATCTGATTCTTGAACAACTGTTACGAACTTCTCGTGAACAAGGACTCACAGTTAATCTCAGTAAATCGCACTTTGGCAAAACTTCTATAAAGTTTCTTGGACATGTAATTTCAGCAGAAGGCATTGCGCCTGACCCGGAAAAACTTCAAGCTTTAAGTGACATTACTGTTCCTACGACGAAGAAAGAACTATGCAGCTTTCTGGGTTTAATTAACTTTTTTCGTAAATTTATTCATTACTCTGCTTTAGACACCGCTAGATTATGTCAATTGACGGGTAAAAACACAATTTCGTCCTGGGATAGCCAAGCACATTCTGAATTTGTCAATCTGAAACAAGCTTTGTTGAATGCATCACTTTTATCACATCCAGATCTTACTAGAAATTTTTCCATTGCCACCGACAGTTCTAACACAGCTTTAGGCGTACACATTTTTCAGGAAATTGAAGAAGATGGTTGTACAGTAATTAAAAACATCGCCTTTGCGAGTCGCATTCTGTCACCTGCTGAACGCAATTATTCTGTTACAGAACTTGAAACATTATGTGTTATATGGGCATTTACGAGGTTTCGGCATTTTCTTTATGGAAGACATACGACCGTTTACACAGATCGTAGAGCGATACAGTTTTTACTTTCAGCAAAATTTACACACGACAGGTTAAGCAGATGGAAACTTTATTTACAGGAATTTAATTTTACAATTGTTCACATTCCCGGTACACAAAATATTGTAGCAGACGCACTATCCCGTTCCCTCAGTAACAATCAGCAAGACATCGCAACCAACTTCTGCAAAGCAAATTTCAGCGTCATGTATATTCAACAAGTTGCATTTGAAAATTTCATTTCGTCGTCATTACGAGACATAGCACAAGAGCAGAGCAAAGACAACGTATGGAAAGAAATTAAACACCTTTGGCAAGATAGGAATATTGCTACTATTAGAAACCATTACACTGTACGCAATAACATTCTGTTTCGCCGCTCTCGCCATGACAGCAACAATTGGTTATTATGTATTCCTGATGAACTTGTTAACAAATTAATTTGGTATACTCATCTAAGTTAAGCACATTACGGAGCCAGAAGATGTTTTCTTGTACTGAGACAGAACTGTTATTTTGCCAACATGGAGAAACGTATTCGACGAGTTTTAGCGTCATGTAAAATCTGCCAGAAAGCTAAGTCAGATACGACTTCACATATTCCTCCATTACATCCCATTGTACCTGTTAAATTGGGACACATGGCCGCTGTAGATATTTTTGGTCCGATTCCCAGATCTAATAGAGGTTTTTGCTACATCTTTGTCGCTGTTGAAATCACTTCAAAATTTGTTACCTTCACTCCGTTACGCAAAGCTACTGCTAAATCTGTTTCGAAAGCATTTGTAAAACATTTTCGATTTCATGTAGGCCATGTATTGAAAGTAATTCCCGACAATGGACCACAGTTTAGATCTGCTATATGGACACGTATGTTACGAGCTAGAAACATTTCTCCGATCTGTATATCCAGGTACCATGGTTCTTCGAACCCTTGTGAACGACTAATGAAAGAAATTGGTAAACTATGTAGAATATACTGCCATAAAAACATATTGATTGGGATACACACATACTGTCATTCCAGGATGTAATTAACTCGATACCAAATGAATCTACTATGCTATCTCCGACTGTTATACTGAAAAATGTTGAACCACCTAGCAAAATTAAAGAATTAGTATCCTTCCCTACATCTCGTCGACTGCGACACCATGAAATAATTGACATCGCGCTGAACAACATCAAACGTGCCGCAGAGCGCCGGAGAAGACAGCAAAAACAGGTTTGTACACGCCGTGACTTTCACACTGGACAGAAGATATTAGTACGTACACACTATTTATCCAACATAGAAAAAAGTAGATGCAGTAAATTTGAGCTTCTATACGCAGGTCCATATCGAATTCGCAGGATTCCTCACCCCAATGTAGTACACGTCGAAACTCTGAGAACCAGAAAAAGTAAAGGCAATCACCATGTCTCCAATATTAAACCCTTTATTGAATGAAAATACTTTATTATTTATCACACTGTAATGCCATTTTCAGATTTTTATATGCCCAATGATGCAATTATATTTATGTGACTACTTACTGATGATTATCATGTTTTTTCTTGGCAAGTGCCCGGCAAGGTAAGGTTAGCAGGTCGCTTTTCTTGTCGTTACACATCAGACCATGCACATTTTCCATTTTTCGTGTATGTATGATTGTTTTCCTGTTTTGTTTGTATGCACTACGAAATCTTTAAGATATAACAAACACCAGTTGTCTTTGACATTTTGCCTTATGATATCTCAACAGCTTGACTATTTTACATTTTTTGCTACTAAATTATGAGACTGTGTATACATTTTTGCAACTGAACACTGTCTATGTTTTTGACATAATACGTTTTCTGTCGTGCTATGCTGTATGCTTAGTTATGTCACTAGAAACCAGTTTTTATTTAATGGGTATATGTTTTAAATGCAAGATATTAATCCTTATTCATCATTTTCAGAAAGCAACAACGTGTAAAAGAAATAAATTAAACAAACCACAGTGGATTACTATGAAATGGGAATTTCACCTTCGGAATGAACGAAAGAAGATGCAATACCTTGTCACGAAGAGTAAATGGATCAGAATTAACAAACATTAACAAGAATATACTATACACATCGTATGATAGCAGTCTTAACTAATTATTTTTCTTTCAGAGTACGTGGCGATTGATGCAGGCTGTCAGACAGAACTACACATCTTAGTTTTAGTGATGAAATATGCTAGAAATAATAAACTCTATACTATGAATAGTTGTATGAAGTAAATGGTAATATAAATAATGAAAAATGAAGTATCTTTTTTGCAGATGATAATGAATGGTTATGAATAGTTATATGAAGAATATGCTAATATGAATAAGGAAGTTTTTCTTTGCAGGTGATGACAGTAATGAAGTTATGGTAATATGAATAATGAAGTTTTTCTTTGCAGATGAGAATAATGATGAAGTTTACATATTTACTATTAGTTAAGAGAAGCTATGTCGTTATTTAAGTATTTGTTGCAGTTCATTTTGACAGTATGTCTTATGTCACATGGTATAATGACTGAATGTTTTGGAAAGGACAGCTAGAGTATATACATATTGAGTACATGTTTCATTACCTGTCAATTCGAAGTTCACTACTTTTCAGCATAATATGCGTTTCTTCTTTCAGCTGAATAATCCATTTTGTATTTTTTCCAGGAGAAGCTATTCATGAAATTAATGTGCTATAAGCAGTTAGTCATTAAGCCCGTTCTAGTACTTGCATTTTTTTACCCATTTGTGTGTGTCATTCATGAATGTGATCACATATACTCTACTTGTTTCATAACCTTGCTACAGCTGACTCATGACAAATGACTTTAGTAATCCTTATTTGCAGCAATAAGTCAAAAGCAAATATTTTCATGCCCCAGCAATTAATTATCGATCCCAACGCAATGCATTGCTAGCACAAAAAAAAAAAAAAAAAAAATGTATTACCAGTCCCAAATTTACCATGTGTTACTTTTTAAATATGTCCTATGTCACTTGAATGATGAGTTCTGAATAATACTGAATGATGTTTTGTAGTAATGCACAAATGCTATGCCAATAATTTCTGCAAATAATATTTTTGTTGTACTCTATAAATGCTATGCCAATAATTAACTCTCATTTTGAATGATGACTTCTGAATAATACTGAATAATGTTTTGTAGAACTATATGGATACTTTGTAACTGGCCAATGAGTGCCAATAATTACCGCAATCAGATGAGTTATGAATAGTGTTTTGTAATATTCAATACTTGCTACATGTTTAGTAACTGGCCAATGAATGCCACTCTTTCTTATATTTTAAATTTGTATTATGTCACTTACATGCTATTATATATGAATACCAGTAGCTTGACGCTACACTCATTAGCTCCTGTTTTGAATGATGACTTCTGATGGTTTGTAACTGGCCAATGAATGCCAATGATTACTATAACTAGATGAATTATGCAAATGGTATGCCATTAATTAACTCTTGCTTTGAATGATCACTTTTGAATAATGCATAAAATGGTTTGTAACTGGCCAATGAGTGCCAATGTTCACTGTAATCAGATGACTTATGAAAAATATTCTGTAATACTTCATACATAGTACAGAAATGTTTAGTAACTAGGCAATGAGTGCCACCAATTACTCAAATCGGTTGATAGACTAGTGTAATTCTCAATGATGACTAGCAAAAGACTTAATGTCCTTCACCTTATGACCTAATTACCAGAAATTACTGCAATATCCGTTTGTCCTGTCCATCCTCATGATCATGGAGCACTATACTTGGTTTTTGCACTAATTCTATGATGGTAAAAAAGTATGTGATGTTGACGCGACACGCTGTCCACCACCTTGAACGATGGAGATGTTATTATGGTCCCATTGTTTGGTGTACCTAATGTACTACCAAAATGATAACATTGAATGGTAACACGACATTTCAGTGTCTTGGCTACACTTCAGTGAAGAGAACTTCAGATTGTCTCACTTGGTGTTGTGCTTCTGTAGAAAGATATGGACTTTCAGTGCAGCTACGTGCAACCTACTGTGCTACAACCATGATGCAATCCTTCCCTTTCCTTTCCTAGTTCTTGTAAAATGGTAAAAAATATATATATATATATATATATATATATATATATATATATATATATACAGTGCGTGTGCACTTTATGTCATTTGTTAATATGTTTTGTACTCATTGCATATACATTTTTGTGATTTCTTGATATGTTCTGTACTCAGTGCATGTGCACTCTATTTTATTTTATGTTCTGCATGTATATATATTTATATACTCTGTGACTGTAAACTTAGTTAATTAAGAAAAATTTGTTGCTCATGGCAAGTCCAATTGACCCACCATCGCTGCCAAATTTGTGAGCCCCCCCCCCCCCCCCCCCCAGTGGAGGGTTATGTAAGAGGTCCGAGCAGATGCAATTTCGATGTATTGCTCATGCGCTGCCTGCGATATGCAAGGTATAAGAGAATCGCTGACCAGAGAGCAGTGTTGACTGAGTAGGTACTGTGTAGCTGTAGCAGTAAGTTGTTGCGAGTCTGCGCTAGTCTGTGCTAGTCTGGTCTGCAGTCTGCTGTGGTCTGGTATGGTGTATCGTGTTGGCTGGGCCGGTCGCGGTGCAGCGATGCCGGAGCCTGAGTATTATTGTATAAGGTAAAAAGCAGCCTCGCGCATATCTAGTAATGTTATGTGAACTCCCATGTAAATCTTTAAAAAATGTCCTAATAATAATCTTCGTGATGTAAAGTAATTTCTAACAAACATTCATTTCAATTTAAAGAATTTACTAATTTCTTCAATCCATGATCATTTCTATTGTTGCAAAAGAAAAATCAGTTGCTTCCTTTCATAAATGACAAATCTATCGGCCAGCATTGCACAGAACTGTGCCGGAAAATTTTTAGGTAAGAGCAGATATATTCGCCGTTTTTATTGAGGTAAGAATTTTTTGCTTTTTTTATTCAGAATGATCTTACAGGGCCATGACGCAGCACTGCTGTCGTCCAAAATTTACCAGGTTACTGAATTTATTTTTTATTACGAGGTTTAGGAATTTTTTCTGTTTCGAGCTTACATTAAATGAAAAAAGAATTTTGTGGGTACATTAAATGTGAATGCATTTCTGTATGGAGATTATAAATGGGAACCAATTTTGTTCTGAGGTTACACAAAATCAGAATCATTATCCATAAGAAAAATTATTTATAAGAATTTTTGTAGGGAGGTTACAAATGTGAAAGGAATTAATTTTGTGGGGACGTTACACAAAAACTAGAATCATATTCATTATTATTATTTATTTCTTTTAAATTGTGTGGGGAGGTTACAACGTCCTCTTTGTAAACTTGCATTAGACCAGCATTACACTATGAAATTTCTTTGTTAAAGTTGATATGTCAAATATTTAAGTCAAAGAAGTCTGATGGTGTAATAGGGCACTTTGTTAAATCTCGTCCGCCGTCAAATAAATTTGATCAAATCTAGGGCCTCGCTGTAGATTTGATCATAAGTCACTTGTCTTCCGTTCGCTGCAATGTGACATGTTACCACGTGGAGCGCTAGCATCGCTGCAGCGTTCTGTCATCTGTAGTGTGTTTATAAACATGGCCAGTAAATACAATTCGTGTGTACTGACAACTTCAAAATTAATAGAGATGTATGTAGCTGATGAGGCGCTTTACAAGGTGAGACACCCTGAATAAAAAAAAGTAGGTTAAAAAGATTGGAGACCTAACATAACCGAATCTAACCTAGCCTAACTCTGTCCTGTAGCAAGGAATCGGAGTGTTACAGTGAGCCTGTCTTCCGCAGATATAGCAGTTTTTAAGTGAGTATTGTGCTTTGTGATATGAGGATCCACTTCACTGAGCAAATACTTAAATGTGTGCTCATCTATTCTTAAGTAATTTATGTACGACTTGACGTCCTCCACTACAAGCTCACATAACAAGTTTTGTTGAATGCTTTTATCGTCTCGTGGTAAAACACACGGCTTCACCCAGGTACGTTTCCTTTTTTTCCCCCCACTCCTCTCCCACATGTGCACACAGTGCAATTGTGGGACATGCAACTGCTGCGTTTAATAACAAGTTGTTGTTGTCAGCCGTCTTTAACTTTGACGAAAAATATGATGACAGTGTAATACCCCTTTTTAGCGCCACATCAAATATCTTTGTCAAATAAATTTGACGAATATTTGATCATATCTTTGATCAAATCTTTGATAAAGAAATTTGATAGTGTAATACCGGCCTTAGGCACGTTGTGACGAGTGGGATCTCCTCTGAAATGAGGAGACAATGAGTCGTTGTTCAGCTCGTGCCAGGTGCCTCAAATGTTGGGAAGGAGACAGTGGAAAATCTTTCACAAAAAGAAGGCCTAAAGCAACTTTTAAATCCACTTCTTATACGCCACAAATAAAAGGACGCTGCGGCAGTAATTCGTAGAGTTATCACTATCCTCAAACGCTCGCGTCCTCTTCCAGTTAGTTGTGACCATTGGCTATCATTTTAATACTGCTATTGATTAGAGGTATTCATAATACACAATGCGTATTTTGTTTCTACGGATTTGGAGCAGGTAGATACATACGGAGGCGCTCTTTGTGTAAGCGTCACACAGGTGGCAACATTGTACAGCACACTTTATTCTAGCAGCTGTAACGAGTGACAAGTGATTTTGTTACCAGTAATAGAGATGTTTTAATCTCTATAATAGCGAGTAACCATTCATTTTCTCCGCTTCCCTTGTGTGGCACTCACTGTAGTTAATCGTCAGTTAAGAGACAGGTGTGGTGATGTTGTCACGAATGTAAAGAAAAGGGGACAGGAGTATTGATGAGAAGCTGCCAAATTTTCAGCATTCATTTCACAACCAGTAATGAATCAGAGTCGTGGATCGCCATCTAGATTACGAGAAATCCAGCAGAAACTGGTGTTTAACGTTCGTGGGTGCGATAGTTCAAAGAATGTCGTGTGACAACAAACCGAGCTGACAGCATGGTCACGGGATTGGAGACAATATTATTCGGCGGGATGGTCAGTTGATGAGAAAAGTGTCCTCCAGACGCATGCCTCGAATGCTAACGGACCATCTCAAGGCTGCGCGCGTGGCAGTATGCCAGGCTATGTAAGCACGTGAAGACGGCCTGAATGGGACTTTCTTTTCAACAATTGTTGTGGCAATGGATGAGACAAGGATACTGTTTCTCAGCCCTGAAACGTAGTACCAGTCAGTGCAGATGAAGCACGCACACCGCCACCGAAACATTTCGGGTGAGGGACAGGCTGAAAGAATGATGGTAACCTTGTTTTGGGACAGCGATGGGGTAATCCTTACTCATTGTGTTCCAAAAGGCACTACAATGAAAGGTGTGAGCTACGAAGGTGTTTTAAAAAACAGTCATTTCCATCTTGTGAGAAGAACTGTCGGAAAATGCTGCACGTGTGCTCTTCCAACAAAACAATGCAGTAGCGCATCGGACAAACGCGACACAGGGATTTCTTCGACAAAGAAATTTTGAAGTGGTTTCCCACGCTCCTTACTCATCTGATTCGGCTGCTAGCGAATTTGGGCTTTGTGCTCAGATGAAAGACCACTCCACGGTTACACATTTTTCAGTCGTGTGGCTATGTCATCAGCAATTTTAATTTGGTCATAGCTGCCTCTTAATGAAGAATTAAGTCACGGTGTCGACATGATTAAAAGAGTGTTCTGCTGCGGGGGGATCACGTTGAGAAATTACAGGCCTTTAGAGCTTTTTATGTGACTATTTTATGAAAAATATATTCGTAGACAGAACTTGAATGTATCTTGTATCGTAGTCTTCGATCTTTTCTATCTAGTAGTTTGATTATGCCTTGACGATAATAAGGTGGTACGAGTGTCTAATGTTAGTGAAGATCCAGCCTACACGTAGGAAGGAAAGCTGGAGATCATCGTCTCCTCAACGTCGAGCATTCATTCAGATACCAAGAAAGGGAAGTGTGATCAGTCTTGGTACTTTTAACTAGCAATCCCAGCATTGGCCCGTAATTATTTAGGAAAACGATGCAAAACCTAAAACAAGATGGTCAGACGGGAATTTGAATCTTGTTCATGCAGAATACGAAACCCTGGTGACACAGAATAGCTTACAGACAAGAATCTCCTGTTTCTTTCAAGACTTTTCTTTGCAGTGAAATCGTAAACCGATAAAGATATGTGTTTATTAGGGTGACCTACAAATACTGGGTGCACATAAGGTGCGGGAACACTTTTAATTATTTATTGCACAAGAATCAAACATTGTACAGATGTCATACATATGTCATTTTGAAGAGAAACCCTCAAAGTTTTTTTTTTCACGTATACCGGCATAGCGTAATTTGTCGACAGACAGCGCTAGTCGCAAACATAGCGAGTTCAGGTGCGGAGCGAGCTTTCTGTGTATTGGAGTTCGACAGAAACAAGTGTGCTACAGCTGTTCAACGGATGTTTCGAACCAAGTACGGTAAGAAGCCACCAACAAGGAAGGCCATTTACCACTGGCACAACAAATTCGTTACGAGAGGTTGCTTGTGCCCGGCGAAGAGCAGCGGACGTCCCAGTGCGAGTGAAGGGAATGTGGAGCGCGTACGAGAGACATTCATAAGGAGTCCAAAGAAATCCGTGCGTCGTGCATCCCATGATCTCGAAATGGCTCCAATGACAGTGTGGAAAGGCCTGCGACAGAAGCTGTGTATGAAAGTGGGTACCTGAACACGGAGCTGCCACATTGATGGATCAGCCGTGTTACAGAAGGGGATAGCTGTTTCATGAAATGGCCTCCTCAATCAACAGATCTCACTCCGTGTGACTTTTTTCTGTGGGAACACATTAAAGATTTGCTGTATGTATCGCCTCTACCACGTGATGTAGCAGAGCTCCGGGAGAGAATATGGGAAGCGACTGCCACAGTCGACGATGCCATGCGAGGGCGGGTATGATAAGAATTCACTTACCGTACTGACGTCTGCTGGGTCACTCATGGTTCGCATATCGAATGTTTGTGAAAAAAAACTTTCAGAGTTTCTCTTCAAAATGCAATATGAATGACATCTATACGATGTTTAGTTCTTGTACAATAAATAATTGAAAGTGTTCCCACACTTTATGTACACCCTGTATAATTCTTGCTTCCCACCATTTGCAATCAAAAACTGTTCTCACTCTTCTCAAGATCTAATTCAAAAATCGTAACGAAGGTAAAAAGAGGGGTAATTCACACGTTACATAACTTCCCCAATGGTAAAATGGACTAGGGTTCCCATATACTGTTCTAGCAAAATCAGTATATTTGCAAAATATTGCACGGACAATCACTGACAAATGAGTAAAACTCAGTAAATGATAGAATGTTTATCAATAAAGAAATGTTACTAATTTTTTTGAAAATTTAGCGGTACAAAGTTAGGATATTGATTACATTATCGAGCATGTTGAATGGTTATATGTACCACTGTTACGCACTTTAAAGTCGACAGTGTATGATTGTTGGTACTTGACAGTGCTTCTGTATAATATTTATTTCCTTCTAACGCTTACTTTTGATAATTTTCCGACTGTAGAAATCTATTCGAGACAGTCTAAAAAAGGTAGTTAATTTTCGTCGGAGCTTCCAGCTACTTCATTCTATATGTAGAAAACATTATTCATACAAATTTAGTATAAAATAGGATCACTAGACAAATTTCAACCACGCATTTGTACGTCCTAGACACATTTACGTAAAAAAAAACAAATAAAATCCTACTGTTTTTCATCGACACTAATAAATAACCCACTAGTTAGTTAGTGAGTTAGTTAATTGGTTACATGTTCCATACATCATTTGAACGATTTTTTATCGGAATGATGTGCAACTATCAGTTGCAGAAAATGTATAGCTGTTAAGTGTTAACATTAATGAACACATTATGTCTAGTCTTACTAATAAAACTATACTTAAAACTCCAGAATGAGATTTTCACTCTGCAGCGGAGTGTGCGCTGATATGAAACTTCCTGGCAGATTAAAACTTTGTGCCGGACCACGACTCGAACTCGGGACCTTTGCCTTTCGCGGCAAAGGCAAAGGCAAAGGTCCCGAGTTCGAGTCTCGGTCCGGCACACAGTTTTAATCTGCTAGGAAGTTTCAACTTAAAAGCTAGTTTTCTTAGAGGCCACCGGGTTTTAAGTAGAAATACGTCCATGGAACAGAAGCAATCGTCCAGGAGAAATGGCTTTACATTAGATTTAGAACATGCTAAGCTACCTGACAGACATTTTATGTTATTGGGCAAATGACTAAAAATTTTTGTTACAGAATATTGAACGCATTTCTGAGCACTGACACCTTTAATAAAGGGTAATAAAGGTAATTTGTTTCTTCAAGTGTTGTAGATGTGGACACTATTTTTGTTCACAAATTGTGATGGACTATTTATAACGAATTTCATTAGCGAATATACACTCCTGGAAATGGAAAAAAGAACAAATTGACACCGGTGTGTCAGACCCACCATACTTGCTCCGGACACTGCGAGAGGGCTGTACAAGCAATGATCACACGCACGGCACAGCGGACACACCAGGAACCGCGGTGTTGGCCGTCGAATGGCGCTAGCTGCGCAGCATTTGTGCACCGCCGCCGTCAGTGTCAGCCAGTTTGCCGTGGCATACGGAGCTCCATCGCAGTCTTTAACACTGGTAGCATGCCGCGACAGCGTGGACGTGAACCGTATGTGCAGTTGACGGACTTTGAGCGAGGGCGTATAATGGGCATGCGGGAGGCCGGGTGGACGTACCGCCGAATTGCTCAACACGTGGGGCGTGAGGTCTCCACAGTACATCGATGTTGTCGCCAGTGGTCGGCGGAAGGTGCACGTGCCCGTCGACCTGGGACCGGACCGCAGCGACGCACGGATGCACGCCAAGACCGTAGGATCCTACGCAGTGCCGTAGGGGACCGCACCGCCACTTCCCAGCAAATTAGGGACACTGTTGCTCCTGGGGTATCGGCGAGGACCATTCGCAACCGTCTCCATGAAGCTGGGCTACGGTCCCGCACACCGTTAGGCCGTCTTCCGCTCACGCCCCAACATCGTGCAGCCCGCCTCCAGTGGTGTCGCGACAGGCGTGAATGGAGGGACGAATGGAGACGTGTCGTCTTCAGCGATGAGAGTCGCTTCTGCCTTGGTGCCAATGATGGTCGTATGCGTGTTTGGCGCCGTGCAGGTGAGCGCCACAATCGGGACTGCATACGACCGAGGCACACAGGGCCAACACCCGGCATCATGGTGTGGGGAGCGATCTCCTACACTGGCCGTACACCACTGGTGATCGTCGAGGGGACACTGAATAGTGCACGGTACATCCAAACCGTCATCGAACCCATCGTTCTACCATTCCTAGACAGCAAGGGAACTTGCTGTTCCAACAGGACAATGCACGTCCGCATGTATCCCGTGCCACCCAACGTGCTCTAGAAGGTGTAAGTCAACTACCCTGGCCAGCAAGATCTCCGGATCTGTCCCCCATTGAGCATGTTTGGGACTGGATGAAGCGTCGTCTCACGCGGTCTGCACGTCCAGCACGAACGCTGGTCCAACTGAGGCGCCAGGTGGAAATGGCATGGCAAGCCGTTCCACAGGACTACATCCAGCATCTCTACGATCGTCTCCATGGGAGAATAGCAGCCTGCATTGCTGCGAAAGGTGGATATACACTGTACTAGTGCCGACATTGTGCATGCTCTGTTGCCTGTGTCTATGTGCCTGTGGTTCTGTCAGTGTGATCATGTGATGTATCTGACCCCAGGAATGTGTCAATAAAGTTTCCCCTTCCTGGGACAATGAATTCACGGTGTTCTTATTTCAATTTCCAGGAGTGTATATACCGCGGCTGTGCAGTTTAACTCCCTAGCTTCTTAAAAATGTACCTACACGACGTCACTGAGTGAACGCCACATATTCTTATTGCTCGCTTTTGAATCAATACTTTTCTTCGAAATGGTGAGTTAGCCCAGAAAATTATTCCATAAAATATCATTGAGTCGAAACATGCAAAATATGTCAGAAGATTGAGTCCTTTGTTTGCAAGACTAACAATTGTACAAAGTGCAGAAGTAGCCGATCTTAATTGTTTGAGAATTTAGTTCAGGTTTTCATCAACATGTACCCTGGAAAATTTGGAGCATTCGCCTCTATTTAATGATTCCTGTTCATGTGTTGCACAATTGTTGGTATGGCTCCATTTGTTGTACAGAAGTGAATATAGTGTGTTTTCCCAAAATTGAGGGAGAGTCCAAAGAATCGCTTAAAAACATTATTAACAATCTCTTTTTTCGCTCACTAATGGGAGCATCTACAAAAAGTGCTACGTTTTGAAATTAAAAAAAGACTTGCTAAGATATCTCAATAGTTTTAATTTTACATGAAAGCCTGTACCTTAACCTACTTTTCTACATAATTTCCGTCAATATTAAGGCACTTGTCATAATGTTGTATTAGTTTTTGAATACCCTCCTCATAGAAGTCTGCCGCCTGACTTGTTAACCACTGCATCACCACTGTTTTGACTTAGTAAAAATGAAATTATTAACATATCTTAGCACGTCTTTTTTTAAATTTTTAACGGTACTTACTTAAAAAACACGCCTCGTAATTCTGCTTGTTGACCAAAATTGGACCGTGAGGGCCCCTTCGTGATTTCTCCCTAGACATTAAAATTTTCCTCCCTTACAACGTTGTTTGAATTATTCAGCACTACTTTTTGCATTTTGTGTGTTAAGTATGATTCAAACCAGATGCGTCTAAAGCTATTAATATCATAGAACTTAAGTTTATCTGAAAGTGAAAACATGTTCTACACAATTATACGCCTTGGAAAGATCACCCACAACACCAAATGGTGATATTTTTTTTTATTTAAGGCATGTAGTATTTGGTGGGTGAATGTATACATAGTGCTCTCAGTCGAACAACCCTCCAGGATTCCAAACTGTGACGTGTTAAGTAACTTATTTCCATTTATCTGTGAGACTACCCTTGAATGCATTACGTTCTCGAATATAGTGAAAAAAAAGGTCTCAGCAAGAAAACTGGAAGACGATTATTTAAGTCTTTGTTGATAACTTTCTTATAAAGAGGTTTAACAATTTCTTACCTTAATCTTCTAGGAAAATTCCTTGTGCCAGTTAGGCATTAAATATATAACTAGGACGTTAATTATTAGGTTAGTGCAACGTTTCAGAATTCTGTTTGAACCATTTCATTGTTACTTCCCAGTAGTTTATATTCACAATGCACAACGTTTTCATTAACCATTATCTCTCATATAAAATGAAGTTCGAGATAGAGCGTTTCACAAAACTAATATACAACGCTTGCAGAAGTTTCTAGTTGGTTTGTTTTATGGTAATCTAGTCCATTAACTGAAGAGTTTCCATGATTGGTTCACATCATTTGTAGATACATCCAATGTAAACAGCCTATAAAGTTGCAGCAATATTGCATCAAAACAAAACAGAAGACAGGTTCCTTTGCGTTGTTTACGAGACCGCAGCGCTAACGAGACCGCCGCAGAACAGATAACGTGTAGGTCCGGACAGAATATATACCATATAGTGAAATAGGGACTGATGGATTTTAATTTGTCTACAAAATGAAATTTAATGGCGATATTCCTCAAATTCATACAGTAGTTGAAGCAATGTAACGAAAATCAGTCCAGTGCTCTGAAAGAAAGCATTCTATTAGGACAGGCCATTCGTTAAAACAAAATCACCAGCTACATGAGATGAAAATCTGGGGCATTCGCTATCCTCAAACAGGAAGTAAGAGGACACCAGGATGTACTGTTAAAAACAGAGACTAGTCTGAAAAAATCAGGACAGCTGGAAATCCTAAATAAGACGACATAAAGCGCCATGTACGTACTTTATGGCAATATTAAGGAACGAGAGCTTCTCAGACGCTGAATAGTGATGTGACGACCGACCAAACCCGTGAAGACAATTAGCTCCACAAATAAAGTGACTCAGTACCTAACACGTAACCTGCGGTGACATCATGGTGACGTAACCATGTGACACCAAAAGTGATGAGTAACACTACTTGCAAAAGGAACTTCACCTCCCAGTTCTGTGTGAAAGCCTAACGTTCCTCACTTTTGGTCATCAGGCAGAATCGGAGGTTCTGAGAACAGACAGCCATGGTAATCTGTAACAAGGAAATGAGATCACAATTGTGACGTCATAGGTGAGCGGGTGAACAGATTGAACGTGGCTTTAAACACCACACAATGTTTGAACTCAGAACCTTTTACTTAGCAGCAAAGCACCTTAACCATTACGCTAACGCAGCTAGTCATTCAACGTTATTCCTGGAGGACTTGAAAGGATAACGCAAAATACCGACAAACACTGTTGGTATGACTGTGAATTATTCACGTTTCGTCGAAGTACAATAGGAAATAAACAATTACCGCTGTTCTTTATTGCGAAAAAGTGGTTAGTGAGAATGAATTTCCTTGCTATCGCCTGAGTTAGGATGCTTATTGCTTGTTTGGTTTAATTAATTAATAGAATATGAAGCAATTGGTATAAAGAATGCTTTTTCCAAACTTTCTTTTATAGAAAGTCTGCTATCAACACATTGCTTTTGTTCAATTACTTTATTTATGACTGAACGTTTCTAAAACTGAAGACACTCGTCCATGCTCTGCACTGCAGCCGAGCTCTGGCAGCGTCGTTCTCTGTTCATTGGCTGACTGTGTTTTGTGACGTCAGATGCGCAGAACGAACCTAAACTCGGCCGCCGTCGTAAATGACGCGCACCTTAGTAACACTAAATATCTACGGCCGAACGATTTGTTTGCAATGCGTAGTGATATTCGCAAACATTCCTCGTGAATTTATTAGTGAAAACCGTAGCAAAATTCCTACAGTAGTTCCTGAGACTAATTTCCCATACAGGCGAAAACGCGTCAGGGGACGCTGGTTTATAATACTCGTATGTATACATTTCTGCTTGTATTTTATCAGAGCACTAATTTATTTTAATGAATCATTCCAAATTATTCGTATTGTTTCGTAACACAGACTAAAATTTAGGTGGAGGCACATTTGTGTCATACATAATGAAAGAGATTTTTTGCTGCTTACTTTTATCAAAACCAGTAATTTTTTCTCCATTGTTTCTGATGCTTTCAGAATTACTATAGTCAGTTAATTCCTGAACAGTTTTGTATGCATTAACTGTTTCACTGGGGCACAATTGTCTGAAATTGGTTTGAAGAACATTCTGGATAATTCGGGCGAATGAGTTGGCCATTCAGATTGCCTTACATGAAACCCATCGAACATTTGCGGAACATAATCGGGAGATCAGTTCGTGCACAAAATCCTGCACCAGCGATACTTCCGCAGTTACGGACGGCTAAAGAGGCAGCGGGCCTCATATTTCTGCAGGGTACTTCCAACGACTTGTCGAGTCCAAAAGGAGGTCCGACACGATATTGGGAGATACCCCATGACTTTTGTCACCTCTGTGTATACGTTTGTACTCTTATTTGCGCCATCAGTTGCAGTTTCTTTGTCTTCCCTGCTATTACTGGGTTTGCAGGGAAATCTGACAGTGAGAGTCGAGCAGAAATCGTTTTGCGCTGTTCGATAGGGCTATTGAAGTAGTTTAGGAAAAAGTATAAATACGTAATTTCTTGTATGATTTGGGCGTCTTGTATAATCAGAAACAGTATTAAGAAGTCAAGGACAATTATTCAGCCACTAGACTAATCGGTAAAACTCGTGTATTAATATTCGATGTTATGAACGTAAAATGATCATGCAGTGGAGCATTGTTACAACAGAAAAGAAAACACTGTTGGAATAAGTCGTCTCACATGAATACCTGGGCGTAACCGTTTGTGGAGATATGAAGTAGAATGTTCTCATAGGCTCAGTCTCAGGTAGGATACTGAAAAAATTCTTTCTGCAAACGCGAGTGCTCACAAAACACTCATCAACCCAGCCTTGACTACTATAAAGTTTGCGGAACCCACATCAAAGAGGACCATTAGAGAATATTGAACGGATACAAAGAATGGAGAAACGAATAGTCAGATTTGTTAGACACACGGGAGAGTGTTATACAAACACTGAAAAACCTGAACTGCCTGAACTGGGAACTGCCCTAGCGAAAACCCCGTTTCAAAGCTCTAAGAAACAGCACTACGTGCGGAACCAACATGCACTTGTCAGCGCATCGCAGATTGTGGATGTAACAGTAGATGGATTTTAGTCAGCGGTTAGCTTCCGTGATTCAGAGTGGAGGATGGCTGGTGTTCAACGTCGAGGCGGAGCAGCTACTCAGTTCGAGAACGGCGTGGCCAGAATGCGATCGAGGCCCGTTTGAAGAAACACCCCAGCGGTGGCCTCAAATAATATGAGAAAATCACGGAAAAGTTAAATCAAGGTATCCACGTGGGGATCTGAAGCCTGCACACCCACTTTGCGGGACAATTGTTATCATGGCCACTTTGCGATCACCATCCCCATAACACCACTATGGGAGAAGTATCTTCGTGACCGTTACCAATAGGAAGACAGGAAACTACGGTTGTGACGCTAAATCCATTTTCATTTATTTCATGTCAGTTCCTCCTTCCTTCTTTCTCTCTCCTACCGATGCTAGAAACATATCCCCCACTGTAATTTTTTCCCTAAATAATTTGTTGGCTGGTCTATGACGACAATCAGTACTTCATTTTAATCCTCGTGCACAATACAGAGATAAGAGCGTTTATAAAGCGATATTACTGAGCGGGGAAGAGAAACTACAAGTGGGGGGAATGTCAGGTGCTAATGTCTGTGAAAAGCTGTCGCAGAAAGCTGTTTACCATACCGAGCCACGCAATATCCGGAGGTTCTGGGGAGGATGAAATTACCTGCCTCCCGGCTGCTTGAGCAGCGACAACGGGGTGACAATACGCGGGCAGCCAAAGAACGTCGGCCGCCAATGCCTTCCTTAAAAAGAGGCGTTATAAGAGCCACCATAAAGTTATCGATAGATCACACAATCAGAAGACCAAGTTGTTATTCTAAACATTTAAAGAAAATTTTAAAAATACTCATACGAGTTTTAAATATGAGTTTTAAATCTCACAAACAGTAAAAGATTCAAAATTAACAGAATTTACACGTTTCACAACAGTTTTCCGTTATTCTTTAAATGAGTTGATAAAATCTCCACTTCATGTATAAACAATGAAAGTATCAACAGTACTAAATCATAATTCAAGGAGCTGACAACAAATACTTTTGGTCAATAATCGCGCGTTGAAATAAGGCAACCATTTTGATCTTATCCCAGACATCTCTCGGTCCCTTCATTTAGATAATGTTAGGTACTCGAAAATACACACACAGGGTACATATCAAAACCATCTCGCCACAAGGAGGAAACAACAGAAATGAACTACAGATCGCACCTCGAAAGATCTCATAAGACCATTTCAGGCCGTAACTATGAACAATATCAGTTCAGAATTCAGAAGATTAATCTTTCAAGACTATTTTAGCAAACAGGTCCTTTGAAAGGGGAAAGTTCTGGTAATTCGGAATGAGGATCCACATTGAAGATTAAGACAAATATAACAGTCACTAATCAAAACTAGACAGCACAATGCGCGGTAACCAAAATTAAATTTATATAACAAGGCCTCGCTTAAACAACAGGAGTTTTCGCGAATCGCAACCAATTACTATAGGTACACGTAGCAAAAGGTGCTCGCCGTTTTCTTTCTACGCCTGTTCTTGGCTGTACAGTAAATAATGGCAATTAGGCATCCACAAAGCAAAGCACTACTGCTTTGGTTTGTGGATGCCAACCGGGAAATGTGTCGACTCTGAAGACGCGAACTCACGACCACGAAGGCAGCGAGAAGCAGTAATTCTTTGAATGTCGCAGGCACACTTTTCACAGTTACGGATCACCGTCCATAACATGACGAACCGTTCTCCGTTGCCTAATCTAACAAGCGGTAGGTCTACGAACTAACGCAAGCACTGCTCAGCTTTCTTCCTGGTGACTCTGTCACCTTCTACAGGACAATCAAAAGAAACGGAAAAATTTCGGCTTTTCGCGACAATGTAACTTAAGCACCAAAGACATAACTAGAAACTGATTAACGCAAAATTTGGTTTGAGGGCAGATTTTTTTTCCATAGGCTCTATGGTAATCCATATTTATCGTACTCATTAAATGAATTAATTCATAACTTGCAAATAATCAGCTTTGGGATAAAAAGCGAAGTAAACCCGACATTTATGAGATTAATGAGCAATCTAAGGGATCAACTTCATTATTTGGCCTCTGGAACTCACTCCAGTAGTACAGGACGACAGTATGACGAAAAAAGACTATACGTATGTGTCACCCGCATTACGAACCTTTTTATTCTGATAAATCAAACGAAAGGTGCCCTCGTTAAATATATTTTTGTGAAGAGATCTGCAACGTGGTTTGAAGTTTATAGTGAATTTTTTGAATATTTACACAGCTGGGTACAACATGTTACTTTTTAATCAGTCAGTTAGTCAGCTGTGGGTTCTTTACCACTCTTAAGTTTGGTTATGCACAAAATATTGAAACATTTGTGGAAAATGTATTATGTTGATAAGAACTTTGTTTTCTCTAAATTGTCGATATTGCAGCTAATATCTCAATTTTTTCCCGAAAAATACTGTGTAGTCTGTATGACGCACATTAAAAACGTAATATTATCTGCTGTTATCCAAAATATGACAACTGTATTCGACATTGTTCTTCTGAAACTAGACTGGATTTGAAATCCAAGGTCATTTTTCTAATAGTATCTTGGCGGTATTGCTGTACAGACACTGTAGACAAGTGTAGCCATGGAATGTGTATTGTATAAACACCGCGCGTATTTCGTCCAATTGAGGGGCGTAAAATAGGGTAATGCGTGATGACAATGAAAATACATTTTAATAGCGGCAACTCTTAAATAAAGACTGAAGAATTTGGTACAAGTAGTTGGGCACAGTGGAGCGCCAAGTGATTCAACTGTGCAGAGAGTCTAAATAAATAAAAAACCATTTGTACGGCAAACATAAAAAACCCTATACGCCCGCGTGGCTCTTGTCTGCGGTCAACGAGGATGTGCGTGATGCCACGTCCACAGAAATCGATTTGTGGGTTTGCCGGCAGTCAGAGAGCAGCGTATTCCGACGAAGTATATCCACTTGCATAACCGTTAATGCAGGAGTTGTAACCGCCTGACCACTCTGAACGGGGGCAATTTTTTGAATGGATCATAACACGGCAACAAGCAATTGGAGTATTTTCATGTATTTCCTTTCAAATAAATTGCGAATACACAAAAACAGTCGCCAAAGTGGAGCACAAAACCATAACTCCATAACTCACTCACGTAACACAGATTCATCCGCAGAAAATTACTGTGGTGTGCTGGCGCTATCGAACGGTGAGTTATTGATAACTGTTGAGGTCATAATCTTACAACGAATGGATCTCGCTACTGATTTCTGTGCCTTTAGCTGCGTATAATGGACATTGAGAATTAAAATCAGAACGCGACAATTCTACTCGGCGCACTTCACTGCACGAGAAGTTCTTAGGACGATTAGTCTCTGTTCACGACGACCAAAAGTGGCCACATTTAACCAGTAATTAACAAAGCTTCTTGAGATATTTCTCTGAGGCCGATAGGTAGAAATACATGCCTATCAGAACGAACTTCATACTTTGATTGAAAGTAAGTAGATATGACTTGTTGGAAGAGAAGTGCTATTCAATTTCACGGACGGAATGAATGCACGCTAGGACATCAAGTGGCTTCACATCCTAGATAGAATTTTTCACGTTAAAACTCAGTGATAAATAGACGAGAAATCTGTGCGAGGAGTTGAAAATGTACAGGTGTATTGGAATGTGACCAGAAAAGGCTCTGAGAAGTCAGATTATTGGTAAATTGTGAGGTCTAAAAGACTGTGCAAATAACATCAGTCAATTTGAATGTATTTGAGATTTACTGAGAACGTCGAGAACACTGGAGGTAAGCATAATCTCTGTTGAGATCAGAACAACGCAGAAGGAAACGACCGTTCTCCTAATGAAGGAATAACTCCAGTACATATCTTAAATGATTTGGAATAATCTAAATGAGGCTCCGCAGGCGTAGATTTGGGCTGCGGCGCCGTGACGAACACGCCGCCATGCTTGGTCAGAACTCCGAGAAGAGGCTTTTTAGACGGTAAGTGCCCAGAGGGAAACTGGCTGTTCTGGAACCTGGCGATCAGTAGGCAGATCAGACGAAATTTAGAGTTTAAAAATAGGCCTCTCTGGAGGAACGTCGACGGTAGCAGGGTGAAAAGGGGGTGAGGGGGGGGAGAAGAGAGGGAGGGAAGCTGGCGCCAGAAAGATATGTCAGGGACAGCTTGGACGGCAGGTGAGGTGTCTTATCTTCCGGCGTCCATGCAAGCGGAGTATCAGACATGCCGTTGATATCAAGGAAATTTGACACATGTTGAGCGATCAAGTCGCAACTTGATCTGTGCAATATTTTTCTGTGCACGAATTTTTGAGATAGTCACGCTCTTAGCGTCAGCGTGTGCCGTCAGGAAATTCTTTATTTTTGATGGTTTACCGCCAACGGAATTTAAGATCCCGTTGGGGACGATTTGTAAGGAGACTGCTCCTTCATTTCAAAATTTAAGAAATAGATGGCCTATTTCAGATGTGACTGCACTTCTTTTGGAGATGATTCACGTGAAGAACAGAACAGCAACCACATCCGTAGACAGAGAAAGAGCACAGTATAGTATTGGGAGATCAGCGATCAAGTGAGCATCAACTGGATAACGCACCAGAGCTTCAGCTACTCCTACGTATACACTGCGCAAACCTCTGTACAGTACGAATATTAGCAATTCTCTTTCCTATTCCATTCGCGTATTGAGCGAGGAGGGGAATAATGGCTACGTATGTGCTCATGTACCCTCCCTGGCCTCATCTTACTCTCATCATCCTCATGCGAAATTTGTGACGTTGAAAGAACCCTCCCATCGTCATCTCTCTTTTAACTAGGCTTTACTCTAGATCCTTCGAACAAAACTCCCAGTAGTTGGAAGAAAGCACAGGTCACACGGGTCTGCAAGAAAGGTAGCAGAAATGCTCCACAGAACTACCGTCCAATATCCTTGACATCCATTTCTTGCAAAATCTTAGAACATATTCTGAGCTCGAACGTATCGAGGTATATAGCACAGAATAAACTCCTCCACGCCAACCAGAATGGATTCCGAAAGCATCGGTCATATGATCATACTCGCACTTCTCCCGCGCGATGTCCTGAAAACCATGGATCAAAACAATCAGGTAGATGCAGTAGTTCTAGAATTCGAAAGGCACTTCAATCTGTAGCACATCTAACTTATTGTCGAAAGTATGATCGTGTGGGGTATCAAGCGATATTTGTGACTGGACTGAGGATTTTTTCGTTAATGAAGACGCAGCAGGTTATGTTGGATGGAAAATCATCGACGGATGTAGAAATAATTTCAGGTGTACCCCAGGGATGTGTGTTGAGACCATTGCTGTTCGTGATATTTATGAATGATTTCTGAACAATATCAATAGTAACCTCAGACTTTTCGCAGATGATGCAGTTATCTGAAATTAAGTACTGCCTGAAAGAAGCTGCACAAATATTGTCAGCATCTGATAAGATTTCAAAAAGGTTGCTTTAAACGTTCAGAAATGTAAAAATTCTGCACTTCAAAAAGCGAAAAAATGTAGTATCCATTCTATGATTACAAAACCTATGATTCACAGCTGGAATCGGTCAACTCATACAAATACCTGGGTGTTTCACATTGCAGGGGTATGAAATGGAACAATCACATAAGCTCAGTCGCAGATCAGAACTGGTTCATTGGCAGAACACTAGAGAAATGGAATCAGTCTATAGAGGAGACTGCATATAAAACACCCGCGTGTCCCATCTTAGAATATTGTCCAAGTTTGTGGGACGCATAACAAATAGGACTAAAAGAGGATGCTAAACGGATAAAAAGAAGGGCAGCACGAATGGTCATAAGTTTTTTCGACCCATCGCAGAGTGTCACGAAGTTGCTAAAAGAAGTGACTTGGAAGATGCTTCAAGAGAGATGCAAAATTTCGCGTAAAAACAGACTTCGAAAGTTTCTAGAAACATCTAAAATACATTACAGCCCCTACGTATTGCTCCCATAGAGGCTGCGAAGACAAGACTGGTATGCGAGGGTAAGTCAATTATTAT
This sequence comes from Schistocerca serialis cubense, assembly GCF_023864345.2. NCBI lineage: Eukaryota > Metazoa > Arthropoda > Insecta > Orthoptera > Acrididae > Schistocerca > Schistocerca serialis. The sequence continues at coordinate 467,160,247 of NC_064639.1, forward strand.
CCGCAAAGTAGTTATAAAATTTTATTGTAATCGAATAGGAAACTTACAAGAACATCATTTGTCGACATAGTCTCCTTGCGTTTCAACGCACTTGGTCCATCATTGAACAAGCTTCCTGATGCCCTCATAAAATAAGGTTCTCGGTTGATCTGCGAGCCAGGAATCCACCGCTTCTTTCAGTGCTTCGTCCGAAGCAAATCGACGGCCCCTTAATGCCTGTTTGAGTGGACAAAACAAGTGATAGTCAGAAGGGGCGAGATCGGGACTATGTGGAGGATGATCCAGTACCTCAAATTCGAGTTTCTGGAGCGTTTCACCAGTGTGGGCAGCAGTATGCGGGCGGGCATTGTCGTGCAACAACACAACACCTTTTGACAGCAATACTTGGCGGTTGCTTCGAATTGTAGAATTTAGCCTGGCAGTAAGCATCTCACTGTAACGTACGCCGTTTATTGTCGTGCGCTTTTCCCCATGATATTCCAGTACTGGACCTTGAGCGTCCCAAAAAACCGTAAGCATCAGTTGGGGTCTTGAACTTTTTCTTGCGCGGCGAACTTGAATGTTTTCATTCCATACTCTGCCGTATGCTCTCCGGGTCGTAGTGATGGGTCCATGTTTCGTCACCAGTAGTTATCCTGTCTAAGAAGTTGTCTTCTTCGTCACCACAGCTACCCAAATGTTTTTTGCAGATGTCCAGGCGCGTTTGCTTATGCAACTATGTGAGTTGTTTTGGGACCCATCTTGCACGAACTTTATGAAACCCAAGTCTGTTGTGGATGATTTCATAGGCAGAATCGTGACTAATTTGTAGACGATGTGCCACTTCGTCATTAGTTAATCGTCTGTCTAAGAGAATCATTTCACGTGAACACTCAATGGTTTCTTCATCTGTGGCGGTAAACGGTCGTGCGGCTCCTTCATCGTGCGACCATTTCGGAATTTTTCAATCCATTCGTAGACACTTCGTTGTGGCAAAACACTGCTCCCGTACTCTACCGAAAGTCTTCGATGAATTTCGGCCCCTAACACGCCTTCCGACCACAAAATACGGATCACTGAACGTTGCTCTTCTTTGGTGCAAACAGACAGCACAGCAGCCATGATTAACAGCACGGCAGCGATAACGAAACTAAAATAGCAGCTTGAAAATTGCAAAGATATAACAACAAATAAACGAAGCATGCGTCATCAATGTAAAACGACAGTACTACCAAAATAAACAAAAATATAACTAAATTGCGGATAATAATTGGCTCACCCTCGTAGTTACGGCGCTCATAGAGGCATTTAACTACCACTCTTGGGGCGCTCCATACATAATGAAACGGGTAAAAGCCCTAATAATTGGCACAATGGGACGTACCCTCTGCCATGCACTCCAGAGTGATTTGCAGATGCAGATGTACTACACTAACTCCTCGTCCAGGCCGTGATGGCCCAAGGGATGTCTACCGGCCGCCGTGTCATCCTCTGCCTAGCGGCGTCATGTGGATGCGCTGTGGAAGGGCATGTGGTCAGCACACCGATCTCCTGGCCTTCTTGAAGACTTTCCAGACCGCGGAGCCGCTGCTGCTCGGTCAAGCAGCTCCTCAGATGACATCATGAGGCTTAGTGCATCCCTTAACAGTCCTTCCACCAAGGGAAGTATGCAGCACTGGGAATCACACCCGCATCCTCCGCGAGTCAGGCATCTGTGCTCACCACACAGCACCGGAGGCAGACAGGCGGACTAGAGATGTACTACCCGATCTCTAATTATACCCATTAGCATTTCGTGAGGATAACGTCGCTTGCTTACAATGATTACCCTTTAAACTACCCAGCAAATCTGATACACAGTCACGTGGACTCTATGGATCTGCTGCAGTCCTAGGACCGCGTCTTCGAATTCGTTCCATGTCTGCTGTCGTAAACAAACAAATCAAACATGGATGTCGTGACATCAGCAGTTAAGGTGATAGCTTCTATCATTACAAGAGATATGCGCCACATTTGGATTTTGTAGTAATAGAGGTTCACACGTTAGATCCAGATGTAGTAAGCTGTATATTATACCTCGTAATTATTTACGGGTCGAAGAGCAAAGTTTTTCACAAATGACTTCTCATATTTTTGTACGTAGCTTGTTACTTGCCAAATGAAGATCATCTGTAAGCCCGTATTAGCTCATGTGATTTCAGCCATCTGGGTTTTTATTCCGCCACCCGAAATAGAATACATGCCCAGACCTCCCAGAATCGTATTTTACCGATTGAAACACGAGAAAAGTGACCACCTTGAAAAATGAGTGCACTCAAAAGCGCAGTCCTTCAACGCCAGATCCTCAACGAATCACGAGCCGAACAGTAGCCCCCTCCAATTAGAATGACACCATCTTGGTTGAGAGGATCTGACTAATGTGACAACAGTACACTAGGAGATGCACAGCATGAGTTTAATAAGAGGAACTGAAAGGGAAAGAAAGCACTAAAGTACGTAGAAACGTCACACACGCCAGAGAATTGCACATTATACCACTGAGTGACAGAGACAAACGGCGAGCAAGGTAACAATAACTTTACTGTAATAGTGGCAAAAAGATCGTGTTTTACAATAAAAATGTACTGCAACTGGAGTAGCTATTTTTTCCACGTTTTATCTGCAGTTGTGGAACTTGCCACAAAATGGTTCAAATGGCTCTGAGCACTATGGGACTTAACGTCTATGGTCATCAGTCCCCTAGAACTTAGAACTACTTAAATCTAACTAACCTAAGGACATCACACAACACCCAGTCATCACGAGGCGGAGAAAATCCCTGACCCCGCCGGGAATTGAACCCGGGAACCCGGGCGCGGGAAGCGAGAACTCTACCGCACGACCACGAGCTGCGGACGAACTTGCCACACTCCTCATGGAGAAACCAAGTATTAGAGTCGATAAGAATGTGATGTTAGCATAATCTGAGAAGCTCCCTGCAATCAAAAATCGTAAATAGATAAGCATAATAATATTTATCACTTTCACAGCAGATTTGTGAATAAACAGATGTACGAAATAAATCGATAAGCCACATACTCGTATTCAGGGTAGCTTGAAACTGCCTACAAAATCTCCTTCTGGGAAAATAAAATGTACAGAAAATTAATATTGGAAGACAGGTCTTAAAATGAGATTTTGCTCAACGGCTTAGGCAGGGAAGACGGTAAACAGGCGTCCATAATCTGCTGTTGCGCTGCACACAGCATTGGATTTAAAACTTAGCTCCTCATAAAACTCCTGTCAGAATATGTGACTGATAGCTGTCACATGCTGTAACTTATTGTTCACGCACATTCTCTGTAATCCACTAGTTATATAATGTGAGAAATACTAGACCAGAGTAGTGCAGACACTCCAGTAACAGAGAAACGTACCCCGTGAAAAGAGTAACATTTTTGGCTGAAATGTTATTAATGTAGCTAATTTATAATAATTTCACCTGATTAACTAAAATATACGAGGCATACTTTTCGGCACAAACGTTATGTCAGAATAATGAAAATCGTGTCAGAAGCCATATTAATTTTAATTCCAGTATTCGAAAGTGATAGGCCTATGTTTCTCTGCTGCCTTATACATGTTATAAGAAGAACTGCAATCAAACAAGAGGTACGTGCTAACGTGACCGCTTCCAGGACAGGGAGGTAAGTCGGCTCCGGGTCGATTCCGCCCGGTGGATTAACGACGAGGGGTTGGTACCAGCCAACCTGGATGTGCTTTTTAGGCGGTTTTCCGCATCCCACTACGTGAATACCGGTCTGGTTCCTATGTCCCGCCTGAGATAAACGCTAAGAAAATATTTATAACACTTTCTGACACTTGCACACAGACAAAAATGGTTCAAATGGCTCTGAGCACTATGGGACTTAACGTCTGAGGTCATCAGTCCCCTAGACTTAGAACTACTTAAACGTAACTAACCTAAGGACATCACACACATCCATGCCCGAGGGAGGATTCGAACCTGCGACCGTAGGAGTCGCGTGGTTCCGCACTGAAGCGCCTGGAACCGCTCGGCCACAGCGGCCGGCTGCACACAGACAGATTACATGCAATGCTTCTGTCCTAGTGTGGGAAGGGGTGGAGGTGAATAGGAGACTGAAAACTTCAGTCGTTTGGCCTCCTTACACACTTACTCAACATCAGCATCAAATACGAATGTATCTGTTCCATTAGCTGAAATTGAACTTGAGGCACTCATTATTACTCAGTATGCAGTAATCAAGATACCTACACTGTCACTAATATCAGTACAGTGGTTATGCTGTCCATCACACAGTGGAATCTACTGTACTAAAACAAATGCTAGAAAGGGACGGTAATGTAACATCGAAGTTCCGTGCAAAATTCCAAATTACTCATCGTGGAAAACGATTAACGTAGCGAAGGAAGTATTTCGGCTAAAGAAGACAGAACTGAGTTCCAGCTATCACACTCTCTTCACAATGTGGTTGCCATTGGATGAAATACATTAAGATGCATACAACCCACGGGAGTAAGCCGAAGTGGCCGTGCGATTAAAGGCGCTGCAGTCTGGAACCGCAAGACCGCTACGGTCGCAGGTTCGAATCCTGCCTCGGGCATGGATGTTTGTGATGTCCTTAGGTTAGTTAGGTTTAACTAGTTCTAAGTTCTAGGGGACTAATGACCTCAGCAGTTGAGTCCCATAGTGCTCAGAGCCATTTGAACCATTTTGAACCCACGGGAGTAAACCTACGTCTAAACTTAACAACTGCCCGTCGTTGACCACATGTTCTGAGAGATATGTGATGGAGGAGCAATCCAAACAAGCTTAGTTGCACATGGGAAGCTGTTCCTTAGGTGGCATGTAACCTCCCCCTCACTTATCGACCTTAATGACAGTGAAAAATGAAACCGCGTGTACCTAATGGGAATTTTGGAAAAGCAATCGCCACCGAAGTTAACCTGTCGGTAAAGAGGGAGGAAAGGGTTACATCTAAATGAAAGGAAAAATGCAAGTGAAACTGGTGGAAATTAATTTTGAAATAGGGATAAAGTTAATAAAGAAAGTAAATGTGCGGCCGTTACGTTAACAATCAACTAGCGGTAATTAGATATTTGAGATTTGGGGGAAATTACGGTCGCCAGTCCTATGGACAATTACTATAATAACTGAAAAAGAAAGGTTATTACACATATAATTAGCACTAGAAGCGTGGCAACTGAAGGTTGACACGTGTAGTGTGAAAACTAAAAGTTTGTCAGAAGTAATAAATTTCGCTACACTTCACACGACCTATCGATGTAATCGTTCGATAGCAGTTTTCCCTAGGCAAGACCCAGCGTAAAAATACAAATAATATTTACGAAACAAACCAATTATACATCGACATAAATGCATAAATATATATATACAAATAGTAAAACAATTACAATGTGTAAAGACACAGACATGTCATATATTCAGGTAACAAAAATAAGGAAAACAAATTATAGTACAATAGATGGAAATAGGAGGATATGCATTTCCGGCGTTACAGGCATCAAAATATTACATCGAACAGGGAGATCAATAGTAACACGTCTGTGATGTCCGCAAATTGAGACAGGTTACTTTATGATGTTCCTACCACTTCCGATTTTTCTCATATCTTAGGTCACCTTATTATAATTTAAACAAGACTCGTTACTGAACGTCCCGCTAATTTACAGATAACAAGTAAGCCTTACTGGAGATGCTTCCGTGGTGCATCATTACACGCGCCTCGTAGGGAAACAGGTAACCTTCCGTAAGAGGCGATCGATACGTCCTCAAGGCCGAAGTGCTTTGTCTTCCGCTATTACATAATAGGATAATGCCTCCATTCGCCAGTGAAATGCATACGCTTTACGTAAACTTAGACTACATTTTAATAGTGAAGAGCGTACGTTAGACTCTGCCAGTATGGTACAGCAGCAGTTGCGATATCGTACTAAGCTGATCGACCCTGTCGTCGTTATTTTGTGCACTACCTCTCCTTCAGCCTCCCTGTTCTTAAACATGCAAGGGAGTCAACCGTAAGCTTGTAGACACGTTTTTTACATAGTACTCGCAAGGTGCCTAACAAACATACGATGGGATTTGAAAAAGTAAGTTAGACATTACTACGAATGCCAAGTAACTTTTATAGAATGCTGCACTGCATTTCACAGTGACACAGGTACATGACACTAATTTTCAACATAGTGACCAAGCCTGGTCGGAACTTCCACCAAACATTCAGTTCCTCGACAATAGCAATCCGCTCCTTCGTCAAAGAGCCTCTCGTGAACTGTTGTGTGAACGACCGCATCGTTGGGAAATCAGCGGATGCTGCGAATCAGTTCCTCCATTGCCTGGACAATGTCGTCTGTGGCCCCCTCCCTGGAAAGCACCAACCACGTGTGCAGAACTGCGTCTCCAGGGAGCCTGCAACACGCGCTCTCTTCTGACAATGCGTGGGCCGATATGCGTAACTTAGCTTTTCGAAGTCCTTTCGTAGCAGGTTCTTAGGTGCTTCGTACACGACGCAGAACATCGGCATTGCCTCGTGTTTTGCCCGAGCAGATGATTAATCCATCAACCAGGTACCAGCCCTGTGCATTTATACAAAGACACGACAAGGTTAACGATGCTCGGCTGAGGAATTCATACGTACTCATCAGACAGAACCTGTCTTCGGATCGTTTATATCTGTCTCCTTCCCTTTACGCCTACTCTTTTAGACTGCTGCAATTTCGCATTTCGGCACTACCGCTAGTAAAAAAAAAAAAAAAGAAGAAGATGGTGCCCCCTCTGAATCGAAATATTGCTGTAAAACCATAGGTAATGTTATAATGTCTGTATCACTTAGTGTGACTCTCTTACTCTCTGAGAAATTTTGTTAAGCATAGTCCCCTCTGCAGTTGTGTGTCCCTGGCTAACGGAAATTCCTGTGTATAGGAAAGTATCTCTCACTGCTTCTTGCCATTTCTTTTCCTGCAATAACCCGGGCACCGCAGGACCAAATTGTCCATATCTTACAATTAAATTACCTTAGTTGGAAATGCATAACATTGCTGTCGGTGGGTAGCCTAAACGTTATATTACGTTGCGTTTTCTCTCTGCTACTAGCACAGTTATTCAAAACCTCCATGGAATGGTCTCCCAATACTGTAACACTTTAGGATGGAAGAATTATTATAAATGTAATGGGTTACTCTTAGACAAAAAAAGGTCACTCACTTCTCTTCACAATTAAGCTAAACTACTACACTCCTGGAAATTGAAATAAGAACACCGTGAATTCATTGTCCCAGGAAGGGGAAACTTTATTGACACATTCCTGGGGTCAGATACATCACATGATCACACTGACAGAACCACAGGCACATAGACACAGGCAACAGAGCATGCACAATGTCGGCACTAGTACAGTGTATATCCACCTTTCGCAGCAATGCAGGCTGCTATTCTCCCATGGAGACGATCGTAGAGATGCTGGATGTAGTCCTGTGGAACGGCTTGCCATGCCATTTCCACCTGGCGCCTCAGTTGGACCAGCGTTCGTGCTGGACGTGCAGACCGCGTGAGACGACGCTTCATCCAGTCCCAAACATGCTCAATGGGGGACAGATCCGGAGATCTTGCTGGCCAGGGTAGTTGACTTACACCTTCTAGAGCACGTTGGGTAGCACGGGATACATGCGGACGTGCATTGTCCTGTTGGAACAGCAAGTTCCCTTGCCGGTCTAGGAATGGTAGAACGATGGGTTCTATGACGGTTTGGATGTACCGTGCACTATTCAGTGTCCCCTCGACGATCACCAGTGGTGTACGGCCAGTGTAGGAGATCGCTCCCCACACCATGATGCCGGGTGTTGGCCCTGTGTGCCTCAGTCGTATGCAGTCCTGATTGTGGCGCTCACCTGCACGGCGCCAAACACGCATACGACCATCATTGGCACCAAGGCAGAAGCGACTCTCATCGCTGAAGACGACACGTCTCCATTCGTCCCTCCATTCACGCCTGTCGCGACACCACTGGAGGCGGGCTGCACGATGTTGGGGCGTGAGCGGAAGACGGCCTAAAGGTGTGCGGGACCGTAGCCCAGCTTCATGGAGACGGTTGCGAATGGTCCTCGCCGATACCCCAGGAGCAACAGTGTCCCTAATTTGCTGGGGAGTGGCGGTGCGGTCCCCTACGGCACTGCGTAGGATCCTACGGTCTTGGCGTGCATCCGTGCGTCGCTGCGGTCCGGTCCCAGGTCGACGGGCACGTGCACCTTCCGCCGACCACTGGCGACAACATCGATGTACTGTGGAGACCTCACCCCCCACGTGTTGAGCAATTCGGCGGTACGTCCACCCGGCCTCCCGCATGCGCACTATACGCCCTCGCTCAAAGTCCGTCAACTGCACATACGGTTCACGTCCACGCTGTCGCGGCATGCTACCAGTGTTAAAGACTGCGATGGAGCTCCGTATGCCACGGGAAACTGGCTGACACTGACGGCGGCGGTGCACAAATGCTGCGCAGCTAGCGCCATTCGACGGCCAACACCGCGGTTCCTGGTGTGTCCGCTGTGCCGTGCGTGTGATCATTGCTTGTACAGCCCTCTCGCAGTGTCCGGAGCAAGTATGGTGGGTCTGACACACCGGTGTCAATGTGTTCTTTTTTCCATTTCCAGGAGTGTAGTTAACATAGATTACACATTCATTTGAGGAGGAAAGCTGCCTTCACAAACTATCTTTTCTGCGACGAAGTTGAAAGTTTGATGTTATTTGACAGCTTTCTCCACTGATTACCACACTCACACAGTTGGCCCTTAAAATCCAGTTGGCTGTTGGATTTGTATTCCGGAATCCCTTATTTGTGCAGGTGCGCACGTTTATGGTTTTTGGCAGTTTCCTTGCTCATGATTAGGTTTTTATCCACGGTAGTCTAGATGTGACATATGCAGATCTCTAGCAGAAAATGTGAGGTGCTGCGAGCTGCACTGGCTTTGCCTACCGTAGCCCTCAGTTACCACGCCTCATACAGCCCACACTCTTCGCATTCTTATTTTGCACTTTAATCGGTTTCTTGCATTTCTACAGATTGCGTTAATTTCTGGCATTGCTCCTGGTATGATTCCGTAGCTGTTTAATGCAATTACGGTAACGAGGGTCGCCGAGGGTATTTTTACGAATGGTGGCACGTACACTGATGCTACACAATTAAAGGATCGCTTTTTCGAAACGCCGTAATTGTTTCCCAATGCGACGGAGAAGTTTGAAATTTGGCTCGAAGGTGCCAACAACCTTGATCTGTAAGGGTGCGAGAGCATGGCGCCATGCATCGTTACTCTCGGGTTTGGCGACGCCTCAAACAGCAAGATGCTGACAAATGCGAAAAAAAGACCAGATCTCAGACGTTCACGTGAATGGGTTAAGTGGGTTAATAATGTCGCGTCGGCACCAAATTTCGCTGCAATTCTGCCCAACGCCACACAATGGGGAGGTCGCCACATCCTCTCTTACCCATATTTCACACCTTCTTTTGACTGCTCTCCGATGAAGATCAGAATCGTGACACCCAGTGTCGAAACCATGCGGTTTTCTTATGGAGGAAAACTTTTCACATACATCGCCGCTAAGAGTCGACAAGCCTTAGGGGATAGCATTAAAGAGCGTAAATGAAATTACTCCTTTCCTTGAGGCGTTGATTCCCACACATGACTGTTGACAGAGTGGTGAGAAACAGGATGACGCTCTTGACATCACTGCTGACATCCCTGGACGATTCAACTGTTGTGTATGTTGGGCCATCAACCTCACTGAACGAGATCCCGCCCCTTTGGAGTGCAGTGCGGCTGCAGGTTTCGCTCTGGTGTACAGGGTGGAAACAGTAGGGACCGTTCAAAACCATTTGACTACTTATTAACGCGGTCCGAAGCAGCAAAGGATGCTTTTGCTTTTTCGGCCCTCCTGCTCTGGGCATTTCTATGATGAGATTACGAAGGGGTGCGACATTCAAACACACATGGAAAAAAAAAAAAACCGCAAACAGTCTCTGTAAGACTCCCCAGTTCGGCAACAGCCTCAGAGTCACCCACTGGCGTTTCATGAGCGTTTCAATAATGTACCTGTACCGAGGCAGACTGCGACAGTCCTAGCCAGTTGCACTCAGGCCGCCCCTCGACATGCGATTCCGCATGCCTACTAGCAGGCGCAACAGCAGTAAAGTCTTCTGGCGGGCACCTGAGTCTCTCACATGAAACACGTATACATTCAGCACAGAACTTTCTATTTCTTCTGTCAGTGTATAGTACAGTGTGTAACAAATAGAGAACTGTTCCCTTACGGGTATGGTATTGTTCAAAATGTTGACCACCGTGATCATGGCAGAGCGTAACAGTGACGCACAACTGGGTGTCTTACACGGCCAAGAAACCCAGGAGTTTTGTGTACTGTTTCCGCAGCTGCGACACATCTAGGAACCAGGTCCATGTGAGCATCGACCAGTGTCTCGTAAATAGACTCTTAATAGAAAGAGCCTTGGTGCCACGTGCGATGCCCGAGCGAGGCATGGGACAGGACCACACTGACCAATCGAATGTTGTCCAAAATATATTTAAAAACGTCCCGAACCCAGCCATGTTGATACGATGCAAGGTGACGAAATCAGAGCGGTCGACCTTCTGAGAACTGTCGGACATGTTGAAGCAACGTTTCAACACGACTCTGAACAGTTAATCAGGAAGCCACGTAATTGTTAACAGTACCTATCCAGACATTTAAAGTGAGCTTGTGTAGATAGGATAGTCATAGCAGTATGATTGGGTTTTCATCATCATATATATGGCTATTCCTACTGTTGAGCATGTACTTTCTTGTAGAGATGGCCTTATCTGTAAAAAATACGAATGCACAAAAGTTGTAATTTCCTGCATATAGCTGTAGGAACCAATTTTCAAACTCCACTCGACATGGAGAGTCCACTGGCCACTATGACTGTACCAATCGAGTGTAACACTTTCTCTCTTTTGTCCTGGCATATCTCATATGGCCAATACTTCCATTCTAACGCGGAAGGAACCGTTTTCTCTCAGGCGCCTCTGTAAATATGCAAAACTACTGTGATGTAGTTCCCATCGTTACGGGAGTAGCTCAGCATAGGTTCGTTGTACCACTCTTCCGCTGCACTGAGTGACCCATACAGAAGATGCATATCGGCAAATTCTTCATCAGTAAACCTAGTACCGAAAGCAGTGTTGATGGTGGAAAGTGAAGTACAGTAAGCAAAGCAAGAGATAGGACCGAGCAGTACCAAATGCAAGCTTGAAGGTTAAGAAATGGTGCAAATGGCTCTGAGCACTATGGGACTTAACATCGGAGGTCATCAGTCCCCTAGAAATTAGAACTACTTAAACCTAAATAACCTAAGGACATCACACACATCCATGCCCGAGGCAGGATTCGAGTCTGCGACCGTAGAGGGCGCTCGGTGCCAGACTGAAGCGCCTAGAACCGCTCGGCCACACGGCCGGCGAAGGTTAAGAGTAAAGTACCGTGAACAAAGCAACGAGTTTGTTTCCAGAAAGGACATACAGCGCACACCGTCGACGTTTTCACTCTTGTTCAGACATTTATAGTGCAATACATACACAAAACTAAATGAAGGAAAGAAATAAAACGAAATGCAATTACTCTAGAACAAACCACCGGAGACCACAGGTGGCATTTCTGAAAATATTGTTGAACAACATCAGAAATTTTGCCTGTGGAGTTGGGCTTCACCCTGTAGACATGAGTGTCCTATGCGAAGAGTTCGCAGAGGAGAGTTTTTCGTCAGTGACGCCTTTATCTGCCCAGAACAATCGCCTGCTTTCTTTGCGGGAGCTACAGTTGGAACAGGTACTTGCTAAATATCAAAAGTTACGAATACACTGAAGACATCCGTAACAGCGATTCCCGTGTTAACAGCAAATGAATGTTTGGTTCGGATATAGGATCCGATTCAAAGCAACTGCTCTCCAATATGAAGCCCGCCAATAACGTGTCATTTCGTTGTTACCAGAATGAGATTTTCACTCTGCAGCGGAGTGTGCGCTGATATGAAACTTCCTGGAAGATTAAAACTGTGTGCCCGACCGAGACTCGAACTCGGGACTTTTACCTTACTGATACTGGCAGAAGTAAAGCTGTGAGTACCGGGCGTGAGTCGTGCTGCGGTAGCTCAGATGGTAGAGCACTTGCCCGCTAAAGGCAAAGGTCCCGAGTTCGAGTCTCGGTCAGGCACACAGTTTTAATCTGCCAGGAAGTTTCATTACGTTCTTACTTTTACAGCCAATTTTCTAGTCATCTTCGGTCTTTCTAAAATCGTGCACGTGCTGTTTTAAAGGCTTCATTTATTTTAAGAATTGTTCGCCTGCAAAATTATGTTACACTTTAGAATTTAAAAAAATAATCATGATGTGACATGCTAGTTACTAAATTTAATAACTGCCACTTCTACAAGTCAATACATTTCGTATATTTGTTACTCACCTTTGTGCTCTGATTGTGATGCTAACTTCTTATTCCTAGTTCCCCACTACGTGCTGAGCTCTTCTCAGCTCCTCTTTGTGTCTCAGCGTTACAGGTGACTGGTGACTGTAACATGTCCAGAATAACAAAACATTATATTAATATATGCATAAATAACCATATTCGTGTATTACAGATAACGGTTGTACAGAGTATACAAAATGAAAAGCTGGCGGTTTCTACTCATTTACGAAAAGATAGTAAAAAACTCACATTAATATGGCAGAGAGATAGAGAGTCAAGATAACGACCTTATCTGAGAGTCACTGCTAAAGACTTCCGGAGTCAGGTTTCACACATAGGCTTGTTATATTCAAGGTCCCCCTCCTCCCAAAACAGGCGAATATATTCCTCTTTAAAAGACTGTGACAGAAAAATGGAGAGACAGCTGCCTCTACTATTTTGGCGTGCGAACATATTCACACTCTTTTAACACAGAGCATTCTAAATCCTTTTACCCAGTCTCTGTCTATACACACATGTCTCTCTCCCACCGTCTCCTTTACTCCCACTGATTTACAGTGCATCCCAATGCCACTGTCTCCTCTCGCACTTACACTGTCTCCTTTCGTCTTTCCTTCTCACTGCCATCTCAGTACCTCAAAAATTTTAGGGTGGCCAACTTATTTTTCCCCTATACCCACGTGTTTAAAATTTCGGTCCAAACGCGCCCTTCCCTTTATCTACATGTCGGTGTTCGCCGGTCTGGGAGGATCCAGACCCCCAATCCTATGTATGGTCTCCACTCATCTTTAATTTTCATTTCCACTTTCTCGTCTCTCTCTTTTGCCCCCAGTGCCTCTATCTCTATCCATCTCTCTTTCTCTTTTACTGCTACTGTCTGTCTGTGGCTCCCATGGCTGTTGTCTTTATCCATCTATCTTTCTCTTTCACTGCCACTTTCTCTCACTATCACCGTCTCCTCTCTCTTTCTCTCCCACTGATACCGGCTCCTCTCTCTCCCAGTCTCACAGTCTCTCTGCTAGACTCTTTCAGCACAAAAGCGTGAATATGTTTGCACGCCAAAATTTTTGACACGGAAGGAGGAATGAGGAACGAGGCAGCTGGTTCCACACTTGTCTGTCAAGGTATTTTAAAGAGGAACATATTCGCCTTTTTTGAGCTCTAGCAGAAGCATTTTTCTGGCAGTTCCCTTCTTTTGCCTGATACCCGAAGGATTTGCTGCTTACATAAAACGAATTCTAAGGTCAGTAAAGTTTTGACAATTTTATTTATATATGTCGCCTCATTTATACACTTTTACACGTATAAACAACAAATAAGTATGTAAGGTGTCAGGCAAATCCAACACCTTGCATGAAAACCCTGACATGATAAGCAAATCCAGTAGTATGTCACATAGCTCCGAATAAATCCTGACATTAAAATAACCAAAGTAATACGAGTAACGAGTGAGCAAATGGAATACCACAGACTAACAGAAGAACGCCTAAATGCATGTTATACCGTCCCACCGTGAGACAGACGCAGTTCCGAGGGGAGAAACGAGAACAGAAGCCGAGAGCAGAACCGTGTTAAGCTAGAAGGCCCTACGATAAGGGACGGACACCCACGTCGCCAGCTAACCGGCAGGACCACCCCCCAGCCAATGTTAAAAGCTAGAGCCCTCCAGAAGAACAGTATAGATCTTACGATAACACTAAAAGGGCCACACCAGCTGCAAGTTTTAGCGTCAGACTTTTTCGCGTCTCTATTACGTTGCAAACTTTAAAAACATTGCCCCACCATGAAAAGTATAACGTTTCTCATTGGATAGACAGAATTTTTGTAGGCGGAGCTTAAGGTTAACATTGAGATCCTGATTGGTCAGATGAAAACACAGCCAGATAGTTTTTTTTAAACCAATTTCGGAAAATTGTAGTAACGAGAAGTTAGAAAGGAGTTAGTTCGGAGACGGCGAGCTGTAAGGAGCTGCGATGGCCGCCGCCCCCAGACGAACACCGACAAGGTCATGAACGCACGCGATGCCGCATTTTTGAGCGCATAAGGCTTCACTCAGAACTGCAGAAGTCTCATCTGTTACATCCCCTTTTTACGTAATACTAGTGTCGATCGTCAATTGAAGCTCATGGTATTCACATTTGCTACTTGAAGTTAAAATCTGAAACGCGATGATTTTTCTGTTATATAATTATTGAGAAGCCACATCAGCCATTGTAATTTACGACAAGTTAGATAACTAATTAAAGATAATTGAGGGTCACTGTAGACCATTTTGATAGTTTTCTCTTTTGTGAAACTTAAGTTAAACCTAGATTATAGATGTGATATGGCATAGGTCATCCTTCGATCCATTGTAGAACTTGGAAACCCATTCAGGGAATATTCGTTCACATTATTGTTGAACGCAGTTGGTTTTTATCATCCTATATTAAAACATTTCCTTTTATCAATAGTGCAATTTATAAACAATGTTTTGTGAGTAGGATAAAATTTCCAATGGTAAACTTAACTGCTTTTCGACGTTATTTTACCAGCTAACTAAAAATAGGAAAGCCTTGAACCCCTTCCACTAAATTTAGTTAGTATTAAGATTCTTTTACAGGGAGTGCAGTGGAGCTGACGCTGAAATCATTAAGTATTTGGTTATATCATCGCTAGTCTCACTGAACTCTTCTGAACTCGACATGTCATGTGTGGTCTGGCGTCTCCTTACCAGCAACAGGTCCCAGGTTCAAACTAGTCAATTCCCTAAAAAACACGCTCAGAGCGTCGTTGCGCGAAAGTGGTAGGGAGACACGACTTAGAACAAACAGAAACCACGCAGAATGTTAGAAGTATGTATAATATACGGTTAAACAAAATCGTCTCCCATCCAACGCAGTTTCACTTTACACTTCCTTACATAATAATGCACAACATTTTTAAGCTACACCTTCCGTGTACCAAAAAATGCGGCGTTTGGTTTGCAAGTACAAAGAATTTCACATGGAAAGTAATTTTTTGTAAGGCGCTTACGCCGCCAGGTGGTACCACCGAATAATTTCCAGGTCAAGACAGTCTGTATAGGTATGAAGTGCTCATTGCACAGACACAGCGCGTCATAAACTTTTATTGGTGGGAAAATGGCGACAAAAAAACAAAATTTGGTGACCACAGAGCCCATGCGCTGACCCCAGAACCCCTGCCACATATTCACTAGATCAATTAAATCTGCATTTACGTCTCAGACAGGATATTAGGTGCTCATTTTACACGCATAAGTACGGTAACGTTGAACCCCTGGATATCGTTAACGGATAATAATAATGAAAAAAATTTCTAAGTTCCCAAGAAATATCTTCTTAAGAATACATGGTGAAAATTTCGATAATCTGGCATGAACAAAAATTACAGAAGTGGTCAGCACCACAACTGATACTTTTCGTATCGAAACAACATACACGGGGAGGCCACAACGTTGGGATCATGGATTTACTTCAATTTTTGTACACTTTTAGTAGGCTATTAAAACAACACAACGAGCAAGCAATAAGGTGCACTACTCACGTAATTCCGAGAAAATCACAAGATGTATCTGTGCGCAGGCGCCGCCCACGAGAAGTTGGGGTGGTCAAGTTCGGGCTTAGCAAGAAGGTCGTGGACGAGCTAACGGTTCGAATGCCACTAACACTTATTTTTTAATCTATATATTTTTATCACTGGTCACATTATTTAATTTATATGACATTTGAGAGACAATATAATGAAAAAAAGATCCACGTGAATTTTCATGCAGTTGTAGTGAATTTCATAATTATTTAACAATTTACTATTTTTAATTAAATTTTCAAGGACGAGGGACGGGCTCGGAAAGGAGAAGTCAAACCCCGATAAATAATGATGCGAATGACGTTATCCAGTAGTACATTAAGTCACAAGAGTAATGTAAATTACTCGTCGGATGTGTTCTCGACATCACATGTTGCAGGATGGTATTTGTCGTACATACATGGAAAACACAAATTGAAACGGCATCTACTACAGCAAATAAATGCAGTATTCCCGCATTTACAACAAATGTTCGAAGTTTCTAAGGAAAAACCCACCTCGTTGACATTTGGAAAAATTTCTCTTTCTTCCGATAGTTTGGATGCAAACCATATACGAACAATCATGAGAAAATATAAATTAAAAATTAAGTTTTAGCAGGAGTCAAACCGTACGAACCTTCTTCTCATGCGCCATCGTGAGCGGAACAAGGTAGGGGGATTAGTTGCAGGTACCAGAAGTACACTCAGCCACACGCCGTTAGGTGGTTTTTGGAGTACTATGTAAATGCAGACATCCTGACAGGGGGAAGAGAGGGGGAGGGATCGGGGAAGGTATCAGTGTTATGGCATCAGAGATGTTTGTAACAAGTAACAGCAGCAAAGTAATTCGGTTTAAAGACTGCAACTCCCCGCGTCTCACGCTCCGAAGACGTTTATTCCAGCGTCAGGTCACAATACTATTCGCATCTACGCCTTAAAGGTGCAGGTATCCTAAAAGACGTGCTTAATCCGCCACGTGTGACGCGCCTAGTTGCAGTCGCCTGAACATTGTGTTCTTTGGACTTAACGATAGATTATCCAGGAGCGTCCACATGGCAAGGAACCTGACCCAGAGGCCCAGTGGAGCAAGAAATATTTATGTAGGTTACTAGATTTTTATCTTTGGAAACTTATTTCTACAAAAAAGATCGTAGTCACTTCCGAAAAGCAAAACTGATTACTTATAAATGAAGTCATGAAAACGCATCAGGCATTATTGTATGAGCCCATCCTACAGTCTAGGTTTTTATGTCTGCCTGGAGTGGCAAACATAAGTTGGAATTGGTAGCAGGACGTGACCGGGGTGTGACGAAACATCTGATGGCCGAGAGAAGATTAGTCTCAAAGTAAGGCGCCAGCGATGAGGAAGATTACTTATCTTTGTTCTCCACACTGAAGCAGGCACCGTCTATTTCTCTCATAGCAAGTAGCTACGTAATTAAGTTCACAATACAATTCACAAATCCACAGTACAATCCAAATCGTAACTAAGTTCTAAGCCCAAGGTTGTCATAAAAGATTGCAAGGTATCAGGCAAATCCAACACCTTCCATGAAAACCCTGACATGATAGCAAATCCGGCAGTATGTCACATAGCTCCGAATAAATCCTGACATTAAATTAACCAAAGTAATATGATCAACGAGTGAGCAAATGGAATACCACAGACTAACAGAAGAACGCCTAAAAGCATGTCATACCTTCCCACCGTGAAACAGACGCAGTTCCTAGGGGAGAAACGGGAACAGAAGCCGAGAGCAGAGCCGTGTAAGCTAGAAGGCCCTACGATAAGGGACGGACACCCACGTCGCCAGACGATCGCCAAGAGCAGCCTCCAGCCCATGTTAAAAGCTAGAGCCCTCCAGAAGAACAGTACAGATCTTACGATAACACTAAAAGGGCCACACCAGCTGCAAGTTTTAGCGTGAGACTATACGCGTCCCTGTTACGTTGCAAATATTAAAAACATTGCCCCACCACAAAAAGTATAACGTTTCTCATTAGATAGACAGAATTTTTGTAGGTGGAGCTTAAGGTTAACATTGAGACCCTGATTGGTCAGTTGAAAACACAGCCAGATACCTTTTTCTTAAACCAACTTCGCTAAATTGTAGTAAAGAGACGTTAGAGAGGGTTGCTTCCGAGACGGTGAGGTTGTGTGGAGCTGCGCCGACCGCCGCTCCCTGACGCTGCCTAACCACCGACAAGGTAATGAACGCATGCGATGCCGCATAAGGCTTCACTCAGAACTGCAGAAGTCTCATCTGGTACATCCCCTTTTTGCGTAATACTAGTGTCGATCGTCAATTAAAGCCCATGGTATTCACATTTGCTACTTGAAGTTAAAATCTGAAACGCGATGATTTTTCTGTTATATAATTATTGAGAAGCCACATCAGCCACTGTAATTTACCACAAGTTAAATAAGTAATTATAGATAATTGAGGGTCACTGTAGACCATTTTGATAGTTTTCTCTTTTATGAAACTTAACTTAAACCTAGATTATACGTGTGATATGGCATAGATCATCCTTCGATCCATTATAGAACTTGGAAACCCATTCAGGGAATATTCGTTCACATTTTTGTTGAACGCAGTTGGTTTTTATCATCCTGTATTAAAATATTTCCTTTTATCAATAGTGCAATTTATCAACAATGTTTTGTGAGTAGAATAAAATTTCCAATGGTAAACTTAACTGCTTTTTCGACGTTATTTTACCAGCTAACTAAAATTAGGGAAGCCTTGAACCCCTTCCACTAAATTTAGTTAGTATTAAGATTCTTTTACAGGGAGTGCAATGGAGCTGACGCTGAAATCATTAAGTATTTGATTATATCATCGCAAGTCTCACTGAACTCTTCTGAACTCTACATGTCATGTGTGGTCTGGCGTCTCCTTACCAGCAACAGGTCCCACGTTCAAACTAGTCAATTCCCTAAAAAACACGCTCAGAGCGTCGTTGCGCGAAAGTGTTAGGGAGACACGACTTAGAACAAACAGACACCACGTAGAATGTTAGAAGATCTATGCAATAACACTTCGATATTAACACAGCTAGCGAGCAAGAGCGAGAGGCCGTGGCGTCAGGTCTGTGCTCCCCTCATATCTCGTGGCCATAGAGGTAGCCGCAGGCAAGAACTACTGAATGGCGCGACGTCTTCAGCCGGAGATAACGCCACGAACCTCCGGCGGCCTCGACGCGAAGCTAAGGCCGACCACCGCGCACCTGCGGCCGGGCTGAGCGACGGCAGAGCGCGCGTGACTCGGTTAGGCCCGCGAACATAGCATAGGTAAAGTTAAGTTACAGATATCTTGAATTAATCACAATGCTTTCTTTAATGTGGTCCAGCGACCACTGTCGCTGGTTACTGGTAATCAAGATCCCGTGTATGATACGTGGTAACCGTCACAAGTTGTTAATGTATGGGTAGGTGCAGAATGGGTCCCACTCTACCTCGTAACGGTACAAAAGGTATTTGCCTGGAGAAATTTTGCGTCAAGTAGAAAATGTTGCACCAGATTTATTGATTTAACGTGAGAAATTGATGGGAAGAAGTTGGATGCTGACCATATACGCCAATAATTTCTGCGAAACTAGAGTCAGAGGTACACTGTCTGACAAAAAAATTAAATTGCCCATAAGGCACGGTCGGATGTCAGTTGAAAGGCTACAGCAAGCGAGGAGCTATGAGTAGTAAGACGGTCACAAAAACATACTATCCGAACAATAGAAGACAATTTATTTTAAAAAAGGGTACTCCAAATAGTTATTACGTATTTTTTAAACATGTCTGCGAAACTCAGATGACTTAAGCTCTCGGCCTGCAGTGATTGAGGGAACTCTGACGACGTAACAGTACACCACGGTCATCGTGCGTCTTCACGTGTTACCTCTCGTGGTGTCGTTTCTCAGCAGGATAATGCTCGTACTAAACATAACAAGTTCCTCTATGAACTGTCTGCGTGATGCTGAGGTATTCTCGTGGCCAGCAAGGTGCCCAGATCTGATGTGTTTGGGACCAACTAGGAAGTCGACCCGTTTGAGTGTCAGTATCCAATAAGTATCAAGGATCATTTGTAACAGCTGTGGACCCCATATTGCCTCAGAAGATGATCGAATGACTTTATGACACCCTTCGCAACAGAATCAGTGCATGCATCAAGACTAGCGCGTGTGCAGTCTCGTACTGCTAACAAGGGAACCTCCCCATCGCACCCCCCTCAGATTTAGTTATAAGTTGGCACTGTGGATAGGCCTTGAAAAACTGAACACAGATCAATCGACAAAACAGGAAGAAGTTGTGTGGAACTATGAAAAAAATGAGCAAAATATACAAATTGAGTAGTCCATGCGAAAGATAGGCAACATCAAGGATAATGTGAGCTCAGGAGCGCAGTGGTCCTGCGGTTAGCGCGAGCAGCTGCGGATCGACAGATCCTTGGTTCAAGTCTTCCCTCGAGTGAAAAGTTTACTTTCTTTATTTTCGCAAAGAATTGGTCTGTCCGTTCGTTCATTGACGTCTCTGTTCACTGTAATAAGTTTAGTGTCTGTGCTTTGCGACCGCACCGCAAAACCGTGCGATTAGTAGACGAAAGGACGTGCCTCTCCAATGGGAACCGAAAACATTTGATCGCAAGGTCATAGGTCAACCGATTCCTCCACAGGAAAACACGTCTCATATATTCTATACGACACTGGTGACGGCATGTGCGTCACATGACAGGAATATGTTGTCGACTCACCTAACTTGTACACTTGGCGAATGGGTAAAAAGATTCTTCTACCTTGCCCGATTTAGGTTTTCTTGTGGATGTGATAACCACTCCCAAAAAATTGATGAAAACTTAAGAGTTCGTCACATAAACTGCAACAAATGAATGCAACAGTTTCACAGTCGAATAGTTTTTCCTGTGCTCTGTCAAAAAATATGTTTTTACCTCTCATCGGACGGACAGATAATAATTGTCTGAAAATAAAAAATTAAACTTTTCACTCGAGAGAAGACTTGAACCAAGGACCTCTCGTTCCGCAGCTGCTCAAGCTAACCACGGGAGCACGGCGCTCCTTAGCTCGCACTATTCTTGATGTTGCATATCTTGCGCATGGACTACTCAGTTTGTATATTTTGCTAATTTTTTTCATAGTTCCACACAACTTCTTCCTGTTTTCTCGATTGATCTGTGTTCAGTTTTTCAAGGCGTATCCACTGTGCCAACTTGTAACTAAATCTGAGGGGGGTGCGATGTGGAGGTTCCCTTGTAAGTTCTTTGTATATATGATTCGAATCTGAAATCAATGAAATCGTATCACGTTGTTGTTGTTGTGGTCTTCAGTCCTGAGACTGGTTTGATGCAGCTCTCCATGCTACTCTATCCTGCGCAAGCTTCATCATCTCCCAGTACCTACCGCAACCTACATCCATCTGAATCTGCTTAGTGTATTCGTCTCTTGGTCTCCCTCTACGATTTTTACCCTCCACGCTGCCCTCCAATAGTAAATTGGTGATCCCTTGATGCCTCAGAACATGTCCTACCAACCGATCCCTTCTTCTAGTCAAGCTGTGCCACAAACTCCTCTTCTCCCCAATCCTATTCAATACTTACTCATTAGTTATGTGATCTACCCATCTAATCTTCAGCATTCTTCTGTAGCACCACATTTCAAAAGCTTCTATTCTCTTCTTGTCCAAACTATTTACTGTCCATGTTCCACTTCCATACATGGCCACACTCCATACAAATACTTTCAGAAACGACTTCCTGACACTTAAATCTATATTCGATGTTAACAAATTTCTCTCCTTCAGAAACGCTTTCCTTTCCATTGCCAGTCTACATTTTATATCCTCTCTACTTCGACCATCATCAGTTATTTTGCTCCCCAGATAGCAAAAGTCCTTTACTACTTTAAGTGTCTCATTTCCTAATCTAATTCCTTCAGCATCACCCGACTTATATCGACTACCTTCCATTATCCTCGTTTTGCTTTTGTTGATGTTTATCTTATATCCTCCTTTCAAGACACTATCCATTCCGTTCAACTGCTCTTCCAAGTCCTTTGCTGTCTCTGACAGAATTACAATGTCATCGGCGAACCTCAAAGTTTTTGTTTCTTCTCCATGGATTTTAATACCTACTCCGAAATTTTCTTTTGTTTCCTTCACTGCTTGCTCAATATACAGATTGAATAACATCGGGGAGAGGCTACAGCCCTGTCTCACTCCCTTCCCAACCACTGCTTCCCTTTCATGTCCCTCGACTCTTATAATTCCCATCTGGTTTCTGTACAAATTGTAAATAGCCTTTCGCTCCCTGTATTTTACCCCTGCCACCTTCAGAATTTGAAAGAGGGTATTCCAGTCAACATTGTCAAAAGCTTTCTCTAAGTCTACAAATGCTAGAAACGTAGGTTTGCCCTTCCTTAATCTAGCTTCAGAGATAAGTCGTACGGTCAGTATTGTCTCACGTGCTCCAACATTTCTACGGAATCCAAACTGATCTTCCCCGAGGTCGGCTTCTCCTAATTTTACCATTCATCTGTAAAGAATTCGTGTTAGTATTTTGCAGCTGTGACTTATTAAACTGATAGTTCGGTAATTTTCACATCTGTCAACACCTGCTTTCTTTGGGATTGGAATTATTATATTCTTCTTGAAGTCTGAGGGTATTTCGCCTGTTTCATACATCTTGCTCACCAGATGGTAGAGTTTTGTCAGGACTGGCTCTCCCACGGCCGTCAGTAGTTCTAATTGAATGTTGTCCACACCGGGGGCCTTGTTTCGACTCAGGTCTTTTAGTGCTCTGTCAAACTCTTCACGCAGTATCGTATCTCCCATTTCATCTTCATCTACATCCTCTTCCATTTCCATAATACTGTCCTCAAGTACATCGTCCTTGTATAGACCCTCTATATACTCCTTCCACCTTTCTGCTTTCCATTCTTTGCTTAGAACTGGGTTTCCATCTGAGCTCTTGATGTTCATGCAAGTGGTTCTCTTATCTTCAAAGGCGTCTTTAATTTTCCTGTAGGCAGTATCTATCTTACCCCTAGTGATACTCGCTTCTACATCCTTAGATTTGTCCTCTACCCATCCCTGCTTAGAAATTTTGCACTTCTTGTCGATCTCATTTTTGAGACGTTTGTATTCCTTTTTGCCTGCCTCACTTACTGCATTTTTATATTTTCTCCTTTCATCAATTAAATTCAATATATCTTCTGTTACCCAAGGATTTCTACTAGCTCTCGTCTTTTTACCTACTCGATCCTCTGCTGCCTTCACTACTTCATCCCTCAGAGCTACCCATTCTTCTTCTATTGTATTTCTTTCCCCCATTCCTCTCAATTGTTCCCTTATGCTCTCCCTGAAACTCTGTACAACCTCTGGTTTAGTCAGTTTATCCAGGTCCCATCTCCTTAAATTCCCACCTTTTTGCAGTTTCTTCAGTTTTAATCTACAGATCATAACCAATAGATTGTGGTCAGAGTCCACATCTGCTCCTGGAAATGTCTTACAATTTAAAATCTGGTTCCTAAATCTGTGTCTTACCATTATATAATCTATCTGATACCTTTTAGCATCTCCAGGATTATTCCACGTATACAACCTTCTTTATGATTCTTGAAGCAAGTGTTAGCTGTGATTAAGTTATGCTCTGTGCAAAATTCTACCAGAAGGCTTCCTCTTTCATTTCTTAGCCCCAATCCATATTCACCTACTACATTTCCTTCTCTCCCTTTTCCTACTACCGAATTCCAGTCACCCATGACTATTAAATTTTCGTCACCCTTCACTATCTGAATAATTTCTTTTATTTCATCATACGTTTCTTCAATTTCTTCGTCATCTGCAGAGCTAGTATTGTAATAAACTTGTATTACTGTAGTAGGCGTGGGCTTCGTATCTATCTTTGCCACAATAATGCGTTCACTATGCTGTTTGTAGTAGTTTACCCGCATTCCTATTTTCCTATTCATTATTAAACCTACTCCTGCATTACCCCTATTTGATTTTGTGTTTATAACCCTGTAGTCACCTGACCAGAAGTCTTGTTCCTCCTGCCACCGAACTTCACTAATTCCCACTATATCTAACTTTAACCTATCCATTTCCCTTTCTAACCTACCTGCCCGATTAAGGGATCTGACATTCCACGCTCCGATCCGTAGAACGCCAGTTTTCTTTCTCCTGATAACGATATCCTCTTGAGTAGTCCCCGCCCGGAGATCCGAATGGGGGACTATTTTACCTCCGGAATATTTTACCCAAGAGGACGCCATCATCATTTAACCATACAGTAAAGCTGCATGCCCTCGGGAAAAATTACGGCCGTAGTTTTCCCTTGCTTTCAGCCGTTCGCAGTACCAGCACAGCAAGGCCATTTTGGTTAGTGTTACAAGGCAAGATCGGTCAATCATCCAGACTGTTGCCCTTGCAACAACTGAAAAGGCTACTGCCCCTCTTCAGGAACCACACGTTTGTCTAGCCTCTCAACAGATACCCCTCCGTTGTGGTTGCACCTACGGTACGGCTATCTGTATCGCTGAGGCACGCAAGCCTCCCCACCAACGGCAAGGTCCATGGTTCATGGGGGGGCAAATCACGTACCTTCTTCATTTCGTTTCCTTTTCCCCTTCCGAGTGCTTTCAATCCTTTGTCAGGGTGTGTATTTGGATTCGTACGGAGTTGTAGAAGCAATCAAAATTTCTGGCGCCCGTTCTGTGAATGGAGTAGGATGAGACTGAGGGAGTCCGTCAAGGCAGCTCGCACCGTGTCGGCACTTTACGACACGTGGATATGGACAGAGAAATTAGCAGGCGGGTGAGAGTCAGGGCCAAGGCAGTCACGGCTATGACGCGGCGGGCAGCATTAGCAGGTGGCCGTACGGCTGTCAGCTGCTGGCGCCCGTGTCATCACAGTTCCGGCGTTCACGCCTACGTTAGCCGGTGTCGGCCTAGGTATGGCAAAATCTAAAAAAGCTACAATTATAAAAACGTAAAATAATAAGAACCAAAATCAAACAACAAAGGAAAATAGAAAGTATTAACAAAATCATCAACCTTAAATAAAACTAACAATAAATGTAATCCAGTTAAAACCGATACCGATATTTTAGTGCTGAACATCCGGTATTGTATTTCTCGATATTTCTTTGATCTTGGTTATAACAGATGTTTTTATTTTTTACTTATATTCCGGTAAAAAAGACAAAATATCAGTTTTCCGTTTTTAAGAGACTAGCGAGGAAGAGTCATGCGCGAACAAGTGTATTACGGAAACATTAAGAAATGAAGAGACACGTTTGAAGTTCTCTGAGGCTATAGATACTGCCATAACGAGTAGCCCAGTAGGTAGCTCAGCTGAAGAGGAATGAATATCTTCAATAAGGGCAATCACAGACGTTGGAGACCAAATGTAGGTACAAAGCAGATAACTGCAAAGAAACTATGGGTAACAGAAGAAATACTTCAGTTGATCCACGCAAGAAGGAAGTACAGAAATGTTCATGGAAATTCGAATGCAAGTCGCTTCGGAACTGAATAAATAGGAAGTGCAAGGAAACCCAGGTTTATTAGCTGCATGAAAAGTTTGAAGAAATCGAGTGTGATTTTCGGAAGTAGTGACTCGGTATATAGAAGAGTCAGACAAGCTTCGGTGAAATTAAAAGCAACATTAAAAATGCAATGGTAATACCACTGTTAAGCGAAGAGTAAAGAGCGGATAGGCAGAAAGAGAACTTTGAAGGCTTCTATGAGGGGATGACTTCACTGAAGACGTGATAGAAGAAGAAACACGAGTCGATATAGAAGAGATCAAATAAGAAAGAAGGGGTAGATAATAGTCCATCGTAATTCCTAAAATCATTGGGAAAGTGACAACAAAACTAATAGTCACGTTAGAGTGTAGAATTTTTGTGGATGGCGATATAACATCAAACGTTCGAAAAAACATTATACTCATAATTCCGAAGACAGCAAGAGCCGACAAGTGCGAAAATTACCGTACAGTCGGCTTAACATCTCATGCATTCGAGCTGCTGACAAGAATAATGCACAGAAGAATGGAAAGGAAAATTGAAGATCTGTTAGATGACGATCAGTTTGGCTTTAGAAAAGGTAAAGGGACCAGAGCGCAACGGCAGACGTTACGACAGATAATGGAAGCAAAACTGAAGAAAAATCAAGACGTGTTCTTAGGATTTGTCGACATGAAAAAAGCGTTCAACAATGGTGCAAGAGGTTTGAATTTCTGAGGAATATGGGGGTAAGCTATAAACAGAGATGGATGATACACAATCTATACAAGGACCCAGAGCGAGCAATAAAACTGGAAGACCAAAATCGAAGTGCTCGGAATAAAATGGGTGTAATAGAAGAGTGCAGCCTTTTGCCTCTACTGCTCAATCTATACATCGACGAAGCAATAACAGAAATAAAATAAAGGTTCAAGACTGTGTTTAAAATTCAAGGTGAAAGGATGACAGTGATAATATTCGCTGGTGACATAGCTATCCTGAGTGATAGTGAAGAATTGTAGGATCTATTCTATGCAATGAACATTCTAATTAGTAGGCTGGCCGCTGTGGCCGAAAGGTTCTAGGCGCTTCAGTCGGGAACCGCGCTGCTGCTGCGGTTGCAGGTTCGAATCCTGCCTCAGGCATGGATGTGTGTGATGTCCTTAGGTAAGTTAGGTTTAAGTAGTTCTAAGTCTAGGGGACTGATGACCTCAGATGTTAAGTCGCATAGCGCTTAGAGCCATTTGGACCATTTTTCTAATTAGTACAGAATATGGATTGAGAGTAAATTAAAGAAAGACGAATGTAGTAAGAAGCTGCAGAAATGAGAACAGCGAGAAACTTAACATCATGATTGGTGACAACGCAGTAGATAAAGTTAAGGAATTCTGCAACCAGGCAGCAAAACAACCCTTGATGAACGCAACAAAGAGGACATAACAAGCAGATTAGTACTGGTATAAATGCATTCCTAGACAATATCAAACGTAAGTCTTAATTTTAGGAAAAAATTCCTGAGAATGTACGTTTAGAGCATAGCAGGGAGAGTGGTAAAACTGGAACAGAAGAGTATCGAAGCATTCGAGATGTGGTGCTACAGAGAAATGTTGAAAATTAGGTGGACTGATAAATTAAGGAATGATAAGGTTCTCCACAGAATCGGCGAGGACAGAATATATATGGAAAACCCTGACAAGAAGGAAGGACAGGATGATAAGATATTTGTTAAGATACCAGGGAGTAAGTGCTGGTACTAGAGGGAGCTGGAGCTGTAGAAGGTGAAAACTGTAGAGGCAGACAGAGAATGGAATACATCCATCAAATAACTGTGGATGTAGATTGCAATTGCTACTCTTAGATGAAAAAGTTGGCACAGGCGAGGTATTCGTGGCGGTCGCATTAAACCAGTCAGAAGACTGATGAATAAAAAAAATCGATGACTAGATAAAAGCAGTATACTTTGTTCGACTTCGAAATTGAAGTACATAAAAAAACTACACTACATGACGTTGTAGGCATCCATTTGGCTGTATTGTAAGAGGTATGCGCTATATGCGCTGCCTGCAATAGGCAAGGCATAGGAGAGTCTCTGACCAGAGAGCAGTACGTAGTTAGTTGTTGCTTGTCGTTAGTCTGCGTTAGTCTTCAGTAGTCTGCAGTAGTGGGCGGTAGTCGGCGCGTGTCGGCAGTCTGCTCTGGTCGGGACTCTGGAGGATGAGTATTATTGTAGAAGGTAAAGAAGCAGCCTTGCGCATATCTAATAATGTATCTTAACTGTCATTCAATTTCTTTTTAAAAAATGCCCCAATAATAATTTTTATAATATAAAGTAAATTTAAAGAAAAGCATTCATTTCAATTTAAAGATTTTATTCAATGGATTATCTTTCCTTTCATGAATCACAAAGCATAGGCCAGCATTGCACGGAGCTGTGCCGAAAATTTTTTATGTAAGAGCAGATATATTCGCAGTTTTTATTGAGGTAAGAATTTTTGCTGTTTTTATTCAGAATACAGGGCCGAGGCGCAGCGCTGCTGTCGTCATAAAATTTACCAGGTTACTGAATTTTTTTATTATTATTTTGGTGTTTAGGAATTTTTCTGTTTCGAACTTAACATTAAATGAGAAAAGAATTTTGTGGGAACATTAAATGTGAATGCATTTTTGCACAGAGATTATAAATGGGAGCCAATTTTGTTCAGAGGTTACAATATTTAAAATTCATTTAACTATTATTTTGTGGGGAGTTTACACTTGGTTCATCATTTAATTTCTTATTTCCGAAGGGAGGTTACACTTGGTTCATATTTCTTTTAATATTTTTGTGGGGAGGTTACAGTATATTTCATTATCACAGGCCAATGACTTTGATTTGGATATAAATTAATACAGGGATTTTCATTTATCACTTGCACTGGAACATTTTGCAGTAATTACTTTTTGATTAAGTTATTAGTTCACAACCTTCTAATTTTTGTTTGTGAATTTATGCAGTTGCCATCTGCAGGCGAGGTAAGAAGGCAGCCCGAGAAAAAAAATTGTTGACCCTTATGGTGCTTCCCGAGAAGGTTGGCAATGAAAACATAGATATGTATCCGCAACGTGGATGAGTCCCTTCTTTATAAGTGTCGAGCCTCGGTGCCTTTCTGTCAACGTCAACCTCATTTTTCATCCATTTCACTAGTATGTCTTGATAGTTCAATGTCTCCTCTTTTTTTTTCACGCACCGCCGTGTGGTTAGTGAACGGTGGTTGATTTCAAACAGCAGCTCATGCTGTTAGTTTAGACCAGTAACAGTCTCTCGAACGATCGCACGCCATATGGTTTCTGGTCGTTGGGGCGCAGGCAGTCGCAACGTAGAGGAGCGCGCTGTGTATGGACCAGTAGCCAACTACCGGCGGGTGACTTCCTCCCCTCGATCAAATCACTGCTCTCTCATGAAATCCCAAATTTGTTCAGTAAGTACCATTTCTCGCTATTCACTTTTCCGATTATTAATGTGAATCCGATGTGGCAGACCACTGAGCAATGTTTACATGTAGTTAAAATCTTCTGGGTCATTAGGCCGCGTCTATTTCTACTAAGATGATCGACGTTTCGACTCCTCTGCTGGGATATTCCTCAGGATCTTCTGGTGTCCACTACTGCAGTGTTCTAGCAGTACTGGACACCAGAAGATCTGAGGAAGATCCGAGCAGAGGGATCGATACGTCGATCATTTTACCAGAAATACGACGCGGCTTAATAACACAGAAGGTTTTAACTACAGTGACAACGGCCACGAAAGCCTGCAGAATTACATACAATGTTTACATGTTGAATGATGTTAGTAGGTAACAGTATAAGCCACCCGCTGCGTAACACATGTAAATAGCACAAAAAAAGAAAACACAGTGTACCTGACATCGGACCGAAGGTGTGTCTCAACCACTCGAGACGTATTGTAAAGAACAAGGAGTTCTGTCTCGTCCTGTACAAAAAAAAGAGACTACCTTGGCATTGCGGTTTCTACGAACAAACGGGTGTACGCTGAGGAATTTATTCTCATTTGGTTTTGTAGTACACAATATGATTACATCGACATAGAAACTTCTTGAAGTCCCATTACAACGATGTTTTTAGACAACGTGATCACAGAAGTAGAGAAGTCAATTTCTAACCAATTTTAACACAGTACTTCTAGAAACGCGTTAAGAGAGTACAAACTCTGTGGTTTATTGGTGCTTTGCGACACTGATATGGACTTCCAAAATCTTTCAGTTGAATGATATGCTTTGAAGTGAAATGAATGGCATCGCTGGGGACCAAATCAATAAAACGTCTTTGTCACGAAACTTTCATCCGAAAATATTCCAAACGACGCCATAACAAGCGCTACGTGAATCACAGGCAATTTCCTTGTTCAGTGTACGCACTACTTTCGGTTAGGGTTGTGAGTTCCCTTCTCGCAATTTCTTCCCGAGGGTTTATAAGTGGCCGTAGCGGCGTCATATTAAAATCCGAGACGCGTCTGCTTATACGTAGCCGGCAGTTTTTATTCCTGCTCACGTGAGGAGCGGTGTGTGTTGATTACATCTTTCATCTCTTTTTGCCTTCCCACCGCGTAATTAGGTCACTGGCCGCTTGCCGTTGCTGTAAAGGCGAATGACGCACAGACGTCCTTTGCGGCTGCCAAGAAAACTAGTTCGATGGGCACGGTGTGTGCCAACCGCAGTTCGCTAACTGGTCCTGGACATCTGCTGACAACAAATCACCGCTGACGTTAACCGACATCTTGCTTCTTTCCCTGACATGTAGATTCACCCAATCAAGAATCCCAAGCACTCACTGCGATGAAATTACATCCCAGTGTCTTACAGGCCATAACAAAATGGATCACTACTGTTCCAATCCGGGTTCCATTGTCGCTGGAAGGTAGTCAGCTTCAGTTGGGAATCAAGTGTCCTTGGCTCATTACAGAAAGACTGTACATTTAAATCCGTGTCCGCAGCTCGTGGTCGTGCGGTAGCGTTCTCGCTTCCCACGCCCGGGTTCCCGGGTTCGATTCCCGGCGGGGTCAGGGATTTTCTCTGCCTCGTGATGACTGGGTGTTGTATGATGTCCTTAGGTTAGTTAGGTCTAAGTAGTTCTAAGTTCTAGGGGACTAATGACCATATATGTTAAGTCCCATAGTGCTCAGAGCCATTTAAATCCGTACACCGGAAATTGCTGTTGAGATTAGCCTCCTCCCCAATCTTTCCTCTCTAGTCGGGGGAGGCGTCTGCGGTGAATGGTTGTTGGTATGCACCTGTGTGGTAATTCTGCAACGACCATTTTCTCCTATGAGCCGTTTTAATGACTGCCGAGCGACAAGTTCCGATGGTGAACCCACAACTATCAGATTTAGAAGTTGGGAACAGTTTACATCAAGGAAAAGTGGCTAATATCGAACTACGTACCTTAAAACAAACAAATGCATTAATTATTTTTTATATTCAGCCGGCCGCGGTGGCCGAGCGGTTCTAGGCGCTTCAGTCCGGAATCGCGCGACTGCTACTGTCGCAGGTTCGACTCCTGCCTCGGGCATGGATGTGTGTGATATCCTTAAGTTAGTTAGGTTTAAGTAGTTCTAAGTTCTAGGGAACTGGTGACTTCAGATGTTAAGTCCCATAGTGCTCAGAGCCATTTGAACCTGTTCTTAAAATATTCATTTGAGTGTGCTGCCACGTTATTTCGAAAAGCAGTCAAAATACTAAAATTACCGGCGTCCCATCCATGTTACAGCAACACTCCTCAAGACGTGAACTGGTTTATCTGGTGGAAGGGAGGAGGGGGCGGGGGTGGAATTCTTCAATACTTCCGTTTCTAGCGATGTCATAAGATCACTGTTGTCTATTTTCTACGACTTTATTCGCTCTACAATGCAACTGGTGGATTTAGAACAGAGGGTGGGGGTATGAGACAGATCATTGGTGGGCTACACGGCTCGGTAGCAATCGACAGTCCACTGCGAGTCGGCGACACGCTTGTGAGGCGGCCACTGTTTCCTGCTGTTAATCTCAAAAAAGCGACGCCAGTTCCACGCGTGCTGTTTGTTTAGGCGGTTACGACACTGTCCGGTGAGATGTACGTCCCGCAGGTGGTACTGCAATACCGCCGAAGTATCGCTTACTTTGGTAATTTGAGTATATTTTGAAATAATATGGTCTGCCGCGGTGGCCGAGCGGTTCTAGGCGCTTCAGTCCGGAACCGCGCTGCTGCTACGGTCGCAGGTTCGAATCCTGCCTCGGGCATGGATATGTGTGATGTCCTTATGTTAGTTAGGTTTAAGTAGTTCTAAGTTCTAGGGAAGTGATGACCTCAGAAGTTAAGTCCCATAGTGCTCAGAGCCATTTGAACCATTTTTTGAAATAATGCGGCAGAACACCCGGAAAGATTTTATGACATTACACAAGCCACTGAAACCTATAGATATTTAAAACACATTATTAATTTATATTTTAAACGAGCTAGGAATTCAGACATTTGCCTAGTGCGTCTAAGAGACTCTTCGTCTGGGTGGGAGACAAACAGTCCATTATCATTCCATGTTGAACCCTGAATGCGTATTACAAATGTAAGATAGGCAGCTGACTGATGTAACGCCACTGGCAAAAAGTGAGAGTTCCTTCCCCAGTATGGCGCTGGGAGGTGGTAGCATCCACTGTCTGGCTCACCGGAGTTGGCGTTGCAACGCTATTAGGCGGATGATCCTCCGTTGCATGGCATCTTTGTGCGCTGCGTGTGTCGGCGAAGAACAGTCAGTCGGTGAAGCAAATGCAGACATCTCGGACAGATCAAGAATAAGCGACACCATACGGATTATAATGATCACTTCTTACGTGTGCGGACTCTTTTAGATCTTCAGTCTCCCCTTATTTGTAACTAGTGACATACTAGTTCTTCTCCGTTTAGAGCCATTAGCCAAAAGTAATGGGTAATTCTGGACAACGATGGAATCCATTACTGCTTTTTCAAGCTTCTTAATTTCTCCTAGTTTATCAGCGATCAATTTCGGCCTCCACGGATCGTTGAATTCCGCTTTTCTGTATAAACAAAAACCACCCAAAGAGATTTTCAATCGTCTCCTGACGTCTTATATCTTACCGTACAGTCTGCTGAGGCCAAGACCAACATAATGCTAAGTCGATTAGGCACGCCGTTACAGTGGCGCTCAACCCGAGGTTAGCCAGTTCGAATCTTGGTAGTGGATGAAATTTGCGTTGCAAGTTTACGCCGCAAGGGGACGAGAGACGGTGGCGCAAAGTTCCTGATCACCTGTCTTTTCGCCAGTGTTCTGGATTAAATTCCAAATCTCTCCATAGTGCTCAATGAAGTGAAGTCATGCGACACTGCTGATGGTGATGCGTCCATCGGACGTGCTCGCCAAACTCGGCGACCCACTTGGTGCTATTCGTGAGTAGCCTCCTTAATTTCCGTCAATGTATCAGCCTCCATTCGCTGTTCGATCTAACCGCACAGTATTAGCAAAAGCCACCCTACACTGCTGGTTTGTTCCCCAGACATTATACACGTTAAGAAAAAAAAAAAAGAAAAAAAAAGAAAAAAAAAAGAAAAGGAAAGACGAACCGCAACGGAATTATCCAAATGGGACGAATATCGGCAGATGCGATGTACATGTATAGAAAAACAAATGATTAAAATTTCTGAAAAAATTTGATGATTTTTTCAAGAGAAAGAGATTCACAAATTGAGCAAGTCAATAACACATTGGTTCACCCCTCGCCCTTATGCAAACAGTTATTCGGCTTGGAATAGATCGAGAAAGTTATTAGGTGCCCTTCAGGGGTGTACCGTGCCAAACATGTCCAACTGGCGCGTTAGATCTTCAAAATCACGATGTGGTTGGAGGGTCCTGCCCAAATGCTCCAAACGATCTCAGATGGGGAGAGATCTGGCGACCTTGCTGGCCAAGATACGGTTTGGCAAGCACGAAGACCAGCAGTGGAAACTCTCACCGTGTGTGGGCGGGCACTATCTTTGATAAAAAGCCCAGAATGGCTTGCCATGAAGAGCAATAAAACGGAATGTAGAGCATCGTCGACATATCGCTGTGCTGTAAGGGCGCCGAGGATGACAACTAAAGCGGTACTGCTATGAAATGAAATGTCACTCCAGATCACCACTCCTGGTTGTCGGGTCATACGGCAAGTGACATGTTGGTGTCCCACCGTTGTCCAGTGCGTCCCCAGACATGTCTTCGCTGGTTGTTGGGGCTCAGTTTGAAGCGGGGTTTGTCATTGAAGACATTTTTACTCCACTCAATGAGATTCCAGGCAGAAGATGTGTCTGGAGATGCCTCGGACGGTGGTGGGATACCAACCTGTCTGTCATCCGCCATACGGCCTCACAAACTAGAGTGATGGTCTGGGGCGCCGTTTCATTTATAGTAGGATCCCTTTGGTTGTTGCAGAGTGTTACTGGTAAAAGCATACTGGTTTTTATCATTTTTTTGAAACGCATGTCAGAGGCTAGTAACGTCTTGGTGCAGCCACAAACCTCTATCTCCAGATAGCGTAGTGAGGGTCACAGTCGGGCTGTGATCGATAGCAAGTGCTCACTACAGGACGCAGCGCATTTCTAAGGTGTCTCGTTAGCGGACTAAAAAATTGTTCACTACTTTCTGCTACTATTAGTGTGGAAGCTGTGCATAGGGTGATAACTGACGGACTCTGAGCGACACCTAATGTTTAGATCAATGGCTTCTGCGCAAGCGGGCACCTGCAAAAGGTGCATTACTAAAATATGTATGGTCCTTTATGCACACAGCCGACAGCGGTGTCTGAGGTGTGGGTACTACTCTGCAGATTCCTGCTGCGGCACACAGCAAGGCATTAGAAAGTTATTCTTCTCTTTTAATATCGGATGCGTTGTCCACGTGATGAACCAGTATGCGCACCTGCGCTAAAACATAATTCTGTATTTAAGAACACAATCGGAAGCGGTGTAAGACAGCGTTGCCTACGTGCATCTGTGACCCGGTGCTACACTGATTAAAATCACGTGTCTAGAGATAATGACATTCGTTTTCTATTGATTGTGATAAGCAAAGGAACATGGTTTTTGGCTATGAATACGAGTCCGTTCGTTGCGAGAAGTCATTCCAGTCCAAGACTTATTAGCCGCAACGTGTACAGGCGCAATAGAATCAGCAGAGATCAAACACCATAATGGAAATAATGGTTCATCAGGAGCTAATGAACGTCTCCGAGTTGACTCCAGTGACCCTACAGGTATGCATTTAAGATGATTTTTTCCATGTTTGTGTGTGCTCGCTACAGCTGCAATCTGACGATTAATTTCTTCTTCTTCTATTTTAGATATGATGGATGAATGTGGATTCGGAGTCGCGGCTGCAATAACTACTACATGACCTGACTGAATGATGATGCATTCGTCACCCCAGCTTTAGTGGGTTGAAATGTCTGTGGATGGGTTTGCTGCACAGGTCCCGTCCAATAACTAGTCCTCGTTCGAAGTCACTGAACTATTCTGACTACCCCATTCTTCTGTTAAGGCTTCTCTTCTGAGAACACAATCTTCCGCACCTCCTTTTATGAGGGTGGTTTGAAAAGTTCTCTGAACGGAATAGAAAAAAAAAATACTTACATCACTGAAACTTTTTATTTTTCAATGTAGTCTCTTTGTAGATTAGTTCACTTGGTCCAACGATGTTCCAGTGCCTTGATACCATCTCGAAAATAAGTTTCCTCCAGGCCTTCAAAATACTTGTCTTCTCCTGCTATCAAGTCTTCGTTTGATGTGAATCTTCGTCCACCGAGAAAAATTTTCAGTTCTGGTAAGAGACAGAAGTCTGACGGAATCATATCAGGTGAATCAGGCGGGTGTGGCAACAAGTCATACCTTAGTTCGTGTAATTTTGCCATGGCGACGGCACATGTGTTGGCGCCCGTTGTCTTGATGGAAAATGACTTTCTTCCTTGCTAAACCTGGCCTTTTTTTGCGTCTCTTTTGTTGCAGTTTGTCCAGGAGGTTAGCACAGTATTTTCCAGTAATTGTTTGCCCAGTGGGGAATTAATCTACAAACAGAATCCCCTTCGCATCCCAGAACACTGATGCCATGACCTTTCCAGCCGAAGGAATTGCCTTTGCTTTCTTTGCTGGCAGAGAACAGCGTGTTTCCCCTGCTTTGACTGTTGTTTTGTCTCTGGGGTATATT
This sequence comes from Schistocerca serialis cubense, assembly GCF_023864345.2. Taxonomy (NCBI): domain Eukaryota; kingdom Metazoa; phylum Arthropoda; class Insecta; order Orthoptera; family Acrididae; genus Schistocerca; species Schistocerca serialis. The sequence continues at coordinate 467,196,067 of NC_064639.1, forward strand.
AGTGCACCCAAGTTTCATCTGTGGTCAGGCACCGGCACAAAAAATCTAGTTCGTTTCTCCTAAAACGGGCCAAACTTTGTTCCAATATGTCCATTCTCGTGCGTTTTTGATCCAGCGTCAAGACCCGCAGCACCCAGTTTGCAGATAATTTTTTCATTTCTAATTCTTCAGTTAAAATGTGATATACCCTTTCACATGACATCTGTCAAGCGTGAGCAATTCATGCACTTTCAATCGGAAATCCTCCATGACCATTTTGTGCACTTTTTCAATTATTTCTGGAGCAGTGACGCATCTTGGCCGACCATTGCGCGGATCATCATATAAGCCGTCCCGACCAAATTTAAATACATTTGTCCACTTGGCAACAGGTGAACATGAAGGAGCAGAGTCCCCCACTGTATTCTGGAAATCGGCATGAATGTTCTTTGCTTTCATACCCTTCTTTACGAAGTACTTAATCACTGCTTGAATCTCGAGTTTTTTTCCACCTTCGCAAATGACTACGCGGGAACAACAACAGAGTCACGTCACCGCCACAGCTCTCTTCCCGGAGCACTGACGTGGCACGTGTTTACGGCAACAGGCCAATGGATATCACGTGAACAACTCGTTGCGCTAGTGCTGATCTCTCGTGGTGATTCCAAGAACGTTTCAAACCACCCTGGTACAGTGGTGGGTCCCCTCTTGTGGCTTCAAGTAGTCAACTTCGCATTACATGGGAGCACCCGGATACTTTTGATCAGATAGTATAGTTCCTCAGATGTCTTTCAGTTATTTTACTGTTCCGTCTGCCTTTTTTGCAATTATATTTATGTGAACAATCCACTTCAGACTATTTCAAATCGATACCACATTGGTCACAGAGGGTACGGACACTGCACCTGTCAAGTCATCAACTTAAATCTCATACACAGTGAACAATTACTCAAACATGTAGTAGGACTTCATACTTTTGTCTGGGACGTATTAAGCCAGAAATAAATTAAAACTCGCTCAAATCCCCCGGCTCTGATCTACAATTGGTTGTAATTCAAAGGCCGTAACTGGAAATCCTCTCGTACATATTCCCAACTGGGATACCTTCTACCTCACTATCAACTTTCCTAGTATATGGCTGACCAGAACTAGCCTCTACAATGTTCGGTCCTCAAACGACCCGCTGTACTCTTCGGGGTATTACACAAGAAAGAGGATACCATAATATCTGACGACTGATACTGGTTCCAGTGACCGAATGACGGCAGTAGTATTGATTTAATATCAGAAGCAACGTACTTCATAAAATCCAACAAATAACTGTACTTAATTCAAAAAAAAAAACATCAGCCTTTACATTCACAATGTCAAATTTTTAACAACAGCTTAAATTTTCTATAATGATATCGTGCCAGTGTTACTGCCTTACGTGTCCCCGAGCAGTAGAAACACGTTTTATAAAAGCGGAGAAACCGTTGTATTTAATTGAACAAAACATTTAATTTTAGACGCGAATACATTAAGAAGTGTTTGAAAAAGATCTGTACGTTTTCTTTAGAGTAGTACACTACCAATGTTACTGCACTGTCCGCAACTAACAGCTGGTATTTTGTAGTTCACTCGGCCCTGATGGCGGCTTAAACCATGCACCAATGATTGAGGTTTTCGCATCCACACAGGGATCCTACGACTTTAAGTGTATCCCACTCAATGGAGATAACATAAACTAGTTAAAACAAGCTGCAGTACATTCATGAAAAATTCATGGAATAGTGGATATTAACTTATTATGCCTCCTGACTTAAGACTGTTTTTTTGTAATCTAATAGTAGACTGTAAGTTACCAGATATTAAAATACCGCTCAGAGTGAGACTAGTTTCTAAACTGTTTTTCTCCGACCTTTTGTTTGGGCATTTCATTTAGTCTAAGTTACATTTTAACACTTCTCCAAACAAAATAACGCAACAAACATTTGTAGCGCTGACGCTGTTCAGTCATAGATCGACACGCTTTCATGTGCTTGTAACGTACGTCGCTTTCACACATTTGTAAGGTACGTCGGAGGAAGCCAACAACAGATCACTTCCTGCACGATTCTTAGACGAGATGTTAATGTGAGAATCATTCCCACGGTGATAAGTCTTTTCCCAGGAGCTGCGTGCGAGACCTAAACATTACGGCGTTGCATCAAACAAAGGAACTTGCCTACCGCTGCTGAGAAATATGGCTCACCAACTCATTTAACAACTTCGAAGTGACTTACAATGTTACAGACCTTGTCTGTCTCACGATACTTCTTTTGCGTCGTCATCAAAAGGCTGCACAATGCACATTAACAGACAGACAGAGAACCACCAAATTTTGTGAGCCTCGTAAGTGGTAGTCGACCCGAAGATAGACCTGAATTCCAAAGGACATGTTGCAAGGACAGAAGGCAACTCTTATACCTTTGATGTCTTTTAATCCTCTTATTAAAATTATCTGTCAACTCTCTTAATCGAATCAACAAATCTCTTTCTTTTTTAAACTGGACCTTATAATTACAATCTGGGTGCTTTAGCTAGATGTAGAGCTTTGCTGCACTCTTGTAATAATACAATCCAAAAAAAGTAAAATACCACGCCTTTTCTAAGTTTACACTACTTGTCTTAGTGAAGTTACTGAATCCTGAATATGCATTACTATTCTCTAAGCACAATAATACTAGTGATGGCTATTATATGTGTGTGCACTAGTGGAAACGTGCGTTAAAATTTACAACGAAGCCTATGGTTTGAGAATGAACAATGTAGTGTGAAACTAGCTATGGCAAACAAAAATCTTTGGATCTAACTGTGATAGAAACTTACAAAAGTGTAAAAAAATAAATAAAATAAAATTTTAACCGTCGGGGTGGCAGAGCGCCACATGACCATGTCCTGAACTCTGAACGGAACCACGATTAGTAGTATAAAACGTATGTTTTGTTCCACAGATCCATAGTGAGGAGTCCTGAAGCATGCAGAACATGTGATAAAACAGGAATACATGATTTCCAAAGAAAGAGATATGCTAACGTTCCTCCCACACACGCTAAGTGAAGTGGTCCTCACAGATGTGGAATAAGCCAAATGATCTGAAACGTATTATCATTTAAGAGGTAATAACAAGTCTGTCACAGACATGTTGAAGTATGTACTCTGAGATGTGTAGCCACTCACTGTTGACAGAAAGCAGTTTACAGCACTTATTGACGTTGATCACATTGGTGCAATGAAGATGTACAGACGTCAGATTTTACGTAACATTCATGTCCCAGTAGTAAAGCCGGTTTCCAACAGATCACCAAGGTTAACTGCTGTCTGGCCTGGCTACCGCTTGGATGGGTGACTGTTTGGGCCCGCCGAGCGCTGTTGGCAAGCGGGGTGCTCTCAGCCCTTGTGAGGCCAATTGAGGAGCTACTTGAGTGAGAAGAAGCGGGTCCGGTCACGACAGCTGACAACGGCCGGGAGCGCGGTGTGTCGATCACATGCTCACCCAAACCGCATCCAGTGACGCCTATCGTCTGAGGATGACACGGCGGTCGGACGGAACCACTGGGCTTTCCGAGGCCTCCTCGGACGGTGTTTTAGTGTATATAAATCAATTGGTTCTACTATGAAATTTGTCAATGAGGTAGGGAATGAACACCAATACAGAAATCTATTAGTACCTAAACGCTGCTGTAAAGTTATTCAAAATGATGTTTCTGAATAATGAGCACTTTGTGTAGATTATTTTTATATATATATATATATATATATATATATATATATATATATATATATATAGTACTGACTGTCTGAACTAAACTGTTGGTTTGAAAAAGGGAAATAGGCTATTATTTATGACAAATTCAATTAAGGAGTAAATATATTGAGAATCATTAGTTGGAATCCATAGTTGCTTGCATAGGCATCTACGGCACGTTCTTGACTCCACTCTTCGGCTTGAGAGGTACCCCAAAGAATGTTCCCATATGGAGCAAATATGGACTAAGACTAGCATACTAGCTGTTTCATTTTTATATGAACAGAGGTCCCAGACATGGTTTCTGATCTTGCAGAACAGCACAATAACGATGCGAGCACGCAAGACATACACCCTGGACAAAAAAAAAAAAAAAGACGCACCACGAAGGAATTATCTGATTGGAAGGGAAATCGGTAAATGTGATGTACATATACAGACGAACAAATGATTACAATTTCAGAAAGACTGGATGATATATTCAAGAGAAAGAGCTCCACAAATTGAGCTAATCAATAACACGTTGGTCCACCTCTGGCCCTTATGCAAGCAGTTATTCGGCTTGACATTGATCGATTGAGGTGTTGGATGTACTGCTGAGGGATATCGTGCTAAATTCTGTCCAACTGAAACGTTACGTCGTCAAAATCCCGAGCTGATAGAGAGACGCTGCACATAAAGTCCCAAACGTTCTCAGTCGGGGAAAGATCCGGCACCCTTGCTGGCCAAGTTAGGATTTGACAAGCAGCACAAAGACAACCAACAGAAACTCACGCCGTGCGCGGGCGGGCATTGTCTTGCTGAAATGGAAGCCCAGTATGCGTTTGCATGGAGGGCAACAAATTAAGCGTAGAATATGGTCCACGTGCCCTCTCCTGTAAGTGTGCCGCGGAAGAAAACCAAAGGGATCCCCCTATGAAATGAAATGTACCCCAGACCATCACCCCTGGTTATCGGACGCGCGGCTCCCCCCCCCCCCCCCCCCCCCCCCGTCGGATGTTCGAGTCCTCCCCCGGGTATGGGTGTGTTCTTTGTCCTTAGCGTAAGTTAGATTAAGTAGTCCGTAAGCATAGGGATTGATGACCTCAGCCGTTTGGTCCCACACCAAGTTACCAAACAAAAAACAAAAAAATTCTGGTTGTCGGGCTGTATGACGAGCGACAGTCGTGTTGGTATCCTCCGGCTGTACGGGGCGTCTTTAGACATATCTTCGCTTGACAATCGGGGCTCAATTCGAAGCGAGACTCATCACTGAAGATAACTCTACACCAGTCAATGACATTCCATGCCGAATGTGCTCGTTACCACCGCAAACTGGATTGTTGGTGTACAAGGGCGCCGTGAGCTCAGTTCCCCTTCTGTGAGCCGCCTATTAATGATCCTTGTGGTCACTGACGTTCGGATCAATGGAAATGACGAATCCGGGGATCTAAGTGCTCTTCTGACGACTGCTCGGTTATTATGTTCTGTCTTCAGTCCGGAACCGCGCTGCTGCTAAGGTCGCAGGTTCGAATCCTGCCTCGGGCATGGATGTGTGTGATGTCCTTAGGTTAGTTAAGTTTAAGTAGTTCTAAGTCTAGGGGACTGATGACCTCAGATGCTAAGTCCCATAGTGCTTAGAGCCATCTGAACCATTTTTTATGTTCAGTCGTGTCTATAGGTCGACTGCTTCCTTCTTGACGATGTGTTCAGCCATGGTTCACCCATTCCTGTCAACATCGTCGAATAGTGGCATCTCTCCTATTCAAATGTCGAGCGATTCGCCGATTACTCCAACGGGATTCTTTGAGCCCAACTTCCTCTCAAATGCTGACATCCGCATACATTGTTCACGCGCCTGTCTGTGAAGCATAGTTGCTGTCCATCTGAGGACACGGAATAAAATTTTATGCCCTGGCATCGACATGTCCCCTGTTTACTATCCTAGTCAGCAGCGCGGCGAAACAGTTCAGCAGCGTCACACATTCATCCATCGACAGCCAGAGTTTACAACTTTGCATTTTCCGTCGATGCATATATGAATATCAATATGGGACCAATCTGTGTAACTCCTTCGTGGTGCACCGTTTTTTCTTTTCCTTAGAGTGTAAATCTGAGTCATTGATTCACACCAAACACGCCAATGAGGCACGAAGTGTGATGTCATCACAAAAATGATAAATGTGTCAAATACTCAACATTATACTGACGTCATGAGTGTCGACGAAATTCTGGAGCACTGTTAATTTGTGATATTGTCTGCTTCTGCATGCCTCCGGTGGCTTCGCTCACGGATTTCCTTTCGCGAGATAGCGTGATGACCAACAGCCGGCCAAATTCAAGCAATCAGCACAGTGGCATGCCGACTGAAAACCAATCATTTTGTTGCGATGAATCTCGTGTGATTTCAGACAAGAGTCAGAGTTGAGTGCATGCGAGACACTAGAGAAGTCGTACACTGAACGCATGGTGCGGTGGTTTCGGGTGCCGTTGGATACCAGTGCCGATCCCGGATACTCCGAACTGCGAGAACACTCAGCAAAACGTGTTTCTACATCCACATTATAATCTGCAAAACAGTGTGACGTGCGTGGCAGAAGGTACTTTCCATTACACCACTGATTAGAGTTTCTTCCCAATCCCTCCGCAACTGGAACGCAGTTAGAAGGAGTGCTTAAACGAGTCGGTATGCGCTGGAATTGGTCTTGTCAACGCTATTCCTACGGGAGTGATACGTAGGGTGATTGTAGTGTATCACTAGACTTCTTACTTAATGCTGGTTCTTGGAATTTTGTAATTAGCCTTCCACAGGATACTGGGCATAATTTTTTAAGCGTCGGTCAGTGAAGCATTTCCGTAATACTCTGCCAAGTGTCTGAACAAAACTATGAACAGTTGTGTTGTACTTCCTTGAATACGTTCAGTATCGCCTGTACTGTATCCTATTTGGTTTGGGTCCCATTTTATTAAGGAATATTCTAAGAGGGATCGCACGAATGTTGTGCAGCCAATCTCCTTTGCAAACTGGTTGTATGTTTCTAGAATCTTACCAGTGTACCGAAATCTGCTAGCGTCAGTACCTGCACCCGAGTCAATGCAGTCGTTCCATTTCAAGTTTATTTCTAGCTGGCTCCAATGAGACGACGCTCCTTCATACTCTGCACCAAGATGGAGCTGCTTTTTGGCTGGCCTGGTGTGCCAACCGTTGAATTTGTCAAAAATTTCTTCTATCGATTACTTGCTCTATCACTCAACCAATTATTTTATTCATAGCTATTATTTTTCAGCAACTGTACTGTATGTATCAGAATAAAATTCAGTAGGTTTCTGAAGATGAAAGATGAATTTGTTGAATCGATAAAGTGAAATAAAAATATCTATGCGACTGGTGACTGAATTTCATTCTGATACTTAACCAATTGCCATTATTAAATGGACTACCGTAGATGGCATCGGGTACGCTCTCAAATTTGGTATATTTTGCTACCGCGACGTGCTTACCAGACCACGTGTTAATTTTGCCAAATACCGAATGTGCGCATGCAATGTTGTTCCACTGCACTGGGCATTTAATCACACATTTTTGGCTCTGGAGTTTCTGGTCAGAGCAAATTTTGCTGATTTCTGATAATTCCTTACAGTATATACCTGTTCCAAACAAGACGAGAAGGATATACAGGATGGAGTGCGAAATTTGTGACAAACAGCGTGGTCTCTCACCATCCTGCGCCGCCAGTATTTCGTGAGTGGAAAGAGTTGCCACTCGACGGCTGCGGTCTGTTGCCTTCATTTACTTACGAGCTGTTGCTTCCCTGGAGCGGTGGATATGCCAAGCCACTTCGGCATGTTCGAGGTCGTACCGGGACCTGCAAACTGAATACTTACTGCTAAAAGGCTGGGCTGGCTTTGTCGCCTTGCCTAACCACAACGGATTTTCCCACCGACACAAAGGAATGTGCTTGTAGCTTACTCTAACAACTCTTAGCTTGGGAGAGTTTCAACTATGAATCACTCATAGGTAATATTAGCACGGGAAATGCCAGTGTCGCTAACCTCCGTAAACAGAGAAGATTTCGTCATTGCCACCAACTGCGACTGCTGAGAAGCCCAAACTACGGATCACTTGCTCTGCTGCCGGCTCTGCACCGAGGAAAATCTACATATGATTGCATGAGCTTATACCCTGACATTACTTTAAGTTTGTTTTACGTAGCCTATAATTCCTTTTTTTTTTTTGTTTCTTTGTATTGGTACTTCTGCGTGGCAGTGTATCGCCCATAGCACAATATTATTCATTTTTTTGCTCTGTACAATGTAATATTACTTTTGTCCCTCAATTAATGCTTTCCGATAACTGCAAAACACTGTTTTAGAATCGAAGACGTCGCTTAAGACAAATGTCGTCTCTGAACAAAACAATGTCACTGGAATTGTAAAAGAGATGAGACTGCGTGCCACTCTGGTTTCGGTCGTCGCCCATACTGAATGCGCTATTTACCTATAGAGCAAATAATTTACCATTGCTGTAGGACGGAAGGACAGCCGAAATTCGTAACTTCATGAGAACAGTGAACGCTGCTTCAACTAATTATACGAGGAAAACGTCCAAACCGACCATCCCTATGAAACAATATACATGTAACACGTTTATACAAAATAAAAACTCACCATCACTTCGACAGGCCGGTCTAAGACATTTATGCAAAATCTAACAGCAGGATCTATATTCCGTGTGCCTTTGCTAAAGGTACTGTGCCTACTTCTCAGTTACATTGTAATTATGGTGGTACCGACGAGATAATACTAGATAATGACAGTGGTACTATAATACGGTTAGGGCATTTTTTTCATTGCCCATTTATTAAATTCACAGAGAACACAACGGGGCATAAGCCACACAGTCAACCGAGGTGACTTTGTATAACATTTCCACTTTTTTGAAAATACTTGACAGAAAATAAATTACACATCACAACAGACATTGTAAAAGTTTACATACATATTTACTGAGTACCTGTGCAAGTGAAAATGCACACTAATTATGACCTGTTTCAGTAAAAAACAAAGGACAATTTTGAAATACGAAGTAGAAATCATAGAGGTAATAAAACTGTCACTTTTAGTGCAAAATAATGCAATCAGATGGAACACCAGGTTTTTGAAGCAAAAGTAATTGTTCAAAAGACTCTGAGCACTATGGGACTTAACATCTGAGGGCATCAGTCCCCTAGAACTTAGATATACTTAAACCTAACTAACCTAAGGACATCATACACATCCATGGGCGAGGCAGGATTCGAACCTGCGACCGTAGCGGTCACGCGGTTCCAGACTGAAGCTCCTAGAACCGCTCGGTCACAGCGGCCGGCGAAACAATAGTAGTAAGTGGTACAAGGATACCCTGACTGGTAAAAAGTTACCCTGAAAGATTGCATTACAATTTAACATTCTGCGCAGTACATTGCTACACAGGGTCGTAGGTGTGAAACATATGAAATAACACCTGCCTTTGATGTGTTTTATGTCCATGCGTGACTTCCTCGCGCCTACGTAGTTCATGTTTTGTAGGTAAAAGCTGGCAAGACTCTTGCTCTAACACCTGAATTTGTGTTTATTTGATTGGTTTATGGCTACTTTGTTTTTGTTATACTTTTCTAGAGTCCTAATACTTTCCTAGCGCAGAGCGTCTTTGTTTTAGTGACACATGCATGAAACCCAATGAAAATTTGGACTTACTCATTTGAACTGCTGCAATACTTGGCTGATAAGCTGGCTTGTAAGGAAAACTGGTGTAGAGCTGCCTATTATGGTACCAAATAGCATAGAAATGAACCATTTATTGAAACTCGATACTAAATTGTCGTGTGCTAATCATAACAAGAGACAAGTTGGTCTCTTTTATCCCACTACTGCACATAAACAAAATCACATTGCACTGCGATTATGTTGCCAAAAGAGACACAGACATAGCTAGAACAACAGATATCTCAAACAAATAAGAAATAAATAAACTAGCAAATTAACTCGGATAAAGGAAAACGAAACCTCCACTATTCAGTTTCAAAGAACCGGATGACACACAGGGTTAGAGAAGGAGAGGAATCTAACAGAAACCAGAGGTGCATTTTAGTTAGAAAAGGGAAGACCAATGGAAGAATCCAGTCCAAAATCTTTTCTATGCCTATAGGGATGGGTGTCGAAGTATTTCATTTCTGGTAGAGCTGGATTTTCGGAAGTCGTTCCTCCTATGTAGGTAACCTGAGAAGGTTTGGGGACGAGTGAGAAGCGTGCTTACGATTCAGAGAGAAGAAGAGGAGTGTTACAAAATTAACAGCTGTAATTTGTTAAAAAAATCTAACAGCAAAGCTGATCAGGGGAAGCTCGCGAGAGAGTATAAAAAATGGTGCAAATATACAACCAGTGAAGTTATTGTGCTGTGAAATCGTGTGTGCTCTCACAGACTGATGTGGTTCTGTGCGTCGAGTGTCAATGCAACGCTAATAGAATATTTCTAATTACAGGAGACTTTTTTATAACTACTTTTTTATAACTCATGTCAGAAGTACCAATACAAATAAACAAAAAAAAAAAAGAAATTATAGGATACGTAAAACAAACTTAAAGTAATGTCAGGGTATAAGCTCATGCAATCACTAATGACAAAGGCTATCAACCTCACGAGTATTTGGAGCTGCTTGAAATATGTAGATTTTCTTCGGTGCAGAGCCGGCAACAGAGCAAGTGATCCGTAGTTTGGGCTTCTCAGCAGTCGCAGTTGGTGGCAATGACTGGAAATCTTCATTTTTGGAGATTGCTTGTGGATTTTGCAACTCCCAGGCGCAGGTCATTCAGAGAACGCCATTTAGTCCACTTCTGTTGGTGACAAGGAAGGGGATTTTCAGATGGTTACTCTAGGGATAATCATGTATTGCTTCTGCTTGCCATACTCCCATTTTTGCTTTGTATGGAGCCATTTCCAAGATGTTGCTACTTTTAATCAAGTTTTTCCTGGACCTCTATCTCTTGACAGTTGGTGCACAATTATGTAATGGATGGCTGGGCTTGGTGACCAAGTTTGTTCTTTCCACAATGGCAGTAATTTCACTACGTCTGTCTGGGAAAGCAACGCCTGCCAGGTGGTACACTTTGCACTTTGTAGGCCGCAGACGTCCAGTGAAAATCCAGTACGGTTTGCCGACTTGCTCGTCGTGTGCAGGCTTGTACCAGGCAGGCATGCGTATTCTGCTACGGAGTTGCAGACCGGTAAGACCGATCCCAGAATGAATTTTCACTCTGCAGCGGATTGTGCGCTGATTTGAAACTTCTTGGCAGATTAAAATTGTGTATCCGACGAGAATTCGAACCTGAGCCCTTTGTCTATCAGAAGCAAATCCTTTACCGACTGAGCTGTCCGAACACGAGTCACGACCCGCCCCCACAGCTTTACTTCTGACAGTGCCTCATCTCCTACCTTCCAAACTTCATGAAGTTCTCCCGCATACCTCTCGAGACTAGGACTCCAGGAAGAACGGAAATACCTGGTAGGATATGAAGTACTGGCGGAAGTGTTACAGTGAGGTCGGGATGTGACTGGTGTTCGGATAGCTCAGTCGGTAGAGCACTTGCTAACGGAATGCAGAAGTCTCAGTTTCGAGTCCCGGACCGGCACACTGTTTTAATGTGCCAGGAAAATTGATGAGGCGCTGGTTCGTAAAGTTTGAGGCTTAAAGCACGCTGTACTGCTCATTATCTTTCTTCGGGTGTTGTCTCATGGGCCGGCCGCGGTGGTTGGTTGGTTGGTTTGGGGAAGGAGACCAGACAGCGTGGTCATCGGTCTCATCGGATTAGGGAAGAATGGGGAAGGAAGTCGGCCGTGCCCTTTCAGAGGAACCATCCCGGCATTTGCCTGGAGTGATTTAGGGAAATCACGGAAAACCTAAATCAGGATGGCCGGACGCGGGATTGAACCGTCGTACTTCCGAATGCGAGTCCAGTATCTAACCACTGCGCCACCTCACTCGGTGGCCGCGGTGGTCTCGCGGTTCTAGGTGCTACAGTCTGGAACCGCGTGACCGCTACGGTCGCAGGTTCGAATCCTGCCTCGGGCATGGATGTGTGTGATGTCCTAAGGTTAGTTAGGTTTAAGTCGTTCTAAGTTCGAGCGGACTGATGACCACAGCTGTTAAGTCCCATAGTGCTCAGAGCCATTTTGTTGTCTCATGGCAATGACGTTTGTAAGTCAATATGCGATCAAGTGTGATAGCTAAATATTTTGGTTACGTTGTAATATCCAGTTGTACTCCTTGCCACGAAGCATGGAGCTTACGATGCTCCAAGTCTGTAAGGTGCAAAGCAGACTGCACTTTGTTAATACATGTGCCAGTTCATATCTGTTACTATTTTAAAACAGTTGTAATTTGACAGCAAAAGTTTAGTCAAAACCGCATGAGAGTGAAGGTTACAGTAAAGGATCAACGAACTGAACAAAATTGTTCTTAGGCCGTTTTACTAATCAAATCATGAATTTGAACATTCTGAAAGAAATCTTTACAATTAAGGGGTATCTTCACAATTAATCTCAATATGGGGGGTAAAGTGTGGCCTCAATACAAATGTCGCAAACGAAATGCAGTAGGATGTGCCTTACATCAGAGCTGACAATGTTGAGTGTTTATGGAAAAAGTTCAAGGCAATCGTAAAATGCGTTTTAGACAGGTACGTGCCGATTAAAACTGTGAGGGACGGGAAAAACCCACCGTGGTACAACAACAAAGTTAGGAAACTACTGCGAGAGCGAAGAGAGCTTCACTCCAAGTTTAAACGCAGCCAAAACCTCTCAGACAAACAGAAACTAAACGATGTCAAAGTTTGCGTAAGGAGGGCTATGCGTGAAGCGTTCAGTGAATTCGAAAGTAAAATTCTATGTACCGACTTGACAGAAAATCCTAGGAAGTTCTGGTCTTACGTTAAATCAGTAAGTGGCTCGAAACAGCATATCCAGACACTCCGGGATGATGATGGCATTGAAACAGAGGATGACACGCGTAAAGCTGAAATACTAAACACCTTTTTCCAAAGCTGTTTCACAGAGGAAGACCGCACTGCAGTTCCTTCTCTAAATCCTCGCACAAACGAAAAAATGGCTGACATCGAAATAAGTGTCCAAGGAATAGAAAAGCAACTGGAATCACTCAACAGAGGAAAGTTCACTGGACCTGACGGGATACCAATTCGATTCTACACAGAGTACGCGAAAGAACTTGCCCCCCTTCTAACAGCCGTGTACCGCAAGTCTCTAGAGGAACGGAAGGTTCCAAATGATTGGAAAAGAGCACAGGTATTCCCAGTCTTCAAGAAGGGTCGTCGAGCAGATGCGCAAAACTATAGACCTATATCTCTGACGTCGATCTGTTGTAGAATTTTAGAACACATTTTTTGCTCGAGTATCATGTCGTTTTTCGAAACCCAGAAAGTACTCTGTGGGAATCAACATGGATTCCGGAAACAGCGATCGTGTGAGACCCAACTCGCTTTATTTGTTCATGAAACCCAGAAAATATTAGATAAAGGCTCCCAGGTAGATGCTATTTTCCTTGACTTCCGGAAGGCGTTCGATACAGTTCCACACTGTCGCCTGGTAAACAAAGTAAGAGCCTACGAAATATCAGACCAATCAGACCAGCTGTGTGGCTGGATTGAAGAGTTTTTAGCAAACGGAACACAGCATTTTGTTATCAATGGGGAGACGTCTACAGGCGTTAAAGTAACCTCTGGCGTGCCACAGGGGAGTGTTATGGGACCATTGCTTTTCACAATATATATAAATGACCTAGTAGATAGTGTCGGAAGTTCCATGCGGCTTTTCGCGGATGATGCTGTAGTATACAGAGAAGTTGCAGATTTAGAAAATTGTAGTGAAATGCAGGAAGATCTGCAACGGATAGGCACTTGATGCAGGGAGTGGCAACTGACCCTTAACATAGACAAATGTAATGTATTGCGAATACATAGAAAGAAGGATCCTTTATTGTATGATTATATGATAGCGGAACAAACACTGGTAGCAGTTCCTTCTGTAAAATATCTGGGAATATGCGTGCGGAACGATTTGAAGTGGAATGATCATGTAAAATTAATTGCTGGTAAGGCGGGTACCAGGTTGAGATTCATTGGGAGAGTCCTTAGAAAATGTAGTCCATCAACAAAGGAGGTGGCTTACAAAACACTCGTTCGACCTATACTTGAGTATTGCTCATCAGTGTGGGATCCGTACCAGATCGGGTTGACGGAGGAGATAGAGAAGATCCAAAGAAGAGCGGCACGTTTCGTCACAGGGTTATTTGGTAACCGTGATAGCGTTACGGAGATGTTTAGCAAACTCAAGTGGCAGACTCTGCAAGAGAGGCGCTCTGCATCGCGGTGTAGCTTGCTCGCCATGTTTCGAGAGGGTGCGTTTCTGGATGAGGTATCGAATATACTGCTTCCCCCTACTTATACCTCCCGAGGAGATCACGAATGTAAAATTAGAGAGATTCGAGCGCGCACGGAGGCTTTCAGACAGTGGTTTTTCCCGCGAACCATACGCGACTGGAACAGAAAAGGGAGGTAATGACAGTGGCACGTAAAGTGCCCTCCGCCACACACCGTTGGGTGGCTTGCGGAGTATAAATGTAAATGTAGATGTGGATGAAGCATGTAGTGGAATTTTAGCAGTGAGAGCGTACACAAAAATTCTGGCAAAAGAACATTAATTAGATTGGTAAATTAAATTGCACACATAAGCGTTTATAGTGAGTTATATGATGGTTGCTGTTCCCTGCAATCTATTACGTCGAATATTAATTAACCCTACAACTTTACTTTGGAGTCCCCTGCAATGTCTATGATCTATGGAAGAGCAATGATCAAAGGATGATTGAATCACGAACACTTACAATCACACGCCGGAAATCATACGCAATATATATGCTCTCGTGAAAGGGATACTAAACAAGATGAACTGAATCACAATAAACTCAACACAGCTTCACGTATTTGATTAACAGGTCAACTGAAAAATAGCCTACACAGTCCCTGGATTTTAAAGCATTTAACAATCGCGAGTTAGCAAGTAAAATTTGTCACACACGATAATAAACAATGAACGATGTAGGGAGTCATTTACTTTGACTAGCTGTGAAAAACTTGCAGAAAACACTACATTAACTTCTCATCGAAAAGGCACACTTACCGCCAGTAGATCTCACCCGTTCCGCGTCCCACGGAACACTCCTCGAGCATTCGCTCTCCAGCCAAAACCGCTCCCCGTACCTACGGAAGTGGCCAGAGAAACCCCTATTGTGGTGCCAAGCTACACAAAAGGTGCGTCCAAGGCAAACAGAAACCTCTTTGCTACCTGCTACGTGTTTCCTACAGTTGGCTGTTCTGACGCAGTGGCAGACTACTACACTCCCACAGATCTACACAATGAAATCCTTGCACACTCTCATTCATACATTCTACTGATCGGACAAGAAGAGGTAAGAAAAGATACATTGAAACATGCCACTTAAATGTATCAAACATGCATGTGGGGCTCCGACAATACCAATAACCTAATGAAATGCTAAAACGAAATTGGGATAGTATACCGTGAACACCACAAACACGCTCAGCTGCTCAGTCTTTTCCCTTTTCTTCTTTACATTTAGCGCGTAATAGACCATTTGCACCAACAATTCAGGTGCCAGAGGCAAGCAGATGAAGCTGTGTGGTATGGCAAAATCATAAAGAGACTCATGCAGAGACCCTTCAATTCATAGTTGTCAACACTTTAACTAAATTCAAGCCTGTAAGAGATTCTTGTTATTCTTTTAATTACTTGTTGACTGCAGGTTTCAAAATTAATTTCGAGTGACGGTGGTTTTGTGTACTTTAGGAGCCAAGGATGAAATCTGACGGCATACATAAAACCTTTGTCCAGCATATGAGCACAAAAGTAATCTGTAACAGACGTGTAACTGCTGAGTTTGAGGTATTTTTGGATGGAGAATCTTTCAACCTTTAGTCCAGATAACACTAAAAACAAATCTATGAGTATTTTAATCTATAGAAATCAACCTCCGTCGTACGTAATTTATGAACTGACTTAAAAGAGCAAAACAGACAGTAATTGTGCTGTAAGTGTGCAGAATTCAAGCTCAGTTAACAGAGCCTTTAAAGTGGGCTCTCCTTGCAACTTCAGAGAAGACAGAAACGATCGAAATCATGATTATCGCGGAAATGATCCACGGAAACATTCGATGGCGTAAGCTGTATGTATAACAGCGAGAGCGTAGGACGGGACAGGATTATTATCCCTTGACTTGTGTTCAAGATGTAGGTATGTAGCATGAAATACAAGAAAATAACTGTGTACGTCGGAGTGGCGGCTTGTGACGAAAGAAGATGGTGGTGTACTTTGCTCATGAAGGAAAACATCAACAGAAGAGAGAAAATCAGTACACTGCTCATGTTTTTGTAATGCCTGATATAAACAGACCGCTCGCTCGTGTCACTCCAGCACCTACTCATAATAAAACCAAACGGTGTACACAGAAAAAAGTATTACCATTGCAGAATAAAAAGAATTAAAATCAACTGCAGCTAATGTACTCAAAAAGTGGTAGGCATGCCTTACTAACCTTTTTCAGCAGGACTGATGTTAGCGCCGATTTTATCTCTGAATTTGGATGTGGTGGTGATCACTTGTACAGGAACTCTATTCTTCTTTTCTTCACATTTGAAAATCTTTCAATTACTCTTTGATTGAAGTATGCAATTCCTAAAACGAGGTCTCGTTCAATAGGGAGCATTGCGAGTGCTGATAGTCTTTCTTGGTCCATAGTATTCCGCAAGAACGTTTTGATGCGTTTCAGCGAAGAAAAAAAACGTTCTGTTTCTGATGTGGTCATTGGAATTGGAATTATTGCTTTCAGGAGCTTCACAAATTCGCTCAGTGTATCACAAAGATTATTGTCTGTTATGTAATCCAGAAAGCTCAAAGCTCCACACATGCTTTTGAACTCCTCTCTTCCATAAATAACAGAGAGTTCTGTTCGAAGTTTCTTTGCTTTCAAAGAAGAGTAGCATTCAATAGCAGCTCTTAAAGAAGTTTCTGGAAAACTGGAAGCGTAAGTAGCGAATTTCTCTGGCAGAAAGAGAGAGGCTGCAACTACGTGAATTGAAATCTTTCTTTTGCCTCGTAACTTATGACATTACATACTTCTTTTGCCTCCCGCAGTAGATTACACATCGCTGCGCCATCTTCAGTTCTCCCTCTTTTATGGTTCTCGTGTAAACCTGTTGAATTTTCACTCACTCCTTCCCTAACGTTTAGAATTTCACGCTCAAAAGCTGTCAACTGATTTTGTGCGTAAGTTTTATGAAAAAATGAAAGCCAAAAAATGAGCTGTTCATCCTTCAAAATTATTACCAAGCCACAGGCGGCTTGCAGAATCTTGTTCTCATTACACAGTTTTTCCCCCTGGCTCATATTATTCATGCTCGTGATAATATCTTCCCTACATTCGAAAACGGTATTGACGCTACTTGACCGAAAATTCCAACGAGCAGGCACTGAACGTGACAGTCGTTTCCGTACTATTCAGTCGAGAACTGCTGTTCTTTGAGGAGATGCTGAACAGCAGCAAAGTCCCTGAGGTTTAGGGAAGAATATTCGCACATTTTTATTACTGGAAGCGGCTTTAAGCATAATGAGATTCAACTGGTGGGCATAACAATGAATGTATGAAGCACTGGTAAACTTTTCCTTAACAAGAGCTTGCACCCCACGTGACGAACCTCTCATGACTGCTGCACCATCATGTGTTTGCGCTATTAGCTTATGTGGACAATTCCCCAAATGATTATTTATCTGTTCGATGATGGACGTTGACAAAGACTGGGCATCATGCTTTTCTGGTGTTATGAAGTCCCAAATCCTTCAACTTGTTTTCCGTTAATGATATACCTATATACTATAACCATCGGAAAACACAGGCTACGTCACTGATTTCGTCAGCTATTACGGCCAAAAACTCAGCACTCTTAATTTCCTCTCTAATTTCCTCTTGGTAGACCTGAAGCATGCACTGTAGAAGTTCATTCTGGCTGGTTTTTGAGGTTCCTTTCAAAACTGTAGCTTTCTCTAAATGTGGTTTTAATACAGAGTCTAATTCTGCGCTAAAATTAATCAAGGAACGAAATATAACAGGGATGGACGATGATTCAGTCTCATCATGTCCTCTAAGGGCAAGTTCCAATGCACCACAGAAACAAATACAGTTAATAATTAGATTCAATGTGTACCTATTATCGGTAAGTTTTTGGTTGTGTAATGCCACGGACCTTCTCTACCCACTGTCTAATTGTGTAGCTATATTTTCATTGCCTAGACCTACCATATTCAAAACGTTATTTACATGGACTGAAGAAAGTTCGTGTTTTCTGATTTTGTCATGGAGGTGTTGAATATCACAGCTCCATGTTTAGATCATGAACGATCTCCTCCAAATAATAAACAAGGAAAACAAAATAAGGCACTTTTCATGTCACAACCACACAGCCATTCATGCTTGTTGTACAATTCAGAGTTAAATGTGCTACTGAATTGGCGATTTTTCGTTTTAACGGTTTGCGAAATTGTTAAAGAGGGAATCCGTCTACCTAACCTCTTAACTTCTACTTTTTCTTTAAATTTCCGTAAACTGAAGGATTCAGAGAGCAATGAAATTACCTGATTCATTATTTCACGTATTCACTTGTCACCTGAGCCTCAAAACTCACTGTAGCACACGCTAAAATAACTAACACAACGCACAAGAAATACACTACAGGCCATTAAAATTGATACACCAAGAAGAAATGCAGATGATAAACGGGTATTCATTGGACAAATAAATTATACTAGAATTGACATGTGATTACATTTCCACGCAATTTGGGTGCATAGATCCTGAGAAATCAGTACTCAGAACAACCACCTCTGGCCGTAATAACGGCCTTGATACGCCTGGGCATTGAGTCAAACAGAGCTTGGATGGCGTGTGCAGGTACAGCTGCCCATGCAGCTTCAACACGATACCACACTTCATCAAGAGTAGTGACTGGCGTATTATGACGATACAGTTGCTCGGCCACCATTGACCAGACGTTCTGAATTGGTGAGAGATCTGGAGAATGTGCTGGCCAGGGCAGCAGTCGAACATTTTCTGTATCCAGAAAGGCCCGTACAGGACCTGCAATATGCGGTCGTGCATTATCCTGCTTAAATGTAGGGTTTCGCAGGGATCGGATGGAGGGTAGAGCCACGGGTAGTAACACATTTGAAATGTAACGTCCACTGTTCAAAGCGCCGTCAACACGAACAAGAGGTGGCCGAGACCTGTAACCAACGGCATCCTATACCATCACGACGGGTGATATATGCCAGTACGGCGATGAGGAATACACGCTTCCAATGAGCGTTCACCGCGATGTCGCCAAATACGGATGCGACCATCATGAGGCTGTAAACAGAACATGGATTCATCGGAAAAAATGACGTTTTGCCATTCGTACACCCTGGTTCATCGTTGAGTACACCATCGCAGGCGCTCCTGTCTGTGATGCAGCATCAAGGGTAACCGCAGCCATGGTCTCCGAGCTAATAGTCCATGCTTCTGCAAATGCCGTCGAACTGTTCGTGCAGATGGTTGTTGTCTTGCAAACGTCCCCATCTGTTGACTCAGGGATCGAGACGTGGCTGCTCGATCTGTTACAGCCATGCGGATAAATGCCTGTCTTGGGATCCAGCACGACGTTCCGTATTACCCCCCTGAACCCACCAATTCCATGTTCTGCTAACAGTCATTGGATCTTGACCAACGCGAGCAGCAATGTCGCGATACGATAAACCGCAATCGCGACAGGCTACAATCCGATCTTTATCAAAGTCGGAAATGTGATGGTACGCATTTCTCCTCCTTACACGAGGCATCACAACAACGTTTCACCAGGCAACACTGGTCAACTGCTGTTTGTGTATGAGAAATCGGTTGTTCAAAAAATGTTGAAATGTGTGTGAAATCTTATGGGACTTAACTGCTAAGGTCACCAGTCCCTAAGCTTACACACTACTTAACCTAAATTATCCTAAGGACAAACACACACCCATGCCCGAGGGAGGACCCGAACCTCCGCCGGGACCAGCCGCACAGTCCATAACTGCAGCGCCTAGACCGCCCGGCTAATCCCGCGTGGCAGAAATCGGTTGGATACTTTCCTCATGTCAGCTTGTTGTAGGTGTCGCCACCGGCGCCAACCTTGTGTGAATGCTCTGAAAAGCTAATCATTTGCATATCACAGCATCTTTTTCCTGTCGGTTAAATTTCGCGTCTGCAGCACGTCATCTTCGTGGTGTAGCAATTTTAATGGCCAGTAGTGTAGTTAGTTCGCTCGCAGCTACACCTGAACTGGTAAGGTAGCACGAGAATCCCACTTTGTTCGAAGATCCGATAGTTCCGTTTCCTTTCGGAAGAGGTCGGGCCCTCTTCTTGCGGCTGGCAGGGTGGTCCAGGTGAGGTGTTTATACACACAAGGTCCGCATAAGAGTACAGTGCTGCCAAGCATTGCCCCCGCACCGCCTCTGAGACACCCAAGTCCGCGTTTGCAGCCACAGTGCAACCCGCTGTCGCCATCAGCACGTTCCGTCCAACTACGCTGTGTTTGGTATTTGGAGCCCGGGCATTTCAAACGGCGCGCTACTTCTCCACTAGTATAGAACGCTCAGAAGGTAAACACAGTTGAGCAAAATTATTCCTTGGGGGTAGCGCAAACCTGCAAACCTGTACAGGAGCCGTCCCTGGTACGTCGTAATATGAACGCATGCAGTCTCTGTTATCTGCTGATTACGACGTGATGGTCATACAGTAGCAGGTTGTGTGTGTGTGTGTGTGTGTGTAGGTGTTTGTGTGTGTGTGTGTGTGTGTGTGTGTGTGTGTGTGTGTGTGTGTGTGTGTGTGTGTGTGTGTGATAGACAGAGACAGACAGAGCGAGAGAGAGAGAGAGAGAGAGAGAGAGAGAGAGCTCAAAAAAGTTCTGGTAATCACGGTAAGAAGCAGACATCAAAATGTGTATCTCCAGAGGACAAATAACATTCGAGATCAAATAACATTCAAATCTGACTGTGAAAACGCCAAAACGGAGACCCGCGAGGAAGCCGTTAGGTGGTATCAGCCTACTAAAAATTTATAGATGAAACAGAGGATTCAGTTGCGTAAGATGTGCATCACGTAACAGTGTGGATTACAACAGTCGAGAACACTGAGTGTGTGCAATCGACAGCGATGAGCTGAAAGCACTGAATACCTACAAAACATTTCGTTGTAAGGAACAGTGCCTCCTCCCATGAACTATGGGCGTGGCCGCTGATGGGGAGACTTGCGGGCCGCAGCGATAGAGCCATCCGTACCGTGGGTACAACCACAATGGAGGGGTATCTGTTGAGATGCCAGACAAACGTGTGGTTCCTGAAGAAGGGCAGCAGCCTTTACAGTAGTTGCAGGGGCAACAGTCTGGATGATTGACTGAGCTGGCCTTGTAACACTAACCAAAACGGCCTCGCTGTGCTGGTACTGCGAACGGCTGAAAGCAAGTGGAAACTACAGCCGTAATTTTTCCCGAGGGCATGCAGCTTTACTGTATGGTTAAATGATGATGGCGCCGTCTTGGGTAAAATATTCCGGAGGTAAAATAGTCCCCCATTCGGATCTCCGGGCAGGGACTACTCAGGAGAACATTGTTATCAGGAGAAAGAAAACTGGTGTTCTACGGATCGGAGGGTGGAATGTCAGATCCCTTAATCAGGCAGGTAGGTTAGAAAATTTAAAAACGAAAATGGATAGGTTAAACTTAGATATAGTTGAAATTAGTGAAGTTCAGTGGCAGGAGGAACAAGACTTTTGGTCAGGTGAGTACGGCGTTATAAATACAAAATCAAATAGGGGTAATGCAGGAGTAGGTTTAATAATGAATAAAAAAATAGGAGCGCAAGTAAGCTACTATGAACAGCAGAGTGAACGCATTGTTGTAGCAAAGAAAGACACGAAGCTCACCCCTACCACAGTAGTACAAGTTTATACAACAATTAGCTCCGCAGATGACGAGGAGATTGAAGAAATGTATGACGAGATAAAAGAAATTATTCAGATAGTGAAGGGAGACGAAAATTTAATAGTCATGGGGGACTGGAATTGATAGCAGGAAAAGGAAAAGGAGGGAAGGTAGTAGGTGAATATGGAATGGGGGTAAGGAATGAAAGAGGAAGCCGCCTGATAGAATTTTGCGCACAGCATAACTTAATTATAGCTAACACTTGGTTTAAGAACCAAGAAAGAAGGTTGCATACGTGGAAGAGGCCTGGAGACACTGTAAGGTTTCAGATAGATTATATAATGGTAATACAGGTCATCAGTCCCCTAAAAATTAGAACTACTTAAACCTAACTAACCTAAGGACATCACACACATCCATGCCCGAGGCAGGATTCGAACCTGCGACCGAAGCGGTCGCGCGGTTCCAGACTGTAGCGCCTAGAACCGCTCGACCACCGTGGCCGGCAACTACTGACATCCATGGGAGGGCCAGTCCTGACAAAACTCTACCATCTGGTGAGCAAGATGCAATAGACAGGTGAAATAACCTCAGACTTCAAGAAGAACATAATAATTCCAATCCCAAAGAAAGCAGGTGCCGGCCGTTGTGGCCGAGCGGTTCTAGGCGCTTCAGTCTGGAACCGCGTGACCGCTACGGTCGCAGGTTCGAATCCTGCCTCGGTCATGGATGTGTGTGATGTCCTTAAGTTAGTTAGGTTTAAGTAGTTCTAAGTTATAGGGGACTGATGACCTCAGATGTTAAGTCCCATGTGCTCAGAGCCATTTGAACCATTTTTTGAAAGCAGGTGTTGACAGATGTGAAAATTACCGAACTATCAGTTTAATAAGTCACAGCTGCAAAATACTAACACGAATTCTTTACAGGCAAATAGAAAAACTGGTAGAAGCCGACCTCGGGCAAGATCAGTTTGGATTCTGTAGAAATATTGGAACACGTGAGGCAATACTGACCTTACGACTTATCTCAGAAGAAATATTAAGGAAACGCAAACCTATGTTTCTAACACTAGTACACTATGAGAAAGCTTTTGACAATGTTGACGGGAATACTCTCTTTCAAATTCCGAAGGTGGCAGGGGTAGACCACAGGGAGCGAAAGGCTATTTACAGTTGGTGCAGAAACCAGATGGCAGTTATAAGAGTCGAGGGGCACGAAAGGGAAACAGTGGTTGAGAAGGGAGTGAGACAGTGTTGTAGCCTATTTCCTATGTTATTCAATCTGTATATTGAGCAAGCAGTAAAGGAAACAAAAGAAAAATTTGAAGTCGGAATTAAAATCCATGAAGAAGAAATAAAAACTTTTAGACTTGCCGACGACACTGAAATTCTGTCGGAGACAGCGAAGAACCTGGAAGAGCAATTGAACGGAATTGACAGTGTCTTGAAAGGAGCATTTAAGATGAACATCAACAAAAGCAAAACGAGGATAATGGAATGTAGTCGAATTAAATTAGGTAATGCTGAGAGAATTAGATCAGGAAATGAAACACTTACAGTAGCTGATGATTTCTGCTATTTGGGCATGATGGTCGAAGTAGAGAGAATATAAAATGTAGACTGGCAATGGCAAGGAAAACGTTTCTGAAGAGAGAAATTTGTTAACATCAAGTATAGATTTAAGAGCCAGAAAGTCTTTTCTGAAAGTATTTGTATGGAGTGTAGCCATGTGTGGAAGTGAAACATGGACGATAAATAGTTTAGACAAGAAGAGAATAGAAGCTCTCGAAATGCAGTGTTACAGAAGAATGTTGAAGATTAGATGGGTGGATCTCGTAACTAATTAGAAGGTACTGAATAGAATTGGGGAGAAGTGGAAATTGTGGCACAAACTGACTAAAAGGAGGGATCGGTTGGTAGGACACGTTCTGATCCACCAAGTGATCATCAATTTAGTATTGGAGGTAAGCGCGGTGGGTAAAAATCAAAGAGGGAGGCGAAGGCATGAATACACTATACAGATTCAGAAGAATGTAGGTTGCAGTAGTTATTCGTAGATGAAGAAGCTTGCACAGGATGGAGTAGCATGGAAAGTTTCATCAAACCAGTCTCTGGACTGAAGACCACAACAATAACAACAAGGAACAGTATTCTTTGTTTAACGTACTGTAGCACTTGTAGGAACTGGTAAGGTCAGGAAGCCCAATACATGGTTACTGCGACTGGAAGTATGACTATCTAAACTCTCTTTCGAGTTTTGTCCTACGGACAAACTTGAAACATAAAAAAAATTTTTTTTTGACGATAACCACCAATCTGTACGATGCTTTGATGTTGTTGTGATTCTACGCTTTGATGTTGTTGTGATTCTACAATATAACTTGTTGATTATTTAGTGCTCATGATATTTTTGGTAACCCATCTACATAGGAGTAAGATAACACAAGGTAAAGTTCTTGAGAGTAATCATTGTCCTGCGTAGGCTGTTTATATTTCTGAAGAAACATTTTATTTCATATTCCATCATTTTTCGGGAGTGGATCCGATATTATTAACTCTTGTACCAATATTTCAGCTTACAATCTTTCAGCCATTCTCAAGGTGCGTCACTTGCAAGACTTTTATAGAGTTTTACCGTGTGTAGTAATCCACGGATCTTATTGAGTATTTGGTTGATTATTGTGTATGGCATATCTTGAAATACCAGGCAGCGAAGCCTTAGAACAGTATTTCCTTTGAGAACCGAGACGTGAAAGAGAGATTTTAATGATTTGTCGAGTTGTTAAAACTTTCTTCTATCGGTTGAGCAAGTTGTCTCCTAATTACATTTTCCACAGCTTCGTTGGCCACTGAATACCAGTAGGATGAGGCTGTGATCAGTTTCTTAACTTTCTCATAATTCGTGTAAAGGTCAGTGGAAATACAATGTTCAGTCACTGCATATTGTTGGGCTGCAGTAGACAAGCGTGCCGCTAACTTTTAATGTAACGTCATTTTACAGTGCGTATTGTCCGCGCGGGGAAAACTTCAAGAAATTTTATTATGTTCTTTGCGCTTTTAACTAAATTCGCCCCCTTAGCCACTTTCGGGCTACCTCCGTCACAGTGAATAACTACAGTCTTCTACGCATTACTTATGAACGTGGTGGTAACGGGCACACTTTTCACATATAAGGACTGCGGATGTATATTTTTAATTTTTTTGTCATGAGTCTTCTGACTGGTTTGATGCGGGTAGCCACGAATTCGTATCCTGTGCCAAGTTTTTCATCTCAGAGTAGCAATTGCAACCTATGTCCTCATTTATCTGCTAAATGTATTCCAGACTCTGTCTTCCTCTACAGTTTTTACCCTCTCCAGCTCCTTCTAATACCATGGAAGTTATTCCCTGATGTCTTAACAGATGTCCTATCACTCTGTCCCGTGTCAGTGTTTTCCGTATGCTCCTTTCCTCGCCGATTCTCTGGATAACTCCTCATTCCTTACCTTATCAGTCCATCTAATTTTCAATAATCTTCTGTAGCACCGGATCTCAAATTCTTCGATTCCATTCTGTTCCGGTTCTCCCACTTCGTATCTCACTCCTATCCAATGGTGTGCTCCAAACGTTTATTCTCAGAGAGTTCTTACTCAAATGAAGACCTACGTTCGATATTGGCTGATTTCTCTTGTCTAGGAATATCCTTTTTGCCAGTGGTAGTCTACTTTTTATGCCCTCCATGGTCCGCCCGTCACGGATTATTTTCATGCCTATTAGCAGAATTTCTTACCTTCGTCTACTTCGTGATCTGCAATTCTGACGTCCAGTTTCTTGCAGTTCTCATTTCTGCTACCTCTCGTTAATTTCGTATTTCTTCGATTTACTCTTAATCCACACTCTGAACTCATTAGACTGTATCATATCATTGATATACTTTCAGCCTGAATTTTAATCCCCCTCTTGGACCTTTCTTTTATTTGTCTCATTGCTTTTTCGTTGATTAGACAATAGTAGGGGCGAAAGACTATATCTCTGCCTTATACCCTTTTTAGTGCGAGCACTTCGTTCTTGGTCTTCCAGTCTTATCGTTCCCTCTTGGTTCTTGTACATGCTATATATTACCCGTCTTTCCATGTAGTTTACCGCTACATTTATCAGAATTTCGAACATCTTGCGCCATTTTACATTGCCAGTCGCTTTTTCCAGGTCGATAAATCCAATGACAATATTTTGATTTTTCTTCAGTGTTGCTTCTACAACCAGTAGTAACGTCAGAACTGGCTCTCTTGTGCATTTCCCTTTCCTAAAGTCAAACTGATCTTCATTTAACAGATCGTCAGTTATCTTTTCTTTTTTCTTTTGTATTATTATTCTTGCCACTAACTTGGTCGCATGAGCTGTTAAGCTGATCGTGCGATAATTCTCGTTCTTGCAACCTCGGGAATTGTGTGGATGATATTTTCCGAAAGTCTGTTGATATATCGCCAGTCTCATATATTCTACACACCAACGTGAATAATCGTTTTGTTGCCACTTCCCCCAGTGATTTTAGAAATTCCAAAGTAATTTTGTGCATCCCTTGTTCCTTATTTGATTTTAAGTCTTTCAAAGCTCTTTTAAATTCTGAATCTAATACTAGATTCCCTATCTCTTCCCAAGCGACGTTTGTTTCTTCTTCTATCACGTCATCAAGTAAGTTCTCCCACTCATGGAGGGCCTCAACGTACTTCTTCCACCTATACGCTCTGCTCTCCGCATTTGATAGTGGAATTCCCATTGCACTCTTAATGCTACCGCCCTTACTTTTCATTTCACCGAAAGTTGTTTTGACTCTTAAATGTGGTGATGTGCTGACGACAACATTTTCTTTTTCGATTTCTTCACATTTTTCACGTAGCCATTTCTCCTTAGCTTTCCTGCACTTCCCATTTATTTGATTCTTCAGCGACTTGTATTTCCTATTCCTGAAGTTCCCTAAACATTTTTGTACTTCCTTCTTTCGTCGATCAGCTGAAGTTCAAATGGTTCAAATGGCTCTGAGCACTATGGGACTCAACTGCTGAGGTCATTAGTCCCCTAGAACTTAGAACTAGTTAAACCTAACTAACCTAAGGACATCACAAACATCCATGCCCGAGGCAGGATTCGAACCTGCGACCGTAGCGGTCTTGCGGTTCCAGACTGCAGCGCCTTTAACCGCACGGCCACTTCGGCCGGCCTCAGCTGAAGTATTTCTTCTGTTATCCACGGTTTCTTCGTATTTACCTTCCTTGCACCAACATTTTTCTTTCCAGCTTCTATGCTTGCCCTTTTTAGAGATTTCCGTTTCTCTTTAACTGAACTGCCGACTGAGCTATTTACTATCACAGTATCTATAGCCTGAGAGAACTTGAAGCATCTCTTCATTCCTTAGTAACTCGGTATCCCACTTCTTTGCGCAAAGATTCTTCCCTGACTATTTTCTTAAACTTCAGGCTACTCTTAATCGTGATGATAAAGCTTGGTAAAGATTAGACAAAGCTAGGTAAAGTCTCAAATACATAGTGACTGAAGTTCGCATAGCAGAGGAAAACTTTAATAGACCACCTATTGGCAGTACTTATCCGAAACTGTGCTGAATGTACTTAATGATGTAATCCGTTGTCAGGGATAAAATTACGGATGAAATATTCTCCTCGGAGTCGTTAGCGGCGACATGACTGGATAAAATCTTCTTTCTTTTCAAGCCGCGTCAGTTCCAATAAAATTCTCGAGCTTTCGGTGGCTAGCACCGCCGTCGTTGTCAGGAGTAAAACTACTGACTGCCGGAACTGACACTATTTCCCGCTTATATACCTTCGATTACAGCAGTTGGCACCAATAAGAGAAGATTTTTATCCGATTAAATATTCTCCTAGAACGTGGTGAAAGCATCGAAATTAACACAGTGAAATTCGTTGGAAATAAACACAGAGTAGTACACACGGATGGAAAAGCAACATTAAGCTGATTTTAATCTGCCGTTAATACGTGTCTGCTGAGTTGCAGCGGTTAGCCCAATAAACGCTCCTAAGGATTCTTCATCACTGTAGATATACATGCACCATCGATACCTGAGCCTTAAATAGTGATGCATGCTAGAAGAGGTTAAGTAGCTTAGGACGACTTATTCCTTCCTGTTTTGGTCAGCTGGATGATTCTGAGAGGGGTCGGATCGTGGATCTTCGAGAGGCCGAATGCTACTATTTGCTGTACCAGCTGGATGTAGCGCGTCGTTGGTGGTGCAGTGCTGGTAACGATGGTCAAATTAATACTCTCATACTTGTACAGCACGTTCTGGAAGGTCATATAAGACGAATACGTCAAGATCGGTGTTCTGTGAGGACATCAGTGGCAGACCGATCTATGCTGCACAGACATGAGCAAATTTATGGCCCAGGGTGTCCACATAGACAGTTGGGATTAGACTGCTTGTAGCAGAGGGCTACGTGTGTGCCCGCTCAGCCAAAGTTCCACACTCCTCATGGGCATCCTCCCAGCGGGGTCGCAAGAGGATGAAGGACAGAAGGGTGGGCAGAGGTGTGGAGGGATAGGAATACGTCCTGCCTGCTTACAATTGTCGGTCGTGTACGTGTATGGTGTGGATCAGGAGGGAAACTCTTCAGAGTGCGTCCACGACTCACAGGTTTGACTCTCCCAGATCCCATCAGCTACAGGTCTTGTCCTGATTTTGGGTCTTTGAGCAGTACGTCGTTCTTCAGCAGCAAACTGATGTACCGATAACCAAGTTACGTTTCCGCTCACCCATTTCACTCGGTAGCCCTTCGAAATCTTCTGAATGAAGGTAGCGTCCAGAGTACCTCAAGATACAATGATAGGGCCGTTCCGAGTCCGGAGAGATTTAACGTGCAACGACGCATAAGCCTGGCCGTGGTGAAGACAGATGTCAGTCTGAGCTTGACTGGAAGAATCCAGAGGAGGAGTAATTCATGCACGAAAGATGTCGTTTACAAGACCCGCGTTACGCAACTTCTTCAGTGCTGTTAGTCCAATAGTCCTTCTCGGTCCCTTACTAAGTTGAATTCAAAGAGGAAACCGAAAAGATTCAAAGAGCAGTTGCACGATTCCTCACATGTGCGTTTAATCACCATGAGAATATTACGTCACAAAAGAGACATTCATCGCTGACAGCCTTACTAACAAGATTCTAAGAGCCCACGTTCCAAAGTGTTCGTCACTCTAGCTGAGTAGTCGGAGCAGATGGCTACCATGCAGAGGGCATGGGTTCAGTTCCGGCACTGCGAGGGATTTTTCCTTGCGGAAGAGGGGAAAGAAGTCCACTCGGACTCCTGATATCAACTGAGGAGCTCTTGAGTGAAAAGAAGCGGCTCCAATGTCTACAAGGCAAGAACGGTGTGCTGATCCGATGGCACTCTATACCGCATCCCGATGACGCCGCTAGCTGAGTTTAACACGGCGGTCGGACGTTCCCAATTGGCCCATCTGCGTCCAGAGTGGCAGAGTTTTGTTTCGCTTGCTTTGCATGTTCCAAAGTCAGTCATGATACATACTCATTCCTCCAACATATATCTGAAGTAATGCTCACGTAAACCTGAAATTAAAGAAATTCAGGCCCCCATGGAGGGACACCGACAGTCTTTACTCCCGTGTACCTTCAGAGGATGATACTGTAAACTATGTACCCTCCACCACAAACAGCAAAGTACAGATGTAGACGGAGTATGTAAAGACCCGGTTCTCTGGCCGAAACTAAATCTACACTTGCCCCTTCCCCCCCCCCCCTCCCCCGCCACTCTTGAACATTATTAATCAATATTCGATTCTCTCAGCTGGTTAACCTACGACCTTAGCATATTTGCTAGTCCCAGTACAGATGGAGTCAATAATACATGCCGGCACACGTTTAACAACTTTTATGAGCATAGGCATGTGATAACAAATACTAAATTGCAGCCTGGAGAGCCCCGTAGGGTTTCAATGCTCTCCCACTTCTCGCGTTCCGGAAACTGCTTACATATTGCTCTAAAAATTGGATCGTTTTATCTGCTCACTCTGAATTTCACGTACATTTAAGTTCCGCTAAGTACGACAATATGTCGAAGCCACTGCAGCTTTTTTTTTTTTTTTTTCACTGTTCCTGTATTTCGCCCGACTGTTTCGAGCAGTTTCGATCCTACTACGATAACTGAGCAGTCAGGCTCTTCACTATCGCGAATGATTCCCAGAATATTATCGGGACACAGATAACACTGACAGAGCTCCCACACAGCAACGCCGTTCCGTAGTCTCCTGAGCAAGCTCCCCCCTGGCTTTTACACCTGCCGCGTCCTGTTTCACTGGGCCTCTGAATGCTGCTGCAACGTTTTCGTATCTTATCTAGTCGACATTTAGTCAAATCTACTACCAGTCGCTTAATTAACAAAATTCCTTTATAAGAGACGCAAATGACAAAACATATACCTCTTTACCATTTTTATAACGACCTACTACAGTAAACGAGGCCGCTGACCTGAGGAAACGCCGGCCGGTGTGGCCGAGCGGTTCTAGGCGCCACAGTCTGGAACCGCAGGACCGCTACGGTCGCAGGTTCGAATCCTGCCTCCGGCATGGATGTGTGTGACGTCCTTAGGTTAGTTAGGTTTAAGTAGTTCTAAGTTCTAGGGGACTGATGACCTCAGAAGTTAAGTCCCATAGTGCTCAGAGCCATTTGAACCATTTTTGAACCTGAGGAAACGTGCTAATTCTAAATCTGAAGGTAGCTACTTCGAAGCCCAGTGAATATTTACCATCAGAATTAGGGTAGCGGGAGGTGGCTCTGGTGCATCGGTTTACTGTATTGAACTTTTCAGTATCTTAGTAGGGTTACGTAGACTATCACCATAGAAAACGAATGGTAGTGATCCAGTTGGCTCACCTACGATGTGGACTTAAAGCTAACGAGCGGTTTGGTGAATTTCGATAGTAGTAGTTCATTGTTATGCCCTTGGCTTCAACTTTTCCTTCGTACCAAATTATACTTTCGTCTGAATTGACATTACAGGAAACCTAATAAGTCGAGCGGTTCTAGGCGCTACAGTCTGGAACCGCGGGACCGCTACGGTCGCAGGTTCGAATCCTGCCTCCGGCATGGATGTGTGTGATGTCCTTAGGTTAGTTAGGTTTAAGTAGTCCTAAGTTCTAGGGGACTGATGACCTCAGAAGTTAAGTCCTATAGTGCTCAGAGCCATTTGAACCGTTTTTGAACCTGAGGAAACATGCTAATTCTAAACCTGAAGGTAGCTAGGGTGGTAAACGACTGACGTAAATTAGCAGTGCGGGAGGCGGTGGTCGGAAAACCCACGTTGCAAAACTGTTTGCTTGGAAGTTCCACAGGACCTGCGGCACCGACAAAAGGGTCGAAAACACCACGGCCGGAAATCCCACATAGGCGCCTATCCTATCGCCTTGTTAATGTGGGCCGCCGAGTTTACTGAACCTGTCCGACAGACGGATCGTCCCATGACTGACAGTGAAAGGATTTGAGATTTATCCAGGGCATCAGACCACAGTCTGATTAACACGAATTGTACGGCGCCCTCTCTCCTCCCCTATCCAGTTAAATACTAGTGGAGAAGAGCAACTGCACTGCCAGGATTATAATGGGCATTTCCTACCTACCATAGTTGCGTGCGTCAGGACAATCGGCTATGAAAAAAATAAATAACTTCGGTTACAAAAAATTTAAATATTAAGTGGAAGTTTTGTAAATTAAAGGCGCTTAGTAAGCAATTAATGACTTACTAGCACTGTGCGCGTACAATACTTCGTGGCTATCTCTTTGTAATACACCACAGACGTCGGCACTTGGCAGTACGGGGACACAGTACGGGCTTGTCCTTCAAAAATATCACTCACTGTAGCAGAATCGCAAACAGGACTCGCAAGTCCGCACTTGCTAACAACATACTGACAAGTTATATCATAAACACTAAAAACTGCTATTTTCTCACTAAATTAATTTTCATTTACTCACGACTAATTTGTTGTGCAAAATTCACAGATGGAGCCTTATATTACTTTCAAAAGCAACTATTTACCTGAGGAAACAAAAACAAAAAAGAGGATGGACAGAAATGGAAAAGAGGAAAGATTGAACTAAACGTCTTGACCTTAAAGAACTGAGAACAGCAAAGAGATAGCAACCTTACAATTTTCCTCGTCAGAATCAGGGAGTCATAGTCTCAAATACATTTTTATCTTACCTTCCTCCTCTGTATCAGATGCTGGTTAATGTTGTAGGGAACTGCGATGACAGATGCAGTCTCTCAGACTGACTGCTAGTCAGCTGCTAGAGATATTGTCTTTGGGCCAGTATTAGATTCCGCCGCATTCAACCTGTCAACAAAAAATGGCGTTTATCAAGAAAGCAGTACATGTCGCTGAAGGAAGCATAAGCATTCAAACACTTTTGTATCCACAATGATAGCTGACGACGAGCACTTTGCTCCTTACAATGTGCTTTGCCATGTGCTACGTCTCGTAGTGCAAACCCCGTCAGATGGATTACGTTTCCGGTAGACATTCCAGCTATACCGTACGGATGCGGAATGAACTGAGGCTACAAGTACAAAAGCGTAGCAGACGACATTCGTAGAGCGCATACAATGCCTCTCATTGGATGGAAGAACGTAACAGTAGCTCTATTTCTCGTGACTGTTCCCGAAACCCTTATTTTTGTATTCAAATAATGTGAACTATTAATACGAAATCTTTGTGTCACTCTTAGTCGCTCGTGAACAAAATTATACACATTTTTTGCTGATTCAATCACGACGTTGTTATTTAAGGAAACATGAGTACACAAGCTATTTCAGAAAGAATACGGAATATTTCAGGAGGCGAAAGTTTACACTAATTCGAATACAACATTCCATATAATATTTGTCCAATTTTTTCATCTGTTAGAATACAGCCCAAAGAAATATTCAGTGAAGGTATTAAGCAAAGGCAAACAGTAAGTTCAGAGTTGATTTTCATAAACTCCAACTCCGCACTTTAAAATTCTCTACACAGTACCCCGTGTGGCTGTTCTGAGGTTATCTTTGCGTTCTTTTATTGGGGTAGAAATATTCATAATCTGACAATCAATTTGTCTCTTCTGTTTCCCTTAGTAGCCAAGAAACATGTGACCGTTTCTGTCAATCGATCTTTAAGAGGAATGTTACGTTTGAACTGTCACCTAACGACCAGCAAGTACAGCGACCCAGTTATGCCAGAAGACTCTACCCATTCTTGTATTCAAAGAAACCTCGTCAAATGATGCTGAAACCTCGTTTTCACACCGGCCGGCTCTAGGCGCTTCAGTCTGGAACCGCGTGACCGCTACGGTCGCAGGTTCGAATCCTGCCTCGGGCATGGATGTGTGTGATGTCCTTAGGTTAGTTAGGTTTATGTAGTTCTAAGTTCTAGGGGACTGATGACCTCAGATGTTAAGTCCCATAGTGCTCAGAGCTATTTGAACCATGTGCTGTAGAGGGACCTGCTCTGACTACCTGATTAGCGGCTTTCATGCGACAGCCCCTAATTTCCGATAAAATCCTTGTTGAAGTTTTATGCATACTTTCTATATCCGCAATATTAATCATATTTCCACCAAGTGAGCTTAGCGCAGTGGGTAAGGTTTGCGCCTAACACACCGGCGTTACGGGTTCCAATTTTGCCTGAGTACTTTCTCTTTCCGTTTTTCAGTTTTATCGTATAGAAGATCATTAAAAAGTATATGTCATGAAAAATTATTCATTAATAGTCGTTTTCGCAGTGGAAATTTCAGTAAATCGGTGATTACTGCCACACTTTCTTCAAATTACAGAATCGTCTTTTTCGGTATAGTTTTCATCACTTGCCATGTTATAACAGAATTCCGGGTGGTACTTGTTGTGGAACCAACCGAAATAAAAATTCGTAGAGAACGACGCACATTTAATGGAAGTTAGCACCTTGCAGGCACACGGATTTTTCAGCAGCGACACCGGAAAGCACACTTCGTTTAAATTCAAAAAGAATGTCGTTTTTTCGATCAACTTCGGTGCGAACCACGCGTATTTGATCACCCCTGCGAAGAAGGTGCACTAAATTGATACAGAATTAAAGAATGTATTTTTATGGAATGTTCCCTCTGAGCTATTTCTCTATTAGACTTTAGCAATTTTAAATTTTTCCCTTAATATTTTAACCTGTCTGTAAAAATAAACAGCTATGGCAAAGTGCACTTCATTTTGGTGGGGTAATTTTTGTCCTAACGCAGTTATAGTATACTGTACTACGAATGGATGGCTGATTTTGCTCAGATCTTTCTTCTGCACATGGACGGATTTCGCTCCCTGTTCTGCAAGGGATATACTGTGCGTCGACTGATACTGGCAACCGGATCAATCGATATTAATTGCATAATAGAGGTCAAAATTAGGGATCAGTACTTTCGTCTGTATGCAGAATCTTTCCTCAGCTGCATATACTATTTAATGATATGAAATTGAAAAAAAGGAAAAAAGGAATGGAATCCCTACCGCCAGCGCGGTAGATGGGATCCTTAGCTGCTGCGCTAGGCTCGCTAGGCGGTGCCCATAAAGCTTCAATATCGAATTTTCTGGAACTAGAGCAATCATCCCAGTCAGAGGTAGTGCAACGTCATACTGAAAAGTGGGCCCACACTGCTACATTCTTTGTAAATGTGTCTCGATTCTGCAATCAACAAAGTAACACTACATACTTTCTCGACCCGTGAAGTATCATTTACTTTTCTGCTCCCCTTCTGGAGCTTTAGTTTTTCTGTCAGGCAGTGAATAAAGCCCCGATATATCGGGGGAAAATACTGATGTCCATATACCAGATGAAATATTCGGTGTAAATTTATCGTCTCGTACGCCGTTGTCATTTCTATGTCCAGGGCGCTGAGAAACAGTCTGGCAAGCAGCTTTCGAAATTACTTGTACACCAGAGAGCAATGAGGTAGTTGTCTATGTTGCATCTGTATCTGGAACTTCGAAGAGTAATTCATATGTGAGGATAATCAACATTCCACAAGACAATAATAATAAGATGCACATCTGAGCTATTGTCTCAAAAGTCAAACAGGAAACCTGGTGACAATTACTTTTTCTGTTCTTTTCCTACTTCGATTGGCTTGTCGCTGTTTTCCTCATCATTTTAGTCTGGAGTAATCTCCTTTTCAATGGATACCTGCTAAAAACCGTATGTCGTCAATAAACTGCAATTATTTATTTTGTGCAACAGTATAATGCTTCTGAACCAAATATAGTTGTCTTCATTCTGGAAACAACACATAGGATGCGGATAATCCACTTCCAGTCCGCGCAAGGATCGGGTCTAGTTTCATATCTCGATCTGGGACATATTTTAATATTACACAAAGTAAAATAGAAATATGTTATTAAACAGTGGAGCTTTGTGTATGTAAATTACCCTGCGACAGCTGTTGGTCTCAGGTATTCAATGATAAAATTTGGAAGAACCGAGAATCAAAACCGTACACTGTCCGACTTCTTTCACTTACGCCCTTTCACTTGGATATTCTATCTGCTGGTTTATCTTTTGTTTCTGTAGATGCTTCTAACTTACCACCTGTTATCGTGATACTGCAGAAGGATAGACTTCATTTTATTGATAAGCTTTGCCGGTAGAGAGTTAATCCAGCATGATGTCTCCTAATGACATCACCGCCAAGATAACTTTCAATACTGAACTTTTATTTCTTCGCGCATGCTTTTCCGGTGAAACATCAATGGAAGTGACTTACTTTACCTTCTTCCAAGACTGATGATTTCTCTAAAATGTGTTTGTTGTACATAACTGGCCGTGCTTGTGGTGCTTAGTAATTTGTTTGTGTCGTAGTAGATAAATAGGGAAATAAAAGAAAAAGGGACGATATATTCGTGCTTGATACACATACTTCGAAAAGCATGATATCTTAGCATTGTATTAAACAATATATTATTCTGCCGTAAGAATGCATTTTTTCCTCTGCTGTATTCTTTTACGTGGTCATTGATGGGATCTTTCTAAATCTTTCAGTATTGTTTGTCGTTCTCTACACGGTAACAGGGAACCTTCTCTTGTGAAGAAGATTCTTGTTGAGTAAGGGGTCATTAGGAAAGTAGCTTCTCACATTTACTATTGCCAAAGAAAAGGTTGGTGGGGGATAGGTATCATCCAAGTTTCTTACGTCTTATTTATCTGCAAAATAAATTCTGTCAAAAGAAAAGAATAGGACATACTGCGGAAGTTCTGACAAGGATGTCGAACCTCCGGATATTACTTTGTGTTTTTGATCACGAACAGATATGAAAGAGTTTTGGACAAGATGAAATGACCGTGTGGCATTGATCTTCGGGAGGCCCCATACGGGAAAGTTCGGCCGCCGGGTGCAAATCTTATTCAGGTGACACCACAATGGGCGACTTGCTCGTCGGCGATGACGAAATGATGATGAGGAGAGCACAACACTCGGTCCATAAGCAGAGAAAATCTCCAACCCAGCAGGAAATCGAACCCGGGCCCACTGCATGGTAAGGAAACACCTTACTACTCAGCTAAGCAGGCGGGCAGAGTTTTGGAAAGTGATATTGTCGTAGTTTGGAATCGCAGTTAATTTAGTAACGATTAATGTAATGATATGAGGAGCAATGAAATCAGGAATGACATTTCTAGTCCGATAAACTAAAATAGTTGTAATGAAAAAAAGCGTTCGGTTGTAAAGATACAGTCACAATTTTTGATGGTAGAAACACCAGGCAGAGAAGAGAATACTATCTACATTCAACGAAACGATGGCAAGAATGAGTGATGTGGTTAGTTGTGGAAGAGCAAACGCAGTTCTAGTCTCCATCATGAGCAAGGTAAGGCAGTAGTAAGACACTAGACTCACATTCGCGAGAACGGCGATTTAAATCCCCGGCTACCCATCCATATTGAGATTTTCCATGGTTTCCCTAATTCGCTTAAGTTAAATGTCGAGAATTCTTCTTTGAAAAGGACACGACCGAGATCCAGAGATTCAACCCTGTCCTTCACCATTCGAATTTGCGCTTCGTCCCTACGGTCACATCGCCGACGTAGCGTCAGGTACTGTCTCCTTCCCTCCCATATTTTCCAGCATATACGTACCAAGGCGTTTATTAACTATCCGATAAAAGTTATTTTTGACAGCAATATCCACGATCTTGATTTCTTAAAATGGGACTACAAAAGTAATGGGAAATATTAGATGGCTGCACTAATTCGAGAAATCGGAACATTTCCGACATATACTTTTGTTTGAGGTCTGTAGGGTGGTGACAGCAGCCTGAAACATTTGCGCCGTGTATGTGGATAATGTCACAGGACAGACCACAGCAGGAAAATGGCATTCTCATTTTTAAGGAGGATCATTTTGACATTAATGAAGGAAGACCTTCGGGTGGTTGATGAAGATCGTTTAAGCGCATTAATTCACAAATATCCATGTCTGTGTACTCGAGAACTGGCAGATATGATGAGCTGTGATCATTCCACCACTGTGCGGCATTTGGAAACGGCGGGGAGGTTCAAAAATCGAGTGTGCAGGTGTCGCATGCTCTGAGCCAAAATCATAAAAATCAGCATGTGGCCACATGTGCATCTCTGCTTGCTCATCATCAGTTGGCCCGTGAACAACACCGACCATTCCTATCCTGTGTCGTTACTGGTGACGAAGAACGGTGTCTTAGGAAGAGAATATTATGCATCTGGTGGAGCAGCGACGGTGTGGTGTACTACGAATCGCTTCCCCGAGGTGTAACCACCACTGCTGACATTTATTGTCAAAAACTAAGACGTGTCCTAGACGCAGTTCAAGAACAACGACCAGGAAGACAGCGTGAAGTGACGCTACTCCACGATAACGCCTACCCGCATTCTGCAAGACTGACAAAAGCAGTATACAGGAGTAGGGAAGTCATGGAGCACCCACCTTATCCACATGATCCTGCACCCTGAGATTTTCACCTTTCCCGCTCTCTATCTACGTACCTTCAAGAAACGTCCTTTCCTGATGAAACTGCGTTCCGAACATGGTTCGACGAGTCCTTTGCCTCAAAAGCAAATGATTCCTATAGTTGAGCAGTCGAAAAAGTTACCTCGGCGTTGGCAGACTGTTGTAAATAGTGAAGGGCAATGTATTATTGATGAGTAAAGTCTGTGTTATGTGTATCTGTTGTGTTATTAAACTTATGGAGAAACGCTATGAACTCTTGCCCATCACAATAGTACTGTGATCCATCAAAAAGAAGAGAGAGAAGAAACTCTTTCCGGTTTATGTGCAGTGGTGATTAGTGTGGCTTTGATTTTCTATCTGCAGTTATTGACTTCTCCGTGGTGGAACCTACTAGGCATAGATTCATGATGCTAAATGAGAACCCACTTCAACATGACAAAAAACCACCACTCCTGTGTGATCCGTTAAGTAAGATCGCTGGACAAAATTTTGAAGACCGCCTTAGGAGAGCACTGTGGTCACTATGGAGTAATGCAGATGGAGTAGAAATGGAAGCAGGCTTCATGTGACCGTCCACCCTTGACTAAGTCATGCCAGTGACTTGCCAGTCGGCTGTGTCTGCCAGTCGGTTGTCACATGTACGACGTGGAGACGCGAAACAATAACAGAAAGGAGCTGTCGTCCCTGGAGGTGCGCGTGACCTAACCTTGCATAAGTTTCCCGATTTGTTGGTGTGTCGACGGCAGAAGTCCAACAAATGGTGTACCACTCGCAGCCATGCAGTACGGCGTAAGAACAGTGGTCTAAACTGACAAGGACGAGTATCACACCTTGGCAGTCGGTTACAAACCTGACAGGAGTTGCTGCTATCAGTGAATACAAGTCAATAAACCACTTTCCGAGCGAAAATTGCAGAAGAAACTGCGTACAGTTGACATTTCGAGTGTGGTACCTCGAAAAAGGTTATTGCTCAGACCGACACTTAAAGCTGCGCTTCTTCAGTGGACCAAAAGAGATAGAAACAGGGCAGCATCTGAGTGAAGCGTGTAGTGTAGTCCGGAGAATCGCGATTTTGTCTCTTTTCAAATGTCGTGAGGCGTCGCGTGTGTCGACGGGCCTAACCCGCAGTATATGAAGTGTGTAGTTCCGGCTACAGGAGGTTCACTGATGTTTTGCGGATGTTTTTCGTACCGTGAGTTGGGATCATTTACACAGTCCATCGTAAACAGGAAGCAGGATGTTTATGTCATCATTAGCATTTGTTCCACATCTATACCTGTATATATAAACCGCAGGCCACCGTAGGTGCGTGGAGGAGGGTACCTTGTATCACAACTAGTCGTTTCCTTTCATGTTCCACTCGCACATATGCCTCTGTTTGAACCCTGGTTTCTCGTATCTTATCTTCGTGGTCCTTACGAGGAATGTATGTTGGTGGCAGTAGTATCGTTCTGCAATCAGATTCACATGATGGTTCCCTCAATTTTCCCAACAGTGTTCCTCGAAAAGAAATTCACCTTTCCTGCAGGGATTCCATCCGAGATCCTGAAGTATCTCCGTAAGACTTAATTGTTGTTCGAAACTGCCGGTAACAAATCTAGAAGCCTTCCTCTGAATTGCTTCGATGTCTTCCTTCAGTCCGGCCTGGTGCGGATCCCATCACTCGAACAATACTCAAGAATAGGTCACATCATCGTCCTATATGCGGTCTCCTGACAGATGAACAACACTTTCCTAAAACCCTCCCAATAAACGAAGTCAACCATTCACCTTTGCTACTACAATCCTCAAGTATTCGATCCATCTCACATCGCTTTGCAGCGTTACGCCCAGAAATTTGAAAGACGCGACTGTGTCAAGCACCACACTGCTAATGCTGTATCTCAACTTGCGGGTTTGTTTCTCCCACTCATCCGCATTAACCTACATTTTTGTACATTTGGAGCCAGCAGTAGTTGATCACACTGACTAGAAATTTCGTCTAAGTTGAAAGGTGGCTACACTGAGCCACTGCGCCAGAGATTGCGCCAAAGAGTATTATTCAGCCGCCTCCACAGTGGCTGTCGAGAGCTCGTAGTAGTCAGTGCCTGTCGAGGACTCGTAGTAGTCTGTGCTGAGATGTCGTAGTGAAGAGTGTTTGTTAAGATGTGCTAGTAGGCAGTGCTTGCTGAGATGTGATATTGGAGAGTTCTGGTTGAGATGTGGTAGTAGCGAGTCGGTGTGGAGAGATTGTAATGTCTAGAGTGCTTTTCATCAATATAAATTAAGGTAACAAACTACTTTTCTTTTTTTTCTCATTATTTCAATGTCCTGAATAATGCGTCATTACAGGTTCAGTCAACAAAGCATCTGGCGTGTGTTCTTGTATTAGAGTGTAATTCTGGTTTTCTTGCGTAA
Source organism: Schistocerca serialis cubense (assembly GCF_023864345.2). NCBI lineage: Eukaryota > Metazoa > Arthropoda > Insecta > Orthoptera > Acrididae > Schistocerca > Schistocerca serialis. Next base: position 467,236,289 of record NC_064639.1, read on the forward strand.
TTATAGTATTTCTAATTTTCTTTTATCACGTCAGTATAATTGGTATTTAAAAATTCTTGTCTTGTTGAAGAAGAACCGTGCCAGATATGCGTTGAGTCATACTTCCACATACAGAACAGTTATACTTGTGCTTTGGTTTTGTAGGTTTCATAGTTGCTGGGGACTTAATTAATTAATAGTGTTAACGAAAATTTTCATTGCATTCTTTGTTGTTGTTCTATGCAGTCAGATTGCGTAATAATACTAGTCAGGGCCAACCGTTTACGAAACAGCGTAATCGGACATACAGCTACGAAAAGTATTTTCATTATATTTAGTTAAGCCCCCATGCACGTGGCGACCGCTGCTTCGGATCGTCCCTTGGAAATCTTCTGATTGTAAAAATAGTAGACAGTAGTATTGCTGTAGTAATTTGTAGTTTAGTAATTGTAGTCTATTTTGCATGTGTAGATTTGGTAATTGGCATTCTTCTAATGGTATTTTTCAAAATTTAAATTTGTTGTCTTGTCTACGCGTTTGACAATTTAGTGCAATTATTTCAATTGTTCGTTAATCGTGTTTGAGGGAAACATTTCGTGTGAATGGTATTGTTGGAGATAAAGTGTCATTGTGTGCAATTTTCATATAGTGAAGAGTTTTGTATGTTTTGTAAATGATTACACGATCGATGAAAAAGGCAAAAATGATGGATAGTGGGGATGACGAAATTGTTAACATGGCGAACTCGCCAACAGAGGAAAACAGTATCATGAATAATGTAGTGGAAAACAATTTAATAAGCAGGAAAAGTAGTCCGGAACCATTTCAAAATTTTTCTCAATCAGAAAATTCACAGATTACGTGGTTAACGACAGAAGAAACGGAGCAGTTGACGAGTGCTATATTAAATTTGGGATCACGAATGGAAACACTGTTAGATTCACAGTTAGGAACAATTAGAACCAGGATGGAAGCAATGACAACACGGTTATGCTCACAAATAAGGACATGTTTCAAAATCATGAAAGATGAGTTAAAGAAAGAAATCAGAGAAGAAGTACAACCGATTTTGAATTCTCACAATAATAGATTAATTGCAGTAGAGATCAGAGAAAGGGAACAGGATAGAGAACAGGAAGAAAGAGATCGCGTGATAGTACAGAAATTTTCAGAGTTAAATTTACAACGTGCAAAAGATAAGGAAGAAATATTTGAGAGAATCGAGGAATCCGTACCAAATGACAGATTAAATAATCTAACACAACAATATGAACAGTTAACTACCAAATGTGTCAATACTGAAACCCGAGTCGCGACACTTACGGAAGACATAAATAAACAGAAAGAACAAACAGGTGATTTATCGGAAAGAGTGGAGGAGATTTCAGATAAATTGACAAGTCTTAGTTTAAATGGGGACAGAGATTCAGATGATACAGCACCATTGCCATTTGCAGAAACCGAAGAGTACCAGAACATAAATAAGCATGTTGAAAATCAGGGAAAATTTAATGAACGCGTTAAAAGGTAAGTTGAGGCATTACGAAAGCAAGTCAAACAAATCGAAGGCGAAATTGTAGGAAAAGACAGCAAAGGAAATTTAGAATCACAGATAGCAGAGGGGTTTGAAGAAAGTAATTTATTTCATTTACGAGAAGCAACAAGAGAGCGCCAGGCGCGTGAACTTGACAATAATCGGCCGGGCGAAGTGGCCGTGCGGTTAAAGGCGCTGCAGTCTGGAACCGCAAGACCGCTACGGTCGCAGGTTCGAATCCTGCCTCGGGCATGGATGTTTGTGATGTCCTTAGGTTAGTTAGGTTTAACTAGTTCTAAGTTCTAGGGGACTAATGACCTCAGCAGTTGAGTCCCATAGTGCTCAGAGCCATTTTTTTTTGACAATAATCGTCATTGTGACTGGGACAGACGCGGTAGGTCTTTGTCGCCACGAGGCGAGAACTTTGACTATAAACACTTTTTGACTGTTCGGAAATTTAAGATCTTTCGCAATTCTAAGAATGACATACATCCATGTGCACGGTTAGATCAATTTATGTACGCACTTCCACTAATTTGGCCACTAAGACACAAACTGGAAATTATGTGCGGCTATTGATGTCCTCAGGGGATTCACTACTCTTAAGTGAATATGTGCCGTAGCGAGCATAGGGCCCCGAGCTGTTATGGTGCTATTTCCCTTTTAGTTTTCTGTACCGCTGCCTACTCTTTTACTATTCTTTGCATCTGTCAAACCAACTCTTCGACTATCAATCTATCTAGAGAGTAAGTAAACATTAACCGGATATGACGATTTTATCCAAAAGTGACTTCGAAAATTACTGTTTGGACTTACTGTACCTTCAGCAGCATTCATTCCTAGTTTAAACGAAATTTTACCTGTTTATCTTCGTGACAATATTACTTCATATGTTGACGATATTCTTATTGCTAAACGTTCTGGGAGTGAGCACAACAAAATTTTGGATTCATTATTACGTATCTTTGCAAGAGTTGGCATTACAGTGAACTTAGAAAAATCTGAATTTGGTCGTTCTCAGGTGAAATTTCTCGGTCACATTATTTCTACAGAAGGTATTCTTCCTGATCCAGAGAAACTAGACGCTATTCGTAATTATGCTGTTCCTACCACAAAACGTGAGGTTCGTAGTTTCCAAAATTTTTGTGGAATGATATACTTTAGAAAAATTTTTGTGGAATGACATACTTTAGAGAAACTAACAGCTACATGTAAACATGCGGAGAGTACAAGGATACCGCGCTGTGTTTTGGTGGCAGCATATATTCAAAGCAACAGTCAAGCCTGCGCGCCGCACAAGGCAGTCGTTGACCGCAAACAATTGCTTCCTACGTCACGCGCCTACAGCTGATCGAGCGCTCAGTGCGAATGCACTGACACCCGTAAACAAATACACAGTTTAATTTCTCCGATTAAATTCAGTATAAAGCTATAGTGACTTGATAAATTATGTTATTAACATTCAGTATTTTTCAGGATACGGTTCTATAAAATATTTAAGAACTTTTTCAGGTAAATTCTGTGCGTGTCCGACGTTAAGACGACTTGCTATCGGGAAATTTTCAGGAAGAATGTAATTTCGAAGAAGAAACTAATAAACTAAAAAGAGTAACTATTAATTGAGTTTATTTTTCAGGTAACATATTTCCACTTAGGTACGTACTTTAGACGTAATTTGCTGCTCGCGATTACGTGATTCATACTTTGTGCAAATTTCATGTTCTATGAAATTACTTGTGAAGCGACGAGCTTGCGTACGTTAACTGATTTTGGCAATGATTATTAATGAACTGGGTTGTAACTTGTGTATATTATGCATCGCTTGGCTGCACTGCTTTTACACTGATGTCATATTTTTTTTAATTATGTGCATGCTGTGCTTATTTATTTAAATTATAATTGTCACCTGATTTATTGTGCTGATGTGGTTAGGTATGTAAGTTATACTTTGTGATTTATCTGCTTGCGCCTTCATGTTTACTTATTAAGATTACATATGAACACTTATTTGCTTATGCTGATATGATGCTAATGACCTGTTTGCTGCTACGCGTGTGGATTGCATATTTATACATTTCTGTTGTTGTCATAACTACTCTTTAATTTGGTGTATAGAAATGCTGATATACTGTGTACAAACATAGAGTTTAGGTCACACTATTGTATTAATTATAGATTGTTTGCTTGGCAGAGCCTCGTTGTAAGAATTGTGCTGCATCCACGTGTTGACATTCTGTTCTCTACTGGTATATTTTCTCGCTATTGCCTGTTTCGCTTACGCTCAGTGCCTTATATTTTTAAGATAAGAAAATGAACTGCTATAATTCGACGAACGACATTAGTACAAGAAACTTCATAGAAGTCACATGAGCTGAGGTTTTATGGAAGCTGTATAAATTTATGCTAATAGGAAGGAAGCTAACGACATGACATGACATGACATAGGTTTAGACCATTGACAGTTATTACACCGCATTCTTCGTGAGCAATTGAAATAGTAAGTGAAACTTGACACAAAAAATACTCTACATGTTTGCTTCTGTTTGCCATAATTCTCGAAGTGGTGTACACACTGTAAAATATTATGATCATTCACACTCCGTAATCGTACTTAATTACTGAGAGTTATTCGAACTAAGTCTGTTAGAGGTCATGTATGCATTTCTTTGTTTATAATTCACAATGAATAGAAGATTTGGGTTAGATGGATTACACAGAGGTTGTGTGTTGACAGTGTGTCTTCGGATTGCATGGGATGATGAGGTTTCCATTAGGATTTTATCTGTACTTGTTCGAGGAGACTGACTAGAGGAAAGAGTTGTTATGGAAGTGAAATGATATTGGCGATAAGGTTTATATGTGTCGACGTATTGAAGAGGTATTATTGAGGTATTGAGATTATGTGAAGTTGATGATTATTGGAGTTTTGGTGGACAAGAGGTAAGGTAAATGATATTGATGATAAGATTTATATGTATCGACGTAAGAGGTATTATTGAAGTATTGAGATTATGTCATGCTGATGATTATTGGAGTTTTGGTGTATAAGAGGTAAAGTAAGTGAGGTGCATTTTTTTTTTGTTGGTCTATATGGAACAACGAGGATGAAGATAGCAGACTAGAACACTAAAGTGGAAGGAAGATTGTCTACACACACTTTGTCAAATCACTAAGCAGTATATACATTTTTTTGGAGAGAGGAAGTAATTGCATATCTTGGCTCACTGACAGTTGTTCAGCAACCGTACATTTTGATCTGGCTTGGCAAACATTGGTCTTGACATGATGACTATGACGTTGACTTAACTATTATTGACTGTTATACATTGCTGCCACTACTACTTGATACACATGATGAACATCAAATTTTGACAGAATTGCATTTACACAGTTAACACTATTCAATTACACAGTAGTACTTAATGTGGATGAAAGATGAGTGAGTGTGTTTTGTGTGTTTTCCTTTCCTAATCCTACCCACCTATCTCCTAAATATTATTTTATTTGTTTGTAGTGGCTTGCACTGACACACATAAATATTATAAGTTTACTGATATTTGAGTATTTGTAATAGTTAATATGACAATTATCTGATATCATTTGTGTGTTTATTAGAATTTGTATGTTTAGTGTAAGAGCATTGTAAAAGCATTTGTATGTGTATTCAAACTATTGTTCATGCTTGAACTGTCTGATTAGTGATGGTGAATATTATAAACTGTTACCTGCACTTTTCAACATAATGGGTGCCACTTAGGAATGATTAATTTCTGCTGATGAACTGTGTGATTAGGATAGTGAATAATATGGACTGTTACTTGTACTTTTTCTACATGATTGGTACCACTAGGACATGTTTAATTTCTGCTAATAAACTCTGATGAACAGTGTGATCAGTGATAGTGAATATTATGGACTGCTCTCTGGACCTGCTCATCATTGCTAGGTGCAACTGATGGACTGCTTCTGCTGAAATGATGTCACTTGTTGGTGTCTGCACCTGCTCAACATTACTGGGTGCACAGATGGAGCTACTTCTATGGAAATGATGTCACTTGTCGGTGTCTGTACCTACTCAATATTGCTGGGTGCCACTGTTAGAACTGTTTCTACTGAAATGATGTTACTTCTTGCTATCTGCACCTACTCAACATTGCTGGGTGCCACAGATGGAACTGCTTCTACTGAAATAATGAGACTTGTTGGTGTCTGCACCTGTTCAACATTGCTGGGTGCAACTGATGGAGCTACTTCTATGGAAATGATGTCACTTGTTGGCGTCTGCACCTGTTGACCATTGCTGGGTGCCACTGTTGGAACTGTTTCTACTGAAATGATTTAACTTCTTGCTGTCTGCACCTACTCAACATTGCTGGGTGCCACTGTTGGAACTGTTTCTACTGAAATGATGTTACTTCTTGCTGTCTGCACCTACTCAACATTACTGGGTGCCACTAATGGAACTGCTTCTACTGAAATGAAGTCACTTGTTGGTGTCTGCACCTGTTCAACATTGCTAGGTGCCACTACTGGACTGATTCTACTGAAATGATGTCACTTGTTGGTGTCTGCACCTGTCAACATTACTGGGTGCCACTGATGAACCGCTTCTGCTGAGAAATGTGACTTGTTGCTATGTGTACCTCTTCAACATTGCTGGGTGCCACAGATGGAACTGCTTCTACTGAAATAATGTCACTTGTTGCTGTCTTCACCTACTCAACACTACTGGGTGCCACTGATGAACTGCTTCTACTGAAATAATGTCACTTGTTGCTGTGTGTACCTGCTCAACATTACTGGGTGCCACAGATGGAACTACTTTTACTAAAATGATGTCACTTGTTGGTGTTTGCACCTGTTGACCATTGCTGGGCTGGAATTATCAACTTTTTTTTTTTTTTGAATAATTAAAAGTATTTTATGTGAACATTTGTATAAACTAATTTTTTGTGTATTGTGTAAACTATTATGTAAAGTCACATGTATGAAAGAATTTGTATTGCCTACTGTATTTCATATATTAGGTTATTGAAAGGTCAGTGCAAAGCCAAAATTTTAACTAATTATGTGATATTTAGGTATTAATATTATCTTTTATTTTTGTCTGTATTTTTGTGGACGAATTTGGTGGTATTTTTACCACCAATGCTGGCAAAAATACCATCAAATTCTGGCCTGTGGAGGAGGGGCATATGAAAGGTGGCTACACTGAGCCACTGCGCCAGAGATTGCGCCAAAGAGTATTATTCAGCCGCCTCCACAGTGCTTGTCGAGAGCTCGTAGTAGTCGGTGCCTGTCGAGGACTCGTAGTAGTCTGTGCTGAGATGCCGTAGTGAAGAGTGTTTGTTAAGATGTGCTAGTAGGCAGTGCTTGCTGAGATGTGATATTGGAGAGTTCTGGTTGAGATGTGGTAGTAGCGAGTCGGTGTGGAGAGACTGTAATGTCTAGAGTGCTTTTTATCAATATAAATTAAGGTAACAAACTACTTTTCTTTTTTTTTCTCATTATTTCAATGTCCTGAATAATGCGTCATTACAGGTTCAGTCAACAAAGCATCTGGCGTGTGTTCTTGTATTAGAGTGTAATTCTGGTTTTCTTGCGTAATTATAGTATTTCTAATTTTCTTTTATCACGTCAGTATAATTGGTATTTAAAAATTCTTGTCTTGTTGAAGAAAAACCGTGCCAGATGTGCGTTGAGTCATACTTCCACATACAGAACAGTTATACTTGTGCTTTGGTTTTGTAGGTTTCATAGTTGCTGGGGACTTAATTAATTAATTGTGTTAACGAAAATTTTCATTGCATACTTTGTTGTTGTTCTATGCAGTCAGATTGCGTAATAATACTAGTCAGGGCCAACCGTTTACGAAACAGCGTAATCGGACATACAGCTACGAAAAGTATTTTCATTATATTTAGTTAAGCCCCCATGCATGTACTCTTTAATTTGGTATATAGAAATGCTGATATACTGTGTATGAACATAGAGTTTAGGTCACACTATGGTATTAATTATAGATTGTTCGCTTGGCAGAGCCTCGTTGCAAGAATTGTGCTGCATCCACTTGTTGACATTCTGTTCACTACTGGTATATTTACTCGTTATTGCATGTTTTGCTTACGCTCTGCGCCTTATATTTTTAAGATAAGAAAATGAACTGCTATAATTCGACGAACGACATTAGTACAAGAAACTTCATAGAAGTCACATGAGTTGAGGTTTTATGGAAGCTATATAAATGTATGCTAATAGGAAGGAAGCTAACGACATGACGTACCAAAACTAGGTTTAGAACATTGACAGTTATTACACTGCATTTTTCGTGAGCAATTGAAATAGTAAGTGAAACTTGATACAAAAAATACTCCACATGTTTGCTTCTGCCATAATTCTTGAAGTGGTGTACACACTGTGAAATATTATGATCATTCACACTCCATAATCGTACTTAATTACTGAGAGTTATTCGAACTAAGTCTGTTAGAGGTCATGTATGCATTTCTTTTGTTTATAATTCATAATGAGTAGAAGATTTGGGTCAGATGGATTACACAGATGTTGTGTGTTGACAGTGTGTCTTCGGATTGTATGGGATGATGAGGTTTGCATTATGATTTTATCTGTACTTGTTCGAGGAGACTGACTAGAGGAAAGAGTTGTTATAGAAGTGAAATGATATTGGTAATAAGGTTTATATGTATCGACGTATTGAAGAGGTATTATTGAGGTATTATTGAGATTACGTGAAGTTGATGATTATTGGAGTTTTGGTGGACAAGAGGTAAGGTAAATGCTATTAATGATAAGGTTTATATGTATCGACGTAAGAGGTATTATTGAAGTATTGAGATTATGTGATGCTAGTGATTATTGGAGTTTTGGTGTATAAGAGGTGAAGTAAGTGAGGTGCATATTTTTTTTTGTTGGTCTATATGGAACAAGGAGGATGAAGATAGCAGACTAGAACACTAAAGTGGAAGGAAGATTGTCTACACACACTTTGTTAAATCACTAAGCAGTATATACTTTTTTTTGGAGAGAGGAAGTAATTGCATAACTTGGCTCACTGACAGTTGTTCAGCAACCGTACATTTTGATCTGGCTTGGCAAACATTGGTCTTGACATGATGACTATGACGTTGACTTAACTATTATTGACTGTTATACATTGCTGCCACTACTACTTGATACACATGATGAACATCAAATTTTGACAGAATTGCATTTACACAGTTAACACTATTCCATTACACAGTAGTACTTAATGTGGATTAAAGATGAGTGAGTGTGTTTTGTGTGTTTTCCTTTCCTAATCCTACCCACCTATCTCCTAAATATTATTTTATTTGTTTGTAGTGGCTTGCACTGACACACATAAATATTATAGGTTTACTGATATTTGTGTATTTGTAATAGTTAATATGACAATTATCTGACATCATTTGTGTGTTGTTATGATTTGTATGTTTAGTGTAAAAGCATTTGTATGTGGATTCAAACTATTGTTCATGCCTGAACTGTCTGATTAGTGATAGGGAATATTATGGACTGTTACCTGCACTTTTTCAACAGAATGAGTGCCACTTAGAAATGTTTAATTTCTGCTGATGAACTGTGTGATTAGGGATAGTGAATATTATGGACTGTTACTTGTACTTTTTCTACATGATTGGTGCCACTAAAACATGTTTAATTTCTGCTTATAAACTCTGATGAGCAGTGTGATCAGTGATAGTGAATATTATGGACTGTTACTTGTACTTTTTCTACATGATTGGTGCCACTAGGACATGTTTAATTTCTGCTAATAAACTTTGATGAACAGTGTGATCAGTGACAGTGAATATTATGGACTGCTCTCTGGACCTGCTCATCATTGCTAGGTGCAACTGATGGAACTGCTTTTATTGAAATGATGTCACTTGTTGGTGTCTGCACCTGTTCAACATTGCTAGGTGCCACTGATGGACTGCTTCTACTGACATAATGTCACTTGTTGGTGTCTGCACCTGCTCAACATTACTGGGTGCCACTGATGGAACTGCTTCTATTGAAATGAAGTCACTTGTTGGTGTCTGTACCTGCTCAACATTGCTAGGTGCCACTAATGAACTGCTTCTACTGAAATAATGTCACTTGTTGGTGTGTGTACCTGCTCAACATTACTGGGTGCCACTGATGAACTGCTTCTACTGAAATAATGTCACTTGTTGCTGTCTGCACCTGCTCAACATTGCTGGGTGCCACTAATGGACTGATCCTACTGGAATAACGTCACTTGTTGGTGTCTACACTTATTCAACACTACTGGGTGCCACTGTTAGAACTGTTTCTACTGAAATGATGTTACTTCTTGCTGTCTGCACCTACTCAACATTGCTGGGTGCCACTGATGGATTGCTTCTACTGAAAAGATGTCACCTGTTGGTGTTTTTTTTGTATAAACTGATTTTTTGTGTATTGTGTGAACTCTTATGTAAAGTCACATGTATGAAAAGAAGTTGTATTGCTTACTGTATTTCATATATTAGGTTATTGAAAGGTCAGTGCAAAGCCAAAATTTTAACTAATTATGTGATATTTAGGTATTAATATTATCTTTTATTTTTGTCTGTATTTTTGTGGACGAATTTGGTGGTATTTTCACCACCAATGCTGGCAAAAATACCATCAAATTCTGGCCTGTGGAGGAGGGGCATATGAAAGGTGGCTACACTGAGCCACTGCGCCAGAGATTGCGCCAAAGAGTATTATTCAGCCGCCTCCACAGTGCTTGGGGAGAGCTCGTAGCAGTCAGTGCCTGTCGAGGTCTCGTGGTAGGCAGTGCTTGTTAAGAACTCGTAGCAGAGAGTGTTTGTTGAGATGTGCTAGTAGGCAGTGCTTGCTGAGATGTGATACTGAAGAGTCTTGTTGAGATGTGGTAGTAGAGAGTCGGTGTGGAGATATATTGTAAGGATTAGAGTGATTTTCATCAATATAAATGAGGTAACAATCTCCGTTTCTTTTTTTCTCATTATTTCAATGTCCTGAATAATGCGTCATTACAGGTTCAGTCAACAAAGCATCTGGCTTGTGTTCTTGTATTAGAGTGTAATTCTGGTTTTCTTACGCAATTATAGTATTTCTATTTTTTAATTACTTCAGTATAAATGATATTTAAAATTTTTTGTCTTGTTGAAGAAGAACCGTCCCAGATGTGTACGTTGAGTCACACTCCCACACACAGAACAATTACACTTGTGCTTTGGGTTCGTAGGTTTTATAGTTGCTGGGGACTTAATTAATTAATTGTGTTAACGAAAATTTTCATTTCATTCTTTGTTGTTGTTCTATGCAGTCAGATTGCGGACAAATACTAGTCAGGGCCAACCGTTTACGAGACTTGCGTAATCGAACTTACAGCTACTAAAAATATTTGCATTTTATTTAATCAAGCCCCCATGCAAAGTGTCTTGTATCATCCTACAGTCAATCATCTTCGACAGCTTCCCGTGCACCACAGAATCATCAGCAAACAACTGCAGATTGCTGTCCACCCTATCCTCCACATCTTTCACGTATTGGAAACAATAGCGATCATATCAGACTTTCCTGGGGTACTCCTGCACTCCTGACGAAGCCCTTGTCTCCGATGAACACTCGCAGTCGACAACAACAAACTGGGATCTATTACTTCTACATCTGCATGATGGCTATTGTGTAAGTATTATAATTGTTTCCCTGAGACATTTAAGTCTCTTCATTATCTACGTTAACGATAGAAGCAGAAGAAATGAATTAAAATTGGTACTGATGCAGGGACTCTAACGCGGATCTTCTTGCTTGCTAGGCAGAAATGCTAACCAATAAACCACCGCAGTACAATGGTCAACATTGCTGCATGTGGTAGTTCGTGCAGCAATGTTGACCATTGTACTGCGGTGGTGTAATGGTTAGCATTTCTGCCTAGCAAGCAAGAAGATCCGCGTTAGAGTCCCGGCAACAATACCAACTTTATTCATTTCTTCTGTTTCGATCATTATCGTAGATTGTGTAGATAGTTCCGTCTCCCAAGACGACAAAAGTCGTTCACAGGTTCTCTGCGGATACGTTCCTGGTTTCACGAAGACTCAAACGCACGCAACTGCACCTCGACTGCCTCGTTAAATCAACCGATCTTAATCCCACAGAAACTGTCTGGGACTGTTTCGAACAAAGGATGAAACGTAGTAATCAACGTCGCAGCAATTTGGGTGATCAAAGGGACCTAGGCATCAATGCATCGCTTCAGCTGGATTTGCGATACCTGAACAGAATTGTGGACCTCCGTTCTTGGCAAATTGAGGCCATTATCAACGCAAGAGGCGGAGGTACGTAGTATGATAGTGATGTCTCCTTGAGGAGACCTATTATATTTCTGGTGTGCTCACATCAGAAGCGAATCGACACATCAGTGTTTTGTTAGTCGTGTTATGTCAACTTACTTTCGGAATATGGATGTGCGGGATTCAAATCCATGACCAGCTATACCAGTGTAGTTTATTCCTTATTTCCCTAAATCGCTTTAAGGCAAATGCAGCACGCCTCTTTCAAAAAGATCACCCCGTTTTATCCAATTCGAACTTATGCTCCGTCTTTGATGACGTCGTCATCGACGGGCCGTTAATCTTAATTTTCCCTTTTTAAATGTTCATGACGTGACGGAAGAGAAAGCTTTCCTGCTGAATACTAGTTGAGACAAGCACTGCCTCCTGTACGCCATATGACGCCTCAAGTTGCACCGGACAACAAAGAAAAAGTGAAAGAGATTGATTGTTTGAAAGAGAGAGAGACGTATTTGTAGGCTCATTTATGCAAGGACGGCCGCGGCGTGGAAGCGCGCGCGAGTGGGCCTGCCAATTCTCAGTTTCCCTGAGCGAACCTGATAGCCGCAATCATCGCGCGGCCTCGCCACGCCTCCTGGCTGCACGGCGAAACAAAAGCCCTGTTGTGGAGGCCGGCTGCAGTGTGTGGAGCGTCCACTAGCGTGACGGCGCTGTCTGGCCGCTGGTGAAACTTCAGACTCAAGTCTGCGGGACAGAACAGCCGCCGTCGTCCCTAACGGCCGAGATGCCGCGTCCGAGGCCACTACAGGAATCTGTGTTGCGACACAGACGGCTACCGCTCCGCCTGAGACAGCGAAACACATTAGCTAATGTGTTCGAGCCTCCGTTCAGCGGAAATTTGTGTCCATGTCTGAGCGCCGATATTTGTGTGCTGTGTGTTTGTAAGTGTGTGTGTGTGTGTGTGTGTGTGTGTGTGTGTGTGTGAGGGGGTACTGTGAAAAAAAAAGGGAGGGGGGTGAAGAAAGATGGGCGCCATTGAGAGATCCACACGTCTCTACTGTCACAGCAAAGCATAATAAAATGTTTGCAGGCATCGAAGTTTCGTTTGATTCCATAGCAGTGCAAACTACGATTGTTAGAGATCTGCACGGATGCGGCTCTATCTGCAGTAATTCCCTATTACCGACGTATTCGCCGCGAAAAGTTCAGCACCCATTTTGGTATTTAAAATGCGTTGTTTTACGTTCGTGTCTCAATTGCACATTTATTTATCACATTTATTTACAAAGTGTACAATTTTGCTTCCGCCGTTTGCCTAATAGGTGGTGACAACAGTAAGTAGCGGTCGAAAGAAACAGATCGCAGACGTCAAGCAGTTAACTTGAACCTCGGTCAACATATCCTCATTAAAACATTGGTCGATTTTTGTCTGCATCATAAAGTTGTTCTTGATTGAAAATGTCAGTTTACGAGCCTAATTCTTGTCATTTGCGGGAGGTGTTACTGTTTTGTTTCAATATGAAGAAAACAGCGGCTGAGTCTCATCGAATGCTCTCAAGTACGTGTAGTAAGGACGCTAGTAGTGAAAGAACGTGTCGTGAGTGGTTTCAACGCCTCAAGAACGGGTGATTTTAACGTTGTAGACCGGCATAGTGGTGGAAGAGAGAATGTTTTCGAAGATGCGGAATTGGAGACATTGCTGAGGGAAGACTCGCGTCAAACTGCAGAAGAATTGGCACGATTAATGGGAGTGACACAGCAAACCATTTCAAAACGTCTCAAGGCTATGGGCATGATTCAGAAAGAAGGAACTTGGGTCCCGTGTGAGCTGAAACCAAGAGACGTTGAACGGCGTTTGTGTGTTTGTGAAGCCGGCCGCCGTGGTCTCGCGGTTCTAGGCGCGCAGTCCGGAACCGCGCGATTGCTACGGTCGCAGGTTCGAATCCTGCCTCAGGCATGGATGTGTGTGATGTCCTTAGGTTAGTTAGGTTTAAGTAGTTCTAAGTTCTAGGGGACTGATGACCACAGCTGTTAAGTCCCATAGTGCTCAGAGCCATTTGAACCATTTTTTTGTGTTTGTGAACAGTTTCTTCAGAGGCAAAAACGGAAGCATCGCACTGTGAGCGGGGACGAAAAATGGGTTCATTACGATAACCCTAAACGCAAAAAATCGTGGGGATATCCCGGCCATGCTTCCACGTCGACGGCCAAACCGAATATTCACGAATCCAAGATCATACTTTGCATTTGGAGGGACCAGCTCGGCGTCGTGTACTATGAGGTGTTAAAACCAATTGAAACAATCATAGGTGCTCGTTATCGAACGCAGTTAATGCGTCTGAGCAGAGCATTAATAGACAAACGGCCGCAATGCAGCGACAGGCGCTATAAAATGATTTTGCAGCAAGACAGCGCTCGACCCCACGTTGCAAAAGAAGTCCAAACGTACTTGGAAACGTTAAAATCGGAAGTCCTACCCCACCCGCCGTATTTTCCAGACATTGCTCTCCCTGACTATCACCTGCTTAGATCAACGGTGCACGGCCTGGTTGACCAACACTTCTGATCTCATGAAGAAGTCACAAGTTGGATCGATTCGTGGGTCGCTTCAAAAGATGAACAATTTTTTGCACGCGGGATTCGTACACTGCCCGAAAGATGGGACAAAGTAATGGCCAGCGATGGAAAATACTTTGAATGATAATGTTCAAATGTGTGTGAAAACTTATAGGACTTAACTGCTAAGGTCATCAGTCCCTAAGCTTACACACTACTTAACCTAAATTATCCTAAGGACAAACACACACACCCATGCCGAGGGAGGACTCGAACCTCCGCCGGGATCAGCCGGACAGTCCATGACTGCAACGCCTTAGACCGCTCGGCTAACCCCACGCTTTGAATGATACGTGTGTAACCAATTTGTTTCATTAAAGCCTCAAATGTTTGGGTAAAAACGGAGCAAGCAAAGTTGTACACCTTGTATTTATTTATTCTTGCTATGACTAGTTTCGATCAAAGGCGATCACCTTCATATCCAAAAGCAAAGTAAAAAAAAAAAAAAGAAAGAAAGAAATATACACGGTGTTTTGCAATAGGTAGAAAAGCATTGAAGGTAACTGTTGCATTGGGTTCGTAAACATGTTCGTAGCGGTTTTGTTCTGCAAGTTGGTATTCCGACTGCTGTTGGTTTATTTAGCGATTACCATTTTTTTTGTAGTTCACTGTTGCTATTAAAGTTTACATATTGTCATTTTATCAATTGGAGATAGTGAGTGAAGCTGTGGATGCAAGAAAATGGAGTGCCAGGTGGAGACTTGGGAACATTTTCTCGTTTGAATGTGGATCGTTTTGACATTAATGATTCTCCACGCTAAGAGAGACTTTCGGTGTTTGATAATGATCGTTTAAACGCATTAATCCACAATGATACACGTCAGTGTAATCGAGAACTAGCAAATGTGATGAGCCGTATCATTCCCACCAACGTGCGATATCTGTATGCAGTGTGCTAGTTCAAAAATCGAATGTATGGGTACCGCATGCTCTGAGCCAAAATCACAAAAATCAGTGGGTTGTCTTGTGTGCGTCATCAATTGGCTCATGAGAAACACTGACCATTCCTGCCTCTATCGTTACTAGTGACGAGTATTGATATGTTTATACTAACATAAAGAAACGAAAGAAATACCTGAGTCCAAACAAAGCAGCAACTACCCGTAGAAGGACCTGCGTGCATCCACAAAAGATAATGTTACGCATCTGGTGGAACAGCGACAGTGTGGTGTACTACGAATTGCTTTCCCGTGGTGTAACCATCACTGCTGACATTTATTGTGAACAACTGAGACGTCTTCCATACGCAATCCGAGAACAACGGCCAGGAAGGCTGCGTGAAGTGATGTTGCTCCACGATAACAGCCGCCCGCATTATGCTAGACTGGCAAAAAACGCTATACAGGTGATGGGTTGGGAAGTCATTCCGCACCAAGCCTATTCACCTGATCTTGTGCCCTCACATTTTCACCTTTTCCTCTGTGTAGCGAACAATTTTCAAGGAATTTCCTTTCCGGGTGATAATGCGCTCCGAACATGGCTCGACGAATTCTTGCCCCAAAAACGACTTGATCTCTACAGTCGCGGAATCGAAAAGTTGGCCAGACTGTTATAAATACTGACGGAGAAGACATTATTGACGACTAACGTCTCTGTTATGTTTATTAAACTTGCGGGAAAACGCTGCGGACTTATACACCAACCCAATATACATAAGTAGTTGCACATGCAACCTATTGCGTTCATTAGAATTACACATAACAATGATGTAGTGTGTAGTTCCATTTGGACAAGACGCATTGCTTACGAAATACCATAGGTAAATACAACAGTTATACACAATACTTTTCTATTTATTGTAAAATTATGTAAATACTTTCGAAGCTAGCAAGGAAACTAATTGCTATATCATTTCAGTCAGGAAATTCCGGATGATATCTGCTGGGGATTTATTGGAGATGGTTCAAAAGGCTCTGAGTGCTACGGTACTTAACATCTGAGGTCATTAGTCCCCTAGAACTACTTAAACCTAACTAACCTAAGGACATCACACACATCCATGCCCGAGGTAGGATTCGAACCTGCGACCGTAGCAGTCGCGCAGTTCCGGACTGAAGCGCCTAGAACCACTCGGCCACCGCGGCCGGCTGATTCATTGGAGACCTTCTGCCAATCGTGAACATCGTCTTCCTCGTCAAAATCATCTCCATCACCATCATCAACCTCATCAAAATCGGCTTCTTCTTCTTCTCCTCCTTTAATATCTCACCACCTACTTTACTTTCTTTGGCATTAATGTCTTCGTCTTCTACATCTTGATCTGCCTTCTTCTACTTTCGGAATAGCTGTCCCAATCTCTGAAGCGTTTGAGAAAAATGTTTAAGTGCTTTTCCCAGTACAGAGTCAGCTTAAGGTTGCCTATTTTGCAGCAATATTTCATGAAGATACTAATAAAACTTGACGATATTTTTTTGTGTCCAATATAAGGGACAGCTGGATTAGGGGCTGAAATTGAGAATAAAACAATATCTCCGTTAAGACTGTGTAATTATTGTGTGTGTGTGTGTGTGTGTGTGTGTGTGTGTGTGTGTGTGTGTGTATTGTATATTGTAACGGTGACCTACAAACGACGGAGAGGCTTCATCCCCCCGTAGCCATCAGTGGTTCACAACCCCACAAATGGCCACAGCAGTCCACCCGCCCCACCGCCGCCCCACACCGAACCCAGGGTTATTGTGAGGTTCTGCTGCCAGTGGATTTCCCCCCCACCCCCAGAGACGAACGAGCGCTGCGCCTGCTCTGTTGTGCTTAGTGGGGCACGCTCTAGTGGGAAAGTTGTGTATACGCTGACTACGCGGAACTACGTACACAACAATTACAATAATGTTGCCTCACTAAAATAAGCATTAAATAAAGAGAGAGAGGAAATTTACTGTGATGTATAAATCTGAGACATTAAATTTATTATGAAAATGCTGATGATGAGGCAAAAGTGAAAATATTGTAAACAATTTGTTGATGTTGTTTGCATACACAAAATAAATCAACTAGCTCCCTCTTAAAACGTATCGGATTATCCTGAAAACAAATAACTTTGCCCCAAAAATGTGATTTTAAAAGTAGGGCAGCCACAGCTAAGATATGATTGATTGACAAATTCATACAGCAGAACAAGTGTTTAAATATAGATGTTAAAACTATTAAAATATAAAACTGAATGAGTAGTCCAAAAGTCCGCTGTATCTGCATTCATTTAAGCCGATTACAGACTCACATAATCGGTTTCGCAACTTTCAAGTTGCATCTACTAGTTTATACAAATGTCATCTCATACGGTACAAGGAATTGTTACAGAATGCCGCAGAGCAACAGTTGGAGTGGCTAGGCTTGTCGCGTGATAGATAATGAGCTCTGGTCTGCTGCCAGCTAGGAGTTTGTCATGTCCCTGCATGTAGACAAGTACGTGGTCATTCCACTCCATGTCTCTCCGTACGCATACTTCCAGATGGGGCTGCTGATTGCTCGGAGATCGTGTAATCATACAATAACGGGGATATCCGCGTATTGATGCGCAATAAAAAAATTGGCAGTTATCTTACTTTGTCTTTCAGATCTGTGTTATGGCAATGCTGTTTGTATGTTTACGTGCGATAAAATATAAAATTCCAGATTGAGCTTCTACGGCAATACAATAAGGTTTCTACGAAACCGAAGTGTGCTCTACTTTTCCTGTATAACAGCTTTCATAAGAGGCCAGTAGAATTCGACTACGTGCAACAGAATTCCGCATGCGCCTACGATGTACTTGTGAGGATTTCCAAGCGACTTCACGCCCATATTGATGTGTCTTAATAACTGCCTTTGTCTTTAATAGACCGACCGAAGCGATAAACACACGTCATAATGCTTCTAATTTCTAATCTAATGGCTGTGTAGTAGTTTAGAGACTCATTACACAAGAACCATTAAACTGTTTATTGCATTCACACACACAATAAACTGCAATTAAGTCAGCATTTCGACTCTATATTAAGAAAATATCTTGACGTCAATCGCGATCTGTGAAAATCCTATTTCTTTCTTTTTTTTCGTAAAGTACAGTGATTAATGTACGCACGCTATTCAGTTGTTTGTAACCGGGTGCTCTAGACTGAAATTCTCACTCATCGATCTAACGCTATGTGTTTCAAATGGCTCTGAGCACTATGGGACTTAACTTCTGAGGTCATCAGTCCCCTAGAACTACTTAAACCTAACTAACCTAAGGACATCACACACATCCATGCCCGAGGCAGGATTCGAACCTGCGACCGTAGCGATCGCGAGGTTCCAGACTGTAGCGCCTAGAACCGCTCGGCCACCCCGGCCGGCGGACATCCGCAACTGAGCATCGTAATAGACATGGAAATCGCTGCTTCATTTGTAAGGCTTTCATGTTTAAATTCACAGCCGGTTCGGGCTAACAAATTACCTGGAATGTGTCGTGAATTAAGAAATAAAAGCCTTACAACTGAAGCGGTGATTTCCAGGTATATTACGTTTCGTGGTTCTCCTGAAGCACTTAAGAAGGCTGTCGGAATGGTACTTTAAATAAGTCATTGTCGAGCCCTTCCACACCCTTGTGCAACTGAATTTCTGTTCGGTTCTAATGACAATGACGTCGACAAAACGTTAAATTCAAACCTTTTTTCTCCCTTTCTTCCTTTGAATACGTCGTGATGGTGTTCCTGTGAATAGCGGTAAGATACTGAGATATCATTCAGCAAAATGATACATTTTGATAATTTTTTATTTGGTTGGAGCCACAGTCATAGCAAATTTTTTGAATGATACTGCCACCATTTGACTGCAATAATTTTCATTTTATTGTTATACATCCGGACAGGGCCCCGCAGGGGTTGGCTGTGATAGATACCGGGGAAAACATCAGACAACGCTCGAAGGCCAATGCTTTGAATACGTGGAAGTTGTGGGGTGTAAGGCCAGGCACCGTTTATCTAATAAAAGCCCCTTTTTTACCTTTAAAATTTTACAACTTTATTAGCTTGATTTTAAAATACTGAGCGAACATTCGTTATCATGAACAACAAGATCGTCAATAGGCTTTGTTAATGAAAGTTCATGAAGTATTTTAACAGATCAGAGAACAGCTCTCAAAATCAATTTACAATACTTAAAACTCAAAATCCCTTTTTAAGCAAAGGAAGAAAGTACAAATTGCATAATGCAAGGTTAAATAAAAGATTCTAACGCCACATGGCAATACCAAAATTTTCGTAGATATGACCTGTGTATGTACAGGCAATAAAATATTGATCACAAAATTTTTAGCTAAAACAACTTAAATTCAATAAAATCTGACTACTATCAACGCACACTCAAACCCCGTAGCCTGTACGATGCGCACCGTATCACAAAATATTTTCCTTCTTTTTAAACACTTTACATCATCAATATCCTTACATGTGACGCATGCTACCGCCAACGAATTATGACAAATAATTAAGCATAAATATTATAATTAACCGAGTATGTAAAACTTTTCCTTTCAAAGTCAAAAAAACAAATCAACTCTTCAGCTCAGTGGTTACATCCGTTAAAAAAATATACAATACATATATTTTGATATCGTCGTGGTCATGCGCTGTTCTGCACCGTACTGCCCTTCAGAATCACATGCGGCACGGGGAAAACTTTCCACGATGAATACAACGTTAACAAAGTGCAACCAACTTACACAACTTGCGTACTAGGATTATATGCCGATGTGGATGCGGCTCGCAAATCTTAAAACGGGCGAGGGAGTAGATGCCGTACTATTGAGCACTTCGACTATACCGCACAGAACCAAACACCAATACGGTGGGGCAGACAAGAGAGAAATCAACAACTGTTGCAAGGCAACCCCAGTAAAGGCAGTAAGAAAATATTTGGGGCTTTAAATCCTTGGGAAGGCCACACCAAACCACAGAATGACGTCCCAAGCTGCGTTATGAGAATACTATCGGCGATTTTGCCACGACAAGTAGAACCTTAAAATACTATAAGAAGTGAACTGCAATTAACACGATTCATAAGCCTCTGACTGAAAAGCTCCATCTTTCCCTTACTACAAACACTTAACAGTACCTCCAAGGTTCACTCGCGTACACTACGAGAGTGTCAAATTACTTGTTACAACTGTAGGTAACAGCTGAACACGCTGGGGCCTACTTAGGTTTCTTAATAAGACAAGCAATGATTCGGTGCCTCACTTGGATCCACCTTCGATCCAGTCGTTTACTTTAAAGCAGCTAAATAGATGACAGTGCCGATATCAACGCTCTCCTCCCAAGCAGCACTCTAACTGCAGACTGCAGTACCGAAGCAAAGCTTACACCACTCACAAGTCTGGTATACGCGGCACCAACGTGCACCTTTTTAGAATTCTTTTGTTCACCTCATGCGCGAAACTTGTCGTAATTCTTCGTCGGAATCCAAGGGCAGAACCAAGGAATCACTTTTCAGTCCTTGAATGACCACACGACGATCGCCCTCGGGACAACACCGGCCCTGCACACTAGGATCTTCGAGCCCACGGCGTTCCGTCCCCAGCCGACTGCTTCTGCGGGGCCCACCGACCAAGCGGCCTTGCCCTCCGACACCGACGTCGCTCCTCACGCACAGTCCAGCACTAACTCCCAACAAGCCCCTTCTTCCGCCTCTCGGCGCGCGGGAAGCCAACTCGCCAAAGATATGCGGCAACCAGAGACTCCAATCCGATCTCGATATTGACACCGCAGCGAGTACTGAGAAGGCGGGTGGTTTCAAAAGACCAAAAAATTTTAAATAGCGAGCCGTACCGGCTCACATCCATATCTAGCCCTTAGGTCATTTTCAAGTAAAAAATCACAGAAGCAAGAAACGGGCAATCATGAAAAACAGAGTACAAATACCATGATTCTTTACCTTATTTACATAGCAAACGACATCGGATTAGGGTGTAATACAAGTCTGTGTCAAAATATATCTGGCTATATAGGCCAGATCTGTCAATATTAGAAGTGAGAACATCTCTAGAACGCCTAAATACATTGCAAACTCTCATTTCTGGACCCTATAGCACAGCAGTTACATGAAACTGCTAATCAATAAATAGGTATGCGCCACACTATCGTGTCTGAAGAATAAGTGTCGAGGGCATAGATGAAACATCTTCCAAAGATCGCGTGAGACACATCACAGTCGGCACAAGGCAACCTGTGGTATGTTAGGGAACTAGGTAACTGAATTATTTATCTTTGCATACATTGGTACACAACAGTCGCCGAGGTCGCTAAAGTACGCATAGATGGCGGTTGACTCTGAAGTAAGCCGGTTCGAATTCTGGTGCTGGATGAAATGTTTACTGCTGATATTTGGCCAACAAGAGGGACGGGTGGGGGGGGGGGGGGGAGGGGGGGGCGTAAAGTTCCTTATCACCAGACTTCAAGAAATTTCATTTGCGACCGTGAAAATTAGTAAGGTGAAGTGAAACGAACGTATGGCATTATTGACCGGGAGATCCTGCCTGCCTGGGGTTGATCGGCCGCCCGAAGCAAGCTTTTCCATTTGACGTCACTTCGGCTACTCGCCCGTCTTCGCGATGCGTATGAGATGAATTGATAAGGACAACACAAACACTCCGTCTCCGACCCAGCCGGGAGTCCAACCAGGGACCTCGTGATGTAGAGGCAGCGACGCTAAACATTACACCACGAGCTGCGGGCCACAAGTCAAGTAAATCTTGCTCTCACATACGAGGAGCGTTCAATAAGTAATGAAACACTTTTTTCTGAAATAGGTCGGTTTTATTCAGAATTCCAGTACACTATAGTATTCCATGCCCTTTTGGGTACAAAACTCTGCCAATGTAATCTCCGTTCAATGCGACGGTCTTACGCCATCTTACAGTGAGAGAGCTGTATGCCCACATGATACCATTCTGCTCGTCGACATCGGAGCCAATGTCTTGCTGCATCAGTAACCTCCTCATCATCCGCGGACTGCTCCCCGCAGAGTGCATCCGTCATTGGGTCACAAAGATGCAAGGTAGGAGACACGGGCTGTAGGGTGGATGATGAAGAGTAGTACAGTGAAGTTTTCTGAGCTCCTTCAGCTGTGTAGATTTGTGGTAGCACTACCAACAGAGACGTCCAGTTGTGCAGTGAGCTGTTTGATTGTGATCCGTCGATCACCTCGAATGAGAGTGTCCGCACGTTCCAGCATTGCAGAAGCCACAGTCGTGCGTGGCTGGCCGGCACGCGGGAGACCGGACAGGTTTCCGCGACTTTGCTGCGGTGACGATGCAGGCCTCACCCAACGACTCACCGTGCTTTTGTTCACTGCCAGGTTCCCGTAGATATTCTGCAAGTGCCTACGAATGTTATGATGCTCTGGTTTACCGCCGAAAGAAACTCAATGACAGCTCTCTGCTTGTTATGCACTTCTGTTTACAGACGCCATTTTGAAGGCTACGTATAGCGCCACAAACTATAGCAACTTCATGAAACTATAGGGGCTGAAGCGGCAATGTTCCACGACGTCCCACAACTAATTCTGCATTTTTTTCAGCTGAAATCGGCCGAGACAAAAAATGTATTGTATTACTTATTGCACGCTCCTCGTAGAACAAGAATTGTTTCAGGAAAATGTGGAATTTCTACCTAGAAAAACCTGGAAACCTCAAAGAAATTTTTTGATGGAACAATGTCGCCGCTCTCGTTAGGAAATTTACGGCTCCATAGTTCGACCGTAGTGAGAAGCAAATGCGTGGTTATGTTGACCGAAGTGTCACGTCACCTTGTTTGTTGTGTGTTACAGTCGCATGAGCGATGTCACCCATTTGAAACGATGATATCTTTTCTAGCAATTAAGGGCAGTTTACTTTGTCCCTAATGATTCCGTCCTCGATTGCACTCTGCTCAGAGGCGAAAGAGAAACGCTCCTATAGACCTCAGGGAAGACCAGTCTGGGTTATTGAGAAATAGAGGAACACGCGAGGCAGTACTAACAGTATGACTTTTCTCAGAAGATGGGTTAAGGGAAGGTAAACATATGTTTATAGCATCTGTAGATTTATAGAACGTTTTTGACAGGAATAACTCGCTGAAATTCTTAAGGTAATCGGACCGATGGCCTCGCAGTTTGGTCCCCTCCTCCAGATCAACAAACCAACCATTAAAGATCATAAAACACAGAGAGCGAAAAATTATTTACAACTTCTACGGAAAAACAGATTGCAGTAATAAGCGTCCAAGGACGTGAAAGGGAAGCAGTGATTGAGACAGAAGCGAGACATTTGAAGAATTCAGGGAGAAGAAATTAAAACTTTGAGGTTTTGTCGACGAGATTATAAATCTGTCAGAGACGCCAAAGGATTTGGAGGAGCAGCTGAATATAACGTTAAGTTTCTTGAAAAGAAGTTTTAAGATAAACATCAACAACCAAGGGTAAAGTAATGTAGTCTAATTAAATCAGGCGATACTGAGGGAATTAGGCCAATATTAGGAAACCAGACGCTTAAAGTAACAGATGAGTTTTGCTATTTGGGTACCAAAATAATGAATGACGGCCGAAGTAGAGACTATACAAAATGCAAACTGGCTATAGAAAGAAAAGCATTTCTGAAATCGAGGAATTTGTTAACGCCTGATACATAAGACTCAGTCAATTGAAAACGAGACAAAGAAAAGTAAGTAAACTCTTTATTATTTCAGAAGTAATACATCTATTCCACAGTGACACAAGCCGGTCAATGTCTTGTTGAAAATACGTTTACGGCCGCCTACGGAACCATGAGTGTACCCAGGCATACACCTCTTCGTCCAAAGCAAATCGACGGCTGGTAGTAGAAACAATTTAGTTAAGTATTCAAAATCGTTTTTGAAATTTGTATGGAGTGAGACCAAGAGATGAATACACTAAGCAGATTCAGAAGGATGTAGGCTGCAGTAGGTACTGGGAGATGAAGCAGTTTGCACAGGATAGAGTAGCGTGGAGAGCTGCATCACACCAGTCTCAGGACTGAAGACCACAACAACAACAACATGGAGTGTAGCCTTTAACGGAAATGAAACGTGAACGGCAAGCAGTTCAGACAAGAAGAGAACAGAAGCTTTTGAAATGAAATACAGCAGAAGAATGCTGAAAATTAGATGGGTAGATGAAGTAACTAATGGAAAGTTGCTGAATAGAACTGAGGAGAAGAGAAATTTTTTGGACAGCTTGGCTAAAAGAAGGGATCGGTTGAGGAGATCCATACTGGGGCACTAAGGAATCGTCAGTTTAATAATGGAGGAAAGTGTCGGCGGCAAAAATTTCCTAAGTCACTGGAATTATACGAGATGAATACATTAAGCAGGTTCAAATGCACACAGGTTGCATTAATTATTCATAGGTCATGAGGCTGTAGAGGAAAGACTACACTTCGTTCATCATAAAAATAAACCAGATATAAATATTACTCAATGTATTCTTCCATCTTTGCTGGAATGCCACTCGATTTCGTTTCAAGTGGGGTGGAAGTCAAGCTGCCTTTAGTACAGACAATTACGGTAATAAGGATACGTTTTATGTTGTGCTTACGTGCACGTCGACTCAGCAATAATGCGGGACAATAGCTTTACCTAGTACGGAACAACAGCTTTGCCGGCTCATTTAACTTGGACAGCACTGTCCAGCCAGCTGGTCCAACCAACAAGCAGTGATGTGAATAGTTGCAGTTGAGATGTAGAAAGGTTCAAATGGCTCTGAGCACAATGCGACTTAACTTCTGAGGTCATCAGTCCCCTAGAACTTAGAACTAATTAAACCTAACTAACCTAAGGACATCACACACATCCATGCCCGAGGCAGGATTCGAACCTGCAACCGTAGCGGTCGCTCGGTTCCAGACAGTAGCGCCTAGAACTGCAGGGCCACACCGGTCGGCGAGACGTAGAAAGGACAGAGCAGAGAAACAAGATAGTTTCGAATATCATTTAATTTTTAAACGGAAAAAATAATATACGGTAACGCTTCAGCAATACGCTTCTTAGAGAAATAGTCGGAAACACAGGCTCTCGTTGTTAGCTTGTCGTAATTAGAAACGAGAGTGATTAAAATTCCTACTTAAGAACAGCCCATTGGATAATTTTTCTGCGTGGGTTATGTGTGACGCAAAGGCTTATTGCCGGAATTTTACAGTGTAGTTAAATATTGGAGCCACTGAGGGTATTGCTTACAGTCAGTCGTTTGGTAATCTCTCAGCTCCTTCCATATTCGAACCCGACACATACACTATGTGATCAAAAGTATCCGGAAACCAGGCTGAAAATGACTTACAAGTTCGTGGCGCCCTCCATCGGTAATGCTGGAATTCAGTATGGTGTAGGCCTACCCTTAGCCTTGATGACAGTTTCCACTCTCACAGGCATACCTTCTCTCAGTTGCTGGAAGGTTTCTTGGGGAATGGCAGCCCATTCTTCACGGAGTTTTCTGCACTGAGGAGAAGTATCGATGTCGGTCGGTGAGGCCTGACACGAAGTCGGCGTTCCAAAACGTCCAAAAGGTGTTCTGTAGGATTCAGGTCAGGACTTTGTGCAGGCCAGTCCATTACAGGGAGGTTATTGTCGTGTTACCACTCCGCCACAGGCCGTGCATTATGAACAGGTGCTCGATCGTGTTGAAAGATGCAATTGCCTTCCCCGAATTGCTCTTCAACAGTGGGATGCAAGAAGGTGCTTAAAACATCAATGTAGGCCTGTGCTGTGATAGAGCCACTCAAATCAACAAGAGGTGCAAGCCCCCTTTATGAAAAACACGACCACACCATAACACCAACGAATTTTACTGTTGGCACTACACACGCTGGCAGATGACGTTCACCGGACATTCGCCATACCCATACCTTGCCATCGGATCGCTACATAGTGTACCGTGATTCGTCACTCCACACAACGTTTTTCCACTGTTCAATCGTCCAATGTTTACACTCGTTACACCAAGCGAGGCGTCGTTTGGCATTTACCGGCGTGATGACTGGCTATGAGCAGCCGCTCGACCATGAAATCCAAGTTTTCTCTCCTCCTGCGTAACTGTCATAGTACTTGCAGTGGATCCTGATGAAGTTTGGAATTCCTGTTTGATGGTCTGGACAGACGTCTGCCTATTACACATTACGACCTTCTTCAACTGTCAGCGGTATCTGTCAGTCAACAGAAGAGGTCGGCCTGTACGCTTTTGTGCTGTACGTGTCCATTCACGTTTCACTTCACTATCACATCGGAAACAGTGGACCTAGGGATGTTTAGGAGTGTGGAAATCTCACGTACAGACACAAATGACAACCAATCACCTGACCACGTTCGAACTCCGTGAGTTCCGGGGAGCGCCCCATTCTGCTCTCTCACGATGTCTAATGACTACTGAGGTTGCTGATATGGAGTACCCGGCTGTAGGTGGCAGCACAATGCACCTAATATGAAAAACGTACTTTTTGAGGGGTGTCCGGATACTTTTGATCACATAGTGTATATTTCAGTACTGGAACTGTCACCTGCTACACTGATAACGAGGCGATCAACATCAGAATCCACATTTTCTCCTATTTTTTATGATATGCTTTTCTGAATCCCGCTAGCGTTAAGACAGTCACGTGCCACAAAGCACGTCTGGCAGATTAAACGTCTTGTTACTGCTCGCGACAAATCTGTGCCCTTGGCTCATATCAGCTCTGTTGGGTTCAGACTGCAGTGGTATCGTAGCAACTGTAAAAATGCAGCATTTGTACGGTGTGCACAGAGTCGCAAAAATTATTGTCTTCCATTTTTCTACGTGTAAAACAATGGAAACAATCTAAATAAAGAGTACCTGAGTTTTCATTTTTGTCCCAAAAATTAAATTTGCAATGTTTTCTTAATCTAAACAATCTCTATTAATAAACAATTAAAATTTATATTTGGAATGAAAACTGGAATTTAGCGTGTGATATCTTATGAGAAACAAGAAGATGTTCATTTTTCATAAAAAAGATTAGATATGCGCACATTACACCCGATGAATTTTGTACTTAAATGACGTAGGTATTCTAACTAAACGAAAACAAAAAGTAAAAAAAAAGACCAAAACGAGATTGGAACCATCGATCCTTAGCATACAGAACTACAAGTCTTGAACGCTACCGGTTTTTTTTCTCTAGGAGTAGACCGATGGGGGCTCAGGGACAGAGTGGGCAGAGGTCGAAACCCGAGGCCAGGCCACAGTGTACCCCTCTTCACCATCGAGCCTGTGGAGCGCAGGAAATTGGGAGACACAGGGATCAACCGAAGTGGAAGGCTCCGTTATTGTTTATATGTTTTCATTTTTTTGTAATTTTCACTATTATTATGAAATGATGTGGAACATACGCCATCGGCATAGAAAAAACAGAAAGACTTGGTAAAGGAAAAGATAAAAAGAAATAAAATCCCGCATTTTCGGTACGCTCTCCCATCTGCGGAGGTCGGAGGCGGCTTAAAGTCAGACACCGCCGGAGAGGGGGGGGGGGGGGGGGGGTAGGAGCCCTCGGCTCCAGAAGACACCGCCCAAACTAGTGGAAGTCCAACAAACCCCTCTCACCGAGCGAGATGGCGCAGAGACTAGCAAATTGGACTCGCATTCAGGAGGACGATGGTTCAAACCAGCGTCCGGCCATTCTGATTTTAAGTTTTCCTTGATTTCCCTAATCGCTTCAGGCAAATGGCGGGATGGCTCCTTTGAAAGGGCACGGTCGATTTCCTTCCCCATCCTTCCTTAATCCGAACTTGTACTCTGTCTCTAATGATCTCGTTGTCGTCGGGACGTTAAACACTAATTTCCTCTTCCTCCAAGGCCCCTCGATGATAGTTAGCAAATAATGGAGTGTTTTCGAGCGCAGCAAGGGCTGTTTGTAAATTGTTCCAGAAGTCTAGGCGGGATTTAGATCCCTCACGGAAGAGGTAACCGACCGTCTTCTCATTGACCCACGTAACGGCATGATATTTGGCTCTGGGAAAACGTTTGTACTCCTGGTATAGAAACATTCGCGGTTCGTTCGTGTCTGGTGGCACTCGGAGTCAGCATGCAATGATTTTCTGCATGAAACGCCAGACATCTTGCGAAAAGGATCAGCTCAGACGGTGGTCATCAGTGTCGAATTCCTGACAAAGGAGACAAACAGGGGAATCCGACAAACCAATGCTGTGCAGTCGCTGTTCTGTGGCAAAGTTCCTGTTGACTTTGTGACACCACAGTGCCCGGACATCTGTAGGGAGGAAGAGCTGGTGGATGGTTTTCCAAACTATGGGCCACCGGATGGAGGGATGTTTGGTCTCCATCACTTTCCGGGGATAACATCGCCATAGTGGACTGTAAAAATCTTTGCTCCAGGGCGGACGCGTATCTGGGAGACTGGTATGAGTGTAAGTGTAGTCGACGAGAAAGGTCGAAATTAAATGAGGCACGATGTGGCCGACAGACACTAGTGGCGCGGCGGACGCAGGCAGCTGGACCTCAAGCAAGACGAATGTTAGAGATGTGCCCCATCAAGTACACTGTCTTCTCATGACCCCAGCTCACATACGAACGTTGACGGTCCCGAGGCCACCATCCCGTGGGGGCAAGGTAAGTGTCTCACAACCAGCCGTAAGATAATAGCCAAACGCCGCATGAAGGTTGCGCTCAATCGCCGTCGGTAGAGGGAAAACTTGCGCGATGTGGACCAATTTTGATGCCACATAACGATTGTGAAACTCAGTGCGTTTAAGTTTATCCTGGAGGCGCACGAGGTTCTGTCGGACGTCATTACAGATGACGTATAACAGACAATGGAAATTAGTTGTTGTGTGCATGTGATCGTGGGGGTAAAGGTAATGCCCAGGCGCTGGAACGCCCGCACAAGTGGCAGGGGTGCCACTTCACCTTCCTGGAGGCCTTGTTCAAATGTGAATCGCAGAAGATTTGGCGACATTCGTGACACTGCCAGCGGAAGCCCCATAACGTGTAATCAATTTGAGGACTGCTCAAATCGTAGAGCAGGAGCAGATGAGGAGGAGAAGGTCATCAGCATATGCCCGACAGCAAAAACTGTGTTGGCAAAGGACGAGGCCAGAGCTCGGTTGTCAGGGCCCCAATGAGGGGCTATAGGGAATGGCATACTGGAGGGTGGAGGAGGGCACCCTTGCTGAATGGAATGGCGGGTTGGTACCAGCCATGCTAAACATCCACTGACTTGAAAAAAAAAATGTTAATTTGTGGTAAGATATTAAGGGACCAAACTGCTTAGGTCATCGGTCCCTGCTTACACACTACTTAATCTAATTTAAACTAACTTATGCTATGGACACACACACAGCTTTCCTGTTGGAGGACTCGAACTTGGGGGGGGGGGGGGGGGGGGGTGATCCATTGACTTGGACTGGCACTGCTGTAAAGTCGCCAGAGAACGTCAATGAACGAAGGGGGGATGCACATCCGGGCTGCCACCGAAAACCGGAAACTGTGGTGCACTTTGTCGAAGGCACTATAGAAATCTATAGCGACGACTGCTGCACGGAGTCTGCAGGCCGCCGCCGCAGCAATTACGTCGCAGCATTCCCCTTTGGCAGTCTGTATGTTAACCTGTTCCCCAGGCATCGTTTGCTCTGGGGAGAGAATATGAGGGAGTATTGTTGGGAGACGCATTGCTAGTAAGTGGGCGAAAATCTTGTAATCGGCGTTGCGTACGGTGAGTGGTCTATAGCTCATGACTGTCGAACCACGGGCTGGTTTGTGGATAAGAATGATGATGCCCTCAACAAAGGTGGGAGGGATAGCTTGGTCAGATGTCATCAGTTCTTGTACTTAGTCGTCGACCATGTTGCCATGACGTCCTGAAAGGCTTGGTAAAACTCAATCGATAAGCCGTCCATGCGGGCGATCTGCTGACTGCAAGCTTGTCAAATTAGTTGCTGTTGTGCGTGTGGCCGTGGAGGTTAAGGTAATGCCGAGGTAAAGTTTTGTGTGACCGCCACTGTCAACGTATCCGCCATGGGTGTGGAGTAGGGTGCGCGTGACGTAGTGCAAAATGGAGTCCTCAGTATCGGCATCCTCTTCCCTGTAAGGACGACGGTAGTGTTCGATGAGTGCGTGATTGGTCACCAGCGGGCCAAGAGGAGTGACAAGAGCGTCGATGAGCTGCCGTCGTTCGTCGGACATTACATGATGAATAGATGGAATTTCCAAACCCGCACCGAGCGAGGTGGCGCAGTGGTTAGCACACTGGACTCGCATTCGGGAGGACGACGGTTCAATCCCGTTTCCAACCATCCTGATTTAGGTTTTCCGTGATTTCCCTAAATCGTTTCAGGCAAATGCCGGATGGTTCCTTTGAAAGGGCACGGCCGATTTCCTTCCCAATCCTCCCCTAACCCGAGCTTGCGCTCCGTCTCTAATGACCTCGTTGTCGACGGGACGTTAAACACTAACCACCACCACCTCCAAACCCGCATCATCGTAGCACCGCGTCCGTGTCACCACTCTTTGCAATTTGCGGCGTGCCAGCGCAAGTATCCTCGTCTAGATCTTTGCCGTTCCAACTGGTTCTGGTTCTCTGGGGTTGGCGGCTTAGTATCCAGATCTCGGAGTATCGCGTGGTAGAAGTCAACGGTGCTGCGATGTCAGTCGGCCAAGTCCTTCCCGCATATCATCATTGTCCTCCGGATCGCTGGGTTGGCGCAGCCCACGCACCATGTCAGTGTGGAGCTGTAGCGGGGAAGGCGTCGTTAACAGGCTGCCCATGTCTCGGTGGCTTGCTGCCGACGAATCAGGTCATGCAGATGAGAAGTATTGAGTTTCCATAGCGCACGGCTGCGCTATACAGATTGGGGCAGGAGGAGGTCCGTGCAGATGATAAGCGCAATGGTCGGAGAAGGCCAGTGGCCAGCGTTCGGCGCCCCGTATCGCAGATCTAAGATTCTGTGAGGCATATATCCTGTCTAGGCGGCTTGCGGAATGACTGGTAACAAAAGGTACGGACGGGTATCGTGAAGCAGGAGGTCCCGCACCACTACACGTAGTTCCTGGCGTGTAGTATAGTGTGGAACCAGATGTTTGGGGTGCAGAACGCAGTTAAAATCACGTCCTGTGAGGCAGTGGTCGTATCGCCCTAAAAACAGGGGGGCGATGTCCTCAAAATAAAACTGGTCCAGTTCATGTCGTTGGTCGGTGCACTAAAGTGTTCAGCCACACATCTCATTTACGAAAACTGTAGTAAATAAAATTTCTCTCAAAAATTCAAAGCCGATTTTCTCTGTAAACTATGGAAAAACAACTTGTTTCTCACTACTTTGTAAAGGTGTTCCACGGGCGCGTTTCACTACACAGCAAGAAGCAGCGTCAGACGTGTTAACAGTACGTATCAACAGCGCGACAGTCGGAACAGAACCATCGGTTACAGACACTGAGACTGCATACGATTTTTGAAATAAAGACTACGTAGCTAAACTATGGTTAAGAAAATTGCTGATGGCTGTTAATGCATTAGAACATTGTAAAGTTTCATTTACATCATTGAAATGAGGTATCTAATACACTACTGGCCATTAAAATTGCTACACCACGAAGACGGAAATTTAACCGACAGGAAGAAGATGCTGTGTTATGCAAATGATTAGCTTTTCAGAGCATTCACACAAGGTTGGCGCCGGTGGCGACACCTACAACGTGCTGACATGAGAAAAGTTTCCAACCGATTTCTCATACACAAGCAGCAGTTGACCGGCGTTGCCTGGTGAAACGTTGTTGTGATGCCTCGTGTAAGGAGGAGAAATGCGTACCATCACGTTTCCGACTTTGATAAAGGCGGATTGTAGCCTATCGCGATTGCGGTTTATCGTATCGCGACATTGCTGCTCGCGTTGGTCGAGTTCCAATGACTGTTAGCAGAATATGGAATCGGTGGGTTCAGGGGGGTAATACGGATCACCGTGATGGATCCCAACGGCCTCGTATCACTAGCAGTAGAGATGACAGGCATCTTATCCGCATGGCTGTAACGGATCGTGCAGCCACGTCTCGATCCCTGAGTCAACAGATGGGGACGTTTGCAAGACAACAACCATCTGCACGAACAGTTCGACGACGTTTGCAGCAGCATGGACTATCAGCTCGGAGACCATGGCTGCGGTTACCCTTGACTCTGCATCACAGACAGTAGCGCCTGCGATGGTGTCCTCAACGACTAACATGGGTGCACGAATGACAAAACGTCATTTTTTCGGACGAATCCATGTTCTGTTTACAGCATCATGATGGTCGCATCCATGTTTGGCGATATCGCGGTGAACGAACATTGGAAGCGTGTATTCGTCACCGCCATACTGGCGTATCACCCGGCGTGATGGTATGGGGTGCCATTGGTTACACGTCTCGGTCACCTCTTGTTCGCAATGACGGCACTTTGAACAGTGGACGTTACGTTTCAGATGTGTTACGACCCGTGGCTCTACCCTTCATTCGATCCCTGCGAAACCCTACATTTCAGCAGGATAATCCACGAACGCATGTTGCTGGACCTGTACGGGCCTTTCTGGATACAGAAAGTGTTCGACTGCTGCCCTGGCCAGCACATTCTCCAGATCTGTCACCAATTGAAAACGTGTGGTCAATGGTGGCCGAGCAACTGGCTCGTCACAATACGCCAGTCACTACTCTTGATGAACTGTGATATCGTGTTGAAGCTGCATGGGCATGTGCACGACATCCAAGCTCTGTTTGACTCAATGCCCAGGGGTATCACGGCCGTTATTACGGCGCGGCGAGAGGTGGTTGTTCTGGGTACTGATTTCTCAGGAGTTATGCAACCAAACTGCGTGAAAAAATAATCACTTGTCAGTTCTAGTATAATATATTTGTCCAATGAATACCCGTTTATCATCTGCATTTCTTCTTGGTGTAGCAAATTTAATGGCCAGTTGTGTGCATATGTAAGGCCTACTTCCAAGAGCGTAACAACAGTAGTGAACGTTTGTTACGGCAGCTGGCCAATCACCGCATTTGTGTTTGTTTACATCAGGTTTGATCTTATAATGAGCGAAGTAATACTGTGGGGAGCAGCATGAAACCAGTCTCCGAAGACCGCAGCAACGCAGAAGAAATAAACTGACAGTCTACTCCTGTAAAGACAGTATGGCACAATAGGAACGCTGAAAGTGAGCTTCGCGTTATGACCACGACCAGTTTCGTAACGGGCGTCCTGCGCGGCCTCACGTGGGCGCAGATGGCCCGCCGAGACTGAAGGCCGCGCCGGCCCGGTGACTCAGCCGCGCCGCGTAGCGACCTCCAGCGACCTTCACCGCTGCCCGCCAGCCGACATCCACAACAGCAGCCAGCCAGCCGCAGCACAGACACGGCGTTCCCCGCTACGCACAGGCAGCGACTTCGCACTCTCTATGCGCCAAGACAAGCGGCGCGAGTCGCTGCTCGCACGAGTCCGCTACAATGTTCTGTGTAGCTCTTTCCACTCCAGCGCCGGACCACGTCCGACGTACTGGTTTTCCTCTTGGACTACAATATCTCTGACCGTCCAGCACGTTTCGTCACGTAGCGGATGCTGGTTGAGGTTTCTCCTTCTTGCACGAGGAATAATACGATCTTGTTACAAACAAAATTCAAATGCATAAACTTTCCTTATAGTGGGCGAGTCAGCTGCCCCTACCGTTGTCGATTCAGGCAACCCGCAATTCTATACCTGGCCTTCAGAGACCATGCGCGAGGTTTTCATATTCCATCGCTCGCTACACAGAAACTATTAGTCACACAGACAAAATGAACAGAACCTTTCTGTAGGAAATTTAATGTAGTTAAATTTTGTGCTGGGATACATTTTCGCTAGTGGCCATAGTTTTCGAGTTATTCAAGCAAAACGTACCCAAGTGATCTTCAAACGCACCTCGACCCGCACACTCGTCCCTCACCGGTCACTATTTAATTTATTAAATTTCCTACAGAAAGGCCCTGTTTATTTTTCTGTAGGATTAATACTTGGCGCTTAGCGAGCGAGAGAATATGAAAGTGGCGCGCATAGTTTGTAAAGACTAGATATAAAACTGCAGGTTACATAAAATCACATTGGTAGGTGCAGCTTTATACTCCTGTATACAGAATGCAAATGACGTCACTCTTCGCTAGTATGCTGCGGTTATAAAGTCATGGGGTAGCGATAAGCAAACGTACAGATGGGTGTAGTATCGAGTACACAAGGTATAAAATGGCAGTGCGTTGGTGGAGCTGCCGTTTGTACTCAGGATATTCATGTGAAAAGGTTTACGACGTGGTTATGGCCGCACGATCGGAGTTAACAGACTCTGAACACGGAATACTATTTGGAGCTAGATGCAAGGGACGTTCCATTCCAGAAATCGTTAGGGAATTCGATATTCCCGGATCCACAGTGTCAACAGTGTGCAGATAATACCATATTTCAGCCATTACCACTCGCCACGGACAACTTCACTTAACGACCGAGAGCAGTGGCGTTTGCTTACGTATTAGACTTGTCAGTGCTAACAGGCAATCAGAACTGCGTAGAATAGCCGCAGAAATCAATGTGGGACGTAAGACGAACGGACCTGTTAGGACACTGCCGCTAAATTTGGCGCCAATCCGCTATGGCAGCAGACAACCGATGCGAATGCCGTTGCTAACAGCACGACATTGCCTGCAGCGCCTCTACTGAGCCCGTGACCATATCTGTTGGATACTAGACGACTGGAAAACCGTGATCGAGTCAGGTAGGTCCCGATTTCAGTTGGTAAGAGCTGATGGTGGGGTTCGAGTGTGGCGCAGATCCCGCGATGCCATGGGCCCAAGTTGTCAGCAAGGCTGCTGATGGCTCCATAATGATGTGGGCTGTGTACATGGAATGACTCTGAACGCGGATTACTATTTGGAGCTAGACGCATGGGTTCTCTGGTCCAACTGAACCGATCACTGACTGGATATGCTTATCATCGACTGCTTGCAGCCATTCACGGATTTTATGTTCCCTAACAAAGATGAAGTTTTTGTGTATGACGATGCGCCGTGTCATCAGGCCACAATTTGTAAGTAGGCTGTTTAGGTTTTTATGTTGGTAACGCCACGTAACGCTCTGTATGAAAATCACAGACTGTGCTGTGTGCAGTCTGTGGCTGGTTGGCATTGTTGGAATATTCGCTATTGTAGTGTTGGGCAGTTGGATGTGAACAGCGCGTAGCGTTGGGCAGTTGGAGGTGAGCCGCTAACAGTGGTGGATGTGGAGAAAGAGAGAGAGATGCCATAGTTTTGAGAGGTTACTGTAAGCGGACGATCTGGAAGTGTGTCCGCCAGAAAAAGGAAATTTGTAAAGATGGATGTCATGAATTGACAGATATACATACAGGGTGTTACAAAAAGGTACGGCCAAACTTTCAGGAAACATTCCTCACACACAAAGAAAGAAAATATGTTATGTGGACATGTGTCCGGAAACGCTTACTTTCCATGTTAGAGCTCATTTTATTACTTCTCTTCAAATCACATTAATCATGGAATGGAAACACACATCAACAGAACGTACCAGCGTGACTTCAAACAATTTGTTACAGGAAATGTTCAAAATGTCCTCCGTTAGCGAGGATACATGCATCCAACCTCCGTCGCATGGAATCCCTGATGCGCTGATGCAGCCCTGGAGAATGGCGTATTGTATCACAGCCGTCCACAATACGAGCACGAAGAGTCTCTACATTTGGTACCGGAGTTGCGTAGACCAGAGCTTTCAAATGCCCCCATAAATGAAATTCAAGAGGGTTGAGGTCAGGAGAGCGTGGAGGCCATGGAATTGGTCCGCCTCTACCAATCCATCGGTCACCGAATCTGTTGTTGAGAAGCGTACGAACACTTCGACTGAAATGTGCAGGAGCTCCATCGTGCATGAACCACATGTTGTGTCGTACTTGTAAATGCACATGTTCTAGCAGCACAGGTAGAGTATCCCGCATGAAATCATGATAACATGCTCCATTGAGCGTAGGTGGAAGCGTAGGTGACGAAACTAAAATGAGCTCTAACATGGACATTAAGCGTTTCCAGACACATGTCCACATAACATCTTTTCTTTATTTGTGTGTGAGGAATGTTTCCTGAAAGTTTGGGCGTACCTTTTTGTAACAGCCTGTATACAAGGGCGTACCCAGGATCTGAACTAGGAGGGGGGGGGGGAGGGGGGCAGGTCATACTAGTCTCAGGAAACAAGGACTCGAGGCAACATACAGCACTTCTTATTAAATAAAACAGTAAACCAGTGAAAAACTGCTTTTAATAAACATTTTAAATACAAGAATGCACTTGTACAATCCGAGAAAACATGCAGCATTTCTTATTAAATAAAACAGTAAACTAGTGAATAACTGCGAATATCTTCTAGGGGGGGGGGGGGGGGGATCAGCTGCCCCCCCTGCCGCTCGCTGGGTACGCCTATGTATATATATGATGAATTTTGAACATTATTAAGGTAAAGACATTGTTTGTTCTCTATCAAAATCTTTCATTTGCTAACTATGCCTATCAGTAGTTAGAATCTTTTATTTAGCTGTCAGTATTGACGCTCGCTGTATTGCAGTAGTCCGAGCAACGAAGATTTTTATGAGGTAAGTGATTCATGAAAGGTACAGGTTATTATTAGTCAGCGCCATTCTTTTGTAGGGATTTTTGAAAGTCAGATTGCGTTGCGCTAAAGAATATTGTCTTTCAGTTTAGTGATGATCAGAGTAAGTAAAGAGAGAACTGTCTGAGTACGTTCAGTTTTACTCAGCTGTCTTTGTATCAAATAACGTAAAAGTTTACTAGCACAGTCATTCATAATTTTTCAAAGGGGACGTTACAAATTGTTCGCGATTGGTGTGAGGACCATTCTGGACAGTTCCAGTGAATGGTTTGGCCACCTAAATCGCCCAACATGAATCCTATCGAATATTTATGCGACACAATCGAGAGATCACCTCATACACGCAATACTGCACCGCCAACACTTTCGCAATAAGAGACAGCTACAGAGGCAGCATGGCTGAATATTTCTACAAGGGACTTCCAACGAGTTGTTGAGTCCATCCGACTTCGAGTTTCTGCGCAACGCCGGGCAAAAGGGGGGCCGGCACGATATTAGGAGGTATCCCTTGACCTTTATCACCTCAGTGTACATTCCGTTGCTCTAAAATGCTAACCATATGCAAATCCAAGCATGCCAATTTGACGTTTATTACATGTTGCCCTCGAGGTGTTGTAATTTTAATGGCCTTAGAAAAAATTGAGCTGAGGCGTTTTCCTACAGCTTGTTACCCAGTTAATGTGGATATGGTTCAAATGACTCTGAGCGTTATGGGACTTAACTTCTGAGGTCATCAGTCTCCTAGAACTTAGAAGTACTTAAACCTAACTGACCTAAGGACGTCACACACATTCATGCCCGAGGCAGGATTCGAACCTGCGACCGTAGCGGTCGGGTGGTTCACACATGGCTCTGAGCACTATGGGACTTAACATCTATGGTCATCAGTCCCCTAGAACTTAGAACTACTTAAACCTAACTAACCTAAGGACATCACACAACACCCAGTGCGGTCGGGTGGTTCCAGACTGTAGCACCTAAAGCCGCTCGGCCGGCAATGTGGAGATGCATAAATAATAATTATTGGGGTTTATGGCCCAAAAATGCGGTGACAGCAGACTAAGTGCTTAGATACGTCCATGTGACCGTGTCCTTTTCGTGCGATTTTTCCTGTTACGCAGGGGGCGTATTAGTGACGATGGTTTTGCGAATTGGCCTTAGGAAGATGCTAAGGAAGAAGGTGAGGTGACTGATCAGAGTGAACGAGTCGTCACGCTTAGCAGCAACAATAGAGCAATCTGAAGTCAGCGAGGGAGAAGCAACTGACATTACTGTGCACCCTGTCGCATTTAATTGTGACATTTGTGGTGACTGATCTTATAAAGTTTGGGTTTTCGGTTCGACAACAGGAATTCGTGCTGCCTCAAAGTCTTAAATCGACAATGGAACTTGAATATACACTAAGACGAGAAAAGTCATGAGATACCTCCTACTATCGTGTCGGACCTTCTTTTGCCCAGCGTAGTGCAGGAACTCCAAGTGGCATGGACTCAACAAGTCGTTTGAAGTCCCCAGCAGAAATACTGAACCATGCTTGCTCTATAGCCGTCCATAATTTCGAAAGTGTTGCCAGTGTAAGAGTTCGTGCTCGAACTGACCTCTCGATTATGTCCCATAAATATTCGGGGAATCTTGTCGGACAATCTGGATGGCCATATAATCCGCCCGAATTGGACAGAGTGTTCTTCAAACCAATCGTGAACAATTGTGACCCCATGACGAAGCACATTGTCATCCTTAAAAATTCCATCGTTGTTTGCGAACATGAAGTCATTGAATGGCTGAAAATGATCTCCAAGTTGCCAAAAATAGCCATTTCCAGTGAATGATCGGTTCAGTTGGACCAGAGGATCCAGTTCATTCCATATAAACGCAGCCCACACCACTACGGAATAATCACCAGCATGCAAAGTGCGTTGTTGACAACTTGGGTCCATGGCTACGTCGAGTTCGCGCCACACTCGAACCCCTGTGAGAGGTAATGCATGAAGTTTGGTATTCCTGGCACACTCTTGACACTGTTGATCTCAGAATATTCATTTCCCGAACGATTGCCGAAATGGACAGTCCCATGCGTCTACCTCCAACAACGATTCCGCGTTCAAAGTCTGTGAATTCGCGCCGTGCGGCCATAATCACGTCGGAAACCTTTCCACATGAATCACCTGAGTACGAATGACAGCTCAGCCAACGCACTGCCCTTTTAGACCTTGTGTACGCGACACTCTGTTATCTGTATATGTGTACATTGCTATCCCATGATCCCATGACTTTTGCACCTCTCTATGAGCTCCATTTTTTTATGTACCTCATTATTCTCAAAACTGTGGACACTGTAGATGTAGATGCTGCAAAGAAACACTAACGAAACGAGTTCATGTTAGATTCACGGAAAGATGTTTCTTCTCAAGAAATGAAGGCTTAGTGCTGAACATGGCTCTGAATTCGGAAGTGCAACAGGTGACTTATCCAAAATTGGCTAGAAATCATCTCATCCTTAGAGGATGTTGCCTCTCGTCTCCGATTTTTTGAGGCATGCACCAACTCTATTTCCAAGTAGGAGCGGAGAAGACTGCTGGTGAAAAATGCGAGTGGAAATGTTTAGCACCGAAGTTCTTCAACAGCCTGTGCCTACTGGAATATGGCAGTCACCGTGACGATGTTACTTGGCATCCGTTAGAAAACCACAAATCCAAAAACTGCGTGTCATGGCATTTGTTTGTGTAACACTGCAAGTAAGTCGAAGTTGGAAGCCAGTTAACTTCCAGACGCTAGAATGGAATAATTTCTCGGCACCATATCTTTCAGCCAGTAAATATTTCTTGGATGATATCGTTTTCACCAACACCACACAAGTGCATAAATACCATTTATTAACAACTGGACATGTCTCCGGATAAAACGAATTGTCAATAGCAAGGATTATTACAGAATGAAAACAAGTTCAGGAAAACTACTCCTAATACGTTGCACTGACGCCAAAAACACATTTTGAGTGTTAAACAGGTATCTCAATATGCACAGAATTTAAACGGTTTACAGATAGACATCATATTACACGTAGTAAATAGTCGTAAACTGAAAAGTAAACGAAACAGACACAATCTCTAAGAATTTTACCTCAAACCAACACTCAAGTACTAATAACAGTACGTCTCCAATACGTTTTTCACGGATTTGCCAGTGTAAATACGTTCCGTAGTTCGTACTGCTGGCGAGGTCAATTAAATTCGACGACTGGTAAAGGAAATGGCAATTGATCCTGAACGTAAATAGAGGTGGAGTATTACGTATTAACAAGTTAACAGAGACACTATATTTCGTTTATTCTATTGGTGATTAATTCAGTGTAAACAGTGACAACCTTAGGAATAACAGTCCGGACAGACCTAAAGTGCAATGACCACATACGAGGACACCTCAAAAAGTAAGCTCGATACTATGAGGGTGAGTCAAATGAAAACCTTAAATATTTTTTAAATATTATTTATTGAGCAGAAGTAGTACAAAGTTGTATCACTTTTCAACAATCTCCTCCACGCTCAATGCAAGTCCTCCAGCGCTTACAAAGTGCATAAATTCCTTTAGAAAAAAATTCTTTTCGTAGTCCGCGCAACCACTCATGCACCGTGTGGCGTACCTCTTCATCAGAATGGAACTTCTTTCCTCCCACTGCATCTCTCAGTGGTGCAAACATATGGAAATCACTTGGGGGCAAGGTCTGGTGAGTATGGGAGATGAGGAAGACACTCAAAATGCAGGTCTGTGATTGTTGCAACTGTTGTATGGGCAGTGTGGGGCCTTGCATTGTCATGTTGCAAAAGGACACCTGCTGATAGCAATCCACGTCACTTTGATTTGATTGCAGGCTGTAGATGAATTTTTAGGAGATCTGTGTATGATGCACTGGTGACAGTGGTCCCTCTAGGCATGTGATGTTCCAAAATGACACCTTTTTCGTCCCAAAAGAGAGCCGGCACAACCTTCCCTGCTGATGGTTCTGTTCGAAACTTCTTTGGTTTTGGTGATGAGGAATGGCGCCATTCCTTGCTCGCTCTCTTCGTTTCCGGTTGGTAGAAGTGAACCCAAGTTTCGTCCCCAGTGACGATTCTTGCAAGGAAGCCATCACCTTCTACTTCAGAGCGCCGCAGAAGATCTTCACAAGCATCAACACGTCGTTCTCTCGTTTCAGGAGTCAGCTGCCGTGGCACTCATCTTGCAGACACTTTGTGAAACTGGAGCACATCATGCACAGTGTGGTGTGCTGACCCATGACTAATCTGTAAACATGCCGCAATGTCATTTGGTGTCACTAGGCGGTTTTCCTTGACTATGGCGTCAACTGCTGCAATTTTCTGTGGAGTCACAAATCGTTGTGCCTGACCTGGAGGAGGAGCATCTTCCACTGAAGTCACGTCATTTGCGAACTTCCTACTCCATTCATAGACTTGCTGTTGTGACAAACACGCATCACCGTACTGAACCTTCAGTCGTCGATTAATTTCAGTAGGTTTCACACCTTCACTACGCAAAAAGCGAGTAACAGAACGCTGTTCTTCCCTGGTGCAAGTCGCAAGTGGGGTGGCCATCTTTATACTGATACCGCGACGGTATGTGTGCATCTGCACTATGCTGCCACCTACAGGCCATTCTGCACACTGTTTGTAGCACGCTTACCAATTTACAGGATAACGGCGCGAAATTTCGATTCGTTATTACAAATTTAAGATTTTCATTTGACTCACTGTCGTACTATACCAGCTCAAGTAATTTTTATTGAGTTCTGCGCTACACTTCAAAGTGACACAGTTTTTCAACGTAGTCACCAAGTCGCTGTAAATAACGATCGGAACGTTCTACCAATAGCTCAGTTTCTCGACGATTGAAATGAAATGAAATAAAATGAAATGATCGTATATATAAATCCGCTCCTTCGTCACGAAGCCATTCGAGAACCGCTGTGTGAACGTCCTCATCGTTGGAAAATCTCTTTTCCCCCCGCATGTTCATTCAGCTCGCCGAGAAGAGGGGAACCGCATGCTGCGAGAATTGGACGTCCCAATCAACATCAACAACGTCTGTGCGGTCTTGGCCTTGATTGGCACCACTTGACCATTGCTGGAAGCGAGATTACATTCCGTCCATTCATCGCCAGAATTTCACAATGAACCTGTGTACAGTTTAGACGTTTTGCCCAAAATAATCGTACTATCCAACGTACAGGGTGATTATATTTTAAGTTAAACTTTCAAAAAGCTCTAGAAATAACACAACTGGTCAGAATGACATCAAATTGCAAAGGAATGCTATCGAAAAAGGGGGAAAACGTATGGTAGAAGAAAAAAAAGTGTGAAAATTGATCATTAGATGGCGCTGTATGGAAATGAAAACACCTGTCATGCGGACGACCCATTGAATTTGGTATAAACGCCGGGTGCACGGCTATTCATCCTTTCGCGTCTGCGACGTTCTCCATGACTGTCTCAATGCAGGATCGCGCTCTGCTTGTGAAGCTGTATTACAAGAATGATGACTGTGCACACGTCGCTGTGCAGACGTTCCGCACACTGAAGGGTTTGAAGAAAGGCGTTGGTCCGACGACTGCCGTGGGTCTGGAGGAAATGATTCGGAAATTCGAAAAGACGGGTTCTCTTGAAGTGCAACCTGGTAGAGGGAGGAAACGAATCGACTCAACTTCAGTGGAAGCAATGACCACAGCAGTGCAGGAGGAGACGAGTGGTGGTGTGCAAACGTGTAGTGCACGGAGAATTACCCGAAAATTGGACACACTCGTGAGCACGGTGCGTA
This sequence comes from Schistocerca serialis cubense, assembly GCF_023864345.2. Classification (NCBI taxonomy): domain Eukaryota; kingdom Metazoa; phylum Arthropoda; class Insecta; order Orthoptera; family Acrididae; genus Schistocerca; species Schistocerca serialis. The sequence goes on from NC_064639.1 coordinate 467,279,157, forward strand.
AAATCATATGAAACATCCTTCTTTGCTATCCACATTACCCACGTGCGCTAGTTGCTTCCTGTTGACTTGCCAGCAAGAGAGACCGTTGCTTTAGAATTTCTTGCTCGCATGGAAGTGGACAATGATTGGCTGTGGAAGATAGCTGAATCTGCTTACTGTTTTCATCTCTTAGAGCTCCTCTACGATTTTTATCTGCCACACTTCCCTCCAGCACTATATTCGTGACCCATTGATGTCTCAGAATGTGTCCATTCAACCGATCCTTTCGTCTAGTCAGGTTGTGCCACAAATTTATTTTATCCTCAATTCTATTCAGTACCTCCTCATTAATTACGTGATCTAACCATCTAATCTTCAGCATTCTTCTACAGCACCACATTTCAAAAGCTTCTACTGTTTTCTTGTCTCAACTGTTTACAGTCAACGTTTCACTTCCATATAATGCTACACTCCAGAAAAAATTACCTCCAGAAAAGACTTCCTATCACTTAAATCTGTATTCGATGTTAACAAATTCCTCTTCTTCAGAAACGCTTTTCTTGCCATTACCATTCTATATTTTATACCCTCTCTACATCGGCCACCATCAATTATTTTGCTACCCAAATAACAAAACTCATCTACTACTTTAAGGGTCTCGTTTTCTAATTTTCTAATTTGATTCCCTCAGCATTGCCTGATTTATTTCGACTACATTTCATTATTCTTGTTTTGCTTTTGTTGGCTGGCTCTGAGCACTATGGGACTTAACTGCTGTGGTCATCAGTCCCCTAGAACTTAGAACTACTTAAACCTAACTAACCTAAGGACATCACACACATCCATGCCCGAGGCAGGATGCGAACCTGCGACCGTAGCAGTCGCGCGGTTCCAGACTATAGTGCCGAGAACCGCTCGGCCATTGCTTTTGTTGATGTTCATCTTATACCCTCCTTTCAAAACGCTCTTCATTGCATTTAACCGCTCTTCCAAATCCTTTACTGTCTCTGACTGAGTTACAATGTCAACGGAAATTTTTAAAGTTTTTATTTCTTCTTACTGAACTTCAATTCCTTCTCCTGATTTTTCTTTGATTTCCTTTACTGCTTGCTCAGTGTACAGACTCCCTCCCATGCCCTTCTACATATATAACTGCCGTCCGTACTAGTTGTATATAACCTTTCCCTCTCTGTATTTTATCCCTCCTACCCTCAGAATTTCAAAGAGTGTATAGCAGTCACATTGTCAAAAGATTTTTCTAAGTCTACAAATTCTACAGACATGCATTTGTCTTTCATTAAGCTTGCTTCTAAGAGAAGTCATAGGATCAGTATTGCCTGCGTGTTCCAGTATTTCTCCGATATCCAAACTGATCTTCCCCGAGGTCGGCTTTTACTAGTTTTTCCATTCTTCTGATTATAACTCGTGTTAGTTTTTGCAACCATGACCTACTAAAGTGATAGTTCGGTAGTATTCACACATTTCTACACCTGCTTTCTTTGGAATTGGAATTATTACATTCTTCTTAAAATCTGAGGATTTTTCGCCTGTCTCATACATCCTGTACGCCAGATGGAATAGCTTTGTTACGACTGGCTCTTCCAAAGATATTAGCAGTTCTGAGGGAAAGTCGTCTACTCTGGGAGCCTTGTTTATGCTTAGCTCTTTCAGTGCTCTGTCAAATTCGCAGTATCAAATTGCTTCCAAGTTCCTCTCCCTTGTATAGACTCTCTATATACTCCACCCATCTCTCAGCTTTCCCTTCTTTGATTAGGATTGATTTTCCTTCTGAGTTCCCGATATTCATACAGTTGCTTCTCTTTCCTCCAAACGCCCTTTTAATTTTCCTGTAGACGGTATCTATCTTTCCGCTTGTGAAATATGCTTCTAAATCCTTACATTTGTCCTCTAGTCATTCCTACTTAGCCGTTTTGCTCCTCTTGCCAATGTCATTTTTTGGACGTTTGTATTCCGTTTTAGCTGCTTCATTTTTAAATTTTCTCCCTTCATCGATTAAATGTAATATCTCCTGTATTATCCAAGGATTTCTACTGGGCCTGGTCATTATTGATTATCTGTTGTTTTCATTATTTCATCTCTTAAAGCTGCCCATTCATCTTCTACCGTGTTCCTTTCCCCTATTACGTTGCCTAATGCTCCTTCTGAAACTTTCAACAACCTGTGGTTCTTTAAAGTTATGCAGGTCCTGTCTTCTTAATTTCTTACCTTTTTGCAGATTCTTCAGCTTTATCTACGGTTCATAGCCAATACATTTTGTCAGAGTCCACATCTGCGCCTGCAAATGTTTTACAATTCTATATCTGGTTATGAAATCTCTGTGTTACTAGTCAGTCTGAAACGTTCTGCTGTCTCCAGATCCCTTCCACATATACATCCTTCTTTCATGATTCTTAAACCAAGCGTTTGCGATGATTAAATTACGCTCTGTGCAAAATTCTACCAGGCAGCTTCCTCTTTCATTCCTTTCCCCCAGTCCATATTCACCAACTATTTTTCCTTCTCTTCCTTTTCCTACTATCAAATTCCAGTCCCCCATCACAATTAAATTTTCTTATCCCTTAACATATGAATAATTTCTTTTATCTCCTCACATATTTCTTCAATCTCTTCATCAACTGCGGAGCCAGTTTCCATATAAACTCGTACTACGGTGGTGGGTGTTGGCTTTGTGTCTATCTTGGCTACAATAATGTTTTCACTGTGCTGTTTATAGTAGCTTACCAGCACTCCTAGTTCTTTATTTATTGTAAACCCACTCCTGTATTACCCCTATTTGATTTTGTATTTATAACGCTGTGTTCACATGATCAGAAGTCCTGTTTCTCCTGTCACCGAAATTCACTAATTCGTACTGTATCTGACCTACCTGCCCGATTAAGGGATTTAACATGCTCCTACCCGTAAATTTCGGATATTTATTTCCCTGATGACGACATTCTCCTGAGTAGTCTCTGCCCGGAGATGCGAATGGGGGACAGTTTTACTTCCGGAATAGTTTACCCAAGAGAATGTCATCATCATTTAACCATACAGTAGAGATGCATGCCCTCGGGTAAAATTAAGGCTATAACTTCCCCTTGCTTTCAGCCGTTCGCAGTGCCAGCACAGCAAAGCCATTTTGGTTGATGTTACAGGCAAGATCAGTCAGTCATCCAGACTGCTGCTCCTGCAACTACGAAAAGGCTGCTGCCCCTCCTCGGGAACCACACGTTTGCCTGGACTCTTAACAGACACCCCTCTGTTGAGGTTGCACCTACGGTACGGCTATCTACGAGGGGCGTTTTTAGGCCGGGGAAAGTCCGAGAGATGACACCACCGGCGAGTATCGAGATCATGTTTAGTTAGTAGCATCTTTTTAAAGAACGCACATCAAGTTTCAGTCATATTGGTCTATTTCTTTGTGTTTGGCATTTGTGTGAATCAAAGTAGTAGAGTGATTATCAAGAAATGGACGTAGAATAATTTCGTGTGGTGATTAAACATTACTTTATGAAAGGCAAAACGCCTCAGGAGACTAAAGAGAAGCTTGATAAACATTACGGTGGCTCTGGACCTTCGATAGAACAGTTTATAAGTGGTTTCAAAATCTTCGGGATGGCCATATGGGCACAAGTGATGCTGAACGTTCTGGACGCCCTGTGGAGGTTACGACTCCAGAAATCATTGATAAAATCCATGGATGACGGAAGTTAAGGTTTTGTGGCGGTGTTCGTAGCGACAAACAATTCGCTGTAGAAACGGCTTACGAAGTCACCGCCACACTTTTAATAGCGGGCCGACCGGTCCGCTGGAACAGTGAACAGAAAGATGAAAACCCAAACACTCTGATTAAATAAAAGTCGGTACTTATCTTTATTGATGAAGATACAGAAACACAATAGTGAACTCCGTGTCTACAGAGATCTGTCTAGTTCGAGTCGGTGCGGCTAGGTCAGCGTCGGCTGACGACAAACAACAACTCTGCTGCGATGAACACACAACTGACTAGCAAGTACACAATTCGGTGGCGAGTATACAACTGAGCGGCGAATACAGAACTGTCCTAGCGCTCGCGACTCCAGCGCTTAAGAAGCCAGAAGCCAGCGGTGGCGCGTGCAGACTTGCGGCGATTTCCTGTCTCGCTGGCGCTGCTTATGCGGACGGCGTCCGGACTTTAATGCTGCCAACCTTTTGGCAGCGGGCTCGGGTGGCATTACTGGCTAGGATATAACATAAGGTGTGTGAGATTGCTAGTGCTGTGGGCATCTCGAATGAACGGGTATATAATATTTTGCGTAAACATTGGACGTGGGAAAGCTATCCGTAAGACGGGTTCCGTGATTGCTCACGCTTAACCAAAAACAGAATCATGTGAAGTGTTGCACGGATGGTTTGAAGCTGTTCAATAAGAATCCTCAGGACTTTAAGCGTCGTTTCCTCACTGTGGATGAAACATGGATGCATTACTATACTCCTGAGACCAAACAACAATCTAAACAATGGGTTACCAAGGGAGAATCTGCACCAAAAAAGGCGAAGACCAGTCCTTCGGCCGAAAAGTTTAGGGCGACTGTCTTTTGGGATTAGCAAGGGATAATCCTCATCGACCATCTGGAAAATGGTAAAACTATTACAGGTGCATAATATTCATCGTTATTGGACCGTTTGAAAACCGAGCTGCAAGAAAAACGCCCGCGATTGGACAGCAAAAAAGTAGTTTACCATCACGACCATGCACCAGCACACACCTCAGCAACTGTGGTCGCAAAATTAATGGAAACAGGATTCCAACTCGTTTCACATACCCCCTTTTCTCCAGACTGGGCTCCCTCGGACTACTATTAGTTCCCCAATTTGAAGAAATGGCTGGCGGGACAAAGATTTTATTCAAACGAGAAGGTGATTGCAGCAACTAATAGCTATTTTGCGGACTGGACAATTCCTATTATTCGGAAAATTAGAAGAAATTAGAACAGCGTTGAACGAAGTGTATAAGTCTAAATGGAGACTGTCGAAAAATAAAAAAGGTTTACTCCAAACACGTAAGTAGTTTATATTTTTGCACGGACTTTTCAAACGCCCCTCGTACATCGCTGAGGCACGTAAGCCCCGCACCGATGGCAAAGCCCATGGTTCATGTAGCATCTAACATATTCAAAGTATACATTTTTAGACTATAATCATATGTTTATCCATTCCAAGAACATGGTACTTGAGTGTAAGTAACAGATTTTTTTCAACCACGGTTGCGATTTGTTGACTCATTCTGTTGTATCCTTCAAACACGATGCACGTATTTACAAGTGCTGAGTATGCCATATTATATTTGTGTATGGGTTTTGTAACGAAATCTGCACAGTAACGGATTTGAGAGTGTTTACTCGTGTTTCCACTAAAGTGCGTTGAGAGTGGTGCAGTGTGCATCAGTCATATTTCATCTGAAAATGTACATAGCGTAGTCCTTCAACAAGCACAGCCAGAATGCCTACATGTGTCGATGTTCCACATACAACAATGTGTCGCACAGTACGTACGGACGATCTCTATCCTTTTCATCTTGTTCAGGCAGAGTTGAAAAAAACTTAAATTTTCTATTCTTATCGTCTGCGGTGGATTCGGCACCTTCGAGAAAGAGATGAAGGTAGACGACTGGAATTTGGCCGCTGGCTAATTGCAAATCACCGAGCAATCCCATTAACGCTGTTTACGGAGAAAGCTAGTTTCATCCGTGATGCTATCAATAAAATCCTTAACTCCCATCTGTGGTTCGACGAAAATTCACATGCCAATATGAAGTTATGAAGAACGCTTCTCTGTAAATGTCTGGCGTCGTATGATGGCCTGTTGTGAGCCTCTTGTGTTACCACATCGCATTAATGGCCCACTTACCCAGACGTTCTTGAAAAAAAGCTTCCAACATTATTCTAAGAGGTTCTCGTGGCTACAAGAAGGGTACGGTGGGACCCCTGCACACCCTACTAGTCAATGACGTATCTTCTAAACCTAGTATTGCTTGGATGATGGATGGGCATGAATCGCCACGCTTCTTGGCCACAAAGGCCGCCGGACTTTACTTCTTTGTAATTTTGCCTCGGGGGTGATTGAAAGGTGAAGTCTACGCACAAAAACACAAAAGATACGAATTGATCGCTCCGATTATGAACAGTGCTGTTGCATGGGGGCTTAATTAAATAATGCAAATAATTTTAATTTTTAGTAGCTGTCTGTCCGGTTACGCAGTCTCGTAACCGGTTGGCCCTGACTGGTATTAGTACGCAATCTGACTGCATAGAATAACAACAAAGAACGAAAGAAAATTTCCGTTAACACAATTAATTAATTAAGTCCCCAGCAACTATGAAAGCTACGAAACAAAAAGGCACAAGTGTAGCTGTTCTGTGTGTGGAAGTGTGATTCAACGTACACATCTGGCACGGTTCTTCCTCAGTAAGACCAGATATTTTAAACACCATTTATACTGAAGTAACTAAAAAAACCAGAAATACTATAATTGCACATAGAAACCAGAGATGCAGTCTAATACAAGAACACGAGCCAGATGCTTTGTTGACTGAACCTGTGACCAAGAGGCATTATTGTTTAAGACATTGAAATAATGAAAAAAACGGAATTTTTTACCTTCATATATATTGACGAAAAGCACACTCTGATCATTACAGCATCCCCAATCCCATAACATCCGGTGTTCAAAATGGTTCAAATGGCTCTGAGCACTATGGAACTCAACATCTTAGGTCATAAGTCCCCTAGAACTTAGAACTACTTAAACCTAACTAACCTAAGGACATCACACACACCCATGCCCGAGGCAGGATTCGAACCTGTGACCGTAGCAGTCCCGCGGTTCCAGACTGCAGCGCCAGAACCGCTAGACCACCGCGGCCGGCCTAACATCTGGTGTCTAGCCCATCAAAACAATACTACAAATTCTGAACAAGCACTCACTACCGCAACTTCTCAACTACGACTCGCTACTGCAACATCTCAATAGCACTCTCCACCACGACTTCTCGACAAGAACTGCCCACTACGACTTCTCGACAAGAACTGCCAGTGGAGGCGGCGGAATAAAACTCTTTGGCGCAATCTCTGGCACTGTGGCTCATTGTAGCCACCTTTCACTGTCCGTACAAAAACACTGCCAAAATGATCTCAGAAGAGCCACACGTGGTGTTCTCTAGAGGATTCGAAGGTGCATTGAACGCCGATGTGAAGTGTAAGAAAACCAACTTAATCGTTTGCCTTTGCTTAACACCTTCTGTAAATATTTGAGTTGCGTCTCTGTAATCAGTAAAAACTGGAGACATATTATATGGAATGTCCTATTCGGATTAGTGTATGCTAACATGTCGTGAATATTGGTTGGCAGGAATGTATATGAGCACGTAAGAGTAGCGAATAGAAGGATGCGAATACTGTATCTCGTATTCCATACCAGAAGTAAAATACGCGAGGAACGAATCGTATTAGAGAGTACCGACTCGGCATTCCGATTCTCCCGAAATATCTGTTACGCAGTAAAGGATAATTTTTTTCACGCTAGCTGCGCTGTATACCGTGCGCCACAGTACTCTGAATTACGGAATGTGGACGTAGGTGTGGACGTTTTCCCCAGGAAAACACCCTTCGTCTAACGAATATATGCTTCTGAGTATGGAGACTGCAGTAAAGGAGAAGCGAGCGCCAAGTACTACCAGATACTCATAAGTTCTTCAGTTAAGTGCGATTGCAGCTGTAAGAGTGTGTTCGATGTCGTGTTTAGTATAAGTAATCTTTGTACACGGGCTGCAAGTTAACAGGGACAGTATCCTGCAGCGGTGTGCTTCAAAGGAACAGAAAAGAAAGAGCACGTTATGCGAGTACATATCGTCACGGGTAGGGGTGCGTTACGGAACAGCTTCACACTGCATCTCGAGCCACATTTCCGGCCAGGCAAACGGCACACTACTCTGCTACGGTTATGTCTGTCATCATCCTAGTACACTACTGGCCATTAAAATTGCTACACCACGAAGATGACGTGCTACGAACACGAAATTTAACCGACAGGAAGAATATGCTGTGATACGCAAATGATTAGCTTTTCAGTGCATTCACACAAGGTTGGCACCGGTGGCGACACCTACAACGTGCTGACATGAAAGAAACCGATTTCTCATACACAAACAGAGTTGACCGGCGTTGCCTGCTGAAACGTTGTTGTGATGCCTCGTGTAAGGAGGAGAAATGCGTACCATCACGTTTCCGACTTTGTTAAAGGTAGGATTGTAGCCTATCGCGATTGAGGTTTATCGTATCGCAACATTGCTGCTCGTGTTGTTCGAGATCCAATGACTGTTAGAAGGATATGGAAACGCTGGGTTCAGGAGGGTAATACGCAACGCCGTAATGGATCGCAACGGCCTCGTACCAGTAGCAGTCGAGATGACAGACATCTTATCCGCATGGCTGTAACGGATCGTGCAGCCACGTCTCGATCCCTTAGTCAACAGATGGGGACGTTTGCAAGACAACAACCAATCTGCAGGAACAGTTCGACGACGTTTGCAGCAGCATGGACTATCAGCTCATAGACCATGGCTGCGATTACCCTTGAGGCTGCATCACAGACAGGAGCGCCTGCGATGTTGTACTCAAGGACGAACCTGGGTGCACGAATGGCAAAACGTCATTTTTTCGGATGAATCCAGGTTCTGTTTCCAGCAGCGTGATGGTCGCATCCGTGTTTGGCGACATCGCGGAGAACGCACATTGGAAGCGTGTATTCATCATCGGCATACTGGCGTATCACCCGGCGTGATGGTATGGGGTGCCATTGGTTACACGCCTCTTGTTCGCATTGACGGCACTTTGATCAGTGGACGTTACATTTCAGATGTGTTACGACCCGTGGCTCTACCCTTCATTCGATCCCTGCGAAACCCTACATTTCAGCAGGATAATGCACGACCGCATGTTGCAAGTCTTGTATGGCCTTTCTGGATATAGAAAATGTTCGACTGCCGCCCTGGCCAGCACATTCTCCAGATCTCTCACCAATTGAAAACGTCTGGTCAATGATGGCCGAACAACTGGCTTGTCACAATATACCAGTCACTACTCTCGATGAACTGTGGTATCCTGTTGAAGCTGCGTGGGCAACTGTACCTGTACACGCCATCCAAGCTCTGTTTAACTCAACCCCCAGGCGTATCCAGGCCGTTATTACGGCCAGAGGTGGTTGTTCTGGGTACTGATTTCTCAGGATCTATGCACCCAAATTGCGTGAAAATGTAATCACATGTCAGTTCTAGTATAATATATTTGTCCAATGAATACCCGTTTATCATCTGCATTTCTTCTTGGTGTAGCAATTTTAATTGCTAGTAGCGTAATACTCCTCATGCCCTCCTCCCTTCCTCTTCCTAGTTAGGAACAAGTTGTTATCGATATTTAGATACTTCCAGCGCTTTATTCAATCACCTCTGTTGCGTCAAAGGGTACCAGACAACCAAATAGCATGTCTCGCTTTCGAGAGTCCTTCACAAAGTCGTTTCCTCGTGATGTAACAGTATTGTTGTTGTCTCCAGACGTCGAATATTACGTAACAGCACGGAACCCGTTCTCCAGCTGCCGCAGGCGACCCGCTGTGACATGCAGTTTCCACGCCTTTACACCACTCGTAATGGAAAAACTTCGTCAGACCTCGTCACCATTAAACGTTTTCACTTCCTCTGGAACTTTCACTCTCCTCACCCAAAATCGCTTTACAAAAACGGAAAAGGAAGTACATTTTGCGTTACGTTGCCTCGTGCTTTGTACGGTGAGATGGAGCAAGCCCACGACGTTTCTCGAGCCTCAGTATGTGCGGGTATTCTAAGACCTGACAGCAGTGTCGCAGACGGAACTTTTGCAGACTGCAGCTTCTGAGGGAAGCTTGCCAAACACGCAGCTAATACGCGCAGTAGAAGCAAACAAATAAATTAGTCGGGTGTGGTTACAACAGCGGGCGCCGTAAAACAACAGTTCGGACAGCACTAGGTCAGCAGCGGGTGACCACACTATCTCGACAAATGAGCCTGTGGTGTGCCATGTATCCTGAGGAACCTACCTCAACCGTTTCGAAATGCAGAGTTGCAGATTATTTCTAATTTTAATTTTACATAATAACGTCACAATGTATACACTATTACTAATAGAATGTACCAATAACTCTTGTCGCTTTATAAGTTTTGCTGCAATTTCTGCTTTGTTTTAGGGGTGATATATAAACAAGGCGATACGACTGCTCATTTTTGACTGTGTACGGACTGCATCTATATAGGACGTGCGGCAGTTCCCAGTAAAGATCGAGTATAAAGAAGAAAGATAAAATTGAGAAACGCGACAATGATAAACTTTACACGAATTTGATGTCAATGGGCACAGTTAATCAGCAGCAACAGACAGCAGTTCCAGACACGGATGGCGACTGCATTGTTGCCAGTTCCAAGCGTCCGTTGCAGTACGTACGTACAAGTGCTTTGCTCTTGAAGAAAGCGTACATCCTGTAAATTATGTCCCTCGCTTGCTTATTTAGCACTTGTCTTATTCCAACACCATCAGCGATCAGAACGCGCAACAAACGGAATAAAAATTCAGTAAATAACTCGCTACGATCTCGTTTAATGTTCGCATTGGCTAGCAGATTGAAAGCAATTGGCTGTCGGAGAATGCGCGACGTAGATGCGCAGAAGAGCCTAAACTACAAAGCCGCTGTTCGCGACTCTAAATACAAACGGCTAAATCGATCAACCAGCTGTACATAAAGTAAACCTAAATTAGAACATAGGCCGCAAACATCCTGCGAGTTCTCATCCCGCCCGACCCTCTCACATTAAGGCAAGGAAAAAAAAAAACTATGCAGCTATTTTCCGACTTTAAGAAGTAACAGATGTTATCATGATCAACAGATTAAGAGTTACATTAAAGGCTTAACACAATAAGTATTAAAGTTAGAAACTGTGTATACAACTTCAGGCAGCGCAAATCACGGCGCAAATTACCCAGACTATGTTGTTGTGGTCTTCAGTCCAAAGACTAGTTTGATGCAGCTCACCATGGTACTCTATCCTGTGCAAGCCTCTTCATCTCCGAGTAGCTACTGCAACCTACATCCTTCGGAATTTGCTCTGTGTATTTATCTCTTGGTCTTCCACTACGATATTTACCCTCCATGCTCCCCTCCAATGCTAAACTGGTGATCCCTTGATACCTCAGAACGTGCCCAGTACCGCCTCATTGCTTAAGTGATCTACCCATGTAATCTTCAGCATTCTTCTGTAGCACCACATTTCAAATGCTTCTATTCTATTTTTGACTAAACTGTTTATCGTCAATGTTTCACACCCGTACATGGCTACACTCCATACAAATATTTTCAGAAATGACTTCCTGACACTTAAATCTATAAAATCTATACTCTTTGTTAACAAATTTCTCTTCTTCAAAAACACTTTCCTCGCTATCGCCAGTCTACATTTAATATCCTCTCTACTTCGACAATCCTCAGTTATTTTGCTGCCCAAATAGCAGAACCCATCTACTACTTTAAGTGTCTCATTTCCTGCTCTGATTCCCTCAGCATCACCTGATTTAATTTGGCTACATTCCATTGTCACTGTTTTGCTTTTGTTGATGTTCATCTTATATGCGCCTTTCAAGACACTGTACATTACATTCAACTGTTCTTCCAAGTCCTTTGCTGTCTCTGACAGAATTAAAATGTGATCTGCGAACCTCAAGGTTTTTATTTCTTCTCCTTGGATTTTAATTCCTACTCCAAATTTTTCTTTTGTTTCCTTTACTGCTTGTTCAATGTGCAGATTGAATAACATCGGGGATAGGCAACAACCCCTATCACTACCTTCTCAACCGTTGCTACCCTTTCGTGCCCATCGACTATTATAACTGCCTCCTGCTTTCTGTTCAAATAGTAAATAGCCTTTCGCTCCCTGTACTTTACGCCGCCACCTTCAGAATTTGAAAGAGAGTATTCCAGTCAACATTCTACAAACCTTTCTCTTAGTCTACAAATGCTGTAAACATGGGTTTGCCTTTAATTAACCTATCTCCTATGACAAGTAGTAGGGTCAGTATTGCCTCACGCTTCCAACACTTTACGGAATGCAAACTGTTCTTCCCCGAGGTTGACTTCTACCAGTTTTTCCGCTCATCTGTAAAGAATTCATGTTAATATTTTGCAACTGTGACTTATTAAACTGATACTTCGGTAATTTACCACAACTGTCAACACTTGCTTTCTTTGGGATTGGAATTACTACATTCTTTTTGAAGTCTAAGGGTATTTCGCCTGTCTCATACATCTTGCTCACCAGATGGTAGAATTTTGTCAGGGCTGGCTCTCCCAAGGCTATCAGTAGTTCTAACGGAATGTTAGTCTATTGCTGGGGCCTTGTTTCTACTTAGGTCTTTCAGTGCCCTGCCAAATTCTGCACACAGTATCATATCTCCCATCTCATCTTCATCTAAGTCCTCTTCCATTTCCATAATATTGACCTCAAATACATCGCTCTTGTATAGACCTTTTATGTACTCCTTCCACCTTTCGGCTTTCCCTTCTTTGTTTAGGATTGGTTTACCAACTGAGTTTTTGATATTCATGTAGGCGGTTCCCTTTTCTTCGAAGGTCTCGTTAACTTTTCTACATCCTTACATTTGTCCTCTAGCCATTCCCGCTTAGCCGTCGATCTCATGTCTGAGACGTTTGTATTCCTTTTTGCCTGCTTCATTTACTGCATTTTTATATTTTCTCCTCTCATCAGTTAAATTCAGTATCTCTTGTGTTACCCAAGGATTTCTTCTAGCCCTCGTCTCTTTACCTACCGGATTCTCTGCTGACTTCACTATTTCATCTTTCAAAGCTACCCTTCTTCTTCCACTGTATTCCTTCCCCCCATTCTTGTCAATCGTTCTCTAATGCTCCCACTGAAATTCTCTACAACCTCTAATTCTTTCAGTTTATCCGAGTCGCACCTTCTTAAATTCCTACTTTTTTTGCAGTTTCTTCGCCGGCCGAAGTGGTTGTGCGATTAAAGGCGCTGCAGTCTGGAACCGCGAGACCGCTACGGTCGCAGGTTCGAATGTGTGTGATATCCTTAGGTTAGTTAGGTTTAACTAGTTCTAAGTTCTAGGGGACTAATGACCTCAGAAGTTGAGTCCCATAGTGCTCAGAGCCATTTGAACCATTTTGCAGTTTCTTCAGTTTTAATCTACAGTTCATAACCAATAAATTGTGATCAGAGTCCACATCTGACCCGGGAAATGTCTTATAATTTAAAACCGAGTTCCTAAAGCTGTGTCTAACCACTGTATAATCCATCCAAAAACTTCCGGTGTCTCCTGGCCTCTTCCACGTATACAACCTTCTTTTATGATTTTTAAACCAAGTGTTAGCGATTATTAAGTTATGCTCCGTGCAAAATTTTACCAGGCGGCTTCCTCTTTCATTCATTACCCCCAGTCCATATTCACCTACTACTTTTCCTTCTCTTCCTTTTCCTACTATCGAATTCCAGTCCTCCATGAGTATTAAATTTTCGTCTCCCTTCACTATCTGAATAATTTGTTTTATCTCATCATACATTTCTTCAATCTCTTCGTCATCTGCTGAGCTAGGTGGCATACAAATTTGTACTACTGTGGTAGGCGTGAACTTCGTGTCTATCTTAACTAAAATCAGGCATTCACTATGCTGTTCGTAGTAGCTTAACCGCGCTCCTATTTTTTATTCATTACTAAACTTACTCCTGCATTGCTGCGAACTGATTTTGTATTTATAACCTTGTATTCACCTGACCAGAAGCCTTGTTGCTCCTGCTTCCGAGCTTCACTAATTCCGACTATATGTAGCTTTAACCTATCCGTTTCCCTTTTTAAATTTTCTAACCTACCTGCCCGATTAAGGGATCTGACATTCCACGCTCCGATCCGTAGAACGCCAGTTTTGTTTCTCCTAATAACGTCGTACTCCTGAGTAGTCCCCACCCGGAGATCCGAATGGGGGAATACTTTACCTCCGGAACATTTTACCCAAGAGACGCCATCATCATGTAACCATACAGAAAACGTGCATGCCCTCGGGGAAAATTACGGCTGTAGTTTCCCCTTGCTTTCAGTCGTTCGCAGTACCAGGGCAGCAATGCTGTTTTGGTTGATGTTACAATGCCAGTTCAGTTCAAAATGGTTCAAATGGATCTGAGCACTATGGGACTTAACTTCTGAGGTCATCAGTCCCTAGAACTTAGAACTACTTAAACCTAACTAACCTAAGGATACCACACACATCCATGCCCGAGGCAGGATTCGAACCTACGACCGCAGCGGTCTCGCGGTTCTAGACTGTAGCGCCTAGAACCGCGCGGCCACTCCGGCCGGTCGCCAGTTCAGTCATCCAGACTGCCACTACTGAAAAGGCTGCTGCCCCTCTTCAGGAACAACACGTTTGTCTGGCCTCTCAACAGATGCCCTCCATTGTGGTTGCACCTACGGTACGGCCATCTGCATCGTTGAGGCACGCAAGCTTCCCCACCAACAGCAATGTCCATGGTTCATTGGGGGTGGGATTCACACTATATTCATCCAGAATTTGATAATCAGAGCAGTTCCCCACTTCCAACAATCTTCACACGTAGTTTCAAACGATTTCGCAACTTTTCTGGCTGACATCATCCACAAAATAATGAAATGAAAAAAATTTATCGCTAGGTTTTCGCTGTTCATGCAGCAACGTTTCTGCATTAGGCATGACATTTTAATTTATTGCTTCTTTAGTAGTAACACGGGAGTTCGATGTGGGGAGGGGGAGGATGGGGGGGGGGGGGGAAGGGGTTGGGATTTATTGGTTTTCATAGAAGACGTTAAACTTGCTTCTTCTGTGTCGCTTATGGACAAACCAATGATGTAGTTGAGGTAGTATCAACAGGAATCCGGTTACATCTTATTCAACACAACACGTAATTGAGATAAAACAGATGGTCATGAAACAGCAACTTCTTCAAGTTCTGTAGGGGAAAGCCGGCAATATCAGTATGGAGTTTGCCTTAACCACGCTAGGATGGAAGACAATTCCAGCTACCTGAGTGAGAGCTGTAGTCTTGTGAAGATGTCCTCCGTATAGGCAGTCTCATCAGTTGGCACAACTGATACAACTGATGTCAATAAAGGTGACCTCAACGTGGATTACAACACCACTAACTGGATATGGTCCTATTGGAGGTGGCAGGTCGTTATCTTACTTCGACATCTGAGCATCTGCAGTTACATCCACATCTAGGAGTAACCATCCCCAGTGACACGAAATGGAATGACCACGTAAAACAAAAATGCCAACGGCCTTGTCGCAGTGGTAACAGCGGTTCCTGCCAGATCATCGAAGTTAAACGTTGCCTGGCTTGGCTAGACTTGGATGAGTGACCGTCCTGGTCTGTCGATCGCTGTTGGCAAGCAGGGTGCACTCAGCCCTTGTGAGGCCAATTGAGCGGGTACTTTACTGAGAAGTAGCGGCCCCAGTCACGAAAACTGACAACGGCCGGGAGTGCTGTGTGCTGACTACATGCCGCTCACCGTCCGCATCCAGTGATGCCTATGGGCTGAAGACGACGGAGCCCTTGCGAGGCTCGTTCGGACGAAGTTATGTAAAGTAAATAGTAGGAAACCCAGCTGCTGGGATAAGATTTACTGGGAGAATCTTAAGGAAATTTAATTCGTTGACGAAGCAAGTGTCTCACAAAAGACTTGATCTACTGATTCAGCTTTTCATCAGTGAGAGATCGTTAACAAGTTGGGTTATTAGAGGAAGAGCCCCATGTACCGTCACGAGTTCGTTTACTCGGCGCGAGAGAGTTGTGCAAATGCTCAATAAACTTCAGTGCCAGACGTTACAGAGTAGACGTTCAGGATTACCTAGCGGATTGCTGTTAAAATTCCGAGAGCCTATGTTCCGACAGAGTCACCCAACATATTATTTCCTCCTAGATACGCCTCACGAAACGACGACGGCAAGAAAATCGGAGAAAGGAGAGATAATAGAGAGGTTTGCTGACAATCGTTCTACCCAGTTAAACAGAACTGGGAAGGATGGGGAATATAGTGGTGCCAGAAGTAACTTCCGCCACACACCGGTTTATCTCTGTATGAACTATAACTTCTCCGATTTTCTCGTCGTGGTCGTGGCGTGTGACTTATACATTGAAGCGCCAAAGACACTGGTATAGGCATGCGTATTCAAATACAGAGATCTGTAAACAGGCAGAATACGGCGCCGCGGTCGGCAACGCCTATATAAGACAACAAGTGTCTGGCGCAGTTGTTAGATCGGTTACTGCTGATACAATGGCAGGTTATCAAGATTTAAGTGAGTTTGAATGTGGTGTTATAGTTGCTGCACGAGCGACGAGAGACAGCATCTCCGAGGCAGCGATGAAATGGGGATTTGCCCGTACGACCATTTCTCGAGTGTACTGTGAATATCAGGAATACGACATCGCTGAGGCCGGAAAAAGATTCTGCAAGGATGGGACCAAAGACAACTGAAGAGAATCGTTCAACGTGACAGAACTGCAAACCCTTTGCAAACTGCTGCAGATTTCAATGCTGGGCCATCAACAAGTGTCAGCATGCGAACCATTCAACGAAACATCATCGATATGGGCTTTCGGAGCCGAAGGCCCACTCGTGTACCCTTGATAACTGCACGACACAAAGTTTTATTCCTCCCCTGGACCGATCAACACCGACATTGGACTGCTGATGACTGGAAACATGTTGACCGATCGGACGAGCCTTGTATCAAATTGTATCGAGCGGATGGACGTGTACGGGAACGGAGACAACCTCATGAATTCATGGACCCTGCATATCATCAGGGGACTCTTTAAGCTGGTGGAGGCTCTGTAGTGGTATGGGGCATGTGCAATTCGACTGATATAGGACCCCTGATAAGTGTAGATAGGACTCTGACAGGTGACACGTATGTAAGCATTCTGCCTGATCATCTGCATCCATTCATGTCCATTATGCATTCCGATGGACTTGCGACACCCCACACGTCCAGAATTGCTACACAGTGGCTCCAGGAACACTCCTCTCAGTTTAAATACTTCTCCTGGCCACCAAACTCTCCAGACATGAACATTATTGAACATATATGGGATGCCTTGCAACTATTCAGAAGAGATTTTCTCCTTCTTCCCCCCCTCCCCCCCCCCCCCCTCCGTCCAGCAGACACTAGTCGAGCCCATACCACGTCGTGTTGCGGCACTTCTGCGGACTCGCGGAGTCCCTACACGACATTAATTAGGTGTATCAGTTTCTTTGGCTCTACAGTGTGTGGTAAGAATTCTGGTAAGGTCTTATGGGACCAAACTGCTGATGTCGTCGGTCTCTAAGTTTACACACTACTTAATCTAACTTTAACTTACGCTAAGGACAACACACACACCCATGCCCGAGGGAGAACTCGAACCTCCGACGGGGGTAGCCACGCGAACCGTGATAAGACGCCTAAAACCGAGCGGGTTCCCCGCGCAGTGTATGGGAAGAAGTAGGAGGGCGCGATGAAAACTGATGCTTCCGTACTTTCTATGTGACAACTGTTACAGCTTTTTAAATAAAACAAACTTATTCTACATTCATATCTACACACATAATCCGCAAGCCACCGCACGGTGCGTGACGTAAAGTATCCTACACCAATACGAGTCATTTCCTATCCTGAACCAGAGCGAGGGAAAAATGACTATCTATATGCCTCAGTATGAGACCCAGTTTCACGTATTTTATCTTCGTGGTCCTTACGCGAAATGTATATTGGCGGCAGTAGAATCGTTCTGCAGTCAGTTTCAAATGCGGTTCTCTAAATTTTCTCAAAAACGTTTCTAGAAAAGATCGTCACCTTCTCTCCAGGGATCTCCATTTGAGACCCCGAAGCACCTCTGTAACACTTGCGTGTTGTTCGAACTTACCAGTAACAAATCTAGCAGCACGTTTCTGAACTGCTTCGATGTCTTCCTTTTATACGACCTGGTGCGGATCCCAGACACTCGAGCAATACTCAAGTATAGGTCCCACTAACGTCCTATGTGCAGCCTCCTTTACAGACGAAACACACTTTCCTAAAATTCTCCCAATAAATCGAAGTCGACCATTCGCCTTCCCTACCACAATCCTCACGCGCTCGTTCCATTTCATATCGTCCAGTATCATTACTTTATTGTCGCACCTCGTAATCCGCAACCCACCATACGGTGCCACCTTACTGTCTCAAATAGGACGCTAATAATGCTACATCCAAACATTAAGGATATTGCGCAGACATGGCTTAGCCACAGCCTGGGGGATGTTTCCAGAATGAGATTTTCACTCTGCAGCGGAGCGTGCGCTGATATGAAACTTCCTGGCAGATTGAAACTGTGTGCCGGACCGAGACTCGAACTCGGGACCTATTTCTGCAGGTTCGCAGGAGAACTTCTGTAAAGTTTGGAAGGCAGAAGGCGAGGTACTGGCAGAAGTGAAGCTGTGAGGACGGGGCGTGAGTCGTGCTTGGGTAGCTCAGTTGGTAGAGCACTTGCCCGCGAAAGGCAAAGGTCCCGAATTCTATACTAGGTCCGGCACGCAGTTTTAATCTGCCAGGAAGTTTCAGTAAGGGTTTGTTTTTCCTACTCATCCGCATTAACTTACATTTTACTACATTTAGAGCTAGCTGTCAGTCATCATCAAACTAGAAATTACGTCTAACAAGTAAGACATCTTGTGTCCTACTGGAGTCACTCATTGACGTCACCTTCCCGTACAGCACAGCATCATCAGCAGACAACTGCAGATTGCTGGCCATCCAGTCCTCCAGATCATTTATGCACACAGAAAATAATATTAACATTCTACACCTTTATTCTTCATGTCTACTTATTTATTTCTCAACAAACTCACCCTGGCGACGAACTAGCTTCTTCCAACGATCGTCCAGTTTGTTGATGTTGTTGTTGTTGTTGTCTTCAGTCCTGAGACTGGATTGATGCAGCTCTCCATGCTACTCTATCCTGTGCAAGCTTCTTCATCTCCCAGTACTTACTGCAACCTACATCTTGAATCTGCTTTGTGTATTCATCTCTTGGTCTCCCTCTACGATTTTTACCCTCCACGCTGCCCTACAATGCTAAATTTGTGATCCCTTGATGCCTCAGAACATGTCCTACCAACAGGTCCCTTCTTCTTGTCAAGTTGTGCCACAAATTCCTCTTCTCCCCAATTCTATTCAATACCTCCTCATTAGTTATGTGATCTACCCATCTAATCTTCAGCATTCTTCTGTAGCACCACATTTCGAAAGCTTCTATTCTCTTCTTGTCCAAACTATTTATCGTCCATGTTTCACTTCCATACATGGCTACACTCCATACAAATACTTTCAGAAACGACTTCCTGACACTTAAATCTATACTCGATGTTAACAATATATCTAACTTTAACCTATCCATTTCCCTATTTAAATTTTCTAACCTACATGCCCGATTAAGGGATCTGACATTCCACGCTCTGATCCGTAGAACGCCAGTTTTCTTTCTCCTGATAACGACGTTCTCTTGAGTAGTCACCGCCCGGAGATCCGAATGGGGGACTATTTTACCTCCGGAATATTTTACCCAAGAGGACGCCATCATCATTTAACCATACAGTAAAGCTGCATTGATACCGTCACTATAATATGTTTGACTTCGTTGACGGAGCGAAGACCCTCGCCTCTGCGGACACTGTTTCATCATTACCAAAGTCAAGTCCCTGAAGATGTTCTTTCAGCTTTGGAAAACAGATGAAAATCGGATGGTGTCATTTCGGGACTTTATAGAGGATGATCAATGACGGTGAACCCAAGGTGCGGATTGTTGTTGGTGTTGCAACGCTCGTGTTTGGTCTGGCATTGTCATGCTGAAGGAGAGGAAACACGATTACAGCATGCTGTTTCTCACGCACCGACAAACGAGGGCTATTCAGAAAGTAAGGAATGATCGATCGCGAAATGGAAACGACAGTGAAAATCAAAACTGTTTTATTTGCAACAACTAGCTTCATCTTCCAGGTATTTCCGTACATAGTCGCCGTTTTGACTGAGAATCTGTCATAGCGTTGTACCAACTTTCCAATATCCTCGTCATCGCAACCAGTCTCCTGTGCTTTCCGACAATTTTCCACTCTGAACTGCAGCTCATGTTTGTGCCAAAATGTTTTCAGAGCCAGCACTTCAAAAAAATGGTTCAAATGGCTCTGAGCACTATGGGACTCAACATCTTAGGTCATAAGTCCCCTAGAACTTAGAACTACTTAAACCTAACTAACCTAAGGACATCACACACACCCATGCCCGAGGCAGGATTCGAACCTGCGACCGTAGCAGTCCCGCGGTTCCGGACTGCAGCGCCAGAACCGCTAGACCACCGCGGCCGGCCAGCACTTCATGTCAGCATGAATGAAAATCAGAACGAGCGAAGTCCGGGCTGAGTGGCGGGTGATCAAACACTTCCCATCGAAAATGCTGCAGGACAGTGGTCATAGACCCCGCACCATGCAGCCGAGAACTTTTACGAAGGAGGAACTGTATGACAGTTATGTTATGTGGGGTTTCATGAGATCGTGCGAAATTTCTCTGAAAGCACCCATACTTGGCGGGAGACACTATTTTCTGCGCATCTTTAAGCGCTCACAGTGCACAGATAACTGAGAAGAGCGACGTGACACTATCTACAGGCATGCCATAGACACAGCCCAACACATCGGTGCAAAGCTTCAAAGGATTTACACTGTAGTTACGTTACGTACAGCCATGGCACACGCTAAAATTCGGAACCCTCTAGCGGCAGAGGTCTGCAAATGTGCAGACATGAAGAATAAAGATGTACAATGTTGATAACGTTTGTTATATTTAAAAAGCTTTAAGGGGCTTTGCGTAAAAAATTCGAAGGCATTTCTTTTCTCGTAATATGTTGGTTGACTCTTTTGGAGCTCTGGGAATTTTAACGGCAATCCGCTCCGTAATCCTGAACGTCTGCTCTGGCACTGAATTTCATCGAGCATCTCCGTAGCACTCCACGGATCTTCTCTACGTCCTCAGTGAATCAAAATTTGTTAACGGTTCTGCACCTATGAACAATACTCAAAGAGTCAGTCGATTTAGTGTCTTGTGTGCCACTTCATTCGTGAACGAATTATCTTTCGTTAAAATTCTACGAACAATTTTACCCTGACAACTGCTTTTCCTGCTATTGGCTTTACACGGTCATTCCATATTAGGCCACCCCGGAAGGTTATTTCTAGGTATTTTACAATAGTTACTGCATCCAGTGACTTGTGACCAGTAGAGTAATCGATCAGTAGAGTATCTCTTCACCAACTTATGAGCTAAACGTTACGTGTATTTGCATTCAGGACTACAGCCTCTCACGAGGTCAATCATCGATAATCCGCAGGCCTTCCTGTTCTTCGCGGCAGTATTCAGACAGTTGCTGCTACCATGTTACAAACGACAGCGTCGTCCGCTACTAAAGTTGGAGTCACGAACGATGGCGGTCGAGTTAGGCTTGTTACGCGCACCTGCGTCACGCGTTCTCTGACAGCCAATGAGCCCTCAGTAGTGTTCAGAGCGCTCTGCTGAGAATGACGTGTGCAATGCGAGCATTATAAGCGATCGTAGTGAGGTATTTGGTGAACTGTTATTCTCTTTGTTGTGAGTTGTCATGAGTGATGGTGGTGCTGACCGACAAATTCTACACAAGCAAAAGTGAGACAATTTGCGGGATACACTCTTTCCTTTCATCAGGTGCAAAACACTTGTGTGCCTTACTGCAACTGTCGTTTGGAACCGCCAACAGTGCAATCTCCGTCCTTGACCTGCGTGAACCGCCATTGTTCATGGATCGGACTATAAAATGGTTCAAATGGCTCTGAGCACTATGGGACTTAACATCTGTGGTCATCAGTCCCCTAGAACTTAGAACTACTTAAACCTAACTAACCTAAGGACATCACACACATCCATGCCCAAGGCAGGATTCGAACCTGCGACCGTAGCAGTCGTGCGGTTCCGGACTGAGCGCCTAGAACCGATCGGACTATAGTCTCCAACGTTATCCAATAGATAATGTGAACAGTAACGGCCCTATAGCGTCACTTGGGGCACTCCCGAAATTACATCCGCCGATTTACTTCCATTAAGAACGACGCGTTAAGTTCTATCCGCAACGAAGTCCAAACCAAACACAAATCTGGTCTGATATTCGCTAAGCTCGTTTTAGTTCAGTAAGGGGCAGCGGCGAACTGTATCGAATGCCTTCCAGAAGTCACGGAACACGGCATCAACCTGAGCGCCCTTGTTTGCGGCACTCTGGATCCCATGGACGAACAGAAGAAGCTGAATATCCCGACACCGCTGTTAGCCTTGTCTTGATTTTTATAGACGACATTTTCGTTCTCCACAAGTCATAATACGTGATCATAAACCATGTTTCGTAATTCTAGAACAGACACACGTCAGTCACGTATCGTAACAACAACTGACCCCTCTATTTCTTAATACAGTCGTGGACGAGGTGATAAAGAAGGTATTGGCTAGTAGTGGTTATAGAATAGGGGCGAAGAAATAAAAATCATTTGTTATACTGACGTTGCAGCTCTGCTGGCAAACGGTGAAGATAATCTGCAGAAACTTTTACACACATTTAAAACCTAAATATGGTCATATCCACTCAAAAAACCAAATGTATAACAGAATCTGTGGAACCAATTAGATGCAAACTGGAAGTAGATGGAAAAATTATTCAACAAGTAATGAGATTGATACTGAACCGTCCAGCAGTGGAAAGAGAAACAAGTAGCAAAATGCAAATAAAGTTCAAAATGGCTCTGAGCACTATGTGACTTAACTTCTGAGGTCATCAGTCGCCTAGAACTTAGAACTAATTAATCCTAACTAACCTAAAGACATCACACACATCCATGCCCGAGGCAGGATTCGAACCTGCGACCGGAGCGGTCGCTCGGCTCCAGACTGTAGCGCCTAGAACCGCACGGCCACGCCGGCCGGCGCAAATAAAGTGTCGGATGTTTAAATGATGCTATTTGGAGAAACAGCATTGTAGGAAAAGATGCAAAGGCAAGAATATACAAAACAATAGTGAGACAAATTATGACATACACAGCTGAGACAAGACAGGGAACGCCAAAAACAAAAACAAAACAAAAAAAAAATTGCGGAAATGAAAATTCTGCGAAGGATTACAGGGAAGACACTGCGAGGCAGAGACAGAGAAGTGAAAGCATTACAAAAGGATGTAAAGTGGACTTCATTAATGAGTGGGAACGTAAGAGAAAGCATGAATGGATCGAGGACATAGACAGGGTAGATGAACGGAAGATTGTGAAAATCATAAGAAATAACTTACCAGCGGGTAAAAGAAATGTTGGCCGTCCAAGGAAAAAATGACCCGACAGCCTCACGGTAGACTGTGGGGTGCTGAAGGAAACAGACTTTAGAATAGAAAGAAAGGAAAAAGCAGAAGAATTGTGTACATCTGCCTGATGACCCTTTTTGAATACGGGAATGACCTGCGCTTTTTTTCCAGTCGTTAGGTTCCCCTCGTTGCTCCAGAGTATTTCGGTGGACTATTGCTAGAACGGGAAAAAGTTCATTCGCATAATCTCTGTAAGGCTGGCGTAGGCAGCCTGTTATTGGGGCAACTACAGTTTAATGTAGACTTGCAATCACCGAGAAAACTGGAATGTTTCGCATGCGCAAATCATTGTCAGAAGCGAAGGAAGTGATAAGGGACAGAAAAAATTCTAGGGGAGACTGAGGATTGAATTCTGAGCATTGGATTTGAAACTTGACACTACCACTATCTCATCGAGATACAGCAATCATTATTAATTCCTCCTCCCCCGCCGGTCTGTGTGGCCGACCGGTTCTAGGTGCTACAGTCTCGAACCGCGCGAGCGCTAGGTCACAGGTTCGAATCCTGCCTCGGGCATGGATGTGTGGATGTCCTTAGGTTAGTTAGGTTTAAGTAGTTCTAAGTTCTAGGGGACTGATGACCTCAGCTGGTAAGTCCCATAGTGCTCAGAGCCATTTGAACCATTTGAACCTCCTCCCCCTCTATCCCCCAGCGCATGGAATTTAAACTTTGCACTGAAAAGAAGTTAGTTTCGTGAGGGCTGGTATTTAATACTGCTATCTTCTCAACCGTGGGTCTATCGCGAACGATGAAAGCGAAAACGCGCGTGCAAATCTTGTATCACTCCTCCTGGGTATTGTCATAACCTCGTACGGTGATTGCACAATGAGACACTATTTTAACGCGAATTACTTTTTTCGACTTGGTTGTCGGCGATAAGGTGATTGGACAAGAGAGAAGTACTTACGAATTTTTCTCTTTGTGGCACTGACAATAAAATTTGTGTGTCAGAAAGCAGCATGATCAGCCAAGGGTGGGCGGCTGTGCCAAGCATCAGTCTGCAAGGCACGATCAAAACATGCAAAAGGCAGCTAATTAATTCCTCTACCTGGGCTACGTGACGGGGTGGCGCCAGTCTATCACTGCTTAACTCTCTGCTGAGCGAGGTGTCGCAGTCGTTAAGGCACTAAATTCGCGTTCTGTATTGTGAGGGTGAACCCCCGTGCGGCCATCCAGATTTAAGTCTCCCGTGGTTTCCCTGAATTGCTTAGGGCACATTCCAGAACGATTCCTTTGAAAAGGATAGGACCGATTGCCTTTCCTATCCGTATCTTAGCGTCTGCTCTTCCCAATTCCCCCTACCCCCATCTTGAAAAAAAGTGGTACAGTGCATGCCTGGAAGACGAAAGGTCATTAGTTGGAATCCCAATCAGATCTCCTAATTTTTCAGTGTGCCTTTACCCTAGACTTCACCTCACAACTCTGTAAAGATACGCTACCCGCCCAAAATGTTCCGAGCGACGTCAGCATAGGAACTACAGCAGCAGCACGGGGTTAATAACTGTAAACAACAGATAGACATTGGACCAGTCAGTTGCGAACAGGCAGCGTTAAGCAGTGCACGTGCGACTGTAGTGTGTCAGTGTTCAAAGTGTCACAAATCGCAATGTCTCTAAACAAAGTATTCAAGACATTCTCGATTGCCGCGCGGGGTAGCCGCACGATCTGTGGGGGTCCTAGCCACGGTTCGCGCGACTCCCCCGTCGGAGGTTCGAGTCCTCCCTCGCGCATGGTTGTGTGTGTTGTCCTTAGCGTAAGTTAGCTTAAGTTAGATTAAATAGCGTGAAAACCCAGGGACCGACGATCTCAGCAGTTTGGTCCCACAGGAATTTACCACAACAATCTCCAGAATGTTTTGAAGAAGAGAAAGTGTGTATAAAATCTGTCCAGCACACTTCGACTCACGAACAAAAACAACGACGCGTGAACGCCCTTCGCGACTCCACTGAAATGCAAATTCTGGAAAAAATCAGCACGCGTGACGAGTCTTGGCCCTATCAATACGAACTTAACATAAAACCAACGAAGTGCAGCCAATTATGCATCATGCAAATGCACTTCATGCGGTCTCTAATCATAAGCATATTGCTGCATTCTAACTGTGGTACAATTAAAAGTGCTGCGAGAAAGAAAACAAAATCACACATTTTTCACAGCAGACCACAGAGTAGCATTTTCTTTCTCGCAGTTGGTTTGAACAGAAAATCGGTTCGTTGTTGTTTAAAAAAGTATGTAAGTCACGTACGTCCTAATAGAGTCACCCAGCGATATGCTGACGACACAGCACTATATACCACTGGCCGCATTATTAACGCCGTCGTCCCCCGCCTCCAGCGGCAGGTGGACGCCACCATCACCTGGTGCCGGACAAACAAAATAGCTCTCAATGCCGCCAAAAGTACGGCAGTCTATTTCACCAAACGGCGCCCAGTCCTCCGCCGCAACATGTTTATTACAGGCGCGCAGATGCCCTGGTCCCCGACAACCACCTATCTCGGGGTCCGGATGGACCACAAATTGCTCTTTCACTGTCGTGCGGAGTACGTCGCCAACAAGGGGTAAAAGCTGACCAGGGCTTTGTACCCACTCTTCCGCAGTAGGGAACTTAACGTGCATACCAAGCTCCGCATCTGCCGAACAGTATCCGGCCTGTCCTCACGTATGGCTCAGCTGCATGGGCCACGATTAGTGTCACAAAGATACGGACGTTGCAGCGCCTGCAGAACAAGGTTCTCAGGTGAAGCCTGTATGCCCCGCCACTCACGAGAATTGTGACTCTCCACAAGGAAGCGGATATCGTCCCCGTCAAGACGACCATACGTAACAACGCGCGGCGGCTCTATGAGAAAGTGGATGCCCTGTGAGACACTGCCTATGGGTTACGCCACATTGGGAGCACACTTCCACGCCGCTGGCATCGACATCCGGTTCCTCTAACCATCCTAGAGGAATCGGATTCCGACCATGGCTAACGATAGGCCTGGCACGCGCACCACGGATGCTTCCTTTGGCGGGACTAGCCACTCATTCTACGTCCAATACTTTCCAACACTACCTACCCATGTCGGGCTAAATTTTTCTGCCTGACTGATGTAGTACTGTCACCGTTGGAGGGTGGTACGGGACTCCAAGTCCCACCGCCACACCTCCACAGTATATTGCAGTGACGCAGCGTCACTGCCCTGTGGATAAATTTACTGCCTCACCAACACAGTTAGACCGCAAAAGACTGCTGATGCTGTATTGTAACATATCACATATGAAAAAAATGTTTGGTAGAGTAACTTGTGAAAATTTTAATTAAATCAGTCACGAAGTTAGAAAATATGTTGCCTACGTTCGCCCAAATATCATGGGTAAATTTAAGTAAATTGGTAAATAACTTTTCAAGGTTTTTGATAACAACATTTCAAGAACTTCTCAAGATTTTTGGTAACAACGTTTCCGCATTACACGTTACGTATATATTTATATATTCCATTTATCAAAAAATTATTAATCTATCATAAAATTACATTGCCTGTGTGCGTCCAAATGTTCATTAGAGTATAGTGAAAAAAATCTGAAGTGAACCAGCCCAGTCCTATTCGAGGTTTTTGATGACAACGTTAAACAATGACTGGTGTTTATAAATTTATCTAATTTCGAAACTTTTTGGACTGACAGGAATGACACGTGGTTCGGATTCCATGTTAAACTGTGAGTTCCCTTTCCCCGGTACGATTACTGAGGTAGGTTAGGCACAATGCATGCAGCCCATGTGACGTCCAATTTAAATACTTGCACCATTTGGCTAAAAATCCCTTTTGAGGAACCGCGACGTTACCAGACCATACCACTATCTCACTTTTTTATTTTATTTTCAAAATTACCTTGCCATCGATGGGTAATTTTGCTTTCTTTCTCCCTTAATCCTCTGTCTATGAGTAGTTCAACGCTCTTTTGGTCGCAAATATGGACTAAATAAACCCAGATCTTTTGCTTCTTCTTAAGATAACTACTCATTTGGCTTCGCGATGATCGCTGGACATTTCTACAGTGACCTCACCAAAGAAAGAAAATCCTTGGCTGTGCCAAGGAACGAACGTGGACCCTCGTATTCCAGTCAGAAAGAAAGCACCATTCTTCTACCGATACTAAACTTGAAACCCTTCCACGAGATGCCGTCTCAGTTGCTGATAGTCCCGTTGAAATCTAAAGTGGCAAGACCCTCGCATATCAACGATAACAACCACTGTATGTAAGTTTGAGACATAATTATGTCAAGTTAAATAGTGATTTCATTTGGGTCATGTTCTAGTTATCAGAAGCGGTGAAAAAGTAACCCGTCAGCTAGAGTGGAAGGCAGACAGTATATTAAAAAAAAAAAGTTCCTACGTACTTTAAAATTAAAAGGATTTTTGTATTATCCTATCTATTGCATTTTTTTTTTTGTTTGCATCACCTGACAGAGACAATATTCATTACATGTTGTGGTCATACAGGAGCATTTCTAAATAAAATACACTACTGGCCATTAAAATTGCTACAACACGAAGGTGACGTGCTACAGACGCGAAATTTAACCGACAGGAAGAAGATGCTGTGATATGCAAATGATTAGCTTTTCAGAGCGTTCACATAAGGTTGGCGCCGGTGGCGACACCTACAATGTGCTGACATGAGGAAAGTTCCCAACTGATTTCTCATACACGAACATCAGTTGACCGGCGTTGCCTGGTGAAACGTTGTTGTGATGCCTCGTGTAAGGAGGAGAAATACGTACCATCACGTTTACGACTTCGATAAAGGTCGGATTGTAGCCTATCGCGAGTGCGGTTTATCCTATCGCAAAATTGCTGCTCGCGTTGGTCGAGATCCAATGACTGTTAGCAGAATATGGAATCGCTGGGTTCAGGAGGGTAATACGGAACGCCGTGCTGGATCCCAACGGCCTCGTATCACTAGCAGTCGAGATGACAGGCATCTTATCAGCATGGCTGTAACGGATCGTGCAGCCACGTCTTGACTCCTGAGTCAACAGATGGGGACGTTTGCAAGACAACAACCAATCTGCACGAACAGTTCGACGACGTTTGCAGCAGCATGGACTATCAGCTCGGAGACCATGGCTGCCATTACCCTTGACGCTGCATTACAGGCAGGAGCGCCTGCGATGGTATACTCAATGACGAACGTGGTTGCACCAATGGAAAAACGTCATTTTTTCGGATGAATCCAAGTTCTGTTTACAGCAGCGTGATGGTCGCATCCGTGTTTGGTGACATCGCGGTGAACGCACATTGGAAGCGTGTATTCGTCATAGCCATACTGGCGTATCACCCGGCGTGGTGGTATGGTTACACGCCTCTTGTCGCATTGACGGCACTTTGAACAGTGGACATTACATTTCAGATGTGTTACGACCCGTGGCTCTACCCTTCATTCGATCCCTGCGAAACCCTACATTTCAGCAGGATAATGCACGACCGCATGTTGCAGGTCTTGTATGGGCCTTTCTGGATACAGAAAATGTTCGACTGCTGCCCTGGCCAGCACATTCTCCAGATCTCTCACCAATTGAAAACGTCTGGTCAATGGTGGCTGAGCAATTGGCTCGTCACAATACGCCAGTCACTACTCTTGATGAACTGTGGTATCGTGTTGAAGCTGCATGGGCATCTGTACCTGTACACGCCATCCAAGCTCTGTTTGACTGAATGCCCAGGCGTATCAAGGCCGTTATTACGGCCAGAGGTGGTTGTTCTGGGTACTGATTTCTCAGGATCTATGCACCCAAATTGCGTGAAAATGTAATCACATGTCAGTTCTAGTATAATATATTTGTCCAATGAATACCCGATTATCATCTGCATTTCTTCTTGGTGTAGCAATTTTAGTGGCCAGTAGTGTACTTATCTCAAAACTAGTTATGAGCAAATAAACGAATTAACAAGTGTAGTTGTGGAAATACACTTTTTTATAGTCAAACATGTAAATTTTTGTGATGTGATGACCACGGAATTGCTAGATATAAATTCCCTGTGTTAAGTCAACATTAGATTTGCTTGCCCTGGGGTAACACTGAGAATGAGACGCCTACTTCTCCATCGAAACAACTCTTCAGTCCAACCTAATGAGTTTTGTACATCACTCTATCCCGTCTCGTTTAGAGGCCGCCTCATTGAATATCAAGCCAGTCGCAGTCACTCTAGAATGCGTCCCTCACACTTTCGTGCGCGAAGGACAAGTTTTCCGTCTCTGGTCTCTGCAAGTTTCGCAGGAGAGCTTCAGCGAAGTTTGGAGTGTAGGAGGTACTGGCGGAAGTAAAGCTGTGAGGAAGGGTCGTGAGTCGTGCGTGGATAGCTCAGATGGACGCCGGCATGGTAGCTCAGCGTGTTCTGTCAGAGGGTTGGCTACCCTCTGTAACAAAAAACTGAGAGAATGCATCAACGTAGAACCTAACCGTGTGTTATTGGACGTCCACCCCGAACAAATTCAACGGTCAATATAGAACAAAATGAGAAAAAAAAGGTGGTAGAGAACTGCCCGCGAAAGGCAAAGGTCCCTAGTTTGAGTCTCGGTCCGGCACACAGTTTTAATCTGCCAGGAATAATAGTAATGTCTTCACAGCGGGACGCAGATGAGGACGATCTTCCTCTGTGCGCTTTTTACGAACTTCGAATGTCAGTTTCAAGTCATGAGAAAGAGAACAATTTATATGAGATGCCTCTGTTCACAACGTAGACGTAGCGCCTAATACAGCAGTGTCGCATCTCGTTGTTCTGTACATTTACAGCATTTCCTAAAAGAGTCTTTATAGTCTGAAAAAAGGGAAAGAGTGGTACCACGGTGTTTTCTGTTTTCAGGTGTATCTGCGGTCAGTATGCAAACAATTTACGGCTATCATGTGGAAAAACAAAATTTTCAGCGTCATGTTTTATGTGATAAATTTCACTATTGGTACTTTGCGTAGAGTTTATCAAGGATTACAGCAACAGCGATGTAAATGGTTCAAATGGCTCTGAGCACTATGGAACTTAACATCTGTGGTCATCAGTCCCCTAGAACTTAGAACTACTTAAACCTAACTAACCTAAGGACATCACATACATCCATGCCCGAGGCAGGATTCGAACCTGCGACCGTAGCAGTCGCGCGGTTACGGACTGCGCGCCTAGAACAGCGATGTATCTTACGTGCAGTAATCAATGCAATCTTGTCTTCATGTACCTAAGAGACAGCCAGTATGGACAGGCAAAATGTTTTATTCGTAAAAACTAGCTCTCGAAATTTTGTAAGTAAATTTTTCTCGAAACTTCATGCAAAAGGAAGAGAACCGTAAATTTCTTTGCGTCGAAGGCGTCATAAAACCTCTTAGTATATAGAAACTACGATAGGATTTACGTTCCTCACTAGATTTTCTGTTGAAGTGAGATTTTATATTCGATTAAAGTGCACTTATAAAGGATGAAACCAATAAACGTGGTCAAATAGAAGTAGACTCCACCACCCTTGAAAAAGGGAATAAGCTCTTGATAAGTATCGTGCTGTGAGAATGTGCAGTAATTTGTTTACTTTCTAATCAATTCATTGCTGGATCATCATTCACCAGATATTTAGTCTCATGTAAAAGTTTGGCTTATGGTCAGTTCTTGTCTCAGCTGATTGTAGCTTAGAAAATATTGATTATGTGTAAGCGCTTCGACTGTGTTATTATGAAATATTAATAGTAGCTTCGTTCGTAGCATTAGTTTCATTGTCTCCCTGTGATTTCCGTATCGTGACAGACAGGTAAAGGAACCGCTGTATAGGTCTTGTCACACAGTTAGGTATCGCTTCGACGTCAGGTTAGGGCTACCTCACTTCACAACACAAGCCTTCAAGCTCTGTGCCTGTGGATTACGGTTTTCAGAATTCATTCTCTTGCTGACTGTGTGTAAATGGCGCAGAGCTGGTCAAAGAAATAAAAATGTGGCTAGAAGAGGAAGAAAATAATAGATGTCTACCTTGTACTGCCGTAAGCATTCACTATGGAATAGCAGCCGTACACATCGCTGCTGGTAGTTTGAGTCATACGTGCACCATCCTCCAAACAATAACATAGCGACATTTAATCCCGTAGTGCCCAGTGTGTAAACACGCGACACAAGATAGCGTGTTAGCTTCCTGTGTAACCGCTATGCAACCATGCTGCGCATACAACCTTACACGTGGAATCTTGTAGCATGGTTTAACTATGACAAACAGTGCCTCTTTTCAAATCAGGATTTTTAATGAAAACCTGGTATGTCATAAGTCACTGGGAGAAAGATGAAAGGCTGTCCGCGTCTCAGATAACACAGTCATAGGGCAATTGATAAACTTGAATGAATTTTTCACTCTGCAGCGCAGTGTGCCCTGACATCAAACTTTCTGACAGAAGGGGAATGGTCCCGAGTTCGAGTCCCGTTCCGGCACAAAGTTTTAATCTACCAGGAAGTTTCAGTTGATAAACTACTTGGAAAGAAAGACGTCTGAGGAGAGCTCACTGCCACCAGTGTCCGTCAAATTAGAATCTGAAATGAAACCAACCCACGATCTTCATATTCAATTTCCGTAATGGAAGTAAATTAAACGAAGGTCAGATAAGAACCAGAAACCCCGCTACAATTACTTCAAACGCCGGTTTTGAGCTAACTATAAGAACAGACTTCTGGTTAGCTTGCTAGAGAATGATACAGAATGTAAATGTAATACACGTTTGTAGTTAATCTGTTTCCACTCTGACGCACAAAATTTCCGATGATGCATCTACACTGCATGTGATCTCGAGCACTGTACGTGTATATTACGAGTGTGCAGCTAAGTGCGTTAGCCACATACGAGGTCTACGCGCCATATTTCCGCCCATTCACATTTGATTACGAACTGACTTGGCGGAGCTTAGATTCTCAGTTGTGGCAGCCAATGAACCACATCTGTCTTTACCTGCCAGGAAGTCTGGATCCTACTGGGAGTGGCATATGGCACTCAAATTAACCTGATGGTGTAGACGACTTTAAGGTGGTTAATCGAAGATCATCCGTGTTCTTCTTGGTGGAAACCAATGCGCAATGAGATGTGGAACAATTACGGTGTGCTGTGCTGGAAAATGACAAAATTCGTAAGAATTTGTGTTCAAAACTTTGAAGCAAAACTTTTGCATGAAACCTGTCTGCAAAGTTTATTCAACGACCGCTAGCTTTCAGCTACAAAGCCTCAGTACAAATGTGAACAGATTTTATGGAAAATGCAAAAAAAAACACAAAATGTAATTACAGAACACAAAATATGTGTGAACGACTAGGACTTCAAAGCAACAGGCGAATCCTGTTAATGGACCGCTACGGTCGCAGGTTCGAATTCTGCCTCGGGCATGGGTGTGTGTGATGTACTTAGGTTAGTTAGGTTTAAGTAGTTCTAAGTTCTAAGGGACTGATGACCTCAGAAGTTAAGTCCCATAGTGCTCAGAACCATATGAACCATTTTTTTCAACCCTATTAATGGAAAAGGTCTGATTCGCCAAGAACGAGTGCTGGAGCGATATGTGGATCTTTTCGTGCTGTCTGATAAGTGATCACCAGCAAGCTCCACAGAAACGGAGTATTAATGAGGAAGACTATTTAGGAATCACGAGTCAATTTAGAAACGCCAGGAGAAGAACAAACGCAATGCTACAAAATTTAGGGTGGTTGTTGCACACGGTAAACATACTAACATAAACCACAAACATTATCCATAATATTTTTTTCACACGCCAACTAGTGAAATGGATGCTCGTCCAATAAAAAAAATGCCACTATTTAAGAAAGTGCAGAAAAATGAATAAAACGAAATGCGGTGACCCGTGGTCACTCCGGAAAATGATCTTTTGTAATGCTTCCTGACGTATATGAAATCCAGAAGGCTATTCTTACGGATATTCTGTTCGCTGTTTCCCAGGTTAGTCTGTTTTCAGACTGCCGTCTATGGGAGGATGCTAAACGGATGTATAACATTGAAAGCTCACTCCAAAAATGGGGCGAAAACTTCAAATCCTGTGACTGTAGGTGTGATGCTGACCTAAGGATTGTGACCAATGGATCTGCAAGTGTCAGTGCGTCTCCCCAGGTCAGGAAGGAGAAACGACAGTTTATGTGACAGAATAGACAGCAAGAAAGGACTGTGGAGCTTACTGATTCCCAACCTGGGGGTGATTACCCCTCGAGGGGTGGAAACAAATTTTCGAAGATGACGTGCTACAGACGCGAAATTTAACCGACAGGAAGAAGATGCTGTGATATGCAAATGATTAGCTTTTCAGAGCATTCACACAAGGTTGGCGCCGGTGGCGACACCTACAACGTGCTGACATGAGGAAAGTTTCCAACCGATTTCCCATACACCAACAGCAGTTGACCGGCGTTGCCTGGTGAAACGTTGTTGTGATGCCTCGTGTAAGGAGGAGAGAAATGCGTACCATCACGTTTCCGACTTTGATAAAGGTCGGATTGTAGCCTATCGCGATTGCGGTTTATCGTATCGCGACATTGCTGCTCGCGTTGGTCGAGATCCAATGACTGTTAGCAGAATATGGAATCGCTGGGTTCAGGAGGGTAATATGGAACGCCGTGCTGGATCCCAACGGCCTCGTATCACTAGCAGTCGAGATGACAGGCATCTTATCAGCATGGCTGTAACGGATCGTGCAGCCACGTCTCGATTCCTGAGTCAACAGATGGGGACGTTTGCAAAACAACAACCATCTGCACGAACAGTTCGACGACGTTTGCAGCAGCATGGACTATCAGCTCGGAGACCATGGCTGCGCTTACCCTTGACGCTGCATCACAGACAGGAGTGCCTGAGATGGTGTACTCAACGGCGAACCTGGGTGCACGAATGGCAAAACATCATTTTTTCGGATGAATCCAAGTTCTGTTTACAACATCATGATGGTCGCATCCGTGTTTGGTGACATCGCGGAGAACGCACGTTGGAAGCATGTATTCGTCATCGCCATACTGGCGTATCACCCGGCGTGATGGTATGGGGTGCCATTGGTTACACGCCTCGGTCACCTCTTGTTCGCATTGACGGCACTTTGAACAGTGGATGTTACATTTCAGATGTGTTACGACCCGTGGCTCTACCCTTCGTTCGATCCTTGCGAAACTCTACATTTCTGCAGGGTAATGCACGACCGCATGTTGCAGGTCCTGTACGGGCCTTTCTGGATACAGAAAATGTTCGAATGCTGACCTGGCCAGCGCATCCTCCAGATCTCTCACCAACTGAAAACGTCTGGTCAATGGTGGCCGAGCAACTGGCTCGTCACAATACGCCAATCACTATTATTATTAGCGGCAGCATTAACAGCGTGAAGTCTTCTAACTTCCGTCAGCTCAGAAGTATCTAATTTCATCAGCTCAGAAGTAAGGATTCCAGCTATCAGGTGATTTATAACGTAAATATAGTGGATACATTGTCCGCCCCCGGTAGCAGAGTGGTGAGCGCGACAGAATGTCAATCCTAAGGGCCCGGGTTCGATTCCCGGCTGGGTCGGAGATTTTCTCTGCTCAGGGACTGGGTGTTGTGTTGTCCTAATCATGATCATTTCATCTCCATGGACGCCCAAGTCGCCGAAGTAGCGTCAAATCGAGACTTCCACCCGGCGAACGGTCTACCCGACGGGAGGCCCTAGTCACACGACATTAATTAGTGCACTTATTTCACTTAGTTAATTTCAAAAGGGGTGCAGGGTGCAGATGGAGGAAGTGTCATTAGGGAGAGGAGTAGTGCAGGGAGCGTACGTTATGTAACGAGAGTCTCCCCTCACTGTACGTAGTTAACTTTTTTATCTGAGGAGTCGTAGGTAGCACTCACGATGCACTGGGAAATGCTTAATCACTCACTTTCACTTTTACTTTCTCTCTCTCTCTTCTCTCTCTCTCTCTCTCTCTCTCTCTCTCTCTCACACACACACACACACACACACACAGAGAGAGAGAGAGAGAGAGAGAGAGAGAGAGAGAGAGAGAGAAATATGGCAGTCAAGATTTTAGATGTGAAAGAAGATTTTCGACTATGATAAAATGAAAATAAAAACAAGGAGCTGAATA
Organism: Schistocerca serialis cubense; assembly: GCF_023864345.2. Taxonomy (NCBI): domain Eukaryota; kingdom Metazoa; phylum Arthropoda; class Insecta; order Orthoptera; family Acrididae; genus Schistocerca; species Schistocerca serialis. The sequence continues at coordinate 467,314,795 of NC_064639.1, forward strand.
AATTTGTTCCATGATTTATGATATGCACTGAATGAGAACAACTTAAATATAAAAAAGGTTGTTAAACATAACCAATACCAATTATCTCCCCCCCATGAACCATGGACCTTGCCGTTGGTGGGGAGGCTTGCGTGCCTCAGCGATACAGATAGCCGTACCGTAGGTGCAACCACAACGGAGGGGTATCTGTTGAGAGGCCAGACAAACGTGTGGTTCCTGAAGAGGGGCAGCAGCCTTTTCAGTAGTTGCAAGGGCAACAGTCTGGATGATTGACTGATCTGGCCTTGTAACAATAACCGAAACGGCCTTGCCGTGCCGGTACTGCGAACGGCTGAAAGCAAGGGGAAACTACAGCCGTAATTTTTCCCGAGGGCATGCAGCTTTACTGTATGATTACATGATGATGGCGTCCTCTTGGGTAAAATATTCCGGAGGTAAAATAGTCCCCCATTCGGATCTCCGGGTGGGGACTACTCAAGAGGATGTCGTTATCAGGAGAAAGAAAACTGGCGTTCTACGGATCGGAGCGTGGAATGTCAGATCCCTTAATCGGGCAGGTAGGTTAGAAAATTTAAAAAGGGAAATGGATAGGTTGAAGTTAGATATTGTGGGAATTAGTGAAGTTCGGTGGCAGGAGGAACAAGACTTCTGGTCAGGTGACTACAGGGTTATAAACACAAAATCAAATAGGGGTAATGCAGGAGTAGGTTTAATAATGAATAGGAAAATAGGAATGCGGGTAAGCTACTACAAGCAACATAGTGAACGCATTATTGTGGCCAAGATAGATACGAAGCCCACACCTACTACAGTAGTACAAGTTTATATGCCAACTAGCTCTGCAGATGACGAAGACATTGAAGAAATGTATGATGAAATAAAAGAAATTATTCAGATTGTGAAGGGAGACGAAAATTTAATAGTCATGGGTGACTGGAATTCGAGTGTAGGAAAAGGGAGAGAAGGAAACATAGTAGGTGAATATGGATTGGGGGACAGAAATGAAAGAGGAAGCCGCCTGGTAGAATTTTGCACAGAGCACAACATAATCATAACTAACACTTGGTTTAAGAATCATGAAAGAAGGTTGTATACATGGAAGAACCCTGGAGATACTAAAAGGTATCAGATAGATTATATAATGGTAAGACAAAGATTTAGGAACCAGGTTTTAAATTGTAAGACATTTCCAGGGGCAGATGTGGACTCTGACCACAATCTATTGGTTATGACCTGTAGATTAAAACTGAAGAAACTGCAAAAAGGTGGGAATTTAAGGAGATGGGACCTGGATAAACTGAAAGAACCAGAGGTTGTACAGAGATTCAGGGAGAGCATAAGGGAGCAATTGACAGGAATGGGGGAAATAAATACAGTAGAAGAAGAATGGGTAGCTTTGAGGGATGAAGTAGTGAAGGCAGCAGAGGATCAAGTAGGTAAAAAGAAGAGGGCTAGTAGAAATCCTTGGGTAACAGAAGAAATATTGAATTTAATTGATGAAAGGAGAAAATATAAAAATGCAGTAAGTGAAACAGGCAAAAAGGAATACAAACGTCTCAAAAATGAGATTGACAGGAAGTGCAAAATGGCTAAGCAGGGATGGCTAGAGGACAAATGTAAGGATGTAGAGGCCTATCTCACTAGGGGTAAGATAGATACCGCCTACAGGAAAATTAAAGAGACCTTTGGAGATAAGAGAATGACTTGTATGAATATCAAGAGCTCAGATGGAAACCCAGTTCTAAGCAAAGAAGGGAAAGCAGAAAGGTGGAAGGAGTATATAGAGGGTCTATACAAGGGCGATGTACTTGAGGACAATATTATGGAAATGGAAGAGGATGTAGATGAAGATGAAATGGGAGATATGATACTGCGTGAAGAGTTTGACAGAGCACTGAAAGACCTGAGTCGAAACAAAGCCCCCGGAGTAGACAATATTCCATTGGAACTACTGACGGCCGTGGGAGAGCCAGTCCTGACAAAACTCTACCATCTGGTGAGGAAGATGTATGAGACAGGCGAAATACCCTCAGACTTCAAGAAGAATATAATAATTCCAATCCCAAAGAAAGCAGGTGTTGACAGATGTGAAAATTACCGAACTATCAGCTTAATAAGTCACAGCTGCAAAATACTAACACGAATTCTTTACAGACGAATGGAAAAACTAGTAGAAGCCAACCTCGGGGAAGATCAGTTTGGATTCCGTAGAAACACTGGAACACGTGAGGCAATACTGACCTTACGACTTATCTTAGAAGAAAGATTAAGGAAAGGCAAACCTACGTTTCTAGCATTTGTAGACTTAGAGAAAGCTTTTGACAATGTTGACTGGAATACTCTCTTTCAAATTCTAAAGGTGGCAGGGGTAAAATACAGGGAGCGAAAGGCTATTTACAATTTGTACAGAAACCAGATGGCAGTTATAAGAGTCGAGGGACATGAAAGGGAAGCAGTGGTTGGGAAGGGAGTAAGACAGGGTTGTAGCCTCTCCCCGATGTTGTTCAATCTGTATATTGAGCAAGCAGTAAAGGAAACAAAAGAAAAATTCGGATTAGGTATTAAAATTCATGGAGAAGAAATAAAAACTTTGAGGTTCGCCGATGACATTGTAATTCTGTCCGAGACAGCAAAGGACTTGGAAGAGCAGTTGAATGGAATGGACAGTGTCTTGAAAGGAGGATATAAGATGAACATCAACAAAAGCAAAACAAGGATAATGGAATGTAGCCTAATTAAGTCGGGTGATGCTGAGGGAATTAGATTAGGAAATGAGGCACTTAAAGTAGTAAAGGAGTTTTGCTATTTGGGGAGCAAAATAACTGATAATGGTCGAAGTAGAGAGGATATAAAATGTAGGCTGGCAATGGCAAGGAAAGCGTTTCTGAAGAAGAGAAATTTGTTAACATCCAGTATTGATTTAAGTGTCAGGAAGTCATTTCTGAAAGTATTCGTATGGAGTGTAGCCATGTATGGAAGTGAAACATGGACGATAAATAGTTTGGACAAGAAGAGAATAGAAGCTTTCGAAATGTGGTGCTACAGAAGAATGCTGAAGATTAGATGGGTAGATCACATAACTAATGAGGAAGTATTGAATAGGATTGGGGAGAAGAGAAGTTTGTGGCACAACTTGACCAGAAGAAGGGATCGGTTGGTAGGACATGTTCTGAGGCATCAAGGGATCACCAATTTAGTATTGGAGGGCAGCGTGGAGGGTAAAAATCGTAGAGGGAGACCAAGAGATGAATACACTAAGCAGATTCAGAAGGATGTAGGTTGCAGTAGGTACTGGGAGATGAAAAAGCTTGCACAGGATAGAGTAGCATGGAGAGCTGCATCAAACCAGTCTCAGGACTGAAGACAAAAAAAAAAAACCAATTATCTCATTGACTCATTAAGTCATGACTTAATGAAAAACCCAGAGAGACTGAGTATCATTTATCTTTCATCATTTTAACAACAAAAATGTTCAAAGAAAATCCTTTTTAATTGTAAAGTTTAGTTACACGACGAAGTTGGGGACGGGTGGTGGGGGGATGCGGCGGGAAAGGGGTGGGGGGAGGGGGCAGCGTATTAGCTAATATCTGATTCCACACATAGGTAATGGTCTAGGAAAGGTTGGGCTCCACTAGCCTAGACAGTCCAAAAACTTACAGGACATTCATCATTATAACTGAGTAAAAACCACGATGCGCATAAGTGCACACCTGGATAACTAGTTTGAGTTTAGTCGCGGATGAACTTCCAAGAATGGAGAAATGAAGTGAGGGAAATAGGTCTGCGACGAGAAAATGAAACACAGACTTCGGTGTGTTAATGAATAAAATTCTCTTACGACTAATGTGCACCGCTGCGAACAACACTCACTCTCTCACGTAAATATACCGGAGCCTAAGCCTCGTGGAGAACGCCACAGCGATCTCTCTGTGTGGACCAGTTCCACGACGCGGAAAACGCCGAGTAGCCTCATCCTTTTTTCTTTCTATTTCTCGCATCTGTGTCTGGTGAAAAAAGACGTCAGTAGTACTAGTACTAGCAGGTACATGGTTCAAATGGCTCTAAGCACTATGGGACTTAACATCTGAGGTCATCAATCCCCTAGACTTAGAACTACTTAAACCTAACTAACCTAAGGACATCACACACATCCAAGCCCGAGGCAGGATTCGAACCTGCGACGGTAGCAGCAGCGCGGTTCCAGACTGAGGCCCCTAGAACCGCTCGCCCACAGCGGCCGGCACCAGCAGGTAAGCTGTCCCAGATTTTGTTATAATTCTCGTTATCAGACGACATGCATGTCTTGAGTAACAGAATTTCGTTATACAACGATGCCCAGTAAGACTTACTGAGACGAAGAAATAAATGAAATACACTATAAAATCTGAAATTATCGAGAGTGGCAGCGAAATTGATATGGCTGGCTCTGAGCACTATGGGACTCAACTGCTGTGGTCATAAGTCCCCTAGAACTTAGAACTACTTAAACCTAACTAACCTAAGGACAGCACACAATACCCAGCCATCACGAGGCAGAGAAAATCCCTGACCCCGCCGGGAATCGAACCCGGGAACCCGGGCGTGGGAAGCGAGAACGCTACCGCACGACCACGAGATGCGGGCAAATTGATATGAATGAATAGCCACACTTGACTTACATCCTCTTACTGAAAGAGTATTTCCCCTTCCCGCCAGTTAGCATCTAAAACTGCTTCCTTCGCATTTTGCGCCGTCGCGATATGGAGATAAGAATACTGTCGTATGGCTCTGAGGAAGCGATCTAATCTCTTCATGTTATGAAAGTCGAAATTTTTATTTCGTTAATTATCGACCTTCTCCTGATACAGACACAATCGGGTTCGCCAGCAGTAAAAATACTTGTACAGTTATACTCTGTGCTATCTAGGAAGTGTCAATTTATGTGGTTCTAACTCACAACGGTCACCACGAACGTAGTCACCAGCAAGTGCTTAGTAACACAGACTGGTATGAATACCACGAATAGAACGGTGTTCGCATGAATGCCGCTCGTAGCTCAAACGTTAAACCACTCAAAATTTCTCAGGATTAGTAATGCAAGGCACGCCATGTCGTGTAGCATTCCACCATGGGAAAGAATAATGGCGTGCGCTTGATACAGTTAAGTTTTTGGGATCCCTCTTTGCGAACTTATGGCAGCATTGTAGGCTGTAGCTACCAAATCCGATTACAAGCAATGGGAGCGGATACTCGCACTACACGAGATGTCGTCGATCTACATTCGATTATGATAAATTTGTCTCTTTCCTTTCTTTGTTCTCTCCTAAATTTTGCCATTTTTTGCGAGATATTATCACAAACAGCAACGTGTCCCGAATGTTTCTCCTTTTCAGAACAGTTTTTCAGTATCATTCCTTTTGATAGCACTCGAGTTTTGCGGGCTTTTGCAACGACTGTGCACTCTTTAAGATTCTAAAGCACTGTCTCGAAACTGACCACCTAATTAAGTAAAAATCAGCCCATATCCCTCAATCCTGGTTAGGGTTCGAAAGAACATTCCCTTTCTTGTCAGGCAAATCACAGAAGTGCGTATCTTGTCCTTCATTCCTTTGAACTAATTGGTTCACTGTAGTTTCACCCTAAAGAATCAGAAGGTCTAACCAGGATCTTGGAGAGTCCAGAGTGAAAAAATTAATTGTCATTTAATGATTTATGTCCGTGATCAATTGATATTTTCAGTGCTTACAACCTAAGTCACCTCCTTCTTGGGCAGCATCAATTTATAGGCCCATCCAAGGATGAATCTCGTCGTAACGTAAAAAGCCTTTGTAACCCGGCGTCCTGAAACTTGTCGCCAAACCACACGGAAAGGCCTGGAAAAAACATCAGTGTCCGAACTGCACTGCTTGTTAGAGCATATGTTCGCGAGCTGTATTAATGAATGTGCCCTTCTCCTCCTGTCCTACCTCCGTAAAAAGTAGTCAACGACTACGTGTCTTATAAGGAATGATAAGGAAAATAAGAAAATGTTTTTACTTGCCAAGAGTGACAGTATAGAAACTGCAGAGTATCTGAGAGGTCAACAACAAATATTCAGTTCCGAATGCGATGTTGTGCAGAAATTGATAAAATTCAAAAGCACTCTTCAATATGCGCAAGATCAGTATGTGCCCAATTAGGTTCTAAGGGATGGGAAAGAACCATCGTGATGTGTCCAAAATTAAAGCAACGAAGCGCTACTTCCCCGTCTTGTGTCTAAGTCACGGTATAATCATACAAACTGTCAACAAATTTCTGTACAATCGTGTTCTGCACGGAAGGTGGCATTACGGTCAACGAAGAAACACGCCAACGATGATGTCAGGGCACCTATCAAACAGAGTAGTGCGTGCCGGGTAGTCCCACATCCACAGTCGCTGTGTATACAGTCACAGACGAGGCGATATGGCACAAAGAAGACTCCTACCAGACTCTCTGCGGTGGAGGGCCATAAGAAGAATGGAAGCAGAACAATCGCAAACTGATGTAGCCCGACGACTTAATGTGAATCGTTCTGTTGTTTCTCGTATGTGGCGTCAATGTATAGAGACCGAAACAGTATCCCGAAGACCAGAGCAGCTCCGACCATGTGTGATGTCAGAAAGAGTTGAGTGCTATTTGGCTGTAAAGGCACGATGGTACCGCCTTGGTACTGCACAGCAACTGGCATTTGACCTCTCAGCATCCACTGGACGTGTTGTAGGCGACAGAAGGCTTGGGCAGAGTGGCCTTTATTCTGTTGACCTGCTGTATGTGTACCCTTTACAGAAGGGAACGTCTAGAGTGGAGTCGTCAACATACTACCTGAACGTCAAACATTGGGCTAATGTTCTTTTCACAGATGAGGCCCGAAGAGTGATTCTTCAAGCTTTCGCGTTTGGAGGGAACGTGGAACACGATTTCGGGACCCAAGCATTGTGAAAAGAGACCGATATGGAGCAGGATCCCTAACGGTGTGGATAAGGATTATGTTGGCCACTCGAACACATCTTCATGAAATTGTAAACGTGAATTGGCAAGGTTTCACTGCTGTCAGTTATCGTGACGAGATCTTGGGATCTCGTGTGCGGTTGTTGCGAGACGGTGTGGACACAGACTTCGTACTGATGGACGATAATACTTGACTTCATAGAGAACGGGTGGTTGAAGTTTCTTTGGAAACGGAAAATATTGCATGTATGGCGTGGCCTGCTCGCTCTCCCAATTTCAATCCCATAGAGCATGTCTGGGATGCACAAGGGAGACAGCTTGCATCACATCAGCATCCACCAACTAGTCTCCCAGAACTTGTGAGCAGCTCTGCGGGAAGAATGGGCGTTGTGGCTTCAACATGAGATTGATGACATCATTCACAGAGTGGCCTGTCGTTTTCGGATCTGTATTGCTGCATAGGTGGTCACACCTCATACTGAGAATGGTAACCGGCTGTCGGGAAGTGTGTGCAAATCCTTTAAGTTGGAAAAAAACGAAGGACATTTATGTCTACCTTTATGCATGTAGCAGTTATTTATGTTCTGTATTCTTCACATTGGTTCTACTTTACAATCACCTGTTTATACGGTTTCGCGGGAAAATAAACGCAAACTTGCAAAATTTCCGTTTGTTGCTTTAATTTTGGACACCAGTGTAATAGCTGTGTCAGAAAGCTGCTACGAAAGCAAAGAGAGATTCATTACAATTTTCAGCAAAGTCAAAGCCTAACTGACAAAAATCAAACGAAGTGAAAACGAGCGGAAGGTGAGCAATGACAGTTGTTCGACCGACTCTTGAGTATTGCTCATCAGTTTCTGGCTCTTCACCAGATTGGATTCATTCGAGAGAGAGAGAGAGAGACAAGATTTTAGTCGGCGCGAGATCCTCAACAAATTCCTCTGGCAATCGTTACAGGAGAGGCGTTGTACATCGCATAGTACTTCACTATCGAAATTTCGAGAGTGCGTTCCGGAAAGAATGGGGCAGCATATTACTTCCTCTCACGTATGTCTCGCGAAATAACAACTGTAAAATCTGGCTGATACGGAGGTTGGCAATGGCAAGGAAAGCGTTTCTGAAGAAGAGAAATTTGTTAACATCGAGTATAGATTTAAATGTCAGGAAGTCGTTTCTGAAAGTATTTGTATGGAGTGTAGCCATGTATGGAAGTGAAACGTGGACGATAAGTAGTTTGGATAAGAAGAGAATAAAAGCTTTCAAAATGTGGTGCTACACAAAAATGCTGAAGATTAGATGGGTAGATCACTTAACTAATGACGAGGTATTAAATAGAATTGGGGAGAAGAGGAGTTTGTGGCACAACTTGACTAGACGAAGGGATCGGTTGGTAGGACATGTCCTGAGGCATCAAGGGATCACCAATTTATTATTGGAAGGCAGCGTGGAGGGTAAAAATCGTAGAGGGAGACCAAGAGATGAATACACTAAGCAGATTCAGAAGGATTTAGGCTGCAGTACATACTGGGAGATGAAGTAGCTTGCACAGGATAGAGTAGCATGGAGAGCTGCATCAAACCAGTCTCAGGACTGAAGACCACAACAACAACAAGGAGTTTTACCGACAACCATTATCCCAAGGCTCCGTTTGCAATTGAAACAGGGAGGGAGGGAACAAGTAATGGTAGCACAAGCACCCTCCACCACTCACAGTCTGGTGGCTTCCAGATTATAGATATAGAACTACTATCTCGTGTAGCTCAGCTGGGCTCAAAGAAATTATTGACATTATTCGAACACATGTTCCGGTCATCACGAAAAGCGATCTGGAATGGTCGTGATAGGCGCTAATTTACTCTCGTTGATGTTTCAAGGTAAATCCAAACGTGTTCGTTAGCGTTCAAGTCTGTGACCACTCATTCGAGTAATACCCACGGATAGGAGCTTTATCTCTCATAAAAAGAAAAGAAATTTTACCAGTAGAAAGCTGACCATAAGGGCAGAGGTTCGACTAGAAATGAATCACATGGGAAGACGAGGAAGTGTTGGATTATTTCACATTCCGAAGTTAACGCGTCGGTAGTCACACTCCGTACTTAGTAGTGACTTGTCAGAGTATGAAACACAGCCCTATTAACCATTCGCAATTTTCTCAACGCAGTACTATAGATGTGTAACGTGGCATGTTGTTAATGCGACACACCCAATGCAACTATGTACTCGAAGATCATATTTACCAAGATGACTGCATGCTGTTGCTGTTTGTGAATATTATAACTGTTCAGTTGGGTTCTGTTTCCTATTTAAGAGGTCCCTGAGAGGTAGCGATCGATCCTACTTGTGGTTGCCCATCCATGTCTTTTTTCTGACCTTTGTCGAATACCTTTCGCTATTTGGAGGTGACATCACGGCCGCGAATTCACACTTGAGGACGCGCCATTGGGATTTCCTACCTCACCAGTGACTAACTAGCTCCTACACTCGCTAAGCCACGCAGCTGAATAAATTAGTTTGGTGTGACATTGGACAATATTCATTCACATTAAAGTGGACACTCGTACCGAACACTGACGTCGCCTCGAGCTCCAACATTTGATGTGTGCTCCACTATCACTCACATGAGCAGCTAACGTGTACGTGAAGATGTTGATCGCGTATGCTCCATGGAACAGGAAGAAAGAAGATTAGGGTTTTATGTCCCATCCCACCATTAGAGACGGGGCTCAATATGGGACTGGAGCAAGGACTGCGGTGTATTTTCGGCAAACTGTTAAAGGAAGACTAAATATGCATGGTTGGTCGAGGGTGAGAAAGCTGTTCCTCCCGAACGCACCACCTGCCATTGTACGTGATCTTTGATCACTCTTGTTTAAGATCTTTGTACTAGTTATATGTATTTTACTGCGAGTCTTTCGTCTGGACCAAGGTGCATGTATGGAATTTACACCAATGAAGTAGTGGATCATTTGGCAAGGTCGGCAACTACATCCGGGAGACATCTTAACATCAAAGTACTCTTAACAGATCCGCTGCAAGGCGTACGGACGAATATTAAAAAGACCTAGAAGGCAAATGAGGAGACTTAGGATAAATACTAAGATCAATGTTACATCTGAGTCCAATCAGACAGTCCGCTACATGCCTGGTAAAATAGTTACACATTATTATGACAGGCCAAGCAACGTTTATTCAGTGCTGCACTACACTTCGTTGTGACACAGATTCTTGACAACTATTTTTCAACTTAATCACCAAGTCCCTGTAAGCAACAGTCGCAACGTTCTACCAGTCGTTTGATTGCTCTACCATAGAAACGACGGCATTCGAGAAGCGCTATGTGAACATCCTCATCGTTGGAACAAGTCGTTCCCTCGAGAAAAGATGGAATTCTCATGATGCAAAATCTGAACTTCCCGATCAGCATCGTCCACGTCTGTGCGCTTTTGGTTAAATTCTTTGCACCACGGAACGAGGGCTGGATGTGACGTTACATTTTGTTCACATAGCACCAGAATTTTACGGTGAATCTGCGGGCAAATCGGACGTTCTGATCACAAGAATTGTACTGTTCCCCATATTCAAATTTGAAGTACGTTTCCAGTTGTCGCGGCATTTCACTCCCACACCGTGGTGCACCTATCATCGGCACCACAGGAGAACTGTGTCTTCAGGAAACACGACACATGTACTGCCTTCGGGCAGTGCGCCACTCTTGTCGCACAATGGTTTTATAGCGTGTGCTGACATGCGTAACTTATATTTGAGTCTCTACTACAAATAAGCAGTATGTCGAGAGGCCATCACGTCATTCATTCGTAACAGAATCAACCATGGCAGTTTCCAACAACACTTCTGCTGCTGTACTTCCGAGACCTTAAATTTACATCTCCCGATCCGGAAGCGGGAGACGCTGACCTTTTTTAAGCGCAGAAAGTACGTCAGAGGCAGGAAAAATCTGAATATCCTTTCTACTTAAAAGTGTCTTTTTGCATAATTTTTAATGTTTATTCATATGCTTAAATGTAGTTAATGATTTTTTTTTCAGAAAGTGATTTAGAAATCCAAACCCATAATTTATCATTGAACTCTGAGAATGCAATTACTTTCATTTTGTCGTAGTGCTGAAGTACACATATTTAAAATAATTTTGATATGATTATTATTTTTCTTGTCTTTGTCAATTTGGATGATATGTCATAAAATTATTTGTAGTCCTTATAAATAAATTGTAAAAGTTGTGGGAATACGATCCAGCAAGGTTGTTATCAATATACAGGGTGTCCCACTCAAACCTCCATGATTTCAAGGACCCAGAGAGAAAAACCACAGTAGATACGACTCTGAAAAATGCACTACATTGTAGAGCATCTCAAAGAATTTATATTCCAGCATCGTAAGTGCCAAGTATCGTCGCCAGACTGCAGCATGGTCGCATGAAGTGAAAATGGCGACTCCACAGAAGCGCGCGCAAGCAGTAGTGTGGTTTGCAAAAACAAAATCGCCGATTACTGTGCAAATAAATTATTGTCGTATGTATGAATGTGATCCACCAGATGCGAAAACAATTAAGGAATGGTACAGGAAGTTTCTGGCAACAGGAAGTGTTCTGAAAGATTCCGGCGCTGCACGTTACGGAGTTTCAGAAGAGGCAGTGGAAGACATCAGACAAATGTTTCTCAGAAGCCCACGTAAGTCAATTCGTCAAGCATCTAGGCAACTTGATGTACCTCGATCAACATTGCATCATGTATTTCACCAGCATCTTCGTATGTGTGCTTACAAAGTGCAAATTCTGCAACATCTGACGCCAGACGACAAACCACGCCGACAATTTGCTGTGGATATGCTGCAGCGTATTGATATGGATGCCAACTTCCTGCAAATATGTTTATTCTCAGATGAGGCAACCTTTCATCTACCAGGGAGGGTTAATAGGCATAATGTATGGATTTGGGGTTCTCAAAATCCGCACGTTGTCATTGAATATGTTCGTGATACGTCTTGTGCTGGCCAATACAGACAGGATTGTTGGACCGTGAATGGGTCAGTGTATCTCGACATGTTGGAGCAGTTTGTGTACCCTCAGATACAAGACTTGGAACCCAACATCAGCCGACATTACGCCGGTTGATTTCTTCATGTGGGGATTCGTGAAGGGCCGCGTGTATGCGACCAAAGAGGACGATATTCCTACGTTGCGACATCGTATCACTAATGCGATTGCAACAATAACAGAGGAAATGTTACAAAGAACTTGGAAAGAAATGGAATATAGACTTGATATTCTTCGTGCTACAAATGGTTCACATGTAGAGGTGTATTGATGATAAATAAATAAATTCTTTGAGATGCTCTACAATGTGGTGCATTTTTCATTGTCGTATCTACTGTGGTTTTTTCTCCTGGGTCTTTGAAATTACGGAGGTTTGAGGAGGACACCCTGCATTTTGTAATTTGAATTTTTATTGTATAGTTGGGTGGCTGCAGGCAGGAAAATTAAAAAAAATTATGTAATCAAGCATACTAGTGTCTGTTGAATTCCTGATGTCGAAGGGCAAGAAAATTGCAAATTGCGGACACCACGGATAATGACAAAGAATTACATGTTGAGAACCTCATATGTACTCATACATACTGGAGAATCGGGAATGAAGCTACTCCATCTTTACAAATTATTTATGTTGACTAGCTCTGCTACAAATGGTTCACATGTAGAGGTGTATTGATGATAAATAAATAAATTCTCTGAGATGCTCTACAATGTGGTGCATTTTTCATTGTCGTATTTGAATATTGGTATTCACTGGAAATCGATCTAGTATTGTCGTAAACGCAGCAGTGGTGACAATCCACATTCAGCAGGGCTGTATAAAGGCGCTCGAGTCGGGTTTAGCTGATTCGAATCCTCTTGGGTGAAGAAATTGTCACCGCTGATATTTGACCACCAAGGAGAGGAGAGGTGATCCAACAGTCCTGATGATCAGATTTTGCGTCAGTTTCCTGGAGGGCCATAGAGACTGTTGAACCCATCCATCAGATGGAAACGTTAAGCCTGGCATTTCCATTGGTTCCATTCAAGAGGGGTAGGGTATGTGGTGGCATCGGATTTCACTGTGTCCTTTCTCTCATCGCCATAAAACATAAACATAAGACCACAGTACATACATTCACTACAGTCACCTATAGCAGGGCCCGATGTAAGACACACCATGAGGAACCGGGCCATAGTGTGTGGAGGAAGAAAACTTTGCAATTGGTCGATTGAACCTACCCCATGAATCTCCCAGCCAATAATGCTATAGGAATGTTTATTTTCGAATGACATTCGATTTTTAATCCATACATATGGATAACATTTGTTCGCTCCAGTAGCTTGTACGCTGTGAGTAGACTATAGAATTTCTCCATCTTCCGAACAACCGACCCAAGTAGCAGGTTTTGGACGGAAACATACTAAGAAACACCGAACGACAGTTGGAGAGTGTTGCACGAGATGCGCTAGAGCCAAACGTTAATCTACTTTTAATTCTCATTGGCACATAGACTGATGTCGGTGATTCATTGGTGCCAATGAACCTGAGGTATTTCATCATGAAATAATACAGTCGCCACTTATGGAAAACCTACGAACGCACATCTGTCGGAGATGTGAGTGAGGCTTACCCAGTGAGTAAGTGTTTCTTAGTGAAGCCACGTCACCTACTGTGGGAGGTGAAGTGAGGGAGGCTATTTACTTTGCTGAGAGATGAGCAACCGAGGAACAATGGAATGAGTCTTCTTTCGCGGAAAATTGGCGTCGCTTTTTGTAGGAGGTGAGGCAGATGAATGGGCGTGGTGGCACCTTGTGTAGGAGGATAAACCGGGAAGTGACGGCCTGGCGCGGCGCTAGCGCCGAGTGACCACTGCCAGAAGTGCCTCACCTGCTAACCGCCGCCCGGCGACGTCATCCGTTAGCGTGTCGACGCCATCAGCCTCGACCATGAAAGAATCGTGTCGTGTCGTCGCTGTGTCATGCAGTGGTCGCCCTATTAACGTGTATCTGCTTTCGTTCCTGTTGGTTATCTTTAGTACAAGTCGTCAATGTCAGCTGCAGCTGTCCTTGAGCTGACGCAACGACGGCCATTTGAAGCAAATGCAAATACAGTGGCTGTACTAAGAATTTTACATAATCTACTAACAGAACATCTTCCTTAGAAGAATGAACATCAGCCCGCAAAAGAAAAATGGTTCAAATGGCTCTGAGCACTATGCGACTTAACTTCTGAGGTCATCAGTCGCCTAGAACTTAGAACTAATTAAACCTAACTAACCTAAGGACATCACACACATCCATGCCCGAGGCAGGATTCGAACCTGCGACCGTAGCGGTCACGCGATTCCAGACTGAAGCGCCTTTAACCGCGCGGCCACACCGGCCGGCCCCGCAAAAGAAACTGATATAAAAATAATCAGAGAATTCTGCTGCTCGCTGTTGCGTAAGCGGAACGTTACATATTATTGTTGCTAAAGATACCAGTATTAGCACCAGTCGCGATATCTTCCCTGATTTTTGTTATAGCCCACGACAGCAGCACACACCAAAGGGCGAATAAATCACGCTGATGAGTGAGAAGAGAATCGTTTGCACATCCTTTAACTATGGGGACTATATAGATATATGAATATAGAAGTAAAAAGTTTCAAACTTCTAGGGCCGCTATTGTACAGCATTTATCGCTATTACCGGTTTCAGCGAACTAGTTTGTCATCTTCGGATCTTGTGCAATGTATTGAAATGTACTGCATAAAATTCGAAGATGGCAACTTAGTTTGCCGAAACCAGTAATCAAAATAAATGTTTGAAGTTTTTTATTTCTATTTTCAGAGAATCGTTTGTATCAATGTCTATTCACTTTTTTTTTTACAAAAAAGAGCGTATGTAGCGCAGTAAGTTACAAAAAGAAGCTACCACATTTGTCATTCTTAAGACGTCCGCCTTTAAGACCCTGTGGGAATAATCGATCCAACAATCGACTGTAATGTGTGTCACATTTGATGAAAGGGTCATCTTTGAAGTTACTCTGTCAACTTTTCTGTTTTCGCTTATGAACATGTATGTGTTGTTCGAAGTAAAAAGTAGCAAGCCTTACCTACAACCCTGTAAGGTATGATACATAATATTACAGGACTGTTTAGTCACGGTCCTCTTGTAACTTACTCACATCTATTGAAAATTAATAGTTCTCTTTAGGGGCAAGAAATGGTTAGTCAATAGTAAAAGAGGAGCACTTTCGATGAGAGATGTATAGCTACTCAATAACGTGGATTTTTGGAAATTTCCAAGAATGGGTCCACATCGAAGTTGTAGACCCACTGCGAGCGATCTCTGTCGAGTCGCGAAGCAGGAAATACGGATATTTTTGATACTCTGACAGTGGAACGTCGGCTGCGATAATATTTGCTATCCTTGGGCTGAGAGCCGTAAAATATTACGGGATGGAGGTACATGTACTGGGTGACACTAGCACGATGAGTGTATCGGATTCTCTTAAGTGGAAGGAGTGGATTCCAAGTAAGAGCGATACAACGAAACGTTTGGAATTTTGTTGGGAATATGGATTGCTTCTTAGTGGCGATACAAGAAACTGTGGGCTCTGTGGCGCCGCAAATTCAGTTACCCTGCACAATCACAGTTGTTGCGTGTTGGATAAGAAATTGTATTTTTGAGGAAACTTGCCAGTGAACACCGTCTGTGAGTATTTCATATTTTGAAGAGAATAATGACACCGTTCCTACTGGCGGACCGAATAAAGTAGTGGAAGTTGACGAATCACACGTTGCTACCGGTAAATACACAATTCATATTATTTTTTGGCATAGACATACCTACAATGCCTTGCGTGTGAAAAAAAGTTTCAAATTTGAATAGATATCCAGTTACTGCACCTAATGGAAGTCGTGAACTTACTGGTTCATCTCACTCGAACAATCTGATTACTTGTGACAGGGAGATTATTGAGAAGTAATATTTCGCTACAAATAGACGGTGACGTTACTCTCGAGACGGGCTCGACACAAAGTGAAGCGCGTCCATTTTTTGCCCGCAAATCGAGTCACTGGCTGCCCTCCGTACGTCGGCGGAAATGTGCGCAGTTTATAACTGTCGATAGTTCATGCTGAGATCCAGGGTTTGCAAGTTGCGTAAGTACGAGCTCCATTCCATTTGTCGTAGACGAAGACGCAGCGTGCTTAGAGCTCTGTTATTGAACATCACAACATACATCGAGAACTAGTCACTATGTGGTTGCAACTGTTCTCTTTCATTAATGGAAATTGACCGCAAAAGTTAAAAGTACACAGAGACGACAATATGCTTAGAAGTTTGTAATCGGACATTGCGACAAACGTTTTTGACAAACAACATCATAGATTTTCTAAATATAATTACTGATCGTTTCAGTCGCAGTAATTCAGCCTGTACTCTCAGGTTCCTGCATAACTACGTACTCGCATATCATGACACATTCGTAGGAAATGTAAATTGTACTTTCCAATTCCGCTTCCATTAATTAAATGAAACTGTTACACCCATGTAGTGACAGGTTCTCGATGTATGTCATGATGATGAATACCAAGTAGTACCTTTCTATTTTCAATACGTTCGTGTCTTTGGCGTGTCTCTTGCCAACATCTCAAAGAGCCCACTTTGGATATATACCGAAATGGGTCTGCAACTTCGATGTGCACCGATTCTTGGAAATTACCAGTTTTTTTACGCTACATTTTGAGGCACTCTAGTTTATGAATTAAAAATGGCCTGGAATGCAGTACTTACATTACTTAACGTACCCAATAAACCAATGCGACTGTCGCTGTAGAGAAAAAACCGCCACGCAGGCGTGATTACAAAACGTCGACAGCGATAAAACTGCTTCCCGACACAGAAACAAACACAAGCTATTTTTTTTAAATACGAGGTGTGGCTAGGAAAAAATCGGACTAGTACTGGTGAAACAATAAAACGAATGCAATAAGGCTGAAAGTCGCGTGGCCTGTCACGTGACTCTCGCTCCGCCTACTGCTCGAGTTTCATCGTCTGTTTTCAAGTAGTTGACGTTTTGTCTGTGCGTCGGAAAATGTTGAGTGTACAGAAAGAGTGTACAGAAAGAACAGCGTGTTAACATCAAATTTTGTTTCAAACTAGGAAAATTTGCAAGTGAAACGTTTGTAATGTTACAACAAGTGTACGGCGACGATTGTTTATTGCGAACACAAGTGTTTGAGTGGTTTAAACGATTTAAAGATGGCCGAATGTCAAAATCGAAATTCAAGGCAATGATGATTTTTTTTTTTTTTGACATCAAAGGGATTGTGCACATTGATTGGGTACCAGAGGGACAAACAGTGAATCAGCATTACTAGATTAGCGTCCTGGCTACCCTACGTGAGCGAGTACGAAGAAAACGGAACGATTTGTGGAGAAAAAAGTCATGGATCCTGCACCAAGACAATGCCCCAGCTCACAGTGCGTTGTCAGTGAAGACGTTTTTGGCAGAACACAACATTCCCATCTTAGATCATCCACCCTACTCACCTGATTTGGCCCCCTGTGACTTTTTTCTTTTCCCTAAAGTCAAGTCAGCTTTGAAAGGAACTAGATTTGAGACTGTTGAAGCAGTAAAAGAAAAAGCGACGGAAGTAATGTATGGACTTACCGAAAATGATCTGCAGCATTGCTATGAACAGTGGAAAATTCGTATGGAGCGGTGTAGAGACCGAGGAGGAGAGTACATTGAAGGAGATAACATGAAATTGTAAATAATTGTAAATAAATGTTTTTTCCAGCATCAGTCCGGTTTTTTTCTAGCCGCACCTCGTATATTAGATCCACATAGTTAAAAGAAGACGAATCTGTACCATTAGGGCTGCTATTAGGTAAGTAATCTGTTTCTGTTGCTATCTTCTTCTTGCTTTACATATTTTCTCGTCCCTTTTGTGCCTGTCTTTATGAATTATCTGCAAATCATTAATATGCCGTAACTCATTAACATGTCGTATGTAGATTACGGTTAGCTGCAATGTAAACTATGCAGTATAAAACAGACTGAATCACACTTCTATCTTATTGGAAGAACCTTTTACCACACAGAATAGTAAGCTGAAAGTTGTGTTTTTGGGAACCGGCGCCCTTATGACTATAAAGCAGTATAAAACGTCAAACGTAGTATCAGTTCTTTTCACACGTGTGCGTTTATACATGATTCTTACGCTTGAAATGCTGTGTTTATTTTCTCTTCCTTTGCCAGCTTATTTCATTTATGAATTTTTGCTCCGTCTCAATTTATTTTACGATCGCTGATGCCTTTTGATATTTTACTACAGCTTGGGACTGAAAAATATACTACCTATTTCGTAAATTATGCAGAAAAATGATTAAAAAGACATAATTCTTACGGCGCTTAGGCGTTCAACAAAAGTCAGGCTTTCTCTCCACTATGTGCGCTACAAATTTAACAGCTATGAGTCTCGCGAGTGTGTATGTTAGACTGTGTTACTAGTTTTTTGTTAGATAAATTTTATACCAGCACTGTCATGTAACAAATGTACAGGGTGACAACTATTGAACTATATGAAAAAGCCGGCCGGAGTGGCCGAGCGGTTAAAGGCGCTACAGTCTGGAACCGCACAACCGCTACGGTCACAGGTTCGAATCCTGCCTCGGGCATGGATGTGAGTGATGTCCTTAGGTTAGTTAGGTTTAAGTAGTTCTAGGGGACTTAATGACCACAGCAGTTGAGTCCCATAGTGCTCAGAGCCATTTATATGAAAAAGAATGTAAATTAGTTACAAACTAAGGCGTACACACACATTATTCAACATGTAAACGTCACTACAGATATTCGGATTTAGGTTATGACGGGTTCGATACGCCTGCCATCATTGGCGATGATGAGGTGCAGACGAATAGCTAAATTCTGCATGACCCGCTGAAGTGTCGGAACATCGATGCTGTCGATGATCTCCTGAATGGCTGTTTTCAGCTCAGCAATAGTTTTGGGGTTATTGCTGAACACCTTTTCTTTAATATAGCCCTACAAAAAGGAGTCGGAGAACATGGCAGCTAATCGAGGCCCATGCCAGTGGCCTTTGGGTATCATAGAGCCAGAATGCGGTCCCCTAAGTGCTCCTCCAGGACATCAAATACTATCCTGCTTCAATGGGATCGAGCTCCGTCTTGCATGATCCACGTCTTGTCGAAATCAGGGTCACTTTGGATAACGAGGATGAAATCATTTTCCAAAACCTTCACGTACCGTTCGGTAGTCTCCGTGCCATCAAGGAATATCGCACCGATTATTCCGTGACTATGCACTGCTCACCACACAGTCACCCTTTGAGGGTGAAGAGACTTCTCGATCGTGAAACGCGGATTCCCAGTCCCCCAAATGCGCCGATTTTGCTTATTGACGAACCCATCCAAATGAGTATGGGCTTCGTCGCTACACCAAACATACATGCTTACACTTCCCATCATGCTCCGCGGCCAACCGTACACCCCGAAAACCTCAAACCACACACACACACACACACACACACACACACACACACACACACACACCAACCGTACAGTCTGAACATCCTAACGCAAACCGTTCAGAAGTTATGCCGATTTTATTTCATATAGTCCAATAATTGTCACCCTGTATCTCAAAATTACTTCCCCTGCAAGTTTTAGATGAAGTCTTGCAATTGAAGGATAAAGAGCCGTTTCATTGTCTGCTACAAGAATGAGTTGGCTGAAAGGATTTCGGTTGTTTTATATATGCTGTGCTAACAGGGTTAGGCGCGCACTATTCAAATGGCCGCAAAAACAGAACGAAATCCTCTTATTCACTGTGCTTTTACTCCGTAAATTCTAGCACACCACAAAAGAGTTATGATACTGAATTTGTCTCTTACAGATCTAATATTCTAGCGCAAAAAATACCACAGTTCCGTTCAAAAAATGTTATGGTCCGCATTTGCAATAGTTATCACAGATCGTAGCACATGCTACGGGCATCGCGCTACCAGCATCCCTACAGCAGCATTGCCTAGTTTACAGGTGGAATATTGACCTTTGGCAGTATCGAACTGAAATTAATCTATAAAGATTACAATTACGTTAGGATGACAGTGCAGTACCTTTAAAGCACTACAAATAAGATCACTGACTTTAAATTGTGTACCTTCGGGCGTTTGAAACACACATTAGGGAGATTCTACTTCATTAAACCGCATTTGACGTGTTGCAAATTGGCACAAGAGCTTTTCTTTACTTATTCTTTTCAACTCTGGTCTGCTGTGCATTATTACGAACTCTTCCCTCGTTATTGCCGACAGATATCGTTTTGTTCACATTGTTATCAAAGCTCGTTTAAAAACCATTTGTTGATATACAAATATGCTGGAGTTGGTGGTCGTGTGTGTGTGTGTGTGTGTGTGTGTGTGTGTGTGACTGACGAAGGCTGTGGCCGAAAGCTGTATGTGGGTATCTTTTAGTTGTGCCTGTCTTTTCTTACATTGTTGCTATTCCTAGCTGGAGTTTCCATTGTTTGATTCCATTTCTGAAATGTTTACAAGAGGGCGTACCTTAATACATATCTCATTCGGATGCAGCAACGACCTGACTTTCTCGTGTCGGAAGTCGCAGTGTTAGGTTAAGAGCATTAAGCGGATCAGACTTTTGTAAACGGTGTATAGTGTAGTCGTATCGATTGTGAGATGAATTTTCTCCTATTCAGAGGGGCCAATTCCTTATGAGAACGCCGAGAAACATCAAACAGATTTCAGAAACGTGTTACTCTATGTACTCCTCTCATTTCTTGGTGTAATTACCGTTCTGTACTTCGTTTATCAAAACTGGATGACTAGTGGTCAAATGACCACTGATGGATGTATGAGGGTTGAAATCTATCTGTGCACAACTACTCTAATGTAGACGTGTGTGTTCTTCATTTTCTTCCAGTTTGAGTAAAGTGTAAGCCAGGCATAGACACATATCCGGCCCATCATTGTCGAAACGAGAGCGGTTAACTGCCTGAAATGAAAATCACAAGGAGGCCGGCCAACAGAACTGGAAACTAGCTGGGATCGAGCGATAGCACTTGCTTCCACGATCTGACAGTGTTGAGGCGTTGCTACATAGCTTCCTTGGCTGGTTAAAAATTTTGTTATTGGGAAAGGACACAGAATACAGGATGACGTACAACTATTTGCTTGCTGTAGGAGGGATATGTGATTGTAGCTGATAAAAATCAGTTGTGACCAGTGGCGGCGTATCAACTATTTTTTAATTGGGGGACGAGTGGTGGAGGAGAAGCAACCTATTCACTGATTCCGAATAATGTGAACTAGACAAACATCTTTCAGCATACATCTGTACTGATGGTGTGGGTTGTGTTTACATGGAATGGACTGGGTACCCTGGTCGAAATGAACCGATGATTGACTGGAAATGGTTATATTCAACTACTTGGAGACCATTTGCACCCACTCATGGACTTCATGTTTCCAAAAAACGATTGAGCTTTTTTGGCTGACAATGCGCCTCGGCGCCAGGCAACAATTTTTCACGACTCGTTTGAGGAACATTCTGGACAATTCGAGGCAATGATTTGGCCATTCAGATCGCCTGACAAGAATCCCATCTAAGATTTATGGGACATAATCGAGAAGTCAGTTCGTGCACAAAATCCTGCACCAGTAACACTTTCTAAATTATGGAAGGCTATAGGTTCGACACGATGTTAGGAGATATCCCATGACTTTTATCGCCTCAGTGTTGGTTGGTTGTTGGAGTTAAGGGGACCAAACTACGAGGCCATCAGTTCCCACCCCAATGCATTGTAGAGTTTGTTCTTCCTGAAAGTATATGTCAGTTTTTTCCAGCTGCGCTCCGCAGGTGAAGTCGCTATAGCAAAAATAAGTGAGGAACGCCCTGACGTGAAAGCGGCGGAATCAGAGTCCGGAATAGACAGACTGCACCGGGACTCGACGCCCGGATTCCCCTCTCCCTCGGCCTCGTCGAGAGGCCGTCGCTATCGGCCGCGTTCTCTCTTTCGGAGGAATGCGATTGAACCATCCTTTGGCCCTCCGGAGAAGAGACTGCGATGTAGCATCTATAAAATAACAAACTGCGAATGAGCCCGACACTACTTCTGAAGGTAATTAATACGAAATTCGTCAAACACTGCGTTAACATGACTGGCCGAGTGCTTCGAGAAGATTTCATCAACGATGAGATGTTTATATAGGGCCGACTGATACTGCGGTTTACAATCTGAACTGTCGTAAGTGATCTCAAAGGATAACTGATTTCGTCTCATCTATAAATTTCGGTTTCAAAATCAACAGAACGAAACCGTTCTATGAAGCACAACCCAAAAACTGGACTCAAATTTACGACTTTTAATACCAACGAATTGTTTTCCCTCGTGGAAGACCATAGCATGACTCTCTTACACACCATTATGGAGCCGCCACCAGCTTGCACAAGACCTTGTTCACAACTTTGGTCCATGGCTTCGTGGGGTCTGCGCCACACTCGAATCCTACCATCGGCTCTTACTAATTGAAATCGGGACTCATATGACGAGACCAGTTTTCCAATCGTCTAGGGTACAACCAATATGGTCGCGAGTCCAGGAGAGGCAGTGCAGGCGATGTTGTTGTGTTAACAAAGGCACTCGCGACGGTCGTCTCCTGTCCTAGCCCACTAATGCCAAATATCGCGACACTGTCCTAACGGATATGTTCATTGTATGTCCCACATTGATTTCTGCGGTTGCTTGTCTGTTAGCACTGACAACTGTTCCCAATCGCTGCCGCTCTCGCTCGTTAAGAGAAGCCGTTAGCCACTGCGCAGTCCATCGTGAGAGGTAATTGCCTGAAATTTGGTGTACTCAACGCACTCTTGACACTGTGGATCGCGGAATATTGAATTCCTTAACGATCTCTGAAATAGAATGTCGCACGGTCTAGTTCCAACTGCCGTTCCACGTTCAACGTCTATTAATTCCCGTCGTGCGGCCATAATCACATCGGAAACCTTTTCACATGAATCACCTGAGTACAAATGATAGCTCCGCCAGTGCACTGCCCTTTTATACCTTGTTTACGCGATACTATTGCCATCTGTATATATGCAATCGCTATGGAACGACTTTTGTCACTTCAGTGTATAAATCTGGTTCTGTTTCCACCACGAAGAAGTGCAAATTTGCAGTTCTCATGGATATTCACCCGGGATGTTGTTCTTCCCATCCGATGGCAAGGAACATTACTTCTCGTTCAATGGAAGAAGAACAAGAAGACGATTGCGCTGGCATAGATGGCAAAATCGCAGAGAGTAATGTCGTAGAACCTAACAAGCAACAGGGACAATGGCTTCGCGCCCTGAAGATGACGACAGGTTTTGTAGACACCACCGTTCAACGGGAATCATAAGGAAAAAAGATGATCTGAATAAGGGAATGATGGAAATGGAGGAAAGAAAAAACTTATACTATTTTAATTATGAGGAAACAAACTGACGCAAAGGGATGTCAATCATTTCTTTTTAAGTTTCCTTTCACATGTGAGTCGTTTGGATGATCTGCGTGGTGGAGGCTATAAGAGAACGCAAAACGAGGAAGGCACATCAGCAATATCCTCCACACTATGAATCATCGTCAACGAGTAGTAGTTATACTGGACCAGAAAAACCTATTTTGGGAGCGAACTGCCTTATGAACCAAATGATAATGTCGGTATTTAAATATTCAGTAAAATAAATTGATTATTTTCTATGTTTACTTTCAAAACACATATGCATATTATACGTAAGCCGAACTGTTTATTAACTTACGAACAGTAAATATTGAAATGAAATGATGATATGGCATTGTTGGCCGGGAGGACCCATGCGGGGGAGTTCGGCCGCCGTATTGCAAGTCCTTTTTAGTTCACGCCGGCGACTTGCGAGTCAATGATGATGAAGGACACACAGCACCCATACATCTCGAGGCAGAGAAAATCCCTGAGACCCCGTGCGCGGGAAGCGAGAACGCTACCGCGAGACCACGAGCTAAGCACAGTAAATATAGAATTGGAAAGAAATTCCTTATTTATCAAACAGTTTTAAGTAAAGCGTCTGTAATTTAATAAATGTATTTTACATGCCTCAGTGTTACAACGAGATCCGCTTCTAGTGTCAGTTGAAGTGGAAGGCCTGGTCTTTTCTTCGTCAAGCGAGGAGCTATTTTCTGCTGTATGCAATCGAATGTTCGGATTGACATTCTTGTTGTAAGCTTTTCAGCTCCTACTAATGTGTTGAATTTTAAGACTCCTCTTGTCGTTCAGCAACACGTTTCCAAAAACAGTTGGTTTTACTCGAAAGGAGGAGCTTAGCTAGGTCACGTGATGACGCCACGTTAGGAACTGATGGAAAATACCGCGCTGCCGCTCTTATCGTAGCTGGCGCCACTCACCGCTCTACTGCTTTACCGCCAGCCGGTTGACCGCTCAGTCGTAGGCGAGGCCTTACCCTAGTTGGTCTTCGATCGACCAAGCATATTCTTGACTTTAACCGTTGAGCGGATAATGGTTTTTATGATGTCTCTCACCATGATCATGGCAATCTTGGCTGTGGGCGATCTTGTGTACGGAAGGGATGCCAGATGTTTGGTTTCTTCTTCTGGATTGTGTGCTTTCTTCTTACTTCTCAGCTGGAGAGGTCGTCTTATTTGTATCTTTGAGCAGCCGTCCTTGCGAGAGGTTTTGCGCTGATGCTGTAACTAAGAAGGCAGACTTTCCTTGTCGCATATATATGGCTCCCACTCTTTCTTTGTTCCATAGTGGTGAGAACAGATACGCTCTGCGCCGGATGGCATAATCAGAAAGATCAGGCGAGAAACTTCCTGGGTAACCCTATCAAGTTCATCAATAAGGTGTCATCCAATAGAGGATTACATTGTACATCAATCGTAATGGTTCGCCGCATTTCGAGCTGTGCATGAAGCCTGTACAGGTTAAAGTTTGCAGTGTATACTTGAAGAAACTGTTTGTCGACGGGACGTTTAACACTAATCTCGTCCTCCCCCTCCTCCAAGAAATTCTTCCGAAAGTCAGGTAGCTGTAGGATTCGTTTGGGAGTTTGTAGCAAGTATGTCTTCAAGATGCAATAGCCGCTTTAGGTCCTCCTGGTTGAACCTTAGATCAGTTACATGCAGAAAGAGACGAAGAATTTCAAACACGTCTTTCTTAACTCTTCGATCATGATGCTATTCTTCAGGTAGAGACAAAGTTTCTGTGTGTTTCAATAAATTTTTCTTGGCCATGATATATTTGCGTCTTCCTCTTTTAGATTCTATGAATAATCTCTGGTTTTCTGTAATAGCAAATCAGGTGCTTCCACAGTCCTAAGATTCATAAGAGCTGGCTTTAGAACATCAGCGGAACATTTCATTCCCGCTGCATTAAAGTTTGGATTCTGTAGAGAACTGGCCATTCATTCAGGAAGTTCTAATACTTGCTTAGCGACTATCACAGCCCCCTCATGTGACTCAGGTCATAGTTTTCGCTGAAACTTTTGAGAGATTTTGCCCAGATAGTCCTCACGATTGGACACGTTGGTATCTGCCGTTTAACTTGCGGATTTGAATTCGTCTCATCGGCACCAGATGGTAGTACAACATATGCGTACACACTTTTCCTTTTTGTGGATTCCAGAACTACATTTAGCAAGACACCACACGATGGATCACAGCTTTTTGAAACTTCCTGTAGTGCAAGATCCAAACAATTATTACTGCAATAGCTCTTTGGCTGGCCTTGAAGAAGGATTTCTTCCTCACCGTTGTCCCACCACGACGTATTAGCTGCACCTTAGAACCAATGGCCACACAGAAACTCTACTCCATGTGAGAGTCTTAAGAGGTTGTATCTAACGGTAGTTGCCAGCGTTTGTGCCATTGCATTGGGTGGTCTCCATAACTCCAGAAAAAGTTCTTTTACTTCGACCGTCTCAGGGCTGACGCAATGTATACAAGGAGTGAACTGCTCCCGGCTAGCCACGCCCGTCGTTGAATCTGCCGTACATGGAGACATTTTTATTTGATGCAAAGTGTCTCGCTGGATCATGCGAGCCATAATTTCCTGTACCGTTTTGCATCAATGATGCCAGCCGTTGCGCAGCGCTTCAACCAGGTTTTACGTCCTTTTAAATTGTTCTTCCTCTCATGGAGAAATGTACAATGATCAATTCATGACCTCTCACTACTTTCCCAGTTCGACTCAAATCCGAGTCAGCTGATAAATTACTAGTAAAGCTGTTCTAGCTCTCTCCCGATCGGCAAGCAGATGTTGCGCGACTTGGGCTATCACAGGTGTGCTATTTATACCTTGCTGAATAAATGAGACAGACTTTCGATGAAAAAGCCTCACCTCGTCTAATTTGTTTTACGTAGCTTTTCCGGGTTACAGACTCCGTCTTTAAGGAAAGCCGTTTCTTTCTATGGTCTTCCATTACTCACTGTGCGGATACACATAATGCAGTCGTAGCATACAACACTGTCACTCTTTTCTTCCTAATGTAGCCATGGGTAAGACACAAACCATTTCAATTTACAATGTATTCCATTCATTTCTGGAAACTTGTGACAGGACAGGACTAAATGTAACTGGAATTATAAGATGTTGAGCATAGTCTGAAAGATAGTAGCTTCAAGGATGCGTCAGTTTGGTTCACTCAGCCGCGCGGGATTAGCCGAGCGGTCTCAGGCGCTGCAGTCATGGACTATGCGGCTGGTCCCGGCGGAGGTTCGAGTCCTCCCTCGGGCAAGGGTGTGTGTGTGTGTGTTTGTCCTTAGGATAATTTAGGTTAAGTAGTGTGTAAGCTTAGGGACTGCTGACCTTAGCAGTTAAGTCCCATAAGATTTCACACACTTTTTTTGGTTCAGTCATGAGGAAAAATGCTGTAACCAAAATAATAATCAGATATTGGCTGACGTGCAGCATAATTCTTACCGCTAGCGCTGGCTCTGGATCATACAAACCTGTAAGTGAACTTCAAGGGCAGAAGACGGGGTGGCGGAGAAACCGTAACTGCCCCCCCCCCCCCCACGACTCTGAAACGGAGAGGGTCCGAGTGTCCCACTGACATACAGTTGATGTGCCAATGGTTGTGACAAGTAGTTTATACTAAAACTGATTACTGTTTACTATGCATCGTATAACGTATTCATATTACATGTTTATATTTGTTTTGAAACACACTGCGAATACATTGCCATTTTATACTTATTGCACCTTTTTATAGCTAAACACGGGATAATGGCTTAGAAAACAAACTATGTAGTAGTGAAACGAAGAAAAAGTTAAAGCAAATAAATGCCTAACTGGAAAAACGCCACATTCATACCTCAATGTAGTATGTATGCTATCCTTGTAAAATATCTGTATGTATGTATCTGCACAGCCAACAGCCTTGCTGTAGTAGTAATGCCGGCTCCCGTCAGACCACCGAAGTTTAGCGCTGTCAGGCTTGGCTAGCACTTTGGCGAGTCACCGTCCAGGTCCGCCGAGTGCTGTTGGCAAGCGGGGTGCACTCAGCCCTTGTGAGGCCAATTGAGGAGCTACTTGATTGAGAAGTAGCAGTAAACTGACAACGGCCAGGAGAGCGATGTGCTGTCCACATACTCCTCCGTATCCGCATCCGATGACGCCTAAGGTCTGATGATGACACGGCGGCCGGTCGGTACCCTTGCGCCTTCAAGGCATGTTCAGACGGTGTCTGTTTTGTTTCTTTATGTGTCTGCATAAGAAAACCGTGAGTACAAGGTGTTTTTCAAATTCTTCATTAACTATACAGAAAGATCCATCATTAAGCACGAAATTGCTTGTGTTTATATGTTTCAGTAAAGGCAACAGAATAACGCAGCAGCTCCCACATTGGAAACATCAGGCATAAATGCCATATTACACGAGAAACGTACTCGATAAGGGGTTTATTTCCCGAAACGCAAGGTGCAAGAAATAAATAAAACAAAATCGTGACTGATGACGGCAGAAGTTATTTTACGTAGGGACTTCAGAAAGTAAGTTACCCATGTCGTCTCATGCTAATACCACTGCGCAACAAAAGTGATGGATTGACAGAAAAAAGTACATGTCCGGGCTTTCTATAGAGTTTTGCTGCGATACCGATAATACACTCCTGGAAGTTGAAATAAGAACACCGTGAATTCATTGTCCCAGGAAGGAGAAACTTTATTGACACATTCCTGGGGTCAGATACATCACATGATCACACTGACAGAACCACAGGCACATAGACACAGGCAACAGAGCATGCACAATGTCGGCACTAGTACAGTGTATATCCACCTTTCGTAGCAATGCAGGCTGCTATTCTCCCATGGAGACGATCGTAGAGATGCTGGATGTAGTCCTGTGGAACGGCTTGCCATGCCATTTCCACCTGGCGCCTCAGTTGGACCAGCGTTCGTGCTGGACGTGCAGACCGCGTGAGACGACGCTTCATCCAGTCCCAAACATGCTCAATGGGGGACAGATCCGGAGATCTTGCTGGCCAGGGTAGTTGACTTACACCTTCTAGAGCACGTTGGGTGGCACGGGATACATGCGGACGTGCATTGTCCTGTTGGAACAGCAAGTTCCCTTGCCGGTCTAGGAATGGTAGAACGATGGGTTCGATGACGGTTTGGATGTACCGTGCACTATTCAGTGTCCCCTCGACGATCACCAGTGGTGTACGGCCAGTGTAGTAGATCGCTCCCCACACCATGATGCCGGGTGTTGGCCCTGTGTGCCTCGGTCGTATGCAGTCCTGATTGTGGCGCTCACCTGCACGGCGCCAAACACGCATACGACCATCATTGGCACCAAGGCAGAAGCGACTCTCATCGCTGAAGACGACACGTCTCCATTCGTCCCTCCATTCACGCCTGTCGCGACACCACTGGAGGCGGGCTGCACGATGTTGGGGCGTGAGCGGAAGACGGCCTAACGGTGTGCGGGACCGTAGCCCAGCTTCATGGAGACGGTTGCGAATGGTCCTCGCCGATACCCCAGGAGCAACAGTGTCCCTAATTTGCTGGGAAGTGGCGGTGCGGTCCCCTACGGCACTGCGTAGGATCCTACGGTCTTGGCGCGCATCCGTGCGTCGCTGCGGTCCGGTCCCAGGTCGACGGGCACGTGCACCTTCCGCCGACCACTGGCGACAACATCGATGTACTGTGGAGACCTCACGCCCCACGTGTTGAGCAATTCGGCGGTACGTCCACCCGGCCTCCCGCATGCCCACTATACGCCCTCGCTCAAAGTCCGTCAACTGCACATACGGTTCACGTCCATGCTGTCGCGGCATGCTACCAGTGTTAAAGACTGCGATGGAGCTCCGTATGCCACGGCAAAATGGCTGACATTGACGGCGGCGGTGCACAAATGCTGCGCAGCTAGCGCCATTCGGCGGCCAACACCGCGGTTCCTGGTGTGTCCGCTGTGCCGTGCGTGTGATCATTGCTTGTACAGCCCTCTCGGAGTGTCCGGAGCAAGTATGGTGGGTCTGACACACCGGTGTCAATGTGTTCTTTTTTCCATTTCCAGGAGTGTAGGTGCCTCACTCTGTGCGAGTGATAGGGCTTGGCAACTGGAAACGTACTCCAAAGCTGTAGTACGCTGGGCAGTGGGCAGCACAATTCTTGCTGAGAAAACGTTTAAATTGCACACAGGTTCTGTTTTTGTGATTATCTACCGCCACGTCTCACAATACTAGCATTGATTTACAGAACTCAATATACTCTAATAAAAATGCTCTTTGGCCGGCTGTGGTGACCATGCGGTTCTAGGCGCTTCAGTTCGGAACCGCGCGACTGCTACGGTCGCAGGTTCGAATCCTGCTTCGGGCATGGACGTGTCTGACGTCCTTAGGTTAGTTAGGTTTAAGTAGTTCTAAGTTCTAGGGGACTGATGACCTCAGATGTTAAGACCCATAGTGCTGAGAGCCATCTGAACCATTTGAAAAATGCTCTTACTCCTTGTGTTATATTCATTTTCAGCTTTCCACATTAAACGCCGGGGACAAAAGCAACAAACAGCGGATACAAATATGCCCGGAGACGCTAGCACGCGGAAATTGTCAATACTGCCCACAGAAGGCACAATATTTCTGGGCAGCGCAGTACATTTCAAAAGTTCTTGATGTTCTCGACATTATTCCGCAACCTCTCGTCTTACCATTACACGTTCAGTATTACCGCGCATCAGGAAATACTGCGTAATTTTATCAACAGTCTAGGGGCCGCTTTACCAGTGAAGAATGTCGGAGGGAACGTAAATAAATACGCCTTCCGTAAAGACCACTGGTTCACCTCCGTGGTTTTGCATTGGGGCAGCCACATATCTGGGTCCTCCCACCTACCACACATATTAAAACTATAAATTAAAACATTGCATCTGTCTATTCCGACCTATGATATCCATTTAAACATAAATAAGAAAATTTTAAAAAGAAGAAATGCTTGAGAATGTGCCTCCAGAATTGTAAAACACTTACTGAAACAACAGTTTCGCCGTTGAAAGATATTGTTGGCTACACATATTTTCTACATCGCGTTGATAAATAACAATAAAGTGTTTTAATTAGAACAATTACACCCACACTAGACGACAAAATAAGTAAATTACGTGTAGTACCAAGTCTTTTTGGGTTTTGTCATGCTCCGTAAGACAGCTGCAGTGACAATTGCGCTTTTTTGAACGATAAGTTAAATTTAACGCCAGTTCCCGAAGCAGAATTCAAATCCGCTGACGAAAAAGGCGTGTCAGACTGCCCGGGTACATGTGCCCCCCCCCTCCCCCCCCCCCCCCAAAAAAAATAGCGAATATTTATATTTTAAAAAATAGTCGGTTGTGTGTTGCATCAGAAGCTCTAGGTATGATTTCAATTGGCCCTGTACAAATTTTTACCCTTGTTCAAGAACTATACAGACATAAACCTACGCTCACGAATACCAGCCGGAAGTTTTAACAAGCGTCTCTACTCTCGAAATAAAATACCCCCCCCCCTCTCTCTCTCTCTCTCTCTCTCTCTCTCTCTCTCTCTCTCTCTCTCTCTCTCTCTCTCTCATACACTACACTACACACACACACACACACACACACACACACACACAGCCGCGCGCGCGTGTAATGGCGTCTGTCACGAAAAGAAGGGCAACTGGGCTTAGAAACAAACGTCAAAGCCACGACGGGCCTAAGCTCCATTACGTGCAGACGCCAGAAATCAAGAATAACGTCACTAACTGCAAAATTGTTGCTGACCTATGTAGGGCAATCTTTCGTGTCGCCTTGGAAGCCGGTTCAGAGCAACTGACAAGAAAATCACTGTGCACTGCGAAATATCCACGGTGACAACTGCTGAAAGCGTTCCACTATATGCACTGAAAGAAATCGTCACTTTCTTCAATTCGTTACAAGCACAGATTATCCTTCTTATAAAATGACGGCAGAGAAACAAAGGGAGAAACTCAATTGATGGCATTTAGCACCTGTAATGGTCTCGCTTTGACCACTCACGATACAACTTCACATTTTTTTAGTTTAGTTCACTTTACGAGCACACTTCTGCATGAAATCGAAGAACTGTCTAACAAACAAGCAGCAATTTTTTCACGCCAACTTTGTATAATGCTATCCACGACACTCCATCTTAATTGCACTATTTCACAAGCTTTAAACACTTACATCAACAAGGTCATCGTACTTTTTTTTCTCATTTCATACGATTAGCTTACGCTGCAGTTAGTTTTGCGGAGCACTTCGAATATTGTGCAAAGACAAGTAGGTGATTTTGTGTTACATCCACCTCTGAAACTGAATAGACTTTTAACATCAATAAACGAACCTCCCCGTCCAGGCCGTGAGGACCCAAGAGATGTCTATCGGCAGCCGTGTCAGCCTCTGTCTTGCGGCTTCCTGCTGAAGCGGTATGAAGGGGCATGTGGTCAGCACACCGCTCTCCCAGCCGTTTTACAGACTTTACACACCATGGAACCACTACTGTTCGGTGAAGTAGTTCTTCAGCTGACATCACGAGGCTTAGTGCACCCCGCACCTGTACTCCCACCAAGGAACAGTCCTTGATAGTAGCGGGAATCGAACCGGGATCCTGCACATGGCAGCCACTATGCTGACCACTCAGCTACGGAAGCAGACTAACTGGATGGAAATTAAAGCTTGAAATAACACCCTGCACATTACCGTAAAACTTTAGTGACGGCCGGAGTGGCCGAGCGGTTCTAGGCGCTTCAGTCTGGAACCGCGCGACCGCTACGGTCGCGGGTTCGAATCCTGCCTCGGGCGTGGATGTGTGTGATGTCCTTAGGTTAGTTAGGTTTCAGTAGTTCTAAGTTCTAGGGTACTTATGACCTCAGATGTTAAGTCCCATAGTGCTCAGAGCCATTTGAACCATTTGAAAACTCTAGTGGTTTATTGCCAAGAAAGGTTTTCATTAATTTTCAATTCCCTCATCGTAAGTCTATCACACAGTAACTACACAACTAAAACAACCGTTTTAATTGAAAAAAATATTTATAATGAAGTACACATTTCTTTTATCTGATGCGTATCCGGAGAATTCCTATCGCGTCTTAAGATTGTCTCAAGCACACTGCTCAAAATAATTAGGGTATCAGACAAGATATCAAATATTACGCAATGAAAAGCTTTTAGCTCAAACTTATATAATACAACCAGCTATGGTGCAAGAAATTGTCCTACATTGATGTCAGTGCTAACAAGTCAGAGGACAACTGTTGTATCAATGGTGCCAAATCAAGCGAAACAATGGTAATTATTGTCACCTAACATGGCTAAGACTGTTTCCGCCTTAGTGCCACGGAATTAATCTTATTTTGAACTTCTCAAGAAGAGCAATCTTCATTACAAATAGGATTGTGAGATTCTGCCCAAGGTACAATATGCCGTCTAAACAAACTCCGATCATGTTCAATATGACTCTGGCCTGCGAAGAAAATTCAAATGATAACCACAGTTTCTAATAGGACGTTAGAGCTCTGTGAGGGAGAGCATTGTGTTCCACTTAACGAAAAGAATCGCTAGCGGTACAGCAAACGACAGAGTAAAAGTTCGCAGCGGCTCGTCCCT
Source organism: Schistocerca serialis cubense (assembly GCF_023864345.2). NCBI lineage: Eukaryota > Metazoa > Arthropoda > Insecta > Orthoptera > Acrididae > Schistocerca > Schistocerca serialis. Next base: position 467,347,930 of record NC_064639.1, read on the forward strand.
ATAATTTCGAGCGTTAAAAGAACCCTTCCAGACAATGTCGACGTCCGCACGTTGGTCACTGATAGTCCTCTCCGCTCCCGGAATAGTGAAAGGTTTCGAGGACGAATGTGACACCATTTCACGCTCTCTCCGGGTGTTTCAGGCTCGAAACAAAATTTCGACCCGTCAGAGAAATTCATGCCACCTTTTCTGTCGCAATGTCACGCACGATTTAACTCCCAGCTGTTTCCTCGATCACTACGTTGTGTTGTGTTGTTAGGGAGCATATGCCAGATGTCTAATTACATGGTTGCCACCTCGACAAAGTCGACTGCAAGCAGTTTGGTTTGATGTTCTACTAGTTTGATGTTCTACTTCCGGATTCCTCATGAAGCAACTAAATTTTGTCCTGCCCTCCCTCTTCCCACTCCTACGAGCTTTAAGCAAGAGGTAACGAATACGTCTGGTTCTACTTGTGTAAATAAGCTTCTCCTGATCCCGTCGATTATCCCGTTGTTTCAAAGAGTGTCCACAGTCCCATAAGTAGAATATTTGCTACCTCACACTATAACTATTCTATCGGTGGTATGCCATGCTTCACATTATGAATTAAGTGAATTTATTCATACATTGGAGCAACTTCGCTCGTATGAAATTGAATACTAGCACAGAACGCCGATGAATTCTGTACTCTCCCATATCACTCATGTATACAGGCGAGTTGAACGGCCTTCTACCAGTACGTCGGACAAGATTCTGAACAATGCGAATCAGATTATCTTCATTGTCTTCTTAATATACGTTTGAGGACTGAACATGGCAGTGTGAGTGTTCTAGCACACCACATACCAATTTTACACTGACGCAAATGAAAAATATTAGTTCATGAAGCGTAAGTTTGATAATTATCAAACTTTCTCGAGACGCTAATCACATGACAGGTATAAAATTATTAAATTTTCATTCCATTCGGAACTTACGTCCATCAATATGAGGCGTGACCCCTACGGCCACGAATACACTTTTGTACTCGTTGTGGCATGAATTTCTTGCCTTTCCTGAAACAACATGGAGTCAGTTTAAGAAGATTGTTGGTTGGAAGCTGATATGAAAGTATATGTCTTCTCTCTCATCCCAGACATGCTCTGTCAGTTATAAATCAGAGGATGGGCCAGGCCAGTCAAGGATCGACAGATTCAGTCCTCAAGGCGTTGCAATGTGTGAATTTACATTATCCAGCTGAAATATGGCATTTCGTATCCTGGTCGTAAAGGGTACTACAGAGTTTACCATATTTGCCACCTAGAAAACGAGAATTCGTCTATATTCGACAATTACCAAATCAGCCTTGCCATATCCAGTAGACCTTCATACTATGATCCTAGGAGAGGAAGAGATATGGGACTTGAGACTCACTGGTTCTTGTGACAAATCACCAGGTTTTATGAATACATCAGCGTCGATCTGACCGCTATAAATAGAAATGAAACTCATAGCTGGTAACTACAGATTGCCACTGGTAGGATGATAATGAGGATTCTGGAACATATCCCGTGTGGCTAGCGTCAGTTAACAGCCTCGCTGGTTGCCTACTTGCAGGAGCAATGGCGTCACTTGGCCTACCCAACCATCACCAGTCTCATCAGTAACATAATCATTCACATCAAGCCACACCCCACTCCCCTCTCATCCTTTACATCCAAACAACAAAAATCCAAGATGGCAAAACCAGCCCAATTGTGTTGGTAGAAAATTATGAACTCCCTCGCCTATTTCCAGCCAGTCACAGCTCAGTATTAAAAATGAAACAGCCATTCAAAATGTAAGATAGCAGAATTTGGCGCTCCAGCCAATCAAAATTAAGCATTAAAATAATGCATAAAAATGGTGGTAAGTTACACTACACCTGTGAGAGTTGGAAGCCACTACTCAACTATTACCATATCAGCAGCAAATATTACGGTTTTTTTTAACAATGCTTTGAAGTCCCTGAAAGATGAAGTAAGGAATGTCTTTTGGCTATAAATACAATGCTGTGAAAAGATAATGCACCCATTTACAGGTATCCAATCCAGTTAAGATTTATTGTTACAACAATGCATATGGATTACACGAAATGACTGTATTTACAGATAAATAGCAAAAGCGGTTCTGAGGTACCACGTATCAATCCATGCTGGAACACCCATAATAGTACATGTTGTAGCCTCCACGGGCGGCAATGCGGGCGCTGACGCTGGCATCAGCCCGTTGCACAGATGGCGAATACTGTCGTGGGATACGTTGTGCTCGACCAGTTCATGTAGTTTTGTAAGAGTTGTTGGTTGACAAGTTGCACAAGTCACTTCTCGTCCCATCATATCGACATGTGCTCGATTGAAGACAAGTCCAAAGTTCATACTGGTCGGGGAAGTTACTGCACATCTGACAGTTCACGTTGAGCTTCACAGATAGAGTGTGGTTCAAATGGCTCTGAGCACTATGGGACTTAACATCTATGGTCATCAGTCCCCTAGAACTTAGAACTACTTAAACCTAACTAACCTAAGGACATCACACAACACCCAGCCATCACGAGGCAGAGAAAATCCCTGACCCCGCCGGGAATCGAACCCGGGAACCCGGGCGTGGGAAGCGAGAACGCTACCGCACGACCACGAGATGCGGGCGATAGAGTGTGGGCGAGCATTCCCCTGTTGGGACAACGTATCACATTCCAGTTGCAAGAACGGCACAAGAACGGGTCTAATAACTTTCTGCACAGCCGAGGTCTGGTTAGCATCCCTCCAGAAACACCAAGTGCTTTCATCGTTGAAGACCATGCCGCGTCTTTCTATCTTCCAAGTGATCATCTGTCGGCCTCAGTCGAGCCGTGCATATTGATGCTGTGGCGTGAGTGGAAGACGGACTGGAGGTGTGCATGCCTGTAGTCCCACTGCTAATAGCTAGTTCACAACAGTTCGTGTTGACACACCTGGACTCACAAGGCCTTTTATCTGTGCTGTAGTAGCTGTACCATCAGCCACTGCTGTCCTCGCAGTGCGGCGTTGCTGGCCGGCGTCGTGCAGCTTGGACGTCCAAAAGCTCGTCTACGGGAGTGAGAGTGTTCACGTGACCACTGATAACATGGTTGATACCTGACGCAGCACATTCCGCCACTCGGAAGGCCACAACTTGACCGCTTTCAATCAAATTCGCTCAGTTGGCTGTAGGGAGTACGAGTACGCCCCCGTGGCATGGTTGCCTGCTTGCTCCACGTGTTTGCGCCACACTGAGCCTTCTCGCTGTGAGCATTCCCTATTAAAGGATAGACACAGGTGGCGCTCTGATAGCTATGCTACTACGCTGTGTGTTGGCGGACGACCTTGAAACTATAATCAGTATATTTACTATCTCGCAAAAGGCATATGCCGTCATAGGATCAAAATCGACGTCGTCTTTCCACATGTACTTTTCTCCGACAATGTATTTAAATTAAAAAGTGGTCAGATATGGTAAACACATGGCCAGAATTGTTAATTGTCTCTTCGTTGGCAACGTGAGAGAGGTTCTCTGGTGACACTGTCCAGTGTGAAGCGAGAATTCTTGTAATCCTTAAAGATGTCGAGATAAGACAAATGTACACTTTTTATACTCGACTCGCATCTCAGTCTTCTTTAGGAAACCAGACGAAGAGTAAAGGTGCCCTTCTTTCATACCACATTAATAATGGTTCAGCTTTTTCAGCATCGCTTTCACATGATGATGAGTAATAATAATAAACTCCATTTGCCTCTTCTACTCTTCTTCCTCCCGCGTTTAAAACCAATACCCTAAATGTGTTCCTTTTTCTTTCGTCGTAACCATGTAACAAATATTCTGCTTAAAATTGTGCTCAAACTGCGTTCCGTTTTCAGCAAAAATCAGCTTTCAAATACTTTACTTCAGCGAAAGCAATCAGACTAAAAAGGATTGATTTATTTGTTGCTACAGACCCAATCTTTCCCACCATTGTTAAAAAGCTATACGAAGAGACAATATTCTGAGCGTTATTGAGTGGTTACAGCGATCACTTTTCTACTTTATGATTTGGCAACAGTTTATTTTAAATTGGTGGCCATACCCTTCCGGTCACCACAGTTGTTGGCGCCACGTCACTGTGAATCGTTTGAACTATCTTCGTCTGCTATCGTATTTCAGCTGTTGGTTTATCACATATTCTGAGACAGATTTTGGGGATCAGCTCGAAACGTTGCGTAAATGTGCATGGAGGGGGAAAAAAACTACACTTCGGCTGATCGGCGTAGTAGACCAAGTATCATTACCAGGTGCGCGGATTCGACCCGGGTCGGTCCTCCGTCTTGACAGAGACGAGTGTAGCCTTTCAAGTTTTTGCAAAAACAATGAAAGAAAAACTATTTTGGGTACAAATGGTTCTGTTTTTTCTCACAATGTTCACGTTTAAATTTATACACTTGGACCAATTCCACCCTAATTTTCATACTTCAAAAACATTATTTTGGGAGGATTCAGTTTCTTGAGGTAATCAAGATCGCAGTCCGCACACGCTTTGTTTGCCACAGGGGAACAAAAAGAAGTTGCTAGGTTATAAACCCGGTGAACACAAGCAATGAGACGTTTATTCGATGTTTCTCTCGGTTAAATACTCTGAAGAGCCAAAGAAACTGGTAGACTTGCCTAATATCGTGTAGGGCCTCAGCGAGCACGCAGAAGTGCCGCAACACGACGTGACATGGACTCGACTAATGTGTGAAGTAGTGCTGGAGGGATTTGACACCATGAATCCTGCAGGCCCGTCCATAAGTCCGTAAAAGTACGAGGGAGTGGCGAACTTTTTGAAATCTAATGGGCGCGTAAGATCACAGAAGTACACGAAATAGCACAGGCCTAACAAATACGTTAACAAATTAGTTGAAATTTGCCCATTTGACAACACAGGCATCCTGCGACTTCACAGGAGAGTTAAGAACTTGCACTGCAGTGGTGGAACTATACACTGAAGGTTCAATTCTGCACTGTGATCCCCCCACACACCCTTACATAAGCTGTCAATAATGGCCTGCTACTACCCACCATGGTTTCAGTCTGACCAATGTGTAAAGGGCAATGGACTACACAGTAAGGGTGATCCTACTACGTGATAAGATAAGCGACTCTTTAAGTCAGCCGATTATATCAAATATTTCTGTTCGATAGGATTGCAACTGATAAAGATCATCATATGGCTTCAATCCGTTTGTATACCATGGAGTCCTGCAGTGAAAAATAATTTCGCGCAATTAAAACTGAAATGCAATAACATTACGAATAAAATTACAGTAAACATATATCTGGCATAATAACAAAGAAATTGCAAAGAACATCGTTGTGATACTAATGGTACATCATCTGCAGCTTTGGAAACTTGACGAAAATCTGATTTTATCGATATCTTTGAAGCTGTATACAAAACGTTCAAGTATTGATACATGCACTAAAAGCATAAGAGAGATGATAAGGAGGTACACTGTTGGTATTATTCTACAGGTTCTGGAACACTGGCGAAATAATACACTATTCACGCACTGTGTATTGGCGTTCAGACTCTTCAGTACAATTCTGTATCGACAGCAAACAGTAGAGTTTTGTGTATAGTTATTGCCACCTTTAGCTACCAAACAACGATCTTTACAGTAACGTTGTAAAAGCCAATGTTGACTGCTGTGTTTCATTTCGTTGATATGTAGTTTGCAGCAATAAGTATGATTGCAGAATATATATGCATTAGTATCAGTTTCAAACTCGGTAATTCATACCGACAAAGCTCTGATAGTTTACGAGTACTTGTGATATTTTTTACTTTGTTTTTCATATGACGAATGTTTCTGGCGCGTGTACGAAGTGGTGTAGTGTCAGTGTTGAAGTATGCGCAAAGTTCGCTGGGACGAAAAGGAGAATATTGCTAGAAGTGTTTGAACAAAATAACCACTTTATCAGATTACTTCAGTGAGTGAAACTAATGGATTGGGTCTTTGCCTTAATACGACATACAGAGCGCCAAAACTGCTCAACTGTTTTAAGACACGCCATATTCTACATATTTCACGTGAACGAAGTTTTTAGGCTCACCGAGAAACAGTTTCTGCAATTCTGGCAGCGAATGTTGTGCTAAACGGTCTTCAGTGCATTGGCATAGTGTAGAGGAGTGACTCATGTAGTACCAAAAGAAGATTATTTTCAACAGTGACACTTTATGTACGTCGAATTCATCATCATTCATTTATGGATAGGCTCACTGTCGACTGCTCCATGCTTCAGTCTTCAGATGTACGCTCGCCTTGTTCCTACATGTTTTCTAACTTCATGTTCCCACTTTCCATTAGGTTTTCGTATGTATATATTCTTCTGGAAACTTCCTTGGTCCATATACCTTGCTGCTTGTCCAGCCTACCTTCATTTCGTCGCCATTACGCAAGGGCGCGTCCATACCTGGGAGCTAAAGGGGATGGTGGGTGGGGTGGGGTGGGGGTTGGGGAAGAAGGTGGGAGCGCCATCCCCCGCCCCCTAGCTTTCAGTGAAAGGAAAAAATCTAGTGTGGAGAGGTGTTTTCTTTCAAGGAAATGATTAAAACGTCAGTATTATCACGCTTTTAACGAGTCAGAACTGGTTATTTTTTATGGCTTTTTACAAGTCGCCATTCGTCTCCCAAAATATTGAATATGCACCGTATCCCCAGGTCTAAACCCCCTCTCCCCACCAACTATCGTATGGGCGCCCTTGCCATTACGTCTTCACTCCAGTGTATTCCCTAAGCCACCTGTTTGATTTCCGGCCTCTAGCAACAATTTCCAATATGTATCTCTCCGTTGCCCACTTCGCTACACTCGGTTTTTGAATGGTTTTCACATCAAAAGTCCATGAGTCACCGATTTGTCAAAACTGGTGATGCACTTTGACTGTAAATTTTCCTTTCTAGACCCATCGGAAGCACAATTTTGGAAGCCCACCTTATGTTACCAAAAATACGCCAGGCCATTTTTATTCCTTTTATTTATCTTGCTATTCATGCAGTCATTATCTGCAGTTGCTCTATATTAAAACGTTTCATCTGCCTTTACGACTTCACTATTCGTTCATACTATTTTACTTTCGATATATTCATTCTACACAATTTTAAATCTTACCTACGGGGTGAGCCTGAACTCCACTGACAAAATTTTGGAGTTTGTCCATGGACATTTTCTGAGTATTTTGGTATCAGGGACCTGTGGTCTCCTGTGGCCGGATTTCTAACACCTTTTTTATCTTTGTATCTGGACTGCACTGAAAATATCTGCACGACAGTGTTAATGTCAACGACATGCGCCATGTGTTTAGAGAAAAATTCGTTCCAGTCTGAAACGATACCAGCTGTTGACAACAGTACGAGTGGTAGTTAATGTTTTCATCATAATCTTCTCGAAAAAATACACTTTCGTTTTTGTTTGTAGGCAGGCAGATGCGTGCAGTTCTGGTACAGATTGAAATCTCCGCTCCACAGTCCCGCAGCACACTGGTAGAAAACGAGGGAGCCTATTTCCATTTATCTATGAGCTGCGCCATTCAGATTTGGCTCGCCTAGGGCGTGTGCCGCAGCGCTGTGGTGCAGAAATTTCAGTGTATACCAGGACTGCACACATGAACCGGGTGGTTATAATTGAAGTGCACATAATCACAGAGGTCCGGTGTGGGCTGTAATCATCCTGGCACCGAAACTTGTTAGAATTCCGACGTGTTAATGCGGAACAGATTTACACTGGAAAAAAAAATAGTTCCAATTTTGGCCACAAGGTGCAAATTTGGCTCTGCAGTTAATAATATCAACATAGCTTTATCACTTGTTTGATCTCTTCTGCCCATGTCCCATACCCAATCCGTTACATATGGAAACATTTCTATACATCTTTCTGGCATTCACAGCACCAGATTTGCACCTGGTGGCCAACCTGAAACCAATTAATTTCCAGCGCAAGTCGGTTCCATGTTAACACATTAGAATATATACCAAATTTCGCTGCCATACGATAATTACAGCCCACACTGGACCTCTGTGAGCAGCTGCACTTTAATTGTAGCCACCTCCTATCTATAAACAATCAAAACATTACTTACGCAACATAATTTTTTCGAAATGATAAACTTTTGACTACCTCTCAATGTTCACTTTACACGTCGCCCTACTGCCTGAATACAGTACTGCTCGGTTCTGTCTCGGATTTGTTTTCCTGGGAGTGTTTGTAGTACGTTAAAGATTATACAGAACAATATGCATAGATTTGCTGATACACGTCTCTATCGGTTCACTGAGTGCAATAGAAGAACGGCACAATAACGCAGCGCTGAGCTGTCCTTTCAGCGACGTTAACCACATCACAGTACATCTGCAACTTTAGAAATTCTTCGCCAGAAAAATTATTCGTTCCTATGTGTATCACTGTTAAAGCACGACTAACACTGCCGTAAAAACAAACACGAAACAGTGCCGAGCAGTAGTGTAAGCAAGCTTGAGGGCGAACATTAAATTGGGCATTTCCGTTGTCAACATAAAGAATCCCGTGTGCGTGAATGGAACAGGCTGGGTTCCAGACATGACTCGTTGCGCGTACCGACACCGTCCCCACTGTTGAGCAGATGAAAATGAAATGAAATGGAATGGAATGTTCGTATGGCATTTTTGGCCGGGATCCCCCATCTGAGGTATTAGGCGACTTCGTTGACGAAGATCAAATGATGATAATGACCACATCACAACATCCATTCCCCGACCGGATTAAATCTCCGACACGGCCGGGTATTGAACCCGGTCCCCCGCATGGCACTCAGCCGGGTTGACCAATCAGCTACTGAGGCGTTCCAGAGCAGTACAGCTACAAAAAGAAATGGGGATATGAAATCTATTATTCTGAAACGAGTCAACGGAAACTACGGGTCTCCTATATCAAACTATTAAAGAGTCTCTGAACATCCCAGACATTTTGTCGGTGGAGTTCCAATTCACACCGTCTGAATATTTTTCAGGCCCACTTTCATACGTGCTCCATTCATTTCTTCAAATTGTTCAAGATTTTCTGCACTGTCGGCAAACAGCAGTCATCAGCGAACAGAAGGCAGCTTAGTTACATTAACCCGTAATGTTTCTTAGTATCTGAAAACTTCCCCTTGGGCTGCTAAAAACCGTATTGGTGATATGAAATAGCTTCTCTTCTGCCCTCTTTCAGTTCTGAGTTTCTCACTGCTTATTGACGTCGATTGGGAGTATTAGCATTGACATGAATATTCGTCAGTACCCCCGTAACTGTCAGCAAAAACTCTGAAAGCAGAAAGCATTCCGTCCCAAACTATGAATTCCACAGACGTGGCAGTTCGCACTCATCGTTCCATTTCGCAGGTTCATTCACGACTTCGAAATAACCCATAGACTTCTTTTATAGCCAACTTGTTCCTTAATCCTGGCAAAAGAAATTTTTTCTTTTTATGGGGTTCGTGATAATTTTAGGCGGCATCTTGTAACCACATTAAGAAGAGGTCGGTACATTTCTAGTTTGATATACCCTGTGTGACAAAATAAACTTGGCTGACTGACAAAACAACGATTGGTCGAAGGGTTTTCCCTGTCGTTGCAATTCTAAACTGTTCCACAATTATCTTTGAATGCGTATCGATAATAACCAGATATTCTATTTTGTAGTCAAGTCCTTTTATAATAATCCGACAGTGTCCCAAGTTATCTTCACGTGTAGAGAAATCGGTTGCCCACTGTCTGGACTCTAACACTATATGTTATTTCACACTCACGAAGCTCAGATACCATTAACATAGATATATTTAATCATTGCAGTTATCGCAACAGACATGAATACGTATTTGGTGGTTAAAGTAAGTCGATATTACGTGCTACAGTTTTTTTAACCGAAGCGCGCGTTTCGGTGTCGCGCTATCTATCAATGGATGATTCGTGAGCAAAAAGAATTCATACTTTTGTGGAAATCACCTGTTATTTCTACAGAGATACAGCTACTGGATTCCTATGCTCTTTACCTCTGTTAGGAATAACTTTAACGCTTCACGGTAATATATGTGATAGTTTTCTTGTAATTGTAAAAGTGGGCTAGCAGGGTATTTTGGCTTCTTCAGTTGGACAGACGGAGGGAGAGGGGGGGGGGGGGAGGAGGAGAGTGGAGACGGGATAAGCTAAAGGCCCACTGCCATGCAATTCCTATAAATGGAAGAAACAGCATATATCAAATACATCCACGCGGATGCTGTACTACACGGTGCATTCGGTAGTAAGTACCAACAGCTATTAGAATAACAACCACCAAAAATAAACAGTATGGAACTATTATGCAACCCGCACGATAACCGTACTGACCACATCTATTATATACTAAACAGGCCGTGTACCACCTCTGACAACAGGGGTTGTTTCCGACACAGACGGTAGTGTTCTCTTTCAATTCTGTCCCTTACGTATTTCCCGAGTAGTACAAATAGGATTGGAGACGTCTTAGAACATTTAGTACATTAGACGCTTTACTTTAACTAGGCTTTTGCACTTTTTGACCAGATTATGCGGCAGTTAAATCTCAATCGACCCAACTATTACAATGTCATAGAGTCTGATAATGCAATCTACAGAGTAATTTGGGATTTGGCGACTAGGGTTTTCAGATCTCATAAAAAATTGTATCAGTCTGTAGGGACAACGTCTCGGGACTAAACTTGTGATGAAAAACTTTTGTTGGGGGGAAGAAACAACCGACTTTTTCGAAGGGAGGAGGGGGGGGGGGGGGCGCAGCGTGTCCACAGTTCGTTGGGTCTCAGACACCAAGCAATATAGATCTAGGCTCAACAAATGTGAAGAAAAATTCGGTTGCTTACTCGAAAATCTGGTGTCGCGAGGTTTACCTTCCACCATAGATAAATTACCGAATATTGTTAATGGAAACACCAAAATAACTTACAGGAGCTGTACGGACGTGCAACGGTAGAGGGCTGGTTGTTAAACGCTAAGTAACAAGGCGTCATTTCTGCTCCAAAAGACAGCAGATGCACCACGTACGCTGTACAGCAACCGGGCGCTCACGGCGCTGCGTGTGTACTCACCGCGCCGGCAGAGCCCTGGCTGTGACGCGCACACGCGACGCTACGCGAAGCGAGACGAAGCGACACGACGCCCCCACTGACTTGCGCCGAACTGCGCTTCCGACCTGGCGCGGCCCTTTCCATCGGCTCGCTCGCCTCTGCGACGTCACGAGCGCAGCAGGCACGTGGGTGGGGCATCTGCGCGAAGAGGCGTCACGCAACAGGTATCCTCGCAGTGTGTTTAGGGGTCCGGTACGTAATGGCCAAATGTTATTCTGTTGTCGATACAAAAGTAATGGACATACAGATATGTAGTTTACACGCATGATTCATAAGGATCGAAAGAAAGGGAGAGCAATAGTGGAATTTCCGTTTACTATGAACTCCTTACGCGCTGTTGTGACTTGTACAGTATAGTTGGCAGAACAGACACGTGCCATTGAGCTGCGGTTGAATGTAAGTTTCCACAAACGAATCACACAATGCGAGTGTATGACATGCGTTTTATCCATCTACGACACGCTACGGAGCTCGTGCAGTCTGGGGCAGGCTCAGTGTCCAGTCTAACAGGGGAATTGAAAACAATGATCGTCTTTATGATGATGTATGCGCAAGATCGTGCACCACTGCGTATAATATAAGGTGTAGAACTTTGCTTCCGCCGTTTTTCCCCCAACATTTGAGGCTTTAATGAAACAAATTTGTTACACATGTATCATTCAAAGTTTTCCCATCGCTGACCACTACTTTCTCCCGTCTTTCGGACAGTGTACGAATCCCTTTTGAAGTGATCCACGAATCGATCCAATTTGTGACTTCGTGCGATCGGAAGTGGTGGTCAGCCACCAGGCCATGTGCCACCGATCTAAACAGGTGATAGTCAGGGAGAGCAATGTCTGGAGAATACGGCGAATGAGATAGGACTTCTCATTTTAACGTTTCCAAGTACATTTTGACCTCTTTTTGCAACGTGGGGTCGAGCGCTGTCTTGCTGCAAAATCACTTTATAGCGCCTCTCGCTGTACTGCGGCCGTTTGTCTTTTAATGCTCTGCTCAGACGCATTAATTGCGTTCGATAACGAGCACCTGTGATTGTTTCACTTGGTTTTAACACCTCATAGTACACGAAGCCGAGCTGGTCCCACCAAATGCAGAGCATAATCTTGGAGCCGTGAATATTCGGTTTGGCCGTCGACGTGGAAGCATGGCCGGGATATCCCCGTGATTGTTTGCGTTTAGGGTTATCATAATGAACCCATTTTTCGTCCCCGGTCACAATGCGATGCAGAAACCTCTTCCGTTTCTGCCTCTGAAGCAACTGTTCACAAACGCACAAATGCCGTTCAACGTCTCTTGTTTTAGCTCACACGGGACCCAAATTCCTTCTTTCTGAATCATGCCCAATGCCTTGAGATGTTTTGAAATGGTTTGCTGTGTCACTCCCACTAATCGTGCCAATTCTTCTTAAGTTTGACGCGAGTCTTCACTCAGCAATGTCTCCAATTCCGCATCTTCGAAAACATTCTCTCTTCCACCACTATGCCGGTCTACGACGTTAAAATCACCCGTTCTTGAAGCGTTGAAACCACTCACGACACGTTCTTTCACTAATAGCGTCCTTACCACACGTACTTGAGAGCATTCGATGAGACTCAGCCGCTGTGTTCTTCATATTGAAACAAAACAGTAACACCGCCCGCAACTGACGAGATTTAGGCTCGTAAACTGACGTTTTCAATCAAGAACAACTTTATGATGCAGTCACACACAGATCGACTAATGTTTGAATGAGGTTGTGTTGACCGGGGTCTAGGCTTATTACTGCCAAACGTCTGCAATCTGTTTGTTTCGACAGCTACTTACCGCTGTCGCCATCTGCGGCAAATGGCGGAAGCAAAGTTGTACACCTTGTAGATCATAACATAAAATTGTTTATTTTCGAATGCTTGAAGAAAAGGTAGGCGTACGTTGTAATTCTCCCGAATTAAACAGACTTTTTTTACTTATTACAAATGGACATGAGTTTTATTCACATTTTATTTCCTCTCTGGCGTTCTTTCACTGCTGCGGACTTCCGCTTCAATACTGTCGACACAGATTGTTTGCTTTACATTGTTAACGAAGGTCGCCTCAGTTGTTGATACCCTCGCACAGAATGATGTATTGTGAACAAGGTAACTTTTCACCAGTTATGATATCTTTCTACTATTTCCCGTTTTTGTTTGCAATGGCTAGTGTGCCACCTACTTGCATTATTTTGTACTAAAGGTGACAGCGGTACCACCTGCATGATTTATACTTAGTATTTCAATTAACCTTTTACTCTCCTGCAACATCTTAGGCTTGTGATAACTATTTAATTACGTTAGCTGTAAAGAGAACTGCTGATGACAGAGATTGATGTCGAACAGTGTCAGTTTGATATTAATATTTTGATATTTCAAAGGAAACTTTGTCAAACTGAGTTAATACTGTTCGATTTTACTTGTCATTAATACCTTATTTCCTTTAGACACGACTTAAATTTAGCCAGAGCATTAGATATAGAAAAAATAATATGCTTTTTTGAGACTGGCCAAAGTTAACTGAAATTATAATATAGCTTTGTACCAGTGTTAAACTTGATATTTTACTCCAAGAGCATATAATTAGGGTACACTTTCAGTTTTCCAACACTCATAAATGTAAAATGTTACAATATCTGTTGCAATATGTAATTTGTTTTGTGTCCAGTATTTTCAAAAAATGTAAAGAAGTGTTACAAAGTGACCCCAGTTCACTATTAATGACTAAATAAATCATACAGCAGGGCTGGCTGTAGCCCAAATGACAAGGGCTCCTACAGGCATATCATAATTAGTTCCGAAAACTGACACAGGTGAAAAATGTACAAGGGGAAAAAAAGAGGGTAAGGGTGGCGCTGAATGATAAAAGTCACTTGTGTAGACAAATTTTCTTGTACCGGACCTGGTAGACAGACAGACAGACAACCAGAATTAAATTAAATTAAGGTTACTGATAGTCTAGCTCACTTAAAGTTGTTTTTGCAGTTGTTTTTAGCAGTGATTCAAACATTTTAATTTAACTTTACGAAGGAGAGACTTAGTCTTTGTAAAACAGGAACTGGTGCTTACTGTTAGTGAAGTAACATACTATTAAATGCTACTTTCATGTTGTGTACGGAAGTAAATATTGTATAGTCAAGGGGAGAACAAGAAATGAGAGCTCCACAATTCATCAGTGCTATGGGTCCTGTAAAATTTAAACTGGCCCTGATGTAACGTGCGAGGGTGCCCATATCATAGTTTATGTTTGGGGAGGCAGAGGGGACAGCTAGATCCAAGGGTATAGGGTATTTTTAATATTTTGGAAGATGAATGGCAACTTGCAGATAGCCACTAAAAAGTTCCACTTCTAACCCTGAAAATCTCACATAATACCGCCTTTTAAACCATTTTGTTGAAAGAGAAACATCAGAGTACACAATACTTTTTTTGTCCCTGAGAGCTAGGTGGTGAGGAGGGGGATAGGGGGACAGCCCCCACCCCCCTCGCCCTCGAGTATGGGTACTCTTGGTAAGCTGAAAGGAGACTGTGTTGACATGGATGAAATTTTGATATTGTTTACATATGCACATTGGTACGCAATAATGTAAGTCAATTGTAATATAAACTGATGTGAAGAAACAGGTTTGTCAATGAACAGTAATACTGTGTAGTCAGAAGTTGAATGTTTGGGACTATTTCTGCCCGGGAAATTTTACCCAAAGTTACTGAAGGACCTGTGCTCCTTAATTTTCACAGTTAAGATTTTAGCAGCACAATTCAGTCTGAAGATGATCCAAGTGAATGAAGTCCTAGACTTGCAAACACAGGAGAGAATTTTAGAGGAAATGCACTATATTCTATTGCATATTGGTGCAAGATGGGTGGCACTGGTTGTGTGATGACCCAAAGCAAATATGAAAACAAATGTTTTGCACATTTTGAAAAGATTCCAAAAAATTTTATGCACTGAAATATTACTATGAGGGCACATGATCCTATCACTTCACAGCAGAAACAAAACGCCAATCAAAACAGTAAGTGGAACCCAATGATAGAGCCCTTCATCTGCAAGAAGGCTTATGGCCAGTGTTTTTAGGAATGCAAAAGGAATTCTTATCGATTGTCTTGCAAAGGATAAGGCCACGACTGTTGAAAATTTTACCAAGTGGTGAAAAAATTTGAATAGACCTAGATTACAAAAGAGAAATTTTTTTGTTTTACTATCAGCTAAAATGTGCTTTGGTAAGGGGAAATCTTAGTGAAAACATTGTCTTTCTGGTGAGCTGAACTAATGCAAAGTTTTCTGATTTCCAGCAGGGTAAGTTTGCCGAATTGGCATAAAGTTTTGATGATCTCACCTGTCTGTAAATCTGAGAACTTTACAGAAGAAAACCTGTATTGCTTTAAGTATGGTACAAAGGAACATCCTCGTACTCACAAAAATTGGCACCCTCAGACATCCAGCTATTGACACAGTTAAAAGAAATTTATGGCAGCAAAATCTTTTTCATCCAATGACAAGGTTATGGTAGCTATAGATTTGCAGATCATCCATAATTGTGCTTTGGGGGCAGAATACGCTCACAAAGTGCATTGACCTAAAAGAGGAGAGCACTGAAATGCAGATAACATTTAAAAAACAGTCCAAGATCTTCACACACTGACCCTACAGTTTGTGCAACAAAATAAGAATGTCGTGGTTTCAAACCTCTTATCCAAATATGTCCATGAGAATATAAACTTAGGTTCTGGATTGAACAGAATCAAGCATTTGGACAGCCCTACTAATTACTAATAACAATGAAAATAAACTGACACTGACAACTGAAGAAGTGTAAAGATGACAGATCTACAAGAGGATCCAGAAGAGTTATGTAATTATGAGCATCCTGGAAATGCTTACAATTAATTATTAAAACTACACTGAAGAGCTAAACAAACTGGTACACATTCCTAACATCGTGTAGGGCCCCCAAGAGCGTGCAGAAGGCCCGCAACATGACGTGGCATGGACTCGACTAATGTCTGAAGTTGTGCTGGAGGGAAGTGACACCTTAAATCCTGCAGGGCTGTCCATAAATCTATAAGGGTAAAAGGGGGTGGAGATCTCTTGTGAGCAGCTCGTTGTAAGGCATCTCAGATATGCTCAGTAATGTTCATATCTGGGGAATTTGGTGGCCAGCGGAAGTGTTTAAACTCAGAAGAGTGTTCCTGAAGCCACTCTGTAGCAATTCTGCATGTGTGGGATGTCATATTACCCTGCTGGAATTGCCCATGTCTGTTGGAATGCACAATTGGCATGAATGGATGCAGGTGATCAGACAGGATGCTTACGTACATCTCACCTGTTAGAGTCGTATCTAGATGTAACAGGGGTCCCATATCACTCGAATGGCACATGCCCCTCACCATTACAGAACCTCCACCAGCATGAACAGTACCCTGCTGACATGCAGGTTGCATGGATTCTTGGGGTTGTCTCCATACCCATACATGCCTATCCACTCGATACAATTTGAAACAAGACTCATCCTACCAGGCAACATGTTTCCAGTCATCAACAGTCCAATGTTGGTGTTGATGCGTCCTATGGGAGGCATAAAGCTTTGTGTCGTGCAGTCATCAGCAGTACACGAGTGGGCCTTCGGCTCCGAAAGCCCATATCAATGATGTTTTGCAGAATGGCTCACACTCTGACACTTGTTGATGGCGCAGCAATTAAATCTGTAGCAATTTGCAAAAGTGTTGCACTTCTGTCACATTGAACGATTCTCTTCAGTCGTCATTGGTCCCATTCTTGCAGGATGTTTTTCTGGCTGTAGCAATGTCAGAGATTTGAAGTTTTACTGCATTCTTGATATTCATGGTAAACTTGTGAAATGGTCGTATGGGAAAATCCCCTTTCATCGCTACCTTGGAGACGCTGTGTCCCATTGCTCATGTGCCGACTGTAACACCATGTTCAAACTCACTTGAATCTTGATAACCTGCCATTGCAGTAACATTGCTGTATTCTGCCTGTTTACACATCTCTGTGTTTGGATATGCATGCCTGTACCAGTTTCTTTGATGCTTCAGTGTAGTAACTACTGTAACAGTTCAAAATGTAACCAAATCAGATCCTTAACATCATCAAACACAGCAAACTAATAAAGTGCATGACTCCCTACATGTAAGCAAAGTGTCTGCCCTTTGCTGGGTGGCCATTTATAATCACTTGGTGTTGAACGTATTGGTCACAATCCCTCTGAGGAGCTTTGATACAAATTCTGTCATTCTTAATACAATCTATGTTCCTCACGTTACTGATCTCTCTTCTGGTTAAAATAAAAATCTTTAAATTGACAGTAAGTAGTTGCTGCATTGTCCAGGTATTGATTAATATTAAATGTATTACCTTGAAAGCCAGTTTTGTTGTTAAACTGTAACTGTTGTCATTAAATCATCACTAAGTTTCACCGAAAATCTGATTGGTACCAAAGTGAAGTTGGAATTTCCTTGGGACACATTTTAACAACTTTATTAATTTGTAGCCAGTTGCATTTAACACAAAATAGTTATGCTTTTGAAATATAAATTGTGCAATTAGCTTGTGGAATTGTACAGAGATCAAATTGCTGCACCCAAGTTGGCAATACAAATTTATTGCACACACATTAGCAAGGTCCCCCTGCACTCCGCCAAGACATGTGGGAGGCACTCCTGAAAACACGTTCCTGCCTCAGAACAGCAGTGTCCTGACATTGGAGTGAATATAGTGTTGGGATGGGAAGAGCTCTGCCACAGTTTGAGACATTAGCAGTCCACACCATTGAGCAGGACAGAGACCATTAAAGTTTTTGATGAAGTGTACTGTATAAATGTTCCATTTCGTATTACAAGACTACAGTTTGTTAATCGGTGCATCAAGTGTTGCCTTGCTAGTCCGTGATCGTTGTAACTTATCCAGTAGTCGTGCAGCAAAGGACTGTGTGAAAGTTAAGTAAATCATTTATGTAATAAAGTGAACTAATATTTAATGTGTTCTAGTGTGATGAAGCTTTACCTAGGGACATCTAAGAACCCACAGCAGTAGCAGGATGAAACTAGTTTCTTTGTGAACGGTGTGTGTTCTTTCGAACGTGTCCAAAAGAACAGACACCATTTCTGTGTTTGATCAAGTGGCCGGAAATAGAAAATGTTAGAAAGGAGAAATTCCAATCTCTGCCACATTCGGGCAATGAAAGATTTCATTGACGAACAAATGAAAATTTGTACCAAGGCTGGCATTCGAAAAACATTTGGAGTCACTACTTTGGAAGGGTGCGGCGAATGGGAATTTGGATTGAGGTGGGGGGGGGGGGGGGGGGGGGTGCTTGGGTAATCCATGCAGTTGTGTCTAACCACTGTACCAAGGTGGCGAAAATGGTTAACACATCTGCCTAGTAAGCAGGGGACTCTGGTTCAAATCCCAGCCTTAAAACAAATTTTCATTTGTCACCAGTATATATATATATATATATATATATATATAAAAACAAAGATGAGGTGACTTACCGAACGAAAGCGCTGGCAGGTCGATAGACACACAAACAAACACAAACATACACACAAAATTCAAGCTTTCGCAACAAACTGTTGCCTCATCAGGAAAGAGGGAAGGAGAGGGGAAGACGAAAGGAAGTGGGTTTTAAGGGAGAGGGTAAGGAGTCATTCCAATCCCGGGAGCGGAAAGACTTACCTTAGGGGGAAAAAAGGACGGGTATACACTCGCACACACACGCATATCCATCCACACATATACAGACACAAGCAGACATATATATATATATATGAATCACTTGCATTATTTCTACACATACTGGTGTGGCTAGATACTGACACTTATGATCATATTCCTACTGGCCATTTCTATAGTTAGTGTATACCACTTTAATGGCTTCTACCAGCACTTTCTCGTGTGTGTGTGTGTGTGTGTGTGTGTTTATATATATATATTAGAGGGAAACATTCCACGCGGGAAAAATATATTTAAAAACAAAGATGATGTGACTTACCATACAAAAGCGCTGGCAGGTTGATAGAAACACAAACAAACTCATACCTCACCTGTCACTCAACAACATCTTTGCCTCTGCACTTCCGCCTCGACTGACATCTCTGCCCAAACTCTTTGCCTTTACAAATGTCTGCTTGTGTCTGTGTATGTGCGGATGGGTGTGTGTGTGTGTGTGTGTGTGTGTGTGTGTGTGTGTGTGTGTCTGTGTGTGTGTGTGTGTGTATAACCCTTTTTTCCCCCTAAGGTAATTCTTTCCGCTCCCGGGATTGGAATGACTCCTTACCCTCTCACTTAAAACCCACTTCCTTTCGTCTTCCCCTCTCCTTCCCTCTTTCCTGATGAGGCAACAGTTTGTTGCGAAAGATTGAATTTTGTGTGTATGTTTGTGTTTGTTTGTGTGTCTATCGACCTGCCGGCGCTTTCGTTCGGTAAGTCACCTCATCTTTGTTTTTATATATAATTTTTCCCACGTGGAATGTTTCCTTCTATTATATATATATATATATATATATATATATATATATATATATATATATATATATATATAAACAAAGATGAGGTGACTTACCGAACAAAAGCGCTGGCAGGTCGATAGACACACAAACAAACACAAACATACACACAAAATTCAAGCTTTCGCAACAAACTGTTGCCTCATCAGGAAAGAGGGAAGGAGAGGGGAAGACGAAAGGAAGTGGGTATTAAGGGAGAGGGTAAGGAGTCATTCCAATCCCGGGAGCGGAAAGACTTACCTTAGGGGGAAAAAAGGACAGGTATACACTCGCACACACGCACATATCCATGCACACATACAGACACAAGCAGACATATTTAAAGACAAAGAGTTTGGGCAGAGATGTCAGTCGAGGCAGAAGTGTAGAGGCAAAGAAGTTGTTGAAAGACAGGTGAGGTATGAGTGGCGGCAACAGTTTGTTGCGAAAGCTTGAATTTTGTGTGTATGTTTGTGTGTCTATCGACCTGCCAGCGCTTTTGTTCGGTAAGTCACCTCATCTTTGTTTTTATATATAATTTTTCCCACGTGGAATGTTTCCTTCCATTATATATATATATATATATATATATATATATATATATATATATATATATATATATATATATATATATATATATATATATATTTTTTTTTTTTTTTTTTTTTGCCCACATGTGGCAGAGATCAAAGTTTCTCCTTTCTGAACATATGGAAGTAATTTCGTCAGGCCAAAACACTGTTGGCTCACAAATAACATGCACGTTTTAAAGCAATTTTCAAAAGTGTGTATCAGCGAATCAGAGATACAAAAATGAAAGCTGTGTGGTCCCTGTGAATGCTAAGTACACTACACTGTCTACGGACTTGTGAAATATGCCCCTAACCTGTCCTATCATGTCATTTTATAAAATGAAATACAGTGTACTTCACAAATATTTATTTAATGGTCACTCCATGTCAAATCACCGAAAATTCACAGAAGGCTCCCATTCAGCCCTCTCCCTATCTCATGAAATTTCATAATAAAGTAGCCCCAAACCCAAAATGCAGCTGTGCAAAATTTTAGTGTTCAGTGTTCTTTGGTTCAAAAGTTATAGACCCATGTTTAATGGACTTTCATCTGGTTAATGCATGGTGCTGCAGAAAGAGCCAAATTTGACCCTGTGTCAAACCAGTTCAAGTTCCCGATAAGAGTGACATTTGTCACATTATGACAACTTTTACAGCACAATGTAGTGATACAAACAAAAAATTACTATGTGTGGCCATTCACCTATTAATCCATGCCAAAATTACTACCATATTTTGTTGCGACAGATTTGAACTTGACTGAGGGCCTATCAGTCACCAGCAAAAGATCTGTGTGCCATGATATTTTGGAACTGTATATAGCGAGCACCATAATAAGCTATGCTGAAGTGACAATGCTGTTGTCCTAATATGTCCAGAGTTGTGCCAAACGAAAGTTGTCGAAAAAAAATTACGAGTGTGAAACCAGCCAACTTCCCGAACAAAATACCTCAACATGCATCACTCCCAAATTAATTTTCATTGGTACCATTAGAAAGATCAAGTTCATTTGTTAGAAAGATCAAGTTCATTTGTACAACAATAATGTCTGGTTACATTCGGATCTGAGTTTTTTTGGATGGCTGCAGTACTCCAAAGACGAGATCGATTTCTGCAGTATAATAAAAAAATCTAATTACGATCCCCCGCCTGATTCGTTATCAACTGACTAGGGTTGTATGCAAAATGTAACCTAAACTGATGGGTAAAAATTTGAAACTTCATTCGTGAGAGTTTGGGACCGGAAAAATTCGCATTTTGCGATAAACACGAAATAGATGCGAATTCAGCCTCAAAATGCGAAATTACTACATGACGCTTGTTTCATAGCGAATTGTATCCAGACGAACTATTTTATCAGGGGTAGTTCGAAATAGCTTTATTTTATGCACATAAATATCAAAAACTTAACCAATTTTCAGTTACTAGTATTGTACATCATCTGGCACAGGCCAGCTTGGAAAGATAGTGTCGTACAAACCTGTTTGCAAAATAAAAAGTGTACGAATGCAATACTGTATACGTGCACGCAATGATCTGATGCCACGCCAGTAGTGGGCGGTTGAATAGTCTATCTAAAATACACGCCGGATAATGTAATGTAGTACTCGGCTGCAGGACCTAGGATTTTATTACAAAGAAACGCCTGCTCTTGTTTCGTAGCTAAACTTCAAAAGATAGTATAATGTGGACACTTATTAGGTGGCATTTTAGGTGGCGGATGTTTTGAACTGCTGTTGCATCGAATACTGCTAGAGGGCGGGTCTGAACTATGTCGTTAACAATACACAGCTAATAACAACCACCAATTGCACGATAGTCGCCCCGAATGCTTTGTGTTGTGCAATGCTAGTTTTCTTATTTTGAAGATCCTGATCCGTCCCGGACTTCTATTACGACTCTTACAACACCAGAACAGATCGTCGAGCCTCTGACAATGTGTCAGTCCTGTTATAGGCTGCTGCCCTGTGAAAGAGAGGGGTGGCTTATTATCCAGCACCGCTCGTCTTCCTACTGGCGGGCAAAGTTATAGTTTGTGTACACTCGCGACCGTTGGCTACTATAGCCTAAAGTGGCCGAACTCTGCGCTACAGCGATTGGAAAGTAAAATTTGTAACGTTTTTCTACTGCACCAAAATTCTTTCCCTGACGTTAACCCTTTCAGACCCGAATTTTTTCTGGAGGAAAGAAAATTTTTGTAAATACTGTAATGGACTTGGATGATTTTTTAATGATTTTAGAAGCAACATTTATAAAAAGATATGTTACCATTTTCGAAAAAAAATTTGTACACATTTGTGTACACTGGGTCTCAATCAACACTGAAATCATAGCAGACAAAACTAATCTATTTAAACATTACACATAAATTTGAAATCATTTACCCACAAAATATATGCAAAATTCACCATAGTTTTAATTAAAAATGAAATGAGTCAGGAATTATGTTCATTATGTGGTTCTAATTGACATGAAATAAACGGAAACAGTTTTTTTTCTTTGACAAACAAAGATGTACGTTACATTTTTCACATTTTATTCGTGAACGTCCCTTGCATCCCGGAAATTTGCACCAGGTAGGTAGTGCACCACTTTCATGAAGAGGCAAGTGTTGCGTTCCATCATACTGAATTTTCAGGAGGCCTAGTTACTCCTCGTCACCTTTGAACACGTGTATCTGGAGGTGTGGCAGATGGTCGGCCTCGTTTTCTGTTCGAGGTATCCATCCCACTTAACACTAGAACATCAGCCAGCTTCATACGGAAGCATAGGAGATCCATTATTTTCTTCGTTGGTAGACCAACTGCATTGGCATTTTTCCTGTATTCGAGCCAGCTCTGTACCACAGCAAAATCTACAGCATGGAAAATAGCTCTGAGTGTCCATTTCTTTGACTTTATAAACATACTGTAGTATGGCATCAAATGATCTAAAAGATCAGCGCCGCCCATGCCACGGTTGTAGCATTTCACAATCTCTGGTCGATCGATAGTAACATATTTACTTTCTTTTTTGTCCCAGCATTCAACTTTGTCAATTTCTCCTTTTCCAATAAAATTAGAGCCTAGAACAACTGTTTTGTTGTCAACCCAATTTACCAGTGTTACGCCATCTGTGCTACATATTTCTTCTGAAAATCCTCTTTCTGTAGTAACCAAAGCCAACTGCAGGAATGCCTTGGGCTGCGGATCGGAGCCGCCAGGCGGGGAAGCCGCCAGCGGTGGAGCACGCACCACCGGGTAAACACAAGGACGAGTCGGACGACAGACCAACGACAACTGACAACCGACCACGACCGACTATGACTGACACAACAAGGAAGAGATAAACAACGGAGGCTTGTGGAAACCACAACACCAAACACCAACAGTAAATCCACTCTGAACCAGAGCCAGGCAAATGTCAACAACGAGCAACAACCCGAACGCAGTACCGCCGAGATAGAAATGAAATCCAGAGCGAGTACCAGACTGACTGGACTAGGGCAGAGTGGGTCCCTATATACGAAACTGGAGGGAACGGCTATTGGTCGCTGTCTGCACGTGGCGTAGCGGTGGCGCCCTCGCTGCGCGAGAGCTGCTGCACGGAATAGCCGCTGCGGAGGCGGAGCCTTCTATGGGCTGACCACGTCCATTTTTTCTGGCGCGTGTTCGACTTCTGCGGCAGAAGGTTGCAAAATGATTAACGCTGACATTTACAGCAGCACAAATTTTTTCTTGTTTCAACACTTGGAAAAGCTTGTATGAAGAAAAGAAATTGTCAAAATATATCTTATGCCCCATTTGGTTTTTTATTCTCTGGGCTAATTGTAAAACTACTGTTGGGCCTTGGCCAAATTCCTTCAACAAAGATGTCTGAAATTCAGTCGATGCTTCCTGTTAAAGAATAAAATCATAGGCCTGTCCACTCTTACCACATAACATGTACATTTTGATACCCCACGGAGAAGGCTTTCCCTTCACATACTGTTTTACTGACAGCTTCCCTGTGAATGGGATCATTGCCTCATCAACAGCAAGCTCTTCCTCCACAGATAACTCCCGACATCTGTTACGGATGGCAGTATATATATGCCGAACTTTGTAGAACTTGTCTTTATTGTCTGCTGGTATAGCCATGTTGTTAACAAGATGTAAATTTGTTCCGAGTTGGGAGAATCTATTTCTGGGCATACTACTATCTAAGAATAATTGCATTTTCAATGTTGTGTCCCAATACATTCGGACTCGAGGAAATTTTAGAGTTCCCATAATTATATGAAGCCCAAACAAGATTTGGAGTTCCGCTGGTGTAGTTTATGTGAAATTGCTAATTGTTCCACTATGCAAGGCATATAGGTTTGTCATATCAACCATAGTACTGAACAGATCATTGGTAATGTACTTGCTGAAATAAGTTGAAGGAGAAAGTATTTCCTGTTCTTCAATACATTGTTCCCATTCGTAATATGAATCCAGTATAGAGAGGACGATGGCATCACTTGATGTCCTTTTTTTCTGACAAAATGTATTTTACATCACTGAGCTCATTGTTGGTAAGTGGATCACTGTCTTGAATATCACTATCGTTATCATTGTCACTGCACACACCACTTTCATTATTTGCAGTTGACTCGTCATTGGTTTCTCCCCTGTTTATTTTGTCAGCCCCACTTTCACTTCCTACTCTCTTGAAGTACAGTAGGATTCTACATCCGGAACTGATTCTTCATCTGATGATAAATCGAAATCTGACACCTCTCCATTCAGCAGCATCTCTAAAATGGCATCTGCATCTCGCTTAATGTTGAAATACTGTTTCTTCGACATGATGAACACAACTGAAATATTCACAAATAATATCAGAAGTGGTATTTCCCTAAAATAATAATTTACAGTAGACCTAACGACATTGTCATCAACTGGAGCTTCAATGCTATGTCTATTTTCCTAATTGTTGCTCATAACAATACCTAGTAATACAACATACTTCATATGTTTTGAATAAATCCCAGTCAATACCATTGTCAGGATAAAAAGAAACTGTTCCAACAAGCACTTCATGTGAAGGGAACACAAGATACTCAGTGTTGTAAAACATTGTTCTTGAGAACTCATGGCTACAATTGTGCACACAGAAAAACATCGCTTCTTTTTGCTAACTAAAACCAATGATTTTGAAATATTGATTGTTATAATAAATAAATCGAGCATTCTACAATGTTCATGCAAAACAACAATACTGGTACTCAACTATACTTTGGGTTATAGCTTACCAAAGACTACCAGGTACTTTCAAGGTCACAAACTGCTCTGCACTGCTACATTAATCTGTTGATATGTTTATAGCGCTGCACAACAGATGGCAGCACTTTTGCACGGTGACAAGAATGAACATTCACAAATGTGTACATCAGCTCCCAATTGAGGAAAAATATTTCTATTGCAGTTACGTCGCCGTGAAAATTAATGTACACAATTGTAACCACAGGGTCTGAAAGGGTTAATGTATAGTTACCGGAAGTTTGATTCTACTTCTACGCGAAGTGTTTTGTCAGTTCAATCTGTGGCGTTATCAAGCATGGGTCGCACGGCTATGAATTCCCTTGAAAGGTAGAAATTAATCACCGAATTGGGCGGGAAAAGACAATGTGTTGAACACCTTAAATTGTGGACGCATTAAGGTCACTGGTGGGGAAATGCAGCTGCTTTTCAATAGAACAATCATTTTTGACAGCTTAAATACAGCCAAACAAATGCCATTTAGGATGAAAATGACGTCTTAACTTTTTGCAAAGCACGCATTCCATCAAAAGGTTACCACACTTAACAGTCAGTTTCAAAGAACTAAGACTGCTTGTTCTCTTGTGTATTGCGGTAACCTTTTGAATTTGAGCATCTGATGATTTACAGACAAAAAGGGGTGCTAACTTTGACAAAAATAGGCGAGTTTTGCAAAAAATAGATGCTACATTTTCCAGTCTCTAGTTAAGAGTATTTTTGACAGGAATTCACAATTCACGTTTCCAATGAGTAGTCATTGTTTTAGGTTCTTTGTGCTGCAGGTATGCCATTGTGATATGGTAAATACGTCATTCCGTTTATTCATATTATAGGATTGTAAAATTTCTTGTTTCATTGATTAGAAATCTTTGTGAGAGAATTCAGAGTTATCATATTTTCATTATGAATACCATCATTCTATTATCAATTTCTTGTGTAAGTGTTTGTATCTCTGTGGTATTGTACATTGCCGTTTATCAGTACGTATATTTAATAACCTAAATATTTGTAATAAATTTCAATTCATACATTGTAGATTTCATTTGAAATAATTGTATTCAACAGCTTTTGCTCTGAATTTGAATATCAGTGGATGACAATCTTGCTGATTTGTTGCCATGTGCTATTAGTAACCATCTGCCCAGCAGTTCTGACAGCCACCTGAGAACCTACACTTCCAGAAAAGGCTTGAAGTTTTTCTGATTACAATGCTGACACACAAAACTGATATCAAGACTAAGTGAACTAAACTTACATGATGAATCATGGATATGCCTTCATCATTAAGCCTTGCTATTGACAAAATTTGAATTTTTGCAAACAAAATTTGCTGCAATCCCTACAGAATGGAGTGTCATGAAAAACGAGAAGATTTGTAAGCACTTACAGTTGCTTCTGCAGAGAAGTTAGTGTTAAGCTTGCCCAGAAGTTATGCACTTCTTGTAGAAAGGAATTTGATTTGAGGCAACTGAACGAGATCAGTTCCGTGGATTCTGAAGATCCTGATGGAAATCTCTGGAAGTGTGAGCTCAAGTTTGTCAGCCTAGGAGTCTTACCTGTTAAGTTTCAGTGAGTGAGGGCAAGGGATCAGCACAGCTAAGCAAAGCATTAAGATTAGTCAGGTGCAAGAAACCATTGCCAAGCAGATTGCCACAGCTGGCAGTATTGATCATTAAAGCCTGTTGAACCAAAGTACTAACCAACAGTGCACAAACTGTAAAGACCTCAATAAACCCATGGAAGACATGAAGCAGAAACTGCACACAGTTAACCGCCCAGAAAAAATACTAATCTTAGCACATTTGCCACGAAGCTGGTCTATAAAGGAGCAAAGGAGCAGTTCAAAGTTACTGAATACATGGTTGAAGAAGCTTGGAAGCTGAAAGCAGAACAAGGAATTTTAGCTAAGAGAAACCAAGGCAAAAGACTTCCCCAAGAGGTGAGAGGAAGAGTTACACATTTTTTTTTAGAGTGAAGAATTCAGATGTGTCCTAAAAAGAAAGATTATATTTCCATTCAAATAAATGAAGTTCAGAAGCAGAAATACTTGTTGCACAGCAACTTGAAGGTGATGTTTGTTGAATATCATCAGTGAAATGGATCTGAAATTGGGTTCTCAAAGTTTCGTCAATTACACCCAAAATGGTATGTGACAGTTACTCACTGGGAATGCATTGTGTGTGTGTGTGTGTGTGTGTGTGTGTGTGTGTGTGTGTGTGTGTGTGTGTTATACCAAAATGTAAAGCTATGCTAGCAGCCAGTGTAACTGAAGATAAGTACAAGTCATTGATTGCAAAAACGGTGTGTAGCCTAGAATCAAAGGAATGCATGTTCCACCAGTCCGAAAGTTGTCCAGGAAAGCTTTCTTGGAACAAGTTTTTGACAAATACGATCCTGACAGTGCAGTTGTTCTCAAGCAGTGGATTGACATGGATAGGGTATTTTTGATATGAAGCAATTGATTGTGGATGAATTTCCTGAAGAACTGGTTATAAAAATTTTGAATCTTTCAGTTCATCAGTACATTGCCAAGCATCAAAGACGACACTTGCACCAACTGACAGAAAGCCTTGAAGCAGGAAGTCTAATCATCGTAACTGATTTTGCTGAAAACTATTCATTTATAGTCCAAGATGCCATTCAAAGCTTTCATTGGTAAAACAGCCGGACAACACTGCACCCTTTTGTTGTATACTAGAAGGGGCTAGAATGTACAAATTGCATCAGTTATTGCACCATCAGTGACTGTCTATGGCATGACACAGTAGCAATACACGTCTTCGTGCATAAGTTAATTGATTGCCTGAAGAACTCCAGTCTGGCTATTGAACACTTTCACTATTTCAGCGATGATTCAGCAGCACAGTATAAAAATTTCAAAAATTTTGTCAACCTGTGCAGTCACAAGAAAGATTTTGGCGTTGCTGTTAAACGGAATTTTTTGCCTCGAATCATGGAAAGTTGCCCTTTTGACAGGATGGTGGAACAGTGAAAAGATTAGCAGCCCATGCGAGTCTTAAGTGGCCAGTAGATGAGCTTTTGATACCACTTGATTTGTTCCAGTTTGGGATAAACATGTGATGGAATCAGTTTCATTTTCACTGCTCGAGAAGAAATTGAAGCAATCGGGGCAAGTCAAGAAGTGTGCTTTTTAAATGGAGGCACCATTCCCAGAACAACGGAAGATCATTACATTGTGCCTGTTAGTGAAAGGCAAGTATGTGTTAGTGGTGCGTCAAATGCTATATCACCTTTCCTCGTGTCTGTTTACCCATCCAGAAAGTTGGCTACTTTCAGACATAATTTTTGGGACAACTTTTGTTTGGCACGCCTCTGGATATATTAAGACACTTCAGCATAGCCTACTATGGTGCTCCCTGTACATAGTTCCAAGATATCATGGCTTATAGATCTTTTGCTGGTGAGTGCCTGACCCTCAAAGTCAAGTCCAAATCTGTTATGACAACATTTGGTGGTAACTTCGGCATGGATTAACAGCTGAATGGTCAAGAACGCTACCATTTTCATTATACCACTACATTCCACTCCATAAGTTGTCATGATGTGCCAAATTTTACTCTTACATTGAAAGTATAACTGATTTGATAGAGGGTCAAAATTGGTTCATTTTGCAGCACCACACAGTAACCAGATTACAGTCCGTTAAACAAGGGTCAATAATAGAAAACTGAGCCCCAAAATTTTGCACAGTCTCATTTGAGGTCTAGT
Organism: Schistocerca serialis cubense; assembly: GCF_023864345.2. Taxonomy (NCBI): domain Eukaryota; kingdom Metazoa; phylum Arthropoda; class Insecta; order Orthoptera; family Acrididae; genus Schistocerca; species Schistocerca serialis. The sequence continues at coordinate 467,377,150 of NC_064639.1, forward strand.
GCTACTTTGTTATGAAATTTCATGAAATTTGGAGAGGGTCAAGTGGGAGAGCTATAGTGATTTGACATGGGATGTCCCTCTAGCTGATCTGTCATTGAAATGAATCAGTTTGCATTTCTGAACTTCCAGCAAGCAAACAGTCATTTCTAGATTGACAGTTTGTATTTTCATATTCCCATTTAATGTACAAAAGTTACCCACTGAACGTTCCTGTCATCATTATTCTACATTATAAAATTACAAGGAGACAGAATGATAGCCCAGTACCTACTTTCAGGAGGCAAAATTACCGTATTACCAATACACACATTTACAAATAGGAAAATACAATAATCATTCAATACATAATGCAACACATTTTTTCCTTACAGTAGGGTGGTTTTAATGATTATTGATATAACTCAAACTGGTCCTCAATTCTTTGGCTGTAGAACTCTTATTTTTTAATGTTATCTCCACTCAGTTCATTGTCCCTAAGCCACTTTAAAGTGAGAGGCTGTATACTATCATGATACCACTGTATTTGTCTGCATCTCAGAGAAGTACTTGGTGCATCAGTAACTTCCCCATCATTGCTGTAGTACCTCCCACAGAATCCATACCTCAATGGACAAATGTGAGATCCATCTCCAGGGCGAATGGAGAGGAGCAGTCTATCAAGGTTTTATTATCTCCTCTCTGGTTTGCAGACTCTTGTGTGGCCTTCCATTATCTTGGAGAAAGAGAAATGCTTTCACATTTTTGTCACCATGAACACACTACAATCATTTCTTCACTTTCCTAAGAATGTCACAATAGAGTTAGGAGTTAATCATTTTACCATGAGGGAGGACATAGAACAGAATAATTCCTTCAGAGGCTCAGCCATACTGTAGCTGTGACTGTGACTGTACCAGCTGAAGGGTACTGTTTTGGACTTGTTTTTCGAAGGAGACAGGTGGGTGGAGCCATTCCACAGACTGCAGCTTTGTTCCAAGCTCTAAGATGCGAATCCACATTTTATCACTGGTGACAATGTTTGACAAGAAATCAGTAGCAGCAGCAAATCAGTTTGGCACATGTGTTCTTTCTTTACTTTGTGCTCTTCAGTTACGCTTCAGGTAACCCAGCAGGCTCAAACTTTCGAAAACACCAACTAGGGTCTAGTGTGTAATCAGTAGCTACAGAGATGTCAAACTGAGCACTGAGTTGCTTGATTGTTATTCGCCAATCACCTTTAATAAGTGTGTCTGCATTTTACAACATCGCAGGCATCACAGCTGCATGTGGCCAGCCTGCATGTGGGAGATGAGATGGACCAACGACAGATGCTTCGCAAAGTGGCTTACCTTGCTTTTATTCACAGTCCGGTGTCTAGACATTATGTGAACACTTGTGAATATTTGTGATGATCTGGTTTTCTGCCAAAAGAAATTTAATAACGGCTCATTGTTTAGAACATACCTGCTTTGCAGATGCCATTTTGAAGACTGGTTATAGGCCAGTCAGCTATTGGAAATTATTGAAAAGGCATGAGAAGATGTGGATATGTTTATGGGTGTCACAACAGAATTACAGTTTTTTAACTAAAATTTGCTGAGAAAAAAATTTGTTGAATTAATTATTGAACATCCCTTGTACTATTCCTAGTGCTCAGAGCTGTTAATTCCTTACTGAGGGAGGAGAGAACATGTTTGGGAAGGAGGAGCAGGTCGTTCAGTCGTAGGTTGAGATGGAGCCCCCTTTTATGAGGACGTGGGGAGACAAAGATGAAAAGACAGGTGGCAGAGGATGAGAGGCAAATAAATACCTTTCAAAATATTATGAACACATTGCAAATTGAATTGCAAGTCAGCCGAGGAGATTTCATTGCTCTGAGGTGCTGCAAAAACCTTGATTTGTATGTAATATATCAAAGTCTGAGTTTAAACTGTATATTTTTTCTTATCAAAAACTAGATTTGCTCCAGTAAAAATACATAGTTACAAGATTTGTAAAAATAGCTTGCAAAATAATGGAAAAACTACCAATAACAGTAAATCAGTTAAGGTCCATAAAACCTCTGGCAAGTGTGTCAGAGATGTACGACACATAAGTAGGAATACTGTATTTGTGCCACTTCCCCTTTTTGATGTTCTTAATGTCAACTGACACCTTTTGAACACTTTTTGATAACATGATTATTTGTTATACTTGTAAAATCCCTCTCCAGATTTCACGCCAAGTTTGCCTTCAGAAACAAGCTTGTTCAGCAGTGGAATTGGTTTGAATAATGGTTCATTTGGATATTTTTCATACCAGCCTGTGAACAAAACATTGCATGAAATATTAGCTACATACGGTATTTATTACAGCAAATACAACAATAAAATAATAGAATTACACATTTAACTTCATGGAAAGGCACTGCCATTGTCAAATAATTACTAGTTATTTGAAATGCTCATAGCCAAGATAGAATTTTTCTTCTTTTCAACCTAAATTCTGAATTATTTGTGACTGAGTGCTGTGGAATTTACAGTTACAGCATTTCACAGATGTTGTGGAATGTTCGAATGTACTGGTGTGTTAACAACCAACATGCAGAAAAATTGGAAATGAGGAGAGCTGCCTTATATGCCAATTGACCTAATGGCATAGCTGCAAAAGGCTGACAGGAAGTCTGTTGAAAAGTGCAAATAATGGAAGTCTGTTGTTGACTGAAATCTGAGTACACCAGCAGACTGCACCTCAATGAAACCCAGTTACAGAAACTGAGCAGGGAATTATTTTAGTACCGGTACAACTGCGAATGCTTCTGTTTATGTCGATTCAGTCTGATGTTTTTCAATGAGGAGTGATTCTGAAATGATACCAAGTGACTATGGCGACACTCGTGATTGAAACTTACACATTACACAAATTCTCTCTGTATCACTAAGATTGTTTTTAACAAAAAAAATTTAAGAACTTTGCTAACCAATCTGGGTTATGTTGAGAATAACTGCAAATGGAGGTTAGTTTCTGAATTTATTTCAAGCAGGTCCACATTTTAAATAATCAGTAGTGTAGAAATCATGATTAGATTTAATTTTTAATTTTGAATCCAGTGCCGAATGCAGGTAATGCCTTGAATGTCAAAGAAATAAGATTTGCAGCAGAAACTATTTAGTCAGTTTTGAAATCAGAATGACTTCTAATATTCAGGGCAAAGGAATGTATATTTGAATCAAATGTGTTAAAGAAAAATAGATATGTACAAACACAATACATTCTTAAATGCGTGTTGGTGGTGGTGGTGCAGTTGCCCAATCAAGTAAAATTTCAGATTATGATGAAAGAATGAAATTGTTTTACTATTCCTGTGCCACAGGTGATCTTAATTGCCCAAACATCTCTATTCATTTTACGTGCCTACCATTTTGTTAAATGCAAGCAGCTAAACTGTGCTCTGTCTGAATAAGATGCACATTTTAACATATCTTTCTAGTAAATGAAACCTGTCTGATCGTGTTTAGTTCTTCCTTTTGCAGTTTCCAATAAAAAACTTACTTCCCCTTTAGCAAAAAGTGAAAGGGAATACTTAATTTCAATAAAATCTATACTAAAAGACTGAGAAACAAAGCATGAAGTTACACTCTGATATATTGAAGAATATGTACATCAATGCTGCAGATTCTGTTATACCTCTTCAGAATAATGGAAATTGAAAATACAACTTTCAGCAGCCCAAGAAAATTATCAGATCTCTAATTGGGGAAAATGAACTTGAACAACAAATGGAAGAACTACACAGGCCAAGTTTGAAAGTAGGTCACAGAATTATCATAATAAGTAAAATACAGAATGTAACAACATATCAAAAATGAACTGTACTAACTAACAATTAAGTCTTAGAACCTGTTGTATTTTTATACATTTAGAGCAGTTGATTTATAATGTGAAAATCATTAAAACAACTGAGGCTTGTTCAGCAAACAAAAGGAAGATAAATGTTGGGAATTACTGGAAGACAATGGAAAACAAACAAATCAATTAAACTAGAGTGAAATGCATAATTATCGCTGTACTGAAAATGAAATGAGAGTAAGTGGAAAATGCTGTCAGGCAAATGAGTAGCTAGTAGCTGATGAACCAATGAAGTTACCTGCTGAATTCTCAGAGATACGAAAAGACTTAAATGACAGCTTAATGGAAGGTGGGTTGATGACATTAGGAAACATGCAGGATTAACACAGATGTTTAAGTTCATATAGAAAAGTCTACATGGGCATTTATCCAGCAGTGGGTGTCAAATGAACTATGATGATCACAATGACAACAGTCTATGACGCACTGTAGACACAATATACACGTACCATCAAGTATAAATTTGTTGGTATCTAGTCCAACATAATCAGCAAGCTCAAATGGCCCCATCGGATAGCCAGCTCCTAACTTCATGGCAGTATCGATGTCCCTTGGAGATGCATCACCTGGAACAACATTTATTTTAGATATTAAAAATAGCACTGCGTATTTCATCATATAGGGTAAGTACCAATTTGTAATGGTCCTTACAAGGCAAATGACATTTGTACTGTAAACAAACTGTTGTAACATTTATGTTCACAAAAAATAGAGTACTTAATTAATTCAAGATGCATATGTAACTGTCATATTGAATCTTCTAGTTATATGGTAACATTATATCCTGTACTGGTATTCGTAATTATGGTACCAAGATGATCAACTAATTTTAGACCAATTCCACAACCTGTAAAATATTAAGCAACATTTCCATTTAGTTCATTTTTCCAAAGAAATAGACTGTTAGATCCACTTTGAAATTACAGCTTAGGTAGTTTCAAATCACCTTCTCTACTACCGGACTCTCGTTACTAGAAGATACTATGCAAAGAAGCGGCCAGTTCATATATTTGTAGCGACATTGCAAAAAAGAGAGAAGGAGAGAAGTAATCACAGACCATCCGAGGTGTTCTGCATTAAATATGTAGTAATTGATAGACTCTAGTCTGCATTTAATATTTCATAATATTCTCAATCTATATCTGTCACATTATTATTACTTTAACATCAGTTTCATTAGAGTTCTTATCATATATAACTATAATGTTGCTGCCACATAAGGCTATTGTGACAGAGCTGGGGCACATATGCAGATTTGTGTACTGGAGACATTGCTCAAAAGTTGGAGAAAGCTGCCTGAATATTGAATATAATATAGAAGAGGGTAGGCAGCGATGTCAGACACATTTAGAAGAAAATAATTTGTAGCAGAGAAGGTAAAAAGCTGATGTGATACTACCATGCAAATCACAGCCTTAGTCACCGATGGGCAGCAGTTAGCTTGGGCGCACGAACCAGGCACCTGCTATGGAGCTCCATATGCAGCAATGTTCACTGATGAGAAATTGTTTGTAGCCCCTTGGTTCATCTGGTCTGTCAATCGCTCAACAGCTGCACGTCTGTTTGTCACATACACATCTCTGCAGCCATCGTTCACTCCTGTCATCCATGGCCCCTGCTGCACCACAGCTGCCTTGGTGCAGGATTTGGATAGTGCCATTTTGCTGTGCACAGTTTACTTTAACTACAGCAGCACACAAACAGGTTATAAACTTAGCCATTTGCAAATGCCTCCACCCTTGGTCCTAAAGCCATTGATCATGTTCTTTTGGATGTCAGATTGATCACACCATTTCTTTGTTATGACAGTGGCACTGTTTTTGCATCCCCCCAACAACTTTATATAGCCTCCATTGCTAGTGCTGCCACCTGCAGTATGTGAGTGGTTACTGCACGCTGACATCGAACATAGGCAGTGGTCACATTAATGTGAGTGGACCATGTATATTCATCAGGGCAGATATAAAACTTTATAAAAGTACAAAATATCCAACAAACACATAAATTTACAAGAATCAGAAATGCTCATATCATCTTATGTAAATGTTGCAACTTCATTACAAACTTGACAGTTAAAGCAGTTTGCAGTGTTAGAGGTTGTTAACACAAACTGTTTTCATAGTTTTCAACAAACTTAGCTTGTTCACATGATATTCATTATTAAGTGACTATTTGGATCTTTTTAAGATTCTGGAGCTTGTAACCTAAGAAGGCCAATAAAGAAAGCCATAAACCTATACAAATAAAAGCTGCCTATTGAAGCACCATCACAATTATCAAGAGGAATATTGAAAACAATATGAAAATGAGAAAGCTTGCTTCTTGAACAGTTTACTTTTCACCATATGGTCTCCTTGTTACATCAACATTTACATGACTACTTCGCCATTCACACTTAAGTGCATGTCAGAGGGTTAACAGAAATACTTTCAGACTGTTTCTCTACCATTCCACTCTCAAACAGCTCTTGGGAAAAATGAACATCTAAATCTTTTCGAGTTCCGATTCCTTTTATGGCATTATGATGGTCATTTTCTGCATTCGGAGGATAAAGTTGATGGTAGAAATTTCATGAAAAGATCTTGCCACAGCAAAAAATACCTTTGTTTTAATGATTGCCAACCCAACTTGCAGATATTTTCATGATGTTCTCTCTGTTTCACAACAATACAAAACAAGCTGCATTTCTTTGAACTTTTTCTATGGCTTCCATCACTCCTATTTGGTAAGGATCTCAGACTGTGCAGCAGTACTCCAGAAGAGGACATGTGAGCACTATGTAGGCAGTCTCTTTAGTAGATCTGTTGCATCTTCTAATTGTCCTGTCACTACAATGCAGTCTTTGGCTCACCCTCTCCACAACAGTTTCTATGTGATAGTTTAAGTTATTCATGATTGTATTCATTAGATATTTAGTTGAAATGACAACTTTTAAATTTGTGCAGCTTATCATGTAACCAAAATTTAACACATGCCTATCAGCACTCATTTGGGGTCCTGACACTTTTCATTGTTCAGGGTAATTTGCCACTTTTCGTGCCAACACAGGTACCATGTCTATAACATTTTGCAATTGGTTTTGATCTTTTGATGGCTGTATTAGATGGTAAGTGGCAGCATTATCTGCAACCAATGTAAGAGGGCTGCTCAGATTGTCTCCTAAATCATTTATATAGATTAAGAACAGCAGAGGGCCTTTAACACTCTCTTGGGAAACACCGGAGATTGCTAGTTAAGCAAACTAATTTCCTCTCGACATTGGAAATAGCAGCACTTTGTCAACTCTTATTCAGCTATGACAGTCAATAGATCTTCGGCAAAAGTCTTTTGCTCTAATCATAAAATAATTCTGTCGAAACACTTATTGTGAAGGCTAGGAGAGCCTACTTAGTACTTGCACAATTTATAATTAACTTCCAGACTTCAGGTATAACACAGCAACATACAAAAGTGTTACTGGTCTGCCTTTGGGTGCTTAGCCCAGTTTCTGATTCCATTTTAAGACACAGTATTTTGATGACAGATTTGATCATCATCTTTACATGCTGAGAACCGTGGCGTTACACATACTTGCTGCCTCAGCTCTAACCAAACTATGAAGAATTGTTGGTACCACACCACTACTTATAACAGAGTTCAGCTCCTGGTACCCACTGAGCTCTTAAATGCTCATTTGTTTTCCAGGTGCAAACTGTTATTCCATGAAATGCAAATTCTCTCAGCATTTTATTAGCTCTAGTGGATGAAGTGGCTGGGGATATATCTTAACAAATTGAGTGTCTGCCTCCAAGCCTTGTCTAAACTGAAATCCTTTTTTTCTTTGTACCTTTTATTGGGTTTTGGTTTTTATTTATCTGTATTTTGATAGGATCTTTAATTACACTGTCCCAGGGTAAGACGATTTGGGTGTTTAGTGTAGCTTTGGACATGTATTTTGAAATTCAGTAGTAATAGGTAGTGTTTGATCTGTGAAGGAGAAATCCCAACCTGTGCCACGAGGAGGTTGTCATAGAGGCACGAGTCCGATCATGCAGTGGTTCACGTGGTTCAGGAGTGTAATGCCAATGGTGCAACTAATTTATAAGCTGAACCCATAGTCTGCTTGAGATAGACAATGGCTCCATAAAAGTGCAAGAAAGTGGAGCAGTCCACTCTCCAAGAGGTGAGACTGAGGCAGTGGAGTGTGTCTGCTTGCACCTCGCACTTCTTATTAAGTTGATGATGTCGTAGCCTCATCAAATAAGAATCCCAAAAAGAGATATGACTATCACATTGTGCAGGTCATTCTGAAAGTACATTTCTGGGTGTGGATGAATAGTTCATCAACAGAAGTGTGTAACATGTTTTATAACACTTTTTGCCAAGGGAAAAGTGAAAACCATGGGAGAGGCCTAGGAGAGTGTTTTCTCTGCAGCTTGCATTCAGCAATACATGTGACTGAAGAACAGTTGTAAATATAAAAGTCACTGACGTATAGGAACAATGAGTCTACAGGCCCCACAGCCTCTAGGTGCCCACCTTTTTCAGGTAAAGTGTCACACACAAAACAGATCCCTGTGGAATTGTACTCTTTTTCTGTGGATGATAGGTACTGTATGATTTGCTGGCAAAAACAAAACAGCCTAAGAGACAGTAAATTCCAGATGTATATTGAGAGGGGCCCACTGAAACCCAAACTATACAATGCGATAAGGATGCCATAAGCCTTTCTTTAGTCAAGGAGGATGGCAATCAGGTGTCAGCGGCAGGCAAAAGCCATCATTATAGCCAACTCCACATGGACTAAGTTATCAGCTGTAGACCAGTGCTCCAAAAATCCAAATTGGGTCTTGAATAAAAGGCCCCCACCTCAAGAGACCAACACAATTGCCAATTCACCATTTGTTTGAGCAACTCTAATAGAATATTTGTGGGGCTGGTATGTCTGTAGCTATCCAATTCATATAGGTTTTTACCGTTTTCAGTACTGGGACAATCATGCTTTCCCTTCCCTGGGTTGGGAGATCTCCCTCACATCAGACACAATTGAATACCAGAAGAATGTGGTGTTGGTAATCCATGGATACATGTTGCAGTTTGATTGTGGATTCTTTTAGGTCCCAGTGCTATGTACTGGCCAAGGGCCAGAGTACTGAGGAGTTCTCATTCACTGAAGAGAGCATAATAAGGTTTAATGTGATGCATACTGAAGGGCAGCCAGTTACAGTCTACCCATGTGTGTAAGCAGAATGTGGCAGGGTAACTGTCATACTATGAATATTACTGTCTAAAATGATGCCAGAAACACTGGTTGCTAATGGGCACATGTAGATGCAACTTGGCCCATCTATGAAGAAGAGGTATGGGTTCCAGTGGAACCAACGTATCTTTCCCAACATTCCTTCTTTTGCCGTTTTATGAGATAGCACATTTGAATGTGGAGCACTGTAAAGACTGTGAGATTTTCCTTTTATGGGTAGTACTTATGCATTAGTCAACCTGTGATCTTTTCCTGCTTTGACAATTTGCTGTGTTCACCATGAGACAAGTTCCCAAGTTAAAGAGGATTATTACTCCCACTGATGTTACTGTTTTGGTAATTGTATCCTGCAGTATGTCAGCAATATTCCATTGTGAAGTAGCATAGGATGGTGGAGGAGGGCTGAAAACATGCCAGTCAGCTTTCTTGAGGACCAACCGTGGTGGGCACTGTCGAGTAATGGTTTGGGAGAGACATGACAGTCAGGAAATGATCACAGTCACAGAGGTCACTGAGTACTCTCCACTGAATTGACGAAGAAGATTGGAGCCACAGATAGAAAGATTAATGGCTGAATATGTACCATGCACCACACTAAAATGAATTGGGCTGCCGCTGTTCAATAAACAAAGGTCAAGATCTTTCATAACTTGTTCAATTAGATTGCCCCAGTTGGAATTTTTTAAGGTTGCCCCACAATGGGTTGTGGGAACTGATATCACCGAGGAGGAGGAGGAAAGGCAGATTTCCTTCTATTTATCTTTATTCTCTATACAGAATTGTTTATCTGGAGGAGAGGGCAAGCTAACTGTTCTGTTGCCCATAGCTCATGCCTCTACTGACTACTGAGTTATGTCGGGCCACAAGGCTGAGAAGACCCAGAGGAAGGTAACCATGTGCTGGGTAAAGGGGGATTGGGGGGCAGTGGGGTTGCTGGTTTATTAGAACTCTTTTCCGTCAGGGAGTGGGAACTAAGGTCCCAGATACAGACAGGTGCAGTGGGAAAACAGGGGCACGACATTTTTGCTCCTCATGAGTCGATGTGTTCAGGTGGCCACCAGGGCCCAACATTGGTGAAAATGTGGACATCTTCACCACTGCTATAGATGATCACCAGACTGTGTGGGGTGGCTGGTGGAATTTAATGTTGTTATATTTAAAATGTAGAATGTAATGTAGAAACACTGCATTTCCCGGCCGATGCACCAATTGTGGGGCGGATGGTGTAATAAATTGTTATTATTTATGTGTTGTTTGTAATGCAATGTAGAAAAGATGCATTTCCCGGCCGATGCACCATTCGAGGGGCGGCGGGTGGAGTGATGTAGTTAATAATATTTTGTGTTTGTAATGTAGAAAAGATGCATTTCCCGGCCGATTAACCATATGTGGGGCGGCGGATGGAATTAATTGTTATATAAATGTTCCTATTATTTATGCTGTCTTTTGCCGTTCTCAACACTGGCTCTCTAACTACAATATTGGCAACCAGAAAGTGATTAGCAAAATGTGAAGCCTGTAATTAGAATTCCTAGTGTCCACTTCATCTGAGAAATACACTTATAGCTACAGCTTATAGCTCTGAGGAATTAGGAGATTGTCTGGGATTCATAATCAAAAACGATCCTGTAAAAACGTTCGCTATATTCTGAAAGTCACAAATAAAAAAATCCACACAATCCAACTACCAGAGCAGTTCAGAGTCTAATGCGCTGATACAACTATAACTGTTCAAATTAAATGTTTAAATGAATGCTCGCCATAATTTACTTGATTTTTAAAGTATTGCGCAACATTTATGACGTCAGAGCTAGTTACAGCGGACTAGGCTGGCACACAATGGAAAGACTGATGAGGATTTTATAAGCGTGAGTAGGCTCTTCCCTACAGCTGGTATTCTGTGCAGCACAAAATTTCATCTACGGGATGGGATCTGTTCACTTGAAAAACAATGGATAAAGTGCACTGACCTGAAAGTCAACTGTGTCAAACTGCAAAACTAGTGCACTGCATTTGCACTAACATATATCCACAGGGGTAAGTGCACAAGAAGAAATGATAGTTACACTCCTTCACATTTTTTCCTCAACAAGTAACTGTTAAGGTGTGTAGAAGAGCGTACATAGCTTACTATGCTCATTTGGCACCTCCTATGGAGTGGCTACGGCATGGTGTATTTCATCTTAAAGGAACCTGAAATCTTTTATCTTATCTTGTACTCTGTTACTTGTATCCACTTTTTGCTGCCCTGAATGGTATCTCTTTTTGCTGTCTTATTCATCATCATTACCATCATATACCCTAACAATGTTGACGAACTCCTCCCTTGGCACATGCCCCTTGCCTATCTGTCTCCCCTAGCTGCCTTCCTTGTCTTCCCTCACCTATTTTTATTTCCACTGCAGAGGACATTTCAAATTATTAAATGTGTGTGTGTGTGTGTGTGTGTGTATGTATATCATGTAGGAAAAAAATATAAACCTATCAACCCAAAGGTTGATTTGAACACTATTGTGCTACTGGAGCGGTAGGCCATCGCCAGAGGTCTGCGTTGACATGTAAAATGCTATCCATTCTGCACATACAAGACCCTTATCTGCATCTGCATATACAACTTCCATATCCACAGGTATTTTAAGGTAGCCATGACAAAAAATCTCTTCAGTCTTGTCAGTGAAGTTATTTTACCTTTTGAAGTTGCATGCGAAAATGGATTTTTCGTGACAGTGCAGTTTCGCTGTAGTTCACTCTTATTGTTGATATCTCTCGAGTTGTGCTCCAGCATAGTATTGAGTATGTGCGCTGACCGTGGGAGTCTTTATATCGAAGTGCTGCTACAATGTTTGGACTTCTCTTAGTAACAACACAACATTTTGCACAGTGCTGAATAAATCAAATGACCATAATATCTTTTTCAGTCACGTTTAATATTACCTCCAAATTTGAAATCTCACTCATGAAATCTCAGATGCACAACATTCGAACTTCAAGTTATCCTTTTTCACTTTTAATGTAATGTGCAGTCACTCCAATCTAGTTTATTTTACAACATAAATCACTCAAAACATTAGCTTTTAGTGCCCCTCCTACTTATCTGAAAATGGTCCTCACCTCTCTAGAAACACCTTCATGCACATGATCAGTTGTTTCCTTTACATTTCTCAAAATGATAATTGCATGAGGTAGAAATTCCTTGGCACCCACTGCACTGCACTTGGGCCCACATCACTAAGGAACTGTGCCATCTCAAGAAATCCATTTCCACATGCAACTTTGAAAGACAAAATGGCTTTGCTGATGAGATTGGTGAATTCTTTTGTTGCAGCTACATTCAAATTCAGTAGGACTTCTGGAACTCGTACATCTCTTTTAGTTAAAAAAAAAAAAAGTAATGATACTTTTTCCAGACACATACACGCATTTTAACAAACTGGAAGTCCCAGTTTTGTGTCCAAATAAGAATACAATTTTTTTCGTGCAAAACAAACCACTATATCTTTGATTTTCTCATTGCTATCGAAGTCATAAGCAAATTTCTTCCAACTTGACACTTCCAATTTGGCATCTTGCAACAATGTGAAATCATCTTCTTTAACTTTACATGAAATGACCATGAAATGTGCATTTCATTAATTACTCTTACTAATGTTTACTCTGTCACATTCATTGCATGTTCACTCAGTCCTTGCAATTGTTAACTGAAGGCAGCAGAAACTTAGCAACTTGCACTTCTCATGTAGCGAGTGGCCAGGGTTATCATCTGGGATGTTATTCACAGACTGCATGAAAAACACATGAAAAACAAGGTTGCTGGCAAAGCACAGTCACTAGGTGCATATCCCTTGGTTGCAGCCAAAGCAGTAGTAGCCAGAAGGTAAGCACGGAAACAGACTTCAGCTTTACCTAGGCTTACAGACTTCAAGTTTCCAGCTAACATTACAACAGATGTTAGATGTCAATTCACGTGATCTCACTGAATTTTCTTATTATTAGAGAACTAATGGGCAGTCTGTTTTAATTGTAAAAAAACAATTCAACAGCCAAGATCACAGAAAATATTTATTTATTTAAGACCGCTGGTTTCAACAGACTTTGCTGTCATCTTCAGGTATTAAATTTTTTGTTGAAAACTTGTTCATTTTATGCTGTATCTCATCCATAAGACATCACATGGATAAAAATCAGTACATTATATAAGGTTTGTAATCACTAAAATATTTCAAAACATAAAGAATCTTGTGCAAAAGGTCATGTCCATACACATATTGCTCGCAGATGCTTGTTAAATCATACAAACACGGTACGCAGTGAACAGTGTGAATCCACTTTAAATGGCATATAAGCTACAAATGTCCAGAACTTCTGTGCTACAAATGTCCAGAACTTCTGTAGGGCTACTGACATGCAGCCACTGTTCTTGCAAAAGAGCTTCACCAGCAGTGCACGAGTGTTCACGGAGACAGTGATGCTGAGTGTAAACTGGGAAAAAGCCTTGTGCCACATATCTATTGCTGTGCATATTCTGACACTAACAGCACTATCTGTAGGTAAATTTTTTGTTGAATGTGTTTTGTTCCATGATGTTTCACCATGCATCACTATTATGTTGTTCAATACTGATGTTATTCTGGGCAGTGACACTCTTTCTAAAGCATCTTGAAACTGAAACTTTAATTATGGATGCTTTGTATATGACTCCACTCTTAGAAGTACAGTGCAGCAGCAACATGTGTTGATTTTGTGTTATACAACACCAAAAAAATTCCACATACACTATGTGATCAAAAGTATCTGGACACCCCCCCAATTAGGTGCATTGTGCTGCCACCTACTGCTAGATACTCCATATTAGAGACCTCAATAGTCATTAGAGATCATGAGAGAGCAGAATGGGGCACTCCGCGGAACTCTCAGACTTCGAACGTGGTCAGGTGAATGGGTCTCACTTGTGTCATATGTCTGTACACAAGATTTCCACACTCTTAAACGTCCCCAGGTCCACTGTTTCCAATATGATAGTAAAGTGGAAATGTGAAGGGACACATACAGCACAAAAGTGTGCAGGCCGATCTCGTCTGTTGACAGACAGACCGCTGACAGTTGAAGAGGGTCGTAATGTTTAATAGGCAGACTTCTAACCAGATCATCACACAGGAATTCCAAACAGCATCAGGATCCACTGTAGGTACTATGACAGTCAGGCGGAAGGTGAGAAAACTTGGATTTCATGGTCGAGCGGCTGCTCATAAGCCACACATCATGCTGGTAAATTCCAAACGACACCTCACTTGGTGTAAGGAGCGTAAACAATCGACGATTGAACAGTGGAAAAATGTTGTGTGGAGTGACAACTCACAGTACAAATGTGGCGATCTGATGGCAGGGTGCGGATATGGCGAATGCCCGGTGAACGTCATCTGCCAGCATCTGTAGCGCCAACAGTAAAATTCGGAGGTGGTGGTGTTATTGTGTGGTTGTGTTTTTCATGGAGGGGCCTTGCACCCCTTGTTGTTTTGTGTGGCACTATCACAGCACAGGCTTACATTGATGTTTTAAGCACCTTCATGCTTCCCACTGTTGAACAGCAATTCGAGGATGGCAACTGCATCTTTCAACAAGATTTAGCACCTGTTCATACTGCACGGCCTGTGGCACAGTGGTTACACGACAATTGCAGACTTTGTGCCAGGCCTCACGAACCGACATCGATACCTCTTCTCAGTGCAACATTACGTGAAGAATGGGCTGCCATTCCCCAAGAAATCTTCCAGCACTTGACTGAATGTATGCCTGTGAGAGTGGAAGCTGTCATCAAGGCTAAGGATGGACCAACACCATATTGAAGTCCAGCATTACCAATGGAAGGTGCCACATACTTTTAAGTCCTTTTCAGCCAGGTGTCCAGATACTTTAAATCACATAATGTATCTAATTATGAAATACTCTCAGAAATCTGTTAAATACAAATTCATGGTTCTGTAGTGAAAAACTGCATACCATATAATTGTGTGTTAATCTTTCAAAACTACTAATGACATGAGTAAAGTTAAAGTGACAGTGTATTTACTCAGAAATAATTTTATTTGCTACAACAGTAGAGCTTTCCAATTAATTACGAGGGCATTTGAAAAGTCAGTGCAAAGTCCAAGAGATGGCACCACCGGCGCGTATCGAGGTCATGTTTAATTAGTAGCATCTTTGGAAAGAACGCACACCAAGTTTCAGCCATATTGATCTATTTCTTTGTGTTTGGCATTGGTGTGAATCAAGGAAGTTGAGTGACTGTAAAAAAAAATGGACGAAGAAGAATTTCGTGTGGTGATTAAACATTACTTTATGAATGGCAAAACGCCTAAGGAGACTAAAGAGAAGCTTGATAAACATTACGGTGACTCTGCACCTTCGATTAGAACGATTTGGAAGTGGCTTCAAAATTTTTGGAGTGGCCATATGGGCGCAAGTGATACTGAACGTTCTGGATGCCCTGTGGAGGTTATGACTCCAGGAATCATTGATAATATCCATGATATGGTGATGGATGACAGAAGAGTTAAGGTGCGTGAGATTTCTAGTGCTGTGGGCATCTCGAATGAATGGATACATAATATTTTGCATAAACATTTGGATATGAGAAAGCTATCCGCAAGATGGGTTCCGCAATTGCTTACGCTTGACGAAATTCGGAATCGTGTGAAGTGTTGCAAGGATTGTTTTCAGCTGTTCAGGAAGAATCTGCAGGACTTTAAGCACTGTTTTGTCACTGTGGACGAAACATGGATACATTACTATACTCCTGAGACAAGCAACAATCTAAACAATGGGTTACCAAGGGAGAATCTGCACTAGAAAAGGCGAAGACCAGTCCCTCGGCCGGAAAAATTATGGCAACTGGGATCCGCAAGGGATAATCCTCATCGGCTATCTGGAAAAAGGTAAAACTATTACAGGTGCATATTATTCATCATTATTGGACCATTTGAAAACTGAGCTGCAAGAAAAACGCTGCCGATTGGAGCGCTAAAAAGTCCTTTTCCATCACGACAATGCACCAGCACACACCTCAGCAGTTGAGGTTGCAAAATTAATGGAAGTAGGATTCCAGCTCATTTCACATCCCCCCTGTTCTCCAGACTTGGCTCCCTCGGACTGCTATTTGTTCCCAAATTTGAAGAAATGGCTGGCGGGACGAGGATTTTATTCAAACGCGGAGGTGATTTCAGCAACTAATAGCTATTTTGCAGACACAATTCCTATTATTTGGAAGGGATCAACAAATTAGAACAGCATTCGACGAAGTGTATAAATCTAAAAGGAGACTATGTCGAAAAATAAAAAAGGTTTACCCCAAACACATAAGTAGTTTTTATTTTTGACTTTTCAATTAGTTACCCTAATGAATCAGTGTGATTGGGAGAGTATATAATATGGACTTATGTCTATAATCATTTGAAGTTGTCCGCCCCCGGTAGCTGAGTGGTCAGCGTGACAGAATGTCAATCCTAAGGGCCCAAGTTCGATTCCCGGCTGGGTCGGAGATTTTCTCCACTCAAGGACTGGGTGTTGTGTTATCATCATCATAATCATCATCATCATCATCATCATTTCATCCCCATCGACGTGCAAGTAGCTGAAGTGGCGTCAAATCGAAAGACTTGCACCAGGCGAACGGACTACCCGGCGGGAGGCCCTAGTCACATGACATTTCGTTTTATTTGAAGTTTTATTACAATACACAAAGCTATACCACAGCTTGCTACTTTTGCAACTGTAATTTCCCTCCTGTTAAATGAAAATATTGTTTGGTAGACAAAAGACACTTTGAGCTACTTATTGATAGAAAGTTATTGAAATCTTTGTAACCATAATCATTGTATTTAATTTGTTATCTCTTTTTACCAGTGTTGCTTACAGCAAACATCTTTCCATAAGTATAGTTCACATGAGATTGATTTTAACTGGTTTTGTCTGTGTTTACTTTAAACCTCATACCAGTAGTAATTGTTTTACACAAAAGATGGAGGAAACTTACAAACAGAAGGTGGGAAACAATTATTGCAACCGATGATTTGCTGCAGTCCTCTTTGTGATGAACCGGTGATATAAACAACCTAAAATACATGACCTTTACAAGGGTGTGTGTGTTGATGTAATGTCTCCAAATTTTTATGTGAAATCTCTTACAGCTTTTTAAATAAAACAAACATTATTAACATTCTACATCTTTATTTTTGATGTCCACAAATTTATTTCTCAACATGGTCGCCCAGGTGACAAACAAATTTCTCCCAATGAAAGACAGGTTTCTTGACACCGTCACTGCAGAATGTTAGTCTTTAGTGATGGAGCCACAACCTCACCTCTGCTTACACCGCTTCATCACTGTCAAAGTGAAGTCGTTGAAGGTATTCTTTAAGTTCTGGAAACACTCCAAGCTCTGTCACACATGTTGAGGTTAACACTACTGTTTCCTTCATTATGAGCATGAACAAACCAATGTTGCACATTACTGATATGATACAGTAATCACCAAACATAGCATCCATTTTTCAATGGATTTCAGTTAGAGGCATGCAAATCCATTAAAGCACACTGTTTCTCATGAACCAACATAGTTACATTACACCCTGCCATGTTATACGCTACGATTTGGAGCCCTGTAGCAGCGGAGGATTGCAACTTGCATCAGTGAAGTGCGAAAGTCGACCGACTAATACACATGACGTATAATACTTCAGCTGATATTCAGTACAGAATAAAAAATTCAGAGGCATTACTTTTCAGCACACCCCCATTTTTGTTTACAGTGAAAATTTTCATTGTTGTGACAGTTCTTACTGCTTAAATACATCATAATTTTTTCTTGCAAAAAATCTTATGCTGCTTCAAAGCAACAGTGGAGTTGACTGGAAATTCTATAATTCAGTGCCTTGCTTTACAAATCTATTGATAAAGGTGCTTTGAAATTTTGCTCTCCAGGCGTAAAATCATAAACTAAGCTGTTTTCAAATGTAGTTTCATTATGTATGGCTTTATGACCAACAATGACCTGGAATTTACAATGAATTTACTTGATCAATGAATTCTGCGCTTGCACTGATGTCCTCGATAGTGACATACCAGATACTGAAGATGATGAAGAAACTGTTGAAATACAGAGGGGTCCAGAAAAATGTTGACACTCTTTGATAGTTAACATCTTTGGAAAGAATGACTGTTGCAATTTTGTGTAGCAGCACAGTCCATTGTTTTCCCAACAGATCGTAGCGTGCATTTTCCAGCAGATGACAGTTCAGCAATGAATAAGTAAGATTGTCATTTGAGTGATGTAAGCCCGTATTGAAGTGGTACTGGAAGTATGAAAACATTGTGGAGCCACAACAGCAATGGCATAACATGTTCAGAACTCAGTCACCAACATGTACAACTATTTATTGTATTCAAGATAAATTTGAAGCTGCCCCCCCCCTTTTTTTTTTTTTTTTTTTTTTTTTTACTAGGGCTTCCCGTCGGGTAGACTTTTCGGTGGGTGCAAGTCTTTCGATTTGACACCTCTTCGGTGACTTGCGTGTCAATGGGGATGAAATAATAATGATTAGGACAACACAACACCCAGTCCCTGAGTGGAGAAAATCTCTGACCCAGCCAGGAATCGAACCCGGGCCCTTAGGATTGACAGTCTCTCGCGCTTACCACTCAGCTACCAGGGGCGGACACTTGAAGCTGATGGTACTGTTCAGGATATTGTAATGGATCTGGGAGATGTTTTTTTTTTTACCGTATTGAAAATGTTTTCTTATATTTTTGTCAGAATTTATTATAATTTGTCTTATTATATGTTAATTTACTTCTATTTTTGAGAGTAAAAGCATATTGATTACTATTAGAAAATGTATCGAAGAATAGCAAAGAAACTGATTGTGTAAAATATCTTTGACGTTGGAGTAGTCTTTGACTATAGTCAGTCTGAGTCGGAAGCTAACTCTTGGTGTGTGTTGACGGAAGAACAATGTGAAGGTCGCAGTCATAAATAATTTTGAATTATGTTAACTATTATTTTTGTATTATCTGAAAAGAAGAAACTACATTGGAAGAAACTGTATTTGAAACACCAAAATGAGAGAAACACGCTGAACCACGTCATTTTCTGCAGCCGACAAAGATGCATTGTGGAATCATACTTAGACAACTGAAGCCAAGACTTATATTTGCTTGCAAACGTCTAATGGAAAAGGTACTGTCACGAAATATGGCAAATTTAAGTTTATAAAAAAATAGTGACCATATTTTCAACTTGTGTAATAGCCGGGATGCCATATTTCAATATGCATACAAAAATGTCTGGCCACCCAGAAACATCAATGAGTCCAGCTTCCAGCGCTGCTGCATTGCAGTATTTTACAAGGCCACCTCAAAATTCTGTAAAGCAGGGTGCACATAAAAATGGGATAACCCAACAAGTTTACAACGAATTCTGAAGGCTGCAAAGTGGAAAGTGTGCATTCCAAGACTGCTGCATTCTGTGAATGAGGACAACGCGGATTGAAGGATGGAGTTCTGCGAGTGGTTTGAAGGCATGCTTCGTGAGAGGAACAGTTTGTAGGGATGGTTATCTGGTCTGAGGAAGTGCAATTCAAATTGAATGGTAGTGTGAACTGCCACAACAGCTTGTACTGGGCTCCTGAAAATCCTCACTTTCATGTGACTAACATGTTAATCTAAGTGTTAATGTGTGGTGTGATCTGTCAATACACAGTCTGATTGGCCCATTCTTCTTTGAAGGGACTGTAACTGGTGAGGTGTATCTTCATTTGCTGCAAACATCTATTTTACTTGCCATCCAAGAGGTCTTTGGAAATGAAAAATTTTACAAACAACAAGATGGTGCTCTGCCTCACTACCACGGAGATGTGAGAGTATAATTGGATGAAAATCTACCTGGACAATAAATAGGTTGAAGAGGAGCTGTTGAGTGCACACCACGGTCTCCACACCTTACACCTCTTGACTTCTACCTATGGAGGGGTGGGGGTTTGAAAAGTGAAGTTTACCAACTGATGTCAGCTATACTGAACAAGCTACAAGAAACCATTGAGGTGTCCTGTGTGGCTATCACACTGGCAACACTGACAGCCATACAGTGGTCACCAGTTCAGTGACATGTTTGGTTGCTAACGGGGGTCAATTTTGAATACATGAAATGATCTTTCCCCGTGCAGGAATTGTAATGGTATATCATATTGTTCCATTAATATCGACTATCAAAAGACTGTCTACATTTTTCTGGACCTCTCTGTACATGAAATATCAAGCTCTTTGAGAAACAGCCTTCATGAATTTTTCTCTCATAGTAGAAAAGGAGGAGGGGGCTGAAATTTTGCCACTTAGGGAGGAGCAAGAGACAGAATATGAAATTCCAAATGTACAAATCAGTAACAGAAGTAATAATATTGATAAAGTATGTGCACATAATTGTAATTACATAACATAGATGTTGATTTATTTAGATTTCAGGATGATTTATTCAGGCATTATAATGTTATAGAATCTCAGCCAGAACCAGACGCAAGCAACCATGACACAAATGAAGAAGTGCTATCTAGACGTGAGCTACAGAAGTAGATGCAGCAAGTGAAACACAGATGTTAGCATACTGACTATAAATTTCGAAAAACTGGTTTTGTGGTTGAAGAGACAAGAATGGCAAGCATCACTTCCACCTCCAACAGTAGAGAAAATTATGCCTTTGCAGTATTATAAAGCATGTCTAAATGACAATGTATTTGAACTTATTGCTGAGCAATCCAACTTCCATGCTTTGTAGAAAGATTCAGTTTCTTTGCAAATAAACAACAATGAACTGGAACGGTTTGTTGATGTTTTACTGCACACAGGCATAATGAAAATGTCTACCATTCATTTAAACTGGTCAAATAGCAGCAGATATCTGCCAATCACGGATATGATGAGCAGAAATCTGTTCTCCCATTCAGTATGGTATTTTCACATGGCCAATAATCAACACTGCCTGACGCTATTAATTAGTAATCAAAACAGACTCTTCAAGATTTGTCCATTTTTGTCTGTTTGTCTACATTGCAGTCATCACTGCACGTTGCAGTCAGTCCCCCAAGCTATCTTTTATGTGGGCTGGTGTTCCCGGCATGAGACAGGATTTTGAAATTTATGTTGGCAAAAACACCTGCTGTGACGGAGGGTTAGATTTGCCTGGGAATACTGTTTTGGCATTGATCAAAACATTGCCAGGGAAACAACATTTCAGAGTGCTTGCAGATAGTTTGTTTTCATCTATACCACTAGCAGTTGCTTTCAAAGAAAGGGGCATTGAATTCTGTGGCACAATCAGTACAGGTAGAATGGAAAATGCTCTTTGAAAACAGGTTGAGCCCAGAGCAACATGAAGATCCTATATTTATAACAAACATATGTGGGGGGCGGGGAATGTGGATCTTGCAGATGTGTTGGGGCGCAAAAATAACAGAGGTTGTAAGTGCCCATGTCACAATCTTAGAACACTAATAAGTAAACTAAGTTAAAAGCAACTATATGTTAAGCTCACTCAGGGGAAGGAAAGAGAGCTAAAAACAAAGACTTCCCTTGGAGGAGGGTCTGCAAAATACCCCACAGAGAAAGCAAAGGCCCCGAACCAAAGATTATATGTGCTCCACCATATTGCTATGACAGATAAAAGTAAAATGCAGTCAACACCCCATGTGTCATTCGCCAAATCGGCTGATAACTCACACAGCAAACATACATTGGAATGTAAGTGGTTAAAAAAAGGACATTCAGTTAGGAAATGGCGCACCGTCAACGGTTGATGACAATTAACACAAACTGGTGGGGGCTCACCACTTAACAAATGGCAATGGATAAAAAGACAGTGCTCAATAAGCAACCTAGCTAAACTGATCTCCTTGGAATGAGAGTACGTTAGCCAAGCCACTGAGAGAGGTTTAATTCCTTGGAGCTTGTTCTTGTGAAGAGAACACCAGTGGGGTGTCAAAGTGACACCATCTGCCAACAGACGGCAACACGGAGATCATCAGAAGGAATGAAGGAGCTAGCAGGGCGAGGTAAGAGGACAGCAGCATCAGCAGTCTCATTTCCCGTCAGACTGACGTGACCGGGAACCCACATAAACATCACAGTGGCTCCCTCAACAGCAAGCAATTGGAAGCTTTCTTGAACCCGTTGCACTAAGGGATGGACTGTGTAACCAGAGGCTCTGAAGGGCATTGAGAGAATCAGAGCATATGACAATTGAAAAGCCTATGTTGCCAGATGTACTGCATGGCTTGATAAAGGGTGAAGAGCTCCGCTGTAAAAATGGAGCAGTGCTCTGGAAGCCAATACTGAAAATGGTCAGTGCCAATCACAAATGCACACCCAACACTATGATGACAGAGCCATCAGTATACATGAAGATGCTACCTCTAAGTTGCATGGGAAGGTTGAGAAACTTACAACAATAGATCGAATCCAGAGTAACGTCCTTGGGAAGCCAATGAAGTTCAAGATGAACATGGACTGCCACACGAAGCCAAGGTAGTGAAGAGTTCACACCCACCTGGTATGTGGCAGGCAGCATGAAGTTATGTTGCTGGAGCAGTAGATGAAAGCCAACTCCAGGAGGTAACAGAAAAGAAGGCACACCCCATACTGGCAGTCAAGGGAGTAATTGAAAAAGAGGGCACAGGATGGGTGCCAAACATATACCATGATGGGAGAGCATGTTAAGATGGCATAAGAAGGATGGATGTGCAGATGCATAAATGAAACGCCCATAGTCTAGTTTCGAATGGACAAGGGATTGGTACAAACAGAAGAGGCTGGTCCAATCCACTCCCCAGGAAGTACTGCTGAGGACATGTAGGACATTGAGGGACCAGGTACAGCAGGCGGCCAGGTAAGAAATGCAGGAGGACCAATAAAGTTTCCTATCAAGCATGCCCCAGGAACTTCATAGTTTTAGCGAATGGAAGATGTAAAGACGGCAGAAAAAACCCAATGTTCCGCTAGAAATCCAAACAAATGGTTTTGTAAGAGGAAAAGTGAAAGCCATTGTCAATGCTCCATGGGTAAAGGCAATCAAGGCATTGCTGAAGATGCCATTCCAGGAGACAAGTCAATGGAGAATTGCAATAGATGGCGAAGTCGGTGATGAAAAGGGGGCGGGAAACTGCCTTGTAGGAGACAGTCCATAATAGTGTTAATGGTTACAGCAATGAGGACAATGCTCAGGACAGTCTTCAGGCACCCCATTCTCCTGGTAAAAGGTATCCGACAAGGCCAAACCCACACGTACCTTGAAAACTATGTCTTTTTAAAAATTCCTGAAGGAAATAGGTCAGCTGGCCTCGGAAGCCCCCGTGTATAGAATACGGAGGATACCTGTCCTCCAGCAGGTGTTGTAGGCTTCCTCCAAATTATAAAACATGGCCACAGTCTGGTATTTCCTCAGAAAGCCATTCATGACCAGGGTTGACAAAATGATGACATGGTCTACTGCAGAACAGCGTGCTTGAAATCCACATTGCGCAGAGGCTAGTAACAAATCATATTTTCCATCACCTTTCAAACACAGCCGGTGAGACAAATGGGGTGATAGCTAGAAGGAAGGTGTTTGTCCTTACTGGACTTAGGTATGTGTATGACAGTAGTGTCACACCAGCATCTGAGACATGTGCCATCTCTCCAAATGTGATTGTATGTATGAAGGAGAAAGTGCTTGCCTGCAAGAGGAAGGTCCAGTAGCAGGGCAGAAGATCAGGATGAGGTGAGAGAATGGTCTAGCTCCCTCACATTATAGACAGTATTGTAGCATTCACAATTCTGAGAGGAGAAGGATGTCATCCATGCCACCTCCAATCGTTTCCTAGTGATACTGGGTGGAGATCGAAATCTCTGCAAACAGTGACCAAAAGTGTTGGAGATAGCAATAGGGTCCACAATGACATTATCTGCTATGGTAAGACCAGAGATCGGCAAATGGACCCTGGTTCCAGAGAGCTTAAGGGGTTGCCCCACACGATGGAAGAGGGAGTGAAACTGTTAAAAGAACTAGTAAATGAAAAATGGTAGGCAGTGTGCACTGGTGAACTGGTGGTTGGTCGGATAAGGTTATAACGCGGCGACACTGTTGAAGAGGATCTCCAATTCGGAGAAGGAGAAGACCGTTTGCCTTCATTTGATTTCTGAGAGCTTTTATGGTTGGCTGATGAAGTCTCAGATGTTTGTTGGCTGGAGGAATGCAGAAAGTCTTTGTGGGAGTATTCCTTTTGTCCTTTCCGCTCTGCTGGTTGTGTAGCAGTTGATTTTTCCACCAGGGACGAAGAATTTTGTGGCTTGTTCTGCAGCTGTAGGAGGAGATGGGGATGCTAGCATGATGTTGGGCAACTTCACATCTGCAATACTGAATTGGAGGTCACAAGTCTGCATGGCCATGTCCTTCATGAAGCGAGGCATAGCAAGAATGATACTATAAATGCCAGATGGTAAAATGCAGGGCTTTTGACTAGTCAACAACTTGTGAGCTACAGGGTAGGGTACTTTTTCCTTCATCCCGATCTCCTGGATGGCCCACTCATCGAGATTACAGGACACTCATGGGACGAGGTGGCATGGTCACCATTACAGCTGATACAGTAGGGGGAGGGAGGCGGACAATTGCCCTCGTGAGCATCACAACCGAAAGCAACATATTTGGCTGTTTAACTGTAGCAAAGGACTGATCTCCTTCGGTACGTGGGAGCAAGAGGAACCGAATTGCAGATGGGAGAGTTTTTGAATCCTTAGCCTCATTCCATTTACATGTAGCAGACAGACACAGATGGTGATTAGATTATTGCAAAAAAATCCCCCCTGATAGCCAGCATCTCCGATGGTGTGCTCCTTCCAACTGGGACCCACCTTAGAGGGGGAGCTTACCCACCTTAAGTGACTGTTCACACCTTAGATTACACCTCCTTTACTTCTGACACAAGGACCAGTTGGCAAAAGAGAAGATAACAGCTCAGGCAATCACTTCTCCCTGGACCTGGTCTGTGTCAGGGAGTACGTGCAAACCATACCTGTCAATCCGGCGCTGGGAATTATGCATTACCAGTCATCTGTTATGCGTCAAACACGTGGGCTGACCTTCAGGAGCACACAGGGAGTAAGAAGAAACAAAGAGAAACCAAGAAACAGGTAAGGGACAGTTTAGATGCCGAGCTATTGAAACTTCGGAACACATTATCGAAACAATCCAAGACATGTTCCCCAAGGGAGGGGAGAAAGAGTAGCAGGAGGATAGACCTGGAGCACAGAAAGAAAAGAGGTGCTGTTAAGGCTGAGCCCCTTGGTAGCCAAGTGCGAACTCACCACAGAGTGGTGAGCCCCCCAGGAGAGTACATACCCATTGTCTACTGTGTCTGTCTGTAACCATTGTCGGTGGATGGCTACTCCATTGATGCCATATGATCTAATGTAGGGGAACTACAAAGATTCCACTCATGCAGCCTAAAGCTAGTATTGTATGTCTATTGCATGTGGGGAAGTCGAGGGAATCAGCTTTTCAAAAGAAGAGTGGAAGACCAAGTTCCGGAATGCTACCAAGAACTTCTTCAGCAAAAACGATTGTACATGTAGCTCCAGTTACGGACGAGGGTTTTGATGGTTTTGAAAACTGAAAATATTGTGGAGATGAAAGTGTGCATCAAGTTCACTACAAACATTGGATGGTCCAAGTGTAAAGTGCATCAGTATTTCCATCTTTCATGGGAAAGAATAATACTTCATAAATTTTTCGTATGATCATAATGCAGGAGTAGATTTAATAATGAATCAAAAAATAGGAGTTCGGGTAAGCTACTACAAACAACATAGTGAACGCATTATTGTGGCCAAGATAGACACGAAGCCCATGCCTACGACAGTAGTACAAGTCTATATGCCAACTAGCTCAGCACATGATGAAGAAATTGAAGAAATGTATGATGAGATAAAAGAAATTATTCAGATAGTTAAAGGAGACGAAAATTTAATAGTCATGGGTGACTGGAATTCGATAGTAGGAAAAGGAAGAGAAGGAAATGTAGTAGGTGAATATGGATTGGGGGGGAAGAAATTAAAGAGGAAGCCGCCTGTTAGAATTTTGCACAGAGCACAACTTAATCATAGCTAACACTTCGTTCAAGAATCATAAAAGGAGGTTGTATACATGGAAGAAGCCTGGAGATACTGACAGGTTTCAGACAGATTATATAATGATAAGACAGAGATTTAGGAACCAGGTTTTAAATTGTAAGACATTCCCAGGGGCAGATGTGGACTCTGACCACGATCTATTGGTTATGACCTGTAGATTAAAACTGAAGAAACTGCAAAAAGGTGGGAATTTAAGGAGACGGGACCTGTATAAACTGACTAAACCAGAGATTGCACAGAGTTTCAGGAAGAGCATAAGCGAACAATTGACAAGAATGGGGGAAAGAAATACAGTAGAAGAAGAATGAGTAGCTTTGAGGGATGAAATAGTGAAGGCAGCAGAGGACCAAGTAGGTAAAAAGATGAGGGCTAGTGGAAATCCTTGGGTGACAGAAGAAATACTGAATTTAATTGATGAAAGGAGAAAATATAAAAATGCAGTAAATGAAGCAGGCAAAAAGAAATACAAACATCTCAAAAATGAGATCGACAGGAAGTCCAAAATGGTTAAGCAGGGATGGCTAGAGGACAAATGTAAGGATGTAGAGGTTTATCTCACTAGGGGTAAGAAAGATACTGCCTAAAGGAAAATTAAAGAGACCTTTGGAGAAAAGAGAACCACTTGTATGAATATCAAGAGTTCAGATGGAAACCCAGTTCTAAGCAAAGAAGGGAAAGCAGAAAGGTGGAAGGAGTGTATAGAAAGACTATACAAGGGCGATGTACTTGAGGGCAATGTTATAGAAAGGGAAGAGGATGTAGATGAAGATGAAATGGGAGATATGATACTGCATGAAGAATTTGATAGAGCACTGAAAGACCTAAGTCAAAACAAGGCCCCCAGGAGTAGACAACATTCCATTAGAACTACTGACAAAAAACCTTGGGAGAGCCAGTCCTGACAAAACTCTACCATCTGGTGAGCAAGATGTATGAGACAGGTGAAATACCCTCAGACTTCAAGAAGAATATAATAATTCCAATCCCAAAGAAAGCAGGTGTTGACAGATGTGAAAATTACCGAACTATCAGTTTAATAAGTCACAGCTGCAAAATACTAACGCGAATTCTTTACAGACGAATGGAAAAACTGGTAGAAGCCGACCTCGGGGAAGATCAGTCTGGATTCCGTAGAAATATGGGAACACGTGAGGCAATACTGACCCTACGACTTATCTTAGAAGAAAGGTTAAGGAAAGGCAAACCTATTTTTCTAGCATTTGTGGACTTAGAGAAAGCTTTTGACAATGTTGACTGGAATACTCTCTTTCAAATTCTGAAGGTGGCAGGGGTAAAATACAGGGAGTGAAAGGCTATTTACAATTTGTACAGAAACCAGATGGCAGTTATAAGAGTTGAGGGACATGAAAGGAAAGCAGTGGTTGGGAAGGGAGTGAGACAGGGTTGTAGCCTCTCCCCGATGTTAGTCGATCTGTATATTGAGCAAGCAGTAAAGTAAACAAAAGAAAAATTCGGAGTAGGTATTAAAATCCATGGAGTAGAAATAAAAACTTTTTGGTTCGCCGATGACATTGTAATTCTGTCAGAGGTAGCAAAGGACTTGGAAGAGCAGTTGAATGGAATGGACAGTGTTTTGAAGGGAGGATATAAGATGAACATCAACAAAAGCAAAATGAGGATAATGGAATGTAGTCAAATTAAGTCGGGTGATGCTGAGGGAATTAGATTAGGAAGTGAGACACTTAAAGTAGTAAAGGAGTCTTGCTATTTGGGGAACAAAATAACTGATGATGGTTGAAGTAGAGGGGATATAAAATGTAGACTGGCAATGGCAAGGAAAGCGTTTCTGAAGAAGAGAAATTTGTTAACATCGAGTATAGAGTTAAGTGTCAGGAAGTCATTTCTGAAAGTATTTGTATGGAGTGTAGCCATGTATGGAAGTGAAACATGGACGATAAATAGTTTGGACAAGAAGAGAATAGAGGCTTTCGAAATGTGGTGCTACAGAAGAATGCTGAAGATTTAATGGGTAGATCACATAACTAATGAGGAGGTATTGAATAGGATTGGGGAGAAGAGGAGTTTGTGGCACAACTTGACAAGAAGAAGGGATCGGTTGGTGGGACATGTTCTGAGGCATCAAGGGATCACCAATTTAGTATTGGAGGACAGTGTGGAGAGATGAATACACTAAGCAGATTCAGAAGGATGTAGGCTGCAGTATGTATTGGGAGATGAAGAAGCTTGCACAGGATAGAGTAGCATGGAGAGCTGCATCAAACCAGTCTCAGGACTGAAGACGACCACAACAACAACGTTTCACAAGGAGAATATTCAATATACACTGACATATATTAAATGTAAACAAATATATGAAATTTTCATGTTGACACATTTCACATATTTTTACTAATAGAGTTGAATTTTCAATTTTTTTAAAAAAAAAAAAAAAAAAAAAAAAAAAATGCTGTGCATAGGCTTGTAAACTCTAAATTGTGATGTGTGAACCAGTTTTTGCTTAAATAATTTGATGAATATGAATGGTGTTACAGTCGTGTCATTGCCTGTTAAACAACATTCAAAATTTTTTTAAATAATAATATTACAAAATGTAATATTTCACATTAAGTGTGGTTTTATGCACCTCTACAAGTGTAAAAACCAGTGCAAATATTTTTTGTCAAAATTGCAAAATTAATTAAAAATGGTTAAAGACAGGCATACTTATACTTAAACAATACTGCAGTATAAATATCAGAATTCTTTCAAACTATGTATTTACTTACCTCTCTCCAGCATACGGATCGATTCTGCAATGTAAGGCACTAACAGCCTGTTGACAATGAATCCTGGTGTATCCTTACAGGTCACAGTTGTTTTGCCAAGAGCTTTACCCCAGTCCATCATTTTGTTGTAAGTATCATCAGACGTTTCTGGTGTACGAACAACCTTCATGGCCAAAAAAGAATGACAGTTTAAAACAAGCATTATGAGAAAAATTTTAAGAAACAAGTACATAGCAAGGAGCAATACATATATGTAGAATTACAGACAACGGACTATTTTCTTTGGCATGTGAATTTTACCTGACAGTGTTAAAACACAGTTGGCAAAAAACAGAATCGCTGTTTATCTTCTAAGAGACAAGTAAATATATTAATTCATCATCAACATGATAAACATATTATCAACACTGTAGACACACATGGAGAATATGTTTAACAGTCAGCCATCAAACAGTAACAGAAGCACAAGTGGGTGGGTGCCAGAGGAGATGAAGTGGCAGGTAAAAGACCAGCAGAATATCTGCATGTTCTGTTCAGAGCTTCACCTGTTAGGTAGCATCTGTCAAGTCCCTAAAGTTAAAGTCTAAAACAAATACTTAATACATAAGCAGCCAAAAGGAAATTAGCAACAGTAGGAACTACTTAATTAAATCAACTACATGGTCCACTTACATTAAAGATGCTTCCCCTATGTTCAATGTCTATGTGCAGTTGCTACTCACAGCCTAGCAGCCTGGCAGCCTAGCAGTGGAGGGTATGTAATGGATGTTTGGGGGGGGGGGGGGGGGTCGTGCGTAAAAACGGTGCAATTGTTGTCATAATGCAGAAACATGGATATCTGTCTGACATTCGAAGGGCATGATCACTGGCATTTGAGGTTTGCGTACCACCATGGTTAAGGTATACTGTGCATGGATAAATGGCTCTATCCAAAACCAGCAATGAAGCAAATGTGGTGCATAATGGGCCATGGAAGACAGGGGTGAACAATGGCTGCGGAGATGTGTACAAGCAAATAGGTGTGCATCTGTTAAGCAACTTATCATCCAGATGAACCAAGGGTCTGCTAACAGTGACCGTTCAGCTAAAACTGCTGCATATGGGCTTCCACAGCAAGTGTCTGGTTCATGACTCCTGCTAATCATTGTTCATCAGCAACGGAGGTTGGAATTTGCATGCTGATATGCAACTGGACAACCACTGAGTGGTGACAGATGAATCACATTTTACACTTCACTGGAAGATGACAACATCCTGCACCAATCATTGGAAGTGTCCCAGATCAGAGCAGGGAGCATTATGTCTGGGGAATGTTGTCGTGGCATTCCTTGAGTGATCTCGTCATTTTGGAAGGCACAGCGCATCAACAAAAGTATGCATCTCTGTTTGGGGACCATGTTCATCCCTATATGCAATGTGTTTTTCCTCAGCATGATTTCTTCTGCCATCAGGACAGTGCATTGTCACACACAGCCCACAAAGTATGCACGTGGTTCGACAAACACCAGGTTGTCTCTGTATGTCCATCTTTTTAGCGATGGTTGCGGGATTTGGATGTTCGGTAGAGGATGTCAAATTAAACACCTTTCAGTCGTCAATTTTCAACCTTATTTTATTGGGCAACCAGTTTCAGCGCTTTACTATGCCATCGTCAGG
Organism: Schistocerca serialis cubense; assembly: GCF_023864345.2. Taxonomy (NCBI): domain Eukaryota; kingdom Metazoa; phylum Arthropoda; class Insecta; order Orthoptera; family Acrididae; genus Schistocerca; species Schistocerca serialis. The sequence goes on from NC_064639.1 coordinate 467,407,867, forward strand.
CTCTTGACCAACATGTGGGAATAATCTACCTCGCTTGTAAGCAAAACAGGAGCCAGCAATACTGGTATTAGTAGATATTTGTTGCAGTGTGCCAGTATTGCTGACCCGTTTTGATCACAAGCGAGATAGATTATTCCTAAACGTCAGTCAGGGGCCTGAAGATGCGGTAGTAAAACCTGAAACTGGTTGCCCAATAAAATAAGGTTGAAAATTGACTGCTGAAAGGTGTTTTTAATTTCACATTCAACACCAGGTTGAGTTTACACTACTCTCCTGGCCACCAAACTCCCCAGATTTTTCATAAAATTTCGGGCGTGCAGCTGCAAAAATTTGACTTCTTCTTCTTCTTCTTCTAATATTTCGGCTGAGTACCATCCAGCTATCCTCAGAGTGAGCTGAGATGACTCAGTGACCTTGGCTCACTTTGAAGATGGCTGGATGGTATTTAGCCGAAATATTAGAAGAAGTCAAATTTATACGGCTGCACATCCGAAATTTCCTGGATCAGTCTTTGCGCCGCGAAAATATGAAGCTCCCAAGATTTAAACCCAATCCACCTCAATCAGGCTGCTTGCGCCATGGATCCTCAACTGAGAAACCTAGTGCAGTTGGCCACGGCAATGGAGTCGGCATAGTTCCACATCCCAGTCGGTACCTTACAGAACCTCATAGGCTATCTTGCTGCCCGTTTCTCAGTGGTTCACACTGCAAAAGGTGGTCACATTAATGTGACTTGGCAGTGTGATAATGAGGGAATGAATGACAGACTCAAAAGAAGTAGAAATAACCATCAAAAGTGTAATGGGGAAGGCATGAACTAGTTTCTATTAATTTTGTTTTCTGTCTACCAAGTATTTGTATTTTCACCTCTGTCTGAATTCCCTTCTTGCCATTGGCCTCTGATTTGGTTAACTTAATACTTTCTGTGTAACAGTTTATTATAAACTTCTTACATGCAAAATTTACTCTCTCTGTTATAACAGTTTTCAATACGCCTCCCTTGAGATGAACAGCATATGTCAATGCAGTATTCAAATTGTTCCCACACTGCAGTGAGCATGTCTGAGTTACAGCTTCCACTGCTGCTGGTATCCAAAGTCTCAGTTCTTTCACTGTTGTTGGTAATGGAGGCACATAAACAGAGTCACTTGTGTGTCTGAGCTATTGCTGTCACACAGCGGAGAGAACTGCAATTTTGGTCATGGTTCATCTGCCTGGACAGGAAGCACGGGAAATTGAAATTAGTGGATCAGTCTGAGTGCCCTCTCTTTCTGTCAGGAGTTTTTGATACATTCCCAGAGATGAAAGAAACGATAAGTAACAAACAAAAATTCTATGGCTGACAATACATTGAACCCTAAACCTTTGCAATTGTAGTTTGGCTCCAATCCACTGAGCTACCACATCTTTCTGATATAAGTAAAATTCTGATGCCATTACAAAAGAAATAATATGCCCACAGAAAAGATTTCTCTTTCTGGCATGTAAACTGTACCCCAACACATGGTGGGAAAGTCCATTTGTTCTTTTTCATCAAATGCCTGCAGCTGTTGTTTTCTTCAATAATGAGCCTCTGTCCTACTCATTCCCTACAGAGGACCATTCAAGGGAGTGACATCCCCCCCCCCCTCCCCACGCACGCACGCACGCACGCACACACACACACACAAACACACACACACACACACACACACACACACACACACACTCACTCTGTATTCACTCACATCTTTATTTTTATAATAATAATTACCTCTAGAAGCTTCATTACTGGTACTGGATTAAAGAAGTGGAGACCTCCAAATCTGTCTTTCCTTTTTGTGACAGAGGCAATGTCTCCAATAGGCAGTGATGATGTATTAGATGCAAATATTGTATGCTGTGGGGCTACCTATAATTTAAACCAGGTATTAGGGAACATAGCTTCACAGAAAAACAAACAATGGAGAGAGAACATTTATCTTTGCCTTGCAGCATAATATTAATAAGTCTTTTTTAATAGTGGCATTTGCTAATTTAGTGACAAATACTTACACTGTCAATGCTTGAAAAAAGTTTATGTTTTGCCCCTAAATTTTCCACAATAGCTTCTATAACAAGATCTGTGTTTTTCACAGCACCTTGTAGATCCACTGATGTCTTTATCCTACCAAGGGTCGTGCTGATGAATTTCTCAGCTTCTGATGAATTATCCTAAAACCAAAATTTTCAGCTTAAAAAATTAAATGAAAATTAGCAGTTTTACATTATTTAACTTTAATCTCTTTATCTTGCCTAGACTAACAACTAATAAGTATTTTATACCATGCAATTTTATCGATGAGTGGTCTTTTTCGCTTTTTTCACATTTTTGTAATGTTATGGTACCTCATAATTTTTAGTACTATTGCAAGAAACTGTGTTTGGTATTCTGTGGGTCAGAGAGTGGAATGTTAAGTCCCTTAATCAGGGAGGTAGACTAGAAAAATTGAGGATATAGTGGGAACTAGTGAAGTTTGGTGGCAGGAGGAACAAGACTCCTGCTCAGGTGAGTACAAGGTTCTAAATACAAAATCAAATAAGTGTCTAATAGTGAAGAAGAAAAGGTAAGGTACTGTGAACAGCATAGTGAATGAAGTATTGTAGCCAAGAAAGACATGAACCCAACACTCACCACAGCAGTACAACTTTATTTGCCAATGAACAACACAGATGAAGAGATTGAAAGAGTCAAACAGTGCCAGTCCAGATGGAAATATCAACAATACTATGTAAAGGATAGACTAATACTCACCATTCAGATGACTTGTTAGAGTTGCTGAGAGGCACATTTAGCTTTTGGTCAGGACATTCTTCAGAAAAGAGAACAGACTCACTCATTCACACAAACAAGCACATCTCATACACAACTGCTACTGCCGACTGCTCTGGCCAGAGAGGCTTGTGTGCAAGGTGTGCTTGCTTGTGTGAATGTGTGTGTTCTCTTTCCTGAGGAAGGTGCTCTGGCCAAAAGCTAAATGTGTAACAATCCTTTTGTTGTGCCTGTCCGCAACTCAACATGTCATCTTTACAATGAGTAGCAATCTGTCTTTTCATAATAATGTAGATTGAAAGAATGTAAGGTAAGACAAAATAAATCATTCAGATAGTTAAGGGAGAGGAAAATTTAATTATAAAGGTGGCAAGGAATGAAAAATGGGCCCAATTGGCAGAATTTTGCACAGAGCATAATTTACTCATTGCTAACACTTGGTTTAAGAAACACGATAGAAGGCTGTATGTATGTGGAAAAGACCTGGCGACACTGGAAGGTTTCAGATTTATTATACAGGGTGAACCAAAAACAATCATCAGATTTGGCAAGTCTATATGTCTGAAACTAAGAAACATATACAATGAATTTTGTTTTTAATGAACAGGAAATGCTAAAAGTTTTTTTTTTTATTATTTTTTTTATTTTTTTTTTATACCATTTCATAGTTTTCAATACACCCCCATTGAGATGTACAGAATATATCAATGTGATATTCAAATTGTTCCTGCAGTGCAGTGAGCATGTCTCAGTTCATTCACTGTTGTTGGTAATGGAGGCACAAACAGAATCTTTTATAAACACCCGCAAGAAATAGTCACATACAGTCAAGTCCAGTGACCTTGGAGGCAGTAATGTAAGGCTGAATCAATTGGTCCAGTGCAACTGATCCATTGTTCTGTAATCCTTTGATTTAAAAATTCCCCCACTTCCAAATGCCAGTGTGGTAGTGCACCATCCAGTTGGTAAATGAAGTCATTCAAATCAGTCTCCAACTGTGGGTAGAGAAAGTTCTCAAGCATACAAAGGTATGTGCTTCCTGGTCAGTGTTCTCAGCAAAGAAAAATGGACCATACACCTTCTCCCATGAAGCTACACAAAACACAAATTTTTGGAGAGCCCCTCTCATGTCTTAACAACTTCATGTGGTCGTTCCGTACCCCATATTGTCACATTATGACAGTTCACCTTTCCATTTAAATGGTCCTTGTCACTAAACACTAAGCATGGAAGAAAACTGTCATCTTCCACCTTGCGAAGAATTAAATTACATAACTACACTCGTTGTTGTTTGTCACTTTCACGAGGAGCTTGCAGTAGCTGAATTTTTATGATTTCATTTGTAAATGTTGACACAACACATGCCAGACAGACATCGGCAAATGTTGAACTGTCGAGCTGCATGGCAAATGGATTTCTGCAGACTCCTTGTGAAACTATGTTTGATGTGTTCAACATCTGTGCCAGATATTTGAGGATGGCCCAACAATTTGCCTTTACACAAACAACCTTTCTTGGAATTGTGCACACCATCGTCTAAAGCTCTGTGCTGTAGGAGGATCCACACCATACCTAGTATGAAAGTCACGCTGAATGTTATTACTGACCCGGACTGCAGAAAATGTAGAACATCAAATGCTTTCTGTTGTGCCAACACCATTCTTACTAGAACTGAAGTGTGTGCACACTGATACTACCTAGTGGGAACCATATAAAACTTGAGAGTTTGCTCTTTCTAACAGTATATTGTTCACGCACACATCTCAAAAACATAACTGTGATTTTTTAAATCAGATAATTCTTTTTGATACACCCTGTATAATGGTAAGATAGAGATTTTGGGACCAGATATTAAAAGCAGTGAGATTTCCAATGGCAGATGTGGACTCTGACCATAACTTATTGGTTATGAACTGTAGATTAAAACTGGAGAAATTGCAAAGAGTAGGAAATTAAGGAGATGGAACCTGGACAAATTGAAAGAAACAGAGATTATTGAGAGGTTCAAAGGGAGCAGTAGGCAGTGATTAACTGGAACAGGGGACAGGACTACAGTGTAAAGAGCATGGGTAGCTTTCAGAGATGTAATAGTGAAGGCAGCAGATGATCAAATAATTAAAAAGATAAAGCCTAGGAGAAATCCTTGGATACCAAAGGAGATATTCAATATAACTGATGAAAGGACAAAATATAAAAATGTAGCCAGTGAAAGGGATTACAGACATCTAAAAAAATGAGATTGACAGAAAGTGCAAAATGCCTAATAAGGACTGAATAGGTGACAAATGCAAGGCTGTATACGTATGTATATCTGGGGGAAATATAGTTGGAAAATTAAAGGAGCCTTTGGAGGAAAGAGAATATGAGTAAAGAGAAGCAACTGTATGAGTATCAAGAACTCAGATGGGAAGCCATCACTAAGCAAGGAAGAGAAAGCTGAAAGTTGGAAGGAATATACAAGGGGCTATACAAGGGAAATGAACTTCAAGGCACTACACTAAAAAGGAAAGAGGGAGTAGATGAAGACGACTTAGATGTATATTGTGAGATGTATTTGACAGAGCACTGAAAGCCGTAAGTTGAAACAAAGCCCTTGGTGCAGACAATATTTCTTCGAAGTAATCATATCCTTGAGAGGGCCAGCCATGACAAACTATTACAGCTGCTGTGCAAGATGTATCAGACAGGTGAAATACCCTCAGACTTCGAGAAGATTGGAAATTCCAATTTCAAAGAAAGCAAGTGCTGGTAGGTATGACTATCGCTAAACCATCAGTTTAATAAGTCATGTTTGCAAAATACTGACATGAATTACAGATGACGGGAAAAACTGGTGGAATCTGACCTCAGGGAAGATCAGTTTGGGTTCTGGAGAAATGTGGAAACATTTGAGGCGATATTGGTCCTACAACTTCTCTTAGAAGGGTTAAGGAATGACAACCCTACAGCATTTGTAAATTTAGAAAAAGCTTTTGACGATGTTGACCCGAATACATTCCTTGAAATTATAAATGAAGCAGCGGTGAAATACAGGGAGCAAAAGGTTGTTTACAATTTATATGGTGGATGGAATTTATGTGAGTCAAATGGCATGGGAGCAGTGGTTGATAATGGAATGAGACCGGGTTGTAGTCAGTCCCTGATGGTATTGAATGGTTGAGCAAGCAGTAAAGGAAACATTTGGAGAAGGACTTAAACTTCAGGAAGATGAGGTCTGCTGATGACATTGCAATCCTTTCAGAGTCAGCACAGGGCTTGGAAGAGCATTTGGATGGAATGGGGATTATAAGATGACATTCATACAAAGTAAAACAAGAGCAGTCAAATAAAATCAGTTGATACTGGAGGAATTGGATTAGTAAACATGATACTAAATGTAGTAAATGAATTTTTGCTATTTGTGCAGCAAAATAACTGAGCAGAGAGAATTTAAAGTGCACAATGGCAATAGCAAGAAAAGCATCCTGAAAGAGAGGAACTTGTTAACATCTAATATCAATTTAAGTGTTAGGGTTTTTTTCTGAAAGTATCTGTCTTAAGTGTAGCCTTTTACAGAAGTGAAATGTGGAATATAAGCAGTTGAGACAACAAGGAGTTAGCAGATTTTGAAATGTGGTGCTACAGAAGAATGCTGAAAATTAGGAAATGGGTTAATTGTGTAACTAAAGAGGAGATATTAAATAGAATAGAGGAAAAAAGAAATTTGGGGCACAATGTCACTAAAAGAAGATATTGGTTGTTAGGCTACTTCTGAGACATCAAGGAATCATCAACTTTGTATTGGAGAGAAGTGTGGAGGCAAAAATTGTAAAGAGAGACCATGAGATAAATACACTAAGTAGATTCAAATGGATGTATAAGGTACCTATTTAAGTGGTGCCAGGTTCGAACCCAGGACCGAGGATGTTTTGATTTGCAATCAAAGATGGTTCCCCTATACTAGGGAAATGCAAATAATTTACAAAGGAAATTTCTTACAAGGCATTTGTGGGACCCATCTTAAAATACTGTTGTTGTGTGTGGGACCCACACAAAATACAACTAAGAGGGAATACTGAATGTGTACAAAGAATGGCAGCACAAATTTTTGAAGTTTGTTTCATCTTGGAAGACTGAAATGGAGATGGTGAAAAACTAAACTGGCAAACATCAGAAGACAGACGCAAGCTGCCAATGGGAGCAGTGCTTAACCAACAGTGGCTGCTGGATTGTGCTGATGCCAAGGGTCCAATGAGTCGTACAATATACCACTATGACTGATGGATTGCAGGATGTAGCTGGCATAATTACCCAGAGTGGCAACTGTCTGCATGCTGGCTACTGAGCGATGGACAGATGTAATCATTTGGTTGTGAACAAAGAAATGGTTCGCAATTGTAGCACCGCTATTGATGGTGCAAGTGCAGCTTAGTAGAGAGCTGGTGCTTCAGAAGAGAACAACTAGACAACCCACAGGTTGCAGGTGTTGTGTTGGCAGTTGTACTGGCATGGAGATATGGCCAAGTACTATACCCTTCTTCTTCACGAGGAGGAGATGGTGAAGTCAAGTCGGCCAAAGTTTAAAGAGGTAAGAAGAGAAAAGGATAAACCCGAAGGGTGGAGAGCAAACTATGGCATCAAATATACAGGAGAAAACATGATTTGCTGGAAGGACATCTGAGGCTGAAGGGAAGCAAGAGCTTGACAGAGACGCAGCTGTCTGAGACCCAACAGCCATCCAGAATACAGAGCATGCATAGAAAAACACAAACAGATGAAGGGAGGGCTGGAGGGGAGGCACAAAGTGGCGGGAAAGACATCACGAGAGGCACTACTTTTTTTGCCTCTATTCTCCCCTCACAGCCTTTCCTTGCACTCTCCAAAGGTGACATCTTGATTGGCATGCTTCAATACTTTAACTAAACTTACATGTAAATGCCATGTTCCAACAAAGGGTGATTCATAATTTTCTCATCTTCACAGCAGTAAAGAACCTAATCAAGACATAATAGTATGAAATGAAATTCTTAGTATTCCTCAGACCCATGGTGAGAATTATTGTTTAGAACTGAAACTTTCAAGATGTGTAGCAAGAACACAAAAGTGTATTTCTTCATAACACAAATTTATATTCAAATATCTTGACGTACTGTTCTTCTTAATTCAGAATAACAGAAGGAAGGACAAAACACAACAGGCAGCAAATGGTCGAACTGACAGTCCATCATAAGAGAATAAAGCATGGGTCATTACCTAGTTGTTAGATGAAAAAATAAAATGTTCACTGGATGCTGTACAAAAATAATAATCATTATCAGAGCACTTATGTTTTCTGAGATAGCAAAATGATCATCGTCTAAATAAAAAAATCCTCAGGAAATATGGAATGAAAAGTAAGAAACTGGCAGCTGACATTCTTGCTGGCACTCAAAGTAAATGTCCACCTCCAAAGTTTACACCCTGCCTGGAAATAAAAATGTACCTTAAATAAAGGAAAGAGAAGTTTCTTCCACCTGTTCTACGGGTCCAGTCTTAGGCAGTGTCATTCAGTAGGTCAGCCATCTGTTCCCAATACAGGAGGAGGCATGTACTGGAATGTGCATCACACCAGATCACTCTTAGTGGCAAGTTGCCTACATCTATTTTTCTTCATTGTTCTTCCAACAAAGTGTGCATAACGGAAAAAAAAATCAGCACATGGAGCACAGAAGAGTAAATAAGGACTTCAGACATCACAGTAGACCATGGCAAGAGGGAAACATATAAATCATCACAAGGAAAACAGCACAGTCACCCAGACATCCAGAAGAGAAGATGTGGGCTGGAAAACATGCAATGTGGCCGGTAGGGTGGGCAATGGGTTCAGTGCACAGAAGCACCACAGAGAACAAGAATGCAATGAAGAGCACAAGAAGGATCAACGGATGTCCCACAACAGCAGGGCAGCATTGGAAAGGTGTCAATGGCCAATGGAAGGCAGGAGCTCAACTAACAACAGCCGTCCAAGATGTGAAAGCACTTAGTGCCAAGGTGGCATTGAAAGGATTGTTTGTGGCTGAGGGGAGCATGGGAGGCAAGAGTTCAACCACTGATAGCCTCCGGATGTGCTCAAGTGCCGCAGGGCATTTGCCAAGAAGCAAAATGTACATCAAGATAGTGTTGGCCTGGCTGGATGCCAACAATCTGGTGGGACATTGGGCAGGCTGCTGACAGGCTTGACCAGAAGCAGAAGGGCTGGCAAGATGTCAATAAGACATCAGCAGCTGATGGGAAGAAGCTCAACCAATGGCAGGTGTCAGAGATGTGACAGCACTGAAGGGCTTGGCCAGACTCCAAGAAGCTGATAGGATATTAATGAGAGGTGCTGTCAGGCTTGGCTAGAGTCTAATGGACCAGTGGGACATAGGCAGGAAGTGCCAACAGGTTCACCAAGAGTGGAAAGGCACCAGGCAGAGAGGACACATTGGCAGCCGAGTCTGGCAGCGATGACCACACAGATACTGGGAATGCTTACAGAATATCCTTCTTGCTAACTTGTGTGTCCTTGTGCAGTGTCAAGGCACACAAAATAAAAAGCAATTCTCAGATACATTTGCAAAAGTTTAATGCAAAATAAAATATGGCATTTGGTGTAATATAAGAGAAAATGCTCCTCTGGATCTGGCAGGCAGGGTGTTGACTGGCCCGGCCTAATGGCGTTGGTGAGAGCCTTTCAGGAACACAGCGTAGTGCTGTGGCAAAGATGTGGCTGGTGCCCCGTGAGATGCTGTGACAAGAGCTTGGGCTGTGCCCAATGTGAGTGTCACTGAAGTCAATGAACCTACACTATGTGATCAAAAATATCCGGACACCCCCAAAAACATATGTTTTTCATGTTAGGTGCATTGTGCTGCCACCTACTGCCAGGTACTCCATATCAGCGACCTCAGTAGCTATTAGGCATTGTGAGAGAGCAGAATGGGGCACTCTGTGGAACTCATGGACTTTGAACGAGGTCAGGTGATTGGGTGTCACTTGTGTCATATGTCCATACACAAGATTTCCACACTCCTAAACATCCCTAGGTCCACTGTTTCCGATGCGATAGTGAAGTGGAAACGTGAAGGGACACTTACAGTGCAAAAGTGTACAGGCCAACTTCGCCTGTTGACTGACACAGACTGCCGACAGTTGAAAAGGGTCCTAATGTGTAATAGGCAGATGTCTATCCAGACCATCACACAGGAATTCCAAACTAAACCAGGAACCACTGCAAGTACTATGACAGTTAGGCGGGAGGTGAGAAAACTTGGATTTCATGGTCGAGCGGCTGCTCTTGAGCCACACATCATGCCAGTAAATGCCAAATGTGCATCACCTAATGTAAGGAGCATAAACATTGGATGATTGAACAAAGGAAAAACGTTGTGTGGAGTGACGAATCACGGTACACAATGTGGTGATCCGATGGCAGGGTGTGGGTATGGCAAATGCCCGGTGAATGTCATCTGCCAGCGTGTGTAGTGCCAACAGTAAAATTCGGAGGCGGTCGTGTTATTGTGTGGTTGTGATTTCATGGAGGGGGCTTGCACCCCTTGTAATTTTGTGTGGCACTATCACAGCACAGGCCTACATTCTATGTTTTAAGCAGTTGCTTCCCACTGTTGAAAAGCAATTCAGGGATGGCTATTGCATCTTTCAACACAATCAAGCACCTGTTCATAATGCATGGCCTGTGGTGGAGTGGTTACATGAAAATAGCATCCCTGTAATAGACTGGCCTGCACAGAGTCGTGGCCTGAATCCTATGGAACACCTTTGGGATGTTTTGGAATGCCGACTTCGTGCCAGGCCTCACTGACTGACATTGATACCTCTCCTCAGTGCAGCACTCCATGAAGAATGGGCTGTCATTTCCCAAGAAACCTTCCAGCACCTGATTGAAGCTACCATCAAGGCTAAGGGTGGGCCAACACTTTACTGAATTCCAGCATTACTGATGGAGAGCACCACAAACTTTTAAGTCATTTTCAGCCAGATGTCCGGATACTTTTGATCACAGTGTATTTGAACAAGCATCTAGGGACAATAGAAGGCAACGCTCAACCAATGACAAAGCTGACAGGCTGGCAAGGCCCAATGTGGTGAAGCCAAGAGTCTGGCATTAGTGTTAATGGGTGTAAGGGGCTGATGGAGGGCAGTGCTCAAAGATTGGCAGCCACCCGGGATGCAATGATACCATCAGGCTGGCAAGGCATACAATGTGGCCCTGATGGGTCATGGGATGTGACCAGCATAACTGCTCAAAGTGGGACCCACCTGCTAGCTGGTGGTCATGCTGTGCCTATATAGGAAGGCAGATAGATATGCTTATGTAATCATATGATTACAAATGAAAGAGTAGTCTACAATCACAGTGTCACTATCGATGGCACATGCAGAGCTCAGCAGTGTCTTGTTGATGGTTGCAATGGCCAGGAGATGTGACCAGTTATAATAGGGAAGAAGCACTAGTAAGTGCTACAATGGGAAATGTCCTCTGATGTGCACTTCAGTGTGGATTCCAGAGTATGGTTGTAAATTTAGAATACTCACTGTTCGAGTTAAAGTGTCATTCCAGTAATGTATAATGAGTCAGTAAGTCAGATATAACTTCCTTAAACTTGCCAAATGCCAAACTGAGATGTTTATTGTTTTATTATGTATGACAGATAACCACATTTTTGCTCATTAAATATGGCACATAAGGTTAGTTTTTCATGGGAGGCACAGTCTACCATTACAAATATGGCCTTCTGAAAATGAAAGTATCCGATTTGTCAAAACTAAAGTTTATAAAAGGAGCTACAACCACCACCACCACCACCACTAGTATCAGGTGGTTGTAACTGTAGTGCAAGTACTCACAGAAGTCCATTGTGGGCTATAATTATGGTATGGCAGGGAAACTTGGTAGATATTCTAATACATTAGTGTGGAACAGATTTTCACTGGAAGAAAAATTAGTTCCAATTTTGGCCACCAGCTCCAAGTCAGGCACTGTGAATGCAGGAGAGAGCTATAGAAAGGTTTCCATACATAATGGATTAGAAATGGGATGTAGGCAGAAAAGGTCAAACAAGAGAGGAAGTTGTGATGTTTGTTTTATTATAAACTGCCACTTACACAGTTTGTTCAATATGAGCACTGAAGACATCGACTAAATGCTGCATCATCAAATGACATGATCAACAGTTTTGGTGGAATCAGGGCAACATCTTCCTGTATATTGGCCTTCAAATTAGGTAGAGACCAAACATGTCCCTGGTCAGGGTGTTCTTTTAAATATCCTCAGAGCAAAAAGTCACATGGGTTCACATGAGACGATCTTGCAGGCCATGCATTTGGAAAACCTCTGGAGATAACACATTTGTGGAAGGTTAAATTAAGTATTTCTTTCACTCATCAAGCAACATTAGGTGTTGCCCTGCCCCATCTTGCATGAAAACGGTGGTTTCCACACAGCTGTGTTCTTTCAAAGCAATAGTCACATACTGTATAAGATGGTCTCAATAACGTGCAGACATCATGGTACACCTGACCGGCTCCCAGGGTGCCTTCCCTTCAAAGAAGAATCGACTGAGAATAAAGATTCTTGTGAGTCCACACCACACAGTCACATACAACAAATGCAATGGTTCTTAGTGCACAACACATGGTTTATTAGTATCCCAAATTTGGCAGCTCTGTGTATTCATTGCACCCTGTGGATAAAATAAAATGTGCTCATCAATCCATAAAATATCGCCTGGCCAAATGTTATCTACGTAAATCGATGTCAGAAACTGAAGAGCAAATTCAGATCATTGCTGCAGATTATGATGTTTTAGTTGCTGCACCGTCTGGATTGTGTAAGATGCCAGTATAAAACACTGCAAAACTTTCCATACTGTTGACCATCGAATGGACAATTCCTGTGACACTGTGCGAGTACTAAAACTACCTGGGGCATGTACTGCATGATCAGTTACTGCAACAGCAACCTTGTCAGTAACTTCTACTGGGTTGACACACCTTCCTCTTTCAGGTGACACACAAAGCTCACCCATGTTTTTGAATGTCGTTATCATTTTCCTTAAACAATTTCATGACATCAGGCATCTACTCAGACCTTCCATTTGGCAATACTCTATCAAAGAAGCACTCAAATTGCTGTCATTCATATCAGACAGTCTCACTAACAGTGCACAGTCTCTCTTCTTGATAGCCTTACTGTTCACTAATGTTATGACTTGTCAAATGACACCATGTGTGTCATGCTGTTTTGCACCTGGTGGCCAAAATTGAAACTAATTTTTTCCAGGATATATCGGTTCCACATTAATGCATTAGCATATCTACCAAGTTTCACTCCCATATGATAATTACAGCTCACACTGGACCTTCATGAGTAGCTACAATTTAATTACACTGAAACACCAAAGAAACTGGTATAGGCATGCATATTCAAATTCAGAGATATGTAAACAGGCAGAATATGGTGTTGTGGTCAGCAATGCCTGTATAAAACAACAAGTGTCTGGCAGGCACAGTTGTTAGATTGGTTATTGCTGCTACAATGGCAGGTTATCACGATTAAAGTGAGTATGAACGTGGAGTTATAGTCGATGCACGAGTGATGGGACACAGCATCTCCGAGGTAGCGATGAAGCGGGAATTTTCCTGTACGACCATTTCACGTGTGTACCGTGAATATCACAAATCCCGTAAAACATCAAATCTCCAACATCGGTGTGACTGGAAAAAGGTCCTGCAAGAACGGGACGAACAATGACTGAAGAGAATCGTTCAAAGTGACAGAAGTAAATTGCTGCAGATTTCAATACTGGACCACCAACGAGTGTCAGCATGTGACCCATTCAATGAACCATCATCGATATTGGCTTTCGGAGCCAAAGGCCCACTCATGTATCCTTGATGACTGCACAACACAAAGCTTTATGCCTCGCCTGTGCCCGTCAACACAGACATTCAACTGTTGACTGGAAACATGCTGCCTGGTTGGAGGAGTCTCATTTCAAATTGTATTGAGTGGATGAACATTTATGGGTTTGGAGACAACTTCATGAATCCATGGAACCTGCATGTGAGCAGGGGAATATTCAAGCTAGTGGAGGTTCTGTAATGATTTGGGGTGGGCCCAGCATGTGCAGTTAGAGTGATATGGGACCCATGATACGTCTAGATATGACTCTGACGAGTGACACATGTGTAAGCACCCTGTCTGATCACCTGCTTCCATTCATATCCATTGTGCATTTCGGCAGACTTGGGCGATTCCAGCAGGACAATGCTACACCCACACGTCCAGAATTGCTACATAGTGGCTCCAGTAATACTCTTCTCGGTTTAAACACTTCTGTTGGCCACCAAACTCCCCATGCATGAACATTATTGAGCATATCTGGAATGCCTTGTAATGTGCTGTTCAGAAGATATCTCCAGCCCCTCAGTCTTATGGATTTTTGGACAGCCGTGCAGGATCCATGGTGTCAGTTCCCTTCAACACTACTTCAGACATTAGTTGAGTCTGGGGGACCTACACGATACTAGGCAGGTGTACCAGTTTATCTGGCTCTTCCTTCAGTACAACCACACAGCATGATAAGGTTAAGAGGATATCCAGTGAAGTCTCAGGTTTATCTCAAAGATGACCGCCGGTAAAGCTGGACAAATAGAGATTCGCTACATTGGCTTGTGCCATGTCATTTGATGACTTTGCTCCTCACAACATACTAACAGGATTCAATTTGAATAAAACTCTTCTGCAGGTTAGAAAAAGTGACTTTGACCATTCACTTTGGACATGGGAGATGCATTTAGCGATAATGCTAATCACATTGGCACACAAGCACAAGAAGAATGTACTGTACTCAAAACTCAAATGTCATGACCTGAAACAATAATTGAATGTTCTTGTGCCAGCAGTAAATTCTATACACCAATTTTGAAACCTATGCTTTTTGTTTATAGTTACAAAAATTAGTGAATGAAAAGTTAAATCATGGTTCTCCAGATACCTCATCATGAAAATGGGCGCTGACATGTGTGAAACTAGTCAAGGAATAAATTGAGAGAGAACTAAAGTAGTCATATGCCTGTGTTAAGAAGTATTAACAAGTAACTACCAGTAATATAAATTTACACTGCTTGTGCTTAAAAACAACATAACTTAACTTTAAAAAACAGCAAATAAGGATACTTTTTAAAAAGCTGTTATTTTTGTGTTTGCAGTAAGTTGTTACTGTTTATCTACTGCTGCTTTTGCTTCCTTAATATTTACACAAATTACCTGATGACCATTGGATGATAGCAGTTGCATATGACCTGCTATAATGGAAATTTATTTTCAATGAGCATAATTCCCATCACAGTCCTCTGAAGGATAAATACACTTACTTTAATATTGACTCCATAAGCACCACTTTGATCAGCAATTCCATAGGTCAATACAATGAGAGACTGCCTGACTGCATTGCATGCAAAACAATTTCTCAGTGTCTCACTTTATTTTAACTCTGTATCTATTTGGGCAATAAAATTTCACTTAGAGCCTTTTATTTACATTGTGGCAGTGTCCGTGTTTGGTACATGATGTTTTTTATTTCATTCGTTTGAAACTGTTATTACTTTCTGAAGCCTGGGTTTGAACAGTATGAAACAATTATTTGGACTATATACCCTTTATTAATGTGGTTATGAACAGAAAATTTACAGCTTTTAATAGTTCCCAAAAAATCGTAAGTATTAAAATGGAAACTGTATATCACCTGTGGATTCAAATACAGTTTTATGAGGTTTAGTGCACTAGCCCATTTGGAGGACACTAGGGTATGACATTATCACAATCTTGTGATTTCATGAAAGTATGAAGATCTATATCACAGTGGTTAACTGTACATTTGAGCTCCACACAATCTGAATTAAGTCCTCTGTTGGAACTACTGATCCACCTTCCTCAGGCTCTCGTGTTTACTCAGATGACTTACAATTGTGAGGTTTAAAATAACTGCTGTGCCTAAGGCAGTCTAAACTTTGGACATTAGAATTTTAATGATTCATCTTCAAATGTTATATAAATAGTCATTAAATATATGTCATTATTGTTGTAGTTGTGGTCTTTATTTTACCAGCAATGAATAATCTAAAATGATTTTCTATGATGACCACAAAATTTACAGCTTGTTAAAGAAAGAGGTCTATATTAATGTATATCATTTAACATTATATATGTCTTCAGTGGCTGTTTAAGTAAAATATTCTTTGTGTCAGAACAGAATTAACCAAGAATTATCCTACAGAACCTCAAGGCACAAATGTATGTGCAGTAAAGAAGTTTCAGTGACCTCACTTATGCTGACTGTGGTTAACATTCTAATCAAGAAGTAATTGCATTCAGCTAAGCAGGAAACAAAACATGTGTCTTCTGCTGTAGCTTACTGCTACCTTACCACAGGGCCAATAGATTTGATACATTATTCAGTTCAGTTGCTCATATGAATAGCTAAGCTTCTACTATCACTGAAGAAAACAACTTTGAAGTTATTTAAATGCAGTCAGATGTTATTTTATTTGTTGTGTGACATTATAATGCAAACTTCTCTTACCTACAGATTACATAAGAAATAACCTAGTACCTTACACCTAATATTACTTTAACAAAATAAATAAACCATATATTTTTACACTAAATTAACAATTATATTTACCTTGTATGCCTTTTTAGCAACTCTCTGTAGGCTAGTCTGAATACCTTTCTGTGCTTTCTTAATTGCATCATCATTGACTTCAACTATTGTAACTTCATGACCAGTCTGGGCAGCAACCTTTCAACATTATGACAAAACATTTGTGTGTCATTTCAAAATAGGCGAGGAAATCTTACATCAGTCACAAATATCTGTTTATTTTTACTTATTCATATTTTTCAGCATTATTTTTATTGTGGTCATCACACTTTAAAAATATTTCTTGCTACTATTACCATTTATTACCATAGCTACATCATTTGCCAGTCATGACTGTACAGACCTTGTAATTTTGAAAAAGTTAAGATTACACAGACATTTAAGTAAAATAATAAACTTCCATAAGTACAGTATAATACTTAATAATATATAAAGTTGGAATTTGTTTTGAAAGTGCATGTTCAGTAAACAGTAATTAATTTAGTGCATTTTTTAAGCAATCCAACATCATGATTCACTATCAAAGAATTCATTCGAACTGTTCAGTGATTTTAGGCATATATTGTGCAACATCTTTCATCAAAATTTCACCAATTCCAAGGAATGCATTTCATAGTTTGATGAATGAGCACATCAATAACCACTGCTGGAAAACTGTTCCATGCCAGAGTGTTGACAGATTGGCGTATGTCTCTGTGTTATAATTGTGGATATCACTAGTGCTGCTGTTCTGTTTCACAATATTCCTTCGCACACACGAGACAATTGAAGACTTATTGACTGGAAATAGTCATCACTCATACGGATATGATGATGGGTTTGCAATGGTCCAGGTTCCTGCTTCATACTACGAGCCTTCTTTCTTTTCTTTTCTTTTCCTTTCCTCCTTCCTTTTCAGTAACAGTACATTCTTGCAGCCTGACCCCACACAGTAATTGAGTTTCTGTTTACTCAAGACGTATAAGAGTTGTGAGAGTTTATCACACGTCTGTGCAGTGTGTTCGTAACTAGTGAGTTTGCTGTCCGTCATGAAACCCATAAGTTTGAGAGCCCTTACACAGTTCATCTGTCCTTTATCATTGAGGCTACATACCATTTTTTGAATTTTTTTTACTTAATTGATTTTCATTTTGTTTATAGCAAACCATTCCTCTGTCACATCAAACCAAACATCTGCTGCTTCTTGAGCCTTGATGCCTTTTAAGTACAAAGTTGTGTCATCTCCAAATTGCAAGAACTGTCCATGAGAGCTTAAATAATGTACAAAACTTAGGAATAAATGGGGTTCATTACAGATTCCTGTGGCATGCTGTATTCAAACATACAGTCATGTGATAGTGCCCTTTGGGCTGATACAATCTGCTTTCTAAATAAGATATGAAGGTTGCTAGAACAGTGCCTCCAACTGCCTACTGACCGAGCTTGTTTAGAATGACTATGTGGAATGCAGTCAGACACCTTGCTGAGGTAACTAAGTGCTGAAGATTCTTTTTCTAACTACTCCTAATCCTGCTCCTGCTGTTGTAGGTTTGCCTTTCCAGAAACAATGGTGTGCATGTGTAAATAGTTTATTATTTTAAAGTAATTTGAGATTTGATCTTTCATTGCAGACTCAATGATTTTAGTTGGAGATTGGAATAGTTAAGATTGGTCTGATGCTTGCCACCAAGTCTGGGTTATCATTTTTATAAATAGGCATTGTCTGTGCAAGTTTCAGAAAGTCTGGAAACTATCTCCAGAGAAACACTTATTAATTACCACAGCAATTTAGCATGTAATTTTATTGAGGGCATTAGCAGACATCCAGTACACATCCTGGCTATCTGAGGGCTTATAGGGTTTTACAATATATATTTATTATTTCTTTTTTTACTTTCCTTTGGTTCATCATGATGTACCTTCTCTTTCTTACAGCAGCTGCAGGGTCTATATTCATGTCCAGAATTGCACTTTAAGTGTTTTCTACATGCCTGGACTACACATGTTTAAGGGACAGATAAGTGGCTTTTTCTACATTCTTTCTGTAAATTCTTTCTGCCTGTAAATGTGTTGTAAAATATTTCCTTTGAATAGAGTGGAATAGAAGGAAATGGGAGAAATTCAATTGATTGAGATGAAAGAGGCTTCAAGAACATACAGATCTGTACTTTATTTTACACTTCATTGTTAAATTATGTTAATAATAGAATATCTAATTGTGTATCATTAAAGAGCCATTGCTTAACAGCCTAGTGGAAAGGTTAATTATGTAGTACTGGTGGTTTATACTGGTAATTATAACGTGGATTATACTGGTAATTATAACGTGGAATCACTTCTCTGCACTGCATTTAAATGTAAATCTTTGACTTCTTTCCACACCCGAGAGGCCACTCTCTGTAGGAGCCACGAAATACAACTAACATAATGTAAAAAAAAAAATGTGTTTTAATGTCAGGTTATTGAATTCAAACTTGCAAACAATTTTAGTGGGCATTATCACACTTTTTTTCTCTCTCCTGCTGAAAGCAGTAAGGTCAAAATAGAACAGAAAACACTGAAATTCATCAGATGATAAGAATTACTTAGTACGCTTTTTAATTGAATTACTACAGAATGTTGCTTAGTTTTACATAGATGGGTAAATGATCGCCTTTGTACCTGCCTTGGCGAGAGTGTTAAAAACAAGTCTTAAGGATAACATCTAGCAACCTTTCACCTTAATTGATATGATTACTCGATTCCATGGTAGAGATATGGGAGTGGCTGTGGTAATGACTGCAAGGGGGCGTGAATAAGAAGTAGCCCACAACAAGGGGTGCAAAATGTTACTCGAACGATGTTAAATATCAACTAATTTGCACTATTTTATTTTGCCACTCACGAATTTGAAATTTTTAATTGGAGAAACATAAACACAGGTTCATTGCTCGCAGCTCTCTCTCTCTCTATATATGTGTGTGTATTGAACGGGCGACTTGCTTTTGAAACAAACACTAAGCAGCGACAGTGGTACAAGAAGTTGTAACAGCACCGGTAGTTTGACAACAATCCTAATGGTACACTAGAACTAACTTACTTGTGCGATCCCTGACCCCATTAAACCACCTCCCACAACAGTTACATGCTTGATTGCGCTGGACATAGCTGCCGACGCCGACAGCGAGCGCTTCAGGACCATGAGTGACGTAGTCATGTTTGCAGAAAGTCAGATCTTCCCCGAAGAAAAAAAAAATGAAATCTCTGATACCAGAAAACAGGCACACTCTCGACTGGAATGGTGCTGGTGTTGGGTGTTAAATGGTCAAAGTCCTATGATCAAAGGGCAGCCAAAACCACATTGGATTGGACTATAACGTACACCAGAGACCCGTGTGTTACCGGGCGACCTGAGTGTTCCGCACGACCTGTTATATCTGTCGAAATTCCCTTGACCATTGATACCGTACTGCAAAAGTGTTAATTAGCATTTTTGCGTTTTTCATTACATCATTTTACTGTACGCGCCGTTGTCTCGTGCGAAGCTCATTAGCGAATGCTTATCGGTGTTCCACATCTGTTTATTTTTCAAATTAAGGAATTACATCTTAAAATGTGTATTATGTTAGCTATCTGATCATGCCGAAGCTTCACTGAGGACTTAACAATAATTTGCAATGTTTCCCTTGTCAGTTATATACATACGAAAGTCAACGATGTTTTATTGATAACATAAAACAAGGCCGTATCTGCCTAGCAGTACATATGATCTGAGCATTGAGACTTGGGATGCTCTACGTATGTATTATGAAGAGCTTTGGATTGTTTGTAAGCACTAAGCAGGCCGCAGGTGATGGGTGTTAAACAGTGAACTGTGGAGGATATATATTACAGTATTTCAACATGGTGAATGTTATGAAAGGTGTGTTGGTCGAATGGTAAGACATATGCATTTATTACAGTGTTTTCTGATAAAGTGCGATGTTGTTGGTGCCTGATGCATACAATTTTTATAGTACCGTGGAACCAAGAGAGAATCATCGCCTTGCGGCTTCCAATAATAAATGTTTACATGCTTTAAGGAAATACGTTAACTTCCTTCTTGTAGATAAGATACTGAATTTATTACTGACATTCTTATGTGTCCTTATACTGAACATTTATTGATAAAGTTCGATTGCAGTTAGCTTCCTTGTGTTGGACTAATGCAGTAGAATTCGTCTGAGTGAATTATTATATAAACATTGAAAATTCATCAACATTTTTTGTTAAATACAACATTCTTTAGTTGGAAAAAAATCAATTGGCTTGTCTAAATATCAATAGTGTACCTAATCTACTAGAGACATATGATGTTCCATTTTGTAGTGTCTTAATGCTTAGCCAAGTTTAAGTATTGTATACAACTTTAACTTCAAGTAAACACAACAAATGACGTGTACTTGTAGGATTCATGTTGTGTTTCAGAGTACAATTTCTGAGTGTGACAATGAGTTTGATAAACCCTATCAGTAACATTTCACTAAGGAAGTTAGCATCAAAGCACGATTTAAATTATGACAGTTTCTCCAAAAGGTTTTAAATGCAGACAGAGTTGAACAATGGTAACATACACTGAAGGACAGTTTTGAATTGTGCCGTAATGTATGAATCCCGTTTATGTGAGACGATTCACCTTGCTATGCAGGATATAAAGTGTGTAGCTAGGTCAAAGAAAATCTACCTTGTAGAGAAGCATTATTATTACAACAAACCAGCAATTAGCGTCAAATAAGAACATCAGGGGTTGTTACAGTATTTCAAATCTAAGAAGACTTGAGCTCTGATTCACGTTAGTGGTATATGGAGTTATGGAAATTAAAGGTAGCGCGAATGTAACTAATTAGAAAGAAAGCTGTAACAGTTTTAGAAAGTGTCTTCAAGAGAGTGCAAATTCAGGTTTTTCGCATTTTTTTTATTTTTTTTTTTATTTTATTTTTTTTTTTTCCTCTCATGGACCAAACAAACATGCAACCATTGGTGCTACCCTCAATATCCATTTTGGTCCAATTGAGTAGAATCCCCTTTTTTTGAGCAGTATTCTTAGATGGGTTCCACAAGTGTTTGGTAAGCAGTTTCCGGGTCTAGTGTAGCAGGGGATACAACCCGTCGGCTTTGGACAATGACGTCACAAGTCGCCAGTTAGCAGTTTACCATTTTCGCTTTTGCTGTTATGTTTCAGTTTCGTTTTTTTACTGATTGCTTAATAAAGTGGATCTGTTTATTCTATCTCGTGAGATTTTTTTTTTAAAGCCAAAAAACACTTATCAGCCACTGAAGGGAGCTACAACACTAAGAAGAATCGCTTCTCGATTGGCCACTTGTGATGTCATTGTCCAAAGCCGACGGGTTGTATCCCCTGCTGCACTAGTCCCAGCCATTCAGTTTCATATCCTCAAGAATAGTTACAGTGCAGTATTTGTGTGAGATAATTCGTTCTAATTGTGACTTCTTGATATTGTAATTGCAGAATACTGCATTTTTTGCATCTTGTGAAGCACCTAATTGTACATTTCTGAACATTTAAAGCAAGTTACCTATTTTTGCACCACTTTGAAATTGTATCAAGATCTGACTGAATATCTGTGTGGGTTTTGCTCATGTAGCCTAGTTCTTCATAGAAGATAACTGCATCCTCTACAAAAAGTGTGAGGTAACAGTAAGGTCTAACATTGTCTGTCAGAACATTAATATACAATATGAACAGAAAGGACCCCAGCAGTTATTTCTGGGGGCCTGTAGGAAGCAACTTCTGCCTCTGTTGGTGATTCCCCTTTCAAGGTCACATTCTGTAGAGGAGCTGTGGCTCAAGTTTAAATGTGTAAATGAATAGTTCCATATGCCCAGGATCGATACGTGCCCAGCAGAACAGTTCAGAATGGTAGAGATGCTCCATGGTGTACAGTGACTAAGAAAGTTCTAAAAGAACGGAGACCACTGCATAATCATAGGGTGAGTGAGAACTTTAATTAGAAATGGAAAACTAGGGCACAACATATATTCTGCAAACTGTTACAAGCAACAGGAATTTATGCATTTAAATAGTAATGTTATGTTTCCGTATTTTCAATATTAATTATTTTACTGAGCGTTATGGAAGGACAAAGAAAAAGCACAGCTTTTTTCATACTTGAATATAAAGATTAATTCCTGCTCTGATGTTCATATTTCACTTAGCAAATTTTTTAATTGGTTAACTGCATCTGTTTAGTACATAAATAATGGCATAATAGATTTTTTTTAGCTCCTAGATTAAATGCTGCATCCAAGAAAGTGTTATGGAAGGACATTTTTTCCCAGCTATACAAATTTGACTTTTAGGACAAAATACATTGTTATTTATTGAATTTTATAACAATAAATGCTATCATACAAGTTACATATTAATTTATTACTGAAATTAAAATTATGTAGCATAGGAAAGTGAAATTATTGTTAGTAAAATATAGACTTTGTACATACGTAATTTAAAACACTGTTCTGAAAAAGCAGCCTTTACATTTAATAAATTAACACTGGAAAATGATTTATAAACGTCAAAATAATTGAAAAATATATAGGCATACTTAGGCTTAACCACTTGCTTAAGAAAGCATGAGTAATGTTGCTGAGATATTTCTTTTTTTGTTTTTAAGAAATTGCTAGGAAAAAAACATTCATTTAGTCATTGTTCATAAACATCAACAGGATCTGAAAATTTATAAGTAAGTGTTTCAGAACTACCATTAATATGTGGTTCACTTAACACAGAAATAATGCCAGCAGGAGAAACATTAAAGACATCATTCTGGACAGTTTTAAATGTCTTTTTAGTATTGTCTGTTGACTTTATTCCCATCACTTTGTAAATGTCTTTATCAGCATGAAACTTCTGAATAATGCATGCATACCTGTATACAACAGCTGTATCACTAAACACTTTGCAAAGTAAAAATGATCCATTAGACAAGACTGAATCATCTGTTAACTTGCTTTGAACTACTTGGTTCTGCTGGTGCTTGAAATCATTTGCACTCTGAATAAGTTTGTAGGTCCTTCCACTACTATGCTGCCCAGAAAAAACAGAATTTTCCAAAAGTGTGACGATTTTTTTTATCAGAAGAGAGTTGTGCAAAATGATATTTTCGAAGCCCACTTATGGGCAAACAGTTATTCCTTTGGCTTTCCAACAGTCTCTTTACTGCTTCAGTTCTTGGCTCTGGAACATAAATCACAATAATACTTTTGGCAAGATCTTTTGCAGCTGTTGCAAATTCTTCTGCATTATTTACTACTATGTTTTTCTGGGGAGTATGGAACGAAAAATGACTCTCTTCAGTTCTCCTCTGATGCCATCACGTGGATCCTTTCCATGAGCTGTTTCGAAGTAACTTCGATCAGCTGTTACACCAAAATCTTATTCATGAAAAAGAAGATCACAAACAGAGAACTGGCTTTTGAACTGACTTGCAGCTCCAACACTAAAGTAATGGACATGTGAAATTGGGAACCCAACTTTTGTTTTTAGATGTGCTAAAATTGCCTGATTGAAAGCATGGACACTGTCCTTACTATGTTCTAAAGAATCAGATACAACACAGTAGTTTATATGCTTCAGTTCAGGGCACTTGTAATACACAATGGCTGTAAAAATAGACACACTGGGTAAACACCAGTGAGCCTGCATGATCTCAGATTGATGTTTTATCGAAAAGTTTTCTGAGAAATCCTCAAGTACAACAATGTCTGTTTTGGGAAGGACACGCTTTAACGTGCGCAACTCGGAGTGCTGCCTACGCGCACTGCAAACATGCCTGGTCAAACTGTGTAATTGTAAATAAAGTTGTACCTTTGCTACTGACAACTTTGTTCGCATTTCTTGTTTCTTTGTATGACCTTCTTCTAGACACCTTTTTTAAAAAGTTATTCTTTCGTTTAAATCTAATCCTTCAAAATAGCTGTCAAGATTTGAAGTGCCACACTCTTCACAATTCCTGTCTATACAGCTGATATTGGAATCACAAACTGTTTTCTCAAGTACTTCATCTAAACTTTTTGGTATGCTTGACACGTGCTTGTTCAAAGACCTTTATAACATAGCAGACACAAACTTCTCAATCTCTTAGTGTTATAGGTACAACATGCTTTGGTCATAATTGTTTAGATTTTGACAGTCCAATGGGTAACTCTCCATGCTCTTTGCAGAAAAGTTCATAAATTTCTTTAATATTGTACATCAAAAATCTCTTTTTGCCTGTACTCTTTACCACGTTCAATAGAATTCCTTTCTGCCAGGGCACTGCCAGCTTATGTCATCTCTTTCATAAAATTGTATCACTATCTGTATATTTTGATTTGGCACAGAATCCCTTCTTTTTTTTCTTTCAAATACTGATTGTTTGGGTTTTACATTCCTAGCAGTAAAGCCAGCAACTTCAAAAAAATTATTAAGTTTTTGAGGTGAAAAGGATTTGATGAGTTTTCCAAGAACTTCGGGATGCTTGGAAGGTGATTTTGGGAGACATCTCTTGACCCTAGTGGTAGCTTTACCTAACATGATAGGTGACATTTTTAATGTTGGATTTGCACTGGTTTGACGAACAAGGGCATGTTGCATCTTTTTCTTTTCTTTTTCATATTTTCGTAAATGACATATCTTTCCCTCAGCTAATAACTTCTGTCATTTTGCTTTCTTTCTCTTACAATCTTTTTGATGATACACTTCTGCTGTTACTAGATCATTCATTTTTCGTTTTCTGCATTCCTTAGCACACTCGGCACCAGTTTTGGCCATCACACCTGCACATATATTCAAGAAACTGAACCAAAGTAGCAATTGAATTTACATTACATTTCCAAAAATTTCGTAGTAAGCCATTGATGTACATTACATTTTATTTGCAAGCTCAAAGAGTGAACATATGCTCAGCTGAACCAAAGTAGAATTGAATTTACATTACATTTCCAAAAATTTCATAGTAAGCCATTGATGTACATCACATTTTATTTGCAAGCTCAAAGAGTGAACATATGCTCAGCTCAAAGGAGATATGCCATGATTGTTTAGAGTATAAATTAAAAATTACAAAGCCAAAAAATTGAGAAATTCTTTTTACATGTTTTTAGAAGTGTTGCACATAACAATGTCACCCAGTCTTTGCAGAGTAGGCTACGATATTCTTTCACTGTTAATAATTATAAAAATATTTGGAAGTTGTCAGGTAAATACTAACAATAGTAACAAGATGCCTCAGCATGTAAATATTTGATACACTTGCTTATATAGCATATGGAATTATAGCCTACATTCTTCACCCAGTCTTTTGAAGTAATCAGGCTTATTCGAAAAAATGTTTCAGACTTATGCATAAATAAACAAACTTTGTTTACATTAAACTAATACTTACTTTCAAATTGTTTATAACCTTACAACCAGCAGATTTACACTTCCAACATAAACAGCCACTTGAAACCTATACAACAACGGAGAGAGAGAACAGAAAACTGTAGGGAAAACATCTGACAGAATTGTTTCATTGGCTAGCTAGGTAAAGATATGCTGTGAGTGGCTGATTTCGTTTTTAGAGGTAAACTCAAATAGACATTTATAACAAATGTCCTTCCGTAACAAAAAATGTCCTTCCGTAACAAGTTTTACAAAATAAATATTTATTAAATAGTCGTGTTTCATGTGGTTTTATGGTACTGAAGACATCATAATACTATTATTAGGAAGTTATGTAAAAGAAAATTTTATGTTAACTGTTCATTATATTTGATATTGAAATTATGTCAACAATTTGTTACGGAAGGACATTTACAATTTTGGGGGAAATTTTATGTCTTTGATAAACATACCAAATTCCTTCTTTTAATACCAATGTATTCCTGTTAGGCTAACTTAAGTGCCCACATAGATTTTGTCACAGGATCATCAATTTGTGTGATACAAATAATAAAAATGAAATCTCCTTCCATAACAGAAAATATTTTATTTTTTCTAAATGTATGAAAAAAAATCACACTAATAATTATTTAAAAACAAAAATGACTATAGCATATGAAACTACATAGTTTTCTGAACAAGATAGCAGAAGTTTTATGGTGATTAAAAGGTTTTCGAATTTCAGTACTTGTGGCATACAATATCGTGGCCTGATCCGTCAATGTTTCAGTGACTACTGTAGCAGAATTTTGTCTAAAGATCTTTTACAACACCCAAAGAAATTCTGGTCATGTGTAGAGGCTGATAGTGTTATCAAGGTTTGTGCCCAGTCACTCATGTATAAGACAGGAATGGGAATTGAGGGCAGCAGAGCAATAGCAAAGATACTTAATTCCGTTTCCACATGTTCCTTTACAAAGGAAAATCCAGAACTGCCCTTTTTTAATTCTTGCACCACTGAAAAGATGAGTGAAATAAATATTAAGTGTCAGTGACACTGAGAAACAGCTTAAACCATTGAGATTGAACAGAGCTCCTGGATCCAGTGGAATTGCTATCAGATTCTATACTGAATTTTCAGCTGGGTTAGCTCCTTTTATAGCTGTAATTTATTGTGAATCCCTTGAGCAAAAACCAATGCCCGGTTGTTGGAAGGAAGCATGTCACACCTGTTTACAAGAATACTGGTAGAAGTGAGCCACAAAACTACCATCCTGTATCCTTGACATTGATTTGCTGTAGAATCTTAGAAAATATTCTGCTCTCAAACATAATGAGGTATCCGCAACATAATGACCTCCTCCATACGAACCAGCATGGATTCCGAAAACATCAATCATGTGAAACCCAACTTGCACTTTTCTCGTATTACACACTGAAAGCTTTTCATTAAGGCAATCAGGTGGATGTAGCATTTCTTGATGTCTGAAAAACGTGTGGTTCAAGACTACCCCTACACTTACTAGCAAAAGTAGAGTTGTATGGAGTGTCAATTGAAATTTGCGACTGGAATGAGGATTTTTTGTAGGACGGATGCAGCAAGTTTTCTTGGAGGGAAGTCATTCACAGATGTAGAAGTAACTTCGGGTGTGCCCCAGGGAAGCATTTTTGGACCCTTGCTATTTATGTTGTATATTATTGAACTCTCAGACAATACTAATAGTAACCTCCGACTTTTTGCATATGATGCAAACATCTGTAATGAAGTACTGTCTGCAAGAAGCTGCATAAATATTCAGTCAGTTCTTGATCAGATTTCGAAGTGGTCTAAAGATAGGGAAACTTGCTTTAAATGTACACAAAATGGGGAAGAAAAAAGGCCAGCTGGGGTGGCCAAGCGGTTCTAGGCGCTACAGTCTGGAACCGCGCGACCGCTACTGTCGCAGGTTCGAATCCGGCCTCGGGCATGGATGTGTGTGATGTCCTTAGGTTAGTTAGGTTTAAGTAGTTCTAAGGTCTAGGGGACTGATGACCTCAGATGTTAAGTCCCATAGTGCTCAGAGCCATTTGGAAAAAAAGTAGTATCTTACCACCACAGGCATGGTGTGAATCAGTCAGGAATATACTACAATGCCTCTATTCAGCATGCATTTAGGCACTTAAACAATCATTCTTTCTGAGCTCTATATGCGAATAGAATGATAAAAATGCTAGTAACTGGTACAGTCTGCCATTCACAGTGGTTTGCTGAGTATTTATGACCTACTGTAGACAAAACTTTACAAAGGGCCGTTGGTGCTCTTACCTTGAAGCATATATTGGTAACATCTGCTTCAAGTGATGATGGGAAGTTAAGGTGGCAGAACAGCTGATTTGTGTAGTTAATAACAAAATTGTTCTAGTTTCAGTTGCTGGAGAAACAAATATTGCATTTTAACATAACATCCCATAGGATAGTACGTATCATAGTGCGATCAAACAGAAGCTCCGTAGACAAATGTGGATACACAGAAGCGTGTAATGAATTATTTGGCACAGTTGTTATTTTTATAATTTTGCAGACGAGGTCTGTTAATGCAACTCGGTAAGACTTAATATTTGTGCTACACACGTTTTGATTCTGTGTATTTACAGAAGTCATATATTATGTCTCATTCATGACACTTCATAAATAAAATGAAGTGAAACGTGTATGATATAAAAACAAGTGAACTTTTATTTAGTTATTTGGATGCACCACACCGCCAAGAAAACAATTATATATGAAAAAAAGGAATTCCTGAAAATATAAAAATGATGGCAACATAAGGATTTTATTCAAAAGTATGCATCACGACCTCGTATTCTTTTTCTTTTTGTTGACTTTGCCAAATTGTCTCCTCCAAACACAGCTGCATTGATTTCCACAGTAAATGCGTCCCCATGAAGTTTCTCACTTTCTTTCTCACACACTTCAATACACACTTCTCTGCAGAAGCTTCTCCAATTACAACTGTCTTCTCAGATAACTACAGTTCATAAGTAATAAGTTTCTACACCTTGACATGCAAAGAAAAATTAACTGAAAAATTTTTGCAAGACTTCATTCACCTTAGAAAGCAACCATAGATATTAATACTGTATTTGGCGTTCTTGTAAGTATCCAGTAAGAAATTGCATAACAGGTGACTTCAGAGAAAGAGTGCTCTTTTGAGAAACAGTTTTATTTAAATTCATTGTGTTTTGATGCATGGCTTCCAAATGAGTTTGTTATAGGGACCTTGTCTTTATGTAACGCAAAGGCAAATTAGTTACCTGGTGTGTGTCTCACAGATTTATCACCAGTAGTAGAAAATTTCCAAAGTTTGGTGGAGATATGAACCTCATTTACCATATGAAAGTAAATATCTGATGCACTAGAGCTGCAAAAAGACTGCTAGAGTTAGTTGTAGCATTTGCAGAAATTGTTGGTTTGAGACGAGTAAGATTGGTACAGAAAATTGAAAGTTTGTATCGATAAAAATATTTACACTGTCAGTAATTTTTTTTTCTTTGGGTTGGCGAGAAATAACCCCCAAGACCCAGCCTCACCGTGCTTCAATGTGCTGTGATCAGAAGAAACTACTCAACATATAAGACAGGTGTTAACAGAACCTAAATTATTCCTTGCTTATCATTGCCAGTACTGTTACAGGTTGAGAGACATCACACTTACATGAACTTTAGGCTATGCTACAGATTATTCTCTCACATCAACCTAAAATCCGTATTCCCATTCGTTGGCTTTGCCAAACCACAACCAATCTGTTGCCTTCCAACCTAACCTAGATATTGGGCTATGCTACAGATCAGTCTGCCACCACAACCAGCTTTTTTCACTTTCACATTTGTTGGGTTTGCAAAATAACAGTTAGAATGTTGCCTTCTAACCTAAAATAGACATTGGGATACGCAACAGGTCACAATAAAAACACCAGGATTCTACAGTAACAGAAAATTAAGGAATGACTGTCCACTCAACAGGGATCATTTATGAGAGTCTTGTCAGTAGTACCAAAATTGCTTATATTATACAAATTATTTCACATCTGTCACAAAATAAAAATTTCTGTGGTTTAGGGAGCTCCCATAGTAACTGCTTCAATGTAAAAAGTGCCCAACTGCTCCATACATCAATAATAGTCATGCTAAGATGCAGCAAAACTAGTAAATTAATTAAGGGCCATCCATAGAACATGAATAATTCATAGTAGCCTGTCATCAGTACAACATTCCGCATTCCAGAATAAATCATAATTATTATTTCACCATAGAAGGTGCTCTGTATAACAGTAATAGAAACACCAATATACTGTTACAGCAGAAACTGAAGAAAGGACGGACTACACAACGCATGTAATTTGTCTTTTACTGAAACAAAAATTCACAATTGTATACAAATTACTTCTGATCAGACTGTTAAAAAACAAAATTTTCTGTTATTTAACAGATCCTGTTATAACCATGTGAACATAAAAAGTGCCAATTGCTATTTACGTCAATAATAGAAACACCAACTATAAATTAATGAAGGGTTGTCTACAAAATGTGAATAATTCATAGGAGTCTGTCACCAACACAGCATTCCACATTTTAGAATAAATCATTAGTAATATTTCACCATACAAATTAATATATATATATATAAAACAAAGATGCTGTGACTTACCAAACGAGAAAGCGCTGGTAGATAGACACAATAAAAAACGCGCACACAAATTTCAAGCTTTCGTAACCCAAGGTTGCTTCATCAGGAAAGGCGAAAGGATGTGGGTTTTAAGGGAGAGGGTAAACTACCATTGCTTATATATATATAAACAAAGATGATGTGACTTACCATACGAAAGTGCTGGTAGGTCGATAGAAACACAAACAGACACATACATACACACAAAATTCAAGCTTTCGCAACAAATGTTGCCTCATCAGGAAAGAGGGAAGGAGAGGGAAAGACGAAAGGATGTGGGTTTTAAAGGTGAGGGTAAGGAGTCCTTCCAATCCCGGGAGCGGAAAGACTTACCTTAGGGGGAAAAAAGGACGGGTGCGCGCGCGCGCACACACACACACACACACACACACACACACACACACACACACACACACACACACACACACACACATATATATATATACAGACACAAGCAGACATATTAAAAGGCAAAGAGTTTGGGCAGAGATGTCAGTCGAGGCGGAAGTGCAGAGGCAAAGATGTTGTTGAGTGACAGGTGAGGTATGAGTTTGTTTGTTTTTCTATCGACCTGCTAGCGCTTTTGTAAGGGAAAGTCACATCATCTTTGTTTTTAAATATATTTTTCCCGCGTGGAATGTTTCCCTCTAATATATATATATATATATATATATATATATATATATATATATGGTGTGGCTAGATACTGACGCTTATGATCATATTCCTACTGGCCATTTCTATAGTTAGTGTATACCACTTTAATGGCTTCTACCAGCACTTTCTCGTGTGTGTGTGTATATATATATATATATATATATATATATACACACACGAGAAAGTGCTGGTAGAAGCCATTAAAGTGGTATACACTAACTATAGAAATGGCCAGTAGGAATATGATCATAAGCGTCAGTATCTAGCCACACCAGTATGTGTAGAAATAATGCAAGTGATTCATATTTTCTGGCTAACAGCTTGTCATCTGCTCTACAGAGGCTTTTATCCAATTGGTTGCAATCACAATACAAGCATAGATGTTGCAAACATTTGCACTATCCTGCAAGGCATGTGAATGGCCTTCAGTAAGGTTTAGCTCATACTGTGTACCCTTTTAGTGACACACATATTTTGATTCATCATGACAAAATGGGTTATGTGATATTGAGGCAATGTTAGTTATTTAAAGATATATTTTTAAACTCTCAGTGATATGAGTGAGGGAGGTGACAGAGGAACAGCAAGGTACACATTACTGATGCATGGCTCTTGGTCTCGAGTGGGAGGGAATGTTCTGCAATGGTCACTTCCCTGAACAAGAAGAGAGTGCGAGACTATTAAGTTCAGTCTCAGTGGAGAAATATATTTACTGAAATACTGTTAGTCTCAGTGGCAGAAACTGCCAGAGAGATATTCTGCTCACAATGCGCTTTACTGTTAAAGCTCTGAGAGTGTATGTTCATAGAAGGATCAACCAATATATTGCTTCATACTATGTACATCATGAGAAAAGTCCATAATTGTAAAAGTGGAGAGATTTGAACCCACACAAATGCTCACCAACAGTTGTCCTTCCTGCGAACCATTCACATCTTGAACAGGGAAGGGGGAAGTGACGGTGGTACACAAAGTTCCCTTTGCCACACACAATAAAATGGTTTGTAGGCTGTACACAGTTACTCATCCCAAGGAATTGTTGAGCAACATTAGTCTATTGACTGTATTTCATTCAATTACTTCAGCTAACCTTACAAGCATAGTTGCTGGTAATCTGTGAGCCATGGTCAATTAATTAAGCCCAGGTGGAGACAAAGAGACAGGGGTACTACCACACTGTATATTAAGAAATCCCCAGTCCAGTCACAAATTCCCTTTGAACATTGGTGTGTTACTGAGTCAAATGCTTTTCAGAACTCAAGGATTACTGCAGCCATCAGATCACCTTGAAGTGAATTTCGGGATGTCGTGTGGGAAAAGTGTGAGTTGAGTTTTTTATGACTGATGTTTCCAGAATCCATGCTGGTTAGCAGTCATTTTGTCTAGTTGGAGCTCAGATTATATTTTTTAAAAATTTAAGAGATTGATGTTTTTGACAGAGGATGTTATTTTTGTGGGTCATTATAGAGAGTGCTTCTTGTAGAGTGGTTTATTTTAGTAGGATCATTTGGGTTAATTATATACTGATAGTTTTGCATGCCAGGGAAGATTATGTGCTATGAAGAAGACAGAATCAAAAACTACAGTTTCTTAATAACGTATTTGTCCTGCAATCATTTTACAATTATTATTGTAATTGTGAAGAATAGGCTGAAGAGACTAGTCACGAAGAATCAATGCACATTGAAGTGGAATACGGAAGCACTAAGCAATGAAGAGATACTCTTGAAATTCTCTGAGGATATAGAAACCGGTACTGTGATAATGAATATCTCAGTAGGCAGTTCAAACAATGGAAAATCCAGTATGGAATAATGAAAAGATTATGAAGAGGATAGATTGCTACTCACTGTACAGAGGACTACTAAACATGTAAGATTTTGGCCAGAAGGCCTGCTTCTGTAAAACTCTCTCTCTCTCTCTCTCTCTCTCTCTCTCTCTCTCTCTCTCTCTCTCTGGCTACCGGGGCTGGACTGTGAGCAACTGCACAGGATGGGAGAGGGAATTTGGTTGTGCGGATTAGGAGGAGGCTGAGGTGGGGAGGGGACAGTAAAGGGCTGCTTGTGGGAGTATACGGGGATGAGGTGGAGAGAGGGTGGGGCAGCTAGGTGCAGTTAGGGGGTTAGACAGAGAGGGGGGGGGGGAGGAGGGTGAAAGGTAGAGAAGTAAAAAGACTGTGGTTGCCATTGTGGACTAGAAGTGGAATTGAAGGCTGCGGAGTGGGAACACGGAAGAGAATAGTTGGGTGAAGGACAATGACTAACGAAGGTTGAGGCCACGAGGATTAGGGGAACGTAGGATATATTGCACAATTCAGAAAAGCTGATGTTGGGAGGAGGGATCCAGATGGCACAGGCTGTGAAGCAGTCATTAAAAATGAAAAACTGTGTGGTGGGCAGCCTGCTCAGCAACTCGATGGTCCAGCTGTTCCTTGGCCACTGTTTGTTGGTGGCCATTCATGCATACGGACAGGTGTTGGTTGTCATGCACATGTAGAACGAAGCACAGTGGTTGCAGCTTAGTTTGTATGTCACATGACTGGTTTCACAGTTAGCCTTGCCCTTGATGGGCTAGGTGATGCCTGTCACTGGACTGGAGTCGGTGGTGGTGGGAGAATATGTGGGACAGGTATTGGATCTAGGTCTGTTACAAGGATATGAGCCATGAGGCATTTCAGGGCATGAAGAGAGATAGTTGAAACCCTGGCACATAATGTGATTCAGTTGCTTCAGTCCTGGCTGGTATTGAGTCATAAGGGAATGCTCCTCTGTGGCCGGACAGTGGGACTTTGGGAGGTTGTGGGTGACTGGAGAGATAATGCATGTTAGATCTGTTTATTTACAAGGTCGGGAGGGCAATTATTGTGTGTGAAGGCCTCAGTGAGACCCTTGGTATATTTCAAGAGGGACTGCTTGTTACTACAGATGTGACGGCCATGGGTGGCAAGACTGTGTGGAAGGGAATTCGTGGTATGGAGCAGGTGGCAGCTTTCAAAGTGAAGGTATTGTTGGCGGTTGGTAGCTTTGATATGAATGGAGGTACTGATGTAGCCATCTTTGAGGTGGAAGCCAGCATTGAGGAAGGTGGCTTGTTTGGTTGAAGAGGATCAAATGAAGCGAATGGTGGAGATGATTGATGGAGTTCTGTTGGAGCGTGGATAGGATCCTCACCCTCAATCCAGAACACGGAGATGTCATCAGTGTATGTGAACTATGTGAGGGGTTTGGGATTCTGGGTGGTTAGGAAGGATTCCTCTTGATGGCCCATTAGTAGGCTGACATAGGATGGTGTCAACCGGGTGCCCATTGTCATATCCCAGATTTGTTTGTAGATGATGCCTTTGAAGGAGATATAATTGCGGGTGAGGATGTAGTGGATCATGCTGACAAGGGAGGTTACAGGTTTGGAACCCATAAGGTGCTGGGAAAAATAGTGTTCAGTAGCGGTTAGGGATGTTAGTGTAAAGGGGGGTGGCATCAATAGTGACGAGCAGGGCACCATACGGTAGAGAACCAGGAACTACGGAGAGTCAGTGGAGGAAATGGTTAGTATCTTTTCTATAGAAGAGTAGATTGGTCTATAAGAGTAGAGATTTTTCTCAGTGGGGGTACAGTAACTGGCCACGATAGGACATCCTGGGTGGTTAGGTATATGGACTTTAGGAAGCATGTAGAAGTTAGGAGTGTGGTAAATGGTCAGGGTGAGGAGAGAGGTACCTCGGGAGAGGCTCTGGGATGGGCCTAAGGATGTGAGGAGAGACTGGAGATCCTGCTGGATTTCTGGAATGGGGTCACTGTGGCAGGTTTTGTAGGTCGATGATTCTGAGAGCTGGTGGAGTCCTTTTGCCAGGTAATCCTTGCAGTTCAAAACAACAGTGGTGAAGCTCTTGTCAGCAGGTAGGATACTAATGTCGGGATCAGATTTTAGGTGGTGGATTGCAGTTCTTTCTGTGGATGTAAGGTTAGCTTGCATGTTGAGGGATTTGGGGAATCAGTCATGCACTCTACAAGCTAAGCTGGAACCACTGTGATTTGTTCTACATCGGCCTGGTAACCAACAAGCTGTCTGTCTACATGAATGGCCACCAACAAACTGTGACCAAGAAATAGCTGGACCATCCAGTTCCTGAGCACACTGCCCAACATAACATGCTTAATTTTAATGACTGCTTCACAATCTGTGTCGCCTCGATCCTTCCTACCAACACCAGCTTATCTTAATTTCGTGGGTGGGAGCTTCCTGTGCAATGTATCCAACATTTCCATAACCGTCCTGGCCTCAACCTTTGTTAGTCATTGTCCTTCACCCACCTATCCCCTTCCATGTTCCCACTCCCCAACCTTCTATTCCACAAGCACACCCACAGTGTTTTTACTCCCCCCCCCCCCCCTCCTCCCCCCTCAGTCTAACATACTGACTTCACCTTGTGCCTTACCCTCTCTCCACCTTATCCCTATATGCTCCCTCAAACGGCACTTTACTGTTCCACATCACTACCCTGCTCTCCTTCCCCCTCCCCGCCCCAGCTAGGATGTATAACATAGATCACAACCTTGATTGGAAAACCCACACCTTAGAATTAATGAAGCCATAGTTGTAGTGCACACAATTACAGTTGCAGGAGATTTAAAAGTCAAGCAGTTTCTTTGTGCTGCATATTTCCATTTACTAATGAGCTTTAAAAAATCATTTTTGTGGAAGCTCTATTTTGAGGGATATTATTTTCTGAATATAGAAACATGTTAGAAGAAGTGCATCTGATGTTTGTTTTAGAACATCTGGTAGAAATAACTTCAAAAAATGTAGTATTGTGAAACAATTCATCATTACTAATTTTTGTCTCTTCTCAGAGAAATATAATACCAAGACCATATTCAAGTCATCAGAACTTTAAGGGTTTCACATTAGCACAGAATGTAGTCTAAATACTAGGTTTCACACATGTTCAACTGACCAGAGCATATTAAATTGCTGGTGGATAATGTAGTGTATCATAAAAGACTGACTTAAAACAGAGAACTCTTCATTAGACAACTTGCATTCCATTGAAGAGAATCTTCACAAAAACTTTTTACACTAGTGTATTAGTTTATAATCTAATTAATGTTAGAACTATGATTACAGTTTAATAAAAATAATGTTCTTAACTACTTTTCACATCCAAGTGGCCCCTATCCACAAGAGCATTCATGTGCTTGTGTCTGTATGTGTGGATGGATATGTGCGTGTGTGCGAGTGTATACCTGTCCTTTTTTCCCCCTAAGGTAAGTCTTTCCGCTCCCGGGATTGGAATGACTCCTTACCCTCTCCCTTAAAACTCACTTCCTTTCGTCTTCCCCTCTCCTTCCCTCTTTCCTGATGAGGCAACAGTTTGTTGCGAAAGCTTGAATTTTGTGTGTATGTTTGTGTTTGTTTGTGTGTCTATCGACCTGCCAGCGCTTTTGTTCGGTAAGTCACCTCATCTTTGTTTTTATATATAAAAAGAGCATTCATTATGATTCATATAATTTAATGTTGTTAACTCGAAAGCACTGTAATGACTAGTAACTAGAGATGTTGAGAAAAATTAAAGTTGAGTTTAAATTTGTTGGAAAAAATCTTAGCTCCACATTTATTTGCAGTGACCAGGCAATGAAGCAGTTCCTTTTACATCTTGATGAAACACTGGCATTAGGGAAGAAGTTTATTATCCAGGATTTGGATGAAACACATCTTTTTATATCAGCTGATATTGTTGAGGTTCTTCAAGCTCGTGTTGATGATCTAATGGACCAGATAAGTTTCCCCTTGGCTGACAGAGGGTTGTAAGAATTGAACAATTGTGATTGCTTTCATTACACTCTACCATGGCATCTGCAAGAGAATCAGGACGGCTGAAAGATGCCAATCAGAAAAGGGTACTAGATGAAGCTGCACGTCACAGGAGGGCCAGAAAAGCCCTTGAAGCTCTTGAACAAGATAATTTCCATGAAGATCCACATGCTGACCTTGGTAAGTGTATTTTTGCTTGCAGAGTGTGTATGAAAATGCAATTTTTTTATTTATCATTTTTCTGATCTCTTTTGATTCAATTGTATATGTATTTCAGTTGCTTGTAATTTACATTTCTTCATAACTGTGGAATAGTTTTAAAAAATCACTGTTTCTCAAGAACAGGTGTAGTGTTGATCATGTCATCTTTTACCTCATGCATGACATACAGTTTGTAGGGTTAATTTGTTTTGAAACCAGTGCCACCTTGCTGTGAGGATAGTGGAATAATTTGCTTGAGATAGTTTGAGGCTGAGGGATGCGTAGATGATCAGGAAATGAATCTTGCCATGTAAAATTTTTTACATAAACAAGCTCAATATTCTTCTGACCATGTAGCTTAATTGGTTGGAGGGCGCATAAATAATACTAAAAGTGTCGCTAAGCTTTGGAGGAGTCACTCAGAGCTAACAGAAAACGTACATATACTTGCATGGCTACATTGTCCTGGCCAAAACATTGTACTAGTATTGCAATTTGACTGGGACAAGGGTTGTATCAGGTGGAGTGCGTGATGGGAGGAATGAGGTGCGAAGCAGGAGGGAGAGTTGGAGGGAATGGTATTAGAGCCAGCTGG
Source organism: Schistocerca serialis cubense (assembly GCF_023864345.2). NCBI lineage: Eukaryota > Metazoa > Arthropoda > Insecta > Orthoptera > Acrididae > Schistocerca > Schistocerca serialis. The sequence goes on from NC_064639.1 coordinate 467,445,673, forward strand.
GAGTCAGAGATAACAAGTACACAGGATAGGAATGTGACAGCAGTGAGCTTGCTCTGACACAGGTGGAGGGAGTTGCATTGCTGTTCACAATAATGGGGAGGAGTGGCATGGGAGAGGGAGGTAGAACTGGAAGAGGGAGACTGTAGAGAGGAGGGTGTGAGTATAGAATGAGTGAAGAGACATGGGGACAGGGGTGGTGGTGGATGAGGAACAGGGGCTAGCTGAAATTGAGGCCAGAAGGATTGTGGGATTGAAGGATGTATTATAAGAACAATCCCCACATGCGTATTTCAGAAAAGCTGGTACTGGAGGCAGGGGCAGGGTCATCCAAACAGCACAGGTTGAGAAACAGCCATTGAAATCAAACACGTTGTGCTTAGCAGTGAGTTCTGAAGCTGGGTGCTCAACTCTACTCTTGGCCATAGTTTGGCAGTGACCATTCCTTCAGGTGAACAGCTGTTTGGCAGTACCCACATAAAAGGCTGGGCAGGAGATACAGCTGACGTCATATGAGGTCTGTTCAAAAAATTCTGGGCCATTTGTAATTTCGTGCCAATGGTGTGCTGGAGCGAAATGCAGTTGGCATCCCTGCACATGTTGGTGTTTACAGTGTAGTCGCTGGAACTTTCAATATTATATATATGTTAGTTATTGTTCAGTGCTGTACTCAGTAGTACATTGTGTGAATTTCGAGATGGCAGAGTTAGAGGAGCAGTGCGTCTGCATTAAATTTTACGTGAAACTCAAGAAAACGTTCACAGAGGCACACCAAATGATGCAGAAAACCTATGGTGATGAGAGCTTAAGCCATACTTGGTGTTTCAAATGGTTCACATGGCTTAAAATTGGCTGGGCATAAGTTAAAGGTGACCCTTGTTCAGGACGCTCTCTGACATCTACTGACAACGCTCATGTCAGGAACATCAATGAAATTGTGCGTACCAGTTGAAGACTGATTTTCTGAGAGATTGCAGAAGAATGTAGTATTTCAGTTGGATCATGTCTTGAAATCCTGACACTGCATCTAGGATTGAATCTTGTTGCTGCCAAGTTCACCCTATGGCTCATGAGTCAAGACCAGAAACACTTTTGCCTCACAATCTGTGAAGAGCTTTTAGATCGCGCAGATGAGAGGAGGATGTTCCTTAAGAGAATCATAACTGGTGATGAGATGTGTGTCTACGTTTATGATGTTGAGGCCGTGATTCAGTCTTTGCAGTGGATCGGAAAAGGTTCTCCAAGACCAAAGAAAGCTCAACAGGTCAGGTCAAATGTCAAGATCTTGCTGGTAGTTTTCTTTGACTTCATCATGAATTCATGCCACAGGGACAAACTGTTAATCAGTGGTACTGTCGGGATGTGTTGCGACGCCTGCAAGAAAGTGTGAGAGGAAAATAGCCTGAAATGTGGTGAGACAGTTTATGGCTCTTGCATTACGTTAACACACCTGCATGTTCATCCCTGTCGGTGTGTGACTGTTGCACAAAGAATGAAATCACTGTGATGTCTCATCCTTGTACTCTCCAGACCTGGCCTGTGTGGACTTTTTTCATTTCCAAAGTTGAAAATCCTGTTGTAAGAATGAAGATGTGCAACAATAGACGAGATACAAGAAAATTATGAGACACCACTTCGTGCAATCCAGCAAGAGGTGTACCAAGACTGCTTGCGGAAGTGGAAACAGTGTTGGGAGCAGCATGTCAGTTGTGGAGGAGAGTGTTTCAGAGACCATGCACAACAAGTAAAAGGCAAGTGTAGAAAAATTTTGTGGACAAAGTTCCGGAATGCTTTACGAGTGTAGTACAAGATATGTATTGGCAGGGCATGTCTTGCATCTGTGTTGCAAGAGGTTAGGAGTGGGTGTTGGACCATGATATTCTGCAAATTAGGTGGAGGTGGGTTGTGAAATGAAACTTTAGGAGAGGGAGTAGGATGTTCCTCGTTTTCAGGCAGTTATTCCAGTCTGGTGTGACATTGCATAATGGGAAGTGGGGTGTTACTTTACAGCTGACTCATGGACTGGTCAGAGTATTAGAGACAGGTGTAAATATGGCATGGTAAATCTATTTGCAGATTAGGTTTGGAGGATAGTGTTAATCTGTGAAGACTTTCAGGATATTGGATTGCCAGACTGTGGGAGACTTTTCAATGTGCCAGGAAGGGTAGTTGTGAAAATAGCGGTACTGTAGATGTTGGTGGGTGTGATATAGTCAGAGGTTTTTATGGTGCTATCGTAGTAGTGGTGGTCAATATCCAGGAAAGTGACATGCTGGGCTGAGGAGGACCAGGTAAAGTAGCTGAGAGAGGAGGTGCGAGCTTGCAAAAGGTTGAGGATAGTGCCTCCTTGGCCTGGACCCGGATCAAGAAGATATGATTGATGAACCTGGACCACCATTAGAACCCATAACAATTAATTCTCTCACTGAACCTTTGTCTTATCAGGTTTGTGAGATGTACGTTACATTTGGTAAAGTTTCCTTTCAGGTGTGCCAAAATCTCGGGCATCTAAGAAGGGTTCTACAGATGACCCATAAACAGATTGACTTATGAGGTTGCCATGCGGGTGCCCTTGGCTGTGCTGTGTATTATGGTTTGTGTTTCTTCCCCTCAAAGGAAAAGCAGTTTTGAGTAAGGATGCAGTTTGTCAGTTGTATAAGTCAGGAGATGGTGGGTTTGGAGTCAGTAAGAACATCAGTGGAGGTAGTGTTCTACTGATAAGTAGGGTGACAATGAAGTTAAGATGATTGGGAGATGGTGAAGGAAGTGGTTCGTTTCTGATACGGAATGTTAGGTTATAGACAGTGGGTTGGAGGTGTAGTTCAACAAGAGCCAAGGTTCTTCCCATAGGAGCATATTAACCGGTTACTGTGGGTAACCATGATGGTAAGGTTTGTGGGTTTTAGGGAACATATAGTGAGGATGAGAAGGAGCATTAAAAAAGGGAAACATTTAAATTTGAATGACTCATGTTTTGCTTTCATGTAGTCCTACACCCAATCACTGTATTTCACTTTCAGTTTCTGCTCCATGATTCTATCAGTTGCCCAGGCTAAATAGTCCTGAATTTTTTCATTGGAGATATGCTCCAAATAATTCATGCCCATTTCATCTTGGAATCAGAAATGATGGTGCTAATATTGTCGCAGAAGAAGCCGAATAGTGTAGTGGTTATGGTACTAAACTGTTGCATGGAGGGTTGTGAGTTCAAAACTCACCTGAACTGAAACATTTTAGTGTCTGTATTCGGTTCGAGTACATTCTAGTAGTATCCACAAATGGCAAGAATCATTGTACTGGAATGTTCTGTAGCTGTATATATACCGTAAGTGTTGTGGCTGGAGGCAGTTCGCTCCGCGCTCTTGTATGTGCAAGTGCTGAATGAATAAACAGTCATTAAGTGAAGTTTGTGTTAGTCACTCATCTACTTACGCCTTCGTCTACATGACATTATTCTGGTGGAGGCGCTTGGTATTGGAACTTCTGATACCGCACATTATCGACAAAACAGTGGCTCCCATCAGGCCACGACAGAGCCACGGTTTACTTGGCAAGAAACCCGAGTTCGAGCCATAGTCAACAGATCGCAGTCTACCAGAGACAGAAGAAGAAGAGGATGTTGCGATGACAGCAACTGTGTGCCACCACATGAGACATTCTCCCGGGTTCTCTGGCGATGATGGCCAAGATCCAAACAAGTGGCTGAAGGTATATGAGCGTATAGCCAAATTCAACAAATGGGATGACACCATGTGTTTGGCTAACGTATTTTTCTACTTGGAGGGCACTGCCAAGCAATGGTATGAGAATAACGAGGAGAATTTCACAAGCTGGTAAGTATTCCATGCGTAACAGCACAAGTACTTCGGCGACACACAACGTCAGAATTGCAAGGCGGAAGATAAACTAAAGTGTAGAGCGCAGCGTCCAGGAGAAACAAGAGCATCCTATGAGGGTAACCCCAAAAGTAAGGTCTCCAATTTTTTTATAAGTACATAGACCTGTTTATTTCTACAATGGTTTACATCAGTTTACAGCTTGAACATTTTGCTATTATTTGACATAATCACCTTTCTGTTGATGCATTTTTGTAAACAATGTGACAATTTTTGTATGCCCATGTCATACCAGCTTGCCGCCGTGCTGTTTAGAAAGTTATGAACCTCTTCTTTCACCTCGTCATCGGAGATGAATCGCTAGGACCACAATTAACGCTAACAGGTACTGTGAGACTCCGAAAAAACTTAAACGGGCAATTCAGAACTGGAGAAGAGGAATGTTGAGCAAGGGCGTACACATTCTCCATGACAACACTCACCCACACATCGCTCGGCAAACCATTGCTCTCTTGCAACAATTTCAGTGGAACATAACCACCCACCCACCCTATAGTCCTGACTTGGCACCCAGGGACTATCATCTGTTCCCTATGTTAAAAGAACATTTGGCTGGAAAGCAATTTAGCTCCGACGACGAGGTGAAAGAAGAGGTTCATAACTTTCTGAATAGCATGGCGGCGAGGTAGTATTTCATGGGCATACAAAAACTGCGACGGCGTCTACAAAAATACGTCAACTGAAATGGTGATTATGTCGAAAAATAGCTGAATGTTCAAGCTGTAAACTGATGTAAACCATTGTAGAAATAAACAGGTCTATGTACTTACAAACAAATAGGAGACCTTACTTTTGGGATTACCCTCGTACATTCAAGACATCTTGGAGCTGTGTAAAATAGTGGAGCCTTGAATGAAGGAGGAAGATAAGGTTGCACATCTCATGAAAGGTGTTGCTGAGGACATGTATCAAGCCCTACTCCTGAAGGAGGTTTCGACAGCAGACAACTTCATAAAATGGTGCCAGTATATCCAGACAATGCATCAAAAAAGAATTACACGCAAGAAGTGTGAACGGCTTCCAAATGTCGTATCGATGTTTGTGATGGTGGAAGAAACTGATTTCACAAGTGTTCTTCATCAGATAGTGAGAGTGGAAGTTCAGAAGGCACTTGGATTGCACCGCGAGCAAAAAACTGAGACGCTTGAAGAGGTCATAAGGGAGGAAGTGGAACATACATTGAACCCAATCTCTCGTCCTTCATTTCTCTTTAACACGGTAAAAAAGTCGAGACCCAGGTGAAGTTACGTTCCTACAATGCCGCATGAGGAACCTGTTTGGGCACCGACTCCAGGACAATGAAGATGAACAAGATGATGTGGGTGCAGGACGACATAGGTCACCATCGCCACAAGCTAGCCACTGGAGAGTATGGTCCCCAACATGCTGATCAAGGTCTCCATCGTGATTTAGAAGCTCTGGCCGATCACCTAGCCGCCGCAACCTGGAAAATTAAAGGGTGCGACCTTCCTTGTAGGTGAGGCCGCCGAAGAGAAAAATCCTCCGCCGTCGATCACTATAGAAATGATAGGAAACTATGTCAATATCCTCTGGAGAATCATACTCAGCCATTTCGGAGAAGTACCATTGCCAGTTGCACAAAACCGTATTTGTCGACTACAAAACATCTCTGCTGAAGTTGGCTAATGGGATATATGTAAAACCTACAGGAAGATGTCATTCGTGTGGGTATAAGTGGCCAAACACAACCCTTAGAATTCATTGTCTTACAAGAGTGTAGTCATGACGTCATTCTTGGATGGGACTCTTTGAAAGCCTCTCAAGCAATTATAGATGGTGGTTGCTCGAAGATTATGTTAGACGAGTTGAGATACTGTGGACAGGAAGATGCGCATCTGAGTGTTTGGAGACTGTGTGTGCTGAATGAAGTGATCAGTTCCACAGTCAGTGCTAGAAAGGTAGCTATCATGTGTCATGTCATGCATCAACCTATGGATCTTGTAGTGGAATGTAAGAGAGGCATACCACTGAAGAATAACTTGGTCATCCCAGCCTCTCTCATCTCATTTCAGAATGGATGCGGTGAATTGTGGGTAGTTAACTGTTGCTGAGAACCATAGATCCTTCCAAGACGCGTGTGCGTAGCAAACACTGAGCCGTTAATTGAAGAACAGCTGAGCGTCATAGAAATCTCCCATGCTGAGTCTGTTGGCGAAATTAGCGCTACCACTATGAGACGAGATCTTCTAGTTCGACTAGCACCAGATCACACTAAGGAACAACAGAAGAAGCTACTTGCCATTCTTCAAGATTTCTCTGAATGCTTCAATCCACAGGTGAAGAGCAAATTAGACAAATCGACAGTGAAGCACCGAATTAGCACTGGAGACCATCAACCAATAAGCCAGAGAGCATACTGTGTGTAAGCAATGGAATGTCTAATAATTCGGGACAAGGTAGAGAAAACGATGAAGAGTGACATCATTCAGCCTATGCTGAACCCATGGTCGTCACCAGTGGTCTTCGTCAGTAAGAAGGATGGCAGTTGGTGCTTTTGTGTTGATTACAGGAAGCTTAAAAAGGTAACTAAAAAGGATGTTTACCCTCTTCCATGAATTGACGATACACTAGACTGTCCTAAGAAGGCTAAGTTTTTCTCAACCATGGATATGTACTTGGGATACTGGCAAATCGAAATAGATGAGGCTGATCGTGAGAAAACTGCATTCATCACCTCTGAGGGCCTGTATGAGTTGACGGTAATGCCGTTTGGTTTGTGTAATGCACCAGCAACTTTTGAATGAATGATGGGTAAACTTCTAAGGCACCTGAAGTGGATGATGTGTCTTTGTTATTTAGATGACATTATAGTGTTCTCAGAGACATTTGATGAACACATAAAAAGATTGAGGGCTGTTCTTAAGTGTCTCCAACAAGACGGACTGAAACTTAATCCAAGAAAGTGTCTCTTTGGAGCAAAGTACTTGGGCACCTTTTGTCAAGCGAAGGTGTGCGGCCAGACCCAAAGGTGGGAGCTATAACAGAATTTCCTATTCCTAAAAGTGTTATAGATGTGAGAAGCTTCCTCGGATGGTGTTCTTATTACCGTTGTTTTATCAAAGACTTTTGTATCAAAGCCAGGCAACTCCAAGAGTTGCTAAAGCCGATGCTAAATTTACCTGGGGTGGTGCTCAACAAGATTCTTCCGATATGGTGCGAAAAGCTCTGAAGACTGATCCTGTACGTGGTCTGCATGATTAGAGAGCACCTTAGAGAACTACACACAGATGCCAGTGGGTATGGGATCGGTGCTGTTCTGGTGCAGATTTCGGCTGGAAAAGAGAAAGTTATAGCCTATGGTTCTAGGACACTTACAAGAGCCGAGAGAAGCTACACAGCAGAAAGTTGATGAAGAGTGTAGCAGCAAAAGAAGTTATAAGAAGATTACTTCCAGGGCGAGAATCAGTCATCGGGAGTCGGAGTATGCAGGACCGATGACTCGTTCATGGACTAGGAGGATGTAACACCGAGACGCTGTTCTCTTAAGGAGGGAGCAATGTCGCAGAAGAAGCTGAGTAGCTCCGTGGTATAGTGGTTATGATACTAAACTGTTGCATGAAGGGTTGTGAGTTTAAAACTCAGCTGGACTGTACAGTTTTAATTTCTATATTTCATTCGAGTACATTCTAGAAGTACCCACCAATGTCAAGAATCATTGTACTGGACTGTTCTGTAACTGTATATATGCTGTATGTGTTCTGGCCGGAGGCAGTCGCTCTGCGCTCTTGTATGTGCAAGTGCTGCATAAACCTTCGTTAATAGAATTAGTGTTCATCATTCTTCTACTTACACCTTCTTCTACGTTACAGTATTATAACTTAAGCAGCTCAAGGAAGCCTGTGCTTCACCCTGTTAAAACATGCCTAACATGTAAATTGAGGATTTCCCTCTATTCTATATTTTTGACAGAGTTAAAGTACTACCTTGACCTAGGTACAAATTATCATGATTGGCCTCCTGCTGTAGGGTCGAGTGCTCCCTTGGGCATGGTGTGTGTGTGTGTGTGTGTGTGTGTGTGTGTGTGTGTGTGTGTGTGTGTGTGTGTGTCACCTTACTTTGACAAAGGCCTTCTGGCCAAAAGCTTTATTTGTAACAGTCTTTTTGTTGTGCCTATCAGTGACTCAGCACCTCTACTATATGGTGAGTGGCAACTTTCCTTTTTTAATATTGTTACATTCCATCAGGGATTTTCCATTGTTTGAGTTTAGCTAATATTTGGGTATTAGAAACAATCCCTGTGTAACCACTGTGTTTTGAGAGCATATTTCTGTGGAGAGAAAAAACAACCACCTTTCATTTCTGCGACTGGGTTATAGATGTTCTGTTCTCCTGGTATCTTCTCCACGTCAGTAGATAATATGGGAAAGTGCATTATTTATGTAGTGAAGCATTTATTACAAAATTCCCCCAATATGTGAATTAAAGAATGCTAACATATTGTGCCCCCCCCCCCCCCCCCTTAATGAACCATGGACCTTGTCGTTGGTGGGGAGGCTTGCGTGCCTCAGCGATACAGATAGCCGTACCGTAGGTGCAACCACAACCGAGGGGTATCTGTTGAGAGGCCAGACAAACGTGTGGTTCCTGAAAAAGGGCAGCAGCCTTTTCAGTAGTTGCAAGGGCAACAGTCTGGATGATTGACTGATCTGGCCTTGTAACAATAACCAAAACGGCCTTGCTGTGCTGGTACTGCGAACGGCTGAAAGCAAGGGGAAACTACAGCCGTAATTTTTCCCGAGGGCATGCAGCTTTACTGTATGATTAAATGATGATGGCGTCCTCTTGGGTAAAATATTCCGGAGGTAAAATAGTCCCCCATTCGGATCTCCGGGCGGGGACTACTCACGAGGATGCCGTTATCAGGAGAAAGAAAACTGGCGCTCTACGGATCGGAGCGTGGAATGTCAGATCCCTTAATCATGCAGGTAGGTTAGAAAATTTAAAAAGGGAAATGGATAGGTTAAAGTTAGATATAGTGGGAATTAGTGAAGTTCGGTGGCAGGAGGAACAAGACTTCTGGTCAGGTGACTACAGGGTTATAAACACAAAATCAAATAGGGGTAAAGCAGGAGTAGGTTTAATAATGAATAGCAAAATAGGTATGTGAGTAAGCTACTACAAACAGCATAGTGAACACATTATTGTGGCCAAGATAGATACGAAGCCCACACCTACTACGGTAGTACAAGTTTATATGCCAACTAGCTCTGCAGATGACGAAGAAATTGAAGAAATGTATGATGAAATAAAAGAAATTATTCAGATAGTGAAGGGAGATGAAAATTTAGTAGTCATGGGTGACTGGAATTCGAGTGTAGGAAAAGGGAGAGAAGGAAACTTAGTAGGTGAATATGGATTGGGGCTAAGAAATGAAAGAGGAAGCCGCCTGGTAGAATTTTGCACGGAGCACAACATAATCATAGCTAACACTTGGTTTAAGAATCATGAAAGAAGGTTGTATACATGGAAGAACCCTGGAGATACTAAAAGGTATCAGATAGATTATATAATGGTAAGACAGAGATTTAGGAACCAGGTTTTAAATTGTAAGGCATTTCCAGGGGCAGATGTGGACTCTGACCACAATCTATTGGTTATGACCTGTAGATTAAAACTGAAGAAACTGCAAAAAGGTGGGAATTTAAGGAGATGGGACCCAGATAAACTGTAAGAACCAGAGGTTGTACAGAGTTTCAGGAAGAGCATAAGGGAACAATTGACAGGAATGGGGGAAAGAAATACAGTAGAAGAAGAATGGGTAGCTTTGAGGGATGAAGTAGTGAAGGCAGCAGAGGATCAAGCAGGTAATAAGATGAGGGCTAGTAGAAATCCTTGGGTAACAGAAGAAATATTGAATTTAATTGATGAAAGGAGAAAATATAAAAATGCAGTAAATGAAGCAGGCAAAAAGGAATACAAACATCTCAAAAATGAGATCGACAGGAAGTGCAAAATGGTTAAGCAGGGATGGCTAGAGGACAAATGTAAGGATGTAGAGGTTTATCTCACTAGGGGTAAGATAGATACTGCCTACAGGAAATTTAGAGACCTTTGGAGATAAGAGAACGACTTGTATGAATATCAAGAGCTCAGATGGAAACCCAGTTCTAAGCAAAGAAGGGAAAGCAGAAAGGTGGAAGGAGTATATAGAGGGTCTATACAAGGGCGATGTACTTGAGGACAATATTATGGAAATGGAAGAGGATGTAGATGAAGATGAAATGGGAGATACGATACTGCGTGAAGAGTTTGACAGAGCACTGAAAGACCTGAGTCGAAACAAGGCCCCCGGAGTAGACAACATTCCATTGGAACTACTGACGGCCCTGGGAGAGCCAGTCCTGACAAAACTCTACCACTGGTGAGCAAGATGTATGAAACAGGCGAAATACCCTCAGACTTCAAGAAGAATATAATAATTCCAATCCCAAAGAAAGCAGGTGTTGACAGGTGTGAAAATTACCGAACTATCAGTTTAATAAGTCACAGCTGCAAAATACTAACGCGAATTCCTTAGAGACGAATGGAAAAAATACTAGAAGCCGACCTTGGGGAAGATCAGTTTGGATTCATTAGAAATGTTGGAACACGTGGGGCAATACTGACCCTACGACGTATCTTAGAAGAAAGATTAAGGAAAGGCAAACCTACGTTTCTAGCATATGTAGACTTTGAGAAAGCCTTTGACAATGTTGACTGGAATACTCTCTTTCAAATTCTGAAGGTGGCAGGGGTAAAATACAGGGAGTGAAAGGCTTTTTACAATTTGTACAGAAAGCAGATGGCAGTTATGAGTCGAGGGGTATGAAAGGGAAGCAGTGGATGGGAAGGGAGTGAGACAGGGTTGTTGCCCATCCCCAATGTTATTCAATCTGTATATTGAGCAAGCAATAAAGGAAACAAAAGAAAAGTTCATAATAGGAATTAAAATCCATGGAGAAGAAATGAAAACGTTGAGGTTTGCCAATGACATTGTAATTCTGTCAGAGACAGCAAAGGACTTGGAAGAGCAGTTGAACGGAATGGACAGTGTCTTGAAAGGAGGATATAAGATGAACATCAACAAAAGCAAAATGAGGATAATGGAATTTTTATGTTGGTAATGTCATGTATAGATTTAAGTGTCAGGAAGTCATTTCTGTAAGTATTTGTATGGAGTGTAGCCACGTATGGAAGTGAAACATGGACGATAAATAGTTTGGACAAGAAGAGAATAGAAGCTTTCGAAATGTGGTGCTACAGAAGAATGCTGAAGATTTAATGGGTAGATCACATAACTAATGAGGAAGTATTGAATAGGATGGGGAGAAGAGAAGTTTGTGGCACAACTTGACCAGAAGAAGGGATCGGTTGGTAGGACATGTTCTGAGGCATCAAGGGATCACCAATTTAGTATTGGAGGGCAGCGTGGAGGGTAAAAATCGTAGAGGGAGACCAAGAGATGAATACATGAAGCAGATTCAGAAGGATGTAGGTTGCAGTAGGTACTGGGAGATGAAGAAGCTTGCACAGGATAGAGTAGCATGGAGAGCTGCATCAAACCGGTCTCAGAACTGAAGACCACAACAACAACAACAACAACAACAACAACATATTGTGGATTTGTTAGTGTTAGTATTTCATAATAAGCTAGCAATTTACATGGATAACTTGTGCACAAGATAAGATACTCAGTTGTATTCAATATTTAATTGCATAAAGCTTTTAATGTCATTACCATGTTTCACTGCCAATATTTCTTCTGCTCTATCATTTAGGAGAATTAATGCATGTTTATATTACGATATAATTTTAAGAATTTGTGTCCTAACTTTATGAATGTGGTGACAAATTTTCATCAGAGAGATGATTATTTGGCTGCATTTATTCTTACTGTTGAAACACGCTTGTGATTGAATTTAATGCATATCCCCACTGAAAATGCATCTGACCTAATACGGCCTACACTTCATCATCTATACCCTGTGAACCATTTATGAAGTGCCCTGCTGTAACAGCTATTAAGGCTTTTTTCTGTTCAATTCGCACATGGAGTGTGGGAAGAATGATTGTTTAGATGCCTTTGTGTGTGCTGTAATTAATCTAACCGTATCCTCTCCATCCCTATGGGACATATATGTAGAGTGTTGTGGTATATTCATAGATTCATCATTTAAAGCTGGTTTGTGAATCTTTGATGGTAGACTTTCGTGGGATAGTTTCCGTCTATCTTCAAGAGACTGTCACTTCAATTCCTTCAACATCTCATATCACTCTCCCGTGGGTCAAACAAAACTGTGACCATTTGTGCTGCCTTTCTCTGCGTGCATTCAATACTCCCTGCTATGAGTCCCAAACAGTTGAGCAGTGTTCTGTGATGAGTTGCGTGATTGAATTGTAAGCAATCTATTTTGTAGACTGATTGCATTTCCCTAGTATTCTACCCATAAACCAAATTCTGCTACCTGCTTTACCCACAACTGAGCCTAAGTGATTATTCCACTTCATGTCCCTACTGACAATGGAAACTTCCCATTGCACCCCTCTCAGAGTCAGTGGTAAAATGACCTAGTGGATAGCCCATCAAAAATTGAACACAGACCAGTCATGAAAACAGGAAGCAATGTAGAAACAGTGAACGGTCCAAGATCAAGATGTGCAACACTGAGCGAAATGCAAAAACCATGGCATTGTGGTTGTGTGGTCATAGTGTTGGACTGCAAAGCTGAAGACCTGTGTAAAATCCCCCAGCCCCCTTTTCCTCTGCAAACTTATGAACCTTCCATTTGGTCATTGACATGTCTGTTCTCCATCTGTAGTCTTGGTAGTTGTCAAACTATACTTTGGTTATAGAATATGGGTAATATGATAAGAATATATTACTGTCGCAAGCAAATGTGATGAATAGTGAGAGCAGGTGAGATGCCACATAGACCTCTAACAGAAATGAAATCAACAAATAAATGGGTGTGAAATATTTAGGAAGTCAAGAATCAGAACTTCCAAAATGGAACACAAGAATCATAACATGTGGTACTTGTGTAGAACAGATAGGTGGTACACACATCTGGAAGTCCCTTCCTTACACCTCACTGTAGCAAACTGATGTTACACCATAGCACAGACACAACTCTGGAGATTTGAACATGGATCTCCCCCTTTGCAGTCCAACACCTGACAACATAACCACGACACTGTGGCTATTCAAACTCGCTCATTGTTGCACATTTTGAGCTTGGACTGTTCACTATTTCTATCTTGATTCTTTTTTCACAATTCTGTATACCTTCCTGTTTTCATGCTTGATCTGTGTTCATTTTTTAATGGACTGTCCACTAGGCAATCTCACCACTAAACATGAGGGGGTTGCGATGGGGAGTTTCCATTGTATATGTTACACCCAAGTATTTGCGTGAATTTACAGATTCCAATTGTGGCTCACTAATATTATATCCATAGGATACAATGTTTTTTCGTTTTGTGAAGTGCAAAATTTTGCATTTTTTAACATTTAAAGCAAGCTGCCAATCATTGCACCAATTTTAAAGTTTTTCATTGCCTGACAATATTTTGTACAGTTGTGTTCAGATGGAACTTCGTTGTGGATAACTGCATCATCTGTGAAATGTCTGAGGTTACTGCTAATATGGTCCACAAAATCATTAATATACAACATGAATAGCAAGGGACCCATCACATTTCACTGGCATATAATCAAAGTTACTTCTACATCTGTGATCTTCAGTCAAGTTAACAAGCTGTGTTCTCCATGCCAAGAAATTCTTAATCTAAATACTCAGTCTAGTCACATATTTAGCTTCATACTCCGTATGATAATACTTATTACCTAAAGTGTAGTTGCGGTACTGAGACAAATGCTTTTTGGAAAATGAGAAATACTGCATATACCTGACTGCCTTGATCCATGGTTTTCAGGATGTCATGTGAGAAAAGTGCATGTAGGGTTTTGCATGATATATGTTTTCAAAATCCATGTTGGTTGGCATGGAGGAGGTCATTCTGTTTGAGGTACCTCAATATGTTTGAGCTCAGAATATGTTCTAAGATCCTGTAACAAATGAATATCAAAGATATTGGACATTAAGGTAGTTTTGTGAAGCACTTCTGCTACCCTCTTGTCGACAGGTGTGACCTGTGCTTTCTTCCAACTATTGGGCCTAGTTTTTTATTCAAGGGATCTGTGATAAATTACAGTTAACAGAGGTGCTAACTCAGCTGTGAATTAAGTATAGAATCCTTTGGACCATGGAACTTTGTTCACTTTTAATGACTTGAGCTCTTTCTCAATGCCACTGACACTAATGTATATGCCACTCATTTTTTCAGTGGTATGAGAAGTATATTTTCAAATATTCCTTTACAAAGGAATTCTGCTATGGTAGTCATTGAAGGCTTCGTGCATTGTTCTCTTGACTGCCAATCGTGTTTCATACTTATTATGCAGTGGTCACTTTAGAAGTTCCTTTATAGTGACTGTGTACCATGGAGGCTCTCTCTCATTATGAACTGTCCTACTGGGTACATATCTATCCAGTGCCTGCTCAATTATTCTTTTAAACTTGAGCCACAGTTCCTCTACATCTCGTGTCCTGCGCTTTTTTCAATTTTCTCTTTGAGGTATGACACTATTGTTTCTCTGTCTAGTTTGCTGAACACACAAACCTTTCTTCTTGTTTTAGTTGCCCTCTGTGTTTAGGTATTCTTTCATAATATAACTGCCTGGTGGTCACTGATACCACTTTTGATGTGGACATCCTCAGAGAGTCAGGTATGTTTGTGGATCAGTTTTAAATATTAATAATTCCAGTGTTAAATAATTAATGATTTCAGCTTTGGTCTTATTATTTCTTTTTATTGTAACCTCTTCTTCAAATTGAGATCACATTACAATTTTCGAGGAGCATTTTAAAAGGGTAAAATATATTCTGGTCCACCAACCTTCTGTGCAAGCATCTGAGAAGCAGCTCTCTCTTGAGTATATTGTTCTCAGGCTGGCTATCATAATATCATGTAGCTTGTGAAATTTTTGTGTGCTTCAGTTTTCAATCTTGTTATCAGTGTTTCCGTATGGTGTGTCTCATTAACATGTTCTTCCAGATACTTAGTTTTCTTTAGATATTTACTTGAGGCAGCTTCAAAACTTGATGTTGACCTTCTTACTTTGTATTATGTTTTGCAATGGGATGATTTAGAAAACTATGTTATTTAAATGCGTGTAATAAACATAAGATTCATGCACATAATCATATTACGGTGTTATATTTCCACCATAACATCGGTTTACTGAACATTTATAATTGAACCAATGTTTCCCAATTACTAATTTTGCAGTGATGAGCAAAAAAGTCCCAAAATTTCAAGAAACTCTAGAATCTCGTGGTGGAAGAAGAAAGAAGACCAAAAGTGCTGAATATTACAAGCTAAGGTAACTTATATATGATAGATAGATAGATAGATAGATAGATATAGAGAGAGAGAGAGAGAGAGAGAGAGATGGGTGTTGGAGGGGGGGAGGCAGGTCTCATCTCAGTGTCACTGCTTTGCCCGTGATCATCTTCTGATTTCGAATTGTGTACTAGTCTTGGCTGTAGCTGTAGCATCATAATTGAAACGTCGATAGAAGCACACAGAAAAAGAAATAACATGGTAAGAGTACCACAAAGTTTTATGGTAATTGAAAGAGATCAATCTGGAATATGTTTCAGGGCTCTATAACAAAAAAGGTAGTGGAAAATTAACTGTAGTTAATACACTAAGTGATCAAAATAATCCGGACTCCTGGCGGAAAATAACTTACAACTTCGTGGCGCCCTCCATTGGTAATGCTGAAATTCAGTATGGTCTTCGCCCACCCTTAGCCTTGATGACAGCTTCCACTCTCACAGGCATATGTTAAATCAGGTGTTTGAAGGTTTCTTGGGGAATGGCAGCCCATTCTTCACAGAGTGCTGCACTGAGG
Organism: Schistocerca serialis cubense; assembly: GCF_023864345.2. NCBI lineage: Eukaryota > Metazoa > Arthropoda > Insecta > Orthoptera > Acrididae > Schistocerca > Schistocerca serialis. The sequence goes on from NC_064639.1 coordinate 467,461,546, forward strand.
AGAGGTATTGATGTAGGTCGGTGAGGCCTGGCACAATGTCGGCGTTCCAAAACATCCCAGAGGCATTCTATAGAATTCAGGTCAGGACTCTCTGTCCAGGCCAGTCCATTACAAAGGGATGTTACTGTCATGTAACTACTCTGCCACACACCGTGCATTATGAACAGGTGCTTGATTGTGTTGAAAGATGCATTCGCCATCCCCGAATTACTGTTCAATAGTGGGAAGCAAGAAGGTGCTTAAAACATCAGTGTAAGCCTGTGCTATGATAGTGCCACGCAAAACAACAAGGGGTGCAAGCCCCCTCCATAAAAAACATGACCACACCATGACACCACCGCTGCCGAATTTTACTGTTGGCACTACAGATGCTGGCAGATGACGTTCACCGGGCATTCGCCATGAGTCCTGCAGAGTGCCCCATTCTGTTCTCTCACTATGTCTAATGACTACTGAGGTCACTGATAGGAAGTACCTGGCATTAGGTGGTAGCATAATGCACCTAATATGGAAAATATATCATTTTGGGGTGTCCGGATACTTTTGATCACATAATGTATATGACTGAAGGAAAGATAGTCTGAAGCTGAAGCTGATGGACAGTCCGGCATAAATGTTTAGTTCTAACTGAATGTTCGGCACAATACAGATTCAGCATATCTGAATTGCTTACACCAATAGCATTTCATGTCACTGAATCTTCATTGATTTCATCCACATCATGCTACTTAAGTCTCTTGTAATGATGTGTCCCAGTGTCAGCTTGTGATACGTTCACAATTGTTTTGTTGAAATGCAGCTGGGTTTCAAAGTTGTTACCCAACTACAAATAAACAAAACAGGATTAACTTTTACTGAACAACTTCGTTTATCATATATTTGTCTTTTGTTTTACAGGTTTCGCAAAACATTTGCCCAGTTGGTTGAGGAAGATCGAAATATTAACCCACAACCACCAAATTATATGTCGGCTCAGGCACCACCATCAAGGTTCCCAGAAAGACACTTTTGTGCTGTGTGTGGATTTCCCAGCAATTATACCTGCATTCCATGTGGCGCAAGATATTGCAGTATTCGATGTTTAGGTACACATCTTGACACTCGCTGTCTGAAATGGACAGCTTAGGAATCTTCTTGGAAAATTGTGGAAAACAACACTACTCTTTTTCCTGAGTTATTGGAGAACTTATTAGTTTTATTCAGTGAAAAAGTTCCATTGTAACTGATTTCTTAATTGGAAGTATACTGATATATTGTGTAAACATAAGTATTAATATTGATAATTTCTTTTCTTGTGTATGTGTAATTTTGCTGAGTACTAATCTGTTTGTCAGTGTTAAATCATAGTTTACTTCACTGTATTGTCTTAGTTGTGTTTTGGTATTGCTTCCTGCAGTGTCCTTGTAAAATATTACACATTAATACATTTTTAATAAATTAAGTGAATTTGCAATGAGCAGTTCACTGTTTCAAGTAACTGTGGTTCTCTCTCCCTCCCTCCCCAAAGCCCCGGGAAAGTTGTGTAAATAGTCATCCAATGATAAAATTCTTATTTTAAGTTTTTATCTCTGAACCAGCCACCGCCATGGCCAAGATGTCTATGAATATATTGTAGTGATTAAATTCCTAATCTAATTGCTGTATGAATAAGTTAAATTAGTTATTTACATGTTATTTGGTTCATAATTGTGACATAGTGCTGTGATACGGAATGAGACAATAATAGTACACCATCTCTCTGAAAAATATGGGAGCTTGCTGACCATTTACATGATAGTCTCAATAGGAGACAATAGCAGTGAGAACAAGCTATAATAGAATGCAGTGAACAATAATAATTAGACAATGCCAAAATCATCGAATTTTTCTGCGAAGAACTGAATGCATCAAGGAACAGAAGACTCCAATTGTCAACCTCAGTGGACTGGAGGGATGTGAATGTGCTTACAGATGGTCAGGAGTCGTTCAGATGTTTTTTAAGTAATGAACATTATCACACCTTCACAGTAGAACAGACTGCAGTCACTAAAATTTGGCAATATTCCTTTCTCCTGCATTTACTGCTAAGAGAACTTTGATGCTCAGATTTGTTTCCCTTTCAATACATCATTTTCATTAGTTACTTGTTAACTGCATCTAGAACAAGTAACCCACAGAATATATAATCAGTTGTAAGCAATGAAAAGAAGAATTAGTTTATTCAGTAAACAATTAAATGAATATGCATGATGCTTATTTTAAATTTGGTGTACCCCCTGAGCTGTCTTTAAGTACTGCCAGGGGTAGGGCTGCCCTACTCCATGTACACGCCAGTTGTGTATACCACTACTTTAATAAAACTAATGAAAGTACTTCAGACTGGTTTCACTCAGAAGAGTAAATGAATGACACAGTCAACTGAAAGACAAAAGAAAGGTTTCAGTTGACAGAGCTAATCTGATACATTGTTCACCAAACAGAAAAACTGCAGACTGGTTTCACTTGAAAAATTAACACTTCAGTCAGTGTGCAAAATTACAATGATCTGCTTCAGCTATTTTCATTCAATTGCTCCCACAGACTAATTTCACTATAATAATAATAATCCAACCAGTATGTTAAGCAACAACAAAATGAGTTGTCTGTTTTCATTTGGTTGTTCCCATCAATAAGTTTAGATGAAAAGGGGATGACTTCCCTGCAATGGATAATCACCGGAGCACCCTCCCTCTCCCCCCCCCCCCCCCCCTCTCTCTCTCTCTCTCTCTCTCTCTCTCTCTCTCTCTCTCTCTCTCTCTCTCTCTCTCTCTCTCTCCCCTATTCTATTTGTGATGCTTTCTCTTCACTCTGGGTTATTTCCCTAATTGTTGTATTTATTACTGCATTCATTTCACAGAAATTAGACACACGAACACAGGTACAACACAGGTAAACGCAAAGGAATCTTTGGTGACAGAATAATTTCTTCAGTTGACCAACAAAAGAAGGAAGCTCAGCAATGAAAATTACTTAGCATAGAAATCAATAGGCCATACAGGGTGACAGTTATTGAACTATATGAAAAATAAGGTAAATTAATTACAAACTATGGCGTGCACGCACTTTATTCAACGTGTAAACGTCACTACAGATATTCAGATTTAGGTAATGAGATGTTCGATATGCATACCAGCAAAATTCTGCATGACTTGCTGAAGTGTCGGAACATTGATGCTGTTGATGATCTCCTGAATCTCTCTTTCCAGCTCAGCAATGGTTTTGGGGTTACTGCCGTACACCTTGCCATTAATATAGCCCCACAAAGAGGAGTCACATGTGTTCAGATTTGGAGAATATGGTGACCAATCGAAGCCCATGCCAGTGGCCTCTGGATACCCCAGAGCCAGAATGCAGTCCCCAAAGTGCTCTATCAGGACATCACTCACTTGCTTTGATGGGATAAAACTCCGCCATGCACGAACCACATCTTGTCAAAATCAGAATCACTTTGGATAATGGGGATGAAATCATCTTCCAAAATCTTCACATTGTTCAGTAATCACTGTGCCATCAAGAAATATTGCACTGATTATTCCGTGACTGGACACTGCATACCATACAGTCACCCGTTGTTGGTGAAGAGACTTCTCAATTGTGAAATGCGGATTGTCAGTCCCTCAAATGCGCCAATTTTGCTTAATAATGAACATTTTCATGTGCAAATGGCCGACAACAAGGCACATGCGCATGTGCATACCAGTTCCCATCATGCATCGCGGCTAACCATTCAGTTTGAATGCCCTAATGCAAATGGTTCAGAAGTTATGACAATTTTATTTCATGTAGTTCGATAATTTGTCACCCAGTACAAGGAAGCTAAAACAAAATGACTACAGGAAAAATGTGAATGAAAACAATGGAAAAGGTTGTCAGGAGGCCAGATTCAACATAGAGTAAAGTCAAAAGGAATTTTGATGGAATTAAAAGCCAGGATATCTAGACCAAGATTGTAACAGGAATTCCACTATTAAACATAGAGGAAAGGGCAGATAGTTGGAAAAAGTACATTGTGTTCCTCAACGTGGGGACAGAAACTGTCTGCCGACATGATACGAAGAAGAAATGGGTACTGATTTGGAAGACATAGGTGACCTAGTTTTAGAGACTTACTGTCAAACAAGGCAGAAGACACCGATCACATTCCTTCAGAATTTTTAAATCTTTGGGAAAAGTGACAACTAAACAATTTTTCAAGTTAGTACACCTCCAATCTCATAGATTTTATACACCACTGGACTTTTGAAGAATAACATTCATATATCTCGTGAGATTGCAAATGATCATAAATGTCAGAACAGTTGCATAAACAGTTAACAGCTAGTTGGCAAAAATAAAAAAAAAAATTAAAAAAAGCTAAAATACACTGTATCAATCCTTGAACTGTTTTTCCCACCCACTCATAGCATAATACCTGTCAAACCACTCGCTCCTGTTAGTTGCGATGGTGTCAATAGTCTCATGCATACTTTTCTCCTAGTATTTAATTGTGTACACAAACAAACCTTTTGTTGAATGTGGTGTTTCAGGTTTGTCATTGTCAGTGCAGCACAGTGTTATGTTTCATTTTCTTTGTAAACTATTGTTGTTTGTATGCCTAAAAATGAATGCTGTAACAAGGAAAGGAAATTTGTAACTTTGAATGTTAAGTTAGAAGCTCTGGAGCAACTTGAGAAAAAGTGGGTGAGAACACCTTGTTCTTGTATATGTTGTTGGCGAAGTAACTGTTGGTGACTGATGAAGAAACCAACTGAAATTGAACAGAAATGCTGTGAAGTATCTCTTAACTGAAAAACTACAAAGAAAAACAAGTGAGGCATTTTTCATGGATTTGTTCTCTACAGCACCATTTTATTTCATTTTCCCACACAAATTTGGATTGTTAGAGTTTTCAGTAGTTCCAGGTGGTCCCAGTCCCTTTCACCTTGAATTATCGAGATACTACTGTAGAAGGACGACAAGAAAAATTAAGACACGTTCACATGTTTTCTCAATCGAGAGAAAGTGTTCAATGGCTTAAAGTGGTGAAAGATGTTGAAATGCTCTGAAAAATAAGCATAAGCTATAGGGAAAGACGGGTGGTACACAGTAAGTACAAGAACCATGAGGGGGCAAGACAAAGAGAGATTAAAAAGGGCATAACGGAGGAAAAGTCAATTGCCACTGCTGTTCATGTACTTTATATCAATAATGGAAAAGTAAGGTTCAGGATGAAAGGATATTGTTGAGCAGTGGTTCCCAATCTGGGGGTAATTACAACATAAGGGGTTTTTGAGGGGGTAAAAACTAAACAATTTGATTCTGTTTCAGTCGTGAAACTAAATTATTTTCAAAAGATCATTACTATTATCATAATTTTGTAAGACTCTCATATAGATCATACAAGTTATCAATAATTACTTTTCCCAATTAATGGCATTAATGTGGTGGAGGTTACAGATTCCTCATATAGTTCACCCACTACACACACGTTGCACTTTGTCCTGTACATCGCTAGTGATAAAAGTGAGACTTATACATAAAAAATGCTAAATATCTCAAGAAAGTGTCTTCTCCAAGTTGTAGATAGTACCTGCAGTAGTCCAGAAACTGCTTTGTTACTCGCTTCAATAAACAAACAAATTAATTGACAGCATGAAACTGCAGTAACTACATAAGGGCTGCTATAGTTCTGTATACCGTTGTGGAATTATTGTTATTACTCTTACTATTTGTGGCTGTGGTCAGACACAAAGCATTGACAGCCTGAAGTCTCCCAATTTCAGTCAGTTGAGAAGTAAGGAGTGTAACAATCAACGAATTTGTGAACAATTAAATATAGTGCACATAACTTGGTCGATTTGAAATGGGGTTGCAATGTGCAGATCAAGCAAGTGCTGCAATGGTGAGGAGTAATGCGGGGGAAGTTTGATTTGTAATAAGTGTCTATGTTCACTGTGGATAGTTAGCTTTCTTGTGTGAGGACGAGTTGTGGGTGGCACTTGTGATGCACCTTGAACAAAATATCATTTATCTTTCATCATTTTAAAAATAAAAGTGTGCCAAGAAAAGTCTTTCATTCTAGAGTTTAGTTAGATGCTAAAGTTGATGATAATGTGGTAGAGGGAGGGAGTAGGGCGGGGGTACTGGTTAATGTCATATTGCATTCTGGGGTAATCGTCTAAGAGAGGTTGGGAACCAATATTGTAGGGTATGCTGGGCTGTGCCCCTGCATAGTCAGCCACTCCTGTTTCTGGCACAACATATACTTCCTGTGTGTTGCTGGCCTTGGCCCGTAGCTACTGCTGCTCCTCCTTCGGAGACTGTTTATGCATCTCGCTAATACATCACATGTTTGGATTCATTGCTGATCACACACATTCTGTTTACAGGCTTAAAGACTTACAGGTGCCACCAGGAACCACTATCATGTCTCAGCAAACACAGCAACTATGGCAGCACTGCTGTCAGGTTGAGGTAGGTGTGTGTGTGTGTGTGTGTGTGTGTGTGTGTGTGTGTGTGTGTGTGTGAGTGTGTGTGTGACTAGCTTGTGTCCATAGATCACACAGTCATTAAGAGCCCACAGATACTCCTCCAACTTACAGCATATTTAAGATGTCGTGTAAGCTCTGGCAGGCACTGCAGTCGCAGCTCCGCTCTCCAGGAGACACTGGCCGCCTGTAACATCCTATCTGTTGGAGCTTTAACCAAGTCTGCACCTATCACTTTGCTCCACTATGCCACCAAGCAGCTACCAGCGACCTCCCTGGGGATTCAGTACCACTGTGTAGTTGTGCTATGGTGATTATTGGAACACTGTTTTCCTTGACTTTGATTTATACTTACTTCTGATCAAGGATGATCATTTCTGCCTTATGTGGAATGTAACATTTATGCGGTGAATGCTGATAAATGTATACTGTCTATCTGTGCAATCGTCTTTCTGTGTCATACTGTTCACAGTTACCATGCTGGGCTGGTACGCTATTTGTACTTCACTCTTGGTTGTGCTAAGCTGGGCTAGAACATTGCTACTGACTTAGTATTGCCTCCAGCTGTCGCTCCATTCTGCGATGTCATGTGTTTGGGCCAGTAAACAAGTTAACTGTCTCATATTCATTTGTATTGTGTGCTATAATAGCTGTCAATGGTAAGATTCGCAGATGACATTGCTATCTTCAGTGCAAGCAATAAAGAATTGCAGGGTCCGTTGAATGGAATGAATGTTTGAATGAGCACAAAATATGGACTAAGAGTAAACCAAAGGAAGACAAACACAATCAGGAGTAGTTGAGGTGAGATTATCAATAAACTTGACACCAAAACTAGTGATCATGTGGTAGAAGTGATGGAATTCTGGTGCTTTGGTAGCAACATAATTCACAATAGGTGAAGTAAGCAGACAACCAGAAGCAAAGAGGGCATTCCTCAATACAAGAAGTCTATTAGAATCAAACTCAGGCCTCAGTTTAAGGAAGAAATTTATGAGAATGTGAGAGGTCCATGCCTTCTTTTGCACGTCACCTCTCACTTCCATCAGTTTTATTAATGTTTCATATCATTTCAAGGTGGGAACAGGCCGAATAAGGTTAATCTTCTGAGAGTATTTGTAGTGAGAGCTCAAATTACTTTTCACCTGATGGCTATGCATGTTGGGAACTGTATGTGGACTTGCTTTTAGTTTTCTCTGTTACTTCTCTGGGTGGTTTGTTGTGAGACAAGCACCGGAGGACGCGACACACTGCGTTTTTGTGTGTGTGTGTGGGGGGGGGGGGGGGGGGGGGGTGTCTGCTCTTCCGAGAATACGGAAAGGGTCATACATCAATGGACTTGAGCGGCTGGTGGGGCAACTGACTTTGGTCGAGTTTCGCCTATTGAAAGGAGGGCAAAACGACCTGCGAGCCGTCTGAGTGTTACCGCAGTTTACCGTTCCGTTGCATCTGGAACGAAGACTGCTGACGCCGACTGACTGTACTGTCTTCATGATTCTGAGAATACTTATGGACCGTGCCCTTCTAGGTGCGACTGTCTGGCGCCGGATGGCCAGTGGTGTTGGCATGCTGTTTTCGTAGCCAGTCAAATGGCAAGTACAGTGCCCCCAGCTAAATAGCAGAGGCATGAATGGTCAACTTAAACTGAGGCCAGTTGATGTCATAAAGCACTGCACCAAATTGGAGGGAATGATCGCTATTGGCACGGATGATGATCCGAGATAGTGTGGGGGAATTTTGGAATCAGCACTGAATGCGGATTTGTGACTTTTCGAGGGTAGTGGGAAGTTGAGTAACATTGGCTCTGCTCTTGCGTTGCATTGGCTTTTGGGGTCTGATCTTCGTTGGAATCGGACAGTCTTGCGACTTAGTTACACTTTTTCAGAGTCGTTGAGGAGCATGATTTCGATCATAATCCAGTTTAATTTTGCGACTTAAGTCCCAGATTCTTACTCTGCGTTTTCACACCTGTACTGACAGGGCGACTTTAGGTGGTTTTACTGTCTCTTTTCATAGATACACATCCTCATGGATCCAGGAGTTTCCCTGCTTCGGCCTTGTGAGCAGAACTTAGAATTCTTGGACAGCATTTGAGGTCACAGGTTGAAACAGAGTTGCTGCACAGCAGAGTTGGTGCCTACATCATCGGAATGCTGCCTACTGACAACATGCTGCAGGTTTCAGGGCTGGTAAAGTATTTTGTGGCTCCGGTATTGTAGGACCTATCATTTTTATACTGAAGTCATCAGCAGCACGTGCACTCTTTGCTACAAGTCCACCTCGTTTGTTTCTACATGTATTCCCATTTGAACTCTCACTACTTATCGCAATACTGCATTACAGTTGGGGGAGTAATATTTGATTCATTAGGACCTCCAGTCATTATCGTCAATCTATTGCATCACAGAGAGTAGCAGCCCCTTGTTCTCAAGCTAACTCTTATTCTCATAATACTCCAGTATACACTATCCTTTAGCATACTGTTTGTATCGATAATCAAGTGGCTATATGTTCTGATATATAATAAATCTCATTGTAATATTTAATCCACATATAATTTCAATTTCGTAGATAGATGCAGAATCCCATTTCCTGTTGTTTATTATGATAAAGTTGTCTTTTTTTGTTTTTTACTGAGTTTATTTTAGAAACTAGCAGGGTGCACCATCAGTTCCTTTCGTTACTGTTGTGCACTTAATTAATTAGGTGGTAGGTAAGGAAAGGGTCGAGTGTGTGTCTAGTTCTCACACAAAATTCGCCAGAATTAAAGAGGTACAAACTCTTCTCCGCCACAGCACCTCGCAAATGTCTGTACAATATTGTATGGAAATGAATCAAGAGTGTTTGAGATGTGTGCAGGAGGATCTTGAAAATAAGTGGACTGATAAGATAAGAAATTAAATTCACTTCCACAAAACTGGCAAGGAAAGGAATATGTGGAAACCATGGATATGAAGAATGGTCAGGATGATGGGACATTTGTGGGGAATAGCTTCCATGGTACTCGTGGGATCAGTAGAAGGCAAAAACTGAAGGCAAAGACAGAGTTTGGAATATATCCAACAAATAGCTGAGGACGTGGAGTGTGAATGAGATAAAAAAGTTGGCATAGAAGAGGATGACATGGAGGTCTGCAACAAATTTATCAGAAGACTGATAGTAAAAAGGAAAAAAATATATAAAAGGTACAAATTGAGGTGGACCAATAAGTAACTAACTATACAACCACAAAGAAGACACGTCAAGTTGCAGACTGGGGATGCAAGGAGCAATCTGGAGGGGGCAGAAAGGGGAAGGGGTAATACGTGGCTGGGGAGACAGACAAACGCTCTGGAGTGTGCAGGGACTAGACTGGCAACAGGAGTTGCCATCTACATCTACATCCATACTCTGCAAGCCACCTGACGGTGTGTGGCGGAGGGTACCCTGAGTACCTCTATCGGTTCTCCCTTCTATTCCACTCTCGTATTGTTCGTGGAAAGAAGGATTGTCGGTATGCTTCTGTGTGGGCTCTAATCTCTCTGATTTTATCCTCATGGTCTCTTCGCGAGATATACGTAGGAGGGAGCAATATACTGCTTGACTCTTCGGTGAAGGTATGTTCTCAAAACTTTAACAAAAGCCCGTACCGAGCTACTGAGCGTCTCTCCTGCAGAGTCTTCCACTGGAGTTTATCTATCGTCTCCGTAACGCTTTCGCGATTACTAAATGATCCTGTAACGAAGCGCGCTGCTCTCCGTTGGATCTTCTCTATCTCTTCTATCAACCCTGTCTGGTACGGATCCCACACTACTGAGCAGTATTCAAGCAGTGGGCGAACAAGCGTACTGTAACCTACTTCCTTTGTTTTCAGATTGCATTTCCTTAGGATTCTTCCAATGAATCTCAGTCTGGCATCTGCTTTACTGACGATCAACTTTATATGATCATTCCATTTTAAATCACTCCTAATGCGTACTCCCAGATAATTTATGGAATTAACTGCTTCCAGTTGCTGACCTGCTATTTTGTAGCTAAATGATAAGGGATCTATCTTTCTATGTATTCGCAGCACATTACACTTGTCTACATTGAGATTCAATTGCCATTCCCTGCACCATGCGTCAATTCGCTGCAGATCCTCCTGCATTTCAGTATAATTTTCCATTGTTACAACCTCTCGATACACCACAGCATCATCTGCAAAAAGCCTCAGTGAACTTCCGATGTCATCCACCAGGTCATTTATGTATATTGTGAATAGCAACGGTCCTTTGACACTCCCCTGCGGCACACCTGAAATCACTCTTACTTCGGAAGACTTCTCTCCATTGAGAATGACATGCTGCGTTCTGTTATCTAGGAACTCCTCAATCCAATCACACAATTGGTCTGATAGTCCATATGCTCTTACTTTGTTCATTAAACGACTGTGGGGAACTGTATCGAACACCTTGCGGAAGTCAAGAAACACGTCATCTACCTGTGAACCCGTGTCTATGGCCCTCTGAGTCTCGTGGACGAATAGCGTGAGCTGGGTTTCACACGACTGTCTTTTTCGAAACCCATGCTGATTCCTTCAGAGTAGATTTCCAGTCTCCAGAAAAGTCATTGTACTCGAACATAATACGTGTTCCAAAATTCTACAACTGATCGACGTTAGAGATATAGGTCTATAGTTCTGCACATCTGTTCGACGACCATTCTTGAAAACGGGGATGACCTGTGCCCTTTTCCAATCCTTTGGAACGCTACGCTCTTCTAGAGACCTACGGTACACCGCTGCAAGAAGGGGGGCAAGTTCCTTCGCGTACTCTGTGTAAAATCGAACTGGCATCCCATCAGGTCCAGTGGCCTTTACTCTTTTGAGCGATTTTAATTGTTTCTCTATCCCTCTGTCGTCTATTTCGATATCTACCATTTTGTCATCTGTGCGACAATCTAGAGAAGGAACTACAGTGCAGTCTTCCTCTATGAAACAGCTTTGGAAAAAGACATTTAGTATTTCGGCCTTTAGTCTGTCATCCTCTGCTTCAGTACTATTTTGGTCACAGAGTGTCTGGACATTTTGTTTTGATCCACCTACCGCTTTGACATAAGACCACAATTTCTTAGGATTTTCTGCCAAGTCAGTACATAGAACTTTACTTTCGAATTCATTGAGCGCCTCTCGCATAGCCCTCCTCACACTACATTTCACTTCGCGTAATTTTTGTTTGTCTGCAAGGCTTTGGCTATGTTTATGTTTGCTGTGAAGTTCCCTTTGCTTCCGCGGCAGTTTCCTAACTCGGTTGTTGTACCACGGTGGCTCTTTTCCATCTCTTACGTTCTTGCTTGGGACATACTCATCTAACGCATATTGTACGATGGTTTTGAACTTTGTCCACTGATCCTCAACACTATCTGTACTTGAGACAAAACTTTTGTGTTGAGCCGTCAGGTACTCTGTAATCTGCTTTTTGTCACTTTTGCTAAACAGAAAAATCTTCCTACCTTTCTTAATATTTCTATTTACGGCTGAAATCATCGATGCATTGTTTGATCTACTCTTCGCTCAATTAGTCTGTCCCTGTTCACCCTGTTACTAGGACTTGTCAAAATTAATACAATGTAAAACTAATGTGCATTCACTCAGTAGCCCCTAGTATTTTTTTATTTACATCTGTATCTATGTACATACTCCACAAACGACCATAATGTGCGTGGCGCAGGGTACTTTATACCACCGCTAGTTGTTCCCTTACTTGTCCTATCCGCAAATACAACGAGGGAAAAATGACTGTATTGTGTATTGTTCTATAGTCCACCCCGATAGCTGAGTGGTCAGCGCGGCGGTCTGTCACGCCTAGGGGTGTGGGTTCGATTCCCAGCTGGGTTGGAGATTTTCTCCGCTCAGGGACTGGGTGTTGTGTTGCCCTCATTATCATTTCATCATCATCATCAGTGGAAGGCATCGGGAAAGCACCACTGGGATCACTTCCCTAGACGCTCATGCGGTGGACCTCTCTGACGAGGCTTCCCCCATGACCAGACCTGCCGTAAGGCAGAACACAAAGTTTTTTTTAAAGTTCTGTATGAGCCCTGATTTCTAAACTGTAGTTGACCAATCATTTTCCCTTCAATGACCCTTACATACTTATTCCATTTCATGTTGCATTGCAACAATACATACAAATATTTTATTGGTGACTGTGTCAAATAGCACACCATTAATACTATATTTGAATGCCACAGGACTGTTTCTCCTACTCATCTGTACTGAATTATATTTTGATGATGGTGCTGAGAAAAGAGCTGCCAAACTGCAGTTTCCAATCAAGGCAGATGACCAATCGGAGACCACCTCTCCAGAGAGTTGCACTGGGCAAGAGACAATAGGTTCTGTGATTCAAAGTGCAAACAGTGCTGACGAACCACCATCCATTCAAATAAACTGCAGGGGACATCAGTCAGACTGGCTGGCCATTAACTATCTAGGGATGACCGAACGTTTTGAGTCATGTCTTCTGACTGGTCTGATGCGGCCTGCCACAAATTCCTCTCCTGTGCCAACCTCTTCATTTCAGCGTAGCACTTATCAGAGTACCGCTTGCTACCTACGTCCTCAATTGTTTGCTGTATGTATTCCAATCTCTGTCTTCCTCTACTTTTTGCCCTCCACAGCTCCCTCTAGAACCATGGAAGTCATTCCTTGGTGTCTTAACAGATGTCCTATCAGCCTGCCCCTTCTTCCCGTTGGCATTTTCCTCTCCGATTCTGCACAGAATCACCTCATTCCTTACCTTCTTAGTCTACTTAATTTTCGACATACGTCTGTAATACCACATCTCAAAAGCTTCAATGCTCTTCTGTTCCGGTTTCCCACAGTCCAAGTTACACTACCATACAATGCTGTGCTCCAAATGTACATTCTCAGAAATTTTTTCCTCAAATTAAGGCCTATGTTTGATACTAGTAGACTTCTCTTGGTCAGGAAAGCCCCTTTTTGCCGGTGCTAGTTTGCTTTTGATGTCCTTCTTGCTCCATCTGTCACTGGTCATTTTGCTGCCTAGATAGTAGAATTCCTCAACTTCGTGACCATCAATCCGGATGTTAAGTTTCTCACTGTTCACATTTCTGCTACTTCTCGTTACTTTCATCTTTCTCTGTTTTACTCTCAGTCCATATTCGTACTCATTAGACTGTTCATTCCATTCATCAGATCATGTAATTCTTCTTCACTTTCACTCAGGATAGCAAAGTCATCAGCAAACCATACCACTGATATCCTTTCACTTTGAATTTTAATCCCACTCCTGAACCTTTCTTTTATTTCCATCATTGCTTCTTTGATGTATAGATTGAGCAGTAAGGGTGAAAGACTACATCGTTGTCTTACACGGTTTTTAATTGAAGCACTTCGTTCTTGGTCGTCATATTATTCCTTCTTGGCTCTTGTAGATATTTTATATTATCTATCTCTCCCTATAGCTTACCCCCATTTTTTCAGAAATTTGGACCTCTTGCGCCATTTTCCATTGTCGAACACTTTTTACAGGTCGACAAATCCTATAAAGGTGTGTTGAGTTTTCTTTAGCCTTCCTTCCACTGTCAACTGAAATGTCAGAATTGTCTCTCTGGTGCATTTACCTTTCCTAAAGCCAGTGATCATCATCTAACACACCCTCAATTTTCTTTTCCGTTCCTTCTATATATTATTCTCATAAGCAACTTGGATGCATGATCTGTTAAGGTGATTGTGTGATAATTCTCACACTTGTCACTCTTGCAGCCTTTGGAATTGTGTGGATGATATTTTTCCAAAAGTCAGGAGGTATGTTGCTAGACTCATACAGTCTACACATCAATGTGAATAGTCATTTTGTTGCCACTTGCCCCAATTACTTTAGAAATTCTCATGGAACGTTATCTATTCCTTCTCCTTATTTGATCATAAGTCCTCCAAAGCTCTCTCAAATTCTGGTTCTAAAACTGGATCTCCTATCTTTTCTAAATCGACTCCTGCTTCCTCTTCTTCTATCACATCAGGCAAATCTTCCCCCTCATAGAGGCCTTCAATGTACTCTTTCCACCTATGTGCTCTCTCCTCTGCAATTAACAATGGAATTCCCATTGCACTCTTAATGTTGCCACCCTTGCTTTTAATTTCACCAAAGGTTGTTTTGACTTTCATATATGCTGAGTCAGTCCTTCCGACTATCATTTCTTCACATTTCTCATGCAGCCATTTCGTCTGAGCTTCCCTACACCTCTTATTTATTTCATTCCTCAGCGACTTGTATTTCTTTATTTCCAAATTTCTCTGAACATTTTTGTACTTCCTTTTGTCATTGATAACTGAAGTATTTCTGTTGTTACCCATGGTTTCTTCACAGGTATCTACTCTGTGCCTGTTTTTCTTCCCAGCTTCTGTGATTGCCCTCTTTGGAGACTTACTGCCTAATGGGCTATTCTTTATTGCTGTATCTACAACTTTAGAGAACTTCAAGCATATCTCATCATTCCTTAGTACTTCCATATCCCACTTCTTTGTGGACTGATTCTTCCTGACTAATCTCTTAAACTACAGCCTACTCTTCATCACTACTACATTGTGATCCGAGTCTATATCTGCTCCTGGGTACACCTTACAATCCAGTACCTGATTTTCAAATCTCTGTCTGACCATGATGTAATCTAAGTGTTCTTCCCCTATTACCCGGCCTTTTCCAAGTATGCCTACTCTTCTTGTGATTTTTGAACAGAGTATTCACTATTACTACCTGAAATTTATTACAGAACCTGATTTGTCCTTCTCCTGTCTTTCCTTGTCCCAAGCCTATATTCTCCTGTAACCTTTTCTTCTACTCCTTCCCCTAGAACTGCATTCCAGTTCACAATGGCTATTAGATTTTGATCTCCCTTTCTGTACTGTATTACCATTTCAATATCCTCATATACTTTCTCAATCTCTTCGTCTTCAGCTTGCAACATCAGCATATATACCTGAACTATCGTTGTTGGAGTTGGTTTGCTGTTGATTCTGTTAAGAACAACCCTATCACTGAACTGTTCCCAGTAACACACTCTCTGTCCTACCTTCATATTCATAATGAATCCTATGCCCGTTATACCTTTTATTGCTGCTGTTGATATTACTCTACATTTAGCTGACCAGAAATTCTTGTCTTCCTTCCATTTTATTGCACTGACCCATACTATATCTACACTGAAGAGCCAAAGAAACTGGTACACCTGCCTAATATCATGTAGGGCCCCTGCGAGCACACAGAATTGCCGCTACATGATGTGGCATGGTCTCAACTAGTGTCTGAAATAATGCTGGAAGGAATTGACACCATGATCCCTACAGGGCTGTCCATAAATCCGTAAGAGTAAGAGGGGTTGGAGATCTCTTCCGAACAGCACGTTGCAAGGCATCCCAGATATGCTCAATAATGTTCATGTCTGAGGAGTTTGATGGTCAGCGAAAATGTTTAAACTTAGAAGAGTGTTCCTGGAGCCACTCTGTAGCAATTCTGGAAGTGTGTGGTGTTGCATTGTCCTGCTGGAATTGCCCAAGTCCGTCAGAATGCACAATGGATATGAATGGATGCAGGTGATCAGACAGGATGCTTATGTAGCCTCACCTGTCAGAATTGTGTCTAGACATATCAGGGGTCCCATATCACTCCAACTGCACAGGCCCCACACCATTACAATGACTCCACAGCTTGAACAATCCTCTACTGATATGCAAGGTCCATGGATTCATGAGGTTGTCTCCATACTTGAAATGAGACTCATCCGACCAGGCAACATGTTTCCAGTCGACAACGGTCCATTGTCAGCAGTGACACGCCAAGGTGAGGAGTAAAGCTTTGTGTTGTGCAGTCGTCAAGGGTACATGAGTGGGCCTTCGGCTCTGAAAGCTCATATCGATGTTGTGTTGCATGCTGACACTTGATGGCCCAGCATTGAAATCTGCAGCAATTTGCAGCAGGGATGCACTTCTGTCACGTTGAACGATTCTCTTCAGGCGTTGTTGGTCCCGTTCTTGCAGTATGTTTTTCCTGCCATTATGTCAGAGATCTGTTTTACTGGATTCCTGATATTCACGGTACACTTGTGAAATGGTTGTATGGGAAAATCCCCACTCCATCGGTACCTCGGAGATGATGTGTCCCATCACTCATGTGCCGACTATAACACCACATTCAGACTCTCTTACATCTTGGTAACCTGCCATTGTAGCAGCAGTAACTGATCTACTGACTGCAACACACATTTGTTGTCTTATACTGGCGTTGGTGACCACAGCACTATATTCTGCCCGTTTACATCTCTGTATTTGAATATGCATGCCTATACCAGTTTCTTTGGCGCTTCAGGGTAGATAGAGCCTTTAACTTTCTCTTTTCATATTTTCTAGCTTCCCTCCCATGTTCAGGCTTCTGACATTCCACACCCCAACTTGTAGAAAGTTATCCTTTCATTGATTATTCTATCTTTTTCTCATGATCACCTCCCCCTTGGCGGTCCCCTTCTGGAGATCCGAATGAGGGACCATTCTGCAATCTTTTGGCAATGTAGAGATAATAATGGCACTTTTTCGATTACAGGCCACACGTCCTATAGATACATATTTCGTTTTTTTAATGCAATGGTTTCCATTGCCTTCTGCATCCCCATACCATTGATCATTGCTGATTCTTCCGCCTTTTACGGGCAATTTCCCACCCCAAGGGCAAGAGAGTGCCATGAACCTCTGTCGGCTCTTCTGCCCTCTTTCACAAGACCATTAGAAGAATGAGGGTGACTTCTTTTGCCATAAGTCTTCAGACACCAATGCTGATTATTAATCAAAATTTTAGCGGTGGCAGGTTCTGAACCTTGGACCAAGTATGTTTTGATTACTAAGCAAAGACACTACCTCTAGACCCACAGATTCTTATGAGGTTTAAGGACAGTAACCACAACAATGTACCTCCACTGAGAGGGGAAAACACCTTGGACCCAAATAGGGGAAACACCCGGAGGAGATATTGTCACTGGGAAGAAATGGGGTGTTGAAGCAATTGCTTATAAATGGAATCAGGGCCAGGGGCTGAACTGAGGGAAGAGATGGCCAGAGGTTCCCATTCAGTAGAAGGCTCATTTTAGAATTCTGTCTGATAAGGCATAAAACATGTGGGAAGGATCAGCCCACTTTTTCTGTAGGAGGAAGGCAGCCAGGTAGGAAGCTGACACCAGTGTTGTTACAAAATAGGTTGCAAGATGTTCCACACCAACTCATGGATCCTTACAAATGCTGTCCAGTAGGGTAAGGCCGGGGATGGAAGCTGACTGTTTGCAACCTTGGAGAGCGCAGAGGATAGCCCACACCAATGACGAAGGGACAGAAGAACTTACAGACAAAGTAAAGCATTTCCAACACAAATGTTTGCTCTGTTTGATTAAGTAAAGGGCTTTGCCGCAAAGACATTTAAAGGTAACAAGACAGGTGTAGGACAGGTGCCACTTAAGTCATTGCAAGGCTTGATGGTGATTACAGATGGCAATGGCAATGACCATGTTCCATCACGGGACCAACAGTCAGCAAAAGAGGCCCATCAAGTGGGGGCCAGCAATGCCGGTGGCATGAATAATCATATTGGACATATCGAAGATGACTTCATCAATAAAACCTGATTTGACAAAGGTGTGGTAAATATGAACTTGGAGTTATATAGAAGCCAATCAGTGTGATGGAAAGCCCAGTGGGCTGACCTTGCCATCAAGAAGTGGGAAATGAATGAGAGAGACAATGTAGAGTGGTTGCTATGCAGAGGTCATCGTGTGGCAACTTGTTTAATGAAAGGAGAAAAGAAGGCAAAGTGAGTGGAAAAAAAAATCGATCACAGGTAGAGTGCCATATGTGCGGCACTAATATAGGTCAGGGAACCATCATTAAGAATGCACAGGTTGTTGTCCACAACAAACTGGTCTATGAGAACACCCTGAATAGAAGATAAAGCACCCTACAAGGGGTGATAGGCATTAAAGTCCCAGAGAAGGAGGAAGGAAGGGAGGGAAGAGAGATGGGGAAACTGGTGAAGGAGGGCAGTTAGGGTAGTGGGTATAGGTGGCTCGTCAGAAGGGAGATAGAGACTGCAAACTGTTGTGACTTTACCTGCTTTATTACTTCGTTGGTTGTCTGTGGAGGCAAGGTACTGTGTTGCTACACTGTTTGAGAAATTGGGTTTGTTATTTCGACACTGGCTACTGAAAATAATGTAGCCGACAGGTGCACAGTTGCATTTAACAGTTCTTTACTTTCACTGTTCACAACCCCCAATAATACACAGTTATATGGCCAGTTACACTATTGTTTAACTTTTGATAAGCCTGCTTTGATACTTTATTGTTGAACATCTACAAGCAGAAAAAACCTAACCACACATTTCACAGTCTTTCAAATAAATTGAACAGACTCTGTGATTGCTTTAACACATGGCCTATTGGTGTAACACTTACTTCACGATTAAGTTGATGCATTGTTGACACTGTAACCAACACAGGTTCCTCGTCTGAAACTCGGCTGTGGCTTTAACACATGGCCTATTGGTGTAACACTTACTTCACGATTAAGTTGATGCATTGTTGACACTGTAACCAACACAGGTTCCTCGTCTGAAACTCGGCTGTGGACTGACAGTCTCGGCACCAAAATCTGGGCCCTTATATATCCTCCCAATGAAGTTAAATTTATAGAAATTACAAATGAAACTTAACTCATTAAATTAACTGAATACATAAAAAAACTGGTTCTTTTTAGCAGTTTCTTCTAATACAAGGATTAAGCCAAATGAAAAACACATTTCAAAAATGCACCAAATCCACAGTTTTGGAGATATGGTACTGAAATTTTGTACCACACTTTACATGAAAGTAACACATTTACACATAAAATCCTTTTATTATATATATTCAACTTTTTTTTGAATGAAATTTGA
Organism: Schistocerca serialis cubense; assembly: GCF_023864345.2. NCBI lineage: Eukaryota > Metazoa > Arthropoda > Insecta > Orthoptera > Acrididae > Schistocerca > Schistocerca serialis. The sequence goes on from NC_064639.1 coordinate 467,480,984, forward strand.
AGTTTTATTTTCAAAAAATAATGTATGTTCCTTTTTCTCAGAAAGTATTCAAGAGATTTCTACAAAAATTTCTCTGTTTCATCTCTTTATATGTTGTAAGCTTCTCTCATGAGGTTTTTGGAATAGGTCAAATAGGAGAATTTTCATAATTTTTTAATTATAATTCCACAAGTACAATTTTTTCATGCAAAATTCCAAGCACTTTGCCCCACATCTCAGCTTGTAATCAGAATTTCGAAATTTGCTCTTGAGACAACATTTATTATGTTTACAGAAATGTGTGTGCAAAATTTCATACTTCTAGCATTCATAGAATCTGAGGAAAAGGTACATAAACTTTAAAAAACAAACTTTTCAGGAAACGAAATTTAAAGTTCAGCCTACTTTTTTCCTTATATCACCTCTTCAGAAGACACCACATTTGTACTCTGGGTCCTCTTTCCCTTCAAGGCTTCTCTTCTGGTTTCTTGTTGTCTGTCGTCTTTCCTTTACCAGGTCTTCAACTGACTTTTCAGCTGCAGAGACGCATTGTAGAGACATAGCCTCATTGCTGGTTTGTCATTGTTTCTCATGTCTTCCATTCATTAACTTATTCAAACACAGTTTATGCAGTTTTTTATACATTCTTTGTGATCGTGGCATAACTGAATTAAGAAAGAATCGAACACTTGTATAAATCTCCATCAGTATCACAAGGCAAAAAAAGAATTGCTTCGTCATAAAAGATGCAGTTAGTTTGTTATTGTTTATAAGATATGGAACAGAATCAGAGGTGATCTATAAAACCAAAGAGTATGTATCAAGGCCTTCTAGATGTATCTCGCACATGTTTGGTTGAAAGTAATACACAGACTCATTCATTGAGCTGGCATTGAAATGTTGCTTCAAAACGTGGGCGTGGCAGGGAGGCCGCGTCACACTTTTAATTAATTTTCAGGCACTCCGGATGCACTTTCAACATTGAAACTTTGGGAACTTATAGTCCGTGAGTTGCCCTAACAAATAAAAACTAAATCGAAAATTGACATTTTTGGTCAATTTCATCAACGTCCCCCCTTAAAATTAACATATATAGTTATGCAAACAATACTTTTGACAAAACTGTTAATTAAGGGCTGGTGGATTTGCTAACATGTTTTCAAACAGGACCAAATAGATCCTTAAGAATACTATTAGTTGTTCCTCCAAATGTTTATAATTAGTACAGAATTTATATTTGCTTATAGGTCAACAACAGAATTTAAGTTATGAAACAGTTGCCAATTTCGCCTTATAATGAAAGATATTAACTAGGAATAGTCAAAATAAATTAGAAAATCAATTGCATGCATAAAACTAAGTACAAAATTAGATCTAGTGTTATATTCTTCAAAACTGAGGGGCAACCTTTCTCTTTTGTGAAAATGCAGATTACACTCACGTAGTCCGACATGAAAAAATGAATTTTAAGGAGGCAGATGACAAAACAAGAGGGGAAGTAAAAAATATCCCAGCTTGCTTCGTCACACTGTGACTGCAGAATCCAAGTGAACCCAAATGGCAACCACCTCCAATGTGGTACAAAGGAGGATCCATATACTAATAATGTCTGTACAGACGAAAATGCAAATGCCACTGGAAGCACCCAAAGGACCGATCCCGTTCCGACAGAAGACACAGAACCCACGAAGGGCCAGTGAGTGAGCATCAGCAAAATGACACAATCTGCAGAGTCAAAGAAATTAAGGGATTGCAACTCCAGAAGGTGTTGGTAGTATCCGTTAACAATTCCATTGAATAAGTACGGAATGGGGATCCAAATGGAAGGTGAATGGGCTGAAACTAGTCACACCACTGTGTCACCATTCGTCACCAACAAGAAAGGAGCGACGTCCTTAAACAAGAGGTCCAACTCAGGTTGCAGGGGGAATGGGGGGGGGGGGGGGGGGGGGGGGGGGAGTTGGCACCTTTGTGAATGCCAGGACTTACGTTTCTTCTACTTCTCTTTTGTAAGTTGAGGAGGGCATGGCATGGAGAGAGAGCATGTGCTTCAGCAAAATCTGGAACTGAGAGAGAGCAGGCAACCTCGAGGCGTACGAACTGTGCGTCCTGTGGTCAATGTGTCGCAGCAGGCCTCCAGTCTGGGAGACACTAGGTGAGGGGTCCTCATCACCAGCAGATGCAGGAGAAGGGGGACACTTCTCCAGCTGGGTAGGGGGAGTGGCACCCAGACAGGTGGCATTGGATTCACAGGGCAGGGCGGGAGAAGATGGGGATGGGACTGGGATAAGGAGAAGGGATGAGGGAGAAGGATGCAACAGAGGCGAAGTTAGATGTCACACACAGTGTTAAGATGGTCATATTTCTGATGAGTCTCAGTGGAAGATAAACCATCAAGGGACATGCACCCCTGTATCTTCTTTTCCTTCCTTTCCAGCGAATGTTGAGAGTGATGGTTGTGACGACCAATGCACATGGGTGGTGGAACACAGGGGCTTCCCTCATGGAGTGGGCAGCCACATTCACTGCATAGAAGGTCCATTGTACAGCAGGAAGATATGTGCCCAAAATGAAAACACCTAAAACATATAATGGGTGGCAGGACATATGGGTTCACGTCACACCAACAACCGTAACTTTGACCTTCTCCTGTATGGTATCCTTCTCAAACGCCAGAATAAAGGTGCTGGCATCAATGTGTTTGTCCTTATGGCCTTTCTGGACTTACTGCACAAAATGAACGCCACACCATCCCAGATTGGCTCAGAGCTCATCAATTTGACAGATGAGGTCCTATGAAAAATGATAACCTGAATCATATTCAAAGACTGGTGACGAGGAATGGACACCGGTACATCACGAAGATAGCCACAGGCACGAAGGGCCACAGGTGTATCCCACCTAAAGAGGCAGTCGCAGAAGAATGACCAGATTTTTGGAACTTAATGCGTTTCATATGTACACTCTTCACCCTGATGCCACCCACTCCGATCAGTGGCTCTCCTTATGCATGCTGCCCAGCCATAGTAAGGGCTGTCTGGCACAGAGGCCACTGCCAAGAGGTGGGATGCTGCATAATGACAAGCAACCGATCCTAGGTATACAAGGGGGATGGAGCAGCATAGGTATCAGAAGTGTGATCCCTGTGTTGGCAGGCAGGGGCTGAACCAAAAGGGTGCAGAATGACCCCAACATAAACTGGCTACCGCGCTGGCTGTATAGGTGTCCTGGTGCCTGAATGAGGTGTCTTGAACAGAATGACCTCCTCCGTGCCAACAAGCGTAGATTCCTAAAACATTGATCATGTGAAACCCAACTTTCACTTTTCACACACGACATATTGACAGTCAGGTAGATGCATTTCTTCTTGATTTCTGAAAAGCATTTGACTCCATACCACACTTACACTTACGATCACCTGAGGTATCATGCAAAATTTGTACCTGGACACAGCTTTTTGGTATGGAGGACGCAGTATCTTGGGTGGAGAACCGTCAGCAGATGTTGATGTAACTTCAGGTGCGCCTAAGGAGGTGTGTTGAGACCCTTGCTGCTCATGTGTTACATTAATCATTATGCAGACAATATTGATGGTAATCTCAGACTTTTCACAGATGGTGCAGTTATCCAGAACTGTATAAAAAAAGAGATGCACTAATGTTGATTCAGATCTCGATATGATTTCAAAGTGGTGCAAAGACTGACAACTTGCTTTAAATGTTCAAAAATGTAAAATTGTGTGTTTCACAAAATGAGGAAAGTAGTATCCCTCACTACAGTATCTCATTTCAAATCTGACAATATATGCAAATACCTGGGAGCAACACTTTGTACGGATATGAAATGGGATGATAACACACAGGTTCAGTCATAGGTAAAGCAGATGGCAGTTTATTGGTTGGGATATATAATCAGTCAGAGACTGTAAAGATAGTATGGAAGGGAGCAGATGCTATTGCAGTATGCAGTTTGGCAAATACCTCCAACTGTGCTGTGTGCATGTGAACAAAGTTCCCCTAACCAGCTTTAAATTATGATTCTATCAATATGCAGGGTGTCTCAAAAGACAATTTGAAGGGCTCTCTGTGCATGTGCAACAAATTTGAGAATCAGGGGTACAATGATCACCTGTTTGGCCTTTAGGAATTCAGCTGATATAGAACACTTCTCAGGAGGGACCACGCATTCTGTTTGTGAGAATTTTACAACGGTGACTCAGCGACAATAGTACGGAGGAAATTTTGCAATGATCGTGGCCTGCATGATGTAAATGAGCTCCAAGTGCTCCCTTTAACTGGAAATGGATCAAAATGTTTGAGGAGATTGGTTCAACACTGGCCAAACCGAAACCCAGGTGACTAACGGCATTAAGAATGGGCAAATTCATGGGGAGGGTAAATCAGTCCGTTTGTGATGATCCTAACATCTCCATACACAAGCACGCAAGTTCTTTAAATATACATAGATTTTCACTGCACCAAATTCTGCAAAAATGCCAATTGGTGCAAGAATTAAAGCCTCAGAATGCCAGACATAGGCTGCAGTTAGTTAATGATGTGACTTACTTCTCTTCATTTAATATCTTGTTTTCCATAGAGGCTCACTTCACCTGAACTGTCATTTCAATAAGCAAAATTGCCGCAGATGAAGTACCACAAATCCCAAATAGAATCTTGAGAAATACCTTCATTCCAAAAAGTTACTGTATGGGCTGTGATGTCAGATAGAGGAATAATCGGCCCATTCTTTCGTGAGGGCGAGAGCAATTATAGTGTATTTGGAACATTATGCGACGACATTAAATGACTTTTTGGTGCCTGAATTGCAAATCTTTCCTGATTATAACCACAGAACCTGGTTTCAGCAAGACAGAGCCACAGTCCACATGTTCAACACGTCTATACTGCAAGTTTGTTAAATTACCCCTGGCAAATTGATCTCCAGGAGGGGCGACATAGTGGGCCCCACACAGTTGAGATTTGAGTCCTATGGACTTTTTTTTTCCCTTATGGAGATATATAAAATTTAAAGTGTTAGTCAATAATCTGACTTCTCTGGAGCAAAATGAAAGAAAATACCTGTAGCTAAGTGCCAGCCATCTCAGTGTCTACATGCCAAGCTGTCATGCAAAAGTTTGTTCATCATTTAAATGAGTGCCATAGCCATGATGCATTGCATTTAAATGACACTATCTTTAAGAAGTAAATTCCTCAACTATATATTTCAAAAATAACGATTTTGTCAATTTTACAGACATCAAGTCTGAACTTTCTTTTGAGATATCCTGTACTACAATCTCCAATGTATCACTCTCATAGAGATTGTGAGGACAAGATTAGATTAATTACAGAAGCATTTAAACAGTCTTTCTACCCACACTCCATATTGAATAGTAGGAAGAAGCCATAACAACTGATACAATGGTAAGTATCCTCTGCCTTCCACTTCACAGCAGTTTATATAGCATGGATGTTTATGTCAAGTCTGTAAAGTTATTACGGACACATTATTATTAAGTGAAGTATTTCTTGGATCTTTGAGAATGGGTGATTGATTTATTGCAAAATTATTGGAAATTTCAGTCCTCATAAACTTTAATTAAAATATTTTAAAAAACACTTAAATATATTCCATGATAATCTCAATTATGCCTTTTTCTGATCTGTTTAATTCTAACAAACAATAACAGTTACAATATATATTCACAACACATTCCATACTATACATTTTTGTCGCAATGGTTTAACAAAATTAAAACCACAAGACACACACACACACACACACACACACACACACACACACACACACACAAAAAAAATTCTGGACATTGTCTCTGAGATATTGTGTTGGCTTGTATAACAATATTACTTTATATTCCTCACTCTGTGGCACAAATATGTAACCCTTTACTCTGAAGTAGGGAGTTACAGTACACCACAGATATTATTTACACTGAATTCAGCCGGCTGAATTAATTTAGGTAGTCCATCTCTGGATCAATACCAAACTGCTTGTCCAGCACACTTCCTTCAATAAAAAATTTATTTTTACACCACGATTTAATTGCAAACAAATTGTCCGTCCACCTGTTAGCTGCTTCCTTTGCTACCTGAAACGACAAAGTGATTAATACGGTAAGATGCTAATGTCATAAGTGAGAATCTGCGCGTGCACACGCACACGCAACAGTATCTTACTTTACACAGTTTTAGTAGTGTACATTGCTTTAGCACACAAAATTTCTCCATGGAATAAAAAAATTCTAAATATAAAACAGTAAATAACTGTAACAGTATCTTCATAATACAGTCCAGTACAAAACAAAAATTTGGGCACTGGAAAATCTAGAAAAGATTGAATAAGATAACATTTAAATGTGGTTGCCAAAGGGTGTTAAACAGGGACAAGGAGACTACAAAAATGCAAAGAAAAAAGTCTATGGAGAATTATTCAAAGAACTAGTGACACTTTCGTTCAATATGTAAGAGAAGGGTGATTAGAGGTTTAATGTCCTATCAACAGAGAGGTCCTTAGAGATGGAGCAGATGCTAGAACTGGGAAGGCAATTAGCTGTGTTCTTTTCATAGGGACTATTTCAGCATCTGTCATTTAGGGAAGGGGAAGCCTAAATGTAGATAGCTCACTAGGGATCTGAACTACACTTCTTCAGCACACAAGTCCAGCACCTTAACCACAAAGATACGCAGATATGTGGCCAGCACAAGCTAATCTGACACAGTGGAAAGAACCACAGACGAGGAATGATGTAAAGTTGAATTGTAGCAGAGACCTATTACACTTTGTTGTAACACAACTGTATTTTAGTGGTAAGCACCAGTAAGTAACTGATGTCCACATCTACATCACTACACTGCAATTCACACTTAAGTGCCCGGCAGAGGTTCTTCGAACCGCCTTCAGACTATTTCTCTACTATTCCAGTTTCTAACAGCAAGTGGGAAAAATGAACACTTAAATCTTTCTATATGAGCTCTGACTGCTCTTATTTTATTATGATGACCATTTGTTTCTATGTATGTCGATGAAAGTAAAATATTTTCATGTTCAGAGTAGAAAGCTGATGATTGAAATGTCATGAAAAGATCCCACCATAATGAAAAATACCTTTATTTTAATGATTGCCACTCCAACTCACTCATCATATCCATTACAGTCTCTCCCCTATTTTGCAATAATACAAAATTAGCTGTCCTTCTTTGGACTTTTTCTGTAGCCTCCATCAACCCTATCTGGTAGGGATCCTATATTGCACAGCACTGCACTAGCACAGGATGAACAAGTGTAGTGTAGACAGTCTCTTTAATACACCTGTTGCATCTTCTAAGTATTCTGCCAATAAAAAAATTCTAGTTTGGCTTTCCCACAACATTATCTATGTGATTGTTCCAATTTAAGTTGTTCATAAGTGTAATTCCCATGTATTTAATTGAATTGACAGTCTTTAAATCTGTGTGGTTCATTGTGTAACTGAAATTTAACAGATTATTTACGTGAGTGACCTCATACTTTTACTTCTTTAGAAACAACTGCCACTTTTCGCACCATACAGATATTGTATCTAAGTCATTTCGCTACTGGTTTTGAACTTTTGATGACTTTACTAGATGGTAAACAACAGTATCATTTGTGAACAATATAAGACGGCTGCTTACATTGTCCCCAGAATATTTTGTATAGGTTGGGAATGGCTGGGGGCCAGAGAACGATGGATATCCACTTCTATTTTACTCGATGATCTTCTGTTGATTACCGGGTACTGTGACATTTCTCACAGGAAATCATGAATATTGTCACTTAACTGGATCAATACTCCATAGAAGTGCAATTTGATTAGAAGTCTCTTGTGAGGAATGGTGTCAAAAGCATTCTGGAAATATGGAATCAATCTGAGATCCTGTTGATAACACTCATTACTTCATTTGAAGAAAGAGCTTGTTTGTTTTACAAGAATGATATTTTCTTAATCCATGCTGGCTGTGGGGCAATAAACTATTACCTTTGAGTTAATTCATAATGTTCAACACAGTGTGTGTTCCAAAACCCTACTGCAAACTGATGTCAATGATATCGGTCTATAATTCAGCAGATTACTTCTATTTCATTTCTTGAATACTGATGTGACCTTTGCAACTTTCCTGTCTTTTGATATGGTTCTTTTGTCAAGCAATTGGTTGTATATGATAAGTATGGAGCTACTGTATCAGCATACTCTGAAAGGGACCTAACTGGTATGCTGTCAGCATTGGAAGATTTTATTTTATTAAGTTCTTTAAGTTTCTTTGCTACACTGAGGGCATCTCCTCCTGAGTTACTCATGTTGGCAATTGTTTTTGATTCAAATTCTGCAGTATTTACTTCATCTTCTTTTGTCAATTAATTTCAGAAAACTATGTTTAATAAAGCTGCTTTGGTGTTATTGGTAAAGAGATAAACAGAGGCTTAATTCTTACTACTTTTACATACCAATACCATATTTGGCCTGTATGTGAGCTGTGACCTAATATAAGCAGCCCTACTAATTTTGAGAGAAGGGAAGGAAAACAGAAGCTCAGTGGAGAAAAGTTTATGATACACTCACTACCCATTTACAAAAACTGTTCACAATATACCCAGTGGTAATAACATGTTTTATGTTGTAATCTAGATGGTAACAAAAAACCTAAGGTCTGCGAACATGCCCAGAGGGCCTTGCAATGCTGACCAGCCACCATGTCATCCTCTGCCATATAGTGTCATTTGAATGCAGTAGGGAGCAGCAGGGGTTCAGCCCAATGTTCTCCCTCCCATTGTCGGCTTTCCTTATCTTGGAGCCACTATTGCTCATACAAGTAGCTCCTCAGTTGGCATTGTGAAATTGTGTGGGCCCCATTCCAGTCCTCCCGGCAAGGAAAAATCCAGGCATTTCTTGGAATTGAACTTGAGCCCTCAGCATGACATTCAGCTGAACTGACCACTCAACTATGGAGACACATGTAATGTAGATAAATTTTACACAATACCAGCTCATACCCAGTTTTCACTGATGTCAGTGCTAATGCCACTATTGACATCTGCTTCATTACTGTCAGAATTTTAATTTCTCCTCTCCTGAAGTGTGTTGTTCTCACTATCATTCAGGGCATTGGACATGTTGTCCTTCTTGAACCCACTGATGACAGAATCAGATGATATTGTGTGCCATTTAGAGAGAATCCAGCCACACAGAAGGATGTCTGATGGCTTTTTTGTATTGCTGGATGAAGAGTGTTCATGACACCCTTCAAAAGGCCAACTGGGATAGTTTTTTCAGAGATGGCCTTTAAATGGCTTGTATGCAACATCAAGCATCTGCAACATTGTTGCTCCATTTTCAACTATGGTACTAGCACTACAGTAGGAGTTCCTATGATACGAAACTATATCGGCATTTTTAGGGCTGCAGAGATAAGCCAACTGCTGATATTTTAACATCAACCCAACTTGTGAACATACATATGATGAGACCTCAGACATACACCCATATCTCAGAAGTTACAGTCCGACTGAGACTAATTTTCTAAATACTATGTAATTATGGGAAAAGATATACAATGAAGAGGCAAAGGAACTGGTACACCTGCCTAATATCGTGTATGGCCCCTGTGAGCATGCAGAAGTGCCGCAACATGATGTGGCATGGACTTGGCTAATGTCTGAAGTAGTGCTGGAGGGAACTGACACCACGAATCCTGCAGAGCTGTCCATAAATCTGTAAGAGTACAGAGGGGTGGAGATCCCTTCTGAACAGCATGTTGTAAGGCATCCCAGATACGCTCAATAAAGTTCATGTCTGGGGAGTTTGGTGGCCAGTGGAAGTATTTAATCTCAAAAGAGTGTTCCTGGAGCAATTCTGGACATGTGGGGTGTCACATTGCCCTGCTGGAATTGCTCACAACGGACATGAATGGATGCAGATGATCAGACAAGATGCCTACGTACGTGTCACCTGTCAGAGTCGTATCTAGACGTATCATGGACCCTCTATCACTCCAACTGCACATGTCCCACACCATTACAGAGCCTCCACTAGCTTGAACATTCCCCTGCTGACATGCAGGGTCTATGGATTCAAGAGGTTGTCTCCATACCTGTACACGTCCATCTGCTCGAAACAATTTGAAACGAGACTTGACCAACCGGGAACATGTTTCTAGTCATCAACAGCCCAATTCCGGTGTTGACAGACCCAGGCAAGGCATGAAGCTTTATTTCGTGCACTCATCAAGGGTACATGACTGGGCCTTCAGTTCTGAAAGCCCATATCGATGATGTTTCGTTGAATGGTACGCACAATGACACTTGTTGATGACCCAGCATTGAAATCTGCAGCAATTTGCAGAAGGGCTGCACTTCTGTCATGCTGAATGATTCTCTTCAGTCATTGTTGGTCCCAGTCTTGCAGGATCTTTTTCTGGCTGCAGTGATGTCTGAGATTTGATGATTTACTGGATTCCTTATATTTACTTCATTGCTACCTTGTAGGTGCTGTGTCCCATTGCTTGTGCGCCAATTATAATGCCACGTTCAAACTCATTTAAATCTTGATAACCTGCCATTTTAGCAGCAGTAACTGATCAATAACTGCACCAAACACTTGTTGTCTTATATAGGCACTGCCAACCGCAGTGCCATATTCTGCCTGTTTATGCATCTCTTTATTTGAATACGCATGCCTATACCAGTTTCTTTGACACTTCAGCGCATGAGGTGATAGTAGCCTCTAGTGAACAAACTCTCCAGCCCAACATCAATGTCTGGACAGACAATTTGAAGAAAAGAGGAAAGGAAAGTAAAGTAACTGTTGGAAAAAAAAATCATCATTATAAACAAAAGGGAATAAAGGCCTAACATCACAATGGAAGGAAAACCAATAGACAGGTTTGTAAATTTGGGTAATTGCACTTATCAACAATGCAGATGGGAAAACAAGCAAGGACAGTGAAGAAAAAGTCAGGAAGCATGTCATCTGTTTAATGCAATCACATGGGACTGACTCAATGAGAGAAAGAGAGAATGAAAGAAAGAAAGTTAGCTGCATATAGATCTACCTAATCCTAAAACTGAACTGTGGCTGTGAACCTGTATAGGAAGTATGAGAACAACACGTCACATTCAAGCGCCAGAAATGAGATATCTCAAAAAAATTTTAGAAAGCAGGACTTTGAGGTACAGGACCCAAAACACTGACACTGAGAAAAATTTTAATGTAAAGCCCCTGGAGAAGAATATCCAAGACCAACAACTGAAGTGGTCTGGAGAAATGTTTAGAAAGGTTGCCCACCATGGTTAACGAAGGCTGCAGAAGTGGTTCAGTATGGTCTAGATAGACCTGAGAGGATGGGACGGAGGTGGGAGAAGCGACTATCAGTGAGAGTGCAGTAAATGCGACTGCAGACAGCAAGAGATGGAGATCCCTTGTGTCCTTCATACTGTGTGGTTATTGAGGACTGGTTTGAATGAACAACATATACAGGGTGTTTCAATACTTTGACCAACTTTGGGACATGTTCCTCACACCAAGACAAGAAAAAAAAAAATTCATATAAACATCTGTCCGAAAATCCTTTGTTTTCGAGTTATTAATGAAAGTTTACAATTTAGGTGATGGGAGCTCATCGAGACATAACCTCACAAAAAATGCTCAAAATGTCCTCACCTTGCTTGCTTCTAAATAAACACACACACACACACACACACACACACACACACACACACACACACACCTGTCGCATCCTTCCAAATACTCCCCAATGGTTTCGCAGGTTTCCGTGACATGTCGAAAGGACTGAGGTCAGAGAAACATGCAGGCCACGGATCTTGTCCTCTATCTAACCATCTGTCATGGTAGATACCAGCTGGTGCCTCTTAAACACCGAGACCGAGATGTGCTGGAGCTCCATCATGCATAAACCATATGTTTCGCATTATTTGCAGGGCATATCTTCTAGTAGGTCTTGGAGGGTGTTCTGAATGAAGTCCCTGTAGGCAGCACTAGTAAGACCTGCTGGGAGACATATGGCCCTACCAGACAGTCACTCACAATTCCAGCCCACACATTAATCTCAAATTTATGTTGATGTCTAGCCTGTACTGTAGCATTAGGATAGCGAAAACCCCATATGGGTTGCTTGTGCAAAAACCACTGAGAAAAGTTCTTCTGTGGTGCGTGTTCGGCGAGTGTAAGGTCCTGCACACACAGAAGGTGGCACAAATACACGAGTTGCTCGTGAAGTATCCTCCATGCTACTCTTGGAAATGTGCCACAATGTGAAGGCCATTTGGATTGTGCCGATACCTGGCTCTTCTGAGGCACCCTGTAGAATGTGCTCTTCCATACGGGCAACACACAGTCTTACTCAGTCAATAGTCTGTAGCTCTATGGATCCCGTATCAACAACACAATGATGCACAGCATCAAAGATTGGATGATCTGGCTGTCTCGACTCTGGAAATGCTGCCGGATACAGCCCTGCAATGTCATGTGCATTACCATTCAGGGTAGCCGTAGATAGAAATCATGCCTGCCTGTTCACAAAATGAGTGTTCCACCATGCTTGAACGGAGCACTTTCAGTTAATTCACCGCCTACAGTATGTACACACAACGGAAATGTGGAAGACATAGGAAGGATGAATGTAAGCAAGTCTCCCTGGAAACCCACTGCCATCCAGGAACAATGAGTCAAACAGGTGCTAGATAAGTGAAGTTGTTGGGATGTGCCTGGAGAGCTGTTAACATCATCATTAATTAATTACTCAAAAATGAAATATTTTTGGATGTATGTTTGTATGAACTTTTCTTATTTTGGTGTTGGGAATCTGTCCCCGAAGTGTGACGTATTTTTGAAACATCATGTATATGGGTCATTGAAGGTTGAATGAAACTTTAATCTGAGGGATCAAATAAAAAAAGCTACAATAATAAAACTATGTCAGTTTTTCAAAGCATTCCACTGCTCCATCCCCAGTGTTGCGCAAATTCCAGGTCTCACTTGCTTTGACAACCAATGCTAGGCATCACAATATTGTGCTTATATGCCTCACATTTATCACCTCTCAGATACTGTACGAGGAATGAATAAGTAAAATTCTTCAGTTACGCATGAGATCTGAACGCTGGGGAGGGGAAAAAAGGTTCCCAATGCAAGTCTTAATTTTGTTTCAGTACTATGAGCCGAATTAGGATTTGGACATCACTGTGAAGAATAGTACATTAGCAAACAACATACCAATTATTTTCTTTGGGGCAACATTTTAACCAGCACCCTTAAACGACTTACAATAATATTGTACATTTATATGACTCCTTACTTGAAACGTTCAATATGTGTGACACTTTTTCATGCTCCAAACGTACTACAAACTAACAGCTGTGATCTTCTCTTCTAAACTCTTGGGAAACCTTCATGGTAGCACTCTGAACTCTTTCATTTGGTCTCATGTGACACATGGTGACTCACTGCAGAAAAGCATTACTTCCATCTTAAAACTGGTGCTGAGGGTATCCGTAAATGGCCTTGTGTGCATCGACTGTCTATGCAAAAGAATGCAAGAATGAATTACTGGGTATACTGTTTATTCACTGGCATTACAGCCATTTCACAAATGAGCCATACAGATCAACTGTCATCGACTTTTGACTTTAACCAAACAGTTCACGGAATTCATACACTGACATCCTTGCCAAAATTTCTTCACCATACTGGGCTGCCAATCTTCTCCACATTTCAGACGACTTCCTGTTCTAGTTTGCAAGAAATTTTACCATGTGGAAACAAAAACTCAAGTCAAGGGCAACGTTGCTCATTCGGACGCACATTTGCAATTGGCCTAATACTGAAAATGAGAGTCTCATGAAGGGCCAAGATTCATCTCCGAGCAGTTGTGGCACACTTCATATCTTTTTAACTCTCCTGTGCCCCCCCCCCCCTCTTTCTTAAATCATCATCCATGAACCTCATGTACTTTTTTGTTTATGTGTACAAAAAAATTCTACTTGTTCTTGAACCTCCTGTACTTTTTTGACTGCGTAGACTTACAAAATTCTACTTGGCAAACTGAAATACAGTGTAGGATAAATAAAACTGGTCCTGACAATATTTACAATAAGACTAATGTGAGATTGACCCTTGTTACGGAACATCACAGAAGATGCTGGAAATGGTCACTGCTGATGTTGATGCAGCACTGTGCTCAATTTACCAAATGGTGAGACATGCAATGTCAACACAAAACACTCGTCCAAAACACCTGAGAACTGCAGAACACTTCAACACCAAAAAATACCTTTTCATAATGAGAGCTGACAAACATAGGTGTGGCTAATGTGCAACACCATGTGGTACTGTTTGTCCATGGCGTGGAACAGTGGAAATTTCTGAACCAAACCACTGGCAGTGTGGTAAGGGAAGTTGGCTTGCCATTGTTGTTACCTGCCCCACGGCATCTCTCTGGTGAGTCAAATGTCAAAGAATTCCCCTTCCAGTGCTCAATATCTTAGCAGTCAGTGAACATGTTCTAGGACAACATGTTTATTTTGAATCTCATGTTTGGACATGCACAGCAGCTCTGCTTGAGGCAAAAGTCACTAGAATCCACTAGATTAAAACCAAATGGGCACTCGTTGGAAATACAGACAGTCATGGAAAAAGTGTCATGATGATCTCTCCACTGGCGAAAGATTCCAGATTAGTCCCCCCATTCAGATCTTCAGGAAGTGACTGAAAAGGAGGATGTGACCATGAGAAAAAGCTAGAATAATCAAAAGAGCATCCTACAAGTCGGAGTGTGGAATGTTGAAACTCTGAATACCGCAGAGAAGCTAGAAAATCTGTAATGGAAAATGCAAATGCTCAATATAACAGTGAAGTTACATGGGAACAAATTTAAGGATCTCTTGTCAGACAAATATAGGGTAATATCAACGGCAGCAGAAAATGTTACAATGGGAGTAGGATTCATTGTGTACTGGAAGGTAGGGCGAAGAATGAGTTACTGCAAATAGTTTAGCCCACAATTATTCTCATCAGAATTGACAGCAATCCAATGTCAACAATAATAATTCAGGTTTACATGCCACATCCATAACCAGAAGATGAAGAGAGCCAGAGTATGAGAGGGCACTGAAACGCTAATTGAATGTGTAAAGGGAGAAGGCGGAATAATCATGGTAGACTGCAATGTTATAGTAGGGAAAGAGAGAGTTAAAGGAAAATACATGATTGGTAATATGAATGAGAGAGGGAGAAGACTCCTTCTGCAATAAATTTCAGTGAGTAACAGTAATTACACTGTCCAGAACTCGTGAAGATATATACTTGGACAAGGCCTTGTGACATGGGACGATACCAGTTGGATTACATCATGGTGAAACAGATTCCAAAATCAGATATTGGATTGTAAGCCACAATCTGAGGCAGATTTAGACTCAGATCATGATTTAGTAATAATATCGATGCACTGAGTAACGGTGATGTGTATCTGAAGTTCTCCGAGGCTGGAGGCACTGCAATAATGAATACAGTAGTAGACAGTTCAGCTGAAGAGGAATGGATATCCCTGAAAAGGACAGTCACAGATAATGGACAGACAAATAAATGAACAAGGAAAATCATTTTGAAGAAACCTTGTGGAACAGAATAAACAGTTCAATTTATCGATGAAAGAAGAAAATTAAAAATCTATGGAAAAGAATGATGTACAGGAACATAAGCCAATTGGGAATAAAATCAGGAAAGCTAAAGTGAAGTGGCTGAAGAAAAAATGTGAAGAAATTGAATAGGAAATGGTCTACAGAAGGACGGTTTCTGAAAATGGAAAAACCAAAACAGCTTTTGGTGAAATTAAAAGCAAAACCATCAATCTTAAGAACTCAAAAGGAACTTGACTGTTAAATGCAGAGGAGATGGCAAGTAATTGGAAAGAGTACACTGACAGCCTCTATGAGGATGTACTATTGTCACCTTGAATGATAAGACGAAGAAATGGGTGTTTATTTGGAAGACACACTGAGGCATTAAGCCACCATTCTTCCTATGCTCCATATGCGAATGGAACCGGAATTTAGCTGCTCTCTTCCCAGTGGCAATCTTCTATCATGCCTTTAAATAGTACATGTTGTCGATACATCTGCAGTGTGGCCATGTGGAATAGAAATACTACCTATGTCTTTCCAGCATTTCCACCAGAAAAAGTCAAAGAAATGTTTGGACACAGCATCCAGTGCAAATCAACTCACACAGTTATACTTCTAGGCTTTTAGCTTGTCATTTCTCTGCACAATTCAGTAGTGTCTTACATCCCATGGCCCATAGAGCACATGTGATCGCAGATCCCAACAGCCTACCAAGTGAGCTGCAACACCTAAGAAAGATGTTCCAACAGAACATTATTCTGATAAACAAATGTAATTTATTCTGATCAAAACGAGTTCAATGTAAGGGTGTAAACGAGTATGTGGAGGTACCCACTGCAATGGTCGCCTTGTCATAGTAAGGTGGCATGTCTTCAAGAAACATAAGGATCCTCAAGAGGCACAAAGCCCTGGCAGCATACTATGAATGCCACTTTTGTCCAACTGTGAGTGCTTCTCCATGCATGCGTATTTCTTGCTCATGGAACCAATAAATTTTGATGCTGCCACACGAGTATCATCAGTCATGTCCTGCTGCAGTGATGACAGCCATTATCATCACCTGCCCAACTGACAATGCCGAGAAGTATATTTGCAGTACACGTCTGTTTTTATTATTTGGAATTTCAGCCACAGTTTAGTCTCTTGCCACAGCAATTTATTTACCTTGGGGTCAATTAGTTCATTATCTGTAATCCCTTAGTGAGATTTCACCAAGATTCGTCTTCTCCTATCAATCGTAGCATCAAAAGGATGTGCCATTAGTTGCTACTAAAGCTTTTCAGAATTGTTAGAGCAGATAGTATGTCACTGAATCTAACAATGAAGCAGTTGTCACCGGTGAGCAGAAATTCAACGCATGTAGTATGGCTACAAGTTTCACATCTTTGTTCTTACCAACAATGAAAACTTGGAATATAGAATACACTTCTAATAATTAATGATTTTGGAACCATCTGTGTAGTTATGGACTGCATCAAGATGCTGGATGGCCACTCACAATGTGCACATTTGGATAGTACTCCAGCATTTGAGGCAGATATTAAAATCCCTCACTAAAAGCAGTAGATGGCTAATTGGTGGATTAGATTTGTGCTATTTGCACTTGGTTAAGGTTGCTGGTGAACAGCCAGTATGTTAAGGTTGGATTTTGGAGGAATGGAGAGAGACCACTGAAGCTAAGGCTTGCATGTTCGAATTATTGCAGTTTATTTCATGAATTTTGTAAGATACTCTTTCAAGAATACAGTTATCCTTCCACAAAAGTTGTTCCTGTCACTTCCACACTGAAAAATTGTGTGTTTTCGCATAGTAGGAAAGACTCACCTTACAGAACTTACATGATCTAGCACTGTACAATGGTCTTAAATTATCATAAGACAAATTTCTGTCTCTCTTGTGTTGTTCAACCTGTCAGTGTCAAGGAGATTATTTTGGTGACATCACTAAATCAGTGGAACAAACTAAAAAACTTTCAAGTCAAAGAATTACCTGTTTTCACAACTCTTTCGAACTACAATAAAATTCTGAAACTGGCTGACCAAGTTTCATCCAGCTTCCAGCATATTTAAGATAAAGTGAGGCTAATATTTCTTTTGTAGTGTGTTTAAGAAGGGTTTCCCACGGAAAAATTTTTTTGAGAAAAAGATTTTGTAGAACAGAGCCGAGATGGTCTGCATATTTACTGATAAACTATCATTTGTCATGACATTTCTGTTTGAATTTATTGATATAATTCTATTCTTTACCAGTGCTCTTCTTCTATTTTAACAGAATGCAAAATATGGCCAGATTACTTATCTAGCATAGCAGTAATTAATTATATACACAGACTTTTGTGTGAATCTATCTACTATTGAAATCAGTATCAATATCTCTACAGCAGTTCCTCAGATTAGCTTTCACACAATGACAGAAAAAATGCAATGGGACTTTAAATTTGTAACATGTATAGATGTGTTTGATCAACATGGCAAAATGTCAGATAATTTTTTCTACAAATTACATGCATTTAATTACTGCTTTTCTCAAATATATTGTAAGAAATTTTAAAGGCACTGTTGAAAGCAATATTTCAATATATGGCACCATTATCTTGAAACTAGTATAAAAGAACATCTTTATCAATTGAACTGGGCACGGACAAAAATATCGATACATTGTGAGAAATGCATGCTAGAACATAAATGCAGATTCTAGTCAACCTTGCAGGTTTGCACTGTTGTATTTGACCACTAATGGCACCTGTGCAATGTCCTCAAAGTGTTGCAAGTTCAGTCATGATCAAAATAATGTTCTGGGTAGTTGTGAGTGCATTATTTTGAAGCTATATTGTTGGTGTTTGTTTGGCACCTTCCATAACCAAGTCAGCCGAAGTGTTTTGGTTTACAAGGCACTATATTGGAAGAGTTACACAACATACAGGGAAAGCAGAAAAACATCATCTGCTAAGTCACTACATGGGCTAAAGTGTGTATCAAGAGATTGTGACAGGCGGTCAATGAAGAGAACTGTGATGAAAAGTAGGTGGACGGAAGTTGCAGAAGTCACTGCAGAACTGCATGTCAAACTCATGAACCCTATCAGCAGCAAAGCGACATGAAGGGAGCTCCAAAAAACTGGTAATTGCAGCACAAGTAAAACTACGTGTCAGCGATGCAAATTCTCGTAACAGGAAAACATGATGCTGAAGCCATAAAATCTGGACCATGGAGGAATGGATGAAAGTAATTTGGTCAAATGAGTCTTGTTGCTTGCTACTTCCAACTTCTGGCAAAGTTTACATCCCAAAAGTGAAACATGGTAGTGGATAGGTGATAATTGGGGCTGCCATATTGGGGTATTCCATGGCTCCATGGTTGCTCTGCCAAGGATTATGCAACAATTTTTGCTCATCAGGTCCATCCCATGATACATTTGTTCCCCAATGGTGATGCTGTGTTTCAAGAAACAGGCCCCCTATTCACACAGTTTGCATCATGCACAACTGGTTTTCTGAGCCTGAGGATGACTTGTCACATCTCCTCTGGCCACCACAGTCACCAGATCTCCATATTATTGAGGTTTTGTGGTCCACTTTGGATGGAAGAGTGCATAATCGCTATCCACCACCATCATCGTTCCTAAACTTTCGATAGTTTTATGGGAAGAATAGTCCCTCGAAAACCACACAAGACCCATATTCATCCATTCAGAGACAACTGGAAGATGTTTGCAATGCCAACAATTTTCCTACACTATATAAGGCACAGTAATGTGTTGCGTTTTTAGTGTTTCCATATTTTTGTCCATGCCTTGTATCTTTTTTTTTACCTGTATTTGTTGTTTCATTTGTTCTAAAACCTCTGGATCAGAATCCTTATACTTCTGTATTTCATCTTTAAGTCGAGCCTCTTCTGTTTTAAGTGAGGCTATATTTTCCAGAATTGTGGTTCTTTCATCTGATTCTTCTCTACCAAGGTTTGCAGTTTCAACATTTTCTTTCACCTTCTTAAGTTTCTTGTTTGTTTCCTCAAGCTTATTGCTCAGGTCTGTCAATTTCCGTTTCCTTGAATGTTTTGCTTTACTGAAAAGGAATAAGAAACATTTGTTAATCATAATGTCCACTTACTAAAATCAGCAATACGAATAAGAAATATTTCTCAAATTTTACCTGGGATATGCCCAAAAATAGATTGATGTGCCAATTTTATCTGTGTCAACTAAACCATCATCTACTAAACTCTGAACAACATCCTTGACTGATTGGGCAATGACACCTTTCTCTTTGGGTGCAATTTTTTCCAATTCCTGGAGACAGAAAACGTTACATCAAATTCACTATATACACAAAGACAATTCTCGACAAATCAGAACTTATACTTCAATTTGTAGGATCTCTCAGAGGAACTAAGCAGTGTACCTTTAACTGAAAAAATTCTTTCTTCTCATAAAATATCTGCAGTACCCGCACTCGCTTCTCCTCAGCACTTACTCCTTTACGCTTTGACATGGTTTTGGTAGAAGAGTGTGTTTAGGACTATTGCCAAATTCACTAGGCACACATACTTTTTAAGCACTCCACTGGAAAAAAGGATGATTATTTCAACACGAAAATAAAGCTAATGACTACTTAAAGAGTGGACCAGTTTATTGATTTATCTAACTAGTATGACAATAGGTCTGCACCTGACTATTTCCTACAAATTGTGGATCTGGTACTTACTTGCTTGACTGGCTCCTCTAGCTGATGTAACAACATCACTTTCACCTAATAAGTAGCGTTGCTGCATCTATGAATTAAATGCAATTCATATAAAATCTGTGCGTTTTCCTGATTCAATAATTTGGATGCTCAGAATGAGTATTTTTTCACAAGCAGTGTTGTTACTGACAACTATCCAAGCATGTACCATGAACTGCCTCACACATTCAATTTTCCATTACCTGCAACTTCTTTCTGGATGTCACAATGATTATATCTGCTGGCAGAAAGGAAGTCATACTCAACTTTCATCTTATCTTTCTGTATTACGGTTTTAATAATGAAGGTGTAAATAAGGCCCATTTCCTACTAGAGATTGAAAACTAAACGTAAACACACCCAGGCTACCTAGGCCATTGATAATTAATCTAGTACACAGATTCAATCCAGATCTGACTCAATATTTGTCGCAAAAACTATACACATGCACGACAGACTCTAGATTTCACACATCTCTGTGAGACAGCACTGTGCATGTTTTTATTTATAGAAATATAACCATACTTACACAAAATAATGCCAGCTTCATCTTGTCGTATAACACAAACAGAAATAGAACAAACCAAACTTCCTCCGTTTCTATCATTTTTAAAAATGTAGGCCTAAATTGTGGCGACAGAATGATCTCTAGCATAACCCAAGGACTTGGTTAGATTGAAAGGTGACACTCTGGTTCTGAGTTGGTGAAGCAGTATTAGATAAAAATGTATATGGAATGGGCATGTATTTCACTGCAAGCTTTTCACTCTTTCTTCTTCTCCAACAATCTTTGTGTTCTGAAGTACCATGAATCTTTCTTGATGTCATCTATTAGGTGGTACCTTCTATCCTTTCATCTTTTGACAATTTTCAGTTCCTTCTGAAGCACCATTGCGCAGTTTGTTCTCACTAAATGTCTCAGCCTGTTTCTTTTCTTACTCTTGGCTATTCTTATTAACTGTGTATCTTCATTTACACTTTTTAATAGCTCCACAGTCCTCATTTTGCACCTCCAGTTGACACCTTCTATATTCAAGACACCAAAGTGTAGTAAGCACTGGTCTTTCCAGTTTCACACTGTCTATGATTGAGCACCACATAAGACAACATTCTATAAAAAACACACTGCAATCTTTTTCCACCAGAAATTTCCTTTTTCCTATAGGCCTACAGTTTTCTTTCACTACTGTCTGCAACTCATTTACGGATTTTGTAGTCATTGATAGAATACATCCAAACTGTACCAAGTAACAACATTCATTCCAAGACATTTTGTTTTCGTAATGTGTATACAAGTTTATATGCCACCTAGCTCTGCAGATGACGAAGAAATTGAAGAAATGTATGATGAAATAAAAGAAATTATTCAGGAAGTGAAGGGAGAAGAAAATTTAATAGTGATGGGTGACTGGAATTCGAGAGTAGGAAAAGGGAGAGAAGGAAACATAGTAGGTGAATATGGATTGGGGCTAAGAAATTAAAGACGAAGCCGTCTGGTAGAATTTTGCACAGAGCATAACTTAATCATAGCTAACACTTGGTTCAAGAATCATAAAAGAAGTTTGTATACATTGAAGAATCCTGGAGATACTAAAAGGTATCAGATAGATTATATAATGGTAAGTCAGAGATTTAGGAACCGGGCTTTAAATTGTAGGAATTTCCAGGGGCAGATGTGGACTCTGACCACGATCTATTGGCTATGAACTGTAGATTAAAACTCAAGAAATTGCAAAAAGGTGGGAATTTAAGGAGATGGGACCTGGATAAACTGACTAAACCAGAGTTTGTACAGAGTTTCAGGGAGAGCATAAGGGAACAATTGACATGAATGGGGGAAAGAAGAATGGGTAGCTTTGAGGGATGAAGTAGTGAAGGCAGCAGAGGATCAAGTAGGTAAAAAGACAAGGGCTAGTAGAAATCCTTGGGTAACAGAAGAAATATTGAATTTAATTGATGAAAGGAGAAAATATAAAAATGCAGTAAATGAAGCAGGCAGAAAGGAATACAAACGTCTCAAAAATGAGATCGACAGGAAGTGCAGAATGGCTAAGCAGGAATGGCTAGAGGACAAATGTAAGGATGTAGAGGCTTATCTCACGAGGGGTTAAGATAGATACTGCCTACAGGAAAATTAAAGAGACCTTTGGAGAAAAGAGAGCCACTTGTATGAATATCAAAAGCTCAGATGGAAACCCAGTTCTAAGCAAAGAAGGGAAAGCAGAAAGGTGGAAGGAGTATATAGAGGGTCTATACAAGGGCGATGTACTTGAGGACAATATTATGGAAATGGAAGAGGATGTAGATGAAATGGAAGATATGATACTGCGTGAAGAGCTTCACAGAGCACTGAAAGACCTAAGTCGAAACAAGGCCCTGGGAGTAGACAACATTCCATTAGAACTACTGACAGCCTTGGGAGAGCCAGTCCTGACAAAACTCTACCATCTGGTGAGCAAGAGGTACGAGACAGGCGAAATACCCTCAGACTTCAAGAAGAATATAATAATTCCAATCCCTAAGAAAGCAGGTGTTGACAGATGTGAAAATTACCGAACTATCAGCTTAATAAGTCACAGCTGCAAAATACTAACGCGAATTCTTTGCAGACGAATGGAAAAACTGGTAGAAGCCGACCTCGGGGAAGATCAGTTTGGATTCCGTAGAAATGTTGGAACACGTGAGGCAATACTGACCTTACGACTTATCTTAGAAGAAAGGTTAAGGAAAGGCAAACCTATTTTTCTAGCATTTGTGGACTTAGAGAAAGCTTTTGACAATGTTGACTGGAATACTCTCTTTCAAATTCTGAAGGTGGCAGGGGTAAAACACAGGGAGCGAAAGGCTATTAACAATTTGTACAGAAACCAGATGGCAGTTATAAGAGTCGATGGACATGAAAGCGAAGCAGTGGTTGGGAAGGGAGTGAGACAGGGTTGTAGCCTCTCCCCGATGTTATTCAATCTGTATATTGAGCAAGTAGTAAAGGAAACAAAAGAAAAATTTGGAGTAGGTATTAAAAACCAGGGAGAAGAAATAAAAACTTTGAGGTTTGCCGATGACATTGTAATTCTGTCAGAGACTGCAAAGGAGTTGGAAGAGCAGTTGAACGGAATGGACAGTGTCTTGAAAGGAGGATATAAGATGAACATCAACAAAAGCGAAACGAGGATAATGGAATGCAGTCGAATTAAGTCAGGTGATGCTGAGGGAATTAGATCAGCAAATGAGACACTTAAAGTAGTAAAGGAGTTTTGCTATTTGGGGAGCAAAATAACTGTCGATGGTCGAAGAAGAGAGGATATAAAATGTAGACTGGCAATGGCAAGGAAAGCGTTTCTGAAGAAGAGAAATTTGTTAACATCGAGTATTGATATAAGTGTCAGAAAGTCGTTTCTGAAAGTATTTGTATGGAGTGTAGCCACGTATGGAAGTGAAACATGGACAGTAAATAGTTTGGACAAGAAGAGAATAGAAGCTTTCGAAATGTGGTGCTACAGAAGGATGTTGAAGATTAGTTGTATAGATCACGTAACTAATGAGGAGGTATTGAATAGGATTGGGGAGAAGAGAAGTTTGTGGCACAACTTGACTAGAAGAAGGGATCGGTTGGTAGGACATGTTCTGAGGCATCACGGGATCACCAATTTAGTATTGGAGGGCAGCGTGGAGGGTAAAAATCGTAGAGAGAGACCAAGAGATGAATACACTAAGCAGATTCAGAAGGATGTAGGTTGCAGTAGGTACTGGGAGATGAAGGAGCTTGCACAGGATAGAGTAGCATGGAGAGCTGCATCAAACCAGTCTCAGGACTGAAGACCACAACAACAAACAACAACAATGTGTATACTATTGTATGAATGCGAAGGTTACAGATTAAGCACTATTTGATTTTCAATTTGTGGTGCCCTGATCACCAGTAAAAAGAAATATTGTGGTCATTAACCACATTTGGATTTATGTTGTAGAAGAGTAAGAATTTGAAAATCATACATAGCTACTTGTCCATGTAGAGATTTTTACAGTGATCTGCAGCTCTTTCATAATACTAAACTGTCAGATAATGCATAAGTTTTACCATTCCTCTACTTACTTTCGTGGTTATATCAATGCCTACCACCTCATCTGTACGGACTTGTACATCAATTTTATTCAGTCATGGGTTTTGGATCCGAGTGAACATTTTCTTACAAATGGGTTTTCAGATAAGAAAATAATAGTACATATTTGGAATCTGAATCTTCCAACACCTTTTCCACTTGCTAGGCAACATTCAAGGCATTTTCGACTGTATACTAACGACCAGATTCTACAGAATAGCTGGTAATTGTTCACATTCAAGATGTAACTGTTTATTTTGGGGTTGTCAGTAATAATAAAGGCCTATAATAATTAATCACCTTTTCGTTTATATAGAATCATCATATACTATCAGGCTACGCACGCATCGTATGGAGATGTTCTGTAAGTAATTACAGCAAATACCTTGAACTCGTTAGTATGTTTAAACGGATATTTTTGACTAATATTAAATACCTACTCCCGCCCGTGCACTTGCAGGAACTACTGCTACATGATTTAACAAAATAATATAAAACGAACAAAGGACTTCGTTTGCAATCAAATGAGGAAGTTCCGATACTTGCGAGACTGTATAAAAATATGTAACAATTACCTTACTGATTTTATAAAGATGCATTTGCTGCGCAGTTCAAAACACTAACAGCACAATATTTGATACTTATTTTATACGCACATAAACAAATACCCAAGCTTCAAGCTGACCGCTAATCAGTGCAGCCAACAGTTCCACCTGTAAGTCTTGCATTCCCCGTCTACAGACAAATTTCTCGATGCGGAGAAGGCAAGACTTCAAATACACTTTTTCTAAAACCGCAAGAATAATCGGTAGACACTTTTTTGTACGTGGTACCCTACCTAGGGCAGTTCATCCGCAGGTTAGAGGCGTAAGCTACTACAATAAATAGTAAATTTTAAAGCCTTTCAGAAAACGTGCTATTTGCAGTTTTTTTAATTAGGTTTATAGGCCCTTACGTTTAACAATTTAGTCACTGCAAAGTACTGGTCTTTGTACACCAGCAAATATTATGGTTTTTTAGGTGGAACGGCCCATGCCAAGCACACATTTGTTGGCTTAAGAGGTCCATTCAAAACAATTCCGGAGCTGTGTCCACAAATTTTTTTTAAAACTTACATTTTATTTCTTGTGAATGGTCTCTTTCGAAATACTCTCCTCCACAATTGATACATCGCTCACAATGCCGTATACACTTCCGGAAGCAGTCTTGGTACGCTTCTTACTGGAACGCGCAAAGCGCTGTCTGCGAATTTTCTTTTACCTCGTCTATCGTTGCAAATCGTCGTCCTTTCAAATGGGTTTCCAACTTCGGAAATAAAATAAGTCCACAGGGGCCATCTCGGGAGAGTATGGAGGATGAGACAGCACAGTGATTTCGTTTTTTGTGCGATAGTCATACACCAACAGGGATGATTGTGCGGGTGAGTTATCGTGATCCAAGACACATGAATTATCTCGTCATATTTCAGGCCCTTTCTACTCACATTTTCCCGCAGGCGTCGCCACACGTCCCGATAGTACCATCGATAAACAGTTTGTCGCTGTGGCACGAATTCATGATGAATTAATTCTTCAAAGTCAAAGGAAACTATCAGCATGGCTTTGACATTTGACCTCACCTGACGATCTTTCTCTGGTCTTTGATTTCCCGATCCATCGTGAAGATTTAACCTTGGTCTCAACATCACAGACGTAGACCCACGTCTCGTCAACAGTTATGATTCTCTTAAGGACCATCTCGTTCTCAATTGCTCGACCCAGAAGCTCTTCACAGATTGCGAAGCGAAAGTCTTTGTGGCCTTGGCACATGAGCTGTGGGACGAACCTGGCGGCAAAACCATGAATTCTGAGACGTTGTATCAGGATTTCATGACATGATTCAAATGAAATGTTATGTTCTTCTGCAATCTCTCGGACAATCAGTCTTTGATTTTCACGCACAATTTCCTTGACGTTCTTGACATGAGCGTCGTCAGTAGATGTCGAAGAGCGTCCTGAACGAGGGTCATCTTTATCTTACGGAAATATGACGATTTAAAAAACGAGTGTAATGAAAACATACCGGCATTTTTCGTTTCAAACAAAACTTCTGCTCGTAGTAAACGAAATCTTTCTGACGGTATGAAATCGTCAGTAAATAGAGTGCAAAGAAAAACGGGTAATAAAGACACGACAGGACGAAATGTGAACTCAAAAAATAAGACAAGAGGAAGTGAATCTAGATCATCTGTGTGTTCTAACGAGAGAAATGTTTCTACAAAGTGTACTATAAAACCAATGGAATGAGGGCACCTGGAGAACAACAAATATCAAGTCTGTGTATTAGGTGATAGTCATGCAAAGGGTGTGGCATAAATAATAAATGATAGGCAGTCCCAATTTATAGTAACAGGCATTGTCAAACCTGGTGCTCCCCTTAATGAAATAGTAAATAATTGTGAAAACTTAGTTAAGACTGGAACATGCTGTGTACTAATAGGTGGAGCAAATGACATATACAAAAATGAAAGCCAACTAGCGACAAGGGCACTTCAAACAACTCTAAAAAAGCTGTCAGATCTAAATTTAAAGGTTCTCGTTGTAAGTGTGCCACATAGACATGATCTAATCGAGGAATCATGTGTAAACAAAGAAATAAAGTCAACAAATAATAAATTTAGGAAGATCTGCTATGCTTTTAAGTGCGCAACTTTGGTGGATGCAAACAGCTCTGTGGGAAATCATTTCACGAGGCATGGACAGCACAGGAACTGTTATGGAAAAAAGATGATGGGTGAAAAGATACTAGTAGAAATAAGCCGTATATCAATAGAAAAGTTCCCTAAAATCCCACTCCAAATGAGGGCAGAAGCAGAAGAAATGAAAACCTTAACAAGAGCATCATTTGCTGAAGCACTAAAAACATCAACATCTGCTATAGTGAACATTAAAATGTCATCAGCTGCCACAGCTAGTATAAACAATGAATCAGCATCATCCACTTCAAGTTGGAAAAGCAACAGAAACAAGAAACCTGTGGTACAACAGGATTTTTTGTATCTGGCCATAATGAAAACTCCAATTTAACAGTGTTAAACGAAAGGAGAAATACCATCGGTGCTCACTCCCCTGTTCTAAAGATTATGACTCTAAATATGCAGTGCCTCAAGAACAAATATTGTGAACCTGAAATAGCAGTAAGTAACACCCAACCTGATGTCTTGTGTATTACTGAACATTGGTGTAAGGACCATGAAATTAGTAGTATTCATATTAATCCGTTTAAACTGGCAAATCATTGTTGTTGTTGTGGTCTTCAGTTCCGAGACTGGTTTGATGCAGCTCTCCATGCTACTCTATCCTGTGCAAGCTCCTTCATCTCCCAGTACCTACTGCAACCTACATCCTTCTGAATCTGCTTAGTGTATTCAACTCTTGGTCTCCCTCTACGACTTTTATCTTCCACGCTGCCCTCCAATGCTAAATTTGTGATCTCTTGATGCCTCAGAATATGCCCTACCAACCGATCCCTTCTTCTAGTCAAGGTGTGCCACAAATTTCTCTTCTCCCCAATTCTATTCAGTACCTCCTCATTAGTTACGTGATCTACCCATCTAATCTTTAGCATTCTTCTGTAGCACCACATTTCGAAAACTTCTATTCTCTTCTTGTCCAAACTAGTTATCGTCCATGTTTCACTTACATACATGGCTACACTTCATACAAATAATTTCAGAAATGACTTCCTGACACTTAAATCTATACTCGATGTTAACAAATTTCTCTTCTTCAGAAACGCTTTCCTTGCCATTGCCAGTCTACATTTTATATCCTCTCTACTTCGACCATCATCAGTTATTTTGCTCCCCAAATAGCAAAACTCCTTTACTACTTTAAGTGTCTCATTTGCTATCTAATTCCCCCAGCATCACCCGACTTAATTCGACTACATTCCATTATCCCCATTTTGCTTTTGTTGATGTTCATCTTATATCCTCCCTTCAAGACACTGTCCGATCCGTTCAACTGCTCTTCCAAGTCCTTTGCTGTTTCTGACAGAATTACAATGTCATCGGCGAACCTTAAAGTTTTTATTTCTTCTCCATGGATTTTAATACCTACTCCGAATTTTTCTTTTGTTTCCTTCAATGCTTGCTCAATATACAGATTGAATAACATCGGGGAGAGGCTACAACCCTGTCTCACTCCCTTCCCAACCACTGCTTCCCTTTCGTGTCCCTCGACTCTTATAACTGCCACCTGGTTTCTGTACAAATTGTAAATAGCCTTTCGCTCCCTGTATTTTATCCCTGCCACCTTCAGAATTGGAAAGAGAGTTTTTTAGTCAACACTGTCAAAAGCTTTCTCTAAGTCTAGAATTGCTAGAAACTTAGGTTTGCCTTTCCTTAATCTGGCTTCTAAGGTAAGTCGTAGGGTCAGTATTGCTGCAGGTGTTCCAACATTTCTACGGAATCCAAACTGATCTTCCCCGAGGTCGGCTTCTACCAGTTTTTCCATTTGTCTGTAAATAATTCGCATTAGTATTTTGCATCCATGACTTATTAAACTGATAGTTCTGTAATTTTCACATCTGTCAGCACCTGTTTTCTTTGGGATTGGAATTATTATATTCTTCTTGGAGTCTGAGGGTATTTCACCTGTCTCATACATCTTGCTCACCAGATGGTAGAGTTTTGTCAGGACTGGCTTTCCCAAGGCCATCATTATTTCTAATGGAATGTTATCTACTCCCGGGGCCTTGTTTCGACTCAGGTCTTTCAGTGCTCTGTCATACTCTTCATGCAATATCGTATCTTCATCTACATCCTCTTCCATTTCCATGATATTGTCCTGAAGTACATCACCATTGTATAGACCCTCTATATACTCCTTCCACCTTTCTGCTTTCCATTCTTTGCTTAGGACTGGGTTTCCATCTGAACTCTTGATATTCATACAATTTGTTCTCTTTTCTCCAAAGGTCTCTTTAAGTTTCCTGTAGGCAGTATCGAGCTTACCCCTAGTGAGATAAAGCTCTAGATCCTTACATTTTTCCTCAAGCCATGCCTGCTTAGCCATTTTGCACTTCCTGTCGATCTCATTTTTGAGACGTATGTATTCCTTTTTGCCTGCTTCATTTACTGCATTTTTATATTTTCTCCTTTCATCGATTAAATTCAATATTTCTTCTGTTACCCAAGGGTTTCTACTTGCCCTCGTCTTTTTACCTATGTGATCCTCTGCTGCCTTCACTATTTCATTCCTCAAAGCTACCCATTCTTCTTCTACTGTATTTCTTTCCCCCATTCATGTCAATTGTCAATTGTTCCCTTATGTTCTCCCTGAAACTCTGTACAACCTCTGGTTTAGTCAGTTTATCCAGGTCCCATCTCCTTAAATTCTCACCTTTTTGCAGTTTCTTCAGTTTTAATCTACATTTCATAACCAATAGATTGTGGTCAGAGCCCACATCTGCCCCTGGAAATGTCTTACAATTTAAAATCTGGTTCCTAAATCTCTGTCTTACCATTATATAATCTATCTGAAATCTATCTCAGGGCTTCTTCCTTGTATACAACCTTCTTTTATGATTCTTGAACCAAGTGTTAGCTATGATTAAGTTATGCTCTGTGCAAAATTCTACCAGGCGGCTTCCTCTTTTATTTCTTAGCCCCAATGCATATTCACCTACTACATTTCCTTCTCTCCCTTTTCCTACTACCGAATTCCAGTCACCCATGACTATTAAATTTTCATCTACCTTCACTATCTGAATAATTTCTTTTATTTTCTCATACATTTCTTCAATTTATTATTCATCTGCAGAGCTGGTTGGCATATAAACTTGTACTACTGTAGTAGGTGTGGGCTTCGTGTCTATCTTGGCCACAATAATGTGTTCACTATGCTGTTTGTAGTAGCTTACCCACACTCCTATCTTTTATTCATTATTAAACCGACTCCTGCATTACCCCTTTTTGATTTTGTATTTATAACCCTGTATTCGCCTGACCAAAAGTCTTGTTCCTCTTGCCAGCGAACTTCGCTAATTCCTACTATAACTAACTTTAACCTATCCATTTCCCTTTTTAAATTTTCTAACCCTCTCCTCGATTAAGGGATCTGACATTCCACACTCCGATCTATAGAACGCCGGTTTTCTTTCTCCTGATAAGGACGTCCTCCTGTGTAGTCCCCGCCCGGAGATCTGAATGGGGGACTATTTTACCTCCAGAATATTTTACCCAAGAGGACGCCATCATCATTAAATCGTACAGTAATGCTACATGGCGTCAGGAATAATTATGGCTGTAATTTCCCCTTGCTTTCAGCCGTTCACAGTACCAGCACCGCAAGGCCGTTTTGGCTAGTGTTACAAGGCCAGATCAGTCAATCATCTAAACTGTT
Source organism: Schistocerca serialis cubense (assembly GCF_023864345.2). NCBI lineage: Eukaryota > Metazoa > Arthropoda > Insecta > Orthoptera > Acrididae > Schistocerca > Schistocerca serialis. The sequence goes on from NC_064639.1 coordinate 467,511,841, forward strand.
GGCCCTGCAACTACTGAAAAGTCTGCTGCCCCTCTTCAGGATGGAGGAGTCGGTATTTACCTCAGACAAGAGTTAGAATTTAAAAAGAGATGTGAAGCAGAGAACTTAAGTATTGAAAAGTTTTTTGAAGCAGGTGCTGTCCAGCTATATGGCCTGATGAAAAAAAAGTCATAGTCACAGCAGTGTATAGGTCACCATGTGGAAACATAGAAGCCTTTTTTGATAAATTAGAATTGTTGCTAAATACTTTTTACAAAAAAGAAACTGTGATTATTCTTTGTGGTGATTTCAATATTAATCTTCTAGTTGAAAGTCAACAAAATAGGCAATTTTTGGACATATTAAAGAGTTTCAATATGTCACCACACATAAACAATTCAACTAGAATAACAAACACCTCCAATAGCCTCATAGATAACATTTTCACAAATATGTCGGCAACTGACATAGAGGCAACAAACATAGATTTAGGATTGTCTGACCACAATGCTCTCACCATTGAAATCCCTTTAAGGTCAAAGGAAGATAAAGGTGTAAATAATATTTACAAAAGAAATCTCTGCGGACAGCTGTCATCAGTTCATATCTTAGAAAATCAAAATTGTTTAGATGTTACGTAACAAACAAGTACAGATGAGGCATATAGTGTATTTGCACCGATTTATATGATGAACTTTGAGATGTGTTTTCCAAAGAAACTGACCAGAATCAAATCTACTGGACACATGAAGTCAAGTTCTTGGATGACTCTTGGCATTAAGAAATCACGTGAAAACATGAAAAAACTGAATTCAGAGTTGAGGGAGTGTACAGATACTGATTTTATAGAATATGTAAAAAGGTATAGGAAAATATACCGCAGAGTAATTGCAAATGCAAAATTATTAAGTAATGATACGAAAATAAAACAGTCCAGAAATAAAACTAAAATAGCATGGGAAATTGTGAGAAAAGAAACTGGGGTATGTATCAAGGACAAGGAAATTATTCTGAAAGATGAGGAGAATAAAATGGTAGATAAATATGCCATGCCTAATTATATAAATAATTACTTTTGAAATGTACCTCAGACATTAAGCAGGAATTTTGGGGAGTAGATTAAGATGGAAGCACCCAAGGCGGCCAACAGTATGATGGCAGTTCCAACAAACGAAAAGGAAGTTTTAAAAGTGATTAAAAGTCTCAAGTCCAAGATGTCAGCTGGAGTAGATGAGGTGCCAATATTACTAATCAAATAGCGAAACCATTAGTGCACATAGCAAACTTGTCAATGGCTGAGGGCATGTTTCCACAGAAACTGACAATTTCTAAAGTCATTCCCCTGTTGAAAAAGGGTGATAAGCTTAAAATAGAAAACTACAGAACTGTCTCACCTCTCCCAGCGTTCTCTAAGGTTTTAGAGATACTAATGAAATATAGAGTCAGACATTATCTTAATATCTACAATCTGATAAACAGAAATCAGCATGGATTTCAAGCTGGGAGAAGTACCGAAACAGCTGTACTGGAACACACAAAAGAAATAATCACTAAATTGGAAGAGGGAAAAAGTGTAGTGGGGATAAATCTAGGTTTGTCAAAAGCCTTTGACTCTGTTGACCACAGCATACTTTTGAAAAAGCTTGAAGCTATAGGTACCAGAGGACCAGTAAAATAGTGGTTTGAGTCTTATCTGGAAAAGAGGATGCAGTTGGTTGAAATTACAGCACCAAATATTAATCAAAAAATTAAACTAAGATCAGATCTAAGGGAGGTAACAGTAGGAGTACTCCAAGAAAGTGTATTAGGCCCCTTGCTGTTCCTCATTTACATTAATGATATTCAGGTGTCAGAGAGAAAAGCTAGAATCATGTTATTTGCTGATGACATAGCTCCATTCAGCAATACTAAACAGTCCTTCAAAGTAGTACGTTCAGTCAACAATTTAACAATTGCAAATTTCAGGGAAAGCCTACAGCAGTTAGACTGGGATGAGGTGTACCGTGAACCTGATGCCAATTTAAAATATAATTTATTTCATGACATTTTTGTAAATGCATTTGAAAACTGCTTCCCCAAGAAAATAGTTAAATATACTCGTAAGAAACCTTGTAACAAACCATGGCTTACTAAGGGTATAAAAATATCTTGTAACCGGAAAAGGGAAATGTATCTGACAGCAAGAAAGAGTAGTGACCCAGAAACTATCAAAAATTATAAAAACTACTGTGTTATATTAAGAAAAGTTATTAAAAAATCCAGGAGTATGTGTATCATGTCTGAAATCAGCAACTCTGATAATAAATTTAAAACAATTTGGAATATTATTAAAAGAGAAACAGGTCAACCAAGAGCAGAGGAAGACAGTATTACCATCAAATTGAATGAAAACTTTACGAACAAAAAGTCAGAAGTTGAAACTATTTTTAATAATCATTTTCTAAATGTTGTGGATATAGTAGGATCCAGGTGTTCATTAGAAGATGCTAGGCTGTTAATGGAAGAGGCCATACCTATGCAATTTGATACAATTGAAATCTCACCCACTTCTCCCTCTGAAATTAGGAAAATAATAAACTTGCTTAAAAGCAAAAACTCACATGGAATTGATGGCATTTCCAGCAAAATACTAAAAGCTTGTTCTCAACAGATAAGTAAGATTCTCAGCCACCTGTGTAATAGCTCTCTGGAACAGGGCATTTTCCCTGATAGACTGAAATATGCTATTGTTATACGTTTGCATAAAAAGGGGGATAGATCTGATGTCAACAATTACCGTCCAATCTCCCTTCTAACAGCTTTATCCAAAATTTTTGAGAAAGTAATGTATTCAAGAGTAGCTTCACATATCTGTAAAAATGAAGTACTAACAAAATGTCAGTTTGGTTTCCAGAAGGGTTTTTCAACAGAAAATGCCATATATGCTTTCACCAGTCAAATTTTGAATGATCTGAATAACCGAACACCACCCATTGGAATTTTTTGTGATCTCTCAAAGGCTTTTGATTGTGTAAATCATGAAATTCTGCTAGACAAGCTCAAGTATTGTGGCATGAGTGGGACAGTGCACAAATGGTTTAATTCGTACCTAACTGGAAGAGTGCAGAAAGTTGAAATAAGTAATTCTCGTAACATGCAAAGATCAGCACATTCCTCAAACTGGGGAACTATCAAGAATGGGGTTCCACAAGGGTCAGTCTTGGGTCCTTTGTTGTTCTTATTATATATTAATGACTTGCCATTCTATATTCATGAAGAGGCAAAGTTAGTTCTCTTCGCTGATGATACAAGTATAGTAATCACACCTGAGAAACAAGAATTAACTGATGAAATTGTCAATACTGTCTTTCAGAAAATTACTAAATGGTTCCTTGTAAACGGACTCTCACTGAATTTTGATAAGACACAGTACATACAGTTCCGTACAGTGAATGGTATAACGCCATTAATAAATATAGACCTTAATCAGAAGCATATAGCTAAGGTAGAATATTCCAAATTTTTAGGTATGTCCATTGATGAGAGATTAAATTGGAAGAAACACATTGATGATCTGCTGAAACGTTTGAGTTCAGCTACTTATGCAATAAGGGTCATTGCAAATTTTGGTGATAAACATCTTAGTAAATTATCTTACTACGCCTATTTTCACTCATTGCTTTCATATGGCATCATATTTTGGGGTAATTCATCACTGAGGAATAAAGTATTTATTGCACAAAAGCGTGTAATCAGAATAATAGCTGGAGTCCACCCAAGATCATCCTGCAGACATTTATTTAAGGATCTAGGGATATTCACAGTAGCTTCTCAGTATATATACTCTCTTATGAAATTTGTTATTAACAACCAAACCCAATTCAAAAGTAATAGCAGTGTGCATAACTACAATACTAGGAGAAAGGACGACCTTCACTATTCAAGATTAAATCTAACTTTGGCACAGAAAGGGGTGAATTATACTGCACTAAAGTATTTGGTCACTTACCAAATAGTATCAAAAGTCTGACAGATAACCAACAAGAATTTAAGAAGAAATTAAAAGAATTTCTGAATGACAACTCCTTCTACTCCATAGAGGAATTTTTAGATATAAATTAAGAAAAAAAAGAAAAAAAAACAAAAATATTAAAAAAATAAAAAAATAAAAAAATAAAAAATAAAGAAAAACAAAAAAACACAAAAAATAAAGTTGTTATATTAACTTAAGTATGTTGTTAAATTAACCTAATTATGTCATGTATTGGAAAATTCGACTCGTTCCACATCATTACGAAATATCGTATTCATGATCCATGGAACTAGTATTAATCTAATCTAATCTAATCTGATACTAGTTTAATAGTTAGTGATATGAAGCAATCATTGCACAGTACTGTGGACCATGTCCTACAAGATATACAAAAATGGTTTAGTGCTAACAAGCTAGCACTGAATGTAAAAAAACTAATTATGTGCAATATGTAAAAATAAGTGAACATGACGACCTAAATCCCACCATGGAGGGCAAACAACTTGAAAGAGTACAGTGTGCAAAATTCCTTGGTATGCACATTGATGAGAAGATTAACTGGAAGGACCATGTGGTGAGCTTAGCACTAAAACTAAATTCAGCATGGTTTGTACTTAGAATAATTTCAAGAGTTTATAGTAATGACTGTACCAGATTAGTATAGTTTGGCTATTTTCAGTCCTTTGCATCCTATGGGATAGTATTCTGGCGAAAAACAAATCGTTGTCTAAATGAGATTTTCAAATTACAAAAACGCGCTATTTGGATAATGACCCAGAGCCCACCTCAAACACATTGTAGGCCCCTTTTTAAAGCATTGAAAATTTTAACAATTCCATCATTATACATTCTGGTATGTCTGCTGGTGATCAAAAGAAATCAGGACAAAATGAAAACCAATATAGACTATCATAATTACGATACATAGCAATGTAAAGATCTCCACATACAAGCTGTAACAAGGACCTGAAGTCAGAAACATGTATGTAATCAAGGTATCAAACTACCAAAACATATCAAAGAGGTGGAAAATGAGGATAAATTTAAAACTGTTATAAAGAACCACATGCTTGACAAATGTTATTACAGCATAAGTGAATATCTCTGCGCAAGTGTATAAGAGTATATGTTTAAGTTACTGTGACAAATGAAATTACATCAGTGAATATGTCTGTCCAGCACATAAGAAATTATGTTATAAAAACACTTATTAGTTTTATATTGTATTAAACATAAGGTAGATTCATGTGAATTCAGCACAGATAAGAATTTTGTAAAGATATTATATAATTGTTAAAATGTACCCTGACAAATCCTATATCACAAATGTGATCATTGGGATGATAATAAATTAATAAAATAAACGTCCGGCGATTTTCAAACCATGTGAACCATTCGTGATATCGAGTACGGCTTAAGCATTCCTCACTGTACGCTTTCTGCATCATTTGGTGCGTTTTTGTAAAGGTTTTCTTGAGTTTAACGCAAATTTAATGGATACGCGTTGCTCCTCTAACTCTGCCATTTCAAAATTCACAAACTGTGCTACACAATACAGTACTGAACACTAACTGAGAGACATATAACAATGAAACTTTCGGCAGTTACACGTTAAACACAGGCATGTGCAGGGATGCCAACCGCATTTTTCTCCAGCACACCATTGGCGCGAAATCACGAAATTTCCGGAATTTTCCGAAAAGACGTCGTATTGCTGAGCCCATTATCGTACTTGCGTGAAATATCCACAATTCTAGTGGGCAACTGTATTTTGTTCTTTATCAAGCACAAATCGCCTTCATGACTAAATTAATTACTTTAGAGATACTAGTTTCCTTAATTAGGCGTAGTTTGAATGGCATGTAGTTGTACCGTTCCAGCTACAGTTTGCATAAATTTGTAAACGCTTTGGCCAGTTCGTCTGGATGAATAGCTTGCTTTGTTCTTTTGTGCTAGAACATGGCTACTTACTCTGATGTTTCTGGTTCTGTCACTGCTCATCTGGAACGTTTTAGGTTCCACTGACAAACTGTGGAACCATCTGTGTTCTTCAGCGCCTACTTCCAACTGATAATCAGTGAAGCTGTTATGTTAAGTAACTACTGCGCTGGGCTGTGATAACTTCTTCCAAGTTCATGTTCTCTAACATTTAGGTGAGAGATCACTTATTACTCTGACAGGTCTGGATAATAACTTTTACCACATAATCCGTATTTAAGAAGTATTTTAGATGGAGGAAATAGATACTGGTATCACATTATTGATATAAGTCGTTCCTCTAAATTTATCCTCACAAAACAGTAATTACAATCATTCACCTCATGACAATCTTGAAAATTGTTTGTTTAAAAGAGAGCATATTTGCAGATCACTTGAAGTTAAAACTTTCTCGGTTTGTAGATCAAAAGGAAAACGAAATTCGTCTTCACACTATAGGTTAACATTACATTACAAGGCACTACTGCATACGTTTACCACTGTTGACAGCCACATCTGACAAAATATCTCAGTGATCCATTAAGCTATTCAGATGCTACGACATAAACTAAAGCAACAAGTGTGAAAATTCAACCGGAACGCTGCAATTTAAAAATGTAAAGTAGTAAGATGACAGTAAGATGGAAACGTACACATTAATTATCTTCCTACGTAGAAAGATTCACTTCATGGAATGATTAGTATTTAACTGAAATGGATACTAATAAAATTAACTGTAATTCAAAAGAGGTATGAAAGATGAAATATCTGATAGTACCAATGAATAAGTCACTTGGAAATGAGATACGCTATTAATCAGTTGAATAATATTTAAACGTATTATCACACTAAAAAAGCTGAGTAGCTGCGTGGTATGGTGGTTATGATACTAAACTGTTGCATGAAGGGTTGTGAGTTTAAAACTCAGCTGGACTGTACAATTTTAATTTCTATATTTCGTTCGAGTAAGTCCTAGAAGTATCCACCAATGTCAAGAATCATTGTACTGGAATGTCCTGTAGCTGTATAGCTGTATATATACTGTATGTGTTCTTGCCGGAGGCAGTTCGTTCCGCGCTCTTGTATGTTCAAGTGCTGAATAAACCTTAGTTAAGTGAAGTTAGTGTTCGTCATTCATCTGATTTCACCTTCTTCTACGTGACATTATTCTGGTGGACACGCTGCGTACTGGAACTTGTGATAGCGCACATTATCGACGACACAGTGGCTCCCATCAGGCCACGACAGAGCCGCCGTTTACGTGGCGAGAAACCCGATCTTGAGTCATATTCAACAGATCGCAATCTACCGGAGACAGAAGAAGAAGAGGACGTTGCGATGACAGCAACTGTGTGCCACCACATGAGACATCCTTCCGGGTTCTCTGGTGACGATGGCCAAGATCCAAGCAAGTGGCTGAAGGCATATGAGAGTATAGCCAGATTTAACAAATGGGATGACACCGTTATGTTTGACTAACGTATTTTTCTACTTGGAGGGCACTGCCAAGCAATGGTATGAGAACAACGAGGAGAAGTTCACAAGCTGGTAAGTATTGCATGTGTAACAGCGCAAGTATTTCGGCGACACACAACGACAGAATTGCAAGGCTGAAGATAAACTAAAGTGTAGAGCACAGCGTCCAGGAGATACTACAGCGTCCTACATGCAAGACGTCTTGGAGCTGTGTAAAATAGTGGACCCTCGAATGAAGGAGGAAGATAAAGTTGCACAACTCATGAAGGGTGTTGCTAAGGACATGTATCAAGCCCTACTCCTGATGGAGGTTTCGACAGCAGGCGACTTCATAAAATGGTGCCAGTATATCGAGACAATGCATCAAAAAAGAATTACATGCAAGAAGTTTGAACGGCGTCCAAACGTCGTAAGGCTGTCTGTGATGGAGGAAGCAACTGATTTCACAAGTGTTCGTCAGATAGTGAGAAAGGAAGTTCAGAAGGCACTTGGATTGCACCGCGAGCAAAAAATCGAGACACTTCAAGAGGTCAAAAGGGACGAAGTGGAACAGACATTGAACCCAATCTCTCGTCCTTCATTTCCTTTAAGACGGTGAAAAAATCGAGACCCAGGCGTGGTTACGTTCCTACGATGCCGCATGAGGAACTTGTTTGGGCACCAAGGAACTCTGACGTCTGGAGGACCCAGGATAACCAACCAGTATGATTCTATTGCGGACAACCGGGGCATGTGTTGCGCTATTGTCGAGAAAGGCAGCGGATATTTGATGACGCCCGCGCCAGAAGATAGCAGACCGATCTTAGCCGACTCCAACTCTGGGACGACGAAGATGAACAAGAAGATGTGGGTGCAGGACGACGTAGGTCACCGTCACCGCAAACTAGCCGCTAGAGAGGATGCTCCCCAACACGCCGATCAAGGTCTCCATCGCCGTTTAGAAGCTCCAGGCGATCACCTAGCCGCCACAACCTGGAAAACTAAAGAGTGTGACCTTTCTTGGAGGTGAGGACGCCGAAGAGAAAAATCCTCCGCCATCAATCACTACAAAAATAATAGGAAACTACGTCGATATCCCCACGGATGGCCGACCAGCCCAAGCACTTGTGGACTTTGCCAGATGCAGAAAACCGTATTAGTCGACAGCAAAACTTCTCTGCTGAAGGTGGTTAATGGGAAATATGTAAAACCTACAGGAAGATGTGTCATCCATGTGGGTATAAGTGGCCGTACGCAGCCCTTAGAATTCATCGTCTTACAAGAGTGTAGTCATGACGTCATTCTCGGATGGGACTTTTTGAAAGCTTCTCAGGCAATTATAGATTGTGGTCGCTCGAAGATTATGCTAGACGAGATGATATACTGTGGACAGGAAGATGCGCATCCGAGTGTGTGGAGACTAGGTGTGCTGGATGAAGTGATCGCTCCTCCAGTCAGCGCTAGAAAGGTAACTGTCACGTGTCATGCCATGCATCAACAACCCATGGATCTTGTAGTGGAATGTAAGAGAAGCATACCACTGTAGAATAACGTGGTCATCCCAGCCTCTGTCGTCTCGTTTAAAAACGGATTCGGTGAATTGTGGATAGTTAACTATTGCTGAGAACCGCAGATCCTTCCAAGACGCATATGCACAGCAAACACTGAGCCGTTATTTGAAGAACAGCTGAGTGTCATAGAAATCTCCCATCCTGAGTCTGTGGGCGAAATTAGCGTTACCACGACGAGACAAGATCTTATAGCTCGATTACCACCAGATCTCACTAAGGAACAACAGAAGAAGTTATTTGCCATTCTTCAAGAGTTCTCTGAATGCTTCAATCCACAAATTAGACAAATCGACGGTGAAGCACGGGATTGGCACTGGAGACCATCAAGCAGTAAGCCAGAGAGCATACCGTGTGTCAGCAACAGAAGGTCGAATAATTCGGGACGAGGTAGAGAAAATGATGAAGAGTGACATCATTCAGCCTATGCTGAACCCATGGTCGTCACCAGTGGTCTTCGTCAGTAAGAAGGATGGCAGCTGGTGCTTTTGTCTTGATTACAGAAAGCTTAATAAGATAACTAAAAAGGACGTTTACCCTCTTCCACGAATTGACGATACACTAGATTGTCTGAAGGGGGCTAAGTTTTTCTCAACCATGGACATGTACTCGGGATACTGGCAAATCGAAGTAGATGAGGCTGATCGTGAGAAAACTGCATTCATCACAACTGAGGGTCTGTATATGTTTAAGGTAATGCCGTTTGGTTTGTGTAATGCACCGGCAACTTTTGAACGGATAATCTTCTGAGACGCCTGAAGTGGAGGATGTGTCCTTGTTAGCTAGATGACGTTATAGTGTTCTCAGATACATTTGATGAACATATAAAAAGACTGAGGGCCGTTCTTAACTGTCTCCAACAAGACAGACTGAAACTTAATTCAAGAAAGTGTCTCTTTGGAGCAAAAGAAATCAAAATAATTGGACACCTTGTGTCAAACGAAGGTGTGCGGCCAGACCCAGAGAAGGTGAGATCTATAATGGAATTTCCTATTCCTAAAAGTATTATAGATGTGAGAAGCTTCCTCGGATTATGTTCTTATTACTGTTGTTTTATCAAAGACTTTTGTATCAATGCCAGGCCACTCCAAGAGTTGTTAAAAGCTGATGCTAAATTTATCTGGGGTGGTGCTCAACAAGACTCTTTTGATGTGCTGCGAAAAACTCTGACGACTGTCCCTGTACTTGGTCTGTATGATGAGAGGACCTACAGAGCTACAAACAGATGCCAGTGGGTATGGGATCGATGCTGCTCTGGTGCAAATATCGGATGGAAAAGAGAAAGTTATAGCCTATGCTTCTAGGACACTTACAAAAGCCGAGAGAAACTACTCAGCTACAGAGAGAGAATGTCTTGCTGTGACCTGGGCCATGTGCAAATTTCGACAGTATCTCTATGGAAGGCCAGTCACAGTTGTCACAGACCATCATTCACTTAGTTGGTTGACATGTCTTTTGATCCAACAGGACGACTCGCCAGGTGGGTGCTACTACTTAAAGTGTATGACATTACCATAGTGTACAAAAGTGGAAGAAAATACCAAGAAGCCGAGTGTCTCTCAAGAAACCCTGTGCAAGACCATCAAGACTTTGATGAGATAGTGACGGTCTCGATGCACTCCAGGATCATTCTGCTGAGCAGAAGAAGGACGCGAAGATATTTCAAATTATGCTTGCCTTAAATCGGCCAGAGGATGTGAAAAGACAATTTAAGGTAGTTAATGGATTACTTTGCAAAAAAACTTTGATCCGTTTGGAAAGAGGTGGCTACCAGTGATTCCTAAACACATGCGCTTAGATGTTCTACAGAAATTCCATGACATACCTGAGGCTGGTCATTTAACATTTATTAAGACGTACGATAGAATCCGCAAGAGATTTTTTTGGCCAGGTTTACTTAGGAGTGACCGTCACTATGTGTTGCACTGTCGAAAGTGCCAGAGGAGAAAGGCAGTTCCTCAGAAACCACCTGGCAGACTCATACCAATTCCACCAGCCGAAACGCCTTTCCAGCGTGTTCGGATTGACCTCCTCGGATGATATCCAACGTCTGCTAGCGGCAATAGATGGATTATTGTTTTCACTGATTATCTGACACGCTATGCCATTACAAAATCCGTGAAAACAGCCGAAGCATTCGAGGTAGCCAAATTCATCGTATAAGACATTGTATTAAAACACGGTGCCCCAAGGTTGTTAATTACAGATCGAGGGAAAGTTTTTCAATTGAATCTTGTGACAGCGATAAACCGTCGGTGCCACATTGCTCATTACATGACGACTGCGTACCATCCGCAAACTAACGGGCTTGCTGAACACCTTAATAAGACGTTGGCCAACATGCTATCAGTGTTCGTCAATGTTGAGCAGAGCAACTGGGATGAGATGCTACCTTTCGTGACGTTTGCCTACAACACCGCCAAACAAGACACCATAGGATTTCCACTATTTTTCCTGGTGCGTAGGCGTGAAGCGACTACGATGATGGGCACTGTGTTTCCGTTACATCCTGATGACGTGGACGACGACTACATCGGCCAGGTGTTAACCAGAGCTGAGGAAGCTCGGCAGTTAGCTCGACTCTGCACGCTACAGGCTCAAGAAAACTGTTGAGACTTGGCAAGATAGCCAAGCCACTAGGAGGTGAAGCCGAAAGGCACGCGTTTAAGCTCACGCAGGCTGGCGTGAGGTCTGGAACAGTTAAAGGATTTGAGTCTAGCAAATAAAGTACGTAGCTGTTGGAATACTTAACTTTAATCCATAATTGGTGAACATCGGTCTGACGGTACATGCATCACAAGATAAATAGCAAATGATAATGGCGCCTTGCTAGGTCGTAACAAATGACGTAGCTGAAGGCTATGCTAACTATCGTCTCGGCAAATGAGAGCTTATTTTGTCAGTGAACCATCGCTAGCAATGTCGGCTGTACAACTGGGGCGAGTGCCAGGACGTCTCTCTAGACCTGCCGTGTGGCGGCGCTCGGTCTGCAATCACTGATAGTGGCGACACGCGGGTCCGACGTATACTACCGGACCGCGGCCGATTTAAAGGCTACCAGCTAGCAAGTGTGGTGTCTGGCGGTGACACCACAAAAACGATCACCGAAGGTATGACGCCAACCACCGCCCTGTTGTCTACCAGCCTGGTGACCTCGTCTGGATCTTTACTCCTGTTCAGAAGTTTGGTCTATCTGAAAAGCTCCTCAGGGGCTACTTTGGACCTTATAAGGTTGTAAGACAGTTGTCTTATGTTACTTATGGTTCAAATGGCTCTGAGCACTATGAGACTTAACTTCTGAGGTCATCAGTCCCCTAGAACTTAGAACTACTTAAACCTAACTAACCTAAGGACATCATGCACATCCATGCCCGAGGCAGGATTGGAACCTGCGACCGTAGCGGTCGCACGGTTCCAGACTGTAGTGCCTAGAACCGCTCGGTCACTCCGGCAGGCTATGTTACTTATGAATTTGAAGATTCCGACCCCAGCAAAAGACGACGAAAGATAAGAGATACAGTCCATGTAGTTCGAATGAAGCCCTACAAGGATCCTGCAAACCAGGGTAAATTCGTAGCTCCAGCGACAGGCAACAAGCGGAAAGGTGACGAAGAGCGTAGCAGCAAAAGAAGTTCTAAGAAGATCACCGCCAGGGCGAGAATCAGTCATCGGGAGACGGAGTATGCAGTACCGGTGACTCGTTCTCGGACTAGGAGGACGTAACACCGAGATGCTGAGCAACGTCGCAGAAGAAGCTGAGTAGCTCCATGGTATAGTGGTTATGATACTAAACTGTTGCATGAAGGGTTGTGAGTTTAAAACTCAGCTGTACTGTACAGTTTTAATTTCTATATTTCGTTCGAGTACATTCTAGAAGTATCCACCAATGTCAAGTATCATTGTACTGGAATGTTCTGTAGCTGTATATATACTGTATTTGTTCTGGCTGGAGGCAGTTCGCTCTGCGCTCTTGGTGGTATGTGCAAGTGCTACATAAACCTTCGTTAATCGAAATTAGTGTTCGTCATTCATCTAATTACACTTTCTTCTACATGACAATATTTTATTTGTTTTGCATATTTTGATAGATTAATTGATTCACCACTTTTGCGATCGAAAGAGAACCATCAGACTTTTTTAATCATTTATTTATTTGTTTGGTACTTGTTTTGGAGTCATGGTCCCAATGTGATATTCTCGAATATAAAAATAATATACAGGAGCATCTGAGAACCGGTCTGTTACCAAAATACTAGTACCAAAGAAAGAAATAAAAATATACAGTGGTGTATCTGTGGAACAATTATTTCCAGGAAAAATCAGCTTTGGACCCACACATAAAATTCTGCTTATAAAATAAAGGAGAAGATCATGAAAGAACAAGCAGATGCAGAGTCGACTTTAAGGTTTCTAACTGAGTAGTATCCACAGCGCCAAGGAACAAAAATTAGAGTTTCTTGCAGTAGTTCTAGGTGTTATATGGTCCCTGATGTTTTCGAACGTGTGCAATAGTACACTTTAAGCTCTGGACAATAACTACACCAACCGCTTTGCCCACTACACAGAGGTGAGGGTAACGATATGCAGATACACAGATGCCGGTAGTATGATGCAGAGTGACCATTTTTCGCTCAAAGCAGGCTGGCAGTGTTTGCCACTTTTCGGTCGGCTGGTAATCACAGAATCGAGACGAACGCACTGCAATTTTTCGCAAACGATTTTAGAGAAACTATTCAGTAAAAACACTTCGTTTTTACATTACTTATAGCTTTATATGTCAGGTTCATGATGATGTGCCCATCATTTCATTAATGGTCACAGTTATTGTGATAGGTAAAGTAAGAGACTGCGCGTAGTTCGAAAAAGTTTGCAATGAATAAAAGGAGTCTCTATGATTTTCGTTTGGTGCATATTACATTACATGTAGCTGCGTATGAAGTTTAGCTAACATACTAAATTTTTCTTTAGACTTGGGTGTAGGTCTTTATCTACTATCAACCTTGAGAAAAGTAACCTGATGTAGCACACTCATTTGCCAATGCACCACGCCGGCGATAATGCCAGAGTGAAATATTCACAACATTCCTAATATTTCATAAACGGTTTGAGACACCGAAATGAGATTTTAGCAAATGACAGTACAAAAAGAGGAGAGTATTTTGCCGTACGGTTATTAAGCAAAACTTAATTATCTACCATTTTACTCCACCAACTACTAACGTTGCATGGGGGCTTAATTAAAAAGAAAAGACTAATATTAATGAATAACTGCAATAATTTTAGTAGCTGTGTGACCGGTTACGAAGTCTCGTAACCGGTTGCCCTGACTAGTATTAGCACGCAATCTGACTGCAAAAAATAAAAGTAGAGAATGACAAGGAATTTCCATTAACACAATTGATTAATTGAGTCTCCTGCAACTATAAAAGCTAAGAAACAACAAAGCACAAGTGTAACTGTTCCGTGTGTGATAGTGTGACTCAAAGTGCATGTATATGGCTCGGTTCTTTCTCAATACGACAAAATATTTTAAACACCATTTACAATGAACTAATTGAAAAACCAGAAATACTATAATGCACATAGAAACCAGAATTACAAGTTAATAAATGAACACGAGCCAGATGCTTTGTTGACTGTACCTGTGAGCAAGAGGGATTGTCATTAAAGAAAACTGTAATACCTTTTTACCTCATTATATATTGACGAAAATATTCCATTACACCAGCATCGTAAATCAAAAGCCCATCTCCTTTCTCAAATATATTCTGACAATTGCAACTTCTTCCATCTATACATTGCACCAACCGAACAGCGTCTACTCTCTCGCCCAACAGAAAGACTGTCCTCGACATCCTCTGAACTACTACTGCCCAGTGGAGGCGGCGGAATAATAATCTTTGGCGTAATCTCTGGCGCTGTGACTCAGTGTAGCCACTTTTTATATGCCTCTCCTCCACGGGCTAGAATTTGGTGGTATTTTTGCCAGCATTGGTGATGAAAATACCACCAATTTCGTCCAAAAACACAGACAAAAATAAAAGATGATATTAATAAGTAAATATCACTTAACTAAATAAATTTTGGCTTTGCACTGACCTTTCAATAACCTAATATATAAAAATACAGTAAGGAATACAAAAGCTTGCATACATGTGATTTTACATAATAGTTTATGCAAGTATCACTTCTCAGAGTAGTTAAACAGTTCAATCAATGGCACCGGCAATGAGGAATAGGTGCAGATGAGAGTCTCATAACATTTCATAAACAGTAAATACACAATAAATCAGTTTACACATATATTCACATAAAATCTTTTCAATAGTTCAATAAAAAAGTAGCACTCCTCAGAGTAGTTGACAGATCTAACAGTAGCACCCAGAAATGGTCAACGGGTGCAAATAGCAGTCCCTTATCATTTCATCAGCAGTATTTGGACAGCTCCAACAGTGGCACCCAGCAATGGCGAGCAGGTGCAGGCAGCAACAAGTGACATCTCATCAGTGGTTGAGCAGTTCCAACAGTGGCACCCAGCAATATTGAACAGGTGCAGACAGCAACAGTTACATCATCTCAGTAACAGCAGTTCCAACAGTGGCGAGCAGGTTCAGGCAGGAATGAGTGACATCACATCTATCGTAGCAGTTCCAACAGTGGCACTGGCAATGTTGAACAAATGCAGGTAACAGTCCATAATATTCACAATCAATAATTAAACAGTCCATCACATATCATCAGCAGAAATTAAACAGTTCATCACATTTCATCAGCAGAAATTAAACAGTCCATCACATTTCATCAGCAGAAATTAAACATTTCATCACATTTCGTCAGCAGAAATTAAACAGTTCACAACATTTCATCAGCAGAAATTAAACAGTTCATCACATTTCATCAGCAGAAAATAAACAGTCCATCACATTTCATCAGCAGAAATTAAACAGTTCATCACATTTCACCAGCAGAAATTAAACAGTTCATCACATATCATCAGCAGAAATTAAACAGTTCATCACATTTCATCAGCAGAAATTAAACATTTTCAAGTGGCACCCACCAATGATAATAGGTGTAAGCATGAACAACAGTTTGAATGCACACACAATTGCTTTTACAAAATTATTATCAATGCTCTTACACTTAACATATACATTATAACAAATACACAAATGATATCAAATAATTATCATATTAACTATTACAAATACACAAATATCAGTAAACCTATAATATTTATGGGTGTCAGTGCAAGCCACAACAAATAAGTAAAATAATATTTAGGAGGTAGGTTGGTACCAATTATTTGGGATTAGGACAGGAAAACACACAAAACACTTACTCATCTTTCATCCATATACTATAGTGTAATTGAATAGTGTCAATTGTGTAAATGAAATTCCGTCAAAATTTGATGTTCAACATGTGTATCAATTAGTAGTGGCAGCAGAGTATAATAGTCAATAGTAGTTAGTCAACATCATAGTCATCATGTCAAGACCAATGTTTGCCTAGCCACATCAAAATATACGGTTGCTGAACAGCTGTCACTTTGCCAACATATGCAAATAGTTCTTTCCCCAAAAAGTATATACTGCTTATTCATTTAACAATGTGTGTGTGTAGACAATCTTCCTTCCACTGGAGTGTTCTAGTCTGCCATCTTCATCCTTCTTGTTCTATATAAACCAACAACAACAAAAAAATATGCTCCTCACATACCTTACCTCTTATCCACCAAAACTCCAGTAATCATCAGCATCACACAATCTCAATACTTCAATAATACCTCTTCAATGCATCAATACATATAAACCTTATCACCAATATCATTTCACTTCCATAACAACTCTTTCCTCTAGTCAGTCTCCTCGAACAAGTACAGATAAAATCCTAGTGCAAACTTCAATTCATCATCCCATACAATCTGAAGACACAATGTCCACACACAACCTCTGTGTAATCCACCTGAGCCAAATCTTCTCCTCATTATGAATTATAAAATACATTTTGGTTACCTTGTCCATCATAAAATAAAAGAAATGCGTACATGACCTCTAACAGCCTTCAGTTTGAATAACTTTCAGTAAGTAGGTGCGAGTATACGGTGTTAATGATCACATAAGAATTTGAATGAATAAATCTTAATATTTCACAGTGTGTACACCACTTCAAGAATCATGGCAAAACAGAAGCAAAAATGTTGAGTATTTCTTTGTGTCAAGTACCATTTGTTATTTCAATTGCTCACAAAGAATGTAGTGTAATAAATGTCAATGGTCTAAAGCTAGTGTTGGTATCTCATGTTGTCAGCTTCCTTTCTATATTAATGAATTTATACAGCTTCCATAAAACCTCCAGTTCATGTGACTTCAATGAAGTTTCTTGTACCCATGTAGTTCGTAGAATTATAGCAGTTCATTTTCTTATGTTAAAATGTAAAGCACTAAGCGTAAGCAAAACATACAATAGCGAGTAAATATACCGGTAGAGAACAGAATGTCAACAAGTGGATGCAGCACAATCCCTACAACGAGGCTCTGCCAAGCGAACAATCTATAATTAATACCATAGTGTAACCTATACTCTATGTTCATACACAGTTTATAAGCATTTCTATATACTAAATTAAAGAGTAGTTATGACAACAAAACAGAAATGTGTAATTATGCAATCCATGCGCAAAGCAGTGAGTATATATCTTACATAATAAATAAGTCATTAGCATCATATCAGCATAAGCAAATAAATGTTCATATGTAATCTTAATAAGTAAACATGAAAGCGCAAGCAGATAAATCACAAAGTATAACTTCAGCACAACTAATCAGGTGACAAATATAATTTAAATAAATATGCACATCGGGCACATAATGAAAAATATGACATCAGTGAAAAAGCATAGCAGCCAAGCGATGCATAATATACACAAGTAACAACCCTGTTCATTAACAAAACATTGTCAAAATCAGCAAATGTACGCAAGCATGTAGCTTCACAGGTAAATTCATAGAGCATAAAATTTAACACCAAGTATAAATCACGTAATCGCGAGCAGAAAATTACATATAAAGTACATACCTAAGTAGAAATATGTTACCTGAAAAATAAACTCAAATAATAGTTACCTTTTTAGTTTATTACTTTCTTCCTCGAAATTACATTCTTCCTGAAATTTTCTCGATAGCAAGTCTTCTTAATGTCGGACACGTAGAGAATTTACCTGTAGTTCTTAAAGATTTTATACAATTGTATCCTGGAAAAACTGAACAAGTCACTATAGCTTTATACTGAATTTAACTGGAGAAATTAGACTGTGTATTTTTCTACGGCTGTCAGTGCATTTGCACTGAGCACTCGATCAGCTGTACGTAAGCGTGATGTAGGAAGTAATTGTTTGCGGTCAATGGCTCCCTTGTGCGGCGCGCAGACTGACTGTCGCTTTGTGTATGTGCTGCCGCTAGAACACGGCGCGGTATCCCTGTGTTCTCTGCGTGTTTACGTGTAATTGTTAATTTTCTTAAAAGTATGTCATTCCACAAAAATTTTAGCTTTCGATATATGGTGTATTCCCTTAGAGCGCCGTGATTTAAGAGTTTCTACTTCAAAAGTGTTATCATGAATAATTTTGCGAACTCTGTATGGACCGTTATATAGCAGAAAAAATTTGCGACACAAGCCTTTTCCTTTGTGAGACAAACGATAAGACTTAATTAATACCTTTTGGCCAACTGACAAAGTTTTTAAACGATCAGGACGTTTAGCTGATTTCTCTCTTCTAGCAGCCGCAATATCTTGTAGAGCCAGGTTAACAAATTCAGAATGCCGCAGTTTTCGTGTAGGTGGAAAAGGAACGATTTCAGAAATGCGATTTGTCAGTGCTTTGGTTTTTAATATCATTATAGGCGGTAAAGAAGTTGAATCATTAGGGAGTTCGTTCAGAATGTTTTGAAAAATATGAAGATACTGATCCCACGTTCTGTGATTATGATGACAATAAAGATGACACAATTTATTAATTTCCTTCATCCATCTCTCTGACGCGTTAGATTGAGCGTGAAAAAGTGAAATGAGAATTGGTTTAATCTTACGACGCCGTAGAGCATGGAGCCAAATTTTAGAGCGAAATTGTGATCCATTATCTGATATAACTTTATCAACATGACCCACTTCTTTAAGAAAATGCTTGATAAAAACATTAAATACTGAACGAGCTGTTGCTTTGCGTAAAGGTGTAAAACACATATATTTTGTTGTCAATTCCACTACTACCATAACGTAAGCAAAACCATTAGTAGAACGAACCACTGGACCGAACAAATCGACTGCAGCCATCTCCTTTAATCTCGCTGGAATGATAGGAAACAACAGTGCTCTGTGAGAAATAGTTGGCGGCTTAGCCTTTTGACATAATGTGCATTTGGCAAGAACAAATCGAATACGTTTTTCCATATTACTGAAGTAGCAATTTTCTCGTCATTTATGAAAGCATTTTCTGGGACCAAAATGTGCATAGCTGAAATGTGTATACCAAATCTATTTATTAACCCACTCATCAGGAATGCAAACTAACCAAACAGAGTTGTCAACCGATTTTCGTTTACAAAGAATATCATTACGAACTAAATAACACTGTCTAATCGCTACGCTTTCCTTTCTCCTCCACTTCTCTTTAATGTCCTTCCAGATTGGATCCTTGTTTTGCTCCTTAGCGATGTCCTGGAGCGAAGAGAAACGAAATTTTCAAACGCAAAACCTTGAATATAGATCAAACAATAATTGACAAACTGCCTATTGGCTTCTGTCTCGGGTTCTTCGGCCGACGTTCATCTAATGATTTTTCTAACGTTTCGCCAGCACGAGTGGCTGACATTGTCAATACATCAAACAATAATTGACAAACTGCCTATTGGCTTCTGTCTCGGGTTCTTCGGCCGACGTTCATCTAATGATTTTTCTGACGTTTCGCCAGCACGAGTGGCTGGCATTGTCAAAGCTTCACCCTCCATTGCCGGTGGTGAACTGGAGCCGAGCTCGCGGGCGCAGACTATATGTACCTGGCGCGCCAACGTCCGAGGGCTTCTCCGAGGTCATTTCCGGTGCGGTTCTCCTCTTGCTACCTGCGACGGTCGTACGCTGCAGCACGGGAAGCCAGGATCCGTTTATCTTAAGGCTTTCCTCTTTCTTGTTCAAACTGTTCGCGTGTTTTTGTATTTCTACACCTTCTCTGAACAAGCGCGCGGAGGAGCCCTCGGACGTTGGCGCGCCAGGTACATATAGTCTGCGCCCGCGAGCTCGGCTCCAGTTCACCACCGGCAATGGAGGGTGAAGCTTTGACAATGCCAGCCACTCGTGCTGGCGAAACGTCAGAAAAATCATTAGATGAACATCGGCCGAAGAACCCGAGACAGAAGCCAATAGGCAGTTTGTCAACAAGTGGCCACGAAAGCCTTAACAATTTTGTGAACAATAATTGTTTTCTTTGCAGTCTTCCTCAGCACTTTGTTTCAAACCAATAGGTGCACGTGATAAACATCAGCAATAATATTAGAAGAACCCTGGATGTAAACAATACTAAAATCAAATTCCTGTAGATTCAGTGCCCATCGTGATAATCTTCCATGTGTTAATTTTGTTGACATAAGAAATTCCAGAGCTCGATGATCAGTGTAAACCTTAGTATGTCTGCCATACAAAAAGATGCGAAATTTTGTGAAAGCCCAAACAACAGCCAAAGCTTCAAGTTCCGTGATCGAATAATTCTTTTCTGATTTAGAGAGAACACGACTTCCAAATGCAATAGTTTTCTGTACTACAACGCCGTTTTCTTCTATCTCTTGAAATAAGTTGCTATTCACAATATACATAAATGACCTGGTGGATGACTTCGGAAGTTCACTGAGGCTTTTTGCGGATGATGCTGTGGTATATCGAGAGGTTGTAACATTGGAAAATTGTACTGAAATGCAGGAGGATCTGCAGCGAATTGACGCATGGTGCAGGGAATGGCAATTGAATCTCAATGTAGACAAGTGTAATGTGCTGCGAATACATAGAAATAAAGATCCCTTATCATTTAGCTACAATATAGCAGATCAGCAACTGGAAGTACTTACTTCCATAAATTATCTGGGAGTACGAATTAGGAGTGATTTAAAATGGAATGATCATACAAAGTTGATCTTCGGTAAAGCAGATGCCAGACTGAGATTCATTGGAAGAATCCTAAGGAAATGCAATCCGAAAACAAAGGAAGTAGTTTACAGTACGCTTGTTCGCCCACTGCTTGAATACTGCTCAGTAGTGTGGGATCCGTACCAGATAGGGTTGATAGAAGAGATAGAGAAGATCCAACAGCGAGCAGCGCGCTTCGTTACATGATCATTTAGTAATCGCGAAAGCGTTACGGAGATGATAGATAAACTCCAGTGTAAGACTCTGCAGGAGAGACGCTCAGTAGCTCGGTACGGGCTTTTGTTGAAGTTTCGAGAACATACTTTCACCGAAGACTCAAGCAGTATATTGCTTCGTCCTACGTATATCTCGCGAAGAGACCATGAGGATAAAATCAGAGAGATTAGAGCCCACACAGAAGCATACCGACAATCCTTCTTTCCACGAACAATACAAGACTGGAATAGAAGGGAGAACCGATAGAGGCACTCAAGGTACCCTCCGTCACACACCGTCAGGTGGCTTGGGGAGTATGGATGTAGATGTAGATGTAGAAGCGTGCACCTAGGCCTTTGTATGATGAGTCCGTCGCCAAACAAAAATCTTTAGATAAATCCGGGTGTGAAAGAAATGGAGCAGCAACTAGAGCATCACGAAGTTGTTCAAATTCTAATTGAGCTTCCTCATCCCAACACCAATTAGAATTCTTTCCAAAAATTTCACATAAACGAGGTGTGGGCAAATTGTCCAATGTAACAAAGTTTCTAAGAAAATTACAGACACCAAGGAGACCACGAACATCACGTTTAGTAGAAGGAACAGCATGATTACGAATAGCATCTAGTTTCTCTGGATCAGGAAGAATACCTTCTGCAGAAATAATATGACCAAGAAATTTCACCTGAGAACGACCAAATTCAGATTTTTCCAAGTCCACTGTAATGC
This sequence comes from Schistocerca serialis cubense, assembly GCF_023864345.2. Classification (NCBI taxonomy): domain Eukaryota; kingdom Metazoa; phylum Arthropoda; class Insecta; order Orthoptera; family Acrididae; genus Schistocerca; species Schistocerca serialis. The sequence continues at coordinate 467,533,951 of NC_064639.1, forward strand.
CAACTCTTGCAAAAATACGTAATAATGAATCCAAAATTCTGTTATGCTCACTCCAAGAACATCTAGCAATAAGAATATCATCAACATATGAAGTAATATTGTTACGAAGATAAACAGGTAAGATTTCATTTAAACCACGAATGAATGCTGCTGAAGATACAGTAAGTCCAAGCGGTAATTTCCGAAATTGATAACAGTTACCAAAGGCTAAAAAAGCAGTGTATTTTCTACAATCAGGGTGGAGTTCAGTTTGCCAAAAACTTGTGCGGAGATCAATTGTGGATAAAACTTTAATTCCATGGAACTGTCGAAGAAGTTCATCTAAATTTTGTGGGCGGTCAGTTTCAGGAATTATGATATTATTTATATGTCTCCAATCCAGAACCAAACGAATTGAACCATCCTTTTTTAAGAACGACATGTAATGGGCTGGTATGACTGACTGCTGGCTCAATAATGCCTTGATCTAACATGTATTGAAGTTCATTCTTAACCTTGTCTTTATAAGCCAAAGGAATAGCGTACGTTTTTCCCCGAAATGATGTGTGTTCTTTTACTTTAAATAAATTTTGTAAGCCTTGTATAGTTCCTGTGTGATGACTAAGTACTGTAGCATGTGAAGTTAAAATTTGGTGTAATTCTTCTCTTGCAACGTCATCTGTCACTTCAGCTTTGTTATCCTTTTCATTAATTAATTCTTCACTATTAATCATATCATCCATCGCGTCACTGTATCTATTGTCGTTGTCATGAATGAACACACTGCCGTCATAATACTCAGCGAAAACATCAGAAGTAAGAAACCTTAAACTGTTTGGGTCTGATTCAGATTTCGTTACACACTCGAAAAATTTCAAACATCTCGGCATTCCGGCAACAGCCAAGTTCACACTTCCTTCCTTAAAGTTTAAAATTGCTTTATATGTGTTAAGAAACTCCATACATAATATAATTTGTGTACTGAGTAATGGAACAATAATAAAATTATCAGAAAATTCATATCCTTGACAAATGAAATTTAAGTTGGTCTCTTATTTGACTTCCACACTTTTTCCAGAAATAGCTCTTCGAATTGTGGTTTTAGAAACAGGTAACACAGACAAGCAATAGTTCTTACACATATACGAAAAACTGATTCACTAATAACATTCAATGGGCTCCCAGAATCTAAAACCGCAGTGAACTTTTTCATACTCACACATACTTCAATAACAGGATGTAAAAATGCGTCTACATTATTTTCCTTTTCGCTAGCAAAATATCTGTCATGTCTTCCAAGCGTACGTGGTGTAAAGTCGTAGTGTCATTACTTTATGAATCGTCTACATTGCTGCCAGAAGCCGAAGCTACAAGTCATTGTCGATTGTTTGCGTCACGTCTTTGATTATTCGCGTCACTTCGCGGATCAATTTCTACGATTTGCACTTGGCTCTCTGAATTTCTGTCACGTGGAGGATGCCAATTAGGTCCCTCTTGTCTGTTAGATGTAAATTCTTGGTTGTGTCTGTTATTAAAATTTCTATTTTCATGGCTATCTGCATGACTACTTCTTGTGTAATTTCGACTGTCACTTCTGAAACTATTGTTAGGTCTACTACCCTGGTTATTTCTGTAGTAAGAATATCTATTATCGTATGAATAATTTCTGTCTTGATGATACCGATTACTGTTTCCGTACGATTGATCATTCCGGTAAGAATTTCTGTTATTATAATTGTCTGTGTAATTTATGTTAGAACGTCTGTTATTGTCATAAGGCTGGTATCTATTGTCCTGTCTGTTTCGTCTGTCATTTTCAAAATTACCGCTATAACGTCCGTTCCGATCATTATCCCTTTTCTCTGAAAATCTGTTGTGATTACCATTACTGAAAAAATTACAAGAAGTTCCGTCGTCGTTGTCATACTCAAGTTCTTGTAGCAATGCGTTAAAAGTTTCAATGTCGTCTTTACATCTTCTGGCTAAAGCAATGTGTCTTATCGATTGTGGCAGCTTAGTTAAACAAATACGAATTAATTCAGTCGGGCTATAAGTGTTGGAAAGGAATTGATTCTTTCGAATCATGTCTTCAAAGTATTCTGCCGGCGTGCGGAACTCAGTTTAAAAATACGCTGCCATAATAAGACTATGTTTGACTCTGTGTTGGGTGTTTTCGGACCAATATGCCGATAGAAATGCATGATAAAAATCATTTATGTGGTGTCACCGCCAGACACCACACTTGCTAGGTGGTAGCCTTTAAATCGGCCGCGGTCCGTTAGTATACATCGGACCCGCGTGTCGCCACTATTAGTGATTGCAGACCGAGCGCCGCCACACGGCAGGTCTAGAGAGACTTCCTAGCACTCGCTCCAGTTGTACAACCGACTTTGCTAGCGATGGTTCACTGACAAAATACGCTCTCATTTGCCGAGACGATAGTTAGCATAGCCTTCAGCTACGTCATTTGCTACGACCTAGCAAGGCGCCAGTGCCAGTTACTCTTGATACTGTAATAATGTACCGTCAAGACCGACGTTCACCATTTATGGATTAAAGTTAAGTATTCCTCCAGCTACGTCCGTTTTTTCTAAAGTCTAATTTCCCTGTCCTGTTCCAGACCTCACGCCAGGCTGCGTGAGCTAAAACGCGTTCCTTTCGGCTTCCTCTTGTAACTCTGTGTTGGCTCTCCTGCCAACCCACAACAATTTAAATTACTACAATCTCTAATAAGTGCGCGCATGGGCGTCGCCGGTTCGTTTCCTAAATATGCACACATAAATTCCAGTTTGTGACTTAGTGGCCAATTTGGCGGAAGTGCGTACATAAATTGATCTAACCATGAACATGGATGTATGTCATTATTAGAATTGCGAAAGATCTTAAATTTCCGAACAGTTAAAAAGTGTTTATGGTCAAAGTTTTCGCCTCGTGGCGACAAAGACCTACCACGTCTGTCCCAGTCCGAATGTCGATTATTGTCAAGTTCGCGCGCCTGGCGCTCTGTTGTTGCATCTCGTAAATGAAATAAATTATTTTCTTCAAAACCCCCCGCTATCGGTGATTCTAAATTTCTTCTACTGTTTTTTCTTACGATTTCGCTTTCAATTTGTTTAACTTGCTTTCGTAAAGCCTCAAATTCCCTTTTAACGCGTTCAGTAAATTTTCCCTGATTTTCCTCGTGTTTATTTATATTCTGGTACTCTTCTGTTTCTGCAAATGGCAATGGAGCTGTATCATCCGAATCTCTGTCGCCATTTAAACTAAGACTTGTCAATTTATCTGAAATCTCCTCAACTTTTTCCGATAAGTCACCTATTTGTTCTTTCTGTTTATTTACGTCTTCCGTAAGTGTCGCGACTCGGGTTTCAATATTGACACATTTAGTAGTTAACTGTTCATGTTGTTGTGTTAGGTTATTTATTGTCATTTGGTACGGATTGCTCGATTCTTTCAAATATTCTTTCCTTATCGTGTGCACGTTGTAAATTTAACTCTGAAAATTGTTGTACTATCAAACGAACTCTTTCTTCATGTTCTCTATCCTGTTCCTTTTGTCTAATTTCTATTGAAGTTAATCTATTGTTGTGGGCATTTAAAATCGATTGTACTTCTTCTCTAATTTCTTTCTTTAATTCATCTTTCATGTTTTTAAAACATGTCCCTATTCGTGAGTCTAACCGTGTTTCAATTGTTCCCATATCAGTTTTAATTGTTCCTATTTGTGATCCCAAATTTAATATTGCACTCATCAACTGCTCCATATTAACTGGTTCGAAATTCTTTTCGCCCCTAACATTTCCCATAAAATTAACTTCCTTCGCCATAGCCGTAACGCTATCTGTGTTAGATACTATTCCAGAATCTTCTATCGTTAATTTCGTATTCTGAAAATTTTTCGATTGTGAAAAATTTTGAAGTGGTTCCGGACTATTTTCCCGGCTTATTAAATTGTTTTCTACTTCATTATTCACCATACTGTTCTCCTGTGTTGGCGAGTTCGCCATGTTGACAATTTCGTTATTCTGACTATCCATCATTCTTGCCTTTTTCATCGATCGCGTAATCATTTACAAAACATACAAAACTCGTCACTATACGAAAATTACACACAATGTAACACTTTATCACCAACAATACCATCCACACGAAATGCTTCCCGACAAACACGATTAACGAACAATTAAAACCTTCGCAATTGCACAAAATTGTCAAACCCTTATACGACATATCAAAAATTAAATTCTACAAAAATACCATCAGAAGAATGACAAGACAACTACAAATGTTTAATTACAAAACCTACACGTGCAATATAGACTACAATTACTAAACTACAAATTAGCACAATAATACTACTGTCTACTATTTTTACTATCAAAAGAACTCCAAGGGACGATCCGAAGCAGCAGTCGCCACGTGCATGGGGATTTAATTAAAAGGGAAAAGACTAATATTAATGAATAAATGCAATAATTTTTGTGGCTGTGTGACCGGTTACGAAGTCTCGTAACCGGTTGTCCCTGACTAGTATTAGCACGCAATCTGACTGCAAAAAATAAAAATAAAGAATGACAAGGAATTTCCATTAACACAATCGATTAATTAAGTCCCCTGCAACTATAAAAGCTACGAAACAACAAAGCACAAGTGTAACTGTTCTGTGTGTGGTAGTGTGACTCAAAGTACATGTATCTGGCTCGGTTCTTTCTCAATACGACAAAATATTTTAAACACCATTTACAATGAACTAATTGAAAAACCAGAAATACTATAATGCACATAGAAACCAGAATTACAAGTTAATAAATGAACATGAGCCAGTTGCTTTGTTGACTGTACCTGTGAGCAAGAGGGATTGTCATTAAAGAAAACTGTAATACCTTTTTACCTCATTATATATTGACGAAAATATTCCATTACACCAGCATCATAAATCAAAACCCCATATCCTTTCTCAAATATATTCTGACAATTGCAACTTCTTCCATCTATACATTACACCAACCGAACAGCGTCTACTCTCTCGCCCAACAGAAAGACTGTCCTCGACATCCTCTGAACTACTACTGCCCAGTGGAGGCGGCGGAATAATAATCTTTGGCGCAATCTCTGGCGCTGTGACTCACTGTAGTCACCTTTCAACGTTTTTGATGAAAGAATGTAATTTTTAAGCACCAGCGATATCTGGTGAAACGAGAAATGCTACGGGTTTTGGAACAACTTAACTGAAGACTTACACATTTTATTTCTACCGAGGATGTGCTTTTTCATAAGTTACTGACCTTATTTTTCCTCAGTTCGCTACTTAATAAACTTAATAAACCACTGTTTCAGAATTCTCTGGCAACTGCATCTGCACAACGTGTTGGTGGGGTGACACAGTGTAAACTCTGCAGTGTTATAGTAAATACATCACTGCATTTTCAGCAAAATTCTTTTTAGATACTAATCAAGGTAGCGGTGACAGATGTTTTTGAATGGTCATCATGCAAGTCTGGGCATGGAGGGGCTTCACTTAATATTTAGAACAAAATGGAGTGCAAGTTTCAGTTTAAAACAGCACTTCCCCTCCAGCGCTCGGCATTTCCCCTACAGCATCTGACGGTTGCCCCCACCACTACCACTCTCTCCAGGTGTGCCCTGCCGAATTACAAGTCCTGCCCTGCCGACTGCGCATCTACCGGCCGTGGTATTCTGCACTGACTCTATAAAGGTGCAGTGCCTTAGCGGAGCCGTCATTCTGAGTGGAGCAGCCGAGCAAGGCAGATGTGTGCTACAACGGTACCCACGACTACATCAACTTCTGGATGTGTCAAAGCAGCTGCACAGGTGAGCCAAAGGGAAAGGATTTCATAGAGGCTCCATGGACAGCGACTATGCAAATTCTTTCCTCAGGTCAACACCACAGGCAGTGTTGCGCAAAGAACCAAAGTTTTCATGTTTCTCTTGGCTACCAACCTGGTGTCAGCAAAATTGTCGTGGTACACAGTTCACCAGTGACCTATAGCGGAATAGTTCTGTCTCCTCTGAGATTAAGGACTTCTCCATGTCAGGGCTGGTGGCATAGTCCCACCTCCCGTGCACTTGTAGAGACAGGGCTGCACAACCCGTGGGTACCTTCAGGAGAAGCATCTATTGAGCAAAGTTCCAACCAAGCAGGCACAAGGCACACCCCTGCTATGACCACATACACAAATCAGAACATCACAACAACATGGACAGCAGCATAAACCACAAACCTTCACCACCCACCAGGCAAGGAGGAAAGGTCCAGAATACAGTCCTTCCCCCCTCCCCCCATTGCCAACATCAGACAGCAGAGGCCAGAACATTTCCATCATCAGTCCACGATCTTCAGCAGGAAAGAACAGCCTGAGTGCGCACACATGCTCCCTACGTGACCTTTTCTGCCACACATATGTAATAATGGACTTGCCAAGCGATATCACGCAACACGAGCTCGCCTCCACAGTACGCAGATTCTGCATCAAAATCCTTACAGTAACAAAATTCCAGGAGGCGTTCCTTGAGCTCAGGGTAAAAGGGATAGAAGGGGAACTACCCCACAGCTAAGGTCAAATGGCAAACCCAATAGGAATGAGGAACAACCACAACCGCAGAGTCACACCATTCCTCTCACTAATTCTCAGAAAAATACCGCTCATCACACCAGAGGAGGAACTCATGAAACAATTGATAGAACAAGGACTGCATGTGGAAAAAGCATGGCGAATCATCGCCAACAAAAACAAATTACCTTTCGAAAAGTTCTGAATCATAACGCACGCCCAGCAGACAGTTGACCAACTACTGACACAGGCCATCGACATAGACTTCAAACAGAGAACGGTGGAACCATCCATGACCCCTGTCCCCAACCAGCACAGTGCTTGTCCTCTGAACACCCCACCACAAAATGGGCACAACAAGCCAGATGTGGATGTCACCACAACCTCTCACACTGCAGCCTCAGGGAAGAAAAATAGGCAAACTGCTCAGGAGCCCACTCTGCCCTATCATATAAATGCCCTCTCAGACCCAAGGAACCAACTAGAACTCCGAAAGCCGTGCCCTGATCAAGACAATGGATGGGCCTGGCCACCCATCTACCAAGAAAGACGAGAACGGCGAATCCGCGTCAGCCAACCACACTGTCTTCAAAAACGACCTAATATGAATGATGACCACAATATTGATCGACCTGTTCCAAGACTGATGCGAGGACATAAAGAAATATATCGACTGAGCATATAAAAAATCCTTGAGTGGGGAATGATATCAACACAAGTGAAAAACACACTGCATGTCGCCATCACAGAGGCATGGGACTCAGAAAGCCACCTTGATAGAGAACACTTAAATACAGACACGCTCCACCAGTCCACATCACCCCACCCTACGTCCCTCCACAACTCCACACTGTACCACACACAACAAGAAAGCAGTGCCAAAAGACAAGAATAACAGTAAGCACACATAGGCACACCTACACACACCTACACCCACCCACCCATACACACACTCCCACACACCCATCCACACATGCACACACTCACGTACATACACACATACACACACTACTATGGATAACACAAATGGTAGCAACGACCTAAATCTCCTCTTTGCAAATGTGCGGGGGATTAAAACTAAATGGTAAATGGTCTGTCCTCACACAATTACACCAAGAAAACATCCACATTGCTACGATCGCAGCATCTGTGACAGAGATAAATGCGACTTTCGCAAAGACAGGCAACACGGCAGGGGAGGCGTCGTAAGTTACGTAAACAATTCCATAGCAGCCAAGGAAATTGCACTCCCACTGGCATACAGTAAACTAGAGGCCATAATTATCAAAATCAAGGATAGGAACAGGATGACTCTCAAAATAGCATTTATGTACAACCTGCTACGAGCAGCACTAGCAACACAATTCATCCAGCACATCATGACGCAAAACCGCAGATCCAAGCACTGGACACCATACTCTAGGAGAGAGGCAAGACAACAGAAACGGCTGACCACTATTCGACCTTGTAACAACTGAATCCATTCTCCGACTACCAATTAACGAGCCCACCTTCATAGACATCCAAGGTACATCAAACCCAGATCACATCCTCTACAGCCCAGACATCGACGACGCCTTGACAGAACCAAAAATAGGCGACTCCATTACGAGCGACCATCTCCCCATCATCCTCTCAGCAACAGCAACACAACCTCCTCTCCCTCACCCGACCAGCAGAACCATAAAACAATATAAATCCTGAACTGGAACAAATATCAAGACGTACTAACAGAAGAACTAACCGCCCCCATCAGTATCACAGACCCAGACGACCCACAACAGGTTGCCAACAGTCTCGAATCTGCCCTCCAACAAGCCATAAATGAAGCGATACCCAAAAAAAAAACAATAGAGAACTGGAAACCCACCATCCCCCCAGAAGCATTAAACTTTATCCGACAGAACAACAACTACAGACAAATGAAACGAGGAGACAACCCAGACCTAAAACGACAGTGAACAGACTAAATGTCAGGGTCAAGAGAATTATCTCAACAAACAGACAACCAACAACAGTGGGACGACACCTGTGCTCAGCTGAATTACAGAGGGGGGCGGGGGGGGGGAGGGGGGGCGGAGCTGCGCAGAAAATTCTGGAGCAGATTCAAAACTTTAACAGGACGACAGACGGCTCAATCCATCCTGCTGGTAAACAACGAACTAATGGCCGATCACAAAGAGCAGGCAGAATCATTTCAACAAGTGTTACAAGAAGTTTACTCATTCCCAGATGATGACAAATTTGACGAATAATTTAGACAATAGAAAGGAATCCAACTACCACAAATACTAGCAACCCCCACAGCGGAAACAGAAGAACAACAAGCCATGACTAATGACATAACACAGACCGAAATCTGCACAGGACGAAACTCTGCCCATGGCGAAAACGGCAGCCAACGAATCCACCTCCGAAAAGCCCCATCGGATCTCCTTATTTCTATACTATCTACAATTTCTGCATGAATCACGAAATACTACCGACAAACTGGGAAACCAGTAGGACAATCATGATACCCAAACCCGAAAAACCCAGGACCGACCTTCGTTCATATAGACCAATTTCACTACTTGACGTAACCTGGAAGACGTACGAACGCATACTGACTGCCAGGATACGGAAATTCATAGAAGCAAAGGATTACTCCCCCCAATACAGGCAGGTTTTCGACAGAAATGCTCGACCAACAACCCCCTGTTGAAACTGACTGACAGCATAGCGAAACATTTCAACACTCGCTGTCCTTCTGGACATCGAGCATGCCTTTGATAACTGTGGCATAACGGCTTGCTGTATAAACTATTTGAAATAGGACTGCCAGCAAAAATGATAAGAGTAATAAAAGCTTACCTAACAGACAGAACCTGCATTGTACACGTAGGAAGAGAAAAATCTGGAGCTTTTACACCACAATCTGGAGTACTCCAAGGGGGAATACTGTCCCCCTTACTATACACACTATATACTGCTGACATATCAACAGTTCGGACACGAATGGAAACCGTGGGTATGTATGCAGATGATACAGCCTACTGGTGCACAGAACAAAAAACAACCACCGTACAACGAAACATGAACAACTACCTCACACGACTAGAGCAATGGATGGCCAAATGGTGAATTTGCCCCAACCCCAACTAAACACAAACAGTTCTCTTCCAACACAGGTATTTGACAAAAAAACTACAGCAAGATGACAACGACATTCAACTATCAGTACGGAACACGCCCCTCACACTCAACAACTCATCTCAGATACCTAGGAGTACATCTAGACCGACACCTTAACTGGAAAACACACCTGAATCACTTACTAAACAGGCAGCGACGAAACAGCTCTACATACATGTAACACTTTCATAAGACCGTTACTGGAGTACGCAGTCGCCCCACTCGGGGGAATAAAGGCCGACACCGCTAAAAATATTCTTCAAAACAGAGATAAGACTTATACGCAGCATCGCCAAACTACCTTCCGCAACCCCCAGCAGTGAAATGTACACAATCGCAGTAATGGATTAACCACAACCACACATACACTTTACACACTAACACAAGAAACCATTTCAAACCAGAATGACCAAGCACAGGGCAAGATACGGTACACACATACTCCACACAAGCCGAGACATGGAGGGTATTCTCACCATAAACGACAGAGAAAACAGAAAACCTAAGTACAAATACATAACACCCTCACGTACAATAGCCTAAAACACAGCCAAAACATTCCCTGACCTCGTCTCAATCCTGCAACCCCTAATGGAAAGCACAGCAACACGATAGAATAATGGATTAACCGCCGCGCTGGGTAGCCGCGCTGTTTTAGGGGCCTTGTCACAATTCGCGCGGCTCCCCCCGTCGGAGGTTCGAGTCCTCCCACGGGCATGGGGGGATGTGCGTTGTCCTTAGCGTAAGTTAGTTTAAGTTAGATTAATTAGTGAGTAAGCTTAGGGACCGATGACCTCAGCAGTTTGGTTCCATAAGGCCTTATCACAAATTTCCAAATGGATTAACCCCCCCCCCCCCACACACACACACAAACACAACATACCAACACAAGAAACAATCAAACAGTCTAAACAACACCGAACACCTGATAGTACCAAACACTCCCCATTTATGGATGAACTAAAATTTCAATTAAAATTGAAGATACTAAAGGAAAAAGACGTAACACCACCTACAAATGAACACTACTGTATTCAAAACATATTTTGAACCAACTACGCTCGGAATCTGATATCTACCACAGGCTGTCGAAATATAAGTACAACGATCAAGAATATCGACTATGTAACGTATCATACAGTTACACCAAATTACTTATGAATTACACTTCATTTATACATCTTCAACTTTTTAATGCATGTCTTTACTTACATTGCTCATTATTATTATCCATATGTATGTGTCTTTCGTTTTTCATTAAAACCTATCTTATCATGATTATAATAACCTTACTTAAAAAAAGAATATATTGTAATAAAACTATAAGCCATATATGACGTATGCACTTACAAGAAAATAAATTGTAATAAAGGCGTTTAAGTAACGAAAACAGTGATGAAGAAGCCATTTTTGGCACACTGAGGTCACTTTTTGGGATAACCTCCTACGATATCCCGAAGAGCAAGAGGCTTTAAAACGAGCATTCTTCCTCGTGACGCTCGAAAAATTATTAATAGGGTCTCAGAACTCCAAAGAATAAAAAATTAAGAATAACGGTGAGCTAATTCACCCGTTGCACAAGTTTCAAGAAAGTGTTTCAGCAATAATGGGCAAGAGCTTTGGAAATATCTACAGAATTAGGAGTTTTCGCAAAAACATTCCCAGACTTTCACCATCAACTCTTGGGAAAAAGAGATTAGTTTTGTCTCAAAACCATCGAAACATTCACAATTGGCTCGAATTGCTTATGAATATGCATTGCAATACTGTGAAAGCACATACCAAGTAAATACAGCTGTATATTTTGCTGAATGTCCAGCCACCATGCAAATAAAAATCATGACACTCGATAGGACGTGCTTTTATTTTGTTCAGTTTTGCGGGATCTGGTGTGTCCCTGAAGGAACAAGCTACGCTAATCGAACACAACATATGAACGATATTTGTCCCTCTACAAAAGCAGAAGTGAACCGCACTTGAGAAGTGAGATGGTACACTATCATGCTGAACCCCATTTCCTGGCGGTCAGGTCGGCCGGAGTGGCCGTGCGGTTCTAGGCGCTACAGTCTGGAGCCGAGCGACCGCTACGGTCGCAGGTTCGAATCCTGCCTCGGGCATGGATGTGTGTGATGTCCTTAGGTTAGTTAGGTTTAATTAGTTCTAAGTTCTAGGCGACTGATGACCCCAGAAGTTAAGTCGCATAGTGCTCAGAGCCATTTGAACCCGGCGGCCATTCAGTGGCACAGCTTCCAAGAACGGGTCCAAAACTTTTTGTAGAAAGATCAGGTATGCAGGACCCTTCAGCTTGGGTGGAAGGAGGTATGGACCAATCACATGACCGTCCAGAATACCTACCCACACGTTAATACCAAACAGGTGCTGAAATCCCTGAACATGCGTGGCAGGAGGATCTTAGTCTGCCCAGACATGGTTGTATCGCGAATTCAGAACACAGTCCCTAGTGAACCTACTTCCATCCGTACACAGGACTCGACGTGTAAACCGGGGTGTGTCGATGCAGCGGTGCAGGAACCACATGCAGTAGTCAACACGTTGTGGAAAATCAGCTGGATCCATAAGTGTATCCTCTGTAAGTGAAGCGCGATGCGGTTGCGTATAGCACGCTGAGGCACACTTACCATATGCACAAGTCGCATAGTTTCTGACCATTGAGCAGCACGTTGAACTTAACACGCATGACGTTCGAAAGCACGGTCCGTGTGCCTGCGGCTTAAAACGAGTTCGGCTGGCAGCAGGGCAACGACTTGTCGGGTTCGCGTAAATCACACGGTCCACCGATACAAACGTATTGGATTACGAAACAATCGAGACGCTAAAAAAAAATGGCTCTGAGCACTATGGGACTTAACATCTGTGGTCATCAGTCCCCTAGAACTTAGAACTACTTAAACCTAACTAACCTAAGGACATCACACACATACATGCCCGAGGCAGGATTCGAACCTGCGACCGTAGCGGTCACACGGTTCCAGACTGAAGCGCCTAGAACCGCTCGGCCACACCGGCCGGCAATCGAGACACTCCCAGAATGAATTATTACTTTGCAGTTGAGTGTGAGTTGATTTCAAAGTTCCTGGCAGATTAAAACTGTGTGCCAGACCGGGACTGGAACCTGGACCTTTACCTTATGCGGACAATTGGTCTACTGACTGAGCTATCCAAGCGTGACTCATGATCCGCCTTCACAGCCTCTCTTGCACCTGTACCTGTTCTCCTACCTTCGTAACTTCACAGAAGTTGTCCTGCATACCTTGCAGGACTAGGACTCTTGGAAGAAAAGATATTTTTATTTATTTGTTTAACCTGATCTCATTAGGGCCTGTTTTATATCTCGCCAGGATCTCATACATGTAGCGCTTTTTTTACATCGTAGTTGTCTAAGAAATAACAATTTCAATATGACAGTGTTGCGGGGAAATGGCTTAGTCAATGTCTAGGGGATTGCTTTCACAATGAGTTCATTCAGGAAATAATCCCACCGGCAATACCTTTTCTTGCCTTGATGCATCTGGGCTTTCACTTTTAAGTTTCCCGGCAGCATCATGCAGTTTGAAACTCATGCAACTAATTTTACTTTTGAAATACTCGCTGTTATTTAGCTAGACGTATTGAGCTTTTTCCGCAGTCTTGTTTTTAACATAACACAAGTGATCTGTTTTGGAATCTATGACTTTTAGAAACAATACTCTCTTGAATTAAATTTCCTTTTGACTGTAAACCTAAGACAGTGAATCGAGATGGTAGTTAGCAGCGACAAGAGCAACATCTACAGTCTCCACTACTTTACAATTGTTTGTACCACTGCGCTAAAAGCACAAGACGAAGAACTAAATATGGGAAAAGGGGAGGGGAAGGGACGGGGGACTGCAAGCGGTCCTCCGTATCTCTTTCGTTTCTAAGCAAACGCCAGACAATTGAAAAAATGGGTATGTTTCATTACCAACTTGACTAGAATGAACGGGAGGAGCAACATTCCTGTTAGGCTATAATGTTTTTCTAAACGGTAGGAAGTGAACAGCTGTAACCGCCTGTCTTTCTTTGCTATCAAAAGGCTCTGGAAATGGTGTATCCATGCATAATTACAGAGGTATTTCATTAATTACCTTAGAATTCAATGTCTTATCGAAAGCTCTTCCGGACGTATTACATCCTCAATTAGATAAACGAATTGGAGAATATCAAGCTGGATTTAGGAGTAACAGATCCAATCCAGAGCAAATTTTAAACCTAAAACAAATAATTATGTACATGAAAATATAAAATAAAAACATAGTGCTAATATTTGTTGATTTTTTTTTAAAAAAGGCTCACATAAAAAGACCTTCCTCGAAACCTCGAAGGAATTTGTAGTAGATAGGAAAATTCTGTAAGCAATTGAACTAACTCTTAGAAGCATAGTTTCAGGAGCCAGACAAGGAGATTTATTGTCACCGCAATTATTCGATTGTGTGCTGGGGAAGATTACAAGAGAATGGAACGTCGACGAGGAAAAATGAAAAGTTAATAACTACATGAACCCGACAAGTTCAAAAAAAGTAATAAATCGTTTGGTCTTTGCAGACAATATTGTAATAATAGATGGAACATTGGAGACACCAGGAAAAGCAGATTTACAAATATCGTTAAATAAGACAGAATACATGATCAATGAATGTAACTCACCAAGAATATTAGTATAAGAAATATCAAGACGATTTTAGCCCTAGACTGTCAATCCCTCGTAAAATTTACGATTGCCGCTGTTACCAATTCGCGGTTCCCGTCAATTTGACATTGTGAGTGTAAAGTGTAAAACAGGATATTTTGTACATATTTTGGATGTGACATATCATTGGAGATCTTATAATTCTAATTAACTCGTGCATAAACTATAGACTACAACTTCCTTTGAGTAAAACATGGCGTAGTAAAATTTACAATGATTTAGTCACAATGTAACATTTCCCCCCTTGAAGTTTTATGGTTAAATACCTGGATGAACATATAAAAAGTGAAAAATAATGAATTAGAATCACAATTGAAAAATCGGATGCGCATACATGAAAATGAGAAACCCGTACAATAAAAAATGTTTTTCTAAAGATGTTAAATTAAGACATTATAATACAATTGTAAAATTAGAGGACCTCTATTGCTGGAAACACTAGGCATACTTTTATTTTGACGTAAAATGGCATTAGTAGATTTTGAAAAGATAAAAGAAGAATCTTGCGAAATATGTTAGTTCCAATCAAGAACAAAAATGGCAACTGAGTTTTGAGACCAGATAAGGAAATAAACTCATTCTGCCTTAAAATAACGATTGAGATCAAGAAAAGATGTGTTACATTCTATTGACATCTAGAGGACCTGAAGGAAGACAAGTTAACAAAGAAGATCCATACATTCTCCAAAAAAAGGAAAAGAGAAAAAGAAAATGGATGAACAGGCAAGTCAAAAAAAAAAAAAAAGTAGAAGAAACGCGGAAGGAAGAGATCTTACTCAGGAGAGACAAATTCAGACTATTTACGTCAATATAGAGGTTCCCACGAAGATAAAACAATCAGACAAACAACTGGAATCAAATGGTCAAATGAGGGGAAAAGAGCTCGTTCTGAGAAAAAGAAAGAGCTTTGGGGAATGAAGGAAAAAAGAAACAAATAATGATTTTGACGTTGTCCTTAGTTCGCCTGGAGCCAAATGAAAAAAGTTCAGTGGCCGCTCAGTTTAAGAGAAATGCCGGAAAATTGCGTCTAAAAACTAAGAAATTCTCAGTAATTAATTTTATACAAAACCAACTCTGAATGATTACTTAGACTTTATTTAATCATCAGGAGAAATAATATACACAATTAATCTTTTGTTTCCCAAGAGGTTGCCTGTGTGTAGAGTTACAATTTTAAGGTGGAGGCATCAGGGAGCTGTCGATGACACTTGACAGAAGAACATATCAGCCACCGCTAAAGAGAATGAGGAACGTTTAGAAAGGCTTTCTGCGTACATCCATATTTAAATTGGATGAAGGTGGGACACAGCTGGTATAATTTTTGTTAAAAATGAAACTCCTCCAGCTGTACTTAAGAATGTATATTTATTTGGCTACTAGTCTCGACGTCGAAAACTAGTAACCAAATAAACATAAAATCTTAAGTATAGCTGGAGGAGTTTAATTTTTAACAAAAAAAAAAAAATAGTTTAGAGAGGCAGTTCGCTCCGAGTGTGCAGAGGCGCCTAGAAGAAACCAGTCGAGTGTGCATGGAATTTCGTAGTGTGACTCGCAACTTCTTAAGTGTCGTGCATAATACATTGAAACAAATAACATAGCGTAATTAGTTACCATGAAATGATGGTCCTATGGCGGAGCGGTCCCGAGGATGGTGGCTGGCCACAAAAAATCCGCCACATGGTTCAAACGTCTCGGACTGTCATTTCCGTGACTGCACATCCTCTTGTCACGATCAACGACGAGCATGTATCCTCAATTTCAACAACAACCCAAACGGTTTGTGTCGAACTAATGGAAATTTCTGTAATTGATTTTCTGACAGCGACTGCGTCACCCAAACGATGTAATGAGGCGTCAGATAAGGAACACTTGTAATACGTATAAAATACTGAAAACTCCAAGCTAGGAGAACGTGGATGGACCTCAGGATATGACGACATAAGGATCTACAGGGGCTGAGGACAAACGTCCTTCTGGACAGAACATCACTCCTAGGCATGGTGAGCTCACTTCACGTGCAGACTTACAGCCACAGTTAAAGCACCGCACCAATAACCATTAGGAACAATGCAGCTGAGATTCGTTTGTGGTTAGTGTCGAAAGTGTAAATCAAAATTTTGGACGTTAACATCTCATGGTAATAGAACGCCTTTAATGCTCGCTAGGCCAGAGATTAGCAAAAGCGTTATCCACATTACAGCAGCGGCTCGGAAGAGGGTACAAACTGAAATAAAATCAACAGCTGTTGTCAATAACCCGCCAAGAATTCCATCTTTAACGAAAGGGTCTGGGTGCATACATTTCAACATCGTATGCAACCCATCAAGGGTGCTAACGAAATTGTCCCCAAGATGAGTTGCCTGAAACAGTGCAGTGCGAATATCGCGCAATATCTGTAAATCGAACGTAAGCGAGCGATTTTAATTAACGCCGCTGCCTTTGTGCGCGATGACGTCCAAGGCACAGGGCCGACCGGCAGTTGTGTACATTCTCGGCGTGTGATGTCCCGTGCAACCGGTCTTGCGGTGTTGTAATTGTTTGTACTACGGACGCTCTGGTGGGTAGTGCCGCAGCCGCAAACGTTGTCCGTTCTGCGCGGGGCCACGTTACCTTAACGAACGCAGAAAACAGGCACCTCCGAACTGAGTGCTTAGTCAGAAATGGTTCAAATGGCTCTGAGCACTATGGGACTTAACATCTGTGGTCATCAGTCCCCTAGAACTTAGAACTACTTAAACCTAACTAACCTAAGGACATCACACACATCCATGCCCGAGGCAGGATTCGAACCTGCGACCGTAGCGGTCACGCGGTTCCAGACTGAAGCGCCTAGAACCGCAAGGCCACACCGGCCGGCTGAGTGCTTAGTCAAAAAGAAAATATGTAACACCACAGGAGCTGCCACCAGTACCAGGTGTGTAGTGAGACTGGTATTTCATCTACCAAAGATTTTAATTTTTTTCAAACAACAATACTGTCTCCTTTAAGGTAGTTCTCTTCGGCAGCCGCGCACCAGAGAAGTCGTTGTTCCCAGCACTGAAAAGCTCCAACTGGTACGACCTCTAACTTGTCGGTCACATTCTTTTGAATGTTCTTCGCAGTCGCAAAATGACGTCCTTTTAAGACTTTTTCAATTTCAAGAAAAGAAAAAAAGTCACAAGGACTCAGATAAGGTGAAGAGGACTGTTGAACAACACCCTACGGTCGCAGGTTCTAATTCTACCTAGAGCATGGATGTGTGTGATGTCCTTAGGTTAGTTAGGTTTAAGTAGTTCTAAGTTCTAGGGGACTGATGACCTCAGTTGTTAAGTCCCATAGTGCTCAGAGCTATTTGAACCACTTGTTGAACAACAGGAAGCCCAGTAAATAGTTTTTGATGTTGTTAAGCAACAGTCATACAATAATTCTTAAATGAACACACCGTCATTTGATTGTACTGTAGTGTATTTAATTATGATCTAGGTTTATGCCATTTTCAAGTGATTGAGTTTATGTCACTAACATGATGACTGTGCGGAACTGAAATTTGAACTGAGCATCTGGACCTGATGAACACACCGCTATAGACAGGTAGTACAACACAGTGTTGCCAGATCACTCGCAGTCTTGTCAGTCACATTACCTTTCTCATACACCTCGCATCTCAGTGAAAGACGTATCAGCAAATTAAAGACACTCTAGGGTTTGACCTTTAAAGAGGCAGAAAAAAACTATTACATGGCAGGCCATACACAAAGGTAGAGTCAGGAGCTACTATGAGCTTTCCACCAAAAGAGCTTTGGACTTAATGACAGAATTCACACGCTTTACTTCAGTACAAAGTGGATCTGCCTTTTACCTCACTTGTCATCCAACAAAAGAAAGCATAGGGAGCACCAATAATTCACCCCACAGACAAAGCGGATATAGCCCTGGACAAAAGTCAACCACACTCGTCACTGTACAACAGTTATAAAAACTTGCCGATCCCGTAGAACAGCTAGGGCGTACCTTTAAGCTGGAATCCACATCCGGCAATACCACGCAGAGCTATGGTAGACCACAGATTTAGTGAGAGTTATATCAGTGAAGTAGCCATAAGAAATATGAATGTATTGCGTGTTATTCTGAAATTCTCAGCTCAATAGCCTACCCGATAGCAAAACAATACCACTGCACGTAGTAACATCAATAGATCAAAATAGTTTTTTATAATGGTGGAAATCCCTAAGAATATAGCGAAATGGAACGCACATTCGACCAAGAGCAACAGCCTCAGCCTGTTGCGGTTTACGCGAACACATATCTACAGCATCAACAGCAGAGGCATGGGGTCAAACCCCATGAGCACTTCAGATTTACTGGATACGATAACATTTGACAGCAGAGATGACGATTTCAATGGATGCACTATTCCGATCCGCCGCAGCACGTATTAGACGGCCCATTCATTACAATGTCTTGAAGTATCACTCCAGTTGGCGTTACCTTGTGTATGGCGGATGGCAATTTCAACTTACTCTCAATATTCAGGCCATAAAGGGACTCGTCACGACAGACCAATTACGGAAAGTCGTCAATGCACTGGAACATCCTAATCCAATATTGGGAGATTTCAGTGTGCGTTACTCCGCCTGTGATGCCGAATTAGCACAGCAAAGATAGTAGCTGATGTCATGCATGAGGAGAACACTGTAGTACTCAACGATGGTTCTTCTGCTGTGATCCAAGGAACCCACTAACGAGTAAGCGCGGTAGACGTAAAGCTTGCTTCCGCCACCCTTTATCTAGTCTTCCACGGGAAACGGTAGAGCAACTTGAACGATCTCAGCATATCGAAAAGCAGATTCTCGGTAACCACCTTCAAGAGTCACTGGCTTACAGTAACACACCAATCACCCAAACGTCTGCAGCATAATGGACCTACTTATCCAATTCCATTATGCACCAAATAAAGTGAGCCTAGGATGGATGAAGGTGCTTTCTGGTATCCAAGGGAATGAAACGGCAGATATGTTGGGAAAAGAGGTAGTTCCTGATGGAGGAAGAGTCCACAGATACATCTGAACTGTTGATTACTTTGGGATCATGCGATACAAAGAGACTCATGGCTTAAGGAATCGTAAGCATGTTCCCGGCCCCGAGGAAAAGTATGTACCAGAATATATCCGTCGACACCGTCTCATCGTTGATATGGCGTGAAGCCATGCTCACAACATTTTTGGGTGACTGCAAGGATCAGTTTCAACCACGGGCACTAGAATAAACACCTGTATCGTGTTTGTCTGGTTACACTTCCCTGCATACGTGTGAGTAAGAGGATATTACCCACCTCTCTTTTGGCTGCTCAGAGAGCTTCGTCTTGATCACTGCTTCACAAAGAGACTTGGTGAAACTACATAATCTACTGCTAATCTCAACATTGTTATTGGACGGAATTACAGTGTTACTCGTCAGTGTTATTTGTTTATGAAACAAGCAGACTTGCACCTATAAGACAACCCACAAAACAAGACGACTCTTAAATACTGTATGGAAACTTAAATAGGTAATAAGTTAATAATATGTAAATCAATGCTTCTATGCTTGTCGACTGTTCAGTAAATGTAGCTTGCTATAACAGCTTAAATGTAATAAAAATATAATAATAAAATAAAAGAAGACATTTAAAAATATCTACAAGTGTAACGAGGGGAATGTTGTTTGTACCATTCACAGTTGACATGAACTACTTGTCTAAGGTGAAAGCGAGAAAGCGACGAAAGAACTGACATTGTAGTCTTCTTGAGCACCAGTCATGTTCCAATTTGTAACCATTTAAGTTTCATTCCAGTTGCTAGCAAATTTTTGGTCCATTGCACACTGATTTTAAGTGCATGGAGCAAGCACATCGGAAGTTTGCCACCATCACTTCATGACAAGATGTCATTCACGAATGATGCTATTATATGTGGAGAGGTTGCAATGCTGGAAAATTGTAGCGAAAACCTGCAGAGTACCCATGCTTTGTGCAGGGGTTTGCAGTCGACTCCCTGCATATATTTACCTTAAAGTACACTGCCCAATCACACTAATGTGAGCACTTACCAGATGTCTGAATAACTACATTCATGTTCATAAATTAAGGATAATTGCAAAATGTGGTGCCACACAATGTGGGACTACACAAAACTGGAGCTAAAAGCATAGGCACATAGGGAACACACACGACACAGATCTGTAAGTCCACGATATATTGGAGATAAGTTAAGAAAACCGTCCCGAAACACATGTGCTACAAAACGCCACTGTTTCCTGGGCACGTGCCCCGACATCAATATGGGATATGATCATCAGGTACACGTACACAGGCCGCACAACGGGTTGACTTACTCTGGATCAGGTGGTCGAGCAGCTGCTGGGGTATAGCCTCCCATTTTTGCACCAGTGCCTGTCGGAGCTCCTGAAGTGTCGTAGGGGTTTGAAGACGTGCAGCGATACGTCGACCGAGAGCATCCCAGACGTGGTCGATGGGGTTTAGGTCTGGAGAACAGGCAGGCCACTCCATTCGCCTGATATCTTCTGTTTCAAGGTACTCCTCCACGTTGGCAGTTCGATGGGGCCGTGCGTTATCATCCATCAGGAGGAAGGCGGGACCCACTGCACCCCTGAAAAGGCGGACATACTGGGGAAAATGACGTCCCGATACACCAGGCCTGTTACAGTTCCTCTGTCAAAGACTTGCAGGAGTGTACGCGCACCAATCATAATCCGACCCCACACCATCAAACCACGACCTCCATACAGGTCCCTTTCAAGGACATTAAGGGGTTGGTATCTGGTTCCTGGTTCACACCAGATGAAAACCCGGCGAGAATCACTGATCAGACTATACCTGGACTCGTCTGTGAACATAAACTGGGACCACTGCTCCGACCCCATGTATTGTGTTCTTGACACCAGGTTTACAGGCTCTCCTGTGACTAGAGGTCAGTGGAATGCACCTTGCAGGTCTCTGGGCGAATAAACCATGTCAGTTCAGTCGGCTGTAGACCGTGTATTTGGAGACAACTGTTCCAGTGGCTGCGGTAAGGTCCCGAACAAGGCTGCCTGCAGTACTCCGTGGCCGTCTGCGAGCACTGATGGTGAGATATCGGTATTCTTGTGGTGTCGTGCACCGTGGACGACCCGTACTGTAGCGCCTGGACACGTTTACTGACTGCTGGAATCGTTGCCATAATCTTGGGATCACACTTTGTGGCACACGGAGGGCCCGTGCTACAACCTGCTGTGTTTGACCTGGCTCCAGCCGACCTAGTATTCTACCCCTCATAACGTCATCAATATGTATTCCTTGAGCCATTTTCAACACACAGTCACCATTATTAACACGTCTGAAAACATATGCACACTTACTCGCTGCACCGTACCCTGACATGCACCAACACACCTCTGCGTATGTGGACTGCTGCCAGCGTCACCGTGCGACGACCGCAGGTTTAATGCACCGCATGGTCATATCCCGAGGTGATTTAATTCCTCAAACCGCCCACCAGAGCGTTGTTTCACCATGTCTCAGCATTATCCTTAATTTACGAGCATGAGTGTACCTTTAGCAGCGCGGACCGCTGCAGTGGGTCCAGGAAGAGTGTGAATAAGGTTCTTGAAGGTAATGACAGAGATATGGAGCCATGCCAATTACAATGCCATAGACAGCTGTGCCAGGTTTCTCTGTTGAAAATAGTTTCTCTACGTGACATGTACAGCCCGATAAAGGTGGTCCCACTCATTCTCGTTTGGGTTTAAATCCGGCGAGTTTGGTGACTGGGGGAGCACAGTAAATTCATCTTGGTGCTCTTCGAACCACGCTCTTACACTGGAAGCTGTGTGACACATTGCATTGTCCTGCTGGTAGATGCCATCGTACTGAGGAAAGACAAACTCCATATAAGGTTGGACATGGTCCCCAAGGACAGGTGTATACTTGTGTTGATCTATTGTCACTTCCAGAGTGATGTGATCACCCAGGGAACGTCACTAGAACATTCCCCAGACCGGAACCCTCCCTCCTCCTGCCGGGTCCCTGCCTGCTCAGACGATTGTTGCAGGGGGTTTCACGCCCTACGCACCAATGGCCATCTGTCCGATGCAGTATGAAACGTGATTCATCTGGAATGACCGCCTGACGCCTTTCAGTAGATGTCTAGTTGTGGTACTAGCGTGCAAATTCCAGCCTCCGTCGCCGGGGCCAGGCGCCTGCTGCAGAGGCCCATAAGCAGGAACGCTAGATCAAGGCTCATTGAGCGGATAGTGTTGGTAGCCCCTTGGTTCATCTGGACGGTCAGTTGCACCACAGTTGCACGTCTAATCACCCGTACACATCACCCCTATCATCTATGGCCCATGATGCACCACAGTTGCCTCGGCGCCGGTTTTGGATAGTGGCGTTCTGCCATGCATAGTTTAACCACGGCGGCCTGCGAACAGTTTACGCACTATGCTGTTTTGGAAATGGTTACACTCTTGGCCTGAAAGACAATGATCGAGCCCTTTTGGACGTAAATTAAAGCGCCACATTATGTTAACGATTGTACTGTTATCCGTGCTTCCCTTCCCCCCCCCCCCCCCCTCTCCAGCCTGACACGTTTTATATGCCATCCACTGCTGGTGCTGCCACCTGCCGTATGTGAGTGGTTATTAGATGTTGATGTCGAACATAGATGATGGTCACATTGATGTGATTGTACCGTGTGTTTCTTCCTCCCACATGTGTCTCACAAAAAAGCTATGGAGGTAAAATAAGAGAGACTCGAATTCACATGGAGACTTACCAGCAGTCTTTCTTCTAATGCACCATTTGCTGTTGTTGGTGTGGATCTAAAATGGAACTAGTAGAAAAGTTTATTTTTTTTTACATATATCTATTTCCAAATATCTGAGCTAATCTTACGAGGAGAAACCAGCATGAAAACTATGTACTGTTCTGGTCTTCAGTCCGAAGACTTCAAAATGGTTCAAATGGCTCTGAGCACTATGGGACTTAACTTCTGTGGTCATCAGTCCACTAGAACTTAGAACTACTTAAACCTAACTAACCTAAGGACATCACACACATCCATGCCCGAGGCAGGATTCGAACCTGCGACCGTAGCAGTCACACGGTTCCGGACTGAGCGCCTTAACCGCGAGACCACCGCGGCCGGCAGTCCGAAGACTGGTTTAACGCAGGTGTACATGCTACTCTCCCCGGTGCAAGCCTCTTCATCTGCTTCCTACATGCTTCTGAATCTGCTTACTGTATTCCTCTGTTGGTCTCTCTCTACTATTTTTACTCCTCACACTTCCCTTCAGTACTAAAGTGGTGATCCCTTGATGTTTCAGAATGTGTCCCATCAGCCGACATCTTCTTTTAGTCAAGTTATGATACAATTTCTTTTCCCATAGTTATGTTGAGTACCTCATCATTGCTCACATAATCTAACCCTCTACTCTTCAATATTCTTCTGTAGCACACATTTCAAAAGCTTCTATTTTCTTCTTGTCTGAACTGTTTATCGTCCACGATTCACTTCCATACAAGGTACATTCTATATGAATACCTTCAGTAAAGACTTCCTAAAACTTAAATCTCTTCGATGTTAACAAATTATTCTTCTTCAGAAACGCCTTTCATGCCGTTGCCACACCTCATTTTACGTCCTCTCTATTTAGGCCATTATCAGTTATTTTAATGCCAAAATTGCAAAACTCGTTTGTCACTTTTATTGTCTTGTTTCCTAATGTAATTCCTTCAGCATCACCTGGTTTAATTCGACTACATTTCATTGCCCTTGTTTTGTTTTTGTTAATGTTCATCTAACATCCTCCTTTCGAGACAATGTTCATTCTGTTCAACTTCTCTCCCATGTCTTTTAAGTCATCCGCAAATCTCAAACGTTTTATTTTTTCTTCCTGAACTGTAATTCCTTCTACAAATTTTTATTTGGTTTTCTTTACTGCTTGCTCATTGTACAGATTGGATAACATCAGGGATAGGTTACAACACTACCTCATTTCCTTTTCAACCTCTGCTTCCCTTTCACGCCCTTCGACTGTCACAAATGCCATCTGGTTTCTATACAAATTGGAAATAACCTTTTGCTTCCTGTATTTTACTACTGCTACCTTTAGAATTTCAAAGAGTGAATTCGAGTCAACATTATCAGAAGATTTTCCTAAATAGACAAATGCTATAAACTTAGGGCTGGCTTTCCATTACCTATTTTCTAACAGAAGTCGTGGGGACAGTACTGACTCTCGTGTTCCTACATTTCTACAGAACCCAAACTGATCTTCCCCAATCTCGGATTCTACCAATTTTTCCAGACTTCTGTAAATAATATCTGTCAGTAATTTGGATCCATGCCTTACTAAAATGACACTTCGGTAATATTCACATCTGTCAGCACCTGCTTTCTTTGGAATTGGAATTATCACATTTTTCTTCAAGTCTGGGGGTGTTTCGCCTGTCTCACGCATCTTGCATACCAGGAGGGACAGTTCTGTCATGGCTATCTCTCCCAAGAGTGTCACTACTTCTCACAGAATGTTGTCTGCTCCAGGACCCTTGTTTGGATTTACATTCAGTGCTCTGTCAAAATTTTCTCGCAGTATCATATCTCCTATCTCATCTTCATCTACATCCTCATTTCCTTCTCTAATATTGCCTCAAGTTCATTTCCTTTGTACAGCCCCTCTTATACTCCTTCCACGTTTCAGTTTTCCCTTCTCTCTTTGCTAAAACCAACAGACTAGAAATGGCAAGGAATTTTAGAATTTGGAAGTGACGTTTAAAACAAGATGCCTTTCAGCTGATTGTGTGACGGCTTGTCCACTTGATATGCGTCTGCAGAGAACATTACAGACAGTTATACACGCACATGCACAGGCTGACTGACCTATTTGTTGTGCCGGCCGCGGTGGCCGAGCGGTTCTAGGCGCTTCAGTCCGGAACCGCGCGACTGCTACAGTCGCAGGTTCGAATCCTGCCTCGGTCATGGATGTGTGTGATGTCCTTAGGTTAGTTAGGTTTAAGTAGTCCTAAGTTCCAGGGGACTGATGACCTCAGATGTTAAGTCCCATAGTGCTCAGAGCCATTTGAACCATTTTTGAAGCTGCTTGTTGTCAACAACGAATCCGACACGTTTCGTGTGTGCTCTGGTATCTCCGGCAAACTACAGGTAACTGAGTAAGGAGAACCGGAAAGGGAAAGACCCTCTACTGTAAAAAAATTAAAAAGTAGCTTCCCATACGTAGGTGGAAATGACTGAAAAAAATTGCTCTCCATACCATTTAGATGCTCGGACAGCCATAGTTCGCAGACCATTGTTTACAATAGTAGTGGTTGACGAAACATTGATAACTGTGAGTGCAGATGTCGATTTTATAATGTGTAAACTATGAGGTTATCAAAATGTACAGAGTTCGTTGCTATTATAGATCTTAAATTAATCGCTTGACAAATATAGGCTACATTTATATGAAACAGTAAGAAACAGAAGAAAGCGAAGGGATGGGTGGGAATTCATGCCTTTCATTCGCACAGGGCTATGTGGTAATGCCATGGTGAAAGTTGAAAATTTGTGGCGGACCAGGACTCGAACCCAGATTTACCGCTTTTCATTAGCGGTCACGATAAATGATTTTCTTTTCCTTTATTACTTTGATCCAGTGACTAAAAATTACAGAAGACAGATAACTAAGGAAACAGTTTTGTGTGAACCGCTTCAGCCATCCAGACACACTCCCTGACGACTCAAATTTCGAACTTGGTGCACTCTGCAATGCAGCGTCGCTTGTCCATTAACCCACTACTTACAAATTATTGATTCCCGCCGGAGTTCAGACGATATTAATGTATCAGCACTAAAACCGAGAGTCGTCACGATCTTAACAGAAACGCAAATATTTGAGTTGTGTGATTCTGACATACCTGTCCGACAGAACAGACGCCGTTCAAACATATAGACGTAGGCTACTTCTCAAATTTTTGGACTTTTTTCCGTGGGAGGTTGAAATACAGCTTCACTGGTGGCTCGAAGTCTTGCTGTCTTAGTGGATGTGAAAACTGATCCATTCGACAGTGACGTCATACCAAAGACATCACTCGAGTGATCATTGAAGGTGTGGCAGTGGGAGCTGAAGTCCCATCCACCCCCCGACGGTGGAAGTTCAGGGTGCAGGCAATAGGTAACAGAACGACTAGCGACATTAGGTATCAACATTGGTGGATTACGATGGCCGACACCCATCGAGTGGTCAAGGCAACACTAACGCTGCATGAGTGGCCATAACAAGGCTATCACTAGCTGTGGTCAGACTCGGTGTCCTCAAGGATGGTGAAAGGAACAGGGTGCTGGTACCAGTGCCGGGGAGGTGTGGTGCCAATATTTTGTAAGTCAGCATCCGTGTCGTGTAGGGCTTCTACTTTGGCCTAGAGACGCCTTTCCTTCTCTTGCATTGACATCTTGAGAGTGACCATGTCCATTTCCTCTTGGAGGGTAACTACCCTCGTGATGGATGGGGCATGCAGACCCCACTGAAGCACCTTATTCTATAGGCGCTGGAGGGTCTGCATCCGGGAGGCACTAATTGTAGCTCAAGCAATGGAGCCATCGGTGAGGGAAGGGTGGACAACCAGCCGGTACAGCCGGAGCTTGGTGTCGAGGTTCAGTTCCCTGCTGGTGAACATTGGGTACAATGCTTTTATCAGTGTTAGTCATTTTTAGGCTACATATTTTGCATGGCGATGGGAGAGAATTTTTTATCCATCCAGATACCCAGGTAGTTGGTATCATGGGACCATGAGACCTCTATGCCTCCAATAGTGATGCTGTGGCGGAAGCAGGAGAGCTGTTTAATAAAGTAGACTGCCGTAGTTTTGGTAGCATTGAGAGCAACCTTGTTGGAATGACACCAAGTCACTGTCGTATCCACCTGCCTCTGGAGGCGAGCAATAAGCTTGTCTGTGTTGCGGCTGGAGGTATAGATCGTCATATCATCGGCGTATTGCGCCAGGTGGCAGTGTGGGAGGGCTGGCATAGCGTACACATAAATGTTAAAAAGTATGGGAGATGACACAAAGCCCTGAGGGGCACCCATTGACATGTGACGTAAGCTGGAGCGTCGACCTTGCTGAGTAACCAAGAAAGTCCCATCATGGAGGAAATTATTCACGATCTTCACATAGATGTCGGGGATGGTCGTCTGTGACAGCATTTTGTACACATGATTGTCCTGCCAGATCTTGTCACATGCGTTTTGCAGGTCCAGGAAAACCACTGGCGTCAAAATGGTGGAGTTAAGACCTTTGCTGACATGTTCTGTGATCCGAAGGACTTGAAGTTCGGCAGACAGGCAGGAAGCGAATCCAAACTTTTCCAGATGGATGGTCCCAGCTGCCGTCAGTGGCTGGGAAATGCAGTGGAGGATCAATGATTCTAGAACCTTGGCCATGGTATTCAGAAGGCTAATGGGCCTGTTGTTAGTAGGGACCAAAGGATCCTTCAAGGGCTTGGGGATGGCAATCATTTTGTTCTGCTACCACTGTGGGGGGAAACGCCAGTTGTGAGACAGTGGTCCAGGTTGCTGGTAAATAAGACCAGTGGCTTGGGAGCCAGTGGAGGTGTATGTTTAAAATACCACCCAAACCTGGAGCCAACTATCCACGCTTCCGCCAAAGGATCCGCTGGATTTCCGCAGTGGACATAAGGTGAGGGGCAGTCAGAGGTGGTCATTGTCTGAAAGCGGAAATGGCCGCCAGAATATGCATCCTAAGACAGCACTGTGCAGATGGGATGGTTGGTATTCACTGTGGAGAACCACAGGGCTTGGGCAAAAGACGATTCAGATTTATGTTGGAGTAGGAAGGTGGACATCTTGTCCTCCCATTGTTCCATTTTCCAATTGGCTAGCCAGTGGCAGAATTCGGCGGTTCTTCTGGATTTTGAGTTCGTGTAAGAGAGAAGGCAAGTCATCTGGTGGGGTTAAAACCGTTGGAACAATGGAAGTAGAGGCCTTCATCGCCTTTTGGATTTTTGTGTGAGGCAATCAACAGCACTAACCTGATTTGCAGGTGTTGCCAAGTGGTGTTATTAAGGATCTTGGAAAATTTGTCCCAAGGTCAAGGTAGAACAGGTGTCTCAAGACAGAGCAATGTTGGTAAGGTGCAGGAGCACAGGGTAATGGTCAGAAGCCTGCTCATGGAGTTTTCCAACGAAAACTGCACAGCAATGTTCTTGAAAATGGCCACAACCAGAACGTCTGGCTCACAGTGAGCGCAGACTGGTATGTGGGTGGGAGCGTTGGGGCCATAGATCGACAGTACCAGATGATCTTCTAGGTCAAGCCGGAGTCTGCCCTAGAATGCCAAGCCGGATGCTTGGCGTTGAAATCTGCCCCTACAATGAGTTTGTCAAATGATGTCAATGTACAGAGATCAGCTTCAAGAAGTGGTAGGTTACGGCTCAAATACGCCACAGCAAAGATGATAGGACCAAGGTGGCTAGAAACAGTGACTGCTGTAGCCTCTATATGTTCGAATTGTTGGAGAACCTCGTGCTTGTGAACGAGTGACTAATGCAGAAACACTGCCGTGTCCCTACCTTGGCGATGGTCGGTCAGTGCGCTAGCAAACCATGTTGTGGAGACGAAAATTGTCGGCGGGTTTTAGGTGGGTTTCTGAGACAAGTAAAATATCCATGTGGTGGTCGTAGAGGAAAGTGTTCAGTTCAGTCTTCATACCTTTAAGCCCATTAGCATTAAAAAAGCAGACAACTAGATCCAGAGGGCGCTGATTGTTGTGTGATGGAAGATTCGCCATTATAACAAAATTGGGCTGAGCCCGTCCTCCGACCAATCGATCTATTGAGCTGCTGCACAAACGACAACCCTGATGTGTGGCGGCATGAACAGAAAGATGACCTGGAGGATCTCTCGCATGAGAAAGAAGCACCTGTCTCCACCGCTGGAGGAACATCCGGGTGGGCTGCTTGGCCCTGCGACAGGCAGGGGTGGGTGTGGTGGCTGGTGGAGAAGGCGCCACAATGGAGCGTTGTGACGGGAAGAGACCGCAGGCAGTCTGGCAGCTTGGTGGGGGTTGGTATGCGTCACAGAAGACGGATGAGTAGGAGGAGACTGAGCTGCAGCAGCGAATCTGGTCGCTAGTCTGGCGCCTGAGCACCAGTGGTAGGATGGTCGTCGGATTTACCCCGTAAGACGGGGAAATGGGTGCGGTCATGTGATGGTGCAGGTGGCCGATTCGTCCTTAGTTTCCTTCGTGGAGGGCGGGAAGACTTCGTAGCCGTATGGTATACAGGACAACCCTTCCAGGCCGCCAGATTGTGGTGATCGTGAGAAGTGCCCAAACAGTGGGCACACATGGGTTTTTCTGAGGCTGGGAGTTCACAGTCCTCTGAAGGATGTGAACCAACACACTTGACACACCGAAAAGGCAGTGAACAGTAATTGCCGGTGTGGCGCAAACCGTGACACCCACGGCAGATGGAGGGCCGTTATGACCTTCATATGATTCAATACGCACCTTGGTGCACAGGAGATACCTGATTTGGTAAATGCATTCGACGTCCTCCCTCCGAATAAGGCAGACAACATGGGTGGGCATAGGGATAAATTTCAAGATCTATCCAGGAACCTGAGACGGAGTAATTCATCCCTGACGTCTCTTTCTTTAACTTTACAAGGAAGGTCTTTGATGACGTTTTTGTTCTTCTGTCGTCAGAAGCCTGATGAGTGTAGTAGTCCATAGCCCTGGACTTGGAGACAATCATCCACGGTGTCAAGCAGATACTTGACGTGGTCTTCCTGGTATACTGCCCACAGTTGACCCGCAATAAAGCGCTGCAGTTCAGCATGCAGTTTAATGTAGTTTGTGGGATTGTAAAGAACGATAAGAGGGATCTTCTCCTTCTTTGATGATGATGGTGGTGGTGGTGGTGGTGGCGGCGGATTCTGAGAACTGGGGTAGGGAGGGAGACCCTTGTCCTAATCCATGGAAGCAACAGGCGTCGCTGTTCCAGGTGCAGAGGCAGCAGAATCTGAATCTCGGCCGCTGCGACGGGCGTGAGCGGAAGACCCTCCACGTGGCGGTCAGTTGTATCAACGCTGGGGGCCGACATGGCTCGACCATCACTAGGGGATCACCAGGCGGCCATGGGAATCGTCGGAGGACGAAGAGGAAGATCGGTCTTTCACGCGACGTTGTGTACAGGGTGCACGTGAACCAGTATCACTCTGAGTGGTTATCGGTGACATGGGGCGAGAGGCACGGTGCGCTCGGTCCTTAGCTCATTGGGTGGTGTCAGTATCACCGCAGCCGGCAGCGTGCCGGGACGGCCATCTAGTGGCTGGTGTCATACTGCCGCGCGAAGGGATAGCGGAAGAGTCGCCTAGCCGCGGGTTTCTGTCCTTGGCCCTGTTGATGCTTAGCCCCGGCCCGACTGACGTAGTCAGGGCGCTGGCAGGCTATAGGCACGAACGCCTGTTGCCTATATATACCCAGTACAACGGGTCGCTTACGAATTAACAACGCTGCCTTACAAAGCGAACGAGAAATCAACGTCGACTCCGCCACTACGACTTCTCAATGCTGAGCAAAATTCGTGACCGTAACGAAGAACACGCGCGTACTTGCAAGTAAACACTGTCAGGTCTCCATCCTCACTGACATGGACGTGTGGTTTTGAAAGGATATCTTTATCTGGATTGTAATTACCTGTTATTCTAAAGCAATGTACTGTTCACTGAGGTAAAGAAATTATTACTACATAAAAATATTTTACATATTTTGTGGAAATTAAACCATTTATTACTGTTACATTAAAACATGTTATATCTCTAATGTTGTTATTATCACAATTGTATCCATTTGTGACATGTTAAAAGCAACATTCCCCACACTAGCGCCACCAGGCGATCATTGTAGGGAAAACCACCCCTTCCTTCCGCCTCCTTGACTTTTATGTCACCATCTATGGCCGTCCTATCGCCCTCACCCCCACACTTAAGTACCTTGACCGTCGCCTCTCCTGGACCCCCCACCTCTGGACAATCCAAGCCAAGGCACACTCCTGACTCCGTCTCCTCAAGCTCCTTTCTGGCCATACATGGGGTCTGGACCCCTCCACCATCCTCCACACCTATAAATCCCTCATCCGTCCTATCCTCTGCTATGCCCACCCTGCCTGGATCTCCGCTCCTCCTATCTTTTACAAATCTCTTCAGATCCTTGAACGCCATGCTCTTTGCCTCACCTATCGCATCCGTCTCCCCTCACCCACGCGGATCCTGTACGACCTTATTCCGTTCCCCCACCTCCTACTTTTCCTCGAATGGATACGGATCCTCTACACCTCCCATAAACTCGATCCTCCTCACCCACTTGTCTCTCCCATCCTCTCCCACCCCCGCCCACTGCCGTGCCTGTATTCCCACGTCCCACCTGCTCTCCATCTCTCCACTCTCCTTACCCTCTCCCAAGGTGGCTTCCGCCAGCTCCCCCTCCCTGATGATGCCCTCCTGCTCTCCATCTACCCCTCCTACCAACTTTGATAGTCCCCTCCCACTTCCTGTGTTTTTTCCTATGGGCACCCTCTCTCCCTTCTCTCCTCCTTCCCTCCCTCCTCCCTTTCTCCCCCCTCCTGCCTGGGCTTCACCTACCCCCATACCTTCCTTCCTCCCACGATCTCCTCTGCCTTTGGCATCTTTGCTCTCCCCTCTCCCTCCCCCGCCACCTACTTCCTCTCTTGGCAGGTCCCTGGACTCGCACACGCTAAGTGCACATTCGTGCGCCAGAGATCATCGCCATCAGTTTCTTGTGTGTGTGTGTGTCATTGTGTTTGTGATTTAGTGTTTTTCTCCGCCACGCTCCTTCGTTCCCTTGTACCGTCTAACTCATCAGTGTTTTGTGTGCAGTGCCGACAGTTTTTCGTGTTTATTTTCATCGAGTGTGAACGGCTTCATGTTTTTATTTATTGTTTCTACTGTTTTTAACCACCAATCTGTTAGTTTTCTGTATTCTTTTTCTCTTTTATTGTAATGCTTGTGGCTGAAGAGCGGAATAGATTTATCCGCTGCCAGTCCACCTTTGTATGAGATGAAAAATAACAATAAAGAAAAAAAAAACTAGACCCACCTCTCGGCTGGCACTTGTATCTTTGCAGATTTTTGCAGCCTAGCTGACAGTTGAGACCGCGCTTAACCATAAGACATATTGAAACTGAAAAAGAACGCTGCTTTACAATTTGTGAAGTTTTAAGTTTTAATTTTTCATCTTTTGCTGCCGAGTACTGCTTTACAAACACTACTCATTCTTCTGCCCCTTAATCTTATTTATAGCTTTTATGATTGCAGTAGCCGAAACGACGTAATAAATAAAGAAATAAATTAAGCGGGCTAGACGGTTTTATGTGCAGAGTATCCCCAATGCTCGCAGACTCTTCAGGAAATTTATTTCCTTTATTGATCTTAAGCCAACCTGGTAAGCTCAGACCACAACCCATTCGTGGGTTATGGAAAGATCGGTATATCGTTTCTCGGATAAATGAAAAGCCCACGTCCCCGAGATACCAGCAACAGGCTCTAGCGTCCACAATTTAGAGTAGCACGAGCAGAGTGTCGTCTCCGCAAAATGATAGGATACAATTTGTTTACATCAATGCTCAGTACATCGCTTTAGCATAACTTCCAAGAAATTGTATTCAGAGAAATACTGCATTTCAATAGCATTCGTAGGAAAAATTGAGAAGTACACGTGACATGCAACTGATTTCAGAACTATAATAGCAATAAACTATCAAAAATTTGACAACGTAGCGAGCAGTCATCAGTATCAGTATTTCATTTAACACGACGGTTATGAACAAAAGTCTGCAGACTATTCATGGGTGAGTGAGTAAATGAGGGGATTGGTGTTTATTTCAGTCGTTTCCGCCTATGGGAATGTAGTAACTGAATGATAACTATTAATTCAGCCCAAATATCTACAGTAGCAGAAAGCTACTATTGTTAATTAAGGTAAACATTGTACACTTGTTTGACAGTGCGCCCTAAACAGAATTACTTTAACACAATATGAAATAACAAATTACATTTATTGAGAGTATGTTAGAAAATGGCACTTAACTTTGGTAGATTTGATGCGTGGCACTTGATGTCCTAAACGTAATACAATGATATATTCAGCAGTCTGTTATATAGTCACTGTAACTGGATGTAATGTTGCAGACACTCTGTTAATGATTCAAGTTCTCCATAAATAACGACTGATAACTCGGAATATAGTTTCAAAGTAGGCTGCAGGCACACAACTGGACTGTTTAACTGCTGGTGCTGAACTGACCGAGAGTCTGCGGCTTGCCGTGTTTCCAGGTATGCCAGTATAAGGTAAAGTCAATGTGGTCCGCGGCTGACAGCGTTCCCTATTGGCTGTCCACTCTAGCGGCGGACATACACATGCTGAAAGAAGTGGCGCGGATGCGGGAATAGGTCTGAGTTTGTAAGCACCATCTGGAGGCTGCTGCGTGAACTTGACAGGCGGAAGGAGAGTCGTTGTGCCTTATTGATGGTGGCCTCTTGCGATATTTCTTGTATACCTCTTGCTTGGTACGCAGCAGGAAGTCATCTTTCTGGTATTTATTCTTAGTGACCAGTCTTTCTCTTTCCGTTTTGCCTTTCTGTGGTTCTATCTGTGGACTGACAAACTGCTTCGGATTTGTTGTTGAGATCAGGTTAGTCAGTCCGTGAATGTGTGCCTATCGTGACTGGAATTTTCTCTGTATGCAGTCGGACCGCAAACCCATCCACACGAGCAGGCCCTCAAGCAAGCAACTGAAACGTGACCTGCGCTGAACATAGCTTGCAGGCTATATATAGAATTCCTTGGCGTTTTCATTCCACTTTATTATCCAATAATTTTCTGGGAAAACTGGAGAAACGTTAACTTTTTTGCATATATATTTTGGGATGGTCTAGTTAGCATGAAACCTCCCCCCCACTCCCCTCCCCCCCCCCCCCCCCCCACATCTCCTTGGATGTACATTTACCAGGCACTGTCCTGGTTAGAAGTGTCATGAAGTGTGGCTCAAGAAAGGGAGAGAACCTATCAGTTCAGTCCTGAGGAAACAGTGTCCAACCGTCAACGCTGACAGGTCCAGACATAGCGCAGTGCTCCATTTTGAACCGTATGGACGAGACAATATAATCGTGTTATGACCACGTGGATAAGATGCCGATCGTTCCATCCTGTGGTCATACTGCGTGGCACAGTACTCGTTAACTCTGCCTACGTTCGTCTTCTTTCGACTCTTTACAATCACGTTTCGCTATCACAGCATTTTGCTATGTACGAGACGAAACGGCTGGATATCAGAAAGGCATTTACGTTCGCACTTGTTCAAAGATTCTTACTGGGCCGTTTGAAATTGAGACAATGGCCTGGTATTTTCTTTCATGCTATCTCTTTGACTGCTCTTCACACCCTGAGCCTGGTGTAACACAAACCTTTCCATTACTCAAAGATCACGTGTTGGCCTAGGTGTCGTCCACCCTCTTAGCCTCCTCAGTTCTGAGCTTAGATTTTACGAATGCTAAGTTTATGTTGGTAGACAGCGCGCTGTTCTGGAACAACGTAAGACTAAAATCCTAAATTTAAAAAATAGTCGCGATTCACCATAATATTAGGGCAAGTAACATATATACTACATCAGTAGTCAAATACATTTTTTACCGTAGTAATGACATGTTTCCACGTATTCTTTTGATGGATTTCATTTATAAATTGACAAGTAAAATACGTTAATATATTTATATAAGTACTATTTGTTATTTTATTATTAAAACCAGATAATTTTTCGTATGAGGAGACTTCAAAAAGTAAGTTATGCAGTTTTATGGCAGACCAAGTAACTTTTAGTGAATGCTGCACTGCACTTCGAAGTGACATAGGTACATGACCCTATTGTTCAACATAGTCAGCAGGTCTCATTAAACAACGGTCGGAACGTTCTACCAACCGTTCAGTTCCTCCTTGGTCACGGGGTGACTCGATAACTGCTGTGTGAAGGCCACCATCGTTGGAAAATCTGCTACTGTTGCGAATCAGTTACTTGATTGCCTGGAAATTGCCACATGTGATGGATGTCGAGGACCTTCCTTCCTCATCAACATAACCCACATTTGTGGGGTCTTGGTCAAACTGTTGGCACCATTTCTCTACGGCTGGACGCAAAACTGCATTTGATCCTTATACTGTAGTGAATGCTTCAAAATTCTGTGATATGACATAGTATGAAAATTACTAATGATAACTTTCTAAATTTGGCCCCAAAAATGTTAATTGACAGTTCTGCGATTTCTTGCATGAGTTGACATGCGGATTACTATTTATATTGCCCCACGATGGGCGCTAAAACGTAGTGAGTCTTTCAAAATTCTCTGTGATATCACACAGCATGCAAATAACCAGTGAGATCGCCCCATCATGGTAGCCATCAGTAATCACGTGAACTGAAACAGCAAAAGATTATGAGGTTAAGGGATTGATTTAAGGATGGAACAGATTGATAAGATGATTAAAACATGAAATGAATGCATTTATTTGAGTATCTTTTATACAAAAGGGCCGATTTGACTAGGCGTGGACACGACTTAGTAATTAAGGGGAAGGAGGAGGGAATGAATCATGTCATCATTCATTGTGGTCATTCGTTGTGTCGTGACGTCGGCGGCTGTTGAAGGGTCGGTAGGGTGCGTAGCGTTGTACCAGTGGCGGCTCGTTGGCAGCACTCATCGATAAGGGCCCTGGACCGGACTTCACGTTCACTGCTCGTCCTGGTTTGCCGTAGCCAAAACACCGAAATCACGGTTTCGGTAGGCGATGTGTGGAAGATTTATCTATGTTTGACGGTGGGGGATATTCATCCTCCAAATAACAGTTTAAATTTGGGTGAACCTTCAGCTGTCCTATGTTACACAATTCGCTTCACTGCTAGTTTCTGTCCAATGACCATTTTCAAGCATAGGCTGGCATAAACGGCTGGAAAGTTATACCACAATAAGAGTAATTTGCTCTCTTGAGCCACCATAGTAGTAAAAAGCTTTTTACAATAATCGCTGTGTGCAATACTTTTCGTGAAGAAGCAGAGTCGTGGAAGTATGCACACAGCGATTATTGTAAAAAAAAAAAAATACTGCTATGGTGGTGTCAAATGAGTAAATTACTCTTATTACGGTATAGCGTTCCAGCCGAAACTAGTAGCGAAGCGAATAGTGCAACATGAAAGACAGCTGAAGGTTCACCACGAATTTTAACGATGTGTGGAAGAGCCCCCATGTCCTCTTGCTTCCACGATGTCTCACCCACCGTCTCTACACTTCTCATCACTCTGAGCGTTGTTCCTGGCAGGCTAAATTTGTAATGCCGCTCTCCTACCCCCCCTACCCCCCTCCCCAGTGACTGATCGCCGTTCCACGACCACGCCTCCCGAGGGCTGGTGTGTGACTTGAGAATTGGAGTCTTCCTCACGTTTCCACTGTCAATCAATAGAGGAAAATCTTAGCACACCAACTGAAACGTGTAATAGTTTTAACCTAGGGCACGGGAACACGAATGTTGGCATAGGAAATTAAGCTCCTCAACAAATAAAAAACGTCCGAACGTATACCTTCTTAGAGAGAGGAATTAAAATTTCATAAAATAAGAAGTTTGACCGTTTTTTGCAGTAATGTTACAGAAAGAAAAGAGTTAAAAAACAAAAAGGTAAAAATAAAAAGAAATTATAAACTTTAAAACTTGCCTACGAACTACGTGTGTAGCCAGTCTTAAGTTTGAATGAAATGTGATGGGACGTTGTTAGTACAAAACGGTCGGCGGAGCCTCTCCTACTGTTGCGGCTTCCTTTGGTGGTGGGGAAAGTCATGGCTAAAGTGTTTTTGGTCGCAAACACCACGACGATGTCACGCGTGTCAAAATCCAGGGTCGAAAATCCCACGACATTAGTATTTTGTCCCTCCACAGTGAGGCAAAGCCCCGCCGCCAGTGAAGAAGAGATGACTGCTGCACTGGGTCGTGAATGAGTACGAGATGAGTAGCTGTGGGCTGTAAACTGAGTCTCTTCCTCTGGCGCCCCCCTCCCACCATTCTCTCGCTGCCGCTAACGAGCCGCCCGCACCCCGCTGTGAGCGAACGCTTTGTTCCGTCCGGACGCGGCGAAATGCGGAGGCCCGAGTGCAACCAGAACCCGGCATGGGGGCGCGGGCGCAGCTGCGAGGCCGAGGCGTGCGGGCCTTGCAGGGCCGGCTCAGCGAGCGGCACCTCCTGTACCGACAGACTGGCAGTCACTAAGGAACTGTCGCATGCAGAGCAATCCACGACGAACATGTCATATTACTCGGCAGGGTCATCTAAAGCTCCGGCCAGGTCTGCAGCTACCCCGCGTTTACGCTAGAGAAACAGAGAGACAGAGACATCTCCGCAAAAGCGCACGCCACACGATTCGTACAAGTGGACTGCTATCTCACTCCAAACGTATCAGAGTGTTTAACGTTGTTCGGAACATCTTCGGCTCTTCTCTCTTCATACCATCTCTCTTTCTTCACTGTGCAATGTCTCTCAATTTAGGTCTCGTGTAAATAATACACTGTCCCACAACGCTTCTTTCATTCTGCAGCGGACTGTGCGATGTTTTGATACTAACAGAGTTCAAGACTCGGTGTCGGACCAAGAAGCGAACTCAGAATCCAGATGGGCTGTCTCGGGATTTTCGGCAGATGTTTGTTTAACCATTTTCCTGACGTCTGGCCATCACGAGTGGATAGCGTTGTCAGAGGTTCACCCTCTATTGCTGGTGGCGTTCAGCAACCGAGTCCGCGCCGGAGATTTTATTTATTCGTAGCACCAGCGTCTGAGGGCTTTTCCCTGCCCGTTACCGCTGTGGTTCTGCACTTACCTGCAACGATTGTTCGCTGCAGCACAGAAATCCAGGATCCGTTCACTCTGAGGCCTTCTTCTTTCGCATTAAAACCATGGTTAACGTTGTAAATTTTATGATGTGGTTCAAATGGTTCAAATGGCTCTAAGCACTATGGGACTTAACAGCTGAGGTCATCAGTCCCCTAGACTTAGAACTACTTAAACCTAACTAACCTAAGGACATCACACACATCTATGCCCGAGGCAAGATTCGAACCTGCGACCGTAGCAGCCGCGTGGTTCCGGAATAAAGGCCAAGAACCGCTCGGTCACAGCGGCCGGCTTTATGAT
Organism: Schistocerca serialis cubense; assembly: GCF_023864345.2. Lineage (NCBI taxonomy): Eukaryota > Metazoa > Arthropoda > Insecta > Orthoptera > Acrididae > Schistocerca > Schistocerca serialis. The sequence continues at coordinate 467,572,676 of NC_064639.1, forward strand.
GTGATCGGTGTCACAAAGCGCGTGTCTTTTCTAAGGAGCCATTCCGACAATTGCCTGGACAGATTTAGGGAAAACATGGAAAACCTAAATCTGTATGTTCGGACGCGAATTTGAACTGTAGTCCTCCCTTCGGATTTTCCATCCGCTTTCTCCTCGACGTATCACATTGAAGCAATCTGAAAAATACATCTAACGCACGCTGCGCCACCTCCTGCAGAACAGTTTCATTGGTTTCTTCATTCTGCTTCACATAGTGGGCCAGAGCATTGATTTTCATGGTCTCATCTAAGAATGTTTCCTTGTGTCGTTTCTTTTCTGGGACATCCCATTAAGCCGTTCCCTGAAGAATGCAGCACTGTTCTTCTTTTGGTACCGCTGATAAGAGTCCCTTCTTAAGTTGTTCAAGTGTGTGCGCATTATTCAACTCCTTGATACATAATGTACAGGCCGTTCGGGGTAGCTGTGGGGTCTTGGGCGCCTTGTGGCGGTCCACGCGGCTCTCCCCGTCGGAGGTTCGAGTCCTCCCTCGGGCATGGGTGTGTGTGTCGCCCTTAGTGTAACTTAGTTTAAGTTAGATTAAGTAGAGTGTAAGTCTAGGAACCGATGGCCTCAGCAGTTTGGTCCCATAAGACCTTCCGACAAATTTCCAAATTTTCCACAGTATGCATCTCTGTATCGCCTATTGATCGTATCTTAGCCGTATACAAACGTGCGTCATCTTCCCATTCACTAAGACTAGGAGCAGTTCCCAGATTGTCAATGAACCTGACTTCTTGGCTTACACGAAAAAGGAGCCACTACACTAGTTATAACAGAACCCACAAATGGAACATGTATACTGACTGAAGGATCTGCCTCCCTCGTTCCAGCTTGTCCACGCATACTGTCTGCCCTTAAAGCGTCTGCCTGCCTTTGTTGAGCCATATTCTTCTCCAGCTGTTCGGTTATCTGGTTCGTCAAAATTTCGACACTTCCTGCGTCGTCGTTGCTGGTGTTTTTAGGATTTTTGCAACCGATATCTAACAGTACCGTATACTTTAAGTACACCACAAAGCAAGAACACTTACCACAAACAATCAGATAGAGGTATTTGTAATAGAAAAATGAAATTCCTATGTTGAGCACAGCCCATCGAGACTCTGAGCACTGATGTGTTTCGTGCCAATGATGTCGGCATGAGTCACATGTAGTTGGCACTGCTTGCATACACGGTAATTCATGACCCACTTAATTATAATATTGGCATCTCACTGGCCGCAAAAAGTACTTTGTACCATTTCCCCTAAACTATGACATGTCTGCTGGTCCCTCTGATTTCTGGAAATGTATCCAAAAATTCCCATGCACATATGTCCTATCCACCATGACTGTATAGCAGAACAACACAACAAACGCCCCAGACGTATAACACACTCATAAAACACGTACCGCTGGAACTCCAAGTCAGAGCTGATGATGACATTGCAGGTGGGGCGTCTGACTGGCAGCAGCTGACGTTGCAGTAGATACTTCTAATACCAGGGGGTTGTGACCTCTGATGTGGCAGATGAAACGGCTATGTGAAGGTCAGGAAGTAACACCGCTCTCTTCATCGGGAGTTGCGCTGAAAATGGTGGTGGTGACTGAAAGAGAGTGGCGGAATGCTAGGAAGACATCCCTGGTTGAATTAGACTTTATACATGTTATGTACAGAGATGTGGTCACAGCTGGAGGAGAAGTCTCCGACTCCAGGTTCAGTGCGCTCTCGTGAACTGTTACACCCTAGCAGTGGTATGCATAAGTAGCATCACCTGCTGGAGCTGGCAAGACCGTTGCTGGCCGAGACCGCGTGCCACAGTCAATGCATGAGCGCCCTGTCCAAGCAGTTGCCCCAATTCAATCCATGGAACACAACACAGGGTATGACAGTACTCAGACGCTAGCCCTCAACATTATTGACGTCGAAGACGTGGTGCCCATTATGTGCGATGATCGGTGTTAATGGATGTCTCAAGGGACCTACGCACAGCGACAGAGAGAGAGAGACTAGCTCCCCCCCCCCCCCCCCCCCCCCCCCCCCCTGGACTCAGACAGGCATCACATTAGAGAGGCCAATCAGCAGGTGATAGTCACCCAGAGAGATGCACAACAGCGTAAAGGCGCTAGGTGTCTGTATACGGTCTCCATTGCAGGTGGTTGCCTGCTTCTAGTACAGTCGAAGTCCTTCATCTGGCTTTGCAGCTGATGGCATCATGCACACAATCTGATATGTTGATATACAGAGAAGTTTGGGGAATATCTCAGAAAATCTTAGTACATCTGAAAGTGAGGGTGCGGTTTCGTGGGGTATTTACGAGAGTCTGTTGGCTAGTACTTCTCCAACGGCAACGGGAGCGCTGTCAAAGAGACAACAGCTGGGTGTCAGCATTGATAGCGATGACTTCGTTAGTTCCGCTCTTCTTGTTTACTCAGCTCCTGAAGGAGCTTACTCGTAGTTACAATATAATTTCAAAGAGACACTAGCTAGCTTTTCCCACTTGGTCAGTTTCGTGAATGAGCGCTATTGCGCCCTGAATACGACTTCTTACTTCGTAGTGCGTCGTCACCACTATGACGGCACCTCTCTCCCTGTGACATCATTTTGCTGCATCGGCGCTAGTCAGTTCAGTGCTCCAGACTAGAGCGTGGCTGTTTCATTTGCTACATTTTTATATTTGTTCCTTTCACTAGTGAAATTTAATATTTCAATGGTTAGTTCATGGGAATTTAAGGAGATGGGACCTGGATGAACTGACTAAACCAGAGGTTGTACAGAGTTTCAGGGAGAGCACAAGGGAACAATTGACAGGAATGGGGGAAAGAAATACAGTAGAAGAAGAATGGGTAGCTTTGAGGAATGAAATAGTGAAGGCAGAAGGAATTAGATTAGGAAATGAGACACTTAAAGTAGTAAAGGAGTTTTGCTATTTGGGGATCAAAGTAACTGATGATGGTCGAAGTAGAGAGGATGTAAAATGTAGACTGGCAATGACAAGAAAAGCGTTTCTGAAGAATAGAAATTTGTTAACATCGAGTATAGATTTAAGTGTCAGGAAGTCGTTTCTCAAAGTATTTGTATGGAGTGTAGCCATGTATGGAAGTGAAATATGGACGATAAATAGTTTAGACAAGAAGAGAATAGAAGCTTTCGAAATGTGGTGCTACAGAAGAATGCTGAAGATTAGATGGGTAGATCATATAACTAATGAGGAGGTATTGAATAGAATTGGGGAGAAGAGGAGTTTGTGGCACAACGTGACTAGAAGAAGGGATCGGTTGGTGGGACATGTTCTGAGGCATCAAGGGATCACCAATTTGGTACTGGAGGGCAGCGTGTTGGGTAAAAATCGTAGAGGGAGACCAAGAGATGAATACACCAAGCAGATTCAGAAGGATGTAGGCTGCGGTAGGTATTGGGAGATGAAGAAGCTTGCACAGGATAGAGTAGCATGGAGAGCTGCATCAAACCATTCTCAGGACTGAAGACCACAACAACAACAACAGTTCATGTTTTCTACTGGACGTTGGCTTCTTGTCTATTTGACTTTCTTCTGTCTTTACTATTTCATCTCTATAAGCTTCCCATTTGTCTTCTTTTATATGCAGTTTCCAAAATGCTCGTGCAGATCCTCCGGGCCATCACAATCTGCCCTCGGTCAGATTCAGATACATCGCATGCCTTCCCCTTTTACGCACGGACAGCACGATCACTGATACTACATGCACGGTGCTTGTGTCTGACTGGCAGTCATTCCTCGCCAGGTGACGCTGCTATCGCCTGGACGAGGTTGTATCGATAGCAGATCGGTAGTCATAGTGTTGTTGCCGGTCTGTGCATAATTACTGATTTGGCGGAATGTTTTGTCTGAACTCTCATAGCCAATTAAAGAGTGGGAAATAGACAAATAGGATATGAAATATAACAGCATTAGGTGTAGTTTGGCACCTTTATGGTAACACATTTTTGTAGTCGCAGGTGTATTACTGTTTCTCTTATAGCTGTTAGCGCTTCACAGTTGAAAGCTGACAACAGCGCTGCTATCTGTCAGTGATCTCCTTACACTGATTCGATTACAGATTGCCTCAAGTATTACCTGAGATGCCTAAACGAGACCGACAACCAAAGACTTCTGCTAAACGCGAAAAGTCTTCCAGCAACACTGAAGTCAGAGAAGCTTGCGAAAAGGACGTATAACGGAAAATTCCGTCCAGAGGCGCTGGTAGGGACAGAGCATCGAGTGACATTAGACTGAGTGCACTATCCGAAAATTACCTCGAGCAATTAAACAGAGAACCGACTCGTGGAGATAACATCTTTGACCTACTGATAACAAACAGACCCGAACTTTTCGACTCTTTAAGTGCAGAACAGGGAATCAGTGATCATAAGGCCGTTGCAGCATCCCTGAATATGGAAGTTAATAGGAATATAAAAAAAGGGAGGAAGGTTTATCTGTTTAGCAAGAGTAATAGAAGGCAGATTTCAGACTACCTAACAGATCAAAACGAAAATTTCTGTTCCGACACTGACAATGTTGAGTGTTTATGGAAAAAGTTCAAGGCAATCGTAAAATGCGTTTTAGACGGGTACGTGCCGAGTAAAACTGTGAGGGACGGGAAAAACCCACCGTGGTACAACAACAAAGTTAGGAAACTACCGCGAAAGCAAAGAGAGCTTCACTCCAAGTTTAAACGCAGCCAAAACCTCTCATACAAACAGAAGCTAAACGATGTCAAAGTTAGCGTAAGGAGGGCTATGCGTGAAGCGTTCAGTGAATTCGAAAGTAAAATTCTATGTACCGACTTGACAGAAAATCCTAGGAAGTTCTGGTCTTACGTTAAATCAGTAAGTGGCTCGAAACAGCATATCCAGACACTCCGGGATGATGATGGCATTGAAACAGAGGATGACACGCGTAAAGCTGAAATACTAAACACCTTTTTCCAAAGCTGTTTCACAGAGGAAGACGGCACTGCAGTTCCTTCTCTAAATACTCGCACAAACGAAAAAATGGCTGACATCGAAATAAGTGTCCAAGGAATAGAAAAACAACTGGAATCATTCAATAGAGGAAAGTCCACTGGACCTGACGGGATACCAATTCGATTCTACACAGAGTACGCGAAAGAACTTGCCCCCCTTCTAACAGCCGTGTACCGCAAGTCTCTAGAAGAACGAAGGGTTCCAAATGATTGGAAAAGAGCACAGGTAGTCCCAGTCTTCAAGAAGGGTCGTCGAGCAGATACGCAAAACTATAGACCTATATCTCTGACGTCGATCTGTTGTAGAATTTTAGAACATGTTTTTTGCTCTAGTATCATGTCGTTTTTGGAAACCCAGAATCTACTATGTAGGAATCAACATGGATTCCGGAAACAGCGATCGTGTGAGACCCAACTCGCTTTATTTGTTCATGAGACCCAGAAAATATTAGATACAGGCTCCCAGGTAGATACTATTTTTCTTGACTTCCGGAAGGCGTTCGATACAGTTCCGCACTGTCGCCTGATGGACAAGGTAAGAACCTACGGAATATCAGACCAGCTGTGTGGCTGGATTGAAGAGTTTTTAGCAAACAGAACACAACATGTTGTTATCAATGGAGAGACATCTACAGACGTTAAAGTAACCTCTGGCGTGCGACAGGGGAGTGTTATGGGACCATTGCTTTTCACAATATATATATAAATGACCTAGTAGATAGTGTCGGAAATTCAATGCGGCTTTTCGCGGATGATGCTGTAGTATACAGAGAAGTTGCAGCATTAGAAAACTGTAGCGAAATGCAGGAAGATCTGCAGCGGATAGGCACTTGGTGCAGGGAGTGGCAACTGTCCCTTAACATAGACAAATGTAATGTATTACGAATACATAGAAAGAAGGATCCTTTATTGTATGATTATATGATAGCGGAACAAACACTGGTAGCAGTTACTTCTGTAAAATATCTGGGAGTATTCGTGCGGAACGATTTGAAGTGGAATGATCATATAAAATTAATTGTTGGTAAGGCGGGTACCAGGTTGAGATTCATTGGGAGAGTGCTTAGAAAATGTAGTCCATCAACAAAGGAGGTGGCTTACGGAACACTCGTTCGACCTATACTTGAGTATTGCTCATCAGTGTGGGATCCGTACCAGATTGGTTTGACGGAGGAGATAGAGAAGATCCAAAGAAGAGCGGCGCGTTTCGTCACAGGGTTATTTGGTAACCGTGATAGCGTTACGGAGATGTTTAATAAACTCAAGTGGCAGACTTTGCAAGAGAGGCGCTCTGCATCGCGGTGTAGATTGCTCGCCAGGTTTCGAGAGGGTGCGTTTCTGGATGAGGTATCGAATATATTGCGTCCCCCTACTTATACCTCCCGAGGAGATCACGAATGTAAAATTAGAGAGATTAGAGCGCGCACGGAGGCTTTCAGACAGTCGTTCTTCCCGCGAACCATACGCGACTGGAACAGGAAAGGGAGGTAATGACAGTGGCACGTAAAGTGCCCTCCGCCACACACCGTTGGGTGGCTTGCGGAGTATAAATGTAGATGTAGATGTAGATTACCCCAAACAATATGCGCGTTCCACCATTTGACGTAGAGCAGCATTTTAAAACTTAAGGAATTCCTACATCTGCGTTCGAATTACTCTTTGGTGATGACAACAGTGGTTGGTACAGATGGCTCTAAGCACTATGAGACTTAACATCTGAGGTCATCAGTCCCCTAGACTTAGAACTACTTAAACCTAACTAACCTAAGGACATCACACACATCCATGCCCGAGGCAGGATTCGAATCTGCGACCGTTGCAGCAGCGCGGTTCCGGACTGAAGCGCCTAGAACCGCTCGGACACGGCGGCCGGCGATGACAACAGTGAGCATGGTCAGGCATCTCAAGAGAGGAAGAAGTTTTCAGAATTTTACTTGTCATTATAAATTGTGGATATCGTTCTTTCATGTTCAAAAATAAATAAATAAATCACAGCATAAATTGAAACTACTCTGCTTTTCTTAATCTATATATAATAACAGAATACCGATCGATATTTAAATAAGTTGTATTTTGTGCTTTGTGAACTAAACCTGAAAGAAAAATTGGAAAAGACAGACAAAAGTTTTGTGAAATCGTTTACCTGAAAGTATGAAACAAAATAGATTAGAGAAGCGTTTGACACTTTAATTATGCTAGAAATCATGTACAGCAAATGAGGTTCCAATTAAGAATTTACAGTTCTGTGACAATGACATACACTCCTGGAAATTGAAATAAGAACACCGTGAATTCATTGTCCCAGGAAGGGGAAACTTTATTGACACATTCCTGGGGTCAGATACATCACATGATCACACTGACAGAACCACAGGCACATAGACACAGGCAACAGAGCATGCACAATGTCGGCACTAGTACAGTGTATATCCACCTTTCGCAGCAATGCAGGCTGCTATTCTCCCATGGAGACGATCGTAGAGATGCTGGATGTAGTCCTGTGGAACGGCTTGCCATGCCATTTCCACCTGGCGCCTCAGTTGGACCAGCGTTCGCGCTGGACGTGCAGACCGCGTGAGACGACGCTTCATCCAGTCCCAAACATGTTCAATGGGGGACAGATCCGGAGATCTTGCTGGCCAGGGTAGTTGACTTACACCTTCTAGAGCACGTTGGGTGGCACGGGATACACGCGGACGTGCATTGTCCTGTTGGAACAGCAAGTTCCCTTGCCGGTCTAGGAATGGTAGAACGATGGGTTCGATGACGGTTTGGATGTACCGTGCACTATTCAGTGTCCCCTCGACGATCACCAGTGGTGTACGGCCAGTGTAGGAGATCGCTCCCCACACCATGATGCCGGGTGTTGGCCCTGTGTGCCTCGGTCGTATGCAGTCCTGATTGTGGCGCTCACCTGCACGGCGCCAAACACGCATACGACCATCATTGGCACCAAGGCCGAAGCGACTCTCATCGCTGAAGACGACACGTCTCCATTCGTCCCTCCATTCACGCCTGTCGCGACACCACTGGAGGCGGGCTGCACGATGTTGGGGCGTGAGCGGAAGACGGCCTAACGGTGTGCGGGACCGTAGCCCAGCTTCATGGAGACGGTTGCGAATGGTCCTCGCCGATACCCCAGGAGCAACAGTGTCCCTAATTTGCTGGGAAGTGGCGGTGCTGTCCCCTACGGCACTGCGTAGGATCCTACGGTCTTGGCGTGCATCCGTGCGTCGCTGCGGTCCGGTCCCAGGTCGACGGGCACGTGCACCTTCCCCCGACCACTGGCGACAACATCGATGTACTGTGGAGACCTCACGCCCCACGTGTTGAGCAATTCGGCGGTACGTCCACCCGGCCTCCCGCATGCCAACCATACGCCCTCGCTCAAAGTCCGTCAACTGCACATACGGTTCACGTCCACGCTGTCGCGGCATGCTACCAGTGTTAAAGACTGCGATGGAGCTCCGTATGCCACGGCAAACTGGCTGACACTGACGGCGGCGGTGCACAAATGCTGCGCAGCTAGCGCCATTCGACGGCCAACACCGCGGTTCCTGGTGTGTCCGCTGTGCCGTGCGTGTGATCATTGCTTGTACAGCCCTCTCGCAGTGTCCGGAGCAAGTATGGTGGGTCTGACACACCGGTGTCAATGTGTTCTTTTTTCCATTTCCAGGAGTGTATTTCTGTCACTTATGCCCGGAGATTTAAAAAAGTTTCGATAATTTTTCAGTTTCAAAAATGTTTCAATATAGAAGCTTTCAAGTGCCAGGAAAGAGAATGTGTGTGGCGCTAAATGTAACGTCTCCCTTTCAGGTGCCGTCATCACTATTATTCTTGCTCACTCACTTTTCCGGATACAAAAAGTATATAATATCGAGCATCATTCAAAGGCGCGTCAAGCTTCTCTCTGATTTTTTTATTTCTTATTTTTAGTCATATGATTTTACAAAACATTTGACTGTTCTTTTTTGGAATTTTTAATTTTATTTAATCGGTAGTCCTACGACTAATTTGATGTGGCCGTCGACAGTTGCACTCCTGTGCAAACTCTTCATCTGAGATTAGCATTTGTACCTAACGAACTCTGTTCTTTGTTGGATGCTTTCCACTCTCTGTCTTTCCCTCCAGTTTTAATCCTCTACAGTTCCGTGAAATTCCTTGGAAGTTATTCCTTGATGTGGTAATACGTCTTATTATCATGTCCCTTCTTCTAATCAGTATTTTACTCCTGTTCCTCTCCTTGCTGATTATGTAACGAACGTCCTCATCTTTTATCTTGCGAGTGAATTTTCAACATCATTCTATAGCGCCACGTCTCAAACACTCCGATTCTCGTCTTTTCAGGTTCTCCTATAAGCCATCCGTACAATACTGTGCTCCAAACGTTCGTTTTCAGAACTTTCTTTCTTACGTTAAAGCCAATTTTTGATACTAATAAAATTCTTTTGGCCAAGAATGTCTTCTGTGCCTGTGATAATCTGCGTTTTTTGTCCTCTTTGCTTCGTCCATCGTGTGTCATTTTGCTTCCTCTCTCTCAGTCCATAGTGTTCGTTCAGTATAATGTTCGTTCTGTTCAACTGTTCCGTCAATTCTTTCTCATTTTCACTGAGAATAGCAGGCCACCAGCGAATCTTATCATTGACATCCATTCACCTTGAATTTTAATAGAATACCTGAACGTTTCAGTTACTTTCGTCATTGCTTACTCGATGGGGAAAACTCCCTGTCAGCCTTTCTAATCCGAGCAATTAGTTCTTGTTACCACCTTATTCTTCTACATATTGAGTATTGCCTGTTTATCCGTATACTCTACTCCTATTTTCTTGAATTTCGAATATATTGCCCCATTGTACACCGTCGAACGCTTTTCTTATTCGATAAATCCTATGAATGTATTTTGATTTTTCTTTTATGTCTACATATACATCTACATGACATCTCTGCCATTCACATTTAAATGCCTGACAGAGGGTTCTTCGAACCAGCTCCAACCTATTTCTCTACTGGTCCACTCTCGAACAGCAAAAGGGAAAAACGAACACGTAAATAATTCCGTGTGAACTCCGATTTCTCTTATTTCATTACAATGATCATTTCTCCCTATGTAAGTGGACGCCAGCAAAATATTTTCGCATTGTGAGGAGTAGGAACATTTTCTAAGTGTTCTGCCAATAAATCACAGGCTTTTTGTTTGCGTCGCCCACAGTACTATCTTTCTGATCGTTCCAATTTAAATTATTCGTAATTGTAATCCCTAAGTATTTAGTTGAATTTACGGCCTTAAGGTTTGTGTGACTTATTGTGAAACAGAAATTTAACAGATTACTTTTAGTACTCAAAAGGATGGATTGGTTCCATTATCAAATGGTTGAAATGGCTCTGAGCACTATGGGACTTAACTTCTAAGGTCATCAGTCCCCTAGAACTTAGAACTACTTAAACCTAACCAACCTAAGGACAGAACACACATCCACGCCCGAGGCAGGATTCGAACCTGCGACCGTTGTGGTCGCGCGGTTCCAGACTGTAGCGCCTAGAACCGCTCGGCCACCTCGGCCGGCCTTCCATTATCAAGTGGAGTGTCAGAATTGCCTCTCTAGTGTCTTTACCTTTCATCTAACAGATTCTCAATTTTATTTACCATTCATCTGCACTTGTCAGCCGGTAGACTGATTATCCAATGATGTTCACATTCATAGGCACTTGGTATGTTCAAATGTGTGTGAAATCTTGTGGGACTTAACTGCTAAGGTCATCAGTCCCTAAGCTTACACACTACTTAACCTAAATTATCCCAAGGACAAACACACACACCCATGCCCGAGGGAGGACTCGAACCTGCCCCGGAACCAGCCGCACAGTCCATGACTGCAGCGCACTTGGTATTTTCGGTATATTATGGATGATATTTCTGCGAAAATCTGATGGAATACTTCTAGACACCTGAATTCTTGAAATCGAATAGTCGTTTGATTACCACTTGCCCTAATCATTTTAGAAACTGCAAAGGTTTGAATGACACATGAGGAGAACGATTGTCGGTAAGTCTCCGTAACAGGTCTACTTTCTCGAATTTTCTCGTCGTGGTCATTTTGCGAGGTGTATGCGGGAGAAAGTAATATGTTATCCGACAATTCCTGAAAAATTATCTCTCGAAATTTCTATAGTAAACTTCTCCGTGATGCACAATGCTTTTCTTGTAACGTCGGCCCCTGGAGTTTGCTGAGCATACCTGTAACGCTTTCGTGTCAACTAAACGATTCCATGACGAAACGCGAGGCTTTCCGTTGGATCTTCCCTATCTGTTCTATCTGGTAAGCCGCTTGCTTCATGGGCAAGTTCCACTTCCTTAAGATTCTTCCTCTGAATCTCAGTCTGGCATCTGCTTTTCATACTATTCTTTTTACATGCTCATTCCGCTTAAGGTCACTCTGGATAGTTACTCCTAAACATTTTATGGTAGACACTGTTTCCAGCAAATTGTTATCAATAGCAGTAGATTTCTTCTGCTATATGTTTGCTCAATATGTTACATTTCCTATTTATGTTCAGGGTCAAGTGCCAGAGCCTGCACCATTCTGCAGGTCACTCTTCAAATCGCTATTATCTTCTGGCGTTGCTGGCTTATTTGTACACAATCGCATCATCTGCGAACAGTCCTAAAGAACTTCGGACCCATTCTACCAAATCATTTATGTACCTTGTAAACAGCAACGGTCCCATGACTCTTCCTTGGCGTACTCGGGAAATTACTTTTACATCTGTCGATTTTCTTGTGCTATGAATGATGTGTTGAGTTCCATCTGCAAAGAAGTTCTGAATCCATTCACAAATCTGGTCCGATATTCGCTAATCTCATATTTTTTTCACCGGACAATGATGCGGGACATGTCAAATGTCTTCCTGAAGCCACAGAACACATCAACCTAACCAGTATTGTCTACAGTGCCTTGGACCTCATGGAGAAACAGAGCGAGCTAAGTTTCGCAAGATCTCTGTTTGCGGAATCCATGTTGGTTTTTATGGAGATTTTCGTACTCCTAAAACAGTTCTATTCTTGAGGATTGATGTGTTGGCAGAAGAGCCAACACCGTGTAGCTAGAGGAGGCCGAAATGCACGCTATAAGCTCACGCAGACTGGCGTGAGCTCTGGAACAGTTAAAGGAGTTGAGTCTAATAAATAAAGTACGAAGCCCTTGGAATACTTAACTTTAATCCACAATTGGAGAACATCGGTCTGACGGTACAGGCATCCATAGATAAATATTAAATGATACTGGCGCCTTGCTAGGTCGTAGCAAATGACGTAGCTGAAGGCTATGCTAACTATCGTCTCAGCAAATGAGAGCGTATTTGTCAGTGTAGCTTCGCTAGCAAAGTCGGCTGTACAACTGGGACGAGTGCTAGTAAGTCTCTCTAGACCTGCCGTGTGGCGGCGCTCGGTCTGCAATCACTGACAGTGGCGACACGCGGGTCCGGCGTATACTAATGGACCGCGGCCGATTTAAAGGCTACCACCTAGCAAGTGTGGTGTCTGGCGGTGACACCACAAGGATGAAATACTTTCCATATTTCTATATCAGATTGAATCCAACGAAATAGGCCTACAATTATATGCATTTGTCCTACGACTCTTCTTGAAAACGGGAATGACCTTGTAACCTCCCCCTCACTTATCGACCTTAATGACAGTAAAAATTAAACCGCGTGTACCTAATGGAAATTTGGGAAAAGCAGTCGTCACCGAAGTTAATCTGTCGGTAAAGAGGGAGGAAAGGGTTACATCTAAATGAAAGGAAAAATGCAAATGAAACTGGTGGAAATTAATTTTGAAAAGGGATAAAGTTAATAAAGCAAGTAAATGTGCGGCCGTTACGTTAACAATTAACTAGCGGCAATTAGATATTTGAGATTTGGGGGAAATTACGGTCCCCAGTCCTATGGAAAATTACTATAGTAACTGAAAAAGAAAGGTTATTACACACATAATTAGCACTAGAAGCGTGGCAACTGAAGGTTGATACGTGTAGTGTGAAAACTGAAAGTTTGTCAGAAGTAATAAATTTCGCTACCGGAAAATTGAAAGTTAATTTAGTGACTGAAATTAATAGCGAGATTTGCTACTGAAGCACTACGAAATTCAGTAAAATAAGGTTAGTCTTGGGCTACCTCAACAATCATTTCAAAAGCTACTTGAATCTATGCAATTTAGAAATAAGAGATTTAACTTTGAACTTGAATTAAATGATTCTGAAGAATTAACAATAGTAAAATTTAGTACGTACCAAGCTGAGCTGCAGTCACAGGTAAGCTAAAATATGGTAACAAAACTCGCACTCTTAATTTGTGCTTGTGTAATCTAAATATACTTTAACTGAACTTTGAAATTAAAGCAGTGAAATGGAATAATATTACTTTAATGCTGGCGTTTTAATTTCAACGACACTCGGGTTCATTCCGGAAATGGAAGGGACCCTGCTTGGTAATGCAATTGGGACAATGAGCAACAAGTGTTCATGCTAAGTTGCTGCAATTATAGTTACGAAAATGGAACAGTTTGAAAAGCTGAGGTCTGCCATACAGTTCTAAAACTTTACGTGCTTCCAGTCTTCCTTGTTGGTTGATTGAAGGTTTGAAACCGTCGATCGAGGAGGTGGCGACAGTCACTCATTGTCGGCCGTCCTGTTGCAGAAGCTGGATGTTGGCGCGCCTTCTTCTCGACATGGCTGGCCGGAGTGGCCGCGCGGTTAAAGGCGCTTCAGTCTGGAACCGCACGACCGCTACGGTCGCAGGTTCGAATCCTGCCTCGGGCATGGATGTGTGTGATGTCCTTAGGTTAGTTAGGTTTAAGTAGTTCTAAGTTCTAGGGGACTTATGACCACAGCAGTTGAGTCCCATAGTGCTCAGAGCCATTTGAACCATCTTCTCGACACGGTCACCAGGCGAAACGGGCTCTTGATGTGCGCCAGCTAATGCTTTCCGTCCGCGACACCGTGTCAGAAACTAACATAGCAAGTTGAGCGTAATTACATGCTGCCAAACCCTGAAAGCGCGGCAACTCGCGGGAGCGTCACACAACAAACCTGCTCAACCGCACCACTCCAGCCAGACTATCCGCTCTGCCCGCGCTCCACGCGGCAGTGTTAACACTACCAAAGATTCTAAACATTTTGGTTCTCCACACGACCTATCGATGTATTCGTTCAATAGCATAGTTTTCCCTAGGCAAGACCCAGCGTAAAAATACAAATAGTATTTACAACACAAACCAATTATACATCGACATAAATGCATAGTAAATAAAATAGTAAAATAATTACAATACATAAAGACAGAGAAATCTCATATCTTCAGGTAACAAAATAAGGAAAAAATTTATAATACAATAGGTGAAAATAGGAGGATATGCATTTGCGGTGTTACAACCTGTGTTTTTTTCCTTCGTTGCTCCAGCGATAAACTGCTGCTAGAAGGTGAGCAAGTTCTTTCGCATAATCTTTATAGAATCATGTAGGTATCTCGTGTGGCCATTATGCCTTTCCACTACTAAGCGATTGTAGTTGATTTTTTATTCCTCGATCGTTTATCTCAATATCTATTATTTCGACGTTCGTACAATGATTGAAAGGAGGGTCCACGTTACAATCTCCCGCTGTGAAACGATTCCGAAGACCAAATCCGGTATTTTGGCATTCTCTCTGTTATCTTCCGTTTCGGTGCCAGTGTGGTCACTGAGTGAATGAACAGAGGATTTCGAACCGCTTACTGATTTTACACAAGACCAAATCCCCTTAGTGCTTCTACTCAAGTCGGTTAGCAAAATTTCACTTCGAACGTTATTAAAAGCTTCTCTCATTATTTTTCTTATGCTCATTTTCGCTTCGTTCAGCTTTTGGTTGTCAGCTAGATTTTGACTTTTCCTGAATCTGTGATGAAGGATCCTTTGTTTACGTAGTACTTTTCTTACAGCGCTTTTAAACCACCTTGCTTGGGGCGTATTTGTCTAAGGCATACTGAACGATGCTTTTGAATTTTTCCCATTCGTGCTGTACATCTTCTTCCTCAGTACTGAATAGTTAGTGCTGTATACTCAGGTACCCTGCTGCCACTGCACTGTTCCTAAGTATAAATATCTTCCTATCTTTCTTAACATTCATTGTAAAACCCGAAGTCATAGTTGCTGTCACAGCCTTATGATCACTGATACCTTCCTCTATATTAACAGGTTAGATAAGTTCAGGCCTATTTATTTCTAGAAGGTCTAAGACGTTTACCTTCACGAGTTCGTTCTTGTAACTGTCTTCTCGAAGTAATTTCCGGACAAGACATTCAGAATAATGTCACAAGACTCGCTGTCTCTGGCACCAGTTTTGATAGCACGACTCTTCCAGTCTATATGTGGCTAGCTGAAGTCACCCCCTATTATAACAGAATGATCTGGTCGCCATTTAGAAGAGACAGGGGATCCACTATTAGAAACTGAATTTAAGACAGCTTTCGATCACTTAAAATGAAATAAGGCAGAAGGGATAGATAACATTCCATCAGAATTTCTAAAATCATCGGGGGAAGTAGCTACAAAACGACTATTTACGTTGCTGTGTACAATGTATGAGTCTGGCGATATACCAACAGACTTTCGGAAAAATATCATCCACACAATTCCGAAGACTGCAAGTGCTGACAAGTGCGAAAATTATAGCACATGCATCCAAGCCTCTGACAAGAATAATATACAGAAGAATAGAAAACAAAATTGAAGACATGTTCGATGACGATCGTTTAGCAAAGGTAAGGTACCAGAGAAGCAATTCTAACGTTGCGATTGATAATGGAAGCAAGGTTAAAGAAAAATCAAGTCACGTTCATAGGATTTGTCGACCTGGAAAAAGCGTTCGACAATGTAAAATGGTGCAATATGTTCGAAAATCTGAGAAAAATGGGGATAAGCTGCAGGGACAGACGGGTAATGTACAATGTCTAAGAGTCCCAAGAGGTATTAATAATAGTCGACGACCAAAAACGAAGCGTTCGGATTAAAAAGGGTGTAAGACAAGGATGCAGTCTTTCGCCCCTACTGTTCAGTCTGTACATCGAAGAAGCAATGTCGGAAATAAAAGTATGGTTCAGGAGCGGAATTAAAATTCAAGGTGAAAGGATATCAATGATACGGTTCGCTGATGACATTGCTGTCCTGAGTGAATGTGAATAAGAATTCCATGTTCTGTTGAATGGAATGAACAGTCTAATGAGTACAGAACATGAACTGAGAGTAAATAGAAGAAAGACGAAAGTAATGAGAAGTTGCAGAAACGAGAACAGCGAGAAACTTAACATCAGGATTGATGGGCACGAAGGCAGCAAAATAACCAGTGACGGACGGAGTATGCTAAGTCAAAGAAGGCATTCCTGGCCAAGGGAAGTCCACTAATATCAAATATCGGCCTTAATTTGAGGAAGAAATTTCTGAGAATGTACGTTTGGAGTTCAACATTCTATAGTAGTGAAACATGGACTGTGGGAAAACCGGGCCAGAAGAGAATCGAAGCATTTGAGATGTGATGCTACAGACGAATGTTGAAAATTGGGTGGACTGATAAGGTAAGGAATCAGGAGGTTCTGTACAGAATGGGAGAGGAAAGGAATATATGGAAAACACTGACAAGAAGAAGGGACAGGATGGTAGGACATCTGTTAAGACATTGCGGAATAGCTTCCATAGTACTCGAGGGAGCTGTAGAGGGTAAAAACCGTAGAGGAAGACAGAGATTGGAATACATCCAGCAAATACTTGAGGACGTAGGTTGCAAGGGCTACTCTGGGATGAAGACGTTGCCACGGGAGAGGAATTCGTGGCGGGCCGCATCAAACCAGTCACAAGACATACGACTGGAAAAAAAAAAAAAATTGGAAGTCTCAAGGACTAAGTGATATGGGTGTCCAGGCGTCAGTGTGGACACGATGAAACTCGCCGGTTTGCTCGTGCGCTGCCCATCTTGCGCTCGTCCGTCATGCCGGCGGCCAGTACGATTTCTGACAACAAATCAGTCAAGTGACACGGAACTAGGGTATTCCCTGCTGCGACGGCAGCGTTTTGTGCCGAATAGTGCAAACATCCTTGACTCAGTTATTCCTGAGCGAACAACTAGTGTAAACGACATTAACGATCAAATGACGAAGTAAGGTGAATACGAAACCGTCTTTAATGAGCGTGAGGAAACGAGTCTAGCTGCTCGCAGCCACGAGCGGGGTCGGGAGCAGAGGTGGCCGACAGGTGGCAGAAGGCTGGTCGATGTGCGTGGGAGCGACCGGCGACCGGCGACCCGCGGCCAGCGCCTGCCCGCATTCCAGGGGCGGCGATCTGGGTGGCCCGGGGCGTCAACGCCCTTATCACCAGGGGCACGCGGCAGCGACCGCCACAGCGCCCTCAACGCTGAGAAGCGGGCTCCTGCCGGCTGCCCGGAATTCTGCCACTCTCCCTCCTCACTAATTGTCACACTCACAGAATGGTTCAAATGGCTCTGAGCACTATGGGACTTAACATCTGTGGTCATCAGTCCCCTAGAACTTAGAACTACTTAAACCTAACTAACCTAAGGACATCACACAACACCCAACCATCACGAGGCAGAGAAAATCCCTGACCCCGCCGGGAATCGAACGCGGACACTCACAGACTCCCGGTACATGACCACCCACTACATTTCTCCATACGTTCTAAGGCTGATGACCCCAGATTCCTGCTGCAAACACTAAACCTACTACCCATGATTCCTGACAATATTCTGTCAGTTAATTAGTCAATTACTTAATTATTTTCGCAGCATTAGACTGTCAGATTAATAGAAAGAGAAAACTTGAAAGTTATCCTACATTCCAGCTCGTTTTTAAGGCTGAATCTTTCATTCCTCTGCGGGATATGCATACTTAGGAAACCTCTTAACAGGTTACAGATGTCTACCTGACCGGCTGTACGTAGAATACCATCTTTTGCGCGGCGTCCCTGTATTTCCTGTCTCTTGGTTTATAAATGATGCAACGTATTTAACAGTAAGAAACCGGTCAAGTGCATGTTGGACTCGCGCTCTGAGAGTTCTGCACAATCTTAATTTTGTATATAGATAGATACTAATCATAATAGTTTCGCGTTACTCAATAGCCTGGAGCAAGCCTTTCTATTGGACGCCACGTCGGCGACTTGCTTGTCTAACTTACCAGTTATCCAACTGGGGAAAAGGGAACGTACAGTCTAACGTGGAATTCCAACCACGTGTTGTTCCTAGCGATTCTGCATATCGCGGAGATGTGAAGGCTAGTTATAACGAAGAATTCGTGGTCGGACACAGATTCGATTCTGCAACCATTCGGTTTCCAGACACTATCCTTCTTCTAATTTTTTTTAAAAAGTCGCTATTGTTCTCTGCAATTGTTCCGGACGGGCGTGACATGACACCTGTTCAAAATGATCGTTGAAGACTTCACTTACATTTATTTTTATTTTATTACAGAGGGCAGCCTGCCCTCTGACCGAGCATGCACCGCTAGACCGCCAGGCCCGACAACGGAGAGGAAAGTTCATCTATAGGTTCTCATAAGTGAGTTTGCGACTATCAAAATATGTGGTGTATATGACCGTATCTTTTTACTGCACTGTCATAGAAGTTTAAATTATTTACACCGCCAAGGGGCCGCATATCTTAGTATTTGTCAAAAATCCAAATTAATATCGCTCTCGACCCGTTCCTGGGAAAAAGGCAAAAAAATATTTTTGATGTGATACAATCACAAATTAACAATTTCCTGATTTTTCCTTTATTTCTACTGTGAAAACTGGCTTCTTGTCAAATTTCATGAGTCTAAGTCAATGGGAAGTACTCTATAGGATTTGATGGGTGAGTTTGCTTGTATCGAAAATGTGACATAAATGGCTGTATCTCTGGACTGCAGTGACTTAGAAGCTTGTTCACACAGCCAAGGGACCATAGACTTTTTATGTGTCATAAATGCCGAGTTGACATCTTTAGCTGTTCTTGAGAAAAAGGGGTCTTATCAATCAGGAGATAGGCAACAAAGTGATCCTATGAGGTTCCGTTTCTGTCGACTGAGCCACGAAACCCTAAAACTGACCCGGGTAGAAGTTACGATAACGGAAGAAAAAGGGTTCCGATAAACATGGATTCGCAAATGATCCGTTTGCGAGAAATTTCTAACGTGTGTTTGAGAGCCGCCCACGACTTCACATTCGGGAAGACGACGATTTAAACCAGCGTCCGGCCATTCTGATCTAGGTTTTCCTAAATTCCTTTGAGAGGGCACGGCCTATTTGCTTCCCCATCCTTCCCTAATCCGAGCTTGTGCTTCTTCTCTAATGACCTCGTTGTCGACGGGTCGTTAAACACTAATCTCCTCCTCCACGACTTCATTTGAAATAGTGTATTAGTTAGTGCAAATGGTTTGAAGTGTAAACTGGGCTGAAATTTAAGCGACAGCCCATGATCGGAAAATGTGATACATGCATGAGGGATCATCGGCACATTTTACTGGTGTACTGGTGATGTAAGACATCTTACGCGCCAGTAAGGTACAAGATGGAATAGGTGAAGCAGGGCCTATATATTGGTTCTAAGATCACCTGATTTTGGATTTTTCTGTCTGGAATCATCTAGAAAGTTGAACTGGAGCAATGAATTTTACGGTCTTGTGAACATGTGGCAGATGATCTGGGCGTGACTACAAGAATTGGTAACACATTGCATGAACGAGTGCACTGTGCATCCATATTCAAGGACGACAAGTTGAATACCTATTTTAACAGGTGCAAATATATAGAAAATTGTAACATATAAGGGGCGATCAATAAGTTTCCGTTTGAAGGCGTTACTGCAGCGTATATGCAACGTAGCGCGACTCCGATGCGGGTATACAAGAAACGACTTGTTGGCAAGGGATCAGTGTGGCATTCGTGTTTTTGTAACGTGCGTGCGGTGAATGCGAAAACGTGAGCTATGGCGGCGTTATTATCAAATGTGTCCAAACAGAGCAAACGTGCTGTTATTATTTTCTTGGCTGCCGAAGGACTAACTCCGGTAGGAATACGTTGGAGAATGAAGAAGGTGTATGAGGCAGGATGTCTGTCGAAAACCACCGTTGTCCACTGGTGCCTTGGCGGGTGCTGTTGCTTCGTGTCCCCCTGTTGCAAACGTCGCAATGCAGAAGTTACACCGACTCAGGTGGGGGACGCTCGAGTACTCTCCCTATTGTCCTGATCTCTCCCCATAACGATTATCGCTCCTTCGGTCCTTTAAGAAAGGCTCTGGAGGGTCGTCGATTCTTGTCGGATGCGGATGTGTAACAGGCAGTTACGGACTTCTTCACGTAACAGGATATGGTGTTTTACCAACGTGGATGTTATAGATGACGGCCGCAAAGAGTACTCTGTGCCATTGGCGCCTCGCTTAACTTGCATTCATCACGAATCTCTCACACAGCGCAAAGTCACAAGCGACTGGAAAAAAGCGCAGGTGATTCATGTGTAAGAAGGGCAAAAGAACCCGCAAAATTACACACCCATGTACTTAACATTGGTTTGCTGCAGAGTTCCCGAACACATTATCAGTCCTAATACAACACATTTCCTTGAAACAGAAAAGCTTCTTTTCACGATTCAGCACGGTTTTAGGAAGCATCGCTCGTGCGAAACGCACCTTGCCCTTTTCTCACATGATGTACAGCGAACTATGGATGAAGAGCAACAGACGGATTCCATATTCCTAGATTTCCGAAAAGTGTTTGACATTGTACCCCGCTGCAGAGTGTTACTGGAGGTACGAGCACATGGGAAAGGTTCCCAGATATGTGAGTTGCCGGAAGACTTCTTAAGCAACAGAACCCAGTATGTTGTCTTCGACGGCGAGTGTTCATCAGAGAAAAAGATGTTGTCAATAGGGCCCCATGGAGATGTGATAGGATCGCTTCATTTTTTTATATACATGAGTCATCTGACGGAAAAGGTGAGCAGGAATCTGCAGCTGTTTGCTGAAGTTGCTGTGTCGTCGTTGAGTGACTTTAGGACTTAGGCAAAATTTCTAGTTGTTGTGATAAGGGCAGCTAGCTCTACATGTAGAAAAATGTAAGTTAATGCTTATGAGTAGGAAAACCAAACCAGTAATGTTCGAATACAGCATTAGTAGTTCACTGCTTGACACAATCACATCTTGGCGTGATTTTGCAAAGTGATGTAAAATGGAACGAACATGCGAGGATTGAGACAGGAAAGGCGAACGGTAGACTTCGGTTCGTAGGGAGAATTTTAGGACAGTTTGGTTCATACGTAATGGACTCTGCATGTAGGACATTAGTGCGACCTATTCTTGAGTACCCCTCCACTGTTTGCGGGCTGCTGGACTTGTTACCGGTAGATGCTTTGGGAACTCAAATGGGAGTCCATGGAAGGAAGGCGACTTTGTTTTCAAGGAACACTATTGAGGAAATTTAGAGAACAGGTATTTCAAGCCGACTGCAGAACGCTTCTACTGCCACCAACGTACATTTCGCGTAAGGATTACTAAGATAAGATAAGAGAAATTAGTGCTCACACGGAGACATGTAGATTGTCGTTTTTCCCTCTTTCTGTCTGCGAGTGCACCGGGAAAGGAAGTGACTAGTAGTGGACAGAGTACCCTCTGCCACGCACCGTACGGTGGCTTGCGGAATACGAATGCAGATGTAGATGCACATGCTCATGGCGATTTTGCTTGATTGGCATATCGGTTCTTGACGGTGCGTCCTTCGAACAGAAACTTTTTGATCCCCATTTATGTAACGTGCTGGAGTAGTACAGGGTGTGTCAAAAAGAATCATCCCATTTTTAAAAAATCGTAACTATTACGCTATTTGAGGTATGTGCATGAACAATGGACTTTTGGAAAGAGAAAATACGCGAGTTTTACATGGGGCACCGCCACATGGCATCTAGAAGCCTGGGAATTTTTAAATCAAAGGATTACTGAACGATGGATCGGTCGCACTGGACTAAATGATTCAGCCTTACATTACCGGCCTCCAAAGTCACAGGACCTGACTGTGAATGATTATTTCTTGTGGGGGTTTATAAAAGAGTCTGCCGGCCGGGGTGGCCGAGAGGTTCTAGGCGCTACAGTCTGGAACCGCGCGACCACTACGGTCGCAGGTTCGAATCCTGCCTCGGGCATGGATGTGTGTGATGTCCTTAGGTTAGTTAGGTTTAAGTAGTTCTAAGTTCTAGGGGACTGATGACCTCAGAAGTTAAATCGCATAGTGCTCAGAGCCATTTGAACCATTTTATGAAAGACTCTGTTTATGTGCCTCCGTTACCAGTAACAATGAATGAACTGTGACATCGCATGACAGCAGCTATGGAAGCTATAACTCAAAACATGCTGGCTCCTGTGTGGGAACAATTAGAATACCGCATTGACACATGCCGTGCATATCACGGGAGGCATATTAAACATCTGTGAAAAGATATGAAAAAAACTTTTTGATCTTCCCGTTCATCAAAAAAACAAAATTCATTGTATATGATTATTAGTTTCAGAAATACATACGTGCCAAATCGGATGATTGTTTTTGATACAACCTTTATTGTATTTCTTGTTAAGGCTGGTCGAAGGTGAAATTTGAGCCAAATTAGATGGGGCACTTAATTGAAAAGTCAACATTTCAAATACATTTCTACTATCCACGATATTATTTCAATCTAAAGTAAGTGGCGGTTCCTTAGCACACTTTTGCAGTTATATCTCAAACGACTCTTTAGCGGACCTATGTCTGCATGAAAGCTTCTACTCCTGTCACCATATACACACATCAAAAAAAGTTTTGCATCACTCCGGTTTCCAGAAATCCTGAAGATAGACTTTGACTGTGGATATTGTATCGCAGACACAGTCCCTTTGACTGTTCAGAGATGTCACTAAACCCGCCCGAAGATGTAAACAACCATGCATGAGCAGCGCCTATTAGACGAAGGGGGTCCGACAGCCGATCAGTTCCAGTCATTCCACCCGGAAGGAGGTACACTGCTCGTGTTGTCTGTAGTTCAACAATGCCTAGACGGTCAATACCGCGGTTCGATCGCGTCCGCAGTATTACTTTGTGCCAGGAAGGGCTCTCAACAAGGGAATTGTCCAGGCGTCTCGCAGTGAACCAAAGCTATGTAGTTCGGACATGGAGGAGATACAGAGAGAGAGGAACTGTCAATGACATGCTTCGCACAGGCCGCCCAAGGACTACTAATGCAGTGGATGACCGCTGCCTACGGATTATGGGTCGGAGGAACCCTGACAGCAATGCCATAATGTTGAATAATACTTTTCGTGCAGCCACAGGACGTCGTATTACGACTCGAACTGTGCGCAAGAGGCTGCATGATGCGCAACTTCTCTGCCGACGTCCATGGCGAGGTCCATCTTTGCAGTGGCAATATGCGGGGCCGACGTACGCTTCTGGTGATCATGGAAAGCGCCGTATCGGCTGTCCGATACATGAATGCCATCCTCCGACCTGTAGCGCAACCATATCGGCAGCGTATTGGCGAAGCATTCGTCTTCCTGGACGACAATGCGCGCCCCAATCGTGTTCATCTTGTGAATGACTTCCTTCAGGATAACGACATCGCTCGACTAGAGCGGTCAGCATGTTCTCCAGACATGAACCGTATCGAACATTCTTGAGATAGATTGGAAAGGTCTGTTTACGGACGACGTGACCCACCAACCATTCTGAGGTACCTACGCCGAATCGCCGTTGAGGAGTGGGACAATCTGGACCAACAGTGCCGTGATGAACTTGTGGATAATACGGCACGACGAATACAGGCATGCATCAATGCAAGAGGACGTGCTACTGGCTATTAGAGGTACCGTTGAGTACAGCAATATGGACCACAACCTCTGAAGGTCTCGCCGTATGGTGGTACAACATGCAATGTGTGGTTTTCATGAGAAATTTTCTGTACAGTTTCCGGAACTCTCGGACCCGAGGTGTTGCAAAACTTTTTTTGATGTGTGTATTTTCATCTGTGTTAGTTTTCGTTGTTAATTATGGCACACCCTGTGTAACATTACTGGTTTCAGTATTTGGCTGTTTTCCATTCTTTCGAAACGCGCTCTCGATTTTGACGGCAGTAGTATATTTTAAGAGTATACGGTTAGTTTTTGTTGTACTTCTATGTCAACATTTCTAAATCGGTCGAATCAACTCCAGCCTTCTCTTTCTGCATTTCTTTCATTAAGGTGGCTGTATATTTCAGTCATACTTATGAGAGGGGACCCAGTTTTCGCAGCCTCACAATCTTGTAGGTGTTGGCAGTGTTTTGAAGAATTTTAACAATGTTTCCTATCTGCTCTTGTATCACAAGTGTTGTGTCACATACATAGTGGATTTTGTCTGATCTGTTTTCGACGTCATAGTCACGAATACTCTTTGGAGCCCACCAGTGCTTTCGTAAATGGCAATTTGACCCATAGTAAACATATTGTTAATATATCTATTTTTGTTTAATTTTTATTTCCCTGGCGTTCTTAAGCCTGAAAAAAACTACTTCCGACTTACAGGAAACAAAATGGGAACACTGCTACTTCCCAGCTCCCATAAGCCTGCAGTGGGACATATATATCGTTGGTAGTCTTCACGTAAAACAGCCGGGAGAAATAACTAATCTTTGTACGGGTATTGCAGCGACTTTACTCAAATCCTAGACTGTGCTGCAAGTGGGTTCTTCTACATATTGCGCCGTTACCGATGTCGTAAGACGACCGACACTGCTATTCAAAATTTTTACCATTTTGCGATCATGCAATTTCTTTCCAGAATTTTTAAATGCCTTAAAACATTACTAGCTTATCGAGAATAGGAACAGAGAGAGACAGTGTATTGGAGACTACTTGCAGTTTATCAACCTTGCTGAAAACTGGTAGCCCACAGCGAATCGATGAATAGCTTCTGCTGGTCGGTCCGCGTAAATACGACGCCAGTTCCGACTAAAAGATTTATAAAGGACAGTAAAAGATGACATGCTATACTATTTTCGGCAGGAAGGTTTAATCCAAACGCAAGGGGAAGGCCACAGTAGATCTTCACTGTCGTACAACTATTATAAAAAGACTGGAGGCTAGATGCTTTTCAAATGTGGTGCTAGAGGAGAATGCTGAAGGTGTTTAGAACAGATGAAAGGTTTCTGTTGGATTCCTTTCATGTTAATTTCTTAAATCTGTTGTCATTACGGCATACATTTCACTTCTAAATTTACTGTGGTGTTTCTGACTTTATCTGGGAGGAGACTGAGCAGTGGAACGTGTTACTTTTATACATAAACAAGAACTATCTGTCACACTACTACACTTTAAAACACATTTTAAATATAATTCATGTCACACAGCCTCATATGGAACCTACATCCGCTTTCTTTTATGTAGTGTATATGATAAGATACTGTCATCCCCCTTCCCTTCTGTGTGAAAGATTGAATGAGCAAATGTATTTCTAGTTGCATGCTTGATGGTAGCAGACAAGCCTGTCTACTAGAGAACAGTAGGACCAACGTCGGAACAGGTAGCTACGCTTTCTAAAAGCAAAGAGGTTTCTATTCTTGGTATGGTCCTGTCCGTCCCTTGTCATGTTGGTATAGGAAGCTGCCTCTCTGGTCACTACCGACTGTATCTGTGAGGCACCCTCGGTAGGGGCCCACGGCAGTCTGTCTGCGGCGAGTGAAGTGGTAAGATCTCCAGCTAAGCGCGTCTCTTCTAAGTCCTGTAGTGCTACAACGATGAAAATTAATATTACAACGATGTCAAACCTTATTTTCATGATTTAAAGAAGTATTCATGATATTAAAAATGTAATTATAATTTTATTATTTTCATTTTTGTGCTCAGTGAATCAAAGACTTTCTAGTGCACGGAATAAATTAGCATTGTTTGTACTACGAAACTATATATGATTGTTAAGGGTTAAGCATGTAATAATTCGATGTAAGACATTTTGTTGAGTCTGAATTTTGTTCTTGTACTGGTCGGTAGAGAAGGAAAAGTTCCTTAATCGATGTGAAGGTATAAAGGCTGTAAAAAGGAGAGAGAGAGAAGGTAAATACAATTTGTTCAAAACAAATATCTCTAAAGTGTAATGTCTTGTGATTTCCTATAACTAAAAATATCTTCCAGTAGTTGCTTTGTCACTACTTTGTGAGCAAAATGGAATGACGTATTGATGATCTGTAACTCTAACTAAGATCATCAATCTTAAAAGTGAATATGCGTGAGATTATGACGTCTCGTCTAGACAAAATTTTTCAAAATAGTAACTTTTCTTTACGTTCAACCTGCATGCGGTGTACTTTCTGAGACCAGTACCACGTGCTTATATAATTGTTTGACACATCAGGTTAATAGTATGACGATAGTAGCCAGTCTGAGGTTTTTCTTTTGTAAATTGCGTTTCGATGTGATTTATTTTAATTATCAAAATTATTATGAAGTTACACTCTTTGTGTAAACCAAGTTGACCACGTGAAGCATGTGGTGTAATCATCAAAGTAGCCCTCAACTATTCTTTTCGAGAAGATTTCACAGACAATTAGAATGAATTTAGTATACCAGTGTGTGGTAATTTCATGGCGGACAGGACTGCGCTACGACCGTATCTTCTTTGGGTGAAAATTGAATAGGCACGTTGTGGTTAATTTCCTCTAGCATATGTTTCAACGTACTTCGTGTGTTTCTTTATGAATGCAGTGTTGTATGCAGTCTCCCAATCTTGGCTCCATATTTGATGTGTTCTGTAAGATTACAAACTCACATTTTCACAATCCTAAATAAGGCACCAGTTTAGTTATGAATCAAGTTTAATATGATGAAATTTTAACGGAACAATGATCAATGTTAAAATAAATGTCCAAATATAAACAGATTTATTTCTTTTTAAATAAATTCTCTTTTTATATATGTATCACCGGTTGTCGTAAGATGACTCTTAAAAGATTATAATTAATGTTAGTCTAGTTGCAATTTGGTAAACTAGACTGGGTACCTGCTGAAACAGTTGCTCAGTAATGCAAGGATAACTTCCCCAGATAGCTCACAGCTTATAACCCGCTTTTATTATCTTCAATATCAGCATCGCTTTCAGAACGACTTAATGCAGCAACTTAACACAGATAGCTAATGAATAGCTACTAACTGGGACGGGAGGGAAAAAAGACAAAACTTCCCTAAGAGGAGGAACAGATTGACAGGATACATCGTAAGGCATCAACGGCTACATTGGGTAATGGAAGGACGTTTTCATCTGTGTCTACACGTCAGAGAGGAGCTCACAAAACTTCATTGGACTATTCTTTCTCATCCACCCTGCAGCCCGTATCTCGTACCTTTCGACTTCCATCTGTTTGCTCTAATGGACGATGCACTCCGCGGGAAGCTTTACGTGTATGATGAGGAGGTTACTGATGCAGCAAGACGTTGGCACCGACTTCGACCAGTTGAGCATGTAGGCTCTCCCAGAAAGGTGGCGTAAAGCCATCGCATTGAACGACGATTATGTTGAAAAATAGGATTTTGTAGCGAAAAGAGTGGCGAATAATGTGGTGTACTTGAATTTTACATAAAACCAACCTGCTTTCAGAAAAATGTGTTGCATTTCTTACTGAATAAGCCTCGAAGAAGCACGACTGAATAAAAGTCAAGACACGTTGATGGAATTTGTCGAAAATATAAAATATTGCAAGAAGTTCGAAATTGTAAGAAAATCAGGGGGTAGCTTAGGGAAAGACGGATAATATATAATACGTACCAAGAGTCAAGAGGTAACATTAAGACGAAATGCTTGGATTAAAGAGGTTGTAAGACAGCAATGTAGTCTTTCGCTCCTGTCGTTCAGACTATACATCGAAGAAACAATGGCAGAAATGAAAGAAAAGTTCATGAGTAGAATAAAAATTCATGATGGAAGGATATCAGTTGTAAGGTTCGCTGATGACACTGATATCCTCAGTGGATATGAAGAAGAATTACAGGATCTGCTGAATGTAATGAACAGTCTGAGGACAGAATGTTGACTGAGAGTAAACTAAAGAAAGACGAGGGTAATGAGATGTAGCAGAAATGAGAATAGCAAGAAACTGAAGACTAAAGTAACCGAAGCTAAGAAATTCTGCTACCTTCGAAGCAAAATAACCGATGATGGACGAAGCAAGGAATAAAAAGCAGACTAACACTGGCCGAGAAAACTCTAGTAATATCAAACATAGACCTTCATTTGAGGAATAAATGGCTGAGAATGTAGAATGGAGCACAACACTGCGTGGTAGTAAATTATGGAGTGTGGGGAAACCAGGAAAAAAAAAGAATCGGAGCATTTGGAATGTGGTGCCACAGAAGAATGTTGAAAATTACGTGGACTGACAAGGTGAGGAATGAGGAGGTTCGCCGCAGAATGGGTGAAGAACGGAAGCTATGAAAAATACTGACAAGAAGAGGGAAGTAACTTCCTTGGTACTAGTCGCAGATGTAGAGGGTAAAAACTGTACAAGAAGACAGAGATTGGGATAAATACAAAAAATAACTGAGGACATAGGCTGCAAGTGCTACTCTGAGATCAAAAGGTTGGCGTAGGAGAACTATTCGTGGCAGGGCACATCAAATCAGGTAGAAGGCTGATGACTCACAAAAAAGTCAGGAATTTAAATATAGAATTATGTGACTACTGTGTGTACGACTTTGATGTTACCTGTGGCACTGCCACAGGATCCTTTTTGTCTTGTGTTATATCACATACGCCTTGTGAACATTGAAGTTAACAAAAATGGAAGAGGAGCCTATGACCAACTGAGACAGTACCAAGACCTCACACAAGAAATACGTATTATATTAGTTGACATAAACCAGTCTGATGAAGGAGGGCCGGCCGCGGTGGCCCAGCGGTTCTAGGCACTACAGTCCGGAATCGAACGACCGCTACGGTCGCAGGTTCGACTCCTGCCTCGGGCATGGACGTGTGTGATGTCTACATCTACATCTACATCCATACTCCGCAAGCCACCTGACGGTGTGTGGCGGAGGGTACCTTGAGTGCCTCTATCGGTTCTTCCTTCTATTCCAGTCTCGTATTGTTCGTGGAAAGAAGGACTGTCGGTATGCCTCTGTGTGGGCTCTAATCTCTCTGATTTTATCCTCATGGTCTTTTCGCGAGATATACGTAGGAGGGAGCAATATACTGCTTGACTCCTCGGTGCCGGCCTCGGTGGCCGTGCGGTTCTAGGCGCTTCAGTCCGGAACCGCGTGACTGCTACGGTCGCAGGTTCGAATCCTGCCTCGGGCATGGATGTGTGTGATGTGCCTAGGTTAGTTAGGTTTAGGTAGTTCTAAATTCTAGGGGACTGATGGCCTAAGATGTTAACTCCTATAGTGCTCAGAGCCATTTGAACCATTTTTTTGACTACTCGGTGAAGATATGTTCTCGAAACTTCAACAAAAGGTTAGTTAGGTTTAAGTAGTTCTAAGGTCTAGGGGATTGATGACCTCAGATGTTAAGTCCCACAGTGCTCAGAACCATTTGAACCATTTGATGAAGGAGATTCATATCTATGAAACTCTTAGTGAAAATCAGATATATTGTGGCTGGTAGCAGTGAGCTTGTAGTTTCAGTCGATATCAGTAACATTTAAACCTGCCCTAAAAAATTTGGTTTGTTATACAACCAGTCCTGGATCACAAAAATTGTTTTAAGCAAGTAATTAATTTCGGTCAGCTATGACCATTTTAAGACCCCTGTATTAATTTTATGCTTTAATTTACGAAGCCTTTTGATTGTATCGTATGCCCGACTGGGCACTGGATTCACGAGTTGCGATATTTTCGCAATAAGGTTTCATAGCGATCCAGTGTTTCGTTATAAATCCAGTCATGGAGCACAAAAAATTTATTAACCGTTAATCTAGTTGTAAGTTTGGCATACGATAGAGTCGCAAGGCTTTATAAATTAAGCTTAAAATTAAGCAGAGGCCTGAAGTAGTCACAATTGATCGAAATTAGTTACCTGTTTAATAAAAATTTTGTGATCCATGACTGGATTTACAACAAAACAAAAACTTCCCGGCTCTCTGTGAAACGTAATTGGGAATACGTCGCAACTCGTGAATTTAGACTGAAAGTGTCGCATCTGGAAAATGAAATGATCGTATGGCATCGTTGGCCGGGAGGTCCCATGCGGGTTCGGCCTGCGTATTGCAGGTCTTCTTTAGTTGACGCCACTTCTGCGACTTGCGAGTCAATGACGATGAAAGACACACAACGCCCAGTCATCAGGAGGCAGAGGAAATCCCCGACCCCGCCGGGAATCGAACCCAGGACCACATGCGCGGGAAGCGAGAACGCTACCGCAAGACCACGAGCGGCGGACGCCGCATCTGGAGTTGCGATGTTACGAGAGGACGGGAACGGTGCACCGTTAGGTGAATTTGTGCCACTGATAAGAGGCAGGCGATTCCACTTCACACGGGAAAGGCGGAACGTGGAGCAGTACGTCTTCTGGGCGAGGTACAGAGCGTGTGCTGACAGGCGCGACGGCGGGCCCGCATGCCATTGGCGTGAGCTCGCAGCCGGCGCCGCTACCTGCTTGCTACCTCGCCGCCGCTCGGCTGCCCTGCCCGTCTGATTCACGGCGGTCGGCTGCTGCAGGGCTCTGTGCGGGGCGCCTGTTCGGCCCGAGGCGGCACCTCTGCTCGATGCTGGCTGATTCACCTGCCGCTCTCTCTTGCTCGTCTGTGCCGCCCACAACGCGTGGCCCGCCATAGCGGTCAGTGGTCCTCAGTCGACGTAAATGCCACCTTACAATAAGGCGCCAACAGTCACCGGTAAAAGCCGACCTCGGGGAAGATCAGTTTGGATTCCGCAGAGATGTAGGCACACGGTAGGTAATACCGACACTGTTAGAAGATAGGTTAAACCTGCGTTTATACCATCTGATGTGGCTTACCAACACAAGTACAACGATAGCGTACCAATAGGGACAAGAAAGGAGGCATGAAGGGCGCCAAAAACAGAAATAACAATCATCCATTTATTGCACAATTACACGCGGGCATCATGATGTATGAGACATTATAATGACCATACTCAAATCTATTATGACAAACAATATGTATCACTAAGGGCACACACAATGGAGTTTAAGAAATTACAATGGCACATCAACTCCGCTATGACAAACAGTGTGCATAATGAAGGGCGCACAATTTTACCAATGTCAGAAATTAAAATAATACTAGCATAAAATTAACTAAAATGCCTTGAAGCAAATGTTTATGAGAAGAACACGGCGGGGCCGCAAGGGAGGAGGCAGCACAATACTTAACTCAGGTGCACCAAAACAAACAACGGACACCAGGCCGCGCCAACAACGGACACGCAAGGCACGCAACTACTCTCTCCGTTGCGGTTCCGCGCGTTCCACCCAAGTAATAGCTACCTGAAACATTTTAATACTTGGAACAGTACACCAGTGATCAGGAAGTTTAAAAAAATAATACGACCTAAAAATACAATAATTTAAGAAAATCACATCATATGACTATGAGCTTAAGGGGCTCCGGAACGCCCTATACTTACAATGTTAAAATAACGCTTATAAATTACATCTTTCCTCACAAAGTATTTGAGGTAGGAAGTTGAACTTTTTACAGATTATTTATTGGAATATGGGCTACAACTTAAGACAGGGATTTTACAAAATTTTAGTTCAGTTATTAAAGATGATTTTTTTTCAATTGTAATGAAAATTCACAACATTTTTTTGCAATTTTTTATTTATATATTCAAAAATATACAGTTTTTTGGAAAAAGGCTGTGTTAAATTATGCAGAAGGTACTGTGTAACATTTACTGAAAGTTTGAAACAAATATGTTTGGAAGATCCTTAGAAAACATGTAATTAGTATGAGAAAATGAAAGTTTTGGGAATCGAGCGACAAAGATTGGATTAACTTTTTAGTGCATTCCAGGTCCATCCTCTGCAAACTCCTCCTCCAGCTTCCTCTTGTTCCTCCTCCTGTTTACTCTTGCTTGTATTTCTAGACTCTTTACAGCCCTGTCTGCAGCCCGAAGGCGTTCCTTGTCTAAAGCAAGCATCGCTCGTACCATGTTAGAACCTATCTTCATTCCCATATTTCTAAATACCTTGCACCTTACAATGTTGCCATCATTGAAAGTCGCAACAGCATCATACACACCAAAGTGAAGTGTTTCTATTCCAACAAATACAGTCTTGGGGATTCTCGACCATATAACACTATTTACACTTTCATTGGGGTTTTGAGTTTTTCCGTGAATACACTTTTTCAACAGTTCAGGTGCTGCTAAGTCTCTGAAAATAGGTTTTATCACCTCCATTATTGCATGAGGCAGACTATGCTTATGAGTGTACACTTCACCAGTTAGCAATCCTTTGTTATATTTACACCAACTGTCTTCTTCTTTGGGACACAAGCTATGTTGGGGATTTTCATCGGTTGAAGAAGTATGAAAAAAAAAGCCCAAACAGCCTTCTTCATTTCGTCGACACTTTGTGTATTTTGCCTAATAGCCATTCCATAATAGTTCTGTATTTTGTCAATTACACTGTCAGTTAACCTTCCCTTCCCATCCAACCCTTTACCATCACTGAGTTTTTGTTTTTTGTACGAAGCTTTCAGTCGCCGAAGTCTTGTTCCCATTCGCTTCTGTACGTGTCCAATACACTCAAATTTCTGCACTACAACATCATCACCATAGGGCTTCAGTCCTTGAACATGTTTGAAGCTTTTAGAATCACCGTCACCAAGGTAATTAACATATCGCACTTTATCACACGCCTTAGAACGCTGGAATATACTGGCAACACCAGCCACTTCCATTCCTCCACTACTGCCACTATAGTTAGCTTTGCAATTATTTTCATGTGTACCTTTATATTTTTGTGGACATCTACAATACTCTGATATTACTGCTACATCTAAAGCTTTCCCTGTATACATACTGGTGGCAGATACTACACCATGAAGAAATGTGTGTCCCCGTTTATGCCAGGTACCATCGAACGCTGTTACCATTATTTTCCATTACTGCCTCTTCCACAGCGTTCTTCATAGATTCTATACAGACATCTTCTACTTTAGACCCTATTAATTTATTATAGGTCGTAAACTTGGTTGGGGGATTTGGAAGATTCATGATGCCACAGAAAATTGCACCTGCAGTAGCACCCTTACCAACTGAACGCAAGGAATAAACAAATCTAATGTTGTGTTCGTAGATTTTGCTACCATTTTCTTCAGTTGCAGTTACTGCAACACTGTTCCAAAAGGTGGTCATGTATGAACACTTATCACATTTCAGTTGTATTTCACTAGCAAGTCCTACGTGCTTTATTATGGAGAGTTCCAGCCTTCAGAGGATTTCTAATAACTTTACTTTTACTCATTATTATACAATGAATACATCTTACACAGTTTGAAAAAATTCCTTTGAGAACCGACATATCAAATATTTCATTCACATCCGATTCGCCCATAAAACATTCATAGTTTTCACTCATTGAACCAAGCTTCTTCTGTGAAGTATTTTCTTTCCCACTTTGACTGCTATGGGCAGGTGTACTTGAGAGGTTAGGTTCACTCACTTGGTTATCGTCTTTATTGTTTACAGTAATAACACATACCTTTGGCTTTCCAACATTTCTCCTTTTCTTAAAAGCCTTCAGAGGATTTCTAATAACTTTACTTTTACTCATTATTATACTTCAACAAAACAGAGACTCAAGAAACAGAATTAATTACGAATATTTTCGAGATAACGACAGAGTAAATATGAAACAATCGACAATCACACCAGCGATATATATTGAACCATCACAGGTTAGCCACAACACATACTTTATCTCACATCACTAAAATGTACCTGATGAACACGGACGTTAATAATAACACCATTTGACAGCAGTTTAACAGCGCCACAGTGGGTCACGGCCATGTAGAACACATTTCAAAAAAAATTTAAAAATAGTTGTAGTCTTCGGAATTGAATAAATTATATATCTATTAAAAGGTAATAGTCTGTAGATTCAGAAAACGCAAAAAAGTAAAAATTGAACTTTTCATGATTTTGAGCCTTTCCGGAGCCCCTTAAGGTCTTTCGGTAATTAACAGATTACGAAACAGGGAAAGGGGCATGTACCACTATTAAATCTTTCGTAATTACACTACTAAATTTCTCAGTACCCAAGTTGCAATTAACGCAACAAGAATTAAATCATTTAAGTGATAATGTTACTTTAAAATAATAATAAAATCATTTCATACAGCAGAGGACCAAGAATGGCCCGATCAGTACTCCCCAGTGAAGCAGTTCACACAGATGGTACTCCACGGCTCCGAGCACACAGCCCCATACAAAATGCAACACAACCACAGCGACCCGGCGTTCTACCAGAACCACCAGGCAGTAAACCAAAATCGTACTAGCCAAAACAAGGACCGACTTTTAAAATAACGAGACCTAGCCCGGACCGGGTAACAGACCAAATGCCGGGAAATCCACAAGAAACCTCAGCCGACTTAAAACCAAAACAACAATTTATGAACAATATGCAAAACACAAGACCTCTCAGTCCAAAGGCTTCCGCTTAGTCGCGAAGGTGGCTCCTACCCGCCTGCTGAGGTGCCAAGCGTCGTACGGAGTACCGAATCAAGCTTAACCTTCGTTAACGGGAAGCGGAAGCACCACAAGACAAAATAAACTCCAATCTAACTGCGCAAGGCAAACTCTAAGGAGTGCCATTCGAAGACTATGCACTCGAAGATCGAACATAAAGCACCCAGACTAACGTGCCACTGAACGACGCACTTCCATCACCAGCGTCTAGTAGAGTACGGAGAGCAGCGTACCCCATCGATATACATCCATGGGACGGTAAACGAGGATAGCAATCCCAGCGACAGAGAGACAGGAGGACGAAATGACATCCTGCCGCACATAGAAGGTATTTCAAACTCAGGCTCGACAAACTACAACAGGCGAGATTTTGCTCCCCTTGCGAATCAAGTTAAACGGCACACCACGCCGCTGTCCACACTATTGACCGTAAAATTACGGTCCGGTCTTCCCATCAGACCCCACTCGGCGTCCAGACGCAAACAACCCCAACCGAGCCGAACTGTCTCCACGACAAGGCAGCCACCTCTTTCCTCCTCACACGCCTCCAGCTAAGCTGCCGCCAGCAATCACACACGGAAACAACCGCCTAACGCCAAAGCGCCGTCTGAGTGGAAACTCAACACTAAGATCGATACGGACTTTGAAATAAGCGAACACCGTAACACCATCTGTAGACAGAGACAGCCTTTGACGATATTGACTGGACAACACTCGCTGGGACAAAATGCAGGGAGTCAAAGGTTATCTACAACTTATACACAAACGAGAAGGCAGTCTCAGTAGTTGGACATGAAAGAGAAGTAGTAGTTGAGAAGAGAGTGAGACGGGGATTTAGCCTATCCCCGATGTTATTCAGTCTGTACGTTGAGCAAGCAGTAAAGGAAATCAAAGAAAAATTTGGTGTAGGAATTAACGTCCCAGGAGAAGAAGGTTTGCCGATGACACAGTAATTCTGTCAGAGACGACAAAGAACTTGGAAGAGCAGTTGGAATGGATAGCGTCTTGAAAGGATGATACAAAATGAACAACAACACAAGCAAAACAAGGATATTGGAATGTAGTCGAACTAAATTAGGTGATGCTGAAGGAATTAGATAAGGAAACGAGACACTTAAAGTTATAGATGAATTTTGTTATTTGGGCAGCAAAATAAACTGATAATGGCCAAAATAGAGAGGACATAAAATGTAGACTGACAATGGTAAGAAAAGCGTTTCTTTTCTGTAAGTTTTTGTATGTAGTGTAGTTATGTATGGAAGTTAAATATGGACGATAAGCTGTTTAGACAAGAAGACAATAGAAGTTTTTGAAAAGTGACTCTACGGAAGAATGGAAGAATTCTGTAGATTAGATGGTTAGATCACGTAACTAATGAATAGCTTCTTTATGCTTGGCGCGAATAAACTGACCACTCGATGTGACACTGCTACATCCTAGAGTGTTTGTTCTTTGTCTGAGTCATCAGTCTTCTGACTGGTTTGATGCGGCCCGCCACGAATTCTTCTCCTGTGCCAACCTCTTCATCTCAGAGTAGCACTTGTAACCTAGGTTCACAATTATTTGCTGGGTGTATTTCAATCTCTGTTTTCCTCTATAGTTTTCACCCTCTACTACTCCCTCTGGTGCCATGGTAAGTATTCTCTGATGGCTTAACAGGTATCATATCATCCAGTCCCTTCTCGTTTTTTCCGCATATTCTTTCCTCTCCGATTCTGTCCAGAACCTCTTCATTCCTTATTTTATCATCCCATCTAATTTTCAACATTCCTCTGTAGCACCACATCTTAAATGCTTCGATTCTCTTTTGTTGCAGTTTTCCCACAGTCAATCTTTCACTGCCATACAACGCTGTGCTCCAAACGTGCATTCTAAGAAATTTTTTCCTCAAATCAAGGCCCATGTTTGATACTAGTAGACTTCTCTTGGCCAGGAGTGATCCTTTTTCCAGTCTCAACCTGGCAGGCTGGAGGCTTGTGTTGAAGCTGGTAGAATTTTGAACAACACCTTTGAAGACCAACTGCCTTTCTTCTTCAGAATTGAAAACATTTGTTTATTCACTTTTTCCCTCTTAAAATAGTGCTGGTACATAGAACTGATGGAATGTACTACATGAAGTAAAACACTGAAAAAATATCCACATAGTTTCATTTGCTTAATATCAATGGACATTTTTACATACAAAAATGTTACTGCCTAACATAAATACGCATTCTGTAGATTATTAAAATCTGTGTTTGAGCTGCAGTTGTGCGCGCTTTGTTATACTTTATTTGTCTATAAACGACGTATCAATAGTACCTTCCGTTTCAGAAGTGTTTTGGGTGTTAGTTTTAGGTTGTTTCCTCTGTATATAAATTATGTAGTAAAACTGTTTTTAAAATGTGTTTTTTCCTGAGTTTTAGTGGTAGACTAAATAGTCGCGAACAGGAATTGTATGATTTATGCAAGGAGGACAACACAATAGCCACTGTCACTTTAGAAAAACAAGAAACAAATCGGATCGATGCAATTTATCCATATGGAGAAAAAACAGTGGAGCACGTTCGTCCGGCCTAGGTGGGATCGTACCTCATCTGCATTGTCAAATACCTGGAAAATCGGAAAAGTCAGAAAAGATTAGAATGGTTTTTGGTTAAATACCATACACATATAAGCTGTATTTTTTCACCTAAGAACACCAATGAAACGTTATAAATACTGAGCAGATATTGAAGAAAAGAACACAGTGAGTTTTATTCATTGAAATAATTAATAAGTTTCTTCTGAGCCAAATTCGTATGTTGTTTATGTGCAGCACGATTAAGCAGGCGTTTTACAAACATTAGTTCGACCGAAGTTGTTTCAGCCTGGCGCTCCAAATAAACAATTCTACAGTCCAGTTGTGTTGTTGTCTGTGTTGTTGCCCGACAGGCGAAATCCACCCCGTGGTGTAGTCACCACCGATCAGAAAACATCAGGTTGTAAATTATGTGCGGGATGACTGATAGAAGCAGAGAAAAATAACTAACATATTGAAATACTACCTACTGAAGTATCAATAATTACAATACAATATCTGTGCCTGCAATCTAGCATCCCACATATATACTCATAGAATAGGCTTCCCTAGCGCTGAAAAGCAACTCAAAATGTTGGAATAAAATAAGTCGCCATGTTCAGATAGAATAAGCCAATCCGGCTCTTCGGATTGGCTCCATACTTAGATTTTACGCGAATCTCTCACCCAGCGCAAAGCCTCAAGCGCCCGTAAAAAGGTCAGGTTAATCCGGTATTTAAGAGTAACGTAAGTTTGCTGCAGAATTCTTGAGGGTATTCAGCGTTCGACTATAATAAATTTCCTTGAGATAGAAAAGCTTATGTCTGCAAATCAACACAGATTTACAAACCATCGCTGGTGCTAAACTCAGCTCGTCCTTTTCTCGCACGATGTCCGGCGAGTCATGGGTGAAGAGCAATTGGCAGATTTTGCATGCCTAGGTTTCATGACAGCGTTTGGCAGAGTGTCACACTGCAGACTGTTACCGAAAGTACTGGAACATGGAACAGATTCTCAGAGAAGTTAACGCTCCTACGACTAAGTAACAGAATTCAGAACTTTGTCCTGGATGGTGAGTTAATAGGAGATGAAAGCACTGAAGAAAGCAGGTCTGAAATATAAAGACATGCAGATGATACACAGCTTTTATAAGAACAAAGTGACTGTGATAAGAAATTTTTATCAGGAACAAGGAGCAAAAATTAGAAAAGGCGTGAGATATGGATTTTCTATTTCTCCTCTTATATTCAATGCTTACATTCAGGAAGCTATAGACTGAGCTCGTACAACTTCTGAGGTGGGGATCAAAAGTAATGGACAGGAAGTAGACACGATGCGTTACGTAGATGATGTTGCTCTGGTCACGGAGATGATAGAAGGTATAGAGAAGGGCTTCAGCCGAGTGGAAAGAATTTTTCTGTAATCAGTATGGTATGAGAAAAAAAGCGAAAGACTGTAGTAATGGTATGCAGCGCAAAATAAGAATATGAATCCTTAAGAATAAGAATTGGAAGAGAGGAGCTAGAAATGATAGAGGAATTTACCTACATGGGAAGGAGGATTACAAAGGAAGACAGAAGCCGGAAAGAAATTGTAAGCAGACTATAACAGGCCGCAACTGCATTTAATTTGAGAAAGAACTTATTCACCAACAAGAAATGAGTCAGGAAATAAGTATGAAAGCATTTATTTGAAGTGTGGCCCTGTACAGGTGTTAAACTCGGATAGTAGGAAAACAAGAGCGAAGACTAGGGTGATCAGACGTCCGGATTAATCGGGACATGTCCTCCTTTTTAGCTCTTTGTCCGGGGTCCGGGCGGATTTTTACAGTGTCCGGCTTTTTCGCAAAGTTGAGCGTAATAAAGTTAAATTTACAATTCGTCCCGTACTATTGCTCTTTTCTTAGGTACTTTAACTATTGGCACAGCCTTCGTGATGAACACGTACGAAGGCGGTGTTAGTAGGTGGCACCAGGATCGTCGATGTTATCGTTGATCTACCTATGTGCGAATGCAAATATCGATTATTTAAAATTTTCGTTTCGTATCTTCGCTTTGTATTGGCTTGGCTTCCTGAAGTGCAAGTGTGATTTGTGAACGTAATTCTTAACCGAGTAAGTTACGTAAAATATTTGGCTATGCCTAAACGAAAGTGTACATTTTCTGTTGTCCTTTCTTGCAAATATCCAGCTTTAAGAAAGGGAGAAATGAATTTGAAGCGGAATGTAAGATATGTGGAGCTGGAACGTGCGTCTCAGTGGCCAATAAAGGTAAGAAATAACTTGACAGATTACTGTCATGCTTTTATTTCATTGTTTCATAGTCATTCAATTTATTTGTATTCGGAAGGTTAAAGTGCAGTTTACATGTCGTCAGCTGCTTCTTGAATTGTAGATGTTGGTAGCGGTGCGTCGGATGAAGGGAGGTGAATGGTCTTACGTTTTTCGCTTTGTAAGCAATTCCGTGTTGTTGACATAACAAAACAATTGACGCCACACTGTCACCACATTCAATGTATTTAATTTTTTTATATTGCTCAGTTAACCACCACCTGACCATCAGTAACAATGAACTACTAGTGTTACCGGTAATTCCCGGCAGTCACGTGACTTGTCCAAAGCTGACGGGTGGTATCCTCGTCTGCAGTTGATCCGTTTGATGTGTCCTCTTTTTCTTATTTTCTACTCCTTTTTGACGCTGTTTGTCCTCCTTTTTAAACAATTGCATCTGGTCACCCTAGCGAAGACCGTGAGGAGCCCTGGAGATTTGGTACTACAGAAGCATGATGAAGATCAGCTGGAGAGACAGAGTTACCAATAAAGAGGTGCTGAGATCTCTGCGGAGGAACAGCCCCTGAAAAAGAGACAAACTCGTAAGACACGTCTTAAGACACAGTAGCGTCACTGGAACAATAGCAAAAGAAGCTATTGAGGGAAGGAATCGCCGGGGACGACCAAGGATCTCGTGCGTGCAGCAGATTATGCATGATGTGGGATGCACTACACACGCGGAAATGAAGGCAGACGGAAAATCATCGAGTAAAATAGAAGTGATTTCAGGCATTCAACAAGAGAGTGTTATAGGCCCTCAGCTGTTTCTTACCTACTTATATAAATGTTTTGGGAGTCACTCTGAACAGGCGTCTTAGGCTGTTTGCAGATTTGGCTGTCGTTTATCGTCTACAAAATCATCAGAAGATCAAAACAAATTGCAAAACGATTTGGAAAAGGTATCTGTATGGTGTGAAAGTTGCAGTTGACCTTAAATAACGGAAAGTGTAAGGTGCTAAAAGGAATCAGTTAAACTTCGATTGGACGATAAATCAATCATCTAAAGGCAGTTAATTCAATTAAATACCTAGGAATTACAATCACTAACAACTTAAATTGGAAAGTCCAAATAGAAAATATTGCGGGGAAGGCGAACCATAGACTTCGATTTATCGTCAGGACAATTTGAAGCGTCCTCTTTGGAAAAATTATGAAATATGAAACTTCCCCTTTGGAAAAATTATGAATTACTGTGCTGGTAAACTTCTACGTTATTTGATTTTCAAAGAACTGAGCAAAACTCAACGTACTCAAACAGTTTGCTCTTTACTTATTCTGATCGTCACTAAACTGACACACATTTTTAGCGCAACGCAATCTGACTTTCAATAATCCCTACAAAAGAATGGCCCTGACTAAGTATAACCTATACCTTTCATGAATCACTTAACTCACAAAAATCCAAAACTCTGGCATCTCTCTCTCCGCATCCACCGCTGCTGGCGGCTCACCTCCAACTGCCCAACGTTATACGCTGTTCACATCCAACTGCCCAACACTACGCAAGCGAGTATTCCAACAATGAGTCCAACCAGCCACAGACTGCACACAGCACAGTCAGTGATTTTCATACAGAGCGCTACGTGGCGTTACCAACATAAAAACTTAGTTACTTACAACCCAGAAGGCGCAACAGTTCTACCAAAGAGACTACCTACACTAAGTTTGTCTGTCCTCTTTTGGAGTACTGCTGCACAGTGTGGGATCCTTATTAGGTAGCATTGACGGAATGCCATCGTGAAAGTTCAAAGAAAAGCAGCACGCTTTGAACTATCGAAAAATGGGGGAGAGAATGTCAAGGACATAACACAGGATTTGGCGTGGATATCATTAAAACAAAGGCGTTTGTCGTTGTGACGGGACCTTCTAACGAAATTTCAATCACCAACTTTCTCAGCCGAATGTGGAAATAACTTGTTGACGACGACCTGGTTAGAGAGAAACGATCATCATAATAACATAAGGAAATCAGAGGTCGCACGAAAAGATATAGGTGCTCGTTTCCTCCGCGCTGTTCGAGAGTGGAAAAAACAGAGAATTATTGTGAAGGTGGTTCGATGAATCCTTTCTCAGTCACTTAACTGCCTGCACTTAAATTTGCAGAGCATCCATGTAGGTGTAGATGAAGAGCGGAATAGCGTACTGGTGCAAACTAACCTCATGTTGAACACTAAGTGGAGAGAGAGACAGAGAGATAGGAGGCTGAGTCGGAGGCGCTGTTTCGATCGGAAGTGCCGACCTTTCAGAGCCCCGTCGCATCGCAGACTCCCTTTGTGACGAGCCGGCAGGTGGTGTCCTCGGTGTTCGCCGCCCACTAGACTCTCAGCGCCGGCGCTTCGCCTCTTCTGGCGACGCCTGAGTCACGGTGCTGGCGTCGGCCCCCGGTTTGGCAGGAACGCCCTCTGATTCATGTCGGCGGCCAGCGGCTTTCTTCAAGTTTACCCGTTTTAGCAGGCGTCCCCCGAGCTCTATATGGAAGTCTGGCTGACCCGAAACGTTCAGGCATCCCGCGCGAGGAACAGCAGCAACAGCGAAGCAGTCTGGGCGCCGTATTCGCGTCGGAAAGAAGTAGAAACTACGGAGGCTAGGAAACGCAGGTGAGATGTTAGCGTACATGATGATCACAATTTCAGGATGTTTCAGAACAAAGTGGATTAAACTGCGTTTGTATCAAAGCAGAGGTTTCGTTTCATTTGTGTGTAGAATTACCCTCTTTACTGCCGAATATTATCTTACGACGATGTTATACACTCGAACCATTCTAGAAATGCCAGAGTTTTCAGTGTTACTCCTCTACCTCACAAGTACGAATATTCTTCAATAATTTCAGAAAGTATATTGTGGAAACTAATTGAGCCGTGTGTGGCTCATGTTCCCGCCGTCAT
Source organism: Schistocerca serialis cubense (assembly GCF_023864345.2). Classification (NCBI taxonomy): domain Eukaryota; kingdom Metazoa; phylum Arthropoda; class Insecta; order Orthoptera; family Acrididae; genus Schistocerca; species Schistocerca serialis. The sequence continues at coordinate 467,615,153 of NC_064639.1, forward strand.
GTATTTTACGAACTGTTTTTAACGTACTTCTACCTCACTACGTTAATTTAAATTACTACTGTCACTGAGTTGCTGCTCTGCCTGACCGTGAACGGCGCTAGCAGCGCGTATCGATATATCCCCTCTCGTAGTATCTTTGCTGAACTGCTATTACTTCCCGAACGTTGTCAGTCGTAAGCCAGTTCCGGTCGCGAGTTCGGGCTTGCCAGTCAGTTGGAACGCGTCTGGAGCGCAGTCAGGACCTGCTAGTCGGGGAGTTGCAATGCGGCACTAGTGCAGTCGGGTTGGAGCAGCAGTGAGGTCTGCGTCGACATGGCTCGCCCGACCACTGCCCACGCGTCACTTGAGCCGGACCACGGTCTTGGTGGATCGTCGGTCGGTCGTCCAACCGGACGACGCGTTTTGGCACGCCGATCGTTCATGAGTCGGCTTTTTGAAACTCGTAGTTCTAAAGGTTCGGCTATGTGCCGTTTTGATTTAAAGGTGTTATTAAATTATAATAAATTACAATTTTGAGTGAACCTGACCGATACGTTATTTGGCCCTTTCCACAATCCTAGTCACCTGTTCTGCCCAGCGGGTTTAGCGGGCGTTTCACTAATTTTTGAATTGCTTATTCGATCCGTACTCAACAGTACAGAAAAAAAGCTGTCGTGTAACACATTCACTCTGACTCCTCTTGATCGTTATATCATTCACAGCCGGCCGCGGTGGTCTCGCGGTTAAGGCGCTCAGTCCGGAACCGCGCGACTGCTACGGTCGCAGGTTCGAATCCTGCCTCGGGCATGGATGTGTGTGATGTCCTTAGGTTAGTTAGGTTTCAGTAGTTAGAAGTTCTAGGGGACTGATGACCACAGATGTTAAGTCCCATAGTGCTCAGAGCGATTTGAACCATTTTATCATTCACATTTTTACTTTTTGATGACAAGGTGACTGCCATCCATAGAAACAATTACAGAGAACTTACGTATGTTATATTTAAATACACTACTACAGAGAAAAGTGAAGTAAGGGGAGGAGGAAACCGAACTTCACGGGCTGAGACGGTATGTGATGTTACTACAGTGATAACAAAATCAAGCTAAACCTAGAAAGAACTTGGTAGTGTGAGTCCCTTTATCAGTATGACGTTTCACCCCCCTCCGCCCTGTATGCATTCACTGATGAGGTTGGGAACGTCCTAAAGCTGTCGTATCCTCTCCTCATGCACGCTGGCCCACAATTGTTGTAACTGGTCCTTGATTCCTGGTTACTGACACTAGGACAGAGTTGAGGTTCGAGTTAGATCTGGGTATCTTTCTGGTCTCAGGAATACCTCAACATTAAGCAGACACTTCACAGAGGCATAGGCCGTGAAGGAAGAACACTGAGCTGCTGATAAGTCGTACCAAGATTCTGATCATGAGAGATAACACATGTGGACAAAGGTTGCCCATGACGTAGAATCGTTCCATCAGAATTCCCCCAGTCACTATCAGCCGTGACCTGAAGTCATACCCAATGGCTCCCCATACCATGACACCAGGAATAACAGCTCTGTTCTTCTCTAAAACACTGGAAGACTGGGACGTCTCTCCATGTCGCCGTCATGCTCGCCAGCGATACTCATCCGGAGTAGTGCAGAACCACGAATCATTGCTGAACAAAATGCGACGCAGTTCATCAGCAGTCCATGCTTTTCAGTCATATCACCACTCCAAACACAACAGTTTGTGCGTGATGCTAATGGCAGCCTATACATTCCCTAGTTTCACTGCTGCTAGACTCTGATCAGTGACGCATGATGACACGATGTTGCATTGCTTGTTCTCGAATGGCAGGCGCAGATGTGGAGTAACGATGTGAATACAGCGACCGTCTCCTGTGGTGGTCAGACGTGGTCGATGGAACTTTGACGACCAGTGCGCCTGCCCTCGCGTTGCCATGCCGTCCAGCATCGGGCCACTGTCACATCTGAATGGCCTTCAGTTCTGAAGCTTGTACGATTCGACCAACCAGCCAAACAGAGATCCAAAATGAGACCCCTTTCAATCTTTGTCAGTTGCTGATAACTGTGCCTCACAGGAGTAAGTGGCATCTCCGTATTCTTCATAGTGATGACTGTTCACGCCCCTTATGCACCCTACCAGGCCTGGTAACAACACTAAACACGGAAAACAGTAATGCACACTGGTGGCAGTTCTGTGTCTCAAAGAGAACTGAACTGCAAGTCTAATCAGTACCATCATCGATAGTGCTTACATGTACAGTATTACATTGACATCTGACCAAGACTTCTGTGTGCACTACTATCTTTTTGTCAGGCAATGTATGCCATTTTAACAAGTATCTAATGAAGGGTAAAGTTGAAGATTATCCGTTACCAGACTCAATTGAAGGTAGTTTGTTTGGACATGACAAGCTTAGAAATTACGCCTATCTTCAGGTGTTCACACATTCAGTTTTATCTTTACACATTCGGTGCCCCATTTCACTGTTTAGTAGATGAAAGTGAAAGCACTGGAAGTAACAAAGCTACAAGGGCGAATATATTAACGTATAAGTGGCGATAAAAAAGTTTACTTTCGAAGGCCGTACAGTCCAGAATCGGTATGCCTTAAGCCTTAAGCATTGAGGCAATTGCCCTACCGACGCACCGGGTTCAAGATCTCCGTTGGGTAAAACACTGTGTCATACGGCGTGAAGAAGTCCGTAACTGCCTGCAGCACATCCTCGTCCGACAGGAATCGTCCACCCTTCAAAGCCTTTTTTAAGAGGCGGATGGCGTGAAAATCTCGTGGTAAGAGATCAGGGTTATATGATGGGTGCTCGTGTTTCCCCCACTAGGCGTAACTTTCGCGTTAAACAGTATTTGCCGTATGGGGACTTGCGTTATCGTGAAGCAGCAGCACTCCTTGCACGGAACTTGGCGCAACGATGGTTTTCCACGGACATGCTGCCTCATACACAGTCGGCAGTCTCCGACGGATGTCTACCGGTGTTTTCCAAGAATAGAATAACAGCACATTGGTCCTGTTTGAACGCATTTGGCAATACCTTCGCCATAGTTCACTTTTCCGCATTGACCGCACGCACATCGGAAAGACACGAACGACACACTGATCCCTTGCCTACTTGTCGTTGCTTATATACTAGAATCGGAGCAGCTCTACGTTGCAAATACGCTGCAGCAACGCACTGAAACGGAAACTTTTTGAACGCCCGTTGTACTTACATATGCGTGTCGAATGTCCAAATGCTAACTACATATTTCATTATAAAGTAGTCATAAACGCTGTAAATTACAGTCAAGACATGATCTCAAGAGACACGAAGTGATATTTGATATCTAAATATCCTTCAGCGTATCAATAACTTGCAACAGCAGGTCATTCACAACAGCAAGCAAATAACCAGTGTTACCACATATCAGTTGTTTACAAGCTTTTATGTGACAAATGCCTACAATTTCATACAAGCTAGGCAAGAAGGAGTTTCACTATAAGGTGTAGGGAACATATGGACGCCTTTCGACTAAAAAACTCTGATAAATCCTTCTCCGCAACACATTCGAAAGAACAAGGTAATTCAGTCTAAAACATTACGGATCCTATACATGGTCAACAAATGAAAGAAAATGAACTTCCTTGAAGAACTTTAAATTTACACTCACAATTCCAGCTCATCAAATCTCATCCTCAACGAGCAAGTAGACCTATCATTTCTACACATCTTTCACGAATTATTTAGAAACAGAAACCGCAAATTATTGTCCTCTTATAATCACCAATCATAAAATCGAGTATAATTAAATTCCTTAGCATGTAAGATAAATTCATCTAAATTGCTTGATTTGTATAAATCCTCTGAAAGCCCAGCTTACGAATACAGATTACTTTACTCTCACTGTCTCTTTTGCGTATACATTTTCAATTTGCTTTACATAATAGACAATGTAGCAAACATTGCTTCCTTCGAAACAAAACAAAGCTATGCCTCTTCCCAACTATCAATAACAAGAGCATACATTACACAGCACAAAAAGACATTTACCTATTATTATCTGAGTGTGACTACATCAAATATTTTAATTTAAGAGTGACTATGTTTCATGTCATAATTCGAAAGTGTGGCTGCACGGTCATATAGTACTTTTATTTACTTGTAACATCCTCGGGCGTTCCATATGTGTAACATCTCTGTACATCTAATCACTTTGACCAGCAATGAATGTATAAGGTGAAACTGATTGTGTTATCACCTGAACGTGGGCGTAAGTCCAAAGCCGGTTGCGTTCTAAATAAACCGCCTTCAATTGAGTCTTGTAAAGGATTTTATTCAACGTTATCCTTTAAAGGAACAATCACGAAATTCAAGAGCATCCATTATAGATAAAATTAACTTTGTAGAAAATAACTTCATGTGACACTTCACATTTATTACCACATCTTACGTTAAAGTAGAAATCATCTGAGGATACGCGATGCCTAAGCCATGAGAGCCTGTTGATACCATCATTTTTATCAGTCATGTAAGTGAAGTTATCATCTTTATCAGTGGAAAGACACGCCAACTTCCCCTCCCCTTCCCTCCTTATCTTCAGCCAATCATAGCATAGTATTAAAATGCAACATCCAATGAAAAATCCCAGACGGCGGAAACTTCTAGATTGTGTTAGCGGGAAATTTAAAACCTTCTCCCCTCCCCACTATCTTCACGAAATTCAAGCATCCATTATAGATAAAATTAACTTTATGGATAAAATTAACTTAATGTAACACTTTATTGCCCTATCGTACATTAAAGTAGGAATAATCTGGGGATACGCGGCGCCTACGTATGATAGCCCGTCGACGTCATCACTTTTGAAATGAAAAAGAAAATTTCCAAAATGATGCAACTAACCCAATTGTGTTAATAGGAAATTAAGAACTTCCCCTGTTCCCATACTATTAAAATCATGGGGAAAACTGGTGTCAAGTTACGTTATTCCCGAAAGGCACACATCAAGCCGTGCGCTCCCGCCCTCACCTCCTTATCTGCAAGCAGTAAAAAAAATCTAAGATGATGGAAGTAGAGAAATTATATGTTTTGTACCCCCCCCCCTCCTGTTTCTAACCAGTCACAGTTAATGTAGTATTAAAAATTTCATTATGTATGCTGTAAAATCGACACAATCTCTACTTGAAAGTTAAGGAAGTATTCACTGATTCCTAGAAAGTCAAAGATATTCATCATACGTAGCATAAGGTTCGCAGGAGAGCTTCTGTAAAGTTTGGAAGGTAGGAGAAGAGGTACTGGCAGAAGTAAAGCTGTGAGGACGGGGCGTGAGTCGTGCTTGGGTAGCTCAGTTGGTAGAGCACTTGCCCGCGAAAGGAAAACGTCTCGAGTTCGAGTCTCGGTCCGGCACACAGTTTTAATCTTCCAGGAAGTTTTACATTAATTATGTTTAGACCAATTGTATGCTTCATGTCCCCTTTCTCCTCCCCTTTTTGTCCACTCATATCATAGCATAAAATAGGGCACCAGATATATACAAAACAATTATGTAAGCTCCACCTGTGAGTCAAAAACAAAATATTCATTATTTCTTTGAAAGTCAAAGATATTAATTATTTCTGGCCTTAAAATATTGTCAGGTTACATCATTTACTGGCACACGGTAGTAAACTGATGTCAGTTTCAACATTGTGCATTATTTATCTACATGTATGTACTATTGGTGTAATATTAAAGACTCCATGGTCACATAGAATCATTTCTCTCTGCACTTAATACATCAAATATTGTGATCTTTCAGACAAGCAGTCATTCAATTGAAAGTAATATTGGTTTCTGTATTTTGTAAGTCAAAACCTGTGATCTCTCTCATGCAAAGTAGTAATTCTCTCTCTCTCTCTCTCTCTCTCTCTCTCACACACACACACACACACACACACACACACAACCGCAACATTACGTACCATTGGTCATAATTGATCACTGCTCTTTCTGTCTCCCATTCCCTACTACTCAAATGAGTCCATCCATCTTACACTCCACACTCTCCATCACCATAATTAACTCCTCGTTTGCAAATGTCATCACTCCAGCATGCACTGCAGCTCCACTGCTACTGCTGCTGCCGCCACCACCACTCTCCCCCTCACCACCACCATCACCACCACCACCACCAATGCCCCTCCCCCCACCAATGTCAGAACTGCACCAGCCAGCAGTGCCATCAGCTTCTGCTGCTGATCCATTGCCACCACCATCATCACTACATCTGGGTCCAAGAACAGAAACACCGGCCACACCTACTCCAGCAACAACCAGATCCACACCAACAAATGCTGCAGCTGTGACCACCTCAGACATATCTGTTTTATCTTCAACCCAACCAGCTCTAGGCAAGAAAAATAAGAAAAATTGAGCAAAATCCTGTCACACTCCAGATGGTATCCTCCAACACCACAGTCCCAGATGAGCCCTGCAACCCACCTAACACAGATACCCCACCTACCTCTGACACTCAACTGCATCCCCACATCAGAACCTATGGAATCTCTTCACATCCTACCCACACATCTCCTCCAACACATTCCTCCATCTCATTACATCCTGATGTCAGATTCCTCACTCCTAAAACACTTTTCCTTAAAATAAAGAAGTACCTTCAAAATCTCAACATATTACAACTCATGTCCTGCAAAGACTCCTTAATCATCAAATCCTCTAATCCTTGTTTCCAAACCCACCTACAGCAACGAGTGCCTTCCATCACCTTTGCTCTACATGAATGTAACTCCATCTTCTGTCTGTTGCTCTACATGCCTCTCTGCTCCCATGAGCCCAACACAACCCAGACAGCCCCAAACCCTGATCGCCCCACAGACTCTTTCTGCTGTGATCAAGGGGGTGGAACCCAAGGCACAGTAGCGGAATTTGAGTGGGAGCTTAATTCCAATCCTGACTCAAAATCCGAAAAGCCCTTCGAAGTCACCACCATCCAGGTCCTATCTTCCTTATTTGCTTCTTTTCCAAAGATCGCTCAACCATAAATCACCTCCTTCAGAACAGGGCCTTCATCTATCACTGTAAACACAGATTGACCCTTCATGATCCCAACCCGAGGCCTACCATTGCCGCAAATTCTTCACCTACAACGAGCATTTAACTTCTAGCTCCAAAAACCCTCCTATATGCTCCCACTGCGAAGCCAACCATCTTTACCAACACTGCCCCAAACTCCAATCTCCACCCACCTGCAACACTTGCAACTAATCCCATCCCACTTATTCCTATAAGTGTACAGCCAAACCCCGTCCTACCAAGGCTGTAATGAGTGCCCCTGTCTGTCAACACGACACACCACCCAGACAACTCCCAATATCCTACTCCTACCGCTGAAGACATCATCCGCTTCACCACCATGGTCCTTCAAAACATACACCCATTTGAACGTCCACATATCCTCTATCTGGTCACCCCATCAACCCGCTCTGTTTTTCATTTAAAGGCCACTGCCACGTATTCCCACAACGCCTCCCACTTCCTCTTTTCCCGAGTAGACATCTTCATTTAATGCAGCCCCACATAACCTTGAGCAGCCTTTCCAACCCCACAGCACCCTAAATCCCTTCCATCATCACCCATCTCACAACCACGCCACTGCAATGTCAGCTCCCTACCCTCATCCTCTGTTCCATCGATGATATCTTCATCACTAGCCATTATCTCGAGCTGGTAATCAAGCAGCACAGATTCAGCTTTCCCTTCTACAACTTGTACAGTGTCAACTTCATTTCATCAGCATCACCCAAAAATTTGAATACTCATATTTTGCTTCACCTGCGTATATTATTAATACAACTGTTACTCCCAAAAACTATACACTGAGTGGATACATCGCAGTTGCCAGCCAGTCCCCATATAGGGAATGAAATGATAATGCAGAAAAAATCCACCACTTACATGCATGAGTTGGACTCCCTCTCCCACTCAATTATAACAACTACCTGGGATACTCTCAGGGTTGTCAGTCTTCAAATTTGCTGCTAGTCCTCACTGAGAGTCATTGCCTTCACAGCCACAGATCGCCCTCGGCATTGGTCATCGCCAGTCCACATATTCACTGCCAGTCTTAGCCTCCATCATTCAGTCACTACTGTTTCATCGCCTGCTTGTCATCACCAGCGCTGCCTTTACTGTATTTTACGATGTATCAACACCTCCAATGATCTACTCGCACTTCTTCTCTATTCCTACCCTGACATACTCCTTTACCCACTACCTGCCTTTCTCACCTTACCCACCTGCTCCACTACTCTGATGACTCGCTCCATCTTTCTGAACCCATAGACTTAATTGACTCGTTATTTGCAGATGACGTGAGTCCAGCATGCAGTGCAGTTCATTGCCACAGCTGCCGTTGCCGCCGCCGTCACCACCACCTCTGCAGCTCACCATACAACGTCAACTCCACAGCAGCAACATCACCCCAGAATTTTCAATACTCTAATTTTGGTTTCGCATATACATGTTTATTGATACTACTGTTTATCTTCTTATATCTGTAGGCTGAAGAGTGGTTACATCGCTGCTGTCAGTATGCCACCGCAAGGATGAATGAAATCAAAATAAAGGGAAAAAAGAAAAAGCTATCTCTGATTTTTTAAAATTCCTGTACTTAAGGTGACGCTGATTCTCCACAGAGTGGTCGGCAGCAGTCCGTATAGATTGCCCCATATAACTGCTGCACTCACAAGGGACATTGTAAATTTTTGGCACTCTCAGACCTAGATTGTCTTTAACCAGTCGCAAAATTTCCTTAATTTTTCAGGGTAGGGCGAAAAACTCGTTCCATTCCTTGTCTGTTTAGGGCTCGAGCTACCTTATCGGTTGTTGCACCGCAGAACGGAGGCCTTACCATGTGTTGTTCCTCCAGGCTTTCTTGAAGGGCGTCACGTCTATGTTTTCTTGACAGTGTTGACCTACTATCGCCGGCAGAATATCCATTCTTTCTGAACATAGTGGTGCTCCTTCTCCGAGGTAGTACTGGCTCTGTGTATCAGGACGTTCGACAAAGCTCTCTTCTAAGCTGGATGCTGAGAGCTACGCCCATTGAGATATAGATCTGTATGGGTCGGTTTTGTATACGCAGAATGGCCGAGTCGTACATTTGTTTTTCATTCTACCAATAGATCTACAAAACACAACTTACGTCCTTTTGCATCGTCACTGTAAATGTTATGTTTGAATCAATACCTTTGATGTGTTCGATGAACTGCTGAAGCGCCTTCCTACCTCGTAGCCGAACTAAAAAAGTACCATCAGCAGATCTGAAGAAGTAGGATGGATCGAGGGGGGCCTTATTCAACACTCCTCCTTCAAAACCTGCTATGAAAAAATCAGCTATGACTACGCCCTTTTTTAGATGTGTTAGTCGATAGAAAAACAGGTGAACGACTTGGCCATCGAAAACTGATCTCCACAGATCTGTATCTCAGTGGGCTTATTTTTTACCATCCCGCTCAGAAGCGAGCTATGTTGAACACCCCGATACTCAGAGACAGTACTGCCTCGGACAAGGAGCACCTAGGCTCCGACATGAATCATCTGACGATGGTATTCAGAAGGAATGGATATTCTGTCCGTGTCGGTTGGTCGCAGTCAGTGTGCTCCCTGCCGCCGTTGGATAAGCAGCTGCAGCAGCAAGTCGTATACCCCTAGCTCACTCATTTGTTACATAGTTTAATTCTTAATTTCTTTGCGTGTTTTTGGTACTTGCATTGTGTAATTCATAAATTTCGGGCGTATTATAGTATTTGAGAGTTGTAGCATCGCGTTTTAGTACCTGAACAGTGTAAATTCGCGTAGTCGTTTGTCTACTGTTTTGTTTTGAACGGCCAGTGTCGGTTGGTCGCAGTCAGTGTGCTCCCTGCCGCCGTTGGATAAGCAGCTGCAGCAGCAAGTCGTATACTCCTAGCTCACTCATTTGTTACATAGTTTAATTCTTAATTTCTTTGCGTGTTTTTGGTACTTGCGTTGTTTAATTCATAAATTTCGGGCGTATTATAGTATTTGAGAGTTGTAGCATCGCGTTTTAGTACCTGAATAGTGTAAATTCGCGTAGTCGTTTGTCTACTGTTTTGTTTTGAGCGGCCAGTGTCGGTTGGTCGCAGTCAGTGTGCTCCCTGCCGCCGTTGGATAAGCAGCTGAGCAGCAAGTCGTATACTCCTAGCTCACTCATTTGTTACATAGTTTAATTCTTAATTTCTTTGCGTGTTTTTGGTTCTTGCATTGTTTAATTCATAAATTTCGGGCGTATTATAGTATTTGAGAGTGTAGCATCGTGTTTTAGTACCTGAATAGTGTAATTTCGCTTAGTCTCCTTCCGCCGCCGAGCAGTGTCAGCAGTGCGCAAGTAGCAGCATTACTGCATTTACTAGGCAATCTTGTATTTTAATAACCGTTTAAATTTTGTCGATTTGTTTGCGCTCTCTGTAGATTAGTTCAGACGTTCTTTGCAAAACAGTTTTTAGCATGGATAGGGACTGCAACTGCTGTGTTCGGATGCAGGCTGAGTTGGCATCCCTTCGCTCCCAGCTTCAGGCAGTGTTGGCTTCGGTCACACAGCTTGAGGCTGTTGCCAATGGGCATCACTGTGGGGGTCGGGATGGGGGTTTGTCGGGGACGGCCAGCTCGTCCCACGCATCCCCTGATCGGACTACGACTGTGGTTGCCCGGGATACTGCCCGCATTGAGGCTGATCCCTCACCTGTGGTAGAGTGGGAGGTCGTTTCAAGGTGTGGCAGGGGGCGAAAGACATTCCGGAGGGCTGAACGGAAAGCGTCTCCAGTTTGTCTGACGAACCGGTTTCAGGCTCTGTCTCAGGCTGATACTGATCTTCGGCCTGACATGGCTGCTTGTCCTGTTCCAGAGGTTGCCCCTCAGTCTGCAAGATCCGGGCAGTCGCAGAGGGTGGGCTTACTGGTAGTTGGGAGCTCCAACGTCAGGCGCGTAATGGGGCCCCTTAGGGAAATGGCAGCAAGAGAGGGGAAGAAAACCAATGTGCACTCCGTGTGCATACCGGGGGGAGTCATTCCAGATGTGGAAAGGGTCCTTCCGGATGCCATGAAGGGTACAGGGTGCACCCATCTGCAGGTGGTCGCTCATGTCGGCACCAATGATGTGTGTCGCTATGGATCGGAGGAAATCCTCTCTGGCTTCCGGCGGCTATCTGATTTGGTGAAGACTGCCAGTCTCGCTAGCGGAATGAAAGCAGAGCTCACCATCTGCAGCATCGTCGACAGGACTGACTGCGGACCTTTGGTACAGAGCCGAGTGGAGGGTCTGAATCAGAGGCTGAGACGGTTCTGCGACCGTGTGGGCTGCAGATTCCTCGACTTGCGCCAGAGGGTGGTGGGGTTTCGGGTTCCGCTACACGCAACAAGAGGCTACACGGGTAGCAGGGGTTGTGTGGCGTGGGCTGGGTGGTTTTTTAGGTTAGATGGCCTTGGGCAAGTACAGAAAGGGCAACAGCCTCAACGGGTGCGGGGCAAAGTCAGGACATGCGGGGACCAAGCAGCAATCGGTATTGTAATTGTCAACTGTCGAAGCTGCGTTGGTAAAGTATCGGAACTTCAAGCGCTGATAGAAAGCACCGAAGCTGAAATCGTAATAGGTACAGAAAGCTGGCTTAAGCCAGAGATAAACTCTGCCGAAATTTTTACAAAGGTACAGACGGTGTTTAGAAAGGATAGATTGCATGCAACCGGTGGTGGAGTGTTCATCGCTGTTAGTAGTAGTTTATCCTGTAGTGAAGTAGAAGTGGATAGTTCCTGTGAATTATTATGGGTGGAGGTTACACTAAACAACCGAACTAGGTTAATAATTGGCTCCTTTTACCGACCTCCCGACTCAGCAGCATTAGTGGCAGAACAACTGAGAGAAAATTTGGAATACATTTCACATAAATTTTCTCAGCATGTTATAGTCTTAGGTGGAGATTTCAATTTACCAGGTATAGACTGGGACACTCAGATGTTTAGGACGGGTGGTAGGGACAGAGCATCGAGTGACATTATACTGAGTGCACTATCCGAAAATTACCTCGAGCAATTAAACAGAGAACCGACTCGTGGAGATAACATATTGGACCTACTGATAACAAACAGACCCGAACTTTTCGAATCTGTATGTACAGAACAGGGAATCAGTGATCATAAGGCCGTTGCAGCATCCCTGAATATGGAAGTTAATAGGAATATAAAAAAAGGGAGGAAGGTTTATCTGTTTAGCAAGAGTAATAGAAGGCAGATTTCAGACTACCTAACAGATCAAAACGAAAATTTCTGTTCCGACACTGACAATGTTGAGTGTTTATGGAAAAAGTTCAAGGCAATCGTAAAATGCGTTTTAGACAGGTACGTGCCGAGTAAAACTGTGAGGGACGGGAAAAACCCACCGTGGTACAACAACAAAGTTAGGAAACTACTGCGAAAGCAAAGAGAGCTCCACTCCAAGTTTAAACGCAGCCAAAACCTCTCAGACAAACAGAAGCTAAACGATGTCAAAGATAGCGTAAGGAGGGCTATGCGTGAAGCGTTCATTGAATTCGAAAGTAAAATTCTATGGACCGACTTGACAGAAAATCCTAGGAAGTTCTGGTCTTACGTTAAATCAGTAAGTGGCTCGAAACAGCATATCCAGACACTACGGGATGATGATGGCATTGAAACAGAGGATGACACGCGTAAAGCTGAAATACTAAACACCTTTTTCCAAAGCTGTTTCACAGAGGAAGACCGCACTGCAGTTCCTTCTCTAAATCCTCGCACAAACGAAAAAATGGCTGACATCGAAATAAGTGTCCAAGGAATAGAAAAGCAACTGGAATCACTCAATAGAGGAAAGTCCACTGGACCTGACGGGATACCAATTCGATTCTACACAGAGTACGCGAAAGAACTTGCCCCCCTTCTAACAGCCGTGTACCGCAAGTCTCTAGAGGAACGGAGGGTTCCAAATGATTGGAAAAGAGCACAGATAGTCCCAGTCTTCAAGAAGGGTCGTCGAGCAGATGCGCAAAACTATAGACCTATATCTCTGACGTCGATCTCTTGTAGAATTTTAGAACATGTTTTTTGCTCGCGTATCATGTCATTTCTGGAAACCCAGAATCTACTATGTAGGAATCAACATGGATTCCGGAAACAGCGATCGTGTGAGACCCAACTCGCCTTATTTGTTCATGAGACCCAGAAAATATTAGATACAGGCTCCCAGGTAGATGCTATTTTTCTTGACTTCCGGAAGGCGTTCGATACAGTTCCGCACTGTCGCCTGATAAACAAAGTAAGAGCCTACGGAATATCAGACCAGCTGTGTGGCTGGATTGAAGAGTTTTTAGCAAACAGAACACAGCATGTTGTTATCAATGGAGAGACGTCTACAGACGGTAAAGTAACCTCTGGCGTGCCACAGGGGAGTGTTATGGGACCATTGCTTTTCACAATATATATAAATGACTTAGTAGATAGTGTCGGAAGTTCCATGCGGCTTTTCGCGGATGATGCTGTAGTATACAGAGAAGTTGCTGCATTAGAAAATTGTAGCGAAATACAGGAAGATCTGCAGCGGATAGGCACTTGGTGCAGGGAGTGGCAACTGACCCTTAACATAGACAAATGTAATATATTGCGAATACATAGAAAGAAGGATCCTTTATTGTATGATTATATGATAGCGGAACAAACACTGGTAGCAGTTACTTCTGTAAAATATCTGGGAGTATGCGTACGGAACGATTTGAAGTGGAATGATCATATAAAATTAATTGTTGGTAAGGCGGGTACCAGGTTGAGATTCATTGGGAGAGTGCTTAGAAAATGTAGTCCATCAACAAAGGATGTGGCTTACAAAACACTCGTTCGACCTATACTTGAGTATTGCTCATCAGTGTGGGATCCGTACCAGGTCGGGTTGACGGAGGAGATAGAGAAGATCCAAAGAAGAGCGGCGCGTTTCGTCATTGGGTTATTTGGTAACCGTGATAGCGTTACGGAGATGTTTAATAAACTCAAGTGGCAGACTCTGCAAGAGAGGCGCTCTGCATCGCGGTGTAGCTTGCTCGCCAGGTTTCGAGAGGGTGTGTTTCTGGATGAGGTATCGAATATATTGCTTCCCCCTACTTATACTTCCCGAGAAGATCACGGATGTAAAATTAGAGAGATTAGAGCGCGCACGGAGGCTTTCAGACAGTCGTTCTTCCCGCGAACCATACGCGACTGGAACAGGAAAGGGAGGTAATGACAGTGGCACGTAAAGTGCCCTCCGCCACACACCGTTGGGTGGCTTGCGGAGTATCAATGTAGATGTAGATGTAGATGTAGATATTAGGACTAAGCCGTCACGAAAACCATTGAGAAAGCTAGGAGCACCAACACATAGTGTGGCTTCCGTCTGTGATGCAGAAACCAGTAAGACAGACAGAGTCTTAAACAGGCAAGGAATCAGGCCAGTGTTTCGCCACTCAGGACAATTAACGAAATGTTGCGGATTGAAAGTGTGACAGATTTATAATACCTCTCGCGAGTGTGGCAGCAATTCGTGGGGCGTCTACGCGGACTTTTGCCGACCGCTTTGTGGAGTATCAGTGTCACCTGAAGCACAGGGATTTTGAAAAAGCAGCAGGGACTGAGCATAGCTGATTAAAAAGGGCAAATTATGTTTCAGCACACGAGAATTCTGGCCCGTGCTTCGACCTATTGGGACTCAGTAAGAGAAGCAGTGGAAATGAGGCTACGTGATAGACACACCGGCTGTGCACTTAGCAATGTATGGAAGTACGAATTTGATAAAGAAGGAGTACAGAGGAAAACTTCCCGTAGTTTGCCACCCTGATACGAATGATGGCGTTGCACGTAACAGTGGATAGAGAGCATAAATGTAATCTGTGGACGTAGATGACACCAGCCCCATCTTGTGTGCGATGTCATCATGGAGTAATCCAGCCAATTGGGTGCCGTCCTTTGGTCAAAAAAGTAGAGGGGGCTGTAGTTGTGAGGGCTACAACCTCGTTGCCCACCAGACCCGGGACGTTTGAGTAGAGTGAACATTAACCCAGTAGTGAAACATCCACTGTTTTGAGATCACGTCGTTTGTTCGCACGTTGATGCTCGCAGGGTCGCTGAGACGAAGAGCAATGAGTGGAGTGTTTGGAGTTGGCGAAATTAATTAGCCGTCCTCCACTTCTTATTATTAATCATTGAATTCCTTGTGTTATTATTGGTGAAATTCAACCAGCGGTATTTTTCTGCCTAGTGGCCGCTAACGCCCCAGTTACCTACCCTGGAGGTTAGCGTATTTTTGTGGCAATGTACCTTTCCTCATCTTGCCGCTGCTGTCCGGTAAGGCATGTAGTTCGACAGCCTCCTTAATTTTGGTTCGGATATTTTGTTTGTTTTGGACTACTTTGGTCGTAGTGGTTCCTTCTGCTTCTGGATGTTCTAAACACCAGATTCTGAAGATGCAGTGCTGTCTGCTGCTTCCGCCTTGCCTGGGTTGTTCCATCGTTGTATTGGTTATCAGACGTTAGGTAGATATTGCAAGAGTGTTGGTCTGCGTTTAAACTGTCACTAGTTTGAGTTGCCATCCGGTTAAGTGACTACAACTCTTGGCTTCCTGTCCCTTCGTTTATGAAGTTGAGTGACTTTCCCAGGTCGATCCTTGCAGCACTGTATAAGGCCGGCGTCTCTCTTGATTTGGTCAGATTGTGATGATTGTCAATAAGGCCTTCAGCCGTGAATGCAATTTGTCTTAAGAATTTTTAATTAGATATTGTATCTTAATAGTGAAATTTTGACAATTTTTTAAAAATATTTTAGTATCTCTTGGAGAAGTTTAACTGGTTCTTAAGAATTTGCTATCCAGGCCTTCAGCCATCAAATTGTGTTTTGAGTTATTACTATTGGAGCCTTCAGCCGACAAATAATTTGAATTTCTGGTCAATAAGGTCTTCAGCTGTGAGTGCAACTTCCTTAAGAATTTTTTTAATTAGACATTGTGTCTTAATAGTCAAATTTGATAATTGTTCTTTATTGTCAACTTTATTTGCAACTGTTTCCAAATAAAATGTGCTTGATTTTTTTTTAAACTGAGCAACCAATGGTAACTGATTCCGGCCCTGTCGACACCGAATCCTGCCTTTCCCTAAGTACCAGGGCTCAAAAGGACAACTACAGAATGAATCATGCGTTTGATCCTGTGGAAGACTTTGTAAGTGTATTAACCACCAACGAACAGTATTTATAATGTACTGAACTGTACCCTGTTCGCACGTTGATGCTCGCAGGGTCGCTGAGACGAAGAGCAATGAGTGGAGTGTTTGGAGTTGGCGAAATTAATTAGCCGTCCTCCACTTCTTATTATTAATCATTGAATTCCTTGTGTTATTATTGGTGAAATTCAACCAGCGGTATTTTTCTGCCTAGTGGCCGCTAACGCCCCAGTTACCTACCCTGGAGGTTAGCGTATTTTTGTGGTCTCAAATAACGAACAGCTTGCAGAACAGCTGATATGTAGTGTTTAACAATGTTTTAAGATTTGTCTATTGTGGCTCTAAGAATACACAAAAATTGAATCGTATGCAAGTTAACCTCCCGGACGCAAGATTGCGAAAAGATTATGAACTATATTCTGTCTTTCTACAGTTTTAATTATTTACCTGTAGAATATGTTGACATTATTAACACAGACATCAAGGAATGCAACATAAGTGATATATGCGAGCGTTATATCAAAGCTGGAGGAACATATTTTTCTCATTCTATAACGTTGTTCTCCACAATCACGTCAAATATAGATATTTCTGAATTAAGATTGATTCCCATGAGCATGCCATGTGTCTTAGGAAAATGAACCACTGAATCAAACAGGCTTAAACCATTACCTGCTAAAGAAACTACACCTTTCAGCGCATTTAATGTGCTGTGCTTATGTAAAAGAAAACTGGGAGTTGAAGAGAACGAAGTCAGAAAAGCAAACCTTAGTATAGTATAAAAAATACTACAAAGGAAGAATATAAACTGCAAATGGAGAAACAAGACGGCATTGCAGATGTGAAAGTGATGCTTACAAATTATTTTAAACGCAGAGTACAGAACAATCTGGCAACAGCTAGGGATAACGAGATCTCAGCATTTACTGTAAGCACCAATGGAACGTGATCGCTAGTTGGAATACTAGAAGAAAAAATTTATCATATCCGTTCACGGTGTTAAACGATAAACGAAAAGTCTGTTTGTAAAAAGCCATCCCCATTTGGATCCAGTTAAAAAGGTTGGTTACCTTGTATGTAAATTTGGTGAATTGGATGTTGTCCATCTAGCAACAAAAAATACCACGTGCGAAGTTAAAAACCATCAAAAGAGCTACATTTAATGAACACTCGTTTGCTAAACTTGTAATCATCAAGTTCTATGTGTAAATTCCATAAGAATGTGCTGGAGAAGGGCTGACAATGTACATCCAAAGAGACATGGAATGCTTTAACAATAGTGTAATGCAGGAAATAAAATTCAAAATTAAAACCAACGCCATTCTTTTTGTAATTTTTCATGTTCTTGATTGCTTGAAAATGATACGGGGTGTACGTTTATAACAACGTAAGTTCGTCTTGATAATAATACTTTCTTATGTTTTAGTACGTTTCATAGTATTTAGTTTCATATGCCCCTGTTTTACATTCATACCCGCGAAAGTCGGTTTTCAATACCTATTGTTGTTCCAGAGATACCTGCGGTGAAACGTTTAAGTAAGCCACCCTGTATATTCTTTCTCCTTATCTATAATTTTAAACAAAAATTGTATACGCAGCTATGTGCTGTTTTGTTTTCTTCTTCACGATTTGTTTTAACAGAAAAGAGGAGAACTGTATTTATGGCTTACCTGCTTATGATTAGAATACTACTATGGAATATGAATTGTCCGAGTGTAATCCGACCTGTTTGTTATTCGAAATACTGTCATTAAGATACTGTCGTCACGGATACTGCAGAATGAGGTCTCTATATGCATGTCGTATACTAAGATCTCAACCGACTTACACATTCATTTTAAGCGACTTCAGTTTCCAATGAAGATTTCATTAGTTATAACAATAAACAAGGCTTGAGGCCAGAGAGAAGAGGGAGATGAGATGGAGAGAAAGGAGTGGGGACGGGTGTAAAAGAAAACAGAGAGGGAGAAGGAGGATGTGGACAGAAAGTGGGGCGAGGAGAAGGTGGAGAGAGAGACGAGGAGAAGGAGATGAGCAGATAAAGGAGAGGGGGAGATGAGTAGAGAGAGGGGGAAGAGTTGGTAGAAGGAGCTTAGGGCGTATATCCGTTTCCCAAACATATTTAGCAACTGTGAAGCATTGCCGGCTTCGTTAGTATTACATAAATAGCGGACAATAACTGCACCGGATATTCAGATTATTTTTTCGAAATACTGTCCTAATGAAGCTGATATTGCTGCTTTCGTAACAATCTCTCTTGACTAAATTTGGTGGATCTATGACGGTTGGCTGGTGTCGTCTCTAATGTGTCATTGTTACGTGTTACTTTCGTAACACGATGTTCTCAGGTGAATCGCTGGAGTCGAAATTGGTCACCTACCAAAAAGACCAAGATGTGAATTAAAAAGATTCTGTGTTAAGGGGGGTAGGACGATCAAACGGGCCGACTTGGAGCAGGAGAGGCACCACAGGACATTTTAATTTCCACTGTCTATACATTTACAAATAAATTCATAAAACTTTTACAGCATGACCAGGAAGGATTCAGGATTCATACTCGTAGCAGTGGAAGCTCAAAAACGTGACAAATCACTGTTTTTTACATGGGAAATTTCATCATTTTTTCACTTACTACTGGCTGCATTTGTTGCTATAGATACACTTTTCTTCCTAAGTAAGAGAGATTCTTCGATGACTTTTGTACAGCATACAAACCATAGTTACAGTTGTATGAAACTCTAGAAGTTATTTAATTTATTAAAAAATAAATGAACTGTTACATTTTAAACTTCATGTTTAGAAAAAACTCAAGTTTTGTAGTTAATTATCTCAATTTTTTCCACAGCTTTTTAATAGATTTGGAAAATCCTAGAGTTTCATACACCTTTAACTGCTGTTTGTATGCTATGAAAAATTCATCGAAGAATCTCTCTTACTTAGGAAGAAAAGTGTACCTATAGCAACAAATGCAGCCAGTAATAAGTGAAAAAAATGATGAAATTTCACATGAAAAAAAAGGTATTTTGCTACGTTTTTTAACTTCCAATGCGATGAGCGTGAGTCCTCAATCTTTCCTGGTCACGGTGACAAATTTTTATGAATTTATTTGTAAAAGTATAGACAGTAGATGTTAAAATGTCCTGTGGTGACTCTCCTGCTCCGAGTCGGCCCGTTTGACGTCCTACCCCCCTTAATCCGGACGTTCTAGCAATAGGATTTGCAAGTACTGCGCATCGTGAATCTTCTATTTCCCCCCTTATCGTTTCGCTTGTCAACGCTTGCCGTAGCTGAACAGTGGCTACACAGACACACACACACGCACACATATATAGAGAGAGGGGTAGGGAGGGATGGCGGCTGTTTGGCGTGCCAGTACCACTGCCCTGCCTGTGGCTGTGTCGCGCGCCCCTGGAAGCCATTTCATTACGTGCGACAGCGGCCGGCGAGATTTAGAGGGCGGCGCGCGGTGTAAACTCAATCGGCGCTGGGCGGGGCGGCGCCGGGTCCGGCGCTTTCAGGCGGAACGACCGCGGCCCGCGCCCAGCTGCGCCTTATAAACAAGGCGAGGCGAGCAGAGGAGAGGCGAGGAGAGGAGAGGCGCGCTGCAGACCGCAGCTGCCTGGCCGCACACTGGCTGGACAGCGGACACGCTCGCCGTCCTGCCCCGATGTCACGGCACGCGGCGGCCACCCCCACCCCACACCACTGCCGTCTACCCCCATCCAGCTCCCGTCTGATGCTACAATTAATAGTCCCGGCGTTTCACAATATTCTGGCCCAGGACCACTTAACCTGTCCTAACATTGCTACCTCTTACAGCCTGTGATTACTTCATCATCCTATACAAGGTTTGGTACGTAGGACATCCGCAACTGAGAGACATGATGATTTAGAGGGATCCGTTTCAACTTTACTGATTATTTATTCAAACCATGACTGGTTTCAGAATTTTAAAATCCCATCTTTAGGTATATGATTGTATTGTATGTTAACCGGGGACCTAGAAACGACGGTGAGGCTCCGCCCCCGCCGCAGCCGCAGTGGTCCACAACCCACGACGACTACCGCAGTCCACTTCACCCCTCCGCCGCCCCACACCGAACCCAGGGTTATCGTGCGGTTCAGCCCCCGGTGGACCTCCCCATGGAACGTCTCACATCAGACGAGTGTAACCAACACCGACTCAAAAGAAGGCCTCGGCGCTTGTTCGTGACATCACGTCAGCTAGGCACGGCGAACGCCAGGTCTGTTGTAGGCAGAAACGCCTGGGCGTGCTTATCACTATAAATCTCTTATTTTTGGACAAACTGTTTGATATTGTTTTGGATTCTGCAGTTTTATTTAGATGAAAGATTTTCTTACTATCGTAAAGCTACAAATGAAGATCATAGTTCTGTATTACTGAATCCTGTCGAAACAAACGTAGATCAATATGAGAAGATGCTTTGCCCCATTTCAAGCTTCGGAAATTTTACATTCAAGAAACTATATTTACTTGATCATTCTGTTATCGAAACTTACCCCAACCCTCTTACAATGAATTCGTTTCTTTTATTTATTTATGTTCGTTTGACATCGTGACTGGAAATGTGAACTAATTTACATGTGTAAATGTCCAACTATTGCCAGTCATTAGATTACAGTCGTTTTCAACGAAAGGAATTCTAAACAGGAAGCAAAATAGCTTCATACATCGAAAATACTGCCGAGCCTAAACTTTTTTAAACAAGCACATTAGAAAAGATAAATATTCCCCTCTTGCAACTGAAAGGAGAAACTTTATAAGATAAAAAATTTTATTTGATTAAACAAGTATCTCTCTTTTGCCTCTTCTTCTGTCCCCCACCCCCTCCTCCAACGTGTACAATTGCAAGATATTTCATTAACATTCAGTGCTCCTCACCCCATAGTCAATCAAGATACCTAAAGAAAAGCACCAATATGTTCACAGTTTCTTGTAAAAGCAACCCAGTACAAACGAAACTTCCTCAGATTTACAAATAAGGTAAAGAACCAGGAATTCTGTTGCTGCTGGACCATGAAGTTGTTTTTGTATGTCAATCCTTAAAACAGGTGGAAATTTAAGTTCAGGAGTACACTATAAGTTAAGAAGTGTAATGAACTGCACAATTAATTGATTGCAGAAATCTCTCAGAACAATGTGTATTGGTCAACTACCGCTAATAGTTTCACATTTTCCTGTGTCAGAGAGAGAGACACCATCATTATGAGTATGCCTGCAGCAGACCTGGCATTCGCCGTGCCTAGCTGACGTGACGTCACGAAGAAGCGCCGAGGCCTTCCTTTGAGTCGGTGTTGGTGTAGCCCCTACGTTTGCGTGGTAGAGTAATGGTGGTGTACGCGTACGTGGAGAACTTGTTTGCGCAGCAATCGCCGACATAGTGTAACTGAGGCAGAATCAGGGGAAGCAGCCCGCATTCGCCGAGGCAGATGGAAAAGCGCCTAAAAACCATCCACAGACTGTCCGGCTCACCGGACCTCGACACAAATCCGACGGGCGGATTCGTGCCGGGGACCAGGCGCTCCTTCCGCCCGGAAAGCCGTGCGTTAGACCGCACTGCCAACCGGGCGGGCCTAGGTATATGATACTGTAAGATACAAAGGAGGGGAGGGAAGAAATATAATGAATACAACGTATGCGTAAAAACCAAAAGAGCACACTGCGAAACAAGGCGACTTACTTATAGCATTTGGTAACACACAACATACGGTCGTCCCGGTCAGTGCAGGTGCTCAAATCACTGCATGTTGACGGAACTAGAAAAATCGGGAGGCGCACTAATCTGACTGACCTAAGAATGTAACGACTGGGCGGGTGCCAGGAAGTAAACAGAAGCCTAGAACAAACACAGTACTCACACTGTCCGGGCAGCCGCACGGTAGCGACGCCACCCACGACTGTGTGGAGGGCCACGCTGGAGTTCTGAAAGAGAGGTGCGGCACAGGTACCAACGGTGTACAAGCAAGAAAACTGACAGTGTCAGCGAAGACATGGAAAATCAGGACTGACTGGTCCGAGCGCTTACAATATTTCATTTAAAAACATAACACACTGAAGCACCAAAGAAAGTAGTATAGCCATTCATAATCAAATACAAGGGTATGTAAACAGGCAGAATACGATGCTGCGGTCTGCAACGCCTATATAAGACACTAAGTGTCTGGCGCAGCTGTTATATCGGTTACTGGTGCTACAGTGGCAGGTTATCACGATTTAAGTGAGCTTGAACATGGTGTTACAGTCGGCGTACGAGCGATGGGGCACACCATCTCCGAGGCAGCGATGAAGTAGGGATTTTCCCGTACAACCATTTCACGAGTGTACCGTGAATAGTAGCAATCCGGTAAAACATCAAATCTTCGACATCGCCGGAAAAAGATTCTGCAACAAAGGGACCAAAGACGACTTAACAGAATCGTTAAGTGTGACAGATGTGCACGCCTTCTGCGAATTGCTGCAGATTTCAGTGCTGGGCCATCAATAAATGTCAGCGTGCGAACCCTTCCACGAAACATCATCGATATGGGTTTTCGGAGCCGAAGGCCCACTAGCGTACCCTTGATGACTGCACGACACAAAGCTTTACGCCTCGCCTAGGCCCGTCAACACCGACATTGGGCTGTTGAAAACTGGAAACATGTTGCCTGTTCGAACGAGTCTCGTTAAAATTGTATCGAGCGGATAGACGTGTACGGGTATGGAGACAGCCTCATGAATCCGGACCCTGCATGTGACCAGGGGACTGTTCAAGCTGGTGGTGGCTCTGTAATGGTTTGGGGCGTGTGAAGGTGAAGTGATGTGGGACCCCTGATACGTCTAGATACGACTCTGACAGGAGACACGTGCGTAAGCATCCTATCTGATCACCTGCATCCATTCGCGTTCATTGTGCACTCCGACGGACTGGGCAATTCCAGCAAGACAATGCCACACCCCACACGTCCAGAATTACTAGAGTGGCCCCCAGGAACACTCTTCGGTGATTAAATACTTTCACTGGCCACCAAACTCCCCAGACATGAACATTATTGAGCATATCTGGGATCCCTTGCAACGTGATGTTCGGTTGAGATCTCCACCCCTCGTACTCTTAAGGATTTATGGGCGGCCCTGCAGGATTCATGGTGTCAATTCCCTCCAGCACTACTTTAGACAGTAGTCCACGTTGTGGTGCGGCACTTCTGCGTTTCCGTTGGGGCCCTACACGATATTAGGCAAGTGTAGCAATTTACTTGGCTCTTCAGTGTAATATGAACGATCTGTGGTATACTAATAGGCTAAATATCTCCCAAACGCGTGACAATATGTGTCATTTTTTAGGCAACAAGGCAAAGGTACACAGATAAAATAATGAATGATAAAAATGGTAACAACAGGGAGAAAAGTTAACGGTAATATTCAGTATACTAAGTAAATCGTTATATGTATGACACATTCTGCGTTGGAGTGACGAAAAATTAAATATATAAAACCATCACATTGTGGGTGTAGTAATGTAAGAATCGAAATAACAAACAAAAATGATCAGGCTGGGCTTCGTACATTATAGAGAGTATTACTGATATGGAAGGATGGCTGAGAGGGGAAGCAAATAAACGAATGGGAGAAAGAATAAGCCCCAGCCTCATAAACTAGTACAAATATGTGCCATAAAAGCCAACAAGGCGAAGGTAGATATTACAAATGTGTGAAGAGGGGAGTATACAGTAAAAACACTGATAAAAAGTAAAGGTAAGATAAACTGTTCCAAGTGAGTTGTTACATATGCAGGGTATACGATTGGCACAATGGATGTCTATAAAAGGTGTAAGTATAAAAACCATCATAAAAATCTAAAATATAGATGTAGCGATGCTAGGAGCGAAACGGCTAATCAACTGACCCGGATCTCTCTAATCAATTATCACCGCATCTTACGTAATGTTACACAGCAAATTGTGTAAATATAAAAACCATCATAAGAATCTAAAATATAAGTGTAGCGATGATACGAATGAAATGGCAAATCAACTGACGCGGATCTCTCTAAATTAATTATCGCCACATCCTACGCAATGTTACTCAGCAAATTAAAATGCTCGGGCGCTCATACAGATTTTTAGACTTATCCTCTGCAGCGGACAGCAGACAATCGGGTTCGGCCCATACCGTGTGTGACAACTGGTATCTGGGGGACGCAAGGAGTGCTGCGTTGCAGATTTCAGAGCGCCGCTTGTAATACACTGCCACATCGAGCTGAGCTGTAATCACGCAGCACAAGCGCCGCGTTATGACAACGCCTAATGCAGCGTTGTGCGAGCTTACACTACGGTGAAGTAATATTTAACCACCGTTCTCAGCAGATCCACAGCATCCTAGCGCAGACGCAAAGTGCAGAGGCAAGGGAAACTGACAATAACTCAGACACCATGGCGAGAACAGGTCTACTGACACCTCAGGATAATCAGGGCGAATGATCACGTCGCCGGTCACGATGGAGTTATGTGCAGATAAATACAAACACCTGGAAGATTAAAACTGTGTACCAGACCAAGACTCGAACTCGGGACCTTTGCCTTTCGCGGGCAAGTGCTCTAGCGACTGAGGTACCCAATCGCGACTGACGACCCATCCTCACAGCTTTACTTCCAACAGGACTGGTCTCCTACCTTCCAAACTTCAGTTAAGCTCTCCGGCGAGAGAGTGAAAATTTCATTCTGGAAACATCCTCCAGGCTGTGGCTAAGGCCGTGTCCTACATGAGCGACAGAAACAACCGATAGCTAGCGACTTTTGGATACGCGACACTCCAGTGATAAGCAGCAGCATCGGGCGAAAAGCTTGGGTGTCCTGCGTGCGAGCGACCATGTCGCTTAGAGCCAACCAGCTGTTTCTATAAAACGGCGCCCCTGAACTGTAGAATACTGTAGCTGGAGAGTGAGGCTACAAAATTAGGTTTACTTAAGAAAATAAAGCGAAAAGGAATGCTGTGCAAGAAATTTATAAAGGGAGGAATCTCAATGGAGAATTTCATAAATACTATAAACTACGAAGATCACCAGACAAATTCTTCGAATACACGTGAATGAGCAGAGGAGCATTCGACTACCTCATCAATAAATTAAATACGAATGTTTTTTACATGATCAAGAACTTTTAACAGCCAATAAATGCAGAATAATGACTGACTACGTGATTAACTCCTCGAAATATACAGCTTGACAGTATTAATCATAGCTAGTTTGGTGTAGTGGTAGTGATGCAATACGTGATTAATGCGTCTGAAAGGTCGTGGGTTCGATTCCGTGTTCTTATTATATTTTAACTCACTAAGTTACAATTCTGTATTCCAAGTTTTATGTGTACTGTTTGCACTGCATCACTAAGTATATCTTTAAGGTCTTGCCAAAGAGCTTCATCTTTAAGTGTATACTTACCTATCTCATTATATCACACACATTAAATTCCTAAGAAATTACAAGGAGCCATGAAATTTTACAGCAGTCAGTGTTAAGGCCAAGTGTTTTAGTTAATCTAAATAGTCTGTAAAAGTAAAGCATACAAAACGTTTGGAAAGAAAGTCAAACGTCTTGTGTAATGATTTGTCCAAAAGCATGAAATAAAAAGTATTAAGGAAACGTTTGGTGCATCTCATTTTCTGTTCATGATTTCGAGCATCATTCAAAGGCATGTAGAATGTTTCTCTGATCTACTTATTTCTTTGACACAAATCATTTCATAAAATATTTGACTGATTTCTTTCATTTTTTAATTTGAAGTTTTATTCAGAAAGCATGATATTACTGACTCCTCGTTTGCCTTCCTAACGTACTTGATTCAAAGGAAGCCTTTTTGACATTTAAGTACCGCACCAATGTATCTTTTTATCTGCAATACAGCTAGACCTTGAACAGATGAAATTTTTGACACTTCATTTACATAGTTTGGCAGCAGCTTTTCGTGAAATATTTCAATTTTTCCTCAGCTCATTAATTAGGTTTTCTTTAATTAACTTGATTACTTTCAAGCAGTTAAATATTTTCATGCCAAACTAGACCTCACGCTGGTCACTTTGATACCCGGTTCACCTGTTTCTCTTCCTTTGTTTGGCTATGAAAATTCGGACCAAACCTCATGGTGTATTGTACAGGGAGTCTCTGTTTTCACTCTGCTCACGCGTTTACAAAAACGTATCGAGTGTTAATAATACGGTAAAATAGTCCTTTCTGCGTGCTGTCATTTGCAAAAATCGTCGTTTCAGTATCTTGAACCGTTCGTGAGATACGACGAGTTTTACGACAACTTGATTCCTGAAGCGCAGGGAAGGTTCGGACGCGCCGCGAGTGACCCGTCCGCGGGTATAAGAACCAATATCTCCAGAATGAAAAGAGATATCATTCCGGTCTCAACTTTAAATAAAATTTAGATGTATTGCTTACATTTCATACGCAATTATATATGGCCTTAAATGAACTATACGGGAAGTCTGCGAAATGTGATTTTACCTCTGCAAATTCTTAAAAATTTCGTGCAGCCATGTACTCAATTTCTTGCAGCACAGTGAATATGACGAATAGCGAAAATAAATTCAGACCTTTATCGTTTAAAGCTTGCTATAAGATGCGGAGGAATCGAATTTTTTCATCGAATAGTTTTCTTAAAATCGGATGTTTAGTATTTCATAGCTGCCGTCGCGTCCGCTCCACTGCTTTGCCGAGAAGACACGTGGCTGTCGCTGCCTGTCGCGCGTGCTGCAGCGACGAGACGCAAACATGTTTGAATTCAAACGTCGCCAGTTGCAGCCGGAGACACGCAGCGACACAGATGTCGCTCACGTAGGACACATCCGTAACTACACCAGCGGTTGTGTTTTGTCGCCTGAAGCTGTTGCGCGCTATCGGTCGCTTCTGTCGCTTACGTAGGACGTGGCCTAAGTCATGTCTCCGAAACAGCCTTCCTTTCACAAGCTCCAGCCTTGCAAGTTTCGCAGGGCAGCTTCTGTGAAGCTTCGAAGGTAGGAGGCGAAATATTGGTGGAAGTAAAGCTGTGGGGATGGGTTTTGAGTCATGCTCGGGTACCTCAATCGTAAGAGAACTTGCCCGCGAAAGACAAAGATCTCGAGGTCGGGTGTCGGTCCGGCAATCGGTTTCACATCAATGCACACTCCACTGCAGAATGAAATTTAATTCTAAATAAGACCATTTCTGAAACATCAGGCTCAGTGTCCGGTCATCCTATCTACATATCTGATTCCGACGGAATGACATTCTTGGTAGCTGCAGCATAACCTGATATGTAAATTGAAGGTGAAGAAGGGAGAAAGGAAAAGGGAAGGGATTATTGATGACAGCTGCATCAGCGGCGACGAGCGAAAATGCGTTCCAACTGGGATTCGAACCCGGGACCTGCTGCTTACTAGGTAGGTGCGTTAAGCAATGCGCCATCTGGGACACAGTGCCACCGCAACTGAGCGGACTAACTCGGCACGCCTCACGACCGACCCGCGTTCCCACTGAGCGCAACCTATTCGCAGTCCCTGTCGTTTTCAAATGGTTCAAATGGCTCTGAGCACTATGGGACTTAACATCTGTGGTCATCAGTCCCCTAGAACTTAAAACTACTTAAACCTAACTAACCTAAGGACATCACACACCTCGACGCCCGAGGCAGGATTCGAACCTGCGACCGTAGCAGTCGCGCGGTTCCGGACTGAGCGCCTAGAACCGCTAGACCACCGCGGCCGGCCCTGTCGTTTTCCTCCATGCTCAATCTTCTGAGATTCCCGCACGAGGTCGGACGTTCTTGTGCATCCGTGAAGAAGGTGAATCCAAAGCCCATCTAGATGAACCAGCTGTATGAACGCATTCATATACACACAGCAAAAAAAAGTTTTGCATCACCGCGGTTCCCAGAAGAAAGACGTTGACTGTGAATTTTGTATCACAGACACAATCCCTTTGACTGTTAAGAGATGTCACTAAACCCGCCCAAAGATGTAAGCAACCATGCACGAGCAGCGCCTGTTAGATGGAGGGGTTCCTACAGGCGATCACTTCCAGACATTCCACCAGGAAGGAGGTACCCGGCTCGTGTAGTCTGTAATTCAACCATGCCTAGACGGTCAATACCGCAGTTCCATCGCGTCCGCATTGTTACTTTGTACCAGAGAGACGGGAACTGTCGATGAGATGGCTCGTTCAGGCCGCCCAAGGGCTACTAGTGGAGTGGATGACCGCTGCATACGGATTATGGCTATGAGGAAACCTGACAGCAACGCCATCATGTTGAATAATGCTTTTCGTGCAGCCACAGGACTTCGTGTTGCGACTCAAACTGTGCACAATTGGCTGCATGATGCGCAACTTCACTATCGACGTCCGTGGCGAGGTTCATCTTTCCAACCACGACACCATGCAGTGCGGTACAGATGGGCCCAACAAAATGCCGAATGGACCGCTCAGGATTGGCATCACTTTCTCTTCACCGATGAGTGAAGGTATATGCGTATACATCTGCCTTCAACCCGACGCAATCGTCGGAGGCGTGTTTCAAGGCAACCCGGTCAGGCTGAACGCCTTAGACACACAGTCCAGCGGGTGTAGCGAGGTGGAGGTTCGCTGCTGTTTTGGGGTGGCATTATGTGCGGCCTACGTACGCCGCTGGTGGTCATGGAAGGCTCCATAACGGCTGTGCGATACGTGAATGCCATCGTCCGACCGAAAGTACAACCATATCGGCAGCATATTGGCGACGCATTCGTCTTCATGGACAACTCGCGCCCCCATCGTGCACGTCTTGTGAATGACATCCTTCAGGATATCGACATCCCTCGAATTTAGTGGCCAGAATGTTCTCCAGACATGAACTCTATCGAACATGCCTGGGATAGACTGAAGAGGGCCGTTTATGGACGACTTGATCCACTAACCATTCTGAGGCATCTACTCTGAATCCCCTTTGAGGAGTGGTACAATCTGGATCAACAGTGCCTTGATGAATTTTTTTACAGTATGCTACGACGAATAATAGGCATGCATCAATGCAAGGGGAAATTCTACTCGGTATTAGAGGTACCGGTGTGTGCAGCAATCTGGAGCACCACCTCTGAACGTCTCGCTGTATTTTTTTTTCTTTTTTTTTTTTTTGGTCATCAGTCTACTGACTGGTTTGATGCGGACCGCCACGAATTCCTTTCCTGTGCTAACCTCTTCATCTTAGAGTAGCACTTGCAACCTGCTTGATGTATTCCAATCTCTGTCTTCCTCTACAGTTTTTGCCCTCTACAGCTCCCTCTAGTACCATGGAAGTCATTCCCTCATGTCTTAGCAGATGTCCAATTATCCTGTCCCTTCTCCTTATCAGTGTTTTCCACATATTCCTTTCCTCTCCGATTCTGCGTAGAACCTCCTCATTCCTTACCTTATCAGTCAACCAAATTTTCAACATTCGTCTATAGCACCACATTTCAAATGCTTCGATTCTCTTCTGTTCCGGTTTTCCCACAGTCCATGTTTCACTACCATACAATGCTGTACTCCAGACGTACATCCTCAGAAATTTCTCCCTCAAATTAAGGCCGGTATTTGATATTAGTAGACTTCTCTTGGCCAGAAATGCCTTTTTTGCCATAGCGAGTCTGCTTTTGATGTCCTCCTTGCTCCGTCCGTCATTGGTTATTTTACCGCCTAGGAAGCAGAATTCCTTAACTTCATTGACTTCGTGACCATCAATCCTGATGTTAAGTTTCTCGCTGTTCTCATTTCTACTACTTCTCATTACCTTCGTCTTTCTCCGATTTACTCTCAAACCATACTGTGTACTCATTAGACTGTTCATTCCGTTCAGCAGATCATTTAATTCTTCTTCACTTTCACTCAGGATTGCAATGTCATCAGCGAATCGTATCATTGATATCCTTTCACCTTGTATTTTAATTCCACTCCTGAACCTTTCTTTTATTTCCATCATTGCTTCCTCGATGTACAGATTGAAGAGTAGGGGCGAAAGGCTACAGCCTTGTCTTACACCCTTCTTAATACGAGCACTTCGTTCTTGATCGTCCGCTCTTATTATTCCCTCTTGGTTATTGTACATATTGTGTATGACCCGTCTCTCCCTATAGCTTACCCCTACTTTTTTCAGAATCTCGAACAGCTTGCACGATTTTATATTGTCGAACGCTTTTTCCAGGTCGACAAATCCTTTTTCTTTAGCTTTGCTTCCATCATTAGCCGTAACGTCACAATTGCCTCTCTGGTCCCTTTACTTTTCCTAAAGCCAAACTGATCGTCACCTAGCGCATTCTCAATTTTCTTTTCCATTCTTCTGTATATTATTCTTGTAAGCAACTTCGATGCATGAGCTGTTAAGCTGATTGTGCGATAATTCTCGCACTTGTCAGCTCTTGCCGTCTTCGGAATTGTGTGGATGATGCTTTTCCGAAAGTCAGATGGTATATCGCCAGACTCATATATTCTACACACCAACGTGAATAGTCGTTTTGTTGCCACTTCCCCCAATTATTTTAGAAATTCTGATGGAATGTTATCTATCCCTTCTGCCTTATTTGACCGTAAGTCCTCCAAAGCTCTTTTAAATTCCGATTCTAATACTGGATCCCCTATCTCTTCTAAATCGACTCCTGTTTCTTCTACTATCACATCAGACAAATCTTAACCCTCATAGAGGCTTTCAATGTATTCTTTCCACCTATCTGCTCTCTCCTCTGCATTTAACAGTGGAATTTCCGTTGCACTCTTAATATTACCACCGTTGCTTTTAATGTCAGCAAAGGTTGTTTTGACTTTCCTGTATGCTGAGTCTGTCCTTCCGACAATCATATCTTTTTCGATGTCTTCACATTTTTCCTGCAGCCATTTCGTCTTAGCTTCCCTGCACTTCCTATTTATTTCATTCCTCAGCGACTTGTATTTCTGTATTCGTGATTTTCCCGGAACATGTTTGTACTTCCTCCTTTCATCAATCAACTGAAGTATTTCTTCTGTTACCCATAGTTTCTTCGCAGCTACCTTCTTTGTACCTATGTTTTCCTTCCCAACTTTTGTGATGGCCCTTTTTAGAGATGTCCATTCCTCTTCAACTGTACCGCCTACTGCGCTATTCCTTATTGCTGTATCTATAGCGTTAGAGAACTTCAAACGTATCTCGTCATTCCTTAGTACTTCCGTATCCCACTTCTTTGCGTATTGATTCTTCCTGACTAATGTCTTGAAATTCAGCCTACTCTTAATCACTACTATATTGTGATCTGAGTCTATATCTACTCAATCTGCTTACAATCCAGTATCTGATTTCGGAATCTCTGTCTGACCATGATGTAATCTAATTGAAATCTTCCCGTATCTCCCGGCCTTTTCCAAGTATACCTCCTCCTCTTGTGATTCTTGAACAGGGTATTCGCTATTACTAGCTGAAACTTGTTACAGAACTCAATTAGTCTTTCTCCTCTTTCATTCCTTGTCCCAAGCCCATATTCTCCTGTAACCTTTTCTTCTACTCCTTCCCCTACAACTGCATTCCAGTCGCCCATGACTATTAGATTTTCGTCCCCCTTTACATACTGCATTACCCTTTCAATATCCTCATACACTTTCTCTATCTGTTTATCTTCAGCTTGCGACGTCGACATGTATACCCGAACTATGGTTGTCGGTGTTGGTCTGCTGTCGATTCTGATTAGAACAACCCGGTCACTGAACTGTTTACAGTAACACACCCTCTGCCCTACCTTCCTATTCATAACGAATCCTACACCTGTTATGTCATTTTCTGATGCTGTTGATATTACCCGAGACTCATCTGACCAGAAATCCTTGTCTTCCTTCCACTTCACTTCACTGACCCCTACTATATCTAGATTGAGCCTTTGCATTTCCCTTTTCAGATTTTCTAGTTTCCCTACCACGTTCAAGCTTCTGACATTCCACGCCCCGACTCGTAGAACGTTATCCTTTCGTTGATTGTTTAATCTTTTTCTCATGGTGACCTCCCCCGTGGCAGTCCCCTCCCGGAGATCCGAATGGGGGACTATTCCGGAATCTTTTGCCAATGGAGAGATCATCATGACACTTCTTCAATTACAGGTCACATGTCCTGTGGATACACGTTACGTGTACGGTGATACAACATGAAAAGTGTTGTTTTCATGAACAATAAAAAGGGCAGAAATGATGTTTATCTCTATTCCATTTTTCTGGGCAGGTTCCGGAACTCTGGGAACCGATGTGATGCAAAACATGTTTTTATGTCTGTAGCACATCGAATAACATGCTGCCTAGATCCGAGAAGAGACTTCCCCTCCGAGACCAAAGTGGCATTAGATATTGCAAGCTGCCACTGCTGATTGGCTGCCGCAGTGATTGATAAGATGTGGGCAAATATGGCCGTTCCCCTGGTGAACGACCATACCGAGTTACTGTAAATTCCACCTACAGCCTGCTGGGTATGACGCTTGGGCGCCACCCTCCTGGCTGTATGCTGTGTAGCCGATCTGGATCCTAGGTTTCTGCCTAAACGATATCCGCCGTCCATGATATGCTGTCAGCACTCACGTAAGTGCACTTCACTCTTCGAGAACGTTGGGGGCGAGCAGCACTAGCATCCAGTCAGTCTCGATAGACTTGCGCCTATAGGCTCCTGCGGATGCTACCTGCACGACATCGTTCTGACCCGCACAACCTCGACTCAGACGACGCAGCAATCTTGTCTGCATTCCTAGTCACACGAGGGACTGCGAAATAGCGCGCCTTCTCCCATGCCGGAGAAGATATTCTGTACTGTAAAATCACTGGCTATAACCATGATTCTAGATAATACTGTTTCAGTGACGCAGTGACTGCCGTCCTCACTAACCTCCCAGTTCGGCCAGGAGCACCAGCAGCGTCACCACATCACCTGCTCAACGCCCACCACCATTAACAACGCTGACCAGAGGGGCTACCACTAGAGTATCATAGCATGCACCTGACCCCATAGAAAGTATTTTCGGTGACCAAGGAAGGCGACGTGTGTCGTTTTGCACGCGGCACCAAGGTTGGATGGGCACCATTATTTAGCTAACGTGGAAGCTGCAGGGCGATCCTACATTCTGCTGCCTACGAGGGCACTGCACATGCCACAAAACGTATAACTTCATTACTTTTTACCTGCGAGCTTTCAGAACCTTTCTGCTGAGCAAGCTCCACAAGGACGGAGGTGCGCTTCCGAGTCTCTTCATTAACAACATTCGTTGAAGCACGGTACCAAGTGAAGCAGAAAACATCAGTAATTTTCGTTAATCTAAGTGAAGCTTGTGAAAAAAAAAAATGGTTCAAATGGCTCTGAGCACTATGGGACTTAACTTCTGAGGTCATCAGTCCCCTAGAACTTAGAACTACTTAAACCTAACTAACCTAAGAACATCACACACATCGATGCCCGTGGCAGGATTCAAACCTGTGACCGTAGCGGTGGCGCGGTTCGAGACTGTAGGGCCTAGAACCGCTCGGCCACACCGGCAAGCGAAGCTTGTGAAGTTTGAAGGCATGGGTTCCATTCTAAATGACTGCAGCTTAGAAATCTCTTAAATTTTTTAAAAACTATTACACTACTGGCCATTAAAAATGCTACACCAAGAAGAAATGCAGATGATAAACGAGTATTCATTGGACAAATGTCCGCTCCCTTAGCTGAGTGGTCAGCGTGACGGACTGTCAATCCTAAGGGCCCGGGTTCGATTCCCGGCTCGATCGGAGATTTTCTCCGCACAGGTACTGGGTGCTGTGTTGTCCTAATCATGATCATTACATCCCATCGACGAGCAGGTCGCCGAAGTGGCGTCAACTCGAAAGACCTGCACCAGGCGAACGGTCTACCCGAGGGGAGCCTAGCCACACGACATTTTTTACTAGACAAATATATAATACTAGAACTGACATATGATTACATTTTCACGCACTTTTGGGGCATAGATCCTGAAAAATCAGTACCCAAAACAACCACCCCTGGCCATAATAACGGCCTTGATACGCCTGGGCATTGAGTCAAACAGAGTTTGGATGTCGTGTACAGATACAGCTGCCCATGCAGCTTCAACACGATACCACAGATCATCAGCAGTAGCGACTGACGTATTCTGACGAGCCAGTTGCTCGGCCACCATTGAAAAGACGTTTTCAATTGGTGAGAGATCTGGAGAATGTGCTGGCCAGGGCAGCAGTCGAACATTTTCTGTATCAACAAAGGTCCGTACAGGACCTGCAACATTTGGTCATGCATTATCCTGCTGAAATGTAGGGTTTCGCAGGGATCGAATGAAGGGTAGAGCCACGGGTCGTAACACGTCTGAAATGTAACGTCCACTGTTCAAAGTGCCGTCAAAGCGAACATTTTCTGTATCCAGAAAGGCCCGTACAGGACCTGCAACATGCGGTCGTGCGTTATCCTTGTGCAAACGTCGTCGAACTGTTCGTGCAGATGGTTGTTGTCTTGCAAACGTCCCCATCTGTTGACTCAGGGATCGAGACGTGTCTGCACGATCCGTTACAGCCTTGCGGATAAAATGCCTTTCATCTCGACTGCTAGTGATACGAGGCCGTTGGGATCCAACACGGCGTTCCATATTACCCCCCTGAACCTACCGATTCCATATTCTGCTAACAGTCATTGGATCTCGACCAACGCGAGCAGCAATGTCGCGATACGATAAACCGCAATCGCGATAGGCTACAATCCGACCTTTATCAAAGTCGGAAACGCGATGGTACGCATTTTTCCTCCTTACACGAGACATCACAACAACGTTTCACCAGGCAACGCCGGTCAACTGCTGTTTGTGTATAAGAAATCGTTTGGAAACTTTCCTCACGTCAGCACGTTGTAGGTGTCGCCACCGGCGCCAACGTTGTGTGAATGCTCTGAAATGCTAATCATTTGCATATCATAGCATCTTCTTCCTGTCGGTTAAATCTCGCGTCTGTAGCACGTCATCTTCGTGGTGTAGCAATTTTAATGACCAGTAGTGTACAATCTCCTAAAAATCTTTTGGTGGCCCCAGTAGCTGTTAGTTCCTTTATTACGGGTTGTGCAAGATCCTGTACAACCCGTTTCGCGATGATTTAATCACATCCTCAGGAGTGTACGAGAAGCGTTCAGTAAGTAATGCAACACATTTTTTTCTAGGCCAATTTCGGTGGAAAAAATGCGGAATTTGTTATAGGACGCCGTTCAATATTCCCACTTCAGCTCCTATAGTTTCGTGAAGTCCCGATAGGTAGCGGCGCTATACGTAGCCTTCAAAACGGCGGCTGTAACGGAGGTGCGTCCCAGGCAGAGAGCTGTCATTTAGTTCCTTCTGGCGGAAAGCCGGAACTCTATAAATATTTATAGGCGCTTGCAGTATGTCTACAGAAGCTTGGCAGAGAACGAAATCACGATGAGTAGTTGGGCGAGGCCTCTGTCATCATAGCAACAAGGTCACGCAAACCTGAACGATCTCCCGCACGCTGGCCGGTCGCACACATCTATGACTCCTGCAATGTGTTCGTTGCAACAAAAATGCAAACGGACTCCTGCTTCGCCATAACGCCTGGCCTCACTCTAGTCTGCGCACACGAAAGGGGCTCACAAAGCTTCATTGGACTGTTCTTCCTCATCCACCCTACAGTCCGAGTCTTACACCTTCCAGTAGTGTGGTACGATCCGACCACACAGGCCCTCCCAGTAAAGTGGCGTAAGGCCGTCGCAATGAACAGAGATTGTGTTGAAAACTAGGGTTTTGCAGCCAAAAGAGTGGGGAATAATATGGTGTTTTGGAATCATGAATAAAGACAACGTGCTTTCAGAAAAAAGTATTGTATTACTTATTGAACGGCATTCATGCATATGACTAATTTGAAATTACTTCGGTAACAATACGTTGTTATTTATTTCACGTATCTGCTA
Source organism: Schistocerca serialis cubense (assembly GCF_023864345.2). Lineage (NCBI taxonomy): Eukaryota > Metazoa > Arthropoda > Insecta > Orthoptera > Acrididae > Schistocerca > Schistocerca serialis. Next base: position 467,651,337 of record NC_064639.1, read on the forward strand.
CTAGTCACTTTTTATTTTATGCTTAATCTAACATAATGCAACGTGTTTCGAACATGTTCTGTTCATCATCAGGCGTTTATACATACATACATACATAGAGAAATGTTACTTAAAAATAAACACGTTTATACATACATACATACATATAGAAATGTTACTTAAAAATAAACAATCTTAAATTAGATTAATCTAGAACACTTTGTCCATTGTGTGTTTCTAACATGTTCTGTTCATCTTCAGGCGTTTATTTTTAAGTTTTTAAGTAACATTTCTCTATGTATGTATGTATGTATAAACGCCTGAAGATGAACGGAACATGTTCGAAGCATGTTGCATTATATTATGTTAGGAATAAAATAAAAAGTGACTGGTAACAGATACTTGAAATAAATAATTATCCCACACAGTCACGGTTCACAAACATAGCCATTACGGCTGAAAATAAAAATACATTGTCTCCCAACGTTCGGATGACGTTCAAATTGCCAGAACCACCTAAATTAGACTGTTACAAAATGAAACAGCAAAAATTCCAGTGGGTAGTCGACCCATGAATTGGAATTTTTGATGTTTCATCTTCCAATTCCTGCGCTCGTTACCCATTGGAATTTTTGATGTTTCACGTTGTAACCGTCCAATCGGTTCTGGCAATTCTAACGGCATATGAACGTTGGGAGATCGTGTATTTTTAATGAACGTTAAATGAGTTATATGTATACACCTGAGGATACGATTAAATCATCGCGAAATCGATGATGTAATAAAGGAACTACTAACACCACTACAAGACACTTTATAGAAAATTTTAATAGATTTTTGAAAAACTTTTAAAAATATCTCTATAATGTATCTAAGCTGTGGAAGCCCATCCCGTAAAATCACATATTAAATCTTTATGGATAAGAAAACTAACTGACATGTCAGCAGGAAGGACATTTACTGTAACTACAAGAAGAAACCTTCCTGTCCAAAAATAATAATGGCTTACCACAGGGTCAGTTCTATCTGAAACGGATCGCACACCATGCAGCAATAGTCCAGAAGAGGGCCGACACGCGTAGTGTAGAGAGTCTCTTTAGTAGACCCGTAGCACTTTCTAAGTGTTCTGCCAATAAATCACAGTCTTTTGTTCGTGTACCTCAAAATATCTCTGTGTTCGTTCCAATTTAAGTTATTCGTGATTGTAATCCCTAAATACTTAGTTGAATTCACAGGTTTTAGATTTTTGTGATTTATGTTGTAACTGAAATTTAACGGATTCCTTTTCGTACGCTTGTGGGTGAATTCACAGTTTTCATTTTCAGGGTCAATTTCAACTTCTTGCACCATACAGATATCTTCTATAACTTACTTTGCAATTGGATTTGATCATCTGACGACTGTACAAGAGAGTAAATAATAGGATCATCTGCAAACTAAGAGAGCTGTTCACATTGTCTCCTGTATCGTTTATATAGACCAGGAACAACAGAGGGCCTATAACACTCCTTGGGGAATGCCAGGTCTTATTCCTGATCTACTCGATGATTTGCCGCCATTTACTACGAACTGCTAATTTTCTGACAGAAATTCATAAATACAGTCGCACAACTGAAACGATATTCCGTAGACACACAAATTGATTAGAAGTTACCTGTGAGGAACAGTGTTAAAAGCCTTCTGGAAATGTAAAAACATAGAATCAATTTGACGTCCCCTGTCGATAGCACTCATTACCTCGTGTGAATAAAGAGCTAGTTATTTTTCTCAAGAAAGAAATTTTGTGAAACCTTGTTGGCTGTTGGTCAACAAATAATATTCTTGTAGGTAATTCATAAGATTCGAACACAGTATGTGTTCCAAAATCCTACTACAAATCGACGTCAGTGATATGGGTCTGTAATTCAGCGGATTATTTCGTTTCTTCAGTATTGATGTGACCTGTGCAACTTTTCAATCTGTAGGTGCAGATCTTCCGACGAGCAAGCAGTTGGAACTCTCTGAAAAGACTGCTAGCACTTAGACTTGTACACATTAAGATGTTTATCTTCTTCAGACGAGTTTTCTTGTCGTTGTCAGTACTACTGAGAAAGTGGAAAGAGAGTTTAACTTGGCATACGGACCACGTATCGTCCCTGGTGCATCTTCACGCCACTGAAAGATAAAAGCTACTGAAAATTCCGCGGTCCACCCGAGATGCGATTCCCGCAACCTTTCGATTTCCAGGCATGAGCTTTACCACTAGACCACTAAGCCCGACAACCTATTCATGAGAGGTCCGTGTCTGTGCATTAAATCAGTCACTTTCTTTTATATATGTTTATTTATACCCAGATGCCCTTTTAGTTTTGACCAATGTACAATTAGCTAATATGTTTCCCAGAAGACTTCATAAAGTACGTTACAGGTTATTATGCCAGGACAAGTAGCTTTTATTGAATGCTGTACTACGCTTAAAAGAGACAAGATACATGACACTATTCTTCAGCATAGTCTTCAAGTCTCTGGAGATAACGTTCGAAACTTTCTACCTCTCGTTCAGTTTTTCCACGTTAGAATTCTGCTGCTTGGTCACAGAAATGCATATTTTTCCTATTGTTCGAGAAATATGCTATTTGGATAATAAGTTCGAATTACTTATTTTCTTACGTTTTAGGCATAGTTTTATAGTGGACATAACCACATATTTTGCCTATTTTGTTAATAAGTATAATATTTTCTAAAATCTTTTATTGTGCTGCATCTTTTGCGTGTTTTTACTTAAAATACTTATTCTTTAATAATATGAACATTTTAAATTGTTTGCTCAATTGTTATATTACCATGGAAGCTTATTTTTACGTACATCTCACTGCTAGCAGCTACACTTCGCGCTTGCTCACGTAGTTCTCCGGTCTCCCTGCAGAGTTGTAACAACACGGGTTTTAAGGGATTAGTCGAAACTCTGTGCTTTGGAGCTGCTTGCAATGTAACTCCAAGCAACAGTTTTAACGTTATTATATAATTTTCATACCATTTTTAATTGATTCATTTCATAATATTCATAACATGTAAAAAAATGCAACATTGAAGAGACGATTGATTCATTTTCCAAGCCTCCCTCAGTTACCTATCTTCAGCTGAGTCCATGTTCTGTCTACAGAAAATTAGTTCATATTTGTGGTAAGCAGTGACTACTGGGGAGTAATGGCTCGTTGGTGTGTTGTAAGTTCTTCACAATTAAGTGCGACGCCAAAACTGAAAATAAGTAATCAGTCAGATTGAAGCGAGGTGAGCGAGAGTTCTAAGGAAAAATGATAACGACAGATTGCAAAATACTTTATTGCCGTGCGTTTGAAAAAACGTTGGTAGTGAAAAAGTCGTTCAGGATCTGGACACCAATAAATACAAAGAGAACATAAGACGTAAATCCATGAAAAGTGCTCCCCTCCCCTCCATATGATATTAGGTGATGTCCCAACAATAATTTTTCGCGGTTCCCTTTTGATTTGTGCGAAGCCTTTTTGTTGGCAGGTATTCCACTGTGGAAATTAACTAATCCTGTTCTGAGAAATTTCATTCAGAATTATACAGACTGTAAAGAGGCAGATGAATCCACTACACGTAAAAATTACGTGCAGCGGCGCTACGACCAAACCATTAAAGAATAAGGTTCAAAAAATTTGATATGGGTGTCAATCGACCGAACACGAGACTGTGAGGGGCAGTTTGTTTCAGATACTGAATAGGGTCTCTTAACAAAAATGTACGTCTACGCCGTGTTTTTTTTGTGATAAGAGCAGTTTCAAATGACAAATAGCTTCCCAGTTTCCTCACTTTTTTTATCAATTCCATGAATTTACTACGGCCAAATGGTATTCGATACGAGCGTGTATTGTTGTTTTTAGCTGATCTGGCAAGTTACATGTTCACAGCTGGTACTGCTTTCAAAGTTATGTTTCCCAATATGATACATTACACTTGTCTATCTCATGGGTTACATTACGTTGTTGAAACTATTCACGCAAATTTTGATCCTATTGACAAGCTAGTGTTTGCTGTGAAGAAGGTGTTTATTGAAGCATCTTATAGAAAACAAGCCTTCAGAGCAGCAGCACCTGACATTCTCCGACCACCAGAACGAATCATAAAGCGCTGGGGCACACGGTTGTCTGCAGTGATTCACTACACCGAAAATTTAGAAACTGTTAAGAGCGTCGATTCCACATTTGATGCTAAAAGTTCAGCCTCCATTCACACTGTCCAAGATGTTCTAAACACCTCAGAAATAGAAGCGTATATATCTGCTCATTTTCCTCATCTTTCGGCGCAGTTGTTTCCATGGAGACAGGCAGTTCTGCTCTTTGTGATTTATTAAGTGTGTTCAAAACCACAATATGTAGACTTGATTCTGTCCGTGGAAAAACTGATGAAACACAGAACGAAAAAGACAGAGCATACTTTCAAAAAATCTCGGATACAAGCAAACTTGTGAAATTGAAAAAAATTGAAACGGTATAGTGCACTGAAATTCCGAGCAACACACCTGTAACTGCAGAGCAAGGAGCCGCTTTTTTACATGCACCCTTAAGTTGTTGTGAGATAGAAGTTTTTCGCTCTACAAGCGCATTTTGTGAGACAACGGGAGACGACTTACTTTCGAACACATAAAATATGTAGTGACTGTGAATGTAACAGAAGGGAAGTGGAAAACCAATTGTGATAAAATAGCTTCCCGTAAATTAATGTAAACTGTTATTTATCTTGCATGTTTTGTTAACGTTTCTTTATGAATCATTCCCAGGCATTCACGTAAATCCTTTCTGTACCAAAAAGATGTCTATTCCGCTTTTATATTATTTTATATGAACAGTTTATGTGCATAAATCTACTTAATTTTCAACATTCTTCCGTAGCACCACATTTTCAACGCTTCGATTTCCTTCTATTCCGGTTTTTCCGCAGTCCATGATTCATCTTCACACAATGCTATCCTCCAAACATACATACTTAGAATTTTTTCCTCAATTTTTGATACTAGTTGATTTCTCTAGGTCAGGACGACCCTCTTTGCTATTGATAGTCTTCTTTTACTATCCCCCTTGTTTCATCCATCATGTGTTATTTTTTATGTAGCAAAGTTTCGTGGTTTCATCTACTTCGTGGTCACCGGTTTTGATATTAACTTGTCGCTAATCTCATTTCTGAAACTCCTCATTACTTTCGCCTTTGTTCGATAAACTGCGGTCCGAAGTCTCTTCTCATTAAACTACTCTTTCCATTCAGCACGTTCTGCAATCGTTGAGGATAGCTTTGTGATCACCGACGCTTGAGATCCTTTTAACTCCAATTTTATCTTGCTCCTGAACCTTTATTTTATTTCCATCATTGCTTCTTCTATGTGTAGAAAGACTGCATCCATGTCTTACATTCTTTTTAATCCGAACACTTCATTCCTGGTCTTTCATTCCGGTTGATCTCTCTTATTCTATATTACTTGCTTTTCCTATATGTTACACCAATTTGCATGAGAATTAAGAACAAGTTGCACCGATTTACGTTGTCGAACGCTTTTTAGAGGCCGTCAAATCCTGTATATGTGTATTAATTTTTCTTGTTGCCATTATAAAGAGTAACATCAGAACTGCCTCTCTGCTGTCTTTACCTTTCCTGAAATCGAACTGATCGTCGTCTTACAGTTCCTCAATTATCTTTTCCATTTTTCTATATATTATTCTTGTCAGCAAATTAGATGCATGGGATGTTAAGCAGATTGTGTTATACTTCCGTTTCTGCTATCTTCTGGATTGTTTGGTTGATGTTTTTCCGAAAGCCTGATGTTATGTCTTCAGATTTATGGATTCTACAAACCAACTTGAAGGGTCATTTAGTTGTTACTTTCCCCTGTAATTTTAGAAGTTCTGAAGGTTTGTTATTTGTGGATTCTATCTTAATTAATAACAAGCGTTTCAAAGTTCTGTCATTCTCTAATACTGGTGTGACACTGTTGTGACATATTACTACACGATACTGATTAATTTTCGCTACCATTTTGTCGTTAATTTCATACAGAGTGTACTCCACATTGGCCAGGAAGGAAGGCTTGGTTGTTTCTCACCGTAAATGTGTTCTCCCAGGGCAGTCTCTGGGTCATGTTTATTGGGAGGAGGCTGTCACTGAATTTCATTCGGAAGGGTGAAGCTTCCCTGGGAGCCGGGCAGTTTACACGGAAGTAAGGCTTCGGCTCTCTTCGTGCTTTTGTCGGCAGAACCAGCGCCTCTCCTAGCCCTGACGGGAAGGGGCCTTGCCACCACTTCCATGCCCAGAGAATAACTGAACATAACAATTTTGCGTATTGTGTGCAGAGATCAAAGGACGAGACACATGACGCTTCCTGAGCAGCATAGCATGGTCCATTGATTTGGCTCAAAAAATTTGGTGTACCCAATCGAATTGTGTCGCTTCGGCACTGTGCTTGGCGCGAAGAAGCTGACCAATCGGTGGGACACTGCTCTGTGCCGGTAGCAACGTCTTATTTGTTAATATCCGTCTTGTGCGCCAAGAATGGGAAGTTACTCCAGCGTTCCCTTATTTCTTCATGAAATACGCGATAAGCACGGCAACAGTATTGAGTGATTCGCTCCATACAGATTTTTTTTTTTAGACAGTTGTGGAGAGAGATCAGTATTTTGGGGTCATTTGAACGTCGCCGGCCGTGAGGGCTACACATCTACCAGTCATTGTTTGGTGCTGATGGGCGCACCGTTCGCTAATTTTGGGGAAATGTAAGTGTCGTATTCTCATCGTTACTTGCCTAGTTTGCCACGCAACTTGTCTTACACAATTCAGATATAGCTTGTGGTATTTTTTATCGTCAACTCAGACTTTGCGAACTGCCCAGATTAGCAGATTAGCATATAGTCTTCGACACTATCTGGTACCTCCTCAGAAAGTTAGAGTAATTTATTAATTTGACTGAGTTTTTGCTTTATGTGATTTTTATTTGATTATTGTCAGTCCTTTAGTGCCAATGAATATCTGTTATTCTTAGTCTTGACTTTCGTACCAAGCTCCTGTACATTGCTCTACAATTTTTTCATGGTTATTGGCAATATCAATGAAATTCTCCAACAGCCATGTATTTATTTTGTTTGATTTTGACGACAACCAGTTTCAGCATTCAACTACGCCATCTTCAGGCCCCGTATCATGCAACCAAGTTGCTACCAAGTCTTCGAATGAACCACTTGTGAAACGGTTTGAATTCATGAAATCCACGGATATATGGCACCGTATGGCATTATCGTTGATTTAGAGAGATGCATATGGGGCCTGAAGATGGCATAGTGGAATGCCGAAACTGCTTGTCGTCAAAATAAAATAAAATAACATCTTTGTTACATGGCTGTTGGAGAATTGCATTGATATTGATAATTAGTTAACGAGCTGATGTCCCCGGTTTCGCGGAGTGTCCGCGCGGTTAGAGGCGCCATGCACGGATTGCGCGGTCCTTCCCTTCGGAGGTTCGAGTCCTTACTCGGGCATAGTTGAGTGTGTTCTTCTTAGAATGAGTTAGTGTACGTTAGACTAAGTAGTGTGTAAGTCTAGGGACCGATGACCTCAGAAGTTTGGTCCCTTAGGAATTCACACACATTTTCCCCGGTTCATGATGGATCAACACTGATTCACTAATAACAAGTATAACCTGGTGCACACTTAAGCTTGTTCTCACTGTAGCTGCATCATGGTTGTGTAGTTATATTCAGAAGTCAGAGAAACGAACGAGCATTGCGCTCGCTCGTCTTGTACTATCCAAGATGTGTTTTATAACGAGCGTTGCACTTACGACCCTCGTCTGTGATCCAGAAGTGGGATCCAACTTCCACTGGATGGCACATGTCTTCCATATAGACACCCATTATTTTTTGTATCGCATGAGAAGACCCTTCTTCCAACTTTAATAGATCTCCAATATACCAATTCCACCTGTCTGAATGTACCAGTTCCACCTGTGCGCTCACTCTTCTGCGTTTAGTAATCGAAGTTTTCTTGGGCTCTTAATGCTGACACCTTTGCCTTTAATTTCACCGAAGTTTGCTTTAGCTCCTCTACATACTGAATCAGTCTTTCTGACGACCATTTCTTTTTCATTTTCTTCGAATTTGTTGCAACAATTTCGCTTGGGCTTCCCTGCATTTCAGTCCTTCCAAATAAGTGTTCAGTATCACACCAATGTGGTCCAATAACAGACCTAGTTAGGTGAGCTGCTGCGTTGACTTGACACGGAACGCGCGTCAGGAGAGCAGACAGCGGCCTGAGAAGCCCTAGGCGCCGTGACGCAGCCGTGGCTGGGAAACAGCAGCCGGCCTCATGCGGGACGTTTCCGCGTGCAGCCCGCTGCTGACGCGCACGAGCTTCCGCCACGTTTGGCCGCCGTCCAGTGGTGTTCCTGTGCGCTGTCTGGCAAAAAAAGCGCCGTGTGCAATGGGCCGTCACCGCCAAACAGACGTTCAATACTCAGCAGCGCTTTTGAGACGGCAGACGAACACTAACGGCGCAGTCAAAACGAGGCACAACTGTGGTTCTTTCCTCGGCTCCTTGTACCCCGTTGACATGTGAACAGTCACACATTGAGACTGCGACAGTGGGACGGCCTCAAATATCGCCAACTGTTCCCTTTCTCCTCATCAACAAGGTGAGTTTCTAAGGAACGTATCCATTATGAAAGTATAGCTGGTCGTAATACATTGAAGAGACAAAGGAACACCCCTGCCTAACATCGCGTAGGACCACCGCGAGCACGCAGAAGTGCCGCAACAACACGTGTCATGGACTCGACTAATGTCTGAAGTTGTGCTGGAGCGAACTGGCACCATGAATCCTGTAGGGATGTCCATAAATACGTACGAGTACGAGGGGAACAGCGTCACACTCGAACCGTTCCATCAGGTCATACTAAGTGAAGTCGGAACTCATCTGACCAGATCACGGTTTTCCAGTCATCTAGGATCCAAGCGATATTGTCACGAGCCCAGGAGAGGTGTTGCAGGTGATGGCGTGCTGGAGGCAAAGGAACTGGCGTCGATCGACTGCTTTCATAGCCCATTAACGCCGTATTTCCCCGCACTGTCCTAACTGATGCGTTCTTCGTACGCCCCACATTGATTTCTGCGGTTATTTCACGCAGTGTTGCTTGTCTGTTAGCACTGACAACTATACGCAAAAAGCCGCTGGTCTCGGTCGTTAAGTGAAGGCCATCGGCCACTGTGTTGTACATGGTGAGACGTAATGCCCGAAATTCCGTATTCTCGGCACACTCTTGGCGCTGTGGACCTTGGAATATTGCATTCCCTAACGATTCCCGAAATGAACTGTCCCATACGTCTAGCTCTAATTATCCTTCCGAGTTCAGAGTCCATTAATTCCCGTCGTGCGGCCAAAATGACGTCGGAAACCTTTTCCCAAGAAACATCTGAATAAAAATGATAGCTCCACTAATGCATTGCCCTTTCATGCGCCGTGTAAGCGATACTACCGCCGTCTGTATATGTGCGTATCACTGTCCCACGACTTTTGCCACCTCAGTGTATGCCACGAAGTGATCCGTTATAGGAAGGACACAACACCAGCCGAGCAAGGTAATGGATGTGCAATAGCTCATAAATATTGCTCACCACTGCAATCAAATCTTTAACTCTTTGCACGTCCGTTGTTCACTAGCATCCAGTAAAAAGGGCCCTTCGTCTCCCTCACCTCTATGCAGGCTCGCACAATCTGTGATTTCATATGCCAACCAGGACCTGGCCCCTCCCTCCACATTAGTAGAACCATTAGTATAATTTTTATATTAACTACAAATTTGTAAGCGTAATAAATTCCACTGAATCACCTGATGGAAGATACGTCCTCTTAGCCAGCATCTATTGAATGTAATAATTAATTATTCTTCATGGTTACCAGAACATACACTTTTCAAATGCCGGGCTGTGAGTCGTCCGTTTTGTATATCGGCAGTTGGCAGCTTTTTAGGCAGGCAAGCAGAACGTCCCGTGGTTAGCCATTATAGCGTGTCCGATGGGGAGCCCGGCGCCGTCATGACGTTATCATTTTCCTCTGTTCCGTACTCTCACACATGCCCCGTCCTGGCCACCCTTTCAGAACTGGACGATTTCATACCATCTGCCTTGAAATTGTCTGTCTCTCTATTTACTTGCTTTGCTATTCGGCACGCTGCTTCAGAAACTTTCTTTTACACTTAGAAGAGTACATATATAACATTATATCTTCTGTCTACAGTTGAAAAGAATGTGTGAGACAGAACTGCAGCAGAAAATCGTGTATGCCCTTGAGAAGAATAGTATGTGCCATTGTAAAGACAATGTTAATGCATTTGCTCAACATTGTGACTAAGTTGTTTACACACAAGCGCACATAGCTTATCATCTTACTGATGCTTCCGAAATAAGCTATATTCTTAAGTTGTGTGATCATGGATCGATATGTTGCACCGCAGAAAGATATCGGCAAATGCCAAATTTTATTAAAGTATTCACCTGCCAGCGCTAAGTCAAAGCATGCCAGAGCGACATCGGTGCACATGTGTTGGCAACACACCAATACTGTATTTGTTTCATACTCCACTTGTTCTGATCATGGTCATTCTCATTTAACTGTATCGCAAGATTGTTTCTCCTCTTTAACGTGTTCCAATGTGTTCCAGTGTGCTCCTAATATAAATTTTAAGTTATGTAAGGAGTTTTAAAATTGCTTGGGCAGTTGTTATAGCTGGGAGTGTTCTCGAATCTGACGCATCTGGTAAGATGGTCCGTTGGTTAAAGTTGCTTTAGTGACCAGAAGTTGTGTACAATTTTTGAAATAAGCTACATGTGGGAGTAACTGCTGTTATTGTTAAAACATGTTGTGTTCAGCGCTACGCTCTTTACGTAGTTGGACTTCAGCTGTGTTTCAACGAGCGCTACTAAGTTTATTTTTTGCTGTCTGCCGTTTAACTATTTTCATTATTCAAGAACTTGTTTAATTATTCAAGGAATTTGTTGCTTTGTGTTTTAAGATTATTTTGGGAAACCAGGGTTGTACTATTTTTTAAAATTGTGAATTTTGAACTTTTTTTAATCGTGAAATTTGATTGTCTCTCTCTACGGTATTGACCCGTTAAAGACATTACGTGGCGCAATGCATGTTTTAACTGTGCCACATACATCTACTGGATATTTAATGTAAAATTCGTGCTGAGTTTTTTTTTTTTTTTTGGTCATCAGTCTACTGACTGGTTTGATGCGGCCCGCTACGAGTTCCTTTCCTGTGCTAACCTCTTCATCTCAGAGTAGCACTTGCAACCTACGTCCTCAATTATTTGCTTGACGTATTCAAATCTCTGTCTTCCTCTACAGTTTTTGCCCTCTACAGCTCCCTCTAGTACCATGGAAGTCATTCCCTCATGTCTTAGCAGATGTCCTATCATCCTGTCCCTTCTCCTTATCAGTGTTTTCCACATATTCCTTTCCTCTCCGATTCTGCGTAGAACCGCCTCATTCCTTACCTTATCAGTCCACCTAATTTTCAACATTCGTCTATAGCACCACATCTCAAATGCTTCGATTCTCTTCTGTTCCGGTTTTCCCACAGTCCATGTTTCACTACCATACAATGCTGTACTCCAGACGTACATCCTCAGAAATTTCTTCCTCAAATTAAGCCCGGTATTTGATATTAGTAGACTTCTCTTGGCCAGAAATGCCTTTTTTGCCATAGCGAGTCTGCTTTTGATGTCCTCCTTGCTCCGTCCGTCATTGGTTATTTTACTGCCTAGGAAGCAGAATTCCTTAACTTCATTGAGTTCGTGACCATCAATCCTGATGTTAAGTTTCTCGCTGTTCTCATTTCTACTACTTCTCATTACCTTCGTCTTTCTCCGATTTACTCTCAAACCATACTGTGTACTCATTAGACTGTTCATTCCGTTCAGCAGATCATTTAATTCTTCTTCACTTTCACTCAGGATAGCAATGTCATCAGCGAATCGTATCATTGATATCCGTTCACCTTGTATTTTAATTCCACTCCTGAACCTTTCTTTTATTTCCATCATTGCTTCCTCGATGTACAGATTGAAGAGTAGGGGCGAAAGGCTACAGCCTTGCCTTACACCCTTCTTAATACGAGCACTTCGTTCTTGACCGTCCACTCTTATTATTCCCTCTTGGTTGTTGTACATATTGTATATGACCCGTCTCTCCCTATAGCTTACCCCTACTTTTTTCAGAATCTCGAACAGCTTGCACCATTTTCTATTGTCGAACGTTTTTTCCAGGTCGACAAATCCTATGAAAGTGTCTTGATTTTTCTTTAGACTTGCTTCCATTATTAGCCGTAACGTCAGAATTGCCTCTCTCGTCCCTTTACTTTTCCTAAAGCCAAACTGATCGTCACCTAGCGCATTCTCAATTTTCTTTTCCATTCTTCTGTATATTATTCTTGTAAGCAACTTCGTTGCATGAGCTGTTAAGCTGATTGTGCGATAATTCTCGCACTTGTCAGCTCTTTCCGCCTTCGGAATTGTGTGGATGATGCTTTTCCGAAAGTCAGATGGTATATCGCCAGACTCATATATTCTACACACCAACGTGAATAGTCGTTTTGTTGCCACTTCCCCCAATGATTTTAGAAATTCTGATGGAATGTTATGTATCCCTTCTGCCTTATTTGACAGTAAGTCCTCCAAAGCTCTTTTAAATTCCGATTCTAATACTGGATCCACTATCTCTTCTAAATCGACTCCTGTTTCTTCTTCTATCACATCAGACAAACCTTCACCCTCATAGAGGCTTTCAATATATTCTTTCCACCTATCTGCTCTCTCCTCTGCATTTAACAGTGGAATTCCGGTTGCACTCTTAATGTTACCACCGTTGCTTTTAATGTCACCAAAGGTTGTTTTGACTTTCCTGTATGCTGAGTCTGTCCTTCCGACAGTCATATCTTTTTCGATGTCTTCACATTTTTCCTGCAGCCATTTCGTCTTAGCTTCCCTGCACTTCCTATTTATTTCATTTCTCAGCGACTTGTATTTCTGTATTCCTGATTTTCCCGGAACATGTTTGTACTTCCTCCTTTCATCAATCAACTGAAGTATTTCTTCTGTTACCCATGGTTTCTTCGCAGCTACCTTCTTTGTACCTATGTTTTTCTTCCCAACTTCTGTGATGGCCCTTTTTAGAGATGTCCATTCCTCTTCAACTGTACTGCCTACTGCACTATTCCTTATTGCTGTATCTATAGCGTTAGAGAACTTCAAACGTATCTCGTCATTCCTTAGTACTTCCGTATCCCACTTCTTTGCGTATTGATTCTTCTTGACTAATGTCTTGAAATTCAGCCTACTCTTCATCACTACTATATTGTGATCTGAGTCTATATCTGCTCCTGGGTACGCCTTACAATCCAGTATCTGATTTCGGAATCTCTGTCTGACCATGATGTAATCTAATTGAAATCTTCCCGTACCTCCCGGCCTTTTCCAAGTATACCTCCTCCTCTTGTGATTCTTGAACAGGGTATTCGCTATTACTAGCTGAAACTTGTTACAGAACTCAATTAGTCTTTCTCCTTTTTCATTCCTTGTCCCAAGTTCATATTCTCCTGTAACCTTTTCTTCTACTCCTTCCCCTACAACTGCATTCCAGTCGCCCATGACTATTAGATTTTCGCCCCCCTTTACATACTGCATTACCCTTTCAATATCCTCATACACTTTCTCAATCTGTTCATCTTCAGCTTGCGACGTTGGCATGTATACCTGAACTATCGTTGTCGGTGTTGGTCTGCTGTCGATTCTGATTAGAACAACCCGGTCACTGAACTGTTCACAGTAACACACCCTCTGCCCTACCTTCTTATTCATAACGAATCCTATACCTGTGATACCATTTTCTGCTGCTGTTGACATTACCCGATACTCATCTGACCAGAAATCCTTGTCTTCCTTCCACTTCACTTCACTGACCCCTACTATATCTAGACTGAGCCTTTGCATTTCCCTTTTCAGATTTTCTAGCTTCCCTACCACGTTCAAGCTTCTGACATTCCACGCCCCGACTCGTAGAACGTTATCCTTTCGTAGATTATTCAATCTTTTTCTCATGGTAAACTCCCCCTTGGCAGTCCCCTCCCGGAGATCCGAATGGGGGACTATTCCGGAATCTTTTGCCAATGGAGAGATCATCATGACACTTCTTCAATTACAGGCCACATGTCCTGTGGATACATGTTACGTGTCTTTCATGCAGTGGTTTCCATTGCCTTCTGCATCCTCATGTCGTTGATGATTGCTGATTCTTCCGCCTTTAGGGGCAATTTCTCACCCCTAGGACAAGAGAGTGCCCTGAACCTCTATTCGCTCCTCCGCCCTCTTCGACAAGGCCGTTGGCAGAATGAGGCTGACTTCTTATGCCGGAAGTCTTCCGCCGCCTCGTGCTGAGTACTTGGTGAATAAAAATTTTAGCGGTAATAGCAACTCACAGCTCAATCCTGTCCCACCACTCCGTCTTGAGACACACGTTCAAATTTTTATGTCTTGTTTTTTAGGACATTTTTTCGCTGTTGACTTTGAACTGTACCGTATTCCCGCTTTGTTGTCAAGGAGATCATTGGCGTAAGTTACTAGGAATCAATAGGAGGCGCGCCATCGAACTGAAAACATTCCATTCCACTGGTCGGACGTCGGAACGTACTTAGATAGCTGCTGGTCTTTTAATTAATGACTTTGTAGATGTGAGAAGTTTAACCGCTCTCGAGAGTCAAAGCGAGGATGGCGACCGTTATTTAAACTGATCTTGTGTGTGCGACAGAGTAAAGAATTAATTCGGTACTGCCAATAGGCATTTCGATTAGATACTGATGTAAATGGAAATATATTTTTCTAAAGTGCAAAGTTATGAGATCCGGTATTGGATATCGAGATTGATCTTGTTTTATTTCCAGCCTTTTACTACCGCGAATGTTACGAATCCTGCTGAAGAGATCGATGCGGTCAACAAGTAATTTGGTACGGCGGTCGTTTGAAATTTAGCAGCAACTGTAGCATGTGTACAGTTGACGAACGGCACAGAAACTTTTACCTTATGGCTGCTGACTACGAGCAGTTATGAAACCACCCCGGGTGTTGTCGATGAAGCATTAATGAGCCAGTCACTTAATTAGCCACACCGCAAACAGCTCTCCGGTCGTGCACCGAGGTAAAGCCTGGTAAACTAGGAGTGCTGACTGAATGTGTGCCGTGTTGCATACATCTCGCTATGCTACGTTCACTACTTTCGTCCTTCTATATAATGGGCAAAAAAGGAATGCCGATAACAGTTTAACGTCCAGTCGAGTGCGAGGCAATTAGAGAGGAAGCACAAGGTAAGATGGGGAAGAAAGTAGGTGGAGCACATTCAAAGGAACCTACCCGATACGTACCTTAAATGATTCAGGGAAATCTCGGAAACCGAAATCTGATGGCCGAACCTGGATTCGAACGGCTGTTTTCTCTTATGCGACTCAAGCTTTAAGCACTGTATCACCTCGTTCGGTGGGAGAAAATTCACACTATATATTAGTATTATTTGTGTGTAATGAACAGCTTATGAACATCATAAAAAAATTAATTTGGAGAAATGTCAGATAGAATTGAAATTTAAACGTCAGCGTGGAGATAATTCAGTGATAACAGGTTTGTACATCATGGATTAAAACTAGACTTCAGGTTTGCAAGAGTTAACATTATTAAAGACAAATCATTCAGTATCGAGTCATGACACACCTGTGATTCGAATTCGTGTGTTACTTAACTTAAAATACGTTACCAACTTCTTAAAAGTATTATCTACTTTTAAGAACCTGATAAAGCAATCATGTCTTCCCGAAATATTTCTTGTTTTAAATTAAATAAATCACACGTATGAACCACGACTGTGTCGTAATCTCTGTACTCATATAGTAATTCAATTCCACTATGTTTTCACAAAAAATAACAGATTTATTATTTCTCTTAGAGACTTTTAGTATTAAGGAGAAAATGTGCAAAATAAAATTAGCAACCAGGTTTGGGAGTGAAAGCTTAATAGCCTCGTTGAACTCGTCTACAAAATGGTATATTTGAGGTGGCCGGAAACGACATCTGGGTAGAACGCCAAGGAGCAGGGGGGACATTAAGCGGCTTGTTGTTCCAGTTGGAATCTGAAGTTCATGTTCTTAAGCAACTTTATAATATGACAGAAAAAGAGTGTGCAAAACTGATTTTTAATCTGAATTACAATAGACAGTAGTAAGACGAGAACTTTAAGAGCGCAAAAGACAAACGAAGTCGACATGAAAGAGAATGTTACGGATACGGTGGCGGAACTTGAATAAACCAGCAATAGGAAAGAAATGAACTTGGGACGAATCTGCAATGCGAACGAGCAGCTCGGGTATAGAGACAGGAATGTGTTACGAACCAAACACAGAAGCAATTAACATAAAAAACGAAAAATGCAACAACAACAACAAAACAAACGGTTAGGTCTGTTCTCTCAGGCATAGCTGCAATTGTGAAACAGGTTATATTTTCACATATGCAATGAAATTAAGGATCAGCTGATGATGGTAAATATACACTGAAACATGTTTGGGTACTCTGAGATGGTTCAAATGGCACAGGAGATGTAATCTTAGCAGGCCACCTCATAAGACTAATTACAAACAATAAAAGAAAGGCAAGAACAGGGATTTTCCTGGTTAGTGGAAGCGGGTCCAAGTGAAATAGATAGACGGTAGTCTGCTAATTTGGAGATGCCGAGACGTTATCAGCCTGACACATGGATGGCGCTAATATGGAATTAATTTTTTGTATGTGAGGTTGGTACATTTTGCGCAATAACGCAGGTTAAGTTTTAGCGTGTGCGCAGTAGCTGCCTTTACTCGTTGGCACAGAGTCGTGTATTGTGACAGACTCTACAACACAGTACATGACATAATAGCACAGCATTACTTTTGAAGTATTTAATTTTATTCTCCTTCATGAATGCGACGTTTTGAGCCGGAGCTCAGGCGTCAAGCATTCAATGGAAACACTCTGACACTCCTGTCTGTAAGTAATTCAAAATGCAACCGTCAGGTGATGACGTCATGGAAACCATCTTTTGCATTGACTATGGTACAATTTTCTGTGACTTTCCTGGAGCAGCAACGCAATATCTAAAACTTTCTTTACTGAGATACGACTGGGAACAAAATCAAGCCCGCGCCGAAGAGGAAAGGTCCGGGATGGCAGATGAAATACGCTCTTCTTCTTGGAAAGAACGCTGCACACATTTACGACACAACTGAACCGTAGTTGGTTGCGATCTTCTGGCTCATCCGCTTGACAGACATGACCTTTCCCCTTTGGATTTTTGTTTGTTCCCTGGCAATAAGTTTTGTGTGGCATCAAGTTCAACGGCAGCGAAAAGATAAAAAAGTACAAAACTATCTCCGAGATCAAAGTAAAGAATCCTTTGCTGAGAGGATAACAATTTTTGTTTATTTATCTATTTGTTTGTTTCCGACTGTTTGGATACGGCCTGTCACGAATTTCTATGCCAACGTTTTTATCTCAGAGCAGCGCTTCAGTTATCTTCTGGATGTGTTCCAGTCTCTGTCTTCCCCTACAGTTTTTTCGCTCTTCAGCTCCCTCCTGACGTCTTAACACATGTCCTATTATACTGTCCATTATCCTCGGTAGCATTTTCCATATTTTCCTTTCTTTGCCGATGTTCCGGAGAACCTTCTCATTACTTACCTATTTTAAACATTCTTCTGTAGCACCACATCTCAAATGCGTCGATACTCTTCTGTCTCAGTTTTCCCACAGTCCAAATTTCACTACCGTACAATGCTGTGCTCACAATGTACATTCTCAGAAATTTCTTCCTCAAAATTAAGGCCCATGTTTGTTACTAGTAGACTTACCTTGACCAGTAATGCCCGTTTCGCAAAAGCTGGTCAGCTTTTTGTGTCCTCCTTGCTCCGTCCGTCTTATTTTCACAATGAGATTTTCACTCTGTAGCGGAGTGTGCGCTGATATGAAACTTTCTGGCAGATTAAAACTGTGTGCCGGACCGACACTCGAACTCGGGACCTTTGCCTTTCGCGGGCAAGTGCTCTCTCAGTCTGGAAACATAGCCCAGGCTGTGGCTAAGCCATGTCTCCGCAATATCCTTTCTTCCAGGAGTGCTAGTTCTGCAAGATTCGCAGAAGAGCTGTGAATTTCGGAACGTAGGAGACGAGGTACTGGCGGAATTAAAAGCTGTGAGGACGGGTCGTGAATCGTGCTTGGCTAGCTCAATCGGCAGAGCACTTGCCCGTGAAAGGCAAAGGTCCCGAGTTCGAGTCTCGGTCCGGCACACAGTTTTAATATGTCAGGATGTTTCAAGAGTTATTTTGCTGCCTAGGTAGCAGAATTCCTGAACCTCATCTGCTTCGTAATGGCCTATTCTGATGTTAAGGTTCTCACCCTTCTCTTTCATGCTAATTGTCATTACTTTCGTCTTTCTTTGATTTACTCTGACTCTGTATTCTGTACGCAAAAGACAGTTCATTCGTTCAGTACGCAACAGCCTACAAAGGCGTCTATGTAGTCGGAAGACACGAACAGTCAGGACCTGGGAGGAGGGCTGGTGAAAACCACTGAACATCATTTGTTATTAATTAGCTCCTCCAAAATGTTATTAACCAATAAGAAATTAATTAACACTTGTGCTTCCGGACTGATGAATCATCATTACTTTCAGAGAACACGATTGTCTTTTATTTGAAAAGAAAAAATGTTAAAGTTCAGCTTGAAGAAAAATTAGTAAACTCCAAATACCGGGTGCTAAACAATTTTGAGATTCTTCACTATTTTAAAAGGATTGCAAATCAGACACATTAAATATTAATGAATTAAAATTAACCAGCCCGCCGTCATATCGGGGCAGAAGCCCGCTTGCGGCTCAAGAGGCCTCCCGAGCCTAGAGCTCGGGGCCCAGCCTCTGGCGACAACAAGACGCGCCATAACATATACAGCAAACACTCTCCTAAACAGCGAAGGGGTAAAACAAGACTAAAGCTTTTGGTCCAATTCTGAAAGATATCACACTTAGAGTGGCTATAAACATAGGGATATGCAAGAGTCAAAGGTCACTTTAATGTAAAACAAGTATTTGAGTGTCATATAAAACATTCCACTTACTCTGCAAAAGAGTAAGGAAGGAGATATAATACTACTTCAAGAACCAAGACACTGCCACTGATTGAAGTGTATTTCCTGTCTTAATATCAACACAGTGGTAGGATGAAATCCAAACCAAAATTGACCACAGGCCACAAGGTCTTAAAGTCAAAATCACGAGAAAATAACAGTTGAAACTTATACTTAAAATCAAGAGCGTACAGTTTTAACGCATACTCTAAACAGATAAGCCAGTTTCTATAGTTGAGCACAAGCAAGCAGGCCCTTCAAATAAGTACCAATTAAATGCAAAATGCGGGAACGCGACACACTGAACTTGAAAACCAAGCGGAAGGCAAGCTCCAAGGTGCTTCAAACAAAGTGCAGACAACCGAGACAAGTTTCTGGCGAGCCTTACAACTGGCGCTCACCCACAAATAGTGGGAGGGAGGACGTGGCTCTGCCATCGTCTGGAAAATAAAAAACGGCGTTGATCCGGTGTGCGGCAAAATTCCACGATGAAGGAGTACCGAGCGACTAGGGCAGCTAGGGACACGATTCGTAGCCCTTGCTGAATCGCGTTGACTTGTCCAGGAGGAACCCCGAAACCATCACATCACGCCAACAACCGCACCGTGCTGTAAAATAAACGTCGGCTCACGACATTCGCACCATGAAATCCGTGCACCACTAATCTTGGCCAGTTGTGCCCCAAGAAGCACACAGGCTCCGCAGAACACAACTGCTAACCTTCACCTCGACCATCACATTCTTCCTACAACAGAGAGAGTCGAAGACCCTCGCACTGACAAAGGAAGTATAGAACTCGTCGGGCCCGAGCTATCAGCCACGCAGCACGGCTCACAACGGAATCTGTAATTCCTCTTCACTTTCACACAGGATAGCAATGTCATCAGTGAATCTTATTGATGATATCTTTTCACCCTGAAATTTAATCCCATTGTAGAACTTGTCTATTATTTTGTCATTGCTTCCTCGATGTATAGATTAAACAGTAGGGGCGAAAGATTATATCTCTTAATCCGAGCATTTCTTTCTCAGTCCTCCACTCTTATTGTACCCTCTTGGTTCTGTTACATATTGTTTATTACCAGTATTTCCCTACAGTTTATCTCTATTTGTCTCAGAATTTCGAACGTCTTGCAGCATTTTACATCGAACACCTTTTCCATGTCGAAAAATTCTATGAACGTTCTTTATTTTTCTTCAGCCTTGCTTCCATTATCAACGGCAACGTCAGAACTGCGTCTCTGGTTCCTTTACCTTTCCTGAAGTCAAACTGACCGTCATCTCACAGATCCTCAATTTTCTTTTCCATTCTTCTGTATATTACTCTTGTCAGCAGGTTGGATGCATGAGCTGTTAAGCTGATTGTGGGATAATTCTCGCACTTGACGGCTTTGCGATCTTCGGAATTTTGTGGATGAAGTTTTCCCGAAAATCTGATGGCATATCGTCAGTCTCATACTTCCTATACACCAACGTGAACAGTTGTTTCGTTGCACCTTCTCTCAATTATTTTAGAAATTCTGATGGAATATTGCTTATCACTTCTGCCTTAGTTGACCGTAACTATTGCAAAGCTCTTGTAAATCCTTATTGTAATACTGGATTCCATATCCCTTCCCTATTGATTCCTGTTTCTGCTTCTATCATGTCATTAGAGAAGTCCTCCCCGTCACAGAGGCCTTCAGTGTACTCTTCTCACCCATCCGCTCTCTCCTCTGTACTTCACAGTGGAATTCCCGTTGCAATGTTAATGTTACTGCCCTTGCTTTCAACTTCATCGGACGTTTTTTTGAATATTCTATATGCTGAGTCAGTCGTACCGACTATAAATTCTTTTTACATTTCTTCACACGCAGCTATATCATCTTTGCTTCCATGAGTTCCTATTTATTTAATTCAAACGTGACTATTATTTGCGTATTCCTGTATTTTCCTGAACATCTTTGTAATTCCTACTTTCGTAGAGATGTCCATTCCTCTTCAGCTGTATTGCCTACTGAGCAATTCCTTATTGCTGTCTCTATAGCCTTAGAAAATTTCAAGTGTATCTCGTCATTTCTTAGTACTTCCGTTTCCCAATTATTTGCATATTGATTCTTCCTGACTAATCTCTTAAACTTCGGCCTACTCTTCAACACTACTATATTGTGATCTGAGTCTATATTTGCTCCTGGGTACGTCTTGCAATCTAATATCTGATTCTGGACTCTCTGCCTGACCATGATGTAATCTAACTGAAATGTTCCAGTAACAGCTGGCCTTTCCAAGTGTACATCCTCCTCATGTGGTTCTCGACCTGGGTATTCGCTATTAATAGCAGAAATTTAATACATAACTCAATTAGTCTTTGCTCATTGACTCTTCCTGACTAGTTTCTTGAACTTCAGCCTACTCTCCACTGTCATCGGTATCTACTCCTGGGTATGCTTTACAGTTCAATATCTGATTTCTGAATCTCTCTCGGACCATGAGGTAATCTAACTGAAATCCTCCAGTATATCCTGGTCTTTTCGAAATATATCGCCTCCTCTTGTGAAATTTGAACAGAATATTCACTATTACCAGCTGCAATAACTCTTTCTCCTCTCTCATTCCTACTACCAAGCCCATATTCTCACTTTCTTCAACTCCTTTCTCTACAATTGCATTGCAATCCCCCAAACTATTAGATTATCATCTCCGTTTACTTACTGAATTACCTATTCAGTTTCCTGATATGCTTTCTCTATTTCTTGATCTTCTGTTAACTACGTCGCCATGTATACTTGAAATATTGATGTCGGCGTTGGTTTGCTGTCGATTCTGGTGACAACAACACTATTACTGAAATGTTCATAGTAAATCATTCACTGACCTTCTTTCCTATTCATAATGAATCCTACTCTCGTTATACCATTTTCTGTTGCTGTTGATGTGACTCTATACTCATCTGACCAGAAATCGTTGTCTTCTTCCCATTTCACTTCACTGACCCCCACTATATCTAGATTGAACCTTAGCATTTCCCTTTACAGACTTTCGATTTTCCCTATTTCGTCCAAACTAGAGTGCCCTGAACCTCTGCCTACTGCGCCGCCCTCCTTGACAAGGTCACTGGAAGAACGAGGATGAATTCTTATGATGGAACTCTTCGGCCGCCATTCCTGGTTATTTTTATTCAGTAT
The DNA here is from genome assembly GCF_023864345.2 of Schistocerca serialis cubense. Classification (NCBI taxonomy): domain Eukaryota; kingdom Metazoa; phylum Arthropoda; class Insecta; order Orthoptera; family Acrididae; genus Schistocerca; species Schistocerca serialis. The sequence goes on from NC_064639.1 coordinate 467,673,717, forward strand.
TTAAGCAGTGCCGGGTTTCGAATCTGGAGCCGAGGGCGGTTTGATTACTAGTCAAAGACGCTACGCTACTCCTAGACCACGGATGCATTCTATTAGTAACGTACGAAAACTTATGCCGGACCGTGACTCGAGTCCGGATTCCCGCTTATCGCGGGCAGTCGCTTTAACCATTTCGGCTATCGGTGCAAGCCTCCCGTACCGAACTGAACTTCTATAAGTCACACTGTCTACATCCTAGTATCCTTGTACGATAGTCCCCTACACTTCTGACTTCATACACTTTCAGTATTATTCTGGACTCCCGCTCCAGTGAGAGTGAGACTATGAGTAATAGTGACCAATCATGTTATGCGTTTTTGCTCGGCTTGGCGTGTAATACGATGGCAATACTGAAAAATAATGCCTCCGAATTTTTTATATGGAAACTCTTAAGGCTTATTAAATAAAAAAGCTTTATTAATAATCTACATCTTTAATCTTCATTTCTAGATATTTATTTCTCAACATAGCCAACCTGGCAACGAACACATTTCTCCCAACGAGAGACCAGTTTGTTGAGACCGTCACTGTTGAATGTTTGACGTTCTTGACAGAGCATCTCTTGATCACTATGAAAGTGAAGTCCTAGGTATTCTTTAAGTTATGGAAACAGATGAAAATATATTTGGGCTAAGTCGGGACTGTATGGAGGATGATCGATGATTATTGAACCTAAGGCGTCGGATTATTGCGATCTCACGGCATTCAGGCGTGGTCTGGCATTGTGATACTGAAGAATAGGATGCCCTAAGGGTGGACGAATTCTTGAATTCTGAACTCGATTACAGCATGCTGTTTCTCACACATTGACATAGTTACATTACACACTGCCATGTTACAAGCTACAATTCGGAGCAGTCTTGCGGGAGAAGCCTGCAGATATGTGTAATGACCATAACGTTTGTTTTATTTGAAAAGCTTTAGGAGTTTTTACATAAAAACTTCGGACATGTAACTTTTCAGCACGCCCTCATACTTACGTACAAGGGTGAAATCTGAGTTTGAGCTGTCGGCCGGCGTGGCCGAGCGGTTCTAGGGGCTACAGTCTGGAACCGCGCGACCGCTACGATCGCAGGTTCGAATCCTGCCTCGGGCATGGATGTGTGTGATGTCCTTAGGTTAGTTAGGTTTAAGTAGTTGTAAGTTTTACGGGACTGATGACCTCAGAAGTTAAGTCCCATAGTGCTCAGAGCCATTTTTTGAGATTGAGTTAGTGGGCTACGACGCCAAGTGACTGTGAAGAGCCGTCGACAGGAGGCACCCAGTTACCGGTTATTGTACGTGGTTATTGTGGCTGCATCACCGGCTAGTTTGAACTGGGGCAGGTGTCTACCATCTGTGGCTCTTAACTGTTTTAACTGTGCCCCCGACGAAAGTGTCCCGAACGAAAGTAGTGGCCGACAACAGAATTGTAGTTGAAGACTCCGGTGTGAGTTCTCTAAGAGAGGTGCCTCTCACGACGCCCTACCTTTGAAGTGTCTCACAATGGCAGGATCTCTACGCTGGTTTCCTACAGAACTTCTATGCGTGTATCAGTACATCTTTTTGGGGAGCCCAAATTGTTCCTCTCGCCAATGGAATTATACAGTAGCAAATTAAGTACAACTGTGTGACGGTTTCTTTTCCTCTGTTACCAGATAGGCAAACTCGCCAAAACATTCGTCTCTGCGAATGTTTCTCCTCAGTCGTTTAGTGGCTCCGATGTTTGCTAAACTAGGTGTTTTACGGAGTCGCCGATTTGTCTTTCCCATCAATTACTCGCCACCGGCCTACAGGGCATCAACAAACAGTGTTCTGTGTCCCGTGCCGGTCACCTCAGTCTTCAGACACAGTCATAAGCTCGTCGCCGCCTTGTCGCGCACTCGCAGACACGAGGCGCAGTGGGGCAGCAGCCGGCGATGGACATTTGGCGTAGTGGGCTTGCAAGTTCCCGCTATGCTCCGAAGTCTTTTTGGGAATCACGTGCTGTTTGTCGCAATGCCATGCGACGAAGGAGGACGTTTCATGAAAATTACTGGACCGGACGTACATCTACTGAACGTACATAGAAAAATCCGGTATAATTCAAGATGGTATGATTTCAAGCTACTATTTGTTTAATTTTATTAGGAATTAAAAAGAAAACAGGAAGCCTATCTAAAATATCTTCAGGAAAAAGTACGACTTAAGAGTAGAATATATTTGAAAAAGAAAAACTGCTAAACAAGAATGTGAAAAAGCAACAGGTCAAGCTGGGACAAATGTATGAATAATCCAGAAAATAACGTATAAGTGAGCTATAAAATGACGTTCATGAACAACAGGCCTTGCCTATACAGGAATCAAAAATATGCATTTGACACTAACACAGTCGGAGGGAAACAGTGGGGAGAACAGTAAAAAATATTGTGGTACGACTAAAACTTAATGGAAGAAGCAGAAATGTGTGGAGGTGGGTAGGGGTAGATGTACTGACATTAGGAGAATTAGAAGATGCTTTAAAACAATGGAAAATCGAAAGGCAGTTAGTACAGATTTTATTAATAACGAGTTATTAAAATACGGCAGCATTTCTCCTTAAACTATGCTTTTTACATTTACTAAATTTACGCTGGGAGAAAGCGACAATGCTGGAAATACTCAATTTTTAATAAAGGCGATCGAAATGACTCTAATAGGAGAATAACTGCTTTACGGCTACATGTAGAGTAAATTCAAAATTTTAGGTTTAAGGTTAAGACTAACGCCGGACGCAATTTTAACTATAAATCAGTGTAGATTTACATTTTGACGAACAACAATGGATAATTCAATTTGAAGATATGAATAAGTATAAGAAGAGAATCTTATAATGAGTCACACATAGCTTTTATCGATTACGTCAAGGCGTTTGGCAAATTAAACTGAACGAGATCCTGTCAGCATTACAAGAAAACAAAATTCCGCGGCACTTGGTGTGGGCCATAAAAGTGTTGTACCATGAAACTAAATTTGTAATAAAAACAAAGAACAAAATAAGAATGGCACTATAACGAACCAAGGAACTAAACAAGGTTGCAGTATTTCCCCAGTTTTATTCAGTTTATACGTAAATGTCGTGACAAAAATGTGGAATGACGGAATAGAAAAGAACAAAGGAGTAAAACTAGGCAAGGACCATTAAATAAGAACATAAAGTATTCTGACGACCAGGCTGTAGTCGCCACTTCAGAGGAAGAATTAGAAGCAATATTTTTAAATGAAACCAAATTTGCCAAAATTATGTCAAAATGTCTGTATAAGAGACAAAAGTAATGACATTTCGAGGAAAACAACTGGGGTGATCAAAAATAGTGCTAGAAAACAAAAGTCAAGTAAGTAAGTCGTTTTAACTACCTGGGCAGCGGTACTTCCTTTATTATGATAAAGATATAAAGAATAAAACAGCAAAATTTCAGGTTGCTTGCGGAAGAATGAAAAGAACATCAAACAAAACGACACCTAAAGAAACGCAAATGAAATTCCATAAAACGCTAGCGGTTCCAGAGCTACGGTACGGATCTGAGGTTTGGATAGCCAACAAGGAAGACATAAGTCGAATAGTGACATCAGAAAAGAAATAACTCAGATTAGTAAAACGATATAAAGTAGAAGATAGAATAAGAAACGAAGACATAACAAATGAACTTAAAACAATTCCAATAACAGAAAAAAGACACACATAAGCAAAAATAGAAGGAACATATTAAGAGAATATAAAAAACAGACATCCCAAAAAAGTTTTACAGTACACACTCAAAGGGGTGAAGGGCTTAGATCGGTCCAGGAAGCGACTGAGCTAAGAAGATAAAGCCGGAACCGGTCACTCGACCCTAGTCCATGTGTGCATTTGATGATGATGATGATGATTTATATCATTTAATGCTAATTGAACGAGGTGCCCAAACCAGTGTTATCAGATATTCCTGAGTTTTCCTTGTTCATTCTTTGAAATTAGAGAACCTAAGTTTATTGTCACAGCGCTTACAGTTTGTGAACTGTGGCGTGCAAAAGCTACAAAACTCATGCATTCGTTACACTCCTAGCCTTTCTTACGTTATCTTCGATCCATATAAATGCCCATTTATGGACTAAGGTTCGGGAATGTCGGCAGATTGAAGAGAAGTTAATATGAAGGCTGGAAGATAAAATAAATTTTGATAACAGATGTAGAAAAGCCATTATTTTGATTTCATAAAATTTTGAATAATATTTTCCGTTTACCGAAACAACTGTCTACGAAGGTCAGCGTTATTGGAATAATCAGCGTAATATTTTCCTCTCTTTCTTTTTTATTTCCTTCATGAAAAATTTACCTTATTATTTCGAATTGGTAAGAGAACAAGATAGCAGGTGTCGTTTGTTAATACAATCTATAACTTCTGAGAACGGGTTACAGCAATACTTGTAGTCCTGTGGGTTACATTAAGTGCCAAAGAGAGGTATGCGAAGCGTTACTCGTGTCACATATTCAATAATATAATTTTTCCCACTGAAGAATCATAAAATTTTAGAAACTGAATATGACAATAGCAGACAAAAATGTAGCTTCTAGGCATATGCTCAACGCACGAAAAATATGGCTATCTTCTGATACTTCGATGTTTGTAAGTGAGAGGGGAAGAAAGATCAAAATATTATGATGATGAAATAATGTGTGCATACACGTGTGTAAGGGCCGATCAAAAAAATTGCGTTCGAAAACTGTACAGTCTAGAACCTACATGTCATTCAAGCAAAATCGCAATGAGCATTAAGGTAATCAGAGCACTGACGCTCCAGCTTGAAAATACCCGTTTGGTATCATGTAGTGTCCTGCTGCACATCCTCGTCCGATCAGAATCGTCGACCATTCCAGGTCTGTTTTTAAGGGACCGAAGGCGTGATAATCGCATGGGAGAGATCAGGACTATAGGGTGGGTGCTCGCGTGTCTCCCAGTAGAAGTGGCGAAACTTTTGCTTTACGATATTCGAGGTATGGGGACGTGCGTTATCCTGAAGCAGCAGTCCCTTTGTCGCAGATTTCCCGGACGTTTCGCCTTAATGGCACGCTGTAATTTCCCCAGCGTTGCGCATTACCGTTCCCAGTGATGTAACATCAGGTTTCTCAGTATTCAAAGTACAGGGTGAGCATCAGCTTCCAAGCAGATGGCTGGCTGTTGAGCGTCCTGGGACGAGAGGACTTGGGATGGCGCTACTACATCATCGATGCTTTCGACTCCGGGTCCCAGTGGTCCGTAATGGATGAGGCTGGCCTCCCAGATATTCTAGCATCATGTGTCGAATCTCGCAAGGGAATTTGCCGCACTATTTCACAATATGCTGCTTCCTACATATTCTTCATTCTCCAATGGATGTGTGCCGGTGTTTGAATTTAGTAATAACGTCACCATAGTTCACCTTCCCGCATTTAACTCATGCCAGTCGGAAAGACACGAATGGCACACTAATCTCATGCTTTTGTTGCTTATATCGGAGTCGCGCTACATTGCAAATGAGCTGAAGCAACGCGAACGGAAACTTTTTCATCATGAGTGAAATTGTCATTGCGTGTACTTCATTATCACTCTACGCCGATTTTGTCCTGTTACGAGTATGCTCGTCGCCTCGTTCATGACGTCCTTTACTTGAGCCACGAGTTTCTGGCCTGCCCATTCGAGAGCACCTGTCCAGGTCACGAATAACGCGTGAACTCGATGCGCGTGGTGACCACCTCTGGCATCCTGCAATGGCTCTCCGGATGACGGCTGCAGTGCCTTGTCTGACGAGGCATATTCCAGGATTTTCAACGTCTTTTACACAAGGCTGCTTATGCCACCCTCGGACAAACGCATTAGAACTTTTAGAATCCAGTGGGATGTCACTGCTGCTATTTTGAAGACATTCCAGAATTAGATTCGAATGCGAAAACGTTGGGTAATGTCTACTGACCGGAACGGGCTCCACGTCGGAAAATAAGAACTTTTTTATGTAAAAGTTCCAGCCTCGCCGCTATTTTCACCTCGCCCTGTGCACGAGGCCGGGGAGCGAGATTGGTGAAGCTGATGGTACGAGTATTTAGGAGCGGGAGGCGCCCCTGTCGCGGTGGGGGCCGCAGCCCGGATGCAGCTGACGCAGCGCGGTTTGCCTACACGTCAGGCGCAGCTCCCGCGCTGTCATCCGGTAGCGCCGCAACCGCCGAGTCTGACAGCGCACAGTAGCGTCGCCTCGCCGCATTGCCGGCTGCGTGCTGGCCTAAAAACACGTTTTTAAAACGTTCTATGTTCACACGTAGTGACTAGCGGTCACTGCTGTACCGTGGATAATACACTTCCTTTTCCAATAAAAACACTGTTCCAGCTTTTGGAAGTCTTAGAAGGCAAGATAATCGTCGTGAAACGAATTTAGAGACACGCTATTATTATCGTAGCGGGTCAGTGCTGCCCGCACAAAAGTGTAACAGAATGCTCAAACGAGAATGTTTGGAGAAAAAGGCGTGTTTCTAGCGAAACCCTGTTGGGTGACCATAATGAATATTCAATTTGCAGCAGAGTGTGCGCTGATTTCAAACTTCCTGGCAGATTAAAACTGTGTTCCAAACGACTATTCGAATCTGGGACCTTTGTCGTTTGCAAGCAAGTGCTCTACCGACCCTCGATAACCTCGCAGCTTTACTTCCGCCGGTACCACTTCTTCTACTTTTCAAACTCCACAGTTATCCTCCACACCTTGCGGAACTAGCATTCCTGGTATGAAGGACATCGCGGTGAAATGGATTAGCCACAGCCTAAGAGATTGTTCTAAGAATGAATTATCTCTCTGTGAATGATGTGCGCCGATTTGAATTTTGGCCGGCCGGTGTGGCCGTGCGGTTCTAGGCGCTTCAGTCTGGAACCGCGTGACCGCTACGGTCGCAGGTTCGTATCCTGCCTCGGGCATGGGTGTGTGTGATGTCCTTAGGTTAGTTAGGTTTAAGTAGTTTTAAGTTCTAGGGGACTGATGACCGTAGAAGTTAAGTCCCATAGTGCTCAGAGCCATTTGAATTTTCCTGGATGATTATGTGTGCCACACTGTGACACGAAACTGGGACCTTTGTCCTCACCTTTCAAGGTAGGAAGGTGGAGAGGGGAAGGGGGAGGGGGAGATTTGAGTCGTGACTGAATAGCTCATTCGGTAGAGCACTTTCCCGCGAAAGGCGAAGGCCCTGGGGACGAGTTCCAACCTGCATACATTTTTAATCTGCCAGGAAGCTTCTGTTGGGTAAATTTAGAGAACCTATGTTAGACGATGACTATCCGGCCATTCTACTTAACACCATTGCATATTTGGCGTAGAGATAATAAGAGAGATTAGGGGGCATGCAGAGATTCGTAGACGGTAATTTTTTCATGGAGATATATTTCGTGTTTGCATGACCTGACTCAACAGAAAGAAATGGTGCATTTTGACATACAACCACAAATCAACAACCAGAATAACAAATATACAAAAGAAACTGTTGTGGACTGGGGGCTTGAACTTCGATCAAAATCACGCTGCCGCTGTAAAAGACTAATACAAGTGACCTGGTAAGACTGATGCGTGGATTCTATGGCAGGAACACACACAATGAAAGTAACACAGAATAGTGAACAGCGAAGTATATTACTCATCTTTGGTAACGTTGGTTACAACAATTGTAGAATGAGGTTTAGCCTATCTGTCCTGCGTTGACTGCAGTTCCTTGGACACAAGCCAAATAATGGTCTCTCGAGTGAAGTTGGAAGAAAACTAAACTTCTGTCTCTATGTACTATTCAAAGAACAGTTCGAAACTGATAATATTCAGTTAAATCTCTAGGCAGGCGGTCTCTGTCCATATGTGATAATTCAATTCGCTGTTCTGCTTCTACTGTTTTACCTATCGGCCACAGTTTCTGCCTCACTCGACCACTTGATGATTTGAAGGCACAACGAACGTCCTGCAGGAACTCCCTAACAAATTTCGGACTGGCTCAGAACTGACAGCTTCTCGCTCCTGGTTGCTTAAGCGTGCTTCTTTCTTTCTGATGGCGCTGCCGCTCCAAGTGGCGTGACTCTCGCGGGCAGCGTGACTGGTTCCCCCGCAGTGATGTTCCTGCTGCGGACGGACGCCCACGGTACCTCTAGTACTAACGTAAACTCTGCTTGTGTGGTATCTCAGTACATCACAGAAACAAGGATTGCACATTGCTTACAGAACAAGAGACACACCTCAGTCATATTTACAAACAGCAATAGGCAAACCAAATAAATATCAAGGAGCAGGTAGAATATTGAATGCAAATCAGTATATGTGGAAACGGCAGGCAGAAAATTTCAAAACTAGGTATAAAGAACATATAAAGAGGTGCAAATGTGAAAACAACCCTTCTACCTTCGCTGAACAGCTGATAAAAGATGGACGTGACAATCTAACATGGAAACGGACATTAGAATTATTGTAGCGCCTAATTACAACAAAAAACTCCTGACATTAAAGGGAAAGCTGTCATATACAAAGACCCCTAGCAATGAATAAGAAAGTACGAGGCTTGCCCAGAAAGTAATGCACCAAATTTTGCCTCAGTCGAAAACAATGCCACAAATGCGGAACGTTACGTATGTATTACTTGAAGTCTCCTGAGTGAGCGCGCCAAGTTTCCGTCACTTCTGACAGATAGCGTAGCAATAGGACAATTTTAAAATGGCTTCTGTAGGTGATGTACCTTACAAGCAACGTGCAGTCATTGAATTTCTTACTGCAGAGAAGGAAACTGTGGGAAATATTCACAAACGCTTGTGCAAAGTGGATGGATCATCTGCTGTCGACAGAAATACTGTTAGTCGCTGGGAACGGAGGGTGAGGTCATCAGAAGGCGGTTCGGCGGAGCTCCACGATTTGCAGCGGTCGTGGAGACCATCCACGGCTGTCACACCTGACATGTTGCAGCGAGCTGATGTTGTTCGCGAGGACAGACGCATTACGACGCGGCAGTTGGCGATGCATCTGTCAAATAGCAAAGTAAGTGTGTATATAATTATACACTATCTTGGATATTGAAAACTATGCGCAAGATGGGTCTCGCAGTGTCTAACAGTGGATCACAAATCGCACAGAAAAACATTTGTCGTTATTTGTTGCAACGTGTTGAAGCTGAGGGGGAGGCCTTCTTGTCCCGGATTGTGACAGGTGATGAAACCCGGGTTCACCATTTTGAGCCTGAAACAAAACGCCATTTCCACTCCCCACAGAAAAAAATTCAATGCAAGTGCTTCCGCCGGTAAGGTCATGATCACCGTTTTCTGGGACTGTGAAGGTGTGATTCTCGTTGATGTGATGCCAAGAGGCGGTACCATTAATTCAGAAGCATATGTCAACACATTAACAAAACACAAGGTGCACATCTGGCGTCTTTGGTGCGACAGCAACCCAGCACATATTTTGCTGCAACTCGATAGAGCTCGGCCCCACACAAATCTGAGGAATACTGAACGCATTGCAAAACAGGATTGGACACAGTATTACCCCATCCACCCTACAGCCCTGACCTAATCCCCTCCGAATTCCACTTGTTTGGGCCATTAAAGCATACCATTCGTGGAAGACATTTTGAGGACGCTGAGGAGGTGATACACAGTGAAGCTGTGGTTCCGCAACCAGGTTGGGTTGTTTTGTGGGAGGAGACCAGACAGCGAGGTCGTCGGTCTGATTGGATTAGGGAAGGACGGGGAAGGAAGTCGGCCGTGCCCTTTCAAAGGAACCATCCCGGCATTTGCCTGGAGGAATTTAGGGAAATCACGGAAAACCTAAATCAGGATGGCCGGACGTGGGATTGAACCGTCGTCTTCCCGAATGCGAGTCCAGTGTGCTAACCACTGCGCCACCTTGCTCGGTCCCGCCACCAGGACGAGGATTGGTACCGACAGGGAATACACTCCCTTCTTTCGCACTGGAGGAATGCCATAGAATGGAATGAAGATTACGAGGAAAATACTGTGTGTAGATAAAACATCGTTCTTTCGTGTGTGTAATTCTCATTATGTTCAATAAAGAATTGTTGAAGAAAAAAATGCGGTGGATTACTTTCTGGACAACCCTCGTAGTTAATGACCAAGTCAATACAAGCAATAACTCACTGATGGTGTTAGCCACTAAACCACTAAAACAATGACAAACAGAGAAGTGAAACATAACCAGATTGAATCTTTCTCTCCCTCACACGCTCTCTCTCTCTCTCTCTCTCTCTCTCTCTCTCTCTCTCTCTCTCTCTCTCTCTCTCTCTCTCTCTCCCCCCCCTCTCTCTCTCTCTCTCTCTCTCTCTCTCTCTCTCTCTCTCTCTCTCTCTATCAGACACACACACACACAACAAATGAACAAATATAAAACTACATACAGAAACCACAACACAAACAAAAGACAAAGACGAAGAGTAAACACACAACGGCAGACGGCAATATTACACACTGTAGTCATACACATTGAATATACAGCGAAAAGTGTAAGTGAGGTAGCGTGGAAATAAATGTGGTCGACAAAACTCTGAAAATTGGCCATCTGGAGTGTACAGACCGACTAAATACATCTTCAGGACGACAGACACGGGTTAGCAACGTAATAAATCGTAAGTAAAGCCGAATGATAATTTAACCTCAAGAAACTTGCGCAGCGAAAATTGTTTCTAATCTTAATAACTAGAGAATGCGTAATATAATATTTGTAACTGCTAAGTAACGGATTTACTACACAGAGTGTCCCATTTATCTTGCTGACCCAAAAGCCTTAAATGAAAAACATGCAGCGCCGTAGAGGTGGGCCCAACATGCCGAATGGACTGCAGTGAGTGCAGCAAGGTGGAAGTTCCCTGCTGTTTTGGGGTGGCATTATGTGGGGCCGACGTACGCTGCTGGTGGTCATGGAAGACGCCATAACGGCTGTACGATACGTGAATGCCATCTTCCGACCGACAGTACAACCATATCGGCAGCATAGCGGCGAGGCAATCATCTTCATGGACGACAATTCGCGTCCCCATCTGCACATCTTGTGATTGACTTCCTTTAGGATAACGACATCGCTGGAATACAGTGGCCAGCAAGTTCTCCAGACACGAACCCTATCGAACATGCCTGGGACAGATTGCAAAGGGCTGTTTATGGACGACGTGATCCACCAACCACTCTGAGGGATCGCCGTTTAGGAGTGGGGCAATCTGGACCAACAGTAACTTGATGAACTTGTGGATAGTATGTCACGACGAATACGGGGATGCATAACTGCAAGAGGACGCGCTACTGGGTATTAGAGGTACGGGTGTGTACAGCAATCTGACCATCACCTGTGAAGGTCTCTCTGTATGGTGGGAAAACATGCAATGTGTTGTTTTCATGAGCAATAAAAAGGGCGGAAATGATGTTTATGTTGATCTATATTCCAATTTTCTGTGCAGGATCCGGAACTCTCGGAACCGAGGTGATGCAACTCAGCCTAATGGGATAGTAGATTATAGGTCGAATACGAGGGATATGGCCCATCTTCATCCAACACCCTACATTAGCTGCAAAAACGTTGCATCCCATGTAAATGACTACAAGAAGGATCTGGTCACCCTTGTTTTTATGAAGGGGATCGGGATCAGGACAGACACATTCAGTAAGGTATTTGACGCCACTTTCTAGCAGAATTACGGAAGACGTTTTATATTCCCATGTTATGATCGTTTCAAAGGATGATTATCAAAATGAATTTCAGAGTCTGATCGGTAGTAGATAGCGGCACCCACAGTGAAGCCTCATTTCTTAATTTCTTGAAAATCTTCGACTGAGTTCCGCATTACTGCCTAATGAAGAAATTACTGTCTTATGGAAAACCCGTTCATCTTCGTAACTAGATTGAAGACTTTCTAAAAATAATACCCTCCAAATCGTTCTCAACGGAGAGAAACCGACAGATTCGAAAGTAGCTTATTCTATGGTTCAAGGGAGTAGCAAGGTCTTTGCTCAAGTGTCAAAATAAATGAAAAAAACATACAAATGCCCAGGTTTACGGAAGAGATACGAGGGTGTACTGAAAAGTAATGCCTCCGAGTACTTCATTCCTTTCTCAATATCGCTTGAGACAATACGACTGTATCGATATCAGTAATGTGGCACGTTAATTTGTTCCTGGTCGTAATGAAGGAAACGGTGGTGCTAACCTCAACGTGTATGATAGAGCTCTGAGAGGCCTATAACGTACGGCGACCAACGAGAGCCATCGGAATCGATTTGATGAACTCACCAGAGAAAATTGTCGGATAACACAGACACAGCTCTCAGGTTATAACGTAACAACACTTCCGGTTAATTAAGTTTTTTAAATGACCTATGCACCAATTCCTTGTTATATGGAAAAGACATCTATTCCGAAGAATACTGAATATACAGATAAGTGCTGATATAATTATAACCCAATGGTTATCGCGCGACTACTTTTGCATGATAACGACCGAAGGAAATTTTGACAAAAAAGGTAAAAATAAGAAATAGTTAGTGAATTTTGGAGTCAATAAACAGAACATTTTTGGAAGATGATTGTCAACAGCCGTTAAGTAATGTATAAAACGCATATTTGAACCACCAGATGTTTTTATTTTAAATCCAAATTCTACCGGTTTCGGATACAGAGCAGTACTGCTCTGTACACATTAGATTTCGGATTTTTGCTATTAAAGTCCTGTCTGATGTATTTATATTCATGGCATGCACTACACATTTTAAGTAATGACTAATGCAATATGGTGGCTTAAACTATTTTAACCCTTAATCCGTGAAGATGGTCCAAGACCGAAACCGGTAGAATTTGGGTTTAAAATAAAAACAGCTCATGGTTCAAATATGCATTTTATAAATGAACTGAATCTGATATAATTTCAGATTGCAAATTACTTAGGAACGGTCACCAGCTCACTGTATGAGTAAAAATTACTGTTTATAGATTATAATTGCGAACTAATCGCTGATTTATAACCAAAAGCACGGAACCAAATGCACTGACTCGAACTCAGATGTAAAAAGGCAATTAATACCATGACATGAAGATAATCAGAAAACCACCAAAATAATTTGTACTGAACTCATGCACGTAAAAGTTCATTATTTGCAAAATAGTTCGCTTAATGAATAGCTCTGCGTTACTCGCTGTAATACTAACTGTTACTGATTTTTAGAAATATAAATGTTCGAAAATACTTGTTTCCTATTATAGTAAGCTATTTTTGGAAAGTTCGTAATGTTTCATTCAACGAAGAATTAGTTATTTTACACTACACTCTTACGTAATTAGAAAATGTGAGCAGAGGTTGCAATGCACACACACACACACACACACACACACACACACACACACACACACACGCACACACACACACACGAAAAGAAAAAAATAAAATGTATTATTCTGAAGTAATATTTTCTCAAGATTAATTTAAAATCATCCTTTAACTCTTTTAGCGTTAGTCATTATTCTTGAACTACCTGGTCTACCAAGCAACGAAGATCGCTGGTGTTAAATGAGAGTTTTTCTAGGCAAAATATTTATTCACATTTAGCTTTCTTGTACCCATATTTGTCTGTGAAACCTCTGTGATTACCATTTTTAAAAACGCCTCTTCCTCCTCAACTACATACCGAAGTAGGTTTATAGTAGCTCGAGTTCGAATAGACTGCGTTATTCACCTATACTGCACTTTCTTATTCCGCTGACGTTTCAGCAGGCTCATGACCTGAGTCCGTTTATACTTCCGGCGATTCCCCAGCATCTGATTTCGGAACCCTGTCTCTCTCTAAAGTAAGTATCAGCCTGCATGTTCTGGCCTTTTACACGAGTGCTTTCACTCCTTGTGAGTTTTGAACAGCCTATTCACTGTCACTTACTGAAGTTTATTGTCAAACTAGAGAAGTCTTCTTCTCTCTCGCTGTATTGCCGATTCTTTATTCTCCCGTAACTCTGACGTCTGTTCCTTCGCCTGCTGTAGCGATCAAATCTCATTTCATTACCTGATTTTACGTGTTACATTCTTCAAATAGCAAATATAGCATTTTTCTATCTCGGAAACCTCTCTATAACTGCTGGGGACTTAATCACTCCGATTATTGCCTTTATGTCGAGTAGGATTCTCACTGTCATCACTGACTTTTCTGTAGAACAGGATTGAGGAGGAAAGAAAATAAATTCTGCTTGAAAGGCTGTAAGAACAGTATCACTCTAGCCCAGTTAATTATGTGTGGCGGGTCAGATAGAGGAAAGAGCCGATCAAGCCATGTACTCGGAACGACCTCCACATTAAACGGAAAGCTGCTAAGGATGCACGACTTTTCGCAAACATACGTTAATTACGCATGACTTTGACCATGGAGATTATTTGGTTTTAGGTCCCTGAGCAGCAGGGTTATTGGCACTGTTGCTAATCGTGAATATGTTAGTTACTTGGTAGTGAAGAAAGACTCTTTTGCTCAGTTCACTTTGTTCGCAGTTCTGCGTCGGTGTCACACGGACATTTACTAACAGCTTTTTTGTGAACGTGTGTCAGTGACAGCGTTTAGCAGAGCGAGTACGTAATTGGTCAACTGGACAAGTAGAAATTCATAACATTCTTCCAACAAATGCTCAAGATTTTAAAACACTGTAAAACAATAGCAGAATCGTTATCGAAGTACATGGTTCATGGTTTTCTAACAGCAAAGTTACTGGAATCCGTGAAAACTGTATTGGAAAAGTGGTTCTCATATGCATAAAAGATTAATTATAAAGATATTATAACGGACACAGCAACAATGCTCGCGTCCAGTAGCACAACTGAGATGATACTCCATAGGCCCGGAATTTGATTAGAAGTCGCTTGTACAGAACGGTGTCGAAAGCCTTCTGAAAATCTAAAAATGTGAAACCAGTTTGACATCCGCTGTCTATAGCTCTTATTACTGCGTGAGAATAAATAGGCAGTTGTGTTTCACAAAAACGATATTTTCTATACCCGTGTTGGATGTTTAGCAACAAATCGTTTTCTTCGAGGTAATCCTAATTTTTGAATACAAAATATGTTCCAGAATCCTACTACACATCGACGTTAGTGATCTACATCTACATACATACTCCGCAATCCACCATACGGTGCGTGACGGAGGGTACCTCGTACCACAACTAGCATCTTCTCTCCCTGTTCCACTCCCAAACAGAACGAGGGAAAAATGACTGCCTATATGCCTCTGTTCGAGCCCTAATCTCTCTTATCTTTGTGCTCTTTCCGCGAAATATAAGTTGGCGGCAGTAAATTTGTACTGCAGTCAGCCTCAAATGCTGGCTCTCTGAATTTACTCAGTAGTGATTCACGAAAAGAACGCCTCCTTTCCTCCAGAGACTCCCACCCGAGTTCCTGAAGCATTTCCGTAACACTCGCGTGATGATAAAACCTAGCAGTAACAAATCTAGCAGCTCGCCTCTGAATTGCTTCTATGTCCTCCCTCAAACCAACCTGGTAGGAATCCCAAACGCTCGAGCAGTACTCAAGAATAGGTCATATTAGTGTTTTATAAGCGGTCTCCTTTACCGATGAACCACGTCTTCCCAAAATTCTACCAATGAACCGAAGACGACTATCCGCCTTCCCCACAACTGCCATTACTTGCTTGTCCCACATCATATCGCTCTGCAATGTTACGCCCAAATATTTAATCGACGCGACTGTGGCAAGCGCTACACTACTAATGGAGTATTCAAACATTACGGGATTTTTTTTCCTATTCATCTGCATTAATTTACATTTATCTATATTCAGAGTTAGCTGCCATTCTTTGCACCAATCACAAATCCTGTCCAAGTCATCTTGTATCCTCCTACAGTCACTCAACGACGACACCTTCCCGTACACCACAGCATCATCAGCAAACAGCCGCACATTGATATACACCCTATCCAAAAGATCATTTATGTAGATAGAAAACAACAGCGGACCTACTACACTTCTCTGGGACACTCCAGATGATACCCTCACCTCCGATGAACATTCACCATCGAGGACAACGTACTGGGTTCTATTACTTAAGAAGTCTTCAAGCCACTCACATATTTGGGAACCAATCCCATATGCTCGTACCTTAGTTAGGAGTCTGCAGTGGGGCACCGAGTCAAACGCTTTCCGGAAGTCAAGGAATATGTCATCCGACTGATACCCTTCATCCATGGTTGCAAGATATCATGTGAAAACAGGGCGAGTTGTGTTTCGCAGGAGCGATGCTTTCTAAAGCCGTGCTGATGCATGGACAGCAACTTCTCTGTCTCAAGGAAATTCATTATATTCGAACTGAGAATATGTTCGTGAATCCTGCAACAAACCGATGTTGAGGATATTGGTCTGTAATTCTGAGAATCCGTCCTTCTACCCTTCTTATATACGGGCGTCACCTGCGCTTTTTTCTAGTCGCTCGGGACTTTACATTGGGCAAGAGATTCCCGATAAATGCAAGCTAAGTAAGGAGCCAATGCAATAGAGTACTCTCTGTAAAACTGAATTGGAATCCCATCAGGACCTGGCGATTTATTTATTTTCAACCCATTCAGCTGCTTCACAACCCCAGGGATGTCTATCACTATGTCCTCCATACTGGAATCTGTACGAGACTCAAACGGCGGTATGTTTGTACGAACATCTTGCGTGAAAGATTTCTCAAATGCTACATTAAAAATTTCAGCTTTCGTTTTGCTGTCTTCCGTTGCCAGGCCAGACTGATCCGTGAGTGACTGGATGGAGGGCTCGACCCGCTTACCGATTTTACGTAAGACCAGAATTTCCGCCGGCTGGAGTGGCCGAGCGGTTCTAGGCGCTACAGTCTGGAACCGCGCGACCGCTACGGTCGCAGGTTCGAATCCTGGCTCGGGCATGGATGTGTGTGATGTCCTTAGGTTATTTAGGTTTAAGTAGTTCTAAGTTCTAGGGGACTGATGACCTCAGAAGGTAAGTCTCATAGTGCTCAGAGCCATTTTGAACCAAAATTTCCTTGGGTTTTCAGCAAGATATTTTGCTAAGGTATGACGGTGATAGTGGTTGTATGCTTCGCGCATCGCTTATTTTACAGCAGCCAGAATCTCTACTAACTTTTGCCTGTCCTCATTCTCCCGATCTTTCTTGTACCGCGAGTGCAATTGTCTTTGCTTCCTGAGCATTCTCCGAATTGCGCTGTTAAACCACGGTGGGTCTTTTCCGTCCGTAACCCACTTCTTCGGCACATACTTCTCCAATGCTTGATTTACAATGTGTTTAAAATTTGCCCATAATTCTTCCACGTCCATCGTACCGGAAGTAAATGAAGTCAATTCATTTACTAAGTGGGATGCTAACAACTGCTTATCTGCTCTTTCTAGTAAGAATACTCTCCTAGCCTTCTTGACCGACTTTTAACTTTCTTAACCATAGTCGTAATGACAACATCATGATCACTAATCCCTGTCTGAACAGAGCCGGCCGAAGTGGCCGTGCGGTTAAAGGCGCTGCAGTCTGGAACCGCAATACCGCTACGGTCGCAGGTTCGAATCCTGCCTCGGGCATGGATGTTTTTGATGTCCTTAGGTTAGTTAGGTTTAACTAGTTCTAAGTTCTAGGGGACTAATGACCTCAGCAGTTGAGTCCCATAGTGCTCAGAGCCATTTGAACCTGTCTGAACACTGATACCGTCGATGAGGTCTGGTCTGTTCGTGGCTACCAGATCTAAAATATTTCCATTACGCGTTGGCTGTCGATTTAGCTGCTCAAGACAGTTTCCGGATAATGTGTTCAAAAGTAATTCACACGACAGCTTGTCTGTACCACCTGTAATGAATCCATAGACATCCCAGTCTTTACTAGGTAGGTACTTCTGCGATACAGAGTGTAGACTCCCTTTGAATGGTTCTAGAACTGTCACGGTGGAACTTGGTTCCCGGTAATAACACCCAACAATTAACTTTATTTCTCCTAGCCCTGTTAAACGTGTCCAGATAACTTCACAATCACACTCTACTTCGACCTCAGTAGACACAGTATTTTTGTCAACTGCAATGAAGACACCACCTCCTACTGTGTCTAATCTGTCTTTCCGATACACGTTCCAACCCTCACTAAATATTTCAGAACTTCCTATCTCAGGGTTCAGCCAGGTCTCAGTCCCGAGAATAATGTGCGCGCCACACGCTTCCTGGAGGGCAGTAAATTCAGGAACTTTATCCCGAACACTCTGAAAATTACTGCTAATATCTTGAAAGCTGAAGTGTCTCTACAGTGAACGCGTCCTGATTTCCCTGCCTGCACGTCGACTGGTGAGTGTTCATCAGGACACCTCGCACTACTGCCTAGCCTAAAGAACCCCCATGTGCACGCCACAAGTACTCTGCCACCCGAGTAGCCGCTTCCTTTGTGTAGTGCAACCCTGATCTATCTAGGAGCGTCCTACAATTCCCCGCCCAATAGCGCAAATCTAGAAATCTGCAGCCAAGACCGTCACAGAGCCTACGAAGCTTCTGGTTGAAACCCTCCACTCGGCTCCAAACCAAAGGACCCCGATCCACTCTGGGAACGATGGGTCTATAGTTCAGGGGGTTACTCCTATTTCTTTTCTTGGATATTGTGTGAGTTGCGCAACTTTCCAGTCTTTAGACACAGGCCTTTCTACGAGCGAGCGGTTGTATGTTTGGAAATTACGGAGCTACTACATCAGCATACTCTGAAAGGAATCTGCCTGGTATACGATATGGACCGGAAGTGTCGCCTTTATTGATTTAATCTGCTTCACTGCACCGAGGATATGCACTTCTAAGTCGGAATAGTATTTGAGTATCATGCAGTTGCTAAACTGACGTGAAAATCATTCGAGTAGCTATCAGTGACAATTCAGATAACCAAAATTCGATAGGATACTATAGTGTCTCAATTCAATCTGACTATTTAATGTTGAGCGTGGGGTTCTCTGTAATGCCTTCATGATATGTATTTCCTCCAAGACGTGTAAAACCTCTGTTATTATTTCCTTAACCATAATACGCAAATTATTTTCAGTGTTGGAAACAGAGCGACCCGCTCCTTTTAGATGAACTGAGACAGCTGATTTGGAGCAGGCGAAGTTTACATATATCAAACATTAATTAAAATCGCACGGGATTTTAAGTTTTATTTACACTGGTTTCATACAGCTGGTGTCTACCGGAGCTTATAATATATACTACGGGGTGTCGTCTGGTAAGCTATTTTTCAGGTTTCTTCTGTTCTCGACGTTTCGTTTCCATACTAGAGTATTATTTTTTGGGTAATAATTCCTGTGAGTTAATTAATTTTTAGGTATTTTACCCCGTTCACGGTAGTGTACTCTTCATTATTTGTTTTTTTTCCCGCTTGTTTTAGGCCTGGTTCGTTCAGCGGTCATGACTGGTACATTTTGACGAGCATATTTTGGGTGTACTGAATTTTATTATGGCAAACCGACAATATGGTTTGATTCTTAACGTGAATAACTTCCCGAAAGCTGGGACGCTGTAATTGTATATGTATGTTGTGGGATTATAATCATTGTGAGTACTTGTCATTATTTTTTGTTGAATGCCAACACTATGGTTCTGTATTTCTACCATTTCAAAAATCTCACACAGTGATTTTCATTCTTGACGGATAAAGCTGAAGATGCGCCTATAATGAAGTGTAACCGGTAGTTGAAAATAAAATACCTCCACAAAGCTATGAGGCTTTTGGAAACACCTCATCATTCTTGATTTTTTAATTATTATAATTTTTATGATGATTTGGATGGTTATTGAGTGTTGAATGCTGTTATTGTTCATGCCGAAGGTACTTTCAGCCGCCTAATAGGAAAGAGTTATCTTCCTCGACGCACAGTGAGCCCTCTCCTTGCGGTATGTGTGGGGCTGTATCGTGAGTGCGTCATAACAGATACGTGTATAGCGTGGTGTCACGGTTGTGTTGAATTGTGACGTGAGAAGGGAGAGGGTGAAATTCAGTGCCGGGTCGCAGTCTACTCCTCTCAAATAGCACCGAAGAGGCTGTCAGGCTGAACGTCCTCCGGAAAGACCGTGTCTAGACTGTCACGTACCTTCGTGAGACACTACGAAGAGATTTGCAATTTGATACGGTGACAATTTCTTTCATTACCAGGATGTGAACCGGATACCGCCGAGTCGAGCACCACTGAAAAGGCGTCCTCTGCTTTCTCGGTTATGAGGGCGAATTTCATTGCAGGGGTATCTTACAATATCCGTGAGCCGTTTTGGAAATATTTATTTAAGAAAAATCTCCTTGAATGTTTCATGTTTACGTTAAAAAGACTTCTCCAAAATGCTTGAAAAACAAATGTGTTTCCCCGTTGAATCATCTTAATTCTTAGAGTGTTGTTTTCGTAGTAAAGGTAACACCCTTTCCTGAAATCCATTTTGTCTTCTGAGACTAGTCTTCGATTGACAGCTAATCCACACTTAAGCTCGTAGCCCCATCGCGTTTCTCTAGTAAATGGAATTTGTACTGGACTGATATTTTTCAATTATATGCGTGTTCAGCAGCTGATCGCCAGAAGAGTGTAGCAAAAACTGCAGAGATGGAACACCTAGCGAAAGAACACCGCACTTCCTCGCGGAGCAGCGGCGCGCTCGTCCGGAAGCTTGCGCTGCCTCGCGGCCGTCGTTAGCGGCTGCCGTTAAAGATTGAGTTATGTCTGTCGAGGCCCTCTGCGGGCCTTGTTCGGCTCCTCATCTGTATTCCGGAACGTACGCGTTCCGTTAATTATGACGCCCCACTGGCGTGCGTCACAGCGGCCCATAGTATTACCACCTATCGGCTTTCCACGTTCATTTGTTTCACTGTGTTCGTGCTTCACGGCAGGCTGTATCTCATGGCGAGTCGGTAATTTTTTTTTTTTTTTTTCACTCACGCGCTTTCGGTCGAACTGCCTGTTGGCACGTACGATCGCAGAGCCAGTGTGGCGGTTTTACTGTCCGGACAAAATGCAGGCTGTTGTTTTTATCGGCCGGGTAAATGGCAGACACATTATTTCAGGCTCCCTCTGGCATCTCATTGTGCTCTCGATCTGTTTTGTGTAGGGGTACAAGCCGTCACGAAAGCTTTAGACTGAACAATGAAAGACAGTATAATATCATAAATGACAGGATAGATTTGTCTGCCAGCCTTGGGTTCAAATCACTGAAAGACAATGCTTTCCCAAGAAAGCCATCTGTTCCTGTTATCGTGGCTGCTTGTCGACTTTTTTCTACTTCCAGAAACAGTAGAATTAATCAAGCTTTTATTTCACAGGAATTTTTGATACTAACATTAAATATAAATTTGATTTGTTGAAACTCCATCTTCAGAAAAAAAATCACAACGTTTTGCTGTTTTCTTCTCATTTACGCAGACATGTTTTGACACCTATGTGGCATCTTCTACTTCTCAAGTGTTTATTTCTGAAGGTGTATCGTTTACACTTTACAGCATTGGCTGTACATGAGGCTTCCTGTTATGCATTTTATGACTTAACAGCATGTCATATTTTTTTGTTGTGTTGTGCATCTTCTGTGGGTGCAGGTGTTCGCAGTGAGGGCAGCAAGAAGGGTCAGTTGCCCCCTCCTCGTATCTAGGGTACTTACTATTAATTCATTACAGACCTCTCAAGTATTTTTTGAAATGATTTGTTGTAGTTCAACTGAACCGCAGGTTTATTACAGCCGAATGCAGTGGGAAACACTGTACCACTAGGATGTACTATATAACTTGGGTTAGCTTAGTTGCCAGGACGTTCACGAGAAATTACGTCGTTGCCTTGCAGTGGTTGCTGTTTCGGCGCTATTTTGAAGTCGTGGCGAACGTGAGCCTTTAGATAATAGAACTTTTCTATGTCGCTTCCTCGCACAGTTCTTATCGAGCTACCGAAAGGAATAGTTCAACTGGCCGGCCACTTTGGCCGAGTGGTTCTAGGCGCTTCAGTCCGGAACCACGCTGCTGCTACGGTCGCAGCTTCGAATCCTGCCTCGGCCATGGATGTGTGTGATGCCCTTAGGTTATTTAGGTTTGAGTACTAAGTCTAGGGAACTGATGACCTCAGATGTTAAGTCCCATAGTGCTCAGAGCCATTTGAAGCAATTTATAAACATCGATGAATCTCAATTACCCGGCATCCATCCCCAGTTCCCACAATGACATCCCATTCCATTGCTGCCCATCGTTAATTACATTGTAGTTTACTGTTGTCGAGAAAAAACAAAACCTTTCAAGGCTTGCTGAGGATGTATTCAGTTTTACTTGGCAGAGCGCCTGTAATAGACTCCAGAGAACACGCTATAGTGTAGGATTGTTTGTCTACACAGTGTCCATGAATCCAAATGCATCAGTAGAAAAGAAGAAGCACCAATTTTTGCGCTAGAAGAAAAAGGGAAAAGATATGACATTACAAGGTCGAAGATAAGTCCTTTCCGGGAGTTGGTACTTACTCCGACTATATGGGCGCAAAAAGTGCAACATCCAGTCACAGAGTTACGAAAAAAGCTCAGCTGCCGTGCTACACGATACGTGCCAAACTGGATAGCTGACGACCATCTTGAATCAGACCTTGGGGTGATAAAAATCACTTCTACCGATGAATTTCATCGTTATTTTGCAAAGTTACCTGTAGGCATCTCGTGGAATGCTATCCCTGAATTACAACTAACAAAAATAAATGTAGCTTTTAAAAAAAATGGCTCTGAGCACTATGGGACTCAACTGCTGTGTCATAAGTCCCCTAGAACTTAGAACTACTTAAACCTAACTAACCTAAGGACAGCACACAACACCCAGCCATCACGAGGCAGAGAAAATCCCTGACCCCGCCGGGAATCGAACCCGGGAACCCGGGCGTGGGAAGCGAGAACGCTACCGCACGACCACGAGATGCGGGCAGCTTTTAAAATACATGCATTTCAGCTTCTCTTTTTACTTCAGCGAATCAACTTTTATTATGATAAACAACATCAGAAATTGGAATTCATGAAACATACCTTAACATGATCGGATGATTGGTAAAAAGAACTAACAACAAAACAGGATGTAGAACAAAAAACAAAGAACAGCCATATTTGAGTCAGTTCTAGTTTTTTTTAAATTACGAGTTTCGGCACTTCGCTGGTGCCATCCTCGGGTTCCTGTACATTAGAACATCAACAAGTATTCTGAGTATCTAACTAATTAGGAAATGAGGCTATGAAATATTCACAAAAATATTTTCATTTATTTACCATTATTATCTCGTGTTTTACTCCAAACATACATTACACACAAACCACTTAACAATGTGGTTTGTGTGCACAAAAACAAATATTAATAACACTCCTCGAAGTGCAACATAAAGAGGAAATAAACTAAAAACGCGTATTCAATACTGTCGACATCTAAACCACCTATTTGTTATTAACTTCTTGGATCCATCATAGAATCGGGACCGCGGCTCATCTAACAGTATGTAGAACAAAAACCAAACAACAGTCTTACTACCTTCAGTTCTTATTTATTTTTCTTTCAACTACCCGTTTTCGACACTTGACTGGTGGCATCCTCAGGCCCGTTTACATTAGAACATCAACAAGTATACGATGTCGTTTTTGTCTGGTGTGTAACACAAGATAATAATACAGATACAAAGCAAGACAGGCAAAGGTCGCTATAATATACAAAATGTACCACAAAGGGATATAAAGAATTAAATGTGTACACAAACGACACTGTTACGTGGCTTTTGTGTAATGTATGTCTGATGTAAAACACGAGATAATAATGGTAAATAAACGGAAACAATTTTTGTGAATATTTCATAGCTTCAGTTCCTAATTAGTTAGATACTCAGAATTTAATGATATGGGAATGTGATTGCAGATCGTTAAATGAAAAAGGCGATATCCATATCTGTAGACTATTAACAATATTCTAATGATATGTCCTTACCTTTTAGGTGTAAAAATAATCTACTTCCGAAATATTGACTAGATAACTATTGAAAGTGAGAGATGCCTTACGTGTAGTATATTTCCTGCAAATTATGTCAAAAACGGCAGTTTTAGAATCTTCCCCTCTTCGGGTGTCCATGTTTCTGGATTTCATGGGATGCAATGTCAGATATTGTGTTTCATACCATATGGCACTTCACCGTCAGTTGGCATCACCAAATTTTCAACAACGAAAGGAATTTGGGAATACTAATGGCGTCAGCGAGGAGTATAATGATTACGTATTTCCACGAGAGCAAGACGAAACATAACCTTCCAGTTACAGTGCTGTCAGCCAAATAAGAAACATGCTTGTAAGTGATGAGTAAGTTAAGTGGTGTTGAAGTTCACTAATTCACCTGCAGATGCTGGCAGGACCATTGAAACACCCAGCGGAGTTAAAATAAAAATAAACGTGACTGAAACAGTATATCGAGAATTGTTTGCCATCGAGGAATGTTATGTCATTGGCCCCATTTAATTCGTAAATACGGAAGAGCGGTAAAAGGGGCTTCTAACCAAGATCGTTATTAGAGGAGAAGGTCTAAATATAGGCAAGCTAAGGTTTTTGCAGAGTAACAGTTTTCTCTTAATGATTAAATTATTAAAGAAATCCTGGGATGGTGCAATAACATGTGCCCTTCAAACCTATGGGGGAATAAACAATTAAAAAACATTCTTCTTATTTTAAATAATTTATTTAAAAAACCACTAAAAAAACCGCAATTTTTTCTTGGGTGAAAATATGGGCTGCTTTAACATGAAGGAAGAACTTTTAAAAACAAGTTTGGAATGCAAGTTTATTTGCAATAACCACATATATAAACTCCATTGTCCATCTCTGCACATTCAGTATGAGCCCACATACGGTACAGGGTTCACTGAAAGCAAATTTCTCCGTTGACGTCCGCTGAAAATGGGAATATGCACGATACATCTGCCCGAGATGGCGTGCGGTCTTCAGAAAGCTCGAAATCACTTTCCCCTACCGCTAGGGTAGGCTCATCCTCATTAGATAATTCAACAGACGAAGATAGGTTTACTTTTTTTTTCTTCTGTAGAATTTTTTTGTTTCTCTTGCCTCCCTTATTTGATTTCTGAAACTTCTTCAGTTTTTAATCAGGAAAAATTAGCTGTCTCTTCCTTTTCAGTGACCCGTCCAAGGAATTGTGAGCTGTGCCTTGTACGGTGATCCTGTAATTAAGCAAGCTATTGCAGGTTTCCGACCTCTATTGCTTGTTATGTTTGCAATTGTGGTTGGTGGGGAAATGTCAAAAGGCCTAACAGGAGTCGAACTTTCTGGTTGTGGATGTGATTAGGAAGGAATGAGCAGAGAAATTTCAGAAAACTTTCCTGGCTGAGGAGAGGATGTGCTGAATTTGTTGGTAGGTTTACCGTTGGATGTTCTGTATTATCAGTTCGTAAGGATCCTGGCTGTGGGCCGATTGATAGGCGAGATGAATGGCGATTCAGAAAAGATTTGCCCAACTATTACTACTAGCGTCGCCGTATGTACACTGCCACAAAGATTTTAGTGGTATTACCACTCTACAAATGTTTCATTCGCATTCTTTGAGCAACATCGTATTACGGAACAATCAGTAAAGGATGTAATTGACAACATGACGGATCGCCATTATTTATTGTTGTTGTGATAAAAAATACACAATTAAATGCATAATGTTGCTATTTTTTATGAGAATAACTTGCATCATCGTTCAGTGAAAAAAAACCTCTTGTTCTGAAATCTCTTGTTCTGAAGAAGTCTAGTCTGTAGATGGAAAAGAGTGTTCTATTAGAAGGCTGCACGGATATGAGGACACGTTTACTCACAGGTTAAGTCAGGTAAATTTCAATTCGGAGAGGATACGGCTTATGTCAGTCTATTATAGAGGTTAGGAACCTTTCTGGTGGCTGATAATCTCCTCTGCAGAAATCAGAATGGATTGCTGTGAAACGCAGCCGGCTCTGATCGTCCATAAAATGCTGAAAGCAGTAATATCGGCACCCAAGTTGACGTCGTGTTCTTTAATTTACGGAAGGCGTTCGGTACAGTCCCACACTGTCTCGTAATGAGAGCAATACGAACGTCCGGAATATCAGATCAGCTTTCTGACTGGATTAACGAGTTTCTAGCAAATATAACACAGCGTCTCAATATCAACGAAGATTATGCTTTAGACATAAAAGTCATTTCGGGTGAACCTTGAGAATATTATACGGCCATACCTTTTCACCATATATACGTACTGGATTACGTCGAAAGCTCCATGAGGGTGTTAGCGAATGATGCTGTTGTATGGAGAGAAGTGGCAAAGCTAGAAAATTCCAGCGAAAGGCAAGACGACCTAAGAGGATCGGTGCTTGGCGCAGGGGCTGACAGTTGGCGCTCAACATAACCAATTCTAATGCACATAAATAGGCTGAAAGACCTGTTATTGTATGACTGATCACACAATAGCGGAGAAATTACTGGAAGTAATCACACCCATTGAATATCTAAAAGTAAGTGGGACGACCGCTCAAAATCAATCGTAGCAAAAGCACGTAACAGACTGGGATTAAAAAGCACATAACAGACTGAGATTAAATGGAAGAATCCGTAGAAAGCATGGCCAACCCACTAAGGAGATGGTTTTCATCTTACGACCGGTACTTAAATATTGGTCATCAGTCTGGGATCTTTACTATGCAGGACTGATAAAGGAAACAGAGATCCAAAGAACAGCAGCATGAAAGCGTGGCGGAGGTGATCAGCCAACACTAGTGGTAGACGCTACAAGAAAGGCTTAGTGCATCACAGCGGGTTACCGTTCAAATTCTGAGACCGTACGTGCCTAGAAGAGTCAACCAAGAATGCCTCCTACTCCCTATATAGAGCGTAAAGATCATGATGATGAAAATGATTCGAGCTCGTAAGGAGGCTTACCAACAATCGTGCTTCACACTCACTGTAGGTAGGCTGTTTAGGTTTTTATGTTGGTAACGCCACGTAGCGCTCTGTATGAAAATCACTGACTGTGCTGTGTGCAGTCTGTGGCTGGTTTGCATTGTTGGAATATTTGCTATTGTAGTGTTGGGCAGTTGGATGTGAACAGCGCGTAGCGTTGCGCAGTTGGAGGTGAGCTGCCAGCAGTGGTGGATATGGGAAGAGAGATGGCAGAGTTTTGAGAGCAGACGATCTGGACGTGTGTCCTTCAGAAAAACGAAATTTGTAAGACTGGATGTCGTGAACTGATTATATAATGACATTTGAATACTATTAAGGTAAATACATTGTATGTTCTCTATCAAAATCTTTCATTTGCTAACTACGCCTATCAGTAGTTAGTGCCTTGAGTAGTTACAATCCTTTATTTAGCTGGCAGTATTGGCGCTCACTGTGTTGCAGTAATTCGAGTAACGAAGACTTTTGTGAGGTAAGTGATTCATGAAAGGCATAGATTATTGTTAGTCAGGGCCATTCTTTTGTAGGGATTTTTGAAAGTCAGATTGCGTTGCGCTAAAAATATTGTGTGTCAGTTTAGTGATGATCAGAATAAGTAAAGAGAGAAATGTCTGAGTGCGTTCAGTTCTGCTCAGCTGTTTGATAATCAAATAACGTAAGGGGTTTACCAGCACAGTAATTCACTAATTTTTCTAAGTGGATGTTTCAACACCATTCACGACTGAACGAAGAAAACGGGGGTTGATTGGTTGGTTTGGAGACTAAAGGGGTCATCAGTCACAGAAAACGGGGAAGTGGCGATGATACACGAAGTACCCTCCACCATACATCACAAAGTGGCTTGCAAAATATAGATGTAGGTGAATTTTTAGGAGGTTTACGAACAGGGAACAAGTGCAATAGAGTGTGAAGACTAATCAGAGCCCAAGAATAGTTTTATTACTGTCACTTTTGAGAGACGGCTCGTACAGGCGTAAGCGTAGATAACGAAAGAGCAGGCGGTGTGTATCAGGGGGTGTATAACCTACTAGATTGGAAAGAGGACAGAGCGTAAGCGTAAATGGAAAGCGAGAGCGAGTTACAGAGTGCATGGCGGTCAAGGACTTAGTGAGAATGACAAAATTTTCGGGGAATGATAATCCAGACGTGATCGGCATGGCTGCGACTGTGGCCCGTAGGAAAACTTCGCTGTCTAACAAAAGCCGCGTTTTCCTAGGAGCAGGAATCTTGCGCCGCACAAACAGGACAGGACGCTCTGCGTCGACAGGGACGCAAAGGTTAAATACGTTCGCATTTGTGTTTTCCCAGAAAAGGAAATTGATGGCCCATTAACTATTCAGTCCACAAGTGCTGCCTGGGAGAGACATTGTGTGAAAGCAGTTTCCTTGTATAGTTGTAAGTAATAATTTTCTATTATATGTAGGATGTTCAGTAAAGGAATAGACGTTTTACAGCTCTGTAACACAGCACAAAAACGTCAGACACATATTTCCACAAAAGAATTTTAGTAGATTCTGGTGAGCTTTGTACAGCAAATAAAGTATGGAACCTTACACTAAACATCGTCTTGTTCTTAATGTTTTTCGTATTAGAGCTACTCATTAGTAAGATGATTATTGAAGAATTGCGTTCTTGAGTGACAATGTTACTCGTTCGACTAACTTCAGTATGAGAGATGTTGAAGGCATGTCGGTGGTGGACCTGGGGACAATGGTGACGGGTGCTGCGAGGATGAATAACTTTCATTACCACCTACAGCTGGTGAACTAGAACCAAACTGATGCTGTCTGGCCGAAATTTTGTCACAATCATAGCCATGATTTTCAATAATGTGACTATTTCCTCCTCTTGCAGTTTCGGAAGTGGAATCTGTCTTTTTTATTCTTATTTATATGTTTGAGAAGAGCATGGCTTTCCTTCCACTTTTTGGTCTGAGGACGCTGGCATGTGGCTAAAAGAAGTAGTTCCGAAGTTTGCGGAGATTCTGGGAAAAGGAGTTCAAGCTCAGTTGTTTCTGGACGGTTACCTCAGAGTTGCTGCAGAGGCCATTACTGGGTTCCGTCGACACGTTAGGGCCTTTTTGCATATTTTCGTTGTGCGACGTAACATTTTAGTAAGTATTTCTTTCCTCTTTCACTTATTCTAGAAATCTCGGCCCGTTCCAGTAGCTGTCTACCTTCTTTTTTGCAGCAGGACCTGTTATACCTGTTTCTTCTTTTCTCTGTGTTTCGTAGTGATGACGGATGCTCGTCCAACCTCTTTGGCACTTATTCACTAGAACTCAGCTTACAACGCATTAGAATCGTCCAGAACCACTTGGTCATAAGGGCTGACGTAAAGAGTTGGCGCACTACTCTTTATGCTCTGGAGGAAAACATTTTGTCACTGCTGACTGGACGACTCAGTACGCGTATTAGGTACTATGCGGCGCAAAATTGCTGCTTCAGGAAAACCCGGCTTAAAGCCCCTTTTAACGAACGACTTTCTTGCCTCAAATGACTTCTCGACACAAGTGTGATTACTACAGCGCCCTGACTTTTTATTCCTGTACTGAGTTTCGTCTGTTTCGAGTGGCCATCCTCGTTTACACGTCTGCGCCAAAATTGTGAGTGTTGTGAGAGTTGTCTGCTACGCAGTTTGACATTTACACTGTTAAAGTGACGTTATAAGGGACTATCCTTTTTACGAATAAATTGAAATATAGTACTTAACGTGGGAACAAGTAAGGATAATAAAGTTTATTAGTGACCAAAGGAGAATTCATAGTGGATATTCTTGTCAAGGATCGCATGGTAAATTCCTTGCATTCCTGAGAACTAAAAGAATAGCAAACGTGTCATCCAAACATTTCAGAACATATACATTTCGAGAATATATATACTCTCCAAAACAGTATCTAGTATGCCCCTTTTTGCTTTATGCTTCTTGTCTTGTTATCTTGCTAAGTGCCAAAAACATATAAAATTACCTTTCTCGGCAAATAATTACGACTTTTTCACTGTTGAGATAATTTTCATGAAAACACGTTAACTATTTACGTTCCTATTTATGCACAGTGTAGACCTTTCCTCTGTAAAACGTAAATGCCATTATACTTTCAGATATTTCGTCTGTCTCGTAAGAGATCACTAGAAGGAAAAATTATCTGGACCTTGTGTAACTTTTCATTGTGTCACGAAAGCAAAGCAGCCAACACTGCTGTGTCGTCCGAACAAGACATGGCCAGGCCAGAAGCACCACAGGCGCAAAGTTGCGAGCTGGTGCCAGTCCCATAGAGACTCGCCACTTGCGCGAATTCCACCAGCGCCACAGGCGGCGCTGAGGACGAAGATATTGACTTCGCCTCGGCCAGTTGCCGGCCGAGTACAATCGGCAAATGACCGGACGACAAAGGACACAAGCCTACTCGGAAGGTAGAACAGCAGCTCTCGCCAACTTAGTTATAAATCATCGCCCAGGGCTGACTTAAACACGGAACGTCGTTTAGTGAACTCTTAGAACAGACAGGGTTGTAAATTGCATTTGCTTTGAACTATGAAGTTTACTTACGATTATTTGCACTTAGCCATTGAGGGCCTTTCTTTGTGTTGTATTACATGCAGTGTTGCAGACTTCATTATTCGACAAGTCACAAAGATAAGTAAACCTTTCTACTCATTTGTGTGACTTTGTTTCTATTTTGTTGTTGATAATTCTTCCGGGTTATATGGCCGTGGTCCATGGAATTCTTCTATTCCTAACGTTTCGTCCAATACTATGTTGGACATCCTCAGAGGTATGGCTGGTCCTGCTGAGTCCTGCCGACTGACGAGTCGGGCGTCGGAGAGCGGCCTAAATACCGAGGAAAGTGGGCGTGGTCTAGCTTGCACATAGTAGCAGAGAGAAAACTAGTCAAAGAAAAAATGCAACTGTCGATAATAGTCCGTCATAGATAAAAATCACTTATCGATTCTGTAACGACACTGTGCATACCTCGCTTAATTTCAAGGCCTTTTCTTTCCTATTAAAATTATCTTCATGTTTATAAATACAGTCGTGGATAATAGTTCGTGGTAGCACTTAAAACTGTAGTTTCAGAAAACTTAACTACATGGTCACCTGACTGAAGTGCATGTTCTCTCTGCTACTATGTGCAAGCTAGACCACGCCCACTTTCCTCTGAATTTAGGCCGCTCTCCGACGCCCGACTCGTCAGTCGGAAAGACTCAGCAGGACGAGCCATACCTCTGAGGATGTCCAACGTAGTACTGGACGAAACGTTAGGAATAGAAGAATTCCATGGACCACGGCCATATAACCCGGAAGTATTACCAACAACAGTACCATCCGGTCGTGAAAGCCTTCATTGTATGTTTCTAATTTGTTGGAGTGTTGTAGAATCTTCGTTCTCCTATCCTGTTACCTGACCATTGGGCTCATAGCTGAATAATAGTGTCAGGGAGAAACTGTTTCAGCGATGTACTACACCAGAAGCCGTTTCACGAACTCACAAACTCGGCCTACCGTAACAACAGCGGCAACTCGGCCTCCACAGCAAGAGCGACGAAGGTTTGCAAAACTGGCGACGAGGGTTTACCAAAAACAAAATGAAAATTAAGGAGACACAAGTACACAAAATCCGCTTCTATTACAGGTGCACCGAGCGAGGTGGCGCAGTGGTTAGCACACTGGACTCGCATTCGGGAGGACGACGGTTCAATCCCGTCTCCAGCCATCCTGATTTAGGTTTTCCGTGATTTCCCTAAATCGTTTCAGGCAAATGCCGGGATGGTTCCTTTGAAAGGGCACGGCCGATTTCCTTCCCCATCCTTCCCTAACCCGAGCTTGCGCTCCGTCTGTAATGACCTCGTTGTCGACGGGACGTTGAACACCACTGACCTAACCTATTACAGGTGCGAGCTTGGCCAGAATAGACTAACTTCCGATGTTAGCAGAAGCCGCAAAAGTCCTTTGTCTCTGCGCTTGCGCAGAATGCAGCATACTCGACAATGTACAGATCAGTGTCGTCATACAGGCACTTGCGTCGTGGTTGGTTGCTGATTTACACGCAGGCACAGAAGGTGCGCGCACTTTGAGCAGTCAGTTTTGACCAGAAAGTCGCTTGTGTAAAACGGGCTTAAGGCTTATACGGGAGGAGGAAGGAGGGGAGGGAAGCAGTAGCCTCCCCTCCCCCCCCCTCTCACCCAGCCTGCGCTGCGCTACGCTGCGGACCACGTGCTGCGCTGCGCCTCAGTGCTGTGCTGTGCCATGCCGTGCCGGCCCGCCTCGGCCCCTTTGTCGGCGTGCAGAACAGCGGCGGCGATTATCTGCGCAAGTGGGGCCGCGCAAATATTTAGAGTGGCGGCAACTCCGGTGTGCGTGCAAACACCCAGCGACGCCTCAGACACGCCGCCGCCGCGACGCAGGGGGAGCGAGGTCGCCTTCCTGCGCCTTACAGTCTGCTGCCGTCCACTCCACACGCTCTATACTCATCCTTGCTGGAAATGGAGAGCGGTACTGTTTACAGTGTTTATTGACACGCTACTGGGTGACAATACAACGCGCCCAGTATCTTGTTTCAGACCCGCAGCGTCATACCGAAGGACCCTGCACATTGCTCGACGTACTTCATCTCGTTTCGTCGTCTGAAGCAACCAACGTGTCAGCAGTTGTCACTGAGCGGCCCTTATGACTATATCACAGGTAGCGGTTGACGTTTCTGTATTGACTAGCACAGTGAATGTACCGGGTTGCCAGGATGTAATAACTTAAAAAGAAATTTTAATTTTAATGATCACCAGCCACAGTTGCACCGCTTACGTAGAATTTACCTAGGTTTCACTAGGGATAACCCAACCTTCTTCAGAATAACAGTAACTACCCTTTGTCCATAGTGGACATCGTCAAGCTAGAACTACAAATCCATAAATTGTCGTCAGGCTGTAAGAATTTATCTGAAACAGCCTCGGCCCCACTTCGCGACTGCGATGCGGCAGCCACGAGTGCCGTACTGGAACTGACCGTACGCCGGCCGATGTGGCCGAGCGGTTCTAGGCGCTTCAGTCCGGAACCGCGCGACCGCTACGGTCGCAGGTTCGAATCCTGCCTCGGGCATGAATGTGTGTGATGTGCTTAGGTTAGTTAGGTTTAAGTAGTTCTAAGTTCTAGGGGACTGATGACCTCAGAGACATTTGAATCATTTTTTGAACTGACCGTACCATCATGAGGCCCGCCTAGGCGGACACAATGCCTTGCGCCTGCGCATATACTGTATGATAGTTACTTGTTGGGACAAGACGCGAACTTAACTCCTGACCTAGAATTTGTTAGTAAAGTGAAATAAAAGGTATAGCTGAGGAAAAGGGCGTATATGTTATCCTGTGCAGAGCGTACTTAGATCGACTGTCTTAACATTTATGAAGTATTCATTGGTCATGATATGAGGAAGACATCATGTGCATACAAGGTATGGCCTGTCTAGGAAAATCACCTAAAAAGAACTTAGGAGTGGGAAGGATAGTATAAAGCCAACATCGTCATTATTATGACTAGGTCTAGAAATGTTTAAGACGTAATTGTTAAGCACTTGCTTAGCTATGGTTACAACGCATGAACGTCTTATTGACTTAGCACACAAATGATCATGATGGAACTTATGCACAAGTCTATATTTAATCTGTAACATCCGGCAATACGGGCCATGCAAAATAGATGGCCCTTTTCCTCAGCTATGCCTCTTATTTCACTTTACTAATAAATTCAAGGTCAAGAGTTAAGTTCGTGTCTTGTCCCATCAAGTAACTACCTCATGACGCTACGGTCAGTTCCAGTACGGCACTCGTGGCTGCCGTATCGCGATCGCGAAGTGAGGCTGAGGCAGTTTCATATAAGTTTTTACAGTCTGACGATAATTTATCGGTTTTGTAGTTTTACCTTGACGATGTCCACCATGGACAAAAGGTAGTTTCTGTTATTCTGCAGAAGGTTGGGTTATCCCGACTGAACCCTAGGTAAATTCTAGGTAAACGGTGCAACTGAGGCTGTTGATTATTAAAATTAAAATTAATATTTATACAGTTGCTGACAGGGCCGCGAAATGTTGAAAATATTTAACGAAAAAGAAAGATGCACGCCTTAGTCAGACCTTGCGGTCCCTATTTACCTTTATTGCTAGCAAAAGTATCTCACAGTGTTTTAACAGACATCGATGTGAAGCACCTTTGGAGAAAATGGGCCATTATTGGTAATACGTGATCTCCTGTGACACATTCACAAGCACCACCTCTGTCGTCAGTTACATTGTCGCCATAATCTGGCTACGCTAGACTGCAGTATCGGTTCCCGACTTCTTTGCACTTACGAAGTAGCAGTGCACGTATTATTGAAAGAACGATGTAATGTTCCCTACGACGAGCATGCAAGTCTGAAGGAAGATTGCATCGTACTTGTTAATAGCACAGGCACTGCTACTTCGTACTTATGCGCCAATACCACATCTCAAGATTCAATAAATATGTTACTCCTGGACGGGAATATAAGTAACGTCCGACTGCAAGTTGTGACAAGGACGACGACATAATATGGAAGTTTTGGCCCGGGGGAGATTCGTGCATGGATAGCCGGTTGGTTAAGACGACCTCTCGCGTAGAACGGGAAATCCGGGTTTGAGTCCCAGTCCGTCACAAATTTTCACTGTCGCCGTTCTACAAGGTGCAGTGCATTCAAGTTCTAAGGCCTCCGATTTTTTTCTGCGGACTGGAAAGAGACAGAAACATGCGCATTGTTTTAAAATGAGGCCGTGTTCATTGTCAATACGTCCCAGAGATGGCAGCACCGTACGGCAGATGGAATTTTACCGCCAGCGGCGGGAATGAGAACTGTTTTAAATACTTAAAATGGCGACGTTTTCCTTACTTGAACAGCGTGCAATCATTCGTTTTCTGAATTTGCATGGTGTGAAACCAATTGAAATTCATCGACAGTTGAAGGAGACATGTGGTGATGGAGTTATGGATGTGTCGAATGTGCGTTCATGGGTGCGACAGTTTAATGAAGGCAGAACATCGTGTGACAACAAACCGAAACAACCTCGGGCTCGCACAAGCCTGTCTGACGACATGATCGAGAAAGTGGAGAGAATTGTTTTGGGGGATCGCCGAATGACTGTTGAACAGATCGCCTCCAGCGTTGGCATTTCTGTGGGTTCTGTGCACACAATCCTGCATGACGACCTGAAAATGCGAAAAGTGTCATCCAGGTGGGTGCCACGAAAGCTGATGGACGACCACATGGCTGCCCGTGTGGCATGTTGCCGAGCAATGTTGAAGCGCAACGACAGCATGAATAGGACTTTCTTTTCGTCGGTTGTGACAATGGATGAGACGTGGATGCCATTTTTCAATCCAGAAACAAAGCGCCACTCAGCTCAATGGAAGCACACAGATTCACCACCACCAAAAAAATTTCGGGTAACCGCCAGTGCTGAAAAAATGATGGTGTCCATGTTCTGGAAGAGCGAGGGCGTAATCCTTACCCATTGCGTTCCAAAGGGCACTACGCTAACAGGTGCATCCTATGAAAATGTTTTGAAGAACAAATTCCTTCCTGCACTGGAACAAAAACGTCCGGGAAGGGCTGCGCGTGTGCTGTTTCACCAAGACAACGCACCCGCACATCGAGCTAACGTTACTCAACAGTTTCTTCATGATAACAACTTTGAAGTGATTCCTCAAGCTCCCTACTCACCTGACCTGGCTCCTAGTGACTTTTGGCTTTTTACAACAATGAAAGACACTCTCCGTGGCCGCACATTCACCAGCCGTGCTGCTATTGCCTCAGCGATTTTCCAGTGGTCAAAACAGACTCCTAAAGAAGCCTTCGCCGCTGCCATGGAATCATGGCGTCAGCGTTGTGAAAAATGCGTACGTCTGCAGGGCGATTACGTCGAGAAGTATCGCCAGTTTCATCGATTTCGGGTGAGTAGTTAATTAGAAAAAAAATCGGAGGCCTTAGAACTTGAATGCACCTCGTAATATACAGCCGAAGGTGGTTCGTGCTAGCAACTGCGAATACATTTCCTGTATGCCTTACAGACACTTGCTGCTTCACAGTGTCCCATCTCCCTCTAAAGAGATGTCCAGATGTGTTAGGAAATCCATGGTGCATGAAGTTGTACAGAAAGGCTTACGTTTACCGTCTTACGGGCTACAGTTACAGAAAGCTCTTAGGCCAGACGACCGCCCTAGACGGAAGTGCTTTAACTGAACTAAAATTTAAAGCCTACGATGGCAGCCTTTTCGGAAGAGACCATATTTCATACATGTGGAGAAGGGAACAGTTAAAACTACATAGTGTGTGTGACAATACCCGCATGCTATAGTTGTGTACTGATAATCCAGATATAAATGCTGATGAATGACATCATTGGAGCATTCTTCTTTCACGAACCCACAGTCACCGAAATCAAACAACATGATAGAGACTTAGGCCATTCCATAGTCACCATTTTTCAACAGGACGTTGCCAGTCTCCAATACAAAGTTGTCCGCTCCTTTCTTGAGGGTTCTTTTCCGTGGCAATCGGTTGGGAGAGAGGACGAACGCTATGGTCACCATGTTCCCCGGATCTAACCCAACTCGACTTATTTTTTCCTGGGTTTGTGGAAAGCAAGTGTGTAGCTGGTTTTGAGTGTTTGCATATGGTTGGTTTACTGCCGCAATAGGACTGGTCACACTGGCGATGCCTGCCAATATGTGGCAGAGGATCGAATATCGGGCAAACATAGTCTGCACTATCACTAAGGTACGCCGACACTGACTTTTTTTGCTGGCTTGGTAAAAGCCACAAACGCAATGATTTCCAACAAATCCCTTTCGTTTTCACAGTTCATTCCTGGACGCCTTTTACTAAGCATCTTGATGCTAGTGGTGTTGGCCAACGAAGCTTGTGAAAAACGATTCACGAGCAGTCACGGTAGTTGCAATGACATTTATCTCACGATTTTTCCGCGGCCCACTTAACGGTCATGTTTCTCTGGTTCCGGATCAAATCAAGAAATTTTGAAGCCTAGCTTTTGATGACTGTTGCCCCAATCATCATAAAAGTATATTTTACTATTGACAACGGTAAAAATTGAATGCTCGGCTATCACACTAACTTGATGCTGGTT
Source organism: Schistocerca serialis cubense (assembly GCF_023864345.2). Lineage (NCBI taxonomy): Eukaryota > Metazoa > Arthropoda > Insecta > Orthoptera > Acrididae > Schistocerca > Schistocerca serialis. The sequence continues at coordinate 467,710,841 of NC_064639.1, forward strand.
AGTTACTGAAAGGTAATCGAGAGAGACGGCAATGTGATTGATACACTGGACTGGTATTTAGCAGTTTCGAGCACCATATCATTACTCGAGCATCCAGAATTAGGTTTTCCGTGCTTAAGGCATATTTTGCTTTGGAAAATAAAAAAAAAGAATGTTGCCAACGTTCTTCCTCATATTACCTCAATCGTGCGTAGCCCATGTCTCTAACAATCTCGCCATCTACAGAACTTTAACCCCTAACATCCTTCATTTAAATTCTAAGCGAAGCGCCTAAAGAGACTAAACTCACATAGTAGTCGGAAAATCACATATATAGAACAAACAGCATTGCGAGATAATGGGAAAATTGATAACCTTCGAAGAATTACTTTTCTCCCAAACTGAGCTTCAGTTGTTCCAGGCAAGCGCGTACATTTGTCGTTCCTACACCAAGAGAATGCGTTAAAAAGAAATAAGATTCTGTCAACAGTATACATCCAGGTGAATTGTTAATGTAGGACAATGCGGCAGTGAGAGCAAGACATATGAGGTAGTTTCTCGTGGTTATTGGGATAGTTATCGGGATGAAACCTACAGTAGCCTCGTTTCCAACATAATATCCCACAGAACTGGCGCCGCGTGGGATTAGCCGAGCGCTCTAAGGCGCTGCAGTCATGGACTGTTCAGCTGGTCCCGGCGGAGGTTCGACTCCTCTCTCGGGCATGGGTGTGTGTTTGTCCTTTAGGTTAAGTAGTGTGTAAGCTTAGGGACTGATGACCGTAGCAGTTAAGTCCCATAAGATTTCACAAACATTTTTGAACGGAACTGGAGGTATGCAGCACTCACTGAAACTGTTCTCTCCTTCAGTCTGCTGTGAAACTGTCTTGTCATTTACAGCGGTCAGCCATCCTACAGTTGTGAAATGACTAGCACACGATGCTGTGGTGCATTATGCTAACTACTAAAGTCCCATCTTAATCTATAATTTGCTCCTGTGAACGTGTACGTGTTATGCTGGTCTTGGCGTCACTCACGTCCATCTAGAAAGTATTTACTGAGGTTAACGAAGGCGATGTTGGCCTGATGTACTCGACGATGCCCTTTAGCTATACTGTCTAAAGGATCGTCCTAAGAAATACCAAATTAAGGTCAGCCTGAAGATGCCTAAATAAGGTGAAACGCGTAGTTGATAAATAAAAAAAACTAAAATTTTCAAATAATACTACGAATCACTGGTTTGCTAATTCATGCCACAGATGGACTGGAAGAGAAAATATTAGACTGCTTAGAAAATCACGGGACTGGATACAAACTGTATGTAACAGAAGTACATACTCTGCATATAGGCAGAAACTGGGAAGTTATCTGTGCCATCTTTCGATTGAAAAATATTAGAGTTTAATGCCTTGCCGAGATAGAGGTCATTAGAGACGGCGCACCACTATGGGTCGAGGAAGGAAATCTTTCGAGTCCCTAACATCGATACCATGCTGCAGTTTGCCTTGCGGGATTAGGGATTCAATGAAAAACTAAAGCCTGATGCCGCGAATGCGATTTGAACCACTGTCTTCCCGAATACGAGTTCAGTAACTTCGATCACAGGTTAGACGGGACTTCCTATTCCAATGTCTGGACGAAACTGGATCTCTTATGCCGCTTTTAGCTAATACATGATGTGTCTGTTCTGGGAGGACATCACCTTATGCATTCACTTACATACACATGTTGTTTATATTGGTCATTTCGGATATCCTGGCAAGATGCTGGTTGCTTTTCACGGGAGAAAATCAAACTCCTCATAAGCGTTAACATCGTATCGAATGAAGAGTGTTAGCGACGTCATTACCATAACGAAGGACAGACTGTGGTGCCTTGGAGACTTGTAAGGTACATCGAGCTAACGGGATGGTACGTTGACGTCGGAGTCGTGTCGCCTTTAAAATGTACCGAAAGCGGTCGGATGGTAGTGAAGCAGTTAGCAAGTGACGACCTGTTACACATTATTGTCTCACCCATGAACCAAAGACTTGCTCACTCTGCAAAGTAGAATAGGGAACAAATTGTGTCTTAGGCGACAGCAACTACACGGGTCGGGATGTACAAGCGTTAAGACGCATATCGTCCGTTGCGTATTGTTGCAAGTAGACTTCACAAAAGAGGATCAGGACACGTATGATTGTTGAGCCAACGAAAGTATCTGTTCGGAAAGCTATGGTGATAGAATAGTGAGCACACTTTCTTTTATATGCTGTAGGTGCCCACATAGTGACTATTTATTTCATTTGCTTGTTACTACCACAAAGTGAAACTAATATTGTTAATTAGTGGGTTGTATAATGCAAATTGTAATTGCGATACTAACCAAAAAAGCGTTCATTATACCATTACACAGAGTTGTTTCAGCCAAAATAATCTAATAACCTACCACGTAACTCTAAAACTATACAACTTATGTGCTATTTTACAAAGAATTGTAATCTGATATACCTGGAGCAACAGGTACTCCGGTCCACGGAGTGTATATTTAATTACTCGAAGATAATTTTACCATTTTCCATTTATAATACTGTCAAAAAACTCCCAATTGTATTATGATACGAGAGGACAGTTTCTGCCTTAGTGGTAATGAAATAAAATTCGAAGGCTTTCAAGAAAGTTTACAGCCTTCGCTGGAAAATGTGGGGAGGAGTTGCCTTCAGAAGGTGTATTATAGCCATCAAACGTAAAAAAAAGCTGACCCATTCATGCGAATGAGAAATAATATTCGAGAAATATTAAGGCCCAACTCTGCTGCCTCCGTCATATATGTTACTTAGGGAACAGGAACATAATAGAGAGACAAAGTGTGGTAGACAGATACACAATCATTTTTCTTTCTCCCACTTTGTCAGTTTGATAGGACAAGGACTGCGTAATACAAGTACGAAGTTCATTTCACCATATTCTGCATTGTGGCTTAAGCAGTAAATACATTCATGACCATTTCACAGGTCCGTCTTGATCTCATAAATTTTTACATTTCACTATGACCGGTTTCGGCTACTGCCGTCTTCAGATCTGTTACAAAAACAAAAAGTGTATAACCAACTAACCTAGTTTGCTGACACTAAATCTATAAAAGCCCTGTTGCTACATAAGAAAGATAAAATGTTTACATGTGTACCAAAAATGGTTCAAAATGGCTCTGAGCACTATGGGACTTAACATCTATGGTCATCAGTCCCCTAGAACTTCGAACTACTTAAACCTAACTAACCTAAGGACGTCACACAACACCCAGTCATCACGAGGCAGAGAAAATGCCTGACCCCGCCGGGAATCGAACCCGGGAACCCGGGCGTGAGAAGCGAGAACGCTACCGCAAGATCACGACCTGCGGACACATGTGTACCAGCTATACGTACCATAAACTATTCTGATTTAGTATCAACGTCATACTAAACATGTAGGTTCATAGTAAGTGCTGGTAATGATCAGAATGCGTCTGGTATTTATGCAAGGAAACTGAGGCCAGCAAAGGGAACTGTAGCTAGGCTACACGATAAACCGGTATTACAATTGTAATGCTTAAAATGTGGTATGCGTAGTCATTAATTAAAATTACTTCACACGGCAATACGAGCGTCTGATAATAAAACATCTAGTGACATACTCCACGTGGAATTGGATCCATAGTTAAAATTCACATAAAAAGTGCAAATATTAATAATGTGAACTTCTGCCGGCCGGAGTGGCCGAGCGGTTCTAAGCGCTTCAGTCTGGAACCGCGCCACCACTACGGTCGCAGGTTCGAATTCTGCCCGGGCATAGATGTGTGTGATGTCCTTAGATTAGTTAGGTTTAAGTAGTTCTAAGTTCTAGGGGACTGATGACCTCAGATCTTAAGTCCCATAGTGCTCAGAGCCATTCGAACCATTCAATGTGAACTTCTAGCCTCGCGAGGCAAAACATATAGTTGAATAAAAACCAGTATAAAACGTATAAGATTGAAAACACCTGTAAAATATACTCTTTCAGCCTAACGGATGAATTACTGTGAACGTAATTGTAAGGTAATTATCGAAGCAGTGACTATTAATTAAAAATTTAAAAAATCGATAGTCAATAATACATCTGGAGTGTGGTCTCAATGGCGGCACATTGTGGCTTCTCTGTATGACGCTGTTGTTTTCCTGCGGTGGAACTTGCGGAGGAAGGCCCAGTCCCCTCGTCGTCGGCGGCCGGCGCACACGGTCGCACGCCAAGCCACTGGGGCGCTCGACGCTGCTCAAGCCAGTAGGTTTCTGAATACGTCAAAATAAGCATTTGGGTTAAACTCATTTTGTTCATTCAGCAGTAATTCCGGTTGCTGTTTTCAGGGCACATAAATCTCCATTTCTTCGAGTAGGTTAAATAACTGTCCCTTTGGCGTGCTATGCAACACTTTCATATTATTCTCTGTTTCCTACCGAATGTTTTTCTCTGTCTAAATGTGTACCGAAAGCGCTTTTATTTTTGTTAAATGTATGCTCTCTAAAACGGGTCTTGAAATACCTTCCTGTTTGACCAATATAAAACCTGTCGCAGTTTTGGCAGTTGATCCTATAGACACCAGATTCCGAATATTTGTTGCTGTTGTTGCCAACTTTGTGGCGTAGTCTACAACCAATTGTACTTTTCGTTTGAAATCCAATTTTTATTTTCGTTTTTCTGAAAACCTGAGCAGTGCTGTCGGAAAATGCACCATTGTATGACACAGCAACAAACTTTTTGTCCTCTGGTGCTATTGTCTCTTTTTTGTCACGTACTTTTCATTTTAGTTTATTATAAAACTTCATTACATCACGATCCTTATATACGTTTGCTTTGGCTACTTGTCTAATCACATTTAATTCTTCCACCTCATCATTAAGGGTCAGTTGCAGTTTTAGCATCCTGTTGATGATAGCTCTGAAGTATGTCCATTTATGCTTCTTAGGGTGATAGGATTTCGCTGGGTTACTTCCCTTGAAGTGGACTCTCCCAACCTTCCTCTGTTTCGTTTATCTCAGCCAGCGTCAGTAGTATGGTTGGTGTGTGTCGTTACGTGTTGACGTGAACGTTTATGTATAGTTCCTTTACTCGTTTGTTTCGTATTTGTCACTGTTAAAATGCTAACCACTGAAGAACGGTTTTAGTCGAACAAGTGTTCAAAGCTGGCCGTAAATTCACAGTTTCAGTTCGTCAAAGATTTATTTCAGTTATCCCGGAGGCAACACGCGATACTGTGCTAGATCTGATTAACAAATTTCGAAGTACGGGTTCAGTGACAGATGCACCGAGAAGTGGTCATCCTAGTGTTTTGCCTGAGGATAAACTGCTCGATATTTTCGATAAAATGTCCATGAGTCCGAACAAGTCAGTAAGAAAACTCGCCCAGGAAATCGATGTTAGTGTCGGAACGGCCCACACAGCTGTAAGGAAAAAATTAGAACTTTCCCCATACAAAGGGACAGCGTGCAAGAACTGAAAAATACTAATAATGGTAAGAGACTGCATTATTGTCAACGGTTCAAAAATTTAGATCAACAAAATGGAACGGATATTTTTCATGAAACGATTTTCACAGATGAGGCCTGGTTTTATGTATCAGGGAAAATGAACTCGCAAAATTCTCCTATGTGAAGTACTGCAAATCCATTGTGTATACAAGAGGAACCACTTCATTCTGTGAAAATAGGAGTTTGGATTGCAATTTCTAGACGTCGGATTGTGGGTCTCATATTTTTCAGCGGAACAATAAACGCACAACACATTTCGGTATATTCACTGCGGCATACGGCACGCGCGGCTAACTATCATACGGCACTGCGGAGAGACTTTTTGAACACCCCGTACTTCCTTCTTCTTCCAGTTCCACTGTGAATTTAATTTTTTCGTGCATCCCACTCATTCTTTTTGCTAAATTTACAAATATCCCAGCTAATGTACCAGAAGACCTTATGTCTTCAGGTGATACATTCATGACCAGTTGAATTGGTCATACAGGGTGTCGAGTGCAGATATTTTTGTATGTGGCCCACACATCGGTGCGCTGATCGTTTTTTTTTCTGAGTCGATGTCTTCCCACAAACACAACTTTACGACCTGATGTTCTCTGCACAATCGTAAATGCATCGCTAAGGGGACTATGCCTATCACTTTAGATTAACCATTTTGTGTCCATGTGTTCACATTTCAGCACCTGACCTGCTGCCCAGGGGAAAACAAGCGTTAATGGCTTGCTCTTGGTACACGTACTTGGAGGTGCTAACCAACCTAACAACATACTTGTAATGGCTGTAATTATTGGTCTGTGAAATAATGTGAATACCCAGTACACCAATAGAAGTATCTGGTCTTATACACGTTACACAAAGTATTTTCCGTATGTGGCAGGCACATGTTGCTCTAAGTCTATATCTGGCATTACACTCTACGCATCTTACAGTGTGTGGTGGAGGGTACTCCTCTTTCTTGTCACAGTCTCGGATAGTGCACGGGAAGAAATACTGTTAGTAACGGCCACCGTGAGCTCGATACTCTGATTTTATCTTCGTATGTATGAGGAATCAATACACTGAGGTGACAAAACTCATGGGATACCCCCTAATATCGTATCGGATCTCCTTTTGACCGGTATAGTGCAGTAATTAGACATGACATGAACTCAAAAAGTTATCACAAGTCCCCTGCAGAAATACTGAACCATGCAGCCCCTATAGCCGTCGATAACTGCCGAAGTGTTGCCGGTGAGGATTTTGGGCACGAACTGACCTCTCGATTACGTCTCGTAACTGTTCGCAGGGATTCACGTAGGGCAATCTGGGTGGCTAAATCATTCACTCGAACTGTCCAGAATATTCTTCAAACCAATCGCGAACAATTTTAGCCAGGAGAAATGGGGCATTGTCATCCACAAAAAATTCCACTGTTGTTTGGGGACGTGAAGTCCATGAATGGCTGCAAATGGTCTCCAAGGAGCCGAACGTAACTGACCCATCGGTTGAGTTGGACCAGAGCACCCAGCCCATTCCATATAAACACAGTCCCCACTATATATGGAACAGCCACCAGCTTGCTCAGTACCTTGTTGACAACATGGGTCCATGGCTTTGTGGGGTCTGCACCACACTCGAACCTTCCCTGAAATTGAGACTCATTTGACGAGGCCACTGTTTTCCAGTCGTCTACGGTTCAACCGATATGATCATGAGCCTAGGAGAAGTCCTGTTAGTAAAGGCACTCGCGAGAGTCGCTTGCTGCCATAGTCCATTAACACCAAAATTCTCCCCCGCTGACATAACGGATAAGTTCGTTGTACGTACGACATTGATTTCTGCAGTTTCTGGAAGCAGGGTTGTATGTCTGTTAGCACCGACAGTTATACGCAAATACCGCTGCTCTCCGTTGTTAATTGAGTTGTCCGTGATGAGAGGTAATGCATGAAATTTAGTGTTCCCGGCACGCTCTTGACACAGTGGATCTCGGAATACTGAATGGCCTAACGATCTCCGAAATGGAATGTCCCATGCATCTAACTCCAACTACAATTACGCGTTCAAAGTCTTAAATCGCGTCGTGCGGCTGTAATCACGTCGGAAACCTTAGTACAAACGACAGATCCGCCAGTGCACTGTTCTATTATACCATGTGTACACGATAATACTGCCATTTGTATACGTGCCTATCACTATTACTCGACTTTTGTCGCCTCACTGTATATTGGCTGAGTCTTCTAGGAATGTAAGCTCTCAGAAACTTAACAGTAAATACACCATGATGCATAACGCCACTGGAGTAAGCTGAGCATCTTCGTGAAGCTTTCGAGGTTGCTGATTTAACCTGTAAAACAACAAGCTGCTCTTCTTCGGATTTCTTAATTTCCGCTATCAATCCCATCTCGTTCAAATGGCCCTAAGCACTATGGAACTTAACATCTGAGGTCACCAGTCCCCCAGACTTAGAACCTAACTAACCTAAGGACATCGCACACATCCATGCCCGAGGCAGGATTCGAACCTGCGACCGTAGCATCCGCATGGTTCCGGACTGAAGCGCCTAGAAACGCTCATCCACAGCGGCCGGCTAATCCTGTCTGGTATGGATCCAGGACTGAGGAGCAATATGATACTACTTGACAAACTAGTGTTTTTAAGCTACCTATTTGTGGGTAGATTCTTCAGTGGATCTCAGTCTGGCATCTGCCTTACCTGCTGTTACACTGAAGCGCCAAAAAAACTGGTACAGGATTACGTATTCAAGTACAGAGATATGTAAACAGACAGAATACTGCGCTGCAGTCGGCAACACCTATATACGACAAGTGTCTGGCGCAATTGTCATGTCTGTTACTGCTGCTACAGTGGCAAGTTATCAGATTTAAGTGACTTTGAGTGTGGTGTTACAGCCGGAGCACGAGCGATGGGACACAGCATCTCCGAGGTAGCAACGAAGTGGGAATTTTCCCGTACGACCATTTCACTAGTATACCGTGAATATCAGGAATGCGGTAAAACATCAAATCTCCGACACCGCTGCGGCCGGAAAAATATCCTGCAAGAATGGGACCAACGACGACTTGAGAGAATAGTTCAACGTGACAGGGCAACCCTTCCGCAAATTGCTGCAGATTTCAGTGCTGGGCCATCAACAAGTGTCAACCTGCGAACCATTCAACGAAACATCATTGACATGGGCATTTGGAGCCCTTGATGACTGTACGACACAAAGCTTTACGCTTCGCCCGGGCCCATCAACAACGAGGTTAGACTATTGATGACTGGAAACATGTTGCCTAGTCGGACGAGTCTCGTTTCTCATTGTATCGAGTGGATGGACGTGTACGGGTATGAAGACAACCTCATGTATCCATGTACCTTGCATGCCAGCAGGGCACTGTTCAAGCTAGTAGACGCTCTGTAATGGTGTGGGGTTTGTGCAGTTGGAGTGATACGTAACCCCTGATAAGTCTAGATACGACTCTGACAGGTCACAAATACGTAAGCATCCTGTCTGATCACCTGCATCCATTCATGTCCATTCTGCGTTCCCTCGGACTTGAACAATTCCAGCAGGGCAATGCGACACACCGCACGTCCAGAACTGCTACAGAGTGACTGCAGAAACACTCTCCCAAGTTTGAACACTTGCGCTGGCCACCAAACTCTCCAGATATGAACATTATTGAGCATATCTGGGATGCCTCGCGACCTGATGTTCAGAAAAGATCTCAACCCCTCGTACTCTTACGAATTTATGCGCAACCTTACAGATACATGGTGTCAGTCCCCTTCAGCACTACTTCAGACATTAGTCGAGTCCATTCCACGTCGTGTTGCGGCGCTTTTGCGTGCTTACGGGGTCCCTAACACTATATTGGGCAGGTGTATCAGTTTCTTTGGCTTTTCAGTCTAGTTTTATATGGTCGTTCCACTTTAAACCGCTCCGTATGCATTCTCTTGCATATTGTCTGTATGTACCTGGTTCCAGTCATTGTTCATCAACCATGTAATCATAGGACAATGCGTATTTCTGCCTGTTTATGCGAAACGCTTGACGTATGTTTGTGGTAGAGATTAACTACCAGTCACTGCACCAGGCGTGAGCCTCTGCAGGTCTTCGTGCATTTCGGTACAGTCTCAGAAAGTTGCAACTTCTCTGTGTACGACATCATCCACGAAAAGCCTCTTGGAAGTTCAGCTGTCTCCATCAATTTATATCCATATACTGCGAAAAACATTTGTCCTATAACACGGTATGAATAGGAAAATAGCACAGAGAGAGAGTTACTGAAGAGTTCAGTTATAGGACTGTTCTCAGCAGAATAGATAGAAAATCACCCCCTACGACAATAGGTCAGACATACAGGCCGACGCCACAAGCAGGAGATGAAGCGAAAGTGTATGAAGACATTGAAGTAAAAGGAGATGATAATATAACAACCGTGGAGGATTGAAACGCGGTAGTAGGGAAAAGAAAAAAATGAAGCGTTATGGGAGAATATGAACTTTCTGAGCGTAGTGTTGCATGAAAGTGAATCGTACGCTGTTGGGCAACCACAAAAAAAGAGAATAGAGGCGTTTGAGATGTGGTGCTGTAGAAGGATATTGAAAATTAGGTGGACTGATAACAAATGGGAAAGGTCTCCGCAGAATCAGTGAAGAAAGCAATATGTACAAAACATTGATAAAAAGAAGGATCATGATGATAAGACTTTTGTTAAAACGTCAAGGAATATGTCGACTGTTCTTGAGAAACTATAGAGGATAAAAATTGTACGGGGCATAGGGTACAAGTGCTTACGTCTGAAGATTGGTCTTTGTTGAAAACGACACGCTGTGATCTGTTTGCGAGAAACTCTTCAATTTAGTCGCCTTTACTGTCTGATATTCTATATGCTCTTATTTCATACATTTACTGGATAGCAATCTAAATATATTGTACGGGCCTGTGCAAGACCTCTACAGTGCAGGGTTAATTGGGCTGCCAATATGTGAGAACGAAGTCCAATCCACCCCCTCAGACCCCAGTGCGTGGCTGGAGTGTTGGTGGTGGTTGTGGTATGGAAACATTTTTACGTGGGGAGGACTGTTATTCCAAAACACATTGGTGGAGCTAGAGCTGGAAACGTGGTCAATGGCCTCCGTGATATAAGCGGCCACAATGGGCGAAATGTGCCAGTGTCAGGAATAGACCGCCAGGAGGACGGTACGTGGAGTGGACCAACAGGCGTTGGCGGCTGCCGGCAGGGTGCTGCTCTGAGCACAGCAGCAGAGCCGCTGACATAAGACAGCGGCGGTGTAGGGTGGATGGCAGAGAGCGGCCACAGCTGCTGGCCACCTTGTGCAGCTCCTTGTCCACGACAGGCAGGTGGGATCACACTGTGGCCTTCAACACGGCTGATGACGATGACACATGCCTGCACTGGGTGATGGACAGCAGTGACATATGACGGCCCAGGGGGACGAACAGCAATGTTGTGCGAGCTCTGGTGGCGGTGGATGGGCAGTAAGATGGCCCGGACGAACCCGCAACACATCCTGGAGAGAACAGTCGCCAAATAGTCACCCAGCAGAACAGCTGACTACAACAAGACTCAGCTCAGTGTGGACGTCTTCTCGTGACCAATGTGTCAACTGCGTAACCGAGCATATTGAGTACATCTGAGACTGTGAGTCTGAATTAGTCGGTACGTATGCAAGCTGCTCAAATGGTGCAAGATGTTTGAAATTCTGAGAAAAATAGAAGTAAGCTATAAGGAAAGACAGGCAATATGCAACATATACAAGACGCAAAACAATGGTTGAAATGGCTCTAAGCACTATGGGGCTTAACATCTGAGGTCATCAGTTCCTAGACTTAGAACTACACTCCTGGAAATTGAAATAAGAACACCGTGAATTCATTGTCCCAGGAAGGGGAAACTTTATTGACACATTCCTGGGGTCAGATACATCACATGATCACACTGACAGAACCACAGGCACATAGACACAGGCAACAGAGCATGCACAATGTCGGCACTAGTACAGTGTATATCCACCTTTCGCAGCAATGCAGGCTGCTATTCTCCCATGGAGATGATCGTAGAGATGCTGGATGTAGTCCTGTGGAACGGCTTGCCATGCCATTTCCATCTGGCGCCTCAGTTGGACCAGCGTTCGTGCTGGACGTGCAGACCGCGTGAGACGACGCTTCATCCAGTCCCAAACATGCTCAATGGGGGACAGATCCGGAGATCTTGCTGGCCAGGGTAGTTGACTTACACCTTCTAGAGCACGTTGGGTGGCACGGGATACATGCGGACGTGCATTGTCCTGTTGGAACAGCAAGTTCCCTTGCCGGTCTAGGAATGGTAGAACGATGGGTTCGATGACGGTTTGGATGTACCGTGCACTATTCAGTGTCCCCTCGACGATCACCAGTGGTGTACGGCCAGTGTAGGAGATCGCTCCCCACACGATGATGCCGGGTGTTGGCCCTGTGTGCCTCGGTCGTATGCAGTCCTGATTGTGGCGCTCACCTGCACGGCGCCAAACACGCATACGACCATCATTGGCACCAAGGCAGAAGCGACTCTCATCGCTGAAGACGACACGTCTCCATTCGTCCCTCCACTCACGCCTGTCGCGACACCACTGGAGGCGGGCTGCACGATGTTGGGGCGTGAGCGGAAGACGGCCTAACGGTGTGCGGGACCGTAGCCCAGCTTCATGGAGACGGTTGCGAATGGTCCTCGCCGATACCCCAGGAGCAACAGTGTCCCTAATTTGCTGGGAAGTGGCGGTGCGGTCCCCTACGGCACTGCGTAGGATCCTACGGTCTTGGCGTGCATCCGTGCGTCGCTGCGGTCCGGTCCCAGGTCGACGGGCACGTGCACCTTCCGCCGACCACTGGCGACAACATCGATGTACTGTGGAGACCTCACGCCCCACGTGTTGAGCAATTCGGCGGTACGTCCACCCGGCCTCCCGCATGCCCACTATACGCCCTCGCTCAAAGTCCGTCAACTGCACATACGGTTCACGTCCACGCTGTCGCGGCATGCTACCAGTGTTAAAGACTGCGATGGAGCTCCGTATGCCACGGCAAACTGGCTGACACTGACGGCGGCGGTGCACAAATGCTGCGCAGCTAGCGCCATTCGACGGCCAACACCGCGGTTCCTGGTGTGTCCGCTGTGCCGTGCGTGTGATCATTGCTTGTACAGCCCTCTCGCAGTGTCCGGAGCAAGTATGGTGGGTCTGACACACCGGTGTCAATGTGTTCTTTTTTCCATTTCCAGGAGTGTACTTAAACCTAACTAACCTAAGATCATCACAAACATCCATGCCCGAGGCAGGATTCGAACCTGCGACCGTAGCAACAGCGCGGTTCCGGACTGAAGCGCCCAGAACCGCTCGGTCACAGCGGCCGGCTGTAAAAGACGCAAAAGGGAAACGGAGCAGAAGACCAAGAACGAAGTGTTCAGATGAGGAAGGGTGTAAGACAGGGATTTAGTTTATCGTCCAACTGTTCGAGCTATAGATCGAAGAAACAATGACGGAAATAAACGAAAGGTTCAAGAGAGGAATTAAAATTCAAGGTGAAAGAATATCAATGATAAGATTCACTAATGATATTGCTTATTCAGTGAAAGTGAAGAATTACAAGTTCTACTGAGCGGAGTGAACAGTCTAATGAATACAGAACACGGACTGAGAGTAAATCTAAGAAAGACTAAAGTAATGACAGTTGCAGAAATGAGAAAAGCGAGAAACTTAACATAAGGATTGGTAATTGCAAAGTAGTTGAATTGAACGAATTCTTCTAATAGGAAATAAAATAACCTATGACGGACGGAGTAAGGAAGACCAAAAAAGCAGACTAACACTGCAAAAAAACCATTCCTGGGGAAGAGAAGTTTGTTACTATCAAACGTAGGCCTTAATGTGAGGAAGAAGTTTCTGAAAATGTTTATTTGGAGAACAGCTCGGCATGGTAGTGAAACATTGACTGTGGGAAAACCGGAACAGAATTAAGATAAGGAGTGAGGAGGTTCTGTACAGAATCGGCGAGGCAAGGAATATGTGGAAAACACTGACACAAAGAAGGGACAGTATGTTACGACATATGTTAAGACATCATCGAATAAGTGGCATGGTACTAAAGGAGCTGTAGAGGGCAAAAACTGTAGAGGAAAACAGAGACTGGAATACATCCATCAAATAATTGAGGAAGTACTCTGAGATGAATATGTTGGCACAGTATGGAAAGATGATGAATCAAAGAAAAAAATCGAGTTAGGCTGGAGCTGCTGGATGTAATCGTTATGAAATAATAGCATCATTTGCTCTTAGTATAACACGTATGCTGGAGAACATGAAAATATCGTTCGACTGCTGCTGCGACGGTCCGGCAACCAGTTTGAGCGGCACCACGGAATTCCTAACCCAGTGGTGATTAGCGAGTTGGTACAAAGGACTGATCGACACATGGAGGCAGACTGGAGCCAACTGACCCGGACATATATGCGGCCCTGCGTCTAATTGGCGCTGAGCAGCGCTGATGGTGTGTCTGGAGACCAGTGGGTAGCCAGAGGATAGTGTGAAAAGGAGAGCTCATGTTACAGGAGTTAAGAAGCAGTTACATTCAGTCAGCCGTAAGAACAATTTTCAAGTGATGGTTCAACTTGAGCAGCCAGTGGACGTACTAGATACCTTAACAGTTGTCGGGACTCTGTAAATATTCGAGTGATGAGAACTTAATTCAGCAGTTGAGATGTGTTATCGAGCTGAGCTTTACAACAGAGAGTGTTGGGGGGATCTGATATATTCTCACATTAATGCGTTATAGTTAGCTTTACTGTGTGATTTATTGTATTATGAATTATTTAAATAATTTATATTGGACCACCACATTTGATTATTTTGAAGAGCTGCTGAATGAATAAACCGATCATTTCAGTTAAAATCTTAACGATCGACTACGTCGTTTAATTTTGACATCGCTTGATATCATTTATTTTGTTTAATGCAACCAATTACTTTTTGTGCTAATTATTGTTCATAATGACTAGTCAATCTCTGGATAATTATGCTATAGGATCACTGAAATTGAGGCATATTACGCAGTCAAGCTACTGCACAATCTTAAAGCTGATGTGTGTGTGTGTGTGTGTGTGTGTGTGTGTGTGTGTGTGTGTGTGTGTGTGTGTGTGTAGCTCAACCTCTATGGCAATAGTGATCCAAATGTCTAATGTAAGTCATACATTGCCCATACATTCTGAAAGTGGCAGGTGTAAAATACAGGGAGTGGAGGGCTATTTACAATTTGTACAGAAACCAAAAGGCAGTTATAAGAGTCGAAAGGCAAAAAGGGAAGCAGCAGTTGAGAATGGAGTGAGACAGGGTTGTAGTCTATCCCCGATGTTATTCAATCTGTGTATATGAGCAAGCAGTAAAGGAAACAAAAGAAAAATTTGGAGTAGGAATTAAAATCCATGGAGAAATAATAAAAACTTTGAGGTTTGTCGCCGACATTGTAATTCTGTCAGAGACAAAAATGGCTCTGAGCACCATGGCACTTAACATCTAAGGTCATCAGTCCCCTAGACTTAGAACTACGTAAACCTAGCTAACCCAAGGACATCACATACATCCACGCCCGAGGCAGGATTCGAACCTGTGACCGTAGCAGCAGCGTGATTCCGGACTGAAGCGCCTAGAACTGTTCGATCACAGAGGCCGGCTGTCAGAGACAGCAAAGAACCTGGAAGAGCAGCTGAACGGAATGGACAGTGTCTTGAAAGGAGGATATAAGATGAACATCAACGAAAGCAAAATGAGGATAATGGAATGTAGTCGAATTAAATCAGGTGACCCTTAGGCAATTAGATTAGGAAATGAGATACTATAAGTAGTAAATGTGTTTTGCTATTTGGGGAACAAAATATCTGAGGGTGGTCGAAGTAGAGTCGATATAAAATGTAGACTGGCTATGGCAAGGAAAGCGTTTCTGAAGAAGAGAAATCTGTTAACATCGAGTATAGATTTCAATATCAGGAAGTTTTTTCTGAAAGTATTTTATGGAGTGTAGCCACGTTGAAAGTATCTAACCAAAACTGTATCCTTTTATTCTGTGAAAGTATCAGTGATAAGATTGTTCTAAATTAATTATTCAGCAAACCTGCATCTGACTGCGTCTGTGAACTTGTTTCTTGCACTCCTCCATTTTGCCAGAAATGCAACATGTATTTGATTCAGCAATCAAGTTTAAGAGAATAATGCTGTTTGTGCAATGGCATTAAGATGGTACTGGAAAATTAACTTTTGGCCCTGATGTTTACTTGGTTCTTTCATATTCAATATAAGCGAAGGATGTGGATTATGATTCAGGCTGTTAGATTTAAACACAATGTTGATCTCAATATATATATTGTTAAAATTTTAAGTCATACACAAAACCTGCTATTTCAAACATTTTCGTAGCACGAATCACTCTTACAAAAAATTTTACAAAACACTTATTGCGTTAAAGCTTGGACATACAAATCGTAACTCTGAACATTATCTAACAAAAAACAACTTGAAATGATTATATATCTTCTCTCATTTACATGCTAAAGTTTGGTCAGGGGCAGCGACCTACCTTAACGCTGTCACCACACGTCTGCTTCCTCCGCGCACCTAGCTGCGACTCCTCGATTTTTTACTGCATGCGCCTGGCTCTCTTAACAATCAAAGATCCTCCTACTCAAAGATATTATACTCGTTCCACATTGCGGTTGGCAACTACCGACAATTTTCTGGAGCTACCCTGACCAGGCCTTAGCACATACCTTTCAATGGATGGAAGTGAAACATGGACGATAAACAGCATAGACAAGAAGAGAATAGAAGCTTTCGAAATGTGGTGCTACAGAAGAATGCTGAAGATTAGATAGGTAGATTACGTAAGTCATAAGGAGGTACTGAATAGAATTGGGGAGAAGAGGAATTTGTGGCACAACTTGACTAGAACAAGGGATTGGTTGGCAGCACACGTTCTGAGGCATCGAGGGATCACCAATTTAGTACTGAAGGGAAGCGTGTAGGGTAAAAATCGTAGAGGGAGACGAAGAGATGATTACAGTAAGCAGATTCGGTAGGATGTAGGTTGTAGCAGTTGCTCGGAGATGAAAAGGCTTGCACAGGATAAAGTAAATGGAGAGCTGCATCAAACCAGTCTCTGGACTAAACATCACAACAACAACACATTGCCCACTACTCGTCTTCGTAGTATTTTCTTCCGTTAAGTCTCATTTACAATAATCAAATGTGAACTTTCCTTACTCATTTCATACTTTTCACCAATTCTTTGCATTTTCCTGTCTCGTCAGCGCCTCCGGAAGCCCTGCCGGCACTGTAATGTGTCATAACTTTCACTTTCAGAAGCGCTGGGATGCATCTTCTGCATTGTTATCTAACTGGATACGTCTTATTCCGTGCTGGCGTCGTTCTGCTCAGTAGACGCGGGGAGCCGTTCGTTACGCTGGCGCAACAGTATTCAATGAGATTGAGGCCAACTGACCTTGAGAGATATACAAGGTGTAACGGGTATAAGTGCACAAAATTTTACATGTGGTTCCTTAGAATGTACACGCATCAGTGTGTTGGTTGTTTTCTCTCTGCATCGAACAGTCTTCCCACAAACATTATGATCTGATGTTTTCCTCGCGGTCGTACTGCACAACTGCACCATTAGTGGACTATGTCCGTCAGTGTACGTAAACCGTTCCGCATCTTCACCTACACACTTTCAATAGCTGAATTGCTGCACAGAAGAAAGTAAGCATTAATGACTTGCTCTTGGCACGTGTACTTGGAAGTACTAACCAACACAAAAAAATATGACTTGTAATGGCTATAATTATTAGTCTGCAAATGACGTAAATATTAATGCAATGCTGTTCAGTCAACCATCCTCAGTTATCAATAGCAATATCTGCACTTATACACATTACACCACACATAAGCAGTATCACGTTCATATGATTAAGTTAGAGTTATCTGATCAAGACGGCATATGGGTCAGAATAGGCAGTATGAACTGAGAGAGAACTAAACAGTTAGTCAATTTCAGAATACTAAAAGAGAGCAATATTGTACAATTGAAACATGAACTGAAGGTGATAGACTGGCCAAATACACTACACAATATAAAAAGTCTTGATGAATGTTTCTATATGGTTTTATATATCATTAAAAATGCAGTAGATAGTCACTGTCCACTTATCACAAAAAGATGCACCCCTAACAACAGAAAAAAACTTCAGCGCTCTAACAAGTGGTACACTCCAGAGGTCAAGCAAATGAGGACACTGCTATGTATACTAAAAAATAATAGTGATAAAAATGAGGAAGCCAGGAAACACTATGTGACCCTTAAGAAATTGTACAAATATGAAATAAAATCATCTAAATGTAAAGTAAATGACGAATATATTGCAGGCTCAAAAAAATGCCTGTCAAGCAGCTTGGAATATAATAAAACGTGAAATCAATACGAGCAAACAGGAAGCCGCAGTGCCCACAGATTGCAACATTCTTAACGAATATTTTATAAATTGTGCCAGCTCCCATTCTTCTTCTTCTTCTTCTTCTTTTGATAAAATAATTCTGATAATATTTCAGCTGCTGTAACCCTTCTTAAACAACAAGCACCAGCAACCAAGAAATTCTCTTGGTCAAAAATCACCTGCGGCCACATTATCAAATCTATAAAGAAACTTACAAACTCAAAAACAGAGGACTATTACAGGCTTAGTAACAGTATTGTTAAACACATAGCCACTGCAATCTTAGTGCCACTAACATATCTGATGAATCGCATACTTGAAGGAGTATTCCCTGAATGTCTAAAATGACAATTACACTCCCAATCTATAAGAAAGGTGACAGAAAAATGCTAAATAATTATAGACCTATGTCAATAGTTCCCATTATATAAAAAATAGTAGAAAACTGCATACACATTCAAATTTACATTTATTTTGAAAGTAATAAATTATTGAGTAAGAACCAGTTTGGCTTTCAATCTGAACTATCGACAACCAGGGCAGTTTAATGCCTCCTTAGTAATATATATGAAGGATATGAAAACAAGAAAGTCAGTTGTGCTACAATGTTAGATTTAACAAAAGCCTTCGACTCAGTCACACATGAAATAATGATAAAAAACTAGAACATTATGGTATTGTAGATAAACCATTACAATTTTTTCAATCATACTTAAGCAATAGGGTACAATTAGTAAAAACAAACTATTAAAAGTCAACACCCATGAAAGTAAAGAGAGGAATTCCACAAGGCTCAGTGCTTGGCCCTTTCCTGTTCATTGTTTACATCAATGACTTCTCAAATTATATTGCCATGCAACAATATAATGTATGCTGATGATATGACACTAATAACAGATGGAGAAAATCTGCAAGATGTCATAGAATACAACAAAGTAGTAACTGAAATGAGCAATGACTGGTGCAGAGCCAACCTTTCATCAATAAACAAATTGAATACTGAAGAAATTTACTTCACCCTGAAACCAATTGAACAGAATACAAAAATGTCAAGTTACTAGGTTTACATATAGATAAAAAACGTACATGGGACAGACATACAAATTATCTATGTGGCAAACTTGCTCAAACTCTCTTTCTATTACACAAGCTGAGACATGTTATCAGTAAAAATCTGCTAATCTCCACATACTTTGCTTTATTCCATTCACAACTGCAATACAGGGTACTTCTTTGGGGTAGCTCAGTGGGTTCAAGTACCATCTTCAAGTGGCAGAAGAAAGCGGTCGATGCATTTTAGGACTAGCTCCAAGACAAAGTTGCAAAAATCATTTTAAAGAAAAGATAATGTCACTACCTAGTATATACATTTATAAATGTTTAATATATGCTAAAGAGAACGTAAAGAACTTTAATTTAAGATCTGAAGTGCATGTTCATAATACTCGAAATAATATTAACATAGACCTACTATACACAACGCTGACATTAACACAAAAGAGCCATAGACACCTTAGCTTGAAATTTCATAACAAACTCCCAAAGGCTGTGAGCGAACTACCGATGAATAACTTTAAGCGAACAATAGAAGTGTGGCTCAAATGTACGCCATATAACTCAATTAATGAGTTTCTAAACAGTGACACCAAAGAGATATGCTACATGAAACATAAAACTGCCGTATGAATTATACCTATATGTTTGTGACAGTAATGTACGTATTGAACACACTAATGATGCCAATTTTATGGATAACATACTGAAAGGCAAATAAAGATTCTATTCTATTATATTCTATTCATTCAGTGCACATCATGCTCTGGAGAAGAGCATCGCCGGCAAGGTGAAAAAAAAGAAAAGGAAAACGCAAACGATTGTACATGTTAGTACAGTAGGTTCCTGACGTCTCAGGAGACCAATTTAACAACATGTTAACGTCTCCCACGCCAGACCCTCACCAGAATACTTATCCAACTCACCTGCATTGTGACCTATTATCAGGTAGGATACATCGCTTCCTGTTGTTTTTGATGTATTCATTACGTGCAATCAGTATCTTGAGTTCAGTCTACACTATTATCAAGTTTTGTAAAAAACAAGTTTCCATCAGGTAGCTCCCAGTTTTTTCTCGTACTTTATTTGCATCTGGTTTCATAAAGTTTGTTTGCAGAGTCCGTGGTGTGTGGTTCGCCTGTTGAGTGCATACCGCACACACACGAAAAATCCACGGCTAAAAAGCTATGACGTGTGACATGCTGTACTGATTTCGAATTACTGTTGGCCGTCAACCACAACGTGAGGATTTTTTCAAGAACTTTTAATGGTGACTGTTCTGGGTGGTCTGGGGCTCTACTGGTGAATCATACATTATTGAGACTGGAAACAGACTTCACGAAACTGGTCTGAAAATAAAGTGAAATTACATCAAGAGCTCTTTTCAAGCTTGAAGCGTACTGGTGCTTATTACGTTCTGTGCCCTGTGACTTGTGGTGGGAGAGCTGGACGTGTGGAGTATTATCTTCTATTTCTATACACCGTAGTGAGTAGAAGGTTGAGGATGACACGACAGCTTACGGGCTCTTCTTGCCTACCGCCGCATTTGCTGAACTATGACCAGCCCTACGACCTTCTATGAACGGTTATGGTCGATGGCGACTCTGCCCATTTTACATCTACCTCTGTACTCCGCAGGCCTCATTAAGGGGTGCGGTGGAGGGTACTTTGTGCAGCAGGGTTACCACCCCCCCCCCCTTTTCCTGTCCCGGTTGAGTACGGTTTGCGGGAGGAACGATTGCTGGTAGGCCTCTGTGTGGGCTCTAAGCTTCTTCTCCGTTCAGAATGACATGCTGTGTTCTGCTTGCTAGAAACTTTTGAAACCAAACACGCGGCTGGTCTGATATTCCATATGCTCGTATTTTGTTCATTAGCCGTTAGTGCAGAACTTTATGGAATGTCAGTCAAGGAACACAGTGTGTACCTTGGCGCCTATATCTGCTGCTTTCTGTGTCTCGTGGACGGACAGAGCGAGCTAGGTTTCACGTGAAGGCTGTTTCTGGAACCCATGTTGATTCCTACAGAGGAGATGTTCGGTCTCCAGGAATGTCATAATACGTGACCATAAAACATGTTCCGAAATTCTACAACTCTGCGAGATGACGGCTAGTATGAAGTGTGACGTCATCTCAGTCAGACGGTGAACTGTTCCGTTCGTCGTGGTTTAAGAGCTTCAGGAGCGCTGTGGTTTCAGCACAGCAACTACCTCTCAACTAGCTACATATGAGTATATGTAGCTGCAGAAATCGGAGTAAGAGAGGAGAGTACCCCTGTGTCACTGATTAAGATAGGGTCTGTTAACAAATAATTACTGCCAATTACGGTGGCAGGAAGTGAGAGAATACAAGGTCTACCTGTCAGGGGTCAAAGCAGGAATAGCACAATGGGGTGTAGGGCTTTACATCAGGAAAGAAATGGAACCCACCGTAGTTGCAATAAGGTATGTAAACCAACGATTGATGTGGATAGATTTGACAGTGTCTAGCAAGAAAATTAGGATTGTATCAGTATATTCGCATTGTGAAGGGACAGATGTAGATAAGATGGATAGTTTTTATGACGCACTCAGTGATGTAGTTGTTAAAGGACAATGACAGTGTTCTGCTCATGGGTGATTTTAATGCCAGGATTGGAAATCGAACAGAAGGGTATGAAAAGGTTACGGGTAAATTTGGAGAGGATATGGAGGCCAACAGGAACTGGAAACAACTCTTGGATTTCTGTGTCAGTATGGGCTTAGTAATCACAAACTCCTTTTTTAAACATAAGAACATTCACCGGTATACTTGGGAAGGCAGGGGAACCAGATCTGTCATTGACTATATAATAACAGATCAGGAATTCAGGAAGGCTGTTAGGGACACACGTGTATTCAGGGGATTCTTTGATGACACTGATCATTATTTAATCTGCAGTGAAATTGGTATTATGAGGCCGAAAGTGCAGGAGGTCAGGTCCATATGTAGGAGGATAAGAGTGGAGAAACTTCAGGATAGCGAAATCAGGCACAAGTACATAACAGTGATCTCAGAAAGGTACCAGTTAGTTAAATGTAGTCAATTACAGTCATTGGAAAGGCAATGGACAAGGTACAGGGACGCAGTACTAGAAGTGGCTAAAGAATGTCTTGGAATAGTAGTGCGTAAAGGATGAAGCAAACAGCTTGGTGGAATGACACAGTCAAAGCAGCCTGTAAAAGGAAAAAGAAGGCGTCTCAAAAATGGCTACATACTAGAACTCAGCTAGACGGAGAAAGTTATGTTGAAGAAAGAAACTAAGCCAAACAGATGAGCATCCAGGAAGAAATCTTGGGAAGACTTTGGAAACAAGTTGGAGACTTTGGGTCAAGCTGCTGGAAAACCATTCTGGAGTGTAATTAGCAGTCTTCGAAAGGGAGACAAGAAGAAAATGACAAGTATTTTGGACAGGTCAGGAAAACTGCTGGTGAATCCTGTTGACGCCTTGGGCAGATGGAAGGAATATTTTCAAGAGTTGCTCAATGTAGGTGAAAACACGATCAGTAATGTTTCAGATTTAGATGTACAATGGGATAGCAATGATGATGGAAATAGGATCACATTTGAGGAAGTGGAGAAAATGGTCAATAGACTGCAGTGCAATAAAGCGGCTGGGGTGGATGAAATTAAGTCGGAACTCATCAAATACAGTGTAATGTCAGGTCTTAAATGGCTACACAGGATTATTGAAATGGCGTGGGAGTCGGGACAGGTTCCATCAGACTGGACGAAAGCAGTAATCACACCAACCTTTAAACATGGAAACAGAAAAGATTGTAACAACTACAGAGGTATCTCTTTAATCATCGTTGTGGGTAAAATCTTCTCAGGTATTGTTGAAAGGAAAGTGCGAGTATTAGTTGAGGACAAATTGGATGAAAATCAGTGTGGGTTTAGGCCTCTTAGAGGTTGTCAGGACCAGATCTTTAGCTTACGGCAAATAATGGAGAAGTGTTACGAGTGGAACAGGGAATTGTATCTATGCTTTATAGATCTAGAAAAGGCATATGACCGGGTTCACAGGAGGAAGTTATTGTCTGTTCTACGAGATTATGGAATAGGAAGCAAACTTTTGCAAGCAATTAAAGGTCTTTATATAGATAGTCAGGCAGCAGTTAGAGTTGACGGTAAATTAAGTCATGGTTCAGAGTAGTTTCAGGGGTAAGACAAGGCTGCAACCTATCTCCACTGTTGTTCATATTATTTATGGATCATATGTTGAAAATAATAGACTGGCTGGGTGAGATTAAGATATGTGAACACAAAATAAGCAGTCTCGCATATGTGGATGACTTAGTTGTGATGGTAGATTCTATTGAAAGTTTGCAAAGTAATATTTTAGAGCTAGATCAGAAATGCAAGGACTATGGTATGAAGATTAGCATCTCCAAAACGAAAGTAATGTCAGTGGGAAAGAGATATAAACCGATTGAGTGCCAAATAGGAGGAACAAAGTTAGAACAGGTGGACGGTTTCAAGTACTTAGGATGCATATTCTCACAGGATGGCAACATAGTGAAAGAACTGGAAGCGAGGTGTAGCGAAGCTAATGCAGTGAGCGCTCAGCTACGATCTACGCTCTTCTGCAAGAAGGAAGTCAGTACCAAGACTAAGTTATCTGTGCACCGTTCAATCTTTCGACCAACTTTGTTTTATGGGAGCGAAAGCTGGGTGGATTCAGGTTACCTTATCAATAAGGTTGAGGTTACGGATATGAAAGCAGCTAGGATGGTTGCAGGTACTAGTAGATGGGAACAATGACAGGAGGGTGTCCACAATGAGGAAATCAAAGAAAAACTGGGAATGAACTCTACAGATCTAGCAGTCAGGGCAAACAGGCTTAGATGGTGGGGTCATGTTACACGCATGGGAGAAGCAAGGTTACCCAAGAGAATCATGGGTTCAGCAGTTGAGAGGCCGGCCGCGGTGGTCTAGCGGTTCTGGCGCTGCAGTCCAGAACCGCGGGACTGCTACGGTCGCAGGTTCGAATCCTGCCTCGGGCATGGGTGTGTGTGATGTCCTTAGGTTAGTTAGGTTTAAGTAGTTCTAAGATCTAGGGGACTTATGACCTAAGATGTTGAGTCCCATGGTGCTCAGAGCCATTTGAACCATTTTTTTTTTCAGCAGTTGAGGGTAGGAGTAGTCGGGGTAGACCAAGGAGAAGGTACCTGGATTCGATTAAGAATGATTTTGAAGTAATAGGCTTAACATCAGAAGAGGCACCAATGTTAGCACTGAATAGGGGATCATGGAGGAATTTTATAAGGGGACTATGCTCCAGACTGAACGCTGAAAGGCAAAATCAGTCTTAAATGATAATGATGACGGTTTCTCATCAGAGTTAAATAAGGAATTAAAAACTGATTTCAAGGTTTCATTGACTTAGTGGTCAATCCGAAAATACATGAACCACGGATAATTTATTTAGTGTGTCTTCTGCCTACTCTTCTCTTCGATGATGTTCTTCAAATTCTTATCAGTGTTAACAAAAATTGGAAATTTTTGTCACCAGTATACAAGAATTATGTTTAACAAGAGGACGTCCCAAAGATTTCAGCAGTGACCAGTTTCAGATTTACACTAATGGGTCTTCAAATCTATCCTGGTTACACAATGTCTTTTCAGGCAGTAACCAGCCCCACAACTAACTGACGAGTTAGTACGTTACTAGCACGAATCTCAAGGTGGGTTACAAGTGAATCCAAACGAGTCATGAGAATAATGTTTAGGACCTCTGGACGTTAAACAGAATTTTCAGTTTTTTATTATTTTCAGTTTTGCGAAATATAAGATTAAAAGCGCGTAAATGACTGTAGGGGTATTTTGTGTCAGTGGCGCAATAAGAGACGAAAATAAGTGTTCTGTAGATGTACCGAACATTGCAGCATTTTACTTTACTATCGCCTACTGCTGTCGGACACAGAAGTATCTTGAAGTGCTAATTAACAGTATGTAATTTGAAAAACGAAATATTTCGCATGTGGGTATTGCATTATATCCATATACAATACATTTTTCCATGGTGTTGCCATACTTGGAACACAAAATAATCTGGATATCTGATAAACTATACGTACCATAATGAGATTTTCACTTTGCAGTAGAGTGTGCGCTGATATGAAACTTCCTGGCAGGTTAAAATTGTGTGCTGGACCGAGACTCGAACTCGGGACCTTTGTCTCTCGCGCGCAAGTGCTCGCAGGAGAGGTTCTATAAAGTTTGGAAGGTAGGAGACGAGGTACTGGCGGAAGTAAAGCTGTTAGGACGGGGCATGAGTCGTGCTTGGGTAGCACAGTGGTCGAGCACTTGCGAAAGGCAAAGGTCTCGAGTTCGAATCTCAGTCTGACACAATTTTTATCTGCCAGGAAGTTTTATACTTACCATGATCATCCTGTTCCAAGTATCAGCTCCTATTGACATTTTACGATACTGAACAAAACCTGAGCTATCAGAAATGGCGAAGTCAAATGTTCACCAAACTTAATACCCAGTTCTAACAAAAAGTCTCTGGAAATCAAGAACAGCTGGTAAAATCACCGTAGCAAGCTAACGAGTGAATTCAGTCTGAAAAGTTGTCGCTGATACCACAAGAAAATCGTTATTGTATGACTTATTAACTACTTATATTGACTTTCTTTGGCAAAGAAAGCCTCACACAAAAGGGAAATGAAAACAATGCACGAAAGTTGCATTTTTTATTTTACTGAAAAATTGATACTTTCTCATAGTTTTACAGCTACTGTCAACAGCGTCCACGTAACGCAAAATATTTGATGTTATTGTGTTGCCACGTTCTCTCCTGCGATGCGTCACGGGGACGACCTTGATGTCCAGAAATATCCTTAGCGCAGCTGTCGCTTGCTTATCAATGTGGGTGACTGTGGGGCACGCAGAATAGCCAGCTTTCCGAGATGCCGGCCGTTGTTTGCACACTGTGCAGACGCTTCGTCATCATGCGTTGAAAATATCCGGCTTCTGTTGTCAAAATCGGAGCAACGGTGGCACTTCTGAAAAACGGAGATACTGGGTGATAACGGGACAACAGTACACTGAGGGTCCAAAAGCCAAGGCAAGTTGCGACCTGATGTCTGCTCCCTTCTCCAGTGACACTGAAAACAGCGGCGCTCTGCCTGGAGATACGGAGTGCGCTCGACACACATGACTCATTTCCGATATGACACAGTGGCGGTGAGTGTAGCAGGACGGTAACGAACGTTTATAGTGATTTTCTGCATGCGATTTCAAATGAAAAAAAGAACTGAAGTCACATGCGTAAAATAAGCTGTGCACTCCTTCCCACCTGCGAACACCTGTGGGTTGCGATTCGACGCGAACAGGAAATGAAAGAATAAGCATGATGGAAGTAGTCCGACTCGTGGAACGGCATGCTTGAGAGGGGTTTTGGCTTCTGGTCGCCTCCATACCATACAGTGATGAGCCATCAGTCCAATCCCGCACTGTCGGTGAAGAGAATCCGACGACACTGATGAGGGCTCCGTTTCAAGTATTCTCTTACCTACCTTCTTCGCTCACCTCTGTGTTTGGGTGTATCTACTGTTGCTTGCAAGGGACGCCCAGACGCTAAATCATGTGGGTACAGTTGCGTACTGTCAGCCTGCTGGTCTACTGGCAAAGAACGTGTTTGGAAATCGAGAGGTCGCGGTATGGACTACTGGTGGGACCATGTAACATTTAAGTTAAAATGTGTATCGAATATTCGTAATAGGTCAGATATGTCACTCTTGCACCAGCGGTCTAGGGGTAGCGTATTTGATTAGTAAACGTATTATACACTCCTGGAAATGGAAAAAAGAACACATTGACACCGGTGTGTCAGACCCACCATACTTGCTCCGGACACTGCGAGAGGGCTGTACAAGCAATGATCACACGCACGGCACAGCGGACACACCAGGAACCGCGGTGTTGGCCGTCGAATGGCGCTAACTGTGCAGCATTTGTGCACCGCCGCCGTCAGTGTCAGCCAGTTTGCCGTGGCATACGGAGCTCCATCGCAGTCTTTAACACTGGTAGCATGCCGCGACAGCGTGGGCGTGCACCGTATGTGCAGTTGACGGACTTTGAGCGAGGGCGTATAGTGGGCATGCGGGAGGCCGGGTGGGCATACCGCCGAATTGCTCAACACGTGGGGCGTAAGGTCTCCACAGTACATCGATGTTGTCGCCAGTGGTCGGCGGAAGGTGCACGTGCCCGTCGACCCGGGACCGGACCGCAGCGACGCACGGATGCACGCCAAGATCGTAGGATCCTACGCAGTGCCCGCATCTCGTGGTCGTGCGGTAGCGTTCTCGCTTCCCACGCCCGGGTTCCCGGGTTCGATTCCCGGCGGGGTCAGGGATTTTCTCTGCCTCGTGATGGCTGGGTGTTGTGTGCTGTCCTTAGGTTAGTTAGGTTTAAGTAGTTCTAAGTTCTAGGGGCCTGATGACCATAGATGTTAAGTCCCATAGTGCTCAGAGCCATTTGAACCATTTTTTTTTGATCCTACGCAGTGCCGTAGGGGACCGCACCGCCACTTCCCAGCAAATTAGGGACACTGTTGCTCCTGGGGTATGGGCGAGGACCATTCGCAACCGTCTCCATGAAGCTGGGCTACGGTCCCGCACACCGTTAGGCCGTCTTCCGCTCACGCCCCAACATCGTGCAGCCCGCCTCCAGTGGTGTCGCGACAGGCGTGAATGGAGGGACGAATGGAGACGTGTCGTCTTCAGCGATGAGAGTCGCTTCTGCCTTGGTGCCAATGATGGTCGTATGCGTGTTTGGCGCCGTGCAGGTGAGCGCTACAATCAGGACTGCATACGACCGAGGCACACAGGGCCAACACCCGGCATCATGGTGTGGGGAGCGATCTCCTACACTGGCCGTACACCACTGGTGACCGTCGAGGGGACACTGAATAGTGCACGGTACATCCAAACCGTCATCGAACCCATCGTTCTACCATTCCTAGACCGGCAAGGGAACTTGCTGTTCCAACAGGACAATGCACGTCCGCATGTATCCCGTGCCACCCAACGTGCTCTAGAAGGTGTAAGTCAACTACCCTGGCCAGCAAGATCTCCGGATCTGTCCCCCATTGAGCATGTTTGGGACTGGATGAAGCGTCGTCTCACGCGGTCTGCACGTCCAGCACGAACGCTGGTCCAACTGAGGCGCCAGGTGGAAATGGCATGGCAAGCCGTTCCACAGGACTACATCCAGCATCTCTACGATCGTCTCCATGGGAGAATAGCAGCCTGCATTGCTGCGAAAGGTGGATATACACTGTACTAGTGCCGACATTGTGCATGCCCTGTTGCCTGTGTCTATGTGCCTGTGGTTCTGTCAGTGTGATCATGTGATGTATCTGACCCCAGGAATGTGTCAATAAAGTTTCCCCTTCCTGGGACAATGAATTCACGGTGTTCTTATTTCAATTTCCAGGAGTGTAGATAATCCCATAATGAATAGTTGGGAACTCAAAGAAACAGTGGGTAACAGAAGAAATACTTCAGCTGATAGACGAAAGAAGGAGAATTTAAAAAATGTTCAGGGAAATAAAGGAAAACAGAAATACAAGTCAGTTAGGGATGAAATAAATACGAGGTGCAGGGAAGCTAAGGCGAAAGAGCTGCATGAAGAACGTGAAGAAATAGAAAAAGAAGTGATTGTCAGAAGGACTAACTCAGAATACAAAAAAGTCAAAACAAATCTTCACTGAAATTAAAAGCAAGGGCTCTAATTCCAAGATTACAATGGGAATTATATTGTTAAATGCAGAGGAGAGAGTGAATAGGTGGAAGGAGTACATTGAAGGACTCTATGATGTGGTAGCCTTGTCTTATGTGATAGAAGAAGAAACAAGAGTTGATTGGGAAGAGATCGGGGTTTTCGAAGATCTAACATCAAGTAATGCGCAAGAGGTAGGTAACATTCCATCGGGCTTTCTAAACTGATTGGGGGAAGTGGCTACAAAACGACTATTCGTTTACTTGTGCAGAATATGTAAGACAGGTGATATACCACCAGACTTCTGGAGAAACATCATCCACACAGTTCCGAAGACTGCAAGAGCTGAGAAGTACAAGATTTATCGCACAATCAGCTTAACAGTTAATGCACCCAAGAATAATATACAGAAGAATGGAAAAGAAAATTCAGGAAGTGTTAGATGACGATCAGTTTGGCTACAGGAAAGGTAAAGGCACCAGAGAGAAAGTGCTGGCATTGCTGTTGGTAATGGAAGCATCGCTAAAGAAAAACCGGAACACGTTCATAGCATTTTTAGACCTGGAAAACCGCTCGAGAATGTCAAATGGTACAAAATGTTCGAAATTCTGAGAAAAAAAAGGTACAAGCTATAGGAAAAGATGAGTGATATACAATATGTACAAGAAACAAGAGTGGAAGACCAAGAACGAAGTGCTCGGATTAAAAGAGACGTTAGACGGAGATGTAGTCACCCCTATTGTTCAATCTGTATCTCGCAGAAGCAGTGACGGAAATAAAAGAAATGTTTAAAAGAGAGAGTAAAAATCAAGATGAAAGAATATCAGTGATAAAATTTGCTGATGACATTGCTATCCTTAGCGAAAGTGAAGAAAAATTATGCGTTGATTGGAATGAATAGACTAATGAGTACAAAATGTGGGTTGAGAGTAATCGAAGAGAGACGAAAGTAATGAGAGGTGGCAGAAATGGAACAGCGAGAAACTTAACAACAGAATTGTTGGTTACAAAGTAGATGAAGTTACGAAATTCTGCTATCTAGGTAGCTAAACAACCCAAGCCGGACGGAGCAAGGAGGACATAAAAAGCAAACTAGCATAGGCAAAAAGAGCATTCCTGGCCAAGAGAATCTGTTAGTATCAAACATATGCCTTAATTTGAGGAAGAAATCTCTTAGAATGCACGCTTGGAGCACAACATTGTACGATAGCGGAACATGGACTGTAGGAAAAGCGGAACGGAAGAGAGTCGGAACATTTGAGATGTGATGCTACAGAAGAAAGTTAAAAATTACGCGGACTGATAAGGTATAGTCCAGTCAAATACGAGATATACCTTGCAAAAGGTGGAATAGAAGAGTTTATTTTTCAGCTCGTTCATATGGTTGGAAAGATTAGAAAACCGAGTTTTGCCAACAAAATTTCGCTTGGGAAAACTTTCTACAGTCAAAAAACTTGGAAAATTTCGGCCTTTTTTCAGTTTTTTCAAAATATCTCAGTTTTTTGCTCCTGTCGCTTTAACGTCTATTTTATTTTTTAAAGAGCACAAAATTGTCTACAATTTTGATTCTTGCCATTTTTTTCTGTTCCCAGTATTTAAGGCGCTACAGCACCTCAAAAAATACCAAATTCTCAAATTTTGAGCATAGTGGCAAGATACCTTATTTTTGAACACTATTTTTTCAGTTTCTGTTTGTATAGTATAAATACGTTATACATCATGTTATATGTTGGAATTTACCACCTCACTTTCAGGTATTCAATTTCTCTGTATGCAATGTGAGGATTGCTGGGCACCCCCAACTATTGTGATTCTTACATCACTACCTGACGTTCACTATGGGCCACCTCAGCTCTGGTATTTGTAAAACTATAAATATAAAAATACATCATTAAGAGACAGACACACACACACACACACACACACACACACACAAAATAAATTGTCTCAGGAAACTGAACTATTATTAACTGCAATAGGCAACCTAATTAGGTAGTTAATTATTCTTGTGTATAAAAGCCACACATTTGACATTAAAAATAAGTAGCTCTATTACAATTAAAATGCATTGTCAGTTGCTAAAAAATGTTGACAGTTCTGGGTGTGTAATACTTGTAATATCGCACTTTAGCGCACTTGAGACAGATATGAGCATCACTTCCAACGTTTTGATGGGTCAGGTTCCTCAGTGTCACCAGAAATATCTTGAGTTACGGATTCAGGGTCTGTACGTAGAGTTGATCCCAGATTGACCTCTTCTTTAAACAGCGAGTCAGCCTCAGCAAGTTCGATGATTTCGTCAGCGGTCTCTTCAACATCCTCCATAACATCTTCACTGTCTTCATATAAAATTTTGGCACGTTTTCACAGTTGACCCCAATACATTTTTTGCAAATTGAAGAACATTTCAAACCCGCTTTTCTGCAGGAGCACGCTCCGCCACAGTTCGGCTTGCATGAGCATGAAATAATGTGAAGAAGTGCTTCAGGTGCTGGATCTTGGCTCATTATAACGGGTATTGGACCGTGGTTACTGTGATTCCAGCCCGATATCTCAGCAAGTTTCCAGTTTCCCATCCAACTTTGGACTTGTTGGTAAGTCTACAACGGATGATGTGCAGCATCTTGTGTAGGTGGCAACCGTGCAAGATTCAGTTTGCTTTTTGTGGCAGACTTGGCGAATAGCTGGTACCGCAGATGGTCTAGTGTGTGGGATTTGCTGACACCTCCACTATACAATGCGATAGTAACCTCCTGCTGTTATTATTTCTTCACGGGTAGCATGTGGTTTTTTGAACGTGCAAAGCGCTGAGGTTAGATATTCATTTTTCGCAACAATATTGCAGCACTTAATTTTTCCTTGACCAAAAAAAAGCGGATGTTGTATCACATCCACTAAAGGCGTGAGTGAGGAGAATATATTCACTATCAAACTTGTAAGATGCAGTGGAAAAGCACTTGCCTTCTGCATTTCCTCTTCCTGGCTTTAAGAAAAATAAATTTTCAATGCCTTGCCCCAAACTGGTCATGAGCACAAGCAGGTCAACATCTTCTCCTACAATGACAACACTTCCAAAATCTTTGGTTCTTGAAATGGCAGATGTTACAGTCATAACGTCAGCATCTTTTTGTGCCTGGTGCACTTCAATGATACACTCCAGAAATTCCTTTTTAAGAAGTGTGATCAAACGCATCTTGTTTCGTTTGTTGTACAAGAACGTGTCCTGAGGGACTTGGTTCACCATCTCTGATTCAACCACAACGTCAACCGAAGTGTGTTTTTGGACCTACAAATCCTCTCAGCACTCTTTGTGCTACATTTGTCTCACTCACATGGATACCCATCAAATATAATAACAAATTGAGATTCAAAATGACAGGTAAGAAACATAGCTTTGTGCTATTGACTTGAAGCAAACATTTCGAGTCCAAGTCACTTTGTGGATAAGGTACCCTCCATCAAAGACAAAAAATTTACTCAGTCCACCTGACTTCACATCTTCCACTGGAACGAAGGCATTGTAGAATGAAGATTTTGTTCCTTTTCGCATGCCTTTTTCTGAGAATAGAGACATTGGGTAAGGAGAAAGTTCATATTTCAGAAAGGCTTTTAACTCTTCTTCACTTTGTTTCATTAAACAAATCCTTTGGGAAAGAGTAATTTTAGTGCTCCCAGCTTTTACAGAATTGAACGCAGAAAGAAGAGTCACAACTTTATCTTTTCTACGGAACTTTACATCGTGGAAATTGTCACCAACTATTCTTTTCATGCCTTTTTCCTCCTCTTCGTGACACATATGACAATTAACATCCTCCGTCCCGACAACACTACTGCTGATAGACATAAAATCACTTTCAGGGAAGGGAGGGTGCACTGAAAACCAATCATGCAGCTCACGCAAGTCTATTCCTCTTGTATCAAACGCATTTTTAACGAATGAAGGATATCTGCTTTTTCCGATAACACAAATAAACTTCACGCAATCCGACGTGAATGTGTTCGTAGTTACTGAATATGATGCTGTTTGTTCTGGCCCTGCAGCAGAGTGAGATGGTAAATTCCAATGAATAACATGATGCGTAATATGTTTATACGACACAAATAGAAACTGAAATAATGGTGTTCATAAATTAGGTAATTTGCCACTTTGCTCGAAATTTGAAAAATTGGTATTTTTTGACGCGCTGTAGCGCCTTAGATACTGGGAGTAGAAAAAAATGCTAAGAATCAAATTTGTAGAGAATTATGTGCTCTTTAAAAAAGGAAATAGACGTCAAAGCGATAGGAGCAAATGAAACAGATATTTTGAATAACTGAAAAAGTCCGAAATTTTCGAAGTTTTTTGACTGCAGAAAGTTTTCCCAAGAGAAATTTTGCTGGCAAAATTTTGTTTTCTAACCTTTCCAACAATATGAACGACTTAAAAAGTAAAATCTTCTACCCCACCTTTTGCAAGGTACAGGCTTTTTTTCTGACAGTTTGACTGGACTAGTAAGGAATAAGGAGGTTTCTCCAAAGAGATAAAGCAATATATGAAAAACACTGACAAGAAGAAGAGGCAGGATGTTAAGAGATGTATTAAGACGTCAGGGAATAACTCCCTTGGCCTTCAGGGTACAGTAGAGGGTAAAGACTGTTCAAATGTGTGTGAATTCCTAAGGGACCAACTTGCTTAGGTCATCGGTCCCTGGACTTACACACTACTTAAACTAACTTATGCTAAGAAGAACACAAACATCCATGCCAGAGGGAGGGCTCTAACCTCCGGCGGGAGTGGCCACGCAGTCCGTGCATGACGCCTCAAACCGCGCAGCCACACCGCGCGGCGGGTAAAGACTGAAGAGGAAGACAGACACTGGAATACAGCAAAGTACGAAGGTTGTATGTGCTGCACTGCTTTTCGTGGCGGGCTGCATCAAACCAGTCAGAACACTGATGACTAAAAAAACGAAGAGCTTGGATTGAAAAGGGTGCAAGACAGATGTAGGTTTTCGCTCCAACTGTTCAATCTATACATCGAAGAAACAATGACGGTAATAAAAGAAAGGTTCAAGAGTGGAATTAAAATTAAAGAGGAGAGGACATCAATGATAAGATTCGCTAATGACAATGCTATTATCAGTGAAAGTGAAGAAGAATTACAGGATTTGCTGAATGGAATGGACTGTCTAATGAGAACAAATGGCTAAAATGGCTCTGAGCACTATGGGACTTAACATCTGAGGTCATCAGTCCCCTAGAACTTAGAACTACTTAAACCTAACTAACCTAAGGACATCACACACATCCATGCCCGAGGCAGGATTCGAACCTGCGACCGTAGCAGTCGCGCGGTTCCGGACTGAAGCGTCTAGAACCGCTCGGCCACCGCGGCCAGCTAATGAGAACAGAATATGGACTGATAGTAAATCGAAGAAAGACAAAAGTAATAAAAGTAGTAAAATGAGAATAGCGAGAAACTTAACATCAAGATTGTTGATCACGAAGTAGATGAAGTTAAGGAATTCTGCTAATCAGACAGCAAAGTAACTCATAACGGTTGGAGCAAGGAGGATATAAAAAACAGACTAGCACGGGCAAAAACGCCATTTCTGGCTAAGAGAAGTCTACCAGTATCAGTCATAGGCCTGAAATTGAGGAAGAAATTTCTGAAAATATGTGTTTGAGCACAGCATGGTATGGTAGTGAAACATGGACTTTGGAAAAACCAGAAAAGAAGAGAATCGAATCATCTGAGATACGGTGTTACAGAAGAATGTTAAAAATAATTGGACTGATAAGATAAGGACTGAGGAAGTTATTCGCAGAATCGACGAGAATATATGGAAAACCTTGAAGAATGCTGAAAATTAGGTGGACTGATAAGAATCGGCGAGGAAACGAATGTACGGAAAACCCTGACAATATGGAGAGTCAGGACGGTAGGACAGCTTTTAAGACAACGCGGCAGAACTTCATGGTTCTGGAGGGAGCTGTAGTGGGTAAAAACTGCCGAGCAAGACAGAGATTGGAATACATCCAGAAATAATTGAGGATGTAGGTCGCAAGGGCTATCCTGAGTTGAAGAGTTTGGCACAGGAGAGGAATTAGTGGCGGGCCGCATCAAACCAGTCAGAAGACTGATGACCAGAAAAAGGTAACATATCGGGCAACAAGGTTTGTCAAGCGAACTTGCTCAGCTGTCAGGTCTCCAGCTGTCTCCGAGTTCAAGACTATGCACTGAAGATCCTTTGCAAAAGTTCGTTTCGAAGTGTTACAACTTGTTCGTCTACTTCATTATCCACCCGTTCATTCCCACAACAGTGCCGATTTAGGAATTCTTCCACCTTTCATGGGCAGAACATGCGCCGCAAGCTTCAGTTTTCTATCAGCAGTGATCTTATGCAGGGTTTGTAGATAACGTAATCATATGAAATGTGGTCACGAAGATCTTCATAATTTGTCTCAAGTATTCAGACACTGCTGCTGCTTTTGCTGAAATTTCCCGGGTCTGACACGTGTAAATGGTCATACACAGGATGACAGAGGAGTACAGCTTTGTGGGCAGAGCCTAATTACCACATGGATCCTGAGCCAGTGAGATCCCCTGCTGTACCCGAAGGACAGGACAGATAGTTTAATTTGTGGAAAGGGGCCAAACTGAGTGGCTGTCAGTTATACTCGAACATACTACTTTATTCATTTGATAAACATTACAAGAGTAAAGAAAACATTACAAACAGAGCAAGCCAAACCTTAATTTTAGAACTTAATTCCCGGCTAAATTCGCCATTCATTCTCACGCCTCAAGGGCAAAACAACGTTAATTTAAAAACGGCTGAAGGCCAATCACTTAAGACTCAAAAACAAGAATTTGAATTTTAAAAGGCAGAAGGCCTCATCTTAAAACATTTCTCTAAATTAGGCTGAAGGCCCAAACAATCTCACGCCTCAAGGGCAAAACAACTTCAATTTAAAATC
The DNA here is from genome assembly GCF_023864345.2 of Schistocerca serialis cubense. Taxonomy (NCBI): domain Eukaryota; kingdom Metazoa; phylum Arthropoda; class Insecta; order Orthoptera; family Acrididae; genus Schistocerca; species Schistocerca serialis. The sequence continues at coordinate 467,746,613 of NC_064639.1, forward strand.
GGCTAGAAGCCATACACAAACAACAAGGACAAATAAGAAAAGGCAGCACATCAAACGCCGCTCAGAAGTTTCCAAGGGTCAGCCTGGAATTCAAACACTAACGCTCGCTTAGGTGAGACAGGCAATCGGCCCAACAATTCTCAATCCAACGGCAACCCAACTGACAGACAGTCAATCGACCTGACCAGCACACAACAGGGAGTTCAATGGAACAATGCAGAAGGTATCGGCGCCCACAACGAATTACACTTCCAGTTGTCAAACTACACGCCGTGCTGGACAGCCACAACACGACGAGGAAAGTACAGTGCCTGAATTTACGTCAACAGCCAGGGCAGGTGACCGGAACGTTAACGGCCACAAGGTAGAAGATTCCGCTGGTGCACCTCAATTCCAAATAATCAAGTTAAGTTAAACTCCACATGAGAGCGGCTAGAATTTCGCCAACTTGAAAACACACGTTCTTGCTCATGGGAATGTCCCAACAGCCCACAACTAAATTCAAACGACACAATGTGAACAGCTGGGGCTGGCTGGTAGACTAAGTAAAGACTCAACTTTCGTGTCCGGTATCGGTGAGCCATGGACCTCGTAGCAGTGGGAACAGCACCTCGCACTCCGACCGCGCGTGGACGCCGCCAGCGGGCCCGGCCAGACACGCGCCACGGAGACTTCCTCGCTGCTACACGACAACCGACCAACTACCCGCACACGGCAAAGCCGCAAACTATAAGCGAGAGGCCAAAGATAGTACAAGGGTGCGAATATCGATACACGCTGCTTCTGCGTCTCGCAGAGAGAGAGGATAACAGCATCATCGCCATAACCGCAGGAGAATAATCAGAGAATGGCAACCAAGGTTTAATGCAAAGCATAACACGAGCCAGCCACGGCTCAGAACCCATTCGTTGAAAGACTGCAGAAACTTTCCCAGTTCTATTGGTGATGTCTGCATCTACTTTCCTGTTATTACAGATGACGTTGCCGAGATATGGAACTCGGTCAGCACCTTGTAACGCCTTCTGTTACACTACAATTACGGCAGACACATGTCCATTTTTTTATGGACATTGTTTTTATTTTGTCACAGGGATGGATTTTGTGACCATCCCTTTTCATATTAGTTGTAGATTTCACAATTAGAAAAAGGAACTATGGACAACTACAACGTGGGCGTGCGTTTAAATGAGTAATCAAGACTTACGGATCTGGTATCCGAATTTTGCTGGTGGCGTCATTTTTCCTACGTATGTCAAAAAATAAAATAAAGTGTTCAGAGAGAATAAATAAAATCACCGAGGATCTTTTCAGAATGCGGTTCCCCATAGCTCGTAGATATTTGAAAAACTCCATGATTACCACTGTGAGCTGCTGATAAAATCTTTAAACAACCAGTTTCAGTCGACTGACGTGATGACGGTCGACCGAAACTGGTTGCTTAAATAGAGATTTTATCAGCAGCTCAAGGCGAAAATCATGTCTTTTTTTCAAAAGTCTTTGAGGTTTGTCGTTGACATAGAAATTCTGTTAGACCCACCAAACGACTAGTTATAGCAGTTCAACGGAATGGAGAGTATCTTGAAGGAAGGTTGTAGGTTGAATATCAACCATATTAAAAGTATTGGTAATGGAATGTAGTCGAAATAAATCATGCGATGCCGACGAAATTTGAGTAGGAAATGAGACGCTAAAAGTTGTCGATGAGTTTCGCTAGTGGGCAGCAAAATAACTGACGATGTACAAAGTAGAGAGGATGTAAAATGTAGACTGCGAACAGTTTCAAAAATGTTTCTGAAAAAGAGAAATTTGTTAACATCGAATATAAATTTAAATGTTTATAAGTTCAAAAATGGTTCAAATGGCTCTGAGCACTATGAGACTCAACTGCTGAGGTCATTAGTCCCCTAGAACTTAGAACTAGTTAAACCCAACTAACCTAAGGACATCACAAACATCCATGCCCGACGCAGGATTCGAACCTGTTTATAAGTCTTTACTGAAAGTATTTGCCTGTAGTGTAACATTGTACAGGGCTGAAAAGTAAATAATAATCAGCTATAATCCAAGAAGAGAATAGAAACTTTAAATGTGGTGTTACAGAATACTGCTGAAAATTAGAGAGATGTTTCAGATAACTAATGAAGAGATAATCAAATTGAGCAGAAATATTTAAGAGAATATTAGACTTAAAGAAGGGATCAGTTGGTAGGATACTACCTAAGACATGAATTAATCATCAAGTTGCTAAAGGAGGGGATGGGGTGGAATGTGGGGGGAAAACTTGTAGCGGAAGACCAAGGTGTTACTGCAGTAAGCCAGTTCAGATGGATGTAGGCTACAGTAATTATGCAGAGATGAAAATATTTGCACTGGAAATGCTAGCATTGAGAGTTGCATCAATCAGTCTGCAGACTGAAAATGCCAACAGCAACAACAACCACAACAGAAAGTATTAGAATCAAATAAGTGTTACATTTGTTCAATATATCAAACACAGCCGAGTGAACGTCAACACTAATTCGTGCTTTGCCTAAAGATTCATGTTCTACGTCATGGAACAATTTTTCCAAAACTGCTCCGTAACCTGGTTAATAGCTCACTATTCAAGTTACACTACCAAATCAATTCAAATGACAAGTGAATCAGGAAAGCATACAAGTAACTGAAACAAATACCAATGACTGTGTACTCAGTAAGTACTTCTTCATTTCAGTTCTACATGGTGGCGAAAAAATTTTTTTTTCTGCGAGCCGAGGCTGCTGGCTGACTGTGAGAAAGTGAGGGCCACAGGGGTGAACGGGTTGTAAAACTGTTCTTTCGCTGTAAGGCAGAGTCGCTGATAGCTATGCACTGGGCGACGGCGCTCTTTGCGATGACCAAGGTGACCCGGTGTTGGGGAAACATTAGATACTCAGAGCGAGAGGAATCTGGTGGATTCAAAGGTCAGCAGTAATTATTGATGCTCACCAAAATTAATTTTGTCGCGGGGATGAAAACTCGTGCTCTCTTTGGCTGAAAGGTGAAACCAAACTCATAGTGGGAGACAATTTGTGCTGTCTGCCCCCATCCTAAAAGTGAAATGTGTATTACTCGTTAATCAAAGCAGATTCTTTAAGAGGAGGGAGATCGCTAGTATTTTTATGAATTTTTCATTGGATGAAACTCGGAAGGTCCAGTGTTGCCCAATCTGGGGCGGGCAGATAGAGAAATTTTTTTAGAAGGTAAAGGTTTGAACACTTTATCTTAGAGGTCCAGAGAGGGAACCTTCGGTCTTCGTTTTCACGTCCAGCAGTCGAAGTTTTGGCTGATGGTCGTTTTAATAGTCTGTATAGTCTGTCTCGGAGCCGATCTTGGATACTGGAGCCCAACTGGTAGCTTTCAGCTACCACTGCAGCCATTTTCTGCATCTCAATTTTAGAGGAAAGCAGCGTTTGCACACGATGTTATTTGTTTGGAGTTAGGGTCCCGCTTTTCTGAATTAATTCACACAATCAGCTAGTTGAACTCAACATGCGCTTAGGAAATGGTACTAGTACTCATATGTACTTTTCTAGGTCTTCCCATTCATCTTTAACCGATTCAGCAGTCACTGGCAGTTTACGTGGACAAAGAAAATTGTACATCATTATTAGCATTTCCATTAAAATTCCATCCCTCTATGCCAAGGTATTATCGAGTAAGTTCAATACTCCATTTAAACCACTGTGCACTTAATTTTTTTTTCTTTATTGATTTTCAATTCCCCCCGAAGGGGGCGGGCTGGCAGCAGCTTAGTACGCTGCTCTACAGCCTACAGACTTTTTTTTAAAAAACGGAAGAAGGAAGAAACAAGAAAAACAGGCGATAAAACGGCGACTTAAAGTGTAAAATGGCGGAAAAATGCGGAAAGTTAAAACAGAAAAAAGGGGTTGGCAATGTTAATAAAAGACACAGGAATCAGACAAGCAACATAGTACACACACAATTAAAAAACACGGCGACAGTCTGGTTTCTGTTTGCAAGAGATAAAAAGCACACCCAGCGACAGTATGATGGCCGTTCGCAACACTTCCCAAAAAAACGCAACACGGAACACTCACTGTAAAACACTCACTGTAAAACACTGCACGAAAAGGGCGGCACAAAGATGACACTCCCGAGCCAAAGGCAGATGGGGGGGGGGGGGGGGGCCTGGAGAAGGGGGAAGAACAAGGAGGGAGGAAGGAAAAAAGAAACGAAAAGGGGGGGGGGGAACCAAGGAGGGAGAGGACTAATAACGGGGGGTGCACTTAATAATCACTTGCATTATTTATTCAGCGCTTGGATTAAAGCCCACTCATTTAAGCAATAAACAGAACTTTATTGTAACCTTTAGTTGAATCCCATAGTTTGATGAAACACTTTCTCATTATTTCTGTGCGAGCTATGATACCTTTTCCGGTGTAAAGTCAAGCGCCGGCACAACGGTCAGGAATGGTAGAACAGAGAGGGCTGTGAGGGAGACGTCGGCTGATAGTATGCAGACCGACCCGTCTCTAGGACACACCGAGACAGCAGCGACCTCTAGGCGAAGAGAACATAAGCGCAGCGCCGTTCTACGAGCTCTACAACAGCGATGTAGGAACTGCACTGTTTCACTTGTATCAAGAGTTGTGTGTACTGAAGAGATTTTCTTACTTTGTCTGTCGCCCATTGCTTGCGACTCACCAATGTAAATTCTCAATGTTAAGTATTGGCTATTTATCTTACTGTAATAAAAATTCATTTATACGATTTGCTTGAATTGTCGTCCAGCGACCGAGAAAGCAGGTTTCCTACGCTCTCCATATTAGACGAGTGGCCAGGATACAACAGTATCCATATTCTATGTTTAATTGGACCGAAACTCTTCAGTTTCAGAAGTTCAATAACATCTGTTGCGCGACTTTGTCTTAATATTCCAAATGACCTTACTGGCAGCGGTCACTTCAATATACAGGCCGCCAGCTTCATCTCTTGATCATATCACAGTGGTAAGCCTAAGACTCAACTGTGGCCTCACAACAGTGCTGCAAGGACGGAACGTTAGTTGTAGAATTGTGGAATGCCGAATTTCCGACTTATAGCATCCCTGAAATGTTTCTGTGATGGTTAAAAAGGGCTTTGGTGTTTCACCGGTTTTGCGTGTTAATGGATTTTCATCATATTTTTTTTTTAAATGTTACAGCTCCATATCTGTATAATAACTCCTACGTATAGTAGGCAGATATAAGCGAATTATGAAGTGAGAACTGACTGTTCTGTTTCTTCGGATTTGAGCTGAACTATATTGCGTTCTGTTAGCAGCTGCTAGACGTTTCTGTTGTACTGCTATCGTTAATTTAATTTCGAAACTTTATAGTTATTTGCATCAGAAGTAGACAGCAGGCATGTATAACTTAGGTGGTAGTTCCTTCATTGCGTTTGCAATTTTTCATACGGCACTACCAGTCCATATATTCGTATAACGAAGGCAGCTATTGTCACTATAGTAATGTCACGCGAATGGATCGCTAATAAAGGAGGAATGTGGCACGCACGCTTAACTTAGGCCTGACGGGTGCCGCCTCGTTCTGGAATGCGTCCTTGCCGAACCCTACCGGCCAGAAACACCCGTAACATTGGCTATCCCACCGCGTCTGCATGTCGGTGCGTGTCGACGCACAGTAACAAACATTACACGCCTCTAAACCTGACGTCTCATTCTTGTTACAAATGAATCATTAAACAAAATGTGAAATCGATAGGTGATGCATTCACATGCATGTTTGATTTACTGAACGTAAAGTTTTTTCTCATGTTAAACGTGTCTGATCTTTAACATGGCGTACCATTGCTCCGATATGGAGTTTTAAAAAAATTATATAGGGGATTCACCATTTCTGAGGCGAAAAGTAGTTGAAATCGATAAAGATATTTTTATATAAGCATCCATTAATATGGCCGGAAAGGATACGACAGTTGATAGTATAAACTTCTGACAACTATAACAAAAGCATATGTTCGAAATTTAATTTCATATGTCCCCACAGTGTCCCAGGGTGTCGAAAACAAATAAAATGTTAGTATTTAACCTCTCGTTATGAGTTGCCTCGTTCTGGAGGAACCGTTTCAGCTTTCGTCCTAAGTATTTGAAACTTAACCTATATGGCTGGTTGGGGAATCATACCCTACTCCTGCTGATCACATGTCTAGTGACGTAACTCTAGTGCCCTGTCGCTCGTTTACGGATAGGAGTCGAGGAATCAGAGGTCACTAGAGGATTAACAACAAAAGTACAAGAATGGTGCCTGTCGAAACCATTAAAACTTGCATCCAGCAAAAATTGTGCAGGGAAGCGTAAATAAGGTTGACCCTGCTTTGGATCACACTACATAGTGCTACGGTAACTTAGAAAACCACCATAGTTCAAATGTGGCTATCAGATTTCGAAGTCCCAGATAGCGTAGAGTGAAAATGATGTGCTGCCAAAAGGGAAAGCTGCTTCCATTGTTGCCGTTAGCAAAGTAGATCCCTGTGGGAGTCAGGGTGTGAGTCTGATTTATCTGACCGAGCAGCTTTTTATAATCCCCTTACCATACTGCTAATTGGTAAGCCATGGTCTAGGGGTAGTGTCTTTCATTAGCAATCACAAAACCTTCTCGGTCCGCGGTTCAAATCATATTCATCGCTTAGATTTTGAATAACAATTATCAGCACTGGTGGCCAAACACTTCCGGCATAAGAAATAGCGCTCATTCTGCCAACGACCTTGTCAAAGAGGGTGGAGCAGCGGACAGAGGTCCAGGGCAATATCTTGCCCCTGGGGTGGGAAATTGCCCCTAAAGGCGGAAGAATCAGCTATGATTAACGGCATGAGAATGCTGAAGACGATGGAAACCACTGCACTAAAGACACAAAATGTGTACCCACAGGGCATGTCGCCCGCAATTGAAAAAGTGCCATGTTGATCTCTTCATTGGCAAAAGATTCTGGACTAGTCCTCCATTCGGATCTCCGGGAGGGGACTGCCAAGGGGGAGGTGACGAGAAAAAGATTGAATAACCAACAAAAAGATAAGATTCTACGAGTAGGCGCGTGGAGTGTCATAACCTTAAATGTGGTAGGGAAGCTAAAAAATCTGAAAACGGAAATGCAAAGGCTCATCTAGATATAGTGGATGTCAGTGAAGTGAAATGAAAAGAAAACAAGGCTTTCTGGTCAGACGAGTATATGGTGATATCAACAGCAGCAAAAAATGCTATAATGGTAGTAGAGTGGGGCAAAGAGTGAGTTATAGTGAACAATTCAGTGATAGGATTGCTCTCATCAGAAAAGACAGCAAACCAAATCGACAACGACACTTCATGTATACGTGCCGACGTCGCAGGCTGAAGAACAAGAGACAGAGGATACTGAACGGGTAATTCAGTATGTAAAGACAGATGAAAATCTAAGAGTCATGGAGGACTGGAACGCGGTTGTAGGACAAGGAGTGGGAGAAAGAATTATGGGAGAACATAGGACTGGTACTAGGAATGAAAGAGGAGAAAGACTAATTGAGTTCTGTAATAAATTTCACATAGTAATAGCGAATAGTCTGTTCAAGAATCACAAGAGGAGAAGGTATACTTGGAAAAGACCGGAAGCTACGGCAAGATGTCCGTTTCATTACGTAAGGGTCAGGCAGAGTGTCCAAAATCAGGAGCTGGATTGTAAGACATACACAGGAGCCGATATAGACTCAGATGACAATTTAGCAGCGATGAAGAGTAGGCTGTAGTTTAAGAGATTAGTAAGGAAGAATCAATGGCACAAAGAAGTGTGATAGGGAAATACTTACGGAAGTACTAAGGAATGAAGAGATACGCTTGAAGTTCTACAAGGCTATAAGACACTGCAACAATGAATTACTCAGTAGGTAGTTCAGTTGAAGAGGAATGGACATCCCTAAAATGGGAAATCACGGAAGTTGGAAAGAAAAACACAGGCACAAAGGAGGTAACTGAAAGAAACCAATGGTAACAGAATAAATACATCAGTTGACCAATGAAAGAAGGAAGTACAAAAATGTTCATGGAAATTCAGGAAAACAGAATACAAATCGCTTAGGAATGAAATAAATGGGAAGTATAGGGAAGCTAAGTCAAAATGGCTGCATGGAAAATAGGAGCTCTACAGCAGCAACTTAGGAATTGTATTATTTCACTTGTATTAGGAATTGTGAATTCTGAAGAGATTTTCTTATTTTGTTTGTCGCCCATTGCATGAGACACACCATTGTAAATTCTCAAAGTTACGTACTGTTATTTATCTTACTGTAATAAAAATTCATTAATACGATTTGCTCGAATTGTTGTCTAGCGATCCGAGAAAGTAGGTTTCCTAGGCACCCCATATTCAAATGGTTCAAATGGGTCTGAGCACTATGGGACTCAACTTCTGAGGTCATTAGTACCCTAGAACTTAGAACTAGTTAAACCTAATTAACCTAAGGACATCACACACATCCATGCCCGAGGCAGGATTCGAACCTGCGACCGTAGCGGTCTCGCGGTTCCAAACTGCAGCGCTTAGAACCTCACGGCCACTTCGGCCGGCGCACCCCATATTCGACGAGCAGGCAGGACACAACATTTTCTGTGTAAGTAAAAGCCAGAGTGGTAACATTAAGCGTGCAATGGGAATTCTACTATTAAATGCGGAGGAAATAGCGAATAGGTGGGAAGAATAAGTTGAAGGCCTCTATGTGTGGGAACACTTGTCTGATATGATAGGAGAAGGTGCTGGAGTTGCTTTAGGAGAGACAGGGGATCAAGTACTAAAAACAGGATTTAAAAGAACTTTGGAAAACTTAAGACAAAATAAAGCAGAAGGGATAGATAGCATTCCATCAGAATTTCTAAAATCATAAGGGGAAGTAGCGACAAAACGATTATTCACATTGGTGCGTAGAATATATGAGACTCGCGATACATCATCAGATTTCGGAAAAACATCATCCACACAATGCCGAAGACTGCAAAAGCTGACAAGTACGAGAATTATCACACCATCAGCTTAACAGCTCATGCATCCAAGTTGCTGGCAAGTATAATATATGGAAGAATGGTAAAGAAAACTGAGTATTTGTTAGATGACGATCAGTTTGGCTTTAGGAAAGATTAAGGCACGAGAGAGGCAGTGGTGAAGTTATGGTTGATAATTAAAGCAAGGCTAAAGAAAAATCAAGACACGTTAATTGGACTTTTAGACCTGAAAAATGCTTTCGACAATGTAAAATGGTGCAAGTTGTTGGAAATACTGAGGAAAATAGGGGTAAGCTATAGGGAGAGACGAGTAATATGCAATATGTACAAGGACCAAGAGGGAATAATAAGAGCGAACGACCTAGAACGAAGTGTTTGGGTTAAAAAGGGTGTAAGGCAGGGTTGTAGTCTTTCGGTCCTACTGCTCAATCTGTATATCGAAGAAGCAATGATAGAAATAAAAGGGAGATTTAGGAGTGGAATTGAAATTCAAGGTAACAGTGATACGATTCGCTGATGACATTGCTAACCTGAGGGAAAATGAAGAAGAATTACATGCTCTGCTGAAAGGAACGGACAGTCTAATGAGTACAGAATGAGGTTTGTGAGAAAATCGAAGAAAGACGAAAGTAATGAGAAGTTTCACATTAGGATTCATGATCACAGAATAGTCAAAGTTATAGAATTCTGCTATCTAGGCAGAAAAATATCCCGTGACGGACGGAACAAAGAAAACATCAAAAGTAGAAGATGGGATTCCTGGTCAAGAGTGATTGGTACCAAAGTTGACCTTAATTTGAGAAACAAATTTCTGATGATAGTCGTTTGTAGTACAATATTATATGGTAGTGAAACATGGGCTGTGGGATGCAGCTACGGTCGCAGGTTCGAATCCTGCCTCAGGCATGGATGTGTGTGATGTCCTTAGGGGGCAGGTGGAGGCTTTGTCTGTTAGGCTCATCGAGCTCGAGGCGCAGGCGTCGGCTCGTAGTGGCGTTGGGGCAACTGTGGTGAGACCTATGCCTACTTCGGTGGCCTTGGAATCGCATGGAACCCCTGATGTCGCTGCGTCTTCCGGCAGTGAGCATCTTACCGGTCAGCCATCACTCCAGGGTGAATGGCGGACAGTGGTGGGCTCGCGCGTGCCTGGCCGAAAGGCGAAGGTGGGATCTGGCCGCGTGGCAGCAGCCTTACCCCTTTCCAACAGGTACGGGGTGCTTCCTAGTGGTGATGACATCGTTTCCGAGCCACCACAGGATGCCTCGCCTGTTGGGCCAGTGGCCGATTCTCCGGCAAGGTCCCGACAGTCACAGAGGGCGGGCCTATTAGTTATAGGGAGCTCCAACGTTAGGCGGGTTATGGAGCCCCTTAGGAAAATAACGGGTAGGTCGGAGAAGAATGCCAGTGTGCACTCGGTGTGCTTGCCGGGGGGTCTCGTCCGTAATGTGGAGGAGGCCCTTCCGGCAGCTATTGAACGCACTGGGTGCGACCGGCTGCAGATAGTAGCACATGTCGGAACGAATGACCCCTGCCGCTTGGGTTCTGAGGCCATCCTTGGTTCCTTCCGGCGGCTGGCTGATTTGGTGAAGACAACCAGCATCGCACGCGGAGTGCAAGCTGAGCTTAATATCTGTAGCATAGTGCCCAGAGTCGATCGCGGTCCTCTGGTTTGGAGCCGTGTGGAGGGTCTAAACCAGAGGCTCAGACGACTCTGCGACTATAATGGTTGCAAATTCATCGACCTCCGTTATTGGGTGGAGAACTGTAGGGCCCCCCTAGACAGGTCAGGCGTGCACTACACACCGGAAGCAGCTACTAGGGTAGCAGAGTACGTGTGGCGTGCACACGGGGGTTTTTTTAGGTTAGAGGGACCCCCCCTTGGGCGAAACGATAAAATACCTGACGGCTTACCAGAGAGGACATTATCATCGTTGATAAAGAACGTCCGTCCTCAGAGACCAAAAACAGGAAAAGTCAACGTAATATTGGTAAACTGCAGGAGTATCCAGGGCAAGGTTCCTGAATTAGTATCTCTTATCGAAGGAAATAGTGCGCATATAGTATTAGGAACGGAAAGTTGGTTAAAACCGGAAGTGAACAGTAACGAAATCCTAGACACAGAATGGAATATATACCGCAAGGATAGGATAAACGCCAATGGTGGAGGAGTATTTATAGCAGTAAAGAATTCAATAATATCCAGTGAAGTTATTAGCGAATGCGAATGTGAAATAATCTGGGTTAAGTTAAGTATCAAAGGTGGGTCAGATATGATAGTCGGATGCTTCTATAGACCACCTGCATCAGCAACCGTAGTAGTTGAGCGCCTCAGAGAGAACCTGCAGAACGTCGTGAAGAAGTTTCGTGATCATACTATTGTAATAGGGGGAGACTTCAATCTACCAGGTATAGAATGGGATAGTCACACAATCAGAACTGGAGCCAGGGACAGAGACTCTTGTGACATTATCCTGACTGCCTTGTCCGAGAATTACTTCGAGCAGATAGTTAGAGAACCAACTCGTGAAGCTAACGTTTTAGACCTCATAGCAACAAATAGACCGGAACTTTTCGACTCCGTGAATGTAGAAGAGGGTATCAGTGATCATAAGTCAGTGGTTGCATCAATGACTACAAGTGTTATAAGAAATGCCAAGAAAGGAAGGAAAATATATTTGCTTAACAAGAGTGATAGGGCACAAATCGCAGAATATCTGAGTGACCACCATCAAACGTTCATTTCTGAGGAAGAGGATGTGGAACAAAAATGGAAAAAATTCAGAAACATCGTCCAGTACGCCTTAGATAAGTTCGTACCGACTAAGGTCCAAAGCGAGGGGAAAGATCCACCGTGGTATAACAATCATGTACGAAAGGTACTACGGAAACAAAGAAAGCTTCATCATAGGTTTAAGAGTAGTCGAATCATAGCTGATAAGGAAAAGCTGAACGAAGCGAAAAAGAGCGTAAAGAGAGCAATGAGAGAAGCATTCAACGAATTCGAACATAAAACATTTGCAAACAATCTAAACAAGAACCCTAAAAAGTTTTGGTCATATGTAAAATCGGTAAGCGGATCTAAATCCCCTATTCAGTCACTCGTTGACCACGATGGCACCGAAACAGAGGACGACCGAAGAAAGGCAGAAATACTGAATTCAGTGTTCCGAAACTGTTTCACTGCGGAAAATCGTAACACGGTCCCTGACTTCAGCCGTCGCACGGACGCCAAAATGGAAAATATTGAAATAAACGATATCGGAATTGAAAAACAGCTGCTATCACTTAGTAGCGGAAAAGCATCCGGACCAGACGAGATACCCTTAAGATTCTACAGTGATTATGCTAAAGAACTTGCCCCCTTTCTATCAGCAATTTATCGTAGATCGCTGGAAGAACGTAAAGTACCTAGCGACTGGAAGAAAGCGCAGGTCGTTCCCATTTTCAAGAAGGGTCATAAATCAGATGCGAATAATTATAGGCCTATTTCGCTTACGTCAATCTGTTGTAGAATAATGGAACATGTTTTGTGTTCTCGTATTATGACGTTCTTAGATAATACAAATCTCCTTCATCATAACCAACATGGATTCCGCAAACAGAGATCATGTGAAACTCAGCTCGCCCTATTTGCCCAAGAAATTCACAGTGCCGTAGACACTGGCGAGCAGATTGATGCCGTATTCCTGGACTTCAGGAAGGCATTTGATACGGTTCCGCACTTACGTTTAGTGAAAAAAATACGAGCTTACGGAATATCGGACCAGGTTTGTGATTGGATTCAGGATTTCCTAGAAGAAAGATCACAACATGTCATTCTTAACGGTTCAAAATCTGCAGATGTAGAGGTAATTTCGGGAGTACCGCAGGGAAGCGTGATAGGACCTTTATTGTTTACGATATACATAAATGACTTAGTTGACAACATCGGTAGCTCCGTGAGGCTATTTGCAGATGACACGGTTGTCTACAAGAAAGTAGCAACATCAGAAGACTCGTACGTACTCCAGGAGGACCTGCAGAGGATTAATGCATGGTGCGACAGCTGGCAGCTTTCCCTAAACGTAGATAAATGTAATATAATGCGCATACATAGGGGCAGAAATCCATTCCAGTACGATTATGCCATAGGTGGTAAATCATTGGAAGCGGTAACGACCGTAAAATACTTAGGAGTTACTATCCGGAGCGATCTGAAGTGGAATGATCACATAAAACAAATAGTGGGAAAAGCAGGCGCCAGGTTGAGATTCATAGGAAGAATTCTAAGAAAATGTGACTCATCGACGAAAGAAGTAGCTTACAAAACGCTTGTTCGTCCGATTCTTGAGTATTGCTCATCAGTATGGGACCCTTACCAGGTTGGATTAATAGAAGAGATAGACATGATCCAGCGAAAAGCAGCGCGATTCGTCATGGGGACATTTAGTCAGCGCGAGAGCGTTACGGAGATGCTGAACAAGCTCCAGTGCCGGACACTTCAAGAAAGGCGTTACGCAATACGGAGAGGTTTATTATCGAAATTACGAGAGAGCACATTCCGGGAAGAGATGGGCAACATATTACTACCGCCCACATATATCTCGCGTAATGATCACAACGAAAAGATCCGAGAAATTAGAGCAAATACGGAGACTTACAAGCAGTCGTTCTTCCCACGCACAATTCGTGAATGGAACAGGGAAGGGGGGATCAGATAGTGGTATAATAAGTACCCTCCGCCACACACCGTAAGGTGGCTCGCGGAGTATAGATGTAGATGTAGATGTAGAGGTTAGTTTGGTTTAAGTAGTTCTAAGTTCTAGGGGACTGATGACCTCAGATGTTAAGCCCCATAGTGCTCAGAGCCATTTGAACCATTTGGGAAAATCAGAACAGAAGAGAATCGAAGAATTTGATATATGATGCTACAGACGAATCTTGAAAATTAGGTGGACTGATAAGGTTAGGAATGAGGAGGTTCTGCGCCGAATCGGAGAGAAAAAGGAATGGATGAATAATACTGACAAGAAGAAGGGACAGGATGGTACGACATCCGTTAAGGCATCACGAAATAATTTCCATGGTACTAGAAGGAACCGTAGAGCGTAAAAACTGTATAGGAAGACAGAGACTGGAATACATCCAGCATGTGATTGAGGACTTAGGTTGTAAGTGGTAATCTGAGATTGAGGCACAGGGAAGGAATTGGTGGCGGGTCGCATCAAACGAGTCAAAAGACTGATGACTCAAAAATAGTACTATGAAAGAGGAGTTGCCCTACATAGCGTATGGTGGGGCATCATATGAATTTGAATCTGTGGATTTGCACTTTTGAGTAATATTGAGTAGTCTATTAGAATCATGAACTTCTGGAATCGTTGGCTGCTTTTTCGTTTGTGACAGAGTGAGTGTGTTAGTGCTTTCCGACCTGTCAACGAAGTCTCAAATGCATAACATCTGGATGAAAGTGATGACTGTTCACATATTGTAGTATTGTCTTCGGGCTGTTATGGATTCGTATTTCTTGCAATGTCGGAGACAGAACTGCAGTATTCTGAACAGAAGATAAGGAGCTCCTAAAAACAAAAGTACATACTCATCCTGCTTTAATAAGTTTTATTAAAAAATTTGCTGCGATACTTACTGGCAGCACGCCGATAGCTTCAGACGCCTTCTAATTAAAAATTCATTACGATGTGTGATACGGACTTTTTTGACGCGTAACGTTTGGTCGACGTGCAAATTAGGCAATGCTGCTGTGCCTCTGATCAGAAACATGCAGTACAAATAATCAGAATGCATCTTTTGTTATGCAGTGGGGTATGTACTGTTTTGAACCTTCATGGGAGGTTAAGACTTTGTGTCCAACAGAAACAGTAACATCTCACGAAAAGATCATGACGTTAGAGATATTAAAGCTCACAAGGATGGTTACCAACAGACGATCTTCCGCAGAGCATTCGCAAATGAAACAGGACAGGGAGAAGTGACAGTGGTCCGGGAAGTTCCTTCCTCCATTCACCGGAAGGTGGCTTTTGGAGGGTGGCTTTCGGAGTATAGATGTAAAACCTTGGAGGTCTGTTGCAATGCTGTCCTGCTTGAGCTATACGGGCGGGACTCATAACTTACTCTCACACTTCTCTCCACCTTCTGAACTCCGCAGACTTTCTCCTGCTGCAAGAAAAGGAAGTATACAGGAGGAGCAGAGAGGAATTGGGAGTCATTCTAGCGACCATTCTTCCAAAGATGCACTTACAGATGCGTTCACCAGTGATCTATCCCTGTATTACATGGATGTTAGATCTCTAACCTCACGGTATGGAGCTTCGGCGTGCCTGCGGATTTTGTCATCTGCGTAGTTCATCACGTTGTAGGTAGCTAAAAAAAATTCCTTAAATCTCTACATGATAAGGAATTATTTATTTCTGCCTTTGAACTATATATCAGTATGAGACGTGGGAGCAGAATCGAAAAGTATTTTTTCTCTTCTTGTGGAATTTCGTGGCAGCCCTTTTGTAATTAGCTAAGAAACGAATTGCGAGCATCTTTGGCCGGCACTTCCAGACAGCTGGAGTCCGACATCCATATAGTATAGAGATCACTGTTATTCACATATAACACTGTTCGTCCAAATATGTGTGAGTCGGTTTCAATTTTACCTACCTATGATTTTTGCGTAATAATGGAATATGAAACAAAGTCTTACATACAGTTTACGGTGTTCATCTTTGGCCACCAGTCAACTATTAACTTTCGTAGCATATTTTCAGGCCATGTTCGCTGCACATGTAACGGAAGTATTGATGTTCATTTTGCTACCTGTCTACCATACATTTTGGTGATTTGCGCTTATCTGTAGGCTGGGACACCCAGTTCGGTAGATTTTGACGATGACTTCACTTTAAAAAGTCTAATTATACGTAACATGTAAGTAGCATAATTTCGACAATTTTAATGTGACATTGGAATGACTAATGATGTTAAATTTTGGTCCTTTTCATTTCCTATGCATTTGCACAAAACTTCTTTCAATATTGTTCTTGATAATGGCTTAGGGGTGAACTCATGATAGTAATATAAAACAAATAAGTTTGTACATTCAAATGCCGAAAATATTATTGAAGCAATATTACCCGATTGCGGCCCAAAAATACAAGAAAATTATCTGATTGGTGTGTTAAGCAATAAATTTGCCTTAACTGTACCCGGAAGATTTTTGAAACGTTGTCGGGCGTCAGCTCTGCGCTGCAAACCAAGAGCCTGTAATATAACGGGAATTTCGTGACCTATCCTTGGGCATCTGGTGTTACATACCTCTGGAAACCAATCAAGGACTTTCGAAGCTATGACACACACACAAACACAGTGCCACACTGAGTTCCAAATCCGAACCAGTAATCTATGTTGTTGTTGTCTTCAGTCCTGAGACTGATTTGATGCAGCTCTCCATGCTACTCTATCCTGTGCAACCTTCTTCATCTCCTAGTACCTACTGCAACCTACATCCTTCTGAATCTGCTTAGTGTATTCCTCTCTTGGTCTCCCTCTACGATTTTTACCCTCCACACTGCCCTCCAACGCCAAATTTGTGATCCCTTGATGCCTCAGAACATGTCCTACCAACCGGTCCCTTCTTCTTGTCAAGTTGTGCCACAAACTTCTCTTCTCCCCAATTCTATTCAATACCTCCTCATTAGTTATGTGATCTACCCATCTAATCTTCAGCATTCTTCTGTAGCACCACATTTTCAAAGCTTCTATTCTCTTCTTGTCCAAACTATTTATCGTCCATGTTTCACTTCTATACATGGCTACACTCCATACAAATGCCGGCCGGTGTGGCCGTGCGGTTCTGGGCGCTTCAGTCTGGAACCGCGTGTCCGCTACGGTCGCAGGTTCGAATCCTGCTTCGGGCATGGATGTGTGTGATGTCCTTAGGTTAGTTAGGTTTAATTAGTAGTAAGTTCTAGGCGACTGATGACCTCAGAAGTTAAGTCGCATAGTGCTCAGAGCCATTTGAACCATCCATACAAATACTTTCAGAAACCAAGGTGGTTATGTTTTGCCGCCATTGTGTGACGAATGCAGCACAGTGGCGGCCATAATATTGCTAATGAACTGACAACACAACCGTTGACAGGACAAGGACGGGAGTGTTACTGGTTCTCCAGACAACTTACGTTTGTATCCACAAGTGAGGAGTGAGTGTGGAGCGAAACCTTAATGCAAAGTGAGAGCTTATTGGCCGCGGCGGCAGGCGCCAGCTCGGCTCCAGCTAGCGCCTCGCCTTATTAAACGAACTGAACCGCACAACTTGGCGCCGCCCCAGGAAATTAGCTCCCCCGGAGAAGGCAACTTTGCGCCTCGTTCTGCCGGCCGAGAAGTTGTGTAGCGTGTTTGACTGATGAAGTCCGCGCGCCGCTTCCCGGCCCCATCTCGGCGGACGCGCCGGAGTTGTCGCCATCTGCCGGCATCTGTGTGTGTGTGCGCTGCTCATTAGACGGGCAGCCAAGTCTCACTGTTGTTTATCCATCCAGATGAAGCGCTGATGGAGTCGCGGACTCTGGCTCCAGTACTCGTTTGAGACGAGGGCACTACAACATCTTACACGTGCATATCTCCAGCTCTTACTGTTCTTCAATTTCAGTCTCACATGCCTTTTTCCAAGGACTGTCCAAGTGTGACCATGAGCTATCAACAATGGGACTTTATGTCTACGAATGTTTTCCGTTGGCTGTGTTCAACAGCATCTAAATACTGGGGGTTTCACACATGACGCAAGTGTGAGCGGGAACCAATGCCTCCAATCGCCAGCGACGCTTGCTCCTTTCTCCAGGCCCTCGCAGGTAGCGTGTCAGCTACAGCCCAACTACTCGAAGGAAGTACGAGGAAGTTGTTGTGCTTTTTAGCACTTCGGATTTGAATATGTTTACAGAGCTGTGTACGGATCAGTATGAAAAATTACCAAGTAAAGGTGCTGTATCGGCTAACCAAAAAAAAAAAGTAATTAAATGAATAAAGCCCACACTCACTTTCCCACCCACGGACCCCCTCCCTTCCCACGCCCCACACACAAAACGGCAGATACACCTCGCAAAGATTCGAAACTCGCGCCCAGAACATATTCGGCTGTTCCACTGCCCGCCATCTTGTTTTTGTAGTATGTCTTCTTTTTTTCATAGTTTGTAAACAGTGACAGTGAAAGTTAAATAGCGAAGTTTTTCACACTGAATATAATGGGAAACCGGAAAAAGTACGTGAAACATATAGCAAACAAAATCTTACACATAGAATTATTTAATGTTAGGCCTAACCACGACATTCTGTATGGTTGCAGATGACAAACTGTCAAAGAAAAACGAGCAAAACACGAAAACCAGGAAAACCACAGCATGTGGTAACAAATTTATATAAGCAGTAAGGGGTATTTTACCAATTTAACAGAAAGAAAAAGAAAGCCCATCAATGGTGTTGACACTGCAGCAAAACATGTATGAATAATAGAAGGAAAGAAAAAAAATGTCTTGCTCAAGGTGAACCCTCTCCAAAAACAGACTTACTTGTAAACAAACACGAACAGAACAGAATCAACCTCAGAATCATTAATCAGATATCGTTGCTTTAAAATTAACACTGCAACTGGATATTGCAATCAGTGCAATATGAAAATGTTGATCTTGAAAAGTTTTTTTCTTTCTGATGGGCCTCGGCTGCCTTTATCACGGTATGCGAACTGGCAGAACAGACAACGCTGAAGTTCTGACTGTCTTCATTAGCTACAAATGCGTTGTCCAAAATAAGAATGTGTTGTGCAAGTAGTGCAACATGAATTATGGGACAGATCGTTTTTCATCAAACCACAACTTCTGATTGCTACATGAATAATAACGCGGATTTTTTTTTTTTTGGAGAAAAAACAACTTGATACAGGTCAGTACATGAGCACAAATCGGCACAACGTATTTCTGATGAGACGTGCTATATGTGAGCAGACGCTATTGACTCTCCCGTTTGAAGTGCCAAACGTCGCAACACTCATCCCAAACCAAGCGCCAGCCGCTGTGGCCGAGTGTTTCTAGGCGCTTTTGTCCGGAACCGAGCGACTGCTATGGTCGCAGGTTCAAATCCTGCCTCGGACATGGATGTGTGTGATGTCCTTAGGTTAGTTAGGTTGGGGAGTCTTCATCATTATTTCATCACCATCCGGCGCGCAGGTCGCCCAATGTGGCGTCGAATGTAATAAGACCTGCACCAAGGCGGCCTGACCTGCCCCGTAAGGGGCCTCCCGGCCAATGACGCCAAACGCTCATTTCCATTACCGTACAAAACTGCTACTGCCTCATACTCATTTATGCAGATCATTAACAGAAATTTTACTCAACAATTAAAAATAGCGTCTGTCCTTATCACAAACAAGGTGGTATCAGTCATTCTGGTCTTTGCATACTACTGACTTGAAGAACACACCTTAACACACTGAAGACTATTACGCAAGGCCGAAGTACTGATAACTGCTTGGCATAGCAGGTATGAGAACTCTTGCGGAGAATTGAGCTCCCGACGTAACGTCTTCACTTGGCTTGGCTGCAAAGTCTGGAGAGGACGCGGCACCACCTGGCGTTGCGGCAGCTACGGTGGCGGTGAATTATTAACAAGAAGGAGTAGTTGATGACATTTTATTCCATAACACATGGCTTAATACTACAGACGAATATTAGACCGCGTAAACTCAGCAACACTTACTAAACAAGTCTGTATCGGAAAACACACCGAGGTGGATGTCCTATGCTATCGATCCAAATATTTTGTGCTACACATGAGGTCTCGTCTCGTCTCCACCAAGGTCTGATCTAGGCAAACTGCAGACATACGGTGAGAGTAAGGCAAGAGAGAAATCGTGAGACTTTCATCTCGCTGGCATTCACAGTTTGTGATGGAAGGGAGCTTTTAACGAAGTAGCCACGTTGAAACTTTGAAAGGGTTGCGTCAAATCCGTCTTTTGGATTTTAACCAAACAATTATGGAATAATACTACCAAGCTGAAACTTTGGGTACTGTGACTCCTCCACTCGCAGATGTTCCTGATGGGTCTCCTAAGTCAGTCCAATGTAAACGTATAAAATTCGACCATAAAAGTTTGAATGAATCTAATTGGTATATGAAAAATTAAATTACGTGACTGCTTTCCTTTAATTATTACTGATTAAATGATAGGATCATTTAAGAGAAGCTTTCTTTGAACAGCAACAGGAGGAGACCGATGGCCTTTGTAATAGATTAAATAATAGAAATCACTGTCTTCGTCATATGTTAGTTTATTACATTTGGTAATCATTTTCGGTTGTGCAGCCATCATCACATCCAACAAGTAGAGCAGCGACATCTAAGGGGCTAATCAGCAGTACTGATTACATGCCTATGTGCGGCAGCAGTACTCACTGAATCTGAAGAGTGCTGCAAAACCGAAACGGATCCTGAATTTTAATAAACTATTATGTGACCCAAATATATATTTCTGTTATTTCCTCAAACCTCTTTCCAAGATTCCTTTTAACTCGTCGCGTTTAATACACTGGTACTTGCCACATTGTGCAAGGAAAGGGCCACAATATATGTGGCGACCGAAACCGGCCTTCTGGGCTATTGGTTCTCGTAAAACACCACAAACACACTCATGTCCGGGGAAGGACTCGAACCTCCGGCGGGAGGGGCCGCGTAGTTCGTGACATGATGCCCTAAACCGCATGGCCACTCCGCTCGGCTTCGTAAAAAACCAGCATGGACGTGAAACACCTTGTATTTGAAGAAGGTCGTTATTAAGCATTACTTTCCAAGCCCACCAAGCGCTAAATAAATAATTAGGCACGAAGATGCTACTGCAAGGATACAATCTGTAGAGATCGGGGTGGATGACAACAGTTCATGGATGGTGGAGCTGACTTGCTAGTAATCAGGGAGGCATATAGTTGACGACCCTAGACATATGTGCAGGGGTGCAGGGGGTAGATACCACGCAGTTGCCGGACATCCCGTCATAAAACGCTCTTTTTATTTCTTGTCAAAGCAAAACAGTCATGATGGTACTAGACGGCGGCCAGTGCCCTCAAGACGTAGGCTGGACGTGTCCAGCAAAGTGAGCTCAACACAGCAACGGTCTGTTGTCACGACGATGTGTAGCGTCCATCTGGACAGTGAGCGGCTGCTGGAAGAGGCAAAGCGGTCAGCAATACAGCAACGCGGCGTTTGTCGGTCAGAATAAGAATCTGTGGCGACGGGCACGATTACGTAGCTCGGTGCGAAGTGCACCAGGGGTGCAGAATCAAACTGTAGCCCCTCTGTGATTGATGGCACTTGACAACTGTGACACATACACGCACAGGCAGTAACAGTCAGAACAGAGTTTCCCCCCACAGGTGATAACGTGCTGGGCGTGTGGGTGGCCCAGCCTGAAATCATGGACGCACACAGTAGGCAATCAGCAGTGGTCGGCAGTCAGCTAGTAGGTGGCTTGCCAGCTGATAGGCAGTAAGTCAGCAACATTCAAAGGGGACAGCGGCCCACAACTAGTGAAAACGGATTGTCGAACCGCTCCAACGCATAGGCTGGTGTAGACCTCTTCTCTAGCCAGCTGCTGGTAGTGACCTTTATTTCGATTCATCAGTCACCTGACCGGTTTGATACGGTCTGCCAGGAATTCCTCTCCTGTGCCAAACTTTTCATCTTACACTAGGATCTACGTCTTCATTTATTTCCGTCCCCTGTCTTCCTCTACAGTCTTTACCCTCTACAGCTCCTCTAGTACCATGGAACCTGACGTGTTAGCAGGTTCACTGTCATCCTCCCTTCTTCTCGACAGTGTTTCCCATATATTCCTTCCCTGCCCATTCTGCGGAGAACCTCTTTATTGCTTACCTCATCAGGCCACCTAATTTTTTATATTCTTCTGTAGCACCACATCTCGGATATTTTTAGCCTCTTTTTTCAGTTATCTCACAGTCCACGCCATACATTCTCAGATATTTTGTTCCTCAAATAAAGGTCTATACTTGATACTACTAGACTTCCCTTTGCGAGGAGTGCTGTTTTTGCCGTTGCTAGTCTGCTTTTGATGTGCTCCATGGTCCCTCAGTCATAGGTTATTTTGCTGCTTAGGTAGCGGAATTACTTAGCTTCGTTATCTTACTGATTACTAATTTTGATGTTAAGTCTCGCTCTTCTTATTTCTGATACTTCTCAGTACTTCTTTTTCCACTTTACTCTCAATCAGTATTCTGTAGTCATTAGAGTGTTCGTTCTACTCAACAAATCGTGTAATTCATTTTCACTTTCACTGGGGACAGCAATGTCATCAGCGAATCTTGTCGCTGATATCCTTTCACCTTGAATTTTAATCCCACTCTTGAACCTTTCTTTTATTTCCGCTATTCCTGCTTCAGCGTACAGATTGAACAGTAGGTGCAGAAGAATAGACCCCTGTCTTAAACCTTTTGGAATCTGAGCACTGCGTTCTTGATCTACCAGTCTTAATTGTTACCACTTGGTACTTGTACATGTTGTATATTACCCGGATTTTCCTACAGCTTACCCCGATTCTTCTCAGAATTTCGAACATCTTGCACCATTTGACACTGTCAAACTTTTTCTCTTTGTCGACGCAGACAATCTTCCACAGGCCTAAAAACATCACTTTATTCCCTGCAGAGTACTACACGGTTCTGCATCGCCTGTTAACAACTACTTTGTGATATGGAAATTACACACCAGGAGTCACCTGTACAGTCACGAAGAGAACAAGGCAAGTGACATCACGAGATTTCCGAAGAACTTCGCTCAGTGGAAGAGGAATCAAAATGAGCGGACATGTGTCTCGATTTATTCGTAAATACTCGACTGTTTCTGAAAAATCGATGGTCAAAGTTTTAGAGGTATTTTCGAGGCGCTTTATGTGCGTTTTAGCGAGAAAAATTTTCAGGCGAAATGGTGGCTCAGTGGTTCAGTCGGCCCATAGCCGTGACACGAGGAGGACGTGCACAGCACTCTGAGCAGCGCTCTGAGGGAGTGATTTTGTTTCCACGTGAGTGCGCAGTGCTATGTCGCTATCTTCTTTCAGATCCTGACCTGCGATGGCGTTATCTTACCGCCGTGCAATTACAAAGATCACCTTTCAAGCGGAACATGCACAACCTCGAGAGCACGTAGTGGAACAGTTTGTACGTGACGAACTTCATCTCGCATCTCAAGATGAAGGAATTCACTTCTCCACCACGAACAGCACCGTGGACATTTAACTGCGAACCAAAGATGTTTGTGCTGATACTGTGGGACGCTTCACCCAGGGACTGAAATTCAGGCACTTAGATGGCCACGTTGGAGCAGTTTCGCTTGATCACACAGGGTTCGACCTCCATACCCTGTGTGTTTTCAAATTTCCTTTTGAGGTACTGCAAGATCATCAGACAAGTCGCAAAAAAATGGCAGATCTTCGAGACCAAGTCTTAAATGGTGTGTGTCAGATCGTACTTGAACTGATGAAGCATGGCTTTCTTGTCTGATCAATCGCGGCGTGCGGGCAATCTTAATGTACGACGGTGAACTGCGAACTTGTGTGTGTTGTTCCCAGGAGGGCCACATCCAGTCGGATTGCCTCTGCAGACGCCTGATTTAGACACCGGTAGATGTCGCACCACCCGTGACACCTGCAGTACTCCCTGTCACCTACGCTGCTGGTGCCAAGTTGTGGGATGTGCCAGCCCAGTTCCTTCTGATACAGATTCCTCTGGATATTGACGCGGCGCCGAGCCTTCAGATTCCCTATCAATCACCTTCGGTGTAAACGACGCCCTGGACTGCTGTCAGAATCCGAGAAGCGACGTTGCAGTTCGATGGACGCCGACTCGGGCGTCGTACCAAGATTTGCTTTCCTTCTGGTTGGGGCAGTGTTGGATGAAGGACGCTCCCACTCTGATACCGAACAAAACATTCGGAAGCAGAAGTCACTCAGAATGTGCAAGAAACGCAATTGTTCGCCATCTGACGATTGCTTCCTCACGTAGGCCACATGGATTGGCAAACCGACGTCGGAAGACATCGATCTCGGATGACCGCTCTTGAGCGTGTCTTCTCCGCGGACTGTGACACCTTCCTCTCCTCCACCTGCGTCTTCTGTTATCGAGCCATCTCTGAAGATCACCGACGTAGGCAATGTCGTGATGACATAGAGGAGGAATCGGACGGCCTGTGAATATTATGGGAGGGCGCCTTCCCACTACTTCATCACAGTGTTCGCTGCGGCTTCAACCGTCTTTTGAGGTCTGTCCCGGCTGGATGCCATTAGTAGACCCCACGTCTCGACAGCAGGACTTAGACATGACCCACTTATAAGAAGTGCATATTGATGGTTTTTCTTAACCTGTTTGGGTATATACATTCGTATCCCACACGTCAGATACCGGTGGCGATGTTTCGATCCTCATACGTGAAGGGTTATCCATCAACAACGTTCAGTATCTTCCAGGTGCGAAGGGTATGGCTTTCACACTCTTTAGTGTTCGAATTATTAACATCTACACTCCTCCAGGATCGTGGAGGCGAAGGGAACTCTCTACCTTCTTTGTGGGGCAGCAAGATGGATTGATGCTGAGCGATGATTTTAATTCCACCGTTCACCTCGAAGATCAGCTGCTGCGCTAATCGCTTTGCACAGAGCTTGCCACGATTGTCGACCAACCACAACTTGTGGACACGTGGAAACATGTTCTTGGCGACCGCCCCAGTTCCTCACACTTCGCTGCACATTCTTCCAGTCACATTAATCGCTTTTGCATCTCACCTCGCTAGTGGGAGCAACCCGACTGGTTGAGATTTGGCCTGTCGCTTTTTCCGGCCATGCAACGTGGGCGTGGCATGAAAGGGGTGTTCGGAAACTGAACGTGGCGCTATTGGCGCATTCCGACTGTCGACAGCTTATCGGGATAACTTGGGATTTATATCGCCACTTCCGCGGCGCTTACCCATCTACGTTGCTGCGGTGGCTGTCCTGTGTAGAACCTCTCCTCTACCGGGTTATGATGGCGTATGGCAGAGACTTGGCAGCTTGGGGGAGGAAGAAACAATCTCTGAACTCCCTGAACTTTTATTAGCAAATGTTGGGGGACTCCCCTACGATGCCCTTTTACCCTTAATAATGTACAATAGTGAACCACGCCAAAGCACAGATCACAATCATGCATCACCACCTTGAAGGGATGGTGGCGTGAGCCCGCACTTATGACCATATGGCTTTGGAAGCTCCAACGATGAACTACCTTCCAGCAGACAGGTGACGACAGTGCCGGGCCCCGATTCGAACCATCACCGACGACGAAAGCAGGGAACATGACACTCAATGCGGCGCTTTATGTGCCCTTCAAGCCCTTATACTAGGTTATATGCTAACCATTCCCATTTACCGGCTCTCATTGAAGAAGTCTGTCAACTCTCGTTTAGCGTGATGCAAGAGGATGCAGTATTGGCATTAGAGGCACCAGTAACAGAGGACGAAGTCCTCAATGCTATCCAAGTGCGAGCTGCTAACAAGTCATCTGACCTTGATGGCATCCCCCTGGAATTTTATCGTGCTTTCCGACATCTCTTAGCGTCCAAATGGACTGTTATCTGCGGAGGATCCCTGATGTCTTTCTAGAGGGCCTCATTGTCCTTATTCACAAACTGCATGGGGGTCTGCACATCAGAGACTACCGCCCCTTGACCCTGCTAAATAGCGTCATGAAGATCTTCACACGCTTTTTGGCAGCATCACTTAAGAAAATGGATCGTCACGTCATGTCTTACGATCAGGCATCGCTAGGCGAAGCATACAACATTCAGACAGCACTCTGACCTTACAGTGATTCGATTGCTCTCACTTGACCTCAACATTTGCCTGCAGCTTTGGGATCGTTAGACTTCAGCCATCATTACATGTCCTCCTTCAAATGAGATACCCAGAATCCACTGTCGAGATGGCCATACGTCGTCGCACGGCGCAACACCCTGTGTGCTGCATACTATTAGGCTCTCACAACGTTTCCTGATCAGGCGTTCGGTGCGACAGAGGTGCCCCCTTTCGGCACTACTTTATGCATTCGCCAGAGAGCCATTGTTATGTGGACTACGACAACGACTCACAGGTATATCGCTAGGTGGACATCGATTTCGCTGAATCGCCTGTACAGAGGATTCGAAGTGCCGACGACACCAGGGCGGCACTTGCGTGTGTGGCGACCTACAGCGAGGCGTCGGGCAGCTCACTTCGCGAGTTATGTGTGTCAGTTACAGGCCTCCCGCTCGACATGATCGACAGCTTAAGCTGCCTCGTTGTCGATATTACAGCTGAATTGCAGCGCTCGATGCGGCCCTTAACTGCAGACGGCTGCTACAGAAAATTAAGTTTGGACTGGTTGAACATCAGCTTCCCTGAATTCCTCCAAAGTATGCACTATGTCAAAATCGACATAGCGTCGCCGTTCCCTGCACACTCTTCCTGTCCCGCACACCCTAGCTCGCTGCAGGTTATCTGCGATGGATTCCTTTGTTAGCTAGGAGATGATCTTCAAAGTCCGCTATGAGTCCTTCACGATTTCACAGGCGCAAGAGCGATGTGGGTCTTTACCATGTTCTGAATAGGGCTCTCGCCCATTTTGTCAATTCATAGTCGGCGATGTGGCAGCGTTGCCAGACATGCCTACCAGCTTACTGCTTTATGCATATGCCTCAACCTGTTGGCTCCGCCGGTGAAGTCGTACGTTCCAGTGCCCTTCAATCACAACGGACTCTTCTTTCTGAAGCACAGCTACAGTTCTGCCCATTTGTGTCTGTTCACTTGTTGTCTACCAAGACGGTCGACACTGAGGTGCAAATGGCCTGCGCCCTCACTGTGATAGAACAGAAGGAACGGCGTTATAGGTGGCACAATATATGGCGGGCTGTAAGCGTCCGTTTTCTTAAGGCTCTGCATGCCATGTCACTGTGAATGGGAAACAACCAAATTGTTCTCGTCTCCACCAAGTCCTCCTCGCCGACTCCCTTCTTTGCGTCACGTACGGGATGACGGACACGGACGATAATCGCTTCGCTTATGGCCGGGCTTTAGAAGTCTGGCGCTTGCTACAGCGAATCCTGGCATTCCTCATACGTGCTACTGCTGACCGAATAACAACGCAGACGATGATGTTCCCGGATGACGTTTACTACCCGCAGACGAAGACTCACTCAGCAACGTTGCTGTTTGATATTTTTTTGCCACTGGCGAGTATTGTCGATTATTGGACTTTTGCGCCATTGTCCGTAATTCGAAATACAGGCAATACTTTTCCAACTTCCTTTGGGATGTTTGCATTGACCCGCTGTGCAGTTGGAATGTCCCTACAATGAGCAGTGGATCTGATGCACTGTTTCAGTTTCATCCCCAACGGAACTACTCTTTATTTCGAAAAGATGAGCATGGAATTCTCCACTGCTACTGGTAGCTTAATGGACTTCGCTCCACAAGTTCCGAGAACAGAAAAGAGAAAAGAAAATTAAAAAATAAAACGAAAAATAACTAGCATAAATATTCTCTGTTACATACATTTGTTGCCCTTTCTTTTCTTTCCTCCGTCCTTATTTTCCATAGAACTGTTGAGATAGGCGTAGTCAGGGGCCAACGCCTGAAGTGGTGCAGATATTTATGTTTAGGGTCAAAGTGACGGTGGGAAATAGACCTCTTTTTTTATAGGTTCCTTTATAATCAGGAAAATGAGGCAGAAAACTTGGGGAAAAAGCGAAAAGAGTGGTTAGTGTTGTTGATTCATAATTTTCCTCCCTGTTTCAGAATCCCAGTTATTATTTTCATTTATTTTATTTTTATAGTTCTTGTTTATCTATTGCCCGTAGAATATTACTGTATGAATGTTTCTTATCAAATTAGGATATACAGTAGCGTTATAATAATTATAAAATTACAACTGCATTTCACAAAAAGTGACATACATTTAATATATAACATATGTGTCCGTGTGGTATGTTAAGGGGTTATAGTATTTTTAAATTCTCAAATTCTGATACTTCTTTCTCATAATATTTGATTCTCTTATCAGTTCTTGTACGAGGGTTGGAACTTAAATAGTGGCAACCATTCATTCACAACCGATACAGAAGAGTTCCCCCCCATGAACCATGGACCTTGCCGTTGGTGGGGAGACTTGCGTGTCTCAACGATACAGATAGCCGTACCGTAGGTGCAACCACAACGGAGGGGTATCTGTTGAGAGGCCAGACAAACGAGTGGTTCCTGAAGAGGGGCAGCAGCCTTTTCAGTAGTTGCAGGGGCAACAGTCTGGATGATTGACTGATCTGGCCCTGTAACACTAACCAAAACGGCCTTGCTGTTGTGGTACTGCGAACGGCTGAAAGCAAGGGGAAACTACAGCCATAATTTTTCCCGAGGGCATGCAGCTTTACTGTATGATTAAATGATGATGGTGTCCTCTTGGGTAAAATATTCCGGAGGTAAAATAGTCCTCCATTCGGATCTCCGGGCGGGGACTACTCAAGAGGACGTCGTTATCAAGAGAAAGAAAACTGGCTTTCTACGGATCGGAACGTGGAATGTCAGATCCCTTAATCGGTCAGGTAGGTTAGAAAATTTAAAAAGGGAAATGGATAGGTTAAAGTTAGATATAGTGGGAATTAGCGAAGTTCGGTGGCAGGAGGAACAAGACTTTTGGTCAGGCGAATACAGGGTTATAAATACAAAATCAAATAGGGGTAATGCAGGAGTAGGTTTAATAATGAATAAAAAAATAGGAGTGCGGGTAAGCTATTACAAACAGCATAGTGGACGCATTATTGTGGCCAAGATAGACATGAAGCCCACGCCTACTACAGTAGTACAAGTTTATATGCCAACTAGCTCTGCAGGTGATGAAGAAATTGATGAAATGTATGATGAGATAAAAGAAATTATTCAGGTAGTGAAGGGAGACGAAACTTTAATAGTCATAGGTGACTGGAATTCGACAGTAGGAAAACGAAGAGAAGGAAACGTAGTAGGTGAAAATGGATTGGGGCTAAGAAATGAAAGAGGAAGCCGCCTGGTAGAATTTTGCACAGAGCATAACTTAATCATAGCTAACACTTGGTTCAAGAATCATGAAAGAAGGTTGTATACATGGAAGAACCCTGAAGATACGAAAAGGCTTCAGATAGATTATATAATGGTAAGACAGAGATTTAGGAACGAGATTTTAAATTGTAAGGCATTTCCAGGGGCAGATGTGGACTCTGACCACAATCTATTGGTATGAACTGTAGATTAAAAGTGAAGAAACAGCAAAAAGGTGGGAATTTAAGGAGATGGGACCTGGATAAACTGAAAGAACCAGAGGTTGTACAAAGTTTCAGGGAGAGCATAAGGGAACAATTGACAGGAATGGGGGAAAGAAATAGAGTAGAAGAAGGATGGGTAGCTTTGAGGAATGGAATAGTGAAGGCAGCAGAGGATCAAGTAGGTAAAAAGACGAGAGCTAGTAGAAATCCTTGGGCAACAGAATAAATATTGAATTTAATTGATGAAAGGAGAAAATACAAAAATGCGGTAAGTGAAGCAGGCAAAAGGAATACAAACGTCTCAAAAATGAGATCGACAGGAAATGCAAAATGGCTAAGCAGGGATGGCTAGAGGACAAATGTAAGGATGTAGAGGCTTATCTCACGAGGGGTAGGATAGATACTGCCTACAGGAAAATTAAAGAGACCTTTGGAGAAAAGAGAACCACTTGCATGAATATCAAGAGCTCAGATGGAAACCCAGTTCTAAGCAAAGAAGGGAAAGCAGAAAGGTGGAAGGAGCATATAGTGGGTCTATACAGGGGCGATGTTCTTGAGGACAATATTATGGAAATGGAAGAGAAGGTAGATGAAGATGAAATGGGAGATATGATACTGCGTGAAGAGTTTGACAGAGCACTGAAAGACCTAAGTCGAAACAAGGCCCCGGGACTAGACAACATTCAATTAGAACTACTGACAACCTTGGGAGAGCCAGGCCTAACAAAACTCTACCATCTGGTGAGCAAGATGTAGGAGGCAGGCGAAATTCCCTCAGACTTCAAGAAGAATATAGTAATTCCAATCCCAAAGAAAGCAGGTGTTGACAGATGTGAAAATTACCGAACTAGTTTAATAAGTCACAGCTGCAAAATACTAACGCGAATTCTTTACAGACGAATGGAAAAACTGATAGAAGCTGACCTCGGGGAAGATCAGTTTGGATTCCGTAGAAATGTTGGAACACGTGAGGCAATACTGACCCTACGACTTATCTTAGAAGAAAGATTAAGGAAAGGCAAACCTACGTTTCTAGCATTTGTAGACTTAGAGAATGCTTTTGGCAATCTTGACTGGAATACTCTCTTTCAAATTCTGAAGGTGGCAGGGGTAAAATACAGGCAGCGAAAGGCTATTTACAATTTGTACAGAAAGCAGATGGCAGTTATAAGAGTCGAGGGACATGAAAGGGAAGCAGTAGTTGGGAAGGGAGTGAGACAGGGTTGTAGCCTCTCCCCGATGCTATTCAATCTGTATATTGAGCAAGCAGTAAAGGAAACAAAAGGAAAGTTCGGAGTAGGTATTAAAATCCATGGAGAAGAAATAAAATCTTTGAGGTTTCCCGATGACATTGTAATTCTGTCAGAGACAGCAAAGGACTTGGAAGAGCAGTTGAACGCAATTGACAGTGTCTTGAAATGAGGGTATAAGATGAACATCAACAAAAGCAAAACGAGGATAATGGAATGAAGTCGAATTAAATCGGGTGATGCTGAGGGAATTAGATTAGGAAATGAGACACTTAACGTAGTGAAGGAGTTTTGCTATTTGGGGAGCAAAATAACTGATGATGGTCGAAGTAAAGAGGATATAAAATGTAGACTGGCAATTGCAAGGAAAGCGTTTCTGAAGAAGAGAAATTTGTTAACATCGAGTATTGATTTAAGTGTCAGGAAGTCGTTTCTGAAAGTATTTATATGGAGTGTAGCCATATGTGGAAGTGAAACATGGACGATTAACAGTTTGGACAAGAAGAGAATAGAAGCTTTTGAAATGTGGTGCTACAGAAGGATGCTGAAGATTAGATGGGTAGACCACACAACTAATGAGGAAGTATTGAATAGAATTGGGGAGAAGAGGAGTTTGTGGCACAACTTGACTAGAAGAAGGGATCGGTTGGTAGGACATGTTATGAGGCATCAAGGGGTCACCAATTTGGTACTGGAGGGCAGCGTGGAGGGTAAAAATCGTAGATGGAGACCAAGAGATGAATACACTAAGCAGATTGAGAAGGATGTAGGATGCAGTAGGTACTGGGAGATGACGAAGCTTGCACAGGATAGAGTAGCATGGAGAGCTGCATCAAACCAGTCTCAGGACTGAAGGCCACAACAACAACAACAACAACAACAACAACAACAACAGAAGAGTTGCATGTTTGCACCTGTTACTGTCATTCAAAGTAGTCAGCAGCGTTGTGTAGAAACCGTTGCTAGCGATGTGGAAGTCGTGGTATACCGTTAGCAGAGCCTGTTCTGTTGATGGTGTGAATGGAGCGGTCTACTGCCTGTCAAACAGTTCTGAAGCGAATGCCTCCAAGTGGTTCCTTCATCTTCGGAATCAAATCAGTCGCTAGGACTTAAGTTCGGGGAGTAGGGTGGATGTTACAGTACTTCCCAGTCCCATCGACTGAGCAGAGCGGCCACAGTTTGCGCTGTATCCGCCCGCGCATTGTCGTGCAAAATGATGCGTGGGTTGCGTAGAAAGTGTCGCCGCTTCTTTCGCAAAGCTGGTAGCAAGTGATGCTCCAAAAACGAACAGTAATACTGTGCATTGACGGTCTGCCGTGGAGGAACGTAATGCATTAGGATATCAGCATCACGGTCGTACACGAGGATCATCATAACTTTCACCATACTGGGGCTCTGACGCACTTTCTACTTTCGCGGGGCGACCCATAATGACGCCGTTCGTTGGACTGTCGTTTGAGTTTTGGCTTCGTGGCATTCGCTTCAGAACTGTTCCAGAGATTCGACAGGCAGTAGACCGATCCATTCGCACCATCAACAGAACCGGCTCTGTGCCACATCGCTGGCAACGGGTTCTACACAACACTGGTGACTACTTTGAAGCACAGTAATAGGTGCAAATATGTAACTCTTTTGTATCGGTCGTGAATGAATAGTTGCCACTATTTAAGTTCCAACCCTCGTATTAATTCTTATATTTTATTCATATGTTTATTCTTCAAGAAGATTTGTTGCATGCGCTTGGATGATATGGATTGTAGAAGCGTTCGAAACAGAGATATTCCGAATACCATAAACACCGTTCGAAGGCAGCTTTGCCATAGTGACATTTCTTCGTATGAGTCTCATTCGGGGAGGAAACGTTAATATGGCTGAATATTTCACGCGCCGGCAATAACTTCACAGCAGATAATGCATAACGGACCACTTCTCCCAAAACGACGCTTACAATTGATTATGAATGAAGACACACTACAGAAAGTTCACCAAAAACAATTTAAAATAATTTTCTAATTTATTAGTACATTCATCTGACTTACAATTTCTAGACGAATAAGCACAACGTTATATCAATATACACTGGAAAACATTAGAGTAATAACCTTCTATAGACATAGATATATAAATGAAAAACAAAAATTAACGTAATAATTGCCGGCCGCGGTGGCCGAGCGGTTCTAGGCGCTTCAGTCCGGAACCGCGCGACTACTACGGTCGCAGGTTCGAATCCTGCCCTGGGCATGGATGTGTGTGATGTCCTTAGGTTAGTTAGGTTTAAGTAGTTCTAAGTTCTAGGGGATTGATGACCTCAGCTGTTAAGTGCCATAGTGCTCAGAGCCATTTGAACCATTTGAACTTGACGCTGCAATGGGATGCACACAATGGAAAAATATCCAATACCGTTACCACAAAAACACACGGTAAATAACAGTTATAAATCGTTGCTTACATCCTTATGTCAGAACTCTTTACAATTACACTGATTTATATATATGCTTGTTATACAGTATATACACATATTCTTCTAAGTCGATGAACTTTGATGTTTTTGTTTTTATGTGCCTGTGTGAGCAATGACCTCTTGCGAGGTGACTAACTCCACATGATACACTGTCTGAAGTCCAATCGCAAAGTTCTTACGTTACCAGGTTGGGATGGTCCTCCATTCAATGCACGCAGCTGTGCCTGCCGGGTTTGGAAGTGATTTTGATTCACAAGCTGTAAAACACATTTCCGGTCCCTCTCAGTTAGGATCTTTGTCCGGCCACATTTCGGACGTCGTAGTTCGTGGCCACAGGTGTTACACCACTGCTTGTAGATACGTTTAACAGTCCGCCAAGAAACACCAACAAGTCCAACAACTTTACACACCGTGTGACCATGGGGACGCCCAAACGCAACTGCGCATTTTGCCACCTTATCAGGTCGTTGCATTTACCCATATTTGCGTACAACGCCCACTTGAAACATAAATGTATCACTGGTCGCTAATGCCTTATGCTCACGTAGAGGCGGAGCGCGTGCGGTTGAGAAAGTGACTCGATGGCTGCCCCTTTCTTTAAGACATTAACGATCCATCTGTGCGTGCACACAGTGATAACTAAGTTTTTGTCCGTTGGGCTTATTAAGACGGCAGAATTATGCGTTAAAAAATCAGACTCCATTTGTCATATATTCTATCATCTTGCAGCTAATGTTCACAATGGAGATATTTCTTAATACATGCTTTAACATCTCATTCCTGCAGTGGTGGGGATTTTCAAATTTCAGTGGTGTCTCTGTAGAGTGAATGGAAACTGGATAGCAATGGTAAATGCATGATTTAAAAAAATAAGTTAGTGTTAGCCTGCGTCTTTAAAAAAATAGAGCCATTACTGATTTCAGAAGCAAAGGAATCAGTGACATAGTGCCGGTGCTCCGTCAATATTAAAGTGGGGATGCTTTACTTTGATTCCTGCAATTACTATACAGAAGATATCCTGCATCGCATCTTGCATACATTGTACCTGTGGTCTACGGGTAGCGTTTTTAATCAGTAATCAGAACGTACTCTGTCCCGGATTCGTAGCCCGCCACTGCTTAAATTTTGATTAATGGTCAGCATCGGCGGCTGAAGGCTTCCGGCATAAGAAGTCACTCTCATTCTGCCAATGGCCTTGCCAAAGAGGGTGGAAGAGCGGACAGAGGTTCAGGACACTCGTAATAGTTGCTGACTGTTGTCCAGCGAGCACGTATGCCCGTAATAGCTATTATGAGACCAGTTAAGGCACTGCTATATTTGTAACACGAATGTTGCTGGATTGGAGCAGTTTAGGCCTAAAGATGACGTAGTGTAACGTCAAAACTGGTTGCCTAGAAATAAACCTATACAACGGCAATTGGTATTGTTTTTATTGAACTCTTAATAGGTGTGGGAAACTGCCCCTAAAGGCGGAAGAATCAGCAATGATCATGCAGAAGGTAGTGGAAACAACTGCATTAAAGACACTTAATGTGTATCCACAGGTCATGTGACCTGTAACTGAAAAGGTGTGGCGATGATCTCTCCATTGGCAAAACATTACACAATAGTCCCCCATTCGGAACTCGAGGGACTGCCAAGGGGGAGGTAACCTGGAAAAAGATTGAATTATCAACGGAAGGATAACGTTCTACGAGTCGGCGCGTGGAACATCATAAGCTTGAACGTGGTAGGGAAACTGAAAAATCGAAAAGGGAAATGCAAAGGCTCAATCTAGATATAGCAGCGGTGAAATGGAAAGAGAACAAGGATATCTGCTCAAATGAGTGCAACGTAATATCATCAACAACAGAAATTGGTATAATGGGAGCAGAAATCGTTATAAATAGGAAGGTAGGACAAAGAGCGTGCTTCTGTGAACAGTTCAGTGATAGGGTTGTTCTCATCAGAATCAGGTATACATGTCGACGTCGCAAGCTGAGGATGGCGAGATAGAGAAAATATATGAGGATACTGAAATGGTAATGCAGTACGCAAAGGGAGATGAAAATTTAATAGTCATGGGGGGCTGTAATGAAGCATTAGGGAAAGGAGCAGAAGAGGATGCTACAGAATATGGGCTTGGGACAGGGAAAGAGAGGAGAAAGACTAATTGAGTTCTGTAATAAATTTCAGCTAGTAACAACGAATACTCTGTTCAAGAATCACAAGAGGAGGAGACATTCTTGGAAAAGGCTGGGTGATACGGGAGGACTTCAGTGAGATTACATCATGATCAGAGAGAGAATCCGAAATCAGATACTGGATTGTAAGGCGTACCCAGGAGCAAATATAGAACCAGATCACAATGTAGTAGCCGGCCGCGGTGGCCGTGCGGTTCTAGGCGCTGCCGTCCGGAACCGTGGGACTGCTACGGTCGCAGGTTCGAATCATGCCTCGGGCATGGATGTGTGTGATGTCCTTAGGTTAGTTAGGTTTGAGTAGTTCTAAGTTCTAGGGGACTGATGACCTAAGATGTTAAGTCCCGTAGTGCTCAGAGCCATTTGAAGCATTTTTGAACCACAATGTAGTAGTGCTGAAGAGTAGGCTGAAGTTTAAGACATTAGTCAGGAAGAATCAATACGCAAAGAAGTGGGATACGGAAGTATTAATGAATGATGGGATACGCTTGAAGTTCTCCTAGGCTACAGATACAGCAATAATGAATAGCTCAGTAGGCAGTAAAGTTGCAGACGAATGGACATCTCTCAAAAGGGTAATTACAGAAGTTGGAAAGAAAAACACAGGTACAAAGAAGGTCACTGCGAAGAAATCATGGGTAAGAGAAGATATACTTCAGTTGATCGATGAAAGTAGGAAGTACAAGAGTTCTGGGAAACTCAGGAATACAGAAATACAAGAAGCTGAGGAATGAAATAAATAGTTAGTGTAGAGAAGCTAAGACGAAATGGCTGAAAAATGTGAAGAAATAGAAAAAGAAATGGTTGTAGGATGGACAAACTCAGCATACACGAAAGTCAAAACAACTTTCGGTGACAGTAAAAGCAAGGGTGGTAACATTATGAGTGCAACGGGAATTCCGCTGTTAAATGCAGAGGAGAGAGCGGATAGGTCGAATGAACACATTGAAGGCCTCCATGAGGGGGAAGATTTGTTTGATGTAATAGAAGAAGAAATAGGAATCTATTTAGAAGTGGTAGGGGATCCGCTATTAGAATCAGAATTTATAATAACTTTAGAGGACTTAAGATCAAATAAGGCAGACGGAATAGATAACATTCCATCATAATTTCTATAATCATTTGGGAAAGTGGCTATAAAACGACTATTCATGTTGGTTTATAGAATGTATGAGTCTGGTGACATGCCATATCACTTTCGGAAAAATATCATCCACACAATTCCGAAGACTGCAAGAGCTGAGAAAGTAAGGGATATATCGTACAATAGCTTAACAGCTCATGGATCCAATTTGCTGACAAGAGTAATATACAGACGAATGGAAAAGAAAATTGAGGATGTGCAAGATGACGATCAGTTTGGCTTTAGAAAAGATAAAGGTACCAGAGAGGCAATTCTGACATTGCGGTTGATAATGGATGCAAGACTGAAGGAAAATTAAGACATCTGGAAAAAGCATTCGACAATGTAGAATGGTGCAAAATGTTCGAAATTCTGAGAAAAATAGAGGTAAGCTACGTGGAGAGTTGGGTAATATACAATATGCACAAGAGACTGGACGACCAAGAACGAAGTACTCGGATTAAAAAGGGTGTAAGACAGAGGATAAAACGAGTTAGAAGACTGATAACTATAAAAAAAAGGTGTAGTCTTCCGCCCCCCCCCCCTGTTCAATCTATACATCGAAGAAGGAAATAAAAGAAAGGTTCAGAAACGGAATTAAAATTAGAGGTGAAAGGATATCAATGATACGACTCGCTGATGACATTGCTATCCTGAGTGATAGTGAAGAAGAATTAAATGATCTGCTGAATGGAATGAACAATTTAATGAGTACAGAATATGGACTGAGATCAAATCGAAGGAAGACGAAAATAATGAGAAGTAGCAGAAATGAGAACTGAGAGAAACTTAACATCAATATTGATGGTCATGAAGTAGATGAAGTTAAGGAATTCTGCTACCTAGCCAGCAAAATGACCTATGACGAACGGAGCAAGGAGGACGTCAAAAGCAGACTAGCACTGGGAAAAAGAGCGTTCCTGGCCAAGAAAATTCTACAGGGGATAGGTAACATAATGTGAACAATGGTAGTAATGGGATGGTTGTGTTTCACTGTCGACAACGCACGTAAGGCACGTGTCGCGCTGGACTCTGCGTGTTCAGTACGGACTGTGTGAC
Organism: Schistocerca serialis cubense; assembly: GCF_023864345.2. NCBI lineage: Eukaryota > Metazoa > Arthropoda > Insecta > Orthoptera > Acrididae > Schistocerca > Schistocerca serialis. The sequence goes on from NC_064639.1 coordinate 467,784,019, forward strand.
AGTGTAGGTTGTTTACGAGTATTGCGCAGTTCGTATTTGCTTTCAGAGGCCGAGGTCGACGTGCAATGAAAGACCTAACAGAGTTCCAAAGAGGGCAGATTGTGGGGGTCCGATTAGCTGGAGCATCAGTAACCAAGACAGCCAACTTATTGAATATTTCAAGGGCAACTGTTTCTTCAGTCATGACAGGCTACACAAAGCATAGAAAGACATCATCGTGTAAACATAAAAGTGGCCCTAAATCAAAACTAAATGACAGAGGTCGTCGTACACTAACACGAAGTGTGTCAAAACAACACAAAACTACGGCGGCTAAAGTCACTGCAGACCTCAATAGCCATCTTCATGACCCCCGTATCTATCGACACTGTCCGTGGAGAACTCCATAACGCGAATATTCATGGACGAGCTGCTATACCGAAACCATTAGTGACGACAACCAAAGCAAAAGAATCGTAAAACATGATGTCAGGAGCATAAGTCCTGGACGGCTGATCAGTGGAAACACGTCATGTGGTCCGACGAGTGATCGTTTTCGTTATTTCCAACATCGGGCCGGGTTTACGTCGGGGGTACGCCACAAGAAGCCTACAGTCCTGATTGCTTGATTCCAACGGTTAAGCATGGATGAAAGTGTGATGGTGTGCGCAGCCATATCACGGAATTCTGTTGGTCCCATCATTACTCTCAAAGGCCATGTTGCAGCTCACGATTGTGTGAACATTTCAGGTGATCGGGTACAGCCCATGATTCAAATGTTGTTCCCCAACAATGATGCCATATTTCAGGATGATAATGCACCCATTCACACAGCCAGGACAGGCCGGAGCATGCAACTGAACTGCAGCGTCTTCCCTGGCTAGCACAATCCCCGGACTTGAACATTATCGAACCCTTGAGGGGCGGTATTGAAGCGCAGGCTGCGGAGCAGTTTTCCGCCTCCATCATCACTACAGGAGTTAGAAGAGGATCTGATCGAAGACTGGCATAACATTCCACTGGAGACTTTACAATCATTATATGCAGTACTCCAAGAACAATTGCAGCTGTATTACGGGCAAAGAATGGGGGCCCAACCCCTTATTAATAACCGTTCCTTATTAACAGGTGTTCACATTATTTTGCCTATCCGCTGTACTAGTATGACAAAATGCTCTTAATTAGAGGAAGAAATTTCTGAGAATTGAACTTTTGGAGCACAGCACTGCATGGTGGTAAAACATGGATTGTGGGAAAATCGGAACAGAAGAGAATCGAAGCATTTGAGACGTGGTGCTACAGACGAATGTTGAACATTAGGTGGACTGATAAAGTAAGGAAAGAGGAGGTTCTGTGCAGAATCGGAGAGGAAAGGAATATGTGGAAAACACTGATGGGGAGAAGGGACAGGATGGTAGGACATCTGTTAAGACATTTAACATCAGGGAATGACTTCCATGGTCACCGCATCAAACCATTCAGAAGACTGAAAGCTCAAAAACAAAAAAAAAAAAAAAGAGAGAGAGAGAGAGAGACCGGTAACATGGTTACCTAGTTGTAAACAGTTTGGAGTGTGTGAAGTAGGTTTCCACGTAGTTAAGGTGAAGGTTAACCACTTAAACATAGTAATTTCACAACTTTTAAAAGTCAGCAACCACGCACAAATACTGCCTGTTAGTACGAGGAACGGCTATCACTACTACAGAACTATAAATTGCAGTTTAATACCACCTTCTTAGTCAGGAAACAGATAGAAGGGTATGTTTTTTTATAAGATCAGTAAAATGGTTACCTAATCGTAAATGTCTACGACACTTCATTTCTATTTAAACGTTTAGCTACGTTAGCTGGTTTAGTTACTTGGTGAGAATAAATGCTGTAATAGTTCACTGATGTACATCTACATCTACATCTACATGACTACTCTGCAATTCACATTTAAGTGCTTGCCAGAGGGTTCATCGAACCACAATCATACTATCTCCCTACCATTCCACTCCCGAACAGCGCGCGGGAAAAACGAACACCTAAACCTTTCTGTTCGAGCTCTGATTTCTCTTATTTTATTTTGATGATCATTCCTACCTACGTAGGTTGGGCTCAACAAAATATTTTCGCATTCGGAAGAGAAAGTTGGTGACTGAAATTTCGTAAATAGATCTCGCCGCGACGAAAAACGCCTTTGCTTTAATGACTTCCATCCCAATTCGCGTATCATATCTGCCACACTCTCTCCCCTATTACGTGATAACACAAAACGAGCTGCCCTTTTTTGCACCCTTTCGATGTCCTCCGTCAATCCCACCTGGTAAGGATCCCACACCGCGCAGAAATATTCTAACAGAGGACGAACGAGTGTAGTGTCTCTTTAGTGGACTTGTTGCATCTTCTAAGTGTCCTGCCAATGAAACGCAACCTTTGGATAGCCTTCCCCACAATATTTCTATGTGGTCTTTCCAACTGAAGTTGTTCGTAATTTTTACACCCAGGTACTTAGTTGAATTGACAGCCTTGAGAATTGTACTATTTATCGAGTAATCGAATTCCAACGGATTTCTTTTGGAACTCATGCGGATCACCTCACATTTTTCGTTATTTAGCGTCAACTGCCACCTGCCACACCATACAGCAATCTTTTCTAAATCGCTTTGCAACTGATACTGGTCTTCGGATGACCTTACTAGACGGTAAATTACAGCATCATCTGTGAACAACCTAAGAGAACTGCTCAGATTGTCACTCAGGTCATTTATATAGATCAGGAATAGCAGAGGTCCCAGGACGCTTCCCTGCGGAACACCTGATATCACTTCAGTTTTACTCGATGATTTGCCGTCTATTACTACGAACTGCGACCTTCCTGACAGGAAATCACGAATCCAGTCGCACAACTGAGACGATACCCCATAGGCCCGCAGCTTGATTAGAAGTCGCTTGTGAGGAACGGTGTCAAAAGCTTTCCGGAAATCTAGAAATACGGAATCAAGTTGAGATCCCCTGTCGATAGCGGCCATTACTTCGTGCGAATAAAGAGCTAGTTGTGTTGCACAAGAGCGATGTTTTCTGAAACTATGCTGATTACGTATCAATAGATCGTTCCCTTCGAGGTGATTCATAATGTTTGAATACAGTATATGCTCCAAAACCCTACTGCAAACCGACGTCAGTGATATAGGTCTGTAGTTCGATGGATTACTCCTACTACCCTTCTTAAACACTGGTGCGACCTGCGCAATTTTCCAATCTGTAGGTACAGATCTATCGGTGAGCGAGCGGTTGTATATGATTGCTAAGTAGGGAGCTATTGTATCCGCGTAATCTGAAAGGAACCTAATCGGTATACAATCTGGACCTGAAGACTTGCCCGTATCAAGCGATTTGAGTTGCTTCGCAACCCCTAAGGTATCTACTTCTAAGAAACTCATGGTGGCAACTGTTCGTGTTTCAAATTCTGGAATATTCCATTCGTCTTCGCTGGTGAAGGAATTTCGGAAAACTGCGTTCAATAACTCCGCTTTAGCGGCACAGTCGTCGGTAACAGTACCATCGGCACTGCGCAGCGAAGGTATTGACTGCGTCTTGCCGCTTGTGTACTTTACATACGACCAGAATTTCTTCGGATTTTCTACCAAATTTCGAGACAATGTTTCGTTGTGGAACCTATTAAAGGCATCTCGCATTGAAGTCCGTGCCAAATTTCGCGCGTCTGTAAATTTTAGCCAATCTTCGGGATTTCGCGTTCTTCTGAACTTCGCATGCTTTCTCCGTTGCCTCTGCAACAGCGTTCGGACCTGTTTTGTGTACCACGGGGGATCAGTTCCATCTCTTACCAATTTATGAGGTATGAATCTCTCAATTGATGTTGCTACTATATCTTTGAATTTGTGCCACATCTCGTCTACACTTGCGTAGTCAGTTCGGAAGGAATGGAGATTGTCTCTTAGGAAGGCTTCTAGTGACACTTTATCCGCTTTTTTAAATAAAATTATTTTGCGTTTGTTTCTGGTGGATTTGGAAGAAACGGTATTGAGCCTAGCTACAACGACCTTGTGATCACTAATCCTTGTATCAGTCATGATGCTCTCTATCAGCTCTGGATTGTTTGTGGCTAAGAGGTCAAGTGTGTTTTCGCAACCATTTAGAATTCGCGTGGGTTCGTGGACTAGCTGCTCGAAATAATTTTCGGAGAAAGCATTTAGGACAATCTCGGAAGATGTTTTCTGGCTGCCACCGGTTTTGAACAAGTATTTTTGCCAACATATCGAGGGAAGGTTGAAGTCCCCACCAACTATAACCGTATGAGTGGGGTGTTTATTTGTTACGTGACTCAAATTTCCTCTGAACTGTTCAGCAACTATATCATCGGAGTCTGGGGGTCGGTAGAAGGAGTCAATTATTAACTTAGTTCGGCTGTTAAGTATAACCTCCACCCATACCAATTCGCACGGAGTATCTACTTCGACTTCACTACAAGATAAACCACTACTGACAGACACAAACACTCCACCACCAATTCTGCCTAATCTATCTTTCCTGAGCACCGTCTGAGACTTCGTAAAAATTTCTGCAGAACTTATTTCAGGCTTTAGCCAGCTTTCTGTACCTATAACGATTTAAGCCGCTGTGCTTACTATTAGCGCTTGAAGCTCAGGGACTTTCCCAGCACAACTACAACAATTTACAACTACAATTCCGACTGTTCCTTGATCCAAGCACGTCCTGTATATGCCATGCACCCTTTGAGATTGCAGCCCACCCCGTACTTTCCCGAGGCCTTCTAACCTAAAAAACCGCCCAGTCGACGCCACACAGTCTCCGCTGCCCGTGTAGCCGCCAGCTGAGTGTAGTGAACTCCTGACCTATTCAGCGGAACTCGAAACCCCACCACCCTATGGCGCAAGTCACAAAACTTGTGTCTGATTAAGCAAGTATTGTTTAATTAATGAAAGGCCGGTTCGTGGTTTCATAGAAGCTCACTGTATTCTAAAAATGTTAAAATAAATGCAATACTGGCATTATTTTCAAATAATCATATTCTAGTTGTGAAAATACCAATGCTCTTTAAACACTTGCCCAGTGGATGTGAGAAAGGAAGTAACAAGGTTTCTGGTGGCAGTATTATTTCACGTTAGAGTGCAACTTTTAATAAAGGAAATCGACTATATTGTACAGTGCCTTTTAGTTCACTTGTGCAAATCGTAGCTCGAAAATTCGGCCTAGAATAAGTTTAATATTTCGTAGCATTAGGGAATATTAGCTTTTAATGTGACTATTGGATTTTCTAATAGAGCTCAAATCACGCCTCTACAAGGACTCGAAATTAGCTTTCGTTATGTGAACGTGTTTCAAGTATGAGTCTTAGGCTTTACATACTCGAAATGATTAGTGGTGACCCTGAACGTCAAGATTACAAACGCTACGTTCTGCTGAATATATTTCAACTTGTGAAGACATATGTCAATTAACCTTCAATGATTGTTATTCAGCGTAAGTGTTAAAGGTAAAACTTACAGCGTAGAATAATATACTCTGAACGCCTAAAGTAGTGAAAAGTGGAAACATGTTACACTACATTTGCAAATCGCTTGATGTAACGGAATAACCATCCAACCGGCAAATTATAATTTTTAGACGGCTAATATCTACGTACCACAACGCCACAAACGATCGACTGCAGTAACGTCGTAAGATACACCACCTCTCACTTGAACTAATTCTTTTTTGAGGTTATAATATACAGCAAAAATTTCCGATAAAGAATTTGCCCACTTCTTGTTTCCAATAAACCTTCGATTTTAGTCCATAGATTCCGAACTATATTTCGCTTATGATATTTTTATCCTCAGGATGCCAAAAATTCAATATTTCTTGGATTAAACTCATCAATTTCTGACAGTCAATGTGAGAGAATTTCGGTCTATCTGACCGAAGAAAACAAACTAATTGGAATATTACCGATTGTGGTCCGAAGTCTAGACATTCGGGCGATGAGATCGGCTACAGTGCGACCGCGCTCATAGTGGCGCAATGATTTGAAAAAGATCGGCCGTCTCCGCCCGATGTCGGTCGTCGACGGAATCCACCGATGGCGGTGCCAATGTGGTCACAGCTCTATAAGTTCACTTTGCTGTACGTCTGTCTGTCTATTGAGACCCCTCTTTCTTATCAAATTGAAATATGTGTCAAACGTGGTGTAAAATGTGCAGTGCAAAAAAATTGCGCTTCTAAGTGAGCGCAACCAAAAGATACGGTCGTGTGCTAAGACCTGTTTTCTTAGATACGGGTAGAGGTATGATACTGAAGCTAATGGGAAATACCAGGGTACACGACCCATTGCCAGTGTAAAAAATTTAAGCTTCTCAGTCAGTGAACTCAAAAGACATGGCAATTTATGTCAGACGTTTTGGTACTCGCGAACACACTGATCTAAACCTATAGATGAACTACACTCCTGGAAATGGAAAAAAGAACACATTGACACCAGTGTGTTAGACCCACCATACTTGCTCCGGACACTGCGAGAGGGCTGTACAAGCAATGATCACACGCACGGCACAGCGGACACACCAGGAACCGCGGTGTTGGCCGTCGAATGGCGCTAGCTGCGCAGCATTTGTGCACCGCCGCCGTCAGTGTCAGCCAGTTTGCCGTGGCATACGGAGCTCAAAAATGGTTCAAATGGCTCTGAGCACTATGGGACTTAACATCTGAGGTCATCAGTCCCCTAGAACTTAGAACTACTTAAACCTAACTAACCTAAGGACATCACACACATCCATGCCCGAGGCAGGATTCGAACCTGCGACCGTAGCGGTCGCGCGGTTCCAGGCTGAAGCGCCTTTAACCGCGTGGCCACACTGGCCGGCATACGGAGCTCCATCGCAGTCTTTAACACTGGTAGCATGCCGCGACAGCGTGGACGTGAACCGTATGTGCAGTTGACGGACTTTGAGCGAGGGCGTATAGTGGGCATGCAGGAGGCCGGGTGGACGTACCGCCGAATTGCTCAACACGTGGGGTGTGAGGTCTCCACAGTACATCGATGTTGTCGCCAGTGGTCGGCGGAAGGTGCACGTGGCCGTCGACCTGGGACCGGACCGCAGCGATGCACGGTTGCACGCCAAGACCGTAGGATCCTACGCAGTGCCGTAGGGAACTGCTCCGCCACTTCCCAGCAAATTAGGGACACTGTTGCTCCTGGGGTATCGGCGAGGACCATTCGCAACCGTCTCCATGAAGCTGGGCTACGGTCCCACACACCGTTAGGCCGTCTCCCGCTCACGCCCCAACATCGTGCAGCCCGCCTCCAGTGGTGTCGCGACAGGCGTGAATGGAGGGACGAATGGAGACGTGTCGTCTTCAGCGATGAGAGTCGCTTCTGCCTTGGTGCCAATGATGGTCGTATGCGTGTTTGGCACCGTGCAGGTGAGCGCCACAATCAGGACTGCATACGACCGAGGCACACAGGGCCAACACCAGGCATCATGGTGTGGGGAGGGATCTCCTACACTGGCCGTATACCACTGGTGATCGTCGAGGGGACACTGAATAGTGCACGGAACATCCAAACCATCATCGAACCCATCGTTCTACCATTCCTAGACCGGCAAGGGAACTTGCTGTTCCAACAGGACAATACACGTCCGCATGTATCCCGTGCCACCCAACGTGCTCTAGAAGGTGTAAGTCAACTACCCTGGCCAGCAAGATCTCCGGGTCTGTCCCCCATTGAGCATGTTTGGGACTGGATGAAGCGTCGCCTCACGTGGTCTGCACGTCCAGCACGAACGCTGGTCCAACTGAGGCGCCAGGTGGAAATGGCATGGCAAGCCGTTCCACAGGACTACATCCAGCATCTCTACGATCGTCTCCATGGGAGAATAGCAGCCTGCATTGCTGCGAAAGGTGGATATACACTGTACTAGTGCCGACATTGTGCATGCTCTGTTGCCTGTGTCTATGTGCCTGTGGTTCTGTCAATGTGATCATGTGATGTATCTGACCCCAGGAATGTGTCAATAAAGTTTCCCCTTCCTGGGACAATGAATTCACGGTGTTCTTATTTCAATTTCCAGGAGTGTATCTGCCAGGTGTAGAAGTATTTGTAACACTATGGCTCTAACGCTGTACGGATTTATTTTGCTTTTGTTTTATTTAATGTTACATCGTTGAGCTTCTGTAAATGTGTTTGGATCGATAACACAAAATTGTATACTCCTTTCTCTGTAAAAAACTTTGATGTCATGATTTGATTGTATGCAAAGTAGTGTATCTGTCATTTAAATTCTTTGTCCCGTTTGCAGGGAACAAAACTTACTGTATATAATTGTAATTTCTGTGTGAATAATTTTTTGTAGAAATGTCAATATGTGTGAATGTTCTGTTTTATTTAAAATGTTTGTTTGCTGTTATGTAAACTGCTGATCCTCACTTAGGGTTCTTAGTTATTCTGTGTGTAAGAGGTGTAGTGGTTCCCCTCGGGAACGGAACTGTGTAGCGCGCGCAAAATGTGGTTGGCCTAGGTAGAAAAGGTGGAACTGAGACTCAGTCGGGAACGAGCTACCAAACTGTGCACTGCCATGTAAAGGTTGTAAATTATGTTGGTTCAGAGAGAGGCTTTTTCTGCTACTTTCCAATGCCTCGGATGGATGGATAAATAGCTGGAACGGTTCTGGAATTGGTATTCATCATCGCCACCAAGAAGGGTTAGAGTCCAGCAATTCTGTCTGCAAATCCGCCTACCAACATGCAGTTGCCACCACACTGCGCAATCACTGTAAAGGAGTACTATAATAATGTACAGTGAAAGATCAGCTTACTGGATGTTTTAGTGTGCACAAATATAAGGTAACTTATAGCTGAATTTATGTACCTACCTTGATTTTTTCCCTATCACAACACTTCTCAGGTTTCTCTCCATCTGAACTATGATTACCGAGTGTCCTATTTTGTGGAGAAAATGAAAGCCTCAAAGTTAGATAGTTAATTACATAATGTTGTTTGATCTTTGATGAGAAGGGCATATTCAGATTTACTGTGGATTTAGTGAAATTGTGGGAGGCATTAAATGTAGTTTTGTGAAGTTTCAAAGTCACCCATTTAATCATTTACTTGAAAGTAGGAGACTGGTAATAGAAACAATTTGCTGTTTCTTTTAAAAATTAAAGTTCTTAAAACTGAGGCTTATAAAGTTTTGCTTAGTTAATGATCATAGTGCTGCCTGTAGTAAATGTTAAAAGGTGATTCAGTTTCTTGTAAATTTGTCAACATAGTGTCTCACTGCAGCAAAAGTCGTGAATTGCATTTGTGGAAAGTTATATTGGCTTGCTAAGCACTCGTTTCTTTCGGGTATTGAAAGTGCATATTAATAGCGTAATAAGATCCACAGGTTATCCTTTATCACTATTTATGAAAACAATAATATCTTTATTCAAAAGACAGTGAGAAGAAACCTGTTAGTGAATTCTAATTAACTTTCATTTTAAGTAGTAAAGTATTTAACTGAGAGAGAGACTTAACCTATTACCAGCTCATAATTTTGCAGTGAACAACATTTATAATTCTATGTCAACTAGGAAAGTGTTTGAAAAATAATACTTCACCTGTGTCCAATTAATGATTCTGCAGTGAATATTAATTGTAATATTATAAAGACCATTCAGTTTGAATAAGCCTTGAAAGTAATAGTGTGTTTCGGTATCTGTTATATATTTGCAAATAGTTTGCGCTGCTCTAGTTGTTAGTTCCAACCTTAACGCTAACATAGGCAGATGTCAGAGTTCATTGCACTCGCGTGTGGTAAATTATAGGTTGTGTTATCCGTTAAAGTTACTCATACCTAATTTCTTAAACAAGATTGTTAATCATTCTCTTGCCTAATTAGGCTGGCGACCGTTTCCTTTACTCTCTAAACAGTATAGCTAAGTAAAATAGTATTTGTTACTGTTTAAATGTTTACGGAATTCTGACTTTCATTTCCGATAAGCCACCTCTGTTAGGTACAACACGGTCAACACAACAAAATTCCTCTCAGAGGGTAACACTGCTCTGTTACTTTATGCCATAATTGCTTCAACAACATAGTTTTATTTCACGATCTGCCTCCAACTTTAAGGTATAGCAGTAGCAGACGTTAGTGTTATATATTAAACCAGAATTTCCATATAGATGGTGCTAGCCGTCAGTGTAGGGCCCGTGACACGGCGTCTGCAGCGCCCTCTGCTTTCTGTAACGGCTGACGACGAATGTCAACACAGTAATACAAGTTCCGAACACCACTTGTGAAATGCTACTCGCCAGATACAAAAGAAAGTCATTTTTCCATCGAATAGTGACAGGTGATGTAAAATGGCTCCTAAGCGTCGTAAATCATGGGTAAATCCAGGCAAACCATCGACATTCACTGCAAGACCGAATCGCTTTGGAAAAAAGACAATGCTCTGTGTTTGATGGAATCAGAAGGGTATCAACTATTATGAACTGCTAAAACCTGGTGAAATCGTTAAGACTTAATAATAATCGCTACCCAAATCAAACGATCTATTTGAATCGAGCGTTGTGTGCAAAACGACTGGAATATGGGAAAAGATAACACAAAGTCATATTTCTCCATGATAACGCCCCATCACACACAGCAAAATGGGTCAGGGAAACGATAGAGGCATTCAGTTGGGAAATACTAGGGCATGCGGCTTATTCTCCAGACTTGAATCCGTCTGATTATTATCTATTTGCATCACCGGGCCGGCCAGAGTGGCCGAGCGGTTCTAGGCGCTACAGTCTGGAACCGCGGGACCGCTACGCTCGCAGGTTTGAATCCTGCCTCGGGCATGGATGTGTGTGATGTCCTTAGGTTAGTTAGGTTTAAGTAGTTCTAAGTTCTAGAGGACTGATGACTTCAGCAGTTGAGTCCCATAGTACTCAGAGCCATTGGAACCATTTTTGGATCACCGGGAAACGCTCTCGTTGAAAAACGCTTCAGTTCGTATGAAAATGTACGAAACTGGGTCGCCGACTGATTCGCTTCAAAAGAAATGTTCTTTTGGCGTGGCATTCATAGCCTGCCGGAGAGGTGGGAGAAATGTATAAATAGCAATGGAGATTATTTTGAATAAAATATTGTTTACCAGTTTCAAACAACAGACTTGTAATTATTGCAACCAAATTCCGGTTTTATACTTGTACATCTGGTATATAAATAATTTTGTCCGCAACACTCGAAGCGTGAGTCCTACTCGCACTTGCCCGGTTCTTCCATTGTTTGACTGTAGGAGTGATAGAATATTATCGCACTCATACCCTATTGTTTAAAGAAACGCATCGAAACAGAGCCCAGGCTAGGATCGAGGCATCGACTCGAGTGTTAAATTCCATTCGCGCGAGACTGTGCCGCGGACTCCGCGTCGACAGCCGGCGCGACGCTTTGCGGCGCGGCGTAGACGCCAGTGTTTCGCGCACGGCGGCGTTTGGCGATGCGTGGGCATCCGGCGCCGCGATTGGTCGGCGACGGGCCAATGGGCTAGCGCGGCGCCGCGGCGGGAAGGGGGCCTGGCGCGCTTTAATGTGCAGGCGCGCCGCGCGCGGCTGCAGGTGTTGGCCGCTTGTCAGCCGGACAACAGAAGCCCAGGGCGGACGAGTCGCGTTCCCAGCGCACTGCCGCGAGCGAGCGAGCGCGTGCGTAGCCACGCCGTGGACGAAAGCTGTTACTCATTCTGCAGGAGTGCGCGTTGACGCTCCCGCGGCTGGCCCACAGTGTTCTCCTGTTTTGAACACAACAATTGGGCCAATTGTCAACCAGTTGCATATTGGTGCAAAGCGACTTACGGAGTTCTGGTTTTGGACGCACCACTTTACAATGTAAACACTATACAGTAGCAGTTTCCGTCTGAGACAAGCGTATACTGTCAGTGATTATTGTGTATTTCCGGGCACGCTACCTGAGAGAGTGTCCAGGATTAACTGTGTTTTACGAAATCTGTCCCGCCGCTTTCCCGCGGAGCAACAACAATACGGGCTGTGGAGTGTGTGTCTGACGTGAGTGTAGAGCGGCGAGGGAGTGTCCGAGGAGAGCGCGGACAGTGGACAGCGGGCAGTCACAGGTGTTGCGGCGCTATGGGCGGTCGCGGCGCGAGTGGTAGCCAGTGAGGAGGAGATGGCAGCGATGCTGTTGCGGCTGGCGCTGCTGGCGGCGTGCTGTCTGGCGGCGGCCGCTCTGCACGCCGGCGCCGGCGCCCAGCCCGACGCACAGGTGGAGGCGGTGCGCGACGTCTTCAGCCGCGTGCTGCGCCTCCGGCCCCCGGCGCCGACCCCCGACGCCGTCGCCGCCCCCACGCAGCCGCCCCCGAGGCACATGCTCGAGCTGTACCGCAAGTACGCCGCCGGCGCCGCGCGCCGTCCTCACCACGGCAACACGGTGCGCAGCATCCTCCCCGATCCAGGTAAGGGCGCCACCGCTACCCCTCAGCTGTGTCGCGATTGCACTGGCTACCATCCTGTCGCCAAAAGCGCGACGAAGTAACGACCAAACGATTGATAAGAGCACATTAGGTTTTTCACTGCAAAACCTACGTTCATATAACTCGCTTATTTTTTAGAGGACGTCGTATTTGCCATTGATTGTAGAAATTATTTATTCCACAACTGCAGTTTCGGCCTTTCGGCCGTTTTCAAGCTGTACTGCAAAATATTTTCATTCAGCGCACTCACACTTTAAAATCCTCCGACATGTATACATATCATAAATGATGAAAATTACGTGCACTGTTGCCGGTATTAATACAAATTTTCTTAAATTTTATTAACTTTCCGTATGTGCTTATACAGCAATCTCAGCGGTGGAATGTCATTTTAATAATAGATGAATGTTGTTGTTGTTTCGGTCTTCAGTCCAGAGACTGGTTTGATGCAGCTCTTCATGGTACTCTATCCTGTGCAGGCTTCTTCATCTCCCAGTACCTACTGCAACCTACATCCTTCTGAATCTGTTTAGTGTATTCATCTCTTGGTCTCCCTCTACGATTTTTACCCTCCACGCTGCCCTCCAATACCAAATTGGTGATCCCTTAATGCCTCAGAATGTGCCCTACCAACCGATCCCTTCTTCTAGGCAAGTTGTGCCACAAATTTCTCTTCTCTCCAATTCTGTTTAATACCTCCTCATTAGTTATGTGATCTACCCATCTAATCTTCAGCATTCTTTTGTAGCACCACATTTAGAAAGCTTCTACTCTTCTCTTCTCTAAACTATTTATCGTCCACGTTTCACTTCCATACATGGCTACACTCCATATAATTACTTTCAGAAACGACTTCCTGACACTTAAATCTATACTCGATGTTAACAAATCTCTCTTCTTCAGAAACGCTTTCCTTGCCATTGCCAGTCTACATTTTATATCCTCTCTACTTCGACCATCATCAATTATTTTGTTCCCTAAATAGCAAAACTCATTTCCTTTTTTAAGCGTCTCATTTCCTAATCTAATTCCTCCAGCATCACCCGATTTAATTCGACTACATTCCACTATCCTCGTTTTGCTTTTGTTGGTGATCATATTATATCCTCCTTTCAAGACACTGTCAATTGCGTTCAACTGCTCTTCCAGGTCCTTTACTGTCTCTGACAGAATTACAATGTCATCGGTGAACCTCAAAGTTTTAATTTCTTCTCCATGGATTTTAATTTCTACTCCGAATTTTTCTTTTGTTTCCTTTACTGCTTGCTCAATATACGGATTGAATAACATCGGGGATAGGCTATAGCCCTGTCTCACTCCCTTCCCAACCACTGCTTCCCTTTCATGCCCCTCAACTCTTATAACTGCCTTCTGGTTTCTGTACAAATTGTAAATAGACTTTCGCTCCCTGTATTTTACCCCTGCCACCTTCAGAATTTGAAAGAGAGTATTCCACTCAACATTGTCAAAAGCTTTCTCTAAGTCTACGAATGCTACAAAAGTAGGTTTACCATTTCTTAATCTAGCTTGTAAGATAAGTCGTAGGGTCAGTACTGCCTCGCGTGTTCGAACATTTCTACGGAATCCAAAATGATTTCCCCTAAGGTCGTCTTCTACCAGTTTTTCCATTCGTCTGTAATGAATTCGTGTTAGTATTTTGCAGCCGTGGCTTATTAAAATGATAGTTCGGTAAATTTCAATTCTGTCAACACCTACTTTTTTGGGATTGGAATTATTATATTCTTCTTGAAGTCTCAAGGTATTTCGCCTGTCTCATACATTTTGCTCACTAGATGGTAGAGTTTTGTTAGCCCTGGCTCTCCCAAGGCTATCAGTAGTTCTAATGGAATGTTGTCTACTCCCGGGGCAACAAACACAATACCCATTCCCCGAGCGGAGAAGATCTCTGACCCGGCCGTGAATCGAACCCGGGCTCTTGTGCTTACCAATCCTGCGTGCTGACCGGGCAGCTATCGAGGAGGACATTTTAACTTCCATCACATAAATCACTACACATCAACGTTCTACCACATTCTTCACATATAAACTAAGACCGTTGGCACGAAAAATTCGTTTTATTTTCGCCCCAGTGGCCTTAGTTCGCATATAAACAGTTTCTTAGAACATTGATTTATAGCGATTTATGTGACGAATGTTAACATTGGTAACAGTGCACTTAATTTACATAACTGCACGGTGTATACAGCTCCCCACTCGTCTGCTGTTTCTGTATTTCTTCAGCGAAAAGGATTATTCTTGACCAGGACATGACAGAATTTTTAACTCTGACATGTTCGGAAGCAAAATATTTTGCAATATCACTTGAAAATGGTCCAAAGGCCGAAACAGCAGTCGTGAAATAAATAATTTGCACAATCAACGTTGAATATGACGTCTTTGAAAAATTGTACATGACTGTGAACCCCAACCATGAGAAGTTAATCAACATATTGCTTAGTGACTATGCCAGTTTCTAAAACCTAGTCATTACCAGCAGATCTGTTAGGTCTTATTGCTGACTCCTAGCATCGTCCAATAAATATTTATGGATTACTGAGACCAGTCTGACAAAATCTCGTTTTGCACCGCCTACACGAAAAAATTTCTCGAATGAATAGTTTAGTGGCCATAATAGTTTCATCTTGACTATCGCTTTGGGTCACATTCCGACGATCGACGAGCCGTCTGTACCAAAGGAGAACAACTATAAATAAAATGCATACAGTAACTAACTGTACGTAGAGCCTCATACAACATTTTAGTCTGTATACCTGCAGAATAGCTAATCTGTAAACGGAGTGAGATGGCTCAATGGCTAGCACACCGTATTCGCTTTCGGAGCGACGACGTTTTGAATCACCGTCGGCCCATCGTGATTTATGTTAACCGTGATAAACCTAAACCGCCCCAGGCCAGTGCCAGGATGGTTCCTTTGAAAGGATACGGCTGATGTCGTTCCCCATCCTTCAAACATTCCGAGCTTGTGCTCCACCTCTAGCCTTGATGTCGACGGGATTTTACGTCCTAATCTTCCATCCTTGTTTTTAGACTCTGTAATACATGATTCTTGCACAGTATCAGAAGTAGACAAGGCACTGTGGTTCTGCTAGCCGCATTAATGCTTAGATTGGAAGGAAAAAATGTATTTTCGTGATGTCACATGTTATACGAAAATAGAGCATTCCAAAAATTTGTTTAATTATTGGTAACTGTGGAATGCTTGGTCAAATATGTCTTCTGCCAGTACATTGAACTGATAATTAAGTCAACCTGTGTTCAGTGCATGTATACTTGATGAAAAACTGGATGCACTTTTGTGTAGCTGTTCTCCTTTGGTACAGTTGTCGGAACGTGACTGAAATCGATGGTGAAAATGAAAACAAGTGCAGTTCTGTGTTGTATGATGCGGTTTTTAAGAATTTATGTGAGCACTGGCTGAAATAAGCTTTACGGTGAAAAATCATGAGCACACTGACGCTTCTGCCGATAACACGGCAGGTATCAACAATTAATTGGGCATAGCATCTAACGTACAGTGGTCAACAAGGACTCAGTGGACAACACTTATAAGGTCTGTTTCAAAAGTGCGTCTCTCCTGCTCAAATTACTCTCCGTATGCAGCCAAGATGTTCACTCATCCGTTCTTCGTCGAAAACGGGCTTTATATTCCTTTCGCTATTGAGAAAAGAGCGAAACACAAGAAATGCTGTAAATTGGGTCTCCGAAGGAAATTAGCGCTCGTCCGTCTTTTATGAAGGAAAACAGAGTTTTTTAACTATCGTACAGATAAACTGCCACAGCTTACTATTTGCTTTGTTACTAGTTTCATCAAAGAAACATGAGCAGATTAAAACTGTGTGCCGGGTCGAGGCTCGAACTAGGGACCTTTGCCTTACTCGGACAAGTGCTCTACCGGTAAAGCACTTGCCCGCGTAAGGCAAAGGTCCCAAGTACGAGTCTTGGGCCGGCCGCTGTGGCCGAGCGGTTCTAGGTGCTTCAGTTCGGAACCGCGCTGCTGCTACGGTCACAGGTTCGAATCCTGCCTCGGGCATGGATGTGTGTGATGTCCTTAGGTTAGTTAGGTTTAAGTAGTTCTAAGTCTAGGGGACTGATACCTCAGATGTTCAGTCCCATAATGCTCAGAGACATTTGAACCATTTTTGAACGAGTCTCGGCCCGGCACAGAGTTTTAATCTGCCAGGTAGTTTCATATCAGCGTACATTCCGCTGCAGAGTGAAAATTTCATCCTGGTAGGATCTTTACAGATATTCGTTGCGCTGGTGGCAACAAACGGGTTCAAGGCTCTGCTGAGTACCATCATCAATACAAAACTGTGCAAGTTACACCATTTGTGTCGACGTTGGTACTGAAAGTAGCTTTGAGCCTTTAACGTATTGTCTTCAGGTTACTGAGTATCTGAAAATGCTATCCTTAGCAAACTGAAAATAGTAACAAAGCAAACAATACGCGATCTCTGGATATGTATTTCATTAATAATGGTCACTGTGTCCTAGCAACAATACCTTAGTTTGCAATGCTTGTCAAGTTGTTTGAATTATTTATGGCGGTTTCGGCCATGTAGCCCATCCTCAGATTTAAAATAAAAGAGAGAGTGGTAGATATCAGCGGCGTCAGCTCTGCCGCATTTTTATAAGAACACGCGCCGTGTGATAGAGCTCAGTAGCTATCATCCTGTTGGTAGCTCAGATCAGAAAATCGTCTTTTTCGGACGAAACCGGAAACTAAATTTTAAAAACAGTGATATAAACTATGATTTATTTCTAAAATTATAAAAGCAAATTTACTTTTATCTCCTGCGGCACTGTGGCCTCTATCTGCTAGTGTCATTGACATTTTGCCACTGAATGCATTAAAATATCACTATTTCAACGTTGAAGCTTTTGTGGACTGGCAAGACAGCCAATCCACGAGAACGGGAGGCCGAAGGGCACGCGTTTAAGCTCACGCAGGATGGCGTGAGGTCTGGAACAGGTCAAGGTCTTATAGTAGCAAAAAGAGTACGTAGCTTCTGGAATACTTAACTTTAATCCATAATTGATGAACATCGGTCTGACGGTACATGCTTCACAAGATAAATAGCAATTGATAATGGCGCCTTGCTAGGTCGTAGCAAATGACGTAGCTGAAAGCTATGCTAACTATCGTCTCGGCAAATGAGAGTGTAATTTGTCAGTGAACCATCGCTAGCAAAGTCGGCTGTACACCTGGGACGAGTGCTAGGAAGTCTCTCTAGACCTGCCGTGTGGCGGCGCCCGGTCTGCAATCACTGACAGTGGCGACACGCGGGTCCGACGTATACTAACCGACCGCGGCCGATTTAAAGGCTACCACCTAGCAAGTGTGGTGTCTGGTGGTGACACCACAGAAGCCATTTCCAAATGACTGTATTGTTCAACTCGTTAAAATGGGCGTACTTTGAGTCCAAGCCTCACATCAAATAACACAAGTGCAAAACAATGGGGGATAGCCAGACTCCACAATTAAAAATATGCACCAAGCGGCAACGAACTGACACTCCGTTCTTACGTCCGTAGATTTCTAACTACTACGCTACATCACTAGTGTTCAGTATTTTGTTTCTAATCGTGAAGTTCCGTACACAACGTGTTTATGACTGTGTAATTGGTGGGTACTTCGACTCTCATCCAGTATGTGTATTTCGATGGGTTACGCAATAGTCATTCGAAAACGGTTTCACAGCCAAAAATGCGCATTAATAAAAGCAAAATAAAGGGCTATTTTAATTCATAACTATGTAGCTGGTATTATTGGCTCAGGTTCGCTTCTGCTGTTCATAGCAATTTGTATTTTTGTTGTATCCCAGACATGTTAGATGTACCATAGTGAGATCTTACGTAATGGAAATTTATAATCATTTGTTCATTATTCAGCACCCACTGAAAGACTATTTAGAAGGCCCTTAACACTGGGACTACGTCACTATGGTATACAGGGTGAGTCACCTAACGTTACCGCTGGATATATTTCGTAAACAACATAAAATACTGACGAATCGATTCCACAGACCGAAAGTGAGGAGAGGGGCTAGTGTAATTGGTTAATACAAACCATAAAAAAATGCACGGAAGTATGTTTTTTAACACAAACCTACGTTTTTTTAAATGGAACCCCATTAGTTTTGTTAGCACATCTGAACATATAAACAAATACGTAATCAGTGCCGTTTGTTGCATTGTAAAATGTTAGTTACATCCGGAGATATTGTAAGCTAAAGTTGACGCTTGAGTGCCACTCCTCCGCTGTTCGATCGGTTGTATCGGAGAGCACCGAATTACGTAGGGATCCAAAGAGAACGGTGATGGATCTTAGGTACAGAAGAGACTGGAATAGCACATTACGTCCACATGCTAACACCTTTTTATTGGTCTTTTTCACTGACGCACATGTACATTACCATGAGGGGTGAGGTACACGTACACACGTGGTTTCCGTTTTCAATTACGGAGTGGAATAGAGTGTGTCAGGCCAATAGATGTTCAATGTGGTGGCCATCATTTGCTGCACACAATTGCAGTCTCTGGCGTAATGAATGTCGTACACGCCGCAGTACATCTGGTGTAATGTCGCCGCAGGTTGCCACAATACGTTATTTCATATCCTCTGGGGTTGTAGGCACATCACGGTACACATTCTCCTTTAACGTACCCCACAGAAAGAAGTCCAGAGGTGTAAGATCAGAAGAACGGGCTGGCCAATTTATGCGTCCTCCACGTCCTATGAAACGCCTGTCGAATGTGTACCTCACCCCTCATGGTAATGTACTTGTGCGTCAGTGAAAATGATCAATAAAAAGGTGTTAGCATGTGGACGTAATGTGCTGTTCCAGTTTCTTCTGTACCTAAGGTCCATCACCGTTCCCTTTGGATCCCTACGTAATTCGGTGCTCTCCGATACACACGATCGAACAGCGGAGGAGTGGTACTCAAGCGTCAACTTTAGGTTACAATATCTCCGGATGTAATTAACATTTTACAATGCAACAAACGGCACTGATTACGTATTTGTTTATATGTTCAAATGTGCTAACAGAACTAACGGGGTTCCATTAAAAAAACGTAGGTTTGTGTTAAAAAACATACTTCCGTGCATTTTTTTATGGTTTGTATTAACCAATTACACTAGCCCCTCTCCTCACGTTCGGTCTGTGGAATCGATTCGTCAGTATTTGATGTGGTTTACGAAATATATCCAGCGGTAATGTTAGGTGACTCACCCTGTAAATTACTTTATATGTGAGTTGAGGATGAAGAGAGAAAGAAAGAAAAGAAGTATGGTTCAAAATGGCTCTGAGCACTATGGGACTTAACATCTGAGGTCATCAGTCCCCTAGAACTTAGAACTACTTAAACCTAACTAACCTAAGGATATCACACACATCCATGCCCGAGGCAGGATTCGAACCTGCGACCGCAGCGGTCGCGCGGTTCCAGACTGAAGCGCCTAGAACCGCTCGGCCACACCGGCCGGCAAAAGGAGTATGTTGATATAATATAATGTATATTACAGATTAGTTCTTGGTCTTCCATTCTTATCGTTCCTTCCTGTTTCTTATACGTACTGTATATTACCCGTCTTTCCCTACATCTTACACCTGTTGTTCTGAAAATTTAGAACATCTTGCCTTTTCTAGGCCAACAGATTTTACAAAGGTGTCTTGATTTTTCTCAAAACCTGCTTCCATTTACAATCACAAAGTCACAACTACCTACTAGGTTTCTTTAACTTTCTTAAAGGCGAATTGATATTACCCAAGAGATCTTCAGTTTTATTTTCCAGTCTTCTGTACATTATAGAAATTCACAATATAGTATACCATTCATTGGTAACTGGAAAACAGAAAAATCTAGGGCCAACTTTGCGAACCTCATAACCCGTCTCGGCTTCGTATCGCCAAGTGAAAACCTGCTCGTCGGAGGAGGCCGCGTGGCTGGCTGGGCACCTGCCCGTGAGGTGCGATCAAGCTGGACAAAGGCGTGGTGGTGTTGTAAACTCGTGCGAGTACAGCACGCTGTATTGATCTCTCTCTCGTAGTAAATAATAGTGATCGAAGTCTCAATAACTAAGCGTTACAACTCCGAAGGCCGACTCGGTCGTTTCGTAATACAGCGTCGCACAGTAGGCGTGGCTGCGAAGTTTCAAACAGCACAACTTTCTGGTCTACGTATGGCATGAAACCTCACAACTCACGGCGCCAATATCGAGAAACCGTGGAACACTTTGTTCACTCATAAAGCGGAGGTCGTGCCGCCCTGGTCGTGGATGAGAATTTTAAAAGTGTCGTTCTCGAGCGTGCGGGTCCTTCTTAGTCACAACAATTACATAAACGTTTGTGTACTTATGTATTATAAGAGCGTACTCGATGCACCTGTAAAAAGCAGTTTAGCTGACGAGTGGATACGTACCCGGAAAATGAGTTTTAAAAAATATACTAAAATAGCAAAAAGGAATCTTTAACCCCAATTAAAATAGTTTCTCCAAACTCTTCATTTGCCAGTTAATACTACGTGTAAAATGCTTCATACTCTCGCAGTTCCGTCTTGGTTTGTTTCATCCCTCGTAATGTGCCAATTAGCCAAGACTCAAAGACTCAAAAATAGGTACTCGAGATTGTATTTCTTCGTGCTAGACTAATAAGAATTTGATTAACGGTCTGGTTCAGTACCTGTTTATGTACAAATGCGAAGTGTGGAAAAAGTGATAGTGTAAGACATCACGTAGTTCGAACAGTCTTGTGGAACAAATACGTGCCGGCCGCGGTGGTCTAGCGGTTCTAGGCGCGCAGTCCGGAACCGCGCGACTGCTACGGTCGCAGGTTCGAATCCTGCCTCGGGTATGGATGTGTGTGATGTCCTTAGGTTAGTTAGGTTTAAGTAGTTCTAAGTTCTAGGGGACTGATGACCACAGTAGCTAAGTCCCATAGTGCTCAGAGCCATTTGAACCATTTTTTGAACAAATACGTACTTTAAGGTTTACTGATGTAATTCTGTCAGAGACAACAAACGACTTGCGATGGATACGGTTTTGAAAAGAGATTACAAGATGAAAATAAACAAAAGTAAAAACAGAATAATGGAATGGAGTCGAATCGTATCATCGGACGCCAAGGGAATTGAATCAGGAAATGAGACAAAAACTAATACACCGATTTTGCTGTTTGGGGAGAGGAACAACTGACTATGGCAGAAGTAAAAAGATTATAAAATGGATGTTTGTAATTGGTGTAACACGAAAACTTGTTGTAGATATAACATGCATACTTGCGACAGCAAGAAAAGCTTTTCTGAATAAGAGAAATATATTGACACCTATTCAATTTTTTTTAAGGCAGTCTTTTCTGAAAGTATTTGTTTGGAGAGCAGCCTTGTACGGAAGTGAAACCAGCACGAACAGACAAACTAATATTAAAACGCTTGGAATGTGGAACTATAGAAGAATGCTGAAGATCAGAGGGGTACATCGCATTACTAATGAAGAAGTACTGTATAGAATTGTAAAGAAATTTCTGGCGCAAAATGACGAAAGGATCGGTTAATGCGATACATCCTGCGAGATCAACGAGTAGTGAATTTTGTTATGGAGATAAGGACTGCTGCTAAAAATTCCAGAGGGAGACCAAGATCTTTCTACGGTAAGCGCATGGGTTGGTTGTCGAAAACTTAGGATCGAGAGGTACATCAAACCGCTCGTCGGACTGATGACAACAACAATGGGTTCCGCAGTACATGCGTCATCGCTGTAAAGGCCGGTGTTGCTAGTTTTTATGACACATTCGATGTTTTATAATGTGGCGACCAGGTTTTAAAATTCCGTATTTCGATACACTTTAGTCGAATTAAATGATATTCAAAAGCTTGGAGTTGCTGCTTACAGTATGCTGATGCCCCCAGTTTTGGTCACGTGACCTGTGCCCATCTACATCTACATCTACATCTACGTCGATACTCTGCAAATCACATTTAAGTGGCTGGCAGAAGGTTCATTGAACCACCTTCACAATTCTCTATTATTCCAATCTCGTATAGCGCGCGGAAAGAAGGAACACCTATATCTCTCCGCACGAGTTCTGATTTCCCTTATTTTATGGTGGCGACCGTTTCTCCCCATGTAGATTGGTGTCAAAAAATTATTTTCGCATTCAGAGGAGAAAATTGGTGATTGGAATTTCGTGAGAAGATTCCATCGCAACGAAAAACGCCTCTCTCTTAATGATGTCCAGCCCAAATCCTGTATCATTTCAGTGACACTCTCTCCCATATTTCGCGATAATACAAAACGTGCTGCGCTTCTTTGAACTTTTTCGATGTACTCCGTCAGTCCTATCTGGTAAGGATCCCACACCGGCCAACAGTATTCTAAAAGAGGACGGACAAGCGTCGTGCAGGCAGTCTCCTTAGTACATCTGTTACATTTTCTAAGTGTCTTTCCAAATAAAAGTCGTAACAGCGCTGTTACGACTCAGCGTCCGCGGCCCACCTGTCTGGCCCGTTTGTGCGGCCTATCGGCAAAACGTTAGTAGAAGTGACGCAGTCTTATGACTATGTACTTTACTACTAACATTTTAAATTTGACAAGGCCAATATCTGACATGTTTTAATTTTAATTTTATAGTGTGACATTTCTGAAGAAGGCCACAGTATTATAGCCGAAACCTAGGTAAAGTTTCTTTGCTTATGCAACTGGAGGCTGAAAGTTAATATAATTACATTTTATAGTTGCTGACTCTGCTGCACCATGCTAAAAATGTATGACAAATCTACGTGTAGTGTCAAAATGTGGGGGTACTCGTTCGCGGTGACCTGTCCTTCAAATGGACGTATTAATCTTCGTTACCCCACGGTGTCAATAGAACGGGAGTATGTGCCGGCATCAGGTTTCACCCTTTCCCTCCTCTCATCAGCTACATAATTCGCTGCACTCGACATGCGCCCATCTCTTTGGCGTAGAGATTCGATTAACGGAATAGTTAACGTCACGAAGGAAATATGTCAAATTTCTTGCAAGTAATGTAGCGCAACTAGGCTGGCTTCTTTTCCTTTTTTGTCGCCACCGTTGTTACTTGAAGGCCACATGCAACCGTCACCAACAACTTTTCACGATCTCTACGGCATGGATACCACTGCTTTGATAGGCCCTGGCAGTCACAAACACTAGCATACGTGGATCAAAAACTGCATCATGTCAAAATCCATTTGACTTCAAAAATCCTCTTCTGTGCATCTGAACGCTCAGTCCATAGATGTTCCTAATCAAGTGGTCAGATCCAGACAAAATATCATTCTTCTGCAAGGACTGGCAGAGTTTGAAAGAACACGTGATCCGGATGAAGAGCAGCAGGAAGATTTCATATTCCTAGACCTCCGGAAAGTGTTTGCTATGGTGCCCCACTGCAGACGGTGAACGAAGCATACGGAATAGGTTTCCAGATATGTGGAATCTCGAAGACTTCTTAAGTAAGAGAACCGAGTACGTTGTTCTCGACGGCGAAAGTCCATCAGAGACATGGATACCGTTAGGAGTGCCTGTGGAAAGTGTGATAGGACCGCTCTTGTTTTCTATATAGATAAGGTGGACAGCAATTTACGACTAGGCGCTAGTCTGGAACCGCGCGACCGCGACGGTCGCAGGTTCGAATCCTGCCTCCGGCATGGATGTGTGTGATGTCCTTAGGTTAGTTAGGTTTAAGTAGTTCTAAGTTCTAGGGGACTGATGGCCTCAGAAGTCAAGTCCCATAGTGCTCAGAGCCATTTAAACCTGACCGCAGCTCGTGGTCGTGCGGTAGCGTTCTCGCTTCCCACGCCCGGGTTCCCGGGTTCGATTCCCGGCGGGGTCAGGGATTTTCTCTGCCTCGTGATGGCTGGGTGTTGTGTGCTGTCCTTAGGTTAGTTAGGTTTAAGTAGTTCTAAGTTCTAGGGGAATGATGACCAGAGATGTTAAGTCCCATAGTGCTGAGAGCCAGCCAGCCATTTGAACCAATTTACGACTGTTTGTCGATGACGCTGCAGTATGCAGGAAACTGTGGTCTTTGACTGCTGAAGGATACAGAATGACTTGGTGTGATGAATGACATCTGGCTCTAAATGTGGAAAATGTAAATTAATCCAGATGAGCTGGAAAAAAATCCTGTAATGTTCGAACACCGCATTAATGGTCTGCTGCTTGACACAGTCACGTCGTTGAAATATCTGTACGTGACGTTGCAGGGCGATATGATATCGAACGAGCATGTAAGGATTATCGTAAGGAATATGGACCAATTTACATTGGTCAAGAACGCTCATGGTACAGTCTGTCTCCCTGTTGATATAGGTATTGTTTGTATCTTTAGTTTGTACTGTTTTGAGGTTGTGCTGGCATCAGAAGAAGATTAGTGAGCCCATGTTGTGTGAACAACGTAAAAGCTGATATGGTGTCCTACTGTTCCACATGGGAAATGGAAGACAACGAATTCTGGACTGCTTTAGACAGCGGTGTTAATCCATCGTCACAAGTACATCGAATGGCATGTTTACCGCCGTGTTACAGCTGCAAAACTTTTTAGCAGGACCCTTTACCATAGTTTCTCCTGAAAAAAACATGGAACATATTTCTAAACGCCCTTATAAATACACAACTATACGAAAAAGAAGTGGAAGAACCGTAAGGGGAGGGGAAACGGAATGAAAGTTCAGGGACTGAGAAGACATGCGATGTTATTTCAATAGTATCAGAATAGGGATATATTTACAAAGAACCCACTTATCAGTATGACGTTGCACCCCCTCTGCCCTGGATGCATGCACTGATTCAGCTGGGAAGGATGTCAAAGACTTTGTACCCTCTTCTGAGGCACGCTGGCCCACAACTATTGTAACTAATCGTTAATATCCTGGACATGAGCAGTGGTGTGGACCTGACGTCAGAGCTATTCCCTCACATGTTCTACCAGGGACAGATCTGGGGATTGTCCTGGCCTGGGAATACCTCAACATCATGCAGACAGTTCATACAGATTGATGCTATTTGTACATGAGCATTGTCATGTTGAAAAATGGCAAAAATGGCTGTCGATGAGAGCTAACACGTGACTTATCGCTGTACCGGCAGACTTCCCTCACAGTATTTTTGACGTGAATTCATACCCGATGGGTTCCAACACCATGACATCAATAATGAGACCGTCGTGCCTCTGCAAAAATATTGGAAGAATGGAACCTCTTGCCAGGTTGTTGCCGTGCTCTCTGACGATGGTTATCTGGGGTAGTGCAGAATGCGATTCATCGCTGAACACATTGCGACACTATTCATCAGCAATCCACACAACCCAGGCGTGGCCCCACTCCATAGGCAGCCGTTTGTAGTCTCCGACCAGTGGTTCGGGCTGACACAGAATGTTGCATAAGGTTCATTACTTGTTCTCGGGTGGCAGGCGAACATGTGAAGGCGTGAACGATGAGACTGGTTCATATTACGGCGATTCCCGCTTGTCGTTGTCAGGTATGTTCGATCGAAACGTTGGGAATGAGTTTGGCTGCATTCAAGTTCCCATGCAGTCCAACAATATGCCATTGTCGCATCAGAATGCGCAACAAATCTGGGTGGTACACGATGCGAATAACCAGCGAAACGCAGACCCACACTGAGACCCCATGCAGTCTGTCAGGTGCTGATCAAGCCTTCTTATAAAATAAGACTGTAGCTCTTTGTCCTTCACAGTGATCACGCAGTATCTGGAGCTGTTCACACCCTAATATGCCCATCCAGGTTTGCTAATGACACTAAACACGAGCAACACAAATCCAACTTGATGGCTATTCTACCTGTCAGAGAATAATCCAACTCTAATCATTTACATGCCCCTCGATGGGGTGTATATGCACGAAATTACATTGACAATAGGCCGTGTGTTCTGGACGCTTCACTTTTTTGTCAGGCTGTGTATGACGTGCGTGCAAAAAGAGAATGTGTATTTGTCGATTTTTAAACTTAATAAAATAAGCAGCTGTCTTAACATTTGCGGAACTGACCAGAAATATTCTGCATGGAGGAACTAAATCGAAAGCTACAGGGAAAGTGGCATAAACTACGTAAACAACAAATTAGATTCATTGTAGTTTGCTGTCGGTTGATTGTGAGCTGACAATAAATATCTATCTTTATGCTTTTACCGTACAACAACGATTGTGCTTCGAAAGACGAGAGAGAGAGAGAGAGAGAGAGAGAGAGAGAGAGAGAGAGAGAGAGAGAGAGAGATCAAGCGAATAGCTTGATGTTGCACATCTTTCTGTCTGTGTTTTAGTTACATAATAGCATAAGGCAATCCCGTCAGGCGAGAAGAATAGAATTCCAGCCACGCCCACATTCTCAAATTCGCGACAGTTACATAAGCACACTGGGGAAGCAGGCCGCTGAGTACGGGGCAAGTGTGAGAAAAGTCCTGGCTGCCCAAGTGGAACACTAGGGGCGGGCACGCAGGTACACGGTGCTCCTTATGCCTGTTACGAAAAACTCCACACGTTACGCTAAATAACATCTACATAGGTATATAAGTGTTCTTTTCACATACATGTACCAAATAACAGCGTTGTAACCGAATTTCGCAACCACAATGTACGAGGAAGAAGTCTTCCGGGCTTACGACAGAGTTAGGCGCAGCCGTAGGCCCCCTACTTACAAGCAGCGTTCGGCTCATTGGGGATCGCACTAACTCTGACAGGTGATTGGTCTGTTGAGCACTGCGACTCGTTGCTCAAGTAAAACGACGCAGTTGTTCAGTGATTTATTCGAGAGATCCCTACACAATTGCGCACTGAAAAATTCCTACTTGGCATGTTAGCCACGGCGGAGGAAAATAAATCTGTTAAAAAGGTCAGAGCAGAGTAGGGGGCGTAGTCTCGGTCGAAGTTTCCCGGATAACCGTAGGTCGAATGTGTACCGTTGTGCAGCGGGGCCATAAAACGACAACCAAATACCGAGGAGCGCACGGAAGTGTGTCTATCTAAACTAATTTACCCCAGCTAATACCAGTTACATTACATCGCGCAGTTACTAATTACATTAGCTGAAGGAAATGGTTTCAGCTCGAAAGTCAGAGCAAGACAAACTTTAAATTTCTATCCATGGTTGGTTACATTAGACGTGAATTTTCAATGATGTTTGTTGCGTAAGGCTTGGCTGTAAAACCAAATGCATTAAAAGTACATAAATGTCATTGATTTGTTAAGATAGTAAGCTGTACTGAAGAAAGGACATCGCAGTCAGATAATAGACATGTGGTACTGCAAGGTGTGATATTTAATAATAATGAATCTAGAGGCCTCATGTCTTAATTCTTCCTAATGTACACAATATGTGAAAGAATTTTTATTCTAAAACATACAGAAGATCTGTAGGTGTGATCTACAGTGCACACTGGTGACTTTCTGATCTATGGTTATCAGGAAAATCTTGTTTGTTCCTAAGTCAAAAAAAAAAAAAAAAAAAAAAAAAATGGCTCTGAGCACTATGGGACTTAACATCTATGGTCATCAGTCCCCTAGAACTTAGAACTACTTAAACCTAACTAACCTAAGGACAGCACACAACACCCAGCCATCACGAGGCAGACACAATCCCTGAACCCGCCGGGAATCGAACCCCGGGAACCCGGGCGTGGGAAGCGAGAACGCTACCGCACGACTACGAGATGCGGGCTGTTCCTACGTCCCCTAATCTTTTCTGACCCTATAAAACGATTGCTTTTCTACAAACTGTACAATACACGTAATTCCTCCGATTTTTTATTGTGTTCTCAATATAGCTTCAGGTATTACATGTCATCCTTATTATATGGTGGACGTCCCCACTTCGCTGACCCAAGTTGCAATCTTCTGCTGCTAGAGGGCTCCGAATTGTAGCGTGTAACATGGTGGTGCGTAACATAACTATGTCGTGCTGTAATCCAAATTCTAATCACAGAAAATGTGCTTCCTATTGAAATGTAGAGGAGAATGATGAGAGCTGTGTGCGGTGACGATTGTATCGTCAACAGTAACGTGCGACGTTGGGTTGCTCACGCTTGTAATGAAGGAAACGGTGGTTCACCATTTTGGCCTAGAAAAGAAGAAAGCATCAATGGAGTTTCTCCACAAAGGACCGCCAACACCAAAAAGATTCATGTCCATGCCATCAGCAGACAAAATCGTGCTCACAGAGTTCAGGGATGTTCAAAGTTGGGTGCATTTGAAATTGATGACTACAGACACCACCGTAATTTGTGGAAAGTGCTGTATGTCCCTCAGAAAGCACGAATTTGAATGTTCGTTCACACGTGGTGTACTATCTCCTTCAGCATGATAATGCTAGAACACACACGAGCGTTGCGTTGCGACATCTGTAAAAATCCGGCGCCATGGGTTCACTATCATCAGTCATCATCCAAAACTTAAGGAACACCTTGGACTGCACTTTTATAGTGATGAAGTGATGCAAGCAGAGTTGAGGTTGGGGCTCCGTCAACAAAGTCAAACATTAGACAGAATGGTATCAACAGATTTGTCTCTAGTTGAGAGAAATGTATTCGTTATCAAGGTAACTATGATGAGAAATAAATATGTAGGCATAAAGAATAAGGATATAGAACGTTAATAAAGTTTGTCTTGTTTACAAAACTTCTAAAGTTTTCATATTAAATGTTCGGTGGCATTATTTTTCAGCACGCAGCCCTAGAACAGAATGCTCAAAAAATTTTTATCTTATTGAAACAGAGATGGCAGAGTAACAGTGCTAAAATAGTAGTTTAAAGGGCTACGACGTGTTGCCCGCATCTCGTGGTCGTGCGGTAGCGTTCTCGCTTCCCACGCCCGGGTTCCCGGGTTCGATTCCCGGCGGGGTCAGGGATTTTCTCTGCCTCGTGATGGCTTGGTGTTGTGTGATGTCCTTAGGTTAGTTAGGTTTAAGTAGTTCTAAGTCCTAGGGGACTGATGACCATAGATGTTAAGTCCCATAGTGCTCAGAGCCATTTGAACCATTTTTTAGCTACGACGTGTTCCGTCCGGCTCGCATGTGCCTAGCTGTAGAACGTTGTAGCTAAGGAATAAGGGACTGAGATAAATGAATCACTAAGACTCTGGACCCGAAATCGTGAGAGCAGCAGTTCAAATCCAGGTCCACCCGCCATTCATATTGTGGTAGTTTTGGAAGGTTTTTCTAAATCGCTCAAGGTAAATGCGAAGTGGTTTTTGTTTGAAAAGGATACGACTTGTTTTTTCATCCTCCATAGTAAATCAGAGCTTGTCCTCCGTATGACATCGCTGTCATCGTAGCGGCAATCACTAATCTTCCTTCCTTCCATCCTTCCGAATAAGAAGAGTCCAGTGCCTTATCCGCTGTGTTGCTTCGAACTATGGTCGAAACAGTTCTACGGACACCTTTATGGCAGAAAAATTTTAACTGGAATTTATCCAACTGACATTAATGATCTTGGCTAACAGCAATTTGAAACTTGTTGTCAGACTATTACACTCTTCATGTCATTGAGACATTGCCTCATAAAATGTAAACTGTGTGCGTACTTTCCCAGGCCACGGTTTCACTGAAAAAAGTCAGTCCAAGCCAATGGGATATGCTCATAAAACAACGCTGTTCACGCAATGTTCCACCAGTATTAGCAGATTATACGGAAAAGTAATGCCCAACAAATAAGAGAATAGTAATTTTTTTAAACGTGGGTTCCGAGTTAGCCTCTGGTCCGACGAAAGACTGAAGCTTTGTCAGCAGGCTTCGGGACGGATGAGGCCCTCGCTGAACTCAATGTTTTACTCACAATGGCCCTTGTTATCACGAAAGGGCGGAGAACGAAAACAATAATGCTTGTTTTTTCAGTATGAACTTTATTTGCTCATAACTGTTTTCGGACAAATGGTACTTAATGAGTTTCTCTCACAGAAAAAGTCTTATGTCATTATGTCAACAATAAACGAAATTCCGGGAACGAAAAGCAACCTACAATCAATTAATTGAACTCGGAGATATATTTTGCACTCTAAAGATGCACTTGAAGTAAGAAGTTCTGGGTTGTATGAAGCGATCATGATTGCTGCTAAGGTTCTATGTCACTCATGACGTTACGTTACTTCAGTTTTTAATAGTGTATATTGTAGTGGTACTATCATTAAGTCATTAGAACGAAAAAAATGAAAAGAAAGCTGGTTCTTATCGCCCGTCTCACCGTTATGAATCAGATTTAATCACTCAGGTAAAGGCCGAGCAAAGCAAACAACAAAAATTGTCTCAGTTAATATATGGGAACATGAAGATTTTGAACATATCATTATTCTGAAACTGTACAGTAATGATCAATTCTGAAAGCCGATCTAATTCAGTGTTTGCGTGATAACGTAGGAATCGGTGACCTTTTTAGCAAGAAATCCAACAGATCTTCAAGGTAAATGACGATAGGTCAATTGAGGAACTGAACACATTCTGAGAGAATAATCACCTAACGGAAGCTAAGGTAGTCGTTTCTTCAGTGAACAAACATTAAGTGGGAGGCAAGCACGCGACATAGTTAATAATATCTGGAAAGTCAGTTCTTCGTGTCCAGACGCATATCGCAATTTGCATGAGATATATTCTCATACGTGTGCTTTCATCTGACGGAGGTTTAACCGATGATCCAAATTATAAACTCGAGCGGTATCTTTCGCAGGCATCCTTTTCGGCCAACATTGTCACAGATCTTGAGAACGAAAATCATCTTCTATATTCAGAGTAGATACGGCTCACATCACTGGACGTATTATGCTTTTTAAACGTATAGCATAAGAATACAATTTCAATCAAACAAATCTCCAGGTTGCTACTAGAATGGCAAACGTCGATGACGGACTGTCAGTGCAGTGAATCCTTTGATGTTCGGCCGAGAGGACAGATAAGCGAGTCGTGGAAAACACGGAAGCGTCAACACGGGATTTCTCGGTAACGGTAGTACCAATGAAATGCGAAGATATCAAGCCGGTCACGTTCCCATGCACTCGTCTTCCGTGCGTGTGGTGATCCCTGGAACGATGGAGTCGCCGAAAACATCCGGCTCAGGCAGGAAGTATCTGTTTCCGAGGATTTTTTATAACACTTCTTTTTCTAGTTCTGATCAGTGCTAACTTCTGAACTGTCAGACACGTTTTAGTGGACATTATAATGGCGGGTGTCACACTTCGCCCTTATGAGTGCTTGAACTCTGCTGGGGACGCTGTCAGTGAGGTTTCTGAATGTCTGAGTAGGAATGGCAGCGAAGTCGACGTTCTAACTCACCCAAAAAGTGTTGTATTGGGTTCAGGTCTGGACTCTGGGCAGACCAGCCCACTTCGGAATTGTTATTGTCCACAAACTATAGCCTCGAAGATACTGCTTTATGGCCGGCTGCACTGTCACGCTTATACAAAAGTCATTGTCTCCGAACAGTTCATCCACTGTATGTGTGGTGTCACCGCCAGACACCACACTTGCTAGGTGGTAGCCTTTAAATCGGCCGCAGTCCGTTAGTATACGTCGGACCCGCGTGTCGCCACTATCAGTGATTGCAGACCGAGCGCCGCCACATGGCATGTCTAGTCTAGAGACTCCCTAGCACTCGCCTCAGTTGTACAGCCGACTTTGCTAGCGATGGTTCACTGTCTAAATACGCTCTCATTTGCAGAGACGACAGTTTAGCATAGCCTTCAGCTACGTCATTTGCTACGACCTAGCAAGGCGCCATATTCAGTTACTATAATTACTTCAAGAATGTATTCTGAACAGATAATATTGTGAATCACGTACCGTCAAGAGCGACGTTCATCATTAATGGATTAAAGTTAAGTATGAAACTAACTGCGTCCGCTTTCTGAATTCTCATTCCTTGTCATGTTCCAGACCTCACGTCAGTATAGTTCTTCCCTCCTCACGCCAGCCTGCGTGAGCAAAAACGCGTGCATTTCGGCCTCCACTCCTAACACGATGTTGGCTCTTCTACCAACACAAAAGCATGTAGTACACAATGGTATAAAACTTTTTCGTATCCATCTGCATTTAGCATTTTCTGGAGATCACTAAGTGGACTACATCCTAACTACGAAAAACACCTCCAAGCCACTATACATGATGGCAGGTAATGTTCTTCAGATGTTCACCAAACCTGAACGCCTCAATCGGACTGCCGCAGTGTATAGCGTGATTCATCACTCCAAATCACTCGCTTCCAGTCATCCACTGACCAGTGGCATCACCCTTTACACCACCCCAAGTGTAACTTAGTGTCGACTACAGAATGTGTGGTCAGGAGGAAATGCTCAGCCATTGGACCCCATACTTTAAACTCCCTACACGCAGTCATTGAAATAGGCGACTATTTACTACCATCCTCTGCAGTGCTCGACGGCCCGTGTCCATCAGTACACGAAGTCTTCCTGCCCTTGGTTTATATACAGGGTGGTCCACTGATAGTGACCGGGCCAAATATCTCACGAAATAAGCATCAAACAAAAAAACTACAAAGAACGAAACTTGTCTAGCTTGAAGGTGGAAACCAGATGGC
This sequence comes from Schistocerca serialis cubense, assembly GCF_023864345.2. Classification (NCBI taxonomy): domain Eukaryota; kingdom Metazoa; phylum Arthropoda; class Insecta; order Orthoptera; family Acrididae; genus Schistocerca; species Schistocerca serialis. The sequence goes on from NC_064639.1 coordinate 467,817,023, forward strand.
GCTATGGTTGGCCCGCTAGATGGCGCTGCCGTAGGTCAAATGGAAATCAACTGCATTTTTTAAAATAGGAACCCCCATTTTTTATTACATATTCGTGTAGTATGTAAAGAAATATGAATGTTTGAGTTGGACCACTTTTTTCGCTTTGTGATAGATGGCGCTATAATAGTCACAAACATATGGCTCACAATTTTAGACGAACAGTTGGTAACAGGTAGGTTTTTTTAAATTAAAATACAGAACGTAGGTACGTTTGAACATTTTATTTCGGTTTTTCCAATGTGATACATGTACCTTTGTGAACTTATCATTGCTGAGAACGCATGCTGTTACAGCGTGATTACCTGTAAATACCACATTAATGCAAGAAATGCTCAAAATGATGTCCGTCAACCTCAATGCATTTGCATATACGTGTAACGACATTCCTCTCAACAGCGAGTAGTTTGCCTTCCGTAATGTTCGCACATGCGTTAACAATGCGCTGACGCATGTTGTCAGGCGTTGTCGGTGGATCACGATAGCAAATATATTACAACTTTCCCCACAGAAAGAAATCCGGGGACGTCAGATCCGGTGAACGTGCTTCGACGACCAATCCACCTTTCATGAAACATGCTATTCAATACCGCTTCAACCGCACGCGAGCTATGTGCCGGACATCCAACATGTTGGAGGTACATCGCCATTCGGTCATGCAGTGAAACATCTTGTAGTAACATCGGTAGAACATTACGTAGGAAATCAACATACATTGCATCATTTAGATTGCCGTCGATACAATGAGGGCCAATTATCCTTCCTCCCATAATGCTGCACTACACATTAACCTGCCAAGGTCGCTGATGTTCCACTTGTAGCAGCCATCGTCGATTTTACGTTGCCCAATAGTGCACCGCTGTTGGTGAATGACGCTTCGTCGCTAAATCGCGTGCAAAAAATCTGTCGTCGTCCGGTAATTTCGTTTGTGCCCAGTGGCAGAACTGTACACGACGTTCAAAGTCGTCGCCATGCAATTCCTGGTGCATAGAAATACAGTATGGTTGCAATCGATGTTGATGTAGCATTCTCAACACCGACGTTTTTGAGATCTCAAATTCTCGCGCAATTTGTCTGCTACTGATGTGCGGATAAGCCGCGACAGCAGCTAAAACACCTCCTTGGCCATCATCATTTGTTGCAGGTCGTGGGTGACGTTTCACATGTGGCTGAACACTTCCTGTTTCCTTAAATAACGTAACTATGCGGCGAACGGTCCGGACACTTGGATGATGATGTCCATGATACCGAGCAGCATACATGGCACACGCCCGTTGAGCATTTTGATCACAATAGTCATACATCAACACGATATCGACCTCTTCCGCAGTCGGTAAACGGTCCATTTTAACACGGGTAATGTATCACGAAGCAAATACCGTCCACACTGGCGGAATGTTACGTGATACTACGTATTTATACGTTTGTGACTATACAGCGCCATCTGTCACAAAGCGAATAAAGTGGTCCAACTAAAACATCCATATTTCTTTATGTACTTCACGAATATGTAATAAAAACGGTGGGCTCCTATTTAAAAAACGCAGTTGAGATCCGTTTGAGCTATGGCAGCGCCATCTAGCGGGCCAACCATAGCGCCATCTGGTTTCCCCCTTCAAGCTAGACGAGTTTCGGTCTTTGTAGTTTTTTCGTTTGATGCTTATTTCGTGAGATATTTGGCCCGGTCACTATCAATGAACCAACCTGTCCGTTCCTTCGTGCTTCCGCTTCCCACCCACTTGGGTTAGAAAGGTTGAGATGTTACTCAGATGACATCCAGTGATTTGCCCAAGTTCTAACTGAACTCTCCTGACTGGCCCTTTCTGCTAGCTATCACTGCTTCTCTGCTCACAACACAATATCCGCTGTCCCCTTTTATACTGGTGGGTCCGCATCTCGTGACATCAGCTGGGCACTCTGCGTTGCATAGGGGTGTCCAAATACTTTTTATCGGGTCACTCATAAAAAAAGGGGCACTAATTTTTTAAAATACACCCTGTATGAAGCTCTGGTTTGTGTCAATAATAGTGAAGCTTAATTTACAATTCTTATGACTTTAGAGATATTCTGTTACGATAGTGACGGAATACTATAAATAATTTATATTCATGTTTCTGAACGATTCCGAAGACCTGCCTGTTATTACTCAGACCCAGTGCCGGTGACTGTTTCCATGGAGATGTGGACGCTTGCACCTTACGTTGTCCAGATACGGCTGTACTTAGCCGTCTGCACGAGTGCCTTTACTGCTGAATTTGTCCTCTCATACGGTGTCAGCCGTAACGACTGCGCATGTCCCTGTCTGGCCGTAACAGTTCATTCTTGAGCTGCCGCTTCACTCCGTAAATTTTTCCATCGTTGCTCGTTAATCTCGATTTTATGCGACTATGTATGTCAAAGTATGAAACGGTTGGTTAAAGAGTATGCTGCCCTGCAGCTAGTTTACGTTCTCCATACACATCCATAATCTGCTACCACGTGTGGAGTGCATGGCAGAGGGTATTTCCTATTGCAACACATACAGGGTGATTCAGTACCCGTTACCTCGGTGTTTTATGCATCCCGCAACATCTTCAAATATCACGCACAATATTTTCATATTCTCTCATTCGCTACTATTACGCCTCCAGAAAATTAATGTTATTAAATTTTGTATTCGGATGCGTTTTTGTTAGTGACTTTAGTTTTCGAATTGTTCAAGAAAAACGTACGAAAGTGACCTTCTAATGCGTTTTCCTTGAATATCTTTGCAATTTAATCAGTAAGAATAATTTGCTACAGGTGTTGTCCTCTGCATGCTGGGAATTATTTTTATTTGACTGTGCGTACAGAATTGTTATAAATTATTGAGCGATACCATATACTTTTAACAATTCTATAATGGTGACATGATTTCAAAGGGACAGATTTGAAGTTTTTCATTGATCTTGGAGAATTATATTCTAACACCAAATGTAAAATGATGGGTATCTACGTAGTCCCATTCTTGCCAAGTCCTCTCAAGGAGGTACAGTGGGGTGTTGATCACTGCTTTGGCAAAGTGCCTTCTAGATAGTGGGAGTGACTGGCGTAACGCAATGCACACCAGATGTAACATAAGGTGACTCTGCGACTTTTACTTGGTTCTTTCTCTGACTCGTTGAACGTAACGCAACAGACGCATTTTTAAAAATGAGTCAACGTAATGTCGCAACATAACGTGCTTGCCTTAATTGACCCTTTTCACTCCACAGTTATAATTTTAGCGAAGCTATACCTATCAGGAAAACTAGAGATTAACTGACTTGTAGTAAGTCTAGATTATAACAAATTTAGGAATCGGACTCAACCAGCTAAACGTGCAGCAGTCTGACAACGAGTAAACGTTCGTAACTCAGGTCAATAACTATGACTCCTCCCCGCAAAAAATTGCAGAGCTCGAAATAACGTACCTGAGAAGCCTTTATCGAATCAAACTTTATGGAAAAAAATAACAGCTGCCACACCCGCAAACGAAGTATGTCTCGTGCAGCGCCATGCCAGCCGGTGTGGCCGAGCGGTTCTAGGCGCTTCAGTCTGGAACCCGATCGACCGCTACGGTCGCAGGTTCGAATCCTGCCTCGGGCATGGATGTGTGTGATGTCCTTAGGTTAGTTAGGTTTAAGTAGTTCTGAGTTCTAGGGGACTGGTGACCTCAGATGTTAAGTCCCATAGTGCTCAGAGCCATTTTTTTCTAGCGCAATGCTGATAGACGTAGCAGATCAGTATCAGTTCGAGAACCTTGACATGTAAAAGCAGCATGAAGGAGCGTTTGGCCGATCTGGGCACCAGATTTCAGATCAATGAGGGACCGATAATTTTACAGATCAGTGCAACGTTATGTAGTGAATAGACGCAGGTATATTTCGATTCAGCGAGCTGTCAGAACCCAGGTATGACCGGGCAGGCACCAGCGAAAAAGATTCCTTAGTTTGTGTGGGATGTTGTGTATGTCTAGTGACGAAGCAGGTCTAAATTGGAACTGTGGGTGTTCATGTGTGTAGGTATGACGTTCTTCTTGCTTTGTTATGTCCTTGTTCAGCTGGAGTAGACGGTGGTTTCTTAATACAAGACAATAAGACTAGATCAAACAGAAACTGTCTCCTGAATGAATATCCTAGCCCAAATAACTCAGGAGGTGGAGTGACCAGATGGATCCCTCAACAAGAGTTCAACAGAGCAAGTATGAGATGTTCTCCGAAGGCACATTGCTGGTCGCAGCCACGTTCTGCTCACCGTTGTCCCATTGAAAGAAGTTCTTCGTAAACAATAACATGTACTTCCGACAGTTGCCGTAGTCATCATCGTCATATTCGGATAGTAAGGGCTGTCTGCCGTATTTAAACATTGCCAGCTCGAAACAAAGTTTCACGATTGAATCGCCATCTGTTACAAGGCAACACAAGTCGTGGTTTTGATTCATCTTCATTTGCATCTAACTGACTACTCTGCAATTTACTGACAGGGAGTTCAACGAGACACGTTCAAGCTACAGTGCGACCATAATTAAACTTTCGCTATTGCAGCCAACGTAGACGGAAAACTATTTACCGTATGGGTACCAAACTTTGTAGGAATGATGTTCAGACTGTACGCTGCAAGAACTGCTTTATTAGTAGCGTTGACGTCATGACTTACCGTTACGTGCCCGTACTGGTACGGCGACGTCGGGTGAAACACAAGCTTTGTAAGGTGTCAGGCAAATCCAACACCTTCCATGAAAACCCTGACATGATAGCAAATCCAGCAGTATGTCACATAGCTCCGAATAAATCGTGACATTAAATTAACCAAAGTAATACGATCAACGAGTGAGCAAATGGAATACCACAGAGTAACACAAGAACGCCTAAATGCATGTCATACCTTCCCACCGTGAAACAGACGCAGTTCTGAGGGGAGAAACGAGAACAGAAGCCGAGAGCAGAGTCGTGTAGGCTAGGAGGCCCTACGATAAGGGACGGACACCCACGTCGCCAGCCGACCGCCAAGAACACCCTCCAGCCCATGATAAAAGATAGAGCCCTCCAGAAGAACAGTATAGATCTTACAATAACCCTAAAAGGGCCACACCAGCTGCAAGTTTTAGCGTGAGACTATACGCATCTCAGTTACGTTTCAAACGTTAAAAACATTGCCCCACCACGAAAAGGATAACGTTTCTCATTTGGATAGACAGAATTTTTGTAGGCAGAGCTTAAGGTTAACATTGAGACCCTGATTGGTCAGTTGAAAACACAGCCAGATACCTTTTTCTTAAACCAGCTTCGGTAAATTGTAGTAAGGAGAAGTTAGTGAGAGATGCTTTCGAGACGGCGAGGTGTGTGGAGCTGCGTCGCCCGCCGCCCCCTGATACTGCCTAACCAACGACAAGGTAATGAACGCACGCGATGCCGCATAAGGCTTCACTCAGAACTGCAGAAGTCTCATCTGTTACATCCCCTTTTTACGTAATACTAGTGTCGATCGTCAATTAAAGCTCATGGTATTCACATTTGCTATTAGAAGTTAAAATCTGAAACGCGATGATTTTTCTGTTATATAATTATTGAGAAGCCACATCAGCCACTGTAATTTACAAGTTAAATAAGTAATTAAAGATAACTGAGGGTCACTGTAGACCATTTTTGATAGCTTTCTGCTTCATGAAACTTAATTTAAACCTAGATTATAGATACGATATGGCATAGGTCACCCTTCAATCCATTGTAGAACTTGGAAACCCATTCAGGGAATATTCGTTCACATTTTTGTTGAACGCAGTTGGTTTTTATCATCCTGTATTAAAATATTTTCTTTTATCAATAGTGCAATTTATAAACAATGTTTTGTGAGTAGAATGAAAATTCCAATGGTAAACTTAACTGCTTTCTCGATGTTATTTTACCAGCTAACTAAAAATAGGAAAGCCTTGAACCTCTTCCACTAAATTTAGTTAGTATTAAGATTATTTTACAGGGAGTGCAGTGGAGCTGACGCTGAAATCATTAAGTATTTGAATATATCATCGCTAGTCTCACTGAACTTTTCGGAACTCTACATGTCATATGTGGTCTGGCGTCTCCTTACCAGCAACAGGTCCCAGGTTCAAACTAGTCAATTCCCTAAAAAACACGCTCAGAACGTCGTTGCGCGAAAGTGGTAGGGAGACACGACTTAGAACAAAGAGACACCACGCAGAGTGTTAAGAGCTTCAGCTGCAGACAGCGAACATGAATCTGCAAAAGGTGAGCGGGGCTTTACTGGTAAAGCTGTTTTCTCAAAACAACAGCAATAGTGCTGCTGCTCTTTTCGAGTATCGACGAATTAAAAGAATATAGCGAAGTCCTCTTTCCGCATTAGGGCTGAAGAACACGATTCGGAAGTTCGTGTTAACTGGCTATTTGGGAACTGATCCTGGGAGAGTCCGACGGGAAATAGTGCCATGACTGAGAATGCTGAACGCAATGTGCGAACTTCAAGTAACCCACGAGTTGTGTCACGACAGCTGAACATTTCATGGTCAGTTTTTCGGAAAGTGCTGGTATGTGTAGTGCGGTTCCAGTCTGTCATGGATGCAGATGATCGTCATATTGAGCGACGTTTTTGACCCTGAACGTAAACATGGTACGCAATTAACTAACGTTACCATCTCATGTGCAAACTGAAATGTGTTCCTTTCAATGGTTTATTCGTTATTTCGCTTCCACATGTCCCTACAAATGTTTCAAAAAAGTTTTATTATCCTACGATCACTCGTTTTCCATGGACATCCTTTCAAGTAGCGTAAGTTTAATTATATCCACCCCACATTTTTCTGCCGTTCCACTCTAAATTGGCGAGCGGGAAAAACGAATAAACAAAAACCTTTCCGTGCGAGCTCTGATTTTTCTTGTTTTAATACAATGGTCATTTCCCCCTAAGTAGGTGGGCGTCAACAAATTATTTTCGCAATCGGAGTGGAATGTTCGTGATTGAAATTTCATGAGAAGTTCCTGACTCAGCAAAAAACACCTTTACTTTGATTGTCACCCCGATTCATGTATCGTATTCATGGCACTCTCTCTCCCTGTTTCGTGATAATACAAGACGAGCTGCCATTCTCTGAACTTTTTCAATGTCCTCCGTCAATCCTGTCTGATGTGGATTCCACATCGCGTAGCGCTATTCCGGAAGAGGACGAACAAGCGTCTCTTAAGTGGTATGCTCATCTTCAAATGTTACACCAATAAATCCCAGTCTTTGGTTCGCTTTCCTCACAAAACTACCTACGTGATCGTTCCAACTGAAGTTATGCGTAATTGTAATCCCTAAGGAATCCTTTGAATTAGCAGCCTTTATGTTTCTAGAATTTGTTGTGTAACTGATTCAGCAGACGTTCGACTGGTGGTGGAAGCGAAAACCAGTGCCTATCAAAGTAATTGCTGTCGCCTGCAGCGAAGTGTGTGCTGCAATTCGATTTTTGTGTGCAAAAGGATCTAAAGCTGCTCAAATTCATCAGGAGTTGTGGCTAGTCCTGTAATGGAGTACAGTAATAAGTAAACAAGACGTTAGATAATGGTGTCGAGACTTGAAACCTAGTCCTGTGCATCGGCATTATGAAAGGCAGAACGGCAAGGTTCAGTATCCAAACCGACGAAACCATACAATATGTGGACCAATGGACCGATACCTATGATTTGATTGACTGGTGCCCTAGCTGACGAATTTCCTTAGCCGGCCGGCGTGGCCGAGCGGTTCTAGGCGCTACAGTCTGGAACCGCGCGACCGCTACGGTCGCAGGTTCGAGTCCTGCCTCGGGCATGGATATGTGTGATGTCCTTAGGTTAGTTAGGTTTAAGTAGTTTTAAGTTCTAGGGGACTGATGACTTCAGAAGTTAAGTCCCATATTGGTCAGAGCCATTTTTGAATTTCCTTAGTTCGACGGGACGCATCACTATTTACGCGTCTGTTAGGAGAAGTTGTGGTACAGCAAACTGCGTGTAAGATACGCGTTCACAAACCACAGCTCGTTTCAAGGGTAAGATCCATTATCTCCATTGGGTTCTTTTCGACCACCCACCCTTCAATCCTATCTCATACCCAGCGACCGTTACCTCTTCTTGCACTCGAAACAATGACTTGGTGGTTAATGGTTTGAAGATGGCAGGCTAAAAACCAGGTTCCTTTCGTCCACAAGTTCAAATCCCAAGTGGATAACTTCTGCTCAGAGGGGGTGGAGAAGCTGGTGCACGTTAGGTAAAGTGTTTAGGAGCGAGCAACGGTGACGTCCAGAAGTGAAGTAGGATTGTAGGAAGTCACCGACAGCAGGTATTCGACGAACATTGTGTGATCGGGTCTGGTATAGTGGAAGAGCGCGTACCTCGAAACCGAAATGGCTCAAATGGTTCTGAGCACTATGGGACTTAACTTCTGAGGTCATCAGTCCCCTAGAACTCAGAACTACTTACACCTAACTAACATAAGGTTAGCCGAAGCAGGATTCGAACCTGCGACCGTAGCGGTCGCGCGGTTCTAGACTGTAGCGAAACCGAAATGTCGCTGTATCTAATCCTGGTCGGATCAGAGAATTTCCAGTGTGCCTTTAACCCAGCCACCACCTCTCAGCGAAGTGAAGATACACCAAGAACGACACGTGATTCGGATTAGACATTAAACAGTACTGCCCCTGAGGTACGTTAGGGACATTTCAATTAAGACGTCAAGGATTAACTTTCAAGGTACTAGAGGGAGCTGTAGTGAGTAAAAACTGTAGGGGAAGGCAGAGGACGTTGGTAACGGAGGAAAGACTGACGTCTCAAAACTGACACGTCCATTTCACATCAGAGTTTTTTATTCGAAAATTTATTTCTTTGTCTGGAATCATATTTCACATTTTACTTTCGCCTCGTCACACTTTCTACAGGATGACTAAGTTTATTCCGTATTAGACACAATTTTCTGAGTTGCTGTTTTTATGCTTTTTCGTGTTTTATGGACAACAGTAAATATGACGATTCGCAGTTACATTGCACAAGTCGTCGCAGAAAAAATTTGACTGACACGAGGAAATAGAACGAAGCTGTAGCAAACCGATGTGCTGTATTATCATGAAATGGCAGTCAAATTCCACGAGGCGTAAGCAAACGTATGGCTTAGTTTCATACACCAGTTTCACACGTGATACAGAGGAAGAAGTCGCTGGGTTTGCGGACAGCACGCATTAGACAAAGAGTGGACCAGGAGGGGAGCGCATTACCAGAGCTGTGAGGAGGGTCTGGGTTGACGTGACGGGGAAGCTGGGGTCTCCCCGCAGGGGGAGTCGAACGAGGGCAGGCAGGCTCGTTGTTCAGCACGCAGAGCGCCGCCGCCGCTGCCGTCTGTCTCTGTAATGGCCCCTCAACTACGTTTCATAAAACGCCGGCTATGAGGTCATCATAACGGCGATGGTTACTGCAGTTAATAAGTCCATTAAGAAAGCTAGGAATGTTTTTATGCTAGAAAGAACAGATAAGCAGTTGTTAGGATGGACATCATTCAGTATCCCAATTGTGACTGTAGAAGAATTACAGGCAAATATTAAACGGATCGCGCTCTGGAAAAGTTTGTGCTGAGTAAGGGAGTTAAGGAAAGGAAAGGCCCACTGTGGTAGCAAAATTATGAAAAAGCTGAGGAAACAGAGACTGTAGCACTCTCGGTTTTGTGGCTTCCCGGTTGGCCCAGCAGCATAAATAAAAGGATGGAAACGGTTGATTGAGATGACAGTCCAATAATTACTCATTCACTGATGTTGTTGTTGTTGTTGTCTTCAGTCGTGAGACTGGTTTGATGCAGCTCTCCATGCTACTCTATCCTGTGCAAGCTTCTTCATCTCCCAGTACCTATTGCAGCCTACATCCTTCTGAATCTGCTTAGTGTATTCATCTCTTGGTCTCCCTCTACGATTTTTACCCTCCATGCTGCCCTCCAATGCTAAATGTGTGATCTCTTGATGCCTCACAACATGTCCTACCTACCGGTCCCTTCTTCTTTTCAAGTTGTGCCACAAGCTCCTCTTCTCCCGAATTCTGTTCAATATCTCCTCATTAGTTATGTAATCTACCCATCTAATCTTCAGCATTCTTCTGTAGCACCACATTTCGAAAGCTGTTAATCGTCCATGTTTCACTTCCATACATGGCTACACTCCATACAAATACTTTCAGAAACGACTTCCTGACACTTAAATCTATACTCGATGTTAACAAATTTCTCTTCTTCAGAAACGCTTTCCTTGCCATTGCCAGTCTACATTTTATATCTACATTTTATATCCTCTCTACTTCGACCATCATCAGTTATTTTGCTCCCCAAATAGCAAAACTCATTTCCTTTTTTAAGCGTCTCATTTCCTAGTCTAATTCCTCCAGCATCACCCGACTTAATTCGACTACATTCCATTATCCTCGTTTTGCTTTTGTTGGTGTTCATCTTATATCCTCCTTTCAAGACACTGTCAATTGCATTCAACTGCTCTTCCAGGTCCTTTACTGTCTCTGACAAATTACAATGTCTTCGGTGAACCTCAAAGTTTTAATTTCTTCTCCATGGATTTTAATTTCTACTCCGAATTTTTCTTTTGTTTCCTTTACTGCTTGCTCAATATACGGATTGAATAACATCGGGGATAGGCTACAACCCTGTCTCACTCCCTTCCGAACCACTGCTTCCCTTTCATGTCCCTCAGCTCTTATAACTGCCTTCTGGTTTCTGTACAAATTGTAAATAGCCTTTCGCTCCCCGTATTTTATCCCTGCCACCTTCAGAATTTGAAAGAGAGTATTCCAGTCAACATTGTCAAAAGCTTTTTCTAAGTCTACGAATGCTAGAAACGTAGGTTTGGCATTTCTTAATCTAGCTTCTAAGATAAGTCGTAGGGTCAGTATTGCCTCGCGTGTTCGAACATTTCTACGGAATCCAAACTGATCTTCCCCGAGGTCGGCTTCTACTAGTTTTTCCATTCGTCTGTAAAGAACAGATAAGCAGTTGTTAAAGATGGACATCATTCAGTTTCCCAATAATGACTGTAGAAGGATTACAGGCATACATTAAACGGATCGCGCTCTGGAAAAGTATGTGCCGGGTAAGGGAGTTAAGGACAGGAAAGGCCCACTGTGATAGCAAAACTCGGAAGATTCCGAGGAAACAGAGACTGTAGCACTCTCGGTTTTGTGGCATGCCGGTTGGCCAGCAGGAGAAATAAAAGGATGGAAACGGTCGATTGAGATGACTGTCCAATAATTACCCATTCACTGATAAGAATACAATTTTAAATTGATTGAACGATAAGTTACACTGGTTAAGTTCATAAATAAAATAGTTGCAAAATCGTTAACGGCAACAGAAGGAGAATATTTCGTTTAAAATTTATTGCCGTTTCCAGTATCATAGCATAAAACAACAGGCTAGTGCACCGAGCAATTAAATTTATGAGTAGCGTTACACCAAGACCAAAAATAACGAGACAGAGAAGAAAATGTTTAAACTTTAGCATTGTGTTCAATTTTACGACAAATTCGGAACAGCACTAAGACAAAAAGCATCAATATTCACTTTGTGTACATGAGAATACGAGTAATTACCGCGAAGACAATTATTAGGAATGAGGCTTCCCATAGCAGGAGCGCGCGTTTCCAATGAGAATGGCGCCGTCCCCTAGACCGGTGGAGCTGGAGGGTCAGTCTAGCAGCATATACAAGACGCAAGATATCCCACAATAGCGAACATGAAACAACTTTGTGTTAGCAGTGGAAACAACCGTACCTTCTACACTGAAGCGCTAAAGAAACTGGTACAGGCATGCGTATTCAAATACAGATATATTTAAAGTAGGCAGAGTACGGCGCTGCTATGGGCAATGTCTATATAAAACAAGTGTCTGGCGCAGTCGTTAGATCGGTTACTGCAGCTGCGGTGGCAGGTTATCAAGATTTGAGTGAATCTGAACGTTGTGTTATAGTCGGAGCACGAGCGATGGGACACAGCGTCTCCGAGATAGCGATGAAGAGCGGATTTTCTCGTACGACCATTTCATAAGTGTACCGTGAATATCAGGAACCCATTAAAACACCAAATATCCGAATCCGTTGCGACCGAAAAACGTCCTACAAGAACTGGACCAACGACGACTGAAGAGAATCGTTCAGCGTGACAGAAGTGCAACCCCTCTGCAAATTGTTGCAGATCTCAATGCTGGGCCATTAACAAGTGTCAGCGTGCGAACAATTCAACGAAACATCATTGATGTAGGTTTTCGGAGTAAAAGAAAAAAATGTTCAAATGTGTGTGAAACCTTATGGGACTTAACTGCTAAGGTCACCAGTCCCTAAGGACAAGCACACACACCCATGCCCGAGGGAGGACTCGAACCTCCGCCGGGACCAGCAGCACAGTCCATGACTGCAGCGCCTTAGACTGGAGTCGAAGGCCCACTTGTGTACTCTTGATGACTGCACGGCACAATGCTTTACGCCTCGCCTGGGCCCGTCAACACCGACACTGGACTGTTGATGACTGGAAACATGTTGCCTGGAAACATGGTGTTTTAAACGAGTCTCGTTTCAAATTCTATTTAGCGGATGGACGTGTACGGGTATGGAGACAACCTCGCGAATCCATGGGGCTTGCATGCCAACAGGAGACTTCCGCTGGCCACCAAACTCCCCAGACATGAACATTATTGAGCATATCTGGAATGCTACCGAGCGAGGTGGCGCAGTGGTTAGCACACTGGACTCGCATTCGGGAGGACGACGATTCAATCCCGTCTCCGGCCATCCTGATTTAGGTTTTCCGTGATTTCCCTAAATCGTTTCAGGCAAATGCCGGGATGGTTCCTTTGAAAGGGCACGGCCGATTTCCTTCCCAATCCTTTCCTAACCCGAGCTTGCGCTCCGTCTCTAATGACCTCGTTGTCGACGGGACGTTAAACACTAACCACCACCACCATATCTGGAATGCTTGCAACGTTCAGAAGAGATCTCCACCCCATAGTTGTCTTATGGATTTATGAACAGCCCTAGAGGGTTCATTGTGTCAATTCCCTTCAGATATTAGTCGAGTCCATGCCATGTCGTATGTTGCGGCGTTTTTGCGTGTTCACAGGGGCTCTGCGCCATATTAGGTGGGTAGGCAGGTGTACCAGTTCCTTTGGCTCTTCAGTGTATAAGCAACAAGGTACCGCTGGAGCAGCCACACTGCACACTTACGGATTACTCATAACATAGAAAATCTAACGATCCGACGTTCACTGAACCCATTAACCCATACAAGCTCCGTAAGGTTACAGAATAAACACAATATACTGTGGATCCCCGTGAACATAACCGAACACTAACACATCGTTTACCGTCATAGTTGTGAGATACAGTATGTAGCAAGACAGCTGTCCGTTTAAAAAATACATTCGCACAAGGTGCATAAGATTATATGACACACATAGAAGTTTGGGGGCAGTGAACACATTAATTATTAATCACTAAATCGGCGCAATGGGTAGTTCTTAACTACTTGCGGTATCGTGTTTAAGAGATTACCTGTTCACCGACAATACAATTCTGTGTATAGGACGTGAGCAGAAGATAGCCACGCCGTCAGCACACTCATCAGCCTTAGGTTACTGTACCTCCAAACGACTCACCTCGGCTGATTCACAATAAATCCTTGGATGCGAGCTGCCTCGTACATAATGCGCTGTCATCTTGCGATCCAGCCGCCGAGCACAACCACCTTCCTCGAGGCCCAAATCAATGTCTGACAGGTCCACAACGTCTCCGTGACGGGCAAGTACAACAACAGACCCGCTTTCCACTCAACGGTCAGGCCGCCGAGCACAGCTTCTTCGTGGCTACGCTGGTCGCCAATGCCCCTAAGCACACCGCGCTCACGCTGATAAACCTCGTCTGTCCAAGGAGAGAAACAGCTCTCGCCAGCGGTGAGCTATAAGCAATGGTGGCAACACGGAAGGCCTAATCGATGTATTGCTACATACGGCACGGGTTCAAGAAACAATACCGAAATGTCGACAGGCAAAAGCTAGTAGAAACGAGTGCTTCTGGAAATGGATCTACGCGCGAAGCATATAACTTCCACCATCATACGTTACCGAAAGTTCTTGCCAAATACCCGAGTAAATTCTAGTTCTAGGTAAAAATTACTAAGCCGCTCGTAGGCTTCTATTCAGTCATTCGTCGACAAGTCTGGTGTGGTACACAAGACAATAAAAGCAAATCTGAAGTTTTAAATTTCGCGTTTTAAAAATCATTCACGCAGTAGGATTGTACGAGCATACCGTCGTTTCAGCCGGCCGCGGTGGCCTAGCGGTTCTAGGCGCTTCAGTCCGGAACCACCCGACTGCTACGGTCGCAGGTTCGAATCCTGCCTCGAGCATGGATGTGTGTGATGTCCTTAGGTTAGTTAGGTTTAAGTAGTTCTAAGTTCTAGGGGACTGATGACCTCAGATGTTAAGTCCCATAGCGCTCAGAGTCATTTGAATCATTTGAACCGTCGTTTCACGGTCACACAGAAATCTGTGAAGCGTCCGAATGGGATACCAACTTAGTTGCTCGGAAAGTACACTGGGACATTGGCCCCTTACTTAGTTTGCATTTATCGCGAATTTCTCGCCCAGTTCAAAGCCTCAAATGACTGGAAAAAAGGGCAGGTGACTCCTATATGTGGAGGGTTAAAGAACGGACTCACAAAATTACAAACCATTGTTAACATCGGTTTACTGCAGAATTCTTGAAATGTTCTGAGTTCGACCATAATAAATTTAGTTGATGCAGAGAGGCTTTTGTCCACAAGTCAGCACGGATTTAGAAAGCATCACTCGTATGAAACTCAGCTTTCCCTTTTGTCGACTATATCCAACGAACCGTGGACGAAGGGCAGAAGGCAGTTCCATATTCCTAGAAGGCCGTGCTGAAAAGTAATACCTCGGAATTATACGAAAAATCTTTAAGCTTTTTGAACTAAACACATTTTACTAACGTTCTACATGTTTATTTTTCATGTTTACAAATTTATTTCGCAACATAGTCATCCGGGGGATGAACACAATTCTTCCACTGAGAGACAAAAAAATGGTTCAAATGGCTCTGAGCACTATGGGACTTAACATCGATGGTCATCAGTCTCCTAGAACTTAGAACTACTTAAGCCTAACTAACCTAAGGACAGCACATAACACCCAGTCATCACGAGGCAGAGAAAATGCCTGACCCCGCCGGGAATCGAACACACTGAGAGACAAATTTGTTGATGCCGTCACTGTAGAATGTTTGACTTTGTTGACGGAGCCACAACCTCACTTCTGCTTGTACCGCTTTATCACTATCACTATGTTTTGGAAACAGATGGAAATCGGATGATCCCAAGTCGGGACTGTACGGAGGTTGATCGATTCCCGAGAACACAAGGTGTCGGATTGCTGCAGATATCGCAGCGCTCATGTGTGGGTTTGGCATCGTCATGCTCAAGGACAAGGTGATCCACGTGTGGAAGAACGCTTTGAATTCGTGCTCTCAGTTTTCTGAGGGTTTCTCACTCACCGACTTAGCTACGTCACACACCGCCATGTTACACGCCGAAATTCCGATCCCTCTAGCGGCAGAGGGTTGCAACTTGGACAGATAAGCGGGGAAGTGGAGCGAGTAACACGCATGACACACACTGAAGCGCCAAAGAAACTGGGATAGGCATGAGTATTCAAGTACAGAGATATGTAAACAGGCAGAATTCGACGCTGCGGTCGGAAGCGCCTATATACGACAAGTGTCGTCTGACGCAGTTGTTAGGTCAGTTACTGCTGCTACAATGGCATGTTATCAAGATTTAAGTGAGTTTGAAACTGGTTTTATAATCGGCACGCGAGCCATGGGACGCAGCATCTCCGACGTAGCGACGAAGTCGGGATTTTCCCGTACGACCATTTCGCGAGTGTACGGTGAATATCAGGAATCCCGTAAAATATCAAATGTACGACATCGTTGCGGCTGGAAAAAGACCCTGCAAGAACGGGACCAACGACGACTGGAGAGGATGGTCAACGGGCAAAAGTGCAGCCCTTACGCACATTGCTGCAGATTTAAATGCTGGGCCATCAACAAGTGTCAGCATGCGAACCATTCAACGAAACATTATCGATGTGGCTTTCTGAGTCGAAGGCCCATTCATGCATCCTTGATGACTGCACGACCCAAAGCTTCACGCCTCGCCTAGGCCCGTCATCACCGACATTAGGCTGTTGATGACTGGAAACATGTTGCCTGGTCGGACGGGTCTCGATTCAAATTGTAACGAGCGGATGGACGTGTGTGGGTATAGAGGCAACCTCATGAATCCATGGACCCTGCATGTCAGCAGAGGACTGTTAAAGCTGCTGGAGCCTCTGTAAGGGTGTGCAGTTGGAGTGGCATGGGACCCCAGATACGTCTCAAAAAAATGGCTCTGAGCACTATGGGACTTAACATCTATGGTCGTCAGTCCCCTAGAACTTAGAACTACTTAAAACTAACTAACCTAAGGACAGTCATCACGAGGCAGAGAAAATCCCTGACCCCGCCGGGAATCGAACCCGGGAACCCAGGCGTGGGAAGCGAAAACGCTACCGCACGACCACGAGCTGCGGACTGATACGTCTAGACACGACTGACAGGTGACACGTTCGTAAGCGTCCTGTCTAATCACCTGCATCCATTCATGTCCGTTGTGCATTCCGACGGACTTGGGCAATTCCAGCAGGACAACGCGACACCCCACACGTCTGGAATTGCTACGGACTGGCTCCACGAACACTCTTCTGAGTTTAAACACTTCTGCTGGCCACCTAACTCCCGATACATGAACATTATTGAGCATATCTGGGATTCCTCGCAACGTGCTGTTCAGAAGAGATCTCCACCCCCTCGTGCTCTTACAGATTTATGGACAGCCCTGCGGATTCATTATGTTAATTCCCTTCAGTGCTACTTCAGACATTAGTCGAGTTGCAGCACTTCTGGGCGCTCGCGGTGGCCCAACACGATGTTAGGCAGGTGTACCAGTTTCTTTGGCACTTCGGTGTATAATACCTCAAGCAATATTAAGAATGGGATAAAAAATTCGGAGGTATTATTTTTCAACACGCCCTCTTAGATTCCCTGCAAGCGTTTGACACAGTGGCTCGCTGCAGACTGTTAAAGAAGATCCTAGAATGTGTACAAGCGATATGGTGGAATAAGTCGCTAGATTCGCGGACATATCACTTTAGACAAAGAGCGGCCCATATTCTTAAGTAATAGACGGCAAGACGTCGCTCTCGGCGACGAGTGTTCATCAGACAGTAGGATATCGTCAGGAATGCTACAGAGAAGTGTGGTTGGATCGCTCTTCCTCTTTATATAAATAAACGATCCGACAGATAGGGAGAGCAGCAATGTGCGACTGTTTGTTGATGGCGCTGTAGTGTGCGGGAAAATGACATAGCCAAAATTTCTGCTTAGTGTGATGCATGGCTCTAAATATGGAAAATGTAAATTAATGCAGATGAGTGGTAAAAGCAATCTAGTAATGTTAGAATGCAGTATTGATGATGTGCTGCTTGACACATGATCCATCCTTCCTCCAGTCCTGTGTATCATTCACATTTCTGTTATTCCTCAATAATCTCCTACTTTCTACACCTCCCGAATTCTGATGCTACTGCTTTCCTACACTTGCACACTATGCTTTGTACACCCTCAGCGATCTCTCCACCACATTATCTCCTGCTGCTACCAGTGTCTACTCAAGATGAACACTCTCAATGCTCAGGAGATAATTTGAAAACCACCCCCAGCTTTCTGTATCAAGGCCACTACCTCACCATTCAGAACATCAATTCCAATTATCACAATAAAATACTTAGCAGTAACTGCGGTTCGTAAATTATCTCGGAAGCCCAGCCTACTAATCGTTCAACGGAAGACAACTGCGAAAACTACAACTGCTAACCAACAGACGTAGGGCTTGCTTTAAACTTACAAACCCGTGATGTGATTTATTGTATCCTACGTCAGTATAGGCTAAATTTCATCTCCATCAACGTCCATCACTTCCTCCAAGTCTTCGAGTGCCGTGCGTTCCCACCTTACTCCATTACTCAGATTCTCCTATAGAATCCTTTACCAGCTCATGAAGCTCCCCTTGCTCCTTGTGTTGCGGATTGGCAAGACAGCCAACCCACTATAAGGAAGCCGAAAGGCACGCGTTTAAGCTCACGCAGGCTAGCGTGAGGTCTGGAACAGGACAAGGAATTGAGACTAGCAAAAAACGTACGTAGCTTCTGGAATACTTAACTTTAATCCATAATTGGTGAACATCGCTCTTGACGGTACATGTTTTACAGCATCAATAGTAACTTGTAATGGCGCCTTGCTAGGTCGTAGCAATTGACGTGGCTGAAGGCTATGCTAACTATCGTCTCGGCAATTGAGAGCGTAATTTGTCAGTGATCCATCGCTAGCGAAGTCGGTTGTACAACTGGGGCGAGTGCTAGGAAGTCTCTCTAGACCTGCCGTGTGGCGGCGCTCGGTCTGCAATCACTGATAGTGGCGACACGCGGGTCCGTCGTATACTAACGGACCGCGGCCGATTTAAAGGCTACCACCTAGCAAGTGTGGTGTCTGGCGGTGACACCACACCTTGTCCACACTCAATACGGTTTTCTACACTATACATCCCGGATACTGAGTGCCAATAATACTTTTCTCCCCTTTAATTTCTAACTTCTGTGTCCTAACACAAACCCTAACGCATGACACCAGCTCATACTTCCCAGCCCTTTTGGTCCAGTCTCATGCGACCACAGAACAAATATATTTTACGCTTTCTTAACTTTTTCTTTTTCTGTTACTAGTCATTCCTGTAAAGTGAAATACAGTGATTATTTTGAATATTTATGGCACCATGCATAGTTTTAACATTGTAAATGTATTTCTATCATTTTAAAACACTTGTTAATATCCATTATTTTTAAAAACTTATATCAGTTTTTCTGTTTTAAAATTGTGCGACCGAAAAGCGGAATAGTGAGTCACTGTAAATCCATGCACAAGAGAGTGAAATAGCAGTAAAGGGATAAAAATTTAAAAAATACCGAACTAAGTTTTTAATGATTTCCGTACATTATTTCGGATAACTGTTAAAATTAATGGTACAACCTTCATCTGTCATTTATTTTGCACAGTTCGCTACTAGTTTCGGTCAATGACCATTATCAAGCTTAGATGTCATAAACGGCAGGAGAGTTCAAATTATTATATAACTTTCCTGCCCTTTATGCCAGATAAGCTTGATCATGGTCACTGACTGAAAACAGTAGCGAACTGTGCAAAATAAATGATGGTGAAATTTTCAAAATTATTTGGTGGCTGACTATCCCAACCTGCAAGCATATATAAAAGCGGTCAATAACCCAACATGGTCGCCACCGATCCATTATCCAGAATTGTCTGAATTGGTGCATAGCTTCTACTGACATCAGAGTCAGAAACACATAAAAACCTAATGTAAGTCTTCTACTTCCACGGACAAAGTTAGTTAAAATAAAGGTTTTTTGGGTACGCTGCCCCACAGCATTGTGAAATGAGTATGACTGGATAAAACCGACGTTTCGGCCTGGATGGTGGGGTAAATCTCATGGGAATGGCGAAAGTAGGAAAGGAAGTGTGGAGGGCTGGGTGACACCCAAAAGGAGGCGAGTGTAACCGACGCCGAAACGTCGGTTTTGCTCAGTGGAAGTTATTTTGCGCCACTATGCTGCACCATGACCAGACACCTTTTATAGTAAGTAGAGAAATTGTGACTGTAGGCTTTCCCGGCGTAAACTATTGATGAAGGTTTCTCGGGTCTCCAGTCTGCCGAATTTGCCGAGTTGTTTAGATGTAGAGCCCGTTTTTGCACCTCACTGTTAGAGTACGTGCTGCAGTCGGCCCGTTCCCACAGATAGGCTGGTAATGTCCCTGCCAGTTGTAGGTGGTGTGTGAGGAGTGTGTGCGCATTCCTATCAAGCTCCTTCAGAACGAAATGAATGCGCTGCCTTACTAAGGCCATGCCTGCTCGTAATATCCGGTCGGTCTTCTTAGATTTTACTGGATGTCGAATCACCGCAAACCTAGGTAAGATGTTCTCGTCTCGACAGCGTTGTAGGAAAGCCAGTGTGCTGAGAAGTTTCGCTTTCCTGGTGCGTTCTTTCTGTAGCCGTTTGAAGCTGCAGACCATTTCCTCCCCGTAGAGGTGTCGTATATGTGACTGTAGGCTTTCCCGGCATAAACTACTGATGAAGGTTTCTCGGGTCTTCATCAGTAGAGAAATTAGTCCACCTTTGTATAATGACAGTAGGTGTTAATTCTTCTTCTATAAGGCCTATTGGAGGCGTCCGTGCGTGGAAATCGTATGACGCTGAACTGAATAAATTATACAGGGTGATTCAAAAAGAATACCACAACTTTAGGAATTTAAAACTCTGCAACGACAAAAGGCAGAGCTAAGCACTATCTGTCGGCGAATTAAGGGAGCTATAAAGTTTCATTTAGTTGTACATTTGTTCGCTTGAGGCGCTGTTGACTAGCGTCAGCGTCACCTTTCTTCGAAGGTGCTACTGTAACTGGACTACAGTATCTGGAGATGTTAGAGAATTGGCTGTTCCCTCAGCTCGAACAAGAAGCACAACAATTCATATTTAAGCAGGATGGAGCGCCACCACATTGGCACTTATCTGTCCGTAACTACCTGAACGTCAACTACCCGAGGCGATGGATCGGCCGCCAGGCAGCCCGTGACAGAGCACTTCATCACTGGCCTCCAAGAAGCCCTGATCTTACACCCTGCGATTTTTTCTTATGGGGGTATGTTAAGGATATGGTGTTTCGCCCACCTCTCCCAGCCACCATTGATGATTGGAAACGAGAAATAACAGCAGCTATCCAAACTGTTACGCCTGATATGCTACAGAGAGTGTGGAACGAGTTGGAGTATCGGGTTGATATTGCTCGAGTGTCTGTAGGGGGCCATATTGAACATCTCTGAACTTGCTTTTGAGTGAAAAAAACCTTTTTAAATACTCTTTGTAATGATGTATAACAGAAGGTTATATTATGTTTCTTTCATTAAATACACATTTTTAAAGTTGTGGTATTCTTTTTGAATCACCCTGTATATTTGTGTAGGTCGTGCTCAAGAGCATTCTCGGACTAAATTACGTGTGTGTTGATGCAAATTAGTTTGAGAAAATAGATTCACACTATTCTCAGTACAAGCAGAAAAGAATTGTAACTGCAACCGAGTTGAACTGAGAAATCGCTGACTATCAAATCTTTCTATCGGGCGTAGAACTGTACTCGACTAAAATGACTTAACATCAGATAGTAATTTAGTTCTGGAAGTAAACGAGTATCTATTAAAAGTGTGAGGAAAGAAGTGCATCTTTCCGTGGCCTTTGCTTGGGTCCCTAATAACAGTCACTAGCTTCGTTATTTCCTTTTTTGTTTCTACAGGTCTAGGCAACTTGAAAAGAAGATTCCTGAAGTCATGTAAGCAACCATCTATGTCGCCAAACTCACTTTTTCTCAGTAAGGACCCAGGCGGAGAAAAGCGTTTGATATTTATAGGTTGTAAAATTATGACCAGCTTACCTTCGTAAATTACCTGTTTTAATCAGCAGCTTCCGCGTGAAATTTTTATCATACCGTCAGTTGCTTACACTTTTTTAATTCGAATAGCAAAATATTGTGATCATATTTCCATTTAGAGACTTTTTTATGTGCACACAGTTAAAACATTTCAAGTTTTCATGAGTACAGAACCCCAATTCAGAAAAAATGGATTAATTTTTTTTAAAAAAAGTGTTACTTTTACCAGAAAAATTGTGTATGTAGTATGAAAGGCTTTCTCTTCGTTAATGTGAATTCTCGAAGCTGCTGTATGAGGCTTCCGTGAAATACCTCAATAACTTAATAAATTTTTGATATAATAGGAGAAGAATATCACTACATCGCATACGTAACGCCCTCATACGGAACGATAATTAAGACAGAAGTTCGGCTTGTAGCTATAACGTGTAGATGTCTCGTAATGTATGTACCGTGGAGTCTTACGTTCTGTTAGTGACTTGAGGCAGTCGACCAATGTTGTTTACTTGGAGCCTCTGACGTGTTAGCTGCGAAGCACTGGCTACAAAAGAAGAAAGAACAGAGTATACAACCCCGCTCTAACGCGAGCTGTTTTTTCGTATTCTTAGTGTTAATTAGCGTATAAGCGATGTTTACGGACAGTAAGCGGCAACTGCGAAACAGGTTCTCGGCGAAAGCTACAGCGAGCGTGCGCCATTCCTCATGCTTCCCACTCTTAGCAAGCGCCCATTTACATCCTGAAATAAATTATTCTCTGACGAACATGTGTCTTTGATCGATAATCGCTCCGGGAGCGTTGCGAAGTCCTGGTATCCAGTGATTTCTCTTTTAGTATACTTGCTGTCCACCCCCGCTTTATTTCCATCTGCTGTTACAGATGTATTCCACAGATGCTAAAAAAATATCACGAGATTCCTGTCGGTGTCTTGTGCATCGACATAAATATAATTCATTATATCTGTGGGTAGTTATGAATACAAACACAGATTCACCACCGCAGTCAGGTCGCTAACGCAAGCTAGTATCATGGTTCTTGAGCCAGGAAGGTAGCTGGGAAAACAGTATCTGAACGTTCCGTCGATGCAGATATCTTAAGAGGAAGGAGCATAAGCGTGAATCGAGGAAGGACGAGGAAGAATTTGCCGGTATTCTTCTCAAAGGAGCCATTCTGGCGTTAGTCTGAAACGATGTACCTAACCACGCAAAACACAAATCGGACCGGCCAGACAGGTATTTGAATCTCCATCCTGCCGAATGCGAGTCCAGTGTCCCAACCGCTGTGCAGCTTCAGTAGGTACTTGAGCCTTAGGCGATCTGTTCTATTCTTGTGGTATTTTTGCGACTATGGAATGTTGGTAGGACACTTGTTAAACATCAGGGAGTAACTTCAAGTATTGGAGGAGCAATAAAGTGTAAAAACAGCAGGGGTAGACAGAGACTGGAATACATCCATCGAATAATTGAGTGTAACTGCTGCTGTGATTTGAAGAGGTCGACACAACACAAGAATCTTGCAGCGAAACAAAGACTGATGACTCTAAAATGGAAAATAAAGTCGTAATGTGAAGTCACTAATGAGCGGATTATGCAGCTAGTTCCTGGATTAAAGTCTATATTTCTAGGTGCAACGGAGTGAGAGCAAGTGGCCCCTTTGACAGAGATACATCCGGCCTCTGGGGTAATTACTCGATGCCTCCCTCCCTCCTCCTCTATGTCAAATGTCAGTTTTAACTCATGAAGCGTCTCCATAACACTCGCGTGTTGCTCGAGCCTGCCGGTAACAACTCTGGCAAAACAAGTCTGAATTGCTTCGACATCTTCCTTTAAATTGGCATTCGTGTATTATTCAGGAATGGGTCGCATTAGTGTTCTATACGCGGTCTTTCTCATACACTCCTGGAAATTGAAATAAGAACACCGTGAATTCATTGTCCCAGGAAGGGGAAACTTTATTGACACATTCCTGGGGTCAGATACATCACATGATCACACTGACAGAACCACAGGCACATAGACATAGGCAACAGAGCATGCACAATGTCGGCACTAGTACAGTGTATATCCACCTTTCGCAGCAATGCAGGCTGCTATTCTCCCATGGAGACGATCGTAGAGATGCTGGATGTAGTCCTGTGGAACGGCTTGCCATGCCATTTCCACCTGGCGCCTCAGTTGGACCAGCGTTCGTGCTGGACGTGCAGACCGCGTGAGACGACGCTTCATCCAGTCCCAAACATGCTCAATGGGGGACAGATCCGGAGATCTTGCTGGCCAGGGTAGTTGACTTACACCTTCTAGAGCACGTTGGGTGGCACGGGATACATGCGGACGTGCATTGTCCTGTTGGAACAGCAAGTTCCCTTGCCGGTCTAGGAATGGTAGAACGATGGGTTCGATGACGGTTTGGATGTACCGTGCACTATTCAGTGTCCCCTCGACGATCACCAGTGGTGTACGGCCAGTGTAGGAGATCGCTCCCCACACCATGATGCCGGGTGTTGGCCCTGTGTGCCTCGGTCGTACGCAGTCCTGATTGTGCCGCTCACCTGCACGGCACCAAACACGCATACGACCATCATTGGCACCAAGGCAGAAGCGACTCTCATCGCTGAAGACGACACGTCTCCATTCGTCCCTCCATTCACGCCTGTCGCGACACCACTGGAGGCGGGCTGCACGATGTTGGGGCGTGAGCGGAAGACGGCCTAACGGCGTGCGGGACCGTAGCCCAGCTTCATGGAGACGGTTGCGAATGGTCCTCGCCGATACCCCAGGAGCAACAGTGTCCCTAATTTGCTGGGAAGTGGCGGTGCGGTCCCCTACGGCACTGCGTAGGATCCTACGGTCTTGGCGTGCATCCGTGCGTCGCTGCGGTCCGGTCCCAGGTCGACGGGCACGTGCACCTTCCGCCGACCACTGGCGACAACATCGATGTACTGTGGAGACCTCACGCCCCACGTGTTGAGCAATTCGGCGGTACGTCCACCCGGCCTCCCGCATGCCCACTATACGCCCTCGCTCAAAGTCCGTCAACTGCACATACGGTTCACGTCCACGCTGTCGCGGCATGCTACCAGTGTTAAAGACTGCGATGGAGCTCCGTATGCCTCGGCAAACTGGCTGACACTGACGGCGGCGGTGCACAAATGCTGCGCAGCTAGCGCCATTCGACGGCCAACACCGCGGTTCCTGGTGTGTCCGCTGTGCAGTACGTGTGATCATTGCTTGTACAGCCCTCTCGCAGTGTCCGGAGCAAGTATGGTGGGTCTGACACACCGGTGTCAATGTGTTCTTTTTTCCATTTCCAGGAGTGTAGATGAACTACATTTTCCTGAAATTCTACTACTGACCTTACGCGCTTGTTCCATTTCCCATCGCTTTGCAACGTTACACCTAGATATTCAGCACTATAGGATTGTTTTTCCTACTCATCTCCATTAACTTGCGTTTTTCTACATTTAGAGCAAGCTGTCATACATCATATGAAATAGGAATCGTGTCTAATTGATCCTGTGTCCTTCTAAAGTCACTCAAGGACGATACATTCCCTTATACTACAGCGTCATCAGCAAACAGATTGCCACTCATCGCAGCTGTCATATAATTTACGTATAGAGGGTGGTCATAAGCAGTCGGAAAACATTGTAAAGGTATTGCACGGTAGGCTGCAGTGAGAAATAATCGTTAAGAAAAAAAATCGAGAAGTCTTACCGTATCCGGTTTAATTAGCTTTGAAGTTAGCCAATCAGGTCGCTGCATGCGCAAATTCAAGCATCCTGCCAGAGACAGTGTCACCATACTTGCCCTTCGTCTTGATACCTTAAAGCGAATAATCGTAGCTTTTGCTCACTTACCTTAAATTTATGACTTTCTAAAAAGGCACATTTTAACTGGTAATGACCATTTCAAAATGGCTCTGAGCACTATGCGACTTAACTTCGGAGGTCATCAGTCGCCTATAACTTAGAATTAATTAAACCTAACTAACCTAAGGACATCACACACATCCATGCCCGAGGCAGCATTCGAACCTGCGACCGTAGCGGTCGCTCGGCTCCAGACTGTAGCGCCTAGAACCGCACGACCAGGTAATGACCATTTCAACAAGTGGTAACTCCCAGACAAAAAAAAAAAAAAAAAAAGAAAAGTGATTCAAATGGCTCTGAGCGCTATGGGACTTAACAACTGAGGTCATCAGTCCCCTAGAACTTAGAAATACTTAAACCTAACTAACGTAAGAACATAGCACACGTCCATTCCCGAGGTAGGATTCGAACCTGCGACGGCCGGCCGCGGTGGTCTAGCGGTTCTAGGCGCTCAGTCCGGAACCGCGCGACTGCTACGGTCGCAGGTTCGAATCCTGCCTCGGGCATGGATGTGTGTGATGTCCTTAGGTTAGTTAGGTTTAAATAGTTCTAAGTTCTAGGGGACTGATGACCACAGATGTTTAGTCCCATAGTGCTCAGAGCCATTTGAACCATTTTCGAACCTGCGACTGTGACTGAAGCGTCTAGAACCGCTCGACCACACCGGCCGACACTCCCAGACCCACAGGTGTCTGGGCGTTACCGCATTTTAGCACGTGCTAGAGCATGACTTTGGCCAACAACCTTGCTGCAGTGGTAACACCGGTTCCCGTCAGTTCACCGAAGTTAAGAGCTGTCGTGCGTGGCTACCTCTTGGATGGGTCACCACCCAGGTCTGCCGAATGCTGTTGGCAAGAGGGGTGCACTCAGCCCTTGTGAGGCCGATTGAGGAGCTACTTGAGTGAGAAATAGCGGCACCGGTCACGAAAACAGACAACGGCCAGGACATCTAGATAATCTACATGGGTACTCTGCAACCACATTTAAGTGCCTGGCAGAGGGTTCATCGAATCACCTTCACAATTCTCTATTATTCCAATCTTTTATATCGCGAGGAAAAACCGAACATCTATATTATCCGTGCGAGCTCTGATTTCCCCTATTTTATTATGGTGACCGTTTCTCGCTATGTAGGTCGGCGTCAACAAAATATTTTTGCATTCGGAGGAGAAAGTTGGTGATTGGAATTTCGTGAGAAGATTCTGCCGCAACGAAAATCGCCTTTGTTTTAATGATGCCCGCCACAAATCTACCATATTTCGCGAGAATATAAAACGTGCTGCCCTTCTTCGAACGTTTTCGATGTACTCCATCAATCCTGTCTGGTAAGGATCCCACAGGGCGCGGCAGGTTTCTGAAAGAGGATGGACAAACGTAATGTAGGCAGTCTCATTAGTAGATCTGGTTCATTTTCTAAGTGCCCTGACAGTAAACGCAGTCTTTGGTTAGCCTCCCCCATAACATTATCTAACTGTTCCTTCCAATTTAAGTTGTTTGTAATTGTAATTCCTAGGTATTTACTTGAATTTATGGCCTTTAAATTTGACTAATTTATCATGTAACTGAAGTTTAACGGATTCCTTTTAGCAATCATGTGGATGGTCTCACACTTTTCGTTATTTAGGGCCAATTGACAATTTTCGCACAATACAGATATCTTTTCTAAGTCGTTTTGCAATTTGTTTTGATCTTCTGATGATTTTACTTGCCGATAAACGACAGCGCCTGCAAACAGTCTAAGACGGCTGCTCAGATTGTCTCCGAAATCATTTATATAATGAGGAACAGCAAAGGGTCAATAAAACTACCATGGGGAACGCCAGAAATCACTTTTGTTTTACCCGATGACTTTACGCCAACTACTGACAGGAAACCACAAATCCAGTCACATAGCTGAGACGATATTCCACAAGCTACAAGCCGCTTGTGTGGTACAGTGTCAAAAGCCTTTCAGAAATCCAGAAATACGGAATCGATTTGAAATCCTTTTCCTATAGAACTCAGCACTTCGTGCGAGTAAAGAGCTAATTGTGTTTCACTAGAAGGATGTTTTATAAATCTGTGTTGACTTTGTGTCCAGTAGACCGTTTTCTTCGAGGCTATTCGTATTGTTCGAAGACAATACATTCTCCAAAATCCTGCAGCATATCAACGTTAATGGCCTGTAATTAAGTGGACTACTCCTACCACCTTTCTTGAACGTTGGTGTGACCTGTGCAACTTTCCAGTCTTTGGGTACGAATCTTTCGTCGAGGGAACGGTTGTATATGATTGTTAAGTATGGAGCTCTGAAAGAAACCTAACTGGTATACAATCTGAACCGGAAGACTTGCTTTTGTTAAGTGATTTGATTCACTACTCCGAGGATATCTAATTCTACGTTCCTCATGTTAGTAGCTGCTCTTGATTCGAATTCTGGGATATTTACTTCGTCTTTTTCGATCAGGGAATTTCGGAAGGCTGTGTTTCGTAACTCTGCTTTGGCTGCACTGTCTTCGATAGTATCTCCATTGCTGTCGCACAGTGAAGCATTGATTGTGTCTTGCCGCTAGTGTACTTCACATACAACCAGATTCTCTTTGGAGAGCGATGTGCTGACCACACGTATCTGCATCCGGTGACGCCAAAGAGCTGAGGACGACAAGGCGGCCGATCGGTACCACTGGAGTCGTGTTCGGACGGTGTTTGTTCATTTTTTAGTGCTTGAATTTGCGTGCGCTACGGCCTGATTGGCTTAAGTCAATGACAATTAAATTGTAAAGTGGCCAACGCATAGAATTTTTTTCTTAACCAGTTTTTCTCACATCTACCCAGCAGCACCCTTACAAGCGTCCAAGACTGTTCCTGACCTGTGCAGAGAACAAGAGCAATCCAGTCACCCACTCACTGCGGCATTCTTGGCGACGCTGATCTGTCTGACAGACACTCTCTGTCCAAGACTACGTAATGGTTTCCATTAGTTAAAAAGTCACATATCCGGGAACCGTTCGGTATGCGTTAAATCATATCTCGCAGTTACACAATATACAGTGTAGTCCATTGATGGTGACCGGGTCAAATATCTCACGAAATAAGCGTCAAACGAAAAAACTACAAAGAACGAAACTTGTCTAGCTTGAAGGGGGAAACCAGATGGCGCTATGGTTCGCCAGCTAGATGGCGCTGCCGTAGGTCAAACGGATATCAACAGCGTTTTTTTTAAAATAGGAACCCCCCTTTTTATTACATATTCGTGTAGTACGTATAGAAATATGAATGTTTGAGTTGGACCACTTTTTTCGCTTTGTGATAGATGGCGCTGTAATAGTCACAAAAATATGGCTCACAATTTTATACGAACAGTTGGTAACAGGTAGGTTTTTTAAATTAAAATACAGAACGTAGGTACGTTTGAACATTTTATTTCGGTTGTTCCAATATGATACATGTACCTTTGTGAACTTATCATTGCTGAGAACGCATGCTGTTACAGCGTGATTACCTGCAAACACCACGTTAATGAAATAAATACTCAAAATGATGTCCGTCAACCTCAATACGTTTGGCAGTACGTGTAACGACATTCCTCTCAACAGCGAGTAGTTCGCCTTCCGTTATGTTCGCACATGCATTGACAATGCGCTGACGCATGTTGTCAGGCGTTTTCGGTGGATCACGATAGCAAATATCTTTCAACTTTCCCCACAGACAGAAATCCGGGGACGTCAGATCCGGTGAACGTGCGGGCCATGGTATGGTGCTTCGACGACCAATCCACCTGTCATGAAATATGCTATTCAATACCGCTTCAATAGCACGCGAGCTATGTGCCGGACATCCATCATGTTGCAAGTACATCGCCATTCTGTCATGCAGTGAAACATCTTGCAGTATCATCGGTAGAACATTACGTAGGAAATCAGCATACATTGCACCATTTAGATTGCCATCGATAAAATGGGGGCCAATTATCCTTCCTCCCATAATGCCGCATCACACATTAACCCGCCAAGGTCGCTGATGTTCCACTTGTCGCAACCATCGTGGATTTTCCGTTGCCCAATAGTGCATATTATGCCTGTCCACGTTACCGCTGTTGGTGAATGACGCTTCGTCGCTAAATAGAAGGTGCAAAAAATCTGTCTTCGTCCCGTAATTTCTCTTGTGCCTAGCGGCAGAACTGTACACGACGTTCAAAGTCGTCGCCATGCAATTCCTGGTGCATAGGAATATGGTACGGGTGCAATCGATGTTGATGTAGCATTCTCAATACCGACGTTTTTCAGATTACCGACTGTCGCGCAATTTGTCTGCTACTGATGTGCGGATTAGCCGCGTCGGCAGCTAAAACACCTACTTGGGCATCATCATTTGTTGTAGGTCTTGGCTGACGTTTCACATGTGGCTGAACACTTCCTGTTTCCCTAAATAACGTAACTCTCCGGCGAACGGTCCGGAGAATTGGATGATGTCTTCCAGGATACCGAGCAGCATACATAGCACACGCCCGTTGGGCATTTTGATCACAATGGCCATACGTCAACACGATATCGACCTTTTCCGCAATTGGTAAACGGTCCATTTTAACACGGGTAATGTATCACAAAGCAAATACCGTCCGCACTGGCGGAATGTTACGTGATACCACGTACTTATACGTTTGTGACTATTATAGCGCCATCTATCACAAAGTGAAAAAAGTGGTCCAACTAAAACATTCATATTTCTTTACGTATACACGAATATGTAATAAAAAAGGGGGTTCCTATTTTTTTTTTTTTTAAAGCAGTTCATATCCGTTTGATCTATGGCAGTGCCATCTAGCGGGCCAACCATAGCGCTATCTGGTTTTGGTCTTCAAGGTAGACGTGTTTCGTTCTTTGTAGTTTTTTCGTTTGATGCTTATTTCGTGAGATATTTGGTCCGGTCACTATCAACGGACCACCCTGTATAGCTTTAACGGAACTAACAGTGCTACTCGCATACGTAACTAATTGTTCTGTTAAGTCTGGTTATACTGTAAATACGAGATATGACCTGTAATTGGACGACATTGCCCGAAACTGCTCAATTTGAAATGAAAGCAGCGACTGACAGACAAAATAAGCCTATTTTGTATAAATACGGTTTGCGGATACCGCCACTAATAAGTGTGTCCCGATCTGTTAAAAAAATTATGAAAATGTTTTAAGGGGTCAAAACTAATTTGAGGCGAAGAAGTTCCACGCCACAGCATTTAGCGTGAATATGACATGTGGTCTATGGGACTGACTGACTGGTCTACAAATAACTTGTTGTGATGGCGGCGGTGCGTCACGGTTTGCCTGCTGGTGCGGTGCGGGCGTCGCAGGTAACTGTTCGGCGTCATTAGGCTGCACGTCATGAAACGGGGCCAAGGTCCGCCCGCCGGCCGCCCGCAGTGAGCCGACGTAATGACAGCGTGCGCGCCGCGGGGCAGCCGTGCCCCTGCGTCTACAGCCACGGACCCGTCCCGCAGCAGCGGCTCGGCTCAGCGCGCCTTGGCGTGACTTACAGTCGCGGCTCCACCATGGTGCTCTACTCCGTGTCTCCGGGTGGTGAATGTTAATTTGAGCCGAGACGTTCGCGTAGATTACGCGTACTTCGAATGGTTCGCAGCATAAAACAAACTTCGTCAGCATCAGTGACACATAGTTTCTGTATTGGCCACCTATTGTCTCTGCGCCGAACATCTGTGCTCTGAAAATCTTCGTTGCTATCAGACCTCGCTCTCTTTCCTAGCGTTTAGCATGTCTTTTGCGGTCCGCTATTTACCACGATTTTTCAGATTTATTTTATTTCAACTTGTGGGTTTTGTCGGGGCGGGTTTCTCCCTCACTAAAATTTAAACAATCACTCCACCTATCTGGATAGGATGCAGGTCGTCTGCAGTGGTAGATACTTGTGTAGCCTATAAAAGCAGCTATGACGTAAAGTCTGCTAAATATCTGCCACACAAAGGCCCATAACTCCAGTCCATGGCCAGCATCTGAAAGTTGGTTAAACTACCGGGCGTTCGGGATTCTTGCATGACTCTTTCGAAAGACGTCAAAAATATGCTGCAGGCAGGTTTATTGTCTTTAAAACACAGAAAGTGGCTTTGAAGTCGTTATTTAATATCCCAACACTAATTATGCAATATTACCGACTGTCTGTAAGAAGTTCACACCCAAAAGCAGCCAGGAAATATTTAGGCCGACCTGATATTTTAAACGTTCTAAACAGTCGCTGACCTACGACTACTTGCGAGTTAACACAGTCAGTCGTTCAGCAGTCTTCTGGACAGAAAAGCTCGCCATAATGTCTCGTAATTTGCACGAAACACGCCAGCGGAGTTTACGTACGACTTGAAATGGTTCAAATGGCTCTGAGCACTATGGGACTCAACATCTTAGGTCATAAGTCCCCTAGAATTTAGAACTACTTAAACTTAACTAACCTAAGGACATGACACACACCCATGCCCGAGGCAGGATTCGAACCTGCGACCGTAGCAGTCCCGCGGTTCCGGACTGCAGCGCCAGAACCGCTAGACCACCGCGGCCGGCGACTTGAAATGGGCACACGCGAAATCTCCTAAAATAAATCACTCACAAAGCTCAGACTTTCACAAAATACTTAACACTGTAGTCACTTTTCGTCAACTATACGAGAACCGATCAGACGAGCGAATTTCTTCATTTGATACAAATCTGATCAATGCGATTTAACAAAGGTGTTTACTAGAAGACGGCTCCCGAACGACTATCTCGACTCGTAGATCTGAGGCACAAAGCCCTACTCAAACGCGCGGGAAATGCTGAACTCCTATTGGCTAGTACGTTAAGCAGTCAATCAGATCATCTCAAGCACTTCTATACTCGCGGTATTTGTAATGTCAGCCAATCAGATTACCGTAAGAAATTTGGACTAGAAATTTTTTAATTGTGAAACTAAATAAAATTTAATCAAACTAAAATACATACCTTTCCACAAAACAAATCACTAATAAATTGCCGGCTGGAGTGGCCGAGCGGTTATAGGCGCTACAGTCTAGAACCTCGCGACAGCTACGGTCGCAGGTTCGAATCCTGCCTCGGGCATGATGTGTGTGGTGTCCTTAGGTTTAAGTAGTTCTAAGTTCTAGGGGACTGATGACCTCAGAAGTTAAGTCCCATAGCGCTCAGAGCCATTTGAACCATTTTTGAACTAATAAATTTAATACCCAACGCTCCTTCTGGCTGTCTTTTACAAAATCAATCTCACTTGGATATACGTCACAAGTTCCCCTATTACACAATAACTTTCTCACGCTTACATTTACATAGTTTTAATGAAATATCACATTCTCACTCTACCTTTGTCCTCTGTTCATTCCCTCAGTCTCCCCAAAACAATCACGCAACCATGACACAATGAAATAATAAGTTTCCAATGTATTGTTAATTACGTCAGGAATCCTATGGTAATGAAACTAAAGAAAACGAGATTTTATGAACCTATCGTCGTGGTTGTAGTTTCAATTGGTACCATTGATGAATACGTTACAGTACCTAACTGGATTTCACAATGCCAGCATGTCCGCAGCTCCTGGTCGTGCGGTAGCGTTCTCGCTTCCCACGCCCGGGTTCCCGGGTTCGATTCCCGGCGGGGTCAGGGATTTTCTCTGCCTCGTGATGACTGGGTGTTGTGTGATGTCCTTAGGTTAGTTAGGTTTAAGTAGTTCTAAGTTCTAGGGGACTGATGACCGTAGATGTTAAGTCTCATAGTGCTCAGAGCCATTTGAACCAATGCCAGCACGGCTATGTTGTGTGTGGTGCCACCGCCAAACACCACACTTGCGGTCCGTTAGTATACGTCGGACCCGCGTGTCGCCACTATCAGTGATTGCAGACCGAGCGCCGCCACACGGCAGGTCTAGAGACACTTCCTAGCACTCGCCCCAGTTGTACAGCCGACTTTGCTAGCGATGGTTCACTGACAAAATACGCTCTCATTTACCGAGACGATAGTTAGCATAGCCTTCAGCTACGTCATTTGCTACGACCTAGCAAGGCGCCATTACCAGTTACTATTGATGCTGTAAAACATGTACCGTCAAGAGCGATGTTCACCATTTACGGATTAAAGTTAAGTATTCCAGCAGCTACGTACGTTTTTTGCTAGTCTAATTTCCTTGACCTGTTCCAGACCTCACGCCAGCCTGCGTGAGCTAAAACGCGTGCATTTCGGCTTCCTCTCATAGTGGGTTGGCTCTCTTGTCGATCCACAACATTGTGTTCTAGGTAAAAATTTACATCTTCGAAAAAGTGAAGTTATTGATTTGAAAGGTTAGCAGTGTGGTTCTATTATCCACGTAATTTGGTACACCAAGCATGAAAAAGATCTATTAATATTTAATAGTACGGTACTTCTTCAGATTCATAGAGAGTGTGTGTAACGTACTGCACGCAGCGTTAAGCAAGTACAACGGCTCGCTCGGCTCAACAGCATGAGAACCGACATCTCTTCTCCTCCCGGCTCCACGGCGAGCTATGTTTTCAATGCAAGGTGACAACTCGTAACAATTTGCTACGTTACAGACTGCATAGATTTTCTTTCCAATGTTAATAAGCTTTACCAACAGCCGTATACTTAAACATATTTTATTTTATTCTGAAAGCAAACAGTTTCGGCAATTCATTTTGCCACCTTCAGGCCCCTTTCGTATGAAGCAGCCGCACAACGATTGGTATTCACGATATCCAGTTTTATGGTGCTATACTATAATTTCGTTGGTTTGAAAAACGCGTAGGGGCCTGAAGATAGCAAAATGAACTGCTGAAACTGGCTGCTTTCAGAATAAAATAAAATATCTTAAAGTGTACGGCAGTTGGTAACGTTTATTGACATTGAAAAGTACGTACCAGCCGATGTCCCCTGGCTGTAATGGATCAACAGAGTGGATAGATTCATGCATCAGGTTCCGTGATCACACGGTACATGTTATCTCTTCGCGAAGAACTCCAGGCGTGGTATCCGCCGTGGTTGCTGCACGCTCTGAAACAACCTACTGCATCTCAGGGAACCCATCGTGGTTTGCGACTACAGCAGTCTCCAGCCGCAGTTATCGGCTGCATCTGGTGAGCAGGTCACACACAATTTGTTTACGGAAATGGACGCGCCTAAAAGAGCTACGTTAACTGTGTTAGAGATCGTAACAGAATAGCGAAGAATATTGCGAAGAAGACTCTGGACTCGTCGATGGTTTCAACAGCGAATTGCTAGTAGAGGAAAGGTACAAGTGCTGAAGCTTCAAGGAAGATTAAAACTGTGTGCCAGGCGCCGCGCGGGATTAGCCGAGGGGTCTGAGGCGCTGCAGTCATGGACTGTGCGGCTGGTCCCGGCGGAGGTTCGAGTCCTCCCTCGGGCATGGGTGTGTGTGTTTGTCCTTAGGATAATTTAGGTTAAATAGTATGTAAGCTTAGGGACTGATGACCTTAGCAGTTAAGTCCCATAAGATTTCACACACATTTGAACATTTTTTTGTGTGCCAGGCCGAGACTCGAATTCGGGACCTTTGCCTTTTGCTGGCTATAATTTTATTCACGTTTTTTTATTTTTTTAAAATTTTTAATTTTTTTTCAGAACACACAAATTTATTCAAGGGAAAATAATACGTCGCATTTGTCTCAAAGATTTTTTCATCTCGTCATTCCCTTGTCTAAACAAGCAAATTTACAGTCAAAGCAGTTATGCAGCCAATATCGCAGCACATATGCGTAAAATAATATTGTTTTATCACAAATACCACATTATGATTTGCACCAACACTCAGGGGAGTGCAGTGGAAATATGTCTCTGGACCTTACGAGCTGCTCTCGCGTCAGGCCATCCTGATTTAGGTTTTCCGTGATTTCCCTAAATCGCTCCAGGTGAATGCCGGGATGGTTCCTTTGAAAGGGCACGGCCGACTTCCTTCCCCGTCCTTCCCTAATCCGATGAGACCGATGACCTCGCTGTTTGGTCTCTTCCCCCAAACAACACACACAACCTTACGAGCTTCACGAGCACTTCGTCTTGAGAATCTAGTGAGAGAAAGTTTTATTTTTACCGTTCACACTGTCAAATTTCATAATGACTGAAAATGATTATTCCGTTTATGTTTATTTCCGAATAAACACAGACTGTTTAGCTTATCTTTACACCCTGTGTACCATGGAAAAGAGAAGATCCATAGACGTGTAACTGCAATAATTAATTGTATTCTGCAGTCTGTGTGCAGTGATTTCATGAAGGTCTAGTTACTTGGATTATTAAATGTATCTGAAATACACAATAGACTGCCATACGATTCAAAGGGTTCAAATGGCTCTGAGCACTATAGGACTTAACTTCTGAGGTCATCAGTCCCCTAGAACTTAGAACTACTTAAACCTAACTTACCTAAGGACAGCACACACTTACATGCCCGAGCCAGGATTCGAACCTGCGACCGTAACGGTAGCGCGGTTCCAGACTGTAAACTACCGTACGAATTCATTACTAAAACACGAAGTATGAGAAGTAATTTTCATGAGATTTTGCTCTCTTTGAACTCGATTACACTACGCTGCTTTGCACAAAATATACTGAGCTACCCAAACACTGCTCACTACTCTTCCACACGATTTCTTTTCCGCCAGTACCTGATTCCCTACCTTCCAAACTTCGTAGCAGTTCTCCTGCGAGGTACTAGTGGAAGTGAAACTGTTAGGACAGGTCGCAGTTGTGCTTGGGTAGCTCAGTCGGTAGAGCACTTCCCCGCGAAAGGCAAAGGTCCCGAGTTTGAATCTCGATACAGTAGCACATAGTTTTATTCTGCTAGGAAGTTTCATATCAACGGGCACTTCACTGCAGAGTGAAAATTCATTCTGACTACATATGCTGTACAGCTGAGACTAGTAGAAGCTATTCGTTAACTTAATTGAATCTCGATCTCATTTTCGGTTTTAAATGGAATATAGTAAAATTATATAGTCCAATGTCAGTTTCCCTTGCATAATATCCATATTCTCGATGTTGTATTGACTAATATTACTCTGAAGTAATGTACTTGATCACATACGTTTCAAGATCGAGGTTCGTTTCGAAATTTTATTCGAATGGAGAGAGTTTTTTTTAATGGTTCTCACCACAATTGAAGGCACAAAAACGACGCAGTCCAAGAGAGAGGTATATACAGGATGATTTAGCTGTCCCTAATGCTGCGTTTTATCCACACTTCAGTGCCTCCAAATACCATGTGCAAGATTTTCATATTCTCTCCCTTGCCACGTGCAAATTATTAGTCCTACAGAAAAAATGAATGGGACCTTTTCGTGGAAAATTTGATGTTAAATTTTGTACTGCGATACGTTTTCGCAAGAGGCCCCAGTTTTCAAGTCATTCGAGAAAATCGCATTTGAAGGTCTGTTTGTACGTTGTGCTTGAATAATTCGAAAACCATGGCCTCTGGCGAAACCGCATCTCATTACAAAATTTAAATTCATTAAATTTCCTACTAATAGATCATGTTCATAATTTGGAGATAATATGTTGAAACAAGATGGCTTTTACATCATTTGTAGCACGATTCAAACTATGAAAATTGAAGGCAATATATATAACATGATACAGAATTATCTGGTGACAAAAAAAATATCTCAGTATTTTTGGCTAATTTTACATACATACCCCCTTAAGCGCCACCATTTTAGCTGCCGTTATCTTCGGTCCGACAACAAATTCCTTGCCGAGGAAGCTGCAAAGCTTATTGTATCTCGCCTCAATACCCACGTCATATGGCCCAGAGGCATATGAACTGTCCGACGACCGAGCGTTCTTGTCCTTGCACTTGTCATTAGCAGCCATGTTGGAAGTTGCAGGCTGCAGATGCAGCAGGTTCTGCTGATTGCGGACCGCCGAATCCACTCAGTACAGCTCGCTCACTGCTTACTTGGTGGATGAGCTGGCGGTCTCGCCATGTCTCGTGCCGCCACACTCGCTACTGGGAACGCCTGTAAGCTTCAAAGCTTCTTTGTATAGAAACAAACACCTGGAGGCAACTTCACAGGCAGGAAAATAACAGCCAACCACTTCCAGGAGAGAGGAATTCGTAGCGGGCCGCATCAAACCAGTCAGAAAACTGATGAAAAAAAAAAAAAAAAAAAAAAAATTAATTAATTAGAATCGAAAATGTAATGTAATTAAAAATTTTCAACTGAGATGGAACACTAAACGAGAATTATCTGAAACATAAATTTGTCTTCTTCAGAAGAAAAATTGACTCGTTGTAGAATGACATACAGACAAAAACGGCTGATGGCGCCCAAATTCTCTTGTGTTGTACACTGCACTTGTCAACCACACATATAAAAAAATTAAAATACATAATTGAAGGTAAGGCTTTGACGTAAAACCTTTAAAATAAAACACATGTGTCACTGGATTCAGTTGACATTTAGTATGACTTTGTCGTAAACTAAAGGTCAACTGGATCCATTTGCACATAAAAAAGTCACTACAGATCTTGTAACAAAAAAGTATAAGTATAAGTATAAGTTGATATGGCTTTTCTAATGAATGTGTCTTTCTATTCAGGAAATGTACTTCTGATGAAGGTATATTTATATGTACCGAAACCTTGGTCAAGAATTTTAATAAAAAAATTCTATCCTGCAACTGTTTTTGGCTGCCATCCTTTATTGTGAAGAATTTTAACAGTTGCTGCTGCAGCCATGTTTAAAATCTTGATATAAGTAAATAATTTTCTTTATGTTATAGAGTACTGATGATGCCGAAGCTGAATAGGCGAAACATGTTTCATTAGAAGAAAAATAAACATTCAGTTGCAAAGGACTGAATATTCCTTACCTAAATGATATGCATACTAGGTGACGATATCATGGCCATAACTTAGCTGGCATACTCTGCAAAAACATTGTGAGGGCCTGATGACGAACGAAATAATGCGATTCTCAGAAACGACATCGGGTTTGAAGATACTATAAATCGGATTTATTTATTTGAAGGACGCAAAGAGCACACCATTATCTGCAGGAGATGCTGGAAATTTGTAGTAAGGTCTTATGGGACCAAACTGCTGAGATCATCGGTTCCTAAGCTTACGCACTACTTAAGCTAAATTAAACTAACTTATACTAAGGACAACACACACACCCATGCCCAATGGAGAACACGAACCTCCGACGGGGGGAAGGGGATGTTGAGGATTAAACGTGAAACACAATATCGGGTATATGACCCCCCACCCCCACCCCCTACTAGCCCTAAAGCGATCTCCCTGTCCATGAAATTAACGATAACCCGTTCACACATTTCCCCATCAACTTCCACGAAGAGTCATCGAATTTGTTATTTAAGTTCCAACAGGTTACGGGATTTGTTCTCGTAAATCCGTGACTTAGCTTACCACCATAGGAGAAAGTCACAAAGTGTCAGGTCACAAGATCGAGGAGGATGTTAGGTCTCCCCGTAACAAGATTAGTCTGTCCTGGAACTTTTCACCAAACAGAACGATTGTGTCTCTCGAAGTGTGGCAAGCTGCGCCATTTTGTTGTAATCATAAATTCTCGACATTCATTTGATCGGAACGATGCCAAAGGAAAGCATTGAGCATCTCTAGATTATGAAAATGGCATTGTTAACCGGGATGTTGCAGTCGGATTCGGCCACCAACTTGATTATGAACTCCATTTACCTCGACGGCCCTTCCTTACTCGTCTTCAAAAAGTAAGGAGCCCAAACCGTAACTCGCTGATAATATATGTCTTTTTCGTGAATTGCTCTTGTATTCTCTGATCACCATATTCGTCAATTCTGCTTGTTCATAAAGCCGTTTAAATGTAACTGAGCTACATCTGATAAAATGATACGCATTGTGGAGCCATGAAACTCTCATTCCTTTTCCAGGATCCATTGCACAAATTGCCGTCGTTTTCCATGATCCACTGTTTTTTAAATTCGTGTGTTAACTGAACTCTGTACAGG
The DNA here is from genome assembly GCF_023864345.2 of Schistocerca serialis cubense. NCBI lineage: Eukaryota > Metazoa > Arthropoda > Insecta > Orthoptera > Acrididae > Schistocerca > Schistocerca serialis. The sequence continues at coordinate 467,856,579 of NC_064639.1, forward strand.
AAGAAGACGAAATCTTTTGTTAAGATTCTGTTCATTGTTGCTGGACACATGCGCATTTCTTAAGCATGACGGCGACATGATTTTTCCGGACTCACGGTAACAGAATCACGCAGAGCAACTACGTTTCCCTCACTTCGGCCACTTCGGGGCGTTAGGGCTATGGATGTCTACTGCTGAACCTTTTTTTTATTTATTGATCAGCCTAAGAACAGATAATTAATTTTGTGTATTGTTGTGTCCAAGAACAGTACGGAGTTCCCGTGCAGTTTCCGCGAAACTTCCACCATTCTTGTAGTGAGTTTTCACAATCAACACTTGCTGTTCCGTACTGTTCCATGCTGATAATCCAGAAACACTGTCCTGGAAAATAACAAAACAGTGTCAAAATATAATCTCAATGATAATTGACAATAAAGAATCCGAAAACAAAATGTTGCCAACAATAACAAATAAAAAAACGGGGTTTTTGAAATCCGCCAATAAATAGGGAAGGAAACATGAATTATCTTGCGGAATAAATGTTTGTCGCACCCTGACTTTTTTTCACAAAAAAAGACTTATCTTGTTTGTTTGAAATCTTTTTCCTCGAAATCTAACGCGTACACTGCTTGTCCACTGTCATTGGAGGTACGTGGTGAACTGCTGGTCGGGCGCTTGCTGGGAGACCGTAAAGTTTACGGCGCTTCCGTCATTGTCTGTAATGACAGAGCCAGGGTAGCCGTAAAATCTAACGGTTGCTCTTCCAGCACCTTTTCTCCTCTCCCTCTCTCGTTTTCCGTCCTACTCTGCTTGAGACTTTTTTTTACCGCCTGCAAGAAAGCAATGTTCATAAGGAAATAACCGCCGATTGAATGTCGGTACAAGAGGACGAGCTATACCTACAGAGCATTTAGGACGAAACACGTTAAGTAACGTGGAACTAAAACCATCTTGCTGGCACCGTTATGTGGATGACACGTTTATTGCGTGGCCATGCAACAGGGAAGAGCTACATAAATGTAACGATTTGCTGAATACCACTAATCCGAAAATCAGCTTCGCCATGAAGAGTGAGGTTGGTCTTCCGTTCTATGTTGATCTTATAACAGTGTAAGGTTCAAATGGCTCTGAGCACTGTGGGTCTTAACATCTGAAGTCATCAGTCCCCTAGAACTTAGAACTACTTAAACCTAACTAACCTAAGGACATCACACACATCCATGCCCGAGGCAGGATTTGAATCCTGCGACCGTAGCAGTCGCGCGGTTCCAGACTGAAGCGCCTAGAACGCTCGGCCACAGCGGTCGATACAGTGTAAGGGAAGGAATTTACAGGAAGCCTACTAAAACAAATAGGTATTTAGACGACGCTTCACACCATCACCCTGTCCAGAAGCAAGCTGCTCTGAACACTCCGTTTCGCGTGCATTTCACATCAGGGACAGTAAGAGCTTGCAATTGGATCTGAATTTCTTCAGGGAGACATTGATGTGCAATTGCTGTGATGAGCTTTCCATAAGTAGCAGCCGGCGGCTGTGGCCTAACGGTTCTAGGCGCTTCAGTCTGGAACCGCGCGACTGCTACGGTCGCTCTGGATAGTTACACCTAGATATTTTACGGCAGACGCTGTCTCCAGCTGTTTGTCATCAAGAGTGTAGCTGTACAGTAGTGGATTACTTTTTCTATGTATGCGCAATATATTACATTTATTTACGTTCAGGGTCAACTGCCAGAGCCTGCATCAACTGGCGTTGCTACTTTGGTATAGACAACTGCATCATCTGCGAGTAGCTTTAAAGAGCATCCGACGCTTTCTGCCAAATCATTTATAAATATTGTAAACAGCAACGATCCTATCACACTTCCCTGTGGTACTCCGAATAATACCTTTACATCTGTCGATTTTTTCTGGTAAGAGCAACACGTTGAGTTCTATCTGCAAGAAAGTCTTGAATCCAATCGCAAGTCTGCTCCGATACTCCGTAAGCTCGTATTTTTTTCATTAGATGGCAATGCAGGACGGTCTCAAATTCCTTACTGAAATCAAGGAACGCGGCATCAACCTGAGCGCCGTTGTCCATTGCGCTGTGGGTCTCATGGAACTAGCTGAGTTTCGTAGGATCTGTGTTACTTGATAAGCATTGTGGTATCTTTGTAACAAACGTTGATTTGTTATTCCTGTTTTCTTGCTTTTGTTTTTGCCGGCCGGAGTGGCCGAACGGTTCTAGGCGCTACAGTTTGGAAACGCGCGACCGCTACGGTCGCAGGTTCGAATCCTGCCTCGGGCATGGATGTGTGTGATGTACTTAGGTTAGTTAGGTTTAAGTAGTTCTAAGTTCTAGGGGACTGATGACCTCAGAAGTTAAGTCCCATAGTGCTCAGAGCCATTTGTACCATTTGCTTTTGTTTTTAATTTCGGATGTTGATTCTGACTGTTGAATTTCCAACGTAGGTACCAAATTTGTCGAAACACTAGTAAATGATATGTGACTAGTGTAAACGTTGAAGTCAATAACGCATGTCAACTATCGTATTTTTCAGTCCCATTTGTATCTGCTGAAATCTTTTAGTTCTGATCCTCTCTTTTCTATCGGTTTCCCGAATCAGTTTTGCAGAAAATGCTTTCCTACCTAATGTTAGTTCAGTTAGACACAGAACGTTCCTGTATGACCTTATTCCCGTATATCATCACAGACGCTATACACGTACAACCACTCAACATTTCTTAGCGTAGTGCAACCACACATTAATTTTTAACTTGCTGCTGTCCAGATCCTAAATCGCCCCAGAACTCGCACTATATTCGCAATAAAGCCGAAATCCACTTAATTCCTTTATTAAGTACTATGGATTGACATGAATCACTTTTGTAAATATAGTCATCTGCAGTATTTCATTATGCATGGAACAATACTCTGTTTCTTTTATAGAAAAGTGAAAACCAACAATATGGCTTACGTGAATAAAAGAAGAAAAAATAACTTCACTTTGCTATGTGCGAAGAGTGCTGGGAAAATACGAAACCAAGTAATTCTCCTGAATAAAACATCACAGAGCAACACTTCCATTATAACATAAATATCGTATTAATTAATGTTTCACGCTGAGCTTTTAAATTCTGTGAGAGTCGCATCTGGCTTATGTATAACTTATGACCACTGTCAGAGTCACGTGACGAGTAACAGTGCAGGAAATTATTCTGATGACGCAGAGAATAAACGAAAGTTGCACACTTTCTGTGTGCTCGATGTGTTATCTGTTTTGGAGATAGATGGAGGTCCTTGTAAAGCGTGGTTGTGCACTTTAGTCAAATGGAGACGTGGCTGGAGTCCATGGCTGTTATACGAAATAAACTGTTGATTGTGTACAGCAGTCAGCCACAAACTGGTTTTAGGTTACTTTATTTAGAAAATACTGTTACCGATTTCGAATTCACACAATTCATCATTAGACGGCTTTCACACTTTCGCCAAAATAAATGATATATTGGTTTACTGGTGAGTTGTCCTACGATAAACAGTAATTCACAATTACGAACGTGTAACCAAAATGTTTGTGCTACAGATTTGTGTTTGAATGCAACTTACGTGAAATGTCCATCTGGCGCATTTGTTTTTGCAGTTTTGTTCCAACGAAATATATTCGCAAATATGTTCGTATTTTCTCCATCACATAGGTTGGTGTGCACTTTAATTTGGTCACAAAACAAATATCCAGTGTGCACCGCATGTTTTGATTCACAACACTTAAAAACATACATATAGTTTATAAATTACATGAGTGTCAAAGATGCTGCGACACAATGATAATAAGATATGGCCTTTTTTGGAAACCGTCTGATGGTGAACTGAGTGAATTCGAAACGGTAACTGTACTTTTTGAACTAAGTAACCTAAAATCAGTTTGTGGCATGGTTGCCTGCAGGCCATACACTGGGTTACAATGACTTTCAAAATTTACCTGAAAATCAAATCTTGAAGAAGAGAAGAAATGACTGTTTTAGGAGAAGAAAAAATAGAAGTAGGTAAAGGTAAGGGAATGAAGAAAGTAGAAGAAAAAGTTTGAACGGCTGAGGTGCAACGAGAAAAGAAGAGTAGTGCAGAGGAAGGGAAACTCCAAGCAGAGCATGCGTGATGAAGCAAGGTGAAGGAAATCGTAGCGGAAGGACAAGATACAACAAAGAATATTACAGCCAAGCAAGAACAAACAAAACTGAAGACAAACGGAAAGAAACGCAGCTTGAATATATCAAACAGATGTCAGGCACGAAATGACAGTTTGAAGCAGAAGAACCACGTCATGTAACTCGAACAGTAGAGAGACAGACATGAGGCTGAAGGTGTAAAAGTAACACAGTAAATGAAAGAGATGATAGAGGGAGTGCAGTTCAGACATGTGAGCATAACATTTCCCAAGAAGTAGCTAACGCCAGTATTAATTTCTCAAGGCCCGACAAAATTGAATCTTAATATTCTGACGGAAATAGTAAAAAACTCCAGCAATCAAGTGAAGCAGCGTTCAGCATACGAAGAAAAGAAATTATCACTTTTAAAAGATGTAAGACCGAGACGAAATTAAAAGAACCTGCTAGAAGTAGGTTGAAAAATTTTCATCGCTAGTCCTTAGAGCCGCAGGGGAGTAGAGGTGGTAGCGTATTGTTCCTCATCATAAACTTTGCACCAGCTCTCCGCTGCGTCGCGTGGTACGAGGGCAAGTGACACTGTTCACAGCAATCCGTGTGTTGGGAACGTTAAGCCCGGAGGCCCCCTTGTGCTATTCGAGAGGAGCAGGCTATGTGCCGACACCGGCTTTCTCTCTGTCCCTTCCCTCACCACAACAATACACCATACAATCATCCATCGCAGTCATCCACACAACACAGATACACACTTATTTCGCAATGGGCTCGAGGAAGGCCACCACCTGCATTGAAACCTTCACCATGACAGCAGTACGGGAGTCCCGCATCTGCATATATCGGTCACTTCCTGAGTATGGGTTTGACGTGACAGAGAAATGTTTCATATACTGAAAACATGTTTAGGTCAAAGAAAACTTTTTTTGGAGGCATGGCAAAACGGCTAGGACACTTGAGTCAGTCACTGACGGAAGTGGGTAATAAATGAAGCGAATAAAAAAGTTGATGACACTGATTAAGTTAATCAAGCGTCATATTAGTTGTAGAGCGTTGTTATTTTTCCGTAAGTTACTTTTTCCGCGATTCGTGCAGATGTGTTGCTTTCTCTTTTTCATTTCAGCTGAATACTATAAGTCAATAAGCCACGATCGTTACAAGTTCCCGTACTTAATGTACCATCAACTGCCTTGCTGCGCTGGATACAGGCGGTCGCAGGAGTTTAAGCGTTTTCGGTCTCGGACTGGTCACCCTCGGAAGAAGAAGAAGAAGGAAAAAAAAGCTGGAACGAAGTTCTCATCGATGAGACAAATCGGAAAAAAAGAAAAGATAACCCGATTCTCTCACAGTCACCGAAGTTAAGCAACGTCGCGCCCGGTTACAACTAGGATGGGTGACCGGCAGTACACTCCATTTATTCAGTGACACGCAAGTCGCCGATATGGCGTTGAGTTGAAATACCTGCATCTGTTCGTTGCGCCATACGACAATATAAACTCTGCTGGCGAAAGAAAAGCCACGAAAGGGAAACAAATGGATGCAGACCAGCACCGCCTCCTTCACTCCTGTTGGAGGAGATTCAACTATATAAAGAACCAGCCTTTCCTATTGCTTTAAGATTAAAAGGTTGGAGTGGACGGAGTATTTACTGAGAGTTAATGACAGAACGATTCAACGCTGTGCCCGAAGGAACCAGGAGAGTTTGAAAACCGAAGCTAAAGTGGGAAGAATGTGTTAGAGAAGACGTAAGGAAAACTGGAATTCAGAATAGGAGGAGTTCTGCAAACAAGGAATGAAATAATCTTCTAAAGGCTCACAAAGGACTGTCGTGCCACTGATGATGATGATGATGATGACATGACTGCTCCACGTATCAGCCGGTTGTCGAACCGCCCGTTCGGTGGTTACTTTTTGGAGTAGCCGCTGAGTACAGTTAGGAACGGGCGCTACAGACTGCTACAAAAAACCAGTTGGTGGAGAAAAGTCAAGTTCTCACACAGTCAGTTAATTTTGTACAGCTTATAGCGCTCCATGCGGTGCGCCCTGGTCGTGCCAACTACTGACGAACTGTACCAGCGCCGGTACTGAATCAAACCACATACGCGAATCCGCTGCAACTTCAAAACTCGTTCTTCCGGCCTTAGTGGCCGCGCAGTTCTAGGAGCTACAGTCTGGAGCCACGCGACCGATACGGTCGCAGATTCGAATCCTGCCTCGGGCATGGATGTGTGTGATGTCCTTAGGTTAGTCAAGTTTAAGTAGTCTAAGTCCTGGGGGACTGATGACCTCAGAAGTTAGTCCCATAGTGCTCAGAGCCATTTTCAAAATTAGTTAACAGCAAATGGTTCCCATTCCAGAGCAGATTGTCGGATTTTTGACACCTGATTTTCACTACTATCCATTAAAACTGCTACACCACGACGATGACGTGCAATTTGGGTGCATAGATCCTGATAAATCAGTACCCAGAACAACCAACTCTGGTCGTAATAACGGCCTTGATACGCCTGGGCATTGAGTCAAACAGAGCTTGGATGGCGTGTACAGGTACAGCTGCCCACGTAGCTTCAACACGATACCACAGTTCAAGAGTAGTGACCGCCGTATTGTGACGAGCCAGTTGCTCGTCCACCATTGACCAGATATTTTCAGTTGGTGAGAGATCTGGAGAATGTGCTGGCCAGGGCAGCAGTCGAACATTTTCTGTATCCAAAAAGGCCCGTACAGGACCTGCAACATGCGGTCGTGCATTATCCTGCTGAAATGTCGGGTTTCGCAGGGATCGAATGAAGGATAGAGCCACGGGTCGTAACACATCTGAAATGTAACGTCCACTGTTCAAAGTGCCGTCAACACGAACAAGAGGTGACCGAGACCTGTAACCAATGGCACCCTATACCATCACGACGGGTGATATATGCCAGTATGGCGACGACGAATACACGCTTCCAATGTGCGTTCACAGCGATGTCGCCAAACACGGATGCGACCACCATGATGCTGTAAACAGAACCTCGATTTATCCGAAAAAATGACGCTTTGCCATTCGTGCACCCAGGTTCGTCGCTAAGTACACCATCGCAGGCGCTCCTGTCTGTGATGCAGCGTCAAGCGTAATCGCAGCCATGGTCTCCGAGCTGATAGTCCATGCTGCTGCAAACGTCGTCAAACTTTTCGTGCAGATGGTTGTTGTCTTGCAAACGTCCCCATCTGTTGATTCAGGGATGGAGACTCGGCTGCACGATCCGTTACAGCCATGCTGATAAGATGCCTGTCATCTCGACTGCTAGAGATACGAGGCCGTTGGGATCCAGCACAGCGTTCCCTCCTGAACCCACCGATTCCATATTCTGCTAACAGTCATTGGATCTTGACCAACGCGAGCAGCAAAGTCGCGCTACGATAAACCACAATCGTGGTAGGCTACAATCCGTCCTTTATCAAAGTCGGAAACGTGATGGTACGCATTTCTGCTCCTTACACGAGGCATCACAACAACGTTTCACCAGGCAACGCCGGTCAACTGCTGTTTGTGTATGACAAATCGGTTGGAAACTTTCCTCATGTCAGCACGTTGTAGGTGTCGCCACCGGCGCCTACCTTGTCTGAATGCTCTGAGAAGCTACTGATTTGCATATCACAGCGTCTTCTTCCTGTCGGTTAAATTTCGCGTCTTCGTGGTTTAGCAATTTTAATGGCCAGTATTTCAACGGTGTGATCTGTTGCTAAAACTTACAACAGATTCTGTGTTAATTCGGCCATTCAGTGCACAAAGTGGAAATTATATATTATTTGCATTTCCATAAAATCAACCATCTACGATACTTCTGCGGTGAAAGTAAAAGCAAGGGCGGTAACATTAAGAAAGCAATGGGAATTCCGCTACTAAATGCAGAGGAGAGAACGGATAAGTGGAAATATTAAATTGGGGTCCTCTGTGAGGGAGAGGGCTTATGTGATGATGAGATAGAAGAAGAAACAGGAGTCAATAGGTAATAGATAAGTGATCCAGAATTAGAGTCAGGATATAAAAGAGCTTTAGAAGACTTAATATAAGGCAGAATGGATAGATAACCTTCCATCAGAATTTCTAAAACCATTGGGGGAAGTGGCAACAAAATGATTATTCACGTTGGCGTGCAGAATGAATGAGACTAACGACATACCACTAGACATTCGGAAAAACATCATCCACACAATTTCCCAGGCTGCAAGAGCCGACAAGTGTGAGAATTATCAGCTTAGCAGTTCATGCATCCAAGTTGCTGAGAAGAATAATGTACATAAGAATGCAAAAGAAATTGAGGTTGTGTTGGATGACGTTCAGTTTGGCTCTAGTAAAGGTAAAGGCAGTAGAGAGGCAGTTCTGACATTGCGGTTGGTAATGAAAGCAAGACTGAAGACAAATCAAGACACATTAATAGGATTTGTCGACTTTGAGAAAGCGTTCGTCAATGTAAAATCACCATCATCGGTGGCACGACAGTCCTTTGTGAGCCTTGGGCTCACATGAGGAAAATGGATTTAAGTTATATAGAGAGATGGGGAGTATGCAGTATTTACAAGAAACAAGAGGGAACAATGATAAGTGGAGCACCAAGGACGAAGTGCACAGATTGAAAACGGTGTGTACTGCCGGTCACCCATCCTAGTTGTAACCGGGCGCGACGTTGCTTAACTTCGGTGACTGTGAGAGAATCGGGTTATCTTTTCTTTTTTTCCGATTTGTCTCATCGATGAGAACTTCGTTCCAGCTTTTTTTTCCTTCTTCTTCTTCTTCCGAGGGTGACCAGTCCGAGACCGAAAGCGTTAGCAAAAACTTTATACGAACTAATTGGGCAATGCAACTCCCGATACTGATAAAGAAATAGAGTTACCGAAAAATACATCCAGCCCATTAGGCACTGAATCCTCTGACCCTGTTCAAAACTGATAACTATAGTCCCTGTGCACACAACAACTACATTACATTGTCTTACCACTAAATCAGCAACTGTGGAACACGATATATTCTGGTCTCTCATACAAAAACAAAAATGTGCCAGCTATAGGCTCAGCGGTGTGCAATGCTGACCTTAATTCTTTGGAATGTACATGAAATTCATTTGGCTGATAAATGAAAACCTTTAAGAAAAATCCAACGTCTTTGAAAAACATATGACCTGGAGAGGGAGACAGTACTGATTGTGGTGAATTATTGATATTGATTTTTTTGTGAAATTATATTCCAAGTTAAGTTTGGCTTTTCATAAACATCTGACAATCGAAATTACACTATAGAAAAATTACATATTTTTTGCGAATTGACTGGTAAACAATGAGATTTTTACAGCAAGTATCTAATTTCACTAAAAAGGCATAAATACAAATCATCAGATTACATATACCTGTATTAACAAATCTTAAAAACATTACAAAAAGTGAAATACCTAACTAGGCCTCTCACCCAATCAGTTTACGTACATTCTGGGATTACTCAACAATTACAAATTATCAGCCAACTCATCTGCACTGACGTACTGGCAAAACTGGAATTATAAATATTTAACATATTTACCTTACTTGCGAGAAGACTTCTGCTTACATGTTCTCGTAATTCCTACATTACTCTAACACTTGATGGCTTCCCAGAGCACACCACAAAAGCTGCCTACTCCATCCTCTTTCGCTCACCGACAGCTACCCACTATTGTGCGCCAAGAGCTCTCTTACTCCAACACTACAATCTCAGGCCAGAAGCTTTATCTTTGGTTCTGCGATCGTGCACAGTCAGCGATCCGCTTTATAAATCCCGTCAGAGACACACATCGTTTATAGTATCATAGTTTCATTTTAGTTCACATCAATATTATTATTATATTCGAATGCCACATACAAGTGTGCGCCAGTAGACTCCTTTCAAGCTGATAAATGTAATAAAATTTCCGTATTTTCGTGTAGCCTGCCCCTAACAGATCCTGTGTCACAACATCTTATCTCGACTCTTTGGAAAGCGGAAATAAATCGGTTCACAGGAGGTTACTTCCCGATGATGCCCGACTAGTATGCCGAAACTCATAGAGATCGATGATCGGTGAACATAGGTCTGACATTTCCTCGTAACGCATGAGCCCATTACTGCAGCATATCCAGAATAATATTCTGCTGTACGTGGTACAGATGTCAGTGACAGAAAGACATGTCGACGGGCTATACAATTTCCATGGAAGTACTGCTCCCCAGAAACCAACGATCACAGAAGTATTTTCTTACAGTCATCCAAAAAATTCCATCGTCTGTCTGTGGGCAGACGAAGGACTTTCATGGAGCGGTGAGTAATAGTACATTACAAAATACGTAGATGGTACTGTGCGCATCTAGCGGATGCTCAATGCTAGTGGAGAACTGGCAGTGAAACTACAGGGTGTTTCAAAAATGACCGGTATATTTGAAACGGCAATAAAAACTAAACGAGCAGCGATAGAAATACACCGTTTGTTGCAATATGTTTGGGACAACAGTACATTTTCAGGCAGACAAACTTTCGAAATTACAGTAGTTACAATATTCAACAACAGATGGCGCTGCGGTCTGGGAAACTCTATAGTACGATATTTTCCACATATCCACCATGCGTAGCAATAATATGGCGTAGTCTCTGAATGAAATTACCCGAAACCTTTGACAACGTGTCTGGCGGAATGGCTTCACATGCAGATGAGATGTACTGCTTCAGCTGTTCAATTCTTTCTGGATTCTGGCGGTACACCTGGTCTTTCAAGTGTCCCCACAGAAAGAAGTCACAGGGGTTCATGTCTGGCGAATAGGGAGGCCAAACCACGCCGCCTCCTGTATGTTTCGGATAGCCCAAAGCAATCACACGATCATCGAAATATTCATTCAGGAAATTAAAGACGTCGGCCGTGCGATGTGGCCAGGCACCATCTTGCATAAACCACGAGGTGTTCGCAGTGTCGTCTAAGGCAGTTTGTACCGCCACAAATTCACGAAGAATGTCCAGATAGGGTGATGCAGTAATCGTTTCGGATCTGAAAAATGGGCCAATGATTCCTTTGGAAGAAATGGCGGCCCAGACCAGTACTTTTTGAGGATGCAGGGACGATGGGACTGCAACATGGGGCTTTTCGGTTCCCCATATGCGCCAGTTCTGTTTATTGACGAAGCCGTCCAGGTAAAAATAAGCTTCGTCAGTAAACCAAATGCTGCACACATGCATATCGCCGTCATCAATCCTGTGCACTATATCGTTAGCGAATGTCTCTCGTGCAGCAATGGTAGCGGCGCTGAGGGGTTGCTGCGTTTGGATTTTGTATGGATGGAGGTATAAACTCTGGCGCATGAGACGATACGTGGACGTTGGCGTCATTTGGACCGCAGCTGCAACACGGCGAACGGAAACCCGAGGCCGCTGTTGGATCACCTGCTGCACTAGCTGCGCGTTGCCCTCTGTGGTTGCCGTACGCGGTCGCCCTACCTTTCCAGCACGTTCAGCCGTCACGTTCCCAGTCCGTTGAAATTTTTCAAACAGATCCTTTATTGTATCGCTTTTCGGTCCTTTGGTTACACTAAACCTCCGTTGAAAACTTCGTCTTGTTGCAACAACACTGTGTTCTAGGCGGTGGAATTCCAACACCAGAAAAATCCTCTGTTCTAAGGAATAAACCATGTTGTCTATAGCACACTTGCACGTTGTGAACAGCACACGCTTACAGCAGAAAGACGACGTACAGAATGGCGCACCCACAGACTGCGTTGTCTTCTACAGGGTGTTTCAAAAATGACCGGTATATTTGAAACGGCAATAAAAACTAAACGAGCAGCGATAGAAATACACCGTTTGTTGCAATATGCTTGGGACAACAGTACATTTTCAGGCGGACAAACGTTCGAAATTACAGTAGTTACAATTTTCAACAACAGATGGCGCTGCAAGTGATGTGAAAGATATAGAAAGGTCGCGTTGCAAACCCGCTACTGCACGCACCGTGCAGTTTTAGTCTTCCACGAAAGTTTCGCTCAGCGCACATCCCGCTGCAGACTGCGATACGCGGTGTTAGCGGAAATGAGAAGCAGAACTTCCTGCAGAGCACGTGCAGCCGGGCCAACACGTCACGTCACGACGCGCCGCTCGGCGCCCAGCTGCGCCCGGCCGTGAGTCACGGAAGGCTCCCGCTCCGAGATGCCGTGGCGCCAGCGCCGCCCCTTAGTCACCGCCGTCAACACGGAAGACGCCGGACAGCTCAAGTTACGTGGCATTGTGTCGCGGGGAGGAAACCCGAACGCAGCCTCCTGGACCGCTGGCAAGGATTCGGTTAGCGCCACGTAGGCACTTTCTCGTCACTACAGCTGAGGAAGCAGTGACGTAGTTAACCCCAAAGTTCGACAGGGGATCACCTGACAGGGGAATGGTCGGATTTTTCATGTCGAAAACAGTCCTGTTTTTTCTACCAATGTGCGTTACCGTTGAAAGAAGTCCGTACGCAGTATTTTAGCTGCTGACGTGAACTGGAAGTATGTAATAAAACTTTATGAAGTAAGACATTTTTTTCACGTGGTTTCCGTGCTTGTAACTGTCTATTGTACAGCGCTGGCCTGTCTCGCTACCTTATGCCGACGCCATCTAGGGGCAACGCGGCATTAGCTACGCACCTCTCTCTTGCCACAGCAATGGCAGAGCTGATTCCCCCCAGTGAAAGCGGTCGTAAGATAATATTAAATATTCGGTGTCAAATACAACTGATATGTTATCTACAACATTCTTTCCAAATTGCTATGGAATAGACACATAACGGTTTGGAACAAGGCGAATTTAATTTTATTTCTTGTAACTACCGCAAAAATGAGAAATACTTCTGCACTGTTGCAAACATACATTTTTTTGTGCACCAAAAACGTACAAGTAGAGACGACATACGACAGCCCTGCGTGTCACAGACATTACTGTCCTTATACAAAACTGGGCCGGTGTTAGAAATAAACCAGGCCTAATATCAGATATTTCAAAGGGAGCCACGCATATTTAATCAGTTTAGAAACCGCGGAGAGGAAAACTAATAATGTACTGCTGATAGAAACTTGAGACTATATTGTCCGCAGCTCGTGGTCGTGCGGTAGCGTTCTCGCTTCCCGCGCCCGGGTTCCCGGGTTCGATTCCCGGCGGGGTCAGATATTTTCTCTGCCTCGTGATGACTGGGTGTTGTGTGATGTCCTTAGGTTAGTTAGGTTTAAGTAGTTCTAAGTTCTAGGGGACTGATGACCATAGATGTTAAGTCCCATAGTGCTCAGAGCCATTTGAACCAATTTGAGACTATTGTCACGGTAGCAGACTGGAAACTGCAGTGATCTGCATACAACAGTGTTCTCAGTTTTCTGTAAAATACCTTCCCCTGACGTAAAATTTCTATGCCTAACGGTTGAATTACGTTCGTCGTATCGGGTGGAATCTGAAGCGTCTCTACTTCTTTCTCAGGGTGAGCTCGAAACACAGCTTTTAATGAATCACAACTTTTATGACCCGACCACGAATCCAGAAGGAGAAGAGATTTGTTCCCACAGAACGGAAGAAAAGCATGAAAACTGTAAAGTTTTCATTTCCCATTTCTTTCCGACTCCGCTGTGCCTACCACAAGATTGTGTGCGTCGAACATTGTTCTTTTGACACGTGGTCGAAAACGACAGGTTGATTCTTGAAGACATACATATACCAAAGTAAACCTGTTTTTATTAAATATGACGTGCTCCTACTATTATTTATTGATCTTTTTATTAGATGATGGTTTTACATCTGGCATTTGGTGGGGAACGAATATTTTTCATAGTTTATGGCCGATTTTGAGCTTTTTTTAAATTTTTTATTGTGGGAGGTTGAAATACCGGTTCACTGGTGACTCATGGTCTTACTGTCTTGGTGGATAGTAAAACTGTTCCATTCGGCAATGATGCCATTTCAAAGACATCACTGGAGTGCACGTTGAAGGTGTGGCGGTGGGAATTGAAGTCTCATACCATCCTCCGACGGTGGAAGTTCAGATCGCAGGCACATATTAACTAACTACGAACTTCATCACGTATCAACAGTGCCAAGGCTGCAAATCGACGTCCTGTATAGGCCTCGGTGCAGTGCACGGCACGTGCGCCACCCATCACAGTTGCTGCCCTCCAAGACTGGGAGGTGGCGCCGCCCTTAGTAGAACACCGGCAACGATATATTGCACTCAGAGACGATTTCGAACACTTGGACTGGCCGCACCAAAGAACGTTCTGTCTTATTCACCAAATTAATTTCAATTGCCTCTTTATAAACACTGTTCCATAAACCGCAGCTGTTGGTAACTATCACAGTTCCGCCAAATTTCACACCGTATCCTTCGTTTAAGCAGTGTTCTACAACCGCTGATTTTTCCGGCTGTTGTGGCCTCGTAGATGTCCCAAGCATCTGTCATGAACTGTGCGAATCGAACTGCCCATGTAAGCCTTCTCACATTGACACGGAATATTGTATATACCAGGCTTCCTAAGCTCCAAATCATCTTCCACAGAGCCGAGTAGTGCCCTAATCTTGGAAGGTGGACGGAACACACTCTTTCATGTTAAAAATTCTTAAAATTCTTCCACTCTTAAACGATATGCCCCAGCATAAGGAATGAAGGCCAGCGATCTATGCTCCTCTTCATGCACCTCCGGTGATGTTCTGAACGCCATAGGCCGGCCAACCTGCTTCTCAGCGTATCCATTTTCCTTAAAAACAGTCGTCAAATGCACAAGATCTTGAGTGAAACTGTCCCCTTCGGAAATGGCATATGCTCTTCGTACCAGGATCCTAAGGACGCCACTGTGTTGATACAGTGGATGACAACTCTTAGCATGTAGGTACTGACCAGTGTGCGTCGGCTTTCGATGAACACAATGTCCCAGCGTACCATATGGCTTTTTGTAAACCATAGCGTCCAAGAATGGAAGCTTCCCTGTATAGCGTTTTTTATCAGTCTGGCAGAATGCGGGCGGGTGCCGTCATGGAGTAGAATCATTTCACGCAGTCTTGCTGGTCGTTGTTCTTGGTTTACGTCTGCCAGATGTCTCTGTTGTTGACAAAAAATGTCAGCAGCGATGGTTACACCTCGGGGAAGCAATTGTGGTACACTACACCGTCGCTCTTCCACCAGATGCATAGCATTATCTTTTGTGGGTGCATACAGGTCTTGCTGCTTTGTTTGGATTCAACCAGTCCATTCTTTTCCTTATGTTAGCATAAAGACACCATTTCCCGTCACGTGTAATGATACAGGTTTGGAATGGTCGGTGTTGTTCACGAGCCAGTTGATAACGAGGAAGCAGGGTTGCACATATGGCCACCCACAGATTTTTTGTGATTTTGGCTTAGAGTACACGGCACGCATTATACCCGAATTTTGAACCTTCCCCAAACCATGCAAATGTCGTACGGTGTTGGAATGATCACACTTAATCACATTTGCCAGTTTTGGAGTATACTGACGTGGATCATTGTGGATTAACGCGTTCAAACGATCTGCAAACGGTCTTCCTGAATGTGGAGAGTCACTAATGTCAAAACGAGAAAAACATTTTCTTGTCGTCCTCCCAGTGGCACTATCCCCACACACGGCGCAAATGTTTCTGACTGCCTCCCCTGCTGTCACCCTTCTATTGAACTCAAAACAGATGAATTTGTCGGAAATGTTCCGGTTTCTGCACTTGGCAATCCATTTTCTAGCGTCCGCAGTTCCTCTCACTATTTCCAAATGATAAAATGACAAAGTTAAACTCAAATAGCATCAGTGAGCTACAAATAAATAAAGATAGTCGATAAATAAATCCATAGCAACCGGAATACCAACATGCAGAACAAAAACGCTATGAACTTAAGCACCAACCTTTTATAAGGCCCCTCCTCTACGTTTGTGAACCGTGAATTTACACTTTCAAAATCTTTTCTTAAAGAATTTACTTTACTTACTAGCGATCAAGAACATTAACACATTTAATCACACTATATGATCGTGGAAGTAGTTGCCAATTTTATTCCTAAAAGCCCCCCTTTTTTTCAAACAGATTTAAAATTATAATCAGAAAGCGCCCTATAAATATCAAGTTACAATTTATTCAGAAACAGAAATAACAATTCTTTTTTTTATAGTATGATCTTTCTGGCTGAGAACCTTGCCGCTCCCTTTCAACACGGCCGTAGTCACGACCGCTCTCAACAACCTCTGAAAGACTACACTGGTGCAAATCTGCAACACACCAGATAACTTTAAACTAAAAATTTTAACAACTCACACAAACACATAAACTATGCACCTCATAAGAGCAATGGAAATGGTAGGAAACACTCACACTAAAAATTATTTGCCACCGAAAGTGCAACTTGTTTTTAAAAGAACCCTTACGGTGGAAGGTTGGCAACTTTATACTAAAATGACCATTTAAATAAAATCCATGAAATTCAGTTTTACATAAAATGTTCCAACATGCTCTACACATATACCACCTCGCAAGATGATAGGCAAGATAAAAACATATTTCAGGAATTCGGCCATTATATCTTAAGCAATAAATTCGTTAACACCAAATCCGACAAACATGACAGAGGCTGCTATTAATATACGGCAGACCGACAGACAGACAGACACTAACTGCCTAACAACTGCGGACTAAAGACAGGCGAGCAAGCTGGGAGCGAGAGACTGACCAAGAAAACAAGTAGAATTTATCAAGTAAATGAAACAACATATCTCCAATCACTTAACTTCTAATGAACTGCGATTTCTGGCGAAGTCCTGGCGCAGCACCCCCAAAACGCTCCCCCGAACCGTCCGCTGCCAGCCGCTTCAACGGACGCAGGAAGGCGCGCCGATCTCCCGTCTCACGGCGTCGCTGCTCGACCCGGCCAGACCCATGTCGTGGGTTGACTCCCGTTGCTCTCGTGTCGGCCGCGAAGCCACTACCCCTCGCTATATGGCGCGGCCCACTGGACTGACATGGCGAACTCACATGCGCCGACGCTCAAGACGGACAAGCCATCTTGTGTCCCAGTGCGCGATCGACCAACCGATCGATCCAACCGCCAATGCCCATTGCCTGAGCAAACTCGAGCGACTTGTGGGCTAACACATACTAGCACTCAGAACGACAGACAGACACTGACTGCCCCACACTGACCCGGCTGACCAACTGACCAGACTCTCCGACACTGAGAGACTGACCCCTGTCGAGTTTTTTTTTTCCTTTATTGATTTTCAATTCCCCCGAAGGGGGCGGGCTGGCAGCAGCTTAGTACGCTGCTCTACAGCCTACAGACTTTTATTTTAAAAAACGGAAGAAAAAAAGAAACAAGAAAAACAGGCGATAAAATGGTGACGTCAAGTGTAAAATGGCGGAAGAATGCGGAAAGTTAGAAAGCAAAAGGGGTTGGCGACGTTAATAAAAGACACAGGAATCAGACAAGTAACATAGCACACACACAATTAAAAAAACACGGCGATAGTCTGGTTTTTGTTCGCAAGAGATAAAAGGCACACTCAGTGACAGTATGATGGCCGTTCGCAACACTTCCCAAAAAACACAACACGGAACACCCACTGTAAAACACTCACTGTAGAACACTGCACGAAAGTGGCAGCACAAAGATGACACTCCCGAGCCAAAGGCAGATGGGGGGGAGGGACCTGGAGGAGGGGGAAGAACAAGGAGGGAGGAAGGAAAAAACGAAAAATGGGGGGGGGGGGGGGGAACCAAGGAGGGAGAGGACTAATAAAGGGGAGAAGGGCAGACGCGAGAGGGAAATGAGAGGAGGCAGAGGAGGGAAATGTAAAAGGACTCGGGGGAGAGAAGGGGGCAAAGAGAGGGGAGGTGGGGAAGAAAGAGGATGGAAGGGGGGTGGAGAGGCAGCCCGGGAAAAGGACAGAGGAAAGGAGGGGGAGCGAGGATCAGAGTTGATAGGAGGGATAAATGGAGGGAGAGAGGGCATCATCTGGGAGGGGGAGTTGATGGAAGCCACCTTGGGAAAGGAGATGTAGGGTGTAGAGATGGAGGGTTGGGGGGACACAACAGTGAAGACGTGTCAGGGGGCAGGGATGGGAGAGGAGCAACCAGGGGGTGAGGGGGTTCAAGGCGGTGGGAGGTGTAGAGGATGCGGATATGCTCGAGGAATAGGAGCAGATGGGGGAAAGGAATGAGATCATAGAGGATCCGCGTGGGGGACGGGAGGCGTATACAGAAGGCGAGGCGGAGTGTATGACGCTCAAGGATCTGGAGGGACTTATAGAATTTGGGCCCTGTCGAGCTCATAGCGGCCCTTAAATGCACGTGAACAGGCAACTTTTCCCCTTTCCCATCAGAGAGAGACACCAAAACTGCGATTGCCACAGCGGCGCCACCGCCAGAAACGGAGGGCGACTGCTTCACACTACGCGCTGCGGCGCGCTCTTCAAAACAGCAATTTTTACCACGGCTCAGTTTGTTATTAAAATCTCTGTGTCAAATTTTTCTATAAGTAGAGGAGACGCTGAAGAATGCATTTTGAAGCCACAAACGCAACGGAGAATGCAACACTACCTACTATCAACTGGTCAATTCTTTGTCGTGGCGGATGGCAGTGCGGCTGCCGCCTCACGATTTCCGCTCCGCTACGGCCGGTGCGGCTGGGAAGCGGCGAAATTCCGCAGCCGCGGGCGTGTGGACCGCGGCGTCCATTCACCGCGCAGCTGCCGTTCCGCAAACAGGCCGCCCGTGTGACCCTAGGCTGACGCTGGCTGCCGACGAGTGCAGTGGCCGCCCGAGAGCCTCCGAGCCGCCGAGCCGCCGGGACGTCCACAGCTTTTTTAGCGTTTCATTTCCCGCCCGCTGATGTAACGCGCGGCCATCTGGCGCGCGGGCAGGTGGGCCGCCCCGAACTGCGCCGCTCCGGCTCTGGAATGTCAGCACAGCACGGCACGGCAAGGCACACATTACGCAAACACCGACTCAGCGTTTCGCTGCCTCTGTCGAGCCGCGCTGCGTGGTGCGTGGGGCTGGCGAGGTACAGCCGCCGCGCCGCCGGGCGGCAGCCACTGACCGCGTCATTCGCCGGGTCTGCGCGGCGGGAACCTCGGCCGAGACCAAAGGCCGCTTTGAAAGAGCGACTTTCTGGTAAACGCGACTTATCCAGGGTGCGCGACACGTGCCTGCACTTAAACACCCATTCAAAAGAGCGACTTTCTTGCTTCTGTTCTCGAGTATTGCTCGAGTGTTAGGGATCCCCACCAGGTCGGATTAAAGTAGGACATCGAAGCAAATCAGAGGCGGCCTGCTAGATTTATTACCGGCAAGTTCAGGCAACATTCATGTGTTATGGTGATGTGATCAAATCGAAATTTATGGAGAGAAGGCGACGTTCTTTTCGAGGAATACTATTGTCAAACTTTAGAGAACCGACATTTCAAAGCTGACTGCAGAATCATCCTACTGCCACCAACATACGTTTCACGTAAGGGCGGCGAAGATACAAGAAATTAGGGCTCAATACAGAGGCGTGTAGAGAGTCGTTCTATCCTCTCTCTGTCTGCGAGTGGAACTGGAAAGGAAGTGAGTAGTGGTGGTACACGGTACCCACGGCCACGAGCCGTACGAAGGGTTTCAGAGTACATATGTAGAAAGTGGCACGGCATTTGGTATTGTAATAGAACTGGTTACGGTGAAGTAGATGTACTAATCGATCTTGGATCATATGAAGTGACCGATTCCAAATTCAAGACTCAAAAGCGGTTCTAGGCGCTTCAGTCTGGAACTGCGCAACCGCTACGGTCGCAGGTTCGAATCCTGCCTCGGTCATGGATGTGTGTGATGTCCTTAGCTCAGTTAGGTTTAAGTAGTTCTAAGTTCTAGGGGACTGATGACGTCAGAAATTAAGTCCCATACTGCTCAGAGCCATTTGAACCACTTGAAGACTCAAAACCAATACCACATAGCTGTACGAAAATGTTTAAAGGTTCACTTTTATAAACACTTAATGTAATTATAATGATGATTATGGACTTCTTGAAAAGATAAACAATTATTTGTATTTTATTTATGAGATGTTATGTTCCAAGTATGATTTTGCACAAATGGGATTAGGAAAGAATTGGGAAGAAAGCCGGCGGTGCCCTTTCAAAGGAACCATTCCAGCATTTGCCTGAAGCGTTTTAGGGAAATCACGAGGAACCTAAAGCAGCACGGCCAGACGCGGATTTGAACCGTCGCCCTCCCGAATGTGAGTCCAGCGTGATAACCACTGCGCCACCTCGATCTCCGTCTGGGAACAGAGGCGACAGCAGGTCGCTGTGAGCTGCCGTCTTCAGCCGATTTGACGCCCAGAGTTTGCTTCAGTGGGAGCACGCCCCTCGCCCTGTACTTCAGAGAGACGGTTCTAACAGCAGTGCTCTGCGTGCTTCATGCTGATCATTTATGGTGACTGTTATTACCAGCACCGGCACCTTAGGTTAGTCCTTGGTCAGAATTTAATCGGATCACTGCAGCTATCTGTCTCAGGCCAAGCAGCAAAAATGGAATGATCGTGCGGCGTTGTTGGCCGGGAGGCTCCAACGGGGGAAATTCGGGAGCCGGGTGCACTTTGGGCGACTTGAGCGTCGGTGGTGATGAGATGATGAGGATAGCACAACAACCAGTCCGCGAGCGGAGAAATTCTCCAACCCGGCCGGGAATTGAACTCGGACACGTAGCGTGGTAGGCAAACATGTTACCACTTAGCTAAGCAGGCGGAAAGCCCAGCAGTGCATTTCTCAGTGTAACGGTCAGGCCAAGAGTTATTGCGTTCACTTAGAAGCTCGCGAGTCATTTTTACCATCTCAGTCCCGTCTAAAGAGCATGTTTTCAATACTTTTAAGTATGAAAACCAGCAGGTTCACTTGTGTACCCATGCTGTGCAGTTTTGTAATATTAACGGAGGTTGTTAGATTGCCAGATGCTATATTTGTTTGTAATTGGATGAGGTAATGTCTTCATACGAAACTTTCTTCTGCTAACACCTTCAATTAATGCCATTTTTAATACCATGTGATTCTCCATTTCAGGATCCACAGTTAGGGCCATAAATGCTTCACGTTAGTTAGTCCGTTTGTGCACAGTAATTCAGCTTGGGTCTTATAGATGTGTCTCGCTCTAAATTAATTTTCTGGCTCAGGGTAACCATTTGAAAAACATGAAGAGTTTTGCAAAACCACTTCTCGTCTGAAGCCAGTCTACTGCAGCATTCCAGGCTTTTATCCCTTTACTGAACCTCACCTAACGAGTGGTCGTTTTCGTTTATAAACTGTTGTGACTTGGCAAGACAGCCAAGCCACTAGGAGGTGAAACCGAAAGGCACGCGTTTACGCTCACGCAGGCTGGCGTGAGGTCTGGAACAGTTAAAGGATTTGAGTCTAACAAATAAAGTACGTAGCTGTTGGAATACTTAACTTTAATCCATAATTGGGGAACATCGGTCTGACGGTACATCACAAGATAAATAGCAATTGATAATGGCGCCTTGCTAGGTCGTAGCAAATGACGTAGCTGAAGGCTATGCTAACTATCGTCTCGGCAAATGAGAGCGTAATTTGTCAGTGAACCATCGCTAGCAAAGTCGGCTGTACAACTGGGGCGAGTGCTAGGAAGTCTCTCTAGACCTGCCGTGTGGCGGCGCTCGGTCTGCAGTCACTGACAGTGGCGACACGCGGGTCCGACGTATACTAACGCACCGCGGCCGATTTAAAGGCTACCACCTAGCAAGTGTGGTGTCTGGCGGTGACACCACATAAACCACCGGAAAAACTGCGTCTGTTGTGAGAGCGGTCAGCTGTGCAGTCTGACACCTGAACGGTGAGAGTCAGGTTATGATGGGCCGTTATTTTTGCCGTAAAAAAAATCGAAATATAATAACAGAAAGTGGGAACACGGAATGATGATAAATTTTATTAATGACCAAAGCAAAATTCGTAGTGGATGTTGTTGATGAAGATCAGTGGGGCGTGAGCGGAAGACGGCCTAACGGTGTGCGGGACCGTAGCCCAGCTTCATGGAGACGGTTGCGAATGGTCCTCGCCGGTACCCCAGGAGCAACAGTGTCCCTAATTTGCTGGGAAGTGGCGGTGCGGTCCCCTAAGGCACTGCGTAGGATCCTACGGTCTTGGCGTGCATCCGTGCGTCGCTGCGGTCCGGTCCCAGGTCGACGGGCACGTGCACCTTCTGCCGACCACTGGCGACAACATCGATGTACTGTGGAGACCTCACGCCCCACGTGTTGTGCAATTCGGCGGTACGTCCACCCGGCCTCCCGCATGCCCACTATACGCCCTCGCTCAAAGTCCGTCAACTGCACATACGGTTCACGTCCACGCTCTCGCGGCATGCTACCAGTGTTAAAGACTGCGATGGAGCTCCGTATGCCACGGCAAACTGGCTGACGCTGACGGCGGCGGTGCACAAATGCTGCGCAGCTAGCGCCATTCGACGGCCAACACCGCGGTTCCTGGTGTGTCCGCTGTGCCGTGCGTGTGATCATTGCTTGTACAGCCCTCTCGCAGTGTCCGGAGCAAGTATGGTGGGTCTGACACACCGGTGTCAATGTGTTCTTTTTTCCATTTCCAGGAGTGTATTTGAAAGTTGTACTATCCTCCAGAGTAGTCCCCGCATTGCCTATAACCCGTTGTCAGCGATGTGAAAGTCCTAAGATATCTCTTAGGACTTCAGATTTCATTACTAAATTCGAGATACTCGGTTCAGAACTGTTGTAAATATTCATCGGGCAATAGATCGCTCACCGCTCCATTCGAGCTATCAACAGAACTGAGGCTGCTAAGAGTATCCTACGACTTCCTCATCGCTGGCATCGGGTTGTACACTACTCTGTAGATCACAAAAACTTTGAAACATGCATCTGTTTTGTATAAGTTGTAAACAATTTGTTCCCACTATTAAAGTTCCAACTTTCGAACAATATATAAAAGGCAGTAAATTCCGTCTTTTTAATTTATACTTTGTAGATGGTGGGCAAAACAAAATCTGATGTAATTTTTCCGGCTTTTCCGGCGATCTTTTGACGTGTTGAATAATCTGGATCTCTACCGGATGTTCGCATCGTTCTCGCACGATATTTCGACGGCGTAACTCGCTGTCTTCTTCAGGTGCTAACCAAGAATGGTCCTTGGTTGGATAGAGACCAGTATTTTGTGTCTGGATAGTGCTGGGCGCTCCGTAACCGGTCCGCAACGCGTCGGGTGTTCCGTCCGTGGTCCGCGCCCGCCAGGAGCGGCTCCAATGGTCCTCTCTTGCCGCTGGTGTTCCGACTGCGATATCGGCGCAGCCGCCTGCCCTACCGCAAAATACCTGAAGAAGCTGATGGCACCACATGTGGACTCTGATCATGGTCAGTTTCGACGTGGTGCCACTGAATGACTCACTCGATCTTATCGCAGAGAAGTCTGATGGGGCTGTCCTCGATGCATTCAGTCACGTACTAACCTCGACGTACTTCCTACACGGGGGTCAGTTTTATGAGAAAACTGAAGGGGTGGCGATGGGAAACTCTGTCACCAGTGGTGGCCAACCTATTTATGGAAAGGTTTGAAGAGGAGACACTTACGTCGGCCACATACCAGACTAAATGCTTTTTCAAGTATGTGGATGATCCCTTTGTCATCTGACCCAACGGAGGGAGAAGCTGGGTGATTTTCTGGAACAATCATGTCACCCGAATATAAAATTCACGGTGGAACTGGAGAAGGATGGACAACCTATTCCTGGACATACCAGTCAAGAGGAAGGTAGATTGCACATTTGGGTACTGTGTGTACCGCAAAGCTACTCACACTGCCTTATACGCGCAAGCTGATGGCTACCATCTTCCGGCACGGAAGAACAGAGTGCTCAAAACTAGTCCACAGTGAGCGTACTCTGTCAGGTCCCGACAGTTTAGCGACGGGACGTTAAACCAATGTTTGTTCCTTCTTTCTTCCTTTTTTCTTGCAAGCTGGGTCTTGGACCCGGCTCTTCAGCTTGACGCTAGCGTTCGCCTTGACCGCCTCGGCCACCCGTGCACACTCCCTGGACCGACCCGAACTTCCAAATGTCTCCGCTTTCGTTTACATTCTATACTCGTACAGTTGATGTGCGTTCCGTGCAGGAAGATGCGCATGATTAAAGTTGAAGTCCAGTTACAGGGTGACAATTATTGAACTATATGAAAGAAAGGTAAAATAGTTACAAACTACTGCGTACACTCACTTTCAATATGCAAACGTCACTACAGATATTCGATATCCCTGCCATCATTGGCGATGATGTGGCGCAGACGAATAGCGAAATTCTGCATGACCCACTGAAGCGTCGGAACATCGATGCTGTCAGTGACCTACTGAATGGCTGTTTTCAGTTCAGCATTGATTTTGTGGTTATTGCTGTACACCTTGTCTTTAATAAAGCCTCACAAAAAGGAGTGTCATGTGTTCAGATGCGGAGAATATGGTGGCCAGTCGAGGCCCTGTCAATGGCCTCTGGGTACCCCAGAGGCGGTCCCGAAAGTGCTCCTCCAGGATATCAAACACTCTCCTGCTTCGATAATGTCGAGCTCCGATTTGCATGAACCACATCATACCGAAATCAGGTCACTTTGGATAATTGTGATGAAATCATCTTTCAAAACCTTCACAGTCTGTTCGCTGGTCAGCATGCCATCAAGGAATATCGCACCGATCCTTCCGTGACTGGACACTGCACACCACACAATCACCCGTCGAAGGTGAAGAGACTTTTCGATCGCGAAATGCGGATTCTCAGACCTCCAAAAATTCCAGTTTTGGCTATTGATGAACCCATCCGAATTACAGTGGGTTTCGTCGCTGAACCAAACCGTATAGCGCGTACTAGTTTCCATCATACCCCGCGGCCAACCGTGCAGTTTGAACGTCCCAACGTAAACCGTTCATAAGTGATGACGATTCTGTTTCATATTGTTCAATAATTGTCACCCTGTGTTAGGCACGACATACTAAACTGTAGTATCTGTTGTGTACTTTACAATGTCCTCCAGACATTCGTGCATGTTTTCCAAAACACTTCCAGTCTGAAAACTCTTGCGCAAGCATTGCCGCATACGTTTTCCACGAACTGTGCTTCGCGCAACACTCGACAATGAACTCACCCTCTTATTGTGAGCACCATTTTGCGTTGTTTTCAGCTGGTCACTACAAACGACACTCCTCTGTTACTCAAACACAATGACACAGTGAAGTACTCGAGACAGAACAGGTGGGCGATGCACATCCGCAGACATATCACAGCAACCGATTGATGCATCGAAATCCTGGCTACAAGCGTATCTCCTGTCCATTAAAATGATTCAGTTTCACTTCAGTCTCACAAATACGGTATTTTCCGACCAGTTTATTTTGGCCATCTTCAATCTTGTATTCTACGTAAGTGCCAGAGAACATAGAAATTTATTTTTCTTTTGAAACATATCTGACTTCAGTATTGAAATACTTTTCACTAAAAACTTATAACTATTTATGTTTTTACTAATGCATAGTGTAGGTTTTTTTTCTTTATACAGGTACTGTGCAATGTACAATGGTGTGCTGAAAAGTGATACCTATGAAATTTTTTTTTCAGTTCTCAATGTCAGATGAGTTATTACATGTCATGCACATTACTCTGTGGATTCTCACGCTTCACTGACACAAGTTACAACCCTTTGCCGCTAGAGGGCTCCGAATTGTAGCGTGCAACAAGGTGATCTGTCATGTAACTATGTCGGTGCGTGAGAAATAGCTGCGAGGCTGTCAGAAAACTAAAAGCACGACTTCAAAGTGTTCGTCCACACATGAAGCACCCTCTCTTTCAGCAAAACAATGATAGACCACACACACGAGCGCTGCTACATCTGCAGCAATCCGATGTCTTGGGTTCACTGTCATCGATCATCCTCCTATAGTCCCGAAACTGGCCCCACCAAATTTTCATCTATTACACAACCTTAAAGAACACTTGCGAGGACTTCTCTTTGATAGTGATGAAGCGGTGCCAACAGATATGGAGTTGTAGCTTCGTCAACGAAGTCAAACATTCAACAGTGATGGTATCAACAAACTGGTCTCCTATTGGAAGAAATATGTTCGTCGCTAGGGTCAAAATGTTGAGAAGTAAATATGTAAAAATTATGAATAAAGAGGTAGAATGTTAATAAAGTTGTTTTATTTAAAAATCTTTAAGTGTTTTCACATAAAAAAGCCGGAGGTATCACTTTTCAACACATCCTCGCATATATACCCTTTTACTTTCAGATATTTCGTTTCTTTCCTTTTGAAAACGCAATGTTTCTAATATATCACGAAAACGAAGGAAGCAAAAAATAAGGACTGAGTAGACACAAAAGTGCCAAATTCATCACTGTAATTGCGGCGAGCGTAGATTAACCTCCCCCGTTAGCAGACGACGCTACAGGACCATGTTCCTGCGCGAGTATAGTCTTCACAGTCTTCAGGATACTCAAGATTTTAGAACTCCACACAGGGCACAGTCTCAGTCTGGAACCGCGCCACCGCTACGGTCGCAGGTTCGAATCCTGCCTCTGGCATGGATGTGTGTGATGTCCTTAGGTTAGTTAGGTTTAAGTAGTTCTAAGTTCTAGGGAACTGATGACCTCAGATGTCAAGTCCCTTAGTGCTCAGAGCCATTTGAACCATGTGAACCAGGGCACAGTCGACTGGTCACTGACGTCACACGTCCGCTCGCAGTGTGGTGTGTGGCTTTTCTCTTTTCTTAATATTTATTTTGTTGTTTATTAGTTTTCTGACACACTGTAAAGGTTACTTGAGGACTTGATATTTTTACTACTTGTATTGTCTCTCAAGAGACTGAATATCGGAGAGAAAAAAGATATTTAGGTTGTTTACTACCCGAACAAAGAAGACGCCAACACTGTGTGTAAATACGGATGTAAACAGGTGAGCTTTTTAATTAAAATTTCTTCAGAACTAAGATAGTCGGCTCTGTAGGAGAAAACGATAGTTCAGGTGTTCTCGCCAGCTGAAGATGAAGAGATAGAGTAGGTGTATGAGGCTATTGAATGGGTAATTCAATATGCAGTGGGAGACGAAAGTCTATTTGTCATGGAGAACTGGATTGCGGTTGTAATGGAAGGAATAGAAGAAATGGTTACAGGGGAGTGCGGTACTAGGAATGAGTGAGGAGAAATATTAATTCAGTTCTGAAATAGAGTTCACCTAGTAACAGCGAATACTCTGTTCAAGAAATCACAAGAAGAGGATACATACTTGGAAAAGGCCGGGAGACATAGTCAGGCAGAGAACCCGAAATCAGATACTGGATTGTAAGGCGTACCGAGAAGCAGATATAGACTCAGATCAGGATTTACTAGCGATGAAGAATGAGTTGATGTTTGAGAGGCTAGTCAGTACGAATCATGGCGCAAAGAAGTACGTTCCAGACTGTATCCCAATTACGTACCTTGCAGAGTATGCTGATGCAATAGCTCCATACGTAACAATCATATACAACTGTTTGCTCGACGAAAGATCTGTACCCAAAGACTGGAAAGTTGCACATGTCACACCGATATTCAAGAAAGGTAGTAGGAGTAATCCAGTAAATTACAGACCCATATCATTAACGTGGGATATGCAGCAGGATTTTGGAACATATATTGTGTTCGAACATTATCAATTACCTCGAAAAAATGACACACAGTCAACATGGATTTAGAAAACATCGTTCTTGTGAAATACAATTAGCTCTCTACTCGCACGAAGCGTCGATTGCTATTGACAAGGGATTTGAAACTGATCCCATATTTCTGGATTTCCGGAAGGCTTTTGACACTATACCACACAAGCGGCTTGTAATGAAATTGCGTGCTTCTGGAATATCGTCTCAGTTATGTGACTGTTATGAAACTGGATTCGTGATTTCCTGTCGGAGAGGTCACACTTCGTAGTAACTGACGGGAAGTCATCGAGTAAAGCAGAAGTGATTTCTCGCGTCCCCCAAGGTAGTGTTATAGGCCCTTTGCTATTCCTTATCTATATAAAAGATTTGGGATACAATCTGAGCACCCGTTCTAGGTTGTTTGCAGATGACGCTGTCGTTTATCGACTAATAAAGTCATGAGAAGATCAAAACAAATTGCAAAACCATTTAGTAAAGCTATCTGTATGGTGCGAAAATTGGCAATTGACCCTAAATAACGAAAATTGAGAGGTCATCCACATGAGCGCTAAAAGGAATCCGTTAATCTTCGGTTACACGATAAGTCAGTCAAATCTAAAGACCGTAAATTCAACTAAATACCTAGGAAATACAATTACGAACAATTTAAATTTGAAAGAACACAGAGAAAATGTTGTGGGGAAGGCTAGCCGAAGAATGCGTTTTATTGGAAGGACACTTAGAAAATGTAACAGATTTACTAAGAAGAATGCCTGCACTACTCTTGCCCGTCCTCTTTTAGAATACTGCTGCGCGGTGTGGGATCCTTACCAGATAGGAAAGACAGAGTACATCGAAAAAGTTCAAAGAAGGGCAGCACGTTTTGTATAATTGCGAAATAGGGGAGAGAGTGTCACTGAAATGATACAGGATTTGGGATGGACATGATTAAAACAAAGGCGTTGTTCGTTGGGAGTAATCTTCTCACGAAATTCCAATCACCAGTTTTTTCCTCCTAATGCGAAAATATTTTGTTCACGCCGACCTATATAGGGTGAAACGAGCACCATGATAAAATAAGGGAAATCGGAACTCGTACGGGAAGATATAGGTGTTCATTCTTTCCGCGCTCTGTATGAGATTGGAATAATAGAGAATTGTGAAGGTGGTTCGATGAACCCTCTGCCAGGCTATCCACGTAGATGTAGATGTAAACAGAAGTTGGAAAGAAAAACATAGGTACAAAGAAGGTAACTGCGAAGAAACCATGGGTAAAACCATAGGGAACAGATGAAATATTTCAGTTGATCGATGGAACGTGGGAGTACAAAAATGTTTACAGAAATGCAGGAATTCAGAAATATTTAGAAATGAAACAAATCAGAAGTGCAGGGAAGCTAAGGCGAAACTGCCTAATGATGAGACGTGAAGAAATCGAAAAAGAAATTATTGTCGGAAGGACTGACTCAGCATATGGAAAAGTCAAAACAACCTTCGGTGAAATTAAAAGTAATAGTGATAACATTAAGAGTGCAATGGGAGTTCCACTGTTAACTGCAGAGGAGAGAGAAGACAAGTGTAAAGAGTACATTGAAGACCTCTCCGTAGAGGAAGACTTGTCTGGTGACGTGACGGAAGAAGAAACAGGAAGTGATAAAGAAGACGTAGGGGACCCAGTATTCGAATAAGAATTTAAAAGAGCTTTGGAAGACTTAAGATCGAATAAGGCAGAAGGGGTAGATAATATTCCATCAGAATTTCTAAAATCATTGGGAGAGGTAGCAACAAAACGACTATTCACGTTGGCGTGCAGAATGTGTGAGTCTGGCGATATACCATCTGACTTTCGGTAAACGAGAATTATCGCACAATCAGTTTTACAAGCCGGCCGGAGTGGCCGAGCGGTTCTAGGCGCTACAGTGTGGAACCGCGCGACGGCTACGGTCGCAGGTTCGAATCCTGCCTCGGGCATGGATGTGTGTGATGTCCTTAGGTTAGTTAGGTTTAAGTAGTTCTAAGTTCTAGAGGACTGATGACCTGAGAAGTTAAGTCCCATAGTGCTCAGAGCCTTTTGAACCATCTGAATCAGCTTAAAAGGCCATGGATCCAAGCTATTGACAAGAATAGTACACAGAAGAACAGAAAGCTGGCCGAAGTGGCCGTGCGGTTGAAGGCGCTGCAGTCTGGAACCGCAAGACCGCTACGGTCGCAGGTTCGAATCCTGCCTCGGGCATGGATGTTTGTGATGTCCTTAGGTTAGTTAGGTTTAACTAGTTCTAAGTTCTAGGGGACTAATGACCTCAGCAGTTGAGTCCCATAATGCTCAGAGCCATTTGAACCATTTGAAGAACAGAAAAGAAAGTTCAGGATGTGTAAGATTAGAATCAGTTTCAGTTTAGGAAAAGCAAATGCACCAGAGGGGCAGTTCTGACGCCGTTGATTATGGAAGCAAGAGTAAAGAAAAATCAAGACAAGCTCATAGGATTTGTCGACTTGGAAAAAGCGTTCGATAATATGAAGTGGTGCAATATGTTCGAAAGTCTTAGATAAATAGGGGTAAGCTAAACAGAACGGCGGGTAACATGCAGTATATGCAGCAGCCTAGAGGAAACAATAAGGGTGGACGACCAAGTTCGAAGCGCTCAAATTAAAAACGGTTGTAAGATAGGAACGTAATCCTTCGCCCCTACTATTCAAGCTATTCATTCACGAAGCAATGATGGACGTAGGAAATGTTCAAGAGTGGAATTAAAATCCGAGGTGAAAGGATACCAGTGATAAGATTCGCTGATGACATTGCTATCCTCAGTGAAAATGAAGAATAATTAGAGGATTTGTTGAGTGGAATGAAGTCTAACAACACAGAAACGAAATGAGAATAAATCGAAGGAAGATGGAAGTAACGGGAAGTAGCAGAAATGAATCGCAGAAGAGAATCGCAGCATTTGAGGTGTAGTGTTAGAGAATAATGTTTAAAATTAGGTAGACTGGTAAGGTATGCAGAATCAGCAAGGACAGGAATATTTATAAATACTGACAAGAAAAACGGAACAACTTCCATGGTGCAAGAAGGAGCTGTAGAAGGTAAAAGCTGCAGCGGGAGACAGGGACTGGAAAACATCTAATAAGTAACTAAGGACGTAGGTTGAAGTATGGATGCCATCTGATGCTTAGAAGAAAGCAAGTTTCAACTGAACATACCGATATCGGAAGTCGACTCCGTCCGTGAATGTAATGATGATGTGGCGTGCGAAATCATACATGCACAAACTGAAAGTGAAAAAACCACTTACAAGAATTCTTTTGTGTTTATACTACACTTATAATGCAGGTTGGGTGAGATATATCTGTATCGTAGCCCAAGGTTAGGCTAGAAGTTGAAAATTTCGTTGTGAGTTACCATAGCAAACGAATATCACTACGAAAGCTTAGATGTAGTGCATTACCGATCTGTAGCGTAGCCTACGGCCTAGGTTGGTTGTAAGATACTGAAGCGGTATCGAACGCTTCAGTTAATCCGAAAAATAGAAGAGAAAAGCTAAGAAGGCGCTACTATTTATTGCCTCCTAAATATTATTTCATATTTGTTTACGTGTCTGTTCTCTAGACAAAATTATTATTTATGTTTTGGAATGGCTGGTCGATGCTTTTCAGATTCTTTCAGCTCTTGTCAAGAACATCCACTATGCATTTTGTGTTGGTCATTAAAAATGTCCACTATGAATTTCGATTTGGTCATTTCGTCATTGATAGCTCCATAATTTTTATCCTATATTTCGACTCTTTGTCGCAGAGTCTCAATTCCACTGTTTGGATGCCGAATTGCACACCAGACAGCTCTGACAACACACACAAATTTGGCGCCGACAGGTAAAGGAAAACGACTACTCGTGACGGTAGGCTACGGGCACTGGAGCACATTCATTTGTCGCGAGTAGCCTTTTAAGATAAGATGGCCCCTCCGTAAAAGGGGCTCTAGGTTTTCGTATGAGGTGCAACACATCAACGTTATTGTCAATGAATGAATGAATGAATGAATGAATGAAGCTAATGAGACATTACAGCAGATTGAGATGGAATTTTCTGCACTCAAAAGGTGTCATTCACTGCTAACAAAATCGAGACTGGGGGAAAAATAGATGATTTCATTTAGTGCTGTAGCGCAGAAGATACTACTGAACTGTCTTCCTCACCGTAACTACAATATCGCTTAAATTATTTGGCATATAATGTTGAACCTCCAAAGCTGCAACGTTGTCGAGCAAGTACTGTTCTACAAACAGCTGCCACGGCGGCCCGCTCTTCGCTGCTATACGCGACTACGATAAAGTAACTCCTGGAAAAATAACGACAAAAAACTGAAATTAACGTATTGGATATGTAGCGTCTCTAGGCAGGTCAAATATCTGTTCTTAATTTTAATTTAGGACAAAGTGATGTTAATTTTTAAAACATGTGAAAATTTCTCATATGAGAAGAAGCTTTAAACTTAGTTCGTTGTGCAATAGATCTTTCCATTGCTTTTGCTACGTAAGCTTAAGGAAACTGGACAGTTTTACAATCTATCAATGCTTAACTTCTAACAGGTGTGAAGTTCACTGTATCTACCTTTCACAAAAATTAAGTAAAAATTCTGGAATTAAAGCACGGTACTAATTTCTATATTGTCTCTATGTATGTCAAAAATTTATTCTTAATTTTAGTTTGGGCCGGAATAGATGAGATGTTCGCTCTCAGAATAACGTCCTATTTGATAATTGTTAGACACAATACTTTTGGCAGCTCATTGAGAGCCGATAATGCCAGTTTCCCACTAGTTTATTGGTGGCTGGAGCAGTAAAAATATCTTTTGTCGGACTTTATTTTGAATCAGTACACAATAAAATCCTAAAAAGAGGACAGAATTGGGACGATCACTTACTAAGAATAAAAAATACTAGACTTCCCAAAGCAGCGTTGGATTACATGCCGAGGAAAGAAGAGACGACCGAGGACACCAAGGAGACAACTGTGACGCCCGAACGGGCAAGAAGGTAAAATTCATGAAGTGAAGCAGAAGATTTTATATTCTTGATGGGTGCTATGATCTACAGGAAACGATCAACGTCAGTTTGACTACTGTCTGCCTCCACAGCAGAGCGGTCAGTGCATCTGACTTTTATGCGGCGGACCCAGGTTCAGTTCTCGGTTCTGTCAAGGATTTTTCTATGGTGGAAGAACTGGAACGGGGTGCATTCACCCTCGTGATGTCAACTGAGTAGCTACCTGATTGAGGAACCGCGGCTCCAAGATCTGGAAAGTCGGCCGCGACCAGGAGAGTGGTGTGCCGGCCAAATGCCGCTCCATATCGCAGCAGCATGAGGCAGAGGACGACACGATTACCTGGCGACATCGCGTGTTCTTCGGAGCCTGATACAGACGTTCACCATTCTCCCATATGTCTCGCATATGTCATCATCTCCGCAGTTCTATCCTGGAAGCTCGTGGTAATACGTCTTCCCTTATCTCCACGATTGTAGTTACCGGAAAAGAAAATAAAGGAATGGGGTAAAAGTACGCAGGTCTATTGGGATAGAAGTTAGCATCGTGTTATTTTAGCCCATCAAGAAATTTGCGAACTTTTACCCCACAACCTCTACTTTGACCTGTGTAGTCCCTCCTGACATAGACAAGCATTTTTTGTTGGTGTTTATTTACTTTAGATGCCTACCCACCTTAGAGAACTTAAATTAATTTTTCATTGGAAGAAGAAGAAGCAATAGTTCAGCACTATATTTCCCCCCAATAAACGCTTTTAGGTCCTCCGAGAAATACTTTTTGCTCTAACTCACAGATGATTATATTTACTTTTGTAAATCACCGAAAAATAAAGGGTTCCTAATTTATTTTCCGTGTATTTATTTGTAATCATTTTTGTTTTCTTCAGTATACGCTGCGCATTCCTACCTCAGGCCCAAATACTCTAACCCTCAGTATTGGGAACGAGAACGCAAAATTATTTTTTTGGAAAAACCTTTATTACTCATCTAATAATAATTAGATGACAATGAAACTTCTACGCAATGTTACTAAGGTGTCAAACTAGGTGTTGCGAGCTTAATTGATACAGTATTGCTGCAGTTGTTTTTAAAAACGTTTAGTAAAACCGAAAATTCCTTTCTTTACCCACTTGCCCTACACAGTTTCAAACTGTAACACTTGACTTACCGTATTAAACCTTTAACATAATGTTATTGCTTTTAGAGAGTAGATTACGACAGAACTTTTAATTTTTATTTAGGTCAGTAATTGTATGAAATATTGGAAGTAAAAATTTTTGCCCCTAAAAGCTTTCAGATAGGCAAACTGTTATTTTGACCACTGGAATAACAAACTCGAACGAAATCGTTCCATTCCCTCGTGACGAGTGACTCTAAAAAGTAACAAGGATATGAGTAAGCACTTGAAAATGCCAAATTACCGTCATAAGTTGACAGTGTGAAGTAAAAGACTTCTATCACAGCAAAGCCAAGGCTGGAACTGTTTTTAATAGTTTTTTAGTTTTCTCATCGATATTAAAAAAGCAATGGATTGCTGGCGGTGCTTCTATACAATGACTGTTCTGTCACCAGACATGATAAAAATGAACTTCTTCTTCTGGCGGCATTTGAAGTAAGTTTACCCTAGCCCAGTCGATATTTCTCGGTACGTGATTGTCAGGATTACAGCAGCCACAGGAGCAGTATGCTGAAGTCTTGGAGTTCTTGAGTGAGTACACCCAACCATGACCATGGTTAACGTCTTGAGCAATACCTGCAAGACAAGAGTTCTTCATTTTTTACGTTCTGTTCTGTAAACTGCGAGGAATAGATTGTCCTAATCCTGAGGAATGTTGCGTTACTCAGTGTTTCTTGTTGTGCGATTTAGTGATTGCATATTATAGGCTTTTTCAGTGTTGGAAGGTACATGATTAGGCTTTTCCCGGAGGCCTCTGAGGCCTTACACCACAGTACTCATAAAATATCCCTAAACAAGCTAATAAATTTTGTCGATGGACTTTGGCTGCAATCTGAATACTTTAGACACTTTTGTGAAAAAGGAACCAATCAAATGCAAGCAGATCGTAATTTTTTCTGGCTGATTTGCTTCGAGCAACTGAGAGTTTTCAGTGTGATGTTCGCAACTACGGCCCCCAGTAACTTAATTAGTTCTTTGGCTAGTCTGTGCAGCGTTAAAACGTTATCCCTCCGTGGAGCAGATTGAGACAGCGCTATATATAACTTAATGAACTATACTTCGTTGATTCTAGACTTTCACCACTGGAATTATTCGTACCGTCTCATCTACCGAGCACGAAACGGCGCCTGAGCGCTAGACTCCCGTCGCTGTCAGCGAAACTTGCGGCCTGCCTAGCGGTAAAGGGGACAGAATGCTGTACGTCATTTCAAGTTCGTCTCAGATTTTAATTTTTAATTACGAACTACATCAAATCATTTGTGATTTTTGCTGCAGTAATTCGTGCCTTTGATAAACGAGAGACAGAGAGAGCTGCTGGAGTAAATTTTCTACGCCTTGATAAGCGAAATAAGGTGGAGATTAAAGTTTAAGACGACAGGCCTGTAGGATTGACAATAATTATAATGCATCGAGTACGTACACAATAAAAAACGGGAAAAAAGAAGAAAAAGGAGCAAGGATATAATATGTGTCGAAGACTGGTAACGAAGATTACTGCGTATGTGGACTCAGCGAGTAGTTTAGGAATAGCTGTCATTATTTCAAAAGCTTAAGTCATTATATTTGAAATTGGGGAAATGTTTTAACTTCTCAGATGTTGTGTCATTTTATTCCATTTCGAGCACTTCGAATAGAGAAAGCCTTTCGATAACCTCTATTTCGTGAGGAAGCACTGATAGTAATTTGGAATGTAAGGATCTGATGAACGTTTGTATGTAAGGACTGTATTTGAAGATTGATATTTAAGCCTGTAAGTCAACAAAACAAAACTCCTGGTAAGTATGCCTTATGTAACCAGGATAATTATCTGTAGGAAGCAGTAACGTGATGAAACATAAATCTCTTGGTAATTTATCTTAAACTGGAATTTAAGGCAAGACTCCTTGGTTGTCACTTCGATGTAGGAAGTTGGAATGACCGAAGATAGGCAAAACTAGTCTCCGGACGGTTTCCATTTGGATGTAGCTGAAGGAAAGTATTTGCAAAATATGACATGAGGCAGTAAACCATATACATTTCGGCATACGGGTACAATATTTTCATTCCAGTCAGAGTGTCCGTACGGTATTTTATCAAGATCCCTAAATGAGCAACTGAACTGGATTTATGTGTTATTTAGAAAGACATGTGGAAAGGAATCACGCATATGTGAACTAATTAGATGTTGCTGCATTGTGAACATTTTAGTGGACTTCATCCTTTCTGTTTTCGTGCACATCCATTAACAACTGGGACATCTTCGTTAACAGAATTTATATCTCGACTGACGCTCTGTTACAGCTGATAGACTGAGAGTATGGAAGATCTGTCATTAACATACAGGGTAAATAACAAAGACCCCAATAACAATACTTGACGGATAACCTATATTATGGTTGGCTGTTTGATTTGGGAGAGGGGACCAAACAACGAGGCGATCGATCCCTTATGTTATGGCTCTCCATTGCCTTTTTCGTTCCACTGGTTATGCACTGTTGGCGCTCTGCAAGATATGATTCACATTATTTCTGAGTCGTGACCAGAAAATGAGTTTTTCCTGTTTAGGATTAGTGCGCCGGAATCCACAGCGTCGATAGCGTTGTTGAGACTGGGCGCGATTTGTTTATTCATAACCATCTTCTCGTCGCAGGTCTTTTTGATTAGAGACTTTCAAGAATGAAATTGTTCTTCATTGAAGGAAAATGGAAACATACGTTATCGAGTCATATTTTTATGGTAAATATTAGCTGTTATTGAAAGTAACAAACAACTGCAGCACACACAAATCTAGAAGAACTGGATGTGGTTCACTTCCATTGGGGCCATTCTGTCTGCAGAGATTTTCGAAGATGGTGAAGAGTAAGCGGCAGAGGATCCACGTACGGAACCTAACGATCGATTTTTCTCCAGGGCGAAATGTAGGCTAAACAAGTACTTCAGTGCTTCTCTAGCCCTTAGCGACAACTTAAATCCAGGTATCAAGTAGTATTACAGTATTATTCTTTTTTGACTGCTGCAGTGCACATCTCACCCTCTTCCCTGTGTTTGTGATTGTAATCTGTTTCACTGATGCATATCTCAAAATTCGGAAATCAGATTCAACTTTCTCTCCTCCAATGCCTCCACAAATTAAATGATGAGTGTTATTTCTAGACAGGTATTCGAATCGAGTACTAGGAAGATACCGCATTAGTGGGTTTTAGAAAGATCTGCTATGGAAACGGGACAGCTCAGATCATCAGATGTAAAAATTAATTGACTAGGAAGTTGGAATTTTGCCATTAACTTGTTAAGGCGTTTCACACCAAATTTTCCCAACAATTTCCTTGCAAATGATGTCAAAGTCGTCGAGTCTTTGAGAACCAAGATTCTTTCGCTTTATGAGATGCAAGGACTTGCGAGGAAGTGTTCATCGTTTATAGCAGCGATTAGGTAACACAAATCTAATGAATGATGACGGTTCTTTTTTGGTGGGCAACCAGTCTTCTGAGTGGTTCGACGCGGCCCGGCACGAATTTCTGTTGTGTCAAACAGGTCAACTGAGTAGCATCTCTACCCTATGTCAATTAATTGTTGGATGTATTCTAGTCTCTGCCTTTCCATACAGTTTTTACCCTCTAGTACTACGGCAGTTATTACTCGACCTCTTGAGAAATGTCCCATCACCCTGCCGCTTCTCCTCCTCTTCAGTGTTCTGCATATATTCCATTCCTCGTTGGTAATACAAAGAACCTACTCATGTCTGTAACACCAAATTTGAAACGTTTCGATTCTCTTCTTCTACGGTATTCCCATAATCCATGATTCAATTCCATGAAATAATGTGCTCAGACCCTACATTCTCTGACATTTGTTCCTCAGTTTAAGGGCCAAGTTTGATACTAACAGACTTCTGTTGGCCAGAAATACCCTCTCTAACTGCGCTAACCTTCTCTTTATGTCGTTGCTTCGGCTGTCATATGTTATTTTGCTTCCAATGTAGCAGAATTTCTTAACTTCATCTACTTCGTGGTCCCCACTGGTGTTTCTAGCTCTCCGAGACCCATACTGGTGGTCATGTAATGGGTCAGTCTTTTTTTTAAATTTTGCTGTGTGCAGAGTTTTTCACAGTTCCTGTTAAAGGCATCTAGTTATTTCTGATGCCTTTCTATTTATCGACCGTGACTGTCTCAAGAAATATGTAAAGGTTTTTTTTTTTATATTATCGCTACCATTCACAAAATTTGTCAACTATTATATTTCTTCTTTATTTTGCGACATGTTTCGAGGGTTATACGTCATCTTCAGGCTAAATGGAATTACAAAAACAACTTGACAATAAGGTCATACTGATGTTACATAGTTTTTTCGTAAATGCTGTGGTCATCCTGTGGAAGAAGAGGAAATTTAGTTAGAGGCGATGACACTTTGGAAGCTGGACTCATGTCCAGTTGTTGTCGAGACGACTTCGTAGATAAAGTTCTGATAATGAATCCATATCTGGGAAAGCTCAGTTTAGAAATAAAAGAAGTTTGAAGATCGGATCACTTTCAAATCTGCCGCTGAACGGTACACATGCTGTGGAGACAAAACCATTAAATACTTACTTTTAATTAAAAAAATATATTGTTGTGAAATCCACGTCTATAATTTTGAAAAGTAATGCAAATACGTGGCCCTTCAAGCACATTTAGTATAAACAAACGAACGTGTGTTACATATTGTCGAATATGGTGACGACCGCGGAAAACTATACAGTTCTTAACTGATATCAGTGACGGCTGGCAGACGTCTGGCAACCTGGTATCGCGCTTTCATCTGTTTCCACCTAGTAGTTATTACGTTGTGTTACTTCATCTTCATAGTCCTTAAGCTTTGCAGGCAGTGTATGTGTACAACACAAAAGGGAGAATGGTTCAAATGGCTCTGAGCACTACGGGCCTTAACTTCTTTGGTCATCAGTCCCCTAGAACTTCGAACTACTTAAATGTAACTAACCTAAGGACATCACACACATCCATACCCGAGACAGGATTCGAACCTGCACCTGAACCGTAGCGGTCGCGCGGTTTCAGACTGTAGCGTCTAGAACCGCTCGGCCACTTCGGCCGTCACAAAAGGGAGAATATATTATTAAATTTGTAGGTGGTTTGGGGGTATACAGGCTGTGGCATGGAATCGAACAGAGCGTGGATGGCAGATTCTTATACGTCTCCACACTGTTTCATGTCTGTGCCAGAGTTCACCAATTGCAGTGGCCTAC
Source organism: Schistocerca serialis cubense (assembly GCF_023864345.2). NCBI lineage: Eukaryota > Metazoa > Arthropoda > Insecta > Orthoptera > Acrididae > Schistocerca > Schistocerca serialis. The sequence goes on from NC_064639.1 coordinate 467,895,829, forward strand.
CAATCTCACGGTAACCCATGACCATGTGTTTTCTCTGTTGTGTACTGCTTTGTTCACAATGGTAGGGTGGGATGAACTACAGCGTGGTGCAGCAGCTGTCGGTTTAGGGAAGCTGCACGGGAGCAGAAATGATTAGCCAACACGTAAATACAGTAAACAGAAGTTTTCCTTAACTTGTAGCTTTAACTAAACGTTGCGAAGGAGCTTTACAAAAGAACATACAGCTATTACAAGACTCAAACTAAGGAGTTTCGTGCAGTGTGAGGCTATCAAAAAATGGTTCAAATGGCTCTGAGCACTATGGGACTTAACATCTACGGTCATCAGTCCCCTAGAACTTAGAACTACTTAAACCTAACTAACCTAAGGACATCACACACATCCATGCCCGAGGCAGGATTCGAACCTGCGACCGTAGCAGTCGCGCGGTTCCGGACTGAGCGCCTAGAACCGCTAGACCACCGCGGCCGGCTGTGTGAGGCTATCGCTACTAAGTCATGAGGGAACTGTCGGAGGCTGACTAAGACTGAAGACTGTCGAAGACTGCGACTGAGACTTGTCTGTAAAGCTGCCGCCGGCCATACTATACTGAGGCTGAAGGTGTGGCTCCGTGGGCGCGCATCATTGGATCTGCTGTTTCCCCAGGCGATCACTGTCGGCGTCTGCCGGAAACGCACGTTTCTGTTGCTAACTGTGAGGCGACAGTGGAGGTGGTATCGATCTATGATACCATATTCGCCACCCTTAACATGTCAGAAGTGTAGCGCCTGCTGTCAAAATTACCAGCTACCTGAACGGATCATGTTGTGTATCCAGTGGCATCCGATATCTTAAGTTCTGTCATAAAGTCGCGCAGGAGCTCATCGATAATTATGTAAAACTGACCATGTCTTATGTCACAGCTTCATTAAGCCACTAAAATCAACAGATTGTTGTTGAGTATTATACAGGATGATTCAAAAAGAATACCACAACTTTAAGAATTTAAAACTCTGCAACGACAAAAGGCAGAGCTAAGCACTATCTGTCGGCGAATTAAGGGAGCTATAAAGTTTCATTTAGTTGTACATTTGTTCGCCATTTCAGCCAATAAAGTTTTTGGTCCCTTTTTCTTCGAAGGTGCTACTGTAACTGGACTACAGTATCTGGAGATGTTAGAGAATTGGCTGTTCCCTCAGCTCGAACAAGAAGCACAACAATTCATATTTCAGCAGGATGGAGCGCCACCACATTGGCACTTATCTGTCCGTAACTACCTGAACGTCAACTACCCGAGGCGATGGATCGGCCGCCAGGCAGCCCGTGACAGGGCACTTCATCACTGGCCTCCAAGAAGCCCTGATCTTACCCCCTGCGATTTTTTCTTATGGGGGTATGTTAAGGATATGGTGTTTCGGCCACCTCTCCCAGCCACCATTGATGATTTGAAACGAGAAATAACAGCAGCTATCCAAACTGTTACGCCTGATATGCTACAGAGAGTGTGGAACGAGTTGGAGTATCGGGTTGATATTGCTCGTGTGTCTGGAGGGGGCCATATTGAACATCTCTAAACTTGTTTTTGAGTGAAAAAAAACCTTTTTAAATACTCTTTGTAATGATGTGTAACAGAAGGTTATATTATGTTTCTTTCATTAAATACACATTTTTAAAGTGGTGGCATTCTTTTTGAATCACCCTGTATTTGATAACGCATTTCAAGCGTAGCTTACCGTCAGAACATCCGACAATACATAAACTGCATACACACATACACTGTGTCACATAATTAGTTTCTTGACGTCTGTGACCTGTTGTGCATATTGTCTTTTCAAAAAAAACTACCAGTTGGCTGAGCACTGATGCCAAGAATGTAATTATGTGACACTGTCACAGTATGTTCTCCAAGTAAGTCTCAGGGAATGTTTTGTATTGCGTGTGCCTCAGTTCTAAATAAGTGTTTCGTTGCTGGTTAAGTGGTTCTCATGGTATCATATCTCTTACCTCGTCTTTATCTATTTCTTCTGCCATTTCTTAAGTCGGAAGTAATGAAGTACGTTAGCAGCCAAAAGCAAAAATTTTCTGACAAATAAACTGAAATTTATCTTCCTTCGTGCAGTGTCTTGAAAGCTCTTTGGGACTAATAATCAAATGTTTCAATTAATAGAACGTATTCATTCATGTCTGATCCACAAACGACTGCCTTGAGTTATGGGAAAAGTTTGATGTCATGAAACTAAAGCAGGTATTTCCACAGGAATAGTGTTGGTTTGTTAGCACCAATCTTCTCCTCCACGTGAGTTGCCAAATGATTCTCCTCTTGTTTAGAGACACTTAATGGTTCAAATGGCTCTGAGCACTATGGGACTTAACATCTATGGTCATCAGTCCCCTAGAAGTTAGAACTACTTAAATCTAAGTAACCTAAGGACAGCACGCAACACCCAGTCATCACGAGGCAGAGAAATTCCCTGACGCCGCCGGGAATCGAACACGGGAACCCGGGGACACTTAATGAATTCAAATAATGTGTGACGTCAACAATAAAAGATTTCGTCACCACTCTACTTAAGCTCATCTCAATTTTATTCCTGACCAGTTCAGCCAGCACCCACTGTCATACTATGTCAGAAAACAAGTACATCATATCATCTTTGAGGTTGACATTATAATGAAGTTATAATAACTGTCTTTCCAGCTCACAACAGTGCGATGGCCTTTTAAGCCCTTTGTTTGGCCTTTAAACGATACGGTAAGTAAAGTAAATCCCATTCAGCATTGAATGAGTGACTTCTGCACTTTTTACTTTTTGGACAAGTGCTTGGACGCCATAGTACTCATGCAGAACGTAAACGTAATTTTAGTCAGTAACTGCTCGGTGTCTGACAAAGAGAATGTTCAGGTACAGCGACGCCTGGCTGGAGCCATCACTTCCTCCCCGTACCTCAGCCGAGCTGGCCACTGCGCTCGGAGCGCTAGGCGGGAGCGCGGTCGGAGCGCGGCCAGGTTTGTTATATTGTATCCATTTTCTGTATTTCAGTCAGTCGTTGTCGAATATTCCGTTGTGAAACTTTCCAACCGCCTCTGGTTCTTTCAGTCTCACCTTGCACAGGCGCAATTCGTGCTCAAGTCTCTGAGACAGAGCTGCCCCAAATTATACACACCGAAGCGCCAAGGAAACTCGTATAGGCATGCCTATTCACATACAGTGATATGTAAACAGACAGAATACGGCGCTACAGTCGCCAGCACCTTTACAAGACAACAAGCGTCTGGCGCAGTTGTTAGATGTACAGATACAATGGCAGGTTATCAAGATTTAAATGAATTCGAACGTTGTGTTGCAGTCGGGGCACAAATGATGGGACACAGCATCTCCGAGGTAACGATGAACGGGATTTTCCCGCACGATCATTTAATGAGTGTACTGTGAATATCAGGAATCCAGTAAAACATCGAATCTCCAACATCGCTGCTGCCGGGCAAAGATCCTGCAAGAATGGGACCAACGACGATTAAAGAGAATCGTTCAACGTCACAGAAATGCAACCCTTCCGCAAATTGCTGGAGATTTCAATGCTGGGCCATCAACAAGTGTCAGCGTGCGAGCCATTCAATGAAACATCATGGGCTTTCGGAGCCGAAGGCCCAGTCGCGTAGCCTTGTTGACTGCACGACACGAAGCTTTACGCTTTGCCTGGGCCCGTCGACACCGACAATGGACTGCTGATAACTGGAAACATTTTGCCTGGTCGGACGAGTCTCGTTTCAAAGCGTATCGAGCGGATGGCTGTGTACGGGTATGGAGACAACCCCATGAATCCATGGGTCCTCCATGTCAGCAGGGGACTGTTCAAGCTGATGGAGGCTCTGTAATGCTGTGGGATGTGTGTAGTTGGAGTGATATGGGACCCCTGATATGTCTAGATACGACTCTGACAGGTGATGCGTACGTAACCATCCTGCCTGATCACCTGCATCCATTCCTGTCCATTACGCATTCCGATGGGCAATTCCAGCAGAACAATGCGACACGCCAAGCGTCCGGAATTGCTACAAAGTGGCTCCAGAAACACTCTTCTGAATTTAAACAATTCTGTTGGTCACCAAACTTCCCACACATTATTGAGCATATATGGGATGCCTTTCAACATGTTATTCAGATCTCCACTCCCTTCTTACCCTTGCGGATTTATGGATAGCCCTGCAGGATTCATGGTGTCATTTCCTTCCAGCACTACTTGAGACATTAGTCGAGTCCATGCCACGCAGTGATTTCCTGCTCTTGGGCTTTCATATAAGTACTTCTTTCTAGGAAGACGCCTTCGTTCTGTTGCAAAGTGAGGTTACTAAATGGTACACATATTAACCCTGAGATTTTTCGCAGCGACGTCCAGAAAAGCACGAATCTGCGCGTTGAGGCGTGGACGTGTCTGGCAGCTTTGCGCCCTGTCCCAGTGGACCTCACAATGCCCCAGAACGGTGACGGAAATTCTAGCGGGCGCTGTAGGTTTGTGTGCCCTTTGTCTCACTCGGTGAGCTGCCTGACCGCGGACAACCCAAGTTTACGCTCCTACGGGACTTCGGCTGACACTCGTAAATCCGACAGCTATGGTGCTGTACACGCCATTACTGCTGCTTAGCTGTGTATGTGATAATTTTAAAATATGCGTCTTAGAGGGCACTGATCTCCAAACTTTACCTATAAATCATCAAAAAAACAAATCCTCGTGAAAACAATGTCAATCGGCACGGTTTTGCATTCCCAAGCATGTAATGTACGTTGCGCCGGCATGCTGACATTAATGTTCTACAATTTTATGAGAACTAATGACTACAGTGCTCTCGGGTAAGCGGGCCACGTGAGCTGATGACTCATGTTTGCTGTTACGACTAGGGTCACGATCTCAGCCCAGTTAAGTACCACCATAGCTGCAGCCACCAGGAGCGCGAAATTGTGTAACGCAACGTGCAGAGTGATCCACGAGGGGGGGATATGTGCTTGACGAGACCAGCCAGATGTGTACAACTAGACGCTCTTCACAACGACTATTTGCAGTGGACTTGCCAACGTCTACACTAGCCTGCAGTAAAATGAGGGACCATTCTTTCCACTTAAGTGTCACAGTCTACCCTGCCTGACAAAAAAAGTGGACCAACCAACAGCACGGTCGGACGTCAACGTACTTTTTATAGATGCACATCAGCAGCGGGTATGTAAAGGATTAGAGTTTCAGTTTTCTGCGACACCTAGAAAGGCCACAAGAGTTATTAGTGCTGTTCGTTTTTATTTTTGTCCCGGGCTAGTTAGGATACAAGGAGAATCCCCGTATTCGTGTGGGATAGCTCTATCAGCGCCTGTCAGAGTTTGAAAGGGGCCTGACTGAAGGTTTCCATTTGGCCAGCTGATGTATCTGTGCAGTACCCAGATTTGTGGGGCATTCGAATGTGATAGTGACACGATGTTGGACTGCATGGGAACATGAGAGAAGTTATACTCATTGTCAATATACTGGTGGACTACTCGTAAGCCTGACCACCACAAGGGAGGATCGCTGTATTGTGCACCAAGTGCATCGTAATCCCTTCACATTTTCACCTGCAGAATGAGTAATGGACGCCCTGCAACACTGTGTGTCACTCCATACTTGCAGACTAGCAGTTGCAGACTAGCAGCCCCTGAACTGGGAAATTACCGTGCCATGCGTATGCTGCCCTCAACGCCGCAACACAGATAGTTGCGTTTGGAGTGGTGTCGTGACAGGGACGCATGGGCAGCTGGTGAATGGCGTCGCGCTGTGCTCAGCTTAGAATCACGGTTCTGCACTACCCCGGATGACCATCGTTGCCGAGGTTGGCTTCGACCTGAGCGAGTCCCTGTTCTCCCAATGCACACAGCGGTGTTGCTGCTGGCGTCACGGTGTGCGTAATCTTCGGTTATCACTCCAGGTTACGGCTGTCAGTGACTGAGGAAGCTCTGACGGCACACCAGTACCTCACGGATGTCCAGCGCCCTCTTTAGTTACTTCTCAAGCGACACAATTGTGATGATGCTATTTTTAGACAGAACAATGCTCGTCCAGAAATGGGTGAGACCTGGTAGTCAGGGGAAGAGAGGATTCGGTTACGATTGTGGATGGGGCCGTAGTCAGTTACTATTGGTTGCCTTCTATAGTTATACACATTTATTTCAAAGCAGTAATTCCAGACTCAACAAGAAATTTAAAAAAACCGCACATTATTAATGAAGGAATGAACTGTGTAAATAATAGTGTTTTTAGTGCATTACAATTTAGCAATCACCATAACGTACAGATACAACAGATGACGTTTTAAAATCAAGCGACTGTGATCACGGCTGAAGTCCTTATACGCCAAGAAGGGCAATAAATTAAGAATGTTTAAGAAGTCGCTGCAATTTACAGCCTACAAATATTAAAATATTACAGGTAAGTAGCCACAAACACAACAGAAGGCATCATAACCTTTAATATAGGCATTACAAGGTATTATAATAAATAATACAATAATAAAACACAAGGACCAGTCACAGGCGGTGCCCCAGGAATCGACCTCCGATAACAAACACTTTCCCGAGCGATGAGATAGGCAGCCAAGAGTTGCATTCACTTCACAAGATGGTAACTCAGACTAGTGGCATTCGAACGAATGACTAATGATAACTTGCTGAAGCTACCTGACGGCCGACAAACCAAATACAACGCTGGAACAATACGCCAAAGCCGGAACCGGCGCCGGCCAGAGTGTCCGAGCGGCTCTAGGCGCTTCAGTCTGGAACCGCGCGACTGCTGCGGTCGCAGGTTCGAATCCTGCCTCGGGCATGGATGTGTGTTATGTCCTTAGGTTAGTTAGGTTTAAGTAGTTCTAAGTTCTAGGCGACTCATGACCTCAGATGTTAAGTCCCATCGTGCTCAGAGCCATTTGAACCATTTTGAACCGGAACCGGCGGTCTGCACTACGTCCCAGAATACAGTGTTTAGAGCCCCTGGAACGAGAAAGGAATCACTAGTACCAGAGTAAAAAAAAAAATTACCAGCCGGCCTACAATAAAGAAAGCTGTCAAAACTACATGCCTTTCCAGACAGCAGTGGCAAGGCGAGGATAGTACACTGCCGTTGCATACACTAAACCCCAGGGCAGGTAACTGGGGCGTTAGCGGCCACCAGGCAGGAAAAATACCGCTGGTTGAACTTAACAAATTGTAACAAGCTGAAAGCAGTAAATAGTCATACGAAGTCGAGGAAAGCTAATCAGATCCGCCTTCTCCAAGCACTCCACTCGCTGCTCTTCGCCTCGGCGACACTTCGAGCAGCAACATGAATCCAAGTCACTGGAGAATCGCGAGATGTCACAATGGTGGAGGTCTCTCTCTCTACTTGAATTGAAATGCACTCATCTTAAAGCCTGCGGGATCCGGTTTACGACGAGGTCGTGCACCCTCGTGACCACAGCCCTTCCATCCGGCAGTCCATGCGCACCGCCAGCGGTCCCGGCATGTTTTGGCACTGAACTACCTGGCTGCTCCTGAGTCCCCAACCGAACTGCCATACTCACACGACATGGAAAAACAACAAAGTCGCCCCAAAGATAGGGCAACAGTACTACATATCGATAACCGCAGCTGCTGTCACTAGGGGAAAGGCAACGCTTGCGAAACCGAATGGCACCAGTCAACACGAGAAGAAGACAACCAACCGCAACCATACCAACTAAACGATACTGTATGGCCTGCAACAGAGGGCGGAAACCTACAAACAGCACCATCGCGAGCCGCAGCACGGCTCAATGGCACCTGTCCCTAAGAACTCTCTAAGTGACGTCGAAGTACTCCTGTCGCCAGCAAGATCCTAGATCTGTCCCCAGTGTGCGGAATCAGCTTAGACATCCGCTCCAGTGCTAGTATCCAGGATATGAAGTCCCACTTCAAGAGCTGTGGGTCAACCTGTCTCCGGCCAGGATACAACGGCTCTATGACACCCATTCTCAAACCAAGTGCAAAGGGGTGCAAAGAAATACATAAATGGCCTCATACTGCCAAGTTCTTTGCAAATTTCACTCTATTTTGTAATCACCCTCTCAACCTGTGAAGTTTCAGTTCGGTTCCTCCTCCCTTCCTGGGCCCTTTAATTCTTTTTTGAGGCAGTGTGCTTAGAAAAGTGGCAGTAGTCATCTTCAGATTTGACGAGCTTACAGTACACGTTATCATACGTAAAATGGATATGAAGCAATATGAAATCCCAATTGGACCATACAAACTTGTTTTGAACTGCTTAGTGACTTGCAGATGATCAGCGTCTGGTGCGAAGGTTGGTAGCTGACTCTAAACATAGATAAATATGGCGATGCAAATAAACGCAAAGATAGATAATTGTGGTGTAATACACGTAAATAAACGCAAAGATCTGATATCATTTGATTATGGCAGTCACTGGAATTAGTTACCTTCGTTTATTTAGCAGTATCTGTTTGGAACGACAAATGATTCTACCTGTGGGAAAGGCAGATGCTAGAGTCATATTCATTCGAAGAATCTTGAGAAAATATAATTCGTGGAAGAAAGATATCGCTTACAAGACCCTCTTTCGACATGTTCTCGAGTACTGTTCGTTAGTTTGAGATCATTATCAACTTAGATTAAGGAAGAGACATAACAGATTTAAAAAAGAATTTTGCTGTTAGTGACGAGTTTCTTTTGCTTGCGTGAGAGTGTCACATAAATGATCAGCTAAGTAAAATGGAAGACTTTCTGCACCGAGCAAAGCCTCACATTCTTCCAACAATAGTAAAGAAACATGATTATTCACCCACTTACACATCTGGTATAATGATCTTGAATCTAAGGTACTGTAGTTCAGACCTTACCGCGGACTACCAAAAGCGCACCATTCAGGAAGAGAGAGGGAGGGAAGAATATGGTAGTCGGAAAGGGCGGTAGGGGGGGTTGAGACTGCCACACCGTTTACGGTGTGCAGATACATGTGCAGACAGTGATTCGGGATTGCATGGTTCCTCAGGTGAAGGTCAGATTACGTCATTCATTATCACTACACATTAGTTCGAAAGCTGTTCTCGACCGTAAGCTAATAGTACCTCTTTAATTATGTTCCGAACAAAACGGTGATTGAGGCCCTGTTAATGATTTTTCTAACAGCATCACCTGCGGCCCGTAGCAGTAACGTTAATAAGCGATAGTATGTTACATTAAGGGCTGAGCAGGCGGTGGCTCCCACTAGGCTATTCGAACACCAACAGTAACAAAGCTACGAGGGCGTGTCGCACTTGTACATTGTAACATCAACTTGCTATACCTCATTAGATAAGAAGTAACTGCAAATAACTTTGTAACTTGTGATGAGATGGGTGATCGGTATACCACCCCACACACCAGAATCATGATGTAACATGTTGAGTATGCCTTATGGCTACCTTTTCTTCTTCTTTTTTATAAGAAGTCAAAAACCACCGCTCTGGATGTAGACAGCTTTTTATTAAAACCAATTTAGGCGCACCCTCGGGTGACCTAAGCAGGTATTACAAGGAAAGTATTTTACAATCTTTTTTGTTACACTGGCTTAGTACATATTATTATGAGAAGTAGAATAATCCTGGGCATTAGGTTGTTGTTGTTGTTGATATGGTCTTCAGTCCAAGGACTGGTTTGATGCAGCTCTCCATGCTACTCTATCCTGTGCAAGCTTCTTCATCTCCCAGTACCTACTACAGCCTACATCCTTCTGAATCTGCTTAGTGTATTCATCTCTTGGTCTCCCTCTAGGATTTTTACTCTCCACGCTGCCCTCAAATACTAAATTGGTGATCCCTCGATGTCTGAGAACATGTCCTACCAACCGATCCCTTCTTCTAGTCAAGTTGTGCCACAAGCTCCTCTTCTCTCCAATTCTATTCAATAGCTCATCATTAGTTAAGTGATCTACCCATCTAATCTTCAGCATTCTTCTGTAGCACAATATTTCGAAAGCTTCTATTCTCATTTTGTCCAAACTATTTATCGTCCATGTTTCACTTCTATACATGGCTACACTCCATACGAATACTTTCAGAAACAACTTCCTGACATTTAAATCTATATTCGATGTTAACAAATTTCTCTTCTTCAGAAACGCTTTCCTTGCCATTGTCAGTCTACATTTTATATCCTCTCTACTTCGACCATCATCAGTTATTTTGCTCCCCAAATAGCAAAACTCCTTTACTACTTTTAGTGTCTCATTTCCTAATCTAATTCCCTCAGCATCACCCGACTTAATTCGACTACATTCCGTTATCCTTGTTTTGTTTTTGTTGATGTTCATCTTATACCCTCCTTTCAAGACACTGTCCATTCCACGTATGTAAATTGTGTCTGCAACATTATTTTATGCTGTCTTGAAGCTTCTCCCCGTCCTTCACATCACCGATAAATTAAAATCCGCTAGAAGCATTTATCAGATAGATAAATAGGGGGTGTCCACTGAACTATCTAGAGCATTTAGGAAGCAGGCATGAGGAGAACCGCATTGACCGTGGTATCCGAAAACCCAATGAGATGGCGCTAGAGAAAGTGATGCTAGTACTACAAACGGCAAAACATGAAAGAGGGGGAGGTACTGTACATAAAAATCTATTACAGTTTTAATCAGCAAGTGATATAAAACACGTACGTTGGGAGGATGGGAAACCAATTCGGTAGATCCTTTACGATGCAGACTACTAATGTTTGTAATGGTTAGTATTCCACGCAATTTGAAGAGAAATGAACTCCAGACCATCATCTTCACACAGATGAATACCGTGAAAGAAATCGTCACCTTAGTGTGCGCGAGACTACAGTCATGGTGTTAGCCCACCGTCGTCCTATGGTTCTACAGACACGTCTTCGCCCTAGAATCTCATTTGAGTAGATTTGTCTTCAGTGATGAGACCGTCTTTAAACTAAGCCCCGATGACCAGCGAATACATGTGTGGAGATGTCCTGGACAGCAGTGGGGTACTAATCTGGTCCTTGTCCGCCTTATTGCCCGACAACCAGGAGTGATGGACTGGGTGCCATTTAATTTCAAAATGGTTCAAATGGCTCTGAGCACTATGGGACTTAACATCTATGGTCATCAGTCCCCTAGAACTTAGAACTACTTAAACCTAACTAACCTAAGGACAGCAAACAACACCCAGTCCTCACGAGGCAGAGAAAATCCCTGACCCCGCCGGGAATCGAACCCGGGAACCCGGGCGCGGGAAGCGAGAACGCTACCGCACGACCACGAGCTGCGGACCATTTAATTTCATAGAGGAATCATTTTGGTTGCCATCGACAGCAACCTTACAGCACAGTCGCACGTCGCCAATATTCTACGTGCCGTTTAGTCGCCCTTCATGGCGAGCCATCTTGGGCTTACATTTCAACGAGACACTGACCACCTGCACATGGCGAGATTTTCTACTGCTTGTCACCGTCTTTGTCAAACACCCTCTTGGCCAGCATGGTCTCCAATTGATTGTGGGGAGAGCCCTCCAACCTGCTCGGTCTTGACGGTTTAACGCGGCAGCTGCACAGAATTTGGCACGATATTCCTCAGGAGGACATCCAATGACACTATCAATCACTGCCAAGTCGAATAACTGCTTGCGTAAGGACGAGAGGTGGACCAACAAGTTGCTGACGTGCTCAGTTTGTAAAGCCCTTCCTCTTGAATGAACCGTCCAATTTATCTGAAATTATAATGATTCGTTTCCCTGTATATGTACATCACATATACCGACTTCTGTCCCATTCGGATAATTCCTTCGTAGTGCGTCGATTCTTTTCTTTTATCCTTGAATGCATATCGTTCACGTTTCACTTCCGTATAAATCTACACAGTAGACATGTACCTCAGAGATTTTCAACACTTAAATTTATACACGATGCTAGAACAAATTCTGCAATCATTTTTTTTTGTATTACCTGCATGTATTTTATATCCTCTTTTCTTCGACCATCGAGAGTTACTTTGCTGCTCAAATATACTGGTAAATGATAATTAATTGAAACCCTTAGCTGCCGACATGTGTTGTTGATATACCTCGATGGGGACAGCTGAAAATGTGTGCCCTGACTGGGACTCGAACCCGGGATCTCCTGCTTACATGGCAGACACTCTATCCATCTGAGCCACCGAGGACACAGATGAATAGCGCGACTGCAGGGAATCGTCACCTTAGTGTGCGGGAGTAATAAATGGATGGGCAAATATCTATTAGGTACATTACGTATGTAGATTATGGACAGTTGAGAATGTGGGTCTCACGGGAAGCGTGCAAGGGATAAGTCCCTGCAGTCGCGCTATTCAGATGGATAAAGCGTCTGCCATGTAAGCAGGAGATCCCGGGTTCGAGTCCCTGTTGGGGCACACATTTTCAGCTGTCCCCATCGAGGTATATCAACAACACCTGTCAGCAGTTGAGGGTTTCAATTAATTATCATTTATTCTAGAGAACCAGCACGGTCATCAATGGTATCTGTTCTTTCGAGAACATTTACTATCTTCATAAATATACTGGTGCCCAAAATCAAAGCAGCAAACTGCTATTTCCCGGTCCGGATTTTTAATTCACGATATAATCACACAAAATATCAACTGATGTACGTACGATTGTGTTCTACACGGAATATGACATTCTGGTTAACGGGCAACCACGCCAACGATGACGTCAGGGCACCTATCAAACGGAGTACTGTCTGCCGGTTAGTCCCACATCCACAGTCCCTGTGTACACAGTCACAGACAGTGCAGTATGGTACAAAGAAATGACGTCTACCAGACTCTCTGCAGTGGAGGACCATAGAAAGTATGGAAGCAGGACAGTAGCAGACCGATGTGGCCCGATGGCTTAATGTGAATCATTCTGTTTATGTAAGTCTGCAGGCTTTGGTGCTCGTTGTCCTGCAGTTAAGATCTTCTGCCTTTCTATGCAATGACGATGGTCCACCAATAGTACCGATAAGAGTTTAGCCAATAACGCCCCTTATTCTGCATCAGTGCGGGAATATTAGCCTATGATGATGGCCCAACAATGGTAGCCATAAGAATTTTAACCAATACCATCACTTCTCCAGCACGAACGCGGGAAAACTCCCCTTTATAAGAGAACACGACTCTGTTCTCTGACAGTGTTTTAGCAGTAGTGGACACCGGAATATCCTGAGGAAGATCCCAGCAGAGGAGTCGAAACGTCGATTGTTTTAGAGGAAATATGACGCGGCCTAATAACCCAGAAGATCTTAAATGGTTCTGTTGTTTCTCGGATGTGACGACAGACCGAAAATGTATCCCGAATACTGGGACAACGCCGACCACGTGTGACATCAGAAAGAGAGGACCGTTATTTGGCTGTAAGAACACGACGGTACTGCCCTAGAACTGCACGGCAACTGGCATCTGACCTCGCAGCATCCACTGGACGTGTTGTGTCTTGGCAGACGGTGTACAGAAGGCTTCCGGAGAGTGACTTTTCTTTCTCGGAAACCTGCTGTATGTGTACCTTTGACGCGTCGTCACATGGGAACATCTAGAGTGTACTCGTCAACACGCCACCTTGATGGTCGAACAGTGGGTCAAATGAGTCTCGATTTGGTCTGGATACTGATTCTTAATGGATTCGCATCTGGACGGAACGTGGAACACGATTTCTGGTCCCAAGCATTGTGGAAAGAGGCAAACATCGAGGAGGATCCCTACTGGTGTGGGCGGGGATTGTGTTGACCACTCGAACACCTCTTCGTGAAACTGTACTGGTGAATCGGCAAGGTTTAACTGCTGCCATGTATCGTGACGAAATCTTGGGACCTCATAAGCAGTTGGTGCGAGGTGCTGTGGGCCCAGACTTTGTACTGATGGACGATACTGATCGACATCTAAAGTGTGGGGGTTGATATTTTCTTGGAAACGAATGATATTGCACGAATGGCTGACCTAGTCGTTCTCCAGAGTTGAACCCCATAGAGCAGGCTGTTCCAACCGAGCTCCAGGGAGCCGGAGCGCTCCGAAGCGCTCTGGAGCGCTCACTGCTGCAGCTCGGAGCCTGCGTGGAGGGGGAAAGCGAACTCACTGCCCCCTGGCCGCATGCAGCCGCAACTGACGCAATAATCTGTGTTCAATGACAGCTATGACTAGCTGCGGGAGCCCTGTACCTCTATTGGAGGATACCTTTCTATTCATTGAGAGGGATGGTCGTCCGCAGTGTCTTGTATGTCATAAAGTATTTAATTCTGCGAAGAGGTACAATATACAACGATTTTATACACGTCTTCTCGCAGCGCACTACTATCAGGTGGAAGGTGTTGCACACAGAGAACTGGTAGTCAGGCTCAAGAACGACATACTAGGAGACGTAAGTTTAAAAACGGTTTCGTAATATGGAGGGTATCAAAACATGCAACATAGTTCGTGTTCTGTAATGCGTTTATTATTTTCAGGTGAATAAGAGCGGAGGAAACACTACAGAATCTGCAATTCAGGCAAGCTACAGGGCCGCTCACATCATTGCGACGAGTGGCAAGCCGTTTTCGGTGCGACCACTCGTAAAATCGTGCATGGTAGCAGTTGCAGAATGTTTGTTTCCAAGGGAGGTGCAGGTAATTGAAGGGGTTTGCCTGTCGAAGCAGACAATGTGTTCAGCACTCCTTTTTCAGTTTCCCATGATGACTTGTCATCGTCACTTCAATTGGAAATTATTTATTTGCAAAATTCAACTTTGTTGAAAGAGAGGTACTACAACACGTTGGATTTATCACGATGGTATCGTTCATTACAGCAAAAAACGTTTCCAAAGCTTCACAGCAATGCCGCTCCGATCACGTGCATGTTTGGATCTACATATTGTTGTGAGAAGCTTTTCTCAGCAATAAAAAGAGTAAAAAGTAAGGAACGATCGTTTCTTCAGGATTCAACAATGAAGGCTATCCTCCGCACTAAAGCTGCGAACACTTTGACGCCTGATATTTCCGATCTTGGGATGAAAAGAAAATGTCAAGCTACAGAGGTCCAATAAATTTAGTATGCAATTTCTTGTGAAACGGTTGTTTCTTATATATTTCCTGAACATCGTATTTTCTGGTGTAGCATGTCTCCACGTCTTAGCGGCTAAGAGTATGAGGTTGTCGATCTTGTAAGACGCAGCTGGCACATCAAAACGCTTGCCTTGCCGCCTGCCTCAGCCAGCCGTGCCGCGTGCCGGCGTGCCGGCCCACTTGAATGTTCACAGCGAGCGACACGGCTCCCTGGAGCAGGGAGCGCTCCGCGGCTCACAACGGAGCCGACGAGCTGGAACAGCCTGCCATAGAGCATGTCTGAGATGTACTGGGCAGACGGGTTGCATCACATTAGCATCCACCAACCACTCTCCAAGACTTGCGAGCAGCTCTACAGGAAGAATGGGGATTATTGCCTCAATATGAGATTGATGACGTCATTCAGAGGATGCCCCGTCGTTGCCAGTCCTGTACTGCTGCCAGAGGTGGTCATACTCCATACAGAGCAGATTAACCAATTTTTCAGAATGTGTGCAGACCCGTTAGGTTGGAAAAAAGAAGAACATTTTTGTCCACCATTATGCATTCTGCAGCTGTTTACGTTCCATATTCTTTAGATTGTTTCTACTTCACTACCATCTGTTTATACTGTTTTGTGGCAAAATAACGCACCTTTATAAAATTTCCGTTAATTATTTTAATTTTGGACACCAGTGCGGAAAACCACATCTGATACTTCTGGTGCCTCATTTCGTTATTCAAGTCCCTCAGCATTGCCAGATGTTTTGCAGTGAACACATGATGTCTCGTGGCGCGATCACTCTGTTTTTAAAGTAATTGAAAAGCCACGATCGCTTCAATCTTTTATTAGATGACCGGTTTCAGCACTCTGAAGGTGCATTAACTTTATAAAAACATATGGACATCATGGCATATGAGGCAGACCATCTGATAAAATCATTGTCACAACCAATAAAAAATAATAAAAAACTGCTTTCATGGTCGTTCTTTCCATTAAGTATAAAACTGAAGTCACCAGATGAAAGAACGTCCATGAGAGCAGTTTTTTTGTTACTTTTTATTAATTGTGACAATGATTTTATCAGATGGTCTGCCTCATATGCCATGATGTCCATATGTTTTTATAAAATTTAATCCACGTTTCAGATCTGATGATGGCACCTTCAGAGTGCTGAAACCGGTCATCTAATAAACGATTGAAGTGACCGTTGCTTTTTAATTGTTTTATTGCCAGATGTAATTCAACTACACTGCATTACCCTTGCTTCACTTTAATTGGTGTTCGTCTTATAACTTCCTTTTGTGACACTATTCCTTCTGTTCAGTTAATATTCCAAGTCCTTTACCATCTCTGAGAGAATTACACTGTCATCAGAAAATCATAAGAATTTTACCAGAATGAGATTTTCACTCTGTAGCGGAGTGTGCGCTAGTATGCAATTTGCTGGCAGATTAAAACTGTGTGCCGGACCGAGACTCGAACTCGGGACCTTTGCCTTTCGCGGGAAAGTGGTCTACCATCTCCAAGGTTTGCAGGAGAGCTTCTGTCAAGTTTGGAAAGTAGGAGATGAGGTACTTCCGGAAGTAAAGCTGTGAGGAGGGGGCGTGAGTCGTGTTTGGGTAGCTCAGATGGTAGAACACTTGCCCGCGAAAGGCAAAGGTCCCGAGTTCGAGTCTCGGTCCAGCACACAGTTTTAATCTGCCAGCAAGTTGCATAAGAATTTTATTTGTACTCCCTGTACTTTAATGCCCTTTCCGAGCCTATCCGGTAGTCGCTATTTCCTTAGAGGTTTGATCAAACAGTCCAGAATCGTAGACGTAATTTTCATGAGGTGCAAGTCATCGCTGTGGCTCGACATGCCATTTTAGTAGCCTGGTAGCCATTGTCACCAGTTCTATCTACCTTTTGGATTGAACCCGCGAGCTCTGCAGACACACACACAAACACACACACACACACACACACACACACACACACACACAGAGTCGCCTTCTCACGGCTCACCGCGCGACCGCCGAGGCCGGCTGCGTTCCTGAGACGCTTGCCAACTTCTCTGTCAACTATTTTCGCGTGCACCGAAAACGATCTGAATGAAGCTCTATATATAACGGAACAAACCCTATTTTTGCCGCAGTTGTAGTGGCCCACGCGGTAGGTCGCGCGAAGAAGCAGTACGCCTCAGGTGCGGCTGCGGTCCACCGTGCCAAGCGGTAGCGGCCGCGCACGCGCACGCTCACGCTCGCTGAGCGGACGCCTGCCAGGAGAGTATAAAACGAGCCGTGGCGCGCCCACGTGGCCGAAATAGTTCTTAAATGAAGCGGGCGCGCGCTTTATGAGTCTGCCCGCCCGAAATAAAGGATTCCCACAGAGCAAACTGCTACACGGTAGGTTAGCCCCTGTTTGTGGAACACCTCCTCGAAAAACGCCACCGGGACTTCGTTCGAAGAACGCCAGCCTGTATCAAAGCGTTATCGTGCGTCCGTTATCGCTAGAAACGCAATTATTTCCCCTTATCTGAAGACCGCGCCGTCGACGGGGCGTTAAAACCCCTCTCTTCCTCTTATCGCTTGGAATTCAAAACAAGTTTGCTAATTAGGTAAACAATCACGTGCGCTTGCGGCACAGGCAGTAATGAAACTGCATTCTGCTGTCAACTTGCCGGAGACCTTGTGACTCAGTTACGATTTTTTACAAACTGCATTTACGCTTTTTTTAAAACGTGCTGAGGCTAAATCTTCAGACTTCTTATCGCTAACCAGGAATCTTCCTTTGAACAGTGTTTGTAAATACACTGATTTAAAAAAAAATGGTTCAAATGGCTCTGAGCACTATGGGACTCAACTGCTGTGGTCACAAGTCCCCTAGAACTTAGAACTACTTAAACCTAACTAACCTAAGGACATCACACACATCCATGCCCGAGGCAGGATTCGAACCTGCGACCGTAGCGGTCGTGCGGTTCCAGACTGTAGCGCCTTTAACCGCTCGGCCACTCCGGCCGGCTACTGATTTCATGTTAGTAAGATTTTCATCAGGAATGTTACATTTCACTCAGGTTACATAATATATACTCAGAGAAGATACTAAACTGAAAGAAAAAATTTTGTAAACGAAAAATTGTTAAAATGGCTCTGAGCAATATGGGACTTAACTGCTGTGTTCATCAGTCCCCTAGAACTTAGAACTACTTAAACCTAACTAACCTAAAGACATCACACACATTCATGCCCGAGGCAGGATTCGAACCTGCGACCGTAGCGGTCACGCGGTTCCAGACTGAAGCGCCTAGAACCGCTCGGCCACTGCGGCCGGCATTTGTAAACAGTCGGATGCCACTAACAGACAGTAAAGCGTATTCACTTACTATTTGCAGACGACCAACTAATTTCAGACCAAGACTATGAGGATGTAGAGTGTATGACCAGAAAAATTATCCTAGAATATAGAAGAATAGTGTCTAAATGTATAAATAGGTAACACGAAATACTTGGTAATTACTGGAACAAATAAATATTTAGTGTTACCAATAGGGATGGGAACGATAGCGCCTGATAATGACTATAAATATCTAGGAATGAAAATGAGAAATGATAAGGCACTAGACAAATAAAGAAGATCAAGAATTAATTAAGAAAATATGAGTATTTCTTCATTAAATGGAACTCTCTGGGGCAAGTTCTTAAGAACTAATAAGAGTAATCTTGAAAATGTATTTAGGACCCTTAAATCGTTTAGCAGTTTGGACAATGAAGCGGGAGTTAAATACAAAATTATTACTTGCAGTGATGGATTTCTGGAGAAATTCTGCAATTATACCAGTAAAACAGACAGTAAGAAGTAAAGTTCTCAAGACAGAATAAATGTCCGGAATCCAAATGTTTATCTTATTCAACAGAAACAACTGCCATAGTTTGGGCATGTCATATGGATGCAAGAAGATTCGAAACAAAATAATAAAGTGGATACCGAATGGAAGATGAAGACTGGGGCAATGACTTAAATCTTAAATCAGGGTCTTCAGTCCTTAAAGAAACAGAAACATATTCTTCAAAAGTTAAAGGAATTGCTGAGAAGAGTGGAGAAAAGCAATTAGGGGAATTCTGCCAAAGTATAAAAAATGTTGAACCTGGAATTAAAAAGGGACCCGAACTGCACAATAACCCTAAAAGAGTTGTTCGGTGTGGCTGCGGCGGGGACGGACCCTCTCCATCGTTTCTAGGCCCCCGGTTAACATCGATAATAATGATAACAATACACAATAACAGATGTCGTTCTCAGAGGTATGGAAAGATACACGATGCAATTTGACGATAACTAAAGGTCTTAGGGGCATAGGATAGGTGGTCCGATGAGCTGAACCAAGCAATTGTGACTAAATCATCGTGTTGATGATTAGTCGTAATCATAATGACATGAGTGATAACGGCAGAGGTAGCTGTCGAAAAATGGCAACAAGTACGAGAACAGAAAATTCTGATACAAAGCCAATTAGAAGATCAGACTAGATATTACTTATTGTTTAATGCTTGGCTGACGTTATACAAAAGAAGACATACTTTCCGATAAAATTAATTTACGAAATTATATTAACATAAATACTGCGTAAATGGAGTCTCTGTGATTCATGAAATGAGACACAAGAGCATCTGAGAAACAAGCGAAGCGTCTGCAAGATTTGGCAGGAACACGGCACTATAAATCCCATAGGAATGAAATAAATAGGAATTTCAGGGCAGACAAGGCAAAATACTTGCAGGAAAGCTGTAAAGAAATCTAAAAAGAAATGAATGTCGTGAGGACAGACTCAGAATATAGAAACGTCAAAACAACCTTCGGTGAAATTGGAAGCAAGGACGGTAACATTAAGAGTGTAATGGGAATTCCACTGTTAAATGAGATGAGAGAGGGAATAGATGGTACGAGTACAATGAAGGCCTCTAGGAGAGTTACAACTTGTCTAATGTCGTAGTAGAAGAAATTGGAGTCGATATGGATGACACATGGATCTAGATTTAGAATTTAAAAATGTTCTGGAAGACTTGAGATCAAATAAGGCAGAAGGTATAGATAACGTTCCATTGGAATTTTTAAAATCATTAGGGGGAAGTAACAGGTAAACAATTATACAAGTCTAATGAGCATAGAATATGTATGAGTTGAGATGTAGCACAAATCAGAAGAGCGAGAAACTTATCAAAATTAGTGATCACGAAGTAGAAGAAGTTAAGGAATTCTGCCATCTTGGAAGTAAAATTACTGATGAGGAAAGAAGCAAGGAAGACATAAAAAGCAGACTTGCACAGGCGAAGAAGGCGTTCTTGGCCAAGAGAAATCTACTAGTATTAAACAAACATAGGCCTTAATTTGAGGAAGGAATTTCTGAGAATGTAAATTTGGAGCACATCATTGTCTGGCAGTGGATCATAGACAGCAGGAAAACTGGAGCAGAAAAGAATCGAAGCGTTTGAGATGCAGTGTTACGGAAGAACGCTGAAGATCAGGCTGAGTGATAATATAGGGGGCATTGAAATGAAACACGGTCACTAGTGTTAAGTAACTGTAACGATTTTACTAACTCAAATATGTAGTTATACACAGTACACATACTCAAAAATATTCGCCAAACTGTTGGCACATTTATCTCATTGCGATACTAGCCGGTCGATGCTATCCTTGAAGAAGCTAGTAGGCTGCTGTCGGATCCAGGCCTGGATCCAGTTACACACTTAGTCGTTCGTTGCGAATCGATGTCCGTGAATAGCTTGTTTTAGAGGTTCAAACACATGAAAGTCGCGCGGTGAAAGGTCGGTTCTGTACGGTGGATGTTCGTTTCCCACCGAATCTAATGCAATGTCGTCTTCACCGCACGGGCAGTGTGTGGGCAGGTATTATCACGCAGGAGGATAACGCCAATGGACAACATGCTCACGCTAATACCCAGTAACCGATGGATCTCGTCCACGGTGATTCTGCGGTTGTTCAAGACTAAAGCATTCACTTCCGCAACCATTTCCGGTGTGACGACACGATGAGCCCGTCCAGGACGAGCATCGTCTTCCAGTGACTCGCGCCCCTCAAGGAATCGTTTGCGCCATTCCACAACACTTGAACGACTCAGGTTGTACTCGCAGTACATAGTCATCATCCACCGGTACATTTCACGGCCTCCAACTCCCTCTACCACCAAAAATCGAATCACTCTTCGTTGTTCCTGCTTACTCGCTTGCATGTTGGGTAGTGGACAATAACTCGTGTGACAACCTTTTCTTCGGTGTGAAACCACATTGGCACTATGCAACATCAAATGGTGTTCACGCGCCAGTCTCTCAACCAGTAGGTGTCGCCAACATACCCGCGGTTACGTGGTGCCACCTTACGTGTAAGGCAAAGGTAGACGCACTGACCAGGTTTCATTTGAATGAATCTCACTTAAGGAATGAGGAAGTTCAAAAAAATGGTTCAAATAGCTCTGAGCACTATGGGACTCAACTGCTGAGATCATTAGTCCCCTAGAACTTAGAACTAGTTAAACCTAACTAACCTAAGGACATCACAAACATCCATGCCCGAGGCAGGATTCGAACCTGCGACCGTAGCGGTCTTGCGGTTCCAGACTGCAGCGCCTTTAACCGCACGGCCACTTCGGCCGGCCTGAGGAAGTTCTCCGCAGAGTCAGTGAAAAGAGAAACATGTGGGAAACACTGGCAAGAAGAAGGCGTAGGATGATAGGAAGCAAAAAGGAATAACATTCGTGGTACTGGAGGGAGCTATTAAGGGCGAAAACTGTACAGGAAGACAGAAACCGGAATACAACCAGCAAATAATTGAGGACATAGGTTGCAAGTGCTACTGTGAGGTGACCTAGTTAGCTCAGCAGAGGAAGTCTTGGCCGACCGCACCGCAAAAGCAAAAAATGGGAGTAAGTGGGTGGGGAGGGGGGGGGGGGGAGGGAGGAAGGCGAAGGGAAGGGGTGCTTTGGTCACCGCGTATGGCCAACTCGGCTTCCTATTTGCGTAACAAGGATTCCGCACAAATGTAGTATTGTTTAAAGTTTCGTTGTTTCTACCGATGTAGCCGCTCCTACTTATCTACATTTACAACTACGTCTACATCTACATACATGTTCCATAAGCAACCATACG
The DNA here is from genome assembly GCF_023864345.2 of Schistocerca serialis cubense. NCBI lineage: Eukaryota > Metazoa > Arthropoda > Insecta > Orthoptera > Acrididae > Schistocerca > Schistocerca serialis. The sequence goes on from NC_064639.1 coordinate 467,918,003, forward strand.
GCTCTTGGGAGAGGGTACTCTATTTCACTGCTAGGCGTTCCCTTTCCTGTTCCACTAAAAAATGGAGCGAGAGGAAAATAGCTGTACATATGCTTCCGTATGAGTCGCCTTACGTCTTCCCTGTCCTTACGCGAGATATTTCTTAGAAGCAGTATCGTTCTGCAGTCTGTTCCAGAAGCCGGTTTTCTAAATTTTCTCAGCATTATTTCGCGGAAACAATGCCTTCTCCCCCTCCCCAGGGATTGTTCTATATAGCTAAATATTCTTAGAATTTTCCAAATAATACGAAGTATACCATTCTCTTTCTATGCAACCGACCGCCAGTTCTCGTTCCATTTGACGTTGCTTTGCAACGTTACGTCTAGATATTTAATCAAAGCTACTGTATCAAGCAGGGCACCACAAATATGGAAGGTAGGAGACAAGGTACTGGCAGAAGTAAAGCTGTGAGGACAGGGCGTGAGTCCTGATTGCGTAGCTCAGTCGGTAGAGCACTTGCCCGCGAAAGGCAAAGGTCCTGATTTCGAGTTTCGGTCCGGCACACAGTTTTAATCTGCCAGGAAGTTTCATATCAGCGCACATTCCGCTGCAGAGTGAAAATCTCATTCTGACCACAAGTATGGTTTTCGAACAATACACAATTGTTAATCCTACTCATCTGAATTAACTTACATTTTTCCACATTTAGAGCAAGCCACCATTCATGACACTGAATAGAAAGTTTATCCAAGTCGTTCCGTATCATCCTCCAGTTACCGAACCACAACAATTCCACATACGCTGGAGCGTCCAGGTTCTGCTGTATAAAAAGTGTTCGAGCTGATTACGTATCTGGTTACCTATTTCATTAGCTCGGACCGTGGTTATCAGTCTGTTCTTTTCGGTGTACCTTGCTCAGGTTGTTTATTCCTGCATTCTTTATGGGACTACAGTCTAATGTTGTAAATGGAACTAATGGGATGGTGCGTGCATAGACGCAAAATTCCCTGACTCTGTGTATATATTTCAGGTTTAGGCGTTTATTTCTTTTTTTTTTTTTTAAAAAAAAGAAAGATTGCTAGTGCTCACATGTTTTCTCTATCCTCTATGACGGGGCGTAGTCAAAAAATAATGATCGTGTCTGATTTTATCAGCTCGCGGCTGAGAAGCCTCCTATTTCACTACGAGTCCACAATCATGAAATCGCAGTTTCGGACGCTCCGTTATGACGTTCTTCCTCACGATGCGAACAGCAAGCTTCTGTGCTGCAGGCAGGACGTTGTGCCAGAGTTTGCGGTAACTCATGTTGCTGAAACACCACAATGCACGTAATCGCCCAACAACTTTGTTGCAAATGTGGTTATTTTCTGAAACTGCAGCTTCCACTGACTTTGAAATGTAGCTCCATTACAGAGATCACTTTATAGTGCCAAATTGTACTCCCCATCAGTGATCGCTGTTGTGATTCATCGCATGTGAGTTTGTTATGCCTTTTAAGACGAAGAACTTCACGTTTCGTCACGACAGCTACAATGTGGAATCTTTGGAATTTCTGAAAGATAGGAAGAATTTCCTGACTACAGCATTTTTCATTATAGGACAGAACATACAATCACGTTTCTTTGCAGTCCTCGCAGCGGCTTGTCTGAATAAAATCTTTGCGTTTTTCAAACCTCGTCAATTCAAATAGCCGAAGCTGTTATGAGATTCCCAGCTCACATTCCTCGCACGCGTCGTTTTGGCCCTCTCTCATTGGTGCCAGGTGCTGCAGTCGTGCTGATGTAAGTGAAAACCGTGCCGGCCGCTGCAGTCAGTTGTTTGTACTCCTGAGAACGATGGCAGAGGTAGCCACCGAAAGCTTCAGTGTTTTATTCTAAATGGCTTGGATTGATAGTCGAGAAAATTTTATTCATACAGTCACGTTAGTAGCCCACACATTTTCATTTAAATATATATCCGCAGTAAAGCTATCGTTACGCTACAGCTTAATAGTAGCCTTCTGTTTCCGTTCTAAGAGCAACGAAGAGTAAGTGAAAAGTTCTGTGTTTTGCGAGAAGATTAGATGAGAATTTAACGTTTGTTAATCCATTTCTTATCATATCTGCACTGGTCAGATAGATAATGTGCAGAAGTCGCCCCTATAGGTAATTCAACTGCTTATCTACAAACGAGGGAAAAAACTGTAAAAAATGATGGATGTCAGCTACACTGTCAAGATATTTAAATAAGTTGATAATTACGAACGATAACAATGATCTTGTTTAAATTAGTTGTTTACGCTACATTTCGAAAGGGGAGTTCATATTCAGTCTCTACGTGCAGTTAGTGTTTTGTCAACAGTCCTTCACCTAAGCACAAAAACAGTGTCAGCAAAAACTATTTACTGTCGGATGGGGGGAGGGGATTTGATTCCTCCTATGCAAGTATTGCTTTCCAGTTATCTGGTGAATTACTGCCACCGTTACGAAAATGAAACAGTGAATATTCTGTCTATAGTGGTTTCCTTATTGTTGTAATAAAACATACATTTTATAACAAGTTTAACAAGTATATACATTTTATAGTTGTACCTCATTATATATCTCCGTGCTGATACTTCTCCAGTGCATCCATTATCAGATACCAATAGAATGGGTAGAAGAGTATTCTTCTCAAGCCGCAAAACCGTAAAACGCTCACTCAGTAACACTTGCAGCACTTAATAACTACAGCGGCGTCACGCAAACAAAGCGCGGAACTGATTTTCACCTGTCGATGAAGATAAAGCGAATTAAAAATGTATATTTTTTATGAACGACCTACGTCCTGGAGAGGTCGAGGTGTTGAATTATAGCTATATTTAAAAAATTTCGCTTGAATACATCGCTACATAGGAACATTTCATCGTTATTACTATTACGTTCCCCCTTATCCGCTCCTGTAAACACAGTATTTGTAATATATGCTGCGGTAGCATCGTGGTTTAATTATTAAGAAAATGGAACCCTGTAGCGTGACGTTAAGCGTGATTCAAGTTGTTCAAACTCTCTCGCTGAGTCTGTAGACGATCTCCTTCAGTTCGTAATTAATCGTAATTAAATAATAAAAAGAAACCATTTTATGAGACTCGACTTCCAAATAATTTAAATATATTTACAGTACCTACAAAGACAGTCACTGTAGACTAAAGAAACCATTATAATGTTTGTTGTCAAGTATATTTGTAATGAAGTAACATTCTCAACTTTCGTTTTTATAATTGTGCTACGAAACTTGATATAGAAGAATTCGTTTTTGTCCTCTACAAACTTTCATATCACTTGCTTGACTTGCTAGCTTGTCACTTACAAAAATATAATCAATTACTGAACTAAGACAAAGCGTTGCTTGAACAGGACAGCATCAAACATCTTGACCAAAGCAAATTAAATAAAGAGCTAGCAAACTTGCAAACTAAAGATAATATAAAAGAAGAATGAAAAAATTAAAAATATAGTGATACATAGAGTAGCAGGAGAAGTTCTCACTAAAAAGAAAAAAAATAAGTAATAGAAATGGCATAAAAATTTGGAATGAGGATATGAGAAAAGCTGTTAAAGAAAAACAGGATGTATATATAAAATACTTAAGCAACGCCTCAACTGAGAAGATGCAATCCTATAAGCAGAGTAAAAATATTGCTAAATGTGTAGCAAGAAAAGCACCCCAAGAACATCTGGATCGATTTATTTCTAATATGAAAAATAGTGTTCACGGCAGACAGTAAATGGTCTATTAGGTTTTAAAAACTTAATACCTAACAGAAAATGAGAATACATAAATAGATAGTACTGAAGAAGAACAACAGGTAGATTATTACAAACGATGATGGTATGATGGTACAGCACAAGAAACTGAAATTGAAACAATAAATGACAAGGAATTAGATGAAATACAGTCTAATGAAATAACATCTGCCTTAACGTCACTTTAGAACAGAAAAGCGGCAGGAAAATATGGTATTATCGCTGAACTGATAAAATATGGAGGAACGATGGTGCATCTAAGACTGCTTCATTTCTTAAACGAGTGTTCGAAGTGCAAGGGTATCCTCAAAGACTGGAAGAGTACTGGAGTGATATCAGTTTTTAAACAAGGGCAAAATCTTATGCAGTAACCACACAAGAATAAATTTAATGGACTCTGCATACAACATATGTGCTAAGATTTTAAACACGAGACTTAAAAACATAATGGAGGCAGTACTGAATGAGGAACAAATGGATTTTAGGAAAAGACGCTCTACAATAGATGCAGTTTTTATTTTACTACAGGTACTAAAAAAAACCGCAGAGAACATAATAAAGGAATACACGTTGCTTTTATCGATTTTTAAAAAGCTTTTGACACTGTCAACAGACAGAAACTTCGGAAGATATGACGAATAGCGCATATCCGCAACATTTAATAAATGCGATAAAAACTTTGTATCACTCTAGATCTCAACGGAAAAATGATTGATGAGGTACCAACTAACAAAGCAGTACGACAAGGCTGCTGGTATCTCTCTAACTTTGTTTAACATTGACATACATGAAATAATGCGTATATGGAAAACAGATTAGACAGGAGGACTCTTTTAAGTAATCTACTATATACTGACGATGAATTGATACTATCAGATAAATAAGAAGACCTACAGAAAGGTATTTACTTACTGGAGAAGCAAGTGAGAAATTTGACATGGAGACCTCAACAGAAAAAACTAAGACAATGGCCTTCATGGAGGAAAAAACACATTAGACTCAAAATAGTGATACATCAAAAGATTTTAGAGTAAGTAGGCTACTTCGTTTACCTAGGATGTAAGGTGACAAGTAGCTACAGCAAAAATATAGAAATTAAGCCTAGTAATTCAACCGGGTAGTGGAACTGTTAATGGGGACCTTAAAAACAATACTAGGAAAGACATTCGAATTAAATTCGAACAAAACTACTGCAGTCCCACACAGGACAATGAAATCGAGACCTGTATGTTAAGCAAAAAACAAGAAAGCTATATTTAGGCACAAGAAATGAAATTCCTGAAAAGACTAAGGAATCAAGATATTAGAGAAGAAATAAAAATTTTTGTTCTAAATGATAATATTCTAGATTATAGGAGGAAGTGGAACGAACACCTAGAAAGAAGGGAGTGAGACAGACTCCCTTTAAATGCTGGAAAACATAAGTGCCAAGGGAGAAGAAACAGACGAAGACCCCAGCGACGACAGGCACCGCAGTAACTAATTTCGCCTGATACCTGAAGAGAAGAAGAAAGAGAATTTGTTTTCCATTTGTAAGCTGCTGTGGCACACTGGAACTACTCTCCTGCTAAAACTTAGAAAGCAAGGAGACGAACTACTGACCGACTAAAGCCTTGATTTGTTATTTGCGGCATGCTCAGATCTCTTGAGTACAAGCGCACAGTCAGATGTCAGGATCCGAGTCCCAGTGCGGCACAAAATTATATTGTGCCACGAATGCTGAAGATAAAGATGACCAGCACTGACATTTTCATGAACTTCTTCGTTATACGTATGTGAACACTTTGAATTCTTACTTACAGTTTAATGAAGCATGTGTCAACGTCATCCTACAAACTCTTGTAGGTGTGATGTTTGTAACTTACTAAAGAGCAGACAAAAAAACCCTTGATATGTGGATGGAAGTGGGGAACTTACTCCCAGTGTGTTGGCTGATAGCTGTTGGAAGCTATCCACGACCGCGTCAGCAGTAAACTTGGCACCCGTTCCTGCATGACTGATGAAAACCCATAGCTGCGAAGGTCCAAGACAGTCACAGCTCTTTTCTATTCAGTCCGGCAAACAGGGACCCTAAATGACAAGCCCCACACGTTGTCAAGAACGTATCGTGGGAGTGTTGCGGATCTGTCGCAAGCAAGTGTCGAAAACAAGTCAGCATCTGAGTCCACGCAATCCGGTCATTCCACGACTGGATTACAAACATCTTCATGGTAAGGTTAGCAAAGTGAAACCGACGTCAGCGTTCAGTCTTAGTTCTACGATCGCTGAACGCTAATTTTCTGGCTGATCTTTATCATAGTACGACTATTATAACTCATTTTCGGTTGTGCATTCCTTTACATTAAAGTCAATGATTGCTGGACATTGTTCATTACTTATTTTAACAAGAAGTTCACTTTCAATAGAAACTACGAACCCTGTTGTAATGCATGGGTGGGATTCACTACTATTATGAAAACGAGGCGGCGTAGCAATTGACATTCAAACCCATTGGTCTGTTGCTCCCTCGTGTATTTTTACATATTGGCTTTGAGTAACTGGAATAAGACGATAAATTTAAAAGTATGATGTTAAAAATTATGTAATGTGATACGAAAAAGTAAAACTGTAAAAGTAGACCAAAAGCACGGGCTTGGTGTCCCGTGAAAGTTAAGTAGGTAACGGGAGACTTACAGAAGCGGTCCCTGCAAAATCGTGTCAGATGGCAATCCTTTGGTACAGCACTTCCAAGCAATCAAAACTGGGATTTAAAGGAAGACACTACGCGTTTCAGATAAAATTTTAAGAGCATTTTGATCTCCAAGATTTACTTACCGCCCTCGGAAACATTTGTTTGTGTGTAATCGTCCTGAATATCCACCTATAACATCGTAGGTACGATCTTCCTGAAGACGACATTCAGCTGCATCGATGTAAGAGCAGGAAATCTGAGATTAGGCAAAAGCTCAGTTAGTGTTGACCTCTAAGCCCTTTTACGAATGGTCTACCTCACAGCGTCACAGTTTACACTCTTACAAATCACTTTCATTTACACAGCGAGAGGTCTCGACATAAGTCTGGAGCAACGTGTAATGCTTGACTGAAACTGCAGTTTCCAAGCGCTGGAAGGTACTTCGGTTCTTCATAAGTAGCAAAACACAGGAAACGTATATCTAGAGACGATAGGGAAACGGGGTTCAGTAGTTAATACTGCCACGCCCTACAAGGGGTTACAAATCCCGCCCCCCTTCACCTCGACCTAAAGTACCGCCATTAGACTGTTTTTTATTTGCAGTGTTACATTTACGCAATCATGATTTCGGCTTCAAAGTGCCATTATCAAGTGTTTTAATGTTATACAGTGCCTAAGATGGCATACTGTCGTATTTAAAATACACTATTAGACACAAGTGTATTTTAAATACGACAGTATGCCGTCTTAGGCACTGTATAACATTAAAACACTTGATAATGGCATTTTGAAGCCGAAATAATGATCGTGTAAATGTAACACTGCAAATAAAAACAGTCTAATGGCGGTAATGAGTTTAAAGAAATATATTATGACTGTGGCCCCACATTATGAAAAAATTATTAGATTTGTTGGTACATAGCGTAAGTTAAGAAAATATCGTTCTTGTGAAACACAACTAGCTCTGTATTCACACTAGGTAATGAGTGCTATCGACAGGGCATCTCAAATTGATTCCATATTTCTAGACTTCCAGAAAACTTTTGACACCGTTCCTCATAAACGGGCTCTAACCGAAATGGGTCCCTATAGATTATCGTCCCAGTTGTGCTACTGGTTTCGTGATTTCCTCTCAGAAAGGCCACAGTTCTTAGTAAGTAGCGGAAAGTCAACGAGTAAAGCAGAAGTGATAGCGGGCATTCCCCAAGGCAATGTTCTAGGCCCTTTTCTGTTCCTAGTCTATAAGGGGAGTTGAAAAGGTTTCCTTCTGAGGGCGTTGCTGCAGCGCATATACAGCCCAGCGCGACTTCGATGCAGGTATATAAGCGCCGTTATGGAGGCAAGGGGCTGCTGTAGACTTCCAAAGGAAAGTTTTTGATCGCCTCTTACACATATAAACGATTTAGGAGACAATCTGAGCAGCTTCTTAGATTGTTAGCAGATGGTGGTATCCTTCACACTGTAGTAAAGTCATCGGGAAATCCAAATCAATTGCGAAATCGTTTGGAAACGATATTTATCTGGTTCGAAAAGTGGCAATTGACTGCAAATAACGGAAAGTGTGAGTTCATCCACGTGAGTACTGAAAGGAATCCGTTTAATTTCGGTTACACGCTAAATCACGCAAATCTAAACGTTATCAGGTCAACTAGATACCTAGGGATTACAATCACGAACATCTTAAACTGGAATGATCAAATAGGTAATGTTGCGAGAAAGGCGAACCAAACTGCATTTTATTGGCAGAACTGCATTTTATTGACGCAACAGGTCTACTAAACGGTCTGTCTACACTACGCTTGACCGTCCTCATCTGGCACGCCGCTGCACAAATTGGGATCCGTATTATATAGCACTGATGGAGCGCAATGAGAGAGTTCAGAGACGAACTGCTCATTTTTAGTGTCACGAAATAGGAAGAGAGTGTCAGCGATATTATGAGCGAGTTGGGGGCTGGCAATCATCGAAACAACGTTGCGGGGAGATCTTTTCCCGAAATTTCAATCACCTTCTCCTCCGAACGTGATAATATTTTGTTGGTGCTAACCTACATAGGAAGAAATTATAATCGTAATAAATAAAGATAAATCAGAGCCCGGACGGATACATTTAGGCGGCCGGTGTGACCGAGCGGTTGTAGGCGCTTCACTCTGGAACCGCGCGGTCGCTACGGTCGCAGGTTCGAATCCTGCCTCGGGAATGGATGTGTGTGATGGCCTTAGGTTGGTTAGGTTTAAGTAGTTCTAAGTTCTAGGGGACTGATGACCTCAGAAGTTAAGTCCCATAGTGCTCAGAGCCATTTGAACCAATTTTGAACGGATATATTTATGTGTTCGTTTTTCCAGGATGCTGTTTGGGAGAGGAATGATAGACTGGTGGTTCGATGAACTCTCCTCTGGACATTTAAAGGTGCACTGCAAAGTTGCCATATAGATGTAGATGTAACTGAGTAAGCGGCAGTGTCATCAATTTAAGAGGGCTGTTCAGATTGTCTCCTAAATGGTTTAAACAGATTTAGAACAGTAGAGACTTCCTTGTGCCTAGCCATCCTACCTCTTCGTTTCACTAAATTCTTAATTACATATTTTTTCTCCTTGACTCGTGCAGGTCGTCTTAGATCGTTACTCGATAAATCCATTTGACATTCAATAATCCCCTGTGACACTGCATTTCAAACGCTTTTCATCATTACATTTGTGTATTCCTCATTGTCAATCTTTCGCACCTTCTCGTCGATAAGTAGACCATGCGCGCAAACAGTTCTCGGCAGATTTACAAAAGTTCAGTGCTTGTTGATTTTCGTCATTTGACAAGAAAGTACAACACCCCCAAAAATCGGCGACGCGCGCCCACCTTAAGCCCGCGTTGTCGATGCTACGTGGCAGGTGCCGCGCGGCCGAGGTCTCGATCGCTGGGGCTAGTGGAGCGTCCAGGGGGATTCGTCACCTGGCGGGACGCGCCATTGTGCATTGTTCAGGGGAGCCCACCACGCCCACGACGGATGCCGCCGGCCTAATAGTATATTTAATCATATTAAATCGGCCCGGCTGACCATTGTCTGAGCGGACAGTGACAAGTAGAATTGGATGACACGTTACACGGCGCCGGGACAATAACAAACAAGGGTGCTACCCGGGCGCGCTCTCGCCCACAGAACCCCCGCCGTCATAATGTCTGCCGGGGGCCGCAGCTCTCTTCCATGCGAGCAGACACTGCTCCGTCACGTCGACATGCGACTGTATGAGTGCGCATGTGCAACTGATTTCTTCGCCGCTGACTTGCCAGATGGCTGTAGGAGCACTATCGTCCATTACGTGGGGCACATCGAGTTTTTCGATTAATTACGGAATTAACTCCACTGGTACCGAAACACCTGCTAAGTACCTGTGTGCACGATGCGTTTATCTTAATGTATACAGGTAACTGTAACCAATCACATTTATTGGCCTTTTGCTAATATTCGCTGCCGGAAAAGAAACGCTACACCTTAAAGCACTATGTTCAATGGCACCAGTGTATAGTATGCGGATAATGAGAGAGTTGCAGTATTAGTGATTCATTTGTCACGATCATCAACGCCGCGCGGAGTGGCCGCGCGGTTTGTGGCGCCATGTCACGGATTGCGCGGCCCCTCCCGCCGGAGGTTCGAGTCCTCTCTCGCGTATGAGTGTGTGTGTTGTTATTAGCATAAGTTAATTTAAGTTACTTTAAGTAATGTGTAAATCTAGGGACCGATTACTTCAGCAGTTTGGTCCCATAGGAATTCACACTCACACGATCATCAACGATAAGGTACTCAGGAGACCTGTCTGTGCGCCCTCTGTGTGCACTCTGCAGGCAGTAACTGTGCTGAGTTTAAAGGTGGTGTGCGCAATATTCATTCTAGGGTTCAGCTATGCCTCTACGAGGAGTACGTACCCATGTTGAACAACTTCAGCCATTTCAGCCGGGTAGCAATGTGGACCTGCGGGATGCTCGATGGACGTATCGACAGGTTGCTGTACATGGTAAGCGCAGTATATCGGTGGTGTGTCACTGTTTCCAGCAGTGGTCTCTGGAGCGTTCCCACAGCCACAGACCAGGTTCTGGACGTCGACTTATTATTGACGCACTTCAAGATATGACGCATTTTGAGAGCAGCAGTGGACGACTGAATATCATCCAAGGAAGAAATTAGGGCACATGTCGCACCTGAAGTGTTGTAAGACCATTGGGAATCGTCATGCAGTACGAGTAAGTCACGTGTGCCTCTGGCCAGCTACCACTGACTCCACGGCACCGCCAAGGTCCGACTACACTGATCTCGTGGAAGAATTAACTGGTGGATGGAATGGCGCTCTATTGTCTTCAGTGATGGGAATAGATGGTCTCTGTACGGAAGTATTGGACCATCACGTTTACGGCGTAGTCCTGGCGAGCCATGAAGATTTTATTCAGTCATGCCGCCGTGAAAGACTCCGAGGACACAGCTATTTATTTTCATTACCTATGACTTTACCTTGGATGAATCAATAAACATATAAATAAATAAACCAATGTGAAGTGCATAGCAGGGAGTATTTCCCACTGTATTCTGTAATAGAGATTTTGCTGATCCATTAGTGAACGGAGCGCAGGAAGAATGACTGCCTGGGAGCACTGTAATTACTCAAATCTTGACTTCACTGTCCCTGTGGCTGGCTGCAGTATGCTCCCAGATTCCTCACTTAATACTGGTTCTCCAAACTTTACAAGTAATCTTCCACAGAAGAGCTGGCGTCCATCTTCAAGTGTCCGCCAGTTTTTTCAGCCTATCCGTTACCATGTCCTGTGGCTCAAATGAACTTGTGGCCATTCGCTCTGTGCTTGCTTTTATACTTTCAATATCCCACGGAAGGAAGTGAGGAAATGAAAAACTGAGGAATCATGAGAAGCGTTTGAGGTTCTCCAAGGCTGTGGATACTGTGATAGTGAATATCGCAGCAGGAAGTTCATTTGAAGAGGAATGCACATTTCTAAAATGTCAGTCGCAGAAGATGGACAGACGAATATAGGTACAAGGAAGATAACTGCAAAGAGATCTTGGATAAAAAAAGGATATATTTCAATTGACTGGCGAAAGAAGAAACAGAAAAAAATCAGGCAAATGCAGGAATACCACAAAATAAATAAAAGGAAGCCAAGACTAAATGCTACCGGAAAAGTGAGAAGAAATGGTAGTTGGAACGATTTATTCAAAATATAAAAATGTCAAAACGACCTTCGGAGAAATTAAAAGAAATGGCTAAACATTAGGAGTGCAAGTGGAAATACACAAACGAAGAGGGGAGAGCAGATAGGTGGAAAGAGTTGAAGGAACTGTGACGTTGTGACAGAAGTGAAACGTCCCCTTGGAAAAATTATGAATTACTGTGCTGGAAAACCTCTAACGTTATTTACTTTTCAAACAGCTGGGCAAAACTGAACGTACTCAGACATTTCTCTCTTTACTTATTCTGATCATCACTAAACTGACACACTGACACACAATATTTTTAGCCCAACGCAATCTGACTTTTAATAATCCCTACAAAAGAATGGCCCTGACCAACAATAATCTATACCTTTCATGAATCACTTACCTCACAAAAATCTTCGTTACTCGAACTACTGCAATACAGCGAGCGCCAATACTGCCAGCTAAATAAAAGATTCTAACTACTGAAGGCACTAACTACTGACAGGCATAGTTAGCAAATGAAAGATTTTGATAGAGAACAAACAATGTGTTTACCTTAATAGTATTCAAAAGTCATTATATATATATATATATATATATATATATATATATATATATATATATATATATATATATCAGCTCATGACATCCAGTCTTACAAATGTACTGTCTCTGATGGCCACACGTCCAGATCATCCGCTCTCAAAACTCCGCCATCTCTCTCCCCACATCCACCACTGCTGGCGGCTCGCCTCCAACTGCGCAACGCTACGCGCTGTTCACATCCAGCTGCCCAACACTACAATAGCGAATATTACAACAATGCTAACCAGCCACAGACTTCATACAGCACAGCCAGTGATTTTCATACAGAGCGCTACGTGGCGTTACCAATAAAAAAACCTAAACAGCCTACTTACAGAAGAAGTGGAAATTGAAATGGAACACATAGGAATCCATTGTCACAGTCAGAGTTTAAGAGCGCTTTCAAAGCCTTGAAATCCAATAAGGTGTACGGCGCATACTACATTCCTTCGGTATTCCTACAATCAGTGGAGGAAGTGGCAACCACACAACTATTCAATTTGATTTGCAGAAGCTGTAAGCCTGGAGACATACCCTCAGAGTATCGAAAAAAATATCATCCATCTAATCCTGTAGTTAGGAACGGACAGATATGTATGAGTAGTACTGTATGATCAGCTTAATAGGTCGCGCATTCAAATTGCTGACAAGAATAATATACAGATTAATGGAAAAGAAAATTTAAGATGTGTTAGACGAAGATCATTTCAGCTTTAGCAAAGGTAAAAACAACAGAGAAGCAACTCTAACGTTCCAGTTGCTAATGAAAGAAACACTTAAGAAAAATCAATAGTTCCTCATTGGGATTTGTCGACCTAGAAATAGCTTTCAATAACGTGAAATGGTGCAAGACATTCGAAATTCCCAGGAAAACAAGTGTAAGCTATATCGAAAGAGAAGTAACATACAACATGTGCAATAACCAGTCTATACGACGGAGAAGTAATGACAGAAATAAAACAAAGTTTTAGGAGTAGGATGAAAACTTGCAATCGAAGGATATCAGTGATAAAATTCGGTGTTGATGTTGGTAACTTTAGTGACAATGAGGAAGAATTGCCGAACCTATTACAATGAATGGACAGTGGAATGATCATGCCCTCTGAATTGAGAGTAAACCGAAGAAAGGCAAAAGTGATGACCAGTAGCATAAATGAGATTCACGAAAAATTTATCTTAAGTATCTACCACTAAAGAGACGAAGCGAAGGAATTCTGTTACTCTGGAAGAAAATAACACACGACGGGCGAAGCAACGAGGCCCTAAAGAGCGGACTAGCACAAACAAACCGGGACAAAAGGGGACAATTAGTACTAAACATAGACCTTACGAGGAAGAAATACCTACATGCCTCTGAATGTAAGTTTGGAAAACATTAGATCATTGTGCAGAAGAGAGTCATTGACTGTGAGAAAACAGGAAAAACAAAGTGTCGAAGTGTTGAGATGTGATGCTGCAGTGAGATACTATTAAGTGGATTGATAAGAAATGAGGGGACTGTCCGTAGAATCGACAGTCAGAGAATATATGGAAAACATTGGCAGAAAAGGAACGCGTGTTAATACATCACGAAATAACTTGGAGAATGTTCTAAGAACCTACAGAGTGTAAAAACTATATGGGATGACACAAATTGTAACATAGCCTACGTGAATTGGGTCACGTTGGGTGTGTCTGCAACTCTGAGATGAAGAGATTGGCATAGGAGAGGAATCCATGGCTGGCCGCAGCAAACGAATCAGATGAATAATGACCAAAGAAATGGATGAATTACTTCGACTGCTTCCTAGAAGAACTGCATTTACACACCTACACGAGGAAACGTGCTCTTTTATTTATTATCAGATCCCTTGGGACCATGGGAGCCGAGACTAATTCGGACGTCTTAGTACATAATTTAAACAATGCTAATCGGAAAATTTATAAACTTAAGTACTAAAGAATGAAAAATAGAACAGTTAGAAAGTGTGAGAAAATACACAAATAAATAAAATATTATGGAACAAAGTTCTCGACTACAGTGAGAACTGTCGTACGAACCCTGCTCAATAGTGCATCGCTTTCTATAAAATGCTTCAGGAAATGCTATGCAAGTATTTATCGCTTTTCCGTCTAGACTTCACTGAATGAATGTTGCATTTCCTTGTGAATGAATGAATATAGTCAACATCAAATCCCTCGATGGAATATACGCACAGGGACGGCAAAGCTAGACTTCGGAGACAGCTGAACAACGGCTTACGCCTACAGTCTGGAACCGCGTGACCGCTACGGTCGCAGGTTCGAATCCTACCTCGGGCATGGATGTGTGTGATGTCCTTAGGTTAGTTAGGTTTAAGTAGTTCTAAGTTCTAGGGGACTGATGGCCATAGATGTTAAGTCCCATAGTGCTCAGAGCCATTTGAACGGCCTACGCGAAATGTATGACGCGTTTATCTGAATAATAATTACCTCACCTGAGTTATACAGATAACTAACTGGTCACTTTTATTCTCCTTTTGTAATTATAGAATCTACCGATACCACGCGTCTGTTTGGAGCCACGACATCTAAATGACAGGCATGAACTTTTCATCGAAAACTAATATCAGTAAAATATGTGCCCCATCAAGAATTAAATTTCTTCTCGTGACATCACATCCATTGGCTTTGTCTGATCACGACCCAATTGTCATCATCCATTTTAACCTGCACGTAGGATTACGCTAGAGATTTACATCTATACCGTGTAAACCACTGTGAAGTGAATAGCAGAGAGTACTTAGCAGTATATGAATTATTACCATTTCTTCCTCTTGCATTCGCTTATGGAGCGCTGGAGAAATGAATGCTTAATTGCATCTGTGCGCGCAGCACAGCATCGGTAGAGATACGTAGGGGACTGTAGTTTAATTCTAATATCCTGGCACATTGTCAGCACTGCCTCTTGAAACTTGTTATGTAGGCTTCTGCGAGACAGTTGACGTCCAGTCCAGGTTGTTCGGTACTTCCGTGACATTGTCCCGTGGCCAAACAAACCATTCGTACCGCCCTTCTTCGTACATTTTCAAAATCTCCGTTAGTCCTATTTGGCACGTCTCGCACACACTTTTAAGCAGTCTCCTTTTTAGACTGACTGCATGTTTCTAGTATCCCAGCAATGAGGCGAAGTCTGCAACATTATTTACCAACCACTCTCTATGATAGTGTTTCATATCCTTACAAACTGTTACACAAAATATGAGTTGGCTGTTTAGAACGGTGCCCCCTAGCTATTGTAGCATAGGTTACTTTGTCTGTGGTTTGTGAAATTACCAGTATTACATTTCTGAATGTTTAACGGAAGTTGTCAATATTTGCACTACTTTGATCAGATTGGATATTTGTACAGATTTTTTTATGATAGAGTGTCACCACATCCAACAGTCCAGAATATACCCGTATATATCATCATTATCATCATCATCGTCGTCGTCGTCAAGGATTAGCCATTTTGGCCTCTTCCGCCTCAGATTTGTTCACGCCATCTCTTTAAGGGACGTCCCACGTTTTTCTTTCCTATTGTATGACATAGTATTGCGGCTTTAGTTATCCCACTATTAGACGGACGTTGCACATGATGTTCCCAGTTCAGTCTGTATTTTTAAATTATATATATATAATGGGATCAGCATTTAGTTCTTGTCTCACTTCGGTGTTTTTTTATTGTCTAGTAATGAATATGCCGCTACAAAACGGAGGAATGTCATCTCTGATGATTCGATCTGTCGTAACTGATCAGATTCGTTACCATTCAGCAGCAAGGGCAAGGCTACTGCTTTTAAAGTTAATTTAATGTCTCTTTCCGTATATTATGTATTAATTTACGTTGCATGATTCCACAGAAATGTCTGCATCTGGATAATTGTAACTCTACATCATCTGACTTAACAAATTTAAAATTCCAGTCTACATATTTGAACTCTCTCACTAGTCAATTATTTGTCCATAAGTATGATGGCAAACGGCACACTATCAATATATCACGGGTTAAGGGTGTAATCCGGTAGTTGTTGATTCAGCTCACCTCTTCTATCCACTTCGGAGGGCTATACTCCCACCGTCAGGTGAACTTATTTAAATTGTAATAGCATAGACGCTTGTACTAACGATTTTGTAGCTAACCTGTGGGAATGTTTGCCAGCAAAAGACGAAAATAAACTGTTTTAGGCCATGGCTCCACGAAATTAATGTATGTGGTTCCTATTGCAACGAACGCACCCGCACAATTATAATAGTTTGAGCTACTTTCTAAAATAGTTAAATTTTCATCTTCTCTTTTCGGAAGCTGCAGCAGGTAGCCCAAACAACTGTAACTACAAACCGTCTGTGGTACATTAATTTAAATGAATACACCTGATCATTCAGATCTAATCCGTTGCAGTTCATAATAAGAAGACGAATAAATGTGAGACGGATAAATGCGCCTGGTTTCCGTATTTTAACTGATGTCCATAACACCTACGGTCAGAAAATGTTCACATATTACTCCATGTTTCCTGCAAGATCCCGTGCTAAGTTTCCTGTTATTAGATACTTAGCATTCGACTGAAATTAACGTGCCCTGGTTATATGATTGTAAGATCCTTTCGAGAGTTGATGCATATTATTAAACCCACACAGTGGAAAAGAGCGACATAAATTTGCTGGCGGTGATGCAACAGGTTAGCCAAGTTTACATGTGTCAGATATATTGTACAGCAGATATTCACGGCCCACCTTAGTTGACCAGGGGAAAAGATCCTCTTCGTTGAGATTTGGTTGTATGTTCTATGTCTTCACACTGATAGTCGAGGTTAAAGTGTAATGTATATATATATATATATATATATATATATATAGTAGCTCTGATACTGGAATCATTGGCCACGGAATGTTGTAGGAATTATTTTAGAATTAATACTACGGGAAACCTATTGTCGAGTGGCCGGAAGACGATTTGGTACATTTTCTTCAAGGCGTATTTTACCTTGGGAACAGGATCTATGCAGGTTGAAGCTAATAAAGAAAGTAGTGACAGGTTGGAACTAAGCTCTGATTTACAAGTTGTGGTCAGATAGCTTTTTTCGCTGAAGGGAGAGAGCAGGTTCGAGTCACAGTTCGCTACCTCTTTCAGCTTGTAATGGATGTTCGCTTCAGTGGAATATATTGCTTTGAAACGTGGATAAGTTTCGCTCAGGAGGTAACATTTCATTTGTGTATATTTCCTCCAGCAGCCTTTCTTCTAGGAACTAACAGTGGGAGACTCTACGGAGAGTGGTATGAGTGACAAGCTGGAGTTTCGAGTTTATCCATGATGTGTACCTGGAGAAAAATCATACTGTGTTGCGCGTGAAAGGACGAGATCCTTTGTCCGCTCCCGTGCGGCAACACCTCGCAGTACGTGGGTGACAACTGAAGGACCACAAAAACTGCTCGTCGTTTGACGCGAGGAGTATTTAAATTTTGTAATTCAGGCAAAATAGATCTGTTGACTAATTAGTGTACGTAAGAGGCCACTTTCTGAGAATCTGATGGAATCAAACAGCTTAAGCATTGTCGCTGCACACTGTTGAGTCTTTTTTAGCCCAAGTTTCAAAAAGCTGTTGGGCTATCGCCTCGGCTAATCACTCGTAATATACATATACCAATTCGTTGAAAGTGAACCTTTCAAGAACAGTCTGACCAGCGCCTCATCCAGGAAAAATGGTGAAATTTTAATCAAAGGCTGTTATACACATAATGAATTGAAAACTGTGCACGAGAGCTGAAAACCAGTCGGAGGCGTGAATAAGTACCAGGTCTCAGCGTGGAATTTCATGGCTCCGAGCCACGCCTCTTGAAACCCAAAACAACGGGATTAGTAAAGAACGTGAAATGTTCAATGATCGTGGCAGGCAGACTTCTCTTGGGTTAGGTAAGAGGCCTCTTTTTTACTGTTCGTGGTGTAATGGGACGTTGCTCTACAAACTGTAATCACACCAACAAACGACGTAATCAACTGTACTCCGCCTTTGTGGAAACACAGTTTATGTCGCTTTGATGCGCAGTCACAGCAGGCCTCGCTGGTCTTATTACTCTGTATGCTGTGTAACGTCAGGCATGAAGATGAGTTAGATTCTGATGTTTCTTGTTATTCTCTGCTGGGTATCTGATTTAAATTCTGACCCTCCTACAACCAAAAGGATATTTGTGGACTACTTTTCTCGTGTTATTTTGAAGAGAGAGAATATGTCTGGCCTTCTTTTTCATATTATTTTGAAGAGATAGACAGAGAAACAGATGGTATATTATCGTTAAAATATTAATAGATTGGAATAGTACGCGGCATCGGAACAACTTGCTCATGCTGTGAAATAATGACTTTTATCGACCAATATGTGGTTTCAAAGGCTTCAAGCTTATTGTTAGTGGATATTCAAATTTTCTTTTATTTTTGTTCGCCCAGTGGTAATTTCATTTGGCTTAAACATGGAACGTGTTTGTTTCAGGTAAGGCGAAACACTGTGGGCGCATCAGTGTCCAGAATGTCTGCATGAAAGGTAGGAACGTTCATCATAGTCGTCCAACAGGTTTTAACATAGTTTGTGTTCCGGAATACATCTGAATTTTTTGCTTTGTTTTCTAATAATAGCTCGAAAGTATCGATATGATAAAGGTAGAGAGAAACTGTTTGCGTTATTTTATTATAGACAGCCAATGCCGCCTTCAGTTTCTCTTGTTACTTTGATCATCTGCTGAACCAAAAATTGTGATCCTGGTTAAGTGTTACAACGAGTGCTCATTCAATACCTCTATCACCAGCAGTAATCTCCTTTGTTTTTAGACACAGTTTACATTTCACGTGTTATGAGAATATCTTTATCCGCAAACATATGCAAAATGCCAACACTTATCCAATATCAGCACTTACAACACCTGTTTAGATATGCAGGTTGCTGTAATACGAGTCTAATACTTGGCCTTTGTGCTGTAAATATATAATTGACGAAGTAATGACTCTGTTAAAAAAAATACAACTGAAGAAAACAGATAAGTACAGAAAAGACGAACCGCAGTACGACTAGAAAAATACAAAATCGGTGATGCTGACCCACGATTGTCGTTGTTTACATAAAAAATATTCCTTCGCTGATTTCCTCAATGCAGACATGTATAATGTCATCCAGTCAAACTAAGTAGATCATTTCTACTGGCAGGAGGATGCTACGAACAGCTGGAGACCTAGCATATGGATTTACTACTGTATCATTACGCGGAACACTCAATCCAAAGGAAATGCAGGATCAAAATTGCCTGACTCCACGAAATCTTTCTTTCAGCGTGAACTTAGGGCCTTCAAATACCCACACTCATATATATATATATATATATATATATATATATATATATATATATATATATATATATATATATATAGGGTGATTAAAAAAGAATACCACAACTTTAAAAATGTGTATTTAATGAAAGAAACATAATATAACGCTCTGTTATACATCATTACAAAGAGTATTTAAAAAGGTTTTTTTCACTCAAAAACAAGTTCAGAGATGTTCAATATGGCCCCCTCCAGACACTCGAGCAATATCAACCCGATACTCCAACTCGTTCCGCACTCTCTGTAGCATATCAGGCGTAACAGTTTGGACAGCTGCTGTTATTTCTCGTCTCAAATCATCAATGGTGGCTGGGAGAGGTGGCCGAAACACCATATCCTTAACATACCCCCATAAGAAAAAATCGCAGGGGGTAAGATCAGGGCTTCTTGGAGGCCGGTGATGAAGTGCTCTGTCACGGGCTGCCTGGCGGACGATGCATCGCCTCGGGTAGTTGACGTTCAGGTAGTTACGGACAGATAAGTGCCAATGTGGTTGATTGTGGAATTTGCAGCTCTCTGCTAGCTCTGCGAGTCGATTTTCCTGGGCTGCGAACAAATGCTTGCTGGATGCGTGCTACATTTTCATCACTCGTTCTCGGTCGTCCAGAACTTTCCCCTTTGCACAAACACCCATTCTCTGTAAACTGTTTATACCAACGTTTAATACACCACCTATCAGGAGGTTTAACACCATACTTCGTTCGAAATGCACGCTGAACAACTGTCGTCGATTCACTTCTGCCGTACTCAATAACACAAAAGCTTTCTGTTGAGCGGTCGCCATCTTAGCATCAACTGACGCTGACGCCTAGTCAACAGCGCCTCAAGCGAACAAATGTACAACTAAATGAAACTTTATAGCTCCCTTAATTCGCCATCAGATAGTGCTTAGCTCTGCCTTTTCTCGTTGCAGAGTTTTAAATTCCTAAAGTTGTGGTATTCTTTTTGAATCACCCTGTATATATATATATATATATATATATATATATATATATATATATATATATATATATATATATATATATATATATATATATATATATATACTTACGTAATTCTGGAATCTACGTCAGACATATTCACCAGTCCCTTGCAAACAACCAGTACTTTATAAATGAACTGCACCAACCAGAGCATGGGACGGTCTAATAGCTCTAGCAAAGAAGGAAAGAACTGACATTATTTTCGCTAGCATAGAAAAGATATGACTAAACGACGCGAGGTGACTATACAAAGCAAAAAGACACAAAATACCTTGACGTAAGTCAATCCAACCTGAGGTGTTTCTACAGATAGGTTTTGCCTCATGCCGGAATTACGTAATACGGATAAGAACATCTTCCTCCCATCCACCAGGGTTACATACTATGTCCTAACCGAAAAAGAACCCTCAATTAAAAATAAAAAGTGCCATAAGCCCATTAACCATGGCTAAATAGTGTCAAACTGTAACCGCCAACTTCCTCATAAATGGAAAAATTTCACTTTTATTAGTCACATAGCGTGGATTTTTCTCATTTCTTATGTATTTTGCTTGGTTAAAATTCAAAAAGTATATTTACTAAAAACAATATGAACTCACTGCGCTCTGTAGAACACAACTCCTTTTTTCTTTACTACCAGACATATTTTACTGCTGTAGTGTAGCCACTTCAAGAAGGCATCCTCTCTTCCAGAAGGAAAAGGGGGAGTTTGGGAAAGAGGAGGAAAGTAACAGCGTAGTCGGTAAGATCCGCGGAAGCCAAGGCACCGCGTTCGTGTCCTGATTAGACACACAAATTTATTCTTCAAAGAAGTTTCAAATCATTGCACACTCCGCAATAGAGGTAAAGATTGATTCTCGAAATATGATCTTACTTCTTTAGCATCTGTGTTTAGTTGTTTTCTTTCCATTAGCTGTACGTTATATTATAGAAACGTGGTACTTTGGTATAGTCACCGTAACTTCTGCACTGAATGATTATAAAACTTGTATCTTAATCCCACACATGCTTCTACACCTATCAGTCCGAATTAACTGGTAGAGGTTCCTTTTTGTCAGTGTATTAATGTTTGTAGCTAGAGTACTATATGTATTTTAGCCCGATTGCCTTATTTAGTCGTAACTGCAACCAACTGCACTGCAAGTTTTATACAGTCTTCTTACCTTACTTTCAGTTATCATACCTAAATCATGAAATACCTGTTTTTTGTGGATAGAGTCGTGGAGGGCAGACTGATCAACAGTAAAATTTATTCTAGACAATGTTTATGTCACCCACATGCACTCCACAGGATTAGAATTACGAAAGCTGTTTTTTGTCGATTTTGGGGCTGATCGTAAAGCGCAAAGAGTAACGGCTTCTAAAATAAATCACAGTATGGTCGCGGACCTTCATCTTCTAGCCGTCCAAGTGGTACGCTTTTTTCAGTAGGACGTCCACCATTACCGCCACCCAAATGCTGGAAGCCAAGAGTCTAGCTGAGGATACGCTCCACCTTGGCTGGTTATCTCTCGAAACAAACGTTCGACGCTGGTGGGTAGGGCTGACGCCTGCTCCATGTCCCGTCCTTCCTGTGTTTCTCATTCGATTCGTCATCCACGAGAAGCCTTACTGCGTTGTTCGAGAATAATTTATCGCCAGATGATATGCTATCCTGTTTGTAATTCTGTTAGTGTATTTTTCTCTTCATTCGTACGGCTACTTCTGTCGGTCACAGGCGTATTTAGAAAGTTTCACCATCCAGCGGCGCCGTAAACTGCCAGCAACTGTTCCCAGGTGGCGCACAACCTTAAAATCACCGACCGACGTCTCCTGTGTTCCTACAGTCTGTTGCTTACGCCTTCTCGACCTCTGTTTACAAAGGTGTCTACGCATTATATCTCTCAGGGCTGCAGTTACGCATTGCCCCAATTTCTTACTTTCAAATAGATACAAAAAATTAAAAAAAGTTACTTGAAGATAATTATTACGTTATTAAAAGAGAAATCTGAAAATGTACTGAATGAAGCCATCTACACATTTCATATAAAGTTTCGTTAGAGCGTTATAGTTCGTCAAAAATATAAAGCAGCAAATCAAGGAAGATTTGTTGCATCTAATAAAAGCAATAGTGATCGTTTTTGCATCTGAAGCATTATATCATGAACATCTAGTTAATAAACACACACAGTTACAGGACCCATATATATATGTACCGGGTGATCAAAAAGTCAGAATAAATTTGAAAACTGAATAAATCACGGAATAATGTAGATAGAGAGGTACAAATTGACACACATGCTTGGAATGACATGGGATTTTATTAGAACCAAAAAAATACAAAAGTTCAAAAAATGTCCGACAGATGGCGCTTCATCTGATCAGAATAGCAATAATTAGCATAACAAAGTAAGACAAAGCAAAGATGATGTTCTTTACAGGAAATGCTCAATATGTCCACCTTCATTCCTCAACAATAGCTGTAGTCGAGGAGTAATGTTGTGAACAGCACTGTAAGCATGTCCGGAGTTATGGTGAGGCATTGGATGTAGTCTTTCAGCATCCCTAGAGATGTCGGTCGATCACGCTACACTTGCGAAATCAGGTAACCCCAAATCCAATAATCGCACGGACTGAGGTCTGGAGACCTGGGAGGCCAAGCATGACGAAAGTGGCGGCTGAGCACACGATCATCACCAAACGACGCACGCAAGAGATCTTTCACGCGTCTGGCAATACTATTTTTTTTTGTTCTAATAAAACCCCATGTCATTCCAAGCATGTGTGTCAATTTTTACCTCTCTATCTACATTATTTCGTGGTTTATTAAGTTTTCAAATTTATACTGACTTTTTGATCACCTGGTATATCTGGAGATTCAGCTGCCTCTACCTATGAGTTTTATACAACCCGCAATGCTTTCAGTGCCTGTTTGATTTTCATATTCTCTTGCTCACTGCACCCAAATTACTAGTACTTCACAAAAAAATGAACAGGAACCTTTTGTTGGATATTTTGTCTAGTCAGATTCTGTACTAGGACACAGTTCCGTTGGCGGCCGTAGTTTTCGAATTATTCAGGAAATACGCACAAAAGTGACATTCAAACTTATATTTCTTGAATAACTCGGAAACTGTGGCCTCCAGAGGGAACATATCCCAGTATAAAACTTAATTACATTAAATTTCACACAGAAATGTCATGCTCATTTTTTCAGTGGGCTAATAGTTGCAACAGAGAGCAAGAGAATATTAAAAATATTGCACATTGTTTTAGAAGGTGTTGGGGGTTGCATAAAACGCAAAGTTATAGGCGGCTGAATCATCCTGTGTAGAGGGTTTCCCTCTGAGGAGTTGTCAGGCGCATTTTTTACGGTTTTGGACAGATATTTTCAGTGTAGATTTGCAATGTGTAGGTGAAGTCAGTACAATCAAATACTGTTCATTGTGTTTTTCAGTGCGGTCTCACTGTCGCCAGAAAGCATCAGCTTGTTTTCCGTTACAAATGATATGATTTCCAAAGCGGAATTCGATAGGACGGTCCAGAATTAGTCTGATGCAATATTCGTTTTGCCGGTATGCATTAAGAGGGGACAGTAAAACACGGAGGATAACCAGTACTCCGAAAGCGACTTATGTTGTTGCACGGCGGCGGTAGCGGTCAATCTGGGCCGGGGGGGAGAATGCTGGCGCTGATTTTGTGTTTAGCATTTATTTGATGTTGCCATTATGGTTCCAGTATATTATGACATGTTTTTATAGAGCAGATCTGAAGGTGGTCGTTACAGACTGAAACCGATAGACTGATGACAAATGAATTTGAGACCATAGACGTGAAGTAAAGGAAATTTATACTGGTTATTCTTCACGTTTTACTGTCTGTGTTAACACGCATCAATCAAACAAATACATGACAATAGACTAATTCGCGAGTGCTGGATCGAATGAATATGTAAAATCCCGTTTTAAAAATAATTTGGTTTGTAACGGGTAACAAACCTACGCTTTATGTCGACTCTGATCGTCACATGAAAATCGTGGTGAGCGGTATTCGTTTGGGCTGACTACAGCAACAGGTTCCAAAAGCGGAACTACAGATATCTGCCGAAACATCAGATGGAGTGCGCCTGACGACTCTTTGGAGGGACAATCACCTATAAATGCAATATTTCTACAGTTCCGTGTTCCTTTTCATCGGCTAGAGTGTTTCGATGTTTCTCCTGTTGATAGATCCAAAGAAACATCGAAGACGTATTGCGTCAAAAAGAAATATTCGCATATGGTTATTAGTGGTATGTTCAATGAGAAGTAGAATCTTAACGTATTTCACTGTCGAATTTGTAAATGTGGCTCCGGAAGGTGAAAGCTGCACCCCTCTATGGCCAGGGAACACTCGTGCTGGGACAACGGCGCTCATTGCGTTACTCTGTGATCTGCCCTGGAAACCAAGTATGCAGACAGAAAGTTCTTCATCATGCTTGACTGTGAGCTTAGCAAGAATCTACTGGAGCGGCTTGCGTGCCTCAGAGATACAGAGAGCAGTACCGTAGGTGCAACCACAGTGGAGGGATACATATTGAAAGGTCACACAAATGTGTGGTTCCTGAAGCAACCTTTTCAGTAGCTGCAGGTTCAAGAGTCTGGATGATTGACTGAACTCGTCTTGTGACATAACCAAAACAGCCTTGCTGTGCTTATACTGCGAACTGCTGAAAGCAATTGGAAACAAGAGCCGTAATTTTTACCGGAGGCATGCAGCTCTACTGTTTGGTTAAATGGTAATGGCAACCTCTTAGGTAACGTATTCCGGAGGTAAAATAATACCCCATTCGGATCTCTGGGCGGGGACTACTCAGTAGGGTGCCGTCATTAGGAGAAACAACAAAACTGGCGTTCTGCGGATCGGACCGTGGAATGTTAAAGTCCGTAATCGGACAGGTTGGTTAGAAAATTTAAAATTGGAAATGTGTACGTTGCAGTTAGATATAGGGGGAATTAATGAATTAAGGTGCCAGGAAGTACAGGACCACTGATACGGTGAATAAAGGGTCTAAAATACAAAATCAAATAGGGGTAGTGCAGGAGTAGGTTAATAACAAATAAGAAAATAGAAACTACTTCGAAAAGCGTAGTGAACACATTATCGTAGCCAAGACATATGCAATACACAGTAGTACAATTTTATATGCAACTAGCTCCGCAGATGATGAAGAGATTGAAGAAATGTGTGATGAGGTGAAAGAAATTCAGGTAATTAAGGGAGGTAAAACATTAATTATGATGGAGAACTGGAATTCGATGGTAGGGAAAGGAAGAGAAGAATAATTGTACGCGCATGTGGATTGGGGGAAAATAATGAAAGAGAAAGCCGCCTGATAGAACTTTGCACAGAGCATAATTTAACCATCGCTAACACTTGGTTTAAGAAACGTGAAAGAAGTTTGTATACATGGAAGAGACCTGGAGATGCCAGGTTTCAGACTGATTATGTACTGGTAAAACAAAGATCAAACTGTAAGACGTTTCCAGGGACAGATGTGGACCCTCATCATAATTTATTGGTTATGTAATGTAGAATAAAACTGAAGAAACTGCAAAAAGGTAGGAAATTAAGGAGATCAGACGTGGATAAGTTGAAAGAACGAGAGGTTGTTCAGAGTTTCAGAGGGAGCATTAAGCAACGCTTGACTAGAACAGGAGAAAGAAATACAGTAGAAGATGAATGGGTAACATTAAGAGATGAAATAGTGAAGACAAGACATGGTCAAGTAGATAAAAAGGCAAGGCTCAATAGGTATCCTTGGACGGTATAAGAGATATTGAATTTAAGTGATGAAAGGAGAAAATATAAAATGCAATAAATGCAGCAGGGAAAGGGAATACAAACGTCTGAAAAAAAGAGTGACAGGAAGCGCAGAATGGCTAAGGAGGAATGGCTAGAAGAAGTATGTAATGATTTAGAAGCATACATCACTAGGGGAAATACAGGAAAATTAAAGGAGAAAAACAAGCAGCTATATCAATGTCAATCGCTCAGATAGAAAAGCAGTCCTAATAAAAGAAGGGAACATGGATAGTTGGAAGGAGTATTTAGAGGGCCTATACAAGGGAGATGAAGGCAATTTTACACAAGTGTAAGAGGACGTAGATGAAAGTGAGACGGGAGATATGATACTGCAAGAAGAATTTGAGAGAGCAGTGTAAGACCTAAGTCGAAACAAGGTCCCGACAGTAGATGAAATTGCGTCAGAACTACTGAAAGCCTTGGAAGAGCCATCCATGACAAAATTCTTCCATCTGTTCTGCAAGACGTATAAGACAGGCTAAATACTCTCAAACTTCAAGAAGAAAATAATTATTCCAATGACAACAGGTGCTGACATGTTTGAATATTACCGAACTATCAGTTTAATAAAACGTGGTTGTAAAATACTAACACGAATTTTTTGCAGAAGAACAGAAAAACTGGCGGAAGCCAACCTCGAGGAACATCAATTTGGATTCCGGAGAAATGTAGGTACACTCGAGTCAATACTAACACGACGACTCACCTTATAAGATAGGTTAAAAAAAAGATGAACCTACGTTCATAACATCTCTAGATGCTTTTAACAGTGCTGTCTGGGTACCCTCTTCCAAATTCTGGAGGTAGCAGGAGTAAAATACAGCGAGCGAAAGACTAATTTGTAACTTCTACAAAAAACCAGAAGGAATTTATAAGAATCGCGGGGCGTGGAAGGGAAGCTATGGTTCAAAAGGGAGTGAGACATTACTGGAGCCTATCCCCACTGTTGTTGAATCTGTACAATAAGCAAGCAGTAAAGGCAACCCAAGAAAAATTTAGAGTAGGAATTCTCTCTATTCAGAGAGAAGAAATAAAAACTTTGAGATTTGCTGATTGCATTGTAATTCTGTCAGAGACAGCAAAGGACTGACGGAATGCACAGTGTCTAGAAAGGAGGATATCAGACAAACACTAATAAAAGCAAATCAAAGAAAACGGAATGCACTAGAGTTAAAGCAAGTGATGAAGATGGAATTAGATTAGGAAATGAGGTGAGGTGGTACGAGATTTGTTATTTTGGCAGCAAAGTAACTTACGGTAGCTCATGTAGGGAGGATATAAATTGTACACCGGTAATGAAAAAAAGCGTTTCTGAAGAAGAGAAATTTGTTAGCATCGAAAGAAAGTATTTTCTGAAAGTATGGAGTGTTGCCATGCATGAAAGTGAAACATGGACGATTAACAGTTTAGACAAGAAGAGAATAGAAACTTTTGAAATATGGTGATGCAGAAGAATGTTGAAGATTAGATGGGTAGACCATGTAACTAAGGAGGAAGTACTGAATAGAACTGGTGAGAAAAGAAATTAGTGCCGCAACCTGACTAGCAGTAGGGATCGGTTGTTAGGAAAATTCTGAGACATCAAGGGACATCAATTTGGAATTGGAGGGAAGTGTGGGCGGTAAAAATCGTAGACCAAGAGATGCATATAGTAAGGAGATTCAGTAGGATGTGCGTTTCGGTAGTTATTCGGAGATGCAGAAGCTTGCACTGGATAGGATAGCATAGAGAGATACATCAAAGCAGTCTTAGGACTGAAGACCACAATAACAACAGACGTTTGCTGTAAATGATTAGATCGCGGTATGTGTCTTCTAGTGCTCTACAGAGCATGCTTTCTTCTGTATAGCCCACTAGTGCCACCCGATTAAAATTCCGAGCTGCAGTGCAGGAGTTGTTTTCCGTGGAAGGCCCCCAAAGGAGACTGCAGCCAGATTCACTGACTTTTTTCAATTTTTTCAAGTGGCAGTATCATTCATATCAGCTGTCCCTGTAGAATGGGAGGAAGAATTCACATTGCGTAACCACGACGCACGATGATGGGGTGCCGTGCATCGCCGCAACCAGACCCATCATTCCGCTATATGAAGCTGTTCAGAACTCGCCCAGCGTTGACGATCTCACTGTGTGGCTGGATGCCTGCTACCGGATTTCTCTATGAGCGCAGATTTCACGTCCTCCAACTAATCAATCGGTGTTTAGTGGTCGTGGATCTTAATCCGAGCCCCAACATGGGGAACTTTGGTTCGGCTCGTATAACGGACAGTGTTGGTACGAGGGGCTTTCAATAAGTAATACAACACTTTTCCTTGAGAAACCAGATTGGTTTTATTCGGAATTCCAATACACCATATCATTTCCCACTCTTTTCGCTATAAATCCGTATTTTTTAACGTAATCTCCTTTCAATGCGACGCTCTGTGCCACCTTATCGGGAATGTCTTTATGACCGACGTCGGAGCCAACGCACGCTGCACCACCCTCACAGTTCTTCCCACGGAATGCATCCTTCATTGGACCGAACAGATGGAAGTCGGAAGATGCGAGATCCGGGCTGTAGGGTGGAGGGGTGGATGAGGAAGAACAGTCCAATGATGTAAATGATAGCCTGGAAGGGATAAGTCCCTGCAGTCGCGCTATTCATCTGTGTTCTCGGTAGCTCAGGTGCCGGCACGGCAGCTCAGCGTGTTCGGTCAGAGAGCTCGTTGGCCTATGTAATAAAAAACTGAGCGGAACGATCAACAAACGAACTTTAACGGAAGTCATGTGACGTCCGCAACGACCAAACACAAGGATAACAAAAAATGGATAGAGTGTCTGCCATGTAAGCAGGAAATCCCAGCTTCGAGTCCCGGTCGAGGCACACATTTTCACCTGTCCCCATCGAAGTATATCAACAACACCTGTCGGCAGCTAAGGGTTTCAGTTAATTATCATTTATTACAGTAAAGCTGCACGGACAACAATGGTAACTGTTCTTTCGAGAACAGTTACTATCTTCATATATATATAGTCCAATGACGTTTTTGAGCTCCTCTCGGTTGTGCAGACTTGTGTGTGGCCTTGAGTTGTCATGGACAACGAAAAGTTCGGTTGCATTTTTGTGGCGACGAACACACTGAAGTCGTTTTTTCAGTTTCGTGACCGCAGCACAGTACACTCTACAGTTGATGGTTGCACCATGAGGGAGGACATCACGCAGAATAACTCTTTAAGAGTCCCAGAAGACCACCGCCATGACATTACCGGCTAAGCGTGCGACTTTGAACTTTTTAATAGTTCAAATGGCTCTGAGGTCATTAGTCCCCTAGAACTTAGAACTTCTTAAACCTAACTAACCTAAGGGCATCACACGCATCCATGCCCGAGGCAGGATTCGAACCTGCGACCGTAGCGGTCGCGCGGTTCCAGACCGAAGCGCCTAGAACCGCTCGGCCACGCCGGCCGGCTTTGAACTTTTTCTATAGAGGGGAGATGGTATGGTGCCATTCCGTGGATTGCTGTTTTGTTTCCGGCTCGAAGTGATGAACCAATGCTTCATCGCCTGTAACGCTGTTCGGCAAAAACAGTGTAACCATAAGCCTCGTAACACTTCGTCGCTTTTTATGGTCTTCCCTAGGCGGCGAGGAACCCAGCGAACACATACCTTTGAGTTCTACGAGTGTGTCAGATCTAGCAACAACCGTCCAGTAGTGCAGCGTGGTGTTTGAATGTGATGCATCGAATGGAAGTATTCGCACGTTCAAACCACGCAGGAGTCACAACTGGGTACGGCCGGCCAGCACGCGAGAGATCGGACATAGCTGCGTGACATTGCTGCTATGATGACAGACGCCTTCCCCAACTAATTACCGTGTTTTTTTTTCGCAGCCAGGTCTCCATAGACATTCGGCAAGTGCCCATGAATATCTTCGATTCTCTGGTTTTCCGCAAAAGAAACTCAATGACAGCTCTCTGCTTGGAACGCACCTCCATTACAGACGCCATCTTGAAGGCTACGTTATTGGTGGCACTGCCACCTATCAGAGCGTCAGGGAACTATAGGGGCCAAAATTTGTCGAACGCCCCTCGTATCATGTGGGATACAAATAAGGGAAGAGGGGCGTTAAATGATGCTAGTTTAGTACGACATCTTCCGTGAACTGTTGCTTGCGAGGCGTAAATAAAGATGCGACGCTCCCAGGACCCTCGCGTGTACCGCATCGCGAGCAGGGGGAGCAGCGCACGTGGTGCAGGGAGACGTGTGGTGCGACGGGCGGCGCGTGAGCGCACTTAGCAAGGTACGTGCCGCGGTGGGCCAGCTGCCGGGTGGCAGGTGCCCGCTGCCCACAGGCGCTCCGTGGTCCGCATCCCGCCTCGCACCCCAGCTCAGCGCGGAAGTGTCTCGCCTTCTACCGCTTTTCCTTCTAATCACTATTATTATCGCTGATTAACATCCACACAACTATCAGCGTTTGTCACGTGGGGTTTCCCTTCTGCGTTACTGCCTAACCATAGACACACTGCATAAAAAGTTAGGCGCCCCACCAGACTTCACGCTAATACCGCGTAACACCGGTTCCAGCCTTCACAGTGGCGAGTAAGAGACTCCACAACTTTCTTCAGGCATTTAACATCCAGTTGATGACTCTAATAATGGTGAGACCTCGTAGAGCTCTCAGGTCGCGGCAGTGCTGATTCCAGTGTTCCACCTGCTGTTTCAAATAGTGTCAGACAGGTCCCATGCAATTAATGTCGTTTCTAGCGGGGCAGCTGAGGTGCGACAGGGTACATCAATGGTCGCCAAACCCTTAACATATTTGAAATAGTGTACTAGACTTGGAGTGATCAATTACCAGGCCACAAAAACGTAACACATAGTCGAGGAAAGACGTTATTTGTGCGGCTGATCCCGGCTGAGGTTCGAGTCCTCCCTCGGGCATGAGTGTATGTGTTTGTCCTTAGGATAATTTAGTTTAAGTTGTGTGTAAGCTTAGGGACCGATGACCTTAGCAGTTAAGTCCCACAATATTTCACACACATTTGAACATCTGAAAGACGTTATTTAAAAGAAAATTTATATATTCTTTTTCCTTTAAATACTCCACTTTAACAATTGTAGTTAAATGTAAGGAAATCGGCAAAGTAATTTAATGATTGAAAACTGAGAAACTTTTAGTTGATACTTTTATGTACTTCAACATTTCGAATTAAATCTAGAGAAACAAGGAAAGTTTTAAATAACTGAAAATTGAGAATCATTCAGTTGACATCTGGACCTTCAATCAAAAGAATTTTAAATGACACAGGCCTTAGTAGAACAAACCAACAAGATTTCAGCTAACGAATTTTTCAAAGAAATAAAACGTCAGTAGTCAACATATCAGCTGCATCCTATAAACCCAGCGAATGAAAAGAAGAGCCCTTAGATTAATCCTTAATGCAAAATTAATTCAGACAAAAGCAGCAAAAATACGGATAAATTAATATTTTGACCAAATTCGAGAAACAAAATTACTGTCCCATGAACAGACAGAAACCTTCAGCAGCGTTGGTTGCCACTGGAAAACGTTTTCAGTAAAATCAAATTAACCCAAACCTAAAACACAAAATGTGATGACGAAACTATAGGGTTCCAGAGACCTTTTTAACTCTCAGACATCTACTATACATGCAGACTGAAGCGACGAATAAAATTGTGTACCAAGGGTGGCATTCGACCCCAAGTCTCCCGCTCGCTAGGCAGATGCGCTAACCACTAAGCCACCCTGGCACAGTGACTTTGTACAACTTCACGAACTACCATAAAACGCCTCCCTCCTCAATCCAAATTCCCACTAAACATGAACAGTATTGCAAGGGCTCTCCAATTGTTTTGGAAAAGCAGTGCAGTATCGAGCGAAACGGGAGATCCTGCCCGAAACCCAGGCTAAGGGAAATATCAAGTGGGCTGAGGCATGGGTGAGAATTTGGATTAAGGGGCGAGCTAGAGAAGTCCCCCGCAGTACCGCAAAGCCACTGTGCCGCGGTGGCATAGTGGTTAGTGCATCTCCCTGTTGAGAAGGAGACGCAGGTTCGAATTCTGGCCTTGGTTCGACTTTTCATTCGTCTTTTCAGTCTGCATATAAACGTAAAATGCGATGATGTCTACAACGCAGTGGATAGCACTGAATGTTCGTACAGTCTACACACTACTGTGTTCACCGGGCGCCATTGTCTGCGATCCAGTAATTCCACTTTTCTCATGAATTCTGTAGCCATAAACAGCAGTTTAACTTCCAGGGCCGCCCACGTCTCCCTGACTGCGAGCACTTGCCCTTTGATGGCCATCTTCCACCTATCGGTGGTAAACGACAGCGAGCTGATGGCGGCCGTCATTCTGTTGGCACCCTCCTACATAGGCAGAAATGATCATCATGATAAAATAAGAGAAATCAGGGCTCGCACAGAAAAATTTAAGTGCTCGTTTTTCCCGCATGCCATTCGGGAGTGGAACGGTAGAGAGACAGCTTGAAGGTGGTTCATTGAACCCTCTGCCAGGCCCTTTATTGTGAATAGCAGAGTAACCACGTAGATGTAGATGTAAGTCCGCGCAGCAGAGAGAGCGGCTGCCCTCTGGCGAGACGGCAAGCAGGCCATTGCTTAGCTACAGTCAAAGAGGTTTACCGCAATACTGCACTTGTCAATATGTGTGAAATGCTGTCAATACAAGTGCTATTTTGGAAGAGACAAATGTTCAGGGCATACTCATCGTGAAGGTACAGAAGGAAGGCCAAGAATGTTACAACAAATAATCACAGCTGCTGTACAGTTCTTGAAGGAAGTCACTTTCCTGCATAGGTGTTGTTACATTTTCAGATGAAGACATATATGTTTTAATGTTTTGTATGCTGGTTTAGTGACGAAACCCGAATTTTCACACATGAACTTCACTTCTCGGATAATTGTGCTCATATCTACCAAGGCTGTGGAAAACTGTTATTAGAGATGCTATGACAAGTTACCTTTCCCAAAAAATGGTTCAAATGGCTCTGAGCACTATGGGACTTAACATCTGTGGTCATCAGTCCCTTAGAACTTAGAACTACTTAAACCTAACTAACCTAGGGACATCACACACATCCATGCCCGAGGCAGGATTCGAACCTGCGACCGCAGCGGTCACGCGGTTCCAGACTGAAGCGCCGAGAACCGCACTGCCACACCGGCCGGCTCACCTTTCCCATTCGGATGCGTTGTGTAGCTGGATGATACCCAAGCGGGCAAAATTAGGAAAATGCTAAATATGAAATAAAGTGGTTATTTCAAAATAAAACAACAACGTTCGCCTGAAATTGAATTTCTTCCAGAAATTACCAGAAGTGCTTCGTAGGGAATTAAAAGCCGGAACGATAGTGCTATTCGTTATATGACACGTTGACTGGAAAGAAAAGCATTGAGATCTGTAGACTGTCTGACAAGGAGCGGGCGTGTTTACCAAGCGAGGAGGTGCAATGGTAAAACACTAGATTCTCATGCTGAAGGACAGCGGTTCGGATCCCCGTCCGGCCATCCAAATATAGGTTTTGTGCGGTTTCCCTAACTCGCTTCAGGCAAATGTTGGAATGTTTCCCTTGATGTATTCGATCGACTTCCTTCGCTGTCCTCTCCAAGATGGTGCACTGTCTCTAATGGCGTCGATATCCACTGGTCGTCTACATTTACATTATTGCGCTGAAATACACACATAAGTGCTTTGTCAAGGTTCATCGAACCACCTATGTCGCTACCTTTCCACTCTCGAACAGCGCGCGAAGAAAGCGTAATTATTTCCATGCGAGCTCTGATTTATTTTATTACACGATCTTTTTCCCCTGTGTGATTTCCCTAAATCACTCCAGGCAAATGCCGGGATGGTTCCTCTGAAAGGGCACGGCCGACGTCCTTCCCCATCCTTCCCTAATCCGATGAGACCGATGACCACGCTGTCTGGTCTCCTTCCCCAAACCAACCAACCAACCTTTTTCCCCTGTGTTTCTACGTCGGTGGACGGCCACAAAATGTTGTCGAATTTTGAGGACGAAGTTGGTGACTGTAATTTCTTGAAAATATGTCTCCGCAATGAAAAATGCCTTTGGTTTAATGACTGCCATTTAACTCGCGTGTCATATCCATGATATTCTCTCTCCTATTTCGGGATAGTACAAAAATAGCTGCGCTTCTTTGAATTTTTTCGATGTCTTCCGCCAATGTTATCTGGTGAGTATCCCATACTGGGCAGTAATATTGCAGTAGAGGACGAAAAAACGTAGTATGTAGTAAATCTGTTGCGTCTTCTAAGCATTCTCCAATAAAACACAGTCTTTGGTTTGCCTTCCGCACAAAATTTTCTGTGTGATCGTTCCAATTTAAGCTGTTCGTAATTGGAATCACTAGGTATTTACTTGAATGCATAGTCTTTAGATTTGTGTGATATAGCATGTAATCCCACCCAAGGGGTGTCGAAGGGGTTGCCTAGCCCTCAGGCTCCAGAGCAGCCACCAGGCTAAATTGGTGCCAGAAGTATCTGGAGGTACATTTTTAACGTGCTCAACGAGTTGCGAGGGTGGCACAGAGGGTGCTGCTTTGCAGGGGGTCTTAGAGGGACCGTTTACCCGATATATTCACGCACATGTTAATTTTGCACTCCCGCATGATCACAGGAAGACTGAAAAAACGTGAGGACCCCGCGCTGCTTCGGATCAGTTTCAAAATTCGTTGAATGGCTTTGAACGGTGGCTAGTGGCTCCAACCTGTACAAGAGAGCAAAAGTTGCTATCGCACTTCACTTCAAACGCGTACGATCACGTTCAAAGGGCACGGAGCCCCACAATGTCCTTAGAGTTGGGTTTAAACGTGCGAGGGTGTCAGAAGTGTCAAAGATTGTCGAGAAGATCTTGTTGCTTATCGCAGTGCGAAGTGTCGTTTTCAACCGTGAAAAGGTTGAGAATCAACGCCTCAGGGAAAGGGATGGTTTCATTGACACCATTTATGCCAATGCCTGAAGCCTTTCCGTGTAAAGTTTGTTGCGCAGTATAGATTAAGGACAACAGAGGATCTACAACTCTTCCGTGGGGAATTTATTTTTTTTTCTCTGCCATATGTATCTTGATTGTTTTGTACACCAGAAACCTGATGACGTTTTGTCTGTGCAGTTAATGGGTCTTTTTAATGTCGGCAGGGGAGTGGCGAGTGTGTCTAGCAGTGACGTATGAGCAGGTGGCTGCAATGAGGTCAACAACCTCTTTACTTGCATATATGAGGCCGCTTTACTGCGGAGCGTGTGCGGCGACACACCCACCGCCATTCTCTGCGACGTCCACGACAGTACCTGTACGACTACCGTAGCTGCCGCGAGTGAAGTGCATTATGTCCACTGCACCTCTATGCTGTTGCATTGATGGAATGGGAAATCTTACACCATGAGGCACCATTCAAGTATTTTTTAGACACCGTATATTCCGACACTTTAGGCACTGCTAACAATTCGAAAAAAAAAAAAAAATGGTCGAGTGCACTCAAGTTCCGAGATCGCTACAGTTCTGAAATGAGATTCTGACGTGTCGGTGGCGGTAACCAAAAACACGGTGCGCCAGGAAGTCGCGATCAGCTGATGAACTAAAGGGACGCCCCAGCGCATGCTCGAAGATCTGTGCTTTTGCACAGTATTACTGTCGACACGTCACTGTTCTCTGAAGAGGGTTCAAACTTTCACTTACCTCAAGCCCATTGTCTGGCAGCGACTTCTCTTTGCACCTTAATAAGTATTTCCATTCCATTGCGGTGACACATTTTCGCGTCCGTCCACTTTTTCGTTTTGTGCGTTTCTTTGTTGTGAGAAAGTAAACGTGGTAGGCGCGTGACTTTCAGGTGTGTGGAGAACACCATTGCATGTTCTCAATTTGTTTTCTGTGGAAATATGACTAGTCAGTAATTTATGGAATATGTGCATATTTCGAAACACTATAAATAAATACAGTTTCAATGAAGCAACGTAATAGGTATGATAAGTAACAGTAATAAGAACACTAAACATCCAAAGTGTAACATTTTTAAAGTTTCATTAGTTTTGTTAAGAAACGGAAAGCGTATTATTCTTTACTGTGCGTTTTTCTCCATTTAACCGTTTAGCGTGCCGTTTTTTGGTATGAAGGATTGTTGTAGACAAATTAATTCTCACCGATGTCAGGAAGACTAACGATGAATCGCATTTTAATTTTTCCAAAAAATGTTTTATAACAGCGTAAAGTTGGTATTGTAGTCTTCTTTTGAAAACCAATTTATTTGTCAAGATCGCTATGTAAACAGAAGTACTGAATTACTAGTTCCGGCACATTCATAAAATCGGGCAATGGTAGCGAGATCGTACAATGCTTACACCACTCTGTCACATGAGGACTATGCAATATGTATAAAAAGAGTCTAGGCGTTACAATAACATGCCGAAACTATTAATCCACGAATTGTGTTCAGACAGAGATCTTGGCAAATGAATTGCTTCCCAAAAGAAATTTACAATACAAATAATGGATCTCCTCCTGCATTGACTAATCACGTCATGTAGCCGTAACTAAGGTCGATACTTTTGATAAACAGAACAGTTTTTCTGAGTACAGTTGTACCAATGTATCACTCTTGTTCGTAATACGTTACGAGGGTAATCCCAAAAGTAAGGTCTTCTACTTTCTTATAACTACATAGACCTGTTTATTTCTACAATGGTTTACATCAGTTTGCAGCATGAACATTTAGCTATTTTTCGACATAATCACCATTTCCGTCGATGCATTTTTGTAGACGCTGTGGAAGTTTTTGTATGCCCATGTCATACCAGCTCGCCACCATGCTGTTCTTCAGAAAGTTATGAACCTCTTCTTTCACCTCGTCGTCGGAGCTGAATCGCTTTCCGATCAAATGTTCCTTTTACTTAGGAAACGGGTGATAGTCACCGGGCGCCAAGTGGGGTGGTTGATTATGTTCCACTGAAACTGTTGCAGGAGAGCAACGGTTTGCCGAGCGATGTGTGGGCGAGCGTTGTCATGGAGAATGTTTACGCCCTTGCTCAACATTCCTCTTCTCCGGTTCTGAATTGCCCGTTTGAGTTTTTTCAGTCTCACAGTACCTGTCAGCGTTAATTGTGGTCCCAGTGGGCATAAAGTCGACCAACAATACCCCTTTCCGATCCCAAAAAACGGATGTCATGACTTTACCGGCAGACTGTGTTTGTTTGAATTACCGCAGCTTTGGCGTAAAAGGATGCCGCCACTGACGTGATTGTTGCGTGGTCTCAGGTATAAAGTGGTATGCCCAGGTTTCGTCACCCGTGACATTTGAGTCCAGAAAGTTTTCCTGTTCGGCTGCAAGGCGGTGAAGAAATGCGCGGGAAGCATCAACTGGTTGCCGCATGTGGTCCTCACTCAGCATGCGTGGCACCCATCTTGAGCACACCTTCCAGCAGTTCAACGTTCCCGTTAAAATCCTGTGAGCGGTACTTCGGGAAACCTCAGGAACCAACGTGCAGAGATCATCCAGGGTGATCCGTCGATCTTCACGCATGCTTTGCTCAACCTTCAACACTGTCTCCTCAGAAATTGACAGTCTCCCACTCCTTTGTTCGTCGTGAATTTCGGAATTTCGGTCCGACCAGCTGCAAACTCTCTACACCACTGACGAACATTTTTGACATCCATGCACGACTCACCATACACTTCCGTCAATTGGCGATGGATTTCAGTCGGCACAGTGCCCTTTCCGTTCAGAAACCGAATAACTGCGCGCAATTCGCACTTGGCGGTAACATCCAGCGGGAGCTCCATTCTCAGCGGCTGCCAAGCCAAGACTGAGCGCCTCAGCGCGGCGTGCGCATGCTTACACACAGCGCGTGAAGCACTCTTCATAACAGTGTGACCAACTGCCACACAAACAGAGTTCTGTACTTATAAAAAAATAGGAGACCTTACTTTTGAGATTACCCTTGTATAATACTTTTTAATGGCTGAAAATTTACATCCTTTTTGTGTCCCGACTTTTAGGTCCTTGTCCCTCCAATTATTTAAACCACCAGTTGCTAAGTCCGTCCGCCGTCATATCTGAGTGGTCAGCGTAGATGGCTAACATGCGGAAGACCCGGGTTCGATTCCCGATACTATCAAGGATTTTTTCCTTCTTGGGAGAAGTGGTACACGGTGCTATAAGCCTCGTGATGCAACTTTAGGGTCTACCCGGGAGTCGGTGTGCTGACAACGTGCCTCTCCACCCAGCATGCGCATGAGGCCCCAAGGCAGAGGATGACACAGCTGTCATCGACATCCCCTTGGGTTTCAGAGCGTAGACGAGGATCTCGTTTAATTCTTAAGTCATAATATTCTGCAAATGAATCTTGCAACACCAGATGTGACCCCTAAGGGCACAAATAAAAAAAAGGAAACCCTGCGAACAGGCCCTGAAGACTACACGATAGTCGACCGACCGCCGTGCCATCCTCATCGTTCATCATCTGATGCGGGATGGAGGGGCACACCGCACTAGCAGCCACTGACACTTTTCGACCTTAGAGCCTCTACCTCTCTATCAGATAGCTTCTCAGTTGGCACCACGAGGTCGAACGCAACCCGGTCCAGTCCTCCCATCAAGGAAAAATCCCTGGCAGTATGGCGAATCGAACCCGGGTCCCCTGCATAAAGGTCTGTCACAGTGAACACTTAGCTACGTACAAATATACTCTTGCCCTCGTCATTGCAAGGAAGTAAACAACCCATGTGTCCTGTTGAGGAATTACTTTTCAAGCCCGAAACACATAGAAAGGGTGTCGCTTCATAAAGAGTCCTGGTACGTGACTGGTGTCACATTCGAAGCATGACAAAATATGGGACTGGTGTGGTCACTCACGGAATACAAGGTTTTCGTGGTGTGACCGGCTGTGTGGAGTCTTTCGTTAACCTACTGGAATATGCCAGTGTGTACTATGGTCCTGACGGGTATGACAACACGGCTTATCATTTCTGGTGATCATCCCACCTCCTTCCTTCAACAATTCTCATAGCGCTCCTGCTGCAATATCCAACAGCTTCCCACGTCATGATCCCAAGAGTTGGAGAAGTATGAGTGCCTGAGAATCGCTGCTTCCTATGAGCTTTCACGAGCTCGTCTACAGACACGTAGGCATCAATCTGACCACCACAGAATGTTTCAGTTAATTCTGGCTGTCAGTAAACAACGCATCAAAACTCGAGATCTCAGCCAAGCTCCCAGTAATCTATTCCCGATGGTTCGTGGTGACACTCTGCTTGTAACTCTGCCTGGATGTCAGCTGTTGTTATCCGCGTATTCATTAGATCCAGTCGAACAACCTTACTATCTTCTCGTAGTGTAGTCCTTACGGACTGTTCTTGCCACATTGTTATCCTCAGCGCTATTATCTTCAGCACTCGTTCTGCAGTAACTGGACGACAGCCAGTCATCTGTGCAGTTTGTCGGTTGATGCTCCCATGTCTTTCATGAGAATGATTCGATCGAAAGATGGCACGACCTCTGGGCATGCCGTGTTGTGACCTCCATTGGAAAGTCCAATTAACGTTAAACACACACAATCTTCATCTGTAGGAATTGATTTCTTTCTGTTCAGAAAATACTGAAAATAAACTCACTTAAGGATGCAACGTAAATCAACATATCCTACAGGAACGGAAGTACTGGAATACCAGTTTGGGAGTCTTGGGTCAAGATGTTTATGGCGTAATAAGTTCCATTTCCGTAAGAGTATTCGCATTCCCGCTGAAGCAGTCTCTATAACTAAAGAAAAAGGCACAAAAAATTACGATTAGAAAACTTATGTGACCCAGATAAGCAAATGTGAAGAACATAAGTTATGACGCAAGCAAATCTTCGACTCAGAGTAACTGACAACATAAATCTAACTTTCTTGTAGTCTTGTACGAAAGTGAATTTGCCCATTATTGGAGTAAATCGTATTTAGACGAAGCATACTATGACTGTTGCAGTTAAGTATTTGGAATTAATTATCCAACACATATTACATTTTCTCTTCAGGGTATTATAATGATAAAATAAACTACGGGATTCTTAACTTCTTAATGAGACAATGTATGGAACATTAGCAGGAAGAAATTTTCTCGAATGGTAGAGATAAAAATAAATACAGCAATATGTGAATCGTCAATATTTCTGTGTCTATGCAATGCACCGGATTATATACGAGAGTGAGATAGTTAAGATCTAACGATCTCTAAAAATATGCGAGTTATTTTCACAAATGTGACAGTGAAGTCTCGCAATGCTCATTCCAGTTACAGAGGTCGCAGACTTATTAATTTTCGTTGTATTTTGCGTGCAAATCATACACACCCACGTGCTCGCCGTTATCAGAAGGCTGCTTCTCAGCAAACTCCTCCGATCAATTCTCGGCTCCTTTGTTTTCGATCTAAAGGCTCGCTAAGAGTGTAACTGTGATCTGATGCACCACAGACACAGCACTGAAAACTTGCTGGTGCATCACACACTGTCGTTAGGGAATCATTTTACACTGACGTTTTACGGCGCCTTGTATTTAGGTACCTTGCCACAATTGCGGTCAGTTTAGCAAATGCGAACAATTAACATCTGACGGATATTATTCACTGACTGCGGAGAAGCATTGCATAATACTAATTTTAATTTAGTCCTTTAAATCCGTTGGTTTCTTTTCGTTAGCATTTTTTTAAGTTTAATTTCCGGTTGACTCGTGATAAAGTAATAATTCAAAGAGGCTCGTCTTATCGTTCCGAGTAAGGACATCAACCTCACTAGTATCTTTAAAACACGCATATAAAAGACGGGCAAAATCAGTTTAGATGCATAATTTTAGGGGAGACTTTGAAGAGAAGAATGTTCATATCTGACTCATAAATACATCACCGAATGACTGTAATCTATTTTGCACATTACCATCGTATATATGAAGGTGTAACAGTCACTCATTTCGCGCACTGTTCTCACAATACAGCGCGTCCATCAAGTTTTTATTTTTTTATTTAAGTTAATTCTAAATTATAATTTTTTCTTCTTGTACGTTTCCCACAAGGGAGAGAAGCATTAAAAATTGCTGTCTCGCACTATATGTATCCATTGATGGACTCTTCGGAGTTCAATGTGAGATAAATTGGTTGTGAAAGGAGCTGTCTCTATAGAAATATTTGGAAATAAATGTACATATTAAAGAATGCCATGAACACTAGTTTGGAAATAGTGAATACGACCATCTTAGGAAGATGTCAGAAATCTGAATTAAGTGAGAATATTTGACCGTCATGGGAAATTTCTTACTTGGAAGTAATGTTAATTGGTATGCTGTAAGAGTCTCTGTGAACAATGTTAACGGGAAATGCTTACGCTATATTCATTCTGACGATATCAAACTTTATGCAAGAAGTTAAAAATAATTAGTCAAACAACGGGAATACGGAACATATTAACGAAATCTGGAAGGTGAGACAAAAATATTCGCATCAGAAAACGCTGCAGCTGGAACTGGGAGAGTGAAATCGAATCTCAGAGAAGCGAAGGTACTAAAGCTGCATCAGAAGAGGTGACTAATGACAAGGAAACGGTCTAAATGGGAACTACAAACGAAAAACGCGAGAAATTGATTTTCTTGGAAATAGCGGAAATTAGCATCTTGGAGCCTAGTTTTAAATAATCGAGAAATTAGTTTCTAAAAATGTTACCACATTATTCAGCGGGTAATTTTATTAAATGACAGATATAAAATTCTTTCGTAAACATAGTTACACATAATAAAAGCATTTAGTCAGTTCAACATTGAAAAAAGAAATAACCCTGAATTTAATAACAAGTAGAACTTTCAGCTAGCGGAACTGATGACCAATCTTTACCTCAAATATCAGTGAGATTACTAAACAATAAAAGCAAGAAACTTTAACTAGTTGTATTAATTAATTAATCACTCTCGTTTCAAAACAATAAATGAAGTATGCTTCTGATCCACGGACGTTTGCAGAACCAGTAGATAGGCGCCTTGGAATGTAACAACAAATATACAGGATAACAAATAACGGATTACTATAGCAGATAGAAGAGAATAGAATTAAACACAGTATTTAGACCGTTAAAAACATCAAATTAAACCCAGATCTGACCACTAAAAACACAGAAGAATCACGAACATACTTGGCCAAACTTTGAAATATTTATAATTAAAGCGGGATATAGGAAGGATAGTTAAGGTTATGAGCTGTCAACTATTTCCTGCTTTGGCACTCCCGAAAACAACATGGCTTGGGAACAAAAAATAATAGTTATAATGCAAGGATTCCACAGCTGAGATAATGACAAACATGGGGACACAATATTCAACCGTTATTATGCGACTCAGAGAAACATTAGCGCGTGTAATTACACAGAATAAATATCACTGGTGAACACAAACACAAAAGTCCACCATGGCCGAAGAGTATTGTTGAACTTTGATCTGATAGCGACAGTAAAGCAAACAACGCTATAGAGAAAGACGCTTATTAAGCTGTCTAGACGTCTTTATTTACAAAATATTCTCAACGATCGCCGACTCATGCAGGAAATTCATTTCCTTTGATAATAACCGATTGGGAATATTTTGGAGGCGCTTTCCAGTGCTTTATAAACAAATACCTTGGCCAGAACTGGGTGATGGGGACCATTTTCAATTCAGGTCTTGGATAACAAGTCCGAGATAAAAAACATGAAAACCTGCTGTATACGAATGTATTTATACCATTTACAGTAAAGTCGGTGTCTTAGTCGACAAATGCAGTGTACCTGTGTTGCTGCCCTATGGGAAACCTGGTGAGAGTCATTTATAATTATGTGACAAGGAAATAACTCCATAAATATAAAAATAATCTGAATCTTCTTGGCTGATTGAAAGGACGTACCGAACCGGAACTCGAACTTGGACCTTTGCATTTCGCGGGCAACTGCTCTGCCGACTAAGCTCACGACTCGCACTCGCAGCTGTACCACAGTGCAAATACATACAGTCACGACACTCTGTGGCGCAGAAGTTGTTACCGTTTGACAGCTGGAGCGACACAAGCGCTCCAAGCGGTGAGAAAGTAGACAGTTACACGCGTCGTAGGGATAATGTTTGTTTTTAGTTATTTTCTGCTTAATTAACGAAAAGGTTGTTATATTTTTGCGTTTCGTGCGTTATTAAATTAGCAACAGACATAAATGACCGAGAAACATGTGTGAAAACAGCTGAATCACTCTGATTCAGTGACAAGAGCTGCAACTTATTCATGAAGAAATACTTTTGAATATGGGTATATTTGCAGCTTTCACCGCCGAAAGCAAGAGAATATAAACACTTGAAAGTCTCTTCGGGTTTGCTGCTGGATCCTAAAATCAACTTGACTCGATATTTCGGCGATCCAACTGGTCGCCATGTCCAGGAGAATGCTGCTTCTGCTGATGAGTCCCGCTGAGAACTCAGCGGGACTCACTAGCAGAAGCAGCATTCTCCTGAAGATGGCGACCGAAATATCGAGTGAAGTTGATTTTAGAATCCGACAGAAAACCCGAAGAGACTTTCAATACTTATTACGCCGGGAAAGTCTACTTAGTCACAGTATAAATACTTATCTCACGCCTGAGAAGCTTACATTTCTGTTGTTCTCTGCTGGCACTTTCCTTGACCCTTAAAAAAATTTTGTGGAGTCTAATCATTGGCCCATTCTTACACTTCACTCGACTTTTCTAATACACGAGTATTTTTCTAAATATAATTACTGTGGTGTCACCGCCAGACACCACACTTGCTAGGTGGTAGCCTTTAAATCGGCCGCGGCCCATTAGTATACGTCGGACCCGCGTGTCGCCACTGTCAGTGATTGCAGACCGAGCGCCGCCACACGGCAGGTCTAGAGAGACTTCCTAGCACTCGCCCCAGTTGTACAGCAGACTTTGCTAGCGATGATATACTGACAGATACGCTCTCATTTGCCGAGACGATAGTTAGCATAGCCTTCAGCTACGTCATTTGCTACGACCTAGCAAGGCGCCATTACCAGTTTATATTGAGACTATAATTAATGTATCATCAAGAGCGATTTTCTCCAATTATGGAGTAAAGTTAAGTATTCAAGCAACTCCGTACTTTATTTAGTAGACTCAACTCCTTTAACTGTTCCAGACCTCACGCCAGTCTGCGTGAGCTTAAACGCGTGCATTTCGGCCTCCTCTAGCAACACGGTGTTGGCTCTTCTGCCAATTACCACCTTTGCTTCCAAAGCGAATGTGTCGAAAATTTTTGCCAGATTTAGCTACAATTGAGGAATTGGTTACTTCTGTGTTGGTAAGGATTTTTATTGCTTTTATTGTCACACCTGTGTGGTTTTTCTTTATGCTATAGGTGTAATGACTTATTTGGCACGTCAAATAATGCTGGTATTATATTTCATACAGGCTTCCTACGTTAGACAGTCACTAATTTAGCTGAAAGTATAGCGAACATAACTCCGCGTTGTCGGATA
This sequence comes from Schistocerca serialis cubense, assembly GCF_023864345.2. Lineage (NCBI taxonomy): Eukaryota > Metazoa > Arthropoda > Insecta > Orthoptera > Acrididae > Schistocerca > Schistocerca serialis. The sequence continues at coordinate 467,962,904 of NC_064639.1, forward strand.
GATATACGACATTTTTCCGCAAAAGTCCGGTAGTCTGGTGTTTACCAGTAATTTTTCGTTATTAAAGCAAAACGACGTTATTCAGCAAGATAATCGTATGTAAAGCGTTCTGTGATGTACCGTTTCGTACCTCCCATGGTTAGGAAATTAAAGAATGACAAACGTGGTGTTACTTTTTAGTTGTTGTCGATTTTTATGCCACTACAGACACTCAATGTTGTAAAAAGTATGTTAAAATCAATGTAAACGTTAGTATTCGCACTTATCCGATGTCGTATTCAGAATTTTTGCTTGATGGCCTCTTGGGGCGCTGTTAACGTTGAGGCTAACAAAAACGAGACGGAGTATCGCGACTGTGCTGTTAGACTGTGGCTGTACATCCTGCAATTACTACCTCATCTTCTGCCTTGCACACACCTACCTTTCGCACACTCCACCGCAGTCTGGTAATTAATTCTGGAAACAAACCCCAAGACCAGGTACGAGCAAACTTTGGTGACCTGCTGGCCTGGTTCACATACTTATTACTGAAGCTCGAGGGCCATCTCGTAACCTCACGCGGCGGCAGGGCTCTTGGCGAATGAACTTAAAACTATAGCGTCTGTGACGTTTATGTTTACGGGGTAACTCATCTATATGAAAGGCACCCCTTTCCCACACCGAACAATCATTCCTAAAAACAAGGGTTTCTGAGAGTACATTCACTTTACGTTCACCTCATCTTCAGATGTTTGCATTTATTTATCCGTCGTGCACATTGTTTATTTACTTAAGACGTTTTACAATAGTTGTCTCGAAAACTGCCGTTACAAGATTCTGCAGCGCCTCGCTGCGTCTCCCACGAATTTCTTCCGCGGATAAGACTGAAATCAATCGCGTACCGTTTCCGACCCGCGGGCTACCTGTTGTCCACCCGTGTTCTAGGCTGAGGCTTAGCCATCATTCCTCAACATGTTCCCTTCCAGGAGTGCTCCTCCCGCAAGGTATGCTGGAGAACTGCGAAGTTTGGAAGGTAGGACATGAGGCGCTGGTGGAAGTAAAGTGAATTTGTGAGATGGGGGCGGGGTTAAGACTTTGTGATCCGGCCATGGACAGGTAGTCGGTAGAGCACTAGCTCGCGAAGAGCGTGTCCGGTCCTGAGTTTCAGTCAGACGGGATGTTTGACATCAGCGCACACTCTGCTACTAAGAAAATTAATTCTGGATAAATACAATCATTATTAATTTGAGATTTCAGACTGTCATAGAAATACTTCTTATTTGAATGTTAATGTACGCTAATGAAGCGCCTCGTATGTGCTTGTGGGATAGCAGAGGCAGTATGCTGGATGAGGCGCGCTATACAGGTTGGTGCGGCTCCGCGGCCCGGTCGGCAGCCAGCATTAGCTTTATCTGGGAGCGCCGGCCCCTGCGCAGATAAGGAACGGGCGCGCGCCGTATTTAGCCAGGCCAAACACCCGAGTTAATTTGTATGCGCCCTGCAGTACCTGTAAATCTGCGGGGAGGCGCGCAGATGTTGTGCCAGATTAAGAGCGCGCAAGGGCCGCTTGGCCCGATAAAAGAGCAAGGGCCCGCCCGCGACACGCCGCTGCGGGTATTCCGCCGCGTGGATTCCCTTACGCCGCACGTAAGGAAAACGTGGTGGATTAACGGTGGCATACCAGCGCTACATACACAGATCAACCGTAGAAGCGGTAAATGCGATGCACACAGTGGCTCACATAGCATAACCAAGTGCGAACCATAGAAATGCATTACCTAATTATAAGTATCCAGACACCCCTATGTACTGCGAAATTAGCCACTAGAAGTCACGAGACGACGACTCGCCAATATCAAAGCAGACGGGAATAGCAGCTTTGTCAGTAGAAGAGCAGTAACAGCTTGATGAACTGGTCAGGACAGTTCAGTGCTTCCGAAGACTAGTCATTAGATGTCATCTCTGTAACAAATCCTTCAGGACATCTAAAGCAGCCCAAGTCGATTGATGGTTATGTGACTGTAAAGTGGAAACGCGAAGTTACAACCACACCTAAACTAAGACTAGGCAGGCCTCGTCTACTCTCGGACAGGGACCTCTGTGGAGGGCGTTTGTAAAAAATCGCATGAAATCAGCGCAGGGAATCACTCGTGAGTTCCAAAGCGCTACAAGCAGTCCAGATAGCTCAGTGACTGTGCATAGGAGTAAAAAAGAATGCCGGCCGGGGTGGCCGAGCGGTTCTAGGCGCTAAAATCTGGAACCGCGAGACCGCTACGGTCGCAGGTTCGAATCCTACCTCGGGCATGGATGTGTGTGATGTCCTTAGGTTAGTTAGGTTTAAGTAGTTCTAACTTCTAGGGGACTGATGACCTCAGAAGTTGAGTCCCATAGTGCTCAGAGCCATTTGAACCGAAAAAGAATGGGACAGAATGGTGGAGCATAGTCAGTACTAAGCGACATTTGACATGTTGTAAACACCGACGCCACTGAACAGCGGATGACTGGAAACGATGGATCTGGAGTGACGGATCATGCTTCACCTCGAGGCAATTTGATGGACGGGTTCAGTTTGCTTAATGCCTGGAAAACGTTACCTGCCATCGTATGCATGCATGGCTTCGTGAGGCGGCCCGTGTTCACCTTGGCCTTCATTCGGTTCCTAAGGACACTACTCCAGTCTCGTTCTATCGTCTTCTGTTTCACGACCTTCCCACGGAACTTCACGATAGTACCTTTGAGTACACTGACGGCTCTCGGACTGACCGGGTGTCGCGTGTGCCTTCGTCATTGGCACCAACGGTTTTCGGTATCGGCTTCCGGAATACTGCTCACGGCAAAGGGTCCAGAAAAGCTGTCACTTGCTCACTGTTGATGGAGCCCTGTGATGCTTATGCGGGTTCCTGGTCCCGTATCAGGCCACGCAGTACATCCGGCGACACAGGCTTTTCAGTTGCGTCATCTGCTCCGACTCTCTCAGTGCTGTCACTTGCTCACTCTTGATGGAGCTGTTGTGATGTTTATGTGGGTTCCTGGTCACGTTGGTCTGACAGGAAACGAGGCCGCTGACGCTGCGTACCTCGTACCTCAGCCCGCTAGTTCTTACACTCCCTCCGGTGACCTCTGTGTTGTCGTCTGTCGGCAGGTGGTGTCACCACTGGTCCTACCTTCCTATTAAGCCTCTCCAGCGACTTGGACGACCTCCTCTCGGCCGTCTCACCGTGAGGAGATCATTTTAGCTAGGTTGCGTATGGCACTGTCTTTTTACCCATCGCCATTTGTCACGTCGTGCTCCCCCACCACCTTCTGCTCGTTGCTTTCAAACTTTGACGGTCCGCCATTTACTGGCGGAATGCCCTTTTTTTAACCACTTACGTTCTCATTTGTGTATTCCGTCTGAGGTGTCGACGCGCGGGTGCCGACCGCGTTTTACTTTTTATCCGTCATAGCAATATGGCGAAGGACATTTTATCTTTAGTTCAGGACTTCCGTTTCTCTGTGGCATATTTTATAGACGTTTCTCCACGTCCCTGCTTTTAGCTGTTTTCTCTTCCGTCGATGGGGATAAACGTGTAGTCGTTTTTACCTCCTCTCTTTGTCTTTGTGTTCTACAGTTCAGAAAAAGGCGCGTATGACCCTAGCTGTTTTTGCGCCCTAAAACAAAACAAAACAATATGTATTGCCAACGAAGTATGGAGGAGCTGGCGTTATAGTGTGAGGGTGGTTTTCGTGGTCAGGGTGTCGTCCCCCTGTTGCGCTTAAGATTGCGCTACATGCGGAACGACAGAAACACACTGTACAGAATTATGTGCTGCGTACAGCAGAGTAACAGTTCAGAGTTCATGATTGTATCAGCGTGACAATGCGGCCTGTCATAAAGCAGCTGCTACTGAGTGGCCTGTCCAGACTGCCGACATAAACCCACCTTCGGGATAAGTTACAACATCAAATTCGCTGCAGACTCCAGAGTGCAACATCGCTACATTCGCTGGTTTCGGTTGTCGAGGAAGAATGGTCTGCCATTCCTTCACAGACATTCTGGTACCTCATTGAAAGTGTCCACAGCAGAGTTCAAGCCGTCACAAAGACGAAGGTTCGACACTCCCCATACCGATGGCCACAGGCAGGTGTCAGAATATTTTTGATCAGATACTGTATGCATGAATTACTGATTGTCCGTTAGGCAACAGCTGCTATTCGACAAGACTACGTGGCATTTTGTGAGGCTTTAACGACGTAAAAACTGCTTAAATGATTATCGGACGTAGAATGCAACTGTTGAAGTTGCACAATGTTCCGTCTTCTGGTATACTGCTTATGTAGAAGCGAGACCAGCGTCCAGAAGCTTCCAGAGAGGGCCGAAGTGACGCATGCGAGGAAGACAAGTTGAGCAGCGCATAGCAGCTCCGTTTCGTCGCCGTTCTTGGTATATGTTTGCCATAGCTTTATAATCGATTTATTTCCAGATCCTTGAAGAGCGTCAGAAGCATCAGTTCTTTCGAATTTAGAGAGTTGGATTAGTAGATATGTTGAGGAATTCATATGTGGGATTAGTGGCGTCTAAACCTCAGTCTGTCCTTCCATATCCGGATTTTGTGTGCTGTAGATAAATTTATTCAGTTGAATGAAGAGATGGCTGCACAAGTGTGCAGCAGAGTCCTTCCTCAAACCGTCTCAAATATGAGCTATTGCCCCTTCTCTAATTATCTCGGTGTTTAGAGAACTTGGTCCAGCACCTCGCCTGTCGTTACTCGATCTACACATCTTATCTTCTGCGTTCTTCTGTAGCACCCCAGTTCAAAAGCTTCTGTTCTCTTCTTGCCTTAAGCACAGTGTGTGTGTCTGTTCCGCTTGTGTGATTGTGCGGCAAGTATGTCGAACTCAGAAGCTAACCTGGGCCACGTATCGGCCATACTAAAATTTAAAAAATGCCTTGATATTTTATAGGAAGTATATGCACAACAAAAGCACTTTAATTCACACTTAGGATGTTCGTCTCCAGTTTTCCGATTTACTACACTGAAGTGCCAAAGAAACTGGTACATTCATGCGTATTCAAATACAGAGAAATGTAAACAGGCCGCTGCGGTGTGCAGCGCCTATATAAGGAAAAAAGTATCTGGCGCAGATGTCAGATCGGTTACTGGTGCTACAATAGCAGGTTATCAAGATTTAAGTGAGTTTGAAATAGGTGTTGTAGTCGGTGCTCTTGCGATGGGACACAGCATCTCCGAGGTAGCGATGAAGTGGGAATTTTCCCGTACGACCATTTCAGGAGTGTACCGTGAATATCAGGAATCCATAAAACATCAAATCGCTGGGCCGGAAAAATATCCTGCAAGAACGGTTCAAATGGTTCAAATGGCTCTGAGCACTATGGGACTCAACTTCTGAGGTTATTAGTCCCCTAGAACCTAGAACTAATTAAACCTAACTAACCTAAGGACACCACACACATCCATGCCCGAGGCAGGATTCGAACCTACGACCGTAGCGGTCTCGCGGTTCCAGACTGCAGCGCCTAGAACCGCACGGCCTCTTCGGCCGGCTGCAAGAACGGGACCAACGATGACTGAAGAGAATCGTTCAACGTGATACAAGTGCAGCTCTCCCAAAAATTGCTGAAGATTTCAGTGCAGGGCCATCAACAAGCGTCAGCGTGCGAACCATTCAACGAAGCATCATCGATATGGGCTTTCGGAGCCGAAGGCCCACTCGTGTACTCTTGATGACTGCACGACACAAAGCTTTACGCCTCGCCTGGGCCCGTGAACATCGACATTGGACTGTTGATGGCTGGTCGGACGAGTCTCATTTAAATCTGTATCGAGCGGATGGACGTGTACGGGTATGGAGACAACCTCATTTCAACAAATGAAATTGCTGTCAATACGTTAGTTCGTCCAGTCTTATTGTTGGTCTGTATGGGACCCTTACCAGTTGGGTCTGATTCAAGAGATTGAGGAGGTCCAAAGAAGAGCGGCAAGATTCGTGATTGGTACATTTAGCTATCGCGAGAGCGTTACAAATCTTATAGAAAGTTTGGAAAGGGACAACAGACAGACGACGCGCTAAACGGAAGGGGATGCTCACTAAATTCCGAAATCCGATCTTCGTCCAGCATGTAGAGCATATATTGTTACTACTAACTTTCAAATCGCGCAATGATCACCATTCAAAGATAAGGGAAATTAGAGCTCGTACTGAGGCGTACAGACAGTCGTTTTTGTGGTGTCACCGCCAGACATCACACTTGCTAGGTGGTAGCCTTTAAATCGGTCGCAGTCCGTTAGTATATGTCGGACCCGTGTGTCGCCACTATCAGTGATTGCAGACCGATCGCCGCCACACGGCAGGTCTAGTCTAGAGAGACTCCCTAGCACTCGACCCAGTTGTACAGCCGACTTTGCTAGCGATGGTTCACCGACTACATACGCTCTCATCTGCCGAGACGACAGTTTAGCATAGCCTTCGGCTACGTCATTTGCTACGACCTAGCAAGGCGCCACATTCAGTTACTATGTCTTCTGAACAAATAATATTGTGACTCATGTATCGTCAACAGCAACGTTTATCATTAATGGATTAAAGTTAAGTATCAAAGTAATTACGTCCGCTTTCTGAATTCTAATTCCTTGTCATGTTCCAGACCTCACGTCAGTATAGTCCTCCCCTCCTCACACCAGCCTGCGTGAGCTAAACGCGTGCATTTCGGCCTCCATGAGTAACACGGTGTTGGCTCTTCAGCCGACACAACAGTTTTTCCCTCGCGCGATCCGCGAGCGGTACAGAGGGAGGAAAATATTACTTTTGCGCGAATTGTGCCCTGCGCCACACACTGCTTGGTGGAAAGCGGAGTATATATGTAGATGTAGATGAATCCATGGACCCTGCATGTCAGCAGGAGACAGTTTAAGCTGGTGGAGGTTCTATAGTGGTTTGAAGCATGTGGAATTGGAGTGATATGGGACCTCTGATACGTCTAGATACGATCCTGCAGGATCCATGGTGTCAGTTTCCTTCAGTAGTTTTTCAGACGTTAGTCGAGTCCATGGCACGTCGTGTTGTGGCACTTCCGCGTGCTCGTGGAGGCCCTACATGATATTAGGCAGGTGCACCAGTTTCTTTGGCTCTTCATTGTATTACCCACTGATTTCGACAGAGACATACACAGTGAAAGTAGAATTGTGATCTACTACAATTTCAAAAGAACAATTTCAAGTATTTATCTAAAATTGCGAAAAAAATACAATATAAAATAAAAAAACCAGATCGATCCAACAGAAATGTATACGGGGACAAGATACACAAGTGGAATGTGAGGTCAGAGAATTTAGTCCCAAAGAAACCAGGCACAAAGTGGACTGAAGATAGAGACTCCACGGAGAAAAAATTAGAGAATCGTGGAAGATCAGAAAGAACACTCAAATGAGGCAGCATGCTTTGCGTGTTCCTACAATAAAATACAGGCTCAGTATTACCGTTTGGATATCGATTGTCGAAAGTAGTGAAAAAATATCGCAGTAGCACCGATACTTCTTGAAAAAAATATCGGTATATCGACATTTTATCAGCACCCCTAGTACGCAGCACCACTGACGCGAGCTAAGAATGGTCAACCTGTGAAAATATTTACTCATCGCGGGGGCTCCTCCGAAAGAATTTGAAATTTTAATCGCTAGCTGCCTCTCCACAGTGACTATATAATAACAGAGTGTCCCATTGTGCGCGGCCGCATCTCATTACGCACGTGTGGCCGCGTATTATTAGCCGCGCGAGCGAGAAATCGTGGATGCGCCGTGCAGTGCGGCGGTGGCAGCGGCACCAGCTGCCCGCGTGCGGAACCAATGCGAGCCGCTCGTGGGCGGCGGCCGGCACCTGGGGGCGGCGGGCGGAGCCGCGGGGGGGCTCAGAGCTCCCTGGTGGACGCCCGTGGTCGCCGCCAGCTTCACGACCTAGGCCTGTCCCACCTCCTTACTCGTCTTGCCATACGCTGTCAGACAAAAAAAGTCAAACACGCAGAAGAAGAGGCGATAACGAAATGAAACTTTTGTCGTTGAAACGGTAGGCTGGGAGCAAAGCAACGCAATTTTCAGTTCAAAAATGGCTCTGAGCACTATGGGACTTAACTTCTGAAGTGATCAGTCCTCTACAACTTAGAACTACTTAAACCTAACCAACCTAAGGACATCACACACATCCATGCCCGAGGCAGGATTCGAACCTGCGACCGAAGCGGTCGCGCGGTTCCAGACTGTAGCGCCTACAACCGCTCGGCCACCCCGGCCGGCCCAATTTTCAGTTTTTTCTAATATTGTCGTCAATAAGGACTAGATTTTACCGCGATTTTAAACTGAAGTCATAGTTCCTCTGAAGTTGGAGATTTTATTCACTTCTGTAATGCAATGCGGGACGTTATTCCAGAGTCGGGTTCCCGCTACATAGAAGGACTTTGAGAAAGTGGCTGAATGATGGAGTGGGACAGAAATTATTTTTCTCTGATGGGAGGGGATGCCTCTGCCACACTGTTCAGATTCCAGCTCTACCTCATTATTAATTGCGGAGGAATGTGGAATTAAGCTAAACCAAAAAATTGCTGGGCTTTATCCCACAAAATGGGGTAAAGCCCCGTAGTACGGGTTTTCGCCCCAGTTGAGATAAAAATGGATAAAAAATTGAAATAAGGCTTCGTAACATTGCTGTATAGTAGCCGAGTTACCCAATACAACATTGAACTGAAATGTCACGTAAAGCTGAACATAACGCCCTGACCATTCTTAGGAAAGACAATGTGTATGTACAAAATTCACTTTTACTCCACAGTGCGCGCGCACATTAATTCTCATGTAACTCGGCTGAGTCAGATCGTTAACCATTCTACAGTAAAAGCAATATTGTCACCTATTTTCGGAAACGCTGTGGAACAAATTTAGGATAAATCATACGGTGAAGCAACCACTTTTTGTGGACCCCCAACTGAAACTTCCCGGCAGATTAAAACTGTGTGCTGGACCGAGACTCGAACTCGGGACCTTTGCCTTTTGCGGGAAAGTGCTCTACCAACTAAGCTACCCAAGCACGAATCACTCCATTTCCTCACAGCCTTACTTCTGCCAGTACCTCGTCTCCTACATTCCAAACTTTACAGAAGCTCTCCTGCGAACCTTGCACAACTAGCACTCCTGAAAGAAAGGATATTGCGGAGACATGGCTTAGCCACAGCCTAGGGGATGTTTCCAGAATGAGAAAGGTCCCGAGTTCGAGTCTCGGTCCGGCACACAGTTTTAATCTGCCAGGAAGTTTCATATCAGCGCACACTCCGCTGCAGAGTGAAACTCTCATTCTGGAAACATCCCCTAGGCTGTGGCTGAGCCATGTCTCCACAATATCCTTTCTTTCAGGAGTGCTAGTTCTGCAAGGTTCGCAGGAAAGCTTCTGTAAAGTTTGAAAGGTAGGAGACGAGGTACTGGCAGATGTAAGGTTGTGAGGACGGGGCGTGAGTCGTGCTTGGGTAGTTCAGTTGGTAGAGCACTTGCCCGCAAAGGCAAAGGTCCCGAGTCTCGGTCCGGCACACAGTTTTAATCTGCCAGGAATTTTCATATCAGAGCACACTCCGCTGCAGAGTGGAAATTCTCATTCTGGACCCTCAACTGTTTGTGTTCATTGCTATCCCATGTCAGAGTGTGAGAACGTTTTCTGTATGTTTGCGGGCCATATAACTGAGGCGAGACGTGGGTAACAACCCGGTATTTACCTAGTCGGGTGTGGGAATCCACCTAAAAACCACATCCAGACTGGTCGGTGCACCGGCCCTCACCGTTAATCCGCCTGTTGGATGCGATCCGGGACCCACACGCTTCCCCGTATCCCTTCAAAAATGGCTCTGAGCACTATGGGACTTAACATCTTAGGTCATCAGTCCCCTAGAACTTAGAACTATTTAAACCTAACTAGCCTAAGGACATCATACACAGCCATGCCCGAGGCAGGATTCGAACCTGCGACCGTAGCAGTCGCGCGGTTCCGGACTGCAGTGCCTAGAACCGCACGGCCACCCCGGCAGGCGTATCCCTTCAGCAGCCTGCTAGCGCGCGTGGATATCTGGGCAGGTCTTTGCATAAAGATCAATATCATATGTACTTCTGTTAACTGTTCTTGTGTTTCAATTTTAGTCTGATAATGAGGTTCGAAATCTAAACATGTTGCAATACAAAACACAATTTAAGCAAGATAATAAATAAACGTGCCCGATAGGTGTCACTAAAAAACCTGTTTATAGTTCTTAACAATTAAGAACGAATAACTACATATATGGTTTCAAAAATAAATTACATTTACTTCACGAACCTGATAATTAAAAATAAGATTATTGTGTGCATGTGGTTTTTAATTCTTACTCTCAGGCCGCCTAATTCCGCTTCAGCAGCTATATTCAGCAGTTCTTTTCCATAATAAGAACTAATGAACAGCTCCAGTTCGCGAGCTTGAGCCGTTAATCGTGTAATGGATTTAAGACTTGGGTCTTTTGATAGGATTGTGACTCATTGGGGTTCTTTTGTAATAAGAGACAAGCGAGAAATATGACCTCGGAGATTAGACTCGAGCTTCTGTAAATATAATTAAGGAACTGGTTCTTCTCCTCAACAGTGGCGTCACTACAAAGGGCGTTCGCTGCCCCTCCCACCCATACTCCTGATTACGTCATGGGCTGCAGACGGCAAGAGACACTCCGAGGGACTCTTCGTCTACACGGAGACAATCTTACCCGCTATGACGCACTGTTGTCACCGAGCGGAGGATTACTCGCCTCACTTAGTAATCTACCGAATTATAATCGTGTGAGCCACAACAGTGGTTAAGACACAGAACTCTTATTCCTCAGAAGCGGGAGTGGAGTCTCACACCAATAAAGGTTCTGCTGCTTTCCATGAATCACTATTACTGTCGATGTCGATCGATTCTAGACTTACATCCCTTTTTTTTCTATCTGGGCGAACCTAAAGACGATACTCGAATTTATTTAGAGCGACATCTACTTCTATGTCTAAATCTGTACTCCGCAAACCACATTACGGTGAATGGCAGAGGGCACTTTGCGAGCACTGTCACTTCTCTCTTTTCCTGCTCCACTCGCTAGTGGTTCGCGGCAAGAACCATTGCTGGCAGCTTATCCATGTGGGCTCGAATGTCTCTAATTTGACTTTAAGTTCGCGAGATATACGTAGCAAGAGGAAATATATTGACTGTCTCTACTAGCAACAGTCGCTCTCTGAACTTGAAGAGCAAACACACCGCGATGCATAACGCGTCTCTTACAGCGTCTGCCACAGCAGTTGGCTAAGCACCTCCGAGACGCTTTTGCTCTTACTACGAGGGTGTGCTGGAAAGTAACGCCTCCGAATTTCTTTTATTCTTTTCTCAATGTCGGTTGAGGTATTACGTGTCACGCATGTGACTCGATCTACTTTCCTCCTTCGCCGACGCAAATTGCGACTCACTGCCTCTAGAGGGCTTCTAATTGTATCGTGTAACATGGCTGCGTGTAATGTAACCATGTGAGTGAATGAGAAACAGCGTGCTGTAATCGTGTTTCTAATCGCAGAAAACTTTCGTCCACACTTGAAGCACTCTCTCCTTCAGCGCGACAATGCTTGATCACACATGAATGCTGCAACAGCAGTAACAGTGCGATACCTTGGGTTCACTGTCATCAATCTGCCACCCTACAGTCCCAACTCGGCCCCATCCGATTTTCAACTGAGCTTAAAACGCACTTTAGAGGACTTCACTTTGCTAGTGGTGAAGCAATACAGCCGACCGGGGTGGCCGAGCGGTTCTAGGCGCTACAGTCTGGAACCGAGCGACCGCTACGTTCACAGGTTCGAATCCTGCCTTGGGCATGGATGTGTGTGATGTCCTTAGGTTAGTTGGGCTTAAGTAGTTTTAAGTTCTAGGGGACTGATGACCTCAGAAGTTAAGTCCCATAGTGCTCAGAGCCATTTTTTGAAGCAATACAAGCAGAGGTGAGGTTGGGCCTCCGTCAACAATATCAAACAGTGAACAGTAACTGCGTCAACAAACTCGTCTCTCGTTGGGAGAAATGTGTTCGTCATCAGGGTGACTACGCTGAAATGCACTGAAGAGCCAAAGAAACTGGTACACCTGCATAATATTGTGTGGAGCCCCTACGAGCACGCAGAAGTGCAGCAACACGACGGGACATGGACTCGACTAATATCTGAAGCAGTGCTGGAGGGAACTGACACCATGAATCCTCTAGGGCCTTCCATAAATCCGTAAGATTAGGAAGGGTGGAGATCTCTTCTGAACAGCACGTTGCAAGGTATCCCAGATAAGTTCAATAATGTTCATTGTCTGGGGAGTTTTGTGGCCAGCGGAAGTGTTTAATTTCAAAAAAGTGTTCCTGGAGCCACTCTGTAGCAATTAAGGACGTGTGGGATGTCGCACTGTCCTGCTGGAATTGCCCAAAAGGCTCTGAGCACTATGGGACTTAACTGCTGTGGTCATCAGTCCCCTAGAACTTTGAACTACTTAAACCTAACAAACCTAAGGGCATCACACATTTCCATGCCCGAGGCAGGATTCGAACCTGCGACCGTAGCGGTCGCGCGGTTCCAGACTGTAGCGCCTAGAACCGCTCGGCCAAAGCGGACGGCTGGAATTGCCCAGTTTCGTCGGAATGCACAATGGACATGAATGGATGCAGGTGATCAGACAGAATGCTTACGTACTTGGCACATGTCAAAGTCGTATCTAGACTTACCAGAGGTCCCATATCACTCCAACAGCACACGCCCCACAGCTTTACAGCGCCTCCATGACTTCGAACAGTCCCCTGCTGAAATGCAGGGTCCGTGGATTCATGAGGTTGCCTCCATACCCGTACACGTCCATCCGTTCGACACATTTTGAAACGAGATTCGTCCGACCAGGCAACGAGGTTCCAGTCAACAGTCCAATGTCGGTATTGGCGAGCCCAGGCGAGACGTAAAGCTTTATGTCGTGCAGTCATCAAGGGTACAGGAGTGGGCCCTCGGCTCCGAAAGCTCATATTAATGATATTTTGTTGAATCTTTCACACGCTGACACTTGTTGATGGTCCAGCATCGAAATCTGCAGCAATATCCGGAACGGTTGCACTTCTGTCACTCTGAACGATTCTCTTCAATCGTCATTGGTCCCGTTCTTGCAGGATCTTTTTCCGACCGTAGCGATGTTGTAGATTTGATGTTTTACCGGATATCTGATATTCACGGTATACTCGTGACGTGGTCGTACAGGAAGATTCCCACTTCATCGATGCCTCGGAGAAGCTGTGTCCCATCGCTTGTGCGCCGTCCATAACACCACGTTCAACCTCACTTAAATGTTGATAACTTTCCATCGTAGCAGCATTAATCGCTCTAACAACTGCGCCAGGCAGTTGCTCTCTTATGTACCGTGAATATCAGGAATCCGGTAAAACTTCAAATCTCCGACATCGCTGCGACCGGAAAAAGATACTGCATGACGAACTGCACGACACAAAGCTTTACGCCTCGCCTGGGTCCGTCAGCACCGAAATTGGACTGTTGATGACTGGAAATAAGGTTTCTGGTCGGACGAGTCTCGTTTCAAATTGTTTCGAGCGGATGGACGTATGGAGACAACATCATGAATCCATGGACCATGCGTGTCAGCAGGGGACTGTTCAAGCTGGACGAGGCTCTGTAATGGTGTGGGGCACCTGCAGTTGGAGTGATATGGGACCCCTGTTACGTCTAGCTACGACTCTGACAGGTGACACATATGTAAGCATCCTCTCTGATCACCTGCATCCATTGATGTCCGTTGTGCATTCCGACAGACTTGGGCATTTCCAACAGGACAATGCGACACCTTGAGAGGCACCCACATGCCTTGCTCATACTGTGGCATCAAGCAGTCAGGCCTGCAAGATGAGTGGTCTGCCAAGCGAGTGGATTCATTCTTAATTTATCGAGTAACATGAACTCTCGTACTCACAATTTAGTTACAAATTATCCTCCTGTATGAATAATACGCAACGGAAACACGCATCTGACTATAAGTAATTTACAGAACTCTGACCGTACACTACGCACTGGCAATACCACATTTTCTTTTTGTCTTTTTATTTAACGGCTTTTGTCAATACGTGGCCACCGCACTGAATATGAATGGCGCTCACATTATAAATTCGGGACATCATGACAACATACAATTCGAAGGAAAAGTCCACCAATCTTTTTCTTTTCACTATCTTATTTATTCTGATAAATTCTCTAACCTAAACACACAAATTCTATAACCTACAACAATAACACATGAGAAATTCCGCCCAGTGGGCATGGCTTTACAATGGTGAATCTCTATATTATGGTCCCGTAATTATTTTAACGCTACAGTGCACTTTCTGGATAGGATGGTGGATCTTTTATTATACCTCACACTTCGATTCTCACAATCATCATCACTAAACTTTCCTGCAGACCGAGCGGTACCGAAGGAACAAGCATAACCCACTAATCTTTTGCAACTACCTCGCTACTCTCCTATGCAAACCACACATACCCAAATTGCATGACATACACCACACTACAACATGAAATACTACGCAGAAAATGGTCACAACATTATCACTTTCAGCTTTCCCACTTCAATTAATATTTATCCCAGTTTCACACGACACTGCCCCACTTCGTAATTCTACTTTCCAACTATGAATTCTGGAGATATATGCACGTCTTCCTGTGCAGTGCAAGCCAAGTGGCGTTGCTGGATAGACGGCCGACTCACCTTGCTTCTCTCTCAGAGTTTGAATCTAGCGTCACACGGAATCATATCACGCAAAGCAATATTAAGAACGTATTCATCACACACGCGAGTCCTCAACTGATACCATGGACGAGTACTTCTCTTTTTCTTTTGTCTCATACACAGTTTGAGACTCACACAGTACTCACCACGTGGAAGTACTCGTCTCTAATTTCAAGTCCTGCACACGCCATTTCTTAAATATTTCAACTTATGGTACACATGCTATTTCTTAAATATTTCAACTTATTGTACACACGCTAGTAATTCAGCTTAACTTAAGCACACGGAAGTATTTCAACTTATTGCTACACGTGGTTTCATTGTGACCGTTGGTCACTTCCGAAGATTACTACAATCCCTTTAATATTACCTGCCTGACATTTAATTCTCCCCACAAAAGTTCCTGAAATAGAGAAATTATTATTTCAAACTACTCTAAAATATTCCACATGCATACCATGTCTCCACTCTTTCGTCATTACGGAGCACAACTAAAACAGGTCTTAACAGCACAAGATCCAGCGGCAGAGTGCCGAAACATGGCCGTTCTCTAGGTCCTCTCCCATCTCTGTCGAGATAGGGGAAACACCTTGCTATCGTATTGGTCAGCCACATTTCAGGCGCTCAAAGCTCAGGCAAATTTCATCTCTTTGGTCCCACCAAAGGTGGCCAAAGGATCGACTCAAAGATGATCATATATTCACAGTCACTATCTGCGGTTAGCAGACGACCATACATTCCTTCATTTCACAGATCTCACCAAACTGGATGTAGGGATTTACTTTGTGGGAGTGCACATGTGATCAATTAAATAAATAAATTGTCATTCTTTCCCACACTGGTATCCGGCTTCGCTGTATTAATTGAAATTGAGTTATTTTACAAAAAAATGTGTTCTTCTGACAAAAATAATGAAGTATGTTGTACCTATTTTCAGTGTCGGGCGGTACTGTACCCTTTCAACCTCACACATCCAGAATTCCTACAGACTGGCTCCAGGAACACTCTTCTGAGTTCAAACACTTCCTCTGGCCACCAAACTCCTCAGACATGAACGTTATTGAGCGTATCTGGGATGCCTTGCAATGTGCTGTTCAGAATAGATCTCTGCCCTCCCCCCCTCCCACCTCTAGTACTCTTACAGATTTATGGACAACCCTGTAGGATTCATGGTGTCAGTTTCCTCCAGCATTACTTGAGACCTTAGCTGAGTCCATGCCATGCCGTGTTGCGGCAGCTCTGCTTGCTCGCGGGGGCCCTACAAGACATTAGGCGGGAGTACCAGTTTCTTTCGCTTTTCAGTGTAAATTACAGTGTTACTGAGACTCTCCGATATTGGAGTAGCACCCTAGCTTTGTACGTGATCGGAAAATCCTACCTTCACCTCAGGTCTAGCTGATCTGTTTTATTTTATCCTATTTATTTATCAATAGATCATCTATGCCTGAGGTACAGGCACGATTTCCCAATTACATACAAAGCTCGGATGCTATTACAACATTGGAGAGCCTCGGCAATACTGACGACTTAAGAAGAGTAAAATAGGCTGAAGGTGTGAACTGAAGTTTGTGTTAGGGAGGACTAGAGTAGTCTGTGCAGCTACGGTAGCCACAGTGCCGTAGTGGCGTAGTGGTTTCCACATCTGCCGAGTAAGCGGAAGACCTGGGTTCAAAGCCCGGCCCTGAGACAGATTTAAACTTCAGCTCCTACCCTCATCGAAAATAAAGTTGAGATTCATATGTCTATAGGAAAATGTAGTTCAGTCTTTCGCTATTGGCGCTTACGTGTCCTGGTAAGTCACACAAAATGAAATTCAGATGGTTTCTCCCGAATACACTTCTACTCTTTACCTGGCTGGAGCCTTGACTGCACTCCGAAAACAAGTATTATTAAATAGTGTTTACGAAAGCCTAAATATGTTGGATAGCGACGCCTGATGGTTGGAAAATGACATATGGAACTCAGTTACGAAATTCTTGCTGCTGGTTATAGTGACTCGAGTTTATGCCGTAAATGGCTCAAATGGCTCTGAGCACTATGCGACTTAACTTCTGAGGTCATCAGTCGCCTAGAACTTAGAACTAATTAAACCTAACTAACCTAAGGACATCACACACATCCATGCCCGAGGCAGGATTCGAACCTGCGACCGAGCGGTCGCTCGTTATGCCGTAAATCAATCCGCACAATATTCCATCGCCCATTCAGCTTAAGAATGTGCAAATATTAAGCGTTGAAGATCCATATCAATAAACAAGTGGAGTACATGATACATCCTGGCAGATTAAAACCGTATGCTAGACCGAGCCTCGACCGCGGGACCTTCACCTTTTGCGGGCAAGTGCTTCACTGACTGAGCTACACAAGCACGACTCACGGCTGGGTGGTGATGAAAAATGTTTTTTCTTGCACATGAACTTCCCGAGCCACTTACAACTTTAATAATGTTAATACTGTTGTATGTATGGATATCACTGTCCTCCTCAAACTGCGATGGATTATTTATGACGATTTCCATTAATGAATGTATGTGTTATGACAGACCAGTTGAAATGCCTAACCACTTGTGAACGTACCTACATGATGTCCGCAGGTGAACACCAAATATTATTCTTACTAGGCTCTATTGTGAAATCAGTAGCTTCTTTGTAAGTGGTGCGTTACCGTAAATGCTGCGTTACCCCAAAAAATTACTGCATAAGATACTGAGTAGAAATATGGAAAGTATGTCTGGAGGTTGAACCATTTATTTCCTAGACTAGCAGTTATACGAAGATCAGCAGTAGCTGAACTTATTTGTTTGAGCAGTTCAGGCATATGCTTCTTCCTGTTCAAGTTTAAGTCAATATGTATACCTAAAAATTACGAGCATGCTATTCTATTTACTGATCTTTATTGGTATGACTGTTAGTTGTACAGAATTGAATATAGAGTTTCTAACAATTTAGGAGAGTTTTATAAGTATCGTACCGTGTCATAATATAAAGTGGATGGATACAGGCTTGCCCAAACCTGGCTGCCGGCTCTCAGAATCCAACAGGCCGCACCTATAAACAGGTGACTCGAGAATTCCCGGCGACTATAGTGCTCGCGAAATTCCTTGGGCGCTTGACGCACTGTCGACTGGGGAAGAGTGGGGAGAGTGGCCGTGGTGGGGGGTCGCTCAGAGCGCAGTAGGGGAAATGCCGTTTCTAAACTGAAGCCTACACCCACATTTTTGGTAAATATTAAGTGGGGCCCTTCCAAGCCCACAGTTGCATGGTGACCATTCACAAAGATTTGCTGCTTCCTCTTTGATTAGTATCTAAAAATAATTCCACCGAAAATGCAGCGATCTATTTTCGCCTGGGTTGTTCACCATTTGTAACTTTCACAGAAGAGTCACAAATGGGGAATTTTGAGTAAAACCTACACATTTCCGTAGTTTCATGCTACAATTTGCTTGCTTTGCAAAACTCAGTCGAGTTTGCACTGTCTCACCCCACTAACACGTTGTGCAGACGCAACTGCGAGAGAATTCTGAAACAGTGGTTTATTAAGTTTTTTAAGTGAGGAACTGAGGAAAAGTAAGGTCAGCATCTTATGGAAAAGCACATCCTCTGTACAAAATAAACGTTTAATAACTTCACTAACGTTGTTCCAAAACCCATAAGCATTTCTCGTTTCACCACCTATCGATGGCCCTTAAAAATTACATTCTTTCATTGAGAAAGTCTGCAGTTAGTGGAATAACACGGTAGAAAATGAAGTTTTGCATAATAAACATATAGCAAAATACCCTCCTCTTTGTGTGCTATCGTTTGCCAAAATCTCATTTCTCTATCCCACACCGTTTATGAAAGACGTGGAATGTTGTGGATACTTCACCCTGGCTTTATCGCTGGTGCGGTGCGATCGCGAATGAGTGCGCTACGTCAGATCACTTTTCTCGAGATTGGTGACAGATAGAGACCTCCACCCAAGTTTCACGAAAAATTCAACATGTTAAGTAAACTATATAAGCAGCAGCATATTATGTAATATGCACCAGACGCAAAATCATAGTGACCCCTACTTTTCATCGCAAACATTTTCGAATTTCGCGAAGAGTCTTACTTTCACGTAAGTATCCCAATAACTATGACCATTAACGAAATGAACCTGACACATGAAGCTACAAGTAAAGCAAAAATGAAATTTTTTTTTACGGAATAGTTTCTGTAAAATCGTTTGAGAAAGACTGCATGGCGTGCGCGTCGATTCTGTCATTGGCAATCGGCTGAAAGGTGGCAAACCCTTGCAGGCCTCCCCTTGTGAACAAACGAATGTACTCACCCTGCTCTTTGGACGAAAACTGGTCACTGTGCATCGGTCACCGTATCCTGTGCGAGCTACAAATGCCGCCACGCGGTCTGCGTCCAGCAGGAGGAAAACTGCAGTCCAAACCTCATTCGCCGATGAGCACCTATCACAGCAAACAATGCAAGAAGCAATAGACAACAGCAGATCCCCATTCCCTCCACCACAGCTACCTACTGCAGTAGTTCCCTAGCCGCGCGGGGTAGCCGCGCCTCGCGCGTTTCGCGCGGCTCCCCCTGTAAAGATTCGAGTCCTCCCTCAGGCATGGATGTGTGTGTTGTCCTTAGCGTAAGTTAGTTTCAGTTAGATTAAGTGGTGTGTAAACCTAGGGACCGATGAACTCAACAGTTTGGTCCCATAGGAACTTACCACAAATTTCCAAATAATAGTTCCCGCTCCCCTCGCCTCGAGTGACCAATCATAACAACGATCTTTGAGCAGCAATGAGAAAATATAAGCAACTCCACACAGCTAAAGCACAACAGCAGACCCAAACGAAGGCCGCTGTAACCATGGCTGGAACGTTGGTTTGTACAGTATAGTTTTTTACATTATGACCTTATGTCAACTGACTCGGGTAGCGGCAGCCTATGCACCCACTTAACAGTTCTTTGAAAAAAATTATTAAAATCTTTTGTGTTGCTTTCTATGTAATGGGATTTGTTGTACCACTGATATCGTCTGCAGAAAGTACCAATTCTGCATGCTGAATGTTAAGTGGGTGGTGATTCACATACATAAGGAATATGAGTGGGTCTATAATTGAACCCTGTGCGAACCATTTCGTGATTTCCTCCAGTCTGGAACCGCGCGACTGCTACGGTCGCAGGTTCGAATCCTGCCTCGTGCATAGATGTGTGTGATGTCCTTAGGTTGGTTAGGTTTAAGTAGTTCTAAGTTCTAGGGGACTGATGACCTCAGAAGTTAAGTCCCATAGTGCTCAGAGCCATTTTTCGTGATTTCCTCCAAGTCCTTAAAATTTTCTACTCTTAAACACTGGCGTCACAGAACGTAACCCAAAGCTTCTCCTTACCTTTTAGGCTGATTTCCCTACCGTGTACAACGAAGATTCTGACGCAGCCATATCCGCACCCTCTATGTTGGTTCCCGACTGCTTCTTTTTAGTCATCCTCTCTTTGGATCCCTGTGATTCACATGGCGGTGCACCCTGCTGCTTGCTTCTAAAGTTAAAACTGCAGTTTTTAGGCGCCAGTGTGACAAAACCCCCCATGACGGTTTCCGCGGTGCGCAGAGGCTCAGCACGCTCCAGGAATAGCGAGCAGTCGTGAGTTACGCTCGCCGGCAGTGGCCGGCGATAGGCGGGCTTTCAGCGCCGCTGGCTGCGCGGCGCTGCGCTATGGGGCGCAGTCACGGACCGGCCGGCAATTTATTGCGGCTGGAGAAGTGGTTGAGTGCCCTCCAACTGGCCGCCGCAGCAAGAAGCTGCCGCCGCAGCCCGCTTCCGGCTTCCGTCCGCAGACGCCGGCACGCGCGAGTGTGCCAGCCGCGTTTGGAGGCGCTGCGCACTGCCAGTCACCTGCACCCGCTGCACTTCTAACCACTCTAAGAGAACTGTACACTGCTTCAAATTACTTTATGATTGGCGTGTTGCCTATGGGTTTTCGTCTCTGAAACTCCGGGTCACGTTTGTTCATAGATTTTCCTGATGATTCGAAAGCACTGGTGACTGGCATTCGAAGATTCAAAAACTGGAAGCAGACTATGGAGCAGCGAGATGGCGTTACAGATTAATGCAGTACGTTGCTCCGAAGCCAGCGTCGCCATGTTAGATACACCAGAACACTAGCAGGCTACTACTTCCCATTATTAATTTCTGTCGTATCACGCTGTAGTTGTTTTAAACAGGAAACGTTACACCGCTTTTGTGAATAACACAGCATTAGGAAGGCATTTTCACGCGATTTTCTGCTCTTGAAATTCATATTTGATCCAGTAATAGGACCCTTTTCGCCTCGTAAATGGAACTTCGTTCAATAACCGAGATGAGAAGTATGTGATACGAATAGCCTGCTTTCGTAATGCACAAATTTCCTTAATACAGAGAGCCAAAACTGGTTCGATATGTCCTCTTCCTGAGAACGTTGGGATCACATTTCGCTATGTTTGGTCGAGTTAAAATCTTTCCTTCTCTCAGCGTTCACTCAGCCTTTCGAGTTGCCCTGATACGAAATCTAAAGACGAATGAGAGAAATAACTCCAGTAAAATAAAAGTGAGCAGGGCAGCCGAAGTTCATTTTTACAAAGAAAAATATCGCTACAGTGAGTCCGCTTACGAATGAAATGTGATTTCTTCACATTTTCGATTATAATCAAAATAATTAGTACTCCCACAAATGATGCAAGCTACCAAAAAAATGGCTCTGAGCACTATGGGATTTAACTTCTGAGGTCATCAGTCCCCTAGAACTTAGAACTACTTAAACCTAACTAACCTAAGGACATCACACACATCCATGCCCGAGGCAGGATTCGAACCTGCGACCGTAGCGGTAGCGCGGTTCCGGGCTGTAGTGCCTAGAACCGCTCGTCCACCCCGGCCGGCTGCAAGCTACCATTTTTGAGCAAACCACTTCTATCAGAAGCCAATATTTGGTACAACTAACTTGGCGGATGTCAGCTTGACGTTTGTGACGTCATAACAACTCCCTTTATTAAACCTCCACGGTCGGCACGAAAGTTTGACATGTGGTTGCCAGTACATCAGCTTATGTACAGATAACGTATTCGCAGCTGCAAATATCAACCACCTTCGGCTGTATATTTTTTCCGCTGTGTGTTAAAATGACGACAGTGAAAACTTGTGCCAGACCGGGACTCGAACCCGGTTTTCCCGCTTTATGTGAACTATCGCCTTAACAGCTTCGGCTATCTGTGCATGAATCTCGGCCAGACCCAAACTTTCGTATGTCGTCGTCCTTGTATTACAACCTGTAGGCATACGTTACGTATATTAATGCCCAGGTAGGACATATTTATTGACAGTCGAGGGCCTGGTATTGGCGGATATTACGAAATAGCAGTGCGTGTGTTATTAAGAAATACGATCCGTTGTTTCCTCAGACACGCATGCATGGCCAAAGGAACATTGCATCGTACTGCTTTTAATACAGACACCGCTATTTCGTATTCAAAGGTAATATTAACTTCATTCTGAAAAATTCTTTGTCGCAGGACTGCACTATTCAAATCAAATGTAATGAGATGTCTAGAATGGGTTGGTGCGGGCGGTCATGCTCTATAGAGATGGATTTGGGAGCAGCAAATGAAGGCAGCTCTTGGATACAACAAGCCCTTTGTTGTTATTTATTTACGTTCATTCAGCCTTGGATGCCGCTAATGCTGGTCCCTGGAAAGGGCGGTAAATACACGTGCACGGCACCTCACGGTCTCTTGACCTTCCAGCACTGCCCTTGTCAGCTTTAGCGAGCGTCTATCGCCTCTGCGTCACTGGAAGTACCGAGCTCTTAGTAGTAGCAGCCCGGCCATGGCGTCGGCTACTGTTACCAAGAATGCGGCTGGTTGCATTTTACCACTATGGTACAGGGCGAAGGAGCCCTCAGTTTTAAGTTCGGCACGTGCCTCACAGTTGGCAGTGTGCTGAGACAGCCAAGTGCCCAAGGGGTCAGAAGGAGGTCTGAATTTCGTAGCCTGCCTGCAGTGATCACGGCTGCATCATCAGCACGGCATTGTCTGGCACAGTCAGGACGCCGCACCATTGCCCAACTTTTCGACCACGACAGGCTAGCATCTGGAGAGGTTAAATACAGCTGACCATGCAGAAGATGTGTTTCTATGTCTTACAGAAAGATCTCGTGCTGTGCTGTGTTAGCAGGTTACGGACTTTACGGACTGTGGTTGACTGTGGCACCTGTTAATGCTCCATATAGAACACTTGGCTACTGCTACACCCTCGTCATTAGAACACGCAATGCTACTATATAATTCTTAGTCTTCTTCACAGCCAAGACAGCGCAAGACCGAGTTTTCTTCTTCTTACTGTGATAATCATTCAATTCGTTTCTAATTATCGCAGTGATATAATCATGGTCACCTTGGTATTTTTACAGTCAGTTCTTATGATGCAGTTCACTGTCCCAACACATGGATTCATCAGTGTGAAAGATTTATACGAATGTAAATTACAGCAAAGGTTATGGTGCAAATTGTCTTAAATTGTAGAATGATATGTATCTTTGCGCTATTATATGGCACACACATATACCCACCATCACATTTTTGCCTGTTTTATCCCTTAAACAGATTTTTTAACATAAAGTTCTGCTGCATGCTCTGAAGTTCTATAGAAGGTAATTTCCAATTTTGCTATGCAGCCTCTCAAGAGCTGCAGCAAACTAACAGTTGACATGGAAGTTGTAGGTGCACTTATATATACCAGGCACACATTACCAAAGTTCAGCTTGCTCACTTTCCTTCTTCTAAAGCTGATGTTACACAGTCGTGGTTCCTTTCATGATTTGGCTGTGTGGATTTGCTATAGGAAAGTGCAGCTGTACATTCCATCATCGAGTATATGAGTTTTTTGGAAGGTTGCCAGGAATACATCCCATATTGAAGTGCCCGACACAGCACTATACACTATCGCTGATCAATCACAGTTTTAGCTTTCTGCACACTTCCAGGTTTGTCGCAGGACAACACTTCGCTGTGTCTTACACACCATTGCACAATGCTATGCAATCAGAGTGCATGTGTGTATTCTGGGATTTCCTCTCAAACCCACAAATCGATTTCAACAAAATTTGATCCGGAAAAAGCAGGTCTCACAAGTATCAGTACTGTGGGGATCATAACCTCCTAGCTCCAGGAAGAGTGGGGATATGCATAAATCGTGTTTTTTCCCACCTCTGGAGTGCAGACTGCCCTGCAATACAGGCATCGTTTGTAGAACGAGTATCAGCTGCCTGATAGACTTGCTTAGCAGGGCAGCCGGCATGTCAGGGGCAAGAAATGGTTTTTCAGCTCTTACATCTAGGTTGCCCTGCGTAAAAGGTACATTATAGTGGTATCATCCTAGATGGTGAGATAGATAAGGAGTCAGGGAGCCAGGAGGAGATGGATATATAGGAGGAAGGAGTGTAGGGACAGAGTCAGGGGGAGAAGAAGGCAGAGTGTGGAGGAGGAGGAGGAGGTGGAGACTATGGGTAGGGGATGGGAGGATGAGGGAGAGGAGTTGATGGAAGAAAGAGGGGTAGCCTATAGAGGGGGGAGGAGGAGATAGAGGGATGAGGGGAGGTTGAACTGTTAGAGGGAGGTAGTAATGTAAAGAGAGAGGGAGATGGTCAGAGAGTGGGGGAGGAAGAGACGGTTAAGAGTAGGCAGAGAGAAGCAGAAAGAGGGAAGAGGACGAGGTAGATAGAGTGACAGACGAAGAGGTGGAAACAGAGGGGGGGAAGAAGTGTGGGCAGTCTTGTGTCACATGTGTATATGAGCGAAGCTTGTAATGTTGTTGCATTAATTTGTTCTGAAAGCGGTGCTGATGCTCAAGACCATAAAAGTGGGTTAAAAGCTGTGAGCTATCTGCGGAAGTTAACCTTGCATCACTGCGCAACTGTTTCACCAGGTATCCAGTCTAGATTACCAAATTCCCAACCAGACTAACATTAATTATAATCTTTTAGTACTCATCTTACGATAACCGGTGATATATATATAAAAAGACAATTGAAATAAAAAGTAATAAATCAGTTTATATTTGGACATTTATTTTAACATTGATCACTGTTCCGTTAAAATTTCAGCATATCAAACTCGATTAATAACTAGACTGGTGCCTTATGTAGGATTGTGTAAATGTGAGTTTGTAATCTTACGGAATACAGGGTTATTACAAATGATTGAAGCGATTTCACAGCTCTACAATAACTTTATTATTTGAGATATTTTCACATTGCTTTGCACACACATACAAAAACTCAAAAAGTTTTTTTAGGCATTCACAAATGTTCGGCATGTGCCCCTTTAGTGATTCGGCAGACATCAAGCCGATAATCAAGTTCCTCCCACACTCGGCGCAGCATGTCCCCATCAATGAGTTCGAAAGCATCGTTGATGCGCGCTCGCAGTTCTGGCACGTTTCTTGGTAGAGGAGGTTTAAACACTGAATCTTTCACATAACCCCACAGAAAGAGATCGCATGGGGTTAAGTCGGGAGAGCGTGGAGGCCATGACATGAATTGTTGATCATGATCTCCACCACGACCGATCCATCGGTTTTCCAATCTCATGTTTACGAAATTCTTCTGCTTTAGCCTTTTCCGTAAGATTTTACAAACCGTCAACTGTGGTACGTTTAGCTCCCTGCTTGCTTTATTCGCCGACTTCCGCGGCTACGCGTGAAACTTGCCCGCACGCGTTCAACCGTTTCTTCGCTCACTGCAGGCCGAGCCGTTGATTTCCCCTTACAGAGGCATCCAGAAGCTTTAAACTGCGCATACCATCGCCGAATGGAGTTAGCAGTTGGTGGATCTTTGTTGAACTTCGTCCTGAAGTGTCGTTGCACTGTTATGACTGATGTGAGTGCATTTCAAGCACGACATACGCTTTCTCGGCTCCTGTCGCCATTTTGTCTCACTGCGCTCTCGAGCGCTCTGACGGCAGAAACCGGAAGTGCGGCTTCAGCCGAACAAAACTTTATGAGATTTTCTACGTATCTGTAGTGTGTCGTGACCATATGTCAATGAATGGAGCTACAGTGAATTTATGAAATCTCTTCAATCATTTGTAATAGCCCTGTACATTAAACAGGGAGCCAAGAGTGGGAGACTACATACAACACTGCATTCATAAAATAACACACGAAGAACGTTGTAACATATCCAAGAGGAAATTAACCACAACCAACTGATTCAATTTTCGCCCAAAGATGTTACGTTCGTAGCGCATTCCTGTCCGTCATGAAATTACCACACACTGGTGTACTAAATTCATACTAACTCTCTGTGAAATCTTCCCAAAAAGAATAGCTGAGGGCTACTTTGATGCTTACACCACATGCTTCACATGGTCAACTTGGTTTACACAAAGAGTGTAACTCCACAATAATTTTGATAATTAAAATAAATTACATCGAAACGCAATTTACAAAAGAAAAACCTCGAACTGGTTACTATCGTCTTACTATTAACCTGATGGGTCAAACAATTGTATAAGCACGTGGTACTGGTCTCACAAAGTGCACCCCACGTGGGTTGAACATAAAGAAAAGTTGCTATATTGAAAAATATTGTCAAGACGAGACGTTATAATCTCACACACATTCGCATTTAAGAATGATGACCTTAGTTAGAGTTACTGATCAACACGTGGTTCCACTTTACTCACAAAGTAGTGACAAAGCAACTACCGGAAGGTATTCTGAACTTCACACTCGAATTACACTGCGTTGCAATTTAAGATAACATTAGATATTTTAGAGCTAAACCTGAAATAAAGGTAATTAAATTTTCAGTTAGGCTGAACTTAAGAAATCAATTGTCCTATGGACTTAGCAGAGACGCGCTTAGCCGGAGATGTTACCACTTCAGACACTCGCCACAGACAGACTGACCTGGGCCCTGGCTTAACAGATACAAACGGAAGTGACCAGAGAGGCAGCTGCCTATACCAACATGACAAGGGACGGACAGGACCATACTAAGAATAGAAACCTCTCTGCTTTTAGAAAGCGTAGCTACCTGTTCCGACGTTGGTCCTACTGTTCTCTAGCAGACAGGCATGTCTGCTACCATCAAGCATGCAACTAGAAATACATTTGCTCATTCATCCTCTCACACAGAAGGGAAAGGGGATGACAGTATCTTATCGTATACAGTATATAAAAGAAAGCGGATGTAGGTTCCGTGTGAGACTGTGTGACATGAATTACATATAAACTGTGTTTTAAAGTGTAGTAGTGTGACAGATCGTTCTTGGTTATGTGTAAAAGTAACACGTTTCAGTGCTCAGTCTCCTCCCAGATAGTCAGAAACACCACACTAAATTTTGAAGAGGAATTTATGCCGTAAATGACAACAGATTTAAGAAATTAACATGAAAGGAATCCAACAGAGACCTTTCAAGCTGAAAGGAAAAGACTGGTATAAACAAATATTACTGCTTCTATCCACCTTATTGCCTGAAAACTTGCCACAAACTCACTGAAATGCAATTAAAGGTTAATTATGTAGTATTTGAAATAAACATATGCTCAGGCCACGAACTCCCTCCGACTGATTCTCCCCAGTGACTCCTCATTAAAGTCTGCTATCAGCAACTGAGGCCACTGAACTTTTGTCAAGCTAAAGTGCTGTCTCTTAGTTCTGGCCAATCAGAGACCATAGAAGGCAACGCTATGACCAGTAAGTGGGAGGTGAGAAAGTTTGCACGTGAATGTCCACGCCTTAGCTCGTGATTACGAAGCATTAAGCTAGGAAATATGCCATATTGCACAAAATTACCGTTTGTGGTAGGCGAGTTAGCCATAAATATTACATCTGCATGTCCACTGATGTGCACTGTAACCTTTGTAAAGGTAAGGAAAACCTCTGTAAAAGATACTATGTGTCTCACGTCCCCTGGTATTCTGTTAGCCTGGAAAGCTCTGAGACGTGTTTGAGAGGACGCAGATTAAACGGACGGCTCTTCAGTAGCGCGTCTGGCGCGCCCTCCCACGCAGCTGGATGGCTTCCGGGAGGAAAGTAGCCAGCGAGCCCGCAGATTGCAAGCGGACGTGTCCGGCCGCGATGGCGCCGCTGCGACCCATTTGTGGCTCTGGTCGTAGCACTAATCAGGAGGAGCTTTTCACGAGCAGGTATTCCCGGGACGGGCGGTAATCCGCGCTTCGCTGAATGGCCGGCGTGAATTACGCGCGCCTCCCTCTTCGTGGCGGGTCAGGCCGCTGATTACCGGCCTCCGCCATCGCCACCGCATGAAAGAAGCGCGCTTCCAGCCAACTGGTTGGAGCTGTCCGCGTAATGGGGTAGAGCCAACCGCTATTGAGGTTCGACGCCGCCACTACGTACTGCCGAAAGCTTCTCATTTTAGTAATTTCAACGTTTGAAAAGATTTAAAAGGTGTGTGTGGCGCAATAATCGCAGCTCCGTGGCACCTGTAGCAGTGGTATAAGCTTTAACTTCATCTACGTACAGAAAACTCCCGATTACTTGGGTGCGAATTTCTGCCGATTATCTGTGCACGCTCTTCTACAACACGAACACGTAAAAGCCGCGAATGAAGGTAGCTACGGAGATACAGCAATTATTGACATCCTAAAATCATTTGAACCAGTGTGCTTTTACTTTCAATAAGTAAGTTCAGCTGAAATGTCAAACGAAGGGAAATGTATTAAACCTTCAGGGAGACCAAGCCTTTTGATGTTTACATTAACTGTCGCGGGCCGGCCGAAGTGGCCGAGCGGTTCTAGGCGCTTCAGTCTGGAACCGCACGACCGCTACGGTCGCAGGTTCGAATCCTGCCTCGGGCTTGGATGTGTGTGATGTCCTTAGGTTAGTTAGGTTTAAGTAGTTCTAAGTTCTGGGGGACTGATGACCTCAGAAGTTAAGTCCCATAGTGCTCAGAGCCATTTGAACCATTAACTGTTGCGACGGCGACGGCTTTAACTTGACACAATTGACCCTAATTATAAGCAAACATAATCTATTGCGCCTAAACAGAAAGGAAGACCCACAATCGTGTTGATTACATCATTGGCGAGCAATCACTATCAACAGCCACAACAGGGCTATAGCTATGAAAATGCGCCTGGAGCGATTTTACATCTTGTATCACTGCAGTGCCTGGAGAGCTAAGACGAATTCCAGAGAGCCTTAGTGTTAAAATCCCGTGAACCCACGTTCAGTAAGAATCAGATACCCTATTACTTCACCTAAATACATATCGTGAAATGTGGATGGTAACAGCAGAGGAAATCTAACCTATAAAGGAGCCGTTCTTCCCGTGCACTACTTGATAATGGAAGGGGAGAGGAGCGAACTCATAGTGAACCATCATCGTCTTATTTCTCTTCTGCTTCTCCTTTTCCTGCTTTTTATTCTTCTTGTTCTACTTCCACACTTCCTACTTCAAGCCTGTCCCGTATTAAGAAACTGTCGACTTATAACTCGTCAGATCTACCTCTTCCTCTTATGCCTGATTGTTTGTGAATATAATAATTTTGTCATCTCTCGCTGTCTATTCTTTGTATGCAACATTAATTGTGCTGTAATTAGTTGGTTCTAATTTCAACTCATCGTTTCTGTTTTGTTGTTCGTTGTGTTTGGCTGTTGGAAATACAATCATGTTCCAGATGCTACTCCAGGCGGGTGTAAAATGAATGTGCGCAACGGAAAATAATAAACGCTAAAATGCTGATTTGGCTTTGTCTGACTACCCCCCTGAATCATATATTAGGATCTCTTAATTCCATAAATTACAGTCTAAACATAAATGAATGATGAATGCAACTAATACTACTAAATGATAAACGTTGTTTCTCATTATATGTTTACTGCAGATTTAAAAAAAATCCTTTCTGACAAATGTCTATATTTCCTAATTATTAATCAACTGCCCAACTCTGCCCTCTTTTATGGCCACGCGATCTAACTTAAATAGCGGGAAATGACTATCTACGTACCAGACACTAGAAGACACTACTTTTAAAGATGATCTACAGTGGTGTGGAACCTCAGCGGAAATGAACCAACGTGGTCACAGCTGTTTAGCTTTCTAGCCCTAATAAGCCGAAGCAATTTGCGATATCACCGTCTGGTGCGTTGGCGTGCTGGTTCTCGTACACGTCTGCGTCGATGGAAGAACTCCAGCCACAAAAATAAAAACTCTTTCAAACACTAGGACGGCAGAAGGCGGTCCTCCGACTAATACACTCTAGTACTGTCTTCTCCTCTCTGTGTTCTACAGACGAGAAACGCGAACTCCCAGCCACAAGGATGGAGTTCTAATAACGTCTCAACGTAAGTATAGGCAGAAGAAGTGCTCTCAATCACTGAACGCTGTGTACTCAACGACGACTTCCAACCCGGAGGCGAAGTCCAGAATCGTATAAATTCGCAACAGTACAGTGCCTAACTGTTCTAACTATAAAATTTCCTGAGAGCAAAGACAGCAAATTCGTCTGTCTCAACAAAGCTGATATCGACCGACCGTCACACACGGACGCTCACAACGGAGGACCTCGTCTCTCCAGCGTTGGCTTCCTAGCAAGGCTCGGCTCCCACCCCTCGTAATTCCGAAAACGAATCATATTCCCGAAACCACGGAATATCCCCCCTCTCTACAGATTCTTCCGAACGCCGACCAACCACATGTTAGTCTTTTGTCGTCCAGCGCGGGAAGTTTGTGAGGAAAAACCTATACTCTTACAATGTCACGCTTCTGAGTAAAAATCGTTGGAAATAACCCAGCCTGCGTGGTTTCCGATGTGCCACTTCTTCGTTCCTCTCACCTGCGTCCAAGATTTTCAGTGTTTCCGAAGTATAATCCTTCCGGTTCGGCTACAACATTGGCCGGTCGCGACTCAATTGTTCTCCAGCGCTTAGGTGCTACGACGTCCATCTCCAACTTCCTGTGTTTAAGCAGGACCAACACACCTGAGTGGGCTTTCCACCCAGGGCTTGAGTTCCGTCTGCCGTTTCATTTCCACTGTCGTTCAAACCTCTACTAGTATGGTAATAAAGACACACCGTCACCTTTCATGCAAAAAGCGTTAACAATTATTTACAAGGCGTACGTGACAATGTCAGTCTCCTATAAATATTCATATATACGATGAACTACTATCAAATAACATCTAATGTGGTTGTAGATCATGACAAAGTATGTGGATGAGTGCTTGTAAGGTGCGAAACTATAGCCACCTTACAATGTCACTGTTTTTGTTCACATACTTACAAACATATTTGATTGATATCACTTAATTGCAGTATTCTACTTTTATATGTGCTTGGAACATTTTGGAAAGTAGTGTGTTATATGGTACCACCCATCGATAATCTACTTCCAGTTCGTCGCTTCCTCGTATTAGTATTTTTGCTGTCAAGGCAGCGTTTTTGGGCGACTTCTTCTGTATTTGGGATAGCCATCAACTCCTGTTCGTGTGTCATCCAAGTATGGTTTTGGTTTTTTTTTTGTATATTTTCCATCACTTATACATGGCGAATTGGGCTTTAATGACCCCCATGGACCGCGAATCATGTTTTTCATTACTATGTCGTCGTCGTCGTCGTCGTTGTTGTTGTTGTTGAAGTCTTCAGTCCAGAGACCGGTTTGATGCAGGTTTCCATGCTACTCTATGCTGTGCAAGCTTCTTCATTTGCAAGTAAGTATTGCACCCTACATCCTTCTGAATCTGTTTGGTGTATTCATCTCTTGGTCTCCCTCTACGATTTTTACCCTCCACGCTGCCCCCCAATACTAAATTGGTGATCCCTTGATACCTCAGAACATGTCCTACCAACCGATCCCTTCTTATAGACAAGTTGTGCCACAAATTCCTCTTCTCCTCAATTCTATTCAGTACCTCCTCATTAGTTACATGATCTACCCATATAATCTTCAACATTCTTCTGTAGCACCACATTTTGAAAGCTTCATTCTCTTTCTGTTTAAACTATTTGTCGTCCACGTTTCACAGCCATACAAGGCTACACTTCACACAAATACTTTGAGAAAAGACTTTCTGACACTGAAATCTATGCGCTATGTTAACGAATTTCTCTTCTTCAGAAACGATTTTCTTGCCATTGGAGTCTGCATTTCGTATTCTCCCTTCTTCAACCATCATCAGTTATTTTGCTCCCCAAATAGCAAAACTCATCTACTACTGTAAGATTCTCATTTCCTAATCTAATTCCCTCAGCATCATCTGATTTAGTTAGACTACATTCCATTATCCTCGTTTTGCTTTTGTTGATGTTCATCTTATAATCTCCTTTCAAGACATTGTCCATTCCGTTCGACTGCTTTTCCAGGTCCTTGCTGTCTCTGACAGAATTACAGTGTCATCGGCAAACCTCAAAGTTTTAGTTCTTCTTCATGGATTTTAATTCCTATTCCAAATTTTTCTTTTGTTTCCTTTACTGTTTGCTCAATGTATAGATTGAATAACATCGGGGATAGGCAACAATCCTGTCTCACTCCCTTCCCAACCACTGCTTCCCTTTCATGCCCCTCGACTCTTATAACAGCCATCCGGTTTCTGTACAAATTGTAAGTAGCCTTTTGCTCCCTGTACTTGACCCCTGCCACCTTCAGAATTTGAAAGAGAATATTCCAGTCGACACTGTGAAAAGCTTCCTCTAAGTCCACAAATGCTAGAAACGTAGGTTTGCCTACTACGCCGTACAGTTCCGGATCTTCTTGTGGATCGAGAAATTCAGCATGGATGATTTCGTCGATACTCGTGGAATGAATTCTAACGTGTAGCCATATTAATCCAACGACGTCATCATGAAGAGTGGAAGGGCAGCTCCACTGAACAACCCAGAAGGAAGTGGAAGGACTTGTCCGATAACATGATGGAAGAAGAAATGGTAGTAGATCTGAAGACATATAGAATTCTGTATTAGAGTCTGATTTTAACACAGCTTTGGATGACTTACGATCAAATAAGGTGGAACGCACAATTAATATTCCATCACAATTTCTAAAATAATTGGCGAAAATGGCAACCAAATGACTTTTTAAGCCGAAGAAAGGGCATTTTTATTCAGATTGGTGTGTATGATCTGTGACTGGAGGCACATCATTAGACTTCGGAAAATATATTATCCACAGAACCCTGATGTTACCAAGGATAGCTAAGTGCGAGAACTATCGCACAATCAGCTTAACAGCTCATGCATATAAGTTGATGGTAGAATAGTATGCAGAAGAATTTTTTTGTTATTTTTTTTTGGTCTTTGTGAAGCAAAGTGCATACAGCCAACAGTAGGCACCAAAGTTTCATCTTAACGTAATTGCAATCTCCTCAGTACCACAATAGAAAGAGTTCGACGTACAAACATAAGTTCTTAATGTAAAACAATAATACTAAAAGACGAACACCACACAGCCAGCTATTGCTGGTACAGCGACAAGTTAATATTACTGTAATTTTTCACAGTAGAACAAGAATAAGAGCATGAAGTACAAAGATAAGTTCGTGATATAAATTTAAAAAAAATCATACAGAAGAGTGGAAAAGACAATTGAGAGATGTCAGATGACAATAAGTTTCGCATTAGATAAGACAAAAGCACCAGAGACATTTTTGAGGTTACACTTAATACTTGAGAAAAATCAAGAGACATTCGTTCTGGAAAAAGCGTTCGACAATGTCAAATGGTACAAGATGTTCGAAATTAGGAGTTTAGGAGTAAGCTATAGGAAAAGAGGAACAACATACAAAATTTAAAAGAATCAGGAGGAAACAACAAGAACACAAAACCAAGCACAAAGTGATCACATTAAAGAAGGTGTAAGATAAGAATACAGTGTTCCGCCGTTACTGTTCAATCTACACATCACAGAAGCAGTGATGGAAATAAACGAACGTTTCATGAGTGGGATGCCAATGACCAGGTTGGCTAATGACATTCGTTATGCTCAGTGGAAGTGAGGAAGAATTTCAAGACCTGTTAAAAGCAATGACCAGTATGAGTGCACGATATAGATTGTGAGTGAACGGGAATAAGCAAAAAGTAATGAGACTAACGATAAGCTTAACATTAAAATTGGTGACAACGAAGTGGACGAAGTGAATGAATTCTGTTACCTTGGAAGCAAAATATCACTTTGCGGACAAACCAAGGAGAGCATGAAAAACATGCAGAGAGCAAGACAGCATTCCTGGCAAAAAAAAAGTCTAGCAGTTCAAACATAAAGAAGGAACAAATTCCTGAGAATGTAAGTTTGGAGTACAGCATTGCATGGCAATGAATATTGGTCTATGGGAAGACCAGAAAAGAACAGTATCCAGTATTAATTTTTGTTTGAGATGTGGTGGTATCGAAGGTTGAAGTTAGGTGAACTGATAAGGAATGAGTTCTCGTGAGAATCCACGAGGAAAGGAACGTGCGGAAAACATTGGAAAGACAAAGGGACAGGATAACAGGGCACTCGTCACATCAGGGAATGTAGTAGAGGGAGCTGTAGAGGGTAGGAACTATAGAGGAAGACAGAAGGTGGAAGATATAGAACAAATAGTAATTGAGGACATTGGATGCAAATGCTGCTATGATATTATGACTTTGATAAAAGAGACAGATACGTGGCGGTCCGCATTAAACGAGTCAGAAAACCGAAAAAAAGTTTTTTACTGAGAACTTCAACAACAAAAATTAACGCTGTGTTTTCTCTGTTACTTACTGTGAAAGAAATGCACTGTGTGTAATTGACCTTCCACTTCAAAATCTAGTTTGTTCTCCATCAATGAGAAATTTCGAAATCGTTTTATTCCAGTTATCTGTTATTCTTCCTTATAACGTTACACAAACGTACTTCATTGCGTAGGTTGTGACGAATCGTCGTCACAGCTTTCATTCTGACTATAGCAACATCCCTTCATTGTTTTTATTATTATCTCTCTACAGGTGATTCGGTCGTTGTAGCTATTCATGGACAGCCGCAATGATTACGTTGCTCTTGCATTTCTTTCAATTTTCTTGACTGAAAGGTCAGTATGAAGAGGGAGACGTACGCAGTTGAGTTCTGTCGTTTTGATTGTGCAAGATGATAAGTTTAAAAAAATATTTATTTCTACTATTTTCATCACTCTGGAGGATAAATGAGCACGCTGAGTGTCTCCCAAGCGTAAACAACCAGCGGCAATTATTCAGACCTCGGTTCGCCTTTCATCTGGTGCCACGACGCCGGCTGGCAACTCCGGTCCTCGTGCCGCTTCATGAAGACAGAATGCTCCACGCGATTACAGCTGGGCGTAGGTGACACTGTTGCAGATTTAACCGTCCCACACAAGAACCTGACAGCTCAATGTCTCGCACAGTTTAGAGCCAGAGGATTGCACAAAGGCTGCTAAGTCAGCGCTAATGTAAACACTGGCTCTTTAAATATGACACTGGCTGCGTCTACTGCCGTCTCGTTAGAATTTCTGGCAAAATTATGCGAGAAATACCGCCAGCGTTTCTTGTTTGTACGTATTTTTATTTCTACTTAGCTTTTCTTGCTGTGAGTAATTTTCACGTTATTCGACCACTCAACATTTCACTTTTTCGTGAGCGGGGGTAAGATAGCACCCTGCACATACACTAAAGCGCCAAAGAAACTGTTAAAGGCATGCATACTCAAATACAGAGATACGTAAACAGGCAGAACACAGCGCTGAGGTCGCCAACGCCTATATAAGACAAGTGTCTAGCACAGTACTTAGACCGGTTACTGCTGCTACAATGGCAGGTTATTAATATTTAAGTGAGTTTGAACGTGGTGTTATAGTCGGTGCACGAGCCATCGGACTCAGCATCTCCGAGGTAGCGATGGAATGTGGATTTTTACCGTACGACCATTTCAGGTGTGTACCGTGAATATCAGGAATCCGATAAAACATCAAATCTCCGACATCGCAGCGACCGGAGAAAGATCCTGCAAGAACGGGACGATCGTTAAACGTGACGGAAGTGCAACCCTTCCGCAAATTGCTGCAGATTTCAGTGCTAGGCCATCAACAAGCGTCAGCCTTCGAACCATTCAACGAAACAGCTTTCAGAGCCGAAGCCCCATTCTTGTACCCTTGATGACTACACGACACAAAGCTTTACGCCGCGCATGGGCCTGTCAACACCGACATTGGACTGTTGATGACTGGGAGCATGGTGCCTGATCGGACGAGTCTCGTTTCAAATTGTATCGAGCGGTTGGACGTCTACGGGTCCGGAAACAACCTCATGAATCCATGGACTCTGCATATTAGCAGGAGACTGTTCAAGCTCGTGAAGGCTCTTTAATGGTGTGAGACTTGTGCAGTTGAACTGATATGTAACCCCTGTTACGTCTAGCTAAGACTCTGACAGGTGACATGTACGTAAGGATTCTGTCTGATCACCTCCATCCATTCATGTCCATTGTGCATTTCGAGAGACTTGGGCAATTCCAGCAGGATAATGCGACACCCAACACTTCCAGAATTGCTACGGACTGGCTCCAGGAACACTCTTCTCAGTTAAAACACTTCCGCTGGCGACCAAACTCCCTAGACATGAACACCATTTAGCACACCTAGGGTCCGCCCCCGGTAGCTGAGTGGTCAGCGCGACGGAATGTCAATCCTAAGGGCCCGGGTTCGATACGTGGCTGGGTCGGAGGTTTTTCTCCGCTTAGAGACTGTGTGTTGTGTTGTCCTAATCATCAACATTTCATCTCCATCGACGCGTAAGTCGCCGACGTGGCGTCAAATCGAAAGACTTGCACCAGGCGAACGGTCTACCCGACGGGAGGCTCTAGCCACACGACATTATTATAGCACACCTAGGATACCTTGCAACGTGCTGGTCGGAAGAGATCTCCACCCTCTCGTACTCTTACGGATTTATGGAAAGTCCTGCACGATTCATGCTGTCAGTTATACATTAGTCGAGTGCATGTCACGTCGTGTTGGGGTACTTCTGCGTGCTGGCGGGGGCCCTATACGATATTCTGCATGTGTACCAGATTCTTTGCCTTTTCGTTGTATTTACGTCTTCAAGGCATGTGCTAGCCTTGCCCCTACTTTACCAGATGCAACGTGTTAACGGTTTAAGGACTTTCAGCATTGTATTCGATAATAGCGTAAAAACCAAAATATAGATCGTACAGAAGAAAAATACAGTGATGTAGAATCAAATGGGAGTGTATTCTTTCTAAAAATTTTGGTGTACAATTAGCGATGCGGACTAGCAATGTCCAGTGCAAAACACTCACCTGAAGATGGCTGAATGTTTATCAAAAGTAATATCGTGTCCAGAAATCAACGTTAACCGGCTGCAATCCCGAAACTTCATGGAATTAATGGTTGCAAATACAACATCGCTTATACAGCATTCTGCGGAAGCCAATGCATAGATACTGGCCTGTGACGGCATGCCTGTGAATGCACTGTGGCATTGTCAAAACATACGTGAGTAAAGTAAGACAGGACAAAATTGTGTTTATGTATGTCCATCCTTGTGATTGATAGTTTGCGGGACTTCAGTCGTCCAGTCACCTAATAACATGAAACAGCTGCAGCCGTCGACTTGGTGTTATTTTATTATATCGCAACCAATTTCGGTGACTCAGTACACCATCTTCATGCCTTAACTGAGGCTGAGGGGATGAACTCCAATCGCATACCTGATGCCGTCACAGGCCAGCATCTATGAATTGGCTTCCGCAGAATGCTGTAAAAGCGATGTTGTATCTGCAACTATTAGTTACCACCATCTCATTCCGTTGGTTGCAGACACAACATCGTTTTTATAGTATTCTATAGAATACAGTTCATAGATGTTGGCCACTGATGCGATCGGGTATATGATTGGAGCTCACCCTCTCAGCGCCCGTTAAGGCCTGAAGATGATGTACTGGGTCGCCGCAACGTTTGAAATATAAAAAAAATCACACCAAAACGAGGACTGCAGGTGTTTCATGTTATTACGATAATTGTGTTTTGCTGAAGGCGGAACCCTCAAAATATACACTAGTGGCCATTAAAATTGCTACACCAAGAAGAATTGCAGATGATAAACGGATATTCCTTGGACAAATATATGAACTGACATGTGATTTTATTTTCACGCAATTTGGGTGCATAGAGCCTGAGAAATGAGTACCGAGAACAAGCACCTCTGGCAGTAATAATGGCCTTGATACGCCTGGGCATTGAGTCAAACAGAGCTTGGATGGCGTGTACAGGTACAGCTGCCCATGCAGCTTCAACACGATACCACAGTTCATCAAGAGTAGTGACTGGAGTATTGTGACCAGCCAGTTGCTCGACCACCATTGACCAGACGTTTTCAGTTGGTGAGAGATCTGGAAAATGTGCTGGCCAGGCCAGCAGTCGAACAT
This sequence comes from Schistocerca serialis cubense, assembly GCF_023864345.2. Lineage (NCBI taxonomy): Eukaryota > Metazoa > Arthropoda > Insecta > Orthoptera > Acrididae > Schistocerca > Schistocerca serialis. The sequence goes on from NC_064639.1 coordinate 468,001,115, forward strand.
TTTCTGTATCCAGAAAGGCCCGTACAGGACGTGCAACATGCGGTCCTGCATTATCCTGCTGAAATGTAGGGTTTCGTAGGGATCGAATGAAGGGTAGAGCCAAGGATCGCAACACATCTGAAATGTAAGGTCCACTGTTCAAAGTTCCGTCAGTGCGAACGAGAGGTGACCGAGACGTGTAACCAATGACACCCCATACCATCACGCCGCAGTCACGGTCTCCGAGCTGATAGTCCATGCTGCTGTAAACGTTGCCGAACTGTTCGTGCAGATGGTTGTTGTCTTGCAAACGTCCCCATCTGTTGACTCAGGGATCGAGACGTGGCTGCACTATCCGTTACAGCCATGCGGATAAGACGCCTGTCCTCTGGACTGCTAGTGAAACGAGGTCATTGGGATCCAGCACGGCTTTTCGTATTACCCTTCTGAACCCACCGATCCCATATTCTGCTAACAGTCATTGGATCTCGACCAACGCGAGCAGCAATGTCGCGATATGATAAACCGCAATCGCAATAGGCCACAATCCGACCTTTATCAAAGTCGGAGACGTGATGGTAGGCATTTTTCCTCCTTACACGAGGCATCACAGCAACGTTTCACCAGGCAACGCCGGTCAACTGCTGTTTGTGTACGAGAAATCGGTTGGAAACTTTCCTCATGTCAGCACGCTGTAGGTGTCGCCACCGGCGCGAATCTTGTGTGAATGCTCTGAAAAGCTAACCATTTGCATATCACAGCATCTTCTTCCTGACGGTTAAATTTCGCGTCTGTAGCACGTCATCGTCGTGGTGTAGCAATTTTAATGGCCAGTAATGTATGTTTAGTTCATGTAAATACGGACTGAAGAAAATCACGTCTAGGTGAAGAAATGAGTAGTGAGACGTGTCAACCGCAAGGGAAAGCTCCGGAACGCGACGGCTGCTGGTGTGAGCGGTGCGGTGTACGGAGTATGAGTCAGGTGGGGGCGGGCACGCCAGCAGACAATGGCGCGCTGTGCGGCGCCTCTCGGCAGCTGGGCGGCCCTCCAGCGCCGCTATTAAGTCCCGCCTGGAGAGCCCCGCTGCGGCCTGAGGACCTGGCTGCCTGTTACGCATTCCAGCGGCAATTACCGCCGCGACAGGTCCGCTTGTTTGTGAGGCCAGCAGAGGGCCTACTTACGCAATGTCAAGGGCGCAACAAGTGGCTGCCCGTCTGCTCGCCCCAAACAGCTCTGATTTACCTCCGTGCGCGTAACAAAATGTGTGTAGCAAGCAATAAGAATGGGAACAGGAAGAGTAGATCCAATTCAAGGGAAGTCGTGACTCATCATATATAATCTTGTTATCGTACCGTTGAGTCCATCCTGAGCTCTGGGAAACTAGACAAGAAGAAATCGAAGGGTTTGTGATACGGTTTTAGAGATGGATGCTGCAAATAAGTGTACTGATAAAATAAGAAATGCTTTCGGCAGGATCGACGACGAATGTATGGAAAACACTAACTACAAGTAGGGAGAGAGCAAAAATATTGCAGTTTAGTATACAAACTAATTCAGCTGCCCCTACCGCTGGGTTTTATGCAACCCACAACGCTTTCAAATACCATATGCAGGATTTTCATATTCTCCTGCTCGCTAGGCGAAAACTATTAGTCCTACAGAAAAAATAAAGACGACCTTTTTGTAGGAAATGCAATGTACTTAAGTTTTGCACTGAGATGCGTTTTTTCTGGAAGCTGTAGCTTTCGAATTATTCAAGAGAAACTTACTAAGGTGACCTTGAAATGCGGTTTTCTTGAATAACTCGAAAATCATGATCTCTAGCGAAAACTTATCAAAGTACAAAATTCAAGCACATTAAATTCGCTACAATAGGACCTGGCTGTTTTTTTTCTGTAGAACTAACAGTTTGTGTGTAGTGAGTGAGAGAGTATGAAAACTTGGATGTGGTATATGTGAGCACTTCAGGCTGCAAAACTCGAATGGTAGGTGCAGTTGAATCACCCTGTATATAGTAAATAATTAAGGACTGCTAGTGTAAGTGGTACTTAAGGGGTGGTTTACTATCTTTGGCCCGGAAAAAGCATGTTCTTTGAGATTTTTTTCTCGGGCTGTGTTATAGATATCAGTGTCAAATTTGGTCAAAATGTTTATTGATATTTCCTCTACAAACTGGAATTTTTTCGACCGGAAATGTCGAAGATCGAAGGCGGAAGTGCCGTCGGAACGAAACAAAATTTCGATGTAGACCTCCACGCGCAGTATGTCACAGGTCAGCCGGCTAGTCTGAAATTAAAACTGCGTTGACGTTAGCGAAATATATAAGATTATTTAGGAGTTGTACCTCGCTTAATTTATTTGGACCATAAGAAACGAAATGGCGGCCATTTGATAAAAATAATAGGTTTTTTCATCGATTTTTCGACTTCGTCGGCCAAGTAAAAATATTTATAATTGATGGATCGGAATAAAATTGGTAAAACTCCTAGACAATTTAGTTAGCATCGTCGGAAACAAAGTATCATGCCAATCGGTTCAGTTGATTTGAAGTTACCATACTGCGCGATAAAAGAAACGTCATTTCGAGAAAAACGCGTTTGAAGTTTTGACTACATATAAACGCAATATTATGCAACGTACGTTCAATCTGCTATTCCGGGTCTATAAACTAGTCCTTCCTATTCCTCATAGAGAGCGTTCTGCTCGAACTGGACCATCCTGCGTTGCTCCAGAGCCGCTCGTACGGCCGGTGACAAGCGGTTTTCGTCCGAATGCTTGGCGAACTGCGTCGAATAGAGTCCGAGGGTGACGTCCATCGTTGTCTTGGTCTTTAGAATTGCTGAATACCCTTCGTTGAAGCTGGTCACTGCCAGGAAAGTCGGAATCTCCACAGTCTTCGCAGCCGGTCGCGGTGGCCGTGCGGTTCTGGGCGCTTCAGTCCGGATCCGCGAGACTGCTACGGTCGCAGGTTCGAATCCTGCCTCGGGCATGGGTGTGTGTGATGTCCTTAGGTTAGTTAGGTTTAAGTAGTTCTAAGTTCTGGGGGACTGATGACCTCAGATGTTAAGTCCCATAGTGCTCAGAGCCATTTGAACCATTTGAACCATAGTCTTCGCACCAGAATGCAAATGCTTGGGGGCTAACTTCCAAACACACGCGTTCAAACTTTCATTTGAATTTTGTGTGTTTCCTCCCAAGCACCGGTACAATAACTCGTCCTCCGAAAGAAAAAAACTGGTGTGTGAAAAAGGCCGATCTCAGGCAGGTGCATTTTTTTGTTCAACCCTGAATAACAAACATTTCCGTTCCGTATTCGGAAAAACCGTTTCAGGGGTGGATTATAAACACTGTTATGGATAAAAAAAATGCAATTAAAAATCGATTTTTTGAACCAAAAGATATTAAACCTCCCCTTAACGCAGAATGGTCAACACTTGCGTCATTGATGCTCAGCCTACATGGGACCTAATAGCGGACAGAAACTAGATTCGTATGGTGCATAGTCCATAATGGCAGTGAGCTGATATTCCTAGACTGGTTCAGCTGTGCCTATGCACACACTCTTACCGAGGCATTGTGGCTGTTCATGGCAGGTGCTCAGCTGCACCTCTCCACGTGTACTTGTGATTATTGTGATTGTCGCTGGAATACAAATTTGTGACTCTAAGTATCGTTATACACTCGAGTGTAGCTACACGGTTCATCTGAGGGGCCAGACTATTGGCTAGAAGTCGTCTCGTTGGCGATACGTGTGTCTTCAATGGTGCGCAATCTCACAAAGCAGTCGCCGTCGTATGAATTTCTTGGAGTGCGTTCCTCATTCTGGAGCTACGACCTTCCACAGTCAATTACTGCTATGATAATGATGCAACCACACCTGCGTACTCTCCGTCATAAATGTTTAGGGGTAGTGAGATGCTTTTTGCACTAGAGCTCGAGGCAAGCACCGAGCGAGGTGGCATAGTGGTTAGCACACTGGGCTCGCATTCGGGAGGACGACGGTTCAATCCCGTCTCCAGCCATCCTGATTTAGGTTTTCGCGATTTCCCTAAATCGTTTCAGGCAAATTCCGGGATGGTTCCTTTGAAAGGGCACGGCCGATTTCCTTCCCCATCCTTCCCTAACCAGAGCTTGCGCTCCATCTCTAATGACCTCGTTGTCGACCTAACCATCGAGGCATGCTGCATGCCATCTTCAGCAGTCTCGGTTGCAACTGCAGAGACGGAGTTAAAGTTAGTCACTTAACAGTTGTAAATATTCCGCGATAGAAGCTTCATGAAGAACAGAGATTCCAGATTCTTCAGCTCTCAAAACTCCCATCGGCTAAGACCAAGAGCTGCAAGGAACAGTAATGTGAGAGTATATATATATATATATATATATATATATATATATATATATATATATATATATATATATATATATATATATATATTGGGGGAGGGGCCGCGCAATCCGTGACATGGTGCCTCAAACTGCGCGGCCACTCCGCGCGGCTTGAACTCCCTGGATTACGTCTGTCATTCACTATTACGTTAACCTGTACGGTTTGCGTTTAATCTTGAAGAAGAATCTGCCAATTCAGGTGAGTGAATGAACGATACCTGAGACCTTCCGTAGTGCCCTCCTTGGCATATGTTCAATGTTCCATGTTAGGCCTATCTGGTATGGGTCGACAGACATGATCAATATTGTAGGCTAGGTCGCAAGAATGTTTGGAAGCAGTTTTCCTTGTAGACCACTTTCATGTTCCCAGTATCCTACCAACGAACTGAAGCCCGCTGTAAGACATGCCTGCAACTGAGCCTGTGTTACAGTTCCACTTTGTATCCCCACAAAAGGTTACATAAAGGTGCTTGCGCTCGTGAATTCTACTTTCCTGCGTTCTTTGACGTACTCGAGTTAATAGATGCTGTAAACCGTATCACACGTATGAAAGTCAATATCAAATCGTGGTTAGTTACAACTACTGTATCCAACAGATCCAGTAATGAGTGACGTAGCTACGCTATCGATAAGCACGTCTCAGCTGATGGACGGCGGGAACTGGAGGGCACGTCGCCACTAGTGAGCTGTGCCTCCAAGCATCCGGCAATAAACACATATAGGCGCCGGCGCTGCGGACGCTAGCTTGTCAGAGTGTGGCATTTATTGGACTTACGCTTGCCTGCAGATTTGGATTTGGAAAACGTTTGTCTGCTAGATCAGTGCTACACATCCTTTCTCAGATCATTATCCACTATACTGATAGGTGTATCCAGTTGGTTACAACTGTGCAGAAAACACCAGATAGCAAATTTTGTGATGTACTTCCGGGAAAACTGTTAGACGCAGAGAGAAACAACTAACACAGTGAATTGGGTATATATTACGGCGCCAGTGAATACGATTTCTGCCCCTATACACCTAACACCCTGTATTTAAGGTAGCACTTAATATCATGCTTTTGCTATTATAGAGAGAAAATATTTTGTACGTGATTCTCAAATTATCGTTGTAAATGACTACTGTGATTTTTTATCATATGAGGGTGAGACACTACGTGCTCAAAAATATCTGGACACCTAGCTGAAAATGACTTAAAAGTTCGTGACGCCCTCTACCGGTAACGCTGGAATTCAATGTGGTGTTGGCCCACCCTTGGGCTTCATGACAGCTTCCACTCTCGCAGGCACACGCTCAATCAGGTGCTGGAAGGTTTCTTGGGGAATGGATGCCCATTCTTCACGGAGTGCTGCACTGAGGAGAGGTATCGATGTCGGTCGGTGAGGTTCGGACGAAGTCGGCATTCCAAAACATCTCAAAGTTGTTCAATAGGATACAGGTCAGGACTCTGTGCAGGTCAGTCCATTAGAGGGATGTTACTGTCGTGTAACTACTCCGTCACAGGCCGTGCATTAAGAACAGGTGCTAGATCGTGTTGAAAAACGCAATCGCCATCCCCCGAATAGCTCGTCAACAGCGGGAAGCAAGAAGGTGTTTAAAGCATCAATGTAGACCTCTGCTGTGATGGTGTCACGCAAAAACACAATGGGTGCAAGCCCCCTCCCCTCCATGTAAAACACGACCACACCATAACACCACCGCCTCCGAATTTTACTGTTGGCACTACACATGCTGGCAGATGACGTTCACCGGTCATTCCCCGTACCCACACCCTGCCATCGGATCGCCACATTGTGTACCGTGATTTGTCACTGCCCACAACGTTTTTCTACTGTTCAATCGTCCAATGTTTGCGCTCCTTACACCAAGCGAGGCGTCGTTTGGCATTTACCAACGTGATGTCCAGCTTATGAGCAGCCGCTCGACCATGAAATCCAAGTTTTCTCACCTCCCGCCTAACTGTCACAGTACTTGCAGTGGATCCTGATGCCGTTTGGAATTCCTGTGTGATGGGCTGGATAGATGTCTGCCTATTACACATTACTTGTTCAATCGTATGACTAGGGCTCCCCGTTGGGCAGGCCGTTCGCCGGGTGCCAGTCTTTCAGTTTGACGCCACTTCGGCGACCTGCAGTCGATGAGGATGATAGGATGATGATGAGGACAGAACAACACCCAGTCCCTGGGCGGAGAAAATTCCCCGGCCCAGCCTGGAATCAAACCCAGGCCCAGAGGGTTGACAACCCGTCACGCTGACCATTCAAATACCGGATTACACTTTACGACCCTCTTCAACTGTCGGCGGTTCAAATGGTTCAAATGGCTCTGAGCACTATGGGACTCAACTGCTGTGGTCATAAGTCCCCTAGAACTTAGAACTACTTAAACCTAACTAACCTAAGGACATCACACACATCCATGCCCGAAGCAGGATTCGAACCTGCGACGGTAGAGGTCGTGCGGTTCCAGACTGTAGCGCCTTTAACCGCACGGCCACTTCGGCCGGTTGTCGGCGGTCTCTGTCAGTCAACAGACGAGGTCGGCCTGTACGCATTTGTGCTGCACGTGTCCCTTCACGTTTCCACTTCACTATCACATCGGAAACGGTGGACCTAAGGATGTTTAGGAGTGTGGAAATCTCTGGTGCAGACGTATGACACAAGTGACACCCGAGCACCTGACCACGTTCGAAGTCCACGAGTTCCGCGGAGCGCACTCTCTCACGATGTCTAATGACTACTGAGGTCGCAGATATGAAGTACTTGGCACTAAGTGGCAGCACATTGCACATAATGTGAAAAACGTATGGTTTTGGGGGTGTCCGGATACTTTTGATCACATAGTGTATCATGCACTGGAACCAGTAGCCAGTGGACAAAATAAAAGAACAGCGACTATAGACTTTTGTCTGTGTTGGTCGCTGTTCTAATCGGTCGTATGTCGGGAGTATGTAAGAGTCAGCACTAATAACTACACTGCTGGCCATTAAAAGTGCTACACCACGAAGGTGACGTGCTACAGACGCGAAATTTAACCGACAGGAAGAAGATGCTGTGATATGCAAATGATTAGCTTTTCAGAGCATTCACACAAGGTTGGCGCCGGTGGCGAGACCTACAACTTGCTGACATGAGTAAAGTTTCCAACCGATTTCTCATACACAAAAAGGAGTTGACCGGGGTTGCCTGGTGAAACGTTGTTGTGATGCCTCGTGTAAGGAGGAGAAATGCATCACGTTTCCGACTTTGATAATGGTCGGATTGTAACCTATCGCGATTCAGGTTTATCGTATCGCGACATTGCTGCTCGCGTTGGTCGAGATCCAATGACTGTTAGCAGAATATGGAATCGGTGGGTTCAGGAGGATAGTACGGAACGCCGTGCTGGATCCCAACGGCCTCGCATCACTAGCAGTGGAGATGACAGGCATCTTATGCGCAAGGCTGTAACGGATCGTGTAGCCACGTCTCCATCCCTGAGTCAACAGATGGGGACGTTTACAAGAAAACAACCATCTGCAGGAACAGTTCGGCGACGTTTGCAGCAGCATGGACTATCAGCTCGGCTGCGGTTACCCTTGACGCTGCATCACAGACAGGAACGCCTGCGATGGTGTACTCAACGACGAACCTGGGTGCACTAATGGCGAAACAATATTTTTTTCGGATGGATCCAGGTTCTGTTTACAGCATCATGACGGTCGCATCTGTGTTTGGCGACATCGCGGTGAACGCACATTGGAAGCGTGTTTTCGTCATCGCCATACTGGCGTATCACCCGGCGTGATGGTACGGGGTGCCATAGGTTACACTTCTCGGTCACCTCTTGTTCGCATTGACAGCACTTTGAACAGTGGACGTTATATTTCAGATGTGTTACGACCCGTCGCTCTACCCTTCATTCGATCCCTGCGAAACCCTACATTCCAGCAGGATAATGCATGACCGCATGTTGCAGGTCCTGTACGGACGTTTGTGGAAACAGAAAATGTTCGACTGCTGCCCTGGCCAGGACATTCTCCAGATCTCTCACCCATTGAAAACGTCTGGTCAATGGTGGCCGAGCAACTGGCTCGTCACAATACGCCAGTCACTACTCTCGATGAACTGTGGTATCGTGTTGAAGCTGCATTGGCAGCTGTACCCGTACACGCCATCCAAGCTCTGTTTGACTCAATGCCCAGGCGTATCAAGGCCGTTATTACGGCCGGAGGTGGTTGTTCTGGGTACTGATTTCTCAGGATCTATGCACCCAAATTGCGTGAAAATGTAATCACATGTCAGTTCTAGTATAATATGTTTGTCCAATGAATAACCGGTTATCATCTTGATTTCTTCTTGGTGTAGCAATTTTAATGGCCAGTAGTGTAATAAGGAGTTGACAAACGGTTCGTATAATAATTTGTACGAATAGCTTTCTCCAGCAGAGGGAGAGGTGACGTTTCTACTGTTTTTAGAGTTACCCTCGGAGTTCGCAGAATGGTGGCGGCCCCTGGTCCGCCGTTCCCTGTAGTTCTGGCCAGCCTGCGGCGGGAAGCCCGCTAGGTGTCCGTCCCGGCAGCTGGTTGGGTTGGGGCTGTCTCCCGTCTCCTGGCAACAGGCAGCGCGGCTTCCTCCACAATGAGGACCTGACGACGCCCTTTGTGGCCCCGCTTCAAAGAACGCTTCATTGTACGGCCTCTCGACCGGGTTCGTTGCGTGTCGCATATTAAGTCGTACGCCGGCTACCGGAGGCGTGTAGGAACGCCGTCCGTTCACAAGAGCGGGCCGCCGCGCCGTTATTAACGAAACACTGGCCCCGCGGACAATGAGGTGAGGTGCCAGCACGCCGCCTCAATGGCTTCCAAGGACGTCCACCGGCGCGGCCCTGTTACGGCGAGCCCTCATCGGCCCGGTGGGCATAAAGAAGCGCTGCCGGAGTTTACAGCGCAAGTCATTTCGGTAACAATATGGCCGGCAGCATTGTTCCACAGGATGTTGCGGCGCCACGACAATGTGGTTCGTTCCCAAACACACACTGCCGGGAAACATGCGAGGACGGGTGTTCACGTTTCTTTCTTCCAGGTAATAAATGGCGGAATAGAGTCGTTAATTAACCTCACTTTCCCTCTGACGTTGTTACGTAAGTGCATCGCTACCCTATTGCCCTCAATGTGCTACACGCTCTGGAGCAAGCCTTTCAGTTAGATACTATTTCGGGACTTGCGTGTGCGAGATGCCAGATGTCGAACTGTGCGGTGCAGTCAGTACTCGAACGATTCTGTCATCGAAATGATGTGGAACGAGCCAATTTACAGGAAGTGTATACATGATTAATGTTAACATTATTATTTTTAGTCCTGTTCAGGTAACTACAATTTTTTTTTACTGGCTACCAGGTTTTACGTAGAAATTCGTAAATGAAATAGAAGTTGTCCAGGAGAAATGATTTTAAATTAGACTTAACACTTGCTTCGCTGCCTGTCCGACATTTTATCTTATTGGGCAAATGATTAAAAGTTTTTGTTGCTATATATTAAACTCTATTCTGAGCCACTGACAGCTTTTACAGTGGGAAATAAAGGTCATTTTCCCTCTAGTGTTGTAAGTATGGACATCACCGTTGCCATTACTTGACGGATTATTTACGACGACTTTAATAAAATAAATAAAAAGTAAAATGTTCAAATGTGTGTGAATTCCTAATGGGCCACACTGCTGAGGTCATCGGTCCTTAGATTTACACACTTCTTAAAGTAACTTATGCTAAGAACAACTCATACACCCACGCCCAAGGGAGGACTCGAACCTCGGGCGGGAGGGGCCGCGCAATCTGTGACATGGTGCGTCAAACCGCACGGTCACTCCGCGCGGCGACGAATTTCATTAGAGAATATACATTGATTAGGGAAAACATTACAATCACCTGCTTAATAGTCTGTTTGTCCGTCTTTTCAACAAAATACATCACTGACTCTGCGTACCAAGGATCCGACAGTTTTCTGGTAGGTTTGTCGAGGTATGTGTCATTAGATGTCTAAACACAGGTCATGAATTCTTGTTAATAAAGGGCCGCTGATTTGCGTACGCGGTGATAGCGCACGATAGCGACCTAGATGTGTTCCATAGAATTTACATCAGGCGAATTTGGTCTTCTCAAACCACAGTAGCACGGTTCTGGCTCCGAGACACGGACAATTATGCTGCTAAAAGATGATACCGCCGTCGGGGAAGACGTCAAGCATGAAGGGATGCAGGTGGTTCGCAGCTGTCAGCGTGTCTCGATTACTACCACGGCTCCCATGCAGTTGCAGGAGAATGTCTCCCACAGCATAATACTGCTCCCACCAGCCTGCGTATGTGGCGCGCTGCACGTTTCGAGCCGCCGTTCACCTCAATGACAGCGTTTGTGGAGACAATCATCGACCTAGTGTAGCAACAATGTGATTCACACGAACAGCCGACACGTTTCAACTGATCGACAGTCGAATTTCGATGGTCCCATGTTCACTGCAATCGTAATTGACGATGTCGTTGAGTCAACATGTGAAGACGTATGGGTCGTCTGTTGTGGTGGTCCCGGAGTGCTCCGAAACACTATTCATCATCATTGATTCCGCCCAAATTTGTGGTACAGTCAATGCAAGTGCGAAAGTTGGAGCTGCAGAAAGGCAAGCGTTTAGAAAAAATGATATTTTTGGCTCGAGTCGAGTCCTTTACGGTGGCGTTATTTTCAGGCGGCGGTTGGTGCACTGGAGAGTTGCCGGCACGGTAGCTCAACGTGTGCGGTCAGAGGGCTGCCCTGTGTAATAATAATAAAACTGAGTGAATGGATCAATAATGAATTTCAACAGCTGTCAGGGGACGACGGCAACGAACAAATGCAAAGAACATTTTCGAACAAAATTAGATTAAAATAAAGAGAAAAAGAGAGCAAATAGTAATTCGTGGGTCGTAGGTTCGAGTAACTAGGCTAAAACTTATTTTTATTTTCAATTTTTTCTTTACTTCTACTGCAAACAAATGAAAATAATATTCAAAATATGGTATTTATTAATATTTTCATAAAAAGTAAAAAAAAGGAAAGGCAAAGGATAATTTGGGATTGCAGATAAATCTCCAAGAAAAGATCGTACTTACAGCGTCCACAAGGACTCTGCAACTGACATTCCAAGAAGGAACATTAATCGAATCGTACATGACTTCGTATTCCGTTAGTTTCATTCTGGTCTTCGGGCAACACTCGGCAGCTAATGCAACTCTGCAATGTCCATTTTTATTGTCAGGTGAAGAATGTGATGAAAGAGCTGCTCTTATCGAGAGAGAAAAATAAGTCGCATCCAGGGAAGCCATATTCCACTGTGCATCACCAGCTATCCTCGCGAATATTTAGCGAAATGCTGTGTTACACATCCTATACTGCCAAACTGGGCGATGAGAGAGATCATTTTACGAAGGCAAACCAAGTCTGCTTTCCTAAGGACATTTTAAAATGACCATGTATCTGTAAAAATACGACTTTTATGACGTGTGTAAGATGCTGTGAAAAAGATTTTTTGCCCTGTTTTCACGATGAATATCACTATCTTACGTGTAAATCTTTCTTTCGCTGGTGCCTTGTTCCGCGGTTTCGCAGGGTCAGCATGGTCAGGAACGGATTTGGCAAGGTTAGTTTTTAAGTGGTGGCCAGATGCCCTTTCTGCCGCCACCCCATACCCCCCGGGACGGAATTAGTCCAAAAATGGTTCAAATGACTCTGAGCACTATGGAACTTAACTTCTGAGGTCATCAGTCCCCTAGAACTCAGAACTACTTAAACCTAACTAACCTAAAGACATCACACACATCCATGCCCGAGTCAGGATTCGAACCCGCGACCGTAGCGGTCGCCCGGTTCGAGACTGAAGCGTCTAGAACCGCTCGGCCACACCAACCGGTACGGAATTAGTGTACCCCAGTTGTGTGCGTTTAGTGTAAGCCATGGAATAGTTCGAACGTGTTCAGATGTCTGCGAGTCGTGTAACTGAGGCGCAATGTGGAGACAAGCCCAGTATTCACCTAGTGGGATGTGGAAAACCGCCTAAAAACCACATCCAGGCTAGCCGGCACACCGGCCGACATCGGTAATCCGCTGGACGGATTCGATCTGGGGCCAGCGCGCCTACCCGTGTCCAGGAAGCAATGCATTAGCGCTCTCGGCTTACCTGGCGAGTCTCTTAGTTTATAAATCATCAACTGTAAAATAATAAAAGTATCTAATTTCACGTATGGAGTTCTCTTGTAGCCTTATAGTCTCTTGCTGGTAATTTATTTATAATCCCAAATTTTTCTCTGCCTCTTCTTTTCATGTCTTTTTAAGTAATACAATATATTGAACATTATTTTGGTTTGTTAGCGGTGTGAGTAACATAACGTAAAAACTGAAAATAAAAAAAGTTAAAAAAATTTTCAAATGGCTCTGAGCACTATGGGACTGAACTTCTGAGGTCATCAGTTCCCTAGAACTTAGAACTAGTTAAACCTAACTAACCTAAGGACATCACACACATCCATGCTCGAGGCACGATTCGAACCTGCGACCGTAGCGGTCGCGCGGTTCCAGACTGACGCGCCTAGAACACTCGGCCACTCCGGACGGCTAAAAATAAGTGGTTGGCCATCTGGAGCTCCCACTTCTGTCACTTTCACTTCTGACCAAGCCCTTCATATAGAGCATTTCCGTAAGAGCGTGCAAAAATGTAACAGGACATAGAGAATGCTCCACTGAACAGTATGAGGTAGGGGACTCGGGGTCGTAGAAGCCAGCTTCAGGACATACGGACATGCCGCTTTGTCTAGCATTACTGTTTTCCAACTTATTTGCAACTAACATGCGTACAAGTTTACAATACTGTGCTGTTTATTTACATGTATATTCTTTACTTTCTGCAAGGAAACGAGGAGGGCGAGCCTCATTACTAGCAAGTGTTTTCTGGTCGCTGAATTGGAAGGGGAGGTCCTATACAATGGACTGCGAGGTCACCTGACCTGAATCCCCTTTATTATTTCGTATGGGGATATCTAAAAGTCGCTGTAAATAATACAACAAAAAAGTACGTACTACTGTGATTTTATACCTATTATCTCCTGAAGCTGGCTGCTCTAACTCAAATTGTTCAGTGGAACATCTTCTATGTTCTGTTAAATTTTTGCCCGCTGTTACGGATACACTCTGTATAGGCCTACCACAGATCTGGACGAAATCGGTTATGAGGAGTGGGCGTGGTCCCCTTGTAAGTGCACAGTGTGCATTACAGTATAATTAAAATATTCGTATACTTCGACGGAAATTAGGAACGACACCAACACGTACAGTGCAAGAATCCTGTAGCATCACTTGGCTCAACAGAGAATAATCTCCAGATTACAATTTTCCAGAGAGTCATAAAAACTCTTAAGGAAGCAACTGGAGAAGCTGTATTCGCCTGGAAACAACTGCGAAGCAGCCACCGGCGACAAGCTCTTAAACGAGCCCCATGATTGGCTCCTGATTGCTGCACTCGGTCGCAGGGATAATGGTGCGAAGACGCGCTCGCCCTTCGCCCGATTGCTGGCTCTCCCCTGCGCCATTAGGGGCCGACCGTCCGTCCCCATCTCGCCGGTTACACCCTTCCCCTGACCCCCGAGCAATCACTAATCCCGATCGTGACATGAATGTAATTGGCCGCATCATTTTACGCCCGTAACTTCCTTTCATGAGGTAATTCTGTGGAAACTCCTCTTTGATCTACCGCACATATAACTTTCGCTGCCAGAAGGCCTCCTCTATTGGAACCTTCCCCCTCCACCAAACCCCTCTCGTTCGTTTTACACAAAAAAAAAAAAAAAAATCAATCACGCTATTTCCCTTCGCTGGCCAGTCAAGTTGCCGGACAAGGTAATTAGCAATTTACTGTTTTTGTGAACTGTAATTTTAGTCATATTTCTGAACCGCATTAACTATTTATGCCTTTACTTTGTTTAACTCGGTGTAATTGATTGGCCGACTCAGAGAGCCGTGGGGGAACCTAGTTATCTAACACTTGCGGGCTATTTCCTGACACAGCCTGTGATTAGCAACACACGCTCGATTACCCGTTGGGTTTCCTTCTGAAGCCCATCACGACCTCTTTTGCCATGTGTATTCTCAATTTAATGATCTGTAGCGTAACCGGTTTTTCGTAGTGTTACGTAATTAATAATGCCTCAGATTGTATTCGCGTTCCATACAGGAATTTTAGAAGTTTGTGTCAAGGTTTTACTATTCACTTTGAGCGTGCCTGCAGTTTAATCTAATACGTCTTTAATGTTGTTGACACGTCTGTCTATCCTCAGTTTGCAGTTAGTGGTAATACTACTTTGATGATACTTAAATTTCGTATATAAAGTTTGAATCATCTAGAACTTGCGCCCCAAATATTGCGGAAATGGAAAATCCTATTGACATGCGATTTTCACAGAACGGATTTGTAGACAGGGACTCATATTGTTAGCCAGTTAACAGATTGTAATAATACTTATAATGTGTATTTTTTGCAAAAACACACTTTTTCAATGGAACAATGTCTATTCACATTAGAAAAATAAGTAGGGCAAATTAGAATATTACTGGTGTTTGTTGCAGGATTCTAGTGCGAATCGTTTACGAGATATCATATTTTTAAATATTCCCACATCGACACTCATCAAACACCCATGGTAGCACAAACTAAAGAACAACTCAAGTGCATGCGCTAGTTACGTGGACTCTGACCAGTAACGAGACAATTGACCATCATATGTTGTTTTCAAAATGGCCACCGGCAACATAGGCTTTCAGTCTGGTATGGAACGAGTGGTTTCCTCGTGCTCGTATTACATTGAGATACCCAGTACGCTGTAGCAATACGTCGTTGCATATCGTAGGGTGTAGTTGGTACGTCCTTGCAGAAAGAGTCTTTTTTTTGTCACCAGTCTTCTGACTAATTATGCTGTCCGCCACGAATTCCTCTCCCATACCAACCTCTTCATTTCAGTGTAGAGCTTTCAACCTACGTCCTCAATTATATGCTGAGCATATTAGAATATCTGTTTTCCCGTACAGTTTTTACCCTCTGCAGGTCCCACTAGTACCATGGAAATTATGTTGTTATGTCTTAACAAATGTCCTACCGTTCTGTCCCTTCTTGTCTCTCCAGCCTCCTCATGGCTTACTTTATTAGTCCACCTAATTTTCAATATTCTTCTGTAAGACCATATTTCAAATGCTTCGAGTTTCTTCTTTTCTGATTTTCCCGCAATCCGTGTTTTACTACCATACAACGCTGTGCTCCGAACGTACATTCTCTTTAATTTCTTCCTAAATTAAGGTCTACGTTTCATACTAGTAGACTTCTCTTTTCCAATGCTAGTCTGCTTTTGAAGTCTACCTGCTGCGACCGTCATGGGCCATTTTGCTGCCTACTTAGCAGAATTCCTTAACTTCATCTACTCTATCATCACCAATCCCGATCTTAAGCTTCTCGCTCTTCTCGCTTCTGCTACTTCGCATTATTTCGTCTTTCTTCGATTTACTCTCAATCCGTATTCTGTATTCATTAGACTGTTCATTCCATTCAACAGATCCTGTAATCGCCGGCCGCGGCTGCGAGCGGTTCTAGCCGCTTCAGTCCGGAACCACGCGGCTGCTACGGTCACAAGTTCGAATCCTGCCTCGCGCATGGATGTGTGTTAGGTTTAAGTAGTTTAGGGAACTGATGACTTCAGCTGTTAAGTCCCATAGTGCTTAGAGCCATTTTTTTTTGATCCTGTAATCCTTCTTCAGTTCCACTGAGGATGACAGTGTCATCAGAGAATCGTATCATTGATATCCTTTCACATTGATTTATAATTCGTCTCTTGAAGCTTTCTTTTACTTCCCTCATTGCTTCTTCGATGTATAGACTGAACAGTATGGGTGAAAAACTACATCCTTGTCAATCAACCTTTTTATCAAAGTACTTCGTTCTTCGTCCTCCACTCATATTGTTCCCTCTTTGATCTTGTGCATTTTGTAGATTACCCGTTTTTCACTATCGTTTAGTCCTTTTTTACTCAGAATTTTGAACATCTTACGCCATTTTGCATTGTCGAACGCTTTTTCCATGTTGGCAAATCCTAAGAACGTGTCTTGATTTTTCTTTAGTCTTGCTTCTATTATCAACGGCAACATCAGAACTGCCACTCCGGTGCCTTTACTTTTCCTAACTCAAACTGATTGTTATTTAAAAGAATCTAAAAGATTTTTTCCCGTTATTCTTCATATTGTTCTTGTCAACGACTTGGATGCATGAGCTGTTAAGCTGATTGTACGTTAGTTCTCGCAATTTCGCCTCTTGCAGTCTTGGGAATTTTGTGGCTAATGTTCTTCCGAAAGTCAGATGGTAAATCGCCACACTCATACATTCTACACACCAACATGAGTTGTCGTTTTGTTGCCAGTTCCCCCTAGTGATTTAGAAATTATGATGGAATGTTGTCTATACCTCTGCCATAATCAATGGTAAGTCTACAAAAGGTCTTTTAAATTCTGATTCTAACGCTGGGGCTCCATCTCTACCCTGTTATTCTTCTGTCACGTCATCAGACAAGTCTTCCTCCTCATAAAGGCCTTCAGAGTACTCTATCCACCTATCCGCTCTCTCCTCTTCATTTAAGAGTGGTATTCCCTCTGCACTCTTAATGTTACCAACCTTGCTTTTAATTTCGCCGCAGGTTGTTTTGAGTTTATACACTCCTGGAAATTGAAATAAGAACACCGTGAATTCATTGTCCCAGGAAGGGGAAACTTTATTGACACATTCCTGGGGTCAGATACATCACATGATCACACTGACAGAACCACAGGCACATAGACACAGGCAACAGAGCATGCACAATGTCGGCACTAGTACAGTGTATATCCACCTTTCGCAGCAATGCAAGCCGCTATTCTCCCATGGAGACGATCGTAGAGATGCTGGATGTAGTCCTGTGGAACGGCTTGCCATGCCATTTCCACCTGGCGCCTCAGTTGGACCAGCGTTCGTGCTGAACGTGCAGACCGCGTGAGACGACGCTTCATCCAGTCCCAAACATGCTCAATGGGGGACAGATCCGGAGATCTTGCTGGCCAGGGTAGTTGACTTACACCTTCTAGAGCACGTTGGGTGGCACTGGATACATGCGGACGTGCATTGTCCTGTTGGAACAGCAAGTTCCCTTGCCGGTCTAGGAATGGTAGAACGATGGGTTCGATGACGGTTTGGATGTACTGTGCACTATTCAGTGTCCCCTCGACGATCACCAGTGGTGTACGGCCAGTGTAGGAGATCGCTCCCCACACCATGATGGCGGGTGTTGGCCCTGTGTGCCTCGGTCGTATGCAGTCCTGATTGTGGCGCTGACCTGCACGACGCCAAACACGCATACGACCATCATTGGCACCAAGGCAGAAGCGACTCTCATCGCTGAAGACGACACGTCTCCATTCGTCCCTCCATTCACGCCTGTCGCGACACCACTGGAGGCGGGCTGCACGATGTTGGGGCGTGAGCGGAAGACGGCCTAACGGTGTGCGGGACCGTAGCCCAGCTTCATGGAGACGGTTGCGAATGGTCCTCGCCGATACCCCAGAAGCAACAGTGTCCCTAATTTGCTGGGAAGTGGCGGTGCGGTCCCCTACGGCACTGCGTAGGATCCTACGGTCTTGGCGTGCATCCGTGCGTCGCTGCGGTCCGGTCCCAGGTCGACGGGCACGTGCAACTTCCGCCGACCACTGGCGACAACATCGATGTACTGTGGAGACCTCACGCCCCACGTGTTGAGCAATTCGGCGGTACGTCCACCCGGCCTCCCGCATGCCCACTATACGCCCTCGCTCAAAGTCCGTCAACTGCACATACGGTTCACGTCCACGCTGTCGCGGCATGCTACCAGTGTTAAAGACTGCGATGGAGCTCCGTATGCCACGGCAAACTGGCTGACACTGACGGCGGCGGTGCACAAATGCTGCGCAGCTAGCGCCATTCGACGGCCAACACCGCGGTTCCTGGTGTGTCCGCTGTGCCGTGCGTGTGATCATTGCTTGTACAGCCCTCTCGCAGTGTCCGGAGCAAGTATGGTGGGTCTGAAACACCGGTGTCAATGTGTTCTTTTTTCCATTTCCAGGAGTGTATATGCGGAGTCAATCCTTCCGACATTAATTTCTTTTTCGATTTCTTCACTTTTTTCATGCAGCCCTTTCGTCTTAGCTTCCCTGCAGTTCCTATTTATTTCATTCCTCAGAGGCTTGCATTTCTGTATCCCTGAATTTCCCTGAACCTTTTTTGTTCTTTCTCCTTTCATCGATCAACTGAAGTATTTCATCTGTTGTCCAAGGTTTCTTCGCAGTTCTTTCTATCTTTTTCTTTCCAGTTTCTGTGATTGTCCTTTTTAGAGATATCAATTTCTCTTCAACTTAACTGCCTACTGAGCTATTCTTATTGCTGTATCTACAGCCTTCTTTGCGTATTATTCCTGACTAATCTCTTACGAAATCTCTGTCTGGCCACGATGTAATCTAACTGTAATCTCCCCGTATCACCCGGCCTTTTCCAAGTATAACTCCTCTTCTATTACTAGCTGAAATTTATTACGTAACTCAATTAGTCATTCTCCTCTCTCATTCCCGGTTCCAAGCCTATATTCTCCTGTAAGCTTTTCTTTTTTTCCTTCCCCTACATCTGCATTCCAGTCCCCCACGACAGATTTTCATCTCCCTTCACGTACTGTACTACCCTTTCAATACACTAATATACTTTCTGTACCTCTTGATCTTCAGCTTGCGACGTCGGCATGCATACCTGAACTATCATTGTCGGTGTTGGTTTGTTGTCGATTGTGATGAGAATAACCATATCACTGAACTGTTCACAGTAATTCACTCTCTGCCTTAACTTCCACCGAGCGAGGTGGCGCAGTGGTTAAACACTGGACTCGCATTCGGGAGGACGACGGTTCAATCCCGCGTCCAGCCATCCTGATTTAGGTTTTCCGTGATTTCCCTAAATCACTCCAGGCAAATGCCGGGATGGTTCCTCTGAAAGGGCACGGCCGACTTCCTTCCCCATCCTTCCCTAATCCGATGAGACCGATGACCACGCTGTCTGGTCTCCTTCCCCAAACCAACCAACCAACCTTAACTTCCTGTTCATAACGAATCCTACTCCCGTTATGCCATTTTCTGCTGCTGCTGATGTGATCCTATACTCCTCTGACCGTTAATCCTTGTATACTTATATGGATATGGTGTCTATTCTTTCGGACATGTCCGAAAGAACAGAAACCATATCCATATAAGTATATAGTTCTGGCAATACCGGCCATGACCTTCTTCTTCTGTGCGGATGCACACATACTACCCGAACTCTCACGGGACTTGGTAAGAATGTCTTCCACGAGTAATGAGTGTGTTGGGTAGGGGCACTACGAATGTAGTATGTGGACATACACGGTGAGGATGTGGGTCTCGCGGGAAGCGTGCGCGAGATAGACCCTGCAGTCGCGCTATCCTCTGTGCCCTCGGTGACTCAGATGGATACAACGTCTGTATATATCAACGCCCGTCAGCAACTGAAGGTATTAATATATAAAACTAATTTCGTTAATCCTTGTGTTCTTCCCATTTCACTTCACTGACGCCCATTATATTTAAACTGAGCCTTAGCACTTTACTTTTCAGATTTTCTGACTTCCCCGCCAAGTTCAAATTTCTGATGTTCCACACCCAGACCCGTAGAACGTTATCCTTTCGTTGGTTCAAATGGCTCTGAGCACTACGGGACTTAACATCTGAGGTCATCAGTCCCCTACAACTTAGAACTACTTAAACCTAACTAACCTTAGGACATCACACACATTCATCCCCGAGGCAAGATTCGAACCTGCGAGCGGTCGCGCGGTTCCGGACTGAAGCGCCTAGAACCGTTCGGCCACCGCGGCCGGCTCTTTCGTTGGTCACTCAACCATTTTTTTTCAGAGGTCATATGTCCTGTTGATACACAGTATTTGTCTTAAACACAGTGGCTTCCATTGCCTCCTGCATCCTCATGCCGTTGATCATTGCTCACTATTCCGCCTGTAGGGGCAGTTTCCCACCCCAAGGGCAAGAAAGTGCACGGAACCTGTCTGCTCCTACGCCTTCTCTGACCAGGCCGTTGGTAGAGTGATGGTGACTAATTATGATAAGGGAAGTATTCGGCGCAAGTTTTAGGTGACTCACCCTGTGCACAAAATGAGTGACCAAAAATGACGGGAATGGTGGTCCCATTTCAAGTACGACCCCCGAATTTTAAACATAGACACAGCGTGTTGACAGATGCGTTGTGAAATTGGTAGCCAGCTACTAGTTAAACGGCGTTGAATGAGGCCCGATAATCAGTGAAAACGCATTGGGCAGAACATATCATGGAACAAGATGGAACCATCACATAGATAATGTTGTGGGTAGAGCAAACCAAAGACTGCGGTTCACTTAGAAAGTGCGGTAAGTCTATGTGACATCACGCTTGTCCGCCCTATTCTGCAGTATTGCTGTACTGTGTGGGATCCGCATCAGGTGGGACTGACGGATGAGATCGAAAAAGTACAAAGAAGGGCGGCACGTTTTGTATTATCGCGATATAGGGGAGATAGTGCCACAGACATGATACGTGATTGTGGCAATCATTAAAACAAAGGCGTTTGTCGTTGCGGCGGTATCTTCTCATGATATTTCAATCACCAGTTTTCTCCTCCGATTGCGAAAACATTCTGTTGGCACCCACTTACATAGGGAGAAATGAACATCACGATAAAATAAGAGAAATCAGGGCTCGCACAGAAAAATGTAAGTGATCTTTTCTCCCGCGCGCCGTTCGAGAGTGGAACGGTAGACAGACAGCTTGAAGGTGGTTCATTGAACCCTCTGCCAGGCACTTTATTGTGAATAGCAGAGTAATCACGTAGATGTGTTTTTACAGAAAGATGTACAGTCAGTTGTCAACGTACAGTCGACGCACGAGCGATAACCTGAACTTGTCGAGCCATGCTTGATTTTTTAACATCAGACTGTTAAAATCAATGTACAACATCGTGAATGAAACTTCCTGGCAGATTAAAACTGTGTGCTGGACTGAGACTGGAACTAGAGACCTTTGATGAGGAAAGGAATGAAGGAACAAGCTGAAACCAAAACATTGCATTGAACCGAATAGTTCATAGTGCTGTGGAATGTGGGAAAAGACCGCAAATTGGCATTCATAAGAAGAAGAACAACACCAAAAATGCATCAGGAGCGTAATATGTAAGAAATTGTCCACGCAACCTGCCACTGATGATGCCTTGCAGAAAATAAAGGCGAAACGCGTATGGCACTAAAATTGTGTTTTATTCAGTTGCTGTCAGACGGTCCATAAGTAAAAATTATCAATATACCGTAATAAGCTGAAACCAGTTTCGGCACGTAGCGTACTCCTTTGGAATAGCACAAAAGGAACCATTGATGGCCAAGTAACCGTCCAAGCAATCTACCGCCACAGTTTTTATGCGTTTAAGGCATGTAATTACTCTCTTTATACTTCAGTGCAAGTACGTCCAACTTCGTCGATTTTTTGCATTACATACTTATTTTTTTCCTTGACGCTACAAATTACCCCTCTGCACACCCCTTAACAGCTTTCACTTTATAGGAGAATAAATTTATGTCACCGGATTGGACTGAGCGACTTGGCGCAGTGGTTAGCACACTGGATTCGCATTGGGAAGGACTACGGTTCAAATCCCGTATCCGGCTATCCAGATTTAGGTTTCCCGTGATTTCCCTAAATCGCTCCAGGAAAATGCCGGAATATTTCCTGCAAAAGGGCACGGCCGATTTCCTTCCCTATCCGTGATGCTAACCGAGCTTGTGCTCCATCTCTAACGACGTCGGCGGGACGTTAAACCCTTCCTTCCTTCACAGGGTTGTGCTAAGAACGAGATTTAAATTTTCTTTGTTTTGTCTGTAGTGATGTACTCAGACTTTGGTGTCAAAGAAAATAACATACACTGCAACTGTAAGAAACCGACAGTAGCTACGGGGAAGTGATGGTTTCCAGTTGATTACATGGATGGTTTCCAGTTAATTACATATGAAGCATTGTCGACAAGCATGAGTAACGAATGCTCGTTTTAGAATTACATCTGTGGCGGAACCATTTTTTTCTGCTACCTAGCACGACGGTAGTTGTCGGTAAAAGACTGATATTGGTGATATATACTAGGAGTCTCTGACGAACTGAGGTTCCTCACAATTTCTTGGCAACGCGGAACACTGGTCAGATGAGAGAAAGATCACGTCACGTCAGTACAATTATGTAATGTCAAACCAACCTTATTATCCACTGCTTAAGTCTTATTCAATTACTGATTTACGGTGCGCCTTCTCGACCGTTCATACGTACTCATCGTTCAACACAGCCTTCTGATTATCACTTCTAAGGCAACGCAGCTGCTCGCTATACTAACTTGTGGTTTTACAATCTGGATGGAACCATAGCGTCTTCATGTATTAATTTTACTCTTACCTATGCTAAGTGGTGACGCTCTACCTCAAGACTTTTGAGTCGAAGCATACTCTTCTGCATGCAAATGATTATGATAAAGCCACCAGGTGATGAAATTAGATGCCAATACGTTGATTTTATTTTTGTTTTAGGAATAATAACTGCATTAAGAGTTGACGGCATTAAATGAAACAACAATGATTAAAAAATCTGACAAGATTTGTGAGTTTTTGACTACAAGAATAACATAAAAAGTGAATAACATCTCGAAATGGTGCGCGTTTTGCTCTGGATTATTGATTATCTAGCAAGAAGTTGATCAATCTGATAGCAAGTTTTGTAGTAAGTTTTACGTAGTTTACATTTCAATTTCCCACTCCCCTGCTTTACAAAGAATGATTGTACCTTTTATGCTACCAAGTCTTCATCATGTTTGCAACTCTATTTCAAAGTGAATGTGTTAGAATTCTAAAATTTTCAGCGCATTCTGAACGTCAAAATATGTAATAATAAGTCGGACTGGCAGCTAGAGAAGGTTTATTATTCTGAAATTGTTCTGTTATGATTTTTCGTTTATCCTAAAATTCGTTTCGAGTGAATATGTAATAGCAACGTTCGTTAATCAATTTCTGGTTTCACACCTACGCAATATATCTAATCGAAGTAACCGTTCTTGCTGTAACGAATTCAGTCTCGAATGAATGTTCAACTTTCAAGAAGAAATGAAGCGTAAAAAAAGGATCGGATATTAGCTGGGAGGAGATAAGATCCCGAAGAAAGGCAGCGCTTTGAATACGAGCGACGTATTTTCGCATACGGCACTTTAGATGCTATCTAAATTTACACGTCTAGGTAATCTTAAGCATGCAATCTCTAATAGACGTAGTATAGTGAGAGTAATATGGGAGAAATTTGCACACAAAGGTGTAGACGAGACAATCAGCCTTTAATGCACAAAACTAGATCTCAAAAACAGATCCTGAATGCAGATATTGACGCTAATGCTGTACCCTGTGAAGGGTTGCATTACAGAGGTAAACTACAGTAAATTTCATTGAGGAAAGATTTTTGTACTCATCAGCGGTGTGATATTACATGAACGTGCTCTGAACTATCGCAAGAAATTAAGTAAGGAGAATGGGCTACAGAATAAATCTTCCGATTCGTATTGTTATTAACCCCAATTCTTAAAATTAACAGTTCATGTGATATTTACTATAAAAAATACCTGTTAAAAACCGCATACTCTTTAACATTCTTAATTATTTGACTGTGCGATGTTCCTCCTGTTTACCAGTTTCGTACTAATATCTGCTCAAGTTAAAATTGGCTTGTATTGTCAGCACCTGTATAATGAGACATTTGCAACAGTCTTTGTGTGGATGCCATTAAGATCAGGCACTTTCAGTGCAGGCCCAGTAGGTTATGATTGAGAATGAACCAGACGGTTCAAAACTAACTGCCAAAACATATATGTACCGCAACTGCGGCAGATCTGTAATAACTCTTCATGAAATAAAAGGGTTGCTGGTTCTACAAAACTAAATGTTGAGATTTGTTTAAGTTTCTCTCTTGTCGGGCGTCATATCTGAGCTGATCATGAAAAGCACAAGGCGCTCAACAGTCCTCATATGGCGCCCAGTAGCTCAGGATAAGCCACGGGGTACGACTTTACCGGGTTTTGGGTAAGCATCATTAACCATTTCTAAAACATTTATTACAAAAGTTTATAAGATACAAATTTCGAGCCGCGCGTAGTGGCCATGCGGTTAGAGGTGCCATGTCATCAAATGTCTCCTTAGAAAAATTATGAATGACTGTGCTGGTAAAACTCTTACGTTATTTGATTTTCAAACACCTGAGCAAAACTCAGCGTACTCAAGTAGTTCTCTCTTTACTTATTCTGATCATCACTGAACTGACACAATATTTTTAGTGCCGGCCGGTGTGGCCGAGCGGTTCTAGGCGCTTCGGTCTGGAACCGCGCGACCGCTACGGTAGCAGGTTCGAATCCTGCCTCGAGGAATGGATGTGTGTGATGTACTTAGGTTAGTTAGGTTTAAGTAGTTCTAAGTTCTATGGGACTGATGACCTCAGATGTTAAGTCCCATAGTACTCAGAGCCATCTGAACCATTTTTGAATATTTTTAGTGCAACGCGATCTGACGTTCAATAATCCCTACAAAAGAATGGCCCTGACTAACAATAACCTATACCTTTCACGAATCACTTACCTCACAAAAATCTTCGTTACTCGAACTACTGCAATACAATGAGCGCCAATACTGATAGCTAAATAAAAGGTTTTAACTACTGAAGGCACTAACTACTGATAGGTATAGTTGGCAAATGAAAGATTTTGATAGAGAACAAACAATGTATTTACCTTTATAGTGGTCAAAAGTCATCACATATATATCTATCAATTCCTGACAACCGTCTTTACAAATTTCCTTTTTCTGGCGGACACACGTCCAGATCGTTCTCTTATAGTAACTTCTCAAACCTCCGCCATCTCTCTCCCCACATCCACCACTGCTGGAGGCTCACCTCCAACTGCCCAACGCCACGCGCTGTTCACATCCAACTGCCCAACACTACACTAGCGAATATTCCAACAATGAGTCGAGCCAGTCACAGACTGCACAAGCGCAGTCAGCGATTTTCATACAGAGCACTACGTGGCGTTACCAACATAAAAATCTAAACAGCCTACTTACACAGTGATTGCGCGGCCCTTCCCGCCTGAGGTTCGAAAATTACCTCGGGCATGGGTGTGTGTGTGTTCTTCTTAGCATAAATTAGTGTAAGTTAGTTTATGTAGTGTGTAAGTCTAGGAACCGATGACCTCAGCAGTTTGTTCCCTTAGGAGTTCACACACATTTGAACATTTTGAACAAATTTAGAGTTTCACATTAAGCAAACTGATTGTTGTTGTTGTTGTTGTGGTCTTCAGTCTTGAGACTGGTTTGATACAGCTCTCCATGCTACTCTTTCCTGTGTAGGCTTCATCTCCCAGTACCTACTGCAACCTACATCCTTCTGAATCTGCTTAGTGTGTTCATCTCGTGGTCTCCCTTTACGATTTTTACCCTCACGCTGCCCTCCAATACTAAACTGGTGATCCCTTGATGCAAACAGATTATAAGATGCAAATTTCCAGTTTCACACCAAGCAAACTCTCAGCAGGTACCCGACGGCTATTGCCGCTTAATAAATATAGAGTGAAACCAAAAAATTCTCTAACAATTTAAAAACAGGCCCATACCACCTTTAACTAAACTCGAACAAGAAGTGACAGAATTTATTCCAGTTTTGAATTTTACGCATTTAGGAAAAGGAAAAAAAAATTAATCAGTGCCAACATGCGACATAATTATTCTGAAAAATACGACCAGATAGTGTTCTAGAACCTTTACGATTCAGACCTACAAACGGGATCCCGACTAATATGAAACTAAGAACATGATAGGTAGTAAATACAAGTACTTGTAAATGCATCACTATGAACAACTAACTGTACATTTAAAAAAGTCTTTAATTAAGAACTCGGTCAGTGACAGATAACAAAATTAGAGGAAAAATTTGAAAATTTCAATGACGGCTAATCACGGCAATTCGAAAATTGAAAACTAGCCAGCACCAGATGATGAGATTAAGAAAATTTAACAATTTGTATAACTTCCGTTGACGGCCTTTCAAAACATTAACCCAACAGAGTGGAACTCTTAAACTCACATTAATTAATACACGAGATAGGATGACATCTATTATTAAAAAAGGAGAATAAAACAAACTACTGCAATTATTGCGGCTTGAGGTGATGCACGAGGTGACAGGCTCGGCGAAGAACATCTCGCCTGCCGAAGCACGCGGCTGGCCGGTCCGCAAGAGAAACATGCGGCCAACGGGATCGATGTCTTTTGCGTGTGCCGCAACAGCCGTAAGACTAGAACAAACTAAAGGACCGTCTAAGATGCGGCATTACTAGCCCCTTTCGCAATCTCCCGTAATCAGGTGTTGAGCCAGGAAAGAATGCGCGACCTCCACCAGTCAACAGTTCTCTGCACACGGAATCATCAGTCATTTGTACAACATTAAATACTTTTGCCCTGTCAGGTTTACTGCTGAGTATACGCTTACTAAAACCACATTGCAGCCCCTTGGTTCTGCTTAGCACCAGGACGCAAGATATTGGAACAGGAAACAAATCAAGACACTACCAATGTCGCCGTCTCCTGACTTAGCCCGTATAAGGTGCTTAACCAACATCAAGTTCACTGGGCCGACAGACAGCACGGTTATCCCATAATCCAGAAGCCGAAGTACCTAATGAATCGGACTCTCCAAAACACCAGACGATCCGTACATTATCTTCATAGAAACTGAAACCCCAAATGGGAGGAAAATGAAATAAATTTTGGCTTTCAAGGCCAAGATCGCTACAATATTGCGCACTCGGCAGTAACGTTGGAGAACCGCGGTGTTGACAGGCCTCTTACCAAATACTAACGGCTGGCCGCTGTGGCCGAGCAGTTCTAGGCGCTTCAGTCCGGAACCTTGCTGCTGCTACACTGCCTCGGGCATGGATGTATGTGATGTCCTTAGGTTAGTTAGGTTTAAGTAGTTCAAAGTCTAGGGGACTGATGACCTCAGATGTTAAGTCCCATAGTGCTTAGAGCCATTTAAACCAAATACTAACGGCCAACGCAACCAAACAAGGGCCCCACACACAGCGCATCACCCCGAGCGGGGCCGACTTCATGCCCCAAATCACACTTTCGCCCCGTGCACCCTAGTTGGAAGGCGCTTTCTGTTGCGAGGAACCGCTAGCTCTCGAGAACGCACGGCGGGATGTTTGAAACTAGGAAGCCACCACAGCTCAATTCCTTCATGATATTTTACGCTTGTTTATCAAAGGTAGCTATTTAGTGCGGATGGGGAACATGGTGTTTGTACTATTAGGAACGCAGGAACAGGGTGACAACGGTGCAGGCCCACAGGCCACAGCAGTAATTGCCCGATGGTCGCCCGTGGTAGCCGCACGGTCTACGGCGCCTTGCCACGGTCCCAACTAATTACCTTCGAGATTAATCCCTTCCTTTCAGTCATTCCATTAACCACACTATGCCGCAATATACATTAACCGTAGTGTTCCACGCAACACACGTAAACAATCGAGCTACTGTACTGACGAATGAAGAATGTATTACCGTCCTTTCGACGTAAAATGAAGCCAATGTATCGCAGTCACGTATCCAGTACCTCACTGAACGCAGAGGAAAGGTGCCTAATACGAGACACACTTTTGTAAACCCATTTTAAAGACCTAAAAATAAATGCAGTTGTATTTTTTATGATGGTAATAAGATCTTGCATTATTTAATTCTATCATACAATTATCGTATTTGCAATAATAAACAATCTTTCAGAGTAGTTATTAAATCTTCACAGACAAGGAATTTCGTAGAAATGAGATCAAGGTTTCCTAATATGAGACAGTAATAATATTTTGCTGTAATTATTTTATTACATAATAATGACGTATGAAAATAAAATTTTTACATGTTCATTGATTTCTATTATCCTTCACTCATTTCACTCTACTTAGGTTTATATTTACGGCATCCGGGGCAAACAAAATTTTCTTCTGTGACACCGCAATCTTCGTGAGCCCAGCAATAACATTTCGTGCACTGTGCCCATTTCTCCCCATGTTTGCCTTCAGAAAAGCGCCCAGTACAGATCAGACACTCTGCATCATCATAATCACTGCTGTCTGAATCCCCACTGTCATCAAGATGGACATCGGATGCCGAGTCACTAGATGATTCTTCTGCTTTAGGTCTACGATTGGAAGATTTTCCACTCTTCCCCCCAAATAACTTTCTCGCTGCTTTCTTAGCTTCAGCCTCTGACTTCTAATGTTTAGATTCTTGCAATTGCTTCACATAAGGAGTTGAAGTTAGTAACACAGCAGAGCACGAACGCGATGTTTGACCTATTTGCCTAACTCCAGGTGGTTTTGCGATGTGTGGGAGAGGTCTGATGTCTGCCGGGCTAACAGCTTGACCATCACCATTAGTAGTTTCATTTTCGGATTTGGCATCTCTTTCTTGAAGAGCGTTAGCATGGCGATGAATTGAAAATTCATGTTCCCTAAAGATGTTTCTGTTGCATGGGATGAGACCTGTTTTTCTGAAAGCATTCACAGATGCTTCCATTGCTGCTGCTCGGTTGTAAGCTGCCCCAAATAACTTGGCTATTAATAATGGGGTGATAACACGACCTGGGTTACTTGCCAACACGTTTCTATCTCTTGGGCATAGTAGGTTTTCAAAGGCCCCATAAATCCGACGTCAAGTGGCTGTATTTTATGCGTTGAGTGAGGTGGAAAACATACCACATGAACATTGTTTTCACGTGCTTTATCTAACACATCGAGATTCTTTGTGTGGGAATAATGCCCATCAAGAATCAATATGACAGGGTCATTTGAAGATTGCTTTACATGACTCATAAAATGATCAAACCACTGAGTAAAAATGTGAGTTTGTATCCAGCCACTTGGATGACAAGCTGATATTGATCCTGCAGGTGCACCATCCATCAAGTTCCAGAAAACATTCCAATTTCTGATCATAGGACTAGTCAAAGTAATCCCTGTTTATCATAATTTAATCGAATTGAAATAAACGCAGTTGCCAAAATTTTACTACAATAAATGATGAAATATTGTTATCTCCTGATAGTATTGCGTAAATTACACATAAAAGTGGTGAGAGAACGAGTTCCCCCAATATGCGATAGGTATCGTAAAGAGTGCAGTAATATCCACTCACCTCCAAGCTGAAATATTGTCTCAACACCGATGTCGCAAAAACTCCAAACACAAGAAATTTTGTATCAACCTCTACGTACTGTGCCCGGCTCAACTATGGCTTCCTACTCGCTGTGTCGTCGTCTGGCACATAATAGACGTGTTTAAGAAACTCTCCACCAGAGTGCAACCCCTAACATGAGCACAGTTGGGGTGTGTCATATTAGGGAACTATCGCATAATAGGCACCTTTCCTTTACTGGTGGCGAAATGGAATGTGACAGAGATGTGGTCGTAATACTGAATAATGGTTTCTGAGGTTTTTTCTAAATGAGGCCGCTCTACTACCACTCCTTTCTATTTTCACTTAACGTGTGTTGACAAGAAATCACAGAATTGAAAGTAAAAGCCGAAGAAATCTCTGAACAGAGAAAAGGCCACTGGGTATGATGCGGGATCAGTTCTCTTTCGATCGTGTGAAGTAGTTTATGGTAGATCGCAGAAGCAATTAGGCATTGAAAGAGTTCAGAAAAAGCTACAGATTTCAATAAGGGTAGTCAATTTGTTGTAAAACTAAGCAACTCTTTTCTCACTAAATATTGATTCTTCCCTATCATTGTAGATTCCACAAGCAGCACAGGTTCCTCTTTTAACGCATGAGATCCAAAGGGCAGTAAGAAAATTCGAACGCAGTAAGAAGATTCTGTGCTCCCTGGCTGCTGAAGGACATTGCATATTGCTTCGCTCCAACACGTAAAGCGAAATATCTGATCTCCTATTAGTGGTCTGCATCTACATGACTACACAGCAATTCACACGTAAGTGCCTGGCATACCGTTGACCGAACCACTTTCACATTATTTCTCTACCGTTCCACTCTCGAAGAGGGCGGGGGAAAAACGTACGCTTAAACTTAGAAAACCTTAGAGACACGATCAAGAAACTTACATATGTAAGTGCTGTCGAACTACTACGAGGGTTGGAACTTTAATAGTGGCAATTATTTATCTACAGCTCGTACAAAATAGATACGTGTTTCAAAGTTTTGGCTCAAATGGCTCTGAGCACTCTGGGACTTAACATATGAGGTCATGAGTCCCCTAGAACTTAAAACTACTTAAACCTAACTAACCTAAGGACATCACACACATCCATGACCGAGGCAGGATTCGAACCTGCGACCGCAGCAGTCCCGCATTTCCAGACGAATGCCCCTAGAACCGCTCGGTCATAGCGGCTGGCTCAAAGTTTTACTGACCTGGTCACCAGCGTTGTGTATAACCAGTTGCCAGTGATATGGAAGTCGTAGGATACTCTTAGCAGTGCCAGTTGCGTTGACTGTTTGAGCAGCGCGGTCTATTGCTTACGAATTTGAAGTAGTTCTGAAGCGAATGCCGTGAAGTATATCCTTCAGTTCAAAAATCGTGTTGAACTTACGAGGGCTTAAGTCAGGGGAGTGCAGTAGGTGGTATAGCACTTAGCAGCCAAATTAGTCAAACAAATCAGTAACAGCTTGCCCTGTACGTGCGTGAGCATTTTCCTGCAAAATGATGTTCAGGTCCTGCAGAAAGTGTCATCTTTTCTGTCTCTATGCTGTTCGTTTTTGGAACACAACCTACGACCAACTTTAAATAAACAATT
Source organism: Schistocerca serialis cubense (assembly GCF_023864345.2). NCBI lineage: Eukaryota > Metazoa > Arthropoda > Insecta > Orthoptera > Acrididae > Schistocerca > Schistocerca serialis. The sequence goes on from NC_064639.1 coordinate 468,032,498, forward strand.
GCCACTATTAAAGTTCCAGCCCTCGTATATGCAGATGATATGACATTCGCTAGATTCTGAAGAAGAGCTAACAGCTAATTTAGGTAACTCCTTTCAACTGTTCTCTATGAGTGTCAACAGTAAGAAGATTGTATCCGTTGTTTAGACTGCAGATCAGCCTACTAACTGCAAAATCGAAGTTAGTGTCCTACAAATAGTGTGTGCTCTCCAAATGTGATGGTTGCGGTCTGTCTAAGGAATTCTGTGGGAATACAGCAATAGCAACCATGCATTTTTTCAGAGGCGGTAAGCTTGGCACTGTGAACGCTGTAGTAGCATTGATGACAAGACTGTAAGGGCGTAGAGCACTTGCCCGCGAAAGGCAAAGGTCCCGAGTTCGAGTCTCGGTCGGGCACACAGTTTTAATCTGCCAGGAAGTTTCATATCAGCGCACACTCCGCTGCAGAGTGAAAATCTCATTCTGACAACATTATGTTTGCAAGTATATTTTGTACTCAGAGAGTATTAAAAATTAGTATTCTAGGAAGTATAGGGAATGTGTGTGTGTGTGTGTGTGTGTGTGTGTGTGTGTGTGTGTGAGTGAGTGAGTGAGTGAGAGAGAGAGATAGGGGGAGGGTGGGGGGATAGGGGAGGGTTGTAAAAATTATGAAGGGAGAGTACAGGGGTCAGGTAGATGCGTCTGCTGTTTGGCACGTAACTCGAGGTAGTTACACACAGACGAAAAAGACTTGCACAGGGTGGGCTAGCGTATAGAGCTGCATTCAACCAGCCTTCGGCCTGAGGACTGCCACCACCACAACAACAGGTGATTCACACTGTGCAGTAGAGAAGGAATTAGAACAAAAGTAACCTGCAAACGCCGATCGCTTTCTTGGGTACTTGGAGTGCGTGACAAGGCGTAATGTCCCCACTGCGACGGCGGACACCTGGCAGCGTGGGAGGCGGCGACAAACTGCGCACTCCGTGAGTGAGTGCAGCGGCCAGCCAACAGCCTGGGTGGAGTGCAGCCGGCTTGTCACGGCCGACGTGTCTCTCCGCGCCGCTCGGCCGGCGCGGCTCGGTATATCACGGCGACGGGCAGCGGACCAGCCGGGGGACGTGCAGCTGCCGCTCAGCCGTGCGGCTTTACACGACGGCAGCTGCAAATCACTGGTACGAAACTTTGTCCACTACTATCTTACATTACGGTACTTGGGGCAGGTACTTCTATAAATTGCGTAACTAACATGAATTTTCTTGTAATGAACATCGAGTTTCAGTCGACCTGACACGCAAGATGTGGACACGCAAAGATACTTGCGTACAGAGTGTCATCAGCATATTATGCCTTAAGTCCGATCATAACTATGTAAGAGCGAGTGTCTTTCTGATACATAGTATTCACACGTACACCAAATTCTTATATATGGAACTTTTTCTTGCGGATAAAATGCACAAAATTTTGAACAAGTTTACAAACAACTGGAAAGGATCATAAAAATAACAGCAAAAATGTATTCGCGTTCATTGCAAAGATCTGTCCAAAACATCGGAGATTTCAACCAAACCAAAGAGGTACATTTAAGTATAAGTTGCGCGCATAAACAAAATAAACTTGATTGAAGTTGCGTTTACTAAGAAAGAATAAACAAAATTCAAAACAGCATGTTCTAGCGAAGAATAAAATGCAATATTTTGCCTACAGAGATAACTGAAACAAACTTATTGAAAATGATTGTTAAAATGTAAGTATTAACCAATACATTCTAAATGGTGTACAATTACTTAGATAACGTAACGAAAGTGAATTACACTGTAAGACAAAAAAAGAGAGAGCTGCACAAATTGAGCAAGTTATTAACGCGTTGTCCACCTCTGGACCTGAGCCGGCCGAAGTGGCCGTGCGGTTAAAGGCGCTGCAGTCTGGAACCGCAAGACCGCTACGGTCGCAGGCTCGAATCCTGCCTCGGGCATGGATGTTTGTGATGTCCTTAGGTTAGTTAGGTTTAACTAGTTCTAAGTTCTAGGGGACTAATGACCTCAGCAGTTGAGTCCCATAGTGCTCAGAGCCATTTGAACCATTTGAACTCACCTTTTGGACCTCATAGAAGCAGTCATTCGGTTTGGCATTGATTGTCAAAGTTGTTGGATATCCTTCTGAGGAATATAGTGCCAAATTCAGTCCAACTGCTGCATTAGAACGTCGAGGTTCCAAGACGACCCTGCCCATAATGCTCCAATCTTTCTCAGTTAAGGAAAGATCCGGTGAGTAATGTGTGGCAAGCACTAAGCAAGTAGTAAAAACTAGGCTCAAACAAAACTTGAGTTTGATTTCAAACACGTACCCGACTCATACGATAATAGTTGGTGGTGACTTTAATTTACCCTCGATATGTTGGCGAAAATACACGTTTAATTCCAGAGGTACACTTAAAACATCATCCGAAAATGTGCTAAACGCATTCTCTGATAATTATTTCAAGCAGTTAGTTCATGAGCCCACGCGAAAAGTAAACGGTTGTGAAAACACACTTGACCTTTTAGCAACAAATAATCCTGAGTTAATAACGAGCATCAAAACCGATTCGGGGATTAGTGAACACAGGGCTGTCGTAGCAAGATTGAATATTGTAATCCCCAAATCCTCGAAAAATAAGCGAAAAATATACCTGTTCAAAAAAGCAGATAAAAATTCACTTGACGCCTTCCTGAGAGACAATCTCGACACATTCCAAATTAATAATATAAGTGTAGACCAGATGTGGCCTAAATACAAAGAAATATTATCGGCAGCAATTGAGAGATTTATACCAAATAAATTAACAAACGATGGAGGTGATCCTCCTTGGTAAACAAAAAGGGTTAGAACACTGTTACAGAAACAACGAAACAAACATACCAAATTTAAACAGACGCAAAATCCCCAAGATTGGCGATCTTTTACAGAAGCTCGAAATTTAGTGCGGACTTCAATGCGAGATGCCTATAACAGTTTCCCCAGCGAAACTTTGTCTCGAGACATGGCAGAAAATCCAAAGAGATTCTGGTCGTATGTGAAGTATGTTAGCGGGAAGAAACAATCAATGCCTTCTCTGCGCGATAGCAATGGAGATACTATCGAAGACAGTGCTGCCAAAGCAGAATCACTAAACACTGCCTTTCGAAATGCCTTCACAAAAGAAGACGAAGTAAATATTCCCGAATTCGAATCGAGAACAGCTGCCAACATGAGTAACGCAGAAGTAAATATCCTCGGAGTAGTGAAGGAACTTAAATCAATAAAAGCAAGTCTTCTGGTCCAGACTGTATACCAATTAGGTTCCTTTCGGAGTATGCTGATGCATTAGCTCCATACTTAACAATCATATACAACCGTTCGCTCGACGAAAGATCTGTACCCAAAGACTGGAAAGTTGAACAGGTCACACCAATATTCAAGAAAGGTAGTAGGAGTAATCCACTAAATTACAGGCCCATATCGTTAACGTCGATATGCAGCAGGATTTTAGAACATATATTGTGTCCGAACATTATGAATTACTCGTAGGAAACGGTCTATTGACACACAGTCAACATGGGTTTAGAGAACATCGTTCCTGTGAAACACAACTAGCTCTTTATTCACATGAAGTGCTGAGTGCTATTGACAAGGGATTTCAAATGTATTCCGTATTTCTGGATTTCTGGAAGGCTTTTGACACTGTACCACACAAGCGGCTCGTAGTGAAATTGCGTGGTTATGGAATATCGTCTCAGTTCTGTGATGGGATTTGTGATTTCCTGTCAGAGAGGTCACAATTCGTAGTAACTGACGGAAAGTCGTCGAGTAAAACAGAAGTGATTTCTGGCGTTCCCCAAGGTAGTGTTATAGGCCCTTTGCTGTTCCTTATCTATATAAATGATTTGGGAGACAATCTGAGCAGCCGTCTTCGGTTGTTTGCAGATCACGCTGTCGTTTATCGACTAATAAAGTCATCAGAAGATCAAAACAAACTGCAAAACGATTTAGAAGAAATATCTGAATGGTGCGAAAAGTGGCAGTTGACCCCAAATAACGAAAAGTGTGAGGTCATCCACATGAATGCTAAAAGGAACTCGTTAAACTTCGGTAACACGATAAATCAGTCTAATCTAAAAGCCGTTAATTCAGCTAAATACCTAGGTATTACAATTACGAACAACTTAAATTGGAAGGAACACATAGAAAATGTTGTGGGGAAGGCTAACCAAAGACTGCGTTTTATTGGCAGGACACTTAGAAAATGTAACAGACCTACTAAGGAGACTGCCTACACTACGCTTATCCTTCCGCTTTTAGAATACTGCTGCGTGGTGTGGGATCCTTACCAGATAGGACTGACGGAGTACATCGAAAAAGTTCAAAGAAAGGCAGCACATTTTGTATTATTGCGAAATATGGGAGAGGGTGTCACAGAAATGATACAGGATTTGGGATGGACATCATTAAATGAAAGACGGGATCTTCTCACGAAATTCCAATCACCAACTTTCTCCTCCGAATGCGAAAATATTTTATTGACACCGACTTACGTAGGGAGGGACGATCACCCAGATAACGTAAGGGAAATCAGAGCTCGTACGGAAAGATATAGGTGTTCATTCTTTCCGCGCGCTATACGAGATTGGAATAATAGATAATTGTGAAGGTATTTCGTTGAACCCTCTTCCAGTCACTTAAATGTGATTTGCAGAGTATCCATGTAGATGTAGATGTGCGGGTGGGCATTATCTTGATTATCTTGCTGAAATGTAAACCCAGAATGGCTTGCCATGAAGAGCAACAAAATGGGGCGTAGAATTTCGTCGACGTACCGCTGTGCTGTAAGGGTGCCGCGGATGACAACCAAAGGCTTCCTGGTATGGTAAGAAATGGTATCCCATACCATCGCTCCTGGCTGTCGCTCCATATAATGGTACTGAAACCGCTGTCCGAAGCGTCTCTAGACACGTCTTCGACCTGGAATCTCGTTGACAGGAACTGTCTTCAGTACGAGCCCCGCTTCGAGTTCTTCCCCGATGACCAGCAAAGATGTGTCCGGAGACACGCCACACAGCGCTGGAATACCAACCTGACTTTCGCCCGCCATATGGCGGACCATCCAGGAGTGATGTTCTGTGGTGCCGTTTCTTTCCATAGCAGGAACCCTTCGGTTGTCATCCACGGCACAGCGATACTTCGACCATGTTCTAGGTCCATTTCATTGCCCTTCATAAAAAACCATAGTGGATTCATATTTCAGTAAGATAATGCCCGCCCGCACACGGAGTGTTTCTACTGCTTACCTTCGTGCTTGCCAAACCCTACCTTGGCCATCGAGGTCGTCGGATTTCTCCCCAGTTGAGAACATTTGGAACGTTATGGGCAGGGGCCCTCCAACCACTTCGGTTTTGACGATCTAACGCATCAGTTGAACAGAATTTGGCAGACATAGAACAACTCTATCAGTCAACTCCAAGCCGAATACTTGCTTGCCTGAGGGCCAGAGGTGAACCAACAAGTTACTGTCTTGCTCAGTTTGTTTGCAAATATACATCACATCTACCTATTTCCGCACCATTCGGATTATTGCTATGTGTTTTTTTTTGTTTTTTTTTTTTTTTGTTAGGGGGTAAATACCAGATTTCAGTTCATAACCAACTTTCGCTCTACATTGGCTTTTTAAATTTTTTTCTGAAAATTCTTACATCAGAATTCGGCAGTTTATAACACTATCTTCTTTGCCTCTTTCTGAGCTCGTTATGAACGGATGCTGACCGAATTTTTCAGGCGAGCATATGCAAGTTACGGGCCATACACTGAAAAGGAAACATCGTCGTCATGGTACTGACATTAGCTCAAAGTGTATAAAGAGACTAGTGTGGAGAAGTGAATAAAATGAAATGATGTCTTCCAAATAATTTTTAAACAGAACATTATTATTCACTTCGGATAAACCGACTGAGGTAGCACTGTATTAAAAAGACTGACCTTAACAGTCCAGATGATGGTTCCTCCAATCCCTATCCGGCAACGTAGATTTAAGTTTTGTATGGTTTCCCTAAATTACTTCAGGCAAGTGCCAATATGGTTCTTGCTTTAAGCCCACGACCGACTGCTTGTCCCATCCTTACCAAACTGGGCCTATAAGTACGTAAATGCCTGTGTTTGTGAATCATGCCTTTTATTCTTGATCTGTAATATGTCCGTATCACCGTAAAAGCTATCCACGGATGAATAAAGGCTACTACTGCTACTCGCGCTGCCAACACTTTCATAAATCAAATATAGTAAATATACGAGGGTTGGAGCTTTAATAGTGGCAACTATTTATTTACAGCTCGTACAAAATAGGGACGTGTTTCAAAGTTTTACTGACCTTTAAATTAGTCACCAGCATTGTGTATAATCCGTTCCCAGCGATGTGAAGTCGTAGAATACTCTTAGCAGTGCCAGTTGTGTTCACAATTCGAGCGGCGCGGTCTATTGCCCGACGAATTTGTAGCAGTTCTGAAGCGAATGCCGTGAAGTGTTTCCTTCAGTTTAGGAATCGATTTGAACTTACGAGGGCTTAAGTCAGGGGGGCGCAGTAGGTGGTATAGCACTTAGCAGATCCATCAGTCAAACAAATCAGTAACAGCTTGTACTGTACTTGCTTGAGTATTGTCCTGCAAAATGATGGTCAGGTCCCGCAGAAAGTGTCACCACTTCTGTCTGTATGCTGTTCGTTTTTGTCACGTTCCTGTCATTTAGAAACTCGTTTATTTCACATGCTTGTATATATTAATTTGCTTAGCGTATGACTAGCATCACAATACATAAGAAAACATTTTGTCCTTACCAATACGTGTACGTATATGTTTAACACACAGAAAAGATCATAATTATAACTTAATTAAATTTACAGTCTTTACAGAGCACAGAAGGTCACAAACATATACACAACTCCTAAACGTACACAACTTACGTCTTTGTTGCCAAGAGGAGCTCCTCTGGATCGCCAGGGAAGGATCGTTTTGGTCAAGTACGTATGATATACTCAACAGTCCGTAGTTCTTCACTCACAGTCACAGCTTTGCGGTGTTGCTAGTCAATATTTGTACATAGTAGATCTTTTAGTATTTGCCCTTATTCTGTTGAGTGCACACCAGATCTCCCGAAGCTCTGCAAAACCTGATGGCCTGGTCCAGATTGTGGGCACTTCAGCTGTTTTTTGGTAGCATTGTTCTGTCCATCGGAATGTTGTTGCTCCGTTGTCCACCAAATACTTTGCACCGTATGGAGGTGGATGACAGGAGCGAAGTCTGTTTTCATTGAGTGCATGAATCTCCTCATGTAAAGGGAGGTAAAGATCACCAGCTACTTTTGTAAATTCTCGCCGAAAATATGGGGGAGCTACATGATTGAGGTAGGCAACCAGAAAGCTGGTGTCTTTCTGATTGTACGTGTAATGATGCGCGTAGTCCGGTTGAGCTGCTTATCCATTAGTCCGGTGTATGGGCTGGTGACTCAGACTGCAGCACAGTATTCTGCTACAAGTTATACCAGTCCAAGAGCAAATGTTCTTAGTGTTGGAGCTGATCGTCACCATGTCGTGCCACGAAGTTGTAGCAAACTGTTATTTCTTGACTTCACCGTAGCGGCGGTTTTCAGCAAGTGCTCTTTAAGGCTGAGCGTCCTGTCAAGATTGACCCCAAGATTACGTGGACTTTGCCGAGGAGGGGTGGCTTACGTCCCTTAACGATACAGATACCCGTATCGTAGGTGCAGCCACAACGAAGGGCTACTGGTGGAGAGGCCAGAATAACCTGCTCTTCTTCCAGAGGGGTAGCAACCTTTTTCAGTGGCTGCAGGGGCGAACAGTGTGGATGAGTGACTGGCACGACCTTGTAACATTAGCCAACATGGCCTTGGTGTGCTGGTACCGAGCGGCTGAAAGCAAAGAGAAACTAGAGCCACTATTTTCCTGTTTTTTACAAGCGGCGGGCACTTGGACACCAGTCGTCTAGTTCAAGATTACTTGTAGTGGCTAGTTGGTGCCGAATGTTACGCCGAGTTGTTGATAGCTCTAGCGGCAAACACTCAATGTACATAGACGCACGCCCGTGTCGGGCATCTGTTTATAGCTAGATGCGCTTGCCACAAGTCGGCAACAGTGTAGATTCTCTCGCACAAGATGAGTAACACCCTCAACCTATCATTAGCAATGTGGACGTAACATTTGGCTCCTCGGAACATAAGAGTTACCGACTCAGATGATAAAAGATTATAAATACAAAATAAAATACGGGTAATGCAGAAGTAGGCCTAATAGTGAATAAGAGGCAGCATAGTGAACGTTTTGTAGTAACCAAGAAAGACACAAAGCTAACATCCACCTCCGTAGTACAGTCTGGCTCTCATAATCCCGTAGCTTGAACTACGATCTGAGAAATGCGATTAGGAACAAATCTTGAAAGCTACAGAAGGTGGGAGTAGGAGAGCCGTCGCAGCGGCAATGGTGAGCCACCCGCAGGTGTACCCTGACCCACTTCCGGTTATTGCGGCAGGCTGTGACGTGATCTAGGTCCTAGGCGGCCGCGCCTGTAGCGCGCGGTCAGCCGTGCCGCCTCGCCAGCCAGAGTTATAGGGGCAGTCGCGACCAGATAGCGGCTCCAGCCGGCTGCCGGAGTAAATCACGTCGTGGCGTCCAGCAGGCCAGCCGGCCAGCCAGCCACCTGTGCGCCGGCGCGGCGCGCTGCTGACGCACTCGACAAGTGTTCGGGACGAGAAAGGTAGTGAAGTCACCGTCCAGCCTTCTGATTTAGCTTGGTTTTCCCAGAATCGCCGAAGTCAAATTCTGGGATGGTGTCTTCGAGAACGACACAGGCATTTTCCCATTATTGCCCTGTCCGACCTTCTGCACCACCACTACTCATCTGTTCGCCGTCTGTACGTTAAAACCCCGACGCGTTTGAACGACTGGGGAACTGGGGCGGACCAGAGCCGGGAAGCTCATTATACCGTGACGGCAAAAAATTGCAAAACAAAGAAATAATTAATGTAGAATAATGAAATTTTGAGAATACGTTTGTCTAGGTAATATATTTAAGTGATTAACTTCGCAAGATCACAGGTCAATATAAGCGCTACAAAAGCCATAGCAAATGTGAAATGCTGGTACATTAAAAGCCGGTGTAGCTACCAAATGTACATTCACTGTGTTGTACATGTGCCGGATGTCGTTTTGTCGGTTGTGACCCATGCCTGTTGCATTTTGTCGGTCAATACAGGGATGCTGTTTGTGGATGACGCTGAAGTTGTCCAAATATCCCATATGTGCTCATCTTGGGACCATCTGGTTACCGAGGGGCCAAAGCAACATGTCGACTCTCTGTGGAACACGTTGGGTTACACTAGCGGTAAGTGGGAGAGCGTTATGCTGTTGGAAAGCTCCCCCTGCAGTGCTCTTCATGAATGGCAACTCAGAAGGTCGAATCACCAGGATTACTTACAAATTTGCAGTCAGGATGCGTGGGATAACCACGAGGCTGCTCCTGCTGTCATACGAAATCGCACCCCAGCCCATAACTCGAGGTGTAGGTCCTGTATTGCACGCAGATAGGTTGGTTGGAGGCTCTCACTGGCGCTAAAACAGAGCCGGCTTTTATCAGAAAACAGAACAGACCTGCACTTCGTGCTCCAATTAGCTCTCGTTTGACACCACTGAAGGTACGTTACAGGGCCTCTGGCTCGCAGTTGTCCTTGAAGTAACCGAATTCTAACGGATCTTTGTGCCACTGTGATGCGAGCAGTCGCTCGAATTGTTGCTGCAGAAGCAGTACAATGCGCTCTGTCGGTCTTCTTGCGACCGTACGTTGCCGTGACCACGGCTGCCAGCCACCACGTAGTGTGGGTACGTTTCTACCAAATCCTTCTGCAGTATCGCGGAAGGAACATCCAGTTTGCCTTAAAGGCATTCTTGACTTACGTCGACTAACTGCGCTCAATGTCAAAGGCAATTAATGCTCACGACCGTTACAGCCTGTATTTGAAGCAAACCTGACTTGTATCCTCATAGTACCACTATTAGCACTGCTCTTATGCGACTGACTCGAAATCTGAATAGACATCAAATTTCAGACGTAGAAACACACCTACCGGCTTTCATTTATCTCGCACAATCCCTTCTTGGTGCTGCAATTTTTTTTTCCATCAGTGTGTTACTGTTCCTTACTCAGTTCATCGCAGAGTACACTGACAGAGTACACTGTACGTTGTAGGCAGCCAACATAGTGTAACAACACGCTCTAACAGCGCTATACAATATCAATATTGCAGTAGTTCAAAAAATGGCTCTGAGCACTATGGGACTCAACTGCTGTGGTCATTAGTCCCCTAGAACTTAGAACTACTTAAACCTAACTAACCTAAGGACATCACACACATCCATGCCCGAGGCAGGATTCGAACCTGCGACCGTAGCAGTCGCACGGTTCCGGACTGCGCGCCTAGAACCGCGAGACCACCGCGGCCGGCCTATTGCAGTAGTATTTTCTGGAACTACAGCATGGACTATATGATCAGAAGTGACTGGACATCCACATTTAATGCGGAATTGATACCTAGCTGTCACGAGAAGTCCCATAATAATTGAAATACACATGAAATTCATTTGGCTGATAAACGAGGACATTTAAGAAAATCCAACTTCTTTGATAAATATATGATCTGGACTGGGAGGCGGTACTGATTATAGTGAATTACTAACACGCAGTTTTTTTTTAGCAAAATTATATTACAAGTTAAGATTGGGTTTTCAGAAACATCTGACAATGGAAATTACATTACTCAGAATTGATTCACAAACAATGAGATTTAAACAGCAATTATTATCTAACTTCATTAATCCAGTATAAATGCAAGTCATCAAATTACATACAGCTCTGTTAACGAATTTTAAAATCATCACAAAAATGAAATATCTAACTAGCCTTTTTATCAAAACCGTTTACGCACATTCTGGGGTTACTCAACAATTACACATTATCAGCCAACTAATCTATACTAACAAACACAGAAATCAGAATTATTAAAATCTTTACCTTGCTTATACGAAGACTTCTGCTTCCAAGTTCAACAATATTATCATACTTACATTAATCTAACTCTTGGTGGCTTCACACGGCAGACCCCAAAAACTGCCTACTCCATCGTCTTTCCATCACAGGCAGCTACCTACAACTGTGCGCTAAGCGCTCTCTTACTCCAACAAAGCAGTACAGTATCTTTGGTTTTGGGGTCGCGTAGTCAGCGATCAGCATTTTCGAGCCTATCAGAGACATTCATCCTTTATAGTATACTAGTTTCATTTTAATATATTAATATTCTTATCTCAATCTGGTACCACATACAAGTGTGCCCCAGTATACTCCTTTCAAGGCGAAATGTTCAAAAATGTTCAAATGCGTGTGAAATCTTACGGGACTTAACTTTCAAGGCGACTATTTCATAATTTTCGTAACTTTTTACTCTTTCCGGTATTACCTGTACATTATTTCATGTTCCGCACACATCGTAAAGTATTTCTATTTATTGGTATACTGCGTGTATCGCGTAAGGCTCGACAAACGAATTTTTTTTAGTGTTTCGGCACACATTTTTAATTGGTTTCTGCAACGTGTAAATGAAGATAATTTGTCAAATTATTTTGCAGTTGGTTTTGATCTTCTGACGGCTTTGCAAGACGATAAATGACAGCATCATCTGCAAAAAATCTACGAAGGTTGCTCTGATTGTCTCCTAAATGATGTAGAGATTAAGAACAACAGAGCGCCTATAACAATTCCACAGCGAACCCCAGATATTACTTTCCATCAGTTACTGTGATATGTGTCTTTATGACGAGAAATCACAGATCCAGTCGCACAACTGATATGGTGCACCACTGGCAGACAATTTGATTAGAGATTGCGTTTGAGGAAACGTGTCAAGTCAAAAGCCTTCTGGGAATCTAGAAATATAGAATCAACTTGAGATCACTTCACGATGGCACTCATTATTTCCTCCCAATAAAGAGATAGTTTTGCTTCACAGGAACGATGTTTTCCGAATTCCTTTTGGTTATGGGTCAACAGATCGTTTTCTCGAAGTATTTCATAATGTTTGAATACAGAATGTGTTCCAAATACTATTACAAATCATTGTCAATGATGTGTTTGTATATATAAGACAGCATATATGTATGCACGTATGAATTACGTACTTAATTAATTAATTAACTAATGTTTGGAATCTCCTCCGAAACTCCTGGATCTCTTTCAAACAAATTTGGCACACCAACAGCAGTCTTCATGAATATCAGCACTGCATTTACAACCTCCTGGTTCCAGTAGGAGCAGAGATACAGGCAACAACGTGTTTAAGTCCCTGCTGTGTGGCTGCCCTGCATTGCAAGCGTGATGTGTGGAAATAGTACAGGCTAACTCGATCGTCCTGCTTTGGAGGGCAATTTACACATTAGGAAGAGAAAACGTTTTCCACCCCTCCCCCGCTCCTCCTCCTCCCCCCACCCCCCAAATGTGTAGGCTGCCCGTGACGTGTTGGCTGCCCTGCAAGAAAGGTATATTCAAGTAGTATCAGCCTGATTCAGCGACCTGCTGTGCAGGGGTACATGTGCGGAGGGGATGAACGAGATGGACACAGAAAGGGGAAGGAGGAGATGGGTATGGATAGAGAGAGAGAGAGAGAGAGAGAGAGAGAGAGAGAGAGAATGGAGGAGGAGGAGGATGTGGACGGAGATGGGAGTGAGGAGGAGAAGACAGAGGGGAGGAGGAGACGTACAGAGAGAGGAGCAGGATGAGATGGACAGAGAAAGGGTGGAAGAGGAATAGAGAGTGCAATACGTGTATCGACAGTGCATGGGAGCTGTGGCGAAAATGTCACTAATTCAGCGTATTACTTCTATTTTATTTCTTGAGTATCGGTGTGACCTGTGCAACTTTAGTCTTTAGGTACAAATACTTCGTCTATCGAGCGATTTTAAAAAATGGAGGTAATTCATCAGCATACTTCGAAAAGAACCTAATTGGTATACAGGTCCACTTCGCATTGAGACGTGACCTGAAACAAAATTTCGTCTCCAATGTTGCTTCTGTCGACAATCACTTACAGCACCCGACGACTACTCTCTGCCGCGCCCGTCAGTCACTCGGCGGAGACGAAGGGCTGCCACTGCGTGTTTTTCCGCATCCATCTTCGCTAAATGGCCCAGCCGGCGCGCGCGGGCAGACGCGTCTGCTGGCCCAGTTCGGCCGCCCGGACGCCGAGTCGATCTGTCGGCGCGACGCCTCCCTGCGCAGCGGCCGGCATCGCGCAAACAAACAGCGACCACCACGCCCTTTACCGACGCAACAATGTTGAAAGCCCCATCAGGTTAAATAATCGTCGTCCCGGCGACGCTAGCCACAAGGCCCGCGCACCTGGCCCGCGCCACGCCGGAGCCCCATCTGCGCGAAAACAGCGAGCCGTCCGTCCGTCTGTCCTCTGTTCCCGTCACGCCTCTCCTCGGCGTTTTGAGAGGCGACGCACGTCCGCAGAAGGCTCTGTCGCTGCGTTCTGGCCAGTCTCAAGTTCGACAGGCCTCCGCAGCTGCTAACTGTGCCTGCCAAAATTCGTATGGTGCGCTGTTTATTGATCCTGGAGCGGAAGCAGTAAACTTAGCTGCGGTACCAAAGGAGTAAGGCACCCTAAAATGCGATTAAACAGAAACGAAAGAAAAGAGATGGATTTTGCAGTAAGTGCAAATTCTCTACATCGCAGTTTCCCGTTATAAAAAAAAAATATATTTCACTGTTTCTAACTTTTCCTTCTTTAATTTGCAGTAGCTTATTGTCGGCTTATTAGAAAAACCTCGTACGTCAGAAAACACAAAATTTACATAATGTGAAATAAACTGATTTTGAATTAATAGTTTATCATTCCAATACTATCTGACCTAGCCGTTACACTTGGCTTTCTCATGTAACTGTAGCGGTTTAGATGTAAAATTATCGGGGATAAAGAGAAGTGTACGTACCTATTCGTATTGAACACTGCTGAAAATCATTAAGACACGTAGAAAAAACCTCACAAGTTTGTCTAGGCGTGATTTTCTCACTTAACATCATTACCTAGAATTATACGTGGTTTTAATTTTTTAACGCTAGAACGCAGCACGTAGGTCATTACCTCTCAATGCCTTACTAATACTCATAGTTAAGATACGAGGTTTTTACCCAATAATGCACTTTTTTTATTTTTTAGATACGACGTTTCCATTCGTAACTGACGTTGTGTGACATGTGATTCGATAGCCTGGTGACATTCTCACTCTTTTCTCAATTTCACATTGCATCATTTAATTACCTGATAGTTTCGCTCAAGCAGCTTCTCGGTTGCCATTTGGAGGCTGCCTGGACGCGGTTCCAAGCCTTTTCAACACATGAAACTCTGTGGGATTCATCGATAATTGAGGACTTCATTTCTCCGTCAGCAGTCTGCGAGAATAACCAATACATCAGGCTGCGGGTCTTCTGTTCGACGCCGCTAGATACACCATTGGGTAATAATTTTTGAATTCATAACAGAAACAACAGCGATCTTTTATCGTAATTTAACAAGAACAGTCCAGATCACACATTTGCTCAATTTTATCATTTGTAAATTTTCTCATTCGTAATACTGAAGATAAAGTGCCTTGCCAAGGGAATGGACCAAGATTCAGACACGTGTCACACACTACATCGAAACACCCTTCACGGAGCGAGGGTGAAGTCTACGAACACCTTCCTGAGAACCCCTGTTCTCCTAAACTGAGGTTTCCAGTTAGTCGCATTAAGCCTATGGAAGAAAACTGACGAGACACCACAGATGGGAATGCATTCGCGAGACTGCATGTTACACAGGTACAGAGAACGATGATCTACACAGATGTCATTCAGTATGCTGTACACAGGTTGTTGTTGTTGTGGTCTTCAGTCCTGAGACTGGTTTGATGCAGCTCTCCATGCTACTCTATCCTGTGCAAGCTTCTTCATCTCCCAGTGCCTACTGCAGCCTACATCCTTCTGAATCTACTTAGTGTATTCATCTCTTGGTCTCCCTCTACGATTTTTACCCTCCACGCTGCCCTCCAATACTAAATTGGTGATCCCTTGATGCCTCAGAACATGTCCTACCAACCGATCCCTTCTTCTGGTCAAGTTGTGCCACAAACTTCTCTTCTCCCCAATCCTATTCAATACCTCCTCATTAGTTATGTGATCTACCCATCTAATCTTCAGCATTCTTCTGTAGCACCACATTTCGAAAGCTTCTATTCTCTTCTTGTTCAAACTATTTACCGTCCATGTTTCGCTTCCATACAAGGCCACACTCCATACAAATACTTTCAGAAACGACTTCCTGACACTTAAATCTATACTCGATGTCAACAAATTTCTCTTCTTCAGAAATGCTTTCCTTGCCATTGCCAGTCTACATTTTATATCCTCTCTACTTCGACCATCATCAGTTATTTTGCTCCCCAAATAGCAAAACTCCTTCACTACTTTAAGTGTCTCATTTCCTAATCTAATTCCCTCAGCATCACCTGATTTAATTTGACTACATTCCATTATCCTCGTTTTGCTTTTGTTGATGTTCATCTTATATCCTCCTTTCCAGACGCAATCCATTCCATTCAACTGCTCTTCCAAGTCCTTTGCTGTCTCTGACAGAATTACAATGTCATCGGCGAACCTCAAAGTTTTTATTTCTTCTCCATGGATTTTAATACCTACTCCGAATTTTTCTTTTGTTTTCTTTACTGCTTGCTCAATATACAGATTGAATAACATCGGGGAGAGGCTACAACCCTGTCTTACTCCCTTCCCAAAAACTGCTTCCCTTTCATGTCCCTCGACTCTTATAACTGCCATCTGGTTTCTGTACAAATTATAAATAGCCTTTCGCTCCCTGTATTTTACCCCTGCCACCTTTAGAATTTGAAAGAGAGTATTCCAGTCAACATTGTCAAAACCTTTCTCTAAGTCTACAAATGCTAGAAACGTAGGTTTGCCTTTCCTTAATCTTTCTTCTAAGATAAGTCGTAACGTCAGTATTGCCTCACGTGTTCCAGTGTTTCTACGGAATTCAAACTGATCTTCCCCGAGGTTGGCTTCTACTAGTTTTTCCATTCGTCTGTAAAGAATTCGTGTTAGTATTTTGCAGCTGTGGCTTATTAAACTGATTGTTCGGTAATTTTCACATCTGTCAACACCTGCTTTCTTTGGGATTGGAATTATTATATTTTTCTTGAAGTCTGAGGGTATTTTGCCTGTTTCATACATCTTGCTCACCAGATGGAGGAGTTTTGTCAGGACTGGCTCTCCCAAGGCCGTCAGTAGTTCCAATGGAATGTTGTCTACTCCTGGAGCCTTGTTTTGACTCAGGTCTTTCAGTGCTCTGTCAAACTCTTCACGCAGTATCGTATCTCCCATTTCATCTTCATCTACATCCTCTTCCATTTGCATAATATTGTCCTCAAGAACATCGCCCTTGTATAGACCTTCTATATACTCCTTCCACCTTTCTGCTTTCCCTTCTTTGCTTAGAACTGGGTTTCCATCTGAGCTCTTGATGTTCATACAAGTCGTTCTCTTATCTCCAAAGGTATCTTTAATTTTCCTGTAGGCAGTATCTATTTTACCCCTGGTGAGACAAGCCTCTACATCCTTACATTTGTCCTCTAGCCATCCCTGCTTAGCCATTTTGCTCTTCCTGTCGATCTCATTTTTGAGACGTTTGTATTCCTTTTTGCCTGCTTCATTTACTGCATTTTTATATTTTCTCCTTTCATCAATTAAGTTCAAAATTTCTTCTGTTACCCAAGGATTTCTTCTAGCCCTCGTCTTTTTACCTACTTGATCCTCTGCTGCCTTCACTACTTCATCCCTCAAAGCTAACCATTCTTCTTCTATTGTATTTCTTTCCCCCATTCCTGTCAATTGTTCCCTTATGCTCTCCCTGAAACTCTGTACAACCTCTGGTTCTTTCAGTTTATCCAGGTCCCATCTCCTTAAATTCCCACCTTTTTGCAGTTTCTTCAGTTTTAATCTACAGGTCATAACCAATAGATTGTCGTCAGAGTCCATATCTGCCCCTGGAAATGTCTTACAATTTAAAACCTAGTTCCTAAATCTCTGTCTTACCATTATATAATCTATCTGATAGCTTTTAGTATCTCCAGGGTTCTTCCATGTATACAACCTTCTTTCATGATTCTTAAACCAAGTGTTAGCTTTGATTAAGTTGTGCTCTGTGCAAAATTCTACCAGGCGGCTTCCTCTTTCATTTCTTAGCCCCAATCCATATTCACCTACTACGTTTCCTTCTCTCCCTTTTCCTACTACCGAATTCCAGTCACCCATGACTATTAAATTTTCGTCACCCTTCACTATCTGAATAATTTCTTTTATTTCATCATACATTTCTTAAATTTCTTCGTCATCTGCAGAGCTAGTTGGCATATAAACTTGTACTACTGTAGTAGGTGTGGGCTTCGTATCTATCTTGGCCACAATAATGAATTCACTATGCTGTTTTTAGTAGCTTACCCGCATTCCTATTTTCCTATTCATTATTAAACCTACTCCTGCATTACCCCTATTTGATTTTGTGTTTATAACCCTGTAGGCACCTGACCAGAAGTCTTGTTCCTCCTGCCACCGAACTTCACTAATTCCTACTATATCTAACCTATCCATTTCCCTTTTTAAATTTTCTAACTTACCTGCCCGATTAAGTGATCTGACATTCCACGCTCCGATCCGTAGAACGCCAGTTTTCTTTCTCCTGATAACGACATCCTCTTGAGTAGTCCCCGCCAGGAGATCCGGATGGGGGACTATTTTACCTCCGGAATATTTTACCCAAGAGGACACCATCATCATTTAATCATACAGTAAAGCTGCATGCCCTCGGGAAAAATTACGGCCGTAGTTTCTCCTTGCTTTCAGCCGTTCGCAGTACCAGCACAGCAAGGCCGTTTTGGTTATTGTTACAAGGCCAGATCAGTCAATCATCCAGACTGTTGCCCTTGCAACTACTGAAAAGGCTGTTGCCCCTCTTCAGAAACCACACGTTTGTCTGGCCTCTCAACAGATACCCCTCCGTTGTGGTTGCACCTACGGTACGGCTATCTGTATTAATTTAACTATTGTATTAATGTGTGACAGAGTATGTTGTTATATTTCAATATAATGTTTCACGTTGGGTTACAGTCTGCGTTTTGTTATACTCAAAGGGCGTATAGTGTTCATTATTTTTCAAATTGAGGAGATAGTGTGGTGATCTGCTTTTATGTACATATATTTCTAACACTTCGAGTAGATTCATAATGCTACCTTTCTCAACACGAAGCAACATCTGAATGTGTTGCCCAATGTTTTTTACTCCATGTCTGTTGAGGGTTATGTGCATTCCAAATGTCCTATATGGTAGGAGGTACAACTTCGGCAACTGAGTTTGTATGTTTCGGAGCTTTTGTGTGAAAGGAGGAAGAATTGTAAATGGAAGCAGGTGCAAATGTATGTAGATTGCAATATCCATGCAAAGATGAGATAGACTAGCGTGGAGAACTATTTTAAACCAGTCCTCGGGATGTTGCCAACAAGAACAAGAACCATATTAAAATTCCCGCGCCAATGGGTTATTGATATCACTAAATTAAACTGTTCATAACATTTCGAGAACTCACTCCATTCGTCACACCTGAAAGAAACATGCATTCGGTAGTCGAGAGGAAGATTCAGGGTTTGGCGTGATGTCGACGCCCAGGTCATTGGAGATGATGCTCAAGTTCTGATTCGGGAAGGATGGGAAAGGAATCGGCTGTGCCATTTTAAAGGAGTTTTAGTCGACTGCATGGAGCGAGACTGTCGCAGTGGGTAAGGTACTGCTCTTTGTTTTCATGAAAAGATTCATCCGAGTCTCTTCTGATGTAAGTCGTGAGTCATATGAAGCGAAATCCGGACTAGCTTTTAAAATACGCCAGTTTATTACTACTTTTTCCAAACAAGCTAATTCCCGTTCCTATTGTATTGACGTTCAGCGATAGTGAACGAAAGCGGCATGTATTTCTCGTAAGGAAGGACAGAAACTCCAGACAGGCCCGTGTACCAAGTCAGCCGTCTGCGAGCGCCCGTAGGCGGCGGCTGCTGGCGAGGCAGCCAAACCGCCTGGGCGACATTCGCGAGGCCGATTCTGTCGCCAGCGCCGCGGCGTCTGCGGCCGAAGGTCTTCTGGGCCCTCTCGTGACGACACCCATTCTGCCAGAGGTCGTCCACAACTTTCATCATTCTCTAGCGACATTTATCCATCCGTAGACCGGTTATACCAGCCAGCGACGGACGCCGGTGCTAAAGCGTCATCGTCCAATTTTTGAATTGTCTGCAGACGTCTGCCTTTCTTTAGCCACATCTGGTCTACCTACATATATAAAAGCTGATGTACGGGTGAGCGCCTGCGCACGCCCGCGCCGATGTGTGTGCTTGTGTTCCAGGACCGATGTAAAATTTCAACCAAATTTGGTAGACATGTTACTTGTGACTTAACAAGTATACTTGTATGGATATGGTGTCTGTTCTTTCGGACATGTCCGAAAGAACAGACACCATATTCATATAAGTATACAGTTCTGGCAATACCGGCCATGACCTTCTTCTTCTGTGCGGATGCACACTTATTCCCCGAACTCTTACGGGACTTGGTAGGAATGTCTTCCACGAGTAATGAGTGTGTTGGTCTGGGGCACTACGTATGTAGTGTATGGACATACAAGGTGAGAATGTGGGTCTCGCGGGAGGCGTGCGCGGGATAGTCCCTGCAGTCGCGCTGTCCTCTATGTCCTCGGTGGCTCAGATGGATAGAGCGTCTGCTATGTAAGCAGCAGATCTCACGTTCGAGTCCCGGTCGGGGCACACATATTCACCTGTTCCCGTTGATGTGTATCAACGCCCGTCGGCAGCTGACGGTATTAATATAATTCTAATTTAGGTAACAAGTACTAGTATCCGCATTTGTGGGGGGAGGGAAAAAGAAGCATAACTCTGCACGTCTGGTGCAATTTCAACCAGTATTCGTAAAAAGCATGACTTACTATCTAGGAAAAAGTACTGTCGGGCTAAGAGATCCTAGTATCCATATTACTGAGCATGGCGGCATAAAGTAATGATACGTACGCTTAACTCTGGAACTCCTGGAGCAATTTGAATCATACTGGATTCGAATGTGAGACAGAAAACTATGAGGCTAGGACTAAGCGGCGGGTAGGGGTGGGTGTGCTCGGGAAGGAGGTAACAAGCATTGCGTAAGCGTGGAATGTGTGAAACAGTTTAACCAAAAGTGGTATATTTCTTACTGGCAAAGTATCAACACATGGTATTGTATAGAACGCCAAGGCAATATACTAAATGCCTAGAACTTTTTCACAGGGAATTGAATTTAATTTTTATTTAACACTTTTCCTAGCAGATGTGTAAAATGTGTAGGTACTTTACAAAATGCGAGATCTTTACAGGGAAAGTACAAAACTGCAATGAAATAACATGTTCAAACTAGAAATTTGCGTATTTTTGAAAGTTAAAATATGAAAATTATCACAATTATATGAAAACTGGCTTATCCAGAAGTAGATGCATTTTAATAATTCTTAACAATTACTAATATACTACAAACAATCGGGAAAATAGTATTTTAACATTTATTACAAGTGCTTGATAAATAATAGCTCAAACTAAACTTCCAGTTTTTATATATTTCCAGACTGTGTCTCTTTTATACACTCCTGGAAATTGAAATAAGAACACCGTGAATTCATTGTCCCAGGAAGGGGAAACTTTATTGACACATTCCTGGGGTCAGATACATCACATGATCACACTGACAGAACCACAGGCACATAGACACAGGCAACAGAGCATGCACAATGTCGGCACTAGTACAGTGTATATCCACCTTTCGCAGCAATGCAGGCTGCTATTCTCCCATGGAGACGATCGTAGAGATGCTGGATGTAGTCCTGTGGAACGGCTTGCCATGCCATTTCCACCTGGCGCCTCAGTTGGACCAGCGTTCATGCTGGACGTGCAGACCGCGTGAGGCGACACATCATCCAGTCCCAAACATGCTCAATGGGGGACAGACCCGGAGATCTTGCTGGCCAGGGTAGTTGACTTACACCTTCTAGAGCACGTTGGGTGGCACGGGATACATGCGGACGTGCATTGTCCTGTTGGAACAGCAAGTTCCCTTGCCGGTCTAGGAATGGTAGAACGATGGGTTCGATGACGGTTTGGATGTACCGTGCACTATTCAGTGTCCCCTCGACGATCACCAGTGGTGTACGGCCAGTGTAGGAGATCGCTCCCCACACCATGATGCCGGGTGTTGGCCCTGTGTGCCTCGGTCGTATGCAGTCCTGTTGTGGCGCTCACCTGCACGGCGCCAAACACGCATACGACCATCATTGTCACCAAGGCAGAAGCGACTCTCATCGCTGAGGACGACACGTCTCCATTCGTCCCTCCATTCACGCCTGTCGCGACACCACTGGAGGCGGGCTGCACGATGTTGGGGCGTGAGCGGAAGACGGCCTAACGGTGTGCGGGACCGTAGCCCAGCTTCATGGAGACGGTTGCGAATGGTCCTCGCCGATACCCCAGGAGCAACAGTGTCCCTAATTTGCTGGGAAGTGGCGGTGCGGTCCCCTACGGCACTGCGTAGGATCCTACGGTCTTGGCGTGCATCCGTGCGTCGCTGCGGTCCGTTCCCAGGTCGACGGGCATGTGCACCTTCCGCCGACCACTGGCGACATCATCGATGTACTGTGGAGACCTCACGCCCCACGTGTTGAGCAATTCGGCGGTACGTCCACCCGGCCTCCCGCATGCCCACTATACGCCCTCGCTCAAAGTCCGTCAACTGCACATACGGTTCACGTCCACGCTGTCGCGGCATGCTACCAGTGTTAAAGACTGCGATGGAGCTCCGTATGCCACGGCAAACTGGCTGACACTGACGGCGGCGGTGCACAAATGCTGCGCAGCTAGCGCCATTCGACGGCCAACACCCCGGTTCCTGGTGTGTCCGCTGTACCGTGCGTGTGATCATTGCTTGTACAGCCCTCTCGCAGTGTCCGGAACAAGTATGGTGGGTCTGACACACCGGTGTCAATGTGTTCTTTTTTCCATTTCCAGGAGTGTATTTTATTTACTGTAGCAAGCAGAACTGAGATGTCATTTTGAATTGCAAATAACTTATCTTATTAAAACTACTGTTAGTTCCTCATAGCGATCGTCTATTAGAAAACACTGATTCTTGCAGAATTACACCTCATTATCTGTAGCTCTCTATAAAATCTTTGTTTCAGTGCAGTTGGACTGCACCAACCACAACATTTTCACAGTCTTCATGTGCAGCCTCCATTTTAGAGGAAGTGACACTATGACACAAATAAGCTCCAACCGAACTGGACTGAATCTGTTACAACAGTGATGTCTGTAGATTTCTTGCAACTGTCAAAATATTCAAATTACCTCTCTTTCATGCCTTGCCTTAAATGTAACCGGCATTATATTAAATGCCTAGGCACAGTATTAAATAAGATGCATTTCATAGCTTGTCTAATGATTTTTGGTCTTCTACACTCATGTTCAGAAAAAAGAAACAGAATTTGGTCCCCTCCCCTAAATCTATCAACCAACCATAAAACATAACTCCTCAAACGATTAGAGATGGGTCGTTCATATTCACAGGACATGTATATTAGCATGTTCTGCAGTAATGATCAGCATTTCAGTTACATGGGTTAAGCATGTGTCCTGTTGCCTAGTAGGCACAGGGTCCACCATGAGCCCTGATAATTTGTTCCATGCGCGATGGCATCGACGCGTATCAGGCGCGAATGGCGTCCTCTAGTATAACCACCTATGCTGCATGCACCTGGTTCCAAAGTTCGTCTGTGGTGGTTGCATTGGGTCACAACGCTGCACCCGTCGTTTCACCATATCCCACATATTTTCGATTGGCGACAAGTTTGGTGACCTGGCGGGCCATGGGGCCATGGCAGGAGGCTGACATCCTGTGACACTAAGAAGGCACGTGTTCGTTCAACAACGTGTGCTCGTGCATTGTCTTGCTATAAATGGCGTCTCGGGTGTTTTGCAGAAAGGGTATGGCTACGGGTCGCAAGATGTCCTTCACGTAAACCACACTAGTCACAGTGCCCTGGACACATACTAACTGTGATGTATGGTTGTACCCAATAGCACCCGACACCATAAGGCCTTGATTTGGGGCTTTATGTAATGTGCGAATGCAGTCACTGTAACAGCAGTCCCCTGTCTGCGTCGAACCAAAATGCGGCCATTATTTTCAAAGAAACATAACCTAGATTCGTCCGAAAAAACTGTTTGATGCCATTGCTGTCCACAGTGACGTCGTTCCACGCACTTTGACCGTCTAGCATATTTCTGCACTTTCTTCAAAGGTAGGCGGAGAATTCACTGTCATCCCTGTTAGTGTACGATGGGTTACATTGTTCTATTGTTGCGCCAGAGCAGAGGACGACGTTCCGCAATGCCATTCGGATGAGATGTCGATCTTCTCGGGGGTGGTCTGGGTGGTGCAACCTGACCCATACCATCGTGTTCTGCGGCCGCCCGTGAAACATTCTGCACATACCCGTTGCACTGTCGAAACACTTCGTCCCACATGAGCAGCAATTTCGAGGATGGATGCATCTCCTCTCTCATGTCAATAATGCGCCCTCTTTCAAACTCGCTGATCTGACGGTACGGTTCGCCCACGTGTCTGCGAGTCATCCTGCACGTCTACTCGAGTCACACTGATCCATTACTATCGGTTTATAGCGACAGCGAGAGCCACAGGCACATTTTACCGGTAGATGGTGTTGCGCCACGATATCGATGCTGACCCTAAACCCGCATGCCGACATGGTTCAAATGCTAATCATTTCTGCAGAACATTCAAATGTACATGTCCTGTGAATATGAACGTCCTGTCTCTAGTAGTTCAAATTGTTCTGTTTTTTTCTGTACGTGAGTGTTTATACTGCCTTTTTTGAGTCATCAATCTCGTGATTGGTTTGATGCAGCCCGCCACGAATTCTTCTCCTGTGCCAAACTTTTCCTTTCAGAGCAGCACTTGCAACCTACCTTCAATTATGTGCTAGATTTATTCCAATCTCTGTCTTCGTGTACAGTTTTTCCCCACTACTGGCTAGACAATCCATGAAATGGTGGATTTCCCATTTCGCCCGTAACATATACAAGGTCCTCCTTGCACCATCCATCATTGGTTATTTTGCTGCCTAGGTAGCAGAATTCCTTAACTTCATCTACTTCGTGACCATCAATCCTGATGTTAAGTTTCTCGCTGTTTTCATTTCTGCTACTTCTCATTACTTTCGTCTTTCTTCGATTTACTCTCAGTCCCTATTCTCTACTCATTAGACTGTCCATTCCACTTAGCAGATCATGTGATTCTTCTTCACTTTCACTCAGGATAGCAAGGTCATCCGCGAATCGTATCACTTTTCACCTTCAATTTTAGTCCCACTCCTGAACCATTCTTTTATATCCATCATTGCTTCTTCGATGTACAGATTGAACAGTAGGGGCGAAAGACAGCATCCATGTCTTACACCCTTTTTAATTCGAGCACTTTGTTCTTGGTCGTTTACTCTTATTATTCCCTTTTGACTCCTGTACATACTGTATATTACCCCCTCTCCGTATAGCTTACCCCTATATTTCTCAGAATTTCAAACATCTTGCCCTGTTTTACAATGCCGAACTCTCTTTCCCGGTCGACAAATCTTATAAAAGTGTCTTGATTTTTCTTTAGTCTTGCTTCCATTATCAACCGCAACGTCACAATTGCCTCTCTCGTTCCTTTTGCCTTTCCTAAAGCCCAACTGATCTTCATCTAATACATCCTCAATTTTCTTTTTCGTTCTTCTGTATATTATTCTTGTCAGCAATTTGCAGTCTTCGGAATTGTGTAGATGATATTTTTGTGAAAGTCAGATCGTATGTCGCCAGAGTCTTACATTCTACACACCAACGTGAATAGCCGCTTTATATGTAACGTTATTAGCCCCTTCTGTCTTATTTGACCCTTCAGTCCGGAACCGCGCTGCTGCTACGGTCGCAGGGTCCAATCCCGCCTCGGGCATGGATGTGTGTGATGTCCGTAGGTTAGTTAGGTTTAAGTAGATCTAAATCTAGGGGACTGATGACCTCAGATGTTAAGTCCCATAGTGCTTAGAGCCATTTGAACCATTTATTTGATCCGAAGTCCTCCAAAGCTCTTTTAAATTCTGATTCTGATATTGAATCTCCCATCTCCTCTAAATCGATTCCTGTTTCTTCTTCTATCACATCAAACAAATTCCCCTCCCCCTCCCCCCATAGAGGCATTCAATGTACTCTTTCCACCTACTCGCTTTCTCGTCTGCATTTAACAGTGGAATTCCCGTTTCACTCTTAATGTTACCATCATATCATTGATTTAATTTCACCGAAGGTTATTTTGACTTTCCTGTATGCTGAGTCAGTCCTTCCGACATAATTTCTTTTTCGATATCTT
Organism: Schistocerca serialis cubense; assembly: GCF_023864345.2. Lineage (NCBI taxonomy): Eukaryota > Metazoa > Arthropoda > Insecta > Orthoptera > Acrididae > Schistocerca > Schistocerca serialis. Next base: position 468,058,146 of record NC_064639.1, read on the forward strand.
CACATTTTTGATTCAGCCATTTCGTCTTTCCTTCACTGTACTTCCTGTATATTTCATTCCTCAGTGACACGTATTTCTATATTCCTGAATTTTCCTGAACATTTTTGTACTTCCTTCTTTCATCGATCAACTGAAGTATTTCTTTTGTTACCCATGGTTTCTTCGCAGATACTTTCTTTGTACTTATGTTTTTCTTTCCAACTTCTGTGATGGCCCTTTTTAGAGATGTCCATTCCTCTTCAACTATACTGGCTACTGAGCTGTTCGTTATTGCTGTATCTATAGCCTTAGAGAACTTCAAGTGTATCTCGTCATTCTTTAGCACTTCTGTATACGACTTCTTCGCGTATTGATTGCTCCAGACTAATCTCTTGAGTTTCAGCCTACTCTTCATCACTACTTCATCGTGGTCTGTGTCCATATCTGCTACTGGGTACGCCTTCAATCTGCTACTGGGTACGCCTATCAGATTTCGGAATCACTGCCTGACTATGATGTAACGTAGCTGAAATCTGCTCGTATCTCCCGGTCTTTTCCCTCCTCCTCTTGTGATTCTTGAACATAGTTTCGCTATTACTAGCTGAAATTTATTACTGAACTCAATCAGTCTCTGCCTCTCTCATTCCTTGTTCCAAGCCCATATCCTCCTGTAATCCTTTCTTCTACTCCTTCCCCTACAACTGCTTTCCAGTCCCCCATAACTATTATATTTTCATCTCCATTCACGTATTGTATTACCCTTTTAATATCCAAATATAGTTTTTCTCTCTCTTCATCTTCAGCTTGCGACGTCAGTATGTATACCGGAACTATCGTTGTCGGTGTTGGCTTGCTGTCGACTTTGATAAGAACAACCCTGTCGCTGAACAGTTCACAGTGACACACTCTCTGCCCTACCTTCCTATTGATAACGAATCCTGCTCCCGTTATACCATTTTCTGTTGCTGTTGGTATTACGCTATACTCATTTGACCAGAAATCCTTGTCTTCTTTCCCTTTCACTTCACTGACTGCTGCTGTATCTAGATTGAGCCTTTGCATTTCTCTTTTCAGATTTTGTAGCTTCTCTACCACGTTGACACTTCTGACATTCCACGCCCCGGCTCATAGATTATTATCCTTTCTTTGGTTGTTTAGTCTTTTTCTCATGGTCGCCGCCGCCCTCCCCCCCCCCCCCCCCCCTGCCGTTGCAGTCCCGGTGATCCGAATGGGGGACTATTGCGGAATCTTTCGCCAATGGAGAAATCGTCATGAGTCTTTCGTCTTTAGAGGTAGTTTCCCATCCTAAGGAGAAGAGAGTGCCCTGAACCTCCACCCTCTTTGACAACGCCGTTGGCAGAATGAGGGTGGATGAGTTGCTTTTCCCTAAGGTTCTCCCTATGAATCTGAATCTTACATCTGCTTTTTCCACTGTTTGTTTTATATGGTCATTGGAACTATAGTTACCCCTGAATGCTTTGCGTTAGATACTGTTTGGAGGAAATTGTCATCAGTAGTGTAGTTGCACAGCAGTGGATTTCTTTTTCTATGTATGTGCACTGTGTTACATTTCTTCCCGCTCAGGTTCAACTGCCAGAGCCGTCACAAGTCATCAGTCCACTGTAGATCATTCTGCACGTCGATAGTGTCTTCTGGAGCCGGCCGGAGTGGCCGTGCAGTTCTAGGCGCTACAGTCTGGAGCCGAGCGACCGCTACGGTCGCAGGTTCGAGTCCTGCCTCGGCCATGGATGTGTGTGATGTCCTTAGGTTGGTTAGGTTTAATTAGTTCTAAGTTCTAGGCGACTGATGACCTCAGTTGTCGCATAGTGCTCAGAGCCACTTGAACCATTTGTCTTCTGGTGTTGCGACTTTTCTATAGAAAAACGCATCATCTGCTAACAGGTCTTAAAGTGCTTGTAACGCTTTCTACTTGATCATTTATATACATCGCAAACAGTAACTGTCCTATTACACTTCCCTGGGATAATGTAGAAATTACCTTTACATCTGTCGATTTTGTTCCGTTAAGGGTGGTGTGTTGAATTCTGTCTGCAAGGAAGTCTTGAATGGAGTCGCAAACCTGGTCCGATACTGGGTAAGCTCGTATTTTCTTCACTAACAGGCAGTGCGGGACGGTGTCAAATGCGTTGATGAAGTCAAGGACAACGGCATCAACCTATTATAAGATATTGTGGTTCGAAACTGGAATAAGGATGGAAAAAGATAGGTTCAAATGGTTCAAATGGCTCTGAGCACTATGGGACTCAACTGCTGTGGTCATAAGTCCCCTAGAACTTAGAACTACTTAAACCTAACTAACCTAAGGACAGCACACAACACCCAGCCATCACGAGGCAGAGAAAATCCCTGACCCCGCCGGGAATCGAACCCGGGAACCCGGGCGTGGGAAGAAAAAGATAGGAGTTTACTAGCAATCCTGCGAGGAGCGTTGAGGAGCGAGTGCGATGCTGATATAGAAAGCAATGGAATATGCCTTTGTTAGTGTCATAATGGAAAGGTTGTAGTAGCTGAAACCTTCCCGCAATCTGAATATTGCGGTCTTTGCGTGGTATCTTTCTGCTTCTTTTACACTATTTTAAGATGGTAATAACTCGGTTTAGAGATGTACCAAAACGTCTCTTAGAACGAGAGCTGTAAGGGCGCACTGGTATCAAACGGAACTGCTAGAAAGTTTATTCTTATCAACCTTTGCTACGGACGGGCAGTTTCGCAGCTGCAGAACGTCGGGGAATCTGGAGCCGCGAGTCGTAAGCAAAGCTGCGGAAGATCCGGCTTCCCAGCGAACCGTTTACAGAACTGAAAGTTGTATAAAGGCATAAGTAAGGGAATAAACTAGATTCGAGTCGCCAGTCGAAACAAACAGCGCGGGAGCGCCTGGCTAATGGTCGCGATAAACAAGGCAGGTGAGTGGCGGCGCGGCGCGTGACGTCAGCTGGAGAATGGATGTGTGTCAGTGGCGGCAGGTGTATATTTGGAGACCTCCGCTCTGCCGCCGCTGCAGCCTGGTACCGCCGCGGGCGACTCGCGCGCTTCTGGGCAGGCGGGCCGAGACACCTCACCGCTTGGTACAGGGGTACGGGACAATCGTTTCGCCTACATAGCTACTCTGTTCTCCTGGTACCAGTATCACTTCCCCCTTCATTGTTCCATTCGCGAATCGTGCGAGGAAAGAAAGAATGTCGGTAAGCCTCCGTATGAGTTACAATTACTCTGATTTTTCCGACAAGGTCATTTCTAGAGACGTATGAATAATTGATATTTCGCCTGGCTGCTCCCAGAACGTATCCTCTCGGGGCTTCAAGAGCAATTGTTTGCACATCACTCTATTGTAGCGTCTAGCACTGAAACTGGATTGAGCATCTCCGTAACGCTTTCAGGCTTACTAAATGAACCCGCTGCTAAATTCTATATAGTCCCGAAAATAAGGCACTATTCTTACCAAATTTCACCATCGAAAGGTTGGGATTTGTCTAACTTCCGGTTTTTTCCGTGACCAATATGGTTCAAATGGCTCTAAGCACCGTGGGACTTAACATCTGAGGTCGTCAGTCCCCTAGAATTTAGAACTACTTAAACCTAACTAACCTAAGGACATCACACACATCCATGCCAGAGGCAGGATTCGAACCTGCAGTCGCGTGGTTCCGGACTGAAGCGCCTAGAACCGCTCGGCCACTGCAGCCGGCTGACCAAGATGTAAAGAAATTATACTCATTTGCACCAAAGAACTGCCGTCTTACCGAGTCTGGCGGCAAGCCACTCTACTACGCAACAATGCAAACTTTTACCGGTGTTATACTGGCATTGACACTGTGTAGGTCAATCTATCGTTTTCTTCGCTTATAATTCAGTTTCAGTTAGATACTGGTAAGAAAGCCTGGTTTATACCGATATTTTTAATGACAATTATCAAACCAAGGAATTGTTAGTTTGAAACTTACAGTTGTGCGCTATGCCAAAATCACTACCAACAGATAGATGAGAAAAAAGTATGGACTGGACGAATCTAATGTTCGACGTTGCTTCAGAATAAAAATGGAAGAAGGCAGCTAACAATGAGAAAATCATGATGTAAGGAAGCATTTCGCTAACAACTGCTAAAATTGTTGTTTATTAAAACACAGCCGGTTTCGCGGCTTGAAACCGCAACAGGTGCAACTTACATGGTGAAAAGCAAAGTACAGTGTCACCACATTTTGTGGATTTTAAAATTAATAAAGGAATGTCTAAAATATACTTAGAACGTTGAAATATCGTAGGCATACCCATCGCTGCTAGATAAATTTACTGTTCAGAGAATATCGTTAATACTACTGCGAGCGAAAGGTAAAGAAGACGCGCTCCATTCTTTAAAATTTGCCTACATCTATAAGTAAAAATAAAATGTGTTATAGTGAGCTGACGCTAAAAGATTTTACAAAGCGACCTGGATTGTCGATAAAAAAATTATCAATGCTAACATGATTAGTCGCGGTGGTATGCAAATTACTATGTGGGAAGTACCTGTATAATGTGGCAGTGTCTTACCAGTGCGCCAGCAGGGCAGCACGGTGCAGGGCAAGGCGAAAGCGGCGCGCACAAACAACAGAGACTAGTTGGCTGGCGCAACGGGAGCTGTTCGTGTGAACAGTGCGACGTCGTAAGCTCATGACTAGGAGCGCTGGGTCGCTACCTTTACAAGCGAGAGTAATATAGAATTTTATTACATACTGACACCTAATCATACAAACAATCAAAATTAGCCAGACTCATTTTTCCTTGTGCCTGAGCTTTCTGCCTAGATCTGAAAATACGCTGGAATCCTGAAAATACGCTGAATCGTGTTTTTAGATTTCATACGTCTGGAAATTTTTTCGGAAAGTTGTGTTAAATAAATATAATAAATAAGGTGTATACTGAATTACCTGCAATGATTTCCCTAAGAAATACTAGGACAAACAGGAAGGTCATTTCAAATAAGATTTCAGAAACACTTTAACTTAAAAAATCCACGATCGGCATTAAGAGCGCAGTGACACGAACTGGGGCACAGCATCACAAGCCCTTCAGAAAATTTAAAAATAGTTCACAAAACAGAAAAACGCCATATTTTGAATATGTTAGAGGAAGTAAAAATATTTTAGACATAAGAAGGAAAACGCACAGTTCATGTTGAATAAGCACTTGGAATTAAAGCATCATAGCACTAAGGGCGATTCTGATTGTTTGTATGATTAGGTATTAGTATGTAATAAAATCCTGTATTACTCTCGCTTGTAGAGGTAGCGACCCAGCGCTCCTAGTCATGAGCTTACGACGTCGCACTGCCAACACGAATAGCTGCCGTTCCGCCAGCCAGCTGGTCTCTCTTTGTTGTAGGAGCGCGCCGCTTTCGCCTAGCCCTGCAACGTGCTACCCTGCTGTTGACGCTGGTGAGACACTGCCACCTGATACTGCCCACACAGTAATTTGTGTGGTGATGCGACTAATCATGTTAGCAGTGATAATTTTTTATCGCCAATCCAGCCCCCTTTTTAAAAACTTTCAGCGTCTGTTCACTATAAAATATTTTCTTTTTTTCAGATGCAAGCAAACTTAAAAAATGGAGCACGTCTTCTTTACCTTTCGCTCGCCATAGTATTGACGATATTCTCTGAACACTAAATTTAACTAGCAGCAATGGGTATGCCTATGTTATTTTAACGTTGTGAGTATATTTTAGACATTTCTTTGTTAATTTTAATATCCACAAAATATTGTGACACTGTACTTTGCTTTTTACCGTGTAGGTTGCATCTGATGATGCGGTTTTAAGCCGCGAAACCGGTTGTGTTTTAATAAACAATAATTTTACCAGCTGTTAGCAGAGTTTTTCCTAACGTCATGCGGTTGCCCGGAATATGAAATAGTGTGTAATGGAAAAATCATTCAGGGGGCCGAGATGTAGCAATTATCTGGAACTTGAAGCTATGGTCCTTCCCTATGTACGAGATAAAAGGTTTGATGCCTGTCTCACGAGAAGTAATCCAACTGAAGGCACTGGAAATCACATGAGTCATAAACGTGCCACAAGGTGAACTGCGTGCGAGTAGCGAGTATTAGTTGGTGTCGTTAGCTCATGCGGAGAAAGGGGCTGGCTCTCCGACGAGTAGTACACTAACACACACAGTGCCAGCAGATTTCGTGGAGAAATCATGAACTTCCAGCAGTACATCATCCAGTTGCGAAGTTGTCGCTCATGTCGTTTTCTTCACATTGACAATGTGGTGTCACCGCCAGACACCACACTTGCTAGGTGGTAGCTTAAATCGGCCGCGGTCCATTTAGTACATGTCGGACCCGCGTGTCGCCACTGTGTGATCGCAGACCGAGCGCCACCACAAGGCAGGTCTCGAGATACGATATAGCACTCGACCACAGTTGTACGACGACTTTGCTAACGACTACACTCACGAAGCCTTTCTCTCATTTGCCGAGAGACAGTTAGAATAGCCTTCAGCTAAGTCCATGGCTACGACCTAGCAAGGCGCCATTAACCGTATCTGAAGATAGTCTTATTTGTATTATCAAGAGCGATGTACAACAAGGATAGAATAAAGTTAAGTATTCGAGGTGCTGCATACTTTTCTTATTAGCATTCAATACTTATCCTGTTCCAGAATTCACGCCCGTCTGCGTTAGATAGCTTCCTTTTCGGCCTCCTCTGTCTACAAGGTGTTGGCACATTTACCAACACATCAGACAATGCTGACAAAACGCCAGCGTTTTCCGACATGTCGACCGGTACGGTAGTAGACATGGAAGGTGTAGAAGGTATCCCATTAAGAGGAACGCGAAATAATAATAAAAAAAACAAGATTAACTTTTATGTCAGCTCTCTTTGGGGAAAGTTACCCTTTACGCCACTCTGAAGAGTAAAACTGCAGCCAAAGGAACCTTTCCTATAGGCTTAGTGACTGGCTGCCAAGAAGCGGACTGGATGACAACGCAACGCATTGTTGACTGACTGTTTACTGTTTGGAATCACAGACCTGTGCCACTGCTTCCTAACAGAACCGTGCCAGTTTTGCATGCTTTTAAGGGACATATAAATGCTACAGTAAAAGATAAACTTCCTCCACTAAAAAGACAGACTTTTAATAGTTGGAGGATTGACTACTATACTAGAGGAGCTAGAAGTGGTCATAAACATTCCGTTCAAGGACAACCACCGAAAAAGTATTCATATTGGTTCCTGGAAAAAGATGATGTCCTTACACCATCTGGTAGGACTAAGAAGTCATCAGTCACCTAAGGTCCGCTACACATTTTTAATCTGCCAGAAAGTTTGAAACCTACGCCATTCTTTTTTTTTTCTTTTTAGGTATTCCTTATCTCCCTTTTAATTCTACTTGGATTGTGTCGTAGATGCCGAGCAATACTGAAGAATAGGTTCACCCAGTTTTTTCGTAGATCAGTTCTTTCTTGGACTAGTTAAGTTTTCTTAGGATCTCACTCTGGCATCTGCTTTTACTACATATAGTTTAATGTGGTTATTCCTCCTTGTAACGGAATACGTGAAGTCTTTATAGTGGTCTGCTATCATGGTGCACTTACACACAACTTCCTCTTTTCTGGATCACACTTTATTTCTTTTCATAATGCATTTTACCAGTGTACATTTACGTTTACGTACCTACTCCACAACCCACTGCATGGTGTATGGCATAGGGTACCTTGCGCCACCACTAGTCATTTCCGTTCCTGTTCCACCTGCGAAGAGAGGGAGGGAAAAGTGACTGTCTGTAAGGATCCATACGAGTCCTAATCTATCTTGTCTTCCTGGCCTTTATGCAAAACGTACACAGGGGCAGTAGAATCGTTCTGCCGTCTGCTTCAACTGCCAGGTCTCTAAATTTTCTCAAGAGTGTTCCACAAAAAGAACACCATCCATGGGTTTCCAGTTGAATTCAAGAAGCATCTCCATATTACTCTCCTGTTGAGTGAACCTAACGGTAACAAATCCCTCAGCCCGTCTCTTAATAGATGCGATGTATTCCTTTAATCCGAACTAGTGCGGACCCGAAATCACCGAGCAGTACTGAAGAATGGTTTGCAGCACTTTTACATAGGCGATTTCCTTTACAGATGAACCACATTTTCCTAAAATTCTCCCACCAAATCGAAGACTACCATCCACCCCCACCGCTACAGTCCTTCATTCCATATCGCTGCCACCCCCTCGTAAGATAAAAGAGAAATAAACATCGATACACGTTATTTCACGTATTACTAGAAAAACGTGCTCACAGACCGATGAAAGAGAAATACAGTGAGAGATATGGAAGATGTGTATCAGTAACTTAAAGAATCAGTACAAAGTATCACGTCAAATAGTACATGTCTGTAGCGAATACAAGCATATACCGGCTGTAACAAAATCATAGGTGCGAAAGTAAATTTTTGAGAAAGTGCATTTTTCATTCGCCACCAGTTGGCGCTCCAAACACAAGGAAAGGGCACTCTACTTTAAAAGAGGTAAAATAGCTTTAAACATAAGTAAAAAGTAACTCACATTAAAAGTATATTTTACATTTGTGTTTCCATATTTCAGTAAACAATAAATGACATTTGTTGACAGATCTCGTAAACCCTTAACACTTTAGGTTGCTCCTCATAGATTCTCCTAAATATTTTATTGTTGCCAAAGGTTTAATGTGAATAGTGTGGTCGAACAGTAACGGGACTTTCTGCCTATTTATGCGCAGTGCGTTACATTTAATTGCGTTCAGGTCCCACTGTCAGTTCGGGTGTAGTAAGCATCGATCACTCTAGAAAGAGTTGCGCTCTACTAAATCAGTTCGGCGGTTTCGGTGCACTACACAAATGTCGTAGTAAATGGTAAAATTATTCGTAGTATTGGTAGCATTGGTAGGAAAGAAACAAATGAATCTGTAAGAGAGATACTGGGAGTCGACGATTTCTCTTTGTTCTTTTGTTTGTTTGGCTGTTTGTTTTGCACATATTTAGAATGTCATATCATTAGTGTTCGTCCATTGGGTACTTTATATCCTTACAGGATATAAATTGCAAGTTATAAGTAATAAAAATTAGTCGATCGCGTAACTTCTAATTTTTATGAAAACAAACCAATTATTTTTGATGTAAGTAGCGTTTACATGCACAAACGAAACTTTTGTTATTTTGCATTCAATAGAACGTTCCTCAGCATGGTTAAAGGCAAGAGTTTCCTGTTAGTACTGATAAGTGCGAAGCTGTTTTTATGGATAATAGAAACATGTTTTGTGTAAGTTGGATGAAGTATCGAAATGATGTTTGATATGATTTTGTAATGCGTTACTTTTGTTTTACCTTTTTGTTGAGGAAACTGCGTATTCTAGCGCTATACGATAAATCCATATTTTTTTATTTTACTACAACATCCCTTTATTTTACCTTACAAATCGACAATTTTCGAAGAAAACCTGAATCAAACATTGACAAATTCATTTTTGCTGTAATTAGTGTTTATTTTTCTGTCACAGACAGAAGGATAACCCCAATGTAGAACGAAAATGTTTCTTTCATTGGTTATATGGCCTTTTATATTCTCTTACTCAGTTTGTAGACGGTTAACCACTTCCGTTTTTTGGGGAAATGTATTAAGACACTGATCGCATATAGGTCAAGAAAGCGATCGTTAAGAGGTAACGCCCTATAGGTATGCAACACGCTTCACATACAGGTAAAGCAGCTACGATCTCAACTGACCAAAGCTACTAGGAAAGCTACCATATTCTATGTTTACTTATAAAAGTCTACAATAGCCTACTATAGTTTTATAAGTCTATTCTTAGGTCTTCCTGTATTATGCTAGAGTTTCCCAGTGCTGCAGTTTTCCTATATGCAACAGCATCATCCCCAAATAGCAACATTTGTTTTACCAGTATCTGGTATTAACAGCTGGATGTGACACTGGAAATACTAAATACTGTCCAAATCATGAGTCCTTGTACAGGGAAGAGACGACACCTTAGGCAGATGGATGTAAACAAGTGCCCAGGAAAAAGATACATAGGGCGGTCGAGAAAGAGCTGGAGCTAATCGTGTAAAGTCGGAAGAAGGCACATTTCCTAAACCTTGAAGTTCAGAAGAAAAAGAGGATGAAGAGGCAACGAGGAATGTGTAATAGATGTTGAGGAAACTGCCCTAAATTTACCTTTTTCTAATTTTGTTTAGCGTTAATCTCATAATTTTTACAAGGGGTCGTCCAATGTTGACGACTATTTTTCAAAATTACTAAGTGCTAGGTTTTTGAAAATAATTGTTTTATAATAACTTTTAATTATTTTTTCTGAGAGTGTAAGGTGGCTATAATTTCGCACCTTACAAGAACTCATCCACATACTTTGCTGTGATCTACAAACACAATTAGATATCATGTGTTAGGTAGTACATCATATATATGAATATATAAAGGAGACTGACATTGTCACGTACGTCTTGTAAATAATTGTTAACGCTTATTGCATGAAAGGTGACGGAGTGTCTTTATTATAAAAACGGCATAATGAATGATTGCCTATACTAATAGAGTCTGGAACGCCAGTGGAGATGAAACGGCAGGCAGAAATGAATCTCTCGGTGGAAGGCCCGCACAGGAAGTAGCTAGACAGATGTCGTGGCACCTGAGCTCTGGAGCACAATAGGGTGACGGCCGGCTGCTATTGCAGTAGGGGCTGGAAGGATAACCGGATAATATTTCCGAAAGCTGAAAATCTTGGACGCAGGTGAGATGAACAGAGAAGCAGCACCTCGGAAACCACAAAGCTGGGTTATTTACACGGATTTTTACTCAGAAGCGTACCATTGTACGAGTATTGATTTTCCTCGCAAATTTCCCGCGCTGGACGACAAAAGACTAAAATATGTTTGGTCGGCGTTTGGAAGAATCTGTAGAGAGGGAGAATATACCGTGGTTTCGGGAATACGATTCGTTTTCGGAATTACGATGGTGGGGAGCCAAGCCTTGCTGGGAAGCCAGCGCTCGAGAGACGAGGTCTCTCGATATCAGTTTTGTTGGGACAGACGGACTTGGTGTCTTTGCTCTCAGGAAAGTTTATACACTCCTGGAAATTGAAATAAGAACACCGTGAATTCATTGTCCCAGGAAGGGGAAACTTTATTGACACATTCCTGGGGTCAGATACATCACATGATCACACTGACAGAACTACAGGCACATAGACACAGGCAACAGAACATGCACAATGTCGGCACTAGTACAGTGTATATCCACCTTTCGCAGCAATGCAGGCTGCTATTCTCCCATGGAGACGATCGTAGAGATGGTGGATGTAGTCCTGTGGAACGGCTTGCCATGCCATTTCCACCTGGCGCCTCAGTTGGACCAGCGTTCGTGCTGGACGTGCAGACCGCGTGAGACGACGCTTCATCCAGTCCCAAACATGCTCAATGGGGGACAGATCCGGAGATCTTGCTGGCCAGGGTAGTTGACTTACACCTTCTAGAGCACGTTGGGTGGCACGGGATACATGCGGACGTGCATTGTCCTGTTGGAACAGCAAGTTCCCTTGCCGGTCTAGGAATGGTAGAACGATGGGTTCGATGACGGTTTGGATGTACCGTGCACTATTCAGTGTCCCCTCGACGATCACCAGTGGTGTACGGCCAGTGTAGGAGATCGCTCCCCACACCATGATGCCGGGTGTTGGCCCTGTGTGCCTCGGTCGTATGCAGTCCTGATTGTGGCGCTCACCTGCACGGCGCCAAACACGCATACGACCATCATTGGCACCAAGGCAGAAGCGACTCTCATCGCTGAAGACGACACGTCTCCATTCGTCCCTCCATTCACGCCTGTCGCGACACCACTGGAGGCGGGCTGCACGATGTTGGGGCGTGAGCGGAAGACGGCCTAACGGTGTGCGGGACCGTAGCCCAGCTTCATGGAGACGGTTGCGAATGGTCCTCGCCGATACCCCAGGAGCAACAGTGTCCCTAATTTGCTGGGAAGTGGCGGTGCGGTCCCCTACGGCACTGCGTAGGATCCTACGGTCTTGGCGTGCATCCGTGCGTCGCTGCGGTCCGGTCCCTGGTCGACAGGCACGTGCACCTTCCGCCGACCACTGGCGACAACATCGATGTACTGTGGAGACCTCACGCCCCACGTGTTGAGCAATTCGGCGGTACGTCCACCCGGCCTCCCGCATGCCCACTATACGCCCTCGCTCAAAGTCCGTCAACTGCACATACGGTTCACGTCCACGCTGTCGCGGCATGCTACCAGTGTTAAAGACTGCGATGGAGCTCCGTATGCCACGGCAAACTGGCTGACACTGACGGTGGCGGTGCACAAATGCTGCGCAGCTAGCGCCATTCGACGGCCAACACCGCGGTTCCTGGTGTGTCCGCTGTGCCGTGCGTGTGATCATTGCTTGTACAGCCCTCTCGCAGTGTCCGGAGCAAGTATGGTGGGTCTGACACACCGGTGTCAATGTGTTCTTTTTTCCATTTCCAGGAGTGTAGTTAGAACAGTTTGGCACTGTACTGTTGCGAACCTCTACGATTCTGGATTTCACCCCCGGGTTGGAAGTCGTCGTTGAGTACGCAGCATTCATCACTTCCTCTGCCTATACTTACGCTGAGACGTTGTCTGAACTCCTTGTGGCTGGGAGTTCGCATTTCTCGTCTGTAGAACACAGAGAGGAGAAGACAGTATTAGAGTGTATTAGTCAGAGGACCGCCTTCTGCCGTCCTAGTGTTTGAAAGAGTTTTTATTTTTGTGGCTGGAGTTCTTCCATCGACGCAGACGTGTACGAGAACCAGCACGCCGACGCACCAGACGGTGATATCGCAAATTGCTTCGGCTTATTAGGGCTATAAAGCTAAACAGCTGTGATCACGTTAGTTCATTTCCGCTGAGGTTCCACACCACCATAGATCACTTTGAAAGTAGTGTCTTCTAATTTTTGGTGCGTATATGATGTCAGGCATTTCGCGTTATTGATATTAGATCGTGCGCTCATAACAAGGGGCAGAGCTGGTAGCTATTGATTAGTAATTTTACTAATGTAAACTTTGTAATATAAGGTTTTTTTAATCTACAATAAATATATAAGCAGGAACAACGTTTCTCATTTAGTAGGATTAGTTACCTTCATCATCCTTTTATGTTTAGATTGTAATTATTAGAATTAAGAGATCCTAAGATCTGCTTCAGGGGGTAGTCAGACAGGGCCAAATCTTCATTTTAACGTGTATTATTCTTCGTTGCGCACAGTCATTTTATACCCGCCTGGAGTAGCATCTTGGAAGAGTAAATTGCGATGATATGTAACATTATAAAGCAATTATCACACGGTCGTAAAACTTAATTTTTTACTATTTTATATTTTTTTAAATAAAAAAGGGCGTCGGTTTTTTAAACTTTTCTATATTGTTATCCAATTGATACTAAATTTACTTTTGGAGCAACATCTCATGGCAATGATGGGAGCAACGAGCTGGACAGCTATAGAGGGGGGCACTGTCTGGCGGGAAAAGCACTAAACAGCTGCCGCAGCTTCAGAGAGCAGCCAAGCTCGTCCAGAATCTATACCTCTATTTTCTGTGCGTATCATGTCTCCTCCTGCGTTTTTCTGTGTGAATTCTAGTCTCAGGAACTACTAATGGATTTTGATACAGTTCGCACTAATGTGTTGATTAATAAGGAAGGTTGTGTATAATTTGTTATCATTACGTCAGACAAGTAGTCCAGCCGTAGGTACTTGGTGCTGCCGTGCGACGGTGGGACTAGTCGCAAAGAGTTGAACTAAAATTTTCTGGTAAGTTCTTATGGGACTAAACTGCTGCGGTCATCGGTCCTGGGCTTACACACTACTTAATTTAACTTACACACCCATGCCCGAGGGAGGACTCAAACCTCAGACGGGGGGGAGCCGCGCGAACCGTGACAAGGTGCCCCAAACCGTGCGGCTACCCCACACTGCCTGTTGTGCTAAAATGTGATCTTTATCGGCCTCTACGTCAATGTAATATAATTTACGAAGTCCGACTTCAGTAAGCGATAACTCAGGCCAGTCCCAAACCTAACATCAGGGCCCCAGCGGACCGAACAGATTGATTTACGATATTTTAATATCCGCGGTTTCAGATGCGGACAAAATAATCTCGGATATTGATAAGGGACTTGCGGATGCGCATAATATTTTTTTTATTCGGCAGACTGCCACCAGCACAGTAATGGAGTGTGCAGTGGAGACGAATGTCCTGCAGGAAACGAAGGGTACTGCAGTGGACGGTGATGTCAGAAACTACGATGAGATTGTAACGGTAGATAGAAAGAAGTGGAGGGGCGTGCTAAATCAGCCGAAAGACAGGCGACAGAAACAATACGGCAGTGACGGCCGGCTGCAAAGGATTGTGCCGCGGCAAAGAAAACAGCGCCAACTGTTTGCGGCCGTTTGCGAAGTGCCTCCCCGAGGCGCGCTGAATCAGCGGCGCGGCGCCTCGGCTGGGGGAAGGCGGCAAGGAGGGCGTGGCCTGATTGTCCCGGGGGAGCGGCCCGGCCTCGCCCCGCACACAACCTGAATGCGGCTCATTTTAATTTTCCCAGCGGGGGCGCCGCCTTCCCCTGGCTGCGCCTCTCGCTGGGGGCGCACTTCCTTGACGCAATCAGCGGGCGACGCCAAAGGCTGCCGCCGCCGCCGACTGTGGCGCAGCTGCGTTCCTCTGGTTCATCGCGCGACTTCTTCCGTCTCAAGTGGCGCGGCCTGCTCAAGTGTGCCGCCTCATTGATTGAGACGGCGCCCTCTATGTGAGGGCGCTGGAGACGGAGGCGTCATTAGCGACGGAACACCTGCGGTTACTGTTCGTGCCAAGAGCTGCACGAGTACAGAAGCTTTCGCTTTGTAAGTGCGCATGCTGGACGAAATAATGCGAACCACTCTCCCTTCCGTCTCGCACTCCCCCTCCCCCCCACCCCGCAACCCGCATCCATCCCCCTAGTCTCCATCACACACTCCTCTCCCTTCTCCTGTTTAGCGTAGTAAGAGAAAATCCTCCTCTAGATCGATACACGTAACGGCTGAAGGGCGATTGATAGGATTTTACACCATCTCTAAGGAATTGGTCAAATACTCTGAGAACTGCAGGAGAAGCGTATGAGGTTCAGTGGCAGTTAACCTCCCGTTATCTGGAAAAGGAAGACTGGGTTTGAATAAAATCATTTTGATTAACTGGCCGCCTCATTATGAAACTCTGACACAACTAAAATAATATCGTTTCGACCGTCTTTGGAACGGTCCTCTTCAGGCTAATAACTGCTAGCTTCTGGTAAATGATCTTCCCCTGTGAACGATCTTATTTAGGTTTTCAGGTGGCTGCCAACGTCTCATGTTGGGATGTCACTGGACAACTGGAAGTACAGATCGCTACGCAGGGGAGGCTGTTCGGTAGTGCAGAGGACTGCAGTGCAATGGTTGCTACAGACGGGTTGAAAAGCCGTTCTTGTAGTTTTGAGACCGGCATACAGATCCCCCACTTGGGCTTCTGGTAATGATCTTCACCTGTGAACGATCTTATTTAGCCCTTTAAAGTCAGTACCGATATTAGACTGTTGTTTATTTACAGTGTTGCATTTACACTTACAGAATCATGATTTCGGCTTCAAAGTGCCTTTATCAAGTATTTTAAGCGTTATAAATTGCCTGGGATGGCATAATGTCGTACTAAAATACACTATTAGTATTTTAGTACGACAGTATGTCATCCCAAGCAATTTATAACGCTTAAAACACTGTTAATGGCACTTTGAAGCCGAAATCATGATTGTGTAACACTGTAAATAAACAACAGTGTAATGGCGGTACAGACTTTAAAGAAATATATTATGACTATGGCCCCGCATTATGAAAAAAAAAAAAATTATTAGATCTTATTTAGGGAAGGTGGCTGCCAACGTAGCATGTTGGGATGCGACTGGACAACTGGAAGTATAGATTACTATGCAGGGGACGCTGTTCGATCTCTTCGATAGTGTAACGGACTGGAGAACAACGATTGCTACAGACGGGTGGAACAACCGTTCTTCTAGTTTTCAGAATGGCATACAGATCCCCTACCTGGGCTGTCTGCATTCGACGTGTCGGTGAGGGCTACAGCAGTCCGTCAGTGGAGTGAGGTAGCTACAGGAAGACAGACGGCGTGCACGTAAACTCTTTATTGTTCCAACAAGCTTAGAGAAACTACAGGTACGTGACCTCATCTGGTGATGCAGCCTGCCATGTGTCCACGGCGTACATGCTCCACAGATGTGTTTGGGCATCGATCTGTGGCTAACGTGTAGCGATGCTGAGCTATCTTGGGTGGTCAGAGCGGCAGCATGGTGGCTCTGTCGTGATGACACAACAGGACATGAGACAGTGGGTGCCAGTCAGCTGACACTGGTGCAGCAGTCCCTCAGGCTGTACCAGTTGGGCTTAGAAGAGTGGTTCATGGATCTTGTGACTACAACCTTTAGTTGGCCAGCGATACAGAGTCAGCTGCAGGGCAAAATGAGACTAGGCAGCAGGAATGGCTAGTTGGTGATTTGCCCAGTTTGTGGCGAAGGAACCATTCTGGTATGATGCCCGGACTTGGCAGCGGTTTGCACTGGCGGGTGCTGCAATACCCTGGTGGGTAGGAGCCTCAGGTCAACCATTGGTGCACCAGGTCGCAGATGGACCCCTTGGCAAGCAGTCCTGCCGGGATAACGGCAGAGTGGCGGCGACCTCTTAGCAGAGGCCGACTCTATGATGAATGACGGTGACTCGCTGCTGAGATGCATGCCCGGCCCTGCTGGATGGCCAGTATTTGTTCAGACTGAAACGGGTTTGTTATGGTACTGCAGCTGGAGAAGTCATGTACGCCGTATGCCAGAGAGTTCCTGGTTATCGTAATCATATGGCTACTGACTGGCCGGCAGATGGTGACACCTGGTGAATGCCATGACACAAAGCTGGGTCAGCGTAGCGCTGTAAGTGGCCTTGTCAGCTCTACGGCATTAAGCCCATCCGCCTATGTTCATGCTGCTCAGTTTTATGTATTGCCAGCGCGACTCAGCCAGGGGACTGGTAGGTTATTGGGCATCGGGGTAGTATTTTTCATCAGCGAACCTTGATGTCTCATGGAAATTCTCTTGCGGCAGTTGATTAGTACATCGAACCCCGCTGAAGTCAACGTATTGCCGCTGGACTACGATTGCTGCACCCAGGATTTCCGTAACTTGTAGCCAGCCTCCCTGTTCATGTCGTTAGGATGTTTATTTATTTCGACAATCCCTTTTATTTTTCGCATCCACGGCTGCCAAGCGAGCACAACAGGATCTTGAAAATTAATAGAGGGGTCACAGTCCTGATGGTGTTCAGCTATAGCCGACTTGTTGAGCTGCCCCAGTCGCACGTAGCACTCATGCTCTGACACCCGATTTCGTCAACATAGGATTTGCTGCATTCACATCGAAATTTGTAGACGTCTGCAATACGGAATCTTTCGTGGATCTCAACAGATTTCTGATATTCTGCCTCATCTGTGATATTTGTTTAATTTCTCTGCAGCACTTGACCTATGTGGTCGTTGACGTCTCTAAAACAAGCTAAATTAGCAATTGATTATCTTCTCTCTATCTCATAGCTCGTTGCATGTTCTTCTTGATATATACATACGCATGGAATGTTGTCCAGAGCTCGTTCAGTTCCTGCTGGAGATTTTCAGCATCGCTAATCAGATGAGCTTAGGCTGTCAGCATATGTAAAGCTTTTGTTTTGTGCTGGATGGTGGCGCAACTCCGCATCCAGATATCTGTTAGTATGCATCGATTTCCTATAAACTTCATGTCCTAGTTTCCATCATATGTTCTTCACACCTATACATTCAGAAAAGAAATCCAACGCTATTTTCGATTTGTAGCAGGAACTGTATGTTTTATGTAAGGTACTGAGATGCTGATGAAATCTGCATAGTTATGCTGTGCGGAACATGTCATCCACATACCTCATCCAACAATTTTGGCGTAGTTGGACGGAATTCGGCGCTGTCTCTGAATGCTTCCTTGAATACGTCAGCTGCTACGGATGAAGGGGGGAGCTAATTGCCACTTTGTCTGTCTGCTCATAAAATTTGCCATGCCACGGAAGATATGATGGTGACAAGCATAACTTCAGCAAGTCGGAGAAGTCTGGTGGTATTCACTCCTGTTGGACAAAGCTGACATTTATATCCATAGCTAGTATTTCTGTTCCCGAGAACATGTTCCTGGGAACAGAAATTTTCATATGGGACTCCACGTGACCAACCACGTGGGCCAGATGTTTCGCCAAATACTATGTGGACGAATTGAACACATTGACGATCAATATTCCTCATGCACCTTTGGTAACCCATATATAATTGGTGACACCGGAAACTTCGTTTTGAGCCCCTTGACTGTGTCAGCAACAATGGCAGAATTACAAGAATTACAAGAATTTGATGGGCGTTCCCGTGCGCGGGAGTGTAATTCTGTTCGATCCTTTAACGGTTTTCTAGGCGAGTGTAGCGTTTTAGGATGTGCAAATGTTCGATAGGACGAGGTAGCTTATCTTAGAGAGTAGAGCCATTAATTATCTGAAGGTAGGGTTCACTGAGTGAGGGATTAGACGAGATATTACTGAGGCAAGTAAATTATACAGGGCGTCCGACAAAGGGGTGTACACTGTTTGAACGTTAATATCTGAGAAAGTATTAATGATAACCTGACCCAATCGTGATTATATGTTGCTCTTATGACTAGCGGGTGTAGGCATTTATTTGTTTTTGTTGTGTTTATGTTCAGTTACCAGTAAATGGAAACTTATCCTTGGAGCAGAGAAAATTGATTTTGAAGTGTTACTGGCAATGTGAAAACATGAAAGAAGTGTAGAAACGATGGCGGCTTTGTCATTTATACCAGTAACGTAATTACGCCATATATTTGAGAGGAAAGGAAGAGTACGTGACCTGAAGAAGGGACAGTATGCCAGGAAGAAATCAGCAACATCCCAAAACAACTCCATATGGCAAGCTGTTCGTGAATTAGGTGTAAGAAAATCGAGAGTTAATCGCATTTTAACGCAAGCAAAGTAGAAACGCTCTATTCTCTGGTTGCTTCCGAGATGAATAGGACGATCCGGATAGCCGCCTCGAACTTTCTGAATGGATTTGCAATAATGAACAATTCACTGCTGTCATTGTTCGGTCTCATGAGGAGACTTTTAAATTAAATGCAACCATCAATCGCCGTAACTGTGTATACTGGGCAAAAAATAACCCCATATTACTTTAGAACGATCTGTTAATCATCCTGAGTTATTAGTGCGGTGTGATATGTCTGTCAGAAGACTTACAGGGCCATTAGTGACAGGAAGAATTATGGTAATGCAATACATCGGCGCTCCATAAAACGCCCATAAGGGATTAAGTGGAAAGACTGGGCCTTGGGGGAAGGGAGAATTTCATTCAAGTTTTACTGCACACAAAGTTTTATTCATGTAAACAATTAATTCAAATAAGAAATACAATAAAAAGTTTTACCAAACGTGTGGTTATCAGATATCTAAACAGGCCAGTTTTGTCCTTGAGACAATGATTCTGACGCAGGTACCATCAGTAAGAGCAACAAACTAGGATTAAATAACAACTTTCTGAACAGCCTGTCGTAATAGTGATTATAGATCAGACGCCAGTAGCCAATTTACGTTAATGCATATGTCATGGGATTATAGCAATGCGATGACAATAAAATGCTTTCGATGTTAAACATCTCGAGGACTAGACTGAAGACAAACTGAGCAGTGTCAAAATTGACTTACAGACAATAAATGACACACTTGGCAATTGCTTTCGTAACTGAATAAACAGAGTAAGCATCTTAAAACATACAATCCTTTCATCTGAAACACAACTTCCCTAATGCCTGAAAAGGACAGCCAATAATTACACAAACAGAAATTTCTTTTAAGTTTGTGAACCTCGTTCCAATAGATGACACTTATAAATACACTATGTGATCAAAAGTATCCTGTACGTTTCCTCTTCACGTTTCCACTTCACTATCACATCGGCAACAGTGGACCTAGGGATTTTTAAGAGTGTGGAATTCTCGCATACAGACGTATGACACAAGTGACACACAATCACCTGACCACGTTCGAAGTCCGTGAGTTCCGCGGAGCGCCCCGTTCTGCTCTCTCACGATGTCTAACAACTACTGAGGTCGCTGATATGGAGTACCTGTCAGTAGGTGGCAGCACAATGCACCTAATATGAAAAAAGTATGTTTTTGGGGGTGTTCGGATATGTTTGATCACAAGGTGTATATCTGAGCTCCAGGCGCGGCAAGTTGTCATTCTCGACCACCAATTGTCGGCCCGACTTACAGTGCGAGGTATATGAGTTTCAGACCGACTCTGTCTCACATATACTCCCGCAAAGAGTATTAACTTCAAAACAGGCAACTGTTACTGGATGTAGGCCGGCCGCAGTGGTCTAGCGGTTCTAGGCGCTCAGTCCGAAACCGCGCGACTGCTACGGTCGCAGGTTCGAATCCTGCCTCGGGCATGGATGTGTGTGATGTCCTTAGGTTAGTTAGGTTTAAGTAGTTCTAAGTTCTAGAGGAATGATGACCGTAGGTGTTAAGTCCCATAGTGCTCAGAGCCATTTGAACCATTTTGTTCCTGGATACACCTGGGGCATAAACGGAACGTTAGAATCCACTAAACAAGAAAGACACGGAAGGGCGCGAAGGCGTAGGTCGAACCCACAACCCAGGCTCAGAGATACAACATATCTAAAAAATTACGATCCAATACGATAACTTACACGCTACAGCTTGAAATCCTTAAATAAATAATCCTACCCTAATAAACCCAATGGAACAACATTAGATAAAACATCACATTAGTATCAAAATACGTTAAGCAAATTGTCACTGCCTCCGAGCGGTAACCAAATCACACTCAAACCCCAAGTATTTTAAACGAGCAATTCAAATCACACTTACATAAGATTACCTCAAGAAAAGGCATAAAATGATATATTAGCCTTACAATAATTACACGTCCTTGATGGACCCAAACGTTCAAGACTCTGCAGAAAGATGCGGAATGACCATACATTGGTGCATCGGTCTGTTCAAAGATACACAGTACTTCCTGAAACAGACTAAACACTAAGATTAAGAAATAATACACAGTAATCCCCCAGGCTTAAATAGTAAACCAGATTATCTACGCAATCTGCTGCCAACACGAATTACTGTAATCAGAATGGCGAACCACAAGATACATTGTGTGGAAGGTTTGTGACTGATAATGAACCGGTAATGTATCTGATGTTTACCACACTTGCAACGCGGAGGGCAGAAAATGTGCCTCCAACGAATGACATGTATTGGCTAACGACCACTAAACTTCTGTGCTAAGCAGTCCATTCCAAAACGCGCCCAATACAGTCGGCGCCCACAGGGTTTCCTCTCTTGCCCACTACCAATCACACACGCTGTTACTAACTGCCTCTCACTCCGCACGTTCGCTCGGCCGATCCTCCTTCGTACACGCCACTTGCGACCGAGTCAAGAGCTCCGAAAGGGTACGATTTCTGGAGGAGAATAGATAGGACAAAAGCTGGCACGGCTCAGAAACGAAGATTTTCAACAAGACGATGCGCCGTCACATTACGATCGTGACGTGAGGAAATTCCCAGCTGAAACATTTTTTGAGAGGTGAATAGGTCGACGAGAAACTGTAGAGTTTCTCCAGATCTAACGCAGACTTATTTCTGTGAATCCATTCTTGTAGCAATCATAACACATATATGACTGTCTGTTTCGCAGCGCTGCGGACACTGTATTGCTGCCAATGCATCTGTAATGCCGTACCTTAAAAATTCATGGTTGTTGTTATTTTCTTTCAAATCATTAAAGTTCATACAGTGTAAGCTCAGTCTGTGGTATACCCTATATTTGACTGTTTGGTAACTTAAGCGTGTGTCTGTTGATATACTGACGCTGAACTGTATTCCTGTTTTATTGTTGTGGAGATTATCGGTGTGAATCTCTAGGGACCAGGCGGAGGCGGCGCACGTGGGTTGTAGTCCAGTCGTTGGACCTCGGAATCTTCCTGCGCGGGTGTAATACAGCTTCATGGGCTTTAATTATTGACTTTAGAGCCGTCGAGCTAGACCGAGGCTAACGACCTTTATTTACACAGATTTTATAAGTGTAGCAGTCCAGAGTTAGCCGATAGAGGCTTTCGAGTAAATCTGCGAGGCAACACATCGCGTAATTTGCCTCTCACGCTGCACATCGCAGATGGTGCGTGGAGTATGGCCGCAGCTACAAGTTGGTTTTCCTGCCACGAGATGTAAGCCCCAACAACGGACAAAAAGAACTTTTCAAACCACCATGCTTCCTTGTTAGATACCGCAAAGAACTGTAAAGGGAGGTAACAGTTCAGTGCTCATAAAATAGAAGAAATGTGTTTGTAATATATAACGCGTGTACGTGTGGTTGCCTAATGTTCTTTCCGTGTAGGAACTCTCACGTCTATAAATCACTAAAACGACCCGGCTATTGACAGCCTACATCTCGGGATCTCCATAAAATAAAGTATCATTTTGTGGTTTATTTCACTTCAGTTTAGAACATCAAACCAGTCATTCCCATTGGGATACTACAAGAATGAATCAGACGTGGATATCGTAAATGATTTATTCTCAAAAAAAATGTTGAGTGTAAAAAAATTGTACAAATATGAAGTTGAAAATGTCAGTTTCTACCATAAACGTAATTTTGAAATTGGCAGAACATACGTTTGAATTACTTTAGACTGCGCCTCCGTTATTAGACAGAGAAAGTTGGCTGGTAATGATTAGTGGTGAGAATCAGAAGAGCCGCCCAGGGTGGCCGAGCGGTTCTAGGCGCTACAGTCTAGAACCGCGCGACCGCTACGGTCGCAGGTTCGAATCCTGCCTCGGGCATGGATGTGTGTGATGTCCTTAGGTTAGTTGGGTTTAATTAGTTCTAAGTTCTAGAGGACTGATGACCTCAGAAGTTAAGTCCCATAGTGCTCAGAGCCATTTGAACCACTTTTTGAGAAACAGAAGACCTACACCTGGCAATTTCAGAAAAACCTCAGTGTAGAAACAAATGGAACTCCACAAATTTTCTGTCAATGTTTTCCTATCCGCCAAACCGGAGTGCAGGTATCACCTGTTGACGTACTGGCACCAATGATCTGGACGTTAGCCGCCGTGTAGATGATGTACCTGGCGTATCTGCGATTCTCTGCCTCGCAATGTGCCGTCCGTAGACTGCTAGGGCTGAAATTATCTCTGTAAAAGACAGAACACGCGTCAGAACTTCTGTTTGCTCACTCGAGTATTCTTCCATAAAGAAGCAGTTCAAGGTGCGTCATACTCCACAGAGAGGAGTAAACAGAATAACAATTCTGTTAACGAAGGAACGATGTCACACACTACTTGTGTCGAAAGAAACACTTCTCAAAATCTAACAGCCAGACGACGTCTCTAGGCCTATCCCCGGGAGTGTTTTCGATCGATTCTGGCAGGGAGGTGCCTCCTCCACGCCATATGCCCACGCCCTCCTGGACATGCAGTGTCTAAGAGTCCGGTCGGCCGTAACAAAAATATTGCTTCCCACTGTATGGATCATGAATAAGCCAGTCAATTACCTGAAGCTTATACTGATTTCAGAAAATTTTCTGGAAGATTCCATTTCCCCTCCTACATTCTTAGCACTGCACCAATGAAATATGCATGTCTGCTTTTCGATGGGAAGCGTGCCCTGGCACTTGTTGTGAAAATATCCATGGAGGTCAGTTTGCGACCATCGTTTGTAAGCCCACGCATTCCTCTTCTCTGAAAGGGCTTCCTCTTTATCATGTTCCGTCCCTCTTTCCCCGGGACCGCTATGCTGAATTTTTTTTCTTCATCCCACCAGAGTTCAACCTCCCACCTACTCTGTTTGCGCTATGGGAGTTCTGCGGAATCCAGCTTTGTGATCGTATCAAGCTTTGTAAACCAACATCTCTTCACTCTGCTCCCTCGGACGGCAGTAAACGTTCACTGCTGCAGAACACGACAGTTCTCTTCCCATCTCTTTTTTAACAGTAGCGTCCGCTCCCTTTAGCTGAGTGTTGAAGGCACGGTATCTCAGCGTGTTCGGTGAAAGACCTGGTTGGCCTCTGTTCAAATGGCTCTGAGCACTATGGGACTTAACTGCTGTGGTCATCAGTCCCCTAGAACTTAGAACTACTGAAACCTAACTAAGGACATCACAAACATCCATGCCCGAGGCAGGATTCGTACCTGCGACGTAGCGGTCGCGCGGTTCCAGACTGTAGCGCCTAGAACCGCTCGGCCACTCCGGCCGGCTTGGCCTCTAGGGGTTCGATTCCCGGCTGGAGCAAGAGATTTTCTCGGTTCAGGGACTGGGTGTTGTATTGTCCTCATCATCATTTCATCCCCATCTCCGACGCGCAAGTCGCCCAATGTGGCGTCGAATGCAATAAGTACTTGCCCCCGGCGGCCGAACTTCCCCGTATAGGGGACTCCCGGCCCACAATGCCGTACGCCCATTTCCATTTTAGCTGCAGCACCTTCTAAGGACCGCGTAGTTAATGTCATTCTTCTGTCAGTGCTCTGCTCTAATTAATTCCTACTCATGCAGTACTACAGAAATTGTTACTACATGGTCCCAGCCAGTATCAGTCAATGAAATGGTCAATAATCAAGACTGTGCATCGTAAACTGTGATCTAATGTAAGTATAGGGCGAAAAGAATTTTCGTAATATTAAATGCAGAGAGGCAAAATATTGCTGTCTTACAGTTTCTAGGTATAGAAAGATTAACAGCAGACAGGAAGAAATGAAGGAATACGTTAACTTAACGAAAAGACTGAAATCAGAAAGGAACAACAAGTAATGTAGCGTTAAATCGCATAACCTAGAGCTAAGGCGGGCGGACTAGCTTAAGAAAAGCAGTGATTTGAGAAACCAGGCCAGCGTGATGGGGTCGCCTTTCGCCGCGCGCAGAAAACACGCAGCGAGCGGTCGGGAGCCGGTGTGTGGTGTGGACTGCGGCAGCGCGGCCGGCCAGGTGGACCGCCGGGCTGGCGGGCGTGCCGGCTGCGGCTGTTTACGCCGCCAAACTGGAACAACGTATATAATTCCAGGCGGGAAACAACGCCCCGCGTCGGCGGCCGGCTATGCACGCTATGCGAGGGTCGCCGTGTGTGTGTGTGTGTGTGTGTGTGTGTGTGTGTGTGTGTGTGAGCGGGGCAGCGACCGCAGCCGCAGACCCGAGTTGCGCTCACCCACGGCCGCTGAGAACACACCAGCGCCGCCTTAACGGCGACTCCACTACACCGCGGCGAAGTGGTCGCGGCTCGAGAAAGTCCTTACGTCAGCTGTGCGAACAACTAAACAGGGATAAAGCGGCAATTTGTACGCTCAGTGACAGTCCTGGTTACCATGTTCCTCACTGAAGCAGTCACAATAACCTCAGGACAAAGTTTGAGGTACATGCTTAAAAGTCCACAGTGGTCCATTTGAAGCGCTGTAGACAATAGCACTACCATTCGGACATGTGACCATTCACTGCTGATATAAACATAACAGTGTGTTTGTGTCACTTTGTTGTATCGCTAGGGACATCGAGGGCGATCAGCGATGGAAAGACGATGCTCTCCGACAGTAAGTAACTGCAGTTATTTATCTTGTTCTACAGATCAATAAAGCCTCTATCCTTAGACAAAGACTGACACAACTTAGCAATAAAATACTTCAGAAAAACCGACTTCCAGAATTCTATAAAGCTTATACTGAAATAGTAAAAGCGTCCTTTAAATTTCAAGTTACTAATTTTACCAGTAAAATCAATTATAGTCTGCACAACAGTAATATGGACATGTAGTTCTGTTCTAGTCGAATAATATGTTTTATCAAGTAATTATTAATTAATTTTTCTGAATTGTATCACTTTTCTTGCAGGTGTGCGATAAGCAGCCTGCGCTGTAATATGTGGAGACCTTGCAGGTTAGCCGGCCGCTGGTGGCCGAGCGGTTCTGGCGCTACAGTCTGGAACCGCGCGACCGCTACGGTCGCAGGTTCGAATCCTGCCTCGGGCATGGATGTGTGTGATGTCCTTAGGTTAGTTAGGTTTAAGTAGTTCTAAGTTCTAGGGGACTTATGACCTCAGCAGTTGAGTCCCAAAGTGCTCAGAGCCATTTGAACCATTTTGAACCTTGCAGGTTGCCACATATGTGCTACTATGTACTGTGTTTTTGTGATGTAGGAATCATCTATGGGCGATATATACACTATATGATCAAAAGAATCCGGATGCCTGTATGAAAATGACTTAAAAGTTCGTGGCTCCACCCATCGGTAGTTCTGGAATTCAGTATCGTTTTGGCCTTGATGACAGCTTCCACTCTCGTAGGTATACGTTCACTCAGGTGCTAGAATGTTTCTTGGGGAATGGCAGCCCATTCTTCACAGAGTGCTGCACCGAGGAAAGGTATCGATGTCGGTCGGTGAGGCCTGGCACGAAGTCGGCGCCCCAAAACATCCCAAAGCTGGATGTTATTGTCGTATAACCAACCACTCCACCACGGGCCGTGCATTATGAACAGGTGCTCGATCGTGTTGAAAGATGCAGTCGCCATTCTCAAATTGCTCTTCAACAGTGGGGAACAAGAATGTGCTTAAAACATCAATGTAGGCCTATGCAGTGCTAGTTCCACGCAAAACAATAAGGGGTGCAAGCACCCTCCATGAAAAACACGACCACACCTTTAACACCACCGCCTCCGAATTTTACTGTTGGCACTAAACACGCTGGCAGATGACGTTCACGGGACATCCACCATACCCACGCCCTGCCATCGGGTCGCCACATTGTGTACCGTGATCCGTCACTCCACACAACGTTTTCCCACTGTTCAGTCGTCCAATATTTACGCTCCTTACACCAAGCGAGGCGTCTTTTGACATTTACCAGCGTAATGTGTGGCTTATGAGCAGCCGCTCGACCGTGAAATCCAAGTTTTCTCACCTCCCGCCGAACTGTCATAGCACTTGCAATGGATCCTGTTGCAGTTTGGAATTCCTGTATGATGGTCTTGACAGATGTCTGCCTACTACACATTACGACCCTCTTCCCCTGTCGGTGGTGTCTGTCAGTCAACAGACGAGGTCGGTCTGTATGCTTTTGTGCTGTACGTGTCCCTTCACGTTTCCACTTCACTAGGACATAGGAAACAGTGGACGTAGGTTTGTTAAGGAGTGTGGAAATCTCGTGTACAGACGTATGACACAAGTGACACCCAATCACCTGACCATGTTCGAAGTCCGTGAGCCCCATCTAGCGCCCCATTCTGCTCTCTCACGATGTCCAATTACTACTGAGGTCGCTGACATGGAGTACCTGTCAGTAGGTGGCAGCACAATGCACCTAATATGAAAAATCTATGTTTTTGTGGAAGTCTGGATACTTTTCATCACATAGTGTATGTGACATGGCCATTTGCAGAAGGTGGTTTATGTTTTTCAATATTTTACTTATGACAATCTTTTTGTAATGTGTTTTTTTTTTCCACATGAAAATCTGGCGTGATGTCCAACTTAAATTGAACACGTTTCAAAACAAAAGGAAATTTAAGACCTGAAGATGCCAGCAATGTCTGTCGAATCCGGTTGTTGTAAATATAGAAATATTTTTAGCTAACGAAGAAATTAGAATAAATGAGGCCATTTTCTGAAATATAAATCTGAACACATTATACGCTAAAGTCTTACAGCAAGAGGTGCAGTTAATACAGAACAAACAATAAAATAACAGAAACAAAAGTCTGCAACACTACCAAACGCATGACGTTGCCACACTAGTACGAAGCCTTGAAGAGTTAGTAAATAAATATAATGCTACATTTAGAAATCGTGATGAGGGTACTAAAAAAAAATATCGAAACGAATGACAAACGAGATTGAAAGTATGTTGTAAATGGGTATCGAGCCAAGACACGGAACAGAAAGCGTGCTGTTGCGTAGGAGACGGGACTGCAGAAGCTGATGTAAGCAGATAAGAGAAGCCCAAACGAAGAATCCTATTTTTCATAAAACGAAAGAGAAACAACGCATCAGTTTCTGAAACATCAAGTTTGGAGCACAACGTTGAGAATAAAAATAGCAGGATAGGTGTAATTAAAAAAATAAATGTAAACATTCGAAATGACCTGCTGCAGGATCGAAAGAGGAAGGGCAGATTTAGCTACTGGAATCGCTTTCGGGAAAATGGCGGTTCAAATCCCCGTCAGATCATCCAGATTTAGGTTTCCCACCATTTTCATAAATTGTGTAAGGCAAACCCGCACTTGTTCTCAGTGCGTAATGAGTTGATCGTCCTCGGGGCGTCAAACACTAATCTGCCCTCCAACTTCTTTCTTTCTGCTGCAAAAGGTGACTAAGAAATGGTGAATTAGGAAGGAACAAAATGAGGAATAAGGTGTCAGCCAGGATAAACAAGGAAAGAACGTCGCGACAGCCCATGACCCCGAGGTGAGACGCATAGCGGAGCCCTAGGAGAGGAGTAGGTGGTGGCAGGAGAAGCGGAGAAGAAGTATTACAGGGAACTGAAATTATGGAATTTGTGGCATACATTTTCCGAGAATATTCCAGCGTAGATATAAGATAGGAGAATATAGCGCTCAACATCAAAGTAGTCGAGCTAGTTGCAGTACGGGTGATAAAAATGCGTAATAAGGCAGCCTAGACGCGCCTCGCACTCCGCTTTTAACGAGTAATCCGCTCGTCGCTCCGCGACGTGGAGTGACACGACAAAGCTCAGCAGTACAGCGTCGCGCAACTCACTGGTTTATTTCGCATTACCGCAACTCGCCTTCGAGGCTCACATCCTTGACCCGCCTATAAAAGGAAAACGCCCATAAAAGGAAAACAGTAAACGTGTACCCCCTGCTATTGAAGCTTCAGGGACAAAAGATGTTTACCTGCAGCGAGAAAACGTTCAGTCAAATGCGACGCACAAGCTGAATCAGTACTTTTCAAAGTTTCAAACATTTAACCAAAAGAGACACAAGAGAAGTTCCTGGAAAAATGGGACATGTTTTAATCCGTGTTATTGTGGAAAATTCTGAGCCGAAAACACCATATAAATGTAGTTTCGGTTCTCCGAACTTCACGGGATGGAACCACAGCCGTTACCTGTTTGAAGAATCTCCTGGACGTTTAGGGAAAATGTAATCATGATGCATTGAACCCTTACGACACACGAGAATGCACTTAGGAATACTTGGAGACTTCCCGTACTAAAAAAATAAAGTGGTTGACGACTCAAGTCAAATACAGTTCACAACAACACTGCCTACGCTCCGGTGGCCACACGCCACCGCCGACGCCCACCAACGCTGTCGATTTCGCGAGCTCCAGACTTGGAAGCACCTACCATGCTGGAAAAATCACTCGCATTTAAGCCGCACTTTCAGGTCTCCACCACAACCTATTTAGGAGGACTATGGAAAGACCAGCCAATTACCTCTAGGTTGGAGCACACAGCTTTCTCTGGTTCCCTAGCGTACATCTACATCTACATCTACATTTATACTCCGCAAGCCACCCAACGGTGTGTGGCGGAGGGCACTTTACGTGCCACTGTCATTACCTCCCTTTCCTGTTCCAGTCGCGTATGGTTCGCGGGAAGAATGACTGTCTGAAAGCCTCCGTGCGCGCTCTAATCTCTCTAATTTTACATTCGGGAGGTATAAGTAGGGGGAAGCAATATATTCGATACCTCATCCAGAAACGCACCCTCTCGAAACCTGGCGAGCAAGCTACACCGCGATGCAGAGCGCCTCTCTTGCAGAGTCTGCCACTTGAGCTTGTCAAACATCTCCGTAACGCTATCACGGTTACCAAATAACCCTGTGACGAAACGCGCCGCTCTTCTTTGGGTCTTCTCTGTCACCTCCGTCAACCCGATCTGGTACGGATCCCACACTGATGAGCAATACTCAAGTATAGGTCGAACGAGTGTTTTGTAAGGCACCTCCTTTGTTGATGGACTACATTTTCTAAGGACTCTCCCAATGAATCTCAACCTGGTACCCGCCTTACCAACAATTAATTTTATATGATCATTCCACTTCAAATCGTTCCGCACGCATACTCCTAGATATTTTACAGAAGTAACTGCTACCAGTGTTTGTTCCGCTATCATATAATCATACAATAAAGGATCCTTCTTTCTATGTATTCGCAATACATTACATTTGTCTATGTTAAGGGTCAGTTGCCACTCCCTGGACCAAGTGCCTATCCGCTGCAGATCTTCCTGCATTTCGCTACAATTTTCTAATGCTGCAACTTCTCTGTATACTACAGCATCATCAGCGAATAGCCGCATGGAACTTCCGACACTATCTACCAGGTCATTTATATATATTGTGAAAAGCAATGGTCCCATAACACTCTCCTGTGGCACGCCAGTGGTTACTTTAACGTCTGTAGACGTCTCTCCATTGATAACAACATGCTGTGTTCTGTTTGCTAATCCAGCCACACAGCTGGTCTGATATTCCGTAGGCTCTTACTTTGTTTATCAGGCGACAGTGCGGAACTGTATCGAACGCCTTCCGGAAGTCAAGAAAAATGGTATCTACCTGGGAGCCTGTATCTAATATTTTCTCGGTCTCATGAACAAATAAAGCGAGTTGGATCTCACACGATCGCTGTTTCCGGAATCCATGTTGATTCCTACATAGTAGATTCTGGGTTTCCAAAAACGACATGATACTCGAGCAAAAAACATGTTCTAAAATTCTACAACAGATCGACGTCAGAGATATAGGTCTATAGTTTTGCGCATCTGCTCGACGACCCTTCTTGAAGACTGGGACTACCTGTGCTCTTTTCCAATCATTTTGAGCCTTCCGTTCCTCTAGAGACTTTCGGTACACGGCTGTTAGAAGGGGGGCAAGTTCTTTCGCGTACTCTGTGTAGAATCGAATTGGTATCCCGTCAGGTCCAGTGGACTTTCCTCTGTTGAGTGATTCCAGTTACTTTTCTATTCCTTGGACAGTTATTTCGATATCAGCCATTTTTTCGTTTGTGCGAGGATTTAGAGAAGGAACTGCAGTGCGGTCTTCCTCTGTGAAACAGCTTTGGAAAAAGGGGTTTAGTATTTCAGCTTTACGCGTGTCATCCTCTGTTTCAATGCCATCATCATCCCAGAGTGTCTGGATATGCTGTTTCGAGCCACTTACTGATTTAACGTAAGACCAGAACTTCCTAGGATTTTCTGTCAAGTCGGTACATAGAATTTTACTTTCGAATTCACTGAACGCTTCACGCATAGCCCTCCTTACGCTAACTTTGACATCGTTTAGCTTCTGTTTGTCTGAGAGGTTTTGGCTGCGTTTAAACTTGGAGTGAAGCTCTCTTTGCTTTCGCAGTAGTTTCCTAACTTTGTTTTTGTACCACCGCGGGTTTTTCCCGTCCCTCACAGTTTTACTCGGCACGTACCTGTCTAAAACACATTTTACGATTGCCTTGAACTTTTTCCATAAACACTCAACATTGTCAGCAGAGTACAGAGTAGCAACAGCATCGAGCAAACAGACGCGGTCTGAAAATATTTTAGATGGGTTGCAGGCAATCCCCCTTGTTAGTCCATCTACACAATAAAATAAAGATCCGCCTCAGCTGGACCTTGTCGAAGGTAGCGGTAATGAATTATGTACACAAAGCTTCCTCGTGAATCCGTCTATTAGTGAAAACAATATCCAAATCCGTGCAGTAGTTCCTAAACCGACGTCTTACGTACAAGCACAAAAAAAACGCGGAAGGAGGGTTTAATTTAGTAATGTGTATGGAAAAGAAGCAAAAGAAACCAAGGAGAAGTTTAGAACAAAAATTAAAGTTCAGGTAAGAGGGAAAAAAACTATAAGGTTTACCAATGTCGTTGTAATTCTGTCAGAGAAACAAAGGACTTGGAGTATGAGTTGAACGGCATGAATAGTACCTCGAAAAGAAATTGTAAAATGAAGAGTAAACAAGGTTAATGGAAGGTAGACTAATTAAACCATATGATGCTTAGGGAATTATAGCAAGAAATGAGGCACTGGAGGTAGTAGATGAAATACACTGCTTAGGCAGCCAAACTACTGATGATCCCCTAAGCTTGTAGGTTATTTAGAGCTGGGTAATTTAATACAGGGAGTTGTGTGCAAGGTGTCGAGGGAATGGTTGAGTCTAAACTAACATATTTCAACAGACGACCATGATCTGAGAAGAGGCAAGCAATAGTAGTAACCGATGCCGAAAGATGACTAGAGATACAATAAATATTTCCTTTAGCCGTAATTTGCGAGTGGTAACGTTTGAAGTTGATCTGTGTCAAAGTGACAGTTGACAAGAGCTACTGGTGATGGGAAACTTGATGTAGGTTACCACCACCAGCTTAACAGGGATATAAAAAGCGAGAAAAGCATTTCTGAAAATAAAGTTATCAGCATCGAAAATAAGTTTAATGTTAGTAAGCATCTGAACTAACAATGGACGGTAGCGAAACGTGAACGATAAACACTTCAGACAAAAACAGAACCGTCTGAATTGTGGCCCTGCAGAAGAATGTCGGTGATTAGAATGGTTCAAATGGCTCTGAGCACTATGGGACTCAACATCTGAGGTCATCAGTCCCCTAAAACTTAGAACTACTTATGCCTAACTAACCTAACGACATCACACACATCCATGCCCGAGGCAGGATTCGAACCAGCGACCGTAGCAGTCGGGCGGTTCCAGACTGAAGCGCCTAGAACCACTCGGCCACTGTGATTAGATGCTTAGATTGAATAATGCGGAGGTAATGAACCGAAACGGGGAGAAAAGTGATACTGAACCGAATTGAAGAGGGGGGAGATTTCTGGCACAATGCACAAAGGGAAGAGTATGTTCACAGGACATTCCTGAATCATTTTTTCTTCTTTTTTCTGTCCTTATCCCGTGTCTTCACCAAGCAAGCACGTTACTTTCGATTTGGCAATGTTAGTGGTAGAGAGAGGGCGACGAGAGGACCTTCCAGTCGCCACCCTTTCCCCCTGGGACGGAATGTGTACCCCAAACCTCTGCGTCTGGTGCTATCTGTGAGGAAGTGTGACAGCGTTTTCTAAATGTTTACGAATTGTGTAACTGAGGTGGGATGTGGTTACCAGCACCGTATTCACCTAGAGGGATGTGAAAAACTGCATCCAGGTTGGCCGGCATTTCGGTCCTCGTTGTTCATCTGCCGCGCCGCTTCGGTCAGAGGCCGGCGCGCCAGACTTGCTAACGCGTGCGCCTATCCGGGCAGGTCACATTTCTCACTAATCAAGGAAAAATTAGTTTGCTAATGCCGAGAGGCACGGTTGATAAAAATATACTGAAGTTCGCAGATTCAAGTACATGTACGTCACAGTATAGTAGCTATTCAGAAGCTTGCACAGGATCTACATCTACATCTACATGGATACTCTGCAAATGACATTTCAGTACCTGGCAGAGGGTTCATCGAACCACCTTCACAATTCTCTATTATTCCAATCTCACACAGAGCGCGGAAAGAATGAACACCTATATCTTTCCGTAGGAGCTCTTATTTACCTTATTTTATCGTGGTGATGGTTCCGCCCTATGTAGGTAGGTGACAACAAAATATTTTCGCATTCGGAGGAGAAAGTTGGTGATTGGAATTTCGTCGCAACGAAAACGCCTTTCTTTTAATGATTTCCAGCCCAAATTCTGTATCATTTCTGTGACACTCTCTCCCATATTTCGCGATAATACAAAACGTGCTGCCTTTGAACTTTTTCGATGTACTCCGTCAATCCTATCTGGTAAGGATCCCACACCGCACAGCAGTATTCTAAAAGAGGACGGACAATTGTAGTGTAGGCAGTCTCCTTAGTAGGTCTGTTACATTTTCTAAGTGTCCTGCCAAAATAACGCAGCGTTTGGATAGCCTTCCCCACAACATTTTCTATGTGTTCCTTCCAATTTATGTTGTTCGTAATTGTAATAACTAGGTATTTAGTTCTATTTATGGCTTTTAGATTAGACTGATTTATCGTGTAACCGAAGTTTAACGCGTTCTTTTTAGCACTCATGTGGATGACCTCACACTTTTCGTTATTTAGGGCCAACTGCCACTTTTCACACCATCCAGATATTTTTTTAAAATCGTTTTGCAGTTTGTTTTGATCTTCTGATGACTTTATTAGTCGATAAACGACAGCATCATCTGCAAACAACCGAAGACGGCTGCTCAGATTGTCTCCCAAATCGTTTATCTAGATAAGGAACAGCCTTGGGAAACGCCTGAAATCACTTCTGTTTTACTCCATGACTTTCCGTCAATTACTACTAACTGTGACCTCTCTGACAGGAAATCGCAAATCCAGTCACATAACTGAGACGATATTCCGTAAGCACGCAATTTTACTACGAGCCGCTTGTGTGGTACAGTGTCAAAAGCCTTCCGGAAATACAGGAAGACGTAATCGATCTAAATTCCTTGTCAATAGCACTCAGCACTTCATGTGAATAAAGAGCTAGTTGTGTTTCACAGGAACGATGTTTTCTAAACTCATGTTGACGGTGTGTCAACAGTGTTTCGTTCGAGGTTCAAAAATGGTTCAAATGGCTCTGAGCACTATGGGACTTAACATCGAGGTCATCAGTCCCCTAGAACTTAGAACTACTTAAACCTAACTAACCAAAGGACATCACACACATCCATGCCCGAGGCAGAATTCGAACCTACGACCGTAGCGGTCGCGCAGTTCCCGACTGAAGCGCCTAGAAACGCTCGGCCACATCGGCCGGCTCGTTCGAGGTAATTCATAATGTTCGAACACAATATATGTTCTAAAATCCTGCTGCATATCGACGTTAACGATATGGGCCTGTAATTTAGTGTATTACTCCTAGTACTTTCTTGAATGTCGGTGTGACCTGTGCAACTTTCCAGTCTTTGGGTACCGATCTTTCGTCGACCGAATGGTTGTATATGATTGTTAAGTATGGAGCTAATGCATCAGCATACTCCGAAAGGAACCTAATTGGTATACAGTTTGGACCAGATGACTTGCTTTTATTAAGTGATATGAGTTGCTTCACTACTCCGAGAATATTTACTACTACGTTACTCATGTTGGGAGCTCTTCTCGATTGGAATTCTGGAGTGTTTACTTCGTCTTCTTTTGTGAAGGCATTTCGGAAGGCTTTGGCAGCACTGTCTCCGATAGTATCTCCATTGTTATCGCGCAGAGAAGGCATTGATTGTTACTTGCCGCTAACATATTTCACATACGACCAGAATAGACAGACATAGGATAGACAAGTATTGTGAGCTGTATCAGACCAATCAGTGTGAAGACAACAACAACGACACTACACCTCTGCTCCCAGGTACGCACAGATTAGCCTACACAATGGGCGGTAGTAGCTGCAAGTCGGCTGGTCGGCAGTGAAAGTGAAATGAGGTGTAAGCGGGCGAAAGTGGCCGCGCGGGACCAGGCGGCTGCCCGAGGAGGCTGTGCTGCGCGGCGCGGCGCGCGACCTTGGCGTCAGGAATGCCAGGCCCAGGCACCGGCAGCTGGCAGCTGGGCAGCTGGGCAGCTGGCCGCGGCAGGTGCCGCTGCGGCCGCGGCACAGGTGCGTGCCGCAACAGCCGCCGCAGCCGCCTCTAATTGATCGCGCCGTCATTAGCCGCTGATTTATCCGGTCGCCTGCGTGCCTGCGTGGGGAGCGCGGCTGGCCCGCGGATCGCTCCTCACCTCTTACGCAGTCGGCGGACTGACCGAGTTCCAGATCGCCTCTCACGCACTGATACCGCACTTGCACCGTGGGAATGGCCCACCTATTGGCCGACAGCACGGAATTACAGAGGGTGGTCTCATGTTCACTTACGCTCATCGATTTCATTCTTACTGATGGGGGTGCAGGACATGTCTAGATCTTCAGTATGTGTAAACAGGAATACGCAATTTTCAACAGTTTGCGTGAAGATCGAGTCTGTACTCTTTAGGAGTGCTTATACAGGGTGTTCGGAAGAATGCCGGACATTGGCCACGTCGGACATTTGCTACACTTGCCCCTTCGCCAGATAGCGATCCCTCAGGTAAGGGACGCCCTTACTTGTATTTCTTCTGTCCGCTTTCAAACCGCCGTCTCCACATCTTACTCGATACAACCAGTACCTAAAGGACCTTCTTCTTCGACATCTTGCCCAAATACAGAGCTTCTTTTTCCGAAATCGAAATATTTATAACTTTGGGGAAACGAAAGCAATACCGACGATTATGTCAGTATGTAATTAGTTCTGCCAACAATAAATATAGATCCATATGTCTTCACGGGCCGGTAGGTGTAGCCGAGCGGTTCTAGGCGCTAGTCTGGAACCGCGCGACCGCTACGGTCGCAGGTTCGAATCCTGTCTCGGGCATGGATGTGTGTGATGTCCTTAGGTTAGTTAGGTTTAAGTAGTTCTAAGTTCTAGGGGACTGATGACCTCAGAAGTAAAGTCCCATAGTGCTCAGAGCCATTTGAACCATTTGTCTGTACGGTAGCTTCCTTTCACGCTTACTGATTTGCGATAGAAACAGTCCATCGTCATGGCAGCAAGAAGAAGGGAACGATGTAAAGACAATTCGAATGTACGCTAATCATTTCTTTTTGATCACTGAATTTGTGCCTACTTTAATTACTACAACTACATGCCCAAAAGACAATAAGGAAAGAAGAAATGGCTATGTGAATGTTCGAAAAGATGAACGATATACTCCATATTAATTTACTCTCTAAAATGCGATATCCCTTGCGGCGAAACATTAGTTAATAAAGTGTAGAGGAACAATGTTCAAAACATGACTGAAAATACAGTCAGTAAATAGAGATAAGAAGATCTATGATTGACATGTCATCTAAAGTCGACGTACAATTTTAAAATATTAGAAATAAGGAGATAAAGTAATGCAGAATTCTGTGCTTGTAACGTGCGTTGTGTTCTACATTGTTTAGCTCTGGTATTTACAGGGTGACAGAGAAAGCATCCTAGGTTTTGGAGGGAAAAGCCGTAATTGTAATGATCTGCACTACAACAGAAACAAGAAGCACAACTTAAGGAAAAATAATGTAATGTGTGTTCCAGCTCACAAGCGACATTCAAGCAGATAGTTCCTGTGACTTAGTATGGGCAGAGGTTATATTCGACAACCGGAATAAATTAATAACTGGCTCCTTTTACCGACCCCCGGTCTCAGATGAAACAGTTGCTCAACAGTTCAAAGAAAACTTGAGTCTCATCACAAATAGGTACCCTACTCATACAATTATAGTTGGCAGTGACTTCAATCTACCTTCCGTATGTTGACAAAAATACATTTTCTGACCCTATTGTAGATAGAAAACAACTTTCGTAATTGTTCTAAATGCTTTTTTAAAATTATTTTGAACAATTAGTTCACGAGGCCATTCAAATAGTAAATGGTTACAAAAACACACTTGACCTCTTAGCCACAAATAAACCTGAGAATCACGACGGATACAGGGATTACAGTCGTAGCGAGGCTCAATTCCGTAACAAAGAAATTCACCAAAACTAAACGCGAAATATATCTATTTATAAAAGCAGCTAAAAATTCGGTTGACGTCTTTCTAAGCGACAGTCTCCAATCCTTCCAACTATGTAAGTGAAGACGGTATGTGGCTTAAGTTCAAAGAAATATTATCAACAGCACTCGACAGATTCATACCAAATAAATTAATAAGAGACGGAACTGCTCCCCCACGGTACACAAAACACGAGAGAAAGCTGCTGCAGGAGCACCGAAAAAGGCAAGGCAAGTATAATTTAGACGAATGCAAAGTCTCCAAGATTGACGAAGTTTTAATGAGGCTCGAAATTTGATGCGGATTTCAATGTGAGATGCATTTAATAGTTTCCACAACGAAACTCTCTCTAGAAATGTGGGGGAAAATCCAAAGAGATTCTGGTTCTATGTTAAGTAAACCAGCGAAAGGCTCAGTAAGCGATGAGGAGGAGGAGGAGAAGGAAGAGGATTTTGAGTCAAGGGACCCAACCCTTCGGAGCACGTAAAATCATGGCAAATGTCCGCACACCGTTCGGAAGCTTAAGTTACAAACTTTTATGGCTCGTAGAGGTGCATAACATTTTGAATAGTAACCCATGCCCGGAAACGTACCGTTTCCGTGCTACAGCCGTTCGAAAATGTGTTTGGAAAGAAGCTAGCAACAGGGTCTGTCTTACCTCTCCAACCTGGTTTCAGCCTCATTCACATATTGCCTGTGTTAGAGCAACGTGGTTGAGTACACGTTTGCAGAATACAGCGACATGATCCTTCTATATGACGAAGGTCACGGAAATGGAAGAGCTGCTCGTCACCTTCATCAAGATCGTTCTCCACAACACTTTCCGCCACGACGACTTCGAGGAAGGGTGCCTACACAGTCAGCAGGCGTGACTGCAGTGTTCCAAGGAGACGCCGCACACCCGAATTGGAAGAGGCTGTACTGCATCGCGTTGAAGACAAGGCATCAATGAGTACATGTGCAAATTCCTTTGGCTATTTATCACTGGAATTGTAAAACAAGTGAAGCACTGCGTCAATTCTAAGTAACTACTTGTAAAACTGGTCGCTGTACCAACATGTTTTCAAACGGTAGTGGCACGGAAACCGTACTTTTCTCGGCATGGATTTCAGCTCATAATATCTACACACTTTACTTTATAAGTACTGGAAGTTACGGCAAGAAAGGAAGAATGAATTGATTGTTGGTGTTAATAACGATCATTCTCATTTACCTCCTCTGCATTACTGCAGATGACGTGTCACTGAACACCTTTGTTCTGTGCATGCAGCACACGTAAGGCGTCTAGTTGTTTCCACTGCACTGTGTGGAATACGAAGGTTCTGTTATAGTTCAGTAACCTGATGTCTTCAAGTTGATGTCCCCAGCTCAGAAAACAGCACGCACGTCGTAGGTTCTGTATCTTGAGGCTGAAACTGATTTTTAGTGAGTTTCTGTTCTGAAATAATGTATCGCTTCTTTGGGATGCCACTCGCGTATTTTAATATAGCCACACGAGAACACTGCATGATCTTAATACAACACCTTCTGATACAGCAATGTACATGATCAAACAATGTTTACGAAAATGTATCTTTACTCTATTTCTGGCACGTGTCTGTGCCTCAAGACTACCGGAGTTAATCTTTTAACACTGAATACTGGGAAACACATCCTGCCACAGACAACATGACTGTACATCACGACTGCCTAATTCAGAGTGACGAACAGGAACTTAAATAAAAATTGGAAACACATCCTACGACAGACAACATGTCTGTTCTTCTCGACTGCCTAATCCAGAGTGACCAACAGCCCGAAACATTTCGCGCGCCATACCAGAAAAGGCGTGACCCGAACGCTTCCGAAGTGCTTCGTGTGCAGTTTCGTCAGTCTTTTGTTTTTGATTTAAATTGTTTTTAATAATTCTAGAATGACTGATTGATAGTCAGCTGTTGAGAGATATTTATATTAAAAAGTGAAGTCATTCCAATGAGTAGTTTAACTAATAATAATAACTATACTTTAACGTTTTGGCGCCCTTGCTCCGAACACAGCAGCCAATTACAGAGCAGTAGCATTATGCAGGCGGTCATTCTCACGGGAGTGGTACCGAATCTAACATCTGTCACAGGTACCTCACACCACATTTCGTCATCTGTATACTTCTTGCATCTCCACTGCTCTGGGAAAAGCTTCTTGGAGCCTAATATGATGGCTGACTAAGCCAGAAATATTACAAAGTCTGTAACGGGAATTTCCAAACACCCTGTATACTTTGCACTTTAATTTTTTTTTGAGTCATCAGTCTGCTAACTGGTTTGATGCGGCCCGCCACGAGTTCCTACCCTGTGACAACTTCTTCATCTCAGAGTAGCAGCTCCAACCTACGTGATCAATCATTTGCTTGATATATTCCAGCCCCTGTCTTCCTCTATAGTTTTTACTCTCCACATCTTCCTCTAATACCATGGAAGCTACTCCCTGACAGCTTAACAGATGTCCTACCATCCCTCCCTTCTTCCTGTCGCTGTTTTCGATATATTTCTTCCCTCCGCCGATTCTCCGAAGAACCTCCTTACTCCTCATCTTATCAGTCCACTTAATTTTCAACATTCGTGAGTAGAACCACAGCTTAAACGCTTCGATTCTCTTCTTTTCCGGTTCTCCCAAAGACCATGTTTCACTACCATTACAATGCTGTGTTCCAAACGTAAACTCTCAGAAATTTCTTCCCCAGATTAAAGCCTACGTTTGATGTCCACCTTGCTCCATCGGTCATAAGATACTCTGCTGCTTAGGTAGGAGAATATCTTAATATACTTCATGATCACCAATTCTGTTGTTAAGTTACTTGCTATTCTCATTTCTGCTACTTCTTGTTACTTTCGTCTTTTTCCGGTTTACACTCGATCCATAATCTTACTCACTACACTATTCATTTCATTCGATAGATCATGTAGTTCCTTTTCTGTTTCACTGAGGATAGCAAATATCATCACCGTAGCTTATCATGTATATCGTTCAACCTTGCATTTTAATCTCACACTTTAACCTGTTTTTCATTTCCGTGATTGCCTCTATGGTGTATAGATTGAACAGTAAAAAGGAATTAGTAGATCCCTTTCTCACACCCTTTTGTGATCAGAGCACTTCGTTCTTGGTTTTCTATTCTTTGTGTTCCTTCTTGGCTCTTATACATAATTTATATTACCCGTCTTTCCCTATTTTTCTCAGAACTTCGAACATCTTGCACCAGTTGGCCTGTCGAACGCTTTTTCCTGGTCGACAGGTCCTATGAACGTGTCTTGGTTCTTCCTTAGTCTTGCTTCCATTATCAACAGCAACGTCAGAGCTGTCTCTCTGGTGCCTTTACCTTCCCTAAAGCCAAACTGAACGTCGTCTAGCAGTCTAGCACATTCTCGGTTTTCTTTTCCATTCTTCTACATATTATTCTTGAAAACAACTTGAATGGAAGAACTGTTGAGCTAGATGTGTGGCATTTCTCGCATTTGTCGACTCTTGCGATCTCCAAAATTGTGTGGTTCATGTTTTTCCGAAAGTCCGATGGTATATCACCAGACTCATACATTCAACAGAGTAACGTGATCTGTCGTTTTGTTGCCACTTCCCTCAATGATTTTAGAAATTCTGATGGAATGTTATCCATCCCTTCTGCCTTATTTGATCTTATGACCTCCAAAGCCGTATTAAATTCTGATTCTAATACTGGGTCCTCTACCTCTTCTAAATCGACGCCTTTTTTCTTCTGTCATATCAGACAAATCTTCACCGTCATAGATGCCTTCAGTGTACTCTTTCCACCTATCTGCTCTCTCTTCTGTATTTGACAGTGGAGATCCCGTTGCACCCTTAATGTCATCACCCTTGCTTTTATTTTCACCGAAGGTTGATTTGCCTTTCCTATATTCTGAGTCAGTACTTGCGACAACCATTTCTTTTTCGATTTCTTCACATTTTTTACGGAGCCACTTCGCCTTAGCTTCCCTGCACTTCCTACATATTTCTATGTTCTTGAATATCCCTTTGCACTTCTTCTTTCATTGATCGACTGAAGTCTTTCTGCTGTTACCCATGAGCTCTTCGCAGTCAGCTTCTTTGTACTTATGTTTTTCTTTGCAACTTACGTGAGTGCCTCTTTTAGAGACGGCCGGTCATCTTCAGCTGAACTGCCTACTGAGCTATTCATTATCTCAATATTCATAGCCTCGAGAACTTCAAGCTTATCTCTTTATTAGTTCCGTATCCCACTTCTTTGTGTATTGATTCTTCTGTCTAATCCCTTACACTTCATCGTACTCTTCCGCAGTACTAAATTGTGATAAGAGGCTATATCTGATCCTGTGTACGCCTTACGACCCAATATCTGATTTCGGGAGCTCTGCCTGACCATCATGTAATCTAATTGAAATCTTGCCGTATCTCTCGGTCTTTCACAAGTATACCTCCTCCTCTTGTGATATTGAACAGAGTATTAACTATTATTATTGAATTTGTTGCAGAACTCAATTATTTCTTCTCCTCTTTCACTCCTGCGTATTAGATTTTCATCTCTCTTTACGTATTGAGTTATCCGTTCAATATCCTCATGTAGTTTCTTGGTCTCTTCATCTTCGGCTTGCGTCGTTGTCATGTAAGCCTGTAATTGACACTTACGGACGAATAAATTCAACCAGCCTTTAGCCGGGCTACTAAGCGCGTAGTTTTATAAGCGCCAGGTCTCTGGATCGAATCTCGCTACTGACATTCATATTTCCCGTTATAAACGATTTCTATTACCAGAAGTGAATATGACGTCCTTTTTTTTTTTTTTTTTTTAAGGAAGGTCAAGTTTGAATACAGATAAATGCACGCTAAATATCTGGAAATGCTTTAAGCGTTGGAATGCCAATCTGCACAATTCGAGCCAGAATCTCGCCAAACATTTATAAACCATAACTGAGAATCAACCACAGGAAGTGAGTTCAGCTGTACTTAATACACTGCTTGCCACAGCAGTACCTCTGGACTCCGAAACACGCCGCCGGGAACCCCTAGCATGATTAGACTTACCCGCTGTCCGTTTATAACGCTAGTCCCCAGCTGAATAAGCGGCGCGCACGTCTGTTGATTGGCTGGCATTACAGCCCACCACAGTGTTTCACCTCACATACCCCTACTGAGTTCGTCGAAAATAGTGATACTTCCAGTGATAGATTGCTGAGTCTGCATAAGAAAAATAAGGTCTGAAAGTTACGGTTGTGACAGACAAGTTTCACAGGCACAGATTTTACAGACAAATTAAATAACATACGGCGTATAACTTAAGTGATGTTAACCTTTTACAGCAGTTACATACGACCAAATAAACATTCAAAGAAAAAGTCCATCTCTGCCTGACGACTCTTAGGGGACATAACCGATGTACAGGAATTGGACAAAAATATGGAAACACCGCCAGATATGCACGCTTGAATACAAATGCAGATTCTAGCCAACATTCTAGGTTACACTTTTGTAAACTAACGGAAAGAAATCGCAACAATCGTGAATAACAAAGCAACAGGTCGACACTGCAGAGTATGTTGGATTATAACAGCGGTAGGTGGACGAGCGTTATCCCCTAGGTAAACACCCCCTGGAATGCTGTTCATGAATGGCAGCACAAAAGGCCGAATGACCGGATTGACGTACAAATTTGCAGTCAGGACCCGTGGGATAACCAGGACACTGCCCCTGCTGTCATATAAAATCGCACGCCAGGCCGTAACTCCAATTCTACATCTGTGTCGAGCACGCAGTCAGGCCCCAACTGGTCTCCTCATAACCAACACACGACCATCGCTGGCACCGAGACAGAACCAGCTTTCATCAGAAAACACAACAGACTTCACGCTGCCGTCCATTAAGCTCTCGCTTGACACCAGTGAAGTCACAAACGGCGGTGACTGGGGTCAGTGGAATGCACGCTACGGGTCATCTGCCTAGCAGCTGTGCTGGAAGTAACCGATTTGTAACAGTACGCTCTGTCACTGTGATTCCAATTGCTGCTCAGGTTGTTGCCGCAGGTGTAGTACGATGCTCCAGAGCCATACGCCGAACATGATGGTCTTCCCTCTCTGCAATGCCACGTGGCCGTCCGGACGCCGGGCATCTTGCAATCCGTACTTTCTCGTGATCAGCGCTGCCAGCAGTCATATACAGTGGCTAGAGTGCTGCCAAGTCTTCCTGCAGTGTTGCAGATGGAATATCCAGCTTCTCTTAGCGCTATTACATGACCTCGTTTCAACTCAGTGGGGTGTTGACATTGGGGTCTCTGTCGTCTTAAGTACATTGTTGACTAAAATCGACTCACAACGTCCAGTCTCAAAGGTAACTAACACTCACTACCGTTACTGCGTATGTTTCATGCAAACGTGATTTGTATCCTCATGGTGTCGTTACTAGCACCACTCTTATGCGTCTGGCGTCAAATTTCAGTAGACATCATCTCACAGATGTAGAAACATGCCTACAAGCTTTCGTTACGTCGCACAACTTCTCCTTGGTGTTGTGATTTTTCCCTTCAGTGTATTTAACTGAGAACGGCGGTTGTGCAGTGTCCTCAGTACGTTGCAAGTTTCAGTGGGGGTCAAGACAGTGTTCTGTGTAGCTGT
This sequence comes from Schistocerca serialis cubense, assembly GCF_023864345.2. Classification (NCBI taxonomy): domain Eukaryota; kingdom Metazoa; phylum Arthropoda; class Insecta; order Orthoptera; family Acrididae; genus Schistocerca; species Schistocerca serialis. The sequence continues at coordinate 468,102,500 of NC_064639.1, forward strand.
GAGTGCATTATGTCGAAGGTAAGCGAATTCGAACTTGGGCAAACGGTGATGCGGCGCTTTGTGGGTTCATTCGTAAACAAGCGAGCAGAAGCTTTAGGTATTTCAAGAGGTACCGTGCCGGAGATATACACCGGAAAAACGTCGCCTGCTGAGTCAAAACGCAGACCGAAGTGTGTGATAAGCGATCGTGACGGACGCTCCGATGAATATGCAACTTTTTCATAAGTTTTCTGCCATTGTGAGCGCTTTACCTTCACTGTACTGGGACAAAGATGCATGAGAGCTCTGCGCCAGTAGTGGATAAGATCCTGGCCTCTGTATTTAATGTGCTCGGTCGCCAATTAGTTGTATAGCTTGTAATGTTGTTGCATTAATTTGTTATGAAAGCGGTGCTGATATTCAAGATAAAAGTGGGTTAAAAGCTGTGAGCTGTCTGGGGAAGTCAACCTTGCATTACTGGGCACCTTTTTCACGAGGTATCCAGCCTAGCTTGCCAAATTCGCAACCAGACTAACATTAATTATAATCTTTTAATCGTCATACGACAACCGGTGATGTATATATAAAAAGATAATTTAAATAAAAAGAAATAAATCAGTTTATATTTGGAAATTTATTTTAACATTGATCATTGAAATTTCAGCATATTAAACTTGATTCATAACTAAACTGGTGCCTTATTTAGGATTGTGAAAATGTGAGTTTGTAATCTTACGGAACACATCAAATATGGAGCCAAGATTGGGAGACTGCATACAACACTGCATTCATAAAATAACACACGAAGAACGTTGAAACATATGCAAGAGGAAATTAACCACAACCAACCGATTCAATTTTCACCCAAAGAAGTTACGTTCGTAGCGCAATCCTGTCCGTCATGAAATTACCACACACTGATATACTAAATTCATACTAACTCTCTGTGAAATCTTCCCGAAAAGAATAGCTGAGGGCTACTTTGATGCTTACACCACATGCTTCACATGGTCAACTTGGTTTACACAAAGAGTGTAGCTCCACAATAATTTTGATAATTAAAATAAATTACCTCGAAACGCAATTTACAGAAGAAAAACCTCGAACTGGTTACTATCGTCTTACTATTAACCTGATGGGTTAAACAATTGTATAAGCACGTGGTACTGGTCTCACAAAGTACACCCCACGTGGGTTGAACATAAAGAAAAGTTGCTATATTGAAAAATATTGCCAAGACGAGACGTTATAATCTCACGCAAATTCGCATTTTAGATTGATGATCTTAGTTAGAGTTACTGATCAACACGTGGTTCCACTTTACTCACAAAGTAGTGACAAAGCAACTACTGGAAGATATTCTGAACTTCACACTCGAAATACACTGCGTTGCAATTTAAGATAACATTAGATATTTTAGAGCTAAACCTGAAATAAAGGCGATTAAATTTTCAGTTAGGCTGAACTTAAGAAATCCATTGTCCTACTGACTTAGCAGAGACGCGCTTAGCCGCGGACAGACTGATGTGGTCCCTTCCTGAGGGTGCCTCACAGATACAAACGGAAGTGACCAGAGAGGCAGCTTCCTATACTAACATGACAAGGGACGAACAGGACCATACTAAGAATAGAAACCTCTCTGCTTTTAGAAAGCGTAGCTACCTGTTCCGACGTTGGTCCTACTGTTCTCTAGCAGACAGGCTTGTCTGCTACCATCATACATGCAACTAGAAATACATTTGCTCATTAATCCTCTCACACAGAAGGGAAGGGGGATGACGGCATCTTATCATATACAGTATATAAAAGAAAGCGGATGTAGGTTCCTTATGAGACTGTGTGACATGAATTACATATAAACTGTGTTTTAAAGTGTAGTAGTGTGACAGATCGTTCTTGTTTATGTGTAAAACTAACACGTTCCACTGCTCAGTCTCTTCCCAGATAGAAACACCACAGTAAATTTAGAAGAGGAATTTATGCCGTAAATGACAACATATTTAAGAAATTAACATGAAAGGAATCCAACAGAGACCTTTCATAACCCCAACGCTCCGGGAAAAGACTGTGCAGGGAATTTTCTGGCCATGCTAGGACATTCCCAAGCAGGCTTCTCACACCCAACTTAAACCAAAAATGTAAAGAAAAGGCAAAAGGTCACCAGCTACTTGCTAAAACACAATAATTTCAACACATCTTTAGAATCTACCAATTTCAAAGAGAAAAAAACAATCTGTGACACCTGTTTAAAAGATAGTGTAGACCTAATTCGGTCAGCAAGTAAAAACAATGGTTCCTGTGTCATTAATATGAAAACAATTTCTGGTTGTTACCCTTATGGAGTTCACCAGTATTTGCTCATTGCAAGAGCCAACTGATCACAGGAAAATTTATGTCTGTTTATTAACAAGTAAAATTTATGAAAATAGCAAAGGTGCCACAGCAATTAAAAAAATATAACAATAACATCAGTATTGTAAAGCAGAACGTTACAATGCAGAATCCGCAAAAGCAAAAAAAAAAAAAGATAAGAGAAAAAACATGTTTTACAAAGTAGTTACCGCAAAAAATTCTAAATCTTATTAAACTAATAATATGTAGAATTAAAATAACTTTGTGGCACTAACTTCATCACTTTACTATATTCCAGTTAGTTAGCAAACAATGATCTCTATGTCATTATACTGAAACTACAATTAATTATGTGATTGTTACCCTTACGGGGTTCCTCACTATAAATATGCCCCATGCAAAGACTAATCGATCACAGTCCAATGTGAATGAATAGCTATCTGACTCATGAACGAAGCAATGCCACAGGAATGAATTTACGAAACAAAATTTCGCAAATCTAATGTTGTTGTTGTTGTGGTCTTCAGTCCTGAGACTGGTTTGATGCAGCTCTCCATGCTACTCTATCCTGTGCAAGCTTCTTCATCTCCCAGTACCTACTGTAGCCTACATCCTTCTGAATCTGCTTAGTGTATTCATCTCTTGGTCTCCCTATATGATTTTTACCCTCCACGCTGCCCTCCAATACTAAATTGGTCATCCCTCGATGTCTCAGAACATGTCCTACCAACCGATTCCTTCTTCTAGTCAAGTTGTGCCACAAGCTCCTCTTCTCCCCAATTCTATTCAGTACCTCCTCATTAGCTATGTGATCTACCCATCTAATCTTCAGCATTCTTCTGTAGCACCACATTTCGAAAGCTTCTATTCTCTTCTTGTCTAAACTATTTATCGTCCACGTTTCACTTCCATACATGGCTACACTCCATACAAATACTTCCAGAAACGACTTCCTGACATTTAAATCTATACTCGATGTTAACAAATTTTTCTTCTTCAGAAACGCTTTCCTTGCCATTGCCAGTCTTACTTTTATATCTTCCCTACTTCGACTATCGTCAGTTAATTCGCTCCCCAAATAGCAAAACTCCTTTACTACTTTAAGTGCCTCATTTCCTAATATAATTCCCTCAGCATCACCCGACTTAATTCGACTACATTCCATTATCCTCGTTTTGCTTTTATTGATGTTCATCTTATACCCTCCTTTCAAGACACTGTCCATTCCGTTCAGCTGCTCTTCCAAGTCCTTTGCTGTCTCTGACAGAATTACAATGTCATCGGCGAACCTCAAAGTTTTTATTTCTTCTCCATGGAATTAATACCTACTCCGAACTTTTCTTTTGTTTCCTTTATTGTTTGCTCAATATACAGATTGAATAACCTCGGGGATAGGTTACAACCCTGTCTCACTCCCTTCCCAACCACTGCTTCCCTTTCATGCCCCTCGACTCTTATAACTGCCATCTGCTTTCTGTACAAATTGCAAGTAGCCTTTCGCTCCCTGTATTTTACCCCTGCCACCTACAGAATTTGAAAGAGTGTATTCCAATCAACATTGTCAAAAGCTTTCTCTAAGTCTACAAATGCTAGAAACGTAGGTTTGCCTTTCCTTAATCTTTCTTCTAAGATAAGTCGTAAGGTCAGTATTGCCTCACGTGTTCCAACATTTCTACGGAATCCAAACTGATCTTCCCCGAGGTCGGCTTCTACCAGTTTTTCCATTCATCTGTAAAGAATTCGCGTTAGTATTTTGCAGCTGTGACTTATTAAACTGATCTAATACATCACACAAAAACAAAAATTGAGAAATAAAACAGCTCTGAAAGTACAGTAGTCAACGTCTAAAAAAAAAAAAAATCACCAATAAATAAAACACCTGCAAAATACACGATCAAAGTTTCTCTGAAAGAACTCACGTATATGCATTGGACTAAGAACCGTATAATCACTGTTCACTGGCACACTCAGTAGTTCCACTGTTCCGAGGCACAATATAAGAGGGGGGGGGGGGTTCGTCGCCGCAGCTGTCAGTAGGGAATTGTGTCCATCTGTTGCGTGCAATCCCGCCGTCTCTGCCCTCTCATGAAGTTTCTCTTGGTGGCCCGTGTCACGTACATCTCGATTTGGTTCCATGTTTGTGTTGCCAAATTCGTTCGGTATCCTCGTTTGACACGCCAGGTTGATATTCCTGGGCAAGGATGACACTTAATGGCTCTTCTTTGTGCCACCCTTAGCGACCAGAGAACATCGAACTATGATTTACTGTCGCTTGGCAGTGGGCATCCGCAAGGAAATGTTGATAGGCGTCGTTGAAGTCCACCAGTTTCTCTGGACAGTATGTGTCAAAAGGCTCCACGCCCCTTGTGTTGTTACATTCTTGAGTTATCCTCAATTGGCTCGCTGGTTTGATATGCCTGGGCAAGGATGACATTTAATGGCTCTTCTTTGTGCCACCCTTAGCGACCAGAGAACATCGAACTATGATTTACTGTCGCTTGACAGTGGGCATCCGCCAGGAAATGTTGATAGTCGTCGTTGATGCCTGCAAGTTTCTCTGGACAGTAACTGTCAAAAGGCTCCACACCCCTTTATCCCCTGTCTTTTGTCGTTTCACCGCGGCCGTCTCGTCACGGTCGCGTGCGTGTGGTGTGTTGCCAGCAGATGGATTTCCGCGCGGTGGACCGCTCGGCCATCTCAGGTCATCGCCTCCACGAAGGGTCGCTCTGGTGCGGCCGGCCATTAGCTCTGGGTGCAAGGGAAAGTGTTTGTCCCTTACCCTTCTTTTGTTGTGACCGCGCTCCCGAAGTGGCCCGGTTGACAGTGTGTCCTGCTGGAAAACCCGCCTGTTTACAACTAGTCCTCCTCCTCGCTGCTCCCGCTGTCTCATAAGAGTTGAGCCGGTTCGCTTTCACATACTCAACTGCATTCACAGAAATTGTTCATCATAGTTATGTGATTACACAATGTCATACATAATAGCTCTTAGTATTGTCTTTCACAGTTTTTGAGAACAAAAGTGAGACTTAATTTTTTTTAATAAAAAAGTTAGAAGAATCGACAATATAAAAATAAAAGTTAAATGACTTGACAATATAAAAAATAAAAGTGAAATGACTTGACAGTATAAAAATTAAATGAACTGACAATATAATATCTAAATCCACATCACTAATGTGGTTCACTTGCGTTTTAATAAATCAAATGCTACTTATTAATTCACTAAAATGAATAGGATTATCCCTTGCGCAAGTATAGGTCAGGACAGCATAGGGTTCACATGTTATTTACACACACACATGCACACCTGTTGTCTATTCTACAAACTAACTACCCATAAACATGCATTACTCAAAATTTTACTTCAATCCACTACTAGTTAATCCAACAAGCTACTTCAATGCTACTTCAACACAGTGTTTATACCACTACAACATTGTTCTAATTCGTCCTCTTCTTGACGCTCGTGGCATATGTCTTGTCACATGATAAATATGGAGAAACTTTCCTTAAACATACATAGTAAAAAGAACAATGGTTATTTACACGCCAAAACATTTATACCAGTTGACACACCTAATAAGAGACTCGCAATTATACATTTATCATACTCATATGTTTACAGATAAAACAGTATGACAATTTCATCTAAAATTACGTTATTACAAAAATTAATCACACAGATGACTCTGAGAAGGGTAAAAATATTTTCATTATACAGGTTATACTACATTTTCTTACCCATTTTGCTCCCATTTCGTTCATTCTTTAAGTTACCTTTCGCTTCCAAATCAGTTATTTCGCCTGTGGTGGTTATTCTGGATTCATTTCTCATGAATGGCAAAATTGTGGTCTCCTCTATTCTGTAAAACAGTTTCATCTTAACATCCTATTGAACTTACAACTGACACAAAAGATCCGAATCCTCCTGTAGTTTAAATGACAAATGTTTTGCTTCATCCTTATTACATTAAACCAAGCTTTCCTTCGGTCCCATAATCAAAATTATTTAATCTTCCTCTACCTTCAAGAGGGAAGTTTCTTCAGTTCAGCTCATATAGGCTGCAGTGCATCCCGCACCAGCGAAAACAGTAAGCTGTAATGCTCACAGCATCAGCAAAACACATAAACGTCGCTTTTCTGGGACAAGTATTAACGCAGAATAATTTTTCGGGCTCTGGCTCAACATCACTCAAGACTACAGAAAGGATCCATATTTCTGTTCCATTCTACATTTGCTGAAAAACTGCTCGTATTTGACTATCACAATAATATTTCAGGGCCACGTAAATTACACAAACCACAATTCTTCTTTCACCTTGAAGGGAATCAATATACTTACGAAATCCACAGACAGCACTTTACGTACTCAGCTATAAAGAACAAAAAAAGACATATATCATCAATATTAACATATCATCGCATATTGGGCAGCCAATGGTTAAACAATCGTATTATTGCATCCTGTTTTCAAGATTCTAAACTTACTCATTCCTTTCTCAGAGTTCTCCTATCTTAAAATATTCATACAGCACGCATACTATAGTAAGAGATCCTCATTTATACTGACAGATATAGAATAGTAATAGACAGATAGTAGCACTGAAAGCAGAAAATCGGAAACAAGGCTACTAACAGCTGGGGACCTGGTTTTGCCAGATCCATAATACCCACAGATCGGATATTCCCCTGAGTTTTGCATTAATTCAACACAGATCTTGCTTCTCTCAGGAGCGACTCTTTTCAATTTACACCAAAAAACCATAAACAGCATTTCACTCATTCACAAAGAAACCTTTTATCTTCACATTTGAACCAACCTAAATCCTAATTGCACAAGGAAATAAAAAAAAACTAAAAACATCATTTTAATCAATCACATAGAAACATCTTTATCGTTATTTTTACCAACATATTATTCAAAATGCATACGTCACAAATTTAAACTAATCAATTCTTTCTCCTCACCGTCCTCTCTACTTCTCACTGTCCTTTCTAATCATTTGCCATGTCGCTCATTTGTTCCGATTGTGCGCCTTCTGCGCTGATCGTTTGTCATTGCCAGTTTTGTTCATTTCCATTTCCTGGATTATGTCTAGGGTTAGCCGGCCGATTTCAACATCATGAGGTGCTCCGCCTACAGTCCTATTCCCACCGTATTCGTCGTAGTATCGATTCTGGTTGCCGTACCTGTAGCGTTCACGATCTTGTCCACGTCCTCGATCATTTCCGTTGTTCCACCTGTGTTCGCGACTGTTACCCCAGTTTCTATACGGCCCGTCCCGATTATTGTTCCGTTCGCGTCGCGACGACCAGTCACGCCGTTGATTAGTACTATGGCCACGACTGCGATCGCGCTGCTGTGCCCCGTAATAACTTTGTGCCTGATTAGGCGGGCATTCTGCTGTATTATATTCCAACTCTTGGAGAAGTGTCTTAAACGTTTCCACGTCCTCTTTGCATCGTCCCGCAAGAATGACGTGGCGCAAGTGCATCGGCAATTTGGTGATGCATATCCTAATTAGTTCCGCAGGCCCATATGGGTCGTATAGAAATTGATTTGCTTGCAGCATTTGGTCGAATAGGCGTGCTGGGCTGCCGAAACCAGACTGGTTCAAATTTTGCAGCATAATTATACCATACTTGACCCTATCTTCTGCCGCTTCCGACCAATAGGCGGACAGAAAGGCTTGTCGAAACTCCCGAGTGGAGTTGCAGTGACGCGCTGCCGACCTCATGTGAATGGCCGGTTCGCCTTCCAAATAGCCACACATATATTCTATCTTATGTGAACTTGCCCAGTCGGGGGGAAAACAGAACTCAAATTACTCGAGCCATGCTTGTGGATGTATTCCTTTTTGCGAATTTCGAAATATTTCAAACTTTCTCACCATAAGGAAATGTTTGAAATCAAATCCCCGCATTTCCTCCCGGCGAGGCCCTTGAATATTTCTATTTTTCTCATGTCTGCCCCTCAAAATACATTCTTCCCTGTCGTCAAAATCTCTGCACTGTCTCTGTGCTATTCGCGAGTTCGGAATCACATCTCATGCGGCTTTCCAGATGTGCCACACGTTCTTGTAATTCGCTTGTTACAGCTTTGTGTCGCCTGTTCACTTCGAACTGTCCCTTCTGAAATCTAAGAAGCGAACGTACTTCTTCAGTCTCTGCGATCGCTACCTGTGTAGTGTAGTTATCGCTCTCCGTCACCTTCATCGTGCCTACGATGTCCGCTAATGCAGCAATCTTATAATGTATTTGTCTGTTGTCCTCCGCCCCAGTCTGCTTCAATTGTTCTACTTGCTGTTCGAGTGCGGGAATTGCTTGACTGTTGTCCGCTACTGTGTTGCTAATGGATGCGGGACAATGCCTTTCCGCCTCCTGGACCCTGGAAAGTACCTGCTGATGTTCTCTTTGGCATTCTTCTCTCAGCGCTTGGAAATTCCTAAGTAGCTCTTCTTCGCTCTCTTTCGATTCCGCATCGCGACTCCGCTTGCCCTCTTCTAAGGCTTACAGACGATCATCGATTTGTTCAAATGTATGGCCTAATTCTTTCATAATATCACTTTTTATTTCACTTGCCAGATTGTTTATTCTTTGTGAGATGTCATCAGACACTCTCTGCATCGACTTGTTGACTTTATTTGTCTGCTGGATTAGTTTCTCGTCTATTTGTTCGCCTAGCTCGCGGATCGATTTTTCAGTTTTCTACGTCATTTGTTCACCTAGCTCGCGGATCGATTTTAGAGATTTCCGCGTCACTTGATCGCCTAGCTCTCGGATCGATTTTTCAGATTTCTCAGCGTTTTCTTTATTTTGTTGCAATAAGGCTTTCATGAGTTCTGCCAAATCAATTTGGTTAGTTGGAGGCAAATTAATTTCTGGCTCTGATGTGAGCCCGTTCGTCCTGTTTTGCATTTCCTCTGAAGTATTTCCCAATGCATTTTCGGAATCGTCCGACACGTTAATATTCGAAATCAAATTGTCCCCTTGCTCCATGATGCTTAAGTTGTTGGACCGCCTACTTTTATCTTGGTTACGTGTCTGCATTAGTTCAATTTATACCTGGTACGCAACACACTAATCAGAATAAATGTATCCCCCAAAAATTACGACAATCACACGAAAGGTACCCAACCTAGTACGCACTTTTACACACGCAAAACAAATTTATATCTTTGATCGAAGTCAGTGCAATTTACAAGCGAGAAGAAAAACACATAAAACACACAAATATAGAAAACGAAACAAGACAAACAACACAACGCTTTTAGAAAGCGTAGCTACATGTTCCGACGTTGGTCCTACTGTTCTCTAGCAGACAGGCTTGTCTGCTACCATCATACATGCAACTAGAAATACATTTGCTCATTCATCCTCTCACACAGAAGGGAAGGGGGATGACGGTATCTTATCATATGCAGTATATAAAAGAAAGCGGATGTAGGTTCCTTATGAGACTGTGTGACATGAATTACATATAAACTGTGTTTTAAAGTGTAGTAGTGTGACAGATCGTTCTTGTTTATGTGTAAAACTAACACGTTCCACTGATCAGTCTCCTCCCAGATAGTCAGAAACACCACAGTAAATTTAGAAGAGGAATTTATGCCGTAAATGACAACATGTTTAAGAAATTAACATGAAAGGAATCCAACAGAGACCTTTCAAGCTCTAGGGCATTTTTATTACAGGCACAGTAGCGAGCAGTTGAGTATTAGATAAGGAGATTTGATATTTATAAATCTGGGAGAAATTATCGGGAATACTTTATTATGGAGATGAAAACGTGTGTTTTGGAGATATTTTCTTGACTGTATGGATAGAGGAGATTTTTGGAAGAATGTTTCAGGGTAACCAATGTACGTGTAAGAACAAAATGTCTGTTTGTCAGAACTATTAACTGAGGGAAATCTTTATCCCTTGGATAACTAATAATACTCATGACTAGTGTTACTCTGGTCTCTTTGTTTTCATTATGCCACAATTAACGTAATTGGTTTAAATGTCAGTAATTTTTCTAATGAGAGAATTTCGTAGTTGTTAGAGTCTTCTTATGCTGCACAGTCTCTTTAGACAATAATCAGAGTTGAAGTTTTCAAAAACGCTTTTCCTTAAAGTAAAATCCTCTTCCATTTCTCTTCATAAAGTTTTCAACATTTTTTCGTGTTTGCATTGAACCCTGCACCACACGTAGCCACAGACTGTTTCTGACAAGCAAAGAAAAATTTACTATTGAGTAGGTACACTGCTGATTTCAGTTTGCTTTCGAGAACGTCAGTACATCAGACACAATATGGGATGCTGAGTAAGAGTTAAGTTACTTTTCTTTCAGAGCAGATCTCACTATGCATTCTTGGGAGCAAACAGTACGTATTAAGAATTTTCAGGTGTTGCGCTAAGCAAGCAGATTGATTTACAGTGAAAATTAAGTTAAACAGCTATTTTCTTCCGAGTTGAGCAGTATTTTATTTTGTGGATATAACAAGTCAGACATTGTACTTCATGTTACTAAACATTCAGACTGAGTTTCAGCTAAATAGTTTTCACTGAGTACACAATTAGTTTGTAATGGGATTTAATTAGATTCGTATTCGTTATTTCAAACTCAACATTTCACTGAGATTAATGTTCTGTTTCACGACGCGATTGATTTGGGGGAGGGAACGAAACAACAAGGTCATCGGTCCTATCGGATTGGAGAAGGATGGGGAAGGAAGTCGGCCGTGCTCTTTCAAAGGAACCATGCCAGCATTTTCCTGAAGCGGTTTAGGGAAGTCACGGAACACCTAAATCAGGATGGCTGGACGCGGGTTTGAACTGTCGTCCTCACGAATGCGAGTCCAGTGTGCTAACCACTGCGCCACCTCGCTCGGTACGACACTGTTCACATGTGCAATACGGGGTCAACCAACAATGAGTCAGGATATGGTACGCGATGAGAACGTTTTCGAAAAAGAATATACAGTATTTCATATATACGAGTAGATGTATAAAGAGGACTGAGGCAAAATATGAAAGGACGACAGCTGAAAAGTCATTGCAGAACCAGATGTTGCACTCGCGAACTCTGTCACCGCCAAAAGAACACGAAGGGAGCTCTAGAAACACCGAATTGCATAGCGACCTGCAATCCCAAAACAACTCAAAAGTGATGCAAATACCCGTGCCGAAGCCATAAAACCTGCACTATGGAACAATGGGAAAATATCACGATATTCCTCTGGCCTCATAGTTACCCTGCCAGAATGCTTACTGCCACAGTTAAATGACGTTTTTTGGTGATGTAGTCCATCTCATGGAACAATTTTTGTTCCCCAGTAGTGATGGTATGTTCCAAGACGCTAGCATCGTCCAAGACTACTCCGTAACCATGAGGATCAATTGTTGCATGTCCGCTGACCAGTATGGACACCAGATTTGAATATTACTCAGACTTTGCGGCTTGATTTGGAGAGAAGAGTGTGATCGCTGTCCGTCTCCATCATCGTTATCTGAACTTGCCACTATTTTGCAGGAATAATGGTGTAAGATTCCCTTGAGAACGATGCAAGAGCTGTATTTACCAACCCTGAGAGGACTGGATGCGGTTTTGAACGCCGACGGATTTCCTACACCGCATTAGGCGTGGTAATGTGTGTGTTCTAATGTTTCGATATTTTCGTGCAAGCCCTGTTTGCGTATGTAGGTGAATAAGTACACCAGTGGCCATTAAAATTGCTACACCACGAAGATGACGTGCTACAGACGCGAAATTTGACAGACAAGAAGAAGATGCTGTGATATGCAAACGATTAGCTTTTCAGAGCATTCACACAACGTTGGCGCCGGTGGCGACACCTACAACGTGCTGACACGAGGAAAGCTTCCAACCGATTTCTCATACACAAACAGCAGTTGACCGGCGTTGCCTGGTGAAACGTTGTTGTGACGCCTCGTGTAAGGAGGAGAAATGCGTACCATCACGTTTCCGACTTTGATCAAGGTCGGATTGTAGCCTATCGCGATTGCGGTTTATCGTATCGCGGCATTGCTACTCGCATTGGTCAAGATCCAATGACTGTTAGCAGAATATGGAATCGGTGGGTTCAAGAGGGTAATACGGAACGCCGTGCTGAATCCCAACGGCCTCGTATCACTAGCAGTCGAGATGACAGGCATCTTATCCGCAAGGCTGTAACGGATCGTGCAGCCACGTTTCGATCCCTGAGTCAACAGATGCGGACGTTTGAAAGACAACAACTATCTGCACGAACAGTTCGACGTTTGCAGCAGCATGGACTATGAGCTCGGAGACCATGGCTGCGGTTACCTGTGACGCTGCATCACAGACAGGAGCGCCTGCGATGGTGTACTCAACCACGAACCTGGGTGCACGAATGGCAAAACGTCATTTTTCCTGCGATGGTGTACCCAACGACGAACCTGAGTGCAAGAATAGCAAAACGTAATTTTTTCGGATGAATCCAGGTTCTGTTTACAGCATCATGATGGTCGCATCCGTATTTGGCGACATCGCGGTGAACGCACATTGGAAGCGTGTTTTCGTCATCGCCATACTGGCGTATCACCCGGCGTGATGGTATGGGGTGTCATTGGTTACACGTCTCGGTCACCTCTTGTTCGCACTGACGGCACTTTGAACAGTGGACGTTACATTTTATATCTGTTACGACCCGTGGTTCAACCCTCCATTCGATCCCTGCGAAACCCTACATTTCAGCAGGATAATGCACGACCGCATGTTGCAGGTCCTGTGCGGGCCTTTCTGGATACAGAAAATGTTCGACTGCTGCCCTGGCCAGTACATTCTCCAGATCTCTCACCAACTGAAAACCTCTGGTCAATGGTGGCCAAGCAACTGGCTCGTCACAATACGCCAGTGTTGATGAACTGTGGTATCGTGTTGAAGCTGCATGGGCAGCTGTACCTGTATACGCCATCCAAGCTCTGTTTGACTCAATGCCCAGGCGTATCAAGGCCGTTATTACGGCCAGAGGTGGTTCTTCTGGGTACTGATTTCTCAGGATGTATGCACCCTAATTGCGTGAAAATGTAATCAAATGTCAGTTCTAGTATATTTGTCGAATGAATACCCGTTTATCATGTGCACTTCTTCTTGGTGTAGCAGTTTTAATGGCCAGTAGTGTCTGTGCCATTGCTAAGTAGACAGTGCACGCAATGAGTGGGGTTTGTCACGGCTTGTGGGCGAGTGTGCCTTGGTGCGGCTGTTGCTCTCCGGAGACGAAGCGTTCGCGGCAGGCGCAGCTGTGGGCACGGACGGCGCGGCGCAGGTGCAGGTGCAGGCCGCGGCGGCGGCGGCGCCGGCCAGCGGCGGGGTCCGGTTTCCGATGAAGACGTCCCTGCCCGCTCGCCGCAGATGGCTGATACGGCCCTCCCTCCTCCCCCCCCCCCCCACCCCAGCCCTCTCACTGTCTCACCGCTGCGCCGTGGCTCTCTGCTCGAGGTCACCATCGCCTGCTCCTCCGTTGATTTTTGCTCGTTAACGTCCGTCACCCTCCGTTATCGTCCACCCGAATGACAGCTATGCTAATTAGACTGTTACACCCCTAGCCCTCAAGCAATCTATGGATGTTCCAACATGTGTGTGAGAACACTTGTGCACGATATGCGGTACACAAATCGATATTTTATACGAGAGCTGTTCCCTTTCGTGTGTCAGGGTATGTAGCAAACTTCATTCCTTAATGATGTTTTTTAAAGATTTTTCAAGTGTTTCTCGGAAAATGGATTGTCCATTAAATTTGAGAAAACACACTACATTGGATTCGATTGGATTGTTTGGGGGAAGAGACCAAACAGCGAGGTCATCGGTCTCATCGGACTAGGGAAGGATGGGGAAGGAAGTCGGCCGTGCTCTTTCAAAGGAACTATCCCAGCATTTGCCTGGAGCGATTTAGGGAAATCACGGAAAACCTAAATCAGGATGGCCGGACCCGTGATTGAACCGTCGTCCTCCCGAATGAGAGTTCAATGTGCTAGCCACTGCGCCACCTCGCTCGGTGCAAAACACACTACATTCATTTCTGCACTACAGATAGATGTGGCACACGAACGCGAGTCAGTAAACACAATCTACACGTTGATCAAAATTTGAACTGGAGGAAGCATATTTCTGAACAGCTGAAACAAACATTTTCGGCTACTTTTGTTCGTCGTATAACTGTTAGTCTTGGAAACAAAAGTATCAGCCGCCTAAAATGTTTTGCATATTTCCGGTCGATGATGTCAAACGGAATAATTTTCTATGTATTTATTCATGGAATTGATAATAAATAACCCATATCGTAGGGAGCACATTGTGCTCATGTGGGAGCTACAACATCAAGCCAAAAAATGGTGATATTAATAGTTGCCTATAACACGCAGGCCTTATAATTCCTGCGATCTTGGCTACCAGTTTACTGTTTTATAAATAATCCATCACCACATAAGAGCAATGACGCTGTCCATACATACAACGTGAGAAGAAAAAGTCACCTTTATTGCCCTTTATGACAGCTGTCAGTGGCTTAGAAAAGAGTTCATAATACATCCAGAGCCGCTTAGAGAACATTTTTCCACACTACCGGCTTTTCATTTGGCTCCTTCTTCCCCCATCCGCTTTCCCCCTTCTCATTCTGGCCTCCCTCTCATTTGACGCCCAAAGCGGCGGCCTATGTCTCTTGGGACTTAAACCGGTCCTGTGTGTATCAACAAAAATTTGTGATCATTTGCCCAATAACATGTAATGCACGAAAGGTAGCAAATCAAACTTGCTGGCAGATTAAAACTGTGTGCCGGACCGAGAAGTCAAACTCCGGCCCTTTGCCTTTCGCGGGCAAGTGCTCTGCCATCTGAGCTATCCAAGGACGACTCGCGCTCCGTCCTCACAGCTTTACTTCTGCCAGTACCTCGTCTTCTACCTTCCAAACTTTAAAGAAGCTCTCCTGCGAACCTTGCAGAAACATCCCCCAGGCTGTGGCTAAGCCTTGTCTCCGCAATATCCTTTCTTTCAGGAGTGCTAGTTCTGCAAGGTTCGCAAATGGTTCAAATGGCTCTGAGCACTATGGGACTTAACTTCTGAGGTCATCAGTCCCCTGGAACTTAGAACTACTTAAACCTAACTAACCTAAGGACATCACACACATCCATCCCCGAGGCAGGATTCGAATCTGCGACCGTAGCGGTAGCGTGGTTCCAAACTGTAGTGCCTGGAACCGCTCGGCCGACCCGGCCGGCCAAGGTTACCAGGAGAGCTTCTGTAAAGTTTGGAAAGTAGGAGACGAGGTACTGGCAGACGTAAAGCTGTGAGGACGGGGCGTAAGTCGTGCTTGGGTAGCTCAGATGGTAGAGCACTTGCCCGCGAAAGACAAAGGACCCGACTTCGAGTCTCGGTCCGGCACACAGTTTTAATCTGCCAGGAAGTTTTATATCACCGCACACTCCGCTGCAGAGTGAAAATCTCATTCTCGTAGCAAATCAAGTTTTAAATCTGATTTAAAAAATTAAGTCCGGGTGTGAGTAGGAATCGATCACTGAGAGCTCCGCACAAACTTAAATACGTGCATTGGTAGTTCATTCATTCCGGGAATCAAGAATCTCGACGATTTGTGCCTGTTACCGACACTGACACGGGCGCCATATCTGTCCCAGGCAATCCAAGACTTTCGAAAATGTTTTAATTTCAAGCTTCAAGTCCGATAGCAAATGGCAAAATAATATACACTCCTGGAAATGGAAAAAAGAACACATTGACACCGGTGTGTCAGACCCACCATACTTGCTCCTGACACTGCAAGAGGGCTGTACAAGCAATGATGACACGCACGGCACAGCGGACACACCAGGAACCGCGGTGTTGGCCGTCGAATGGCGCTAGCTGCGCAGCATTTGTGCACCGCCGCCGTCAGTGTCAGCCAGTTTGCCGTGGCATACGGAGCTCCATCGCAGTCTTTAACACTGGTAGCATGCCGCGACAGCGTGGACGTGAACCGTATGTGCAGTTGACGGACTTTGAGCGAGGGCGTATAGTGGGCATGCGGGAGGCCGGGTGGACGTACCGCCGAATTGCTCAACACGTGGGGCGTGAGGTCTCCACAGTACATCGATGTTGTCGCCAGTGGTCGGCGGAAGGTGCACGTGCCCGTCGACCTGGGACCGGACCGCAGCGACGCACGGATGCACGCCAAGACCGTAGGATCCTACGCAGTGCCGTAGTGGACCGCACCGCCACTTCCCAGCAAATTAGGGACACTGTTGCTCCTGGGGTATCGGCGAGGACCATTCGCAACCGTCTCCATGAAGCTGGGCTACGGTCCCGCACACCGTTAGGCCGTCTTCCGCTCACGCCCCAACATCGTGCAGCCCGCCTGCAGTGGTGTCGCGACAGGCGTGAATGGAGGGACGAATGGAGACGTGTCGTCTTCAGCGATGAGAGTCGCTTCTGCCTTGGTGCCAATGATGGTCGTATGCGTGTTTGGCGCCGTGCAGGTGAGCGCCACAATCAGGACTGCATACGACCGAGGCACACAGGGCCAACACCCGGCATCATGGTGTGGGGAGCGATCTCCTACACTGGCCGTACACCACTGGTGATCGTCGAGGGGACACTGAATAGTGCACGGTACATCCAAACCGTCATCGAACCCATCGTTCTACCATTCCTAGACCGGCAAGGGAACTTGCTGTTCCAACAGGACAATGCACGTCCGCATGTATCCTGTGCCACACAACGTGCTCTAGAAGGTGTAAGTCAACTACCCTGGCCAGCAAGATCTCCGGATCTGTCCCCCATTGAGCATGTTTGGGACTGGATGAAGCATCGTCTCACGCGGTCTGCACGTCCAGCACGAACGCTGGTCCAACTGAGGCGCCAGGTGGAAATGGCATGGCAAGCCGTTCCACAGGACTACATCCAGCATCTCTACGATCGTCTCCATGGGAGAATAGCAGCCTGCATTGGTGCGAAAGGTGGATATACACTGTACTAGTGCCGACATTGTGCATGCTCTGTTGCCTGTGTCTATGTGCCTGTGGCTCTGTCAGTGTGATCATGTGATGTATCTGACCCCAGGAATGTGTCAATAAAGTTTCCCCTTCCTGGGACAATGAATTCACGGTGTTCTTATTTCAATTTCCAGGAGTGTATTTACGTATGCTTTAATTACAAATTAACAATTTTCCGATTTTTCATTTGGCTGTAGTGCGAAACCATCCTTCTTGCCAAATGTCATGATCCTACGCCAAAGGGAAGTACCCTATATGTTTTAACGAGTGACTTGGCGAGTGTCAAGGTGCATGTCATAAATGGACGTAGCTTTTCTCTGCATTGGCTTAGAAGTTTCACTTTTTTACAGCGCGAAGTGACCACAAGCCTTAATATGTGACGTAAATTTCAGCTTGATACGATAGACCTTAATATGTGACATAAATTTCAACTTGACACGTCTCGGATTAAAAAGTGTATAAGACAGGGATGCAGTTTTCACCCCTACTGTTCAGTCTGTACATCGAAGAAGCAATGGCGGAAATAAAAGAATGGTTCAACAGTGGAATTAAAATTCGAAGTTTAAGGATATCAGTGATACGACTCGCTGATGTCATTGCTATCCTGAGTGAAAGTGAAGAAAAATTACATGACCTGTTGAATGGAATGAGCGGTCTAATGAGTACACAATATGGTTGAGACTAAATGGCAAAAATAGTAAAGTAATGAGAAGTAGCAGAAATCAGAACAGCATGAAACTTAACGTCAGGATTGATGGTCACGAGGTAGATGAAGTTAAAGAATTCTACTACCTAGGCAGCAAAATAACCAATGACGGACGGAGCAAGGAGGACATCAAAACAAGACAATCACTGGCAAAAGAGGCTTTCCTCGCCAAAAGAAGTCTACTGGCATCAAACATAGGCTTTATTTGAGGAAGAAATTTCTGAGAATGTACGTTTGGAGCACAGCGTTGTATGGTAGTGAGAATCGAAGCATTTGAGATGTGGTGCTACAGACGAATGTTGAAAATTAGGAAGACTGATAAAGCAAGGAATGATGAGGTTTTGCGCAAAATCGGAGAGGAATGGAATATGTGGAAAATACTGACAAGGAGGAGGTACAGGATGGTAGGACATGTGTTAAGACAACAGGAAATGACTTCCACGGTACTAGAGGTAGCTGTAGACGGCAAAAACTGTAGAAGGAGACAGAGATTGGAATACATCCAGCAAATAATTGAGGACGTGGGTTGCAACAAGTGCTACTCTAAGAGGTTGGCACGGGAGAGGAATTTATGGCGGGCCGCCTCAAACCAGTCAGAAGACTGATGACTCAAAATAAAATAAAATAAAAGTCGTTCAAATTATCCATCGAAGATGTAAATAACTACCTCACAGTCCTGCCATGGTTGGGGGATGAGATGGCGCAGACAGTGGTCCAAACTGGGAGCAACGTCTCACCTGGACATCAGTATCCAGAAGACTGAAGCGGCAGAGCTGTAGAGTGCAGCAGCGCAGACTGTATCACTGAATTTTTATGATACGAGTTTTTCTAGGGCCGAAAATTTTAACCCTTTAGCAAACTGAGACCCACCATAAAAGAATTTTCAGTTCCTTCCTTTATTTCCGCATTTTCTAGCGATTTGTTTGGAGTGAAGTTATGTATAAAAGCAATTTTGTTGAAATGATTAATTTTGGTCATATTTTCATTTGATAATTTCGTCTACAAATTAAGTAAATACTGATACTATTTCGTTCAGTACACTGTCGGTAGTCATCAATAGAAATATTTGTACTTACACCCCTAACGCCCCACAGCGCCATGTGTCTTGACCACCCGAAATAGTTTATCTGTAAGTACAGAACCAAAATAAAAGAATTGTGTCAAGTAAATGTTGTAAACTGGCAGGATTACGCTACTCAGCATGAATGCAGGACATTACTCAAAATGAATGCCTTTCTTGTAACTTCGTCCGTTAGGAAGATATGAACAACAGCATGTGATTTTTAAACGACAACCTGTAATTTTATTCCGTAATCCGCTTGCTCTTCTCAATACCTTGTCAATACCTTGAAAATACCAGATATAAAATATGGTAAGCTATTTAAAGAAGACGGACGAACGAAGGTAAATGAAAGGCAGTCATGTTGGTTAATGTCCCCGTGGTAGCTAAACAATACTTACTTGATACAATTTTTTTTTACTCCTGGACAAACGTTTTTTTGTGGTAATCAAGATAAATGGCACATCCTGTTTCAGAACGGATGTGTAGTAACATTTCGCCGTCTTTGTACTTACGATTAATTCATGAATTCAGAAATAATATACAGCAATGTGTAAGTTAAAAGATAAGAGGTAACAGAAAGACTGGATCCAAAAGAAGGATGAGAAACATGTATTTGACTTAATTCTGTCTAGTGCCGTGCGTCCGATCGCTGATACGTTACTTGCGCGTACAGCGGCGCTCGCTGGTGTAGACGATTCCGTACCCGTGATGCGATAATCGCCGGAGTTAAAAAAGTTCAACACATGGACAATTGCCACAACATCGACAAGAACTTACAGCAAGACGTACAATAATGGATTATCAGTGCGTCCAGAAAATACTTCAGTTGAAAGAGATAGTGCACTATCTTTCGCAAAACTAAAAATATATCAAGTAATGTAATAATATTTCTTATGATGTTCAACAGGAATTTCAATAATTAGTCAATGAATATGCTTTCATGAATAAATAATTTATGCGCCTGTTTGTGACAGAAGTTTCTGTTGTGCAAAGGGCAAAATCAAAAACCCTTCGAATAAGTAAAGACGAAAATGACATAAAATTTCAGATGTCTGATGTCTTTTTCATGTGTTGCGTTTCATGGCGAGTGTCTCCTTCGCCACCAACGCTTTGTCGCTCTCTTCTTCTCCTCTAGAAGTTTTTCCTTCTGTCACTGTCCTCTTTCCTTTTGCCTTGCAACAAATCTTCCTTAATATTTACATGGCACCCCTCAATATGAATTAACAGGCGTTACATTTCTGTTGCGATAAGGCCGGTAGCTGTGCTTTATCTTCGAGGTCTCCGTGACGCTGTCTTTCAAGAAGATAACGCAACCACGTGCTGTCCACGCCACCCGTAACTGCCTCGGCACATATACGGTATTCGACTGTTGGCATTCCCGGCGCTTTCTCTCGATCTTCCTTCCACCGACAATATTTGGTTATGCCGAAAGACTTGCGCAGCACTATTTGCCCCACTGTTGAAATCTGGCACAGTTCTGAAGAAGCAAGGAATAACGTGCACGTATCTGTCGTCCATTCTCAGTTCGAGTTGATACCCAGCCCTGTTCAAGAAATGGTTGCTGCCGCTACTAGCAGCACTGTGTGCTAAATTTCATATCCTGTATACCCACAAGTAAGCTACACATTCAATTCAAAAATGGTTCAAATAGCTCTAAGCACTATGCGACTTAACATCTGAGGTCATCAGTCCCCTAGACTTAGAACTACTTAAACCTAACTAACCTAAGGACATCACACACATCCATGTCCGAAGCAGGATTCAAACCTGCGACCGTAGCAGCAGGGCGGTTCCGGACTGAAGTGCCTAGAACCGCTCGGCCACAGCAGCCGGCACACATTCATTTACGTAGTCTTTCTACTATACAGTGTTAGGGGTGTAAGTGCAGATGTTGTCATCATGGTACCTTAATACGTACCCAGTTCAGTGTGACTGTTGTTTATTCTCTGCGTCTAACAGTCTTTCTGCAAAAATTTCACATAATGTACTATTAAATGTTCTCTGCACGGTAGTAAATGCACCACTGCTTGTGCTACGCCTGGAGTCCAGACTAACCGTTCTGCGTCCACACATCCTCTAACACCTGACCTGACCGCTGTCTAGGGAAAAATACAAGAGCGTGAATGGCTTGTTCTTGCCAAATGTACTTGAATGTGCTAATCAATCGTAAAACTTATTACTCCTAATAGTTATAGTTATTATTAGTCTTCAAATGATGTAAATACTGATTTCATGTTGGTTAGTACACAGTCTTTAGTCACCAATGGCTCTGAGCACTATGGGACTTAACATCTGAGGTCATCAGTCCCCTAGAACTTAGAACTATTTAAACCTAACTAACCTAAAGACATCACACACATCCATGCCCGAGGTAGGATTCGAACCGGCGACCTAGCGGTCTCGCGGTTCCAGACTGACGCGCCTAGAACCGCTTGGCCACACCGGCCGGTTTAGTCACCAATAAAAATATCTGCAATTATACCCCTAACAACATGTATTCCCACAACAAGTAAACATTTTTTGAATTCTATTATTGTAGTTACGTATTACAGAAATTTTTATATGCGGACTATTAATTTCAATATGTAATGACCACCTTCAGACCTGAGTACATACAGTCTGTTAATCATATCATGCCAATATATGTATGGGCTTTGCTCATTACTCTCGCTATGCAATTTTTACGTATGACAACAACTGTGGCTTTCCTGAGAAATTTCATTCATGCTGCTTGTAGTATACTTTTTTCACATTTATAGTAATACACGTGCAGCCATGGTTTTATAAAATATTAATTTTACTTCCTTCCATACTTTGTTCTGGAATGTTTTGTTATCATTCCTCATATCCATACTACTACAAAAATGGATGTATATATGCGTTGCGAGCTAACATCTCAAAGATTTTCGGGCTCACATGCGGTTCTTTTTCGTCGAAATGTCTTGCTCAAACTCGTCTAGGGGTTGAACCGCACGTGTCGCATTACACGCCCTAAATTACACACGTGTCACCCTTTGGTTAAATTGTCTGGCTGATGGTAAGTTTGCGAAATTGTATGAAGTTAATATGACATATAATAACATTATCAGTAATATCGGGAACTAAATTAACGAACGCATAAATGATGTAGGCCACACAGTTGCATTTTGGTTAGAATAATGTTTATTCAGAAAGCAAATTAATAGCGAAAGTGGTCGTATTTAGGGTTACTGTTACACTCGAGCCCATATCCATTTGACGCAGTTCGAGCATTCACAATCTCATCGCGAAACACAAGTCCAATACTCTACCTCGATATTTACACGAAAAGTTGGAGTTAACACCAGGCGCGCGGCTGCTCACCGCTCAGAGACTAAGTCCCGCGATACCACAACAAGAAATTTCCTAAGTCGTTTCACTTCCTAGCTGCCTAAACACCGACTGTCCGCTCACGCGTCTCCAGCCGAACTGTCCGCTCTCGCGTCTGCACCAGCACTCTCCCTTTGCCCGTCCCCAGCCGCGTTTCCCGCGCGCCGAGTATCCTCGCTCAACTGAGCAGGGCAGTTCCCTTTCCTGAAGCCGTCCATCTGATTGGGTACAGCTAATTCTACATTATTTTACATTTTAACATATTTAAAAGATCAAAGCTTGACCGCTTTCACGTTCTAAATAAAGTGACAATAATGTCCATTGTTAAACTCTTTTACATAAAACCAATACAATTTCCTTCTTAACTTTGAATGCCACGGCCAGTAGCCTTGCACCAATGTGTTTTCTGATAAATAAATAAAGAACAAAAGTAACTATTATGCAGTAAACTATAGAACAAATATCCTATTACCCAAGGATTCAATAAGGTGTCATACTGTCATCGTTCAATGTGTTTGGTGTGGAGGAAATGTTGATCTGATGCTTAACTGAAAATACTGATAATTTAAATTTACTATATCTTTTAAACAAATGAAGTTACAGAGTTGATATTTACAACATTTGTCATTTTAATGATGCGCTTCTATATGAAATGTCGATCGTTAAGATCGACTAAAGCGTTCAGATTTTAGCGTTCAGGTCTTTGTTACAAAACTTGTGAATTTCACTTTAACAGTAAATCCTAAACTATTATAGATATAATCAATAGTCAAGTTTTATTGGGATCACCATGAAAATTTATAAAGGATGGTAGATTAAAATTACTGTGGCTTTATTCGCTGATTTACTACAGAATTAAATAATTTTCATAAATGTTTCCCTTTATGACTGATCTTGGGTCCTCCATATTTAACACTGCTACGTCTCCCTGGCTACAAACGCCTTCTACTGGGTTTCCCTATGACGTAGGTTCTCGTCTATCTCACTCGCATACTACGGCACTTAGGCATTAATAGACAATAGACGCCTGTGAGTTTCTCCATCTCGTGGTCAATCTGCGTCCTTTGTGGCACGTGGTCCTGGACGACAGGGTTCGTTTCACAATTCCTGTAGGCTGACGCTTTCGTCCATATATTTAAATGAGAGCGCAACGCTCGTTAACTCACAGTGTGTATGTTATGTTCCATATATCCTCATTAAAGCACTGGACCGATTTCAACCAAACTCGGCACACATATCACTTACCGTCATTCTTTGCTACTGACTGTATTCGGAACCAATTATGCAGACAGTATCAGCATATGCCGGTAAATGTACCCATAAAATTAGGTCGATTGTATGACACATAGAGCGGAAGCTAAGCCGTCAGAAGCACTAAGATGCGTGAAAAATGCCGCATAATGCATGAAGTTTTAATATATTTATTGCTTGCTACCAAGAGACTCCTACAGTCGAGTCAACTAAGAAGAGCAAACGGCCTTGGGTGAAAATAATCGACATCTACAGAGCTATAGAGCAATGAAGAGGCGTTACCATAGAGACGTTTACAAATTCGCATTGTGGGCACGGGAAGCAGCTGCATCCAGCGTTCGTAAACTGTTTGATAATTTCAAATCTGTTTACACGAATTCATGGAAATGAATTTTTTTCGAAATTACACTACAAATACAGTTCATTTTTTGTTTTCGTTTCTAACAGGAAATTGGCAAAATGAATACCTTGCCAGTGACAGGTTTGTCAGCTAGTTGACTGATATTTAGTAATCTTATTTTTTAAATCCTTGTCCACATCATAGTTTACGTCGTATTGTAAAAAAAATATAGATAAAGACCTGCTCAAGTGGTACGTTAACTATTGTTATTTTTTTGTTGGTGGGGTATTTGTCATGACGAACCGTGATTTTAGCTTCTATAGTTGGTATTCGAAGGTTGTATAGTCCGAAATTAATAACATGACATGTACAGAAAATTTTTGCGATCCGTAACTAGACTAATAACACGTATTTAAATATCTACTTGGATCACTGGGAAAAAAATTTCTGCGAGTGTGTTGCAACTCGTGAAGTAGAATTTCGTTGTTGAGTTTCCTAAATATTTCAGTTTTAACGACTCGTGCAGGCTATATGTATGAGCAGAGCGAGTTTACGGTATACAAACAACGAAGTAGATTACCTCATTCATATTCGTATCCTAAAAGACGGCGAGATCAAGTAGAGCACAGCGATTATCGCCGAAAAGAATGACACGTCTACAGAAGTTGGTAGAACTGCTTTCTCGATGCTAAGATATTCAGTGTCTTTGACCTGCTGAACGCCAAAATCAAGGCCACCGCAACTTGATTACCATTGCGAACTCATTAACAGGGAGGTTGTACACGCGGCGAAATGTTCGCCAAGTCGGCGGAATTCGGCCGCAGCAGCCGTTGTTGGGGAGACAGATAGGGGCAGCGACAGAGCCGGCCCCCTGCGGAGCGGTCCGCGCTCGCCGGGCGCTGACCGATGGCTCACTCGGGCCGTTACCGCAGGAGTAATCGCCGGACACGTCGCCCACTCCGGCGCTCTCGTATACAACACGTTTCTGACTGAGGTCACTGAAATGGAGCGGCTTGCCAAGTTGCCCAACACGTCACTTAATACATGTAAATCGATTTGCCTTAGGAGAACGGGGTAAGGTGTAACAGCATTCTTTCGGAGCTGTGAAAGTTGTGTCAACTCCGTTTCACTGTCTCTCCTCCCAATCGTGGCTCGAACCTCTTGCTGTACTAAACGCTTTTAGTCACATTGATCACTGTTACGCATTTCTGACAATTCTCGATCTTGACTGTGACATGGTTGTTAATCGTTCTCTGTACAATTCTAGCAAGCACAACGTAGACGCGTCCTATTTTTTCTGTAGACAGCGCGGACAACTTTTTATGGTTTTTAATGGGTACGCGCAGGATACTGTGAAAGTATCAGTTAATCGAAAACTCGAAAACGGCAACTCTGTACGCTGCTAGCGGGACGACCCAACCCTAGATATGAGTCGACGGGGGTCGTGATCCTGGCCCGGTCCTGTGAACGATAGGAACTCGTTAACGTTTGTGCAGAATCACAAAGTGTTTCGTTGTGTAGTTAATCATCGAAGTGAAAAATATGGCTGGAAGTCACATTTTGCAGCCTACGTTTAGTGATCGTAATAACATACATTTAACCTTTGATGGTTATAGATGTAAATCTTATATGAGTGCTCTAGAAACTGAAGAATTTGGGTGGCGATGCTGTGATAAAAATTCGCAGTGTTTTGTTGAATTATTTACAGTAGGCGGCGAAAATTTATTTTCACGGTTGGGGGGAACTTATGACCATACCAGCTCCACAGCATTTCTTAAAGAGGAGACTATTTTCGGATTCTGTTAAAACTAAATACGAAGCTTTGGATGAAAGACCATCAAGGCTTATACGTAAGGATGTAGATAATCCGACAACAATGTGAAAGTATGTAAGGTATATTCGCAACAATATTAATCACGCACGTTAGAAGAGTATGCCGAAACTGTCAAAATTTGCGACGGAAAATGAGGCTGCCTTATCGCAAATGGAAGTGACCATAGCAAAAGCCGAAGCTTTCGTTCTTAATAATGATATGTAGAAAGGTTAGATTGGTTTTTCAACAGACTCAGATCTAAAATACTATGTCAGCAGGAACCCATATTGATTGATAATAGACTTCAATATGCAACCAAACATTTTCTCCAGTTATTCGCTATTCACGGTTTGGTTCAAATGGCTCTGAGCACTATGGGACTCAACTGCTGTGGTCATAAGTCCCCTAGAACTTAGAACTACTTAAACCTAACTAACCTAAGGACAGCACACAACACCCAGCCATCACGAGGCAGAGAAAATCCCTGACCCCGCCGGGAATCGAACCCGGGAACCCTGGCGTGGGAAGCGAGAACGCTACCGCACGACCACGAGATGCGGGCTATTCACGGTTTACTGTGGAGGTTCTTACTCATACATTCCATTAGTGATCAACCTTATACAGGGCCGTCAGAAGCGATCTGAAAAAATTGTAAGGGTGTTGGAAGGACGGTTGCGCTGAGAAATAATGACATGGCTTAGCCGCAACCTGTTGTATTACTTCCAGAATAAATTTCACTCTGCAGCAGAGAATTCTTTGTTTTAATTTTTGATGTTCTGCTGTTGAAATTTACGCAAACATCAATTTAACATGTTTTAAGTGCAAGAACGAATGATTTTTAATATTCGAGGACAATTTTAGTCAAAATCTCGTGCGACACGTTTGCTTTGTACCTTCGCAATCTTTCATAGGTTAATTTGAGACCTGATAGACCACAAGAATCCCACATCAATTTTTTTCGTCTCGACTTCACTTACATCACTTTTTTACGTCGTGAACACCATTTACACCCTGTATAAGTGCAGCAGAGATGAATGGGGAATGAGTCTAGTGACGGTACGGGCTGCGAAACGGGAAATCCACTGACACCAGCAACTTTGACAAAGGGTAGGTTGTTATGGCAGGGCGTTGAGAAATATCCTGGAAACGGTGAAGCTGGTCTGAGTTTGGCGTGCTAGTGTGAACAGCTGTGGAAAGTGCTTGAATGGCGGAGAAACCACGCCTCATAACAGAGCTTCGACGTTGGAAAGTTGCTCGCTCCATAAAGCAGGAAAAGCGGCAATCTGTGGAACATCAGACGACATTGTACAAACCCGGTGCACGCACAAGTGTTTGGGAACACATGTGAAGCAGACATTGTTGCACATTGGACTCAGCATCAGAGGCTTCTATGTTTTCGCGTTTTGACAGTTACGACTACAGTGGGCAGTGACATAAATGGTTGAATCTTTTGATTGCACTGACTTAGAAGCTCAAATTCTTTACAGCGCTGTGAACCATAGACCTTAATATAAATCATAAAGTTGAACTAGATACGCCAAACTGTTCCAGATAAAAAAGCTCTGTACAGGCAGACACTAACGGACAGAATGAGAAAAGATTTTTTGTGTTATGTAATTGCAAATTAACAATTTTCGGATTTTTTCCTTTACTTGTACTGTGAAACCTTGCTTCCTGCCAAGTTTCATGATTCTATCTCAACGGGAAGCACCCTACATGTTTTTGATGTGTGAGTTTTCGAGTAATAAAATAAGCGACATAAATGGCCGCATCTTTTGATTGCGTTGACTTAGAAGCTTAAAATTTTTACACAATCAAGGGATCATAGAGCTTATAGGAATTTTAACTTGATACGTCTACCCGTTCCTGAAGAATATGGTTGTTAATAGTCGCCCAGACAGATAGACAGAGACATAGACAACAAAGTGGTCCTATAACGGTATCTTTTTTACAGACTGAATCCTAAAAACTGAGAAGCGGTTCAAAACATTTAATTTTTCATGAGAGTTTTAACATATATACCTTTAAAAAGGAAAGACACAAATTAAAATGGTTAATTCAGTTTATACCCAGCCATGATTACAGTGTATAGTAAAAGAGTTTCAGTTTGGCAAAGTATTGTTTTTTGCAAGTCGACTTAGGCATGAACTGAGAATGTTCTGGTAACCACATTAAGGACTAAGGCAAATATAAGAGTCACTAATCAAAGCCACAACGCTTTATACACGAGAACCTTAAATTAAATATCTATCACAAGGCCTTGCTTAAAGGAGCGAAGTTCTCAGGAATCACAACCAGTATTTTAATCACACCGTTATATTTCTACATCTGTCGTTAGGTGTATAGTAAATACTGGCAGCTAGGTATGCAAAGATCGAAGCAGTAAAACCGAAGAACGTCCCGACACTGAAGATGATAACTTCGAATGTTGTAGACACACATAACAGAGTTGTGGATCACCACCCATAAGATGACGAACCGCACCTCCGCCGTCGATGAACAACCCCAGTTAGCCTGCGGGACATGAACCATAACTCAGCACAGCAGCGGATGTGCTTGTGGTTAAATCTGCTCTGTGAGTGGCTTTCCTGCGTCTGGCGGAATGCTGGCAAACCCGTCACTATGATAAGAAGTTCAGAGAATTAAATGAGAGTCAGAACTCGGTACTAGTGCATAAAAGGCTCAGTGAAACTCCTCTAACTGTTCGACACATTAATGTGACCACCACCTATGTTCGATGTCAACGTGGAATAATCATTCACAGACGGCAGGTGGCAGCACAAGCAGTGAAGTGCATATAAAGTGTGCCGGTAGGATACGGAAAACAGTACATCGTTTTTGTAATGCGAAAAGGGAGCGATTTATGTGACGTCCAAAAGGGTGTGGTCATTGGATTTCGGGTCAAGGGTGGAAGATTCTCCGTAACTGATAAGTTTGTAAACTGCTCACTTGCCACTGTGGTTGAAGTATACAGTGCATGGTAAAAAGGCGTTATCCGCAACCCCCCGCTCACCCCACCCAAATTCTATAAGTCCCACCAGATCCTCGAGCGCCACGCACTCTGCCTCGCCTTCCCTCCGTCCCCCACACGGATCCTCTACGACCTGATTCCTTTTCCCCACCTGCTCCTCTTCCTCGAACATATCCGCGTCCTCTACGCCCCCCGCCGCCTTGATCTCCGTCGTACCCTGGTTGCTCATCCACCTCTACACCCTTCATCTCCTTTCCCGAGGTGGCTTCCGTCGACTCCCCCTCCCGAATGATGACCTCTCTTCCTCCATTTATACCTCCTACCAACTTTGATCCTCACCTCCCCCTCCCGGGATCCCTCTCCCGCCCCTTCTATCCTGTTTTTCCTCCGCTTACTCTCTCTCTGCCTTCCTTCTCTCCCCTGAGTCCTTTTGCACTCCCCTCCTCAGCCTTTCCCCACTCCCTCTCGTATCTGCCCTGCTGCCCCCTTATGCATCCACTCCCTCCGTCGGCTCCTCCCCCCCACTTCGTTTTTCCTCTCCTTCCCCCTTTTTTCCCCTCATATGTCCAGGTCCCCCCCCCCCCCCATCTACCCTTGGCTGTGGTGTGACATCTTCGTGCAACTTTTTAGTGCAGTGTTTTAATTGAGCGTTCCGAGGTTTTGCGAACAGAAATCATAGTGTCGCTAGGTGTGGTATTTATATCTCTTGTGAACAGAAACCAAACTGTCGCCGTGTTTTTTTAATTGTCTGTCTACTATTTTACCTGTCTGCTTCATGTGTATTTTATTAGCGTCGCCCCTATGTTTTATGTTTTACCTTCCACAATTTTCCGCCATTTTACAATTTAAGTCACCGTTTTTATCATCTGCTTTTATTGTTTATTGTCTTCTTCTAAGCTGCCGCCAGCCCGCCCCCTTTGGGGGGTGGGATCAAAAAAAAAAAAAAAAAAAAAAAAGCGCTGAGGCAACTGTGATGCAGGAAGGGCCATAGATGACAACGGCTGTGAAGGTGTGTAAGGGCGAATAGACGTGGAACTGTAGAGCAACTAACCTTCCAGATGAACCGTGGAGACATCTCTCTTCAACGACCTTTCAGCGGTATAGTGTCTTCAGCAGGCTCCTGTTTCATGCACCCATGCTCCCTACTTTTCATCGGCAACGAAGGCTGGAATTTTCACACCAGTGCCGCAACTGTCGGCCTACGTCCAGTGGGTGGAGACAGGTGGCCCTTTCGGAAGAATCACGTTTTACGGTCCAACTGACAGATAGACTTTGGCGTATATGGCTCTGCAAAAAAAATGGTTCAAATGGCTCTGAGCACTATGGGACTTAGCATCTATGGTCATCAGTCCCCTAGAACTTAGAACTACTTAAGCCTAACTAACCTAAGGACAGCACACAACACCCAATCATCACGAGGCAGAGAAAATCCCTGACCCCGCCGGGAATCGAACTCGGGAACCCGGGCGTGGGAAGCGAGAACGCTACCGCACAACCACGAGATGCGGGCTATGGCTCTGCAATCATGCCGTGGAGCGTTATCGTCTCGGCAATGTTTTAGTGCATTCTCTGGGTTATATCGTCATTCTGGAAACCACAATAGATGAACACAAGTATGTATCTATCGTTGGAGACAATGTCCACCCCTACACACAGTGTGTTTTCCGTCGCTACAGTGGCATCTACCAGCAGGGCAATACAACGGGCCACACAGCTGACAGTGTACGTGCGTGGTTCGAACAGCGTAAGGATTTTACCGTACTTCACCGGTGAACAGAGACAACGAATTTGAACCCAACCGATAATCTGTGGCAGCACCTGGATAGGGCTGTTCTCGTCATAGATCCTCAACCGAGATACCTAGCGCAGCTGGCCGTGATACTGGAGACGGCATGTCTCCACATCCCCGGCGACACCTTACAGAACCTCATTCACTCTCCTACAGCACTTCCGCCCGCAAAAGTTCACTATTCAGGCTTTTGACAGATGGTCCATTCATGTGACTGGACAGTGTATTAGTTATTGTTTTATTTTATGGAGCTGCAGAGGAATGTTAGGACTACGTTGA
The DNA here is from genome assembly GCF_023864345.2 of Schistocerca serialis cubense. Taxonomy (NCBI): domain Eukaryota; kingdom Metazoa; phylum Arthropoda; class Insecta; order Orthoptera; family Acrididae; genus Schistocerca; species Schistocerca serialis. The sequence continues at coordinate 468,133,400 of NC_064639.1, forward strand.
TTACTTTCACTATGTTTCGCAATACATTTTAAACACAAATTTTCTTAAACAAAATATAAATGTCAGGCGTCACATATAATTTTTATCAAACTTACTCTTTACGTTTAACAATAATTGTTGTAACATTGTGACAACACCCAGCAAGGGGTGTAAATAACTATGATGGTGGAGTCTACATACACACTCCGCAAACTACCGTAGGATTCGTGGCGGAGGGCATCCTGTACCATTACCAGCGGTTTCTCTTTCTGCTGCACTCGCAGATAGAGCGAGGGAAAAATGACTATGTGCCTCCGTATGGGACCCAATTTCTCGTATCTCATGTGCATTGTCGTTACGCGCAATGTATGTTGGCGGCAGTATAATCGTTCGGCAGTCAGCTTCAAAGGTCGGTTCTCCAAATTTTTGTCAGTAGTGTTCCTCGAAAGGAACGTCGCCTTCCCTCCAGGGATTCCGAATTCCCGAAGCATCTCCGTAACACTTGCATATTATTCGAACCTACCGGTAACAAATCCAGCAGTCCGACAATGAACTGCTTCAATCTCTTCTTTCAATTCGACCTGGTTCAAATCTCGAACAATCGAGAAGTACTCAAAAATAGGTCGCACCAGCGTCCTATGAGTTTCCTTTATAGATGTACCACACTTTCCAAAAATACTCCCAATAAACCGAAGACGATCGTTTGCCTTTTATAGCACAATGCTCAGACGCTCGTTGATTTTCATATCGCTTTGCAACGTCATGCCCGGTATCTGAACGACATGGCTGTGTCAAGCAGGACACTACTAATGCTCCGTCCGAATATTACACATTTGTTTCTCCCATTCATCCACATTAACTTACGTTTCTCTACTTTTAGAGCTAGCTGCCGTTCATCATACCAACTAGAAATTTTGCCTAAGTCATGTTGTGCCCTCCTATACTAGCTCGTCTTCGACTCACGTACACTGCAGTATCATCAGCAAACAAAAGCGAATTGCTGCCCACCTTGTCACCAGACCGTTTATATATATACTGAAAATGATAGCGATCCTGTCACGCTCCTATGCGGCACTGTTGACGAGGCACTGATGAACACTCGCCGTAGAATCCCTCGACACTTGCCTACGCCTCCTAGTCGCCGTCTGGTGACACGGGCGCCCCTGACCCAGATGCGGGCACTGGCCTAGCAACTGCTGTCCAACTCGGGCCACAGACTCAGCGGCCATGGCGCTTCATAGATCCTCCACCCCCCCCCCCCCACCCCCACCCCCCACCCCTCTCCAGCCGGGCTCCCAAATTCAAATCCCAATCCGGCAACATTTGAAGGGTTCCGTGTCCGTCGCAGCACTTTTTGCACACATGCCTATTCTCATCTGATCAGTTCACTTACTTTCCAGCATGGTTTGAAACATCCCCTTAGAAAAATTAGTCAAGTACTGTGCTGGTAAACCCCTTACGTTATTTGATTTTCAAACAGCTGAGCTGAACTGAACGTACTCAGACATTTCTCTCTTTACTTATTCTGATCAATACTAAACTGACACGCAATATTTTTAGCGCAACGCAATCTGAATGGCCCTGAATAACAATAACCTATACCTTTCGTGAATCACTTACCTCACAGAAATCTTCGTTACTCGAACTACTGCAATACAGCGAGCGCCAATACTGCCAGCTAAATAAAAGATTCTAACTACTGATAGGCATAGTTAGCAAACGAAAGATTTTGATAGAGAATAAACAATGTATTTACTTTAATAATATTCAAAAGTCGTATATATATATATATATATATATATATATATATATATATATATATATATATATATATATATCAGTTCATCTTATACAGTATTACAAATTTACTCTTTCGGATGGAAACACGTCCAGATCGTCCGCTCTCAAAATTCTGCCATCTCTCTTCCCACATCCACCACTGCTGGCTGCTACCTCCAATTGCGCAACGCTACGCGCTGTTCTCAACCAACTGCCCAACACTACAATAGTGAATATTCCAACAGTGCCAACCAGTCACAGACTGTACACAGCACAGCCAGTGATTTTCATACAGAGCGCTACATGACGTTACCAACATAAAAACCTAAACAGCCTACTTACAGCTTCTGTAGCACCACATCTCAAAGGATTCCACTCTCTTCGTTTGATAGTTTAAATCATGAGCGGCGCTACATACTGAATGCTTTCTATATTAACTGGCTGCAGCGGCGTACCCTACGCACTTCCTGTCACGGACAGTCCCATCGGAGACGAAGAAGTGCTGGGTAGGAAAAAAGAAGCGTAAAGTTATTTATGGGTCGCTAAGCGCTGTGGCCAAATTGAAAATAAACTTGGTTTTCCTTTTATTGCGCTTATGCGTGTACGCGTGTGTCATTGAGCCGGATCACGGTGCTGCTGCGGGGGCGGTTGGCCCCTAATTAAAGGCGCGACGGACGGCGGTTGCGGCGGCCCCCTCTGCTCTTTTGTTATTCACGTGCCTGGCCTGGCCGGCCTGCCCCGGACGCTCTCGGCGCCATTTGTTTTGCCGCCGCCGCTGCAGAGGCGAGGTTATTCATTAAAGACGTGTTCGCCGGCGAAAAAGGCGCGCGCGAGATGGCTATCTGGCAGGGCTGCTGCATTTGCATACGGCCGGCGCACGCGCTGGACGCCGCCGTCGCAATTACCGCGGCGAGGCGAGGCCGGCGCGGCGAGCAACAAGTACGGCGGGCGCGCGGGTCCCGCTGATAGCGACGCCCACCCTATCTCATCCGCTGCAGCACCACTTCTACCGTCCCAAACAGCTCGGAATAATCGTTTGAAATCGATGTGTAGAAACACGTTTCGTATAATTTATCGCAAAGGTGCTGTTCCAGCTGTTTGACACATTGTGATGACATTATCTCCACTGGTGCATACTGACTGACAAAAGAGTGAAGCACCCAGAAGCCAAGATGGAAACCAAACGAAACTTCATAGACTGAGAGAGCTTATGATGTTATTGAAAGTATTACTAAATCGAGACACGTGTATAAAGAACTGGAGACTATGAGCCTGCTTAACAAGATGACGTTGCATCGCTCTAGTCTAGAGGCACGTACTTTTTCGTTTGGAAAGAGTGTCATAAAGCCGTTGCGTCCTCTCTTTAGTCAGCCTGGCTCCCGGTTGTTGTAACTGGTCCTTGATATCCTGGTTGCTGGCACAGGGACGGAATTAATGGCCTAGTTGGTCGCACACACATTCTATCGGTGACATACCTGGGGATCTTGCTGGCCACGGGAATATCAACATCTGCCGTGGTTGGATCAGTGTTGTCGAGTTGAAAATGGCACGACAATACGAGCCGTCACCTGAACCATACCCAACGGCTCCCCACACCGTGACCCCTGCCTCTCCTCAAAACGTTGAAAGAATGAGACTCGCGCGCTGATGGTCATCCAGGGTGGTGTAGAAACGCGATTCATCGCTGAACACAGTGGGACGCCATCTGTCAGCATTCTATGCCTTCGGTTCACGGAACCTCTCCGCCGCGCAGGATTACCCAAGCGGTCTAGCGCGCTGCAGTCATGGACTGTGCGGCTGGTCCCGGCGGAGGTTCGAGTCCTCCCTCGGGCATGGCTGTGTGTGTTTGTCCTTAGGATAATTTAGGTTAAGTAGTGTGTAAGCTTAGGGACTGATGACCTTAGCAGTCAAGTCCCATATGATTTCACACACATTTGAACATTTGGAATCTCTCCAAAAGCAGTAATTTGTGTTGTCGTCTTCACAGCACGCTACGCTTGGGGCCGTGCGGGGTAGCCGAGCGGTCTGGGGGCCTTGCCACGGTTCGGACGGCTTGTTGCGTCGGAGGTTCGAGTTCTCCCTCGGGCATGGGTGTTTGTGTTGTTCATACCGTAACTTAGTTTAAGTTAGCTTAAGTTGCTTGTAAGCGTAGGGACCGATGAATGTGTGTGTGTGAATTCTTATAGGACTTAACTGCTAAGGTCATCAGTCCCTAAGCTTACACACTACTTAATCTAAATTATCCTAAGGACAAACACACACACCCATGCCCGAAGGAGGACTCGAACCTCCGCCGGGATCAGCCGCACAGTCCATGACTGCAGCGCGGTAGACCTCTCGGCTGGGACCGATGACCTCAGCAGTTTGGTCCCTTAGGAACTTACCACAAATTTCCAAATTTTTGCTACGCTTGGGACAGTAACTAGTCCAGTGGCGCTGGATGACAGCCGCAAATGTGAAGGGGTTACGACGTGCTTGGTGCACAATATGTCGATCCACCCTTGTGGTAGTCAGGCGTTACTGACTGGAGCACTGACGACGAGGATACCTGCCGTCACTTTCCTATGCTCCAGTATCCGGCCACATCTGAATGCCCCACAAATCATGATATTGTACAAAAAAAAAAAAAAAAAAAAAAAATGGTTCAAATGGTTGTGAGCACTATCAGACTTAACTTCTGAGGTCATCAGTCCCCTAGAAGATAGAACTACTTAAACCTAAGTAACCTAAGGGCATCACACATGCCCGAGGCACGATTCTAATCTGCGACCGTAGCGGTCGCGCGGTTCCAGACTGTAGCGCCTAGAACCGCTCGGCCACTCTGGCCATCTGATATTGTACAGTTCGACTAGCCGATCACATTGAGACCCCTCATAAGGTCCCTTTCAGACCTTGTCAGGTGCTGATAACGTTGTCTCACAAGTTTACGCGTCATCTCTGTACTCTTCACAGTAATCACTCAATATCTGACGCTGTTCACGTTCTTTATATTCCCGACGAGGCCTGGGTAAGAACTTTAGACACTAACAACATTAACGAACTCTGGTGCTATTCTACCTGTCACAGAGAACTGCAACGTCGACGGGGTGTTTACGTATACGAAATTACATTGACATCGAATCATGTGTTCTGTTTGCTTCAATATTCCCGTTGGCTAATGTGTTATCGCCACATAAGAATTAATTACAGATTTGGAAGCCCTTAAGCCTAGTAACGATATTAATAAATTTTCTCTTAATTTGAATAGTGATTTTATGTGTGTTGCGAGAGTGAACGAGGGATATCAAATAGACAGTAATAATGTTTGCTGATTGTGACAGCAGTTAATTCAAGATGACCTTGTCCGTTGTAAGGGAATCCCATGAGATAACTTTGAACTGTCCTTTTAGCTGCAATACACGAGAGAGACGTCAGAGAAGCGTTTCTGGCTGTTAGAAGAAGTCAGTGCAACCCAATGCAAATAAAGAACCTGTCTAATAGTATACAAATGAGTGCATTTATGTTGGCCGTGAAAAGTAGTGCCCTTTACGCACGCGGTAGATTTTTTTTTTTTATTTTTTTTTTTTTAAATCCAAGGTTTTAAATAATTCCCAAAGGAAAAGCTTAGCCTCAAATGGTTCAAATGGCTCTGAGCACTATGGGACTTAACAGCTGAGGTCATCAGTCCCCTAGAACTTAGAACTACTTAAACCTAACTAACCTAAGGACATCACACACATCCATGCCCAAGGTAGGATTCGAACCTGCGACCGTAGCGGTCGCTCGGTTCCAGACTGAGGCGCCTGGAACTGCTCGGCCACCAGCTTTGCCTCAGTGGGACCCATTTCCGTGGCTCGTAGAATCAGTACCCTGGTTTACCGTTTAGGCGCCTTGTTGAGATAGTTTAACTCGACGTTACAGGCATCAGAATGGCAGGTTAGAGACTGCCAGTTGGTAGGAAAAGCGGTTAATGGTATTTTTACTCCCTAGCTGCGACAATCGGATCATCCGAAATTACGATGACAACTCGTAATTACTGTCGCATCCGGTCCAACAACGGCTACACGCGGACGATAAGGTGACCTACTATGTTTTTCTGCCATGCACGGTCATTAAACAGCATCTCCCTCGCTAGTTCTCAATTAAGTGTTTTATTTTTTCATTTTGGTCCTGACGTTTTTAATGATTAACCTCACGTGGTCAATAGGTCAAGTAATAACGTTCAATTATCTAGACACTTCAACCATCTATTTCAGTGCCTTTTTATCTTGTTCAGTCGTATGAATTTCATTGTTGGCATATTTATGAGTCTTTATCTAAAGTTATGTATTTAATTGAGTCTGTAGTCGACTCTTACTTAAAAAGAGTTGTGCTACCCCCTTTCGTCTTTAATCTCGCTCACTAGGAGTGTGAGGAGAAGATCTGAATCAGGTCTGTAGTAGCAGATGAGTTCGATGTTTTACAAAATGTCAGGATGGGGAGTAGTGTAGTGCGGCTCGTTTCCAAATGACACGCTGGGAACGCAGTTCCATCTTTTCACTACACCTATCGAAGAATTACAAGACCTAAATGGTTTTTGTACTGCATTAAGTATATTAAAATCCAGTCTTAGATCTTTGTCTGCTGTCTGACATAAACATTAGTACAGGGTGGACCATTCCTGAAGAACCACTCTTCGTTACTACAATGGCTGCCATTTTGAAAGCCGCCCTGTCGGATTCAACTCGTAATTTTCAAATGGAAAAGGGGCCGTGTGACTTATCGAACAGAGAATTACAAGGGAGAAAACAATGGTACCTTCCATTTGAGCACATTTTCGGGTTTTTAATGATACTTGTTCCTTACCGCTAGCGTGAAAGCTGGTGTTAACGCAAGCTGAACGCTTTGAGATCGTCCTCACGTGAGTTATCGGAGAGGTCTTCAAGCAACACCACACGGACAGGCTACCCATTACCCACAGTGCGTTGTGGAAACCTTTCGCGAAATTCCGTCTGCTCTGTCGCAGACAAACCGAAAGGTGGACGATCGCAAATGTTACGCCTCACTGAGGATCGCCGTCTTCAGTACCGGTATGCTTAATAAGTAACAGACAAGCTGGACGAAATCGTTTTCCGTATGACGTACTATTTACGGATGAATCTAGTTTCTGTGGGCACGGAGAGGTAAATAAACAGAATCACAGACACTGCTCAGATGACAACCCTCAGTAGATAGAACTGTCGAAGGCAATTGTCCCATGGCGTGTGCAATATCGTGTTGACTCGTTGGGAATATCAGAAGTTTGAACGTGGGTGGTGAAATGCTCCCTTATTAAACCCACTTATTGATTAGTGAATTATAGCCTAACAGTTTTGAATAGTTTGACCGTGTGCAACCGATAAAGGCTGATCGGTTAATATTTGCACGGGAGTTGTATCGCATCAAATCCAGCAAAGTTAATTAGGATGTCTGGTAGCAATAATCGGTACATACTTTGTTGTTAATGTTCTTTATCTTTTGTTTAAACAGCACGAATGAAGCAGTTACTTCCTTCGTCTGACAAGGTAATGACGGTTAACTCATAACAAGTCGCCTATTATTGACGTCACACGCCAATGTTCTTCATGTGGCACTGAATACACAATCCTCACTGCGGTCTAAGTCATGGATGCTGACGCGGTTGTCGCTCAATCACAGTGCACCAATGAACACAAACTGATCAAACAAATCACTCAGTTAATGTTATTTACGTATTTGCTGGAGTCAGGCCCACGGCGTTGGGTGACACCCACAGCCGTTAAACAATCGTAAACGCGGTCGGTCGTCCTGCCAATATCCACTCTGCTCGCTTAGCAGCCAACTTACTTGCTCGGAGTCTGAACACTGACTACTCTCTGACACACCGGGCGCTCGACTATCGATAGTACCTACTGCGACCTGCATGAGGCAAAGATACATTGTTCTCAATACGTAAGGGGCGGTTGACCCCTTACATAGGGAAGCTAGACAAACCGGAAAGGAAAAATTCAAAAATGGTTCAAATGGCTCTGAGCACTATGGGACTTAACATCTGTGGTCATCAGTCCCATAGAACTTAGAACTAGTTAAACCTAACTAACCTAAGGACATCACAAACATCCATGCCCGAGGCAGGATTCGAACCTGCGACTGTAGCAGTCGCGCGGTTCCGAACTGAGCGCCGAGAACCGCGAGACCACCGCGGCCGGCGGAAAAATGCAGAGACTCAGTCTAAGTATAGTGTGTCTCGATGAATAGAAATGAAAATAAGACAAGGTTTCTGGTCAGATGAGCAAAGGATAATATAAACAGTAGCAGAAAATGGAATAAAGTGAGTAGGATTCGTTATGAGTAGGAAAGTAGGGCAGAGAGTGACTTACTTTGAACTCTTCAGTGATAGAGTTGTCATCAGAATCGACAACAAACCAATACCGACAACAATCAAACAGGATGGAATGTAACAATATTATAAAAAGGAAAGTTGCTGCTCAGCATATAGCGGAGATGCTGAGTCGCAGATAGACACAACAAAAAGACTGTCACAATATAAGCTTTCGGCCAAGAAGGCCTTTGTCAAAATAGGCGACACACACACTCATACACATACACGCAAACGCAACTCACACAAACACACACACGACTGCAGCCTCTGGCAGCTGATGTTAGTTGAATGTGCCTTCAGCTGCAAGAAATTGCAGTCATGAGTATGAGTTGCGTTTGCTTTTGCGTGTGTGCGTGAGTGTGTCTGTCGTCTATTTTTCACAAAGGTCTTATTGGCCGAATGCTTATATTGTGACAGTCTTTTTGTTGTGCTATTTGCGACTCATCATCTCCCCTATATGGTGAGTAGCAACTTCCTTTCCATAATATTGCAACACCAACAATAGTATTTCGGGTATACGTGCCGAAGTCTCAAGCAGAAGCTTAAGAGATCGAGGAAGCATATGAGTACATTGAACGAGTAGTTTAGTACCTAACGGGAGATGAAAATCTAATAGTCGTGGGGCATACGGCTACAGAGAAAGAAGTAAAAGAGAGGGTTACGGGAAAATACGGGCTTGGCGGTAGGAGCGAGAGAGGTGAAAGGCTAATAAAGTTCAGCAATAAATATCACATAGTAATAACGAATACTCTGTTCGTGGAAAAGCCCGGGAGATACGGGAACATTCCAGCTGGAGTACATCGTGATCAAGCAGAGATTCCTAAATCAGATATTGGATTGAAAGACGTCCTCAGGGGCAGACTTAGACCCAGATTTCAATTATATAGAAGAGTAGGTGACCGGAATGAAGAGATACGATTGTTCTCTGAGGCTATATATGACGCGATGATGAGTCTCAGTAGGCAGTAAAGTTGAAGAGGAATGGACATCTCTGAAAAGGACAATCACAGAAGTTGGAAAGAAAAACATAGGTACAAGGAACGTAACTGCGAAGACACCATGTGTAACAAGAGGAATACTTCAGTTGCCAGAAGAACAAAAGCAAGTACAAAAACGATCCGGGAAATTCAGGAATACAGGAATACAAGTCACTAAGGAATCAAATAAATAGGAAGTGTAACGAAGCTAAGACGAAATGGCTGCATGAAAAACTTGAAGAAATCTAAAAAGAGATGATTGTCGGAAAGACTAACGCAGCATGTCAAAATAAGCTTCTGTGAAGTTAAAAACAAGGGCGGTAAAATAACAGTGCAATGGTAATTACTCTGTGAAATACAAAGGAGATAGGCGGAAATAATGCCTGAAGACCTCCAAGAGCGGGAGGATTTGACTGATGAGATGATAGAAGAAGAAACAGGACGTCGATAGGGAAGAGAGAGGGGATCCAATATTAAAATAAGAATTTAAAAGAGCTTTGGAAGAATTAAGATCAAAGAAGGCAGGAGGGATATATAACATCCGATCGGGATTTGTAAAACTGTTGGGGGAAGTGGCAACAAAAAGACTATTCATGTTGCTGTGTACAATGTATGCAAATGGCGAGAGAATGTAAGACTTTCGAAAAAACATCGTCAACTCTATTCCGAACATTGCAAGGACTCACAGGCGCGAGAATTATGCCACAATTAGCTTAACAACTCATGGATCCAAGTTTCTGACGAGAGTAATACACAGAAGAATGGAAAACAAATTTGAAAATGCGTTAGATGACGGTCTGTTTAGAGAAAGTCAAGACAGTTTCATCGATATGTGGCATACAGAAAACCAGTGCTTAACAGTATTGGTTAAAAACAGTCTTGGTTGCAATTTTAGTTTTTTATTTTTCGCGTTTCACCTTATCTTGGCACCTTCAGGTTATCTTTTAAGACGGACGCGAGAGGCACCAAGATCTGCATAACGCGTTCCCGTTCACAGGAGCGAGTAACAGAGTAAGATGGGGGCTCAGGTAGTAAGAATAATGATAATGCTTACTACCTGAGCCCCCATCTTACTCTGTTACTCGCTTCTGCGAACGGGAACGGGGACGGGTCCGTCTAGAAAAGATAACCTGAAGATGAAGGCGAAAAGCGTCGTTGAAAAATATAAAAAAACTAAAATTGCAACCAAGACTGTTTTTAACCAATACATTTTCATCGGATTTGTCGACCTGGAAGAAGCGTTCAACATAGTAAAATGATTCAAGATGTTCGAAGGTCTAACAAAAATAGGGGTAAGCTACATGGAAAGACGGGTAATATACAGGTACAATATGTACGAGAACCAAGAGGGAACAATAAGCGTGGAAGACCAAGAACGAAATCCTTGGATTAAAAAGGGTGCAAGACAGGTATGCAGTTTTTCGCCCCTACTCTTCAATCTATACATCGAGGAATCAATGATGGAAATAAAAGAAAGGATCAAGAGTCGGATTAATATTCATGGTGAAAGGATATCAATGATAAGCATTCGGTGATGACATTGCTATCCTCAGTGGAAGTGAAGTAGAATTTCAGGATGTGTTGAATGGAACGAACAATCTGATGAGTCCAGAATATGGAATGAAAGGAAATCGAAGAAATACTAAAGTAGTGAGAAGTAGCACAAATGAGAACAGAGAGAGACTTAACATCAGAATTGGTGTCATGAAGTAGTTGAAGTTAAGGATTTCTGTACCCATGTGACAAAATAACCTACAAAAGACGGAGCAAGGAAGACACAAAGAGGTGATCAGCACTGACAAAAAGGACATTTCTGGCCAAGAGAATCTACTAGTACCAAACACATGTCCTAATTTGAGGAAGAAATGTACGTTTGGAGCACAGTATTGTGTGGTAGTGAAATATGGACTGTGAGAAAACCGGAACAGAAGAGGACAGAAGCGTCTGTGATGCTACAGAAGAATATTGAAAATTAGGTGGACTGATAAGGTAGGGAATGAGGAGGTTCTCTGCAGAAGCGATGAGGAAAGGAATATATAGGAAACACTGACACGAAGAAGAGACATATGCTAAGACATCAGGATATAACTTCTATGGTACTAGAAGGAGCTCTAAAGGTAAAAGCTGCGGATGAAGACAGAGGCTGGAATGCATCCAGTTGGAATACTTCCAGGAAATAATTGAGGACGCAGACTGCAAAGGCTACTCTGAGTTGAAAAGGTTTTTGCTGGAGAGAAGTTCGTGGCGGGCAGCGTCAAACCATTCGGAAGACTGATGGCTCAAAAAGAGTAATAATGTAGGTCACAGACAATTAAATACACTACTGACAAGATTTTATCCATCACAACACTTTTAAATTTGAATAGAATATTTACTCCTAAGTACTTGATCATGTTGTACATTCGACCAGTTCTTCACATTTGAACAATACTCACTTTTCCGGAATAGTTTTTGTCATTTCAAAAGAGATTGCTGTACACATGAAGAGAATTCTTAATTTCAAAATGAAATAAGGAACACTTCTGTTACAGGGTGGCTAGAGGCGAAAGTGTGCCATCATCCTACACTCTCACCTAATATTGGGAATAGTTTCTAGACACGAAAACCAATGCGATAACTTGAATAAATCAATGGAAGGTGATGAAGTAAATTTAGGTGAAAAGACTGATATGAAAAGAGACCGATAAATTCATACAGTTTTCTGTTGTAGCGGAAACTGCCTGTCGCGTTACACCGTAATCAACTTTTATTACTGGAAAATGAGTGTTACAATGAACAAAGAGGCTTCAGACTGAAGCAAATGGTAGATACAGTTCGAGTATTTGTAATAAAACTAAGACTGAAGAACTGGGACTTCAACAGGATTAAATCACAAGAGATTCGGTGCAACAAATCTGACGCGTTCACCTCAACAAAACAGATAGACACGCCTCGTTGTAGTTCTGTTCCCTAGGAATGGTGTTCCAATAGGCGTTCGACATTGCTTGTTTTTATTTACTGCTGTTCGCTCCAAGTTAATGTGTTCTCCAGGTGAATGTTTTCCGGCCAGTTGTCAGACTGGGCAACGGGATGATAGTGGGAGAGATAACGTTAAAAGTAGTTGTATTTTGCACAACCGTTCGTCATAAGAAAATGCACGATGTTTACGTACGATATCTCCGTATCAGATCGATTAGCGCTGGATATGCCTCCGTCTTACTGCATTGATGCTTTCAACTATCGCAGCATGTACAGGGTGATTATAATCAAACTTAAACTTTCAAGACGCTATAGAATTAGTACCATTGGTCAGAATGACGTCAAATTGCAATGGAATATTATCAGAAAAGGGGAAAACTTGTTTTATAATGTTAGATACGTAAGCCCATCCACCACGGCAAGGTCATAATACATCGGATGGGAAAAATCGGTGTTTAATTGCCCTGAGGCCAAAAACCACATAAAAAGCATCACTCACGTCGGTTTTTAACTGTCCAGAGGCCAAAAACCGCATAAAAAGCATCAGTCAGAATCAAGTCGGATTATTAATTTCCGTGTGACTGGCCCAAAACATGTTCAATATGCTTGTCTGGAACAAGTTGAAATTTAGAAACAGCATATTCCACAACTGATCGGAGTGTTTCCGGGGTAACGTTCAGAATGTGTTGCGCAACGCGTGCCTTCACTGCAGCTAAGTTTGCAGTCGGAACATTGAACACAACATCTTTCAGATAGCCCGACAGCCGGAAGTCATACTGCTGAAGATCAGGTGATAGGGACGGCAGCAGGCTGTAGGGAAATGGCGGCTGATAATTCTAGGATTTCCGAACGCACACGTTATGTCCCAACTCGTACGGGACTTGGTAGATTAATGTGCCACGAGTAATGAATGTGATGGGCAAACATCTATTAGGCGCACTACCAATGTAGTGGTGTTGACATGTTGGGAATGTGGGTCTCACGGGGAGCGTGCATGGGATAAGTCCCTGCAGGCGCATTATCCTCTGTGCCCTCGGTGGCCCGGATGGGTAGAGCGTCTGCCATGTAAGCAAGAGATCTTGGGTTCGAGTCCTGATCGGAGCACATATTTACAACATGTCATCAACGCCTGTTTACAGCTAGGGCGTTATCATTCCATTCCCGAAATGCCGAAATGGCGCTTAAGCAACTCCTTAACTGGTTTTGCAATGTGTGGAGGTGAGCCATCTTGCATAAAAATGATTCCATCCACACATCCAGGATGTTGGAGAGCTGGAATGAAGTGACTGTGCAAGAGACACTTACAGCGCTTAGCAGTGACGGTACAGGTAACAGGTTCAAAAATGGTTCAAATGGTTCTGAGCAATAAGGGACTTAACATCTGAGGTCATCAGTTCCTAGTCCCCTAGAACTACTTAAACCTAACTAACCTAAGCACATCACACACATCCATGCCCAAGGCAGGATTCGAACCTGCGACCGTAGCAGTCGCGCGGTCCCAGACTGAAGCGCCTAGAACCGCTCGGCCACCGCGGCCGGCCAGGTAACAGGACCTGAAGCACCTGTCTCTTGGAAAAAAATATGGCCCTATGATAAATGATGCCGTAAACCCGCACCACACAGTTACCTTTTCAGAATGAAGTGATACTGCTTGATTTGCGTGTGGATTTTCCGTTGCCCATATTCGACAACTCTGTGTATTGACATATCCTGTCTGATGGAAGTGGGCTTCCTCTGTCCACAAAATCTTCCACCGCCAATCATTGTCCGCTTCCATGCGAGCAAGAAATTCTAAAGCAAAGGTTGCTGGCAGGTCAACAAGAAGCAATCTGTGCACATGGGTGTTTTTGAATGGATAGCAAAGAAGGATGTTTCGTAGCATTTTACGCACCGCGCTCACGGGCATGTCCAATGTCTGGGCAATTCTCCGTGCACTATACGTTTGCACACCGCCACTCGTCTGCTCCTGCATTGTTGTGGCCACTGCTACCACTGACGTCGGATCAGTTCGTTTCCTCCACCAGGTTGCACACCAAAAGAAGTCGTCTTTTCGAATTTTCGGATCATTTTCTCCAGACCTACAGCAGTCATTGGACGAGCGCCTCTTTTCAAACCCTTTAGTGTCCGGAACTTCTGCAGCGCGATGTGTGCACAGTCATCACTCTTGTAATAACAGCTTTACAAGCAGAGCGCAGTCCTGAATGGAGACAGTCATGGCGAACGTCGCAGACACGAAAAGAGGAAAAGCCGTGTACCCGGCGTGTTTATACCAACTTCAATGGGTCGTGCGCATGATAGGTGTTTTCATTTACGTTTTCTGACACATACAGCGCCATCTATTGATCAATTTTCACAGTATTTTTTTCTTCTGCCGTACGTTTTCCCCCTCCTCCGATAATATTTCGTTGCAAGTTGAGGTCATTCTGACCAGTGGTGTCATTCCTGCAGCGTTTTGAAAGTTTCACTTGAATTATAATCACGTTGTATAATACGTATATCATGTCTTTTTGCGAAGCTCGCTGCTGCGATAGTTCGATCAAAGGGAGAGTCAGTAACGTCAAACATTCGAGTAGAAATTCTGCGCTCTGTTGTGGGTTACATGACAAGAGATTAGAGAACTACTACCTCGGTTACAGGGTGAAGGACACCCTGACTCGGCGTTTCTGGTGTCGATATTCTAGGAACCGGTCGCTGATTGCAGCGTGCAATTCGCAACATCTGGTCTCAAGAGGGATAATCGTCCTTAATCAAATTGTTTAATTTCTCCTAACAGAGTCCAGCTCAGTGTATAGTGTGATTGTGGTGTACAGTTTTCAAATTCACGCCACTTCGTGCAACGGGTTCTTCAATTGTTTTGGTTTCCCTAACGCTTTCTGAAGTTATATTGCTTCAGAGTTGTGAGGTTTAAGGTCCTCGCTCATATAGACGTGAGAGTTCTGTAACTGCTCCAGATGATTCAGTTTTTCCGTTTTGTCCTGGTTGACCTGAGGCGAATTTCTGAGCTAAATTCCTTGAGACGACGATTACCGTTCCCCCTGTCGTGCAATCTAGTGCTCCGGTTTCGGTGTCGACGACGCGAAAACTTCTTTCTTTCTGACGATCACAGTGGCGACGGGGCGTTAAACTACAATCTTCCTTCTTTGCCCTTACTCGCCTCACTGTGCACCCTGGCAGCATTGTCGCTGCATTTTCCCTTTTATAGTGTACATACGTTGCTCTGACAATTTAATTAATTTTATTTGTAGCGTGCCAGGCGCATTAATCTCAGAAGGTATTGGGAAGAGAGATTTTTCAGTATTCATTCATTGCTATTTTCAAGCAATGTACCTGCAGAAGTTTCGCTGGAATGCCCTTACACACACTCCATATGCGATTTCCATATTTTTGAAGCCGTGGTGAAATGCATACGTGGCCGTCGATTTGCTCCAGACGAAGAGGTGCACACCTGTCTACAATCATGGTTCCGTAGGCAACCGTAAACAAGTTTCCATGAATACAGTAAC
The DNA here is from genome assembly GCF_023864345.2 of Schistocerca serialis cubense. Classification (NCBI taxonomy): domain Eukaryota; kingdom Metazoa; phylum Arthropoda; class Insecta; order Orthoptera; family Acrididae; genus Schistocerca; species Schistocerca serialis. The sequence goes on from NC_064639.1 coordinate 468,148,954, forward strand.
CGTCTTGTCTCACAATGGGATAAATATATTAACAGTTACGAGGATTACTTTTGCAGTTATAAACAGATTACTTAGTTTTAGGGATATTTGACAGCCAAGATCACGTGTTGTAATACTTTTTATTTTCCCAGTGACCAGCTTCGACAGAGTTTAGCTAACATCTTCGAACCTTCTATAAATAATATTACTGTGCATGAATCTCGTTATGTTTGTGCAACTCATGCATAGTAATATTATTCCCAGAAGGTGTGAAGATGTAGCTAGACTTCGTCGAAACCGGTGATAAAAATAAAAATGTTGTAATACGAGATCTTGCCTGCCAAATATTATTGTTTACCAAATTTGAGATCGTTCCCCGCAACATGTGCAACTTATATAATTTTTAGGTTTGCATACCTCAGTCGATAAAAACGGATCGCTTTGTTTTCCGACCGTCCGTCCGACCGACTGTTAAGACCCCTTTTTTTCTCAGGAACAGGTAGACGTATCAACTTGAAATTTATGCCACATACGAAGGTCTGTGGTCCTTAGGCGGAGTTAAGACTTTGAGGTTGCACGTCAATGGAATCAACAAAAAAAAAAAAAAAAAAAAAAAAATGTTCAAATGGCTCTGAGCACTATGGGACTTAACTTCTAAGGTCATCAGTCCCCTGAACTTAGAACTACTTAAACTTAACTAACCTAAGGACATCACACACATCCATGCCCGAGGCAGGATTCGAACCTGCGACCGTAGCGGTCGCGTGGTTCCAGACTGTAGCGCCGAGAACCGCTCGGCCACCCCGGCCGGCTGGAATCAACAGATACGGCCATTTACGTCACGTGTTTTGATGCAAACTCACACGTCAAAAGCTATAGGGTGCTTCCAGTTGATCTAGAATCGCGAAATTTGGCAAGATTTGACAGTACAAGTACAGGAAAAAAGTCCGAAAACTGTTAAACTGTAATTATTACATATAAAAAAAGTCTTTCTGCCACTAGCACTTATGTTGCATTTATCATCCGTTAAAAGCATAATAGAAAATGTTACTGCACGAAAATGTAAGGCGCAGACATGGTTTAGTAAGTTCCAAAAAATATGATACTGAATCTTCTCTTTTTAGATGTATAAACTAAAGTCTTCACTTCGCTTCTTTTTGTTTCTCTGGGCTAGTCTCGCGATCTGCTGTTGAGATATTGATACGTTTTTTCTTAATAGGCGTCTGGTTTACAAATTTTTGGTATATAATTTAACAAACTCGGCCTACCCCAATGACAGTTCAAATGGTTCAAATGGCTCCAAGCTGTATGGAAATTAACGTCTGAGGTCATCAGTCACCTAGACTTAGAACTACTTAAACCTAACTAACCTAAGGACTTCACACACATCCATACCCGAGGCAGGATTCGAACCTGCGACCGTAGCAGCAGCGCGGTTCCGGACTGAAGCGCCCAGAACCGCTCGGCTACAGCGGCCGGCCCCAGTGAGAGTAACAACTCGGTATTTAAAGCAGTAGCGATGAGGCCTTTACAAATCTGGCGACGAGGGTTTACAAAATTTTCGAAAGTCTTGGAATTCCCTGGACTGATATGTAGCTGGTACCGGTATCGATAACAGGCAAAAATCGTCGAGATTCTCAAGTCCCGTAATGGATGAACTATCTATGTACATAATTAAGTTTGTACGGAACCTTCAGACCCCGAATCCTACTCGCACATGGCCAGTTTTATACCTGTGGCCCTTTTTTCCATGAGTCTCGTTTTGATGTGACGGCCTATTGTACATTCTTAGTGCAGGTCAGAAAGCGAAAAGTCTCTGCAATTATGAAGGAGACAATACTACTAGTGTGCCCTACAGACTGCTCGGTCACTTAACATTCCTCGAATGGTCATTTCGAGTTTAGGCAGTGCGCCTGCTTTCATTCTACAGGTAAAAGGATTGTCAGTATGAGGAGGAGGAGATTAGTGTTTAACGTCTACATCGAGGTCGTTAGTGACGGAGCACAAGCTCGGATCAGGGGAGGATGAAGGAAGATGACGGCCGTGCCCTTTCAAAAGAACCATACCGGCATTTGCCTTAAGCGATTTAGGGAGCTCACGGAAAACCTGGATCAGGACAGCCGGACGCGAAATTGAACCGTTGCCCTGCACAATGTGAGTCCATTCCGCTAGCCACTATACCACCTCGCTTGGTGATTGTCACGGAGAGAAGTTCCGGAACACTGAATTGGCGTACACCACAGCGACGACATTCGAACATTGGCCGCTATCGTGAGGTGTCGCACCGGAGACCTTACACTGCGCCACGACACGCCTCGCCTCGCCTAGGCTCTATCCAGAGGCTGCAGCTGGAGGAATGTGCCGGCCACCTGGGCGGCAGCTGGCGCGGCTGCGCGCGGCACCTGCTGTCCGCGGCAGAGCCGGCCGCGCACCATTAGCTGCGCAGACACAGCCGCCGCGCCCAGCTGCTGGCGCTGACAACTACGCCGCGTGTGTGTGTGCGCGCGCTGGCGTAAACCACTGCACTGCCTCCATGGAACACTCGCAGCACGGCTATAAAGGCATGTGCACAGTACGGAAAAATTTAGTTACCTTCACTTAATGCTAGAGTCCCTGTCTGTATGTTCACTATTCAGAACTCCTCTATCTACAACGCTTGTAGATTGGCGTTAAAGTAGGGTTGAAGCCGCACGGGGTAGCCGCGCGGTCTGAGGCGCCTTCCCACAGTTAGCGTGGTTCCCCCCCACCCCCCACCCCCACCCCTCCGGAGGTTTAAAATGGCTCTGAGCACTATGGGACTTAACATATTAGGTCATCAGTCCCCTAGAACTTAGGACTACTTATACCTAACTAACCTAAGGACATCACACACATCCATGCCCGAGGCAGGATTCGAACCTGCGACCGTAGCAGTCCCGCGGTTCCGGACTGCAGCGCCTAGAACCGCACGGCCACCGCGGCCGGCCATCTCGGAGGTTCGAGTCCTCCCTCGGGCATGTGTGTGTGTGTGTGTGTGTGTGTGTGTGTGTGTGTGTGTATGTGTGTGTGTTGTCCTTAGCCTAAGTTAGTGTAAGATTAAGTAGTCTGTAAGCCTAGGGACTGATGACCTCTGCCGATCGGAGTGGCCGAGCAGTTCTAGGCGCCACAGTCTGGAACCGCGCGACCGCTAAGGTCGCAGGTTCGAATCCTGCCTCGGCCATGGATGTGTGTGATGGCCTTAGGTTAGTTAGGTTTAAGTAGTTCTAAGTTCTAGGGGACTGATGACCTCAGAAGTTAAGTCCCATAGTGCTCAGAGCCATTTCAATCATTTTTTGATGACCTCAGCAGTTTGGTGCCATAGGAACTTACCACCACCACCATCGTAGGGCTGGACAGTCATCATGTCCGTCCACTTTAATCGTCTTGCTGCTTCTGCTGACGTGACACATCTTATTTGCTTATAAAGTCCCGTAACGAATGTAAAATCAGAATGAAAGACCAATTTGATCGAAATATTTAATCGACGCTGAGCAAAGTGATACATAACGGTAATCGTGATTATCGGTAACTAACTGATGGAATACTACTCTTCATGTTCTCTTTTATTCGGATCTTCGCGCCTTATATAAATGAGAGGACGTTGAAAGCAGATTTGGGAGGTACAGAAACACCCGTACTGTCAGGGTAGTAACGTAGGCCGCCAGGAGTCATTTTCACGGAGGGACGCACTGGGAGAGGTAAAAGATGACTTACAGGCTACGGCGGACAGCCTTTTGTAATGCCGCACTGGGACGTCCAGTATATCGTAGATGGCATCTTCAGTGGCGTAAGCCAAAGCCGCCATCGCTTTACAATCCAGGATTGAAAGGAGGAGGAACGCTTTTTAACAGAAGACACTGTTTTGCACAAAAGTAGAAGCTGAGTTTTTCTCTGTAAGGCAGTAGATGCCACAGATAATGGAATGGGGACCCACAGTTTTGGGCCTTTTAAAGTGTTAGGTGCCACCAGATCAAATGTTTAAACGACATAGACAGAGAAGCTCGACATGCCGACAAGGACCTACCTCATTGGTCACAGAGATATGGAGAGTGAGCGACTTTTTTATTTGTTCAATTCTAGAACAAACATTACTGGTTAACCGACAAGAGGACAGCCCAAATAATGGGACTGGCGTTCCCTAAGGATTATTTTTACTTGTTGGTTCTCGGAAGATCCAAAACCCAACAAAATTGATTACAGCAAGAGATGCAATACGTGACACTGTGAGGCTTCTAGTAAACATTAGACTAGAAATTTTCTGATCTTTGAGAGTCTTGATCTTTGGGAGCCCCCATAGCCAGATATCGCCTTCAGTGGCCCGCCTTATCTCCAGAGCGTATGTGTGGAGCGACTTACAGAAATGTCGAGCTGATTTGCACTTTGTCATTGGTGAGAGTCGTTGGTGCCGCCAATACCTGATTCTGCAGCCACTTCAGCCTTCATCTACAATTTGATGTTGAGACGAGCTGCAACCACGAGATAATGTGTAGCGACGTTAAAGTTATTTTCTAGTATTTCGATTACTTCAAGCTTCACTTTGAAGACTTGCATTGGCATTCAGTGAACAGTCTGCTTTCAACTACGACCGCAGGTGCAACGCGTTCTCTTCTGTACAACTATTTGTCTTTTCAGTTAGCATCAAGGCAATCACGCTGCAACTTCACTATTGCAATCATTTCAGTTGCACGATTATTATTATATTTTTTCCAACCCTTTTGTCAAATTTGTCAAGATTTTATTATAATAATATTGCCCTTGTTTGTTAACAACTTTAACGAGTAACTGTAACCGAATAAACCAAAGTAATTGTGTGTTTTGTTTAGTTTAACAGTCATTAGATTCCTGATTCATTATTCTGAAAGTTGATTAATTAACGTCCGTCAGATACAGGGCCTATTTACGTACAAACTTCCTCCACTCACACCGTCCACTAGCAGAGGTGGTATTCCTAAAAGAGAAGAAGAGGGAGGAAATGCAAAATTTTTGAAGGGAATTAGAAACAAGATGCATATTCTCACATGAATTTCGTGAGACTGTCTCACGATAATTATCATCGTAATCAGTAACCTGATTTTCGAAAATTAATTTCAGCTTCGTAGTGCCTCAGACACAACTTTTTTTTAAATTAAGTAGATTGAATCACTAAACTAAACACAAAATTATATTTTATTTAGTAGAAGTTATATATTATTGAACTATATGAAAAAAACTTAAATTAGCTACAAACTGGGGCGCACACATTTATTCAACATGCAAACGTCACTACAGATATACGGATTTAGGTTATGACCTGAAACTTCCTGGCATATTAAAAATGTGTGCCCGACTGAGACTCGAACTCGGGACCTTTGACTTTCGCGGGCAAGTGCTCTACTATCTGAGCTACCGAAGCACGACTCACGCCCGCTACTCACAGCTTTACTTCTGCCAGTATCTCGTCTCCTACCTTCCAACTTATGACCTGTTCGATATGCCTGCCTTCATTGGCGACGAGGTGGCGCAGACGAATAGAAAAATTCTGCATGACACGCTGAAGTGTCGGAACATCGATGCTGTCGGTGACCTCCCGAATGGCTGTTTTCAGCTCAGCAATGGTGTTGGAGTTGTTGCTGTACTTTTTTTTTAATACAGCCCCACAAAAAGAAGTAGCACGTGTTCAGATGCGGAGAATATGGCGGCCAACCGAAGCCCATGCCAGTGGTCTCTGGGTACCCCAGAGTTCTCCTCCAGGACATCAAACACTCTCCTGTTTCGATGGGGTTGAGCTCCGTCTTGCAAGAACCACGTCTTGTGGAATTGAGGGTAATTTTGGATAATGGGGATGAAATCATTTTCCAAAACCTTCACGTAACGTTCGATAGTCACAGTGCCATCAAGGAATATCGCACCGACTATTCCGTAACTGGACACTGCACACCACACAGTCACCCGCTGAGGGCGAAGAGACTTCTCGATCGCGAAATGCGGATTCTTAGACCCCCAAATGCACCAGTTTTGCGTATCGGCAAACCCATCCAACTGAAAGTGGGCTTCGTCGATAAACAAAACCATGCATGCGTATACTAACTCCCATCACGCCACGCGACCAACCGTGCAGTTTGAACGTCCTAAAAGAAACCGTGCAGAAGTTATGACGATTTTATTTCATATCATTCCATAATTGTCACTCTTTATGTACGGGTGACAGGACTTTGAAGCCAAACGAGAATGCAGTGGAATACTAATGCCCGTTTGTAAGAAAGTGGATGAGATTTCACATTCATCCACTTTTTAGAGGTGATAGTTACCAGTGATTAAGCTATGTCTACCGAATTCCTGCTACAGTTATGTTACATCTAATTTCTAAAGTTTGTAAAGAATTTTTGACGTCCTTAAGACAGATTACATTAACGTATCGTCGTTTTGTTGCATACCAGATACTTGATAAAAAGTTACCTGTTGCTGCAACACCCTTTCTATTCTGAACTCGAAGTTTTTCGAGGTGGCATTCTTGAATAAAATTTCAGTGTTTTCACCGCGTCATATCGGAGCTAAAACTGGAGCATTCGAAGACTATAACTGTCTTTTTCAGACATCCCACGTATAAATGAAAGATGCAGTTGCCTCAGTTTTGGACTATGACTACATTTACTGTAGTTACCCTTGTGCAAAGTTAGTAACGCATCCTGATAAAGACACAAAGAAATTAAAGACTTCAGCTGCCAGTGGGCAAGTTGACAATTTTTGCCCGATCGCGATTCGAACCATGTCTGCTATTTACCAGGACGGACTAATCTAGCACACCGCCTGTCAGACCCAAATTCTCAACTAATACTACACACTACTGGTGTACTGCCCCTGCTCGTTACCCTCACTGCTCGCGACATCTCGCTGATTCCCGTGAGAGTCCGATCGTGGTGTTAGTCCAAATGGCTCTGAGCACTATGGGACTTAATATCTGAGGTCATCAGTCCCCTAGACTTAGAACTACTTAAACCTAACTAACCTAAGGACATCACACACATCCGTGCCCGAGGCAGGATTCGTACCTGCGACCGTTGCAGCAGCGCGGTTTCGGACTGAAGCGCCTAGAACCGCTCAGCCACAGCAGCTGGCGATCTTGGTGTTCATTTGCGCTGAAGGGATCATTGGTCACCATTGCCTTAATTACATTACATGAATATGTGGTGTCTGCTCTTTTGGACATCTTTCTATGACACACCAAGACTGAAAGAAGACAATAACACGACTCTTTCATTATTTATAATCTCAGGGTCGTTTCCCTGGGCAACGTTCACACTAGTGGATTACGGTTAGTCAACACTTCTCTAGACCTTTCAGTAGTCACGTTGCTCTTTGTGATTGCAAAAGGGGCCGATGATGACGCTGTTACTATGCTCCAGTTAGTGTGCTCCTTAAGTTAGTGATCTAAGAAAAGAAACATATTTACTACATTCTAATAAAAAATAATAATAAAAATCTCTATTTCTATAGTCTTATTTGACCCTCTGCTATAAAATAGTATAGGAGCTCATACACCTTTTTGTCTTCTGTTGCTAAAACGGTTTTTTTCCGGATCCCATGACTGGACTGAGGTCGTGCATTTGTCACTGTAAAGTTTGTACTGTATGTGCAATTTTGGTACCAAGGGTGTTATGGAAAATTAGGTACCTCTGCGGCATAGTGTCTTATTTTAATTTCGTAAGACAGTTTCTTTTTATAACTAACACTAATTAGCAGGCGCAAATGCTGCAGCTGCCTACGTCGTATAATATCGCTACAAAATGGTTCAAATGGCTCTGAGCACTTTGCGACTTAACTTCTGAGCTCATCAGTCGCCTAGAGCTTAGAACTAATTAAACCTAACTAACCTAAGGACATCACACACATCCATGCCCGATGCAGGATTCGAACCTGCGACCGTAGCGGTCGCTCGGCTCCAGACTGTAGCGCCCAGAACCGCACGGCCACTCCGGCCGGCCGCTACAAGAAGAGAAACTGTTGCTAGTAGCTAACTGGCAACGCATATTGTGTGTCTCCAGTGTTGCAAGACACCAACAAGTAAAGCGACTTACCTCGTGGAGGGCGTAAATATGAACCCAGCTTTTTAGCTGTTTCGAAAGCAGGTCCTCGAACACACCGCCCAAATTTATCAGCAAATATTATTGTATGTAAATTGTGTCTTTGTTCCGAGTGCCACAGCCCTCTATGGCGGTTGCGATGTGCGAGCAGTAATCGGAAAGTTGAGCCTGTGTTAAGCATTTCCGGGGAAACCGATGTCAGTACTATATAGGTGTTTAGTGGTGACAGTACTCCTAATATGTACTTACAGGGGCGGAATGTTATACAGTATGCTGACCCTAATGATAGAGTACAATTGATTTTGAGCCTGGCTTTTTCGTGCTGTACTTTGACGAGACAGGTGACACCTCGTATAAAACATTGACGATTTTATTACCACGTCATATTCATGCAAAATTCACAGTTTCGACGACTTCCGCTTCAGCATTAGAGCTGACTGTCACGGATACTTCTAAGGTCAGCTACATAACCGGAAGATAGCTTCGTGAAGTTACTGGGACTTCGTTCTGGTAGTAGCTTATCGCTTGTCGTAACGCCGTTCAGATTTTATGACTGTTAGGATTATTCTACGATGATTCTGTCTGTTACGTAGTGTCAGAGAGAAAATTTATTTCGTAAGATGTGCGTATGGAAAATAAAAGAAAACAGGACGCCAGAAACCAACTCGCACTGTACACTACCAAAAATTAGAACTATTGATTAGTTAACGAAATTTCATCCTCGAAGAATAAATTGCACGTAAGTTATCACCATCTAAACAATGTTATTTCAATAAAGTTTTCGACTATCGATCTAACACTTCAGTTATGTATTCGGAGTGCAAATCGTTCCATCATTTGTCCCTGTTATATTGCACCGAGTATCCATTGTCTCGATGTCCATATGTTACACACGTGCTTTGTATTCTATACCATGCATCTATAACAGTAACATAAAGACATGTATGTCACATTTGCCTAAATAACTCATGAAAATGGCTTCTCTGATTTGTGGGTTGTTACCACAACAGATCTGAAATTCCTTCATTATTCACTTTGCAGCTGTACACGAATTAATTGACAGCACAACAGTAACCATGTAATGGCTGCTTTAGTGCTATATGGCGTAACAGGTATTATTATTATTATTATTATTATTAATAATATTGACAGGGATCAGACACAAAGTATTGACACGAAAAAGTCTTTCAATTGATCCAATTTCAGAGTCCAGCAACCAAGTAATATACAAACAGTGAGTGTAGAGCATGTATTTTAGCTTGGTTGATTTTAAATTAGAGAGCAGGGTGTGAGTGAATCAAGTGACATTAGGGAGAGGAGTGATGAACTTGAAAGCTCTCTGTTGGATTCCTTTCATGTTAATTTCTTAAATATGTGGTCATTTACGGCATAAATTCCTCTTCTAAATTTACTGTGGTGTTTCTGACTATCTGGGAGGAGACTGAGCAGTGGAACGTGTTAGTTTTACACATAAACAAGAACGATCTGTCACACTACTACACTTTAAAACACAGTTTATATGTAATTCATGTCACACAGTCTCATAAGGAACCTACATCCGCTTTCTTTTATATACTGTATATGATAAGATACTGTCATCCCCCTTCCCTTCTGTGTGAGAGGATGAATGAGCAAATGTATTTCTAGTTGCATGTATGATGGTAGCAGACAAGCCTGTCTGCTAGAGAACAGTAGGACCAACGTCTGAACAGGTAGCTACGCTTTCTGAAAGCAGAGAGGTTTCTATTCTTAGTATGGTCCTGTCCGTCCCTTGTCACGTTGGTATAGGAAGCTGCCTCTCTGGTCAATTCCGTTTGTATCGGTTAAGCACGCTCGGTAGGGGCCCAGGTCAGTCGGTCTGTGGCGAGCGTCTGAAGTGGTAAGATCTCCGGCTAAGCGCGTGTCTGCTAAGTCCGTATGACAATGGATCTCTTAAGTTCAGCCTAACTGAAAATTTAATCACCTTTATTTCAGGTTTAGCTCTAAAATATCTAATGTTATTTTAAATTGCAACGCAGTGTAATTCGAGTGTGAAGTTCAGAATATCTTCCGGAAGCTGCTTTGTCACTACTTTGTGAGTAAAGTGGAACCACGTGTTGATCAGTAACTCTAACTAAGATCATTAATCTTAAATGCGAATGTGCGTGAGATCATAATGTCTCGTCTTGACAATATTTTTCAATATAGCAACTTTTCTTTATGTTCAACCCACGTGGGGTGTACTTTGTGAGACCAGTACCACGTGCTTATACAATTGTTTGACCCATCAGGTTAATAGTAAGACGATAGTAACCAGTTCGAGGTTTTTCTTTTGTAAATTGCGTTTCCATGTAATTTATTTCAATTATCAAAATTATTGTGGAGTTACACTCTTTGTGTAAACCAAGTTGACCACGTGAAGCATGTGGTGTAAGCATCAAAGTAGCCCTCAGCTATTCATTTCGGGAAGATTTCACAGAGAGTTAGTATGAATTTAGTATACCAGTGTGTGGTAATTTCATGACGGACAGGATTGCGCTATTAACGTAACTTCTTTGGGTGAAAATTGAATCGGTTGGTTGTGGTTAATTTCCTCTTGCATATGTTTCAACATTCTTCGTGTGTTATTTTATGACTGCAGTGTTGTATGTAGTCTCCCAATCTTCGCTACCTATGTGATGTGTTTCGTAAGATTACAAACTCACATTTTCACAATACACAATCCTAAATAAGGCACCAGTTTAGTTATGAAACAAGTTTGATATGCTGAAATTTTAACTGAATGATCAATGTTAAAATAAGTGTCCAAATATAAACTGATTTATTTCTTTTTATTTAAATTGTCTTATATATATATATATATATATATATATATATATATATATATATATATATGTAATCAACGGTTATAGTAAGATGAGTACTAAAAGATTATAATTAATTTTAGTCTGGTTGGGAATTTGGTAAGCTAGACTGTGTACCTGGTGAAACAGTTGCGCAGTAATGCAAGGTTAACTTCCTCAGATAGCTCACAGCTTTTAACCCACTTGTATGGTCTTGAATATCAGCACCGCTTTCAGAACAAATTAATGCAACAACATTACAAACTATGTTTCTTAACAAGTGTCTACCCCCAGTGGGAAGAGCTGTAGGAATCATTTGCGATGCACTGAGAATTGGTCCATTATTCTATTAAAAAAAAGATTGTTAAAAATATGCAATTATCGCACTGACTCATTAATGTGTGGTTTAATGAAATACTTACAAAACATAATATATTTTATTTCTCATAATTTTTCAAAAATATAAGTGCCCAGGGATACTTCTTTTTCATTATAGTTAGTAGCTAATGATGGTGACGGGGAGAGGGGGAGGGGGGTGGTACTAACTAGTACCCTATTTCAGTCAGGAGTAATGATCTCAGAAAAGTTGGGACCTATGACCTAAAGGGGGGGGGGGAAGTGTGAAAAAACGTCTTAAATGCAGAATGCAGGCTACCCAGCTCACGTACCCTCGTTAACCCGCGAGGCGGATTCGATCGAGGTCACGCTCGTTTCTCGAGTGACGAAAGAGGCGCGTTAACGCCCTAGGCTATCCGCGCGGTAAGCAGATTTTTAGTGCCGTACATGGATGTTGCATTTTTAAGGAAAAACCCCCTCGTCTGCATTTGGACAAACCACGGAAAAAACCTACTTAACAAACTCATGCAGTTGCCAAGAAACAAAATTCGTTTTCGGGAAGAGTCGGAAGGAAACTCCATCGGACCATCAAGTTTTTAATCTCTGTTGGTCCATCATCGACAAAGGACATCGGCAGGTTAAATGATTGTCAATGACAATGAAATTCACCAACGGCCGTGTACTGAAGATGTTATTTTATTTTATTTCAAGGCTACCAGTCTCAGCGTTTCATTATGCCATCTTCAGGTCTCATATGCATTTCTGCAAACAATTGAAAGTGTCGTATAGTGTAGTGGGGGTCGTGAATTCAATCGTTGCACTAGTGCTTCATACGAACCCTTGATAGCAACTGTCAAGTTTTCGAATGAAGGTCTAGTGTAACGACTGAATTCACGCCACCCAGAGATTTGTGGCTCTATATGACATTTTTGGTTTGTTTGGAGAGATCCATATGGGGTCTGAATATGGCATAATGAAATGCTGAAACTGGTAGCCTAAAAATAAAATAAAATGACATTTTATGTTATACGGCTGTTGGTGAATTTCATTGACATTGACAAGTACATCAAGATTTTTGTCATTTCACTTGAAACCAATGTGAGGATGGTTCCTTAAGCTTCTGCTCCATCTAGTATTATCTGTTTGTTGGCGGGATGTTCAGCTGTTGTCTTCAACCCATCCTTCACGGAGAACGTAAGCATAGTGTTCGATAGATAGTTTAATTCTGGAGGTACGCATAAAACATCACCAGAAATTGTGCTAAATGCATTCTCTGAAAATTATTTCGAGCAGTTAGTTCATGAGCCCAAGCGAAAAATAAACAATTGTGAAATCACACGCGACTTCATAGCAATAATTAATCCTGAGTTAATAACGAGCATCAAGACGGATACGGGGATTAGTGTTGTCGTATCGAGATTGAATAATAAACGAAAAATATACATATTCAAAAAAGCAGATAAAAATTCACTGGACGCCTTCCTGAGAGACGATCTCCACGCCTTCCTAATTAACAATGTGAGTGTAGACCGGATGTGGCTTGAATTCAAAGAAATAGTATCGGCAGCAATTGAGAGATTTATACCAAATAAATTAACAAGCTAAGGAGCTTATCCCCCATGGTACGCAAAACGGGCACAAAACTGGTGCAAAAACAACGAAAAAACATGTAAAATTTAAATAGACGCAATATCTCTAAGATTGGCGATCTTTTACAGAAGCTCGAAATTTAGCGACGACTTCAATGCGAGATACTTATAATAGTTCCCACAACGAAGTTTTGTCTCGAAACCTGGCAGTAAACCCAAAGAGATTCGGGTTGTATGTTAAGTATCTTAGCGGCAAGAAACAATCAATGCCTCCTCTGCGCGATAGCAATGGAGATACTATCGACGACAGTGCTGCCAAAGCAGATTTACTAAACACAGCCTTCCGAAATTCTTTCACCAAAGAAGACGAAGCAAATATTCTGGAATTCGAGTCAAGAACAGTTGCCAACATGAGTAACATAGAAGTAGATATTCTCGGAGTAGTGAAGCAACTTAAATCACTTAATAAAAACAAGTCTTCCAGTCGAGACACTAAACCAATTAGGTTACTTTCAGAGTACGCTGATGCAATAGCGCCATACTTAACAATCATATACAACCGTTCGCTCGTCGAAAGATCCGTAGCCAATGACTGGAAAGTTGCATAGGTCACACCGATATTCAAGAGAGGTAGTAGGAGTAATCCGCTAAATTACAGGCCCATATCATTAACGTCGATATGCACCAGGATTTTGGAACATATATTGTGTTCGAACATTATGAATTACCTCGAAGGAAACGGTCTATTGACACAAAGTCAACACGGATTTAGAAAACATCGTTCTTGTGAAACACAACTAGCTCTTTACCCGCACGAAGTGTTGAGTGGTATTGATAAGGGATTTCAAATGGATTCCGTATTTCTGGATTTCCGGAAGGCTTTTGACACTGTACCACACAAGCGGCTTGTAGTGAAATTGCGTGCTTATGGAATATCGTCTCAGTTATATGACTGGATTCGTGATTTCCTGTTGGAGAAGTCACAGTTCGTAGTAATTGACGGAAAGTCATCGAGTAAAACAGAAGTGATTTCTGGCATTCCCGAAGGTAGTGTTATTGGCTCTTTGCTGTTCCTTATCTATATAAACGATTTGGGAGACAGTCTGAGCAGCCGTCTTAGTATGTTTGCAGATGACACTGTCGTTTATCAACTAGAAAAGTCATCAGAAGATCAAAACAAATTGCAAAACGATCTACAAAAAATGTCTGTATGGTGCGAAAATTAGCAATTGACCTTAAGTAACTAAAAGTGTGAGGTCATCTACATGTGAACTAAAAGGAATCCGTTAAACTTCGTTACACGATAAATCAGTCAAATTTAAAGTCCGCAAATTCAACTAAATTCCTAGGAATTACAATTACGAACAACGTAAATTGGAAGGAGCACATAGGAAATGTTGTGGGGAAGGTTAACCAAAGACTACCTTTTATTGGCAGGACACTCAGAAAATGTAACAGATCAACTAAAGAAACTGCCTCTTTTAGAATACTGCTGCGCGGTGTAGGATCCTCAGCAGATAGGATTGACGGAGTACATCGAAAAAGTTCAAAGAAGGGCAACAATTTTTGTATTATCGCATAATAGGGAAGAGAGTGTCACTGAAATGATACAGGATTTGGGATGGACATGATTAAAACAAAGGTGATTTTCGTTGCGAGTAATCTTCTCTCGAACTTCCAATCACCAATTTTTTTTCCTCCGAATGCGATAATATTTTGTTCACGCCGACCTATATAGGGAGCAACGATCACCATGATAAAATAAGTGAAATCAGAGCTCGCACGGAAAGATCGTTCTTTCTGCAAGGTATACGAGATTGGAATAATAGAAAAATGTGAAGGTGGTTCGTCGAACCTCTGTCAGGCAGTTAAATGTGATTTGGAGAGTATCTATGTAGATGTAGATGTAGATACATTCAACACTATAAACAGCTTTTCTTGTTCATTGCCATGCTCCATATTGCATTGAAATAACCTATTGTCAGTTTCAGCCTCAACGCGAGAGTTTGAAAGATTTCACCCTGAAATAAAAGGCTGAATACACTTGCGCCGGCCGGTGTTCAAATGGCTCTGAGCACTATGGGACCTAACTTCTGAGGTCATCAGTCCCCTAGTACTTAGAACTACTTAAACCTAAGTAACCTAAGGACATCACAGACATCCACGACCGAGGCAGTATTCGAACCTGCGACCGTAGCGATCGCGCGGTTCCAGACTGTAGCGCCTAGAACCGCTCGGCCAAAGCGGCCAGCTCAAAGTTTTACTGACCTTGTCACCAGCGTTGTGTATAACCAGTTGCCCGCTTTGGTGAAGGTATATTGAATTATTTAATACTGCGATGGACCCTTTGATAACCGAACGCCCTATAAGCATATCGCCGGCCGGGTGGCCCAGCGGTTCTAGGCGCTACAGTCTGGAACCGAGCGACCCCTACGGTCGCAGGTTCGAATCTTGCCTCGGGCATGGATGTGTGTGATGTCCTTAGGTTAGTTAGGTTTAAGTAGTTCTAAGTTCTAGGGGACTGATGACCTCAGCAGTTAAGTCCCATAGTGCTCAGAGCAATTTGAATCATTTGAATACACTCGCGCAAGTGCCAATAACTCATCGTTGTTGAATGTTGTCTGCTGGTAATTTTACATTCGTGCAACCCATTGTAAATTTATCCTGGTGGAGGGATAGGTCCTTTAGTTTTCTTGTTTGTCGAAAGCTACGTCGCGAGATACCACAGTCACCACATTGGATGAGAAGGAAAAAGCTATGTTAGTATTAAGAAAAAAAAAAAACAGTTACATAAATGCAGATGGCAGCGCGTTCAGACTTCGGAATTATATGCCCAGCTTTGTTTCGGCTAGACACCATAATCGTACAGAGGTCGATCAGGTTTAGAAAGCGAACGAAAACTTGCTCAATTTATTTATCGCGAGGTATTGTTTAAATATTAACGACGCTCACATCCGAAGCGAGTGGCATTTCCAGCCGTTAATATTCTCGTCTTCCATAATGCCGACGGCAACGCTAGAATTACGATGACAGGCGAACGTCCGTGATCTGCATGCCGCTAGAGGAGAAACAAAAACTCTCTGGCGGACGATAGCTTCCATCAATTGTATACGAACACGCTTACGTCGCGCCAAATTAGGGTTCCCGAAAGACGAACGTGGCCCTAATAAAATGTCAGGGCTGACCGTAGCGTGTCCGGCAGCCGTTTTGTCAGACTTGACTTGTACGGACGTTCCGCGAACGTGGGAAATCACGGCACCTGTCCGCCGTAAAGAGTCCCTCCTTCATGGGTGGGTGGGCCACTCGTCTGCTTCTGAATTCGTAACGGCGGGGCGTTCGCTGGACGAGGCGTCGTCTCGTCTTCCACCGATACAGAAACATGAAATGTCGAACACATACTCTTCAAACTTTAACATGAACTTTCGTTGAGGTATTTTCTCTAACGACCGTTTTATGTGTACGCTCTGTTTGATACTGGAAATGAAACAATTTTCAGCGTGTGTGCTTGTGTGTGTGTGTGTGTGTGTGTGTGTGTGTGTGTGTGTGTGTGTAGAGGGGAGGGGCGGAGCTTTCCAGGGCCAGATCTTCGGATTCTGCGTAAAAAGAGAAAGAAGGAAAAAAAGATAAGAACATGGAAATTCTGTGAAGGAAATAAGAAGTGTAATTTGTATGAGTAAAAGAGATTTAAAAAACGATGAAAGGTTTGTTGACAGGAAAAAGAATTATAAAGGAATTAAGAAAGAGATTTTGCATGTGAAGTATCTAGACTGTAGTATGGCAGCAACGACTGACAGTGAGAAAGAAAGAAAATAGTTGCACTATTTTAAATGTGGCTGTGGAAGAAAATACTAAAAATGAGATGTTCTGACAGAATGGCGAATGCAGATATAATTTAAAGACTACAACAGGAAATAAATCTAGTGGGAATAATGAGAATGAGGCAAATGTCTGAGACATGTAATACGTAAAAAGTGCCTGCAACGAAGAGTCATTAAAAGCAGGATTGCAGAACAGAGAGAAAGAGAAAGAATGTATGCTGAATGACGCTAAAAAATTGGCCAATTGCGAGTAGGACACGCGCTCTGAGGGTTCCATACAACTTTTTATATAGTTAGTTCATCCATCCTGGGAATGGAGAATCTCGGCGATCTTTGTCTCTTATCGATATCGATACCTATAAGACATCAGTCCTGGGAGTTTCAAGACTTTCGACAATGGTTTAATTTTAATATTTTATACAAACACAATATACTAATTATACATAATCTTGGACTATTTGAAATGTATGACAATTGAAGAAAACTTCACAAGCAAAGACAGCTAAAAAAGCGTTTAATTGGTTGAACGGATTCGACAGTGCTATGCTGTCACTATCGGATCTGTGGAGTTTCTTCAGATATCGTACTTTTATAATTAGCAACATCAATTAGTTTTTCCTTTATATGTACTTCAAAATCTTGTCGGATTTCATGATTCTAGGACAGCAGAAAATCCTACAGTTTATGATGAGTTTGCGGCTATCAAAATATTTGTCCTGTATGGCCGTATCTTTTGATTAATTTCACTTAGAAGCTTAAATTTTTACACCGCCATAGGCTCTAGTATGTGACATAAATTTGAACTTGTTACTTCTGCTTAGAAGATACTTTCTGCGCTTTCCCTCTGTGCGGTATATACTGAGGTGCAAGAGTTATGGGATAGCGCTATACACATCTACAGATGGCGGTAGTATCACGTACACAAGGTATAAGGGGGCAGTTGTGCATTGGCGGAACTGTCAATTGTACTCATTTGACTCATGTGAAAAAGTTTCCAACGTGGTTATGGCCGCAAGATGGGAATTAACACACGCTGAACGCAGAATGGCGGTTGGAACTAGACGCATGGGACATTACTTTACAGAAATCGTTAGGGAATACGATATTCCGAGATCCGCAGTGTGAAGAATGTCCCAAGAATATTGAATATCTGGCAATATCTCTCCCCAACGGTCTTCACTTAACGACCGAGAGCAGCGGCTTTTGCATAGAGTTGTTAGTGCTAAGAGACGAGTAGCATTGCGTGAAATAACCGCAGAAATCAATTCGGGATGTACGACAAACGTTTCCGTTAGGACAGTGCGGCGAAATGTGGCGTTATTGGGCCATGGCAGCAGACGACCGATACGAGAGTGTTTGTTAACAGTAGAGCGCCTGCAGCGCCTCTGCTGCGCTCGTGACCATGTCCGTTGGACCCTTGACGACTGGAGAACCGTGGCCTGGTGAGATGAGTCACGATTTCAGATAATAAGAGCTGATGGTAGGGTTCGAGTGTGGCGCAGACCCCAAGAAGCCATGGACCCAAGTTGTCAACAAGGCACTGTGCAAGCTGGCGGTGGCTGCATAAAGCTGTGGAATGGACTGGGTTCTCGTCGAACTGAACCAGTCATTGGCTGGGAATGGTTATATTCGGCCACTCGGAGGTGACAGGCAGCCATTCATGGACCTCATGTTCCCGAACAATAATGGAATTTTTATGAATGAACCGTGTCAGAACATTCTGGACAATTTGAGCGTATGATATGGCCACACCCAAATCACTCTACATCAACCTTTCGAACGTTTATTGGGCATAATCGAGAGGTCAGTTCTACATCTACATCTACATCCATACTCCGCAAGCCACCTGACGGTGTGTGGCGGAGGGTACCCTGAGTACCTCTATCGGTTCTCCCTTCTATTCCAGTCTCGTATTGTTCGTGGAAAGAAGGATTGTCGGTATGCTTCTGTGTCGGCTCTAATCTCTCTGATTTTATCCTCATGGTCTCTTCGCGAGATATACGTAGGAGGGAGCAATATACTGCTTGACTCTTCGGTGAAGGTATGTTCTCGAAACTTCAACAAAAGCCCGTACCGAGCTACTGAGCGTCTCTCCTGCAGAGTCTTCCACTGGAGTTTATCTATCATCTCCGTAACGCTTTCGCGATTACTAAATGATCCTGTAACGAAGCGCGCTGCTCTCCGTTGGATCTTCTCTATCTCTTCTATCAACCCTATCTGGTACGGACCCCACACTGCTGAGCAGTATTCAAGCAGTGGGCGAACAAGCGTACTGTAACCTGCTTCCTTTAATTTCGGATTGCATTTCCTTAGGATTCTTCCAATGAATCTCAGTCTGGCATCTGCTTTACCGACGATCAACTTTATATGATCATTCCATTTTAAATCACTCCTAATGCGCACTCCTAGATAATTTATGGAATTAACTGCCTCCAGTTGCTGACCTGCTATTTTGTAGCTAAATGATAAGGGATCTATCTTTCTATGTATTCGCAGCACATTACACTTGTCTACATTGAGATTCAATTGCCATTCCCTGCGCCATGCGTCAATTCGCTGCAGATCCTCCTGTATTTCAGTACAATTTTCCATTGTTACAACCTCTCGTAACACCACAGCATCATCTGCAAAAAGCCTCAGTGAACGTCCGATGTCATCCACAAGGTCATTTATGTATATTGTGAATAGCAACGGTCCTATGACACTCCCCTGCGGCACACCTGATATCACTCTTACTTCGGAAGACTTCTCTCCATTGAGAATGACATGCTGCGTTCTGTTATCTAGGAACTCTTCAATCCAATCACACAATTGGTCTGATAGCCCATATGCTCTTACTTTGTTCATTAAACGACTGTGGGGAACTGTATCGAACGCCTTGCGGAAGTCAAGAAACACGGCGTCTACCTGTGAACCCGTGTCTATGGCCCTCAGAGTCTAGTGGACGAATAGCGCGAGCTGGGTTCCACACGACCGTCTTTTTCGAAACCCACGCTGATTCCTACAGAGTAGATTTCTAGTCTCCAGAAAAGTCATTATACTCGAACATAATACGTGTTCCAAAATTCTACAGCTGATCGACGTTAGAGATATAGGTCTATAGCTCTGCACATCTGTTCGACGTCCCTTCTTGAAAACGGGGATGACCTGTGCCCTTTTCCAATCCTTTGGAACGCTACGCTCTTCTAGAGACCTACGGTACACCGCTGAAAGAAGGGGGGCAAGTCAGTTCGTGCACAAGATTCTGCACCGCCATCACTTTCGCAATTATAGGCGGGTAAAAAGGCAAGATAGCTCAGTATTTCTGGAAAGGACTCCCAACGACTTGTTAAGTTCATACTACGTCGAGCTGTTGCACTAGCCGGACAAAAGGAAGTCCGACAGGATGTTAGGTGGTATCCGATTTCTTTGGTCAACTCAGTGTAAGTCTTCGATATGGTTCCACTTGAAACATCGAACTGTTCAACTAACTTGATTACGGAATCATCTACCATACGAGCTCTCGTTCGAAGTCACATAGCTTCGATGTAACGCACTCACGAGTACACAGAACACTGTTGTCACCACGACTGACACTTGGAACGTATTGAGGATATTGTCAGGTGCCGTTTGTGATAAAATACGACAAAGTGACCTGCAGACTTGGCCAGCATCTACTTTCATGTTCAACCTCCCATTTCTCGTGGTCTTTTCAAATTCTTGTCCAACCGCGTGTTGCTGGAGGAGACCCTGAAAGGGCTAGGCAGGTCAGTGAGGATCAAATAACTAATATCAAATTACCGGAGAACCGGAAGAGGAACTGGGATAATACGGACATCTTCAGTCGTCCAGAATGAGATTTTCACTCTGCAGCGGAGTGTGCGCTGATATGAAACTTCCTGTCAGATTAAAATGTGTGCCGGAGCGAGACTCGAACTCGGGACCTTTGCCTTTCGCGGGTAACTGCTGTACCAACAGAGCTACTCAAGCAGGTTTTGGGTAGCTCAGTTCTTAGAGCAATTGTCAGCGAAAGGCAATGATCCCGAGATCGAGTCTCGGTCCGGCACACGGTTTTAATCTGCCAGGAAGTTTCATTTTCAGTCGTGTTTTGAAGAAGTTGCAAGAACTAGCTCTTTATTCACATGAAGTGGTGAGTGCTGTTGACAAGGCATTTAAGATCGATTCCGTATTTCTGGATTTCCGGTAGCCTTTTGACACTGTACCAGACATGCGGGTCGTAGCGAAATTGCGTGCTTATGAAATATCGTCTCAGTCTTGTGACTGGGTCTGTGATTTCCTGTCAGAGAGGCCACAGTTCGTTGTAATTGAAGAAGATCATCGAGTTAAACAGAAGTGGTTTCTGGCGTTCCCCAAGGTAGTATTATAGGCCCTTTGCTGTTCCTTATCTATATGAACGATTTGGGAGACAATCTGAGCAACCGTCTTCGGTTGTTTGCAGATGACGTTGTCGTTTATCGACTAATAAAGTCATCAGAAGATCAAAACAAACTGCAAAACGATTTAGAAAAGATATCTGAATGGTGTTAAAAGTGGCAGTTGGCCCTAAATAACGAAAAGTGTGAGGTCATCTACATGAGTGCTAAAAAGAACGCGTTAAACTTCGGTTACACGATAAATCAGTCTAATCTAAAAGCCATAAATAGAACTAAATACCTAGTTATTACAATTACGAACAACGTAAATTGGAAGGAACACACAGAAAATGTTGTGGAGAAGGCTAACTAAAGACTGCGTTTTATTGGCAGGACACTTCGAAAATGTAACAGACCTACTAAGGAAACTGCCTACACTACGCTTGTCCGTCCTCTTTTAGAATACTGTTGCACGGCGTGGGATCCTTACCAGATAGGACTGACGGAGTACATCAAAGAAAGGCAGCACGTTTTGCATTATAGCGAAATATGGGAGAGAGTGTCACAGAAATGATACAGGATTTGGGATGGACATGATTAAAAGAAAGGGGTTTTTCGTTGCGACGGAATCTTCTCACGAAATTCCAATCACCAACTTTCTCCTCCGAATGCGAAAATATTTTGTTGACAGCGACTTACATAGGGAGGAACGATCACAAAGATAAAATAAGGGAAATCAGAGCTCGCACGGAAAGATATAGGTGTTCATTCTTCCCGCGCGGTATACGAGATTGCAATAATACAGAATTGTGAAGGTGGTTCGATGAACCCTCTGCCAGATATTTAAATGTCATTTGCAGAGTATCCATGTAGATGTAGAGGTAGCAGTATGCGAGAGAAATAAACTGTAATGCGCCTTTCCTTTGCGGGACTAGAGGTTAGCTGCTGTGGAAGCACTTTGTGACTAGCGTAATCCATTTGGTGGCGTGATAAACAGCGGCACTCGAACGGACGCTCCTATTGTCGCGGGCCCCCCAGCGCGCGCCCCCTGGCTGGCGGCGGGGCAGCCTGTCTGCGGCCCGTCGCTCGCACCCAGCAGCCAGAGGCCAGCAACAACAAACGGGCCGCCACCGCCGCCGCCTCCGCCTCCACCTCCTTGTGGCGCTCCGCCTGCAGACGCAGCAGCAGCGGCGGCGGCGGCGGCCGCGGCCTTGACCCGCCCGTCCAGTCGCTCACCGCGTGAGCCGCGCCGCGCTGCTCTGGCCAGCCCGCCTGGCGCCGCACACGCGCCAGCTGCCCGCCAGCCGCGTCGCGTCACACCGAGCCGGCGGCCGCGAGCGGCTCTGCTACCAGTCAGCGCACAAAAATACCACGCCGCCCACCGGGCTCGTCAGCCCGTTTTGTCTTATGAACTGGACACTACTTATCGGCTGAGGAGCGAAAGTATAGACTACCCGTTCAAGAGAAAATGTATGTTACAAAAATACGCAATCTTTGCACTTCCACCGTATTTATGTTATTGGTACACCACTAGTTTCTGCACTTTGGGCCATTTTTAAGTGGTTTTCTGTACAACAGGGACTGCACTACCCCCCCCCCCCCCCCCAATACCTCCAAAAACAGAAAAGTAATGTCATAAATGTATTGCTTATTTGCAGCTTTTTCCGACGAATATGCCACTTGAAAGTCTCTCGGGCGTGCAGCCGGACTGATTGATCGTTGTAGAACGAATTTTCGACGGCGTAGCATGTCATCATCATAAGGTTACTCCCGCTGACTGACATCCTCCAGTGGTGTTATAGTCTGCGCACGAGCAATATCCGAGGCAGCGATGAAGTGGGGACTTTCCCGTACCACCATTTCACGAGTGTACCGAGCAATCAGGAAACCAACATCAAATCTCCGATATCGCTGCGGCCGAAAAAATATTCTGCAAGAGCGGGACCAACGACGATTGAAGAGAATCGTTCAACGTGACAGAAGTACAACCCTTCCGCAAATTGCTGCAGATTTCAATGCTGGACCATCAACAAGTGTCATCGTGAGAAGCATTCAACGAAACATCATCGATGTGGGCTTTCGGAGCCGATGGCCCACTAACGCACCCTTGATGACTGCACGACACAAAGCTTTACGCCTCTCCTGGGCCCGTCAACACCGACATTCGACAGTTGATGACTGGAACATGTTGCCTGGTCAGACTAGTCTTGTTTCGAATAGTATCGAGCGGATGGACGTGTACGGGTATGGAGACAACCTGATGAATCCAAAGACCCTGCGTGTCAGCAGGGGACTGTTCAAGCTAGTCGAGGCTCTGTAATGGTGTGGGGCGTGTGCAACTGGAGTGCTATGGGACTCCTGATACGTCTAGATACAACTCTGACAGGTGACACGTTCGTAAGCGTACCGTCTGACCACCTGCATCCATTTATGTCCATTTTGCATTCCGACGGACTTGGGCAATTCGAGCAGGACAATGCGACATCCCACACGTCCAGAACTGCTACAGAGTGGCTCCAGGAACACTCTTCCGCTTGAGCATATCTGGGATGCCTTCCAACTTGTTGTTCAGAAGAGAACTCCACCCCCTGCACTCTTACGGATTTATGGACGGCCCTGCAGGATTCATGGTGTCAGCTATCCTACAGTACTACTTCACACACTAGTCGAGTCCATGTCACGTCGTGTTGCGCCACTTCTGCGTGCTCGCGAGGGCCTTACACGATGTTAGACAGGTGTACCAGTTTGTTTGGCTTTTCAATGTACATCGATCGTCTCTGCCCCCCCCCCCCCCCTCCCCCAACCCACCACCACCACCACTGACACTATGTACGGACCGCGCCGTGTGCCGGCCACAGTGGTGGGGGCAGATCGCGCTCGAGAGTGCTGGACCTGAGTCTGCACTCCGCCTTCGTCATGCTCGGTGTTCTGTTTCCGCTGCCTTTGGATAATTTTCTCATATTTACTAGAATCGTAATTACCCGCGGTAGAAAAACGTGCCAAATGAATAAAAGTTGCAGCGTCTTTAAATTTAGTGATTCTATTCGCTTTAGACTGGCCTTCTAGCCGAGTTCGCTAGGGCACGCTTGTACGGTGCCGTTAGACTCGGAGATAAACCGGTTCGAAGCTTGGCGGTGGATGAAATTTCCACTGCTAGTATTTAGCTGGCAAGGGGAGGAGAGGTGCTGAAGCTCCTGATCACGAGGCTTTGCGCCCACGTACAGACCTCTCCGTAGGGTCTCAACAGATGAGGGCATGTTTTGATGTTGATGGTGATCCGTCCGTCGTTAAGTACGGCGGCCGCCTTGGTGCTTTTCGTGGGGAGTAGGCTACGTGCCGGGTCCGAGTTTCACCCTCGCCACTCCCTTCATCCATAGCAGCACACATCCAACACCACACTGTACACAGTCATCCACACGACACGGATACACACTTAACACTTTATAGGAGGTTCGAGGAAGGCAACGCAAACCTTCTTCAGTAGGACTTTGCCTCGAGCGGCGGTGCAGGTTTCCTGCTTCCGCTCCCTTGCGCTCATATCCTGAGGATGTGCCTAATTATTAACTAAATTCGTTTTAGTTCACATATGTGCTCTCTTATTGCTTTAGCTTGGCATCAAATTTACAAAGATTCTTTTTCCAAAGAATAAAACTAACCATGGACTACTAATCTCAGGTTACTGTGACTATAGATTTATATCTGTATCTGACGAAAATTAATAAATACTAAGAAATAAAAAATAATACGAGTACCGAAAATAGAAAGTAAATAAAAATATAAAAATATAGCCGGAGAAAACACAACAAATTGAATTTCATTTATTGCATAGAGGACCTTTGGTTGGTCGTTAGCAGAATGTGACTGAATTTACCGACCAATTTTCTGTTCTGTAGTTTGTTCATTAAGGAGTGCATCTGTGTGACTCCTCACGTGACTGTAAGCTTCAGTGTCTTTTAAGATATTTATTATATTCCCTTTCTTAGCACGCTGCAGAATTTGGAGATTTACTGTTTTTCGACGTTATTTGTTCTTTAAGAGATGTAGTGCAATTATTATCCTTAGGGATTTTATATGCTCTTAAAACGTATCTAAATACACTCCTGGAAACAGGAAGGGGAAACTTTATTGACACATTCCTGGGGTCAGATACATCACATGATCACACTGACAGAACCACAGGCACATAGACACAGGCAACAGAGCATGCACAATGTCGGCACTAGTACAGTGTATATCCACCTTTCGCAGCAATGCAGGCTGGTATTCTCCCATGGAGACGATCGTAGAGATGCTGGATGTAGTCCTGTGGAACGGCTTGCCATGCCATTTCCACCTGGCGCCTCAGTTGGACCAGCGTTCGTGCTGGACGTGCAGACCGCGTGAGACGACGCTTCATCCAGTCCCAAACATGCTCAATGGGGGACAGATCCGGAGATCTTGCTGGCCAGGGTAGTTGACTTACACCTTCTAGAGCACGTTGGGTGGCACGGGATACATGCGGACGTGCATTGTCCTGTTGGAACAGCAAGTTCCCTTGCCGGTCTAGGAATGGTAGAACGATGGGTTCGATGACGGTTTGGATGTACCGTGCACTATTCAGTGTCCCCTCGACGATCACCAGTGGTGTACGGCCAGTGCAGGAGATCGCTCCCCACACCATGATGCCGGGTGTTGGCCCTGTGTGCCTCGGTCGTATGCAGTCCTGATTGTGGCGCTCACCTGCACGGCGCCAAACACGCATACGACCATCATTGGCACCAAGGCAGAAGCGACTCTCATCGCTGAAGACGACACGTCTCCATTCGTCCCTCCATTCACGCCTGTCGCGACACCACTGGAGACGGGCTGCACGATGTTGGGGCGTGAGCGGAAGACGGCCTAACGGTATGCGGGACCGTAGCCCAGCTTCATGGAGACGGTTGCGAATGGTCCTCGCCGATACCCCAGGAGCAACAGTGTCCCTAATTTGCTGGGAAGTGGCGGTGCGGTCCCCTACGGCACTGCGTAGGATCCTACGGTCTTGGCGTGCATCCGTGCGTCGCTGCGGTCCGGTCCCAGGTCGACGGGCACGTGCACCTTCCGCCGACCACTGGCGACAACATCGATGTACTGTGGAGACCTCACGCCCCACGTGTTGAGCAATTCGGCGGTACGTCCACCCGGCCTCCCGCATGCCCACTATACGCCCTCGCTCAAAGTCGGTCAACTGCACATACGGCTCACGTCCACGCTGTCGCAGCATGCTACCAGTGTTAAAGACTGCGATGGAGCTCCGTATGCCACGGCAAACTGGCTGACACTGACGGCGGCGGTGCACAAATGCTGCGCAGCTAGCGCCATTCGACGGCCAACACCGCGGTTCCTGGTGTGTCCGCTGTGCCGTGCGTGTGATCATTGCTTGTACAGCCCTCTCGCAGTGTCCGGAGCAAGTATGGTGGGTCTGACACACCGGTGTCAATGTGTTCTTTTTTCCATTTCCAGGAGTGTATTTTTACCGGTTATCCTATGTACACCTACTCACAATCGTCACACTTAATTATGAATATATTTGACTTATGAAATGGGTCTGTCGCATTGCTGGTGTGTCTTATAAGATTACTAACGTTGTTTCCAGTACGGTGCCAAATTTTCTTATTCGTATTTTCAAAAATTTTGGCTATTTGTTTAAAAACGTTTGCATAATAGATCACTGCTACAAATTTTGTTTCGCCTTCTCTCTTTCTAATTTCGATTATAGTTTTGAATTTTTGTGTGTACTTTTCTTTATTTGTGCTGGCCGTGACAGAAAAACTGGTCATTTGGATATAATGAAACGGGCCGAGGATTATATAGTAAAACATTTTCAGTCGCAACAGCGAAACCATTGCGTATTGCGGCTTCATGCAATGTTCAAGGTTTGAAAATGATGTGTTTAGATGGCCATTATTGTTATGTTGACATTCACGGTACGTTCAAGCATGTGTATAGGAATATTTATGATTTCTACGAGAATCGTGTCTTTCATTTCCGCAATCGTGTGTAGCAGTTTAGCAGATAGCCTATGTTTCGGGAACCCTAAAGGAAGTAATCACAGCCCGATAAGTCGGGAATCTGGAAGGCCTTAAAATATCAGTATTGTTCGAGGTGATGTGGCTACCAAACACAATGCGCACTGCTGCCATTAAAATTTGAGCACAATGAGACGTAGTAACCGTCTTGCTGAAACTGGTACTCATCTGCAGGAAAGTCTTTAAGATTAGGTGCAAGGAATGTGTCAACAATGGCAGAATACCGCACAGGAATTTATGAATACTGTCCTCGCACCAGTAACGCCAATTTTGTTTGTTGACATAACCACCGAGATGAAAATGTGCCTTGTCGCGCATCTACAGCAAATTTGGGAAGCTTTCATTGTCTCTAATTTTAGTCAACAGCTTAGCAGACAGAGTCATCCAGTTTTCATAATCACTTTCATTTAACTGTTGCAAAAAGTGGTGCAAATGGCTCTAAGCACCATGGGACTTAACATCTGAGGTCATCAGTCCCATAGACTTAGAAATACGTAAACCTAACTAACCTAAGAACATCACACACATCAATGCCGGAGGTAGGATTCGAACCTGCGACCGTAGCAGCCGCGTGGTTACGGACTGAAAAGCCTAGAACCGCTCGGCCACAGCGGCCGGCTAACTGTTGTACAGCCTATGTCTTCCTCGGTTGCAGTTTTAAATAATTCCTAAAATTCTGTGCGTATTACGACTGGAATTTCCCACAACTGCTGCAATTTGTCTATCAGAACGCTTCGGACTTTGGTTGCAGCTTGTTGCACCTCTTCTACTCATTCCTTTGAGCGACAAATTCTGGGTCTCCCTGGCGATCTCAGCTTCAGTGCACTTTTTCTTCCTTCAAAGATTTTACTCATGACCTGATGGTACAGTATCATTCTGCCTGAGGCTGAAATGACGGTGGTACTCCCGTCTAGCAGCAGCAATACAGTCACCGTTCTTGTAGCAGGCCTTCACAGCCACAGTACGTTCAGGACCGGTCCAGCGGTCCAACAAATGGCGAACCTACGTGAAACATCATACAAATATTCAGTGTTTACAGTAATACCATTAGACTTCCAGAGACTAATTAAAATAGGCAGTATTTCTTCCACATCCTGTAGTTTCAAATTATTTGCTTTGGCCACATTTTCTAGGATCGCTATTTCTAATAACTCACATTCATATCATAGCATTTCCTTTCTTGGAGGTAATGTAGTGTCCTCTCGTTTATAAAGAAGACCACTTGAAAATTGCCTAAAAGGCAGAAAGGATGTCTGTACCAGTAAAATAAAAAGAGCAGAATTGGAAAAAGGCCAGCTTCTTATAATAGAATTGCTGCTGTGGTACCCAGCGGGAATAAAACGTATGTAAGTAGGCTGTTTAGGTTTTTATGTTGGTAACGTCACATATAGATTTAAGTGTCAGGAAGTCATTTCTGAAAGTGTTTGTATGGAGTGTAGCCATGTATGGAAGTGAAACATGGACGATAACTAGTTTGGACAAGAAGAGAATAGAAGCTTTCGAAATGTGGTGCTGCAGAAGAATGCCGAAGATTAGAAGGGTAGATCACATAACTAATGAGGAAGTATTGAATAGGATTGGGGAGAAGAGAAGTTTGTGGCACAACTTGACCAGAAGAAGGGATCGGTTGGTAGGACATGTTCTGAGGCATCAAGGCATCACCAATTTAGTATTGGAGGGCAGCGTGGAGGGTAAAAATCGTAGAGGGAGACCAAGAGATGAATACACTAAGCAGATTCAGAAGGATGTAGGTTGCAGTAGGTACTGGGAGATGAAAAAACTTGCACAGGATAGAGTAGCATGGAGAGCTGCATCAAACCAGTCTCAGGACTGAAGACCACAGCAACAACAACGTCACGTAGCGCTCTGTATAAAAATCACTGGCTGTGCTGTGTGCAGTCTGTGGCTGGTTGGCATTGTTGGAATATTCGCTATTATAGTGTTGGGCAGTTGGATGTTAACAGCGCGTAGCGTTGCGCAGTTGGTGAGCCGCCAGCAGTGGTGGATGTGGGGAGAGAGATGGCAGAATTTTGAGAGCGGACGATATGGACGTGTGTCCACCAGAAAGAGTAAATTTGTAATATTGGATATCGTGAACTGATATATATATATATATGAAGACTTTTGAACATTATTAAGGTAAATACATTGTTTGTTCTCTATCAAATGGTTCAAATGGCTCTGAGCACTATGGGACTTAACTGCTGAGGTCATCAGTCCCCTAGAACTTAGAACTACTTAAACCTAACTAACCTAAGGACATCACACACATCCATGCCCGAAGCAGGATTCGAACCTGCGACCGTAGCGGTCACGCGGTTCCAGACTGTAGCCCCTAGAACCGCTCGGCGACACCGGCCGGCTGTTCTCTATCAAAATCTTTCATTTGCTAACTATGCCTATCAGTAGTTAGAATCTTTTATTCAGCTGGCAGTATTGGTGCACGCTGTATCGCAGTAGTTTGAGTAACGAAGATTTTTGTGAGGTAAGTGATTCATGAAAGATATAGGTTATTGTTAGTCAGGGCCATTCTTTTGTAGGGATTATCGAAAGTCAGATTGCGTCGCGCTAAAAAAAATTTTGTGTGTCAGTTTAGTGAATGTCTGAGTACGTTCAGTTTTGCTCAGCTGTTTGAAAATCAAATAACGTCGAGGTTTACCAGCACAGTAATTTATAAAATTTTTCTAAGGGGATGTTTCACGTAGAATAATTCTACTCAACCACACCTAATTACACAGGATGGTCAGAAACACTCTGAAAAGCTTGTAAGATTGTTGCAGGATAGGTTCTGTTGAGAGACAATCGTTAAGAAGAAAAATTCGATACGTTGCACCGTTTCCGATTTAATTAGTATCGAAGGTAGGCGATCAACTCGTCGCGCGCTCAAGAAAGCAGCTTTCCAGAGAAAGTGTCGCCGGACCGAACAAACGTAGTTTCGCTCACACAGCTATATTTAATCACTTATGAAACAGACGTATTTTACTGTTAATGAGCGTCTGAACAAGTGGTAACTGACGGACTCACAGATATCTGTGAATTATCACGTTTTAGCGTGTCCAAATTCTTGAATTTGCGCGTGAAACGGCCTGATTGGCTAACGCCAATGCCAATTAAATCATAAACGGCCCAACGTATAAATTTTTTCTTCGTAACAATTATTTCTCCGCACAACCTACCCTGCACACTCTTACAAGCTTTTCAGACCGTTTCTGACTACTCTATATGAACAAACGATATGAGTGATACCACGAGCAGCAATCTCCTACTGTTTGTCGAAGAGGTTGTATTGCACGGGACGGGGTAGTGTTCAGGTGAGCGTACGAGATCTCAGGATGACTTGCACAGAATTTCTGATTTGTATTTGGTGTGACAAATGGCAGCTTGCTCTAAACGTGGATCAATGAAAATTAATGCAGATGAGTAGGAAATACAATCGTTTAGTGTTCGAATGCTGCTTGATACTGTAACGTCGATTAAACATCTAGGTGTAACGTTGCAAAGCGACATGAAGTGGAACGAGCACGTAAAGTCGCTAGCAGGGAAGGCGAATCGTCGACTTCAGTTTACTGGGAGAATTCTAGGGAAGTGGAAATTGTCTATAACAGAGACAGCGTGCGTAACACTTGTGCGACCCATTATTGAATATTGCTCGAGTCGAATTAAAGGGAGACGTGGAAGGAATTCAGAGCTGTGTGCCAAGACATGTACCGGTAGGCTCGGTGAAAAGCGCAGTTTGCATGAAAATTCTTTGAGACGAAGCGGCCATTTGGGTGCACTTTAATAGCTTTTCTCGTATCTTGAACACACTTTTTATTATTTCCAAATTCACTTTAAGTGTTTCGATTTTCCGTCATTTTCAAAGGCGGTGCTATGCCAATCATACAAAACTGTTCATTAGATACATTGTATGTCGTCAATATTCTCAGTCACTCAATATTGCACTTGTGATTGAGAACGTTGACGAGATACAATATAGCTAATGAACAATTATATATGATTGGCATAACACTGTCTTTGAAAATGACGGAATGATGAAACGCGTAAGGTAATTTTTGAAATATTAAAAAGTGTGGCTAAGACATCAAAAAAGTTCTTAAAGTGCTCGATGAACAAGTGACTATTACGAAAGTGCTACGTAAATTCAAATGGGAATCCGTTTGGGATCAAGACGTTCATTTCACAAAACGCTATTGCGAGATGCACTTGTTTGCATTGCCATCTGTCGTAGCAGCTGTTAGATATTAGTTATTATAGGTTTCTCCGTCTTACGCTTTCCACAATTAAAGAGTATTTCAGACCAGATGCGTTTCGCGTTTATTAATAAAGCATATTCTGTGCTCATTTTTGTTTAGAGAACAAGTACTGAGGTGAAGCACAAAAACACGCAAAGGCAGCATTACAAAGACTGTTTCAAAAAAGCGAAACATTACGGTAAGTGACTATGTAACTAAGTTTTTTCGACCTCAAGGAAAATAACAGTGTACTTAAGATTATCAAAATAAGCGCAAAAACAACAGTGATCACGGAAGATGGTTTATAAATAATAGTGAAAGACGTCTGGTGAAAGAATTGTTTAATTACAGTAGTCTTAGGGCGGAAAAACCAGTAATAATCGATGGCTATTGAGAATATTTGGGACCAGGTATTAAATGGCTCACTGAATGCAACTGTGTTTGATCGCATTTTTTTTATTCACATAGTCCTAAACAGCTGCAGAATTCTCAAGGTGTTCTTTTTTTTAAATTTACATTTACAGCTCGTGGACGTTTCTATATTTGGATGCTGAGTTCATCAAATTCAGGACATTATTTGTCTTACGTGTCTTCTTCAGGAAGCATCTCATCAAAATATCAGCAGCAATCTCGTTGGTGCTTCTATTTTGGTTACCATAGTCGCCTGTGGAGACTGTCCACTGACTAAGTCAAATCAATACTGCCCTGCTTTCCGTCGTGACACAAAATATTTCACCAATGGTACAACTCTTCTCTAAAGGACATGCAGTGTCGGTTTTGACAAACTACGAGATTTGTGTTGTCTAGTAGCTTCTTCCAGCGGATCTTGCAGAGTTTTCCAGAATCGTGGGCGCGATCTTGTTAGCGCTGGTTCCAATAATGTACCGTTATACAGTTTGAAGAACCTCTCATGTAGCAGCCTTTTAAGAATGATCACCATGGTTCTAAGAATTTTACGATGTGACTGCTTTTATAGCAGTTGACAATATTATAGTCGTCCTCACTGCATTTTGTGTACGACTCAGCTGCGTATTTTACGGTACTAATATATTTACCCGACTCACATATGTAAGAATCGATAAATCAGACAAATTCAGTACATAATGGTGAGAAAATACGCTAAGTGACACAACTATTAGTAAGCGTGACTCTTCAGAATTTCAAACAGCTGGATTTCCCTTGTTAGCTAAGTTATGTGATAGATGCCTCGTTTCGTTGAAATGTCACGCAGCGATAAATATACTGTCCAGTCACATTAACGTGATTATCCGTCAAAAGCCTGAACAACCAGCTTGGATAACTACCTTTCCCAGCGCGGACTGCCGAGAGACGTGCAGGGAGAGAGTCAGGTTCTGGAAGGTACCGAGAGGAACCTCGCCGTGGCCAGCTGCGCTAAGCTTCTCGGCTGAGGATCCACGGCGCGAACCGCCCGATCGAGGTGGTCACACACATGCTCCATTATTTTTAGATTCGAGGAGTTTAGTGGCCAGGGGCGTACGGTAAACTCATCGTTGTGCTCTTCGAACCAATCACGAACACAGCGAGCTGCGTGACACGTTGCATTGTCCTGCTGGTAGATGCCATACTACCAAGGAGAAACAGACTTCATATGGGGGTGGACGTGGTCCCCAAGGATAGATGCATACTTGTGTCGATACAGTGTGCCTTCCGCAATGACGAGATCATCCAGAGAATGCTACAAAAACATTCCCAAAATGTTACAGGGTGTTTGCTTTCTGCCCAGTATAACACAGTTCATCTGTAAAGTGGTCTTCCAGTTGTGGTACTGATATACAAATTGCAGTCTTCGTCACTGATGAACAGCAATCAGCAAGGGTGCGTGAATCAGGCGCCTGGTGCGGAGGCGCATACGCAGCAACATTTGCTGAACGGTCGTGAGGAGACACTGTTGGTAGCCCTGTGGTTCACCCGGGCGGTCAGTTGTCGAGTGGTGCGCGTCTATTCGACCGTAAACAGCTCCGCAGCCGTCCACCTCTGTCATCTATGACCCGTGGTGACCCCAGATGCCTCTGCGCCTGTTTTAGATAGTGCCATTTTGGCATACCCGGCACGCGAAGTGTTTACAGACATCGGAAATGCTTGGCCCAGAAGCTGATGAGCGCTCCGTACCACAATGACTACACTGTTCTCCGCGTACTGCCGACACGCTTTACAGCCTGCCGTCTGAAGTTGACGTCGAGCATAAGTGGTGGTCACATTAATATGACTGGACCGTATACTACCTGAGCTGAAGGAAGGAGATGATGAAAAGAATGAAACAGAGACCCTTCAACAAATTCTTTTCTGCATACCTTCACTACCGAGCGAGGTGGCGCAGTGGTAGCACACTGGACTCGCATTCGGGAGGACGACGGTTTAATTCCGCGTCCGGCCATTCTGATTTAGGTTTTCCGTGATTTCCCTAAAACACTCCAGGCAAATGCTGGGATGGTTCTTGAAAGGGCACGGCCGACTTCCTTCCCTAATCCGATGACACCGACCACGATGTTTGGTCTCTTCCCCCCAAACAATCCAATCCAATCCCATCCATACCTTCACTAACATCGAACAGACCTCCACCGCCAATTTCCGCAATTCGTAAGAGAACTTGATGATTACACATTACTAGGTTGCACAAGTCCTTATTCTCACTATTCTCGACCAGCTCTGAAACATAACTCAGCGTGTCCCGCTACATTCATTGTCACAGATCTTTGTTAAGAAAGATAAAATGGAACCATTCACCACCATCTAATTACAGCTGCTGTGAATTGTCTGTAAGTATTTTATTGCAGTAAAGGTACAGCTACAATAATCTACTTCTGTTCTCCTTTCTTCAGCTATAGAAATCATTAAACATATAAAGTTAAAAGTACCAAAGGGTACCCAAAATTACAGCGCAGCCAAGAGGTCCTTAGAAAAGTATCACGACAAGACCGAACACCATAAAACATTGCACAAAAGCGTTCAAACAAATCGTTATGTTCGTCAGCTGTTCACGTGGGGATTTAAATAATACTGTGTGAGAAAATTAACAAAATGGTCTACATTTTTGCTCTTACAACTTTATGTTGTGGTTGACGTAAAGCTTCCAGAACCAATTACTCTTCTTCGGTTTTTCAGTGGCTACTAAAAGAAACAGTTTGGGACATGTGGTCCCATAGTTTTCCATTCTTCAGATGAGGATTGGTCCAGACTGTTTGTGTGTGAATTCACAGAGCACGCGCCACTAGGCATCAGGAAATTCTCATCAATACTTTTAACAAGCATTGCACGTTCAGTATGTTGGGCATGCAGACGATGATATTGCGATCATTGGTACCTTAATATGTGTCAGCTTCAATGTGTAAGTTGTTCTTTCTCTGCGTCTATAAGTCTTCTCCCAAACACATCAATTAATGTACTCCCTGACGTTTTCTGCGCAGTAGTAACTGCACCATGCCTCTCCGTATAGACTAGTCTTTTTCCTCTACGCATCCACACTTCAATACCAGACCTGCTCCCCAGGGGAAAATAAACTTTAATGGTTTGTTTCTGCCTCGCGTACTAATCAGCGTGAAAACATACTACTCGTAATAGCTTTAATTATTAATCTACAAATTTAGTAAATACTGATGCAATGTTGTTCAATACAGTGTCCTGAATCATTACTAGAAATATTTGCGCTTATACCCTTAACAACCAGTATATATGACGTTATCTCTTTCCCGGGGAAATATAGGTTTCATTTTTGAAACTGCTGTTGATATGCATCTCGCTTTTACAGTGCTACTGAATGTACTCATTCCCATTAAACATGGCAATCGTATAAACAACTGCTTCTGTGTAGCGCGATATTCACATACTGTTGCAATTTGTCGCAATATCCAGCTCTTTAACGTAGGAAATTCAGTGATGTGTCTGGATAGTCTGAAAAACTCGGCGTGTACAAGTGAATTATACGCTGCAGACTTACACTGCTACCAAGTGTACCCTGAAAATCAGTTCAGCGTGACTATTTGTGTGGAAAAATTATTTAAAATCACATGAATGAACAGATATGGAGTTTCTCTTAAAAATGATTCTGCACCAAGTAAAATAGGCTTGTATCGAAAAGTATACAATGTTTCACATCTCCTTTTTTTTTAAGGAATTTCTACCATTGTATACATAACTGTAGCCAGTTCCAGACCGCTACTTTACTTCCTAAATGGTTCAAATTGCTCTGAGCACTATGGGACTTAACATCTGAGCTCATCAGTCTCCTAGAACTTAGAACTACTTAAGCCTAACTAACCTAAGGACATCACACACATCCACGCCCGAGGAAGGATTCGAACCTGCGACCCGTAGCGGTCGCGCAGACTTCACTTGCTCCACCCTCCTAATTCGTATATCAAGTTCAGCACTGTGTGTCACCGCCACAGTTCATACAACACCAAAAACGCCATAAACGCAACCACAATAGATCTTAAACAACAAACATCGACATCATTACGTTAATAAACATAAACACAAAACTTAATATAGAGTATACAGTTTTACTCTGAGAGAAAAATCCAGTTCCGGGGCTATCAGTGCAGTTCTGACACACAACTTCTTAAATTTATTTTTTAATTTATTGGCGTTAGGTGTGCATACCATATAGCCAACACCTTTTAATTTTATGATTACAGATTTTTTGAAGTGATACATAAAATACAACTCTTAGTAACGGATTATACTAGCACAGCATGATAAATAACAAATATAATACGTTTAAAGTAGGGTATAATACAATATTTTGTTTTGAAATGAAGCTGCTACTGAAATTTACGGTCATACGATAGCTTTCACAAGCAAATATTAAACCATTTCTAGACGTAACGTCATCGTCTGACAGACAATCCATAATTTAATGCAAAAGCTCATTGTGAAAAAAAACAGTTAAACGGGCACGCTATAATCTTTTAACAAATCCATTTTTATTTTCTAGATTGACCGTATAGTGTATCCTACTGAGAAGCTTGTGTTTCTGTATGAAGTCAGCGGCACAGTGACGAATCATTCTAGCGACGACTGCAAAATCCCGAGGTGTAGAATTTCCCTTAACCCTCCAAAATTATTTGTGGTAAGGCGACCTCTGAATGTTGGTGCACGAAGTTAAACGGATAGTGCTAAAATTGCGGCCCTAGACATAGCTCTGAAACTAGGGAAATCGCAAACCAAATACCTCTGACAAACGTTACGTGACTGGAGTAATGTGAAAACGTTTCAGTCGCCACCCAACAGACAGTACCGCACGCTTTAATTTGTGAAGCTATCCTTACCAGTCATGTCACATAACACAACCATAAAATACATGTCACTATAAATTTCTATGTCCATTTTGAATTATAGGTGCTAAATTTTCATACCGATTAATCAGTGGCAGCCGGCCGAAGTGGCCGAGCGGTTCTAGGCGCTTCAGTCTGGAACCGCGTGACTGCTACGGTCGCAGGTTCGAATCCTGCCTCGGGCATGGATGTGTGATGTCCTTATGTTAGTTAGGTTTAAGTAGTTCTAAGTTCTAGGGGACTGATGACCTCGGATGTTAAGTCCCATGGTGCTCAGAGCCATTTGAAGTCATTTAATCAGTGGCGTAACATCTGCGTTGTAAAAGTTAATGGTTCAAATGGCTCTGAGCACTATGGGACTTAACTGCTGAGATCATCAGTCCCCTAGAACTTGGAACTACTTAAACATAAATAACCCAAGGACATCACACACATCCATGGCCGAGGCACGATTCGAACCTGCGACCGTAGCGGTCGTGCGGCTCCAGACTGTAGCGCCTAGAACCGCTCCGGCAGTCGGGCCGGCTGTAAAAGTTAGAAAAAATCTAAAGCATAATTGGCAAAATTAACTTCTGTTAGTAAACATACGTCCTGAGGAGGAAGACATTTCCCAGAGGACTCTGAATGACAACCACCTTTAGAGCATGATCTGTATTTAGATGGAGTGGACTAAGCTGTCTGCTCGAACACAATCTATCATTGACTGGAAATGGCTATTTTCGGCTACTTGGAGGCCATTTTCAGCCATTCGTGTTCCCAAACAATGATGTCATGACACGAGACCACAACTGTTAGCGACTGGTTTGAAGAACGTACTGTCTGAACAATTCGAGCTCTTGGTTTGGTCACCCGGATCGCCTGTCATAAATCCTACGGAACATTTATAAGACATAAACGAGCGGACACTTCTTTCACAACGTGCTGCACCGGCAACACTTTCGCAATTATGGACGGCCGTATAGACAGCATTGCTCAGTATTTCTGCTGAGAACTTCCAACGACTTAATGAGTCCATGCCACTTCGAGTTGCTCCCCTACGTCGGGCAAAAGGAGATTCGAGACGATATTAGGAGGTATCCCATGACTTTTGACAGCGCACTGTGTGTGAAGAGGGAACTATGTAATGGGAATAAAGGGTTACTTGTGGAAAGACTTGTCGCATCTGTTTGAAGGCGGTAACTCCGGCAGGGAATGGGCGCCGAGTCGGGGCGCCGGCTCTGCCCTGCGGCTTAATATCCGCACTTAGTGGGGGGCCCCTCCCTCACACCCAGCCCGGCCCACCCCCCTCGACCGAGCAGCCGGGAAGAGTGGAGGGAAGACGTTGACGTAAAAGGCTTCCTTATCGTGGGCCGGGGTCGCAGCGGCGACGGCGGAATGAAGTCTGCGGCGACGGATATCGGAAACAAAGTGCGGCCGGCGGCGCCACAATGGCGACGCGGCTGCCTTATCGCGGGCTTCTCCTCCGCTGAGCAGCAGACGACCACTCTAATGGCCCGCCTGCCAAAGTTTTACGCCGCTTGTAAAGAGTCCAGATATCTGTGTGCGCGCTTCCCCTTAACAAAAGAAATTAATTTGCTTCTCCTGCGCGAACAGCGGCTCCGACTTGCGCCGTGCTGCCCGTGTCATCGCGGGCAACCCCGCATCGGAAACCGCTCCCCAGTCTGGAGACCGCGGCCTGCACGGTGACTCGCTACACAAGGGATCTTGGTCATTAGCGTACACCGGTAGTCGGCGAACTCGTTAGTCAAAAGCGCCAAATACCAACAGTCCGACGACTGAATTTCTGTTGGGAGCCAAATTTGTTAAACTTTGTACACTACTGGTCATTAAAATTGCTACACCACGAAGGTGACGTGCTACAGACGCGAAATTTAACCGACAGGAAAAATATGCTGTGATACGCAAATGATTAGCATTCACACAAGGTTGGCGACGGTGGCGACACCTACAATGTGCTGACATGAGGAAAGTTTTCAACCGATTTCTCATACACAAACAGCAATTGACCGGCGTTGCCTGATGAAACGTTGTTGTGATGCCTCGTGTAAGGAGGAGAAATGCATATCATCATGTTTCCGACTTTGATAAAGGTCGGATTGTAGCCTATCGCGATTGCGGTTTATCGTGTCGCGACATTGCTGCTCGCGTTCGTCGGTGCAATGACTGTTAGCAGAAAATGGAATCGGTGGGTTCATGAAGGTAATACGGAACGCCGTGCTGGATCCCAACGGCCTCGTATCACTAGTAGTCGAGAAGACAGGCATCTTATCCGCATGTCTGTAACGGTCGTGAAGCCACGTCTCGATCCCTGAGTGAACAGATGGGGACGTTTGAAAGACAACAACCATCTCCACGAACAGTTCGACGACGTTTCCAGCAGCATGGACTATCAGATCGGAGACCATGGCTGCGGTTACCCTTGACGCTGCATCACAGACAGGAACGCGTGCTATGGTGTACTCAACGACGAACCTGGGTGCACGAATGGCAAAACGTCATTTTTGCGAATGAATCCAGGTTCTGTTTACAGCATCATGATGGTCGCATCCGTGTTTGGCGTCATCGCGGTGAACGCACATTGGAAACGTGTATTCGTCATCGCCATACTGGTGTATCACCCGGCGTGATGGTATGGGGTGCCATTGGTTACACGTCTCGGTCACCTCTTGTTCGCATTCACGGCACTTTGAACAGTGGACGTTACATTTTAGATGTGTTAAGACCCGTGGCTCTACTCTTCACTCGATCCCTGGGAAACCCTGCATTTCGGTAGGATAATGCACGACCGCATGTTGCAGGTCCTGTACGGGTCTTTCTGGATACAGAAAATGTTCGGACTGCTGCCCTGGCCAGCACATTCTCTAAATCTCTCACCAGTTGAAAACGTCTGGTCAACGGTGGCCGAGCAACTGGCTCGTCACAATACGCCAGTCACTACTCTTGATGAACTGTGGTATCGTGTTGAAGCTGCATGGGCAGCTGTACGCGTACACACCATCCAAGCTCTGTTTGACTCAATGCCCAGGGGTATCAAGGCCGTTAGTACGGCCTGAGGTGGTTGTTCTGGGTACTGATTTCTCAGGATCTATGCACCCAAATTGCGTGGAAATGTTATCACATGTCAGTTCTAGTATAATATATTTGTCCAATGAATACCAGTTTATCATCTGCATTTCTTCTTGGTGTAGCAATTTTAATGGCCAGTAGTGTAGGTAGGTACATTGTTGTTATCTTCTTGTTCCAAAGAACAGAGTCCGTTGTCCATGTTATATCTCGTCCTTTATTAATCTCACTACTCATTTTCTCACTGTTTGTGCTCTGTTTATTACATAATACACCACGATATTTTGCTTTTCAGAGCCCTACAATTACTTTTCCATCTACCTCCAAATTACGGACTTTTTCCATTCCAGCAGCCAAGTACTCATACTTCTTCACGTTCATCTTCAGGTCAGCCTTATCGTTTTCTTCTTTAAGCTTTCTTATCATATAGCTCATGTAATGCGCCACCCTTTAAATACCACTAACTCCTAGGAGATACACTGTATGAACAGGCTCTAGGAGCACTGATATATGAAGGTCTGGCAATGTAGCTCACTCTCGTAATAATACAAGAAGGTGTACTGACAAGACCTTGCCTTCACTCAACGATGTAATCTGTGTGACTTGAAATACTAGTTCGTACTGACACAACAACCTTCACGTAAGATTTGATATTCAGATTTTCACGCTATAAATCACACCACAGCTCACTATGCACAAAAGAATGGGCACAAAACACATTTCCTGATATAATGAGGTCAGTGATAGCTAAATGGATAGTAATGACAACAACCAATCAGACTATTAGGGTTCACTATGTTCGAAAGATAAACTAACGTCAAAGTTAGCATCAATCATCAGAAAAATACTAAATGTGAGAGTCTTCGGGGAGTAGGAATGATATATTTACTTTACCAATAACGACAACCTATAGTGAAGCTTACTCTGTGTATTATGCCAACACTACTAAACACTTTCTTAACAACGTAGTTACCCGAAAAGAGATAGCTTTCGTATATAAATGACGAATACGCCATACAGATCTGTTACCTCCTGTTATTGCTCCTCTGTTAAAGCTTCAAAGAATAATCTGATATTCAAGCAATCAGTGTGAACATTATAAATTTTTACGTAAGTTGGAGAATACGTTCACAAGGCAAAGATATAATTCAACATTGTTTATCTTCCTTTGTCAGTCGACGCTAACCTCTAGAAGTCGCGCCTTACTGCACCAATATCCTTGACTCTATTGAAATTTTATCGTAATAAATTATTGCGTCAATTGAGTCTTTCAGAGTTAAATGGGACAACTTTTCATTCATAATTACTCACTTTTGGATCTGACTTGCTTTCCCTGTTTAAATAAAAAACAATTATCTTTCTTTTTGTTGCAAGGAAGTCAGTGAAAAATATTATTCCTTCACTTTAGGTTTTTAATTTCTTTGAACTTTGCTGTTACTTTGATACGAAAAGATACGAGGGTTATTCCAAAAGTAAGGTCCGATTGATTGCCAAATTGAAACCACAGTGAACATCAGAAATGTTTTACTTGTAACAATTAGCTACACCTTTCAGCTACTTCTCTACGTAGTCGCCGTTCTGACTTAGACTTTTGTCATAGCGTTGTACCAACTTTTCAATAGCCTCATCATAGAAGGCAGCCGCCAGTGCTTTCCGTCAATTCTCCACGCTGGCCTACACCTCGTTGTCTGTGTCGAAATGTTGTCTTCAAAGACAGCGGTTCATGTGACCAGAGATGAAACTCAGGGGGAGACAATTGCGGACTGTATTGTGGGTAATCTCACATTTCCATTTGAAAAAGATGCAGGAGCATCTTCATTGCCCCTGCAGAATGCGGCTGAGAATTGTCGTGAAGACGAAACTGCACGACAGTTATGTAATGTTGGCTGCATAGCTTCAGGCGAAATTTCTCACCAGGCCCTCGTACTTGGCGGCAGACACTATTTTCTAGACATCTTTACGCACTCACTGCGAGCTCAGAAATGAGAAGAGCGACGTGATGCTAACTGGGGTTATACTAGAGACACTACCCAACACATCTGTGCAAAGCTTTATCGGATTTTCATAGTCGTTTCCATTTCGCGACCGATCGGACCTTACTTTTGGAATAACCCTCGTATATTCGAGATATTAGTCTGCTTTGAAATAAACTTTTCAATATTTTTCTTGTAATAGTTTAGGGGTGAAGGACAAGTCGGGTACTGACTTTTTCAGTTGAAAAACAGCTAATTCTTTATTTCCTGCAATTAATTCGTTTACAGGTACAAATCAGTGTTACATTTTGAATGTTGGTTCTCTGCTCAAATCCCACTAAGCGGAAATGTGATAAAAATATAACACAAAAAACTTGAGCGTCATCTCCACTGTATTAACTGTATTAACTTCAAATAATAATAAAAAAAACTCAACAACTTCAGTTGTTGACTTCCGTGACCCACTAATGTTTAAAACTCAAACCATGGCACTCGATGATCTGTTTTAGAGAGAATTAGCGTATTCTCTAATAAATGGCTCTTGATTTGTCGTTTAGGGATAAGGGGAAAAACTATCAAATTCTCAGTAACTTCCGATTATTTTTTAATAAATAACTATTACGTAGGATGATCGTCGTCTTTAATAAAGATTACACATTCAGTGCATCCAACTGCTTTAATCCTCAATCACAAAATAACTAAACACCTTCGCGTGAACATGTCTCTTCACATACACCATCCAATGGCAAATTTCCCAAAAATATTGAAACACGGTTCGAATACAGATGCGTAGCTGTTAAGCAGCACAACGCACCATTAATCAGAAACAGAAGAAAATAATCTCACATTTCAATTAACATGAGGTTTCCCTATTCCTGGTGAGTCTACAATACCAAAATCGCCGAAGTAATCAGTTTCTACACAAACGACTTAGAACTGCTTTAAACACACTTGAGTTCTATCCACATTGCAGATTAATTCGTGTATCGTACGCTTGAGCCGATTTCATCGCACTTTTGAGATAATCTCTCGCGACGCTTACTACGCGAAGAATATTCGGACTCTCAACTGAAAATCTAAAAGGACAAGCCATGAACCATTCTCTGCAAACAAACATATTAAGCTAATTCTCTGTTTAACAATAAGTGTTTCTTGTTAGCAGTCGCCGTCAAAGGTTTCTAGTGGCCGTAGTTGTCATCTTCGCCGCCATTCAGCAGTCGGGTGGGCGTTGCAAACCCGCTGACTTGACAAAAAAAAAGTGTGTGAAATCTTATGGGACTTAACTGCTAAGGCCATCAGTGCCTAAGCCTACACACTACTTAACCTAAACTATCCTAAGGACGAACACACACATCCACCTCCGAGGGAGGACTCGAACCTCCACCGGGACCAGCCGCACGCTGACTTGACAGGCCACAGCTTTTCTCGAACATTATGTGTCACATATCTACAACATTTTAACACAAAAAATATAAGAAAACTTTACAAACCTCTTAACGAACTCACTCAAAACATTATAGTCGGTAAAAATTTGAGGCGATACAAACAAGAAATGACCTTTCAGGCTGAAGACGGTTTCGCGTATTACAGTCAGATCATCTTCACCTTCTGCCAGTAGAATCTAATAATCTGAAAATTCAGGCTAAATATCTTGCTGTCCTTTACTGTTCATAGCATGTAAGCTTTCACGTGCGACTGCTACGGTCGCAGGTTCGAATCCTGCCTCGGGCATGGATGTGTGTGATGTCCTTAGGTCAGTTAGGTTTAAGTAGTTCTAAGTTCTAGGGGAGTGATGACCATCGATGTTAAGTCCCATAGTGCTCAGAGCCATTTGAACCATTTAAGCTTTCACGGCCGGCGTCTTCATTAATTAAAACTTCCGGGCTGAATTGCCGTGGTCCATATATAAAACTTTCTATTTCCTGACGTTTCGTTGCCGGCTGCGGGCAACATCTTCTGAGGTGAGCCGGCGACTGGTGCTGCGGTTTTGTGAGCACGCTTTACTGTCACCCTATAACCTGGCATTGTCTATGCCAAGTCTGCGGATTACTCCTAGACTGTGAGGGTCGGTAACAGGCCGCATCCCTGCCACAGACTTTTATTCACCTCGAATTCTTCTGTCCAATTATTCCCAATTCTTACTCTTGGTGTGTTATTTTCATGTAATTTCATAAAAACCTTTAGCAGTCCTTGATCTAACTTCATCTCTGAACTTTTCCCACTGTTTGTTGGTTGGTACATTATCGTATACTTTGTCTAGGTAAATCAATGCAACTTGCGTCTTCATTCCAACCTTTGTGCCTCTGTATATTGGTGAGAACGTTATCGTATACTTTGTGTGGGTAAATCAATGCAAC
The DNA here is from genome assembly GCF_023864345.2 of Schistocerca serialis cubense. NCBI lineage: Eukaryota > Metazoa > Arthropoda > Insecta > Orthoptera > Acrididae > Schistocerca > Schistocerca serialis. Next base: position 468,192,894 of record NC_064639.1, read on the forward strand.
ACTCGTCTTCATTGCAACCTCTGTGCGTTTTTCACATGTTAGTTTCACTGTGGAGATGTAGTCCATTACTGATTCTTATGCTCGGAAGCCTGCTTGCTCTTCTTGCTGCTTGTGACTAGCTACGTTCTCTACCGTATCTTCAGTATCTCACGAAAACGATGTCTCCGCCGACAGCCGTTGCTTGGTTAGAAATCTTGGCCCCTGTCAGACGGAAGTAGTATTTTAAACTTGTTGTCATTCCAGCTGTCTGTAGTGAGAGCCAACCCGTGGCAAATGAGGCTATTTTTCCGGCTCGAAAATAATAAAAGCCTTCGAAAGTTAGTGCCCTAACTTAGGCACTTTCTGGTGCTGCGGTTTTGTGAGCACGCTTGTATTCGCCATGCAGAGTCCTTGCATCAGATCGTGGGACGCGTTGATAGATAAAAGCGACGGTCTTGGCAGGGTTGAAATGAAGCCAATAAATTGCGTTTGTTTCCGTAGAAACTTGATCTGTGGTGTTTTTGTGTGCCTTTGACCTCCTGACGTTGAACTATATTCTAAGAGAAGGAAAAACGGTGCACCACAAAGGAATTATCCGAATGGGACGGAAAACGGTAATTATATTTTACATCTACAGACAAAAAAAAAAAAAAAATGATTTAAATTTCAGAAATATAGTATGATTTATTCAAGAGAGAGAGCATCACAAATCGAGCAAATCGGTAACGTGTTAGATCAACTCTGAATCTTATGAAAGCAATTATTCGCATCGGCATGATTGATCAATTTATTGGATGTCCTCCTGAAGGATATCGTGCCAAATTCTGTCCAACTAACGCGTTAGATGGTCAAAATCCCTAGATGGTTGGAGGGTCTGCCCATAATCCTCCAAACGTTTTCAGCAGGGAAGAGACCCTGTGACCTCGCTGACTAACGTTGGGTTTGGCAGGCACGAAGACAAGCAGTAGAAAATCTCGCCGTCTGCGGGCGGCCGTTATCTTGCCGAAATGTAAGTCCAGGGTTGCTTCCCATGAAGGTCAACGAAACGGAGCGTAGAATATCTTGGACGTACCATTGTGATGTTAAGGGTGCAGCGGAAAACAGCCAAAGGTCTCGTGCTATGAATTGGCACCCCAAAGTATCCTGGTTGTCGGGTCGGATGGCGGGAGGCAGTCGAGCTGAGTATCCCACCGTTCTCCGAGGCGTCTCCAGGCACGTCAAAGGGGCTAAGCTCGAAGAGACTGAAGACAATTCAACATCAGGCCGGATGTGTCTGACAACACTGCAAACGGGTTTGTTGGTGTTCATAGGTCAATGGTGGTCAGCCCAAGAGTCACCGTGAGTTCAGTCCCTTTTCTGTGCGCCGCCTATTAATGATCCTTGGAGTAATTGATGGTCGGATGGATGATAATGATGAATCCGGAGCACTTAATGCCCCTCTGACAATTGCTCGATCGTCACGTTCTGTCTTCCCTTTAGTTCTACCACTTCCTTGTTGACGCATGGTTCACCCATCCCCGGCAACATCGTCGAATAGTCGCATTGCTCCTCTTCAGATATCGAGCCATTCGCCGATTACTTCAACCGTCTTCTTTGAGCCCAGCTGCACGTCTTCTCTCAAATGCTGATATCTGCGTACATTCAGCAAAACACATGAGCTTTCGATAACTGCCTCCGATATCATCATTAGGAGTTGAAATCACTGACTAACGGGGCTGGCACGGTGTTCTGCTTATATAGGTGTAATGGCAGCTTCTGGAACCTTCCAGAGAGACCCGGAGTGGCGCATGCGCGGAGGAAAAGTTGAACAGCTCCTTGTCGCTCCGTCCTGCCGCGGGACCGTGCGTCATCACATGGCGCCAGCGAACGGCGCCACGTTTAAAACTGCCGCTCCCGAGTCCCTACAAGCGCCGAGCCTACTTCTTTGCTTTCGCTCAGTGTCCAAAGCCCGCACCCAAGCCCTACTAAGTGTGTACCCCTGGTCTCTGTTAAAATTGTTGCTGTTTATTCTAATTTCAGCCGCTTCTTTGATAACAGAATCCCAATATGATGTTCTTTAAGCTAAAGCTCTGTTTTTCCCAGTTTTGTTTAATGTTCGTTTCCTAGGTTATGTTCAGCCACGGCCGACTTCTCAAGTTTCCTTTGTTTGATGTGTCGTGAATGCTCTGAACAACGCTCGGCAACAGTGCGAATGGTTTGACCTATGTAAAATGCTACCACATTCTCAGGGGGACAATACACGCTAGGAATTCGAAGATCTGTGTAGTCTTTAACGGGGCGTAACAAATCACTTATCTAGGAGGTGCACCGGAACACTGGTGTCAGTGCATGCCTCTTCAATGTGCTTGCCATTTTGTTAGTAGTTGCTCCACAATATGGAAGGAATGCAGCTGGCTTGGCCTCTACCGCTTATTCACGCGGCATGTTTCATCGGCTGCGCTTGAAAGCCTTAGCAATTTCTCCCTAGCTGTAACAATTTTATCTGAACACGCGCTTCAAATGCCGAAATTCATACTCGAGATGATCGTCGTCAGTCGCTGTGTACTAACGTGTTGAGTACCGCTGTCTTGTGTACACGCTGGTGAAAACTGTTGGTGTTTAAATATCAACTAGTGTGCGTATAGATAACATACACTGAATGACCAAGCCAACTTTCTGCCTTAGTTCAACTAAAACATCCAAGAAAGGAAGCTTGCCATCTCTCTCCAACAGCAAATTTAATGTTGTCATGGACACCGTTCATGTGGTCGACGAACCGCTGCGGTGCATTTTCACCATACGTCATATCAAGAATGTGTCGTCAACGTACCATAGGAAACAAGGTGGTCGCAATCTCGCTGAGTTAAGAGTTTGATCCTCAAAGTGTTCCATGAAACAGTTAGCGACGGTCGGAGACGGTGGGGATCCAATGGCTATGCCATCCGTCATTTCATACTATTCGTTGCGGTGCATATGTTGTTATGTTAAGGCATGGCGCAACAATTTGACGATCTCAGGTGGAAAAATTTTTGCCAAAAGATCCATCGTGTTTTGACCCGCACTCTCGTACAAAGTTACGCCACATCCAGACCAAACATTATGTCAGTTTTTTGTCTATCTTTATTTTCTTGAGTGTCTCAACTAATGACTTCGAGTTAACAACGTGACGTTCGCAGTGTCCTAGTTTGGGTGCTAATAACCCTGCCAGATGTTTTGCCGTTCTGTAGGTGGGTGAACTGATTGCAATGACTATAGATTTTATTGAAGTATGCCACCGCTAATGACTCGGATGATAGATACATGCGCATATTATTCACGCACCTGTCTGCGAGGCATACTTACTGTGCAGCTGAGTAAAATGGTTCAAATGGCTCTGAGCACTGAGGGACTTAACTTCTTAGGTCATCAGTCCCCTAGAACCTAGAACTACTCAAACCTAACTAACTTAAGGACATCACACACATCCATGCCCGAGGCAGCATTCGAACCTGCGACCGTAGCCACTGAGTAGACGGAATGAAATTTGCGAAGACTTTATGCCCTGGTATCGACATGCCCCTTACCAGGTGCGTGGTGAATCTGCGCTGCAGTGTCACGCATTCAACCATCAGCCGCTAAAGTTTACAATTTTTCCTTTTCCGTCGATACCTGTTTTAATATCAATTTGTGACCAATTTTTTAGCTCCTTCATGGTGTGTCATTTTTTTTGTCTTAGATTGTATTTCCTGTTTCACCTTGTGGAGATTATCTATGGAAGAAGGCAACCGGAGACTGCGCACATATACCACTCCATTAATCGTATCTCAGAATTTTCCTGACAACAGTCCGAGAGCTTTGGTTATTGAGTAGTGAGAGCTTTAAGCCTGTCGTGCGGCCCTTATCACACTAATTTAAAAACGCAGCTGAGCAGAGAATTAGTCCGGGTCGGCCAGAAAACGTTTCAGCGTAAATCTGACGAGCAATACGTGCGTAATTCCTCTCTCGCGGCTGACTGCGCTAGTGTGGCCGCGGCCGCGAACGGCACTTAGCACAATGCCACGGAAGCTCCGAGGACGGCTGAAAGTATCGTTTCACCTTGAAGCGAAAGAAGAAGAGATACTCACAGCAGCGAAAATACGCACTACGCAGTACGAGGAGAAACCTCAACCATCCACGGGGAGCAAATAAGCCGTCACCTTGTTACAAGTCGGAGAATGATGACGACAAACCACTTCCACTAGGACGTTCCATCCGCCCCTCCCCCCTTCTATGGCTATGCACATTGTTCTCATAGTTTAAATGCGAACATTTTAGGTTATGCTTTACCGTGACTGTTATTAACATCTAATGTAACAACAAGTTTATTGTTACCAGCCACTGTTTGTTTATATCCACAACACGTTTCAAACATTTATACAGCGACCATCAGGTAGATTTGTGTCTTCTAATACGGCATGTATGTGTTCTGTCACGAATTTGGGGTAACCTGTGGCACTGTCTACGGAAAAACAACACACTATTTCAGGAGATGGTTTAGGGGAGGTTTGTGAATAAAGACTAAACGTAAATGTAAATGTGAAAATAAAACATCTAAAACAGAATACCTCTGGTGGTGATAGGTTCTTTTCTCTAATATCGTACAAGTAAACCGTCACTCTTTGTAAACAAAGTTGATATCTGGAAACCTGTAGGTGCCAAGATCATCTAGCAAAAACGGAAACATTATTTCGAAGTGCAAAGAACATATAGCAAAACAGCAAATTTATTTCAGAATAAGTTTTAAATCATTGTTGATATATTTCCTTGAATTCGTGAATACATACGTTAGAGTAATATTTCAAGTCGTATATGAATCATTTTCTGTCAAGTTTATACAGCTTAAATTTTGTACTCGTTTATGCAACCAGGTGACATGTTGTAAACCTTCAGTGCAACAATTAGTTATTGCCGACACATTTCGGTGGAAAGGCGACCAATAGAGTACAGAGAAAGTGTATGCTCTATTCTACAGTCGGCCCGCATCTCGTGGTCGTGCGGTAGCGTTCTCGCTTCCCACGCCCGGGTTCCCGGGTTCGATTCCTGGCGGGGTCAGGGATTTTCTCTGCCTCGTGATGGCTGGATGTTGTGTGCTGTCCTTAGGTTAGTTAGGTTTAAGTAGTTCTAAGTTCTAGGGGACTTATGACCACAGCAGTTGAGTCCCATAGTGCTCAGAGCCATTTGAACCATTTTTTTTATTCTACAGTCGCACTTTATTTATTTTTCCTAATGAATACCAGTTTCGGTACACAGTACCACTCTCAGGCCATCCCCTGGCACGCAGTCGTCACGCTTTCTACCCAAGTAGGTGTGCCATTTATACAAAAATAACAATTTTAGCTGGACTTCAGAGACAGAGGATGAAAGGTTTGCAGGAAAGAGTGCTAAGTTTTGTATATGGTAGGGCTGTGGGTTTGTTAAACTTACATGTGTTACGTGTCATAAATAACTAAATGCTGAAGTAATACACTGATGCCGAGTTAAAGATATCCAGATAGATGTATTCTTAACCATATGAAGAGGTATACGTAGTATCAGGCTGACGTGGCAAACAAACTGTTGGTTTTATTTGGGTGGAACAATTGAGTTTTGTGAGTTAGGCAAGGAAACCTGCAAATAACTGTATTAAGTCATGGGAGATATAAAGGGGAGGATGGAGACAGGAGAGAGATAGATAGATGCAGATAGAGAGAGAGAGAGAGAGCGAGAGAGAGGGAGGGAGGGAGAGTGTGTGTGTGTGAAATCTTATGGGACTTAACTGCTAAGGTCATCATTCCCTAAGCTTACACACTACTTAACCTAAATTATCCTAAGGACAAACACACACACACCCATGCCCGAGGGACGACTCGAACCTCCGCCGGGACCGGGAGGGAGAGAAAGATTCAGATACAGAGCTTGAAAGAAGTGACTGATGGGCAGCAAACTTTTTCAGAGCAGGGAGTTACTGATATTGTATCTATTAGATGTTATAACTAAATAAAGGTATGAGTAGTACGCTGATTATGCTTTAAAAGTATGCATATAGATATACTATTTATACTACTAATTAATATACACATATTCTCAAGCTGGTGCGGGAGGACGGAGGGGGAGGGTGGGGGTGGGGGGGGAAGTACATGCTGTTGGTGTGTTGGTACGTCCATTTACAGAATGTCGCGGTAACATAACTAATTCTTCAAGAAATTTTGAACATAGCTGGTGCTCAATAATGACGAATATAAAAGAAAGATTTGAGAAAATCACCCGACAACTTGCAGAAATAAAGGTTTGCTAGCAAGCCTTGATCAAGGTTTCAACAACTGTAAAATTGTCTTTTCCAGAAGAAATCATTTTTACAATTGTTGAAACCGTGGTCAAGGGTTGTTAACAAATCTTTATATCTGTAGCTTGTTGGCTAATTTTCCCAAATCTTTTATAATTATTTATGGTAAACATGAAGGAGAAGGTGTTTTATTTCTTGTTTTATTTCCAAATTTACATTTACGTTTAGTATTTACTCAAAAACCTCTCAGAAACCATGTTCTGAAATAGTGTTTTGTTTCTCCACCAGACAGTGTCTCAGGTTACCCACACACACACACACACAAACACACACACACTCTCACACACACACACACACCCATTTAGTTTTAGAGCATACAAATCCAACTGAAGATGGAGGTTTCAAAACCTAAGAAATGGGTCACGGATATAAATACACTACTGGTCATTAAAATTGCTACACCAAGAAGAAATGCAGATGATAAGCGGGTATTCATGGGACAAATATATTATACTAGCACTGACATATGATTACATTTTCACGCAATCTGGGTGCATAGATCCTGAGAAATCAGTACCCAGAACAACCACCTCTGGCCATAATAACGGCCTTGATACGCCTGGACATTGAGTCAAACAGAGCTTGGATGGCGTGTACAGGTACAACAGCCCATGCAGCTTCAACACGATATCACAGTTCATGAAGAGTAGTGACTGGCATATTGTGACGAGACAGTTGCTCGGCCACCGTTGACCAGATGTTTTCAATTGGTGAGAGATCTGGAGAATGTGCTGGCCAGGGCAGCAGTCAAACATTTTCTGTATCCAGAAAGGCCCGTACAGGACCTGTGACATGCGATCGTCCATTATCCTGCTGAAATGTAGGGTTTCCCAGGGATCGAATGAAGGGTAGAGCCAGGGGTCTTAACACATCTAAAATGTAACGTCCACTGCCCAAAGTGATGTCAATGCGAACAAGAGGTGACCGAGACGTGTAACCAATGGCACCCCATACCATCACGCCAGGTGATACGCTAGTGTGGCGATGACGAATACACGCTTCTAATGTGCGTTCACCACGATTTCGCCAAACACGGATGCGACCATCATGATGCTGTAAACAGAACCTAGATTCATCCGAAAAAATGACATTTTGCCATTCGTGCACCCAGGTTCGTCGATGAGTACACCATCGCAGGCGCTCCTGTCTGTGATGCAGCGTCAAGGGTAACCGCAGCCATGGTCTCCGAGGTGATAGTCCATACTGCTGCAAACGCCGTCGAACTGTTCGTGCAGATGGTTGTTGTCTTGCAAGCGTCCCCATTTCTTGACTCAGGGATCGAGATGTGGCTGCACGATCCGTTACAGCCATGCGGATAAGATGCCTGTCATCTCGACTGCTAGTGATACGATGCCGTTGGGATCCAGCACGGCGTTCCGTATTACCCTCCTGAACCCACCGATTCCATATTCTGCTAACAGTCATTGGATCTCGACCAACGCGAGCAGCAATGTCGCTATAAATGTCGCGATACGTTAAACCGTAATTGCGATAAGCTACAATCCGACCTTTTGGAAGTCGGAACCGATATGATACGCATTTTTCCTCCTTACACGAGGCACCACAACAATGTTTCACCTGGCGACATCGGTTAACTGCTGTTTGTCTATGAGAAATCGGTTGGAAACTTTCCTCATATCAGCACGTTGTATGTGTCGCCACCGGCGCCAACCTTGTGTCAATGATGTGGAAAGCTAATCATTTACATATCACAGCATCTTCTTCCCGTCTGTTAAATTTCGCGTCTGTATCACGTCATCTTCGTGGTGTAGCAATTTTAATGGACAGTAGTGTAAAAAGAGTGACTGCTAACAGTACACCTGCTGTTTCCTTCGATATCGTCCTCAGAGTTGTTCCTGGACTGCAGGCTTGTCGTTGGTACGCACAATCCCACGTATGCTCTCACGCACATACGTAGGGAACCTAGCGGAGTGGGGACGTGTTGTAACTTTCTCCCGGACGTGTAAAGATAAGAGCGCGGGGAGACCGAGACGGTCGCGTCTTGCAGCGCCGATAGCATCAGCCGCCCGTGACGCTCCCAGCGCCGCGGCGGCGATGTTTTCAATTTGTAATGTATAATTAATTATTTGTACCGCGACCCCGTGTGTCGCGCATAATGCGGGTTACGCCCATTATAATTTGAATAATGCGCGCTCAAGGCGAACTGAGGAAAAATGAAATCGTGATCCCCGTATTAGCATTTTGCTCGAGAAGGAAATTTATCAACGCGGTGGGATACAGTTTACTCGCTATTAGGCTTTCGCGGTTCCCGCCCAGCTCTCGGAACCTCTCGGGTCAGCTGTTATTATTCCCACATGCGAAATAGAATTCCGGCGTCAGTAAATGACGGCCTATCGCTTCAGAGTTCCAGAAGAAGACATGTTGATTAACGAATGCTGACGGAGTTCACCTTTGCGGGCGTTTCGCAAGCTTTAAACGATAGGTTAAGCTGTCGTTAGAGTGCTTCGCGTGTGCCGATTGGGCAGTGCCTCTTCCGATCAACCTGTGTTTACCTAAATGGTCTTTCCTCGGCTAAAGGAGCGATGCGTAGGCGAACACCGTGATGTCACGACCTATGGCAGGGTAATTGCCGCTTAGCAGATACGCTTAATGGTGGACACTTCTGGGCGTTAGTTACGTAATTTGTTGGGAAGACTATTTGATTTCTACGCGTGTGCTAAATCTACACTGATTGAAAAATCATCCACAATAAATTGAAGACTTTAACTTGGAGAAAGAAGTCGGTAGAGCACTATGGACCGGCTACAGATTGTCAAGAAACACGGTGTAAGAAAAATAAACATCAGATACCGCTTTGTATGTCGTTCACAAACTATGAGAAACCGTTTGACAATCAGAATATGAGCTGTGCTTGGAGCACCTGAGAATCAAGGAACAGAATATCAAAAACGGTTCAAACGCCTCTGAGCACTATGGGACTCAACATCTGTGGTCATAAGTCCCCTAGAACTTAGAACTACTTACACCTAACTAACCTAAGGACATCACACACATCCATGCCCGAGGCAGGATAAGAAACCTGCGACCGTAGCAGTCGCGCGGTTCCGGACTGAGCGCCTAGAACCGCTAGACCACCGCGGCCGGCTAACAGAATATCCTATATCAGTTTGTCCAAGAATATATACAACAACACAACAGCTTCTCTTCGATTACAGCAAGAATTCTGCTGTATTTTTTGCTGCCTTGGAGGAAGTGTTCAAATCATTTAAGGGAATTAAGGTGGAACGCGCATAAACGGATTTTTTGGCTTCACCTTCTTTTTGCGGATGATATTGTTTCGGATCTACAACTACATTTATGTCTATACTCTGCAAATCACTCCGAAGTGCGTGGCAGAGGGTACGTCCTATTGTACCAGTTATTAAGGTTTCTTCTGTTCTGTTCACGTATTGACCTCAGGAAGAATGATGGTTTAAATGCCTCTGTCTGTGCTGTAATTAATCTGATCTTGGCCTCACAATCTGTATGCTAGTGACAAGTATGGAGCTCTGATATATTCCTAGAATCATCATCTGAAGCCGGTTCTTGACACTTTGTAACTAGGGTTCCAGTAATAGGTACTGGGGCTCCGAGCGCAATTTTGATATCAAATTGATATCAGACATATGCAAATTAATTAAAGTGATCAATTAATTACCCCCAACATGCCCACCCCCACCCCCAGATGATGTGTTTTTCTCAGCCTACACGTGAGTCCCAGCCCCCTCCTACCTCTCCACCCCTCCCACTCTCCCACATACCCTACTGACAGGAATTTCGAATTATGGCGTAAATTTACAATTTGGCGGGAATTTCGAATCTTGGTGAGACTTTCTTTGTCCCAGGGCTGTGCTGACGTCCCACCCCACCCCCTAACCGGGAATTGGCAGGAAGTTAAAAATGGTGGTGCCATTTCTAGGATTCAGACCATCATCCTCTCCGACCAAAAGCCCAAGTGCATCCCCCTAACATAGTTATACCACCAGAGGCGCTTGAAATTGTCGGGAAATGAAAAATGGCAGTGCCCTCTCCGGAACTCGAACCCTGGTCCTTCTGGACGGAAAGCCAAAGTGCATCCACCAACACATGGAAACTGCCCAGATGCAGGAGAGCAGGGTTATGGTACTGTATTTTATTTATTTTGGTTAGTAAACTGACGTAAAATCGTTCCTAATTACTTACTTAATTATTCAAATCGGTCCTAATTGAACGACTGCACGCATAGTGCTACACAAGGACTCCCTAAAATCGCAATACAGCTCAAAAATCGACGATGCCATACAACAGGTGTTATCCTTCTGGGAAAAAAAATTTGCATGCCACTCGAAACTTGTGTAGGCACACTCAAATTCTAACCTTCACCTACAAGCTGGCGGGAAAAAGTCTGGGGTGTGAGGTACTTTCATTTTTCTTTAAAGGTGGGATATATATTCAACTGACAAGATGCTGGTGTTTGACAAAGGGGAGTTTAAGAAGCGTATTACCTCTAAGCATACAGCTGAGGACTGGATCGCTGTTTGACGATGGAGTTCGCTACAGACGCCTGCTCGAGAATCACCCTGCAGCCCAGGTAACCGAAGCCATTACACACTGCCACACCTGATGGAAAAACGAATGCTTCACTGTTCTAATTACACTTCGAAATTGCCGTGAGAAAACCAGGACTTGTACTGTACAGGTCATAATGCAACACATGTTTTGGGGATAATCGTTGTCCTAAAAGACTGCAGAGGGGGCGATAGTTGAACGCGCATACTCCTCAAAGTACAATCACAAACTGCCGAAATTCAAGACCCTCGCTCCATCCTTCTACAGAGGGGACACAGGCGTTTTCAAACGGTCAGCTGCTATCGTCGAGTGTGTTGTGGATTTTCTGTGAACAACAGCCATCCCCTCGCAGCCGCTGGCCGCACCCGGCCCTCTCTCACACCCCCGCGGACGCTGGCTGCCTTTCAGGCGACGGCAGGACACAATTCGTATCGCATTATTTTGTGACATCTAACTGAGTGCACCACCACCGAACACAATGATTAGGCTATACACCCCCTACACACGTCCACCATGCGTAAGACCGGGAGAAAAATAACTTCCACTATTTTGCTGCGGAAACTAGCGATCACCACAGATTGTCATCGTTATTTCGAAATCATCATAGAAGGGAAAAAAAGCAAGAACATAAACTCTGAAGAAAAACATCTGTGTTAAGCAATTTATTAAAGCTTGATGAAAAAATTAGACGACCTGAGAGCGTCTCTCACATTCCGATCAGTGTCTGTAAATCAACTGTCACGCACATGTGTATTACAAACATTTCAGACACGTGAAATAACGTTAGAGGTCTTTCATGCCATTGGCTCATCGGATAAAACACAATCATATTACGTTCGATAACAACATGCTGTAACTGAAGAGGACATTGCTGTTTTGTACACTATGGCAAGTCCCGTTTTAGCAATGCGAAGCTGTATCACACTTGTGTTTACGAAACAAATCGTGTGAGCCTGTCTTCTAATAGAACCTCGTATAAGATTTTACCGCGTCTCTATCTCTCTTCCGTTACATCGATACCTATTACCGTCTGCATGCTCACACGCTGCATATTTCTTCACAACCTGGCACAATTCGATTCTGAAGGGATTCAATGGCAGAGAGGAATCGAATACACAAGCGATTTTGAATGTTGTTGCCACATAAGCGTATACTTAACAACCAGTGGTCACATGACATCCGTCTCGCCTCATTATTTATGCACAGAGGCAGACAGACTTTCCAGGCAGAGCTATGAGGAAGTGGGCAGATTGCAGGCAGCCGCATGCTATGCTGTGTACACCACCACGCCGTTCCGCAAGTCACCCCGTCCTGTTACAGAGCGCTTGTAGGTAAAGAGGATAAGCATTATGCTTACACTTTATTTAAACACATTACAGTTTGTAAAAGCTGACTCACAAACTTGAATATTAAAGCTAGTGGTTCCTTGACATCCATCTCGCCTAGTTTTTTATGCATGGGCGCAGACAGATTTTTCACCTGTAGTAATATTATAATAAATTTTCGTTGCACCCATAGGCCGACAATATCTATGAGGTACCAAGTGGGATCAGGTGCTCAACACAGATTTCTTCCGTTCCTTTTAGAGTGTGTCCTGTCGCTAGTTGTGAACTGTACAGTAACTTACCTCGTTTAAATTTGTGATGGAAATGGAAATGAGCGTTTGGCGTCATTGGCCGGGAGGTCCCTTGCGGGGCAGGTCCGGCCGCCTTGGTGCAAGTCTTATTATATTCGACACCACATTGGGCGACCTGCGCGCCGGATGGGGATGAAATGACGATGAAGACAACACAACACCCAGTCCCAGAGTGGAGAAAATCTCCGACCCAGCCGGAAATCGAACCCGGACCCGTAGGACGGCAGTCCGTCATGCTGACCACTCAGCTATCGGGGCGGACAATTGGTGATAATTATATGTTATATTGCTTAGCATCGCATCCACAGGACAGCATTATTTCATACAACATTCTCCATCGAGGAGGCAGCGCAATGCATGTCTATTTTAAGAGTACAGAAAAATTTAGGTGGTCGATACACGCATTGTTCGTTCTTCCCACGTGCTGTTCGAGAGTGGAAAGTCGATATGGCTGACTTTGTTATCAGTTTTTGACTAGGGGTAATGTATACCTCTCGCCACCTGGCCGTGTGCATACACGAATTAGCCTCCCTCTTAGTTGCCTCTAGTGCGCTGTGTGATTCACAATGCGCATACGCTATTTTTTGATCGTAACAAGGACACCTGTCAGTGGGTATTAATATGGGCTGCGTCTACCAATCGAAACGCACAGCCTGTTTAAACAGCGAACCGTGACCGGTAGTAGAAAACGTTACTTTACAAAGAAATCATTTACTTACATTTCGTTCCAAAGGCGGAACAAAGTCTCGCTGGTTGACGAATTATGGGTTACAGTCTCAGATGCAGTCAAAGTCTTGTTCAATCATCATGCGGTAACTTTTTGATAGGAGATACTGTAGGAACTAAAGTGTCATAGCTCAACGATTACGTCTATGTTCAAGGCAACTGCACGGAGAAGATGAAAAGATGGAAACGTGTGGCAAATTGTATGTGCTACATTTTTTCCTAGTCCCTTTTTACCTGCTCATGTAGCTTAACTTCCAACTCATCACATTTCGAGACAAGAAGATGGTGTTCGGCAAAGCTGATGCACGCGTGCGGTATTTGCAACCACTTGTCTGGTATACACGGTCAGCCTGAGAATTGTTTTGAGTGGTTTCTGACATCCGAATACGCAATCCCTGGGATGATTTATTATCTCTACGTTATATGTAGCATTATGAGCGACATTAACATTCCATTTTTTGGCCCAGATTGTCACTGACTATGTAGACTGCTGTCACATGCATAAAACAAGCCACCAAAACTACATATAGTATTCATGGCCACGTGGGATTTCCTACCACAGGTCTGTAAATATGAAGCACAAGCACTCGCTGACAGGCAACCGATAAAAAAATAGAGGTTGAACGAACGCCGATACATCTAGAACAACAGATGACGCTTAACGAAATCAAGAATAATTATGAAACTTATTCACTCTGAAGTTGCCGCGCCGCAAAAATACGTGCAACAAAACGATGGTGTATACGACTTAGGTGTAATTGGTATCTTCATAGTAATAATAACTGCACATCCACGCAAGAGAATTCCTGCGATATACACTTTACAACGACTGGGAACGAAACAAATGTGCAGAAGGAGTAGCGCGTGCATCGGGTTCCACTGTCCATCATACATATTTCTCCCAACCAGAAATCGTTGACTGACTGGCAAAGTGCCCCTGGACAATGCAATCGTCGCAAAACACATACTTTGCAGAGTTCTGGGTCATAGGTCTGTGTTCTGGACTACGTAGCACTTTTAAAAGCGTGCGTGGAATACCTTTTCCGTATAAGAATCCGAGTAAACCATTCTTACTTTATTATTTATATAGCCTTGTCTCCATATCACTGATTCCTTTGCCTATAACGGCAGTTATCACTCCAGTTTTAAATAAGGGGTGTGACACTGGCGTATTTTGTTAGAAAATCATACATTTACCATTGCTACACAGTTTCCAGGCAACATATAGCGATGCAGGTATAATTTGCAAAGTTTGTAGTATTTACGGCAAAATGCTAAGATGATCCAACAGATATATTACTGTCAAAACGTAGAAGACGTATAGAATTGTCAGACAGATACTGGAAAGTGTTAGTGGAGGTATCCCAAAACGATACTACTGCTTATAGGCGTTTAATGCATGTGCACTGTCTTCTAAGGGGTTAAAAAACACTATCCATCAGAATTGTTTTATTGCCTGCAGAGTAACATTGTTAAGACATCTGAAGCCAAAACTACACGGGTTACGGTCACAGGACTAAAGCATTTTAAAATCCAGTTCACGCATATATGAAAGAGCCAACTTGTACAGGACAGATCACACCCCATTGATATGAGTAGTAAGATGACTTAAGGGGACGGGGCATTTTGCTGTAAAACGGTGATGTATGGGGAGAATTGTCACGTTGTCTCCCCTGTTCGATAGCATAAATTAGCAGAAGACAACAAAGGTTTAATTTTTTTAATCCTATCCTGGAGGTTAATATAATGCACGATTCACTTTGATATTGGATTTAGTCTAACTAATACAACTTCCTGAAAATAATACAGAAAAGTTGGACATGAGAATAGCCTTGTTTTACTCTCCTACAAAGGTCAAGCTGTTCTCGTCGACTAGTGCATTTTAAGCTGCAAGAACTACATTAGCACTATGTATGTTTCATAGAACAAATCTTTGCGTGTTTTGATAAATAACAGAAACAATTTTTGGTTTCTTTAATGTGTGGTAGAAATATTGAACTAAACTCGTGGACAAGTGCTGCTTTACTTGTAAGTTATATCAGTAATGCCAATATGTGACCTACTATGTGTATTTTTTTACTGCTTTAGATTAAATAAGTTACCACAGTAGCGCTATGCGCGTGTTTTATACTCAAAAATCTTACATATTTTGATAATTAATAAAAATGATTTTTACAGTGGATGCAGAATTCAATTGTTTATTTTGTAATCAGAGATTTATAATCATACTTGCGTATTATGATAAACAGCCTGCATATATTTGGTATGAACATTATTCTTTTCCCCAAGACATCTCTGCAGGGGAAATTAAGGGTTGTATATTTGTTAAAGTATACATTAAAAATAATTAAATGTATAAAAATTGTAGCTTTTCCATACATTTTGTGTACACATACACTTTGTAACGATTTTTTAATTGCATAGAACTATGGGACAGCACACAACGACCTTCTAAATCTAGGGGGTGTGACAGGAAATGACACAGTGATCATGTGACCAAAAGTATTATTATCCTAGATCTCTAGAGTATATGAGAAGCTTCATTACCCACAGATGATCAGTACTCTGTGATATCAACATATGACGAGAGGAGGAAAACCAGTCAGAGTAATGGTGGTGGTCAGAGGGCTGGATTTTGTAAGAACAGGTAAGCATAAAGCTGTATTTAAGAAAGCTAATGTCAACACACTCTTGTGGTAACTACCATTGTAACGCAGTCAACCTCTGCCATAATCCATGCATTTGAGTGCATACAAGGGCTTGGTTTGACAGCTAACATTACATTGGTAGAGATTTTTCTGGGTAGACATTTGGAGGAAGAAGTGCTTCTGCAAGCATTTTGTAGATACTAGGTTAGGTTGGCGATGTGATTCACTGTTGGCTACTAAAGAAACTGGCCCACACCTGAAAGGGTAATGGGCCGGGGTGGTCGAGCGGTTCTAGGCGCTACAGTCTGGAACCGCGCGACTGCTACGGTCGCAGGTTTGAATCCTGCCTCGAGCATGGATGTATGTGATGTCCTTAGGTTAGTTGGGTTTAAGTAGTCCTAAGTTCTAGGGGACTGATGGCCTCAGAAGTTAAGTCCCATAGTGCTCAGAGCCATTTGAACCATTTGAAAGGGTAATGAATAATTAGGAAATATGCCCATACGAAATCTTTATTAATTTTGCATATACATTTACAAATGGTGAAGTATGGAGCAATTTTCTACAATTCTGTTATGACAGTTTGTTACATTTTTGCTATAACGTAGTGCTCCTATTTAGTTACAAGACTACGATGTGCGTAGGTGGTTTTCTTAAAGTTTAATGGAAGAATACTGATGTATGAGGTAATTTGTTTGAGTTTGACACGGTGATTTATGGGTCAGTTTGTGAAGTTTGGAAATTCTGGGGAAGTGACGATCTGATAGTGCAGACATGTAAATGTAGCCTGGCGTGAAAGTTTCAGAATCTATATATACAACTGACTCAGCTCAGTCAGTGCCAGGATATATATCCAGCCAAGCGTGTGATGTTCTGATAACGGAGACAGATAAATGTGAGCTTATCAGACAGCAACCACTGTCATTTTTAGGAGGATGAGGGAGCAAAGTGATCAAGATGTAAACAGATTTTCATTCATTCAACCCCTCTGTGACGATTTTGAATTAACTACACATGGAGTCAAAAATGGAAACTGGGGTATCAAACTGCCTGCCCCAGGTGGCTACATACAAACATACACACACTCGCCCACGATGCGTTAACCAACACACAAGCAAGTAAAACTGGTGTCACTTTTTTAAGTTTTGTTCCTATCAGAGCAACAGTGACTGTCAACGTGTGAGATTTAGAAAGAAACAGTAAGCATAAAGCTGTATTTATTATAGTGTAAGTCAATACATTGACAAACAGTGCACTAACCAACATTGTAACGCACTCCACACCTACCACAAGCCATACGTTCTGTACGTAAGAGCCAGCTTTCATAGATTTTGTAAGAATCGAGAAGCATAAAATTGTATTTAAGATGGTTAAAGCCAACATACTCATCTAAAGTGCACTAACTATTTAATTCACTGTCTCCACCACAATCTTCGTGGTTGAGTGTAAGTAAGGGCCAGCTTTGGCAGTTAACATTGTGTTAATGGAAGTTCTTTTGAGTAGACATTTGGAAGAGAGCATGCTCCTGTAAACAGTTTGTACATATTCAGGTTAGGTTGGGGATGTGGATCACTGTTGAATACTAAAGAAATCGCTCCACACCTGAAAAACTAAACGAACAAAAATACAAATACTATCGTATAAAATCTTATAGGTGACCGTAAGACAGAAGGTCTCAGATTGGAGACAGTGATGCGGGTCTATATCTCTCACCACTGAACCTTTTCCTTCTTTCTTTTTTTTCAGTCAAAACACGCTGGCGTGTTCCTTATTGATTTCCATACAGTCCACAAATAAGTTTCTCACTTTAGGGAATGAACAATGATTAAATGCAGTCTTGCATTAGGTTTTAAATCCTGCCAAAATTTTACGTCGAAATTAGTGAAATTTGTGTCGGAATCAACGAATGTTAGGTTGAAATCAGTGAGTTTTGTGTCGAGATGAGGGAATTTTGCGCAAAACTCATTGATGTTTGCAGACGTTTAAGACAGTCCTTCAAAGTGTCGAACAGACCGGGTTACGTAATCACACCGTTGCTTCCTTGATAGTCTCCTCGCACACAGAAATTGTGGTTAGATGTTATACAGTAATACATCCTCACTTAGCTAAAAAAGAAGCCATAAAAATCTTATGTTATATCCAGACCAATAAAGTAGTAATCGCCTACACGGAGCTGCTACAATATTCCAGGCAGTCGTCCATCAGAACACCCATTTTAATGTCAACCTTATACGATGCATATGACTTAGTCACAGCATTTGTAAGCAGTTTCCAGTCTATTTTTTGACTTGTGTTTGTATTACCGTCACACTGTCATTCATGTGTAGGAAACTGGTGCAATTTATGCTACCAATGATAGCAACCAGACTGTCTGGTAATAACCGCAAACCAAACCGTTCGTCATTTATATTCGGCTCCTTACCACAGAACTGATGGAATGTTAAGCACTCCAGAGCAGGAGATGTGGACATCTTGAACTACCATAGAGTTAAATTTGCACCCTGAGGTTGTAACTAACCTGTTTCTACGGGTTATTACGTTATTATTTTGAATATAAATACTTATTGCTTGGGAAGTTAACGTGAGAAGATCAGGGTCGCCACCGACTCTAACCATACAGCTAATCGAAGGTTTGGTCGAGTCGGAAAATAAATTAATTTGATCACAGACAAAAAAAAAAAAAAAAATGCATACGTTGTGATGTCGCTCATAGCGGATACAATGTAATTAATAGCATTGCCCGTGCACTGTTAACGACAATCAACAATTTAAAATAAAATAGAACATGCATGAACACTGCATAAGATCAGCTCCCAGCGACACACCTGAAAATAAGACTTAATCTAAAACACTTGTTTTAAAATAAAAGAGGAAACTAATCACTGGCTCTGTGCGTAAGGAAACGCGTTGGATGTGCTAACGGGAAAGCTATGAGGTGAGTGGCTTAGGTGCAAAAACGTAACCTCGCAACACAAGAGAAAATTGTGGATAAAATCATTTATTCCTAAGACATTTAAGAAAAGCAACGATACATTCACCGTTATAATCTGCACCTAAAATCATTGGTGTGAATCATTCATACCACTGCTGTTGCCTGATCGCAATAACTTGTAAAGCGGTACACGTTTCGCAGTACATCCGCGTGCCCACGTGGTTTGTGGAGACGCACTTCATAGGTATTGTGTCCAAGTTGCAACAATATCACATCACACAATCATGAGCGGTTAACGTTCTTTAAAACAAACATGAGACCGGACAGTTAGTAATGACGGTAGCCCAACAAAACTTTAATGTTCAACCACGTGGTCGGCTCCCCACGGACGAAAGATACATAAAGCAAGGAAAATTTACGAGAAGGCAAAGCTATTAATATTTAGAAAAATGAAAGCTTACACAGGCACAGCTGAAGGCAAACAGGCATTCATACAGAAGCGAGCGCTCACTTCTTATCGACACCTTTGTGTGGCGCTCTTCCGGTGGATCCAAGTCTGCTATAGAAATTTACTAAATGAAACATCTGCCAAAGTTTTGCATTCCTTGCTGCGACAAGGCAAAGCAATCTTTCAGAGTTGAAAAGTGAGACCAAAAGCTAACAGCTCTCTCCTCGCCAAGTAACAACGCGCCACGCGGTCAGTCTAACTCACCCTTCTTCGACTGGAGCACAGCTGTGGACGCTTCCCATACCGGCGGCCGACTGCCCTCCCGCTTCTTCTCCAGCCTCTTCCACGCTCCGCGTGACCCGGAAAACCCAAAGATGCCATTTCTACCACTAACCTAACGCAGGTGGATTTCTCACAAGTAGCGAAAACCTCTTTGCCTACTTGACCACTACGAGAGTTGGCTATTCTGTACAACTCCTGCTGAATCTGTACGACTATCGCAGACTTTCTGCAGCAGACTGCGCCACCGTCTAGCAACGTGACACACAACCACATTCATTCAATCACACCACTATGATAATTATGAGAAAAGAGAATCAAGGAAGGAAAGAGAAATACTAGTGAAAATGGGCTACCGGACTAATGAATTGTGGCTACAGGACCCTTTCAAGGTAGCCAATTAGAAACTGCATACGCTCATTGGAAGAATTTTATTTGGCATTGGTGTACTTTGTTTTAAAAAGGAACACCAACACTTCCAGAGTGCAACTGTTAGATAGCAAGAGCGTACTTTGTCTGGAAAAAGAAAGAACCTCAGCACCTCCACAGTGCAATTGTTACATAGCAAGAGTGTAATTTGTTTAAAAAAAGTCTCCCATAAATACAGGTGGGCTAGATCCACCAAACTGTTTATCCTTGTTCAAATAATAATAATAATAATAGTAATAAGAATAATAATAACAGAAATAAATCAGCCTTGACACGCCACAGGTGTGCTTGACATCCCGTGCACAGAACTGGCAGTATCCTGTATGACCTGCATCATGTTGTAAGGCCTAACACCGTTCCCTAATTTTTAAATAAGTAGACGGTGCAATATACAACTATCAAACAAGCTATCTCACTTGGACCTTTTAATTTCTTGCCATTTACAATGGGCTGTATCTATTGTGACATGACACGGTTGGTGGGAATGGGGGTTGGGGTGAACGTCGGACTACCATGTCTGATTGTGACGTCATAGAGGCAGCCATCTTGTATCCTCCACATTCGGTCGTAAATTATCTGTGATAAGTGTCGTAAATAAAGAGGCAGCCATTTTCGACCACCTTCCATATTGGGGAATAAATTATTCTGATGAGGACCCTTAGCTGATAAATGATGACAATAAGGATAAGGATCATAAATTATCACAATTAGGTAATAAATCATACCGATATGGGTAAGAGTCATAAATAAATGCCCTTACCAGGCAACCATGCAGGCTGCCCATCCAGTAGGATAACAGCCCGCCATGTGTATATAAAAAAATATTGATCGAGAAGGATGTGAGTCGTAGGGGAGGGGGGGGGGTGGCATAAATCATTGATAATGGTGATAAGCGGGGAAGAAAAGGCCAATAAATCATCGATAACGGTGACAGGACCCTCATGACACATATTTAGATAGGTTGAAAACTGTGCCGGATCTCTCACATCCTCTGTATTTCCGTTTATTATAGGTCCCTAACGATTTCTCGGAAACGATAGCACAGTAATATACGAGTACATACACGTCATCGTTTTGATATATTACAGACATCTTCTGACTATCAGGTATTATATCTAAATTCCAAATATTTATGACGTTCGGCCAGTCACGTAGTGACAGTGTAATACTGACATAGCAGAAGAGGCTCACGACAGGGGAAAATTGGTTGCAGGTACTTACTAATGTATGATACTGCATAGACGTTCGTGTACCCGCAAAACATTACTACTGTGGGCTGCTACACCGACCACCCCAAGTGTGGTTTCCAGGCGTTTTCCCAAGCTCGTGTGGGAAAATGCGGGGTTGGTACACAAATCTCGCCTCAAAAAATACAATACACAGTCAGCATACAACGAAGTCTACACGATTCACAGACAGGTGGCGCACACGGCTTGCCTCCTTTATGTTACCATGTCGACTTCGGCCTCAGGAAGGGCATCCACCACAAAGGTAACCAATGAATTGGAATCTGCCAGATTCTGATAAAACACTTCCCATACTAGACGCCTTAAACGCTAAGGAAAAGTTGGAGAAGAAGTATTAGGTTGAGGCATACGTTTGTTGGGTTTTTCCAACAGATACCCATAACAGAAAATTAGTCATCAATAATATATTATTCTTCACTATTTACAACAGTCTGCCAACGCTGGGATAACTTTTCGATTTCGCGACTGTAGAAGTCACATGGTTTTCAGGCGAAAAACTCATCGAGCCATTTTCAAAACGCATTTTTACCCAGAAAGGAAGTTCCTTGAAGGTTGTTTGATAGAGAGTGAAAAAAGTGAAAATATGAGGCACAATATCAGGCGAGTAAAACGAGTGCGGAATAATTTCCCGACACAACACCTGTACAGCATTTGTTGTCACTCTAGCTGGATGCGGTCGGGCGTTATCGTGGAGTAACATCACTTCAGGCAGTCTTCCTGGTCGTTGTTTTCGGATGCATCTGCAGTCTCAGTTGTTTCCAATAAATATCAGCAGTGGTAGTTTCACCCGGGGGAAGCGATTCGTAGTAAACCACACCTCCGCTGTTCCACTGCCCCTATTTTGTGGATGCGCGAAGGTCTTTGCACGGGGAGCTGCTGCTCTGTTTGGGCTCAACCATTCTTTTCCTTATGTTAGTATAAAGACACCATTTCTCGTCACGTGTAATGATACAGGATAGAAATGGTCGGTGCTATTCACGAGCTGACTGATGACGGGCAAGCAGAGATGCACATGTTGCACGTGCCGATTTTTGTGATTTTGGCTTAGGGCATGCGGTACCCATATACTAAGTTTTTGAACTTATCCCATTGCATGAAAATGTCGCACGATAGTAGAATGATCACATTTGCCAGTTCTCGAGAACATTGTCGCGGATCGTTCATCAAACCCCTAAGGTCTCCCTGAACGTAGAGAGTTGCTAATGTCAACTTTAAAACGGGAAAACCATTTTATTGTTATTCTCTGTACAATTGCATTATCCTCACACACGGCGCAAATGTTTGTGTCACTTCTCCACTCAATTCAAACAGAAGAATACGTCGGAAACATTCCGATTTCTCCACTTGGCTCTCAATTTTCTAGGGTCTGCAGCTCCACTCACTATCTCCAGAGGATGTAATGACAATATGTAAACTCAGCAACAGTAACATAGAAAAGAAATTAACAATCACTAAATAAACCCACAGCATCCGGAATACCAATATGAAGAAAAAAGATATACGCTGCGATCTTATGCAGTAACCTATTACTTTCGACGCAACTGTGGCATTGCAAGAGTTTATCGGTGACGGTTATGGATGAATTAGCTCAGAAGGCAGTGAAGTAAGCGGGCCGTACAGTACATGTTACGGTACCGCAGTGACCAACCTGTCGCGTCCCTTAATGACCGCCAATGGGCGGCGCGCGCCCACTTGGCCGGCAAACAGTTTAATCAGCGGCCTCTGGCGACGCGCAACTGGCGATATCCGGGCCGACGGCCGCTTTGTGCCGGCTTCCTGCCTCTGGGGCGCTCACCTCCTGCTACGCCGGGCACGAGTCTCCTGCGGGACGGACGGATGTCCGCTACCGCAAAACTTTCTTCCCTTCTGACGGGGGCCGAACAGCTAGATGTACGAAAACTGCACCTACTGAAATTGGCACCCGTTCAAAAATATATGAAATTTGCACTTTGTATTCCTAGAAACTCATCAATGGCTTATACTTCTTAACGGACGGTTCAAGTAACATCACGCAGGCACTTTCTTTGGTCGCTTAGGAGTATAATGCGAGAGCCCATTTGGCACCAACAGGTGGGGCGAGTGTATTCGACGCCAAAAGAGAAGTGCGTTGGAGGTACTTGCCTACACACTCGTTTTGCAGCTAAGTTGTTGAGCCAAGCGTCTATGTGGAACTTGCTGCCGTCCTTGACGGTTTTCCTCCATCTACTGTGGTCTTCGGCGAGCTTCCCCCAATTGTTGCAATCAACATTAAATGCGTTTATATCGCGCCTGACGCAATCCTTAAACCGCAAAGCAGGTGTTCCTGGGGGTTGAAAGGTCTCTGTTGGATTCCTTTCATGTTAATTTCTTAAATATGTTGTCATTTACGGCATAAATTCCTCTTCTAAATTTACTGTGGTGTTTCCATCTGGGAGGAGACTGAGCAGTGGAACGTGTTACTTTTACACATAAAACAAGAACTATCTGTCACACTACTACACTTTAAAACACAGTTTATATGTAATTCATGTCACACAGTCTCATACGGAACCTACATCCACTTTCTTTTATATACTGTATATGATAAGATACTGTCATCCCCCTTCCCTTCTGTGTGAGAGGATGAATGAGCAAATGTATTTCTAGTTGCATGTATGGTGGTAGCAGACAAACCTGTCTGCTAGAGAACGGTAGGACCGACGTCGGAACAGGTAGCTACGCATTCTAAAAGCAGAGAGGTTTCTATTCTTAGTATGGTCCTGTCTGTCCCTTGTCATGTTGGTATAGGAAGCTGCCTCTCTGGTCAATTCCGTTTGTATCGGTTAAGCACGCTCGGTAGGGGCCCAGGTCAGTCGGTCTGTGGCGAGCGTCTGAAGTGGTAAGATCTCCGGCTAAGAGCGTGTCTGCTAAATCCGTAGGACAATAGATCTCTTAAGTTCAGCCTAACTGAAAATTTAATCACCTTTATTTCAGGTTTAGCTCTAAAATATCTAATGTTATCTTACATTCCAACACAGTGTAATTCGAGTGTGGAGTTCAGAATATCTTCCGGTAGTTGCTTTGTCACTACTTTGTGAGTAAAGTGGAACCACGTGTTGATCAGTAACTCTAACTAACATCATCAATCTTAAATGCGAATGTGCGTGAGATTATAACGTCTCGTCTTGACAATATTTTTCAATATAGCAACTTTTCTTTATGTTCAACCCATGTGGGGTGTACTTTGTGAGACCAGTACCACGTGCTTATACAATTGTTTCACCCATCAGGTTAATAGTAAGACGATAGTAACCAGTTCGAGGTTTTTCTTTTATAAATTGCGTTTCGATGTAATTTATTTTAAGTATCAAAATTATTGTGGAGTTACACTCTTTGTGTAAACCAAATTGACCACGTGAAGCATGTGGTGTAAGCATCAAAGTAGCCCTCAGCTATTCTTTTCGGGAAGATTTCACAGAGAGTTAGTATGAATTAGTATACCAGTGTGTGGTAATTTCATGACGGACAGGATTGCGCTACGAACGTAACCTCTTTGGGTGAAAATTGAATCGGTTGGTTGTGGTTAATTTCGTCTTGCATATGTTTCAACGTTCTTCGTGTGTTATTTTATGAATGCAGCGTTGTATGTAGTCTCCCAATCTTGGCTCCCTATTTGCTGTGTTCCGTAAGATTACAAACTCACATTTACACAATCCTAAATAAGGCACCAGTTTAGTTATGAATCAAGTTTGATATGCTGAAATTTTAACGGAATAATGATCAGTGTTAAAATAAATGTCCAAATATAAACTGATTTATTTCTTTTCATTTAAATTGTCTTTATATATATATATATATATATATATATATATATATATATATATATATATATATATATATATATATATATATCACCGGTCATCGTAAGATGAGTACTAAAAGATTATAATTAATGTTAGTCTGGTTGGGAATTTGGTAAGCTAGACTGTGTACCTGGTGAAACAGTTGCGCAGTAATGCAAGGTTAACTTCCTCATATAGCTTACAGCTTTTTACCCGCTTTTATTGTCTTGAATAGCAGCACCGCTTTCAGAACAAATTAATGCAACAATATTACAGGGTCTCTTGATTTGTGCTATCTCACTAAGCAATGTGTGTCGGGGAAGACAGAAGTGGTCCATACGACATAAGTGCCCAAGCGACCACAGGCGACATTACTTGAGAGTGTCAGTAATGCTTGGTAGTTTCGCATCATTCAGGACCATCTCAGTTGCCAAATGGACTCCCTTTGTTACGCCTAGCATGTTTTGTAAGCACCGCAGATGAAAGGTGTTGAACTTCTTGTTTGGCGTATGACGTCCAGGTCTCGGCATCGTTCAGAAGGGTGCTCAGCACGTAAGTTTGAGAGACGAGCATTTTTGTGCTCACCGAAAGATGTTTGTTGTCCCACACTTTTCTGCGGAGCGTCCCGGAAGTGTTCGCTGCTTTGACAAATCTTGCGTTTCGGTGTATCGAGAGAGAGCTTCTGCCACTAGCGAACCGAGATACCAGAATTTGTCGACTACATTCAACAAGGAGCGATCACGAACTTAGTTCAGCTCATTTCGTACGTATAGGATTATTGTGTAAGGAAGAATTTATCTTCATCCTTGCTTCCTGGGTATAATATCATTTCTTTTCATATCTCACAATGGAAACATACGTAACTAAGTGATTTGCCTCATTCAAGGAAAAATTATTATTTCTTGTACCTCATCTTTTTGACATGTTGACAGAACGCATAGTCCACATTTCAAGCCTGTAGGATAGGCTTAGAACAGGACTTGTTTTGTAAGATGATAATTTATGCTAGTTTTCATTTAATCTCCAATCAGACCTATAACTTATGCTAGTTTTCATTTAATCTCCGATCAGATAGTTAGCACGTAACTCTCTTGAATTTTCTTCATGTTTCACTGTGTTAGCCCATATGGTCTCAAAATACATCATCCCATGTTTCCTGCCATGGCTGCCTACTAAATATGTCTAGAGCAGTTACTAGTCTGTTCTTTTACCCATTTACCATGATGCCAATGCTTTAAGCTTTTTACACAGTCTACTCACATTAATGTGACCATCTTCTGGGTTCGCCGTCAACGTGCAACAACGACTTACAAATGGCAGGTAGCAGCACTAGCTGTGGATGGTATGTAAGGGTATATAAAGCTTATCGTGGAGGAGGTAGGAGCGGCAACCAGTGCATTCGTTGGCGTAATGAGGAAAAGGAGCGATTTTTCTGACACTCAAAAGGGTATGATCATTGGCTTTCGTGCCAAGTGTGGAAGTTGTAAACTGTTAACGTGCCACCCTGGTGCACGACAAAATGGCGCTATTGCAGAGGCAACTGTCGTAAGTCACGGGCCATTGATGACAGGGATTAACGACGGCTGCGGAGATGGGCCGTTGAGCAACTGATCACACAGATGAACCAAGAGGCTATCGGCGAACGTTGTTGCATATGAGTCCCCACAACAGGCGCCTGGTTCAGGCACCCGCGCTGACTGCTGTTCATCAGCGATGAAGGATGGAATTTGCATGCCAGCGGCGGAAATGGAGTCCGCAGATTGGCGCCAGGTAGGTTTTTCAGGTGAAACACGATTTATGCTCCATCGGACAGCTGGCCATTGGCGTGTACGGCACGAACCGTCTGAAAGCAAACACAGTACAACAGTCGTCGGAAGGTCGAGGCCGGAGGAGCGAGCGTTATTCTGGAAAGCGTAACGCGCCAACCCAAGTACCCATTGAGAGCCAAGTCCACCCCTACTTGCCGTTTGATTTTCCTCGGCATCACGGCATCTATCAGCAGGACAAAGCAACGTGTTCTACAGCTCGCAGCGCACGTGCGTGGTTCGAAGATGAATCCAGCGTACTCCTCTGGGCACCAAACTTCCCAGATTAAAACCCAATCGAGGATCTGTGGGTCCCCCTCGATCGGGCTGTTCGCGCCACGGATCCTCAGTTGAGAAACCTAGCGCAGCAGGCCGCAGCACTGAGGCCGGTATGGCTCCACTTTCGTGTCGATACCTTCCAGAACATCGTTGCTTCTCTCCCTTTATGCCTCACAGCTGTCCGCGCCGCCAGTCGTCATTATTAAGGCTTGTGGCAGACGGTCACATTAATGTTACAGGACAGCGTACATTGCTTTCCTTCGCGTTACCTGCTCCTTTTATACATATGATGAAAAACAAGTGCAGTACAAGTAGTGAAGCAGCTCAGGGCAGGTTAACAAAAGGAGTAATAGCAAGAAATACTCAAAATATGTGTAAAGTCATTAGAAGATCAAAACCAATTGCAAAACGATTTGGAGAAGGTCTCTATATGGTACAAAAATTGGCAATTGACTGTAAATAATTAAACGTATGAGGTCACCCACAATCCATCATTCCAAAGGAATCCGTTAAACTTAGGTTACACGTCAAATCAACCAAATATGAAGACCGTAAATTCAACTACATACCTTGGAATTAAAATTACGAACAACTTAAACTGGAAAGAACACATAGAAAATGTTGTGAAGAAGGCGAACAAAAGACTGCGTTTTATTGTCAGAATACTTGGAAGCTGCAACAGATCTATTAAAGAGACTGCCTACACTATGCTTGTCCGTCCTCGTTTGGAGAAGGGTTGCGCGATGTGGGATCCTTACCAGACAGGATTAGTGGAGTACATCGAGAAACTTCAAAGGATAGCACGTTTTGTATTATCGACAAATGGGGAGAGGGTGTCACGGAGATGATACAGGATTCGGATTGAACATCATTAAAACAAAGACGTTTCTCCCTGGGTCGGGATCTCACGAAATTTCAATCACCAACTTTCTCCTCCGAGTGCGAAAATATTTTCTTCAGTGTGACCTACACAGGGAGAAACGATTATCATAATGAAGTAAGTGAATTCAAACGCGCACGAAAAGATATACGTATTTGTTTTCCCCGCGCGATTTTCGAGTGTGGAATAATATAAAATTATTGTGAAGGTGTTTCTATGAACCAACTTCCAGCCACTTAAGTGTGATTTTCGGAGAATCCATGTAGATGTAGATGTAAATGGAATTAGTGTGATTTGAAACCTTCATCCAATCACATAACTACATATGAATTTCGAGGGGAAAGTTACATCATCTGGTTAAGTTTATAAGACTCTTCACGATGTTAAAAGTGGACAAACGTTAGACGTTAAAACACTGGACTGAACGTTCTCTCCCTTATAATGAGTCTACAGCCCCTGTCAGTCCTGATAAAATCGTCCATCGAATCCCGAAGTGACGACAACAACTCGAGTCATACTTCGCCTTTGAGTCAGCCACATTTCTCGTTTTGATAACAACGGAATAATGCTCAAGACAACCAACTCAGAGTCAGCACTCATTAAACTGTTCGCTCCAGTCAAAGTTAAAATCACAAGCAACACAGCACTTGACGGTGGGTTCATTTTACATCAAGCTGTATGGAATATTGGTGAAGTATTCAAAAAACTTGGGCACAGTTGCATTGTAATGTTTGATAGATATCCTGAGGTGGGAGCTGAGAAAATCTTAAAACCTTCTGAACGTACCCGAAGAGCTCGCGGTATTTCACCCGCTTCTGTTTTATTTGATGAGACAATGTCCCTACCGAGTGAGGTAGCGCAGTGTTTAGCACATTGGACTCGTATCCGGGAGGACGATGGTTCAAACCCGCGTCCGGCCATCCTGATTTAAATTTTCCGTGATTTCCCTGAATCACTTCAGGTAAATAATAGGATGGTACCTTTGAAAGCACACGGCCCACTTTCTTCCCCAACTTCCCCTATCCGATGGGACCCATGACCTAGCTGTTCGGCCCCCTCCCCCCAACCAAGCAATGTCACACACTACCCTTACAAGACGAACTTAATGAGAAACATCGTATCTCGATGTTCTCAGAAAAATTATTCAGTGAAGAGTATCAGATAAAGCACGCTATTGAGGACGCAGACACTTTGATTATGGCACAGCCAAAGAAAAGCAGATACAGGGGGCAACCGTAGCAAACTCATTCAACTCTTATTTTGGACACGTAACTTCGATTAAAAATGCTTCCAGCTTGTGCCTATTCATTGACCAGCGCGACCTTCTTTCGGTCTTATATTTCTGGACTAATTGCGTTTTTCTAGCTGAACGCGAATGAAACAATGATTTTCGTTACTAAACAACGAGCACCAGTTGGGCGCCCCTGGTTCTTTGTTGTGGTACGCCGTGAAAATGAAAACAAAACAAAAATAATAAAGATAGGAGGTGGCGTTCTCATTTTCACATCATGGCGGTCCCTGTACGATGGGCTGCAAAAAGCAGGGAAAATTTTACGGCTTCCGCGCCATAAGCTTTCATTTCCTGCAGTGCGTCACGCTTCTTGAGCATCAGAACTTAACGGCTGCTCATTCCCTTACAAAGCATTAAGTTTATGTGTTAGATAAGCAAATTAAAAACATCTAGCGCGAACCCTTAAAAATATTTCACCGTTTCCATTACGTAAAGATATGATCTGTGTCAGTGGCAGGCGCGTCACCGTTTGTGAAACTAAAGGGAAGCTGCCTTTTGCCTTACTTGGCAAACTTGCGGCCACCTGACTTTCAGAAAGAGCGTGTATTCCGTTACCTCTTGATTAGTTCAATTGCTCACCGATTACACACCTGAAGGCGGAATTGGCCACAAACGAAAATTTGCTGAAGATACCTGTGCTGTCTCTACTTCTCTACTCGCGATTTACAAAAGGAAACAACGGACAAACGATTCTTCCCCCTTTTTTGTTGCCTAACTCATTGTCCTCGATGGCTATGAAAGTAAATACAAAGTTAAGGAGGAAAATCATTTTATAAAGAAACTAGCTTACCGATATACTGTTGGACAGCACCCATAATTTTTATAGCTTGTTGCAATAACCCGCTTAAAAAGCTACCCAGTACGTTTTATTATAAGCAATATCAGTAAATTTACCTCAAAAGTTAGAGAACGATGATTAAAAAACGTGTGATAATGGTGATTGTTTAACTGGCTATTGTAAATGATTATGTCTCAACTGTCTAAAATTCTGTGATCTCTC
Source organism: Schistocerca serialis cubense (assembly GCF_023864345.2). Taxonomy (NCBI): domain Eukaryota; kingdom Metazoa; phylum Arthropoda; class Insecta; order Orthoptera; family Acrididae; genus Schistocerca; species Schistocerca serialis. The sequence continues at coordinate 468,223,137 of NC_064639.1, forward strand.
AGATTATGTCAGCGTGATTGATTAATGATACGCTTTAGAGAATTCAGTAGAGTTTTTGATACCATTTTACGGATAGTATTTCGACGGCCGACCCAAATATCTTCTTCAGTTAGCTGGTAGCTGTGTTGTGCGCACTTGGTATCTATAATCCAGTCAAACTCTTAAGCATTGTTGGAGTCACACCTCTGTTTATTTATAGCAGAAAACTACCTCGAATATAATCATGAAGTAAAATGCGACGGGATTTGTATTGTGGGGCAAACGCCAAATTTGTTATTAAGGTGTGGGAACGTAACTCTGTGGAGTCGGCGGGAACAATATTGCTGGTCTGTGGCAGCTCAACTAACCTCTCTGGACCTGCAGTTAGTTCACTCTGATCGATGTTGGTGACAACATGCTTTGCATCTTGAAGGACAATAAAATATGTTTGTGTGGTATCCTACAACCTGTTAATTGTTATTATACGTAACTACTATCCCGAGCACCGTACTTCTTACGAAGGTGTCTACCGAAATAAAGATCTCGGAAAACTTAATTCACTGGGCAGGGGTTCTAATTAAAATAAAGCTTGTGACCACTCACCTGCCAGAGCTAGAAAACACTAACAGCTCGTGAGTTTTACCAGATAACAATGTGGGCTCTAAAAACAAACGAACATCAGAGCTCATAGCGGGCGCCGGGAGTCGAACTCGGAACAGCAGCATTACGCCAATACTCCACAGCTTGGCAGCAGTCCTGGCATCTAGTACTCATAAGAACGCAGACTGCAGGGTATGAAGAAGGTGGCTGCGTCGGTCGTCGAAGAATTGTACATAAAATACTTGGTTATGTAAAACCATATTTCCATATTCCAAAATGCTCGTGAGATATGAAAATAGTACCAAAACAATCGACAGAACAGTTTAGAATATCGAAACATTATGTTCGGCAATTCACAGCACACACTGATTTTGTTGGTGCGTTGCGATTAGCAGATTTTTACCATCGAGGTAGTGATACACAACTGACACGTTTTACCAAAAATAGCAAATTGTCTATTCAAACTGTATTTGATGACTTAATTACATTTCACGCATCAGTGTAGTATTGAAACCTTACGCAAAAATGTGGAGTTGGCAGAAAAAACTGTGTTGTTTCAGGAAGTGTACATCGTACCATTACAATAAAATTGTGGTTAATTCATTATATCTGTAAGTGAAATAATTAAGAGTATTAACAGAAATGCCAAATACTCGATGTTTTAGGTACCATGAGCTGTCGAAATCTATGTATGAAATATCTGGAGTTAGGGGGCAGATCCTGTACATTTCATCGTATCTGTCTTGTACTATTACTGATTTGTTATTTCACAAGCTGTTCTTCCTTCAGGAAGAAATTTCTGAAAATGTACTTTTGGAGCATAGCTATGTATGGTTGTGAATTATGGAATTTGGGAAATCGAGATAAAACAGAATCCAAGCGTTTCAGATGTGTTGCTACAGAAGAATGTTGAAAATTAGATGAACTGATAAGGTAAGGAACGAGAAAGTTCTCAGTTTCGGCGAGGATAGGAATATTTGGAAAACACTGAGAAGAAGAAGGGACAGGATGATAGGACACCTGTTAAGACATCAAGGAATAACTCTCATGGTGCTAGAGGAGCGGTAAAAACTATAGGGGAAGTCAGAGATTGGAATACATTGAGCTAATAATTGAGCACACAGGGCGAAATGGCTACCCTAAATAAGTGACGGGCCGTATCGAATCAGTCTTGAAAATGATTACGAAAACCAACATGTCCATCACGGCGTTTTTTTTAAATAAACGCTCATCTGGAAAAAGCATTACAAATATTTCTGTTAAAGGACTGTAGATTCTCTTGTGGAAGGTGTTAAAAGATATCGTATTTTGTCAACAAAATGTTAGTGAGCACGCGTTCTGATTGTTTTGACACAGCTACTGAAAGTAACTGAGAGCTCACATGCATTTCTTCGTTGATTGCATTCTATTGCCGAACTTCACGAACTGGCCTGTAACTAATGGCAAAGTGCTAAAAAAGTTCTCCTGAGCAAAATATCGCTTCTCTCCAGTTATTTATAAGCCTTAATAAAAGACTTCAAAAGCAGAGAGAGTGACAAAGCCTTAAAAATATGGCCGAATTCATGAAAGTATAAAAGGAGGTTTTACAAAGTTATATAAAGTTCTACGATATTAAAGTTTCATAATGCAACGAGACGCTGCTATATTTTATGGAAGCGTGAAAACAAGTGCGGTGGCTTTCGCTGGAAAAATTTCCTGTAGTCTCTGTATAGCCCCTGAACCGGCGCTGTAGGGAAAGGGGATGATGGAAAAGGGGTGAGTGTGGGTGGAGATGTTGAGAGGGTGAGGAAGCTTGAGGGTATGCATTACGGGGACCCACACTGCCACGGCGTAAATACGGGGCGCGAGGATTGTGTTGTTTAAAACGTCACGCGAGGGTGCAAAGTCCAGCAACAGAGTGTGATATTCCTGCCGTACAATAAAAGTTTAACGAAGTTTCAGCTCTGTTTCCAGAGCTTTGAGAATTTCTGAGTTCTGTCAGGAATGACGAAGTAAACTAATTTTCTGTTCATTTGGGCCCGCAGTATAGCATACGTCAGATAATGACATTGTTATAAAGACACCCCAGAATAGTTGCAATGCAATTATCAATCTTTATATCGTGACACGTCTCTTTCAGGTTTTATTTCTGTTTTCAGGTAACCTGCGAAAACAATGTTGGTGAGATCTTTTACGTACATAATACGCCCTCCATATTTGATTGAATATATATATTACTACATACGTCTAGGTGAACTTGACATCCATATTACTCTGATAGTAAACTGCCACGTAGCTGACAGTGCTCAGTTGTGGTAAAATTACGTAAATGTAATTAATATCTGATAGACGTTGAACATGTTTTTACAGTAATTTGACGCTTCTCTTACTATGATCACAGTCTAATATATATAAACGCGACACAGCTGCTGCGAACGTTGTTTACTGTCTGATAGTTGACACGACGCTAGCGCGCCTAGCGGCGAGAAAGCCAACCATAAGAGTAATGTTTGTTCGTAATTGTTTCTCTATTAATTAACGAACTAGTTATTATACTTCTGCGTTATAAGCATTAGTAAATTGTGAAGAGACATGAATGATAGTGAAACAAGTTTAAAAACAACCGAATCTCTCTGATTCAGTTACATAAACTACAGCGTATTTATGATGAAATACTTTCGAATATATTTATAATTGCAGCTTACGCCGCTGAAAGCAAAACACATTTAATGGGCGACAAGCAAATATATCTGTCGTTATCTCTTATTATTGTGACAGACTCTTTCCTTGACAAGTAGCAAATTTGTATGGTGTCTGATGATTCGCACAGTATTATACTTCACTCGACTTTCTAATACGCGGATATTTTTGTAATTGTAATTACCTTTTCTTTAAAAGTGAATATCCTGAAGATTTTTGCCGTTTGTGCCTCGTCTGTGGAACAATTGTGGAATTGGTGTCTTCTGTGTTTTGAAAAAAATTTTATTCCCTTGATGTTTTATTATCATGTACCTTTGGTTTTTCTTCTGCTGAAGTTGTAGTGGTTTATTTGACTTCTTCTGTTTACTAACCATTTTTTTGTTCTTAAAATAAAATGACATTCCTCAGTAAATATCTGTACATTAAAAGAGACTCGTAAGTAAACTGGCCTGCAATGTACCGTTTCAAACCTCCTAGTGTCCTTGTCATTCTTCAGTTAGTGTCGATTTTTATGGCACTACGTACGCTCCCTACTGTAAAAACTATGTTGCAAATCAGTATAAACGACACTATTCTCACTTGTCACATATTGTTTTCAGAGTGTAGCTCGCTGGTCGCATGGAACGTTGCTGTTGCAGTGTACAAGAAAAACGCGCGTGAGTGTTTTGACTGCATATTGTAGACTGTGATATAACGTTATTTATTCATGAAGTATATGCAAATAGACAGCGATGATGTTATTTCCCACTTGTTGGATTTCGATGTGGACTATCTTTCGTTGTTGTTAGATTGAAAGTGCAGGTCAGAAATCGCGACAGTAACCAATCAGGTTTCTTGGCTTCTTTCTCCATCTGAAAAATCAACACCACCCAAGCGATAAAAATTAAAATGCATTGAAAATAGTGCATAGACTACCTAAATGCCCCACTGTACACTTTCTTGAAGAATTAGATATTTATAAACCCATAAGAAAATATCCATAAGAAATGTTAAACGAACTTACATATTTCTACCTAAAAAACTTTATTGAAATAGTGTAACACGTAAAGGGTTAACATTAAAAACAAATGACACACAGTAACCAAAGATAGCCAATATCGAAATCCAACCAGTGGGAAGTAACATCATCGTTGTCTATTTGGATACACTTCGTAAAAATATCATAGTAAGAGAATCGTCAAGCTATTGTCAAAACATATTAAAAGTATAACAAATATTACAATTACGTAATTTTACCAACAACTGAGTACTGACAGTTACGTGACAGTTTTCTATTGTTGTAATATAGATGTCGAGTTCACCTAGACGTAAGTACCGACATGTAATCAATGAAATATGCAAAACGTATTATGTCCATGAAAGATCTCACCAATATTGTATTCACATGGTTACTTGAAAATCGCGACAAAAGCGGAAACAGATCTGTTGTGAAGTGGAAAGTAGGTTGGTTATACTGGCAAGCACTACTCATCCTGCTAGGAATTAATTACAACCAGTGACTTTATCTGGCAATTAAAAGCTGTGGCGCTCGAGTAGAATTATTGCTGTAAAACTCGGAAGAATTGTTTTGCAGCAAAACTCGAAGTCTTTCAACTTCCCGTATCTTTCGTGACACAATAATTCTGAGGCTGAGTTTTGAGTAGTATGTTCACGTTCTCTTTTTAACAGAGTTATGTCGTGAAAGAAATATTTTTTATACGTTTTACCCTTAGATTATGTTCCATTTTAACCAGTGCAGGAACTTTACTTAATGAAGTGGATTGAGAACATGAGATGATCGTCCTTCTGAGAATGTACTTCGCTAGAAATCTGTGCTAAAGTCGGTATCCGCAGTAACGTTATGTAACTTTGTGGCTTAAAGACCACGCAGGTGTGACTGTCTCCAAGTACTTACTTGGATATTCGCTGCAATAATTAGTTATGTTTAAAAGTTAAATATGAATATTTTTTGTGCCTATTGGAATCACATACGTTCGATAGTTTCGTGACGAATTTCGCTATGCCGGTTGCAATGCACAGTCTAAGAGAGGGAAGAAACCTTGTTACAGATGTCTATTGTCTGTGACTATTGTCAACACTACATGCACTAAAATTCAGATTTTGGCAGATTTGTAGTGGTTTCACATAAATGACTTTCATAAAAGTAGCGGAACACAGCTTAAATTGGAAAATAGTGCTACAGTCAAATGCACACAGTTACACTGTAGGTAATTTGGATGCAGGAAAAATGAAACTTATATCTGTAAAGACACAGCAATTTGTAATTATATTAGATGTTATTACAATGATAAAAACAATCGAAATTATAAAACCTTATATTGGACTTAGAAGAATGAAGCTTCGTACTTGCAATGTTGGGCTTGCCACTTTTAAATATACACTCCTGGAAATGGAAAAAAGAACACATTGACACCGGTGTGTCAGACCCACCATACTTGCTCCGGACACTGCGAGAGGGCTGTACAAGCAATGATCACACGCACGGCACAGCGGACACACCAGGAACCGCGGTGTTGGCCGTCGAATGGCGCTAGCTGCGCAGCATTTGTGCACCGCCGCCGTCAGTGTCAGCCAGTTTGCCGTGGCATACGGAGCTCCATCGCAGTCTTTAACACTGGTAGCATGCCGCGACAGCGTGGACGTGAACCATATGTGCAGTTGACGGACTTTGAGCGAGGGCGTATAATGGGCATGCGGGAGGCCGGGTGGACGTACCGCCGAATTGCTCAACACGTGGGGCGTGAGGTCTCCACAGTACATCGATGTTGTCGCCAGTGGTCGGCGGAAGGTGCACGTGCCCGTCGACCTGGGACCGGACCGCAGCGACGCACGGATGCACGCCAAGACCGTAGGATCCTACGCAGTGCCGTAGGGGACCGCACCGCCACTTCCCAGCAAATTAGGGACACTGTTGCTCCTGGGGTATCGGCGAGGACCATTAGCAACCGTCTCCATGAAGCTGGGCTACGGTCCCGCACACCGTTAGGCCGTCTTCCGCTCACGCCCCAACATCGTGCAGCCCGCCTCCAGTGGTGTCGCGACAGGCGTGAATGGAGGGACGAATGGAGACGTGTCGTCTTCAGCGATGAGAGTCGCTTCTGCCTTGGTGCCAATGATGGTCGTATGCGTGTTTGGCGCCGTGCAGGTGAGCGCCACAATCAGGACTGCATACGACCGAGGCACACAGGGCCAACACCCGTCATCATGGTGTGGGGAGCGATCTCCTACACTGGCCGTACACCACTGGTGATCGTCGAGGGGACACTGAATAGTGCACGGTACATCCAAACCGTCATCGAACCCATCGTTCTACCATTCCTAGACCGGCAAGGGAACTTGCTGTTCCAACAGGACAATGCACGTCCGCATGTATCCCGTGCCACCCAACGTGCTCTAGAAGGTGTAAGTCAACTACCCTGGCCAGCAAGATCTCCGGATCTGTCCCCCATTGAGCATGTTTGGGACTGGATGAAGCGTCGTCTCACGCGGTCTGCACGTCCAGCACGAACGCTGGTCCAACTGAGGCGCCAGGTGGAAATGGCATGGCAAGCCGTTCCACAGGACTACATCCAGCATCTCTACGATCGTCTCCATGGGAGAATAGCAGCCTGCATTGCTGCGAAAGGTGGATATACACTGTACTAGTGCCGACATTGTGCATGCTCTGTTGCCTGTGTCTATGTGCCTGTGGTTCTGTCAGAGTGATCATGTGATGTATCTGACCCCAGGAATGTGTCAATAAAGTTTCCCCTTCCTGGGACAATGAATTCACGGTGTTCTTATTTCAATTTCCAGGAGTGTATGTAATCGGAACTGGTTCTCTTTCACGAATGCTCGATTTTTTCATGAATACTGCCATGATAAAATTTATATATTTTCACTTCAATTATTATTACAAATACTCTGAGAAGGATACATGGTCAGACTTCAGAACTCGACACTTAAAACTGTACTGCCTCTCTAGGCTTGCAAAGGGAAACTGATCTTCCTTCCGTCATTTCCAATGTGCTTACAAATCTTAGATAGTAGCATTAACTTGGAATCAAAATCTTTCATGTGTGCTACAAGCATTTCTTCTTAATTTTCTTGAAATTTTCGCTGGAGATCCCGTCTGAGATATCATAGATGTCTGCTGGTTTAGAGCTGACTTTGATCTCATTTCCAGTGTAGTTCCAGGCACATGAAAGCGATCAGCAGCAACCCTTTCGGTCATTTCGTCTTCCAAAACACCTGAAACCACTTATTTCATTGTTGTCACGGGCCGCTGCCTTCGCTCCTCACCGGCAGGCTTCTTTTTCAACCTTTGCATTTTGGCCAAAAAACAGAAAAAAGTTAGTTATGTGGCCAATACCACCAGACTTTGGTATGGCCCATTCCAAATTTGCACATTAATTATCTTGCACATTAAAACACAGCGGAAACAGAAGCCTGCATGAGTGAACAGAATAACATTTCTACGACACAATTTACGAAAATCAGCGATACTATGATCATATTATTTGTTACTTTTAACACTTAAAACCGATGCTGAAAATTATACCGTTCACCAACTTCGGAATTCAAAAACAAATAAAATTTAATTGTGTCATAAGCTCGCAGCTACGGCAGTCAAGTTCAAAATTTCCTTCGTCATTAGAATGAACCTGATGTAAACAAACAAAAACGGTGAGCTGTCTTAGCACACGTACGCTTCTGTCGTTACATTCTAGGAAGCAGGTCCTTCTTAAGCATTAGGTGTCTTATTATAGTGTTACTGTAAATGAAACTTTAAGATATTCTAAAGCATTAATAGCCTTGAATGTTTTCTTCTCAATTCTGCTTTAGCTACGTAGTTTTCATTTAAAAAATCGTGTACAGTCGCTGTCTCTGTAAGCGATAGTTGTGCTCTGATTGCCGCACTGTTGATACGTATTGTGAAAATGGCTGAAGCTGTTTCCTGCTCCGTAGTGAAACACTCGCGTGCATCAAAGTTAATAAGTAGTGAGAAACAGTTTGCTCTTAAAATGTTTTCTTTGAAGTTTACCCAGGAACATTATTTACTAAAGTTAAATTGATTCTGTAAACAAGCTACGTGGTTAAAAAAAAAAAAAAGATAAAGGAAATACGTTTTGGTCTTTTTAGAATTTTTTGTTTTCGTCCAACTCGAATAGCCACTTCATTTAAACATAAAATTCATCAAATATACCCTAATTAGCGCATATATAAACATTTTTATGAAAAATGCACGTTTTCTTTATTCTAATTACGTATCGCAAGATAAATTCCAGTTTTACGTGCAAGTACAAAATCTTATTTATCGATATTTTATAAAAGATAGTTAATACATATTATTTAAATAAAGAAAACATTACAAATAAAATTTTTGGGACAAAATGAGAAATCAAATATTCTTTATATAGACTGTTTCCATTCTTTTATACCGCAGATGTGGTCTCACAAGAGCCATAGTGATAAGCTTCGTAGAAAAATGGACAATAAACAACTTCACGCTATCGAGGACATCCTACGGATACTCCATTTTTACAGTTGCAATTGCACCACTGCAATCTGAACCCTGTAGAACTGATCTGGGGCCAAGTTACGAGATTTTTCGAGAGAAATAACAAGACATTTAAGCTGCCATATGTAATGTAACTAATGCACGAAGCTTTGTGACACGTGACTGCCTAACACTGGCCGAATGCAAAACAGTACATCATAAAAGAGAGGAGAAAATGTGGCGCATGGATGGATTCATGGATTCTGTTGTTGATACTCTCGTTATTAGCGTACCATATGATAGTTCCGGTACTGAAAAATGTATTTCTCGAATTCGATTACGAAAGTAGTTTAGAGATTACCGGACAACTGAGTGTAAGTAACACACTCAGTGGCTTAAATATTTTGACTCTTAAGATGAAATTCCTGCAATATGCAGAAAACATTTCTGTACGTTGTGTTTAACTTAGGAATTTTCATCATTCACTTTTCTAATTACGATACTATGTAAGCTAAGAACGAGATCTTATGTTTGTCGGCTGGTATCCTAAGAAGCGTATTACCTGAGTTTGGCTGTATATGATTTCATTCTGTTTACAAATCAAATGACATTCGAAGTTGTTTCTCTGCTGGTCTCATTTTACTTCAGCTGTTCAGGTCACTGCTGGTTAGTTGGAACAGCTGGCTGGCCAGTGCTGTCCACGTTAAATGCGCCGGTAAAGCTGTTGTCCTGTTTATCGCTAAGACGATGTGCACGTAACGCACAGCATAAAACGTACCCTTATTACTGTACTTGATTGTACTCAAGACAGCTTGGTTGATTGATTGGTTGATTCCGGGGGAGGGGAACAAACACCGAGGTCGTCGGTCCCGTCGGATTAGGGAAGGATGGGGAAGGAAGTCGGCCGCGCCCTTTCTAAGGAACCATCTCGGCATTTGCCTGAAGCGATTTAAGGAAATCTCGGAAAACCAAAATCAGGATGGCCGGACGCTGGTGTGAATCTTCCTCTCCCCGAATGCGAGTCCATTGTGCCAAGATATCATGGCTTCCGCTCCGTGTGAAACGAAATCTAACAAGATTCTAGTAACCGCGGAAGAATATATAGTGTAATGTTTGTATCAGGTTTATTCTTTTGCTGAACGCAGCATAGGAATTGGCGGTGTGATGCCTCCGACCGTGTGATGCGCTATTTGCAGCAAACCGGAGAAACACGAAGTGGCCCAGTCAACCCGCCGGCCCTTGCTAACTGCCGCCCCATATTTTCAGTACATGTGATTACATCGAAATAGGTGTGGAAGATAGCGCCATGCAGTCGACTAGCAAGGACTGCTACATTGCATGTTGTCTACCAGACAACACATATTGTCAGGATGACGCTTTGCGAGACCAAAGGTGTCCGGCGGACGGAAACTCTCTCTCTCTCTCTCTCTTTCTCTCTCTCTCTCTCTCTCTCTCTCACACACACACGCAAAAGACGAGTCGCACAGTTAGACAGCGTAATGTTCCGCTGCCCTTTGAGGTAGTTCTGCTCGCTCGGTCCTGATGATCCAGGACATTCAGGATCCGCGAAGACTCGCCCAGAGGAGCGGACTGCGTTATTCAGGCTTCCGGAAGCGTCCCTAGAGGGATAAGTTAGGCCGCCGGCTGACTGCCGCTGCGGGCAAACTAACGCAATTTGGGCAGCGGCGCCTCGACTCGGCGCAGACACGTCAAGCCGAAATTCCGCCGGCTGGCTCTGCCTAGGCGCTGCCTAGCCAGCAAGCGCAACGGCCTGCGAGGGCGGGCGGTGTTCCGACACGGCGTGCAGTCGGCGATAACGCGATTTTCGGACCGCCCGACTCTGTAATGAGCGACAGAATACGCAACTCGGCGTCTAAACATCCGTCAGATCTCCGTCTCTACGGGCAGTCCTGCTAAATAGAGGCCGCTTCTCCCGCTCCATTAACGCTGATTGCTCTCTGTTTCCCGCACCCTCCACTGCGGTACTCGCTAGGAGTAAGTGACATTTCACTGAACGCAAAGTAATCATACGCGGCCTCAACGGACAGCTTTCAGTGACAAGAAACAAAACTCGTAGTAACTTGTAACAATTCTGCTGTCCCGACATAGCTTTGTCTTTACGATTTCAAGTTACGAGCCCACGCTGCAAATCCGCAGGCTATATATGCCGCAGCCTAGGGTCCGGCACGGAAAGCAGCACCACCACAAGCATTTAAATAGATCTTAGTTTAAGAAATTATTGAAAAAATGGGAGTAAACTAACACTTGAAATAAGAGCTTGTATCTTAGGAGGACGCCAACCAACAGATCCTAAACATAATTTGTTACCAAGTACTCTTTACAGGCCGGCCGGAGTGGCCAAGCGGTTCTAGGCGCTGCAGTCTGGAACCGCGCGACCGTTACGGTCGCAGGTTGGAATCCTGCCTCGGGCATGGATGTGTGTGATGTCCTTAGGTTAGTTAGGTTTAAGTAGTTCTAAGTTCTAGGGGACTGATGACCTCAGCAATTAAGTCCCATAGTGCTCAGAGCCATTTGAACCATTTAAACCCTTTACAGCAATTTATTAGTCAACAATACAACGTTCAACTAAAAAATAAGATATTAAATATTAAACTTGAGGTTTCACCCTTAATAAAAGACATTAAATGTGAAATACCAGAAGTGAAACAGTTTAGATATTCTTTAAACGTTTTCCATAAAAAATTCTAATTAATCAAAACATTAAATATCACTAATTTACATTGAAAACGACACCGAGGCATATCATAACCTGAAAATTACAATAAAGTAATAAAGTAACCGCATGGCAGGTCAATGCATAAACCCGCTGAAAACACAACAGACTCCAGAAGTAAACGTCGTGATCGAGACGTCTGCCCCCCCCCCCCTCCCCCCCGCCCTCCCCCCCCCCCCCCCCCCGACAGTAAAATGCCGAGAGAGGGCACGTAGTGCACTACAACACTTATGGGTACTGATGCCTCCAGTTGTGCAGGCATCGATGCATATCATTCTCTATATAAGCGGCCTGAAGATGGCATTAATGAAATGACGAAACTGGTCGTAAAATTAGAACTTCCAAAAAGATAAGGCTTTTTGCAGTTTTTCCTTTGGTAAATACCAGACCGGTCGTTATCCCGTATTCAAGACGGAGCAACAGAGATTATACAGCAAAAGTCTCTTAAGCGGTGAATAGGTGAAATAAAACCAAAGTCTTTTCCCTGGTCGTTAAGGAAATCCAACAACTAATATTAATTTAAGATTAAAGCGCCACTGAATGTTAACTCACCTCGTGATTCTAGTTGAAGTCAACAGGTTCGTGCCAGATACACAAAGCTGGAATTGCTACCGACCAAGTATCAGAATCACTAATATCTTAAATGTAAAATCAATAACACAAAATCTTAAAAATGCAGATGCAGCCTTCAAAGTAGCATCCAGAATCCAAGATACGCCAATGGTCTATTATTAGCTTAATGATCAAATCAGAGGCTCTCAAGAAATTCAGTAGTCCTCATGGAATTGTTTTTAACACAGTTTACATAGAATTTGACAGAGGCAAGAATCATTTAAGCGTCGTATAAAAAAAAATTCCATTTATTTTCCTTAAAGGTAGTCTTGGTATCTAAGGTCGCTGCAAGACACAAGTTAGTGCCACTAAATACATCGAATTTCTTATCTTAAGGTCAAGATAGTGGTAATATGTGACTTAGAATTAGACACAGCTCTAGGCCTTAATATTAAATCACCAAAACAACAGTCTGGACTTTACTTAAAAGTAGGTCTTCAAAATAAAAAAAAAAAGATCGTTTAATCTAAACAGAAGCCAGTTTCCCCACGGGAGAGAGTTGAGCACGTGCCGCAAAACGTTTCAAAGTTACATTAAATAAAAATGAGGGAGCGCAGCAGAACAGAAACATGAAATCCAAGCGGAAGGCCACCGCCAAGCTGCTTCAAACACAGCCAACAGCACACAAAGGAGTTAACTCTCCGGAGAATATACAAATGACTCTCACCATAAACGTAGGGAAGCAGAACTGGGCTCCTTCCTCGACCAAGAAACCCGAAGAAGTTGTTGACTCGGTGCCCGACAAAACCCTGTGGCGAAGCCGTTCCGATCATCTAATGAAGAAGCGGACACGACCGGTGAGCTTCACGAATCGCGCCAAATTCTCTGGTGGCAACCAGACTACTACACAAACAAGTAGAGCCAGGGGCAGGACTAGGTGACCCAGCGTGGCACGTCAACTGTCACACTACCCTGCACAGAGAACGGCGATCACCAACGCTCATACCAGAAAAACGGTTCACGGGCAATGCTGACCAATTGCTCTCCAGGAAGCCTCTACGTTCCACCGGGCACACTATTCACCACACAGGCCCAGTTCCCGTCAGCCCCCTTCTTTTTCGCACAACCCAGAGGGGAACCTCTTCCACCAGAGGGAAAACCAAAGACCCTCTAACCGGCGAGCGCGGTGCTCAGCTCGCCGGTCGCGAGCTATCTAACTCGGCGTACGGCTCACAAGCCACAGGGAGCGACGCATAATATACAGGAAGAATCGGCTAAAGCCTGCACCGCAGATATTGCGGAAATGGAAAGTGCTATTGATGTGCAGTTTTCTTGGAATGTATTAGTAGTCAGGAGGTCGTATTGTTAAGCAACCAACGGAGTATTTTTTCGGTGCCTATTGACATTAACAAAAAAATGGTTCAAATGGCTCTGAGCACTATGGGACTTAACATCTATGGTCATCAGTCCCCTAGAACTTAGAACTACTTAAACCTAACCAACCTAAGGACATCACACAACACCCAGTCATCACGAGGCAGAGAAAATCCCTAATCCCGCCGGGAATCGAACCCGAGAACCCGGGCGTGGGAAGCGAGAACGCTACAGCACGACCACGAGCTGCGGACCTGACATTAACAAATTAAAGTAAGGTAAATCAGAATGTCAGTGGTTTTTCAAACATTTTTGTGGCTGTGAGCTCAGCAACCGTGTATGCAGTTATACAAAATGTAATAATCAGCCAACCGGTTGGACACAACTTTTATAAAAAGCACATTAACCAGGTTTCGATAGTTTATCTTCATCAGAATGGTAAAAGTTGCCTAGAAAAATGTATAAGCTGTTGATAATTTACATAAAATAATACATATGTGACAATTCTCAACAAAAACCAGAAAACTGTACTTACATGAAATCGCATAACAACTTTAAAATTTCAGCAACAGTGCTCTCGTCAGATAACATGTTTGTGTTCCATGAGTCAAGAATAATAATCATAATAAAAAAGACAGGCAGAATGTTTAAATATGATTGCAAGTGTCGGAAAAAGTTAAGTCCAGTAGCCGGCTAAGACCGGCACATACAGCACGCAAGAGGCATCACTCTAAACTGTATGTAAGCCGACACATCCTATGAGATGGACACCAGGTTTTATTCTTAACGAACAATTACAGTTGAGTAACAAAATCTTTATTTCAATATTTAGAACCGTTACTTAGAATTGCCTGATTTTCAAATGTTTCCCTTATCCAATGTCATTGTCAGTTTTTTACTTTATTTAAAACTACCTGTAAAAAGGCTGATTTACTATCTTTGCAAAGTTTTATGCTGCCCGTTATCTGGGAACTATATGTTACTAGTGTATACCTACAGCCATGTAATTTTGCTCTTAACGCAGATGTTTATTAGTTTGCTGTTTTGTTACTAGATGCCACTACTAATCCTCGTGTCCATCTCATGGCATGTGTCGGCCTACATGCCGTCTAGTGTGATGCCTCTTGCGAGGTGAATGTGCCGGTCTTAGCCGACTGCAGCAGTTAACTTGTGCCGCCACTTGCAACCAAAGTTTCAATATTCTGTGATAACTGTCTGTCTTTTTTATTACGATTATTATTTTTGACTCATGGATCACAAACATGTCGTCTGACGAGAGCACTGTTGCTGCAATTTTAAAGTTGTTATGCGATTTCATGTAAGTACAGTTTTCTGGTCTTTGTTGAGAATTCTCACATATGTATCTATTTTATGTATATTACCTACAGCTTATATATTTTTCTGTGTAACTTTTACTATTCTGGTTAAGATAGTCCTAGAACTGTCGAAACCTGGTTAACGTGTTTTTTAAAGAAATTGTTTGCAACCGGTTGTCTGACTATTACATTTTATATAGTGTCAGTGGTGTCTGTTGCAGGATTCTAGTGCGAGTCGAGTAGGAGGTATCGCATTTTGAAAGGTTCCCACACCGACACTTGTACAATGCCTGTGGTAGCAAACACTACAGAAAAACACAATTGCATGCACTATTATGTAAATTCTGACCAGTAACGAGACAACTGACCATCACAGGTTGTGTTTAAAATGACCACCGTCAGCGGAAATACCCGCTGGCAGTCTGGTATGGAACGCTGCTGCATACGTGCTTGCATTTAAGCGGAGATATCTGAGTAGGCTACAGTAATACCTCGTTGAATATCATCGAGTGTACCTAGTATGTCCTTGTGGGCAGCCTCTTTCATCTTTCTCTACTGAAAAAAAGTCTACAGCTATCAAATCCTGGGAATGGGCCGGCCAAGGTTCAGGTCCTCTGCGTCCAGTGCAAAGATTTGGAAACAATTCGTGAAGACATGCTGTAGGACTTCTTGCACTATGGGCTGGACAGCCATCACACTGGTATCACAGTTTCCTCCTAGTCTGCAGAGGAACACCTTGTAGCATCAGTGGAGGATGGTCTCTTAGGAGCCTGCGATACTTGTGCGCGTTCAGTGTTCCGTCTATGAAAAAGTGACATATGAGCTGATGGTTCACTATCCCACACCACGCGTTCACTCCATGGACGCTGATGTTTCATCAGACAAAGCTAACGGGGTTGTCAACAGACCCTCTTCTTTCGCTGCGTTTTTCGTTCTGTTACGTTGTATATGTGTTACACTACCACTTTCTCGTAACTGATTGAAGAGGTTCTTAAATAATTGCTGAGATAGTTGACTTCTATTGGGATACCTTGCCGCACACGCTGTGCAAGAACAAACTGCATTTTCCTTCCCTCTCCAGACGCCATGAACATGTATGGTTTTCCTGCATTGGTAAATACCATGGTTCACTCACGTTCTACTGCTTGGACTGTCACACAATAACTGGCTGTCAAGTCGCAATGCATTCATGGGACATACAAACAAACTCTTAAGAACGTAACATCGTACCTAGCAACTACGCAGGTTGGCTGGTTCAAATGGCTCTGAGCACTATGGGACTCAACGTCTGAGGTCATTAGTCCCCTAGAACTTAGAACTAGTTAAACCTAACTAACCTAAGGACATCACACACATCCATGCCCGAGGCAGGATTCGAACCTGCGACCGTAGCGGTCTCGCGGTTTTTCGCGTTTTTTTGGCGTAAATATATGTATATACTCTTTTCTATTTATTTTTGGTTTTGTTTTTGTTATTGCTCGCGTAATAACGCATATACGAAAAGAGCCGCGAAATACCTTTAGTAATGCTGTGCCAAGAATTTCTTTATAATCATTAATTTTCAACAAAACAGAATATATTGGGTTCTTATTGTTCTGTATCTGGCTTTCTATTAAAGGAACATTTTTGGTTACTGTAACTCACTGTAAAAAATCAACATATCTTCCCTACTTTATAGTTATTGAAAGTGAAAATTATTTTGTTATGAAATACTGATGTTACAGTTCGCAAAGATTGTTCAACATTTTGCAGTGGATTTTTGTTAAGCGTAAAACACCAATAATTACCACGACTAGCACAAGAACATGAGACTATTGTCGGAGAAAAATACGTTTTCACTATAAGGTTTGCCAGACCAGAACTAAGCACAACAAAATTCCTATTATGTTACGAAGGTAAATTATCTCTTTTGTACTGTTAGCAATATATTATCAGCAGCCCGCGTCAACCTGCAAAACACATCATAAAATCTGCTGCTCTGCTCTGCAAGTCCGGAAGCTGAAAGAGATGATTTTATTTCACTATTACCTTCCCGCTTCTTTGCGGTATGATCGATTTCTTTTAATACAGTTTGAATGCGTCGCGGCAGCGGCTTGTTCGTTCGTAGCGCAGCTCTGCACCACGGATAATATTTAAATAACTGAAAATGTCTTAAAAGGATGGGATAATAATTTAAGCAAGCTACTACAAATAATAATGCAAGGTTTCATTAAATAACTCTATTCAAAACATTCAAATATGTTAACTTATCTACAATACACACCTTTTTTTAAAAATGAGTACGTAATGGCGTACATCAATTAACCATGACAAAAGAAGACTACGTTAGCATGTACAACTGCGACACAGGCTATCTTACTCCCGTAACTCCAAGAGGAAGACAAAGAAATTACTGTTCGTTCTGTATTATTTATACTAGGGATATTTTTCATCTCTGTATGATATTTATCGTCTGTGCGGTTTCAGTACTCGCCGACACAGATATTATCTAAAATAAATAATAATAAAAAAAATACATAATTCCATACAATAACAGAATACGATGCACAATATTTTCTCTTTACTACAAAATATGTCTTTTGCTAAGGGACGTTACAGGTTCCAGACTGCAGCGCCTAGAACCGCACGGCCACTTCGGCCGGCTACGCAGGTTGAATGGTGCAGACAAGTGCTAATGTGGAAATTTTTCAAAGTACGATATCTCGTAAACGGATCGCACTAGTATCCTACAACAAAGGCCACCGACATTCTAATTTACCTTTCTTTTAATTTGATAATATCAACAGGCATTGTTCCATTTAAAAGTGTATGTTTGCACAAAAAATGCTAAGTATTATTTCAGTCTGTTTAATGGCTAACAATACTAGCCCCTGACTAGCGATACATTCTGTGAAAATCGTACATCGATGGCACTCTCCTTTTCCGCAGTATCTACGGTGCAAGTTTTAGATGATTCATACCGTATAGGGTGTTCCAGCGGGAATGCTCTACATTCGGGGATATGGAAGGAACGATCATTCGCAGCAAAAAAGTCCATTTAACTTGGATTCTAAAATGCATACCTTAAAAACTAAGAGCACTTCTGCATCTTAGACGCTGTGAAATAATTTGTAAAATGAAGAAACTGCACAACAGTTGCTTAAGCCACAACCTTTTACTGCGTACCCGATCGGTTTCGGAACACTTAAACTTCCATCATCTGGTGCAAACTGTAATAATAAAATATTGTAATAAAATATTGCGTTACATGAGAATGGGAGAGGATCCTTAAGTCTGATATATCAGATAAGGAAATATACTGCTAAAATTTCTAAACTAAAATAAATTAAAAGAGAGAACAAAATAATGCAGGGGCAGGGGAGAGGGGAGAGACATCGCATATTGCGTGAAAACCTTTACATAAATTCGATAAAAACCTCCGTGCTGAGCGACTGGGAACAAAAACAAAGAAATTATTAAAATATTAAAACTATTAAAAAGGTTGTTAAAACACTAGTGTTTAACCGCCACTAGTGTTTAAGCTATATATCGAAGAAACAATGACGGAAACAAAAGAAAGGTTCAATCATGGAATAAAAATTCATGGTGTCAGGATATCAGTGATGAGATTCTAACGTGACTCAAAGTGTAAAAGAATTACAGGATCTGTTGCATCGAGTGAAATTTTAATGAGTATAGAATATGGATGGAGTAAATCGAAGAAAGATGAAAATAGTGAGAACTAGCAGAAATGAAAACAACGTAAAACTAAGATGAAAATTGAGGATGATGGAGTAGGAAGTTAAGAAATTCTGCTATCTAGGCAGCAAAATAACTCATGATGGACGGAGTAAGGAGGACGAAAAAAGGAGAATAATACTGGCAAAAAGAGAATTCCTGGCCAAGAGAATCTACTAGTATCTAGCATAGGTTTCAATTTGATAAAGAAATTTCCGAGACTGTACGTTTGGAATACAGCATTGTATGGTAGTGAAACATGGACTGTGGAAAAAGAGGAATAGAAGAGGAATCGAGGTGTGATGCTGCAGAAGAACGGAAAAAATTAGGTGGCCTGATGAGGTAGGGAGTGAGGAGGTTCTCCGCAGAATCGGCTTGGAAAGGAATATGTGGAAAATACTGATAAGAAGAGGGGACAGGATGATAGAACATCTCTTAGGGCCTCAGGGAAAACTTCCATGGTACTATAGGGAGCGATAGAGGGTAAAAACTGCACAGAAAGACAGAGATGGGAATACATCCAGCGATTAATGGAAGACGTAAGTTAAAAAAAGGGGGGGGGGGAAATGGTCGAGTCTAATCAAAATCAATGGAGCAATGCTCCATACAAAGACCTGCGTGCATCCACAAAAGGCTATGTCTTTGTCATGCATTTTATAAAATATGTATCTGCTGTTGTAAACTGCCTGCAAAAAATTTACAGAAACGAAATAAATGCAAAAGGACTCTTGTGGAATTCGACGATAAGTGAAAACGAGGTGGGCCCGTTGCGACAGCATCCCTAGAAACTGGTGAACGTGGTGCGGCATACGGCTCACCGACGTTCCACTTAGCATGGTGGCTCAACGAGAGGTATGAGATCCAACGTTTAACAGACAACCTGAGAAACATGCCTGCAGTAAGAGCTGAATGCTTCCGCCACTGTGAAGACATACAGTTGTTGTTGTTGATGATGACATCTTGTTTGTCGGGTGCTCAACTGCGCGGTTATCAGCGCCCGTACAAGTTCCCAATCTTTACACTCTCCAGGCTCACCGCTTTCACGAATGATGATGAAATGATGTGGAGAAGTAACGAAGACTTAGATCTTGTAGTGTAACAGCTCTCTAACAATTTATGAAATACTACACAAATCTATTTTGAAATTTCTATTGCAACGTACTGCTAGAGTAAGAAAACAATTGCCATGTGAAAGTAACGTTAGTCTGTCTCTTAAATATCGTACCCTGTTACCGCTGCTTGTGAGTTGAAAATCACTAGTATTGCAGTAGAATCGACACACGCTTGTTTCCCTTTTCTCCCCTTAAAGTTAAATATGAAATGCAATCATGCTAGTATCTGTACTGGTTGTATCCTTGACATTCAGCATTACGTAACCATAAAACAAGATCCAAAAATTGTATAGTAGAACTATCCCCTCCGAAATACTGCACACAAAAACAGATAAGAAGCAAATTTTGTGAAACCATTTAAAATGTAATTTAAATGAGCACAAGTTTTTGAAACGCCGATCCACAAGACAAATTTACTCAGAGTGCAGTACCACTTTTACATTGAGGACAGCACACTCACACTTTATTCATACGCGCACAATCATACTACAATAATCGTAGATAATTTACACGGTTTCTCTTCTCTATCGTGTAAGAGATCCTTTCAGATGAGAATGAAATATTTCGCAAGCATTTTTCTTTTGAATAAAATACATAAATGTTGCCTCATGTCACTGAGTAGATGCATTGCAGATAAAAGAAATGCGAAAATCACCTTAAATAATGGAGGTATGAGCTACCAGAAACAAAACAAGAGCGAAAAAATCTAACTTCTACACAGAATTTCGCTATAAAACGAAATGGACGCTTTTAGGTCTAGGATTTCATTTCCATTTTAACAAGGGGAGGCCGCCAATTGTGAAATTCAGATTCGATTCATACTGTGCATAATAAAAGCTCATGGCCAGAGGTGTAATGTGGCCAAGCACCAAGATTCACTTCTCAGCCGTTGTCGAGAAAATCAGCAGTTAAAAGAAACCGTTGCGGTGAAATAGTCTCTACGATTAATAATTTTCTGCAGCGTCGTGGCGCAGCGGTAAGCGCTCTGGTTCGTAATCCGAAGGTCAACGGATCGAATCTCGCGCTATGCAACTTTTTTTTTATTTTTTGTTTTTTGTAATTTAAATGTATGCACACACACACACACACACACACAACACACACACACACACACACACACACACACACACACATATATATATATATATATATATATATATATATATATATATATATATATATATCCGTCGTCCACCACCAATTGTCTTCTCCGATTTTTGCCGATATGATACGATACGCGTGGTATGCATCAAACCTGACGAACGATAGAACAATTTTTCAGAATGTTAATCAGTTGTGTTTCCCAACAGATAATTTAAAAAACAATTGTTCTTGTAAAAACGCATCGTTTATCAGATGTGCTCGATGTCGTGCTGTTTTCTGCTTTCCATGTTTCTGTGATAACTATCACTCTGGTTCGTGCGATACTCCAGCTACTTCTGGTCACTAATTGTTAATTATGTGCGAGTGTATACCGAACTTATCAATAAATTGTATCCGCTTGAATACTATTTGTGATATTGTGATTTATTTCAAGTTTTATTTTTCCACGACAGACGACTTTCAACAACTTATATATATATATATATATATATTTGAATTACAAAAAAACAAATAACAAAAAAAAGTTGCATGGCGCGAGATTCGATCCCGCGACCTTCGTATTACGAACCTGAGCGCTTACCGCTGCGCCACGACGCTGCAGAAAATTATCAATCGTAGAGAGTATTTAACGGCAACGGTTTCTTTTAACTCGATTTTTTCGACAACGGCTGAGAAGTGCATCTTGGTGCTTTGCCACATTACTCCTCTGGCCATGAGCTTTTATTATGCGTAGTATGAATCGAATCTGAATTTCACAGTTGGCGGCCTCCCCTTGTAAGTGTAGTCCTGGACTGTGCGGCTGATCCCGGCGGAGGTTCGAGTCCTCCCTCGGGCATGGGAGTCTCTGTTTTTTCTTAGGACAATTTAGGTTAAGTAGTGTGTAAGCTTAGAGACTGATGACCTTAGCAGTTAAGTCCCATAAGGTTTCACACACTTTTGAACATTTTTTTGAGTTCACAAAGAGTGCCGAAAATAGCCAAAGAACTTTCTCAAAATCCTGCGTGTTCTGCACATATGACAACGTATTTAAATGTTTATTCACAGTGCAACCAAAACAACACAACATATCAACGTAATCATATAGCACATACTTTTTCTGCCTCCACGTATTTCTCTTTGCATCCGTTGCAATAACAGTAATTCGTCACTGCTATTACCAATACAAAAATTATAAAAACGCAGCAAATTCGTCTGACAGTAAAATTTCGAACTCTGGAGAAAGCATATAGAAATAGCACAAACAGCAATATCCCGAGACCACCTATACAAACAGTGGTGTCCTGAGGCCAAATAAAAATGACAACATGAGCAGACCGCAACGCTCTTCCAGAGATACGTACTTCTCCTGTATGGTTATCACAGTCAATATAGCAGGCATAGGTCGGAAAAAGAACATAATGGCTACATTTATAGCCTTAGTATTACAAGCTGTTGAAAAAGATAAACTTATTTAACACGGTATGTGGCTGAAGGATAAAGTGAGCAAAGATGAAGGTGATGAAGAGTAGCAGAAAGGAGAAGAACGGGTTGCTCAACGTCAAAATTGGGAGCGACACAGTTGTTGTGGAAGTACTCACTTCACTTGACCTTGCTGCTAGGTGCGAGGCTATAGCAGCAAGGCTAAGTGCAGCGAACGGCAAGGTTGCAGCAGCAAGGTTAAGTGCAGCACAGAGAAATAAGCTTGTGACAAACAGTTCCACGACAGATCGCGAGAGAAATTCAAGTCCACGGTGTTTACACCAGAGCCAATGAACAAACATAAAACATACGAGACACAGAAACCGCTAAAACAACTGAAACGTCTTTGGTTAAAAGCAATAACACAAATTGAGTTGCAAAATAAGAGTAATAAGTCCTCCTTTCTATAGAATAAACACCATTTAAAAATTGTTTCAAGAAGTATTTTTGTTGCACGTATTCTTTCAACCTCCTTATCGGTGCCTGTTGCCTTCTCATTGGTGAACTATCCAGATATCATCACATATCACAAGGCTGATGACTGAAATAATTTCCTTTTTCTTTCGGACAGTTTTGTCAGTGACAACAGGCGGCTTTACATGTCTTCCTTCTTTCCACTTGCTCGTACTGATTTCCTTCCTCATACGTGTCTGAGTTGGAGCTAGTACTTAGCTTTTAATGACCGTTTTGTCAACGTGTCGTTAAATCCCAATCTTACTATCTTTGCTTCACAGCCATCTAAGACATAATTTTTAACGTTTCTCCTATGTAAAAAAAAAGTGCAACATAAAGAGAGACGAGATGACAACGAGTTTCAGGAACTTGAAGGAAATGAATCAGAGCGAGAGCTGAAACCAACACGATCAACTTCAAGCAAAACTATACAACTGCAGTTGAGGTCTGGTGTACCGTGGTGCATCATGTATGGGAGAGGGAGGCACATTTCAACTAGGGACTTCTTTCAGTATCTTGAATTTCTCACAGCTGCATCACTGTTTAATTAAACAACAGGTAAACACTGAAGCTTACAACCGGTGCCCTCTCCATTATTATCCATAAGAGAATTGCTGTTTAAGAAATACTGTATCGTGGATTGTAAAGTAAAGCTCAGTTCTATTTTCAGTAATGCATTTGTGGTAGATAATAGTGAGGTAAATTCGATTTAATCACCCAGTTAATTACGAAATACTGCGTCTTAACATACTACGAACTACTTGAAACACTTTTTATAAATGAAGGAAGAATGGTTTAACGTTAACGGCCCCTTCTGAGGCAGGTTTCAAAACAAATTCATGGTGATAAGTTTCAACGCTGTTGTAAGCCCATATAAATCATTTATTTAGCCAATAATAACAGGTGCAAAGTAAGTTATTTCCTTTTAGAAATGGATAGTACGGCGGGAACTTGCAAGAAGAAGTGTATTTAAGTAGCTGCAAGTGACGAAAAAACTGGAAAGTGAAAGATGCCAAGTCTTTTAGGCCTGCTGCAGATAAATGTGGAGTGTACTATTCTGCTTTGTCTTGCGGGTTAGGGAATAGTAATGCAGGAGATATTTAAGATCAGCGACAGTAATCGGACACCACACCACCAAGCTGTTGTTACTAACGCAAAATAGCTGGAATGGACTGCGTGAATGGCTTCATGAGCAGATATCAACAGCCCGCCATGCGAAAACCTGAGAACACTAGTATACCAAGAGCATACCCAGAACTGTTTGACAGTTGCAAACGAGCTATTCATTCAGATGATTTGTCAGAAATCTGAAAGTACAATATGGATGTTGCAATTGTTTCCTTGTATGCTGAAGTAAATTTCACAGTTGAACGTGAACATACCACACGCAAATGAAATACAGCTGTTGGTCCTGGACCTACAACAGAAGAAACAAGAAATTCTAGCACGCACAAGTGAAGGACACCTGAAACTGACGGCGTCAGGGGTTTTCGAAAGAGAAACTAAAAAAAAAAAAAAGAGCTGTACGGCGAACCCAAGTATAATTCATCGGCCCAATTCTATTTCTGTTTCTTTGGATTTTATATCTGCAATGCTCTACATTTTTATCCACGGATATATTATAGATCTATAACAGCAATAAGTTGATTTAAAAATAAAAGCTACCGTAGTTATTTAGATGTTTTAAGGTGTCGTATCCTCTGTTGAAATGTGCACCATTTCATAGGTGCAAGTCAGCACAAATCTGCCTCAACTGAAATATAAAATTAGACCTTCTGTTTATTTCTAGGAACAAAAATAACAATTTACAAGTTGTCTAACATACTATATTACCATTTACAAAAAAAAAAAAAAAAATACAATATCATGCCACATAAAAAATTATAATCTAAAACTCTTGAAAAGGGCCCCTCTCCTATAAAAAATAAAGGAAATCTAGGTACAGTCATTAGTGGGGAAGAAACACTTTTCTTCTATTTTGATTTTATTAATGTCTTAAATTTTCTGACAGTCCTTGTAAAACCAGGTGTTCAGTTCTCGCGTATACGAATTGATGACAAAATTACAGTACCTTCTAAAAAAAACAAGCAATTGCTCCTACGATTACCGGACCTTGGATTTAACCCGTCATACGTGTGCTAAGAAGATACTTACAACAGTTATTTTGCTGCTACGCCATTCCTAGAACGCAGGTCTTAATTGAATTGACACTCGATGTTTGACACAACATAACACAATCGATATTAGTATTATAAATGCGAAAGTATCTCTCTCTGTTATGCTTTGATGTTTAAGCCGCTGAACCGATTTTGATAAACTTTAATAGAGATTTCTTGAACGCTGAGGAAGAACATAGGCTTTTTTAGAAAGCGTGTTGTACAACATATTTATTGATTTGAAGAATATAACTGGAAATATGGAACAATCATTACTCTTTGAAAAAGCTGTTTACTCTTTGATTTTTGAACTTTGTCATATTTGTAAAAATGCTTTTATTGTTTGATACGTTTACATAAAATAATTCATTGCAATGAATACAATGTTTATCCAATCCTCTATCTGTTTAATCCGTCCTTCCTCACTAATATCAGTGACAAACTCATCACATTTTAGTCGCTGAGCGTCATACGTCTGTTGCAACTTCTTTATTACGTTGAAATTTGTGTGAACTGCTCTCGGTTATGAGGTTAGCATAGCTGTTTCCTAACCTTGGGTTCGCTGGTGCAATTGCCGCCCGGGTCGTTTTCTTTCAGCTCGCTTCTGAGCGAGTGTGTGTTGTTCTCATAATCATTTTATCATCGATGTGCAAGTTATCGAAGTGGCGTCTAGTAATAAGTCTTGCACCAAGCTCCTGAACATTCCAACCGGAGTCTCCCTGCCAATAAAGCCATATGCATGTTTCATTTCATTTCATTGATACGCGAGGGCAGTCGTGGGTGTCAGCTAGAATACAGTGCTTGTAGAATCTTCAACGTGATTAATCCATGCCAATTCGTATTTCCATGTTAATATTATAAATGGGAAAGTAACTCTGTCTGTTACGTTTACACCACTAAACCGATATCAATGAAATTTGGCGTGTGATACCTTGAACCCTAATGAAGAAGATGGGACACTTTACAGTGTGTGTAGTAAGAGATATTTATTGAACTGAATAAATATTGCGCAAATTAAGGAATAATATTTATTCTGTAAAAAGCTATTTAGTCTTTCCCTTTTGAACACTTTTCTGAAAATGCTGTTATTGGTTTTATGTGATACGTAATATGATTCATCATAATCAATATAATGCTTATTTAATTTTCAAGTGTTTAATCCATACTTCCACACTAATAACAGTATTATTAATTACAAAACTAACTCACTCTGCTACATTTTAACGACTCTACTACTGCATCGATTCTGATGGTATTTGGTATGGAGATAACTTGAAGCCTGAGGAAGACCATAGGCTATTTTAGAAAGTAGTGTATTTCCGAGGATTATTAAATTTTTAAATATGGTATACGCGAGTGGCATACAGACGGTTCTGGCGCGATGGCCGACGACGCTTAAGAGTCTGTAGATTATTCCATGTCAGTGAAAATCCAGTGTTAATTGTGCGCATGGTTTATGATATTGAGTTCCTACACCACCTAGCATAGCTGGAGAGTTTTGGTGCAGATACAATATCAAAATTGGACGGAAATTATTACTATAAGCCTCGCAAACATAAGTCTGACTGAGCACATAGTTCTAAAGAGAGCTCAAGCTGCAAAAGTTACTCGAATCCAACAAAGCTTAGAGAAATCTCATGTCCGCCATAACTAGAATACAGAATGTCAGGCTGCCTTAAGAGCTACGGAGCGGTCACAAGCCGTCGCATTTTAGACGCTGTGACTCACGTGTCTCTTACAGCTTCCAAGACGCTTGAAGGCTCACGACGACGGCGTCATTTGAAGGCTATATGGCAAACAGAGACGTACCTTTACATGTAAAACGTGGAAGGTTCTTGGTGAGGCTGCATTTGGTTATGGTCTATCAATTTACCACGTTAATTATAAATTAGTCACGTAGGAGGATTGAGCAAAAATTTAGGCACTATAACCCATTAAAATGGAAGGGAGGAACGGTTGGTATGTATTGCTCTGGTGATAAAATCTCACATCCAGTACTACGTGAGACAGAGAAAACGCTAAAATCTCTAATTCTGAACGACTGGAGGCATTTTCAAATATGATTAGAAAAATCTTCAGATTCGACATATAGCAAAATAATAGAACCACATTCGTTATGTACCTTCATACCAGCACTCCACACATTTTTAAACATAAGTCTCTACACCATTATATACACAGTCATGTTGTGAAATTACTATATGAATCACTATCACTCATCATAAGAAAACTACTGATATGCGAGCGGCTAAGAGCGAGGATTAAATAAGAAAGAGTTTCCTTATTTTCTGTAAAATGCTGTTTATTCGATCACGAAGACTATTTCGGTTTTCCGGACCACCGTCACCTGACGATGGCCTGAAAACCGGTTGTGATCAAATAAATACAGTTTTGCAGGAAAATCATATTAGTGCTGGTTTCCGTGAACTACTGATCGTAACGCAGCGCGAGGCGTAGTTTGTTCTGGAGTGTGGCAGTTTCACTGTGAATTGGTGCAAACCAACATATGTAAATCCGGATGGTTTTGGTGAATACTGATCTATAACGTAGTCCGAGGTCTATGTTAGGCAGAAAGGTGACAATTGAAGGATAAGCTGACGAATCAAATTTGTGTGATGGCACGAGAATAACCACGGTTTTTGTTAAAGCGCATATTTTACTCAAATTGGGTTTCGATGAGCGGTTCATACACTATGTGATCGAAAGTATCAGAACACCCCCCAAAACATACGTTTTTCATATTAGGTACATTGTGCTGCCAACTACTGCCAGGTACGCCATATCAGCGACCTCAATCGTCATTAGACACCGTGAGAGAGCAGAATGTGGAGCTCCGTGGAACTCATGGACTTCGAACGTGGTCAGGCGAATAAGCGTCACTTGTGCCATACGTCTGCATACGAGTCCACACTCCTAAACATCCCTAGGTCCACTGCTTCCGATGTGATAGTGAAATGGAAACGTGAACGTAAACGTACAGCACAAAACCGTGCAGGTCAACCTCGTCTGTTGAGTGACAGAGACCGCCGACAGTCGAAGAAGGTCTTAATTTGTAACAGGCAGACGTCTATCCAGACCATCACACAGGAATTCAAAACTGCATCAGGGTCCAGTGAAAGTACCATGACAGCTAGGCCGGAGGTGAGAAAACTTGGATTTCATGGTCGAGCGGCTGCTCATGAGCGACACATCACGCCGGTAAATGCCAAACGACGCCTCCCTTGGTGTAAGGAGCGTAAACATTGGACAATTGAACAGTTGAAAAACGTCGTGTGGAGTGATGATCACGGTGGCGATCCGATGGCAGAGTGTGGGTACGGTGAATGCCCGTGTGTGCAGTGCCAGCGTGTGTAGTGCCAACAGTAAAATTCGGAGGCGGTGGTGTTATGGTGTGGTCGTGTTTTTCATGGAGGGGACTTCCAGCCCTTGTTTTTTTTTGCGTGGCACTATCACAGCACAGGCCTACACTGATGTTTTAAGCACCTTCTTGCTTCCCACTGTTGAAGAGCAATTCGGGGATGGCGATTCCATCTTTCAACACGATCGAGCACCTGTTCATAATGCACGGCCTGTAACGGAGTGGTTACACGACAATAACATCCCTGTAATGGACTGGCCTGCACAGAGTCCTGACCTGAATCCAGTAGGACACCTTTGGAATGTTTTGGAACGCCGACTTCTTGCCAGGCCTCACCGGCGGACATCGATACCTCTCCTCAGTGCAGCACTCCGTGAATAATGGGCTGCTATTCAATAAGAAACCTTCCAGCACCTGATTAAACGTATGCCTGCGAGAGTGGAATTTGTCATTAAGGCTAAAGGTGAGCCAACACCATACTGAATTCCAGCATTATCGATGGAGAGCGCCACAATATTGTAAGTCATTTTGAGCCGAGTGTCCGGATATTTTTTATCACATAGTGTATCACCCATTGTGATGGCGTTACCGGTCTGCGCGAACTGTATGTATCGGCAGGTTCTATAGTTCCGCTTTCTTAATAAATGCGACCCTGCTGTGTAGAATTTGTGATCTTAATTTATTTGAATACTAACGATCCGGGCAATGCTTCGTAATTGTTAAGTACGTGTGGGAATTCGATATACGTCCTGAACCCGTTCTCCCTCCTCTCTCCATCCCTCTTTTATTCCCCCTCCGTTTGCATATCTGCTCCTCCTGCCCGTATCTCTGTCCCCCCTCCCTGTACATCTCTTATCCCTTGCTCACTCTATCCATCGCCTCCTCCCTCATTTCTCTATCCGTAGCCTCCTTCCCCTTCTTTACTTCTTTATATCCATTTATTCTCCCCTCCTCTGTCTATTTCTTCCTCCCCCTCTCTCCGACCATATTTATTGTTATCACAAACGGAACCTTGATTGGAATTATTAGTAGACGGGTGTGAGAGAGACATTTCCAGCTGCTGGATCTGTGAGGACAGCAGCTTTAATGACAGTCTTTCGCATATATTTAATCTACGAGCAGGCAGGATTATAAAGATAGCAAGAAGCACTACTTTCCTGTTTTCTTTTAAAAATAGCTGCGGAAAGGAAAACAAAACCGTACACTTACACAGCCCAATTAAGCACGTTCTTTCTTGCAGCCGATTTGACTGTATAACATATCTGTATCCATCCCAAATGATGTCATTTGGAAGCAACAGTGGTACGTTTGTATATTCTGCAAGAAATGCCTCGATCGCGGTTCTTGGACAGTATGTAACGATGCCAATGGATTCGATGGCGGTGTCAGTTGTGGTAATTTGATGTTTCCGTACACTCAACATAGTCCTGGCGGTTCA
Source organism: Schistocerca serialis cubense (assembly GCF_023864345.2). Classification (NCBI taxonomy): domain Eukaryota; kingdom Metazoa; phylum Arthropoda; class Insecta; order Orthoptera; family Acrididae; genus Schistocerca; species Schistocerca serialis. The sequence goes on from NC_064639.1 coordinate 468,252,646, forward strand.
TGTCGAAACCTTAAAGCATGGCAGTGTTGTCAAACATTTTCATTTTTCTTAAGTCGACCAATGTATCCGCGGCTTAATCCACTGTTGGATTGTATCTGAACGCCAAACATTCAGTTCGAATTGTCACATTTGGCCGTCTGTGCGTACGCCGAGTGATATCTCGACGCCTTCCGAAGAAATAGACAACGAACTTAAATCAATTGAAGGTTTGGAACACACCGAATTACCACGAACAGGCATCAATTCAAAGTTTGCAACAGACTAAAGAGATGGTCACCACAGATAACGCACTAAATAAATCCTTTCAATTGTATTCTTTTCCATAAAATATCGATTTTCAATGCGGGATCTGTTCTTGTTATGGAAACATGCGACTTGAGAACTGTCAAAGTTCATATTCAAAGGACATGTACATTAGTACGTTCTGCAGAAATGATTAGCATTTCAGTCACCTCAGTTCTGCGTGTGTTCTGTTGCCTATTAGGCACAGGGTCCGGCAGGGATAACTTGTTCCATGCGCGATGGCATCGACGCGTATAAGACGCTAATGACGTCTTGTGGTATAGACATTTATGCTGCATTCACCTGCTTCCAAAATTCATCTGTGGTAGTTGGCATTGGGTCACAGGGCTGCACCCGTCGTTTCACCATATCCCACACATTTTCGGTTGGCGACCTGGTTACCTGGAGGGCCAGGGCAAAAGACTGACATTCTGTGACGCCAAGAAGGCACGTGTTCGTGCAGCGACATCTGGTCGTGCATTGTCGTGCTGAAAAGTGTCGTCTGGGGTGCTGTGCAGGAAAAAATAGCTACAAGTCATTCACGTAGGTCACACTGGTCACAGCGCCCTGGACACGCACCAACTGTGATTTGTGGTTGTGGTTGCACCCAAAAGCTCTCTACACCATAAGGCCTTGAGTTGGCACTGTATGTCTCGTGCGAATGCAGTCATTGTGACGCCAGTCCCCTGTCTGCGTCGATCCAATATGTGGCCATCATTTTCAAATAAACAGAACCTGGATTCGTGTGAAAACAGTATTTGATGCCATTGCTGTGACGTCTTTCCAAATACCATTGCCGTCTAGCATGTTTCTGCACATTAGTGAAAGATATGCGGGGAACTGGACGACGCGCTCGTAGCCCATGCCGTAATAAACGGCAACGGACTGTCACCCCTGATAGTGTACGATGTGTTATACTGTTCCACTGTTGCGCCAAAGCCGAGGAGGACGCTGATCTGATCTGCAATGTCATTAGGATGAGGTGTCGATCTTCTCGGAGGGTGGTCTGACCAATTCCGTCATATTCTATAGCATTCTGGGAACTATTCTGCATACACCCGTTGCACTACCGAAACACTTCGTCCCACAAGAGTAGTACTTTCCCCGATGGAAGCATCACATTCTCTGATGCCAATAATACGTCCACTTTCAAACTCAGTGATTTTTGACGGTAAGGTTCGCACATATTTCTGGCTACGTATTCTGCACGTCTGCTCAAGCCACACTGATCCATTACCTTCGGTTTATAGCGACAACGAGAGTCGCGGGAACATCATTGTACCAATAGGTGGGGTTGCGCATATATATATATATATATATATATATATATATATATATATATATATATATATATATATATATGTGTGTGTGTGTGTGTGTGTGTGTGTGTGACAGAGAACTGACAAACCAACCGTTACATTTCTTTCATTGAAAGTTTCGTACAAAAATATCTTCCAAATTTGCAACTTTTTCTGTGGATTTTTCAAAAATTTCCTATCATACGAAGCTTGTCCCGACAATTACGATAAAAAACAGCCAAATCAGTCGAACGGTTCTCTCAAGTGATGATCTTTCATACATGCGGCAATTGGTATATATAGGTGTGTTGCTGCTGAATCAAAATGTTACCAAGACTGCGAATTCTACAATTTGTTTAGAGGTCGAGGTCATCGGCATCCTCCAGAGATCAAAGGGTTCTCATTTCGTGGACCTCCTAGTCTGCATGAAATGATCAGCGCGGAACTGTCGTATCTGTGATACCTGCGCTGATTCCCGGCGGCTGTCAGTTTCGCACTGCTCCTCGGGTGTCCTCACACTCGCCGCTGCCGGTCCGAAATAACCGAACCGTGGCTGACGGCTCGGAAGCCAACCTGGAAAGCGTCGACCGCGCCGTCAAGTGGGAGCTGGTAATGACAGGCCTTCCACTTCCACTCGGCTGGAGAACCACCTGCGGTGGCGGCGGCGGCGGGGGCGGCACTCAGCGGGGTGGGGGTGGGCCGCCCCCGCAGATAGCGGCGAGCCGGCAGCTCTCACCGCTGATTGCCCGCGCTGCCTCTCAGCCCGGAAAAAGCTTTTAACTCCCGCCATCGGTCTTCTCCTCCTGCCGCCGCCGCCGCCGCCACCGACAACAAACAATGTTTTTTCCCTCGTTTCTTCCACCTCAAATGGGGCCGAAATATAACGGTACAGCAACGGCGGGCCGAGAGCCCGATCTTGAAACGGCTACGATACCGGAAAATTGCCGTCGACTCCAGCAGTTGTTCACTCGATGTAATTATAGCTACAGTAGTGTTGTTGTGGTCTCAACCCCAAAGCATGCTTTGATACAACTCTCCATGCCACTCTATCCTGTACAAGCCTCCTCATCTCCGCATAACTACAGCAACCTTCATCAATTTTAAACCGAGTACTGTATTCATCTCTTGACCTCTCTCTACAGTTTTACCCCGCACACTTCTGTCTGACACCAAAATTATGATTTCTTGAAGTCTCAAAATGTTTCCTGCCAACCGATCCCTTCTTTTAGTCAAGTTGTGAAACAAATTTGCTTTCTCCTCAGTTCTGTTCAGTTCCTCCTCATCAGTTACGTTATCTATGGATACAGTCTTCAGAATTTCAAGAGCTTTTACTTGTCTGAACGTCCACATTTCACTCCCATACAAGGCTACACTGCAGACAAATATCTACATAAAACACTTGTCTCAACTTTATATTCGATTTTAACAGATTTCTCCTCTTCAGAAACGCATTTCTTGGGTCTGCGAGTCTCATTTTCTAATCTAATTCTCTCAGTATCATCTGATTTGATTCGATTACACCGTATTACTCTTGTTTTGCTTTCGTTGATGTTCATTTTATATACTTCTTTCAAGACATTGTCCATTCCGTTCTCCTGATATTCCCAGTCCTTTGCTTTCTCTGACAATGTCGTTGGCAAACTTGAAAAACCTCCCTGAACTACAATAGTTTCTCTAAAGTTTTCTTAGCTTGCGTTTACTGCTTCCTCAATGTAGTGACTGATTAACATCAGGGATAGACTACAACCCCGTCTCATTCGCTTTTCAACCAATGTTTTGCTTTCATTCACCTCAACTCTTGTAACTGTTGTCTAATTCCTGTACTATTTCTAAATAAGCTTTTGCTCGCTGTATTTTAATCTTGCTACCTCCAGAATTTCAAAGAATATATTGCTATCAACATTGTCAAAAGCTTTCCGTAAGTCTACATTTGCTATAAACGTAGGTTTGCCTTTCTTTAACCCATCTTTGAAGAAAAGTCATAGGATCAGTATTGCCTCAAGCGTTCTTACATTTCTCCGCTCCCCAAATGATCTTACCGGAGGCTGGCTTCTACCTGTTTTTCCTTTCTTCTGTAAATAACTCGTGTCAGTATTTCGCAACCACGACTTATTAAACTAATGGTTCTCTACTCATATTACATCTTATATTTCTGGCATTCATTTATTGCAAATTGGTTGTGACTCGTTCAAGCACCACTGGGTAGCTACCGATTAGCAGTACCTAGCACTTGGTTGTAAAAAAGTTTTCATGTAAATGAAAAATGTTACAGGAGGTGATCGTCTAGAATACGAGTAGGTAATAGGCGGCCCGTGGGCCGAATCCACCCCGTGACTGGTTTCAAAATGACTCCGGTAGAAATTCATGGGATACGTTGTACTCCGTCCAGAATACATTTTCGACTATTTCCGCAATCATCCATTAAAAATATTTTTGACAAATATTTAAAAAGTGCTTGCTAATAGTCTGTGGAAATTAACAGAATAAATTTGAGCCACTCGAATAACCTATGGCCAAAAATAGCGAAGCTACTCGTATCTGCTTATAGACTAGAATTGTCTTCCCAATTGCCGTATTGTGTTTTATTATTTTTTGTATTAACATTAGTAATTAATTCTTGACCATTGTAGACGTCTTAGAACACTACAGTCGTTGAAAGTGAAATTAATTTATAATGAATTAGCGGCAGCCAGTTGCTTTTATAGCCGTTTATTTTTCAATTATATAATTGTACAGTCATGCTCAAAAGTATCCGAACGACCTGAATTGCATTTCGCCTGATTCGCATGCAACCCACATAACGCAGCTGTCTAGCAGGTCCTCTAATCGCTCCTTGGTACAGTCGTTTGACTATTGAAAATGGTTGCATCAAGTCTCTGTATCGCAATAACTCAAGATGTAAAGTAATACCACGATACTACAAATATCAGGGAACACCTTATAACTGTCCTTAAGGCTCGTAAGCTCCTGAAATGTTACCACTCTCATTATTACGTCAGATAGGTAATGCACGTAGTAAGTTCGTCGTATTCATGATTTCCTCTTCAAAGTAACATACAATACTTATTATTTAACACAAAATGAGATTAAAAATTTAAGTTATTCACGAGCAGCTAGCTGAGAATATGTATGAACTTCAAATGACACGACGAACAGTCTCGTTCTCATATGGATTCAAACCAAGGTCATTCAGACTAAGGAAAGATTTCGTGACTGACGGAAACTAACAGTCATTCCTGATTAGGCATACAGAGAGTGATATACCACGATTTTAGACAGTATCAGTTAGCAAATACCAACTTTAAATTACATAACGCAAGCACTTTTAACGGGCGCGAATTCCTACCCAGCACCTATTGTCCCTGTTAACGAACTACGAGAGATGTTAAATATTGCTTCTTAACAAGTAACTTACTTGAATTGGCGAGAGGTAAAGCTTTGTGTGGGACAGGGATTCGAACCCAGAACCTAATCGGATAGATATCGACGCACAATCAACTGTGACATTTCGGATTTTCTCGGCAGTAGCTAGATGTTTTAACTGAAATGACGAGACGAAACATTAATTTTTTTCCTTCCCAGGACTCCAACCCGGCACCTATCGCTGTTATATTCTAGAGAAAACGAACGTTAAATATGGGTTTGTTGCACCAGCAGCGACATGTGAGCATGTTTGAACTAGAAATAATATGGCGAAGAGTTCAGTGCTGACTGGCAATAGAGCTCCACATATCGTTGTTGACTACGCACAAAGAGACGTCAGCTACCGAATTTTTCTCCAGCTAGGACTAACATCTTGAACTTATAGTGATCTCGCAAATAGTTCTGTGTCTCACTGGGAGTCAAAAACTTCACATATTGTTAGTGTTGACAAAGAATGAAAATACATTAAAAATCAAAATTGTTATCCACCAGCAGATAGCTGTTCTCATGCTAGAGCTTGATAATACATAATGAAATATTTAGTGCCGGGCCAGGATTCGAACCCATTCACGCGCAATATGTGGAGATGTTGAGGAATCTGCAGTTTTGAACAAACAACAAATTGTAGCCGAGCTGTATTGTCGCGAAGGGATCAAATTCCGCGTTTAGGGCGGTCTGAGTTGCATTCCCAGTTGAGAACCAATTTTATCGACATACAGAAGCTCAGATAAAAGATGGAATAAGTGTCCTGTGAGACTACATGGCGTTTGTTTCGTTACTAGAAATAAATAAATAGTATAAGAAATGTTACTGGTGACAGAGTTTCTACATGTCGCCACTCCTGACTTTATTGCGGTTCAACCTAACGTCTACTTGGTAGAGAAGGAATATCGTTTTAATGTTAATTTCAGACCACAATGCCATTATATCTTCTTCACTTGGTGTAGCCAGAAGAGAATGAAATCTGTCTCTCCCTATCTAAAATCATTGCCAGAAGTTGGAATCGAACCCAGACCATAGATATACAAACATATCACCAGTCAACCGACCACCAAACCCGCTTTCTCTGTGGCTCATTTTTCTATCGTAACGCCGTTGCGCCACACTGGTTGAGAATTCTGACACACAGGCTCCCTGTAGTAATTTGCAGCATGTTCAGTAAATTCATTTACTTGGTTGACCGAATCACCATGAACTAGCTGCCTCGGCTACCCAGTGCATACATTCGACTTTATTTTGTAATCACCGAAATAAAATCGCGTAACTGCCACCCACACAGAACTGCCAACAGTGTAGTATGCAGAAATTATATAGGAAGTGTTTCTTTCCACTTGAGCTACTCTGCTGCGCTATCTCTTTGTTGAAAACGTCGTGCAGTGCACATGTGGTATTTCATAAATAAAGTTTTGTATTCCTAGAAACCCAAAATTTGCTTGTCAGCGGCGGGAAGAGGTGTTACCTGTTGTGCAGCATTGTAAGTTTTTCACCATTGCACCGAGCGAGGTGGCGCAGTGGTTAGCACACTGGACTCGCATTCGGGAGGACGACGGTTCAATCCCGTCTCCGGCCATCCTGATTTAGGTTTTCCGTGATTTCCCTAAATCGTTTCAGGCAAATGCCGGGATGGTTCCTTTGAAAGGGCACGGCCGATTTCCTTCCCAATCCTTCCCTAACCCGAGCTTGCGCTCCGTCTCTAATGACCTCGTTGTCGACGGGACGTTAAACACTAACCACCACCACCACCTTTTCACCATTGCACTATGAGCCGAAAGTATTTTCTTGCGATTTCCTTATCGATGTTTGATCTGAATGCTTGTAGCTCTTTCACAGAAGGGATAAAAACGGTACAGTCAGTGAGACTCGAATTGCGAACCATAACAGACGCTTTTTCACAGGTCAGCACATTACTACAGAGCTGGCGAAGAAGTACGTGCCTTAGCTTCCTCTTACGAGATCAATAGTGTCTAGAACTCGTAAACCGCTGTTTAAAGGACGAGATTAGTTGCGATTTCCACGTGCAACGACTTTCCTGGGCTGAAAACCGTAAATTTACAATCTTTTGTTACACCTCAAGCGTTAATAACTCAGATTATTCAATGAAAAGACAGGTAAAATCAAGTGAACTTTGAGGCTTAATTCCGTGCACACCAGGAAGTAACTCGTCGATCACAAAGTTGCCAAACATACGTTGCCTTGTTGCCAAATCTCAGTAACAGTACCAGCAGGAAGAAGACGAACCGATGTGATCGTACAGCGGGCTGGGAAGTGACCATAGCTGGTGTCTCCAAGTCGCGGCTGCTACGGCCTGGAATAAGTAATGCGCCTGATTCCAACTTCTGTAACTAGGTTTAGAGACTGGAGCGTAGTTACTAATAATACTCAGAACTGACTGCAAACTAAGCATCATAAATCAGTAACTCTCATAGTTGTTTTTATATTTCTTTCGTAAGTGTACTCAAAACTAAGAAACTCATTCACAGACGTTTTCGTGCCTCGCCGATAGTCGACCACAACAAACAAATAAAAATAAAAAAAGAATGTGTGTGTGTGTGTGTGATAGAGAGAGAGAGAGAGAGAGAGAGAGAGAGAGAGAGAGAGAGAGAGAGAGAAAGAGAGAGATAAAATCAAAAAGAATGAGAGAGAGAGAGAGAGAGTAAAACATTGTTGTAAAGAAATTGAATCATGGTATGTAAAGAAATCTTTCATTAAAATGACACGTTCCACATCATTACGAAATATCGTATTCATGATCTATGAAACAAGAGTTGATCTAATTTAATCTAATCTAATCTAATCATATCATATTGATGACTAGCCATGAAGAGTCTTGAATTACCGAAATTTTTGCCAATACCAGTAATCAAATCTAAACTTGAAAATAAAAGACGACAATTTTTGTAATAAACTGGGACTCCTATCAAGACCCTTTCGTCCCTGTTAACTAACCACAAAAGATGTCTGATATACCTCCATTCTGAAGTAACAAAGTGTACATGCATTTAAAGATGAAGTGCATGATGTGAAGTTCTGTGACGGAGATACGAACCCAACACGTAATCGGATTGTTGACTAAGTAAAATCAAATGTTACGTATCGGTTTTTCTTACCAGCTGCTAGGTTGGTGAATCTAAAATAGGGATACAAACTTTTGTGCCTAAGTGACAATCGAACTGCACACCTACCGTGCATCCGCGAATATAGCTTAAATATCAGTTGCTTACTCACCAACGGTAAGATGTTTGCGTGTTTGACCAGAAACAATGACACCTATTGCGATTGTTGGCAACACATGAACAGACATTAAACATGCACGTTAATTTTCACTAGCAGGACGGTGTGCACCTGAATACGACGAACTTACTACGTGCATTACCTATCTGACGTAATAATGAGAGTGGTAACATTTCAGGTATGTCATTTATTGTAATAAATGTGAGCTTACAAGCCTTAAGGACAGTCTTATCTGTGATAAGGTGTTCCCTGATATTTGTAGTATCGTGGTATTCCTTAACATCTTGAGTTATTGCGATACAGAACAGTGGTATCTAGTGGTGACTTGTTGGAACCATTTTCAATAGTCAAGCGACTGTACCAAGGAGCGATTAGAGGACCTGCTAGGCAGCTGCGTTATGTGGGTTGCATGCGAATCAGGTGAAATGCAATTCAGTTCGTTCGGATACTTTTGAGCACGACTGTACATGCCTGGCATCCCAACTTGAAAGTTCACATTTATATACTTGTCGTGAACATGATTTCTTTACTAACGGCGTTGCATAATTTTGCGACGGAGGTTTTTAAGACAGCTATCGTGGAACATCATAAATAATAATGAGAAACAATGTTCACGACGCTTTAATATATGTTAACAGCTCAAAATGGAGTGAATAGAAAATGAATGTACTCCCAGAAATGCGTGCTTTGAATCATAATTTGTTTACTTGGCGTGTCGAGAAAGGGGTGCCATTCATATCGGTCCATTACACCATGAACATTGTCACTGACTCTATAGCTTTGACTCTGTGCAATATAAGCACTGCTGTCACGTCACATGACGAGGTGAACTTCAGTGTGTGATTGGCGACTCCATGGCGTGTTGTGTGCACCACGACCAAATAGCGGTTAGAATTGGAAGGAAAATCAGCATTGGCCGTATATTGTTGTTTTATTGTCAGCAAAATTGATTTTCGGTCACTTAGTGACCATCCTCAGAGCTGTAATATACAATTAAAATTGGTAGGCACTGGTATCAAGCTGTAACCACAAGCTTAGAGCGATCGTTACGTTACACACCGCAACGTTACACGCTCCAATTCGGAGTCCTCTAGCGCCAGAGGGCTGCAAATATGTGTAGGCCTATGCGAAGATTAAGGTGTGGAATGTTAATAAAGTTTGTTTTGTCTGTATAGCTTTACAAGTTTTAGCATAAAGGTTTCGGTGGCATTATTTTTCAGCACGCACTCGTAATTCCATGAAAATTTAAGTAGAAACCTTTTCCTTTATCGGCACTGAAAGGTATTGCTGTGGGGTATTTGAAAACATTATTTGAGCACTTAGCTGTGAACGTGTTCCAGTCCAGTGATCACATCTCAGAATATTTCTTGAAAGTAATTAGACAGCTTTAGGTTCTTTAATTATTGGCTTTGGATTTGTGCAGTTTACCCCTACCTCGGGGGTCAAAATGACGCTGGCGGCCATTATTAGGCTGATTTGACATTGTAATTCTTCAAGCGTGACTCGCAGTCTTCTTCAGGTGCTGCCTGATACTGATTCCAGTGTGGAACGAGTCCGGTATTTATGCCTACGTTGTGTTAGGCGTTCCCTCTGCAGTCCGCGCCGCGCATGGCGCTCTGCCCGTGGTGTGCGCCGACCAATAGCAACAGCTGTAGTGTTTTCTTCTAGCCGCACCTGTTCCGAACGCTGTGCGCGTACTTTGTGGTTATTATCCTTCTCCAGTTCCACTCACATCGATTTGTACCTGCAGGCCAGCAATTGCCACCACCCGGCACTGGACTGGAACACGTTCACAGCTAAGTGCTCAAATAATGTTTTCAAATAGCCCACAACACTGGTTCACCGGGCACGAACTCTGTCAGATACGGGTAATTTGGCGACGGAGATAGAACACCTACAATCCGTGAACGAGATTTTCACTCTGCAGCGGAGTGTGCGCTGATACGAAACTTCCTGGCAGATTAAAACTGTGTGCTGGACCGAGACTCGAACTCGAGACCTTTGCCTTTCGCTGGTAAGTGCTCTACCATGTGAGCTACCCAAGCACGACTCACGCCGCGTCCTCACAGCTTTACTTCTGCCAGTACCTCGTCTCCCACTTTCCAGTCTTCACAGAAGCTCTCCTGCGAAACTTCTGGAAACATCCCCCAGGCTGTGGCTAAGCCATGTTTCCGCAATATCCTTTCTTCCAGGAGTGCTAGTTCTCCAAGATGATTTGACATTGTAGCAAAGAATTAATCCGGGCCCGGTAGTAAACGTTTACGATTAAATCTATAGAGCAGTGCAACGGGCGACTTGGCTGCGCACCAGATATAGCCAAGAGTACGGGAATTCAGAGTGCGCCACGGAAGCTCACAGGTACGGACGAAAGGAACATTTCGCTGTACGTCTTGTCCCCTCCAAACACGCGCTGACTGCGCCACACTCACGATACTCGGTTTCCTTCAAAATGACTAATTCTACATAGTTTGAAAATGTACGAACAATCAAAAAATGGTTCAAATGGCTCTGAGCACTATGGGACTGAACTGCTGTGGTCATCAGTCCCCTAGAACTTAGAACTACTTAAACCTAACTAACCTAAGGACATCACACACATCCATGCCCGAGGCAGGATTCGAACCTGCGACCGTAGCGGGTGCGCAGCTCCAGACTGTAGCGCCTAGAGCCGCTCGGCCACTCCGCCGGCTACGAACAATCGAATGTAGGTCAAAAGTGGTAGTTACTAGACATACGAACAGTCGTAATTAGGATATTACCTCCAGACCTGTGCCCAATTTTTGTTTTTTTCTCTTGTTCCAGGTAAGCCTCCATCGATGATCCACGTCGACAGTAGGAGAGACAATTTCTTTACAACTCCGCGGACATCGTCACAGAGTAAGTCTATGGAGACAATGGTGAATCAGTGTAACGTATTTCGATAGCTTTAGACTCTATGGCATAGTGATTGCAGCATTCTGGACCAATTACGTACATTTGATCGGTTTACCTACACACTCAATAGAAACGTTGACGAACTAGTTCAGAATTATATATCCTTCACAATGAGACAAATCATACACAGTTTCGGCAACTTAGCTGTGCCATCGCTAATAGAACAAATGTGAGAGAAAAAAAAGTGGTCCCTGGGGTACGTGTCTCTTGTCAAGGGAGAGAATTCAAGGCAGGTAGAACATGTTGACGATGGTCTGCTGGACTGTCTGCATCGCTTTCGTGACGAAGTCATCCCAGACGATGAAACCCTAATACTCCATATTCATTACCAAAGAACAGCGCTGTTTTTCCTTGCACAATCAGTGGCCGACTTCAGAGACGTCAGAATTGCGCGGTAACTCATGCTACTTGCATTGACGGTTCAGAAGATTGGACTGCAGGGGTGGAAGAGAATTTGTGGTGTAATAAACCATCGGCAGTGAGATCAGTAGAAACGCAGCATTAGCTCAGGAAAAGATGCTGAAAGAAACTGATAGTCCTTCTCGACCCGTTAACCCCGAGATAAATCGTTCGATAGTTGAAATCGATTTTCATACCGCCTCCGATTATCACTATCGAGTTTCTGCCTGAGCGATTAACGCTCAGCTTCCTAGAGGTTCCGAGATACCGAGATGACCATGCCTCTGAAATTGTTGCAACGACCAACCCGAATGCAAAAAAAAATGTACAAAATTTTGAAAAACACAGCCCTCAGCCGCGAGCACAATTAATTTGTGACCTAGGTTTTGTATTGACTGTAGCAGAGGACACATGACAGCCCCTAGTGGCTTGCAACTCTGTTGCATTTTATTTTAATTCTGACTATCTGATGCTGTCAGGTATGACCGCAGCTTTCGTATTTTTTGGTACGTTATGCTGTAACATTTAGTTTTAATTTTGTACGAAGAAGGTGTCCCTTGTGACACCGAAACCTAGGTCACAAATTAATTGTGTTCGCGACTGAGGCCTGTGCTTTTCAAAATTTTGTATTATACAACAGTCGGTGATTGACAGCCATGTTAAAAACCGCAAAAAATGTTCTGAAATGCAGTGGATCATATATTCATTGGTTTGATTTCGCAAAAGCTGCGTGATTCAGTTCCTTTTATTCAACTGACGACCGATTTCGGGTATCACAACCCATTCTCAAATCAATACTGAGCGACTTTTCCAAAGGTCGAAAGACACTATGCAAAAAATTTCATCTCGCTAGCGGTTATCATAACTGACCCTCTTCTTGCAGCTGTGCGCCGTAGGTAGTGAAGCGTTCCCACTGCTTGGAAAATATCCAAGTCATTCTAGTTTGTAAGATGGTTGGTCAATCAGATGTACAAAATTATAGGCCTATATCCTGACAGGAGTATGTTGTAGGTTTTGGAATAAGTTTGATGGTTGCTTATCACATCTCTGGAGACCTAAACTCTCCTCTGAAGCAATTAAAATGAAACCCGTCAACAGTGACTGAGTGAAACCCACCACAGTCCGTTCGTCCACAAGTCGTAGAAGACAGGAAATATCGCTCCATCCCTCCCTGCCCCGGGTGATGCCGTGTTGCTTGACTTCCAGAAGGCGGTCGTTACAGTATTCACTGCTGTCGTCAAATGAATAAAATAAGAGACCATAGTAGTGGGACTTGACTGAGGATTTGCTAGCAAGCGTAATACAGCGTGCCATTCATAATGGAGTGCAACGTCCAGACGTAAAAGTAATTTCGGGCATACCCTAAGGGCTTGTTAAAGCCCGTTGCTTCTCAAAATATTTATAAATGACCGAGTGGATAACGTTGGAAGGTCTGTCAAACTCTACATGGATGAAAATGCTTATATACAGAGAAGCCACAACACTAGAAAATTATAACGAAACGCCGGAAGGCTTGCAGATGATTGGCGCTCGCTACAGGGAGTGGCAAATATACCGTATCGCGTATAAGTAGCCAGAGAGTCACATCACGTGTGATTACACGATTTCAGAACAAATAAGAGAAACAATCGCCTGCATAGAATATTTAGGAGCCAACATACGGAAATATTTAAAGTGGAACGGCCACATACACTACTGGCCATAAAAATTGCTACACCACGAAGATAACGTGCTACAGACGCGAAATATAACCGACAGGAAGAAGATGCTACGATATGCAAATGATTTGCTTTTCAGAGCATTCACACAAGTCTGGCGCCGGTGGCAACACCTACAACGTGCTGACATGAGGAAAGTTTCCAACCGATTTCTCATACAAACACAGCAGTTGACCGGCGTTGCTTGGTGATACATTGTTGTGGCGCCTCGTGTAAGGAGGAGAAATGTGTACCATCACATTTCCGACTTTGATAAAGGTCGGATTGTAGCCTATCCCGATCGCGGGTTATCGTATCGCGACGTTGCTGCTCGCGTTGGTCGAGATCCAATGACTGTTAGCAGAATATGGAATCGGCGGGTTCAGGAGGGTAAAAAGGAACGCTCTGCTGGATTCCAACGGCCTCGTATCACTAGCAGTCGAGATGACAGACATCTTGTCCGCATGGCTGTAACGGATCGTGCAGCCACGTCTCGATCCCTGAGTCAACAGATGGGGACGTTTGCAAGACAACAAGCATCTGCACGAACAGTTCGACGACGTTTGCAGCAGTATGGACTATCAGCTCGGAGACCATGGCTGCGATTACCCTTGACGCTGCATCACAGACAGGAGCGCCTGCGATGGTGTACTCAACGACGAACCTGGGTGCACGAATGGCAAAACGTCATTTTTTCGGATGAATGCATGTTCTGTTTACAGCATCATGATGGTCGCATCCGTGTTTGGCGACCTCGCGGTGAACGCACGTTGGAAGTGTGTATTCGTCATCACTATACTGGCGTATCACCCGGCGTGATGGTATGGGGTGCCATTGGTTACACGTCTCGGTCACCTCTTGTTCGAATTGACAGCACTTTGGGCAGTGGACGTTACATTTTAGATGTGTTAAGACCCGTGGCTCTACCCTTCATTCGATCCCTGGGAAACCCTACATTTCAGCAGGATAATAGACGATCGCATGTCACAGGTCCTGTACGGGCCTTTCTGGATACAGAAAATGTTTGACTGCTGCCCTGGTAAGCACATTCTCCAGATCTCTCACCAACTGAAAACTTCTGGTCAATGGTGGCCGAGCAACTGGCTCGTCACAATACGCCAGTCACTACTCTTGATGAACTGTGGTATCGTGTTGAAGCTGCATGGGCAGCTGTACCTGTACACTCCATCCAAGCTCTGTTTGACATAATGACCATGCGTATCAAGGCCGTTATTACGGCCAGAGGTGATTGTACTGGGTACTGATTTCTCAGGATCTATGCACCCAAATTGCGTGAAAATGCAGTCACATGTCAGTTCTGGTATAATATATCTGTCCAATGAATACCCGTTTATCATCTGCATTTCTTCTTGGTGTAGCAATTTTAATGGTCAGTAGTGTAAATATAGCAGGTAAGGCAGATTCACTGGATGAATACTCGCGTGAAGCTCACCAGCGAAAGAGGTCGCTTTAAAATACTTGTTTCACCAATTCTCGAATATTGCTCGTCAGTCTGGGTTCCGTGTAGAAACAGAGAAGATTATCTCTGGTTCATGTAGTAAGCGTCGCCGAGACGCTCATCCAACTCCTGTGGCAGACGCTACAAGAGAGGAATTGTGAATCATAAGGGGGGGGGGGGGGGTTACTGTTAAAATTCTGTTACTGTTAAAATTTCTGGGAGAGTCAAAGTATATTGCTTCCTCACACTTACTTGTATATCTCGCGGAAAGAACGTGAAGGTAAAATTAGAGAGATTCGAGCTGATAAGGAGGCTTACCAACATGCCGCAGATGGTCCGCGATTGGCACAAACCAAGGCGGGGGTGTTGACAAAGTGGCAAAGTACCCTCCACCACACACGACAATGTAGTTTACGGTGTATACGTATAGATACAGATATAGCTCTACAAAAGTACTCCAATAATATAGGGATTTTTAAAAATTGAAGCAATACTTGCATTCGAAAGGACGGCGGTTTAAAAGTCCATTCGCGCTTTCAGTGTTACATTTTTCTGTGGCTTTACTAAACCGCGTACGCCGTTTGCCGAGGTGTTTGCTTTGAAGAGCATGTATCTGATTTCTTTCCCCATTCTTGTCCATCCGAGCTTGTGCTCCAACTGTAATGAACTCGTTGTCGACGAGGCGTTAAACACTGTTTTTCCTCGAAGAAAATAAATACCGGCAGCCGTAATTTTATCAGTTATTTTATTCGGCTAACAGTTTCGTTGCCCCATTGGCACCATCTTCAGGTCTTTATACACAAAGCTAGATGAGTCATCTAAACATCTGTGCTATTATAGGGATCACTGATTTCAACTGGTTTCCGTAGATTACTTCTCTGTAGTCGTACCTCTAACGACAACGGTATTTATTTTCTTCAAGCCTTTGACCAGCCGCAGTCCCACTTCATTTACACAAGATGGAAGTTCAGATGCTATTCTGCCTTTTCTTTATAACTATGAGTCGATGCAGATGGATAACAACAGGTAGGTAGCGTAAGTGTCCCTTAGGATGTAAAATAGCAAAGTGACACAGAACAACAACTAACTGCATAGACCAACCGTTGATTTGTTCTGTACGTGTCACGGACCGGGATTTTCCACTTAACGTAAGTCAGCCACAACATGCATTGTGATGTAATGAGATTTAGTCGAGGTTATGAGGCCGCAAGGGGGGCGGGACTACCAATTATCCGGCCGCATGGGCCTTGTTCCAGGGGTAGGCAGCATACCGGTTCTCAAAGGGCGAACCGTTATTAAATCGGTTCCCTGTCTCTTCTGTAGGCACCAAAATTTCATACCCCTGCAAAAAAAAAAGAAAAAAAAAAAAACCTGAATATTGTGGATCAGTTATGAGATATTGACCGCGGCAAGAGAGGAGATGAAAAACGAGACAACATATAGGCATCATTCCATCCGTTCTCTTCGACGCTTCACACCTTCAAATTAAACAGAACGCTAACTTCTTACGTTACACGCACTTAAATGAATCTGCTGTAATCTAGACGTTGTGGGTTCAATGAAGGCTGCTTTAAAAATCCCAAAAGACTTAATACTTCTCTGATCAAAATGGCTTTAACAATATCTAATTTTCAATGAATATTTATTTCTTAGAACGTAACACACTTCTGAAAAGCAATCATTTAGAGCACTTATTAACAAAACGCCAATGGCTATGAATATACTTTGAGGTCAAAAAAGTCGTGCGACATCTCCTAATATAGCGTCGAACTTCCTTTTGCCCGGCGAAGCGCAGCAAATCGACGTGGCATGGACTCAACAAATCGTTGGAAGTCGCCTGCAGAAATACTGAGCCTATAGCCTTCCATAATTGCGAAAATGTCGCCAGTGTAGAATTTTGTGCACGAATTTTCCCTCGATATGCACCATAAATGTTTGATGGGCTGCCAAATCATGAACTTGAATTGCTTAGACTGTTCTTCAGACCAATCGTGAATAATTGTGGCCCAGTAACATGGCACATTGTCATCCATAAAAATTCCTTCGTTGTTTCGGAAAATGAGGTCGGTGGGTGGCTGCAAACGGGCTACAAGTAGTCGAACATACCAATTTCCAGTCAATGATCGTTACACCTGGACCAGAGGACCTAGTCCATTCCATGTAAACACACTGTGGTGTCACCGCCAGACACCACAGTTGCTAGGTGGTAGCTTAAATCGGCCGCGGTCCATTTAGTACATGTCGGACCCGCGTGTCGCCACTGTGTGATCGCAGACCGAGCGCCACCACAAGGCAGGTCTCGAGATACGGACTAGCACTCGCCCCAGTTGTACGACGACTTTGCTAGCGACTACACTGACGAAGCCTTTCTCTCATTTGCCGAGAGACAGTTAGAATAGCCTTCAGCTAAGTCCATGGCTACGACCTAGCAAGGCGCCATTAGCCTTACATAGTTTGATAGTTATCGTATGAAATGTCTCATCAAGAATGCTGTATTCACACAAGGAATAAAAGTTAAGTATTCGAGGAGCTGCATACTTTTCTTGCTATCATTCACTACTTATCCTGTTCCAGAATTCACGCCCGTCTGAGTTAGATAGCGTGCATTTCGGCCTCCTCTATCTACAAGGTGTTGGCACATTTGCCAACACATCACACACCTCACACCGTTATGGAGCTACCATCAGTTTGCGTAATGCCTTTTTGACAATCTGAGTGCGTGGCTTCGTGGGGTCTGCATTACACCCGAACCCTACCATCAGTTATTACCAGATGAAATCGGAACTCATCTGACCAGGCCACAATTTTCCAGTCGTCTAGGACCCATCCGATATGGTCACGAGCCCATGAGAGGCGCTGCAGGCGGTGTCGTGCTGTTAGCAAAGGCACTCACGTTAGACGTCTGCTGGCATAGCCCATTAACGCCAAATTCCGCCGCACTGTCCTAAAGGCCGCGTTCGTCGTAGGTCCCACATTGATTTCTGCGGTTAAGAGAAGGATGTCGGCCACTGTGTTGTCCGTGGTGAGAGGTAAAGCCTGGAATTTGCTATTCTGGACACATTCTTGTCACTGTGGATCTGTGAATATTGAATTCCGTAGCGATTTCCGAAATGGAATGTCCCATTCCTGTAGCTATAATTGCCAGACGGCATTTAATGTCTGTTAATTACCATCGTACGACCATAATCACGTCGAAAACTATTTCACATGAATCGACTGAGTACAAATGACAGATCCGCCAACGCACTGTCCTTTTACATCTTTGTGCGCGATACTACCGCCGTTTTTATGTGTGCGTATCTCTATCTCAAGGCTTCTGTCTCCTCAGTGTATACAGCCGTCACAAAAGCTATTGTGAAGTGGCACTAATAAATGTACCCGACACTAATCGGCTTTTCTATGAATAATCCTCCCTGAATTGTTTCTTCTGACCAAAGAAAGGTGTCTGTGAACTTACTCAACCTATCAGTACTAGCTGAACTACTTTGTCGCTGCTTTGATGAACGATGAAGAAGACGCAATTTTCACTTCTACGAGTGAGGCTGCCACCGTTATATTCCTCTCCTATTTCGTCTACGTTGTGCAGAAAGTATCTCTCCTTATTCCCTGCACATTTCTTCTCGAGAACGTGAAATATGTATAAAATACCAATTCTGGCAGAAACGTGTGTATACAGGGTGATAATTATTGAACTATATGAAATAAAATCATCCTGATTTCTGAATGGTTTACGTTGGGACGTTCAAACTGCACGGTTGGCCGAGGGGAATGATGGGAATTAGTATGCGCTGTATGGTTTGGTTTACCAACCAAGCCCACTTTCATTTGGATGGGTTCTTCAATAAGCAAAGTTGGCGCATTTGGGAGACCGACAACCGCATTTCGCGATCGAGAAGTTTCTTCACTCTCAACAGGTGACCGTGCGATGTGCAACGTCCAGTCACAGAATAATCGCTGCGACATTCCCTGATGGTAATGTGACTACCGAAAATTTTGGGAGATGATTTCATCGCCATTATCCAAAGTGAACCTGATTTCGACAAGACGTGGTTTATACAAGGTGTAGCTCGACTCCATCGAAGCAGGAGAGTGTTTAATGTCCTGGAAGAGCACTTTGGGGACCGCATTCTGCCTCTGGGGTACACAGAGGCCACTGGCATGGCCTCGACTGGCCGTCATGTTCTCCGGAACTGAACACATGGGACTCCTTTCTGTGGGGCTGTATTAAAGGCAAGGTGTACAGCAATAACCCCAAAACTATTGCTGAGCTGAAAACAGCCATTCAGGAGGTCATCGACAGCATCGACGTTCCGACACTTCAGCGGGTCACGCAGAATTTCGCTACTCGTCTGCGCCACATCATCGACTGTGACAGGCATATCGATCATGTCGTAACCTAAATCAGAATATCAGTAGTGACGTTTGCATGTTGAATAATGTGTGTGCACGTCGTAGTTTGTAACTAATTTGCGGTTTTTTCATATAATTTAATAATTGTCACCCTGTAGATATACACATTTATTCATACAGGCTGCATTACGGCAATGAAGGTGTAAAGATCCCAGATTAACGTAACGCGCAGTTGTTTGATCCGATTAATAATATGCATTCCAACTCATGCTAATAACAAAGTCATTAATCTGTTTGACGAAGTTGTCTATCAATAGACCCTTTATGCTTCTCCTAAACCGTTCTTTGTTAGTAGGTAAACTTTTCATGGCTGAAAGCAAGTTATTCAAAATGCGTGTTCCTGAATAATGAACAAGTTTCTGAACCTATTTGCCTTTACATATTTATGTAGACCATTCTTTTCTCTAGAAGTGAGTTGCTAATTGAAAAAGAAATATATTAATTATGAAAAATCTGATTAGTGAATAAATTTTGGGGCAAGCAGTATTCAGTCCTCGAAAATGCGTCTGCAAGACGTTCTTCAATTCACACCACAAATCATTCTGTTCACACGCCTTTGGACTATGATCTTGGAGAACGGCACTAAAACATTCAAGCTGGTTGCAACAACATGCGTCCTCCCTAGTCGCTCCATACGCAGCAGGATCTGTTGATATGTTACTGTAGAACTGAGACTGAGTTCCTCAGACGACCGAAAATGGTTCAAAAGGCTCTGAGCACTATGCGACTCAACATCTGAGGTCATCAGTCCCCTAGAACGTAGAACTTCTTAAACCTAACTAACCTAAGGACATCACACACATCCATGCCCGAGGCAGGATTCTAACCTGCGACCGTAGCGGTCGCGCAGTTCCAGACTGAAGCGCGTAGAACCTCTCGGCGCCTCAGATGATCGCCTGGTACACAGGCGTCTGAACTTAGCTCTCCTGAAATAGCAATGACACGTGGATGTCCGCAGTTTCCTCTACTATTACGCGAAGGCAGCTGCCTCAAATGAGACATAGGGAAGACCAAATGCCTCGTGATCAATAGACATATACAGGGTGAGTCACCTAACGTTACCGCTGGATATATTTCGCAAACCACATCAAATAATGACGAATCGATTCCACAGGCCGAACGTGAGGAGAGGGGCTAGTGTAACTGATTAATACAAACCATAAAAAATGCACGGAAGTATGTTTTTTAACACAAACCTACGTTTTTTTAAATGGAACCCCGTTAGTTTTGTTAGCACATCTGAACATATTGACAAATACGTAATCAGTGCCGTTTGTTGCATTGTAAAATGTTAATTACATCCGGAGATATTGTAACCTAAAGTTGACGCTTGAGTACCACTCCTCCGCTGTTCGATCGTATGTATCGGAGAGCACCGAATTACGTAGGGATCCAAAGGGAACGGTGATGGACCTTAGGTACAGAAGACACTGGAACAGCACATTACGTCCACATGCTAACACCTTTTTATTGGTCTTTTTCACTGACGCACATGTACATTACCATGAGGGCTGAGGTACACGTACACACGTGGTTTCCGTTTTCAATTACGGAGTGGAATAGAGTGTGTCCCAACATGTCAGGCCAATAGATGTTCAATGTGGTGGCCATCATTTGCTGCACACAATTGCAATCTCTGGCGTAATGAATGTCGTACATGCCGGTGTACATCTGGTGTAATGTCGCCACAGGCTGCCACAATACGTTGTTTCATATCCTCTGGGGTTGTAGGCACATCACGGTACACATTCTCCTTTAACGTACCCCACAGAAAGAAGTCCAGAGGTGTAAGATCAGGAGAACGGGCTGGCCAATTTATGCGTCCTCCACGTCCTATGAAACGTCCGTCGAACATCCTGTCAAGGGTCAGCCTAGTGTTAATTGCGGAATGTGCAGAGTTACCATTATGCTGATACCACGTACGTCGACGCGTTTCCAGTGGGACATTTTCGAGCAACGTTGGCAGATCATTCTGTAGAAACGCGATGTATGTTGCAGTGCTCTCCGATACACACGATCGAGCAGCGGAGGAGTGGTACTCAAGCGTCAACTTTAGGTTACAATATCTCCGGATGAAATTAACATTTTACAATGCAACAAACGGCACTGATTACATATTTGTTTATATGTTCAGATGTGCTAACAAAACTAACGTGGTTCCATTTAAAAAAACGTAGGTTTGTGTTAAAAAACGTACTTCCGTGCATTTTTTTATGGTTTTGTATTAAACAATTACACTAGCCCCTCTCCTCACGTTCGGTCTGTGGAATCGGTTCGTCAGTATTTGATGTGGTTTACGAAATATATCCAGCGGTAACGTTAGGTGACTCACCCTGTATATATGCAGCAGGGAGAGTCAACCCAGAGGAGCAATATATCGAATTTTTCGCACACTCAAAATGCAACGTTTGCTGATTAACTGGAAGATGGGATTACAGTCGTATCGGGATCAGAGTCGAGTGTACTCGAAGCAGCTACAGTATGAAGAAGAATATAGTTTGCAATTGCGACTATAGCAAGGTTTGAAGCAGTTATTTGGCCAGCTGGTACTCATCCCACATACGAGGTACGAACAAACAGAAAAAAGTTATAGTTATTGTTTACAGAGAATGATATTCTTGCTTAACAAATATCAAAACTGAATTATTTAACTGTAGTAGAGTATATATAGGCGTGTGTTGCGTCGATGTTTACACATGAAACCACACAAAATTCAGCTACTGAAGCTCTTCGTGGAGGTGACAAATTACAACTTGCAGAGTTCCGTAATCTCGTTCTTGGAAAGATGGAGGACGACAGTTCTCTTCCACACTTAGTGTTTAGTAACGAGATAACATTCCATTTATATGGAAAGGTGAACCCTCATAATATGAGAATATGGGGTCCGGAACAACCACATGAAGATGTACAGTGTGAGAGGTACTCTCCAAAATTTAATGCATTTTGTTCCGTTCACGGAGTAGGTATAAGGTCAAGTTTTCTTTGCCGAGAACACTGTTACAGGAAGCACACATCTCGATATGCTTGAGAACTTCCTTTTCCCATAGTTGGAGACTGATTCGATGGACTTCATTTACTGACAGAATGGAGCACCGCCACACCATCGTCTGGAAGTGCGGGAGTTTTTAAATCAAAGTAGTGCGGGACGATGGATGGGTCGCATTGGACCAAGTGATGTAGCCTTACATAACTGGTTTCCAAGGTCACCGGACCTGACTGTATGTGATTATTTCTTGTGAGGATTTATAGAAGACTCTGTTTATTTGCCCCCGTTACCAACAACAATGAATGAATTGAGACATCGCATAACAGCAACTGTGGAAGCTGTAACTCAAGACATGCTCGCCGCATTATGGGAACAATCTGAATGCCGCGTTGACATATGTCGTGCATCTTAAGGTGGCATGTTGAACACCTATGAAAAGGTATGAAAAAAAGCTTTTTGAGTTTCCAGTTTATCAAAAAACAAAATTCATTATATATGGTTTTTAGTTTCAGAAATATAGACGCGCCTACGCTGTAGTAGATAATCAAATGCTCTTTTACCATGTTTGAGCAACTTGCAGTCCATTGTTTTTAACTATGGATTACTTTGTGGCAGAATTGTCACATATTGCTTTGCTATAATAGATAAAATGGGTAGTCTAATGTTCTGTGCTAGCGGGAGGTGAATAGTTCGCACCTTCTGGAGTAAGATTCGTCAATTTCTCTTCCTGGAGGAAAGGTTGAGGGGATATGCGTAAGCCCAGAGTAACCTCAACACTTTGAATACGGTACTGCTGAAGACCTACTGTTGCGCTGCTGGTTCGCGGAACTCCTGAGCCACAAAGTGGCTGGTTTCCGTTGTCAGGTCCATTCAGTGTTGCTGGTGTGACGAATCAGTATTTTCTGTTGGTGTTTGGAAACACTCGACACCGATAGACTGGCGTTTTCAGTGTGGGAAATTCCAGAATCTCACGGTCCGGATGATATAAACCAATTAGACTGGTAATCAGCATAGGCGCCGTGGGGTCAATGTATGAACCAAGGTGTGACGACACAGCGTATACAGGGTACCAACCACTGGCCCTGAGGCCAAACGTCGAGAGACAGAGGAACCGGGTCGCAGCTTGGTGCAGTTTTCAAAAATGTTCAAATGTGTGTGAAATCTTATGGGACTTAACTGCTAAGGTCATCAGTCCCTAATCTTACACACTACTTAACCTAAATTATCCTAAGGACAAACACACACACACACATGCCCGAGGGAGGACTCGAACCTCCGCCGGGGCCAGCCACACAATCCATGACTGCAGCGCCGTAGACCACTCGGCGGTGCAGTTTTCGTTGAATCGTTCGAGTAAGTGTCGCTTTTTAGCGTTAGCACCATCTTTGCTCCGAGCAGCCCACAATTTTTGAGACTATTTCCACAACTTGAGTCAGTTTTCAATGTTTCACTTCTTTTCGATTTTGCATCCAGGTTTAACTTGCGTTTGCAAGCTGCTCAGATTTTGGAATGTCAGTCAGTTTTACAGCAATTTTCTGTTGAATTAGAAGTATCCACCATTTGTTAGCAGAACAGCGTGTCCCAAGTGAGCTTTGCGCAGGCAATCACTTATTGTAGTTTTGAGCATGCCAGCATGCATTCCATTGTGGAATATAATTTTTTAAATTTTTTAGAGGTAACTTTTCTTTCATCAAGCTACAAGAAGACAACCACTCTGGTCACAATTACGAGAAAATATTCATTTAATTGTGAAGCGATTTAGAGAAATCCAGTGTATGAAGGAATTGATTTGTTTTTCTCCTTTTCTTTAGTCCTACAGGAAATTTGGTCAGGCAAGCCACAAATAACAAATATGACCGATTCGTTCTGCATAACTAAATTGAGCATTCCCTTATAAAGCAGGAGCCCCTGCACGTAATAATATATGTGTGGTAGAAAATTTAATTAATTTACATACCAAACGATTGATGAAAATTGCTCTCATTTATATTTAACAGTTTTGGAATCACAGAGGAATTTCAATTACGGTGATTAGCGATTTACTGGGTTAAAGTAATATAAATATCACGCTAGTTTGCTTATCGTTTGTGTGTTGAGCACATAAGTGTGGGCCGGCCGTGGTGGCCGAGCGGTTCTAGGCGCTTCAGTCCGGAACCGCGCGACTGCTGCGGTCGCAGGTTCGAATCCTGCCTCGGGCATGGATGTGTGTGGTGTCCTTAGGTTAATTAGGTTTAAGTAGTTCTAAGTTCTAGGGGACTGATGACGTCAGAAGTTAAGTCCCATAGTGCTCAGAGCCATTTGAACCACATAAGTGTGGTAGGCGGACAGCACTCTCCACTGCCAAGATCCAGCACGTCACACGCTCACACGCACAGAACGACTGACACACGGTTCACGTTTCAACTTTTCTCTGCACGAAGGAGAGCGATTTGGATAGTGACGCAGGTTACTGTTCCCCATGCAGTAAAAGTGGAATGATTATTTCAGTACACCGAGCGAGGTGCAGTTGTAAAGATTTTCGAGAGAAGGAGCGTTCGAATCCCCATCCCAACATCCAAATTTATGTTTTCTGTGGTTCTCCAAATCGCCTGAAGTGAATGACGGGTAGTGCCTTTGAAATGGAGATGGACTAGCATGTGTTCCGTCTTTAGTGACTTCATCGTCCTTCCTTTCCTTTGGGTTTCTTCACTTGATGGCAAAGACTTTACGTCTATATTTTGCCACCTCAAGAACGTTTGTGTGGACTAGTCGAAATTAATACTTATCGGTAAATAGTGTGGTACCTTCAGCCAGTTTTGGAGAGACCATTGTCGTCACACTTTTTTCTGGCTTTATATTGTGGCACGTTTAAGGCTGAGGGGGAAGCACCGCCATTTTAATTTTTTAAGTGTTGGTTTGCAGGCGTCCAAGGAAGGCTTGAAAAGAATCTCCTAACTGTCCGCTTAATGTCGGCCAGTCACAAGGGTCATCGGCATACCTGTAAGCGCTATAGCGTAAACGTCTGAATCAATAAGTGGCGACACAGCTTATACAGTGTAACAGCCTCTGGGCAGTTAATGGGTCGTTTTGGCAGGCTTCCCCTGCGTTTTAGTGTGTTAAGAGAAATTCTTGGTTGTGACTGTGGCGAAAATACAGAATCTTCCCCTCCGAGTAGTGGCTTTCTGGGAGTGGAGATGGAGTCGAAGAGTCAGTGCGGGAGGGTGACTGTTTAACTGCCTGTGTTCGTGTTGTAATTAGTCTAATCTTCTCTTCGCGGCAGTCCTTAGAGCGCTGCGTAGCGAGCTGATACACGTTTCTAGCTTTATCAGCTGAAATGTGCAGCTTGCAGGGATCATTGCTGTGAGTGTGACGTGCTGGGGCTCGGTAGTGGAAAGTGTTATCTCGCCGCAGCACCCAGGTATGAAGACAGATATAAGCCTTATATCGGCTTAACTCAGCAAATTGCTAATCACAGTAACTGAAAAAGCTCTGTGATTTCAAGGATGTATTGAATGCAAATGAGAACAGTTCTCATTAAACTTTTTCATACAAATTAATTAAATTGCATGACACAAATGTCTACTTCCATTTAGGGCCACCTGTCTTACAACGGAAGAACGTCACAGTAAGAGCACAGTTCAGTTATGTAGAAGAAATCCGTCGTATTTGATATTTACTGAGCGTCGGCTAATCTGAACTGTTGTAGGACGATAAAAAAGGGGGAGATACAAAATTATTTTAAACAATGCATTTATTGTTTATAAATTTCAGCACTATTAAAACTGATACAGAAATGATTGATTACTTGAAGCTCAATGAAAGAGCAATAATCTCTGAGAAATATAACAAATTACGCTGAATGAAAAAAATCGCAACACCAAGAATTATTAATATCGATTAATGAAATTTCAGGAATACGTCTGTCAAGGTAAAGTATTAGGAAGTGATTAACGTTACAAGCTCACAGGTTAACGTAAGCACAGATAAGCCTTTGAAAATGTGAAATGCAGGTCCATTAATAATCAGTGTAGCCACCAGAATGTTCAAAGCAAGCACGCCGACGTGGATGCACTGTGTTGCGCAGGTGTCGGATGCCAGTTTTTGCTATGGAGTTCCATTCATGTTGGACTTGGTTGGTCAATACAGGGACGGTTGAAGCCGTTTTCGAATGACACTAGAGTTGTCGTCAGATGATGTCCCATGTGTGCTAGATTGGAGACAAATCTGATGATCGAGTAGGCCAAGCAACATGTTGACACTCTGTGGAGAACGTTGGGTTAAAACAGCGGTATGTGGCTGAGCGTTAACCTGTTGGAAAACACCCCCTGAAATGCAGTTAATAAAAGGCAGCACGAAAGGTCGAATCACCACGCTAACGTGCAGTTTTGCAGTCAGGATGCGTGGGATAACCACAAGAGTGCTCCAGCTGTCATACGAAGTCGATACCTTGACCATAGCTCCAGGTGTAGGTCCAGTGTGTGTAGCCCGCAAACATGTTGGTTGGAGGCCCTTAGCTGGCACGGAGACTGTTGTGTTGGCAGAAGAGCCAACACCGTGTTACTAGTGGTGGCCGAAATGCACGCGTTTTAGCTCACGCAGGCTGGCGTGAGGAGGGAAGAACAATACTGACGTGAGGTCTGGACCATGGCAAGGAGAATTCCGAAAACGGACGTAATTAGTTTGATACTTAACTTTAACCCATTAATGATGAACGTTGTTCTTGACGGTACATGATTCACAATATTATCTGTTCAGAATACATTCTAGTAACTGAATATGGCGCCTTGCTAGGCCGTAGCAAATGGCGTAGCTGAAGGCTATGCTAAACTGTCGTCTCTGCAAATGAGAGCGTCTGTAGACAGTGAACCATCGCTAGCAAAGTCGGCTGTGGAATTGGGGCGAGTGCTAGGGAGTCTCTCTAGACTAGACCTGCCGTGTGGCGGCGCTCGGTCTGCAGTCACTGATAGTGGCGACGCGCGGGTCCGACGTATACTAACAGACCGCGTCCCATTTAAAGGCCACCACCAAGCAAGTGTGGTGTCTGGCGGAGACACCACAGAGACATAACCAGATTTCATCAGAAAACACAACAGACCGCCACCTTGCCCACCAGTGAGATCTCGCTTGATATCGCTGAAGTCGCAAATGCTGATGGTTTGGGATCAGCGGAATGCACGATACAGGGCGTCTGGTTCGGATTGTCCTTGAAGCAACCGATTTATGTCACTGTGGAAGCCATTGGAAATCTACGGTAGAAATGGTAATGGCATGTACAATACTAAGTATCCTCTGGCGTGTGCATCTGTATAACAGTACTTTCTCTATCGTTTCACTCTGAAAAGCAAATGGGAAAAATAAACACCTAAATCATTCCGTTCATCTCTGAAAAGCAAATCGAAAAAATAAACACCCAAATCTTTCGGTGGAGTCTCAATTTTATCATGATGGTCATTTTCTTTATGTAGGTGGATGTCATCGAACTATTTTGACATTCGGAGGAGAAAGTTGATGAAGTTTTGTGAAAAGTTTTCGCGCAACGAGAAAGGCTTTTGTTTTAATCATTGTCATGCCAACCCGCTAATCAAATCCGTGACACTGCGGGATTGGTATGTACTAGGATGTGGTGAAAAGTAATGCCTCCGAATTTATTCTGTTCCCAATATCGTTGAGGTATTACGCGTCATGTATGTTACTCGGTCGACTTCCTGCTTCAGCAACCCTCTGAATTGTAGCGTGTAACTTGGCGGTGCGTAACCTAACTATGTCGGTGCGTGAGAAAGAGCGTGCTGTAATCGAATTTCTAACCACAGAAAATGCGCCTGCATTAGAAATCTTCAGAAGAACAAAATTGTTTATAGTGATGGATACCTCGACATCAGTAATGTGTGCTACTGGGTTGTTCGTCTGGTAATGAAAGAAACGGTGGTGCTAACCTCAACGAGTGTGACAGAGCTCGGAGTGTTTCAGGAACCTATAGAACACCTTTGAGGACTTCACTTTGGTAGTAAAGGAGCGGAATTAGCAGAAATGAGGTTGTGACTCCGTCACCAAGTCAAACGCTCTGCAGTCACGGTATCAACAAACTGGTCTCTCGGACGGTATAAACGTGTACGTCGCCAGGGTGACTATGATGAGAAATAAATATGTAGAGATGAAGAATAGAGATATAGAGATGTGGAATGTTAATTAAGCTTCTCTTATTTAAAAAAAACTTAAAGAGTTTTCACATGAAGCAATTCGGAGCCGTTATTTTCCAGCACGCCCTCATAAATATACACTTTAGACAGAAATCGGAAGCACCACAGCCAACTCAAAAAAGAAAAAGTTTGCTGCAATAGCTGACTATTAATTCTTTCATATGTAACTGGGTTTACTTCAGAAAAGTTCTTATTTGGAACATGCCGTAACTATTTTCTCAGTAATAAACGGAGACTACAGTTCTCCTTCAGGATAGCGAAGGCGGTTATCACTGAGACAAGCAGGTTTTATTTACATCGGTTCTTTTAGTCTCCAGTTTAGACTGACTGTTAAAATCATTCAAATTAACTGGTTTGTGAAATAACCGACCTTCGGTTTGCTTACAGTGATAAACGTAGACTTCGAACAATGACTGACAAGCTCTAATGAAGGCGAAGGAATAGGACATCGCGATCGATAAGAAGTTGAGGCTGCGACAGAAATCTGTCTGCGGCAAAGATTGTAAAGGTGCAAGAGACGGGCGCGGCGACAGCGAGAGCGGAAGATCACAGGTTGTTGAGTTACCTGCATAGTCACTAATGATTGGCGTAAATTTTTCACTATGAAGCAGCTACATATTAAGCGTTCAATTATTAATCCAGGTTTATTGCACGCCAATAAAATTATTGGTGTGTCTATCCAAGTTACTTCTCTTTGCAGGAACATTGTGGATTTTTTAATCCTTATATGGTGTCGCAAGTTTGTTGTGCTTCCTCTCGTTTTCAATCTTTTAAAGCAAATGGAGCATTACACTTCATGGTACCGCACTCAGTAAACGACTTCCACAAATGAGGGACGACACCATTCTGTAATACTACTGATGCCCGAAGACGATAGCAAGGAACTATCGAGTACGCCAGATGCGCGCAGGTCTTGTACACTGCATGTTCACACGTACTGCTAGTAGGTCACACCACACGGCAACAGGAACCTTATTGTCTCTACAATGCTGTATCGATTCTTATGTCATGCCACGTGTTTGTTGTTAATTTGAAACTGTAGATATTCTTATTAAAATAGGACTGGATAGACATTACTCACATTTAAAAGAAAAAAGTTTTATTTAAAACCAAAAGATTTTACACTGCTGTTAAGAAAAAAATCAGGTTTTCGCTCGGTTATTACTAAAAAATAAAAAAAACTATTATAACTTAGAGAAAAATTAATTCCGAAAAATACCGGTTATTCAAAGCTTAAATACCGGTATTAGTTTCCGTGCCTAGTGCAGTATGGAACTCAACAGGCGGAAAGAAAAATGCAGCACCCATAAGGAGTTGAGCGACATAAATGAAAGATGATAGGCGTGTTTCTACATCTGAAAGATGACGTCTATTCAGATTTCACACCGGTGGCATAACAGTGGCGCTAGTAGTGCCACTATGAGGATGGAAATCAGGTTTGCTTTAAATACGCGCTGTAACAATCGTGAGCGTTACTTACCTTTGATGTTGGACGTGATGAGTTGATATTAAAGAAGTATGCCTTTAATTCGACAAAAACTTTATTATCAATATCTCAATGAGTTTGAATGAGGTCGTGTAATAGGGATAAGGGAAGCAGGATGTTAGTTCTGTGATTTTGCAGAAGAACGTGGCAGGAATGTAGTCGTTGTACATGACTGCCGGCAGCGGTGGTCGATAGAATGTACGGTCACAAGAATATCGGGCTCTGGGCGGCCACGTGGGACTATCGAGAGTGCAAGCTAACATCCCAAAGATGTTCGGGCTCACATGCGGTTCCTCTTCGTTGAAATGTCTTGGCTCAAACTCGTCTAGGAGTTGAACCTCACGTGTCGCATTACACGCCCTAAACTAGATACTTGTGACCCTTTGGTTAAATTGTCTGGCTGATGGCAAGTTTGCGAAGTACAAAGTTAGTATAATATATAATAACAGTAATAATAATATCGGGAACTAAATTAACGACCCATAAATCATGTAGGCCACACAGTTGCGACTTGGTAGGAATAATGTTTATTCAGAAAGCAAACTAATAGCAAAGGTTGTCGTATTTAGAGTTACTGTTACACTCGAGCGTATATCCATATGATACAGTTCGATCCTTCATGAGTCCAATACTCCACCTCGTAATTTACACGAAAAGTGAGAGTTTACACCAGGCGCGCGGCTGCTCACTTCTCAGAGACTAAGTCCCGCGATATCACATAACGCGAAATTTTGTAAATCGTGTCAGTCCCTAGCTGCCTAAAGACCGACTGTCCACTTTCGCGTCTCAGTCCGAAATGTCCCCTTTGGTTTCTAGACCAGAACTGTCCACTTTGGTGTCTCCAGCAAAACTGACTCTTTGCCCGTCCCCTGCCGCGTTTCCCGCGCGCCGAGTATCCTCGCTCAACTGACTACGGCAGTTCCGTCTCCTGAGGCCGTCCATCCGATTGGCTACAGCTTATTCTACATTATTTTACATTTTAACATATTTAAATAATCAAAGCTTGACCACTTTCACGTTCTAAATAAAGGAACAATAATATCCGTTTTTAAATAGTGCCGGCCTGGGTGGCCGAGCGGTTCTAGGCGCTACAGTCTGGAACCACGTGACCACTGCGGTCGCAGCTTCGAATCCTGCCTCGGGCATGGATGTGTGTGATGTCCTTAGGTTAGTTAGGTTTAAGTAGTTCTAAGTTATAGGCGACTGATGACCTCAGAAGTTAAGTCCCATAGTGCTCAGAGCCATTTGAACCATTTGTTAAATACATTTACATAAAACCAATACATTTTCCTTCTTAACTTTGAATGTCACGTCCAGTGGCCTTGCACCAATGTGCTTTCTGATAAATAGAGAACAAAGGTAACTATTATGTACTAAACTTTACAACAAATATTCTATTACATGATTATTCAATAGGGTGTCATGCTGTCATCGTTGAATGTGTTTAGTGTGGAGGAAACAATGATCTGATGCTTGACTGAAAATACTGATAATTTCAATTTACTGTATCTTTTAAACAAATAGAGTTACAAAGTTGATATTTACATTTAAATGTCATTTAAATGATGCGTTTCTATATGAAATGTCGATCGTTATGATTGACCAAAGCGTTCAGATTTTTACCATTCACGTCTTTGTTACAAAACTTGTTAATTTCACTTTACAGTAAATCACACACTATTAAAGATATGATCAACTTTCAAGTTTTTTTGGGACCACCATGAAATTTTATGAAGGATGGTGGATTAAAATTGCTGTGGCTTCATTCCGTGAAGTACTACAGAATTAAATAGTTTTCATAAATGTTTATGGCCGATCTTAGGTCCACCGTATTTAACACTGCTACGTCTCTCTGGCCACAAATGGTTTCTGGGGGGCTTCCCTACGACGTAGATTCTCATCTGTCTCACTCGCACACTACAGCGCCTAGGCCTCATTCAGCACAATAGACACCTGTGAATTTCTCCTTCTCGTGACGAATCTGCGCTCTTTGTGGCACACGTTCCTGGAGGACAGTTTTTTTTTTTTGACAATTCCTGAGGGTTGAATCTTTCGGCCATATACTTAAATGAAAGCGAAATGCTCGTTAACTCACAAGAGGGAAGACCATCGTGTCTGACGTATGGCTCTGGCTCATAGCATTAGATCTGCAGCAAGCAGCAATCTGAGGAGCAGCTGTCACTATACTGACACGATGAACCGTTACAGATAGGTTTCTTCAAGGACAGGTCCGAGCCAAACTCCCTGTACGGTGCGTTCAACTGATCCCGAAACAGCACCATTTGCACACTTCCGTGGTGCCAAACGAGAACTCGTTGGAGGCTAGGTGGATGTCTGACGTGTTTTCTGGTGAAGGCTGGCTCTGTCCCGGCGCCAATGGTGGTCGTGTGGTGGTTAGAAGGAGGCCAGTTGAGGGTCTGTAACCAATCCGTGTCCGTGCTAGACACTCAGGACCTACATCTGGAGTTACAGCTTCGTGCGATATTTCGTACGAAAGCAGGAGCACTCTCGTGGTTATATCACGCACCCTGACTGCAAATTTCTACGTCAGTCTTGTGACTCGACCTGTTGTGCTGTCATCCGTGAAAAACATTCTAGGGTGTTTTCCAACAGGATAACGCCCGCTCGCATACCGCTGTTGTAAATCAGCGTCCTCTGCAGTGTGTAGACATGTTGTCTTGGCCTTCTCGATCCGTTTCTAATCTAGCCTATACGCGATGTCATCGGACGATAACTCCAAAATTGACAATCAGCATTAACCGCCCTTGTATTGACCCAGCAAGTGCAACAGGCGTGGAAGTCCATCCCGCGCACCGGTATGCGGCACCTTTACAAAACAATGCATTCGCGTTTGGCTGCTTGCGTTCAACATTCCAGCGGTTGGACTGGTTATTGACGTACGAGGGTCACTCCAAAGGAAATGCACACTATTTTTGTAAAAATACAGTTTTCACTCTGCATGTGTGAAAGTTTTACATTGTGTAGAATCATCCATCCCGCTTCTTTTCAAACTTAGTTCAGCCTGAAACTTCCTGGCAGATTACAACTGTGTGCCCGACCGAGACTCGAACTCGGGACCTTTGCCTTTCGCGGGCAAGTGCTCTACCATCTGAGCTACCGAAGCACGACTCACGCCCGGTACTCACAGCTTTACTTCTGCCAGTACCTCGTCTCCTACATTCCAAACCTGTTCCCGTGAGTGCCGCCGTCACAGCATATCTTCAAGATGGCTGCGACAATTGACGTTCGTCAGAAGCAACGTGCTGTCATAGAATTCCTGTGCTGTGAAAACGAGACAGTGGGAAACATCCACAAGAGGTTGACAAAGGTGTATGGAGATGCTGCTGTCGATCGCAGTACAGTTAGTCGGTGGGCAAGCAAGTTACGTGATGAAATGGCTCAAATGGCTCTGAGCACTATGGGACTTAACATCTGAGGTCATCAGTCCCCTAGAACTTAGAACTACTTAAACCTAACTAACCTAAGGACATCACACACATCCATGCCCGAGGCAGGTTTCGAACCTGCGACCGTAGCGGTCACGCAGTTCCAGACTGTAGCGCCTAGAACCGCTCGGCCACTCCGGCCGGCATGACTCCATCATTTTTCACCAGAGACGAAGAGGCAATCAGTGGAGTGGCATCATGCAAATTCACTCAAGAAAAAAAAAATTCAAAACCATACCTTCTGCTGGAAAAGTTATGGCTACGGTGTTTTTCGATTCCGAAGTACTCTTGCTTATGGACATCATGCCAAGCGGAACCACCATAAATTCTGATGCATATGTGACGACACTGAAGAAACTTCAAGCTCTACTGAGTCGTGTTCGACCACATCGGCAAGAAGCAGTATGTTTTGCTGTTGCACGGCCACATGTCAGTCAAAAAACCATGGAAGCGATCACAAAACTCGGATGGACAACACTGAAACACCCGCGTTACAATCCTGAACTGGCTGCATGTGACTATCATCTCTTTGGGAAACTGAAAGACTCTCTTCGTGGAACAAGGTTTGCACGCTGCAAAACTGTGGATCCTACAGATTGGTCCAGAATTTTACCGTGCAGGTATACAGGCGCTGGTTCCAAGATGGCGTAAGGCAGTTGAGCGGAATGGAAATTATGTGGAGAAATGAAAATATTGTTCCTAAAGGATGTATCTACACACTGTAAGACTTTCAAACATGTAGAATAAAAGATGTTGTTGTTGTTGTGGTCTTCAGTCCTGAGACTGGTTTGATGCAGCTCTCCATGCTACTCTATCCTGTGCAAGCTTCTTCATCTCCCAGTACCTACTGCAACCTACATCCTTCTGAATCTGCTTAGTGTATTGATCTGGTGGTCTCCGTCTACGATTTTTACCCTCCACGCTGCCCTCCAATGCTAAATTTGTGATCCCTTGATGCCTCAAAACATGTCCTACCAACCGATCCCTTCTTCTAGTCAAGTTGTGCCACAAACTTCTCTTCTCCCCAGTCCTATTCAATACCTTCTCATTTGTTACGTGATCTACCCACCTTATCTTCAGCATTCTTCTGTAGCACCACATTTCGAAAGCTTCTATTCTCTTCTTGTCCAAACTATTTATCGTCCATGTTTCACTTCCATACATGGCTACACTCCATACAAACACTTTCAGAAACGACTTCCTGACACTTAAATCTATACTCGATGTTAACAAATTTCTCTTCTTCAGAAACGATTTCCTTGCCATTGCCAGTCTACATTTTATTTCCTCTCTACTTCAACCATCATCAGTTATTTTACTCCCTAAATAGCAAAACTCCTTTACTACTTTAAGTGTCTCATTTCCTAATCTAATTACCTGAGCATCACCCGACTTAATTCGACTACATTCCATTATCCTCGTTTTGCTTTTGTTGATGTTCATCTTATATCCTCCTTTCAAGACACTGTCCATTCCGTTCAACTGCTCTTCCAAGTCCTTTGCTGTCTCTGACAGAATTACAATGTCATCGGCGAACCTCAAAGTTTTTACTTCTTCTCCATGAATTTTAATACCTACTCCGAATTTTTCTTTTGTTTCCTTTACCGCTTGCTCAATATACAGATTGAATAACGTCGGGGAGAGGCTACAACCCTGTCTTACTCCTTTCCCAACCACTGCATCCCTTTCATGCCCCTCGACTCTTATAACTGCCATCTGGTTTCTGTAAAAATAAAAGATGGATTAAAAGAAATAGTGTTGATTTTTTTTGGAGTGACCCTCGTACTGGCAATTCACATTTGCGAATTCTTGTATCGCACTTGCCCCAGTTATCTTGCGATGTTAATCACTTAAATACGTTATCGACACAAATGCATTCCTGAAATTTCCTTACACTTCATTAATTATCTTTTGGTGTTGGGATTTTTTCTGTCAAGTTACTTTATTGTTAAGGATGGTAGCGACCGGAGAAGAAATATTAGTGACCTGACGGCTTCCGACTTTTACAGAGATGCCGAACTGAAGCGCGCGTACTCCGTCAGAGCTCGCGTTCCTCGGGAAGGCCTACCCTGCAAGCTGCCGCGGAAACACTCGCCCGCCCTGCTCGTCTCCCCCCCCCCCCCCCCCCCCACCCCTCCCCATGCTCCTCCCGATGCCGTTTGCTGCAGACACGCAGAAAGAGACGATAGGCGCCAGCTCTCCTATCGACGGCAGGCGTCGGAATACATTTGTCGGGGCGCGGCACGCAAATTGCCGATAAAGACGAGCGAGCGGTGCGGGCCGCGTCAGCTGCAGTCCTGCCGGGCCGCCGCTGTTTGTCTTACCGCGTCAGCACAATTAGCCGCAGGCAGCGCCATCGCCGCTCCTAATTGTAAGTCAATACGACGGCGCGGGCTGCGGGCAGCGCGCAGAAAAACACTTCCTGTGCTGCGCTGTGCTGCTGTGCTGCGCCGTGACGCCCCCTGCCCCTGTACCGCGCCTTCTCGTCGCGGCGAGCGCCCAGCTGTCCACCTGCCGGGCTGCCGGGCTGCCCACCTGGTCACCGGCCGCATTCCCGCCCGCCATTCCTTGCCGCGCCGCGCCGCTCGCGCTCAGTCAATACGCGCTCCTTTCGCGTCTTGCGCTACGTGACAAATTTGTCCAATAAGAGGCGGCCACCTGCGAGCCGCAAATAACCCGACACTGGACCGCCGCGACTTCACGACCAGACGCCGCAGCGTCCGGGCTTCATTCGTTGCAGGTGCCCGCGCCGCAGCACGTAACTAGGAGTAGGGTCGGCGGTTGTCGCTGAAACAGCCGGTTTTCCGGTTATATCGGTATTTTCCATGCCAGTTTAACCTGAATATTAAAGCAGCTCAAATTATCCGGTTTCTGAAACATCCGAGTTTCGATTTGTTATTCCTATTATTTCCTATAATAAACGTGGAAAACGAAGATTGAAAAATTAGACTAAATTTTATGGCGCATGGAATAAAAATATTAAATTAAATAGGCAAAGAAATGAAAACTCTCTCCCTCCACTGTTCATTGATTTCTCGAAAGGTGATAGGTGGTTGAATACTACAAAAATTATTATTCGCGTAATCGGGTATCATACTGCGGTGTCACCGCCGGACACCACACTTCCTAGGTGGTAGCCTTTAAATCGGCCCCGGTCCGTTAGTATACGTCGGACCCGCGCGTCGCCACTATCAGTGATTGCAGACCGAGCGCCGCCACACGGCAGTTCTAGTCTAGAGAGACTCCCTAGCACTCGCCCCAGTTGTACAGCCGACTTTGCTAGCGATGGTTCACTGTCTACATACGCTCTCATTTGCAGAGACGATAGGTTAGCATAGCCTTCAGCTACGTCATTTGCTACGACCTAGCAAGGCGCCATATTCATTTACTATGTATCCTGAACAGATAATATTGTGAATCATGTACCGTCAAGAGCGACGTTCATCATTAATGGATTAAAGTTAAGTATGAAACTAATTACGTCCGCTTTCTGAATTCTAATTTCTTGTAATATTCCAGACCTCACGTCAGTGTAGTTCTTCCCTCCTCACGCCAGCCTGCGTGAGCTAAAACGCGTGCATTTCGGCCTCCCCTCGTAAAATGGTGTTGGCTCTACTGCAAACACAACACATACCACTGCTTGGGCATTTCAAATGAAAACTGAGGCTGAACTACACTGAAGCCCCTAAGTAACTGGTATAGGCGTGCGTATTCAAATGCAGAGATATCTAAACAGGCAGAACACGGCACCGTGGTCGGCAACGCCTATATAAGGCAACAAGTGTCTGACGCAGTTATTAGATCGGTTACTGCTTCTACAATTGCAGCTTATCAAGATTCAAACGGGTGGTGATATAGTCGGCGTGTGAGCGACAGGACACAGTACCTCCGACGTAGGGATGAAGTGGTTCAAATGGCTCTGAGCACGATGGGACTTAACATCCGAGGTAATCAGTCCCCTAGAACTTAGAACTACTTAAACCTAACTAACCTAAGGACATCACACACATCCATGCCCGAGGCAGGATTCGAACCTGCGACCGTAGCGGTCGTGCGGTTCCAGACTGAAGCGCCTACAACCGCTCGGCCACACCGGCCAGCGGATGAAGTGGGGATTTTGCCGTTCCACCATTACAGCAGTGTACCGTGAATTGCGGGAATCCGGTAAACATAAAATCTCCGACATCGCTGCAACCAGAAAAAAATCCTGCAAGAACGGGACCAACGACAACTGAAGAGAATCGTTCAACGTGACAGAAGTGCAACCCTTCCGCAAATTGCTGCAGATTTCAATGCTGGGCCATCAACAAGTGTCAACATGAGAACCAATCAACGAAACGTCATCAATACGGGGTTTCGGAGCCGAGAGCTCATTCGTGTACTCTTGATGACTGCACTACACAAAGCTTAACGCCTCGCCTTGGCCTGTCAGTACCGACATTCGACTGTTGATGACTGGAAACATTGTTGCCTGGTCGGATGAGTCTCGTTTCAAATTGTATCGAGCGGGTGTAGGTGTATGGGTATGGAGACAACCTCATGAATCCATGGACCCTGCACGTCAACAGGGGACTGTTGAAGCTGGTAGAGGCTCTTTAAGGGTGTGCGTCGCGCGCAGTTGGAGTGATATGGGACCCCTGATACGTCTAGATACGACCTTGACAATTCACACGTTCATATGCATCCATCTATGTCCATTGTGCATTCCGACGGACTTGGGCAGTTTCAGCAGTAGAATGCGACACCTCACGCTTTGAGAATTGCTACAAGTGGCTCCAGGAACACTCTCCTGAGTTTAAACACTTCCGCTAACCACCAAACTCCCCAGACATGAACATTATTGAGCATATCTGGGATTCCTTGCAACGTGCTGTTCAGAAGGGATCTCCAAATCCTCATGGTGTAAATTCCCTCCACCACTACTTCAGACATAAGTCGCGTCCATGCCACGTCGTGTTGTGGCACTTCTGGGTGCTCGCGGGTTCCCTACACGATATTACGCAGGTGTACCAGTTTCTTTGGCTCTTCAGTGTATTTTCGTATTTATTTGTCCGTTTTCAAAGACTACGAGCAGATAAAAGCATACTACACAAACACAGGCAGAATATCAGCTACTTTCTATTTTTGTTGTGTATTATGAAAGAGAACCGACTCGTAGAGATAACATCTTGGACCTACTGATAACAAACAGACCCGAACTTTTCGACTCTGTATGTACAGAACAGGGAATCAGTGATCATAAGGCCGTTGCAGCATCCCTGAATATGGAAGTTAATAGGAATATAAAAAAAGGGAGGAAGGTTTATCTGTTTAGCAAGAGTAATAGAAGGCAGATTTCAGACTACCTAACAGATCAAAACGAAAATTTCTGTTCCGACACTGACAATGTTGAGTGTTTATGGAAAAAGTTCAAGGCAATCGTAAAATGCGTTTTAGACAGGTACGTGCCGAGTAAAACTGTGAGGGACGGGAAAAACCCACCGTGGTACAACAACAAAGTTAGGAAACTACTGCGAAAGCAAAGAGAGCTTCACTCCAAGTTTAAACGCAGCCAAAACCTCTCATACAAACAGAAGCTAAACGATGTCAAAGTTAGCGTAAGGAGGGCTATGCGTGAAGCGTTCATTGAATTCGAAAGTAAAATTCTATGTACCGACTTGACAGAAAATCCTAGGAAGTTCTGGTCTTACGTTAAATCAGTAAGTATCTCGAAACAGCATATCCAGACACTATGGGATGATAATGGCATTGAAACAGAGGATGACACGCGTAAAGCTGAAATACTAAACACCTTTTTCCAAAGCTGTTTCACAGAGGAAGACCGCACTGCAGTTCCTTCTCTAAATCCTCGCACAAACGAAAAAATAGCTGACATCGAAATAAGTGTCCAAGGAATAGAAAAGCAACTGGAATCACTCAATAGAGGAAAGTCCACTGGACCTGACGGGATACCAATTCGATTCTACACAGAGTACGCGAAAGAACTTGCCCCCCTTCTAACAGCCGTGTACCGCAAGTCTCTAGAGGAACGGAGGGTTCCAAATGATTGGAAAAGAGCACAGGTAGTCCCAGTCTTCAAGAAGGGTCGTCGAGCAGATGCGCAAAACTATAGACCTATATCTCTGACGTCGATCTGTTGTAGAATTTTAGAGCATGTTTTTTGCTCGAGTATCATGTCGTTTTTGGAAACCCAGAATCTACTATGTAGGAATCAACATGGATCCCGGAAACAGCGATCGTGTGAGACCCAACTCGCTTTATTTGTTCATGAGACCCAGAAAATATTAGATACAGGCTCCCAGGTAGATGCTATTTTTCTTGACTTCCGGAAGGCGTTCGATACAGTTCCGCACTGTCGCCTGATAAACAAAGTAAGAGCCTACGGAATATCAGACCAGCTGTGTGGCTGGATTGAAGAGTTTTTAGCAAACAGAACACAGCATGTTGTTATCAACGGAGAGACGTCTACAGACGTTAAAGTAACCTCTGGCGTGCCACAGGGGGGTGTTATGGGACCATTGCTTTTCACAATATATATAAATGACCTGGTAGATAGTGTCGGAAGTTCCATGCGGCTTTTCGCGGATGATGCTGTGGTATACAGGGAAGTTGCAGCATTAGAAAATTGTAGCGAAATGCAGGAAGATCTGCAGTGGATAGGCACTTGGTGCAGGGATTGGCAACTGACCCTTAACGTAGACAAATGTAATGTATTGCGAATACATAGAAAGAAGGATCCTTTATTGTATGATTATATGATAGCGGAACAAACACTGGTAGCAGTTACTTCTGTAAAATATCTGGGAGTATGCGTGCGGAACGATTTGAAGTGGAATGATCATATAAAATTAATTGTTGGTAAGGCGGGTACCAGGTTGAGATTCATTGGGAGAGTGCTTAGAAAATGTAGTCCATCAACAAAGGAGGTGGCTTACAAAACACTCGTTCGACCTATAATTGAGTATTGCTCATCAGTGTGGGATCCGTACCAGATCGGTCTGACGGAGGAGATAGAGAAGATCCAAAGAAGAGCGGCGCGTTTCGTCACAGGGTTATTTGGTAACCGTGATAGCGTTACGGAGATGTTTAATAAACTCAAGTGGCAGACTCTGCAAGAAAGGCGCTCTGCATCGCGGTGTAGCTTGCTCGGCAGGTTTGGAGAGGGTGCGTTTCTGGATGAGGTATCGGATATATTGCTTCCCCCTACTTATACCTCCCGGGGAGATCACGAATGTAAAATTAGAGAGATTAGAGCGCGCACGGAGGCTTTCAGACAGTCGTTCTTCCCGCGAACTATACGCGACTGGAACAGGAAAGGGAGGTAATGACAGTGGCACGTAAAGTGCCCTCCGCCACACACCGTTGGGTGGCTTGCGGAGTATCAATGTAGATGTAGATGTAGATGTAGAATTTATTAGTGTTACCATAAATTTCTTCCTCTTATTATTTAATAGAAAATGCAGACGAATCTTTAATCTTTAATAGCAAATGAAGCATTGTGCTTCATTGCTACGGCACTTCGTAAAAATATTTCCAGACTGGAATTGGTGCCATTCCGCAATATAACGGATGTCCGGCGATGGGCGAGAAACTGCAGTGCAGGATAGATGGGGGCACGCCTTGCAACTGCACGTACTCGCGTACTTACGCCACGACACGTGACAACACGGGCATTATTGCCTCAGCAATGCTGTACCAAATCTTATGCCATGTGTTTGTTCGTCGTATCTGTCAGCATTGTCATCATAATAGCCCTCATCGGTTTTCTCAATTCCTATAATAACGCAATATTTCAAATTAATGCAGATTTTACGAATTTTTAAAAAAATGTTAATTTAAAAACGAAAAATTTTAGCACTGCTGATATGGCTAAATGATACTTCGGTTTTTTACCCGGTTATTACTCAGAAACAAAAAAGCACCTGTTATA
This sequence comes from Schistocerca serialis cubense, assembly GCF_023864345.2. NCBI lineage: Eukaryota > Metazoa > Arthropoda > Insecta > Orthoptera > Acrididae > Schistocerca > Schistocerca serialis. The sequence goes on from NC_064639.1 coordinate 468,293,803, forward strand.
GCCGAGACAAAACAAATACCGAATAATACTGGCTACACACAGACATGATACGTGAATTACAGTCAAAATCATTAAAACAAAGGCGTTTTTCGTTGCGACGTGATCTTCTCATGAAATTTCAATCACCAGTTTTCTCCTCCGATTGCGAAAACATTCTGTTGGGAACCGCTTACATAAAATAAGAGAAATCAGGGCTTGCACAGAAAAATTTAAGTGCTCGTTTTTCCCGCGTGCCGTTCGAGAGTGGAACGGTAGAGAGAGAGTTGGAAGGTGGTTCAGTGAACAGTCTGCCAGGCACTTTATTGTGAATAGCAGAGTAATCACATAGATGTAGGCTATGAAATGAAATATCGGTATCAGTTTTAACAGGTGTGTTCTTCCCACGTATAGGAACCGTGCTGGCCAGTTCGGCGGTTTCATCGCCTCCTTGCTAACCGCAGTAGTTACTGTTCTACCCTGAAGTGTGAATCCTCGCTTGCGACGGATTGTGCTGTTGCTGCCTCGTTCGTAGTAGAAAATTAGAGAGAAGTGCTAGCACAATAAGCTTAACAAGACAGTATACAGTGGAAAGTGCAACAATATTGTACATTAAAAACCACAGAAATGTCATCAAAAATTTGCAAGTGAAGATGGAAATTTGCGGAAAATAACTATTTGAAGGGTAGAAAACAATAATTTAGACACAGACAAACCTTGGTATGAGTCTATCATTGCACCTGAAGAACTACCAAAGAGCCATTATGTATCGACTAAGCTGATTAAAGAATTTTCAGGATTTGAACAATCCGATCAGGAGAATTAACAGGCTGGTTCGACTGTGACGTCGATCTCCGTGACTTTCAAGTACCAACAGACGGAAGTAACTGCCAGTGTCATCGACGTCCAAGATACTTACGAGGACGCGAAAAGGCCAAGCAACAACGACGTACTGGTAAGGACCATCCAGTGAGGAAACTACCTTGAATGGGGATGAGGTGGTTAAAACAAGAGGGATGTGATGCTGTCCGACTGCTGTGTTTAAAACATTTGAGTAATTTAGTGACAAAAATAAATTTATGGCTTCTTATGGTAATCTTTACTCCTACTTTAATGTCCATTCTGAAATTATCAAACTAGGCTATCAGTTATTCGTAAAACGTGTTACACAAAATACGTATGAATATGCTTGTGTTTAACTCACGACTCCGTTGCGGGTATACAGGCACCGACGTGTGTGCAAGGGATTAGTGTGGTATTCCTGTCTTTACGACTTGTGTGCGGTAAATGCGGAAACGTGAAGCATGGTAACGTTATTACCAATGCTTTCAAACAGAACCATCATGCTGTTATTTTTTTATTTGCTGCCGAACTACAAACACCGGTAAACATTGATCGGAAATGAAGAACGTATGTGGAGCAATATATCTGTCGAAAACCACCTTTGTGGAACGGTGCGCCAAGTTCTGCACGACAGCAGATGCTACTCCTTCACAATAACCCAAGTCCCCATGTCGCAAATGTTGTAACGTAGGAGGTACGCCAATTCAAGTGCGATACATTCGAGCATCTACCCAGTAATCCTGATCTCTGCACATGGTCCCTTAAAAAAGATGCTGAAGCTTCAACCATTCTTGTCGGATGAGGATATGCAGCAGGCAGTTACAGATTTCTTCACGCAGCGGAACACGGTGATTTACCAAACGGGTATCTTCAACCTGCTGTCTCGGTGGGATGATTCCCTCAATGCTCACGGCTATTTTATCCGACGGGCATACCGCTTCTGAACTTTTCCAACGCCCCATAAATATTACAAAGACTAAAGAAAAATCAAGAACGTTCATAGGATTTGTTGATCTGGAAAAATCGTTCGACAATGTGGAACGATGCAAGATACTACAAGTTCTGAGAAAGATAGGGGTAAGGTATAAGGAAAGACGTGTAATAGAAATACACACAAGAGACAAGAGCGAACAGTAAGAGTGTAAGACCAAGAACAAAGTGCTCAGAAAAGGTGTGCGACAGGGATATAGTCTTTCGCCCCTACTATTCAATCTGTCCATCGAAGAAGCAAAGACGGAAATAAAAGAAAGACTCAAGTGCGGGACTAAAATTCAGGGTGAAAGGATATCAGTGATAAGGTTTGCTGTTGATATTGCTATCCTCAGGGAAGGTCAGGAAGAATTACATGATGTTTTAAATGCGATGAACAGTTTTAATGAGAACAGAATGTGGATTGAGAGTAAATCGAAGAAAGACGTAAATAATGAGAAATATAAGAAATGAGAACTGGGGGAGCAAGTAGGACATAAAAAGCAGACTGGCACTGGCAAAAAGGGCATTCCTGGCCGAAAGAAGTCTGTAGGATCAAACATTCGCCTTAATTTGAGAAAGAAATTTGTGAGAATGTACGTTTGGAGCGTAGCATTGTATGTTAGTGAAACATGGACTGTAGGTAAAATGGAAGAGACTCGAAGCATTTGAGATGTGGTGCTATAGAAGAACGTCCACTGATAAGGTAATGAATGAGGAGGTTCTCAGCCGAATCGATGAAGAAAGGAATGTATGGGAAACTCTGACGAGAAGAAGGGACAGGATAGTCATAGAGTAAGGCAGAGGTTGGAATACATCCAGCAAATAATCGATGACGTAAGCTGCAAGTCATAGTCCGAGACTGAAAGGTTGGCACAGAAGTGGAATTCGTGGCGGGGCGCATCAAACCAGTCAGAAGACTGACAATAAAATGTGGAGTAGCACAGTAGCACGCCGTTTAAGGTAGTTCGTCAGTGATTACAACATCTCCAACTAAAGTAAACAGATGTGCTGCTGTGCATTTTATTATGTGCTGTGATTTTTATGACGAATAGTCATGTGTGAACGCTACGTGTATAGAAATGGTCATAAGCACAAGGTGCTTTTTGATTTTAAGTGCTTCTTTTATGACAAAACTTTATATAATGTGCTATATCTCAGCCCCAGACAAGATAAGGTGGCTTCAGGTTCTAATCAAAATGGGCACGTCTTATGGCAAACGTTTTTGTAGACCCGAAGACGACAGCGAAGTCTGTCTAAACCGGTTGTTGTAAATAAAGAAACATTTGTGAGATCTTGACTTTAGAAAGTTTTTCGAAATATCTGTGTCAGTAGTACGTCACAGTCTCCAGTTAGTTCTAATCACAGTAGTATGCTGTACGATACCAGGACGAAACAGAATAGTAAAACGTGTAGCAAAACCATAGGTGCTAGCGTAAATATGCTGTACCACTTATCAGCGTGCGTTCCAGTGACGCACATCGCGTGCTTCACACACTAACTGCAAACAGCGTAGCTTGCGTTTTTTTATATTGAGGTAATCATCACGCACAACTTTGCAACCAGAAACATGTTTGTTTGTACAGTTAATAAGTTTAAATGCTTCGTCAGCGTAATTACAATTATCTGCAGATGATTCCCCATATATGTGTTCCGTTCATTGCGTTAAATTATCGGGAATATGTCAAGACAATAAAATCAGTAAGATTAAAAAAGTACTTAATCCCCGTCTTCAGCACAGATATTATACCACTGAAGTCCTTTTCTTAAAGTTTCAATATTAATGTATAGCTACTAATAATCGCAGCCATTATCAAAATATCTGACTGTGAGAATTTTAGTCATACATTACGACAAGAAAGAAGTTACTCTTGCTGGTACAGAGATGGGGTTTATATCAAAGAAATATTTTACTGTTTGTAAATACTGCACAGTAACGTAGCACAACTGTTCCTTTTTTGGCTTTTGAAGTAATCGTGTTGTGTGTGTTTCGTTTATATGAGTGAACATCTACATCTACATCTACATCTACAACCATACTCCGCAAGCCACATGACTGTGTGTGGCGCAGGGTACCTTGAGTACCTCTATCGGTTCTCCCTTCTATTCCAGTCTCGTATTGTTCTTAAAAAGAAGGATTGTCAGTATGCCTCTGTGTGGGCTCTAATCTCTCTGATTTTATCCTCATGGTCTCTTCGCGAGATATACGTAGGAGGGAGCAATATACTGCTTGACTCCTCGGTGAAGGTATGTTCTCGAAACTTCAACAAAAGCCCGTACCGAGCTACTGAGCGTCTCTCCTGCAGGGTCTTCCACTGGAGTTTATCTATCATCTCCGTAACGCTTTCGCGATTACTAAATGACCCTGTAACGAAGCGCGCTGCTCTCCGTTGGATCTTCTCTATCTCTTCTAACAACCCTATCTGATACGGATCCCACACTGCTGAGCAGTATTCAACCAGTGGGCGAACAAGCGTACTGTAACCTACTTCCTTTGTTTTCGGATTGCATTTCCTTAGGATTCTTCCAATGAATCTCAGTCTGGCATCTGCTTTACCGACGATCAACTTTATATGATCATTCCATTTTAAATCACTCCTAATGCGTACTCCCAGATAATTTATGGAATTAACTGCTTCCAGTTGCTGACCTGCTATACTGTAGCTAAATGATAAGGGATCTTTCTTTCTATGTATTCGCAGCACATTACACTTGTCTACATTGAGATTCAATTGCCATTCCCTGCACCATGCGTCAATTCGCTGCAGATCCTCCTGCGTTTCAGTACAATTTTCCATTGTTACAACTTCTCGATATACCACAGCATCATCCGCAAAAAGCCTCAGTGAACTTCCGATGACATCCAGAAAGCCATTTATGTATATTGTGAATAGCAACGGTCCTACGACACTCCCCTGCGACACACCTGAAATCACTCTTACTTCGGAAGACTTCTCTCCATTGAGACTGACATGCTACGTTCTAAAATGACTGGGTTATGTCAAACAGATATTCGTCCAAAGTTCATGAATGTGTACAAGGTTTTTGGTAGTAAATAGGCCACTGAATCCAAATGTAGCCGTATTTATCTTGTAGATATAGGCGAAAGACGTCCCGAAAGAGCAGCAATAGATATGAAAATGCGTGAAAAGAAATAATGAGATCGGCTTCTTTCGTATATATGAAATAAGGACATCCATCAGAATGGAACTTGCAGTACACTAACTCATTTGGAAGATCCAGTTTTATGGGCCTCGGAATGTGTTCATCATCTTACCCATTAAGAAAAGTATAAAAAACAATGGAAATTACCAATACTATGTTAGACTGCTCGACCTAATGAATAAATAAAATACACGAGAAGATTCTTGTGCTTCAAAATAAAAATATTGTTATACGAGTAATGAAAGGTGTTTTGCTAAGACAATAACTGATAGATGTGAAATATGAAGTGTTCAGACGTACACTCTCTACAGTAAACAATTCTTCTTAGCTTGATTTCTTTATCAAGAGAAACTTATGGATATGGAGTTCAATGAAGTGGTGGGTATCATATAGTCCTTGTGGCGTCGTTCTTCCCTGTTGAAATTTAATTCAAAATGGCTCTGAGCACTATGGGACTTAACTGCTGAGGTCATTAATCCCCTAGAACGTAGAACTACTTAAACCTAACTAACCTAAGGACATCACACACATCCATGCCCGAGGCAGGATTCTAACCTGCGACCGTAGCGGTCGCGCGGTTCCAGACTGAAGCGCCTAGAACCGCTCGGCCACCACGGCCGGCTTGAAATTTAATTACTAGAGCGACTTAAAAAGTCCAAAAGCAAATGAATTTTTGCTTTGTTTAATACTTTTACTGCCTCGTTGAGAAATTTTCTCTATATTGTCGTTCGTAGGGACTTCAGAAAGTAAGTTCCACGTGTCGTCCCAAAGAAAGAGTGGCCCATTATCAGGAGAGAGGAATGTTTGGTATGTCCTGTAGGTATACTTCTGCAGCTGCAGAGGTAAAAGTTGCATGAAACTGTACGAGTCAAATAGCGCGGAAATTGTACTCCAAAGCTGAAGTACGCGGGACAGTAAGATCCTTGGCCGCAAATCGCCTAAATTGTGCACAGATTCAACGTGAAATTCTGGTGGTACACAGACCAGATGCAACGTATCGTTGAGCCGTTTTTGTCTGCATCACAATTCAGCAGGCAAAAGTAGTGTGACACAAACGCTTCGAGGAATTTAAAAAGAAACTTTCTGTGACCATCTATAGTAGCCTTATTAATGTTGTCGAGAGATTATTGTGTCCAATAGAAACATAGTGTTTTGTTTGTATAAATATTCAGTTTTATTTATTTTATGAGTAACTGGGTACCATTTATAATCCAGGTATGTATTTATTCCAATCTTATAACGAAGCAATAAACAGCCGCTTGCATAAAAGAAATTCAATTTCTTTACTGGTTTCGTGCACTTCTGAAGAAGGGCACTAAGTGCCCGAGACCGCTAAAGAAATTAAATTTCTTTTATGCAACTGGTCACTTGTTATTTCCTTATAAGCAACTACAGTTGCTGATGATGGATAAAATAGCAACTTATTCCAATTTCCTATTAATCCATCTCCTTCTTCACGCCCTCTCCCTCCATCTCCTCCACCCCCTCGCTGGCCATCTTCCCCTCCCCCCTCCCGACACTCTGTTCATCATCTCCTGTCCCTTTCTCTGTCCATCTCCTCCTGCCCTCCCCTCTCTCAGTCGATCTGTTCCTCTCCCTCTCCCTTTTAATCTCCTCCTCCTTCCTTTCTCTGTCCTTCTTCTCCTCTCCCATTTCTCTATTCATTTTCCCCAAACCTCTGTTCATTTCCCTCTCCTCTCTGTCCGTCTGTCTCCTCCTCCCCCTATCTGTGCTCATGTCCTCCAACCCCCTGGCTCTCTCCTTCTTTCCCCTTCTCTCTCCGTGTTATCATGCTCACCCCAGTCGGTGGCTGGTGGTTCTTTCCCCCACAGTATTTCTTCCCAGATTGTAACTAATTTGTGTACCATATTTGGTTGAAATCGTTCCGGGAGTTTAGGATGAGCTGCTTACCCGTGACTTTGCCCACATTTGCAAATATGAAATATATTTCACATAAATTTAATGTATTTCCAACGTATTTGTACACGTATTTCACCTGTATCTCTAGCGAATTGCGCCCTGCAGTCTCATTTTAACGCAGCTCAATGTTTATGACGTCATATCTCCTAAATTGCGTGCTGTACGATGATGTAATTGTGCAGTCCATCCAATAGTACGTGTGGCTGCTGTCTGCGAAATGTATTGTGAACACAGTTACAAGTAAAGAAGTAATAAATTAAAACATCACGCATTATGCGGCAGCCGGCCGGTGTGGCCGTGCGGTTCTAGGCGCTTCAGTCTGGAACCGCGTGACCGTTACGGTCGCAGGTTCGAATCCTGCCTCGGGCATGGATGTGTGTGATGTCCTTGGGTTAGTTAGGTTTAAGTAGTTCTAAGTTCTAGGGGACTGATGAGCACAGATGTTAAGTCCCATAGTGCTCAGAGCCATTTGAACCATTATGCCGCTACTTTTCAGGCTTCTCAGTGTTTATGATGTCATATATCCTGAGCTATGTGTCGTACACTGTTATCATTTTTCTGGTTCCTTGAATTGTAAATGTGAATACTGTCTGCAAAATGTGCCGCGGATATAGATAGTAGTAAAGAAACACTAAATTCAAACGCCATGCGTCATGCAGAAGTTCTGCTGCACGGACAGCGAAAATGTAGTAAGCGATAAACTTTTTCATCATTTTGTGGGGGCCTTCAAGTTTCGTATAGCTTTTACGTTATGTGGAAAGTTTGTTGCAAGTCTGTAAGCGCTCTCATTCTCAAATACTGGATGACTAAAGTATAAGTGTTCGAGCGTCGTAGTCTACACTGCTTTTTCAATCCCATAGGTAGGTGGTTCTTACTCGCACAGCGATGATTTACAGATAGTAAGTGATATGTGTACGAAGTTTGGTTGAAATCGGCCCAGTGTGTATAGGAGGAGATTTTGAACATAAGTACATACGTATATAAACGCGTACAGTCATACATATGAACATCCATTTTTATAGTATGTGTGGATATTATTCATTGTAAGTACGTCAGGACGCGACGCGGAAACAGCAGAACATGCCCTGGTATGGGAATACTGAGTTTTCGGACAAATACGCGCCTATTTTCAATGCAGTGCACTTCCATCATTTGCACTTTATTGAATGTTTTCTCCAGCGATTTAACTCATTATCGATGCTAGTTATAATATCTTCACTAAACTGAAAACGTTTCATAGTCACAAATAACGTTATATGTGGGAATACGTCAATAATGACAAAGTACGATGAATAGGGTGGTTATTCTAAACTTTGCATTGCATATCCCTACGTTCACCCACAGCCAACGTATCTTTCAAGTGGTTCTAATGGCTCTGGGCACTATGGGACTTAACTTCAGAGGTCATCAGTCCCCTAGAACTTAGAACTACTTAAATCTAACTAACCTAAGGACATCACACACACCCATGCCAGAGGCAGGATTCGAACTGCGACCGTAGCGCTCGCGCGGTTCCAGGCTGTAGCGCCTAGAACCGCTCGGCCACCTCGGCCGGCCAACGTATCTTTGTAGCAAGGTGTTTTGTTGCGTTGGAAAGTGATTCCTTTTTTCCTCATCGGTCGGAGCCTCTTATTGTTAAGTCGGCTCTCAAAAATTGCAATCATTCACCAGTTTTTGTTTTATTATTTGTAATGCCAACGATATGAGGAATTCCTGTCGAAAACCAGACAACACTGGAAGCTGTTTCCGCTGAATGAAAGCGACTTCTCCTGTTTTAGATCAGTGCTACAGATTTTTACTCACGACTTTGAATGTTTTTTCATTACTGACGAAATGTTTTGTTTCACGTCTCATCCACAGTGACAAATCATTGTAAAAAGTCTTTGTTTTCGCATTTTCTTTCGATCAGAATTTAATATTCTGTGGCAACCTTCCTTAACAATGTTTTCTAAAAGTTTTCGCGTAAAATATATAGCACTTTGTAATTTGACATGCCTCTGGCGTCAGTTATTTTATTCTCCTTTAATGGCCTTTACATCTTCAGTTGCATGAATATGGCGACCTTCAAGAGCATCAGCATAAGGAGAAATACGGTACGTTTCAATGAGCAATTACCTGTTGAAAATGAATCAGCATTTCTAAAACTTCAGCACATTTGGATATATATACCTGTCGGATACAAACCACATAAAAATGCAATTAAAGAAACAGCGCAGTATCCTCATTTACCCATTTTAATGAGACGTACACAGCACCACTTAAAAGCCGTTATCCAAACCCATTCCACAGATGAAGATGACATTTAGATTAATACGGATCATGTATTATGATGTATACTGTTGTGGTCTCCAGTCCGGAAGACTAATTTAGGGCAGCTCTCCACGCTGTCCTGTGCAAGCCTCTTCTCTGAGTAACTGCTGCAACCTACATCTACCTGTTCAGTGTATTAAAGATTCACCTCTCAGCAGAGTGGTCATGGCGTCTGACTGCCATGCAATGGGCCCAGTTACGATTCCCGGACGGGTCAGGGTTTTCTCCGCTCGTACAGTGGGTGTTTTGTTATCCTCAACATAATTCTATCCTCACCGACACGCCATCCGCCCAATGTGGCGTCAAATCACTTCCGACCAACATTGACATACGATCACTTCATTTTTCACCGTATCAAAGTCCCGACCACACATACTTCCCAGCACTGCCAATTAAGTTACCCGGCTCCGTAATAGAGATCGCTTGTCCAGTGATGTTCGACTAGAGCGTAGTCGTTTGGAATGTTGATAGTCGTAGATATATCGATTACCAGACTTTGCGCTAATACCTGGTGTTAAATTCTTAACCTCGCCGCTGAGTCTCTTGAAGTCAAGCTTGGTCACTGATGAAATCCCATTCACCCATATTTCTCACCATTGACGATTAAGCTACCCTCGTCCTTAGCAAGGGTCACCAACACATGTCTCGCCAGTGATGTTGGACTAGAGCGTAGTCGTTTGGAATGCTAATGATGGTAGAAGTGGTGTCCCAATGGCACCACTTTGCGACAGTACCTGGTGTTAAATTGTTAACCTCGCTGCAGAGTCTCTTGAAGTCAGGACATGAGTCACTGTCGAAATCCCGGTCGCCCACACTTCCCACCACTGCCATTTAAGCTATCTGCCACCATAGCAGAGGTTGTTAATGCATGACTGTCCAGTGGTTTTCGACTAGAATGTATCGATTTGGAATCCTGATGCTGGTAGAAGTGGTGCTTTAGAAATACAGTTGCTGGACTGCGGCACTACCGGGTTGAGTTTAATCCAAGCTTTGGATGGGGACTTAATGTGCGGAGATACAATTCACGCTATTCGACAGGAGAGAACTGTGCTAGTAGAGGATGTGCTGACGCTGTGTTTCACTCTTCCACTTCTTCTATCATCATACAACATAAATATGGCACAACGTACACATGTACCCCATACAGTCGCCTACACTCAGCAGGCACACTTAACACACTATTCTCACACAGAGCGAGGTAAGGATCTGTTGTGTACGGTGGATAAGAACCTTTCCGTCTAGGAGGCGGGACCAACCCCTCCCCTCAGATTCGCACTGTAACTCTTTCTGCTATCAGATTAACTATTTCTTGATCTCTCTGGATTTGTGTTACCACCTATCCCTTCTTTTAGTCAAGTTGTTTCATTAGCCACTTGTCTCCCCAATTCTGTTCAGTGCTCTTTCATTACTTATCCGATCGATTCATATAATTTTCAACATCCTTTTATAGCATTACACTTCAAAAGCTTCTCTTCGTGTCTATACTGATTCACTTTCACACGAAGTTACAGTCTAGACATATACTTGCTATCAGTTGCGTTAATTTAGCCGTTAACATATTTCTTTTCTTACGATAGTTCTTCTTGCTATTTTAAGTCTGCATTTTATAAGGGTCGATCAAAAAGTTTCCGTTTGAGAACTTAGACAGTTATGCCAGGAGCAGCACGGTAAGGCCATTCTTATAAACAGCGACTTTTCACTGATATGTATCAACGTCATCTCAGTAGCAGGTATAACTTCTCACCTTGCGTTCGTGCTAACAACGTAATAAGAGCACGGAAGTCGGAGGAGACGGTCGCAGTAATTGAAATATCCGCTCCGCTGTTGGGTGAATGTGACACGGCCTGTGTACGGAATGCGCGTACCTGGAACGGCCCTTGTGCTGCTGGGTTCGCATTCCAGGGAAGAGAGCGGGCGGACACCTGTGCGCCTCGCCGCCTTCTGGAAACCGGCTGTCTCCCCATCGCACTTCAAACGGACCCGCCGCTCGCCGCTTTGGCGACCCCTCCCTCCCTCCACCACCTCCTCCTCCCACACCCAACCGCGCGATCCTAGATCAGCGTCTGAGCCTACACTATACCGCGAGTCGGGTTTCTCCAGGTCTGGTGAGCTGGAGTTGGCCGAGTTGCTGCAGTAATGTCACAACGCAAGTGACAAACGAGATTTCTTGTTGCCAGACCGTTTTTACAGTGTGGGAGTGTTGCCACAGTAACCTAACACCGCTGAATTCCACGGGACTGGAGGTTGAATGCACTACATCGACGAAAATGGAGGCGGCTTGTTAAGGAGTGTGTTATCGTCAGCACCTCTTGCTGTCGTTCCTAGGAATCTTCAGGAGGTATTACTGATATTTCACCTGGCCGCACAAGTACTGCGGTGCTGGTCGCGACTTTCTTGTGACAGCCAGTATCCCCGAAGAACGTCAGTTTTTTTATCGTTACATACAAAGGTCTCTCAAAGTGAAACTTTACGCGTCTACTCGAAAGAGCGATCCTAAATTAATTTAGTGCGAAATTCAGTCTGACGATATGTCCTCTGGCACTTACAACATTTATTTAGTTATTGATTGCTTATTTAGCCTGACCAGGTTGGGCTTAAGGCCCTCTCTTACATCTGACCAGGAAAAGCATATACAAAAAAAATTACATAACAATCAAAATATTTCGCATTATTTATGAAAATAAGAATTGCCAATAATAATAATAGTCACACTAATAATGATGATAAACTTCAGTCACCACGTGCTCCTTGGCCGAATTAATGTCTCGTATCTCGTGTACCTGCCAGCTCAGGGCAATCTGTTTGCGACGGCTATGCAGCAGCGCCCACTAGTCGCTGCTGTAGTGATTACTCTTACTCTTTTGCTGTCACTGTTTGGATTTAGGATTGAACGGAATGCCACAGTAGACTAACTGGGACTGCTCTCTCGAGCAAGCCCCGCCCACATATTTCCAGTACAGACATAATCCCACTCCAATCCACGCACTAAACGACTCGTTGTACTATTTCTCCTTATAATTCTCAATCTTTGCATTGTTCACTACGCAACCCTCGATTGTCGAATGATTGTTACATTAAAAGTTCAGAAAATGGCTCTGACCACTATGGGACTTCTGAGGTCATCAGTCTCCTAGAACTTAGAACTACTTAAACCTAACTAACCTAAGGACATCACACACATCCATGCCCGAGGCAGGATTCGAACCTGCGACCGTAGCGGTTGCGAGGTTCCAGATTGTAGTGCCTAGAACCGCTCGACCACCACGGGCGGCAACAGTTTTCACGACCCTGTACTCAAGACAGCGGTACTCAACAAGTTAGTACACAGGGAAAAAATTATTTCTAACTACGACCATCTGGCCGGCTACATTAAAAGTCCATGATTCAATGCCGTAAGGTAAAAGTGGTAACGCATATAGATTGGAACCTTCCGTTTCAAGAGCGCTAATTTTGGAAGCTATATTCAGATCAATAAAATCACCACAAGTGTGGTATCGATAGCTACGATGCCACTGCTTAGGTTGGCACTACGAGAGACGCCGACGACAGCCCCCTCTAGCCGGCGCTGGAGAGCTCTACGAGCATCGCTACAGATTCTGCCCATTTTGATCAGGTGCAGACAGCCAGGACACTTCGCTTCAACTTCGCACCACCTTGCAAGTTAGCCGGCCGGGGTGGCCGAGCGGTTCTAGGCACTACAGTCTGGAACCGCGCGACCGCTACAGTCTTAGGTTCGAATTCTGCCTCGGGCGTGGATGTGTGTGATGTCCTTAGGTTAGTTAGATTTAAGTAGTTCTGAGTTCTAGGGGACTGATGACTTCAGAGGTTAAGTTCCATAGTGCTCAGAGCCATTTGAACCATTTTTGAACCTTGCAAGTTATGTAATATGTTTGCATATGTTTATTCACTAGTAAAGGTGCTTAACTGTATCTGCAGTACCGAGAGATTAGTACCTTTTCCTGTTCCTGTTCCTGTTCCTTACCCACGCGCCGCCTCCCAGGCGGGATACAAAACCAGGTCTATTTTCCTCTCCGTTTGTTTTTGCTATCCATCGATCTTTATCTTCAGCAGCTTGTAGTACAATAACTCTTCTGGTAGTTCTATGACTTCATTGTTAATTTGTGTAATTGTTGTGCTGGTCACTGTGGCCGAGAGGTTCTAGGCGCTTCAGTCCGGAACCACGCTGCTGCTACGGTCGCAGATTCGAATCCTGTCTCTGGCATGGCTGTGTGTGATATCCTTAGGTTAGTTAGGTTTAAGTAGTTCTAAGTCTAGGAGACTGATGACCTTAGATGTTAAGTCCCATAGTGCTTAGAGCTATTTGAACCATTTTTTGTGATATTGTTTTTCCATACGTTGTTTGTACATAACTTTACCCCTAATATAACTCAGTTTTAAGTCTACATTCAAACTGTTCTTGTAATGTCTGCCATTCGTTGAAGTTTATCTGCACTACAGAAAGTTAATAAAATGTTGTTAGCAAAACGAAGATGATTCGATCACGTTCCAATTTCGTTTTCCCAGTTTAATGATCTGAAAACTGGGGCTACTGAGAACAGTTTTGGTGATGTTTAATCTCCTTGTCCGGCTCTTCTTTCAAGTCCAATGCCTATAGCGTTGATATACAGGGTGGTCCATTGATAGTGACCGGGACAAATATCTCACGAAATAAGCATCAAACGAAAAAACTACAAAGAACGAAATTCGTCCAGCTTGAAGGGGGAATCCAGATGGCGCTATGTTTGGCCCGCTAGATGGCGATGCCATAGGTCAAACTGATGTCAACTGCGTTTTTTAAAAATAGGAACCCCCATTTTTCATTACATATTCGTGTAGTACGTAAAGAAATATGAATGTTTTAGTTGGACCACTTTTATCGCTTTGTGATAGATGGCGCTGTAATAGTCACAAACGTATAAGTCCGTGGTATCATGTAACATTCCGCCAGTGCGGACGGTATTTGCTTCGTGATACAATAACCGTGTTAAAATGGACCGTTTACCAATTGCGGAAAAGGTCGTTCGCCAGATAGTTACGTTATTTAAGGAAACAGGAAGTGTTCAGCCACATGTGAAAAGTCAACCACGACCTACGGCTAATCCGCACATCAGTAGCAGACAAATTGTAAGTAGGCTGTTTAGGTTTTTTTATTGGTAACGCCACCTCTGTATGAAAATCACTGGCTGTGCTGTGGGCAGTCTGTGTCTGCTTTGCATTGTTGTAATACTCGCCATTGTAGTGTTGGGCAGCGGCAGCTGGCTGTGAACAGCGCGTAGCGTTGCGCAGTTGGAGGTGAGCCGCCAGCAGTGGTGGATGTGGGGAGAGAGATGGCGGAGTTTTGAAATTTGTCATGAACTGCTATATTTATATATGATGATATCAAGGTAAATACATTGTTTGTTCTCTACTAATATCTTTCATTTGCTAACTATCCCTATCAGTAGTTAGTGCCTTCCATAGTTTGAATCTTTTATTTAGCTGGCAGTAGTGGCGCTCGCTGTATTGCAGTAGCTTGAGCAGCGATGATTTTTGTGAGGTAGGTGATTTGTGAAAGGTACAGTTTAATGTTAGTCAGTGCCATTCTTTTGTAGGGAATTTTGAAAGTCAGATTGCGTTGCGCTAACAAAATATTGTGTGTCAGGCTAAGCACAGTCGTGTATAAATTGTTCAAAGGGGACGTTTCATACCTAAACAGCCTACTTAACGTTTCCAACAAGAAAATATAAACAGCCTACTTACAAGAAAATATAAACAGCCTACTTACATAGAGAAAACATAAACAGCCTACTTACAAAATTGCGCGAGAATCTGGAATCTCAAAAACGTCGGTGTTGAGAATGCTACATCAACATCGATTGCACCCGGACCATATTTCTATGCACCAGGAAATGCATGGCGACGACTCTGAACGTCATGTACAGTTCTTCCACTGGGTACAAGAGAAATTACGGGACGATGACAGATTTTTTGCACGCGTTCTATTTAGCGACGAAGCGTCATTCACCAACAGTGGTAACGTAAACCGGCATAAAATGCACTATTGGGCAACGGAAAATCCAAAAATCCACGATGGCTGCGAAAAGTGGAACATCAGCGACCTTGGCGGGTTAATGTATGGTGCGGCATTATGGGAGGAAGGATAATTGGCCCCCATTTTATCGATGGTAATCTAAACGGTGCAATGTATGCTGATTTCCTACGTAATGTTCTACCGATGTTACTACAAGATGTTCCACTGCATGACAGAATAGCGATGTACTTCCAACGTGATGGATGTCCGGCACATAGCTCGCGTGCGGTTGAAGCGGTATTGAATAGCATATTTCATGTCAGGTGGATTGGTCGTCGAAGCACCATACCATGGCCCGCACGTTCACCGGACCACCCTGTATATTTACCCCTCAAATCAAAATGAAGAATTATTACGAAATGAAAATAACGGTATATTTACAATATACAATATGTTGAAATTTACTTCACTTTGTTTGCACTGCATTTGTTAATCTCAACATAAAAATATTCAAAGCAAAGAGATTAGTGTCAACTTTGAAAACCGAAGAAAATGACGCTGAACAGCAATGTTAATAATTAAGTAGCGCTGCGCTACTTCTTTAACGACACATTCATTCGTTTACGCTGCGTTTGTGAATCGCAACACAAAAATGTTCAGAGCAAGGAGATTTCTGGCACTAGTTATGGGTTATAAACCACGCACTTTGACACAATGGACAAAGCATCTAACCAACGTCAGAGCAGTATTTCATAAATCTCTTAACTCACTGCAGAGTACAGCACGTCGCTTTCGGCTATTAAGCGGCTGCAGTGGGTCGGAGCGAGTGACAAACAGCCGGTACGAGCGAAATTTCAATGTTTTACGTTCAGAAAGCCGTAACACCGAAATTTTCGCGCGGGATCGATTGCTATGGCTGATATCTTCTAAGTGTGCTTTGCTGTCAGGTCAGGTTGGTGATCTTTCATTGTGAGTGCAACCTGTAACATACCTCTGGCATAGTCGCAGAGACAGAGACCCATGGGATCATCCTCCCTGATCAATTAAAAAGGGAGCAGCCTGTAAAATATCCTTGAAGTTAGAGCTTATACTTAGGCCAAATATTTCAAGCAAATTGCAAAAAGACTCTGAGTTAGAATCTTTTAAGTAGATATTAAATGGCTTCTATTTTCATCTGTGAATTTAGTATGTTTCCATCTGTTAAGAGATGTAGGGCGGTTACTAACGTGATTGCTAAGTACTATAGTGTCTGGGTTTCTAGTTTCAGGTGGACAACAGTCAGCGTTTGTAAAGTATGCCTTTTCGTCAATTATGGTACGCCTGTGAGGCTTGGCAAAAAGTATAGTGTTCTGACCATCTGGTGAACGTCTTTTTAAGTGTAAAATCTCAATGTCCCGTCCCACTTGTTTATAAGAAGCAACGTGAAACTCGATGCCAATCAGACACCACATGTTGTCAGTGAAGTTTCCTCTATGCAACTAGCAAGGAAATGCATTATTACTAAGGACGAGGCGTGGAAGACGCAGGACACTCAATGAAACCTGCCGCATTGCAGCCAAATGTGGAGCAGCCAGAAAACCAGCCAACCATTTAGTTCCACATATTCCTCTACCCTCGATCAAGTTATCGTTCGCTTGGTCTCTCAGTAAGAGAGACCAGATCAATTTTTAATCTGACCATCACGTAGCAGACTAACATGAGTATTCCTGATACTATTGTTTGGATGTTGCAGTATCACACACACACACACACACACACACACACACACACACACACACACACAGAGAGAGAGAGAGAGAGAGAGAGAGAGAGAAGCATTGTCTTTGCCTACTTTGCGATGGTTGACATGTCCTTGTGTCGTTTAAACTGATATAAATAATATACCCATATTTAAGAAAATAATAACTATTCTTGCTGCCTTTCCTTTGTTTATCTGCAACGCTGCTGGTGGTTACTCTCTCAAAGCAATAATTATGTGTCCGGAAGAAACATGCCCACCGTTCGGAAAGGTATTCCGATCACTTCATCTATTAGAGATGAATTGTGTTAATTTATCTGCAAAAGATAGACTTTCATTAGGTACAGATCGTCATATAAGTCACCCACAGTCACAGAACTCCAACAAGTGTTAAAACTGGTACCAACTGTTGGTCTAAAGAATAGCTAAGACCATATAGTCGCATTACAGACCGCTTAATGAACAAGATGATTTCGTGAGCGTTAGCTTATACGTTCGTTTTTGGAACGCCTGGCCACCTTAATTCAACTCACCTTGTATACCCTTATGGGTTGAAGGAAGTCACGACACAAATACGATCATTACCACGACTGACCGTCGTACTGCCCAAATTAATATTTAGCAGAATAGGCTACTGATCACTGATCGAAATACAAAGCGAAGGAAGGTCTTAGTTTTAATCTGGTCATTAAATATGTATAAACACTTATTCGCCATCAGTCATGTGACTGGTTTGACGCATGCCTCCACGAATTTCTCTCTTATGCCATCCTCTTCATATTAGCGTATCATTTACAGGCTTCCTCAGTTATTTTTTGGATGTTCAAAATGTTTCAAATGACTCTGAGCACTAAGGGGACTTAACTTCTGAGGTCATCAATCCCCTAGAACTTAGAACTACTTAAACCTAACTAATCTAAGAACATCACACACATCCATGCCCGAGGCAGGATTCGAACTTGCGACCGTAGTGGTCGCACGGTTCCAGACTGTAGCGCCTAGAACCGCTCGGCCACCCGGCCGGCCTTTTGGATGTATTCCAATCTCTGTCTTCCCTTATAGTTTTTACCTTTCTAAACCTTCCTTGATATTTTAACTTATGTCTCATCATCTTCTCCCTTCTTCTTGACAATATTTTCCAGAAATTGCTCTCTTCGATTATTGCGCGAAGAACTGTCCCATTTCTTATATTATCAGTCCGCCTAATTTTCAATATTCCTCTATAGCACAACATTTCAAACGCTTCAATTCTCTTCTTTTCCAGATTCAATTCCATACAATACTATATTCCGAATATATATTTTTCCAGAAATTTCTTCTGCAACTTAAGACCGATAATTAATGACAACATTCTTTTCACAATAAATGCCCTCTTTGCTTTTGCTAGTCTGTTCATTATGTCCTCCTTGCTTCGGCCGACCCGAGTTACCTTGCTTCCAAGGTAGCTGAATTCCTTCCTCTACTTCGTGAACTCCAACGCTGATGCTGTCTTTCATTTCGGCTTACTTCTCAGGTCACACTGTGTGCTCATTACACTTCTCGTTCCACTCAACAGATCCCGCAGTTCTTCCTCGTCCTCACTGAGGAAAGCTAAGTCTTCAGCACTGGACTTATTGGTGATAACCTTTCACCCTGAATTTTAATTCCACTCCCGAACCTTTCTTTAATTTACATCACTACTTCTTAGATGTAGATTAAACCTTAAGAGCGAAAGACTACATCCCAGTTTTGAACCCTTTCTGATACAAACACTTCGATCTTGGTCTTCCATCCTTTTTTCTCTCATAGTTCGTGTACATATTATACAGAGTGTTTGCGTGATAATGTTACAAACTTACAGAGATGATGGAGAAGGGTGAATGTATCGATTTGAGATGAGGGACCTGGTCCGGAAATGATCGGGGCGAAAGTTATAAGCGGAAACCGTTCTGATACCTCTGACAGCGGAATACATGTACTGGTACTGTTGTTGCTGACACTGTGCGGTAGGCAACTTTCAGAGGTGGCATTATGGACCAAAAGAAGGAAAAAAAAGTCTAGTAAACGTGGGCTGTAAAATGTATGATTTCAGACCGAAGGGCATTTGTTCGACACTGTGAAGCCCATCTCTACCCAAGAAGTGTCATAGCTCTTAAGGCATGCATTTTACAGTTTATACTTATTCAACTTCTTTTTGTTTTGCTCCACACTTCCTCCTCAAAAAAATGGAAGCCAAAGAGCTGCAGTAGTAGAAATGTGTTTCACAGGGTCAAAGATGGCCAAGTTCTCATAGCTCTGTTATAGCTTGTAGCCTCCCAACAGTTAAATGTGGTCCTAACCTCCCAATAAAAATGGGTGAGTAACCTCTCAATAAAATTGTGGCTCATATATAACCTTTCAATAATTAACTGACTGTTAATCGAAACTGTTAAACCTGGACGTCAGCAGTGCTGCATCATGGCCTTGAAAAGTCATTCTGAATTAACTGGAAATTCTTACCTCAATTATGTCGCCGGATAACGCGTTTATATCTGCTCCTATAACAAATTTTTCTTGCACAGCCCAGTGCAATGCTGGCCACTAGATTTGTTATGTATAAAAAGAAACAACTAATTTTTCTTTACGATAATCGGGATGACCATGGATAGGAGAAATTAGTGAAATTTTTAAATTTAGATGAATGATTGTCAAAAGTTATCTTTATAAGAAAGATTATTATCAAAAGGTTTTTTAAAAACATTTACATGGTACTTGGTATAACAATAGTACAAAATCAGTTGTTACAAATTACAGATGCGCGCAGCTATAAATAATAATAATTTTTGCTTTTACCTTATACTACATCGCTCAGACACCGCCATCATTCTCCTCGATCGGCCATAGCAATTGCATACAGGACGCAAGTGCTCTCTGTGAGCTGTACAACTCGACAACTGCTCTCTCAGGGCGACCTGACCCAACAGCCCGACTGCGAGCTACTACCACTACTGCCGACACTGCTCTCTGGTCTGCGACTCTATTGTAGCTTACATATCGCAGGCAGCGCGTGAGCATACCATCGAAGTCACATCTGCTCGAGTGCGCCAGCAATAAATTCCTTAGTCATGCACCTCTTACAAGCTTATAGGTTTAAAGCCTGTGTTTACTTGGCGTTTTTTCCTCTTTTGGCCCACACTACCACTTCTGAAGGTTGCGTACCCTACAATTTTAGACACAACAGTTTCGGTGAATATATTCCACTGTCAGAGGTATCAGAACGATGTCTCTTTGTGTAACTTTCGACTCGGTCGTTTGCGGACCAGAGTCCTGCACCTCAATTGGTACATTTATCCCTAAAAGTCTGTAACATCATTACGTAATCATCCTACATGTCACCCGTCTTTCCCCATAGCTTACTCCAATTTCCTGAGAATTTTGAACATCTTTAACCGATTTACGATACCGAACTCTTTTTCCAAGTCTATATATTCTATGAACGTGTCTTTTTTTGATCTTCCATAATCAAGCACAAAGTCAGATCTGCCCCTCTGCTGCCTCTAACTTTCTAAGAACACAAAAATAACTACTTTACTTAAAATTGGCTTTTTATGTATTACATGGTACGTTACATTAGCCGCATTCCATGCGCCTCAAGCAGAGGTTATAAATATAAGCACAGGGCTGCACAGCCGCGCGGGGTTAGCCAGGCGGTCTAAAGGCGCTGCATTCATGGACTGTGCGGCTGGTCCCGGCGGAGGTTCGAGTTCTCCTTCGGGCATGGGCGTGTGTGTTTGTCCTTAGGATAATTTGGGTTAAGTAGTGTGTAAGCTTAGGGACTGATGACCTTAGCAGTTAAGTCCCACAATATTTCACACTCATTTGAACATTTTTGAACAGAGATGCACAGAACTCTTTGTGACTGCGCAGTATCTTGGCTCAACATGTATCCTGTATTGACGCCATGCTTTCCTGGTACAGACATATCAGTCGGGTTGAAATGTAAGCCACTCACGTTCTCCGCATAGAGTTGTGAGGTACTGCGTTGCCTTTTGCAGATGTAGTGGTCTCCATGCTCGTATCCAACAATGTAAAAGTAAAATTTAATTTATGAATATAATGACTAATTTTGAAACGTTTATTCTGGGTATTTTAAGCTTAAAGTCTGTAATTCGTATCGTATGCTGTTATAATTTATCAAGTATTTTTGCGACGTTTTCGTGGTGTTTGACCAAACCAGTAACCGCTCAGCTTTTTTAATTAACTCGTACCATTCCCGATTGGTAATAGTTCCAGAAGTAGAATCAACACTGCTTCTTAACGTAATTAAACGTCCGATAACATTACCAGAGAGCCACATGCAAAATTTACCGGATAATTAAAATTTTTAGTCAATAGCAACAGCCTTGTGTCACACATTCGATGTACCCTCCATGATTATTTTTGTCGTTGAGAAAGGAGTAACGTACCCCGTGAGAAGTGACGCAGACATTCGAGCACTGGACTTTAATTTGGGAGGTACGATATTCAGATCTCGATCGAACAGTTTTAAGTAAGGTGTTAATGATACTACGGCTTCGCTTTAGACCGATGTTGGTATTCTTCCGTCAGCTAGGCTTTGGCTTCTAACTTTCCCATATCTGCCTTACTGAGCTAATGTTACATCTCTGTAGGCCCCTACGCAGGCTCTAAACTGCCTTGAGATCTAACGTGTGCTATGCTAAGAGATCTTAACTGCCACACTTGATTTTCCTAAATCACACCGAGTGAATGGGGGATGGTCCCTTACAGTGTCGAGTTCCTCCCTGCCGCTCCCTATCCTCGCCGCGCTCTTTTCCAGCTGTTCTGGAAACTTTCTATTTACAGCCTTTCGTCCTATGGAAGTCCACACGCCGTTACTCCATCTGAGGTAGTTACTGAGCTCGCCAGAATCTCACACTGCAGTAAAACATAATTTTACATAAAGCCTTTCAAGACAACTGTAGCGTGGACTGCTTCCGCTGCCAATATACCACTGTCAGCCTGGCATTGTCGGCTTCCACTGAGTTGCCAGTTCCGCTGCGAAAAGCCTTTCGGCAGTCAATTCTCAGAGAGTAATAGGAGAGTAGTGTAACATTTCCCTTCGCTTTCCTTTGACGTGCGATGAGAGTAATCGAAAGAAGGCTCTCCTATAAAGAGCTACGTGAATTTAAGGACTTTACCTGTTTTGTGTAGGAAGTAAAATACTTTAAACCGATATTCAGTAGCCGAAGAGAGCAGGGCGTGCAGACGGTAATTGTCTCGACAGCGTCGCAACTTTGGACATTATATGACAAATGTCATCTAATTTTAATTCCCGAGACGTAGCCAGCCTTTGTGGCCGAGCGGTTCTAGGCGCTTCAGTCCGGAACCGCGCTGCTGTTATGGTCGCAGGTGGTTCGAATCCTGCCTCGGGCATGGATGTGTGTGCTGTCTTTAGGTTAGTTAGGTTTAAGTAGTTCTAAGTCTAGGGAGAAAAAGATTGAATAATCAGCGAAAGGATAACGTTCTACGAGTCGGGGCGTGGAATGTCAGAAGCTTGAACGTGGCAGGGAAGCTAGAAAATCTGAAAAGGAAAATGCAAAGGCTCAATCTAGATATAGTAGGGGTCAGTGAAGTGAAGTGGAAGGAAGACAAGGATTTCTCGTCAGATGAGTATCGGGTAATATCAACAGCAGCAGAAAATGGTATAACAGGTGTAGGATTCGTTATGAATAGGAAGGTAGGGCAGAGGGTGTGTTACTGTGAACAGTTCAGTGACCGGGTTGTTCTAATCAGAATCGACAGCAAACCAACACCGACAACGATAGTTCAGGTATACATGCCGACGTCGCAAGCTGAAGATGAACAGATAGAGAAAATGTATGAGTATATTGGAAAGATAATGCAGTATGTAAAGGGGGACGAAAATCTAATAGTCATGGGCGACTGGAATGCAGTTGTAGGGGAAGGAGTAGAAGAAAAGGTTACAGGAGAATATGGGCTTGGGACAAGGAATGAAAGAGCAGAAAGACTAATTTAGTTCTGTACCAAGTTTCAGCTAGTAATAGCGAATACCCTGTTCAAGAATCACAAGACGAGGAGGTATACTTGGAAAATGCCGGGAGATACAGGAAGATTTCAATTAGATTACATCATGGTCAGACAGAGATTCCGAAATCAGATACTGGATTGTAAGGCGTACCCAGGAGCAGATATAGACTCAGATCACAATATAGTAGTGATGAAAAGTAGGCTGAAGTTCTAGACATTAGTCAGGAAGAATCAATACGCAAAGAAGTGGTATACGGAAGTACTAAGGAATGATGAGATACGTTTGAAGTTCTCTAACGCTATAGATACAGCAATAAGGAATAGCGCAGTAGGCAGTACAGTTGAAGAGGAATGGACATCTCTAAAAAGGGCCATCACAGAAGTTGGGAAAGAAAACGTAGGTACAAAGAAGGTAGCTGCGAAGAAACCATGGGTAACAGAAGAAATACTTCAGTTGATTGATGAAAGGAGAAAGTACAAACATGTTCCGGGAAAATCAGGAATACAGAAATACAAGTCGCTGAGGAATGAAATAAATGGGAAGTGCAGGGAAGCTAAGACGAATGGGCTGCAGGAAAAATGTGAGGACATCGAAAAAGATATGATTGTCGGAAGGACAGACTCAGCATACAGGAAAGTCAAAACAACCTTTGGTGACATTAAAAGCAACGGTGGTAAAATTAAGAGTGCAACGGGAATTCCACTGTTAAATGCAGAGGACAGAACAGATAGGTGGAAAGAATACACTGAAAGCCTCTATGAGGGTGAAGATTTGTCTGATGTGATAGAAGAAGAAACAGGAGTCGATTTAGAAGAGATAGGGGATCCAGTATTAGAATCGGAATTTAAAAGAGCTTTGGAGGACTTACGGTCAAATAAGGCAGAAGGGATAGATAACATTCCATCAGAATTTCTAAAATCATTGGCGGAAGTGGCAACAAAACGACTATTCACGTTGGTGTGTAGAATATATGAGTCTGGCGATATACCATCTGACTTTCGGAAAAGCATCATCCACACAATTCCGAAGACGGCAAGAGCTGACAAGTGCGAGAATTATCGCACAATCAGCTTAACAGCTCATGCATCGAAGCTGCTTACAAGAATAATATACAGAAGAATGGAAAAGAAAATTGAGAATGCGCTAGGTGACGATCAGTTTGGCTTTAGGAAAAGTAAAGGGACGAGAGAGGCAATTCTGACGTTACGGCTAATAATGGAAGCAAGGCTAAAGAAAAATCAAGACACTTTCATAGGATTTGTCGACCTGGAAAAAGCGTTCGACAAAAAATGGTGCAAACTGTTCGAGATTCTGAAAAAAGTAGGGGTAAGCTATAGGGAGAGACGTGTCATATACAATATGTACAACAACCAAGAGGGAATAATAAGAGTGGACGATCAAGAACGAAGTGCTCGTATTAAGAAGGGTGTAAGACAAGGCTGTAGCCTTTCGCCCCTACTCTTCAATCTGTACATCGAGGAAGCAATGATGGAAATAAAAGAAAGGTTCAGGAGTGGAATTAAAATACGAGGTGAAAGGATATCAATGATACGATTCGCTGATGACATTGCTATCCTGAGTGAAAGTGAAGAAGAATTAAATGATCTGCTGAACGGAAGGAACAGTCTAATGAGTACACAGTATGGCTTGAGAGTAAATCGGAGAAAGACGAAGGTAATGAGAAGTAGTAGAAATGAGAACAGCGAGAAACTTAACATCAGGACTGATGGTTACGAAGTCAATGAAGTTAAGGAATTCTGCTACCTAGGCAGTAAAATAACCAATGACGGACGGAGCAAGGAGGACATCAAAAGCAGACTCGCTATGGCAAAAATGGCATTTCTGGCCAAGAGAAGTCTACTAATATCAAATACCGGCCTTAATTTGAGGAAGAAATTTCTGAGGATGTACGTCTGGAGTACAGCATTGTATGGTAGTGATACATGGACTGTGGAAAACCGGAACAGAAGAGAATCGAAGCATTTGAGATGTGGTGCTATAGACGAATGTTGAAAATCAGGTGGACTGATAAGGTAAGGAATGAGGAGGTTCTACGCAGAATCGGAGAGGAAAGGAATATGTGGAAAACACTGATAAGGAGAAGGGACAGGATGATAGGACATCTGCTAAGACATGAGGGAATGACTTCCATGGTACTAGAGGGAGCTGTAGAGGGCAAAAACTGTGGAGGAAAACAGAGATTGGAATACGTCAAGCAAATAATTGAGGACGTAGGTTGCAAGTGCTACTCTGAGATGAAGAGGTTAGCACAGGAAAGGAATTCGTGGCCGCAAGTAGACTGGTGACAAAAAAAAAAAAAAAAGTCTAGGAGGCTGATGACCTCAGATATTAAGTCCCATAGTGCTCAGAGTCATTTGAACCATTTTGAACCCGAAACATGTGGTCTGCTACATCTGCCACTACATGTGGTTTATAGGTAGTTTTCCAAACTTGATTAGGAAAGTGATGAAATACTTCCTCTTTGTCTCTGATGCACGTGCCACGAAAAGTTAAAACGCACTGAAGAACGCATAAATTTCGAAGATACGTAGCGGGTACACGAGGGCCCACATAATGTTTCTCCCTTAGGGCAATTGGTGGTACCAGGAAGGGTCTTTGTCACAGAATTAAAAAAAATGAAAAAAAAGACAAATTGTAGATGTGCAATTACCAGTTATCAGCGGATCCTGGCACGTCGGTAGAAGAACAATTACAAAAACAAGATAAAAATATTTTCTATTTTCTGTTCTAAGTTGGAATATGATCTGTTTACTCATGAGTGTAACATCGGCTCTAGCTCTGATAATAGCTTCATTTAGGCGAAAAAGAATCTCCTCCACACCTTCCATGAGGTGTGACGTATTAACCCGAAGTCTGTCATTGATTACTATTTGCAGCAGGGTTACCAGATTTCAGGAATGTTGACTGCTACGTATCACCTGCCGTTCCAAACTAATTACAGCCGTTTTCAAGATCGCGTAATGTAGCGGACCAATGGAGATGCAGGAGGGAGCCTGACTGTTTGTCACACAGGAACATATGTGAGCAAACTTATGAACAAATCCATTATCATTTTCGAAGACGAAATCCTCCGCCAGATACGCATCATGAAGATGTAGAATAAAGGATAAAACGTAGCCACCAGTAATGGTGAAATAAACATGCTGGTCCAGTTTATGGTAATCCGAATAAGTGAACCAAGGATTGATACAAAAAACACCGCCAAAACATCACAAAAAACCCTATTGGCCCGTTGGTCGACTCTAAATATTTCACCATTTGAAAATAGACAAAATGACGAGTTGTTGGACCACACTGCACGCCTCCAGTCAGCTGCTGTCCAATTCCTGTGTTTTTTGTGTTTCTTGGCTCAACGGAGACGTACAACACAATGTACCGTCGTGAGAACTGGTCTTTGAGAGTTAGCTGACTCCAAATTTTCACTACTTTGCAGTTCTGTTCGCAATATTCACTCAGAAACTCGCTGAGGTTGACCTGCATTGTCTCACAACAGTAAGTCCTGTAGGATTTAAAACGATTATCATTAGCAAGGCATGACATTCTTCCCCACGTTGACAGTGTACAGTCGGCGATGATACAGCAATACATCGTCAAACTTCACTGACGGTGTGGTCATACGCAAGACCAGATACAATAGCTCCTTTTTATCACACGCACACGTGTCCACGTCGACCTATGGTGGAGCATCTCATAGCCGCCGCCTGGTACCAATGTAATGATAATCGTTTTAAATCCTACAGGACTTACTGTTGTGAGACAATGCAGGTCAACCTCAGCGAGTTTCTGAGTGAATATTGCGAACAGAACTGCAAAGTAGTGAAAATTTGGAGTCAGCTAACTCTCAAAGACCAGTTCTCACGACGGTACATAGTGTTGTACGTCTCCGTTGAGCCAAGAAACACAAAAAACAATTTTACATCATCGACAGTGTTCCAAAGTGGCAGATGTGGTCTTTGAGAGGGATGACTTTCTTTGTCGAGCTTATATGTATTATCATCAATCTTAGAATGCTTGGATGCGGTTCTACATCGTGTTGTGCCTTTAACCAATCTTCTCATCTGTGCAAGGATATAACGCCTAACATACTCTGAAATGTTTCGCGTATTATAATCTTGGTTTGCTTCTATTATCGTACTCTACTTCTTTTACCAGCGACAGGTTCTCTATTCCTGGGTGCTGTATCAGATGTCGCACTAACGTCTCCGTTCTTGTGGGTGCAATAGCACGATAGAATAAAAGCTGGAAATGAACCTACTTTCTTTGTGTGATTTGTATGGTTTTCTCTGCATGATTAGTAGATCTTGTGTATTTAAATGTCCAACCATGTTGACGACTACAATATGCAGACAGTCTTCGAAAGCGTAGCATCTGTTTTCGAAATGACATTTCCCAGTAGGTAGTTTGGCATTAGTTGTGTGTCTGTTCGAACGGTAGGTTATTTATTGGGCTAGAACACTCGTTCATTCAGCACCCCCACCCGGGGAGGAGGGTAACTGCCCTCCAAGCTTCTCAAGTAGATGGGTTCTTAGCACCTGCGCCGCAGCAGAGCCCAGGCACTGTAACTACTATCAGGCCCAACGGCTCATACTACGGTTTGCGGCGTGCCCCTTATTGGAATGCGGGTCCGCAGCGCACGTGCACTGGAACTGGAGCTGCGTCCAGTGGAGCGTGTGGGGCACCGAACCCCGGAGCCCGGCGTCGCAGCCGCTCCACGGCTTCCGCAGCACCGGCCGCTGGGGAGCGCGCGCTCTACTGTGCTTGAAGTCCAAAACCTGTTTCACAAGAGCGGCTTTAAGGTCAATTCGACAAGTGCAATTCCAGCACTGTGCTGGCATAAAAAAACCAACGATTCAGTTTATTTATTTGTTTTCTGTAACAGTTGCATGTAATCCTTGATGATGTTCGAACGCTTGTGTTCATTTTCAAATCGTTGCCTTCATCTCTAGTAGTGACTGTAACGTAATTCAACTAGAACATTCACTCACACAACAGGTCATCGTGTCATTTTGATATTGTTATGTTGATCTAGCGTATGAACACTTTCTATGTTTCATTGGAATATCAGAGATACTGGCAATGGCTTGATAAAAAATCCGTGTGTTCGAAATTTTTCAGCATCAAGGATTATATGCATTTGCGACAGAGAACTAAATAATAATGGGTGGTCCATTTAACCCCAGTCTCAGTTGTATATGAATTGATTGTGAGTATCTTTATCCTTAATTTACTATATCCTTTTTAACATTGGGTATAGACAATGTTTCTCCCCATTTATTTCTACTAAGATGAATAGCTGAGGATGCAGCTATAAACTACGAAACCGGTCGTTTTAATAAAAGATCGTTTAACAGCTGTTGCGGTTCTTCATTTATCAAGACGTATTTATCAAGAAATAAATAATCGACCACACGTGGTGGGTGAATGTCACACGCGAGCGCGTGAATGAGCCACCAACGACATTGCTACTGACGTTACTAACAAACAGACCGTGTCCAGTATAGAGTACTAAAATTCGGGGTGTGCTGAATATTCTCCATGTGCACAGATAGGGGTGATGACTGCTAAGAACGGATGTTGTGACCAATTTCCGGCATGCTGACATTTTTTATTTCCATTTGCATCAGTCTTCTGACTGGTTTGCTGTGTCCCTGCACGACTTCCTCTTCTTCTCCAACTTCTTTGTCACAGAGTAGCACTTGCATGCCACTTCCTCAGTTATTTGCAGGATATATTCCAATCTCTGTCTTCTCAAACAGCTTTTACTTGATACAGTACCTTGGAAGTTATTGGAAGTCTTGTTAACACATGTCCTATTATCCTGTCCATGCTTCTTGTCATTGTTTCCCATTTGTTACTTTCTCCTCGTTCGAGTCCATATAATTTGTAACATCCTTCTGTAGCACCATATCTCAGACGCAACGATTTTGACATTTTCCAGTTTTTCGATGGCCCATCATCCGCTAATATACATTGCTATGGAACACATATTATTCCTCAAATTCCAAATTATGTTTTGTACTAACAGACTTCTTTTGGCTAGCAATGCTCTCTTTGTTTATGCTAGTTTACTTCTTATGTCCTCCTTGCTTCGTCCGTTGTATGTTATTTTGCTTCCAAGGTAGCAGATTCCTTACCTCAGTCTATTTAATGGCCGCTGTTTTGATACGAAATTAAAATAAAATCATGAAAATGAGGCATCCTGTATTCCGGTAGAGGCGCAAGGGAAAACACAGTTTTGTAGCTTGAGCTACCTAGTTCCTTCTCTGTTTAGATCCGTACACCGCCTTCTCCTGTCTTAACACTATTGCGTATTGCAATAGTGATCTCCTTCTCTTCTCTTATTTCTTCCCTGTGGTTCATATTTCATAACCTCAGATCACAACCGGCTTGAATGGGTGTGCTAAAGGTCTCTTTTACACATCAATGCTACTTTCTCCTTCTTTAACCTAAATGCACAGAGGAGCTGTTTTGCAGCACTGCTCGAGCTGTTGGATTTCTCATGAACTTATAGTTATACTTACAACATAGTTCCCACAGTCCTATAACCATCTGTCGTTTTCATTTGTTTGCCGTTCATATGAAAGGAATAAGTTGGCTGCCCATCTTTCTTAACCATCATCCATTTTTCCTCTACCGCACGTGAATCCTACTCTGTTTCCCTCTCGATAGCCAAACATCGATCTGAAGTTCTTTCGGAGCCCCTGGGACCCCCCTCCTGCCC
This sequence comes from Schistocerca serialis cubense, assembly GCF_023864345.2. Classification (NCBI taxonomy): domain Eukaryota; kingdom Metazoa; phylum Arthropoda; class Insecta; order Orthoptera; family Acrididae; genus Schistocerca; species Schistocerca serialis. Next base: position 468,323,483 of record NC_064639.1, read on the forward strand.
GCCTTAAACCTCCGTTTCAAAAAACCTTCATTCATCATTACCTAAACTTTGTCGATCTTCATTTCAGGATTTAATCTTCACGCTACCTTGAATTCAAACTGTGAGACTGCTAACACGAATATGAAGATCTGTTCCAGGATCGGAATGCTGCAGAGATTTTACTAAATGTCTACTGTAACTGACCGATAACCAAAGGGGTTGGGAAAAAAAGTGCGGAAGCACCACGAGAAATGCATTCCTTAACACAAATGCAAATGCTAACCGAGCCAGCAGGTGGCGCTCCTGTACTTGACCACGAATGGCACCTTTGCAATGTCCTCAATACGTTTTAAGTGTCAATCGTGGTCAGGACATGATTCCGTGCAGTTGTGAGTGCAGTGCCAATTGTTATAATCCTTGCAACAATCCTTTCAAAAAATTGATAATGATCACTCGGCATGGCCAAGTTGTTGATGCTCGTATTTTTGTGCTTCCGTAATCAAGGTGGCCGAATTGTTTGGTGTTTCAAGAGGCACCGTATCGAAGATTTATACCGCATACAAGGAAAGCAGAAAACGTCATCCGCTAAGTCACAACGCGGACGTGTTGTGTTGAGTGTTCCTGACGAATGGTCACAGAAGAGGATTGGACGAAAAATGAGAAGTCGACAGCCACAAAAGTCAGAGCAGAACTGAGTGTCGCACGAGCGTACCCTGTAGGCACCAAAACAACACGATGGGAACTCCACAAGCTGGTAATTGCATGGTGAGCTCGAATTCCTAAACCTCTCATCAGCGATGCAAATGCCCATAATAGGAAGAAGTCGTGTTGAAGCCATAAAACTGGGACTATGGAGCTGTGGAAGAATGTAGTTTGGTCGGATGAGTCTTGCTGCACACTGCTTCCAACTTCTAGTCGAGTTTGCATCTGGCGAACGCCGTTTCAAGCCTACAATGCAGAATGCTTGCTGCCAAGAGTAAAACCTGGCTTAGGTTGGGCGGTGATTTGGGCAACCACACTGGGGTTTTCTGCGGGCCCTCTGATTGCTTAGCAACGTTGCGTTACTGCCAAGATTCATGTTACTATTTTGGATGATTAGATCCTCCCTGTGGTACAATATTTGTTCTCCAGTACTAATGCTCCGTTCCAAGAAGACAAGGCTCCTGTTCGCACAGCTCACATCGTCCAGGTCTGGTTTTTATTGAGCACTAGGATAAACTGCCGCATCCACTTTAGTCAGCAGATCTCAATTGAGCCTTTGTGTTCTACTTTGAAGTGTGTGCGATCCGTATCCACATACATTATCGTTACCTGGATTGCCAGTAATTTGCAGGAAGATTGGCATAAGAGTATCTTGAAAACCATTTTGAAACTGAGACGAATGAAAGCAGTTTTGAATGCCACCACTTGTTCGACACATTGCTAGGCATGGTAATGTATTGTGTTTTCGGTACTTACATATTTTTGTCCATCCTCTGTATCTCCCAGCTTTGGAACTGATAAACGTTCTGAAATTTCCTGGCAAATTTAAACTATGTGCCGACATAAATTCGAAATCCCAACCTGCCTTTCGCGGCATACGTTGTTACCAAATAAGCCATCCATACGCTTCTCTCACCCCGTCCTCACAGCTTAAATTCTGACAGTATCTCTCCCCTGGATTGCAGATTTCACAGAAGATGCTCTGCGTACCTTACCGGGCTGTCACTCTTGCACGAAAGATGTTTCCAGAACTAATCTATTTTCTGTTCAATGGATTTTGCTTTCTTATGAGAAGTCCTGTCATAAAAACTGCGTGCCAGCCTAGCACACATCAATAATTCACTGGCAAGTTTCGAAACAACGCATACTCCATTGCAGAATGCAAAACATCTATGAACGGAGTGTGTAATACCTATGATGTATGAATTCGTACGCAACGGTAAGGAGAGGTGGGCTACATAGTGGTACAGCAACTGTCGTCTTAGGAAAGCAGGACAGGAGCAGAAATGTTTGTCAAACAAATGAAAATAGTTAACTTGAATTTTTCCAAGTGAACGATGACTCCAGCTATCAGTGCCAGTACGGAGGAGGCTCGCTGTACTAGGCACGAACGATGAAGCTCCAAGTGCAGTTGGGTTGAGTGGCTGCCACTGGCTGTCCTATACTGCGCTGAGAGAGGGTGCTCACAATATGGAGCTGCTTGGAGGTGTGGCTCAACGGGTGTGCGCCATTGGGTCTGCCGGATCCTGCGTGACCGCTTTCAGCATCTGATGGAAACTTGTAATTCTGTTGCCAGTTTAAAGGTGCTCTTGGGATGGTATCGGTATATGATACCACAATATCAAATAACAGCGTTGTGATCACATGCATAAGCAATTCATTAATACTTTATATATATATATATATATATATATATATATATATATATATATTTGAATTACAAAAAACTAATAATAAAAAAAAATTGCATGGCGCGATATTCGATCCGGCGACCTTCGGATTACGAACCCAGGCGCTTACCGCTGCGCCACGACGCTGTAGAAGATTACTCATCGTCGAGAGTATTTCACCGCAACGGTTTCTTTTAACTGTCGATTTTCTCGACAACGGCTGAGAAGAGCATCTTGGTGCTTTGCCACATTCCACCTCTGGCCATGAGCTTTTATTATGCGCAGTATGAATCGAATCTGAATTTCACAATTGGCGGCCTCCCCTTGTAAGTATATTCCTGTCTGCTGCTACCCTTGCTTCTGTCGTGACTTTTTCACTAATTGAATCTGTGGCATAATATTCCTGCATATGTTACAGTTTTGTGTGTAAGCCTTTGTGTTATACAGAGTCTTCGAACATGTCCATAAAATTTTAGTCTTTGTTTTCTAATATTTGCTATCAGCTTCGATGATTTCTCTGTTCCTTCACGGAATTTCTATCTATGTCACAGACTGCTTTCTCGCCCAAGAACTTTAATTTCTCTCACTTATAGAGATTCAGGTTTTATCGTCGTACTGCAGTGTGAAATGCAATTTTTTGTCGTAGATATATCATCATTGTGGTTCTATAATCGAACTCACTGGGCTTTATTTTCTAGCCCCATTGGTTCTATAATCTCTTCGAGATACTTGAAGTGTCTGACCCTCTTGTCGTGCCCACACTTCGTGTTTAATTTGTGAACGATGTTTATTGTAGGCCGACTTTTTCAGTGCATTCTTTGCGGATTTGTATCTGTTTGGTTGCTGTGAGTTCACTATCCGCTAGTATTGCTAAATCGTCTGCGAAAGTTAAGGAAGAGCTGTTAATGTCATCTTTTGCTCGTCCAGGCTGAGTAGACCTCGATTTCTTAATTTATTTATGTAGGATGATATTGAAGAGGAATGAGACAGTTAATATCTTTGGTAGATACCGGTTTTATTCGAGAAGGGCTGTGATATTCACCCAGAAATTGTACTTTGCGCCCAGGAATATTTACTTGATGATACTTACTGTTCTTGAGCCTTGTTCTTTGTTGATATTGATTGTTCGTACAGCAAACATGATTGTTTTCGGAATACTTATTCCATCATCATATGAATCTGGAAGTCAAGCATATCCATATCGGTTCAGTGAAATTTACCCAAGCATGGGTAGCTGCTGATCAGAAGTATTCTGCCAGTCCATGTTTTTACATAATTTTACAAAATTCAACATTCGTGGTAGAGTAGCATTACAGAATAACGGAGTTTAGTGGCTATCCAATCACTGAAACGATAGAGATTGTATGGTTTGCGAAATACATTTAATGATCTTCTCCTGTGTTCTTCAACCCTAAGGTTGGTTTGTAGCAGTACCCCATTTCACTCTTTTATCTCGTTTCCCCTATATTTCCACGTACCTAGCTCCTCCTACATTACTCATACTCATATCCTTGGTCGTACCCGCCTATTCCTTTCCACAGTATCTCCATCTGGTATTGTCCTAATGACGTTATTGTGTGTTAAAACGTGTCCTATGAGCCTGTCTGTTCTTTTTTGAACGTTCATCCGGAGAGACTGGTTTCACATTCTCCTCAGGTCCTTTAAGATACTAAAGGGATCTAGGAAATGCCGTTAATGTCCTAGATCTGATGAAGGGAAAGTGATATCGACATCCTTGTGGTAGAGAGGGGTCAATGCCACTTTATGTGACGCCTAACGTAGACAAGGATTGAAGGATAACTGCGTTAAGACCGGCATAAGTCATCAGCCCATCGTTCATTGGGCAGGATACCCTCTTCTCACTGGCAAGGTATGAATAATAAAACAGTAATAATTTCTCCGTGTGTGGGTTCGCAGCCTTGATGTAATTGCTGTACGCTGAAACCATTTTTTTGTGCCTACCGCATGCTGTCATGATTTTTTTTATACAAATGAGCTTATCTGCACCATGTACGAGGGACATTGAATAAAGAGACAAACTTAAGTAGGAAAAGAAAATTGCATTTTACGAAATGAGGCTTTTACTGCTTCTCAACATAATCCCCCCGATGTTAATAAACTTGTCCCAATGATGAACTAGTTTTTTTATGCGTGAAGAAATGCGTAAAGAAATTTTTGTTTTGATGTTTGAGCCACTTTCCCACAAATTCTTTGATACTACCGTTGTTGCTGACCTTTTTGTAATGCCTCTTTGAGTGGACCAAATAAAAACCCGAGGGAGCCACATCTGGACTGTAGGGAGGATGAGGAAGTATATTACAAACTACTTCTTGGGTCAGCTGGGCAGTGTAAGGGCCAGCTTTGTCGTGTAGCAATATGACGCCCTCTCATTGAGGTCCATGACGTTTTTGTCTCATTTCTGACTTTACTTTGCTCATCAGCATATCTGAGAGGTGGTACTGCTTATTGTACGCTTCGTACGTTGATCTTGCAAATGATCTAAAAAGACGACGTCGTCGGCACCCCAAAAGATGTAAGTCACTGAGATTCGACCGTTTTTGAACTGTTCTACCGACCTATAAAAATTTTCCGCGATTCATACAACTTTCGCCACACTGCCTTCATCAGCAGAATGCGAGAAAGTTATTGAACGCTGTTCAAGTAGTGTGGAAACTTCAAGCTGGCACGCAATCGTTAAATGCAATATTGATGTCAGAAGCAAAACAATTTTTATTCGTCAGATGTTCAGATAATCACAGTGATGCAAATGTAAAGTCATGCAAGTGCAAAAGTCGTCCTACAAACTTTTCATTTCTACGTCAATTCAGCCCTTTAATTATTGCATGTCCCTCGTATTCCATTTTGACCCTTTTCGAGTTATAGAGCTTTTAATGAAATTTGTGTCATATGTAAAATCTATTAAATGCTGTACGTCTCTGTTGCCAAATAGCAGTAAATTGCTTTTAATTCTGACACGTTTCACCGACGCAGCTGCGTTTGAAAATTTAATTTGTTTATAAAAGAAGTTATGCCTACAGTGGACATAAAAAATGGTTTTTGCTTTTCACAGTAACAAACTGTAGCCCAAGGAAGTACGTAATCACTCTAGAAATTCTTCCAAACCATATGTGGCATACAGCAAACCAGTGCTTAACAGTACTGGTTAAAAACAATCTTGGTTGCAATTTTAGTTTTTTAGTTTTCAACGACGCGTTTCGCCTTATTTAGGCATCTTCAGGTTACCTTTATCTAGGTGAACGTGAGATGCACCAAGATCTGCTTAACGCGTTCCCGTTCACAGGAGCAAGTAACAGTACTCGCTGCTGTGAACGGGAACGCGTTATGCAGATCTTGGTGCCTCTCACGTCCATCTAGAAAAAGGTAACCTGAAGATGCCTAAATAAGGCGAAACGCGTTGTTTAAAAATAAAAAAACTAAAATTGCAACCAAGACTGTTTTTAACTAATACGTAATCGCTCGTATAATAATTTTTTCCCGTTCTACTGAAATGTGTCAGGAGTAGCAAACAATAGTGCCGAGGAGCAGCCTGCTGCGGCAGGCGGCAGGTTTCACGAGCTCTGCGTCCTGTGCCCTTCTGGGAAGTGCCGGCCTGCCGCGTCCTGCGCCCCGCGTCAGCGCCGGCACAGCCAGATAGCGGCTCGGCTGTTTGCTCTTCTGATAGCGGCGCTACTGTTGCCGCCGCCGCCGCCGCTGCTGCCTCTGCGCCAGCTGCGCGTGTGCCGGCAGTCTCCGCCCTCCTCGAATTAAAAGTAAACCGCTCACCCTAAGTCGTGGCTAGAAGCGATAGCTCAGTGAGGAGACAGCAAAACTGTTGAAACAATACGAGAAAGAGGCGTCATTAGTCACAAAGCTACCGTCGTGCAGCTTCGTTACGCCGCTCTACTTTTTGCAGGCTTCTTCATCTGTGTCTAACTACACTGAGGTGGCAAAAGTCACGGGAGACCACCTAATATCGTCTCGGACCTTCTTTTCCCCGCCGTAGTGCAACAAAAAATGGTTCAAATGGCTCTAAGCACTATGGGTCATCAGTCCCCTAGACATAGAACTACACTACTGACCATTAAAATTGCTACACCAAGAAGAAATGCAGATGATAAACGGGTATTCATTAGAAAAATATATTATACTAGAACTAACATGTGACTACATTTTCACGCAATTTGAGTGCGTAGATCCTGAGAAATCAGTACCCAGATCAACCACCTCTGGCCGTAATAACGGCCTTGATACGCCCGCTTCAGCTCGGAATCTCTGTAAAAGTCGGAAGCCGTCAGGTCACTAATATTTCTTCTCCGGTCGTTGCCATCCTTAACAATAAAGTACACTACTGGCCATTAAAATTGCTGCACCAAGAAGAAATGCAGATCATAAACGGGTATTCACTGGACAAATATATTATACTACAACTGACAGGTGGTTACATTTTCACGCAATTTGGGTGCATAGATCTTGAGAAACCAGTAACCAGAACAACCACCTCTGGCCGTAATAACGGCCTTGATACGCCTGGGCATTGAGTCAAACACAGCTTGGATGGCGTATAAAGGTAGAGCTGCCCATGCAGCTTCAACACGATACAGTTCATCAAGAGTAGTGACTGGCGTATTGTGACGAGCCAGTTGCTCGGCCACCATTGACCAGACGTCTTCATTTGGTGAGAGATCTGGAGAATGTGCTGGCCAGGGCAGTAGCCGAATATTTTCTGTATCCCGAAAGGCCCGTACGGGACCTGCAACATGCGGTCGTGTATTATCCTGCTGAAATGTAGGATTTCGCAGGGATCGAATGAAGGGTAGAGCCACGGTTCGTAACACATCTTAAATGTAACGTCCACTGTTCAAAGCTCCGTCAATGCGAACAAGAGGAGACCTAGACGTGTAACCAATGGCACCCCATACCACCACGCCGGGTGATACGCCAGTATGGCGATGACGAACACACACTTCCAATGTGCGTTCACCGCGATGTCGCCAAACACGGATGCGACCATCATAACGCTGTAAACAGAACCTGGATTCATCCGAAAAAATGACGTTTTGCCATTCGTGCACCCAAGTTCGCCGTTGAGTACACCATCGCAGGCGCTCCTGTCTGTGATGCAGCGTCAAGCGTAACCGCAGCCATGGTCTCCGAACTGATAGTCCATGCTGCTGCAAACGTCTTCGAACTGTTCGTGCAGGTGGTTGTTGTCTTGTAAACGTCCCCATCCCTGTTGACTCAGTGATCGAGACGTGGCTGCACGATCCGATACAGCCATACGGATAAGGTGCCTGTCATCTCCGCTGCTAGTGATACGAGGCCGTTGGGATCCAGCACGGCGTTCCGTATTACCCTCCTGAACCCACCGATTCCATATCCTGCTAACAGTCATTAAATCTCGACCAACGCGAGCAGCGATGTCGCCATACGATAAACCGCAATCGTGATAGGCTACAATCCGACCTTTATCAAATTCGGAAACATGATGGTACGCATTTGTCCTCCTTACACGAGGCATAACAACAACGTTTCACCAGGCAATGCCGGTCAACTGCTGTTTGTGTATGAGAAATCGGTTGGAAACTTTCCTCATGTCAGCACGTTGTAGGTGTCGCCAACGGCGCCAATCTTGTGTGAATGCTCTGAAAAGATAATCATTTGCATATCACAGCATCTTCTTCCTGTCGGTTAAATTTCGCGTCTGTATCACGTCATCTTCGTGGTGAGGCAATTTTAATGGCCAATAGTGTACTTAAACCTAACTAACCTAAGGGCATCGCACATATCCATGTCCGAGGCAGGATTCGAACCTGCGACCGTAGCAGTCCTGCAGTTCCGGACTGAAGCGCCTTTAACCGCTGGGCCACAGCGGCCGGCGTAGTGCAGCAACACGATGTTGAATGGACTCAAGGCGTTACAACTTCCCTGTAGAAATATTGAGCCATGTTGCCTCTATAGCCGTCCATAATCGCCAAAGTCTTGACGGTGCCCTATTTTGTGCTCGAACTGACCATTCGGTTATGTCCCATAAAAGTTCGATGGGTGGCCGAATCATTCTCTCGAACTGTCCAGAATGTCGCCCAGTGACATGGCGCAATGTCATCCATATAAATTCCATCGCGTTTGGCGACATGAAGTCTATGAATGGCTGCAAATGGTCTCCGAGTAGACGAACATAGTCATTTCCTGTCAATGATCGGGTCAATTGGACCAGAGAACCCAGTCCATTCCATGTAAACGGAGCACACAACAGCTTCCACAGTGCCTTGTTGACAACATGGGTCCATGACTTCCCGACCATCACTCTCACTAACTTAAATCTTGACTTACCAGACCAGGCCACGGTTTTACAGTCGTCTAGGGCCCAACCGATGTGGCGAGAGCCCAGGAGATGCGCTGCGGGCGATGTCTTGCTGTTAACAAAGGCACGCGCGTCGGTCATCTACTGCCATAGGTCAATAATTCCAGATATCACTGCACTATCCGTGCGTCCCACATTGATTTCTGCTGTTATTTCACGCAGTCTGTTAGTACTGACAACTCTACGTAAACCCCGCTGCTTTCAGTGGTTAAGTGAAGGTCGTCAACCCCTGCGTTGTCCATCGTGAAAAGTAAAGCCTGAAATTTGGTATTTTTGGCACACTCTTGAGGCTATTGAACTCAGAATAATGAACTTCCTAAGGATTTCCGAAACTGAATGTCCCATGCGTCTAGCTCCTAATACCATACCTCGTTCAGTGTCTATTAATTTCCGCTGTGCGACCATAATCACGTCGAAAATTTTTTTCACGTGAATCACCTGAGTACCAATGACAGCTCCGCCAATACACGGTCCTTTTATACCTTGTGTACAGGTACTGCCTCCATATGTTTACGTGCATGTTGCTATCCCGTGACTTCTTTCACCTCACTGTATGGCGATCCCCATCAGTCTGAACATGCTTAGAGGAGTCAAGCATTGGTCTCCATTTACAAACCTCCCTTCCCCACACTTTCCTCCATTTACAAATTGACGATCCTGTGATGACTCGGGTTGTGTCCTGTCAACAAATCCCTTCTGTTACTCATACCATACCTGTTTCTCCTAATTCGATTAATTACCTCCTCATTAGTTATCCATTCTGACTGTAGCCGGGATAAAATACAGGCAACGAAAGATTGGCGTAAAAGAGAAGCAGTTATTGAGAATGTGTGAGACAGAAATGATAATTGAATCAATACCTTAATCTGTCGACAGGCCTTCAAACGGTTCAAATGGCTCTAAGCACTATGAGACTTGACATCTGAGCTCATTATCCCCTAGACTTAGAACCAGTTAAACCTAACTAACCTAAGGACATCATACACATCCATGCCCGAGGCAGGATTCGAACCTGCGACCGTAGCAGCAGCGTGGTTCCGGACTGAAGCGACTAGAACCGCTCGGCCACAGCGGCCGGCTAGACAGGCCTAGAATGAAATTAGAACTGTATTAATACCTTAAGATGCTGACGGACGTTGATATATATCAACTGGGACAGGTGAAAATGTGTGCCCCGACTGGGACTCGAAGCCGGGATCTCCTGCTTACATGGCAGACTCTCTAGCCATCCTTTTTTTTCTTTCATTTTGTTCGGTATAGTTTGTTGCGTTTGGTCTGGGTGGACATTACAAGCAAGACATCCGTTCAAGATGATCGTTGATTCCTTTACTCAGTTTGTTTATTACAGAGGGCGAACAGCCCCCTGACCGAACACGCTGAGCTACCGTGCCGGCGCTTACACGGCAGACGCTCTATTCATCTGGGCCACCGAGGGCACAGAGGATAGTGCGACTGCAGCGATTTATCCCTTGCACGCTCCCCGTGAGACCCACATACCCAACTTAATGTCCACACACTTCATTCGTATTGCCCTTGCCCACTACACTCACTACTCGCGGCAGACGATCTTACCGAGTCCCGTAAGAATTCGTGCAATGCGTGTGCATCCGCACAGTAGAAGAAGGTCAACGGCCGTTTATCCTTAACTATATGGAGATGGTATCTGTTCTTTCGGACATGTCCGAAATATATGTGTGAGACAGGGTTGTAACCTCCTCCTGACTTTATTTGAGCTGTGCATCAAGCAAACAATACCAGTACTCGAGGTCCAATTTGTGAAGAGAATTAAAGTTCAGGGGAAAGAAATACAAACTATGATGTTTTTCGATGACGTTGTAATTCTGTCAGAGTCAGTGATCGACTTCAAAGTGCTGTTTTATGGAGTGGGTAGTGTCTTGAAAGAAGATTATAAGATGTATATCAACGAAGGAAAAACGTGTATAATAGACTTAAATCGAATTAAATCAGCTGATGCTCAGGGAATTAGATTATGTAATGAGACACTAAAAGTATCAATGAGTTACGTTATTTTGGCAGTGAAATGACTGACAATTGCTGGTATTGGGAGGATGTCAAATGCACAAATTTATTAAAATGCATTGTAAGTTTAGGTGTCACGAATCGTGTTCTGGTGGTATTTGTACGGACTGCAGCCGTGTTCGGAGGTGAGACGTGGATAATAAGCAGTTCAGACCCAAGGAGAACAGAAGCTTTTGAAACTCCGTTATACGCAGGACTTATGAGTAGGTACTGAATCGAATAGGGGGAATATAAAGTCGTGTACAGCTTGACTCATAGAAGTTCATAATACACTTTCCGAGGCGTCAAGGAATCGTGAATTTGATAATGGAAGGAAGTGTGGAGGGTAAAAATTGTAGAGGGAGACAAGGCTTGAACATAATAAGCAGGTTCAAGTGATTGTAAGTTGCAGTAGCTACGCAGGGATGGAGAAGATTTGAAGGGCTTATTTCAATAGTGATACAAGTCCATCACCTCCACTTTTCTGCCTATAATGCTTCTGAAATTAATGATCCAAACAAATAGAAAGAAAGGTTCATCTCTAGCAAGAAGCCATATGCTTGAATATTTCTGGTATCTGAACTACAGATTTTTCAGCGCTCATTTACCTTTAGGAATCTGTATCTAAGAATAAACAAAAACGGACTTGTACCACTATTTAAATAAGCCCTTCATTTATCGTCCCTTGTACATCTTTTACTAGTATATGTGCGAAAAAAAGTGGAGTGTACCATAAATTCTACGAAACCTAGTGTTTGTGGGACAACCGTTTGCTGGTAGAACAAACTTCTGCTTCACCATCTGCATCTGACTCCATAAACCAGGAAAGTACATCGTTTAGCAGATTCATCCTTCATATACCCCCCCCCCCCCCCCTTCGACTGCCCCCCTCCACCGCCGAATCTGTTCCACCACTGACGGGACACATGAGCTGACAGAATTCTCTCTACGTAAAGTACTTGCTTGTGTCAAGTTTTTACGAATCCAGAAATGAGGACCGTTTGATCCGTCTAATGCTTAATGTTTATTAATCACGTCTACAACCATCTGCAGGTCCCCTCTGTGAATGTAAATATATAGGATAAAATCTACGATTTCACCTTGTCCCTAGGTCCAAGATTCCAAGCACTTGTCTTCTTTTCAGATTTGATTTGTTCTCTTAGGTGACCAATGAATAAAATAAGCTGTGAACTTTGCATAGTATAAGCATTTACTTACAATGTTAGACGCCAGCAATGACATTGTCTAACAACTGAAATGTGGATAAAATAAGCAATAAGAAGTTAAAAGCAATGCGGAACGGAAAGCCGGACGCTCTTAATGCTATCAAATAGTTCCTAAATCCCAAACTGGTTATCTAGACTGAGGTAGGTTCAGTTGCTATCAATGTTCCAATATTAAGTGAACTATACTTTTAATTTTTGATATGTTGTTAAATTGACTAAGTTGAATATCGTGTATAATTCAGTGATCAAGAATATAAAAATAAGACGCAGGGTGTTGTTTCCTCATTCATGGAAATCATGTTTACGGCTGGCTCTGAGCACTATGGGACTTAACTGCTGAGGTCATCAGTCCCCTAGAACTTAGATCTACTTAAACCTAACTAACCTAAGGACGTCACACACATCCATGCCCGTGGCAGGATTCGAACCTGCGACCGTAGCGGTTGCGCGGTTCCAGACTGTAGCGTCTAGAACCGCTCGGCCACCCCGGCTGGCAAATCATGATTAATATAACCGGAAACATAAGAAAAAGAAAACATAATTTGTCATAACGTTACCAAAATACGAAACTGTGTCATCGCCAAGCATATTCGTCGAAAGCATTCAATCCCAGGAATACGAATCTGGAGATATTTCGTCTAGTCAACTTGTATGAAATACATTCCATATATTCATGTCAATATTTTATTTGATAACAATCAAAAAATAGTACGGCGTGGGACACTAAGTGCCTGAATCGACGGGCTCTGGCCCCTTGCTTCGGCTGAGATTACTCAATTATTTCAGAAAGCTGCTTTTTAAAAAGTTATTAAAATCAAAAAAATGTTCAAATGTGTGTGAAATTGGCTAAGGTCACCAGTCCCTAAACTTACACACTACTTAACCTAAATTATCCTAAGGACAAACATACACACCCATGCCCGAGGGAGGACTCGAACCTCCGCCGGGACCAGCCGCACAGTCCATGACTGCAGTGCCTCGGACCGCTAATCCCGCGCGGCTACTAAAATCAAGTGGTCCTGTGCTTTAATGCCGCTTTGGATGGGATTGTCTCATAGAAGTTGCCCCCACAAAATCTATTACTTCACTGTGAAGCAAAGTCAATAAATGTTAACAACATTAGGTATAATTTGTAAAGAGGAAAGCAAATCTGAAAATGTAGGTCACATATTGACAACTTATTTAGTAAATATATGTGAAATTTTCGGAGTTTGAAGCGGGAAATTTCAAGACATTGTATACTGTAGTCGAAAGTTTGTCACGGTAGAAGTGCACATGTAGGTGAGAAAAGCAAGGAGATTTTAGTCTCAAGCAAATGAGCTGTTAGTTATCATATTTTTGCCGTCGGTCTTTCTATATCGAAAGCAGTGTATTCATCAGAATCTATCACGACCGCAACAATCCTAGTAGTCACTCGAACCTATTACAGAGAGTCAGTAGTACTTGTGGGACTTCCTGCTCGTCCGTGGCTGAACAATGTCGATGCTTAGGTTGTTGTTGTACGCTAAAACTGTCTTGTGCAGCTAGCTCGTCAGTCCACACGCAATGAAAATATCTTAGAACTTGTAGCTACAAATAGGCCGGATCATACCGACAGTGTCAGAATAGGAACTGGGATTACCGATCATGGTGTCATTATAGCAACTATAGATACGGAAGTTAATAAAGCAGTCAAGAATGCCAGTACATTGTTTGTATTAGATAGAGCAAATAAGTAGTTGTTGGCATCTTAACTTAGAGACTGAATTGACGCCACTCAGTTCCAGTAAGATGAACGTTGGGGGATTGTGGGCCATGTAAAAGCAGATTGTAAATAGTGGTTTGGAGATCGATGTGTCTGTCAAGTGGATAAAGGATGGAAAAGACCCACCATGGTTTAATAACTTAATTCGGGAAATGCCGGGAAAGCCGACGGACGTTGCATGTCGCATCAAAAGACAACGCACAAATGACGACAAGCAAAGGTTAGTAGAGATTCCCGTGTCTGTGAAAAGATCTATGAGCGAAGCGTACAACAACTACCACCGTCACACCTTAGCAAAAGTTCTGGCAGAGAACCCGAGGAAATTCTGGTCTTATGTCAAATTGATAATTGGGTCTAAGGCACTTGTTGACCAGTCTGTTGTGGCAGTTGAAGACAGCAAAACGAAAATTGAAGTTTTAAATGTCGCCTTCAACAAATAGTTCACGCAGGACAGACTCCCTTATGGACAACATAGTAATAAGCATCTCTAGTGCAGAGAAACAAGTGAAAGATAAGAAAACAAATATGGATCACTCAGGGTGCTGTCTGCCGTGTTCAGCAGCTGAGAGCTGGGTTCCATCTGATAGGTTTGTTTGGTACTACTTTAGTAACTATGCGAATTTCTATATCAGTAACAATATTTTTCACCAACGTATGGGAAATTTTGCTATACAAGTATGGTATCGATAGTTCCGATGCCACAGCGTAGGTGCACTCTCATAGGTTGGCACTACGAGAGCGGACGAACTACGTCGACAACAGAGCCCTCTGGCCGACGCTGTGGAGCTCAACGATCGCCGCTCTCCTTTCTGCCCAGTTGATCAAGAGCAGACGGCCTAGAAACATCGCTTCATTTGATATTGAGACTTTGTACTACCTAGGACGGGAATACGGCTTCGCACCTACGTGCTCATCATCGCAAAGTTATGTAACCATTTATTAGCTTGTTTTTGCCTATAGTAAACATCTTTAATTTTACACGCAGTACCCAAGTGTTTTACCTCTCCTGCTCCTACTCACTTCCTTCACTCGGCCTATTTTGCAGATCGCAGGGGCAGACCAACGCGCCGCGTTCTAGGCGGGATACAAAAATAAGAATAACAGTTATTTAAGGCGTCATAATGCAGAGCAGTAGTATTTGTTTTCAGACAAAAGACGTGCAATTGTGTTCGCCAACCTGTTGGCCATGAGTCATATCTCTATGACATTCATACGTTATTTTCAGACGATGTAGTTTAAGAGATATAGTTTCTACGATACTCATCATTGTCTGGTAATATTTCTCGTTTTTAATTGTACTGTAGATTAGTTTCCGTTATATGCGAAATTCAAAACTGCTCCACAGAAATTGTAATGAACGATTCAATGCTTTCAGAAATCAATTAAAAAACCACAATATCAATGTGCGGACTTTCGGCACCTGTTTGTTATAGACATTACGTGGATGTACTCTTCAAGCAATCTCCATTCTTGCTGTGAGACGTAGAAATCAAACAATAACTATTTGTAATGGATTTATACTTACCGCTAAGCAAATTTACTTATATTTCTCGTTTCTTATACATCTGGTACCAATGATGTTATTAATTCGTACATGACGACACTCCAACGTCTCAGACGAGCTATAACAAAAGATAAATTTCTGTTTCAACATTACTCATGTTTTTCTGATCGCTAAACTATCTCATCCGTCGAGTTAGGATACGAATACACCATAGCCATGTTATAAAACGATGTGCTAATAATAATAAAAAAATATACCTAATTATACGTTTACTATAATAGGAATATCCTAGAACGCACCGCATATCAAATACTAACTATTTGAACTAAAATGCAGACATCTTGTACATTCTTAAACGCAGCGACTAAAGGTTGCCGTCTTTCCGTAAAGGGTCCGTGATACAAGCACTGATCCTATGAAGCGTTTGTCTAGCTTTCTTACAGATAAATAAGGTACCCATGCACTCATCGCTTGGATATATAACGAGAGAAAGAATGTGCAATGTGTAGTGACATGAATCATGGAGTAAAGTATCTTTGCAACGAAGCAAATTTGATACTTCCTTCGTGATTAACAAAAAATTTATGACGAGTACCGGATATCTGGGCTCTAAACTTCCAATAGCGCCTTGGCATCTGTTTGAAGAACGACTTTGCTCAGACCGAGCTAACAAAGGCATGACCTTGAATATTCTGTTTTCAGCGTATACATTGTCCGTTTATCGTTCATACACGCGCCAACTTTTACAGAGCGCTTGCTGTTCGTATCTGTTCTCGTTTTACAAAATTATGCGAGTTTAGAACATTTAATTAATAGTGACGCTAACGATATCTCTTCTTTTCTAACCCGAAAACCCCGCACATCCCATTATTTCCTAGGATCGGAATGAGTGTCTGACGTTTAACAGATATGTAGAAAAATTATGGGTTGTATACAACCAGACTGCGCGGGATGGTTAGACCAGCTTGGGTATACAGTGTAGCAAAGCATTAAATATAACAATTCAAGGCCATCTCGTTTTTCTAAACTAAATCGTTCGATACCGGATTCTTAGAAGATGAATCGTCCAACACCACTTCTGCCGGCCGGTGTGGCCGAGCGGTTCTAAGCGCTTCAGTCTCGAACCGCGCAACCGCTCCGGTCGCAGGTTCGAATCCTGCCTTGGGCATGTATGTGTGATGACCTCAGGTGAGTTAGGTTTAAGTAGTTCTAAGTTCTAGGGGACTGATGACCTCAGATGTTAAGTCCCATAGTGGTTAGAGCCATTTGAACCATTTTTTGAACACCACTTCTGGTCGATTTTTCATGATCTTCGATTTTTGTCCAAAACTCTTTTTTTCGTTATTTTTGTCTTGGTTTGCTATAATACTACCTGTTGTTGTTGTTGTGGTCTTCAGTCCTGAGACTGGTTTGATGCAGCTCTCCATGCTACTCTATCCTGTGCAAGTTTCTTCATCTCCCAGTACCAACTGCAGCCTACATCCTTCTGAATCTGCTTGGTGTATTCATCTCGTGGTCTCCCTCTACGATTTTTACCCTCCACGCTGCCTTCCAGTACCAAATTGGTGATCCCTTGATGCCTCAGAACATGTCCTAGTAACCGATCCCTTCTTCTAGTCAAGTTGTGCCACAAACTCCTCTTCTCCCCAATTCTGTTCAATACCTCCTCATTAGTTATGTGATCTACCCATCTAATCTTCAGCATTCTGCTGTAGCACCACATTTCAAAAGCTTCTATTCTCTTCTTGTCTAAACTATTTATCGTCCATGCTTCACTTCCATACATGGCTACACTCCATACAAATACTTTCAGAAACGACTTCCTGACACTTAAATCTATACTCGATGTTAACAAATTTCTCTTATTCAGAAACACTTTCCTTGCCATTGCCAGTCTACATTTTATATCCTCTCTACTTCGACCATCATCAGTTATTTTGCTCCCCAAATAGCAAAACACCTTTACTACATTAAGTGTCTCATTTCCTAATCTAATTCCCTCAGCATCACCCGACTTAATTCGACTACATTCCATTATCCTCGTTTTGCTTTTGTTGATGTTCATCTTATACCCTCCTTTCAAGATACTGTCCATTCCGTTCAACTGCTCTTCCAAGTCCTTTACTGTCTCTGACAGAATTACAATGTCATCGGCAAACCTCAAAGTTTTTATTTCTTCTCCATGGATTTTAATACCTACTCCGAACTTTTCTTTTGTTTCCTTTACTGCTTGCTCAATATACAGATTGAATAGCATCGGGGAGAGGCTACAACCCTGTCTCACTCCCTTCCCCACCACTGCTTCCCTTTCATGCCCCTCGACTCTTAATACTACCTATTCTATAAATTATGAAAACATTTTGCGTAATTTACATAACTTACATAGATTGACTCCTCTCTCAAGATCACTGTAAATAAGAAGAAACAGAATGATAATGTATGAAGAAAAATATGTTTTAATGTAATTATCCATGAAAGCAAAATTTCATCGATGTTGTCAAAAACACAGAGCACATTGATTTTAGAGAAAATACTCAGATGTATAAGACTTGTGGGCTCTTTGAAGTTGTTATTCGTGCCCTCACTGCATGCAGTTGCCTGTAAGTTGGTCTTGAAAACAAAAGGAGGTCGGACACATTCCTCCGAAATTGTTAACTGATTATTGTCATAAGACTGTGGAACTATATTTGAAAATGACGTCAAATATTACTGTCGCTGAAATAAAGAGATGGCAATAAGTTGGCATTCTTAAAATTCCATGAGTGTTCTCAGTTATTTGGAGATGAAGACCCAGACCAACTATTTAAGATCTAGAAGAAACTGAGTCTACCCCTGGATGATTGCAGCCATTCCAAAAAATAAGTACTTACGTAAACATGCAACAGCCATACAATATTATTATTATTATTATTATTATTATTATTATTCGTGTAACAAAATAGAAATCAATCACTATTACTCGCTGGTCCGTGTGCCTGTTATGTACGAAAAAAGCTATAGAAATAGTATAGGATCTCAGTGCTTTGAAGTGATTGTCTTGACTGAAACGTCTGATAAGGCAAGTAAGAAACAATAGGGTATGTGAGAGTACATTCTACTGAGACGATTGAGACTGTGAATTAACGTTGGACGGATTAAATAGTTTACGCTACGAAATACAACGGGTAGACATGAAATAAAGGTTTATCTTTTCTGGCACATTCTGACATAATCGGCGAAGTAATAATATAGGAAGAAATAAACGAAATTAGAATTATATTAATACCTTCAGCTGCTGACGGGCGTTGATATATATCAGCGGTTTTTTTTCTTTTTTTTTTTTAAATCTCATCTTGTTCGGTTTTCGTTCGTTGTATCTGCTCTGGGCGGACGTCGAAAGACACTCGTTTCAGTTCGTTGATGATCCATTAAATCAGTTTTTTTATTAGAGAGGGCAGCTAGCCCTCTGACCGAACACGCTGAGCTACCGTACCGGCTAATCCATCTGAGCCACCGAGGGCATAGAGGACAGCGCGACTGCAGGGACTATCTCGCGCACGCCTCTCGCGAGACCCACATTCTCACCTTGTATGTGCACACACTACATTCGTGGTGTCCCACACCATCACACTCATTACTGGTGGAAGACATGTTCTTTCGGACATGTCCGAAGGAACGGACACCATATGCATATAAGTATATAGTTCTGGCAATACCGGCCATGACCTTCCTCTTCTGTGCGTATGCACACATATTCCCCCAAGATGTATGGCAAGACAACTGCAAAACTGTGGTTATGAGCTGCCATTGAGCTCTTTATGAATTGCACTGACGTGATAGAAGTCATGGGATAGCCATATTCACACATACTGATGGCGGTAATCTTGCGTACACAAGCTATAAAAGGGTAGTGCATTGCCGGAGCTGTCATTTGTTCTCAAGTGATTCATGTGAAACGGTGTCCGGCGTGATTATGGCCACGCGACGGGAATTAAGTCTCTGAACGTGGAATGATAGTTGGAGCTAGACGCTTGGAACATTCAAATTAGGAAATCATTAACGAATTCAATATTCAGAGATCCACAGTGTCAAGAGTGTGCCGAGGATACCACATTTCCGGCATCACCTCTCACCACGGACGACGCAGTGGCTGAGGGCCTTCTCTTAATGACCGAGAGCAGCAGTGTTTGCGCAGAGTCGTCAGAGCTAACGGAGAAGCACACTGCGTGAAATAACAGCAGAAATCAATGTGGGACGTACGGTGAAAGTATCCATTAGAACAGTGCGGCGAAATTAGGCGTTAATGGGCTATGGCAACAGACGGCTGACGCGAGTGCCTTTGCTAACAGCACAACATTGCCTGAAGTTCCTCTCCTGGGCTCGTGACCCTGTCGGTTGGATCCTAGACGGCTGCGAAACCGTGGTGTGGTCAGTTCAGTTTGGATTTCAGTTGCTAAGAGCTGATGTTAGGACTCGAGTCCAGCGCAGACCCAACGAAGCCAAGGATCGAAGTTGTTAACAAGGTACTGCGCAAGCTGGTGGTGGCTCCATAAGGGTGTGGGTTAGGTTTAAATGGGATGTACTGGGTCCTCTGGTCCAATTGAACTGATCATTGACTGCAAATGGTTATGCTCGGCTACTTGGATACCATTTGAAGCCACTTATGGGCTTCATGTCGCAAAACGCGTTGGAGTTTTTGTGGATGACAGTGCGCAGTGTCACAGGGCCACAGTTTTAGGCGACTGGTTTGAAGAACATTCTGGGAAATTTGTGAGAATGAGTTGGCCATCCAGACTGCCCGACATGAATCCCATCGAACATTTATGGGACATAATCGAGAGGTCAGTTCGTGTTCAAAATCCTGCACCGGCAACGCTTTTGCAGTTACGGACCACTATGGAGGCAGAATGGTTTTCTGCAGGGGACTTCCAACTACTTATTAAGTCCATCCCACGTAGATTTGCAACACTACGCCGCTAAAAAGGAGGTTGGTTGGTTTGGGGGGATGAAAGGGACCAGACTGCTACGGTCAGCGGTCCTAAAAAGGAGGTCCGACTAGATATTGGGAGGTGCCCCATGACTTCCGTCACGTTAGCGAATAGTTCTAGTTGCTAAAAATTATTTCGGATGTAACAATATATTTGTCTACAGGGCCAATTTCCGCAGCAGCTGCTAAAATCAGTTATTAGTGGTTTCTCCCTCTTAAGGTTACTGCAGTCAGTTAAAGAGGATCTTAACACCAGACGCTCTCCATATTTCCAGAACGACCACAGAAGAGTCTTTGTAAATAAAAGCGAAAAGCGTCTTGCTGCAGTGGTAACACCGGTTCCCGTCAGATCACCGAAGTTAAGCGATGTCGGGCTGGGCTAGCACTTGGATAGGTGACCATCCCGTCTCCCACGCGCTGTTGGCAAGTGGGGTGCAGTCAGCCCTTGTGAGGCAAACTGAGGACCTACTTGATTGAGAAGTAGCGGCTCCGATCTCGTAAACTGACGTATGGCCGGCAGAGCGGTGTGCTGACCACATGGCCCTCCATATCTGCATTCAGTCAAGCCTGTGGACTGAGGATGACTGAGGCCTTCCAAGGCCTGTTCGGACGGAGTAGTGGAGTAGTAAATACAGTAAGCTTAAGACGGAGAAACCAGTAACAATTGATTGAAATGTTAACTTTTTGATTCAGTCCCCGTCAAATTGAGCTCAAATTGGGGAGTGTGTTACATTCGCGATGGTGCACCCACTCATTTTGCTGCTGACCTGACATGTAACACGTCAATACGATACAAAATGAGTACGTGGAGCAGGGTCTCCAAGATCGTCAGATCTCAGTCCTCTGTATTCTTCTGTCTGGAGTCATCTCAGAAATGAAACGTACGCCCCTCCCGCTGATGCGATATGGCAGAAGAAGTGGAGCAGCGAATTTAAATACTCCGGTGGAGTTTGAAAGAATTCATAACTCACTGCAGAGATTAGTGCAGTATTGTATCAAAATGTGAGATCCACATGCGGAACATATCCTTTAACGGTTACAAGCTTTGTAACATGTGAAGTGCTGTGTCATAAAGACAGGTCATGTGTGAAATTTGCGCCCAATTACAAGGGGACTGAATCAGTAATACTACCTAGGACGCACATCTATTGAAGTCAGTGGCGGTTGGTAACCACACATTCACAGCTATTTCGCAACGGGCTCATCTGTGGACCATGTTTACATCTGTTGTCGAATACCCTCAGCCTTTTGAATTTTCTCTATCAATTACGATACCGTGCGCAAAGAGAATTTGTATTTTAGTTTAAATAAAGAGAATTATATTCTGAGCTTAATGTGCTACATACGCACAACAAATGTCGCAGGACGATTTTTTTTTTGTGAGCCTAATTTGTAATTTAATAAAAGGGATTGTGTTGTACTTTGAATAGTTTTTAGACTTTTGGTTCTAGGTAGCCATGTATTAGAAGTTTAATAAATTTTATTATGCCATTCCTAAATGATGAAATTCACGTGTTATGTGCTGTTATCTTCCCGAAATTACAAAAATTACTCCGGAAAATTAAGGTTTTTTCGAACGTGAAAACATTTTCTAATGTAAAAAATGGCTATGTCCGTAGAAACGAATATTAAATTGAAATTTAAAAGCGCTGCGATCGAGAAAATATTGTCAACATTGTATTTAATCGTTATTTGTTACATTATTACTCTACACCAGATCAATGATCAGAAAGTGAAAACAAAATATGCTGTAGAAACAAAAACCAGTTACGAGTTAAATACATTTTGAAATTGAAGCTATTGTAAACTAAAACCAGTTTCCGTTTCCAAGACAGGACAAATTGTTATGACATTAAAGAACCTCACTACATTTGCAAATTTCACGTGGTCTGTGGTAAGTCTTTCCTTTGTCTCAAGATTCAAGATGGTGCACGATCAGCAAAATATGACTTATCAGTTCACTTCTTCTTCTTATTCTTAATTGTCGCTTTGGCCTGGAGTATCATATGCATTCTCTACGTTCCTCCACCACTCATTTCTGCTGCTGGCTTTCGTGGTCCATTCTCCTTTTCTCAGGCCATCTCCTGTGTATCCCTGTTGACACCATGTTCCCATCTTGTCTGTGGTCTCCTCGGCCTCTTCTGACCTCTGCGGGTCCTGAGGTAGCTAAGTCTGTTAGTCTTTCTCTTCTGTCCTAATTAGGTACCCTGACCACATCACTGATCTTTTATCAGCTTGCGAGTGTAAGTCTGCCAGTTCCTGGCTCTCTGATGTCCTCTATTCCTGTCACTGATGTCCCTCTTGGGTTCAAAGATTTTCCTTAATATCTTTTTCTCGAAGACTAGCAGTTTTTGTTAACCTCTTTCTCCTAATGTAATTGATTCAGACCCATATAGAGTTACCGGGAGAATTATGCTTTGGTATAGTGTGATTGACAACCCACACGATACATAAATAGTTCTAAAATATGTATCATTTTACTCACCATAAAATTCTGTACCTGAAGAATTAACAATACATTACAAATAGCTTTAATACATTACACAGCACTTAAACGCTTAGAACGCGAAACATTAGCAAATATTGCACAAAAAACAATCTCATACGTAACAACAACTAAAACTACAAATTGGCGAAACCGCTTATAGCGAGTTAGTGCGTATTCCTTCATGTGATTCTAAAATCAGTCACTATAACGATGTACCGATCAAAGACGTCATGTATTCCTAGGGGCACAGTGCTCTAGGGACTACCTCTCCCCTACGAAACATTCTAGGATCAAATACATTTGTTTCAGAAACATAGTGCTTCCTACGCAGCAACTATTTTTCAGGTATTACAGCTGTTAGCTGCCACTTGGGGAAGAGAAATGTTTGAGTTGATATTCAAGCTATTAATACCTTCGACCGCATTTTATAGCTGTGAGTACTCTTGCGTAGGCTAGAGCTGTCCCCGAAAACATGTTTTGACGAATCTGCTGTTGGTATGTAAAGAAGAAACCTTGCAGATACGTCGCCTTTGGAGAGAATAACGTAAGCGGAACAGGTGTTATAACAATGACGAGGCGACTTTATACTGTCCGTGCAAATACTTGCATGTTTTAAGCGACGGGCGTGACTGGTATTTCGGAGGTTCAAGGGCAAGGATCGTTTAGCATGTCTTGTGTAAATCTGTCAAGGCCGGAATGCGGACTGCCGAGTCTGAAACAAGGGCTTTATGGCCCGCAGGTGCAGCATAATTCGCCGGCGCCGCCAACGGCGGCTCGCGACGTCACGGCCGCAGCGACCGTGTGCCGGGTATTCCAGGACCCTCGCGCCCTACTTAGAGGCAAGCAAGGTGCAAACAAGGTCTGCAGACGCACAGCGCCCGAAAATAAGCGAGCGGGGCTGCGATCGTCGAGAACAGGAGAGAGGAATGTGGTGGACTCCGACGGGGTCAGATGGTGTGTCGGACTTGGATGCGTCTTCAAGGGAGCGGACTAGAAGGCGCAATGGTTAAGTCACTAGACGCATGTTGAACAAGGACCAATTTGTTGCTCTCCATCTTGGACAGTTCCCTGCCCCATCCTTCTGCAATAAGAATTTTTGGCACTCCCCCAATGACTACGTTCTTCCTTCCTTACATATTTAAGATGATAGCGATAACCAGACGGTATAATAACGGAAAAGATATGGAATCGAAATTACAGTTGATCAGATCTTCCATTGGTGATCAGGTATACCAAATTTTCTTTTTGTCGATTAAAAACGGTTGCTAAAACTTATTATTACAACATATGTTCCTTCTGCATGCATGTCTGAATCGACAGACATTCACGAGGAGGAGATTAGCGTTTAACGTCCCCTCGACAACGAGGTCATTAGAGACGGAGCACAAGTTAGTATTAGGGAAGGATAGGCAAGGAAATCGTCCGTGCCCTCTCAACGGAACCATCCCGGCATTTGCCTGAAGCGATTTAGGGAAATCACGGAAAACCTAAATCTGGATGGGCCGATGCGGCTTTGAACCGTCGTCCTCCCGAATGCGAGTCCAGTGTGCTAACCATTGCGCCACCTCGCTCGGTGGACTTACATGACTATCTGCAGCTATAGTAATATTACAAAATTTTGTCGCAACTTAGAATTTTTTGACAACAGCTGTATTAGGCATGGAACTCATACGTGCTGCTGCCAAATAATAATTTTGTGGCCGACCGGGGCTTGAATGTCGATTTTCTACTTATCTACATCTACATCTACATGGATACACTGCAAATCACATTCAAGTGCCTGGCAGAGGGTTCATCGAACCACCTTCACATTTCACCATTATTCCAATCTCTTACAGCGCGCGGAAAGAATGAACACTATATCTTTCCGTACGAGCTCTGATTTCCCTTATTTTATCGTGGTGATCGTTCCTCCCTATGTAGGTCGGTGTCAACAAAATATTTTCGCATTCTGAGGAGAAAGTTGGTGAAAGTTGCGAGAGATCGCCTTAACCATCTCGTCTATCCGTGGATCCGTCCTGGAAGCGTGTACGCACAGACGAGATGGTTACGAAGACCACCTGCGGTAAGCGGAAAATCCCTGGTGATGAAAGCCTGCAACTGTAAAATCTATGTTTTTGTTTATAACATAAATTCGTCTGCTAACAGTCATGACTTTCTTTTTATTTACCTTCTGGGCGACGTGTTTCGGGGAATAATTCCCTCTTTCTAGTGCGTTTTCTGTGTATTACATCGTTTTGTTCGTGATGTTTGCGATATGTGACGTGCTGCAGTATAAATTTTTTACATTAAGGCAACAGAAAAACGCAGCGCGTCCCACACTGCAAACATCACGAATGAAGTGGTGTAATACAGTAAAAAGCACTAGAAAATGGGAATTGTCACACATATCACATTTCGCGATCAATAAATAAAAAGAAAATTGTAACTACTAGTAGAAAAAAGTTATTTTATAAACAAACCCATTCACAGACAGAACAAAGTTGAAAATGCATGCAGGAAAACTATATGGTACTTTGTGGCATCTTACACTCCGCTGCCAGGGAGATCTGACAGCGTCATAATTCCATCTGCTAAACGTCGATTTAATTTTATTTGTTTATTTTATTAATAGTACAGAGTAATCCACTGTCTTGAAATGTAGGGTGGATCGGAAGCTTCTAAATCCAACAGCAAAAACTTCTCATTATTACAATCTTATTGGTACACAGTTATTAATACTTTTTTAAATAATATAAAGAACATATTATATAAAAATTACTGTAAGGTTACACCGAATTGAATGCTTAAGAACTGTTAAAATGGTTTTATTTAATTTGTTTCTATGTAGTTGATGAGAATATAATTTATATAAAGCAAATGTCAAAGAAAAAAAAAGTAAAATGTAATACAATTAGTCTGATGAAAATAATTTGCAAGAAATACAGGGAAGTGATATGCTCTGGATCTACGAGGTGCATTCAAGTTCTAAGGCCTCCGATTTTTTTCTCTGGACTGGAAAGAGATAGAAACATGTGCATTGTTTTAAAATGAGGCCGCATTCATTGTCAATACGTCCCAGAGATGGCAGCACCATACGGCAGATGGAATTTTACCACCAGTGGCGAGAATGAGAACTGTTTTAAATACTTAAAATGGCGACGTTTTCCTTACTTGAACAGCGTGCAATCATTCGTTTTCTGAATTTGCGTGGTGTGAAACCAATTGAAATTCATCGACAGTTGAAGGAGACATGTGGTGATGGAGTTTTGGATGTGTCGAAAGTGCGTTCGGTAGTGCGACAGTTTAATGAAGGCAGAACATGGTGTGACAACAAACCGAAACAACCTCGGGCTCGCACAAGTCAGTCTGACGACATGATTGAGAAAGTGGAGAGATTTGTTTTGGGGAATCGCCAAATGACTGTTGAACAGATCGCCTCCAGAGTTGGCATTTCTGTGGGTTCTGTGCACACAATCCTGCATGACGAAGACCTGAAAATGCGAAAAGTGTCATCCAGGTGGGTGCCACGAATGCTGACGGATGACCACATGGCTGCCCGTGTGGCATTTTGCCAAGCAATGTTGACGCGCAACGACAGCATGAATGGGACTTTCTTTTCGTCGGTTGTGACAATGGATGACACGTGGATGCCATTTTTCAATCCAGAAACAATGCGCCAGTCAGCTCAATGGAAGCGCACAGATTCACTGCCACCAAAAAAATTTCGGGTAACCGCCAGTGCTGAAAAAATGATGGTGTCCATGCTCTGGGACAGCGAGGGCGTAATCCTTACCCATTGCGTTCCAAAGGGCACTACGGTAACAGGTGCATCCTACGAAAATGTTTTGAAGAACAAATTCCTTCCTGCACTGCAACAGAAACGTCCGGGAAAGGCTGCGCGTGTGCTGTTTCACCAAGACAACGCACCCGTACATCGAGCTAACGTTACGCAACAGTTTCTTCGTGATAACAACTTTGAAGTGATTCCTCATGCTCCCTGCTCACCTGACCTGGCTCCTAGTGACTTTTGGCTCATGGAATCATGGCGTCAGCGTTGTGAAAAATGTGTACGTCTGCAGGGCGATTACGTCGAGAAGTAACGCCAGTTTCATCGATTTCGGGTGAGTAGTTAATTAGAAAAAAAATCGGAGGCCTTAGAACTTGAATGCACCTCGTATAATATAGTCTAAATATTATGTTGGTTGATAATGGCCTATTTATACCTGTTACAGGTGAGAAGGTCTCGGTAGAACCTTGAGCTATTCTCGTCTGAAATAGTTTGTACTTATGTATGTTTACTGTGTTTGTGTGTTTTGGTGTATTGCTGGAAGTGTTGCAAGTCAAGCCACTACATGATATTCAGCAGCTGTTTGTTTGTTCTATTGTTGGTAGTTGCGGTATATTCTTAATTTTGTATCGAACTGAGAGGAGCAAATAACATGGAAGCTTGTGATATTTAAAGATATTTAAAAATGTTTTCGACAAGTAATCATCATTTATATATATATATATATATAATGCTAATAAGTGTTTTATGGATTGATGCACAGAATTTATTATTTTTTTCAACTAAAACAGCGTATGTCGTTACTTTATAAATCATGGATACTGTTCAGCTCAGTGGCTCTTGTTCAATGAGAAACTGCTGAGACAGACCGCAAATAGACAAATTTTTTCAAGAAAGCCTAGATCTCATCGTGATTACCGATTTCAGGCAACTATGAAAATCTTCAAATGGCTGCTGTTTTTTAAATATATCATTAAATGTCTCCCAAACTGCATAAATATTCTCTTGCAATAGTATGTCACGTTGCTGAAGACAATGACAACGTAATTAAACTGTTTTATCACTTTTAGACAAAGAGTCTCTAAAGAGATCAGGGGGGGGGGGGGGGGGGGAGGGCGAACCGCACAAAGACCTTGGGTTCGATATCGGGCGGCGGTGGGATGGGTGTTCTGCTGTGGCCTGTTGTGGTGTTGCAAGCCACTGATGGCTACGGCAGGACGAAGCCTCTCCGTCGTTTCTCGGGCCCCGATTTAATACAAAATACACACACACAAAGTACAACATTCTTAGTAAAACCGCTGCAGTACCTAAGTAGAAAAATGTTACATACTTTTAAACAGTTCTCATCAGTTAAAAGTACAGTCGTTTGTGGGAAAACATGATAAGCCTAATCATTTGTGAAATATTAGGAATTTCCACTTGAATCAGGAGAGTATGTGACTATGAAAATTATGTATAACTGGGCCATAAGGCTCCACTGTATTGTTGGATATATTATTAGTACCACACTATTGCTTGTTTTGACAAACTAGATGTGTCTCCTTATTTCAGTAGGGAATGTGAGAGCATTCTTTACTAAGTTTTCTGTGTATTAAGTTTTCATTGTATTGCTTTGCTCATGCTTTTGAAATACTTGTGCTGATTCACTCACCAAGGCATAAAAAGTGACGCTAAAATTTTAATTTTGCTACAATGAAGAGCACCTTTGACTCATACTGACACAGATTCGGATTCATTTATTTTTCGATGATTCCTGGTCCTGATAACCAACGGCATGGTGGACATGTAACGCAGTTGTTAACATTTTGTGTTACGACGTAATTATGTTTTGTTACAGTTGTGTTCTCCTCTTTAGCCAACGTTCTTTCACGGGAAGGTGAAGTGTTTCCATGACACAGTGTTTTGTTTACGTTTTTTATTGTACAGCCAGTTATATGAAATTACAACGAATTATTGCGCCTTCCTGCGCAAGAAACTGAATGCTGCCAATTTTAACAGGACTAAAAAAAATGTGAAAAATCTCTTACGCTTACAAGGCTTTCTGTGGTTTTTCGAGTGGAATGTGGCGGACATGTATTTAATAAAGCAATCATTTTCTTCTACTCTTTATTATTAACTGATTGTGATATCACAAAAATCGTATATGAATATATTTATGGCTGGTAGTTGTATTTTCATATTTTCTGACAACGGAGTGCTGTTAGCAAAAATGCATACTTTCTGATACCGCACATGACTAACACCTGCGACTCATTTATGGAATGTCACCATTGTCTTTAACAGAAGTGTTGTGTTCATGACTGCTCTCCGTATTCCTATTTTAACAATATTGTAGTGCTGATTTGATTTTATCGTTGTACCTGTTATTTTCATACGAGAGACTGATAGCTCTGGCTACTGACTAATCCCTTACAACACTGTTTATCATATATACTTAGAATATAGACTCTGGTCTATTTTCTAGCTTAGCCTATTTCATCTCGTAGGCGGTGTAAATACTGTAGTGCTCCACTCGTCCTATGATGAACTGCTTGTATCACGGCAAATATTATTGGCGTAAACACTTTGAAGAACGGATGCTTTCAACTGTATTTCTTGCTGTGTTTCAGAAAATCATTTTACTTCCCAACATACTAGTCCACCATTGTTTAAGACTGGAACATCGAATAATCACACGAAAAATATTCAGTGTAACCTTAACAAAGAACTTACAGCTCGAGCCAGAATGTTACCTATAGCAGGCCGTTGTGGCCGAGCGGTTCTAGGCGCTTCAGTCTGGAACCGCTCGACCGCTCCGGTCGCAGGTTCGAATCCTGCCCCGGGCATGGATGTGTGTGATGTCCTTAGGTTAGTTAGGTTTAAGTAGTTCTAAGTCTAGGGGACTGATGACCTCAGATGTTACCTATAAACATGGCAGCTACTACTCTCTCCTCCTCCAGCTTGCAAATCAACAGGTTCCTGTCTGTAATGATCTCAGTATCGACGAACGTTAAATCGTTAGTTTTCTTCATTTTTGTTTCTAATCGTAACGCATAAGATGTGAAATTACACTTTGTTTTAGATTTAATTTGTGGTTCTGCTACTGACTCTTATCTTCTTTCGATTTATGTACCTAACTGTTCACGATAAAAGACGTTGCAGATGTGTACAAAATTTTAATCATTACCTTGCCGCTTCATGTTTCAGTAAACACTCGAGAATTGGACAATTTACAGCATGGTCACTACCAGCAGTAACTGCTCTATTTGTGTTACCAATAACCAGCCCCTGATTGGCCGACATAGACTGATAGGAAAAGAATCAGAACACCAAATAGTAATTAATGTACAGTAAGGAAATCTAGGGAATTTATTTGTCTAGGTAACATATTTAAGTTATTAACACTGCAACATCACAGAAGCGCGAGATAAGGCATTGCAAATGTGAAATGCTCGTACATTAATAACGGGTGTAGCTATCAGTTTGTTGAATACAAGCATGCAAACGTGCATGCACTGCGTTGAATTGGCGCCGGATTCTGTTTGTGGGTGGAGTTCCATTCCTGTTACACTTGGTCGGTCAACACAGGTACGGCTAATGCTGTTTGTGGATGACGCAGGAGTTGTCATCCGATGATGTCCCATATATGCTCGATTGGAGACAGATCTGGTGACCGAGGTGGCCAAGGCAACATGTCGAGACTCTGCGTGGATTGGGCGAGCGATATCCTGTTAGAAAACTCCCCCTAGAATACTGTTCATGAATGGCAGCACAACAGATCAAATCACCAGTCTGACGTAGTAATTTGTAGTCACTCTGCGCGGATAAGCAAGAGAGTGCTCCTGTTGTCATACGGAGTCGTACCCCAGACCACAGCTCCATATATAGGTCCAGTGCGTCTAGCAGGCAGATAGATTGGATACAGGCCTTCAACTGGCCTCCTTCTAACCAAGACACGGCCATCATTGTCACCCAGGCAGAACCAGCTTCATCAGAAAACACAACAGACCTCCACTCTACCTTCCTATGAGCTCTCGCTCGATATCAGTGACTTCGCAGACAGTGGTGATTTGGGATCAGTGGAACGCACGCTACACGGCGTCTGGCTCGGAGCTGTCCTTGAAGTAACCGATTGGTAACAGTTGTGGCACAGTGACGCCAGAGCCGTAAACAATGCTCTTCCCTCTCGGTAGAGCGACATGCCCGTCTGGAGCCCGTCTTCTTGCCATCGTACGTTCTCATGACCACCGCTACAACAATCATGTACGTGCCTACATTCTTAAAAGTCTTTTCTGCAATATCGGAGAAGGAACATCCATCTTGTCGTAGCCCACGACATCTTTCAAACTGAGAGATATTAATAACGGCGTCTTTGTCGCCTTAAAGGCATCACTGACTAACATCATCAACTTACCAAGTCCAATCTTAAAAGTAACTAACCTACACGACCGTTATAGGATGTATTTAAAGCAAACCTGATTTGAGTCCCCATAGTGACGCTACTAGCGCCATCTGATTCGAGTGCGGGGAAATGTAACCAGACATCATCTTTACTTTATGCCGCACAAACCCTTCTTTTTGATGTGATCGTAATCGTCTCGTCGCAGATCAGCCAGCTGCTTATGTGTGTGCAGTCTGAGATGTCGTCATCACATGAGTTGGAGCGACGTTAGTAGAGCCAGCGTTTCCATTAGGTCGTAAACAATTCGGTGTGTTTCTCTGTGATCTCGTAGCACGGAGCACCCGAGTCAGTAGACAGTTATTGCTGAACATTCTGGTGTAAACGGCTTTCTTGATATCAGTATCCCAATACGTGGACGTCAAACTTGTTTAAAACAAAATTTTCCTCCCGTGCATAGTTCTATGCTGAGCGACCGCCGATTTGCCCAAATTTCAACATCTGTTGTGTCGGTTGCATTCTGGACAACCCACAATATTGTTACTTATGAGAAGTCTAATACAGTTGCTTCGCAACCCTAATGAAAGAGACCGTAATTTACCGAATGGAGCATCTATTTTCACCACATTGGGCGTCAGGAAAAAGAGGATGTCGCCTGTTTTATCAGACGTAGCATCAAAAACTGGTAGCATTATGGTAGCTCTATGGACTTTAAATGGATGAGGAGAGGATTGGCTTAATATCTTGTTCACCATGTACATGCCTTATAAACACTTTCGTCCCGCCGTATTCCAATTATGGATTTTGTGAGGAAAGAAGGTTGGCGGTTCATGAAAACCACACAGTTTCGCTGATGTTACCTTTATAGTTACTACTCGGAATTTAAATTGGAGGAATCAGTAACTTTTTTTTTTCTCGTAGAACGCACCCACTGAGTCTTTCTCTGAACCACGCATGCTGATTTAATAAATCAGCGCCAAATCGCAAAACTATTCTTTCAGTCCTCGCTATTTTTTATGTTAATCTAATTTATCAAAAGTCCCATACCGACGACCTATACTCAAGGTTTTCCTGTTTGCTAGCGTCAACCGTCCAGCAAAATTTAGAAATGACAACATTATCCGCCTGGATTGTTATTAAATGTACAAGGCAATTATGAAGTCCATGAAACATTAAAAAAATATATAAATGGCAGAGCATAACGTAACAAATGATACAGCGCATGAATACTAAAAATTATTTTTGAACGTAATGCTCTCATATTTGGAAAACGGTCGACATGGGCGCCTCCTACCGTAGTTGCTGAAAAAGGCAGTGAACCTGACGGAGAAAGCATTTTTTATGCTAGAATTTGCCCCTTGCTCATCGGTAGTTAGTCTGCAAAGAGCAATCTGTGACAAGTTTCAAAAGACACTACCAATTTATAACAGTATGGTGAAGTGGTACAAGAACTTAGAGGATACGGTATTGCTGTACCCATGTTGTCCAGAAACACGATTCAATGCACAGGCACTGCAGCACCTAGTTATTCGCCATCACCGGGCAAGAAAATTTCAATTAAAATGTCTCCTCTGTACAGGTATATGCGTGAAGGATGTACAAGCGCAGGTTGTAGACATGTGGTTGACGACGAATGAAGTGTGGGTCTGACCATGAAACATGCTCTGATAACCTAATGGTGAGGCGACCGCTCGTGATAAACGGAAAATCTTGATTGGATTCCTGTTCAGGCACAAATTTCCACTGTCGTCATTCAGTTATACAGCTGATGGTTGTCCATATTTGACGCTGCGGATACATTTCGTGAAATCCGACGATAGGTCCCGACGGAGATTCGAGTCCTCCCTCGGGCATGGGTGTGTGTGTGTTTGTCCTTAGGATAATTTAGGTTAAGTAGTGTGTAAGCTTAGGGACTGATGACCTTAGCAGTTAAGGCCCATAAGATTTCACACACATTTGAACATTTTGAACAAATCCGACGATAGGTTTTTGTGCGATGCAAAACGTTCAGTTTGTCCGTGTGCTTCGGAACAGACAGTGAACTGTTTGAGGGACGTGATATTGCGGAGTATAGCTATCGACATAGTGCGTCTTTCAGCCAGCGGTGTGGAAAACCCTTCGTAAGCGACAAAGAGTGAAATCGTTCAAATTGCAGCTCCCGCAAGTCATAAGCCACAATGACAAATTACGCTGTCTGCACCTCTGCGCTGATCTGCAGAATCATCTTGGAAATGACGACGTCACAAGCCAATTAATTTTCAGTGACGAAGTTACTTTTCATGTTTGGGGAAGGTCAACCGACACAAGACACTTAAGTGGGGGACAGAGAACCAACGACATGCATTTGTCGAAAACATCCGGGATTCCGAAAGAGTCAAAGTGGTCTATGCCTTGTCCGACAAGACAGTATATGGATTCGTCGTCTTCGCTGGGAAAATTGTCAGTGGTATCACCTATCCCAACATTCTATAATTTTGGCAGGGATTCCGACAAGATGGCGCCTCCCCACATTTCCACGGTTGTGTGCGAGATTTCCTGAATGAAAGTTTGACATGTCGCTAGATAGGGCGTGTTGCGGCCTCCAAAACTGGACGCTTTGATCTCGTCTTTCTTGTGGCGTGACATCAAGGACAACGTCTACGTTCCATCTTTAGCACAGAAGCTCGAAGAGTTGCGACACCGCATTGCAACAGCTTTTCTTGCACTTACGATTTGTTGAGACGGGTATGGGGAAACTGGACTATCGGTTACATGTATGCCCTGTGACGAAGGGAAGAATCACAGAACGTTTATAAACACTGTAAAAAAGTTAAGGAATTTCATTTGTGACGTTGTTCTTGAGCATTTACGAGCACCGATTTTTTTCGTTTCATAGACTTATTGTAATAACAATAACAACAACAACAACAATAATAATAATAATAATTATTATTATTATTGCAATTATAATTATCTTGTATTTATTCATAATCGCCTTTTCCGGCCTATTATACCTCCTTCATTGAGAGCTGGCTACGAAATGCTTTTCACTGGTGCATTGTTCGTCTATTCGTGATTTCATCCTCCTCCTATCAGTTTCCATAGATACTCGCGACAGCAGGACGCGAAAAGCTGACCAACTCAGCCGTTACCATGTTGATACATGGTTATTACTGGAATTAAGGAAAACGTGGAAGGGAGGACCCACCAGTATCATTTTCTTTTCACACAACCTGTTTATTTAACATTATGTAAACAGTTTTACAGATAATCATTGCATTTAACCATAAACTTTTTTAACAAAATAAATTTGCAAAATTTCCTTGACCTTAAACCTTAAGCTGAATAAGCTTTTAATCTTTGCAAAACAGCAAGCAATATGACAATGATTATAAGACGGCCGGACCTGCCGCCCGCCCGTTATCGGGTGAAACAGCGGTGTTTACAACCGCGCTGGACACAGTCTGTCTTATAAAATGCCCTTCTGCAACTCATGGAATCTATATAAGCACCATTGATGACAAGAGTGATCCAATGACTCAAAACACAGGACTTAAGTTTTGATTTGAAAGCTGTATGTCGAAAGGTTCGGGGTTAAGATGCGCACCTGTGCCTAAAGGTTACACAGATTAGCAAACAATATGACGATGATAAGGCTCGCTTCAAAGCAACCAACCTCTTAATTTCAAACGGCAACGAAGGTGCGATTGGACCCCAACCCGTCGCATGTGACAATTGACTAAAGCCTTGGTGACAGTTGGCTGTTAATATTTTCAAGGTTAAACTGATTGTTGGTTATTAAGACTGCTCTGAAGGTACGTCTTAAAACATCGCTTGTGAACACTTATTATTAGAGAACTCACTCGACGGAACCACTAAAATACACCAATACTGACCCGGTTTTTCAAACACGGAAACGAATAGCTTAGTACAACAGGTTGTTCACATTATAACTAATGACTGAGAAATGCATTTACAATCAAAGAATTGAACCAGTTAACAACTAAATGTAACCACAAGGCTCCTCTTTTGTTTAACGACAACCTGTGCTTTAGCACAATTGCTCCGGCTGTATTTATGACCAAGATCTGATTAATTTGGACATTAATGATCGGGCACAAACCAGAAAGAAAAGGCAATATAATAGTGGGACGAATTTTCAAACAACTGGTGTCTTATTACAATACTACCGCCTATATTTACGACCAAAGAGCCGACCGAGTAAAACTCTGAGGGTCGGGTACAAACCAGAAAATAATAAGGAGGGCAGGTAGACAATGAAACAAATGACCACGAGGATTACAGAATGTTACTCCCCTTTATCAAGCACTGCTGTGGATCCACGGCGCGTCGCAACGGTTGCTGAGTAGTGCCGATGAAAGCGAGGTAGAAGAGGGCAGCCAGGCCACGAGCGGTCGTCCGACACGAATGTTGCCAACCGACCGACGGGATGTCGGCCTGCTGCTTGCAGTCGACGCTGACCCCGGTGAAGTACTCCGGTGTCTTCGCTCTGCGCGGACCCTCCTTGCGCAGCTCGTGGTTTCGGCCACTCAAACCTCGTGACCACCTTTTGTCGCGACGCTACCGCCAATACCCAAACTTCGTGCTCCTTCTCGGGACAGCGAACCCCGTATATACATCGGCAAGCAAAGACTTTGTAAGGACGCAATCCACAGATACCAACTTTTCCTCATAGGTACTGGCAATGGGGCCGCAAGAGGGATAGTCGATACTACACCTGAACCAGTAACGTTAGACAGAACAGCCTACTAATTCAATGGCAGCACGGCTCACACATGTCGGTCCTCAACAATCGCCCCTGTCTTAGTGCTACTTACACATATATCAGTAGATTTCCCCTTTAGCAGCCCGTGCCGTCGCTAGATCGATTCGCCTATTAGTCTCTGCTCCGCACTAATGTGGCCACCGTCTGTGTTGCGACATCAACGTGCAATAACCATCCACAGACGGCAGGTTCCAGCACAAGCAGTGGATTGTATTTAGAGCGCGTCGGATGGACGCGGGGTTGGCTTTTTGTGGGGGACGAGACCAGACAGCGAGGTCATCGGTCTTATCGGATTATCGAAGGACGGGGAAGGAAGTAGGCCGTTTCCTTTCAAAGGAATCATCCCGGAACTTTCCTGGAGCGATTTAGGGAAATCTCGGAAAACCTAAATCACGATGGCTGGACGCGGGATTGAACTGTCGTCCTCCCGATTGCGATTCCAGTATGCTAACTACTGCGCCATCTCGTTCGTGATGGACGCGGAAAACGTTGCAACCATTGTCGAAATGCGGACACTGAGTGACTCATCTGACGTCCAAAAGGGCGTGATCAGCACGATAATTGGCTTTCGGGCCAAGGGGATAGCATTTGTGGAACGGCTAAATTTGTAAACTGTTCACATGCCGCCGTGGTCAAAGCATACCGTGCATGGCAAAATAGCACCAAGCAAAACTGTCACCGAGGCAACTGTGGTCCGCCATGGGCCATAGAAAGCACCGGTGAACGATGGCTGAGGAGATGTGTACATCCGAACAGACGGGCAGCTGTTGAGCGGCTGACTACCCTGAGAACCAAGGGTCTACCAACAGTATCCCGTCAATGACGGTTCAGCGAACGTTACTCTGCGTATGCGCCTCCTCAGCAGGCGCCTGGTTCATGCACCCATGCTGACTGCTGTTCGTCGACGACGAAGGATGGAATTTTGACGCCAGTACCAGAAATGGACGTCCACTGAATGGCGACGCGCGTCCTATTCAGATGAATCACGTTTTATGCTCCACTGGGCTGAAAGCAAACACCCTATAAAAATCGTCGGAAGGGCACAGGCCAGAGAAGGGAGCGTTATGGTCTGGGGGACGTTTTTATGGCAATCACGGGGTGATCTCTTCATTCTGAAAGGCACTTTACATAAACAAAAGTATGCATCTAACCTTATGGACCATGTCGACCTCTACATGCAGTTTGGTTTTTCTCGGCACGATGACATCATCAGCAGGACAAAGCAACGTGTCACACAGCCCGCAGCAAGATGAGTTTACCTTACTCTCTTGACAAACAAACTCCCTGGATTTGAACTCAGTCGAGAATCTGTGGTACAATTCGATAGGGCTGTTCGCACCATGGAACCTCAACCGAGAATCTAGCGCAGCTGACCACGGCACTGGAGATGTCAGCGCTCCACTTCCCTATCGTTATTTTCCAGGACCTCAATGTATCTCTTCTTGCAAATCTCTCACGGGTCCGCGTTGCAAAACAGGTTACTCATGCTCTTGACAGATGGTCGCATTAGTGTGGCCCAATACTGTATAGGGGGGCGTGTTGAAAAGTATCGCCTCCAATTTTTATTCTATTCTCAATATCGGTCGAGGCAATACATGACGTGCATATTACTTGGTCGACTTCCCCGCTTCGCTGACGCAAGTTGCAACTCTTTTGGGCTAGGAGTTTCCCGAATTGTAGCGTATAACATAACGGTATGTAATGTGTCCATGTCATGCGTGAGAAACAGAGTTTTGTAAACGAGTTTCAATTCGAAGAGTTCGTCCACAGATGAGGCACCCTCTCTTTCAGTATGACAATGCCAGAACACACACGAGCGCTGTGACGTCTGCAGCAATCCGACGCCGTGGGTTTTCTGTCCTCGCTCCATACAGTCCCGACTTGATACCATCCTATTTACATCTGTTTCCGAAACTTAAAGAACACCTTCGAGGACTCCACTTTGGTAGCAATGAAGCGATGCAAGCAGATGTCAGGTTGTGACTCTATTAAGAACGTCAAACATTCTACATTGATGGTATCAACGAAGTGGTCTCTCGTTGGGGGGAATGTGTTCATCACCAAGCTGTTTATGTTTAGAAATTAATACGTAGATAGGAGAAGAAAGATATACTCTATTAACAACGTTTGTTTGATTTAATGAGCTTTAAGAGTTCCCACATAAAAATTCGGGGGCATTTGTGTTCATTACTCTCTCGTATTTTTCTCTCTGCGTCAAGTAGTCACAGCGCCACCAGTCGGTATTCGGTCTCGTGGTGGGCAGTGGTCATAATGTTTTGTCTTACGAGTGTGCATTGTACAGGGTGATTCAAAAAGAATACCACAACTTTAAAAATGTATGTTTAATGAAAGAAACATAATATAACCTTCTGTTATACATAATTACAAAGAGTATTTAAAAAGGTTTTTTTTCACTCAAAAACAAGTTCAGAGATGTTCAATATGGCACCCTCCAGACACTCGAGCAATATCAACCCGATACTCCAACTCGTTCCACACTCTCTGTAGCATATCAGGCGTAACAGTTTGGATAGCTGCTGTTATTTCTCGTTTCAAATCACCAATGGTGGCTGGGAGAGGTGGCCGAAACACCATATCCTTAACATACCCCCATTAGAAAAAATCGCAGGGGGTAAGATCAAGGCTTCTCGGAGGCCAGTGATGAAGTGCTCTGTCACGGGCTGCCTGCCTTGAACCAATTTCAGACGATAAGGTTTCATAACTAACCTTTTTCGTAGGACTCTCCATACAGTTGATTGTGGAATTTGCAGCTCTCTGCTAGCTCTGCGAGTCGATTTTCCTGGGCTGCGAACAAATGCTTGCTGGATGCGTGCTACATTTTCATCACTCGTTCTCAGCCGTCCAGAACTTTTCCCTTTGCACAAACACCCATTCTCTGTAAACTGTTTATACCAACGTTTAATACACCACCTATCAGGAGGTTTAACACCATACTTCGTTCGAAATGCACGCTGAATAACTGTCGTCGATTCACGTCTGCCGTACTCAATAACACAAAAAGCTTTCTGTTGAGCGGTCGCCATCTTAGCATCAAATGACGCTGACGCCTAGTCAACAGCGCCTCAAGCGAACAAATGTACAACTAAATGAAACTTTATAGCTCCCTTAATTCGCCGACAGATAGTGCTTAGCTCTGCCTTTTGTCGTTGCAGAGTTTTAAATTCCTAAAGTTGTGGTATTCTTTTTGAATCACCCTGTATTTCCCAGTATATAAAGTGGCACGATCGCATGAATTCATTAGTGGGGCAGCCAAATGGAATCTGTGAATTGCTGAGTGGATTTTAAGAAATTGTAATTACGTATGAATTATTTTCGACGTCTGAATGCCTGTCTCGATTTGAGATTGGAGTGACTGACGCCTTGGGATACTTCTCCGCAGTTCTACGTGTTCCTGTTTTAGCAAGCTATAAAGATTATCAGATGCTTCTTAGGGGCACTACAGTTTACCCCAACACAGTCCACTCTATATTCTGTTAATCGTATTGATAAAATCTGAATTTCTAGGAAAATGAAAAAATAATCTTTGCTATCGGACAAAGCGCAGTTTCTAACTAATGTCGCTGAACTATAATTTCGTAATGTAAAAACACACAAGATAATATCTCTTACGATGTCTGAAGCAATAGAATATAAAGCTCTCAATATAACTGAAAGCACTTCATAAAAGTTTGTAGATTACGTGATGTGCTGTACTTTTCCCGATACAAGTGTTGTACGTCAAGGTTACTTGTAAAATGCTTAAGGGGACATTGTACGGGAAATTCGTTGAAATTTGACATTTTCTGTTTTCTACTCCATAATGTACTTTGGACTTTGCTGAACATTTTGGTGTACAATGCATTAAAATCAGACAATTGTGAGACCTTCAAATAA
The DNA here is from genome assembly GCF_023864345.2 of Schistocerca serialis cubense. NCBI lineage: Eukaryota > Metazoa > Arthropoda > Insecta > Orthoptera > Acrididae > Schistocerca > Schistocerca serialis. Next base: position 468,362,948 of record NC_064639.1, read on the forward strand.
TATTTTGAATGTTGACGTGTGACTGTCAAATTTCGTGGCTACGCATATACTGCCACAGTTGAGCAGTCATATCTTGGAAACTACACAGTCTAGAAGGCTGTGAATTGCTTTGTTTTGTGCCTGCTGCTACGTCCCAGAAGTTGGCATTACGAATAAAGAAATCAGTCGTTTGTTTCTGATACTAGTTTTCGTTGAAAGTAGTGTGATTATCGGCTATTTTTGTAGTAAGCTAACTTCTATTGTTTTTTATACGAAAATTAAATGACTAAGCGTAAAAGTAACTGTGACAATTTAGAGAAGATGAAAAGAACCATGTGGAGCACTTTCCTTTATCGAATATCAACCGATGAAAAGCCATGTCATGCTTTGTGTCCACCTCCACCAAGCACTTCGTGTAAATACAGGCAAGCTGTATTTTCTGGCACCCTGCATAAATTTAATAAACATTCTCTTCCTTTGGCAGTAATGGAGTCAATCAAATCTACTTACAGAGATTTGGCAAATCCTGAGTTACTAAAGAAGTGTTTCCATGGGAAGACCTGGAATGTCAATGAGTCCTTCAGTAATGTTGTGTGGTGCCGTGTGCCTAAAAATGTATTTGTTGGCCTTATGACTCTAACGTTAGCAGTGTCTGATGCTGTAATAACTTTTAATGGTGGGAACTATGAAGGACTTAAGGTTCTGGAGAAGTTAGGGGTAAGACTTGGACAGAACACAGCTAACGGACTGTGGGAACTGGATGCGCTTCGTGTACGTAAAGCAGAGTTAGCTGCTCAGCAAATGATAAAAGAAGAAGCAAGATAGAAAAGGAGGAGGCAAGCACTGGACTGTTGTGACACTGAAGAAGACACAGACTATGGGCCAGGGCAACTGTTGTGCATAAAAAACGCAGAAATGTAAGTCTGTATAAGTATTCATAATAAAAAAATTTTAAACTGTAATATCTCTGAACTACATTTTTTGCAATAAATGACCCGTATTCTAAAAATGTACTAATGGTAGAGACATAAAATTTTCACAGCCTGCCAATAGTGAGATTTAACACATATGGAACTAGAATAATTAAAATATCCGCAGTTGTTTTGTTTTGATGCTCATTTACTAACAAAATTCTGTCAAAAAATTGTTTCAAAAAAAGGTAACATGCCCCGCAATACAATTTTATTAATAATTCTAGTTCAGTGTGTCCAGAAAGATGCATTAAATAATTATGGAAAATTATAAGTTGGTGTCTTAAAAATTTACAAAATAAAGGGTCACAAAATCCTATAATTTAACAATGGCGGCATAGGACATACAATGTCCCCTTAAAGAAGGTGAATGCATTAAATGACGTCTTTTACTGTATCGTAACTAATACAGATCGTACATGCTCCTCCATCAACTTCAAATTTCAGTACATTTCAGTACAACATTGTAAAATTACCAACAAAGTAGAGGAGGGGAGCGTGTCTGATCATATTAAGTTCCATTTCATTAACGCATCGGAATGAGCGACTGGGGATAATAAGTAGCAACGTACCCTACAATAGTTTCTATGAATGGCGGACTGTCAAATCAGAGACCTAATTGCTACGCAAAGTGAGCACTCGTAACTGAAGTGTGTCACGTGGACTGATAAGAAATGCAACTAGGAAGGATATATGTGGAATCAGGACAGGATGATAGGATATAAATCAAGAAATAGGAAGCCGCAGAGGGCAAATATTGCAGCAGAGTACGCAAATTCGAGTACATACAACAGATAACTCAGGTCACTGGGTGTAAGTGCAACTCTGAGATGAAGAGGATGGCACAGTAGAGGATGGCACAGTAGAGGGAGTCGTAGCGACCCGACATCAAAGCATTCCTTATGCGGAAGATTCGAAAAGAAAAAGTATGTGGATGAGCAGTTGGCTTCCCTCCAGAACACTGGAAAGCTACAGGGGCGTGGTCAGTCAACTCTCGAGGCGGAGCGACTGCTGTTTCTTTTTCTCTGAAGGAATGCCATTAAAGCAGTGCGGCCGGAAGTGCGGTGGCAGAAACAACGGCGTGGTGCTCACGCAGCGCGGCTCAGCCATATACCAGCCTGGCACTGGACAGCCATCTCGCAGCAGTGCGGCGCGCCTTCCGCGGCTTCTTCTGCAGCTGATTAATGTCTCCTGTTACCCGCAAGAAAGACGGCGGCTCGCCATTGCCACTTGTTCGCAGTCACGGTACGCTAGCGCGTGACCCGTGAGAACGAGCTCCTGCTTCTCCGACTTCACAGTGCTGGTCACACAGGTGTTCCGTACACTGATCAATATACGTGCTATGACCACAGGATCTAAACTACAGGAAACGTTCTTAAGAATAATTAACGGGGAAAAAAAGAACGCACGCAGTATACAATTACGAGCAACGAACTACAGGAAACGTTCTTAAGAATAATTAACGGGAAAAAAAGAACGCACGCAGTATACAATTACGAGCAACTTAAATTGGAAAGACCACACAGATAATATTGTGGGGAAGGCGAAACAAAGACTTCGCTTTGTTGGCAGAACACTTAGAAGATGCGACAAACCCACTAAAGAGACAGCCCACATTACATTTGTCCGTCCTCTGCTGGAATATTGCTGCGCGGTGTGGGATCCTTACCAGGTAGGATTGACGGAGCACATCGAAAAATTGCAAAGAAGGGCAGCTCGTTTCGTGTTATCCCGCAATAGGGGTGCGATGTCACTGATATGATACGTGAGTTGGAGTGGCAATCACTGAAACTAAAGCGGTCTTCTTTGCAGCGAGATCTACTTACCAAATTTCAATCACCAACTTTCTCTTCTGAATGCGAAAATATTTTGTTGACACCCACCTACGTAGGGAGAAATGGTCATCATAATAAAATAAGAGAAATCCGAGCTCGAACGGAAATATTTAGGTGTTCCTTTTTCCCACGCGCCATTCGAGAGTGAAATGGTAGGGAAGAAGTATGAAAATGGTTCGATGAACCCTCTCCCAGGCACTTAAGTGTGAATTGCCGAGTAACCATGTAGATGTAGATAAAATCTGTTTAAAGAGCTGTAGACTGGGACTGCACGATCTGAGTACATCAATGTACTAATTTCGCAAGTTAAGAAGAATAATTGTAATCTGAGCCCTTTAAATTGATTAAGCAGGTTAATTAAAGCAAAAGCGAAGGTTCCTTGAAGTGCTTAAGTCTCTATACACAGAATAAAATCTGTAATAATTACAAAATATTTATTTTAATCCAGAAACGTAATCCAAGGAATTTGGCGCTATACCACCACTACAATTGAAACACATAAAAGTGATATACAGACTGATGTCCAAAATTGAAGCAACAAACCGCTATTTCTCCGTCCTTTGTCTAATTCACAATATAATCATACAAACTGTTAACAGATGTCTATACGATCGTGTTCTGCACGGAAGATGGCATTCTGGTTATCGGGCAACCATGCCAACAGTGATGCCAGAGCACTTGTCAGATGGGGTATTCAAATGGTTCTGAGCACTATGGGACTTAACTTCTCAGGTCATCAGTCCCCTTTAACTTAGAACTACTTAAACCTAACCAACCTAAGGACATCACACACACCCATGCCCGAGGCAGGATTCGAACCTGCGACCGGAGCGGTCGCGCGGTTCCAGATTGAAGCGCCTAGAACCGCTCGGCCACACCGGCCGGCGATGGGGTATTGTTTCCGGGTAGTCCCAAATCCAGAATCGCTGTGTGCACAGTCACAGCGATGCGGTGTGGTATAGAGAAGGCGCCTATGTGACTCTCTGCGGTGAAGGGATATAGGAAGAATGGAAACAGGACAGCCGCAAACTGATGTGGCCCCATGGCTTAATTTGAATCGTTCTGTTCTTTCTCAGATGTGGTGACAGTTTATAGAGAACGAAACTGTTTCCGGACCAGGGCAAGGCCAACCACGTGTGACATCAGCAAGAGAGGAACGTTGTTTGGCTGTAAGGGCGTAACGACACCGTCTTAATACTGTACGGCAACTGGTATTGTATCGAGGCGAACGGTGTACAGAAGGCTTCGACAGAATAGTCTTTATTGTCAGGGACCTGCTATGTGTGTAACTCTAAAGCGTCTTCACAGAATGGAGCTTCTAGAGTGGAGTCGTCGACATGCCATCTGGACAGTCGAACAGTGAGCCAATGCTCTTTTCGCAGATGAGTACCGATTTGCTCTGAAGAGTGATTCTCGACGGATTTTCATCTGGAGGGAACGTGGAACACGGTTTCGGGACTCAAGCATTGTGGAAAGAGACCGATATAGAGGAAGATCCCTCATGGTGCGAGCGGGGATTGTGTTAACGACTCGAAACACCTCTTCATGAAATTGTACAGGTGAATAAACAGGGTTTAACTGCTGCCACGTATCGTAATGAAACCTTGGGACCTCATGTGCGGTTGTTACGAGGTGTTGTGGGCTCAGACTTCTTGCTGATGCACGATAATTCTCTACCTCATAGAGCACGGGTGGTTGATGTTTTCTTGGAAACAGAAAATGTTGCACACACATCGTGACGTGCTCACTTCCCCGATTTGAATCCCATAGAGGATGTCTGGTATCCGCTAGGAAGATGGGTTGCATCACGTCAGCATCCACCAACCACTCTACAAGACTTACGAGCAGCTCTGCAAGAAGAATGGGTGTTACTGCTTCAAGATAAGATTGATGACATCACTCACAGCATGCCCCGTCATTGTCAGCTTGCTGCCAGTGTTGGTCACATCCTACAATAAGCACATTAACTAGTTGTTGGAATCTGTGTGTAAATCCGTTACGTTGGGAAAAACGAAGAACATTTTTGTCTACCGTAATGCATGTTGCATTTGCTTACGTTCTCTATTGTTTACACTGTTTCTAGTTTATTGTCACCTATTTATACGGTTTTGTGGCAAAATAAACGCAGTGCTGCAAAATTTCCGTTACTTGTTTTAATTTTGGACACCAGTGTATATCAGACATCAGACAAGATAATAAATATTTTCTTTTTTCTTTTAAATCACATACACTGCTAGAAGAATAATCTCAAATTCATACTATTTATCTCAGACTTTAACTGACTCGAATTAACACGCACTGAATTTAAAATCCAGGATGACATGAAGCAGTGTGAGTATTTACTTTTAACACTTTCAAACCCTCTGGCTACAAGTGTATACATTAACTTCTACGGTGCCGGAGCTGCAACAGAAGTATTTTATTCCAATGAAAACCTGAGGTACACATTTTTGAATGTTCAACTGTTTCACCGTGCACAACAGCTGCCAACGGTTGAGAATTACTACGAAAATATCAGCAAGTCAATGTAGCAATGCAGAGCAGCCTTGTGACCACGGATGTTGTTGGTTCGCTGTATTGCATTGTATAGTTGACTATTCTACATCTACATCTACATTGATACTCCGCAAGCCACCCAACGGTGTGTGGCGGAGGGCACTTTACGTGCCACTGTCATTACCTCCCTTTCCTGTTCCAGTCGCGTATGGTTCGCGGGAAGAACGACTGTCTGAAAGCCTCCGTGCGCGCTCTAATCTCTCTAATTTTACATTCGTGATCTCCTCGGGAGGTATAAGTAGGGGGAAGCAATATATTCGATACCTCATCCAGAAACGCACCCTCTCGAAACCTGGACAGCAAGCTACACCGCGATGCAGAGCGCCTCTCTTGCAGTCTGCCACTTGAGTTTATTAAACATCTCCGTAACGCTATCACGGTTACCAAATAACCCTGTGACGAAACGCGCCGCTCTTCTTTGGATCTTCTCTATCTCCTCCGTCAACCCGATCTGGTAAGGATCCCACACTGATGACCAATACTCAAGTATAGGTCGAACGACTGTTTTGTAAGCTACCTCCTTTGTTGATGGACTACATTTTCTAAGCACTCTCCCAATGAATCTCAACCTGGTACCCGCCTTACCAACAATTAATTTTATATGATCATTCCACTTCAAATCGTTCCGTACGCATACTCCCAGATATTTTACAGAAGTAACTGCTACCAGTGTTTGTTCCGCTATCATATAATCATACAATAAAGGATCCTTCTTTCTATGTATTCGCAATACATTACATTTGTCTATGTTAAGGGTCAGTTGCCACTCCCTGCACCAAGTGCCTATCCGCTGCAGATCTTCCTGTATTTCGCTACAATTTTCTAATGCAGCAACTTCTCTGTATACTACAGCATCATCCGCGAAAAGCCGCATGGAACTTCCGACACTATCTACTAAGTCATTTATATATATTGTGAAAAGCAATGGTCCCATAACACTCCCCTGTGGCACGCCAGAGGTTACTTTAACGTCTGTAGACGTCTCTCCGTTGATAACAACATGCTGTGTTCTGTTTGCTAAAAACTCTTCAATCCAGCCACACAGCTGGTCTGATATTCCGTAGGCTCTTACTTTGTTTATCAGGCGACAGTGCGGAACTGTATCGAACGCCTTCCGGAAGTCAAGAAAAATAGCATCTACCTGGGAGCCTGTATCTAATATTTTCTGGGTCTCATGAACAAATAAGGAGAGTTGGGTCTCACACGATCGCTGTTTCCGGAATCCATGTTGATTCCTACATAGTAGATTCTGGGTTTCCAGAAATGACATGATACGCGAGCAAAAAACATGTTCTAAAATTCTACAAGAGATCGACGTAAGAGATATAGGTCTATAGTTTTGCGCATCTGCTCGACGACCCTTCTTGAAGACTGGGACTATCTGTGCTCTTTTCCAATCATTTGGAACCCTCCGTTCCTCTAGAGACTTGCGGTACACGGCTGTTAGAAGGGGGGCAAGTTCTTTCGCGTACTCTGTGTAGAATCGAATTGGTATCCCGTCAGGTCCAGTGGATTTTCCTCTATTGAGTGATTCCAGTTGCTTTTCTATTCCTTGGACACTTATTTCGATGTCAGCCATTTTTTCGTTTGTGCGAGGATTTAGAGAAGGAACTGCAGTGCGGTCTTCCTCTGTGAAACAGCTTTGGAAAAAGGTGTTTAGTATTTCAGCTTTAGGCGTGTCATCCTCTGTTTCAATGCCATCATCATCCCGTAGTGTCTGGATATGCTGTTTCGAGCCACTTACTGATTTAACGTAAGACCAGAACTTCCTAGGATTTTCTGTCAAGTCGGTACATAGAATTTTACTTTCGAATTCAATGAACGCTTCACGCATAGCCCTCCTTACGCTAACTTTGACATCGTTTAGCTTCTGTTTGTCTGAGAGGTTTTGGCTGCGTTTAAACTTGGAGTGGAGCTCTCTTTGCTTTCGCAGTAGTTTCCTAACTTTGTTGTTGTACCACGGTGGGTTTTTCCCGTCCCTCACAATTTTACTCGGCACGTACCTGTCTAAAACGCATTTTACGATTGCCTTGAACTTTTTCCATAAACACCCAACATTGTCAGTGTCGGAACAGAAATTTTCGTTTTGATCTGTTAGGTAGTCTGAAATCTGCCTTCTATTACTCTTACTAAACAGATAAACCTTCCTCCCTTTTTTTATATTCCTATTAACTTCCATATTCAGGGATGCTGCAACGGCCTTATGATCACTGATTCCCTGTTCTGTACATACAGAGTCGAAAAGTTCGGGTCTGTTTGTTATCAGTAGGTCCAAGATGTTATCTCCACGAGTCGGTTCTCTGTTTAATTGCTCGAGGTAATTTTCGGATAGTGCACTCAGTATAATGTCACTCGATGCTCTGTCCCTACCACCCGTCCTAAACATCTGAGTGTCCCAGTCTATATCTGGTAAATTGAAATCTCCACCTAAGACTATAACATGCTGAGAAAATTTATGTGAAATGTATTCCAAATTTTCTCTCAGTTGTTCTGCCACTAATGCTGCTGAGTCGGGAGGTCGGTAAAAGGAGCCAATTATTAACCTAGTTCGGTTGTTTAGTGTAACCTCCACCCATAATAATTCACAGGAACTATCCACTTCTACTTCACTACAGGATAAACTACTACTAACAGCGACGAACACTCCACCACCGGTTGCATGCAATCTATCCTTTCTAAACACCGTCTGTACCTTTGTAAAAATTTCGGCAGAATTTATCTCTGGCTTAAGCCAGCTTTCTGTACCTATAACGATTTCAGCTTCGGTGCTTTCTATCAGCGATTGAAGTTCCGGTACTTTACCAACGCAGCTTCGACAGTTGACAATTACAATACCGATTGCTGCTTGGTCCCCGCATGTCCTGACTTTGCCCCACACCCGTTGAGGCTGTTGCCCTTTCTGTACTTGCCCAAGGCCATCTAACCTAAAAAACCGCCCAGCCCACGCCACACAACCCCTGCTACCCGTGTAGCCGCTTGTTGCGTGTAGTGTTTATGTTGCTTTGCATCGTAATTATTGAATGATCATTTTACTATTTATTGCAATAGAGAATATTTCTTAATTATTTTAGTCAAAAAAAGGAGGCCAAGTGTACAAAGTTGGTTTTGAAAATGAGTACATATATTTGTATGAATCTTGGATCTCAAATCATTCAAAAACCACTTAATTTTCCTTTCTAAATCTTAAGTTCTGCGTTAAATTCAATCAGCTTAAAAAAAGGATCAAACTCAACGCCTAGTGAGTTAAAATCTGACAAGGTTAGTGTTGTGTGTATAGCTCCGCGTAGTCAGCGCGTACACAACTTTCCCAATAGAGCGCGCCCCGCTAAGCACAACAGCGCAGGCGCAGCACTCGTCCATCTCCGCACTACGAGATGGCGCTGTCTTAGAAACGGACCAAATTCTGCTTCCGCTGATCCGCGTATTAATATGTAACGCAGCCAATGAGATTGCTGCTAACGTAGAACCTTTTCTCCTCGTGGACCACACTCGTGCAGTGATATCTGAACGTGCGAGGTATTATAATGAGTGCACAGACCCCGATTAGTCAGTCTGCATTTGTCTGCATTAGTCTATAGTCAAGTTTCAGTCTGCGCCTAATAAGATTATCATATTCCCGTACATAGCGATGAAGATAAATGAATAGACACTTTGACAAGTATCAGAGATATGTGAGAATAAGATTAACATACCAAGACCAAAGGAACTTCAGATTTTCAATTGTAAATAGCATCCAGAATCAAGTTAAGTAATTTTATGTAGCTATTATTTTAATAAATGTGTGTGAGAATTAATCAAGTTCTGTTTGAAGCTGGTCACCGTCAGTCTGCTACTCTAAGCGTGCAAGTGGCATTTCTATCGTCTGACCTAAAGGCAGAAGATAAACACGCCACGATAAGACCACGAGACATATTGCTGACACTCGCCTACTTCGTTAGAGCGACAAGTCAAATAATCTGATGGTGTGTGTACCGAAGGTCTTACAGTACGAACACCACAGTTAGACACTTGTTTTACTACACCAAAACTCTATGATTTGAATAACTCTAAAACGGAAAGGAACAATCGAAGGCAGAAACAGCCTCTAAAAAATACACGACGTTTCTCGCCAGTACCACATCAACCTCCATACCTCAGTTAAAGTGAACAGCAGATTGACAGTGATAAACGATGACCTGTACTACAATATACCAAAATTCCCAATTATACACACAAAGCGAACAGGTCTCTGTACCACAGCAACTGAATTTAATAAGATAACCTCCGATAACATTTTTATTAGAACCTTCAGACTTGGTAAGGGCGATAAAGCACAACTCTGTCAAACCTGGACATAAATTTAAACGTACTTCAACGGATCGCAGTCCGTTGCCAAACATATGTGAGTTTACCGTCAAACTCAGCTCAGTTATTACATGTCATGCATATTATTCAATTGGCTTTCCAGCTTCAATGACTCAAGTTGCAATCCACTGTCGCCAGAGGTCTCCGAATTGCAGAATCTAATACGGTGGGGTGTAACGTAACTACATTGATGTTTGACAAACAACGTGCTGTAATCGAGTTAGGAATTCAAAGAGTTCTTCCACACGTGGAGCACTCTCTCCTTCAGCGTGATAACGCCAGACCACACAGGAGCGCTGCGACATCTGCGCCTTGGATTCAATGTCATCGATATTCCTCCATACTGTCCAGACTTGGTCGCATCCGATTTTCATCCATTTCCAAAACTTAAACATCTTCGGGGAGTTCAATTTGATAGTGATAAATCGGCGCAAGCAGAAGAAGGTTGTAACTGCATCAATGAAGTCAAACATTCTGCAGTGACGGTGTCATCGAACTGGTCTCTCGTTGGGAGGAATGTATTCGTCACGAGAATAACGATGTTGAGAAATAAATACGTAAACGAGAAGAATAAAGACGTTGACCGAGCGAGGTGGCGCAATGGCTAGCACACTGGACTCGCATTCGGGAGGACGACGGGTCAATCTCGCGTCCGGCCATCCTGATTTAGGTTTTCCATGATTTCCCTAAATCACTCCAGGCAAATGCCGGGATGGTTGCTTTGAAAGGGCACGGCCGACTTCCTTTCACGTCTTCCCTAATCCGATGAGACCGATGATCGCGCTGTTTGGTCTTCTTCCCCAAAACAACCCAACCAACCAATAAAGACGTTGAACGTCAATAACGTTTTTCTTATTTAAAAAGTTTTACGAGTTTTCAAATAATGATTCGGAAGCATTACTTTTCAGGTGCCCTCGTAAGTAATGATTCTACACGTTACACTAAGTAGTTTGACAAAGTATGCACCTCCACGTTACGAGGATTCTTAAGCTGCACATTCTTCACTTTCAATTTTTTCTTTTTGTAAAGGACCTTTAAGTTCAAAGTTTTACTTTATTTTTCGTTGCACTTATATGTGAAAATGACAGGTAGTAGTTAAGGTGTTGTAGAATTTTAAAAGAGGAATAAAGAACATGTAATATATTTTCAAACTGTCAGTCGTATGTATTTCATCGATGTAAGTAGCACGATAACATACTTAGCATTATTTGTTGGGATCACATTGTTTTCCTTTTGGTGTGAGCAACTGCATTTCTTTACATCCCATAGGATATATCACTGTTTTGAGTCAGCGAATAAGAGTAACTGAGAGGTTAATATATGTTCTCCAAAAATTTGGGGAACTGTTTATACACATGTGAAGATAATGTAACTGCTTTTGCGTGTCGGTATCCTGCATCTCACTGCTTGTGTGTCTCTTTGCAGAGCTGTCGTCTCTGGACTCGATGCTGGTGTTCAACGTGTCGCTGGTGGCGGCGGCGTTTTCTGCGGGCGGCGAGGAAGTGCGGGCGGCGCAGCTGCTATTGCACGGCGGCCGCTGCTGGCCGGCAGAGCAGGGCAACCACAACCACCACCAGCACCACCACCACAACCACCACCGCGAGCACCAACACGGCCAGCCCGCACTGCCGCCGCTTGCGCTGGCGCCACCCTGCCGCGCCAGGCTATATCGCTTACATACGGCGGAGCCAGGTGAGGAAGGACGCAAGTGTGTGTGTGTGTGTGTGTGTGTGTGTGTGTGTGTGTGTGTGTGAGAGAGAGAGAGAGAGAGAGAGAGAGAGGGGTGGGGAGGGGGGAGAGAGAGCACAAGGGAGGAAGGGAGAAAAAAGGGCCGGGAAGGGAGATCGGTTACGCGCGCAGCTACTAAAGAGTGCCTGATACTGTGTTACCCCTTATAGTTATGCACTCCCGCAATCCAACTAGAGCACATACTGCATCAGCGCACTACCTAATGGCAGGTTGGCCTATATGTGAAGTACAGCCTTTAAAACATTACAGTGAATGTCAGCAATCAGGCCGGCCAACAAACTGACACAGCCAAACAGACGGGCTCCTACCAAAATCAAGACTCAGCAACACAGCGTGTCAAGATCTAAGAAGAAAGTTGCAGCAGCTGGGCGAACGAGACGTCACTCTAATTGGAGGGCACCAAGAAACACTCAGTCATAATGAACCTGCAGTTGCAAAGTACACTAATACACAGGGATCATGAATACGGAGAGCTGAAAAAATTCTCATAAATTTTGTTATTTATTTATTTACATTATTTAGACCCATAGAGGATTACGTGAAGCAAATTATGACCTGTAGCTGTTATTTTTCTTGTTCTTCCAGAATTGTTTCATCTTCTCGCTAAGCTTAGCTCCACATTCATCTGACCACTCTCTTCTAGGTACCTTGGGTTTGACTTCTGATTAAATTTCCCAGCTGTAGATCTTATATATGAAGACGTTTCGATCTTCGATGTTTGTCGGTGAGATTTTGGGATTTTTTAGTTCAGTTGGGACCTGTTATCGTTTTCAGTAAGTACGTCAAAATTTTCTTGGTTAGTCGGTTGTCATATAGTCTCATAATGTGTCCGTAGAATTTCAGTCGTCGTTTGCGAATATCGGTTTCGATGTTGGAATCTGTGACTGAGTGTGAATGTAGACGGTATCCTTCGTCGGCGAGGTTAGGGCCAAATATTTTTCGGATGATTTTTTTTCAGCCTTTTTGATATTTCGAGGTCTCCTTTTTCCTTAAGGTTTAAAGTCTCGCCGGCGTAGAGTGTTTCAGGTTTGACAACAGTCGTGTAGTGTAGAACTTCGGTGTTGATGTTTATGCATTTTTTATAGCAGATGTTCACAACTTTCCCATAGGTTTTCCGCATTTTGAGTTCCCATGTTTTTGTGCTAAACTTTCCGTTTGTAGGCTCAATAATTTCTCCTAAGTACTTGGAAGTGGTTAACCGTGTTACTGTGCCATATTTTGTAATTAAATTTTGTGTTTTGATGTGTTTTGTAGCCATAATTCCGTTCTAGAAAAGGAAATTTGCAGTCCAAATTTCTCGGCACACCCTTTGAGGACTTCAATCTGATGGATTGCTGTTTGTTCATCACCAGAAAGGATCTTGAGGTCATCAGCGAAGGCTAGGCATGTGACGTCGATGTTACCCTTTTCTTTTCCTAGCTTGACGGGTTTCCAGAGGTTTCGATTTTTCAGTTATTGTTCCCATTCTTTGATGACTGTCTAAAACGATGTTGAAAATTAGTGGGGAAAGGCCATCGCCGTGCCAGACGCCAGTCTTGATGGCAAAAGGTTGTGAGATGTCTTCGCTGAATTTGACTTTGGAAGTTGTGCCTGTTAGGATTTGTTGGATGAGCCGTTGTGGTTTTGGATCCAGATCGTTTTCTTTGTGTCTTTAAACAGGTATTGTCGGTCGATGGAGTCGTAAGCTTTCTTGAAGTCGACAAATGTGCAGATGGTTGGGAGATTTCGTGTAGCTCGAATTTTCAGTGTATACTTCAGGTTGAAAATTTGTTCGTTGCCTGATCTGTGTGGCCTGAACCCTGCTTGATATGCACCTATTAGGGGTGCGAGTTGTTCTTGTACGCGTTGTAAGAGGCAAGCGGAGAGGACTTTTTAAGGAACGGAAAGGACGGAGATTCCTCTGTGGTTTTTCACATCAGATTTGTCTCCTTTTTTGTAAAGAGGGTGGATGAGTGCGCATTTCCAGTCGTCTGGGAAGTCTTCACTTAGCCGTATGTCCTGGATGATCTGTGTGATTTCCTGTAATGATCGTGTTTCGAGATTTTTCAGTAATTCTGCGGAGATACCCTCTTCCCCTGATGTCTTTCCGTTCTTCAGGTTTGTGATATGGTGTATTGCTTCTTGTGCCGGTGGATCGGCGTCGGGTTTCGTGTGACTTGGGATGCATGTTGTAATCGTTCGGATGGTTCAGGGCAATTAAGACGAGGTGTGTCAGTTTTTTGCAGTTTTCTTGGTTGGAGAGTGCGAGTTTCCCATCTTTTTTCTTGAAGGTCGAATTTTCTGGTGAGTAACCTTTAAATGTGTTAGCGAAAGCTCTATACAAATTTCTACTGTTTTAATTTCTGAAGTTGTCCTCAATTGATCTGAGCTGTATGGTGATGTAGCTGCGTTTGGTTTTCCTGGTGGTTTTGTGTGTCCTTTTTTTTATATTTTGTGGTAAGTTCTTATGGGACCAAACTGCTGAGGTCATCGGTCCCTAAGTTTACACCCTACTTAATCTAACTTAAAATAACTTACGCTGAGGACAACACACACACCCATGCCCGAGGGAGGACTCGAACCTCCGACGGGGGTGAGGGGGGGGGGAGCCACGAGGACCGTGACAAGCCGTCTCGGACCGCTCGGCTACAGCTCGCGGCTTTGTGAGTCTCTTTGCGGATATCGAGGAAGTGTTAAAGGGGTCAAAAATGGTTCAAATGGCTCTGAGCACTATGGGACTCAACATATTAGGTCATAAGTCCCCTAGAACTTAGAACCACTTAAACCTAACCAACCTAAGGACATCACACACACCCATGCCCGAGGCAGGATTCGAATCTGCGACCGTAGCAGTCCCGCGGTTCCGGACTGCAGCGCCAGAACCGCACGGCCACCGCGGCCGGCTTGTTATAGGGTTTCCGACGATTTTTGCTGTTGTATTTTTGAAAGGTGATTCGGTGCTTGGTCACAGTTGGAATTCCACCATGAGTGTTTCACCTTTTTCTAAAGTGGGACTAATTCTTTGGCTTTTCTGCTTGTTTTGCTACAGAAGTCTGTGCAGCTGTTTGTCGGTTCTTTTTCCCGTTCTTGTGTGATCTTTGTTTCTTGAATTATAGATGTGTTTAACTTTTGGATATGATATGCTGTTTTTTTTATGTGTACTCTCTTCGGAGAGAATTTTAGTTTAACTCGGGTGAGATAGTGGTCCGAGTCGATGTTCTCACCTCTTCGGACGTGAATGTCATGGGTGATTCTGTTGTGGGCGTAGGAGATGGCAATGTGGTCGATCTGATTTCACCAAGATGCTGGGTTGGTGATCGCCATGTTTTCTATTTTGTGGGGGTGTCCTGAAGTGGGTGGACATAACTTTGAGGTTGAATTGTTGGCATATGTCAGTCAGAGGTGTGCCATTAGTGTTAGCGTTTTGGTGTGCAGAATTTTTGCAAATTATTTTTCGATAAGTTTTTTCTTTCCCGAATTGAGCGTTGAAGTCTCCCATTAGCATTTTCACGTCGTGTTGTTGAAGTTTGCTCAGCTTTTTCGAGTTCGTTACAACATTTTTTGACGGTTTCGGGATTTTTCTTGTTTTCGATACTGGGGGGCGCATGCGCATTGATGTTCGTGTATATTTTATTGGAACTCCGGATGCGCAGGATCATGAGTCTATTATTGATGGATGTGATTTCTTTAACATAGTCGATGATGGATTTGTGTACAAGAAAGGCCATTCAGAAGGTTGGTGCGCCTTTCGGGACATTCTGTTGTCATGAAGATGCCGTAGGTTCCGTAGTCCATGGTTTAGTTGTAAGTCAGTCGTGTTTCTTGAAGAGCAAGTATGATAATTTATTGTCAGACGACTTCTTACATTACGTAACTTTCCTGTCTGGATCAGTGTATTGATGTTCAGTGTTCCAATGAAGGTTTTCTGCTTCTAGGGAAGTTTACCAGATTTTATCTGCGGTGCTTGCCTGGACTCCCCAGATTCCGAAAGTCCAGTTGCCGTTTGTCGACGGATGGATTGTGTACCACCTAGGGTAAAGTTGAATTTGCTTGCACAGTTTATGATTACTTGTGTTTTACTGGTTTGGCCTGGTCAATACCAGGACGGAGAGGACCAAAGGTTGTTGAGGCCTTTGGAATATAATATTTTCAGCCGAGCTCACTCAGCGAACAGACGCTGACCAGAGTACCGGCGATTTTCACTCAGACGTGCCTGGATTGTGAATTGCGTCGGTATCTGGTCCGCCCCGAGAATTTGATTTCCTCGGTACCACCCATATCTGGGAGGCTTTCCCCTATCAGCCACCCAGGAAGGCGCCCGATGGAGGATCCAACAACCTCACATACGAATTTTTTAATTTTTTAAATTGGTCAACAAATGACTGGATAGAAGCCTTAGACTCAGCGATTCTCTTGGGTTCTCAGCTAGATCTATTGCTAACACATGATGATAGTAGTTGTTGTAAGCTTCGAGCATCGTTCTTTTCACAGACGCATAAACTATTACCTGTCGTCATTTGAGCGTTCTCTATTGAACCAGAGTGCAACAGCCTTTGCTTCCTCGGCATTTTTAGAATTTTGTTGTTAAACCACGGTGAGTTTTTTGCGTCCATTGTTCTGTAACCCCACATTCCATTCGGTATTATTTTCTCTGTTATTTTTCTGTCTCCAAATTATATTGGCTCAGTTTGTGATTATTCTTCGTCAGGTTTGACTTGTGTGATCCCTGGTGTGCTTGAGTTCAAACCTTGTACGGATGTCAGAATTCTACTGGCCGTAGCCTGCCGATGTGCCCGTAGGACGACTTTTTCTGACATCTGTGGCGAGGTATGACATATTCTCTGTGGTTTTCCTAGAGTGTAAGCTGTGTTCCTTTGCGTCAGCTTTGGGCAGAGAAATTTCTCGTGATTTTGCGTTCTTAATTCACTATGCTTTCCATGCTGCTTTTCGTATGGAGTGTTAGTGCCTGCCTTGCGAACATTAGTTCGGGCCTATCTATTCTGTTTGTCGCGTCTGGTCTTTGTGTGAATGAACATACATTTCTTTTTATATACATTATCTCCTTGTGTCCTGAGGTACGCTCTCTTCAGTTTTCAAAGTCGAGTCTTCTGAGACATCTTCTCTCCCCCTGTAGGTCCGAGGATTTCACCAAGCCGGCCGGAGTGGCCGTGCGGTTATAGGCGCTACGGTCTGGAACCGCGTGACCGCTACGGTCGCAGGTTCGAATCCTGCCTCGGGCATGGATGTGTGTGATGTCCTTAGGTTAGTTAGGTTTAAGTAGTTCTAAGTTCTAGGGGACTGATGACGACAGTAGTTAAGTCCCATAGTGCTCAGAGCCATTTGAACCATTTGATTTCACCAAGACATTTTTATTTTCGATTTCCCCCTTCATTAATTTCATCTCCAGCACTGACAATGTTGAGAGTTAGTGGACAACAAGAGCATTGTGCGCTACGCTTTAGATAAGTACGTATTGAACAGAATTATGAGGGATGGAAAAGACGCACTATGGTTTGACAACTGTGTTAGAAAGCTGCTACGAAAGCAAAGAGAGCTTCACTCAAATTTAAACGTAGCCAAAGCCTCACAGATAAACGAAAACTTAACGAAGCCAAAATTAGTACAGGGAGAGATATGTATGAAGCATTCAACGAATGCGAAGATAAAACTCGGTCTAGACACTCTGTAACCCTAATGGCATTGAAAGAGAGACTGATACAGAAAATGCCAAAAAGGTTAACCATCTTTTTTGAAAACATTTTCACAGAGGAAGATCACACTGTACTTTCCCCTTTAAATCTTCGCACAAACGAAAAGATGACATTTATCGAAGTAAGTGACCAAAGGATAGACAAGCAGCTGAAAACACTCAACAGAGGAAAGACCACTGGATCTGACAGGTTACCAGTTCGATTCTACATGGAGTATGCGAAAGAACTTGTCCCTCTTCTAGCAGCAGTATACCGTGGGACTATAGGAGCGAAGCGTTCCAAACAACTGGATAGAAGCACACGTCATTCCAGTTTTCATGGAGCGTCGTCGGACTGCCACAAAAAACTGTAGGCCTCTATCTCTGACGTCGGTCTGTTGTAGAACTTAAGAACCTGTTTCACACTCTCGTATTATGGCATTACCCGAGTCGGAAAATCTCCTCTGTAGGATGCAACATGGGTTCCAAAAGCAACGATCGTGTGAATCCCAGCTCGCTCTGTTCATATTCGAGACGCAGAAGAAGTAGATTCAGGAGACCAGGTAGATTGTTTCTTGACTTCCGGGAGGCATTCGATAGTTTCTTATTGGCGCCTAATGAACAAAAAGGCCAATTGTGTGGTTGGATTGTCACCCTGAACGGAGAGAAGTCTTCAGACATAAACCTAACTTCACGCTTGCCCCAGGTGAGTGTTATAGGACCATTACTTTTCACACTACTTATAAATTCCTTTTAGATAACGTCTAAAGTTCCATGAGGTT
Source organism: Schistocerca serialis cubense (assembly GCF_023864345.2). Classification (NCBI taxonomy): domain Eukaryota; kingdom Metazoa; phylum Arthropoda; class Insecta; order Orthoptera; family Acrididae; genus Schistocerca; species Schistocerca serialis. The sequence continues at coordinate 468,380,832 of NC_064639.1, forward strand.
TTTCGCGGCTGATGCTGTCGCATACAGAGAAGCCGCGGACCTAGAAATTTGTAGCGAAATGCAGGAAGACTTGCAGAGGATACAGGGAGAGGAAATTGATCCTCAACAACAATAAATGTAACTTATAGCAGCTAAATGGACACAAACACCCTTTATTGGATAATTACAATATTGCAGAACAGTCATTGGAAGCACTTCCATAAAATATCTAGTAATCACATAAAATTAATCGCGAGTAGAGCAGATGTGAGACTGAGATTAGTTGGAAGAGTCCTCAGGAAATGTTGTCCATCAACAATGGAAGCAGATTACAAAAACACTCGTTCGATCAATAATTTCTCGTCTGTATAGGATCTATACCAGTTAGGGCTGACAGAGGAAATAGAGAAGATCCAAAGAAGAGCAGAATGATTCGCTACATGATCTACTGTAAGCACGAAAGCGTCACGGAGGTGCTCAGCCATTTCCAGTGGCAGACCCTGCAAGAGAGGCGTTCAGCGCCACCGTATGGTCTACTGTTGAAGTTCCAACACCGTACGTTCCTTGAAGAGTCAACCAATGTATTGCTTCCTCTTACGTATATGTCGCGAAGAGACCATGAAGATAAAATTAGAGATATTCGAGCCCACACGGAGGCTTACCAGCAATCGTTCTTCCCGCGAATTATACGCAACTTGAACAAGAAAAGGGGGAGGTGACACTGCTACACAAAGTACCTCCGCCTCATAGTAAGGTGGCATGTGGAGTATAGGTTTAGATGTAAATTACTTAGACGACTTCCTGACTATACCAAATGATCTTCAGGTCATTAATTACTGCCTTGAACTATTTTTCGGGAACTTTAGGTCTGTCGTCCAGTCTATTAGAAATCTGCTTCGCTAATCTTGTTGCATCCATCCTGAAAATATGTACTACAACTTTAGTTGTCATTTCCTTATTGCTGCCATCAACCGTGTAGCTCTTCTCTTGCTTGCAGTCTATACTGCCCATAATCATCTTGGGACCAATTATTTTGAGATGAATCTTGAGATTGAACTTCTCGGTTTCTCTCAGTCCAGCCTTTCTTGTCATTCTGGGGCTTTGACTTACACGTAGACATTTGCTTTTCATCACTGTGTTACGGTGCCGGATTTAGCTTTTCTTGAGACGTAAGTTCTAGGAAAGCAGCGACCATCTTCTCTATCCTCGTGCCGTTGGTTTCTTTTTCTCTAGTTTTAACACGAACTGTTTCACTAAGATATCTGAAAGTGTATATTTCTACTAGAGACGGTCAGAATGTGCATGAAGCTCACTCGATACTGAGGACCTTCGCAGTTGTTGGGAGTCGGATAACGAGTAACTCGTGGCTCGAGCACCAGAGCACGTGAGCGAGGTGTCCCAGGTATACTCGTAGCGAAAGGAGACAATCTAAGTACGACAGTGAAAGACCTTCAAAGAAAACTGCATGCGTGACAAGTACATGTTTAATGCATACACCATTTCATCATCATATTATCATTTTTGCATCATTTCGTCAATTTGCTTAGAAACATAATAGTATGGGATCACAGTCATTCTTTTTTATTTGGAGCATGTACCTAGAAGCAAAATTTTTGTCGGCTGCAGTGTAGCTCAGTTTATAATCTTATGACTGCGCAGTGAAGAAACAATATTTTTTAAGATGCTCGATAAGAGTAACTCTTCACGTCCTTCCCTTTGGTACTAAACGTACCCCACAATACAACAAGGAACACATGTTAAGAACATTTGTTCTGGAAATCAGTATTATCCTCTTCACGTACATCTTTAAAATAAGGAAGCAAGTTTTTCGGAACATGACGATGAGAAAGAATCAAAGGAAAGTATTATAACGATTATTTCTTAATGATTTCAAGGTGAAACTTAGTGGACACCCTTCGCTGATTGAAAATATTATTCAAATGTTTTGGGAAAATCTTAGCTACAGATTTTATAAATCCTCTATCAAAATTTATTTTATGTTCAAGTTTTTCTTTACCATGATGCCCACTGATATTCCCGAAAATTCTTCCGTAATCGTACATTTTTTACATGTTCTGAGGATCTGAGATAACGTAAATAAGACGATGAGCAAAAGAAATCTATCAGTTTATATAACTTTACTCCGCCGCTGTTCATAAACTAAAAAGGGTATAATAGACAGTATTATAATGGGCACTAATATTTCAAATGATTGTAAGAGTTATCAAGGAAAACGTTAGAAAAAGTAAATAACATTGGCTGCGACTCTTTCTTGACCTGAATTTAAAAGACGTAAATTCCTAAAAGAAATTAAGCAACTAGTAGATTGAAACTAAACCAGCTTCTCTCCAGCATAATGTACGCCGCCCTTGTTACATTTTGTAGAACGCTCCTTTCATTGTCAAAGGACTGTGAGAGACAGAACTAGAGTGACCATGAGTTATTACCAGCAGTAAGAACACGGTGAGTACTCCCATGTTTGCAGCGCCAGCTCAGACTTGACAGAAATTCCATCTTTCAGGAGACTATCCCGATTAAGAAAAAGATTTTTTGGCAGTATTATCAGTTGACTTGGAACATACTTCAAATAACAAGTGACAATACATCATTGTACCTACTGACAACACGGATTTTTTCCCCCCATCAGTTTTGCAGTTGGTGTGATATGGCTTGCCAAGAATTCCTCTCCTGTGTCAACCTTTTCTTTCTGAGTAGCGCTCGCAGCCTTCGCCCTCAATTATAAGGGTTGCCCAGAAAGTTAGGCACCGCATTTCTTTTTTGTCAGCCGAAAACAATGCTACGAATGCGAAACGTTACGTATGTATTATTTGAAGTCTCCTGAGTGAGAGCGCCTAGTTTCCGTCACTTCCGACAGATAGCGTAGCTGCAGGACAGTTTCAAAATGGCGTCTGCAGGTGAGGTACGTTACAAGCAACGTGCTGCCATCCAATTTCTCATTGCAGAGAAGGAAACTGTGGGGAATATTTACAAACACTTGTGCAAAGTCTATGGAGCATCTGCTGTCGACAGAAGTACAGTTAGTTGCTGGGCACGGAGGGTGAGGTCATCAGAAGGCGGTTCGTTGGAGCTCTTTGATTTGCAGCAGTCGGGGAGACCATCCACAGCTGTCACACCTGACATAGTGCAGCGAGCTGATCTTATTCCCACTTTAAAGATGCCATTCATGGGAAACATTTTGAGAACGATGAGGAGGTGATTCACACAGTGAAGTGAACTGTGCCGCCGACCACCTTCAAACGATAACCGATGCTAACGTTATACCTCTGTGTGGAATTTTTGAGAAAGTTGACCTTGAGATAAACTAATGGAAACAAAACAATCAAATTGGGATTCGTTTCCGAAACACTCCAGCAGAGTATAACTAAAGGTAAACTGTGGGTGTGGAACAGTCGTTCTCCAGCACAATAGCAAATTGTAACATCACATATTTTAACCGGTCGCCAGCCTAATTAGGCATTCTTGTGTCTAGCTAAATGATAAAGCAGAGGCAGTGCTAAGGCTAATCTAACCTTCCTTGGCACACACACACACACACACACACACACACACACACACACACACACACACTAAACTCTTTCCTTACGTCTGTTCACACTACAACACAGTAACCTAAACTTGCTGACAAAGATGCTACTAACTAGCAAGTCAGATAAACAAATGGCCAATGACATAGTAAACAGCAAGATATGCCTCTAAGGGAACTAGGTGCAACTGTTTATAAAACCAATTACCGACACACATGAAACTAGTAGCAGTACTGAACAGGGAAAAGCTTCAAATGATTCTGAATTTAAATCAGGGGGGTCTGCTAATGATCAAAATCTAAAACTTCATTGGTTCGTGCAGGGTCTCTATGTCAATGCATTAACCAAGTTGCATTAGAATAGATAACACAGTAAACAGTTCTTTCTTAAACTCGGTTTGAAGCAACAAAACAGAATGAAAATCTAACTACACTGGCCCTGAAGCGGTCTTTGCATTGCTTCATTAACTAACTAGGCTAGTATATGAGGACCCTTAAACTTTCATGGTTTGAAGAACCATGCTCATTAACAAAACTACACCAGTACGCATGAGAAGTTGTAAGTATTGTTATCATTAATTATTAATGACGTAAAGCACAACAAACGAGAACTCTTTCAATAACAAATGTGCTTTCATAAGCAGTCTTTTGACCTAATCAAAAGTATAATTGGCTGTGCAACTGACATGACAACATTAAATTCAAGTTCAACCACTTTCTCATAACAAATTAGGACAGTCGGAATTAAAATCACTGGGATAGGATTCCTGTCCAGGTTTGTGATTTGGGATAATCACGGGTGTAAGATAGAGTTTTTAGCAACACCACGATTCTTATTAGAATCAACCAAATTTCAGAGGGCCAAATATAAACAATTTAGTGGAAGACTGACGACACTGGTGGCGTGGGAAAATAGGGTGTGTAGATAAAACACTATTCTTTCGTGTGCGTAATTCTCATTATGTTCAATAAAGAATTGTTGAAAAAAAGCGGTGGACTACTCTCTGGACAACCCTCATATTTGCTGCATGTATTCCAATCTCTGTCTTCCTATATAGGTTTTACCCACTATAGTCCCCTCAAGTATGATGGAAATTATTCACTGGTGTGTGAACAGATGTCCTATTTTCATGTCCCTTCTTCTTGTCAATGTTTTCCATATGTTTCTTTCCTCACAAATTCTGAGAAGAACGCCTCATTCCTCGCCCTCTGAGAAAATCAAATTTTCAACACTCTTTTGTAGACCACATCTCAAACGCTTCGATTCTCTTCTCTTCCGATTTTCCAACAGTTCATGCTTCACTATCATACAATGCTGTGCTCCAGATGTACATTCTCAGAAATTTCTTCCTCAGATTAAGGCCTATGTTTGATACTAGTCGCCTTCTCTCATCCAGGAATGCCCTTTTTCTGGTGGTAAGTCGGTTTTATGTCATCCATGTTCCGTGCGTCATGGGTTTCTTGCTGCCTAGGTAGCAGAGTTCTGATGTTAAGTTTCTCTTTGTTCACATTTCTGCTACTTCTCATTGCTTTCGTCTTTCTTCGGTTTTCTCTCAATCCATATTCTATACTTGTTAGGCTGCTTTTTCCACTCAGCAGATCCTGCAATTCTTCTATTTCAATGAGGATAGCAATATCATTCGTGAGCCTTATTTCTGATATCCAATCACCTTGAATTTTAATCCCACTCTTAAAACTTTCTCTTATTTCCGTCATTCTTTTTCGAAGTATAGACTGAACAGTAGGGACGAAGAACTACTTCCCTGTCTTACACCATTTTTAATCCAAGCACTTCGATCTTGATCTTCCAATCTTCCAGTCTTGTTTTTCCCTCTTGGTTCTTGTGCAGTATGTATATGACTCCTATTTTTCTCAGAATTTCGAACATCTTGGAGCATTTTACACTGTCGAACGCTTTTTCCAGGTCGACAATTCTTTTTTTTTGCTTTGTTTTAGTCCTGCTTTCATTGTCATCTGCAACGTCGGAAATGCCTCTCTGGTGCCTTTCCCTTTCCTAAAGATAAACTGATCGTCATCTGCCAGATCCTCAATTATCTTTTCCATTCTACCTTGTTTTATTCTCAACAGCAACTTAGATGCATGAGCTCTTAAGCAGACTGTGCGGTAACTCTCGCAGCTGTCGGCTCTTCGGAATTGTGTGGATGATTTTTTTTTGAAAGTTTGATGGTACATCGCAATTCTGATACATTTTACTCACCAAAGAGAACGGTCATTTTGTTGCCATTCACCCCAATGATTTTAGAAATTTTGGTGGAATGTCATGTATCCCTTTTGTCTTATTTGATCTTAAGTCCTCCAAAGCTCTTTCAAATTGTGATTCTAACACTGGATCCCCTAACTCTTCCCTCTCGCCACCTGTTTCTTCTTCTGTCACATAATCAGACGAACTCTTCCCCTCATAGATGCCTGCAATGTACTCTCATCTCTGCATTTAACAATGGAATTCCCATTGTACTCTTAATATTATCATCCTTGCTTTCAGTTTCACCGACGGTTACTGTAACTTTTCTGTATGCTACGTCAGTCCTTCTGGCTATCAAATTTCTTGGGTTTTTCACATTTTTCAGTCATTTCGCCGTATCTTCCATGTGCTTCATATTTATTTTACTCCTAAGTAACTTGTATTTCTGCATTCCTGAAATTTACTGAACATGTTTTTACTGATATACGGGATATAAAATCCCGTCTGAGGCCTGCGATCATTTTTATGTTAATAATTGGCAACGAATACTTGAAAATCGCAATAAAGTGATGAGATGTTCAATTGACTCGTTTATTAGAACGTGTTACTCGTTTCGGGATCACGCTCTGCTTCGAGACTGCTTTTGTCGCAGTTATGTTATTTGACACTTTCTTTAAGTTGTTGGTTTAGTTCCTGGTTGGTTAGGAAGGAGTTGAAGTTTGTGATGTCTGAAGATGGGTGTAATCACGAAACGCGTAACATGTTCTAATAAATGAGTCAATTGAACATCTCATGACTTGAAACTTCCTGGCAGATTAAAACTGTGTGCCGGACCGAGACTCGAACTCGGGACCTTTGCCTTTCGCGGGCAAGTGCTCTACCAACTGAGCTACCGAAGCACGACTCACGCCCGGTACTCACAGCTTTACTTCTGCCAGTACCTCGTCTCCTACCTTCCAAACTTTACAGAAGCTCTCCTGCAAACCTTGCAGAACAAGCACTCCTGAAAGAAAGGATATTGCGGAGACATGGCTTAGCCACAGCCTGGGGGATGTTTCCAGAATGAGATTTTCACTCTGCAGCGGAGTGTGCGCTGATATGAAACTTCCTGGCAGATTAAAACTGTGTGCCCGACCGAGACTCGAACTCGGGACCTTTGCCTTTCGCGGGCAAGTGCTCTACCAAGTTCGAGTCTCGGTCGGGCACACAGTTTTAATCTGCCAGGAAGTTTCATATCAGCGCACACTCCGCTGCAGAGTGAAAATCTCATTCTGGATCTCATGACTTTATTGCGATTGTACAGCACTGATTGCCAATTATTAACAATTTTTAACTTCCTTGTTTCATCGACCGACTCAAATATTTGTTCAGTTACCCATTGTTTCTTCGCGGTTACCGTTCTTATACCTATGTTTTAGTTTCCAACTTCTGCGTTTGTCTTTTCTAGAAATGTCCATTCCTCTTGAACTGAACTGCCTACTGAGTGATTCACTATCGCAAGGATTTAACCGTTGTTCTCCCGATTTACCGTGTGCTAACCAGTGTGTCACATCACTCGGTTGGAGTCGCTGGAGACTGCCGCTGGGCACCACTGCAGCGGTGTCCATAACGGGTTGTACTTTATATAGTGACAGTCTGCCGATGACCGCTGTGTGGTCGAAACTGCTTGCGGTACTGAGAATTAATTGCTCGCGTGATTGTGTCGTTCAGAATGAAAGAGTGGTGTGTGGTGTGTGGGCAGGCGGGGCGCGTCGGCGGCGGCGCCCTCTGTCGCTGCTGTCGACGCTGCCGCTGGCGCCGCCGCGCGCCGGCTGGACGTCTCTGGAGGTGTCGGCGCCGCTGCGCGAGCTGCTGCTGGTGGCGGGCCGCGCGCTCGCCGTGCGCTTCGAGGCGCCGGGCGGCCGCCCCATCCCGCCGCGCGCCTTCCTACAGCCCGAAGACCGCGCCGCCTTCCTCGTCGTCTTCTCCGACGACGTCGCGGACGAGAACCGCGTCGACGACGGCGGCGCTGACGGCGACGGCGTCGGGGGTCGAGACGGCAGCGGCGGTCGGCAGGCGACCAAAGCGGACGCCGAGGATTTCAGGCCGAGGTACAGTTCACGCCACGTAACGTGGCACTTGCAGAGAAACGCATTTTAATCCTGAGCGTCTGGCGGATGGGACTAATTACATACTGCTAAGTAGCAGCGTGCGCCAAGTCTGCAGTGAAGAATCTGATGACGTATCACGGTAAACTTTTCCGATGGATGGTTTCTGTTGTCTGCTTGCAGTCTTTAATGGAAACTGCGAGAGACCTGCGCTTATTCAACAAAAATTACACTTTGAGGTTGGAAGCACATCCTTGTTCCATTCACGTTTAACAGATAACGAGAAAATGAACTTTGTAGCAGCACAGAGTGCTCATAACTAAACTTTCGCTACTTGAACCAGTGTAGACGGAAAACGATTTACCGTATGCGCAGCCAAGTTAACAGAAATGATGTTCAGACTGTGTACTGCAGCATTTTTGTTGTTAGTAGTGTTAGCGTCGTGACTTACCGTTAAACCCCGTTACTGGTACGACGACGTATGTCTGAAACACAAGAATTATTAGTACAGTTGCTGACGTCCTCCCCCGTTAGCCGAATGGTTAGCCGGCACGGTAGCGTGTTCGGTCAGAGGGCTGCGTGCTCTCTGTAATAAAAAAACTGAGTCAAGGAACCAACGATCAGTTTGAACGGATGTGTTGCGACGTCCGCCCCGACCAAACGCAACGAACTATATCGAACAAAATGAGTAAAAAAAGATGGTCAGCGTGACGGATTGTGAATCCTCTGGACTCGGGTTCGATTCCCGGCTGGATCGGGGAATTTTCTGCACCCAGGGACTGGGTGTTGTGCTGTCCTCATCATCATCCTATCATCCTCATCGACTACAGGTCGCTGAAGTGGCGACAAATTGAAAGACCGCCACCCAGGGAACGGTCTGCCCGACGGGGGGCCTTAGCCATATGATTTAAAATGGTTCAAATGGCTCTGAGCACTATGGGACGTAACATCTATGGTCATCAGTCCCCTAGAACTTAGAACTACCGAAAGCTAACTAAGGACATCACACACATCCATGCCCGAGGCAGGATTCGAACCTGCGACCGTAGCGGTCGCGCGGTTCCAGACTGTAGCGCCTAGAACCGCTCGGCCACCCCGGCCGGCTCAGATCTATTTTTTTTAAAAGAAAAAGAATAAAAAAGAAACCGTTGCTCACAGTCAAGATGGGTCTCAACAAGGTGAGTAGGATTTTAGTCTGCTTAATCAAAACAGCTGCAGTAGTTCGTAAGATTCCACGGCGGGTGTCAGTTTGAACAAAATGCTTTTAAGTATAGGAGCGCGGAATTGTAGCTACTACAACAGCTAACAGCTAAACTATCCACATTTCGATCGGCTTGCTGCGGTCCTCTTAGGCCGGGTCACTGCTGTATATTGGTGAATATCTTTCTTTATACTCTGTTATCTCCAGTTATATGGTGGCTACCAAAGTTACACATTTGTGGTAACGTCTTATAGGACCAAATTACTGAGGTCATCGGTCCGTTACTACTTAATCTAACCTACACTAACTTACGCTAAGGACGACACATACACCCATGCCCAAGGGAGGACTCCAACCTCCGACGGGGGAGCCGCTCGGACCGTGACTAAGCGCCTTCGTCCGCGCGACAGCCCCTCGCGGCAACGTCAAACATCTGAGATGTCACTGGACAATTTGAAGAGTTTGTTGTGGGCAATATATATGACCCACAAATTACGCAGCCTGGTGGCCATACGGAGTCTTACGTTAAGTATTCTACTGCGCATTTCACCCAGCTTACACTGGAACAGCAAGCACTAGCTACGGCTCTTATGGTCAGCTTTGACATAAAATCTTTGTTTACCAAATTGCCTGCGGTTGAAACCATCAACATCCTACAGGAGCAAATACCGCCAGCCATCCGCGACCTAGTGGAACTGTGCTTGTCATCGACATATTTTAATTGGCGGTGCAAATTTTATGAGCAAACAGATGTAATCGCTACGGGCTCCCCCTCCTGTCCCCCCACCCCCCTCACCAACAGCAGCTGACATATTCGTGGAATACTTCGAACAAACCTCGCTAAATTCCACGCCATTGCGCCCACGGTGCTGGCGCAGATATGTGGACATTTTTCATATGGTGTCGTGGGAAACTAGAACTACGTAGGTTTATTGAAAACTTTAACAGCTTACACAAGAGCATACAGTTCACTCCAGAAGCAGAAAACAACTCCGAGTGATTTCTTTTCTGGATGTTAAGATTTACAGTACATCTAGCGCCAAATTAGGGAACAAAGGCTACAGGAAGCCGATGCACACCAACACATACCTAGACTTGGATTCGCACAACCACCCAGAACAAGAAAACGCTATGCTACGTACGCTGACAGCCCGTGCTTACCAGATTAGTGACGCCAACCACGTACAACAGAAACTGAACCAGGTCAAGACAACATTCCGTGATAATTTATACAATAACAGAGACATACAACGAACTATGACGTACAGCGAAGACAAAACAGGCAATGGTAGAGAAGATAATCTTTCTGTTGCTCGTTTACCTTGCCGGCCGCTGTGGCCGAGTGGTTCTAGGCGCTTCAGTCCAGAACCGCGGTGCTGCTACGGTCACAGGTTCGAATCCTGCCTCGGGCATGGATGTGTGTGATGTACTTAGGTAAGTTAGGTTTAAATAGTTCTAAGTATAGGGGACTGATGACCTCAGATATTAAGTCCCATAATGCTTAGAGCCATTTGAGCTTTTTTTTCGCTTACCTTATGTGAGGTCATCAGCAACCGTGTGGGCAAGATTCTGCGTCGCACACCTATATTCCAGAGTAGATGCGAGATCCGAAATTTGTTGATGATCGCTAAGGATTCCGTGAATCCTCTCCACACAGCAGGTGTGTACGACATTAGGTGTGAACGCGGCGAAGTCTACGTTGGTGATACAGAGAGGCCCATTAGCACTCACGTTTCGGAGCATGAACGTTACGTACTACTAGGAGAGAAAAACAAATCAGCTGTAGCAGAACACCAACCGTAAAGCGGCCGCCTTGCCGATTTTCAAAAACCCCGCATGCTTGCTTCGCAGTCTAGGATGCTCCACAGGAAAATAAGAGAAGCTAATGAAATAATTAGTCGCCCTAACAACATGAACAGGGTAATGATGGCTGCAAGCTACTTACGGTCTGGCTGCCGGAGATTCCAGCCCGGCGGACAGCGTGTGTTCACCGGCTGGCGGCGCTTCGTGACCCGGGTGTGCCAGGTAGACGGCGGCCACGAGAGAAGCCGTGCGGCCTTAACGCCTCGCTACAGGAAAACACCATTCCTTGGATACAAGATGCCGATTTGCTATTGCCTACTAATCGCCAACGAGAGTTGCCCACCAATCACCTACCAGAATGGCACAGGCAACACACAGCCGATGTGCTGCCTTCTACCAGTCATCTACTACTAGAGTTGCCTTCCAGTCAGCCAGAACGGTAGCACAGGCAGTAGCATATCGTACAGCCACCCCTCCATAAGAACTTATGGAGGATTTTCACACCCATCTCATTGGAAGTCATTCTGATGCTACATCTTTTGTATGGTGTCCACCACCTCCAAGGAAACTAACAACATCGTAACTATTTTCCAGTACTCCCCTAGAGGGCAATCTATACAAAACAAATGTGATGTTCATTTGTATCCTTTTTAAAGCTCTTAGTACTCATATATTTATTTGACAACAGCTGTATTAACAAGCTGTTTATTCTGCATTGTAAAACTATTCTATGTAATTTGTGTACTAATAAGTACACCTTTTTGTACATAATTCTCTCGAATTACACCTGATAGTAGCAGTACAACTATCTCCAGCAACAGTGGTTGTTGTTCCATGAACAGCTATCGACCATCAATACAGGCTTATCTACGTTTTATAATTTTATAGTTAATTTTAGGTTCCTTTAATTTATCCTTTTATTTTACAAAAAAATGGTTCAAATGGTTCTGAGCACTGTGCGACTCAACTGCTGAGGTCATTAGTCCCCTAGAACTTAGAACTAGTTAAACCTAACTAACCTAAGGACATCACAAACATCCATGCCCGAGGCAGGATTCGAACCTGCGACCGTAGCGGTCTTGCGGTTCCAGACTGCAGCGCCTTTAACCGCACGGCCACTTCGGCTGGCTTCTATTTTACAGCTGGAGGACTTTTAATAAACGTATCTTGCGATATATACTGTTATAATTACACTACTGGCCATTAAAATTGCTACACCACGAAGATGACGTGCTACAGACGCAAAATTTAACCGACAGGAAGAAGATGCTGTGATATGCAAATGATTAGCTTTTCGGAGCATTCACACAAGTTGGCGCCGGTGGCGACACCTACAACGTGCTGATATGAGGAAAGTTTCCAACCTATTTCTCATACACAAACAGCAGTTGACCAGCGTTGCCTGGTGAAACGTTGTTGTGATGCCTCGTGTAAGGGAGGAGAAATGCGTACCATCACGTTTCCGACTTTGGTAAAGGTCGGATTGTAGCCTGTCGCGATTGTGGTTTATAGTATCGCGACATTGCTGCTCGCGTTCGCCGAGATCCAATGACTGTTAGCAGAATATGGAATCGGTGGGTTCAGGAGGGTAATCACAGACAGGATGCGATGTTGTACTCAACGACGAATCTGGTTGACCGAATGGCAAAACGTCATTTTTTCGGATGAATCCAGATTCTGTGTACAGCCTCATGAGGGTCGCATCTGTGTTTGGTGACATCGCGGTGAACGCACGTTGGAAGCGTGTATTCGTCATCGTCATACTGGCGTATCATCCGGCGTGATGGTATGGGGTGCCATTGGTTACACGTCTCGATCACCTCTTGTTCGCACTGACGGCACTTTGAACAGTGGACGTTACATTTCAGATGTGTTACGAACCTTGGCTCTACTCTACATTCGATCCCTGCGAAACCCTACATTTGAGCAGGATAAAGCACGACCGCATGTTGCAAGTCCTGTACGGGCCTTTCTGGATACAGAAAATGTTCGACTTCTGCCCTGGCCAGCACTTTCTCCAGATCTCTCACCACTTGAAAACGTCTGGTCAATGGTGACCGAGCAACTGGCTCGTCACAATACGCCAGTTCACTACTCTTCATGAACTGTGGTATCGTGTTGAAGCTGCATGGGCAGCTGTACCTGTACACGCCATCCAAGCTCTGTTTGACTCAATACCCAGGCTTATCAAGGCCGTTATTACGGTCAGAGGTGGTTTTTCTGGGTTCTGATTTCTCGGGATCTATGCACCCAAATTGCGTGAAAATGTAATCACATGTCAGTTCTAGTATAATATATTTGTCCAATGAAGACCCCTTCATCATCTGTATTTCTTCTTGGTGTAGCAATTTTAATGGTCAGTAGTGTATTTTCAAAGATTATATTTCGATCGTTGATATCTCCAACAGTAATGTTCTCAAAAAAACAAAATTAAGTATAACCACCCTGTATGTGAGACTGTTACCTTTTTTTTTCGTTGAGGGCATGTGTAGCATTATTTGAAAACAGTTCACACCACTGTCAAACATTTCGTCAGGTATTCTTATACCCACTAATCCTTACGTATTATCGAAGTGACATGCGTTTAGTGACTTGCAACAGGGTTTACACATGGTTTCAAAGTTTTACGAAAATTTTTCTCGGTCATCTCCCTCCCCCCCCCCCCCCTCCCACCGCGCGCCACCCACAAAATAATGGAAGAAAAAGTTTATCGCTTACTAGATTTTCGCTATTCGTGCAGTAAAACTGAAGCATCAGGTATAGCATTTTAATTTATCACTTCTTTGCTACTAACTCTATTTGCAACTCATTTTCCAGACAGTACTTACATATATTTCTGAGTGTACTTGCAAAAATATATCATTGAATGACGCATAGTTCAAGAGATATAAGGTCATAAACGTTGAGCTGTGTGAAAAAGAAACTGCAAGGCGAAATTTGGTAGAGATACAGGAGAAATACGTGTACAGATATGTGTGAAATATATTAAATATAGGCTATGTGAAATATATGCGACGTCTGCGTACATGGGTGAAGCTGCAGGTAAGAAGCTCCTCCTTAATCCCTGGATCGATTTACTTACTGTCTCCATCGTGCGGGTAAGAAACGGCAACCTCGTATTAGGGTGGAACTGATGGCACGGAGAGAAAGGGAAGGTGTTACGCAGAGGGGGAAGCAGGAGATAGATGGATAGAGATTGGGGGGAGGAGGGGCAAATGTATAGAAAAAGGGAAGAAGAGGAGATGGACAGAGATAGGGGGAGGGGAAATGGTGAGAGAAAGGGAAGAGGAGCAGTTGGTGTTACAGGGAGCAGGAGATGGGGAGCGGGCAGGAGCTGGACAGCGAAAAGGGCAGAGATCGACAGAGGGGGAGGAGAAGGAGATGGTCAATAGAGTCAGGAATAGGTCTACAGAGAGAGGGGAGAGAAAGAGATGGAGTAATAGTTTTCGAATTAATACGTACCCAGGCATCACCGGGTACTCAGCTAGTAACGTGTATGTGTTCTCCCATATCCTACATTAAGTCATGTCAGCAGCTTCAGTGGGTTGCTGTGGTACTTTCTGAAAAAGAAAAGACTGTTTCTGTTACTGCACCTCTGCTATATTATCAGACGGATTCACCGTTGCACATGTTTGCATATAATTTATGAGTGGATAGTTTTGATAAGTTTTCATAATTATTTCAGCTTTGGGTTACTGCGGCATAATGCAGTAACGCATGGAGCAAGGCATCAGGGATGATGTCTTAAAACACACGCCTTGTCATTTTATCCGTTCTTGTCAATGTTTTCCACTTATGCCTTAATTCACACTACCTCCCCGTTTATTATCCGATTAGTACATGTAATTATTAACATCCTTCTACAGCATCAAATCATAAATGCTTCCTTTGTCTTCTCTTCCGCTTTTCCTAAGCTCCATAATTTATTTTAGACGCACATTCTTCGAAATATATCCCTGAATTTGCTTACCTTTATACAAGTAGGCGTCTACTAGCGGGGAATGCCCCCTTTGCACGTGCTAGTCTGCTTCTTATATCCTCCTTGCTTCATACGTTATTATCGATTTTCACCGGCCGGTGTGGCCGAGCCGTTCTAGGCTCTTCAGTCTGGAACCGCTACGGTCGCAGGTTCGAATCCTGCCTCGGGCAGGGATGTGTGTGATGTCCTTAGGTTAGTTAGATTTAAGTAGTTCTAAGTTCTAGGGGACTGATGACCTCAGGTGTTAAGTCCCATAGTGCTCAGAGCCATTTTTATTGATTTTCTTCCAATATATCAAAATTCCTTGACTTCGTGTACTATTTGGCTGAGGGTAGAAATACCATAAACGAATCTCATCATTGATACGCTTTCATCCTAAATACGAATTCTTTCTTTTATTTCCATAATCGCTTGCTCAGTGTAAATGTTGAGCAACAAGGGATAAAGACTGCATCACAGCTGCCGATTCCGCGTGGTGTCTGTTCTTTCGAACATGTAGCACAACTTATATCAGCCACAAACCAGGGTGGATGATGTAAGCTGGATCGCCTATCCATGAAGTGCTTCAAATATTTTCCGTATCAGTTCCATTTTGTCCGCATTGTGCGCAATTCATCAAAAACATAGGATCAGCACGTCAAATGCTGCTGTCTACGGGAAAGTATCTTCATTGGATAGTCATAAGGAAATAAGACTTTGGCACAGTTTTTGTGTAAAAATGGCAATCCTGTTTGAATCTGGATAAATGCAGGACAATGTGTACAATAAGTAGCAAGAATTCGTTAGTATCGATTAGAATATTAATGGTAGACATCTTCAGCACGTAACTTTCTGTAGGCATTTAGTAGTAACACGAAGAAACGAAATGAAAAGGACGATGTTATGTCAGTATTAGAGAAGACGAATGAAAAACTGTTTCTTGAAAGGATTCAGGAAAGGTGCATTGCTTCTAGGAAGGAAATGACAAGATACTAGCGTGACCAATTCTAAATTATCGTTACGTGTATGGAATCGTTGTCAACAACTTCTGGATCGATTCCTTGGTTCATACTTCCAAAACACGTTAATGAAGAAGGTATCTTTTTTCTCTTTTGTTAGATATTCAATAGAGAGACAAGCTAGCTTCCCCCTTTTTGTCACGATATTTCAGTTTGTTGTGTTTTCCTCCCAGAATCGCATGAAGGTGTTACCTCCACTCAACCGCTCTCGCAGACATGCGGGTCCTTTGGCGCCTCAGACATGTGTCACGACTGTATCCATGTGAACTTCCCTCCTACTCATCACTACAACTGGCTCTATAGATACTTTCTAAAGTTATCAAGAGGCTAAACTGCTCTAAAAACTACAGACAGGCATTTCACGTTCTCCCTGCGTACAGAGCGGTATTCTAATTATGTTACCGTGTTTTCTGTGATGCAGGCACACCCACGACGTGGTGGAGATGCTGCACGCAGCGGGTGCTGATGTCTTCCAGTCGTCCATCAGGGTCGCCAACAGCAGTGCCAGCACCGCTTCCAGCCCCAGCGAGCAGACGACGGCGCCGCCCTCCTGGACAAGGCACACCAGACACCGGCTCATGCTGGAGAGCAACGCGCTCGAGCCAGATCCGGAACCACAGCACTGGAGGCACCAGGGCTCCAGGCTGTTGGTGAGTGCCTCTGTACACTGCGCTAGGCGACAGGGTGTGCCCATTAGTTTCTCGTGAGCTTGGCACAGATAGACAGAGGTAGGTGAATACGAGGACAAGGTGGAGACACCGCTTGTATCCATGATCTGGTCCTTAAGATCCGCTGCTGACAGGTCACCGTGTCCTCTTCGCTAGCGCCACCTTTGGAAACTATATGGAGGGTCATGTAGTGAGTCCACCGCTCTCATAAGTGTTGTTGAGCTCACCCCTCACCCAAGCGTTGTCAACAGTCCGACACAGAGCGGTTACTTCTTCCTCTAGTATCTACTTACTTTGATTTAAAAGGCTGAGTACCCCCTTTCCAATCCCGCCACTAAGGAAAAATTACTGGCAGAAACGAGTCAGGCAAAGCGAGGGTTCATCAACAAATGCCGAATCGCTGGTACACATCAGTAAAATTATCTTGTCGTACGGTTTTCGAAAATATTGCCTGCGGTCGTTCAAATGGTTACACTAGAATACTTTGCCGACATCAGATATGTTAAGCAAACCCACACTTACGTATCCCACACTTACGTACCGAGAGAGCTGCTGGTAAAACAGATCTTTATTCGACCGAAATAATCACCATCAGACAACATGAAATTGTTGTAGTAGTTTATACGCTACCATTGTTACTCTGGTGTCACTAAAGATAAGCCGGCCGCGGTGGTCTCGCGGTCCTAGGCGCGCAGTCCGGAACCGCGCGACTGCTACGGTCGCAGGTTCGAATCCTGCCTCGGGCATAGATGTGTGTGATGTCCTTACGTTAGTTAGGTTTAAGTAGTTCTAAGTTCTAGGGGACTGATGACCACCATTTTTTGTAACTGAAGATAAAATTATAGAAACTCAATCTGGGTAACTATCATAAAGGATAAAATGCATCCATATAATTGACTAATCTTAATACTCTCTCAGTTTGTATGTTGCCTGTTGCTATGTGGAGTGTAGTCGACGACGATTTTTTATCTTTTTATTTTTTTTTCAAGGTGTGACCACTCGCAAAATGAAAACCACAGTGAAAATTGAGTGTTTTATTTGCAACATTTAGCTATACCTTCTAGGCTACTTCTATACATCGTCGCGCGCTCCGGCTTAGACACCTGTCGTAGCGTTGTACCAACTTTCCAATATCATCGTCATAGAAGATAACCGCCTTGGCTTCCCCAATTCTGCACGCTGGTCTTCAACTCGGTGTCTGTGCCAAAATGCTGTCCCCATAGCTAGCGGTTCACGTGAAAAAGAGATGAAAACGAGACGGAGACAGGTCCGGGCTGTATAGTGGGTGTTCACTTCTCATCTAGAGCGCTGAGGGAGCTTCTGTGATCCAGCTGTAGTATGCGGCCGAGCATTGTCATGAAGGAAGACGAAGCCTGATGACAACATTCCTGTTCGCTTGTTCTGAATTACGCTTCATAGACGATTTTCCCGCATCACTTGATCCACTCGCTGAACAAGATCATCGGATGATACTCGCTCCCTTCCCTGATCGCTTGCATCATGAACGTCTGTACGAGGTGCATTCAAGTTTTAAGGCCTCCGATTTTTTTTCTAATTAACTACTCACCCGAAATCGATGAAACTGGCGTTACTTCTCGACGTAATCGCCCTGCAGACGTACACATTTTTCACAACGCTGACGCCATGATCCCATGGCAGCGGCGAAGGCTTCTTTAAGAGTCTGTTTTGACCACTGGAAAATCGCTGAGGCAATAGCAGCACGGCTGGTGAATGTGCGGCCACGGAGAGTGTCTCTCATTGTTGGAAAAAGCCAAAAGTCACTAGGAGCCAGGTCAGGTGAGTAGGGAGCATGAGGAATCACTTCAAAGTTGTTATCACGAAGAAATTGTTGCGTAACGTTAGCTCGATGTGCGGGTGCGTTGTCTTGGTGAAACAGCACACGCGCAGCCCTTCCCGGACGTTTTTGTTGCAGTGCAGGAAGGAATTTGTTCTTCAAAACATTTTCGTAGGATGCACCTGTTACCGTAGTGCCCTTTGGAATGCAATGGGTAAGGATTACGCCCTCGCTGTCCCAGAACATGGACACCATCATTTTTTCAGCACTGGCGGTTACCCGAAATTTTTTTGGTGGCGGTGAATCTGTGTGCTTCCATTGAGCTGACTGGCGCTTTGTTTCTGGATTGAAAAATGCCATCCACGTCTCATCCATTGTCAGAACCGACGAAAAGAAAGTGCCATTAGTGCTGTCGTTGCGCGTCAACATTGCCCGGCAACATGCCACACGGGCAGCCATGTGGTCGTCCGTCAGCATTCATGGCACCCACCTGGATGACACTTTTCGCATTTTCAGGTCGTCATGCAGGATTGTGTGCACAGAACCCACAGAAATGCCAACTCTGGAGGCGATCTGTTCAACAGTCATTCGGCGATCCCCCAAAACAATTCTATCTACATCTACATCTACATCTATACTCCGCGAGCCACCTTACGGTGTGTGGCGGAGGGTACTTATTGTACCACTATCTGATCCCCCCTTCCCTGTTCCATTCACGAATTGTGCGTGGGAAGAACGACTGCTTGTAAGTCTCCGTATTTGCTCTAATTTCTCGGATCTTTTCGTTGTGATCATTACGCGAGATACATGTGGGCGGTAGTAATATGTTGCCCATCTCTTCCCGGAATGTGCTCTCTCGTAATTTCGATAATAAACCTCTCCGTATTGCGTAACGCCTTTCTTGAAGTGTCCGCCACTGGAGCTTGTTCAGCATCTCCGTAACGCTCTCGCGCTGACTAAATGTCCCCATGACGAATCGCGCTGCTTTCTCGATCATGTCGTCAGACCGACTTGTGCGAGTTCGTGGTTGTTTCGGTTTGTTGTCACACGATGTTCTGCCTTCATTAAACTGTCGCACCCACGAACGCACTTTCGACACATCCATAACTCCATCACCACATGTCTCCTTCAACTGTCGATGAATTTCAATTGGTTTCACGCCACGCAAATTCAGAAAACGAATGATTGCACGCTGTTCAAGTAAGGAAAACGTCGCCATTTTAAGTATTTAAAACAGATCTCATTCTCGCCGCTGGCGGTAAAATTGCATCTGCCGTACGGTGCTGCCATCTCTGGGACGTATTGACAATGAACGCCTCCTCATTTTAAAACAATGCGCATGTTTCTATCTCTTTCCAGTCCGGAGAAAAAAAAATCGGAGGCCTTAGAACTTGAGTGCACCTCGTACTTCCTGCTTTTGAGTTCCTGCTCCGTTGCAGCACCTTGCTGTCATGCACGACATTTACATCATGTGGGTTGCATGAAATCAGGCAGAACCCTTCAGCGTGAAAAAATGAATGACAGCACACACTTCACATTTGGCGACAGACTGATAAGTCAAAACCCACCGCGAAGTTGTATGCCGCCTGGTGGCTTTGTGGGCACATGACGCATAACAAAAGTGTGTAAGCGGAGTAGACACGGACGTGGAATCACCCTGGCGAAGATATGGCCTGCAAACGGTGAAATCTACTGAGGTAAGCGACTTTGACAAAAGGCAGATTATTATCACGCAGATCCTGTGAACGGGTATCATGAAAAGGGCGAAGCTGGTCGAATGTTCACGGGCTACTGTCGTGAGCATCTACGGAAAGAGTTAGAAGGACAGTGGAACTATCACTAGATGTTAAATGGTTGGACGTCCACGACTCTTCTTAGAACGTGGGGTTCGGAGGCTTGTCTGCTCTGTAAAGTAGGAGTAGATGGTGATCTGTGGCAACTCTGGCGAAAGAGCGCAATGCTGGTTCACGCACAAGTGTTTCATTATACAATGTTGAACATGGAGCCTCCGCAGCAGACCACCACAAAGTGTTCACATGTTGACGCAACAACATCGTCAGTTACGACTGCAGTGGGCGCGGGACAATCGGGAATCGACCATTTATCGAAGGAAATGTGTCGGATCTTCGGGTGAATCATATTTTTGCTACACTAGGTCGATGGTCGTCTCCAGAAACGCCACCATCTAGGTGAACGGCGGCTCGAAATGAACAGCGCGCCACGACACAGGGTGCTGGGAGCAGTATTGTGGTGCGGGAGACATTCTCCTGCGCTTGCATGGGACCTGCGGTAGTAATCGAAGACAGGCCGAAGCTGTGAACCAGCTGCATCTCTTCAAGCTTGATGTCTTCCCCGACGGCGATGTCATCTTTAACCAGTATAATCGTCCGTGTCTCGTTGTCAGAACAGCACTTCAGTGGTTTGAGGAGCTTTATAGTGAACTCACGTTGATACCTCGGCGACCAAATTCACCTGATGTAAATCCTATGAGACCCATACGGGTCGCTATCGGTAGCCATCATCGAGTACGCAGATGAGCGGCCCGTTACGTAAGCGAATTACATGATCTGTGTGTAGACACCTAATGCCACATACCTCCACAAACTATCAACAGACTGTCGGATCCCTGATACGCAGAATAAGTGATGTATTTCGTTCCAAAGACGGAGAAACAAGCTATTAAGCAGGTTGTTATAACATTTTGGCTCATCGGTCTACTGTACTAGGCATCTTTGCGTGCTCGCTGTGCTCTCAGAACTGACAAATGTGACTTGACGTGCTGGACTGGCATAGCGGAGACACTGCGCAACAAATATGTGCAACGCTTCATCGCATCTCATATGTGGTTTTAATTTCACTACCGGTCTGACCTTGGGGAAAAAAGGGCCGTGGTACATACTGACGAATGGAATAACTGATTCTTCGACAGTTTCGATCTAAGAACTGGATATATATTCTGCCTCAAGCTCCCGATGATACATTACCATTTTCTTTAGATTCCAAGCTGTGGACTTCCAACAGCGCAAAATATGATTTTTTTAAATTTTAGACGATTTATCATCAACAGAATCTAATCTTTTTGAAGGCGTATAAGGGCGCTTTTCCTTAATTTTTAACTCACAACTGAGTAGCCGATTATATTCAAACATAATCTTACTTCTCTCGAAGATGACCTATTACTGGACATCCGAAGAGGGCTCTCACAGATAGGGATGTAGACAAAGGGTCCAATATAATATTTACTGATTATAAACTCGTGGGCTTCCAACCAGACGACAGCGTTAAAATGCTGCGACGTTTCGAACAGTACCATACAGTCTTTGCCAGAGGATCATGAGTATGACATTTATCGAAACTTCGTGTTGTTTCAATACTGGTTTACAGTTAGAAACAAGAGAGCTTTTCATCTGCAGTATAAGCCGTCTTTTATTCAAACGCATGTAGTACGGAACGCGGGTATTTTTCAGATTTTCTACAGTATACTTACAGCAAAAATGCTGAATAATACTCACTGACATAAAAGAGGAGTACGCAGAGAGCCAGCGCGATTTTCAGCGTCTTTACAGCGATACAGCGTCAGGCCTGGAACTTTTTGCTGGCCTCATAGATGATGTAGATGGAAAACGTGGCAAAAGTCTGGTGATAGCTGTTCGTTCCAAACAGACCTAGCAGGTAACTTAATGTTTATGGGGTCTGCTTTTGCTACTGTTACTAAGTACAACATTCGGCGAAAGTAAGGAATACGAGTGTGTAGTGGAAACTACCAGTGCTGGACTCAAACACGTATTTCCTGCTTCAGTCACCTTATCCTTTACATTTTGAGACTGTTCCTCAAACCCAGACGAAAACTCTCACTTTACGTTTCCACCTAAGATTTCGGAACAGCACTGCGGGAAACGTGGGCACAGCATTTATAGGAGAACAGTCGGTGGAGGTCTGTTGCCTATCGTTACATAATGAAGTGAATCGAATAATTGCACTCAAATGAAATGAATGAATCGATGAGGATGAAATCAGTGTAAGATGAAATCATATCAGGGAGACCGTGTAGATTTGCTGAACCTGCTGTGCAGTGAATGAGTAGTGACAGGACCCGGTAATCCATATCGCTGCACCGACTAACTGCTGTCGGTCCTATCTGTCGAGGACGGAGTGTTGTGTCGCAGTACTAAAGATAAATAAGGGCAATCGTAGTGTAAGCAGTTAGTTCACTCGATTTGTTTCAAATTATTAGGGTGCTGACAATGAAACGCAGTCTTTGGTTCGTACATTATAAAATATTATCAGTCTGCCATTTGAAGTTTGTTGTTTAATATAATCCCTAGATATGTAATTTAATTGGCAACCTCTAGGTTTTATTACGTGCCAGGAATCCAAGTGAATCTCGCGGATGCCTTCGCACATTTTGTTGTTCAGACTCAACTAACAATTTTTGTACTATTTGTATATGTTGCCTGTCCTTTTTTACTCACCTGCAAATAATCTAAGGGCTCAGACTGTTGTAAATGAATGAATGATCTCTATAAATATTATATTTTCCTTATTTTCTAGTTGTTGTACCCTTTTCACCCTATATGAGAGGAGAGGGTTAGGAGAGGGTAGCGCGGTGTCTGTCAGCGGGGTAGACATCCCACTCTTCATCCGACCAGTTTCAAATACACAAACGATGCAATATAATTAGAAAGGTGAAACGTATTCAAAGCTCTTACAATTAGTAAATGGATTATTTTCATTGATGGTTTTTAAAAATTCTGTGGATTCTATTTTTTTAAATTAAGAAATTAACACAGGATAACACAGAACCATGAACCATGAACCATGAACCATGGACCTTGCCGTTGGTGGGGAGGCTTGCGTACCTCAACGATACAGATAGCCGTACCGTAGGTGCAACCACAACGGAGAAGTATCTGTTGAGAGGCCAGACAAACGTGTGGTTCCTGAAGAGGGGCAGCAGCCTTTTCAGTAGTTGCAGGGGCAACAGTCTGGATGATTGACTGATCTGGCCTTGTAACACTAACCAAAATGGCCTTGCTGTTCTGGTACTGCGAACGTCTGAAAGCAAGGGGAAACTACAGCCGTAATTTTTCCCGAGGGCATGCAGCTTTACTGTATGATTAAATGATGATGGCATCCTCTTGGGTAAAATATTCCGGAGGTAAAATAGTCCCCCATTTGGACCTCCGGGCGGGGACTACTCAAGAGGACGTCATTATCAGGAGAAAGAAAACTGGTGTTCTACGGATCGGAGCGTGGAATGTCAGATCCCTTAATCGGGCAGGTAGGTTAGAAAATTTAAAAAGGGAAATGGATAGGTTAAAGTTAGATATGGTGGGAATTAGTGAATTTCGGTGGCAGGAGGAACAAGACTTTTGGTCAGGTGAATACAGGGTTATAAATACAAAATCAAATAGGGGTAATGCAGGAGTAGGTTTAATAATGAATAAAAAAATAGGAGTACGGGTAAGCTACTACAAACAGCATAGTGAACGCATTATTGTGTCCAAGATAGACACGAAGCCCACACCTACTACAGTAGCACAAGTTTATATGCCAACTAGCTCCGCAGATGACGAAGAAATTGATGAAATGTATGATGAGATAAAAGAAATTATTCAAGTAGTGAAGGGAGGCGAAAATTTAATAGTCATGGATGACTGGAATTCGGGAGTAGGAAAAGGGAGAGAAGGAAACATAGTAGGTGAATATGGATTGGGGCTAAGAAATGAAAGAGGAAGCCGCCTGGTGGAATTTTGCGCAGAACATAGCTAACACTCGGTTCAAGAATCATGAAAGAAGGTTGTATACATGGAAGAACCCTGGAGATACTAAAAGTTATCAGATAGATTATATAATGGTTAGACAGAGATTTAGGAACCAGGTTTTAAATTGTAAGACATTTCCAGGGGCAGATGTGGACTCTGACCACAATCTATTGGTTATGAGCTTTAGATTAAAACTGAAGAAACTGCAAGAAGGTAGGAATTTAAGGAGATGGGACCTAGATAAACTGACTAAACCAGAGGTTGTACAGAGTTTCAGGGAGAGCATAAGGGAACAATTGACAGGAATGGGGGAAAGAAATACAGTAGAAGAAAAATTGGGTAGCTTTGAGGGATGCAATAGTAAAGGCAGCAGAGGATCACATAGGTAAAAAGACGAGGGCAAGTAGAAACCCTTGGGTAACAGAAAAAATATTGAATTTAATCGATGAAAGGAGAAAATATAAAAATGCAGTAAATGAAGCAGGCAAAAAGGAATACAAACGTCTCAAAAATGAGATCGACAGGAAGTGCAAAATGGCGAAGCAGGGATGGCTAGAGGACAAATGTAAGGATGTAGAGGCTTATCTCACGAGGGGTAAGAGAGATACTGCCTACAGGAAAATTAAAGACACCTTTGGAGAATAGAGAACCACTTGCATGAATATCAAGAGCTTTGATGGAAACCCAGTTCTAAGCAAAGAAGGGAAAGCAGAAAGGTGGAAGGAGTATATAGAGGGTCTATACAAGGGCGATGTACTTGTGGACAATATTATGGAAATGGAAGAGGATGTAGATGAAGATGAAATGGGAGATCTGATACTGCGTGAAGAGTTTGACAGAGCACTGAAAGACCTGAGTCGGAACAAGGCCCCCGGAGTAGACAACATTCCATTAGAACTACTGACAGCCTTGGGAGAGCCAGTCCTGACAAAACTCTACCGTCTGGTGAGCAAGATATATGAGACAGGCAAAATACCCTCAGAATTCAAGAAGAATATAATAATTCCAATCCCAAAGAAAGCAGGTGTTGACAGATGTGAAAATTACAGAACTATCAGTTTAATAAGTCACAGCTGCAAAATACTAACACGAATTCTTTACAGACGAATGGAAAAACTGATAGAAGCCGACCTCTGGGAAGATCAGTTTGGATTCCCTAGAAATGTTGGAACACGTGAGGCAATACTGACCCTAGGACTTATCTTAGAAGCTAGATTAAGGAAAGGCAAACCTACGTTTCTAGCATTTGTAGACTTGGAGAAAGCTTTTGACAATGTTGAGTGGAATACTCTCTTTCAAATTCTGAAGGTGGCAGGGGTAAAATACAGGGAGCGAAAGGCTATTTACAATTTGTACAGAAAGCAGATGGCAGTCATACGAGTCGAGGGGTATGAAAGGGAAGCAGTGGTTGGAAAGGGAGTGAGACAGGGTTGCAGCCTATCCCCGAAGTTATTCAATCTGTATACTGAGCAAGCAATAAAGGAAACAAAGGAAAAGTTCGGAGTAGGTATTAAAATCCATGGAGAAGAAATAAAAACTTTGAGGTTCGTCGATGACATTGTAATTCTGTCAGAGACAGCAAAGGACTTGGAAGAGCAGTTGAACGGAATGGACAGTGTCTTGAACATCAACAAAAGCAGAACGAGGACAATGGAATGTAGTCGAATTAAGTCGGGTGATGCTGAGGGAATTAGATTAGGAAAAAAAAAATGGCTCTGAGTACTATGGGACTCAACTGCTGAGGTCATTAGTCCCCTAGAACTTAGAACCAGTTAAACCTAACTAACCTAAGGACATCACAAACATCCATGCCCGAGGCAGGATTCGAACCTGCAACCGTAGCGGCCTCGCGGTTCCAGACTGCAGCGCCTTTAACCGCACGGCCACTTCGGCCGGCTTAGATTAGGAAATGAGACACTTAATGTAGTAAAGGTGTTTTGCTATTTGGGGAGCAAAATAACTGATGATGGTCGAAGTAGAGAGGATATAAAATGTAGACTGGCAATGGCAAGGAAAGTGTTTCTGAAGAAGAAAAATTTGTTAACATCGAGTAGAGATTTAAATGTCAGGAAGTCGTTTCTGAAAGTATTTGTATGGAGTGTAGCCATGTATGGAAGTGAAACGTGGACAATAAATAGTTTAGACAAGACGAGAATAGAAGCTTTCGAGATTTGGTGCTACAGAAGAATGCTGAAGATTAGATGGGTAGATCACATCACTAATGATGAGGTATTGAGTAGAATTGGGGAGAAGAGGAGCTTGTGGCACAACTTGACTAGAAGAAGGGATCGGTTGGTAGGACATGTTCTGAGACATCGATTGATCACCAATTTAGGATTGGAGGGCAGCGTGGAGGGTAAAAATCGTAGAGGGAGACCAAGAGATGAATACACTAAGCAGATTCAGAAGGATGTGGGCTGCAGTAGGTACTGGTAGATGAAGAAACTTGCACAGGATTGAGTAGCATGGAGAGCTGCATCAAACCAGTCTCAGGACGGAAGACCACAACAAGAACAACACAGAAAGTGGAAGGTCACGAAACGCAAGCGCTGCACATACGCAGAAAGTGAGCCTGTACTTATAGGTGGTTGACTTAGAGGAGGGAAGTTATATGTTACTTAGAGTCGACAAATGTCGCTACAAATGAAGAGAGCAGTTGGGATTTCATATGATGACGAGGGTAGATGGGAAGAGATGGATGGAGAGTGTTGTGTTGGCTGAAGAGCCAACACCGTTTTACGAGGGGAGGCCGAAATGTACGCGTTTTAGCTCACGCAGGCTGGCATGAAGAGGGAAGAACTGTACTGACGTGAGGTCTGGAACATGACAAGGAAGTAGAATTCAGAAAGCGGACATAATTAGTTTGATCTTAACTTTAATCCATTAATGATGAACGTCGCTCTTGACGATACATATTCACAATATTGTCTTTTCAGAATACATTCTTGAAGTAATTAAACTGAATATGGCGCCTTGATAGGTCGTAGCAAATGACGTAGCTGAAGGCTATGCTAAACTGTCGTCTCGGCAAATGAGAGCGTATGTAGACAGTGAACCATCGCTAACAAAGTCGGCTGTACAACTGGGACGAGTGCTAGGGAGTCCACACCTGCCGTGTGGCGGCGCTCGGTCTGCAATCACTGATAGTGGCGACACGCGGGTCCGATGTATACTAACGGACCGCGGCCTATTTAAAGGCTACCACCTAGCAAGTGTGGTGTCTGGCGGTGGTATACATCGAGTTTGTGGACAGTGCAATATAAACTGAGCTGTGGCAGACATTCGCCAACTTTGGATTCATTTACATCGAGAAAAGAAAAGAATTGTATTGAGACACTATATCTCAGTTCATTCGTAACTAACATCAATACCTATGCGCCGTTGAGAGTCCCGCCCACTTGGTTGCCGTGTTTCACGCTCCTGACGCTGGCTGCTGTGTGTGATGTCGAAATACATCTACTGCTACGTTTTGTGCCAATGTGCAGGTGAAGCGCTCCATCGAGGACAACGAGCTGCCGGAGTCCGAGGCGGAGGACCCCGAGGCGGCTGGCCCGCGCCTGTCGCCCGACCTGCTGCTGCACGCCAGGGCATCCGCCGCGCACCATGGCCGCGACGCTGCAGGTACCCACCACCACGCACCACACACACACAACACACCACCACGCTGGCAGGGAGGGGGAGAAGCCGCATGCAGACGATTATAGCAGACAAGGACTTACATATTTTCAATATTTCGCTGCCCTGTCAGCAACTGTACAAATATTAATTTTAATTTTAATTTTAATTTTAATAACCAACAGCCTCAGTTGCACCGTTTACCTAGAATTAACCTAGGTTTCAGTCGGGATAACTCAATCTTCTTCAGAATAATAATAACTGCCGTTTGTCCATAATGGACATCGTCAAGCTAAAACTACAAATCCATAAATTATCGTCAGATTGTAGAAACGTATCTGAAACTGCCTCGGCCCCACTTCGCGACCGCGATGCGGCAACCACGAGTGCTGTACAGCAGAGTTCTCACCCCCTAGCTCTCCCTCACTCTCTCTCTCTCTCGCACACACACACACACACACACACACACACACACACACACACACACAATGCACAGACACCTCTGAATGATTCAGAACAACCGCCAGGAACACTTTGAACTGTTCCACCGTCAGCCATCTTCTTTTTACACCTTCAACTGTTCCACTGTCTGCCATGTTTGCTTTTACAGCTGGTAAACAGTGAAACAGTGACAGTGACAGCGACAGCTCAATATATAGTGTTTGACAGCAATGAAGATGGGGAAACAGAAAACGTAAGTGAAACATAATGTAAATAGACACACACACACACACACACACACACACACACACACACACTCATAGAAGTAAATAATTTCAGGCACAGAAATAACAATTTTCAAATCGTAATTTTGGCTTAAACAGTTTATCTCCTTTAAGGTGTAAGTGGTTGCAGATGACAAACTGTGAAACAAAGCAGTCACTGTAGAAACACAATACATCAGAAAAACCACACAATGTGCTAAAAAGGTATGAATTCATAATTTTATGTATTTGTTTTCAAATATCTGTAATTACGATTTAAAAACTAATAGTTACATGTACACAAACAGAAAAGAACATTCTTTATCTTTTACAGCCGTAACATAAAAGCCCACTGAAAATGCTGCAACTGCAGGGAAACATGTTTGGGTTAAAAAACAAAATTGTGTTTTCCTAAAGGCTGACCCTATCCAAAAACATATGTATTATTAAAGCAAACACGGAAGAAAGAGCTTCAACCCCAAGATGAAAATAAAGTTTACTGAGTAGTAAACACGGGTCCGCTACGGCTTAGTCACGGTTAAATTATTTTCTGTGCCGTTCGACATCTACTGCTGGATAAAAGCCTCCGATAGACTTTTCATGAGTTGCTAGCTTCAGCGATGCTCGTCGTGAGTGGTTTCTAATACGATCTAACTGTCTCTTCTTTTACGAAGTCTCGGTCTTCTTTTTCCTTTGAATTCAGCAACGGCGCCCACTGTCTATTAAACACCGACTCCTCTTGTTACATCGCTGGCCACCATTTCGTTTTCACTGCAGACATGAATGCATTTTCTACCACAGTCAGCTACTTTACCCAGTTGCATGTTTTCCGGTATCAATCCCCTTCGCGAATTCCTCCGTTTCTCACTGAACAACCGTTAGCTTCTGAATGGTTTCCGCACTTAAAATTTATATTCTCATCCATAGGTCAGATATAAAAATACAATCTGATTGTATACTTCCAGTGTTTTCGTCCTCAAAACATTAAGCAGTTCGAATAAAATAATTTTGGGTCGTAGCTTGCGTCACTGTAAAACAGTGAAGCAACTAAACTGCCGACTTTTCTACAGACCTTGAAGCCATCCTCCTCAGGTTCTCAATGGCGGTCTGCCGAAAATGAGATCCAGATCCCAATTATTTAACACCGATGCATGGGCTCCCCATACGCTCTAGATTAGTTTGCAGGTGATAAATGCTATTGGAAGTGATCATGGTATGTAATATGCTCCAAAAGTGCACTATTCTCTTTTCTCTTGCTTACGGCATTCAGCTGTTTATCAATATTAATAGCCGAGAAAGACGTGTACTGCTCACATGGTCACTGCCAATGACGTCTTACGAAGGATTCGGAGCGGCTAACGGTTAGCTGGGCCATGTCTTCTGGAATGACAATTTCTGAAGGTAGGCACTACTATTACGAATATCTTAAATTAGAATGATCAAATAGACAATGTTGCGGGGGGAAAGTGAACCAAAGACTGTCTGTTATTGGTAGAACACTTACAATATGCAATAAGTGTACTAAAGAGGCGCCTGTACTACGCTTGTACGACTTCGTATTGCGTTTTGCTATGGTATGCGCACCACAGAGGACTGGGAGAAGACATCGAAAGAGTCCAAAGAAGAGCAGCTCATTTTCTACCATCTCAAAATAGGGGAGAGAGAGTCACGGATATGATATGTGAGTTGCGGTGGCAATCATTAAAGCAAAGGTGATTTTCGTTTTGGCGAGATATTTTCGCCAAATTTCAATCTCGAGCTTTCTCCTTCGATTACGAAAATACAACGATTCTAAAGTCGCTATACATTTTGTACTTAAGCAAGTTTTATTAGGGGAGAGTGGGGGAAATACACGCACCTAAGGAAAAATCGATGTGAACCATTCGTTACGTCATTAAAACTACGAAAATAAGTACATACCATACAATGGACATTTCTCCACATATTCCAATCGTCTATAAATAGTTATAAACAGTACCTTAATTTTGAACATTAAAATAAAAAAAAGTGCAAATGCGTGGTATTCCCCACCCCTGAGGGTAATGACACGCAAAGTACTGGGTAATAACACGAAAAACAAACAAACCATAAAAATGTACAATACTTGCTATTTTTATTTGTTTATTAGTTATTACAAATAGTAAACAGCATATTTAAGAACGAAATAATGTAATTCTAGAAACATCGCTTATAATTTTCGTTTTTTACATTTTTTTTATGTGAAAAGAGTTCACTTTCTCATACCATACAGCAAAGATCGCACTTGTAACCTTTTGGAGTGTTCCAGCCACTACATTCTTCATGACTCCATCCGCTACAAGAAATACATCGGTACCATAATTCTCCATCCTTCCCAAACTCTCTACAAACTAAACAGACATCTTCTGAAATCGCCACGTTTTTACCCCTTTCCCAAGACGTGTTAGCCTCTGCACACTCAAATGCAATCTTTCGCAGCTGGATGCATGTAATGCCATTGTAGTAACATGATCCCTAATCTCATTTTCCTGTTCTGTCGAAAATGTTGGGTTTCTTCCAAGTTTTGGACCCTCGGTATTTTGGACCCTCGGTATTGAAAATATAGCCTGCAAGGGGGAATACCACACACTTCAACAGCTGCGTGGCATTACCCCACTGTAAGTTAGATGACTAACCTAAGCATAACTCGGCACCTAATTCAAATAGCGGGACAAATCTACAATTAAATTAAAGGTTTCATCTAGGGTTAGTAGTTGATACGCAAGAATTACATTAAAGCAACTTATAGTAGCACTTACCCTGCAAAATACAGCTGACCAAAATTACATGAGACACGCCGAAAATAAACAATACTTCACTACTCCAACAATGCCGCTGGAAAATGGCTGGCATAAGCCGCATAGTAGTTGTTACTCCTGCCGGCAGGGTGTAGCACCTACTGGGAACAGCTTGCGCCATTCAAACTGCTTAAATCAGCCTGCGTGGGATTACCCATACGCGTGTAATTCCCCCACCTTCCCCTAACCAATATGTAATGGCACTGCAACTTATGTTACAATAGGACATAATTTCAGTACATTTCAATGTGACCACCTTGCATGTCTAGGCACACCCCATAGTGCTCCACTGTGACCGAAAAACCTGCCCAAGCATATCTGGTGTAATCTCAGCAGCTGCGGCTCGAATCCGCTGTGTTAAGTGTTCAGTGCTGCGGATCTTCACCTGGTGTACCTTAGACATGATAAATCCCCATGCAAAAAAGTATAAGGGTGTCAAGTCAGGAGAGCGGGGTGCCCACATCCGTGGAGAGGCACGACCAATCCATACGCCGGGAAATGCTTGATTCAGATAATCCCGAACAACGAGGGCAAAATGGGGTGGTGCACCATCCTGTTGAAAAGCAACAGTATCCATAATACCATCAGATATCAACTGGGGCTCCAAAAAATCTTCCAGCATACGACCTGGATATGGTATGCACGTTTGTGCAGCTTGTAACGAAACATTCTCCGTGCAGTGGTTTGAGGAACACCAAGCTCCCTATTAAGTCTCCTGGCAGATGCGGAAGGGCCAAGTGTGATCGCATCCTGCACACTTTACACAGTGTTTGGCGTTATGGCCGGCCTCCCTGGACGTTCTTCATCTACAACACTACCAGTACGCTGCAATTTTCTGACGAGGGTCTTGATAGCAACCCTGGTGGGCCTATTTTCCGGAATCGACGGGCAAAGTCTGTCTGCACTTGTTCATACGTCATTCCACGAAGACGAGCAGAAACAACAGCGATTCGTTCTTCTTTGGTTAGCATTCTGTCGTAGTATCTGCAAGAAACAAATATTCCCTTACTATATCACTGAAATGTATAGTGACTTACTATATCACTGACTTCAGAATCACCCTGTATTTTGTTGCCGCCCACCTACATAGGGAGGAATGATCATCGTCATAAAATAAGTGAAATCAGAACTCACACGGAATAATTGAAGTGTTTCTTTTCCCCACGCGCTTTTCCGCAGTGTAAAGGTAGATAAAAATTTATAAATTATAGAGCACAGAAATCTGTTGTCCTTTTTTGCAGATTTTATTTGGCAAATCCAGATTTCGGCTAGTGCCTAACCATTATCAACGCACTATTTCATAGTCTCAATGCGTGTCAGTTCCCTGTTTTTCGGGCGTCAGTCACAGTTCTTTGAATACTCAAGAACTCGCCAGCCTCTGGCAGCCCACAAATTCAGCATTGTCCTGAAACCAAACAAAAATGAAATAGGAAGACACAAAAATTTTGGAAAACACATCCCTCTGTCGGCACTGTCTAGAAGGAGGCTATCGAAATACGGCTGTATGAGAACCTTATCAACAAGGGCAATGGATTTGAAATTGACTAAGTGTAGGCACCGAAACTGACAATTCTCCAAACGCATCTGAAACGGAACACCGACCACGGCGAAGGCGGAGCACAACTAAGGACTACCACTCGAAACTCGAGCGCGACCTACTCCCACTGCCGCACAGACCAGGTCAGTGGCTGCGGTAAGGTGGAGGGTGGGGCGGGGGGGGGGGGGGAGGAGGGGCAACCGTTGTATATAAAGCACCCACTGGTCCAGAATGTCAGTCAGCAGGAGTAAGCTGATGATTGTGGGACGTTACGCCTTCGAAAATTCGTTCTACAACAATCTATAAATCCGGCTGCAAGCCTACGAGACTTTCATGCAATACCTGTACCAGTTACGGGCAGTTTTATACACCATGTCAAGCGAGTTCTAGGCTATGTTTGAATTTTCGCATGAGAGAAACAAAATATCAACAGTTAAAGACAAAACAGACACCACACACAGCATTCTTTCCTTCACACTGAGGTGACGTGATGACTCAAGGAAGAGCAGCGTGTACTGTTAGTTGGTTGTGTAAATATGATTAAATTCATATTAGTTCGTTTATTATTATTGTTATATCATTTGTTCATACTGGAAAATAAATCGACACTGCCTCTTGAGTTGTTTACGACTATTATTATTGTTGAAATGAAATGAAGTCCCATGCTTCATTACAGAGCGTAGGGGAACGATGCGGGAGACCCGCACCGCCTTACTAGGCAAGGTCCTAATGGAGGTGGTTTGCCGTTGCCTTCCTCCGACCGTAATGGGGATGAATGATGATGATGATGACGACGACACAACAACACCCAGTCATCTCGAGGCAGGAAGAATCCCTGACCCCGCCGGGAATCGAACCCGGGACCCCGTGCTCGGGAAGCGAGAACGCTACCGCGAGACCACGAGGGGCGGACACTATTATTATCATTATTTTATTATTATTATTATTATCAGTAAAGTTTCTTTAAACTTCACACGCATACACACAGGGTTGCTGATGTTAACTGTATGTTAAGTCACAAAGCACACTATAATGCGTATTATACTTTCTGTTCGAACATGACATTGTGTTCTCAGTCGTGAATTTTCCTCTTGGCCCAGTATTCCTTCACTTCTACACTGTGTCGTTTTATGACTAATGTTTGCTGTTCTAGCTTTTAATGTCTGTAGAAAATTAGATTTTTTGATAAGAACTCTGGTCCAGGTCTCGCTGGGATCTATTTTCACAACATATACATGTAACTAAACAGATTTTATGCACTTAGCGGTCGTCGTTTTTCCTCTGGAGAAGATGTTGAAGATTCTTGACGGGAGTCTTTGCCTATCTGTCTAGATTAAATGGTGATTCAGCATGAGACTCCTGTTTTTCATTGCTGCAGTGCTCCTATTTGAGCGGACAATTGCACCTCTATACGTATCTCTTTCTTTAATAAGACTCACAAATTTCCTCATAGACTCAAAAAGATAGCCATCATTTACTTCTAATCTATGTACTCGCACTGCAAACAATTTTAAAATACGGGCAGGGGATCCTTAGCATTGTAGCGTGTGTAAAATTTCCTTCAGTTCTAATTTATTACGAAGCGCAGAAAGAATGATTGCCTAGATTCTTCTGTGCGTGCTGTAACTAGTCTAATCTTGTCTTTTCGGTCCCTATATGGGAGAGATACGTGGGAGGCTGAAATACATGGCTTCGTAACTCTGGAAGTAGGCTTTCGTGGCTCTGTCTTCAGGCGTCTGCCAACTGACTTTTAGCATATCCGTAAACGATCTTACGTCCAAGTTCTTTTATGAGATGAATAATTCTGTTTGTGACTCATCGATATTGTAGTCATAGGGAAGTATTTTACTACGTGAAGTTCATACTTTTATTTTTCAGGATATTTAAAGCAAATCAGTGAACAGCCGATAAGATGAAAAAAAGTATTAGAGTTACATTTGCTACTCGTAGATCAGTAACATACTTGTTCACTTTCTAAAGGTGGAGCATTGGTGTGACACACTTTTATTTTGTGCAGATGCAAATGGCGACATTATACCGCTACCTGGAGGCGGCCACGGCAGCGGAAAGAGGGGCCGAGGCGGAGGCGGGGGTGGCGGAGGCGGAGGAGGCGGGAAGCGGCGGCGGGGGCGCGGCAGGAAGCACGGCCGCAAGGCGCGCAGGAGGCTGCAACAGCAACAGGTGCGGCTGCAGCTGCAGGTGCGCCACAGGTGGCAAGCGCGGCTCGCGCTAGCGGCACGGGGATGCGTTGCATTAGTCCACTGACAAGGAATCTTACACCCAGCGGCTCACCGAGTTTCGCAAGTTTGTGGGCAACAATGTGGGAAAACCACAAACACACCACCTTACTTTGCCTAATACGGAAAAGCGTTCGTGTTCAAAGCAGACACCAGTCCTCTCAGAATGGATAAATACAGGTCCCTATCAATTTCAAAGTAACTGTATACTAATCCTGCAAAATAGTGTCAAGCTGAGATAGGGATGATGGAGGTAGATAGCGATCACGCACCCTTCTCTAAACTAGACTACAAATGCTCAATAATGTTCAAGCATGGTGATTGTGGAGGTCAATGGAGATGCGACAGTTCATCCTCGTGCTCACAAAACCCACAAAACCAACCCTGAACTACACGGGCTGTGTGAATAGGGGCCCTGTCATGTAGACTTGGAACACAGCATCGTCATTTGGGAACAAACACTGTACTATGGCTTGGACCTCACCAGCCAAAATTATCAGGTAATCCTCGGAAATATGTGACCTTGCTTACGCCAGACGTAAGCTCAACCAGAAGTTGGAAACAACGTGAAACAAGACTCATCCCACAAAATGACATTCTTCCACAGCTTAATAGTCCAAGTTTTCCAGCTTCGGCACCACGTTTTCCTGTTACGGGCCATTGCATTCACTGTTGTATGGTTTAGTTCACCATGCAATTCCCAGCTGATGGAGCTCCCTTCATGCTGTTTGGTGCTGACAGGTTTAGAGACTGCGACATTCACTTCTGCAGTGACTTTTGAAGCTGTCGTTCTCTTTCTTATTTTTCGCCACAACTCGCGTCAGTGACCGTGTGTCAAGATCACTCAACACACACTTTCCTCCGCGTTACGACTTACCGAATAACGCTTCCTCGCTTTCCTTGTATGAGATATAAACATTCGATCCCGTGCCTCTTGAAACACGAAACACGTAGGCTT
The DNA here is from genome assembly GCF_023864345.2 of Schistocerca serialis cubense. Classification (NCBI taxonomy): domain Eukaryota; kingdom Metazoa; phylum Arthropoda; class Insecta; order Orthoptera; family Acrididae; genus Schistocerca; species Schistocerca serialis. The sequence continues at coordinate 468,416,721 of NC_064639.1, forward strand.
CCTTGGCTATAGGAGTACCCTCCACACGATCACGAACAATTTGCCACATCCGTATTCACTTAGCTGCGGCATAATGCACTCACAACTACACGGAACCCTGTGCTGAGCTCGACTGACACCTACAACGTATTGTGGACACTGCGCAGGTGGCGTTCGTAATGAAGTTCCACAGGGGAACCTGCAACCTTGGGTAGCGTCTGCATTTATATTCAAGCATGTATTTCTCGCGGTGTTTCAATATTTTTGCCTAACTCCTCGAGATTAAAAAATGAGGCTCTAGTGCAATGCACTTCTCAAGCGTCGAGTGAAATCGAGGTTAAAATTTTTATAAGCCTGTTTCATATCACAGGAGCACACCATTTTTGAAGCAGTAGTATTAACACAACCGGCTGAGGGGGCCGACTACAACTTCAGCCGTGCTGTGTTCGAGACTAATTTTTTTTTCAATGTTCCTCCAGAAATTTATATTGTTACAACGAATTTTTTTCGGAATTGGGCAATAATATTGATAGTGATAATAATATTATAGTAAGAATAATAATAAATTAATAATCCATGTGGTGTATTTGTAGCGACATTTGATCAAGGTGTAATACGGAATACTGATAAAATGATCGTTTATAGATACGTCAATCGCGTATGAGAAGTACTGTGTGCAATATGCAGAACTGGTACACCATGCTCTGACTTCACTGCAATATGCGTGTTAACGCATCGATAAATAAAAGATCGTTTTCTGACTGTTCCGCCCCACGGAAGTACCCCTATGATTGTTATTATTATATGCCGGCCGCGGTGGTCTAGCGGTTCAGGCGCTCAGTCCGGAACCGCGCGACTACTACGGTCGCAGGTTCGAATCCTGCCTCGGGCATGGATGTGTGTGATGTCCTTAGGTTAGTTAGGTTTAAGTAGTTCTAAGTTCTAGGGGACTGATGACCACAGATGTTAAGTCCCATAGTGCTCAGAGCCATTTTGTTATTATTATCATTGTTATTATCGTTACTATTCCTAGTGTTTCCCCCCGAAGAAATACCATTTCTTGCTTGGTACAAAATAATTAGAAAAAAAAATCCGATTAGGCAACTCAGTGCGCGCTGACCGCTGACTCACCGCTTTAGGTGAGTGCGCCATTGCCGCTTCTCGACAGCTGGTGCTCTATTACAGTATTCAACTGACTCGCAAGCTATTCTTTGACATTGTCAGCGGGAAGATACTCGATCTGTTGAGTTAAATTTTCAGTGGATAGATACTCGATCTGTTGATTTAAAATATGTGAGGATAAAAATCATACGTCAAAATCGCGAATTTTCTTAATTATTACCGATTTTGACTCATTGTCGAACCATCCTCTGATCGATCTAAAACGTTGTTCAGTGTATGACAGTCGTTACACATCGTCGTATTCTTAGTGCTAGTCGCCATAAAATGAAAAATCACAGTTAATTATGTAAACTGACAACGTTACTCACTTCTCGTATTGCTCTGAGGATGGTTCCTCAATGAGCCGAAACCGGTAATCAATAAAGAAAATTTGCTTTCTTGAAGTAAGATTTTTATGTACACATATTTTGACTCGTAAGTCTCTGAACCTCGAAAAGCCTCGAGAATCGAATGGTACTGCCACGGTGTTTGTTAAGCCTAAAATGTACCAGGCCGTTCATTAAATAATGCTCCACTTTTTCTGGCTTATAACATGCTTATTCTTAAGAGTTAGAATTTTCTGACAATATCAGTCGATATTTCTTTTACTTGTACTATTTCTCTATATAGTGTCCATCAGCTTCTCTAGCCTACGTCATAGTTCTGTGAACACGTATTCCATGTTAATAAAAACTTTGGTCCTAAGTTCGTAGTCAATGCTTTTACTGCATGAATTACGCTCTCATCTTTTGGTAAGTGTATCCGACATAAAGAAATTCAAATGGCTCTAACCACTATGGGACTTAACATCTGAGGTCATCACACCCCCCGACTTAAACCCTAACTAACCAAAGGACATCACATACATCCATGCCCGAGGCAGGATTCGAACCTCCGACCGTAACACGGGCGCGGTTCCTGACTGAAGCGCGTAGAACCGCTCGGTCAGACACAGAGAACCTTAAGTGACCCATACAAGTGGAAGTCTGGGCTACAGGGTGATCGATCACCGAACTTACACTTCCTGGTGCCTTTAACTCGGCTTATCAGCGCCCAACGATCATCCTATCAACAGCATCATTATCATGCATTATACAGCTCCTTTTTCCGCAGTCAGTTCAATCGAACCACGTTGCTTGTAACGAGTATCTTGCGTAGATGCTATTTTGATGGCTCAGTACAGCTCTGAAATCTGTTGGAATTGTTCGAAATGTCACAGACGTGTAGAAAAAATATCAAATTTGAAGCACCTATGACCAAAGTGCCGCGTAGATGATGAGCAAAGCTGTAGTGCATGCCGGGAGGCATATATAACCAGTAAGAAAAAAAAAATCATGCCTTATCACTTCTGATTATTTTTCATTAAAAATAAGATACCTAAAAAGACGGTTTCCTGTATACATTAACGGTAAAAAAAATACCTGGTGCCTTACATATTGAACGATCCTTATACTAAATCCGTGACTAAAATTGGCAACCCGCTGGGTGTACGCTTCCCTTGCAAGCGATTGGTAGTCGTTTCCAATGTCGCAGGTTCGCTACTCGGAAACAGCGTCATCGCATAGTAGCTACTAGGCTCTGCGGCTAGACAGCACGTGACAGCCAGCTGTCTTTTGTGTGCAGCATTAGCTGTACAACAAGGAAGAAAAAGTGAACGTAGGCGTGGGATTATTATTTTGAAGAATATGAAGGGAAAATGTTACAGAAGTATCGATATATATTCAGATTCATAGTTTTTACGATCTGGAGAAAGATAAGAAAAGTGGAAAGTAAAGGCATGTCAATAAACAAAATTATTCAATATACTTACAAAATGTTTTGTAGTTGTCAATAACGTCACATCCGTTTCTTTTACATGCACTTCAGTCTTCACTGGTCCATGTTGCTACTGGATGTCCCATGTTTCCCGATGTCATCCGTCCATCTCTCAGTAGGCCGGCGCCGCGGTATCTTTTGGTCTCCTGGAATCCAGCAGTGAACTTCTATCGTGTTTCTGCCATTCATCCATCTAGATACATGACCCCCCCCCCCACCACCATCTCATTATTACCTCAGACTTAATTACGTCCACCGCTCCAGACTGTTCCCTCATGCGTTCGGTGGTCTTTTTTTTTTTTTTTTTTTTTTTTTTTAAATTTCGGCATGTATTCAATGATTTATGCACTATGAAGAGTTATAGAAAGAGAACATGAAGCCTTTTTAAACCATGTCGTCACAACAGTTCATTTCTTCCAAGTGTGAGCAATGTGACCGTTGCTTTTAGTTACACCCCGTACTTGTGTTTCACAACTAACGAGGTGCACTATAGTTGGCGGCAGTTAGTAAGCAGCAGCGTTCCATTGTGTTTTAGCTACTGTTAAAATTTTCAACAGAACAACACAGTACCAGATGACCATGTAGACGATATGAGACGTACATTTACACGATTTGACAGGAATTCTCGACGGACTCGGCACAACGCAAAAGGGAAAGCTGTAGTAGGAGAACTAACGTGAAATGGCAGTGTGAGTCAGACAGGAAGATGCAAACGGAGGAAGAATGCACGCCTGAACCTGTGACAGTAAGAGAGACTGTACAGATCTTCTATAGGTAATGCATGCTGTCTAATAGAAAGCATCTCCAGAGACCTTATGTAAAGCAGAACTGAACCCTAGGTGTCACAAGACAGGGAGTGTTTGAAAAAAAAAAAAAAAACAAAAAAAAAAAAAACAGGGAGTACTTTGTAGCCAGTGGAGACGCAGTAACAGCAGAATGAGTTTGTCAGGAGACCGAACGACCTCAGAAGATGTCTCCCGCAGATGGAGACGAAACGTTAGGTGGAAATTTTATACGTCGACCACGGCCTCTCAGCCCGGAAGTTTCAACTGAAGACAACACCGGCCATGAAAGCCTACATTGTATGATTTGTCAGCAGAGTTCAGTGACTTAGAAAGTGGACAAGTCACTGGGTGTCACCTGAGTAAGAATCCATCAGGAACATTTTAAATCTGTAATGTTTCCATGAGGTGAGGTTCAACAGCCGTAAATTATTTTATAAAATGCATTTTAACCCTCAGTTGCCGGCTCCGATAGCTGAATGGTCAGCGTGACGGACTGCCGTCCTAAGGGGCCCGGGTTCGATTTCCGCTCAGGGACTGGGTGTTGTGTTGTCTTCATCATCATTTCATCCCCATCCGACGCGCAGGTCGCCCAATGTGGTGTCGAATGTAATAAGACCTGCACCAAGGCTGCCGGACCTGCCCCGCAAGGGACCTCCCGGCCAGTGACGCCAAACGCTCATTTCCATTTACCCTCAGTTGTTTGTTTGTTCCATTAGTCAAATGCCGGTTTCGGTTATTAACGATAATCCAGGATATAGGGTACAACAGCGGTTAAAAGCATCGCATATTCCTTTGAAACTCAACTATATTGAAATTACCCAGTGAAGTAGTAGAATACTGACAGTCATATCTAATGTCAAACAGGCAGACATTACAGGAGAAACACGGTTTGTCTTGTGGGTGGGAAGTGCTGTCGTATCTTTTATACAGCCCAGACATGAGTTCACCAGATTTCGAATTGTTCCCAAAGTTGTAAAAACCTGTTCGTGGACATCGTTACCTTCCTCTGGAAGAGCCTTCTACCGCTGTTAGCCGCTCCATTCGACGCGTGAACAGAAGTGGTGTCCTGGATACAATAACAGAGCTACCGAGACGTTGGAATTCAGTCGTAGAGAAGCAGGGAGACTATGAGGGACTGTAAAGAGATATTGAAGAAAATAATTTAAAAAATTAACTTGTAATTAATAAATAGTGTGCATTATCTATGAAATGCCCCTGGTGTGTATGGATTTTCTGTAGTAACGCAATTTTGCTTAAAAAGAAACAGCGAAACTGTGCCTTTAATTTCTGTTTTCCGTGTCCACTAATGTATTGTCTAATGGCCCAAGAGACAGGATCGACAAATTGTTGGAACTGATCCATTTAATTGGGCCTGTTGGCAGTACTACCTCGCCATTAAGCATCCCCTCCACCCTTCCCCCCAATCCCAGAGGTCCAATCCAGAAGCGAGGTTGCGGGGCAGGCAGGGACAGGCCAGGGGTCCACCTGTTGCGCCCACGGTCGCCGCGCCGCGGAGCAGGCGTGCCCCTGCCCTTAATGAACCACTCCGCGAGCTGCACGCACCGTGTCCCCTATCTGGACGACCCATTTCGCCGTTAATTGGAGGGACAGCAGCCGAAATTTCGTCTTCCCGCCGGCCTTCCTAGCCGGCCGGCGCATTAGCGGAGGAATCCGCTTTATCTGCGACGCGACGCCGCGCGACTTTGGAACGCACATTCCTGGGTACGGACTCCTCACTGACCTTCCCTCTTTTTGCGACAAGCTTACGCTGAGACTGCTACCGGTACCTCAGAAAAAGCCGGGACAAAAATGCAAGAGTAAGCTGTTGGCATCGAATGAACTCTTTCCTTAAATCTTTCGAATTCAGTTTACCATGTGTATCGTCTTATATATTCATACGAGGTAAGCAACCCAGATACACAATGTGAGGCTGCATCTCGACGAACGTAAAGAAGCAAAGGTGACGCGAAACTTTGGTGTCTCATGAAAGAACGGCATTCGGATTGTTACTTACCTTGATATATTAATTTATGCATTACTTACCTCGATATATTAATTTGTGCATAATTTAGATTATTCTCTGCGTTTATCAACATGGCCGAAACAGGCAACACATTGTAATGCGGTGGATTTTCGATTAGACATGAACGCGTAACTAGAGTTTCAGCTCTTGATATAGGATACTATTTGCACTTGTTTCCGAATGTTGTACAGTAAAGAAGTAAGCCGACACTTCTTAATCATAATGTCGGAAACTTTACACAGCTAGGTGAAGGTTAGGAATGACAACAGCCATCAGACGAATTCAGAGGCACTGTTAGGATCTTAACAGACCAGAATACCCATGTTAAAAATGGGTCCAGGCAACTTAAATGGGAAACTTTGGAACAAAGGTGTAGTTGACGCGAAACCCTGTTGGGTTAATTTAGCGAACACGTATGAGAGGAACTCTGGAGAAATCAGGGCAGGTAAGAGAAGCAGTCATTTTATCCTCCCTTGTTACGCAATTGAATTAGGACATGGAGTTGCTAATATTGGTACGAAGTATCCACCAGCATATGGCGAGCAGAGCGTGCACAGGGTGTTTCAAAGTTATAAAATTTAACTAAAAATTAATAAATTTATAATTAAAAAAGTCTTGATATCAATAAAACATTTATTAAAAATGTCAAACGGTTTCGGTCAAATAGTGACCATCATCAGACCACATGAACCGAAATGTAAGTGCAATATAGATTTCGAGGAAATCACTAATAAGAGTTAATGTAAGGTAAGTAAAATTTGAGCGAAATTAAAATAAGTTATAGCCATGGCGGCAGGTGGGGTTGGTGAGTGGAGCAGGTATCGTGGATGGACGAACGTTAGCTGCTGCTTAGTGTACAAGGGCTGTGGCTTAAGTACTGGACGCCCAACGCACCACTTATCGCAGTACGTCAGTAACAGCCAATCAGGTATGCATTACGTAAAAAGCATTATTATAAGTACTGTACAGCTAAGATTATTAAGAAATTATATGATATTACCTGAATGTCAGCCGTATAAAGCAATTTGTCAAACTGCATTTCAGTAGATGATGGACAATTTACAGGAAAACAGGCAATTGGTCTGTCCTCTATGGACAACTGAAGAAAACTCGTGGAGTGTAATTATGTCACAGATAGAACTACGTGACGCCGTTGGTTTCCGTCCAGAGCTGGTGGAGAACGCTGTCAAAGATGCGACAGCAATTGGCTGCCGTAGTGTGCTAACCTGCAGGCAAGAGAAGCTGTTGATTTGCTTGAAAACCGCTGAAGAATGTTGGAGCGTTTTGAAATTACTTTCCCCGAGCACTACTCCACGATACGCCACTATCCGACGTCATCGTACAATAACCTACGCAAACGCCAGGTGGCAGCATTAGCATAGGAAGGTGTACAAAGTGCATCAACGGGGACGCGGAAAACAGTGCAGCCGTTTTCATAATGCGCAAACGTCCAAAACGCATGACCATTGGCATCTGGGACAAGGGTGTAAAAATTTACGAAACGGCTAAGCTGGACCTTTGCAGCAAGCACCTGTTTCGTGCACCCGTGCTTTCTGCTGTTCGTCGGTAATGAAGGCTAGAATTTGCACACCAATACCACAACTAGAGATCCACTGATTGGTGATAATTGGCGTTTTGAGGTGAATCACATTTTGTGCTCTATCGAACAGATGGCCGTTAGCATGTAAGGAATGAAAAGCCTGAAAACAAAGATCCTCCAACAATTTTCAGAAGGATCATGGCCAGAGGAGGGAGTGTTATGCCCTGGGAAATATTTTCGTGGCATCACCTGGGTGATCTCATCAATCTGGGAAGCACAATGGATCAACACAAGCATGCAGTTTGCTTTTCCCTGGCCCTATGGTATCTTCCAGCAAGACAATGCAATGTTTCATATGACTTGCAGTGTATGTGCGTGGTTCGAAGAGCACCGGCATGTGTTTACTGTACTCGTCTGGTCGCTAAAATCCCCGGTTTAAACCAAATCCTAAATCTGTGTGTACTACCAGATCGGTCTGTTTGCACCATGAAACCGAGAAATTTTAGCGCAGCTGGGCAAGGCATTGGAATCGGCATGGCTCCACATCCATTGCGGTTCCTTCCAGAACCGCGTTGTCTCTCGTCCAGCTCGTCTCACACAGGATCGCATAGCAAAAGGTGATCATTCGGGCTTTTGACATGTGTTCACATTAATGTGATTGGACATACTTTCGTATGGATCATACCAAGCTGTTACAATCCTAGCAGCACCTTTCTGATGCTTACTTGCTAAGGACTCCAGACACTGAAACAATATTCTACAGATGGTTCAAATGGCTCTGAGCACTATGGGACTTAACTTCTGAGGTCATCAGTCCCCTAGAACTTAGAACTACTTAAACCTAACTAACCTAAGGATAATCACACACATCCATGCCCGAGGCAGGATTCGAACCTGCGACCGTAGCGGTCGCGCGGTTCCAGACTGTAGAACCTAGAACCGCTCGGCCACCTCGACCGGCTTCTACAGATGGTTGCACTAGCGTCGTTCATGCTGTTATCTTTAAAGATGCTGCAATTTTTGGACATCAGTGCAAACCGGCAAACAGAGAGAGAGAAATTTCGCAGAAGCAGCTCTCGCTGCTCGGGCCCGCGGCTGGACCGGTGCCGGCTCCTCGGAGGAGGCTGGGACCCCCGGCGCGCCGCCCGCTGCCGTGATAAATATGTCCCGCGCGGCGATAGCGACCCCGGCCCATTAAGGCCTTATCTGCGACCGGGGTGGCGTGGCGTACTGCGCGGCCCTCCACAACCTGCTCCAGGCTGCCTACCACTCAGTTCGTACACAGCCACAACTCTCGGACCGTATACGCCCGCTTCCCGTCAATACGAAATAAACTCACCCGACAAAATTACAGTCGCCACTTTGAAAGAGGCCAGTGGTCGCTTGGGATCGCTGTAGATGCCGCAGAATCGTTAACATGTAACCTCCCATCGCTGGATATGAACCAAATGACCAAGTAAGCGTTACTCTTTCTTTTACATCTTCGCCGTAGATAGTCCCAACATTAAAACTGCAGTGCTCGCACTCAGACAGCCAATTACACCTTGTTTGCCCTCCGCAGTCCCCGCTCATGGTCCAGAAGTCAGCGTCGCCAAAGTCACCGAAGTGGCGCCAAATTGAAAGACTTGCACCAGGGGACCGAACAGTCACAGACGCGGCCTCCGAGCCAATAATGCCATACTATCATCTCATTTCACTTGTTCCTTAAATAATCTAATTTTAGCCCCACATAAATGTTTGGAACAATCTGAAAGCGGTCGCGAAACATAGCAATTAACACCACCGCATGTAGTAGGTACATGGGAACCAATCATCAACTAGCAGAACCAGATGGATATGGTTTACAGGAAAAAACTTAGACTCTCTTTGTCGCCAAACTTAGGCGAGCATCAAGGCTAGAAGCGATGTTACACGGTATTACCGCGATGTCTTCTGGGAGTGACTAAGTTCATGTTCAGTGAGTTCAGTTTCTCAACAGATACACTGAGGTTTCATAATACTACGTATATAATTAAAAGCCCTCTCCATCTAGCTGACTGGTACACCAACCATGTAAAGATTACGCCTTAATAAAACAGTCCTGATTACGAAAATATTTCTTTAATGGTGTGTTACGCAGCAGGACAGTGCAACGTGTCACACAGCTTGCAGTGCACGTAGATGGAGCGAGGAGCATTTAGATGAATTTACCGTACTCCTCTGGCCACCAGAATTCCCGCATTTAAGCCCAATCGAGAATCCGTGTTACCACCACGATCGGACTGTTTGCGTCATGGATACTCAACTGAGAAACCCTTGAGCAGCTGGTCACGACACTGGAGTCGCCGTGGCTCCACGTACATTTACTGTTGTGTTTCGCCTTTGTCGGGCATCATCAGACTATCTACAAAAATGTACAAGTGGAAAATAATAGTTAACGTATGGTCCTTTCAGGCACGGCTGTAATGTCTCAGTACTTTTTTAGGAATCATGGACTGAGAGCCAATCGTAGAACTACTGTGTCGTGGGATAGACATACATCCAAATCGAGCTAACCGGGGCATGTATCTAGACAATGAACACGAACTGATAAGCAAAGCTTAAAAACAAAGAATAAATGACATAGTGGTAAGTCAAATAAAATTTTAAAATACAAAACAATACCTCTGATTAGTCATGACAGCTGGTGCGATGGTGCAACGGTAGGACCACACTTACACAACTGCACACATTTTGCTTCACGAAACATACTCCAATGAAAATCATCTGTCATAGTAAAAGACGTTGGGCATGTATGTGTACAGTGGAGCATTAGACAGAGCACTACATACAGTTAAGCAGCGGGAACACGTGCAAGTGGCGCTCTTAAACAGTTTGCACACCAGAACTAAGATTTATAATAAAATTCCAAAATTAAGTTGCAGAAGTACCATGGATAAATAACGGTAATGAAATACTCGACGCGAAGGGATGCACATTAAAAATTACAAATATTTAAAGAAACAGATTTGTTAACTCATTCATGGGACGCGCTATAGCCAAATAATCGGCTTGTAAATATTTTAAAAATTGATATCAGGGCGTCGAAGTATTTCTGATTTTTATCATTCAGGCGATCATTAAGCAGTTCATAATTAACCGCAGAATGGGTGGTTGGTGCCCCGTTGCCTACAGATTCACAGCAGATACTCAATGCTGCTTTATCTGGTCTTTTTTGGTTAACAGATGTTCGTTGAATCTAGTCTTTCGTGCCATTCTGGCCTACGTAAAATTGTTATCAAGGTTATTGGAAATGGTATCTCCAAAAAATTTTAAAAATAGTTTGAAATCTTTTCTCACCTTTTCCTCTCTTGGATACTGAAAGTCAGATATTTAAGATGTTAACTCATTTGTCAAGTTGTCGAAAGTTTGGAGCTATTTTATACAGGACACTTGGATTCCGTTAAGAATCGGGGTTTCATTCATTGTTCACTATCTAGAAAGAAGCAATGAGGGCTTAAGAACTACCTGCATCACATAGCAGTGGGAATGAAAAGGGGGTCAAGAGGGTGATATTAAAGTGCAATTCAGGAAAACATTCAGCAATTTTAACGAATATTGTAAGGTGCGTAACTTATTATTTGTATAAAAAATACTGCAAAAGTAAGAAGTAAGATTGACCATTATCACATTGGGAATGGTGGACCACGGGAGGGGGGGGGGGGTGGATAAGGGTGGCGCAAAAAATTTTCGACCTGTTGTTATTTATTACTTAGTTGACTTGAAATCAGTTTTAAAAGTGTGAAATGCAATTTTCTTCTTATTTGTACTGTTCACTGTGTCAAACACATCGCGAGAATGAGCATTACAGCAACCAAATAATTTTGTCAACATGTTTCGGGACCCAAGATCAAGCCACACGACTGAACCTCACACATAATTTTTAAAATACTGTCTGGATTCGTATGGTGTGAAACACCAGACAATCAGACATATACTCGTATGTGTGCAATATATGTCACATAGGCGTATGTTCAACGTCTCGTCCTAAGAACTTGTATCGGTTTCAACCAAACTTGGTAAGCATATTACTTGCTACCTTCTTCGATATACTGGATGTGAGAAACCAAGACTATCGTTACCTGGTCCCTACCTTAAGCGGGCGGTGCGCTACCAATGAGACCGTCCGAGCGCGCTTCAGGGACGGACACAAAGCTTCAATAAGACGCGGTATTTTCCCAATTTTCTATTAATTTCCGGGATCCAGGTGCTTATTGCGTTCCGATATGCATTTTGAACTTGTCACAAACGTTCGTCCTAGCAGATACTCTGGTCGGAGTAACAAGATGAATTGCAAACCCCTTCCTTCTTCCGTTGAAAGAAGTATGTGTGCTCCACGGATACTCTGTTGCGAGATGTAGTGAAACTCACATTCCCCTTGCCGTCTTCTGTGGCACCATTATTACTGCAGAGAGCCAACAAGATATACAGACAGTTACACATTACTTTACAAAAAGCTACTATCTAAGTGATTCGTCGATGTAAATACCTTCGGTATTTAAATAGAGTGTTGTCTGATATTCGTAACGAAATGAACGTGCTGTGGAGATTGCAAGACACTTTTAGGTATCAATGTACTAGCAGTTGACTGCAAGACATAATGCTTAGATGCTAATAAAAGAAACAGAAAAAGCCGAAGAAACTGAAGCTGTAGTTCAACTCTTAAATTCTTCTGATGGTGCTAGCGTCATACCAGTTGAAGTGTTGGCAGAAGAGCCAACACCGTGTTGCTAGAGGAGGCCGAAATGCACGCTTTTAAGCTCACATAGATTGGCGTGAGGTCTGGAACAAGGTCAGAGAAATAAGACTAGCAAAACAGGAGGTAACTGGTAGAATACTTAACTTTAATCCACAATTGGTGTACATCGCTCTTGACGGTACATGTTATAACCTCAATATAAACTGGTAATGGCGCCTTGCTAGGTCGTAGCAAATGACGTAGCTGAAGGCTATGCTAACTATCGTCTCGGCAAATGAGAGCGTGTTTGTCAGTGAACCTTTCCTAGCAAAGTCGGCTGTACAACTGGGGCGAGTGCTAGGAAGTCTCTCTAGACCTGCCGTGTGGTGGCGCTGGGTCTGCAATCACTGACAGTGGCGACACGAGGGTCCGACGTAAACTACCGGACTGCGGCCGATTTAAAGGCTACCACCTAGCAAGTGTGGTGTCTGGCGGTGACACCACAGCAGTAGCACACAGAAATATATTGACAATAGTCCTGATGGGCTTAATGATATGATTGTATGCGTGGCTTTGAGAACTTTAAGGATACCAGTACTTCGGCTCCTGGTAACATCTTCTAGGTGAGTGATTTGAATGCAGAAAGGATTGAAGGGCAAGTGATGTGAGAAAGAAGCTTAGTGAAAGGCCAAATGACGGGATGTGGGTGGTAGGAGGTAGGTAGGATTGTGCTTGTGAAGGGAAAGCCATCAATAGGAAATCAAGCATATACGTTCTAGTTGATAGGATGATCTCAGGATGTTGTCAGGATTTGGGAGGGAAGGCGGTAAAAATTACACTAGGAAGGGACATGCAGCGTATATAGACGCTGGACAAGTGGGGAGTGATGACAGAGATATGGCAGCATGGCGTCAAGCATGAGAGCTAAATTGTGGTGTAGAGATACGATTTGTCGGTGGGCTGGTGAAGGTAAACGAGATGCTTGAGGTGCGGGAACTTTTATTATTTGCTTCAGAATAATGGGAGGGAAGGATAGGGAAAGTTACGTTGGGTACATGACGCTCAAAGGTTTGGAGTGTATAGTGCAACTCGGGGAGCGGTGGGGAGGGGGGGGGGGGAGGGGGAGGGAGGGAAGTGGAGATCCATACGACATCTGCAAGGCGACAATGGGATGGATGACGTCTTGTAGGTATATATGGCAGTCGAGTGGTTTAGCCTTCATTTTGGTCAGTTTTCTCTCATAGTGGACTTTGTTTGGCTAATTTGTAAGTGTGGATTTCATGTTAGATTTGATCGAGTGTTTGGTCAAGGTATTTTAGTGTTTTAATTAGATGAAATAAACGGTTGTGGACTGTAAGAGATCTCAAGTCCAGGTGGATTTTCCTGTAATTATTACCTGGAATTTAATTTTTTTGTTCTTTTCACTCTCTACACCTAAAGGCGGAGGAGGCTGTACTGGGCTAGCTGGTAGCCGTGCATGTGGAATCCCAGAGGGGTTATTTCGACAGAACCCTCAAAACCAAGAGAAACATTCCGAAAAAGTTGTTGAGAATCGAGGGACAACGTTTTTTATTTACTTCTGAAATAGTATGTGCCACAGAAAAGAAAACTGAAAATCATATATATGTATTTCAAAAACACTTGGACAAAATAATGTCATGAGAAATCATGCTAACCCTAGCTTACTCTTGGTAATGGCATGAGATCAGCAAGGAAGAGAGTCCAAAAGTTTCTACAGAAGTTCCAAATCCACCTGAACACTCTTGCAGACGATTTTATCCTGTAGATGTACCGAATGACATGGTGGTCGATTGCTATGTTTCACCTGTTATTGCAAACGATTCCAGACACCAACTACAGGTTTAATATCTTTAGGTTTAGCAGTGATAGGGTGCCTGTGCCTTCGTGGAATCAGGAACTTCCTCGTGTACCCTGTGAACACAGCTGTTGTCATCTTGGAAGACGGTAGTGTCCACACCATAACCACCATGAAGAAGAGGTGGGAAGATCAACACTGGGTCACACTACTGAATGAAACATGCTGGTTCACAGTCACAGTAATCTGAATAAGTCGCTCCAAGTCGTGCCATGGAGAACAGCCAAAACCATCACAGAACAACCTCCAGACTGAACGACACACACCACACGTTCCAGGTTAAAGCCTCATAGAGCCTCTGGTGCAATCGACGTCTTGCACAGTTTGAGAGGGGGCCAAATTGTGGCTCGCCAGACAACACTGCGCGCCTTGATTCACCTGCTACCGAGTTTCTGTGACGTTTGGCCCACCGAACACATACTGCCCTATGTACCGCTGTGTGCAATCGTCTTTTTCGGGGTAGTCAACTCCAATTGTCCACTGCCTGCAGTTCTGTTCTCAATATTCTCACATAAACTGTTTGAGACTGACGTGCATCCACCGTTAGCATCAGTTCCTATTGAGTCCCTTTCGGTTACGATGTTTCTCCGGCCGCTGTTCGTAAGCCGGGTTACTTAGCTGCAAGTACTACACCATTCCTCGTAGACAGGCTGGATAGCTCAGTTGATATGCCAACAAATAGAGCAGCTTCATTCTTAGTGTTGTCGTGTGCACTTCGAAACGCGAAAACTCCTTTTTTCACCATTGACGTCAGGCATTCTTACTGCGCTGATTCTCTCTCTATCTCCCTCTCTCTCTCTCTCTCTCTCTCTCTCTCTCTCTCTCTCTCTCTCTCTCTCTCTCTCTCTCTCTCTCACACACACACACACACACACACACACACGTATACACACACACACACACACACACACACACACGTACACACACACACACACACGTATACACACACACACACACACACACACACACGTACACACACACACACACACACACACACACACACACACACACACACACACACACACACACAGACATCATTTTAGTCAACGGCCAATCATCACAAGATCCCACGGTACCAGTTGTACTCCGCCTACAGCGCTCCAAAGTGACCCATGGGCTCCTTATGAACTGATAAATAAACTAAAACTTTATTAACAGTGTGTTTGAATTGCAATACAACACTGATTGTGTAGGGCATGGGTTTCTAAAAGTTCTCGGTGAATTTCCGGAAGTAAATGACACCAGATGTCTTCGCACAGGTCCCACGATTCCCGTAAAATACGGGCTGGTGGGGTGCGTTCGCGGAGCTCGTGCCCGATGAGTCCCAGATGCATTCCATCGGTTTCAGATCAGGCTAATTTCATGGCGAATACGTGAACGACAGTGCCCCATCATGCTGTAGCACCTTTCCAACCTTTTGATAAGAGCTTTTATCTTGCTGGAAAACGGCATTGCCGTTGGGGAAGGCATCCAACATTAAGAGATGCAGGCTGTCCGCAGTAATGTTCACGTAGTCCACAGCTGTCTTGGTGCCTTCGAGTAATACCACAGGTCACACGGAATCCCAAGTGAATGTCCCTCACACTATAAGCCCTCATAATATAACACTAGTCCTTCTGGCCTGTGTCCCTGACCTGATCCATGTTGCAGTTATCCGATCGCCTGGATGTCGGCGTACCCAGAAACAACCATTGATCTATGTAACAAGAGACTTTTGATTCGACCAAAGGGGTGACGTGTTGCCATTGATCAACGGCCAGTCTCAATGATCCCCTCTCCACTGCTGTTGTAACTGACGATATCGGGTGGGTCACGTGGCGGCCCTCTACTGTGGAGCCCTGTGTTCTCCGAAACGTGCGTACACTAGGGTAGTACTCGTCGAATATGTCACAGGCCACCGCCAGTCCTGCTTTATAGTGGGGGCAAGTCTCCGCGTTCTGTGTTGAGGCGTGAACATCTAACACCTTGTCACCCACTCGCGATTTCTCCGTCCTTCAACAGCTTCATAGATGATCTCGGGAGTAGCACGCGAACAGCCGATTAGTTTCATCGTTTCTGAGACGCTCACCCCCAGGGGCCGGGCGATAGTAACTGAAAGTCGTCATGTCAGTGTATTTCCCCATTTCTGGCCTACATCGTCGTATTGTGGCTCAGCAAACGATGACTATGCTAAGTGGCTCGGAGTTGTGGGGGTGTAAACATAGATCAAGATTTAAAAGGTTTATTAATAATACAATCCAGCAAATCGGAGCGAATGAGCATATTAAACTCATAAGGAAATATCACTTACACTCAAGTACAACAAATACGTATGAACTTTACATGTAACATACAATACCAACTCGGCACAATTCCGGCCCCTTAAAATAAATGTAACTTCACAAGAACAGGAGAGCACAACGTAAATTAACTAGCCTATCCTAATTAACTATATATGCTAGAAGGGACAATAATGAAATAGGTTTGCTGGACACAAGTTTGGATTCAATTCACAAATACAATGCGAATGGGAACTGACACAAAAGCGTGTAAAGCTAATATTACTTTGCCAATCCACTACAGGCTGCACGTAATAGATAACTTAAACAACACGGAAAAAGATCGACACTATAATGGAATGTAGATGAGATAACAAAATCAGACATTAGGCCATCTGGTTTGACATGCTGATACGCCCTGCTAAACCCGCAGGACAGGACAGGTAGTTGGAGTTGTGGAAAGAGGTCAAAATGACCGGCTGTCAGTTACACTCGAACACATATAACTTTATTTATTTGACCAAATATTACAGTACAAATTCTTTAACTAAGTTATCGGGTGAATACGCCACACTATCTTATGCCTTACGGGCACAACCACTTTAATTAAAAAAAAAAGGGCTAAAAGTCATTAACTCAAAATTCAGATTCCAAAGAGAATATTCAGAGGCAGAAGGTCTCATGTTAAGTAAGTTCTACAATTTGGCTAAATGCCCAAAATCTAACACTTGAAATGCAACAACTTTAATTTAAAGACGGCTGAAGGCCCATGATTTACGACTCAAGGTAAAATTAAATAAGATGGTGTAAAAAAGATCTGAGGATGGTCATTACGGACTGAAACCCGTCATCGTCTAAAGAATTGATATTGTGATCAAATACTGGAATAAAAAACATTTAAAATTAAATAAAGAAACACAAGGCAGAAGGCCTTATCTTCAATTAGGCTGAAGGCCTCAAACAGTTATGCTCAAAGGCCAAAATCCTTAATTTAAAAACTGCTGAAGGCGCCATGACTTAAAACTCAAGGTAAAATAAATTTAAACAACAAAGCCCTATCTTAAATTAGTCTGAAGGCCCCAAACAATCTAATACTTGACAAGCAAGGAACTTTAATTTTAAAACGGCTGAAGGCCCATAACTTAAAACACAACTAAAATAATTTGTAGTAGGCATAAGGCTCAAGGCTTTATCTATAAACAATATTTTAATCAGGCTGAAAGCCCAAACAATCTAACACTTGACAAGCAAGAAATTTTAATTTTAAAACGGCTGAAGGCCCATGACTTAAAACACCCCTAAAAAAAATTCAACTTCAGTTCAAAACCATCGGCTATGAGACATACAAATACACACAACAGAAAATAAGAAAAGGCAGTGCAGCTAAGGGAACTCAGAAATTTCGAGGGTCGGCCAGTACTTGCAATACTAACAATCACTTAGGTGAGACAGGCAGCCCGTCCAACCATTCTCGATCCGACGACGACCCAACCGACAGACAGTCAACGGACCCACCGACAAGGTAATTTGCGCTCCACTCGACCACCACACACCCGGGAGTTCAATGCCAAACGTAAGAGGCATGGACGCCTATAACCAAGCACACATTAAGCTGTCAAACTACACACCGTACTGGACAACGACAACATGGTGATGAAAGGACACTGGCTGAATTTACGTCAACGGCCAGGGCAGGTAACCGGAATGATAACGGCCACAAGGCAGAAAATTCCGGCGGTGCACTTCAATTGCAAATAACCAAATGCAGTTAGACTCCACTGGCCGGTGACTAAACCTTGGCCAACTCGAACACACACGTTGTTGCTCGTGGGAATGTCCCAACACCCAACAACGAGAACCAGAAGGCACAACGTGAACAGTCTTGACTTGCTGATAAATTAAATCCAAACTCAACTTTAGTGTCCAGGGTCGGTGAGCCACAGACCTCATAGCAATGGTAACAGCCGTACAAACTGCGACATTGCGTAGAGACCGCCAGCGGGCCCAGCCAAACCACGCCCCACGGAGATATCCTCGCTGCTCCACGCCAACAGACCGACTCCTCGCACACCAGCACGGAGACAGAAAATAACTGAGCAGTCGACATCACTAGCTTCACACAATTTCACAAACACTAGGACGAAGGACGCAAGCAATGCTAAAAGCGGTGACAGACGAATGACACGGCCGAACCACGAGTTAAGACACACATCGCCAACCAATAAGCGACCGGCGAGTAAATACACATCGTCCGGTAAGACGACCAACCGACGATCAACCAAGACCGTCCCCAGTTCAAGTCATGTGTGCTGGAAAAGGTCGGCCGAGTCATGACTATCTAAGCCTCACTACTGCTCCAACCCGGCCAACTTCCGCAGCGTCCCAGCTCTACGACTGCCAGGTCCGAACTGCACTACAGGGCCGGCCGGGGTGGCCGAGCGGTTCTAGGCGCTACAGTCTGGAACCGCATGACCGCTACCGTCGCAGATTCGAATCCTGCCTCGGGCATGGATGTGTGTGATGTCCTTAGGTTAGTTAGGTTTAAGTGGTTCTAAGTTCTAGGCGACTCACTCCGAACACACAACAACGGAGATGTAATAGCAGTCAGCAAAGATAATACGCCTGGGCTTATATCGATAAGCGCCGCTACTGCCACTCATGGGCAGGCAAGGCGGCAACTCGGTGACTCGAGTAATTGAAATTAACATAACGAGGTGGTAGTACAGTAAAAATAGGATGTCAAATGAGATATGGCACGAATACGAGCCCCGCACGGTTCATATACCGTCACCCATTCAAACTCAACAATAATATGACAACACCCCTACCCCAACTGCCCCGCCGCCCAGATTCTGATTCACATAAATCTTTAACAGCAACTGAAATATGTTTCAGGCAAACAGAGTCCGGCCTTACAGCCATCCCGCCATCAGGGCAATAGTAAACAGAAAAGTACTGAGCCCTTCAACTGCCAGCACAGCTCGAAGTGAATCACGACCAGTATGTTAGTGGCTGCACTGCTGATGTTTCGTCAGGCACCACCAACACGATATTCTTCGTGTGCACTACCGCTCAAGAACGCACACTACGTGTCGTATTCGTCGTCAACACGGCCTCCTCGCAGACCGTGACCACAGTCACCATCTGCCCACCCAGAACAGTGACTGATTTCCGCGCACTGATAACAAATTCCGTTGGAAGGAAGCTCAGGCCTAACAGGCTGTTCCACAGATGGCCACATGAACTTACAGCTCTTACTTTTATATCGTCTCATTGTCTCTGTACAGCTATTCCATGGGAACAAGGAGAGGATGTTGTTTGGTGGCTGCTATCCTCTTTCTATAACACAAACTGCACACAATTATTAACTGGATTCTTTATTAACATAAATAATGAGCTACTTAACTTAAGATTCCCTGCGCTGTGGTACAAGCTCTCCTATATAGTCCACTTTAGCCTCACTGCTGTTGAAGTACAAAATCCGCTATGTTCACTATAAGGCTGCTATATGCTGCCTGTCTCTGTGCTACAGGCTAAGTCTGCGGCTCAGAATTGGTGACATGCTGGAACTCACAAGTCATACTGACTCGAACTACTGTGTCTAACATGCTCGAACTAATTGACCCTCCAGTCCGCAGCAGCTATCTAAATACTGGCGGCCGAGAGGGCGTTGGTGGCACGTTTCCAGCGAGTCTGTTTTTGGCCTCTGCATCTACACCTACATCTACATATACACTGCGCTAGCCACCAAGCGGTGGGTGGCGGAGGGCACAATTCGTGCCAAAGACATATTTCCCCCCGTCTGTTCCACTTGCGGATCACGCGATTGAAAAACGACTGCCTGAACGCCTCAGTACGAACTCTAATTTCCGTTATCTTTGAATGGTGATCATTGTGCGATTTGAAAGTTGGTGGTAATAATATATGCTCTACATCCTCGGCGAAGATCGGTTTTCGGAATTTAGCGAGCAGCCCCTTCCGCTTAGCGCGCCGACTATCTGCAAGTACGTCCCACTTCAAACTTTCTATGAGATTTGTAACGCTCTTGCGATGGGTAAATGTACCAGTCACGAATCTTGCATCTCTTCTTTGGACCTTCTCAATCTCTTGAATCAGACTCTGCTGGTAAGGGTCCCATACAGACGAACAATACTCTAACACTGAACGAACTAACGTATCGTAAGCTATTTCCTTTGTTGAATGACTGCATCGCTTGAGGATTCTACCGATACTCTCGTAACCTCTATGCTACGTACCTTGAGCATACGCCAGCACACTTTGTGCGCTGCGCAAGGCCAGCGACAAGCAACTATTGAACACACTCATCATAGCGGCGGGGAATTCAGTGTGTGGTAATTCACGGCTCAGTAGAGCAGTTCCCCATTCATCTCTCCAACCCTTATATACACTGTGCAACAGAATTAAAGGATCACTTTCTCGAAACCCCGTAAATGCCTTCCATTTTTAGGCGTAAGTTTGATATCGGTTCTAAGTAACATTTCTCTGTGCTGTTCAGAGTAACGATGCAATGTTACTTTCGACAGCCATGAGAGTCCGAAGGAAATACACTTGGTAAGTGGCTTTCAATTAAAATGCCTTCCATGGACGGGAATATGAATAATAATTTTAGGAGTGCATGTTGTCGACACGTGGCTGACGACATATGGACGTCTGGCTATGGCAGTAAGTCGTGATCGGATAGCCTAATAGTAAGGCGACCGCTAGTATTTTATCCTTCAGGTACTTACTACCTGCTGAGAGGAGCTGTGTGTATACTTATACGAGTATTCATGTTCGACAGATACATCTCTGCTTGGGTACTATTTGTTTGACGTCAGGTGGATGCGTAACATAGTCAAGTGCACCCTACTTGGAGCTTAAACTAAGCTGCGCCTTAGTCATAGGCAACTCGGCAGTCTTGATTGCTGATTACGTCCTATGTCTTCTGAAGGACATGGCAATGACACGTGGTATTTTAAGTATATATGGAAAGAAGTGTAATTAATGATTTGACGGTGTGCGGCCGATAGAAGAGTGGGCTTTTGCTTATGTGCTGTCTGTGCAGGAGGCGGACTGGACGGACAACGTGGCGGGCAGCGATTTGTCGGCCGTAGCGAGCAACAGCACCGCCACGTGCCGCCGCCACCGCATGGCCGTCAACTTCGCCGACATCGGCTGGGCAGACTGGATCATCGCTCCAGAGGCCTTCGACGCCTACTTCTGCGCCGGGCGGTGTCCCTTTCCCCTGCCCAACGTAAGTACTGCAATCGGGCGGTCACGGCAATGCAATTCTTATAACACGCCATACCTACACACACACACACACACACAAACAAACACACACACACACACACACACACACACACACACACAAACACACACTTCTTCTCGTCCTAAAGATAAATTTAAGCCTTTTGACTCAAAAGTTAAATTAAAACACACACACAAACTCTCAAGTGCTGAATTTATAGAAGTCATCGTTATTAGATGCAAAGCTTTACCGTTACGGCAGTCTAACGCCTTAGCACTGCAATGTAACCCAACCTGTCGTAAGGCCAACCAGAGCTACACTCCTCTGTTCCTATGATAGTGGATGTTATGGAAGAAGTTTGATGGTGTCGAAAGGATGGAAACACATTGGTTCAACAACGTGTCTGAGGTTCTATATAACAAGACACATCTCATTAATGATGTTAATGACATATTTGAAATGCAGCCGTGTCCAAAACGTATAATGAAACCAAAGACATCTGTTTTTTTTTTGTTTTTTGTTTTTTGTTTTGTTTTTTAAAAAAAGTCCTACCGCTGTACCTGTTATGACATTGGTTTGAAGCGAATGGACCGTCTGTGAAGCGCCTTTTTACACATTTATCCACAGTCCAACTCGGATGTTTCTAACTGCACAGTAACTCTGAGGCCTCTGATCTGCTTCGAGGTATGAAAGAATTCTGTCCTGTAAAACGATTTCGAAATGCTGTACATGTGGCATTACTTTGTTAATGCACCACCAGTTTCTTGCGCTACTATTTCATTTTTGACCATCAGTCCGTGGATCATTCAGCCATCTCTTCCAACACCGATCACCTTTTACATTTAATCATCTGTCGTACGTAACTTATAGTGTTTAAAAGGTGAAAGAGATTTAAATAACCATTGGGTCAGTGGCCGAGCGGTTCTACGCACTTCAGTCTGGAACCGCACGACCGCTACGGTCGCAGGTTCGAATCCTGCCTCGGGCATGGAAGTGTATGATGTCCTTAGGTTAGATAGGTTTAAGTAGTTCTAAGTCTAGGGGACTGATGAAATGTTCAAATGCGTGTGAAATGTTATGGGACTTAACTGCTAAGGTCATCAGTTCCTAAGCTTACACACTACTTAACCTAAATTATCCTAAGGACAAACACACACATATCCATGCCCGAGGGAGGACTCGAACCTCCGCCGGAACCAGCCGCACATCCCATGGCTGCAGCGCCTCAGACCGCATGGCTAATCCCGCGCGGCGGGGACTGATGACCTCAGATGTTAAGTCCCATAGTGCTCAGAGCCATTTGAACCATTTGAACCATTGGGTCAATGTACTTAAACACTCCATTCTACTCATAATGTAATTCCAAACACAGTTGAGATATTATGAGATCAGTTCAGTGTTTTTCATGGTCTCTAAATCTCACCCCTATTGAGAGTAGAATGTTGGTTGAAATTAAACCAAAGAAAGACCCCAGTATTGATGAGGAGTAATCAACGCAACGTCAAAACTGGGGACCTAGAAAGTTATAGTGAATAATTTTTTGCGTTACAAGCAAAACGAACGACTTCCGAAAGTCAGGGAACACGATATGTATCTGGGCGGTGACATCTGCTCCCTTGTGGGACTCATCAACCAAATGAGCAGTCTAGATTTCACACGACCGTTGTTTTCGGAAACACTGTTGATTCCTACAGTAGAGATTTCAGGTCTCCAGAAAAGTCATAATACGTGAGCATAGAACCTGTTCCAAAATGATCAATGTCAGTAATAAAGGTCTACAATTATTTTGCGTCCGTTCGATGACCCTTCTTGAAAACGGAAATGACTTGGGCTTTCTTCAAATGATTAGAAACGCTCTGCACGTGCAGCGGCCTGTAGTAGATTGCTGATAGAAGAGGAGCAAGTGCTTTCGCTTGATCTGTCTGTAACCGTACGGGTATCCCATCACATTCAGTCAGCCGATATTCGTTTGATCAGCTATATCAGTAGAATTTTTATGTTGTGAAAGCTTATCTCGATGTCCACGATTGACGAGAGGTCAGCAGTGTCAGCAATTGTTTTTTTTTTTTTTTTGGTCATCAGTCTACTGACTGGTTTGATGCGGCCCGCCACGAATTCCTTTCCTGTGCTAACCTCTTCATGTCAGAGTAGAACTTGCAACCTACGTCCTCAATTATTTGCTTGACGTATTCCAATCTCTGTCTTCCTCCACAGTTTTTGCCCTCTACAGCTCCCTCTAGCAGATCATTTAATTCTTCTTCACTTTCACTCAGGATAGCAATGTCATCAGCGAATCGTATCATTGATATCCTTTCACCTTGTATTTTAATTCCACTCCTGAATCTTTCTTTTATTTCCATCATTGGTTCCTCGATGTACAGATTGAAGAGTAGGAGCGAAAGGCTACAGCCTTGTCTTACACCCTTCTTAATACGAGCACTTCGTTCTTGATCGTCCACTCTTATTATTCCCTCTTGGTTGTTGTACATATTGTATATGACCCGTCTCTCCCTATAGCTTACCCCTACTTTTTTCAGAATCTCGAACAGCTTGCACCATTTTATATTGTCGAACCCTTTTTCCAGGTCGACAAATCCTATGAAAGTGTCTTAATTTTTCTTTAACCTTGCTTCCATTATTAGCTGTAACGTCAGAACTGCCTCTCTCGTCCCTTTACTTTTCCTAAAGCCAAACTGATCGTCACCTAGCGCAATCTCAATTTTCTTTTCCATTCTTCTGTATATTATTCTTGTAAGCAGCTTCGATGCATAAGCTGATTGTGCGATAATTCTCGCACTTGTCAGCTCTTGTCGTCTTCGGAATTGTGAGGATGATGCTTTTCCGAAAGTCAGCTGATATATCGCCAGACTCATATATTCTACACACCAACGTGAATAGTCGTTTTGTTGCCACTTCCCCCAATGATTTTAGAAATTCTGATGGAATGTTATCTATCCCTTCTGCCTTATTTGACCGTAAGTCCACCAAAGATCTTTTAAATTCCGATTCTAATACTGGATCCCCTATCTCTTCGAAATCGACTCCTGTTTCTTCTTCTATCACATCAGACAAATCTTCACCCTCAAGAGGCTTTCAATGTATTCTTTCCACCTATCTGCTCTCTCCTCTGCATTTAACAGTGGAATTCCCGTTGCACTCCTAATGTTACCACCGTTGCTTTTAATGTCACCAAAGGTTGTTTTGAATTTCCTGTAAGCTGAGTCTGTCCTCCCGACAATCATAACTTTTTCGATGTCTTCACATTTTTCTTGCAGCCATTTCGTCTTAGCTTCCCTGCACTTCCCATTTATTTCATTCTTCAGCGACTTGTATTTCTGTATTCCTGATTTTCCCAGAACATGTTTGTACTTCCTCCTTTCAGAGAAGGCTGTGTTGTGCAGCTCTAAGTACTCCGAAAGTAGCAGAGAGATGTTGACGATGTGACTTAAAACTTTCCTATCGACTATATAGCCGTAATCACAGAAACATAAGAGTCCAAGTGTGAATAAGTGGGAATACCAGTCTGGTCCATGAATTTGTAACAAAGTTCTGTCGTTACACGTATCATACAGTCCGCTGGTAAAGACTGCCGATCGCATCTTACTTGCAGAGAATTTTCCATACAGCAGCGACAGATGAATATCTGATCAAATTTTCAGTCTATGAGTGTTAATTTTTTTTAAATCTTCATTAGCCGAGATAGCATATAGGGAACCGATAACTAGTTTCGAACTTTTGCGCCCATCTTCAGAAGAGAGTATGAAAATCAGTACCTGTTATAAGAGGATACATTGTCAACTGACTGTTAACAACGCAAGGGAATATTAACTTTGAACTTGTGCTTGAAACGTGAGTATATACTAGGTATAGACAAGCACCGTTGCCGTTCATTCAAATTCATGCATACAGGCAGCAGAGGTGAAATTCCTGTGATAGGCAGCGGGTGGTCATAATCTGGATAAATTAATGAATGAAACAATAAGATCAGATTTAAAAATCTTGTGAGCGAGTGCCAAGATAGATGAGACTAAAGTGAAATTGAAAGATCAAGTTGTTACAAAATAGATCACCGGACAGAAAAATGATGAATTAATTATCGGCCGAGTGGAAAGAGAGGAATAGGAAGTCCTCGTACGAGGTGGATTAATGATAGGAACCGGAACAGATGGCTTCAACACCGAATCTTTGGAAGGTGATTATAATGATGAATATCAGCCTGGCATCTGTTTTTCTTGTTATTTGTTTTATGTGGTCATTATATTTTAAACTGCCCTGGACTGTTACTTTTACGTACTTTATTTTAGTTACTGTTTCCAGCTACTTGTCACCAATAGTATGACTGCTACGGTCGCTGGTTCGAATCCTGCCTCGGGCATGGATGTGTGTGATGTCCTTAGGTTAGTTAGGTTTAAGTAGTTCTAAGATCTAGGGGACTGATGACCACAGATGTTAAGTCCCATAGTGCTCAGAGCCATTTGAACCATTTTTGAACCAATAGTATATCGAAAAGTAGTGGATCATCTCTTTATACGCAAAACGTTACATCTATTTACCTTCTACTACTACATCTTCATCTACGTCTGCATCTACAACTTCAGGGTTAACTGTTAGTCCCTGCACCGATCACCGATCTCTACTGGTTTTTCTGCGATTGATGGTGGCAGCCTTCCTATAGATAGCTACATCGTCCGCGAATCGTTTATATGCACTTCAAACCATATGGGCCCTGTATCACTTCCTTGACGTACACCGGAAATCACCTTTAGATCTCTCGATTTTGTTCCGTGAGGAATCCAGAGGAATCCAGAGTCAAATCTGGTCCGGTACTTGGTAAGATCGTATTATGTTCACTTAACGATAGTGAAGAACTGTACCAAATACTTTCTTGAAGTCTAGGGACACAACCTGTCCACCATTGCCTACAGCGCTCAGGGTCTCGGAAAAGAAACAGAGCAAGATTTCAGTTTCCGGAATCCATATTTATTTTTTACAGAGCAAATTTTCGTTCTCTAGAAACATCATATTGCATGAGCATGAAACATTTTGCATAATGTAAAACAGATTGATGACAGAGATACAGGTCAGTTATAATGAGCATCTGATCGACAACCCTTCTTCAAAACAGGAATGGTGTCCAATTCTTTTCACAGCTAGGTATGCTTTGTTACTCCAGCAACATTCGATTATCTACTGCTAGAAGAGAGCAAGTTCTTTCAAATAATCTCGGCGGTAAACCACACGTCTCTCATCCGGCCTACTGTTGAGCAGGTTTGGTTGATTTTGTTCCGCAGTTGCTTATCTCGGTGTCTGTCATTTTGGCGTTCGTCTTATTATTGATGGATGAACTATATTACATTTGATTTGAAACTTCCTGGCCGCGGTGCAACTGTTTCGGAAGAATTTGTTCAATTTTCAGCCTTCTATCTGTCATTGTACATTTCAGTGTCAGTATAGTCATTGAGCATGAAACAGAAAATTTTGATCCTCCTGCAGACTTTGTGTGAGACCAAAATGTCTTATGATTTTTAGTTAGAAATGTTGTAAAAATTTGACTTCGAAATTCACTGAATGCTTCTCGCATTGCTTTCCTTAAGCTCATCAGCATACGGCCTTTATTGTCAGTCCACAGAGCATTCGAGAGTTACTAGTTAGAACCACATAAATTTGACGAAGCTCGTCTTGAGACTTGTTACTACATTCCCATTCATGCAAAGATGTTGAGTACGAGTATATTCAGGTAAATATGTGCCTGTGACTGAAGTGCAGCAGAGGGAAATCTTCAATGGTAGGAATTACAGACTCATTGCCCAATTTTTAATGAAGCACTCTGTCAAGAAGAAATAAATTGCAAATCACTTTAAGATTTCAGAACGAATTTTCACGCTGCAGAAGAGTGTGTGCTGATTTGAAGCTTCCTGGCCGATTACAACTGTGTGGACGACATGTAACACGCCATCATGGCTTTACTTCCGCCAGTACCTTACCTCATTCATTTCAGACTTCACTAAAACTCTGCTGCTTACCTTGGAGAACTATCGCTTCTGGAAGAAGGGATCATTCTAGTACATCCCCAAAGCTGTGGTTAAGCCATTTCTCAGCCAGATCCTTTCTTACAGAGGCGGGACGCAAGGTGTGCAGGACAATTTCTTTGAATTTTGGAAGATAGGAGATGAGGTGTTGGCGGAAGTAGAGCTGCGATAGAGGGGCGTGAGTCCTACTTGGACAGCTCAGACGATAGAGTACTTGCCCGTGACAGACAGAGGACCCAGGTTCGAGTCCCAGTCCGGACCAGGGTTTTAATCTGCCAGAAAGATTCAGTTTAACACTGTTAGTCAGGCAACTGCATGAACATTATTCCCTCTCTTCTCATGTTGTAAGGTATCTGTATACATATTAAAAACTGAACTACAACTTTGAGCGGTTCAAATAAACTCTTGAATTATTCATCTGTGCACTAATACAAAAACGTTATGCGTCATAAAACGCTTCTAACGACGAACGTTTAAGGAATAATCACAGACACACAAACAAATTAGACACAACTGAAATGAATTCTGCGTAGCTTACTATTCAAATATTAAATAATAAGTAAAATAAGAATGAAATAGTCGTATGCCATTTATTGGCCTGGTGCCCCAATCTAGGGTTTTCCGACCGCATAACGCAAGTCTTTATATTTGACGGCGGCTTGTGCTTCGATGAAAATGAGATGAAATAATAAGGACAATACAAACACTCAATCCCCGAGCGAAGTCAAGTAATTCCCGTCGGGGAGCCGAACCCGTGACCCTGCGTCCTTTAAGCAGCAACAATAATCACTCCACCACGAGCTGCTGACTAATTAATAAGTAATGATTTATCAAGAAACTGTCAGAAACCTGAATAGTGTGTGTGATTTCGAATTACAGCTCCAAGCAGAGCATTTGAGGAAATGATATGAAATCACTGAGTTTAGATTTGGAAAAAAAACAATTAAACAAACACTTTCTTGAACCATTAAGCTCAGAACAAAAGTTCAGAATATAATTTCCCCCAATATTCTAGTTAGAAAGCTGCTTGATATCATGTATTCCATATTATATTCCACTCTATGCTTCACTAATACAGGGTGTTCGGAAATTCTCCTTACAACTTCTAGGATTTGTAGAGGATAGAGAGTACATAACTTTTTGAACAGGAACTGTTTCCGTGTTACAGCCGTTTGAAAACACATTTGCTAAGAAGGTATGAAACCGGGCAGCCACGGTGGGGGGTAGTTACGTTGGATCGGCTGATGCCATCTGAAGTCACTCCATTCTCTGACCTGGTTCGAGCCTCATTCACGTGTCTTCAGTGTTAGAGTAACACGATCGAGTAAATTTTTCCAAAATACACCGACGTGATTCTTCTGAATGGCGAAGCTCACGGTAATGGAAGCGCCGCTTGTCACCTTTATCAAGATCGTTCTCCGTGATTTCCGACTCTATCGCATGCGCTTTTCGCCACAGTTACGCCTCGGTTTCGAGAAAGAGTACCTTCACCGTCAGCAGGCGTGACTGTAGCACTCCAAGAAGACAGCGCACACTCGAACTGGAGGAGGTCGTACTGTATCACGTTGAAGAGAACCCGTCAACGACTACACGAGCAATTTCATTGGCTATTAATAAAAGCACTGTAAAACAAATGATATACCGGGTCACCCCAAATCAATTACTTGTATAGGTGGTCGCGTTACCAACATTTTTTTTTTTCAAATGGTTCCACTTCAGAATTTATCTACTCACTCCCATCTACAATTCTAGAAGATTGTAACGGAATTTAGGAACACCCTGTACACCATGTTACTATGCAACACTTTTAAAAATCTGCGATTGACCATAACAGTGGCCGAAGACTTAGTTGCCCCCTCTGATACCTAATTTCATGCAAAGAGATATTATTTATTGCTAGTGGTTTTCAACTGCCAAACGTAATTAATTCAGTTGACTGTGCAGTCTCTGAGCATTTTTGTGCCGAAGTCGGCATTAATAATCATGCACAATATGGCGACGAGGTAGCATGTACCGGCATTGGGTAAAGGTAGCGTATGAAATTATTTGGTTCGGACGAAGAAATTCAGAGAAGTCTACAAATGAATGTAATTAGTTTACAAACACACTTGGGTTCTCGTAGTGGCAAATACAAGTAAGATTATCGCAAAGAGTAATCGAAATCATAAACTTTCAATATACAACTTTTAATATAATGCTAGAGAGAATGATAATTTTGAATGTACGACACAGGAGAATGGGAAGGTAATGTTTGCGCCTATAATAGACCTTCATGCAACAAAAAATGAGTAACTTATGAGTTCTACTTACTGAAGGAATGTCATCGTAGATCTGAACGAGCAGTAATTGAAAAGATCTCAACCGATTTCTTCACCGTTGTAGAAGCTACGAACTAGATCAGATGAACACCAGAGAAAGCCAGACTTCCTTCTAAATCGAACAGAACAGAACAGAAACAGGAAACCGAATGACGAACGGTTATTCTAACGAAGAGCGCTTCGTAGTTGCAAAACCTCGAAACCTTACCGCTGACTATTACCAGAAACACGCAAAGAATTGCAAAGATAATGTCGCGAATTACGAAACGCAAAACGTTGTGAGCAAAATCTGATATTGCATATGAGCAGGCAATTTAATCGTACTTATGCGGGTGCATGACACCTTTTGGAGGACGTATAAAACTTTATCCAAGCACAGTACTATTGTGTTTCCATCTACCTCGTCGAGTGCTGAGGTGTCGGAGGAATTCTATCAGATAGCAGCTCGCCACACGTGGGGAGGTGGTACAGCAACCGGTAGCTCGTTAGGGGATCAGCTACAGCGACCCTCTCACCTACGAAAAGATACCATCTGCAGCGGAGCACGTTCCGTCACGCAGCTGGGACCATTTTATGCCTCAAATTTGTCAGTGCAGCTCTATTATTCCCCTGTAAAAGATACCAAGGCCGCTGCAATGAGACATTGTGGTCAGTATGAGTCTTGTAGCAAAGCAAGTGAAACGGAGGAATAGAAAACTTTCTGCTAGCAATTATTTCGTAATATATTTGTCCCAAATTACGCAGTTTAAAACATTAAACTCCATAACAGTGCAACTGGAAGTACGTTGACAGCACTCTGTAATGATGAATTACACTTCATGTGCATTGCATATATTGTAAACTTGCGAGCTTTTGATTTTTATTATCTCTGATTGGCCATGGACCTTCCTCCATGGGAATGCAGATTAAAATCTACGTCACCTGTTTCCCGTAAGGCATTGTACGGTGCCATCACCCCCTCCCCAAACACCCTTCCATTGTGCTAGATACGAGGGTAGTGCGCGGAACGGGAAGTAGAATTGCCGAAACGGCTCCCTCTTGGACACATACAATATGCGAGTTGGAGGAAGTGCGCGGGGTGGAAAAACGTATACAAACACCTAAAGCTCGACACATTACTGTGCCTTATACAGTGCAGGGAAATCGTTAGCATTCAAAACAGCTTCCAGTTGCCTATAAATGGAGAAATACAGATCCTGTGCGGTTTTGTGTGGTTTTTGAAGAGTGTCCTATATCAGTGTTTCTCTAAAATAGTGGCAAGTTCAGATAACTATGATGGATGTGGATAGAGATCACGCGCCCTTCTCTCCAAGATAGACCACAAAGGCTCAGTAACATTGGGATCTGGTGACCGTCGTGGAGAGGTTCCCTGTCGTCTAGAAAAACGAGAACACCAATTGTGCCTTGGGGGGGGGGGGGGGGAGATAGGGTCATACAATCTTTTACAACAATGAGATCTTGTAAAGTATCGATGGGGCCAACGGAATACAATGATATGGGTGCACAAATCATCACAGAGTCGCCGCCATGTTTCACTCTTGGGAAATGAACTCCGCTAGTAGATGCAAAGAGTGTGCAACTAGACTCATCCGATCAAGTGACATTCTTGCGTTGCATTATAGTCCACGCTTTATAGACTCACGAGTACGTTTCCCTCTTACGGGCATTTGCATCTCTGTTGCGTGGATTTGGAATTTCAGTTAGCTCCGCAATTTCCTGCTTATGGAGCTCCATTCGTGTTGTTTTTTGTGCTGTCATGGTTCACGAGAGCGACATTCGGTTCTCCCGAGACATTTACAGCTGTCGGCCTCTAATTTTTGTCAAAAACCTCTTCAGTGAGCATCTCACACGATCACTCAACACACACTTTCGTCTGCGTTTTGGCTTAGCGGATGATGTTTCTTAGTTTCGACATACTGTGAACACTGTTTTGTCCATGACTGATTCTTGCAACGTTTTGAGGGCATTCCACGTGTGTCAATGTGCAGGTTAGATACAACAATGGGAACTGCAGAATTTGCTAATATACAGGGTGATTCAAAAAGAATACCACAACTTTAAAAATGTGTATTTAATGAAAGAAACATAATATAACCTTCTGTTATACATCATTACAAAGAGTATTTAAAAAGGTTTTTTTTTCACTCAAAAACAAGTTCAGAGATGTTCAATATGGCCCCCTCCAGACACTCGAGCAATATCAACCCGATACTCCAACTCGTTCCACACTCTCTGTAGCATATCAGGCGTAACAGTTTGGATAGCTGCTGTTATTTCTCGTTTCAAATCATCAATGGTGGCTGGGAGAGGTGGCCGAAACACCATATCCTTAACATACCCCCATAATAAAAAATCGCAGGGGGTAAGATCAGGGCTTCTTGGAGGCCAGTGATGAAGGGCTCTGTCACGGGCTGCCTGGCGGCCGATCCATCGCCTCAGGTAGTTGACGTTTCATAACTAACCTTTTTCGTAGGACTCTCCATACAGTTGATTGTGGAATTTGCAGCTCTCTGCTAGCTCTGCGAGTCGATTTTCCTGGGCTGCGAACAAATGCTTGCTGGATGCGTGCTACATTTTCAACACTGGTTCTCGGCAGTCCAGAACTTTTCCCTTTGCACAAACACCCATTCTCTGTAAACTGTTTATACCAACGTTTAATACACCACCTATCAGGAGGTTTAACACCATACTTCGTTCGAAATGCACGCTGAACAACTGTCGTCGATTCACTTCTGCCATACTCAATAACACAAAAAGCTTTCTGTTGAGCGGTCGCCATCTTAGCATCAACTGATGCTGACGCCTAGTCAACAGCGCCTCAAGCGAACAAATGTACAACTAAATGAAACTTTATAGCTCCCTTAATTCGCCGACAGATGGTGCTTAGCTCTGCCTTTTGTCGTTGCAGAGTTTTAAATTCCCAAAGTTGAGGTATTCTTTATGAATCACCCTGTATATATTTGTGTACAAATATGCATTTCTCGCGACGTTTCCATATTTTTGTGCAACACCTATAACATGTTCTGATGTCCAATGTCCATGGCATGAAGTTCACTTGCTTCTTGGATAGCCAGATGATTAGCATTTCAGTGTAGCCACTCATAGCAGATATGTGTAACTCCATCTATGTTCTATGTGTGTTGCTTTTTTTGTTCAGCCTCGTGAAAGAGAGAGAAACGTCCACCAGCACTTGTCTGAATTCTACAACGGCAGAATCGCGGCCTATCGGGATGCAGTATGTAGTCCCGCGAAATTGGTGCTTGTGTTGGCTGAGACCCCACGGTTGTCACGCGAATATGGAATCCATGGATTCAGGTGCGCCGTACTCAACGCAATGCAGGACCTCAACGTCCTCACGAACTAGCGCCAGAGAGGACAGACGTATTTACCGGTCAGTAT
The DNA here is from genome assembly GCF_023864345.2 of Schistocerca serialis cubense. NCBI lineage: Eukaryota > Metazoa > Arthropoda > Insecta > Orthoptera > Acrididae > Schistocerca > Schistocerca serialis. Next base: position 468,449,851 of record NC_064639.1, read on the forward strand.
TGCATTGTCGTACAGCTACGTCATAAACCTTCAGACAGACAATGGGCTTGTTTGCTGAAAGACAAATACCCACATGGACTGTACGACGACGTGAGCATCTCCATAACTGACAGTACGGCCCTTGAGGAGGCAGCAGAGGCTCTTGCTTCATTCGTTTTCGACATAATTAAATGAAACTAATCTATTTCTACTTGCTCACTTTTGGCTGATACTTAGCAATTCTCTTTATTGAAAACGACATTACCAAAAGTACTGGTTAAAACTCAAATCTTACATGCATAAGAAGTCCTTCTTATAGTACTGAAATAACAGCTCCGAAATGAATCAACAGTCAATAATAATTTGCGCAATGGAAGCTCTTTGTGCACGTATCAGGCACCCAGCGAGGTGGCGCAACGGTTAGCGCACCGGATCCGTGTTCGGGAAGACGACGGTTCAAACCTGCGTCCGCCCATCCTGATTTAGGTTTTCCATGACTTCCCTAAATCGCTTCAGACAAATGCCGGGATGGTTCCTTTGAAAGGGCACCGCCAAATACCTTCCCCATACTTCTCTAATCCGATAGGACCGATGGCCTCACCGTTTCGTCCCCTCTCCAACACCGACCAACCAACCAATCCGGCATTGTGTAAGCCTCATGCAGCGACAAACTACCTCGTATGCTGAGAGAAGGAACATTTTTGTATCTGAATTGTGCAATGTTTATACACGTAACTCAACTGCAAAAAGATGAAATCCTTACCATGGGAAGGGAGTACGCAGATTACGGAAGATAATAGAGAGAGTGTGTCAGATATGAGAAAACAATTACAAGATACCCCAGTGGTATGGTAATGTGGGAATTACCTGTGATTAATTTCTGCATTGACCCCTGATACGGAACCATCCTTAAGAAACACTACTGAAATTTGTACAACTGACTATATTAACACGTATTAGTATTATTTGGCACCGGTAATGAACACTATACTGGCAACTTGTGATGAAATAATAAATGACACGAAATATCCCAGAAATGCTACCAGAATTATTGAACGAACAAGGAATCTCCTCTATTGGAATGAGAAAGGTTACTCAATGAAACAACTGATTTGTTGCAATAGAAATGTACATGGAGTATGATGTCCCAAGATATAAAACAAAAGAAACATTGACCCGGTAAAACACTTACAAATCACCGTTATATCAATTGTAACGGTTGGTTGGCAATGTTGGCATTAAGGACTGGAATTCTCCATGCAATGCCTCCCACTGTAAGTACGAACATTAACTCTTCTCGACTAACTTTACCTTAGTGATTGTGAACGACTAAAATGTATGTCTGTGTTGCTTGCATTAAGTGAACAAATGCTGCCACAAGTATAAAGAACACGCACTGCTGAGGGTGTAAAACAACACGGAAAATTCTGTATGTGCCAGGATTGCAAATATATTCACCACAGACACGTGCCGTCGTTCAAATGGTTCAAATGACTCTGAGTACTATGGGACATAACATCTGAGGTCATCAGTCCCGAACTTAGAATTACTTAAACCTAACTAAGGACATCACACACATCCATGCCCGAGGCAGGATTCGAACCTACGTCCGTAGCGGTCGCGCTGTTCCAGACTGAAGCGCCTAGAACCGCTCGGCCACACTGGCCGGCTGTGCCGTAGTGAGATTCAAACCCTCCTCAGCCGGCCGTGGTGGCCAGGCGGTTCTAGGCGCTTCAGTCTGGAACCGCGCGACCGCTACGGTCGCAGCTTCGAATCCTGCCTCGGGCATGGATGTGTGTGATGTCCTTAGGTTAGTTAGGTTTAAGTAGTTCTAAGTTCTAGGGGACTGATGACCTCAGATGGTAAGTCCCATAGTGCTCAGAGCCATTTGAACCATTTTGAACCAAACCCACCTCCGGCCATTCTGATTTAGTTTTTCCGTGATTTCCCAAAATCAGTTCAGGAAAAATGCTGGGATTCCCGTGTCTCAACCGGGCAAAATTCTGAAAGTCGGCAACTAGGTCACCCACTCTCTAACTCAAAGAAGAGCTCCTCGCCGGTCTCCGCTCCCGGGAGTACTCTGTGAGGCGTACTGCACGCCGTACCTGAACGAACTCCCTAGATCGCCGTCCCCACAAGAGCTCCCAAAACACCTCATGTGAAGCACCTAGAAAAAAAAGCTCAAACCACCAGTTGCACATAGCAGGATTTTCTCCACGCCGACCCACGCACTCTCTCCCTTCAGGAGATGGCCAAAAGTCTCTCTCACAATGGAGTGTCTGCTGCCAAAAATTCATTGACGCCCTCGGTACGTCTTTTGATGTCACTGTCTGTTTTCGATCGTACCTGAAAATGTTTGCAGACTCCAAAAAACATTCTTTCCTGATGAGGAAATATTTCGAGTGTATGAGGCAACCTGGTGAAAGGGCCCGAAACCCGTAAACAGTACTCCGCCTAGCACTGGGGACAATACGCCGCCCTGCTTTAGCAGTGGGACGATGCTCTTCGCTTGGCGGCTCCCCGTCACCTCGTCCCTTGCGCAAGCCTGGCAGCCCGCACGCACTCGCTGCCATTCTGCTCGCAGCCGGCCACTTCCACCTTCCCAGAATTCAAGCCTATTAAGGCAGCCCTGCGGTAACACCCAGAGCAGCCTGTTTCACTCCACACAGAGGCAGCACAAACAGATCACAAAATCTTAGTCAATAGAAGGAAACTCGTCGCCTCTAATTACCCAGCGCAGCTAGATATCAAGGCATGCAGTGCACAGTCACTCTCAACACATTTCGTTTAAGGTAATAACAGTAACAAAAATAAAAGCGAATCAAGCCCTCAGGTGTGCCGTATTTCACAGTTTGGACTAATTCTATTATGAGACGATCAGAAGCGCAGTGGGGATTAAAATCACAATGTTGGCTGGTTGGTTGATTTGGGGAAGGGGATAAAACAGCGAGGTCATCGGTGCCTTCGGATTAGGGAGGCAAGGGGGAGGAAGACGGCGGTGCCTATTCAAAGGAATCATCCCGGCATTTTTCCTGAACTGATTTAGGGAAATCACCGAAAACGGTAAATCAGGATGGCCGGAGGCGGATTTGAACTGTCGTCCTCCAGAAAGCGAGTCTATTGTGCTCCGAAAGTGTATAAGAAAATATAAAGGAGTAGGCGAACTAAGAACGCCCATGTGGGCACAACACGTGCCAGAACACCGATTGATAGTTCGCTATACACGCAAAGATTCGGTAAACGCAGTTACAGGCATTTCGTCTGCAGAGGACAGACAAAGTACTGAAACCATGATGAAAGTTAACGTGGTGGATGTCTGTTACCTTACAAACTGGCAATACAGCCAACTCTTAAGTGGTACACTCAACGAAAACACGTGACATAGGAATGCACCATATCTTCTTTTCAATCGAGTCACGGTTCCGAATGCAGCATCAGACTGGAAACATCAGTGTGTGCAGGCTGGAAATTGGACGCATGCATAACGTTTCTAATGTGTTAAGGCCTCTGGCTGTACCCTAGCTTCGAGATCTCGATGACGTTACCTTTCAATGAGATAAGCCAAGACCACATGTTGCCAGTATTGTCCCTACCTACCTCGGTACAGGTGGTATTCGACAGTTGGCCTGACCAGCACATACATCAAACAACTCAGCAACTGAAAACATCTGATAACCAGCTGCTGAGAGACTCGCTCATTACTACCCACCAAGCACTACGATTATGAACTTTTGCAAAGAGCTGAAGCAGTGTGGAATAACGTACTCACTCCTGTCATATGCGCTGTGTTCGACTTTACTGCACTACCAACTGAATGAGAAGTATTCTTACTGGAAGAGGTGGCAGGACTGTGTACTAAATTTTGCACACTGAATACCCCTTCAATCACTACAAATTTACTCACGTATTTTACCTAGTATACTGTACACACAAAATATTACGTTGGTTCATAAGATCGTAGTGTTTCGTTTTGCATGTTGGTATTCCATTGCTATAGTTTCATTTCTCGACTGTCATTTTTATTTGTAGTCCAGGGTTGCTGTTTGAGTTTACATACTGTCATTTTGTCATAGTGAGTGGATCCCTGGACACTAGAAAATGGACTGCCAAGTGGAGACATCGGAACATTTTAGACATATTGTTCTGTTTAAGTTCAATAGAGTGGTGACAATAGCAGAGACAGAAACAAATATTTGCGCCGTGTACGAGAATGATGCAGTTGGACAGAGTACAGCGAGAAAATGGTTTTCTTGGTTTAAGGAAGATCGTTTTGACATTAATGACTCTTCACCGTCAGGAAGACATTCCGGGTTTGATGAAGATCGTTTAAACACGTTAATCCACAATGATTCACGCCAGCGTACTCGAGAATTGGCAGATGTGTTGAACTGTGATCATTCCACCATGGTGTGACATTTCCACGCAGTGAGGAAGGTTTAAAAATCGGGCGTATGGGTATCGCATGCTGTAAACCTACATCACAAAATCAGCGGGTAGCCATTGTACAACTCTGCTTGCCCGTCATCAATTGACTCTAGAACAACGACGATCGCTCCTACCCTGTATCGTTACAGGTGACGAGAAACGGTGTCTTTAAGCTAACGCAAGGAAAAGAAAGAAATGGTCGAGCCCAAACAAAGCAGCAACTCCCCGTACGAAGACCTGAGGGCATCCATGAAAGATAATGTTACGCATCTGGTGGAACAGCGACGGTGTGGTGTACTACGAATTGCTTCCCAGAGGAGTAACCACCACTGCTGACATTTATTGCCAACAGCTGAGACATATTGCAGCTGCAGTCCAAGAACAACGACCAGGAAGATTGCGTGAGGACATACTACTCCACAATAACCTCCACCCGCATTCTGCTAGGCTGAAAAAAACACTTTATATGAGTTGCACTGGGAAGCCATTCCGCACTAATCTTATTCACCTGATGTTACGCCCTCAGATTTTCACCTTTTCCGGTCTCTACCAAAGAATCTTCAAGGAACTTCCTTCCCGGATGAAAACGCCCTCCGAACACGGGTCGACTTGTTCTTTGCCGAAAAACCACTTGATTTCTACAGTCGCAGAATCGAAAACTTACTCCATCGTTGGCAGATTGTAGTAAATAGTGAAGGAGAATATAGTACTGATGACCAGTGTCTCTTGTATGTCTGTGTGTTGCGCTTATTAAACTTACGCTACGAACGTATGCAACAACCCAATATGAGCGGCAACAATTGCCAATCAAGGTTCCCTCGGCAATAACAGTAAACAAAGCTCAAAGTCAGCGAAAGAGAGGAAGAGGAGATGAACAGAGAATGGAGGAGAGATACAGAGAGGGGGGAATGAATAGCAGGTGGGCGAGATAGGCGAGGAGCTGGTGGACAGTGAGAGGGGGAGGCGAAAATGGACTGAGATAGAGGAGAGATTTTTATGGACCAAGAGAAGAAGGATATTAGGACGTACATCCAGTTCCCTCATACATACAGTATACAGGGTGAGTCACCTAACATTACCGCTGGATATATTTCGTAAACCACATCAAATACTGACGAATCGATTCCACAGACCGAACGTGAGGAGAGGGGCTAATGTAATTGGTTAATACAAACCATAAAAAAATGCACGGAAGTATGTTTTTTAACACAAACCTACGTTTTTTTAAATGGAACCCCGTTAGTTTTGTTAGCACATCTGAACATATAAACAAATACGTAATCAGTGCCGTTTGTTGCATTGTAAAATGTTAATTACATCCGGAGATATTGTAACCTAAAGTTGACGCTTGAGTACCACTCCTCCGCTGTTCGATCGTGTGTATCGGAGAGCACCGAATTACATAGGGATCCAAAGGGAACGGTGATGAACCTTAGGTACAGAAGAGACTGGAACAGCATATTACGTCCACATGCTAACACCTTTTTATTGGTCTTTTTCACTGACGCACATGTACATTACCATGAGGGGTGAGGTACACGTACACAGGTGGTTTCCGTTTTCAATTACGGAGTGGAATAGAGTGTGTCCCGACATGTCAGGCCAATAGATGTTCAATGTGGTGGCCATCATTTGCTGCACACAATTGCAATCTCTGGCGTAAAGGCTGCCACAATACATTGTTTCACATCCTCTGGGGTTGTAGGCACATCACGGTACACATTCTCCTTTAACGTACCCCACAGAAAGAAGTCCAGAGGTGTAAGATCAGGAGAACGGGCTGGCCAATTTATGCGTCCTCCACGTCATGGTAATGTACATGTACGTCAATGAAAAAGACCAATAAGAAGGTGTTAGCATGTGGATGTATGGGCTGTTCCAGTCTCTTCTGTACCTGAGGTCCATTACCGTTCCCTTTGGATCCCTACGTATTTCGGTGCTCTCCGATACACACGATCGAACAGCAGAGGAATGGTACTCAAGCGTCAACTTTAGGTTACATTATCTCCGGATGTAATTAATATTTTACAATGCAACAAACGGCACTGATTACGTATTTGTTTATATGTTCAGATGTGCTAACAAAATCAACGGGGTTCCATTTAAAAAACGTAGGTTTGTGTTAAAAAACATACTTCCGTGCATTTTTTTATGGTTTGTATTAACCAATTACACTAGCCCCTCTCCTCACGTTCGGTCTGTGGAATCGGTTCGTCAGCATTTGATGTGGTTTACGAAATACATCCAGAGTTAACGTTAGGTGACTCACCCTGTATATTAGCGATTGATAAACATTGCCGGTTTCGTGCTGTATACGCACAATGAGCTACTTTCGTTATTTCAGTGAAATCTTCCCAGTTTAGGAGAGCGTCATTTCGAATAAAACACTGTCTCCGCCATCGTCTTCAGGAGTCGAAATCACTGATTATCGGGCCACTGCAAAAGACTTCGAGGACAAATTTCCTTACATCCTGTCGTTAGACGTGTTGCCTTGTTAATGGGCGGCGTTGTATCAGTTCCATCCACATCAGGGAGGCTGAGCTGCAACTCCCGTCCGGTGTGAAAGCGATTACCACTCACAAGCAACGACATTCATTTCCGGTCCTTGTCGGATAGGATTCTTTTACGACAAATGTCAGTACGCTCTGTGACCACGAGTGGCGCGCCATTCCTTTTAAACTCATCGGGCAGTCCGTCTTTATACACCAACAAATAGGGCAACTTCACTTACGGGGTGGTCATGGGCATGTGCTAAAACGATAGCTCTTCTGCCTCTTTTGTGTCACATCTATTTATCGGCCCATGTCTACAGCCCTCTTAAAGGAATTCCGTCCGAACAGGCCACGGAACGCTGTGACATCGTCAACTTCTTTTAAAGGGGTGAGTAATATCTTATCGGGTGAGCTTCTCAGCTCCTTCATCGTAACTATCAGTACCACAGTCTCAATTTCCTCTGGAATCTGAGCGAGCATCTCTTTATTCGTACGTCGAAAGAACTTCAAATTTATCTTCTGGTTAACGCTCGCTGAAGGGCGGTCTCTTTAACACACGGAGCATTTAACGATCTCGTCCAAGTGACCGGTTCTGCAGGCTGCACTGCGTACTAACTTAACACCAGTGCAATAAGATCGTTTGCCTGCCGCTGCCACACACTAGACATACATTTGCTTTCCGTCCCAATGGAGGCACACGTGCATCGCGTCCTGTGTGGGGCAGCCATTCGTTTTAGTGGCGGCCACAGCCGGGTAGCCTGGTTGCCGGGTTTTACGGGCCGCCCTGGGAACACGCAATTACCAGACCCGTGGCTGCGCGGCGCGCCCATTAACGCGTTTACCTGCCACATTATTACGGGGGCCCAATTTGTGTTTTTACAGCGGCTGTCCCCGCACGCGGCAATGCGTCATTATCGAGAGTCCGGGTCTGTGAGCGGCCGGAAGAATGTGCGCCTCTTCCTCGCGCACTCCGTCCTAATTGGAATGCTATATAATGTGTGGAATTTCGGTCGCCGCGTAATCATACGTATTAGCACGATGAGTTTAACCTCGCTTCTGAGACTGTGATTGCGTCCCGTTGGACAGAGGAGCAAACTGCGGGACGCTTATTTATAGCGATCCCGCTGCCGTGTCATCTAGCGTCCGTTTCAAAATAACAGCGACCTTTACTGATGAGAACACTCGGTAATCAGGAAGTCCGAGGCCGTAAATTTCTCCGGTATTTCGGTTGCAGTTGTCTTATAAGTACAAGCAGTTCACTTCGGGGCCTTGGTTTGTTGGGCTAGTTAGCAGCTGCGCCGCCAGTTAAGAAACTGTTACTTGACAAAAAGTTCCGTAACCATATACATCGCAATAACACATTATGTTTTTTGTTCCTATAAATGTAGAACGTAACTGTATGACATCTACATCTGTACTCCAGAAGCCACCTCGATTGTCATGGATTCTACTTTGATCACCACAGTCAGTTTTCTACTAGCCTACTCCAGCCGCGAATGGTCGACAGAAAGAACGATTGCTGTAAGCTGGAATGTCAGTAATTTTGCTTTCGTCGTGTTTTCGCGAGATGGCCGATGGAGAGAACAATATACAGTCTGAGGTGCGGTTTTCGCCAAGTTATAGCGGACAATACATCGAATTTCTTGACGTTCGTAAGTAGCCTTTATCGTTTGCCATGGAAGTCATTCCCTGATGTCTTAACAGTTGTCCTATCATTCTGTACCTTCTTCTTGTCAATCTCTGTCACATATTTCTTTCCTCTCCGACTCTGAGCAGAATGTCTTGATTCCTTACCTTATCAGTCCACCTAATTTTCAACATTCGTCTGTAGCACGACGTCTCAAATGCTTCGATTATCTTCTTTCCCGGTTTGCCCACTTAAAGTTTCACTACCATACAATGCTGTTCTCAAGACGTACATTCTCAGAAATTTATTCCTCAAATTAAGGCCTATATCGGATATTAGCAGCCTTCTCTTGGTCAGAAATGCCCTTTTTGCCATTGCTAGTCTGCTTTTGATGTCCTCCTTGCTCCGTCCCTCATTGGTTATTTTACTATTTAGGTAGCAGAATTCCTTAACTTCATCTACTTTGTGACCATTAATCCTGATGTTAAGTTTCTCGCTGTTCTCATTTCTGCAACTTCTCATTACTTTTATCTTTCTTCTATTTATTTTCAACCTTTAGTCTGTATTCATTAGACTGTTCGTTCCATTCACCACATTATGTTATCCTTTCACGTTGAATTTTAACTCCACTTCTGAACATTTCTTTTATTTCCATCATTACTTATTCCCTGTATAGATTGAACGGAAGGGGTGACAGACTACACCCGTGTCTTACACCTTTTTTAATCCGAGTACTTCTTTCTTGGCCTTTCAATCTTATTGCTTCGGTTTGGCTCTTGGACATAATGTATATTACCCCTCTTTCCATATAGCTTACCCCTATTTTTCTCAGAATTTCGAACATCTTACACCATTTGTTATTGACGAACGCTTTTTCAAGGTCGAGAAATCCTATGAACGCATCTTGATTTTTCTTTCGTGTTGGTTCCATTATCAGCTGCGTCGGAATTACCTCTCTGGTGCCACTACCTTTCCTAACGTCAACCTGATCATCTGACATCTCCTCAGTTTCCTTTTCGGTTCTGCTGTGTATTATTCTTGCCATAAACTTGGATGCATGAGCTGTTAAGCTGATAGTGTGATACTTCTTGCACTTATCGACTCTTGGAATCTTCGGAGTAGTTTGGATGATATTTTTCCGGGAGTCTGTTAGTAATCGCCAGACTCATAATCTACACAACTACATGAATAGTCGTTTCGTTGCCAGTTCCCCAACGATTTTAGAAATTCTAATGGAATGTTATCTATCCCTACTGCCTTATTCGATGTTAAGTCTTCAAAAGCTCCTTCTCATTCTGATTATGATACTGGATTCCCTATATTGTCTGTATTGACTCCTATTTCTTCTTCTATCACGTCATCTGACAAGTTCTCGCCCTCATAGAGACCTTGAATGTACTCTTTTCATGTATCCGCTGTATCCTCTACATTTAACGAAGAACTCCATTGCACTCTTGATGTTACCAACCTTGCTTTTAATATCGCCGAAGGTTGTTTTCAGTTTATAAATGTCCGCCCGCGGTAGCTGAGTGGTCAGCGCGACAGAATGTGAATCCTAAGGGCCCGGGTTCGATTCCCGGCTGGGTCGGAGATTTTCTCCGCTCAAGGACTGGGTGTTGTGTTGTCCTAATCATCCCCATCGACGTGCAAATCGCCGACGTGGCGTCAAATCGAAAGACTTGCACCCGGCGAACGGTATACCCGACGGGAGGCCCTAATCACACGATTTCATCATTCAGTTTATATATGCTGAGTCAGCGATTCCGACAATCATTTCTTTTGAATTTCTTCACATTTTTCATGTGCCCTTTCGCCTTAGCTTCCCTGCATTTCCTATTTATTTCATTCCTAAGTGACTTATGTTTGTGTATTCCAAAATTTCCCTGATCAATTTTTCACTTCCTTTTTTTCATCGACCAAATGAAGTATTTTTTCTGTTGCCATTGGTTTCTTCGCAGTTACCTGTTTGTACCTATGTTTTTCTTTCCCAACTTTCCTGCATTCCTCTTTAACTGAACTGCCTACTGCGTTATCCCTTATCTCAGTATCTATAGCCTCGGAGAACTTCAAGCGTGGCTTTTCATTCGTTATTACTACCGGATCTCATTTCTTTGCGCAGTGATTCTTCCTAGGTAGTCCTTTAAACTTCAGTCTACTCTTCTTCATTACTAAATTGTGAGCTGAATCTATATCTGTTTCTGGGTACGCTTACAATCAAGTATCTGTTTTCAGAGTCTCTGCTTGTCCACGATGTAAAGTAACTGAAATCTTCCCGTATCTCCTAGCCTTTTCTCCTCCTCTGTTGGTTCTTTAACAGAGTTATCGCTATTACTAATCGAAATTTATTGCATAACTCAACTAGTCTTTCTTCTCTCTCATTCCAATACCAAGGCCATATTCGCCCGTAACACTTTCTTCCAGTCCTTCCCCTACACCAGTATTGCAATCCCCCATGACGGTTAGATTTTCATCTCCCATTTAGTAGGGATGTAAAAGAAACGATTTAATTTTATTTGTATTTAGTCGGTACCTGGATCCGTAGCCGCGATCGCCAACGCGTGCATATGCGGTTGGCGCCCTACTGGGAGGTAAGCCGGTTCGAATCCTTGTGGTGGAAAAGTTTCACTGTCAGTATTTGGCTGGAATTTGAGGAGCGGTGGTAGTGTAAAATCGCTGCTCATCGATCTTTGCGCCAGTATCCCAACATATATCCCAAACCTCTCTGCAGTCTGGCTACTGTCGAGAGTCCTATCCGTTACAATATATTCGTAACTTGTTAATTAAAAAGGCAAGTTTGTTCCTCGCTGCTAGATGATGATAATTTTACAATTTGTAGTAGGCCAAACCACACGCATGTCAGATGTGTGACCTGCGTGGGGGCCAAGGCTCGGCCTGTCTCGCCTTTACTCGGTCTTTGTCGGAAGTGCGATATTTCGTGTAGTATTGCCTTGTGACATTTTGCAGTCGGCACAACTCCCCTCACTCCAGCAGAATCGTGGTGTCACTGTTGCTTACCCTCCGTTATTTCTTTGTGGTATAAATGACGTTCACAGGTCTTGTGGCTGTTTGCATAAAACGACGAAATCTAGCGATCTGTATTCAGAAGCACTTAAAAATCGGCCAGTATTGCAAATTTGCTATGAAACGACATTAAAATACTTTACAGAAGGAATTTAAAGATTTGTCTGCCAATAAAAGAGCAAAAAATCACAACGACCAGCAGATGGGACTCATTGTTCCGTGCATCGCAGTCTGTGCGGTAGAGGAAGGACCTCAGGACAAGAAATTCAAATCAATATATAGTTCATTTCAGTTTGCATATTCCTTATTTCATCAGTTTGCGGGAGATGGGGCTCCTCCCTGGCGGGAAATAGCTCTGCTGCAGTATCTTCACTCTTATGATGTGACCTCACACCCTATTGGTAATAGTGGCACAGTTTGGTCGTTTGGCAGCAAATCCATTACGTTAGAAATAGCTGAAAATGATAATGAGAATTCCAAATTTCAGGTCAACGTCCATAAACAATTTGCATGAGGCAGGGCAGGGGTTTGACTGGAGTGTGCTCACAATACCACAGTCGGAAAGAACAAGTTGATCAATTGGAAATTTACAAACGATCAAGAATTTAAAAACAATTTTAGAATACGTGGGCAGAGGTCATGATCACGTGAACAAATGTGACATAAAATCGGTAAAATTACGAAAACTGGCGGAAAATAGGTAGAAATTGGGAGAAAATGCGCCACAGTGCGTGGCAGTTTAGGAAGAATGAGGGAGAACTTCAATGTCTGCTTGGTGCAGGAATATTCTTGTCCATGGGAACAAGCTTATGACAGCAAGAAATACAAGAAGAAATATAAGAAAAAGTTGACATTAATAGCGCCGGGAGCCAGGTAAACAGTAATTTTTCATAGACTGCGATAAGACATCTGGAACAGATTGTCTAACGTGGATGAACATCAAACGTAGAGTAATAAATCCATATATGACAAACTGGTAATACAACGATCTTTAGCTAAGGCACTTTTATAAAGTGTCTGCGTTAAAGGATAATATAAAATAGATGGAGTAATCGGTTGAGAGGGGCTGTTACGGGGTATGATTTAATGGTAGACTGATAATGCATTCCACGTCATTTATCCCGCATTTAACCATTTTTCCCGTTGTTTTCTCAGGCGTATCAGTTGTGTGGCGTAACCTACGTTCAACTCTAATACAATTGTGTGTCCTGTGTGTGACTTAGAGCGCTGTATGCTGCAATGGTTAGCAGCTAACTTCATCATACCACAGACAGCAGAGGACTTCCAACGCATTTGTGATGAATAATGGCCACCAAAGCGATGAAAACCTATTTCGATAACCTCCTCTAGCTGAACAAGGGTATATGTGGAGTACTCCATTTGCTTGCCACATCCTGGACATCCCGGACATAAATTGAGTCTTCAGTTTCATACTTGCAATGATTCTAAGTTAGTGACAGGATTTAATGATATTCTGCACTCCCTGTGTGTACTTTTGTTGCCAGATGTTGTGTGTAGAAGAGACTGTGTGCTTTCCACGGTGTTAGTGCAACATGACGTGTAATTTCACGTGTCAACTGCGGCTGCTATTCACTTGTCTGTTTCCCCATGAGATATCGTTGTTTCATGCATTTCCCGTTGCTAACGATAATTTTATAGGCCTGATGCGAGCATAACATAATTTCCTAAACGTAATCGGACGTGAACAGCGGGCGCTATGCACCTCTGGAAAGCTATACAGCGCTTTTATCACAAAGAATCTAAGAATCTCTGTTTTTCTCTTCCACTGGTGTAGAACGCGGTAGTTTTATTATCTTAATGTTTCTTGCCACGGTCAGTAGGATAGAAAACTTGCAGAATGAATGTATGTTAGGTGTTCGAAAATTTATTTCCTGTGCTGCAGTATTAACAGCGTTTCATTCCACGCGAGTAATATATTGCAAACTACACTGCTTTGACATTACAGCATGCTTAAGTGCAGGACTGTGCAGCCTTTGAAGTGTGTGTTTATGTTCTTCGATGATTTCTCTCTTTCCAGTACCTTCTTGCTATGGAAACCCAACACTACAACAATACTACAGAAATGACAGCACAAATGATCTACGCAAAATGTTTCAGACTCCTTCTGTCTGGAGCTCCATCATACAATAACCATACGTTTCTTCTTCTTCTTAATCTTCTGTTATATCGCTACAACACTCTCAAATGTATCTACTGTACACTAATAAGAAGTGCTGACATCCTCAGCATGCGTGCTTTTAGAGACAGCATGTGTAATTGGATAAGTGACGCGAGAAAGATTGGTAAGTCGACGCAGAACGGCAGTTATATTGATTTCGTCGATGTCATCTTGTTCTGTTCCTTCACAAGAGGTCGAACGTAGTAGAGATAGTACCCTCCTACTTCTGGTCTGGTCCAGATTAAATCGGAGGCAGTGGCGTAGGTTGGTTAAAGACAGCGGAAGAGTTACGAGATGTATACAGAGAGACTATTTAGATTCTTCTGAGGATCCTTAGCCAAAAGGTTAAACGGAGGACTAGCTCATTTCGAAATAGAGGACAAAGTGCTGCTATGGATATTATTCCTTGTTAGGGTGGTAATCATCAAAGGCGTTGGTGAGATCTTTCAATCTCCGACTTTATCCTACAAATGTGAAAATACTTTGTGACTACCATCCACGTAAAGGGGGATGGTCAATCGTAATAAAATCTTGCCGAATGTATGAAGTGTTTCGACTAAGGAACGTAGTTCTTGCACCTCCTCTCTGCTTTTGCCTGTTTCCCACCCTACAAAGCAGTATTTGCGTCAGTGATGTAGGCAGTGTGACGGGATTCACTATATGTGCACATGTATATAGCACTCGTAAAGTAATGGAGGTGGTTGCTTAGCAATGATACTGAAATTGAGAATCCTGTTGCGATGTCATTGACATCACAAGATCGATGCGATGAGACGTTTTGTTACCGTGAGAAATCATCGAGAGCAGTGGTTTTGAACTCGAGTAATTGGGTATAATGCGTTGAAATTACGACAAAATCGGATAAAACTACGAAATTGATGGAAAATACATAAAATTGAGGAAAAATACGACAAAAATGTGGATGATGATGATGATGATGATGATGATGATGATGATGATTAGTTTGTGGGGCGCTCAACTGCGTGGTTATCAGCGCCCGTATAAATTCCCAACCTTTGCTCAGTCCAATCTCACCACTTTCATGAGTGATGATGAAAAGATGAGGACAACACAAACACCCAGTCATCTCGAGGTAGACGAAAATCCCTGATCCCGCCAGGAATCGAACCCGAGAAAAATGTGGATGAATGTGGGTAGTTACATGTTCAAATGTGCGTGAATTCCTAAGGGACCAAAATGCTGAGGTCATCGGACCCTAGACTTACACACTACTTTAACTTAAAGCTAAGGACAACACTCAAACCCATGCCCGAGGGAGGACTCGAACCTCCGGTGGGAGGGGCGTAGTTACACGATCGTATGGCTATACGAAAACTGACGAGTATATCCGACCGTAAGGGGTGACAGTTTAATTTCATAAGCACTTGCGCAATATACCAAAACAAGGGTTCAACTTGATCTGCTGCAGTGTGCAAACATGGCAGGCAATACGACTGTAACATCATGCATACGCAGAACGTCCTGTCATCGGCTTCACTAAGCAGATCATCACATGTTTCTTGTCGCACTATTGGCTGCGATGTTTATTACACCACACAAACAGATATCGGTGATGTCTGTCCAACTCTTTCGTCCGTGGGAGCGCTGTTGACTAATACGCAGTGCCGGACGCCTGTGCTTTACAACACTTCTTTGAGAGAGTCTTGGTGGGACGCAGCACCTTCCTGAAGCCCTGACGGAAAATACCTGCAGTGTGTTTTGAGATCTAGAAATGAGAAGAATCGAAACACCTAGCCGCTGTGAGTATGGACATGCCATAACTTTTTCGGACCGTACACACATATAAGCAATAACTTAACTGCTTCTCTGAGCTGTGTATGTGTTAGAGTGTAAAGTTACTGTTGTCAGTGTTCCAATATGTGCAAACAACGGATGTGGGTGGAAAATGAACAGACTATATTGGTGATAAGGGAGGTGTAGATTCTCCGATTTTTACATGGAAAATTGCGATTTCGACGCATGTCCGGCCGTAGGGTCATGAAAGACTTTACGTGCAAATATACTTCCAGTCATAAGAAGGATACAGATTGATATTTCCAGAGCCACAGCCGTCATGAGGGGGTAATTTCGGTCCTTTGTTCATTGTCGAATCTCATCAGACTGTCGCTGCGATCGTAATATTCATTTGTAATTACGCTGATAAATATGTAGCTGGTTTCCTAGGAGGATTCTGCATGGCGTGGCAGAGGTAGGTGACGACCTGAGCGAACTGACATTTCCAGCTTAAGGCCGGAGCTGTTGGTGAGCCTCCGAACTGGTCAGGTGCGGTACAAACCTATCGCCCTGTGCTCGGGTGGATATGTGTTGGGCAGCGCCCGCATCTCGTGGTCGTGCGGTAGCGTTCTCGCTTCCCACGCACGGGTTCCCGGGTTCGATTCCCGGCGGGGTCAGGGATTTTCTCTGCCTCGTGATGGCTGGGTGTTGTGTGCTGTCCTTAGGTTAGTTAGATTTAATTAGTTCTAAGTTCTAGGCGACTGATGACCTCAGCAGTTGAGTCGCATAGTGCTCAGAGCCATTTGAACCATTTTGTTGGGCAGCCTTCGTGATCGCATGTGTTGCGAGTATTCACCGCGAAAGAAGAGATTCAATATGGTGAGTGTTGGCGCTGGACGATTATTCCCCTGCCTCCCATGTAAATTGGCCGGTAACGGCGGCAACCTTTTCGCTTTTAAACGTCCGGTATGGCTGGCGTGTAAATGCCGAAGATAGGCTTGCAGCTGCTGGCATGGCTAACATGTTGCAAGGCCACACAGGGGCCTACAGAAGGACTCCTATATCTAACCATGGCAATTCCTATGGAATGGAACATGGTTTAAGTGTATGTGTTTACAAAGTGCCTTGTCCATGTGATAATGGCGGTTGTGTGTGTTGTTGGGTGCTTTTCAATGCATGCCAGTGGACTCTGTCTTGCAGTGGAAAGGTGGGTTTAAATGAAGGTGGATTTGTTGTTGTTACTATCCTGTCATGCAGTAGGCTCTTTTGTCTCCCTCTTCTGCCTTGTGTAGTAGAGAGAAGCAACTTTGGAATTCTATAGTGTTTTATAAAATGCAATTATCAGACTTGTAGGTAGTCGAGATTTACACAACTGTGACAGCATAAATTACCGCCAAAAACTGAAATTATAACAGTCATTTTATACAGCACCACTTCCAATTGTGATGTCAAATTCATCAATTTATTGTTTCCAATAGTGGTGTTGTGAACACACTCCTGTCTCCTGCAAAATGTTTGCAGACATCGATCAATCGAGCTGAAATATGAAATCCTCACTACCATTTTGAGCTACCTCCAACATAATGGATTTGCCACGAAACGACCTAACTGTGCCAGTATCAACCAATAGGAGGCAAGAAAAATGCAGAAGGGTGAAGATTAGGATTTGGAAACTGGTCGGTTGTGGGATCGAATCCCGGATAGCCCCAGAATTTTACGCAAGTGACGTCGGTTCTGGTATCCACCAATAGGAAGCAGGGTAAATCTGTCCCAGACAGAAGGTATCAATTTAAATAATTAGTCAATCAATTTGATTGAGTGGGGGTAGTGCAAATGGACATTTCTAAGACATCCACACCCCAGTATTTTAGGGAAGGCTGGCGAATTACCAGTTATCTGCTATTTCATTCAGGACAAAAGAGGGTCAGTGTGGTTTCCGGTGGCATGTGACAGATAAGTAACCACTTGAGAGAGAGACAGGGGAGAGAGGGGGAGAGAGAGAGAGAGAGAGAGAGAGAGAGAGAGCGCATGCGTTTTGACAGGAAATTTCAAGGTAGGTATCAATATCAAAGAGTTGCTGCCACGTGATGCTTTGTCCGACAGGAAGTAACCGGCGTGGCGAATGGGGAGTGGAGAAGCGGATTGAATGGAGGTGGGGCGGGGAGATTGTTTCTTTCAAAGTCCTTTGCTGGTGGTGTTGTGAACTAACTCAATCAGTACCTGCACAGCACGGCGAGCACGTAGAGTAGCTGCGGGTGGTGTGTGTTTGGGAACAAAACAGGAAGGGCGTCTGATATCAAGGAAGCCGACATCCGGTGTCATGCACTACCTTGTTTGTGCAAGATGTCTGAATTCACGGGACTAACGAAACGTAACTCAGTACTCAGTAACGAATACATGAAAGTATACCGAGCGAGGTGGCGCAGTGGTTAGCACACTGAACTCGCATTCGGGAGGAGGACGGTTCAAACTCGCCCCCATCCATCCTGATTCAGGTTTTCTGTGATTTCCCTAAATAGTTTCAGGCAAATGCAGAGGCGATTCCTTTGAAAGGACATGGCCTATTTCCTTCCCATTCCTTCCTTAATCTGAGCTTCTGCTCCGTCTATAATGACCTCATTGCCGAAGGGACGTTAAATGCTAATCTCCTCCTCCTCACGTAAAAGTACCAAGACATTAGTGTGGGGTTTGTCTACCGTTCAACTTTATGATGGCTTAAATTCTGCAGGGGACACTTTCACTCATGTGTCTGAAATTCTGTCGATCAGTGGGAGTCCATTTTTCCTCAAGAGTCGAAACCAGAGATCGTAGTGATGTTGAACAATGGGTTCGGAAGAGGCTGACATTCTAATTTGGCTCACAGGTGATCTACTGGGTTCAGTCCAATCTATTTCAGGATTTAATTGGCCACAAACCATAGCTTCAGTTGCTGCTACATTACGGGGCGCATTATCATACTCAAACTATTATAGTCTCAGAAATGACCCTCTGCTGTAGTCACTACACAATGGTGTAAAATATGGTTACATCATTCTGCACGTAGCATCATCTTAAGCGCAATAAGAGGATCAGAACCGAACCACGAAAGAGACCTCCATACTGTAGCATCACCTCTTCCGCGTTCGAAGTCACTGAGCTCTCCCGACCGTACCATTCTGCTGTCGGATGGAGTGGCCGAGCGGTTCTAGGCGCTACAGTCTGGAACCGCGCGACCGCTATGGTCACAGGTTCGAATCCTGCCTCGGGCATGGATGTGTGTGATGTCCTTAGGTTAGTTAGGTTTAAGTAGTTCTAAGTTCTAGGGGACTGATGACCTCAGAAGTTAAGT
Organism: Schistocerca serialis cubense; assembly: GCF_023864345.2. Taxonomy (NCBI): domain Eukaryota; kingdom Metazoa; phylum Arthropoda; class Insecta; order Orthoptera; family Acrididae; genus Schistocerca; species Schistocerca serialis. The sequence goes on from NC_064639.1 coordinate 468,468,636, forward strand.
CTCATAGTGCTCAGAGCCATTTGAACCATTCTGCTGGTAGTGCTCTTCTGCAGTTCTCCGCCTCTCTTGACACCTGCTGGTCAGTTCCACATTACGTAGTGGTGTCTGAATACATCTGATCAGATAGTGTACCACACATAAAAGCGCTACCATATAGCGGCCGTTAGAGGACCATAAAGCTTTTGCCTCCCCTGGTGATTCGATAGCTAAGTCTTCATCATCGTACTTTCCCTTTTACCGAGGACACAGCTCGCTCATAATTCTCGCCACGTGTTTTGTCAGAGTCGTTCGAACATTTCCGGAGTCGTTGCCGCAATGGATCACGTCAGCGTTTCCTCGTGCCGTTCTCTTTCGGCAGACACAAGTGCAAGCCAAACAAGAGTGCCGGATCCGGTGCAGCCGCATTAGGGGGCATCAGCGGGAAGAGGCTCGCCTCTGCGCGTGAGCCGGCGTATTTGCCGCCGCGGCCGCCGGACCAGCTCCCCGTGTTTGCCAGCCGGCCGCCATATTGTCGCAGCTGGCGTGCCGCGCGGCCGTTCCCACCAACTATTAGCGACCCCGACAGCGATTAGCACTTTGTCGGTCCCGCAATCACGCCCTGTTTGAGTTCCACACCGCGGCGATTCAGTTCAAACAGCCGGACGGAGCCGAAGGTCCGAGGGCGGCTCTGAAAGTGCGGGCCGATCACCCATATATAGTCTGATAGCAGGCTGGGCAGTTAGGTTAGCATACAAAGGCGATAGAGGCAGATCTGACACTTCTCGAAATTCACGTCGTTGCACTATAGATCCCGTTTTATACCCTACAACAAAGGTAAACAGGAGGAGGAATAGCCAGATCAAGAAATAATAACAGATCTGTATTAACGTTAGAACACTAAAATGGGAAAAATGCTACATCGCTACTAAACGATCATGAAGTTTAGTACTGCACACTTTAGTCAAAGGAAATCATAATTTATAGGCTACACGTTAGCTAATTACAATTTTTGGACCTCCAATGGCATGTTACATATCAAATTAAGCACTAAAAATCCCGTTTATGCCCTACACCAAAAGTAAATTTTACGAGAGCTTAGTAACCTGAGGTTAACAACTGTATTCTAACTCCTAGTTATCGGCAGCTGAAACTTGCAGTTCACTATTTCAAGACCTGACGAATACACGCATGTAATTTTTATATTAAATATTAAAGTGATTCCTTATATTATGGTCCAGTAGGGCTATAGAATTAACGACAAAATTTTATGTAATGTGTATTCAGTATCGTCGAAATACATACATGTACGAATTATTCTCTATTCGTTACGAACGTCATTACCGATGAAGACTTTGCATATGTAATTTATTTTGCTAACCTATCAATTTGTGGGCATAACCTTGTTCGTGAATCAGTCATTTGAATGGGTCCTCTTTCCTGAACAAAGTTTTCTCCTCTATATACTGAGGAACAATACTGTCGTTAATAGCAACAGCTGAAATTGCATAAGCTGAACTTTTCATAGTATTTCAAAAACTGACGCACTGCCTGTGGAGAAATCACGCTATCACATTTCGTAAAATATATTTTGTTGAGAGTCTAAGTTGGTACAATCTTTTTTAAAAAATGACCAGTTCCTGTTTCATCTGAACATCCTGATATATAGTTGTAGTTGTAGTTGTCTAACTTTAACAGAAAAATTTCCACGCAACGCCACAGCACATAGAGCTGACTGGATTTCTCTTGTAACCAGTACTATCATATCTGAGGATTATCCAGGTGAACCGAAACCGATCATTTGATGGCAATTAAAACATCCTAAATGGACAGCAAAATCCCTCATATAAAGGTATCGGGTGGTTATAATTAAAGTGCTGTTACACACGGAAGCCGACTGTGGGCTATAATTATAGTATGGCAGTGAAATTTGGTAGATACGGTAATGCGTTAGTGCGGGACCAGTTTACGCTGTAAAAATAAAATAAAATTGTTCCACTTTTGACCAGCAGGTGCACGTCTGCGCTGAATACAGTGTGTGTGATGTTATGATATCCACGCTGTTCTTTGACAAGCCATGACGTGACTGAAACGAGAAGAGAGATCGTGCGCTGTTAGTGAAACGGTTTTATATGGACGGCAGCAACTATAGCGCTGTGTTGAGAGGCCTGTGGGGCAGCCTGATGTCATTAAACGGTTTGAAAAAAAATGATAACGAAATACGAGAACACGAAATTCGAGAACGCGGGTGTGATTGATGTCACACCTGGAAGAGAAGGGTGTCCTTTCCAGTGGAAGTTACTGACGAGGTTTCTGTCGCTGTAACTGACCATGCATCCCTTACCCTGGGAAGCGCTAATGCTCGTGCAATGCCACCAAAATTATCCATCCCATGGTCAACAATACGGCAAATTTTGATGGCTATTTTACACTGGTATCCGTACAAGATGCAAGCGGTGCAGCAACTGCAACATCAATGATCCGCAGCAAACGTTCTGAATTTGCTCTTCGGTTTCTGGCAGTGATTGAAGTTGATGACGTGTAGGCGGGGAATTCTATGGAGTAACGAGGTACGTTTACACTAAAAAATGCAGTGAACACTCAGAGCTGCCGAATTTGGGGTACTGTTAAATCACGTGTTGTGCACCAAGAGTCGTTGCATTCACCGTAAGAGACTGTGTGGTGTGTATTCACAAACACCTTTGTTCTCAGTCCGCTCTTCTGTGAAGAGAATGCACACAGAGGGCCTGTCAGGTGCACCGTGAAGTCTGGTCGTTATCGAAACCTCCTTGTGCAGCAAGTGATTCTGCTTTGGAAGAGCGCAACTGTGTGACAACCACTGTTTCCATGCAAGATGTGGCAACTCCTCATGTCGCTTGCCCAGCGAAAGATTTGTTTAATCCAGTTTTCAAATGGCTCTGAACACTATGGGGCTTAACATCTGAGGTCATCCTAACTAACCTAAAGACATCACACACGTCCATGCCCGAGGCAGGATTCGAACCTGCGACCGTAATGGTCGCGCGGTTACAGACTGAAGCGCCTAGAACCGCACGGCCACAACGGCCGGTGTAATCCAGTCTTCCACGAACGTGTTGTCTCTAGATATTTTCCAGATGCATGGTCTGCAAGATTACTTGATTTGGATCCATGTGACTTTTGGCTCTGGGATATTTTACCGTAAAAGAACGCGTTTACCAGGGATACGTTCAGTCTCTACCTCATCTGAAGGCCACTATTTCTCAGACTGCACAGGAACTGCTGCGAGCAGAGCTGTTGATCATGCCGTTTTCCGGATGTGGCATCTCGTCGATGCCTCCTGTGCTCATACTGAACAAATTGTGTTAATAATGAAATCAACACTATGCATTTCTCGCTTTTTTTTATATTTTCTGCCCACGTTCAGTTCCTAATCCATTGCATACGGAAACATTTCTACTCGGTTTTTCTTGCATTCACAGCACCAGATTTCCACATAGGAGCATATTAGTGTTTAACGTCCCGTTGACATCGAGGTCAGAACAGACGGAGCATAAGCTCGGATTAGGGAAGGATGGGGAAGGAAACAGGCCATGCCCTTTCACAGGAACCACCCTGGCATTTGCCTGAAGCGATTTAGGGAAATCACGGGAAACGTAGATCTGGATGGTCGTACACAGGTTTGAACCATCGTTCTCCAGAATGAGAGCCCAATGGGATAAATACTGCACCTCGCTCGTGGCGGCCAAAATTGTAACAAATTTTTTTTCAACGTAAATCTATTCCGAATTAACGCATTAGAATATCGCTGCCATGCGATAATGACAAACTTCACTGGACCTCTGTGAGTACCTACACTTTAACTATTTTCCTGCCATATTTACAAGCTGACAAATAAAATATATTTTCTGACAATGTCCTATATTGTATTTGTAAGTTATACGTTTCCCACCCCCTGGGTGTCTCCTACCGTCAGAGTTTGCATATGGCGACGCCTGGGTCTTGAGTTGAGAATGACATTGTTGTCAGCCTGCTTCTACCCACTCCTCTATGGCCTCCACTGACCAAATTGCGTTTGTAGACCGTAATGGTATTACGTTTAGATGCCTAAGGCCATCTTTTGTTATACATCTCTTTCATGTCAATCTGTCGAAGAAAAAGGGGTGGTGACTAACCTTTATACCCTTCAAGCTCAACGTTAATGCTGAATGACATCAAGGTTAAATCTTCCGGAATAGCCCCACCATTGTACCTTATGCATATAGAGGGAGAGGATATAAATGTGAAAATACCGAAGACACAACACATTAGCATGTCTATCACGGTGTAGGAAAACTGTTGGCATTCAAAATAGCTTCCATTTGTCTCGCAATGGATAAATACAGGTCGTGTATGGTTTTCAATGGAATCTTATAAATTTTTTGTGCAAAACAGTGGCGAGTTCAGGTACCGATGATAGAGATGCGCCGGCTGGGGTGGCCGGGCGGTTCTAGGCGCTTCAGTCTGGAACCACGCGACCGCTACGGTCGCAGGTGCGAATTTTGCCTCGGGCAGGGATGTTTGTGATGTCCTTCGGTTAGTTAGGTTTAAGCAGTTCTAAATTCTAGGGGACTGATGACCTCAGATGTTAAGTCCCATAGTGCTCAGAGCCATTTGAACCATTTTTGATAGAGATGGAAAGCGATCATGCATCCTTCTCTCCGAAGTACACCTCAAAGGCTCAATAATATTGACATCCGTTGACTGTGGTGGCCAGGAGAGAGGCGACTATTCATACTCGTGCTGACAAAAGCGGTAGTGGACAATACGATCCGTGTGGACAAGTACCCTGTCGTCTTCGAACATGGCGTCACCACTGGGGAGCATGTACCATGGGACCGACCTGCTCAGCCAAAATGGTCTCAGTATCCTTAGCAGTAATGTTATCTAGCCAAGTAACCATGGGGCCTGTGAAATAATACGTTATGGCTGCCCAAATTATCATCGAACCCCCGTCATCTTTCGCTCTTAGAACGTGAACTCGGTCAGAAGTTGGAACCAGTGTGTGCCAAGACTCATCCGACCAAGTGACTTTCTTCCATTGCTCCATAGTTCAGATTTTATGGCCGCCACGTTTTCCTGTTACGGGAATTTGCATCACCGGTAAGAGTTTGCGTAATTCCGGCTCACCCTGAAATTCCCTGCTTATGGAGCTCCCGCTGAGTTGTTTTGGTGCAACAGGGTTCGCGAATGCGACATTCATTTCCGCAGTGACTCTTGGAGCTCTCATCGTTTTATTTTTCGCCACAATCCTGTTCAGTAACCGTCCGTTACGATCACTCGGCACACACTTTCGTACGCGTTGTGACTTAACGGATTATGTTTTTCCGTTTTCCAAAAAATGGTTGAAATGGCTCTGAGCACTATGGGACTTAACATCTGAGGTCGTCAGTCCCCTAACCTAGCTAACCTAAGGACATGACACACATCCATGCCCGAGGCAGGATTCGAACCTGCGACCGTAGTGGTAGAGCGGTTCCAGACAAGCGCCTAGATACGGTCGGTCATGGCGGCCGGCTTTCAGTTTTCCCTGAGTGCGGTATAAATCTTCGATACGGCGCCTCTTGAAACACCAAACTCTTCCGCTACCTTAGTCAAGAAAGCACTCACCAAATGAGCATCAACAATTTGCCCACGTTCGAATTCACTTAGCTATGATACAACGCAGTTACACCTACAGAGAACACTCTGCTAACCACGACTGGCAAGTGTAACGTATTGAGAACACTGCACAGCTGCTGTTCGTGGTCGCATACAACAGCGCCACCAGCAGGCATGTGCATTTACATTCAAGCATGCATTTCTGGTGGTGTTACCATAGTTTTGTCCAACCCCTATGGTGAGTTTCACGATAGTAGATACATCCTACTACGTTTTCATTCTCTTTACATCTCCGCCTGAAAACTTTTCCATTTACAATGAGATACACATCGACGATATGCGAAACTCAGATCGCTTTGCACTCGCAAAGGGATCTGAAGCATATCTCTTAAAATAAAGTAGTTTTTGGGCATTGAAATTTCAAGTCTTTGTCAGATTGTTCCTTGTTTAAAATAATCTGCGACTGCGCAGACTTTCTCTATGTGGAAATTCGTCGCATTACTATCGGGTTTGCCACAAGATCCTTAAATATTCCAGTGGTCCATCTGACTGTTATCTTCAGGCCACGCATATGTCTTCTTCCTGATGCTATTGTCTACCATAAGGTCCGTTCGTCGAGGAAGGGGGCTCTCTCTAGCCTGGAGTTGATGCACTGATATTTTCATAATTCTCCTAAATAGATAACAGTCTAGGAATAAGAGGCCGGAGAGAGAGGTCGAGTGACCTCTCCAGGACAGCTGCTATTTCCAACACCCATTGCAGAGAAACGTCCGTAATCTCGAATGCACAAAAGCACTGAAAGCGAGAACAGAAAGTGGCCAATGAAAATGCATACTCTCTGCTCCTGATTGTTATTGACTGAACTGCATAAATGTTACATAAGCTAGTGGAGGGTTTTGGGAACTCTCGAAATAGAGGATTCGGTTGCCTGCCGACGTGAGGTATAAAAGTCGACTGCCTCTCTGGCGGAGGGGGTGTTATCACCGTGTATGTTACAAGTGGGAGTTGGGATCTTCAGTGATCTTGAGAGGTTCACAAAGTACGTCCCCGTGCAACAAGTATGGATTTCGTGTTCAGTTTATCGATATTTTAGGCGGGTGGTGCCTTTAAAAGCACGTGGCCGGTGGGCAATGCCCTCACATTCGATCGCGGAACCATTTCTCAGTTAGACGCTAGTGTTCTAGTAAACGAGATGGACTTCGCGAGGTTTAGTAGAATACAATAAAAGGTGCTTCGTTTCTTGAATTCTGGGTGTGATGTTTACGTGTGACTTTCTCCGTATTGACTTTGAACTGTAGTCCTGTTTGATTGAGGTGGTTATAACCACCGGGAGTTACTAGGAGCCGGCCTCTGTGACCGAGCGGTTCTAGGCGCGTCAGTCCGGAACCGTGCTGCTGCTACGGTCGCAGGTTCGAGTCTTGCCTCGGGCATGGATGTGTGTGATGTCCTTAGATAAGTCAGGTTTAAGTAATTCTAAGTCTACGGGACTGATGACCTCAGAAGTTAAGTCCCATAGTGCTTGGAGCCATTTTTTAGTTACTGGTAGCTAGTTAAGGTGAACTTTAGAACTGTCTCCGGTGAACATATTCCAGTCCAGTGGCCGTATATTGGAATTTGTCCTACGAGTAGTTATAGAGCTACTGGGCTTTCAGTCATTCAAAATGAAGATAACAAACGTTATTAACTCTTCGATGTGTGTCAGTACAAGGGGTTAACCCAGTCTTGCTGTTAAATGTTTCCGATCAATTTGTGGAGCAGTAAGTCGCCCATTTCTGTCTCGCACGTGACACATCGGCAGAAGTCCTTGCTTCTGACCGCCGCCTCTAGTGTAAAAAAAATGTCGTGTGACTAGGGCCTCCCATCGGGGAGACCGTTCGCCGGGTGCAAGCCTTTCGATTTGGCGCCATTTCGGCGAGTTGCGCGTCGATGGGAATGAAATGATGATGCTTAGGACAACACAACACCCAGTCCCTGTGCGGAGAAAATCTCCAACCCAGCCGGGAATCGAACCCGGGCCCTTAGGATTGACATTCTGTCGCGCTGACCACTCAGCTGCCGCGGGCGGACACCTATAGTGTGAATCTGCACAACGCCACGGAACATCAGAGAGACGAATAAATTGAACTATTGAGTTAGCTTGTTAGAATTCAGTATCAAATGTGACAAAGGTACTCACATCTTTGATATAAAATTATAATAACAGATGTACGAGGAAGTGCTGAAAAGTAGAGCCTTCGAATTTTTTATGTGAAATTTCTTAAAGATATTTAATTAAAAAGGACGTTATTAACATTCTACCTCTTCATTGTCCATGTCTGCATATTTATTTCTCAACATAGTCACCCTGGTGACGAACAGATTTCTCCCGACGAGAGACGAGTTCGTTCATACTGTGCCTCTAGAAAGTCTCACATCGTTGACGGAGCCATAACCTCACCTCTGTTTGCACTAACGAAGTGAAGTCATCGGAGGTGTTCTTTAAGTTATGGAAATGGGTCAAAATTGGACGGGGCCAAGTCAGACTGCATGGGGGAGAACCGATGACAGCGAACCCAAGGGGTCGGATTTTGCAAACGTCGCAGCGCTCGTGTGTGGTCTGTCATTGTCTTGGTGAAGCAGAGGGCGTCTCATGTGTGGACCAACTCTTGGAAGTCACGTGCAATAACTACTCCCAGGCCGGCCAGAGTGGCCGAGCGGTTCTAGGCGCTACAGTCTGGAACCGCGCGACCGCTACGGTCGCAGGTTCGAATCCTGCCTCGGGCATGGGTGTGTGTGATGTCCTTAGGTTAGTTAGGTTTAAGTAGTTCTAAGTTCTAGGGGACTGATGACCTTAGAAGTTAAGTCCCATAGTGCTCAGAGCCATTTGAACTACTCACAGACAGCAGTTAGCAGCACTATAGTCGGAGCCACGAATGATGGCGGTCCTTGTTCTGCGCACTTACCACGCGTTCAATAATACGCTAAGCGCTCTGCTGTGAATGTTGAATGCAATGCGAGCATTATACGGTGTCGTACTGAGTTACTGAGTGACTTGTTGCGAGTTGTCACGGCTGATGGTATTGGTGATCGACAAATTCTATACAAGCCAGCGAGAGACGTAATTTGTGGGATAAATGCTTTCATCAGGCACAGAGCACGTATATGCCTGTATTCCAGCCGTCGCTTGGAACCGGCAACAATGCAGTCCCTATCCTTGGCTAGACAAGGCCGAACCACCTTCGTTCGTGGATCGGACTACAGCAGCGGAACGCATATAAAGCGTGTCGGAGGTACGCGGAAAACAGGGCAGTCGTGATCGTAAGGCGGGAACGGAGCGACTTATCTGACGTCCAAAAGGGGAATGTTCATTGGCCTTCCGGCAAAGGATGTAAGCCTGTTCGAACCGGCGAAGTTTGTTAACTGTTAGGGTGTCACCGTGGTTAAAGTTTGCCGTGCACGGAAAAATGGTGCTGTCCAAAACCAGCGCTGAAAGAGCTGTGGTGTACCACGGCTGATAGAAGACACAGGTGAACAATAGCTACTGAGATGTGTACGGGCGAACAGACGTGCAACTGTTGAACAACCGACGGCCCAGGTATACTAAGGAGCTACCAACAGTGCCTCTTCAACAAACGTTCACAGAACGATGCTGCATATCGGCCTCCACAGCAGGCGCCTGGTTTATGCGTCCATCCTGGCTGCTTTTCATCGGCGGCGACGGCTGGAATTAGCACCCCGGCACCTCAACTCGACATCCACTGACTGGCGACAGGTGCCTTTTCATGTGACAGATGGCCGTTGGTGCATACCTCTCGAAACGTCTGAAAGCAAACACCCTGCAACAATCGCCTGAAGGGTCCAGGGCAGCGGAAGGAGCATTGTGGTGGCATTCTCTGAGTGACCGCGTCTTCCTGGGAGGTACAATGGATCAGCAAAAGTATGCATCTATCCTTGTGGACCATGTACACCCCTCTACACAATTTGTTTTACCTCGGCAAAATGCCACCTACCAGCAGGACAACGCAGCGTGCCAGCTCGCAGTGTACGAGTGTTGATTCAAGAGCACCAGGATGGGTTTACTGTAAATCGCTGGTCACCGCGGGTAGAAATGCAGTCAAGAATCCGTGGGGCCACCTCGATCGAGCAGTTCGCGCCATGTATCGCCCACCGAGATACCTAACGCAGCTTATCACGTTACTGGAGTCGGCATGGCTCCACATCCCTACCGGTACCTTCCAGAACCCCACTGACTCTATTCCTGCAAGTCTCACAGCGATCTGTGCTGCTGAAGGTGGTTATTCAGGCTTTGACAGCATTAATGCGACTGGACAGTGTATTTTCTCTACGCAAAGTCATGTTACTGGTTACAATTCGGAGCCCTCTAGCGGTGGAGGCTGCAAATATGTAGACCTGACTAACAATAACGCAGAATGTTAATAACATTTCTTTTATTTAAAATGCTTTAAAAACCTGGAGCCATCACTATTCAGCACGTCCTCGTAGCCTTTGCCAATGTAAATTGGTGTTATTTTTAATTTCCAAAAACATTAGTAAACGCAATAGCAAAATCGATATTCAAAATGTAGTACACACTTCAAAAAAAGTTTTGCATCATCTTGGTTCCGAGAGTTCCGGAACCTGTACAGAAATTTGGAATATAGATCAACATAAACAACATTTCCACCCTTTTTATTGCTTATGAAAACCACAGATTGCATGTTGTACCACCATACAGCGAGACCTTCAGAGGCGGTAGTCCAGATTACTGTACACACCATTACTTCTAATACCCACTAGCACGTCATTTTGCATTGATTCATGCCTGTATTCATCGTGGCATACTGTCCACAATTTCATCAAGGCACTGTTGGTCCAGATTCGGCGTGGATACCTCAGAATGGTTGGTGAGTCGCGTAGTCCATAAACAGCCCTTTTGAATCTATCCGAGGCATGTTCGATAGGGTTCGTGTATGGAGAACATGCTGGCCACTCTAGTTGACCGATGTCGTCATCCTGAAGGAAGTCATTCACAAGATGTGCGCAATGGGGGCGCCAATTGTCGTCCATGAAGACGAATGTCTCGCCAATATGCTGCCGAAATGGTTGCACTATCGGCCGGAGGATTACATTCATGTATCGTACAGCCGTTACGGCGCCTTCCTTGACCACCAGCGGTGAACGTCGGCCCCACATAATGCCACCCTGAAACAGCAGGGAACCTCCACCTTGCTGCACTCGCTGGACAGTGTGTCAAAGGCGTTCAGCCTAGCCGGGTTGTCTCCAAACACGTCTCCGACGATTGTCTGGTCGAAGGCATATTCGACACCCATCGATGCAGAGAACGTGATGCCAATCCTGAGCTACCCATTCGGCATGTTGTTGGGCCCATCTGTACCGCGCTGCATGGTGTCGTGGTTGCAAAGATGGACCTCGCCATGGACGTCGGGAGTGAAGTTGCGCATCATGCAGCTAATTGTGCACAGTTTGAGTCGTAACACGACGTCCTGTGGCTGGACGAAAAGCATTACTCAACATGGTGGCGTTGCTGTCAGGGTTCCTCCGAGCCATAATCCGTAGGTAGCGGTCATCCACTGCAGTAGTAGCCCTTGGGCGGCCTGAGCGAGGCATGTCATCGACAGTTCCTGTCTCTCTGTATCTCCTCGATGTCCGAACAACATCGCCTTGGTTTACTCCGAGACGCCTGGATGCTTCTCTTGTTGAAAACCGTTCCTGGCACAAAGTAACAATGCGGACGCGGTCGAACCACGGTATTGACATGGCTGAACTAGGCATTTTTGAACTACAGACAACACGAGCCGTGTACCTCCTGCTTGGTGGAAGGAGTGTAACTGATCGGCTGTCAGACCCCCTCCGTCTAATAGGCGATGCTCATGCAAGGTTGTTTATATCTCTCAACAGTAAGAGGAGCTGTGTCTGTGATTCAATATCCACAGTCAACGTCTATCTTTAGGAGTTCTGGGACCCGGGGTGATGCAAAACTTTTTTTGATGTGTGTGGAAGTAAGTGTGAAAGAGTGCAGCGCTGGGATAAAAACGGCAAAGCGTAACGGTCGAGTCTTTGCTGTTCCACCTGTATATCAAAGAAACAACTTCGTCAAAGAAAATTTGAGAAATAGGATTAAAATTCTGATTGTCACTGATAAGATTCGCTTGTGATATTGCTATTATTAGTGACAGTTTGGAAGAATTCCCGACTTATGACTTGAACAAACAGTGCAGTAAGCACAGAATATTGAGTGACAGTAGACCAAAGAAATATGAAAGAAATGAGGCGTAGGAGAAATGATATTAGCGATAATTTTAACATCAAAATTGGGGTACACGTAACAGACGAAGTGAAGAAATTAGGAAGAATAATAACACATCGGACAGAAGCTGGGAAAACTGCAGAAGAAGAGAATTCAAGCATTCGAGACGTGGTGTCACAGAAGGATGCAGAAAATCAAGTCCGCTGAAGAGACAAGAAATGAGGTTTTCTGTATAATTTGTGAGGGAAGGAATATATGGGAAACAATGACGAATGTACAGGATGGCAGGGCATGTCTTTAAGCCTTCAAACAATAACTTCCGAGGGATTAGCGGGATCCTCAGATTGGACTGTAGGTGAGGACGGAGATGCGAATATATCCAATTGATGACGTTGGGTATAAGAGCTATTCTGAGGATAGTTGTGTGCCGCATCAAACCAATCAGAACATTCAGAGTGCTGAACGAGGATTACGTTCCAACTGACAGCTTCGTTCTCCAGTGGTTTTCATCTACAAACTAGATAGTCGCTCTCATACGATGCTGCGACAGTTGCAACTCTCTTATAAATGATTGTTCACTTTGACTCTGCATCAAGAGTAGGCTTATTATACGAGTGCAAGGTAAAAGGTATCGTAGCTAAACACTACTCTTACCTTCCCGAAATAGACCCCTTTTATCGATCTGTACATTTTTTCGAACATTTTGCAAATGAGTAATTTCAACCGCTTCCATGTGATTCTATGAGGTCTGCAAAATACCATCTATGGCTACCACAACATTTTCCAACAACATAAATTATCCAGAAAGTGAGCACTGAACTGCAGTCTATCTGAAATTCCTTAGTTCCTATATTAAAGGCATACGCAGTTCATTCGTCCCAATAGCATACGATGTGTAAGAGGTTGCTTCATTGCAACAGGAAGGTGAACAGTGTTCGTCAGGAACAACCGTCCCTTGGGCCATGTTGAACATACGATCTCAGGAAGACTTACCTCTACTTCAATTAAAAACAGACTTGTTTGCAATCTATTCGCTTACTAATAGCGCGTTTGGCCTTCGTGAAGCATCTCCAGATTGTCCTAACATTTTCCTTTACAACAATTAAAAAACCATAAAACGGCTCTATGGTAGGTTGAAGCATGCATCGAATCAGATGCACCTGCAGACATCTGATTCGATGCATACTTCGATCTAGCACAGAGCCGTTTTATGGTTTCTTTTTAAATGCTGTAAAAGGAAAATTTTTAAGATAATCTGAAACTACGCCACGCGTTGTTAATGAAAGAATAAACTGAAACAGATTGTTTGTAACTCAAGTATTCTACATGCGATTGCTGTACCAGACGGCCTAATGTAGTGGAAATATTTTACGAGCTTTATCGTCTTCTTTTTTTAAACCTGAGTTCACTTTCGTTATGTTAACTAACGCCTTTCACAGAATTTCTCCGTGCTAGCTTACCTTGTCACAGAAGGTTGACATTTATCTCTCTGCATCTGACAATTTCATTAACGTCTGATTGCTCCAGTGACTAACGAGGAGACATAATTGCTAGAACGTGTTAAAAGTAATTCTACCCTGAATGCTGTTAAACTTTCTAATATATGCTGTGGAGTCAGTTGGGAATGAATTCCCGTTGCGGCCTCATTTATATCTTGAATATTGATCATTTCTGTTTCTCGGAACGGACAGCGGGTCGGACGTGGCAAGTCCAAAGGACGTAAAAAGCCTTGTCCAAATTCAGTAGTCGAAACAGCTCACCTATGATAGCAGGTAAGTAAAGAAATCTTCATTGTAGCAACAATACAAAACTGAACAGTTGAAAACTTGCAGTACTGATTCTCCGAGTGTGTAACATACTAGTCAGCAAGTCTGTAAAAGCTACTCATTGGTAAGATACGACATACAGAGCTTTTTGAGATATATGGTTGTATTGAGAGAGACAGTTTTGGAATTGTGGGCTGAAAGATATGGTGAATTTTCCAGATGGTTTTATCCAGAATCCCCATTGCATTCAACGCCCTGAACATCATCTGCTTTAATTCGACTGTATTTCATTAGCCTTGTTTTACTCTTATCGATGATCTTATAACATCTTTTCAAGACACTATCAGTTCCGTTAAACTATATTCCTAAACCTGTTCTTTCTCTGACAGAATTACAGCGCCATCGGTTATCCTCATGGAATTAATTTTGTGACCTTGGGAATTAATTCAATTTCCATATTTATTTTTTTCTTTTTCTGCTTGCTCAGTGTAGAGATTGAATAACTGGGGGGATAAGATGCAGTCCTGTGTCATTCCTTTCTCAATTAGAGCATCTCATTCATACACTTGAGCTCTTATAACGGCAGTCTCGTTCACGCACAATTACAGAAAACTTTTCACTCCCCGTATTTTATGCCTCATACCTCAAGAATATCAAACTGTGCGTCCAGTCATGTTGTGAAAAGCTTTCTCTGCATCTTAAAATGTTATTAAAGTAGGTTTGCCTTTCTTCAGTCAATCTTCTAACGCAAGTTATGCGGCCAGTTTTGTATGTTCCTTCATTTTTAAGGAACCCAAATATTTCTGTGAGAACGGCTTCTCCGGCCGGGGTGGGCGAGCGGTTCTAGGCGCTACAGTCTGGAACCGCGCGACCGCTGCGGTCGCAGGTTCGAATCCTGCCTCGGGCATGGATGTGTGTGATGTCCTTAGATTAGTTAGGTTTAAGTAGTTCTAAGTTCTAGGCGACTGATGACCTCAGCAGTTAAATCCCATAGTGCTCAGAACCATTTGAACCATTCAGATCGGCTTCTGCTAGTGTTCTTGAGAAACCAGAGATAAAGTACAGGGACCTAAATCTGTAGATTATACAGTGGAAGGTCCTTCTTCTTTCCTGCACGTTTGTGTCATTCACCTGCCGTGTGTAAATGCTGCGTCTTAAATATGTCTATTTTGTGCGGAAGCACTGACACATGCGTGTGTGATATAGTCCTGTGTTTATTCTGTTGATCAAAGGAGAGCGTGGGAGCTGCGATCGACAGATTTATACTATTCCTTCCAATACATCAAGGTTTGTATCACATCGGACTTCCCGTTAGAAGAAAGAACTACCAGCAAATACTGCTTCGTACGCTCACGTCATTAGCCCACGGTGAAGATGTCCAGGACTTAAATCGGGGCACTGACATATTGACACAGTGTCTGGCGACCTGGGAATCTATGGCAACATGTCTCCGTTACTCGTCCAACGAATGTGTATGATGCTAATCTCTTTCACCTCCTTCTTTCATTGGATTTCTTACGGGTTATCATCTAACTATCAGTGGTCTGCAAACGATGTGCAGTAGATTTACTTCTGTCTTATCCTGCGCAAGTTCCTTTCATGTGATGAAACATTAGTAATGTAAATGGGCTGGACGAGTTCTTCGCGTCAAAGGCACGTAATTTCTACAGTCGCGGAATCGAAAAGTTACCTCAGCGTTGACAGACTATTGTAAATGGTGAAGGTGAATATATCATTGGTGAATAAAGTCTCTGTTCTGCGTATCTGTTGTGTTTATTATGGCTGTGGAAAAACTCTACGTTTTAGTGTACCAACCCATTACAACAATGCAACTTAGAGGCTTGGCTAGCATCGGCATTTACGCTCAGATCACACTTTTCTCTCCTTGTTTTAAAATTTTTGTCCATGCCCTATAATTATCGAATACTTTTTACGGTGTCCTTTGGCCGCGAGATTTTGTCTTGCATAGCGCCTTTCTCAATGTGTAAAGAGAATACTCTGCACGGCGTTCGTAATGGACTGTCTGCAGGCACTTACACGAGCGCACTTTTTCAGACAGCTCGTTCGGTCCGAGATAGGTGTCGGTGCTCGGGAAGCGACCCTTTGCCCCCCGCGCGAGCTGTGTAATGGCTGTGTGTGGTGTGTGACTCGATTAACGAGGGAGGCCGGGAGAAAGTGAAAACGGAGAAGCGTCCGTGGGAGGCAAGGGGGGTAGGGAGGGGAGGGAGACACGGTCTGTAACGAGCGACTTGTAGGTAGCGCCCAGCGCCAGCGGCACCGCACAGCAGCGCCGCGGAGCGCTCCTCTTATTGCGCCTTTAATTGGCCCCGAGTTATTGGTGTCCCAGCCTGACCTCCACTCACTCTGCTTCGTGTGTGTGTGTGTGTGTGTGTGTGTGTGTGTGTGTGTGTGTTAGGCCGCAGGGCAAGCGGAGTGCACTCACTATCTTCATCTTTTCTAAACTTAAGCTAATACGTTTCTGCAGGTGTCGGACAAAAAATACGGAAACACAGCGAGAAATGCAACGTTAAACATTAATTCAGACGCTAGCCAAGCTTTCAGGTTGCGTCGTTGCATTTGATCACGAACGGTGCTTGTGTAATGTCCTCAGTACTTTGCAATTCTCTGCCGTGGTCACAAGTGTGTTCTGTGTGTAGTTGTGAGTGCATTGTATCGGAGCTACGTGAATTCTAACATGGCTAAATTGGTGGTGTTCGTATTGTGGGGCTTCCGTAACCACTGTGGCCGAAATGCTTTGTGTTTCAAGAGGCACGGTCTCGAATATTTATTCCGTATACAGAGAAATCGGCCGGAAGTATATTTTGAGTCGTCGTGACGGATAGTCATTGAAGAGGATTGTGATGAAACATAAGAGGACGGCAGCCGTTAAAGTCACTGCAGAACTGAATCTCTCGCTCGTGAACCCCGTCAGCTCCAAAACAACAAGAAGGGAGTTCCAGACGCAAGGAAGTGTAGCTGGAACTGGAACTACAAAACCATTCATCAGTGGTGAAAATGCACGTAACAGGAAATCGTGATGTCGAAGCCATAAAAAATGGATTGTGCAGAAATGGAACAAAGTCATTTGCTTGGAAGAGTCTTGTTGCTTACATTTTTTCGTGGAGTTTACGTCCGAAGAGTGAAACATCTTGGCGGTTCGGTGATGATTTGGGCAAACAGATCGTGGTATACCTTGGGCCCCCTACTTACTCTGTAAGGTCAGATTATTGCCAAATATTATCACTAGTCTGCATTTTAAAACTTTTTGTCAGATGATTTATTCAGATGGCTCAAATGGCCCTGAGCACTATGGGACTTTACATCTGAGGTCATCAGTCCGCTAGAACTTAGAACTATTTAAACCTAACTAACCTAAGGACATCACACACATTCATGCCCGAGGCAGGATTCGAACCTGCGACCGTAGCGGTCGCGCGGTTCCAGACGATGATTTATTGAAAGCAGGTGTCTTCGAATAAATTTTTTATGCTGACTCTAGAAATAACTACCGTCTTCGTCTATCACGTCAGGATTATACACAAAATAAGAGTAATACTTTGACGATTTTTCACTTCTGAGCCCACAAATACATTCTAACGCCATTTCACGTAAGGCGGGTTTTTAATCAAAACACATTTCAGGAATAAAATACATTTAAAAATACTCCTCAGAACCTCCATAATTTATTTCGTAAGCATCTCGTATAAGATCAAGAAGCCAACAGTATTCCATTAATTTTTAAATTTCTCTTCTTTGACTTCCTTGCAGAGCCATGTATATGATTACTGTCCCTTTTCAACATCCAACAGTAGTCGGTCATCATAGCTGCATTCTACTTCCCATGGCACCTCCTTAATATCTTGCTGAAACCGTTCATTCTGCTCCTCAAACGACGTCACAAATTTTCCGGAAAGTAGTCGATATGTGAGAGTAGAAAGTGGACTTTCACACTCACATTACAACCCACCTGCAACTTTTTTCAGAAATGGCCTTGTGATTAGGATCTCTGTTAGTCCATAGAATGTTCTTAGTAACTGATCGGAAGGCGGTCATGGACTTTTTTCTCTTTTCTTCAGTGTCCTCTCAGAATCTCCATCCTTCATGAATTTCTTTACTTGAGGTCTAAAAAGAATTCCAGCTTTCAATCTGTTCGTGTGATGAAGGGAAATTTCTGGGAGAGGTATTTCATGCAGGGTCCATCCTTTCGTAGAGCCTTTACAAATTACTTCATCAAGCACAATTTTATTTGAAGGTGGAAGGAAGACTTTTTTTTCTCTACATGCGGTTCGTGTAGGGTATTTTTAATTAAAGGCACAAAATTTCTCCGCTCTGACCAAACTCTCACACTCCGATGTCTTTGCCTTAACCGTCTTTCCCATTCGCATAGAAACAAAGACATTTTTGTGAACCAAGCTTGTTATCCTAATAGTAGCCCGATATCTTTGAAGTCACCGTACATAAGCGAAGTGTGTTCCTTATACTGGATACTTGGTAAGAGTGTCTTTATGTTGTCGTACGTCGCTTTCAATGGGCCACAAGATTGGACCTATACACGTTTCCATTATGCAGAAACACACCTTTCAGTCTCCTCATTTACGAATCTAGAGAAGTCTCAACTGCAGGATCATTTTCAATGCCACGGAAGTGCATTAAATCGTTTACGTTATTGCAGTAAAACAAGGATTCGTTCTATCAGAATAAATGAACTTATTCTTTCTCTCTATATCTGTACCATGAGTAATGTTTTCCTCATTCCAGAAGATTTTTACTTTTTAACCGGGAAACAAGTAGTTCCGCAGATTACTTAGGCAAATTGAAAGCTCGTGCGAGAGCACTGAGTTAAGTCACATTCACGCTGGTAGACATCACTATGGTCATTTTCTTCATCATCTTCTGCCACGTTCTCTACAACAGCTGTAGGAAGAGGAGCAAGCCTGTGAGACAAGCGACACTTTCGGCGCCACACAATAAACACTAACATCAACAGGTGTAACAACCTATAGGTATACAGGGTCGTATTGTGAAATGTTCCTCCAACAATACGCATAACCTAGTGGCACTGCAATGTATCTTTGAAGTCAAATTGTGGCAAAGCTGTACGTGATAGCAAGAAACTGAAAACGGATTTGGAATGAGGGTAAAAAGTTGAGGTAGTATCACATATTAGTTTTCAGTCATCTAGTACCTTGCAGACTAGTGTTATGTGACCATTATGGCTGATCAAGTCCATCGCATGTTAAATCTTTGTAGTGCAATGGTGCTGCTGTGTTCCAAGACGACTGGGCCCCTGTTAGCGCAGCTCGCGTCGCCCAAGACTGGTCTTTGAGCTCGAAGATAACCTGTCACATCTCCCTCGGGCGCCACAGTCACCAGGTCTCACTATTATTGAGTCTCTGTATTCTACTTTGCGTAAGGGCTATCCATCTCCATCATCGTTATCGGAACTTGCCACTATTTTGCAGGAAGAATAGTATAAAATTCCCTTGCAAATCATACCCGATCTTATTTTATGCTTTTCGAGATGACTTGAAACTATTTTGAGTGCCAGCAGTATTCCTACAGCGTATTAGGAGTTGTAACGTGTTTGAGGAGTTTCTGTATTTTTGTCCATCCCTTTTACTTCCCTTATAAAATATTGCCCCGAAATTTACTGTGACAGTAACATTATGTAAGAAGTCTTCTAAGTGTCCGACACCCATCAGTTGAGGATTGAAATTCACTGGACTCTTCATCAGGAGTGAAAGAATCTGTTGTCACTGCCATGTAGATACTTGCTGCGATCTGCCGATGACGTCAGCAAGTCATGTTTGTAGTGACGGAATTAGGGTAATTGCGGTGTAGGTGTTCCTGTTCTCTCCCCTCTTCTTTTCGTAGCGGATGTGTCTCTTTTGTTATTCGACTTTAAAATTATGTAAAATATACACAGTTCAGTCATCCATTCATGTACGATACTACTCAAAACAAGAGACAACCCACAAACACGCGCTTGTGACATTAACGCAATTCCTGTTTCATTACTTCATTGTTGATCAATATAAATCCGTAAGGAACAAAATGACAGACCTGAGGTACGCTCCATACAAATTAGTAGCGTTGGATCTCTTCTAATAACAATAGCGCCTCCATGTAGTAGTCGCAAACAGGTAACAAGCATCCCCATACAAAGGAGGAGCAGGTATTGTAAAACTTACAGTATCCAGTAAGATCTTCTTCCTTTTTTCCACTCCTGCTTCGACCCCCGCTTCATCTTTTCTTTTGATCTTCCTCATTTATTTCACCCGTCATAAAACTGCGCCCGAAGACACGCGGCAGGGCTGACACATCACAGTTACGCCACTGCTTGTTTGCTGAACGTGAAAGGAGAAAGGTGGTCCACTCCGATGCCAACTCGCAGCACATCCCTTCCGATGTTATAAAGTGTGAGGGCTGCTTAGTTCGCACTTAATCGTACCATATTCGAGACAGTTTCCGCTTACAGTTGACATGAGTAAACGTAATGCGATCTACACAGTTCTTTCAGGGTACCATGATCGGTAACCATTTCTAAGGTTTTCAGGCCTTTATTATCCACCGGAGCATTACATGGCCAAAGGCCAACTGACTGTTCCACTTCCATACGGTACGTGGTCGTTTGATGACCTATGACGCCATTAGATATTTTAGTGATCTCACACGCAGAATATACTGTTGACAGACAACTATTACCAACAATAAACTCTCATACAATACTACATAACGTGTCCCTGTCTCCCATGAGACGTCAGGCCGTAATTATTCGGTGTTCCTGATTGTACTGATTTCGTGTTTGTAGCATACAGCTATTCAGAAAAAACTGTATCAGATTAATAATTCTATTCAAAGATATTCAGTTACTCGAGAAGTAGCACTGTAGTTAAGACTACCCTTAACCCGTAGATTCCCCCCCCCCCTCCCCCCCCCTCCCGCTGCCTCTATCTCTATCCGCATTTAGCTCAAAAATGTTCAAATGTGTGTGAAATCTGATGGGACTTAACTGCTAAGGTCATCAGTCCCTAAGCTTACACACTACTAAACCGAAATTATCCTAAGGACAAACACACACACACACACCCGTGCCCAAGGGACGACTCGAGTCCGCAGCTCGTGGTCGTGCGGTAGCGTTCTCGCTTGCCGCGCCCGGGTTCCCGGGTTCGATTCACAGCGGGGTCAGGGATTTTCTCTGCCTCGTGATGACTGGGTGTTGTGTGATATCCTTAGGTTAGTTAGGTTTAAGTAGTTCTAAGTTATAGGGGACTGCTGACCATAGATGTTAAGTCCCATAGTGCTCAGAGCCATTTGAACCATTCTGGAGGACTCGAACCTCCGCCGGGACCAGCCGTACAGTCCATGACTGCAGCGCCTTAGACCGCTCTGCTAATCCCGCGCGGCCATTTAGCTCGATGAAAGAATAAGAAATCCTAGGAGCATGCATTTTAAACCCTGTGATTTTGAATTCAGTCTTGGGATTGAGGAATACCACACTTGAAGTTAGAAGAATTGTTCGTTCATTACTTATTTAATTAACCTGATGGGGGTAAGAACATTCAGGCCATCTCTAACATCGGATGACGATTCCACACATACATTACTTTTTTCTTGTATATCATAGTTATCTAAAAAATAAAAGCATTTTAGTATGGCAGATAGTAATAACAAAGTATTAGGACCGAGTGGTTAGCGCACTGGACTCGCATCCGGGAGGACGACGGTTCGAACCCGCGTCTGGCCATCCTGATTTAGGTTGCCGTGATTTCCCTAAATCGCTTCACGCAAATGCCGGGATGGTACCATTGAAAGGGCACGGTAGACTTCCTTCTCTAATTCTATGGGACCTATGACCTCTCTGTTTGGTCCCCTCCCCCAAATCAACCCAAGTATTAGGATAACTAAAATTGATTTGAACGTATGTAGAGAGGATGTGAATATATACTACTGACGAGCAACTAATAGAGTTAATGCTAGCAGTACCACTGCTGCTAATTCTACTGCTGAAGCTATAATAGTAGTCCCAATAATAATAACAATAGTGGTATTGGAATATACAATAATAATATGTTTATGTGTGTACGAAGGCTATTTCTGAGATAGCGAGCTCTGAGGGAAAGAAATTTAGCAGATTGAGTAAGATTTGGTTTGGACAGATGGATGTAATGAGATGTTGAGTGCGTTCGGGGACAAAAGTAGTCGTTGTTGTTGGTTCAGCAGATATGCCATTAACGCTATTTTGAAGCTGTAGATGTTACTTAGTTTTCTGACATAATGAGGGAGGTCATTCCAGAGTGTACTTCCCGCTGCTGGAAAGGGTGTTCAGGAAGCGGTTGGGACGTGGAGTGGGACAGAAAGGGTTTTGTTCTTTGGAAACGAGTATTTCTGCTATGTTGTTCAGACGAGACCGTTAACGTCGAGGAGAGATATCAGGGACAGTGTACGTTGATAAGACGATAGAGAAGAGAGAGTGTACTGAAATCTCGCCGCTTGTCTGCTGTGTAAGACAGTGAAATATGATGAAAAAGTTGGACGTCACAGATATATCGAACGCAGGCGTTCATCACCAGTTTCAGGGGCCGTGAACGTTCCTGATAAAGAACATACAGAATAACATCGCTGTAATCAATAG
The DNA here is from genome assembly GCF_023864345.2 of Schistocerca serialis cubense. NCBI lineage: Eukaryota > Metazoa > Arthropoda > Insecta > Orthoptera > Acrididae > Schistocerca > Schistocerca serialis. Next base: position 468,490,879 of record NC_064639.1, read on the forward strand.
TTAGAAGTATAAGCGTTTGTGTAAGCTATTGCATATTACTGCCATTGTTTCTTTTGCGATTTATTATTAAACTAAAGGACGTATCTTTCGACAAAAAGCAAGTAGACCTATACACTTCACTTTGGGGTATAATGCTAAAAACGATACTTCCGAATGGATAACACGACAGAACATTTCTGCAAACTCATCTACACTCATTTAACATACTCTAATGATATTTCTTACAGTAAACACGTTCTCGTAGTAAAGATAAAGTTTCTGTAAATGTTGTCTAATAATTGCCTGTGTCTCTCTCGCACGCTGCCAGAAGCTTAAAAGGAGGCAGCGCAGGCGCAGCAGTGGCTGTTCGGTAAGTACCGACCGCTCCGGGAACATACTAGAGCTACGTCCACACTATGTTTTTGGAATACTTGTGTTTCAGATTTGCTGTGTTTTACGTGTTTTACTGGATCTGCAACATTATTTCCAGCACCTCTTTGTAGAAGTATGCATTTCAAATACGAGGCCTGTTCAGAAAGTAAGCTCCGATTGATTGCCAAATTGAAACCACAGTGAACATCAGAAATGTTTAATTGTAACAATTAGCTACACCTTTCAGCTACTTCTCTACGTATCGCCGTTCTGACTTAGACTTTTGTCATAGCGTTGTACCAACTTTTCAATGCCGGCCGAAGTGGCCGTGCGGTTAAAGGCGCTGCAGTCTGGAACCGCAAGACCGCTACGGTCGCAGGTTCGAATCCTGCCTCGGGCCTGGATGTTTGTGCTGTTCTTAGGTTAGTTAGGTTTAACTAGTTCTAAGTTCTAGGGGACTAATGACCTCAGCAGTTGAGTCCCATAGTGCTCAGAGCCATTTTTGAACTTTTCAATAGCCTCATCATAGAAGGCAGCCGCCAGTGCTTTCCGCCAATTCTCCACGCTGGCCTACACCTCGTTGTCTGTGTCAAAATGTTGTCTTCAAAGACAGCGGTTCATGTGACCAGAGATGAAACTCAGGGGGAGACAATTGCGGACTGTATTGTGGGTAATCTCACATTTCCATTTGAAAACGATGCAGGAGCATCTTCATTGCCCCTGCAGAATGCGGCTGAGAATTGTCTTGAAGAAGAAACAGCACGACAGTTATGTAATGTTAGCTGCATAGCTTCAGGCGAAATTTCTCACCAGGCCCTCGTACTTGGCGGCAGACACTATTTTCTAGACATCTTTACACGCTCACTGCGAGCTCAGAAATGAGAAGAGCGACGTGATGCTAACTGGGGTTATACTAGAGACACTACCCAACACATCTGTGCAAAGCTTTATCGGATTTTCATAGTCGTTTCCATTTCGCGACCGATCGGAGCTTACTTTCTGAACGCCCCTCGTATTTCTTTCTGTTATTGTGAGGCATAAATGGCGAAATGATCTTTATTGTGGATTTGTTTGGTGTATTTTTTTCTTTTTTTTAATGGAGAGAACCTACCATGTATCCGAGATCGCTAACGCAAGCTTATGTGGTGACACTCGACTAGTAGACACCTAAGTGGAATCCTGATGGTGAAAGTGATGACAGCATCATCATCATTTGGCCAATAAGGGAGGGAGAAGCGGTAGCACCATATTTCTAATCATCAGATGGTGTGCGAGCTCTCAACAGTCTTACGCAGTGACGTCAGATGACACTGTTCACATTAGTCCTGCCTTTAAATGGAAAAGTTAGCCTTGGTAATCCCCTGGATCCTATTATAAGAATAAGCTATCTAACGGCACTGGATTTTACCTTTTCCGTTCTCTTGCTGTTATAATAAAACGGATAGTACACTATGTGGACATTCATTTGCAAAGACCAACACAACTATTTTTAGAATATAACATAAAAGCTGCCAAAATTGAGTTATCAAAAAAGAAGCCTTGCACTAGGTGAGTAACACGCATTCATTATTACTAAAAAGCTAAACTTCTTCCGTACACACCTTGAAGGCCCAACGGTACCGACCGGCCGCTCTGTCATCCTGAGCCCATAGGGGTCACTGGATGCTGATATGGAGGGGCACGTGGTCAGCACACCGCTCTCCCGGCCGTGTGTCAATTTCCGAGACCGGAGTCTCTACTTCTCAATCAGGTAGCTCCCCACTTTGCCTCACAAGGGCTGAGTGCACCCCGCTTACCAACAGCGCTCGGCAGACCGGATGATAACCCATCCAAATTCGTTATTGCTGCAGACTTTTAAAATTAGGTAAAGACGTTTATTAAATTTAGGCGTCATTCTGAGAATGGAAAACTCAACAGACTGGATTTAAAGAAGGTGCTACTGATACAAACAGGATATCTATGTAAGAAGATTTTATGGTGCTTACCACAATAACTTGAGGACAGTAATTTATGGGGGAGTACATTCCATAACTGTGTCAAAGTGATGTACCTGACGAATGCAGATGCTAGCCAAGCCGTAACATTCATTGTCGTGTTTGACGACGAAAGACAGGTATGCAGTACCTTCAATAGATAGCGACTGTGTGGTCGGAACAGTGTTGCGTGTAGTTCTGAGTGCATTACGTAGGAGCTCAGTGGGTTCGACCGTCAGCGAATAGTTATTGCTCGTATGGTGGGTGCGTTCTTAACCTAGGTAGCCCAAGTGTTTGGTGTTTCAAGAGGCACCGTATCGAAGATTTATACTCCGTACAGGGAAAGCGGGGAAACATTATCCGCTGAGTCACAACGCGGATGAACGTATGTGTTTAGTGAACGTGACGGACGGTCATTGAAGAGGAAAAATCAGAAGACGACAGCTGCAAAAGTCACTGAGGAACTCAACTCGCACTCGCGAGCCCTGCCAGCACCAAAGAACACGAAGGGAGCTCCATAAGCAGGGGATTTCAGGGCGAGCTGGAATTACAAAACCAGTTGTCAGCGTTGTAAATGCCTGAAACAGGAAAACGTGGTGCCGTAGCCATTAAACCTGGACTATGGCCCAACGGAATAAAGTAATTTGGCGTGAAGAGTCTTGTGTTCTCGGAGTTATTTCAACTCTTGATGACGATAGCGAGGACAGCTTTCGAAAGCTCGAGTGTTTTATTCGAAACACGCGTATTGTAAACCGAGAAGATTTTTTTGACGGATGAGTCTTGTTTCACACTGTTTCTCGCTTCTGGCCGACCTTGTGACCCAAGAGTAAAACATGGCGGGGTTTCGTTGTCGATTTGGGCAACCATATCACGGTATTGGAAGGACCTCATGATTGCCTGGAAAGTCGCATTACTGGCAAGGATTATGTGACCGTCCCATGGTATAACGTGTGTTCCGCAGTTATGATGCCATGTTGCATGATGATGGGGCACTGTTCACAAAGCTCGCATATTCCAGGTCTGGTTTGCAGGCACGAGGACGTCTCCCTTGGCCACAAGTCATCTTAATATTGTTTATCCTTTGTTATCTCCTTTGGAGAGATGGGTCCCTCCATCGTCCCTACCTGAACTTGTCACTATTTAACAGGAAAAATGGCGCAAGAACCCATAGAAGACCCTGCAGGACCTCTATTTATCTATTCTAGGAGGACTGGAAGCTGTTTTGAATGCCAACGGTTTTCAGACACCGTACAACGAATCGTAATGTGCTGTGTTTTAGATGTTTCCATATTTTTCCCACCCGATGTTTCGTCAGAGAACAGGTCATTGCGGTGTGATTATACCTGCACTTGGTGTCGGACGTTCTACAATAACTAATGACTCGAAGAAATTAAAATTTTTGTGAGTAGCACATTATTTCTGTAAGCGAATTGGAATTGACAGGAGGTTTTAAGTAACTTGGCTGTAAAGAAATATCGCTGGATTGGGTAATGTGACACTCTTAATTAGCTGTAGTTAGCGGTTTCGTCTGAGGATTGTTTTGGTGAGACAGGAGAGTGTCGGCACATATGCTAGGCTGGATGTAAAAATTATTTCCACGCTTGCATTCTTGACAACATTATGGCGAGATCAATTTCATCCCTCTCAATAGATTCAGAGTTGATGATAGTTTCTGTAAAGAATCACCCAGGAAATTTCTGAGTATACATGCAGGGTGGTGAGAAGTAGTCTGACAAGACTGTAAGGGTGTTACAGGGGAGGATGTGCTGAGAACTAATTGTTTAGAAAAAATGCGGTACGTTGCGCCATTTGCGAATTATTTGACATTGAAGTTAACCAGTCAGGTCGTCGTGCTACTAAATTCCAGTAGCTGACAGAGGAGTTGTCACCAAGCATGTTCGTCAATCCAGCGTGTTCCTCAAGCGTGTTCCTCAATCCAACGAAACTTACGTAACTCCAAATTTATCACTTCCAAAAAAAATTCCCATCTTAACCGGTTATGAGCATTTGAACTAGTGGTTACTTACGGATCCACAGATGTGTGTGCATATCTGCATTCTAGCGTGTGCAAGTGCTTGAATTTGCGACCTGATTGGCTAACTTCAACGTTAAATAACTCGGAAGTTGCTGTACGCATCGAATTTTTTTCTTAGCAGTTATTTCTCAACACAACACCCCCCCCCCCCCCCCCAACTGCAACACGCGCGCAAGCTTTTCAGACTGTTTCTGATTGAATTCCACTGAGACTTTGATGATTGTATTTATTGCATCACATATGAGATCACGTCTTCTTTACTGGTGGTAAGATTGCATCAAATTTAGAGATCAGAAATGTATTGCTCATATGAAATGTAGTGTTAAAATTTCTTTAAAAAATTAAATAGAATAAGTTGGAAATTAGTGAGCACAAAACGGATACAAGAGGAAAGAAAACTGTAGAAAATTTTCACCAAAAACAGGAGCAGATTCATGGGTCAGGAGGAGAGACAGCAAGGAACAGGCAACCTGTCACAGAAAGGAGAAATGGAAGGGTATAATTGTAGAGGGAGATAGATATTAATGTAAATATACGTGTAGATTATTATATGTAGGAGAAGGTGAATGGGAATGCAAAGTTAAATACAGTACAGCAGGGGAGGGCGGAACCACACTGCTTCAAGACCGAGCTGTGGCTGAATACTGGGAACAGTTCTTAGCAGTCTTCACTTTTTTGATACTAGTAACTCTAAATAAAAATACGGTTGTTGGTTGTAGTTTGTGTAGCTTTGTTTAGCCAGTACCTTGAACTCGAGTAAACGAAGGAGCGCTTCTGTGACTGGAGTGCAAAAACTGAAGTTAACAACAGGTTAATTTTGTACATTAACATTCATGTCTCACATATCTTTCTATTTTAAGGCTGTGGCTGCTTTATCCGGTTTCGTAATACTATTTTAAGTTTCAGTACTAGACTTTCTCATGGCTGTTAAAGTTAAAAGTGTTTTGTTTGGAGATCGTCGTTATTATTCTGCTACAATTTTTTCGAAAATCTTTTAGAATGCAACATTACATGATACGTGTGACCTGTTCCTATCTTATACATGGGCAGTAAGCTACTTTCGACTCTCCAAATATTAAAAAATATGCTTCCGTTTTCAGCGGATAAGTATGGTGAGTACTTTGACACGCCCTTGAGACAGAACGATGTTTACTTCCTGCTTTCAATGTTTACCCATTTAGTTTAAAGAATTTTACTTTTAATTACTGCTGTTAACAGCAGGCGCACATCAACGTGTTGTTATTAGAAGCGATAGAGATGTCGCATTCAGTTCATGAAAATATCGTTGATTGTAAAAAAAAAAAAAAAAAAAAAATGGTTCAAATGGCTCTGAGCACTATGGGACTTAACTTCTAAGGTCATCAGTCCCCTAGAACTTAGAACCACTTAAACCTAACTAACCTAAGGACAACACACACATCCATGCCCGAGGCAGGATTCGAACCTGCGGCCGTAGCGGCCACGCGGCTCCAGACTGTAGCGCCTTTAACCGCTTGGCCACACCGGCCGGCCGTTGATTGTATTTAGGCACTCGAGTGCCTCGGCAACTGTTCTGAACTTAATAGTAGGACATAATAAGCTGTTTCACTCATGCAGTAGAACAAAATAATGAAATTCTTTTCGGTGTAGCTTTGAACCACAGACAGAAATTAAGGTATAGCCTCTAACTGTAGTCATTAATGAGAGAGCCTCTTAACACTCGGTCCTGCAGCTCCATTACGGTTAACGATAGGAATAATTACGAAACGCATATGCGGCTCATATTTAGCCTCCACAAGATGAAATGAATGGAAAGGTAATATTTGTGATACGTATAATTATTATGATTACTTCTTTTGAAATGAAAATATCAACGAGACGTGTTTTTCAGATACAATGCCCTCATTAAACTCAGGAGCAAATGGATACAAGATTACGTATCTAATTAAAAAAAAGAAAAGTTCTGTCTCTTTCTCTCTCTCTTACGCACGCGCACGCACGCTCGCACTCACGCGCGCACACACACACACACACACACACACACACACACACACATACACACATACACACACACACACACACACACACACACACACACACAGTGTCTCTCTCTCTCTCTTTAACACCTAACACAAACACGCGCAAATTTTGTCACAGAAGATGAATGTCTCATAACTAGATAAGATTTTATGTTTATGAATATCAGAAAATACCCATAAAACAAGGGGAATAACTTTTTCAGAGGAAACTCTAATTCCGTAAAAACTAATATAAAATAGATTGACACGTTAGTGAAGGCGTCATATGAAAGATGTCTAGGAAAAGCGGTATAAGACTTCTGGTGCATTTCTTCTTTTTATCGGCCAAATAGGGATTAAACTTTTGTGAGGGACCATTAATTCAGCATATTATTTTTTTTCTGTTCACTCTCGTACGATCTAAGAAGTAATTTGTCCGCCTAGGATGACTGAAAGTACAAAGCAGCAGGGAAGAGTACTGCGTAAGCGCCAAGAAATGTCACGTCAGAGAAACAAACCACACTCTTGAAATGTTTTCGTTTCAGCAGTGTTGGGGATAACAAAAAAACAAAATCAACTGACAGAAACCAAATCTGCACACTGTATGACGAATAAGGTTTCGTTGCACTGGTGTTTATTATATGCCTCACAGGTGAGATGTACCTCATTAATTACAGGCAAAGGAGTAATTACGAAGCAAAGTAAGCGCTACAGTTACCTTGGCTACACTAAATAGCCTGCTGTTTACTTCCTACTTTTATATTTCTTTTACACGATCACTTAGTTTTTGTTTTGCAGGATAGTAGTATTCTACATCTGTAGCAATAGCTGCCTGTTTAATACCAACAACCTACCTGTCAAACAGAAGGTAGTCTTATTGCTAAGCCGGCAGAAGTGGCCGCGCGGTTCTGGCGCTGCAGTCTGGAACCGCGAGACCGCTACGGTAGCAGGTTCGAATCCTGCCTCGGGCATGGATGTGTGTGATGTCCTTAGGTTAGTTAGGTTTAATTAGTTCTAAGTTCTAGGGGACTAATGACCTCAGCAGTTGAGTCCCATAGTGCTCAGAGCCATTTGAACCATTTTTTTCTTATTGCTACATCTACATCTACATCTACATTGATACTCCGCAAGCCACCCAACGGTGTGTGGCGGAGGGCACTTTACGTGCCACTGTCATTACCTCCCGTTCCTGTTCCAGTCGCGTATGGTTCGCGGGAAGAACGACTGTCTGAAAGCCTCCGTGCGCGCTCTAATCTCTCTAATTTTACATTCGTGATCTCCTCGGGAGGTATAAGTAGGGGGAAGCAATATATTCGATACCTCATCCAGAAACGCACCCTCTCGAAACCTGGCGAGCAAGCTACACCGCGATGCAGAGCGCCTCTCTTGCAGAGTCTGCCACTTGAGTTTATTAAACATCTCCGTAACGCTATCACGGTTGCCAAATAACCCTGTGACGAAACGCGCCGCTCTTCTTTGGATCTTCTCTATCTCCTCCGTCAGACCGATCTGGTACGTATCCCACACTGATGAGCAATACTCAAGTATAGGTCGAACGAGTGTTTTGTAAGCCACCTCCTTTGTTGATGGACTACATTTTCTAAGCACTCTCCCAATGAATCTCAACCTGGTACCCGCCTTACCAAGAATTAATTTTATATGATCATTCCACTTCAAATCGTTCCGCACGCATACTCCCAGATATTTTACAGAAGTAACTGCTACCAGTGTTTGTTCCGCTATCATATAATCATACAATAAAGGATCCTTCTTTCTATGTATTCGCAATACATTACATTTGTCTATGTTAAGGGTCAGTTGCCACTCCATGCGTCAAGTGCCTATCCGCTGCAGATCTTCCTGCATTTCGCTACAATTTTCTAATGCTGCAACTTCTCTGTATACTACAGCATCATCCGCGAAAAGCCGCATGGAACTTCCGACACTATCTACTAAGTCATTTATATATATTGTGAAAAGCAATGGTCCCATAACACTCCCCTGTGGCACGCCAGAGGTTACTTTAACATCTGTAGACGTCTCTCCATTGATGACAACATGCTGCGTTCTGTCTGCTAAAAACTCTTCAATCCAGCCACACAGCTGGTCTGATATTCCGTAGGCTCTTACTTTGTTTATCAGGCGACAGTGCGGAACTGTATCGAACGCCTTCCGGAAGTCTAGAAAAATAGCATCTACCTGGGAGCCTGTATCTAATATTTTCTGGGTCTCATGAACAAATAAGGCGAGTTGGATCTCACACGATCGCTGTTTCCGGAATCCATGTTGATTCCTACATAGTAGATTCTGGGTTTCCAGAAATGACACGATACGCGAGCAAAAAACATGTTCTAAAATTCTACAAGAGATCGACGTAAGAGATATAGGTCTATAGTTTTGCGCATCTGCTCGACGACCCTTCTTGAAGACTGGGACTATCTGTGCTCTTTTCCAATCATTTGGAACCCTCCGTTTCTCTAGAGACTTGCGGTACACGGCTGTTAGAAGGGGGGCAAGTTCTTTCGCGTACTCTGTGTAGAATCGAATTGGTATCCCGTCAGGTCCAGTGGATTTTCCTCTATTGAGTGATTCCAGTTGCTTTTCTATTCCTTGGACACTTATTTCGATGTCAGCCATTTTTTCGTTTGTGCGAGGATTTAAACTGCAGTGCGGTCTTCCTCTGTGAAACAGCTTTGGAAAAAGGTGTTTAGTATTTCAGCTTTACGCGTGTCATCCTCTGTTTCAATGCCATCATCATCCCGTAGTGTCTGGATATGCTGTTTCGAGCCACTTACTGATTTAACGTAAGACCAGAACTTCCTAGGATTTTCTGTCAAGTCGGTACATAGAATTTCACTTTCGAATTCAATGAACGCTTCACGCATAGCCCTCCTTACGCTAACTTTGACATCGTTTAGCTTCTGTTTGTCTCAGAGATTTTGGCTGCGTTTAAACTTGGAGTGGAGCTCTCTTTGCTTTCGCAGTAGTTTCCTAACTTTGTTGTTGTACCACGGTGGGTTTTTCCCGTCCCTCACAGTTTTACTCGGCACGTACCTGTCTAAAACGCATTTTACGATTGCCTTGAACTTTTTCCATAAACACTCAACATTGTCAGTGTCGGAACAGAAATTTTCGTTTTGATCTGTTAGGTAGTCTGAAATCTGCCTTCTATTACTCCTGCTAAACAGATAAACCTTCCTCTCTTTTTTTATATTCCTATTAACTTCCATATTCAGGGATGCTGCAATGGCCTTATGATCACTGATTCCCTGTTCTGTACATACAGAGTCGAAAAGTTCGGGTCTGTTTGTTATCAGTAGGTCCAAGATGTTATCTCCACGAGTCGGTTCTCTGTTTAATTGCTCGAGGTAATTTTCGGATAGTGCACTCAGTATAATGTCACTCGATGCTCTGTCCCTACCACCCGTCCTAAACATCTGAGTGTCCCAGTCTATATCTGGTAAATTGAAATCTCCACCTAAGACTATAACATGCTGAGAAAATTTATGTGAAATGTATTCCAAATTTTCTCTCAGTTGTTCTGCCACTAATGCTGCTGAGTCGGGAGGTCGGTAAAAGGAGGCAATTATTAACCTAGTTCGGTTGTTTAGTGTAACCTCCACCCATAATAATTCACAGGAACTATCCACTTCTACTTCACTACAGGATAAACTACTACTAACAGCGACGAACACTCCACCACCGGTTGCATGCAATCTATCCTTTCTAAACACCGTCTGTACCTTTGTAAAAATTTCGGCAGAATTTATCTCTGGCTTCAGCCAGCTTTCTGTACCTATAACGATTTCAGCTTCGGTGCTTTCTATCAGCGCTTGAAGTTCCGGTACTTTACTAACGCAGCTTCGACAGTTGACAATTACAATACCGATTGCTGCTTGGTCCCCGCATGTCCTGACTTTGCCCCGCACCCGTTGAGGCTGTTGCCCTTTCTGTACTTGCCCAAGGCCATCTAACCTAAAAAACCGCCCAGCCCACGCCACACAACCCCTGCTACCCGTGTAGCCGCATGTTGCGTGTAGAGGACTCCTGACCTATCCAGCGGAACCCGAAACCCCACCACCCTATGGTGCAAGTCGAGGAATCTGCAGCCCACACGGTCGCAGAACCGTCTAGCCTCTGATTCAGACCCTCCACTCGGCTCTGTACCAAAGGTCCGCAGTCAGTCCTGTCGACGATGCTGCAGATGGTGAGCTCTGCTTTCATCCCGCTAGCGAGACTGGCAGTCTTCACCAAATCAGATAGCCGCCGGAAGCCAGGGAGGATTTCCTCCGATCCATAGCGACACACATCATTGGTGCCGACATGAGCGAGCACCTGCAGATGGGTGCACCCTGTACCCTTCATGGCATCCGGAAGGACCCTTTCCACATCTGGAATGACTCCCCCCGGTATGCACACGGAGTGCACATTGGTTTTCTTCCCCTCTCTTGCTGCCATTTCCCTAAGGGGCCCCATTACGCGCCTGACGTTGGAGCTACCAACTACCAGTAAGCCCACCCTCTGCAACTGCCCGGATCTTGCAGACTGAGGGGCAACCTCTGGAACAGGAAAAGCAGCCATGTCAGGCCGAAGATCAGTATCAGCCTGAGACAGAGCCTGAAACCGGTTCGTCAGACAAACTGGACAGGCTTTCCGTTCAGCCCTCCGGAATGTCTTTCGCCCCCTGCCACACCTTGAAACGACCTCCCACTCTACCACAGGTGAGGGATCAGCCTCAATGCGGGCAGTACCCCGGGCAACCACAGTCGTAGTCCGATCAGGGGATGCGTGGGACGAGCTGGCCGTCCCCGACAAACCCCCATCCGGACCCCCACAGTGATGCCCAGTGGCAACAGCCTCAAGCTGTGTGACCGAAGCCAACACTGCCTGAAGCTGGGAGCGAAGGGATGCCAACTCAGCCTGCATCCGAACACAGCAGTTGCAGTCCCTATCCATGCTAAAAACTGTTTTGCAAAGAACGTCTGAACTAATTGATGGAAGGAAGAGGCTTTTTGAGCTTGTGGGGGTTACAGTGTTATAGGTTTAAGTCTGTCAAGAGTTAGATGACACTGTACAACCAACAATTCAATAATCTACTTTCTAGAAATAAATCTACTGCTTAGCTGCATCAAGATTCTACAATCTGCATATAACAATGCACTTTGCACTGTATTTGTACTCAATAGAAAGGGTTCCTAGTAACGGAAGTAGCATACACAGTATCTCCCGAAAAGTAGATACAGGTGAACACGTAGATTCCATCTGAACAACGTCGTCTTTTATGAAGCACGATGTGATTATACGAAATATCTTCGCAGGTATGTAATTAGCTCGATGAATACTCGAGTAAAAGAATGCAGCACGCCATACTAGACGGTGGATTGTGAACGAAACCGAAACTAACACCGAGTGTGCCTTAAGGAAGCGTAGTAGGACCCTTAAACCCTTAACGTTCTCCATATACATAGGCGATTTGTGATATACGATCAGCAGCACTACGAGATTGTTTGCTGGCGACCCTCTTGTCTACAGGGTACTAACGTAGTTGGGCTATCCTAAGGGATTGTAAAAGGACGTGGGCTGGTGTAATGGTTGACACCTCTCTTCAAGCGTAGGTGAATGAAGATAATATCTTTAAGAAAAAGAAAGAGATAGATTTCCGTTACAAGGGTGTAAGTATTTAAGGATATAATGCGAATAAGCGATAGGAAATGAGATGATACATAAAAGTGAATATTACGTGAGACGAAAGGGGTATTAAAGCTTTTGGGAAGGGTCGTCGGAAAATGCACTGCACGTGTAAAGGAAACTGCATGTATGGCTCTACAGCGAAAAATTTTAGATTGCTCCAATGCTGCTAGAATATTAACAGGACAGTATAGCACTGTGCAACAGAATTTAGGGATAACTTTCTAGAAACACAATTGTCTCCCATTGCGACATAAAAGTTGCAAATAAGGCTCAATGATGCCGAAAACCTTTCTCTGTAATGGTGTAAAAGCGTAGCACCTTCAGACGTCACTAAGCTGTCGACGCATGGGGAAAAATGGACAGAACTTAGAAGTTCATGTGAGACATAATGTGGTTTAATTATGTAACACTGACACAAAATTTCACCACAATTCAGTCCAAAGCGACAGTGGACTTGTTAATCGGTGGGAAGATAGTCGCACCAACTCTTACGCACATTTCATACATTATTTTGACGGTTATGCGGTGAAAGTTACAGCTGCTCTCAGCCTTGAAATCACGGTGTTCTCTTGTGGGTGGACGAGGAAAATATTGCTGAGACACCACCGTTGAGAATCTGGCGTAATAGCCTCATAGGGTGGCTTGAAGGGTGTTTGTTAATGACGTCAGCCCTTCCATTGAGGCACTGATTCCAACACATTCACGGTCGAAAACGACAGTTCGAAGGCAGTGCGATGAGCAACATGATGACGACCTTGGCAGTCTTTGAAATTGGTGACACCACACGGACAAAGACCCTCTCAATGTACATCGTGGGCCAGAAGCCCCACTAAACTTCATCACAGCCTTCGAAGTGCAGTACGATCAACGAATAGACGAAGTATGTATGTGATTTAAAGCAACGAAGAATAATTTTGCTTTTTCGGCCTTCCTATTTCGCGTCCTGTTGTAGCGTGATCATGGAGTGGTGTCACATTGACGAATGCGTGATTAAAACGGCGAAGTATCCATCTAAAGGACGCCCCGACCCCTCACCTCTTCCCTATTCGGCAAAGTCCTAGGTGCCTCCCGCACACGTATGTTGATAATTTTAAAAGTGAATGGTTACAGAGACAGTCTGCAAAATGGTCATAGGCTCCTGCAGATAGGCATCCCCATGACAACACTGCGATCCCAACTGCCTGCTTGCTGGCGCATCGGACTACTGTACAGGTTGACTCTTTAAACGTTAGTTTTTAAAATTCTCAATAGAGGTGGTCAGGTGAGACCGGGTTTCTTTGACCTGGTGGGTCTTAGAGGCATCCTTTCAAGTTACATAGAGTGATTTTGAACGGTCCCGTTGTATTCCTAAGGGGTGGTAACAGGTTTATGAGGATGCAGCCCCTTAATGTCCTTCCGAGGGTGTCGCAGTGTCAAAAGTCCTCCTATTGCTCATCGCACTTCGAAATGTCGTTTGTGATTGCGAAATGTGTGAATATCAACGCTTCAGGGAAAGGGGTGGCTTCATTGACTCCCTTTATGCCACACCTTGAGACCTCTTCCCACCGATGCCGAGCGGCGGTGTGTGTGCAATGTTTTCCTCGACCACTCATAAGAAAACCGTGTGATTCCAACATTGGGCGACGCGATTATCATCTCCATCGCAGCGCCCTCAAAAGAAGGGAGTGAAATGGGGGTAAGGCGGAGTATGACGACCTTCCCATCGTGCGACACTCCTCGGTGGAGTTGGGTAGAACTGTGCAGGAATTTGGTGCCAGTGTAAGATCATTAACCCACGTTACAGGTCACATGAACTTCTGAACTGAAACCTTTATTTTCGCGTGTGTCGACACATAGGTATTTGAAACGTCGTCGTGACCGAAGGTGACGTTTGCATCACTACAAGGATATACCCACCTTTGAGTCAAATTTCAATGTTATAGGTCTCAGTGGGAGGCAATTAAAGAGGTTTAAAAAAAGTGATCCTTCAATTCTGTTGCGCTGTATATACATAACCTTGGGTATATTAAATGGCAAAACTTAGAAGAAAGCCGAAGTAATTACTGCGAAACCCTGTTGGGTAAATTTAGAGTTCCTCAATTTGAAAGGAAACCGCGTTACCATTCTACTATCACCACCGCATACGCAGGTGAGCCAAACGATTTTGACCGTTATCCACTGTGAGACTGGTGTTGAGGGTGCCTGAAACGGTGATGAAAGAGTATAAGCCCAGCAGAGACAGATGAGGAATCATTCTAACGACGATACCATCCGCAGATGGGGAACTCCACTGACATAAGCGACTTTGAGAAGGGAGATATAGTTAAGACCCGGCGACTGGGAACGAGCACCACCGAAATAGCTCCTATTGTCTTGAGCACCTAAGAAAAGCAGCGATTGAGGGACAGCATGGACGGTGAATCCATGAGTAGGTGACCTCATCGTGGGCTGTGGACGTCGGAGGTTCGCAAGTTCTGTAAAGCAAGATTGTCATTGTCGGCGATCCTTGAAAGGTCGTCTGTGAGACTACAACGCTGGCGCACGGCGCACGCGCAGCGTTCTGCGCACATTGTCGAACATGAGGATCCGCAGTAGACGGACCCTTGCTTATTCCCACGTTGGTGGAACGAGATTGCCAGCTGCGGTTGCAGTGTTCACGGGATCACAGAGATTGGGCCATAATTGAATGACAAAACTGTCTTCGACACTTGTGTCCGGCTACACCATCTTCTAGACGAATAGTTGCGACACGGACGGAGGCTGGTGAGGCAGTATTAAGTTACGGGAGATACATGCCTGGGTTTCCACGGCACGTGTGGTAGTAATCGTAGGCAGCACGATATATGGAGACTAAGTGAACATCATTGTGGACCTCCTCTGGTCCATCATGATTGATGTCTTCCTCGATGGCAGTGGTATCTTCCAGCAGGATAGCTGTCCTATCATAAGGCCAAAATTGCGTTAAAGTAGTTCGAGGAACATGATACCGAGTTCAGGCTCATGTCTTGGGTAATAAATTCATTTGACCTGAACCCGACGAAACACATATGGGATACTAAAGAGCGCCATCTCCGCACCTAAAAACCATCCGCCCGTAATTTACGTGAATTGTGTGGCCTGGAACGAGACTTTCTGGTGCCACATACGTACTTAAACCTATCAAGGACCTGTCGAATCCATGGCACGCTGCTAAATTGCGCTCCAAAAATAGACGAGCCTGCTACTTGACTGTGGGTCATAATGTTTCAGAATAAAATTCAGTCATCAGCTGGACAGATATATTTATTTCAGTTTCCTGATTTTGACGAATAAATTTGTGATCTTCAGAAGCTTAGTTTTGCTTTACCAGACGTTAGTATCTTCTTCACAGAAGCGTAACGCCATGATACACTCCTGGAAATTGAAATAAGAACGCCGTGAATTCATTGTCCCAGGAAGGGGAAACTTTATTGACACGTTCCTGGGGTCAGATACATCACATGATCACACTGACAGAACCACAGGCACATAGACACAGGCAACAGAGCATGCACAATGTCGGCACTAGTACAGTGTATATCCACCTTTCGCAGCAATGCAGGCTGCTATTCTCCCATGGAGACGATCGTAGAGATTCTGGATGTAGTCCTGTGGAACGGCTTGCCATGCCATTTCCACCTGGCGCCTCAGTTGGACCAGCGTTCGTGCTGGACGTGCAGACCGCGTGAGACGACGCTTCATCCAGTCCCAAACATGCTCAATGGGGGACAGATTCGGAGATCTTGCTGGCCAGGGTAGTTGACTTACACCTTCTAGAGCACGTTGGGTGGCACGGGATACATGCGGACGTGCATTGTCCTGTTGGAACAGTAAGTTCCCTTGCCGGTCTAGGAATGGTAGAACGATGGGTTCGATGACGGTTTGGATGTACCGTGCACTATTCAGTGTCCCCTCGACGATCACCAGTGGTGTACGGCCAGTGTAGGAGATCGCTCCCCACACCATGATGCCGGGTGTTGGCCCTGTGTGCCTCGGTCGTATGCAGTCCTGATTGTGGCGCTCACCTGCACGGCGCCAAACACGCATACGACCATCATTGGCACCAAGGCAGAAGCGACTCTCATCGCTGAAGACGACACGTCTCCATTCGTCCCTCCATTCACGCCTGTCGCGACACCACTGGAGGCGGGCTGCACGATGTTGGGGCGTGAGCGGAAGACGGCCTAACGGTGTGCGGGACCGTAGCCCAGTTTCATGGAGACGGTTGCGAATGGTCCTCGCCGATACCCCAGGAGCAACAGTGTCCCTAATTTGCTGGGAAGTGGCGGTGCGGTCCCCTACGGCACTGCGTAGGATCCTACGGTCTTGGCGTGCATCCGTGCGTCGCTGCGGTCCGGTCCCAGGTCGACGGGCACGTGCACCTTCCGCCGACCACTGGCGACAACATCGATGTACTGCGGAGACCTCACGCCCCACGTGTTGAGCAATTCGGCGGTACGTCCACCCGGCCTCCCGCATGCCCACTATACGCCCTCGCTCAAAGTCCGTCAACTGCACATACGGTTCACGTCCACGCTGTCGCGGCATGCTACCAGTGTTAAAGACTGCGATGGAGCTCCGTATGCCACGGCAAACTGGCTGACACTGACGGCGGCGGTGCACAAATGCTGCGCAGCTAGCGCCATTCGACGGCCAACACCGCGGTTCCTGGTGTGTCCGCTGTGCCGTGCGTGTGATCATTGCTTGTACAGCCCTCTCGCAGTGTCCGGAGCAAGTGTGGTGGGTCTGACACACCGGTGTCAATGTGTTCTTTTTTCCATTTCCAGGAGTGTATATCAAAAAATGCACATATTGTATGAGACTATTGTAAACACAGATCGACAGATTAATAATTTACAATAAATGAATCACACCTATGTACACGTGAATCTGAAGTCACACGAGCACCTGCAGGTTGTAGCAGCAACTTAAAGTTATTGGTCTCCAGCTTTATTGCTTAGCGGGTGGCCTATTTAGTTTTGACATGGAAATTGTCTTCGTAGTTTCAAGCTTTGGTACGATTCCCATTGGCAGAATGTTTTAATAAAACTAAGTAAGTCATTTTTGCGTTATTTTACTGCATTGAAAAAGAAACTCCGGGTGTATTTCATCAAAACCTGGTGGTCAATCGCAGCAGTTGATTCTTCTTTTCTGGTAGAAGTACAAGAAAATTCCGTGTTAAGTGGTCCTTCTTTATGTAGCCTCTAAATTCCCTTTTATTTTGATGCGTATTTAATGACCTCGGAATTTTATAATAATTATAATGCCTGGTCTGGTGTAGATCCTCGCGCATGTGTTAGGTGCTTCCCCCGAGCTTTTTCAGCACACTCTATGGTTGTCCGTTTGACTTTTGGAAATGCGTTTTTTTGATTGTCTCCGTCCTTCTATGTCCATCGTACCCATTTTCCAGAAGCTCTTCATCAGTATGAGAATCACTGTATTCCGTATTGGTGTTATAGAGCTCTTTACATATATATTTCCATTCCGAAGTGCATTCCTGTCGGGTGCCTTATGGAATCCACTCATTATCTGTTAGAATGAGGGTGCCAAAAACACGTCATAACTGCATTCGGTGAACCCTTAAGGGAAGTGCATGTATACCAAGTCTTCAACAGTAACCATATCCATACTACTGCGTATGACTCTTAACATACGACTAACACTGGCAGGAAAATAAAACCCGCGATAGAAGGGACTATTTCGTACGAAAGCCTGAGAGAGAAGAGTAAAGTGCGCTTTAATGTTGTTCATACCAAGTTTCGTGCGTAAACAGAACAAGATTGTTTCCAAACAAGCAACATACAACACACTGTAGACAGTTTCACTTTTCTACTGGTGTTTTCAATTCAATACAGATATCGGGGTAAGAGGTCAAACTAAATGGAATGCCTAACGAGCCACCGTTGGTGACAGATACTTTGTACCGAAGTACTCAAAAAATATCTGTGAACGTATACCGAAATGTTGTCGGTGGCGTTCAGATACACCCTCTACGCAAACAACTGTTAAGCAGCTGCAAGCGCACGTGTCAAATACTTTACGTAGCTTTGAGAAGGTTGAGCCTGCTACACTACCGCCCACTAAAATTGCTACACCACGAAGGTGACGTGCTACAGCCGCGAAATGTAACCGACAAGAAGAAGATGCTGTGATATGCAAATGATTAGCTTTGCAGAGCATTCACACAAGGTTGGCGCCGTTGGCGACACCTACAACGTGCTGACATGAGGAAAGTTTCCAACCGATTTCTCATACACAAACAGCAGTTGACCGGCGTTGCCTGGTGAAACTTTGTTGTGATGCCTCGTGTAAGGAAGAGAAATGCGTACCATCACGTTTCCGACTTTGATAAAAGTCGGACTGTAGCCTATCGCGATTGTGGTTTATCGTATCGCGACATTGCTGCTCGCGTTGGTCGAGATCTAATTACTATTAGCAGAATATTGAATCGGTGGGTTCAGGAGGGTAATACGGAACGCCGTGCTGGATCCCAACGGCCTCGTATCACTAGCAGTCGAGATGACAGGCATCTTATGCGCATGGCTGTAACGGATCGTGCAGCCACATCTCGATCCCTGAGTCAACAGGTGGGGACGTTTGCAAGACAACAACCATCTGCACGAACAGTTCGACGACGTTTGCAGCAGCATGGACTATCAGCTCGGAGACTATGGCTGCGTTTACCCTCGACGCTGCATCACAGACAGGAGCGCCCGCGATGGTGTACTCAACGACGAACCTGGGTGCACGAATGGCAAAAAGTCATTTTTTCGGATGAATCGAGGTTCTGTTTACAGCATCATCATGGTCGCATCCGTGTTTGGCGATATCGTGGTGAACGCACATTGGAAGCGTGTATTCGTCATCGCCATACTGTCGTATCACCCGGCGTGATGGTATGGGATGCCATTGGTTACACGTCTCGGTCACCTCTTGTGCGCATTGACGGCACTTTGAACCGTGGACGTTACATTTCAGATTGTTACGACCCGTGGCTCTACCCTTCATTCGATCCATGCGAAACCCTACGTTTCAGCAGGATAATGCACGACCGCATGTTACAGCTCCTGTACGCGTCTTTCTGGATACAGAAAATGTTCGACTGCTGCCCTGGCCACATATTCTCCAGTTCTCTCACCAACTGAAAACGTCTGTCAATGGTGGCCGAGCAACTGGCTCGTCACAATGCGCCAGTCACTACTTTTGATGAACTGTGGTATCGTGTTGAAGCTGCATGGACATCTGTACCTGTACACGCCATCCAAGCTCTGTTTGACTCAATGTCCAGGCGTATCAAGGCCGTCATTACGGCCAGAGGTGCTTATTCTAGGTACTGATTTCTCAGGATGTATGCACCCAAATTGCGTGAAAATGTAATCACATGTCAGTTGTAGTACAATATATTTGTCCAATGAATACCCATTTATTATCTGCATTTCTTCTTGGTGTAGCAATTTTAATGGCCAGTAGTGTATTTCTAGAGATCACTAGGCCTCAGGGCCCTACTGGCAAGCCTAAAGCGCGACCCCCTTGTGTTGTGTTGCAGAGCCTGGGCTGGACGAACCACGCGTTCCTGCAGTCGCTGGTGCGGTCGCTGGGGCAGGACGAGGTGCCGGCGCCGTGCTGCGCGCCCTCTGCCCTGTCGGACCTGACGCTGCTCTACAACGACAACTCTGTGGTGGTGCTGCGTCGCTTCCCCAAGATGACCGTGCTCTCCTGCTCCTGCCAGTAGCCTGCCCGCATGACAATCTGATGTAGAGGTGGCAGGGGTAGTGACTGAGAAAGCTGTGCAGGGTCGTCTGCCCTGCAGTATACTGCTGCAGCGGTCACAGTTTCACCTGGAGTGTGTGGGCCACATAGCAGACTGGGGGCCACAGTGTCTGATGCGCACATGTGCTCGAATAAACACGATTTATGTGGACCATTACCTCGTTCTAGACTACCCGATATAGTATTTGGTAGCTGAAAAAAAAAAAAAAAGGAAACAGTGTCCAAAGTCATTGCGTTCCGTTGGACCGCTGGAACTACTGAACTGTTCCCAAAGACATCCGGCAACGCCTTCATTTTACTAGAAGAAGTGGAGGATGCTGTCAGGCTATCGAGTTGTGGTGCTGCGTTGTGCTTACTCCGAACAATCGCTACCCTCACTGAGAAGGAAGCTAGGATGAGTGCGCAGAAGATGATACTGTCCTAAGTCACGTCCAGCATAATAAGATTTGAATGAAATACATGTAGGCGTTCACGGAGTGTTTCCAATGGAACAAAACTGTGCTGATGTCAACTACATTTCAGACTTTCCGTAATCCAATCCGAAAGAGCACGTTATCTTTGCCTATCCAATGCAAACAACGAAATACATCTTTTTCCCTCGTTTCTTTCTGTTTCAGTGACAATAATCGTTATTTCCATCAACGTGTTTCAGTGAAACAAAAATACAAATGTTTTCCCAATTTCATTCATCTTAAAAACAATAGAATGTGATAAATGGATGGGTGCCTCCAAATTAAACATCCAATGCATTTACTTCCTACAGGTGTATTAACAAAATGGAGAAAATTAAATAGGTCTTTTGCGATAATTCTATTGAAACAGAATACTTGTGTGATAATATGGCGCTGCATGTGAATACATGACGATATATGGCAAATTTTACAAGATGACTATCTTGAATTTCAGTTCTGTCCTTAGCGGGTTCATGACACACACAGCACTATTCTCTAAAAATATGTCATAATATCGTGACTATCTCTAGACACAGCGAGAGAGCCAGTGTATGTGATTCCGTACATCACTGAAAAGATTGTTAAATACTGGAAGCATACTTTTGTTTTCCACATAACGTGAATTATCTCTGTGTGGTAGAACCTAGTGCAGATACTAACTGACACTGATTAGAACTGCCTGTTCAATAAAACAATAATAGGCAATATAAGAAAAAGTCTTTTGCTCGCAAAGTTATCAACCTTTGATTACTGCAATGTTCCTAGCGAAAAGAACAGACATTAGGTGAACACTTTGATAGTGAAAAATATTCCATGTGTATCTACAGGAGCAGGTTTCGCATAAAATGTCATCTCCCGTGGTCGCGAGTGTCGTTTAGACAACAGGAAAATATCTTCAAAAACTTTGATTCGTGTAAATTTATGATTCATTTGCGACCATAACATGTACCTTCTATGCAACACTAATTATGTGAAGATCATCGATAATAATCTATGTAATCCATTAGTTCTCATGGTCCAGAGCTATTTATTACATAAACATGTAATTCATTTACTGTATTGAAGCATGTTAGTACAAACTGAAATGCGATTGTCAGTGAATACTGACAACGAGTTTGATTACATTTATGTACAGTAGATGTATAGGAGCTACAGTGCCCGCAAATGGTAACTGTTAGAAGTTATTATTAGTTAGTGCATAAAAATTTAGATGACATGTTTAACATTTATGTAATGTTGTATGTCGAAGTTTAATGTATGTTGTTAGATCTTTAATGGTGTCTGTTAGCTTTTTAATATGTTTAACATTTATTGCCGTTTCAATCATGAAAATGTCTCTGAAATGTAATCAAAATGTAAATAGTTAGAGAATATCTTATAATTAGTCAAATAAGTAAAGTTACTTTAGTTTAATATATAATGGAGCTGTCTGGACATCGTCATGTGAAATCGTAGCAGTGACAAGTTTACATAATATATGTTACTCTCCTTGCTAAATTAAGCATACTTGTCTGAACATTTCCTTATGCTGCAGTTAGAACAAAACACTAGCTGAAATTCTAATTCCTTCAAATTCTTAGAACGTTAGGTACAATTTGCATAAAATTGGTTCTCTATGTAAATCAAACAACAGATAATTTCAAATGTTCTATTACGATTTTGGCTTGAGTAGAACCTGTACATTAAAAGACAATGCAAGATTATAGCTTCACATAACTAACAAATTTGTAAATGCATGAATACTTCATTAGAAATAGTTATTTGTATATATTATTTTGCAACGTAAGTCTGGGAATTCTGACCAAAAACAACATAAGTAATTTAAACCAAATAATGGAGGTATGATTCAAGACAGTAGACAAACATATGTGGTACAATATGATTGTAGATGTAAAGCAGTGAGATGTTAACAGACGTAAAGTAGAACTTGTCGATTATTCCTTCTGGATCACTGAAGAAACTGTATCTGATGTGTAAAATACAAATAAATCCAGATCTCTTTCTGTGCCGCAAATCTACATGTCCATATGAAAATTTAAAGTATGAAGATTGACTTATAGTAATCCAGAGATTACTGTTCTGCATCTATCAAAATCAGTTGCTGAAAGTGGAACGAAATACCAGCGTAGCTAAATGTGATAATTTTAATATCGTACCTGCATTTAATAACACTGAGATATTAGTATTTAATCCTTTTGTATATTTTAGTACTATGGAGTATAGATTCCTATACGTATTGAAATTTGAAATTTCTTGAAAATTTTGTAAAACTGGTATTGTCTTGCGTACATATTGCGCGTTTACATGATTTAATGCACATGCTCTTGCCAACGTGTGTTCCCCTTCTTTATGTATTCGAGTAGGCAACAATTCGATGGCTTTGTGCTATCACATTAATTACACTTGATGGGAAGAATATAATTGAATCTCCGCTGTAGAAAGTAGAAAATTCTGAATAGGGCTGTCACATATCCCTGCACGTGTGTTTACTATCAGCATTTTAATTAAATAAAACACTGCACCAGTCATTCCAGAGATGCATATCGAAGGAAAATGTTAAACCTTTCCTTATGGAATATAGAATGTGAATGTGCAGCATGAACGTAATTGGTAGGTATCTATTGTTTATGTCTATGACAGTTCCAAAAATCCGACTATCTGCTTCCTATGGACTAATACAGTATGTTGCTTATCGTCGTTGCCACTGATAAGTGGTGTAGCATAATATGAGTGGTAGTTACAATACATGTTCCTGCGGCATAAGAAAAACACGCTGTTGTATGGTATGGAAACAGCAAGCATTAATTTTATTGCAGTTAGATTCATACAGCTGTATATTATATACCATCGCACACTACAGCACAAATATACCATAATTTTCATTTATCAACGTGGACAGTTTGAGTTTTATAGTCAGCAGAAGCGTTTTATAGTCATGTTCTAGAAACTGAAATATTTTAGGAAGTGTCATTTGTTATTCGAAGAGATTTTCTCTTCGAACATTTAATTGGCTGGGATAATTTTAAATTTCACAGCTGTAATTTATTTAACTACCAAACTTTCTGCCTTCAACTGACTGGTAGCATTTTGAAATCGTTCCTTCTTGTCCACTAGATTTTCATGAGCAGGATTATAAGCATGTTATTTCTAAGCGACTACTCTTATTGTTATCTTGCCTCGTGATAGCTTTTTTACCAGTTAACTGGAATATCCTTTTTCATTCATTTTTAGCACAAACAGAGTTAAGTCTAAGACGCAATGGCAGATAACTCTACAAAAAGTTGTAAACTAGAAAAAAAATTGCTGAAGAAACCTTTGAAAGATATTCGATTATTAACAGTATGGAACATTCTTGGTTTAGCAGAGGAAAAAGCTCTATATTTTTGATACCACAAGACGTAGAAATCATTTTATAAGACAAGCCTGAGGAGAAATGTACCTCATAATAAAAAATAAATGTAATATTTCAAACACAACAGAATGGGAAACTATGATCTTGACAAATGCGACATGCGGATATGCTGCATATTTTCTGTGTGTCCTCACCAGTCGTCAGTTACCAAAAGCAACAATGATCCCATTATTCAAATCTTAGCCACGAGCTGTTCACTTTTCCTGTATTTTAATCACTTAACTGAAACAATTTTTGCACTTCGATGTCGAATTAGGGAAGAATGAACGACAACACCGCGACTTCTATTTTCGGAAATACGTCTCTGTGAGCATTGCATGGATTAGTCTACATTCTTTCAAGAAAATCTACAGCTTGTTGCCAAATAATACATCATTTACGGTTCTTGTGAATCTATTGATCAAAGTTCTTAATTATATAGCGTTGCTTCTTTAGATACTTGTTTGTAGTCTTTAGACTGTCAATCTTCAAATATCGATTGTATACAGTCGCGGATGTTTATAGATAGAAAACTTTGATGATTACTTGAACATAAGCTTTTCCGTATTTTAAAATGATTTTTGATCGATATTAGCCGTTCGATCTGGAATACTTTATTTGTAAATATGGAGATAGTCGGAGTTACTTTCCTACGATGAATACCATAACGGACGATCGAAAGGTTTCCGTTCGAATGTCGTACAATTCAGAGTCGGTATGCGAATCAGGCAAAATAGCCGTGAGCTTTAAGACGATCATCTCACCGACGCACATGGTTAAAGACACCCGTTGTTAAAACACAGCACCCGTCTGCGTGAAGAAGTCCATAACTGCCTGCTGCGCACCTTTAACCACCTGGAATCATCGACTGGCGTGATTATTGCATGGGGAGAGATCAGGACTATAGGGCGGGGGCTTGAGTGTCTCCCACTTGAGTTGGAGTAACTTCTGCATTACGATGTTTGCATGGGTTTTAATTCGTGAGTGGTGTGTCTGAATATAGTCCCTATTTTGTTGTTCGACGGAACTCGATTTGCACATTAGTTTTAGAAAAATTATCGCTTGTTCTGTCTGATACTCATAGCGCCATAATAAGGTAGAGCAGAACCATAAAAAAACGGAATACATCGCTTTAGCTAATTACGATACCGTATCAGATAGAATAGCCGTTAATTTTCGTGAAGCTAGAGTACGAATAGTATTTTGCACGAACAACGAAGTTGTTAGCCACACAACTCATGAAATAAAAACCATTTACACCAACAGGGAATTATAAAATCTAATGTGATGAGTATGAAACCTTCTATTAGGACACAAACAGGTAGATGTTTCTCCACCAGATTCAGAGAGCACACAAACATACTCGAGAACTGTAGACATTCATTTAGTGAACATCTTCGAAACTACAAACATAACTCTAGCAGCATCGAGGAATCTTTAAAAGTAATACTTAGAGTAGAGCAAGACAGATTAATGGGCGCTCTAGAAGAAATCAGAATTTAGAGTGTTTTCAAAGAACAACCACAATACATACTCAATGAACAAAGAGACCTTAGCAATAAAAAATTTCTCGATTGTTTTAGTCAGTTACTCTAATGTATCATAAGAGCACACTTTTAGATGTGTCAAGCTGTCGTGATATACACAAAGTGCTAAAAACTGCAAAACTGCAGCATATAAAATCATATACTGATGTGCGTATTACGTTGTTATCTCTGCCTAACGTCAACCTACATGTCAAAATCCTTGGAACTGTTTGAATGCTAACAAACTGCAAAAATGTTTGTATGTACTGTTAATCCCACATTACGCTGTACTCATTACGTTGAATTGCGTTTTGTAGGTGCTTGACAATGGCACAACGCTGAAATTGCAATCGTAAAATAAAACACTAACAGCTAAAAGCAAGTAACAAGCCATAAAAAATTACACGTTATTTCTCACATATGCAGGCTGTTAGTAAACGATATCGATACAATTAGCGGGGGTGTAGAGGGTGTTGTGAGAAACAAATCAAGGATGGGAATCCGTGTCTGGAAACATCGTGCACTGACACTACAGAGCGTCGGAGTTGCAGCTGCCGGCGCCTGTCTGTAGGCTGCCCCTTTAGCAGCAACGTGATGGCACGCTGACGAATCGTAGGCAGAGCGTCTCGCAATGTTGTTCGGTGTTTTGTGATTGCGACTGATTGCCACGCTAGTCAGTGGAGAAGCTCGTTCTAGCTACTGCCTAGACAGACCTTGTCTCCTGTGAATGCAGTTCTGTGTCACCTTAGTCAATGAAGCCTTCGAACACACGTTTGAATTCAGTTTATCTTTCTCCTGGACCCCTCGAAAATCTCCACCTTTTCCAGCACACGGGAGAAAAATAAACTGCGGATGGAAACACGTGTCTGAAATTGACATTCACTGAGGAATAAGAGCATCGCATTCATAGGAGACATGGTGGCTTTACGAAGCAACTAGCTCTATCTTCTCCACCGCCGATCACAGCAAGCGGCCCCGAACCCTGAATAACAAACAACGTTGCGAGATGTTTCGCCTACGGTCCGTCAGCTAACGAAATCATGTTTGCTGACGAACGGATGGCCTAGCGACAGGTGCCTGGGCCTATAGCTTTGATGCACTGTAGCCTCGTTGGATGACGTTTCTAAAACATGGGTTCCTAACCTCAGCTTGTTCCTCACGGCACCCTTCGAAAATCCTCAATATTTGTCGGTATCGTGTTGTAGCACCATTTATATTGCTTCTCCGTCTACATAATTTTGAACAAAATTTGCATACCGAACAATTTGCACTGTCATCAGATTTCGGACATCCTGCTCTGATATAGCCTACTCAGTCTATGTATAAAATGGCGGGAATTGCAAAATAGCCCATGTTTCCACCAACTACAAAGACATCGCTGTGAAGGTTGGGCAACTGTCTTAAGTATAAGCTGTCATGGAATCGAAAATGTGCTGTATCCTGTTGGTGTCAGAATCAGAAATTCAAGATGGCCGACCGGGGTTACCGGCATAGGCTCAATGATGCCATAATACATAATGGCGACCGAATATGGTGGACCCTGGAATATTAGTACAACCTCAGTGACGTCAGAAACCAAAATAGCGATTGGAGATGGCCACCTGTGTTTTCCTGCAGCCTGATGTCAGACTCCAAGATGATGGATACAGTACATGCTGGAAAAGCCTGCACTGTTGCCAATCACTTCTTCACTGAGTTTAAAATGGTCAGAAATTCAAATTGTCCATTTTTTTTTGAGTCTTCACTCTTCCGACTGGTTTGATGTGTGCACCCAGTAATGCCTCCTCGTGCCAACCTTTTCATCTCACAGCAGCACTTGCAGCTTTGAGGGTTGTATCCCACCAAATCTCTATCTTCCTTTACAGTTCTATCCTCTAAGCTCCCTTTAGTACCATGGAAGTTTCTCCCTGATGTGTTCACCGATATCCTGTCATCCTGTCCCTTCATCTTGTCAGTGTTTTCCACATATTCCCTGCCTCTCCTAGTCTGTGGAGACCCTCCACATTCCTACATTCCTTACCTTATCAGTCCACCTAGTTTTCAATATTCTTCTGCAGCACCTCATCTCAAATGCTTCGATACTCTTCTGTTCCAGTTTCCCACAGTCCATGTTTCGCGTACAATGCTGAACTCCAAACCTACATCCTCAGAAATTTCTTCCTCAAATTTTAGGGCATATGTTTAATGGACATTTTTTTCTTGTTTTGGTCCATACTACCAGTTCCCGAAATACGGAAAGCAAAGAACGTGCAGCAGAAGAGATCTGCTTCACAGTATCGAAGATGAAAAATTGCTCGTAGCTCTTAAGCTGTGCATTTTCGACCCTATGTTTACTGAGATTTTTTTGCTTCTAGTATCGTGTACTTTCAAATGTATGCGTTAACGCCATTAATTATGATACACCCTGTATAATGCCAGTCTCGTACATTATACACGGTGAAGTGAATTATCGCTTTGTTGTCATTTCCCTTAATGACTTAAGGAATTGTGTTGGAATGTTACGTATTTCTTCTGCTTTATTTGGTTTTAAATCTTCCAAAGCTTTTCTAAATTATGATTCTAATACTGGATGTCATATCTCTTCCCTATCGACTCTTGTTTTTTCTTCTATCACGTCGTCAGATAAGTCTTCTCTCTAAGAGAGGTCCTCAGTGTACTCTTCGCCCTGTCTACCCTCTCCGCTGCATCTGACCGAGCGGTGTGACGCAGTGGACAGCACACTAGACTTGCATCCGGGAGGACGACGGTTCAAACCCGCATCCAGCCATCATGATTTAGGGTGTCGGTGATTTTCCTAAATCGCTTAAGGTAAATGCCGGAATGGTTCCTTGGAAATGGCTCAGCCGCTTTTCTTCTTCATTCTTCCCTAATCCAAGCTTGTTCTCCATATCTGATGACCTCGTTGTGGACGGGACGTTAAACACTTATCTCCTCCTCCTCCTCCTCCTCCTCCTCCTCCTTCTGGTCCTGTGCATTTGACAATGGAATTCCCGTTTCGCTCTTAATGTTACCGCCCTTACTTTTGATTTAACCAAAGGTTGTTTTGACTTTCCTGCGTGATGAGTCAATCCTTCCGACAATCATTTCATTTTCGATTTCTTCAAGTTTTTCATGTAGCCACTTTTCCTTAGCTTCCCAGCACTTCCTGTTTGTTTCATTCCTAAGTGACTTGTAGTATTTGTATGGAGCGTAGCCATGTATGGAAGTGAAACATGGACGATACATAGTTTGGACAAGAAGAGAATAGAAGCTTTTGAAATGTGGTGCTACAGAAGAATGCTGAAGATTAGATGGGTAGATCACATAACTAATGAGGAAGTATTGAATAGGATTGGGGAGAAGAGAAGTTTGTGGCACGACTAGCAGAAGGGATCGGTTGGTAGGACATGTTCTGAGGCATCAAGGGATCATCAATTTAGCATTGGAGGGCAGCGTGGAGGGTAAAAATCGTAGAGGGAGACCAAGAGATGAATACACTAAGCAGATTCAGAAGGATGTAGGTTGCGGTAGGTACTGGGAGATGAAGAGGCTTGTACAGGATAGAGTAGCATGGAGAGCTGCATCAAACCAGTCTCAGGACTGAAGACCACAACAACAACAACAAGTGACTTGTATTTCTGTATTCCTGAATTTCCCTGAACACTTTTGCAGTTCCTTCTTTCGTCGATCAGCTGAAGTATTTCTTCTGTTACGTGATTGATTCGCAGTTACCTTCCTGCTACCTAAGTTTTTGTTTTCAACTTCTGTGATTGCCTTTTTAGAGATGTCCATTCCACTTCAACTCAACTGCCTACTGATCTAGTCATTATCGCCATGGCTATAGCCCACTTCTCTGCCCACTGATTCTTTCTGTGTAGTCTCTTAAACTCTCCATTAATAACATATTGTAGCGTGAATCTATATCTGCCACTTAGTGCGCTTTACAATCTAATATCTAATTTCGGAATCTTTTCCTAATCATAATGCAATCTAAATGCAATCTTTTTGTCCCTCCCGGACTATTTCAGGTATACCTCCTCCTCTTGTGGTTCTTGAACAGAGTATTCGCTGTTAGCATCTGAAATTTATTGCAGAACTCAGTTGTCTTTCTCCTCCCTCATTCCTACTACCAAGCACAATTTCTCCTGGAACAATTTCTTCTACCCCTTTCCCCTAGAATTGCATTCTAGTCCCCCCATGACTATCAGATTTTCATCTCCCTTTACGTACTGAACTACCCGTTCAGTATCTTAATATACTTTTTCTGTCTCTTCATCATCTGCTTTCGACTTTGGCATGTATATCTGAACTATTGTTGATGGTGTTGGTTTGCTGTCTATTCTGATGAGAACAACCCTCTCACTGAACTGTTCACGCTACTTTCCTATTCATAATGAATCCTACTCCCGCTACACCGTTTTCCGATACTTCTGACATTTTCCCTATGGTCGTCTGACCAGACATCCTTGTCGTCCTTTGCATTTCATTTCACTGACCTCAACTGAATCTACGTTAAGCATTAGTATTTCTCGTTTCAGGTTCTGTAGCTTTCCTATTTCTGAAATTCCAGGCGCTGACTCATAGAAAGTTACTCTCTCGTTGGTTATTCAGCCTTTTTCTCGTGGTCACCTCCGCTTTGGCAATACCTTCCCCTAGACCCACATGGGAACTAGTCCAGAATTTTTTACCAGTGGAGAGATCATCATAACACTTTTTGAATTACAGGTCACATGTCCTGTGGATACACTTTATTTATCTTTAATGCAATGGTTTTCATTGCCTTCTGCATCCTCATGTCATTAATCATTACTGATTCTTCCGCCTTTTAGCGGCAGTTTCCTACTCCAAGGACAAGAGAGTGCTCTGAACCTCTTTTTATACCTCCGCCTTCTTTGACAAGATCGTTGTCAGAATGAGTATAAATTCTTATGCCGTTACTGATGGTTTTTGCTCGAGATTTAAGCAGTGGCAGGTTTCGAACCAGGGACTGAAGACTTTTTGGTTACTACTCAAAGACACTACCCCTAGGTCACGGGTGCACTACCCCACACGCATTTCATACAGAACTATCTTAATTCAAATTCAGTTCAAATTCAAATTCCAATTAAAATTACAATTCGAATGCAAATTCCAATTCAGTGCAATTCAAAAATCAGGAGCCTACTTTCCATAAGATAAAAATGTTGTTAGTCTTGCTGTGAAAGTTTAAACATTTGCCTCTTTGACGTTAAAGTTGAAACAATTATCCCCAGCCCTCTGACATCACACTTGAAGTAATTTTCGCCGTAGGTTTGGAACTGGCTTCCCTTATGGTTAAGTCCACTCAGTGTGCCATTACCACCTCAGAGCGCGCAACAGACAAGTGAGCTCGGAACGCCACCAATCGCGTAGCCAGTTTTCGCAGCACCATCAGCCAATGGCAGCCGCTGCTGTGCGTAGTGCTGCGACATGCTGAGCTGGTTGGGGGCGCAAGCATCAAGTCCCATTCGCCCTGGAGTTAAGCCACTATCCTCCAGTGGAAGCTCCGTGACCAGAGACGCCGCACACGTAATGCCAATTCAACTGATTAATGAGAAGTACAGAATAGGAATTCCACTTTTCCCCTGTTGTATTTTTATGCTGGTACTGCAGCTACAGGCCAATGTGCTCGGAGTCAAAAACGACGACCGATTCTGCAGAGGGGGCCCAAAAAATTGGGAAATGTACATTTTTCCTTCTGAGAAGCGGGTGAGGAACAGTGGCTCAGAAACATTAAGAAACAAAGATTGTGTTATGAGACGAAGAATTTATGTGTACGATGGATGGCAGCCATTACACTTGCAGTAACCTAGTCAGTTACGCAGTTCCATCAAACATGTGAAGTTGTATGCACTGGGCATGAATCAACAACATTTGAGAGCAAAAAAGTTTTGCAAAAAGTGACAATGTGAACGCAGCAGATTACACATGACAGGGAAATACGACGTTTTTTGCAAGATTAGTGCTCGAAATCCCACTCGTACACTACATTTCAAGGCGAAATAGATTCTCTCATCTGCAGGAGAGTGCAACATCATTTAGTCGACGTAAACCGTAGCAGCGGCTGCCGAACGGAGAATGACGTGAACGAATACTAGCTACGTAGCGAAAGTGTGATTCACGGGCTCAAGTGTTCACGAGTCCGATACGCCAGGCCGCATGCACCCTGCCAGGCAGACAGCAGGCCACTTTGTGACTGCAGCCGGCTACGGCCACGAATCAGAAGTCGCTTACAGTGCTGCAAGACATAGAGAGGTGAGAGTCGGATGCTACTGATTTGTGAGAGGTTTTCGCACTTGTAAGCGATTTGTGTGGAAGCCTACTTCCATTTGCTGAAAAATCATTGAATGTATGTTTTCGATCGATATTTCTTGTGGTACTTGCTTCATAACAACTCCAAAGAAACCTGTATAACTGATTGTACTAATTTTGTCTACGTTATCTCCTTTAGAGTACACGGAATTTTACAAGAACCATTCGAACAAATCAAGTCTTCCATCCGCTTATCCTGTACGCGAAGAAGTCAAAGAACCACCCCCTTCTAACTGTCAAAGGTTTTCATGATCATTTTACGCTATTTCACTCATTTATCTGTACTTCATCTCTCAAGAGCATACCGTTTACGTATTTAGTTGGTGATATAGCTTTAACACTATCAAAGTCTGGAGAATGATATTGTTGTCAGTGTTCGCGTAGTTCAGAGATGCTTTTGGTTTTAATCAATGGCTTCGGTAAGCTATCAGCTTATCATCTATCACAGCTTCTTACAGTTTGTACTTACAAAAAAAGTATATTACCAATAAGAATCTCACTGGCCAACGCAAAGAAACCGAACTTCTTGATGGAAAGAGACGTGTGCAGGCATCAGGGTTTAAGGTTTGAACTTAACAGCTTGCTGCTGATATTGTACTAAGATCGTGAAAGGAAAACTAGCTCACCTCGATCTTTGTTTCGCAGTATCCGTCAAGCACACGGAGAGAAATGTTTGCATATTGCATGTGGAATCTCACCAAATCCTGCCACCAGCTCAGAATCGCTCCAACTACGAAAAACGAAACGATTCAGTGTATGTCCAAACTGCCTAAAACTGTATCAGACATGATGGAGAAGATTCTTTTGGAATTTTGATACAGCGCCACACAGTAGGGCATTCCCCGCAGTTCATCTACATATAACCGCAACATCCTACTCCCAATAGCACACAACGTAGCAGATACCAGAAGTGCCACGACTGTATGTATCAGACTACCATCACAGTGAAGTATTTACTCCCACAAACAAAATGTAAGACGATTCAGTCCTTCTACGACAATCACCTGTCATGAGATAATTGTCTGCCTTGTACATAGTTTGTTTACATTGTATATTATTTCCGATGAATGTGGGTGTGATTCCTTCAAGGTCAAGGAAGGAGATGGTCATGATAAGAGACGACTGCCGTTACGACTTACATGACATTCTACAGACCGATTTACGGTTGTCAGCAGATCTAGCAGAAGGAAGTCTACAGCAGTTTCTCCCGGAGGTAACTGATATACACACACCAGAAAAAGTTTAGCGTCACCTTGGTTCCCAGAACTCCCGAAGATAGACGTTGACTGGGTGTGGATATTGTACAACAGACACAGTCCCTTTGACTGTTCAGGGATGTCACTACACCCGCCCAAAGATGTAAACAACCATGCATGAGCAGCGAGTATAGGACGGAGGGGGTCCGACAGCCGATCAGTTCCAGTCATTCCACCAGGAAGGAGGTACACAGCTCATGTTGTCTGTAGTTCAACCATGCCTAGACGGTCAATGCCGCAATTCGATCACGTCCGCATTGTTACTTTGTACCAGGAAGGGCTCTCAACAAGGGAAGTGTCCAGGCGTCTCGGAGTGAGCCAAAGCGTTGTTGTTCGGACATGGAGGAGATACAGAGAGACAGGGACTGTCGATGACATGCCTCACTCAGGCCACCCAAGGGCTACTACTACAATCGATGACCGCTACCTACGGATTATGGCTCGGCCGAACCCTGACAGCAACGCCACCATCTTGAATAATGCTTTTCGTGCAGCCACAGGACGTCGTTTTTCGACTCAAACTGTACGCAATAGGCCACATGATGCGCAACTTCACTCCCGACGGCCATGGCGAGGTCCATCTTTGCAACCATGAAACCATGCACCGCGGTACAGATGGGCCCAGCAACATGCCGAATGGACGGCTAAGGATTGGCATCACGTACTCTTCACCGTTGAGTGTCGCGTATGCCTTCAACCAGAGAAGAATCGGAGACGTGTTTGGAGGCAACCCAGTCAGGCTGAACGCCTTACACATTGTGTCCAGCGAGTGCGGCCATGTGGAGTTTCCCTGATGTGGCATTATGTGGGGCCGACGTACGCCGCTGGTGGTCATGGAAGGCATCCATACGGCTGTACGATACGTAAATGCAATCCTCCAACCGATAGCACTACCATATCGGCAGCACATTGATTTGGCATTCGTCTTCATTGACGACAATTCGAGCCCCCGTCGTATACATCTTGTGAATGAATTCCTTCAGGATAACGACATCGCTCGACTATAGTCGTCAGCATGTTCTCCAGACATGGACCCTACCGAACATGCCTGGGATAGATTGGAAAGGGCTATTTACGGACGACGTGACCTACCAACCACTCTGAGGGATCGACGCCGAATCGCCGTTGAGGAATGGGACAATCAGGGCCAACAGTGCCTTGATGAACTTGTGGATAGTATGCCACGACGAATACAGGCATGCATGAATGCAAGAGGACGTGCTACTGGGTATTAGAGGTACCGGTGTGTACAGCAATATGGACCACCACCTCTGAAGGTCTCGTTGTATGGTGGTACAACATGCAATGTGTGGTTTTCATGAGCGGTAAAAAGGGCGGAAATGATCTCTATGTTGATCTCTATTCCAATTTTCTGTACAGGTTCCGGAACTCTCGGAACCGAGGTGATGCAAAACTTTTTCAGATGTGTGTAGTACGTTTACACACAAACGCTGTCATTTTGAGGTGCAGAGGTAACATCAAAGTGATAGAAAACTGACGGATACTACCTCCATTATTAGCATTTTAATCAGCACAATGATCGTGAACACAGTTTCACAGACTGTGGCTATGCTAGCGGATGTACTGTTCCGTTCAGTCTCCGACACTTAGGTTTGAGAAAGTTAATCTTTCTGCTTTTCTCTCTCTCTCTGTCCTTTTCCTTTTTTCTTTTTTTAGCGACCTTTTTGCTTCCCTCTTGCCCCACTCTCTGTGGTTTTCTGGTTTTATCAGTTCACTCAAGAACGGAGTTCGATTCGATTTCTTGTTTACAAAAAGTATGCTCTGCCTTTGAATGGATTTCTTTCCTTGTCCGCCTTAGGTAGGGCCTCAAGCCTGTCCATGTGAGCTAGTCCTTAGTCTAGCAACTGAAAAGCTTTCTGAGTTAAAATTAGCTCGTTTTCTAAAATTTAAGGCCATTTTTGTAGTAATTTGTGTTTCGAAAATTTGCTTGAAAATTTGGAAATTAATGTATGTAAAAAGTAAAAACCTCTGGTAAAATATTGTGACTGCCTCTGTCTAGTGGATAGAGGTCCGGGCTTCGATCTCAGATAGGAGTGGGGACTTTATCTCTATCCCGTCCCTCCACGATGGTCCCAGGTCCACTCCCTACATTAAATAAGTACCGTGGATATTCTCTGAAGTATATGTGGACGGGACGATTGACCCATCACGCTACTACTGTCACCACTGCTGTGAAGAAACGCTGCACTCTACCAGCAGTCAGTCCAGTAGCCCAGTCAGGAGCTTGTGCCATAGACTTCTCCACGATGGTCCCAGGTCCACTCCCTACATTAAATAAGTACCGTGGATATTCTCTGGAGTATATGTGGACGGGACGATTGACCCACCACGCTACTACTGTCACCACTGCTGTGAAGAAACGCTGCACTCTACCAGCAGTCAGTCCAGTAGCCCAGTCAGGAGCTTGTGCCATAGACTTCTTGTAAAATGTTGAAGCACGATTGTGACGCAATGAAAGGCAATAGGTGAACAACTTGTGCCAGAGATCAGGGAGTTAAGGAGCGTTTTGGTTTCTCAGGGTCCTCCGCAGCCTAATGTAAACCATACGATCCCCTCTCTTACTAGATGAATACGACACGGTATTATTGAAAGTAAAACGACATACGCAGTCAAAAACCCTGTGCTATAACCACGCGCAGTGAAAGGGCTCACTAAAGGTAACTCTGTAAAAAAGAAGAAAAAATTGGGATTGCCGGGCAATGTGTAAAGCAGAAGACAGCATTGACAAACAATCACAGGGGACCCCTTGAGTGCGAGGTCGCCCCACATATTGTCTGCCATACAACCACAATATTGGCTGCTAATAGCAGCAGGGGGCGGGACTGGGTGTATCGAATGGGGAGTGCAGTGTGAGGCTAGGCAGCGTAGTTGAACTGCCTAGTCGTTGACTAACTCACAACAGTGCTACAGTGCTAGTGGTGTTGATACAAAGCAGAACAATGGCAACGACAAACAGAACAAACATTACATTATATCTACAACAACCTGGAACCGTTGGACAAGTTCAGGCGCTGGATATTTGTTTTTTTCCGTGACTATCTTCAGCTGCGCCTTAGAGGATAACCAGTTTCACGATAAGGTGCATGACAGATTGGTTGGGTGCCATAACATTCCATCAGTTCTCGTCACGCTGATACCCCAATATGATTCTATACGCATCCCTTAAGAGTGGATACCTAGATGAACGTCATACAAGGTTTGAAACTCCCAAGGAGATCGCCTTTGATCTTGATGGTGCGACCCTTTGTGATCATTGTCGCACGCTATTTTTCATTTGGTGTTCAGGGTGCAAGTTAGTGGTTTGTTTAGAACATTTCTTGAATGTCGATGATGTCCATTTTGTGATGTGCAACACATACACCTCTGACTATCTCTCCACTTCCCGTACAGTCGTTTTCTGTCGCCCTCCTGAGAATATGGAGAGTCGTTAACAGGTAATATTTCTCCTATCATAATTGTTAACACAACACTTTCAAATAGCCTTACTGAAGACTGAATTTCACACTCAAGGGGTTCCTCGTCAGATCTCGTAAGGGATCGATTTGGTAAAACGCTTCGAAATCTGTGATGTAAGTTAACACGCTTAACTCTGTGGACACCAATAAGTTCGGCAACGATTATGTAAGACACTCTTGCACCCAGGATTGTATAAGAAACTGTAGATGTGGACATGAGCTTCACACACAGCAACTCAATTCTTGATGAAACTGAAGACTCATCCACTGTGTGTGAGGAGACTTTCATAAGCACAAACAAAATAAAGTGCACTAATGTTGAAATGCCCCCTATGGTTGCAAGTAAATGGCTGCAGCAGTTGTGTAGGTTGTGTGGCACTACCGCTTTGCGGTACTGATTTCAAGTAGAGAAACCTCTTAAATCTTCACCCGAAGGTGGCTTCATAACCGAATTTAATAGCACAGCGATGTAATGACAATTTTTGTGGTCACAAGAGAGATCAATAAGGCCTTTAAAAGTAACATGCTTCTTACAGTAGATACGGAGAATGAAGAATTAGGAGAGCAATTTCTACTTATCCTTGGATAAATTATGGATTTTCTAGCCAATCTGTTGTGTTGCTATAGTCATATACAAAAACTTGAGAGGTACTATGCGTGGGTGGAAGGGCGGCTGGGATGGGGGTGGAGATGTAACAAGTACGTAGGCTCAGTTGTAGGTAACGAAATGACCGGATTAGGTGTAATAGCCCGATATTCGAAAATTGGGGCGTGTATTATGAGGTGAACACCAACAAAAATAAAGCAACGGTAATGGACTGTACTCGCATTAAGTCAGGCGATGGTGAAGGAAGTACACTGGGAAACAAGAAATTAAAAGCAGTAGATCAATTTTATTATTTTGGAAGAAAAATAAATGAGAATGGACGAAGCAGAGATGCTAAAAACACAGAATGATGACAGCAATAAAAGTGTTTCTGAAGAAGATGAGCTTTTTAGCACCAAAAATATATTTAAATGTTAAGAAGAGTTTTAAGAATGTAGGATTTGTGAAACGTGTATGATAAGCAGATCAGAGAAGAAGAGGACAAATGAAATGTGGTGCTACAGAAAATAGGTCGATCGAATAAATAGTGAAGAGGTATTGAATCGAAGTGGAGAAAAAGAAAATTTGTTGCCCAGGTTTACTAAAAAACGGGATCGATTTGTAGACTGCATAATCAAGCATCAAGGAACAGTCAATTGGGCAATGGAAGGAAGTGTGGGAGGTAAGTATAGCAAAGAGTGACCAAAGTTGGACTACAGTACACGGGTTCTAATGGATGTAGATTGCAGTAGGTATCCAGAGATGAAGAGACCTGCCCTGGATAGGCTAGCGTGGAGGGCTGCAGTTTTCGGACTGAGCGCCACAACAACAACTATGAGACAAAAATGGTTCAAATGGCTCTGAGCACTATGGGACTCAACTGCTGAGGTCATTAGTCCCCTAGAACTTAGAACTAGTTAAACCTAACTAACCTAAGGACATCACAAACATCCATGCCCGAGGCAGGATTCGAACCTGCGACCGTAGCGGTCTTGCGGTTCCAGACTGCAGCGCCTTTAACCGCACGGCCACTTCGGCCGGCAACTATGAGACAATATATTTGTCCACTGTATACTGAGTGTTGCAGCGTGTAACTTTCATGTCATGTTGCACTACCAACGGACGTAGGTCGTATACATAGCAGGGGAGCAAAATAGAAACGTCTGAAAATTTAACAGAATGTTGTAGAAAGTGCAGTGGCAGACCCTGAATTTCTCACAAAAAATACATCGGAAGTGCCAAGAAATTCTTCTCCAGTTCGTGTAACTACCCTTCCCTCTCCTCCCTAAATCCTAACAATCGACCGCGATTAAGTGTTCCTAATTACTGGAAAAGATATAAGTTGCTACCTAGATGAACCAAAATGATGTAGGAAAGTGTGCACTAATGGTTACTGTTACAAGTGAGCGTGTTGCACCAATAATGGACGGGTGTAAAGTCGTAATTATATAGATTAATTTTAATTAGTTAGTTGAATTTGTTACCAATTACGAAATTGCAGTTTAGTGGAAAACAAGTTCTTAATTATTATTAATTACTTAAAGTAGGCGACAGTTTTTAACACTCATTGGGTAATTCTGAGTCTGAACTTATATAACAATGATAGCTACATGGGTGACAACAGTCATTACGTACGCAGGAGTTCCGTTGAATATACAAGTCATCATAGAATTTAGATGTTCGTTTACTATTATTTTCAACACTCTGAAGTGATTTGAAATCAAAACAGGCTTACTTATTCTCTCACGCAACGCGGTAATGGTTAACTATTGTAGCCTTACAATAATGTTCACCGCCAGTAAGTGTTAGTTCGTCACTTCTTCCAAATAATCAAAATTCATCACCAAAAAGCATCATGTGTGATTAATTTCACATGAAATTACAATTACTAACTATGTATTAAGGCGACGCCTGTATACTATAGCGAAGATCGGTATATGCAATTACAAAACGCACTAAGTCGAATAGTACAGCTGAATCAGAGTATAAACTTTTAATATATATTTCCAGATTGAGTGATTTATCGCTTAATAAACTTCATTTTGAAATGGCAGTCAGTATTGTTGTCATAGAAATAGAGATAATACTTCGGACTAATTATTGAGCATAGCTTACACATTGAAAGAGGTAAAATAAGTTTTTAGTTTCCGGAGCTACTAACATTTTTCTATTTAAGTCTTCAATCTTTTTAACAACGTGATAGTTGGTTGTTACGATGACAGGAAATGGCTCCTGCTTGTGGTAATAAAGCATTGCGCTACATGGGTGACAACAGTCACTACGTACGTGGGAGTTCCATTGAATATATAAATTATCACAGAATTCAGATGCTCGTTTACTATTATATTCCACATTTTGGAATCATTTTAAATCAAAATTGACTTAGTTATTCCGAAGGATTGGGGCTAAATTTTAACAAGCTCCATGTGCTGTCCAGATTATAATTCTACCACACTGCAAGCGTTTTACAGTTCTAATTGTCTGGGATGGTACGTTCTTCTTGAAGCTGCTAGCCAGACGAAAGAGTTTGGCGGCAAAAATTACTTTAGTTGAGGTTCGTCTTCCAGTTGCGCGTAACTTTTCAGCATAAGCCATCACAGCACAGCAGTATTCCTGTCATAAGGCTTCTTCATTAACTGACATTGTACTGTGGCCTACTGATTGCATTTCCATCACAACAACAAAGGCTTGCTACAGATTGTGCACTGACAACACACCGTCAAAATACACACACAAACGCTTGTCTCAGACCTACATGGTGTCCAACCTGTATAATAGCTAAATTATGACTCTCAACTCTGTTCTCTCGTACTTCACAGATTCTATTACGAGTCAAGCTATATCTTTGATTTTATTCAAAATAATATCGCTGATATTGCCACAGCGTTTAGTTTACATTATTTACAGCATTGTTTTCAGTCATTTGCAAGAAAGTCCTTTCATAGTATTACAACTGATCATCATTGACAAGGAAACAACGAAAGTATTTACTTTCTTGATTAAAGACCGACATTGAAACGAGAAAAAAATACGGTACCAAATGTAACATAATGCTCGTGGTGTTTTAAGAGTAACGATTGATTTAGGTGGACTAGTAAGAGGGCTATTCTAAAAGTAATGTCCGATCGGTCGCGAAATCAAAAAAGTTTTATTTTCAGCAGTTATCTATACCTTCCAGCTACTTCTTTACATAGTCGCCGTTCCAACTTGGACATCTTTCGTAGCATTGTACCAACCATACAATGCACTCGTCACAGAAGGCAGTCGCCTGCGCTTTCCGCCAATCCTCTACGCTGGTCTGCAACACGTTGTCTGTGCGAAAATAGTGTCTTCACAGAAAGCGGTTCGTGGGAGCAGAGATGAATCTCAGAGGGGAGCCAATTACGTGTTGTGTGTTGGGTGATCAAAAACCTCCCATCGAAAACGCTGCAGGAGCGTTTACATTGCCCCTGCAACGTCCGGTTGAGAGTTGTCGTGAATAAGAAAACACTGACAGCTCCGTTATGTAGTTTGCATGACATCAGGCAAAATCTCTTATGAGGCCCTCATATTTGACGGGAGCCACTACTTTCGAGGCATATTTACGTGCTCACTGTGCGCTCACAACTGAAAAGAGCGACATGACGCGATCGACAGGCATACTAGAGACACTGCCCAAAACGTCAGGGCAAAGCTTCGTCGGATTTTCACTGTGATTTCCACTTCGCACCCGATCGCACCTTACTTTTCGAATAGCCCTCGTAATATCTCGCACAGGAGCATTTCCACTACTCGTCCACAAATGATGCGAGACAGATATTCAATCAATCTACCCTCTGACACACGTTTTATACCATTTGAAAGAGAATAGATATACTATAATACCAAATTCCTTCAAGTGATTTATTTACTGAAATAATCAAGCGAGAGGAGAGCACATTGTGGTATGAAGCAGACCACGAGTGATTCAGCGCGAACTGCGATTGGAGCGTTAACAAGTTGTGAGTGAATTACTGAAGCGGTGTCCGAGCAGCGTGGACAGAGCAGGGTGCCCACCCGCACCTTCTGTCTGGACACTGGGGGGCAGCGAGCGGTGCGTGACGCTGCTCTAATTTGACCAATCAGGCCCCGGCGGGCATCGCCCACTTCTCGCGCTGCTCTTCCACAAACGGCCGGCTTCCACTTCAAAGAACTCCGGCACTTTTGGCGAACCCCTGTTACAGTGTATCCAACCAGGCCTCCCTGCAGCGAGACCACTGGCGTTATTGCTAC
Organism: Schistocerca serialis cubense; assembly: GCF_023864345.2. Classification (NCBI taxonomy): domain Eukaryota; kingdom Metazoa; phylum Arthropoda; class Insecta; order Orthoptera; family Acrididae; genus Schistocerca; species Schistocerca serialis. The sequence continues at coordinate 468,531,940 of NC_064639.1, forward strand.
GGTTGCCAGTCTCGCTGGCTGTGTGGTAGCGACGTGGGCATGCCACTGACACGTAACAGCAAATGAGGACCACGGCCGCACAGTATCAGTTTCTTTTTGTAAATATCCATATAACGCTCAGGCAGTTTGCCCATTTGTATCGAATTTTAGGATGGTCTAAAAACACACTTCTATATTTGGTTTTGAAGATAGCAGAACCTTCATAAGAAGGAGTTGTTTCAATCTGTTGCTCTCTTCCGATGTATAAAACTTTTGGACTTTCAGAGGTTTTCTGCAAAGACTTTCCGTCCATCTTGCAAAATCATAACGACGCGACAGGTACGACCATAAAGCAAGACTCAGTCTTACAGAAAGAGTGAAGCGAAAATTACATTGCCTCGAGATCCAACTGAGAGAAATTGCTTGAATAGACTTTATCTAAAGACAAAAGAAAAATAGCAGACAAAGACAACAGATATAAATCAGCAAAGGATATAATGAGATAAAAATCCACATTTCCTTGTTATGTTGAGAATCTTCACAGGTAATAGGCGAGTCTACGGTTTTTAGTGTCCATTCCCAGTTAATAGCTCCAAACAGGTGTTATAATCTGTAGCTACGTAACAAATATATAACTGTCCCATAAAACACTGTCGTGTGGTGCATTTCATTGAACAGAAAACTGTTGCCTTCTCTGACTAAACGATTAATATGCCATCTGCAGACAAATACATGGAAGTTAGATTTTATAGTAATAAGTACAGTGATAGGTGACAGGAAGTGGAAAGACCACATACAGTACCATACAATATCGCAAACTACATGCGTCAGCTAACTACTAGAACGCTGGAAAACTCAGTTCATCTATGAAATATCTATACTTTTACACTGATCAGCCAGAATTTTATGACCACCTACCTAATAGCCCGTATGTCCAGCTTTGTCACGGATAACTGCGGTGGCATCTTTTGGCATCGACGCAGTGAGACCTTGGTAATTCGCTGAAGGACGTCGGCACCTCATCTGCACACACAAGTCACCTAATCCACGTAAATTCTGGGGAGGGGGGCAATGAGTTCTGACACCACGTTCAATCATATCCCAGATGTAGCAAGCCGTCACTTAAATATGACGCAAGCCGTCATCATAAATATGTGTCCGATAACTGCTAAATGTTATTTTTGCACATGATGAAAATTATTATCTTCTCATAACCTTCAAGTTGTGAGCTACACCATTAATTTTTAAATGTGAAATTAGTGAATTTATTCACGGGACTTTTGTTGGCTGTGGCTGCAGTCGCCTTCGAAACTCAAATTAATAATCAAATTACCTAATTTAATAAGATTCAACCTTGATTTGCTGGTGTACCTATGTATCAGCACAATAAAATGAAAACAGCGGATAGTTGAGGGACTATGAATTCGAACAGTGACGTATTTAATTTTACAGAAATAATGACAAGTTTTTATTACTCCTTTTATAACTACAACGAGCTCATAAATATTACAAAGGAAATGACAAACACAAATCTGAAAAGGGATCGTGCTTGATTGGAAAAGCATTCATTGGATTGAAGCTATACAAGTCCCCCCTTGAATTAATCCCTTTTACAATGCAATCTGACTTTCTTTACATGAATTCACTGCGAGATCCCATTCTGTTCAAATGGAATCAACTACGATCAGGTGTACCACAAAATGAGGTTCATCAGAGAACAGGGAGCTGTGAATATCAGTTAACAACCCTATGCCAATGCAGCAATACTTTACCCTTTCCCCTTGAACAGGCGGCGGCAGAAACCGGCTCACTGTGGGCGGGGAGCGGCCCACTGTGGCAGCATTGATGTTCTAACGCATCAACGAAAATTTGCAAACTACGCGGAGTGGCGTTCTGATTACTACAACACGGGAAACTTACCTATCAGATCCCTGACATCCTAGCAGGTTTCAGTGTGAGGTACACCACCCGTTTACAGGTTTAGCCAAGTCACAGGCATGATGCTGCATGCTGAAATTGTCAAAAAAAAAAAAAAAAAAAAAAAAAAAGACGGCCGAATCAGGAGGAAATAGTCCAAACTTGTGAAACATAGTACTACCTGTCAGAGATGATATGCAGTTCCACTGTCGGTACAGTTGGAAATTGCCACTGACTCTTATGAAGCTTGCCCAGAAAGTAATGCACCAAATTTTTTTCTCAGCCGAAAACAATGCTACGGATGCGAAACGTTACGTATGTATTTTTTGAAGTCTCCTGAGTGAGCACTCGAAGTTTCCGTCACTTCCGACAGATAGCGTAGCAGCAGGACAGTCTGAAAATGGTGTCTGTAGGTGATGTTCGTTAAAAGGAACGTTCTGTCATTGAATGTCTCACTGCAGAGAAAGAAACTGTGGGGAATATTCACAAACATTCGTGCAAAGTCTATGGAGCATCTGCTGTCAATAATAGTGCAGTCAGTGGCTGGGCACGGAGGGTGAGGTTATTAGAAGGCTGTTCCGCGGAACTCCACGATTTGCAGCGGTCGAGAAGACCATCCACGGCTGTCACACCTGATATGTTGCAGGGAGCTGATGTCATTCACGAGGACAGACACATTACGACTCGGCACTTGGCGCTGCATCTGTCAGTCAGCAAAGGAAGTGTGTATGCGCAAGTATGAGGACTGCTGAACACATCGCAAAACAGAGTTGGACAATGTTACCCCATCCACCCTACAGCTCTGTCCTAGCCCGCTCGGACTGCCACTTGTTTGGGCCATTCAAGGATGCCATTCATGGAAGACATTTTGAGGACGATGAGGAGGTGATTCACACAGTGAAGCACTGGCTTCGCCACCAGGACAAGGATAGTTTTTCGCTGGACGTAGGTCGTAGAACGGGATGGAGATTAAATGGAAAAATATGGTGTGTAGATATACCACCATTCTTCCGTGAGTGTAACTCTCATTATGTTCAATAAAGAACTGGTGAAGAAAGAAAACTAAACGCCTTCATATCGAACAACCAATCGAACTATGCTCTACTTATAGAATGTCCCATCTTGACTTCTCCGTTGGCCTGGTATGCAATCTGGACACAGCACCCGCTGGGGAGCAAGCCTCTGCTTTACGTATCCTGAGAGGAGCCAATCACTGACTCAAGGGGAAAGAGGGGAGTGCCATGGCCCCAACTCCCTTGCAGCTTTCCAGAATCACTCGCACAGCCAGGTCGCCGGTATCAGCATTTGTGGCCCACAGTCCCTCTCCCTGTTCTCCATCACCTACTGCAAGGGCCCTTCAGTATAAGTTCTCTATAGGCTGAACATTCTGCCCACAGTTTCCCCATCTGAAATAGTCGTAAACCACACATACCAAATGTCGTACTAGGGAACACCGTTATAATGACCTAAAATGTGAATGTTAATCTGACTGACAGTGAGCGAGTACCTTTCCGTTATCCAATAATTTATGCGTGGGGAGTGTCACACTTCAACAAATCGCTTAGTGTGACATGGAGCAGAAAAAGTTATGACACTTTAACTGGGTCTTTGAGGACGACATGAGAGACCATGAGAGTTTTGCCAAAAAAAGAAAAAGGAGAGGGCCCCACACTCTAATATGACCTCATTCAACCAGGGGTCATACATACACTTTCTGCTGCATGCCTGCAAACGTTTTGTGATGTTATAGGTGACAGAATTGTTCCTGTGGACCCTCAGATCTTTGGAACACACTCATGACCATAAATACAATGACTAAACGGTTAAAAGATCATGCAGACATTTTTTTCTTTTGGGTCATCAATTTTCTGACTGATTCCTCTCCTGTGCCAACAGCTTCATCTCAGAGTAGAACTTGCATCCCACGTCCTCAATTATTTGGTGGATGTATTCCAATCTCTATCCTCTTCTACAGCTTTTGCTCTCTACAGTTCCCTCTAGTACCATGGAAGTCATTCCCTCACGTCTTAATACATGTCCTATCATCCTGTCCCTTCTCTTCATCAGTGTTTTCAAAATATTCCTTTCCACTCTGATTCAGCGCAAAACCTCCTCATTCCTTTCCATTTCAGTCCACCTAAGTTTCAAATGGTTCAAATGGCTCTGAGCACTATGGGACTTAACATCTGAGGTCATCAGTCCCCTAGAACTTAGAACTACTTAAACCTAACTCACCTAAGGACATCACACACATCCATGCCCGAGGCAGGATTCGAACCTGCGACGGCAGCAGTCGCGCGATTCCGGACTGAAGCGCCAAGAACCGCTCGGCTACCGCGGCAGTCCACATAAGTTTCAACATTCGTCTGTAGGACCACATCTCAAATGCTTCGAGTCTCTTCTGTTCCGGACTGGCCGAAGTGGCCGAACGGTTCTAGGCAATTCAATCCGGAACCGTGCTGCTGCTATGGTCGCAGGTTCGAATCCTGCCTCGGGCATGGATGTGTGTAATGCCCTTAGGTTAGTTAGGGTTAAGTAGTTCTAAGTTCTAGGTGACTGATAACCTCTGATGTTAAGTCCCATAGTGCTCAGAGCCATTTGAACCATCTTCTGTTCCGATTTTCCCACAGTCCATGTTTAACTACCATACAATGCTGTACTCCAGACGTACGTTCTTAGGAATTTCTTCCTCAAATGGAGGCCGATATTTGATACCAGTAGACTTCTCTTGGCCAGAAATGCCTATTTTGCCATAGCGAGTCTGCTTTTGATGTCCTTCCTGCCCCGTCCGTCATTGTTTATTTTACTGCCTAGGTAGCAGAATTCCTTGACTTCATCTACTTCGTGACCATCAATCCTGGTGTTAAGTTTCTCGCTGCTCTCATTTCTGCTGCATCTCATTGCTCCTCGTATTTCTTTGATTTACTCTCAGTCCATATTCTGTACTCATTAGATTGTCCACTCCGCTCAGCAGATCATGAAATTCTTCTTCACTTTCACTCAGGATAGCAATGTCATCAGCAAATCGTGTCATTAATATCCTTTCACTTTGGACTTTAATTCCACTCCTGAACCTTTCTTTTATTTCCGTAATTGCTTCTTCGATGTACAGATTGAACAGTAGGGGGGAAAAGACTACATCCCTGTGTTACACCCTTTTTAATCCGAGCACTTCGTTCTTGGTCGCCCACTCTTATTATTCCGTCATGATTCTTGTACATATTGTGTATTAATCGTCTGTCCCAATAGCTTACCCCTATATTTCTCAGAATTTCGAACATCTTGCACCATTTTACATCACCATTTTACATTGTCGAAGGCTTTTTCCACGTCGACAAATCCTATGAACGTGTCTTGATTTTTCTTTAGTCTTGCTTCCATTATCAACTGCAACGTCATAATTGCCTCTGTCGTTCCTTTACCTTTACTAAACCTAAACTGATCGTCATCTAGCACATCCTCAATTTTCTTTTCCATTCTTCTGTATATTGTTCTTGTCAGCAACTTGGATGCGTGAACTGTTAAGCTGATAGTGCGATAATTCTCGCACCTTTCAGCTCTTGCATTCTTCAGAATTGTGTGGATGATATTTTCCCGAAAGTTAGATGGTATGTCGTCAGACTGATATATTCTACACAACAATGTGAACAGTCGTTTTGTTGCTTCTTCCCTCAATGATTTTAGAAATGCTGATTGAAAGCAATCTATCCCGTCTGCCTTATTTGATTTTAAGTCCTCCAAAGCTCTTTTAAATTTTGATTCTAATAGTGGGTCCTCTACCCCTTCTAAATCGACTCCAGTTTCCTCTTCTATCACATCATACAAATCTTCCTCCTCGTAGAGGCTTTCAGTTTTTTCTTTCCACCTATCCGCTCTGTCCTCTGCATTTAGCAGTGGAATTCCCGTTCCATTCTTAATGTTACCATACTTGCTTTTAATGTCACCGAAAGTTGTTTTGACTTCCATAGAATGCTGAACTGTCCTTTCGACAATCATTTCTTTTCAGATTGCTTCACATTTCTCATGCAGCAATATCACTAAGCTTCCCAGCATTTCCTATTTATTTCATTCCTTAGCGACTTGTATTTCTGTATTCCTGATTTTTCTGGAACATTATTGTACTTCCCCCTTTCACCGATCAAATGAAGTATGTCTTCTCTTACCCATGCTTTCTTTGCAGTTACCTTCTTTTACCTATGTTTTTCTTCCCAACTTCTGTGATGGCCCTTTTTAGAGATGTCCATTCCTCTTCAACTGGACTGTCTACTGATCTATTCCTTATTGCTGTATCTATAGCCTTAGACAACTTCAAGCGTATCACATCCTTCCTTAGTACTTCTGTATCCCACTCCTTTTCGTATTGATTCTTCCTGACTAATAGCTTAAACTTCAGCCTTCTCTCATCACCAATATATTGTGATCTGAGTCACCTGGGTTCACCTTACAGTCCAGTATTTGATTTCGGAATCTCTGTCTGACCCTGATGTAATCTAATTGAATCATTCCCATATCACCCGGCCTTTTCCAAGTATACCTCCTCCTCTTGTGATTCTTGAACAGAGTATTCGCCATTACTATCTGAAACTTGTTACAGAACTTAATTAGCCTTTCTCCTCTTTCATTCCTTGTCCCAAGGCTATATTCTCCTGTAACCTTTTCTTCTACTCCTTCCCCTACAACTGCATTCCAGTCTCCCATGAGTTAGTAGGTTTTCGTCTCCTTTTACGTACTGTATTTCCCTTTCAGTATTCTCATAGACTTTATCTCTTCATCTTCAGCTTGCGTCGTTTGCATGTATACCTGAACTATCGTTTTCGGTGTTGGTTTGCTGCCGATTTTGATAAGAACAACCCTATCACTGAACTGTTCACCGTAACTAATTTTCTGCCGTACCTTCCTATTCATAACGAATCCCACTCCCGTTCCGTTTTCTGCTGCTGTTGAAATTACCCTGTACTTATCTGACCAGAAATCCTTGTCTTCCTCCCACTTCACTTCACTGACCCCTACTATATCTAGATTGAACCTTTGCATTTCCCTTTTCAGATTTTCTAGCAACCCTACCACGTTCAAGCTTCTGACATTCCACGCCCCGACTCGTAAAACGTTATTCTTTCTTAGATTATTCAATCTTTTTCTCATGGTAACCTCCCCCTTGGCAGTCCCCTCCTGTATATCGGAATGGGGGAATATTCCGGAATCTTTTGTCAATAGAGAGATCATCATGACACTTTTCAATTACAGGCTACATGTCCTATGCATACACGTTACGTGTCTTTAATGCAGTGGTTTCCGTTGTCTTCTGCATCCTCATGCCACTGATCACTGCTGATTCTTCCACCTTTAGGGGCATTTCCCACCCCTAGGACAAGAGAGTGTCCTGAACCTCTGTGTGCTCCTCCGCTCTTTTTTTTTTTTTTGACATGGCCTTTGGCAGGACGAGGATGACTTCTTATGGCAGAAGTCTTCGGCCACCAATGGTGATAATTAATAAACATTTAAAGAGTGGCGAGATTCGAACCCGGAACAGAGAACGTTTTGATTACCAATCAAAGACGCTACCCCTTTTTTTTCAAATGGGAGAAAATGTTAATTATGATAACAGAATAATAAAAAAAAGAAAAAATGAAAAATAAAAGAAAAAGAAAAACAGAACATAGCCGACAAACCACCACCACGCTCACGTGATATGTATCAACAAGAATTTTTGTATAGGTTTTTTGTAATTTGTAAATTTTTTTGTTATTTTGTGTTTTTTATTTATTTTTGTAGTTTGTAATAGAATCTACAAGTAGAAGGAAATCGAAACCAGATCACATTCGAAATAGCAAACTAAGAAAAATCCCAATTTGGTTTCAAGGATTTGCGACGCTCATGTGTATCTATACTTGATTTATACACATTTTACAGTAGAACTGGGGTGATGCTGAGTCAATGCACAAAACAAAACGAACAGGGAAACCAGTCTTTGGTGTGACGCCATAAGCGCGTGACGGCGTGTGAGATCGCTCTCTAAGTTTTCATCTATTTTTAGGTTGCAGATATATATTTTAACGGTTTTTGTGATAATATTTACTGTATAAGTGACTTATTAGTGGTTTCTTCATTCACCTCTGCCTTTCTTGTGTTGTGACCTGATATTTGTGAGTGTTTCGTATCGAGCAACTTAACCTCTTACCCGTGTTTACATTCCGCGCTGACCTGTTGCAGATGTAGCGGCGCATCGAAAGCTAAGCACTAATTAATTGTTTGTGTATAGTAGTTTATTTAGGAACTTTAGTAATCTTCAACCGGTGTTCTTGGTGTTTTCCGGTGAAATAATTTCAGAAGAAATTTTTGCGAACTGCTTTCAGTTTCGTTACTGTCATTAGACGTTTGATTTTCTTTCTGTGTTAGTATTTTGTTATATTCCCATTTGTTGTTGATTAATACTGTCAATAATAGTAGTTACTTTCCTTGTAGAGCAAGTTTGTGATTATTGTAGTCAGTTTTTAACATCTTCTTATTGTAGTAGCGGAACTTAGATAAAGTTGTTTTCTTGTTTCAATAACTGTAAAATTTTACCATGAGTGAGAAGTGTGGGCTTTGCCGTAGGTTCGTGAGTAGTGGATTGCGGTGTGAGACTTGTTCGAAGTATTTTCACTGGGGGGAATGCAGTGGGGAAGCCAGTGGGCATTCTGGTGAGATCCTCTCCTGGAACTGCAGGTTATGTAGCAAGAGTAAGTTGATAGAGGAGCAGGAGCGTAAGATCTATGCCCTTCAGGTGCAGTTGAATTACGCACAGGAGGAGCTAGATAGGATGAGGAGGGAGAAGGGGGTTGGGGAATGGGAGCTGGCTGTTGGCAAGAGATCTGCTAGGAGAAGGAGATTTTCAGATAGTTTTGCTATTGGTGTTTGTAATAGATATGACCAACTGTCAGAGTCTAGTGGAGAGGAATCTCTAGTAGCTGTAGATGTAGGAAGTATGCAGCAGACCTCAGCAGTTACGGTGGCTAGGACAGTTGCAAAGTCTAAGAGAAAGAAGAAGGTTCTGCTGTTAGGTAGTTCTCATGGTAGAGGTGTAGGCCAGCAGTTGCAGGAAGGTTTGGGGAGTGAGTACCAGGTCACCAGCATTGTGAAGCCTAATGCAGGATTGGCTCAGGTGACTTTTAACATAGGGGGGTTATGTCGGGATTTTACAAAAGAGGATCAGGTAGTGATTGTGGGTGGGGCTGGTAATAGTATTGATAGGGATGGGGAGTATGACATAGATGGTGACCTGGAAAAGATAGCCACTCAGACTGGCAACACGAATGTGCATTTCGTGGAACTGTTTCAGCGTCACGATTGGTCTCATCTTAATACAGCCGTCACGCGTAATAACATGAGACTTGGGTGTGCGCTGATGACAGAAGGCATGAGTCACATTTCAGTGGTGTCGGTGGAGTCTATCAGCAGGACGGGTTTCACTAGACATGGCCTGCACCTTAACAGGTATGGAAAGGGGAGGTTGGCAAAGCTTATAGGTGACAGCATACGTGGGGGTGGTGGGATCACTCATGGGAAAATTCCGGTAGTTGTGGGTGTTAGAGCTGCACCTTTTTTAGATTGAAGTCAGCTGATAGGTATTCCTGCTTAAGGGAAGTCTCTCTAACAAAGAAACCACTTTCGACAAAGCTTAGGTATCCGATTAATGAGGAAATTAGTATATTTCATCAAAACATACAAGGCATTAGAGATAAAGTTAGTGAACTGCTTATAGATGTTGACTCTGAAATTATTGGTATATCTGAACACTTCTTAAATAAGGAGATAATTCAGAGGCTTCCTTTACCAGGATACAGGTTGACTGGCAGCTTTTCTAGGAGCTCTTTGGGGTGTGGGGGAGTAGCCATGTACGTGAAAAACGGTATCCCATTTGGGTCAATTGATGTTTCAAAGTACTGCACTGAAAAGGTGTTTGAATGTTGTGCAGGTGTGGTTAAATTTAGTGGAGCTAAGCTTCTTACTGTTGTTATTTATAGATCCCCAGACTCTAATTTCACAACATTTTTGCTAAAGCTAGAGGAGGTTCTTGGTTCACTTTATAGGAAATACAAAAAGTTAGTTATATATGGTGACTTCAATATAAATTGTATAAGTGATTGTGCAAGGAAAAGGATGCTGGTAGACCTCCTTAATTCATATAATCTTATGCAAACCGTATTCTTTCCAACGAGAGTGCAAGGGAACAGTAGAACAACCATAGACAATATTTTTGTTCATTCGTCATTACTAGAAGGGCATTCTGTTAGCAAAATGGTGAATGGCCTTTCAGGTCATGATACACAAATTTTAAGTCTAAAAGATTTTTGTGCTGCAACACATGTTAAATATAGTTACCAACTTTTTAGGAAAGCTGATCCAGTTACTGTAGAGACTTTTGTAAACCTTATCAAGGAACAAGAGTGGCAAGATGTTTATAGCGCTGATACAGTAGACGATAAATACACTCCTGGAAATGGAAAAAAGAACACATTGACACCGGTGTGTCAGACCCACCATACTTGCTCCGGACACTGCGAGAGGGCTGTACAAGCAATGATCACACGCACGGCACAGCGGACACACCAGGAACCGCGGTGTTGGCCGTCGAATGGCGCTAGCTGCGCAGCATTTGTGCACCGCCGCCGTCAGTGTCAGCCAGTTTGCCGTGGCATACGGAGCTCCATCGCAGTCTTTAACACTGGTAGCATGCCGCGACAGCGTGGACGTGAACCGTATGTGCAGTTGACGGACTTTGAGCGAGGGCGTATAGTGGGCATGCGGGAGGCCGGGTGGACGTACCGCCGAATTGCTCAACACGTGGGGCGTGAGGACTCCACAGTACATCGATGTTGTCGCCAGTGGTCGGCGGAAGGTGCACGTGCCCGTCGACCTGGGACCGGACCGCAGCGACGCACGGATGCACGCCAAGACCGTAGGATCCTACGCAGTGCCGTAGGGGACCGCACCGCCACTTCCCAGCAAATTAGGGACACTGTTGCTCCTGGGGTATCGGCGAGGACCATTCGCAACCGTCTCCATGAAGCTGGGCTACGGTCCCGCACACCGTTAGGCCGTCTTCCGCTCACGCCCCAACATCGTGCAGCCCGCCTCCAGTGGTGTCGCGACAGGCGTGAATGGAGGGACGAATGGAGACGTGTCGTCTTCAGCGATGAGAGTCGCTTCTGCCTTGGTGCCAATGATGGTCGTATGCGTGTTTGGCGCCGTGCAGGTGAGCGCCACAATCAGGACTGCATACGACCGAGGCACACAGGGCCAATACCTGGCATCATGGTGTGGGGAGCGATCTCCGACACTGGCCGTACACCACTGGTGATCGTCGAGGGGACACTGAATAGTGCACGGTACATCCAAACCGTCATCGAACCCATCGTTCTACCATTTCTAGACCGGCAAGGGAACTTGCTGTTCCAACAGGACAATGCACGTCCGCATGTATCCCGTGCCACCCAACGTGCTCTAGAAGGTGTAAGTCAACTATCCTGGCCAGCAAGATCTCCGGATCTGTCCCCCATTGAGCATGTTTGGGACTGGATGAAGCGTCGTCTCACGCGGTCTGCACGTCCAGCACGCACGCTGGTCCAACTGAGGCGCCAGGTGGAAATGGCATGGCAAGCCGTTCCACAGGACTACATCCAGCATCTCTACGATCGTCTCCATGGGAGAATAGCAGCCTGCATTGCTGCGAAAGGTGGATATACACTGTACTAGTGCCGACATTGTGCATGCTCTGTTGCCTGTGTCTATGTGCCTGTGGTTCTGTCAGTGTGATCATGTGATGTATCTGACCCCAGGAATGTGTCAATAAAGTTTCCCCTTCCTGGGACAATGAATTCACGGTGTTCTTATTTCAATTTCCAGGAGTGTATAATGCTTTCCTCAAGACTTTTTTCGTGCTCTTTGAAAGTTGCTTTCCGTTAGAACGTTCAAAACAGGGTACTAGCACAAACAGGCAGCCTGGGTGGCTGACTAAAGGTATAAGAATATCTTGTAGAACAAAGTGGCAATTATATCAAAACGTTAGAAACAGTCACAATCTAAATGCAGTAGCCCATTACAAACGGTATTGTAAGGTGCTTAAAAAAGTTATTAGGAAGGCAAAAAGTATGTGGTATGCAGATAGAATAGCTAAGTCTCAGGATAAAATTAAAACCATATGGTCAGTCGTAAAGGAAGTGGCTGGTCTGCAGAGACGGATCGAGGATATACAATCAGTGCGTAGTGGGAATGTCCGTGTTACTGATAAGTCGCATATATGTACAGTATTTAATAATCACTTTCTGAATATAGCAGGTGAACTAAATAGAAACCTAGTCCCAACAGGGAATCATATAGCGATCTTAGAAAAAAGTGTTCCGAGACTGTTACCTGAAATGCTCCTCCATGATACTAACAAGAGGGAGATTGAGTTAATAATTAAATCACTAAAGACCAAGAACTCTCATGGATATGACGGGGTATCTAGCAGAATACTGAAGTATTGTTCCATGTATGTTAGCCCAGTACTTAGCCATATCTGTAACTTTTCCTTTAGGAGTGGTCGGTTTCCTGACCGATTAAAGTACTCGGTAGTGAAGCCACTTTATAAAAAGGAAGACAGGGATAATGTTGATAATTATAGACCTATTTCTATGCCATCGGTGTTTGCTAAAGTTATCGAGAGGGTTGTATATACAAGGTTACTGCAGCATTTAAATTCACATAATTTGGTGTCAGATGTACAGTTTGGTTTTAGAAATGGCTTAACAACTGAAAATGCTATAGTCTCTTTTCTCTGTGAGGTTTTGGACGGATTAAATAAAAGGTTGCGAACGTTAGGTGTTTTCTTTGATTTAACGAAGGCTTTTGACTGTGTTGACCACAAAATATTACTGCAGAGGTTGGAACATTATGGAGTAAGTGGAATAGCTTACAATTGGTTCACCTCTTACTTTAAGAACAGAAAGCAGAAGGTAATTCTCCGCAATATTGAGAGTGGTAATGATGTTCAGTCCCAATGGGGCACTGTTAAGTGGGGCGTTCCCCAAGGGTCGGTGCTGGGGCCACTGCTGTTTCTTATTTATATAAATGATATGCCTTCTAGTATTACAGGTGATTCAAAAATATTTCTGTTTGCTGATGACATTAGCATGGTAGTGAAGGATCTTGTGTGTAATATTGAAACATTATCAAATAATGTAGTTCATGAAATAAGTTCGTGGCTTGTGGAAAATAATTTGATGCTAAATCACAGTAAGACTCAGTTTTTACAGTTTCTAACTCACAATTCAACAAGAACTGATATTTTAATCAGACAGAATGGGCATGTTATAAGCGAGACGGAACAGTTCAAGTTCCTAGGCGTACGGATAGATAGTAAGCTGTTGTGGAAAGCCCATGTTCAGGATCTTGTTCAGAAACTAAATACCGCTTTATTTACCATTAGAACAGTATCTGAAATAAGTGACATTTCAACACGAAAAGTAGTCTACTTCGCATATTTTCATACGCTTATGTCATATGGTATTATTTTTTGGGGTAATTCTTCTGATTCAAAAAGGGTATTTTTGGCTCAAAAAGGGCTGTTCGAGCTATGGGTGGTGTAAGTTCGAAAACCTCTTGTCGACCCCTATTCAATAGTCTGGGAATTTTGACATTGCCCTCACAGTATATATTTTCTTTAATGTCGTTTGTTGTTAGCAATATTAGCTTATTCCCAAGAGTTAGCAGCTTTCAATCAGTTAATACTAGGCAGAAATCAAATCTGCATGTGGAATGCACTTCCTTGACTCTTGTGCAGAATGGAGTGCAGTATACTGCTGCATCCATTTTCAATAAGCTACCACAAAAACTCAAAAATCTTAGCAGTAGCCCAAACGCTTTCAAGTCTAAACTGAAGAGTTTCCCCATGGCTCACTCCTTCTATTCTGTCGAGGAGCTCCTGGAAGAGCTAAAAAATTAAGCAAATTCCAGTGTTACATTCTTGATTTTCTTTATTTAAACTAACGATGTGTCAGCTGAATATGTTTCTTATATTTCATTTTATTTGTTTCTACAATCGTGTTATAATTTCATGTATTGACTCGTTCCATGACCATGGAGACTTAATGTGGTCCCACGGAACAATAAATAAATAAGTAAATAAATAAATAAAAAGAAATAAATAAAGGAGAGGACAAGTCGAAGCAGATAAGATGGGACCATTCATAACAAAGAAAGACACTTATCAGAAAAATTAAATTAGCCAACACCTTGCCGACGGAAAACAAGATTCAACATGTTCGCAAACATGTCCAATAGGCAGTGATCATGTACCACATGAAGTTCATGTGATCTTCCCCCTCGCCTTCTACAACGTAATGAACAAAGTGTCCCAGCAACCACATAACGCTATGGGTTTTCGCCCGTGGAAAGAAAGAAGAATCTGGGCGTAATATGATGTCCGTAGTGTGTACAATCTCAGAAGATGGGGTAAAGAAAGCCAGTTGTGTCCTGACCCAAGACCAGTTTGCCATATGACCCCCACAAGTAAAGCGATGCCGTATCGTATCTGGAGACTTACGACTACATAAATCCGCGTCACTAAGCCCAATACGGAAAAGTTGCTCGTTCGTTGGTATCAAGTTATTTACTACCTTATACCACGAGGACGCTACGCGCATCGGCAAAATCGGAATACTGATATTGAACCAAACTGTCGTTCAGGTTGTATGCGGCGCTTCTCTTTCAACGGGGTTCGGGAAAAGGACTGCTTCCCATCGAGTCTTTGGGAATTTCTTGGTGAGGACAGGTCTCCATAAGATATCAACCCTTAAATAGCTCACCGCAAGATAGTAGTCAAGAATGTGTTTTAATTTATGATTTATGCGACCGACATCAATAGTGAGTTCAAGACTAGCAGGACGGACACAGAGAAATAAATGAGACGTGAATGTGTGAGTTTCTTGAGTCATCGTCAAAACCGTACGCCACACATGGAGCATCTGCGTCTCCCTCCGTGTATCTGTCAGGACCAACCCCCCCCCCAAAGGAACGAGGATTCGTTATCACCTCATACCATAAGCGAAATATATGTCTCGTCCATAAGAAACGGCCAGACAATTGTTGTAGTTTCCTCCCCATCTTCGAGGAAAGCGGATAAACTTTGGTCACGTAATAAGCGTTGCATGAGATGTGTGTATCTAACATTCGGAATTTCTGGAGCATAGTAAGAGAACGCCTTTCATGCTCTATTATCGCTCCCTGAATTGTGCCGTAACGGACTTCCGGTTGAGCGTCGCCATTTAGAGTGGACAACGATCAATGATGATACAGAGGGACGTATGCCGATGCACCGCAGTAGCCCATGGAACAACCGCGTCATCAAAACCTCGCAAGGGAAGAAGCTTGAATTTAACTTCATTAAGTTTTGCACCTGAACTCAGACAGAAATAATCGATTACAGCCTTCATTCGAGGTATTTCAGCAAGGTTGCGAAGTAGAACCATCACGTCATCCGCGTATGCACGAACAGCTACAGTCCCGCCGGAAAGCGTCCAATCTGTCAGCTGGGATTCTAGCATCCGAAGCAGGGGCTCCAGAGACAACACAAAGCCATTGACAGCGGGATTCCTAGAGGCACTCCCCTACGGATATTTATTAGGGGTGTCGGTTGGCTATTAACAACCACCGAAGCCGAAATACCCGTAAACAGATTTGAGAGCAGTCGCCGTGTGCCAACAGTGAAACCAACTGCCTCCAGAATGTGAAGCAGAAAGGCGTGATTAACACGGTCAAATGGCTTACCGAAGTCTAGAAAAGGAAGGGCACAAGAAACGGACGTTACAGCAGTTACGACACTCGTCTGTAGGGGAAAGAATGGTACGACCAGGTACGCAGCTTTGATGTTTTGCAACAATCGTCTCCATTAGAGCCGACATCCTACTGTTAACTGCCCTCGCCACAGTCTTATAATCAAAGTTTAGCCAAGTAAGTGGGCGAAAGCTATCAAGGGCAGCCGGTCCAGCGCTTTTCGGGATTAAAACAATTTTTCCCACTTTGAACGAGGTCGGCACTACTCTATCCTGTAACACTTCAGTCAAAAGGGAGGTAAAGGTAGCACCCAACAACGACCAAAAGCGCACGTAAAATACCTTGGGAGGTCCAGCTAGACTCGAGAAGGCGATCCCACAGCAAATTTATAAACTTCCTAAGAGCGTTGCATTATGTTCAGGTGTAATTTTCGTATCCAAGATTCTGACAAGTGGGTCGTGAAAGGTTTCATTGGACTCATCGACGTCATTGATTTCTACACAGTACTGGTGTAAGATACGCACTATATCAGCTTGCGCCATTACGGTACGTCCATCATTCGTCGTGAGAGAATGAATACAAGCGCGTCGGCGACATGTCTGGTGCCGAAGCAAACGATATAAGGAAGTCAGTTCTTCCGTCACCAATGAAAGCGGCTTCGATCGGATTTTCAAACCTTCCGTTTGTATTGTCTTCAAAGTCAACAACTTTGCTTTACACGTCTAACAACCGCAATTCGCAGAGGGGTGTGGTCCGAAGCAGCATAAAGTTCACGCTGGATGGAATAGTAATATTCGTAAGTTCTCCGAAAGTCTCGTGCTTTGGCAGCACAGAAAAGTATCAAAGTTACCCTGAGCCTCGGTGTTGCTAGATGTGTCCACCAGTCAAGGGTGGAAGAGTATTTCCCAGTGTACCGTAGAGTACTCTCCCACACGACTCGCATCACGTCATCGAGAGATGGGTCAGCTAGGTGAGCGACGTTTAACATCCACGGAAGGCGAAACAATTTGCCAGGTTGCCGTTCAAGATGGAGAGTTGTGGCCCCAGCACAGTGATTCGTAAAGAAAGCTGGGATGACTTCAACATTAAGAGTACTATCGCTCAGGCAGTCTGAAAAGTAAAACCTATCTAGCCTGCTACTAGAAGTCGCAGTAAAGTGGGTAAATTTAACTAACGTCGGGTATTTACATATCCAGACATCTTTTAGGCGTAAGGAGCGGACGAAATTCATGTAATTGACTAGAGAAATTAAAATTAAGAGACTGATCTGTAGGACGCAATAGACAGTTAAAATCACCACCCAACAGAATATTAGGAGGACTCTAACGCTGCAGATAAACAATATCCTCTTTATAAAAAAGCAAACGATCCACTGCGCGACCAGTGCCAGAAGGGGCATATAAAAGAATCAAGGTAAGATTAAAAAGTTGACAACCTATGCCCCTGCCAGAATCCAAAATTTCCACCTCAACAACAAGAATGCCCTCGCGAAAGAAAACGTTTGTCCCCGTAGAATATTCGGTGCTGCACAAAGAACATTCGAAAACCAGGTAAGGAGAAATTACAAACTAACACCTGCTGTGAGAACACTATGTCCGCACATGAATCATAAATGAACTGACGCAGCGAAGCCAATCGCAATTCTGTTTCCAGACGATTAACTTTTAAGGAAAGGAACGTGTAGGCTTGGGTCATCGATCACAGCTGGACAGGAATACACGGAACCTCCGAGCAGAATTACGTAGAAGCTGAGAGTCAAGGTCCATTGCGGAATCCACAGAGGAGACATCGGAATACCAGAACCCCCATCATCGCTACCTTTTTTCTTAGATTTCCTACGTGCCACCGCACGGTCAGGTTGTATACGCTGTTTCCGTCGGCTACGTGGGATAGCGGCCTCTGCAGACGGAGGTGTGGGAGGGATCATAGGCACAGCTTCCTGCCCATCAGAACCAGGGTCATGTAATGCAGTTCCCGCCACTAAGGCGGAAGCATTCTGTAGAACTGACAGTGCAACAGGTGATGCTTGGTCGCTAATTTTATTCTCCTTGGGAGTTGCTGTAGTCGGCAAATACAGGAAACCGTCGCCGGCTGAAGACGACGGAGCAGGAGGAAACTGCATCATCTCAGACTGTAACCGAGGACACAAAGACGTAGGGGGAGACTCCGCTCCCTCTCCACACGCAGGCAGCTCAGACGGAGCCACTTCGCGAGCAGGAGCGATGATGGAAATAACTTCTTCGCTACTCACCGTACCACGGACGGAAGGCACCGTAGCATCGAGAGGAGCAGGGGACACAATCGATGAGGAGGACGTTGGCGCAGAAGGCACAGCCAAATCCTCACCATCACCATCCCGAGTGCGACGTCACTTGTTGGTCGACGTTATAGGTTTTATCCTGGAGCCAATAGGATTCTGAACCTGTCGCGCAGGTAAAGGCGGAAATTCATCGACATGATTATCAGAACTGACGGTTTGTCCATTATAATCCGAAGCAGAAGTAGGTCCGACGGCGGGAGTGGAAGGAACAAGATCAGCAATCGTCAATTTGCGACGCTGCACTAATGATGGCTTTAATACAAAGATCCTCCGCGGATCATTAAACCGAAGCTGGTTCTTTCTTGACCAGTATACATGACACGGAAGCGGTAACTACACACTTCTAAATGTGATGGAATATTGCGTTTGACATGGATTTCCACGGAACGAATTCAAATATAACACTGTAATCTGTTTTTTGTAGACTAGCGTTCACGACGGACGTTTTTCACGTTACTATATGGAGTCAATATGTCATTCAGAAAGTCGTCATCAACTTCCGGCGGGAGGCTGAACACTCGAACACTGGTATATTCCATTTCAGCATCTGCGAGGGACACCATACTAACGGAATTATCACGATGCTTGAACGGGACTTGAGAACAATGTGGCGACTGTAGTCTTCCAACGTGAAGGTGATCCATAAATTTCACGTAAAACACGTAGCCTACTCGTCTGCATCCAGAATAAGCGGTGTGAAGCTGATTAGAGTTCACATGAATTGTATCGACAAGCCAATTGTGGATTTCTAGAGACCCGGGCTGCAAGTGACACGTTGTTTTGTCGAAAGTAAAGCTCGCAGTAACTTTTCGTGGAACATACCTAGAAACCATGGTAGCCATAGCGGAGCGGTCGACGCCGTTGCAAGTTGACGAACACAAACAGACAGTGAAGCCGGAGCGGAGGCGCTAAGACTCACTCGGCAGACAGAACAACACTAACGAGGAAAACTCTACACAAGCGACGCTGCGGCAAGTGAAATAAACAAGAACCTTCCCGCTCTGAGTACTATGGGACTTAACATCTGAGGTAATCAGTCCCCTAGAACTTAGAACTACTTAAACCTAACTAACCTAAGGACATCACACACATCCATGCCCGAGGCAGGATTCGAACCTGAGACCGCAGCGGCCACGCGGTTCCAGACTGAAGCGCCTAGGACCGCACGGCCACTCCGGCCGGCATGGTTGGTTTCCCTAACCACTATACAATAACATGACAAATTCTAACCAAGCATTCATCAAATATAGTTCTTTTCGTACTTCAGAGTAAATGGTGTTAACACAAAATAAACCAAATTTAAATGACATGTGTAACATAGTGTGACTTTGCACAAATGACAAAATAAAAACATGAATTACTTTCAAAAGATGGACTGAATATTAGTGTATTTGTTGGGTGTGATCTTTTGTCCGTTGTAGATTTTAGATGAGAGTGCCTTGTACCCCTGTACACATCTAAAAAAGACATAGAAAGAAAAATTAAAAGTTTACCTTCAACCCAATAAAATAAACATAGCAAGGCACACAAAAGTAAGAATTAAAAGCACAAACATATTTTAAGTCTCCTACTGCTCCCTTCGCAAGGAGTCCAAAAATTATCATCAACATTACACAGACGAATAAACGCAGCAATACATTGAAGAAGTGTGTAACCAGTTGGCTGTGGCAGTTGTAGCAGGTGAGTTGGTGCTAAGAGAAGGATTACCCCTTTACTTAACATCATTGGCGGTGGCAGCATTGTTGGAGGTAGGACCTGTCTCCAATCTATGACACCAAAGGTAGGCATCTAGACTATTGACAGATTGGAGATGGGGTAGTAAACAAGAAATGGTTGCTCTTGTTGAAGGCAGTCCTTCAGCAGCAGTTGTCAGTGTTGTGGCAACTGTCTGGAGACGTCAGTCCCTTGATCCAGCACCCTCCTTTGTGGTAAGCAGCAGTTTCATATTCAGGTCAGCTTCCTCGAGACTCTTGAACCAAGTAGCGGTGGTTCCAGGTGGTCACGTGACATCAGGGCCGAGCCTCCATTACCTGTTGGGTGCAGGCAAGGCGCCCCTGTGGATGCTTCCACTCTCCATTGATTGAAAGGGACAAGCAGGTCCATCCATGCCTCCATCGCCCTTGAACTGCTCCTGTATCATCACGTCCGCTGGCTGCCTGCCCTGTCGTCTCAGGGTGGGGGGCGGGTTGCCTATAAGCAGACAGCTGCTGATGTCACCATGCCGTGATGTCGTCCCTGCTGTGACGTCACGCCGGCAGCTCCACCTGAGGTCGCGCTACGACACCAGGCAGCCCCATGAGCCATGCTGCGATATGGGCGCCTGCTCTGCACCGAGCCACATCCGGCCGTGGTCTACTACTTTCCCGCCGTTTGGAAGCTGTAGGCTTTTGCACGATCCTTAGCACATGTTATAGCGCCGTGCTTTTACAATGAATATTTACAAAAACACAGACATAGAAAATCATAACATAAATATTAACTGATCCTCATCAAACTTTACAATATTATTAATGGAAAAAGTGTCTTACTGTTTTCTTTCATTTAAATGATGTTCTAATTGTCGACAATTACTTGCTTATCTAATAAACTACTAGTTTTCTAGTCGTGAAGCCATGTTGCTGTTGAAGAGTCTAATGAGTACAGAATATGGACTGAGGGTAAACCGGAAAAAAAGAAAAGTAATGAAGTGTAGCAGACATGAGAATAACGAGAAACTTAACATTAAAATAGGTGATCATGAAGTACATGAAGGAATTCTGTTACTTTGAAATCAAAACAACCTGTGATTGACGAAGCGATTATGGCATAAAAAGCAGGCCTACATTAGCAAAGAGGGCGTTCCTGTCCAACAGAAATCTAATCTACTGATATGAAATACAGGCGATAATTTCAGAAAGAAATTTCTGAGAATGTACATTTAGACCACAGTGTTGTATGGAAGTTAAATGAGGACAGTGGGAAAACTGGAACAGATGAGAATCTAAGCGTTTGAGATGTGGTACTACAGAAGAATGTTGAAAATTAGGGGGACTGATAAGGTAAGGAATGAAGAGGTTCTCCACAGATAGCATCGTATGGAAGACACTGGCAGGAAGTAGGGACAGGACGATCCAACGTGTTTTACGACGTCAGAGAATAACTGGCGTAGTACTAGAGGTAACTGTAGAGGGTAAAAATTGGAGGAAATAAGTAATGTTTTCTCAAATTTGGGTTAAGTCCAATTCTGGCAAGCAGTTTTAGTCTTCCAGGCACCTCCATAATTACACACAGTTTGCTGCTGAGTACAATATTCATTGCGGCAGCGTTATAGGAAATAAGAGCCGAAATTCTCTTTGCAAGAATAGTTCTTTCGTATTCTTAGTAATGACTGATGAGATTTTACCATTAATCAGCAAATATTTAGTAATTCTTGATGCCAGAATGAGATTTACACTCTGCAGCGGAGTGTGCGCTGATATGAAACTTCCTGGCAGATTAAAACTTTGTGCTGGACCGAGACTCGAACTCGGGACCTTTGCCTTTCGCGGGCAAGTGCTCTACCAACTGAGCTACCCAAGAACAACTCACGCCCTGTCCTCGCAGCTTTACTTCTGCCAGTACCTCGCCTCCTACCTTCCAAGCTTGCAGGTACTGGCAGAAGTAAAGCTGTGAGGACGGGGCGTGAGTCGTGCTTGGGTAGCTCAGTTGGCAGTCTGCGTTCGTCTGGGCAGCAGTGCGCACCGCACTCGGCCGTCCACGCCGCTGCGCGCGCGGAGTGTTTTGTTTACTTCCTCGTCACAGCGCTTCTCAGTCGAACAGGCTGTAATGGCCAACTCTTACAGGAAGAACACTCTTAAGTTCACCTTCTCAAACGAATGCGCACGACCCAAAGCACTGGCCGTCGAACGCTTCCTACGCGAAGACGTGAAGATCCCCCGTGACGAACTCATCGGCATACACCTATCGATCATTAGCAGCGTCGTTTATGTTAAGGTGACTTCCGACGCTGCCTGCAACGAGATTATTCAAAGGACACGACATGGACTAAAATTTCGGCACTCCGACGGAAACATCGTGCCTGTGGATGTCGAACCATGCAGAATTTGGCCTTCGGACGATCCGTGTATTCGAACTGCCTTTCGAGGTGAATGAAGATGAAGTCATCGCGGCGCTAAGCCCGTTCGGAAAAGTCCAGAGCCACGTAGCCGAGACATGGGCACAGTTTGCGACGTATCCGGTGCTTAATGGTGTGAAACAAGTCCGAATCGATCTCAAACGGTACGTTCCATCGTACATTTCTATCGGCGGCTGCCGTGCAGTGGTCATTTAAGACGGACAATCTCGAACATGTTCCGTTTGTCGCAAAGAAGGCCACGTCCGTAATGAATGCCTGCAACGCCGCATCACACAACTAAGGCCCGACGATACGAACACCGGCAGAACCACAACCACCCTTCCAGTCACCTATGCGGCGACACTGCACGTCCAGCCCTCACAAGACGCCGTTCATGAGCGTCTCTCTGGTCCGATACACCCAGAGGCGTCCCAGCACCGTGACACCGGCGATGCCGCCCGTGAACATGTCCAACAGCCGGACACACCCACGCTAGAAGATCAGAAGGATACCAATGAGAGTGTTCTGGAGAATGACGATCGCATCATAGCACCCGCGGCTTTTGTACCGGAACGACGTGAATCTCTTCCTTCCTCAGACACCGAATCTCATTGCCGAAAGCAGAAGTCGCCCAAACGACGAAAAAAACGCCGCAAGACATCAGAATCGGCCATTGAGCCCCCTCCGCAGGACGAAGAGATGGCACATCACTCTGACGGAGTACACGATAACACTTTCTTCTCTGCCATGGAAATGCGTCATCCACAAGACGGTGAACCGTCCAACAGAGATCGTGCGCAAGCCCCGCGCCCAGAAGCCATGGAACATAGCACGCCTGTTGTTACCGACGCAATTGAGCCGACTCGGCCAGCGCTGCCACCTCTCGCCGATGTCAAACCTCTCGGACACTTTTCATGGGCGGATGACACGGATTTCCCACCTCCATCTGATGCGGAAATGCGATCGGTTTCTCCGTTAGACCAACACTAAAATGGGGGAAGTTTCTACAGCGACTCCTGCGACTTCTATGGACTTCCACCATCCACCACGACAATCTTCACCAGCTACGAACCTATCGGCAGCACGGCTCTCCCATCAGGCTTACCGAATAGCTACTATCAATACTAATAATATCGGCTCCCACGCTAAACTTCAACTGCTCCGTGACTCGCTAAGAGCAGAGGACATCGACATCGCCCTGTTAGAAGAACTGAGGACAGCAACTTGGACTGGGTGTTATGGATATGAGACGTACGCCGCCCCTGCAGCTATGGAACACACAGGCGCAACCATCCTCCTCCGAGAAGGGATTGCAGTTTCCGATGTCGCATACCTCCCAACGGCGCGAGGGGTGGCCATAACAGTTGAAGGACTCAAAATCATAAGTCTCTACGCCCCATCGGGCACTGATAAACGGAGGATCGCTCCCACTTCTACGCAGAAGATATCACGCCTTTATTCCTCGGCCGATACGATCATCTCATCGTAGGTGGAGATTTCAACTGTGTTCTCGAGCGCACAGACCAATACCCCCATTTCACCACATGTCCGGAACTTCGCTTCCTCGTCCGCCGCCTTCGTCTCCTCGACACTTGGCGAGTGGTACACGGTGACCGCCCGGGGTATACACACATCACGAGCCACTCCGCCAGCCGACTTGATAGAATATACATCTCTAACGCTCTAAAATCAGTTCTCCTGGACGCGGAACGTTGGCCGTCTGCCTTTTCGGATCATGACATCTACATCTGTACCATGAACCTACGTCGACAATCTATATGGCGCAGTGCAGGACCTTGGAAACTCAATGTCGCGCTACTGCGGGACCCTGAATGTCGACAACAGGTCACCGACACGTGGCACACCTGTGTTCAACGCATTATGCGTTACGAGACCACACTGCAGTGGTGGTTGCTGTGCGCCAAACCGGCCATCCGACGCACATTGACACACTATGGCAGAGCAAAAGCCAGGTGGAATCATTACACAACAGATTTCTACTATAGCGCTCTACGTGAACTCATGGATCATCCTCCATCCCCGGATCGTCTAAAAGAAGCTCAACGCATCAAGGCAAAGACTTTAACCTTGACCAGATGCCGTCTAGAGGGAGCCATTGTACGAGCACGCAACCAAGATAGGATTAACCGCGAAAAACCTTCTATGCATCGTATTGTTCAAAATGTTCGTCGACGCCGACGTGGTTTAATGACAACTTTAGACTTACCTGATGGACGACGGCTGACTTCGCAAGCTACCATTGCGGATGCATTCACAACGCCCTATAGACTTTTCTATCAAGAAGTACCTGCCGGTGCAGAGGCCATTGCTGAGGTTGCCCAGGAGACACTTGGTACTCTAAACGCAGCAGCTGCAACCCTCCTGACTTCTGAAGTGACCACCGACGTCGTCCAAGGCGCTGTGGCCAAAGGGTCTCTGAATCGATCTCCCGGCCCGGATGGTTTACCTCTCGAATTTTACAGAACCTTCCAAGATTTAATGATGCCACGATGGAGGGACATGTACTGGGAACTTTTGTCCGGCGCGGCGAACCCGCCACCAATATTCATGGAAGGCTTACTTGTACCAGTCCCGAAACCCGCAGGAGGAACACGACTCGACAGTTATCGGCTGATCACGTTACTCAATTCCGACTTCAAGATTTTCACACGCCTTCTAGCAGTGCGACTCAAACATGTCTTACGAGACATTGTTTCCCACGAACAAACATCCTTAGGCAGCGATAGTAATATACAGACAGCCCTCAGTGAATATCGAGATGTGATCGCTGTAGCAACACACTCGCGACTGCCAGGCGCATTAATCTCCATCGACTTCAAACAAGCGTTTGACCGCGTCAATCATGCATTCCTCAACGAAGTGATGGACCGAATGGCAATTCCCCCGACGTTCACGCAAGTGATTATGCGGCTCCTTCGCGGAGCAACGTCCAGACTTCTCGTCAACGGCAGACTTACAGAACCTATACGGATTGAACGCTCAGTACGGCAGGGTTGCCCTTTGTCAACGGTGCTTTATTCCATTGCGATGGAACCACTCATTTGAGGATTACGGCGACGTTTGACAGGTATTCCACTCCGGGATCATATGTTCCGCTGCCGAGCTTACGCGGATGACTTGGCCCTCGTCGTACGTTCAGCGGCCGACGTACAAGCTGCGATGCAGTGGATTACCCGTTACAGTGCAGGGGCAGGGAGCGCTATGAACGTGCCAAAATCATGCGCCACGAAGATCGGCCGCGGCCTTCCCGCAGACAGCGTAGCCCCATTTCAACTGGTGGACACCCTTCGTTGTCTCGGATTAGTGTACACGGGAGACATTCGCCGCACCTCGGCGATCAATTTTCGGACGCTGCTGCAACGCATCCGGGCCAACATACAAAATCACATACTACGCACGCTGAATATGTGCCAGAGAATCACCTTCGTCAATACCCATCTGGCAGTCCGGATACCCCATCTAGCGCAGATTCTACCCATCACTGCGACAATGACGGCCAGGTTACAGGCGGCTTTCGGCTATTTCATTTGTTCTGGACACATCTTCAAAGTCCAGTACGAAGCTCTCACCTTCCCGAAGCGGGATGGTGGCCTCGATCTAGTTAATGTGAGAGCCAGGACTACGGCACGTTACACCAATACTATGCTCCGGTTATAGAAAAGCCAAAATGCTAGTTTTACTGGAATGTTGACCACCGAGCTCGCACCTGTGTCGAGACGCCCACCGACGTCTTTGGCACACATCCCACCTTCGATGTCACATATCGGCCGTTTCTTTTTGGAGTACAGCTACATATGCACCGAGCTCCCCACGACCAGGAAGATGACCACCCGCGACATCTACCGCCTTCTCCGAAAGTCTCCACCCCACGACCCCGTCGAAACACGTCACCCCCAGGTTTCATGGCCTACAGTTTGGAAAACGACCCACTAACCAAATCACACCACTGACACTACCTCTATGTGGTACCTTCTCGTCAACGGCAAATATATTAAAAGACAGAAACTGCACTGCATCGCACTGGTGGACTCACCCCTGTGCCTCAAGTGCAATGTCGAAGATACAGATTTACATCGTTTTGGGTATGAGCCAGCAGCAGCTGTCTGGACCCTCCGAGTACCACCACATCACGTTTCTCCTACCATGATGATATATCCCGACACGACCTACTTTCCATCGGCTAAGTGGCACGCCATCACATGGATCAGTGGCATGGCTGTCAACTACCTCTTCCGGGACGACATTGTCGATCTGGCGGAGTTTTGGTCATGCCTCAAAGTACATCACCACACCCTTCGCCGACATCGACACTATCGGGCCACTTTCGCGAACTATTTACAGAGTATTTTCACCAACCTGCCTCAAAACTGGAATCTCAACGTACCGTGCCAGCCAAGACTGGACGATCCCACGTTCCCCTTCAATGGTCAATGATAGAATGCATTTTGTTCTGATGGCGCGCCAAAGTGGAGCATGGCGCGGAAAGTTTTCCTATTTTATTTCACTTCTCTGTTCTCCTCCTCTTCTAAGTTTTTTTTTCCTTACACATGTTTATCCTTTTCACACATAGCTCTCCTATCTGCAGCCTATTTGTTTTCTCTCTCCTGTGCTCCCAAAAAAAAAAAAAAAAAAAAAAAAAAAAAAGGTTGCTGCTGATAGTGAGACTATATACTCATTTATGTTAACAAAAAATAAATAAAAAATAATAAAAAAAGAAGGCCGTTGCGGAAATGTAGCTACCTTTTATGTTTTACGTTTTAAAAGGATATTGTGTTATTTTATGAAGAACGTCGTCTTTTATTTTCATACACAAGAGGTTTTTATTTGTTTTCTTCTTACCTGCACAAAAAAAACAAATATATAAAAAAAATATGGTAGAGCACTTGCCCGCGAAAGACAAAAAACATAAATAAATAAATAAATTAAAAAAGTAAAAAAATAATAATAAAAAGCCGGTAGAGCGTTTGCCCGCTAAAGGCAAAGGTGCCGATTTCGAGTCTCGGTAAAAAAAAAAAAAGCCCCGTAATCCCTAGGTCGCTGAATCGAGTTCCTCTACTCAGTTTTTCTTCTTTTTTTTTAATTTCTAACATTGTCATTTTCTTTACTATTTATATTACAATTGATGTAATGGGAAAAATACGTGTAATCGGATGAACTTTTATTAAATTTACAATGTTATTTGGCAGTATACAAATTTTTATTATAAAAACAACAACAACAAAAAAAGTTGGTAGAGCACTTGCCCGCGAAAGGCAAAGGTCCCGAGTTCGAGTCTCGGTCCGGCACACAGTTTTAATCTGCCAGGAAGTTTCAGTCTTCTTGATAAAGGAAACAGAAAGAGGCCCAAAGCATCAGAACGGTCTACTTCACACAGTGTGAAGGAAGCTATGGCCTTTACTGGACGTCCAAAAAATACTGCATGGTTTCTTCGTCAATCTTACTCTGTTGTTTTGTGTTTCGTTGTCTGCCTCTAAAGGCCCCCATTTTTATTTATGCTTAATTTATACTGTCAATTCCAAAGTGGAAAATTCTTGTAAAATGCATGCAGACATCACATCGCCACTGTAAGCAAGAAACTAAGGAGAAAACTGTACCATAGGTGATGTTTTAGCTAATAAAACGAAACGACCATATTGACAAAAAAATACATATCAGTATCTCATGCACAGTGAAGTATTCAGGGTCTATATACTACGTATAGCAGCTGCTGATATCGTGGAGATGCATATGAAAAATTTGACCGATAGTATCCCTTTAGTATCAGTACGCTGAAAAGATAAGATAATTTAACATATTTACGCTGCTTGAACCTCATTAAGCTCAGCCAAAGTCACAATTTTGACGTAACTGAATTTATGCAAATACGTTAGAGTAGCAATATTAATCTCGTCCGCCTTAAAACATGAGTAGCCAGCTTAAATAGTTGCCATACGCAGGATCCGGGTTCTATCCGCGGCACTGTCTGGTATTTTTCGTTGGTGGGAGGCTCGTGCGGGCTGCACTCACCTTCGTGATGTGAAGTGATGAGAAGTAGCAGCTCCACGGCATGGGAAGTCGACAAAAGGGCTGAAAATTAATATGTTACTTAACAGCGTACGAGTATTCCAGTTAATGTGGTTACTATTTACCTGACCCAAAGACATGAGCGTAAATTATCTAAGCTCTTAAGTTCAACTATCCCTTTTTACAGTACGTTTATATACTTGACTATGACAGTCACCATAGATTCGTAGAGCTGGAAGCAAAAAATTGTGGAACTCAAGGATTCTATTCTGCTTACCGCTGTCGGGGACTACATAGATAGGGGTACAGTACAGCCCTCCAGTGACTATTAAACGCTGGTTTTCAGCTGAGAAAAAGATTTATTATTCAAAGACAGTTCCTTTCCAAAGGGATCTAATTCATTGGAACTGGACCGTGCGCAGGCTCGAACTGACAACCAGTCTTCATTGGAGTCGACTGTCTGTGCTTGTCACTAGAGATTCTCACACACTTGGGTAGTCTTAAAAATGCTACGTTTTCTCACCTTTTAATACAACTTGTTTGTTTGAACCTTTTCCTATGATAATTCTTTCTTACTGAACCAAGATTTGCCTTACCGTTTAGTTAAACTTCTAGCCATAAATAATTCAGTAATTTCTCCGCGTGAGAGGTGAAGTCAAAGAACAGCTCTGCACTCCACGGTGTTTACACATTGTTCCTTGCGGCCGATAGCATTCGACAGACGTTTAAATTAACTTCTTTATCATTGTTTCTGTGCGCTGAACTTTGGATATTGCTATATAAATCACTCTTTCTATTGAACATTTCATAATGATGCCAAGAAATACGTGCTAAACAAACAACTAATCGTCAATTACACAACACAGTTGAGCTACTACACGGTCAGCAAGCTACACTATATGAAAAAATAGACCAAAAGAATTTTCAGTAACAACGTTGTTCCCAACAGCACAATAACATTTTCAGAAAAATTATCAAACCAAATGAGTAATGAACTGAGACTACTTTTTACAAAAGCTATCACTTCATTGGCATCTGTTGCCCAACTCTGTGATCGAGGTCAAACACAGTTTCTGGAACATATTCAAATTTGTTACTTTCGCCTGGAATGTCGAGGTGAGCCTTTTTATTTCATCGATAGGTGATATAACGGGAAATGATGTTTTCCACAATGAATATCCGTTAGAGAAAATAGTTTATTGTGAAGATTATGTAACGAATCTTGGGCTGGAACATTTTCAAATTCAAGTTTGACAGAATTGTGATCTCGTCAGAAATAAATCTTCAATGGATGCACACGTTTATTTCTGGCTGACGGAGCCTGATCATCGATTTTGCGCATCACACCACATGTCTCATATCAGTTGTATATTCGTCTTTGTTAATACTATGAGAGACAACAGGTTGTAGGACTCCTTAGCCAATAGTTTCTGCGAAGATAAGTCGAGGAAATATCAGAACATGTTCTTTTGAGATTTCGCATTGAAGGACACATCCAAACAAATACGTACCGACAGGTTTTGCACAAATTGTGGATTAACATATTGATTAACCATACTATTTTTGTTCTGGAACAGAAATACATCATATTCCATCGTTTCCTGACGTAGACAAAAAAAGAAAAAATCTCGAAAGTATAATAATCTTATTGTATTTGTACTGTAAACGAACGTTTGGATATGATTTATAAGGTAGATTAAAGTCAGAGGAAGGTTATTAATGTTGTTTCAAATTGTCCTAGGGTCTTGAGGGTGAAATTACAACAACGCGCTTAATTTCATCCCTACTGAACCACACTTCGAGTCTCAACGTTCCCTTCTCAGTTAAGAAATAACTGTGTGGAGACGAAGACGCCAGAACACTCCTTTCAAGAAACTGATCAATATATGGTAGAGTCTGCGAGCATGTTGTGTCCTTAAAAATTTATTCTTCGTCGTCGGAACTACATGATACATCCCCACCTTCTCATTGCGTCTTAATGATAAGCATTGCTCAACATGTTATCCACAGCACAATAACCGCCATTACTGCATGTAAGAGAGGAGGAGAGGCATTGTTTCCAACAATGTCCCTCGCATCGTACCGCCGGTTGTGGTCTTAAGATAGAATGAGGCTACGGGAACAATGCGTAATCCTGCCTGTTTCAGCGCTGCGTGTCCGGGACATTGGGTATTCGCTTCATCGTTAATGTCCTCACCTCTTAGTTGAGGGGAGAGTGATATATTTGTCACACTATGTAGCGCACTGCAGCGCAAGGGCGCAGATAGGATAGTTTGTAAGGGGTGGGGGAAGGGCGCTAAACATGGATGTGTGGTGCGGTGACTTGAAAGTAGCCATACAAATTTTCAGATACGAAAAAAAAAAAAAAAAAAAACACAAAAAACCAGTGTTAAGACCATGTCTCAAGACCGACCGCATTTGCAAGCGGGCTATCTAGGCAGCTGTCTAAAGGCATCCGCAAAGGTGGGCAAAAGGGCATCTGCCTCTTCCCTCTCCCCCCCTCCCCCCCCTTGAATCCGGAGTATTAAGATTTTACTCATTACCAGGATTCTCATACAGTTCTAGAAGTGAGTGCATAAGCATCAGTACTCAGGTATGAAATAAGCTGTTTGTGTCACTTGTAAAATTTGGTTCTTGTGACATAAATGTATTGAAGTTGACCAAGTCATAAATAATGGCAGTTTTAGAGTCTTGCTTCCCATCCCCCTCCCCTCCCGCCCCCCCCCCCCCCCCCCCGTCTCATAGACACCTGCAGCGTAGGGGTCCTCAGCTCAAAGATTTCAAACAGAAAATATAGTTCTTTCAACGTTGTGTTGCGGACCACGTTATAACTGTAAAAGATATAGCCGGAATGGTTTTGTATGGACTTTCCTAGCTGCTTCAATGGGCAGCTAATATTAATTACGTTATTTTTCATTCCTCAAAGTTCACGTTAAATTCCCAACGGTGCCAGGTCAAACGCGTGGAAATTCGATTTACAAAACCACACAGACTTTTAAAAGAATGACTAATGGACATCTGGTATCTGATGTCAGATCGATTCAGCGCAAAGAAGATTTATTGCACACCTCATTTCATCAAACGAGAACACATACTTTATCTTCCCTCCCGGCGCAAGACACTGATTTTTGAGCTCCTTAACCTGTGAAAACCATTTTCGGATAACTTAATTCGTTTACGAGCTATTGGGGGAAACTTGTAATATGCGCAAAAATCAATAGCGTCTGACATATACTTCACTCACTCGTGCTGTCATAGCATGGTCATGAAGATACCGTAACCATTTTATCGTCAAATTAAAAAAAACTATGTAAAGCAAACAGTTCTTTTACTAAGATGTTTCTACAAAAATATGTTTATTTGTAATGTTTTCACTACCACAAATTGATAATAATTCCGAAAACATACCTGTTGCAACATTATGACAGCTGTATCTGTCGCTATAGCGCTAAACCCAGAACTGTTGTCGTGGCTGTACTCGTCCCTTAGCCGATTGACAGTGTAAAACCGAAGTAGAACCACCGTTGTACCAAGACGTTTTCTGAAACTTCCTGGCAGATTAAAACTGTGTGCCGGACGGCGACTCGAACTCAGGACCTGTGCCTTTCGCGGGCAGTTGCTGTACCATCTGAGCTACCTAAGCACGACCCACGCCCCGTCCTCACAGCCTTATTCCTGCCAGTATCTCGTCTCCTACCTTCCAAACTTCACAGAAGCTGCTGCGAACCCTGCAGAAGAAAGGGTATAGGGGAGACATGGCTTAGCCACAGCCTGGTGGATGTTTCCAGAATGAGATTTTCACTCTGCAGCGGAGTGTGCACTGATATGAAACTTCCTGGCAGATTAAAACTGTGTGCCGGACCGAGACTCGAGAGATGAATATAAAATAGGAAGTGTCTGACAAAAATTCCTTTATTTTTTAAAAGTCATCAATTCTTTAAATCATGAACTGTGTAGTAACATTTTGCACAATTAAATATAAACTCTTAAATGCTACGTTACAGGCTTTTAATTTCATCTTTGATCTAAAATACTATTTCTGCTGATTGCCTGTCAAAAATTTTCCCCTGGCAACGCCCGCACGACAGGTTTGGTCTCAGGTCAGCAGAGTCTAAACATGGCTACGCCATATTTCCTCATATGTTTCGTTAAGCCAGTAGTTCATGCTTCTCTCCATATCTTCAAGCCTTCTGCAAATTTTTTTCATCTCTAGCAACTGGAACATCATTTTAGCCTTGTTCACATTATAAATTTTATTCTTTTCCGCTTCTTACAGCGCCAAATTAACTATTCATGGATGTCATGGTACATGTAGCACTGGCCTGACATATATTCCACAAAACCATTTTTAGGTACGTGTTTCCTTCCATTTTCTTTCTAAAATCGTTTCATTTTATTCTTTATCTGTCAGCTTCTACTTCCCCAGTTTTCTAGGACACTCATGTGCTCCTAATGTCGTTTTTCAGGAACATCTTCAATTCCCTACCAATGTTTGACACGGTTAGATCTCCTTGGTTCGAGAAAGTTTTTCAGTCTCTTCAGCATTCTTAAAGTTGTTTGCTGTAGGATACATGAAATCCTTGGTTGTTTTCTTCTGCAGCTCTTAATCAATATTCTTTGATAAGTATTCTGTACGTTTCATTCAATAGTTTAAGTCTTCTTTAGTATTGACCAGAAGAGCCATGTTGCATGGCATCCGATTCACTAGATACCTTCAACTGCAAGACTTGTGATCGTACTGCTTCTCGATGATGATAAACATTGGTATGATATAAATAAGTCTGTCTGTGCTGCGCTGTTATGATAGTTTTAGTGCAGCAATTCAATCACTCATACTGCTTCTTTGGCAGGTACCCACAGGATACTTTTAGAACAAGGACATCATCAGAAGAAAAGTTACATTTATTACGCATTTTTATCTATAACCACCATAAAGCTGCCAAATCTTCAATGTTCTGCAGCTAGTTTCGGAATTAATATCATCGCGTGGCAGGTTTTAGTAGTTTAGAATGGTGTATAACATAGCACCATGACAGAGAAATTTTTAAAATCTGTAGTCCGCCGCATTATGACATACTGCTGAATCTAATTGCACTGTAATAAAGGATATAGCAATTTTGTGGTGGATATTTTTATTTTTGTCTTTTATAAAAACTATGGAGAGAAACTTAAGTAAGACTTTATACACACTTGAAAAAAGTTTTGCATCACCCTGGTTCCCATAATTCCTGAAGATAGACGTTGACGTAGATATTGTATCACAGACAAAGTCCCTTTGACTGTTCAGAGATTTCACTAAACCCGCCCAAAGATGTAAACAAGAAAGAAGAATTTAAACAAAGAAAGAAAGAAAGAAAGATGTAAACAAGAATGCATGAGCAGCGCCTATTAGACGGAGGGGATCCGACAGCCAATTAGTTCCAGTCATTCCACCAGGAAGGAGGTACACGGCTCGTGTTGTCTGTAGTTCAACCATGCCTTGACGGTCAATACCGCGGTTCGATCGCGTCCACATTGTTACCGCGTGCCAGGAAGGGCTCTCAATAAGGGAAGTGTCCAGGCGTCTCGGAGTGAACCAAAGCGATGTTGTTAGGACATAGAGGAGATACAGAGAGACAGGAACTGTCGATGGCATGCCTCACTCGGGCCGCCCAAGGGCTACTATTGCAGTGGACGACAGATACCTACAGATTATGGCTCGGAGGAACCCTGACAGCAACGCCACCATGTTGAATAATACTTTTCGTGCAGCCACAGGACGACGTCGTGTTACGACTCAAACTGTGCGCAATAGGCTGCATGATGCACAACTTCACTCTCGACGTCCATGGCGAGGTCCATCTTTGCAACCACGACATCATGCACCGCGGTACAGATGGGTCCAGCAACATCCGGAATGGACCGCTCTCTTCACCGGTGAGTGTCGCATATGCCTTCAACCAGACAAT
Organism: Schistocerca serialis cubense; assembly: GCF_023864345.2. NCBI lineage: Eukaryota > Metazoa > Arthropoda > Insecta > Orthoptera > Acrididae > Schistocerca > Schistocerca serialis. The sequence continues at coordinate 468,566,015 of NC_064639.1, forward strand.
CGTCGGAGACGTGTTTGCAGGCAACCCGGTCAGGCTGAACGCCTTATACACACTGTCCAGCGAGTGCAGCAAGGTGAAGGTTCCTTGATGTTTTGGGGTGCCATTATGTAGGGCCGACGTACGCCGCTGGTGGTCAGGCGCCGTAACGGCTGTACGATGAATGCGCTCCTCCGGCCGATAGTGCAACCATATCGGCAGCATATTGGCGAGGCATTCGTCTTCATCGACGACAATTCGTGCTCCCGTCGTGCACATCTTGTGAATGACTTCCTTCAGGATAACGACATCGCTCGACTAGTGTGACCAGCATGTTCTCCAGACATGAACCCTATCGAACATGCCCGGGATAGATTGAAAAGGCTGTTTATGGACGACGTGGCCCACCAACCACTCTGAGCGATCCACGCCGAATCGCCGTTGAGGATTGGGACAATCTGGACCAACAGTGCCTTAGTGAACTTTTGGACAGTGTGCCACGACGAGTACAGGCATGCATCAATGCAAGAGGACGTGCTACTGGGTATTAGAAGTACTAGTGTGTACAGCAATCTGGACCACCACCTCTGAAAGTCTCGCTGTATGGCGATGCAACATGCAATTTGGGGTTTTCATGAGGAAGAAAAAGTGCGGACATTATGTTTATGTTGATCTCTATTCCAGTTTTCTGCACGTGTTCCGGAACTCTCGTAAGCGAGGTAATGCAAAATTTTGATTGATGTGTGTGTTTATTACACTGACGCTCATGAAATAAACATTTGATACAACAAGCCACAATGGAACAGACCGTGAGCGGTGGTTTCGATTACACTCTTAAACTAAATTGTTGTTATACACTGAAACTTCCCCTTTGAACAATTTATACATGACTGTGCTTAACCTGACACACAATATTTTTTAGCGCAACGCAATCTGACTTTCAAAATCCCCTACAAAAGAATGGCCCTGACTAACATTAAACTATACCTTTCACAAATCACTTACCTCACAAAAATCTTCGCTGCTCAAGCTACTGCAATATAGCAAGCGCCACTACTGCCAGCTAAATAAAAGATTCAAACTATGGAAGGCACTAATTACTGATAGGGATAGTTAGCAAATGAAAGATATTAATAGAGAACAAACAATGTATTTACCTTGATATCATCATATATAAATATAGCAGTTCATGAAAAATTACAAAACTCCGCCATCTCTCTCCCCACATCCACCACTGCTGGCGGCTCACCTCCAACTGCGCAACGCTACGCGCTGTTCACAGCCAGCTGCCTAACACTACAATGGCGAGTATTACAACAATGCAAAGCAGACACAGACTGCCCACAGCACAGCCAGTGATTGTCATACAGAGGTGGCGTTACCAATAAAAAACCTAAACAGCCTACTTACATAGAGAAAACATAAACAGCCTACTTACAACACCACTATCTGAACTATTAAAGGTATTAATATATTAAATATCTCAATGAATGCACAGATTAGGGTGCAAAGCCATCAGCCTTCACTTCTAAATGTTAAGTTAGAGCCACGCTTTCGTACTCAATCTGACGCACGTCCTTCAGATCAGCTAACGAAAACTGTCCTCTGTCATTCACAGCTTGTGCCTTCCCATGACCTTTGACTACTCAGTGTATAATTGTTTAAATACTGCAATACCATACGAGTTTGTTCCTAATCACACTACACTAATTTAATTACATGCCGGCCGGTGTGGCCGAGCGGTTCTAGGCGCTTCAGTCTGAAACCGCGCGACCGCTACAGTCGCAGGTTCGAATCTTGCCTCGGGCATGGATGTGTGTGACGTCCTTAGGTTAGTTAGGTTTAAGTAGTTTTAAGTTCTAGGGGACTGATGATCTCAGATGTTAAGTCCCATAGTGCTCAAAGCCATTTGAACCATTTATTTTTTAATTATGTCACTTCTTGATTCATTGACTGTTGATTATAAATTTCAAACCTGTCTCACCCGGGCTGCTGCAGACAGAAATCACACTGTCAGTGCCACAGTACTGTAAGCAACACTGCGCAACAGAATTAAAGGGTTACTTCTGAGAAACGCCTTTTTCTGCCATTGTGCCTTAGAAGTTTTAAATTCGGCTTAAAGATGCCTACAAGCTTCCGCTGTAATGGTGCAAGAGCGTGGTTTCTTGCAAACGGAACACTCTGGCTCCGCGACTATTCGAACAGCAAGATGTCATCACCAGGGGCGTTCATTTCTCCCACGAAGCCATCTTTGCATCCTTGCTTCGATAATTATTACAGTTTTCGCAATTTAATAAAAGTTTCTTTACATGTCCATCAATGCAAGTAAATCAGAGGCTGTCCTTAGGGAAAGCTTTGTCGAAGGTTGTCAAGAACGTTGTCTTCTTGCACATCACGCTACAAACCGTTAATTTTGAACGCGAAGGGGAAGGGGTGGTTTCATTGACAATCTTTATGCCACCTCATAAGGCGTTTTTGTGTCGAGTCTTAGAAACTGTATGTCTGAAATGTTTTCCTCGGTCAGCCAAAAGCAAACAATACTATCTAAATGCTTGATGTCGCGGTTTTGACGATCGTCGCAGAGGCGTGAAGAGGACGGGTGAGATGTGGTTAAGGGGAGATGTGACGACGTCCCCGTAGCATGATACGTCCACGGTGGCGTTGAGCAGAACTGAGTTGAAATTTGGTGCTGACATGTAATGAAGTCACCTTACACCTCAAATGGACCTTCTGAGCTGTGGCCTCCTTTTCGCATGTGATGACATCTTGCTGTTCGAAGCGTCGCGGAGCCAGAGTGTTCAGTTTGCAAGAAACCACGCTCTTGCACCATTACAGCGGAAGCTTGTGGGCACCTTCAAGCCAAATTTAAAACTTCTAAGTCCCAACGGCAGAAAAAGGCGGTTCAAAGAAGTGACCCTTTAATTCTGTTGCGCAGTGTTGTTTACAGTACTGTGGCACTGACAGTGTGATTTCTGTCTGCCGCAGCCCGGGTGAGTACAGGGATGAAATTTGTAATCAACAGTCAATGAATCAAGAAGTCACGTAATTAAAGTAGTGTAGTGTGGTTAGGAACAAACTAGTACGGTATTGCAGTATTTCAAAAATGGTTCAAATGGCTCTGAGCACTATGGGACTTAACTTCTGAGGTCATCAGTCCCCTAGAACTTAGAACTACTTAAACCTAACTAACCTAAGGACATCACACACATCCATGCCCGAGGCAGGATTCGAACCTGCGACCGTAGCGGTCGTGCGGTTCCAGACTGTAGTTCCTTTAACCGCTCGGCCACTCCGGCCGGCTTGCAGTATTTAAACAGTTATACACTGAGTACTCAAAGGTCATGGCGAGGCACAAGTTGTGATTATCTTGATACAGTCGTGATAGAAATGGGTTCCTGACACCCCACATTCAAATCACCGGCGATCAGGCTCGCAGAACACCGTCAATTGCCGGTATGGCTCTGGGGAAGGAGTGGGTGACATGATGTCCGATCGTCAAACACAGTCGTATGATCGCGTAGCTCCCCATATGCCATGTTGAAGATCTATCCTAGACACTGTTCACCTCGGAAAACGAAATCTTATGCAATCTTCTGTGTGCTGCGATCTACACGTCTTGCTCTTATCACCGTCTCGTTCAGAGTAAATTAGCTCGCTATGTGCTGCTGCGTCCACTACCCTCCCACCATTAACCGACTACCCAGATATGGTGTCTACTGCACTCACGCCAAGCGCAAATAAGAGCGTCATACACGGCACATCTTCAGATGGGAAAACTGTTCTTGTGACTTGCCCTATTTTCAGCCAATTACCAACCGAGATTGTAGAGAGCAGTAGGGTTCCCAGTTTGGATCAAAGCGGAATGGGATACCAGTCCCAGCAGCTTTCTGGTAGCCAAGAAAATCCTACGGAAAAGCTTGGTGGAAAACGGGGAAGATGGAACAGTTTAATTCATTTTTGAAACAATGCTCTCAATTGTTGAAATAAAAATCCTAAACTTTGTGCCTGAGTGTGAATTAAAATGTTAGTTTCAAAACGCTCTAAAAAAAGAATAATTGCTCAGAATGATAACAACTTTGAACAGAATGTTATCGAAGAAGGGGGAAACGTTATGGGAAAAAATTAACGACTGTTTCACCATCAGATGGGGCTGTAAGCCACAGAATAAGTAATGCAGAGTACATGCCTGTTCCTCAGTTTGCGCCTTAGAAGCTTGTCATGACTGTCGCAGTGCCGGATTATGTGCTGCTGGCAAAACTCTTTTACAAGTACGGTGACGGAGCCAGTAGCTCTGAAGAAAGTCAGAACATTCAGGGGTATGCAAAAAGTTGTTGGTACAATGTCTGACAAGTGCTCGCAGAAAATGATTACGAAATTCGAAAAGACAGGTTCTTTAGTAGTGAAGTGTGGGAGAGGGATGAAAACAAGTTATCTGACGACAGTAGGTCAGTAGAAGATGTGGCCACAACATTCCGGAAAGGGTCGAGCGGTGGTGTGCAAAACATGCAGTGCACTACAGATTGTGCATTGGTGTTTGGTAAGTGGATATTTGTAGAAAAAATTGCCCACACATCACGCTTCATTGCCTCTAAATTGTGTATGTTTTTCCTGATAGCTCTCCCATAAAATAACCGAAGAGAATTAGTTTATTTCAGAGTAAGCCTGCCTTTTCCTCCTAGTGGTTTTCCATCCTCAAGTAACTCACCTTTCTTCTCTTTCAGCAAGCGACGAAGCCTCTTTTGGATGTGGCCAACAGATTCTAACTTTTTTCTTGTTGTATTGTATTCGTACGGATTTTTATCTGTTACAGCTTTGAACGAAGAGGAGTCCCCATCACCAAGGTATTTAGTTTAACGTCATACTGGTCATCAGATCTGGAGAACATCGTCACAACTGCAGCAGCCTTCATGTCCCCATTTGAGCCACAATAATTTTTACAGCATGCTACTATATGTTTTCCTTGCCACAGTTTCCCACTGTCTTTTTTGTTGGACATTTTCTTTGTTGCATACTGGTGGCAGTATTTAGACGTAATTTATACATCTAAAACTTTACCTGAGTCAGTACCAATAACAGATGCAACTCCAGACAACTCCAGTGTCCCATCTACAGACGATTCCAGATCAGTAACATTTATAGGAGAATCATTGTCATGAATATCTACCCCAGGATCTATTTCTTCTTAGTTAATTTCCACCAATTCTTCCACTGCTTTCTTCACAGAAGCTTTGGCAGCAACGCATACAGCATCGGACATTTCTTTATTTATCTTTCCAAACCTTGCACAAGGTGTAGGCATGTTCAGAAAACCACACAATAAATTACCTTCTTCCCTGTGCTGTCCAAGGCATCTCAGAGCGTATGCTAACCTAAAATTGCTTTCATAGGTACCAGTGTCATATTTTATGGAGGAGGAAAACGAAAATTAATAGCCACACGAATTACAAATTAATTTAAAATTACAAGCTATTCCCTCTCTTCTCTCTTCAACAAGAATCATACATTACGTATTTTTACAGTTAACACATGAACATGAAAACTTTACAACCTGGAAGAGAAGCTCTGAAACCAGTGGGATCCATATCAACATCATTCACTCATCTGTACAATTCTCCTGTCCCACGTTTCGATGCTGAAGCTGAGAACTTATGTTTTTCATTTCGAGCTGCTTCCTCTTTTTTGTTGTTAAACCGATTCCCATGAAACCTCCGTTTCATAAACACAGTTTTTCCACCACCCATTATGCATAAATCTTGACTTCCACGTAAAGGTTTGCGAATTCAACTTTCCACCTACTAATATGTGTTAGTATTGTCAAAACGTAAATAAAGAACTAGCAAGGAAGTTTTCAGGCAAAGATACAGATATCAGCCCGAGACATAGATGCGAGCCAAAGACATCGAAAGAAAATAGCCTTCACACTGACAAAAATTCCACTGAAGCCAACAATTTCCCAAATGACGGAAAAGGTGGGAGTGGCCACCAGTGCAGAGCTACTCAGTTTAACAGTTTAAAAGCATTTTGAAGGCTGCTATCGTGATGAAATTCACTCACAACATAGATTAAACTGTGTAGAACAAGAAAATAATATTTTTGAAAAATCGATTTTTTGGCCCAAAATCCATTACATCCCCCCTTAAAAGCTGATTTCACTGTTGCTTTTTATGCGGTTTTTGAGCTGAGGTCATTTCAAAACCAACTTTTCTCATCCTATGTGGTACGACGATGCGATTATGTATATGCTTACCTAACTAACAGTGACACAGTTTTTGAATGCAGACTTCAGCAGTCATGAACATTTCTCAGAACGGTGGTTTATGCAACTCGCACAGTAGCCACTGTAATGTGATTAACTGGCATTTAGGTTACGACGCTTACAGAGACATCTAGTGCAAAAAGTTTCGTAAAGTTTTTTGTTCCCACAAAGTTCCTTCTGACTGAGTTCTGCAATAAATATCATTTAGTGATAGTGAATACTCTGTTCAAGAATCACGTGAGGAAGGGGTATGCTTGTAAACGGCCGGGAGATACGGGAAGATTTCTGTTAGATTACACCATGGACAGGCAGAGATTTCGAAATCAGATACTGAATTGTAAGGCGTACCCAGGAGCAGATATAGACTCAGATCACAATGTAGTAGTGATTAAGAGTAGGCTGAAGTTTGAGAGACAAGCCGGAAAAATAAATGCGCAAAGAAGTGGAATACTGAAATGAAGAGATGTGTTTGAAGTTCTCTGAGGCTATAGACACAGAGGTGATGAATAGACTTTAATCTGGGAAGGAACCATAGATAACAGATGAAAAACACACACAATTTAGAGGCAATGAGGCGTGCTCATTGATGGAACAAAGAAGCACCGAAACGTTCAGGGAAATTCAGGAATACAGAAATGCAAGTCACTTAGGAACGAAATAAATAGGAAACGTAGGGAAGCTAAGGGAAAACGACTGCTTGAGAAGTGAAGGCATCGAAAAAGAAATTACTGTTGTAATGATAGATTCAGCATACAGGAAAGTCAAAACAACATTCAGTGAAATGAAAAGCAGGGGTGGTAACATTAAGAGTTCAGCAATAATTCCACTGTTAAATGCAGAGGAAAGAGGATACAGATGGAAATAATACATCGAATGCCTCTATAGGGGGGGTGTACCTATCAGATGAATTAAGCTAGCTTCCTACTTCTGCAGAGTAGAGATGGGTGGAGGAGGAGTTGCCACATTTATTAAAAACTGCCATAAATTCAAGAACATTAACATTAATAAATTCCGTTTAGAGCAGCATTTAGAAGCATGTGCAACAGAAGTAGAGTTCCATAACAGATCCTATATAATAGTAGCTATTTACCGAGCACCTGAAGGAAATTATAATCTATTCATAAATCATCTAGATGCTCTTTTGTGTTATTTAACAGGAAGAAACAAAGGAATTTTGATTGCTGGTGACTTTAATACAGATTTTCTAATGCAATCTTCCAGTAAACGTTTACCGCAGTTAGTGATGTTGTCTTTCAATCTAACTCACACTGTAAACTTTCCAACTAGGATCACTAAATCCTCAAGGACAGCCATTGATAACATTTTTATAGACAAATCAAAGGAACAAAATCATATCATAAAACCAGTAATAAATGGACTATCGGATCGTGACATGCAGCTCCTTGTTTTAGATGTAAATTCGAAGTAGTTTATCAAGACTGCTAAATCTGAGTACAGGAGAGAAGTCAATCAACCAAAAATTGAGATTTTTTGAAAACTGCTCAAAGATACGAACTGGAAAGATGTTTGTAGTGCTGATGACATAATGAAACATATAACACATTCATGAATAATGTCAGTACCACGTTTGAAAACTGTTTTCCTCTAAAAGTTACTCAAAGTAAACAGAAGTGTATAATAAAACCATGGATTACACAATGAATAAAGATTTCCTGTAAGACAAAAAGGAAAATGTATCTGTCAACCAAGAATAGTTCCAATGCTGATGATTTAGCTAAATACAAGGAATACTGTAAAATATTAAAAAAAGTAATTCGGACATCTAAACAAATGCACTATGAGAAGAAGATAGCAATGTCAGGGAACAAAATAAAAACAATATGGGATATAGTAAATGAGGAGACTGGTAGAACCAGAAAGGAACAGGAGCAAATAGCATTAAGGGTAGATGACACATTAGTAACCAATGGGCATAGTGTGGCAAGTCTATTTAACAAATACTTTATATCTGTTACTGATAGAATGGGATTGTCAGGGTCAGTAAATAATGCCCTTGAATATCTGAAACTAGCCTTTACAAATAGCTTCAGGTACATGAATATGTCACTCACTTCACCAAAAGAAATAACTTCTATAATAAAATCTTTAAAAACAAACCATTCTAGTGGTTACGATGAAATATAAACAAAGTTAATTAAGGTATGTTCTTGTGAGTTTAGTACAATTCTAAGTTATTTGTGTAACCAGTCAATTATAACTGGGACATTTCCTGACTGGCTAAAATATGCAGATGTTAAGCCTCTATTCAAGAAAGGGGATAAAGAGATACCATCAAACTATAGACCGATTTCACTTTTGCCAGCATTCTCAAAAATTTTAGAAAAAGTAATGTACAAGCAGCTTCTCAACCATCTGACCACAATTAACATATTATCAAGAACACAGTTTGGATTTCTGAAGGGTTCTGATACCAAGAAGGCTATTTACACCTACAGTGAAAATGTACTTAATTCATTAAATAACAAATTACAAGCAACAGGTATTTTCTGTGATTTGTCAAAGGCATTTGATTGTGTGAACCACAACACCCTTTTAAATAAATTAGAATTCTATGGTGTCACAGGCAGTGCTTAAAAAAATGGTTCAAGTCATACCTCGCTAACAGGAAACAAAGGGTGTCAGTGCAAGGGACTAGTGAATTAAGTCATCAGTCATCCTCAGAATGAGAAGAAATTACATGTGGTGTCCCACAAGGATCCATCTTAGGGCCATTGCTTTTTCTTGTGTACATTAATGATCTCTCATCAGTTACACTGCCAGAAGCAGAGTTCGTTTTGTTTGCAGATGACACAAGTATTGCAATAAATAGTATGTCGAGTGTAGTTCTAGATAGATCTGCTAATGATATTTTCATGGATATTAATAAATGGTTTAAAGCCAACTCACTGACATTAAACACCGAAAAGACTCACAATATGCAATTCAGAACCTGTAAGAGGTTTCCACCCAGCTTAAGCATAAAGTATGAGGAAGAGCAGATAGAAGAGGTTAACAGTCTAAAATTCCTGGGATTACAACTTGATAATAAATTCAGTTGGGAGGAGCACACCACAGAACTGCAGAAACACCTTAACAAATCTGTATTTGCAATTCGAGTGTTAGCAGACATAGGCGACATAAAAATGAAAAAGCTTGCATACTTTGCCTACTTTCATTCCATAATGTCATATGGTAAAATATTTTGGGGTAACTCTACAAGTGAAACAAAAGCGTGTAATACGTATTATTTGTGGAGTAAATTCACGGACGTCCTGTAGAAACCTCTCCAAAGAACTGGGTATACTAACTACTGCCTCTCAGTATATTTACTCCTTAATGAAATTTGTAATATATCTCTTTTTCCAACAAACAGCTCAGTTCATACATACAATACCAGGAACAAAAATGACCTGCAGAAGGACTTAAAAGCACTTACTTTAATTCAAAAAATGGTCCACTACTCAGGAACACTCATCTTCAATAATTTGCCAGCACACATAAAAAATTTAGTTACAAATAAAGATCAGTTTAAAAGGAGTCTGAAAGACTTACTAGTGGCCAACTCCTTCTACTCCATCGATGGACTTTTTAATAGAAACGAATGATGTATTGCATATACTAATACCATTAGTATTGTTATTTCAGCTTAAAAATGATGTATTGTATATACTCATACTATCAGTATTGTTATTTTCAGTTTAAAAAAAATTGAAATGTTCCACATCCACGAGGATCTCCTCAGCACTGATCTATGGAACGAAAAATAATCCAGTCTAATCTAAACTTGATAGAAGAAGAAACAGGAGTCGATAGGGAAGAGTTAGGGGTTCCACTATTAGAATCAGAACTGAAAAGCGCTTCGGAAGACTTAAAATCAAATAAGGCAGAAGGGATGGATAACGTTCCATCGGAAATTCTAAAATTGTTGGGGGAAGTAGCAACAAAACGACTATTCACTTTGGTGTGACCCGCGACTGACGATGTACCATCAGACTTTCGCAATAATGTCGTCATCACAATTCCAAAGACTGCAAGTCCGGAGAACTACGAGAATTATATCACAATCAGTTTAACAGCTCATGCATCCCACTTGCTGAAATAATAATATACAGAAGAATGGAAAAGAAAATTTACGATCTGATAGATGACGAACAGTTTGGCTTTAGGAAAGGTAAAGGCACCAAAGTGTCTGTTCTGACGTTGCAGTTGTTAAAGGAAGGAAGACTGAAGAAAAATGAAGATACTTTCATTGAATTTGTCGAACGGAAAAAGCGTTCGACAATATTAAATGTTGCAAGATCTTTGAAATTTTGTGGGGTAAACTACAGGGAAAGGCGGGTAATATACAATATGTACAAGAATCAAGAGGGAACAATAAGACTGAAAGACCAAGGACAAAGTGCCCAGATTAAAAAGGGATGGTTCGTTGATTGATTTGGGGTGGGGGGGTGGGGGAGGTGGAGATGGTTGGTAGATTTGGGGAGGAGGGGGGGGGGGACCGAATAGCTGGGAGCTGGGTCATTGGTCCAACCGGATGAGGGAAGGATGGGGAAGGAAATCGCTCGTGCTCTTTCAAAGGAACCATCCTACTGTTTGCCTGAAGCGATTTAAGGAAATCACGGAAAACCGAAATCAGAATGGTCGGAAGAATGTTTGAATCGTCGTCCTCCGGAATGCGAGTCCCGTGTGCCAACCAGTGCCCCACGTCGCTCGATATATAAGATAGGGAAGCAGCTTTCGCCCCTACTGTCCAATTTATACATATAGGAAGCAATGAGGCAAATAAAACAAAGGTACAAGAGTGGGATTAAAATTCAGGGTGAAAGAATTTCAATAAGGAAATTCGCTGATAACATTGCTATCCTCAGTGAAAGCGAAGAAGAATTGCAGGACATATGGAATGGAATGAACGGTCTAATGAGTACAAAATATGTATGGATTAAGAGTAAATCGAAGAAAGACCAAGGTAATGAGAAGTAGCAGAAGTGAGAACAGTGAGGAACTTAACATCACAATTCAGGATCCCGAAGCAGACGAAGTTAAGTAGTTCCGGTACCTAGGCAGCAAAATAACCTATGACGGACGGGGCACGGAGGACATAAAAAGCAGACCAGCACTGGTGCAAAAGGCATTTCCGGCCAAGTGAAGTCTGTTAATATCAAACATAGGTTTTAACTTGAGGAAGAAATTTCTTAGAATGTACGTTTCGAGCACAACATTGTATGGTAGTGAGACGTGGACTGTGAGAAGGCCAGAACAGAAGAAAATCGAAATATTTGAGATGTGGTGCTAGAGAAGGACGTTGAAAATCAGGTGAACTGATACGGTAGAGAATGAGGAGGTTCTCCACAGAAATGGCGAGGAAAGGAACACGTGGAAAACGCTGACAAGAAGGAGGGACAGGATGATAGACCGTCTGTTAATGCATCAGGGGAAACTCCCATGATAGTAGAGGAAGATGAAGAGTAAAAACTATAGAGGAAGACAGAGATTGGAAGACATTCAGCAAATAATTGAGGTAAGGACGCAAGGTATAATTGCTACTCCGAGGTGAAAAGGGCCGCATCAAACCAGCCAGAAGACAGATGACTAAAAGAAAAGTTGCTCCCCTCTTCTATAATACTCCTTTCAAATATTATCCTTCTTTTATGTTGTTATTTCATGTTATCTCATTTATTTATTTCGAAACTGCTACTTTCGCTACAATTACCCTTGTGTCTGTGTGTTGTTTGTGAGCCTTAAAGCCTTAGTTACAAGAATTTGGGCTGTGAGACTGTGATGGAAATGTTAGGAAGTTTTGTGATGAAATGCTGACCTACACCGTAATCATGAAAACTTATAATACACTGAAAATAGTTTATTTCTCGCAAATTTTAATTAAGTTAGAATTATTGTCTGAAGATCAAACCACTGTAAGTGACCATGTTAAGATCCAACCAACATGCAGTAATGAGAAAATGGTGCTGTGATTTCCAGAGTATAAAAGAACTGAAAGGAAAACGAATCTTTTACTCTTTAGAGGAAACTTACGCTGCAGTGAAACCTCCTGACATTTAAAATGTGTACTTATCTAGGACTCCAGGACAACACTTAAGTTACACAGGTGGCTTTGTTGCTAATTGATCTAGCGAGGGACACCTCGCTTTTCGAGTTGAGCCTTTAGTGTGAGATTGGCTCTTTTTATCTTTTTCAAACTACACAGAAGCACTGATATCGTGAATTTTTCCATATTAATAGTGGCTTAGAAAATGGGAGCATGCTCAGACATATAGAGGACTAACAGTATTTATTTCAATCAGAAGTGGCCTGAAATGCATACACTTACCATATAAAGGCAGTACATCCAAGACACTTTTTATGCTATTGTACTTATAAGTTACAAACAGTTCTGGCCTTGCAAATTATTGTTCAATACTTATCTCATTACTTACAGAAGTATTTAAAAGCGCTGCGCCACATTTTGTATCTTAAAGGAGCTACCTTCAAGAGAAATGCGTATTAATTCCAGATAACTGAGAATGGTTCACTAAATTGAAGCTAAATGCGTATGGTAGAACATAAATTGCATTTATCCAGTTGTATCCAGACACAAGTAAAAACTCAATAATGTAGCGCTGCCAGCACCTGAGAACTGATAGATTAAGCACATTTAAAAAGGCAAATTTGTCAGCCTTTTGTGGAAAAATTGAAATACCCGGCCAAATGTAAGACGGTGAATTTTAGAAACATCTACTCTTGCCATGTACACTCCTGGAAATGGAAAAAAGAACACATTGACACCGGTGTGTCAGACCCACCATACTTGCTCCGGACACTGCGAGAGGGCTGTACAAGCAATGATCACACGCACGGCACAGCGGACACACCAGGAACCGCGGTATTGGCCGTCGAATGGCGCTAGCTGCGCAGCATTTGTGCACCGCCGCCGTCAGTGTCAGCCAGTTTGCCGTGGCATACGGAGCTCCATCGCAGTCTTTAACACTGGTAGCATGCCGCGACAGCGTGGACGTGAACCGTATGTGCAGTTGACGGACTTTGAGCGAGGGCGTATAGTGGGCATGCGGGAGGCCGGGTGGACGTACCGCCGAATTGTTCAACACGTGGGGCGTGAGGTCTCCACAGTACATCGATGTTGTCGCCAGTGGTCGGCGGAAGGTGCACGTGCCCGTCGACCTGGGACCGGACCGCAGCGACGCACGGATGCACGCCAAGACCGTAGGATCCTACGCAGTGCCGTAGGGGACCGCACCGCCACTTCCCAGCAAATTAGGGACACTGTTGCTCCTGGGGTATCGGCGAGGACCATTCGCAACCGTCTCCATGAAGCTGGGCTACGGTCCCGCACACCGTTAGGCCGTCTTCCGCTCACGCCCCAACATCGTGCAGCCCGCCTCCAGTGGTGTCGCGACAGGCGTGAATGGAGGAACGAATGGAGATGTGTCGTCTTCAGCGATGAGAGTCGCGTCTGCCTTGGTGCCAATGATGGTCGTATGCGTGTTTGGCGCCGTGCAGGTGAGCGCCACAATCAGGACTGCATAGACCGAGGCACACAGGGCCAACACCCGGCATCATGGTGTGGGGAGCGATCTCCTACACTGGCCGTACACCACTGGTGATCGTCGAGGGGACACTGAATAGTGCACGGTACATCCAAACCGTCATCGAACCCATCGTTCTACCATTCCTAGACCGGCAAGGGAACTTGCTGTTCCAACAGGACAATGCACGTCCGCATGTATCCCGTGCCACCCAACGTGCTCTAGAAGGTGTAAGTCAACTACCCTGGCCAGCAAGATCTCCGGATCTGTCCCCCATTGAGCATGTTTGGGACTGGATGAAGCGTCGTCTCACGCGGTCTGCACGTCCAGCACGAACGCTGGTCCAACTGAGGCGCCAGGTGGAAATGGCATGGCAAGCCGTTCCACAGGACTACATCCAGCATCTCTACGATCGTCTCCATGGGAGAACAGCAGCCTGCATTGCTGCGAAAGGTGGATATACACTGTACTAGTGCCGACATTGTGCATGCTCTGTTGCCTGTGTCTATGTGCCTGTGGTTCTGTCAGTGGGATCATGTGATGTATCTGACCCCAGGAATGTGTCAATAAAGTTTCCCCTTCCTGGGACAATGAATTCACGGTGTTCTTATTTCAATTTCCAGGAGTGTATGTTGACTCAAGGCAGAATGAATTGTAACTGCGGCACATTCATCAAATTTTTTCCCCGCATTTTTGTGACAATATTATTCAAAGAAATTTATTCATGATGGCAGCTGAAATGGTCACAAGGAAGGATCTACTTCGGGTGAAGTGAACCAGGAACCACGAACCATGGGCTATGCAGAGTTAGGTTGGCTTGGTTACCTTGTGTAGTTGTAACCAGCACAAAAGAGTGATGTATGTGGATAGGCCAGACCAACGTATGGCTCCTGAAGAGGGTCAGCAGCCCTTTAGTAGATGCATCAGTAACAGTCTGATTGACTGAATGATCTGCCCTTGTAACAGCAGCCAAATTGGACTTGATATGGTGGTACTGAGAACGCTGGAACTAGTCAGGAGGTAGTTGTAATCAGGAAAAACTAACCTGGCATGCTACGGATCGGAGCGTGTAATGTTAGATCCTTTAGTCTAGTAGAAAGGTTGGGGATTAAGAGAGGGAAAGCAGACTCTAAACTGCGAAACGTTCTCAGAGGCAGATGTGGACTATGGGTATATTTTATTGGTTATAAACTACAGAATAAAACTGAAGAAATTAAAGAAATGGGACGTCGAAAACCTGAATAAACTAACCGCTGCATTAAGCAATGATTGACTGTAACACGGGAAGGAGTATTATATAAATCAAATGAATAGCCTTGAAAGATGAAATAATGGTGCCACTAAGGAATCAAATAGGCAAGAAGATAAAGTCTAGTAGAAAACCTTCGAGAATGTTGAGAAATCAATTGACGAAAGAGAAATACAAAAATACAGCAAATGAAGCCGCAAAAGGGAATGCAGACTTCTAAAAATCTAAGCAGGTATTACGAAAGGACAACTGCAAGGCTGTAGAAGCATGCATGACTAGAGAAACGATACATGTCACTGGTGTGAAAATTAAGAAGACTTGGAAAAAGGAGAAGCAGCTCTATGAATAGCAAGAGCTCGGACGGCAAGCCAGTGCTAAGTAAGGACGGAAAACCTGTGAGGTGAAAGGACTGTAATGAAGCGTCAACCAGAGAAATTAATACAAGTTTATGGAAAGGAAAGAGGAAGTAAATGATTATAGGATGGAAGATATGATACTGCAAGAGGAATTTTATACAGAACTGAAAGATTAAAGACATAACAATCCCTGGCGTATACGAATTCGCTAGTGTGAACCTTGGGAGATCCACCCACGACAAAACTGTTCCACCGGTGTGCAAGCTTTATGTAACAGCAGAAATAAGAATACAACGATTCCAAACAAGGCAGACGTTAACAGGTGTGAGTATTACCGAACCATAAGTTTAATAATTCATGACTGCAAAATGCTGACGCAAATTATTTACAGAACAATAGAAAAACTGGTAGTGACCGACCTCGGAGAAAATCACAGTACGTGCTGGAGAAATGTAGGGACATGAGAGGCCATTTGCCCCTCGGAATTATCTGAGACGGTAGATTAAATAAAGCCAAACCTACATACGTAGCATTTGTAGGTTTAGAAAGTTTATAACATATTCGACTGAAATATACTCTTTGAAATTACGGAAGTAGCAAGGATAAAATACAGTGAGCGTAAGGTTATATACGCCCTGTCTAGAAACTGGACTGCAATTGTGTGTGAGATAAAGGACGTAAAAGGGAAGTAGCAACGGAGAAGAGAGCGAGACCGTATTGTACCCTATCCTCGATGCTCAATCTGTGTGATGAGCACGTTGAAAAAGAAACCAAAGAGAAATTTGTAAAGCGACATAAAGTAGAATTAGGAGGAATAAAAACAACTGAGGTTGTGATGACACTGTAATTTTGTCAGAAGCGCCAAGGGACTTTGAAAAACAGGCAGTTAAACAGAATGGAGAATATCTTGAAAAGAGGTTGTAAGATGAAAATCAACAAAAGTAAAACCAAAGTAATAGAATACAGTTGAAATAATTCAGTGATGCTAAGGAATGTAGATTATGAAATAAGGCACCAGAAGCGGTATCTGTTTTGCTATTTAGGCAGCAAAATGTCCGATGATGGCCAGAGTAGAGACGACATAAAATGCAGACTGGCAGTAGCGAGAAAAACATTTCTGAAAAACATAAATATGTTAACTTCGAATTTAAAGTTTGGAAAGGTTTTTATGAAGATATTTGTCTGGAGTCTACCATTGCACAGAAGTGAAATGTGGACAGTAAGTAGTTAGTTCAGACAAGAAGTGAATATAAGCTTTGGAAATGTGGTACTACAGAAGAATGCTGAAGATAAGATGCATAGACTGAGTGAGCATAGAGGAGATACTGAACTAAACTGGAGAAAAAAGTGAGTATATGATACGGCTCGACTACAGGGAAAGATCGATTGTTAGGTCAAATGCTGAGCCATCAAGGAATCGTCAATTTGGTAACGGAGAATAATGCTGAATGTGTTCTTATGAGGGGGTGGGAGGAGGTAGATGTATGTAGGTAGCAGTAGTTACGCAGAAATGGAGAAACTTGCACAAAACAGGCTTGGGTAGAGAGCTGCATCAAACAAGCCTTCGGCCAGCTGAAAACCACAACGACAACGAAATGAACCTGATAGAATAACAGTCGAGATTATTCCATCAACAACAATATTATTCATGCAATAACTCTTTCATCAACAAAAGATTTGTGTGAGATATTTCAAGATGTTACGCTTCATATCGAAGATCCTCAGATTAGAACTACAATACATTCCTTATAAGAAAACTATTTTCTTTCGTTTACCATGAAATTGGAGCAAAATCACTTCAAAATACATTGTTCTACATTTAAAGAAGTCTTATTATACTTCATCTGGAAAGGCCAAATATGATAACGCTCTGGAAAATGCTCTTCACATCGCATGGCAGTGTTTAACAGGAACAGAAATCCATGTTCGGGAACGACATCCAATAACAGTACGGAGTGTTAAAATATAATGGCAAAAACCTCAACTGACCTCGGGCATGGATGTGTGTCATGTTCTTAGGTTAGTTAGGTTTAAGTAGCTCTAAGTTCTAGTGCTCAGAGCCATTTGAACCATTTGAGCCTCAACTGAGGCACGTTTTGGCAGCAAACGTGACGTGTCTGGCCGCACTGTGGTTCCCAGAGTGTTGTGTCAGACATGGACAAGTTCACTCAGAGACCAAACCAGCACCGCAACGGAAGATAACAGTGAGAAATCCGAAATACTGAATTCGTTCTTCCGAAATTATTTTACCCCTTATTTCAATCAACTTAGGAAAGTCAAAACTGCATACACTGAGATAACCGATCGTGAAATATAAAAGCAACTACAGTTGCTTAGTAGGAAAAAGGCATCAAGACCAGATGAGATACCTGTATGACCTACAATGATTATGAGAGAAACTTCTGATCATAGAATGTAGGCTTTCACAACCGGATGACATGATTGCCGGAAAACCTTTCGGGATATGAGGTCGGGGTCCAAGAAACTCGTCTGTCCCTGACGTTTCGTCCAGGACTGCGCTGGACATCCTCAGAGGCGTTCCTCCGCTGAGCAAGATATCTGACAACTCGTTTACAGCCTTATATTGGAGAAACTGACTCATATATAAAAGACACGCGTCATTTTATTGAGAAACTTGAAGGACTAATTCTGGCTCCTGAAGGTATTCTTGTAAGTTTTGACGTAGTGTCCTTATTCACTATGATTCCAGTTAACGATGCTATGATTTTTATAACGGATATTTTTCCATGAGATTTGACTGCTCTTTTTACTTCGAGTCAGTTCCAGTGGGACGATGAATTTTATGAGCAACTTGATGGTGTAGCAATGGGTAATGCATTAGGTCCTGCGATCGCTAATTTCTATGTGGAGAAATTTGAACAATCCGCTCAGGAGAAAGCAAATAAGAAACCATCTCGCTGGTATCGGTTTGAAGGTGACACATTTATGGTTTGGTCCCGTGACAGAAAGGCTTTGGACGAATTCTCTAATCATCTTAAATAAATAGAATTAATCCAAAAATCCAGTTCACCGTGGAAATAGAAAGTGATAATAGAATATCTTTCTTGGATGTTTCAGTTATGAGACGGTGCCATGGAAGTTTGGAAAATAAAGTTTTTCGGAAAGTAGCACATACGGACAGATATTTGCACAGAAAGTCCAGTCACCATCAAAAACAAAAAAGGGGTGTCATTAGAAGTCTTGTCGGTAGAGCCGAACGGATATGCGCATCGGAACACCTGGACGCTAAAATAAAACATTTGAAGCGGGCCTTCGAGAAATGTGGCTACTCAGAGAAAGAGGTAAAGAGAATTTTGCTGCCAAGGAACAGAAGACCGAAGGAGAAGGATAAACCACAACGACTGAAGAATACATGCAGTTTCTTTCCCTTTTATTAAAAAAGTAACGGATCAAATCGGTAAAATATTACAGAAACATGACATCAGACCGGTTTTTAGACCAACAAAGAAAATAAGTCAAGTACTCCGATCTGTGAAGGATAAACGACATCCTCTGTCGACATGTGGCGTATACAAAATTCCGTGTACCTGTGGTAAAGTTTATATTGGAACTACCAAGAGGAGCGTAAATATACGGCTAAAAGAGCAGAAAATGCTTTGCCGAGTAGGAAAAAATAGAGAAATCAGCTGTAGCAGGACATGCTCTTCAGTCAAAAAGCCACGAAGTTAAGTTTTCTGAAACATAAATTTTATCTACAACGTTAAATTATTGTCCACGACTATTTAGAGATGTCATTGAAATTTATAAGCATCAGGATAATTTTAGAAGGACAGAAGAGGCACTGAAACTTTACGGCATATGGACATTAGCTCTACAGAATCGCTTGACAATTTTATCTTTGACAAGACTACAATCGATAGTTAAGTTTTGTCTTTGACAAGGATTATCTCGGCTCATCACGTGTTCTTCGACCGCCCCTTTTCTACTATATATATGTCATTCTGGGACGTCCGACCGGTCAGGCGGCAGCGCTTCTGAAGATGTCCAGCGCAGTCCTGGATGAAACGCCAGGAACAGGAGAGTTTCTTGGACCACAACCTCACATCGCGAAAAGTTTAACAGCAGCTATTATGCTGCTCTAGCAGCAGTTAATGGTAGGTTGCTGGAGCAAAGAAAGGTACCTAGCGACTGGAAAAAAGAGCAGGTCATTCCCGTTTTCAAGAAGGGCCACAACACAGATCTATACTTGACGTCAATCTATTGCAGAATTATGTTTTATGCTCAAGAACTATGACGTTTTTGGAGAACGAAAATCTCCTCTGTAAATGTCAACATGGACTGCACAAACAGAGATCGTGTGTAACTCAGCGTGCGCTCTTCCTTCATGAAATCCATAGCGTCGTAGACAACTTCGCTCAGGTTGACGCCGTGTTCCTTGACTTCAGGAAGGCATTTGACACCGTCCTGTACTGCCGTTTAGTGAAAAAAATACTAGCTGATCGAGTATCGTAGCAGATTTGTGACTGGGTTCAAGACTTCCTTGCAGACAGAAATCAACTTGTCGCTCTTAGCGGAACAAAATAAACAGATGTAAAGGTAATTTCCTGAGTACACCAAGGAAGTACCGAGCGAGGTGGATCAGCGGTTGGCATAGTAAACTCGCATTCGGAAGGACGACGGTTGAAACACGCGTCCTCCCATCCTGATCTAGGTTTTCCGTGATTTCCGTAAATCTCTTCAGGCAAAAGCAGGGTCGGTTCCTTTGAAAGGGCACGACGAACTTCCCTTCCTGTCCTTCCCTAATCAGATGGGACTGATGACCTCGCGGTTTGATCCCCTCCACAAAATGAACCAACCAACCAACCAACTCAAGCTGTGGTATGACCGTTACTGTTTACAATATGTATTAACGATCTAGTAGAAAGCATCGAATGCTCTTGAAGGCTGTTTGCAGATGGTGCCGCTGCGCAGACCAAAGTAGCAGCCCCGGCCGGCGGATAACAACATAAGAAAAGAAATCCAACACTGTGCAGCTACGCTATTGATGACAAACCGCTGGAAACAGTATCTACCGTAAAATACCTAGAAATAACTATCATGAGCGACCTTAAGTGGAGTGACCACGTAAACAAATAGTGGGAAAAGCAGAGGCCAGGCTGAGATTCATAGGAAGTATCTCAGGGAAACATAACTCATTCACAAAGGAAGTGACTTACAAGGCGTTTGCGTTCGACCGATTCTTGACTATTCTCATCGAGATGGGATACTTACCGGATAGGACTAATAGAGGAGATAGGGTACACCCAAAACAGGGCGGCGTGTTTTGTCACAGGATCGTATAGTCGGTGGGAGAGGATAACCAAGATGTTCAACAAACTCCATCGGCAGACGTTACAACAGAGGCGAAGTGCATGACGGAGAGCTTTATTATTGAAATTTCGAGCGAGCTCTTTCCAGGAAGATTCAGACAACTTTCTTCCACATGTACTTGTATGTCGTGTATTGACCACGAAGATAAAATTCGAAAAATTATAATCAATACAGAGGCTTACCGACAATCATTCCTCCCATGCGCCATTCGCGAATGGAACGGAGTAAGGGGGATCAGTTAGTGGTAGCAGTAGTACCTTCCACCACGCTCCATTAGGTGGCGTACGGAGTACGATGTGGATGTAGAATCTAATGTATCCTACCAGGCCCATTAAGAAATGATCCGTTTGCGGATCGCCAGTATAAAAGCCTCAGGTTTGCTGTCGAATGGGTGGCCTAGAGACAAGCCTTGGGCCAAGGGGATATCCTGGTAAAAATTAAAATTTATTCCCTATCTAACAATTGGTCACAAATTGAGAAATATAACTAAAAAAATTACAGTTCGATCTATCGAACAGCTTTTGAGATATGATTAATCTTATTTTATTTTGAATAATTTTTGAAAATATTCGTTCAAGTAGTAACTTTAATGTGCTTCAGAAACTGTATTTAAGTTGCATATCTATAATTTTGTCTTTTATGGAATACGTTTTCAATTAGTGTTAGATTTGTGGAGGATGGGTAGGAGGTGAGCATGCTGTGTGGAGACGCAGGAGAAGATGGCCGCAGTTCGCGAACAGCTGAATGCGATTTTGGCTACGGTCAGTCATCTTGGGCTGCTGTCTCGGGGTGTAGCGGTGACGGAGAATCAGGCGCATCGCTTGGGACACCTCAGGTGTCGCATTTTTCACCTACGGGTTCTGCTACTGAGACGCTTTCTGGTGCACCCGACGCAGTGGATCCGCCCTCATAGCACAGCATAGCGCCCAAGCCGCGGGCTCCTTTACCCTGTGAGTTGACAGGTGGCCACTCGTCCAGCAGGGTCCGAGTAGGCGCACGGGGTGAATGGGTTTACTAGTTATCGGCAACTCCAATGGTAGGCGAATTATGGCGCCCTTTAGGCAGATAACGTCCAGGGCTGGAAAGAAAGCCAATGCGCGCTCGGTATGACTGCCGCGAGGCCTCATCCGAGATGTGGAGGGTAGCCTTGCATGCGACTATCAAGCTCACAGGGTACATTCGTCTGCAAGTTTTGGCTCACATCGACACCAAAGAAGCCTGTCGCATGGGTTCTGAGGTCGCCCTTAATTCATACAGGCGGCTGGCGGAAGTGATGAAGACTGCTGGCATCATGTATAGGGTGCAGCCAGTGTTCTCAATTTGCAGCATTGTTCCCAGAGTTGCTCAAGGTCCCTCGCCTTGGAGCCGAATGGAGGGGTCTCAACAAAGGATTCGTCGACTCTCTGACCGCCTTGGCTGCAGATTTCTAAACCTGCGTTATCAGTTGGGATTTAGTAGGACTGCCCTTGATAGGTCAGGGATGCACTACACAAAGGAAGCAGCTACTCGGGTAGCAGAGTACTTATAGAGTGCACATGATGGTTTTTTTAAGGCAGTAGTTTCAGGTACTCTGGTGAACACTCGCCAATCGTTAAACAGTAAGGATAGTCGAACCACATTCAGAGTAAAGACACGTTCAGGGTAATTTTATCAGTAAATTATCAAAGTATTCGTAAAAAAGTTCCCGAATTTACTGCCCTCCATTAAAGTTCTCACGTTAAAATTATTCTTGGGACCGAGAGCTGACTGGAACCCGACATGGAAACTCTGAGTCATGGAATGTGTGGTGTCACCGCCAGACACCACACTTGCTAGGTGGTAGCTTTTAAATCGGCCGCGGTCCGCTAGTATACGACGGACCCGCGTGTCGCCACTGTCAGTAATTGCAGACTAACTATGTGCAGACTAACTATGTGCCGCAAGCCTCTTCCATTTCAGCTCCGATTCATCGCTTACGCTGTAAAGGTGTTCCGTTCGCCTGGTCGACGGAATGCGAACGCACCTTTCGCCAGTTGAAATCGGCGTTGCTTTCTAATACTTGCCTTACGCCATTCGATCCCCAGAAACCCCTTTTGTTGATGGTAGATGCATCGGATTTCGGGATCGGTGCGGTGCTTGCGCACAAAGATGGTTCGCATGATCGCCCTATTGCCTTTGCGTCCAAATTGCTCTCGTCAGCGCAAAGAAATTATTCACAGATCGAGAAGGAAGCTTTGGCTCTCGTGTTTGGTGTTACAAAGTTTCACGGTTTCTTGTATGGTCGTCACTTTACCATCATCACAGACCACAAACCTTTGACATCGCTTTTTCATCCGAACAAGTCTGTACCTCCACGTACAGCGCAGAAATTCATTCGCTGGTCTACTTTCCTCTCACAGTACCGCTACGATATCTTGTATCGGTCCACTGCTAAGCACGGAAACGCCGATGCGTTGTCCCGTTTGCCTGTTGCTGAGGATAGAGCATTCGATTCCTCCGAACTTGCTTGCATGTTCATTGATGCGGAAACCGATGACGTAGTCGAATCGTTTCCGATCGATTTTCGTCGTGTAGCTACAGCCACAGCTGCTGACCCTGTCCTTGCTACAGTTTTGCATTTTGTTGCTACGCAATGGCCCTTGTCAAAGTCACGGATCGAGGATCCGTTGGTTCGCCGATTTTTTGCTCACAAGGAGAGACTTTTTGTACGACATGGTGTTTTGCTGTTGCGTTCTGATAATGATCAGTCCAGGGTCGTGGTCCCACGTTCGTTACAGTCCTCTGTCTTACGGCTTCTCCACCAAGGACATTGGGGTATAGTGCGCACGAAACAACTTGCTCGTCAGCACTGTACTTGGTTCGGAATCGATGCTGCGATTACGAATATGTGCTCTTCTTGCATAGCGATTGCCCCACAACAAACCGCGCCACCGCGGAAATTCTTTGCATGGCCAAAAGCCACTTCCCCTTGGCAACGCTTAGACATCGATTTTGCTGGTCCTTTCTGGAATGCTCGATGGTTGGTTGTGGTCGATTCCGCCAGTAATTTTCCTTTTGTTGTCCGGATGTCTTCCACGACGTCATCTGCCACCATCCAAGCGTTATCCGCTATCTTTCGCATTGAAGGTCTTCCACAGACGATTGTTTCCGACAATGGCCCACAATTCATGTCCACAGAATTTCAGTCATTCTGCAAGGCCAATGGTATTCAACGTCTGACATCCGCGCCGTTTTCGCCGCAGCCAAACGGTGCTGCTGAACGATTGGTCCGGACTTTCAAGTCACAGATGTTGAAGTTGAAAGAGTCGCATTCTCGGGAGGACGCGTTATTGTTCTTCTTGTCTTCGTATTGCTCTCAGCCCCGAGATGGTCGCTCGCCGGCTGAGTTGCTCCATGGTCGTCCTCATCGAACCTTGATGTCTTTGCTGCATCCGCCGCATCAGGTTCCTGTGCAGCGGCAGACTCCTGCTTTTGCTCCAGGCGACGTTGTATACTATCGCAACTATTGCGGTTCACAGCGTTGCAGGGCGCATTATTCGCTGCCTCGGCCGCGCTATTTATCTGGTTTTGGGGGCCTCTGGTGAGGTGCGCCGGCATCTCAGTCAGCTGCGCCTCTGTCGTCGCACGGGTTCTGCCGCTCCCCGTCTGCTTTCAGCGACGGTGCCGTCCGGTCAGCGCCCTGGGGACCCATCTACTGGCTCGCCTCATCCCCAGGTGTTACCGACGCTACCTTCCATTTTGCCCGATGGCGACGCGCCGCCGCCGCCGCCTGTTAAAGGCCGGTTCCCACTAGGACTGCCGCGCGTCAAAACGGCGCGTCAGCGGCGTGGTTGCCATGGAAATGGCGTCAGCGGCAAGGCGCGGCGGGCTCTGCGTCGCGGTTTGACCATGTCGAACCGCTTCCGCTGCCGCGTGCCGCGCTCCAGGTGCGCGCCGCCAATCACAGAACGCGCTGAGCGTGACGTCAGGTACGGACTCCCGGGCCACACGAACTTTCGCCGAACCGCTGGCGCGGACGCGGCGGCAGCTATGAAAAACATATCATCCGATTCCAAGGAAACTATTCGGTAGAAAAATTTGATTCTTGGGCATGTTATAGCCTGATATCTTCTCTCGATAAAGGACCGAATTTCTTTTCGTTATTCGTCGTAGTTACTTGCTGTATCGCATTTACGTAAACCTTTACACGAAATTTTAATGAGTGTGCAGAGGTGAAAACGCATTGCGTGGACTTTGCGTACAGTTCATTTTAGGTAATACATTATTGCGTATGAAATTTAGTCAACATATCGAAATTGTTTTTAAAGCTGAGAGCAGATCGATAGCTATCACCGTTCTCGAGATATTGACTGATATGTCGGCGGACGGGCTGTGCCGTCACCGCTCGCGGGTTGCTCGCGACGCGACCGGTACTTCGTCCTGCTCGTCGTAAACCATGTGGTTGTATCAACCGCAAATTTCGTAAACGGTTCAAGAAATCGTATTGGTTTTTTTTTTTTTTTTTTTTTTTTTTGCAAACGGTAACTTGTGAAAAGTCATGTATTTCGTCGCATGATAAATATCCTAAATCTGTTTATCTACCAAGATATGAAAGTAACTACAGTTTTTCAGAAGGGATAGATGAATTTTTTTAAATGGCATTAATAGCATGTCGAATGAGAAGTTAAACCAAAACTAATTTGCTGGTATGTCATAAGATGTAATTTACTAAATATGTAGAGCTATTGATTATTTCCTTTCTTTTTTCTTTATCCAGTGTACTTTACAGATTCAAGACGCGTTTCGCCTTTTACTTTAAGGCATCTTCGGTGGAATCTAGAATGACTCAGTTTTGTTTTGATCTGTGATACTTGGAGATTATAAAACAGTTCACATCTTTTTTTTACGTGAATGACTGATTACTTACAGTGAATTGAGTTTTTGGCGGACATATACGTTTCCCCTCACCTGCTCACATGCTGGAGGTTGAACTAAAACTTATATTATGGAACATAAGCACATTTTCATGTTCGCTCTTTTCTCTTCTGTCACTAGCAGTAGACGTTTTACCGAAAACTCTGATTTAAAGTCGTAACTACAGTGTGTTCACCTCATGTCCCTTCCTGTCTGGTTTGTTTATGTACATGTTGCCAACCTGCAGAATTATATGCTGAAAACTAATGTTTGTTTATTTTTGTTCTCCTTATATCTGTATGTGTGTGTGGCTAGCCAGTGATAGTTATATAAAGTTGAAAGTGAATCCAGTAGTTGTCAGACAGTGGTTGAAAGATTTGGTGTTCAGCTGATTTCAGTTTTGGTTTAAATGTTTTAAGGAGTGCATGGAAGAGTAAATTCACTGCTTACATTAATAGATAAAATAGTAGAATAGTATTTCAACAGATGATTATTATCAGAATACTATCACCCAACCCCTTTGTCCTCACTCTTTGACGCCCCACAATACGCCCTGTCAACTAACCCCTATTGTCGTCAAAGTTGTACTGTAATTTCCTCTTCCTCCTCTATTTAATTCCGTACCTCTTCTTTAGTCACACGATCCTCGTATCTAATGTTCAGCATTCTTATGAATCACCACGTTTTGAAAGCGTCCATTGTCTTCTTGACAGAAGTGTTCATCGTCCACGTTTCACTTACATACAAGGCTGCACTCCACACAAATACCTTTGTAAAATAGTATCCAACCATTAGCATTTATATTCGGTGTGAACAAATTTTCTTTTTCAGAACGCTTTTCTTGCTATTGACAGTCTTCAGTCAGGTTTGCGTCTGCACCAGAAAATGCCTTACAATTTACAATCTGGTTTCGAAAACTGTTCCAAATATATATTATTCTTTCGTGATTCTTAAGCAAGGTGCTGGCGATGATTACATTATGCTCTGTGGGAAATTCTATCAGGTGGCTTCCACTTTCATCCCCTCCACCTAGCCTTTGTGTTCTTACTGTTTTCGTGTACCTGCTACCGTACCACATTTAAAATTTTGTCTCGCTTAACTATCTGAATAATCTCTCTTGTTGTACATTGTTTCACTGTGCTAGGAGATAGTGAACAATCGTGAACGGTAGTCATGAAATCTGTTTATGGTGAAATGAGAAAACATGAATAATGAAGTATGTGAAAGAGCACATTGTACAGAAAATGAAAAATTGGTATGTCTTCACCCAACTTCGTCTTTCCTTCACGTAGGTGTAATATATAGTTAATCAAACGCACCGCGCGTTTCAGTGGGTCCTGCCCCGTACCTCAGTGGCTGTCCGTCATTGGCTACCGCTAACGTCTGCCGCTTCCAGATGGGAACGCCAATTCCGCGAGCCGCCGCGTCAACGCGGAAAACGCTTGCCGCTGCCGTTTCCGCACGCCGCGCTGCCGCGCTCTAGTGGGAACCGGCGGCGTCGCCCGCCGAGGACGCGTCGCTGCTGCCGCCGGGCGCCTCCCTGGGTCACGCGCCGCCGATCGCTTCCCGTGACCAGCTGTCCTCCGACATGGACCTGTTGCCCGCTCCGGACCAGATGTCGTCTTCGCCCGTCGGGTGCCCCGCCTCGATGGAGGTTGACCCTACGGCCCTTCCTGTTTCTCTACGGGCGCCTACACCGCATGTTGGCGTGCACCCTGGACTAGGTTTTCAGGCGTTTCCTAGCTCCCCTCGGACCGAATGGCCTGTTGTTAGGCTCCCCACCTCGTCGCATACGCCAACATGGGGTCCTTTCCACGGCGGGCGGAAGCCGATTTGCGGGGGAGGAATGTGGTGTTACCGCCAGACACCACACTTGCTAGGTGGTAGCTTTTAAATCGGCCGCGGTCCGCTAGTATACGACGGACCCGCGTGTCGCCACTGTCAGTAATTGCAGACCGAGCGCCACCACACGGCAGGTCTAGAGAGACTTACTAGCACTCGCCCCAGTTGTACAGCCGACTTTGCTAGGAAAGGTTCACTGAGAATTAGGCTCTCACTTGCCGAGACGATAGTTAGCATAGCCTTCAGCTAAGTCAATTGCTACGACCTAGCAAGGCGCCATTTATCCTTTGCTATGTATCTAATGAAGCATGTACAGTAACAAGACCAATGTTCACCAATTGTGGATTAAAGTTAAGTATTCCAGCAGCTACGTACTTTTCTTTATAGCATTCATTACGTATCCTGTTTCAGACTTCACGCCAGCCTGCGTGAGTTTAAGTGCGTGGCTTTCGGTTACCCGTCACTGTGGACTGGCTGTCTTATCAGTCCACTACCGAATGTATATTGGAAAGACAGATCAAAGGACACAGAAGAGGAGATGTTCATTGCGGTTGACAAAAATATTGCCTGTATTGAGGTCGAAGTTGTGTGTGAGAGTGAAGTTATCTGGTCGCACATAACAGGTCTAAGTAAAACCAAGTTAACTGTTGGACGTTTTACCGGCTACCCGATTCTGCCGTGACAGTACTAGAGCCACTCAAAGAA
The DNA here is from genome assembly GCF_023864345.2 of Schistocerca serialis cubense. Lineage (NCBI taxonomy): Eukaryota > Metazoa > Arthropoda > Insecta > Orthoptera > Acrididae > Schistocerca > Schistocerca serialis. The sequence goes on from NC_064639.1 coordinate 468,594,140, forward strand.
AACCTGTGGTCCATACTGCGGAAAAAACCAGATCATGTATTGCTGGTTGGAGGCGATTTTAACCTACCGTGTATAGACTGGTATGTCTATGGATTCATTGAAAGTTGTGCGAATTTCTTCTCAACACGTTTTCTGAAAACTGTCTTGAGTAGCTAGTTCGGCAGCCCACATGCAATGGAAATATCTTGTAGCTACATATAGGCCGGATATTATCGATAACGTTAGTATAGAAACGAGGATTAGCGATCGTGATGTCATTATAGCAACTATGATTATGAAAGTTAATGAATCAGTCGAGATGGCTGGAAGAGTGCTTCCGCTAGAAAGAGCAGACAAGCAGTTGTAGAAAAGTGAATTGACGTCATTTAGTTCCATTAAGAGGAGTTATAGGCAAAGTTTACAATGATTATAAATCGTGGTAAGTGGGTTATGTGGTAAGTGGGTTAAGGAAGGAAAAAACCCACCATGTTTTAATAACGACCTTCGGAAATTGGTGAGGAGGCAGAGGCTGTTGCACTCTCGGTTGAAAAGTGAACGCGCAAACGACGACCAGCAAAGACTGGAAGAGATTCGTGCGTCTGTGAAAAGATCTATGCGCAAATCAAACAACTACTATCACCATCACATCTTAACAGTAGTTCTGGCACAGAACCCGCAAAAATTCTGGTCCTATGTAAAAGCGGGTGTTAGGCTTCCATCCAGTCAGTTGTTGACCGGTTTGGTCTGGCAGCTGAAGGCAGCAAAACCAAAGTCGAAGTTCTAAATTTCGTATTCAAGAAATCGCTCACGCAGAAGAATCATATAAGCATATCGTCGTTCGATCATCGAACAGACCCTGTATGGGCTACTTGGTAATAAGCATCCATGGTGTAGAGGAAAAATTGAAGGAGCTGAAAACAAATAAGTTACCACGTTCGGATGGAATACCAGTTCAGTTTTTCAAAGAGTACTCTACAGCATTTGCCCCTTACTTAGCTTCTATTTGTCGAGAATCTCTCGCCCAGTGCAATGTCCCAAGAGACTGGAAAACAGCGCAGTTGACTCCTGTGTATAAGAAGGGCAAAAGAAAGTACCCACAAAATGCAGACCAATATGCCTAACATCGGTTTGCTGCAGAATCGTAGAACATACTCTCAATTCGAACATAATACATTTTTTAAAACCGAGAAGCTTGTGTACACGAATCAGTATCGTTTTAGAAAGCATCGGTTGTGCGAAGCTCAACTTGCGCTTTCCTCACATGGCATACTGCGAACTATGGATGACGGGCAACAGGCATATTTATAGATTTGCGCAAAGCGTTTGGCACGGTGCCCTATTGCAAGCTGTTAAAGAAGACTGTTAAAGAAGGTACGGGCATATGGAATAGGTTCACAGATATGTGAGTAGCTCGAAGACTTGTAGAACCCAGTATGTTGTCCTCGACGGTGAATATTCATCAGAGACTAGGGTACCATCAGGAGTGCCTCTGGAAGTGTGATAGGGCCGCTGCTGTTCTGTTAAGGTGACTGTGGGGGACAGAAGATTAGACAAAATATGTAGCTGCTGCGATGAGTGCCAACTCTAAATGTAGAAAAATGTAAGTTAATGAAGATGAGCAGGAAAAAAATCATTATGTTAGAATACAGCATTTATAGTATCCTGCTTGACACAGTCAAGTCGTTTAAATATCTGGGCGTAACGATGCAAGGCTGTATGACATAGAGCGAGCATGTGACTTATTAGTAGGAAAGGCGAACCGTTAACTTCGGTATATTGGGAGAATTCTAGAACAGTGTCGTTCATCTGTAAAGGTGACCGCATATAGGATGCTAGTGTGACCTGTTGTTGAGTACTGCTCGAGTGTTTGGGATCCGAACCAGGTCGGATTGAAGGAAGACATCGAGACAGTTCAGAGGCGGGCTGCTAGATTTGTTACTGCTAGATTCTAACAACATATAAGCATTACGGAAATGCTTTAAGAACTCAAATGGCAATCTCTGGAAGGAAGGCGACATTCTTTTCGAGGAACACAACTGAGAAAATTTAGAGAACCACGTTTGAAGCTGACTGCAGAACGATTCCGATGCCTCCAACATATATTATGCGTAGAGAGTACGAATGTAGGTTTCGAGTAATCTGGGGCTCACACAGAGGCATATAAATAGTCGTTTTCCCCTCGTTCTATTCACGAGTGTAACAGGAAATGAAATGACTAGTAGTGGTACAGGGTGCTGTAAGACGGACTGTGGAGTATCGATGATAATATAGACAAAAAGTTTTGTGTACGTTTTTTGGATATTTTTTACGGTGACTTTAAAATTAATTTTCAAAATTCTGAATCTTTTTATTGAAATAATAAAAACATTCACATATTAATATTTTATTTTCTATACGTTTTTCAGAATTATACTCAAGGTTGTTAGCACTGATGGAGTTTTCTCTAAAAAGACTCATGCAATTTAGAGAGTATTTACTGCGAGAAAGTTTTGTTTGGAGTTTAGTTTCACAAATTAGAGATAAACGCAGTCAAAGTTACACAACATAACCGCTCCGTGGTCCTTGCTGTAGAATCCACCTAGGCTGTAATTTGTTCCTTCCGCTCTCTTCCGAGATTCTTCAGCTTGTATGGCCGTCAATCTGGGTGAATGTCGTCTTAGTTTTTCAAATTATAGCCACTGTTTGGCCTTTTACTTCTTTCTCCCCTCGTCTTTAATTTTGCTCCTTCGCATCGTCATTACTGACAGTGGAGTGGTCTCTGTTGTTCCTGTGGCTGCTGTCAGATAGCACCCTTGATTGAACTGTGAAACAGCTTCTGTCACAGCTAGTTGTACTTTTATTTGGATACAAATATTGTACATCCTTTGGACACTTCGACCAGATTATACTATGTAGACAATCATTTGCATTTTACGTGTTTCCAGCAGTGCATCGGGACAGATGTCAACTTTTGATAAATATATATCATTCTAACAACAACAGATGGTCTCAGAGAAGTATGGATAGCAGTTTTATGTGATTCTGCTTTTTCTCTTATGGCAATGGTACGACTAAAGAAACATAAAGAATTCTCACCTTTTGAACACTTCATATGTTGTGGTTTCTCATCAGTGCTAATGGAGTGGCAAAGTGTTGGGTAGATTGAAATCTCAACTACCGTAGCATCTGGAGCATCGTCAACAATGGCTCATCTATAATAATGAGCCAGCTTTACAATGTTTCTTTTTTCAAAATTCCATTGCTTTCCGACAGAGACTTTTTGTGCCCGACTTTTCTTTACCACATTTTTCAATCCTGCACCAAGTCGTTTCACGTCTTCCTTCACAATTACTGTGTATTCACAGACATTCAGTTTCTGAAGGCGAATGTGTGTTTTTCATTCTCCATCAGACAACGAGTAGCACAGCGGAAACCGAACTTTTCTGATCGCCGCGACAACCTTCCCGCAGCTTCCATTTCCATGCCTGGAGATGATCCACTGTAGGTTCAATAGCAATGTGCCCGATGGCCCTCGTACAAAAATGAAAACTCTGGAGTTTCTTTACCCAAATCCCTCTTTCCTGCAGTGCTTGAGTGACGGTACTTCGATAAAGCTTCCTAGTCAACCATTAAACCAGTGAAAATGTCAATCACATATCCAATTCCCAAGTTACTGGAAGAACCTATCTTATGTCAACTACCATCATAGCTGATGGAAATGTCGATGACAGATCCAGCTGCATGAGTTTTATTCTCCTTTATGTGTGCCTCGTGTACCCGTCTCCTTGATTCTTCCAAACCATGATTGGAAAAAAGTTTTTCTTCCCTTATAGCATAGTTCAAAATTTTGTAGTAAGTAAATTTGCACATAATGTTCGTGTCCATGCCTAAACAGAATATTTCCTATGCGGACTATCCCCTATCAACAATGCTGAACGATTCCGTAGTTTCTTTGTTGATATCAAACATGGTTTTATTATTCTCAGATTTCTGCATCTGACGGCATTTGTAGATTTCATTCAAAACGTAACGACAGTTTTCACATTTCACAATGACTTTTCTAGAAAAACCGATTGTTTCTCTTATTTTTGCAGTTACATTCCTTGAAACATTTACCACACAGTGCATTTTTATACAGGTATCTTAGAAAAGTCATGTCAAGAAACATGTGCTGGCCTCATCTTCCTCAGGTTTAGGTTCATTTGACCCTATAGGAGCACTCAGTGCCATTTCACTTGTGGGCGTTTCTCCTGCATTCTTTTAGAGCACCCGTTAGTAAGCATTCGTTTCGGTTTTCGTTTTAGTACTCTTTTGCCCCTGCTTTTAGACATGATTGGACGCTAAGTAACAGAAATAACACAACAGAAAACAAACAACACACTTCTCCCAAGCCTGTTCACAAATAACTTCATTAAGCTTGCGATCAAAGAGCACAAATAAATGCGTGCTTCTCAAAGAACTTCATTTTCAAAGCTCAACGTATGGCAGCAAAGTGCAGTTTGTCTACTTAGTATCATTTTTCAGGGCAACCAAGCAACATTGTGACAGCTGACGTATGACACCACGCTCGCCTGAACTGCAGGTTTGAACTAATTATCTTTCTTTCTACATTCCCCTTTCAAATTTCACAAAATCCTTTCTTACTGTAACAGCGCTTATACGAATGAACTTATTTAAGCAAAAACATTTTTTACAGAAATTTTGTTTTTATTGCCAGACATCCCCTTTCGGCAGTTTGTAGTGTCGATGGATGACGTTTCCGGACACGCGTTCCTATTCTCAATAATTTGTTCCTCGTGACACTCTCTAAAATCTCTTTAAGTCTTCCGAGATAATTATACCACACCTTCTGTAGTAATTTCCATCTTTCCAACTATGTTAAACGTACACTTTTGCCAGGAATATTTGCAGACTCCTATGCTAAACAAAGTATGCGTTCCTGTAACTATAACCAAGTTTGAGTAACCTGAATTCGATAAATGCCTGTTGGCAATGGATGCAATACTTAGAAATCCGTACGAAGACTCTTTTCTGTATATGCAGATGCGTCTCTAATCCGCAAACCACCTTACGGCGTGTGGCGGCGGTTACTTTATATGTCTCTCCCCCTCTCGCTCCTTGCCACAAATCGTATTATATTTGCGAGTGATCTTGGTCAAAAACTACATTAAGACACTGTGCGGCCAAATCCAGTAAACTTTACCTTCATTGTGTTTTCACGAGATATACGTAGAAGGCAATACACTGACTGATTCTTCTACGAACATGTAGTCTCGAAATTTTAATAGTAAACCACGTCGTGGTTCACAGTACCACGTGCATAGCGTCTGCTACTAGACTGGTATCAGCATCTCCGTGACACTTTCGTGCTTACTGAACGAACCTGCGACGAGACACCCTACTATTCTTGGATCTTCTCTTTTTTGCTCTATCAATCGCATCTGGTTAAGTTTCCCACATTGAGGAATTATCGGATCAACAAGGGTTTTGTAACTTACCTCCTTTGTGGATGCATTAGAGTTGCTGAAGGTTCCTCCGATGAATCTCAGTCCAGTATCAGCTTACTTATGATTTTTTGTATGTAGTTATTCACCTACAAATCTCTCTGCACGCATAGTTTCAGGTATTTAATGGATGTGACTGGTACCATTGGTTGTTCAGCAGTCGTAATTGTACAATAACATGTCTTCCCACATATTTATTTGTAGTACATTAGTGTTTTGTGAGCTGAAAGTCAACTGCGGATCCCTGCACCAAGTGCCGTTCCTGTTAAGTCTTCCTACATTCCGCTACAATTTTATAGCGTTGTGATTTACCTCTGTACAATAGCATCATCCACGAGAAACTTCATGGATCTTGAAACGTCGCCTGCTTCACTTACATGTACAATGATGTGCAAGACGTAAGGTCGAAAGTAAGTTTGGCAAGACGGTCAATACAAACGGCGAGACGTGGTCCTTAACACGATGTGCGATCACCACGGACAGCAGTGGATGCTCTGCAACGTGCTTCCATGCTGCCTACAATGTTGGTGGGCATTTATTGTGGTTTTTTGTTTATTTGAGTCCTCAGTCTTCTGACTGGTTTGATGCGGTCCGCCACGAATTCCTCTCCTGTGCCAACCTACGGCCTCAAGTATTTGCTGGATGTATTCCAATCTCTGTCTTGCTCTACAGTTTTTGCCCTCTACAGCTCCGTCTACTACCATGAAAGTCATTCCCCGATGTCTTAAAAGATGTCCTGCCATTATTTATTTCAAGTTTCTGCTACCAGCCACTTTTTATTTTATGCTTAACCTAACATAATGCAACGCGTTTCGAACATGTTTTATTCATTTTCAAGCGTTTGTACATACATACATCGAGAAATGTTACTTAAAAATAAACAGTTTTAAACTAGATTAACCTAGAACACTTTGTTTTTTACTGTAGCTGCTTGTGTGGCATTTGGGGGGAAGGAGGGGGTCAGTGTATATCTAGAAATCGAAGTCGGTGATGTCTTCTGCTGTTTTTCTTATTTGTTGTTGACTATGTATATCACAGCCCCTAGGACAAGGGAGTGCCCTGAACCTCTGTAAGCTCCTCCGCGCTTTCTTTGACAAGGCAGTTGGCATTATGAGGCTGACTTCTTATGCCGGATGTCATCGGCCGCACATGCTGATTATTATTCAAAAATCAAGCCGTGGTGGGATTCGAACGTTTTGATTAGTAATCAAAGACGCTACCCCTGGACCACGAATTACGACACCGAATTTGTTCTGCAGTTTTCCGAATCGCAATCAATAGAAACGGAACCCTTATAGGTACACTTTGTTGTCCGCTTGTCTGTCCGTCCGACTGTTAAATACGCTTTTTCTCAGGAACGGGCAGACGTATCAATTTTTGTCACATACTGAGCCCTAGAGACCCTTGGCGGCGTGATAAACGTTAGTTTCTAAGCCAGTACAACGAACGATACGGCCGTTTATGCGACCATTCATATCACATATTTTGGTACTCGAAAATTCACTCATCAGAATATATGGGGTACATCCTCCTGACGTAAGTTCATGAAATATGGCAAGAAGCAAGTTTCACAGTACAAGTAAAGGGAAAAAAATCAGAAAATTGTTGATTTTTAATTATATCATATGAGAAAAATGTTTCTTTCGTCATTTGTTATCGGACATCAAAATTGAAATTTACTCATCAAAAAAAGTTTTGCATCACCTCGGTTCCGAGAGTCCCGGAACCTGTACAGAAAATTGGAACAGAGATCAATGTAGATTAAACAAACTAACTGTATCAGTAAAAATCATATCACTCATTAACTTGCAGCTATGTGAAAGGCAAGTTCAGCTAAAAAAGGCTCTTTTACAACGGTACGCAAGTTGAGCAACGAACCAATCAAAATATAATAAATAGACTAGAATAAGACGTAATACTACAAGCAGTAATAAAGTGAAGGGGATTTTGGGGGTTAAGGGGATTTTGGGTTAAAAAATCGATTTTCGTTTTATTGACGTATTATATTCCGCCAAGTTTCCTCTTCAGAATGACGTATCATACATAGCTCTAGCAGAATTATAACTATTTTATTTTTATAGATTTGTGAGATCGGGTATTGCGCTTTGGTTATACCCGTCTATCATGGATGACCATAAACGTTTTGGCATTACATTTAAGTGACATGAATTCAAATATCCCGCTTTCCAGTGACTCTTCATACACTATTTGTCCGAAAATGTTTCCCTCTAGTTTCCTCAAGTTACTCTTTGACTTTGTGACGAGATTGTTTGAAACAGTGTGGTATGTGAAAGTTGTTGTTGTCGAGTTATTTCATATTTAGTGCTTCAGTTTTCGCAGTGAAAATGCCTAGAGCTAGAGAAAAAGTGTTTAAAAAGCGTGTGAACTGGCAAAAGAAAAGAAATAATGATTCATTAGCAAAGCAAAGCAGTTCTTCATCCTCACTGTTGGAAAATGTGAGTCCACTTACTACTGATTTTCCGAACGAACTTACTCCAAATGAAAACAGCGCTTCTCATAAAAAAGCTAAGAGATTTGGAAGAGAAATATAATTTACTTGATAAAGGGAAAGAAGTTTCTGAACTCAATGATATGAGCATATTGTGCGAAGCTCTCGAAAACTGCGTGTGCTGCAAAAAATGTCAAGGAATCGTTTCTCTGAAAGTAGAACCCGATGTCGGCCTGGCTGCCCACTTTAATTTAATACGCAGTGTTTGTAAGTACAGCTGTACGTTTCCAAGTTATATTTCAGTAGCTGTAAATAATGAATACAAGAAAACTGAACTTTATTGTGTAAATATTAGGTTAGTTTATGGATTGCGAGCAAATGGTAAGGGCAAAGCGTCTGGTGATGCGCCATGTGGTGTTCAAAATCTTCCAAGTGTACCTTCAAAGTTTGATGCTTACAGCTATGCACTAGGATCTGCAGTTGATGCTGTATCACAGAAGTCAATGCAGGTAGCTGTGGAAGAAACAGTGAAAGAAAATGATGGCAGTCGTGACCTCACAATAGCTTTTGATAGCACATGGTAAAAAGGGGTCACAGCTCCAGCAATGGTGTTGTAACAGCAACTAGTGTTGACACTTGCAAGGTTATTGATGTTATGATAATGTCGAAATACTGTAGATGCATAGTCAGGCTGAAAAATGAACATAGTGATGACTGGGTTGCTAATAATTATGGTAGCAGTAGTGGAATGGAGGTTGGTAGGGTGAAAAAATTTTTCATAGCTCTTCAGAGTGGTATAATGTTCGCTATGTCAAGTATCTGGCGGATGGTGACTCTAAAGAATTCAGAGAAGTTTTGGAAAGCAAACCATATTGGAACAGTGTAAATATAAGCAAACTTGAATGTATAGGACATGTGCAGAAGAGAATGAGTGCCATTCTGAGAAGGTTAAAATCAGTTATGACAGGGAAAAATGCTAGATGATGGGAAAACCTTGCATGGCAAAGGAGAATTCACTGATTCCATAATAGAATCACATTCAGAATTGCTATGGTCTTGCAATCAGGCAAAATACAAGAAAACTTGAAGGAATGGGGAAAACTATATGGGGTTTGTATTTCCACACCGCATCCACAGATGAGCATCCAGAACATGGTTTGTGCCCCAAAGGTGAAAAGAGCAGGTGTAAATACAATTGGGGACTAACAACTGGAGAGAAATACATTCACCACCAAAGTCTACCATTAGCCATCATTGAAGAAATAAAGCCCATTTTCAGATATCTGTCTGACAGAAGTCTCCTGATGAAATGTCTTCATGGAAAAGCGCAGAACGCCAACGATTGCTTGAATAGTGTGATTTGGCATCGTATCCCAAAAACAGTGTTTGTCGGAATTAATACATTACATTTTGGTGTGTATGATGCTGTGGCAACCTTCAATCTTGGGAGTATAACTTAATGCCAGGTCCTTCAAAAGTTGTGTTTGCGTGTTGGTTCCCGCACAGTACGTGCTATGTTGACTTTAGATCAGCACAGACTAAGGCATGCTGACAATGTAATCGAGACATTAGTGAAAAATGCAAGACAGGTGCAGAGGGGTGCCAAAAGAAGACTTGAAGATGATCACGAAGACTATGACGGGGGTATTAACTATGGGTCAGGAATGTTTTAATCTTCTTTCTCCGTTTCCTGTAAGTTTAGTTTATACTTCTTCTTGGAACACTATCTCAGGTACTGGTGAATATAGAAGTCTAAAATTTTTATGACTTAGTCACATGGGCTTATTTTACACATTGAAACAACGACTTTTAATTACTAGATTTTCAAATGAATTAGGGGTGATAAGCTAATAAAAAGTGATGGAAAAATTTATTTAAAAATAAATGTAAAATATCTCTGTAAGAAAGAGCTTTGACAATAAACTACTGTTTCAGTATTGTTAAAAGATATCAATGCGCATACAGTAAAAATTTTATCTCTCTCTCTCCAGTAGTTTGTGAGAAAATGTTCCCTGTACTAGGCATATTTTAACATTGCGGGATAGATGATTCCGTAGTCCCTTAAAGGAAAGAATATATCCTGTTTGATAAAGTAGCAGTTAGTCATAAAGTATAAAATTGTCGAATATTATCATTTTGGTGGTCCGAGTGCTTTGGTGAGGTGTGGCATAACCTTGCATGTGCGTAGTGGCCTCCAGATTATCTGGCATGGAGAAAAAGCTTTTGTGTTGCTGGATTTTTTTTTTTTATTTTCATTTTTTTTTTATTTTTGCTGGTGCACAGCCTGGCTCAGTATTGTTATTGCTGTTCAAAAAATATTATTTTTTTTTGATGTTTCTTTCTACCCGAACTCATGATTACTAATGGTATATACACTCCTGGAAATGGAAAAAAGAACACATTGACACCGGTGCTCCGGACACTGCGAGAGGGCTGTACACACGCACGGCACACGCACGGCACAGCGGACACACCAGTAACCGCGGTGTTGGCCGTCGAATGGCGCTAGCTGCGCAGCATTTGTACACCGCCGCCGTCAGTGTCAGCCAGTTTGCCGTGGCATACGGAGCTCCATCGCAGTCTTTAACACTGGTAGCATGCCGCGACAGCGTGGACGTGAACCGTATGTGCAGTTGACGGACTTTGAGCGAGGGCGTATAGTGGGCATGCGGGAGGCCGGGTGGACGTGTTGTCGCCAGTGGTCGGCGGAAGGTGCACGTGCCCGTCGACCAGGGACCGGACCGCAGCGATGCACGGATGCACGCCAAGACCGTAGGATCCTACGCAGTGCCGTAGGGGACCGCACCGCCACTTCACAGCAAATTAGGGACACTGTTGCTCCTGGGGTATCGGCGAGGACCATTCGCAACCGTCTCCATGAAGCTGGGCTACGGTCCCGCACACCGTTAGGCCGTCTTCCGCTCACGCCCCAACATCGTGCAGCCCGCCTCCAGTGGTGTCGCGACAGGAGTGAATGGAGGGACGAATGGAGATGTGTCGTCTTCAGCGATGAGAGTCGCTTCTGCCTTGGTGCCAATGATGGTCGTATGCGTGTTTGGCGCCGTGCAGGTGAGCGCCACAATCAGGACTGCATACGACCGAGGCACACAGGGCCAACACCCGGCATCATGGTGTGGGGAGCGATCTCCTACACTGGCCGTACACCACTGGTGATCGTCGAGGGGACACTGAATAGTGCACGGTACATCCAAACCGTCATCGAACCCATCGTTCTACCATTCCTAGACCGGCAAGGGAACTTGCTGTTCCAACAGGACAATGCACGTCCGCATGTATCCCGTGCCACCCAACGTGCTCTAGAAGGTGTAAGTCAACTACCCTGGCCAGCAAGATCTCCGGATCTGTCCCCCATTGAGCATGTTTGGGACTGGATGAAGCGTCGTCTCACGCGGTCTGCACGTCCAGCACGAACGCTGGTCCAACTGAGGCGCCAGGTGGAAATGGCATGGCAAGCCGTTCCACAGGACTACATCCAGCATCTCTACGATCGTCTCCATGGGAGAATAGCAGCTTGCATTGCTGCGAAGGGTGGATATACACTGTACTAGTGCCGACATTGTGCATGCTCTGTTGCCTGTGTCTATGTGCCTGTGGTTCTGTCAGTGTGATCATGTGATGTATCTGACCCCAGGAATGTGTCAATAAAGTTTCCCCTTCCTGGGACAATGAATTCACGGTGTTCTTATTTCAATTTCCAGGAGTGTATACTTCTTGCTGAACCCGCTTTTATATATGCATGGTAGGTAACATCAAAAGCATAGAATTTTTGGTCGGGCAACACTGTAAAGTCGGCTTTGATGAAGGTTTATTTTTATATGTAACTGTTCGCACCTACGATGTTATGTCATTTTTTACGAGAGTATGGTATATACCTTTATATTGTGTACCTTCTTCAAAAAAAATTATCTTCTGTATTTACTTTTTAATTTTATGTGGCCATTTCATGCATTTTTGCCTTTTTTTCCTTGTTTACAGGTCTGAACATCGTTGTTACTTTCAACCGAAATCAGCTAGACGTATTATTTTAATTGTTTTGTGTAAATTAAGAGTCGGAATTAAAAGATTTTTGTACTTTTTTTTAAAATTTCAATAAATCTGCATGGATGCATTATGTGTGCCTACCTGTCACCGCATGAGGGTACGTCCAGCAACACATTTCGAACACTAATGATCGTATGACACTCCCTGTGGCTGCACCCGAAGTTACTTTTATGCTCTGTAATAGAATACAGTGTTGTGCTAGTTGGGAACTTTTCAGTCAAGACACAAACCTGCTCTGGTATTTTTTCATTACATTCATATTTTGTTCATCAGGCGTCAGTGAGGCTCACAGGGGAAACACCCGATCTCACCCACCTCAGATTTAGTGGTAAGGTGGCCCAGTGGAAAGCCTGTCAAAAACTGAACACAGACCAAGCATGAAAACAGGAAGACCTGTGACAAAAAGCAAAATAGAAACAGCGAACGGTCGAGGGCGAAGAAGTGCAATGTGGAGCTGAATAAAACAGCAAACGGCGTTGTTGTGAGGTGGAAACTGTGTTGGACTGCCATTAACATGCGGGCGAGGCGTGTTCAGATCTCTGCGTGCTGTTTTTTTGTTTCCTTCACAACATTATGAACTTTCGGTCGTTGAAATGTTTGTGCTCTTTCCATAGCCTCGGGAGTTGTTATACTATACACTAGTTATAGAATATAAATCCTGTGGTAAGAGTACGTCACCGTCGCAAGTTAACGTGATGAATAGTGAGAGCAGACGAGATACCACATAGACATCTCACAGAAATGAGAACAAGAAACAGACGGGTGTGAACTATGTTATAGCAAAGGAATTCAAGAGTCTAAACTTCCAAAACAGAAGGCAATTACAAAAACGTTAAAAACATATGTTTCGACAGAGCACAGAGTGTTACGCGTTAAAGTCAAGCTACAAAGAAGAGAAGGTTTTGAGAAGAAGTCAGCCAATCCGACGCTGACCGACCCCCATCCAGGACGACAACGCGACTGCAGCGGCCCCTACGTGGAGACGACATAAGCGCCGCACCCGACTGCTGGCGGCCCAGTTCGATGGCAGCTTCAAGATTAGTCACTTGGATAGCAGCGTCAACGCTAGGCACTACGATAGCAGCTTCAGTGTTAACCACTTCGAGAGCAGTTAAGGACAGACTTTTTGTCAGTTAGAGATCGGTAGTCACTTCAAAGGTTGATTATTTCGTATGTCACCCTTTGCTTGCAGCACATCTATGTAAATGCCAAAGTATTGTCTTATCTTATTGTAATAAAACTCATTAATACGAGTTGTTTGATTGATTGTCTACCAAAGCGAGTTGGCAGGATTCCTAGACATAATACAAAGAAACCTTGTGATTGTGAAACTATTACTTTCATTTGTTGCAGCTTGTGGGACAAACTATGATGTTCTCATCATTTCCTTGAGAGTGAGCACATTCGCATTCACATTCACACGAACACCTAAATCGGACAAGGCAGCATATCTCACTCACTTACCAGGCGTACAAACTGAAAGGTAACTCTGGTGGGACTATATAAAAGACTGTAATGTAGGCAAAATTTAGTGTACTAACAACATTTATTTTCCCAAAACAGACATAAATCATGCTAAACAAGTTATTGAGTGAATAACGTAAACAACTAACAGGTGATTTAAGATTACACTGGGCAAGGGGTGTCTGGGTGGCAGAGACAGTTTAATTAGTAGAGTGAGTCAAGTACTCTGGACCTAAAAATGTGGATAACACAATCTGAACTGATCTGAAGAAGAATAGCCTTTGATTTATCAAATCTACTGACGTTTCTCTACATAGGTGCAGCTGAGAGCAAGTGGTAACTGAGATCTGTACGCCCTGACAATGCCAGAGCAGCAGTACATTACCCTATTTGCTTTGTGCGGCGATGTAATTTGCAGCTGGCGAGATGTTTGTGGGGGAGGTGAGACGTGGAGGCGGCATATGTGAATCGATCGCGGCCACAAAAGAAATGCAAAAATCTCACAGTCTAGCGATAAGGCAGATGGATCGCAATTTACTCTCTATCAGGGCCCTGAAATCACGTTAGATTTCAGTGTGTGACACACCCGTTCGCTGGTCGTACCAAGGGCCAATTTTGCTCACTTGTACGATAGAGCACACAAGGACACCAAACGTCAAGACTGTCAAGCCAAGAACGAATGAGTGTGCCCTCAGTAAATGAGTAGTCCAAGAGGTTTGAAGTCACTCTGTTTGTTACAGTAAAACTTCACTACAGGCTCCCAAGTCTAAACTACTTGCAAATGAAGTCAGTCTCAGGACAGGTCCCAAATACCAACCACACATACCAGAGCTTCGAGCAGAAATCCTTACCAGACCAAAGTCCCACACCTGAGTGCTTCCCACCTCTCAAGAGAAAAAAAAAATTACGTTTTCCTGCAAAGTGCATGAACGACATTAACTTCATGCTGTCATGAGCCGATCACAGGGCTCTAGAGGTGTTAAATCTCCCTTCCCACATGGCAGCACAAACTCATGTCGAACCAGGGTAACATTTAAGAAACCTGCGTCTATGGAAAAAAAAGAAACCTCCAACTACTGGCTCTTTTAAAGTTTTCGCAGAGGGGTAAGTTGATTTTTTCCGAATTTGTGTCTCTTCCCACTGCAACAAGTGAAAAGATACAATCTCAAAGATCTTTATGTAAATCACCTGTGTCTTGGAGCTTGTTAGTCCTAGCTATGAAGTGTGAAAAGGTTCTCTCTCTAAACATTTCTCAGTTGTCGGAGGGTTCTTATACAACAGAGGCGGCTGGAGAAATTGTTCACTGGTCTGTCTGCACTATTATTAGACATGAAAACTTGTGAATTTTATATTATGCGTGGCTCTGCACACAATGCCTGGTTTATGACTCCACTGTGTAGACGTGTTCCTTTAGAATGTCGCCCCAGCACAGGCTACTGCTGGCGCTACAGCAGGTAGCACGGCATTGTTCTGCTGGAGACCTGTCTTGACGAGGGGCTCCTCTATTTGTCCTGTATGGATGTGGACCTGTCTGGCAAGATTTGCTGAGGGATGGGCTCGCCACCAATTGCTTTCAACTTCCAACAAGCCGTTCCTATGAGCTAAGAACCATAAAAATACCTCATGCTTTCAGAGCCATACCAGGTACTTCAACGTCTGATTAGACCGTTAACTTTCTAGAGTCTCGATCATGGTGCATCAGGTTATAACAAAACCCTTAATGATTTTCTGTAGGCAAAAAATAGGTGAAGGAGTAACTTTCCCTCTCTCAAAATTAGGTGCATCGGTAAGAAATTCCTGTCATATGGCACATGTACTGTCATTACTGCTGTGTATGACATACCAGATGTGTTTTCCAGTAGTGAATTCGGTTGATTTGTCGCCTTGTCATCGAACGTTTGTGGTTCCCTTCGAAAGCCATTTCCTACTGGCTGCTAACAGAGTAGCTGTGCAGAATCAACTGTCTTTGTAGGCACCTTCCTTACACCATGCTGTTGCAAACAGATGTTACACAACGACACAGACACAAATTTGTATACTGTGAACAATGAAAATAATAATGATAATAATAATAACAATAATAATTAGCACATGGGAGGTTTGAACAGCGTTAGCCCACATGGTAGTGCACCACCATGACCACTTAACCATGACGCCGTTGCTGGGTTATGATTCTCTATATTCACCTCTTCTTCAATCGCTCACTCTCTCTGTTTTGCTTATTTTCACAGTTATGTACTCCTTCTTGCTGTTTCCATGCTTGATCTGTGTTTAG
Organism: Schistocerca serialis cubense; assembly: GCF_023864345.2. NCBI lineage: Eukaryota > Metazoa > Arthropoda > Insecta > Orthoptera > Acrididae > Schistocerca > Schistocerca serialis. The sequence goes on from NC_064639.1 coordinate 468,609,852, forward strand.
TTCTTGACGGGATGTCCACTGAGCCACCTTACCACTAAATCTGATGGGGTGGAGTGGGGAGTTTCCCTTGACAGTAGCGAACGCCTTCCGAAGTCAAGGGACACAGCCGAGGTTTGGTGTAGGTGCAAATGTTCCTCGGGAGTAAGCCCTGGTGACGTCATTTGGGGCTTCGGCGGGCGAGCAGTCTGCGGTCACGTAGCGGAGCGCAGGTGGAGCGGCTCGCACGTGCTCGTGAGCCGGCGGCGCGCTGTTGCTGTTTGCGCACGGACGCGGTCGTGACGCGGCATACGCGCCGCCGCCAGCTGCGGCTGTTCGCGGCCCCCGACAATGCGGCGTGCGCTACGACGTGCTAGGCGGGGCCTGTGACGGACCTGTGTGCGAAAGGCTGAGGGGCTTGTTCTGGCATAAATTACGGCGCGACGAAGGAGCCGAACGTGTCGTCCTCTACTACAAACGAGACCGCGGCTCGCACTCGCTCACCAGAAGGCCAACACAGGCGGCTCACGGGCCTGCAGAGGTGTGCAAGTCAGAAGGCGGGTGCGCGATGTGTTCTGCACAGAGACAGACGGTGGAACACAGGGTGCGTCAGAAAGAATCAGCAGATATAAAAATGTCACAACTATTATGTTATTTGATATACAGGGTGTTACAAAAAGGTACGTCCAAACCTTCAGGAAACATTCCTCACACACAAAGAAAGAAAATATGTTATGTGGACATGTGTCCGGAAACGCTTACTTTCCATGTTAGAGCTCATTTTATTACTTCTCTTCAAATCACATTAATCATGGAATGGAAACACACAGCAACAGAACGTACCAGCGTGACTTCAAACACTTTGTTGCAGGAAATGTTCAAAATGTCTTCCGTTAGCGAGGATACATGCATCCACCCTCCGTCTCATGGAATCCCTGATGCGCTGATGCAGCCCTGGAGAATGGAGTATTGTATCACAGCCGTCCACAATACGAGCACGAAGAGCTTTAAAATGCCCCCATAAATGAAAGTGAAGAGGGTTGAGGTCAGGAAAGCGTGGACGCCATGGAATTGGTCCGCCTCTACCAATCTATCGGTCACCGAATCTGTTATTGAGAAGCGTACGAACACTTCGACTGAAATGTGCAGGAGCTCCATCGTGCATGAACCACATGTTGTGTCGTACTTGTAAAGGCACATGCTCTAGCAGCACAGGTAGAGTATCCCGTATGAATTCATGATAACGTGCTCCACTGAGCGTAGATGGAAGAACGTTGGGCCCAATCAAGACATCACCAACAATGCCTGCCCAAACGTTCACAGAAAATCTGTGTTGATGACGTGATTGCACATTTGCGTGCGGATTCTCGTCAGCCCACCCATGTTGATTGCGAAAATTTACAATTTGATCACGTTGGAATGAAGCCTCATCCGTAAAGAGAATATTTGCACTGAAATGGGGATTGACACATTGTTGGATGAACCATTCGCAGGAGTGTACGCGTGGAGGCCAATCAGCTGCTGATAGTGCCTGCATACGCTGTACATGGTACGGAAACAATTGTGTAATGTTGTTGCATTAATTTGTTCTGATTGCGGTGCTGATATTCAAGACCATAAAAGTGGGTTAAAAGCTGTGAGGTATCTGAGGAAGTTAACCCTGCGTTACTGCGCAACTGTTTCACCAGGTATCCAGTCTAGCTTACCAAATTCCCAATTATAATCTTTTAGCACTTATGTTACAATTTAAATAAAAAGAAATAAATCAGTTTATATTTGGACATTTATTTTAACATTGATCATTGTTCCGTTAAAATTCCAGCATATCAAACTTGATTCATAACTAAACTGGTGCCTTATTTAGGATTGTGAAAATGTGAGTTTGTAATCTTACGGAACACATCAAATAGGGAGCCAAGATTGGGAGACTACATACAACACTGCATTCGTAAAATAACACATAAAGAACGTTGAAACATATCCAAGAGGAAATTACCCACAACCAACCGATTCAATTTTCACCCAAAGAAGTTACGTTCGTAGCACAATCCTGTCCGTCACGTAATTACCACACACTGGTATACTAAATTCATACTAACTCTCCGTGAAATCTTCCTGAAAAGAATAGCTGAGGGCTACTTTGATGCTTACACCACATGATTCACGTGGTCAACTTGGTTTACACAAAGAGTGTAACTCCACAATAATTTTGATAATTAAAATAAATTACATCGAAACGCAATTTACAAAAGAAAAACCTCGAACTGGTTACTATCGTCTTACTATTAACCTGGTGGGTCAAACAATTGTATAAGCACGTGGTACTGGTCACACAAAGTACACCCCACGTGGGTTGAACATAAAGAAAAGTTGCTATATTGGAAAATATTGTCAAGACGAGACGTTATAATCTCACGCACATTCGCATTTAAGATTGATAATCTTAGTTAAAGTTACTGATCAACACGTGGTTCCACTTTACTCACAAAGTAGTGACAAAGCAACTACCGGAAGATATTCTGAACTTCACACTCGAATTACACTGCGTTGCAATTTAAGATAACTTTAGATATTTTAGAGCTAAACCTGAAATAAAGGTGATGAAATTTTCAGTTAGGCTGAACTTAAGAAATCCTTTGTCCTACTGACTTAGCAGAGACGCGCTTAGCCAGAGATCTTAACACTTCAGACGCTTGCCGTGGACAGACTGACCTGGGCCCCTATCGGGCGTACTTAACAGATACAAACGGAAGTGACCAGAGAGGCAGCTTCCTATACCAACATGACAAGGGATGGACAGGATCATACTAAGAATAGAAACCTCTCTGCTTTTAGAAAGCATAACTACCTGTTCCGACGTTGGTCCTACTGTTCTCTAGCAGACAGGCTTGTTTGCTACCATCAAGCATGCAAATAGAAATACATTTGCTCATTCATCCTCTCACACAGAAGAGAAGGAGGATGACAGTATCTTATCATATACAGTATATAGAAGAAAACGGATGTAGGTTCCGTACGAGACTGGGTGACATGAATTACATATAAACTGTGTTTTAAAGTGTTCTTGTTTATGTGTAAAAGTAACACGTTCCACTGCTAAGTCTCCTCCCAGATAGTCAGAAACACCACAGTAAATTTAGAAGAGGAATTTATGCCGTAAATGACAACACATTTAAGAAATTAACATGAAAGGAATCCAACAGAGACCTTTCAACTGGTTCTCCCGTAGCACTCTCCATACATTGACGTGGTCAACGTTACCTTGTACAGCAGCAACTTCTCTGACGCTGACATTAGGGTTATCGTCAACTGCACGAAGAATTGCCTCGTCCATTGCAGGTGTCCTCGTCGTTCTAGGTCTTGCCCAGTTGCGAGTCATAGGCTGGAATGTTCCGTGTTCCTTAGACGCCGATCAATTCTACATCTACATTGATACTCCGCAAGCCACCCAACGGTGTGTGGCGGAGGGCACTTTACGTGCCACTGTCATTACCTCCCTTTCCTGTTCCAGTCGCGTATGGTTCGCGGGAAGAACGACTGTCTGAAAGCCTCCGTGCGCGCTCTAATGTCTCTAATTTCACATTCGTGATCTCCTCGGGAAGTATAAGTAGGGGGAAGCAATATATTCGATACCTCATCCAGAAACGCACCCTCTCGAAACCTGGCGAGCAAGCTACACCGCGATGCAGAGCGCCTCTCTTGCAGAGTCTGCCACTTGAGTTTATTAAACATCTCCGTAACGCTATCACGGTTACCAAATAACCCAGTGACGAAACGCGCCGCTCTTCTTTGGATCTTCTCTATCTCCTCCGTCAACCCGACCTGGTACGGATCCCACACTGATGAGCAATACTCAAGTATGGGTCGAACGAGTGTTTTGTAAGCCACCTCCTTTGTTGATGGACTACATTTTCTAAGCACTCTCCCAATGAATCTCAACCTGGTACCCGCCTTACCAACAATTAGTTTTATATGATCATTCCACTTCAAATCGTTCCGTACGCATACTCCCAGATATTTTACAGAAGTAAGTGCTACCAGTGTTTGTTCCGCTATCATATAATCATACAATAAAGGATCCTTCTTTCTATGTATTCGCAATACATTACATTTGTCTATGTTAAGGGTCAGTTGCCACTCCCTGCACCAAGTGCCTATCCGCTGCAGATCTTCCTGTATTTCGCTACAATTTTCTAATGCAGCAACTTCTCTGTATACTACAGCATCATCCGCGAAAAGCCGCATGGAACTTCCGACACTATCTACTAAGTCATTTATATATATTGTGAAAAGCAATGGTCCCATAACACTCCCCTGTGGCACGCCAGAGGTTACTTTAACGTCTGTAGACGTCTCTCCATTGATAACAACATGCTGTGTTCTGTTTGCTAAAAACTCTTCAATCCAGCCACACAGCTGGTCTGATATTCCGTAGGCTCTTACTTTGTTTATCAGGCGACAGTGCGGAACTGTATCGAACGCCTTCCGGAAGTCAAGAAAAATAGCATCTACCTGGGAGCCTGTATCTAATATTTTCTGGGTCTCATGAACAAATAAGGCGAGTTGGGTCTCACACGATCGCTGTTTCCGGAATCCATGTTGATTCCTACATAGTAGATTCTGGGTTTCCAGAAATGACATGATACGCGAGCAAAAACATGTTCTAAAATTCTACAAGAGATCGACGTAAGAGATATAGGTCTATAGTTTTGCGCATCTGCTCGACGACCCTTCTTGAAGACTGGGACTATCTGTGCTCTTTTCCAATCATTTGGAACCCTCCGTTCCTCTAGAGACTTGCGGTACACGGCTGTTAGAAGGGGGGCAAGTTCTTTCGCGTACTCTGTGTAGAATCGAATTGGTATCCCGTCAGGTCCAGTGGACTTTCCTCTATTGAGTGATTCCAGTTGCTTTTCTATTCCTTGGACACTTATTTCGATGTCAGCCATTTTTTCGTTTGTGCGAGGATTTAGAGAAGGAACTGCAGTGCGGTCTTCCTCTGTGAAACAGCTTTGGAAAAAGGTGTTTAGTATTTCAGCTTTAAGCGTGTCATCCTCTGTTTCAATGCCATCATCATCCCGTAGTGTCTGGATATGCTGTTTCGAGCCACTTACTGATTTAACGTAAGACCAGCACTTCCTAGGATTTTCTGTCAAGTCGGTACATAGAATTTTGCTTTCGAATTCAATGAACGATTCACGCATAGCCCTCCTTACGCTAACTTTGACATCGTTTAGCTTCTGTTTGTCTGAGAGGTTTTGGCTGCGTTTAAACTTGGCGTGGAGCTCTCTTTGCTTTCGCAGTAGTTTCCTAACTTTGTTGTTGTACCACGGTGGGTTTTTCCCGTCCCTCACAGTTTTACTCGCGCACGTACCTGTCTAAAACGCATTTTACGATTGCCTTGAACTTTTTCCATAAACACTCAACGTCTTCCTGTCAGGACACCTTCGTTCTGGAAATGTGTCTCGATACAAACGTACCGCGCCACGGGTATTGCCCCGTGCTAATCCATACATCAAATGGGCATCTGCCAACTCCGCATTTGTAAACATTGCACTGACTGCAAAACCACGTTCGTGATGAACACTAACCTGTTGATGCTACGTACTGATGTGCTTGATGTAGCGCAATGAGTCGCATGTCAACACAAGCACCGAAGTCTACATTACCTTCCTTCAATTGGGCCAACTGGCGGTGAATCGAGGAAGTACAGTACATACTGACGAAACTAAAATGAGCTCTGACATGGAAATTAAGCGTTTCCGGACACATGTCCACATAACATCTTTTCTTTATTTGTGTGTGAGGAATGTTTCCTGAAAGTTTGGCCGTACCTTTTTGTAACACCCTGTATGTGCGTGAACAACGTGCTGTTGGATAGAGCGAACTATCGAGTTTTATATGGTTCCTGCTAGGTAGAAGCAGTGTATACCCACTTCAGTTCTAGTAGAAAGGGTGTCGTGACAACCGAAAGCGTTTTGTATTCTACGTTTTGCGCAGTGCGGGTCAGTAATAACTGTTCAGCGTGACTTTCGTGCTAGGTATCGTGTGGATCCCCGTAAAGCATAGAGCATCAGACGATAGTATGAACAATTTCGAGAAACATGTTGGTTGTGTAAAGGAAAATCGCCTAGCCGTCCCGAGTGCTTGACACAGACGTCTTACGCATCCGCCATAGTTTCATAAGAGCTCTGCAGAAATCCCTTGGCCGTGCAACTCGATAGCTCAAAATTCCCCCCGATGTTCGTCTGGCGAGTGTTGCGTCGACGTTTACACATGAAACCACACAAAATTCAGCTAATGCAAACTCTTCGTGAAGGTGACAAACAACAACGTGTGGAGTTCTGTAGTTTCGTTCTTGGTAAGATGGAGGATGACAGTTAGTTCGATGACGAGGCAACATTCCATTTAAATGGAAAGTCATAATGTGAGAATATGGGAAACAGAACAACCACATGAAGTTGTACAACATGACTCTCCAAAACTTAACGTATTTTGTGCAGTTTCAAGGGAAAAGATGTATGATACATTTTTCTTTGCCGAGTAACTGTTACAGGAAGCACATATCTCGGTATCTCCAACTTTGCTTCTCATAGTTGGAGATTAATTTGAACAACTTCATTTACCAACAGAATGGGACGCCGCCACACTGGCACCGGGAATTTTTAAATCAAAGGATTACCAACCGATAAATCGATCGCACTCGACCAAATGATTCAGCCTTACATAACTGGCCTCCTAGGTCACCGGACCTGACTGTATGTAATTATTTTTTGTACGGGTTTATAAAAGACTTTGTTTATATGCCTCCGTTACGAACAACAATGAATGAACTGAAACATCGCATTACAGCAGCTGCGGAAGCTGTAATACAAGACATGATCGTTGCCGTATGGGAACAATTTGAATACCGTATTAACATATGTCGTGCATCTCGGGCGGGGGGAAGGCATACTGAAAACCTATCAGAAGGTATGAAAAAAAGCTTTTTGAGTTTCCCGTTCATAAAAAAATAAAATTCACTGTATATTTTTATTAATTTCAGAAATATAGACGTGCCAAATCGGATGATCGTTTTTGTTACACCCCGTACTTTGCAGCGTCGCCAGTGTGCGCTACGTCACAGTCCCAGGTCAAACGCTCCAGTCGTTTCTGAAGCCCTCCTCACACCGGACGATTTAGCTAACGTTGACGTGGAGTTGTACGAGTTGGTTATATCGCTTACTGTTACTTCACGTTGAGGAGCCATTGCCTTGCTTGAAACACAAATTACGTTCGACAATATTTCCGTTACGTGCTACAAAACGTTGGACCAATGAAAGGTAAGAACGCTCTTTATGTCACAAGCAGAACTTGCTGGACGCCATCCGTATTTGCTGGGTTTTGTATTACAACTCACGCCCAATAAATGTATGCTGTTTCTAAGCACCAGCGTATTGAGGATCTCTCGAAAACCCGTTGCTGTAGACACGATATGTTGCAATAAAATTGCAGAAAACATCACACTGGTCGTTAAAGAAATGTCTTATTTAGTCACTTTCGTGTTATAACTAGTGTGTTACGAGAGTAGCCATTTTAAGGCAGCAGCACATTGAAGCTTCATCAAATACTTTTCTTACTTGGTAAGGTTTGTTATGTGCAAATGTCAGTTAATACAATTTAGCTGACTAAAGCCTTCAGCAGATGTACTACTTTCCGTACTGTATGATGTTATTGTCCAATGTTCGTGTAGCACAAGAAATAATTAAGATGACTTTTTCTCAGTATCAATGGTATATGCAGTTGTAAATACTGAATAATCAGTTCTACTGACACGTAATGATGTTCTCTGATATGAAACGTTGCAAATTAGAAAGCCACCTTAATGGAACTTCGCTATTTTCAATAAAAAGAAATTTACTTTTCCTGATCGCCTTGGCCCCACACACTTTAGTTTTTTGAGAGCCTGTCGTTATCAGAATATTATGTTTCACGTACCTTTCGTCGTTTGCAGACGCGCAGTGACCCTGTGCAACACGAAGCCGAAATGCTGTGTTAAAGTGCACCAAAATCTTGACGGTTACGTGAAAGACTTTTATTGTTGTGCGAGTAATGTTAATTTCTTTTCAACTGCGAGTTTAAGCAGTCTAGATAAATGGCGCGCACCTAAAATCCGACCAATTTCATTGTTCTGTTAATGAGAAGAGGTTCTGGGCTTTCTGTGAGGCTCGCATTGAAATCTTGTTATAGAACTGATTAAAATTCTTTGAAAGCTATTTTCTATTTACATCTGAATTACAATTATTTTTTATGTAGTGAATCGTGTGAGACCTGATCAGTGCTGACTGGTCCAGGCTAACACAAAAACAGTTTATGCAATAACATTAATAAAAATAAATTAATTCAGGTTCAAGTGAAACACTTAAGCACATAATTATCAGCGAGCGAGTTCCTATTTTTAAGTCGTGTGGCGTAATAAAAAATTTAAGATTATGTTCTCGCCCGTAATGGCGTCTTTGAAACTAAATCAGCTCAGTATATGAAAACTGCAAATTATTCAGTAATAATTATGGGATGCCTTTCCCTACGCTATTGAAAGGAAAGCACAAGTTTACACGTTTATAAAATTAATTATTATTATCATAAGTATGCTTTTCCTTACAGTATTAGTAACAAACATATACCGTTCATCACGAATCGTCGATGGTGTCATTCTAAAATCAAGAACAAAACGAAGAGTACCGGTAGTTAGTTTTTTTTCCCTTTCTTCTATTCATTTTTAACTTTGTTCACAGATTATCCTTGAAATGCATAGTTTTCATACTAATAGTAATTTTCATTGTTCTTTTTCTATATTATTTTACAATACTTCACAGCAATAATCACAAGACATCGTCTTAATGGCTTTTATCAGTATTTTCGTTATTACCCCCCCCCCCCCCCTAAAATGCGGTAGTTATTTGTCCCTTAGCAAACTACAAACACTACCCACATTTTTAGATCTAGAGTCCATTTAAAATTTGTATTATTACATTTCTCTCTTAATTAGGCATTAGTATTTTACTGGGATAAGCTGTACTAAGTAACAAGTATTATCCCTCTAGTTACTTCTATTATCTTTCCTACTCCCCTGATTGACTTGCGTGTAGTCTGTTACGAAGACAACGAAGTCCACGGGTTAAAAAAATAATAACCTCCCCTCCCCCCTATTCAGGTTTAGCCGGGCGTGGGAAAACCCGGGAAGGAAACCACCCCAAGGCCTCAGACTACGCACAAAACAACTTGCTTTAATACAAAGCCAAATATTGTAATTCCCATGTATTTAGTTGTTATAACAAGTTAAATATTATATGAGAAAATCCTGTTATGGAAACGTTTCACAATTTCAATATAGGTAGAAAATTGTTTGATTGCTATCATAGAAATGGAAATGGTAGAAACAATAAAGTCATTATTTATTTTTCATTACGAAAAGTTGGTTCTTTCGTTGGTGATGATTTGTTGCGTCGGTCCGCTGCGCGTTGAAGACGGCGTGCTGCTGTGGCGTGCAGACTGCAGTCGCCCACACACTCTGCATTGTTGTTCGTCCGCTAGCCTGCTCGCGCGTCTCGTCCGCAGCAGTACAGTCGTGTGCATGAAATAAATCTCACATGCATTAGAATTCACACTTACACACCCCACATCTTGGAAAGAAGTTTTATTACCACATTTTATATTGTGTCCCCTTCCGTGTAGTTAATGTTCGTGTAAGTTTGTGAACTTATTTAGTTCGTCCAGTTGTTTTCGTCTACACGTAACTTAATTGTTTAGAAGTGTAGCAGTCTTTCTCCATATTGAACACAGCACAATTTAAGGAAGTGAGTACATTCCGCACACACGCACTGTGGTGGGTGTCCATGTATGTTCCTTGTACGTATTTCACCAGGCCGTGTTGACACACAACGGGTGTGGTTGGCTGCACCATGACTGACGTCTATGACAACGTGCACTGGTTTGTATCACAGATCCACATACACCACACCAGATGATGCACTTCTTTTTCCGAAAATTGTCATATACGGTGACGACAGCATTTAATACAGTTACATAAACTGTTCGTTTTACGGTTCGCTACTGCGTCGTTTGAAACAGCAACAGTCCTTTTACAAAATACACTAGCCCGCAGACAAGAGTCTTTCACAAAATGAAACTGTAATAATTTATGACAATAATCAAGTGAAATTTGTTTGTTGGCAACCCAACGTTGCACATAATAAACATTCTTCTAGTGTTTCGGAAAAGCATCAGCTAAATAGCCATCCGGGTGAGCCAGCGGTTCAGGTTTACACTGTTGTTGCCCAGATTATTTACTGGTTTAGGCCTTGTTCATTTTTTGTTTTGTCATTTTTTCATGGTGTGCAGGACATTAGTCCAAGTACAACCAGCTACCAGTCCCTGACCGAACAGTCGCTGTCGCGAAACATTGTTTCAGTTTCTTACAAGTTCCCAAGATGGGATTCTATGTAACTTTGCAATAGTATCACCTAATCCAGATTGGTAATATGTCCCCTCCCCCCCTGTGGTGCATGCCATATTTATTCACCCAAGGTGCACTTATTCGCACTTTCATTCAAGATATATTTACAAAAAATGGCTCTGAGCACTATGGGACTTAACATCTATGGTCATCAGTCCCCTAGAACTTAGATCTACTTAAACCTAACTAACCTAAGGACATCACACAACACCCATTCATCACAAGGTAGAGAAAATCCCTGACCCCGCCAGGAATCGAACCCGGGAACCCGGGCGCGGGAAGCGAGAACGCTACCGCGTGACCACGAGCTGCGGACTGATATATTTACAAAGAACATAAAATAGTAATAGCAAAAACAATCTCCTTAACTGAAATTGAAAAATTTAAAGAAATAAACTTCACCTTCAAACGATTTTAGTTTCACCCTTAATTACTCTGGCCAAGTAGCCCCCAGCATATCAAGCTGGTTCTCTACATTTCTTATAACTGGTTTTAAATCCTTGTGAGCATAGACTCCCTTTATTTTTTGTTGTCTGTTGTTCCCAACAGATAACTTTCATGGTGTGGTATGTCCACAGTCTTAAAGGGCCCTGTGTACAACAGTTGCCACTTTCTGTTCACTTTTCACAAAATTGACGACTTCGGGTGATGCCACACTAGTACTAGATCGCCGACATTGTATTTTTTGCACAACGCCAAGTTTCTCCCCATGACGGTATTTTTCTAAACACTGCCTGTCTTTGCAGTGTGGTATGAGCTTCTGTCTCCCTATCTTCCGGAGATAGTTGGTCATTAATTTTAAGCAAAGGCAGCGTCCACTCATTTTCTTCTTCTTGGTCAAACATTAGTTCAAAAGGAGTTGCTCCCGTGGAGTCATGAGGCAAATTGTTGTAGATATCTTCAAATACATGTACATAGTCAATCCATTTGGTTTGTTGAATAGGTCTATATGTTCTCATAAAGCGATTTAATTCCCGAAAGATCCTCACTACGGGATTCGCACTGGGATGCAAGAATGCCGTAAAATATGCTTAATTCCACGTTTTTCAGTGAAATCTTTCCACTTTTTTCCTCCAAACTATGTTGCATTATCCGACAACATTGCCTTAGGTTTCCCTACCTATGACATGTAATCACCTTCTAGGCACTTTAGCATATTCGTCGCAGTTGATGTCCTCATAGGACGCAGCTTCACATATTTAGTAAATATGACGTATATGGCAAATATATACTTAGTGCCTCCCTCCCCCCGTGCCCCCCCCCCCCCCCGTGCCCCCCCCCCCCCCCGTGCCATCGGAAGAGGGCCTGTCACATCCACGGAGGTTATCTCCAAAGGTTCTTTAGGTACTATCGGATTCAATTCGGGTAAAATACTTCGATTGACACCCTTGACCTTTTGACAGGTATCTCACGTTCTAATCATTTCATTCATGCGATTCACTACATAAAAAGTAATTGTAATTCAGATGTAAATAGAAAATAGCTTTCAAGGAATTTTAATCAGTTCTATAACAAGATTTCAATGCGAACCTCACAGAAAGCCCAGAGTCTCCTGCATCTGATGCAATTTAATTTTAAAAAAGAATAAAATAGTATTTAGCAAAACTCCAGTGCTTCTTAGCATGAAATTCTCTCCGTCTCACCTTACATGGTATTCTAATTACAGGCAAGACTGATGAAAATTGCTAACTTAAACACGTGGTAATTTTTCTGAGCGAGGTATGTGTGATGCAAAAACGTACTGCAGGGATTCCACCGTACTGTTGAATGTTAAAGCCACTCGTCAGGTAATGTCTCAGCTTCGAATCCGAGAAATACGTTTCGGTTCTGGAACTGTCATCTGCTACGTTGATAACGAGTCGATCAGCAACAGAACCCAGGAAGCCTCCCAGGCGCCGCAATTTCTCCTCTTATGTCGTGCCACTCTGTATGCCGCCAGCGTTCGGCAGTGACATGTGAAAAAGCTGCGTGTGTTAGTTCTGGCAGCTTAACAGTCTTGTTATTTCTTGGACCAGATTCCTTAATTTGGCTCCCGATCAGTTCTGTGGGGTTCATATTGTAATGGTACAGTGGCAAATGTAAAAATGCAGCATTTGTACGGAGTGTTCGATGCTGTGAAAATAATTGTTTTCCCTGTTTCTAAGACACTTATCTGCATCTGTTGTATAAAACAATCGACACGGTCCAAACAAAGAATATTTGTTTTTTGATGTTTGCCTTAAAAATTAAATTATGTTTTCTTAATGTAAGCTACCTTTATTAATAGTCTTTCATAAAATGCCGCTAGCTAAGAATTTGTCTTTGAAATGAGAACAGGAATTTTGCGCGCAATATGTAATTAGAAACAAGAAGACGTGCATTACTTTAAAAAATGATTATGAATATTACAATTACGAGATGTAGGTATTTCAAATTGAACGAGAGAAAAAAATTACTCAGGCGAGACTTGAACAAGCAACTCAGGAACTACAATGAATGTTTGATAGAATGCTGCCGCTAGTTTCGTCTCTTTAAATTTATTTATTACCAAAAACACAGTTTCTCTCAGTCGAATCCCATATTCCGACCTCTCATTCAAAAATGATACTCACTATGCTAAATCGGCTGTGATTGCTCGATGCAGCTCTACTAGCTGCATCCGTAAACACTTTGTTCATATTAATCGGCCAAAGCATTGTCGTGATATTAGGTTTTGAACTTCCACAAATTTACAATTTTTAAAACAACATTAACTTTAAAACTATTATATAATTTTGTGGCACGTCTAGATAATTTAGCGTTACATATTTTTCTGTCCATGAGTGCCAACTCCCACCTCCGTGTCACTCTTAGTTTTGTTTTTATCAACTTTCCTCTGGCATATAAATTTTTCCAAGCGCGCCAACATGGCCATATGCGCCCCTTCCAAGCGTCCACTCGGGTTTTTCCAAGGGTGCGTAAACACTAGCCACACGCCACGGCCCCGTAGCAACCGCCAGCCACGTGCTCTGTGGCAGGAAATTGTCGCCCTAATCTCCCGCCACAGCTTGTACGTCCACAGGTGTCTGCTTTATTGGTACGCAACTGATGGATGAATTTTTGTGCATGCTACCGTACCAAATTGCTAATTTTGTAAGATATGTCAGTAACTCATTTACGTAATTTGTGTTTTGTACTTGTATTGATACGAACGTATATTTTTCTCCGTGATCGCAATCTGGCTCAGAGATACGATTTTTTACTCGGGCTTAGGCGGTGTGCGGCGCGGAGAAAAATAGTTGATAAGCAATGCGCTTGAACGACGGTGAATGCGTCGGTTCGTGTCCTGTAGGCGTGAGACACTAGAGGTGGCGTCATGATGCTGAAGTTGAGTGTCCGTTTCCCGTGACGATTGGACTGAGCAGTTGATGTTGAAGCTGCGGCAGAATGGAGTATGTACCGAGGAACAGCAGAACGATAGCGGCTGGTGTTCCTTTGGTCTACTGTTTGTGGCCCGAGGCGTACATTCCATTTTATTACCGAAACTGTGCTCTAACCTTGTCTTTCCGCAGTGCATCTAAGTAGGTTAGAACAGAAAGATATATTTGTTATGGCCCAGAGACTACTTACCGGAGTACTTCATCCACTAGGTGGCTACGTCTGCTTTCCGAGCACCGAACAATCAGACAGAATGACACTTAAGACAGAAAACATTCCTAAAGATGCTGCTGAATTAGAAAAATAGTAATACTTGCGTGTAACCGGAGGGCGGAAACCTACAACCCGCACCAGATCTGTTAGGACCAGGTGAGGGTGCATCGCAGAACGGACTTTGACTACTCGCAGAGGGGGGGGGAGGGGGGGGTAAATTTTATTTATACGTGAACGTATTACAACTAAATGCAAATAGAAGCACTCTTGTAAGTGCAGAACTGCCACGGGTTGCACTGGACTGGCAGGCAGACATTATCTGCCTGCAGGAACCCTACGCAACCTACCCTAGGATGCTGTCGCAATATCTGACAGTCAGAATTATAAGACTGCCTTAGTGGTTCTTAACAGAACACTAAACGCTGTAAAGGTCTCGCAGCTGTGCAATAGTCACCTGGCCACGACAGAAGTAATTTAGGGTGGAGACACATGGATGGTCGCATCACAGTACGCACAATATAGCGATAACATAGAACCATATCTAGAAATGACAAAGGACATAGTGCAATACTCTAGATATAAGAACTTAATTATATGTGCAGACATTAACGCCAAATCCACACTACGGCACTCGGACAAAACAGACGACTGGGGACGGATAGTCAATGACGTCATACAGGAGACACAGCTATATTAATAAATGAAGATGGACCTACACACACCTACAGAGGAGCAGACGGATCCAGTAATAAAGTTGACTTTACTCTAATGAACAACAGAACACTAGGACGGTTAAAAAGATGAACTACACACGACTCACTGACCACGAGTGATCACAACGTAATTGAAATTAAACTCACAACAAACAATAACCACACCACACACAACACAACACATTTAAATTTTAAAAGGACAAACTGGAATAGACTAGAACACATTGTGCAACAAGAAAACATACAGAACACACAGGAAAGCGTGGATTGCAGGGCACACAAATTGACAGAAATAATAGAAAAAGCAGAAGAACCAGCCATTCCAACCAGCCATTCCTAAGATTACAAACAGCAAACAACGGGAAAGCCCATGGTCAGACGAACTAACCAGACCTAAACGCGGCGTGACAAGGAAAAGAAAAGTGTGTCAGAGGACTTGGATACAAAGAGATAAACTAATAAGACTGGCTGCATACAGGGAAGCCAAACAACTTTTCAATCAGACCCTGCTACAAGCCAGAAAACAACAATGGAAAAGCTACGTGGTCACACACACAACAAACCATCTTGCGGGAACAATACAAGATATTGACAGACAAAATCAAGACCCCCATTGGTTCTAGGCAGGCTACGGCAGGATTATGGTACGATGAAAACTTTGTGGAGATACACAACGGAATATCTGCTGAACAAACTCCTCCCGTAGGATGTCATCGACACAGACACACAGGAAGAGACTGTACTGAGAACG
This sequence comes from Schistocerca serialis cubense, assembly GCF_023864345.2. NCBI lineage: Eukaryota > Metazoa > Arthropoda > Insecta > Orthoptera > Acrididae > Schistocerca > Schistocerca serialis. The sequence goes on from NC_064639.1 coordinate 468,625,396, forward strand.
AATTACACGAACCGTAAAATACAAATACTATCTCCTGTCGCTTTGGGCAAGAGGAAGTTGGGGTGGCGATAAGAGAGCTAAAAAAATAAGAAAGCATCTGGACCGGACAGGATCCATGCGAAGCGCTTAAGAGGCTAGGCCCATAGGTCACACCATACTTAATAGAATTATTATACGAACCCTTACGACTAGGCAGAATACCGAGACAATCTAGAAAATTTAAAATGCAGTTATCATACGAAAGCCAGCAGACAGAGATCCATCAGACCCAAAATCTTACAGATCCATATGTTTAATTAACATCCTGGCAAAAGTCCAAGAGAGACTACTGTGCGAAAGCTTGCAGGCGCACAGAGCCCTACTTGGTTCAAATGGTTCAAATGGCTCTGAGCACTATGCGACTTAACTTCGGAGGTCATCAGTCCCCTAGAACTTAGAACTGCTTAAACCTAACTAACCTAAGGACATCACACACATCCATGTCCGAGGCAGCATTCGAACCTGCGACCTTAGGGGTCGCTCGGCTCCAGACTGCAGCGCCTAGAACCGCACGGCCACTCTGGCCGGCAGCCCTACTTGGACTCAGCCCACACCAATTTTGATTCAGAAGAGGCAAAGGCATTGATGACGCAATTAACAGAGCTCTCGAAATTACACAAAATACAAACAACACATACTCCTTGGCCATTATGATTGACATCGCAGGGGTATTTGACAACCTGTGGTGGTCAGCACTGTTTCTGAGGTTACTCCAGATGGAAGTACCCGCAGCCCTATACAACAGTCTACTAGACTATTGTAGAGGTATAATAGTGGAAAGACGTGCGGGCAGCCGAAAGGTAATAAGCAAAAATACCAAAGGTTGTCCCCAGGGTTCGATCTGAGGGCCCATCTTCTGGGACATAATTATTGAACCACTCCTGCAGCTGCTGGATGGCGACGATAGGACAGTTGTTGCATATGCAGATGTCCTTCTAGTGGTCATTACAGCAAATACAAGTGCCCAGCTACAGGAGAAGGTGCGTGGCACAGTACAAACAATAACACAGAGGTGCGACACAAACAAGCTGAAGATAGTGGGTAACAAGTGTGGCGGAACCGGTTTATAGTATTTCGTAACTTTAATTACTTATAAATGATATTTCAGGTGGACTAAAAAAATATATAAAACCAGTTACCCATTGTCAGCGAAACAATTCGTTTGATCTCAAAAATGATTAGCCCGGCTAATATTCGTCACTCTCCTAAAGAAATCTCCACTTGACGTTGTGTAAAAATGTTGTCTGTAATGTCTTGTGAGTGGCACTAAATTGCATATCATTTATCTGATTTTACACAACTGTTACTTAAGATGGAAGCACTTCTCTCTAGCAAAAGGAACATTTAGTCACAAAATATTACCCGCGCACAACACTGACGTATGTCTCCTATTAAAATATTTCATGTAAATCGTCCGAAATAATTAGGCTTCATACATCAGCAAATAAGAAATTGATATTGCGTAACGTGCTGTGAGCACTATTTTTAAAGATTCAATGTGATTTGAATCCTGCGTTTTAAAGTAGATTCAGGACCACCGGTGCACATTTATTTCTGTTCATTTATTTCTAACAACATTTATGTTTGTTAAAATTCACGATTCAATACTGCCGCGGAGATATTTTCGCTAAGATGGCGGCAGACAGACGATAGTCAATTTGTCTATTGTTATTCTCGATTCCTTTTATTGTTTGTTTGTTGTCCTTTTATATCAAGTTAATATTCAGATAAGGGTCTTTAAGCCTCTTGTTCTCTATTCTTTAGTATTTAAAATTATTCTCAATGAAAAAAGTTTCACATTTCTTATACCAGCTACTAGTAAACTCCGCTGTAAGTTAGTAGCGCTAATGGCTGCGCTCCTAATTGCGGTGCTGGAAATTAACACTTAAAAACATTAATTAGATTGGATTATAATTGAAATAAATACAAATCCATATATAGACAATAGCGACTCTATTTTGATGATGATACAGGCAGTACGGCTCAATATTTCTACAGGGGGTTTCCATTGACTTGTGGAGTCCATGCCACGACAGGTTGCTGCTCTACGTCGTGCGAAAGGAGCACTGAAACGAAATTCGTCACCTGAGTGCGTATAGAAGCTACTGACATTATCGAGAGTCTGTTTATACAGGGTGTTACAAAAAGGTACGGCCAAACTTTCAGGAAACATTCCTCACACACAAGAAAGAAAATATGTTATGTGGACATGTGTCCGGAAACGCTTACTTTCCATGTTAGAGCTCATTTTATTACTTCTCTTCAAATCAGATTAATCATGGAATGGAAACACACAGCAACATAACGTACCAGCGTGACTTCAAACACTTTGTTACAGGAAATGTTCAAAATGTCCTCCGTTAGAGAGGATACATGCATCCACCCTCCGTCGCATGGAATCCCTGATGCGCTGATGTAGCCCTGGAGAATGGCGTATTGTATCACAGCCGTCCACAATACGAGAGCGAAGAGTCTCTACATTTGGTACCGGGGTTGCGTAGACAAGAGCTTTAAAATGCCCCCATAAATGAAAGTCAAGAGAGTTGAGGTCAGGAAAGCGTGGACGCCATGGAATTGGTCCGCCTCTACCAATCGTACGGTCACCGAATCTGTTATTGAGAAGCGTACGAACACTTCGACTGAAACGTGCAGGAGCTCCATCGTGCGTGAACCACATGTTGTGTCGTACTTGTAAAGGCACATGTTCTAGCAGCACAGGTAGAGTATCCCGTATGAAATCATGATAACGTGCTCCATTGAGCGTAGGTGGAAGAACATGAGCCCAATCAAGACATCACCAACAATGCCTGCCCAAAAGTTCACAGAAAATCTGTGTTGATGACGTGATTGCACAATTGCGTGCGTATTCTCGTCAGCCCACACATGTTGATTGTGAAAATTTACAATTTGATCACGTTGGAATGAAGCCTCATCCGTAAAGAGAACATTTGCACTGAAATGAGGATTGAGACATTGTTGGATGAACCATTCGCAGAAGTGTACGTGTGGAGGCCAATTAGCTGCTGATAGTGCCTGCACACGCTGTACATGGTACGGAAACAACTGGTTCTCCCGTAGCACTCTCCATACAGTGACGTGGTCAACGTTATCTTGTACAGTAGCAACTTCTCTGACGCTGACATTAGGGTTATCGTCAACTGCACGAAGAATTGCCTCGCCCATTGCAGGTGTCCTCGTCGTTCTAGGTCTTGCCCAGTTGCGAGTCATAGGCTGGAATGTTCCGTGTTCCTTAGACGCCGAGCAATTGCTTCGAACGTCTTCCTGTCGTGACATCTTCGTTCTGGAAATCTGTCTCGATACAAACGTACCGCGCCACGGCTATTGCCCCGTGCTAATCCATACATCAAATGGGCATCTGCCAACTCCGCATTTGTAAACATTGCACTGACTGCAAAACCACGTTCGTGATGAACACTAACCTGTTGATGCTACGTACTGATGTGCTTGATGTAGAGCAATGAGTCGCATGTCAACACAAGCATCGAAGTCTACATTACCTTCCTTCAATTGGGCCAACTGGCGGTGAATCGAGGAAGTACAGTACATACTGACGAAACTAAAATGAGCTCTAACATGGAAATTAAGCGTTTCCGGACACATGTCCACATAACATCTTTTCTTTATTTATGTGTGAGGAATGTTTCCTGAAAGTTTGGTCGTACCTTTTTGTAACACCCTGTATAAACTGTTAGTGCTCTATACACGGAGATAATATTGTGTATGGTTGTAACTGCTAAGAGCTGATAGCTGCAATTTCCTCTTTCCCTTAAGCGCTGTCATGCACCACTCTCCTCTCTTGACTTTCGAAAACATTGCGTAAAGTTGTTAAATCTGCTTCACTCTAATCACGGTGTTGCATCCCTATGATATTCTATCTCTTTGTATCATGCACAGAGTTCTGGAGACACGACGTCATGAACATTGAGAGGAATGAAAAAAATAGGCTTCTTAACACGGAGCGCAAATTACGCAGATAAACGCTTCTAGTTTTGGTTTTAGCTATAAAACTTCATTAGTGTATTGATGAATAATCCGAAATCAATAAAATCAACATGATTAGGGTTTTGCGTTTCAGTCATAAAGGTTTTGCATGATTACTGACAAATGTTTTGCACTGAATTTCCCCAGTTTATTTGGAATTTCATTTACAATGACTGTATTTTGCTTTTTGAAAATCGCGTCATTTATCTTTGCAATATTTTGCGTGTTTCCGCTATGGTAAACTTCGACTGATCGAAATTCGAAATAAACTCTTTTAGCAATCTCTTTGCATGCCCATTAAGACGATTGGAAGCCATCGCGGTTTTGTAATCACGACGTCTTTATTATTCTCCATTTGATTTGAGGACAGTGTCTTTGTCGGACGTCGGTACGCGGTACTTCGGTGTCTCTAAAGTGATTTCGCGAGTGCATTCTAAATTTATGCATAGTTTACTCGTGATTACTCCGCTTTCCAACTTGCGGTGATGTCTTTCCCCGTGATGAAGTGGAAACTAATACGTTACTCATCTATTGTTAATTAAAAGCTGATCATGGGAGGAAACGTTAACTTTTCAGTGCGTTGTGCTGTAGATTCAAAATTATCTTCCTCTCCTGAATCACAGAGTTGCTGTCCTGCTTGAAGTTGTGTCTGATAGCATATTCCGACTCCTCTTTGCGAGATTTACCTTTGGATTTGCTGCTCTGAGAACCCATGTGCCCTTGTAAAACAATTGTATTATTTTGCTGACGCAAAATGCATAGAAATAAAATGGGTCAAATGGCTCTGAGCACTACGGGACTTAACAGCTATGGTCATCAGTCCCCTAGAACTTAGAACTACTTAAACCTAACTAACCTAAGGACAGCACACAACACCCAGCCATCACGAGGCAGAGAAAATCCCTGACCCCGGCGTGGGAAGCGAGAACGCTACCGCACGACCACGAGATGCGGGCGCATAGAAATAATATCGTTATCTGAATTATTTTCGTGTAAAGCCAGTACACATCTTTGCTACCTTACGTAACATAGCGGCACGTTACCCCTTGTTGTCGCCGACTGGGTCACGTAAATCTCCTGATGTATGAAAAACACTTAACAGCACTGACTCTGCTATTACAAACCACTAGCAATTTTCTAGCGTGAAATTAGGTTTCAGATAGTAAAAGGCAGGTCGTTGGCTGCTTTTAAGGAGGAGCTCTTCTTTCCGAATGTACTCTGGAATGATCTATCATATCAGTGAGATATACAATGAGGTCGAATGCACTGTGGAGTGACCTACACTATGTGATGAAAAGTATCTGAACACTTGACTCAAAATGACTTACATGTTATTGGGGCCCTCCATCGGTAATGCTGGAATTTAAAATGATGTTGACCCACCCTTATCCTCGATGACAGCTTCCATCTCGCAGGCATATGTTCAAACATATGCTGGAAGGTTTCTTGGGGAATGGCAGCCCATTCTTCACGTAGTGCTGCACTGAGGAGAGGTATCGATGTCGGTCGGTGAGACCTGGTACGAAGTCGGCATTCCGAAAAATGTTCATATGTGTGTGAAAACTTATGGGACTTAACTGCTAAGGTCATCAGTCCCTAAGCTTACACTCTACGTAACCTAAATTATCCTAAGGACAAACACACACACCCATGCTCCGCCGGGACAATCCGCACAGTCCATGACTGCCGGCATTCCGAAACATCCCAAATGTGTTCTATAGAATTCAGGTCAGGACTTTGTGCAGACCAGTTCATTACAAGAATGCTATTGTCGTGTAACCACTAAGTCACAGACCGTGCATTATAAACAGGTGCTCGATCGTGTTGAGAGATGCAGTCGCCATCCGCGAATTGCTCTTCAACAGTGGGAAGCAAGAAGGTGCTTAAAACATCAGTGTAGGCCTATGCTGTGATAGTGACACACAAAACAACAAGGTTTGCAAGACTCCTCCATAAAAAACACGACCACACCATAACACCACGACCTCCGAATTTTACTGTTGACACTACACACGCTGGCAGATGACATTCACCGGGCATTCGTCATATCCACATCCTGCCATAGGATCGCCACATTGTGTACCGTGATTCGTCACTCCACATAACGTTTTTCCACTGTTCAATCGTCCTTACATCAAGCGAGGCGTCGTTTGGCATTTATCGGCGTGACGTGTGGCTTATGAGCAGTCGCTTGACCATGAAATCCAAGTTTTCTCGTCTCCTGCCTAACTGCCATAGTACTTGCAATGGATCCTGATGTAGTTTGGATTTCCTGTGTGATGGTTTGGATAGATGTCTGCCTATTACATATTACCATCCCCTTCAAGTCGGCCTGTACGCATTTGTGCTGTACGTGTACCTAAGGATGTTTAGGACTGTGGAAATCACGTGTACAGACACAAGTGACACCTAATCACCTGACCATGTTCTAAGTCTATGAGTTTCGCGGGGCGCCCCATTTTGCTCTCTCACGACGTCTAATGACTACTGAAGTAGCTGATATGGAGTAACTGGCAGTGGGTGGTAGAACAATGCACCTAATATGAAAAGCGTATGTTTTTGGGGCTATCCAGATACTTTTGATCACATAGTGTACACTGAGCTGAGGAAGTTATGCGACACCTCCTGATATACACTCCTGGAAATGGAAAAAAGAACACATTGACACCGGTGTGTCAGACCCACCATACTTGCTCCGGACACTGCGAGAGGGCTGTACAAGCAATGATCACACGCACGGCACAGCGGACACACCAGGAACCGCGGTATTGGCCGTCGAATGGCGCTAGCTGCGCAGCATTTGTGCACCGCCGCCGTCAGTGTCAGCCAGTTTTCCGTGGCATACGGAGCTCCATCGCAGTCTGTAACACTGGTAGCATGCCGCGACAGCGTGGACGTGAACCGTATGTGTAGTTGACGGACTTTGAGCGAGGGCGTATAGTGGGCATGCGGGAGGCCGGGTGGACGTACCGCCGAATTGCTCAACACGTGGGGCGTGAGGTCTCCACAGTACATCGATGTTGTCGCCAGTGGTCGGCGGAAGGTGCACGTGCCCGTCGACCAGGGACCGGACCGCAGCGACGCACGGATGCACGCCAAGACCGTAGGATCCTACGCAGTGCCGTAGGGGACCGCACCGCCACTTCCCAGCAAATTAGGGACACTGTTGCTCCTGGGATATCGGCGAGGACCATTCGCAACCGTCTCCATGAAGCTGGGCTACGGTCCCGCACACCGTTAGGCCGTCTTCCGCTCACGCCCCAACATCGTGCAGCCCGCCTCCAGTGGTGTCGCGACAGGCGTGAATGGAGGGACGAATGGAGACGTGTCGTCTTCAGCGATGAGAGTCGCTTCTGCCTTGGTGCCAATGATGGTCGTATGCGTGTTTGGCGCCGTGCAGGTGAGCGCCACAATCAGGACTGCATACGACCGAGGCACACAGGGCCAACACCCGGCATCATGGTGTGGGGAGCGATCTCCTACACTGGCCGTACACCACTGGTGATCGTCGAGGGGACACTGAATAGTGCACGGTACATCCAAACCGTCATCGAACCCATCGTTCTACCATTCCTAGACCGGCAAGGGAACTTGCTGTTCCAACAGGACAATGCACGTCCGCATGTATCCCGTGCCACCCAACGTGCTCTAGAAGGTGTAAGTCAACTACCCTGGCCAGCAAGATCTCCGGATCTGTCCCCCATTGAGCACGTTTGGGACTGGATGAGGCGTCGCCTCACGCGGTCTGTACGTCCAGCACGAACGCTGGTCCAACTGAGGCGCCAGGTGGAAATGGCATGGCAAGCCGTTCCACAGGACTACATCCAGCTTCTCTACGATCGTCTCCATGGGAGAATAGCAGCCTGCATTGCTGCGAAAGGTGGATATACACTGTACTAGTGCCGACATTGTGCATGCTCTGTTGCCTGTGTCTATGTGCCTGTGGTTCTGTCAGTGTGATCATTTGATGTATCTGACCCCAGGAATGTGTCAATAAAGTTTCCCCTTCCTGGGACAATGAATCCACGGTGTTCTTATTTCAATTTCCAGGAGTGTAGTATCGGACCTCCTTTTGCACGGTGTAGTGTAGTATCTTGACTTGATAAGGACTCAACAAGTCGTTCGCAGTCCCCTGCAGAAATAATGAGCTATGCTGCCTCTATAGGCGTCCATAATTACGAAAGCGTTGCCGATGCAGAATTTCATCCCATAAACGTACGATGGGATTCAGGTCGGGCGATCTGGGTGGCCTAATCATTCCCTCAAATTGTCCCAGAATGTCCTTCAAACAAATCGCCAACAAATGTGGCCCGGATATTGTCATCCAGAAAAATTCCATCGACGTTTGGGAACATGAAGTTCATGACTGGCTGCAAATGGTCTCCAAGTAGTCGAACGTGACCATTCCCAGTCAACGGTCGACTCAATTGGAACAGAGGACCCAACGCGTTCCATGTAAACAAAGCCCACACTATTATGGAGCCACCACCAGCTTACACAGTGCCTTATTGACAACTTGAGTTATGGCTTCTTTGAGTCTGCGACGTACTCAGACCCTACCATCAGCTCTTACCAACTGAAATTGAGACTCATCTGACCAAGTCACGGTGTGCCAGTGATCTATGGTCGAACCGATATGGTCACGAGTCCAGGAGAGATACTGCAGGCGATGTCATGAGCTTAACAATGGCACCCTTTAACTCCAAAGTTCGACTTCCTGTCCTAACGAAAACATTCGTCGTACGTCCCACATTGATTTCGGCGGTTATTTCACGCAGTGTTGCTTATCTGTTAGCACTGACAATTCTATTCAAACACCGCTGCTCTCGATCACTAAGTGATGGCCGTCGGCCACTCCGTTGTGCTTAGTGAGAAGTAATACCTAAAATGTAGTATTCTCGGCACACTCTTGACTCTGTGGACACTATGGATCTCGGAGTATTGAATTCCCTAACCATTTCCGAAGCGGACTGTACCAGACGTCTAGCTCCAACTACTATTCCGCGTCCGATGTTTGTTAATTCCCATCGGTGGCCATGATCACGTCGGAAACCTTCTCACCAATGCCCTGCCCTTTTAACTCTTGTGTACGCGATACTACCGCTGTATGAATATATGCATATCGCCGTCCCATGAATTGCGTCACCTCAGTGTATTGTGGCATACATGATGCTGAATCGTTTTGTTAACAAATGATATTAGATAGAAATTATATTCTCTACTTGTGTTCTGATATTAAGCCTAGCAACAGCAACGAATTTTCAAGAACATGTATTACCAGTGGAGGTTTGGGTGGGACTATGCCCACAAACAAACAAACAAAATTCGTTGGCTGGTGTTGACTTGTATAAAAATATACTTTTTAAACAGGTACTGGTGTGTAAGTAATGATCATTACTTGGAATTATCTTTTAGTGCACTAATAACAATAGCACTACACTTTCAGTAACGTATGCTACCAAGTGGGAAAGGGGAGATACTTTATAAGTACAAAAATTAAAAACAAAATACAAATTTCGTTAATTGTTGTTGACTTGTATTCAGTACACATTTTTTAAAGAGATATTGAAGTGTAATTAGTGCCCGGAAACTGAAAATACTGTGTATGATATTCATTATTAAGAGTCGCATCTACTACTCAGAAAAAAATTTGGGTCAAGTTTAGGTGTAAAATTGAACATTTACGGAATCTGGCAGAAGACGGCATTAAAAACAATAAAAGATTTTTCAAAATTTTAAAACATAAAACACATGACTAAAACACAATATTTTCAGAAGATGGGCTCAGAGTACCCCACCCGCCTCCCCTTTCTAGTATTGTGAGGGATAATGACTGAAGAAAGTTTTAGTCGAATTATTTTTTCAAATGTAGAATCAATAATTAAATACTGAGGGAACATCTTCATCTGCACTTCTTGGAGCTATACATCAAAGGCAAACAGGTTATTCATTTTTTGTCATTTTCTTGGAGAACCTTTATTTGTTATTTAATGTTCAACAATAGGTATGCAAAATCAGTTTTTCGTTCCCCTTACATTGTGTAATGGTGGTCAGACTGCGTTCGCAATTGTTTTCTGGGGCATAAATGTTCGTATTTACTGCATAGTTATCAATTCAGGTCTCACTTTCACTGCTCATGGGTGATACAGTTTGTACCACGCACATACAAACAGGCACACAACCACACAATGACGTACACACACACACACACACACACACACACACACACACACACCTTACAAAGTACTAGCCCGGGACGGTTACTTGTTACAAATTAACCTGGCATATGATTACTGATTTAAGGTGCTTCTAGTAGTGTCATTTTTTTCTTTTCTGAATAGTATGGAAAAGCTCGCAATCTACATGATATGGGTGGTTTTCTGTTAGAAGACATTTCGCAAATATTGAATTTGTCTTTGCTGTTCTGCACCTACTCTCATGTTCCCTTGGCCACTGCCCAGACTGTTGACTGACCAATAATTACTTCTGCACAGTGCGTGCATGTGATTTTACAAACATCTCTCTATGCCAAAGATAGCAATCTGTTTTTCCTACTGAATAAATGTTTTTAGTTATGTGTGATACATAAGTGTAATACTTTCCCTTGTAGACATTTTATATGTCTTAATGTTTTTGTCTCCTTTACGCATCCTGAATGAGTAAATTCTGTGTAAATCGTAGGTATTTAGTGCATGCTGGCGTTCAATTGCCACCACATGATAGTGTAAGAAGCCAAAACTCGGTTCGCCGATTCGCGACCAAAATAGCAATATTTTGCGTGACATTAGTAAATTGTTTCCATTCAATATTGTACTTCACATGTATATCGTTTCCGGGAAATATCGAACCACTCTAGACTTACAACGATTTCATAAAAAATCGGCTGTACTGCACGTACCTTGTTCAACAGTGCATGACCACTTTAAAGAAGATCTGAATATGGATGGATTTTGATCATTGTTTATGAATGTATTGTGTGATAACGACAAGAGACAGCGAGCTGCAGCCCACATGCTATATTTTCATAATTTACAAATTTCGTATTTCGCTTAAGAGTGTTACTTTCTGATGAAGATGTAGTGCATCGCAGTTTACACTTAAATATCGTTTTGTGCGTTGCAGAGAATCCCCATTACGTACATACGTTTGCTAACAAAACCGTCCCGTTTTAGGATAGGGCCTGGAATATCATCACGACGTTTCTGCGCAGTATTTTTTTGGGAGGATCAAAGGGAAAGAAGGGAACGATGTCTCATGTATGGGATAATACCATACTTTGCTGTATAAAACATTCTCGGTATTTTTGCAGCGTCAGTTCTAGATATAATCTCGAGCTTTCGACGATTATCTCCATCGTCATCGTCAGGAGCCGACTGTCTCCACTGCTGCTATGGTAGACTCTATATAGCCAGAAGCCGGCTTCTGATTCGACGGCTTCTGATTGGTCGGCGATTACGCACTGCTGTCTCAGACGGTGTCACTCTGTGCGCCTGTGGCGCCACCGCTTCCGTTTGAACGTAAACCTTGGAAGGAACGTTTCTGCTGCTTCTCTGCATCAAGTGCTCGTTTCCATACACAGCTCAGATGGTATCCGCTATCGCGGTTAAAGTTCTTTTGGCTCATTCTTATTTCAACAGCCTCCTTAATAACAGAATCCCAGTACGTGGAGGCATGGGACAGAATTTTAGTTTCATCGAACAATATTTTATGTTTGTTCGTGAGGCTGTGCTCCGCATTTGCCGATTTCTCCAGTTCTCTATTTTTAATACGGCGTTGGTGTCCTGCACAGCGGTCGGAAACGGTACGAATCGTCTGACCTATATAATTGCTTCCACACTCACAGGGTATATTATAAACTCCAGGGACCCTGAGGCCGAGATTGTCCTTAACAGGGCGCATCATCTCCTTAATTTTCTTAGGAGGACGAAAAATCGGTCTTAAACCACGTCTACGCAGGACTCTTCCTATTTTGCTGGAAATCGCGCCACAAAAAAGAAGAAACGCAATCGGTGTTTCATCCTGTGAAGTTCCAGCATTTTCACGTTTCCTTCTTTTGGAGAACGCTGCCTTTATATCGCGTGCGCCATAGCCATTCTTTCGGAACACGTTCTTCAGGTGGTTAATCTCGGACCTTAAGTGGTCCTCGTCAGAAACAGTTTTGGCTCTATATACCAACGTGTTCAAAACGGCTCTCTTCTGACAAGGGAACCTCCTCATCGCACGCCCCTCAGATTTAGTTATAAGTTGGCACAGTGGATAGGCCTTGAAAAACTGAACACAGATCAATCGAGAAAACAGGAAGAAGTTGTGTGAAACTATGAAAAAAATAAGCAAAATATACAGACTGAGTAATCCATGTGCAAGATGGGCAACATCAATTATTATCTGTCCGTCCGATGCGATCACTTTTTTGGGAGTGATTATCACATCCACAAGAAAACCTAAATCGGGCAAAGTAGAAGAATCTTTTTACCCATCCGCCAAGTGTACAAGTTAGATGGGTCGACAACATATTCCCGTCATGTGACGCACATGCCGTCACCAGTGTCGTATAGAATATATCAGACGTGTTTTCTGTGGAGGAATCGGTTGACCTATGACCTTGCGATCAAATGTTTTCGGTTCCCACTGGAGAGGCACGTCCTTTCGTCTACTAATCGCAGGGTTTGGCGGTGCGGTCGCAAAACACAGACACTAAACTTATTACAGTGAACAGAGACGTCAATGAACGAACGGACAGATCATAACTTTGCGAAAATAAAAAAGTCAACTTTTCACTCGAGGGAAGACTTGAACCAAGGACCTCTCGTTCCGGAGCTGCTCAGGCTAACCACGGGACCACGGCGCTCCTGAGCTCACACCATCCTTGATGTTACCTATCTTACTCATGGACTACTCACTTTGTATATTTAGCTTATTTTTTTCGTAGTTCCACACAACTTCTTCCTGTTTTCTCGATTGATGTGTGTTCAGTTTTTCAAGGCCTATCCACTGTGCCAACTTATAACTAAATCTGAGGGGGTGCGATGGGGAGGTTCCCTTGTGAGCAGTATGGTGGAAACTCTGCGCATTCAGGTATACTTTGCTATAGCTCGTGTGAGTTCCTTGATGAACAATTCGAGACCCAAGCGCAGTGCGTCAGTACTGACATTTCAATTGAAATTTCGTCCTCGAATACCAGAGCTTACCATGCCAGACACCTAATTATGAGAAATAATAAAGTTGCATGTGCTTTTGTGTGGTTTCGAGAGTACTGAAGCGCTGCACAAAAGAGATCTCTGAGTAAGACAAAATGGTGCACATATAGATATGCAGTATTAATAATTATGTAAATAGTCAAACGTAGAGAATACTATCTTTATATAGTGGTATAAGGACTTCGGAGACGCCTTGTACACTGAAACTTGCAGCAGAAAAGAAAAAATTCCTTACGTCATTATGAAAGTTATATTATTACGAGATTAAAATCTTTTTCTTTAGGTCTCATGACAACAAACTAGAATGTTTTCAGGGTGGAAATGAAAGAAATTTCTATGTTGCTTTGGCGTGAATAAGACAAAAGTAAATTCGGGATTACGTACGATATAGCTTATACAGAACAGAATGAATACATTCAAAACTGAAGAAAGATGTGGAGTGTGGGGTGTTTGCCGGCAGCAAGCGACTGCTCAGCGGAAGTCCTCGGCGTCGCCTGCCTGGGGGCCGCCGCTCCCGCCGCCCTCGCCCTCTCCCTCCGTGGCGCGCAGGCGCCGCACCGCCCTCAGCATCACGTCGGCCTCCGAGTCGAAGGGCTGGTAGGGAGAGGGAATCGTCAGCAGCACCGGTGGTTTCCGGCTGTCCAGGTGACGCGCCATGCTGTTGGCGATCACCTCCGCCACCTGCAGAGACGCACGTCGCATGCACTGTCAAACACGTCTACATACACACAGTCCATTCACATTAATGTGAGCACCATCTACGTTCGAGATCAATGTGCAATAATCACTAACAGACAGCAACTGGCTGCATAGCAGTGAAGGGTGTCGGGGGGCACTTAAACAGTGCACTCGTTGTCGTTCTGCGGAAACGGAGCGATCTATTAGACATCCACACAGGCACGATCATTGGCTTTGGGGCATAGGGCAAAGCAGTTCCCAAACGACTAAATTCTGTGAACTGAAAGCATGCTGCCATGATTAAAGCATACCATGCATAGCAAAATGGCGCTATCCAAAACTGGCGTTGAGGCAACCGTGGCGCAGCCCGGGCCATAGATAATAAAGCTGAACGAAGGCTGCGGAGATGTGTGCGGGCGAACAGATGAGAAACTGCTGAGCAACTGACAGCGCATATGAACGAATGGGCTACCAAAGTGTCCCCTCAACAACCGTCCAGTGAACTTTACAAGGTGGCTATAATTTCACACCTTACAAGCACTCATCTACATACTTTGCCATGATTTACAACCGTAAGTATGTATCATTTGATAGGTTGTACATTGTATATATGAATATTTAAAGAAGACTGACATTGTCACGTACACCCTGTAAATAGTTGTTAAAGCTTATTGCACGAAATGTGATTGTGGTGCGCGTACTGTAAGACATTCGGTACACACACCATCAGATTATTTGACTTGTCGCTCTAATGAAGTAGGCGAGTGTCAGCAATATGTCTCGTGGTCTTATCGTGGCGTGTTTATCTTCTGCCGTTAGGTCAGACGATAGAAATGCCACTTGCACGCTTAGAGTAGCAGATTGATGGTGACCAACTTTAAACAGAACTTGATTAATTTTCACACACATTTATTAAAATAATAACAAACATAAACATTACATAACTTGATTCTGGATGCTATTTACAATTGACAATCTGAAGTTACTTTGGTCTTGGAACATTAATCTTATTCTCACATATCTCTGATACTTGACAAAGTGTCTATACATTTATCTTCATGGCTATGTACAGGAATATGGTAATCTTATTAGGTACAGACTGAAACTTGACTATAGACTGGTACAGACTAATGCAGACTGGTACAGACTGGTGCAGACAAATGCAGACTGACTAATCGGAGGTCTGTACACTCGTTATAATACCTCACACATTCAGGTATCACTGCGCGAGTGTGATCCGCGAGGAGAAAAGGTTCTACATTAGCAGCAAACTCATTGGCTGCGTTACATATTAATACGCGGATTGGCGGAAGCAGAATTTGGTCCGTCTCTAAGGCAGCGCCATCTCGTAGTGCAGAGACGGACAAGCGCTGCGCCTGCGCTGTTGTGCTTAGCGGGGCGCGCTCTAGTGGGAAAGTTGTGTACGCACTGACTACAGCTAACTATGTACACAACAGTGATGGAGTGTCTTTATTATCAAAATGGCATAATGAATGATTGCCTACACTAGTAGAGGTTGGAACGTCAGTGGAAATGAAACGGCAGGTGTAACTCAGGCCCTGGGTGGAAACGCCCGCACAGGAGTGTTGACCCTGCTTAACAAAGGAAGTAGCCCTAGCAGGACGGTTGGGGCACCTGAGCCACTGAAGCACAATAGAGTGGTGGCTGGCCAGTGTTGTAGCTAGGCCGGAAGCATAACCGGAAACTCTGAAAATCTTGGACACAGCAGATAGGAACAAGGATGCGTTACCTCGTGAATCACGCAGGCTGGGTTATTTCTGAGGATTTTTACTCTGAGAAGCATGCCATTGTATGAATTCCTAATTAATGGGGATAGGTATTTCCTCTCAAACTTTCTGCGATGGACGACAAAGGACTAAAATATGGTTGGTGGGCCTGCGGAAGAATCTGTAGAGAGAGAGAATATTCGGTTGTTTCGAGAATATGATTCGCTTTCTGCAATTACGAGGGAGGGCAGTCGAGCTTTGCTGGGAAGCCAGCGGTGGAGAGAATGTGGTCTTCCATTTTGAGCGTCCGTGTTTGACAGTCGCTCAGTATCAGCTTTTGTTGGTACAGATGGACTTGCTGTCTTTGCTCTCCGGATATTTTATAGTTAGAACGGTTAGGCACTGTAGTGTTGCAATCTAATACGATTCTGGACTTCGCCTACGGGTAGGGAGTCGTCGTTGAGTACGCAGCGTTCAGTTATTGAGAGCACTTTTTCTGCCTATACTTACGTTGAGACGTTATTAGAACTCCATCCTTGTGGCTGGGAGTTCGCGTTTCTCGTCTGTAGAACACAGAGAGGAGAAGACAGTATTAGATTATACTAGTCAGAAGACCGTCTTCTGCCGTACAAGTGTCTGAATGAGCTGTTTTTAATATTTTGTGACTGGAGTTCTTCCATCGTCGCAGACGTGTACGAGAACCATCACTCCGACGCATCGGATGCAATACATACGGTGATATTGCTAATTGCTTCGGCTTATTAGGGCTACAAAGCTGAACAGCTCTGGTCATGTACATTTTATTTCCACTGAGGTTGCACCCCACTGTAGATCACCTTTGAAAGTAGTGTCTTCTAATGTTTGGTATGTAGGTGATGTCAGTCATCTCGCGTTATTGATATTAGATCGCGTAGCCATAAAAAAGGGGCAGATTTGGGCAATTGATCCATCACATTAGTTAGGTAATCCATTTGTATCTCTTTATGTCCACTGGAAGTTGATATGTAAAGATTTTTAGTATATAAAGGGCTTTTAATCCACAATAAATGTATAAGTAGAAACAGCATTTATCAGTTGTAGTTATGGGTTCCTTTAATTTTTTATTTATGTTTATGTTGTAATTTATATATTAAAAGAGCAAGAAGGA
Organism: Schistocerca serialis cubense; assembly: GCF_023864345.2. Lineage (NCBI taxonomy): Eukaryota > Metazoa > Arthropoda > Insecta > Orthoptera > Acrididae > Schistocerca > Schistocerca serialis. The sequence continues at coordinate 468,642,186 of NC_064639.1, forward strand.
GGAGATATTATCACCCTAAGAGATCCTAAGATCTGCTTCAGGGAGTAGTCAGACAGGGCCAAATGTTCATTTTCGCGTGCAGTATTTTCTGTTGCGCACATTCATTTTACACCCGCCTGGAGTAGCATCTTGGATATGGCTTGTCCTACCACGATCCTGCTTAGAGTCTTCTGATAGTAGTCATTAAGTGGTATGAAACCTCAAAAATTTTCAAAACTTTTTTTCCCATTTATAAAATATAGGTGTTACTGATAGTGATCACCAGCTTGCGTGTATAGTTTGCAGAGATAAAGTCACGCCCTAACATTAAAAGTAATATTTGTGTTTTATTGTATTTCTTTTCAAAGGCGTTGCGCTTTAGCCCACTGCAATTTACTGATATTAATATTGTGTCATTTGTCATTGTATTTTCTTTTTATTGAAACGACATTGCTCGTTCACGACGTTGCCATTAATTTAGCTTGTTTGTTGTAGGTATTTTATGTTACATGCCTGTTACATAATAAATGTGGCTATTACAAATTGTATGTACTTTTAAGAGAGAATTGGTATCAGGAATCAGTCCATGATAACTAGGGCGTAAGCGCGCTTAGTAGGACAACAGATCACTAGTTGTAACAATATAGAAATGGCAAATATACGGGGTAGTTAGGAAAGCCAATAGGATAAGAAAGACTTAGTTTTGTTAGCAGCACAAGGCACAGGTGTGGAGAATACCGATCCAAGGGAACTTTCTTAGGATGATAGACACAGTCAAGCCCGTGGTGGGCAGTCTGATAGTGAAGTTGAGACACAGAGACACACTGAGGCAATCTTAAAGATACGGGACTCTAATGTAGGGAGTCCAAGTGAACGTGGATTAAGTAAGAATCGTGGTAGATCGCCGTCAGTGACATAGTCACGAGGCAGCATATCAGGGTCGCGTGGTGGTGACTTTTTTGAATACCAAGAAATAGAAAGGGGAAAGGGCAGAAGATCACCTAAGAGTAGAGGAAGAGAAAGTCACAGTAGGAGAGAAGATTTAGATAACTCAGTGTATTGGACTTCCCGGCATAACACCAGTGGGAAGTGAAATGGGAAATAAAATTCAAAAGGTCAGCTCTGAATTGGGAAGTGAAATGGGAAGTAAAATTCGAAAGCTGAGCTCTGAATTGGCAAGCCAAATAAAAAAGCGAAATGATGAAGTACGCTCTGAAATGGGAAGTAAAATTCAAATCGTTAGTGCTGAAATGGGAAGTAAAATTCAAAACGTTAGTGCTGAAGTGGGAAGTAAAATTGAAAACCTAAGTGTCGAGATTCAGTTGATAAAACATGAAACGAGCGAAAGATGGTCCTTACCACATGCAGTATAGCTAGTCGTAGAGTACAGGTACAGAAAATGGGATCTTCAGAAGGTAATCGTCGATTCACAGTGGGCTACTAATCATAAACGTGTTTCGAAATCAGTGAAGAACAGCTAACAGAGGCTCTGACGGAGCTCCGACAGAGAAGAGAGATTTTAGGGCCAAGACGAAATCATAACCTTAACCTCAATGGTATCGTGACACCTTTACAGACGCGATGTATGGAATGCATCTCCATCAGGAATAAGCTATGCTCTGAGAAAAGCTGCAACGAAACGACCATAACTTTGGCTATTTTCGTTTTAGGATATTTAAGAAGACCAAACTTGTTTCCAAGAAAGCAGTGGTACATTATTTGCAACGGAAATGAAGGACATATGGTTCAAATGGCTCTAACCCCTATGGGACTTAACAGCTGAGGTCATCAGTCCCATAGAACTTAGCACTACTTAAATCTAACTAACATAAGGATATCACACACATCCATGCTCGAGGCAGGATTTGAACCTGCGACCGTAGCAGCAGCGCGGTTCCAGACTGAAGCGCCTAGAACCGCTCGGCCACAGCAATCGGCAAAATGAGGGACATTTGGAATCAAAAGAAATAAATGTATATCTTTCATAGTTTTCAGAAAAGCGTTCGACACAATCAATTGGAACAAGTTAATGGAAATACTAAAAACGAATGATTTTGACAGAGGCGGAAGAATAATTAAAGAACTATTCAGAGAACAAACATATAAATCGCGTCAACTTTGCTTCGACTATGCTGAAGTTGAATTCAAGACTAGGCATCAACTGTGTTAATATAAGCTTAGGTGCACCCTCCGTAGCTGAGTGGTCACCGTTGCAGAATGCCATGCGAGGGTCCAGAGATCGATTCCCGGTACGGTCGGAGATTTTCTGCGTCCCGGAGTGGGTGTCATGTTGTCTTAATCATCATTTCATCCCATCCACACGCAAGTCAGCGAAGTGGCGTCAATGGAAAAGACTTGCTCCACGCGGATGGGGCTCCCGGCCTAGCCGTACGCATTATCATAGTAAGTTCAGCTGGTAGGTCACTTTTACGTCAAAATGAATGAACAGTTGATGGAACAGAAACAAGGCAAATGTCAATAAAGACGCAAAAATTTTCCGTACGTTAACAACAATCATCAGATTAACGTGAAGGATTTATTTGAACCAGTGCCATAAAAGTTTGCGAGAGCAATGATAGCTCCAAAAGAGAGTAGACTACAATCAGATAAAAGTATAGTAACTAAGTGTATGGGCAATATGATAGCTGAAAAAAGGATGCCAAAAAATCAAAACATATATACAGTGTGTTAATGAAGAGCGTGATCGGCATTACACACAGGTGGTAACCATAACCATTAGTTTACATTGAATTTTTAACTGAGATACACAAGAAGAGACATGAGTGCAGCTTACGGGACAATGATTCGAAGCACCGCAGCAGGCTTTGCAGCGACTGGAAAAACCGAAAGGTGTGCGGGTAACAGGTAGCGGATTGGCCCTCACAGTCGGCTGACGCTAATCCTATTGAAAATGTGTGATCTTACATCCAAAAGAAGTTGCAAGGAAAATGATGTTCACTCTGAAACAGCTGTCAACGCATATACGACGTATTTGGAGTTATCTTCCACGTGAATACGAGGCAACCTTGGTTTCCAGTATGCCTCGGAGATGCCATGCAATTATCGACGCTGCTGTTGACTGGACGTATTGTTAATTGTACTTACTTTCTTCTTTTTCCATATACGATGTATGTATATGTTTTAGTTTGTTGTAAAATACCTTTTTCTACTGCTTTACTCGACCACGATCTTACTTAACGGACTGTATGTAAATAAAATAATAAAATATGAACAAATAAAAATTAATGTTATCGAGTAATTTGCTACACATCTCAGGTACGTAAATGTTTACTATTACAATGGACAGGACAGGCAGAAATTCTCAGCGATAATAGAAAATGGTTTGTTTCGTTTCACAGACATAGGTTTAACTGTGAAACAATACTAATTTCACGCTTACTATTAGAAGTAAATCATTTGCTGATGTACAGATATTCTTCGAAAATGAAAATAAATAACGAGTTCACAATTCTGAAAAGGTTAGACTTAGAGTACTTAAACCGACGAGTGATTTACGAGATCTATGAGCCAAGACAGCAAAGAAATAGGCATTCAAAAAGCATGAATACAAGCTAAATAATATAAGTACATTAAAATTTCTCCCGTAAAACTTGTAAGCAAAATATTTCGCGTTCGAGCAGAAAGGAATTAGCCGTACAGGCAATAGACAGACAAGGAATGAATGTTGAGGTTCTCAAATAAATCTGCGTTTTTGGTGAGAATCAGAGAATTCTTAGGTCCAGGTGCTGTGGTCAAAATTGAACATTAAAAAGGTAAAAAAATGGAAGTAATGAGAAATTGTTGAAAGGAAGACTTTAAGAAGTAAAATGTATTAAGTAGAGAAGAGTATATTAGGTAAGAGTGCCATAGCTATTACCTGACAAAATTATTTAAAATATCTAAAAAATTAGAAATAACAGCCAGGCTGGGATCGACAAGAGAAATATTATACAAAAAATGAGGTCCACCCCTAGAACGAAATGCCTACAGATTTGAAGCTATTATGTAAAACTTTGCATAGGGGTATAACAGAGTGTCGTACTGAAGTGACGCCTTTACATGGGATTTTGTAAGCCGGATGACCTGGACTCGTTTCACATGTCGATAAAAGATTGGTGAGGTACAATATAAAATGAGGAGAGTAGACAAAATGGATTGAGATAGAAGTATAAGGTAAATCCTTACAATGCTAAGAAACGAAATGGTGGAATACGTGCTAAGACAGAACAGATTGATTACTTTACTGACGAAGGTGCTCTAAATGAATGGAACAGTGCGGAACAACAATGAGTTGGTACGAATAGGTGAAGGAGAAGGAAATAATTTGTACTGTGAAAAGGCTTTGAGAGACGACGAATATTTTCTGTTGGAGAAGCAATATGGAGGATAGACAATAAAATTTTCACAAAAGCAGGTCAGTAGAAACAAATATTTTTTCTTTATTCTGCTTAATGATATGCTTTTTGCACAGGCACCATTGTCAAGTTTGCATCTATCATAACAACATCCTTTCACTAGGTGTTTGTTCAAACGGGTGCGCGATCAGTGATCGTATTCGAACGACTTGTGCACGGACAAGTGAACAGATTGTAGTCACGTGTCACCTATTTACAAAATAGTTAGTTTTTACATTGACCAAGTGTGGAACTGAGCAGCCTTTACGGAATCGTTGTTGCCTTCCTTAGATTTTATTGAGAATGTTGGTGCTTGAATGCAAGAAATGTTGGTGCTAGTCTCCAAGAAATTAGTTTTCAGGAAGTGGGCCATTGCCTATTGAGAGTTATTCACCTGAAGTGAATTTGAGGAAACATCGGAAACCAAACTACAGATAACCGGTTGCAAATTTGAACTAACTGCTCCTGAATTAAAGTCCTGCTTCTTAATGACTCTGTAAGAAGAGCAGAAATAGGTACAGACGTGGCATAAACGTTAGTAAACCCTTAAGGAACATTGTAGATCGCGCAAGTGAGGTGAGCAATGTTTAGGACACTAAACTCGCATCTGTGAAGAGCGAGTCTCAAATATTCGTCCGGCAATCCAGATTTAGGTGTTCTTATAACCTACAGTCATCCTCTATAGATATTGTCAGCTGCAGATTTCAGTTACCATTCTTATGTTTAAAATGAGTAATAATAAATATATTCAGAAAAAAATGTCATTCAGTGAACGAATACAAAGCTCAACAAGCAAAAAACACAGATCATATGAAACACACTACAGAATATCGTGTCCCAAGACGTTGTAACTATAACGCAAGTTATATTCAAATTCAAGTAGCAAATATGGTTGTCGATAAGACTTAAATGATTACTCCAAGTAGGTGCACATTGTTCTCATTGAAAAACGATCGAGCGTGGTGGTGCAGTGGTTGGTACAATCGAGTCGCATTCGGGAGAACGACGGTTCAAACCCGCATCCGGCCATCCTGATTTAGGTTTTCCCTGATTTCAGTACATCGCTTCAGGCAAATGCCGGGATGATTCCTTTGAAAGGGTACGGCCGACTTCCTTCCCCGTCCTTTCCTAATCCGATGGGATCGACAACCTCGCTGTTTGGTTCCCTCTCCCAAATTAACCAACCAACCAACCAAAGCAAAAAATCGTTCAAATAGCTCTGAGCACTATGGGACTTAATTTCTGAGGTCATCAGTCCCCTAGAACCCAGAACTACTTCAACCTAACTAACTTAAGGACATCACACACATCCATGCCCGAGGCAGCATTCGAACCTGCGACCGTAGCGGTCGCGCGGTTCCAGACTGTAGCGCCTAGAACCGCTCGGCCAACCCGGCTGGCAACCAAAGCAACATAATCTTTTTTGGAAGCTGGCTACGTAATGAAATCAAATTCTACATTTTTTTTCTTGCAGCTTAGATCTAGGACAGATTCACTGTCGCAAAAACAAAATGGAGCTCTACTGATGTTCATTCAATACCCGGAGACGGAAAATATCCATGTCAAAAACTCATCTTGTATGTCGTGGTGATGGTTCGTTTTGACATACTGCGATCTTTAAAGCTGGCCTTGGTCAGGGTGATAGGTAGTACCTTCATTTAGTGCCTTCCCCTACCGAATTTTGATGTGTTGCACGGTTGTTGTCACTCGGTCTCAAGTATCGATGCGAAGCAGACATGAGACTTTTTATATTGAAGCTTAACATCAAGATATAACTCATTAGAAAATGCCTTCTGTGTCAGTTGGCCAGCCCTCTCAAGATCGATTATTCCATTGTGGCTTTTAACCCAAACTGCATTGGTGTGCAAAACTTAATGACGAAAGTAGCTTTAACATGACGCGTCAGTGCCAAGTAACACAGCTCGATGCAACTTGGACCATACATGGGAAGAGCTGCTACAGTGTAATACAGAAGTTAACTGAAAGATAAGAGGAATAAGGCGAGGAGAAACGACAATTTTATTCGTAGACAACAATTACACTAAAGTCAGTGCGATTGATGATCGCCTCCTGGGCATTACGACAGGCAGGACGTGGTTCTTAATAGGGTGTACGATGAACATGGAGGCCAGTGCATGTTTTGCAACGTGCTCGCCTGTGGTCATAAAGTTTGTGAGAGATCTTTTGGTAGGGCGTTCCAGTCCTCCACGTGCATTGTTGACAACTGCTGAATGGTGGAATGGTGCATACGTCTTCCAAAAGCACCTGACACTTTCCCGGTAAGATTTCGGGCGGGGGAACGGGCAGACCAATCCATTCCGTGCGCTGTTCAGTGTGGTTGTGCATTGCCGTTCAGAAAAACTGGTCAAGTGCGAGTAGTACTCGCGCACTGAGGGTTCCGTACAAACTTAATTAAGTATAGAAACAGGTCATCCATCATGAGGATCAATAAATCCAACTATTTTTGCCTGTTATCGACATCAATACTGGCGAGATATCGACGCCGGCAATTCCAAGACAGTATCAAAATCTGTACAGTAGTTCCTTGGACTAATCCGGACATGCAAAAAGAAGTGAACAATGGACTTCAGTTAGTATATGTAGAGAGGGGATATTTAATAAAACATTTTTTTTAAATTTAGTTACTAAAATACGACTACCACTTACATTTTATGTTTGCATTTACTAATATCCGTCTATTACGCTTTCCATGGATGTTCAAATAGCGAAAGATTTTTTTTGTGATATAATTACCATTTAACAAGTTTTATAGAGTTTTTACTTTACTTGTACTGTTAAACCTTGATCTTGGCAAATTTCGTGACCCTAGGGCAACGGGAAGCATCTTATAGATTATGATGTGTGAATTTTAGAGTGTCAAAATATGCGACGTAAATGAGTTTATCTTTTGATTGCAATAGCTTAGAAGATTACAATTTTAACGCCGCTGAGTGAACATAGACCTTAGTATGTGATACAAATTTGAACTTCATACGCGAAACTGTTAGGGAGAGAAAGTGACTAACAGACGGACAGACAAATAGACTGATGGATGAAGAAATGGCAAAAAATATTTTCCCGTGTTATACAATTATGAATAAGCAAACTTTTGAATTTTTTATTTCACATGTGCTACTAAACTGCTTCCAGTCAAACTGCGTGATTGTAGGGCAACGGGAAGAACTGAGTGAGTTTTCGAGTATCAAAATATATTATATAATTGGCCGCATCTTTTGACTGAGGTGACACAAAAGAATAAAATTTTGGCACCGCCAAGCGGCCATAGACCACAGACCTTAATATATAAAATAAATCTGAACTCGGTACTCCACCCGTTCATGATAAAAAGGATTATTAAAAGTTGAACAAACAGACATACATACAAATCGACAACAAAGCGATCCTGTAAGTGTTCAGTTTTTACAGACTGAGGCACGGAGCTCTACAAAGCCAAGGACGAATGCACCCCTGAAAAGACGAACGTGGGGAAGTAGTACAGTGTCACAACAATGTTGACCGGTGAATGCACCGTGATCAAATATTGGGAGGTCGTACGCCCATGTAAAATTATGTCTCTCCATACCGTAACACCTGGACAACCGAAACGATCATGTTCGCCATTGCTTTACGTACAGTCATGTGCCGAGAGATGGGAACACGTAATTTTTTCGGCAGCATTTTAGAAGCGTCTCTAAACAGAAGGAACAATTTTCCTACTCAAAGAAATGAAAGACAAGAGCCACATGCAACATCATTTTCATCGGTCTATGTAAACTGGAAAATAGCCCGGCGATTTAATATTCTGTGTTAACATGTGATTGAATATAGCATTCAGATCTTGAAATTCATTCCCTACTATCCTATGTATCGAAGATCAAACCGTTTTTCTAGAGTAACCACTCTTGTACATAAGAGCAGAGTTCCGTCGTGTCCGCAGCTCGTGGTCGTGCGGTAGCGTTCTCGCTTCCCACGCCCGGGTTCCCGGGTTCGATTCCCGGCGGGGTCAGCGATTTTCTCTGCCTCGTGATGACTGGGTATTGTGTGATGTCCTTAGGTTAGTTAGGTTTAAGTAGTTCTAAGTTCTAGGGGACTGATGACCATAGCTGTTAAGTCCCATAGTGCTCAGAGCCAGTTCCGTCGTCCAACTGATTCTGTTAGACTGTTCCACAACTTGTAGCAGTGATATAATGGTGGCAGCGTTTTTGTTCTTCTCCTTTCGCTTACTATGGCTGCAAGTGCCATTATTAAGGCGAGTTACACGACTTTTCTCTTGAAAATGAGAAAGGTCTATTTCCTTTCCTGTCATTGTCTAATCCGACAGTGTATTCCCTCCAGATAATATCGAGTTACTTCATGCCGAGGTTAAGGGCTTAAGACTGGATGTTTTGGAATAAATGCAGATCTTTAAGCATGTGAAACATGTTAAAGACAATATCCTCAATGACCAACTCCTACTAAGTAATAGAAAATTTTTGAAGGTTTCGCGCCTTTACTTTGTTCTTCATACATGTAAATCTAATGATCTGGGGATTATCACATGCACGCGCCGATTGGCGAACGCGGTTGCTCAAGCTGTTCATCTTCTTTCTTTTTATCCTCATTTTCCTTTTACGATGAAGGTGATTTTAGCCCGTTGAACACCTCACGTTTTATCCCTATATATCTCTATTACCACGACGTCTTTAGATTACGTCTCCTCAGCCTCCCCCCCCCCCCCCCCTCCAGGCTAACTGTTGGCTTTAGGTATACTTTTTAAGAGTTCCTCCTGTTCTCATAGGTAGCTTCATATATAAGTTTCTTTACTAGCATAAGCAACCGTGTGCGGTTATTTTTAGGTTTCATCTCCTATATAGCTCGTCTCTTGTTCTATCCATTTCATTTTTTGATATACGTTGATCCACGGTTGGGAATATATGGGCTATTTAGCCTCGACCCATATATAAACTTTTTCGTATTCATATGCGCTTGCGCATTCAAGTAATTTCCCTTGTCTTGCGCATGTGCGTATGTAGCGGGTCGGGCTTGTAAGTGAGCGACCGTTCGTAGCTGCAGTTTATGGCGGGTCATGGCCCATCGAACATAGGCCGGTGTGAGGTGGAGCGTACACCATTAAGTTAAATAGTGGTTTTGACTTTGTACATATGTACTGTTTGTGTTTTCCTTTTCTTTTTCGTTTATAAATGTATAGCTATGGTGTTCTTTTAATCATTGACAAAGGTCTTCTTAGGCACTTGTGGGTTTTATTGTTGTTCTGAAGAAGGTCTAGTTATCTACGCCGAAACCTGGATTAACAATTGACACTAGGTGCTTTTTTCGCAATCGAGGCGGGTTTTTAGATTTTTTATATATTAACCAACGATTGCTGACGCGCTGCGATGTTGAAGGTTCTAACGAAACTACCTCAGTACAAAATTTAGCTACCATAAATTTCCTACAAAGAGTTCCTGTGCACTTTTTCTGAAAGACTAATAATGGTTCCCGCGCAGAGAGCAAGAGAATCTGAAAACCTCGGTCGTGGTGTATGAAGGCCAGCTATAATACAGCGGGCTGCACAAAACAACATCGGTAGTGGCAGCTGAAGAAAGCACGGAAGATTGCCTTTAACGTCCCGTCGAAATCGAGGTTGTTAGAGAAGGAGCACAAGCTTGGAATGTGTCAACGATGGGTAAGGAAATTGGGCGTCCCCTTTCACGACTTTTGGATCGAGCGATTTAGGGAAACCACGGAAAACCTAAATCTGGATGGTCGGGACGCAGGTCTGGACCGTTATCCCCCCACCGCAAGTCCGTTGTACTAACCATTGCGCGGTAAGTGAAGTTGAATTATTCTGTATGTTAATATGTAACTCTGTGTTTTATTTCTGTTATATACCCTATAAAAATACGTAACTTTCGAAACATACCAATTTTTTCTATGTTGTAGTGGTCGAATACGCTTCCCACTTTGTTTGTGGTCGAATGGGCATGCAGCTTTACTGTATGGTTAAATGATGATGGCGTCTTCTTGGGTGAAATATTCCGGAGGTAAAATAGTCCCCCATTCGGATCTCCGGGCGGGGACTACTCAAGAGGACGTCGTTATCAGGAGAAAGAAAACTGGCATTCTACGGATCGGACCGTGGAATGTCAGATCCCTTAATCGGGCAGGTAGGTTAGAAAATTTAAAAAGGGAAATGGATTGGTTAAAGTTAGATATAGTGGGAATTAGTGAAGTTCGGTGGCAGGAGGAACAAGACTTCTGGTCAAGTGAATACAGGGTTATAAATACAAAATCAAATAGGGGTAATGCAGGAGTAGGTTTAATAATGAATAAAAAAATAGGAGTGCGGGTAAGCTACTACAAACAGCGTAGTGAACGTATTATAGTGGCTAACACAGACACGAAGCCCATGCCTACTACAGTAGTACAAGTTTATATGCCAACTAGCTCTGCAGATGACGAAGAAATTGATGAAATGTATGATGAGATAAAAGAAATTATTTAGGTAGTGAAGGGAGACGAAAATTTGATATTCTACATCTACATTGATACTCCGCAAGCCACCCAACGGTGTGTGGCGGAGGGCACTTTACGTGCCACTGTCATTACCTCCCTTTCCTGTTCCAGTCGCGTATGGTTCGCGGGAAGAACGACTGTCTGAAAGCCTCCGTGCGCGCTCTAATCTCTCTAATTTTACATTCGTGATCTCCTCGGGAAGTATAAGTAGGGGGAAGCAATATATTCGATACCTCATCCAGAAACGCACCCTCTCGAAACCTGGCGAGCAAGCTACACCGCGATGCAGAGCGCCTACTTTGCAGAGTCTGCCACTTGAGTTTATTAAACATCTCCGTAACGCTATCACGGTTACCAAATAACCCAGTGACGAAACGCGCCGCTCTTCTTTGGATCTTCTCTATCTCCTCCGTCAACCCGACCTGGTACGGATCCCACACTGATGAGCAATACTCAAGTATAGGTCGAACGAGTGTTTTGTAAGCCACCTCCTTTGTTGATGGACTACATTTTCTAAGCACTCTCCCAATGAATCTCAACCTGGTACCCGCCTTACCAACAATTAGTTTTATATGATCATTCCACTTCAAATCGTTCCGTACGCATACTCCCAGATATTTTACAGAAGTAAGTGCTACCAGTGTTTGTTCCGCTATCATATAATCATACAATAAAGGATCCTTCTTTCTATGTATTCGCAATACATTACATTTGTCTATGTTAAGGGTCAGTTGCCACTCCCTGCACCAAGTGCCTATCCGCTGCAGATCTTCCTGTATTTCGCTACAATTTTCTAATGCAGCAACTTCTCTGTATACTACAGCATCATCCGCGAAAAGCCGCATGGAACTTCCGACACTATCTAATAAGTCATTTATATATATTGTGAAAAGCAATGGTCCCATAACACTCCCCTGTGGCACGCCAGAGGTTACTTTAACGTCTGTAGACGTCTCTCCATTGATAACAACATGCTGTGTTCTGTTTGCTAAAAACTCTTCAATCCAGCCACACAGCTGGTCTGATATTCCGTAGGCTCTTACTTTGTTTATCAGGCGACAGTGCGGAACTGTATCGAACGCCTTCCGGAAGTCAAGAAAAATAGCATCTACCTGGGAGCCTGTATCTAATATTTTCTGGGTCTCATGAACAAATAAGGCGAGTTGGGTCTCACACGATCGCTGTTTCCGGAATCCATGTTGATTCCTACATAGTAGATTCTGGGTTTCCAGAAATGACATGATACGCGAGCAAAAAACATGTTCTAAAATTCTACAAGAGATCGACGTAAGAGATATAGGTCTATAGTTTTGCGCATCTGCTCGACGACCCTTCTTGAAGACTGGGACTATCTGTGCCCTTTTCCAATCATTTGGAACCCTCCGTTCCTCTAGAGACTTGCGGTACACGGCTGTTAGAAGGGGGGCAAGTTCTTTCGCGTACTCTGTGTAGAATCGAATTGGTATCCCGTCAGGTCCAGTGGACTTTCCTCTATTGAGTGATTCCAGTTGCTTTTCTATTCCTTGGACACTTATTTCGATGTCAGCCATTTTTTCGTTTGTGCGAGGATTTAGAGAAGGAACTGCAGTGCGGTCTTCCTCTGTGAAACAGCTTTGGAAAAAGGTGTTTAGTATTTCAGCTTTACGCGTGTCATCCTCTGTTTCAATGCCATCATCATCCCGTAGTGTCTGGATATGCTGTTTCGAGCCACTTACTGATTTAACGTAAGACCAGAACTTCCTAGGATTTTCTGTCAAGTCGGTACATAGAATTTTACTTTCGAATTCAATGAACGCTTCACGCATAGCCCTCCTTACGCCAACTTTGACATCGTTTAGCTTCTGTTTGTCTGAGAGGTTTTGGCTGCGTTTAAACTTGGAGTGAAGCTCTCTTTGCTTTCGCAGCAGTTACCCAACTTTGTTGTTGTACCACGGTGGGTTTTTCCCGTCCCTCACAGTTTTACTCGGCACGTACCTGTCTAAAACGCATTTTACGATTGCCTTGAACTTTTTCCATAAACACTCAACATTGTCAGTGTCGGAACAGAAATTTTCGTTTTGATCTGTTAGGTAGTCTGAAATCTGCCTTCTATCACTCTTGCCAAACAGATAAACCTTCCTCCCTTTTTTTATATTCCTATTAACTTCCATATTCAGGGATGCTGCAACGGCCTTATGATCACTGATTCCCTGTTCTGTACATACAGATTCGAAAAGTTCGGGTCTGTTTGTTATCAGTAGGTCCAATATGTTATCTCCACGAGTCGGTTCTCTGTTTAATTGCTCGAGGTAATTTTCGGATAGTGCACTCAGTATAATGTCACTCGATGCTCTGTCCCTACCACCCGTCCTAAACATCTGAGTGTCCCAGTCTATATCCGGCAAATTGAAATCTCCACCCAAGACTATAACATGCTGAGAAAATTTATGTGAAATGTATTCCAAATTTTCTCTCAATTGTTCTGCCACTAATGCTGCTGAGTCGGGAGGTCGGTAAAAGGAGCCAATTATTAACCTAGTTCGGTTGTTTAGTGTAACCTCCACCCATAATAATTCACAGAAACTATCCACTTCTACTTCGCTACAGGATAAACTACTACTAACAGCGACAAACACTCCACCACCGGTTGCATGCAATCTATCCCTTCTAAACACCGTCTGTACCTTTGTAAAAATTTCGGCAGAATTTGTCTCTGGCTTAAACCAGCTTTCTGTACCTATAACGATTTCAGCTTCGGTGCTTTCTATCAGCGCTTGAAGTTCCGGTACTTTACCAACGCAGCTTCGACAGTTGACAATTAGAATACCGATTGCTGCTTGTTCCCCGCATGTCCTGACTTTTCCCCGCACCCGTTGAGGCTGTTGCCCTTTCTGTACTTGCCCAAGGCCATCTAACCTAAAAAACCGCCCAGCCCACGCCACACAACCCCTGCTACCCGTGTAGCCGCTTGATATAGTGACTGGAATTCTACAGTAGGAAAATGTAGAGAAGGAAACATAGTAGGTGAATATGGATTGGGGCTAAGAAATGATAGAGGAAGCCGTCTGTTCGAATTTTGCACAGAGCATAACTTAATCGTAGCTAACACTTGGTTCAAGAATCATAAAAGAAGATTGTATACATGGAAGAATCCTGGAGATACTAAAAGGTATCAGATAGATTATATAATGGTAAGACAGAGATTTAGGAACCAGGTTTTAAATTGTAGGACATTTCCAGGGGCAGATGTGGACTCTGACCACAATCTATTGGTTATGAACTGTAGATTAAAACTGAAGAAACTGCAAAAAGGTGGGAATTTAAGGAGATGGGACTTGGATAAACTGACTAAACCAGAGATTGTACAGAGTTTCAGAGACAGCATAAGGGAACAATTGACAGGAATGGGGGAAAGAAGTACAGTAGCAGACGAATGGGTAGCTCTGAGGGATGAAGTAGTGAAGGCAGCAGAGGATCAGGTAGGTAAAAAGACGAGGGCTAGTAGAAATCCTTGGGTAACAGAAGAAATATTGAATTTAATTGATGAAAGGAGAAAATATAAAAATGCAGTAAATGAAGCTGGCAAAAAGGAATACAAACGTCTCAAAAGTGAGATTGACAGGAAGTGCAAAATGGCTAAGCAGGGATGGCTAGAGGACAAATGTAAGGGTGTAGAGGCTTATCTCACTAGGGGCAAGATAGGTACTGCCTACAGGAAAATTAAAGAGACCTTTGGAGAAAAGAGAGCCACTTGTATGAATATCAAGAGCTCAGATGGAAACCCAGTTCTAAGCAAAGAGGGGAAAGCAGAAAGGTGGAAGGAGTATATAGAGGGTCTATACAAGGGCGATGTACTTGAGGACAATATTATGGAAATGGAAGAGGATGTAGATGAAGATGAAATGGGAGATACGATACTGTGTGAAGAGTTTGACAGAGCACTGAAAGACCTGAGTCGAAACAAGGCCCCGGGAGTAGACAACATTCCATTAGAATTACTGACGGCCTTGGGAGAGCCAGTCCTGACAAAACTCTACCATCTGGTGAGCAAGATGTATGAAACAGGCGAAATACCCTCAGACTTCAAGAAGAATATAATAATTCCAATCCCAAAGAAAGCAGGTGTTGACAGATTTGAAAATTACCGAACTATCAGTTTAATAAGTCACAGCTGCAAAATACTATCACGAATTATTTACAGACGAATGGAAAAACTGATGGAAGCCGACCTCGGGGAAGATCAGTTTGGATTCCGTAGAAATGTTGGAACACGTGAGGCAATAATGACCTTACGACTCATCTTAGAAGCTAGATTAAGGAAGGGCAAACCTACGTTTCTAGCATTTGTAGACTTAGAGAAAGCTTTTGACAATGGTGACTGGAACACTCTCTTTCAAATTCTAAAGGTGGCAAGGGTAAAATACAGGGAGCGAAAGTCTATTTACAATTTGTACAGAAACCAGATGGCAGTTATAAGAGTCGAGGGGCATGAAAGGGAAGCAGTGGTTGGGAAGGGAGTGAGACAGGGTTGTAGCCTCTCCCCGATGTTATTCAATCTGTATATTGAGCAAGCAGTAAAGGAAACAAAAGAAAAATTTGGACTGGGTATTAAAATCCAGGGAGAAGAAATAAAACTTTGAGTTCTCCGATGACATTGTAATTCTTTCAGAGACAGCAAAGGACTTGGAAGAGCAGTTGAACGGAATGGACAGTGTCTTGAAAGGAGGATATAAGATGAACATCAACAAAAGCAAAACGAGGATAATGGAATGTAGTCGAATTAAGTCGGGTGATGCTGAGGGTATTAGATTAGGAAATGAGACACTTAAAGTAGTAAAGGAGTTTTGCTATTTGGGGAGCAAAATAACTGATGATGGTCGAAGCAGAGAGGATATAAAATGTAGACTGGCAATGGCAAGGAAAGACTTTCTGAAGAAGAGAAATTTGTTAACATCGAGTACAGATTTAAGTGCTAGGACGTCGTTTCTGAAAGTATTTGTATGGAGTGTAGCCATGTATGGAAGTGAAACGTCGACAATAAATAGTTTGGACAAGAAGAGAATAGAAGCTTTCAAAATGTGGTACAACAGAACAATGTTGAAGATTAGATGGGTAGATCACGTAACTAATGAGGAGGTATTGAATAGGATTGGAGAGAAGAGAAGTTTGTGGCACAACTTAACTAGAAGAAGGGATCGGTTGGTAGGACATGTCCTGAGGCATCAAGGGGTCACAAATTTAGCATTGGACGGCAGCGTGGTGGGTAAAAATCGTAGAGGGAGACCAAGAGATGAATACACTAAGCATATTCAGAAGGATGTAGGTTGCAGTAGGTACTGGGAGATGAAGGAGCTTGCACAGGATAGATTAGCATGGAGAGCTGCATCAAACCAGTCTCAGGACTGAAGACCACAAAAACAACTGGTATAATTCTTATGAAACCCATAATACAGCGGAAAGTTACACAGATACCACTGTTACCATTGTGGTGGTTTAATTGTTGGGGAACTGAGAAGAGAAACGATTCGACAGACATGTGTACATGTAAGTAGCTTTTTCCCTTTTCCTTGACGTGGTGCGCCTCGCATCAAGAGACGCAGTACCTCGTCCGAAGTCCCTTCAACTACTGTGTGTTCTGTGAGGGACGTACTTTTACACAGAGTAAGAAGCTGCTTACGTTTCATCAGAGATGGGAAATTATCGACAACGCTGCGTTTGGTTCTGTAGAACAGAAGTGTCAGACGGATGTCCGAAAGCAGCGTGTCTTTAGTTCTTTACAACGAAAGGTGGAGTAACAGAAATTTACTTTCTTATCATCACGAGGTCTGATACATAAATATGCAAGCTTTTCGACGATTCTCGGAGGACTACAGAGCGAGGCGCGGCCGTAACGTTTAAAGCTGTACTTTGATCCTTATAAACAGGCTAGCTTAGGCAGAGGCGAGAGAGGACACACAGCAGAGCGGATGCAGCCACACGCTGGTAACAGCCCGGAAGCTCTTCACACACACTTCTGTGCCAGGTACGAAACGAACCCAAAGAACACACGCTTCTCAGCCTGACTTTTATCCCGGGGCACATACATTCAGCACAATTACACGCAAGTACAGAGTGATTCAAAAAGAAAGAACAAATTTTAGTTGTTTGTTACAGACAATCTGTGAAAAGTAGGAACATAGTGGGCATGTCACTGGATAGGAGAAGATTCAAAGTTGAATGTTCGCACAGTCGCTATACCATACACTCAACATGAGTGTTGCTAGAGAAACTCCCAAACGGTAGTCCATTTGATCCTACAGACGAGCCAAAAGGGTCCACGTTTATTGAATCGACAGCCTTAGCAGTTCGATTTATCTGCTCTTGAGGAGTAGCTGCCATAGGGCGACGAAGACTCTTTCTTTTAGGTGTACCCCATAAAAGAAATATCGCAAGGTGTGGGAATGCACTTTGTACTTGAACAATGGATTGACTTCACGCAATCTGCAACAGACAAAATGATTTCTTTCGTGTTGTAGTCGCCGTGTTGCTACAAACAAACATAAGCCCAGTTGTGTCAAAACTACGAACTCTTCTCTGTTTATTTACATGCACCATGTTTCTGTCTTTTATAGTGTGGCTGTAATAAACAACTGAGATCTCTTGTTTCATTTTTAACCACCCCGTGTTCTCCGGAAGGAAAAATTTCCTAAAAAATAAGCAAAGGTATCGTGTGTTACTCTCAGTATTCCACAATACCCAGCATCGTCATCTAGTGCGAAAACTGCTCACACAATATTTCGTACGCGAACAACCGACCACCGGAGTGTTTTCAGTCTCAAATGTAAACTTTTTTTAGTCCTTTTGAGACAGAGTAGCAGCTGAGTAGCAGCATGACTTCGCGAATTATATAAAGCAAGAGATATTCGTCTCGGAATGGTAGACTGGTTTATAATCAGGAGGTAAGTCGAAGTAACGGTACAAGGCGAACGTCTTGTTCTTCGTAACATTCTGTCTGCTTGTGGAAACACATCATTTGAAGACAAATATTTCGGAACTTGTACATCCAGTATAGCGATGTGTGAAAGGTATGCTCTTCCTCAGACTTTCAAAATAAAAGAAATATATGAGGTGCTTGTAGCTGAAGGTTAACACTTTATGATCAGTCATAGTAATTATTATCCCATGGCACTACGTTCTGACTTTCTTCACTTCACTTCTCTTAACTGCCATCTCTACCTAAACATATGTTTTTTTAAACATTGTGCTAAAAATAGATGTGTTCTATAAATATACTAAAGTGACAAAGTCAAGGGATAGCAATATGCACATATACAGATAACGATAGTATCGGGTACACAAGTTTTAAAAGGACTATGCATTGGCCGAGTTGTCATTTATATTCAGGCGATTCACGTGAAAAGGTTTCCGACGTGATTATGGCCACACGGCAGTAATAAACAGACTCTGAATGCGGAATAGCAGTTGCATCTAGACGCGTGGGGCATTTCATTTCGGAAGTCGTTGGGGAATTCAGTATTCCGAGATCTATAGTGTCAACAACGTACCGACAACACTGAATTTCAGACATCACCTCTCACCACGCACAACGAAGTGGCTAACGCCCTTCAATTAACGTCGAGAGCTGAGGCGTTTGAGTAGAGCTGTCACTGCAAACGGACTAGTAAGACTGAGTGAAATAACGCAGAAATCAATGTGGGACGTAAGACGAAGGTATCTGTTAGGACAGTGCGCCGAAATTTGGCGTTAATGGGCTACGGTAGTAGACGACTGACACAAGTGGCTTTACTAACAACACGACGTCGCTCTGTAGCGCCTCTCTTGTCCTTGTGACCATATTTGTTGGGCCCTAGACGACTGAAAAACGTGGCCTCGTCAAATGATTCCCGAATTTCAGTTGCTAAGAGCTGGTGGTACGATTCGACTGTAGCGCAGATCCTACGACGCCTTGTATCCAAGTTGTCAACAAGGCACTGCGTAAGCTTGTGGTGGCTCCACAATGACGTGGGCTGTGTTTACACTGAATAGACTGTGTCTTCTGGTCGAACTGAACCGATCATTGAGTAGAAATGGTACCGTTCGGCTGTTTGGAGATCATTTTGTGCCATTCATGGGCTTTTTGTTCCTAAAGAGCGATGGAATTTTTATGGATGAAGTGCGCCATGTCGCCGGATCAGAATTACTTGCGATTGGTTTGAATAACATTTCGGAGATTTCGAACGAATGGTTTGGCCACCTCTCTAACATGTATGGGACATAATCGAGAAGTCAGTTAGTGTGCAAAATACTGGACCGGCAACATTTTCATGGTTATGGACGACTATAGCGATAGCACTTCCTCATCAGGCCACGAGTGGCCTACCGGGACCATCCGACCGCCGTGTCATCCTCCGAGGTGGATGCGGATAGGAGCGGCGTGGAGTCAGCACACCGCTCTCCCGTTCGTTATGACGGCATTCTTGTCCGAAGCCGCTACTATTCGGTCGAGTAGCTCCTCAGTTGGCATCACGAGGCTGAGTGCGCCGCGATAGCGATAGCATGGCTCAATATTTCTGCAGGAGTCCAAGTCACGTCGAGTTGCTGCACTAAGCCGGGCAAAAGAAGTTCCGACACGATATTACGAAGTTTCCCACGACTTCTGTCACCTCAGTGTGAAGTATAAATACACCAAAGTTCAGTCTTGGATTCTCAGAGCTGATTCCGTAATAGACTCAAGGCTTCCAAAAATGAACAGCGGCTGGGAATTAACTGCAAGACGGGTCTAGTTGTTATTTTTGAGGGCTGAGATTCAAATTGCCGTCCGACCACCCAGGATTATGGTTTTCGCAATATCGCTAAATCATCTAAGGCAAACGCCGGGATAGTTCCTTTGAAAAGGCACAGCCGATTTCATTCACCATCCTTCGTTCCACCGAGCTCGTGTTCCGATGTCAATAGGACGTTAAACAACACTCTTCCGTCCTTTGTTGTTGTTTTTGTTGTACTTGCTTTCATCAACTATCTTTGCAACATGAACACAAACTTCGCACCTATTCATCCGAAAGATTCCCTTCTGAAGTCTGCTTTTGCTCCACTCTAAACCCTTAAACTATTTACAAGCATCGTTAAGGCAACATGCTTTCGGATTCTGTCTGTTGCTGCACTTTCATACCAGACCAACGAGGTGGTGATTTATTTCTCGTGGAATCGAGCAATGTGGTATGTGCTCAGAAAGAGAAGCGCTGAAAATATGGTACATCATGGAAGTGTGTATCAAACAGAAAACTTCATTACATTTTTTATTGATGTTTGGCAATCGCCATAGAGCGATCCCTCATCATTAAATTTGTGATAATTATTATACTTCCGGATTTGTGGCACTTTCACATGTGCACCTGAAATCTGTGATGTTTCTATGCCTGACGCGTTTTAGAAAAGCATCACCGACGACACAACGCTACATTTTACACATTACCATCATATGTAATACATATATTCGTTAGGTTTTCATCATGTGGGCAAAAGTTAACAAGCCAACCTTTGCGTACAAACTCTGCGAACGTACTGAACAGGTTATGTAAAAAAATGGTTCAAATGGCTCTGAGCACTATGTGACTTAACTTCTGAGGTCATCAGTCGCCTAGAACTTAGAACTACTTAAACATAACTAACCTAAGGACATCACACACATCCATGCCCGAGGCAGGATTCGAACCCGCGACCGTAGCAGTCGCTCGGTTCCAGACTGTAGCGCCTAGAACCGCACGGCCACTCCGGCCGGCGGTTATGTAAAGTAACAACAATAAAGCCCGTATGCAGAAACGAATAGTAAACTGCTCTATAAAAGCAAGCTGGCGGAAATACAGGTCCTAACAAATCATTACATCTATTTCAGAATAAATGTTCACGGAAAAATTTTGCTCGTAAGATGTAACATCAATGACGTGTGGGTTTTCCAGTTGAAGCTGTGATTCGTTTCTGTCACTGAAATAACCAGCAAGCGTAAAATACGAAACTCGCCTTCTACAAAAACAACGAAAGAAAAACGTTTTGTATTATATGACCCGCGTCTAATACTATTTGACTTCAAAATTTATATACTTTTGCATGCCTTCGGGCCAGTTCTAGAAAACAGGTTTCGCTTTAGTTTGTTATATCTATTTGAAACCTGGAAGGATTGAGTAGCTTCTCGAGGTGTTGGGAGTCGCTGTGTACACATGTTTTAGAAAAGTGGACCAGTATAAGTCATAAGGCGACGAATCAGGTGAATAGGGGCAATGAAACACGTGGAGTTACATACCACTCCAGAGGAGTTAGATGTACCCTTATGTCTTCTCACCGACGAATGATGTCCGCAGCTTGTGGTCTAGTGGCTAGCCTTGCTGCCTCTGGATCACTGGGTTCCGGGTTCGATTCCCGACCGGGTTGAGGACAATCGTACCTATCGATTTGCATCGGACGAAGACATGCATGCTGGATTACAATAATGGCTCCCTAAGTAACCGAAAACGTTTTTCCATGAAAGCTCTGACCGTCTTGTTGCACAGTGGGATAGATGTATAAACAGTTATGGCGATTAATTTTGAAATAAAAAACAGCTTACTTACTCCTTCTATATCTGTCCCGTTATTATTTGACCCACCCTTATATAATTTTGTTCCGTTAAGTACGACGTGTTGAGTTCTGTATGCAAGAAGTCCGGAATGTAATCGCAAGTCTGGTCATTTGTTCGGCAAAATAATATTTACTTCGCTGTACGTCAGTATATGACTGTATTAAAAAGCCTCCCTATAGTCATGGAAGATGGAATGAATCTGGGTGCCTTTTGTTTACGGCGCTCTCGGTATCGTCGAGGAGAAGCAGTAGCTCCAATTATACAGTGACTGGGAAGGGAATTATTAGCAGCCATTTCATATAACGATCGCAGTAGTTGTTTCGTGACGGACACCATACATCAGGGTGTCCGGAGAGCGAATATATATACTTCTCTTCTATAGTATTGATTCCAACTCTTAGTAAGTCATCATGTGTGATTCTCGTACCTATATGAGTATGCGTTAAAGGCCCTAAAAAGAGGCAAAAAAAACCCGGCGAAGATTCATAAGCTATGTTTTCCTGGTGAGAAAGTGGGACAATAATAATGAGTGGAGGATTTACATAACATCTATTGTTCTAGTGAGAAACGTACTCGTAAAACCAACAAACACGTTTCTCTTTATGATACATCATTATTGATGGATTCTAACGTCTTTCCGAAGAATATGATTCTTTCCCCTTCCGTAAGTCAGCTGAGTAGCTAAGAAAAAAAACGGTAACGGTAACGGTATCGTTGCAAGAGCTGTGCTAAGAAGTGTTCTCATAGTGTCCATTGCGGTATCTACACAGTATAACTAAACGCCTAACTTGGTTCATGGAATCCAGTATCAGCTGCATGTTGCCTACCTATTCATTAAGAGATACAAGCTCATAATAATGCATTAACACAGGAAGACAAGTGTTACAGTTAGAAACTGCGCACATATCATACAGTGTAATTCACAGAGCTTAAATTACCCACATTATATTCATCCAGTATTTGAGAATGAGAGCACTTAGCAATTTACAACAAATCTTAAACATAATTTCAAACCTTTATGTAGCTTTTTGACACTGAAACCTTCGGCAAATCGATGAAAGAAAAACAGTTTTCCACTTACTTAATTTTCGCTGCTCATGAAGTAAGTCTTCAGAATCAAGCATAATGTTTTAATTATTTACTTCCTTAGTACCACTTCTATTCGCAACACACTTTGCAGGCTGTATCCTCATATACCAATGAATGTACCTGCAAAATTATATCACTACAGGGCGCTTAATTAAGGAGGTATCGTGTCATAAATACTGAGAAGCGTGAAAAACAATATTTTGCTTAAAACGGGGCTCACATTATCCAGACTATACTCATCTAACGTTTGTTAATGAAGTTACTTAACCATTTAAAACAAATTTTAAACATAATTTTAAACTTTTCTCGCTTGTAATCTTAACGTCAAATATCTAACACATTAGTTCGTTTATAAAGTAATCAGAAATTTGAAGGTGTTTTACACATGGGAGTTCGATTTTTTAAAGAATAGGGATTTACTGGTTTCATTACATTCTTGCTGGCGATTGCAGGAGGGGTTGTTTGCTTACAGGACTTTTTCATTTCCTTTGATGACAGACTTTACCTGCACTGATAATGGTCAGCTTTCCACTGATGAAGGCAATAGCTTCAATTTGAACACTAGTGGATTTACCGTGCCGCTGTGTCCTGATCTTCGAATAAACACATTAAATACATGGCATCTATGTGGCATTTATACTTTGGTTTTTGTCGGTTTCATCCACGAATTAGCAAATGTGGAAATACTATCTTCGGTATACTGTAGATTGCAAGGTTTTATTTTGATTCATAGGTTTATGCTTCATTTAAAAATACAATCAGTTGTCAATGCAACCAATATATATCGTTCATAATGTAGTTGAACAGAGATCAGCAACAGTTCTGGTACTCAATTTTTTCGATTTGCGTTCTACCGCATTACTTTCATTGCTCTGTACTGGCTTCGTATATTTCGGTACCACATTATTTTAAGTACTTTCCACTTCGTTTGTATGTATACAAAAATATACCTTCCCCTTCCACAAATACATAATGTGGCTATGTATATGGACGTTCGCGCGTTTGTGTGTGCGAGAGAGAGAAGAAAAGGAAGAGAGAGACAGAGAGAGAGAGAGAGAGAGAGAGAGAGAGAGAGAGAGAGAGAGAGAGAGAGAGAGATTCAGGAGGAGAGAGCCTTTTTTAACTGAAGTTCATGTCTTCGTCATGATCTTTCTTCGATATCTTCTGCGTTGAGTTATCTGTTTAGTGCACAATATTTGTTATTTGTTTCTTAATGATCTTATCAACTCTGTGTGTCAGTCAGTTTGTTTTCATTTCATACGTGAGAGTATACTATTTTGTATTCAGTAGTAGTGCTGTTTCTTGCAAAGTAGAAGATTTGCGTCATTGGTTTTATGAGGTGCCTAACTTTTTAATTTTGAGTCGTTTTGATTTTGTTATTCAGTGTTACAACATAGTCTCCTGCGAGTGCCTATCTCAATACTTCAATTATACTTGTTTAGCACTGTTGGGTTTAGCATGTGGATCACGTGTCTGGATGCTGTTTACTTTCGGGGCAACTGTTTCTGGTAGTATTTTGTCCAACAAGGTACTGAAATTTTATGACGGACAGTGGAAGTCTATGATTCACTTCAGTCAACCAGAGATCTAGGAAATAAAAAGAACTACAGGTTGTCGGTAATCGTACAGCCAGCAAATGCAATGGAAAATCCACATTTTTATTTTGCATGCTCACTGTAGCTTAGGACATAAACAGCCTCTACTGTTTCTGTCGAAGGTGACAAAACTGAAGAGAAGTGATTTTCTTGCGTCAAAAACGCAAAAAAGAATGATTGGGTGATATGAGAGAACCAGTCCCTATTTAAAAGCTGCTGTCCTCCACAGAAGAAAACGATAGATGCGGTCTCAAGTTCTCAGAAATTCTTTACAGAGATACAGTCAGAACTTGTCATGTTTATTGCCAGTAACTCAGTCACATTGCGGCGTGAAGCCGGGAGAACAAGCGAGAATGGCGCCGCACGACGATAAAGCACGGCCAAATTGCACTTGCGTGGCCAAACCAATTATCCGTCAATTTACTATTGAGTTCTTTGCAGCTACTCACTACATAACCGATGTTTCAAATTCTTTATCGAAACTTTTCCGTGAGTGTATCATTCTCGTACGGATTTCGGTTTTGTGTCCTCTCACTCTGTTTATCGAGCGTCATAATGGATGTGGCGCTTCATGTGGTCAGACGATTTTCCTGACATCGCCCTGTCACCTGAACACAATGCATTGCTACAAGCTACGTAAAGATCTATCTACATCTACATGAATACTCTGCAATTCATGATTAAGTGCCTGGCAGAGGGTTCACCAACATACCTTCAAACTATTTCTCTACCATTTCACTCTCAATCCGAGAGAGGGAAAGACGAAAACAAATATTTCCGTGTGAACTCTGATTTCGTAATATCTTATTCTGATGATCATTTCTCTCTGCGCAGGTGGACACCGACAAAATATTTTAATAGTCGGTGGAGACAGTTGTTTATTGAAATTTCGTGAGAAGATCCTGCTGCAACGAAAAACTCATTTGTTTTAATGATTGCCACCCCAATTCGTGTATCATGTCCGTGTTGCTCTCTCCACTATTTCGCGATAATACAAAACGAGCTGTCATTCTTTGAACTTTTTCGATGTCCTGTGTCAGTCCTATCTGACGCAGATCCCGCATGGCACAACAATACTCCAGAAGAAGGCGGTCAAACGTAGTACAAGCCGTCTATTTGGTAGACATGTTGCATTTCTTAAGTGTTCCCAAATAAATCGCAGCCTTTTGTTTACTTTCGCCGCAACATTATCTATGAGATAGTTCCAGTTTAATTATTCATAAATTTAGTCCCTAAGTATTTAGTTTTGTATTTACAGCATTTCGATTTGTGAAGTACCGTGTAACCGAAATTTAGTGGATTTCTATTGTTAGTCTTGTGGATAACTTTACACCTTTCATTGTTTAGATTCGATTCCCACTTTTCGCACCATACTAAGATCTTGTCTAAATTTTTTTTCAATAGCTTTTGATCATCTGATGACTTTACAAGACGGCAAATGACAGCATCATCTGCAAACAATCTAAGAGGGGCACTCGAATTTTTACCTAAATCGTTTACGTAGAACAGCAGTGGGCCCATAACACTCTCATGATGTGCACCAGTTATCACTTCTGTTTTACTCGATGGCTTTCAGTCAATTACTACGAAATGTGACTTCCCTGGTACGAAATCACATATCTAGTCGCACAGCTGAGGCGATGGTCCATACATATTCAATTTGATTAGTACTCCCTAGGCTACATTTGCCCGCCCCCGGTAGCTCAATGGTCAGCGGTGACCGAATCTCAATCCTCGGGGATCGGGTTAGATTCCCGGCTGGGTCGGGAAATTTTCTCCGCCCAGAGACTGGTTGTTGTGCTGTCCCCGTCATCATTCTGTTATCCTCATCGACTGCAGGTCGTCAATTTAAAGACCGGTGAACGGTCTGCCCGACGGGGGACCCAAGCCATACCATTAAATTAAAAAAGGGCAAATTTTTAAAAACACTTGTATTTTTCTGACGGAGGGTGAGTCGTACGTAAATGCCTGTACAAAACCGTCTATTGATCAAACACAATGAAGATGGCGAACAACGTAAGAGGCCTTGTAACACTTCGTGCTCCAATGCTCTGGACAAAAGGTTCCTAGTTAAGCTATGCCTCGTTATCGTGAAACTTTTTCCAAGCCACAGATGACGGACAAGTGTGATTTGCAAGTGTTGTGTTTCTTTCTCAAATGAGTGTCTCGTTTGACTGACAGCTGAGGAAATTCCCTAAAAAATTAGGGGGGAGCTATAAAATATAAGTGACTCAGGTTGTCCCACGCAGAGGCCTCTGCGCAACGAAGTGGAGCATTGTCAGAAAAGTGTACATGTTCTGGGTTTCATGTAGACACAGTATTGCGGCGGTACGAATAACAGTTGCATCACATTGTGGGAGTGAAATCGAGTAGGAACTGGAAAAGTACTCAAAGTACTCAAAAGTACGAAACATTTAAATGCCACACAAAGATTCACCGTGAAATTCCGGCGGTATTTACACGAAATGAGATGTCGGGTCCAGTCGTAGTGAAGTGTGCCAATGACGTGATCAAGGCCGCACAGACGTGAGTGATACTGATCGGAAAATGTGGCCATCGACATGGACCACAGCTGACAATGTTCAGGCAATCGAGGAACTGATTCGTAGCACTGGCATGTTGTCGGACGATGATGACGTTCTCACAGTAAGGTATAGGGCAAGTTAAAGAATAAAATTTAATTACGACGGGTTGTCTGACAAAGATCGCTGGATTTGAAAAGCCCATTATTTTTATTTATTGTGGTTGCAACATTTTAAATTGGAAATTTCTGTTAAGTCCTATGGGACCAAATTGCTGAGATCATCGGTCCCTAGGCTGACACACTACTTAATCTAATTTAAACTAACTTACCATATGGACAACATACACATACCCAAGCCCGAGGGAGGACTCGAACTTCTGACGGGGGAGGCCGCACGAACCGCGGCAAGGCGCCCTCGACCGCGCGGCTACCCCGCCCGGCTGCAACATTGTTTTTGTATGTTTCGCTATCAGTGATCACTGAGGTTATGTTTTTATGCTGTTCTTTTCTCTTCCAGGTCAGTGTCTGGCGAGTATCGGCATGAAAATATACAGTACAAAACAGCGGTGTTGGTTGTAACTCACTACAAGAGTGGTTAATTTTCTGCGGAAACTGCTCGGAAACTCAGTACTGTCCTTGGACACGACAGTGCATCAGACGAATTCACCATTCGTAGTACGATCAAGAAATTTCAATAATAAGTTGAACAGTAGACATCGAAACCCCTGAACGACCTAAACGGGCTGGAGCGAGGCAATGTTGTTGATGTGCATGACTCTCTTACTGTGAGTCCGAGAAGAATCATGTCTCTGCGGTGCTCATGAAACGCAGATGTGTCCAGCAACAATGCACAGAATCTTAACAAAAGATTTGCACCTACACCTGTACAGAGTACATTTAATGCAGCAGCTTAAAGCACCCGATCACGGAAAACGACGGCAATTAGAGCAATCGACACGAGAAAGAACGATAACGCCATGGTTTCACCAACTGCGTCATTTTCTCAGATGCTCACTTTTATTTAAATGGCTTTGTGAATCAGGATAATTGGCGAATGTGGGCAGCAGAGAACCCAAGGATAATACACGAAACAGTTGTGCTTCCTTAGCGAGATACGGTTTGGTGTGGGATTCGGGGTGGGCGCTTAATCGGTCTATCCTTTTTGAAGATGACAAGGAAGGCCTCTAAGAGTAAACACAGTTCGTTATCGTGCGACGATCACTGATTTCCTTTGTCCCCTTTTGAATCAAATGAACAGCGACAGTTTATGGTTACAACAAGACGGAGCAACCTGCCACATTCCGAGAGACGCAACTGCTCTGTTTCGTGGAAAGTTTCCAGGCAGACTAGTCTCATTACGGGAAGATCAAGACCAGGACCACCTCAATCTGCTGACCTCACACTTTATTACTTTTTCCCATAGAGGCACGCTAAGTCACGAGCTTAAGAAGAACAAACCCCATAATCTGTTGGAACTCGAACAAAGAATTCGACAAGTCCTCGACGAAGTTAATTGGAAAATTTGTGAGGTGGTAATTTCACGGACCAAGCGATCGCTTGTGGGGCTAATAGGGAGAGAAGTAGCGGGGAAGGGGTGGTCACATGACCGATATTGTGTTTCACATTTAGACCTTAACATCTCCAGATGAGGATGGTGTGTTCTGTTTGCTTCTCTCAAATAAATGTATTCGAATTATAGTAGCTTCAAATCCGGTGTCTTTTGCGACGCCCTAAATTGTGTGCAGTGTTGATGTTTTTTTTGTGCATTGGGCCGGAGCCTTCAGTGACTGATGGACTATCTTCTGCCACTGAATTGATTCATGGTGTCTTCGTACCGAATTAGAGTGTACCTGAGTGAACTGCAACCAAAAGATGTTTCTCTTGCAATGTTGCTAAACTCTTGGTGGCAGTTTACTTGGAGCCCGATTAAGTGGGACGCACTGTGCACGGCATGGGTTAAGCAGCTCTGAACGTAGTTTGTAAGATCGTTGATTCAACGGGGTGTGGCTGCTGGCTGTCGATTAAAAACGGCGCTGACCACGCCAGTCTATCAGGAAATCAGCGCATCGCGCCAACACTGTGCCAGATGCCTACTTCCTTGTGCAAAAATCATTCCATTATTTCAGGGCATCCCAACTTGTGGTCCGCAGACCCATTAGGGGTCCGCCGGCGCTTTCTGGGGGGGTCCGCGGCCACCTTTCACCACCAAATCGTGTAAAATAATGAGTAAAATTATTGAATAAAAATGTGAAAATCAAATTCATCACTATTTTCTTTTTTCGTGTGAAAAACATGTGTACTTTTACCTCAGGTCGTATTTCCAAGCAGCCTTTGCGGTTCCTAAGTGACAACGCATACACAGTTTAGTATCGGAGAACGCGGCTTCTCTGATCGACTGTTTCGCAACAATACGGGGGTCGTTTGTGCGCCGGCTCACGGCGCTAGATGCGATGAACGTTTTACGCATGCGCGGAGCGAGCTTTGTCGACCAATCACAGCTACCGCTGGCACGTATGCGGTCCCAGGCATAATTAAATGTTAGACTTCCTTTGTCAGTGCACTACCTATTGCATAAGTGGATTTTTGACCAGTTTATTACTTCTAACATGGATCGGTGGCTGAAGTCAAAATCACTGAAGAAGGTTGCAGTTTCTCCATCGCCGCTCCCGCCGGAGGTTCGAGTCCTCCCTCGGGCATGTGTGTGTGTGTGTGTGTGTGTGTGTGTGTGTGTGTGTTGTCCTTAGCGGAAGTTAAACTTAGGTTAATAATGTGTAAGACTAGGGACCGATGACCTCAGCAGTTAAGTCCAATAGGCTTCATATACACTACTGACCATTAAAATTGCTACACCACGAAGATGACGTGCTACAGACGCTAATATTTAACCGACAGGAAGAAGATGCTGTGATTTGCAAATGATTAGCTTTTCAGAGCTTTAACACAAGGTTGGCGCCGGTGGCAACACCTACAACGTTCTCACATGAGGAAAGTTTCCAACCGATTTCTCATACACAAACAGCAGTTGATCGGCGTTCCCTGGTGAAACGTTGTTATGATGCCTCGTGTAAGGAGGGGAAGTGGGTACCATTACGTTTCCGACTTTGATAAAGGTCGGATTGTAGCCTATCGCGATTGCGGTTTCTCGCATCGCGACATTGCTGCTCGCGTTGGTCGAGATCTTATGACTGTTAGAAGTATATGGAATCGGTGGGTTCAGGAGGGTAATACGGAACGCCGTGCTGGATCCCAACGGCCTCTTATCACTAGCAGTCGAGATGACAGGCATCTTATCCGCATGGTTGTAACGGATGGTGCAGCCACGTCTCGTTCCCTGAGTCAACAGATATGTACGTTTGCAAGACAACAACATTCTGCACTGACAGTTTGACGACGTTTGCAGTAGCATGGACTATCAGCTCGGAGACCATGGCTGCGGTAACCCTCGACGCTGTATCACAGACAGGAGCGCCTGCGATGGTGTACTCAACGACGAACCTGGGTGCACGAATGGCAAAACGTCATTACTTCGGATGGCTCTGAGCACTATGGGACTTAACATCTATGGTCATCAGTCCCCTAGAACTTAGAACTACTTAAACCTAACTAACCTAAGGACAGCACACAACACCCAGCCATCACGAGGCAGAGAAAATCCCTGACCCCGCCGGGAATCGAACCCGGGAACCCGGGCGTGGGAAGCGAGAACGCTACCGCACGACCACGAGATGCGGGCTTACTTCGGATGAATCCAGGTTCTGTTTACAGCATCATGATGGTCGCATCCCTCGTGATGACTGGGTGTTGTGTGCTGTCCTTAGGTTAGTTAGGTTTAAGTAGTTCTAAGTTCTAGGGGACTGATGACCATAGATGTTATGTTCCATAGCGCTCAGAGCCATTTGGCCGCATCCGTGTTTGGTGACATCGCGGTGAACGCACACTGGAAGTGTGTGTTCGTCATCGACATACGGACGTATCACCCGGCGTGATGGTATGGGGTGCCATTGGTTACACGTCTCGGTCACCTCTTGTTCGCATTGACGGCACTTTGAACAGTGGATGTTACATTTCAGATGTTTTAGGACCCGTGACTCTACCCTTCATTCGATCCCTGCGGAACCTTACATTTCAGCAGGATAATGTACGGCCGCATGTTTCAGGTAATGTACGGGCGTATCTGGATACAGAAAATGTTCGACTGTTGCCATGGCCAACACATTCTCCAGATATCTCACCATTTGAAAACGTCTGGTCAATGGTGGCCGAGCAACTGGCTCGTCACAATACGCCAGTCACTACTCTTGATGAACTGTGGTATCGTTTTGAAGCTGCATGGGCAGCTGTACCTGTACACGCCATTCAAGCTCTGTTTGACTCAATGCGCACGCGTATCAAGGCCGTTATTACGGCCAGAGGTGGTTGTTCTGGGTACTGACTTCTCAGGATCCATGCACCGAAATTGCGTGAAAATGTAATCACGTGTCAGTTCTAGTATAATATATTTGTCCAATGAATACTCGTTTTTCATCTGCATTTCTTCTTGGTATAGCAATTTTAAAGGCCAGTAGTGTACATTTGAACATTTTTCTTCGAATTTCACGAAAAACTACACACACACACACACACACACACACACACACACACGACTGTTACGAAATATGCATGCTCCTTACACCAGCAGCCAAACGGTGGAAGTGAACAGACCACAAGCGACAGCTTGTCAACAGCGAACAGTTCGGACGTGACGTTGATTGTTCTTGGAGGAAGGCAGCTCCAACGTGTGAAATGTCGATTACCAAGTAATTTTAATCAGGCTATAGTGTGTTGAACAAAGGGAGTAAATCCACTAGTAAGTGTCTGGATACAGTGGGAATTCCAATTGGATCGTTAATTTCAAGTTGTTTTCATTCATCTTTAAACCAAAGACTATTGATATTTCGGGGGGGGGGGGGGGGAGAGGATTCAGATGATTCAAATATGGCTCTGAGCACTATGGGACTTAACATCTGAGGTCATCAGTCCCCTAGAACTTAGAACTACTTAAACCTAACTAACCTAAGGACATCACACACATCCATGCCCGAGGCAGGATTCGAACCTGCGACCGTAGCGGTCGCTCGGTTCCACAGACTGAAGCGCTTAGATCCGCTCGGCCACTCCGGCCGGCGGTGGGGGTGGGGGGGGGGGGGGGTGGGGGGAAGTTCCCATGGGTTTCGCTCTGAAATTTAAAGTTACTGTGCTCTTGACTGACTAGGGGTCCGCCATGGATTTTCGACTGAAGAAGGGGTCCGCCAGCTGAAAAGGCTGGGAAGCCCTGCATTATTTGGTGAGATAAAATGGTTAATTCCTTCCCTTCGCCAACTCTGTTTCCAGTTACTGAGGCGTACCTATTCCCAGACAAACTGGTGCCGAGAGATTTGTACTGAGAATTTATATACAGATGATAAATGTTAATATTGCTGCATCCTATCTGTGTTTTTAATTTGTTCTACATTTTTGGTTGCTCTGAGTGGGGCCATTTCATTTAACGTGAACCCCACCACGCTTGCTAGAATCAATTTATGCGAATCCAATCATGATATAGCTCATCGACTCGTCTGTATAGTTAGTCCTGTATGTGCAATGTGTATTATACTATATTTTGTGCATCTTGTTTGTAAAAATGATCGTACTTGGTGATATTGTAGTAAAAGATCCCAACCAATGAAAGTAGTAAAAAGAAGGAGGATTATGGTTTAACTTTCTCTCAGTGATGTGGTCGGTGGAGATAGAAGTGGGAAACATGATGTGAAGCAGCAGAAGTTTGGGTGGACCTGACACACACATATGTAAGTCAGCGTTTCATATCGTGGAGGTATACGTCGAATTTGGATCCAGTATCAAAATTATGCGGGAGGGAAGGGAAGTTGGTGAGCACTGTCGTGGGGTGATATAGAAATTCTCTGTTAGATTTATCAGACTTGCTAGACATCAGGGAGGATTATATCATCTCAGAGTGGAAGGTAGATGAAGCTTGCTATGTTGTTATGAGTGGGAAAAAGAACTAGATTTGGCAATGAGCTGTTGGATATTCAGCGTTACACAGTATTTATATAATAAGATTGAGGAAGCGCTAGTTTTGTTAAATTTTGCTGGCATAAACACAAAACCAGAGGACATGCTCCTTCTAGACCACTTGCTGTAAGGACGGCCGGTGTGGCCGAACGGTTCTAGGAGCTACAGACTGGAACCCCGCGACCGCTACGGTCGCAGGTTCGAATCCTTCCTCGGGCATGGATGTGTGCGATGTTCTTACGTTAGTTAGGTTTAAGTAGTTCTAAGTTCTAGGGGCTGATGACCTCAGAAGTTAAGTCCCATAGTGCTCAGAGCCATTTGAACCATTTGAACTTGCCGTTGTCTGCTCAAATCACAGGCTATCCTCCCTCAACATCAGACGCACTGCTATGGTGGCTCCACAATGATCATAAACTCTTGCCTCCTCTTGGTGGCAATGAAAACAGGACGTATGGTGTGAATCACACTCTGAATCAGAAAGTGGAGAGGAAGCCGTTTACTAATATGTAAAAGTTTTCACAGAACTTACGGCTACTATTTTGCTTCCTATTCTGATGACAAACATAGTTTCGTTTTGATGACAGTGGTGGTATTGGATGTAAGTTGTCAACTCTAGGGGCATGGTCCTTCCTAAATATCAACTTGCATATTTCGTGGTTTGAACAATGTCTGGGCTCACAAGGGAAGCAGCTGCGTCCATTATCAAGTAACATATATTCACGGAACGAGCATGTGACAGTTGTGGTAGGGAAGGCAAACGGTCGACTTTCGTGTATTGCGAGAACTTTCGGAAAGCGTGGTTCATCTGTAAAGGAGATCGCATATAGGATGCTGGTATGACCTTCTATGGAGTACTGTTCGTGTGTTTTGGATCCCCACCATGTCGCCGGCCGGTGTTGCCAGCGGTTCTAGGCACTTCAGTCTGGAACTGCGCGACCGCTACGGTCGCAGTTTCGAATCCTGCCTAGGGCATGGATGTGTGTGATGTTCTTGGGTTAGTTAGGTTTAAGTAATTCTAAGTTCTAGGGGATTGATGACCTCAGATGTTAAGTCCCGTAGTGCTCAGAGCCATTTGAACCCACCATGTCGTATTAAAGAAAGATATCGAAGCAGTTCTGAGGCAAGATGCTAGGCTCAAACAGCGCGCGAATACTGTGCAGATGCTTCGGGAACACAAGCCAGAATCCCTGGAGAGATTGCGACATTCTCCTCGAGGAACACTACTGAAAAAAATTTAGGGAACTGGAATTCAAAGCTGATTGCAGAACGATTCTACTGCCGCCAACATACATTCTACACGAGGACCACGAAGATAAGTTACTAGAAATTAGGGCCCACACGGAGGCATATAGACGGGTGGCCTACCGGGACCATCCGACCGCCGTGTCATCCTAAGTCAAAGAGGCGGATAGTAGGGGCGTGGGGTCAGCGCACCGCTCTCCCGGTCGTTATGAGGGTATTTTTGACCGAAGCCGCTACTATTCGGTCGAGTAGCTCCTCAGTTGGCATCACGAGGCTGAGTGCACCCCGAAAAATGGCAACAGTGTATGGCGGCCTCGATGGTCACCCATCCAAGTGCCGACCACGCCCGACAGCGCTTAACTTCGGTGATCCCACGGGAACCGGTGTATCCACTGTGGCAAGGCCGTTGCCCTTGCGAGAAGAGTAGGAAAGCGAATGACTGGTAGTGGTACAGGGTACCCACTGCCAGGCACCGTAAGGTGGCCTGCAGAGCAGAAACGTATTTGTAGATGCAGATGTACATATGTTTTCAGAATGTGAATGCAAACATATGGTTCCTATGAATTATATTCTACCTTTAGTTAGAAAAAATGTTCTTACGACACGTGTCCTGTTATACTAAAACGAAAAACACGTAAATAGCCATCCACTAAAACTCATTGCCAGCTTCTCTCCAACACTTTAGATACGAATCAGACGCTTCATGGAATTTAAAGATAAGGGTTACACCGTTTCCTTTGTCAACTAGGGTTCTGGATGCCAAACAGAGGTTTGACTTCCGGTCTGCGTATGAAACACGTGTAATTTAAATACGTTGCAGCAAAAGTAGGGTTCGTCAATCTTCAGACATTGATGGATCGTTCCACTGGAGGAGGAGACTCTGGCCACACCTGTGGTCGATTTCACTGATCGCAGTTTGTTGTTTATCACCTCCAACCACTCGTATTTCCATTGGTTGATGGTCTTTCTGGCAAACAACGAAATTTTAGCGTGCACATCGAATCATTAGGTTCAGTATTCCGATGCAAGGAAAACCCAGCAACGGTAATAACTACAGAACACGCTTCTGAGTGGGAGCGACCTTGGGATGGCACTTTCCACAAATCGGTCGACGGAAGCGTTTTTGTATGCATATGTCGTAAAAGAAATCGTGGAAATTTACATTACGAAAAAGGTAACCCTGTGCACGGAATACAGTCCCAGTTGTATTTTGCCCATCGGCCGGTTTCCAGTTGTAACAAAAATTTGACTTTCAGTATTTCCTACAATTGCTGTCCGAATTCAAAAACTTAAAATACAGACACAATCTAGTTATTAAAAACTATAGCTTTATGTTAAGACTTTAACACAACGTGAGAAGCATTAGAATTGAAAACTGCGCACATTGCTTGAGGCCGTGTAACTCACGGCGCGCAAATTACGCAGACTGTAATCATCTGGTATTTGAGTGCGAGAGCACTCAGCGACTTCCAGCGAAATTACACTTAATTTCAAACCTTTATTAAACTTTTTCTCGCTGATACCTTTCCCCGACCCCACTAAAATGATGAAACGAGAAACCTTTACCGCTTACAACAATTTCGCTGTTCATGCAGTAAAACTTCAGCAACGGCAATCTATTGAGCTCGTAACACATTTTGCACACAATATCCACGCATACCTCTCAATGTACCTGCAGAATTACACTATGTGATCGAAAGTAACCGGAAAACCCCAAAAACATACGTTTTTCATATTAGGTGCGTTGTGCTGCCACCTACTGCCAGGTACTCCATATCAGCGAGCTCAGTAGTCATTAGACATCGTGAGAGAGCAGAATGGCGCATTCCGCCGAACTTACGGACTTCGAACGTGGTCAGGTGATGGAGTGTCACTTGTGTCATACGTCTGTGCGCTAGATTTCCACGCTCCTAAACATCCCTAGGTCCACTGTTTCGAAATGATAAGGAAGTGGAAACCTGAAGTGACATATACAGCACAAAAGAGTACAGGCCGACGTCGTCTGTTGATTGACAGAGACTGCCAACAGCTGAAGAAGATCGTAATGTGTAATACGCAGACATCTATCCAGACCATCACACAGGAATTCCAAACTGCTTCAGAATTCACTGAAAGTACTGTGAAAGCTAGACAGGAGGTGAGAAAACTTAGATTTCACGGTCGAGCGGCTGCTGATAAGCCACACACCACGCCGGTAAAGGGTGTACAGCGCCTCGCTTGGTGTAAGGAGCATAAACATTGGACGATTGCACAGTAGAAAAACGATGTATAGAGTGACGAATCACCGTACACAGTGTGGCGATCCGATGGCAGGGTGTGGGTATGGTGAATACCCGGTGAACGTTATCTGCCAGAGTGTTTAGTGCCAACAGTAAAATTTGAAGGTGGTGGTGTGGTCCTGTTTTCATGGAGAGGCCTTGCAGCCCTTGTTGTTATGGGTGGCACAGGCCTACATCGATGTTTTGAACACCTTCTTGCTTCCCATTGCCGAAGAGCAATTCGGGGATGGCTACTGCATCTTTCAACAAGATCGAGCACCTGTTCATAATACATGACGTGTGGCGGAGTGGTTACACGACAATTACAACCGTGTTATGGACTGGCCTGCACAGAGTCCTAACTTGAATCCCTTAGAACACCTTTGGGATGTTTCGGTGTGCCGACTTCGTGCCAGGCCTCACCGACCGACATCGATACCTCTCCTCAAAGCAGCACTTCGTGAAGAATAAGCTGCCATTTCCCAAGAAACCTTCCAGCACCTGACTGAACGTATGCCTGCGAAAGTGGAAGCTGTCATAAGGCTAAGGGTGGACCAAAACCTCATTGAATTCCAGCATTATCGATGGAGTGGGCCACGAACTTCTAAGTCATTTTCAGCCAGGTGTCCAGATGCTTTTAATCACATAGTGTATATCATTGTATGACACACATAGGGGGCAGTCACATTAATGTTACCACCTGTCTAACGCACGAAAAACCACGTTTTTCAGCGCAGACTTCCAGGAAGAGAGTCATCGAGGTTCTGGAAGGACCGATGGGGATGCAGAGCCATGCCAACTGTAGTACCGTTGCCAATTGCGTAGGATTTATCGGTTGAGAATCCGTGGAGCGTACAGCCCGGTCTGTGGCGGTCCCACTGATTCTCGATTGAGTTTTAATGCAGGGAATTTGTTGGTCAAGGTAGTAAGATAAACTCATCCTGCTGCTCTTCCATCCACGCCCGAACACTTAGAGCTATGTGACACGTTCTATTGTCCTGCCGGTCGGTGTCGTGTAGGCGAAGAAAAAACAGACTGCATGTAGAAGTCGATATGAGTCTCAAGAGTAGAGCAATTCTTAGGCCGACCCATTGTGTGTTCCAGAATGATGAGATCACCAGGGGAATGCCACGAAAACATTCCGCATACCATAACGCTCTCTTCTTCGGCCTGAATCTTCCAACGATTGTTGTAAGGGTCGTACACACCAAAAGCCATCCGTGTGATAGAGCATAAAACGTAATTCATCTGAAAGGGTCACCTGTTGCCAGTCATCGAATGTCCAGTTACAGTACTGGCTTGCAAATTCCAGCCTCCATCACCGGAGAACAGCAGTGAGCTCGTGTGCATGAACAAAGTGGCTGCTGCGGAGGCCCATACACAGTAATAGCTGCCGTGGTTGATGAGACGCTGTTGGTATCCCCTTGGTTCATCTGGGCGGACTTTTGCTTAACATGTGCACGTCTGTCCGCTCGTACTCATCTCCACAGGCGTCATTCACTCCTGTCATCTATGGCCTGCGATACATCACAGTTACCTCGGCGCTGGTTTTGGATAGCGCCATTTTGCCATCCACGTGGATGTTAGCTAGTTCGCTCCATTTACACACTACGATAACAGCTGCACAGTTTTCCGTATCCTCTTACATGCTTTATACCCCCACCCCCCTCCCCCGGTGGTGCTTCCATTTACCTTCTTGAGTGGTTACTGTACGTTTGACATCGAACATGGTCGGTGGTCACATTAATGTGACTATTCGTGTAGTTCAGTAGGCTGCATTGCCAAAAACTACTTTTTATTTAAATCAGAGCAGACATGACCCAGGGCATACTCGTCCCCAGCGTTTGATGATGAAAGGCTCTGAGCACTATGGGACATAACTTCTGAGGTCATCAGTCCCCTAGAACTCAGAACTACTTAAACCTAGCTAACCTAAGGACATCACACACATCCATGCCCGAGGCAGGATTCGAACCTGCGACCGTAGCGGTCGCTCAGTTCCAGAGTGTAGCGCCTAGAACCGCTCGGCCACTCCGGATGGGGATGATGAAAGCAGTTAGCGAGTTCGAGCTGACTGTAAACATAATTTCTAAACTTTTGTCTAACATTTTTATTGCTTACATGCTTAACGTCAAATATTTAAACAATAAATTTCCTTTAATTTACGTCTATGGTCACAAACTTTTTGTTAACAGATTACCGGTTTCTGTCTTTAATGGCCATCATCAGATCTGCAGCAAAAATGGGAAAAACTTAAATACACTCGCAAACTCTATACAGCTTAAGAACAATACATAGACCATAATGAAAAGTAGTACTGGCAAAATTTACATTTGTGCGCTTTAAATATGAAGAGGCATACCTGTTTCATAAAAACAAAGTCCTAATGTACTGCAGCCATAGTGGCATCGTCAAATGTTAAATGCGGAATCATCACCAGCATCTTCAAATACATATAAATAACATCACATGCACGAGTCATGTTGTCAGTAGTACTACTTTTTAAAACAAGCTGCCGTACAGTAGCCACAAGATGTTTGTGTTGTAAGTTCACCAAATGTCGCTAATATCGGCATACATTAGTTTTCAATAATTAATTGAAACAGCGAAAATAAAGGGAGATACAATAGTTGAAGTCTGTAATAAGCTTATAACGTATAAAAGGCATTACAGTAATAAAAAGCAATAAAAAAGAACACGACGAAAGTAATATTATTAAAAAGAGGAAGAGTTGAGAAACAGTAGTTGACATGTGCTCTAGTGCCAATATTCTAGATAATGACATAAATATTAAACACCGTTGATAGTGTACCGGTTAATATTAAACAAACATAAAACAAATTGCTAAAGGAGCAACAAATGAAAGAAAACACAGTGCAGCACATAATCAGCGCCCTCTGTTAGTGCTAACGCCAGAATTCCGCACAGGCGGGAAGTGGTTGGAGGAACGTGACCGGCAGAGGGCCCCTCGTACCCTGCGGTACTCCGTTGCAAGAAAAGAATGATAAAACTCCACAACAGTGAATGATCCACATTATCTGATTAATGTAGTCTATGAAATGAATAGAGAAGGAACAAGAACATACTAGAGTCATGCATAA
The DNA here is from genome assembly GCF_023864345.2 of Schistocerca serialis cubense. Taxonomy (NCBI): domain Eukaryota; kingdom Metazoa; phylum Arthropoda; class Insecta; order Orthoptera; family Acrididae; genus Schistocerca; species Schistocerca serialis. The sequence continues at coordinate 468,681,484 of NC_064639.1, forward strand.
AATGTATGAAAACGAATTAAATATGTGATGCAGTCAATACTAGGTGAACTTATCAACACACTATATATAAGAAAGGCGTGCAGTGATTAGAGGCCACCCCCCCAAATTCTATAAGTCCCTCCAGATCCTTGAGCGTCATGCACTCTGCCTCGCCTTCCGTATACGCCCCCCGTTCCCCATGCGGATCCTCTATGATCTCATTCCTTTCCCCCATCTGCTCCTCTTCCTCGAACATATCCGCATCCTCTACACCTCCCGCCGCCTTGACCGCCTCACCCCCTGGTTGCTCCGCTCCTCTCCTCTCCTCTCCCATCCCCGCCCCCTGCCACGTCTTCACTGTTGTATCCCCCCTACCCTCCATCTCTACACCCTACATCTCCTTTCCCAAGGTGGTTTCCATCAACTCCCACTCCCGGATGGTGCCCTCTCTCCCTCCATTTATCCCTCCTATCAACTCTGATCTTCACCCCCCTCCTTTCCTCCGTTCTTTCCCTGGGCTCCCTCTTCCTCCCCCCTTCCATCCTGGGTTTTCTCCCCACCTACCCTCTCCCTATCTCCTTCCCCCCCCCCCACAAGTCCTTTTGTACTCCACTCCTCTGCTTTCCCCACTGCTTGGCACGTCTGCTCAGCACCCCCCACCCCTCTTATGGATCCTCCTCTTCCATTGGCTCCTTTCCCCCCTCCCACTTCACTTTTCCTCTCCTTCCCCCCCTTTTTTTCCCGTCATCTGACCGGTTTCCCCCACCTGCTCTCGGGTGTGGTATGTCATATTTGTGCCAACTTTTTAGTGCAGTGCTTAAGTGAGTGTTCAGTGTTGTGCATCTTTCCACACTGTTGTGAACAGAAATCATGCTGTCGCTGGTTGTGCATTTTATATCTCTTGCGAACAGAACCCAGACTGTCGCCGTGTTTTTTAATTCTCTGTCTATTATTTTTCTGCTTCTTGTGTATTTTATTAGCACCATCAACCCTGTGTTTTATGTTTTAAGTTCCAGCATTTTCTGCCATTTTACCTTGAAGTCACCGATTTTATCGCCAACTGTTATTATTTTTCCTTCATCTTTTGCAAACAAATTCTGTAGGCTGAAGAGCGGCGTAATAAGCTGCTGCCAGCCCGCCCCCTTTAGGGGGAATCGAAACTCAATAAAGGAAAAAAAAAAGATTAGAGGCAAGCGCACTTCCTCCGGTAGTGCCCTAACCTTCAATCCCCTCCGACCACTCCTGAACTCACCATCCCTGTCCGTCCTCTGGATGCCCCCACCCCTCCTGGCAATACCCTTCGTCCCCCCCCCCCCCACAGCTGAGGACATCATCAGGTTCCTCACCATTGTCCTACAAAACGTCCACCCTTTCCAGCACCCTCACACCCTCCAACAGATCTCCCTCGCCGCCCATTCCGTCTTCCACCTAAAAATGTATGCCACCTACTCCCACAACCAGGCCCATTTCACCTTCTCCCATCTCGACACCCTCGTCTAAATCCCTGTCATGGCGCGACACAAATGTATCCTATTCAACAACATCCGTTCCCTTCCCGCCAACAAGAACCTCTTCATGCACACCCTTGCAACCCACTGCGTGGATGCCTTCCTCCTCAATGAAACCTTCCTCCAACCCCACCACACCGTCCACACTTTGCCCTACCTTCTCTGATAATCCCCTCCCAATTGCGTGTGGCGGAGTTGGAATTGGCCACCACCGCCAGATCCCGGTTCGGCTCCAACCTTTCCTTCCCGACCCTGCCGAACACCTGATCCTTAGTCTCTTCTTCCCTGGCCTAACCGTCACCTGCGCCACCAACTATGTCCGCCATAACGCCCCTATTCCTTTCGACTTCCTCTTCCACATTGATCGTACCTTCTCCTCCTACGTGATCGCCGCCGACCTCAACATCCATAGTCGCTCCGCCACCCAGTTACAGTGGTGGCACCAGTTCCTGTCCACCCTCCAAGGCGACCTTGTCCCCATTCCCCAGCACACCCGACCCGAATCCAACTCCACTCCCGATGTCATCCTCTCCTCCCCCAGCCTCCTTGGCCACATAGCGGTGGATGTCCTGGACACCACTGGTAGCGACCATCTCCCTGTCCTCACCATTTCAGACGGTCATCGCCCCTGTCCCGACCCTCGTAATGACCCTCCCCTGAAGTATGTCCACGATTATTCCCATGCCAACTGGAATGCCTACCTTGTCTGAGGCCGTGGAGGCTACGTCCCTACTGTCGCCATCCACCCCCACCGTCCTACCTTACCCCCACAGGCCGTCTTCCTCCTCTGTGAATCCCGCCGTCTCTACCGTGCCTTCCTCCACACGCATGACCCGGACACACTACGACGCCACCGGCAACTGCAGCGACACATCCGAAACTTGCTCACGGCTAAGAAACGCCGGGACTGACGACAGACATGCACCTGTTTAAATGCTACCCTACCTATCAACTCGTCCAAGTTCTGGTCAGCCTTCCATCGCCTTACAGGAACTGAACCCTCCCCCTACTATCCTCTTCTCCATGATGATCACCCCTTCCCTGACACCCATAGTAAGACCAATCACTTTGCCTCCTACCTTTCTGATGTCTTTTCCATCCCCAACGATCCCCAGTTCGATTACTCCCTCTTCCCGGATGTCTAACTGACACCTCTGTCCCTCCCCTCGCACCTGGTTTCCAGTACTTGGACAACATTGCACACGCGGAACTCAATGCCCCCATCACTACACAGGATCTCATTACTACAATCTGCACAAAATGAAACACTGCTCCTGGTCACGATCGCATCACCTACCGCCACCTTCATGAAGTTCCTGTCTCTTTCCTCTCCACTCTGGCCAGGCTCTATAATGTAGTCCTGTACACCGGCTACTACCCCAACCTGTGGAAAACCTCCTGTATCCTGATGTTCCTTAAACCTGGTAAACCACCGTCCGCCATCGCCACCTACTGTCCCATCAGCCTTACCTCGGTCTTCAGCAAGGTTCTGGAATCCATCCTCACCTGATGCATCCACCAGCATCTCCGCCAGCACCGTCTCCTTCCCGTTACCCAGTGTGGCTTTCGACCGTCCTGCTCTTCCAATGACCTTCTCCTCCACCTCACTCATCTCCTTTCCTAACAGCTAAATTCCCGTCGCTCAGCAATCTTCCTCTCCCTGGACCTCGAATGTGCCTATGACCACGTATGGCATTCCAGTCTCCTCTTCAAGCTCGAAACCTTCGCCCTTCTCATTGAATACGTCTGTCTGATCGGCTCCTTTCTCTCCCACCGTCCTTTCTACGTCACCATCCATAACACAGATTCCTACACGTTTTTTCCCTTCGCCGATGTGCCCCAAGGCTCCGTCCTCTCCCCCCTCTGTACCTTTTGTATACGGCGGACATGCTGCGCTGTCACCCCCGTCCACCTTCTCCAGTTTGCCGATGACACCGCCTTCCATGCCCTGCAGCGTTCCCAACACCTTCTCCAATCCCATCTTGACTGGTTCACTGCTTGGTGCAACCAGTGGTTGCTCAAGGTCAATCCCTCCAAAACCCAGGCGATCATTGTAGGCAAAACCACCCCTTCCTTCCGCCTCCTTGATTCCTATCTCAACATCTATGGCCGTCCTATCGCCCTCAGTCCCACCCTTAAGTACCTTGGCGTCACCCTCGACCGTCGCCTCTCCTGGACCCCCCATCTCCAGACAATCCAAGCCAAGGCAAGCTCCCGACTCCATCTCCTCAAGCTCCTTTCTGGCCATACGTGGGGTCTGGACACCTCCACCATCCTCCACACCTATAAATCCCTCATCCACCCTATCCTCTGTTACGCCCATCCTACCTGGATCTCCATCCTCTCTACCTTTTACAAATCCCTTCAGATCCTTGAACACCATGCTCTCCACGTCACCTATTGCATCCGTCTGCCCTCCCCCACACGGATCCTGTACGACCTCATTCCGTTCCCCCACCTCCTCCTTTTCCTTGAACGGATACGGATCCTGTACACCTCCTGAAAACTCGATCCTCCTCACCTGCTTGTCTCCCCCATCCTCTCCCACCCCCGCCCGCTGCCACGCCTGTATTCCCATGTCTCACTCCATCTCCACCCCTTCACCCTCCTTACCCTCACACAAGGTGGCTTCCACCAGCTCCCCCTCCCTGATGATGCCCTCCTCCCCTCCATATACCCCTTCTGCCAACTTTGATCCTCCCTCCCTCTTCCTGTGTTTGTTCCTTGGGCACCGTCCCTCCCTCCTCCATTTCTCCCCACTCCTCCCCCGGGCTTCCCCTCCCCTGTACCTCTACTCCTCGTCCCATCGCCTCAGCCATTGGCATCTTTGTTCTCCCCTCTCCACCCCACCTCACCCTTCTTCCCCTGTTGGCAGGTCCCCGGACTCGGACATGCTACGTGGACTTTCGCGCGCCGGAGATCATCGCCATCAGTGTCTCGTGTGTGCCGTCGCACTCCATCGTTCACCTGTGCCATCGCCATCTTCAGTGTTTGTGCGTTGTGTCAACAGTTTGCAGTGTGGATTATCGTCGAGTTTGAACGGCTCTGTGCTTGTCTTTATGTGTCTACTGTTTTATTGCCCACCTTTCTGTAACTTATGTGTATTCTTTCTGTTTTTTCTCATTGTGTATTCTATGGCTGAAGAGCAGCGTAGAATGCTGCTGACAGCCTGCCTGTTGTACAGGTTTTAAAATAACAATAAAGAGAAAAAAAGCAGTGATTAGAGAAGCCACCCACACCAGTCCACCTTCTTCAGTATGCTGATGACACCGCCTTCCTGGCTCTCTATCCTACCCTTCAACGGTCCCAAAGTACCCTCCAAACCCACCTTAACCAGTTCACCACTTGGTGTAACCAGTGGTTCCTCCGTCTCAACTCCTCCAAAACCCAGACAATTATCATAGGCCGCACCACCCGCTCCTTTTGTCTACATGATTTCTACCTCACGCCTTATGGCCATCCCATCCAGCTCACCCCAACCCTGAGATACCTTGGCCTCACCCTCGACCGACACCTCACCTGGACCCCTCATCTCCAGACCATCCAGCAAAAAGCCCATTCCTGCCTCTGCCTTCTGAAACTCCTGTGTGGCCGGACATGGGGATTGCATCCTTCTACCATCCTCCACAACTACAAATCCCTCATCTGCCCTATCCTCTGTTATGCCATCGTTGCATGGATCTCCGCACCCACCCACTTCTACAAGGATCTTCAAATACTTTAACGCCATGTGCTCTGCCTTGCCTTCCATATCCACCTTCCTTCCCCCACACGCCTCCTGTGTGACCTGATCCCCTTCCCCCATCTCCTCCTGTTCCTCCAACATCTCCACATCCTTTACATTGTCCGCAGGCTTGATACCCCCCACCCTCTGGTTTCCTGCTTCCTCTCCACCCCCTGCCCCTTGCCGCGCCTCTATCGCTGTATCCCTCCCTCTCTCCACCTCCACACCCTCCATCTCCTTCATCAGGGCAATTTCCAGCGCCTCCCCCTCCCGGATGTTGAACTTCGCCGTGACATCTACCCTTCCTTCCAACTATACCCTGGCCTTGTTCCCCTCCCCCCTCCCTAGGGCCCCCTTTTTCCCCTCCCCTCCTTCTCCCAGAGCGGATTTTCCTCCTTCCCCCCTTGAGACCCTGCACCCCATCCTTGACTCTTTCCTCCCCACATCCCTCCCTCCCTGGCCCTCTTCAGCTCGCCCCTCAGCCATCTCCCCCCTCTCTTCCCCTCCCTCTCTCCTTCCCTCCCTCCCTCCCTTCTCCCTCCCTTCTTCCGGTCTCCCTCATCTCCTTGTGCCTGGCAGATTCTCCGTTTTGATCATCGTCAGTGTGCCACGTCAGTGTTGTGTTTAGTGCTGTTTCTCCTGTGCGTCAAGAGGTGTGAGTTTAATTGTGTGCTGCCCTGAGGTTCGCTGTCAGTGTTTGTTATGTGCTACGCCATCCGTCGATACTTTTATGCTCCGATCATACTGTGCCTTGTGTTCTTTTAATTGTCGCAGTGTGTGGATTTTTGTGTGCGCTACTTTTTTACGGTTTTTATCTCCATTTTACAAAAAAAAAAAATGGTTCAAATGGCTCTGAGCACTATGGGACTTAGCAGCTATGGTCATCAGTCCCCTAGAACTTAGAACTACTTAAACCTAACTAACCTAAGGACATCACAGACATCCATGCCCGAGGCAGGATTCGAACCTGCGACTGTAGCGGTCACGCAGCTCCAGACTGAAGCGCCTAGAACCGCACGGCCACACCGGCCGGCTCCATTTTACAGTAGCTCCTTTAATGTCTATTGCCTTCTATGATGTTCACCCTTTTTTTTAATATCTATGTTCACCATATTCTCTCCTTTGTATATTTTTAACTGTCTTCTATTGTTTGTTCTATGTCTTTCGGCTGAAGAGCAGCGCATACGCTGCTGCCAGCCCGCCCCGATGAGGAAATGAAATACAATAAAGAAAAAAAAATGATTAGAGAAAAACAATGTCAAATAAAGCAAAGTAGGCAGAGGGCACAAAGTCGTTTTGCCAGTGAAGCAGTTTAGTTGGTTCTCTATTTTTTGCTTTATAAATTCCAAGCTCCTCTAACAAATTAAGAGCACAGTCCTTTTCCACTCTGTGAAGATTACTCATACAACTCTCAATGCTCCCTATGGAATGACGATGTCGCAGTCTGTGAAAATATTTAAACGTTGCCCATTTGTACGCAAATAAAACGTCTGAAGCTCTTTTATATATGAGAGTTCGATTCCTTAAGGAATCGGGTGTGGCGGTTTAGTGATACTCGTGTAACCTGCTCAGTGCTACAGAGTCGCTGGACTCGAACGTGGGATGGGAGGCGCACTACAGACCTGGTCGGTGATGAGCAGGATGGCGATGTCCTCCCTGGCGAGCAGCCGCTGGAAGTCCTCCTCTATCTCGAGCTCGCTGGTGTGTCCGTGCACCACGATGACGTTGCTGTCGCCGTCGGGCGAGCGCTGGCCGATGCCGGCCAGCAGGAAGCCCACGCACGTGTTCTCGTCGCCCATCAGCCCCACCAGCAGGTTCTCGTCCCAGATGGCGCCCTCCTCGTCCCGCTGCTGCACGCAACAAAGGGGGCGCTGGGACCCGGCAGCACTTGCGGGCACTGTGTCTAACCGACGTCCGCCTAAAAGTCTCCACAAATGGCACTTCAGGTTGCGCGTATTTGGTTGCAAAGGGCGATGCCTCGACGACAATAGAAAGTTTTCAGAAACGTAGGAAAGGGTAAACGTATCAACCTCTTGGAACAAAATCTGGGTTGAAACTAGATATACTAGATCGTGAATCTGGAAACCAAAAAGCGAAAAGCGTCAAAGCCGTAAAAGTTAGTTTCTGTTAGTTAATTAATACTGCCTAGTTAAATTCTTTTTTTTTTTTACTTACGTTGGACTGAGACTTGTCACCGCAATGGTATCGATTGCTTATGTCAATACTGCGCGCCGAGCTTACTGCACCGATGGTGAACAAATGTGCAAGGTAAGTGTCTACACTAATCATAGACACAACCTCACCTGTAGTCCAGTCAACGAAGGAAAAATAGGGAAAAATTCGCGAAGTGACAAATTGTTGTAGAGTGATAAGACGGTGTTCCATAGAAAACGTACTAAAGCTTCTGATCGGTGGCGTGTGAGCGGTGGGGTTGGAAGGAGGATGTTTTTCTGTGATAACTCGAAAACCGCAGCTTCTAGTGAATGTGTGTTCATTAGAAAATTAAACTTGTAGCGACGCTGCCGCGTGCTAATTCAAGCTCGCCAGTGTGTGTATGTGTGGTGTGTGCGCGTGTGTCAGTGCAAGGCTGTGCGGTCGTAATTACTGTTCACGTCGTCTGTGTAGTTCCGCGCCCAACCTCTAGAGGTGCTGTGTTTTCTAGCTTTTGTATACGTTCTGTTTATTATTATTATTCCTTGTTTTTTTTAGTTAATTGGTAGTTCCGTGCCTCCTGGCTTGTGTGGACGAGTACTGTTTCCTCTCCAATAACTACGGAAGTTTTCCCAGGATTAAGGATCCTTCTGTAGAGGCCGGAAGCAAATTTTGTAACTCCGATCAGTCCATGCATGCCGGCGTCGTCAGATACGCGCTCACAATAAAGTTATTGTTGCTGAACTGAAGGTCTTTATTCTTCTGAATCACGTTAAGCAAAGGTCGAACAGCCACCAGTTTAGCTGGACCCGACAAACTGTATTAAATTTCCAACAAAAAAGTTCCTATGCACTTTTGTCGCAAGGACATGTACTTTTTGCCGCAAGGACAAGTACTTTTCCCGTTCCAGGGAATGGTAGAACTGCAGACTGAAAAAAAAAGTGTTTCATATGCTCAGGTTGTCAAACAGTCCGCCTCGATAGCTGAGTGGATCGCGGCACGGAGCTCAGCGTGTTCGGTCAGAGGGCCGATTGTCCACTGTAATAAAAAAACAGGGTAAAAGAATCAACGATCAACTTGAACGGATGTCATGTGACGTCTGCCCAGACCAAACGAAACGAACAATACCGAACAAAATTATATATAAGTGGTCAGCGCGGCAGAATGCTGTCCAAAGAAGCCCGGGTACGATTCGCGCCTGGATCGGAGATTTTCTCCTCTCAAGGACTGGGTGTTGTGTTTTTTTCAGCATCATATCATCCCCATCGACGCGCAAGTCGCCGAAGTACAGCCAACTAAAAAGACTTGCAGCATGCGACCGCTCTACCCGACGGGAGGCCTTCGCCACAGGACATTTCTTTCTAGGTTGCCATTTTTTTGTGCATATTGATATTCCGGTTGCTACGGATATATTCAACGATTGTCATTTTTTATTTATAGTACACTGTTGTAGTCTGAGTTTACATGTTATCATTTGAAGATAGAGAGAGAAGCTCTGGCCGCTAGAAAATGGAGTGTCAAGTGGAGAACTCGGAACATTGCTGACATATTCTTCCGTTTGAGTTCATTAGAGGGATGGCAGCAGCAGAGGCAGCCAGAAAAATTTTCTCCGTGTATGGCGATAAACCCATTGGACAAAGCAGCGTTAGAAAATGGCTATGTCGCTTTACAGAGGGTGTTAGTGACTCGCCACTTTCAGGAAGACCTTCGGTATTCGATGCAGACTTTTGAAACGCATTAATCCACAATGATGCACGTAAGTATTCTCTAGAACTGGCGGATGTGATGAACTGTGATCGTTCCATCGTCTTGCGAGATTTGCTTGCGATTGGAGGGGGAGGGAGGAAGGGGGGAGGGGGCGGGGGGTTCAAAAATCGTCCACATGGGTACCGCATGCTCTAAGCCAAAATCACAAAAGTCAGCGGGTGGTCATATAAGCGTCTCTGCTTCTCGTCAATAAGTGGCTCGTGAACAACACCGACCATTCCTATCCTTTATGGTTACTGTTGACGAGAAATAGTGTCTTTATGCCAAAATAAGGTAATGAAAGGAATGGGTGAGTCCAAATAAAGCAACACCTCCTCTTATAAAGAGCTGAACGCATCCAAAAAAGATAGTGTTATGCATCTGGTGGAATAGCGAGGGTATAGTGTAGTAATACATGCTTCCCTGGAGTGTACCCAACACTGGGGTTGGGTTGGGTTGTTTGGGGGAATAGACTAAACAGGGAGATCATCGGTCATCAGATTAGGGGACGATGGGGAAGGAAGTCGGTTGTGCCCTTTCAGAGGAACCATCCAGGCATTTGCCTGGAGCGATTTAGGGAAATCACGGAATACCTGAATCAGGATGGCCGGACGCGGGATTGAACCGTCATCCTCCCGAATGCGAGTCCAGAGTGCTAATCACTGCGCCACCTCGCTCGGTGTAGCCAACACTACTGTATTTGTTATCAACAACTGAGACGTCTTGCAGACGTAGTCAAAGAGAAACGACCATGAAGTCTGCGTTACGTGATGCTACTCCACGATAAAGCCCATCAGTACTCTGCTACACTATGTACGAGTTGCGATAGGAAGTCATTCCGCACGCACCTTATTCGCCTGTCTTCCGCCCTCTGATTTCCATCTTTTCCGCTCTGTGTCGAACAGCCTTCAAGAAACATCCTTTCCGGATACGCTCCGAACATAACTCTATGAATTATTCACCTCAAAACAACGTGATTTCTACAGCCACGGAGTCTAAAAGTTACCCTAGCATTGGCGGACTGTTGTAAATATTGAAGGAGAATATATTTTTGATGACTTAGGTCTCTGTTAAATGTATCTGTTGTATGTATTAAATTTGTGGAAAAACATTTTTGGACTGAAGGCTACAACGGAAGTAGTAGGGCGAGCTCACGCGGGAGGCCCGGACCACACTCCGCCAAACCCACGATGCTTGGAGCCGCAGCAACCACACGCTGCTGCCAAACTTTCACGAGACGACGACAACACTTCCCGCTTGCGCTGTGTTGGAGATTCAGGCAGCTTGCTGCCCTGTATAATCGTTGCACCACGTAATTTTGTTTGCTGTCGTTTCTTCTGTTGCTGGCGTTATTTGTTGTTACTGTCATTCATTGTGTGATACTGAACAATGTTAAAAGCAGTTCATCGAAACTCATGAGTGGAAAAGTTCCAAGTCGTTCTCTTGGCCAGTGTATTGCCGTAAGAGGTCTGTTGAGATAAACGGTTTGCGCGTTACGTGCTTGTTTTGAGACTGAAAAACTTAATGGCGGCTCGCTGCTTTCCATCAAAAATATAAACGATAGAACTGCTGCCACTCTGAACATAAAAAAAAAATACAATTTTAAAGACTGGGAAAGAAAGAAAATGAAGCTGGAATAACATCGAAGCTTGAAACACTTCGGGGAAAAAAATGTTCAAATGTGTGTGAAATCTTATGGGATCTAACTGCTAAGGTCATCAGGCCCTAAGCTTACACACTTCTTGACCTAAATTATCCTAAGGACAAACACACACATACATGCCCGAGGGAGGACTCGAACCTCCGCCGGGACCAGCCGCACAGTCCATGACTGCAGCGCCTTAGACCTCTTTTTTTTTTGTTCTTTCTTTCTTTTTGTTCGATAGAGTTCGTTGCGTTTGGTGTGGGCGGACGTCACAAGACATCCGTTAAAGTCGATCGTTGATTCCTTGAATCAGTTTTTTTATTACAGAGAGCACGCAGCCCTCTGACCGAACAAGCTGAGCTACCGTGCCGGCTCCGCTCAGCTAATCCCGCGCGGCAAACACTTCGGGGAAAAATGTTGAATGGATAGACGGATTATCAATACAGATTCATTTCCTGAGGGTGCGAATCGTCGTCATGTTTATATTACTGTGGCACGCAGCATGTTATTGATCATCGTTAAGAAGTCGTGTCGTTTTAAAGTTAGCTGCACACAGTTTTTTCGTTTCCTTAAATTGCAACAGTGTTCTGTCACCGTGACACTTGAAACATGTGCCGTAAGAAAAAAAAAAAAGAAAAAGAAAACGACACACCACGAAGGAATTCTCGGAATGGAACGGAAATCGGTAGACGTGATGTACATTTGTAGACAAACAAATTATTACTAGTCAATAACGCGTTGGTCCACCTGTGACATGTTAACAGTTATTCGGCTTGATTAATGGAGATACTGAATGTTCTCCTAAGGGAGTCGTGTCACATTCCGTCCAAATGGAGCGTTAGATCGTCAGAAGCCCCACGCTCTCTATTGGGGAGAGGTCCGCCATCCTTACAGGCCAAGGTAGGGTTTGGAAGGCACGAAGGCAAGGGAACAAATGTGGACAGACCTAATAAAACTGAAACACACACGCAAAGAAAGCAGGAAAAGAAGGAAAATGCGACATAAGAAAGTAGAACGTAAGGAAAGGGAAAATGTAGTAACAAGAATGCCACAGTAAATTGTCATTGGATGGCCACTTACATAAAATATGGGCGAGCATGTCACACAGTGAGCAAATTAAGATCATCTCCCTAAAATCTTTGTAAAAACATTTGACATGGCACATAACTTTAAAACTTTAACCACATTCGTCCGAGTGTTGCCTAAAAGCGATGGCAGGTCCGCTGGCAAGTCAGCCACTGCCCGCTGGTCAGGAAATAAAACGCAGTCCAATAAAACGGGGCGCACAGTGACCTGGACGCCACAAGCACCACACATTGGAGGGTCCTCCCGCCGGAACAGGAAGCCGTGCGTCATAGGGCTGTGGCCTATCCGAAGCCGGGTGAGGAGAACCTCGTCCCATCGACGGGGCTGAAAGGAAGTACACCACATACGCGTTGTGGGCTTGACTATACGGAGCTTATTGTCAGTCACTTCCAGCCACTCATCCTCCCTCCGACGCATGACTCGTGAGCTCAACAGCGAGGTGATTGCGTGCAGGAGTATAGCACACTGAGATACTTGTGGATCGAGACACGCCTCTTTGGCTGCGAGATCTGCCCTTTCATTTCCAGCAATGCCGACATGCCCCGGAACCCAGCAGAAAGCCACCACCTTCCCCAATCGCTGTAGGTGGAGGAGGGCTTCCTGGATGGTCTTGACTATTTTATCTGCTGGATACAAAAGTAGGAAAGAGTAAAGGGCACTTAGTGAATCGGAACAGACAAGCAGTTTAGGACAGGAATAATGTCTCATCTGCTCCAGTGCCCGCAAGATCGCAGACAATTCTGCATCAAATACAGTAAAAGTCTGAGGCAGTCGGACCCTGAGGAGACGATCCGGAAAAACAACAGAGCAACCAACGGAATCCCCTTGTTTCGACCCATCCGTAAAAACAGCTACATAATCGTGGTGCTCGGATAAAATGGCAGAAAAAGCTGTATTAAAAACGGTGGCAGGAGTGCAATCCTCTTGTACTGCAACAAATCTAATATCACTCCGGGCCTCTTCAGTAACCAGGGTGGCAGGCGGTTAAAACCCAGGATTTGGGGGTGTACAGACTCCACACCGAGGGACTCTAGCACATGTTGCACACGGATCCCAAACGGCAACGTAGCCCGGGGACGGTGGGAAAAAAGGCGGTCGAGAGGTGGATGAGCAACAAGATGGTGAGCAGGCGAGGTGGGAGCTGCAAGAAACTTACAAGCCTGGCGCACCAGCAGGAGCTGCCGCCGGATGGTAAGTGGTGGTTCCCCAGCCTCAGCAAAGAGGCTGGGTATGGGACTGGTCTGATAAGCACCCGTGGCCAGTCGAATCCCAGCATGGTGGACAGCGTCAAGGATCTGCAAATAAGACGGCCTCGCTGACCCATACACTGTGCAGCCATAGTCCAGCCGTGAGCGCACGAAAGCCCGATAAAACTGAAGGAGACGCGCCCTGTCCGCTCCCCAAGACCTGTGGCTGAGGCACTTGAGGATGTTCAGTGCCTTCAGGGTTCTGGCTTTCAAGTCGCGTAGGGTGGCAGCCATGACAACCTGGAGTCAAAAATTAGGCCCAGAAACCGCACTGTGTCTCTAAAATGTGTGACAGTATCCCCCATGTGCAAGGCAGGCAAAGTAAAAAGACGACGTGAACGATTAAAATGAACACAAACACACTTATCGGCAGAAAACCGAAAACCCGTCTTTGCAGCCCACTCCTCTAGCCGCCGCACTGTTAACTGCAACTGACGGCTCACGGTTGCAACGCTGGAGCAGGAACAGAAAACAGCAAAGTCGTCCACTGTACTGGACTCCTCACTGTAGACGTTATACTGTTGATGGCTATGGCAAAGAGGGTAACGCTTAAAACACTGCCCTGGGGGCCACCGTTCTCTTGCTCAAAGCGATCATACAATGTGTTAGCAACTCGGGTCCGAAAAAACCGCTGAGACAGGAAAGACCGAATGAAAATGGGGAGGCGGCCACGAAAGCCCCATTGATGCAGTTGTGCAAGGATACAGTGTCTCCAAGTAGTATCATATGCCTTTCTGATATCAAAGAAGATACCGATACAGTGATGCTGACGGAGGAAAGCCTGCTGAATAGCTGCCTCTAGGAGGGTCAGGTTGTCGACCGTGGACCGAAATTTTCGGAATCCACACTGACACCGGCTAAGCAGCTGTCTGGTCTCTAACAGCCAGACCAGACGGCGGTTAACCATCCGTTCCAGGGTCTTGCCGACACAGCTCGTTAAGGCGATACTCCGATAACTACTGGGACATGTGCGGTCCTTTCTTGGTTTGAGGAGAGGGATGAGAATTTCCTCCCTCCACCAGGAGGGCAACACTCCTGTCTGCAATATGAGATTAAAACATTCGAGGAGGATTTCCTTTGACGTCACTGGCAGACGACGAAGAATGGAGTACAGGATGCGGTCGTGACCTGGTGCAGTATCAGAAGTCTCAGTAAGTGCTGATTCGAGTTAACTGTACCATCAAAACCAGTAGAAACGAATATAGACTACTATGTTCCCATTGATGAATTGTTCATTGTTCTATCTGAAACTCACACGACAACAAGCCATGGAAGAATAACACGTGTGCTTAAATAATTGTAACCTAAATACAAAATATTGCATATGAACTTGTAATGTTGTACTCAAAATTATGTAAACAATTTTAAAAGACACACGTGCGCCTAAAAGAAGTTGCTGTTGTGAAACCAATGGTCAGATCTCAAATCGATCTGATATACATGTAGTTACTCAGGGATAGCAAATGTAAGTCCATAACGGTGTATCTAGACTATTTAACGAAATTTGTCCAGTTACGCCATTCGGAAACTAAGACAGCTGAAGAAATAGTATATCAATCCTGATAAAATATTTTTAACTTTTGGTACTCCAGCCATACTGCAATGAGATAATGGTTGGGAATTTTGTAATCAAGTCATACCCGAACAATGAGCTTTATGGAAATGTGTTAAGATGGTTCAAGTGGCTCTGAGCACTATGCGACTTAACTTCTGAGGTCATCAGGCGCCTAGAACTTAGAACTAATTAAACCTAACTAACCTAAGGACATCACACACGTCCATGCCCGAGGCAGGATTCGAACCTACGACCGTAGCAGTCGCTCGGTTCCAGACTGTAGCGCCTAGAACGCACGGCCACTCCTGTCGGCTGTTAAGATGTGTCATAGAAAGCCTCGTTATGGTCAAACATAATTTTCAGTTGAAAGGGCCAGTCAGGATAAACGCAATATGTTAATAGCATGGATAAGCGGCAACTTTACAAATACATCGTCAGATGATTTGCAATTTTTTCAGTTTGCCAACAACACTACACACCAAGAAGGAATGCACCAAAATCCTTATGAAGCCGTATTTGGCGTTGAACCGAAAATAGCATCGTCATCTTTGTTTGGCAAGTAAAATTAAAATATTGAAACCGAACAACATTTCTAAGAAACTGTTAATATTTTTGAAGTAAATTTCGACAGTGTCCATACCGGAAACCATACTAGAGTCGAAAATATTACAGGCGACTGCGACTTGACTCGTCTGATCAACACGAGCTTATGTCAATAAAAAGATTTGTCACAGAAGAGAACCATCTACTGCAAGTATCCAAAACAGGGGTGTCCAACATTTTAGCTTACTTGGGCCGCTATGAAAAAAAGTAGTTTTGGCTTTGGGCCACACATAACTTGCTTTACCATAACAAAAAAAAAATGACGAGGAGGGATGCTCGGAGGCATACAAGTATATTTGACATACAAATCATAGAATTAGTATGACATTTGACCTTCGATTTGGGAAACTGATGTTTCAATATAAAGTTCAATCGATGGGGTTGCAATTTTCAGGGTGTCTTCAACCTCTCAAGCTGTTATATGAGATTTTGAATCTATTTTTACTCTTTGTGTGCTTTACTCTGAAGATAGCTGCTCACAAACGTGCGTGCTTCCAAACAAAGATGACGTATATAACGCGTGACTGCAGTATGGTTGTGTATCTCTGGGCAGGTGTGGTTTGTAAAAGTCCCTTCAGTTGGATGTCAGACTGCAACTCTGTGCATTCCATCTGAAAATATTTTGGCAAAGTAGTCTCCCATCTTCAGTCACGGTATCAAACACGCTGGTATTAATGTAGTGCTACCTACTGTTAGTTCACACAAATTGATGGTGGTTCCAAGGCCATGACTGCGACATTTATCGACGAATACCGACCAGAAACAGGGTCTAAGTTTCCTTGAATGATACTGCTGCCATTTGACTGTAATAATTTTTATTTTATTGCTATACGATTGAGCTTTCGGCCTTAGACCATTTTCAACTATAACAAACTGGAATAAATAATAGAAGAATAATTAAAAAAAAAAAACAAGAACATGGCAGCTATAAAAATGGCGTATAAATACGATTCTTTACCTTATTTATATGTTAAAAAGACATCAGACTGGTATGAAACAAGAACTTGTCGGAAAAACATATATGGTCCAATAGGCCAGATGTGTCATTAGTGATAGTGAGAACCTCTCCAAAACGCCTAAATATATCGCAGAATTTCATTTCTGGACTCTATAGCACAATTGGTACATGAAACTGCTAACCAATAAACAGGTAAGCCCCACACTGTTGTGTGTGAACAGTTGACACAGACAGATACATGAAACGATCTTCCAATGATTGCCTGAGAGACATTCCAGTCAGCACAATGCACTCTGTGGTGCATTAGGGAACAAGGTAGCTCAACTATTTATTTTACTTGATAATTATGTTATCTTTGCTTACGCTGAAACATAACAGTGTTTACAGTACATGACATGGAGGTTCACTATTAAAGTTCACATGTAAATATCGTGAAGTGCCTTATAGTAATACATTTGTAAAAAAACATGGAATTTCTAGACATGTGGAATAGTCGGGTCTACTGCCGGATGTTTGTGTCGCTCTGGCATAATATTTCGGCTACGTAACTAGCCGAAATATTGTGCCAGAGCGACACAAACATCCGGCAGTAGACCCGATTATTCCACACGTCAAGATCTCGCCGGGAAAGCCTGAAGAGTTACATATGAAATTTCTATCTTGTAATACAGTTAATTATACAAAACGAGTTGCACTATACAGGCGAGTAGTAATATGTATAGTTACAAACTGCTGCAGCAGTATGCATATACTCCCGAAAGTCTCTCACGCCAGCACAGTCTACCAAGAAAATCACAATGCAATAGTGACGAAATATTGGAGAGGGGGAAGAAACATGGATGCAGTTGTGGAGCCAACAGAACATGAGACATTATGCAAACCTGATAGGGGTGGCAATGGTGTGAGTGACAAGGAAGGGGGATGGGGGAAATTGTTGGGAAGGGGGTAGTCTGAAGAAGTGTCTCCAAAGGGGTGGGAGGAGGAAACCAAAATTCATGAGATTCTCCGACTGAGATCCATTCTATCTGACGTATAGAAATAAAACTTCTGCAGAGTCCATATTATAAAACTTATTGGTGTACTAATAAAATATATGTACCCCTATCAATAAAGTGTATTATAAAGCTGCTTGAGTATGTGCTTCGTTAACATGTACACCACAATCTAGAAGCGAATAAGAAAATGGTAAAATTCCATAAGAAAATAAATTTACAACGCAAACGAAAATAAATGTACAATATAAATAGGGTTGCCATACGCCACGGATTTCACGGACAGTCCGCGATTTTAGGGTAAATGAAAACGTCCGGGCCGAAAAGGCAAATGTCCGCGATATTTGCTGGATTTGAAGTCAACTTCCGGTAATTTCAAAAATTGCTGTCAAAGAAGCATCAATATGTTATCTCTTTGCCTTCACATTATATAAAATCCAAACAGAACAGAACAGCTTTCGAGATATGGAAATAATGGGCAGTCAGGCTCTATTCAAGGTTCTGAGAAATACAATTGGTATAAGAAAAGCTCAAATGATGACAATAGAACTTCGTGTACTGAATAATGTAATGCATATTCTTATTTTTTATAATAAATGCTTTCTTAATGAAGCAGTCCTTCCTAAACTCTGGATCATTAATTAAATGCACATTTCCCTTAGCTTATGGGCATGAGGACTCCTTATTCCTCTTATCTCCTTCGATCGGGTACGGTGACCGTAAGGTTTGTCCTGGTTTTGGATTCCGAGATTATGGCAACCCTAAATATAAATTATTTTTTAAGTGTAAAAGAAGAGATGTTCGGTTATTCTAAAAATAACATCTAAAAGTTCGGTGTTAAATCAGTAGGTTATTCTTTAAACTGGTAACATCTGAGACAAGCTGTGTGATGGAGTAATTTCTTTGGATGTTCTATTGTACCTATAAAATCAGAGGTTATATCTATATAATAATTTAAAGATTTGTGATAGGAAGGGCGGATCGGAATAATAGAGGTGGTAGGTGGAGAAGCGGTTATACAGTTTGAGAAAGCACATAGAGGGGGGAGGGGTGGAGGGATGAGGGATAATCGAGTATTTATAAAAAAAAAAAATTGAAACACATTTACATATTCGAAACATTTTAAGTGACCGTGATAAATATATGGGATAATGAAGTGTTTATAAAGGTATTGGAGAAGAAAGTCACTTTCTGAAGACACCTTTAACTAGCCATAAGAGGTATATGCAGCTATCTCCACATTTGCAACAATTTAACATACAGGGTTATTACAAATGACTGAAGCGATTTCACAGCTCTACAATAACTTTATTATTTGAGATATTTTCACAATGCTTTGCACACACATACAAAAACTCAAAAAGTTTTTTTAGGCATTCACAAATGTTCGATATGTGCTCCTTTAGTGATTCGGCAGACATCAAGCCGATAATCAAGTTCCTCCCACACTCGGCGCAGCGTGTCCCCATCAATGAGTTCGAAAGCATCGTTGATGCGAGCTCGCAGTTCTGGCACGTTTCTTGGTAGAGGTGGTTTAAACACTGAATCTTTCACATAACCCCACATAAAGAAATCGCATGGGGTTAAGTCGGGAGAGCGTGGAGGCCATGACATGAACTGCTGATCATGATCTCCACCACGACCGATCCATCGGTTTTCCAATCTCCTGTTTAAGAAATACCGAACATTATGATGGAAGTGCGGTGAAGCACCATCCTGTTGAAAGATGTCGGTCTCCAGTTGTGGCATGAGCCAATTTTCCAGCATGTCCAGATACACGTGTCCTGTAACGTTTTTTTCGCAGAAGAAAAAGGGGCCGTAAACTTTAAACAGTGAGATTGCACAGAACACGTTAACTTTTGGTGAATTGCGAATTTGCTGCACGAATGCGTGAGGATTCTCTACCGCCCAGATTCGCACATTGTGTCTGTTCACTCCACCATTAAGAAAAAATGTTGCTTCATCACTGAAAACAAGTTTCGCACTGAATGCATCCTCTTCCATGAGCTGTTGCAACGGCGCCGAAAATTCAAAGCGTTTGACTTTGTCATCGGGTGTCAGGGCTTGATGCAATTGTAAACGGTAAGGCTTCTGCTTTAGCCTTTTCCGTAAGATTTTCCAAACCGTCGGCTGTGGTACGTTTAGCTCCATGCTTGCTTTATTCGTCGACTTTCGCGGGCTACGCGTGAAACACGCCCGCACGCGTTCAACCGTTTCTTTGCTCACTGCAGGCCGATCCGTTGATTGCCCCTTACAGAGGCATCCAGAAGCTTTAAACTGCGCATACCATCGCCGAATGGAGTTAGCAGTTGGTGGATCTTTGTTGAACTTCGTCCTGAAGTGTCGTTGCACTGTTATGACTGACTGATGTGAGTGCATTTCAAGCACGATATACGCTTTCTCGGCTCCTGTCGCCATTTTGTCTCACTGCGCTCTCAAGCGCTCTGGCGGCAGAAACCTCAAGTGCGGCTTCAGCCGAACAAAACTTTTAGTTTTTCGACGGTCTGTAGTGTGTCGTGACCATATGTCAATGAATGGAGCTACAGTGAATTTATGAAATCGCTTCTATAATTTGTAATAGCCCTGTATTAAGTGCTAAACCACACATAAAACATATTAGGTAAGAAGCCACTGATGTAAGCTGATGTAAACAGGTGTTATGACAGGGAAGAATGGAGAGGGCAAGATAACTAATGCTACTACCAAGGAAAAAGCCCACCGCACCCACCTGAGGTTTTGTGTTAAAGTGGCCCAGGGGATAGCCCACCAAAAACTGAACACAGACCAAGCATGAAAACAAGGAGGAGGACTACTGAACTAGGAGAAAAGAAGCAAACCAGAAACAGTGAACGGTCTAAGCTCGTGATGTGTAAGTCGAGGGATATGCAAGAACTTCGGCATCGTTGTTGTGTGGCCACGGCTGTTAGAGTGCAGCGCGGGAGACCCGCATTCAAATCCCCCTGGTGACCTATTTCTTTCACAAATTTATGAACTGTCCATTCGGTCATTGGCGTGTTTGTTCTGCTTCTATAGTCTTGGCAATTCTTATACTATGGATTGGTTACGGAACATGAGTAATGTGCTATGAATATCTTAACTTCGCAAGTAAATGTGATGAACAGTGACAACAGGCGTGACGCCGCATAGATCTCTCACAGAAATGAAAACAACAAATAAGCGAGTGTGAGCAATGTTACATCAAAGGGATTTAAGAGTCAAAACTTCCAAAACAGAAGGCAAGAGTCGTAACATGTGCTGAACAAATAGTAGGTACGTACATCTGGAAGTCCCTTCGTTACATCTCGTTGTGGAAAACGGACGTTACAACACGACACAGACACAGATCTGAATGCAGCGAACAGACACGTCAATGAGAAACACAGATTTCCCCTTCGCACTCCTACACTGTGACCACATAACCATGACGCCGTGTCTATTCAAATTCGTTCGATGTCGCACATCTTGGACTTGGATCGTCCGCTGTTTCTGTTTTGCTTCTTTTTCATAGTTCAGTACACATTCTTGCTGTTTTCGTTCTTGATCTGTGTTCATTTTTTGATGGGCTGCCCACTGGCCCATACTACAACTAAATGTGAGGGGTTTGCGATGGGGAGCTTCCCTCGTAAGTAAACGGAAAGTATTTCAACATTTGGTATAACACTAAGTACATCCACATTTGTAATACTTATATTTATTCTCATGTAATAATAAAATAGTGGTGGCAACATCATTCCAAAAAATTGCCATGACTGTGGCTCCAGCCAAATAAAAATTATCCTAGGGCAAAGTTGTTGTGACCAGACAGAGCAGTACAACCGTGTTGTACAGAATTTTCTCTGTTGTGGGTGGGCTGTGAGACAAATGAGCATGATGACCACTGTGGGGCGACGAAGGGCAAGGGAAGCAGCTCCTGCCACCACGTGCAGTGCTAATACATTTTGATTTGTTCCAATCATCTGCTATGGTGGAAGTGGTAAGCGAAAGTAAAAAGATTTCATGACGGACCATTATAAAAAGATCATAGTGAAATGTGTTTCTTATTTGTAGCAATGTATATGATATCAAATTGAGCCTATAGTAACGGAGTTATACTGTTAGGTAGCAAAAACATTGGCAGTAGTTGCAATCCACATAAAGATTTCTAGCTTGTACCGACTTCTAATGATTATAACTCCATTGGAAAAGGTCCTTTACTACAACCGTACAGAAGTAACACAGAATTTCCTTGTATTTCCGTAAACAGATTTCATTATACCTCTCTTCGCCGTTACAATGGAAACAGCCATAAGATAACAGATCAGCTCGTCTGCCGAATTGGCCGGTTATAAGAACGAGTCTCTGGTGATTCAAGTATAGAACGGGCGGCAATGTTAAGAATGGTCTGAACCAATGAGAGAATAGCGTCGTGTGATAAGAGTTTCAAATGGAAAATATTCAATTTATTGTAAATTTAAACAAACAGAATTGTTTGTGGAATGATTTTTTTTTTAAATTTAGTTATTTATTTATTTTTTACCGAACGTATGAAAGATACTCACTTTTTGGGCCGCATTGAGACTTGTTTCCGATCGCATGCGGCTCGCGGATTACACACCCCTAATCTAAATGTTACGAAGCTCAAAAAGAAGATTTTCTCCTGTTAAAATGGTGATACCGTACGAAAACAAGTCCTTGATGTCTACAGCGGCTGTCCAGAAGACAGAAATGTGTTGGCGGTTGTTGCTAGAATAGAAGACACCGACTTTTATAGCTAGCAAACAAAAAGGTAACTTCAAGAAACTTTATACCTGCATCAATTCGTACATTCTAAAGAAAATTTACTTTCCATACATGAGATTTCTGCTCAATAAATGTCGCTGAGTGGAGCGGCTGTCGCTGTTCGAGAAATGGCAGGCAAGGTCAAACTGGCTGTCATTGCAGAAAGAAGTTTTCCCCTACTAAATGCAGTTGTAAAAGCGAGGCACTCTTGTACAGTTCAAAGCATTACAGTTTTAAGTTTCTGCAATAAATAAGGTTTTACTATGTCAATCGTATAATCAAGTACGTTTATTATTGGAGATGTTTTCTTTTCTCATTTAGAATGCACTGTTCCCTTTAAGTTCAACATTTTATTTACATGTGCTATTAATTCAGCTTTCTCCTATTTTAACGTTTACCATAAAATGTTTTTAAATAAAGTAAAATTCAAAAATTCAACAAAAATATTTTTACTCAACGTTCTCCATCAATGCATGGTCAATGTCGACATTTGCTGGTGTAATAGAGAAATATGGATATTTAGCAAATAATTCGGACGTGCACCAAGCGACTATGTGAAACTTCACGTTCTCCACACGCGGCTGTGTGTATCTTGAGATCTCCAATTACGGTCTTCCACGGTAAATATTGTTTGTTGGAATTGCCATACCGTACACTAAAACTAACGTTTTGAGAAATATGTAAGAAATAGAGGTTAACATTTGGCATTGGGTTATGATGACTGATTACATAAGGTATCAGAACCAATGTGGCAGTTGCGTTCGCTTAACATCATGGAATTTTCTGAAGCAAGACATGCGGCGGCATAATGAAAGATAAGTGTATAGAACATGATAAGAAGTGGAATGTGCAATTAGATTTTAGCTGTGTTGCAATTCGCAACCAGACCATCACCGAGGAACTCATGACGCATGTTACTCCCAAAGAGCATCTAAAAGTATGTGGAAAACATAATTGTAAATAACACTGCTGGTCTTTTAAGTGTCAGCAATTTAAGCTGTGGTAATAAGACCCAACCTAGCCACCAGTTCCGCAATCGGAACGTACTACGAAAGAACGTAGAAAGTATGTGACAAACGCATGAACGTATAGCTATATCTCCAACGACAAACATGACTATAAATGTCTTTCTTCTTATTTTACTCGCAGAAATGGATTTTAAGAAATTTTTATTCCAACAAATCCCCTCTAGTTGATATATTTTCCCAAGAGACACTGTGACTGCGACGATTCAAATCTAGCTCTTATATTATACTGAAGAGGCGCTACCTAAGTCCTTGCTTACCGTTGCCAACATTCATTCCGTTCGGATAGTTAGCAAATTTTAGGCAAATCGGTACTTGCTGTTACATTTTTATATTTAATAGCAGAGATCTCTGAACCTTAAGTATTTTCCACTATTTCAGATATATCTAGCGTAAGTCAAATCGAGTTTATGACACGTCACTGCGCTGCATCAGTGTGGTTTGTTTTCCCGTTGAAGCAGTATTAATTCGATAACTGACCTTCCTATTGTTCAGTTAATCCGGTTCGGCAACATTCCACCAACTGCATCAAAGAACACTAGCAATGCTTCCGTGAAGCTCTTGTTATGTATACAAATAAAAGAAATGACGGATAGAGTGAGCAGCAGTCTGCAGCTGTTTCCTGATGCTGTTGTGTACGAGGAAGTACCGTATTTGTACAGTTAGTTCTTGAGGACCGCACGAGTTTTTGGTATCACAACCTGGTAGATTGAAGGAATATATCGAAACAATTTAGAAGAGTGCCGCTATATTTGTTACTGGTGGATTCGAACACCATGCGAGTATAACGGAAAAGCTGCTTGAACTCAAATGGGGGCCCCCGGCGGAAAGAAGGCGTTCTTTTGGCGAAATACTATGGAATGTACAGAAATGACATTTGCGACAAACTGAAGGAAGATTCTATTGCTACCAACATATATCTCGCGTAAGGACTGCGAAGACAAGATAACGGGAATCAGGGCTTACAAGAAAGCGCATAGACAATCATCTCTCTTCACTCCATAAACCAGTGAAACTGGAAGGGGGATGCTAACAGTTCAAGGTCTCCTCCACATGCATCCTATGGCGGCATGCGGAGTATGTCTGTAAGCGAAGACGTAAAGAAAACTCACCTTTGAGGCCGGAGCGGTAGCATCTTGTGACTTGCGACTCTTCGTGTCAAAGACCACTTTACGAGGCCCCGTAGCCTTCACGAGAATGTCAACTGGGTCCGGCCCGTCCATTCTTCTCTTCTCTTCCTCGTCGTCGTCGTCGTCCTCCTCCTCCTCCTCCTCCTCCTCCTTCCTCTCTCTCTCTCTCTCTCTCTTCACGCTTTCCCCTAGACGGACGTAGCCACTGGGCTCCTGGTGACAAAAGACGCTGGATCTTGCTCCAAAGAGCTTCTATAGCATCCTGTATTGTTTCTTGTACCAGGTACACCGTGCCAGAAAGTAGATATATCTTTGATGTGAGCATTTATATGCTCATAATGGAGATTTTGTTGCCTACATTCGTCCAATAAAACAGTCATCTGGCTATCACAATCTAATACACACAGTCACAACACTTCTGCTCAGTTTTGTTATGCACTGCAACAGCAAACCTCCAAGTGTGCAGAAAGCTACACTTTACACACGATACGGACGAATGAAGGTAGTAGTATCGCTGATATTGATTTGTAACATACTTATTACAACGGGGAACTTATGTAGTGCCATGAAAACCGAGAATAACTAAAAACTTAAACCACATTTGTCTTTCCTTAGTTTCCTAAGGAACTTGGGTGGTATGGAACGGTAAATTACAGGGCAGTATATTTACGACTCTCTTGTAACCTAAAGGCTTGTATATCTGCTAAACAACACGATTTTTCTTCACTAAACTTCCAGTCAAAGCGGTGAGTGTGCAACATAGGAAACTTGTCTGGCATGTAGTTCCTTACCAAATAAGCCACCACTATTATGCTCGAAGGTAAAACCACGCAGAAGTGATAATAGGACGTTAAAAGCACAAAACAGTTTCCCAAAACAGAAGAAACCAGATTCATCAGACTTGCTACATCTGAGCCACAAGTACTTATAATCTTCAAAACATTTCGTTTTCGAAGCAAAACTAATTACATTTACAAAAATAATCGCACATTAAAAAGTTGAGTAAAGTGCAAGTACATGCGAATCGTTAGACTCCATACAAAACTGTTACGGGACAAGGAAAGCGCCTATACCACTAAGAACGGACAGCAACAGAAATATAAGTTTCTCGTGCATAAAATATGTGTTTATGTTCTCTTGCCCTCAGTGCAGTTGTACGCATATTCGGAAGTTTTTCTTCAAGAATAAGTTGTATCATATGTCGCTGCACCAATGAGATTCGACTCTTTTTACATTTACTTCATGGTCATTCACGTTTCTTGATCATTTACTGGTTTTCTGAACACAAATATAAAATTTTTCTTTAATCAAATACAGAAATAATCAAACCTGATGATTGGCTGTCTAGCCGCTAGGGGCAGTAGTACTTGTAACGGTCGCTATTTTTACCCTTTTTGCCTTTTTCCATAATATTCTTAAGACATATGTAAAGTCCAGTGCTTATTTACTTATACATATTTTCTCTACTGTAACAAAATACATACCGTCTTGTCTCCGTAATGACACATGTAACGGTGTGATACCTCTACCTCTTATTTTGATACTAACAGCTTCATCATCGTCTGCTACAATTCTCTCTATTATCGATACTCAGTCTATACTTAGCCTTTACTCACCACTTTACGTAGTCAGTAATAAAATAATCTTTGTTGTTTTCTTGGCAATAATTATCTAATCAATGTAGTATGCCTTTCGTAGTGAAGTATTTTCCCTCATTTAAATTTAAAATACTGTCGTCTTTTGCCTTTCGTAGTGAAGTATTTTCCCTCATTTTAATTTAAAATACTGTCGTCTTTTTGTTAATAAGTGGAGTTGAAATAATTTCTTAAAAAAAGAGAAAAAACATTTTTGTGGAATCACTTGTAATTAGTTTTGAGATAATGAAATACGGGAGTGCTAGTTTAATCCATCTTTGCACGCAAGAAGTACGAAACTACGGAAATCCTTTACGATGAGCCTACATTGTACCCTAGCTCTAATGTAAGCAATCGGAATCCAAAGACGCCATACACTGTAAATTGGCCGTCACTTAACACTTCACTTCCTACCTGCCTTTTAGCCTTCTTCTCCAAATTCGACATGAGGGACAGTGCAGTTCAAATACGTCCGGCAGAGGTAAGAGATGGAACTTAACATTAAATGTTGCCTCTATGTTTCAGTACAGTTAAAAATTCTATGTGTTTTCTTTGAATTTTCAAGTCTAACTGAATCAGAATCTGTTCAGAGAAGACAAATTTACTTTTGAAAATGGTCTGTAACACTTTCTGTGCATTGTAGCCAAAGATTAAAGTGACGTAAGGCATGGGAACATTATGCAACGGTGTTTTAACTGAACTTTAATAGTATACTACACAAAAGAGAATGTATTTACTTTTAGAACTTTTAATTAATCATTCAACTGTTGCAGTAGCTATTTATTTACTGATAAACAAATTTTGTGAAGCTACAATAGTTCAAACTGGAAATGTTGTCTGACTATGTTTCAACTTACAGAGTTTAATGCAACCTGACATCAAAAACAAAGTGACCTACTCTATTACTTGGACAGTATTGGTAATTCAATGATCAGTATGTCAATTTAACAGAGCATTTTCCCTGACTGTAACTTATATGAGCTTTAGTTACTATATACTATTTACTTTCCAATATAGTACTGTAGATATTTAACTAGTTGTCTGAGAAGACTTCTGTCAATATTAAAACCCTAAACAGCTAATGTATTTTCATGTTTTATCTTAAATTGTGCAGTAATTTACCTCACATACATTACCATTAACTGTGCTTAATTGCTTTTACTGTGTGAGCTTTAAAATAATGGAAAGTTTTCTGAACTTAGTATGCAGGATAATTCACAGCAAATAAAACCAAATTAATTATTCTGACATAAAAAGGGAATTTATCAGTGCATTTTATTGATATGTATGGGTGAAGACCCCAGGATGTGAAACTTTTCTGTACTTTGTAAAGAACCTCTACTCAGTAAAATTCACATTTCTGTCTTGTACTGTGAAGTAATACCGGTTGTAGTTTCAGTATTCTAAAAAGTAATCCGCTTAATAAATAAACAACAGCAAATGGTTATATCCGACAGTTATTGTAAGTAAACAATTACGAAGTTTTGCAAAACCTCATTTTAAAATTTAGATCTTGCCTTTTTATGTCTCTGGTTGAATATTTTAGAGCTAATACATCAATCAGTTTGATACGTGGCTACTAGTGCTTTTGTTCATGTAAAGGATAAACTAATTACTCTAGCTACAAAAATTCCAAGCTTTCAAACTCCTATTGGTGCAAGTGAACTAAGAAGTTAGTTAGAGGCTGGCGAACGATATTTAGAGCAGAGAACCCATTCCTTAAATTCTGCTCTAGTTTTTTCACGTCTCTGTTCGTTAGCAAGCCATGTACTTATGACGATTCACATCGTTCTTCTTCGTAATCGTGAATAACACTTTATCCACATAATAATTATATTTAGCACTGCTCAGTTCTGTAACACTTTTAATAAAATCAGACTAAAATTTTCTCGCAGTTCTGCGTTTTAATTACGACCACCTGAACTAGTTGTCAAGCACCTTTCACCTTACTGCTACTACCCTCTCCCGTTCTTTGTTTTTCCATAGCAGCGTGCACACATAGTTTTGGCGCGGTCCACGTCATTAGTTATTCACTGTCAAGATATTATAATATCGATTATATTAGGGTGAAATTTTACATCAGTATTTTTAGTTTATATTCCTCAACATAGCATGACACAAATGAAGTTAATAGTTTTGTTCCAATAAAGCAACTGCATAATAATATAAATCTCTACATAGTCTATAAAAACTAAATAATTTCAAAGAAATTACTGTAACTCCCGAAAACTTCGATTTCACGTACTGTCAAAAAGTGTTTGCAGTCCAAGTCAGCATTTCTGTGCGAACCAGATTGTTTTCTATTGCAACACATCGGCGTCTCATTATCATATCTGGATGTGTAGTACTGTTCCGTAGGAAATTAACTGAACACCATAAATTTGTGTGGTCACCCAAGTTTACTTTATATGAATGTGCACGCTCAAATTCGTCCTTTTTGTAGTTGCGGTTAAGCATTATTTCAGTAAACTTGACTTTTTCATATTCAGCGTTCCTATAACGCTTGTTTTGCTAATTAATTTTCTCTTGGCTGTCTTTGAAATTTATTAATAACTGGTATTCTGCTGTGTCTGAAAACTGTACTGGCATTGTGCCATTTGAATCTCTATCTGTGCTGGTTGACAAATTTGCCATATTCGTTGTCAGATCATGAACTTTTTCTTTAATTGTGATCAAATGTTCTTTCTGTTCTTCAGAATGTAATATCAAAGTTTCCAATTGTTCGCAAATTTTTTTACCTTTGTGTTAAGATGCTCGTTCTGTTCTCTTATCTATGTAACTATCGCTCTTGGAACTACTGTGTTGATTTTAGCTATCTATTCGTCCTTGTTATTAAGCTGATTTGTTTTCAGTTTTCATGTTATCTTTGAAAGTCACGGAATTAGTTGCAAAACTGCTGATTATTGGTGGAAAGTAATTTGTAATTTCTTCCCTATCTCAACTGATAAATTTTGTATTTTCATTTTCTTTTTTTCCTGTGATGTTCTAATCTCTTGCTGCGATTTTTTAATTTCTTCCCTAAGTGGTTCATTTTCTACCGATGTTTTCCTATTCTGTGAGTTTCTATTTTCAACTTGTGTTTCTTTAAGCATCTGACGAATTGATTCTCGAGAACTTGTCGGATTCGCGCAGTGTGGTTCTGTATAATAGTTCACTGAAGGTAATGAGGTTTGTGTTCGTTCAAAAGTCACTTTCGTAAAACCTGATCCTGATGTGTGAAGTTTCGCACGATTCTGGCGACTTTGGTAAGCTTTCGCTAGACTGTGGCGAATTATCGCCAATGACTCAACTTCGGAATTTGGGTACATATTACCTATAGTTTGTTTTGTTTCATTATTTTTCGGTAAACTGGTTATTAACTGTGGATCTGTGCTATTTCCAAAAATCCAATGTTAACTATTGGCATCTGGTAATTGCTCAAGGTGGTTTACCTCATCCTGAATCGACTGGTTATTTTGCAACATCCTTTGTTGTCTTGTGCTGCTACGAACTTTCATGTCGTTCATCGTTGTACCAAACATGACGAATCACTATTTCTTGGAGAAACGAAACTGCTACAATGACCAAAAAAACCACGTAAAAACTGTACTATCATGCACGAAAATATTCAACAATGAAGGAAATCCATACAAAACTTGTTCTCTTATGCCGACAGTTCATGTAATAAAGTAATGAATAATGGTCACACGACACAAACTTCACAAACCGGTCACAAAATTTTAAATGCATTACCTGAAAAGAAGTACAGCACTAGTAAAATTAGTACAGTGGTATTTTATGCTTTCGAGAAACCCGGCAATATCTGTCTACGTACTACCAAAATAACGAACCAACTATCCTGGCAGGATAGCCACATGTACGCTTTCCATTATATTTGTTTTCGTATGCAAATTAGCCCAACTTTACCTCCCAATCTATAGAAGTATACATAATATCAGAACTATGTCCTCATAAACCGTTATCCAATTTAAACGCGTATGCTACCCTTTGACTAAACAGAACCTAATTTGAACTGAACTGTAATTGATCTGAATGTTACTTGTCTTACATTAAATGCGGAACTGAAGTAAAAAAATTACCTGGCCCTTACCGAAATTTCCGGTTACCTCGTGTACTGACACCATTTTTTCAAATTTATCGAAAGCACAACAGCAACAGCATGCAGGCAGCGGCTAAGTTAGCTTTCTGTTTCTAAATAAAATTTCCTACTGTTGCATATCACATGTGGGAATGTGTAATGATAAACAGTAGGGCGCAGAGAGTAATTATTCCTACATCTATATCTACGTGATTACTCTGCTATTCCCAATGAAGTTCCTGGCAGGGGGTTCAATGGACCACCTTCAAGCTGTCTCTCTACCGTTCCACTCTCGAACGGCGCGAGAAAAACGAGCACTTGCATTGTTCTGTGTGACTCATAATTGCTCTTATTTTATCATGATGATTATTTCTCCCTATGTAGGTGGGTGGCAACAGAATGTTTTCACAATCGGAGGAAAATACTGGTGATTGAAATTTCATGAGAAGATCCCGTCGCAACGAAAAACACCCTTGGTTTAGTGATTGCCACTACAATTCACATATCATGTCTATGACACTATCTCCCCGATTTCACGATAGTACAGAACGAGCTGCCCTTCTTTGAACTTTTCCGATATCATCCGTCAGTCCTACCTAATGCGGATCCCACACCGCGCAGCAATACTCCAGAATAGGGCGGACAATCGTGGTGTAAGCAGCCTCTTTAGTAGACCTGTTGCACCTTCTAAGTGCTCTGCCAATGAACCGCAGCCTTTGGTTTGCTCTACCCACAACATTATCTATAATCATTCCAGTTTACGTTGTTTGTAATTGTTATCCTTAAGCAATAAGTTGAATTTACAGTCTTCAGATTTGTGTGAGTTATCGCGTAATCGAAATTTAGCAGATTTCTTTTAGTACACATGTGAATAACTTTACACTTTCCTTTATCCAGGGTCAATTGCCACTTTTCGCACCATACAGTTTTCTTTTCTAAATAATTTTGCAATTCGTTTTGGTCATCTGATGACTTCAGAAGACGGTAAATGACAGCATCATCTGCAAACAATCTAAGACGGCTACTCAGATTGTCTTCTACGTCGTTAATATAGATCAGGAGCAATAGAGGGCCCATAAGACTTCCATGGGGAATGCCGGATATTAGTTCTATTTTACTCGATGCCTTTCTGTCTATTGCTCCGAACTGTGACCTTTCCGACAGGAAATCACCAATCCAGTCTCACAATTGAGGTGATATTCCATAATCACGCAGTTTGGTTAGAAGACGCTTTTGAGGAACGGTGTCCAAAGCCTGCTGGAAATCTAAAAACACAGAATAAATTTGTATCCCCCAATTGATAGTACTCATTACTTCATGAGTATAAAGAGCTGGTTGGGTTTCACAAGAACGATATTTTCTGAATCCGTTCTATGTGTCAATAAACCGTTTTCATCAAGGTACTTCAGAGTGTTCAAACACAGTACATGCTCCAAAACCCTACTGCAAATTGACATTAGCGATATGGGCCTGTAATTCAGTGGATTACTCCTACTTCCCTTTTTGGGTATTGGTGTGACTTGAGCAGTTTTCCAGTCTTTAGGTACGGATTTCTCCGTGAGCGAGTGGTTGTATATAATTGCTAAATGTGGAGCTATTGTGTCAGCATACTCTGGAAGGAACCTGACTGGTATACAATGAGGACCGCAAGCCTTGCCTTTATTAAGTGATGTAAGCTGCTTTGCTACACCGAGGACATCTACTTCCATGTTTCTCATCTTGATTGGAATTCAGGAATATTTAATTCGTCTTCTTTGGTGAAGGAGTTTCGGAAAACCATGTTTAATAACTCTGTTTTTGTGGCACCGTCATCTGTGACTTTACCGTTGTTATCGCGCTGAAAGGTATTGACTGCGTCTTGCCATTGGTGTGCTTTATGTATGACCAGAATTTCTTTGAGTTTTCTGCCAGATTCCGAGACAGGGTTTCGTTGCGGAAATTATTCAAAGCATCTCCCTTTGAAGTAGGTGCTATATTTCGAACTTCTGCAAAACTTTGCAGTCTTGGGGATTTTGCGTTCTTTAAATTTGGCATGCTTTTATCGTCGCTTCCGCAACAGCCATCTGACCCGTTTTGTGTGTCATGGGGAATCAGTACCATCACTTATTCATTTCTGTGGTGTATATCTCTCAATTGCTGTCGATACTCTCTCTTTGAAATCATTCCACATCTTTTCCACGCTTACATGATCAGATCGGAAGGAGTGAAGACTGCCTCTTAGAAAGGCGTTGAGAGCATTTTTATCAGCTTTTTTAAATAGATATACTTCGCGTTTATTTTTTTTACAATATTCAGTCTAGCAGCAACTGCCTTTTGGTCGGTAATCCCTGTATTTGTCACGATACTCCATATTTGTCCAGGATTATTTATTGCTAACAGGTCAAGTATGCTCTCGCAACCATTTACGCTTCGAGTGGGCTCATGAACTAATTGTTCAAAATAATTTTCTGTGAAAGCATTCAGTACAATTTCGAATGACCTTTTTTGCCTGCCGCCGCCTTTAAACGTATAATTTTTCTAGTACATCGAGGGTAGATTGAGGTCACCACCGACTATAATTGTATGAGTGGGATACCTATTTCAAATAGGACTCCAGCTTTCTTTGAACTGTTCAGCAACTATATTGTCTGTGTCAGGGGTCGATAAAACGATCCAATTAATAGTGTAGTCCGATTGTCAAGTATAACCTCTACTCTTACTATTTCGCAGTAACTGTCTACTTCAATTTCACTACAGGATAATCTTATTTTGACAGCAATAAATAGTCCACTACCAACTGTATTTAGTCTATCCTTTCTGAACACTATTAGATTGTTTGAAAAAATTTCGACTGAACTTGTTTCCAGCTTTAGCCAGCTTTCTGTACCTATAATTATTTGAGCTTCAGTACTTTCTGTTAGGGCTTCGAGCTCTGGTTCTTTCCCAGCGTAGCTACGACAATTTGCAACTACAATACCGATCGTTTCTACAACCATCTTCCTATGTTTTACCTACACCCTTTTAGAAGGAAGCCCTTTCTGTGGTTTCCTGAGACCCTCTAACCTAAAAAACCGCCCAGTCCCTTTCACACAGCCCCCGGAACCAGTGTAGCTGCTTCGTGTGTGTAGTAGACTCCTGACCTATTAAGAAACCTATCACGCGATGGCGTCTGCACCAAAGGACCACAGTCGGTTCTGTCGATGCTGCTGCAGATGGCGAGCTACGCCTTAATATCGCAAGCAAGACTGGCAGTCTTTACCATTTCCGCTAGCCGCCCGAAAACAGAGAATCTCCTTCAACCCAAAGCGACACACGTCATTGGTGCCGACATGAGCCGCCACCTGCAGTTGGCTGCACCCTGTGCTCTTCATGGGGTGCGGAAGCACTCATTCCTTATCCAGAATGACTCCACCAGATATGCACACGGAGACACTGGCTTCCTTCCCCTCCTTGGGAGCCATTTTCCTAAAGGGCCCCATTACGCACCTAACGTTGGAGCTCCTAACTACCAGCAATCCCGCCCTCTGTGAATGCCCAGAACTTGTGGGTCGAGAAGCTTCCTCTGGAACAGGATGGACGACTGCATCTGGGACACGGACTTCGTCAGGCATAGATAACGCCCGAAACCTGTTCGTCAAACGAACTGGGTAGTACCTACGATTGGCCCTTTGTAAAGTCTTTCGATGCCTGCCAGAATTCGGACTGATCTCCCACTCGGCCACGGGTGAGGGGTCAAACTCAGTGCAAGCAGTACCCAGGGCGGCCACAGCAGTGGACAGATCGGGGGACATGTGGGACGCACTCGACGTCCCTCACATCCTCGTGTCAGAATCCGCCCCCCCCCCCCCGCCCCCCGCCCCCCACAGTGATGCCCCTTGCCAGTAGCCTCAAGCTGTCTGATGGAAGCTAACACAGCCTGGAGCTGTGAGTGAAGGGTCACCAACTCCGCTCGCATCTGTACACAGCAATCACAGTTCCTATCCATTACTGAAGTCACTCCTGTTGGAAGCTTGTAAAAATATGTAACAAACTAACGGTGTACTCGGGTTATTAGCAGGAGGAACTCGAGAAGTTCTCTCACTGATGGTGTGTCCGACACTGAGCTATACTAAGCAAAACCAACAAATGCCTGTACGATACGATGGTCGATATAAGGGTCGATAATAATGGCGGTACTGTACGCTACATTGTTACAAATGACTGAATAGGTTCATCTGCATGGGCAGTTAAGCTCCTGTTGTAACATTTTCCCTGTTAGACTCGTAAAGCTTCGATGATAAGGTGTTTTTTTCACCGGAATTTTTTTCACTTGAACTGTATACATGAGCTCAATGTTATAATGAATGTGATTCATTAGCTCCAGTTTATATGTGAACACATCAGTGAATTCACTGTTTAATGCATCCATTTGTTTCTTCTGATCAACCACAAATAATCTAACCTTACACTATTATCAGCACATCTGAAGCTAACAGACAGTCCAAATGTTAGCAAAACGAAAAGGAGTGATGTTTACAAATTTTAGACGTATCAAGACATGATTAACCTGGTACTACCAATAATATCTCAACCTAAAATAAACTCATTGGACAACACCTGAGCTGATAGTAACTGAATAATCTAGGTATTGTAAGCGTAGGCTTCCGCGGCCGTTGTCTTCTTCAATAAAATTCTTCAGGGTATCAGACCGCATCGTCATAATTTAAAATGCGCCAACGTTTCGGCCAGCGTTGCAGCTAGCCTTCATCAGGGCCTTACGTTAACTGCTGAATGAACACACTTGGTTCCTTAAATAGCTGCACGAGAAAACCGTGTCGTTACTTGATTGGCTGTAAAAGGAGGAGGAGGAGGGGTGAAAGGTATGCTTTATTGGTGTTTCCTTTATTATCTGTCATTGGCTGAAATAGCTGTTTTTTGAAGAGATGCAGAGACACGAGTGTTGTGCCGTATTCTTTGCGGTTGACGTCTCACATAAAAACGAACAAGGCGAGGAACATCTGTGTTAAAGCCAGTAAAGTATTGCTACGGGAAAGGATCCGCCACATCCGCATAAGTCTCGATGCTCACAACAGGAATTTGTGTGATCTGCACCTATTTCTAGCCGGAAAACTTCAGATGGAAGACTGGGATAAAGTCGACAGGTTAACCTTTCAGCAAGCATCAAGGACCAGCAATAGTATTACTAACCGCCAGATGAGAAAGTACGACAAACTACAACAGAAAGCCACGGACGAAACATTGACGCTGGATAGGCGACGGACAGTGGTCAACCTCTCCAGTCACACCTTGAGCGAAGCAACCACAGCAATTCTGGCCAAGGGGATGAATTTCGCAGTCGCACCTAAGCGAGTTCCAAAAGAAGATATCATAGAATCCGTAGAGGCTTCGGTACGTCATCTGCCACAGGCCGAGGCGGAGAAGATCCGGCAGGAAACGGTCAGAGTTCTGAATAAAGCAAAGCCACCGAAGCAAAACATCAACGCTGAGGAATACCATGCCATCAAGGAACTCAGGGACAACCCCCACTTAGTAGTGGTACAGGCAGACAAGGGCAACGCCACTGTAGTCTTGGACACAACTGATTACAACAAACGAATGGAAGATATTCTCGCAGAACCTATCTACAAGAAACTTCAGGGAGATCCGACGGCCAAGGTAATCAAAACGACGCAGGCACTGCTCAAGCACTCTAGAATCAACTTCGACAAGGCCAGAAGATTCATCCCGCAAGTGACACAGGCACCAAGGATATATGGTGTACCGAAGGTACACAAAACCGACTTCCCCTTAAGGCCCATAGTAAACAGTATAAATTCGCCGACCTACTACCTAGCGAAAGAACTGGCACCTAGGCTCCGACACCTAGTGCATCAAACCAAGTCCTACGTTAAGGATTCCACTCACTTCGTGTCTCTCCTAAAGGAAATGCGTGTTACGGACCAAGATCTGATGGTTAGTTTCGACGTCAAATCCCTATTCACGAATGTCCCAGTGTCAGATACTGTGAACATCCTAGAAGAACGCGTGGCACCTGATACATGTGAGCTTGTGCGCCACTGTCTGACGACCACCTATTTCAAGTGGAGAGGTCAATTTTATGAACAAACTGACGGTGTAGCTATGGGCTCACCCCTATCGCCTATCGCAGCAGAAATTTTCATGGAGGCATTTGAGGAAACAGCCCTCCAGTCCGCACCATTACGTCCAAATTGTTGGCTTCGCTATGTCGATGATACTTTCGTCATCTGGCCCCACGGGGAAGAGGAGTTACAGAACTTCCACAAGCACCTTAACCAACAGCATAGGAAAATTCAGTTTACAATGGAAACAGAGAAGAATGGGGTGCTGCCTTTTCTCGACGTGGAAGTTTATCGAAAACCTGATGGTAAACTTGGCCACAAAGTGTACAGGAAACCAACCAATACGGACAGGTACCTTCACGCCTCCTCCCACCATCACCCCACGTAGAAGAAGTCCGCCCTGCACACGCTAACGAAGAGAGCGTACAGGATAAGCGACGAAGAACATCTGAAGACAGAACTTGAACGCCTTAGGTCCATCTTCGGAACTAATGGCTATGGGAAGCAGATGATAGACAGCACCATGTCGACAAGGGAGAAGAGTAATAGGGAAGAGGAGAAGGAGGCACAGAGCATTGCGGTGTTACCATATGTACAAGGGGTCACCGAACGTATTGGCAAAATTCTACGAAAAGCCGACATCAAACCAATTTTCCGAAGCAGAAACAAAATATCAGACATGCTCGGTTCTAGAAAGGATGCAGTTGACAAACTACACACAGCTGGCGTGTATGAAATTGGTTGTGCGTGTGGATTAGTCTACATAGGTGAGACGGGACGTCCGATTATCACAAGGCTCTCGGAACATGAAAGATATATCCGCCTGAAACAACACACTAAGTCAGCAGTGGCGGAACACCGAGACGAGTGCGGGAAACCAATATTTTTTCAGGAAGCCCGCGTCCTGGCAAAACAGCCTCTCACTTTCAAAAGAAAGATTAGAGAGGCGATAGAAATAGCCAAGAGACCCGCCAACATGAATAGAGAGGACGGGTACAAGCTTCCGAGGTCTTGGCTGCCTGCAATAGCAGGGCTACGGAGCGGCGGCAGAGCCGTGGCGGCCCATGCAGACACGCGGAGAGCCGCAGTAGTGGTCGCGAGCACACAAAGCAATGGCACGCCGCAGCCGGCTTCTGGACAGCATGGAAACAGTGTGACGTCACAGCCATCACCTGTTCGCTATTCGTCCGTCTCCTCCAATGGGGTGGATTAATATAAAGACCAATAGAAAACAGCTATTTCAGCCAATGACAGATAATAAAGGAAACACCAATAAAGCATACCTTTCACCCCTCCTCCTCCTCCTTTTACAGCCAATCAAGTAACGACACGGTTTTCTCGTGCAGCTATTTAAGGAACCAAGTGTGTTCATTCAGCAGTTAACGTAAGGCCCTGATGAAGGCTAGCTGCAACGCTGGCCGAAACGTTGGCGCATTTTAAATTATGACGATGCGGTCTGATACCCTGAAGAATTTTATTGAAGAATCTAGGTATTGTCTTGAAAACATAATTTAATCTTCATCCATCATAACACACACATTCACGTGTAATTCGCTGTGACATAGACAGTATCAACACAGGCCACACACACTCACTACTCCGATTGGAACCAGCCTTACCTTAAAATACCTAAAATTATAACGAAACTACAAGTGTCTGTGTTGTGACTTGCTACATAAATAATAGTACGGTATGTTAATCAACTGATATATTTCACAATCCAAGTTCTTTACAAATGACACAAGCTTAGTACACCATCCGATAGAGCAAGCCAGAAGAACAATGCACTATAAAAGCCAAAAGCTTTGTACGTAGAGCACATCAATTGTACAGTACTGCAAGCGAAGACAGAAAGAGGCGTGAGCAGCTTGCGGCAGCCACAAAATAGACAGCTGCAGTGAAGCGCGGATTACGTGGCGCAAAGGGTCGTCTGCTTGGGCATCCTGCGTGGCAGTTTTGAAACAGTGCCTCTCTGGCAGCCGAGCGCCATGTTCGTAGTGGATGGAATAAGCAGGTAGGTCATAACTTCCACCAGCAGGTGGTGGTGACATTAAATATACTCGATGCCCACTAAACTTGGTGGTAGCCCAGATAGTGGATTACCACAGCCCTTCCCCCTTTGGGGGCGGTGAAGAACGGCGTTGCCTCTTATGGGCTTGTGCCTTACAGGAGGCCGAGGGGTGCACCAGACAAGTGCGACATCCATGGAAACTTTAGAGGGACATGAAGGCTTGACCAGCTCCCAGTAGGCCTTCACAGGGGTGTATGGGCGGAAGGAGCCTCCGTGACAGCTGCGTCTGGGTCGCAGCGATGTGGAGGAATGCGACGGAGGTACCGTCGACATTTGGCCATGATTGGACAGTCTAGATATGGAGAGAGATGAGTCAACACTTTGGGCAGCGTGTTTGGTTGAGGATAAGGAGGAAAGAAAGTCTCTGGAGCATGAATGGGAGAAAGAAAGAGATGGGGAAGCGCAGGAACGTCACGTGGTAGTGCCGTCAGGAGCTTCCTGGAATGTGATTGCGGAAAAAGTTGGCTGGAAAACCCACTACAGCCGAGTTAATTTTAATGATGGGTCAACGCTCTGTTAGCTGCATCCAAGGTGAACACATGGCCGCCCTTTGCTGCTGGATAACTAGCAAGATCCATTTTCCTCGGCGACTGACGCCCCTGAGCCCAACATTTTGGTGCTTGATGTGGAGTGTCGAGACACTGAGCGGCTGGCGCCAATGAAGCCAGCAGCAGATCGTGTAGGAAGGTACGTGGTTGGCAGTCATGGCTTACCCTTAGAAAAAGACTTAAAGAATTGTCTGTAAGTAAGTTATCGAAATTTTTTTCATCTGGATTTTGAAAGAGCAAAAACTCTCTCAGTTTCCCTGTTGGATTTGGTGTGGAAATGTGATGACCAGCTCTGATGAATGCCATTCTTCTACCACTAAACATGAAAAATCTGCGCACAGAACTGCAACCTATTATGTGACACATTCATGTTAGGGAGGCCCCCTATGGTGAAAAGTTCTATTGAGCACCTTAGTAATGGCCTCCACATTGATGGAATGGCAGTGAACTAAGTGGGGGAATCTAGAGTAAACCTCGTTGACAGTCACCCAGGTGCTGTCCTGAAAGGTGAGAGTGAAATCGAGGTGAATTCTCTCCCAAGGCTACGAGGGCGCCATCCAGGGCCAGAAGGACTGGCGAGGAGCTGCCTGGTGTGCTTCACAGTTATGATAATTCCAGACGAAGTGCTCAATATGTCTGTCAGTGTAGGTCAATAGATACAGCACCTGTGTATCATCTTGATGCAAGATACACCCCAATGGTCAGAGGGTAAGAGACGCAGGAAATTCGGCTGAAGGTGTTCCAGAAAGATTCGGCCTGTTGTTAATCAAACAACAACATACACACGAATGTGTCTATGACAGGGATGAAAATAATGCTGTAGGTGTTCGAGTTTCAACTATCACTCCAGTCTACCCCTCCCCACAGACTGCAGTGACTCAATTGCTGTAATGTTGTATCCTTGCCTAAGGCACCTGCAGCCTGGGATCCATTGATAGGATAATGGTCCAAAAATTGCTGGGCCTCATCTTCTATATGAAAAAAAGGACTTCGTCTTGACTTAGCGCCAGACTGAGGCGACAGAGCATCAGAATTTCAGACGAAATAGTGTTTTGAAATGTATCTCGCAGCCACATCTTCCGAAGAGATCATCCCTGGAGCCAGTGGGCCATTTGATCAAGCAGCTTAGCGGCCACACCAAACAGCGATATCAAAGCCTTATGATCAGTGGTTAAGTAGAACATGGTTCCGTAGCGAAAAACGTGGCGCTTTTTTATAGCAAATATTACCGTTTGCGCTACCTTCTAAATCTAGGTACGCGTCTTCCGGGTGGCATTGAGCAGTTTTGTAGCTTAAGCAATCGGCTATGAAAAGCTGTTGACGTTACGGTGCGTTAATACAGTGTTGAAGCCCTGTTCAGGAGTACCAGTGACCACCACCAAATGTATCTCTGCATTGGAAGCGACGATACAAGGCACGTAGAGTAAGGCCTGTTTGAGGGTCTGGAACGCCCATATACATTCCTTTGACAAAGGAAAAGAACGCATTTCTTCCGAACGTTATTCATCGGATGTGCAATCGCCACAGCTCCAGGAATAAAATTACCATAAAATGTAATTTTTCCAAACAAAGATTGTAGCTCCTTCAAGGTTTAGGGGAAAGGGAGTGCTGTGATGGCTTCTTCAGGGTTTGCAGTCCGCCTCGAGAGATGACTTCGCCGAGATATTCCGCTGACGGATTTGCCAAGAACACATTTGAGGACAGCGTCCTGTAGGTTGTGGAACAATTTCGAAAGGTTCTGTAAATGTTAGTCAGCAGTGACTCCTGTGGCAACAATGTAATCCAAATAATTAATGAATCTCAGAATATCCTGGAGCAATTGTTCGATTAACCGCTGAAAGAGGACTGTGTTACTGGCTATGCCAAAAACCACATGCTTAAATTTATAAAGGGCACGCGATGTGATCACAACCGATACCTTTTGTGTTTCTTGGGCAAGTGGCCACTGCAAATAAGCTTCGGCCACGTCCTGTTTTGGTAAATACTGTCCACCAGAGAATGTGGTGAAGAGTTCTTCTGTCTCTGGAATCACATAAAAGTTCAGACTGTGAGTTTAGGGTGACATTAAAACTATCATATCACTGACGTTTTCCAGCGGTTTTCCTCGCGATCACCAACGGCATTGCTTGCTTACTGACAGAATTGGTTCAATGACGTTGAGGTTTGTCAGTCTGTCCAGCTCGACTTTTGCTGGAAAGCGGAGCGCTACAGCTGTGGGCTGCGAACGGAGGAAACGAGAGTGCGCCGATTTCTTTAATTCGGTGTACGCTGTTAAGTACTTTGGTTTACCGAGGCCTCCAGGAAAAAATGTCAGGGCACTCATTAAAAATGTCGTCTAGCTCCTTGAAAGGCACTACCTACCGCCAACTGTAGAAGAGATCAGGGAACAGATAAAACGGCTTAAGAAGGACAGAAGCCCAATGCTGAAATAATTCAGGAGGGGGGTGAATACCTTGTCACAAGGGTTCACAAATTAATAGAGACCATTTAGAACACGGAAAACATTTCAGAAGACTGTAGGAATGCACTAATCTGTCCCATCCACAAGAAAAATTACGGAATGGCATGCGAAAACTACCGTGGTGTCACTCTGCTCAATATTTGTTATAAGATCTTCTCAAATTGTCTTCTACATTGAATCCAACCGTTGGCAGACACCATTATTGGAGAATATCAAGGACGATTTCATCACGGGAGATCTACTATGGACCAAATCTTTGTTCTACGTCAGATCATAGAAAACAGGTGGGAGTTTGGCCAAGAACTACACACGCTGTTTGTCGACTACAGAAAAGCATATGACTGCATTCATCGGGAAAGTATGCTGAGGTGTCTGGAAGAGTTCGGTTTTGCCAAGAAACTAGTAAGCCTCACGAAGGCCTGCCTGATGGATACTACAGCAAAGGTAAAAATTGGAAATAAGTTGTATGAAACATTCAAAATAAAAACTGGGCTAAGGCAGGGCGATGGACTATCACCTGTTCTTTTTCATCTCGCATTAGAGAAGGTAATGCGAGAGATGTCATCTAATGAACTCAC
Organism: Schistocerca serialis cubense; assembly: GCF_023864345.2. Taxonomy (NCBI): domain Eukaryota; kingdom Metazoa; phylum Arthropoda; class Insecta; order Orthoptera; family Acrididae; genus Schistocerca; species Schistocerca serialis. Next base: position 468,723,020 of record NC_064639.1, read on the forward strand.
GGGGGAGTCCAGACCGGGATGTGAACGACAAGTACCTCGGATATGTTGATGATATAGTGCTACTATTGGATCGCAAGAAGAATTGGGGGAAATGGCTGACATTCTGGAAACAACAGCGAGGAAAATTGGACTTCCCAATCAATCGTGAAGAGACGGAATACATGGTTCTACACCGTAGACATAATGAAACTCAAGAACCACTTCCACCCTTACAGGCAACTGAAGGTTCTTACCATCAAGTAAGGGAGTTGAAATATTTGGAGGCAGTACTCAGAGATGAACCATTCAGTAAAATGGACAAACAGGCAAGACTATAGGCAGGTAAACGCTGTTACCACAGCCTTAATGCTCTCCTCAAAACCAGAAGTTTGACGAGACATTACAAATTAAATATCTACAAAACACTCCCAGAGCCTGTAGTACTATACGGATGTGCCACCTGGGGTACAACCAAACAAAATCTGAACAGACCGAAGATATTTGAAAGGATAGTCCTTCGGAAGATTTTTGGACCAGTTAACGATAATGAGAGTGACAAATGGAGGATTCGTCACAATACAGAGTTGTATGATATTTACAAACAGTCGAACTTCATAGCTATAATGAAGACAAGACGACTCCAGTGGGCAGGGCATGTTGCTCGAATGCAGGACTACCGATGGCCGAAAACTGTACTCAACACCAAGCCAACAGGCAGAAGGCCCGTAGGAAGACTTAGAACTCGATGGAGTAACTGCATATCCAAAGACCTCCAGAGAGTGGTACTGCTGGAAGGATGGCAGAAAGGAGCCGAAGACAGGCTGAAGTGGAGGCAATCTCTCAAAGGGGGCCATGTCGGGCGCCATGTCTGTCCAAATACTGAATGGCGACCGGCGGCCTGGGAGACTTTGAACGCTTGAACCACTGTGAACATCTTTTCCAAGTTGGTATCGTCGAAGTGCAAAGATTTTTGAGGTATTTCCGTGTCTGGGACCTGTCGAATAATGCCACACCAAATCATAACCTCTACATACAATTTCTAAGTGGTGGGAGTAACGAGACGGCAATTTGAATTGAGTGCCTCTAGTTCAGATGTCCAGGCACGGTATCATTGGTCGGACTGTTTGCGTGCGACATTGATAGAAATCCACTCAACGGTATAACACGACAATGCAGATGAAAACAGGCATCTGAGAGAGCACATATTTCATCAAAATCACGTTGAACCGATTCAGTGCAAAGCCGCCGATATGACTGGAGCGAATTGCAAGACACAAAGAGCGATTCACCATTTGACTGTTTTGATGTCGCATGCTACGAATTTCTTTCCAGGGCCGACCTCTTCACGTCAGAGTAGCACTTTCAACCTACGTCCTCAATTATTTGATGATGTACTCCAATCTCTGTCTTCATTTACAGCTTTTACCATCTGCATCTTCCACTACTTTAAATGGTTCAAATGGCGCTGAGCGCTATGGGACTTAACATCTGAGGTCATCAGTCCCCTAGACGTAGAACTACTTAAACCTAACTAACTTAAGGACATCACACACAGCCATACCCGAGGCAGGATTCGAACCTGCGACCGTAGCGGTCACGCGGTTCCAGACTGAAGCGCCTAGAACCTCTCGACCACACCGGCCGGCCTTCCGCTAGTACCATGGAAGTTGTTCCCAGATGTCTTAACAGATGTCCTATAATCCTGTCCCTTCTACTCGTCAGTGTTTTCCATACATTCCTTTTCTCTCCTTTCATGAGCAGAACTTCGTTATTCGTAAACTTATCAGTCCATATAATTTTCAGTATTCGCCAGTAACACCACATCTCAAATGCTTCGATTCTCTTCTTTTCTGGTTTTCACACAATCCGTGTTTCACCACGATACAATGCTGTGCTTCTCATATGCATCCAAATATTCTGCCACATCGTAGCATGGTGTGAACGGCGGCGGATGTATAGCCGTCCTATGTAAAAACTATTTGCCCGAGATGGCCTCCTGGGTATTCCTGTTCTTCTAGCTGCTGTTGTAAGAACTGCTTATAAATAACATCCGTAGACAAGCCTGGGGGCGGTCGATGCTGTGCTGGGTCCATTTTCACACAATGTAGCGCAGTGTTCGACCACTATCTTCGTCACTATGTTGTGATTGGTTACATAAATAGTAGTACGGCCCATTAGTCGACTGATATACGACGATATGCCGATACCTGACGCCTCCGATTTTTTTGTGTGAAAACGGTTAAAGCCTTTTAAATAAAACAAATGTTATTGACATTCTACATCTTTATTCTAAAGGTATACATGTATATTTCTGAACACAGTCACCTTGGTGACGAAGACATTTCTCCCAACGAGAGATCAATTTGTTTATATCGTAACTGTAGAGCGTTTGACTTCGTTGACGGAGCCACAACCTCACCTCTGCTTCCATCACTTCACCACTATCAATTACGTCCTCGAAGGTGCTCTTTAAGTTCAGGAAATGGATGAAAATCGGATGGGGCCAAGTCGGGACCGTATGGGTGTTGATGGTTGACTGTGAATCCAAGGCGTCGGGGTGTTGTGTTGTCGCAATGCTCGTGTGTGGTACAGCATTGTCATACTGAACGAGAGGGTGCTCCACGAGGGGACTACTGCACGCTGTTTCTCATGCACAGACATAGTTACGTTACACACCGGCATGTTACATTCCTCAGTGAAAAGTGAGTGCAAAAGTCGGAGGCATTACTTTTCAGCACGATCTCATATTTCACTGCCCAAGTTCATCACCAATTGGTGAAGCATTACATTATTAGGAAAGGAGACAGTTGTCATAACGTAATATATTAAAATCAAAGAAAAAAAATCTTACAAAACTAGTTTCGGTTGTGTATTACAAACATCTTCAGATCTTGTAAGAGCTGATGAATACGAATTGAACGGTTTTAGTAGTGAACATCATGCAAAAACACCCATTCGCATTAAAAAGTAATCAGACTAAGGCCATACTGAAGTTAAAAGAACGATCATGTGCGGGTCAGGTCTTAACCCATAATCTTGCAATACGCAGTTAAAAAAGGGGGACAGGTACACTTTCATGAACAAAACTGCATCAATTATCCATTGCTAAAACCAGTAATACAGTGAAAAATCATATGCAACGGCTACAAGAATTAAGTACTGTTATCTACCGTAACATATGAAATAGCCATCGTTACATTACGTTTGTGACTCGTTGTTGATAGAAGTAAAGTGAAACCAGCTCACTTGAAATATTTTTTGCATCTGTCTCGTTTTCATTTGTCTGCCCCTTATGCACCGAACTTTGAGATGACAACAGTGGTTGGAAAGTGGAAGAAATGTTGAACAGAAAATGTAGATTTAAAATTTTATAGTTTGATGTCAGATTTTCTTTCCCTTGAGTGACTTCCGTCGGCATGAGATCCGTTCTTATAGGCGCCGCAGATATTCTTGCACGAGATGCAACGCCAGAGCCGTGATCGAGTCCATATCTTGTCTGGCGGAATAGAATCCGTATGCGGCACGAAAGGCAGGAAAGGTGGCACATTATTTACGAAACACAGACAACGCGTAATCCCCTTGGCAGGTCTACAGCTTCCATTAAGAACGTATTAACAGCTATTAGTAATGGCCACAGCTCTCAGAATGAAGCTGTCGGTGTTCCTTAGAGCGTTCACACCGGTATTTACGATTGGGCAGCTCACAGCTGCCAAGGCAATCTCCTTGCCAACTAGTTACCTGGACTGAATCAGTGCGGTAACAAAGGAGCGTTTCGTCACCGCGACTGTTCTTGTTCCACGTACTACCCCATCCTAGAAGATAATTGGATTTTAACGGTAACTGCCTTCACAATTACCACAAGAGCTATTGCTCTGTGATATATTCAAGATGGCGACAACAGACAGCAAGTTTATGGCTATTCAAGAAACTGACAAGCTGGGTGCAAGGGGCACGAACTCCTCTCTCTGTCATTCATCTGTCCTACCCGGCAGTAGCAGGGCAGTGTGCATTCTAGCCCAAATCACTGACATCAGCATTAACATTCCTGGAATTATGACGACATCACATCAGGACAGCTGCACCCAGCCCATGTCACTGCCTTGTGAAGGCCACCCTCACCCAACAGAAGGTGCCCTCCCCCACCACACCCCATCCCTCGACAAGCTACTTTCTGAGCCCCTGGGCATTTAAGGATGCTCCCTAATTAACTTGCACACATACTAAACAATTTACTACAAATCGTGGTGCCCAGTATAAACATGCCAATGGCGTTAGATTGTTGTGTGGACCTCATGATGCCCTTGGCCAGTCGTTGCAGAGCCCCAGGGCACCAATGACATACAAGCTCAGTCCCTCACCGTTTGTGCAATTGTAATTTCTATAGTTCACTTCTGTGTGCACTGCCATTCGCTATCTGCACATTGTAATGAGATAACCAGTATGAAACGCCAGCAGCGAGCAGTTGGGCAGAATAAGATGAATGTTATCATTAAGTATTTTGTTCATCCATCTCTACTTATTATATTATTATTATTATGTGTGTGTTTCATTATACTTAGATTTCATTATTGTCAGAGATAATGATCTATTGCTGGATTAGGACATTCAGGTGTTCCCTGATGTGCTATTGCCTGAACCAACATAGCAGCAGCAACAACACTCTCCACAGGATGTCTTCTCAGCCTGTCAGATGTGTTGTCATCCGACCATGCTGTGCAACAGCCACAGCTGGAACTCGAGTCTCAGCTAAGCACCAGCAGAATACTACTATCTGCCAATATGTACAGTTTCACAGCAAGTTCATCTAAATGTGTTAATGAGGCCTAGACCCCACAGTAACTTTAATATGGTAATTCAAATACAGCATATTCAGTGTCTTGGTACTAGACTGCAGTATTCGTGGTACAAGTGGCTTTTTATGTCTAGTGTGACAGAATTTGTGGAGAGGAAGATGATGAGTGCATACAGTCCAACACTACTCATATTAATGTCACTGTTTTATGGGTGAGGCATCAGTCATCAACACTTATGGAGTGGCAGTGCTTGAATTAAAATCTGAGGGACAGCTGTACACATAACAATCCTGTGTGGTGAATTTTAACAACCCGTACAATGCTTTACTGATCATGTGGCATAGAGCTGCATACAGTGACTTATTGACTATTTTTATGAGCACAGTGTAATGTAACTGAGTTAGAATGGTGTATGAATACCTGTTTCATGCAGCACCAAAAGATGCAACTGAAAACCCTATAAGCACAAAAAACTGTGGAAGCTGAATTTATTGAAGGAATGCCTATGCTTGTAACTGCAGCTATTGGTCTGATTACAGTTCAAGTGAAAGTCAAGACATAGAGTCAACAGTTGCTTGGACAACAGTGATAAAAAAGAAGGAAAACCTGAAAGATTGTGTGTGACAATGTATACTCTCAAATTTTTTTTCATAGTTATACCTACTTTTTTTATTTATTTATTTATTTATTTATTTAACCTGGCAAGATTATGGCCATCAGGCCCTCTCTTACATCTAACCAGGCATTCTACTTCTTTTACATTCATATGTTTTAGTAGGCATGTTAAACTACATCTAGTACAAAAAGTGAAATAAACAATTTGAAAGGTACACCTGGAAAAATACATACATATAGAGTTTATATTCTTAGGTCACAAGTACTGTTATAATTAGACATTATTGAAGAGACAGATTTTAGATAGGAGTGCTTGCAGCAGTGAGTATGAGGGAGACTCATGGTGAAGGGAGGAGAAGAATAGAGAGACATGATGAAACATAATTAAGGAAATATAAAGGAAAAGAAGATTGCGTGGCTAATATAGATGAAGGCATCTCAGGAGCAAGATAGGAGACGCTAGCTTTGCTATTTGACAGATGAGGAGATTGCCCTTGTACATTAATTTTGTGGAGAACTTTATGAGGATGATAGTAGGAAATGCTTCAACTTCTTCTTAAAAGCAGCAGGAGATCGAATTTTGCGCAAGGTAAGGGGCAGTTTGTTCCAGAGGCAGACAGCGGCAACTGAGAAGGAGTTTGCAAAAGTTTTTGTTTTGTGAGTGGGCACAGTTAGGATACCAAATAAGAGTGACCTCGTGTTTCGATTATGATGACATGAAAGGTTTTTAATCTCTGAAGCAAGGTACTGGGGTGCTTGCGCGACGAGGAGTCGGTGGAGTAGACATAGAGTGTGGTAGTCACGCAATTTGTCCGGCCGCAGCCACCCTAGCTCGGAGTATGAAGCACTAACATGATCATATCGGCGAATGTTGCAGGTGTAACGCACACAGGCATTCATGGTTAGCTCTAGCCGTCTTTTGTTTTCACTACTCATGCCTTGTTGAATCACATCACGATAGTGGAGGTTCAGTAGAACGAGTGCTTGCACGAGCTGGCGTTTCAAGTCCTGTGGAAACATGTTCCGAAACTTTTTGAGAGCATAGAGACAAGCAGACGTCTTTCGGCACACTGCGACTGTATTCTCCGCCCAGTTGAGATGCTCCTCCAAAGTTACACCCAAGTTCTTCACTGTTTTCTGATATGGTATTGGAGTACCGTCGAGCAGAATAGGAGGTAGCCGTTCGCGGAAATCTGAACTTATTAATTTCTGATGGGCTATTAAGATTACTTGCATCTTTTTTGCATTTAGTTTAAGCCCCAGGTTTTTCGCCCATGTCACTACTGAAGACAGATCATCATTCATCTGAGCGATTGCAGTGTTTACATCTTCAGGTCTGACGCTTAGGTAGAGCTGGAGGTCGTCGGCATAGAAATGATATTTACAGGAGGACAGAACCGACGAAATATCGTTGACATATAAAGAAAACAAAAGTGGTCCTAAGACTGATCCTTGTGGCACTCCCGAGGAAACATGTTTCCAGGAAGATTTTTCATTACGCAGACAACTCATTGCTGTCTGTCTTTTAAGTAGCTTTCAAACCATCTCATTGCACTATCAGAGAAATTAAGCTGTTGCATTTTTCTGAGCAATATGTCAAAGTTAACAGTGTCAAAAGCTTTGCTGAAGTCCAATAGCGTAAATATTGTTGCCTTTCGATTGTCGATGGCATATTTCAGGTCATCAGTTACTTTAATTAGAGCAGTGTTTGTGCTGTGATGTTTACGGAAACCGGATTGGAATTTGTCATATAGGCTGAATTCATGCAAGTGTTCAGTGATTTGGTCGTGAACAATATATTCAAGTGCTTTGCAAACAGCAGGCAGTATGCTAATTGGTCGGTAATCACTAGGCAGTTTCGGGTTTTCGATCTTAGGGATGCGTCGAATTAGGCTTCTTTTCCATGCAGTGGGATATATTCCGTTCACGAGGGAAAAATTAAATATGTCAGTTAAGACAGGTACTAAGATATCGGCAACATTCTTAATCACGGTTATACCGATACTGTCGTTGCCTATTGCATCAGAAGAGATTCTCATTATTGCTTTTCTTGCCGTATTTGTTGTTACATGTTTTAGATGGAAGGTATCGTTGTTAGTTATCCTGTTTGGGGATTCTTGTGGACGTAATTATCAGCTGTGCTGGTATTCAGAGGTGCAGAGAAGAATTCATTTAATTCGTTAGCTGACACATGAAAAGTAGTTTCTGATTTTGCCTTTCCGACCCCCAAGCTACGGAGATTCTTCCATAGAGTCGTGGGCGTCAGATCGCTGCATACAAGGGAGCGAGCGTGCCTGACTTTAGCATTGCGAATGCATTGTTTCGCTCTGTTCCGTAGCTTTCTATATTCTTCGAAACGCTCGGGTTTCGGATCTGCCTTGAAACGCCTGTGGGCAGCATCCCTATTAGTCATCATTTGACGTAAATCAGCTGTCAGCCATGGAGCAGGAGATTTTCTTACACGGATTGTGCGCACAAGTGCATGTTTGTCATAGAGGGCAGTGAGTTTATCACCAACTTCATTAATTTTGCCTTCGATTGTGGGTTTTCTGATTATTTGATGCCATGAGATTTCTGAGCAATCGGCTGTTAGAGCGCCAAGGTCAATACGTTTCATGTTCCTACAAGTTATGTAACGCGATTTGATCCTTGGGGGCTGCACAGAGTAGGCCAGGAATATTACATCATGTGCTGAGAGGCCAGGGGCCGATGTTTGACCAACATCTCTTACTTTGTCAATCTGTTTCGTTGCAGTTACGTCTATAAGAGTATGACAGTGCGCCGTATGGTGTGTAGGTTGTAATGGAAGAATGTTCATGCTATTGCAACTAAACAGTCTTCTTAGGTTTATTGCGGAGGGAGTGTCTCTTAGCAGGTCTATGTTCAAGTCACCCATTACGATGACATGTTCGTATTGACACTGAAGTGAATGTAATTCCGACTGGAAGGAACTCATTGAGCTTATTTTTGGCGGCTTGTACACGACGCCAATCAAGAATTTCCGACTTTGTATATTTATTTCAATGAACATGAATTCAGCCTGTTTTTCTTCAGCAGGATTTGACGTACATAAGACTTTTGCTTTGAGATCTGTTCGTATATACGCGCCGACCCCGCCACTTCGCTTTTTTGATCTGTCTGCCCTAAGAAATGTGTACCCTGGGAGATGAAAAGATGCAGAGGATATGTGTGGTTTCAACCACGTTTCGGATAAGAGGATTACGTGGTAGTTTAGTTGGTCGAAGAGGAGGCTAAGTTCTTCGTAATGCGCAGGTAAAGACTGGATGTTGCAGTGAGCTGCTAAAAGCTCTGACGCATTCCGCTGAGCAGCCTGGAGTAGGGTGGCAGACTGGTTTGTCCCTTTGTTAGGCACTACCTGTCGCGAGGGGCACTGGCCGCTGCTTCCGCCAAGTGACATAACACAGGGGTGTCCGAGATTTTGCGCGCCCTGTTTGTGACACCGCGAGTGCCGAAAGAAAGGCGACTGCTAAAGATTTCCTGAGGTTGCGGGAGTATAGAAAATGGATTAGTGGTATTTGGTGCAAGGAGAATATGACCAAAATAGTGACGGCTGTGTGTCACTGTGTATCCTCTGTCGTAAGAGGAGAAATTTAATTAGCGTATTTGAAACAGCTTAGGGTGGAAATAAGGGAAAAGGGAGTGATTTAAGAGGCCGATGCTGCCAGCAGAGAGAAGTAAGCTTAATAATTAATAGATTATCGTAGGAAGCTAGAATTAAATTGAAATTTACTAAAGTGATACTGGTAGTGATTATCGTAGGAAGCTACAATTAGATTGAAATTTGCTAAAGTGATACTGATAGTGATTTTTGTTATGAACAGCTTAAACCGAAGAGATGGGTGATTAATGAACTAAAGGAGAGACTAATAATTGCAATAGAACTATTTCAGAACGGAAGAGAATAAACTGAGAAAATGAAAAAAGTATTAGCAGTAACTAAAATTAAGTAATGGTTAGAGCTACAGACACAAAAAAATAGTGAAAAGTTAATACAGTTACAAAAACAATTAGTTGAAGGTACAAATATGGGTATAATTAAAAAATTAATAAAATTACAAGACTATATCTGAGTATTGGGGCTGTTACAATTGCAAATGGTGTTAAGTTTGCACTTTTGCCTCGAGTAGCTTCACTTAATACTATTCAGTTCTGCCATGTTTGTGACTGTCTTCTTTCCAGCTGCTGTCTTAATGATTACTCTGCCATCCTGAGTCCACACATTCTGAAGACCGAAATGGGATATGGCACTGTTTAAAATCTTTAGCCGTTCGTGTGTCAGATCTTCCCTTATTGTAAGCCCTGTCCTTGCTAACTTCTTCTTCTGGGTAAAGATCTCTGCCCTTTTTCGGTACGAGACAAATTTAATTATTATTGGACGAGGTTTGGTGGCACCTGGTAGTTTTCGTCCCACCCGATGGGTCCTGTCAATGTCTGCCTTGGTCACTTCAACGCCTAATTTTTCACGCGCAACCTGTATAAGTAGGTTGTCCGTGTCTTCTTCCTTATTTTCTACTACTCCAAACAGTCGTAGACTATTTCGCCTTTGGTACTGTTCTAGTTCGTCAGTTGCGGCAGATAATTTCACTTCCAACTCTCGTGCCTTTTTCTCGTATTCAGACACAGACTTTTTTAGTGCTGTAATTTCGGCAGTATTGGCCTCAACAGTTTCACGCACTTTGGCCAATACTGCTGCCGTTACAGTATCTGAAATAGTGCCTGCTATCAAATCGAGATTGTTTTTATCGCGAAGCGCAGCGTTTACCTCAGAGCGGACCAGCTCCGCTTTACCGGGAGCCGCGGCCGCACCTTCCGCCAAGAGCGGGCCCGCCGCACCTGCTGCTTCCCCGCTGCTGGACGCGCTGCTGTTCACTCTTCTGTTTACCATTTTCTCGAAGATACTGGCGGAGCACAGAAAAAAAATAGCACTACTGCACAGAACACTGTTGTTTTCACGATTTCCACTTGTACTAGGCAACACCACCTGCGAGAACACCTTCGAATTCAACTAAATTTCGCGAGCCGAACTTAACACGTGTTACACTGCAGCCGCCATGACATGTCTGTCAACAACAACATTTATACCGAACAAAGAGTGAGGGTCTCTTATGAATAATAAGCGATATAATAGAAATTAGCTTATAGTTTCTTGTCATTAATAATCTTTTCAAAGTTATTTACAATAAAGAATTGTTAGAAATAAAGATTACTCACGCATGCAGTGATGCATTTTATTAAGTGGGAGATACTTTCTACGACTGTAGGAATAGAATTAGAAGACACTGTGTGCATGCAGAAACAAAGTCATCTTCTGTCTCACTATAAGTATTAAAAAGAAACAAGCTGAATTTGGGGTACAAAGGAGGGAATTATTTGTGAAAAAGTTACTACAGGACAGAATGTAAATTTCCTACAAAACTGTTCTTTCTTCAACACCTGCAAATTCAAGATATTGATCTAAGATGTTAGAATCCAAGGTGACTGGCATAGGTAAAGGTTGTGAAGGAATGCAGCGAACTGGTTTTGTGAGACAATAGGGAGCAAGAGATGTTTATGCAGAAATGTTCCTTTTGATCCACTCCTACATTGAATTTAGATGCATCCAGATTTCAGCTGCAGCCATGAGGCACATTGCCACTATAAATCGCTTCAATGTTATCCTGAGTGCTGATAGCAGCAGCATCAGTGTCAGTGTGAAAGTTGATAGCAACTGATCTGTAATCTGTTGGACATGTTACTGAAAGGTAAGGTCAAAAAAAAGTCTCACAACTCTGACGAGAGATTTTTACAGTGTGAGAATGCTCATGATAATGTTTTTCCTACTTTTCAAGAAACCTCTATGATCGCAAAAGAGTACACTGCTAACGTATTCCTCGATTCTGAGTGCATCTGGAAGTTGTATATAAGTCTCTACTAGAACCAAGTACGATGTGCTTTTCGATTGCCAAGGATTCTGCAATGCAGACGATCGATTTATTACAAAGGAACGACCATTTCGTATCTTGGATTGAGCTCAAAGTAGTGTTATTGCTCCTGATGATTTCATTCTGTAGTTGTCAACATCCTGCTATGAGTTGGATGTAATTTCAGCAAAATGATTGATGAAGATTCACTGCCAGAACACTATGGACTCAGCTGGTGTGACATTGGAGATGGCGTTAAATGGTATATGTTTAATCATTTCAGCCAAGTAAAATATAATGCGTCTAACATTGAGGACGGGGGGTGCCCCTCACTCCCTATGTTGACAAATAAGAACCAGTGGCTACTGAATTAAATGTGAAACTGCTGGAAGTGGTTGTACGATAGTCACTTGTGACATCTCATATGATAAAATACAGCGATTATAGAAAAGCAGTGTTTCTTATGTTAAAATGCACGTAAATGAAATAAACCATACTGTCAATCACTGACATGCAATGCTTTTTTATGTGAAAATTGCATCTACAGTTATATCATAGCTTTCATGGACAACATTGCGATATAATGATAAGCATACTTTTATAAATGTTGTAATTGGAGTGCAGCACGAGAGAGAGAGAGAAGAGGACATGGACTAACAAATTTGGAATAAATACATATGTGGGCAATGCTAGGTACTCAGTTAGTATTAGTAATAATAATGGAGGAGAATTACTTTCTTTTGAGATTCTTCTTCTTCTTACGCCCATGAAAGGCTGTAGCTGATAATCACAGCCGGTATTTCATGCTAATCCTTTTTCTACAGAACATAGAATGATTATCGTTGAATTTATCCACTAATATGACGTAGAGGTTGTTTGCTTGTGAGCATCAGAACAGCCCTCAATCAGTGGTGGCTGTGGTGACAAATTGTTAATATAATACCTTGGTACTTTTGGAGGTATTTTGCACCCACTTTTTGAAAATATTGTAATCTAATCAGTTACTTTATATTAAAAAATTTTAAAAAATATTTACTATTTTTAATGAATTCTTCTATCTGATTAAATATTTGTTTTAATTTTTTCAGTTAAAGTTAACTCAGAAATGTAAGTCTCAGTAGAAAATGTCACTTTGTCCTATGTACATTGTATCAATATTTCCGGGATCACGGCCTTACATACGCATCAATATTTCTTTAAAAAGTGTGTAGAGAGTAAAAGCCAACAGCAGTGAATGGAATTTGCTTTTTTAATTATTTTGTAGTGGTAATAAAGTCGGTGATACACATTATTGGAAGTGAGTGGATATTGCTATGAGTGTGCTGAAACGTATTTTAAGGTTCTGGACCCCACTTACACATAAGAACCTCTTTAAAAGGTTGTTACTAATACAATTCAACACAATTAACAGTTTTCTTAAATTTTTTTTTTTTTGGCTGACTGTGCGTTATGGAAAATGGGTTGCTATTGCTAGGGTGAAGCAATGAAGTTTGCAGTAAATCGTTTAAACAGCACCACATGAAGATTGATTAGAGGAATCCTGCAATGCGTGGGGGAGGAGGGGGGAGGGGGAATTGATTAGAAGGTTATGTTCACTTACAAAAGACTACTACTTAACACAGGTCATCCAGTGTCTGCTGCAACACAGGAGGCTTTTGTAATTCTGCGTAAAAGGAATAGCCAATGGAGGATCTTGTAGAATGATCTCCCTCAAGGTAGCATCCCTTCTGTATAACATCTACACTAACGACCAAAAACCAATCAACCCTGGAATATGAACATTTATGTATGCGGATGAGACAACAACTGCAGTTCAAAGCACAATATTTGAGGAAATGGACACGAAGTTGACAGCAACCATCAAGGATCTCGGCAAATTTTATGATGATAACAACCTGAAGCCAAATCTCAGAATGACGCAGGTCTGTGCCTTTCATCTGAGAAACTGTAGCGCCAGGAGGAAGGTAAGTATTACCTGGAGTGGGCTACAAGTATGCCACTACGGTACTCCAAAATAAGTGGGAGTAAAGTTGAATCGTTGTCTCACTTTCAAAGATCATTGCCAAGATTCGAGGCTGAAAGTATCTGCTCGGAACAACGTCACATTTAATCTTACTGGCCCCATCTGTGGATCACAGACTTTCATGCTCCGTAGATCCATCCTGGCACTAGGCTTCACTGCAGCAGAATATGTAGGACCAGTCTGGCTCAACTCCACACACGCTGACCAGGTGGGACGTAGCGTTGAATAAGACTGGACGCATTGTGACTGGCTGCTTACGATCAAGACCTGTCACCAAAATCTATCAAATTATGAGCATAGTGACACCTTACACCCGCAGGAGAACAGCCGCAGAAACTGAGAGAAAGAAGAAGGAAACCGACCTCTGGCATCCACCGGATATGAAGCAGAAAGACGTAGGCTGAGGTCAAGAAGGAGTTTCATGCACACAACACCAGCAACTCGTCAAACAGAGCTATGGCAGGATTCATTAATTGAAAGGGACAGGAAGAACATCGAAGAGAAACCTACCACGGGCTTTATCTACCGTATGCAAAATGGAAGGCTCTAAACCGATTGAGGATACGAGCGTCAAGATGCAAGGCAAACGCCAGGAAATGAGGCTACGTCACTGAGGAGAAATTATGTGAGTGTGGCGACCTACGGGACACACGTCATCTCCTGGTCGCAGAAACCTGCCCGATCCTTGCACCACAGAAGATCTTTATGCAGCAAGTGATAAAAACATCAAAACCAGGGAATTCTGGAGCTTGCGGTCCATTTAATGGTAAACCATATGTGTCTCGCTCTATTATGTCATTACGTTCAGTATCTTGTATTACTGTACTGTACTTTAATTTTCCATGTTGCATTTGAGTTATTCTGTATATCTATGTCCTCAACACATCAAATAAGTAAATAAATACCACAAAAACTGATTATTTGGGAACAATTTCTCGTCCTAAAATGTTACGGATTAAATATCTGAACGTAAGAAAAGTTGTCATAATCTTCTCTTTCCTTCGATTGTATTATTCGGTTGCTTTTTTCTTCTTTTCTTTTTCTTTCACACTAAACACAGGCTGTTCGAAAACGGTTCGTTCAAATTAATACAGAAGGTAGAGAACATCACGAAACATGCATTGGGTTACAATACATACCGTCAATGACAGCACATTGTGATACTAGGGATGCTCTGCACAAGAGGTAATTTAGCATGCTATTTACAGCGGTGGCGTTAACAGAAAGTGCTCGAATGCCCCACAGTTGGCCTGTATGCACGTCGTACATCATTGGACCATTTTTTGTCATGCCTGGTCGAAGATTCCTGGCATGTCTGTAACAGAACCAACAGCGACGGCAGGTATAGCGACGGGCTCTTCTTCTGTTTCCATAAACAATTCATATCTAATCATAACATGTAAGCTTTCACGGCCAGCGTCTTCATTAGTTAAAACTTCCCTTCTAAATTGCATTGGTCCATATATAAAACTTCTTCTCCTTCCTGCCTACTGCCGGCAACATCCTCCGAGGTGAGTCGGCGACAGCATTTCACATCTGCCATCTCATATACCTCAAAGGAAAAAATCTAAACAGTTGACATTAGGTGATGTGGACGGCTAGGCTACAAGGCCACCTCAGCCGATCCATCGAATCCTGAATGAGGCTCTCCGATCATTCCTCACATCAATGCTGGACTGGGCGGTCGCCCCATCGTGCTGCATGTACATCCTTTGTCTAACGTTCAGAGGTACCTTCACGTGGGACAGCCAATCATCTGTACACAGAGCAGTTTTGAATGTCCTTACACATTCCGAGTCGGTGACACCGACACAATCGCCTATGTCAGCGCCACTATCACAAATACTCCCTAACATTAAGAGTTGTCTGCAAATACTATATGTTCCTCATGGAAACGTGCCTCTTTTGAGGTTCTGTGCCACCTGTATTAATTTGAATGAATAGATTCGAAACATCCTGTATTGTAAGAGAACGGCTCATCGTATGCTAATCCTGCCATCTGTAGCGGCCTTAGCAAACTTCTTCGTTTTCTTTTCGCTGTTATCTCCACGAATTTCCTCTAAGCAAATTTTATCCTTTATGTTTTCGCCAGTCGCTTGTTCGGGACAGACAGATTAAGGATCGTACGCACAAGAACAACGAAGACCAACGAACGACAACTAACCGCTTCGTTGTCCGAAATTTGCTTAGTATGTATGGGAGGCAAATTAAAGTCTACGAAGCGCTTGGGCTTGATTGCGAATGATTGCCGACTGTAACATCAAAGTGTTGGCGGTGAATTAGGCTAGGGATCCACCTCCTACTGTGGACGCCGGGTGGACTTTTCCTTCACTCAGTCGCGATTTTCTGTGTCTGAAGAGCCGGTATGTGGTATTCCGTCTAAACATACTGAAGTATTGAGTGGAATAGGTTGTTAACACGAAAGCTGATAGTTTTATCGCGAATGAGAATGTTTATGGTATCCTAAGAACTGCGATTTTAAAAACAAACTTAAAAGATTAGACGCTTGGAAAAAATAAGTGAGCTGTCAGAAAATAGCGTTCACGGTGCGAAAAAGAAAATAGAATGTTTGTGGATATGTTTTTACGGCAGGTGATATCAACAATTCGAAACTGCAGCTCTCAGTAGCAGGAAATAATGAAATAGCCCATATTTCAATACGGCTTCAGGGTCACATTAATTTTGTCCCACCACACTGCTTCCTACTTTTTAAAAGAGAGATCGTCCACCAGCGTCGTTTCTTCTTCTATTTCGTTTCCCACAGTGAGCTTATTGCAGTAAAATTAATGCTGCACAGGCGACGATTGCTAAATCATCTTCTTCCATAGTAATAATGGTCAGTGAAACTATTATTAAACGCTACCTTGTAACAATAACAAAACGAGACCAAACTCGACAAATTATCAGAGCGTTACGATTCCACATGGCTGAAACCCTTCGTCCCAACCCCTTGATTTCGTGAGGAAGACAGGCCGAACGCCAATGCGTTGACGACCAACCTTCGACCAAATCAACCGGCTGTCGTTCGTTTGCTTTCGTTGCGTTAGTGCATACCTGCCTTTTGTTGTCCAGACTCGTCATGGCTGCGGCCATGTCCCCTTATCTGGAATATGTGTTCTGTCTTCTCATATTTTTGAAAATGAAGGAAGAATTGTGACAATATTCAATTTCTTGTGGTTCAGTGGTCTGATGCAAGCCTTTCTATTGGACTCCACTTCGCCGACTTGCGCATCCCTAGCCTACCCCAGTTATGCAACAGGGGAAAGGGGTCCTACCTATCGCTACCGTGGACTGTGAACGACGTGTCGTTTCTGAAGAATCCTCACGTGGTAAGTTAATGCAACAAGATGATAAATTCAGGAATCTAGGAAGGAAAATAACCAGTAACATGACATTCAATAAACGAATAAACGATAATAATAATAACAATAAAATTTAATAAAGGAATAAAGAATGGAGTATTTTCTATGGTCCATCAAATAAATTATTAAGGAGAAGATTTATGAAATATTTTGTATGGAGTGTTCTCTTGTAAGGTATCGAAACATGGACGCTGCCACAGACATGGGAGAAATGTGAGCCGCGCGTGGCTCATGTTCTCGCCATCATGTATTTTACACCCTGTTTTTAATGTACTTCCACCTTACTACGTTAACTTAAATTACTACTGTCACTGAGTTGCATTTTTGCCTGACTGTGAGTGAGGCTACCAACGCGTATCAATATCTCTCGTAGTATCTCGTAGTATCTTTGCTCGACTGCTATTACTTCCCGGCCGTCTGTAGTAAACGAGTTCGGGTCGCGAGTTCGGGCTGCCAGTCAGTTGGAACGTGTCTGGAGCGCAGTCGGGGAGTTGCAATGCGGCACCAGTGCAGTCGGGTTGGAGAAGCAGAGAGGTCTGCGTCGACATGGCTCGCCCGACCATTGCCGCCATGCATCACCTGAGAAGGGCCTCGGTCTTGGTGGATCGTCGGTCGGTCGTCCTCCCGGACGACGCGTTTTGGCTCGCCGATCGTTCATGAATCGGCTGTGTGTGTGTGTGTGTGTGTGTGTGTGTGTGCATCGAATCCCTATTTGTCTTCGTGCGTGCTTAGTTACTGTTGGGTATCGTTCAAGTCTTCATGCAAATGTTTGTCAGGTTGTGTGTGTATTTGGCGTTATTTCCACTGACTACTATTTTAGATGTTGTCGGCATTCTGACGGTAGTCGGTCGGTTGCCGCAAACCAGGGAAGATATCTCCGTGCAGTGCAGTCGGCTGGGTCCGCTGGCGGTCCTTGCACAGTGTCAGAGCGTGTGTGGAGTAGTCCAATCGCTACGAGCTTCGTGATTCACCGACCCAGCACGTCGAAGTTGAGTAGTGGTATCAAGTACCCAAGCCACGCCCATTGATGTTGTGTGGTTCGTTTTGGTGGATCGCTGTTGGGCAGGTTTTCCTGTGAGCAACACCGAGTGTTTGTATTCTTGAAATATAGCCGCCATGCGATGGATTTAACTGTATTGGTTGACTACAATTCAAGTGCACCAGCGAAATTTTCTGCCTTGTGGCCGTTAGTATTCTGGCTACCTGCCCTTGCCACTAACGTAATTTCTGGCAGTGTCCTTTCCTCACCTGTTGTCGCTGTCCAACACGTTGTGAAGTTCTGACAGCTTAATATATATATATATATATATATATATATATATATATATATATATATATATATATATATATATATATGATTGTGGATAATGACGCCCGTAACATTTGGTGTTTGAATGTACCGTTTGGTGACAAGCAAGTCATTAGTTGGTTGGTCCGTGGCTATGCCTTGGTTAGGTTCTGACGGATCAAGTGTAGTTGGGCTCACCACCTGTCTCACCTAAGTGAACTAGGACAGACTGACCCGCTGGAGGCTTCTGAGTGCTGTTGTCTTTACTATCTTTCTCATCGGTGTTTAATTGTCTGTTTATAATCTATCATAGCCAAAGATATAAAAAAATTGTATAAGCAAGTTTGAATTCCGGCAAGTGTATATTTGCTGAAAGGTTATTGTTGTTGTGTTGTCTTTTCTTTTAGTCCGGTTTCAGTTACTTAAAACTTAAGGCTTATGGTTAATTTTTTTAATTTTGGAAAACAAATTGTGGGCCTTCAGCCTCAGAACCTTATCATTAAAATTACCTTCCAAGCTTAAAGATTGCGGCCTTCTGCCTTTGAAAGGTTATGGTAATTTATTTTAAAATCTTGAAAATTTTATTGTGGGCCTTTAGCCATTTGTATTGCATCTTGTTTATGTTTGTCTATCCACCCTTGCCTTGAGGCTTTCAGCCTAGCTGTGATAATATATTTTAACTATTTTATTGGCTATTTTAGTAGCATTTTTATCTTGTTGATTCTTAAGATTTCTTGTTCGGAGGCCTTCAGCCGTGAAAGAATTGCATTTTGAAACTCGTAGTTGTAAAGGTTCGGCTATATGCCGCTGTGGTTGTAAATGTGTTATTAAATTATAATAAATTACCATTTTAAGGTGAAACTGACCCCAACTAAATTTGGTCCTTTGCACAATCCTAATCACTTGTCCTGCCCAGTGGGTTTAGCGGGCGTTTCACTGGTAGCAGAGCGTGGTTGCGCTTGTGCTTACCAACCTAGTTGCAGTCAGTTTCATTCTTGTTTCTATTGTGTCTGTGGCATCGTATTGTTTGCCTTGTTATTGTTTCAGGTGTTACGATAATGGCAGTCAGACAGAGTCTGGGGATTGGTCTGCTAAGAAGTCCACTTTGTTTATGGGTTGGCAATAAGGCGCCAACCGACTGGGGCAGTGCTCCAGAATTCGTAGTACGTTTGCGCGCTGCCATGCTGCAGGCAGCCGGTTGACGTCTCGTCATCGGTGGTCGGAGAGACAGGACCGGCAATTCGGTTTCCTTTAAGGCTATTGAAGGCCTTGAAGACGCTATTTGTCTTCTAGAGGTAACCCAACCTGGTGATGGTCAGCTGGATTGAGTGCGGGCACTGATAGTACGTTCAGACATTACCTTCTGGTTTCAAGGTCCTGATAGCTCTTTGGTTGTCAGCCTCGAATAGACTCTTCAACTTTCGTCATCTTGAGAGGCTTGGCTCAGTGCCTTCTACTGTGTAAGGATGTCGGGTTGCCGGGGCATGTTTCCTCTGCATTGTTGAAGTCCGCGTGGGTATCTCGCTATTTTCGTTGCTGGCTTAGCAGTGGCTGTGAACTGGTCATCTTGCCGGTCTCTTCCCGGGCCACGGATATCGGGTAGCCAGTGGGCGTGTTTCCTTTGCAAGGGTGGGTCCGACTGAGGCTTTCGCTTGTGGCCTTTCTCGGCCACTGTCTTGTCCCTTTTTAGAAGCTGCTAGTTGGTGATTTCGGCATATCAACCCCTGGTTCTAGGCTGATGGGAGGGGGGGGGGGGGGGGGGGGGAGTTTGAGCCGTGCATGGCTCGTGTTCCCTCCGTCATGTATTTTACGAACTGTTTTTTACGTACTTCCACCTCACTACTGTCACTGAGTTGCTGTTTTGCCTGACCGTGAGCGGCACTAGCAACGCGTATCGATACATCCCCTCTCGTAGTATCTTTACTCGACTGCTATTAAGGTGAAACTGCACCCTAACTAAATTTGGCCCTTCCCACAATCCTAATCACCTGTCCTGCCCAGTGGGTTTAGCGGGCGTTTCAAAATGCTTATACACCATTGAGATGTGGACGTGTAGAATAGTGGAACGAGTAAAATGCACATGTAAAATAAGGAATGAGGTTGTATTGTAAAGAGTGGACAAGAAAAGGCAAATACAGTTAAGGCAACAGTTAAGACAGAGGAGGAAGAGAAATTTGCTAGGACACTATATAAGAATGGACTGCATGTTAAGGGATGCTGTACAGCGGATGATTGCTGGAAAGAGAAGCAGAAGAAGAGGAGGATACCACATGAGTTTCTCCAGTGGTGTAAAATGTTCAAGCAATTGGTTCAAATGGCTCTGAGCACTATGGGACTTAACATCTGTGGTCATCAGTCCCCTAGAACTTAGAACTACTTAAACCTAACTAACCTAAGGACATCACACACATCCACGCCCGAGTCAGGATTAGAACCTGCGACTGTAGCAGTCGCGCGGCTCCGGACTGAGCGCCTAGAACCGCTAGACCACCGCGGCCGGCCAATGTTCAAGCAACCAATAGCAATGTAGTGCGGTGATGTCTTCGACAACCTTCAACATAACGTCATTTTCAAGGCACAAATACTACGAGGGTGGATTCTTAAAGGAAATTTAAACCGTCGGAAGGTGGGGCTCCTCAAATCAAGATCGGAAAACACAGAGAGGCTTCAAAAATTTTTAACAGTGAATACTAATTACCAACGGACGAGCAACAATTATTGTATCCGTCCTTTGTTGTCTGACGTGGGAAAGAATCGTAACGGCACATGCAAATTTATCTCAACTGCACCCATAATAACACTACTCTAACAGAAAAGCACGCCAAAATCTGTGTCGTTATTTTTCATAAGATGACTGGTGCCAAGGCAATATTCTGCAATGGAAGATTTGCTCGACTGTTGTAAGCGAGTGTGACGCTTATATTCTACAGAATGGTCCTCCACGGTCCTGATGGTATGAGCAATGTATGACATGCCAAAACTGCATGAGACATCGTAAACAGCATTCTTCTGCAAACGAAGATTGCCCATTATCCTTTATAGTCCCTCCTTGTAAACGGGGCCTATGTTACAAGGTGGTCCAAAAACACTCTTCACTTTTTTTTTTGTGGAACGCGACGACCTTTTGGAAATGCTACATGTGTTAGGCAAAAAACCCGTGGACTTAGATGCCAACTCGTTGCTATCATCACTCACCCAATTCAGTGTTGGTCTACAGTACAATGCGTCTCTGATCTGTGTCCTTCTACATCCATTCTGGCGAAAGGTAACTTCGAGGTGATGTAAACCAGCTGATAGACTTTCAGTGTCTGTGATGAAGTGGTCTCTGTGGTCCAAAGGACAATGCATCCCTTCATGCTGAGTCAGATGGTGACAACTATGAACCTCATAATACAAATGAGTGTGAGTTTGCCTCCTATTGACGACATGTCCGGTCATACCATCAGCCTTCCTCCTGATCAAGAGAAAGGGATGAGAAGTCAGGCATCGTGATCCACCTCCATATCGAAACGAACTTTCGGTGGATTAGATTTAGATATTGTAAGCATCTGTATAAATTATTAATGTCATGGATCCAAACAACAAAAGTATCGTCAACATATCTTAAAAATCACACAAGTGTCAATACTACCGACTTTCGGGTACATTCCTAAAAATCTTCCGAAGATGACAACAGTTCTCCTTACCGCAGCTCTGTCTGTTCATAGAAGTGGTAACTCAATAAAAGTAAGCCGGTTTCAACACATAGAAATAGATGACTTAATTCGACATCACACACGACCTCACTTTATCGTAACGAATCAGAGGAACAGGAGAGAAGAGAAACACCACATCAAAACTTACGAAATCATCAGAGTGATTCAAACGCAATTCCCCTAACTGACGCGGGAAATCAACCGAGTTCCTAATGTAATATGGGCTCAACAGAACAGCAAGGTGTTTCGCTAAGCTGTATGTCAGAGCAGCAATGTTACAGAATTATTGTATGTTGCAGACAATAAACCTACGAGGAATCCCGTTCCTTGTCGATTTTCGGAAGACCTTGCAATCTAGGAGGGACTACGCAACAAGAGGTAAGACTCTTGTCAATTGTGACAAGGAAATTTTCTTCGGAAGGTTGTTAATCTTCATCCCAATGCTGTTTGTTGGGTCAGCGATGAGTCTGCGATATGCTGGTACAGATAGTAAAGATTCCATACTTTGAACAATATCGTGCGTGTCCAACACAGCCCTATCACTGCACTCATGTGGGGGAATATGACATCTGGGTACATCCAGAGTGAACGCAAAGCTGCTGTCTAAGCTGGTGTAATATTACTATCCAGTCAACGCACGACATGATTCTCTCTCCGCCTGATGGGGTTTTCCGCTGTCGAAATGTCAGCAGGCGTCTCCTGGCTGATTGCCTGTAAGTTATTTCAACAATAAGATGCCAGTTAATTGACAAGAAAATAATCATGGAAATCGGGGAGGACTAGGAAATACTGATTATGCGGTGATGGATCAGCCTCGTGGTCAGAACACATCATCATCATCATCATCATCATCATCATTATGTTTAAGAATATCTTGTAACTTGTGAAACTTCTGAAGATGATGAACTATGTTGCTTGCGGCCACACTCAAAAACACTGGTCAACGCCCCTCACATTTATAGGCACCAGAAGTATGAACAGACGCACTGCTCATCTAACAAGTTTGCAAGACATGACAGTCATGTGAGGGAGACACACAGATCTGTATAATTTACTACAAATTTTAATAGTCTTGATCGCAATATAATTAGATGGATCAACTAGATGGCAACTGGATTTTAATGACAAACAACCATCTTCAATTCATGGTTACACTGTAATTGGTACCCTGAAAAAGTGTTCGCCACAACAACATTATTATTAAGTGTATTGACAAGGAACCATTACTGACGATGTTGTTGTTGTTAATACTTTATGGTTAACTAATTAGTTCAGTATAAACTATAGTATAAGAAAGATCTAAAAGTGGTTGCCAAACAACCGGAATCGGTTATCATCTGAATGATACTCCATTGTACTACAACAAAATAGCAGTAAATTTACAATCATCCAAAAAGCTATTAACTGTGGTGAAATCTGGAAGTACACGTCTAGTACGAAATTTGCAACTGTAGAGGCACGTAACGAAGTAAAACATTTACCCATTTGTGAGAAAATCAGTGTGTGAATTTAGAATAGAAGCTAACGATTTGGAAAATCGCTATACTGATATGATTACTATAATTTGCTGGTGAAGTATACACGAAAACGATTATTCAAAGGCATTATGTCACATTATTTCTTGCCCACAAGAAATACATACTACTTGCACTGACTTAGTCACTGAAATCCTTCTTAATAACATTCTTTCGCATTCAGAATAATGGAACAAGCCTGGACTGGATAGGCCACATAAACAAGGGTATGTGCAGTAAAAGCCTCAAACACGAAGAATCAACTGCATACTTATTCACAAATACGCAATTTCTTTCGTTTATGTCTCGTGATTTCTCCAGTCGATTAGAGTGACAGAAGACGGCTTCAACATTTCCACTGATGCTAAAACTACCACACGATACTCCATTTTATCAAGGGGTTGCGGCTTTTGGTTTTGGCTCCTTCATACAGTGTCTCTTGCATTGCAAAGTGTAGCAGGACTCCGACATGCACCTGCAAACAAAGAAAGAATTAATTTATTTTTCTAGATGGTAAAACTTTATGACCACAGCTCGTACGTACTGCAATTTTGCTGTCCCCGAAACGATGCGGAACTGTATTCCCTGTATGAGAAGAAACATGAGACACGGAGATCGATGGAAAACTGTTATATTGATTTTATTGTTCAATTTTTACTCGTCAGTCTTCTTATGACTGGCTTATAACCTTTTCATCTCCAAGTAGCACTTACGACCTATGTTCTCAACTATCAGCTGGATGTATTCCAATCTCCGTCTTCCTCTACAGTTTTTACTCTCTAAAGCTCCTTCAGGTACTATGGAAGTTATTCCCTGATGTCTTAAAAGATGTCCTATCATCTTGTCACTCCTTCTTGTCAATGTTTTCCATAAATTACTTTCCTCACCGTTTATCCGGAGATCCCCCTCATTTCTTATTTTATCACTTCATCAAATTTTCACCATTCTTCTGTAGCGATACATCTCAAATGCTTCGATTCTTTTCTGTTCAGCTTTTCCCTCAGTCCGTGTATCGCTACCACGCAGTTCTTTGCGCTAGACGTACATTTTCAGAAACGTGTTCCTCAAATTAAGGCCTATATTTGATAATACTATACTTCTCTTGGCCAGGAGTGCCCTTTTTGCCAGAACTAGTCTGCTTTTTATGTACTCCTTAATCCGTCCGTCATGGGTACGTTGGAGAATTCCTCAACTTTGTGATCGCCAAATCTGATGCAATTTCCTCGTTATTCTCATTTCTGCTATTTCTAATTACTTTCGTCTTTCTACGATTTACTCTCATTCCATGCTCTGTACTCATTAGATTGTTCATTACATTCTGTGCATCCTGTAATTCTTCTTCACTTTGGCTGTGGATAGTAATGTCTACAGCAAATCTTATCAGTTTGAATTTTAATCCCACTTTGAACCTCCCTTTTATTTGCGTCACTGCTTCTTCGATGTATGGATTGAACAGAAGGGGCGAAGGATATATCCTTGTCTTACAACGTTTTACACCATTCTTGATCTCCCACTCTTATTGTATCCCGTTGGGTTTTGTACACATTGTATATCACCCTTTTTCCCTACAGCTCAACTTGCATCGTTTCACATAGTCGAACCACTTTTTTCAGGCCTACAAATCGTATGAAGGTCTCTTGATTTTTCTTCAGTCTTGCGTTCATTATCAACTGCAACGCCTATCCTAAAGCCAAACTGATCGTCATCTAACAGCTCCTCAATTTCCTTTGCCATTCTTCTGTATGTTATTCTTGTCAGCAACTTGGGAGCATGAGCTGATAATCTCATTGTGTGATGATTACCGCAACTATCGCCACTTGCCCTCTTCGGAATTGTGCGCAAGAATTTTTTTGAACGTCTGACAACATATGTCCAATCTCAAACATTCTACACATCAAAATGAGTATCCGTTTTGTTGCAACTTCAAACAACGAACTTAGAAATTCCAATGGAATATTATGTATCCCTTCTGCATAATCTGATCTATCCCGACAACGTTAAATGTAATGACTTTGCTTCCCTGTATTTCAGGAACGACTGCAGTCATTGACATGAAATGTTTACAGGGCATTAAACTGTATGTTCTGAGTCTACTGAACTACAATTACTGCATTTCAGTCACTGCTTTGGGAAATACAATTTTTTTAATTACACGGTAAAGATATGTGTACTTTTTTTATGTTATCCAAAATAATTTTAATTAAGCATAACATTATGTTCTTCTTTTAGTTCAGTAGACTCAGGATATGTATGTTATTACTCCCTAAAAATTTGAATACTCTACTCGAAGTGGTTTTGCGATATAGGGAAAAGGGGAACAGAAAATGTAAATTTTCAGGAACGGCTTCTAAAGTTTCAAAAGACTGTAACTCACTTAATATGTGCTTAATTTTTTATTTTTAGTCACTCAGAATCATCCTGCACCATACTGTATATCATCCTCTTCATCTTTTTTCAAGTTTTTTCTTATTTTCTTCTTTCTGAACTCCTTAGTGGCGAACTATGCTGCATACTCTGCTTCATCAATGCGAACCTTGTTCATCGTTCAAATTCTCTGATGCAGTTTTCTCTAGGATTAATTCCCATATGCATCACTGACCCCCACTTTAGTGTCTTGATTTCAACAAAAACCTTTTTTGGTAAGCGAATCCACATAAGATTATTGAATGACTCATTGGGATTTTGAGTCTGACTATGTAGACACTTCTTCAGAAACTCAGGATTTCCCAGGTCTCTGTAATATGTTTCGTGATATCCATGACTGCTGCTGGGATGGAATGTGTGAACTGTTTGCGTACTGGGCATTGCGACAATTGCACCATGATTCAGGTCCAGGAGGGCAAAGGTGGTGTACTGGTTTTTCAGCGGTTGACAGTTTGTGGACGAAGGTAGCCCATATACCCTGCTTCATTTTAAACAAATCCTCAATATTATTTCCAATGGCCATCCCATAATACTGCTGTAGTTCATCAATCGTTTTGTCTGTCAGCCTGACTCTTATGGCTTTACCATCAGAAAGTTTCTTGTCTCTCAAAGTTTGTTTCAACTTCCTCAGCCTGGTGCCCATCCTCTTCTATATATGACACACACATTCCAGTTTTGTGATAATCTTCTCACCATAAGGTTGAGCGGCTACTACACTGTTATATGCTTTGAGTCTCCATCAGCTAAGAACTTAGTGTAACACACTCCCCTTTCGTTCACAGATCGACTAAAAATTTGAATAGCTGCAGAGGCCTCCATACCACCACTTGTTCCTTCATAATTTATGTCACAGATACGCCCTTCTTCATTCCCTAATTTACACTTACAACAATGTTTATTTAAAATCTGGAAATCTATTACTTCCAGTATTCACATTGGTCACCGTAGCAACTGAATTCTTAGAACTGTAGCTGCAGCCGACCGTTGTGGCCGAGCGGTTCTAGGCGCTTCAGTCTGGAACCGCGCGACCGCTACGGTCGCAGGTTCGAATCCTGCCTCGGGCATGGATGTGTGTGATGTCCTTAGGTTAGTTAGGTTTAAGTAGTTCTAAGTTCTAGGGGACTGATGACCTCAGCTGTTAAGTCCCGTAGTGCTCAGAGCCATTTGAACCATTTTTTGTAGCTGCACTTCTGCCTAGTGTCATCAAAAGCTACTGGTACGTCAGTCATACCGTCATTTATTTCAACAGCTTCGTTTGCAGCACCTTTCATTGACTCACATGCAACAGATTCCACAGCAGGTCCAATAAATCCTGCATACTTGTAAATTTTACAAGGTGAGCATGGCATATTGATCATAGCACACATTGTTTCTGCAGCAGTGTGTCCTCTGACAATAGCTCTCAATCCATAAAACCACCTAACATTTACTTCAAAACAATTATTTTTACACTTATCAGAATTCCAAAACGAATCTGTATATTTACAACAGGCACAGTTAATGACAAGATTCCTGGCTAATCCATTTGATACCTCACTATGTTCATTTACAGTAACTGGCCCTCCGTATATTTTACAACACACACATTCACCTAACAACTTATTAGGATGTGTAAATCTATCAGAATATAAACTAACCTATCATTTACATCACTTTCGTTTTGAGAAAACTGTGTATCACAACGTTTTACTTTAATCTTCGAAGCACTAAAGGGTGTTTCTCTAGATTCTGACGAGTTTGCCTGTATTTCGTCTGTAACTTCACACGCCACATGTTGAACACAATGTTTCCCTTTATTCGAAAGTCCATTACCATGAAACCCACGTTTGTTAAAAACACTTCGTTTTGGCGTCATACTTTACTTTTTGAGAGATTTACCGATCTATTCGTCACTTTTCCTCGGTAAAACGTTAGCAATTCGACATACAACACGTGTTTACACTATGAAACGATACGATACTGTTTTTGACAGTGCTACCAATACAAAAACGTAATTTAATCTTTAAAACACAACAATCCAAAGCCTTATATATAAAAAGTTCTAATAAGAATTAATGCACGTAGAAACTTTAACATTTTCTACCAGTGTAGATTACATTTAAAAAAGTAAAATAAAATTATCCCCAAGTGATACAATGTGGGCTTTCACGGCCGGTGTTGTCTTCAGTTGAAACTTCCGGGCTGAGAGGCCGTGGTCGATGTATAAAATTTCTATCTGGCGTTTCGTCTCCATCTGCGGGAGACATCTTCTGAGGTCGTCCGGCTACTGCCACTGAGGCTAGAGATACTCTCGCATTTATAGAGCGCATAGAGGGCACCACGATTCGTCACGTGATGCCGACAGTATGCCTATCTTTGGAAAGCGTCATCATTCTCGATTAAGAGTAAACTCAATTTCCTGGATGTGTCGGTAATTAAACGGGTGGATGGGACGCTGGGCCACAAGGTATATAGAAAGAACGCTCACACGGATCGATACCTCCACAAGGAATCTAACCATCACCCTAAGCATAAAAGAGGTGTCGTTAAAACCTTGGTAGACAGAGCCAACAAAATCTGCGAGCCGGTTTACTTACAAGATGAACTGAATCACCTACAGTCAGCCTTCATCAAAAACGGATATACCAGTAAGGAAATTGATCGAGCCCTCCATCAGAGAAGTAAGAAGTCCAGAGCAACAACGGTCACTTACTGGAAAAGTTTTCCTACCGTTTATTAATAAGGTCACGGACCGTGTCGGGAAAGTTCTGACCAAGCATGGGATTGAAACAATCTTCGTACCCACCAAGAAGATTAAGGAATATTTAAGAACTGCAAAAGACGCCCGACATCCCCTAGCAACACCTGGGGTATACAAAATTCCATGCAATTGTGGACAAGTATACATTGGAACAACGAAAAGAAATGTAAACACCCGCTTAGCCGAACATAAAAGAAACTGTCGCTTAGGACACATCGAAAAATCGGCCGTAGCTGAGCATGTATTTCGAGATGGGAATCACGAAATTAAATTTAATGAGACAAGCGTTCTAGCACGAACATCCCATTACCATGCGCGCATGTATAGAGAAGCAATAGAAATTCACAAACACCATAACAATTTTAATGGAAAAGAGGAAGTTTTAAAGTTGGAAAAAATGTGGATGTCGACGTTGCGCCGGCAGAATGACAATCGATTACTCTTAATCGAGAATGATGACGCTTTCCAAAGATAGGCATACCGTCGGCATCATGTGACGAATGATGGTGCCCTCTATGCGCTCTATAAATGCAAGAGTACCTGGAGCCTCAGTGGAAGTAGCCGGACGACCTCAGAAGATGTCTCCCGCAGATGGAGACGAAACTTCAGGTAGAAATTTTATTAATCGACCACGGCCTCTCAGCCCGGAAGTTTCAACTGCAGACTCCCCAAGTGAGTTTATGATGTATGTATCATTTTATTCAGAAAATTGCAAATTTTGTGACAAAATAAAAATCCGAAAATGGGAAACATTTTTTTTTCGTTCTAACTCCCCTTAAGTCTTCCAGCACTCTTTCAAATTCTGATTCTAATACTGGATCCCCTATTTCTTCTATATCGGCTCTGTATTGCACTCTTAATGTTACCATCGCCCTTGCTTTTAATTTCACCGAACGCCGTTTTCAGTTTTCCTTATAGTGCGCCAATCCTCCAGTCAACCATTTATTTTTCCATTTCTTCACATTTTTTATGAAGCTACTTCGTCTTAGCTTCCCTGAACTTCATATTTATTTCATTCCTGAGGGACCTGTATTCTGTATACCTGAATTCCTGGCAGGCCGGAGTGGCCGAGCGGTTCTAGACGCTACAGTCTGGAACCGCGCGACCGCTACGGTCACAGGTTCGAATCCTGCCTCGGGCATGGATGTGTGTGATGGCCTTAGGTTAGTTAAGTTTAAGTAGTTCTAAGTTCTATGGGACTTATGACCACAGCAGTTGAGTCCCATAGTGCTCAGAGCCATTTTGAACCAGCCTGGATTCCTGAATTTCTCTTGACATTCCTGTACTTCCTTCTTTCATACATCAGCTGAAATATTTCTTCTATTACTCATGGTTTCTCCGCAGCTACATTCCTTGTGTCTATGTTTTTTCTTCAATTTCTGTGATTGCTTTTTTTAATAGTGGCCAATTCTTCTTCATCTAAACTACCTACTAAGCTTTTCGTTATTGCGGTATCTATAGCCTCAGAAAACTTTTCAAGGGTATGTCTTCATTCCTTAGTACTTCCATATCCCACCTCTTTGTGCACTGATTCTTCCTGCCCAGTCTTTTTAAGCTTTAGCCTACTCTTCATCATTATCAAATTGTGATCCGAGTCTACATCTTCTCTTGGGTACAACTTACAATCCAATATCTGATTTCAGAATCCCTTTCTGACCATTATGTAATCTAACTGAAATGCTCCCAGGTTTAACATTTCCATTCTAGTTTCTCTACCGCGTTCAGTCTTCTGACATTCATGCCTCGAGAAGTAGTACATGGTCAGAAGAGAGCCGCCTATAAGTCTGAAGGAATTATGAAGCTTAAACGGCGAGCAGCAGCTTCCATCAACGACAGAATGATGCATTTTGCTGGCGAATCGCACGAAACTGATTTCCCGTAAGACACAAAAGACGGAAGACCACAAAATTAAATAAGGATGCACAGAAGAGCACAGAGAAATCTACGATTATTCTATGTAAAACTGCCTCTTGATAAAGAACATACCTGAGAAACCAGTCGGAGCTTGGAAATTTTCGGTCTACGTAGACTTCGCCTCCCAGCTATTCGTAAGTCAGCAGAAACGACACGTGGTTCGGGTTACGCGTTAAAGTATAGGCCCCCTTTCTCCGATTTGTGGTAGGTTATGGACACTCAAGTCACAGATGTGGTGTCCACTCGAAAAAGTTACAGCCGGGCACTGAGCCACACGAAATCATCACCCGTGTAAACTCGCTCATCGGTCACTTGAAAAGTTCTCCGAAAGGTCGGCCACATCTACATCTACATCGACACTCTACAAACTACTGTGAAATGCTTGGAATAGGTATTTGCCATTGTAGCAGTTACTATAGTTTTTTTCCGTTCCATTAACGTATGAAACGCGAAAAGAATGGTTGCTGAAACGCCTCTGCGGGTACTATAAGTAGTCTATGGTTTTCGTCAGCGTCGCGAAGGGAGAGATACGTTGTGCGTTGTAGAACATTCCTAAATTCTTCACTTAAAGCTTGTTCTTGAAATTCTGTAAGTGGTACTTCATGATGAATAAATCTGCTGCTGTTGTACATTTATTTGGATAAACTCGTAAACACGGTCTCGGTTTCAGGACGTAAATCTTATCTTCAGGCGCTACAAGCAACAAGGAAAACTAAGAGGATTTGTTCACAAAAAGTTTACATTAAAAGGGACCGTACAAATGTGAACATCAGTTTATGCCTTGACTGCGTACGAGAAAGTTATGGCAGCTACGTAAAGAATCCAGCATATTTATCAAGTATCATGCGAGATGCCGTGCGCCTGAGGCATGAAAAGGGTCACTGAATCAACCAGTGCCACACAGGGTAGACAGAGCCTAACTGAAAAAAAAAACACGAATGTAACAGCAAATAAGCACATATTGCCGGCCTAATGTAACCAATGAATCAAATGCGAACGACAAGACAAGTTGCACGCAATTAAGAAATTAAAGTGAAGAAATAAAAGCTGCCTGGTACTTAAATGGTAAGCTGATTTTGAGGCTCACAAATTGGCATTTTTTGGTTTTTATGCCTTCATTGTAATTTTTGAGCCTATGCCACATGTCTAGCCGTTCTCAGATGGTTCTGAGGTTACATTAGGTTCTGAATGTGTGGTTATTTGCTGTTACATTCATGGTTTTTTTTCGGTTAGGCCCCGTTTATCCGGTTTGGTACTGGTTGATCCAGAGAACCTTTTCGTGCCTAACGCGTACAGGATTTCGACTGCAAGTTGGTAAATTTGCTGGATTTTTTTACATGACTGGTACGACTTTGTCATATGCAATCAAGGTGTCCACATTTGTATGGGCCCTTTTAATCTTAATTTTAACAATAACCCTTAGTTTTTCTTCCTTCTTGTAGCACCTGAAAATGGGATTTATATCCTGAAACCCGCGCCATGTGTACGATTTCACCCAAATAAAGGATCTGTCAAGTACAACAGGAGCGGATACAGCCATGAAGAAAAATTTTACCAACAATTGTGGATTACCCGCAAAATGTATATTGTTTGTGAACGTGGTCATCCACGGGGTAGTTCGCTTATGTCTCCAAGCGTCTGTCAGTGCAAGATTTTCAGCACCTCTCTGACGCTCTCCCATGGGTCAAACAAATCTGTGGTCATTCGTGATACTCCCACTTTCGTATGTCCGATGTTCTCTGATAGTTCTATTTGGTACAGGTCTCCCACGCTTGAACGATATTCTCGGATGGGTCGCACGACTATTGTAAGAAATCTACTTTGCAGACTGACTGCATCTCCTTGGTATTCTACCAATGAACCTGGTTCTGCCACCTGGTTTTCCTTTGATTGAGTCCATGTGATCTTCGCATTTCATATCCCTACAAATTGTTACACCCAGGTAGTTGTATGAGCTGACGATTTTCAACTGTAACTCAATAATAGTCGTAAGGTACGACATATTTTGGTTTTGTGAAATCAATGTTTTACATTTATGAACATTTAAAGCTAATTGCCAGTCTTTGCAGATCTTTTAAATCTTATGGAGAGATGAGCATTTGTGCAATGCTGCGTTGCGGGTAACTACATCATTTGATAAAAGTCTGAGATTAAGTTGATATTGTTCTAAGAGTTATTAAGAAGTAACTAAGCTGTATATGACTTCATATGCAATAGTAAGGAGAGGTCAGCTACAGAATGCTGTGGCTACTGTCATCATATGAAAGCGAGATTGGAGTAGAAATGATCAGTGAACACATTAACTTGTATTTCTTCAAGCGAATGAAGACATTACAAGTAATGCAGTAACAAATAGAGTCCAGGTATTACAACAGGAACTGCATCTACATCTACATCCTACTCTGCGAGCCACATAATGGTGTGTGCGGTAGGTACTTTCGGTACCACTATTGATCCCTCCAACACTGTTCCACTCGCGAACAGTGCGTGGGAAGAAAGATTGTCAGTAAGCCTCTATATTGGCTCTAATTTCTCAAATTCTCTCCTCGTGGTCAATTGGTGAGATATATGAGGGTGGAAAGTAATACGTTGTCTGACTCCTCCTGAAAAGCACAGTCCCAAATTTTCAGTAGAAAATCTCTCCATGATACACAACGTCTCTCTTGTAACGTTTGCCAGTGGAGTTTGTTTAGCATCTCCGTAACGCTCTTTAGCCAGCTAAACGATCCCATGACGAAACGGTCCGCTCTTCTTTGGATCTTCTCTATCTCCTACCTAATAGGGATCCCAGACAGATGAACAAAAGAATCGAGCGAACAAGTGCTTATAAGCCACTGCTTTCCTGGCTCTAAGCACTATGGGACTTAACTTCTGAGGACATCAGTCCCCTAGGCTTAGAACTAATTAAAACTAAATAACCTAAGGACACAACAAACATCCATGCCAGAGGCTGGATTGGAACCTGCGACCGTAGCAGCAGCGTGGTTTCGGGCTGAAGCGCCTAGAGCCGCTCGGCCACAGTGGCGGGCTAAGTAGCTAGCACTCTTCACATCCAACCCACAAGTAATTTAAATGTTTTTCCGAGCAGAGGTAATGAATGAACAGTTTTTAATATTTACTACAGTAACACGTTTCTGCCTTGTAGCTAAAATTTTCTGAGGAGAGGAAATCCTAAAAACAGTGGCCCCTTCACCCTGGGGTGGTAACAGCTTGACTACTTCCAGCAGGTGAGCCTTTCATGTTTTACGGTACAAAGCAGTCTGTATTAAGTCGAAATAAATTCTCTGGTGAGGGACTTCTAAGGACCGTCGCCACTGTCGATATGGGGGAGACGACAGCCTGCCGTCACTGATAGCGAGTGCGACGCTGACGCACGTCCGTCTTGTTTCCCATAAGCGAATTGTAGATTGCGTTTTAAGTTTCCTGAATAAAGGAACGCAGCGAAAATCTGATGCCACGCCGTTCGGTTACCAGCAGGCTCTCACTTCTTTCACGGGATGGGCCAGTCAGTTATTTTCAGACTTCTCAGGGGGGGGGGGGGGGGGGAGGCGGTTCGAAGCGTCGAACTCCACTCATGTCATTGGCTGACAGCTCGTTAAACGTCTAGACTGACTGATGCAAGTCCTTTTTTTCCCACTGAGATGCAAGGAAGAGTAGAAGAGCGAAGTTTTTCGATACTCGGCCAGTGGACTTCGATAGAGACGGACTCTGCCTTCACATTGTTCGCTCGCCCATGTAGTAATGTCACACATCTGGTGATCCGAAATGGGGTTGTTTTCAGCAAGAAATCATCCACACGGGTGTGGTGCTGACTGCCAACACAACAAAATTTGCCACGGTGGAAAAAGATGCACCAACAGTGATGGGTCCAACGACAACATTCGACACCAAGTCATCTTTCAGACAGGTCCTTTTCCTGCGTACAGTATTAGAATTGGTGTATCCGTGTGAGGAAGCACCAGAGCCAATGAACGTTGCAAGATTGGATTGGTTCTAAAAGTTGTGGTCAAACGCTTTCATTAATACGAAGTGTGACTTTCGCCTTAGCGAGCTGGCTTTGTGTATATCTCAAATTGGTACACTGCCAGTTCGGCACAGAAGCTATGGAGGAGGAATGAGCGCCTGTGTCTGTTTATTGGTGTTCTATCGTTGCACAATCCATCTTCCTTCCAACAATCCTCCTTGAATGAGAAAACAAGAAAAAGAGGGCAGTTCAGAACTCGCTCCAGCATAGTGTTTCGTAGTCTCATATGGTTTGATGTCTTATTGCCAACTCAAATTTCTGGGTAGGTAGTGCTGGAACCAAAGAAGGTTACCTGAGGGCGTCGTCCAGCCACCATTTTCGCATCCATTGTGGTCAGTTACCCACATCCAAGGCGTAGGCTGTAACATTAGGACATAGGGAGCCGGTGGGCATTCAGTTTCTGATAACTGGACAGGTAAGGTGTATAGGTCTCTGGCAAGCGCTTTCTTGAATTTTCGAACAAATGTCCGAGGTAGTTATGTGTCCTTTTTCAGTTTCGAATTACAATTTTTAGATTTTGCCAGGGGTCACGTTAGCTTTTCGACACTTGAGTGGTGTAAAATATACTTCATGTCGAGACGCGTGTGTAACCTCATACTTCCAATTAGTCTTCTGTGTGATCCACATCTTTGGCACTGTCGCCTTCAGCAAACTACGTGCTGCTTGGACTGTCTCCTACCACCTTGCAACTATTTTAAAACGAAAGATTATGTTATAAGCATCATAATATTCAATTCAGGGGCAAATCACTTAATTTTAATTAGCTCTCTTTGTGAATGAAATCATTGTTATTGTTCCCTCTCAACGACGCATGTGGCCCTTTGCTCTATGCTAGCACAATTCTCCACTGATTTTCTAATAACTTTCCTTGTGAACTATACTCCTTAGCCCATGATCCAGCCACGTACTGACCATTTCAAAGTCAATTTTGGTGCTTCAGTAGAGAACTGTTAGGAATTGTTTCAGGGGTACATCAACGGTTCACCTTTTTCTGTTTCGATCACTTTATTTCTGTTTTCTTTCCTATTGTCAGAATCGAGATAAGGTTTGCAGGTGAACCATGCTTGAGTACAAAGTATTGCAGATCCTGTCATCAGATTTTGTGTCCCAGCATCTGGTGCTTGGTAAAGTTCAGCAACTTAGTGGAACTCTACCTGCTGTACGTTTGAGAATGTGAATGATTCCATGTTTTTGAACACATGCATAATTAACGCTTCCTCACCATTGCGTATGGTTAAATGAATGAAAGTCTGTCTGTCTCAATTCACCATAATAAGAGAGTATTTATTTCATGAATATTTCTTTATGCGTAGAAAATTAATTTGTAACAGTTCAAACTAAGTGAAACCAGTTTAGATGCTAATTCATCCGAGTCACTTCTTTCGCATAATTTTCTTCCCGTAAGCAACTTAACTATTTGTTACGATGTTATGTATAGAACAAATGGCAGAAGGGATAACAAACTGCCACTTTCCAAGATGCTACTCCAGGCGGGTGTAAAATGAATGTGCGCAACGGAAAATACTGAACGCAGAAACAAAGATTTGGCCCTGTCTGACTACCCCCTGAAGCAGATCTTAGTCTCTCTTAAACATGTTATTATCTCCTTCTTCTTGCTCTTTAACAAATAAATTACAACATAAAGATAAATTAATGATCAAGGAAACTAGTAACTACAAAATAATAAATGCTGTTTCTGCTTCTACATTTATTAAAGATTAAAACCTCTTTATATATTAAAAATGATTATCTATCAATGTCCAATGGACATAAAGAGACACAGATGAATTTCCTAACAAATATTAGTGATCAACTGCCCAAATCTGCCCCTTTTTTATGGTTAAAAGATCTAATCTCAACAACGCAAGCTGACTGACATCATCTACGTAGCAGACAATAGAAGATACTACACTCCTGGAAATGGAAAAAAGAACACATTGACACCGGTGTGTCAGACCCACCATACTTGCTCCGGACACTGCAAGAGGGCTGTACAAGCAATGATCACACGCACGGCACAGCGGACACACCAGGAACCGCGGTGTTGGCCGTCGAATGGCGCTAGCTGCGCAGCATTTGTGCACCGCCGCCGTCAGTGTCAGCCAGTTTGCCGTGGCATACGGAGCTCCATCGCAGTCTTTAACATTGGTAGCATGCCGCGACAGCGTGGACGTGAACCGTATGTGCAGTTGACGGACTTTGAGCGAGGGCGTATAGTGGGCATGCGGGAGGCCGGGTGGACGTACCGCCGAATTGCTCAACACGTTGGGCGTGAGGTCTCCACAGTACATCGATGTTGTCGCCAGTGGTCAGCGGAAGGTGCACGTGCCCGTCGACCTGGGACCGGACCGCAGCGACGCACGGATGCACGCCAAGACCGTAGGATCCTACGCAGTGCCGTAGGGGACCGCACCGCCACTTCCCAGCAAATTAGGGACACTGTTGCTCCTGGGGTATCGGCGAGGACCATTCGCAACCGTCTCCATGAAGCTGGGCTACGGTCCCGCACACCGTTAGGCCGTCTTCCGCTCACGCCCCAACATCGTGCAGCCCGCCTCCAGTGGTGTCGCGACAGGCGTGAATGGAGGGACGAATGGAGACGTGTCGTCTTCAGCGATGAGAGTCGCTTCTGCCTTGGTGCCAATGATGGTCGTATGCGTGTTTGGCGCCGTGCAGGTGAGCGCCACAATCAGGACTGCATACGACCGAGGCACACAGGGCCAACACCCGGCATCATGGTGTGGGGAGCGATCTCCTACACTGGCCGTACACCACTGGTGATCGTCGAGGGGACACTGAATAGTGCACGGTACATCCAAACCGTCATCGAACCCATCGTTCTACCATTCCTAGACCGGCAAGGGAACTTGCTGTTCCAACAGGACAATGCACGTCCGCATGTATCCCGTGTCACCCAACGTGCTCTAGAAGGTGTAAGTCAACTACCCTGGCCAGCAAGATCTCCGGATCTGTCCCCCATTGAGCATGTTTGGGACTGGACGAAGCGTCGTCTCACGCGGTCTGCACGTCCAGCACGAACGCTGGTTCAACTGAGGCGCCAGGTGGAAATGGCATGGCAAGCCATTCCACAGGACTACATCCAGCATCTCTACGATCGTCTCCATGGGAGAATAGCAGCCTGCATTGCTGCGAAAGGTGGATATACACTGTACTAGTGCCGACATTGTGCATGCTCTGTTGCCTGTGTCTATGTGCCTGTGGTTCTGTCAGTGTGATCATGTGATGTATCTGACCCCAGGAATGTGTCAATAAAGTTTCCCCTTCCTGGGACAATGAATTCACGGTGTTCTTATTTCAATTTCCAGGAGTGTATTTTTCAAAGATGATCTACAGTGGCGTGCAACCTCAGTGGAAATAAAATGTACGTGATCACAGCCGTTTAGCTTTATAGCCCTAATAAGCTAAAGAAATCAGCAATGTCACGGTATGTGCTGTGCCCGGTGAGTCGGAGTGATGGTTCTCGTACACGTCTGCGACGCCGAAGAACTCCAGCCACAAAATATAAAAACAACTCATTCAGACACTAGGATGGCAGAAGACAGTCCTCAAACTAATATGATCTAATACTGTCATCTCCTCTCTGTGTCCTACAGACGAGAAACGAGAACTCCCAGCCACAAGGACGGAGTTCAGATAACGTCTCAACGTGAGTGTAGGCAGAAGAAGTGCTCCCAATCACTGAACTCTGTGTACTCAACGACGACTTCCTACCTGGAGGCGAAGTCCAGAGCCATACAAGTTCGCAACAGTACAGTGCCTAACCGTTCTAACTATAAAATCTCCTGAGAGCAAAGACAGCACGTCTGTCTGAGGCAACAAAGCTGATACTGAGTGACCGTCAGACACGGGTGCTCAAAACGGAAGACCTCTTTCTCTCCACCGCAGGCTTCCCAGCAAAGCTCGGTTCCCCTCCCTTGTAACTACAGAAGGCGAATCATATTCTCGAAACCACGGAATATTCTCCCTGTCTACAGATTCTTCCGAACGCCGACCAACTATATTTTAGTATTTTGTCGTCCAGCGCGGAAAGTTTGCGAGGAAATACCTATTCTTGTTAATTAGGAATTCATGCAATGGTACACTTCTCAGAGTAAAAAGCCTCAGAAACAACGCAGCCTGCGTGATTTCTGAGGTAACGCTTCCTCGTTCCTCTCTGCTGCATCCAAGATTTTCAGAGTTTCCGAAGTATTATCCGGTTATCCTTCCAGTCCCGCTACAGCACCGACCAGCCGCCGCTATATTGTGCTTCAGCGCTCAGGCGCCTCGACTGTCCAGCTAGGGATACTTCCTGTGTTAAGCAGGACCAACACTCCTGTGCGGGCTTTTCCACCCAGGGCATGAGTTATGCCGGCCGTTTCGCTTCCACTGGCGTTCCAACCTCTACTAGTATAGGCAATCATTCATTACACCATTTTGATAATAAACACACTCCATCACCTTTCATGCAATAAGCGTTAACAACTATTTACAAGGTGTACTTGTCAATGTCAGTCTTCTTTAAATATTCATATGTACGATGTACAAGCTCTTAAATTGTACCTAATTCCGGTTGTAAATCGCGGCAAGTATGTAGATGAGCGTTTGTAAGGTGCGAAATTATAACCACCTTCCAACTTAATGACGCCACTTCAACCAGTTGTTACATTCCTGTAATTATTCATGCAGATCAAAACCCAAGTTATCCATTACGTAATTAAATAATTTTTAATGATCATTTTTATTCTTTTTCTGGAGAAGCCTTTGGTTTCTAGGATAAATCTCTGGAGGATATGTATCTAAAGTGACTCTGGCGTATATAATGGAAACAGGGCGATATTAGACAGTTTTGGTCGCAAATATAATGAAATTAAAGCAAGATAGTACTCATATCGCCCATTTAGGTGTACACTTTAGACTCAGTGTGGGTACAGTAACCTTACATCATCATTGTCATCGAGGTGAGTACCTGGGGAGATGAAACTGGGTGTCGTCTGGTATACTACACGACCACGTCTTATTTAAATGATCAGTTATTTGGACAGCAGACGTTACATTCCTGACGTGTCAAGACGGGTGGCTGCTCCCTAATTTCGATGTCTGCAGGCCTATCTTAAAACAAAACCGTATGTTGTCCCTGCTGTCCTGTCCATCCTTGCCAGCGTGCAGCATGCTCACCAGGCCTCTCACCCATTGAAAACATGACGGCAAGCTACGACTGACCATCCGCGACGACTAACGAATTCTGGCACATAGTTGACGCAGCCATGAATGACGTACCCCCTCTTGTGGTCCAAGCTCATTCTGACCCGATACCTAGCCGGTTGTCAACGATAGTTACTGTCACAGGTGACAGCTATGTGTACTAAAGATCACATCCTGTGTGCCTCCACATCACCTACAAATTATATAATGCATTTTTAATATTATAGTATGCAGAAACGATGTATAAAATTTCGTCATTTTTTACCCTCCCTAATGTTGCAGTTTTAATGGTCAGTAGCGTAGGCGTGGAGAAAGCAGATGCCTAGTTGGGATTGACTGAAGAACTATTTGAGGACGTCCATTTCATCCAGGAAAATCAATTGGCTAAAAATAATAGTTTTGACCAATTCTTATCTATGATGTCTGGGACATTTAGCAGGTTGTGTTAATGGGAGATGCAGAAGAAAATCCTACGAAGAGTGGCGCATTTCGTCACGAATTCATTTACTAAGGACGAGAGCGTTACGCGGTTGCCGAAGGAACTCCAGTGATGCAGAGAAGGTGAGAAGCAGTAGTGGTAGCGTAAATATCCTTCGTAGCTTGTGAAATACAGATATGTACGTAAATGTAGAACTTAGCATCCTGATTAATAAGGAGGAGAATTGTCAAAGTCGTGCTGCATGGATGCTACGCCATCTCTTCTGGCGACCACCGCAGGCGCCCCGAAGGACATCTCAGCAAGAACAGCGGCGCAGCTTGGAGGACTTGAAGCTCAGCCACGGTGCGTTTCCTAACGTAATTCACCTCCAGCCTGCATGTAGGACGCGTGGCAGGTTAATAGTTGCGGAAGGCCAGTAAATCTCTGCACAAAGAGCAGCTGCTACGGAATAGAGTGACGTCGCTATTATTTACAGAGCGTGTTCCGCAGTAACTCACCAGGGCGCGGAAATTTGCATGAGAAGTATCGGGTTACACAGTGAACTAGCGTTGCGCTCGAGGTAATGGCTTCTGACCTTACCAGCAAAACAATTTTTTTACTCTTGTTCTCGGCTACATGTCGATACCAGATTCGCTGAAGGCTGAAGGTGACATACTGTTGAAACAACTCAGGTCACGCCTTCCTTCTGTGAGTTTCCATAAGGCGTTCGGTAAATCGTTTGCTGCACTGGATAGATGTTGGAGGAGATAAAAACGAAATATTTTATCGTGAATGGCGTATACTTGAAGAGTGCTAAAATAACGGTGAACGGAAATACAAAAGAGTAAGTTAATACCTATAAATACGTGGATTACACGGAATCTGCGAAGAAAAATCCAGAAGTACAACGGAAGTAAAAGATGCATTAACAGTTTTGGAAAAATGGCCTTAAAATTGTAAGTGACGATCAAAACGTTTGCACTCAAAGACCGTAGAGTGCAGAATCGGTAAGCTAATCAGGCAAAATCGCTGTAAGCCTTGGGGCAATCATCCCACCGATGGACCAGGTTGAAGATACCTGTTTGTTAAAACACAGTCTCCTGCTGCATGTGAAAGTTCGTAACTGGCTGCTGCACGCCCTCGTCCCACGGGGATCGTCGACTCTTGAAGCCCTTTTCTAAGGGTCCCAAGGCTTGAAATTCGCATGAGGAGAGAACTACAGGGCTGGTGCTCCAGAGTCTCCCACTTGAGTTGGAGATATTTCTGTGTTACGACATTTCCGATATGGGAACGTCCATTATCGTGAAGCAGCAACATTCCACAAGAGTGGTTTTGGTTAGACATGCTGCCCCATACTCTTTCTTCATTCTCCGATGAATGTCTATCGGTGTTTGTCCTTCGGGAGCCAAGAGAAGAATAACAGCACATTGGTCCTCTTTGAACGCATCTGGTAATAACGTCGCCATTATTTGGTTTCAGAAGAGAATTGGGAACAGGAGAGGCGATTCTGACACTGAGAATCGTTGTCTAAAAGCAATTACAGAAAAATAAAGCGACTTATATTGCCTCTGTAGACATGGAAAAGGCATTTGATAACGTTATCTGGCAAGAGATGTTCAGAGCGCTGAGGAAAAGTGGAATAAAGTACAAAGACGTCCTAGTGATACTCTGTTTCTATAAGAATGAGGTGGCAGTGATTAGGAACTGTCACCATGAACAAGAAGCAAATATTAGAAAAACTTACATCCAGGAAGCTGTAGACAAAGTTCGAGAAGCTACTGAGGTGGGGATCAAAATTAATGGGCAGAAGATAGACATGCTACGTTATGCAGATGATATTGCTATAGTCACGGAGACAAAAGAAGATCTAGAGGAAGTCTTCAGAACAATGGAAAAAATTCTATGCAATCGGTATGGAATGAAAATAAACAAGAAAATGACTGAAGTGTTGGTATGCAATACAGGGGCAGAATATGGACCTCTGAGAATGAGAATTGGAAGAGAGGAGCTGGAAGTGATAGAGGAATTTACTTACCTGGGAAGCAAAATCACAAGAGATGGTATAAGCCGCAAATAAATTGCGACCATAATACAAAAGGCCAAAATTGCATTTAATCGGAGAAGGAACTTACTCACCAGCAACAGCATCAGTCTGAAAATAAGGAAACATATCATGAAAGGTTTCGTTTGGAGTGTGGCCCTATACGGATGTGAAACTTGGGCAATTGGAAGAGAAGAGAGAAGACGGCTAGAGATGTGGTGCTATAGAGGGCTGATGAACATCAGCTGGAGAGATAAAGTAACAAATGAAGAGCTTAGAAGAGTACAGGAAACCAGATCTCTGTGGAGGCACATCCAAACAAGAAGAGACAAACTTGTAGGTCACATCCTACGACACAACATCATTGGGACAATAGCAGGAGGAGCTATTGAGGGAATGAATCGGCGGGGGCGACCAAGGATATCATACATGCAACAGATCATGAATGACGCTGGATGTAACACATAAGTGGAAATGAAGAGGAAGGAAGACAGGAGAGAGGAATGGCGCTCTGCTGCAAACCAACCTCAGGGTTGAACACTAAAAGAAGAAAGAAGTTCACGTTTTAGCGCAAGCACGACGGAAAGACACGAATGCCACACTAATTTCCTCCTTACGTATCGGGCCTTATATATCTTCATCGGAGTCGCATTTTGTTACGTATGTGCAGCAGTAACGCCCTCAAACGGAAATTTTTTGATCGCTCGGTGTACAATGTATAATATAATCCTAAACAAGCACACGGACGGGAACACCCCTCTAGTCTTCCTAATCGACTCAGTCTATGAGGCAGAGCATCCATAAGTCTCTTCAGGTATGCCACACTAATAAGAAGCCACGTATTGATGATCTCGTCGAGATATCAGATTTGGAGGACGTTGATAGCTTTGTTTCACCCACTGTTCCACATTTTCTGTGGGATTAAGATCGGTTGATTCAGTGGGCCAGCCGAGATGCTACAAGGAGCCTGAGTGTTTCTCAAACTAGGAACGTATGTGTACACCCGTGTGGACACAGCTGTCGTCAGGTTGGAAGAGGTGATGTATGCAGTACACAAATTACGAGATGTAGAAAAAGATTCGATGCTTCGTCACCGAGAACGCTAAAGTAAACCTCCTGGAACATGTTCCCTGTAACCCGAACAACTGAACAAGGGACACAATTCAAGTTGCTCAAAAAAACATCATACAATACACCGTCCGTATGCTGCAGGCCAAAGGCGTCTGTGGACCATCGGTACTCTCGATGCCTTGCATTGTTTGAGATGAAGCAAAACTGCGAACCGTCAACTACACTCGGCGTCTTATGTCACCTACGAGCAATTCTCTTCGCAAAGTCCGCTCAGAAACTAGTTGAATTGGACCAGCACTCACCATCAGAAGCATTTCTTACTGGGTCTGAAAGGCAGTCATCGAGAAGATCTGAAACTCA
The DNA here is from genome assembly GCF_023864345.2 of Schistocerca serialis cubense. Classification (NCBI taxonomy): domain Eukaryota; kingdom Metazoa; phylum Arthropoda; class Insecta; order Orthoptera; family Acrididae; genus Schistocerca; species Schistocerca serialis. Next base: position 468,766,404 of record NC_064639.1, read on the forward strand.
TGTACGATCCGTGTCGGTTCGGATACTTCCACGGCTGTGGTTTCCAACACCTCCAAGACCTTTACAGCTGAGTGCAATGAGATATCACCTACTCCCACCACCACAACCACCCCTCCCCCTTCGCCATCAAACACGCGATCATCAACATCAATATTTAACTAAAACCTAGAATAAAAAATAATTTTCTTTGAACAGTTTCATTTTTTAAATGACGGAACCTAAATGAGATTTATTTTGTGTGGGCACTTTATGAAACTACCAACTAAGGAGCCAATGAGATACTTAGTACTGATTGTATCTAACAATCTTGTTTTATAGAATGATGAAGCAATTCTCAGCTCATCGTGAGTGCTAGCTGTAACTCGTTCTTAGAAAAGCAAGCTAATTATTCACGCTGCAGGTAAATACTTGCAAAACATACTTCCACTGCACGAGTCCTCTCCTCAGCGATGCTTGCTCACCCACCACCTGAACCCTCCATTTAAAATCAAACAGGCGTTGAAAATACCGCTTCAACTGTAAGGGCCTTTCTTCTTTCAGTAGTTAAAAAACGACCGGTTTCGGGTTCTTGAATGTCCATCATCATATACAATTTTGTACTGTGGCCCCAAGCGCCGCGGTGGACAAGTACAAGACGCGGTGTATCAGCAGCTAGTGCAGAGCATGGAGTGGCTACTTGTTTTTTGCTGAAGATTTCATCCTACCGTTGTTGCTCCAGGCATGTACTAATCTTAATAATACAACAATGTGATGGGCTTAAAGCAATGTAGCAGCCATTAATGTTAATGTTTTCTTGTGCTCTAAGTTAGTTCGTTTATCTCAAGAGGAAAATGAACAGATCATGGCCCGTTTCGGTAACTACCTTTAATTCTGAGAAACGATTTGCATGAAATATTCAAGCATATGTAGTCTATATGCTTCAGTTTTACTGTCCTAGATGCATTGTACAAAATCCGAGTATGTATGTAGTGGTAGTCTATGTGAAGAAGATGATGTTCGTTTCACGAGCTGTAATCTCCACTGCATTGTATGTCCCGTTAATGGTAGTATCTAAAAGAAATGTAATTAATGTTAACTTATTCGGCCATATACGGACTGCATGAAACAACTTCCTGATTTTCGGCTTTTCCAGTATTTTCACACTCTTTCATTGTATTATTTCCTTCTTTCATCTGTCCATATAGTGATACCCTTTCTGACCTTTTCCTGAAAACTCCCGAGTTTCCTAATATTGTTTCGGAAAGTTCGCCCTTCTAGAATTTCTGCTTCCGTGGCCTTAATTTCTACTAAGCCCTTTTTCACTTCCCTGAACCAACTTCTTTCAGTTCTGGGATTTTTGACGAAATTATCGAGTATTCCAAGTTTATTCGAACTAAGTGACCATAAAACTAAGTTCTCCTTTTCCTGATAGAATCAGATAGTTTTTCAGTCTGAATGTAGATGCTTTAATTTACTTCTTCTCATCCACGTACTATCATTCGTTCTTGGGCCGAGTATTTTGCTTAGCACCTTACTTTCATTGTTTCAAACTTTTCAATTTCCACCTGTTTGTAGACGCCTAGACATTCAGCTACATAAAGGCTCTTCGGTTTTATGTCAGTGTTGTAGTGGTGGATTGTTCTCACTGTTCTTTCTTAATTAGTTCAAATGGCTCTGAGCACTATGGGACTTAACTACTGAGGTCATCAGTCCCCTAGAACTACTTAAACCTAACTAACCTAAGGACATCACACACATCCATGCCCGAGGCAGGATTCCAACCTGCGACCGTAGCGGTCGCGCGGTTCCAGACTGAAGCGCCTAGAACCGCTCGGCCACTCATTTGGACTTTCCAGTTATCACGAAGTTTCTCAATTTGTTGTTGTACGACACTGACAGGTCACTGCGTCTATAACAAACTGCGTATTACTCGCAGCGATGTATCGCAGTGTCAGAAGACAGGTCGTAGAACACTGGCTCCCAATCCGGTGATAATTACCCGTGGGGGGTAAAATATTACTGAGGTACAACATTTTCCCCTAAATACTCAGATTTATCCATCCCGTCGATTCTATCGTATCTTGTACTTCGGACCGGTTTTAATCTTCGTCATGAATTCTGTCTTCTCAAAAGATATTTGTAATCTAGCCTTTTCCGCCATCTCTTTCAATAGGTCGGTTTTTTTCAGTGTTGTATCACTGTCTTCGGAAAACATTACTGAATCAGCTGTAGAGTATTTCTGAATGGTGGCAATAGTAATGATCTTTTAAAGATAACGTATTTTCGTGATCGCAATACAATTGAACCTTTTTTATTTCACTTCAGTAATATTTTACCCCCACGGGTAATTATCACCGGATTGGGAACCAGTGTTCTACGGCCTGTCTTCTCACACTGCGTTACATCGATGCGAGTAATACGCAGTTTCTTATAGACGCAGTGACCTGTCAGTGTCGTGCAACAATAAATTGAGAAACTTCGTGATAACTGGAAAGTCCAAAACGATAGCTCCCTTCAGTGTCTCTGTCGCATCTACTAGTCTCAGTGTGCTAATAGCTTACTTGCAGTGACGTCACTGCTATGAGTTCATCATCGTCTGGAAGTCACATGACCGCCTAGTGCCAGTTCTGCACCGTCTGCAGCGCTTCTGAGCAACCAGTTTCCTCCTTTAAGTGGATGACCAATATTTTACCCGGCGAGCTTATGTGCTGTTTCACAGTAGTGAGGCATGAACGATAACTGTGCAAGCCGAGAGGAATATAAAAACAGAGCTAATCACAGAGGATATGGTATTGTAGCTCAACTGAGAATCGGAAACATGGCCAAGAAAATACAGAGTATGCTAAAGCAATGGCACTCGCACCAGCGAAGGATAAATATAGACTGCCCCCGATGCGTACTCTGAGAAAGAAGAAACGTCGATCGACCGCAGATCAGGTGGCGTAAACAGCTAGTTTGGGAACAGGATTTCAAAGAGACTTTTGTGTAAAAATAAGATGTCATTTATTGCAATGTGGACCTGGTAACTCATGGAGAAGCGATGGATGCTCAGTCTTTATGAGATGCTGAGGACGGAGAAGAACAGATCATGCCTCGTTTCCATGGCTGATAAACTTCTCTTAACCTGTATTGTAAGACGGTATCAGGGTAGATTTCCTTCTTTCTTCTTCTAATTTTTCAAGTATCGGAGGAACTTGTGGAGGAAAACTATCGTCCCCTCATGAAGAATTATAGATCGTAAACGAATTTCTTGGGTTATAAAAAAAACGGCGCCTGGGGTACAGTAGACGTGCTGAGAACGCCGGCAGGGGTGGCCGAGCGGTTCTAGGTGCTTCAGTCTGGAACCGCGCGACTGCTATGGTTGCAGTTTCGAATCCTGCCTCGGGAATGGATGTGTGTGATGTCATTAGGTTAGTTAGGTTTAAGTAGTTCTAAGTTCTAGGGGACTGATGACCTCAGATGTTAAGTCCCATAGAGCTCGGAGCCATTTGAATTTTTTTTTTTTTATGCTGATAATTGTTTCAACATCGTCAGCCAGCAGACAGCGTAGTCACATAGCTATCAGAGAGCCAACTGTGTATACCCTTTAACAACGAATGCTAGCAGCTACATGGCTCAGTGTGGTGCAAACGTGTGAAACAAGCAGGCAACCATGCTGCGGAGAAGAACTCGTGCTTCCTAAAGCGATTGGAGATAGTTTAAAAATGGTCAAATTGTGACCTTCCGAGTGGCAAGATGGTCCTTTCAGATAATTGCCACACAAGATGGACGTGGAGCTTCACTTGTGCAAAGATGCTGGTATCAGTGGTCGCGTGAAGATTCTCACATCCCTGGACGAGGTTTTGGACGTCCACGCAGCACAGACGCCCGTCAGTATCGTCGTATTGTAACGGCAACAGTGGCAGATCACACAGTTACCACAGCACAGACGAGAGGGCTTGTGAGCCCAGACGTGTAGACAGCAACTGTTACGAACGAGTTATTAGCAGTGGGACTTCGGGCATGCACACCGCTAGACCACGTTCCACTCACACCACTGCACTGATGTGCACGGCTGGACTGGTGCCGTCAGACTACCACTCGGAAGATGGATCCAGCGCCGTGGTCTTCAGCGATGAAAGCAGACTCTGTCTGCACGCAAGTCACGGTTGTTGGCGCGTATGACGTAGGCCAGGTGAGCGCTGCCTCGTAGAATGCATTCGTCCAAGACTCATTGGCCCCATACCAGGCCTTACGGTCTGGAGTGTGATAAGCTACAACTTTAGTTCACCTTTGATGTTTGTGAAGGAGACACTAACCAGCGCTCGGTAAGTGCAGACTGTTGTTACACCCGCTCCTATGCCATTCTTCCAAGATGAAGAGATAATGTTCACCCACACACTGACCATGAAACAAAACGTGCTCTGAAAGACGGGCGGCAGCTTCCCTGACCAGCACGATATCCGGACTTGTCTCTAATCGACCACATGTAAGATATGGTAGGACGAAAAGTGACTCGTGTATCCCGTCAGCCTGCAACTCTTACAGAACTGCATGAACAAGTCCAGCTGGAGTGGCATAACGTATCACAAAACAGTATTCGCCATCTGTACAATCGACTGGATGCCAGAGTCATCGCTTACATTTCCACCTGTGGAGACTCTTCCACGTACTTACATGGATGTTTCAGCACGGTTCGATACTTGGTACTTCAGAACCGCTTGTGCTATTGATCTGTAAATGCCCGCATCTCGTGGTCGTGCGGTAGCGTTCTCGCTTCCCACGCCCGGGTTCCCGGGTTCGATTCCCGGCGGGGTCAGGGATTTTCTCTGCCTCGTGATGGGGGACTGATGACCATAGACGTTAAGTCCCATAGTGCTCAGAGACATTTTGATCTGTAAATGTAACCATTCCATGTACTCCATATGGACTATTGTAAACATAAATGATGAGTGAACTGGAACCTCTAAAAGTGCTCATTCAGTGGATAACGGACAGCGTCTGTTCACCAAGTGGCTGCGGCTGCTACAGATATATACACATCAAAAAAAGTTTTGCATCATCCTGGTTCCCAGAACTCCTGGAGATAGACGTTGACTGTGGATATTGTATCACAGACACAGACTCTTTGACTGTTCAGAGATGTCACTAAACCCGCCTAAAGATGTAAACAACCATGCATGAGCAGCGCCGACCATTTCCAGTCATTCCACCAGGGAGGAGGTACACGGCTCGTGTTGCCTGTAGTTCAACCACGCCTAGACGGTCAATACCGCGGGTAGATCGCCTCCGCATTGTTACTTTGTGCCAGGAAGGGCTCTCAATAAAAGAAGTGTCCAGGCGTCTCGGAGTGAACAAAAGCGATGTTGTTCGGACATGGAGGAGACACAGAGAGGAACTGTCGATAACATGCCTCGCTCAGGCTGCCCAAGAGCTACTACTGCAGTCGATGACCGCTACCTACGGATTATGACTCGGAGGAATCCTGAAAGCAACGCCACCATCTTGAATAATGTTTTCCGTGCAGCCACAGAACGTCGTGTTACAACTCAAACTGTGCGCAATATGCTGCATGATGCGCAACTTCACTCCCGACGTCCATGGCGCGGTCCATCTTTGCAACCACGACAGCATGCAGCGTGGTACAGATGAGCCGAACGACATGCTGAATGGACCGCTCAGGATTGGCATCACATTCTCATCACTGATGAGTGTCGCATATGCCTTCAACCAGACAATCGTAGGAGACGTGTTTGGAGGCAACCAGGTGGGGGTGAACGCCTTGGAGGCACTGTCCAGCGAGTGCAGCAAGGCGGAGTTTCCCTGACGTGGCATTATGTGGGGCAGACGTACGCTGCTGGTGCTCATGGAAGGCACCTTAACGGCTGTACGATACGTGAATGGCATCCTCCGACCGACAGTGCACCCATATCGGTAGCATATTGGCGAGGCATTCGACTTCATGGACGACAGTTCGCGCGCCCATCGTGCACATCTTGCGAATGACTTCCTTCAGGATAACAACATCGACCGAATAGAAAGGCCAGCATGTTCTCCAGACATGAACTCTATAGAACATAGAGAGATTGAAAAGGGCTGTTTTTAAACGACGTGGCCCACCAACCACTCTGAGGGATGAACGTCGAAACGGCGTTGAAGAGTGGACAGTCTGGACCAACATTGCCTTGATGAACTTGTGGATAGTATGCCACGACGAATACAGGCATGCCTCAATGCAAGGGGACGTGCTACTGGGTACTAGAGGTACCGGTGTGTACAGCAGTCTGGACCACCACCTCTGAAGGTCTCACTGCATGGTGGTACAACATGCAATGTGTGGTTTTCATGAGCAACAAAAAGAACGGAAATGCTGTTTACGTTGATCTTTATTGCAATTTTCTGTACAGATTCCGGAGTTCTCGGAATCTAGGTGATGCAAAACATTTTTAGATGTTTATATCTTGATGTGAATGTATGCTTTCCCGGCGTATACAGCTGGCGAAGAGTTCTCGGGCTTCCAGCCGGGTGGCGGTGTCTTCAAACTGCGACGTTTCGACGAGTGACATACTCATCATCTTCTGGCGAAGATGATGAGTATCTTAAAAATCAAGTCTTTAACAATTGTGAGCTCCAACAGAGATCACCACAACCTCCTTAAATTTGAAAAATTCCTGGTGAAATAACAGAAAAATATCCACTACCCCAGTCTCCAGTAAAAATAATGGACTTTTCTGTCATTGGATTCTGGGGAACAGGAACATAATGAGGCGAGGAGAGTCGGAGCTTCTCGAAACCTCTCCGCAAACACTATATTGGCTCACATATCGCAAATATGTTTGTCACGATAGATAAACTGTAACAAACTACGGATGTTCTGGAAAGATTTCGCTTCAAAATCCTCAGAATGCAAGAGACGAAATCCACTTTAACAAAGAAAACTACAGAATATGCAGAGGAAAACCCGCTGTCAGAAGAGGAACATTGACAATTTTTGGCATATGATTTGAAGTTCACAAATCAGTCGTAGACAACATCCTAGATTTCAATCCAGTATCAACACACCACAAGAAGTCGAAGACTTTTGGTAAGACATGGTAGAAATAACAAAAAAAAAAGTACCAGAAAGACTAAAATGTATTGGGAGACATTAATGCCAACTAGACAAAGAGAAGAATTATAAGCAAAATGAGCGGCCCGTACACGTTAAAGAAACGCACCAACAAGAATGGGGAATCTCTCATCCTTTACTGTCAAAAGATTTTTCGAGTCCGACCATCACAGGCTAGAAGTAAAAAGTAAACCAGTCCCAAGAAACCGAAAAAACAGAAAAAACTAACAAGACCAAACCCGAATTACTGGAAGATAACCGAAGATAAAAGTACTGTAGAAACTAATATAAGTTCAACAAAAAATTTGACGGACCTAGCGAAGACGATTCAGAATGCCGTTCGTTGGTGTCAACTTCCTACTAAACGAAAACATAGATGATGGAACACAACGTGTGATCAGCATTGGCGTAGAATCCAGGCCTGGAAGAAGTTTAGCAGTAACAGAACAAAAGAGGCATGGCAGGATTTCCAAAAAGTCCAGAGACAATCCTCGAAAGATATTAGAAGAATGAAAATGAGGTTCTAAAAAAAAAAAGTACTAAATGACATTGAGAAAGATTTCAAGAGAAATAACACGAGAAATCTCTACAGGATATTAAGGATAAATGCAAAGGGCCATTAGCTTTCAAATATTTCTGCAAAAGAACATACGGACCTCTGGAAACAATTACTAAAGAAAACTGCAAAATTCTTAAAAACTATTTTGATAAAATCATCAGTTGCTAGAAGTCTAAAAAAAATCACTCTTCAAGAAAAGAGTATCGAAACCAGACTCAAAACCACCTTCAATAATAGAGGTAGAGGAGATTATTAAACAACTAAAAAACAAAAGAGCCCCAGAAGATCTGGAAACTCAAAAACCAACCCATCACAAAGAAAATCCATAAAATACTCACAGAAATATGGTATACAGAGAATATACCACATGAAGGGAAATGTGCGTTGATTCACCCGCTCCACAAAAACGGTGACAAAATAGACCCCAAAAACAAGAGGGATATCTTATAATTACCGGTCTCCCTCAAAATTCTCTCCTAGGCATTAGTCAACAGATTAGAACCACAAGCTGATGCAAAGATAAGCGAATACCAAGCAGCCTTCAGAAAAGGAAGGTCGTGCATTGCACAGAGTTGGAACAGCGAACCTCCTGAAGATCAGATTAATAATACAGTAGTCACATTCGTGGACACTAAGAAGGGCTACGACTTGTTAGAGAGACAGACTCTCTTCGTAGGAATAGAAAAATATGGAATAGACAGAAAAATTAGGATGGTCATACGAAAGACACTTACAGACACCAAGACCAAAATAAAATTTATTGGAGAAATCTCAGACCCATACGAGATACATACCGGGATCAGACAAGGGGAAGAAAAAGTAAAAGGAATTCAGTTAGTAACAACGTGTGAAAACAAGAGGATCATAAAATGCTTCGCATTTGCAGATGACCTGTCAATGCACAGCAACAATAGACAAGAAGCACTGGAATACTTACATGAAGTCTCTGCCAAAACAGGTCCCGAGATAGCATATGAGAAAATGCAATACATGGAAAGAAAAAAATAGCAACAACAGCCAAGCCATGTATACAAAATATAGAAACGTTAACAGAGTGGAACATTTCAAACAGAGGGATCGAACAAGGCATTCAACACAGAAAGAACAGGAAAACTTCAGGTAGTGTACAAACTTACATGGGAGCACTACACCAAAACAAATATTTCAAGAGAGGCCAAATTCAGGCTCTAAAGTACAGTTGTACGATGAGAAGTACTCTACGCATCAGAAATGATCGCAATCGCAGCGTCAGGCATCATAGAGACAGGAAAAATAGAACGTAAAATCCTCAGAAAAATTTGTGGGACAGTACACTGAGATTGTACGTATATTGATGAAGAGACTAACCAAAGAATTATATGAAAACACAGACAAGCTCACAGACATTATCAGAAATCGCCGACTAATATTCTATGGACACCTACAAAGAATGAACAACAACAACCTCACAAAGAGGATTTTTGATGTAGTAAACCGCTCATTAAAAAAAAAAATTGGTTTCAGGAAGTGGAAGAAGACCTAAAACAAGCAGGGATCACTATTGAATGATAAATGAAAGACATCAACTCGGAAACATAATTATGATCGCGTAATCTGAAGTAAAATAAAGGAAGGAAAACGGAAGATACCGAATTACTTTCAATATTTTCTGTGAAAAATAAAAATTATAGGCAACAAGCCTTGCAAATTGATCTTGAGAACCTGCGTTTTGGCACATTTCTCACTTCTTCTGGATGTCTATTAAGAATGGAACTATCAGAATAGTGCACCAGTTGTCTACGACTGGTAGCAAGTTATTGTTCTAGTGTAAATTCTTCCGTTGATTGAGGTGAAGCTAAGAAAAGCATTCATCTCCTGAAACAATCACCATTCGTCTACGAGCAAAAGGCTGAAATAATACGTTTAAAGCTGGAAAGAGGAATGGTATCACAAGTGTTCTTACTATAATGTTATTCTGCAATACGTGGAAGTCATGTATCAGATTCTGGACATTAATCAAGTTCGTTTTCAGAACTTAAAAATATATTTTACTTCATCAGGTACGTTCAGCAACATGTGACACAAATATTATTTAATATCATATTTTGAAATAGTTGGTAAGTGGTAATCGTCGTCATGCAGCCAAGTATACAAGGGTGTACTGAAAAGTAATGCTCCGAATTCTTTACTATATTCTCAGTATCTGTTGAGGTATGTCACGCATGTTACTTGGTAGACTTTCCCGCTTAGCAAACCTTCTGCCACTAGAGGTCTCCGGATTGTGGCGTATAACCTGGCGGTGCTTAACGTAACTATGTCGTCAGAAACAATGTGCAGTAATCGAATTTCCAATTCGAAGAGTGACAATGGCAGATCACAAACGTGCGCTGTGACGTCTGCAACGATCCGACGCCTTCGATTCACTGTCTTCGATCATATTCCATTCAGTACCATTAGATTTTCATTTTAAAGAAAACCTTCAAGGACTTTATTTTGAGAGTGATGAAGCACTGCAAGCAGAGGTGACGTTGTAACACCGTCAAAAAATTCAAGCATTCTACAGTGTCGGTATCATGAAATTGATCTCTCTTGTGAGACATGTTCCTCGCCAGAGTGACTATGTTGAGAAAAAAATACAGGGGATAATGGGTAAATGTTCAAATGTTTTTATACGTGATACCTTAATATGTACACACATAATAAATACACGCAACCCTCCGTTGCCAAATTTACCTCTATTGTAATTTTACTTAACGTGGAAGCCATAAAAACACCAAACATGGAGACAAAATGTACGCATCTAAAAGCTACTTAGTAAAGGAATAAGATCATATCAAATTTGTTTCCACAGGAGGAGAATACAACGTCCCAATTCGGACCTCGCTAACACTTACATTTTACTGACATTAAATATAACAAGATAAATAATCATACATGTGACGAGAAAAAATGAATAACACTATTAATCTTTGAGAATGAGAATACGACTATATCCACGAAGGTTCACACCTTGGCAAGGGAGATACTTAACTTCAACATATAAGGTGATTACAGTAAGCCCTAATTCCACTCGACAAACGTAGTAACGATATAAGCGAGACAAATGTACTGAAGGAGGATAGCCGGATGTGCCGTAGTAAAAAGGGCCACTATCAACCCCGTCAGGATGCGGCCCCCGTGGACACATCAGTTTCAGCTACCTGTTTTTAAAAACAATTAACATGAAAAGACAGAACGCGTAACACATTAATAGAATATAAACGACTACTTCACAGAACTAGCTCTTCTTTAGACATAGCGAACAGCAGAATATTAATAACATGTAAAATACTTCTAACCTATAACAAACTAAGGTACCACGTAATCGAATATCGTCTTGAGCTCATAGCATACTAAGTTTGACTTGCCTGATTATAGATCTTACAACTCAACAGTGTCAGCTTAAGCAAACCCGCGAATTCAAAACTCGGAATATGACAGGAATAACGACTGAAGCCACTGACAATGCTAGGCTGCCACACAGAGGAGAAAATAGTAATTTACAGCGGCACACGACCGACCTTACATCTCCAATTTAGTATAATCAGAATAAACAATTTTGTATATAATAATTACTTACAGTACCATGACAAGCTCCGAATAACAATTATTACCCAAGGTAGGTGCTGGTATCGAAATGCACCTTTAGTAATACAGAGTTCGAGTGTATTCACTTTTTGGAAGGGTTTCAAAAAATTGTTCCAATGGCTCTGAGCACTATGGGACTTAATATCTGTGGTCATCAGTCCCCTAGAACTTAGAACTACTTAAACCTAACTAACCTAAGGACATCACACACATCCATGCCCGAGGCAGGATTCGAACCTGCGACCGTAGCAGTCGCGCGGTTCCGGACTGAGCGCCTAGAACCGCTAGACCTCCGCGGCCGGCAGGGGTTTCAAATTTACATCCTTTTCCACATAGCTCTCTGTTTACGCACTTTTGTAACTTCTGCAACTAAAGAAGGACATATGAATGCACATATAACTGACACAGATCCAAGCAGAGTAAAACAGTACCTTAGTATGGCGCAAATGGCTTCATTTGCTTTACACGTGGGATATCTTCACCTTTCAGTAATTCCGAAATATATTCAACAACGCGTGAGAGAAAGACGTCGCTGTGGTATCAGCTATTTACTTCACATAACTTCCTGCACAGACACAAGGCAGACGAAGCGTTTTCACATGCAACAGCGGCGAGCATCACACATTACCTCCGTCAAGCTATAGACACATCTCAATTTCAATGGCCAGTAACAAGAACCTATACATGCCCTCGCAGCAGAAAAGCCCCAAAACACAACAGTGCACCACCGCGATACCAAACCCGAGGCCCCATCAAGTCACTGCCGGGATCTCTCGTTGACCCTGCCCATAGCGTACAGGCGTCGTACCACAGGCCTCACGGTAAACGTCAACAAGCCACCTATGACCCTGCGAATATCCACTCCGCTGTCTCTTTTCTCTCTCCGTTAACGACGCGACCACCGGCCTGAATCGCGGAAGGCAAAGATGGTGACCCCCTAACCGCTGGTAGCGATGCCATTCTAAGTGCGAGAACACTGGCGCCAGCCGCGCCACGGCTCAATTGGTGTGTCGGTTATTTTTTCTCCGCGTCGAATAGGCCTCTCACAAACACTTCACGACCTGATGTTTTCTGCACGCTCGTACTGCACTACAAAGTAGACTACACCTGTCACTATAGAACAGTGCTTCTCAAGCTTTTTTCCGGTGCCCCCTCCCTTTCATGTGGAAATATAGTATCAGCTCCATCAACTAATTACAATAATAAAAATATTTTTTAAATATTTTTGCCTTATTCTCTGTTTTGTCAAAAAATCCATTTAGAACGATTTTACTTAACAAGAACGTTAACTATGTGTATTATTATAACGAAAATACATAACAATTTTTTATCTTTATCACATTTTATTTATTTAAAAACTATGAAATGAACAATACTTACAATTCAGTAAGCAAGGTTTAGAAGAGCATTAAAAAGTTAAATCAAGAAGTTCATTGTGATGGATGAGCATGCTTTTCAGAGGAAAGTTTTTCAAGACGTTGTGTAATAGCAGAGACAGCCACTCTAAGTCCTTTGTTTACATTTAGCTTTGAACGGAAGTCAGTCTCTCACAAGTATGTTGTCGGAAAAGGGATCAGGATCTCCAATGCATTTTGGCGCAGCTTTGGGAATTCCCTACAATCATGGGCCCAAAACGTCGAAGTGAACTTTTAGTCTTTCAAGGTGATGAACAACGCTGGATTTTATCTCCATTAGAAGTATCTATTTATGTCCGCTAACAGTGACACTAGAGTGGGAAACATATCTAGTATGCCACTTTCCATTCGGTATTGCATTCGCTCTAATTTCTTTATGAATGCCTCATCTTTTTAATTTCAAGTTAGTACAGTTGCCTGCTTGTCTTCAAGAAAAGTCTTAAGAATATTCATCTTGTAAAAATGTCAGCCAGGTAAGCTATTTTCAATGAAAAATATCCTTTGCTGAGACAGTGTCCTAGAGAGAGACTTTACCTCTTGAAAGTCGTCGAACATTACTAGAAAAAGAGCAAAAAAGTGTCTTCAGCACACATCTACGCGCATAGCGCTTTCAAAAGCCTTCAATTTCTAGATTTTACCTCAATAACATTAACTGTTTCTACAACTGTTTGCAGCACTTCATGAAGTACTGGTCTAAGTTCTTTAGCAGGCAAATTCTTCAGATGTATCACGCTGTGAGTCCATACTGCATCAAGAGTGACAGCTGTAACTTTCGCCTGCAATCAGTCGTGAATCCCAGACACAGAGCGAGCTGCATCTGTGCATATTCCAGTGCACCTATTTCATGACATCCAGTTTTGGTATAAGAAATACTGATCTGGTCAAAAAGGCTTTGAGCTGTAGCTCTGTTTTCAGTACTGGCTCACAGAAAATCAGTTCCTCCCGAGTGCTTAACTCATCAACGAAACGGACATAAGCAACCAAATGAGAGTCTTTAAGAATATCAGATGAACCTGGAGTTAACACCGGCGCTGGGCGAAATTCAATCCAGATCAACGGCTTCATACGGTATATTGATAATTTTTACTTTTAGACCTTCTAGCTACAACTGAATGAAACACCATTTTCGTGCCATATGCATTTCGCCTAAATTCTCTGCAAGGCATCTTCAGTGGCCTGGAATACGTACATATTTGTACTATTTAGTTTACATTTTAGGGCAGTGACCCTGTAGGTTACAAACAGTTCTGGTGGTTGTTTTTTTCTGTGACGTAGTAATATTTTAAATTCTGCTTGGACGATTTTCTACTAAATAGTGAAAATATGTACAGATTCCAGACCACTGAAGATGCCTTGCAGAGAATAAAGGAGAAACGCGTATGGCATTATAACTGTGTTTCATTCAGTTGTAGTTAGACGGTCAAAAAGTAAAGATTATCAATATACCGTAATATTACATGCAACTGAGGAAGACAGGGATACAAAAGTTGAAGATGTCAACGGCATCTCCTTTTCTTGAAGGAAAATATGATTTAATAGTTTGTTATTAAGACTTTTTTTTTAATATACCGCGCTCCTCTTATACACCATTCGCCCCCCTCCCTCCCATACCCCCCGGCCCAGCCTCCCTTTAGGGGCTGCTCCTCACAGTCTGAGAACCACACACTGGCATATATTCACCGTTTTTGTGTCCACATGTCGAGACACTTCGACACTTCACTGCTGTCGAAGGGAAAATAAGCATTAATGGCTTGCTCTTGCCAAATGTACTTTGAGGTGCTAAACTTAAAACACTCAAGTTATAAAGAATGTAATTATTAGTCTCCTAATTACGTAAATACTGATGTGCTGAGTACCCCGTCCTCAGTCACCAGTACAAATGTTTGCAAATATACCCGTTACACACTGTACGTAGACATGAAGAATGAAGATGTAGAATGTTTATAACATTTGTTTTGTCGAAAAAGCTTCAAGAGCTTTCGCATGAGAAAATTCGGAGGCTTCACTTCTCAGCTGGCCCTCGTACGTCAAACCAATGAGAGAGTTCTATATGTTGGAAAAAGAAAAGCAGTTACATGTATTCCGTCGAGCTGAGACCCATAAAGTTTTCTGAGCTGTTGGTTACTCATTAGTGGAGAGAAATTTGATAGCTACCAACAAAAATAATACGAAATGTGACGTTTGGAAGTAGACTAATTAGTCCCGCCTTGGCGCCAGACAGAGGAACGCGGAGCTGTGCAAACGGCGGCGCGGCGGCGCGCCGAAGAACCCGCGCACCTCGCCTCGCCCCGCCTCGCTGCCCGCGGCGGCCCGGCAGCAGCCGGCGCGCTGTTTGCTTCTCGTTAGCGGACTCCGCAAACAGCCTCTCTGCCGCTGCGGAGCTGCTCTTTCCGCTGCAGTGGCTCCGCGGACGTTCCTGCCGAAATACCACCTGACAGCTCAAGAACTCTGCCGTCCCTCCAGCGTTTTACATGCAAATTCCTTTCTTAGGCGCTGCGTTGTCCATTCGGCTACGTCAGCTCGTGATGCTCCTCTCCGTTACAAGCTGTTGTGATTTTGCCAGGTGGATAAACATATCTAAAACGAACCTGATGTGGAATTCGCGGCGCAAGTCATTTGCAATCAGATAGTCTTTTTATCATCATTCTTCTGGTTCTTTGGTGTGGCTCGTGGTTGCAAAGATCCAGCATTAGTTTGATAGTTCGGAGAGGTGGTCGAGCAGAAGGAAGTGCGCCGGTCTGAAGTACCAGCGTTCATCTGTTGGACAGTTAGGCAGACCGTAATGGAGACCGTCGATGAGGCTACAGATATGGCCGATATACGAGGCGCGTTCAGTACGTAATGCAACATTTCTTTTTCTCGGCCAGATTCTATTGAAATAATGAGGAATTTGTTGTGGCATCGTCGAATATTCCCCCTTCAGTTCCTGTAGCTTCCTGACATTCCGATAGGTGGCGGCGCTAAACGTAGCCTTCAAAGCGCCATCTGTAACGGAGCTGCGTTCCAATCAGGGAGCTGTCATTGAGTTTCGTTCAGTGGAAAACCAGAGCAAAGCAGATAGTGATAGAGGTTTGCAGAACATGTACTGACAAGGGGAGACCACGACGTTGGGATCACACATTTACTTCAAACTTTGTACGTCTTAACTAGGCCAGTAAAACAACACAATATGTAAGTAGTAAGATTCAATACTCTGGAAATCCAGAGAAAATCGCAAGAGAAGTTTTACCATTCTATTATGTGGGTTATACAACTCTTCGTTGGTCCCAGACGTCAGACTTTATGGTGGTTAAGAGATAGCATTCGAGCTTTATAAGTCGAACATGTATGAGGCAACGGTTCGACTCCCACTCAGACTTAATTATTAATCTGTGTTTTCATCACTGGTCATATTGTATGTTTTTTATGGCATTTGAAAGAAATATAATGAAGAAACCACATGTATAAGTGTGAAGTATTTGCATGGAATTTCAATTTATGTTTTCTGTTTCTACATGACATATACCACCCTGCAGCGTGTAATTTCACTAGCACATCCAGCAAGCTCTTGTACATTACTCTTGTGGTCTAGCACTCTGTGATCTACTATAGTACTAATTGTGAATAACGTCGTTCGCATCACTAATTTTCGGAGTTTGACTTGGGCTTTCCAAGCCTGTCCCTCGTCTGAAAATTTAGTTACAAGTAGTAAGTAGTCAAATAACAAAAGAAAATCACTACAACTTAATGAAAATGAACGTCGTTTTTCTTCGCTGTGTCACCTCTGAAATGTCATATAAATTAAATAATATGACCAGTGATGAAAAAATATAGATTAAAAAATAAATGTTAGCAGGCCTCGAACCTTCGCCTCCTCTGCGATTCTCTTGCAAGGCACGAACGCTAGCCACTTTTTTTCCATTCTGTTCGTGATTTTTCGTTGCATTTGGTCTGGGTGGACGTCACTTGGCAGCCGTTGAAGTTCATCGTTGACGCGTTCATTCAGTTTCCTTTCTTTTCTTTTCTTTTCTTTTCTTTTTTTTTTTTTAAATTACACAGAGCAGCTAGCTCTCTGACCCAACTCGCTGGGCTACCTTGCCGGCATCCACTTGATCACGAATACTTCTTACGGCCGCTACGTTTGCACAGATAGAAGCCTATTTACATTTTGAAAAATTAAATCTGAATCTAAAGAACTAAGGACAAACTTTTCTAAGAGCGACTAGACAGATTTCTTGCAAACCGACGCATCCGCAAGTTCTTACGTGAAGATTATTCAATGCCACTTTATTTTTAAGACTCTGAGACGAGTCAAATAAATGTAACCTACTAAAACTGCAAAGCTTTATTGAGACAGTTATTTACAATACATCAGTTGCACCAATGTATATAATTACAGCCACTGTATATAATATTCCTTCATCTTCAGAGACATTGTACCGTCCCCTTAGAAAGATTTATGAATGAATGTGCTGATAAACCTCTTACATTATTTGCTTTTCAAACAGCTGAGCAGAACTGAACGTACTCAGGCATTTCGCTCTTTGCCTATACTGATCAACACTAAACTGACACCCAATATTTTTAGGGCAACGCAATCTGACTTTCAAAAATCCCTACAATGGCCCTGACTAACAATAATCTATACCTTTCATCAATCACTTACCTCACAAAAATCTTCGTTACTCGAACTACTGCAATACAGCGAGCGCCACTACTGCCAGCTAAATAAAAGATTCTAACTACTGAAGGCACTAACTACTTATAGGCATAGTTAGCAAATGAAATATTTACCTTAATATTGTTCAAAAGTCATATTACATATATCAGTTCATGACATCTAGTCTTACGAATTTACTGTCTCTGTCCCGATCATCCGCTCTCAAAACTTTGCTATCTCTCTCTCCACATCCACCACTGCTGGCGGCTCGCCTCCAACTGCGCAACGCTATGCGTTGTTCGCATCCAACTGCCCAACACTACAATGGAAGACAACAATGCAAACTAGCCACAGACTGGACACAGCACAGCCAGTGACTTTCATATAGAGCGCTAAGTGGCGTTGCCAATAAGAAAACCTAAACAGCATACTTACAACATATTAAGAGGCGTGTAATCGAACTTCAGACGGAGAGCTGTTGAAAATATTCGATTAACACCACATATTGTCCCAACGTCCGTTGTATATGTGTTGTCACCACACTTGCTAGGTGGTAGCCTTTAAATCGGCCGCGGTCCGTTAGAATACGTCGGACCCGCGTGTCGCCACTATCAGTGATTGCAGACCGAGCGCCGCCACACGGCAGGTCTAGAGAGACTTCCTAGCACTCGCCCCAGTTGTACAGCCGACTTTGCTAGCGATGGTTCACTGACAAATTACGCTCTCATTTGCCGAGACGATAGTTAGCATAGCCTTCAGCTACGTCATTTGCTACGACCTAGCAAGGCGCCATTATCATTTGCTATTTATCTTGTGACGCATGTACCGTCAGACCGATGTTCACCAATTATGGATTAAAGTTAAGTATTCCAGAAGCTACGTACCGTTTTTACTAATCTCAATTCCTTATCATTTTTCAGACCTCACGCCAGCCTGCGTGAGTTTAAACGCGTGCCCTTCGGCCTCCCGTCCCAGTGGATTGGCTGTCTTGCCAGTCCACAAAAGTATAAAAGTGTGAAACTAAAGGACGATAGAGTCGAATCGTATCTTGCGTCAGTGTCATTACCTAGAATAGTACCTACACCAAACATCCTCAGTTATTTCTTAGAAATATTGTAATGTCCGAATAAGAACTACCTGCTTGGTTTGTGAGATGGGGATGTATTCTTTCAAACATGGTCCTTAATTTGAGGCAAAAGTTTCTGAGAATGTGCTTTTGGATCGCAGATTGTATGACAAGCAGAAGCCATATCTGGCGTTCCTCAAGGAAGTGTCATAGGTCCACTGCTGTTCCTGATCTACATAAACGATTTTGAACACGCTTTGAGCAGGCCTCTTAGACTGATTGGAGATGATATTGTCATTTACTGTTTTTAAAGTCATCAGATGATCAAAACAATTGCGAAATGACCTACACAACATATCTGTATAGGGCATAAAGCGGTAATTGACTTTAAATGATGAAAAGTGTGAAGCCATCCACAAGAGTACTAAACACTAAATTTCGGTTACACAGTCTGAGATGTTGTCTGATAACATAACACAATAGCAGGTTATCCTCAGAATCAGTGAGAAGAGAAACACGTAGAAAACACTGACAAGAGGAAGGAATGGGTGTTACGACATCAGGGGATATATTCTGTTGCACTAGAGGGAGCTGTAGAGGGTAAGAACCGTAGGGGAAGACAGAGGTTATATTGAACCCGACAAATTATAGAGCATGTTGGCTACAAATGCTACTCTGAGCTGAAGATGGTGGTACAAGTGAGGAATTCGTGGCGAGTCGCATTAAACCAGTCAGCAGACTGATAACCCTAAAGAAAAAAAGTACTCTAATCCATGTCTTCTCCTACAATTTTTACCATATATGGCTGTCACTAGTACCATGGAACTTAACACATAATATGTATTCCCGTGATTTCTTCCAGCGGTCTCACATTCCTTTCGATTCTGCAGACAATTTCCCCATTATTTTAAGTTAGTCAATACCAAATAAATCCATACCAATATTCTAATTGCGAAAGTAGCTCTGTCTGCTACGTTTTCGCGACTAATCTGCTGAACCGATTTCGATGAAATTTGGTATGGAGATATCTTGAATCCTGAGGAAGAACATAGGCTGCCTTAGAATGTGTGTAGCACAAGAAAATTTTTAATTTAAAGAACATTTCGTGAATTAGGGAAAATACGAGGGGCGTTTGAAAAGGCCGTGCAAAGTCCGAGAGATGGAACCACTGGTGCATATCGAGGTCATGTTTAGTTACTAGCAACTTTGTAAAGAACACACACCAAGTTTCAGCCATAATGGTTTATTTCTTTGTGTTTGGCATTCGTGTGAATCAAGGATTTCGAGCGATTGTCAAAAAATGGACGAAAAACAATTTCTTGTGGTGATTAAACATTACTTTATGAAAGGCAAAACGCTTCAGGAGACTAGAGAGAAGCTTGATGAACATTACGGTGACTCTGCACCTTCGATTAGAACAGTTTATAAGTGGTTTTCAGAGTCGCTATATGGGTAGAAGCGATGCTGAACGTTCTGGACACCCTGTGGAGATTACGACTTCAGAAATCATTGATAAAATCCATGATATGGTGATGGATGACAGAATAGTTAAGGTGTGTGAGATTGCTAGTGCAGTGGGCATCTCGAATGAACGGGTACGTAATATTTTGCATAAACATTTGGAAATGAGAAAGCTGTCCGCAAGATGCGTTCCGCGATTGCTCACGCTTCACCAAAAACGGAATCGTGTGAAGTGTTACAAGGATGGTTTGCAGCTGTTCAGGAAGAATCCGCAGGACTTTAAGCGTCATTTCGGCACTGTGGATGAACCATGGATACATTACTATACTCCTGAGACCAAACAACAATCTAAACAATGGGTTACCAAGGGAGAATATGCACCAAAAAAAGGCGAAGGCCATTCCTTAGGCCGGAAAGGTTATGGCGACTGTCAAGCGATAATCCTCATCGACTACCTGAAAAAGGGTAAAACTATTACAGGTGCATATTATTGATCGTTATTGGACCTTTTGAAAACAGAGTTGCAAGAAAAACGTCGCGCAATTGGATTGCAAAAAGGTCCTTTTCCATCACGACAATGCACCAGCACATATCTCAGCAGTTGAGGTCGCCAAAATTAATGGATATACGATTGAAACTCGTTTCACATCCTCCCTATTCTCCAGACTTTGCTTGCTCAGACTACTACTTGTTCCCCAATGTAAGAAATGGCTGATTGGACAAAGATTTATTCAAACGAGGAGGTGACTGCAGCAACTAATAGCTATTTTGCAGACTTGGACAATTCCTGTTATTCGGAAGGCATCAAGAAACTAGAACAGCGCTGGACGTAGTGTATAAGTCTAAAAGGGGACTATGTCGAAAAATAAAAATGGTTTACCCTAAATACATAAGTAGTTTTTATTTTTGCACGGACTTTTCAAACGTACCTCTTATTTACTCTTTGAGAATAATGTTGACCTTTGATCTTTATCATATTTGTGAAAATGCTTTTATAGGTTTTATGTGCTACATAAAACAATGAATACAATGCTTGAACAATCTTCAGGGAATTTAATCCATAGTTACGTGCTACTTGCTGCATGATATACACTCTGTATAATGTGTAGCTACTTCAATGGCATAGTGCACAGATGCACGCTCCTCTCCATGCCCCACTGTACTATGCTAACCGCTCAGCAGCGACGCTGTGCATACCGTCGCATCATGCGTTGTGACTGCATGGGTCGGCCGAGGTGGGGTGGGGGGGAGGGGGTGCTTGTCACTAGCTATGATTACCCGAACAGGCAGACGTGCGGGGGCAGCTGATGTTATTGCATGTACAGCAACTTACTTACTCACCGCTACCCAGCATAGCAAAACTACTGATGTACAGGCGCAGCTTGGGGAAGAGTAGCTGTTTATTAATGGAGAGCAGTTGTCGGAATGTCTATACGATTGACGCTGCAGTACGTGCATGGTTTTAAATTTTCCTGACACAGTTAATATGACTGGTGTTGCATTCTAGAGCTGTATAAAATGGAGCTTATGAGTATGAATCCCGTGTCAGGTATGGATGCGTGTACATGGAGATGCTGAGTATTCTTATTGGTTTGATTGGGCACCATTGGATAATGTAGCACTTTATGATTCAATTTTCTAAATTTTCAAGCAGCTCTAATTTTCTCAGTGGACTCTCTTTCTTAATTCAGTCCATTACGTTCTTGTTTTCTTCAAAGTTTCGTTCTCTGACTACACTTACCAATTGTCGATTTTTCTTTCTAAAACACCAACGAAAAGAAGGTATAAACGCTGTTATGGGAAACATATATTATCAGAACGGGAACTTTAATGTTTTCTCATTTACAATATAGGTAGATGTAGTACAGGGATGTAGTACTCTTAAACGGTACGTTCTTGATTAAATGTGGCATATCTTCGTTGGTGTACGTTTTATTCACATAAAACTTGAAATGAATACAGTTGGCAGACAGAACGTTGTGCATTTTACTTGCTTTTACACCTGTTTATAGTCAACACTGGCAACTGGTCTAGTTAGAAGAGTTTTGTGGTCCCAGAAACCAGCACTATGTGCTAGTACAGGAAAGATAAAGTCAGTTTTGTGTTACGCTTTTATAAGGTCATGTTTGCATGACTGGTACACTGTGATAAGGTTTTGAATAGATATTGGGCAGAGGAAATACGATACGGAAAAAAATTGGGTTCTATTTAAAAAAGACTTGATGCTGCTCGCATCTAAGTCAAGAACAAATTTACAAAAAGGCAATCATGGTGGTTAACGTCTACATTCTAGTTAAATAACATTAGCTTCCAGAATGAACTTTGACTCTGCAGCGGAGTGTGTAGTGATTTGAAACTTCCTGGCAGATAACAACTGTGTGTCAGATTGAGATTTAAATTCGGGATCTTTGCCTTTCTCGAGCAAGTGCTCTAATAACTGAGCTACTTAAGCTCCACTAACAACTTATCATCACAGATTTACTTCCGCCAGTACCTTATGTCCTACCTTCCAAACTTCACAGAAGTTCTCCTGCAAAACTCACCGTAGAGCACTTTCTGGTGAAAGGTAGAGTTCCCAATTTCGAATCTCAGTCCAACACACAGTTTTAATCTGCCACGAAGTTTCATACGAGTGCACACTCCACTGTAGAGAGAAAATTCATTCTGGAAATGTCTCCCCTGCTTTGGCTTAGCCGTGTCCCACAGTATTCTTTCTTCCAGGAGTGATAGTACTGCAAGTTTCATAGGAGAACTGCTGATATCTGGAATGTAGGAGATGAGGTACTGGCGGAAGCTGTGAGAAAGGGTCGTGATCTGTGCTTGGGAAGGCTTGGGTAGCTCAGTCGTCTAGCACACAATATTAGCTTGATAATTTTATGCCTTTCTTCTGAACAAGATGTTATTTGGGATGGTCGAGAGAAATGGAACACCATTTATACGTTATCTTATCACAAGTATCCTGACACCCTTATGTAATACGGAGCGGACCACAAGACGTCACGAGGGGCAGATCCACCAACATACAAGCAGATGGGAAAATATTTTGTTTCCGGTGGAGAAGTAGTAACAGTGGAATGGACCGGCCAGGAGAGTCCACTGACTTCGAATGTAGACTATACGTCTGGTGTCACCAGAGTGACAGATCCATAACAGACATTGCAGTACCGCTAATACTTCCCAAATTGATAGTGGGTGACGCGACTGTGAAGTGGAAACACAAATAAATCACCACATCTAAACCAAGACCACGCAGACCTCACGTACTGATGGACAGAGTCGGTCGACAGTTACTTAGCTTGGTTGTGGAAAATCCTGTGGAACAGTGTAAAGAATCACACATGAGTTCCACATTGCCAACAGCAGTCCACTTAGCTGAATGATTGTGCTTATGGAATTGAGAAATTGGGTACAACCATCGAGCAGCCCCTCATAAGCCAGACACTTCTATAATCAAGATGCTGACGCCCTAAACCGTTCATTATCATCATCATTCTGTAGTCAGTGATAAACGAAGATTCACTTGGGCCGAAGAGTGGCGCCACTAGACAGTAGATGAGTGGAAACAAATGTTTAGGAGTTATGAATCACGCTGTACCCTGTGGAAATCCGATGGGAGAACGTTACCTGCAATCAAGCGTGGCGCAAACAGTTAACTACAGAGTAGTTGATGCTACAGTGAGACATGTGACTGGTGTACAGGCACTCTGGATTTAGGTTTCCCTCGAGTTTGTCGTTCCCCTTCTCTAATGCACTTGTCGTCGGTCTGGATGGTGCTTGTTACCACAGGTACTTCCTTATTGCTCGTCTGCGTGCTGCTACAAGGGATGTTCGGAAAGTAAGTTCCGATCACCCGCGAAATGGAAACCACTGTGTAAATCAAAAATGTTTTATTTGCAACAGTTAGCTACACCGTCTACAAACTAATCTGCATAGTTGCCGCTCCGACTTAGGCATTAGTAGTAGCGTTGTACCAACTCTCGTCATAAAAGGCAGCCGCCAGTATTTTCCGCCAATTCTCTACACTGGTCTACAGCTCACTGTCCGTGCCAAAGCGTCGTCTTCACAGTCACTGATTCATGTGAGGAGAGATAAAACTCAGAGAGAGCCAATTACGGGCTGTATTATGGGTAATCAAACATTTACCTTCGAAAACTCTGCAGGAGAATCTCCATTGACCCTGCAGAAGGCGGCTGAGAATTGTTTTGAAAGCGGATACGCATGACAGTTATGTTATGTGGGCTGCATAGCTTCGGGGTAAATTTCTCACTGGGGCCTCGTACTTGGCGGGAGACACTATTTTCTAGGCATATTTGCGCGCTCACAGTGTGCTCACACCTTAAAGGAGCGACTTGACGCTATCGACGGACGTACTAGAGACACTGCCCAACATGTCCATGCATAGCTTCATCCAATTTTCACAGTGGTTTCCATTTCGCGACCAATCGGAACTTACTTCTCGAATACGTAGCCCTCGTGTTTGTGACTTCCGTGTAACTGACAGCGAAGTGTTAAATAAAGAGTTATTACAACATTTAACAAATCCAGCTATTTTGCTATAGAGGTCCTAGATATCGAGCAAGTAAGGCAAGGGACTCAGATCGCATCTGCAGCGAACGATGTTAAAAACGCAGCAAGAGGTCCTCACTTTGCTCCTTTAGTACTCGGCAATCCATTAGACACCTTGGTTCCGCAGGCTTTCAACTCACCAACTGAGTGCTGGAGACTGCAATTCTGCTTCCATCTCGCCTCATGCCTTTCTTTAGCTTATGACCGCACAACTCCCTTCACCACGTTGTAAATATGTGCCGGCCGCGTCCTTCCTTCAGAGTCAATGCACAAAATAAAGAAACTAAAATAATTTCAACAAAATCCACTTTACAAAGCACAGATCGCAGACGGAATAAAACACCCTGGATTTAGCGAGCAGACAACATACCTACTAAAAAGAAGATGGGAAAACTAAGCTACCCGAGTCATTACTTGTCACAGTACTACTAAATAAAGATATGATTCCATTATGCAACTGTAATTTACCCCTCTTTACATGTTTCACCTCATCAGATTTTACGTATAAGTGACACACTGTAGGACAATAAATAACAAGAAATTACTTAGCTGAGTCCTTTATGTTCTACGAAGAATCAAAGAAACAGAGATGCAATGGCAGCTGAATGAAAACTACACATTCTGAGTGAGACACGAAAGAATTGAGGGAGTGGTACGTGTTAAAGCCAGACGTACCCCAAGATATTGCCGACATGCAAACGGAAGATATCGAATGATAAGAAATATTAGCAGAACAGAATCTTATATGACTTTTCGGGTTAATGTAAGTTTGAAGCCCCAAGATATCACGGAAACGTTAAAAAATAGCGGAAATAAATGACAGTTGTCAACGCCAATCTATCCAATCAAAATAGCGACGGGGACCTTGGACAGAAACAATCGCATAACGAGTATATGTTTCGCCAGAGTACTGGAACGAACGGATTTTTTGCTACAGAACGGAGTGAAGTCGAAAGTGGAGAAGAGCACCAGAAATGGGAATCTTATATAATAACTGAAAGCAATATTACAAAGAACGGATAAAGTAATTTGAGCACCAGAAGCAGACTAGCGTTGTAAAACTGAATTTCTTCAGTGAGAGACTCGTATTAAATATTGATAAGGCATTGAGAAAGAAATCCCAGTAGCAATACGCCTGTATGACAGCGTTTTATATAACTTGGAGCATAGGAGATTCAGAAAATACGATACTGGTGCGTGATAATGGCAACAGTATCATATTGCCTGTATGCTGGCCCTCCAGGTATTCCTATATGAGTTCCCCAAGAATCATACTTGCTTGTTGCTCGAACCTAATGGTAACAAATCTACTAGCCAGTCGATGTCTTCCTTTAATCCGATCTAGTGGGGAATCCAAACACTCGATACTCAATAATGGATCTCACTAGTGTCCTATATACAGTCTCTTTTTAGATGAACAGCACTTTCCTAAAGTCTATCATTTGTCTCCTCTAATATAATCCTTACAAGCTAGTTCAGTTTCATGTCACTTTGTAACTTTGCGCCCAGATATCTAAACGACGTTATTGCGTTAAGCAACACACTACTAAAGCACTAATCGAACCTTGCGGGCATGTTTTACCTACTCATCTCCGTTAGCTTACATTTTTCTTCATTTCGAGCTAGCCGCCATTCATCACATGAATTAGGAATTTTGTCTGTCATATGGTGTCCTGATACAGTCACTCAACTACGGCACCTTATAGTACACCGCAGTATCTGCAGCAAACAGCCACAGACTGCTGTCCGCCAGATCAATTATGACTATAGAAAATAACAGTGGTCCTATCAAATGGCTCAAATGGCTCTGAGAACTAAGGGACTTAACTTCTGAGGTCATCAGTCCCCTAGAACTTAGAACTACTTAAACCTACTCAACCTAAGAACATCACACACATCCATGCCCGAGGGAGGATTCGAACCTGGGACCGTAGCGGTCGCGCGGTTCCAGACTGTAGCGCCTAGAACCGCTCGGCCACCCTGGCCGGCTGTGGTTCTATCACACTTCCCTGGGGAACTCCTGACGATACCCTTGGCCCTGACGAACACTAGTAGCCGAGGACAACGTACTTTGTTTAGTTACTTAAGAACTCTTCCTGCCACTAACATATCCGGGAACGTGTTCCGTATGCTCGTACCTTCGTTACCAGTCCCCATTGGGGCACCATGTCGAATGCTATTCGGAAATATAGGAATATGGAATGTGCCTGTTGCCTTTCATACGTAGTTCGCAGTATATAGTGTCAGAGAAGATGAAATTGAGTTTCACATGAGCCTTCCTGCGCATGTTTCTCTGCGGCTATCTCTGGAAGGTTCCAGGAGCTCTCGCACCTCTTTAAGTGAAACGTATTACTCCTGATGACGGCGGAGACAGCTGTTGCAAGCTCGAATGTTTCATTCTAAGCGACGCGGCTTGAAAACAGAAAAGCTTATATTCATTACTCCTCTTCATACCAGAGTTCCTCTCTCTCGTTCTATCCCCACCATCCCCCAAGATCCTGATTCATCTTCTAAACTCAGTTCCGAGACCTTCTGTCCCCCTCGCCAACTCTACCTTTCAAAAACAACCCTTTTACCTACTACTTACTTAGAAAACCATTCCAGCAAAATGAAGTGTTCTACTATTGTCACCTGACAGTAATTTACTTAAAATATTCAATGTACGACTGTCTTTTTTGAAGCCTTAAAAATATATACGGTACGTATCTTTCAATATTTTTATTAACTACGTTTATATATTTTATTAACGGTCTCATGTGAAGAGGGACAATGCACTGCTACTAGCCGCCCGTCCCCCCCCCCCCCCCCCCCCGACTATCAAACGTGAATAGTGAAAAAATTATACCTTGAAGAGCCAAAGAAACTGGTACACCAGTCTAATATCGTGTATGGGCCCAGTGAGCACACAAAAGTGCAGCAATACGACGTGGCATAGACTCCACTAATGTCTGAAGTAGTACGGAGAGAAATAACACCATGAATCATGCGGGGCTGTACATAAATCCGTAAGAGTACGAGGGGGTGGAAATCTCTTCTGAACAGCGCGTTGCAGGGCATCCCAGATATGCTCAATAATTTTCATGTCAGGGGAGTTTGGTGGCCAGTGGAAGCGTTTACATCAGAGTGTTCCTGGAGACACTCTCTATCAATTTTGGACGTGTGGGGTGTCGCATTGTCCTACTGGAATTGCCCAAGTCCGTCGGAATGACGCATGGGCTTGAATGGATGCAGGTGATCAGGCAGGATGCTTACGAATGTGTCACCCGTCAGAGTCGTATCTAGAAGCGTCAGGGGTCCCAATCACTCCAACTGCACACACCCCACAGGATTACCGAGCTTCCACCAACTTGAACAGTCCCCTGCTGACATGCAGGGTCCATTGATTCACGAGGTTGTCTCCATACCGTACACACCCATCCGTGCGATGCGATTTGAAACGAGACTAGTCCGACCAGTTAACACGTTTCCAGTCATCAACAGTCCAATGTCGCTGTTGACGCACCCAGACAAGGTGTAAAACCCGTGTCGCGCAGTCATCAAGGGTACGCGAGTGAGCCTTCGGCTCCGAAAGCCCATATCGATAATGTTTCGTTGAATGGTTCTCACCCTGCACTTGTTGATGGCCCAGCATTGTAATCTGCATCAAATTGCTGAAAAGTTGCCTTCTGTCATGCTGAACGATCTCTTCAGCAGTCGTTGGTCCCGTTGTTGCATTATGTTTTTCCGGCGGCAGCGATGACGGAGATTTGATGTTTACCATACTCCTGACTTCACTGTATACTCGTGACATGGTCGTACCGGAAAATCCCCACTTCATCGCTACCTCGGGGATGCTGTGTCCCACTGCTCGTACGCCGACTATAACACCACGTTCAAACTCACTTAAATCTTGATAACCTGTCATTGTAGCAGCAGGAACCGATCTAACTGCTTCAGACACTTGTCTTATGTAGGTGTTGTCGACCGCAGCGCCGTATTCTGCCTGCTTACACACCCCTGTATTTGAATACTATAACACCCCAACGACCCCCTTAAAGTCAATTAAGATAGAATATCGTAATATGAAGTAGGGAAGAGTTATCTTGGCAAATACGACATCTTTGCCGATAAACTAACACCAAGAAATTTTGATAACAACAACATTATACATCACTGAGGGTTTTTGTTATGACAAGAGGAGGAAGAAACCTCAGATGTAATTAATGGACATATATCCAAGTGATAATTGCAATTAATATCTTGAAAGCTAAGTTCAATGTGATGTTAGTAAGAGATAACTTTTATGTGGAAGAGAGTTGTAAGCGCAACGAAGAAATTCAATGCGCCTACAAAATTCTTTCACAGAAGAAGTCGCTTGCTGGCTCTCGTCCTGTAAAGACGTGCGAGAACAATTCTTGTCTTCGTTATTGAGAGTACGGAACGCGACGAGATTGTTTTGCGTTCAGAAGTGTGTCTTGCGTGACGTGATTCACGAACTTCGGAAACTGATTTTCTAAGCAGAGACAGGAACTGATAGACGCGTTTAACGGTGCATAACGGGTTAATTGAACTTCATTGAAGAAATTAGTGAATATTGGACTTGACTTTCAAATAGTTGGAACTAAAAGAAGAGTGGATAGTATATCAAAGGACTACACTCAATTAGTCTCGAGTAGGACACAATTACACGACTTCACGAAGATAATACAATTACACTGAAGAGTCAAGTTGTCGTAATTGCCAAGAAACTTAATTTTAATAGAACTGACTTTACCAACCAACTGCGCGTGCGTGTGGTGCGAAAGTTATAAAGTACGTAGTGGCCAAGGAACAATAAACTGTTCGTTCCAAGTGAAATATCAAGCGTGGACTACATTATTAAGTGTTTTAATCAATGATAGTTAACCAACGACTGTTCAGCAGGAATAATTTAATCTGAATATCAAAATACCTACTTCGTTAATTGAAAAGAGAACTTTTGAACATTTTTTCTTAACATTACGGCGTAGGTTCACTCAGACGTGATCAAAGAGTATCTGTGGATCTGGCTTCATACAGGTTCAACAACTCCATAGCAACGAGCCAACAACGTACGAGAAGAGTGATAATTACAATGTCTCCTCGCAATTGGTGGTGTGTACGATTCGGATGAGAAAAGATTTAACAACTACTGCATATCCGGGCAATGAATCATTCAATATTAAGTCAGAAGAAGCATCCATTGTACGAGTTCGCATTTCTGTCTCCCGTTCACCAACGGGGACCTACGTCATCGCGCATCGTGTCTCAACTCCACTGCGAGAGCTGTGGCAGTAGCACCTCTACGGCGTCGACAATATCAGCACGCGGTTGGAGTGCGGGGACGCCACAATACTCATGACTATACCACTTTCTTTGGCGCTTCAGTGTATGAGAACAAAGGGGAAAATAATTCATTTTATTTTAATTAAAAGGTTAAGTATTTTACCAGCCATATACCCATTTGGCTTCTTTTCCCGGCCTCCCGCAGCAGACTTACACAACGTCAGATACTCTGATGAGCAGTCGGCCATTGAAACAGCTGTTACACGGAGTAAACTAGATAACCCCTCACATTGGGTATGTGATAAACAAGGAGTTTATTAGGGAGGCTTGAGGACGATGAGGACTGTTCATTTCCAAAAAGAGGACACGAAGCGGGCACCTTATAAACGACGCTAAACAAAACCCTCGTGTCGGCGAGACGCAAAGGGCAGCCACGGAGGGGACCACTCGGCGCCTCCCCCGGCAGGTGGCCCGGTCGTCAGGCGGCCCGGCGGGGGCAGCTGACGGCTCTATACGGCGCCGCGGCGGAGCGCGTGGCACGGAGGAGGTTTTACTACCCCGAGAACGGGGCGGCCGGCCGGTGGCGGCGCGGAACAATGGCTCGGGCGATAAATAACGCCGGTCCGGGCCGCGACAGCGACAGCGCAGCCAGCGACGACCACACGCGCCGCGCCGAAGCCGCGCAGTACCGGCTCGGCTCGCTCCGCTCATACATTATTAATGCAGGGAGGGACCTGCGCCGTCCACAGCCGACGCCCGCGAAAAGCTGGAAAACTCGAGCGCCGAGCAGAGCCGTATGGCAGTGATACGCAGAGGCCTTCTCTGGCTGCAGCTGGCTGCCCTTGTCGCACTCACTTGGAGGAGGAAAGTGAAGGTACGGCAGTAACTATTATGGGTATTCATTCTCGCCCGCGCATTCACACAGTGGAATCTTCTTACAGGTGGACCAGTTTTACGAATAATCCCAACCAGACTATCTCCAGTTTGAATGAAGTTTTATACAATGATCATTACAGAACAAGTCGGTTGAGACTCCCTAGAGCTTGTAATGGTTCTTTATTTACGTGACCATTTCGGCACTCCATCCCCAGTTCTCGATACCAGTAATATCGTACTCTTTTTCTGCGAAGTAACAGACATATTTTGTGACAATATTCACATTTGGTTTCATTAACGTATAGGTATTCCGATGTATCGATATATTACAGTAATATGGTTCTTGTGTGTATTCATTTCTGTGAGACTGTCATAAACTCTGACTTACTTGTAACCGATTTGGCGCGAATGCGCACAGAGCAGTCTTTGCTTCACTTTGCAGAAGTTAAGTTGTTATTTCGCTTTGTAAAAGAACAGTCAGGTCTTGTGTTTAGTTAAAGTGGAAATTAAATATATGAAGAGTGATAAAAAACTGTTTTCTTCATGATGTGACAATTAAGAAGAAGTATATGTGAATTTACAAGAAGTTGAATAAAAATGTGGGTCGTGAAGACCAAGTCAAAAATTACTTCTACTATACCATTGTTCTGATCTGGGACTGTTTGATCATTAAGAATTTCCTGAAAAACGCAATTTTTAGGTCTTCAAATATTGCTAAAATACAGATCTGGACATTCTAGCAGTCAAAGTGGAATCACCCTAGAATCAACAAAATGAGCCCTAAGAACTTCGACGAAATCTACGTGGGAATCCATTCAAGATTAGTGCCAAAATTAATGACTTTTTTTACAGTGACTTCATTATTTCCATTCTGACGATGCCATCCACAGTCAATAACTTTGTTGTTGCCCGATAAAGCGAACATATGCTGCGTGAGCAACATTATTAATCTGATTTCTAACCTAATTTGGAAGTGGTGGTATTGTCAGAAGTTGAAATATGTTTAATGAGGTACACGATCTGATCTATATGTGTATCTTATCAGTGCGGAATTGACAACTACTTTTCACGAGAGGAGGACTGGCCCGAGTATGAAAGGAAGTCTGGAGTACCACACTGCTCTGGCAAAAGTCGTGGGATAGCGACATGCACATGAATCAGTATCGCATACACATGTGAAAAGGGCAAGTCGTTGCAGGAACTATCATTTGTACTCAGGTGATTCCCGTGAAAAGGTTTCTGACGTGGCTATGGCCGCAGGACGGGAATTAACAGACTTTGAACGCGAATGATAGTCGGGGACAGACGCATTGGACATGCCATTTCGGAAATCGTATTATCGAAATTTCAGGCATTACTTCTCATCACGGACAGCGCAATGACCGACGTCCTTCAATTAACGACCGAGAGCAGCGGTATTTGCATAGAACTGTCAGTGTAAGTACACAAGCAACACTGACTGAAACTGCAGAAATCAATGTGGGACTTGCGGCGAACGTACCTGTTAGGACAGTTTGACGAGATGTGGCGTTAATCGTCTATGCACCAGACGATCGACACGAGTAACTTTTGTGACAACACAACAACGCCTGTAGCTCCTCTCCAAGAGTCGTGACCATCTCGGTTGGACCCAATACTACTGGAAAACCGTGGCCTCGTCTATGAGTCCCGTTATCAGTCGGTCAGAGCTTATGGTAGGGTTCGAATGTCGTATGAACCCCAAGAAGACTTGGACCGAAGTTGTCAACAAGGCACTGTGCAAGCTGGTAGTGCCTCCGTAATAGTGTATGCGGTGCGTACATGGAATGGACTGGTTCCTGTGCTCCAACTGAACCGATCACTGAATGAAATGCTTATGTTCGGCTACTTGGACACCAGTTGCGACCATTAATGGACTTAAAGTTCTTAAACAAGGATGGAGTTTGCATGGATGCATTATGTTTTTATTTTATTTTATTTTTTGAGTCATCAGTTTTCTCGCTGGTTTGATGCGGCCCGTC
The DNA here is from genome assembly GCF_023864345.2 of Schistocerca serialis cubense. NCBI lineage: Eukaryota > Metazoa > Arthropoda > Insecta > Orthoptera > Acrididae > Schistocerca > Schistocerca serialis. The sequence continues at coordinate 468,798,941 of NC_064639.1, forward strand.
ACGAATTCCTCTCCTGTGTCAACGGCTTCATTTCGAAGTAGCACTTGTAACCTCCGTCCTAAATTATTTGCGGGATGAATTCCAATGTCTTCCTCTACAGTTTTTGCCCTCCACAGAATCTTCTAGTACCGTGGAAGTTATTCCCTGATGACTTAACAGGTGTCCTATCATCTTGTTCCTTCCCTCTGTCAGTGTTTTCATCACATTCCTTTCATCTCCGAAGCTCCACAGGGCCTCCACATTCCTTACCTGATCAGTCGACCTAATTTTCAACATTCATCTGTAGCACCACATTTCAACTGATTCGATTCTCTTCTGTTCCCATTTTCTGATAATCCATGTTTCACTACCGCACAATGCTGTGCTCCAAACGTACATTCATAAAAATTTATTCCTCAAATTAAGGCCTATGCTAGATGCTAGTAGACTTCTCTCGGTCAGGAATGCCATTTTTGCCAGTGCCAGTCTGCTTTTGACGTCCTCCTTGCTCCGCCCGTCATTGTTTATTTTGCTAACTTGGTAGTCGAAATCGTTAACTTCATCTATTTCGTGACCATCAATTCTGATTTTAAGATTCTCGCTGTTTTCATTTCTGCTACGTCTCACGATTTTCATCTTTCTCTGATGTACTCTCAATCAATATTCTGTACTCATTAGCCTGTTCATTGCATTCGGCACATCATGTAATTCTTCTTCACTTTCACTAATCATAGCTATATCATCCACGAATCGTCTCACTGATATCCTTTCACCTTGAATTTTAATTCCACTCCTGAACCTTTCTTTTATTTCCATCACTGCTTCTCCGATGTACAGTAGGGGCGAAATACTACATTCCTGTCTTATACGTTTTTTAATCCGAGCACTTAGTTCTTGTTCGTCCACTTGTATTATTCCCTCTTGGTTCTTGTACATGTTGTATATTGCCAGTCACTCCCTGTAGCTTACCCGTATTTTTCTCAGAATTTCGAACATCTTGCACCATTCTACATCGTCAAACGCTTTTTCCAAGCCGACAAATCCTATGAAAGTGTCTTGATTTTTATTAGTCTTTAACTTTCCTGAAGACAAACTGATCGTCATCCAACACATCCTCAATTTTCTTTTCCATTCTTCTGTATATTATTCCTGTCAGCAACTTGGATGAATGAGCTGTTAAGTTGATTCTACGGTAATTATCGCACTTGTCAGCTTCTGCAATCTTCGAAATTGTGTAGATGATGATTTTCCGATAGTCAGATGGATTGTAGCCAAACTCATACATTCTACACACCGACGTGAATAGTCGTTTCGTTGCCACTTCCCTCAATATTTTAGAACCTCTGGTGGAATGTTATCTATCCCTTCTGCCTTATTTTACCGTAGGTCCTCCAAAACTCTCCTAAATTCTGATTCTATTACTGGGATCCCCAACTCTTCTAAATCCACTCCTATTTCTTCTTCTATCACGTCAGACAAGTCTTCCCCCTCATAGAGGCCTTCAAAGAACTCTTCCCACCTATCCGCTCTCTCCTCTACATTTAACAGAGGAATTCCCGTTGCACTATTAAATTTATCACCCTTGCTTTTAAATTCACAGTAAGTCGTTTTTGCTTTCCTGTATGCTGAGTCAGTCCTTCCGACAATCATTTCTTTTCCGATTTCTAGACATGTTCTTGGCTGCCCTGCACTTCCTGTTTATTTCATTCTTCAGGGACTTACATTTCTGTATTCCTGAATTTCCCGGAACGTTTGTGTACTTCCTTCGTTCACTGATCAATAGAAATATTTCTCCTTTTACCCATGGTTTTTGCGCAATTACCTTCTTTATATCTATGTTTTTCTTTCCAACTTCTGTAATTGCCATTTTTAGATATGTCCATTCCTCTTCCACTGTACTGCCTACTGAGCTATTCCCCATTGCTGTATCTACTGCTTGTCTGGCCATTCCTTAGTACTTCCGTATCCCAACTCGCAGCATGTCGATAATTCCTGACTAATCTCTTACAATTCAGTCCACTCTTCATCATTAATTCATTGCAATCCTGGGTACGGCCTACAATCCAGTATCTGACTTCGGAATCTCAGACTGATCACGACGTAATCTAACTGAAATGTTCCCTTATCACCTAGCGTTTTGCAAGTATACCTCCTCCTCTTGTGATTCTTGAACAAAGTATTCGGTATTATTAGCTGAAATTTGTTGCAGAACTCAGTCTTTCTCCTCTCTTATTCATTGTTCTAAGCCAATATTCTCCTGTAACCTTTTCTTATAGTCCTCTCCCTACAACTGCATTGCAGTTTCCCATGAATACTAGATTTTTCATCTACTTTTAGGTACTGTGTTACCTTTTGAATATCGTCATATACTTTCTCGTAACCGGGCCACAATTGTTCGCGACTGGTTTGATGAACATTCTGGACAATGATTTGGCCACCCACATCACCCGACATGAATCCCATCGGACGTTTATGAGACATAATACAGAGGTCAGTTCGTGCACAAAATCCTGACCCGGTAACACTTCTTCAGTTATGAACGGCTATAGAGTATTGTACCTGTGGTCTAGGGGTAGCGTCTTCGATTCATAATCGGTCCCGGGTTCGATCCCCGCCACTGCCTAAATTTTGATAAATAATCAGCATTGGCGGCATAAGAAGTCAGCCTCATTCTGCCAACGGCCTTGTCAAAGAGGGCGGAGGAGCGGATAGAGGTTCAGGGCACTCTCTTGTCCTAGGGGTGGGAAATTGCCCCTAATGGCGGAAGAATCAGCAATGATCAACGACATGAGGATGCAGAAGGCAATGGAAACCACTGCATTAAAGACACCTAACGTGTATCCACAGGACACACACGTAATTGAAGAAGTGTCATGATGATCTCTCCATTGGCAAAAGATTCCGGAATATTCCCCCATTCGGATCTCCGGGAGGGGACTGCCAAGGGGGAGGTTACCATGAGAAAAAGATTGAATAATCAACGAAAGGATAACGTTCCACGAGTCGGGGCTTGGAATGTCAGATGCTTGAACGTGGTAGACAAACTAGAAAATCTGAAAAGGGAAATGCAAAGGCTCAATCTAGATATAGGAGGGGTCAGTGAAGTGAAGTGGAAGGAAGACAAGGATTTCTGGTCAGATGAGTATCGGGTAATATCAACAGCAGCAGAAAATGGTATAACAGGTGTAGGATTCGTTATTAATAGGAAGGTAGGGCAGACGGTGTGTTACTGTGAACAGTTCAGTGACCGGGTTGTTCTAATCAGAATCGACAGCAAACCAACACCGACAACGATAGCTCAGGTATACATGCCGACGTCGCAAGCTGAAGATGAACAGATAGAGAAAGTGTATGAGGATATTGAAAGGGTAATGCAGTATGTAAAGGGGGGCGAAAATCTAATAGTCATGGGCGACTGGAATGCAGTTGTAGGGGAAGGAGTAGAAGAAAAGGTTACAGGAGAATATGGGCTTGGGACAAGGAATGAAAGAGGAGAAAGACTAATTGAGTTCTGTAACAAGTTTCAGCTAGTAATAGCGAATACCCTGTTCAAGAATCACAAGAGGAGGAGGTATACTTGGAAAAGGCCGGGAGATACGGGAAGATTTCAATTAGATTACATCATGGTCAGACAGAGATTCCGAAATCAGATACTGGATTGTAAGGCGTACCCAGGAGCAGATATAGACTCAGATCACAATATAGTACTGATGAAGAGTAGACTGAAGTTCAAGACTTTAGTCAGGAAGAATCAATACGCAAAGAAGTGGGATAAGGAAGTACTAAGGAATGACGAGATACGTTTGAAGTTCTCTAATGCTATAGATACAGCAATCAGGAATAGCGCAGTAGGCAGTACAATTGAAGAGGAATGGACATCTCTAAAAAGGGCCATCACAGAAGTTGGGAAGGAAAACATAGGTACAAAGAAGGTAGCTGCGAAGAAACCATGGGTAACAGAAGATATACTTCAGTTGATTGATGAAAGGAGGAAGTACAAACATGTTCCGGGAAAATCAGGATACAGAAATACAAGTCACTGAGGAATGAAATAAATAGGAAGTGCAGGGAAGCTAAGACGAAATGGCTGCAGGAAAAATGTGAAGACATCGAAAAAGATATGATTGTCGGAAGGACAGACTCAGCATACAGGAAAGTCAAAACAACCTTTAGTGACATTAAAAGCAACGGTGGTAACGTTAAGAGTGCAACGGGAATTCCACTGTTAAATGCAGAGGAGAGAGCAGATAGGTGGAAAGAATACATTGAAAGCCCCTATGAGGGTGAAGATTTGTCTGATGTGATAGAAGAAGAAACAGGAGTCGATTTAGAAGATATTGGGGATCCAGTATTAGAATCGGAATTTGAAAGAGTTTTGGAGGACTTACGGTCAGATAAGACAGAAGGGATAGATAACATTCCATCAGAATTTCTAAAATCATTGGGGGAAGTGGCAACAAAACGACTATTCACGTTGGTGTGTAGAATATATGAGTCTGGCGACATACCATCTGACTTTCGGAAAAGCATCATCCACACAATTCCGAAGACGGCAAGAGCTGACAAGTGCGAGAATTATCGCACAATCAGCTTAACAGCTCATGCATTGAAGCTGCTTTCAAGAATAATATACAGAAGAATGGAAAAGAAAATTGAGAATGCGCTAGGTGACCATCAGTTTGGCTTTAGGAAAAGTAAAGGGACGAGAGATGCAATTCTGACGTTACGGCTAATAATGGAAGCAAGGCTAAAGAAAAATCAAGGCTCTTTCATAGGATTTGTCGACCTGAAAAAAGCGTTCGACAATATAAAATGGTGCAAGCTGTTCGAGATTCTGAAAAAAGTAGGGGTAAGCTATAGGGAGAGACGGGTCATATACAATATGTACAACAACCAAGAGGGAGTAATAAGAGTGGACGATCAAGAACGAAGTGCTCGTATTAAGAGGGGTGTAAGACAAGGCTGTAGCCTTTCGCCCCTACTCTTCAATCTGTACATCGAGGAAGCAATGATGGAAATAAAAGAAAGGTTCAGGAGTGGAATTGAAATACAAGATGAAAGGATATCAATGATACGATTCGCTGATGACATTGCTATCCTGAGTGAAAGTGAAGAAGAATTAAATGATCTGCTGAACGGAATGAACAGTCTAATGAGTACACAGTATGGTTTGAGAGTAAATCGGAGAAAGACGAAGGTAGTGAGAAGTAGTAGAAATGAGAACAGCGAGAAACTTAACATCAGGATTGATGGCCACGAAGTCAGTGAAGTTAAGGAAATCTGCTACCTAGGCAGTAAATTAATCAATGACGGACGGAGCAAGGAGACTCGCTATGGCAAAACAGGCATTTCTGGCCAAGAGATGTCTGCTAATATCAAATACCGGCCTTAATTTGAGGAAGAAATTTCTGAGGATGTACGTCTGGAGTACAGCATTGTATGGTAGTGAAACAGGCACGTGGGAAAACCGGAACAGAAGAGAATCGAAACATTTGAGATGTGGTGCTATAGACGAATGTTGAAAATTAGGTGAACTGATAAGGTAAGGAATGAGGAGGTTCTACGCAGAATCCGGGAGGAAAGGAATATGTGGAAAACACTGATAAGGAGAAGGGACATGATGATACGACATCTGCTAAGACATGAGGGAATGACTTCCATGGTACTAGAGGGAGCTGTAGAGGGCAAAAACTGTAGAGGAAGACAGAGATTGGAATACGTCAAGCAAATAATTGAGGACGTAGATTGCAAGTGCTACTCTGAGATGGAGAGGTTAGCACAGGAAAGGAACTCGTGGCGGGCCGCATCAATCCAGTCAATAGACTGATAACAAAAAAAAAAAAAATAGTGTAAGCATGGCTAAATATTTCTGCAGAGGACTTCCAACATCTTGATGAGTCATACCAAGTTGTGCTGCTGCAATGTGCTGAGCAAAAGAAGGTCCGTCACGATGTAAGATCTATCCCATGACTTTTGTCACCTCAGTGCATTAGTACTGCTTCATCCGTGTATTTAATCCATGGAATCTTCTTGTGGTTGGACCAACTTTAGGAATAAATCCCACGAGACCAAGTCCAGCTTGAATGGCGTTTTAGACAGATGTTCCTTACAGAATAAGGCGGTGGAAGGCGCTGCTCCGTTGAGCTGCAATATGTTTAATGAAAGACAATCATGACCTGATCAATACTTGTGTACCATATTCAATGCTGCATCGATCATTAGAGGTTGAGAGAGGAGGACCCACCCCAGTGTAAAAGGAAGTGGGGAAGTAATGTGTTGGCCGGCCGCGGTGGTCTCGCGGTTCTAGGCGCGCAGTCCGGAACCGTGCGACTGCTACGGTCGCAGGTTCGAATCCTGCCTCGGGCATGGATATGTGTGATGTCCTTAGATTAGTTAGGTTTAAGTAGTTCTAAGTTCTAGGAGACTGATGGCCACAGCTGTTAAGTCCCATAGTGCTCAGAGCCATTTGAACCATTTGAAGTAATGTATTGTTAGTGGAGAAGCAGAAACAGCAGAACGGACTATCCAGGAGAGCTCGGTGACCGAACGTGGCCTACGCATTACGTAACAGCTGAGTAACGAATCTATCAGGAACATTTCAACTCTTCTAAGGGTCTCATTTACAGTCTTGGTGATGTAATTGTGAAGTGAAAAATCGAAGGGACAGCCACGGCTAAGACAAAACCAAGCACGCCTCCTGTAATAACAGACAGGGATCGTCGATTTATGTACGTGTTGCCTTTGGCGATTAGTATTATGTTGCGTTAACATTTGGGAGAAGAATAGTTTGTTGATCTTCTGGCTGGATAGCGAAAATATCATGAGATGTGACTACTGTGTACAGCTAGCCATGTCTCACGCTTGAGGAAAGAAATGGCAGACAGCACATATAATCGTAAGGTCGCATATAGCAGCGACTGCAGAGGCAACACTAATCATATGTGCTTGCACTTTGTGTATTGGTGTTCTATAATTTGAGGTGTAAAAGACGGACAGTATGCGCAACCAGGCAGCGAAACGCCAAAGCAATGGTGGCTCCCTCAGGATGCCCACTGTGGTGTTATTCCAGAGCTGGGCTGTGAACACACAGCAGGGGAAAAGCAACAGGTCGGGCTTGTGTGCAGGCAGAAAGTCTGGTGCCAGTGGCACATCCCGACATAGGTCAGACGGGTCTACAGTCGTAAAAATACGAACCCTCCACTGTTTCTGCCAGCCCAGACCAAAGACAATATAGACCGATAGCTGAAGGGTGAGGAAAAACTCGCCGGTGACGTGAGGAAATTCGGAGAAACATTGTTTCTGTGTACAAGAGCATAAGCGCCCGAGGCACGTAACAGCTTTGAAAGCAGACCAGAAAACATCACCAGCTGTGCCGTCATAATGATGCATGTGGCTCTCCCAGGCGATGGTATTTTTTTTTTTCGTTTTACCTATTCCAATGGTGGCGAAAACTTGCCCCCTCAAGGAACACTCCTCGTGAATGGTGGACATCCATCTCACAATCACTTTTGAGGAGACAAACGTAAAAAAGAAATGGCTTGAAAGAGGAGTTAATGGAAGAAGTAAGAGAGACCTTATGAATGTATGCTATTCGCGCTGTTTTGCGTGTCGCCTCTCATTTTCATCAATTTTATTAATGTTTTATGTCATTGTTATGTCATTGCACGGTGGTAACAGGCCGAATAAGGTTATTGTAATGAGAGTATTTGTACTGAGAGCTCAAAATGCTTTTCACTTGATTCCTATGCATGTTGGATTACTTCCCTTGGTGGTCTGTGCGAGGCAAGTGCCAGATGACGCGGCACACTGCGTTTCCGGTTGGGGGCTGCACTTCCGCGAATACTGAGAAGGTCGTACGTACATCAGTTGGCTTAAGCGCCTGGCGGGACGACTGACGTCGGTCGTTTCGCCTATTGTACAGGGCGAAACTACCTGCGAGATGTCTGATTGTCACCACAGTTTATGTGTTTACCGTTCCGGCTGCACTTCCGCGAATACTGAGAAGGTCGTACGTACATCAGTTGGCTTAAGCGCCTGGCGGGACGACTGACGTCGGTCGTTTCGCCTATTGTACAGGGCGAAACTACCTGCGAGATGTCTGATTGTCACCACAGTTTATGTGTTTACCGTTCCGGCGCCTCGGGACCGAAGACTGCATTGTCCTCATGATTCTGAGAATACTTGTGGACCGTGCCCTGCTGGGCGCTACTGTCTGGCGCCGGATGACCGGTGGTCTAGGCAGGTTGTTTTCGTAGCCAGTCAAATGGCAAGTTCAGTGCCCTCAGCTGAATAGCAGAGGCATGATTGGTCAACTTAAACTGAGGCTAGTTGACGTCATAAAGCCCTGCTCGAAACTGGAGGGAATGGTCGCTATTGGCGCGAATGATGTTATGAGACTGTGTGGGTCTACTATGGAATCAGCACTGAATGCTGATTCGCTGGTTTAGATGGTAGTAGGGAGTTGAGCAATGCTGGCTTTGCTCTTGCGTTGTGCGAGTACAGGGGATTCGGGATCTGATCTTCACTGCAGTCAGATGGTCTTGCAACTTAGTCGCTCTTTTTCGGCAGAACTTAGAATTCTCAGACAGCCTTCGAGGCCAGAGGTTGAAACAGGGTTGGTGCACAGCAGAAGTCGGCGCCTACATCATCAGAACGCTGCCTACCGACGACCTGCTACGGATTTCAGGATTGGTAAAGTATTTTGCGGTTCCAGCATTGTAGGACCTACCAGTTTTATACTGAAGTCGTCAACAGCACGTGTGCACACTGCTACAAGTCCACCTTGCTTGTTTCTCCATGTGATCCCATTTGAGCTCTCACTACTAATAGCGATACTGCAGTATAGTCGAGAGAGTAATATTTGATTCGTAAGGACCTCCAGTCGTTATTGTCAGTCTATTGCATCACAGAGAGTAGGAGCCCCTTGTTCTCGAGCCAACTCTTATTCTCATAGTAGTTAAGTATACCCTATCCCTTACCCTACTGTTTGTGTCGATAATCATGTGCCTATTTGTTCTGATCTATAATAAATCTCATTGTAATATTTAATCCGAATATTAATTCGTAGATATATGCGAAATCTCATTTTCTGTTGTTTATTATGATATAGTTCTTTTTTTTTTCTCTCTGAGTAGATTAAGATTTTCATTAAATTATTGTGAGTGTGCACTCCTTATTTTATCAACTAGCAGGGTCCACCATTATTTCATTTCGTTACCGTTGTGCGACTAATGAATTAGGTGGTCGGTAAGGAGAGGGTCGAGCGAATGTCACGTTCTCATGTAAAATTCGTCAGAATTAAAGAGGTACAAACTCTCCTCCACTCCGGCACCTCGCATGTCTGTGGCAAAGCCAGAGATTGGATAAAAGTTTGAAGAGGTGCGAGAAACCTGTGGACACGCAGAAGAGTAAGATTAGAGGAGTCGCTCGGAGGACGCAAAAATGAGGAAATTAGACAAGGGGACGCGCACAGACAGGTTTTATTCAGGGAGATGCAGTCAACCTAACGCTGAAATCGTGGACGTCGAGGTTGGCACAGCATACACATGACGGGCAGTTATGGAGGTCCACGGTTAGACAGCAGTCGTTGTAGTTCACAGTAAAGGTGCGTTTACACCGGTGCGCATTGTGGCTAGTCGTCGCGCAACTGTGTTAGTCCCACACGAAAGCAGAGGCGCGCGTGTATGTGTGTATGCTTGCTCCTCCAAATGTGCTTGCGAATGATTCCATTCACTCCTGTGCTCACACTGGGCGCCTCTTATTTCCGTGTGGAGCAAGCTGTACCCGCAAGGCGACTAGCCGCACGGCGCACAGCTGTATCAGCATCTTTAGAATACATTGCGGCAGGAGCATGCCCTGGACAGACAAGAGTAACGATTCGCCCGTTCGGCTAGAAGTAGCAGCCCCCTTAATGATGCCCCACAGTAACATTATACATCTACAGCCATACCCTACAAATCACCGTAAAGTGTATGGCAGAGGACACGTCCCATTCACTTACGGAGATCTGGAAAAATGATTGTTTCGATGGCTTTGTGCGTGCAGTAATTATTCTAATCCCGTCCTCATGATGCCATGTGAGCGATTCGTGGGGGACTGTAGTTTGATCATAGAATGTTCATAGAATCATCATTTCAAGACGGTTCTTGAAACTTCGTTTGAATGCTTTCTCGGGATAGTTAACGTCTATGAACAAGAGTCTGTCAGTTAATTTTCTTCAGCATTTCTGAATTCCTTCAGCATCTGAATTCTTCTGTATTCTATATTCTATATTTCTTCAGTATTTCTGCATTTCAGCAAAGTATAAAAACCAACTGTTTGTACAAGCTGGCCAACTCCAACTGTAAGCCATTAACATTATAGACATAACATATTACATTTTCTCGTTTTGTGGAGTGCACAGTTTTACATTTCTGAACATATAAAACAAGTTTCCAATCTTTGCATCACTTTGAAATTTTATCGAGATATGACTGAATGTTTATGGAGCTTCTTTCAATCAGTGCTTCATTATAGATAACTGCATCATCTACAAACAGACTGAGGTTATTTTGGACATTTGTGGTAAGTTCCTATGGGACCAAACTGCTGAGGTCATCGGTCCCTACGCTTACACACTACTTAATTTAACTTCAGCTAACTAAGGCCAAGGAAAACACACACACCCGTGCCCGAGGCAGGACTCGAACCTCCGACGGGGGCAGCCGCGCGAACCGTGGCAAGGCGCCTGAGACCGTCGGCTACCCTGCGCGCCCTCTAAGGTTATTATTAATATTGTCCGCAAGGGCAATACTATACACACGAACAGCAAGGTTATCAACAGACTTCCCTCGGGCACACCAGAAGTTACATCTCCAGCAAAGATAAAAAGCTGTCCTCCCAGCCAAAAAGTCCTCAACCCAGTCACAAATTTCGCTTGATACCCCATACGATCGAACTTTTGGTAATAACTGTAGGCGTGGTACTGAGTCAAATGCTTTTCGCAAATCACGAAATACTGTATATACCTGAATGTCTTGACCCAAAGCTTTCAGTATGCCGTGTGAGAAAAGTGCGAGTTGAGTTTTATATGATCGATGTTTTCCTATTCCATGTTGGTTGACGTAGACGGGGTCGTTCCGTTCAAGATACCTCATTATGTTTGAACTTAGAATATGTTCGAAGATTCTACAACAAATCGGTGTCAAGGATATTGGACGGTACTTTTGTGGATCCCTTCTACTACCCTTCAGGTAGACGCATGTGACCCGCGCTTCTTCCAACTACTGAGCATGGTTTTTGGTTTAAGGGACCTACGATAGATTGTAGTTCTAAGAGGGGATAACTATGCTTCAAATTCAGTATAGAATCTGATAGGGATTCCAACGGGCCCTAGAGCTTAGTTTTTTAAGATTTCAGCTGTTTCTCAACATAACAAACACTAATACTGATTTCAGTCATCTTTTCAGTGGTACGAGTATTAAATTGAGGCATTTCTCCTAGGTTTTCCTTTGTAAAGGAACATTTTAAAATAGAGTTAAGCATTTCAGCTTTTGCTTTGCTACCGTCAGCAGTTCTTGTGTCATTGGCTAGGGACTGTACACGAACTTTGATGCTACTAACAGCCTATACATACGACCAGAATTTCTTTAGGTTTTGTGAAGCATCATTTAACAATATTCTGCAACGGTAGTCTTCGAATGCTTCACGCAGTGCTCTATTGACAGCCCAACGCGTTTCATTCAGCACTTCTCTATCTATAGTCCTACGCTTTGTTTTATACCTATTATGCAGAAGTCTCTGCTTCTTTACGAGTTTCTTTACAATGACTGTATACCATGGAGCGTAACCCAATGATGGACTGTTCTACTGGGTACAGTGGATGGTCAACTATTCTTTTAAACTTGAGCCGTAGTTCCTCTTCCTGCTTCTGCTCTGTGCTGAAAGTTTCAAGTTCCTCACTGAGATAAGACACTACTGTATTTTATATCTAGTTTACTGAACGTATATTTCTTTCTGCTTGTTTTAGTTGCCTTCTGTACTTTGGTTATCATTGTTGCCACAAGCGCGTCGTGATCACTGATGCCAGATCCGATGTGGGCAGATCTGTTTCTTTCCATTAGATCCAACATATTTCCGTGGTGAGTGGGATTAAAACTGTATTTCCCGTTTTGCTACTTTTAAAGTGGATTTGGTCTTAGTTTTATTTTTGTTCATTGAAAACGAATCACATCTCAATAATGGCCTAGGGCCGAAATGTAGATTGTGAAATAAAACCTGTTCTACACTGTAAGCCGGCCGCGGTGGCCAAGCGGTTCTAGTCGCTTCAGTCTGGAGCCGCGCGACTGCTACGGTCGCAGGTTCGAATCCTGCCTTGGGCATGGCTGTGTGTGATGTCCTTAGGTTTAAGTAGCTCTAAGTCTAGGGGACTGATGACCTGAGATGTTAAGTCCCATAGTGCTCAGAGCCATTTGAACCATTTCTACATTGTTATGGTAGTTATATCTATCAAAAAACGTAAGGTTTGCTCACCTCGTTTAATTTTGTCGCTTCTGAAAAAGTCACATTTTGACTGTTAATGAGCATTTCAATAAGCATTATTTCACGAACTGACTGATCTCTGAGGGTCACCACAACTTGGCGCATGCAAGTGCTCGAATTCGCTCGTGCTTGAATTCGCTCACGCACTAACTTCGTTGGCTAACTTCAATGCCAAATAGCTCGGAAACTGTACAACGTATCGAATTTGTTTCGTAACAGTTATTTCCCAGCACAGCCTCTCCTGGATCACCCTTAGAAGCTTGCTGCCATCAATCGAAAAGTCAGAACTTCCTCTCTGGTCCCTTTACCTTTCCTAAAGCTTTCTTTTATATTGGTTCAAATGGCTCTGAGCACTATGCGACTTAACTCCTGCGGTCATCAGTCGCCTATAACTTAGAACTAATTAAACCTAACTAACCTAAGGACATCACACACATCCATGCCCGAAGCAGGATTCGAACCTGCGACCGTAGCGGTCGCTCGGCTCCAGACTGTAGCGCCTAGAATCGCACGGCCACTCCGGCCGGCCTTCTTTTATATTCTTCAGTACATTATTATTGTCAACAACTGGAATGAATGAGTTGTTAAGCTGACTGTGCAATAATTCTCGCACTTGTCAGCTCTTGCTGTTTTCGGAATTGGGTGAATGATGTATTTCAGAAACGTGAATTGTCGTTTTGCTACCATTTCCCCGAATCATTTCAGAAATTCTAAAGGAATGTAATCCACCCCTGCCACCTTATGTGATCTTAAGTCTTCCAGAGCCCTTTTGAATTATAATACTGGTTGGTTTATTTGGATTTTTAAGGACGACGTGCTGTGTGCGTTTCCCTAAAGCGAAGAAATGGAATACTACCGTACCATAAAAAATCCTCACTTTCGAATGGTTCACTACAAACTTCACTTTTATTCAAAGCTGGTGGAGGCTTACGTCGATTATGATCCATCAGTTTCAGCAATTCAGAAACACGCTACAGAATTCAAACGTTGCCGCGTTTGCCATGATGTCCGACGTGAAGGGAGCCCAAAAGCTGTAAGAAATTAAATCACCGATACAGAGCACATTGTGGCAGAGGACAATTGTCTACTAAATGTGAATGAAACAGTTGACGCTACTGATATGTCAGAGCAAAGAGTAAAGTCTGTTTTATAAATCGGCTGTCATAATGTGTTGTGTAAAATGTATACCACATTTATTGAGTGCTGGCCAAAAGTAATTACGAAAACTACTCTCTCACTGAAGTTCCGACCATCTCATTTTCCGCATGTACGTGAAGTCCTGTTTGTTATTTGCTCGTGTACAGGTATGGAGTGTTGTTGGCTCATTTCGATGAGGTTTGGCATAAAATCACTTGCTACCGGAATTGTTTGGCTCAAATGGCTCTAAGCACTATGGGACTTAACATCTGAGGTCATCAGTCCCCTAGACTTAGAACTACTTAAACCTAACTAACCTAAGAACATCACACACATCCATGCCCGAGGCAGGATTCGAACCTGCGACCGTAGCAGCCGCGTGGTTCCGGACTGAAGCGCCTAGAACCGCTCGGCCACTGCGGCCGGCCCGGAACTGTTCCCAACCGTTCGAAAGTACTCCACAAGATGCTAGGCACCTGCTAGCATTGTAATGTAAAGTTTTCTCAATTGTCCTAGAAAGCACTCCAGAAGCAAGATCCTAGTCACCTGTGAGCATTGTAAAGGTTTCTCAATTGTCCTCATAACGATAATTACTTACTGATATACGCCTCTGTTATGTTATAACGCGCATCAATTGGGGCTGTCTATCGAAAGCAACGGAAAGTGGAAATTTGAACACATCTTAGCAGCAGCTAAGGCGCTGTTTTGCATACACCTAAAATTAATTAAATGTGTTAAGTGTATAAATATAAGTGGAAAACCGCTATTAATTTCAGAAACACTGCGCATGGACAGTACGAGTTACCTACTGTAGGTTCTGAATGTGTTGAACAGCTATTTCACAGCTTGACGGAACGCATGGATGATCCAATGACGGTGACAAAATCAAATGAGATGAGAGACGAGAAACATTCTGTGTTGGTTAAATCATTAAAAAACCTGAAAATTTTTAATATAAAAGAGTGAAGACTTTGAGGTCTACCTTCACATTTGCAGAAACATTACGGAAAGGAATCAGATAGCCAAATATGGAAATTGCTGACGAATGTAGAATACACAAAAACTGTCACAGATATTTAAGTGGTACTGCAGAAGAAGGGGAACCAGAGATGTAATTTGAATTTTAACTTACGAAATGGAAACAAATAAATAAACATCAAAATACAGTCATAGGTGTTCGTGAAGTCAGAGCAAGCATTCAGTCAGTATAAAGGATATCGAGATGTTCTAAAACCAGTGTAAAAGTTGAATACTAAGAAAAACAAGAAAAATAAGTTTACGTTAAAAAAGAGGAAGATACATTTTCGATATGTGTCCACTGTTTTTTAAAGTGCATGTCAAAGAGGCAGTGAAATGAGAGAACATTTGAACGTTTTGTAAGAAAAATTAAAATGAATGATGTAAGATCTTGAAATACTTGCTGTTATGCATACAATAGCTCGTCTGTCGAGAAGCAGCCCACGATTAATGGACAGTCAACCGAAGCGAGTAGCAAATTAGTATCTGTAGTAATTCCTGAACGCGGATGGCAAATGAGCACCAATGGGGCACAGTACGTAAGCCACATAACGTCAGCACAGCCCGATTACTTTACAGTCAGCCTCAGCTAGCTCCCCGCTGTGCGCCAGTGAGCATAAGCAAGACCTTGTCCACCCGGGAACACACAATTGCTGCCTGCTATGTCGAGACACAGATACACTCGCGCGCATGCGTGAGTATTACGTAACAGTGACCGCAAGCTGCTCAGTCCATCACGGATGAATTATCGTGTGTTTCAAAAACTCCAATATTATCCTCACTAATTCTTAAGAATATAGTATTGCACTCTATCGGCATTCATGTCCAAACCTTCTTATCAAGCAGGTATAGTCCAACTACTAATAATTGCAGGAAATTGAAAAATGTGCTTATATAAATTCGATAAGGAACTAAACAGAGTGTGTAAGGAGAAAGAGTAAATACTTGAGCAGGTCGTGTCATAGACTGATTCGAATAAAATATTCCATGTAGCACGCATCCAGTTTTTATTGGTTGCAGGGATAACTTTTCACGCATGATGGTACTCCAGTTGCTATGGGTTTATTTATCCTTTCTTATTTTTCTTTTTCTTTCTTGCGGAATTGCGACTGGGTTTACAGAATGGATCTTTCTTCAAATATGATTTTGATTATTTTTTGGTCAGTTCTACTTTGTTGTTTCACGTTTTGTAGTATCGGCGTACGAGCTTTGTGGAAACGCTGTTGCTGCTTTCAGAGAATGCCGCAGATGATTTCCTAACCACAGTCTACAAGATTAAGAGTGTTTACTCGTGTTTGCGCTAAACTACGAGAGACTGGCGCAATTCCCAGCAGTCGTGCCTCATTTATATGTGCAAACGGGTGGAATGTGGGTGGAGCAGAAACTTTTATTCAGTTGACAGAACCTAGTCAATCAAGAAGCACGCGCCGAATTTCCACAAGTATCGGTGTTACACATACAAGAATATCACGTGTACACGACCTCTGTCCTTCTCATTTACAGCGAACTCAGCTCCTTCAAAAAGGAGATTAACGTAAATGACTGGAATGTTGTCGTAGGCTAATTGGTATGTTCTCTTAGGTTACTGGGCCCCTGCACATTCTAATCGTCATCCGACGAGACATCAACTTAAGATTGCCCGGAAGATCAGTCGGCAGAAACGGTCATGTTTCTTGGACAACATGGTCGCCAAGTCTCGTCCCTTTAGTAAGTAATTTTATGAAACACTTTCAGCCGTAGTTTAGATGTTATTTTATTATATGGCATCCAGTTTCGGTGGCTCAGTACACCGTCTCCAGGCTTTAGCTGATGCTGGGGGGGGGGGGGGGGGGAGGGATCAACTCCGATTGTATAAACAATCCCATCAGAGGCCAACATCTATGAAGCGGCATCTGTGGAATACCGTAAAAGCGATGTTGTGTGTGCAAACATGGTGTAAGGGTGATGTTGTGTCTGCAGCAATGGTGTCTAGTAGTTGATGATTGCAGAAACAACACCGCTTTTACACTATTCTGTAGGACCCACCTTATAGATGTCGGCCAGTGATGGAATCTTGTATACGGTCGGAATTCACTCCCTCAGCATCAGCTAAAACCTTAAGACGATGTATTTAGTCACCGAAACTGGTTGCCATGTAATAAAATAACATCTAAACGACGGAAGCAGGTGTTTCATTTCATTACGTATGTCAACAGTGAAAGTCTCACTGGCCTTGAATCACAAGGACGGACATACAGGACCTTGCCCCTTTAGATTTTTAACCGTGGGAATGACCGAAAGGCGAGGTACTCAAAGAAAAGGGAACAGAAGGGACGAACTGATCATTCGGACAGAAGAACTACACGTGGCGTTATCAAGGGCAAATGGCGTAAATGTCTCTAAGCACTGTGGGACTTATCATCTGAGGTCATCAGTCCCCTAGACTTAGAACTACTTAAACGTAACTAACGTAAGGACATCACACACATTCATGCCCGAGGCAGGATTCGAACCTGCGAGTGGATCAGCAGCGCGGTTGCGGACTAAAGCACCTAGAACCGCTCGGCCACAGCGGCCGGCTATCAAGGGCATTCGAAAGTGCATTGTAATCGGAGGTGGAGTTAATGAAAATGAACTTTGAACTTAAACACGTGCCTTTGCCTAGCACCGCCTGTGCGTAATAGTTTCGGTAACCTAACCAATAAAATGTAGACCCATGTTACATGGAATGTTTTGGCCGAATTAGTGTATACTACCACCACCTAAAATACTGTTCTCCCTGAATCACACTGTATATTTGCACAGGTCACTGCCAGAGGGAGTTAGTGAAACTAATGTGGAATGCAATGCTTCGACGTAGTTTCAATGACGTACTAAGCATGATTACGTCATAACAAAGTTATATTTGCGAAAGAGTTGCCTGTTGTTGTGAGGGTGTAAGCGAGTAATGGGTCGCAGCATAAGTACAGGCGGCGTTTACGTGCACTGTTTGAGTGTTTAACAGTTTTTGAACGAGATGCCATTGTTGACTTGTGCAAGACTAAATGGTTGTTTCCAAGAGAAGTTCAGTATGTTGTACGGGGTGTTTCACCTACATGTTAGCTTTGAATGCACGATTATTTATTTGTTATTACAGTGACATACTTTACGTAGTATACTGGTAGATGGCAGAGCACAGAATATTCTGCATCCCTGATATTAATGCCAACATAAATTTCTAAACACATAATTTTTAGTATATAATTATCAGTACATAATGATTAAGTCCACCCCCTATTAACCGCGGACGTTTCCGAGGCCGTATGGCCTGAATGCTTCAACGATACTAACCGTCCCACCGAAAGTACAACCAAAACGGATAAGTATACGTGGATAGCCCAGACAAACATGTGGCTCCTGAAGAGGGGCAGCAGCCTTTTCAGTAGCTGCAGGTGCAACAATCTAGGTGATTTAGTGACCTAGCTTTGCAGCGTCAGTTAAATGGGCCTGGATGTGCTGGTACTGCGAGCAGCTGAAAGCGAGAGGAAACTGCAATCACTATTTTCCCCGAGGTCTGCAATGTACCGTATGGTTGACAGAGAGTTGCGTGAAATCAATATTCTGACTAAAGCAAATAACACTAAAATTTTTTAAGTACATAATTTTCAACAAGAGCTAAAAACCTATGTTGCTGTGTCTTATTATCTGGTTCTCATGTAACAACCCTCGTGTACACATTGTCGTCGTCTGGCTTAAACTCGTATTATTATATTTAGTATATCAACTAATACAAATTTAATAAATGTAATAACACATTGCAACAAAACCAATGAAACAATAAAAGAAAAATAAAGAAAACGAAAGAATAATGGTACTGCTTCTGCTAAATTTCTTATGCTTCAATACAAAGAAAATATCATGCGTTTTCCAGTTATTCTTTTTTCTGCAGCTGCGTTAAAACTAGCAAGCCATGATAGTCTCAAGTGGTGGACAACGTATACATATACAGTGAAGAACCAGATAAACTGGTACACCTACCTTTTATCGTGTAAAGCCTCCGTGAGCACGCAGAAGTGCCTCAACACGTCGTGGCATGGGCTATACTAACGTCCGAAGTAATGCTGGAGGGAACTGACACCATGAATCCTGCAGGGCTGTCCATAAATCCGCAAGAATACGAGGGGGTGGAGATCACTTCTGCACAGAACGTTGCAAGGTATCCCAGATATGCTCAATAATGGTCAGGTGTCGGAAGTTTGGAGGCCAGCGGAAATGTTTAAACTCAGAAGAGTGTTCCTGGAGCCACTCTGTAGTACTTCTGGACGTGCTGGAATTGCTCGAGTCTGTTGGAATGCACAGTGGACATGAATGGATACAGGTGTTCAGGCAGGATGCTTACGTACGTGTCACCTGTCAGAGCCGTATCTAAACGTATCATTGGTCCCTTATCACTCCAACTGCACTCACTCCATACCATTACAGAGCCTCCACCAGCTTGAACAGTCCTGTGTTAACATGCAGGGTCCATTGATCCATGACGTTGTCTCCGTACCCTTACACGTCCATCAGCACGATACAATTTGAAACGAAATTCGGCCGACCAGGCAACATGTTTCCAGCCATCCTCAGTCCAATGTCGGTGTTGACGGGCCAGGTGAGTGTAAAGCTTTGTGTTGTACAGTAATCAAGGGTACACGAGTGGGCCTTCGGCTCCGAAAGCCCATATCGATGATGTTTCGTTGAATGGTTCGCATGCTGACACTTGTTGATGGCCCAGCATTGAAATCTGCACCAGTTTGCGGAAGGACTGTACTTCTATCCCGCTGAACGATTCTTTTCAGTCGTCATTGGTTCAAAATGGCTCTGAGCACTATGGGACTTAGAACTACTTAAACCTAACTAACCTAAGGACATGACACACACCCATGCCCGAGGCAGGATTCGAACCTGCGACCGTAGCAGTTGCGCGGTTCCAGACTGAAGTGCCTAGAACCGCTCGGCCACTCCGCCCGGCCAGTCGTCGTTGGTCCTGTTCTTTCAAGATCTTCTTACGGCTGCAGTGATATCGGGGATTTAATGCTTTACCAGATTCTTGATATTCACGGTACACTCGTCAAATGGTCGTAGGGGAAAATCCCCACTTCATCGCTACGTCGGAGATGCTGTGTCCCACCGTTCGTGCGTCGACTATAACACCACGTTCAGACTCAGTGAAATCTTGATGCGCTACCATTGGAGCAGTAGTAACCGATCCAACAACTGCGCCAGCCCCATGTCTTATATACGCGTTGCCGACCGCAGCGCCGTATTTTGCCTGTTTACATATCAGTGTGTTTGAATACCAGTTTCTCTGGCTCTTCAGTATATATGGACTAACGTCGTTTATCTTACCACGCATGGGTCTCATGTAGACTTCTGTTTCTTAACGTTTCTGCAGGACAATCCTGAGACCGTACCTGCCAAGGTGACTCACGATCTATGACCATGACGTTCCATGAGACGTCCTTTTGTTGCAGCCAATAGTATCCGAAAATTTGATCGCGGCGTCCTCTCGGTGCTGTCCTACTCCTAGGTCAGGGTGGCTGTTTCATCTTTTATTCCATGCTCGCTTTCTTGATCGTGCTACTGCGAACAGCTTCTGCGAGGGACTTGCCTGGCTTGTTGCTATGGCTGCTGCAACTCTTCTTGCTTTCTAGAAGATTTGTAGGCTCTTCAAAATAACTTTCTGTATCATCTCTTTAAGTCTGTGACGTACCCTTTTCCTTATCTGTATCGTAGAGACGGCTTTATTCTCAAAGGAATTCCTGTCATCTGCCACCTGCTTACTCAACCGTAAACAGATGAAGTACACAGTCTTCGGTTTATTCATTTCAGGTAGGTCTAGTATTATTTACTTCCATTCAGATAGTGAATCATTCCACAAGAAGGGTCATGTATTTTTAACTATGATGCTCCTATATGTTTGTGAGGAAACTGCAACCACATCTTCCTGTTGTTGCTGTGTCTCACGTGCGCTGCCATTATCGCAGGAGCTGTCGTTTAACTTTTGATTTACTTACCAGTTTGTCCCATGTCTTCCTTCTCCATTTACGCGTATAGCCTTATCAGTAGAAACAGGAAGTCAGAAGCAGTTGAGCTTGCATAATATCCGAAGCGCTTTAGCTGTGAGACGACTTCAGCTTGGCTGCCAGCCGTCACTGCTACGAGGAATCCACCGGCGCATGCAAATACAGGTTCAAATGGTTCAAATGGCTCTGAGCACTATGGGTCTCAACTGCTGAGGTCATTAGTCCCCTAGAACTTAGATCTAGTTAAACCTAACTAATCTAAGGACATCACACACATCCGTGCCCGAGGCAGGATTCGAACCTGTGACAGTAGCGGTCTCGCGGTTCCAGACTGCAGTGCCTAGAACCGCACAGCCACTTAGGCCGGCCAAATACAGGCAAGCCGCCACGCACGCTTCAGATATTAGTACCTCTTTGAACGCTCCCACCAATCACAGCGACGTCATATAGAAGCTAATCACGATCATTTCCGACGAAAAACGTGCGAATTACTTTTCTTAAAGTTGTGAAAATTTGAAAGTGCGCCACTGTGTGCATACAGTTCCCAGAAGAAGGCGCCAGGAAGTGCCTATTTACGGATCGGAACATTGACGCGGTACGAAGACCGGAAACCATCGAGAACGGCACGGCAACCTACGTTCTTACCGCCCACATTTATGCAAGTTGACTGCTACCGTTTCACTCTCTGCGTAAGTACAGGAAACATATTGTGGAAGCTTTAGATTTGAATTTAAGGCGCTGTATAAATTATTCGTCAACGTGTAATACAGGAGCGTGTATAACACTGAGCCCTGTGGGAGACGTGCACTCGTTCTCCTTGAGCCTGACTGATTATTCTTTGATTATAATTTTATGATCAGTGCAGGCAGAGATTTTTTCTTGGAAGTGCACTCAGCCTGATGATGTCAGTTGAGGAGTTGCCTTGGTGGGAAGTAGCGACACGAGTACCTGGTAAGCTGGCAGAACATTGTGCTGATTTCAAACCTTCCATACTGCCTCGCAATGACGCCATTAGCAGCGAACAATAAGGCGGCCGGTCGGCACTGAACGATCAGGGCAAGAAGGTCGGACTAAAAAAATCTTTTTAAGTGTGTCACTCACGTATTTCAACAGAAGTTTAAAACTGTGATAAATTATGCCGTTTTTACTAAAACTATCACTTGTTGGATTTTCCACAAAAAAAAAAAAAAAAAGAAATAAACGGCAGACTAGTGCTTAACGTCCTGTCCATCTAGATTTATAGTTACTGCGGTCCTCTGCGCTGGTTAAGGTAAATACAGCCGGTAAATACAGCCATGGCTCACTTGAAGAGGCCGACTAAGAGTGCGTTTCATCTCTAATAACGTCGTCGTCGACGGAATATTATTCAATAATCTCCCTTCCTTCCTGTTTAGTCGCCTGGCGTGCTTTACTCAGATGCCTTAGAGCTTTAATTTTCCCATTAAACAGACAGATTATAAACAGTGGCAGCTGCCGACTTCAAGTGACAGCCTTCCTACCCAGTGGTTTGTGTCGTTGGTTAGTAACCAAAGTATATGAGCACAAGTCTGATGGATCAGCACAGATTGCCAGAACTACCAGTAAAGAAGCTGCTTGCTGCTTGTGTAAAGCACACTGATCAGCCGGAACCTTATGATCACACTACACCGCGGAGTCCAGAATGGGTGAGGAAAGTATGTAAGCTGAGCAGAGTCGAAGAGAAAATTTTCTAACGTCGTCTCAAATTATTTGCGCAAATATTCAGTCACATCTTGCTCCAATTTCACCGTGGTGCAAAGATTGACAATCTACTTTAAATATGCAATAATATAAACCTCTGCATTTCATAAAACGGAAAAAAGCCTAGCAGTACTTGTACTACTGCAGCTGCTACTACTAACAATAATAACATTAATAGTAATAAAAATAATGATAATAATGTCAAGAACAACAATAATGATAGTGGCAGATATAAAAAGGATTTATAGGTGTTGAAGATAGATGTTTTCTGATACTGCGAGTTCTGCCGGAAGGAAATTTAAGGGGACTGTACCAGCTAAGATTACTGGAAAATGAGGAAGATCTGCTTGGAAAGGGATGTACAAAGGTAACGAGTGTGTACAGTGAAACAGCAATGACTAGTGTTGCTTTAGCAGATATGTCATAAAATGTCTTCTAAAGCTGGAGATGTTATTCGGTTCTCTAAGATAAAGCGGGAGGTTATTCCAGGGTCGAGTTTCTGCTATTGAAAAGGCAGGTACTGGAAGAAGTGGCTGAATGATAGAATGGATTTTGCTCTGATGGGAACGGTTGTTTCTGCCATGTTGTTCAGACAACAGCGGTATGGTCGATAAAAATATGAGGGACAGCGGTCGTTGGTAAGACAGTAGAGAAGAAAGAGGGTATGGAAATTTCTGCAAATGTCTGCAAGCAGCCAGAATAACTGTGCATATGATGGTGAAATATGATCAAAGAATCGAACATCACAGATATAAGGAATACGGACATTCATAACCCGTGACAGGTGTGTGAGCTTTCCTGAGAAAGACCTTGCGAGATAATATCACTGTAATCAATAAGGTCAAGATGAAGAAGCGTTTTATATTTTTTTAGGGCACGCTGATGCCTTCTTACATACAGCAGTTACATGTTGCTGAAGGAGAGAAGTTGATATTTTGTCCAGTTTAGTGTTAAAGCTGATAGGGATTCACGATGTTTCGAGCTAATGAACCTAGAATGACCAACCAGTACCACTTGTGTTTTGGATGGGTTGAGCTGTAACTCTGTAGCCTATGACCGTTTCGACATTTTATTGAGATTCTCGACAACTGCCTTCAGGTGTGCTGCTTTTGCGCTTCGATACTACTGGAGGTCATTAGCGTACAATTGGTATTTACGGTAGGACAAAACTGAACACACATCATTTACGTGTAATATAATGAATATGGGACCATACACCAAACCCTGGGTGATGACTGACACTAACCGCCTCCCATTGTGACAAATATAATGCGCTGTTGTCGAGACGTCAGGTATGTGCGAAACCACTGCACTGTACTTGGCGAGAAACGTAGGCTACTAAGTTTGGCAAGTAAAATGTTGATGTGGACAGCGTAAAAGGCGTTTCTGAGGTCAATAAGCGCTGGATAACTGCTTCTGGTGCATCCATGGAAAGCTTCAGGTAATCTGTTACCTTTATTAATGCAGATGTTGTGCTGCTATGTTTACGGATACCTGATTGATATTCGTCTAGTAAGTTGTCTGTAGTTAGTCCTGGATTATTCAGGGTGTCCCATTTTAATCTATACCGACCGATATCTCTGGAGTGGCACAATTCTGGAAAAAAAATTCTCTATTAAAAGTTATAAGGGTTGAAGGGGGTAATGGAGCGGTTACCTCGAAATGACCTTGAACCCTGTTTTCAAAGTCAAGGTCAAACGGTCAACATCATTTTTGCAATGGTAACGCATATTTTTATTCCATATTCGTATTCTACTTGAAAAAAATAACGCATTGTTTGTAGGGAAATTTTTTTTCGAAAAACCAATTGATGTCGCCAGGGGGCTCTTCGTTGTAACTTTCCCAGGTTACCAGTATCTCGAGAATGTAGCAAGATCGGGAAAAATTTTCAATGAAAATCTTGTATGGTTTCTGAACTTTGTCCCCTGGTGAAATTTTAGTGAACTTGAAATGGCCTTGAAATTACAAGAAGAATTAAATCATTTACGAATGGCCTTTGCGAAAAATGGTTATACAAAAAACGAGATTAATCGAGCACTTCACCCAAATAGAAAAATGCCTAAAAATAGGAGACAGCAACAACCATCAGCTGGAAAAGTATTTCTTCCGTTCATCCATAATATCACGGATCGCATTGGAAAAGTACTAGCCAAGTTCCAGGTAGAGACCATTTTTAGACCTACTAAGAAAATTAGTGAATGCCTAAGATCAACAAAAGATGCTCGTCACCCCCTAGCCACCCCAGGGGTATATAAAATTCCCTGTAGTTGCGGCAGGGTTTACATAGGAACTACCAAAAGAAGCATCAATACACGGTTGACGGAGCACAAAAGAAACTGTCGCTTGGGACATATCGACAAATCGGCAGTAGCGGAACATGTTTTTAAGGATGGAGATCACGACATAAAATTTGGTGAAACAAGCGTGCTAGCGAGGACGTCGCACTATTATACACGTATGTATAGAGAGGCAATTGAAATCCACAAACATCAATACAATTTTAATCGTAAAGAAGAAGGATTAAAATTGGATAAGATATGGCGGTCGACGTTGCATCAATCACGTGACAATCGATTGCCTGCAATCGAGAGAACAGACGATAGCCAGAGATAGCTGCACATCGACGCCATGTGACGTGTGGTGGCGCCCCCTACGATCTCTATATAAGCGGCGGCCCCAGCTCCTAGCAGCCAGTCGTCGACTCACCTCGGAAGATGTTCTCCGTAGTTGAGAACGAAACGTCAGGGAGAAGAAGTTCTATAGATCGACCACGGCAACTTAGCCCGGAAGAGTTTACTGATAAAGACGCCGGCCGTGAAAGCCTACATGGAATGGGCCTTGAAATTCTTCAGTAGGGATTGACATGAAATACCGTCGCCATTAGCGGAACCCAATGTGCACCCCGTGCAGTTTGCTCAGCGGACTTCGCACACCGTCAGCCCTGAAAATGGCTGATTAACACGGTTCTCAATGGAACTTAGGATCTCAGATGCTCGATCTACTGCCCATTTTACCTAATGCACATTTGCACACTTTGTCGGAATCTGGTCTCGATATCATTCAACGTCTGATGGGTGATTGCCTGAAAAGCCACCACAATCCTTTCTCTCGTATCTTCTGGAGTCGTTGGGGGAGTGGAGTACACCTTCTGCTTCACACCTCCCCATAATAAGAAGTTCAATGGTGTTAAGTCTGGCTGTCTTGACACGAATTCGCTAACTGCAGTACCGCTTTGGGTAAGTTGCATTGAGGTACCTTCTGACAGGTAAGGCCTGATGTGAAAGGGCGCCAACATGTTGGGACCACATACGCACTCTTACGTCTAGGGGGACATTTTCTAGTAAAAGAAGCAAGGGTTTATGGAGAATATGAAGATAGCGCAAACTGTTCAACGTTTCGTCTCAAAATAACAGGACCTATCACATAATCTCCAGCGATGCCCGCCCAGACATTGGTTGATCACCATCTCTGTCTTTGGTGATCTCGTTGCCAGCGAGGATTTGCTTCCGCCCAGTAGTGTGCGTTATGGTGATTGACTCCTTCCATGTTGTCGAAGTCTGCCTCGTCTGTAAAGAGACTGCGTGCGAAGAAAAAAGGATCACGACATATTTGTGTGTCGGGCCATCGACAAAATGCCAGACGTCTCTCAGGACCCCCATGCTCAATTGCTTGGGTGATATGTAAACGATATGGATGGAATTTAAAGTATCTCAAAACACGAGATACAGTTGATCGAGGTACGCCATGCATTCGCTAAATCTTATGAGTCGAAAGGTGTGGATCTTCAGGGACGATAGCACGAACTGTCAGCGCAGTCGTCTCTCTCGGGCCCTTCCTTCGCCTCTGCCTTTTCAAGGGCCCTCTGTAAGCTCTTCCTGCCGGAGACCTAATGGTAACCTTCGTGGGATAACGGGCATCAGGATACCTTTCGGCATACACTCTTCGCGCGACTGCATTTTTATTGCAACTCTTGCCAACAATTTTCATCATTCTCACTATTTCTAATGGCGAGTAATCAGCCATTTCGCACAGACTCGAAAAATAAATTCAGAGAATTAATTAGGTGTCTAAAGGATGTGTGTCTTTCAGGAGGGCATCTTTACATGTCCCGATATTGACGTAAATACTAAAATAAGGAAATACCCAAAGGTAATCCGTCCTTTTCAAATGCGGAGGCAAGGCAGAAACGAAAGAATGGCCGGAGAAAGTCGAAATACGAGACGAAGTGACTCAGATAAATTTTTCTCTTATGGGCTCCAAACATTCGCGTTGGGAATAACTTTGCTTCTACGGATTTGGAAAAATTTCACTTCGCAGGAACTCGTTAGAGTCCCGCGAGACGAGACTGTTCTGAGTCCCACGAGGCGAAATTCAACAGAGTTCGACGAAATAGAATTTTTATAAGTACCTTAACATCCATTTTTTTCCAAGTCCATAAGAGAAAAATTAATGAGAGTCACGCCAGACAAGAATAATTCTAAGTGAATTCAGCCGAGAAATTTGTATTCTCCAATGGTAAAATTTCTCTGAATTCCCAGTCATTATTTCAAATTCCCCGACAATGACGCTTATTAGTTAGCCTCAAAGCTCCACCCTTCTCTTTTCTGATTTTTCCCGGCACAAGCACAATGCCTGTCTGTGATTCGGCACCCTCCAAGTGGTGCACATTGAGCTCCACTAATGTCAACGGTATTTGCTTTCAGGTTAATCCCTAATGAAGAATTTCAGAACAATTTCATGTTAACGAAAATTTCACCAGTTGACAGTGAAACCTGGTGGTAGTCAAGGGAAGGCGGGATTCGGTTACGATTGCGGATGGGGCCGTAATCAGTTACTATTGCTTCCCTTTTAAAATTACACACAATTTATTTTAAACCAGTGATTCCAGATTCAACAATAAATAAAAAATACCACACGTTATTAATGAAGGAATGAACAACAGTATAAATAATGGTGT
The DNA here is from genome assembly GCF_023864345.2 of Schistocerca serialis cubense. Lineage (NCBI taxonomy): Eukaryota > Metazoa > Arthropoda > Insecta > Orthoptera > Acrididae > Schistocerca > Schistocerca serialis. Next base: position 468,826,295 of record NC_064639.1, read on the forward strand.
TCTCAGTGAGTTACAATTTAGCAAATCACCATTAAATACAGATAGAACAATAAATAAAAAATACCACACGTTATTAATGAAGGAATGAACAACAGTGTAAATAATGGTGTTCTCAGTGAGTTACAATTTAGCAAATCACCATTAAATACAGATTCAACAATAAATAAAAAATACCACACGTTATTAGTGAAGGAATGAACAACAGTGTAAATAATGGCGTTCTCAGTGAGTTACAATTTAGCAAATCACCATTAAATACAGATACAACTGATAATGTTTTAAATGCAAGCCACTGTTCTCTGGGCAGAAGGCCGTACACGCCAGAAATGGCAGTAAATTAAGAATTGTTTAAAACTCGCTGCAACTTACAAATTACAGGTACTGACATATTAAAGGCAAGTCGCCACAAACACAGCAGACGGCATCAGACGCCAGAAATAGCAATAAATAAGGTCTTAAAGGCTTACTGCGTAAAAACGAATACCAAATTAGAGTTTTAAGTCAGGCGAGCCCAATCACAGCTGAAGGTCTTACACGCCAAGAACGGCAATGATATAAGAAAATTTGAAACCTGCTGTAAAACAGCAAATAAAATAGCAAAAGTTAATCAAAAAAACAAGCAACTGATCCAGATGGTGCCCAGGAATAGACGTCTGAGAAGGTCCGGCAACAAACACTTTCGCGACCGTTGAGATAGGCAGCCAAGAGTTGCATTCACTTCACAAGATGGTGACTCTGACTAGTGGAAGTCTAATGAATGACTAATGATAATCTTGCTGAAGCTACCTGACGTCCAATAAACCAAATGGAACGATGGAACAACACACCAAAGCCGGAACCGGCGGTCTGCACTACGACCCCAGAATACTGTGTTTAGAGCGCCCAGAACGAGAAAGGAACCACTACCACCAGAGTAGAAAGCACTCCACTCACTGGTCTTCGCCTCGGCGACACTACGACCAGCAACACGAACCCAAGTCACTGCCGAATCGCGAGATATCACAATGATGGAGGTTTCTCTACTTGGATTGAAATGCACTCATCTTAAGGATTGCTGGATCCAGTTTACGACGAAGTCGTGCACTCTCGTGACTACAGCCCTTCCATCCGGCAGTCCATGCGTGCCGCCAGCAGTTCCGGCGTGTTCCGGCACTGCGTGGACCTGGCTCCTCTTGAGCCCCCAACCGAACTCGCACACTCACACGATCCAGAAAAGCAACGACGCCACCCCAAAGATAGGGCAGCAGTTACTGGTTATGGAAAACTACCGCTGCTGCCACTAGCGGACAGGCAACGCTTGCGAAACCGAGTGGCGCCAGTCAGCACGAGAAGAAGACAAACAACCGCAACCATCCCAACTAAACGATACCGTCTGGCCTCCAACAGAGGGCGGAAACCTGCAAACAGCACCAACGCGAGCCGCAGCACGGCTCAGACAGAGTTCAGAAAACATACAAGATTTTCATTAAAAATGTTTCCTGATCTCGCTTCGTTCTCAAGATACGCCAGCCTATAAAAGTTACAATGAAATGCACCCTGGCGTAATACCATTGGGTTTTCGAAAAAAAAAAAATCCTTCAAATAATGCGTATTTTTTCACGTAGAATACGAATATGGAATAAAAAATAGGGGTTACCAATTGCAAAAATGAACTTGACCTTGGTTTGACCTTTAAAACAGGGTTCAAGGTCATTTAGAGGTAATAATTCTATAACCCCCTTCAAATATTACAACGTTTACTCCAGACTTTTTTTTGCAGAATTGTGCCGCTCCAGAGATATCGGCTGGTATAAATTAAAATGAGACATCCTGTACATTCTAAAACCTTGGGCAGTGTAAGAAGAATGCAAATGGATTGGTAATGAGAGGGTGCTTTTTATATACAGAGGTATACAAAATTAAAAAGACAAATCGTTATTTCCCCGCCCTGCGTGTAAACCACGATATAGTCAGATTGTCGATAGATGTCCGTACAATCGTGTTGTGCTCGGAAGATAGCTTTCCGTTCAACGGACAACCACGGCAACGATCACGCCAGGGCACCTATCAAACAGAGTTGTGTTTGCTAACCAGCACACTACACTAGTCTCCCATCAACAATCGCTGTGTACTCGGTCACAGACGATGCAGTACGGCCCAGAGAAGACGCCTAGCGGACAGCCTGCGGTGGAGGGCCGTGGGAAGAATGGAAGCAGGACAATCTCAAACTTATGTGACTCCATCGTTTAAAGTCGATCGTTCTGCCGTTCCTCGTATGTTGCGACAGTTTATAAGACTGTATCTCGAAAACATGTCGAAGACCAGGTCAGGGCCGACCACATGTGATATCAGGAAGAGGGAAAGGTACGTTATTTGCATGTAAGGGTACTACCGTACTGCCTTAGTGCTGCACGGCAACTCGCATCTAACATTGTAGCATCCACTGGACGAGTTGTATCGAGGCAAACAGTGTACAGAAGGCTTCGGTTTTTATTGTCAAAGACCAGCTGTTTGTGCATCTCTGGCGCATCTTCCCCAGTCGTCAAAATGCCACGTGCACGGTCGGACAGTGGGCCAGTGTCCTTTTCACAGATGAGTCCCGATTTAGTCTGGAAATTGATTCTCGACGGATTCGCATCAGGAGGGTACGTAGAACACGATTTCGGGTTCGAAACATTGTGGAAAGAGGCCGACATCGAGGAGGATTCCTAATGGTGTGGGCAGGGTCTATTTTGACCACTTTTCATAAAATTATATGGTTGAATGGCATGATTTAACTTCTATCAGGGATCGTGACCAGATCTTGGGACCTTATGTGCAGTTGCTACGGATTGCTGTGGGCCTGGACTTCGCATTGATGGACAATAATTTTCTACCTCTTAGAGCACGGGTGGTTGAAGTTTTCTTGGAAACAGAAGATATTGCACTCATAGCGCGGCATGCTTGCTCTTCCAACTGTCTCATAATCTCATAGACCACGTCTGGAATGCACTAGGTAGACGGGTTGCATCACGTTAGCATCCACCAACCACTCTCCAAGACCTGCGAACAGCTCTGCTGGATGAATGGGCGTTGTTGCCTCAGTATGAGATTGATGACATCATTCACAGCATGCACCATGGTTTAAGACCTGCATTGCTGCCAGAGGTGATCGCATCACATACCGACCACATTAAGCAGTTGTTGGAATGGGGGTGCAAATCCGTTAATTTGAAAAAAGCAAAGAACATTTTTGTCTACCATTATGCAAGTTGCAGTTGATTGCGTTCTACACTCCTGGAAATTGAAATAAGAACACCGTGAATTCATTGTCCCAGGAAGGGGAAACTTTATTGACACATTCCTGGGGTCAGATACATCACATGATCACACTGACAGAACCACAGGCACATAGACACAGGCAACAGAGCATGCACAATGTCGGCACTAGTACAGCACCTTTCGCAGCAATGCAGGCTGCTATTCTCCCATGGAGACGATCGTAGAGATGCTGGATGTTGTCCTGTGGAACGGCTTGCCATGCCATTTCCACCTGGCGCCTCAGTTGGACCAGCGTTCGTGCTGGACGTGCAGACCGCGTGAGACGACGCTTCATCCAGCCCCAAACATGCTCAATGGTGGACAGATCCGGAGATCTTGCTGGCCAGGGTAGTTGACTTACACCTTCTAGAGCACGTTGGGTGGCACGGGATACATGCGGACGTGCATTGTCCTGTTGGAACAGCACGTTCCCTTGCCGGTCTAGGAATAGTAGAACGATGGGTTCGATGACGGTTTGGATGTACCGTGCACTATTCAGTGTCCCCTCGACGGTCACCAGTGGTGTACGGCCAGTGTAGGAGATCGCTCCCCACACCATGATGCCGGGTGTTGGCCCTGTGTGCCTCGGTCGTATGCAGTCCTGATTGTGGCGCTCACCTGCACGGCGCCAAACACGCATACGACCATCATTGGCACCAAGGCAGAAGCGACTCTTATCGCTGAAGACGACACGTCTCCATTCGCCCCTCCATTCACGCCTGTCGCGACACCACTGGAGGCGGGCTGCACGATGTTGGGGCGTGAGCGGAAGACGGCCTAACGGTGTGCGGGACCGTAGCCCAGCTTCATGGAGACGGTTGCGAATGGTCCTCGCCGATACCCCAGGAGCAACAGTGTCCCTAATTTGCTGGGAAGTGGCGGTACGGTCCCCTACGGCACGGCGTAGGATCCTACGGTCTTGGCGTGCATCCGTGCGTCGCTGCGGTCCGGTCCCAGGTCGACGGGCACATGCACCTTCCGCCGACCACTGGCGACAACATCGATGTACTGTGGAGACCTCACGCCCCACGTGTTGAGCAATTAGGCGGTACGTCCACCCGGTCTCCCGCATGCCCACTATACGCCCTCGCTCAAAGTCCGTCAACTGCACATACGGTTCACATCCACGCTGTCGCGGCATGCTATCAGTGTTTAAGACTGCGATGGAGCTCCGTATGCCACGGCAAACTGGCCGACACTGACGGCGGCGGTGCACAAATGCTGCGCAGCTAGCGCCATTCCACGGCCAACACCGCGGTTCCTGGTGTGTCCGCTGTGCCGTGCGTGTGATCATTGCTTGTACAGCCCTCTCGCAGTGTCCGGAGCAAGTATGGTGGGTCTGACACACCGGTGTCAATGTGTTCTTTTTTCCATTTCCAGGAGTGTATATTCTTTACATTGTTTGTACTTTACTATCATTATTTTACCTGTTTTGTACCAAAATAAACGCAACCTTGCAGAAATTCCATTTGTTGCTTTAATTTTGGACGCCAGTGTAGTTGCTTGACTAATTCCTTTCCCGGGCCTAAGGGCTTGTGGCTGAAGATATCTGTTATAGTAGGCAGTAGCGGGTCAATAATAAGCTATAAGCTTCATTTGGACTGTGATGCTGTTATGTCTAGTAGATGCTGATCCCATACACATGATGAGGTTTTGACGGTATTGCAAGCAACATTGTTTGGATAGAATTTTTCCCGGTTGTAGTCATTTATCTCAATGAAATTGATAAATGAGTGTTTCGTTTGTGGTTCAGTTATGGTTACAGGTAATATAAAATGCCAGTTCCGTTCTTTGGCTGCGGCAGTGGGATCAGCTGCAGCTTTTACTTTGCCTATACCAAGACCATGCAGGTTTCCCCATAAGACCATGGTCTGTTCCTGTTGTCGGTTTTCAATTTTTCACTGCTTGACTGACTCTCTTCTGCTTCTGTTTGAAAGCAATATGATTTTCAGGCGTGGAGCTTAGTTTCATGCACGATGTGCACCGCGTCTCTGACATTACAGAACTGTTTGGTTCTTCGGTTCGCCAAGGTGCAGGCTTCCTTCTTACTTTTACGGTCTTTACTAGGGCACATTTGTCATAAAGTTGAATATCTTTATCAGTAAATCCATGAATTTCTTAATTTTTGGTCAAAAAGGGAATAGAAGACGTACCTCAAACTATTTCTTGCATCTCAGTAGCAAATTTATATAAATTAATGCGTTTGAAGTCTCTTTCTGGGATATTCTAGCGAGTCTGTCATGAAAGATTAAATCATGGACGGATATGCCATGTGCAGACATTTGAGAGATATGAGTTATTCTGTCTATCTATGGGAGAGTGACTACTCTTCGTATGATGGGTTGGTTGAAGAAGTAACTATAATTATATACTCGTACGTCTACTAGAGAGAGAGCTGTTTCGAAGCAGGCAAACCCGGCCACTTTAGGAGATTTGTAGAAGACACGTATTAGGCACTTTCTATTAAGGGATTTGATCTCTATGAACATAATATATTCCACTTGTTTATCTTCATTACTGTTGGATGTGTGTAGGTGATATATCGAAGCGTATGTACGTTCCTCTCCACCGCTGCGGTTGCGTCGGTAGTGTCTTATAAAGATGTAGCCGTTCAGATATACCGAATGTGTGGTAATATTCGATTTGAGCGGATTTTCCGACAGAAGTAGCACGTCGATGTCTAACTCCTGAAATATACGACATAACTCATTGCGATGAGCTGGCAGAGCTAGTACAGTTGCGTGTGCACTGGCCCACACGCAGGTAAAGCAAGAAGTAGACCTCGGTTTGTTGGCGTAACACTAGGTAATCAACAAATCAAAGTGTGGTCCATCGTAGAATATTCTTCAGATATTATGGACCCTACAAAATTCGGCGGACAAGAGATATTGAACTTGTACAGAGGAGGGAAGCACTAACTGCCACAGGTCTTTTTGAGCTGTGGAAGAGTGTCACAGAGACGCTGAAAGAACTGAATTGGGAGGTACATAAAAGCGCGGGACTAGCCGAGCGGTGTAGGGCGCTGCAGTCCTGGACTGTGCGGCTGCTCCCGGCGGAGGTTCGAGTCCTCCCTCGGGGATGTGTGTGTCTGTGTGCTTGTACTTAGGATAATTTAGGTTAAGTAGTGTGTAAGCTTAGGGACTGATGACCTTAGCATTTAAGTCCCACAAGATTTCACACACATTTGAACATTTTTTTGGTGCTTAAAGATAGACCAAATTATCCAGAAAAAATCCTATTTATAAAGTTTTAACAACCGGCTTTATTTTGGTGTGGATCGTGAGGGCAACACTACATTAACTGAACCAAGCACAGAAGCATTTAAACAGTAATTCTTCCCACACTCCAGGTGTAAATGGGACGGGGAGAAGCCCTAGTAAGTCCTGCAGAGGGAGTACCCTCTGCCATGCACTTCACAGTGATTTTCAGAGTATGGATGTGTGACGTAGATAAGCGACTTCCACAAAACGCAAATTGTTATGTCCCGCTAGCAGCGAACAAGCATCTCGCAAACGCTGAAGCTAATCGGCTTTTTGCGTGCTACTGTCGTGAGTATGTGTGCGAAAATGTTGCAAAGCAATGAAACAACAAAGTACTGGAAATCCATGCCTATCATGGAAAGCATAGATCTGTTAGAGATGAAAGAAGACTACACTGGCGCAGGCGCAAGTACTTCTGAGTACACAATGCAGCACACATTGTTGATCGTGTCATTATGCAGCAGGTGGCTTCCCCTGTTGACGCAACGATGTTGTCAAATACGATTGCCGTAAAAATTATGGTGTCGACAGCGTCTGCATCGACTACACCCGCACCCACACCCGCACACAGATACGCCGGAGACGGCACATTTAAACGTCCCACCAGCTCGAATTTGTGAGTTCGCTCTTCCATCGTCCGCTGTTTCCGATGGGGGGCGCGAAGTATGCACGCCATCAGAAGACGCTGAAATCGCACGACCTCACTGTCTTTTTAACCAGACCCACCCAAAAAATGGTTCAAATGGCTCTGAGCACTATGCGACTTAACTTCTCAGGTCATCAGTCGCCTAGAACCAGTGTGCGATTTGTGCTTTTACCAGTTGGGGGGGGGGGGGGGGGAGGGGGGGTCTTAGGGGGTTAGCATAATTATATACACTCCTGGAAATTGAAATAAGAACACCGTGAATTCATTGTCCCAGGAAGGGGAAACTTTATTGACACATTCCTGGGGTCAGATACATCACATGATCACACTGACAGAACCACAGGCACATAGACACAGGCAACAGAGCATGCACAATGTCGGCACTAGTACAGTGTATATCCACCTTTCGCAGCAATGCAGGCTGCTATTCTCCCATGGAGACGATCGTAGAGATGCTGGATGTAGTCCTGTGGAACGGCTTGCCATGCATGGCAATGCCATGCATTGCCATGTCATGCCATGCCATGCCATGCCATGCCATGCCTCAGTTGGACCAGCGTTCGTGCTGGACGTGCAGACCGCGTGAGACGACGCTTCATCCAGTCCCAAACATGCTCAATGGGGGACAGATCCGGAGATCTTGCTGGCCAGGGTAGTTGACTTACACCTTCTAGAGCACGTTGGGTGGCACGGGATACATGCGGACGTGCATTGTCCTGTTGGAACAGCAAGTTCCCTTGCCGGTCTAGGAATGGTAGAACGATGGGTTCGATGACGGTTTGGATGTACCGTGCACTATTCAGTGTCCCCTCGACGATCACCAGTGGTGTACGGCCAGTGTAGGAGATCGCTCCCCACACCATGATGCCGGGTGTTGGCCCTGTGTGCCTCGGTCGTATGCAGTCCTGGTTGTGGCGCTCACCTGCACGGCGCCAAACACGCATACGACCATTATTGGCACCAAGGCAGAAGCGACTCTCATCGCTGAAGACGACACGTCTCCATTCGTCCCTCCATTCACGCCTGTCGCGACACCACTGGAGGGGGGCTGCACGATGTTGGGGCGTGAGCGGAAGACGGCCTAACGGTGTGCGGGACCGTAGCCCAGCTTCATGGAGACGGTTGCGAATGGTCCTCGCCGATACCCCAGGAGCAACAGTGTCCCTAATTTGCTGGGAAGTGGCGGTGCGGTCCCCTACGGCACTGCGTAGGATCCTACGGTCTTGGCGTGCATCCGTGCGTCGCTGCGGTCCGGTCCCAGGTCGACGGGCACGTGCACCTTCCGCCGACCACTGGCGACAACATCGATGTACTGTGGAGACCTCACGCCCCACGAGTTGAGCAATTCGGCGGTACGTCCACCCGGCCTCCCGCATGCCCACTATACGCCCTCGCTCAAAGTCCGTCAACTGCACATACGGTTCACGTCCACGCTGTCGCGGCATGCTACCAGTGTTAAAGACTGCGATGGAGCTCCGTGTGCCACGGCAAACTGGCTGACACTGACGGCGGCGGTGCACAAATGCTGCGCAGCTAACGCCATTCGACGGCCAACACCGCGGTTCCTGGTGTGTCCGCTGTGCCGTGCGTGTGATCATTGCTTGTACAGCCCTCTGGCAGTGTCCGGAGCAAGTATGGTGGGTCTGACACACCGGTGTCAATGTGTTCTTTTTTCCATTTCCAGGAGTGTATGTTACTAGCTTGGACCGTGGCGTTACCCTTGGTTAAACAGTTATTTATAAATAGATGTTAATGCCGAAACTCACTATTCACGAGTATGCACTATCAGAAAAGCCATCCCTTGTTATATCTTTAAAAGTACATTGTAGGTAAAGCTTATTTACAAAATCATCTACATACAGGTATACGACGGGAATTCAAAAAGTAAAGGCACATTTGTGAAAAGCTGTACTTATTCTGATGATAGAAAACTGAAAGATGCGTTATTTTTCTACGTAACCTCCCTGGACTTCAATGCAGTCTTCCCGATGTTTTACGAGTTTTTTTATTTCATCAGAAAATACGTTTATCGGTTGCATCTGTAACCAATCTTGCACCGCAGCAATGATGTCTTCATCACTTTCAAATCTTCTTCCCTGTAGTGCTTCCGTTAAGGGTCCAAACATGTGAAATCGCTTGGATCAAGGTCTGGACTGTATGGTGGATGTTCCAGAACCTCGAATCTCAACTCCTTTATTGCGTCGGCTGTCCGTTCGGCAGAATGTGGGCGAGCGTTATCTTGTTGCAGGATGACACCTCTTCACAGTTTTCCTCGACGTTTGGATCTGATTGCAGGTTTTAGTTTCGTACGCAACACATCACATCCACCATACAATCCAGACCTGGCTCTAAAGCCTCGTTTACGCTGGGGCGACGTCTTGCAACATTGTGGCATGCTAAGCAAATGTGGCGTGCGTCATCTTGTCATTTAGTTCTAAATGTTTTGAAATGCTTAACTACTACATAACACTTTTTGAATGTTAATAAGCAAACATAGTAATAGTATTAATAGTAAACTTTTAGTGTTCGGCTCCACAAATTTAAATTATATGTAAAGTTTTACTCCAGTGCTTGGGAAATAAACATCCCAGGTCGGGATGCATAAACTAAAACCAGAGAAGGGGATGGTCTGATGCAGAGCAGGGGAAATCCCCCCCATCCCCCCCTGCAAATCGCTCACTGCCTGGAACTTAGAACTAATTAAACCTAACCTAAGGACATCACACACATCCATGCCCGAGGCAGGATTCGAACCTGCGACCGTAGCGGACGCTCGGTTCCAGACTGTAGCGCCCAGAACCGCACGGCCACTCCGGCCGGCAGGCGCAGCCAGACTTTCAGCCCAGTTTCAGAGTATCTTCAGACTTCTAATAACTTTAGTACGGAAAACTGAAGTGTATCATGATGCTACTAAGCAGTACTTCTAATTGCAGACCATCGGGTTGTATCAGCATTCAAGACTGTTTCTTTTTATGAAGTACATGCAACTCAGCAACGCAGAGGAAACCTCAGCCTCTCAATTTATGTGTATCTCAGTTATTAAATATACATATTGTAAATGAACTTATTTATGTGTTACCTTGTTGCAGATGTCTGACTGTTAGCTGTCTGATTGTCTTCCCTGAGCATCTCAGTTACCGGAACATTAGAAATGGGATCGTACAGACTGGGTGGAGATCACCTGATGAGATGATTCATATTTACTGTTACTCCAGCGTAATATTCGTGTTTCGATCAGCCGTCATCCACACGAACGGCTGTTCTGAACATGAACCACGCCACAGACGCAGACTGGTGGGGGCAGTATTACCTGGGATTCCAAGCGACATATGGTAGTAGTCAAAGGCACTACGTGAATAATATTGCCAGCCACCTGCATCCCCTCTTGCTGGATGGATTTTTCCTGGTAGCAATGGGATCTTCCATCTGTATAACTATTCGTGCCACAAGACCAGACACGTGTTACAGCAGTTTGAGGAACACGACAGCTAACTCACGTTGATGTCTTGGCTACGAAATACGTCCGATATGAAACCGATGGAATACACCTCGTAAGCTGTCGGGCACCAGCTCCATGTCGCAAACAACAGCCCGTAATGAGATTTTTACTCTGTAGCGGAGTGTGCGCTGATATGAAACTTCCTGACTGATTAAAACTGTGTGCCGGTCCGAGACTCGAAATCGGCACCTTTGCCTTTCGCGGGCAAGTGCTCTACCATCTGAGCTACCCAAGCACGACTCACGACTCGTCCTCACAGCTTCAATTCTGCCATTACCTCGTCTCCTACCTTCCAAACATAGATTTAATCTGTAGAGCGCTTTCCCACGAAAGGCAAAGGTCCCGTGTTCGAGTCTCGGTCCGGCATACAGTTTTAATCACTCAGGATGTTTCACACAGCTCGTAATTTCGGAAGCCCATTAACGACTTGTCGAATCCATGCTCCGGAGAATCGCTGCTGTTCTGCGTCTAGAAGACGGACCAACAAATTAATAAAAGATTGTCATAATGTGTGATTTTAGATTTTTCCTGCGTGGGAAAATCTTGAATACATACCGACTACTAGTGTAGATGGTAATTGTGTTTCGGCTTAACAGTGTAGGCAGCGTACTTGACATTCATGGCAGCGAAGATACCTGGAATCAATAGGTTCACTAGAGGCTGAAAACCACTCGCTAGAGATCTCTATACTTTTTCTTTTTTAAACTTAATGCTAGGTTACTTCATTCAAAATAATAGCTTCTGTTTTTACAAAACACTAAATAAGACAAAAATGCTCTTCACACTTTTTAGAGCCAACGCTTGTAAGAAAAATATTTGCGCACTGCCTGTGTATCATCCTGAAATTCAGTCGATCTTGTGACCGTTATTCATTAAATTCAAAACAGTTCGACCTTATCAAGATAAGGGGCAGGCTCACATGTTGCCAAAGCTGTTTCTACTACGCTGCAGAAATTTCGCTGGGATGCCGTCTCACATTCTCTGTACGGTTCCGATCTCTCCTCACGCGATTTCCATATCTTTGGAGCCGCGAAAAAAGACACTCGTGACCGCATATTGATACCAGGAGGTGCACACCCGGATTCAGTCATGGTACCGCGGGCAACCTCAAACATTTTGCTTTGTAGGCAATGGCTGTCTTGTCTCACTGTGGGATATATGTGTTGATGGTTACGACGATTACTTGTGAAATGGTAAACAGTTTACTTAAGTTTTTTCCATCTGTCTTGTTATCCTTGACTGCCTCTTACAGACAGAATTAAATTCTACACAACGAGCTCAACAAGAAATAAAAATAAATAATTTCAGACGACGTTACTGTGACCTAATATGTTACAAAGCAGTTCTCACGCCTCTAATGGAGCGCAGCGTTTGGATTAATTTGCACATATATTTGTGTTTGCCGATACCTTATATTCTATATATGGCACGAATGTCCGTTTTTTATTTTACATTTCTTCCTTTTCTTATCATTGTTGCTTTCTGACTGACTTTAGCTGTCACTTCCACTGTTTGGTATAGAGCAATACACAGGTCTATCACATTCCCAAAGTTTGTTCTTTTATTTTCACTGTATCCCTTTTTCATCTTTCTTCACCTTCGACTATAGTTCCCTTTCACTAAATCCCGTCGATGGTGTGAAGAAGTGGTGTACACTATCAGTACTCATACCGGTAATGTAAATGACAAATTCCTTTCCTGAGCTGATCTTCAGAAGATTACATTGATTCGTCAAATAACTGGCATCGACACATTCAAATGGCTCTGAGCACTATGGGATTTAACATCTGAGGTCATCAGTCCCCTAGACTTAGAAATACTTTAAACCTAACTAATCTAAGGACATCACACACATCCATGCCCGAGGCAGGATTCGAACCTGCGACAGTAGCAGTCGCACGGTTCCGGACTGAAGCGCCTAGAACCACTCGGTCACCGCGGCCGGCCATCGACACATTCTTTACATGCAAGCCGTACCGCTTCTTTCCCCTACGGGACATGTCGATCGAGTACTTCAGTATCCTTATGTTCCACTTAAACCTGAAAACCAAGCGAGAACGAACTATACAGGATGGTTATAATTAAACTTTCGCTATTAGGGAAGGCCCCCACTAAAAACTACTGACAGAAGGACGAGGAAGATTTATGAAAAACTTTTTAGGGACATACGGTAAAAAATAACAAATAAACCATCCAAAGAAACAGATTTTAATATAAATACGGTAGAGTAATATTTGGTAATCCCCTGCCATTGTTACGCTTCAGATTATAAACGTTGTCAGCGTGACGACCATCTACATCCAAGTTAGCCTGGAACCGCGCTACACACCGCTCTACTGCTACCCGAAACATATGAGGTAGGATGTTACGTACCTCCCACACTATGCTTATCTTCAACCTAAACGTATATTAGTGTCCCGTTGATAAACCCTGATCTTTAGATAAATACATAGTCAGAAATCACCCGGGTCGAAATCTGGTGATCTTGGTCGCCACACTGTTAATTCGGACGTGTCAATCACTTCCTCAACTTCAGTGTGGAAAGAGGACTTCTCCGTATCCCTTTGACTTCCGATTTTACGTCAAATCGGCTAATGTATGATTGTTCTAATTAATGTCTAAGTCATAAGCAGCAATATTATAAGAACATTTCCCTCCGTTCCTTTTCAAATGGGTTTGGTGGGGGGGGGGAGGGGGTAGAGGGGTGACAAGACATAGAGGATTATTCATAAGAACACGCTCGTTCAGCAAAAAAACAGAACACCTAGAACGACTAGAGATGGGATGTTCATATTCACAGGACATGTACATTAGTATGTCCTGCAGAAATGATTAACATTTCAGTCACCTCCGTTGAGCACGTATCCTGTTGTCTTGTAGGTGCAGGGTTCGCCATGGCCATCCACGCGTATAAGGTGCAAATGGTGTCCTATGGGATAGCCATCCAAGCTGCATTCACCTTGTTCCAAAACTCATTCTGTGGTGTTTAGCAATGGGCCACACCGCTGCACCGTATCATTTAGCCATATCCCACACATTTTCGATTGGCGACAAGTCTGGTGATCTGGCGAGCCAGGGGTAAAGGCTGACATCCTGTGACACTAAGAACGCACATGTTCGTGCAACAAAATGTGATCGTGCATTGCCTTGCTGAAAAATGGCCTCTGGGGTGTTGCGCAGGAAGCGTAAGGCTATAGGTCGCAGTGTCCTGGACACACACCAACTATGATTTGTGGTAACGCTCAATAGCACCCCACACCATAAGGCCTTAAGTTGGTGCTGTATGTCTTGTGTGAATGCAGTCACTGTGACGTTGCTCCGCCGTGCCTGTGTCGAACCAAAATGCGGCCATCATTTTCAAACAAACACTGGATTGGTCCGAAAGCACCAGGTGATGCTATTTCTGTCCCCTGTAACGTCGTTCAATACACTATTGGCGTCTAGCACGTTTCTGCTTATACGTCAAAGGTAGGAGGAGAAGTGGGCGCCGTACATTAAGCCTGTCAGACGTGTTACACTGTTCCACTGTTGCGCCACAGCTGAGGAATACGCAAATCTGTCTTGTATTGCCATTCGGATGAGGTGTCGATCTTCTCGAGGAATGGTCCGGGTGGTGTGACCTGATCCATCCCGTCGTGTTCTACGGCCTTCCGTGAACCATTCTGCACACACCCGTTGCACTGTCGGTACTCATCGTCCCAGACGAGCCCCAATTTTCCGGATAGATGCATCTCATTCTCTCATGCCAATAACGCGCCCTCTTTCAGATAATGATTTGACGATAAGGTCCGCTATAGGTCTGCGAGGCATCCGACACGTCTGCTCAAGTCACACTGAACGATTAACTTCGGTTTATAAATAGAAGGTAATGTATCAGTGAGCCGCAGGCACATTTTGCCAGTAGGTGGTGTTGCGCCGCAATATTGATGTTGACCTTGACCCCATGGGTCAATAAAGATCAAATGCTAATCATTTCTTCAGGACATACTAATGTTGGTGCCCTTTGAATATGACAGTCGATCAAGATGCTCTGTTTTTTCTGAACATCGGTGTACGTCTAGGATATCAGAAGACGACTGAGAAACACCCATCATTGGTCAGAACAAAGTTTGTAACTGATACTACAAGTGTGCAATATGCTATGTGGCAAACGTCAATTCGTAGCGGAAGGCGTTGACGCGATGTGTCGGGTAAGACACAAAGGCAGCCCGCTTTGCCAGTCTGGTAATTGGGTTGCCTATCTGCAGGTGCGAACTAATTCGATGGGACAAAGCGGTGACGAGGGTTAACAATGAAGTCTGAGGACAGGAAGATCTACAATCTGTAATATAAGAATTCTGTTAAGCATTGATAGGCTTCCCTTTACCAGTGTGATGCTGATACATAGCAGTAACAAGAAACTAATTCCAGTTGTTATCTGAGTACCCGTCGTGGAACACATACGTCCCTATGGTAGTCAATGGGTTTGTGCGTCGATACTCGGGAAGAGCAGCAGGACTATTGCTGTTGTTTTTATAAATCAGATTAACTAATGAAAGCCTTCTCACCTTGTCCAGACCTTTACTGACTGTCTGCAACTGTAATTCTCGCTGATGGGTTTCAAAGATACGTCGCCGTACCGGTACCGGTAAATGACGGCAAGTCATGACACTAACAGTACTAACTAAGCAAATCGTGCTGCGCACAATGTGAAAATCACTCCCACTGGTTCAGTTAAGGAAAGTTATGGTAGATCGAATACATTTTACAAATTTGTGTACGTTTACAGCATTTGTAGACTTGAGGAAAGCTATTGACATCTACATCTACATCTACATCTACATGATTACTCTGCAATTCACATTTAAGTGCTTGGCAGAGGGTTCATCGAACCACAATCATACTACCTCTCTACCATTCCACTCCCGAGCAGCGCGCGGGAAAAACGAACACCTAAACCTTTCAGTTCGAGCTCTGATTTCTCTTATTTTATTTTGATGGTCATTTCTACCTATGTAGGTTGGGCTCAGCAAAATATTTTCGCATTAGGAAGAAAAAGTTGGTGACTGAAATTTCGTAAATAGACGTCGCCACGACGAAAAACGTCTTTGCTTTAATGACTTCCATCCCGACTCGCGTATCATATCTGCCACACTCTCTCCCCTGTTACGTGATAATACAAAACGAGCTGCCCATTTTTGCACCCTTTCGATGTCCTCCGTCAATCCCACCTGGTAAGGATCCAACACCGCGCACCAATGTTCTAACAGAGGACGAACGAGTGTAGTGTAAGCTGTCTCTTTAGTGGACTTGTTACATCTTCTAAGTGTCCTGCCAATGAAACGCAAACTTTGGCTCGACTACCCCACAATATTATTTGTGTGGTGTTTCCAACTGAAGTTGTTCGTAATTTTAACACCCAGGTACTTAGTTGAATTGACAGCCTTGAGAATTGTACTATTTGTCGAGTAATCGAATTCCAACGGTTTTCTTTTGGAACTCATGTGGATCACCTCACACTTTTCGTTATTTAGCGTCAACTGCCACCTGCCACACCATACAGCGATTTTTTCTAAATCGCTTTACAATTGATACTGGTCTTCGGATGACCTTACTAGACGGTAAATTACAGCATCATCTGCGAACAACCTAAGAGAACTGCTCAGATTGTCACCCAGGTCATTTATATAGATCAGGAACAGCAGAGGTCCCAGGAGGCTTCCCTGGGGAACACCTGATATAACTTCAGTTTTACTCGATGATTTGCCGTCTATTACTACGGACTGTGACCTTCCTGACAGGAAATCACGAATCCAGTCGCACAATTGAGACGATATCCCTTAGGCCTGCAGCTTGATTAGAAGTCGCTTGTGAGGAACGGTGTCAAAAATTTTCCGGAAATCTAGAAATACGGAATCAACTTGAGATCCCCTGTCGATAGCGGTCATTACTTCGTGCGAATAAAGAGCTAGCTGCGTTGCACAAGAAGGATGTTTTCTGAAACTATGCTGATTGCGTATCAATAGATCGTTCCCTTCGAGGCCATCAACAGATCAACGAATCTGGGCTAATGCCCAACAGTTAGTGAAACGAATACTGCACATTCAAATAACAGCACTGGAAGATGGTGTAGAGACAGGAAGCGGCCGGGTGCCTGAGAACGCAGTGAGATCTCTGTTTGTGTGTGTGTGTGTGTGTGTGTGTGTGTGTGATTACACGTGTGTGTGGCTGTGTGGCTGGGTGTGGCGCCTGTGGGTCAGAGGCGGCGGGGCGTGTGCGGCGCGAGCACACGGCGCGTGGGAAAGGGGCGGCCGGGACGCGCTCTGGCGCGCTGGAGGGTCGCAATCACGCCACAAAGAGAAACGGCCCCTTGTTATGTGCGCACTGGGACACAGGCCCCGCCGGGGGCTTCGCGGTTGCTCGCTCGGTTCGTTAGCCTAAAATTTGAGATTAATTTTTTGTGGTCGTGGCTTCGGAAAAGTACTACAAACCTTCATCCCGTTTCTATTGTCTTTCCGGCAAATGCAAGATTAGGGAATCAACTGTATATTATGAATGTGTTCGGGCATGACAAGAATTTAGTACTGGTATTACGAAAGTGCTTAATGCTCATTAGTAGTCGGGTTGTGCTATAAAACCGAGAAAGTGATTACGAATGAATGTTGCCCTAACACAGGGCCCAGTATTTTCTTTTCTCAGTTTCACTCAGCCAGACAAGATACAGAAGTTCACTCATTGTAATCTTAAATTCCGCCACGACTTTATAAGAAGAGTACTTTGATGCCTACTCTAGTAATTAGAACATTAAATGGTATACAGGGTGTTACAAAAAGGTACGGCCAAACTTTCGTGAAACATTCCTCACACACAAAGAAAGAAAATATGTTATGTGGACATGTGTCCGGTAACGCTTACTTTCCATGTTAGAACTCATTTTATTACTTCTCTTCAAATCACATTAATCATGGAATGGAAACACACAGCAACAGAACGTACCACCGTGACTTCAAACACTTTGTTGCGGGAAATGTTCAAAATGTCCTCCGCTAGCGAGCATACATGCACCCACCCTCCGTCGCATGGAATCCCTGATGCGCTGATGCAGCCCTGGAGAATGGCGTATTGTATCACAGCCGTCCATTATACGAGCACGAAGAGTCTCTACATTTGGTACCGGGGTTGCGTAGACAAGAGCTTTCAAATGCCCCCATAAATGAAAGTCAAGAGGGTTGAGGTCAGGAGAGCGTGGAGGCCATGGAATTGGTCCGCCTCTACCAATCCATCGGTCACCGAATTTTTTGTTGAGAAGCGTACGAACACTTCGACTGAAATGTGCAAGAGCTCCATCGTGCATGAACCACAAGTTGTGTCGTACTTGTAAAGGCACATGTTCTAGCAGCACAGGTAGAGTATCTCGTATGAAATCATGATAACGTGCTCCATTGAGCGTAGGTGGAAGAACATGGGGCCCAATCAAGACATCACCAACAATGCCTGCCCAAACGTTCACAGAAAATCTGTGTTGATGACGTGATTGCACAATTGCGTGCGGATTCTCGTCAGCCCACACATGTTGATTGTGAAAATCAACAATTTGATCACGTTGGAATGAAGCCACATCCGTAAAGAGAACATTTGCACTGAAATGAGGATTGACAAATTATGCGATGAACCATTCGCAGAAGTGTATCCGTGGAGGCCAATCACCTGCTGATAGTGCCTGCACACGCTGTACATGGTACGGAAACAACTGGTTGTCCCGTAGCAATCTCCATACAGTGACGTGGTCAACGTTACCTTGTACAGCAGCAACTTCTCTGACGCTGACATTAGGGTTATCGTAGCATTGCCTCGTCCATTGCAGGTGTCCTCGTCGTTCTAGGTCTTCCCCAGTCGCGAGTTATAGGCTGGAATGTTCCGTGCTCCCTAAGACGCCCATCAATTGCTTTGAACGTCTTCCTGTCGGGACACCTTCGTTCTGGAGATCTGTCTCGATACAAACGTACCGCGCCACGGCTATTGCCCCGTGCTAATCCATAAATCAAACGGGCTTCTGCCAACTCCGCATTTGTAAACATTGCACTGACTGCAAAACCACGTTCGTGATGAACACTAACCTGTTGATGCTAGTACTTTAGAGCAAGTGTCGCATGTCAACATTACCTTCCTTCAATTGGGCCAACTGGCGGTGAATCGAGGAAGTACAGTACATACTGACGAAAATAAAATGAGCTCTAACATGGAAATTAAGTGTTTCCGGACACGTATCCGCATAACATCTTTTCTTTATTTGTGTGTGAGGAATGTTTCCTGAAAGTTTGGCCATACCTTTTTGTAACACTCTGTATAAAGGGTGCGGCGCGTTTGGCGTTCTTGAAAGACGAAGGCATCTAATAAACAGGTAGAACCTGAAAATGGCCGATATGTTACGAGCAATTGCGGAGTACAACCGTAGAGCCTCGTTTGTCTGAAGTCTCCACCCATTGAAATAGTTCGATACTTCGGGTACCCGAGATCAACTGTTTACAATATTGTGGCCAATTATAATGTTTCGGAGTAGTCTGGGAATGTTCCACTACAGCGGTAGGGAAACTCATTCTGGAAAATGCGAGTAACGAACTGCGGGGGTCAACGAAAAAGCTCAGGTGCCTATTTCGAAGGACCCGGGGCAATCGCTGAGAAAATTGGCGTCAGTATTGAATGTCAACGAGCAAGCAATATGTCCAATGGCAGATGAGGACTTCAAATGAGCCATTTAGTCCAAAACTGGCTCTTGGATAACGTTGAAATGTTCTGGTCAAAGGAGTTGTGGCCCGATAATACCGGATTTGAGCCCCCTCGACTATTATGTAGTCGGAAGAGTTACCAACAGGACGAGGCACCCGAATGTCGCATTTCTACGCACCGCTATCAAAGCAGCGTTCCTAAATATGGACAACACTGATTTTAAGGGTGAGTGCGATCGCTTCAGGACAAGATTGGAGGCGGTCATTGCGACCGAAGGGGATGCATATAGTAATGTTACTCTTGAAAGATACCACTAGTTATATGTATAAGGATCTTCACTTTAATTTATATTTTGTTTCAATAAATTTGCTTTTAGACACAGGTTTCAAGTGTCCGGATTTAGGCACCGTACCTTGTACAAGATGTCTACGCTGTAAGTCCTGCTCACGCACAAGAAATACAATCCAACAACGGTGGGTTTTAAGTCGAAAAATCGTTTCATTCTGTCAGAGGGTTAGCTACCCTCTGTAATAAAAAAACTGAGTGAATGGATCAACGAAGAACCTAAATGAGTATAATCGGACGTCTTCCCCGAACATATTCAACGAACAATATAGAACAAAATGAGACCAACAAAAAGAGGGGGGTAGCGTGTTTGATGAGTAATCAAAATGTCCTCAGTCGCGGGCTCAAATCCCGCCGCTGCTTACATTTTGATTAATAATCAGCGTTGGCAGCCGAAGACTTCCGGCATAAGAAGTCACCCTCACTCTGCCAATGGGCTTGTCAAAGAAGGCCGAGGTGCGAACAGAGATTCAGGGCACTCTCTTGTCCTTAAAACTTAACTCCGTCCGAGCAGGACTTGGAAGGCCCAACGGTACCGGCCGACTACCGTGTCACCATCAACCACAGGCGTCACTGGATGTGGATATGGAGGGGCATGTGGTCAGCACACCGTTCTCCCGGCCGTGTGTGAGTTTAAGAAACAGGAGCCACTACTTCTCAATCAAGCAGCTCCTCAGTTTGCTTCACAAGGGCTGAGTGCACTCCGGTTGCTAACAACGCTCAGCATTCCGAATGGTCACCCATCCAAGTGCTAGCCCAGCCCGACAGCGCTTAACTTTGGCGATACTCTTGTCCTAGAGGAGAGACACTGCCCCTAAAGGTGGAAGAATCAGCAATGATCAACAGCATGAGAATGCAGGAGGCAACGGAACCAATTGCATTAAAGACAAATAGGGAGTATTCACAGGACAAGTGGCTTGTAATGAACAAGTGTCATGATAATCTCTCCATTGTCTAAAGATTCCGGAATAGTTTCCATTAGAATCTCCGGGAGGGGACTGCCAAGGGGGAAGTGAATATGAGAAAATGTTTGACTACTCAATGAAAGGATAACGTCTATGAGTCGCGGAGTTGAATGTCAGAAGCTTGAATGTGGTAGAGAAGCAAGAAAACCCGAAAACGGGAATGCAAAGGCTCAGTCTTGACGTAGTAGGGGTCAGTGAAATGAAATGGGAAGAAGACAAGAATTTGAGCTCCGATGAGTATAGAGTAACATATACAGCATCAGAAAATGGTGTAACGGGAATAGGATTTGTTATGAATAGGAAGATAGGGCAGAGAGCGTGTTACAGTGAACAGTTCAGTAACAGTGTTGTCCTTATCAGAATCGACAGCAAACCAAAACCGACAACGATAGTTCAGGTATACATGCCGAAGTCGCAAGCTGAAGATGAAGAGATAGAGAAAGTATTGGAGGATACTGAAAGGGCAACACAGTATGTAAAGGGGGATGAAAATCTAATAGCCATGGGGGACTGGCATGCAGCTGTAAGGCAAGGAATAGAAAAAAAGGTTACAGGAGAATATGAAGTTGAGACAAGGAAAGAGACAGGAGCAAGTCTAATTGAGTTCGTTAATACATTTCAGCTAGTAATAGAGAATACTCTGTTCAAGAATCACAAGAGGAAGAGATATACTTGGAAAAGGCCAGGTGATACGGGACGATTTCAGTTAGATTACACCGTGCTCAGACAGAGATCCCGAAATCAGATACTGGATTGTAAGGTGTACCCAAGAGCAGATATACACTCAGATCACAATATACTAGAGATGGAGAGTAGGCTGAAGTGTAAGGCTTTAGTCAGGAAGAATCGACAAGCAAAAAATTGGAATACGGAACTACTAAGGAAGAGATAAGCTAGAGGTTCTCTAAAGCTATAGATACAGCAGTATGGAATAGCTCAGTAGACAGTATAGTTGAAGAGGAATGGACATCTCTAAAAAGGGCCATCACAAATGTTGGAAAGAAAAACATAGGTACAAAGAGGGGTACTGCGAAGAAGCCATGGGTAACAGAAGAAATACTTCAGCTGATCGATGAAAAGAGGATGTACAAAGTGTTTCGGGAATTTCAGGAACACAGTAATACAAGTCGCTGAGAAATAAAATAAATAGCAAGTACAGGGAAGCTAGGTCGAAATGGCTGCACGAAAAATGTGAAGAAATCGTAAAAGAAATGATTGACGGAAGGACAGACTGAGCATACAGGAAAGACAAAACAACCTTCGGTGACATTAAAAGCAAGGGTGGTAACATTTAAGAGTGTAACGGGAATTCCACTGTTAAATGCACAGGAGAGAGCCGATAGGTGGAAAGAATACACAGAAGGACTCTATGAAGGGAAGATTTATCTGATGTGATAGAAGAAGAAACAGGAGTCGATTTAGAAAAAAGTAGGAGATCCAGTATTAAAATCAGAATTGCAGAGAGTAGTGTATGACTTAATATCAAATAACGCAGAAGCATAGATAACATTCTATCAAAATTTCTAAAATCATTGGGGGAAGTGCCAACAAAAGGACTATACACGTTGGTATGTAGAATGTATGAGACTGGGTACATACTATCTGACTTTCTACATCTACATCTACGTGATTACTCTGCTTTTCACAACACAGTGCGTGGCAGAGGATTCAATGGACCACCTTCATGCTGTCTCCCTACCGTTCCACTCTCGAACGGCACGCGGGACAAACGAGCTCTTAAATTTTTCCGTGCGAGCCCTGATTTCTCTTATTTTATCGTGATGATCATTTCTCCCTATGTAGGTGGGTGCCAACAGAATGTTTTCGCAGTCGGAGGAGAAAACTGGTGATTGAAATTTCATAAGAAGGTCCCGGCGCAACGAAAAAGTCTTTGTTTTAATGTTTGCCTCTCCAATTCACGTATCATGTCTGTGACACGATACGCGAATTGGAATGGCAATAATTAAAACAAAGGCGTTTTTTCGAAAAAAAAAATCATCCACACAATTCGGAAGACTGCAAGAGCTGACAAGTGCGAGAATTATCTCACAATCAGCTTAACAGCTCATGTATCCAAGTTGCTACAGGCCGAAAGAGTCAGCCTACAGGAATTGTGAAACGAACCCTGTCGTCCAGGAACGCGTGCCACAAAAGGCGCAGATTCACCAGGAGATGGGGAAACTCACAGGCGTTTATTGTCTATTGAGACCCAAGTGCTGCAGTGTGCGAGTGAGACAGACGAGAATCTACGTCGTAGGGAAACCCAGTAGAAGCCGAGTGTGGCTAAGGAGACGTTATGGCGGACCTAAGATCGACCATAAAGAGAAACATTTATGAAAACTATTTAATTCTGTAGTTAAGCGGGGAATCAAGCCACAATAATTTTAATCTGCCATCCTCCATACATATTCATGGTGATCCCAATAAAACTTGAATATTGATTATACCTACAATAGTTTAAGATTTAATTTAATAAGTTTTGTAACAAAGACCTGAATGGTAAAATCTGAACGCTTTGGTCGAGCTTAACGATCGACATTTCATATAGAAGCGCATCATTAAAATGACAAAAGTTGTAAATATCAAATCTGTAATTTGATTTGTTTAAAAGATATAGTGAATTAAAGCTACCAGTATTTTCAGTTATGCATCAGATCATGATTTCCTCCACACAAAACACATTGAACGATGACAGCATTACACCTTATTGAGTCATTAGGTACTAGCATATTTGTTGTGGAGTTTAGGGCGTAATAGTTACTTTTGTTCCTTATTTATTTATCAGAAAGAACATTGGTGCAATGCTACTGGCCATGGAATTCAAAGCTAAGAAGAAAATTGTATTGGCTTAATGCAAAAGAATTTCACGTTTATTATGTAATGGATACTACTGTTACTCTATTTAGAACGTGAAAGTGTTCAAGCTTTGATTATTTAAATATGTTAAAATGTAAAACAACGTAGAATAACCTGTAGCCAATCAGATGGACGGCTTCAGGATAGGGAACTGCCCTAGTCAGTTGAGCGAGGATATTTGGCGCCCGGGAAACGCGGCCGGGGACGGACAGAGGGACAGTGCAGGGACAGACGCGTAGGCGGACAGTTCGGCTGGAGACAGCAAAGGGTACAGCTGAAATTGAGACGCGAAAGCGGACAGTCGGTCTTTAGGCAGCTAGAAAGTGAAACGGCTTAGAAAATTTCGCATTGTGTGTTATCACGAGACGGTCTCTGAACGGTGTTAACTCCAACTTTTCGTGTAAATTACGAGATGGAGTATTGGACTTGTTTTTCGCGATGAGATTGTGAATGATCGAACTGTGTCAAATGGGTATGCGCTCTAATGTAACAGTAACTCTAAATACGACCACTTTCGCTATTAGTTTGCTTTCTGAATATACATGATTCTAACCAAATCGCAACTGTTTGGCCTACATCATTCATGGGTCGTTAATTTAGTTCCCGATGTTACTATTATTGTTGTTATATATTATGATAACTTTGTATTTCGCAAACTTGCCATCAGCCAGACAACTTAACCAAAGGGTGATAAGTGGCTTATTTAGGGCGTGTAACGCTACACGCTCGGTTCAAACTCTAGACGAGTTTGAGTCAAAACATTTCGACGAAGAGGAACTGCATGTGAGCCCGAACATCTTTGGGATGTTAGCTCGCAAACTGTAGAGGAAGACCGAAAAAAAAAATTAACAGCAATACGTAAAGTCTTCATACTCTTCGTTCAGTTCGTCGAGAAACTGTTGCAACTGACAGTGGAAAATTTGCGCGACTTCACACTTATTCTACCACCACAATCTTCAATTGCTCCATGCCTGCAAATTTAGCACAAAGAGCTTCTTGATGTACAGAAAAATGAATCCTATGTGTCAATCTTTATAATGTTTTGCTCTTTCCTTGTCAACTAAAATCTTTAAATGCTTTTTGCATGGTACTGTAATGTCATTCCATAGTCAATTTTCAGTATCCCTCTATTACTCGACCGCATAATTGACATTGAGAATTCTCCTTCCTCTGTTCTGTGAGTTCCATTCATTTTTAAAGGTTTTTGGCGACAGATCTCTAGACTGTTGTGTAAACAGCCACTAGACCTATGATTGTCCTTCATACCACGAACAAATAGCTAAGGGCAAAAAGCGCTGATACCACGGTTCTGCCAAAATGAAGAGAGCTGTTCCGTCCGCAGCTCGTGGTCTTGCGGTAGCGTTCTCGCTTCCCGCGCCCGGGTTCCCGGGTTCGATTCCCGGCCGGGTCAGGGGTTTTCTCTGCCTCGTGATGACTGGGTGTTGTGTGATGTCCTTAGGTTAGTTAGATTTCAGTAGTTCTAAGTTCTAGGGGACTGATGACCATAGATGTTAAGTTCCATAGTGCTCAGAGCCATTTGAACCGCTTTTTAGAGCAGCTCCGATCGAAAACAGTCACACCACAGTACCAAATGAAACTTTGTGCCGAACAAGGTACTTGCGAGAGCGACCGAGCAAAGACGAGGCAGGCCGACCCACGTGCCACACTCGGTCTGCATATCAGGTTCGTGTGGTTTGCGGCACGCTGTGGCCGGCCCAGATATAGTCATCACACATACACACACACACACACACACACAAACACACACACACGCACATGCACACACGCTAGAGGAGTCATGAATATTAGAAAGGGACAAATTCAGGGGAGCGTTCTGCCTAGCACTAAAATACGCCTTCTGGAGTTGACACGAGATTACTGATTGGAGTTTTGTTGATGGGTAAAGTCTGTTACATAGAGGGAATGCATTCAAATATTATCTTCCAGTCGGTGCGGTACATATTACGACGGATCCACAACCATCCCGTGTGGAAAGTGGCACTCCATAATGCACATATGGGCTCACTCTCAACGCGAAACATCCACGACTTGCACTGGCCTCAGACCAAGGTCAGAGGACTCTTCCGGGCAGTCACTATCCATGCCTCCATATCCGGCCTAAGATGGCAGACGTCATGCAATTTTGGTGCGTGGTGGTCCGATGATGGTTATTATAGCCGAAATCGGTCAAAAACAACAGAAAGGAAATAAATTGCCACTTGTAGTTTTCATTAAATTACTTGTTAATGGTTCGTTCTACATGGGATGTTTCGGAGAAGGGCGATGGCGACTTTGCATAGGTCAGCAGGATTGTCAGTTCGATGTAGGCTGTAAGGTGAAATGCGTATGGTGTTGTGGAGATGGAGGTATTTTACAATGACTGCGTGGATTCAGTGTTGGCATGTTTACTGGAGGGCAAGGACGGTTTTTCTGATATGGAATGTAATATGTCTTTTGAGTTGTTCCCGGTTAATCAGGAATACTGTCTTTCAAATTCTGAAGGTAGCAGGGGTAAAATACAGGGAGCGAAAGGCTATTTACAATTTGTAGAGAAACCAGATGGCAGTTATAAGCGTCGAGGGGCACGAAAGGGAAGCAGTGGTTGGGAAGGGAACGAGACAGGGTTGCAGCCTCTCCCCGATGTTATTCAATCTGTATATTGAGCAAGCAGTGAAGGAAACAAAAGAAAAATTCGGAGCAGGTATTAAAATCCATGGTGAAGAAATAAAAACATTGAGGTTTGCCGATGAGATTGTAATTCTGTCAGAGACAGCAAAGGACTTGGAAGAGAAGTTCAACGGAATGGACAGTGTCTTGAAAGGAGGGTATAAGATGAACATCAACAAAAGCAAAACGAGGATAATGGAATGTAGTCGAATTAAGTCGGGTAATGCTGAGGGAATTAGATGAGGAAATGAGACACTTAAAGTAGTAAAGGAGTTTTGCTATTTGGGGAGCAAAATAACTGATGATGGTCGAAGTAGAGAGGATATAAAATGTTGACCGGCAATGGCAAGGAAAGCATTTCTGAAGAAGAGAAATTTGTTAACATCGAGTATAGATTTAAGTGTCAGGAAGTCGTTTCTGAAAGTATTTGTATGGAGTGTAGCCATGTATGGAAGTGAAACATGGACGATAAATAGTTTGGACAAGAAGTGAATAGAAGCTTTTGAAATGTGGTGCTACAGAAGAATGCTGAAGATTAGATGGGTAGATCACATAACTAATAAGGAGGTATTGAATAGGATTGGGGAGAAGAGAAATTTGTGGCACAACTTGACTAGAAGAAGGGATCGGTTGGTAGGACATGTTCTGGGAGACGAAGAAACTTGCACAGGATAGAGTAGCATGGAGAGCTGCATCAAACCAGTCTGAGGACTGTAGACCACAACAACAACAGCAATCAGGAAGCTGTTTGAGGGTTAGGAGTATGAGTTTCGAGATGATTAAAGAAGTGGTCTTGGTTTTGCGTGTAGCTGCTGTATGTAATGAGATGGAGGGTTATGTGCGAGAGAAGGGTTAAGTGTGTGTGGTGGGGGGAGGGGGCGGTCTCTCGAATGGACGGACATATTGGAGGATTAAAGTTGTTAAATAGATGTCTTCAGTGATGGATGAAGTATAGAGGTAGTTGTTGGCACTAAGTGCCTTACTACCAACGTGTAACAGGACAGTGCGTTCAAGATTTAGGGGAGGATGTTTGGATTTTAATTTATAGGAGTTGGCTGGATGAGCCTGGTTGCAGAGTCTTTGCAGGTAATTAGGGATTTCGGTTTTGGGCATTGCTTATGCAGGTGGTGTTGCTTACCGTTAGAACAGCTGAATGAGTATTTACAACTTTCGCTTAGACGTTTGTTGCGTTGTTCTGCTCGATTTAGGACGATCCTTCCTGATATAAGGGTTCCATTTTTTATATGTTGTTCTGTAGTGTCAGATGATTCTAAAGACCCTCTTAGTAAACGGAGAAGCCATTATCGTTCCGGATGGGGATTACATAGCGTATATTCGTTTCTGGTAGCGAGATCGTTTTCGATTTCTTCTTCGGCGTAGTCTAGTCAATCCCTACTTGAATGCTGGAGGTCAGCTTGACGTGGTATTCGTCGGAGTGTTTGTGAGAAATGTTACGGACACATTTTCTCCGAAAAGGATGAGACTGCCTGGTACGTATTAAAGGAAATATGGGTGTGGGGGTGTGTCGTGCGTCGGGCCTGGATAATTCAATCGGTAAGAGGAGCTACCAATAAAAGGTAAAGCTTTCGATTTCGAGTCCCTTTCTGGCACATTGTTTTAACCGACCAGGGAGTTTCGTCGCCAGTTCTGTTGTGGAGGTAGGAGGTGGCGAGTGTAATACTCCAGTTGTTCTGGAAGGGGTTCCAGTAGATGTCCACATTCTGATTACTGTCCGCTCGCACCAAAGAAGATAGCTCTTGGAGAAGATGACAGCTGCTGATGGATGTAGCGGTGATGATAAAACTCTGATGCGTCGAAAGGGCGGTTTTTAACAAAAAGATATTCGAATCTTGTAGACTTGCTTCAAACTCTTTTCGATAACTGACTGTTAAGGGACTAAAAACCTTTCTTGGATGCTCAATGGTTTACACACTAAATATACAGAGATTGAATATCCAGCACCAAGTAGATAAATTTGATAATCCTTTCGATTAAATTATCCTTAATTATAGATTTAGACTGGATTGGATATTGTCCTTGATTAATTTGAGGATGTGCCCCAGATTTAGCTTAAAACTGACGAGGGGAACACAGCAAGTGCTAAAACCCGATTTCTCAAAATTTTCCCTCAGTGAGAGAGGGGCCATAAAAATCGGATACTGGTCTCAACTTATCCCTAGATTCTCGACCGTTTCTGAAGAAACAACGATCAAAGATTTCGAGGTATTTGTGGGGTACTTTATATGCCTTTTACCGCACATTACCCTCAGTAGAGATGATAGCAAACTAAATAACTTTGGGGTTTCTTAATTTAGCACCCTGTGTTTGAAACCTGATTTTACTATTATTTTTGTTTTCCATTTATATACCCATGTCTGCACGAGATTGCTACACGAATGTTTTCCAGTGTTTATAGATGTTAGTTTCCTTACTCGTCTACTAATTGTATGTCAGATGAATACATCTAAAAATTGAGAAAATTATATGAAAATGTTTTCGATGAAATTCCTGTAGTGTGTCTTGATTCGTAATCGGTGGTAAGCGCCAGTTATCGGAGAAGTGATCCGTTACGCTTGGTTTGTTGCGAAATTATTGTCAACGGGGGAAATCTTCAGCAGCGTTAACGACGTTTTTTCCCCGAATGGTAAATGTCACTGTGGCAAAGCTGATGTCACGCCATGTTCGTGGTGTTCGGAATATCTGTGCTCCGAATGTTTCTATGACCAGTGTCTTCCAAGGGAATGTACTAAATCTTCCTGAAGAATAAACGTATGAATAAAATATAACAATTAAAATTGTTTTTGTTGTGGTCTTCAGCCCTGAGACTGGTTTGATGCAGCTCTCCAGGCTTCTCTATCCTGTGGAAGCTTCTTCATCCCCCAGTACCTTCTGCAACCTACATCCTCCTGAATCTGCTTAGTGTATTCATCTCTTGGTTTCCCTCTACGATTTTTACCTTCCACGCTGCCCTCCAATGCTAAATTGGTGATCCCTTGATGTCTCAGAACATATCCTACCAACCGATCCCCTCTTCTAGTCAAGTTGTGCCACAAATTCCTCTTCACCCCAATTCTATTCAATACCTCCTCATTAGTTATGTGATCTACCCATCTAATCTTCAGCATTCTTCTGTAGCACCACATTTCGAAAGCTTCTATTCTCCTCTTGTCCAAACTATTTATCGTCCATGTTTCACTTCCATACATGGCTACACTCCATACAAATACTTTCAGAAACGACTTCCTGACACTTAAATCTATACTCGATGTTAACAAATTTCTCTTCTTCAGAAACGCTTTCCTTGCCATTGCCATTCTACATTTTATATCGTCTCTACTTCGACCAAAATCAGTTATTTTACTCCCCAAACAGCAAAACTCCTTTACTACTTTAAGTGTCTCATTTTCTAAACTAATTCCCTCAGCATCGAGCGAATTAACTCGACTACATCCCATTATCCTCGTTTTGCTTTTGTTGATTTTCATCTTATATCCTCCTTTAAAGACACTGTCCATTCCGTTCAATTGGTCTGTCAAGTCCTTTGCTGTCTCTGACAGAATTACAATGTCATCGGTGAACCTTAGTTTTTATTTCTTCTTCGTGAATTTTAGTACCTACTCCGAATTTTTCTTTTGTTTCCTTTACTGCTTGCTCAATATACAGACTGAATAACATCGGATTGCCTCTGCAACAACCCTGTCTCACTCCCTTCCCAACCACTGCTTCCCTTTCATGTCCCTCGACTCTTATAACTGCCATGTGGTTTCTGTACAAATTGTAAATAGCTTTTCGCTCTCTGTATTTTACCCCTGCCACCATCAGAATTTGAAAGTGAGTATTCCAGGCAACAATTAATATAAAAGTTTATGTGAGAACGAAGTATCAGAGTATGACAATTTAAAAAGATTGTAGCCCCTCGACAAATCCTATACACAAATATAATATTTGTATCACTCTTATTGTGAAATCCAGGTGTAATATAACGCCCTTGTATCCCCTAATTTGGTACTAAACATAAAATAAATAGAAGCAGTGATCGGATTTCGAACATAGGATGCAAAATTAACAAACTACGACGCTAACCACGCTGCCACCGTTTCTTCTAGTGGTACCGCACTGTAAAATGCACATAAAATATGTCGAAAGTCTCGGAAACTTTAACCGTCGTTATTTCAGAAATGGTCGCAGGTCTAATGACCTCGTCGTTCAGTCCCATAAACTCCCCTTAATTAATCAATGAGAAATGGTTGAGTATCTACGGATAAGCCGAGATACGTGTTCGCTTATTTGACTCCTCTTCCACTGAACGAAGTTCCTGGGAGTTCGTGCTGGAGCACTTGCCGTGTTCTCCTCGTGAGCTGACGACATGACGCGTGGCGAGGTATCTGCTAGTCGCTGAGGGTGAGCTATCGTCGTGTACTGCGACTGTGGAGTCGGTCCAGCGAGGGTGCAGCGTGTGCAGGTTGTTGTCGCGGCGCGGCGTATCAGACACGGGCTGGCGCGAGTTGTATTTCACGCGTCGTAATGATAGCGGCCGCTGGCGGCCCGCTATAAACACGACTCCACAATAGGCAGCGATGGCGCTGCGACCTTAAACCCACATTAAGGCGTGGCCAGCGCGCAGCAAATAACTCCTGCCTCCCAGAGACAAACTGCGAGGCCAGCCAATAGTCCGCTGTGTGCGTGTATGTGTGTGTACTGGAGTGTAGTGTACCGGAGCCGGGCGTGCGTCACCTCCTGTTAACGCCGCTCGTAAAGAACGGCGCGCTTCCAGCGCCGCTGCGCTCTTTTCCCCGTCTCTGTTCTCGTACCTGTTCGGTTACGTCACGAACGGAGGGGAGCAGGAAATAAAAATGAAAGGTTGTCTCGGCTTGCACCGACTGAGCGAACAGAACGGTCTCTAATGACTACCTATTCCCATATCTCCGCGGCTCTTACGCAACGAGTGAAACAGAAATAAGTTCGCTGGCGCAACTCTCTCGGAGCACAGTTCCCCAAATGCGAAGACAAACCAGCAGCCTAACCTTCTGCAGTCACGATGTGTTACTTGCCCTATTGTGATTTCTATTGGTGATTAAACCTTGTTGAATTGTAAATTAATGGATGTTTTTATACATATTACAAACTAAAACCCCCGGCCGCATTTCTCTGCGTGCACGTGACGGTATGTCTCGGGAACTATTCTACGTATTTGATTCGGTTTAGTACTAACCGTGCAAAATCGGAGTCGGTCATTAGTCTGTATTACGAGCGCTATTCATAAAGTAGTAAAGGATCGGTTGCGCAATGGGAATCACAGTGAAAATGTGATGAAGTTTTGCACAGATGCGTTGAGCAATGTCTGTAGTATGACGAGAAGATAGTGTCACCTCGCTTTTCTCAGTTTTGAGAGCACAGTGAGGGCTTAAATATGCCCAGAAAATATGTCTCCAGCCAAGTATTGGTGCCCGCCGAAAGATTAAAAAAAAAAAAAAAAAAAAAAAAAAAAGGTTCAAATGGCTCTGAGCACTATGGGACTTAACTCCTGAGGTCATCAGTCCCCTAGAACTTAGAACTAGTTAAACCTAACTAACCTAAGGACATCACACACATCCATGCCCGAGTCAGGATTCGAACTTACGACCGTAGCGATCGCGCGGTTCCAGACTGTAGCGCCTGGAACCGCTCGGCCATTCCGGCCGTCCCGATAGATTTCGTCTGACGTTATGCAGCCTCACGTAACGTAACTGTCACGCAGATCCTTCATTATGACAATTGTCGGCCGCACACTGCAGGAGGTATGAGAACGTTCATTCAGCGTTTTCGATGGAAATGGTTTGATTACCCACCTTATAGCCCGGACTTGGCGCTCTCTGATTTTTATCTCTGCTCCGATGATCCGTTGGCTATTAAGACAACATTTTGGAAAAAACAACGAACTGCAGTCCAGTCGAGAAAATAGTCGGAAACTGAGGGAGGCTGACCCCTATGAGGGAAGTATTGGAAAGTTGGTACAACGCTACGCCAGACGTCATTTGGAGCAGCGACTATGTAGAGAAGTGGCTGGAACTGTAGCTAACTGTTGCAAATAAAAGTCTTGATTTTCACTGTGGTTGCCATTTCGCAACCGATCGTTCTTTAATTTCCAAATAGACGTCGTACTTCATAGACAAAAAGCGCTAGTCCCGAAATCTCCAGAGAAAAATTTCGGAAATTTAACACCGTTCCGTTTCGCAAACTAATGACGATTAACCTCAACAGAGGCTCAACTAGTCATCACATGCCATTTAGATACCCCATACGAGGATACAGGGTAATTCAGCCAAACTGTTCACCTTTGATTTTTCGTGACATGTTCAGGATATCATAATTCTGTTGCCACCCAGATGAATGACGTATAGTCGCTCTTCTTAACTATCTTAGTTGCAGAGGTATTCGTAGCTTCACTTCTCTTAATGGAGCAATAGTATTTTCTGCTGCTCGTATCTTAGTTTATAGGAGAGGAATTAAATGCTTCACTCTTAAAGGGATAAAATTAGTTTCGGAGTAATTACAATATTTAACTTAAGACTTACCTGCTTTTTGCAACAAAGTCATTTGACAATTACAGTCGTATTGTCCCGCAACCAATTGTCAGTGTTTATACCCTCAGATATTTATCAACTGGATAATAGCTTAAGCGTTTTTTTTTTTTTTTTTTTTTTTTTTTTTTTTTTTTTTTTTTTTTTTTTTTTTTGTGGCCATCAGTCTACTGACTGGTTGGATGCGGCCCGCCACGAATTCCTTTCCTGTGCTAACCTCTTCATCTCCGCATCTCCGAGTAGCACTTGCAACCTACGTCCTCAATTATTTGCTTGACGTATTCCAATCTCTGTCTTCCTCTACAGTTTTTGCCCTCTACAGCTCCCTCTAGTACCATGGAAGTCATTCCCTCATGTCTTATCAGATGTCCTATCATCCTGTCCCTTCTCCTTGTCAGTGTTTTCCACATATTCCTTTCCTCTCCGATTCTGCGTAGAACCTCCTCATTCCTTACCTTATCAGTTCACCTAATTTTCAACATTCGTCTGTACCACCACATCTCAAATGTTTCGATTCTCTTCTGTTCCGGTTTTCCCACAGTCCATGTTTCACTACCATACAATGATGTACTCCAGACGTACATCCTTTGAAATTTCTTCCTCAAATTAAGGCCGGTATTTGATATTGGCAGACTTCTCTTGGCCAGAAATGCCTTTTTTGCCATAGCGAGTCTGCTTTTGATGTCCTCCTTGCTCCGTCCGTCATTGGTTAATTTACTGCCTAGGTAGTAGTTTTCCTTAACTTCATTGACTTCGTGGCCATCAATCCTGATGTTAAGTTTCTCGCTGTTCTCATTTCTACTACTTCTCATTACCTTCGTCTTTCTCCGATTTACTCTCAAACCATACTGTCTACTTATTAGACTGTTCAATCCGTTCAGCAGATCATTTAATTCTTCTTCACTTTCACTCAGGATAGCAATGTCATCAGCGAATTGATATCCTTTCACCTTGTATTTTAATTTCACTCCTGAACCTTTCTTTTATTTCCATCATTGCTTCCTCGATGTACAGATTGAAGAGTAGGGGCGAAAGGCTACAGCCTTGTCTTACACCCTTCTTAATACGAGCACTTCGTTCTTGATTGTCCACTCTTATTATTCCCTCTTAGTTGTTGTACATATTGTATATGACCCGTCTCTCCCTATAGCTTACCCCTACTTTTTTCAGAATGTCTAACAGCTTGCACCATTTTATATTGTCGAACGCTTTTTCCAGGTCGACAAATCCTATGAAAGTGTCTTGATTTTTCTTTAGCCTTGCTTCCATTATTAGCCGTAACGTCAGAATTGCCTCTCTCGTCCCTTTACTTTTCCTGAAGCCAAACTGATCGTCACCTAGCGCATTCTCAATTTTCTTTTCCATTCTTCTGTATATTATTCTTGTAAGCAGCTTCGATGCATGAGCTGTTAAGCTGATTATGCCATAATTCTCGCACTTGTCAGCTCTTGCCGTCTTCGGAATTGTGTGGATGATGCTTTTCCGAAAGTCAGATGGTATGTCGCCAGACTCATATATTCTACACACCAACATGAATAGTCGTTTTGTTGCCACTTCCCCCAATGATTTTAGAAATTCCGGTGGAATGTTATCTATCCCTTCTGCCTTATTTGAGCGTAAGTCCTCCAAAGCTCTTTTAAATTCCGATTCTAATACCGGATCCCCTATCTCTTCTAAATCGACTCCTGTTTCTTCTTCTATCACATCAGACAAATCTTCACCCTCATAGAGGCTTTCAATGTATTCTTTCCACCTATCTGCTCTCTCCTCTGCATTTAACAGTGGAAATCCCGTTGCACTCTTGATGTTACCACCGTTGCTTTTAATGTCACCAAAGGTTCCTGTATGCTGAGTCTGTACTTCCGACAATCATATCTTTTTCGATGTCTTCATATTTTTCCTGCAGCCATTTCGTCTTAGCTTCCCTGCATTTCCTATTTATTTCATTCCTCAGCGACTTGTATTTCTGTATTCCTGATTTTCCCCGAACATGTTTGTGCTTCCTCCTTTTATCAATCAACTAAAGTATTTCTTCTGTTACCCATGGTTT
The DNA here is from genome assembly GCF_023864345.2 of Schistocerca serialis cubense. Taxonomy (NCBI): domain Eukaryota; kingdom Metazoa; phylum Arthropoda; class Insecta; order Orthoptera; family Acrididae; genus Schistocerca; species Schistocerca serialis. Next base: position 468,861,128 of record NC_064639.1, read on the forward strand.
CTTCGCAGCTACCTTCTTTGTACCTATGTTTTCCTTCCCAACTTCTGTGATGGCCCTTTTTAGAGATGTCCATTCCTCTTCAACTGTACTGCCTACTGCGCCATTCCTTACTGCTGTATCTATAGCGTTAGATACTTCAAACGTATTTCGTCATTCCTTAGTACTTCCGTATCCCACTTTTTTGCGTATTGATTCATCCTGTAATGTCTTGAACTTCAGTCTACTCTTCATCAGTACTATATTGTGATCTGAGTCTATATCTGCTCCTGGGTACGCCTTACAATCCAGTACCTGATTTCGGAATCTCTGTCTGACCATGATGTAATCTAATTGAAATCTTCCCGTGTCTCCCGGCCTCTTCCAAGTATACCTCCTCGTCTTGTGATTCTTGAACAGGGTATTCTCTATTACTAGCTGAAACTTGTTACAGAACTCAATTAGTCTTTCTCCTCTTTCATACCTCGTCCCAAGCCCATATTCTCCTGTAACCTTTTCTTATACTCTTTCCCCTACAACTGCATTCCAGTCGCCCATGACTATTAGATTTTCGTCCCCCTTTACATACTGCATTACCCTTTCAATATCCTCATACACTTTCTCTACCTGTTCATCTTCAGCTTGCGACGTCGGCATGTATACCTGAACTATCGTTGTCGGTGTTGGTCTGCTGTCGATTCTGATTAGAACAACCCGGTCACTGAACTGTTCACAGTAACACACCCTCTGCCCTACCTTCCTATTCATAACGAATCCTACACCTGTTATACCATTTTCTGCTGCTGTTGATATTACCCGATACTCATCTGACCAGAAATCCTTGTCTTCCTTCCACTTCACTTCACTGACCCACTACTATATCTAGATTGAGCCTTTGCATTTCCCTTTTCAGATTTTCTAGTTTCCCTACCACGTTAAAGCTTCTGACATTCCACGCCCCGACTCGTAGAACTTTATCCTTTCGTTGATTATTCAATGTTTTTCTCATGGTAACCTCCCCCTTGGCAGTCCCCTCCCAGAGATTCGAATGGGGGACTATTCCGGAATATTTTGCCAATGGAGAGATCATCATGACACTTCTTCAATTGCAGGCCACATGTCCTGTGGATACACGTTACGTGTCTTTAATTCAGTGGTTTCGATTGCCTTCTGCATCCTCATGTCGTTGATGATTGCTGATTCTTCCGCCTTTAGGGGCAATTTCCCACCCCTAGGACAAGAGAGTGCCCTGAACCTCTATCCGCTCCTCCGCCCTCTTTGACAAGGCCGTTGGCAGAATGAGGCTGACTTCTTATGCCGGAAGTCTTCGGCCGCCAATGCTGATTATTTATCAAAATTTAGGCAGTGGCGGAGATCGAACCCGGGACCGATTATGAATCAAAGACGCTAACCCTAGACCATAGCGTACAAATAACATAAGCGCCATCTGCACCAACAAGTAGCAGTCAACTCTGCCATGTCACAGTGCATAAACTCCTTCCGGCAAAAGCAGGCAGCCAGGAATTCCTCTCCTGTGCCCACCTCTTCATCACAGAGTAGCACTTGTAACTTATGTCCTCAATTATTTTCTGGATGTATTCAAGTCTCTGCCTCCCTCAACTGCTTTTACCCTCCCTCTTGTTCCATGCAAGTTATTCCCTGATGTCTCAACAAATGTTCTACCTCTCTGTCTCCTCTTCTTACCAGTGTTTTCCCCATATTCTTTTCCTCTCCAATTCTGCGCATAACTTCCTCATTCCATACCTTCTCAGTCCACCTAATTTTCAACATTCGTCTGTGGCTTCGACTCCCTTCTGTTCCGGTCTTCCCACAGTCCACGTTTCACTACCAAAAGTACATTCTCAAAAATTTCTTCCTCAAATTATGGTACAATAATAATCTACCGCGTAACACTGCCACACAGTAGAAAATGAACGTCATCGAAATATGCGCAAAAACGATCACGCGAATACATTTGATCTCGTAAACTATACTATTAAGATAGTAGGAGAGTCATTTACAAACGTAGATCCAGTCAGACGAAATTTTGTAGCTACCGAATTCGGGTAAAATCGGTAGCAGTTTACTTTCAAGTCGATAAACGTCGTTAAAGCACATAAAAATGTCACCAGTCTGGTTTTTTCCTGATGACTGGGCAGGATCAATTTCACATATTAAACAGGACACTAAAAGCAAATCCGAAAAATATTTAGTTGTGTGATTCACTGTTTACCGGCAATGGTTACTAGACGTATCGCATCGAGCTGTGACTGAACTGCCACCGCAGCACTGGACAAGTACGCAGAAGTGCAATTTGCACAAGATTTCGCGGGATTTAAGTCGGAAAGCGCACCTTTTTCTATTTCTTTTCTGTCCAGTATTTGAAGCCATTTGACCCACTGTGTCAGACACCATGCAGACAGTCACAACAGTCAACACGGGTCGTGGCCAAGCTGTTGTGGACGTCGCTCAATTTGAGTGTGGATAGTGCCTTTTCCACAGTCCAGAAGTAGACAGCAGTCACAACCACAGACGAGAAATACTAGATATTAGTCGTTGCTATATTGTACAGAGCACTAAGCGTCGTGATTTTACGACCCACATATATTGACGATTTGCTGACGAGTGCTGACGGGATTGTCTCTTGCCCATTGCATTAGTTTAGTAGGTAGTGGAGATTCTTGGTACCAGCGTTTAGGTCTTATTGTGACATTTGTTCATTTACATTACTTCGTTTTCCCACCGCCCGCTTACAAAGTTATTACGGGCTGATTATTGTCAATATCGTGATTTCTGGTGAAGATGTCGAGCAAGTGAAATTAATTCACAGGCAACTTATATCGTTCTCCAAGTTGAAATCCATGGGGTCCATAGAAAACACCATGCATGTTTCCATTTATATAACTCTTTTCCTTGTTAACAGATGCATATTTTGTCGCACTACCTTCAGAATGGCGTTACGGAGGGAAGGCTATAACCACATTCACGTTTAAAGCCTCGCCGAATTTTTTACCAACACTATGTATTTGCGTCTATTCAAGGTACACAATAACATTCATTGGTGAGTGTTGTATACATATTTCCTAACACTATTTCCTCAATTTTCTGTTCTGACCCTCCGAGTTTAGGCAACGTTCTTTCTTACGAATCATAATACAGTTTTCGTATAATCTTTCATGTTTTGTAGCACGTTTGGCGGAACGAGAGGTTTCGGAGGTGGTTCCTGTTGTTGTTGTGTAGGGGCTTCACCAGAACCTCTCTGAGGTAACGCTTCGAACCTGTTTGACGTCGGGACATTCGGAATTGCATCGTCGTCCGTGTCGGTATCCTCAGCTGGTACATTTCCTTCGTCGTCTTCGGCGGCGTTAGGTGGACTTCTACTACCTTGCGTTTGGCGGTGGTAGTGCCATCTGAGGTGCTAGGTTCCCTGGTAGTCCGATTTCGTTGTTGGAGGTCTTAGGTTCTACATCTGGTAAAGGTTTCCCCGTCATCGTTCCTTGCGTGTGTGTATATTGTAGGGAGTGAAGGGGATAAGAATGATTGGAATATGAAACGGAAATCCCGAAGAATCCCACGATGGGAACGGGGTGGATCGGCATTCCAACAGTAGTTGAAGGGTAGTCTACATTGCCCGTCCTTGGCTTCTGAGTATGCGGGCAGGTCCCACGCGAAGGGGGACTGGCTTTCGAGATCACTATCACTAGAGATTGACTAGTCCGGGAACGCCGCCTAGTATTCAGCGATGAGCGTCATGAACAGAGCGAGAACACGGACAATTTTAGCAGTCTTGTGGTCGAAAACGAGCAACAAACCGTCGAAGGCCTTGCGGCTTGAAGCAAGCGACCAAGCACACGATCACCAAGCAGCAGAGGTGACCTGTTCGGAAAGGAAGCGGCGGTCGGAATTCGAAGTCGAACCATCACAAACGGGACAGAGCTCAGTGAGAACAACGTCTGCTCACTTCGTGTCCAAGCCTTGGGATGGCGGCAGCGCCCGGCGTGCTTGGGTGTTTGCATGATTAGGTTTTGGGCCCATATAAACTGAAAGTTCGATGGACTTCTCCTAATGTCTTCCGTATAAGATAGGGGTGCGACGTGACGGGTTTACCTAAATGTCTATGTGCCTTTGTACGTATGAGTTTTTCTTGTGTTTAGTGTGATGATTTGTGTGGTTTTTTATGCTCTGAAATGACGAGTGGTTATGTTCCTTGGATGTTTGTGATTTACATGTAGAGGATCCACACCTAGCGATGAGATGAGATGGAATTGTGAGTTTTCTGTTTTATCGTAAAATGATTACGTTCTGTTTTGGATGATGGTGGTGATGGTTGGCATGTTTGTATCTTTGTGTACATGTGTGTTGGGGACGAACCAAGATGCATCAGTAATGATCCTTAAGGCTTTGTTTTGCAGGACTTGTACTTAGTGGAGGTGAGTGTCTACTGCTGCCATTTCGCAGACCGCACATCCGTAAAGTAATGCCGGAAGTACCACCATCTTCCAGATTAACAGCTTTGTTTTGATGGTTAGGCCATTGCCTTCTACAGAGGATACAAATGATATATTCTAGCTGAACCCCGATTACATACGTCGGTAATGTGCTGTTGCCATATTAGGCCTAAATAAGTAGCTGTATCACAGCAGGGGTGATGCCGCCCGTCTGTAGAGAGTTCGCGATTTGGAGGTCCCCTTCTGGTAGTGATCATAATCGCATTGCATTTGTCGGAGTTAATTTTGATCTTCCAAATGTTGCACTATTGAGTGGTTTCCTCAGGGTGCCGTTGGAGTCGCATGACCATGTTACTGAGGTTTGGATGGTTAGAGTAGACGGCGGTGTCATCGGCGAAGAGAGCAAGATGAGTGTTGCTACGCTTTGGTATGTCGTTACTGTAAATACTATAGAATATGGGGTGCAGTACTGATCCTTGTGGGACCCCTGCCTCTATTTGCTTAATGCTACTGTGACATTTGTCTAACCTAACACAGAAATTCCTGTTAACTAAAAATGAAGCTATCATCTTAATGATGTGGAGGGGGCATTCACACTGATGGAGCTGGAATAGAATGTGGTCCTGCCAGACACGGTCAAAGACCTTTTCGATGTCAAAAATATTGCACCAGTGCTGTATTCCTCTGCCCTGGCCTTGCAGAACTGCTCAACCACACAGATGGCCTGGATCGTGGTGCAATGCCCAGCACGAAATGCAAATTGATCTGGGATGATGATTTGCTTATCATTGAGGAAAGTATGCAGTGAGGTAAGGATTAAGAGTTCCAAGATTTTGGCTAGGTAGCTAAGGCCTGATATACGTCTACGGTTTTATGGTAATAAGAGGTTTTTGTTGGGATTGGGATTGGTGACAAACTTCGCGGTTTTCTATTGGTGGGGAGTGATTTTGCTCGAGGTAGGAGTTATAGATGGATGTGAGGTATTGGAAAGCTGTGAGTGGGAGGTTTTTGAACTGCAGTCTCCTGACTTTAGCAGGGTCAGGGTATTTGGATGTACCGAACCTTGTGATGGTTAGCGCCCGGCCGGCGCGGCCACCGCACCTTTACCAGCTCGCCTTCCTGCAGCTGTAGACCAAAGGGGAGCGTGCGCAACCGGCTGCCGCACCCAAGCCAATAAAAGACCCCCAAACCCACAAATTCACGGATGCCCGTGCGCTGTACAAAATGCGCCGAAACCCACGACACTAGGACTTGCTCAATGAAACACATGGACCCGCAGATCAGCTGCGCGCTGTGTGGGAGAGACCACACGGTATGGTACCAAGGCTGCGAGGTCCACAAAAAACACTCACAGAAGGCAAAGGGTGTGAAGGCCACCCCCCCCCCCCCCACACGAAAACAAGACACCATAACCCATCAAACCACGCAGAGAGACAAAACAGGACAACACACACAGACAAAAATTGAGTAAAACCAAGACTGGACACACGAAGGGCAACAAATGCAGAAGTGGCCTCTCCACCAAAGAGCCACAGAAACGTCAAGAAATCTACGCAAGCCCTGTATCCACAGTACCAGACACACAAGCAAGAACAACACCGGGAAAGACACAACAACAAAACACCAGGTCCACCAAGACAGAGGATGCTCTAGGGAACCCTACACTCAGTCCACCCCCTCAGATCAATTGTTAAGCATCATGGTCGAGACAATGAACCTCGTCATAGAAATGTTGAAGGAATTCAGGGAGGCCCAGAAGCAAGGCACTCAGATCCTCGTTGCCCTTCAGGCTGCAGTCCAGCAGTCGCTCCCCTCTGCGACTTCCTCAGTAGTTTCAAAACCCAATCATGCATAGACGACCAAATATCCAAGACCTGACAATCAGCGTCTTGAACACAGATGTCATTGTTAATCAATAGGTCGATAGAAGCTGATTTCGCAGGACAGAGCGGATCAGGTTGTGGATAGTGGCCAAGATCAGTTGCTGTTAGTTACACAAGAACACACAACTTTATTACTCGAAAACACAATGCACAGTTTTCTCTCTAAAACAACAAGGATCAATCCACGGCTGAGGGTCCAAGTAACTTCCCAATAATAAGGTTTAAGTAATTCCTTTTAAACACAAGGAAGGCCTTACTTAAGTAAAATTAAAATATCTTCTCGGCTAAAGGCCCGAACAATATTTCAGATCAGCAAAGGAAATTCTTTAAAGGGAAACATTTATAAATCTCAGCTAAAAGCCATATTAAGGAAAATTTAAATTAATTCCTCGGCTGAAAGTTCAATAATTTTTCAACATAAGAAAAGGCAGCCTTTAAAGACAAGCATTTACACAGTACAAAAGAAAACTATCTTAAGAAAACTTGAAATATCTTGATGTCTTAAGGCCCAAACAATTATTCAAAATTATTAAGGACAAACCTAAGGATCAGAATTTGCACGTCTAAAGGCATTTAAGAATTCAAGATAATTAAAGACAAACATTACGGCTGAAAGCCACAGATTTTAAAACAAACGCAGCTGAAGGCCTAGATACAGACCAAACAAGAATTTTAAATAAAACATGGCTGAAGGCCTAATCTTAAAATAATTCACATAAGGTTCAGCTGAAGCCATATACTGAATTTAGAACAGACAAAATTAATACATGGCTAAACTCCTGGCACAGAACTTGTGACAAAAGAAAATGAGAATCACAAATAACAGAACAGTGGTGCTCAGAAGTGTTCCAAGGGTCGACCTGGAGAGGAAACTCTAACAACAGTTTAGGTGAGACAGGTAGCCAAGCGTAACACTAAATAACTGGGTAGCAGCACGACCTGGGGACGGCTGTCGAACCAACCAACAACCTAATCAATTCCCTTCCACCCGACCAAAGGCACGACAACCAAAAGTATCAGCAAAGACAAGGATCGCAGCAGGACTATGTCTTAATAATTGGCGTCTAAACACAGTCAAGCAAAATAACTACTCAAAGAAAAAGAGAGAACAACATCAAGCTATCAGAGTACACGCCGTGCCGGACAGCATCAACACGGTGAGGAAAACACACTGCCGGAAAACTGCGCTAACGTCCTGGGCAGGTAACCGGAACGTTAACGGCCACAAGGCAGGAGATACCGCTGCTGCACTTCACTAATAAATTATAATCATTTCAACAGTTAAACAGCATACAGGAAGACGGCTGCAAAATTTTGCCGCCTCCAGCACACCATCATACTGCTGCTTGCGGGAAGAGCCAGGAAGCAACAACCAGCAATCACCAGTGGAGGTTTCATAATAGGTTAACTGATTACTCAACTCCAGTATCCAGGTTTGGTGGCCGACGAACTTTGCAGTTCTCGCAGCTAGTGCCTCACAACTCCGACTGCGCGTGCGCGCTGTCAGAGGCCCCGGCCTGACTACACGCCGCGGAGACTTCCTCGCTGCTTTGTCGCAACCAATCGACTGGCTACTCCAGTACACAGACAGCATTCATCTGCTCAGCGGAAATCAAAGAAGCCACACAAAAAAAAAAAAAAAAAAAAAATGGTTCAAATGGCTCTGAGCACTATGGGGCTTAACATCTGAGGTCATCAGTCCCCTATAAATTAGAGCTACTTGAACCTAACTAACCTAAGGACATCACACACATCCATGCCCGAGGCAGGATTCGAACCTGCGACCGTAGCAGTCGCGCGGTTTCTGGCTGAAGCGCCTAGAACCGCTCGGCCACCGCGGCCGGCAGCTACACACAGTTCCACGTAAACACTTGCACCAAGAACTCCGACAATCCTAAAATCGATCACCGTGGAACAACAAGGAGAAATGACGAGGCACACACACACACACACACACACACAGACAGAGTTTCCATAAGCGGTCGGCGACCAAATACACGTCGTCCGATGAGACGACCGACCGAACGACCAATCAGGGCGTCCCCACTCAAGTTATGAGTGCCGGCAACTGTCAGGCGAGACTCGGCTGTCCGGAACTCGCTGGAGTTCCAACCCGACTCAATTCGATGTCCGTTCGGAACTCGGAGCCATAGTGACCCGGGCACACTGGCTCGGACCAAATTATGCAGAGGGAACACTTGCCCTTTGGGCACCCGACATCTCTGCACAAGGAAGGAAGAGACCCACGTCCGGCAAGATGACCAACTGAAGAGGCCCAGAAATGGTCAAAAGACCAAATACACGTCGCGCAATGAGACGACCAACCGAACGTCCCACCGGCGGTCCTTCTCACTCAAATCTCCTTCCGTCGGACAGTTTGTGGCCAGCGGTTCGCAACTCCTGGCGGTCTGCGCTCCGTCCCCAGGACTGAAATCACGACAGACGACGACCCGGAAATACTAGCGGTCGCTCCAATGATAGTACGAGAGTGCACTATCGATACGCGCTGCTGCTACCAAGCAAACCAGTATCTTAGTGGCGCCAGTAAATCTAAATAAGAAGGAGGCGACAGTACTGTAAAGACAAGGTGACAAGCAATAAACGGCATGAACACGAGCCATGCACGGCTCAGATGAGTTCAGAGAACTCATGAAGGAGTTCTCCATCGACATATGCGTGATGGGGGAAACCGACCTAAAACCTTGAATATAAGCGACAGTTCCCAACTGCGTTAGCTACCGTAAATACAGGCCAACTGAAGGTGGAGGAGTGGCCATAGAGGCAAGAGGGATCCCCCACCACCAGTTATTCATACCAGCTACCAATAAAAACGAAGCACTGGCGGTGGAAATAACCACTGCCACCGGACCCCTAACAATTGTTGCAATCTACCGACCCCGACAAGATGAGACGAGGGAGACATAGCTGCTCTAGGGCAAATTGAAGGCAAACTCATAATAGAAGGCGACTTCAAAGCCAAACACCCCGATTGGAACTCTAGAGTAACCTCCAGAGCAAGCGCCAAACTGCAACAACTTACGCTCGACCACCACTTCGAAACATGGGGTCCGGTCGAGCCCACACATTTCCCAAGAAATTGAGGTAGGCCCGACGTGTTAGACATGGCTCTCACTAGAAGGATCGCGGGGTTTGTGGCCTCAATCAACAGAATGTCCTCCGACCTCAACCCAGTGATTGTAGAGGTCGATGTGGAAGAATGGGTAGCACTCCCACGGTAGCAGACTTCCTATAAACGTACAGAATAGGAGCGATACCGAGAAACTGTCGCCCGTGATACCGCTCGCGCTCCGCTACCTACTGCCGAAACAGTAGAATAAGCGCTACAAGGCCTAACAGGAACATTCTTGCAGGAAGCAGAAGACGCCAATCCCCAAAGAACGGATGACCCGTCCTCGAAAGTACAACTCCCGGAACATATTCTGGCCCAAATTCGACACAAGAACAGAGTGGAAGATCACCAGATCAGGCTGCTCAATCATCTACAGAGAGAACTGAAGCTAGCGCTCAATGAGCACAGAAACCACCAATGGCAAAACTGCCTCACAGCCTACGAAGTAGACGATCACACAGTATGGCAAGCAACCAAGCAATTTACGAAAAGGCGCGCTAGGTTGCCGCCACTGCACGCTGAGAGGGGTCTGGCCTACAGCCATGCCGACACCTTTGAGAAGCAGTTTCAAGTGACAGAACCCAAGGATGACGAACATGAAGAGGTAGTCCGTCGTCAACTGGTTGTCTTCCTCAATCCTGAGGAGGACCCAGAGGACGAACCCCCACTTTTCGCCCCCGAAGATGTGGCAAAGGTAATTAGGTCCCTCCCTACAACAAAGGCCGAACACGACAGTGTCACCAGTTGCCTAGTTAAAAACCTTCCGCCCTCGACTATCGAACACCTCACGAACGTCTTCAACGAAATTACTCGTACGCGCGAGTCCACAGCTTACTGGAAACACGCGGAAGTGGTCGCGATACACAAACCAGGGAAAGACCCTCTATTCTTGCAGCACTAAAGGCTGATTAGCCTCTTGTCAACTCTCAGCAAGATCTATGAGCGCCTCCTACTAATATCTATATAGGAGTATATTACCAGACAGCAACTTCTGCCGGATTTCCAATTCGGATTCCGGTAGAACCACCCTGCCCCACAACAGATCATGAGAGTTGCTGAAGCTGCCACAGAGGGCTTCAACCACAGGGGCTACTGCGGGAAAGTGCCACTAGACATAGCCAAAGCCTTCGACTTAATATGGCATAGAGGGCTACTCTACAAGATGTACATACAAGGGTCGCCAGGAGCATAGTTAAGCAGATTAAAAGATATCTCACGGATAGAAATTTCTCTGCTAAAGTAGAAACCACCATCTCCACCAAAAGGCGTATTCGTGCTGGGGTTTCACAGGGATCGGTCCTGGGACCCGTTTTGTGCAGTCTGTACACTGCTGGCACACCAATGCCCCCTCCCCCCCTCTGATGTACACCGCACAATATAAGGATGACACAGCCTTCTACACACGTAATGCGAATAAGGACCTGGTCATCCATAGGCTACAAAGGGTTTTAGATGACACAGAAACTTGGGGCCGTCGCTGGCTCATCACCACCAACTCTGAAAATACGCAGGCTATGCTTATCACCCGAAGGCTCGGAAGGCGCGGACCTCCTCAACGCTCGACGCCCCCTCCTCCCGCCCCCACCACATTCACCTAAACGGAACCCAACTACCCTGACGCAGAATCGTCAAGTATCTTGGCGTAATTTTGCACTCTAGTCTTACGTGGAAACCCCACATAGACGAAGTCCACAGAAAGCTCTGTGCCAGAATGTCCATCTTCTATCCAGTCCCCAACATTACCAGCTCCCTTCCCTGCTCTGTAGGAGTGAATGTTTATCAGGCCCTTATACTGCCAGTAATGGAGTACGCATGCCCTGCCTGGGGATACGCGGCGAAGAAGCACCTGGACAGCTCCAGAGGCTGCAGAACCGCGCCCTGGGCTTCCCCACCGACGATCTGCACGCCGCTGCTCAAATCCCATTCCTGTACGAGCGTTTCCAAGATCTGGCAAGAGCCTTCTATGAAAGCTATTCCGGATCGGGAGAGGTCGGTCATGAGATGTCCAGCGACAAGCACAAACGCCCAATGACGATCTTCGACGATTAAGTCGAAGAGAAAATCCCTATATACAATCCCTAATCCTCCTCCATCCTCCATAATATCATTCATCTCGCCAACTTCAGGCAAGTACCAGACACACAGAACATTCATCACATCACGCAGATACCCATAAATCACAGAAATAATCACACACACAGCCACGCGGGATTAGCCGAGCGGTCTGGGCGCTGCAGTCATGGACTGTGCGGCTGGTCCCGGCGGAGGTTCGATTCCTCCCTCGGGCATGGGTGTGTGTGTGTGTTTGTCCTTAGGATAATTTAAGTTAAGTAGTGTGTAAGCTTAGGGACTGATGACCTTAGCAGTTAAGTCCCATAAGATTAAAAAAAAAAAAATCACACACACAAGTAAACAAGAGGAGTAAAAGCCGAAAGACTACAAACTCCCCTAAAAACTTCCCAAAACAGGGGATAGTATCAGACGAGAGAGCGTGAGTAAGGCCCGAATTTTTTTATGATCTTTCCGGAAGTACATCTTGTGTAGTAGCCCGGTGTGCCAGACTAGTCGAAGACTTTCGCTACGTCTAATAAGACAAGGTCGCAGTAGTCCTTTCGACTGAAGCTGCCTGTGGCCGCTTCAGCCACACTGGTAAATTACTGGGGGACGGAGTGTATTTGCTGAAAGCCGAACTGGAATTTCGGCAGTATCTGCTCTCTTGTGATGTGGTCCTGCAGGGAGGTGAGTAGGAGGCACTCGTAAAGTTTACTGAGAGTAGGCGGTAGACTCATTGGTCCGTAGTGTTGCGGGAACACCGATTTCTTCTTGGATTCGCGATCATAATAATTTCTGCGTGTTTCCATTGTGTCGGAAATTTCTGCGATCGAGTCTGTTCGTTAAACATGTCGGTCAAGTTGGTGATCACCAGATGCGGGAGAAGCTTTAGTAGGCGGGCGTCGGCGGATGTCAGAGACGAAGGAATGACGACAGCGGTCGCCAGTGGGCGACTTGCGGCGAGTCCTGGCGCCTGGGAGCGGCGGACGGTGCTCCAACGTAGCCCCGGCGACAGACGCTCAAGACGAGGGCGATGACCTCGATCGTTGGACTACTAGTGCTGCCGGCCTGAAGCTCAGAGTGTGTACTAACCACAGCGGCCCAAATACCTTCCAGCAGAGGGATACCAGCGTAGCGCTGAGTGGCGACACGACCTAACGTAAAAAAGTGGTAGCTATGACTACAGCGCTCCCTACAGCGATAGACAGGCTACCTATTGGCGAGACTGGCCCCACCCGACGCTGTGGAGCCTGTGTGAAACTGCGATGTAAACAGCCCTGGCATAGTGCTTGGGGACAGCTCTGTGGATTATATCGCTGCGATCGGTTTACATGTGTGCTCCTGGAGAGGCGGCAGCCCACAATGCCTACCAGTTATGCGGAACAGTATATTCCCGGGCGAATACTATAGTTATGCTTCGAATACCTTTAATCAGTGACACACTATCTCCCTCAGCATATAGGAAGTGGAAAAATTCGCGCACTCGCACTTCGCTAAACGATTCCTCACATACTAGCAATACAAAAACGTCTGTCACAAAATTTCGTCCTGCGCGTATTTTGGGCAGTAAATGCACATTAAAGATTGGCAGTCTGGCAACACTGTAATCACATGTATGGTAACTACCGCTGTCAGCAGAATGTAGTAGTGTTATGCAGCTACAGCAGTTAATAGCGTTTTTGGTTAACATGGAGGAGGTGTAGGCTTCCATTCTGGGTCGAAACTTAGTTGCTTTTATGTGCTAAGTTTAGTCTGCGTGGTACGTTACCTGGCGCCTTAATCGTCATACAGCGATAGAAGTTGGTCTTCTACAAAATATTTGTAGTTACGCACTACGAATACAGAAATGGAAATACAATCGATTTCATTGGTCAGCTTTTAAAGAAGCCGTTTGCACGTCGTGAACAAGCAGCACGGACAGCGGAGTATGCGGGGCTGTTTGTTCTACCACCTGTGTGACTTTCAAATTGGTCTGCCTAAGGATCTTCCGAACATGAGGGGTCCTCAGCTCGTGGTCTAGTGGCTAGCGTTGCTACCTCTGGATCACGGGGTACCGGATTCGATTCCCGGCCGGCTCGGGGATTTTCTGCGCCGGGGGTTGGGTGTTTGTGTTGTCCTCATAGTCTCATCGTCATTCGGGCAGTGGCGAGACTGCAAATAGAAAGATGTTCAGCGCCCCACTAACTAATATAATTGTCGAAGCCGTGGTGTCTGCACCGGCAACGGGAGTGGACCAGGCCTGGAGGCAAACGGTGGATCGTCGTCATTCACACATCTTATGACGGCTCCACGTTTTCCACTGTCTGCCATCGCACAGCGGCTTTCTCTGGTCGGTGGGCTGCCTTTAGTTCGTTGCTTCGGAACCGAGACCAAGCGGAATTCGTAAAGACTGATCACTGTGAGCGTGGTAATTGCGACTGATCCGCTTCCAGCGCGTGTTTGTGTCCTGCTGCTTCTGTATCGGATTCTGCCCGGCCTTCTGTTGTTGTTCTCTGTTCCTGTGTCTGACCAGGCGATTTCAGGATCATGTCGCTATTATCAAATCATAATAGCCTCCCTTTAGTAATTTTCTTACAATTGTTACTTGATGTGATTGAAATTATTGGGGTTTTGTAAACTATTTTAACGTTTAACGCGTCATTACTTAGGACGTTAAAATCTTGTCGCATTTATTTTGGTGGGATATATTTCAAGCCAAGAATGTATTTACGTAGGTGAGGTTCATTAGCCAGCCGTTCGAGTCTCTTTTCCACCTATGTAGCACGATCTGAAGCCGAATTCGATTGGTCGCTGAACCCCTTCGCTATCAGGTGTAAGTGGGGCTGTTGTATTGGCCATTTACCTTATTATCTTTTAGTAACTTTTCACAACTGTTTAGTCTGCGATGCCAGTGTATAACTTGATGACTTACATTTTTAAACGTTTTACATAAAAATTGTCTCTCTGTTCATAAGGCTAACATTGTATGTTTGTGGCTTTCTGCGTATTCCCACTGGTCGCTTAGAAAAAGAGTGCCGCGAGCAACATATCGTGCCTACTCCAACAAAGGAAATGCTCCATTGCAACCCCCCTCCCCCACCCCGCACCACGACCCCACCCATCGCACGCCTCAGATTTAGGGGTAAAGTGAGCCAATAGATAGCCCGTGAAAAAGTGAACACAAATCAAACATGAAAACAAGAAGAGCATGTAGCGAACTTTGAAAAAAGTAGCAAAATAGAAACAGTCAACGGTACAAGCTCAAGATGTGCAATATCGAGGGACTACGTGGTTGTGTCTACAAAGTCGGAGATCCGTGTTCAAATTTCCCTCCTGCCTGTTTTTTATTTTTCCACAAGTTTGTGAACTGTCCGTCCGGTCATTGATGCACCTGTTCTCTTTCTACAGTCTTGGCAATTGTCATATTAATGATTGGTGTAGTATGAGTCATGTGGTAAGTTATGATCAGTGAGAGCAGGTGAGACGGCTCATAGAACTGTCACAGAAATGAAAACAACAAATATAAAGGCGTGAATTATGTTACAACGAAGGAATTGAGCAATCAACACTTCCAAAATGGAACACAAGAGGCGTGACATGTAGTGCTTGTGTAGAAAGAATACCAGGTACATACGTCTGGAGGTCCCTTCGTTACATGTCGCTGTTGCAAACGGACGTTGCACAACGACAAAGACACAACTTTCAGTATAGCGAACAGACACGTCAGTGACCAGACAGAAAGTTCATAATTTTGTGAAAAAAGAAGAAAGAAGGCTACGAAAAGATCTGAAACCGGATCTCCCCCTTCGAACAGCAGGCCGTGACCTCAGATCCACGACACCGCGGTCCTCTAAAACAGCTCAATGTTACATATATTGATCTTGTACCTGTCGCTGTTTCTATTTTGCTTCTTTTTTTTTTTACAGGCCGGTGCACCTTCTTCCTGTTTTCATGCTTGATCTGTATTCAGTTTTTGACGGGCTACCCAATGTTGTATTTTAGTCAAACACTTTCAAGAAATATTTGTGAACTATCTATCTGAAGACTGTTCTCTTAGAAGCTTCTACGAGATTGTTATGTAGCTTCA
Source organism: Schistocerca serialis cubense (assembly GCF_023864345.2). Lineage (NCBI taxonomy): Eukaryota > Metazoa > Arthropoda > Insecta > Orthoptera > Acrididae > Schistocerca > Schistocerca serialis. The sequence continues at coordinate 468,876,683 of NC_064639.1, forward strand.
GGTGGTTAAATATTATCTTGCTTCCCTTATTAAATACTTCAATAATAGTGACTAGTTGTATATTTCTGGAAAGAGAGTAACATTTGTTGTAAATTTAAATTTTTTGAAGTATGAAAAGTGAGAAAGTATCTGAATTAACACAACAACCTTTTATTATTTGCTTTCACTGAAATATTTGATTAATTGTTGGTCTACTATGAGTAATTGCTCTTAAGTAATTTTTTTAACATTTTGGTCTTAATATGTCAAGATGCTGTTCGCCTAGTTGGTAAAGCCTGTTTGCTGGTAAGAGTTAATAAAAGTCTTCGTAGGAATGACGTTCAACCCTTATTACGTCCAGTCCTTAAACTTCCAGGCAACCTTACGCCGGTAGTATACACCTGACACATGATTTACCTCAGTATATACCTGTCAGAAATCTAGTGTAGTTAGAGTCATTTCCAAATTCGGGAAATACTTTAAGGACAGATGAGGCAATTCTACATTGTCATTCTGGCGAATTTCGTGTTGGAGGTGGTTTGCCGTTACTTTCTTCTGACACATTATGAAGCTCATCTCTGTTAATGTGTCGTGTGGACGACAGTGATAAGTTCTTGTAAGGTGTTTGTGTTGTAGTGGATGGAACGAACCTCTCCATTTCACACTAGAGACGAAAATATTCTCTACCATCATTATTTGAAGTGACCAATACTGCATATGTTTTGAATGTAGAGGCGGGTAAGTAATCTAACGACGTCATAATATATATATATATATATATATATATATATATATATATATATATATATATATATATATATATAAATACTGTAAGCATGTATGTTGAAATTAAATAACTATTTTTTGCTAAAAACTCTTCCTGATTGTAGTGTGTAATATCAAATTCAAAAGTGAAGACTACAAACTTCAAGATCGTGGAATGACAACGAAAAGTTCTGAAAACAAATAACACACGAGATCCAAATGGAGTAATCTGCAGCATGGGTTCCTTATTTAAATTGCATTTATCGCGAATCTCTCGCCCAGCGCAAAACCCTAAGCGATTGGAGAAAACGCAGATGGCTCCTGTGTACATGAAAGGTAAATCGACGGACCCGCATAATTACAGAATTCTTGAACATACTCTGAGTTCGAATATAATAAACTTCCTTGAGACAGAAAAGCTTCTGTCCACAAGTCAGGACGGATTTAGAAAGCATCGTGCTTGCGAAACTCAATTTGCCCCTTTCTCGCATGGTATCCTACAAAGCATGGATGGAGGGCAACAGGCAGCGACGAAAATCCGAGCATAGCTTCACAGATATCAGAGTGTCCCCGATGCCGCGTGTTCGTCAGAGACAAGGGTATCGTCAGGAGTGTCCCGGTGAAGTGTGATAAGACCAATTTTATTCTCTATCTACATAAGTGATCTGACGAACAGGGTGAGCACCAGTTTACTGCTGTCTACTGATGACGCTGTTGTCTACGGGAGAGTGTTGTCGTTGAGTGACTGTACTACCATACAAGATGATGGTTTAAATGGCTCTAAGAACTATGGGACTTAACATCTGAGGTCGTCAGTCCCCTGGACACAAGATGACTTAGACAGAATTTCTAGTTCGTGTGATGTATGGCAGCTAGCTCTAAGTGTAGAAAAGTTAAGTTGATGCTGATGAGTAGGAGAAGCAATCTTCTAACGTTCGGATACGGCATCAGAAGGGTACGTCTTGACACAGTCACAACGAGTGAATGTACAGGCTTAACGTTCCAAAGCAATATGAAACAGAATGAGCACTCCAGGTTGTATGTAGGGAAGGCGAATGTTTGACTTCGTTTTATTGGGAGAATTATGGGAAAGCGTAGTTCGCTTATAAAGGAGACGGCGTAGAGAACAATAGTGCGACCCATCTTGAGAACTGTTTGAGTGCCTGGGATCCCCACCACGTCGGATCAAAGGAACATATCGAAGCAATTTAAAGTCATGCTCTTGGATTCGTCATACATGTACTCAAATGAAAATCACTACAGGAAAGACGACGTTTTCTTTCGAAAGGCATTGTTGTAGAAATTTAGAGAACCGGCATCTGAGGCCGACTGCAGAACGACCCTACTGTCACTAACGTACAAGATCTTTCGTTAAGAGTTATAATTTTTAAAATTTGAAGGAAAATACCACTTAGGTTATCAAAGTAAACTGTGCTTTATTTTGAAGCTTAAGCATTGCAGTTATATTCTGAACAGAATACCGTTCAAAGTCCACCACGGCTTCGAACACATTGACGCACACGATGGCTCCAATTGTTCATCACTCTGTCCAACATTAGTTGGCGTTATATGTGCGAAGCCTGACGAATGTTCGCCTCCAAATTTTCCAAATTTCTGACTGTTCAGCACAGACCTGAGCTTTTATGTAGCGCCAAAGAAAATAAGTCCAAAGTGGTGGCCAATTCATAGATCCACGTCTGCAGATGTCCGTTACCCAAACTTCTCCCTCAGGAAATCGAGCGTAGCATGAGCTTTGTGATACCTAGCGCTATCCTGCTGGCCTCAAGTTCTGGCTACAGAAATGGATCTGTAGTGGCTGCCATTGACGGTGATGGCTCTTCTTTGTTTATCTCGAAAGAAATAAGGTCCTACGACTCCGTCATGCCACGCACCAAACACTGAGCTATTCAGAACACAATGGCACCTCATGGACACCTTGTGGGCTCTTCTCGGTCCAATAAAAACAATATTGCCTACTGACGAAGTCATAAATACTAAAATGTGCCTTGTCTGAGAGGATACCTTTTCCATTGCAATCAGGATCACCTTCCAACTACCGTCCGGCCCAATCAGCGAACTCACGATGGAATATGTGATCGTTTAGCTTCAACTCTTAAGCCAGTACAACTTTTTATGGATGCAGACCGACAACCTGTTGCAATATTCACCGAAATGATGTCGTAGATAGCCGCAACCCTGAAGATCGTCTTGAAAGTGACACATTCGGCTCTTCCTCAGTACTGGCCACTTTGCTACGATATTTTCCTCACTTCGAGCTTTAAGTTGTCTGCTTGGTGGCTTCTGGTCGGGTGGAATGCATTGCCGCAAAAACTTGACCACAGTGCGGCGTACAGCCTGAATAGGTAAACGGCGATGGCGACCCAGTTCTCTGGTGAATAAACAATGAGCACTCGCAATTCGGCTGCCGCTTTGGTTAAGTTTTTAATGATTCCTAAACGTTAAGAAGGCATAATGAAACTACCAATTGTACTGGATACTTTCACACTTGGAAACACATAAAGGATAGAAACTGGAAATTACATTTTTAAGAAGATCTTTTACATTTCGCGTAAGGGCCACGAAGATGCGAAAAATAGGGCTCGTTCGGAGGCTTTTAGACAGTCGTTTCTTCTTCGCTTTATTTGCATGTGGACCAGGAAAGGAAATGACTGGTAGTGGTACATGGTACTCTCCGGCAGGCACTGTACGGTCGCTTGAGGAGTGTGTATGTAGATGTAGATATAATTAAGTCTAGTATTAGTGAAAGTGTAGCGTTGCTAAATAGTTAAGCAATCTGTAATAATCTCTGATATAGTTCAGGACTTCCAGCTTACCGTAGCGAGAACCAAGGTCTCACTACTGTGTCTCCCCACACAGACGTTAAGACTCATTTTTGTTGAATAGTGGATGCTAGAGCATTGCTGTTCGTATAATCATTTACCATTCTCTGTGCTTTATGCATGTCTTAACCCATATTTATTACATATGATTTTGTAGCCATGGTGACGAGTACCGTTCAATGAGAGATATACCTACGACTAAGATAGTTTAAGAAATATTCGTGCCGCATGTATTTGACGAGTAAGAACTTATACAGATTTGACTAACTGCATCCACCGAAACAGTTTCGCGTAAGGAAGTCACACCGTGTCCTCTTTCTTACTACCGAGTAACGAACAAAGGTAGGGAGAGTGATCGGGGAATTGCACGAGAGATGGGGTACATTGTAAGCAGGGAAGCTCATTAAATTTTACATCAATTTTGCGAAACAACACGCCTTTCTCACAGCAGGAATTTATTATAGGTTCAGTCGTTATAGGTTTTATTTAATTTAAAAGATCTACACCGATGAGCCGAAACATTAAAATCACCTATTAGTAGGCTGCTAGTCCATCTTGAAAAACAGTACAGAAGCGTCATCCTGGCAATGATACGCAATTATTCGTCAAGTCCTTGGTAGGTCTCCCTACGTATGTAGTACTGGATGTGTACGCACAGGTCACGCAATTTGCCGTACATTATGAGCTAGCTATTTGTGGGCGCGGAAATAGTGCACAATCGGGTGGTACATGTGTTCTATCGGAGTCAGATCAGGCAAATTTAGTGGCGAAAACATGAACCTGAGTTCACTCATTACGTGCTCCTCAAACAACTCTTTCACGATTCTGGCTTTGTGACATGGCTGACCTGCTGGAAGAAATCTCGCCGTCGGGCGGTGGGGGGGGGGGGGGGGGGGGGGAGGAGGGGGAGAAGTCAACCGTGAAGGGTCGCAAGTGATCTGCAATGATGTTCGCATAGTCCACAACCTTCAATTGCTACCACAGGTCCTGTGAAAGCGCAGATAAGTTCCAACCCGTATTACAATACTGCAACTACCGGCCAGTGTTCGTGGTGCTGTGAATGTTACGAGCAGCAGTTCGCCTAGATGACGCGTGCAGAGACACGACCATCGACCCGATGTGTAAGGATAATACAACCGATCAGGCGACACGTTTGTGTAGATCCAAGGTTCGGTCTCAGTGACCCCGTGTCAACTGCTGTCGTAACTGTTCGGTGTCGTTGGGTTAACGTGGCAACACATGAGGTCGTTTTCTCCGGAACCCCTTGTTCATGCGCGGAACGGTATGTCCCGAAACACAAGTACTTTATTTCGTCGTCAGATCTACCATTGATCCCCGCCTATCCTGCTTTACAGAATGGACCAACTCCGAACGTCACCTTCTGTCTTGAGACATCCTGTCGGCTACCCGTGACTTCACAGTCCATGAACCACTTTCAACATTTACCCACAACAGAGTCACACGAACAGCCGGCCAGTTTCGCCATTTCCGAAATGCTTATTCACAGGCGCCGGACCATAACAATCTGCGCCATAATCACCTGTCCTTTAGCAAAGTTACTTATGTCAGTGGATCTTCCATTTGCACCCTCTATCGCCGTTAGAATGATCCCCCACCCCCCTCTGCTCCGCTTATATACCATCCTGGCCGTGTCACGCGCCGCGGCGCCTTCAGCCGGAATTCTATCTCGCAGTGGGCTGCGGTCATTATGTCTAACCATCAGTGTATCTATTGCAGCGTAGTGGAAGATGTTTACATGTTAGCATCTAATTAACCTTGTGGCACATAGTGTCCATTATAGTAGACAGCTGTTAATGGTCGCTTCTCTGGCGTTTCCAATCAGTCCTGAGCCTGCAAATGCACACGATTCATGCGGTGGGCACTCCTTACTGGTGTTATGCCCTGCGTGCTGTTGCAGACTCATGACACGGAAAACGCCGCAGAAATGACCATTCACAGCTGCCCTCTGCAGTGAAAATTTGCACGACAGGGTTGAAATCTGTAGGTTCTGGCAAGATCCTGAATCTTGAGTACTGTTGTTGGAAGTACGCCAAATTCCCGGGACCTGGGTATTTCGACTGTGATGGAAGAATATTGGAGCTTGTGGACTGAGAACTCACTCATTGTCAGTGCAAAGGGCAGATTTAACAGCTGAAAAGTCTGCATAGTACGAGAATTGCAGTTTGTTTGGAATGTTTACCAACTGTAGCATCTACCTGCCGAACACGTGCGTGACAGGTGTCCTTTGACAACCAGCTATTGCTTAGAGAGATCGGGCGAGGGTAGGAGGCGATAGCAGATGTCGGCGAGAGAGCGTTATCTCACGGTAGTCAGGAGCTTGGATGGTGGGTGCGCCGCACAGAGATTTTTATTTGAGATGTTCCATGATGTTTAATTTGAGAATACAGACTGATTTTTGAGAATACTGTGTAGAGAGGTGGCACTTAAGAAAAAAAAAAGATTATTTTCATTGAGTTATTTTGTTGCAAGCGCTAGTTGAGTAATTGTTGTAGTGTAAAGATTTCACTGTGTTAAACAATACCAACATATTTGTACCCAGGGAGAATTATCAGTGATGTGTTCAGCATTATAATTCGTTTCCCCGAACAAGATAAATTAAAAGATATTTCATTAACAGTGAAAGGGACTAAATCTTAGTTTTGCATAAAATTATTCTTTATGGTGTATGACAATGATGTGAATAGGTAATAGCTTATCTCAATTCGAGTTTTTGTTCTGTGTTATTAAAGAGTTTCAGTCTAATTGCAAAGTACCCTCTTACTTATTTATGAAACACTTTCTAAAGCTTATCCTCATAGTTTAAATGAAATATCTATTTAGTAAAAAGCTGCACGGTCACGCCTTGCACCACTGCGTACGCAGTGATCATCACCTTTTATAAAGGGACACACAGTTTAACTTGTTTAGAAAATAAAATAAAAAGGCAAACTGTGGCGCAGTGATTTGTTTCAGCTCAGCACTGCCGACTGAGCAGTGTGGGCACTAACCAAACCTTTATGAGAACATCAGAAACAGTTTTCAGTACCAAAAATTCATATAAATTCAACACATGTTTCTTCAAGACGCGGCTCGTTTACATTACGTAACAGTTTACCATTGTGTGTGACTGTTTCACGGCAAAGCCATTGTGAGCACCGTTGATAACCATTTTTTCTTTTAAATTTCGTTTACAGTCCGATATGTTTCAAGTTACTTAGTAGCACACACATGAAGTTACGCTGAGTTACGTTCGCGTTTAAAAGTAGGGTAGCAAAGTCAATTCTATATCAGAAATTGTAATTGCAATTTAAAAGCACTTACTTTCACCTTGGTACCCAGAAGTTCTGTTACGCACAGTTTCCACTTATCAATTAGTTTGACAGTAAGTAAGTAACAGTAAGGAAGTAAGTAACAGTAATTAATAGGAGATACAAGTATGTGCAAATCTTTCTTTTAATGTTTCTATCATACAAAGGTGAATCAGAGTCAAAGAGCTGAAAAATAATTTGAAGCCATGTCAACACTCTAAAGAGAAAATGAAATGTAAATTTAAAATGTATTAAAGACAAGAATCGGCCATAACATTGATGTCCTCTGTGAATGAGACGAATATTTACGTGACTTTCAATGAAACGGTTCTCAGAGCGAAGAATGTAAAATAATATCAAACGACAGAAAGAGGAAAGTAATGGGGAGCAGCCGAAGTGTGATTAGTAGCAAACTGTGCATCAGCAGTACTCTAGAGGAGAACAGGCAGCCGCACTGCGAGGAGTCTGTTTACTTGACATGTTGCATTTTCCAGGTGTTTTGCCAATGAAACGAAGTCTTTGTTTCGCCTTCTCCACAACATTATCTACGTGATCGGTCAAATTTAAATTCTTCACAATTATTATCCTTGGATATTTGGTTGAACTGACAGCCTTTAGAATCCTATGATTTCTCTTGTCTTTAGAACTGACGTGGATGACATTACACTTTTCATTATTTAGAGTCAATTGCCACTTTTCGCACAATATTGATATCTTGTCTTATTGATTCTAGAATTGGATTTCATATTCTGTTGCCTTTACTAGACCATAAGTGACCTCACCATCTGCAAACAATCGAAGATCGTTGCTCAGATTATCTCCTAAATTATTTATATAGATTAGAAACAGAAGAGGAACATCCCGTAGCTCTAGTGAAACGAAACTCCATAGACACACAATTTGATTAGCAACCGCCTGTGAGAAAAGTATCAAAAGCCTTTTGGAACACATAGAAATAGGAAATCAATTTGGGATCCCATGCCGATAGCATTCATTACTTCGAGAAAACAAAGTGCTCGTTCACAAGAACCATATTTTCTGAATCCATGCTTACTATGTGTTAACAAAAAGTGTTCTTCGAGGTAATTCGTAATGTTCGAACACAATATATATTCCAAAATCCTACTGCGATTCGATGATACTGATATGGATCTGTAATTCATCGGCTTATTCACCCTTCCTGAATATTGGTGTGACTCGTGCATCTTTCCAGTCTTTAGGTACGGATCTTTGTACTACCGAGAGGTTGTACATGATTGCTAAGTGCTGAGTTATTATTGTATCAGCATACTCCGAAAGGAATCTGATTGCCATATAATGTGAACCAGAGGATTTGTTGTTGTTGTTTCGGTTGATTTAAGCTGCTTTGGTATACCAAGGATATCTACCTCTAAGCTACTTACGCTGGCAGCAGTTCTAGATTCGAATTATGGAGTTCCGTCTTCGTCTGCTTTGGTGAAGGAACTTCGGAAAACCGCACTTAATAACACGGCTTTCATGGCAATGTCATAGCTGTCACACTGTGAATGTACTGATTGCGTCTTGCCACTGATCTGCTTCACATACGACCAGAATCTCTTTTGATTTTCTGGTAGATGTCGAGACAGAGTTTCGTTGTGGGAACTATTCAAACGATTCCTCGTTGAAATTCGCGCTGTATTTCAAGCTTCCATAAAACTTCGCCAAATTTATGGATTTTGCGTTGCTTTAAATTTGGGACCAATTATCCGACGAAATCAAGGAATTTATCTAGCCTGAAAGGAAAATAGCACTCGATAAATGAAGCAATGAAGATGTAAGAGGCAGACTAGCCGAAGCAAACAGAGTACTCCTCTCCAGACCAGGTCACTAGAATCAAACGTTTTCACTTGAAAATGATTTGAGAATGTAGGAATCGCGTATGCCATTGCGTGGAGGCAAATCGTGGAGTGTGGGAAAACCGAATAAGAATTTAAACATTTGACATACAGTGCTGAAGTAACACGCTAAAAATAAGCGGACTGATATGGTAATGAGGACAGTCTCTTAAAAATCAACGAGGAAGAGAATTTGCACAAAATATGGTCTGGAAATTGTGTTATGGGATCAGGGAATAAAATCAGTGGTATGACCACTAGAGTGAGCCGTAGAGTACAAGAATTGTGGAAGACGGAGACTTAAATATATGTACACAAAAAAGGATGCTGTGTGTGGAGCTGTTCTGTTACGATTAACGTAAAAGGGAAATCTTAACGGGCCGCATTAAACAACTGAAAACAGTGATGATGTAAAAATAATAGCTAACATTTGCACAGTTAATTCTTTAGTGCGTATTTACTAGCATATTATTTAATTGTTCGACTGAACAGAATGGTTAGGTGCATCGAGATAATATTCATTTGAATAGGAGCGGTTTGAGAGCATCTCTCGGTATGCGTATCAGTGAAGGCAGATAGTGGTAAAAGATGTAAAAGCATTCCTTTCTGTTATTGTTATAAAGAGCCAGGAAACTGCGTCTGGGACCAGTTTCTGATTATGCAGAGACTTACCTCTTATTAGCTCTGTTTGAGGTGTATGGTAAACGTTCCGCGAAACAAATTATTCTGATTTGGATACAATGGAATGTTCATGCATCGTAAATCAATCGCGAAAGTGGAAGAAAACTCCAGACAACCTCGCAGCTGCTGACACCTTTAGTGTCACACGTGATTTATCGCTGCTTGTTGTGCGCGTGAAATACGCGCTACACCACCTGGCTTCTGAATCACTGATGCTACGTGTGTCACGAGTATAGTGAAAAGTGACGCACTCTACTAAAATGGACCGTACTTCTTCAAAATCTTTTCCAAACAGGTATGTTGTCTTAGAGTGCCATTATATTCGTTTTTCCCAAATTTCGTTCTGAGCTACTCTTCCCGCACTTTGTTATTCAGTATTTCACTCTTGTAGTAATTTTTAATGAGCGCGATTCAGTTATAATCGTGTACCTGTTCTCAAGTATGGAAGTATCATTTGAGAATTAAAATAAGTTATTTTTCACATGGCGAATAATTTTTGTATGTAACGTGATTCATATTTGTTCCTTGTTCTTAAATACAAATAAGTCTTCGAAGCAGTCAGCGGGTAAGCCTTGAACAAAATGTAACACATATTGTTCTCCGTCAAGGCTCGGTTGAACATTCCAACAGACGTCTTGAGTACATAACTTCTACGTAAAAAGAGATAAATAATGCGAATAGTAAATCTCAATAACATTAGGCAGCCGCGACACACATGCTGTAGTGTATGCAGAAATACAACGTTGGACGCTGTTGTGTCCTTTAACGTCCAGAGGAACGAAAAGGTGCCGCACTGAATCACAACAGCTTGCAACGAGTTACAACAAGGTTCAGAAGGAGTATGAGCACACCGATCAAGTTACACTCCATAAATTCCCTATTACTACACCTATGAGCAAAGCAAAAGTGTACAATTAGCAGATACAGATCCAGGGATGCAAGGGATGGAATGGGGATGCAAGGTCCTGTCACAGAGACGAGATAGTGGTACCTCTGTAATGGTTCGATGTTGATGGGGTGTTCACTGTTACTCGAGTGAAGCACCACGCAAAGCACGAGAGAATTTGGACGCTCCGTTTCAGTGCGTGTGAACTCGTGATTATGGCTATGCATTTCTGGGGTCAGTTCCGAAGATTCTTTACGTTATACGGGTCAGTTTACGAACGCTTCTTTGAAGGTTAACTAGAAAACATTTGCACCACATTGACCAGACCATAACACAACAGTGACATAAAAGAGATATGAATCTTTAGGAAGGTATGGTTCACTAAATTTAGCTATGCTGAGTATGGTGGAGAATTTCTATGGACAAATACCTAAGTTCACCCTAGTTTATCTCAATTACGCATTCATCTGCCCAACGTCGGCTGCCTAAAATTCTAGCTATTATACACATAATTATTGTCTGCGTCACAATAATTTTATTTTTAATTTGCCTTATTGACGCATTTCGGTATCGTCATGATCACCTCAGTAACGAAAATGTATTTAAAAAAATGCAGATTTAACATATATGTCATAGCTTATCATTCAAAAATGTTCAACTCACTCAGCAGAGACTCGCCGTGTACACTTAATCGAAGCCATGTCGGCTCAGAAGAAGCTCCCACAGATGGGAATGAAGAGTTTACATCGAAATGGCTCTGAAAATTGTAACAACTGTAGCATTCAGGGCGTAAAAACACAGATTTTCTGACTGGTCTTAGAGTCACGAACAAATTTTAATAAAATAACAATTTCTGTAAAAGAATGTCACTTACTAAACTGAGTGGTAGAGAGTCATGGGGACGAGTGCCTCATTCAAAGATACTTACTGCGTCCGATTTCTGAGGCTAGGTGTGCCGTACGCCGCGTGAGTAGACATGATGCCTGAGCAGTCAGTTACACACAGTGGCGATAAGTGATGAAGCACGCATGAGTCATATCATATCGCAGATCACACAAGAATTCGGTTTCCCGAAATAAACACTTTCTAGTACGTATCTTCAATGTATCGGGAAAAGAATTTCTAACATCGATTAGATATACAATTTGAAGATGAGACTGGTAATCCTGAACACGATTAAGCAGTAGAGAAATTAAGAACAATCCTTGATGACAGAGACTAATTTTTTTTACAATTACAAAGAGCCTTATTTGATTATTTTGTCCCTTTATGCAATATACACAGTCACATTCGATTAATGTGTCTATCTATCGTGAACCTGTATGACCACCTTCTGCAGCTTGAGACGTGTAGGAAGAGAGTCAGTGTGGTTTTCGAGGGCACTAACAGGAATGTGCAACCATACCGACTCCAGTACAGTGGCCAACTGCCGTCAGCATGGTTTCAGAAAACATCGTTCTTGTGCAACGCAGCTAGCTCTTCATTCGCACGAAGTAATGGCCGCTATCGACAGGGGATCTCAAGTTGATTCCGTATTTCTAGATTTCCGGAAAGCTTTTGACACCGTTCCTCACAAGCGACTTCTAATCAAGCTGCGGGCCAATGAGGTATCGTCTCAGTTGTGCGACTGGATTCGTGATTTCCTGTCAGGAAGGTCGCAGTTCGTAGTAATAGACGGCAAATCATCGAGTAAAACTGAAGTGATATCAGGTGTTCCCCAGGGAAGCGTCCTGGGACCTCTGCTGTTCCTGATCTACATAAATGGCCTGGGTGACAATCTGAGCAGTTCTCTTAGGTTGTTCGTAGGTGATGCTCTAATTTACCGCCTAGTTAGGTCATCCGAAGACCAGTATCAGTTGCAAAGCGATTTAGAAAAGATTGCTGTATGGTGTGGCAGGTGGCTGTTGACGCTGAATAACGAAACGTGTGAGGTGATCCACATGAGTTCCAAAAGAAATCCGTTGAAGTTCGATTACTCGATAAACAGTACAATTCTCAAGTCTGTAAATTCAACAAGTACCTGGGTGTAAAAATTACGAACATCTTCAGTTGGAAAGACCACATAGATAATATTGTGGGGAAGGCGAGCCAAAGGTTGCGTTTCATTGGCAGGACACATAGAAGATGCAACAAGTCCACTAAAGAGACAGCTTACACTACACTCGTTCGTCCTCTGTTAGAATATTGCTGCGCGGTGTGGGATCTTTACCAGGTGGGATTGACGGAGGACATCGAAAGGGTGCAAAAAAGGGCAGCTCGTTTTGTATTATCACGTAACAGGGGAGAGAGTGTGGCAGATATGATACGCGAGTTGGGATGGAAGTCATTAAAGCAAAGACGTTTTTCGTCGCGGCGAGATCTATTTACGAAATTTCAGTCACCAACTTTCTCTTCCGAATGCGAAAATATTTTGTTGAGCCCAACCTACATAGGTAGGAATGATCATCAAAATAAAATAAGAGAAATCAGAGCTGGAACAGAAAGGTTTAGGTGTTCGTTTTTCCCGCGCGCTGTCCGGGAGTGGAATGGTAGGGAGATAGTATGATTGTGGTTCGATGATCCCTCTGCCAAGCACTTAAATGTGAATTGCTGAGTAATCATGTAGATGTAGATGTAGATGTAGGTTTCTCGGTTGAGGATCCATGGCGTGAACAGCCCGATCGAGATGGTCATACACATTCTCGACTGGGTTTAAGCCAAGAAGTCTGTGGGCAGGGGAGACTGTAAGCTCATCTAGGTGCTCTTTGAACCACGGGCGTCACTACGAGGTGCGTAAAGTGTTGCATTATCCTTCCTGTAGATGTCATTATGCCCAGGAAAAGCTTGTAGTGGTAGACATGGTCCCCAAGGATAGCACACTTATGTTGATCCACTTGCCTTTCAGAATCACGATATTACCGACGGAATGGCACAAAAACGTTTCCCAGACCATAACCTGCACTTCTTCCCCATGCATCATTCCTATGATTGTTGCAGGGTGTTCGTTTCCAGACGTTCCACGCCTTACACTAAAACCTCTGTCTGTCGTCTGAAAAGGCCACCTGTCGTCACTCAGTGGACGTCCAGTTGTGTTACTGGCGCGGAAATTCCAGTCTTCTCGCCGATGAACAGCAGTCAGCAGGGGTGGGTGAACCAGGCGCCTGCTGCAGAACAGTTGTTGAGAGACAGTGTTGATAGCCCCTTGATTCGTCTGAGAGGTCAGCTCCTCAACAGTCGCACTTCTATTCCCCGTACACACTTCCATTGCTGTCGTTCTCCCGCATCGTTTACGGCCCGTGGTGCACCACAGTCGTCCTGGCGGTTGTTTTGGATAGTGCAGTTCTGCCTTGCACGGTATATTTTAACCATGGCGGCACGCGAATTGTTTAGAAAACGTAGCCGTATAAGAAATTACCCATCCTTGGCCGTTTTGGACGTCAGATATATCGCTCCGTTTCCCACTACGACAGTTATTGCACTGTCCCCAGTACACTGCTAGTGCTGCTAGCTGCCGTCCATGTGCGATTATTAACGGGTGTTAGAACGGAAAAAAAGTTGTTCTTACATTTTCGGATTTTTATCTCATTATAAAGTTTGCAATTTTCCGAATAAAATTATATATATATATATATATATATATATATATATATATATATATAAACCCACGTGGGAAGTATTTTATTTTTAAAATATAATCCACAACGGTTGAAAATTTTCAAATTTTTACATGCATTACTTCAAGATCTAATAAAATTGGTAATTTTTTATGTAGAAGGTTGTGGATTGCTGCGTTATAAAGGTTAAATTACGTGTTTGTACTGGTAGCACAGTCAAAAACAGTATCATATCCTTTCATAGTATAAACACGCGTTGTATGTCGAAGTCCTAACGTTTTTCCGAGGAGAAATGATTGATGAACTACAGCAGTATTATGGGATGTCCATTAGAAATAATACTGAGTATTTGTTGAAGCAGGCAGTATGGGCTACCTTCTTCCACAGACTGTCAACTGATGAAAATCCAGTACACCACGTTTGCCCTCCTGGACCTGATTCATGGTGTAATTACCGCAATGTTCAGTGCTCAAACAGTTCATACAGCCATAAACATTCCATCCCATCAGCAGTCATGGATATCATAAAACCTGATGTAAGAACGTAGGCCTCCGCGGCCGGTGTCATAGTGATTAAAATTCTTCTGGGCATTATGCCGCGTCATTGATAAAAACTAACAACAATAATAAACTAAAACCGACGTTTCGGCCGAATTGCAACCACCTTCCTCAGGGCACGACTGGTTTCGCATGAGGATAGGTGCTTCTATTTATTACAGACTATCGATGTCCGACGTCACTGTTGTAAAACTTTTAATTGTCCCTCTAATATGATTGGCTAGTCATGACGTAAGGGAAGATGGAAGGAAAGAGGCTATTCGTGGATATCCATGTCGTCAACGATTGGTAGCTGTCCGCCAATCAGCGTTCGTCTTCTAGTAGGCAAGTTTTCCTCCTGGTGTGCGCGGAAGTGGACTGACAGTTGCTCTACAGCTGTTTGTGCAGATGCGTCCGTGTCCCGTGTAGCTTTCTGCCCCGTGACCACTCGCGGCCCGTTGGACCGGAATAGCCGGCAGCAATGACGTGGCATAATACCCAGAAGAATTTTAATCACTATCATAAAACCTATTTACGGAGACCTGGCAAATCCTGAATTACTGACGAAGTGCCTGCATGGCCAGACTCAAAATGCCAATGAGTCGTTCAATAACCTTATATGGGCTCACTTACCAAAAAATGTTTTTGCTGTTTTTGCTGGAATGAAGACACTTAAGTGGGGGGTCAGCGATGCTGTTATTGCTTTTAATGATGGCAACATTGGTAGCGTGAAAGTGCTACAGCATATGGGAATTAATCCTGGAGCAAACTGCATCAGAGAACTTGAACGGATGGACAAGGTTCGCACTGATACAGCAGAGTATGCAGCACAGTTGGCAACTAAGGAGTCCAGAAAGAAGAAAAAAAGAAAAAAACTTGGAAAACGATCAAGAGTATGATATACAGTATGGTGCACGGCGCTTCTGAGTGACTAAAAATAAAAGAATTAAGCATATATTAAGTGAGTTACAGTCTCTTGAAACTTTAGAAGCCGTTCCTGAAAATTTACATTTTATCTTGCTTTTTTCCCTAAATCTGAGAAACCACTTTGAGTAGAGCATCAAAATGTTCAGTGGGTCATAACATACATATTTTGAGTTTATTGAACTAAAAGAAGAACATAATGTTATGTATAATTAAAATTATTTGGGATAACGTACAAAAAAGTACACAAAATTTTAACTGTGTAATTAAAAAATTTTATTCGCGAAAGCAGTGGCTGAAATGCAATTATTGTAGTTCAGTAGACTCAGAACATGCAGTTTAATGTCCTGTAAGAGTTTCGTGTCAGTGGCTACAGTGGTTCCTGATATACAGGGAAGCCAATTCACTAAATGTAATATTGTCGAGATACGGCGTTCCAATTCCCCTTGAACGTTGACATCAAACTTAGGCGTTGGTCACATTAATGTGACTGGCCCGTGCATAATTTGACTTATTTGATGTTTCTTATAGTTGGGTATTTTTACACCAATAAGAATTTCTTTAGCCGATCTGCATATGTCTTCCAATAAGAGTCTCCTGTTTCAGCAATATAGGAGGATGTCAGCACTTGGTCTACGAAGTAACCTTTTAAATTATACTACATAGGCCCAGGACACTTAATTTTCGTCAAGAAAGAGAGCAAGAAGGGCAACTATAGGCTATGTTGCTACTGCGTCTGTCTTTGGGAAACTCTTTTATCACGTTCGGTCTCCAACAGCTGTGGAGCGGCACACAGATGAATGGCCCATTCTGCATGCCTGTATCTTTTAAAGCCATGACAACTGTTGAGCAACAATTAACAATGAATTGCATAGGAATTATCAGTATTGCATATTACGTATGAACCACATTTGTTGCAATGATGTCGATGTAACAGTATCAACATAGCTTGTGTCGGTAAGTGGCCAGTAGAACGTAAATCCCATTCACATACTCCAAAAATGAGGTCTGCGTTTCTTAAGAAACACACTTTTTTTAAATACAAACTTTGGTCCCACACCCACAAAGTTCACAATTCTTTCCACAAAGTTCGCAATTCTTTTCATACAAATTGGCAAAATCTTGAAACATTAACAGCATAAACTGTTCGCTGCAAGTTCATTACAGTACAACACAGCCCGTGGCTCTTCATCTAGCCGTCACACTTGATGCCCAAAGGCAGTAATGTGTTAAGGATTACAGTCAAAGGCGTTACATATATATTAAAACGTAAACTGTGACATGGATCTGAGTACTTTTAAACGTTGAATTTCATGCACTATTGCAGAATATGATTTGTATTACTACATGTAATTGTTATTGCAACGAATTCTGATTTAATTCAACGTCTTTGCTGGTCATCGGGGCTTAATTCGAGCGGGACTCAAAATATGACATTCTACTCCAACCAGTGTGATTATACGCCGAAGACTTATCTGGAGACAGCTTGCGTAATGGCCATATGTAGACCAAACCGTTACTCACTTGCTCAATTTGTGAAGCTCTTCCTCTTGTTTGTCTATACCTGGACATCACATCTGCCGATTTAGCGTGATGCGTTATTTTATTTTTTTATATTTATTTTTATATTTTCTTAGAACGTGTATAATCTGAGGTTGCTCTAGGAAGAGAAGAATGTGTGGGAAGTGGATGAGTTGATATAGAACGCGAGTTGGGAAAGTTAAGTGGGTGAGGGAGATGAAGGCTGAGTGCATCTCTTTCCAAAATTTGAAGGGCCTTTTGGAATTTAGGGGAGTGGAGATCCAGGGAACGCTGGCATGAATAAGGATGGGGCAAATGATGGATTTATAGGTGAAGGTAATGGTAGAAGCTTTTAGACCTCAGGTGCGTCCTGATAGTAATTTTAGTAGCTTTAATCGGTTTCGGGCCTTATGATGGATGGCAAGGGATGTACATTCCATGTTAGCCTTCTTTCAAGAGTTGGTGTCAGAGGGATGGGTCGGTTGTATAAGGGGAAACGCCGAATAGAGCGACTAAAGATAGTAGCTTGGCTTTACTGTGTATTTATTTTTAGTTTCGATAAATCGCAGCACTCGACCAGAAGATTCATGTGACGTTTGAGGGAGGGTTTGGGCATTTGAAGGAGATGGTGAATGGTTAGGTAGACGGTTTAGTCAGCATATTGCAGAAGGTAAGTATCGGTTGGCTATTTGTGAATCTCTACAGTGTATAGGAAGTAATGGAGGTGTGCAAGGACAGAGTCTAGAGGCATACCTGCAGTAGGGTGAAATTTGCGGGAGCAGGCGTGGGTGATTGCGACGTATGTAGGACGGTGGTGATGGAAGTATGCTCTAAGGCTGACATACTTAACGGGGAGAGCATAGCTTTGGAGCTTGAAGATCCAGAATGCTATAAGGGCTTAAAGGCTTTTCGGATACCTAAGGAGAGAAATATGGCGGATTCCGTTTATTGAGTTGATGGAACATACGGTGCGTAAACTGAAGAAGTTCTTCGTCGATGGAATAGTTCGGACGGATGTCATGCTAGGTGCGGGAAGAGGCCGGCCGTGATGGCCAAGCGGTTAAAGGCGCTACAGTGTGGAACCGCGCGGCCGCTACGGTCGCAGGTTCGAATCCTGCCTCGGGCATGGATGTGTGTGATGTCAGGTTGGTTAGGTTCAATTAGTTCTAACTTCTAGGCGACTCATGACCGCAGAAGTTGAGTCGCATAGTGCTCAGAGCCATTTGAACCATTTGCGGGAAGAGTAGAAGTAAGTACAAAATACGGGCATATTACGATACGTACAAGGGGTACAGGACGTGGGGGCAAAATTCCCCCCAGATCAGTTATCAAGCCAGTTTTCGGAAGCAGCAACAATGCAAAAGACGTTATTGGCTGAACGAAAGGGACACCTAAGAGTTACACACTGCTGGAGCCTACGAACTCGACTGCAGGTGTGGATTGGTGTCTGCAGGCGAGACGCGGCCACCAGTTAGCTCACGGATATCTACAATCGCACCAAAAAGTATTGGCACAGTTACATTTTAGTGGTCGTAGGTTAAACGAAACATATATTTCAGAACAGAACCCAGACACTTGCCACCTTACATTACATAGGTTACAGATATGTCCAAATGACCTGGCCGTAAAGTAACATACAGTGTTATGAAAATAAACATCTCTCTTCTGCATCCAAAAAAGTATTGGCACACACATATGAATCGGACAGTGTGTTCATTTTTGTCATTGATGTTCACCTTCTAATAGCTAGTGTGCATCCCTTTATCATTTATAACAGCACATAAACATCCAGGTGATATCAGGGGTAATTTTCGATCATTCCTCCAGGAGCACTTTCTCCAAGTCGTTTTTACCGGATGGATGCCTTTTTATGACTTGGGTGTCAAGATGAGCCCACAGGTTCTCAATGGGGTTCAAATCAGGGCTCTGAGTTGGTGTTTGAACCTTGTGTTAGAGCCCTTCTGGGGGCATTGTACAGTAACCACTCCCAGGTTTTCATGGCAGTATGTTTTGGGTTGTTGTCTTGTAGGAAATGAAACACCCCAGTAAGGCCCAATGACTGTGCACTAGCGTGTAAATTACCTCACAACACATCGATTATCTCATATGATCCATTGTACCTTGGATTACAGCTAGACTGCCAATGCTGGATGCCACCATATGGCCACAGATCATGATACCGCCCCCACCGTGTTTGACTGTGGGATGCATGTGTTTGATGTCGAGGTGCGTATTCGGCTTGCGCCAAACTTTCTTTCTTGCATCAAATCTGAACACACTGAACTTCGATTCGTTGCTAAATATCACAGTGTTCCAAAGCTCCATCAGCTTGCTGATGTAGTTCTTGGCAAACTGCAGGCGTTTCTGCTGGTTAATTTCCGATATGTATGGCTTTTTCCTGGGAGAATGTCCATGCATGTCAGCCTCATTCAAGACATTTCGTATAGTTTGAACACTAACCGTCTTGTCGGACATTGTCTGAACAACCTCAGCAATAGTTGCTGCACTTGTAGCAGGTTCCTTCCGAGCAAGTGCGATGATACAACGGTGTTTTCGGGTTGTAAGCACTTTTGGACATCCAGGACAACACTTATTCACTGTCGTTCCAGTTTCTTTATATTTATGAATGATGGCTTGTACCGTGGTGTAGCTAACAGACACCTCTGCTTCAATTTGTCAATAGCTTCTCCCTTGTGAATGGAGAAATACTACTCTCTCACACAACGCCATTGAATGTTCCTTCGTCTTCGGCCCCATGCTGATCACTATCGCACAATACAGCAACATACTAGCAACTGGGCCATCAACAACACGCAGTGTCTATTGCATCAGCAGATGGCGTTCTGGTACCTGAAAAACCAAGCAATAGACCGAGAAGAAACGCTCTGTGCCAATATTTTTTGTGTGCAGAGGAGATAAATGTTTGCCCTTAACATTGCATTTCTTTGTTAATGGTAGGCACTGTGGGCAGAATTGTAACGTCTGGTATGTGAGGTAGCACGTACATGTGCTGTGTACCAGAAGGTGCGGCATTTGTAACCAGCAACGATAAATACGCAAAGTGCCAATACTTTTTGGTGCGACTGTAAACGTGAAAGATACAGTCGTCTAAGACAACACAGAAAGCGGACGAATGCGGCGAACAGACAACATTTCGAAAAGCCCGTGTACTGACAAAACAGCCACATACTTTGAGGAGCCTGGATCAGAGAAGCCATAGAAATAGCCAAACATCCCGCAAACATGATAAAACGCGGATACAGACTTTCAGCGTCCTGGCTGCCAGCCGTAACAGCGCTACGTCGCGATAGTTGACGCGAAGCAACACACACAGGCATGCACACGGAGTATTGGCGCGCCTCAGCCGGCACCAGGTAGCAAGTAAACAGCGCTTCGGCGTACCTGCCGCCCGTTTCCCATTTGTATACGTTCACAAACGGCAAGAAATAAAGCAATCAAGATCGACTGTTTCCTCCAACAATAAGCCATAAAGCAAACGACATGAAGGACATTAAACACGCCTTTTCCTTATCTTCAATTCCATGTCAGACTGCGAAAACAGCTCCTTCCACTCTTCCTCAGCTGAAGTCCCTCGTCCATGCAATAAGATGGACATTCATAAAAAGTTTTTATCATTCAGCAGTAAGGTAAACGCCCTCGGGAGGGCCATTTGCAACAGCGGCTGAAACGTCGGAGGATTTTATTAAGGGGGTGATCTCCGAATTTTGATCTTATGGTTTGGCTGCAGAAAGAGTGGTTTAATGTAGACAGCCTAGACTACACATCAACTCTGTCATTGCAAGTGATAGGATATTTAATTTCATTGTTGCTAATGGAATCAAATGTTGACCTTTTATTTGTGTAAAATCGCCGTAAATTTGAAGATTTGCCAGTTGAGCAATGGTTATAAACAGTGACATTGGCTGTTAGTGTTAACAACAAATCAATATGCTTTTGCTCTATCAAGAACCTTTTTTTCGGAAAATGTCATTCGTGTAAAGAAAACTTAATTCTATTTTGAAGTTGTCAGTAATGCAGATGTTTCTCAGTGTTCTATAACACTATGGTATAAACTGTTCAGAGTCCGTTTGGAAACTGACGCTATTTCTACCTATGATCGAAAGGAAGGCTGACGAATCGTAAGTGAAAGGGAAAGTGCTGAAAAAAAACAGGTATTGTAACTGCTAATGAATACACGACACCCAAAGTACACTCGTTTTACTAAATCTTACATTTGCTGTTACAGCTTACTGTTAGCAGCCCCCCAGTGCTAGAACTCGTGGACTAGGCAGAACAGTGATATGCATTTCTCTTAATTCTTCCAAATCACTAAGCGCAGAGTCATTCTATGTTGTGATGCAGTTGGTTAGACTTATTCCAATAATAAGAGTTATTTCTTTCTTGGGAAACTGTTATTCTTCTGACTTCGAGCTACTCATTGTTCTTCTACTGTATTTCTTTCCCCCATTCCTGTCAATTGTTCCCTTATGCTCTCCCTGAAACTCTGTACAACCTCTGGTTCTTTCAGTTTATCCAGGTCCCATCTCCTTAAATTCCCGCCTTTTTGCAGTTTCTTCAGTTTTAATCTACAGTTCATAACCAATAGATTATCGTCAGAGTCCACATCTGCCCCTGGAAATGTATTACAATTTAAAACCTGGTTCCTAAATCTCTGTCTTACCATTATATAATCTATCTGAAACCTGTCAGTATCTCCAGGCTTCTTCCATGTATACAATCTTATTTTATGATTCTTGAACCAAGTGTTAGCTATGATTAGGTTGTGCTCTGTGCAAAATTCTACCAGGCGGCTTCCTCTTTCGTTTCTTACCCCCAATCCATATTCACCTACTACGTTTCCTTCTCTCCCTTTTCCTACTGTCGAATTCCAGTCACCCATGACTATTAAATTTTCATCTCCCTTCACTATCTGAATAATTTCTTTTATTTCATCATACATTTCTTCAATTTCTTCATCATCTGCAGAGCTAGTTGACATAGAAACTTGTACTACTGTGGTAGGCTTGGGCTTCGTATCTATCTTGGCCACAATAATGCGTTCACTATGCTGTTTGTAGTTGCTTAGCCGCACTCCTATTTTCCTATTCATTATTAAACCTACTCCTGCATTACCCCTATTTGATTTTGTGTTTATAGCCCCGTATTCACCTGACCAAAAGTCTTGTTCCTCCTGCCACCGAACGTCACTAATTCCCACTGTATCTAACTTTAACCTATCCATTTCCCTTTTTAAATTTTCTAACCTACCTGCCCGAATAAGGTACTCAGGTTTATTTACTTCATTCACTAGCTAAAAGCACTGCACCGAAACGTATCTAAATTGTAGAACAATAGTTACCTCCAGAAAAAAGTTCCAGCAATTGTGACACACGTGACAGATTTAATCTTTGTGTCGGAATGGAACTTGAATTGTCGCTCTCGAGAAATATGCCTACCGAAGGAGCAAATCAGATACAAACCACGAACGCTGGGATGAAAGGGTTTGTCCTGGACCCTGATCTCGTAAATACTTTTAATCTGCCCGTCATTTCCTTGCGAGACCAATTCACCCATAAACCACGCATTAAATGTTTACCACGCTTCATTAAGATTGGAAATAAATGTAGCCTTCTGTATGTTATAACACTGCAGAAAGGTTCCTCCGAAGATTAGCTGTTTTATCCGAGAGATAAAATGTTCTATTGCTCCATTTTGATGCTAGTAAAATTATGTAAATTGGATTGTTATGATGCTATGGGTAGCAATAAGCAATGACGTTACCGAATTCATATTACCTAGCTTTCACATGAACAGCTTTGCAGCCATGCAACCATGCTGTTGCCCGTCCACTGCAAATAAGGACTCACTTGTTCACACCACGTAGAAATTATTAGAATGCGACTGAAATTGGTACATGTGTTGTGCATGTACAAAGAAATGATAACGATTTCAGAAAAATTGGATACCGTTCCAAATTATACCCAATTGGCTTGTTAGATCGACAAAATCCCGAACTACCGTCCTGCTCATTATGTTCCAAACTTTCTTAGTTGACAAGGGATCCTGCGACATTGCTGGCCTAGGTAGGTTCTGGCAAGCACGAAGACAAGAAGTTCTCGCCATGTGCAGGCGGGCATTAACTTACTGAAATGTAAGCCCAGGATGGCTTCCCACGAAGGGCAACAAAACCGGGTATATAATATCGTCGATGTACCGCTGCCAGTAAGAGTGCCACGGAAGACAACAAAAAAGGTCCTGGTAAGATCTGAAAAAGTTGATCGTGGGGGCTCAGCTTGAAACTGGACTGATCACTGAAGACAATTCTGCCCCAGTCAATGAGATTCCAGCCCGAAAACGTGTCTGGAGACGATCCTGACAGCAGTGGGATGCCAACCAGACTGCCAACCAGACTCCGTTAACCAGAAGTGATGATCTGGGGTGCCAATTCATTTCATAGCAGGAGCCCTTCGTTTGTCACCCGAGGCACAGCGGTACTTCGACCATGGTCCACACTCCGTTTTCTTGCCCATCATGACAAGCCATCATGGGCTTACGTTTCAGCATGAAAATGCCCGCCTGCACACGGCGAGTACTTCTACTGCTTGTTTTCGTGCCTCCCAAACCCTACCTAGGCCAGCAATGTCGCCGGATCTGTCCCCAGTAGCGTACGTTTGGAGCGTTATGGGCATGGCCCTCCAACGAGCTCGGGATTTTGACGATCTAACGCACCAACTGGGCAGAATTTGTGGCGGTATCCCTCAGGAGGACATCCAATAACACTGTAAATCAATGGGAATCCGAATAACTGACCTGCATAAGGGCTAGAGGTGGACCAAAGTGTTATTGACTTTCTCGATTTGTGAGGCTCTTTCTCTTGAATGAAAAATCCAGTTTTTCTTAAACTGTAATAATTCGTTTGTTTATATATGTACATCACACCTACAGATCTCCGCTTCATTCTGATAATTTCTTCGCAGCATATCGCTTTTTTTACCTCTGTTTGTCTTAGAACGTATTACAACGGAAATCTGTTGTAATCGTCAAAGAATATTGTGCAACAAGTACAGTACAAAAAACATAGGTGTATGTTGTTTTACTTACAGATATGTGCATAAGATATCTTCTAAGGTCGCACTTGAATAATGTCACTACTACTAGTACCGTATCCCTGTATGTGGTGCCCATAGTACGTTGTTGCGTACGACTAAGGGACCGTAAGTTTTTGTACATGAATGTTGCGAACTTGCATACCTCACAATGTATTGGGATGCCTGGAACATGTGCTACGTCAATTCATGAGATAGCTGGCTGGAGGCTTGTACGATCGCAGACACGCTCGGTGGATGACAAATCAGGAAGTCGGGCATGCCAGGCAATGATACTTACATACCTGAGGCGCTTGTTCAGTGATATGCGGTTTTGGGGTTTGCATTGTCATGTTGGAATATGGTCTTTATCCCAGTGGTCATAAAGGTTTTTACACTCTTGCCACACTGTTATCCTCAATGCATTTTGGAGTCATTGCGCTACAGCCAGATTTTTGTGCGATCTGGAGGTATGATGTTGTCACATCCCTCAGGCCAATAATTCGATCTTTCTTAAAGTCCGAAAGATGACGATAAGTTGCACGTGCGCGACCTCTGAGCGTTATGTGTACCGATCACATCCATAAAAGTCTCAGCAACGTTAGACACAGGCAATGTAATCACTGGCTTTGTGCTGTATTGAAGTTAAATCGCACAAGGATAAAATTTTGATTACATATCACAAACGTGTGGAAACACTAGAGTTCCAGTTTGGTAGCGTTCAATCATGATGTTGATTCGAATCGATGTAGCTTGAAAATCGAGACGATTCTATTCAGACGCTGCCGCGATGGATGCCTCCGCCATCGAGATCGGGAGTAAAAACCAGTGGCTGGCGGGATATCGGAGACACTCATTGGAAGCTCGAGTATTTTATCGAAGTGACGTGGCGAGAATACAGAGAAGATTTATTGGAATCCAAAGCTGTTCACACGAGATTCGGTATGGACATGATGACCTTCTTCTTCGACTGCAATGGATCTTCGCTCTTTGAGTTCCCGAGCATGGAGCCGCAATCAGTGCGCAGCGCTATGAAGACAGTTTGGAGAAAGTGCGCACGCCATAATGCCAAAACACCGGGAATGCTGTCGGATGGAATCATTCTGTAGCACGGCCGCCCCACACTGCCAATCGAATGAAGGCTGTGATTAAGCTGTTTGGTTGGGAAACACTGCAACATCCTCTGTACAGTCCGAATGTTCGCAGTGGAATTTTCGCATCTTTGGTGACCTGAATAATGATACTAATGGAGTGGGTTTCAGTGGCATCCGTATGTACAAGAGTGCGTGTCATTCTGGTGTTTCTAAAACTAAAACTAAACTCCTGCCGAACAGACCATGGAGACCCAACGATACCGACCGGCCGCCGTGTCATCCTCAGCCCATAGGCGTCATTGGAGGCGGATATGGAGTGGTCAGCACACCGCTCTTCCCGCCGAGACCGGAGCCGCTACTTCTCAATAAAGTAACTCCTCAATTTGCTTCACAAGGGCTGAGAGCACCCCGCTTGGCAACAACGCTCGGCAGACCGCATGGTCACCCATCCAACTGCTAGCCCAGCCCGACAGCGCTTATCTTCGGTGATCTGACGGGAACCGGTGTTACCACTGCGGCAAGGCAGTTGGCACTGTTGTGTTCCTACAAAACAGAAATTGATCGTCTCGTCTCCCAGTGGGATGTATTTCGCGATGCGTGTGGTGATTACTTTCGAACGGAACCATTTCATGGTGCTTTGTATTGGGCGTTGGATTTTAATTTGACTGTCCCTTGTACATTTTTTTTTTAAATTGTGTTGGAACACACATAACATATCAATGGGGCAAGTTGAAAATTTGTGTCGGACAGAAATTAGAACTCGGGTCTCCTGATTACTAGGCAGATGCATTGACCACTACGCCATCTGGACACTGTGATCACGGCAAACGCACAGACTACCCTAACATATCGGTCGTCAGACCCAGATTCCCAGCTTACACCACACACTATTGATGTAGATCCCTGCTCATTAGCCTTATTACTCGTGGCATCTCGCCGATTCCTGTAACAGTTACAGCTGGGCGTGATCTGCGGTGATTGGATCATTGGCACTTTCCTCCGCAAACATACATGTTGTGTCTGTTCTTTTGAACATGCCCGAAAGAAAAGATATCACATGAATATAACCAATTCCAGCGTCTCAAGATCTGCGAAGCTGCAGTTAAACGGGAAGCCAAATCAGTGTCGTCTCCCAACTTTTGAACGGCGCCCTCGTGAGAAATCCCGACGGAGGGTATTTCCGCGCCGGCCCTCCTTTCCGAGCAGCGGTGAAAATGAAGCAGCGAGGCGCCACGAGTGTCCCGTAATTTACGAGGGAAGCGGGCCGCCTCTGCGGTATAATCCGGGCCGCAATATAGTGAGGCGGCTAAGTTACGGCCGGCCGCATCCATCGACGCGTCAGAGAAGCGCCCGCCGCGGATTTAGCACGCGGCAGGGTGTGCCCGCCGCCGCCGCTGCCGCTGCTGCCGCGTGGGCCCATTGTCTGCAGTCTGGGCTCTGCCGGCTCATTACGGCAGCGGCGGGGCCCGGGCCAACGACATCTGCCGTTAGCCATCCTCAAATAAACAACTGTCACCCATTTATGAACTGGGCGATGATACAGAGCTGCTCCCTAATGTGGAGAGAGTCATATCCCGTAGCATTATTCACGTTATACCAGATGTATATACGACTAACTTCCTGGTCAACGACTGGGAGCTGATAGAATGTAACAGTAAACATCCCACAGATGGTGCTTTAATGAATCGAACTCCTGTGCCGTGTCGAATGGCACAGCTATTTTCCCCAGGCCAAAGATATGGCCATTGGTGTGAGTAGTACCGGCAGCACCAGAGGGAGATAAGGGTGGAAACCATGGCGCGACTGGAAGAATGGATGGATGAGGAAGTTAGTCAGTTTATGGAGTGGCACGGAGGAAGTCCGTTCTGGATGGAGCCAAAGTCCGAGAGCCTCAAGGGGCTACCGCGTGTTTCGGTACCGGACGAGACGACAATCAGCATGTGTGGAGCTGCCGTGCTGACAACAATCTGGGTGGAGCAGTTGCCGTCTTTCCTGGTCATTGCAGCGGATTCGAGGTGACAATTTCGGCGGATCGTAAATAGCAAATATGAATGATTTTGCAGTTAACGGTAGCACCCTGATGGCCTTGGCTTAAGGCATTGCACCATCTTATGTTCGAATCTGCGTTAAGTGTTGCCAAATGTAAATAATTTCCTGCATGGAGCTCGGTGAGCTCTGAGTTACGTCTCGTATGTTTTTATCTCAGGCGGGGAGTGCGGCAGATTACTTTTTCGACAGCGGGCGAGGTGATACGTGTGACTGGTTTAAGTCTGTTGTGTTTCACTTCATGCAAGACCTGGCTGATGTGTGTGTTAACTTTCACCTTACAAACACCTTGCAGTCCCCGTTCTTGAGGTTATTTGCTGTATTGCACGTCCTGTACAGTACCACTGGATCATAGCGTCTGACTTCTTCACCTTTGACAGTAGGCGGCTGCCGAAAAAGAGCTTCGATTTATTTAAGCTGCTAAAATCACGTTCTTAGTTTTTCGATAAATCTTTTGTGTAATAATAACGCTGTTTCGACCAAGCAAATTCATTTAAAAACTGCGGGTGATACAGAAATCACATAAGCAGTAGCTCGAGGAAAGATCACAGCATACAGATTTGACGATGCAGAATTACTGTTGTTATGTATAATCATCAATTGTTCTGGAGTTGACACTGCTGTCGGCGCATATCTAGATGTGCATAGCGACATGTTCCACAAATAAACTACCTAAACAACTCTTCCAGTTTCCACAAACATTTCTCATCGGCCTAAATGGTTAGAAGTGGAACGTGCTGTTTCACAGAATCGACATGTTACGCCACAGGTGCCCCCAGTGTGACGAAAGATGTTGTGTGCTCAGTTTACATCAGTAATTACAACATCGGATAAAGTTAAAAATTATTCACTAACTAATAACAGTATTACTCTCATTTGATTATTATTATTATTATTGCTATTATCTACACTTAAGGTCCTTAAAGACAAACCCATTTTTATTTCTTCAAACATCTATTATATGTTTAGGTATATTTCTTATATTTCAGTCCTTTCAGTTAGTGAATATTAGGTTTTCCAGGATGAACTTGACTTCGCAGTGTCTCTACTTACTTATCTGTATATATTACAAGAATAACCATCACATTCAACATTCTTCTTCTATGTAACATATACCTGACTCATCATTTGTTACGTGCTCTTCCATTTTTTTCATGATTCGCGAAAGCTTACCTCTCCTTTTTGCATTTTCACTTTGGAACTGATTTATCACGTATTTCGGCTTGCTTAGTTAAAAGACAGAGCGCCTCTTTAATAGCCCCTTTTCACATTCAACTCACTTCTTTCAAAATACTGATGTATGACTATTCTATTTTAACACGCGATAACCTAGTAATTGGCTTTTCCATTTCGAATTTTATTGTTCTATTTATATCGAATTTCCCTTTTACTATCGCCCAATTATTTTATACGTACATTCTTTCCTTTTCGTAGATAAAAACATCATCAGAGATGTTTGTGCTGCCTGATTTAGGTATATCATTATAACAGTACTCTTACTGAAAGCATTTACTTTGCTTTTAATTGTTTGATCAGAACACTACAAGTTTCTCAAATATATTGGGACATAAAATATTTATATTTATCTTTATCATAAGGCGTTATCTGCACTACTCTCTGCAATTTCAAATCTCAGATTTGTTGTAAGTCAAACATGTGTATAAACGGGAATGCAAAGAATCATCATTGCTCATGTATTCTATTGGCTTTTAACTATTTTGGACATCATTTGTGCAGTGTGACTAACAGTCATCGTACGGCGTCCTACCTCTCTAAGAGTTGCACTTACACCATCTCCTATTGACCGATACTGTGTAAAGACCTTTCCATCTTTTCGATGAACGTGTCTTTGTTAAAACCTCTAAACAAAAGCCGGTTCATGTGTTTCCGTCTATGGATTCACCTGACCAAAGATTACCCTGTTCCATCCATTGGTTCGCCTGTCCTTCTTCTCCTCTTCCTTCTGTCAACCACTACATAAAATCGGGTATGCTCCATCCTAAATCTTTATCAGTATGCACAACCTCCGACCCTTATCTTTAAGCATCCTAATGAGGAAGTTTCTCCGCAGCAAATCAACTCCACCCAGACGTCTCAAACATGTGTGTCCTTACTCCTTTCTTATTTTTTTACCTATAGTCCTGCGCATAATGGCCACGCCTCCAAACTTGATATATCTTCTGAGATGAAAAGTAAATTATATTTTCAGGGATAATCGACGTTTTCTACATATACTTGGTCGACACATTCGTTGTTTGCAGCATGGTGAAAAAAAGCTACAAGATTTCTTCTGCCAATTTAACACGAATCCAGACAATACTTGGTTCGCCATTGAGGTGGAAGAAACTGAATATTTACCCTTCTGGTAAAGAAGAACCCTGATGGCATTGTAAGAAGACACAACGGACCGTTACCTAACCCATGATGGCTACCACCAACCAGCGCAACGCGAATCTGTGCTCACCACACTGCTACACAGAGAAAGGGACGTGTACGACAAGGAAAATCTGTCTGCTTACCAAGTTACAACATCAAGACGGAACTTTTTGAATGAACGGCTGCGTGGAGACGCAAATAATTATACGGCACACTCTCTAGCCAAGCATGAAGAAGAAACCGAGTGCCTGGAGTTTCTTCTGTATGCAGAGAAACTAGGGCGGGAGGATAATCGAGCAGCCTTTTCCGCTGAACAGTTCAAATCAAAAATTTTCTTGGTTGTCAAAGGACGACTGGGGCTGTGGACTCCTGGCTTCTACGAAAGCGAGTGGGTCAGATGCAGTTATGCATTTCCTATCGCTGTTCAGGATATGTGAGAAGTTTTCGCTTTGGCCAAACCGAAAAGTCTGCAGTGGCAGAGCACACCATCAACGAAGGACACAAATTTCTTTTTGGCAGACAAAGGGTCTGTGGAATCAGGTCATCAGAGAGACTGTGGAAATTAGAATACACGGTAATTTTTTCAACTGGGACAGCGGTTTTCAGTTGCGCTCAGGTGGTGATTTGGCGTTTGTAAAAATTGGTGAGGAGTGCTCTGATGTGAAAGCGGTGGAGGCAGCAGGTAGAATGAATGGACGGGCAGCACCAGGGCTCGACGTTCGGACCTCCTCCACCCTCCGGGAGACCGTCCCATCGACGACTGGGACGTCTCCTCGGGAGGCACGAAACTGACCTAGCCGTTGAGCCCTCGGCAGGGGAGTCTGCGGTACAGTAACGAAGTGAACATGAAACTGACACTTCGCCTGAAGATAGCGAGTACGAAACTCGTCGAAACATTGCGGAAACACGTTGCCACGACTTGCCTGATAAATATTTAATTATTTTGACCGTCCTACTTCTGTCTTCGTCACTGCCTTTTTTTCACACCCATCATACAGAGTTGTGCTGTTCTTTCTTTCTCAGGTCTCGACGTTTATATTTCTGGATGTTAGTTGCTGTTTCTTTTTGTCGTAAGCAAATTTCCCTTATGCAGTGTTTGCAACTATGTCTTTATCGTATCCTCCTTTACCTTTTTCTACTTCCGTGAACGAAGAATTCATCCAAACCACCAAGAGTTTCTCGCCCAACTTTAGCATTTCGCTACGCCTCACGTCTACCACTGTATAATCCATTTCTTTACCGTTGTTGTTAGTATACCCGTAATAGCCATCAGCTATCACTCTTTCCATTTCATTAAACACTCGTACCGAGTTCCTGTTCAGTTTCGGATACCACTGCTGTTTCGTCAGAAAATCATATCGTGCTGATTTTTTATTCATGGCAAACAATTCCAATATCGAAATAGTCCTTTACTTCTCACATTGCCTCTTATACATACAAGTTAAATATCACTCCATCTGCAATGACTTATCAAATTTTGCGTGTCATTTTACAGAGAAGAAAACAAAATTTCTTTATTTTTGTGAACAACAGCGTCCAAAAATATGCCTTTTGATGTGTAATACACTGATTTCAAGGATCGCGAAATTGAAGTAGCTGTTTACCAAGCAAAACCATTTTTATTTCTTGTAAATATAATTGGGAATTTCTAACAAAAACACAACTTTATTATCCCTCCCCCATTTTTTGAAAAACTGTCAAAATGTTTGACACACTCAGCTACTTCAGTCTACGCCACATGAAGAGGATGGACTACCGTTATGCCCCTGTATTATGTACTATTACTACAATTGCAGTATCGTAGCCTACCGATACTGCCGAAGCTGGCGCCGCGAAAGAAGGTCATCCAGGCCGCCGACCAATGAAAACCGTCAGGTCAGTGTTATAAGCGGCTGGCACCTGGGCACCAGTCTTCAAGTCGAGATTACATCCGTGATGTTAATTGGTGCCGAAGGTTACACCGACTTGTACCGGACATACAGACGCATGTCCGTGACGGGCATCTGTTTATAGCTAGCCACGGCTGCCACAAGTCGTCAACAGCGTAGCATTTCTTGACACAGAAGCTGAGTGGAATGTTTTCATATAAAGTGCATTTGTGTGTACTAATCTTTTGCTTGTCTGTGGAGATTCCCACGGCGACAGATCCTTTGGTCACCTTCCACCCATTTATTATTAGCAGCGAGGAAGTAACATTTTGGTCCTCGGAATACAACGGTTACCAATTCTCATCATAGCAACAATGTTTAAAAACGGAGATTACTTTGACTTCATATCATCAGAGATTTTCATCGATGCATTTTAGATTATGTTTCCGGTTTGTTCCTAAACCAGCCCTCGGAAGTACTAAATTTCTTCTCGAGTGTCGCTGCTAATCCAAAAGCCGAGCTACTCCTTTTCCAACGTACTCCGATATATTACTCTTCTGCGTGTTTTTGATGAACATAGGTGAAGGTGAAGTAAATGTTAGGAATCCTGAGGAGATTTCGGATAAAGTACAGAGGCAGAAGAATGGTACAAGAAATTTACAAACACAAAATTCGAGTAACTAAAGTGGTAAATTGTGAAGGAGGTATTTACAGTTACGTTTCATCTTACCGCTACTTCTGCTGAAATTAAAAGAATCTAACAAAATTTTCAAGGCGACGCAGTTTGTTTAGAAGAATGAAAGGAAATATGAGGAGTAGTTGAATGAATTAGACAACACAAATAGTAAAATATACCCGTAAACAAAAATACAAAATTTTGATCGTGATGTACAGCACGGCAGTGACTTGTTACACATCAAAGGTAGTGAAGGGATGAAAGCTGTCTGTCGTTTTGACGGTGAGGCTACACAACTCTTCTACATAGGAAACATTTCAGAAGCAGACGGCGCTGGAGTAGGGAGGGCAGCTCAATACGAGCAGACACTTAGTAACAATAAATTGTACGGACTGAGAGAGAAAATTCCCGAAACGCTGCGACTAGAGTGCAAAACTATGTTCCAGTGAACTGTGGACTGACGAAATAAGGGTAGAAATGTTGTTGCTCCAGATGAATCATAAAAGGAAAGAGGTATAGGGTGAATTTGAGCTCGATGGACAAAGATTTGGAGGATGTTCAGGGACTTTTTCTAAGAATTTTGGTGTAAGGGACCCGTGGTCTCCAAAGACTCATTACAGAGTAACTGCATTTCGTTTGATTTCCCACCTCATCTATCTTTGTATTTACATTGTACTAAAGATCTGCACAACAGCGCAAATGTTGACGGTATGCGCTGCGTGTCTTGCTTCAAAATAAATTTGTTGCATTCACTCAAGGACTTGGAAGGGTGCTAGCGTAATATGATTGATGTGCATCATAGATGAAACTCCAATGTAAGGAACGGGAGGAGCAGCTGTCACGACAGACACTGGGGAGGAGATGGCTTCCGACTTTTAGGTTACCTGTAATTGCCTGAGACCGACTAATCAACGTTACCGTAATCGTCAATGTGATCAGTAGATGGGATGAGGACGGTAGCATCCAGCTCACGTCGTTCTCTCTCCAGTCTTTCCAGCGTGCCGTTCTGACGGCTGCAAGATCATAGCATCACAATAGCTGCACCTCCATATACACGCCGCTGCAACTTAATCAGGTTCCGATCGTGCGACCGGGACGCCCATTTGATTTGCCCGTCCTGCCAAGTATTGTCCTAGCCCAATACGATATACGTTGACCACTTACCTACTGCAAAGGCCTAATCGTCGCACAGCCTAATGCCAGCTTCCGCCGACCCCACACACGTACCTCTCAAACCGTAACGAACAATGGTGCTACTCGTCTTAGAGAGTGAGACTGAGTGAGTGTGAGTGTGTGTGTGTGTGTGTGTGTGTGTGTGTGTGTGTGCTGAACTCTTCATCTTCCCCTTCTAACGTTAATGAGTAATGGCTGTAGATACAACATTTATTACACTACTTGAAATTTAAAATTGCTACACCACGAAGATGACGTGCTACAGACGCGAAAATTAACCGACAGGAAGAAGATGCTGTGATATGCAAATGATTAGCTTTTCAGAGCATTCACACAAGGTTGGCGCCGGTGGTGACACCTACAGCGTGTGGACATAAGGAAAGTTTCCAACCGATTTCTCATACACAAACAGCAGTTGCCTGCTGAAACGTTGTTGTGATACCTCGTGTAAGGAGGAGAAATGCGTACCATCACGTTTCCGACTTTGATAAAGGTCGGATTGTAGCCTATCGCGATTGCGGTTTATCGTATCGGGACATTGCTGCTCGCGTTGGTCGAGATCCAATGACTGTTATCAGAAAATGGATTCGGTGGGTTCAGGAGGATAATACGGAACGCCGTGCTGCATCCCAACGACCTCGTATCACTAGCAGTCGAGATGACAGGAATCTTATCCACATGGCTGTAACGGATCGTGCAGCCACGTCTCGATCCCTGAGTCAACAGATGGGGACGTTTGCAAGACAACAACCATCTGCACGAACAGTTCGACGACGTTTGCAGCAGCATGGCCTATCAGCTCGGAGACCACGGCTGCGGTTACCCCTGACGCTGCATCACAGACAGCGATGGTGTACTCAACAACGAACCTGGGTGCACGAATGGCAAAACGTCATTTTTTCGATTGAATCCAGGTTCTGTTTACATCATCATGATGGTGGCATCCGTGTTTGGCGACATCGCGATGAACATTGGAAGCGTATATTCGTCATCGCCATACTGGCGTATTGCCCGGCGTGATGGTATGGAGTGCCATTGGGTACACGTCTCGATCACCTCTTGCTCGCATTGACGGCACTTTGAACGGTGGACGCTACATTTCAGATGTATTACGACCCGTGGCTCTACTCTTCATTCGATCCCTGCGAAACCCTACATTTCATCAGGAAAATGCACGACCGCATGTTGCAGGTCCTGTACGGGCCATTCTGGATACAGAAAATGTTCGACTGCTGCTGTGGCCAACACATTCTCCAGATCTGTCACAAATTGAAAACGTGTGGTCAACGGTGGCCAAGCAACTGGCTCGTCACAATACGGCAGTCACTACTCTTGATTAACTGTGGTATCGTGTTGAAGCTGCATGGGCAGCTGTACCTGTACACGCCATCCAAGCTCTGTTTGACTCAATGCCCAGCCGTATCAAGGCCGTTATTACGGCCAGAGGTGGTTCTTCTGGGTACTGATTTCTCAGGATCTTAGCACCCACATTGCGTGAAAATGAAATCACATTTCAGTTCTCGTATAATATATTTGTCCAATGAATTGCCGTTTATCATCTGCATTTCTTCTTGATGTAGCAATTTTAATGGCCAGTACTGTATGTAAGGATTGTACCCGTGGTCTATGGGTAGTGTCTCTGATTCATAATCAAAACATCTTCGGTCCCGGTTCGATCCCCGCCACTGCCTGAATTTTGATAACTAATCATCATTGGCGGCATAAGAAGTCAGCCTGAATCTGCCAGCGGCCTTGTCAAAGAGGGCGGAGGAGCGGATAGAGGTTCAGGGCACTCGCTTGTCCTAGGGGTGGGATATTGTCCCTAAAGGCGGAAGAATCAGCAATGATCAACGACATGAGGATGCAGAAGGCAATGGAAACCACTGCATTAAAGACACGTAACGTGTATTCACAGGACATGTGGCCTGTAATTGAAGAAGTGTCATGATGATCTCTCCATTGGCAAAAGATTCCGGAATAGTCCCCCATTCGGATCTCCGCGAGGGGACTGCCAAGAGGGAGGTTACCATGAGAAAAAGACTGAATAATCAACGAAAGGATAAAGTTCTACGAGTCGGGGCGTGGATGTCAGAAGCTTGAACGTGGTAGGGAAACTAGAATATGTGAAAAGGGAAATGCAAAAGCTCAATCTAGATATAGTAGGGGTCAGTGAAGTGATGTGGAAGGAAGACAAGGATTTCTGGCCAGATAAGTATCGGGTAATATCAACAGCAGCAGAAAATGGTATAACAGGTGTAGGATTCGTTATGAATAGGAAGGTAGGGCAGAGGGTGTGTTACTGTGAACAGTTCAGTGACCGGGTTGTTCTAATCAGAATCGACAGCAGACCAACACCGACAACGGTAGTTCAGGTATACATGCCGACGTCGCAAGCTGAAGATGAACAGATAGAGAAAGTGTATGAGGATATTGAAAGGGTAATGCAGTATGTAAAGGGGGACGAAAATCTAATAGTCATGGACGACTGGAATGCAGTTGTAGGGGAAGGAGTAGATGAAAAGGTTACAGGAGAATATGGGCTTGGGACAAGGAATGAAAGAGGAGAAAGACTAATTGAGTTCTGTAACAAGTTTCAGCTAGTAATAGCGAATACCCTGTTCAAGAATCACAAGAGCAGGAGGTATACTTGGAAAAGGCCTGGAGATACGGGAAGATTTCAATTAGATTACATCATGGTCAGACAGAGATTCCGAAATCAGATACTGGATTGTAAGGCGTACCCAGGAGCAGATATAGACTCAGATCACAATATAGTAGTGATGAAGAGTAGGCTGAAGTTCAAGACATGAGTCAGGAAGAATCAATACGCAAAGAACTGGGATACGGAAGTACTAAGGAATGACGACATACGTTTGAAGTTCTCTAACGCTATAGATACAGCAATAAGGAATAGCGCAGTAGGCAGTACAGTTGAAGAGGAATGGACATCTCTAAAAAGCACCATCACAGAAGTTAGGAAGGAAAACATAGGTACAAAAAAGGTAACCATGGGTAACAGAAGAAATACTTCAGTTGATTGATGAAAGGAGGAAGTACAAACATGTTCCGGGAAAATCAGGAATACAGAAATACAAGTCGCTGAGGAATGAAATAAATAGGAAGTGCAGGGAAGCTAAGACGAAATGGCTCCAGGAAAAATGTGAAGACATCGAAAAAGATATGATTGTCGGAAGGACAGACTCAGCAAACAGGAAAGTCAAAACAACCTTTGGTGACATTAAAAGCAACGGTGGTAACATTAAGAGTGCAACGGGAATTCCACTGTTAAATGCAGAGGAGAGAGCAGATAGGTGGAAAGAATACATTGAAAGCCTCTATGAGGGTGAAGATTTGTCAGATGTGATAGAAGAGGAAACAGGAGTCGATTTAGAAGAGATAGGGGATCCAGTATTAGAATCAGAATTTAAAAGAGCTTTGGAGGACTTACGGTCAAGTAAGGCAGAAGGGATAGATAACATTCCATCAGAATTTCTAAAATCATTGGGGGAAATGGCAACAAAACGACTATTCACTTTGGTGTGTAGAATATATGAGTCTGGCGATAAACCATCTGACTTTCGGAAAAGCATCATCCACACAATTCCGAAGATGGCAAGAGCTGACAAGTGCGAGAATTACCGCACATTCGGATTAACAGCTCATTCATCGAAGCTGCTTACAAGAATAATATACAGAAGAATGGAAAAGAAAATTGAGAATGTGCTAGGTGACGATCAGTTTGGCTTTAGGAAAAGTAAAGGGACGAGAGAGGCAATTCTGACGTTACGACTAATAATGGAAGCAAGGCTAAAGAAAAATCAAGACACGCTCATAGGATATGTCGACCTGGAAAAAGCGTTCGACAATATAAAATGGTGCAAGCCGTTCGAGGTTCTGGAAAAAGTAGGGGTAAGCTATAGGGAGAGACGGGTCATATGCAACATGTACAACAACCAAGAGGGAATAATAAGAGTGGACGATCAAGAACGAAGTGCTCGTATTAAGAAGGGTGTAAGACAAGGCTGTAGCCTTTCGGCCCTACTCTTCAATCTGTACATCGATGAAGCAATGATGGAAATAAAAGAAATGTTCAGGAGTGGAATTAAAATACAAGGTGAAAGTAAAT
The DNA here is from genome assembly GCF_023864345.2 of Schistocerca serialis cubense. Classification (NCBI taxonomy): domain Eukaryota; kingdom Metazoa; phylum Arthropoda; class Insecta; order Orthoptera; family Acrididae; genus Schistocerca; species Schistocerca serialis. Next base: position 468,914,016 of record NC_064639.1, read on the forward strand.
CAATGATACGATTCGCTGATAACATTGCTATCCTGAGTGAAAGTGAAGAAGAATTAAATGATCTGCTGAACGGAATGAACAGTCTAATGAGTACACAGTATGGTTTGAGAGTAAATCGGAGAAAGACGAAGGTAATGAGAAGTAGTAGAAATGAGAACAGCGAGAAACTTAACATTAGGATTGATGGTCACGAAGTCAATGAAGTTAAGGAATTCTGCTACCTAGGCAGTAAAATAACCAATGACGGACGGAGCAAGGAGGACATCAAAAGCAGACTCGCTACGGCAAAAAGGCATTTCTGGCCAAGAGAAGTCTACTAATATCAAATACCTGCCTTAATTTGAGGAAGAAATTTCTGAGGATGTACGTCTGGAGTACAGCATTGTATGGTAGTGAAACATGGACTGTGGGAAAACCGGAACAGAAGAGAATCGAAGCATTTGTGATGTGGTACTATAGAGGAATGTTGAAAATTAGGTGGACTGATAAGGTAAGGAATGAGGAGGTTCTACGCAGAATCGGAGAGGAAAGGAATATGTGGAAAACACTGATAAGGAGAAGGGACAAGATGATAGGACATCTGCTAAGACATGAGGGAATCACTTCCATGGTACTAGAGGGAGCTGTAGAGGGCAAAAACTGTAGAGGAAGACAGAGATTGGAATACGTCAAGCAAATAATTGAGGACGTAGGTTGCAAGTGCTACTGTGAGATGAAGAGTTTAGCACAGGAAAGGAATTCATGGCGGGCCGCATAAAACCAGTCAGTAGACTGATGAAAAAAAAAAAAAAAGAAAGAAAAAAAAAAAAGTGTATGTGCTTGTCAGAAGTAGTAATACCAATAATGTATCAGCAAGACAGCAACAACCGCTGCATCGCCATCTGCATTTTGCGAGAAATTTTGTCAGTCTAAACATGTTAAGGAAGTTTATTTAATAAGAAATGAAAGAGGAAGGGCGGAGGGGGAAAGCGCACAATGTCATATTTGACCTCTTTTCTGGCCAAAGTACGACAAATTGTACCAAAGGATTCAATATTAACAGAGAATATTTTGGCGGCCGTTGTGACCGAGCGGTTCTAGGTACTTCAGTCCGGAATCGCGCTGCTGCCACGGTCGCAGGTTCGAATCCTGTCTCGGGCATTGATATGTGTGATGTCCTTAGGTTAGTTACGTTTAAGTAATTCTAAGTCTAGCGGACTGATGACATCAGATGTTAAGTCCCATAGAGCTCAGAGTCATTTGAGAATATCATCAGAACAACTAACAGCGGAGTAGAGTTTGTAGTACATATATTTGTTTTAATTTATGTGCAGCACCCAAATGAGTCCATTCGGGGTATATTCGTCGTATGTGATCACGTTATTTACTTATTTCTTTAGTAATATTAGTTTACATTAACTAAAACTACACGAAATACACGTTATAAACATCAGAGCACTCACAATATGGTCCTTTGACATCAGGAGAGCCCATAAACTCTTATGGTGAAATGAACAATACAGTGGTACGAGAGTCTCTCCTTTCTTTCAGTCCTCTGTGTATAGAAATACTGAACTGTAACAGCAAAAGCGTTTCCTATGCAACGGCACAGGTACACAGTCGTGCCAGCACATGAATTCAACTCCACGCTGTTTTATAACTCTAGAAAGTGGACGTGAGTTAAGTACTGTTTGATAGTAGATGGATAAGGAAATAGGTTTCCAGTCCGACTAATGATCCGTACCACAACGAAGCAGTGTGTACCAAGTGTTAAATTTATTGCGTGGCGGTGTGCTTTGCGAATCTGACGGAGAAGCTCGAAAATTAGCACAGACGGCTACCCTTGTTCCTCACCCACTCCCCCTCGCCACTCTCCCCACATTCTTGTGTTTACGTTACGAACGAGCAGGTTAAACTGAGGCAATATTTGTGTACCTGTGCGCGCCGAGACAAACGAGGTGGAATCAGTCACCGCGGCTTAGCCGGCTCGGCGCCAGACGGGCTTTTGGTAATTGTCCGGAAGCTGCGCAGAGCGCCCGGTGCGGCGCGCGGGAGAGAAGGGGGTGGGGGGGGGGCGGCCGCTTTCAATCAAAACAGAACAGCGCCATCGATTTGGCTGTCAAATCCATTTCCTGAGTCCCGTCAACGAAGCGGGACCTGACGGTTTGTCATCTCTTTATTGCAGTCACTGCCCGCCATTTGAAAATATACAGCGATTTTTCTGGTCAGCTGCGTCCAAACATAGATATCGAGACATTTTGAAAACAGCCTAGCACCACACCCAGAGAAGGAACTTAATCGTGCAGAAAGAATTTTTACTAAGCTCTAAACACTTCACCAGCCTCCGTAGCGGAATGGTCAGCGCAGCTGGCTGCAATTTGGAAGCCATAGATCCGGTTCCCAGTACAGCCACGACCTTGGTAGGAGGACTGTAATGGTGTGCACTCAGCCTCGTGAGACCATTGGAGGAGCTACGTGACCGAGTATCGGCGGCTCCAGGTCACGAGAACTGACAACGGCCGGGAGAGTGGAGAGCGGCGTACTGGCGTCCATACAGCATCCAGTGACGCTACTGTCACGGGATGACACGGTAGTCGGACGGTACTGATAGATCCACTAGGTCTGTAGACGGAGTTTACGTTACGTTTTACTCAATACCCCAATACTCTCTCTTATTAGCAATGCACAGCAGATCACCATGCAGAAGTGTTAATGCCACTAGTCTGAGTTACCATCTTGTGAAGTGAATGCAACTCTTGGCTGCCTATCTCATCGCTCGCGAAAGAGTTTGTTGGCGGACCTTCTCAGAGGTCGATTCCTGGAGCACCGTCTGTGGCCCCTTGGTTCTTGTAAGACATGTGTGCTCTTAATGGAGGTCTCATGGCCAGTAGTTCAGCGTAACGCTCCTTCATTCTACGCCTTCTGCGGCTATAATCTGCCTCAGTACCCTTTAAGGAACTTAGTTACTGGTCCTTGTGTTTTATTATTGTACTATTTATTGCAATACCTTGTAATGCATACATTAAAGGTTACGTATGTGTAGTTAATGGTTCTGGTCGCCTTCTGGAATAAATCTAGGAGTGTAGTGTTCAGTGGATGTTAAGGGTTGTAGCGTTGTGTTACAAAGTTTACCATCATCTTACTTCACTCGTTTGGTGATCAGTTGCCTTTTTTTTTTTTTTTAAATTAACCTTTGCTATTGTATATGCTGTTTTACAGTAGGTTTATAAATTTTTTATTTTTTTCCCGCTCCTGGTGCGTAAGGGCTTCAGCCGTGATTGTCGTCATTTGCCTTAAAATTATAATTTGGTACTTGTATTTACGCGTTAAGCCTTTAAATCCTTATTTACTGCCATTCAAGGCGTCTGATGCCGTCTGCTGTGTTTGTGGCGACTTGCCTTCAATATTTCAATAACTGTAATTTGTGTTAATCAATATACCTTTACGATGTACATTAACAGTTTACAAGAAATGGCATTAAAATGTTTTAAAAGTACGTATAGAATTAATTTACTTTATTACTACTGTTATGAATGGCACGGAACACCATGGGGGAGTAGGAAACGGAAGTATTATAGAGGGTGTATCAAAGAGAATCATCCGATTTGGCACGTCTATATTTCTGCAACTAATAGACATATAAAATGAATTTAATTTTTTGACGGACAGGAAACTGAAGAATTTTTTTTTCATACCTTTTCATAGGCGTGCAGCATGCCACCCGTGATATGCACGGCATGTGTCAATGCGGTATTCTAATTGTTCCCACACAGGAGCGAGCATGTTTTGAGTTACAGCTTCCACAGCTGCTGTTATGCGATGTCTCAGTTCATTCATTCATTGTTGTTGATAACGGAGGCACATAAACAGAGTCTTTCATAAACCCCACAAGAAATAATAACATACAGAATGTGATTTGAGACTTTCTCGGCGTATTCCATTCGTGAAATCTTCTCGGGTGATCAGCCGAGTAAAGGCGTCGTCTTCTCGCTAAGACGACGCCTTTACTCGGCTGATCACCCGAGAAGATTTCACGAACATACAGAATTTTAAACATGGCTGATTGGTTCAGTGACCGTTTATAAATTGACGTTGAACTGAATAAGCCATCGGTCTCAATTTTTAGTCTTTTTTACCACGTTTCAACACTTCTGTGAGTGTCTTCATCACAAACTAAACATTTAAAGTGGCCTATAACATAAGTACAAATTTATGGGGAAAATTTTTTTTTGTAAAAGTGTAAGTACTGACTAACAGTACAAGAAAGAGACAGTACTTACATATCACGTACAAAATAAATATGAAGCCAGAAACGCTGTAGTCACAAACTTTTTTAAAAAAGAATACATGAAGGGCGAGCCACTATGGGCTGCTCATAGCCATACAGCCGCAGGTAGCAACAGACTGAGGCGCCCGCGTTAGCAAGTGCGGGCAATTGAACATTATACCAAGAGTGCCATCTAGTAGCCGCAAATATAACTAGGCTGGTTAACATTTAAAATATAGACACCTGCATCTTAGAATGAACAGTATTTAGTACATGAACTCACAGGCAAAGCTTTATTTGACAACAGCAGACATGGTAACTTTTTGCTTATGTAAAAGCATAGAAATACAGTTTGAAGACTGAAACTGATTAACAGAACAAAAAGAAGCAGTACTTAAACATCACGTATAAAATAAATATTAAGTGAATAAGCTTTAGTCACAAATTTTAAAACTAAATGCATGGAAAGCAAGCCACTACGGGCTGCTCGCATATCTCACGATGGGCACTGTCTTATGAATCCTTTAATTTTATCAGTTGTTGGAGTAAAGTACTTTATTTCATAGCTACCTGGAAACTTATATAGCCTTTAAAGTCTGTAGTCTCAGGTCACCGCAGTGACAACTACGTGTGGAAGAAGAAGTCACTGCTGAGCATCACTGTTTTGAAGACCATAACTCGGAAGCCAACTATTTCTGATGTGATTATTTCATTGCCAAAGAAAAACAAAACAGTGTTTTAAACAAGTCCAGTCAGACGTCACTCACTACTAACATTTAATTGGGACGTCTGGACGCCTATGAATGACAATACTGAATCTGCAGGATCACAAAATTCAAGTCATCCGACCACTGGAGCACAGAGTCCGAGTGAGTCGACATAGCAGGAGACGAAGGCTCCACCGGGGACCGCAGGCTGCTCGTCAAGGAGCGCCGTGGCGAATCTCCGTGGTTGGTGCAGCGGTTCTAACTGCCAGCTCTGCTATTGGACGTCTACATAACTACAGCTTCCACAGAACGATACTTACTGTGTAACCTGCGGCCCTGTGATCAGTGGAAGCAGGTACTATTGTACCTGTGTGCCTCCGATGACGACACAAACACCACCTGTGACAAAATGGGGTGCCACCAGTATCAGCTGTGTCTTTCGAAAATACCCTCAATAAATAAATAAATAAATAAATAAAATCTTGTAGTGAAAGCGAAGGAGAATTAAACAACCGGGTGAATGGAATAAACAGCTTAAATAGCGCCGAGCATGGATTGAGACTAAATCGAGGAAAGACGAAAGTAAAGAGAAGTAGATGAAGTTAAAGAAATAGTGCTTCCTAAGGGGCAAAATTAACCCATGAAGGACGGAGGTGGTTCAAAAATGGTTCAAATGGGCCTGAGCACAATGGGACTTAACGTCTGAGGTCATCAGTCCCCTAGAACTTAGAACTACTTAAACCTAACTAACCTAAGGACATCTCATACATCCATGGCCAAGGCAGGATTCGAATCTGCGGCCGTAGCGCTCACGCGGTTCCAGACTGAAGCGCCTAGAACCGCTCGGCCACAACGGCCGGCTGGGACGAAGCAAGGAGGACATCAAGGCAGACCAGCAGTGGCAAAAAGGGGATTTCCGGAAAAGAGAGAATTCTACTACTGGCAAAGTACTGATAAGGTAAGGAATGAGAAGTTTCTGCGCAGAATTAGCAACAAAAGGAACATATGAAAAACACTTACATAGAGAAGGGACAGGATGATAGAACATCTATTAAGTCACCAGCGAATAACATCCACGGTACTAGAGGGAGCCGTAAACGTTAAAAACTGTAGAGGAGGACAGAAATTTGAATACATTCATCACATAATTGAGGACATAGGTAGCAAGTGCCACTCAAGATGAAGAGGTTGGCACGAGAGAGGTTTTCGTGGCGGGTTGCATCAAAGCGTTCAGAAGACTGCTGACTCAAAAAAAAAAAAAAAAAAAAAAAACCTTGCCGAGGTAGGGCCGTCGGCAGCGCCGGGGCTTCGGCTACCCGCCGGTCACACATGTATTGCAGGAAGACAATATCTTCCAATACAGCAGTCGCAGTAGAAGTTACGAGGGCTATTCGAAAAGTAAGGAACGATAGGTCGCGAAATGGAAACCACAGTGAAAATCAAAACTGTTTTATTTGCAACGGTTAGCTACAACTATCAGCTACTTATCTCCATAGTCGCCTATCCGACTTAGACGTTTGTCGTAGCGTTGTACCAACTTTCCAAAACCATCGTTACAGAAGTCAGCCGCCAGCGCTTTCCGCCAATCCTCTAGGCTGGCCTACAGCTCGTTGTCTGTGACAAAACGTTGTCTTCATAGCTAGCGGTTCATGTGCGCAGAGATGAAACTCAGAGTGAGACAATTACAGGCTGTAATGTGGGTAATCAAACATTTCAAATTGAAAACGATATAGGAGCATATTCATTGCCCCTGCAGAATGCAGCTGAGAATTGTCTTGAAGAAGAAACCGCACGACAGTTATGTAATGTTGGTTGCATAGCTTCAGGCGAAATTTCACACCAGGCTCTCTTACTTAGCGTTAGACGCAATTGATCTAGGTTTCTTTATGTGCTCCCTGTGTGCTCAGAACTAAAAAGAACGACGTAATGAGATCGATGGGCGTACTAGAGACACTGCCCAACACACCTGTACAAAACTTCATCGGATTTTCACTGTGGTTTCCATTTCGCGACCAATCGTTCCTTACTTTCCGAATAACCCTCGTATTAACAAGACAATTAACTGCGAGATGAAAGCTACATTTAGTCTTGTGTCTGGCGCCTTACATGTACTCCGATCAGGAGCTGGCGAAGGGCACATCGTATGCTGCATATACGACAGCCATAATACACTGGTCGTCGTTTGTGCCAGAAGTACACCCAAAAAAACTCAAGATCGGAAGACATTTGAACATCTCCATCACCGTCTGTGCGCTCATTGATCTAATGGTTTGGAAAGGAGACGACCAGGATCTGAAGCTCCAGATTAGACGAGAAAACTGTATTCTGTGCACAAGTCTCTTTCCGTTTGCACACTGCTGCTAGTGTTGCAAGTGAATATTGCTGATACGAGTGTCTGGACACTGTTGCGAGAACGTAATTCGTGCATGGTACCCTGCTGGTGAAAGAGCCCATACTTGCTGCAAGTGGTAAGGATACAACTGTTGCGAGAACAACAGGTGTATCCTTATTATTTGCAACATGTACTGGCTCTCTCAACAGCAGGGTACCCTGCATGAGTTACGTAAATATAAAACTTAGGATTAGTACATATCTCGTCTCTGCATTCTCAAATATACGTCTCGAGAAGCGACTATGAGGAGAAAATTCAACAAATTAGAGCCAAATCAGACGCTTACCGACAATCATCCTTCCCATGCTCTATTAGCGATTGGAATAGGATTGGAAGGCTCAGTCCGTGGTACAAAAAGTGCCCTCTACAACAAACTATTCGGTGGCTTGCGGAGTATGACGTACATGTTGATGTGCTGGAGTCTGTGTTAGCAAATATCTTTTACAATATACCTGTCATCCGATTTTAATTAGTAAAGTATCTTTCTGGGTTTAGTATATGTGTCTACCAGTCCTCCTCTGGTATGGTATTGCTGTTTGCTACTGCCTGCCACCGTTAACAAAGGTTCCGTTGAAAACTTAATTCTTCTACAGTGCATAATTCAGCTTCTGATTTTGACATCCAATTTGCTCATGAAGTATAGACAGTACTTCCCAATACAGCAACTGCATCGGATACATAACACAGATTTCCACAAAGACAGTCAGTCTACAATAAGCCTGTCAAACAAAAATATCAGAATCGAAGTCCGCCTTGATCCAAAACACATTGTCATTCGTTTATTTCTTTATTTTCCCAAACTAGTTTCGGCGACAAATATCACCATCACCAGTGGGTTTTTTATACTTATTTACTGTCGGTCACAGCATGTTTTTGAGAATTATTGTCGCTGTTTGCGACATATTTTTTGTGCGCTTTTTGTTGTTGTTGCTTTTTGTGCTTTTTGTACTCAGCGAACATCATGTCATCTGAAAAGTCTTTGGATGGTATGTAGCTGATTCTATACACATAAAAACAAAACTTTCGCACTTTGTTCATAATCAAGAATATATACTATACTATACTATACTATACTATCAAGAATATATATTGTCGCAAACAGCGACAATAATTCTCAAAAACATGCTATAACATACAATAAATAAGATTAAAAACCCACTGTTGTTGGTGATATTTGTCGCCAAAACTAGTTTGTGAATATAAAGAAATAAACGAATAACAAGGTGTTTGGCATCAAGGCGGACTCAATTTCTGATATTGTTGTTTTTTATGCAAACACGGATCAAATGGAAGAGTTGCGAGATAACATTATCGTAAGCCTGTCAGTTTTCTTTTGTAGCAGAATACTGCTGTTTGGCACTACATTCCATCACTAACAAATAATTCTTTAGAAACTACAGTCTTTTGTGACGTACACACCGCATCCTCATCGTTAAATGCAATTTTGTTGCAAGAAATAACCAATAACCCTGCAAATCAAAGTAATTGGATGCATAACATTGATTTTCACATAGTTTGCAGGCAAATAATTAGCAACTGTAGGTGGACAGAGCATAGTTTATAACCTTTTTCTCGGGGCCCTGATTGTCTGGAAGGTATACGTCTACACAGGCCAAACTTCGTGTATCCTTATTATCCCAGTATACAAGTTGCAGAGTGGCAGCAGTGCTACATAAATGTTTTGTACTGGAGAGCTAACCATCCCAATTCAGTAACATCTAAATGTTTAACGGTACTGATCCAGGCACTCGAATAATTACAACATTCATTTTCTAACGTCGGTCATTTCCACTTTGTTGTATTTGTCTGTCTAAATAATTTACTACAGCAGTGTGCTACAGTTCTTCCTACCTTAGTATTGTCCACAGATTTAGCGCAGTTTACAGAAGATGGCATTACAAACAACCACAATCAGCAGGTATGGACATCAGAAAATTTGCTTTCAGCTGTTTCATCTCATCATCAACTGCGGCTCTCCCTCATCACGTGGGCCGGTATCGTAGATGATTGGTAAGATGGACCAAGTGTACCTGTAAACTGACTTACGGGGCAGGCATTCACGAACTTTCTGTAAAACGCCATTCCACATATTTTTGAAGAAACTCAACTTATCAGTCTCCAAAAATCTCAGTTCCTTTATGATGGTGTACGTATTCAGTTATACGGCGCACCGATACTTGGATTGAATATTTCTTGATTGATGAGTGGGTAGACATTGCCAACTGCCTAGCCTCCAACACCACCTGATTTATAAGGCACAGAACTAATGTTGTGTCTGCCGGGCTTTCGGAAGGGGTGAGAGGGAGAAAGTAAATGAAAGGAGGTTGGAAGCGTCTACTATGATTAGGAGGCCTCGAGAACTGTCGCATGATACGAGATGCACATATAGAAGTTTTAGGGAAAAACACGTAGAGAGAGTCTGAAAGTCTAACAGCTCTGAAAATGTGGTCCCAGTAATAATTTAACTTAACATAGCGCTACTACGTTTTTAAAAGCAGCCGATAAGCTGCGTTTAGTTACTGTAACGCTTAAGCAATATTTGAAGCATTTACACTAATCAAACAACTGTCAGCTGTAGAAATCTAGAAGAATAAATAAATATAAATATTATGTAATTCTGATTTTATAGCTTACCCTGTAGGTGTCGAGAAGGAGTGTGAAATGTATCAAATGTACCAAAACGCCGTTCATGTAATAGACGAAAGAATTCTATTACCTCGGGAGCATGGGCAAGGAGAAGGAACAGGAAAAAAATAAGGTGCGCACGAACACAGCCAAAGAGAGCATTTCTCAGCTAATACTGTCATTGTAAAACATGGTTTACTTTGAGAAAAGAATTTATGAGGATATACACACGGAGAACAGACATCAGAGAAACCTAAAGCTATAAAATAAGAGAATCAAAACGTTGAATGTGTAGAGGTATGCTGATCGTCAACTGTATTGAGAGAAACGAGGACGTTCTCCACAAAATCTGAAAGAAAAGAAATATATGGAAATGCTGTCTAGAAGAGACAGCATAATAGATCATGTATTATGGCATCAGGGTCCTTTCGAGATAGCGGAAAGAGCCACCGAGGGCAAACATTGTACAGGACGACAAACAAAAGGCACAATGCTTTGGGTGTTTAAATGCTAGTCTAACAAAAATCGTATCGGTCCACATCAGAGCTGCGGAACGTTGATGACAATTTCTGTGATTTTATACACATGGAGGTGACGTAAGTAGACCAATCAAAGGCTGATTATTTGTTACATTAGGCCATCTAAGAAACAGTTACGACACCCAATAGTTTGTAAAGACGATGAAGTTCTCTTTGCAAATGTTAAGTTCTTATACCAGACTTACATGCCACGAAGAAAGATAGCGTTTTGCACAAAATCGTAGACACGAAAAACCCATATAAGTAAAATCTTTCAATAACTACTCTTTCACGTATACAACAGTCAATGATCGCATTCTAAATACTGTATATTTGCTTGTAAATAATGATTAACGTAACAGTCGATTGTAGATATTTATTCATTTCAAGTGACACTTGTTTTGGGGTTCAGTTTCGTTAAGTTGGCTTAAATGAGGCCCAAAAGTGACATTAAAACTACTGATGGACAGAAACGCCATTATCTTTTCTGGTGTTCCCGCTTAAAACCTATATGTAATAAAATTTTATTGTAGGTTTCTTCTTCACATAAACTGTCTGCTGATTGACCAAACAACAAAAAAGCAACGTGAAATAAGTTTTCGATCGAATAACATACGTTCCAGTTTTTCAATGGAACTGTTCCGTTCCTTAATAATCGGGTTATTTGAAAATAATATTCGAAGAGGGGTGCACAGTGTATAACAGAACTGGTACACAGGAAGAGAAACCCTCAAACTAAAATTCTTTAGTCGTAATTCAGACGTTTTACTTGCCTAAAACAATCGCGGCAAATACTCGAATGGTTCCTTGAGCAAGATCCTGGTTGAATCTTTCTGGCGTATTTTTGAGCTGTGCTATTGTCTCGTTGACGTTAGGCCAGGCTTTACTTTAAGCGCTCTTCAGGAACCACGAAAAACGTAAATCAAGAGTCAGATACAGCACAACTAAGCAACTGGCATACTCGAAAATACAGGATGTTTGGAAATACCCATTACAGACTTCTAGGAGTTGTAGAAGGGAGTGAACACATAATAATTTGAACAGGAACCCGTGTCCGGGAATATACCTTTTCCGATCTACGATGGTTTCAGTTCAGATGTTTAACTCATCCACTTCTGCTTGAGGAATTGAATTAGGCGTGACGCAGGTAATAGTTCGAAAGAAAACATAACGAAACATCGATTTATCACTTAAGCACAACTGTTTGTATTAACACTTAAACATTACGTGTTTACTTTACTTCATCACGAAAAAGAACACAGCGTATTACATGTACCGTACAATACTGATGCATTACAGCAGAGCTGATGGATTACAACAGCGGCTCGATGTGGCTACCACCAACGTTGTTCCAAACATTGTGCCTACGAAACATGCATTGGTACACACCTGCTGCCTCTTCCATTTGTAGTGCAGCGGCCAGAACTCGTGGCAGCATATCTTCCATCTCTACAGGAGTCTTGCAGCAGGGTAGACTTTAAGTGCCATCAGGTGACCGTCTGATGTAGCAAACGTCACCCCACCCACTCTATAGCATACCAGAACAAGCTATTCTGGGTAGCTCAGTTGGTAGAGCACTTGCCCGCGAAAGGCAAAGGTCCCGAGCTCGAGTCTCGGTCCGTCACACAGTTTTATTCCGGCAGGAAGTTTCAATTCTGAAACTTTTCTCTCTCCGTCAGCAGTCGTGGACGCGTTACACATTTGCGTTGAAACCGTCTACCGTTTCCGTTCATGGATTCCTATTTAGCATATTATTTACTCACTCCTCTCTACAATTCGTAGAAGTTTGTAACTGGAATTTCTGAACAGGTCACCCTATTCGACTGAAACTGTCAATAAACCAGTTTAGAAATGGTAAATTACAGTCTGTTCACGTTCTTGAGTAAACTACAAAAGAAACAATTATTTATACCGGAACACTTTTGTATTGTGCATACATTATTTGATACTAAATCAGCATTTGTGTTTTAGGTACAGGAGCACACATTGTAACTAACATGTCGTGTTACATCTAGCTTTCTCTTTCAAGAGGAGTGAATATTATCTACATTTATCACAAATTCAGGCTATTTCAACTATGTTAGTGAATATGTCATAAAAAGTTTTAGGAAAATCGTAAGCTTTACCAAAGGTTTTCCTGTTGTCTTAAATAAATTCCTAATTACTAATACTTTTAGTTCAATAGAATAAAAGGAACACTGACTCTTCGTTGCGAATGCTTCGCCAGTTAACTGCTAGGATTTTAATACTCTGCCTGTGGAAGGCGTTACTTTAGATCTTACACTGATATTTCAGGTCCTCCTGCAGTTGTCATTATCTGGAGTGGATGGAGAGTCGATTAATCTAACAAACACTTGTGTGTACCACACACACATACAGGTACTTGGGTAGCAGACGCTGATGTGTAGTGCACAACTAGCCCATTTAGGGAGACTCTATAGTGCTCAACTATGTGGCGCAAGTCCAAGTAGACGCAGACTAGCTCGTCATAGAACCTTCGAGGTCTCTAGTTCAGTCCTTTCACTCATAACCACGAGGTCACAATCAGTTCTGGGGACGAAAATGTTGCGAATTGTGAGCTTCGTCGAAATTCCGTGAGCTAGGCTCCGCTTCTTAACCTTCCTGACAGTCGTAGGAATGACCCTAGTGCGACCCCGGGGGCCAGGAGAAAGGTATTGCTTGTTACAACGTGCACCACAATCTGCAGTTGGCTGCACCCTGTTCCCTCAACGGCTGTTTCATATTACTGAATGAGGCCCCCAGGCATACACACTGAGTGCAGTTGGTGTTCCTTCCCGTCTTTGGTTGCCATTTCCCTAAGGGCTGCCATTATTCGCCGCACGTTTGAACTGGTGTTTATTAACAGACCTCTCAACATTTTGAGTGTCTCCTCTTGACCCAGGACGCAACAACTTTCCAAACAGTTGAATTCAGTTTCATTTGCTCAGTTTCAGCACCTCAAACCTATAGGGTAGGGCGGATCGCTATGACACCCTAAGTCATCCCTGTCACCTGACTACTCCGTACAGGACGCCTAGACCTACTATTGACATGTCACTCGCCGTCAAGTGGACCGAATGCCAGACATCGTACTTACCGCAGAGGAGATAGGATCCACAGGGGAGGAGAGTACTGGAGGTGCCTTTCTTAAGTACCTCTGATACGCGACTCCCAACACACTGACTCTCAGCAGCTGCCAATCTTCTGACAGCAGTCAGGGCGAATTGCAGCGGCTTACGAGCGTGTTCGAGAACAGTATTCACCGTCGGGGTGCGTTGTTTTACACGACAGTGAACCAATAACTTTAAACAAAGCCTGTTTATTATCATTTAATATGTTAAGCTAAAAATATTACTAATTACCTTTAAGAACAACTAGGACACAAAATGAGATTTCTATTAAGACAATAGAAACACCTGCTGTAGAAATTACTGGTTTCCTAAAACTTTTTGTGGTTGTATTCGCTAACAAACTCGAAAATAGCGAAAATTTACTATAAATGTAGATAACACATCCGCCTCTTGAAAAGGAAAACTAAATGCAACATGTTATATTAGTTATAAAATGTACACAGCAACACTGCCCCTCAAAAGCAGTGAAGCTCACATAATACCATGTACAAAAACGTGGTTAAAAACATGAAGTTTATAGCGGTGAGATTCTGGGCGGTGGTAACCGATAGTATAGGGAAACGGAGGTAGCATGTTTGTCGCAGTAGACAAGACCCTCAAATGCACAAAGACATAAATTAAAGCTGCAGGGGAGATTATTTCGACAAGACTCAGTATCACGGGTGCCCTAAAATTGTAAGCCGATCCTTCTGTGAGCTATCAGACTCACCTACTAATGTAACCGAAGACTCGAGAGAAAAACTCAGTTCGTTAATACTTCTCCTATTAAATGTTATCGTTGGTGGATAATTTAATCACCCAACTACCAATTGCGGAAATTACAGTTTCGTTTATGGTGGTCGTGACAAGACATCGTGCGAAACATTACTAAATGGCTTCTCTGAAGACTACCTACAGTAGAGGGTTTGGAACACAGTCATGTTGGAAAACTATTAGATCTCATTGTAAAAAATACATCTGATCCTTTTGAGGATGTCCACATTAAAACTGATATCAGTGACCATGACGCGGTTGTGGCAACAATGGTTGCCAAAGTACGAATGACAACTGAAACAGGTAAAAGAATATACAGAATCTCCCCTAAGAGTCATCAGGAGCATTTTCTCTTGTTTTTCAGCAGATATTTGTAATTTAGTATTTGAATTGTGTAGCTGGAGTCAGCCGAAAGAAATAGTGCTCATGACGTCTTTCATTCTATTCAGTGTCGACAGAAGGCGTCGGTCTGTTTGCCGCCACAAGCAAAACGATTTTTAAAGCGGAATTTAACGTGCCCATTCGATGAAGCGGTCCCAGCTTAGTCTAGTTAGATATTCAATCTATCGATGTGTGCCAACAGGGACCATAAAACACGAAGAGTACCCAGTATTCCACTGAGGCACTGCTGGTATGTTGTTTATTCTTATTGTTTCACTGTACCTGTTTATACGTGTCGATAAAACGAATATCGAACTAGACTAGCTTAGAAGCTCTCTATCGAATGGGCACGTACATTTCCGATTTAAAAATAATTTTGTTTGTGTTGGTAAACAAACCGCCGCTTTCTGTTGTCACTGGGCGTCGGATGAAAGACATGATGGGCACAGTTTGCTTGGGCTGACTCCCGCTACACAATGCAAAAATGAAATTGCAGATGTCTGACGAAACACCAGAGGAAAACTGCCTGACGAAGCGTAGGAGAGAAATCAGAAGTATGTTCAGTAAACTGGTTAAGAATGTAATAAAGTAATATCTCAATAATGAACTTGAAACTTTTAGCACGCGGCAGGACCATGTAAAGAAGATATTGCTCAAGTTTAAAAGAATAGTTGACCATGCGTTGGACAGGTATGTACCTAGCAGAACGATTCATAATGGTAGGGACCCTCCATGGTATATAGTCACTGTAATGAAACTTCTAATGAACCAGAGACTACTGTGTAATAGGTGTAAAATAAAGCGTAGGAGTATCGATAGAGACATACCGAATGAAACACGTTTGGCCGTCAAGAGAGTAACGCGTGAAGTCTTCAACGACTAGCGTAGTAGAATTTTGTCAAATTAGCTTTCAGAAATCCCAAAGAAATTCTGGTCGTATGTAAAGGCTGCTGGTGATAGTGTCCAGTCACTCGCGGATGACACAGGAGCTGAAATTGAGGATAACAAAGCAAATGCAGAATGCTTAATTCCGTTCTTACATGTTCCTTTACAAGGGGAAACCAAGGAGAATTGCGCGTTCAGTCCTCATAATACTGGAAATATGCATGAAAAAAGTATTAGCCCCCCTGGTACTGATAAACAGCTGAAATCGTTAAAATTAAACAAATCTTAAAGGCTCGATGGAATCAGTATCAGATTCTATACTGTAGTAGCGTCTCAGTTAGCCCCTCAGCTAACTATAATCTATAGTAGGTCTCTCGAACAAAAACCCGTACCTAGCAGCTGGAAGAAAGCACAGGTCACATCCGTTTACAAGAAGGAGAGCAGAAGTAATTCGCAAAACTACTGACCGATATCTAGAACAGTCACTTTTTACAGAACCTCAGAGTATATTACAAGCTCAAACATGGTAACGTATCTCAGACAGATGACCTCCTCAATGCCAAACAGCATGGACTTCGTAAACATAGATTATGCGCAACTCAAGTCGCACTATTCTCGCATGTCATCCTGAAAGGCAGTCAGGTAGATGCAATACTTCTCTATTACTGAAAATCAGTCACCTCAGTACCACTCCTATGCTTATTACCAAAAGTGAGATGGTGTGGGCATCAAGCGAAATTTGTGAAGCGGTTGAAGATTTCTTGATAGGGCGGGCGCAGCATGTTTTCTTGGGTAGAGAGTCGTCGATGGAAGTAGTGGTAATTTCAGTGTGTACCCTAAGGAACAACGTTCGAGCCCTTGCTCTACGTATTGTGTATTAATTACCTTGTGGAAAATATTACTAGTAGCCTCGCTGATGATACAGTTATTTACAATAAAGTACATTCCGAACGAAGCTGCATAAATATTCAGCCAGGCCTTTACAAGATGTGAAAGTGGTGCTGCCTTTGGCAACTTGATTTAAATGTTCAGACACGTAAAATGCCAACTTCATTAAACGGAAAAACATTGTAACGTTGTTGCTTTAATTTGCTATGAAAGCGGTGCTGACAGACAATAAAAGCGGGTTAAAAGCTGTGAGCTATCAGGGGAAGTTAACCTTGCATTACTGCGCAACTGTTTCACCAGGTATCCAGTCTAGCTTACCAAATTCCCAACCAGACTAACATTAATTATAATCTTTTAATAGTCATACGACAACCGGTGATATATATATATATATATATATATATATATATATATATATATATATATATATATAAGAGAATTGAAATAAAAAGAAATAAATCAGTTTATATTTGGAAATTTATTTTAACATTGATCATTGAAATTTCAGCATATTAAACTTGAGTCATAACTAAGCTGGTGCTTTATTTAGGACTGTGAAAATGTGAGTTTGTAACCTTACAGAACACATCAAATATGGAGCCAAGATTGGGAGACTGCATACAACACTGCATTCATAAAATAACACACGAAGAACGTTGAAACATATGCAAGACGAAATTAACCACAACCAACCGATTCAATTTTCACCCAAAGAAGTTACGTTCGTAGCGTAATCCTGTCCGTCATGTAATTACCACACACTGGTATACTAAATTCATACTAACTCTTTGTGAAATCTTCCCGAAAAGAATAGCTGAGGGCTACTTTGATGATTACACCACATGCTTCACATGGTCAACTTGGTTTACACAAAGAGTGTAACTCCACAATAACTTTGATAATTACAATAAATTAGATCGAAAAGCAATTTACAAAAGAAAAACCTCGAACTGGTTACTATCGTCTTACTATTAACCTGATGGGTCAAACAATTGTATAAGCACGTGGTACTGGTCTCACAAAGTACACCCCACGTGGGTTGAACACAAAGAAAAGTTGCTATATTGAAAAATATAGTCAAGACGAGACGTTATAATCTCACGCACATTCGCATTGAAGATTGATGATGCTAGTTAGAGTTACTGATCAACACGTGGTTTCACTTTACTCACAAAGTAGTGACAAAGCAACTACCGGAATATATTCTGAACTGTACACTCGAATCACACTGCGTTGCAATTTAAGATAACATTCGATATTTTAGAGCTAAATCTGAAATAAAGGTGATTAAATTTTCAGTTAGGCTGAACTTAAGAAATCCATTGTCCTACGGACTTAGCAGACACGCGCTTAGCCGGAGATCTTACCACTTCAGACGCTCGCCACGGACAGACTGACCTGGTCCCTTCCTGAGGGTGGCTCCCAAATACAAACGGAAGTGGCCAGAGGGGCAGCTTCCTATACCAACATGACAAGGGACAGACAGGACCATACTAAGGATAGAAACCTCTTTGCTTTTAGAAAGCGTAGCTACCTGTTCCGACGTTGGTCCTACTGTTCTCTAGCAGACAGGTGTGTCTGCTACCATCCAGCATGCAACTAGAAATACATTTGCTCATTCATCCTCTCACACAGAAGGGAAAGGGGATGACAGTATCTTATCATATACAGTATATAAAATAAAGCGGATGTAGGTTCTGTATGAGACTGTGTGACATGAATTACATATAAACTGTGCTTTAAAGTGTAGCAATGTGACAGATAGTTCTTGTTTATGTGTAAAAATAACACGTTCCACTGCTCAGTCTCCTCCCAGATAGTCAGAAGCACCATAGTAAATTTAGAAGAAGAATTTATGCCGTAAATGACAACATATTTAAGAAATTAACATGAAAGGAATGCAACAGAGACCTTTCAACATAGTGTTGTATAAACATAACATCAGTGAGTCGCCGATGGGAACAACAAGTTCATAAAAATACCAGGATGTAGCACTTAGTAAGGACACGAAATGGAACCATCACATTGGCCTAGTGGTGGGTAAAGCAGGTAGCAGACGCCGGTTTATTACTAGGGCGCTAAGGATACGGAATTAGTAGACAAAGGAGATTGTTTATAGATCTCCTATGCGACCACTGCCGACTAACAGGGGATATTGAATATATACAAGGAAGACCAGCATGAATGGTCACAGGTTTGTTTGATCCTTGAGAAAGTGTCACAGAAATGCTGAAGAAACTGAACAGGTTCTAGGAAATACATCTAAAGTATCAAGAGAAGGCCTACGTACAAAGTTTCAAGAGATAACTTCAGGAGATGACTCCCCCTACACATCGCTGCCATAGAGATCGTGAGGACAAGATTAGATTAATTACAGCACTCCGTACATGAATGGAATGGAAAGGAAACCTAATAAGTGGGACAGTGGGAAGTACCCTCTCCCGTGCACAGTGATTTCTAAGTGTAGATGTAGATGCAATTACTGTAAAATGACTGGATATAGGGCTGAGGTGTGTAAAAAGAAGCACAAACGACGAAAGAATCAGATACTCAAACATACTGCACTGGTTTATATTAAAGAAGTCATGTAATGTTCGTAATGAACGTGCTCAACTTCAAAAGCTTCCACGTACAAAACGCCATGTGACTGCCACATTTTCTCAAGAGAAAATCATTATCTCTACCACTTCAAGTTAACGTAGTGCCAATCAATATTCGAACAGACACTGGATTGTCAATTTCTGTCCGAACCCACAAGCGTACCTACAAGCGTTAGAACCAACGTTGTTAACATACTTCAAAAATTAGCTATTTTGTTGTTGTGAGAGGTGGCAGAAGCCCCCTCTCATATTCGATTTACCTCTCTAATTGCATGTGGTGAAAAGTTGCTATTCCTTCACACGCAGACTTCCCACGCAGCATCTCTCGTCACCCGGGTAGTCCGGTGACAGGCGGGCACTGCTGATCTTGAAAGGGTTAAGCCGATGGGTATGAGGGAGTCGAGTGAATGATTTCCAGACGCCGACATTGTCGTAATAGCGGCGGAGACACGCCTGCAGGGGCCTGAAGGAGTGGCTGGGCTAGAGGTTCCGTTACTTCGCAGAAACTTAGCGAAAACACTTTCTGGCGGACTACCAGCAAGGCGTGGGAATGACTTGTGTACCCAGGCGGTCTTGGCGGGCAAATTCCCGCGTCTTCTGCAAAATTGTAACTGTGATTGGCATGCTCAGGGCATAGCTCCATGACGTAGCAAAATCGGCGCAGAATCTCCATTGGTGGAATGGTAGTGCTTCGGCATTAGAGTGGAATTTTCCGCCAGTTTTCGAGTTGCTGATTGGAATGTTTAACCACGGCCACTGCCGTGGGGGCGGGAATGTTCTGTGTTCGGTTTGTATGGGTGCTCTTGTGGTAGTCAGCTCTCGCCTTTCAGTCGGAGTAGGTTACAAGACTGAGCTCCTGTTGCTCTGGACAGCCTGCCTTCTGTTGGCTGTCTAATATAATTTTATTTAATTGGAACTGTTTGACGAAGTTGCTGAAGTTTCGACTTCAACGTAACTTTCTGAGTACAGTTGGCAATTGAGCATTCAGCGTACAAGTGGCCCATGTTGTCTGTCTTGAGCAGTTTTGGCGAAAGTTGACTGTATCAGAGTTACTGTGTGACTTCCCTTGTTAAATTCAATCACTGTACTGTCAGTGATTGTGTGGCGAGCCTTCTTCGTCTCCCTCAGAGGCGCATCTGTATTGCTAGGAAGTCTTTAGTCTGGAACAACCAGACCAGGACAATTTGTTTCGCGCTATACTCGCGACATTATCATCACCACGACGGGACGTCGAAGCAACTAGCCATCGCCTCTGGTACGCCGGATCGTGTTCTTGCAGTTAAGAAGACAGTTTGGTAATGTATGTCCACACCACCGGCAGATAGGGATTTTCCTAGGTGATAATCAGAGCTCAGCAGAGCTTGGCTGTTCGTCTTTTTCTAACTTTGTTCTGTCTTGGATGTTCATTGTCTGAGTTCTCACTACTGTAGCAGCAATTAATGTTGGGTTGGCTGTGTGTTTCTCTTAAGATTTGAGTTGCAAGGAATTGGCTCCACATACCACTTCGTCATAAATGTCATAATCTAGTTTAGGGACATCTTCACCTTCACAGCATTTATTTGAGTATCCAATTTGAGCCAATTCGATGTATTGTAAATGTTTCATGTGTTTTGTTTATTATTTTGATTTTAGTCATAATAAATCATGTTGTTATTTTGGACAGAACTTTCATTCTGTTAATCGGTAGAGCAACCCTTTCATTTCTCACTACGTTAATGAAACTTTCCTTTATTTAACTTATTTATCAAATTAAATTATTGCAGGTGACAAACTCTTTTCTACTCCACTTTCAGGGTCGATTACAGTCAGTTCACGTTTCTTTTTAATCCATGTGCAACAGCAAAAGTTGGAGTTAGAATAGGGAGGGCTTGGAGCATCATTTATACATGAAGATTCTAGAAGAATTTAGTGTTAAATACACTGCTAGCCCCGGCACCTCGCATAAAATGGCGACCTTTAGCCTCGGATGTTTCCTGTGAATCACTAATAAGCAAACAGTATTCTTAGTAGGAACATTGAAATTTTTTTCTCTATTTTTTTAATGATTAATACCGAAGTTCTTTTTCCTGTATTTCCGCTATTAGTTTTAAGTAGCGGTGCATGATTATAGTTTTTGGTTTCAGCGTATATATATTTTTTGTTTGTTTATTTTTTTATATGTTTCTTTGATGTGGTGTCCGTACCACATCACACTTTGTCAGGTTTGTGTGCTGTTTCTGTACCACAACAAATCGGATATGTCATTACAGCGTTGGAACGGCGTTGTTGAAATGTTATGTCTATGTGGAAAAATATAGGCAGAAGATTATTTTTATTGTGCATTTTAAGTAAATTTGTTTTTCATGAATGATCACGAGAAGTAAGGCACGACTTTTATCGAGTGAAGCTAAAACAAAAGAGGATAGCATAATGGATAAGGGGCAGGGATAGGTTCGGAGATGAGATGGGCACATTTTTAGCAGGACAGGGTGGCACGTTCATTGATGAGGATGGTGATTTGGACGCGATCTTAGAGCAACGTCGCAGCCGTGATTATGATAGTGACCTAGAGGATGAAACAGAGACAGGCACACAGGTCGAGACCGTAGCAGAAGTTTGTAGTCAAACGAACGAGAGCAGACAGAGGCCAACTCGGTCACGTCAGAGCTCTAGCATCCAGGTGTCCAGAGTAACATCACCCATGTGTGACGAGGATCAAAAAGATTACATTAACCCAATACTGAGCTTCCTACGATCAATGAAAGAAGAAGCTGACGAACAACGTAAGAAGGATAAGGAAGAAGCTGACGAACAGCGTAAGAAGGACACTCAGGCAATAATTTCGCGTATAGGGGAAATGCGTGGGGAATTACTAACAATAAAGAAAGATTGTGGAGAAGAAAAACAAATGTCAATGGTAGCACAAAAAGTAGCAGGCCTAGCCAAAACGGCAGCAACAGGGGCAATAAAAATCGCAAAAGTAACTTCTCAACTCGCACGGCGCTTGCGACGTGCGACACAGACACACTCAAAATCCCTAGCGTTCTTAAAAACCCAAGGTAATAACACGGTTACGAACATCACGAAACGAATGAAAGAAGTAGAGAGTCGAATAGCAAAACTAGAGCGAAACGGGCACACGAGCACTGCGCGTTCGGATACCAAAGAGGCAGTACACAGAATTGCGTCTCCGAGGAAAAGCCCGCCGTGCTCTAGCCCAGTGACAGAGTGCGGAACTAACAATGCATACGCAGAAACAGTGAGTAATAGCTCTAATAATTGCAACCCACTTAGAAGAGTGAATGCTGAATGCCACTTCCACAGTGATACAGAGGTAGCACATCACAGTTATCAGAAAGATAGATCAGGACACTCAGCAGACGTGCAAGTATCGGAAACGACTGACAACACCAGTGCGAGGATCGGACAGGATTTTGATCACAATCACTTCCTGTCGATACTAAAATTCCAAAAGTTCACATATAATGGTGGGTCGATGCATCCCAAGAGCTGGGTGATGCAGTTTACAAATTCATTAATGTCATCGTGGCCAACCCTGGCAAAATTAGAATTGATTTGTGGACACATCGAAGGCCAAGCGGCGGAAAAGATGCGGGGTGTGGCAGCGACGTGTCAGACTTATCAGGACTTTGTTGATGCGTTCCTGCGGATCTACTGGTCAAAGGAAACGCAAGACAGGATTAAAGAGGAAATAATATTTTGTCCTGAACTGAAAGTGTCCGGGCAAAGGAGCGCAACCAAATTGTTTGATGATTTACTCAAGAAGAATCAATATTTAGATAGTCCATATAGCAAGGGAGAAATCATCAAATTTTGTTCTTCCAAATTGCCAGTTAGGTACCAACAAACACTTGGCGGGAAGTGTGGATCTGACATAGAAGCATTAAAGAGTCCATTGCGTGAACTCGAAGTTGTCTTTGACAAACAAGACGCAGAGGACAGGTAGAAGGGGCAGAGTAACAAATACCAACGACCAGCAAGGGAGGACGACAACAGATGGCATAATCGCACTGGTCATTTACCAAACCAGGGTCACGAAAATCAAGATTACGCTAACCACGGTTTTTGAAACCAGAGACACGGAAACCAGAACGTCAGGGAACAGGGTCACGCTAGACAAGGAAGCGGGGACAGGAGGAATAACGAACGGCAAAGCGACCGTAACTGGAGAGAGCGAAATCAAGTACGACAGGAGAACTAGGAGATTGAAATTAGACCTGCAAATGCTAATGCACGTCAGAGGAGGGGGAATCTAACAAGGGATTGGCTTTAGTCTATAGTACTCCACCACATCTCTCACACAAAGAAGTTCGTGGAATAATAGTTGTTTAAGTGGTGTACATAGTAGAATGAGCAAATACATGAACCTTACCATAGTAGTAGCGTAAGTGGTGTACATAGTAGAATGGACAAATACATGAACCTAGCTACAGGTAACAATGATACTTTCGTTAATAGATTAAGATTGTTAAAGTATTAACACGCTGCGTTGTCTTGTAAAAAGAATTTACTGCTGCTAGCCTTTTTTTGTTTATGTTCGCGACTTCCAATGTCGATGGAGTAGGAGACACTACCTTTCCATGAGCAATGTTTTTGTCCTTTCCTGTCTGGTGTCCATGTTGTGGGATAATGATGAGTGAGGAGATGTCGCACACACGAGCGCATACAAGAACGTGCTCTTAGAAGCGCACTGAGAAGTCGTAATACGCTCCATAGCGGCCACAACCAGTTCGTGAGACGTTCATACCAATGCTTGAGGCATGCGTCAGTGCACTGCAAGATTGTGGTATATTGCGTGATTTCGAGGATGAATATGGGTAGTATAGTTTTTACAGTGATGCGCCAGCATCGTTGTCTTGCAAGTCGGGGTGAACCTGGGAGCGTTTGACCCCAATGGTGCCCTAGACGGCAGAAATGCGGGCATAAAGCCTACCATGCCAATGTGCTGGTTGGCGACTTAGCGTGCTGCTCGTGACTGTCATAGATGAATATCCAAGCAATTCTACTTGGAGATTCGTGACATACTATGTAGCTGGCGTGCGGTGGGCGACTGAATCCTTAACAGGAACCAGTCCTGGCTTGGTCATATTACATTGCCTCTGGAAAGGTGCCCTTTGATCGCTAAAAAACAGCATCACACAGAAAAAGAAGTTGCACCTGTAAATTTATTGTCTTGTATAGCCATGGCTAACCCAGCCTCTGGAGTTTCAGTGAGGCGTAGTGAGAACTCGGAGGCCGTGTCGTACGGCGCGCACATCACTGTCGTCAATAGCGGCGAGCAGCGAGACATCTCAGCGCAACAGGAATTATGTAAGAGTGTTGTATAAGGTAAAAAAAATGAGAGATAGAGAGTACCATATACTAGGATAAGTTAAACTTTAGGATTTAAGAATAACTAGATCCTTAATATTGTGGGGGTTTTCTACCACAAGTGTTTGGCGCGCGCCTGTTGGGATGCTATTTTTCAGGTCACCAAACCACAGACCCAAGATGGAGGGACGACGGGCGAGCGAAAGTAGAATAGTTGCATGTTCTTTATAGCTCAGTAAAACTTCGACCTGCATAATAACATAATTTATTCAAAAGACATAGAATGTAAATCGTTGGCAAATGGTAGTTATTTCTTGAGCATGTCTACTGTCGATCTATATAATTAATAGTAATATTAGTGCGGGCCCGCACATTTAGTTCATTCAATATAGCGTCACACACCATGTACAGTAGTGAGATCGGTCTCTACACAAATATCAAGATAGATTATTTCCATGTCTAGAATAGATATACCAAGGTTTTCTGATAATGATAGCCATAGATTGATAACTATAAAATTAAAATAAGAGTGTCTGAAATGACAGACCATCAATATATCGTTATGTAAATTTATTACAGCATAGATGGTCATGGGAAAAAGTTAGGTATAAGATTTTTTGTCAGAACTGTGCAGATGACGGGAATCATGGCAATGCGGAGGCCGGCCGGAGCAAAAAAACAAGAGGTCATCGGCTATCTGCAAGAAAGGGAGCGTCAGCACGCCACCTGACGAGAAGGGTGCGGCAGCGTCCGGTCCTACAAGCTGACAGTCACCGGGCCGTATACCTGAGGGATTAGGCAGCAGACAGCCCTCGCCGGGCCACAAGCGAAAGTGTGGCTGGCCGTTGCCACTGACACGCGACCAGCACGCAACGTCCAGCTAGCTCTCCGGACGCGGCAGCCGTTTGGAGGGATTCTCTGCGGCAGACCACGTTGTCGTGAGTACACGAAGATCACATAAGGTGCCAGAACCTGCGCCTCTTGTGCCCATGTGCCTCAGGACAGAAAGGGACGCTATATAATCACCTATTTGAGTTTTTACAACTCACTAGCATTGGCCGATCTGCATACACAAAGCAGTATCGTGCCACAAACTCTAACAAATGAATTGTCTCATTTCTAACTTCTCCTCTCACTTAGAGAGCAGTTGTAGCAATCGTCGCTCCTTGTTCGATCCTGTCTGGATGACCTCACACACTTGTGGAGTCACTCCACGTGCAATCATCCCTCGTCAGACTGCAATATTGGGAAAAGTAAAGTACTGTCCAGGGAGAGAAGAGACCTGGACTAGTGATGTATCCCAACCAGTAGACCTCAGAGACAATTAATCGACGTGAGGAGAGCCTATCACTATGTCTTCCTACCGTACTGCCGTGATCACGTGGGTCTTGCTGCAATCTCAACAGAGTACTGCAGATGCTCCAGCACACCCTATTGCTGTTGCAACAACGTAGCAAACAACAGCCGACGTTTAGCCCTATGTGATGTCAGTACTGTGGTCCCATCCGAAAAGCCCCCCTCTGATGCTCAAGACATGGAACCACGTGCATCAATGCATATGACTCAACATACCAACCCCCTCAGAGAAACTAACGAATTTGTGAAGTGCTTCGAATATTTCTAACAATGTGATTTAGTACCTTATTCTCAGCACAGCCGCGAACATTGTGCAATGTGCAAGCACAACTTGACACCCTATGAACCTTGTTTTTTTTCTTAAATTTCTTTCTCTAGTGTTGTTTTTGTAATGTATGTTATACTTTGTATGTGTTTGTGATTTTTTCACTGTAATTCTTATGTAAGTGATAGAGTAGGGCGTACAAATTACAAATTACTGTATTGTTCTCTACACCATGTTTTTTTTGTATTCTGAATTTTTTGTTGTGTGTATGCAAACAGTGTGCCTGAGGTCCCCATAAATTGAAGCAGATACAACAACTGTCATTGTGAATGGACGATCAGTTCAGGGAACATTTTGTAAAGGTTATTCTTGCTGCAGGGAGACAGAGTGAATCGGAGGTTGTAATTAGATTCTGAAAACTCACAAAGAGATTGTTAACTTAAATATTATCATGTGTGATTCAATTCAGGTTAGTTTAATGATTGAAATTGTTGTAATATCTTGGGCATTTAATTGTGGAGCACTCCAACTCTGATTGTAAAGAATAAATTGCTCCATATTTGACTCACGTGCCCGGGCCATAGTTAGAGCGTGAATGTATGTGTGAATCGATGTTTGGAAGGGACTCCCTGGGTATAGATGTGTGATGCGTGTGTTAGAGTTCCATATTAAGAAGGAGAAATTGGCTACATCATAAATAATCCTCCCTCTATGAGCTGCATTTTTCAGTTGCTGTGATTTTTTTTATAGAGTGCGGCATGTGGAGTCAGTTTGCAAGATTGTTCTTGGGCGATTGACTCACTACCTTGCTCCTAAGTGAGCCAACCGCTCACCAATTGCAATCTAAAATAGCGTAGGGTCTATCTCTAATTGCATGCAGTGAAAACTTGCTATTCCTTCACACGCGGACTTCTCACGCAGCATCTCTCGTCACCCGGGTGGTCCGGTGACAGGCGGGCTCTGCTGATCTTGAAAGGGTTAAGCCAACGGGAGTGAGGCAGTCGAGTGAATGATTTCCAGACGCCAACATTGTTATAATAGTGGCGTAGTGGCTGAGACACGCCCGCAGGGGCCTGAAGGAGCGGCTGGGCTAGAGGTTCCGTTACTTCACAGAAACTTAGCGAACACACTTTCTGGCGGACTACCAGCGAGGCGTGGGAATGACTTGTGTACCAAGGCAGTCTTAGTGGGCGAATTCCCGCGTTTTCTGCAAGATCGTAATTGAGATTGGCTTGCTCAGCGCATAGCTCCGTGACGTAGCAAAATCGGCGCAGAAATTGGCGCCAAGAATCTCCATTGGTGGAATGGTAGTGCTTCGGCAATAGAGTGGAATTTTCCGCCGGTTTTCGAGTAGCTAATTGGAACGTTTAACCACGGCCACTGTCGTGGGGGCGGGAATGTTCTGTGTTTGGTTTGTTTGGGTGCTCTTGTGGTAGTCGGCTCTCGCCTTTCGGTCGGAGTAGGTTACAAGACCGAGCTCTCGCTGCTCTGGACAGCCTGCCTCCCGTTGGCTGTCTACTATACTCTTAATTGTAACTGTTTGACGAAGTTGCTGAAGTTTCGACTTCAACGTAACTTTCCGAGCACAGTTGGCAATTGACGAAGTTGCTGAAGTTTCGACTTCAACGTAAGTTTCCGAGTACAGTTGGCAATTGAGCATTCAGCGTACAAGTGGCCCATGTTGTCTGTCTTGAGCAGTTTTGTCTAAAGTTGACTGTATCGGAGTTACTGTGTGACTTCGCTTGCTAAAATCAATGACTGTACCGTCAGTGATTGTGTGGCGAGCCCTCTTCGTCTCCCTCAGAGGCGCATTTGTATTGCTAGGAAGTCTTTAGTCTGGAACAACCAGACCAGGATAATTTGTTTCGGGCTATACTCGCGACATTATCATCACCACGACGGGACATCGAAGCAACCAGCCATCGCCTCCGGTACCCCAGATCGTGTTCTTGCAGTTAAGAAGACAGTTTGGTAATGTATGTCGGCAGCACCGGCAGATAGGGATTTTCCTAGGTGATAATCAGAGCTCAGCAGAGCGCGCCTGTTTGTCTTTTTCTAACTTTGTTCTGTCTTGGATGTTCATTGTCTGAGTTCTCACTACTGTAGCAGCAATTAATGTTGGGTTGGCTGTGTGTTTCTCTTAAGATTTGAGTTGCAAGGAATTGGCTCCACAAACCACTTCGTCATACATGTCACAATATAGTTTAGGGACAACTTCACCCTCACAGCATTTATTTGAGTATCCAATTCGATGTATTGTAAATGTTTCATGTGTTTCGTTTATTATTTTGATTTTTGTCATAATAAATCGTGTTGTTATTTTGGACAGAACTTTCATTCTGTTAATCGGTAGAGCAACCCTTTCATTTCTCACTACGTTAATGAAACTTTCCTTTATTTAACTTATTTATCAAATTAAATTACTGCAGGCGCCAAACTCTTTTCTACTCCACTTGCAGTGTCGATTACAGTCAATTCGCGTTCTTTTTAATCCATGTGCAACAGCAAAAGTCGGAGTTAGAATAGGGGTGGCTTAGAGCATCATTTGCATATGAAGATTCTAGAAGAATTTAGTGTTAAATACACTGCTAGCCCCGGCACCTCGCAGCTGTAATGAGGAGATTCCAGTAAAAGGACAACATTCTTAACGGAAGTTACGTATAATCAGTTTACGAATCATGCCACATTCGTTTTTCTTTAAAAGTCACTTCGGGTTTGCTGCGGCTTACTAAAATGAATTCGATTCAATATTTCGGCGATCCGATTGTTCGCACATCTTCAGGAGAACGCTGCTGCTACTGCTGAGTCCCGCTGAGAACTGAACATTCGTTGTTATAAATGAAAGCAGCTAATTTACGATGAGTGGATGTTTTCAATGTTTTGAGCTTCACTGATCATGAAGTAGCGAATCAAATTCAAAGTGATATTCGTAATGGAAAGTTAAATCAGTTCTTGCAAGAATATAATCATATTTTTTCCGAAGCAACAATCAGTGATAAAGATTACGAGGTAAACATTACACTGAGAAAGCATTCAAGATTACTTTAACGCTAGAATGCAGGTAAAGCAGAAACTTGACAGTCTTGAGTAGAATGAGGCTATGCAAGCCATAACCGTTAACCAGTGGGCAACGCTGATCGTAGTTGTACAGCAACCGAAAGACGCATTACGCATCTATGTAGATTTCAAAGCGGCTGTTAATGGTCACTCTGTTATTGACTCATATCCTATTCCCAAACCTCAATAGCATAGGTCAAAATTAAGTGGTGGCGTGTGCTTTGCTGAGCTTGATCTTAAATAAGCGTATTTGCTCATCCCTTTGGACGAAGACACACAGAGATTTGTGGTGATAAATACTCCATTTTTTCGCTACTGTTACAAATGGTTACCCTTCGGAATATCCACAGCATCGGGTTTGTTCTTGCGGTACGTAGAACATTTAATTTGAAAAGATCTGTGCGCTGTGAACTGCTTAGGCGATGTAACTTCCCCAGGAAGTCTCTACAAGTAACGAAGATCGTTTATTTATTGCATTCCATTATAGCCTGTAACCTGTAACTTGAACAGAAGCAGTATATGTTAGGCAATACACATTAATTCTTAATTTTATCTCAAACAATGCTACCTCCCATCAGAATAATAATTTCTAAGAGTTTCTGCTGTTAGTCGTAATAATAATAATAATAATAATAAGTATTATTTCTACTATAAATAAAACTGCACCTACTACTAGTGTAATAACTTCAGATCTTGGCTGTCATATTCCACAATGCACCCTACCGCTCTCCAGCAGACAGACATGCCCTGCTGCTTCCTTTGGCGCAAGAAAGGTAAGTGCCCCTTCTACAGACGTAAAGTGCAATAATTGGGGCTTATAATGTCCGCACATGGCAATAAGCTGACGCCGAAACATGTTGACCTCATTGAAAACCTCCCGGTACCGAAGGATGCCAGTAATTATATGCGCTATTGAGGCAAATGAATTTATCGGTAGTTTCTTCCTCATGTAGCTACATCAGGGAATAACTCCACAAGTTGTTACGCCAAGGTACCGAATGTAGCTGAAACAGTGAATGCCACTGTGCAATTGACAAGTTAAAGTAACGTTTGCTTGACGCTAAATGTCTTACAACATACGACCCAAACAAAGTGCTCGCAGTGACTGCGGATGGTTCAAATCATAGGTTAGGAGTCTGACACTATAAGTTCGCACGACGAAATACTTTCGCTTCAAAGACTGTGATCGGGAACAAAGAAATTACAGTAGCTCGAGAAAGGCTCTTGTGATTATAATTTCAGTCATGAAATTTCATGATTACATTTACGGAAGTAAATTTATTCTCCTCAGAGGCCATAAACCTTAGTGGCAGTACTGGTCCTACTTGAATAGCCCAACATTTGCAGTGCTGCGCGCTACTTTGATGCATTACAGCTACGAAATTATTTTCCAGTTCAGGGTACAACACGTAAACGCAGATTTGGTTTCACGTCTTCCAACAGCGCAACACATCAGGCAGTAGTCAAGACACTGTGAGAAACTTCCCAGAGAAGTCATAATTGCCAAACTCGTACCTAAAATTCCTCCGTGAGATCAAACGATCAGAGCGGCATATTCAGAGGGAGTCGCCGAACGATAATCGGCAAGAGATTAAGTCTTATTGAAATATAAGGCGTACACTTGCAGTGTACAAAAGTGTCATTTTGGCAAACTGAGATCAGGCAAGACACAAATGGCTATTCCTGTCGCGCTGGAATCTAAGTCACTACAGATGCTACACAAGTGCCACTGGGGTTTAGTTCCTACAAAACACATTGCCAGAGAACATTATCAATGAAAATAATAGGCAAAGACTTTCAAAAGCTGCTGGCAGTTAGGCCACAGATACGAGTCACCTCCCGCTGGACAATGTTTTCCGTGGCCGCAAGCGTCAGAACTCCGCTCACATCTGCGTACTGACTTTGTAAGACCGTTTCTCGGAAGCTACTATCTCATCCTTGTCGATGTTTTCTCCATATTTCGGTTTGTGATACAAGTGTCATCGGTATCGTCAACGAAGGCTCTTCAGTCTTTGTCAATGGTCTTTTCATTAAAGGATTATCGAAATCTTTTGTCTCCGACAAAGGCACAGAGTTTTCTTCTGAGGAATTTAAACTGTTTTGTGAAACCACTATTG
This sequence comes from Schistocerca serialis cubense, assembly GCF_023864345.2. Classification (NCBI taxonomy): domain Eukaryota; kingdom Metazoa; phylum Arthropoda; class Insecta; order Orthoptera; family Acrididae; genus Schistocerca; species Schistocerca serialis. The sequence continues at coordinate 468,945,247 of NC_064639.1, forward strand.
AAGACTGCACCGTTTCGTCCCGAGGCCAATGGACACGCTGAAAGAGTCGTTCTTTCAATTTGCTAATGACGAAGCTGGTACAACGGTACAATCAAGGTAATACTTTGTTGATCTTCCTTCTCAATACAGAGCCTCTCCTCACGAAGCACAGAAAGAAGGCCGCATCCCAAATTAATGTCAGTTTTATAGCCCTACCAAAAAATACTCATTCCACTCACAAATATCGTGTGATGCCCGTAACATCGTACTTTTAGTAATAAGCATGGCTGTTTTACTGAGGCAATTGTTTTTCTGTAATCGAGAAATACCGCATCTACCTAACTGCCCTCATACATCGATATCAGAATGTTACGTGAGAATAGAGCGATTTGAATTGCTAATCATCTACGTTTACGAAATCCATCCTGGTTGGCATGGAGGAGGACATCCACAAGCCGAGCTTCGATGACAGTTGAGACAAAGATTCTTTAAACTGAATTATCCGGTACTCATTCCAATGTACAAATGTGAGACAAGGACTTGGGTACCAGCCATAGTCTTAGAGCAGCTTGGCACTGTCATGTTTAGAGTCGAATGGTTCAAATGGTTCAAATGGCTCTGAGAACTATGGGACTTAAATTCTAAGGTCATCAGTCCCCTAGAACTTAGAACTACTGAAACCTAACTAACCTAAGGACATCACACACATCCATGCCGGAGGCAGGATTCGAACTTGCGACCGTAGCGGTCGCGCGATTCCAGATTGTAGCGTCTAGAACCGCTCGGCCACTCCGGCTGGCAGTTGAATGGTCACATGGAGTCGAAACACGCCTAATCGGGCCACACCGCTGTACCTGCATACAGGCATCAGTCATAGGGTGCTTTCTTTTTCATGATCAGAAGATCTCTACGCGACAAGCCATATGAGTGACATTCCGATACAGGAGGCAGCTGCCCCCGCAGTACCTCCAGCAGTGGGGCCCAGCAGCAGCCAGCTTGAAGTCGAGCCTCACATCTGAGATCAGCATTGCATGGGCCTCACACGGTGCTGTGGGCGAATGTCGGGGAGAGTAACATACGTGCACCCAACAAATATGCATTCCAACAAGCAAGGAAGCCAATGAACCGAGCTGGATTCGTAAGCGTCCCAAGGAGGGATGCTCTGTACATGGCAGTACCACGAGAAGCTGCCACCATACAGGCGCAATCACTCGTCTGGAATTTTCGCAAACCTGAATGGCCGCCATCAGATGGCGTTCACTAATCGGGATTACACTCCGCTTCCACACATTGAATAAAGCTCAGACTGTTTATGACAGAATGCCTTCCACGTGGCATAGCGGTTAAAATCGAAACGAGAGGTCTCAGGCGCTGCAGTCCTGGACTGTGCGGCTGGTCCCGGCTGAGGTTCGAGTCCTCCCTTGGGCATGAGTGTGTGTGTGTTTGTCCTTAGGATAATTTGGATTAAGTAGTGTGTAAACTTAGGGACTGATGACCTTAGCAGTTAAGTGCCACAAGATTTCAAACGCATTTGAACAATATCGAAACCATTGCCCCCGAAACACAACCAAGCTACTGCAGGCCCTCCCACTTGAGTTCTGAATAAAAGGAACACATAACTGATGAGATAGCGAACTCCCACGGAGGCTATTAAGTGCACTCGCCTCTGATGCAATTCAGTTCTTTTGCAATACGGTAGACTGGGGCTCACCATTAACTTGCGTTATCTGTTGGTAATAAGTACCACATAGCCTCGCAGTGGTTACAACTCGATGAAGTACTTTCATAGTGGAATTAAAACCTGGTTCCACCGTAATGAATGTTCCATAACAGCAGTGGAGATGAGTGTTCACCAGCGTACTGTACTTGTCCTCTGTTAGTGTGGCCAGACGCCAGAGCGAGTGCTGTCAGCAGTGGACTATTTCACTTCTGCCTAGACTGGCACAAATGGAGATTCTTATACCAAACCCAACTAAAGACGATGCGCTGTGGGTACTCAGCCAGCGTTTCCTGGCCAACTGTTTTGTGAGTTCCTCCGCGAAAACAACAGTTTCGACTCAGTCATCTACGGACCAATAATTATAGCCCACTATGAGTGTATGCATTATATTTTCAGTCCTAGTGACCAAACTGTAAACTGTCAAGACACAGTAAAGTTATTTAGATTAGTTTTATTTGGTATGGGAAATCAAGTGATATGTATCAGACTGCTACAACAGTGAAGAACAGTTTTGTTTCATAACTTAATTAAAGTGACTGATTATTTCTTACAGTGTTGCCACATTCTGGTCTTGTGCTGCCCTGTGAAGCCAATGGTTACTTAAATAATACTAGTGTGCATTGTGTGACCTTTTATGGGACTGTAAGTGAAATACGTTTTCAGCTACCATGGATGTTTGGGCTGAACTGACAATAAGATGGTTCAAATGGCTCTAAGCACTATGGGACTTAACAACTGAGGTCATCAGTCCCCTAGACTTGGAACTACTTAAACCTAACTAACCTGAGGACATCACACACATCCATGCCCAAGGCAGGATTCGAACCTGCGACCGTAGCAGCAGCGCGGTTCCGTACCGAAGCGCCTAGAACCGATCAACCACAGCAGCTGGCTGATAATAAGATTCAGTTGCAATTCCCAAAACTTATTTTCTAGGAAAGACACAATTCATTATCAGCAAGGCGCTGTTTCCTCAATTTTAGCCATCTGATTGATGTGTTCGTATCGATATGGTTTTGCTAAACTAGCGATGGTGCTTTGACTTGGAGTTCTTTGGCACGCCATGAGAACGCACTACTTTCGGAGACCGGTCATTAGAATCCACGTAGGCGCAAAAGAGAAGAGAGCGTCTCGGACGGACATTGTGGCAATCTGCTAGCAGCGAGGAATGCGTGAAGGTGGCCCAGGTCAGCTATGAGTGCTGGTTTTGAGAGGAGGCAGGTTTCCTTGTTTGGAGGTGGCTGCGTGATAGGTAGCCACATGCAAAGTCGTCGTATCTCTCGTGCCATCTCCATTGCTGTTGCGGAACATTCATTGTGGTGGAGCTAGGTTTCAATTCCGACACGAAAGTGCTTTGTCGAGGTGAACAGGCTGTGAGGCTGTCTGGTAGTTATTACCACCATATAACGCAAGTTAATGGTGAGCTCCCGTCTGCCGTATTGCAAGAGAACTGAATTACACCAAAGGCGAGCGCCCTCAGTAGCCACTGTGGGAGTCCGGCTGCCTCACCATTTACGTGTTCCTTTCATCCAAACCTCAGTTGGGATTGCCAATGGTAGTTTGGGCGTGTTCTGGGTGAAATGGTTTCGTTTTCAACCATTACACCGTATGGGCAGCATTCTGTCATAAACTGTCTTAAACCGTCTGAGCTCGCTTAAATGTGTGCGATTCGGCCGAACAGGTCTACTAGTAACTTTATTCATTTGCTAAATTGATTCATGTCATAAATGATGCGAAAAACGTAAAACATATTACTTCTGTTTGATGATGTCTGATTGTTTTAAGAGCTACTAGATGACTGACTCTATCCTGATCAGTCATCGATAGATAGTATAATAATGGAGGAATAAATAAATGCAAGTATATACTAATACGCAGCATTATATTGCGAATACTAGTAGCAAATAACAGTCTCGCTATGAAAATATCGGTATCATTATGTGCTATATGCTTAATTATAAAACTTATAAAAAGAACATTCTGTCTTTGTCAGATTAATTTTACACTTCCCGACAAAAGTTCGGAATACTACCGTAAAATGTAGTGTGCTATACCAGAGGTCTTACTGACCTAGGCTCCTCATGCGTTATCCAGTTAGAGCCCATATACCGGGCGGTGTTTACTAGAGGCACGCTTCGTAGCTGTTTCCCAGTCATGCAAGCACAACGCTGCCGCAGCCGCACACCACGACCACCCTAGTATCAACAACAGCTTCACGCAGTTTATGTTCAGCACTGTGGTAACATGCCACGTGGAGGTGTAAAACACACTGATAGAGTCAGGGTAGTGGCTTTACTACCTCAGACCACGCAGTGGGCAGAAGATTGCATCAGGGTAGTCTTCATTCCAGAAGAACAATGAGAGGTTTTGCGCTGAGCTAACTGTGCCGACGCAATTGAAGGATCTGGAGTCTTACACATCAATATTGAACCATTGCAGAAAGGAGTAATGTCGTGTTTGCTGACCAGGATTGTTTTGCGACCGGATACTAGATGTGTTAAGGTTTGGAGAAGCGGTAGACGATACTAGGAACGTCAACATGTTCAGGAAGTCCATCCGTTTGCGGATGGAAGTGTAATGTTCCGGGAGGCAACAATGATGGGATGACGGATCCCTTGATTCTCAACTATGGCAATTTGACTGGTCCCTGTTACGACAAAGAGTTTCTAAGAACGACTGTAAGGCTTTCCAGACGTGAGGTTGGTGACAACTTCGTCCTAGTCGATGTGAAAGCAGGACCACACCGTACTCTATCAGTGTCCCCGTACCTTCAAAGATGTAACATCAAGCGAACACATTGACCAGCGCAGTCCACAGACATGAATAGAATTGTGCATACATGGGACCGACCTGTTGAAGGTGGCCATTGCACAGCAAATTCACAGTCTTGAGGGCCGCACCGATGTTGCCATTGAGGAGTGGGACCTCATGCCACAAGATAAATTTGATGGTCTCATCCAGAGCATGCCTCGCAGAGCGGAACGATTCATTCGTGCGCCGGAAAAATGTGCGCACTACTAATGACTAGTAAGCATCATCAAGAGATAAAGACTTTCATTGTTTTTTAAAGATCTAGACTTAGTAGAGAGCCTGTTCTGTTTTTCAATGATTTTTTTTTTTTTTTTTTTTTTTGTAATTAACGAAAATCGTTCTTGTCTTCAGAAGGAATTATGTTTATTTTGCTAATACTTCACAAAACGCAGTGGGTGTACTATAAGAAGTCATATAAGTAAACTATATGATGTTCCTAAAATTTGTTGAGTAGTGTATTTTACAAAACTTCTTTGAAAACAGTGTTAGAGTTATAATTGCTAGACAATGACAGTAGTAGTGTAGCTGTGTTGTGATTGTCCTCAACGGAATAGCATGAACTTGTGCGAGGTGCAGGGGTGGAGAAGAATTTGTACCTCTTTAATTCTGGCGAATTTTGCATCAGAACTAGACATGCACTCGACCACCTCCTTACCTACCACCTAATTAATTATGAGTGTAACGGTAACAAAAGGAATTGATGGTGGACCCTGCTTTTTGGTAAAATAAGTAATGCACATTCACAATAATTTAATAAAAATAATAATCTACTTCATTAAAAAAAGGGAATTGTATCACATAAACGACAGGAAATGGATTCTGTATCCATCTCCGAAGTGATTTGTGGATTAAATATTACAATGAGATTTATTATAAGTCAGAAATAAAGGTACTTCATTGTCGATACAAACAGTAGGCTAAAGGATGTATACTGAACTATTATGAGAATAAGAGTATGCTCGAGAACAAGGGGCTCCTACTCTCTCTGTTGCTATAGACTGTTGATAATGACTGGAGGTTCTAATGAATCAAATATTACTCCCCCAACTATAATGCAATATCACGATTAGCAGTGAGAGCTCGGATGAGAATACATGGAGAAACAAACAAGACGGACTTAACGCAAAGCGACCACACAAGCAGCTGAGGACTTCAATATAAAAATGAATGGTCGTACAATGCCGGAGCCGCAAAGTACTTTACCAGTCATAAAACCTGCAGCACGTCGTCTGCAGACAGCGTTCCGATGATGTAGGCGCCGACTCCTGTTGTGCAGGAAGTCTGTTTCAATCGGTGGCCTCGAATGCTGTCCAAGAATTCTAAGTCCTGCTAGCGTGGCCGATGCAGAGAAACTCCTGCATGCACAAGGATTTATCTCCAGGAAGAGACACAGCAAAACCGTCTAACCTTGCCCTGTTGCTACAGGTGCGAAAACTAATTAAGCAGAATGAAACTGGAATATGACCGAAGTCATGTTCCACAACGATTCTGAAAAAGTGCGATTAAGTCGCAAGACCATCCGACTCTGACAAAGATCAGATCCCGAATGCCACGTGCCCGCACAACGGGAGAGCGAGGCCAATGTTACTCAACTCCCCAATGCCCTCGACTAACCGCGAATCAGCATTCAGTGCGGATTCCCAAGTTCCCCCACACTATCTCAGATAATTCGCGCCAATACAGACCGTTCCCTCCCATTTCTACATCTACATCTACATGATTACTCTGCAATTCACATTTAAGTGCTTGGCAGAGGGTTCATCGAACCACAATAATTATACTATCTCCCTACTATTCCACTCCCGAACAGCGCGCGGGAAAAACGAACACCTAAACCTTTCTGTTCGAGCTCTGATTTCTCTTATTTTATTTTGATGATCATTCCTACCTATGTAGGTTGGGCTCAACAAAATATTTTCGCATTCGGAAGAGAAAGTTGGTGACTGAAATTTCGTAAATAGATCTCGCCGCGACGAAAAACGTCTTTGCTTTAATGACTTCCATCGCAATTCGCGTATCATATCTACTACACTCTCTCCCCTTTTACGTGATAATACAAAACGAGCTGCCCTTTTTTGCCCTTGCGATGTCCTCCGTCAATCCCACCTGCTAGGGCTCCCACACCGCGCAGCAATATTCTAACAGAGGACGAACGAGTGTAGTGTAAGCCAATGAAACGCAACCTTTGGCTCGCCTTCCCCACAATATTATCTATGTGGTCTTTCCAACTGAAGTTGTTCGTAATTTTAACACCCAGGTACTTAGTTGAATTGACAGCCTTGAGAATTGTACTATTTATCGAGTAATTATTCCAACTGATTTCTTATGGAACTCATGTCGATCACCTCACACTTTTCGTTATTTAGCGTCAGCTGCCACCTGCCACACCATACAGCAATCTTTTCTAAATCGCTTTGCAACTGATACTGGTCTTCGGATGACCTTACTAGACGGTAAATTACAGGATCATCCGCGAACAACCTAAGAGAACTGCTCAGATTGTCACCCAGGTCATTTATATAGATCAGGAACAGCAGACGACCCAGGACGCTTCCCTGGGGAACACCTGATATCACTTCAGTTTTACTCGATGATTTGCCGTCTATTACTACGAACTGCGACCTTTCTGACAGGAAATCATGAATCCAGTCGCACAACTGAGACGATACCCCATAGGCCCGCAGCTTGATTAGAAGTCGCTTGTGAGGAACGGTGTCAAAAGCTTTCCGGAAATCTAGATGTACGGAATCAACTTGAGATCCCCTGTCGATAGCGGCCATTATTTCGTGCGAATAAAGAGCTAGCTGCGTTGCACAAGAACGATGTTTTCTGAAACCATGCTGACTACGTATCAATAGGTCGTTCCCTTCGAGGTGATTCATAATGTTTGAATACAGTATATGCTCCAAAACCCTACTGCAAACCGACGTCAATGATATAGGTCTGTAGTTCGATGGATTACTCCTACTACCCTTCTCAAACACTGGTGCGACCTGCGCAATTTTCCAATCTGTAGGTACAGATCTATCAATGAGCGAGCGGTTGTATATGAGTGCTAAGTAGGGGGCTATTGTATTAGCGTAATCTGAAAGGAACCTAATCGGTATACAATATGGACCTGAAGACTTGCCCCTATCAAGCGATTTGAGTTGCTTCGCAACCCCTAAGGTATCTACTTCTAAGAAACTCATGCTAGCAGCTGTTTGTGTTTCAAATTCTGGAATATTCCATTCGTCTTCCCCGATGAAGGAATTTCGGAAAACTGCGTTCAATAATTCCGCTTTAGTAACAGTACCGTTGGCACTGCGCAGCGAAGGTATTGACTGCGTCTTGCCGCTTGTGTACTTTACATACGACCAGAATTTCTTCGGATTTTCTACCAAATTTCGAGTCAATGTTTCGTTGTGGAACCTATTAAAGGCATCTCGCATTGACGTCCGTTCCAAATTTCGCGCGTCTGTAAATTTTAGCCAATCTTCGGGATTTCGCGTTCTTCTGAACTTTGCATGCTTTTTCCGTTGCCTCTACAACAGCGATCGGACCTGTTTTGTGTACCATGGGGGATCAGTTCCATCTCTTACCAATTTATGAGCTATGAATCTCTCAATTGCTGTTGCTATTATATCTTTGAATTTGAGCCACATCTCGTCTACATTTGCATAGTCAGTTCGGAAGGAATTTCATGCAGGGTTTTATGACCAGAGCTGGCCTCAGCTTAAGTTGACCAATCATGCTATTTAGTTGGGGCACTGAAATTGCCATTCGAACGGCTATGAAAATGGCATTTTAACATCACTGGCCATCCGGAGCCACGCAAGTATTCTCAGAATCATGAAGACAATACAGTCAGTTGGCGCCAGCAGTCTTCGTTCCAGGCGCACCGGAACAATAAGCACATAAACTGTGGCGACACTCAGATGGCTCGCATGTCGTTTCATACAGTGGGCGAAACTCGACCAAGGTCAGACGTCTCGCCAGCCGCTCAAGCCTATTGATGTACGACGCTCTCTGTATTCGCAGAAGTGCAGACCTCTCACGAAAACGCAGTGTGTCGCGTCCTCCGGTGCTCGCCTCGCACCAAGCCACCCAGGGAATTAAGAGAGAAAACTAAAAGCAAGACCACATACAGTTCCCAGCAAGCATAGCAATCAGGTGAAAAGTAATTTGAGCTCACAGTACAAATACTCTCATCAGAAAGAAGGGGAGGTAGAAATGAATAATCATGTGGAGGCTCTTGTTTATATAAGTAAGACCACAGACGAGATTACACCGAGGAAAATTTGGTTACAACAGTGTAATAGTGCTCAAGTAACATCACCAATTAGTGAAGACGAGCCCAGTCAGCTGATGGTTTTATTATTAGAGATTTTGGGGGTGGCAAAGAACACAAAGCAGAACCTACAAAAGAAAATAAAGTTAGCGTGGATAGTGGCAGCTGGCGCCAAAAAATTGACATAAATCGCAGATAACCGTGCAAGAACCGCTAGGTGAAGTGGACATGCCAATTCAGTAGAAACTGCTGTAAGAAAAGCCCAGGGGAAGAAAGCACTTGCGAGTAAGACGCAAAGAATGGAAAGCGTTGAAGAATGCGTTGCGGGTACCATCCAAAGATGCAAAAGCGTAGGACAACGTGTAGCACGCCTGGAACGCCATGTAAAAATTGGTACATCGCGTCCAGAGGTGATGACCGGCGGACATGGAAGTGTGGCGCCGGACGGCGGCCCACTGTGCACCGGCTCGGCGCAGGGTACTGGACTACCAAGCGCGCACAACAGCCCAGGGTGCGCGCGGGCGCAAGATTACAGCCCGATCGGAACTACTAACGCTCAGTTCCAGCATCATTATGGGCCAGGACTATGTGGTCACAGCACACACCAGGAGATGTCAAATGGTTCAAATGGCTCTGAGCACTACGCGACTTAACGTCTGAGGTCATCAGTCGCCTAGATCGTAGAACTAATTAAACCTAACTAATCTAAGGACATCACACACATCCATGCCCGAGGCAGGATTCGAACCTGCGACCGTAGCGGTCGCTCGGTTCCAGACTGCAGCGGCCAGGAGATGTCAGCTCGCTTCAAATAGACGGGCGCCTTTGATACCAGAACCAATGGAAATGTGCAAGGGGGACTAGAGTTTGATTACAATCACTTTTTATCGGTTCGGAACGGTAAATACACAAACTGTGGCGACACTCAGATGGCTCGCAGGTCGTTTCAACCTCCATACAACAGGCGAAACTCGACCAAGGTCAATCGCCCCGCAAGCCGATCAAGTACACTGATGTACGACACTCTCTGTATTCCAGAAGTGCAGACCTCCCACGAAAACATAGTGTGTCACGTTCTCTGGTGCTCGCCTCGCACCAAGCCACACATCGAATTAACAGAGAAAACTAAAAGCAAGATCACGTACAATTCCAAGCATAAATAGCAATCAGGTGAAAAGTAATTTGAGTTCTCAGTACAAATACTCTCATCGGAATAACCTTATTCGGCAAATTCCCACCGAAAAATGATATAAAACATTAATAAAATTGATGAAAATGGGAGGTGACGTGCAAAAGAAGGCATGGAACCTTTCACAAGTACATCTGGATGACCTACAGTTCATTCAGAATCACCATCGCGGGAAGAAAACAATGGATAGCACATTGTAACAAAATGTGATTTCAAGTAAGATGTTGTAGTAAGTGCATCAGTTTCTTTACAATAGATGACAAAATCAAAACGACCTGGTGGTGTTCCGTCATTATTGATATAAACAACAGCCACCTCACTGGAGGCGCATTGAATCTTCCAGGAGGAAATGCATTGCTACTAGTGAATTTTACTCGAAAAAGAGTTATACTGTGAGCTACATCTCTTATACATTTGGATAACTGTTCATAAGAATTATGTGTATCAAGCATTGAGTACAATGTAACCATTATTTCTCTGCAACAGGCTTCTAGTGGCTTTATTATGTATACAATATTGCAAAGCAGTATTAAAATCTATAGCGAAGAAGGCCAGCGTAACTGGATGCAGTTCTTGGAGAAAGCTAAAAACTTACTAATGTACAATCTGCCCACACATTTTAAAACAGTATGGGTCACTGCCAGGAATATCACCCGAGTTAAACTGAACTGAAGCAAATGCCAGAGGATTGTTAAATTTTTGGGGTTTGACGTGCGCCACTTACGCAAAACACCGTTTGTCTCAGTACCCAAACATGTTTCAGCACCACTGTGCCATCATCAGTGGGTTTTCGTTTTTATATATTCTCAAATGTGAACATTTTTGTTACATGATTATAAAATTATGTGTATTTTTAGTTCAAACAACAGATCGTTTCTTTTTGTAAATACCTTTACATCTGGTGAGCATGAATTTTCTGGACCACTTTTGTATTAATTATTACAGGTAGCTTGTCATCTGAAACCAAACGATGTCGCTGAGAAAGTTTTTTTGCTGAGAGTTAACCTACCTTCTTGAGTGTAATTTAGTTTTTTGCGATGTTTACGCGCCTATATTCGTATTTACTTACGTTTTCGTGTGGCAAGCACTTCCATTCTCCGCATCATGCTGAGATGTTGTGATGCATACTTAGCTATAACAAGTATTTTCCACAAATAACGTAGTAAAACGCTTTTCACTACAACAGAACACAGTGTGATTGTGGTTTGTTATGTGTCCCAGTCCAGTCAGTGTTCATTTGTTCACCAGAGAGTTGGGCGCCAAATTTGAATTTTATTTGCGTTTTATGTGTGTGTGTGTGTGTGTGTGTGTGTGTGTGTGTGTGTGTGTGTGTGTGTGTGTATGTGCGCGTCTGTGTGTGTGTTTCCTGTGTGTCTTTTAGCTGTGTGTGTTGTCTTTTATGTGGTATTCCCATTTGTGTACAAATGGCGCGTCTTTGCAGATTTTAGTGTATTTATTTTTCGTTTGTGTGTGTGTGTGTGTGTGTGTGAGAGAGAGAGAGAGAGAGAGACAGAGAGAGATTATAACATGACATAATTTTTAGTATGATTCTTTTTGCATACGACCTTGCAGTTTTACAAGACAGAGAAACTTCGCTTCAAAGATCCATCTACAGACTGAACTAAATTTCGTAAGAGTGTAATATGAAACTGTCTATTCCAAAGTGATGGCTTTCAAAGAGACAAAGCCTCTGAGGACAAATCTCATAATAGAAAACAAAACCATTGAATAAGTTTGTCTCTTCAGCTATGTGGGAAATGATAAATCTACCAGAATTAATTTGTCACTGAAAAAGTACTGCAGAAATAACAAATGACATGCAGAACAATCAGTCGAACATTAGAAATATAGTAGGAAAAGAGACAAAAATCAAGTTTTGTAAGGTAATGTCCACCTTCACATTACTGTTTAAAAGTGAATCTTCGATAGCTGCTGAAAAGCAAGAATGCCAATCCCAGTAACAGAAATGAAATTTCTAAGCGGAATTATAGCTTTACAAGAATAGATAGACTGAGAAACAAAGACATAAGATCAGAGATTGAGATATATGCTACAAATGAGAAAATCAAGTCTGATCAACAAAGCTGGCTAGAACATCTACAAAGATTGACAGATTCGAGACTACCAAAGAAGCCGAAAATTTCAAACCTTCTGGTGCAAGATCCATAGTAAGGCCGAGAAAAAGATGGCTGGATGTTTAGAAGACGTAACAGACCTATCACCTAAACCATAATGAAAGAAGGAAAAGAATACTCCTGATAATTGACTTTAATTACTACATTACAAAACGAAACGATTTACGTGTATGTCAAGTAGAATGTTTTATCTTCAATATGCTGAAAAGCAGCATGACATCCTCACCACATTCCCAGGCCCCGACTAAATAGCTCAGAACATTTCTAAGACTTGTCACACGCTATGGTCTGGGGCAGCATCACTGAGTGGGGGGAGAAGCCAGCCGGTCATCACGGCACAACACCGCGGGGTCAGACACTTAGTCCAATTGAGTGAATTCTAAAAACGCCAATGCTCGCTCCTCAAGCCTCCCACAAGTTTCCTGCACTCTACACAACCCTTCGAATTGTTAAATAAGTAGCAATAAGCAATCTTCTGTACTAAATGAAGCCAAGTTAATCATTACAACTAATGATTTCGTTCAAAGTGGCTGAAACAGACGCCTATAAACATTTTAGGTGTAGTAGCTGTATAGAAATGGGAAAAAAACTCAATATAGAGTAAGATGGATCTTCAATTAAGAAAAACATTGATCATTGCTAAATAACAGGTAGATGCTAGAAATTTACTGGGAAATACCTAAGAAAATATGTTTGTCCTTGAAGGAGGTCAATTACAAATTTTCGTTCGACGAACTCTTCAGAACAGTGTCACGTTGCAATCACAATGAACTCCAAATGCATAAGCGAAATCTTCAGTGCAATACAACACTTTTCGTTGAAAGTACGTTTATTACAGGCACCAACGTAAAGACAGGACAGAACACCTTCCGTGATGGAAAGTGCTGCTTTGTAAACGAACATGGAATATTCTAGAGTATGCGACATCACAAACACAATAAACTTCGACAGCCTTCTACAAATAATAAATCTTTAATAACAAATAGTTATCGGTGATCGAATTTTAAGTTTCGTTCTGCGGTACGCCAGTCAACGTCGTCAGCCAGTGCTGCACACTCAACTCGCGGCATTGCTCCCTCTGTGCTGCGAGCCGCTGTTTCAGGCATTCTCATTCGAACTGACTACAGCACCGCAGATCTAGATCTTCAGTGGTTTTCTGTATAGCAGCGCTGGAAGATCCAGGCGTTTGTGCCGTTTTTACCCATCCTCTTCACTTTGACGAGCATTCATGCTAGCTAGCCCCTTCCATCGAAGCTTCGCGATCATCGAACAAAGCCGGCCGAAGTGGCCGTGCGGTTAAAGGCGCTTCAGTCTGGAACCGCAAGACCGCTACGGTCGCAGGTTCGAATCCTGCCTCGGGCATGGATGTTTGTGATGTCCTTAGGTTAGTTAGGTTTAACTAGTTCTAAGTTCTAGGGGACTAATGACCTCAGCAGTTGAGTCCCATAGTGCTCAGAGCCATTTGAATCATTCATCGAACAAAGCTTCATTTTCCTTGAATGAGAAGCCCCCGTTGTCGTTCTGTGTCTTAGGATCGATCCAGTGTCTTGCTTCTTTTCTCCTAGTTGTTATTCTGAGTATGATCTAAATGGAACGCAAACAGTGTATCCATCTTCATGGAACTGAAAGAACTGTGTGAAGCCTGAATTGTTTTGCTTCACAGTGTTATACAAATATTTCGTGACGACTGTTATATCTCAATGACTGTGTTACAGACAAGCAAGTGCCTGAGTCGACTAGCACCCAGACAGGTTGGCCATCGATGATGTTGTCGATAAGATTTCCTGACATCTTGGTAATTGTCATCGATGGAGGATTTCCATCTGTGGCAGCCTCATCACCGTAGATGGTGATCTCGGTCAGTTTTCTAGAGCCAGCCGCTGTGGCCAAGCGGTTCTAGGCGCTTCAGTCTGGAACCGCGCTGCTGCTACGGTCGCAGGTTCGAATCCTGCCTCGGGCATGGATGTCTGTGATGTCCTTAGGTTAGTTAGGTTTAAGTAGTTCTGAGGACCTCAGATCTTAAGTCCCATAGTGCTTAGAGCCATTTGAACCAAGTTTTCCAGAAGGGCAGCTAGCCCAGCAGCTGGTACATATGTACGGCGATGGTGAAAGGTTATGGGCATCGTCCCATAGATAAACTACAATCGTCTGCAGTTGATTGGCGTGAATAGTACTTTTTGATTGTTAGCGTCCTGCTTCGTAATAGTCATCGAACACTCATATTCTCTCTCTTCAGTTGCGTACAATGTGTCCAAGGCGTCCACAGTGGAGACACACTGGATTGCTGTCCTCCATCCTTTAAATGTCTGTTCTACAGGGGGAATTATATTTAGCGGAAGAGTTGTTTGCACCTACGTTGATGGGATCCTGACTTGTTGCTTGACGGTGGAGCATCGGTCCGAGTTGCCAGAATCAGTTCTTCACGGCGCGTTTGACTGGTGATGGAGATTATTGCTAAAGTTTTTCTCTTGTCTCCTCATGTGCGGAGTCGACAATTGTAGCTCTTATCTCTTACTTTTCTGTTTACCACAAACTGCTGTATCTCTATTCTTACTATATGGCATGTGAGAGGAAAGAGGCCAAGGTTATACTGCACCACTGTCGTAAGGACAATCTCCTCCTTCCGACAATTCAGTTGTATTTCCTCGATGCTTTGGTACCTCTTGATGTAGTCCTGCGCTGTTATGACACCCTTCATTAGAAGAGCTTGGTTACATTCTTCTGCGGTCCGTTTCATCATATGTGGGATTTTGCTGGCTTCTGGCTTCTGTCATGTTTGGATTCACGATATTCTGCTACAAGATAGAGGAACGCACTGTGTAGATTTGCATGGCCGATATTTACTAAGTTATTGACTTTTGCATACGTCAATTATTTCGCTGGAGCCAAAGTTTCGTATTCATATGTTGGAGTCATCCTCAGAGGTTGCAAAGAGTACTACTATTGTCAATTTTTTAAAAATTTATTGGCTTTCGGTACGTGTCAATAGATCCAAGTCAACAGTGGAAAGACGATACATTAGGTTTAAGCCGTACCCTGGAACGAAGTTACATAGGCTTTGACTCGTCACGTTCACCATGCAGGCGTGTCAGTTATGACGATACGAAAATAAGGGCAACACAACACGCAGTCCCCGAGCAGAAAAATCTCTGACCCGGCCAAGCAAGGGCCGCTTCGCTTAGCGATCTGCCGCGTTTACCCCGCAGCTACTAAGGCGGACTTGTGAAAGGTAAGGCAACCTCAACAAACTTCTGTTTTACCCGAAAGTCATACGACATCACTACCCGACCATTGAACCTTTGAGTTTTAACATAGTAACTGAGGCTTCATAGACTCTTGTGTTGTCTCTAGTATTAAGCGACGAAATGTTAAACACAGAAACATTCCTTTGATCATGGTCTAATATTCGTAAAACGAAGATCACCAAGGAAGTCGTAGTAGTGCCGCATGACGAGTGGGAAGTGGGTTAGTGTTATGAACGACACTGACACACTCCCAGGAAAGTGCCCACCCGGTTCGTTGGTCCGTGCTTGTGAAGCGATGGCATATTAGTTGTCAGCGGCGGCCCCCTCCGCCTCCCCACAGTGCATCAGGTGGAAGCGACGCTGCATACGCACAGTGGCTTGCTCCACTCCTCGCGTCCCGGTACGCACCCAGCGGCCACACTCACCAGCGAGGCGTGCTGGATGGAGCTAACGAGCAACGAGCGCTGACTCAGCGGTCCGGGTTTCGACGCTCTCGAGAACGCCGCTGATTCACTCGCAGCGAGACAGAACAGGCGCAGTTGTGGAGTCGCCCCGCACTTTAGAGGCGCGGAATCTATCTTCCAGTCACTGAGCAACAATTGCGACCGAAAAATACTGATTCTGAACAAATAATCTAAACATCGATTTTACTGCAGGTAATCGGAAAAATTCATGAAATCGATCATCATCAATTTATTCTGTATGAACACTGTAGCACTGCTGCAAGACGAAAAATAATTGTAGGCGTAGAATAATAATAAAAACAACTAATGATGATGACGATGAGGTCCCATACGCTGAGGAGCGTAGGGGAGACCCGCACCGCCGACTAGGCAAGGTCCTAACGGAGGTGGTTTGACATTGCCTTCTTTATTGATCGAACAGCCTGGGAGTCAATGACAGTGAAAAAGATAAGAAAAAAAGAAATACATTGTCACCAGGACGAATAGCGTAACGAGCCCCTACTACCTGCATCGAAAATTTCTGTCCCGTGCCGACTGCATGGAACTGCATTGTAATAAATGTGCAAACAAACTGATAGTAAGGTGTCATCTTCCCAAAAGGAACATGAAGTATGTCATACACAAAGTTAGCTAGGAGCTATTTCGCTAATACCGTGTGACCCCGCCTCTAGCCGCGATATTGCTCTCAATTCTGCAAGAAAGAGACTGTGTTGAAATAAACATTATGAGTGAGCCCCCACACACACACACCCGCCCCCTCCCCCTCCGCCCAATTGCCCTCGCCTGAAGTACATATTGGTTAACTGCCACATAGTGCTGTCGGCGCACCCGACACTTCGTGTCATTGGGAAGAAGGTAAATCGCCACTCGTCGGATCACATTACACGCCTCTAGTCGGCTACCGTCCAGTTTAGAATACATACTGCTATGACCAATGGCATTTTGCAAGGTAGCCTTCTTCAAATGTCCATTGCGTGCACTTTTCGCTATGTTCGCTCAGAATCTGGTTGCGATGGATCAGCATTGACTGAACTGTAGCGTTTGAAACCGACTGTTAGATAAACACTCACTCTCTCGCACCTTCAGCCTGCCGCCATACACAATTCTTCTGTCTGCTTCCGACACATGTCGACCCCTAAAGTACAGACGCTTGTCACATGATATTGAAATGGGCATCGTGAAGCTATCGTCCAAGATTTTTGGGAGAGATTTATGTAATTACATGTTACATGTTTTTTCAAGTGTTTTTGCGTGAGGTACTTGGCATTCTCATTTCGTATGAACAATACTAGTTCTTTGTTCCAAGTCACACCTTTAATAGAACATGTGAGGATAGATATCTTATTTTCATTGTATCATCTGTTCCCACAAACCGCTTATGTCATTAAATAATGCTACGTGCGTTGGTAAGAACATGGCGTTATTTTTCTACCTTTCGCAAACATGTGTTTCTATAAAACACGTGGACTGTTGAAGTTTAAATAAGAATCTCAAATAATTTGGATCTTTCAAGGGAAATGTTTTCGAATATTCTGTTCATTATTCAAAATCCTCACTTGTGATCGTTCAAACGAAGTTCACGAAAGAAATATCTTCCAGAGCGATATATTTAAAGTGAGAGAACTTAAACTAATTTTAGCAGGAACAGCGTTTTTTAATTTCTAACAAAATTATCAGTAAATGTGGTAAATGCACTGGTTCTTCAAGATATATGTTTGGCTACCATGAAGCTGTCGATACTTTGCCTTTAAATTAGTCATTTTACATTTCTTAGGTATTACAGACCACAGTGTACAATGCGCTCTGCATTTCAAGGATCACTTCTATAAGTGGTGATTCATCTTCTCTCAAAAGTACCATAAGATCAGTCGAAAAGGCTAGACGATAATTTATCCCGATTGAGTTTGTGTTTATTATTCCGATGCAGCAGGAGAAAGATGACTGATTATGGGTTGTTGTTGTTGTTGTCCTCAGTCCGAAGACTGGTTTGATGCAGTTCAAAATGGTTCAAATGGCTCTGAGCACTATGGGACTTAACATCTATGGTCATCAGTTCCCTAGAACTTGGAACTACTTAAACCTAACTAACCTAAGGACATCACACAACACCCAGTCATCACGAGGCGGAGAAAATCCCTGACCCCGCCGGGAATCGAACCCGGGAACCCGAGCGCGGGAAGCGAGAATGCTACCGCACGGCCACGAGCTGCGGACTTTGATGCAGTTCTCCAGACTACCTTATCCTGTACATGACTCTTCATCTCCGAATAATTACCGCAACCTACATCATTTTGAACCAGCTTATTGCATTCATCTCATTGATATCCCTCTACAGTTCTTACCACTCCACACTTCCCCCTCAGAATGTGTACTATCAGCTGAGCCCTTGTTCTAGTCAGGTTATACCACAAATTGTTTTGTTCCCCAATTCTATTCAATACCTTCTCATTAGTTACGTGAGATACCTATGTAATCTTCAAGTCCATAGCCAGTTTACCTTTAATATCCTCTCTTATTCGACCATCATCAGCTATTTTATTGGCCAAATATCAAAATTCATCTAATACTTTCAGTTTATCATTTCCTAATCTAATTCCTTCAGTATCATCTGATTTAATTACATTCCATTATCGTTGTTTTGCTTTTTTTGATGTTCATCTTATAACCTCCTTTCAAGATGTCGTCTATTCCGTTTATCTTGTCTTCCACGTCCTTTGCTGTCTCTGACAGAATTACAATGTCATTATTTCCTCTCCCTGAACATTAACTCCCTCTCCAAATTTTTCTTTTGTCTCCTTTACTGCTTGCTCACGTACAGACTGAATAACATCGGCGACAGGCTACAGCCCTGTCTCATCCCCTTCTCATCTACTACTTCCCTTTCATGCCCCTCGACTTTTACAACTGTTGTCTGATTTCTGTATAAATTGTAAATAGCCTTTCGCTCCCTTTCTTTGACGCCTGCTACCTTCAGAATTTCAAAGAGTGTACTCCATTCAACATTGTCGAAAACGTTTTCTAAATAAAAAATACTATAAATGTTAGTTTTTCTTTCCTTAACCTATCTTCTAACATGTCAATATAGCTCCGCATGTTCCTACATTTCTCTCGAATCTAAATTGATCTTCCCTGCTATCGGCTTCTACCAGTTTTTCCATTCTTCTGTGAAGAATTCGTGTTAGTGTTTTTTTTCCTTTATTGTTATTTTTAAACTTGTTTACAGGCAGGCCAGCCGCAGCATACCACGCCGCTCTTGGGCCATAGAGAAACACAAAAGAGACAAATGAAGACAATTAGAGAAAAACATGGTTAACATATAAACGGAGACAAACACTTTTTAAAATACATAGAGCCGTTCATGGGCATAGAGTCCCAGATAAAATTTGTTCAGACTCTTGGACACATACATAGCCGAAAACTGTCGCACGCGAACGTAGGTGCACAAAACGAATAACACTGAACCACTTAAGCACAAACGACGGCACACACAGAAACACGAGGCGTTGATCTCCGGCGCGCGAATGTCCACTAAGCGTGTATGGGTCTGGGGACCTGCCAAGAGAGGAGGATGGGGGGTGGGAGAGGGAGCAGGGAGAGCAGAGATGCCACGGGCAGGGGAGATGGGAGGGAGGAAGGGGGAGGGAAATCCCGGGGGAAGCGGGGTGGAGGAAGGGGGATAGGGGAAAAGGAGAGAGAAGGGAGGGAGGGTGCCCAAAGGAAAAGACACAGGATGTGGGAGGATCAAAGTTGGTAGGAGGGGTAGATGAAGGGGAGGAGGACATCATCAGGGAGGGGGAGCTGGCGGAAGCCACCTTGGGAGAGGGTAAGGAGGGTGGAGAGATGGAGACCGGGTGGGACGTGGGAATACAGGCGCGGCAGCGGGTGGGCATGGGAGAGGATGGGCGAGACAAGCGGGTGAGGAGGATCGAGTTTACTTGAGATGTACAGTATACGTATCCTTTCAAGGAAGAAGAGGAGGTGGGGGAGCGGAATGAGATCGTACAGGATCCGCGTGGGGTTTGGGGGGGGGGGGGAGATGGATGCGATAGGTGAGGCGGAGAGCATGGCGTTCAAGGATTTGAAGGGATCTATAAAAGGTAGGGGGGAGGGGCGGAGATCCAGGCCGGATGGGTGTAACAAAGTGGAGTATGGTGGAGGGGTCCTGACCCCATGTACGGCCGGAAAGGAGCTTGGGGAGTCGGAGTCGGGAGCGTGCCTTGGCTTGGATTATCTGGAGATGGGGGGTCCAGGAGAGGAAACAGTCGAGGGTGATGCCAAGGTACTTAAGGGTGGGGGTGAGGGCGATAGGAAGGCCATAGATGGTGAGATAGAAATCAAGGAGGCGGAAGGAAGGGGTGGTTTTGCCTACAATGATCGCCTGGGTTTTGGAGGGATTGACCTTGAGCAACCGCTGGTTGCACCAAGTGGTGAACCGGTCAAGATGGGATTGGAGAACGTGTTGTGAGCGCTGCAGGGAGGGGGCAAGGGCAAGAAGGCGGTGTCATCGGCAAACTGGAGAAGGTGGACGGGGCGAGACGGCGGCGGCATGTCCGCCGTATATAAAAGGTACAAAAGGGGGGAGAGGACGGAGCCTTGGGGCACACCGGTGGAGAGAAAAAAGGTGTAGGAATCCGTGTTATGGATGGTGACGTAGGAAGGACGGTGGGAGAGAAAGGAGCCGATCAAACGGACGTAGTTAATGGGAAGGGCGAAGGTTTGGAGCTTGAAGAGGAGACCGGAATGCCATATGCGGTCATAAGCATGTTCGAGGTCCAGGGAGAGGAAGATTGCGGAGCGACGGGAATTAAGCTGTTCGGAAAGGAGACGAGTGAGGTGAAGGAGAAGGTCGTCGGAAGAGAAGGACGGCCGAAAGCTACACTGGGTAATGGGAAGGAGGCGGTGCTGGCAGAGATACTGGTGGATGCAGTGGGTGAGGATAGATTCCAGGACCTTGCTGAAGGCAGAAGTAAGGCTGATGGGACGGTAGGGGGAGATGGCAGATGGCGGTTTACCAGGTTTAAGGAACATCAGGATATGGGAGGTTTTCCACAGGTCGGGGTAGTAACTGGTGGACAGGACTACATTGTAGAGCCTTGCCAGGGTGGAGAAGAAAGAGACAGGAGCTACACAAAGGTGACAGTAGGTGACACGATCATGACCAGAAGCAGTGTTGCGTTTCGTGTGGAGTGCAGCAATGAGATGCTGTGTAGTGATAGGGGCAATCGAGTTCCGTGTGTGCAATGTTGTCCAAATACTGGAAAACAGGTGCGAGGGAGGGACAGAGGTGTCAGTTCGATCGCGGACATCCGGGAGGAGTGAGTAATCGAACTGGGGATCATCGGGGATGGAAAAGACATCGGAGAGGTAGGAGGCAAAGTGATTGGCCTTACTAAGGGTGTCAGGGAATTGGTGATCATCATGGTGAAGAGGATAGTAGGGGGAGGGTTTAGTTCCGGTAAGGCGACAGAAGGCTGACCAGAACTTGGACGAGTTTATAGGTAGGGTAGCATTTAAACGGGTGCATGTCTGTCGCCAGTCCTGGCATTTCTTAGCCGTGAGCAAATTTCGAATGTGTCGCTGGAGTTGCCGGTGTGTCCGGGTCACGCATGTGGAGGAAGACATGGTAGAGACAGCGGGATTCACGGAGGAGGAGGACGGCCTGTGGGGGTAAGATAGGACGGTGGGGGTGGATGGCGACAGTAGGGATGTGGGCCTCCACGTCCTCAGACAAGGTCTGCTGGAGAAAGGAGGTGGCATGGGTTACATCGTCAGGGTGGTGGTAGGTGAAGGGGTGGCTATCGACCTGGGTGGAGAGGGTATCTCGGTAGGCATTCCAGTTGGCACGGGAATAGTCATGGAGGTACTTTGGGGGAGGGTCATTACGAGGGTCGGGGCTGGGGCGGCGACCGTCTGAAACGGTGAGGAGGACAGAGAGATGGTCACTACTAATAGGCTCCAGGACATCCACCGTTATGCGGCCAAGGAGGTTAGGCGAGGAAAGGATAACATCGGGAGTTGGATTCCGGATGGGTGCGCCGGGGGATGGGGATGAGTTCGCCTTGAAGGGAGGAGAGGAACCAATGCCACCGCCGTAACTGGGCGGCGGAACGACTATGGATGTTGAGGTCAGCAGCGATCATGTAGGAGGAGAAGGTACGGTCACGTGGGAGAGGAAGTCGAAGGGAATAGGGGCGTTAGGGCGGACATAGATGGCGGCGCAGGTGACAGTAAGGCCAGGGAAGAAGGGACTAAGGATCAGGTGTTCGGTGGGGTCGGGAAATAGAGGTTGGAGCTGAACTGGGATCTGACGCTGGTAACCAATGGCAACTCCACCACGCGCAATCTGGAGGGGATTATCGGAGCGGTGAAGGAGGTAGGGCAATGTGTGGACAGTGTGGTGGGGTTGGAGGAAGGTGTCATTGAGGATGAAGGCATCCACGCAGTGGGTGGCAAGGGTGTGCAGGAAGAGGTTCTTGTTGGCAGGAGGGGAGCAGATGTTGTTGAAAAGGATACAGTGCTGTCGTGCCATGAGAGGGATTTAGATGAGGGTGTCGAGATGGGAGAAGGTGAAATGGGCCTGGTTGTGGGAGTAGGTGGCATACATTTTGAGGTGGAAGACGGAACAGGTGGCGAGAGAGACCTGTTGGAGGCTGTGAGGGCGCTGGAAAGGGTGGACGTTTTGCAGGACAATGGTGAGGAACCTGATAATGTCCTCAGCGGTGGGGGGGGGGGCGAAGGGAATTGCCAGGAGGGGTGGGGGCATGCAGAGGACGGACAGGGACGGTGAGTTCAGGAGTGGTCGGAGGGGGTCGGGCTTTACACTTTTGGGAGTAGGTGGGATGGGGGAGATTGCAGGTATTACAGGAAGGAGGGGATTGAAGGTTAGGGCACTGCTGGAGGAAGTGTGCTTGCCTACAATGCGGGCAGGTGGGGGCCTCGCGGCATTCAGCTGTTGGGTGCGTGTTATAGTGCAGACACCTCTGGCAAGGCAGGGATTGAGGAGGGGAACAGGAGGGGTCGACCTTATAGCGCTGGTTGAAGAGGAGGGCACCCTCGTTCAGGAGACAGTCAATGGAGGGGGTGTTCTCGGAGAAAACCCGCATAAGGCGGGTGGGGCCAGCTGAGTTAAAAATGCGGCAGGCCGCCCGCACCTCCAGTGAGGGATGCGCCTGGAGCTCCGCCATCACCTTCTCCTCCGTGATATTCGGACTAAGCCGAGTGATCGCGGCAGTGAGGGTCGGTGGGCGAGGCGGGGGTTGTGGTTGGCGGGTAGGAGATGGAGAAGGAGCAGGGGTGAGGGAGGCATTGAGGTCAAACCTTGTGATGGGGAGGCGAGAGAGGATGTCAGTATGGAGGGTGGGGCTGGGGGAGGAGATGAGAACTGAATCCCGTCTGGGTGTGAGGAGTGAGATGGGGGCACCAGGGAAGTGTTGGCAGAGGAGGAGGGAGAGATTCTGGGTCTCGAGAAGGGAAGGATTGGGATTTGAGAGGAGGTATTACTTTAAATAGGGGAGGAGGAGGAGGAGGAGGAGGAGGAGGAGGAGGCAGAGGGAGCAGGGCCAGGTGGGGAGACATCCATGGTATCCTGGGGGGGGGGGGGAAGGAGGACGGGGTGGGGCCTTTTTGGGAGCGGAGGAGGCGGTGGTGCCACTAGGGCGTTTAACGGCGACAGAAGGGTGGGTGGTGACATGAGGGACGGGAGCTATAGGGAGGTGGCGGGAAGGGGCAGGTCCCAGCTTGGACGCAGCAGTCGGCGCCGGAGATGGTGACGGTGAAGGCGATGGCGACGGCGACGATGTTTGCGGTGATGGCGAAGGCGATGGGGAGAGTTGGGCATGGGCAGTGGCGCAATGGGCCACCACCCTAGCTGGAGCTGCAGTGACAGGCTGAGGGAGTGGGGGGAAGGGATCAGAGGTAGAGGAGCGGGAGGAAGAAGCTGGGGAGGGAGCGACAAAGAGCGGGGGTGAAGGGAGAGTGAGAAGAGGAGGGATGGAAAGAGGGGGGGGTGGCTGGGCACACCATGTAATGTTGGTGGTGGCGGCGGAGGGCGACGTGTACACAACGGCAGTGGTGGTAGTAGTGGCAGTGGTGGTGGGCGCTGACATGACAACAGGGATGAACAAAAAAGCACAGGACGAAAAGGAGAGGAAATAAACTGGGGGCGGACGAAGACGGACGAAGACCAGTCCCACGCTGCTGGCGCTGGCGCTGGCGACGGCTGGCAGGAACGCCGCAGCTGCTGCTGCTGCCGCGGACGGGGCCGAGGCCGCTGCTGCTGCTGCTGCTACTGATGGAGGGCTGGCTGGCTGACTGACTGGACCGCTGCTGTCGGCTGGACCGCTGCTGCTGGCCGGGACCGCTGCTGTTGGCTGGGACCGCTGCTGCTAGACGCACCGCTGCCGCCCCTGCTGCTGCTGCTGCTGCTGCTCGGCTGGCTGGCTGGCACCTGAAACCCTATCGCTTCGATAAAGGCACAATCGAAGGGCGGTATCCTTCCGGATTACTGCCGGAGATCGTGTTAGTGTTTTGCAACCATGACTTATTAAACTGAGAAGCGGCTGTTTGACTGTCAAGAGACCAGGTCGAAAATCAGTCGTAAGAAAAAAGGGAAAGCTGAATGGTGGAAGGAGTATACTAGATCTCTACTAGGAATACGAAGTTCAAGGCAATGCTATAGAAATCGAAGAGGATGTAGTTGAAGATAAGCTGGCAAATACGATGCTGCGAGAATAATTTGACGGAGCACTGAAAGCCCTAAGTCGAAACAAGGTCTCGGGAGTAGACAACATTCCGTCTGAACTACAGAAAGCCTTGAGAGAGTTAGCTATGACAAAAGTCTTCCATCTGGTGTGCAAGACGCATGTCGCAGGCGAAATATCTTCATATTTCAAGTAAAATATAATAATTCTAACTTTAAAAAAATCAGGGTCTAACAGATGAGAAAACTGCGGGATATTCACTAAAAGTAGTGAGATTATGATATAATTTTCTTATGGATAATATTTTGCAGAAAGGAGAAAGTTTTCAGGGAATTAAAACCCGGGTCATAACATGCTACTCACTCAAAGGTTAAACCTTTAAATGTAGCGACCGTTTTCAACTGTTCTTAATTTTCTTCATTTAATTCAGATTTTGAATATTTACTTTGTTATTTCAGAGGTACCTTGATGGGATCGTCACGTTAAATTGAAAGTTATTTATTACAAACATTAGAGCTAACACGAGGTGCTGTCAAGAGGGCGAAGAAGTGGACAGACGTTCAGAGAAAACAAGTGCTACAGGATTGTGGTCAGTGACGTGGGTAGGGTTTAGTAAATGTAATATTCTACACGAATAAATAAAATCTCAGCAGGTACATGTTTGTGCTGGGTGAAGCGTGTGAATGCTTGGCCTTATCCGTAGCAGTACATTCCGGCAGGCGTACTTTAACGGACAACCAATGCTGCCTATGACACAATGAATCTAAGTAGACATTACTAAAGTTTCCTTTAAACTGTGTTATAGATCTTAGTATTACCGTTTCGTGTACACAGAACAAAATTACATATCTTGTATTGTTGGAATGAGGAGACGTTTGTTAAATATGACCTTTACTTAACTTGGTTTGCTTACGTTTTGGAGACAAAACGCTGATCTATGTAAGAGAGGCGTTCAGTATGTAATATAACACATTTTTTTCTGGTAGCAGATTGATTTTATTCGGGATTTCAATACATTATATTATTCCTCATTCTTTTGGCAACAAAGCCTTATTTTTCAACACAATCTCTGTTCAGTGAGTCGGCCTTACGCCACTTTACTGGGAGGGCCTTTATGCCCGCGTCATACCGCTCTACTGGTTGAAGTCGGAATCGACGTCTTGCTGCAACAATAACTTCCCCATCATCCACGTACTTCTTCCCGTGGCGTGCATCCTTCATGGGCCCAAACAGATGGAGGCTGCGAGATCCGGGCTGTAGGGCGGATGAGGAGTAGCAGTCAAATGAAGTTGTATGAATTACTCTCGGGTGCACAGACTCATGTGAGACCTTGCACTGTCACAGAGACGGAGAAATTCGTTTGCATTTTTGTGGCGATGAACACGCTGAAGTTGTTTCTTCATTTTCCTGAGGCTAGCACAATACAGTTCAGAGCTGATCGTTGCACTTAGAGGGAGGAAATCAAACTGAATAACCTCTTCAGAATTCCAGAAGACAATCTTCATGACTTTATCGGCAGAGGGTGCAGCTTTTAACTTTTTCTTTGGAGGAGAGGTGGTGTTGCGTCACTCCATGGATTGCAGTTTCGTTTCCTGTTCGAAGTGCCCTATGTTTCATCACTCTGACGATGTTCAACAAAAAATTGTCACGATGAACGTCGTAACAAGCAATCAGTTCCATTCAGGTGGTCCTTCATTGCTCTGTGTGGCCTGTTAGGCGGTGAGGAACACATTGGGCACACGCGTTGGAGTACACCAACAGAGACGTCCAGCAGTGAGGTGTTCGTTTGTGATCCGTCGATCACCTCCAATGAGAGTGACTGCAAGTTCCATCATTGCAGGAGTCGAAGATGTGTGCGGCCGGCCTTTATGCTGGAGATCGGACAGGTTTGCGCAACCTTGCTGTGATGATGACAGACGTCTCGCCCAACGACTCACCGTACTTTTGTTCGCTGACAGGTCTAGATAGACAGTCTGCAAGCGCTTGAATATATACGATGCTCTGGTTTTCTGCCAAAAGAAACTCAATGACAGCTCTCCGCTTGGAAGCCACTCCCGTTACAGGCGCCATTTTGAAGGCTATGTAGAGCGTCGCTACTTACTGGAACTTCATGAAGCTATAGGGGCTGAAGCGGGAGTATTACGCGACGCCCCGCAACAAATTCCGTATTTTTTTCAACCGAAACTGCCCGAGAAGAAAAAAACGCCCCTCATACCATCATTTCATTGTAGGAAGTATCTACACATAGTTTTATGAAATCATCGAACATTAATCGTATTGCAGGTTAGGACAGGTAGAGAAATGTGGTGAAGGAACAGATGCTGTATGAGACGGACCACGTAACAAAAATAGTTTTCAGTTAAGGGTAACCGCAGTTAAGTAATCGATGTTTCAGAAATAAACCGTTCTCGGCTGTATATGAACTTCTACAGCAGGGTCAGCCAAACGCTGCGCAGTGTGCAGACGTGCGGAAGTGCTGCACATGTGCGCACGTGTGCGACAGCGACATCTGTTATTAGACATGTGTCCGAAATCAACGGCGGCAGCTCCACTTCCCTGCGTATGTGGTACAAGCAAGAGCGCAACATACTCAGTCTCGTTTACCCCTGGTGAACGTAACCTTAAGAGAGAAGTACTGAGAAATGGCAGGAACTGTGAAAAAGCAAAGGACGGGAGATCGATGTTCTCAGTCGTTTAAAAATGACTGGGAACTGCAATTCTTTTTTGTAGCCGTTGGCGAAAACTCAGTGTTTGCTGTGCCGCCGAATAATAGGCGGCCAGCGTAAATTTTCAGTTGAAAGACACTACAATACGTATCACAAAGACGAGTGTAGTGTACTCAACAGTGAAGAACGGCAAGCAAAATTAAATGTCCTTAAGAGAATGGATGAGAGACATCAAGTCGATTTTACTGTACGTCAAAATAACTGATACTTCTTGAACTCTTAGTTTCTTGTGTTACATTTATGTCTATTTTACTGTACGCTGTACAATGCACTGTTTTCAATTTTCCAGAATGACAACCACACTAAATCTTCACTGCGAGCAAGTTTTAAAATTGCATTAAGAATTGCACAATCTGGAAAACCCTTTTCCGAAAGGGAGTTTGTGAAAGGGTGTCTGAGTGATACTCCAGAACTTGTGTGTCCCACGAACGTTAGCAGGTTTCAAGAAATCAGTCCATCCAAACAAACAGCGACAAGACGTATCAGTGCTATGGCCGGCGATGTGCGCAGGCAGTTAATAAATAAGGCTAAAGACTTTGTTGCTTTCTCTCGATGAAGCAACAGATCTTACAGATACAGCCCAGGTTGTGATATACATACGAGGTGTCGATAACGCACTTTGTGTAACAGAGGACTTAGTACCTTTGAAAGGGACTACTACAGGTCGGACTTACTCCAAGCTGTCGAGCAAGCGACTGATGGTGTCGGTGTGGACTGGAATCGGTTAATCTCAGTGACCACAGATGGAGCACCATCAATGTAAGGCCATCAGAGAGGACTCGTAGCACGGATGCGCAAAACGCTAGGGCGCACAGACGAGACGTTGTATGGAATTCACTGCATTCTGCATCGAGAGGCGCTTTGTGCAACATCAGTAACGTTAGCAAACGTCATGCAAATTGTTGTGCGTACTGTAAACTATCTGAAGACACATGGGCTTACGCATCGCCAGTTTTGGCCGTACTTGGAGGAATTAGGAGCGGAGTGCGGCGACATATCTTACTATACCGAAGTACGCTGGCTCAGTCGAGGTAAAATGCTGAAAATATTTTTTGATTTACCTTTGGTCATAGTAACATTCTTACATGAGAAGGGAAAAAGTGAACCTCTGTTGGAAGACCCTTGTTGGCTATCAGACCTTGCATTTCTCGTGGACATTACGTCTCACATGAACAGCCTGAACGTCAGTTTGCAAGGTGAAAATAATTTAATTTCTGACATGTTGGAAAAAGTAAATGCCTTTGAAAGGAAGCTTCCGCTTTGGGAGAGCCAGCTATTGACAGAAAACACTGCACATTTCCCGACTCTTGGACTGGTCCATGAAAGTGCTAGATTTCAAGAATACGTGTCAATAATTGTAAAAATTAAGGAACAATTTCGAGCACGATTTGCAGATGTTACGAGTTTGTCTTCTGTGATTCACCTCTTTCCTCGACCGTTCTCGTCGTCAGTTGAAGATGCTCCGAATGATCTACAGGTGGAACTGATCGAACTACAGTGCAATACAAGACTGAAGGACAAGTTCTTTGCAGTGCGAAGTACAAAAGAATTCTAGGAAAATTTTTCACAACAAGAATTTCCACGCCTGCACCGAGAAGCCGCGAGAGTTATGTCCATGTTCGGGTCGACATACGTTTGTGAAAGATTTTTGCCGGTGATGAAAATGAATAAATCAAGGTTTCGATCAAGCATAAGTGATGAAAATCTTCGCAACTGCTTGCGTTTGTCAATGAGCCGTGCTTTTGCGCCCGATATTAACTCTATCATTTCTCATAACCAGTGATAAACGTGTTTGGATTTATTCCTTTCATAATTAAGAATTATTGTTTACTAACTGTGCATTATTGCCTCATTCTGCACCATGTTACATTATTATCAGGAAAATTGGTCATTAAACTGATTGTTCCAATGTATACTTACATTTAGGGCTTTTTTTTTAGTGTATGAATTACTACGCTCAGCTGAAGTCGATAAAATACAACATTCATCTAATTGTCGGTTATTATGCAGATTTCAGACGGGACTGATGAAAGATATAGCAATAATGATATTGAAATGACAGGTGATCATCGAGAGGTCTGCGGTTATCGTTCTGTTCAGAGGTCAGTGGGACAGGAATTATGTGGGTGTAGCTGAAGGCACCGAGAATTAGTTATAGGAAACCTTGCATTAGTTTAATGTTATTTGAAATCATGAATAAGGTTCGTTGGAAGTCGCTAACTGCTCTCTTTCTGAAATACTAGACCAAAAACATTACGCGTATTTACGTGCCGTCAGTCAAGCTCCCTTAATAAAAACCCACGGTTGTTAACTGTATTACTTGTCTTACTGGGTTAAGCTGTTAACATAAAAGGAGACGTCTTAATGAGTAGACTGTGACAGTATTTTAAATGTTTAATACGCGAAATACCTTCCCATGGTTGTCTTGCAAGCTGTGGAAAGATCACTAGAATGCGCAGGTACAGAGTATCCCAGCAAGTGGATAAAGTGACATCTGTGCGTAGAAACATGCACTACATGAACGCTGACGGCTGCGGCGTGCACGCTGTGACCCGGAAGTTGCACATGTGCAGGAGCACCGCACGCGTGCAGAATTTCTGGCCAGCCCTGTTCTACAGCAACACGATCAGTTTCGAGATGTGAAATCACATCTTCAAGTGTACATAATTCAGTAAAACGTTTAAGCCAGTATCAGGACAGATGTTATCTGAGACCACGACCTCTCGGAGAGGCCGCGCGGTTTGAGGCGTCATGCCACGGACTGCGCAGCCCCTCCCGCCGGAGGGTCGAGTCCTTCCTCGGCATGGGTGTGTGTGTTGTTCTTAGCATAAGTTAGTTTAAGTTGTGTTTAAGTCTAGGGACCGATGACCTAAGGAGTTTGGTCCCTTAGGAAATCACACACATTTGAACATTTTTGAGACCACGAAACCGGTCGTGCTCCTGTAAACGTTCATATATATCTGTAAGCGGTTTATTACAGAAACTTGGACACGTAGTAAAATTCGCTGGCACGCGGTTTCTAGCCGTGGAGAAAAGCTTCCACGTTCGCTGGTTCAGGGAAGCATTTGATATTGACAAACATGACAATAATTTCAACATAAAAGTTGGAAGCCTCAAGGTAGAAGAGCCCTCCCAAGGGCGTAGCCACAGAAGGGAATGCAAAATGCACGCTGCTTCTGCAGTGTCACTTCACCTCGCTGCAGCAAATATGCTAGTTGAGAGAAGCCTTCCGATTTCTGTCGACTGAGGAGTGCGGCAAAACGCAACAGTGGAGGAAGCAAAAAACACAGGTGTGGGTGCGTACGTTACTTGCCCCTCTAGCCAGTACTTGTGCTGTTCAAGTTACGATTCGTCGATCTGCTGTGCAAATAAAAAAGAATTGCAGAATAGCTTCCTGTGGCTGATGATATTACAGGAGTTTCTGGTCGTTCTGCATATAGACAGGTATGTGATGTTAACCTTGTAAACCCATTTTCAGCAAATTAGAGAAAATGTACTTCAGGTCGAGTACGGTTCAAAGCAGACTGTCAGATTTAACTATGCTGCCGACAGAATACGATACACTTGCTAAACTGGAATTCAGTGTAGGATGGGAAAAATTGGCCGGCTAAAACCGAGAGCGATTTAGTTGTGAATTACCGAGTTTTACTTTTTACTAATTACCGAGTAAAGAAAACGAATTATGAGCTAGCCATAGCAGTAGCGCAAAAATTTTTCTTTTCTTCTTTAAAGAAAAGAACAATTTTTTATTCGCAAAATATAAATTGGTTTGCAATATTACGTTATTATAGAAAATAGAAAAGCGATCAGTGCTAGTCTAATGACAATGTCGACAAAAACGAGCAACAACCAATGGCATAAGGTGTTGTACAGCATTGCTAAGACAGTGATGTCCCCGTCGCCATGTGTCGTGGCTTCAGGACGCGTGTACGAGCAGTGTCCAGGACCACCCGGTCTACACTGTAGTTTCTTGTCGTCGTCACCGGACATCTGTTGTACGGCAGGATGGTACCAACCTCAGAAAGTAAATATTGTTATGAAATGACATCACAACGAAGTATAATGCGCCATTTGCTTTAAAAGATTAAAGATTTGTCTGCCACTTCTGCGAAATAATGAAAGAGGAAAGAAGTCATGGCAACGGCAATAAATTATAAACTTACCAGCAATTCATTCATAGTGTACAATAAAAATACAAAGTAAACTGATCTGCTGTCTGCGTCTGCATAATTTGCCTATATCATCTTGTAGCCCTAGAAAACGGACAAATTAACACGGCAATTTTCACTCTCCAGCACTGTTCGTAATGCCTAAATAGTGCATGATGCCCCGTTACATGATTTCTGAGCAGAGTTTAAAAATTAGAATCAGTAGGAAATACAGGTGATTTTTTTTGTAGTTTGCAACCACTTACCAATTTTCAAGATAAGTAGAGAAAAGTGGCGGTTTAAGTTTTATTTTATTTTCCAATCTAATATTTTAATTGTATGTATCTTGAAACTGAGACAGTCAAAATTTTTCAATCTTTGTTCGATTTGTACTTTTGTTACTTGAAATAATAGGAACAAAAAACCGAAAATCGATTATATCAGAAAGCGATTATTGTAAGAGGTCTTAACAGCCAGCTTAAAGTGGCATGGAAAAGAAAACTTCTGTGACGTAAGGAACTACGCTGATAGCAAGGAAACGGAAAGTAGCCTTATAATAAAAACACAATTCCTGGAAAGGGGTATTTTTCTCAAGTCAAAATTATAGTCGTTTTTATTTCATTTCTTACTAAGAGTTGTCAAACAGCAAATGAAATGTGTTCTTTATTACACATCATACTAAATCCAGTGTACAGTAGCTGCTAAAGTAGGGCATGAATTTTGCTTTACATTAATTTTTTTAGGACGTTCGTTGAATTTGTGATTTATTTACCACAGTGATACGTTTTATTGGCTCTGTGCAGTATTTTTCATCAACACTATTTAAGTAAAACATTCATTAAATGTAGAAACATTTATTAAATTTTACGAAACTGGAGAAATCCTGAAAAAATTGCAGTATGGTAGTTTTATGATGGTGGGTTGTGGGAGAGGGGCGCAGTTTTAGCAATTCTGCCAGGAGCGCGGCACCACATGAAGTGAAGTGAGGGAAGTCTCCATGTATCTCGGAGTGAACCAAAGCGATGTCATTCGGACATGGAGGAGATACAGGGAGACAGGAACTGCCGATGATATGCCGATTATGGCTCGGAAGAACCGTGACAGCAACGACAGCATGTTGAATAAATGCTTTTCGTGCAGCCACAGGACGTCGATTTACGACTCAAACTGTGCGCAAGAGGCTGCATGATGCGCAACTTCACTCCCGACGTCCTTGGCGAGGTCCATCTTTGCCACCACGACACCATGCAGCGTGGTATTGATGGGCCCAACAACACGGCGAATGGACTGCTCAGGATTGGCATAATTCTCTTCACTGATGAGTGTCGCATATGCCTTCAACCAGACAATAGTCGGAGACGCGTTTAACGGCAATCCGGTCAGGCTGAAAGGCCTTAGTCACACTGTCCAGCGAGTGCAGCAAGGTGCAGGTACCCTACTGTTTTGGAGTGGAATTATGTGGGGCCGACGTACGCCGCTGGTGGTCACGGGAGTCGCCGTAAGGGCTGTACGATACGTGAATGATATCCTCCGACCGATAGTGCAACCTTATCAGCAGCATATTGGCGAGGCAATCGTCTTCATGGACGACAATTCGCGCCCCCATCGTGCACATCTTGTGGATGTCTTCCTTCAGGATAACGACATTGCTCGACTAGAGTGGCCAACGTGTTCTCTAGACATGAACCCTATCAAACATGCCCGGGCTGTTTATGGACGACGTGACCCAGCAACGACTCTGAGGGATCTACGCCGAATCGCCATTGAGGAGTGGGACAGTCTGGACCAATCACTATTGGTCCAGACTTGAGGATAGTATGCCCTGACGAACACAGGCATGCATCAATGCAAGGGGACGTGCAACTGGGTATTAGAGGAACCGGTGCAAGCAATCTAGACCACCACCTCTGAAGGTTTCGCTGCATGGTGGTACAACATGCAATGTGTGGTTTTGAGCAATAAAAAGGGCAGAAATAATGTTTATGTTGATCTCATTCCAGTTTTCTGTACAGGTTTCGGAACTCTCGGAACCGAGGGGATGCAAAACTTTTTTTAATGTGTGTATTTCTGTACGATTCTTACAGAAGAGATTACAAGCTGACGAGAGGAATAATTATTAGCTGTGTGCTATAAAGGTGCGAATGTTGGCAGACACAATGGTGCCAGTGCACGCACTGGCCGCGACACGTGTGAGCTGGCGCGGCTGCGGCGTCCCATTACCGGCGCCAGCTGCGGCTGACAGCGAGTGCGACGCGCGGCCGCCGCGTCACAGCGCCACGCCAAGGCGTGAAGCCGGACAGGCAGCAGACGGCGAAACGTCACGTCGAGCGTCTGCTGAAACAAGGGCAGCACTGTCTCGTGCACTGTGCGACACAGTTTTGTCCGAAGTTCGCCTTCGTAACCTAGCAGCTTTACTGCGAAGCGTCTCAATTAGATGTTTTCGAAAAATAATTTCAACTTATGCTACATGGTGATAAGTACCCATAACCCTCGTGTAATTGACCACTAGATGTCACTAGAGGAGGATCCGCCTGTATAAAAGGATATTGGGAGTACTGTGTTGTCAGGACAGCAGGAGTAACAGTTAAATGAGTCAGTGTTGGGAAAGTTCTGCGACTTTGAAAATGGACTAGTAATTGGATGTCACCTAAGCAACAGTCCACCCCGATAGCTGACTGGTCAGCGTGACGGATTGCCGTCCTACGGGCCCGGGTTCGATTCCCGGCTGCGTTGGGGATTTTCCCCGCTCAGGAACTGGGTGTTGTGTTGTGTTCATCATCATTTCATCCCCATCCGGCGGGCAGGTCGCCCAATGTGGCGCCGAATGTAATAAGACCTGCACCAAGGCGACCGGACCTGCCCCGTTAGCGGCCTCCCAGCCAATGACGCCAAATGCTCATTTCCATTTACCTAAGTAACAAAATAACCGCAACATTTAAACTCTTCTAAACCTGCCCGAGTCGAGTGAGATTGACGTGAATGCGAAAAGAAAAAAGGAGGTAGAAGAACAGGTTAACCAACACCAGTCAGACTCATGAACTGACGGACAAGGACCGTCGAGCACTGAGCAGGGTAGGTATAAAAGCTCGCATGGAATTAGCTGAAGGAATCACTCGTTATTCCCAAGATTGTACCAGTAGACTAGCTAGGATAATGATTGTGCATATGAAGATAAAAATAATAGGATGCAATGGTCGAGGAGCTCCGTATAAACCACAGAGGTCTAGAGACAGTGCCAAGCACAGTTCAAACTGTCATAAAAGCGGAAGGGGGGGGGGCATTTCCCACACTAACATCCACGTGTATTCAATACGTGACAATGATGGTCAGTGACATGCCCACTCTGCAATTAAAATAGAAGTTTTACTAGCTGCAACACAGTCGCGAATTGATGAGTGATTCGAATATAGAATAAAATTCCTTTACTTTATGTCTATGGTCACAAATTTTTTGTCATCAGACTACCGGTTTCGGTATATAATGACCATCTTCAGATATGTTTTATAAAAACATGTCCTGATATACTGGAGCAAAGCAGTAGTGCTGCTGACAAGATGACTCCTGTATATACCATTATTTACACACATCTGACGATGCTGGCTCTGATTTTGTGTTTAGCACCTGACGATGTCACAATGGCTCCAGTATATTAGGACATGATTTTATAAAACAGACCTGAAGATGGTCATTATAGACCGAAACCGGTAGTCTGATGACAAAAAATTTGTGACCGTAAAGTAAAGAAAATTTTATAACATTTAAGTATCTGGCACAGGGTCCGCGGAGCACTATGACACTATTTCTCTAACGTCCTACTCTCTAACAGCTGGTGGGGAAAAAGAAAATTTAAATCTTTCCGTACGAACTCAGATTTCTATTATTCTAATTACGAGGATCAGTTCTCCCTACGTAGGTGAGCGTCAACATAATATTTTCATGAAATTTCAGTCACTAACTATCTCCTCTCGTCGCAATGAAAACGCCTTTGCTTTAATCATTGCCACCTCATCTGACGTATCATATCCGTGACACTCTCTCTCTTGTTTCTTTGAATTTTTCGGCGTCGTTCGTCGATCTTCTCTGTTCAGGATTCCTTAATACGCATTAATACTCCAGAAGAAAACGGACAAGGTTAGTGTAGGTGGTCTGTCACGTAAACCTGTCACATCTTTCACGTGTTCTGCCGTTAAAACGCGACCTTTGGTTTGCCTTCACCAGAATATTTTCTATTTGATCGTTGCAAGTTAAATTGTTCGTAATTGTTATCCTAGTTGAGTGACAGACTTTAGATTTGTGTGACTTATCATGCAACCGAAATTTCACATGTTCTTTTAAGTACTCATGTGTATGACCTCACTCTTCATTGTTTAGAGTTAATTGTCACTTTTCACACCATGCAGATATATTGTCTAAATAGTTATGAAATCTGTTTGGGTCATCTGATGATTTTGTAAGACGGTAAAAGACACTCATCAGCTGAAAACAGCCTAACAGAGCTACTCAGATTGTCTCCTAATTTGTTTGTATAGATTAGGAACAGCAGAGGGTCCATAACGCTTCCTTGGAGTTCTACAGATGTCTCTTCCCTATTACTCGATGACTTTCCGTCAGTTACTACTATCTGTGACGGTTATTACAGGAAGTCGCGAATCCAGTCGCACATCTAAGATGATGCTCCGTAGGAACCGTTTCTAAATGACCGTATCAAAATCCTTGTGGAAACCAATAAATACGGAAACCGTAACGTTAGTTTCTTTTAGTATTTTAGCATTTTTATAACAACATACGACAGGACACCCTCTAACATTTTTGTGAGTTTAATGTAATGTTTTGCGAAATATCACATTCTGTGATATTATATGATAGTATTCCAGTACTACATTGGAACATAACGACCGATCTCGATAACATTAACTAAACGAAAATTTGTGAGTAAATTCTGCAAGTAATTAATTACGAGGGCAAGTGAAAAGGTATATGCCTGTCAGAGAGGCTGTGCTGATATCAAAGGCGTCTTCTCTTACTCTGGAACATGTTGCGCAAGTATAGTGTAAATCTGACGCATGAAATATTTAATTGAGTTAGTAGTCGTGTGTGTTTTGTTCAAATGGAAGAAATCGACCTCCGTGCCGTCACCAAATTGTTTGTTCTAGTTGTTTCACCTTCGACGTAAGTGTCCCTCCCTCATTTTCAACAGTTAATAGTCGACTGAATCCAAACGTGGCCAGCCGTACTTTTGAAGGCTGTGTTCGTGAAAGTCGTCCAAAAACTGCGGCCTCAGAGGATAATGACGAGAAAGTGAACAACATGGCATCGTGTGACAGGAGATGAAATATCTATGTTATAAAAAGCGCCTTAAGTATATTGGAAGAAAGGAAAAAGTAAATTGTCCCTTGAGGTGCGCCCATTAGAAAAATTTGGGTTCCGTATTTTCTGATGGGAGGGACTGCAGACCAAGAAAAGGGAAAGTTAGTATCATCTGCAGGACAGGTTATGGTCCAGTACGTTTTGGGATGGTCTTCTCGGAACTCCTGTTATTGATTACATTCCAAAGAGTTAATAATACTGTCGAACACGACACAGAACGAAAAAAATCTCAAGAACGGAGTGAGGTGGCAAAAAATGTTTCGTTTTTATTTATATTTTTTTTAGTTTAGATGGGCGAAGCAATTTCTCAAAAAGGTGATTAGACAGTGATTAGGCAGCTCGAAAGTGAGGAACTTCAACTGAGATTTGTTGCTACATTAACCACACTGTTTTCTTACTTATATTTATTTTTGCATATAAATATAAATGTACGTGGAAATTTATATGAGTACAGTTAAATGACTTACATCGAGACAAGTGAGTGTTTTACAGGACTACGTAAAATGCGCTCTAAGAGTCGATTCAATAACAAAATGCGTTGACATAAAAGCAATGATGAACATAACGCTTTTGAACAAAAAACAAAATACGTTCTTTCACTGCCTGTTTGAGTAATTTTTAGTTTGCTATATCTTTACGCGGCCACAGAGGGTCGCATTATAACTGGAGTTCAACCCCTCTTCCGGTTACCCTGAATTTGGTTCCCTGTGCTTTCTATAAATAGATTAAGTCGAATTTAAAAAGACACAACTGATTTTCTTTTTCGTTATCCACACTTGTCCCAGGCCTCTGATGCTGTCATAGTCGAACAAGCGTTAAACCCTAACTTAATTTTATGTATAACCGATTAACTTATTATGTTAAGTACATGTGATGCATCTGCAAAATAATGAAGGATAGAAACGAATGCAAGGTATTATTAAACAAATCCAAATATTAACTCCCTGTTGATCCATCACGGACAGGGGACATCAGCTGGGCAAGTAATTATTAATATTAATAAAATTCGTCACCAGCCGTGTTACTGAGATTTTATTATATTTTATTTTGAATACCAGTTTCGGCATTCCACTACGCCATCTTTAAACCCCATATGCCTCTTTTAAAATAAACGATATTGTCATACAGTGCCATATATTCCTGGATGGCGTGAATTCAAACCGTTTCAAAAACGCTTCATTCGAAGCAAAACTATTAAGTCTTCGAATGAAATCCGTCCAGGCGATAGCAGCGTCACCTGGCGAGGAATGACTCCTAGTCAGACACACACACCGTGCATGTAGTATCAGTGAACGTGCTGTCCGTGTATAGAATGGGGAAGGCGCGTGGTCTGTTTGAGTTTTACCGGGATCAGGTTGCGATGGCTCAGATGCTCGGCACGAGCATTTCGGAAGCTGCCGACTTGTCAGGAGTGTCTTCAACAAGTGGCGAAACCAAGGTGAAACTACGTCCAGACGACGTGGGGTTGAGCGGTCACCCTTCATTGCAAATGTTAGATGTCATAGGTTGGGCAGACCAGTAAAACACGACAGGCGGCGAACAGTGGTGGAACTGACATCAGACTTTAATGCTGGGCAGAGTACAAGTGTGTCGGAACACACAGTGCACCGAACACTCCTAACGATCGACTTCAGCAGCCGACGCATGTGCCGATGTTAACACCATGATTTCGGCAACTACGACTGAATTGGGCACGCGATCATCGGCACTGGACGTTGGCTCAGTGGCAGGGCAATGCATAGTCTGATGATTTCGGATACCTTCTTTATCAAGCCCATGGGAAAGCGCGAATCCGCCGACTTCCAGGGGAATAGCCCCTTGACACCTATACTGCGGGATGGAAACAAGCTGGCAACTGCTGCACTATGCTCTGGGAAACATTCACGTGGACATCCATGTGTCCAGTGGAGCTCGTGCAAAGCATCATGATGGGCACGGAGTATCGTATTGCAGACCACGTACGTCCATTCATGACGATCATGTTTCCCGGCGGCAGTGGCATTTTTCAACAAGATAATGCGCCATGTCACAAGGCCAGGAGCGTGATGGAGTGGTTCGAGGAACACAGTGGCGAGTTACAGTTGATATGTTGGCCTCTCAACTAACCAAATATGAACCCAATCAAATACATCTGGGATATGCCTGAGATTGGTGTCAGAGGCCATCGCACACCTCCCCGGAATGTACGGGAATTAGGTGCCTTGGCTGTGCAGACAGGGTACCAACTCCCTCCGGCGACCTACCAACGCCCCATTGCTTCCATGCCATGGTGCGTCGCTGCGGTTGTCCATGCCAAAGGTGGACATACCTGCTATAATAAGTAGTCATAATTTTCTGGCTGATCAGTGTAAATAAAAACTGAAGAGTAATTCCCTTGCAACGTTGCTCGATGTCTTCCTTCATGAACTTGCGAAGTATCTCGTATCAATCAAGGAACTTGATTTCTTCAAATCTTGCTAACTCCAAATAAAGGGTGCCTCAAAAGCTGTGATACAGCTTCAATGTGGTATACCATCCAAGCTAATTAAGATATGGAGATCATGTTTGGCTTATGTGACAAACTCACGAAGTTCTGTTTGTGCATATTCCACATTGTTGTGAGTGTAGCATAATGATAACGGCTCAAGAAAAGGCTTCCTAACACGGTATATGAAGCACCCTTCCTCGCGGACGTCGATAATACACGAATTGTATGCGTTCATGTTAATCATCATACTGGACGATCTGAAACAAGTGAAGTCAATACAGAAAGGATGCAATTGGCTTTTCAACGTTCACCGCAGAAGTCTGTAGAGGGAGCGCCGCAGCAGCTGCAAATCCCTAGGGTGACTGTGGGTCGTTCGGAAGCGTTTACAAATGTATCGATACCAACTGCAACTGTTGCACGCATTGCATATGAAAAAAACCACGACGTACGAAATTTGATATCGACGTCATTTACCGTTCACAGGGAGATGCAAATTTTGTAAACAACGCAGCATTTTATGACGAAGTAACATTACGCTGGTGTGGTAAGGTAAACAAACACAGTGTTTGCATCCGGGCACAACCAAGGTGCATTCTGTGACGGAAGACGTAGGTGGCAGCCCGAAACTGGATTTTTAGTGTTCATCGATCGTTAACTGCATAATGGGACCATTTATGTTTCTCAGAAAATAAGTTAATTCTAACAGTTACCTTGATATGCTGCAGCTGTATGCATTACCACAACTGGCTGGCTGCAATTTCAGTCGTTTTCTAACAACATGATGCACTGCCTCATTGGGCTTAGACTGTTCAAGACTCTCTATAAGTGTTTCCAGATCACTGGATTTGTATGGTTGATCCAGTTACCTGGCCTCCTAGGTCTCCTGATATTACACCGATGGATTTCGTTCCATGGGTGTATGTCAAGCACAGAGCCTACAAAATTGTCAACCACATCAATGATTTAAAGAACTAAATCGTTGCTGTCATTGCCACAGCTGAAGTGGATTTGTTGCAACATCTATGGACAGAGCTTGAATACAGACTGGATATTGTTCCTGATAACAAGGGCGCACATGTTGAAATTGACTGAATGGCATAAAAATGTTGTGAGACAGTGTGTCACATAAACCAATTATAGTGTGAATATCTTAATTAGTTTGTACGCTATTACACAGTAAAGTTGTACCGTCGCTTTTGAGACACCCTGTATATTACTATAATTCCAAAAGTTGTTAATATTGAGCTGTGCTCATGATGAGAATTGTTTGGTCTTGGTCCTACTGTCTTTAGTTATATGTGCAGACTCTTCGTTCAATTCATATAAAAATACCTGCTGTGGAAGAGACACAATACCAAAAGTTTCGATCATAGATGAAAATATTTTGCATTCTACAGTCTGTAGTAGTTCGCAACCTGTATTTCGCTCTTATTGCCTTTCGTTAGTACATACGTACGGCTCTGTTTATGCAGTACAGTTTGCGGGAGTTTTGTATTTGCATTGATAGTTTAATAAACAGTGGATAAGCTGTGAACAACAGATAACAATATGAACGGAATTTCTGTATAATTTTAAGCAACAATAATAATAACAACAGTACCAAATAACAGCCATTGAGCTACTTCTGTGTCTGTAAAAAAAATGCACATCGCCTGCTGTGTTCGTTTTCTGCGAGATAGGTCTGTGATGCACGTTGCCTGTGTTGTAGGCGGCGTCGAAATCAATCTCTCTGCAATAGTCGCATGCTGACTGAGCAGGAGTTGCAAACGGTGCTGCAGAACAGCTGTGTCACTAGCCGTAGAAGTATTATAGAGCTATTGACAAGAGAATTTCGTAGTGTTAAAGTACAGGGTGTAACAAAACTACTTATACAATATTTTAAAGTGTTTAGAGGAGATGAAAGGAAACATTTATTTTATACGGCAAAAGTCAGAGGTGCATCGTTTTCGAGCCAGAGGTCCATAAACGTTTAGTGGCTACTGATGTTCAGAGACAGTGTTCAAACCGTCGTGAGATGATTGTTGTGTTAGAGAGGTTAGTGTCCTCTTAAGGCTGCTTTTGTGAAGTGAGGACAAAGTGATTTGTGTACGACAGGCCGATAGACATTTCAGAAGTATCTTATGGAAATTACCGATGTCACTCTTCATATTGTCACAAGACTAATGAGCAAGATGTGTCCCCCTGCTCGCTGTATTTGTTTTTCTTTTAATGATAACGGGAGGTGGTGGGACAGTCTAGTCATTAGGAGAGAGAGAGAGAGAGAAAAAACAACGGGAAAATGAAGATTAAGGTGTAAAAATGCGAAATTGATTCTCATCCTGTGACTATATATCGACGTCAGCCTTTTGGAACACATGAGAATTTGTGCCGAACCGGGACTTGAACCCGAATTTCCAGCTTATCGAGAGTGGTCGCCATATCCATTTCGGCGGTTTCAGCACGCCTCCGGGACCGATCTAAACCTCCATATATCACGTAGTCACAATCCTTCCGTTTGTACAATTCGTGATTCGCTCACAAGGAGACAAATGTTATGTCGTCATCGGGGCATGGGTACATCATTGATGGTTACAGTGTGTCTATACAGTGTCTGCGTCTTGACAATAGTGTCCTTCAGACACACGTACGTTTCCGAAGGAACAGACTGTCACAGCTGCCGTAAATATTGCGAAATAGAATCGCATCTGCGACTACTCACAGACGTCACGTGAGGTTTAAGGTCGCGTTGATATACGGACTGAAAAAAGAATGGGGAAGGAAATCAGCCGTGCCCTTTCGACGGAACCGTCCCCGCGATCGCATTAAGCGGGTTACGGAATAACGGAAACCCGAAACGAGAGAACTGAGGCTTGAAGCGCCAACCCCCGGAGCACAAGTACACAGCCCCACCTCACCCCGTAGAAGAGCGAAGGCGATAATGGGCCACTTGCTCCGCACTTGGATTACATGTGCGGGCACGTTCTGCAACACTGTGTCACATCAGGACATCTCGTCGTTGTAGAAAACAAACTACTACTATGTCGCATAAATGGTTAGTGTAGATAATGGCTCATATAAGCATCCACCACACTTCTACAATGCCCAGTTTTTATCACTTCTTCATTCATCAGCCTTTATTCACTCTATATTGCATTTACGACGATTCGAGAAGTTATGCTTTTGGCAGTTTTCATTTCGGAGCAGCAGCCTGAAAACCAGATCATTTAGAACCCGGTATGTGCTGGGGAATGTCAACGTTTAACACTATCGTTGTTACTATTCGTAGTATTTTCGCAATCTGCTGAACAATGTTAAAAATGTTCTACTAGCGGGCATTAGACGAACACTTACGTAATTGCCAACATAAAAGAAATTCTCCAACAGCCGTGTACTGTGCGATATTATTTTATTTTTAAGGCTACCAGTTTCAGCTTTCCACTATGCCATCATCAGGTCCCCGTACGCCGAAACTGGTAGCCTTCACAGTAAAATAAAGTAACATCGCAGAATACTAGGTGTTGGAGAATTTCATTGATATTGACAATTACTTAACGAGTCGATGTCTATTGTCCATGATGTATCGAAAGAGAGCACTTACGAATGCCAACTTTTCGCTACTCAATTCACCAAGGTCGGCCGGTGTGGCCGAGTGGTTCTAGGTGCTTCAGTCTGGAACCGCGCGACCGCTACGGTTGCAGGTTCGAATCCTGCCTCGGGCATGGAGGTGTGTGATGTCCTTAGGTTAGTTAGGTTTAAGTAGTTCTAAGTTCTAGGGGACTGATGACCTCAGATGTTACGTCCCATAGTGCTCAGTGCCATTTGTTCAGTTCACCAGTCTGGTCACTGGCGTCTGATATCACCTGTAGGAGTCTAAATAATGCGTAGAAGGATCTAGTTACTCGCTGACCTGTAAATAGTGAGCGGTGATTGTATTCAGAGCTAGGATGACTGTGTTCACTGAACGCAATCCGTCGTGACACAATAAATATTAAAACTACAGTTGACATGGTTTTTATTAATCACTGACGTTAGTGTCGATCAAGAGTAATTACGCAGTAGATGCGATGCACCCGAGGTCTACAGATAGCTTCTTCGTGTAGTAATTGAAACGTCCTCGGTCCCGTGTTTGAAACCCACCACTACTTAGAGTTTGATTATAATCAGCCTTGATGGCCGAATGCTTCCGGCGTATGAAGTGGCCCCTCATTTTGCCAACGACCGTATCAAAGATGGCGGAGGAGTGGACAGTGGTTCAGGGCAGCCTCTTGTCCTTGGGGTCGGAAACTGCCCCTAAAGGTAGAACGATGAACAACGATCAACGGCATGAGTATGCAGAAGGCGATGGAAACCACTGCATTAAAGACACATAGCATGTATCCATAGAATATGTGGCCTGCAAGTGAAAATGTGTCATGAAGATCCCTCCATTGCCAAAAGATTCTGGAATAGTCCCCCGTTCTGGTCTTCGGGAGGGGACTGCAGAGGTGAAGGTGAATATGAAAAAAAGATTGAATAACCAACGAAAGGATAATGTTCTACGAATCGGGGCGTAGAATGTCAGAAGCTTGAACGTGGCAGGGAAGCTAAAAATCTGAAAAGGGAAATATAAAGGCTCAATCTAGATATAGTAGCGGTCAGTGAAATATAGGAAGAAGATAGGGATTTCTGGTTAGATGAATATAGGGTAATATCAAGAGCAGCAGAAAATGATGTAACGGGAGTAGGGTCGTTATGAACAGAAAGATAGGGCAGAGATGAGTTACTGTGAACAGTTCAGTGATAGAGTTGTTCTTATCAGAATCGACAGCAAACCAACACCGACGACCGGAGTTCAAATATACATACCGACGTCGCAAGCTGAAGATGAAGAGACAGAGAAAGTATATGAGGGTAATGAAAGAGTAATACAGTACGGGGAGACGAAAATCTAATCTTTTGAATGTTGGGCTCCATAAGCTCCCCTTTCTGTGCAACGACCGTGGAATATAAAATTATAAAGAATGTAGCAACCAGTTGCGGAAACATAATTTATTTATCCTGTTGCAAATCGATTTCGAGTGATATCAGTAATCATCGGTTCATTTTCTAATGATCATGATGATGATATAAATCTGCCAAAGACAGTACTTCTACTTATGGCATGTATCGGTTAGAAAAATGCACTGATAGTGACTGATATCACTCGAAATCGATTTGCAACAAGATAAAATTATGTTTCCGCGACTGGTTGCTACATTCTTTATAATTTAATTTGAAAATCTAATCGTCATGGGGAACTAGAATGCAGTTGTAGGGGAAAGAGTAGAAGAAACAGTTACAGGAGATTATGGGCTTGGGACACGAAATTAGAGAGGAGAAAGTCTAGCTGAGTTTTGCTGTAAATTTCAGCTCTTAATAGCGAATAGTCTGTTTAAGAATCACAAGATTGGGGGGTATACGTGGAAAAGTTGGTATGATACGGGAAGGTTTCAGTTAAATTAATTCATGGTCAGACATAGATTCCGAAATCACATACCAGATCGTAAAGCGTATCCAGAAGCAGATATAGACTCAGATCAGAGTTTAGTAGTGATGAAGTTTAAGAGATTAGTCAGGAAGAATCAATACATAAAGAAGTGCGAT
This sequence comes from Schistocerca serialis cubense, assembly GCF_023864345.2. Lineage (NCBI taxonomy): Eukaryota > Metazoa > Arthropoda > Insecta > Orthoptera > Acrididae > Schistocerca > Schistocerca serialis. The sequence continues at coordinate 468,990,068 of NC_064639.1, forward strand.
ATGGAAGTAGTAAGGAACGACGAGAGACGCTTGCAGTTCTCTAAGGCTATAGATACAGCGATAAGGAATAGCTCAGTAGGCAGTACAGTTGAAGAGGAATGGACATCTCTCAAAAGGTTGGTCACAGAAGTTGGAAAGAAAAACATGGGTACAAGCAAGGTAGCTACGAAGAAACCGTGGGTAACAGAAGAAATAAACCAGTCAAAACAACCTTCGGTTAAATTAAAAGCAAGTGCGTTAATATTTAGAGTGCAACGATATTGACACTGTTAAATGCAAAGGAGAGAGCGGATGGTTGGAAAGAGTACGTTGTGGCCACTATGCGGGGAAGTATTTATCTGATGTGATAGAAGAAGAAAAAGCAGTCGATGTATATGAAATAGGGGTCCAGTATTAGAATCAGAATTTAAGGAAACTTTAGAGGACTTAAGGCCAAATAAGGGAGAAGGGATAGATACAATTATATTAGAATTTCTAAAATCATTGGGGGAAGTGGCAACAAAACTACTATTCAGGTTGGTGTAGAATGTATAAAGCTGGTTACATACCATCTAACTTTCGGAAAAATATCCACACAGTTCCGAAGACTATAAGAGCTGACAAGTGCGAGAATTATCGCACAACCAGCTTAACAGCTTATGCATCCAAGTTGCTTACAAGAATAACATACAGGACAGTGGTAAAGAAAATTGAGGATGTATTAGATGATTATCAGTTTGCATTTAGGAAAGGTAAAGACACCAGAGAGGCAATTCTGACGTTGAGATTGATAATAGAAGCAAGACTGAAGAAAAATCAAGACTCGTTTATAGGATCTGTCGATCTAGAAAAACCGTTTGACACTGTCAAATGGTGCGAGACGTTCGAAATTCCGAGAAAAATAAGGGAGAGCCATAGGGACAGACGGGTTATATACAATATGTACATGAGCCAAGAGGGTATAATGCGGGTGGACCACCAAGAACGAAGTGCTCTGTTTAAAACGGGTGTAAGATAGGGATGTAGTCTTTCGCCCCTACTCTTCAAACTTTACATCGAAGAAGCAGTGATGGAAACAAAAGAAAGGTTCAGAAGTGGAATTAAATTTCAAGGTGAAAGAATATGAGAGATACGATTCTCAGATGGCATTGCAATCCTTAGTGAAAGTGATGAATCCTTAGTGAAGTGATGAAGAATTACATGATCTGCTGAACGGAATCAATAGCCTAATGAGTACAGAATATGGATCGAGAATAAATCGAAGGAAGGCGAAAGTAATGAGAAGTAACAGAAATAGGAACAGCGAGAAACTTAAAATTGGGATTGATGATCACGAAGTAGGTGAAGTTAAGGAATTCTAGCATCTAGGCAGCAAAACGACGGACGGAGCGCCTATAGAAGACAATAAGTGTCTGGCGCAGTTGTAAGATCGGTTACTGCGGCAGATTATCAAGATTTAAGTGAGTTCGAAGGTAGTGTTATTGTCGGCCCACGACGATAGGAAACAGCATCTCGGCGATAGCGATGAAGTGGGGATATTCCCGTACGACCATTTCATGAGTGTACCGTGAATTTCGGGAGTATCAAATCTCCAACATCTCTGTGACCGGAAAAAATTCTGCAAGAACGGGACCAACGACGACTGAAGAGAGTCGTTCCCATGACAGAAGTGCAACCCTTCCGCAAATTGCTGCAGATTTCAATGCTGGGCCATCAGTAAGTGTCAGCGTGCGAATCATTCAATGAAAATAATCAATATGGGATTTCGGAGCCGAAGTTCCACTCGTATACCCTTGATGACTGCACATGCAAAGCCTTGCGCCTCGCCTGGGCCTGTCAACACCGACAATGGACTGTCGATGACTGGAAACATGTTGCCTGGTCGGACGAGTCTCGTTTCAAATTGTATCGAGCGGAAGTGTATGGGTATGGAGACAACCTCATGAATCCATGGACCCTGCATGTCAGCAGAGGACTGTTCAAGCTGGTGGAGGCTCTGTAATGGTGTGAGGCGTGTGCAGTTGGAGTGATATTGGACCCCTGATACGTCTAGCTACGACTGACAGCTGACATATGTTTGCATCCTGTCTGACCACCTGCATCCATTCATGTCCATTCTGCGTTCCGACGGACTTGGGAAATTCCAGACGGACAATGTAATACCGCACACGTCCAGAATTGCTACAGAGTGGCTCCAGGAACACTCATCTGAGTTTAAACACTTCCGCTGGTCACCAAACTCCCCAGACATGAAGATTATTGAGCATATCTGGGATGCTTTGCATCGCACTGTTGAGAAGAGATCTCCGTCCCCTCGTAGTCTTACGGATTTATGGACAGCCGTGCAGGATTCATGGTGTCAATTCCCTCCAGCACTACTTCAGACATTAGACGACTCCATGCCTCGTCGTGTTGCGGCACGTCTGCGTGCTCGCATGAGCCCTACACGATATTAGGCAGTTGTACCAATTTCTTCGGCTCTTCAGTGTATATTAAGTCATATGGCGTTATGAATCTGACAATGATACAGCTTCATGTTACCACAGGTGTATCTTCTCATCAACTGTAAATGCAGTAGAACCTCGTTTATACGTTTTCTAACCCTAGTGATTTAATAAATGTACAGGCGAGACCAACATGAATCTGAAACTTCTTAAAATATTTGTATTAGTGCAAATATATTAATGCAAATATATGCAAACAGAAGATACAAACTTTACAGCAGTAGGTACAGTACGGTAGTTCAAATAGTCTTATTTCTAAATTATGACCAATTAAAGTTACCTACGCCTAAAAAATGAATCGATTGTGGGTTGTTTTCTGGAAGAAATCATGCATTGATAGATCAAGTGTTCGTATGCTGTTATTTTGCACATCTGGTTATCACTATGTTCAAGATCTTATGTAAAGGTGCGAGTGCATTAAGTACTTCTGATATACCGGGATGGTCCACGGATTCACCAACTGATTCTCCCGTTTCCTCAGAACTGTCTATTTCTGCTGACAGTGGCACATTTTTTTAAAATTATTTCATCATTATTTTGCACACAACACAAGGAAGCATCAGCATGACAATGAACCTCATGTCTTAGCAGATGTCCTATCATCCTGTCCCTTCTCCTTATCAGTGTTTTCCACATATTCCTTTCCTCTTCGGTTCTGCATAGAACCTCCTCATTCCTTACCTTATCAGTCCACCTGATTTTCAACATTCGTCTATAGCACCACATCTCAAATGCTTCGATTCTCTTCTGTTCCGGTTTTCCCACAGTCCATGTTTCACTGCCATACAATGCTGTACCCCAGACGTACAACCTCAGAAACTTCTTCCTCAAATTAAGGCCGGTATTTGATATTAGTAGACTTCTCTTGGCCAGAAATGCCTTTTTTGCCATAGCGAGTCTGCTTTTGATGTCCTCCTTGATCTGTCCGTCATTGGTTATTTTACTGCCTAGGTAGCAGAATTCCTTAACTTCATTGACTTCGTGACCATCAATCCTGATGTTAAGTTTCTCGTTGTTCTGATTTCTACTACTTCTCATTACCTTCGTCTTTCTCCGATTTATTCTCAAACCATACAGTGTACTCATTAGTTTGTTCATTCCGTTCAGCAGATCATTTAATTCTTCTTCACTTTCACTTAGGATAGCAATGTCATCAGCGAATCGTATCATTGATATCCTTTCACCTTGTATTTTAATTCCACTCCTGAACCTGTCTTTTATTTCCATCATTGCTTCCTCGATGTACAGATTGAAGAATAGGGGCGAAATGCTACAGCCCTGTCTTACACCCTTCTTAATACGAGCACTTCGTTCTTGATTGTCCACTCTTATTATTCCCTCTTGGTTGTTGTATATATTGTATATGACCCATCTCTCCCTATAGCTTACCCCTACTTTTTTCAGAATCTCGAACAGCTTGCACCATTTTATATTGTCGAACGCTTTTTCCAGGTTGACAAATCCTATGAAAGTGTCTTGATTTTTCTTTAGCCTTGCTTCCCTTATTAGCCGTAACGTCAGAATTGCCTCTCTCGTCCCTTTACTTTTCCTAAAGCCAAACTGATCGTCACCTAGCGCATTCTCAATTTTCTTATCCATTCTTCTGTATATTATTCTTGTAAGCAGCTTCGATGCATGAGCTGTTAAGCTGATTGTGCGATAATTCTCGCACTTGTCAGCTCTTGCCGTCTTCGGAATTGTGTGGATGATGCTTTTCTGAAAGTCAGATGGTATGTCGCCAGACTCATATATTCTGCACACCAACGTGAATAGTCGTTTTGTTGCCACTTCCCCCAATGATTTTAGAAATTCTGATGGAATGTTATCTATCCCTTCTGCCTTATTTGACCGTAAGTCCTCCATAGCTCTTTTGAATTCGGATGCTAATACTGGATCCCCTATCTCTTCTAAATCGACTCCTGTTTCTTCTTCTATCACATCAGACAAATCTTCACCTCATAGAGGGTTTAAATGTATTCTTTCCACCTATCTGCTCTCTCCTCTGCATTTAACAGTGGAATTCCCGTTGCACTCTTAATGTTACCACCGTTGCTTATAATGTCACCGAAGGTTGTTTTAACTTTCCTGTATGCTGAGTCTGTCCTTCCGACAATAATATGTTTTTCGATGTCTTCACATTTTTCCTGCAGCCATTTCGTCTTAGCTTCCCTGCACTTCCTATTTATTTCATTCCTCAGCGACTTGTATTTCTGTATTCCTGATTTTCCCGGAACATGTTTGTACTTCCTCCTTTCATCAATCAACTGAAGTATTTCTTCTGTTACCCATGGTTTCTTCGCAGCTACCTTCTTTGTACCTATGTTTTCCTTTCCAACTTCCGTGATGGCCCTTTTTAGAGATGTCCATTCCTCTTCAACTGTACTGCCTACTGCGCTATTCCTTATTGCTGTATCTATAGCGTTAGAGAACTTCAAACGTATTTCGTCATTCCTTAGTACTTCCGTATCCCACTTCTTTGCGTATTGATTCTTCCTGACTAATGTCTTGAACTTCAGCCTACTCTTCATCACTACTATATTGTGATCTGAGTCTATATCTGCTCCTGGGTACGCCTTACAGTCCAGTATCTGATTTCGGAATCTCTGTTTGACCATGATGTAATCTAATTGAAATCTTCCCGTATCTCCCGGCCTTTTCCAAGTATACCCCCTCCTCTTGTGATTCTTGAACAGGGTATTCGCTATTACTAGCTGAAACTTGTTACAGAAATCAATTAGTCTTTCTCCTCTTTCATTCCTCGTCCCAAGCCCATATTGTCCTGTAACCGTTTCTTCTACTCTTTCCCCTACAACTGCATTCCAGTCGCCCATGACTATTAGATTTTCGTCCCCCTTTACATACTGTATTACCCTTTCAATATCCTCATACACTTTCTCTCTCTGTTCATCTTCAGCTTGCGACGTCGGCATGTATACCTGAACTATCGTTGTCGGTGTTGGTCTGCTGTCGATTCTGATTAGAACAACCCGGTCACTGAACTGTTCACAGTAACACACCCTCTGCCCTACCTTCCTATTCGTAACGAATCCTACACCTGCTATACCATTTTCTGCTGCTGTTGATATTACCCGATACTCATCTGACCAGAAATCCTTGTCTTCCTTCCACTTCACTTCACTGACCCCCACTATATCTAGATTGAGCCTTTGCATTTCTCTTTTCAGATTTGCTAGTTTCCCTACCACGTTCAAGCTTCTGACATTCCACCCCCCGACTCGTAGAACGGTTTCCCTTCGTTGGTTATTCAATCTCTTTCTCATGGTAACCTCCCCCCTGGCATTCCCCTCCCGGAGATCCGAATGGGGGACTATTCCGGAATCTTTTGCCAATGGAGAGATCATCATGACACTTCTTCAATTACAGGCCACATGTACTGTGGATACACGTTACGTGTCTTTAATGCAGCGGTTTCCATTGCCTTCTGCATCCTCATGTCGTTGATCATTGCTGATTCTTCCTCCTTTAGGGGCAATTTCCCACCCCTAGGACAAGAGAGTGCCCTGAACCTCTATCCGCTCCTCCGCCCTCTTTGACAAAGCCGTTGGTAGAATGAGGCTGACTTCTTATGCCGCCAATACTGATTATTTATCAAAATTTAGGCAGTGGCAGGGATCGAACCCAGGACCGAAGACTTTTTTTTTTTTTTTAATCTCATTTTGTTCGCTTTTGTTCGTCGCATCTGCTCGGGGCGGACGTCGTAAGACATCCGTTTAAGTTCGTTGTTGATCGATTAGCTAAGTTTTTTTATTACAGAGGGCTGCTAACCCTCTTACCGAGCACGCCGAGCTACCGTGCCGGCTCCACGGGTCTAGAACTTAGAACCACTTAAACCTAACTAACCTAAGGCCATCACACACATCCATGCCCAAGGCAGGATTTGAACCTACGACCGTAGCGGTCGCGCGGTTCCAGACTGTAGCGCCCAGAACCGCTCGGCCATACTGTAGCTACAGCAGACCAACAGCCACTGGTCACACCGTATATGAAACGTTTCGTGACGACTTCTTTGTCTTTGTAATGTGCAAGTGAGACGAAAATGAGTGTTGAGGAGTATAAAATATAGCGCATGAATTTGAATACGTGCAAGTGGAAAACGTGAAAGAAAAATAACTTTTCTTCCAAAATCGAAAAAAAGCACAAAATACAACGTGTAAATGTGAAAAACTTTGAGACGAGAAATGTATAAATGCGGCTTCATTGTAATTGTAGCTATATTAACACACTAGCTTGTAGTTTTATTAATAGTATACGATAACCAACGGCTAGCTTTTGCAACTACACTATTAATCTTTATTTTGAGATGTTAATAATATTGTTCCTGATATATTTCAAATAATCATTATGCAAATGTACTTTATAATTATTTACGGTGATAGCTGTCAAATGGTGATGTTATTCTGTGTAAGCACTGTCACTTGTTGTCTTATTACTGTGCATAATTGCGTTGTTAACATTTGTCCAGTTTTACTTATCAGTTGCTTGGATTAGATGTATACTCATACAATGAAGCCTTTGACGACCGGATGTTTCAGCTGCCGAGAATTATTCCGGGTTGTATGGCCGAGGTCCATGGCACTCTTCTGTCCCTGACGTTTCGTCCAAAGCTACATTGGACATTTTCGGAGATTGTGCTGAGTCTTGTACTGAATCAGTCGGCAAGATTCAGCACAACCAGGAGCACCTCCGAAGATGCCCAACGTAGCTTTGGACGAAACGTCAGGGACAGAAGAGTTAGATGTACAGTCTTTAACATCAGCTGTTTACTCTATATTTTTTCATGGCTTGTACCAATTGTAATCTCACATTCGACAGAGGCCAAGTACTGTGTTTATAGGTATAGCTTTGTCGTGGAGCGGCCCTTTCTGTGCCATTTACCGTATGCATCATGCCGTGCCAGCTCTCCATACTTCCGCCAGGCGGTCGGAAGAATATTTATGATTAGTGGTTTTGGGTTTGGTCTTTAACATTACCTACGATAACCAGACCATTTGGTGTGGATCTGGTGGAAGGATGTTATCAGTGTGAGTTGCCTATTTCATTTCTTAACATGCTGTAGCTCTAGCCTAATTTCCTGTTTTCTTTAACTGCTGGAAACCTGAAGTTGTTGTTCAACGAACGAAACCGTTCGTAACACAACAAAGGTCTAATAATACAACTGAGGTGGTTTTTATTAATCATTATTTTGTAGTTAGTGCTGAGTAGTTGGTAATTATTTTTTGGATACTTCCTCAGGATTATTGTGATCTAGCAGTTAGCTTATGAAAGTGCTTATCCAGTTTCTGCTGTAGATCCAGCTTCTGCCTGTCATTACTATAACTTAAATTGGAAATCGTAACATGGCCTTTGCAGGAGAATTAGCTAACTTGATTAAAAGAAAGTCGGACGTAGACAAGAGGTAAGAGGTTGGCGTTAGGAGGAGAAATTTTGCATAAGTCGAGAGGCTTGGCGGTCAGGTGTCACGCAACGGGGAGAGGAGTACAGCAGACGACACAGACAACTTCAGTAAAAACTTGGCTAATCTGCACGTATGCATGGAACTCGTACGATACCCATTCGTGTCACTTGATTAAGAGACTTTTAAACAGCCGTTGTAAACGGCTATGAAGAGATTTTTTAAAGTAAGTGGCCTTAATTGTCAGCTTATTGTACTGCATCATACTTTCAAAATGTATCAATAGAGCGTATAGATACCAATGCATCAACAGAATACAGATATAAAACGATGATCTCATAATTATCATTTGATTTGTAAACTTTCAAACTCGCCTCCGACTAAGATCTACGTACGAAGGACGCATGAGTTCAGGGTTCGGCAACCGAGTATATTAAGAGTGAAACTGTTCTACATCTATGGTCTTATTTGGGACAGGAAGAGTGTAATTATTCGGCTACTGAATCGCATTTACACAGGGATCGATCACGCAAACATATTTATTTTTCTTGGAAGCACGCGCATACAACCTCATATTTTATGTAATAATTTATTTTATCAAGATCGCCGACCATGGGAAGTGGGGAGAGTGCGCGCTGGAATTAATGGTTTAGGCAAAGCATGGCAGTCAACGGCGCATTCTCTTTTACTATGTGACATATGTAGTATGTTTTACTGACACTGGGCCGGCCGTTGTAACCGAGCGGTTCTTGGCGCTTCAGTCCGGAACCGCGCTGCTGCTACGGTCGCAGGTTCGAATCCTTCCCCGGGCATGGGTGTGTGTGATGTACTTAGGTTAGTTTGGTTTAAGTAGTTCTAAGTCTAGGGGACTGATGACCTCAGATCTTAAGTTCCGTAGTACCTAGATCCATTTGAACCATTTTTACTGACAATGGGTTTATCAGAGATTTACCTGTGGGGAAGATCATCACGCTATACGGTAATATCTACATCATAAGCAAAACGGTATTACAGATTTCACCATCGTCGTACATAGCAGAAAAATGGAAAGGAAAACTTGTGTTTAACGTTCCGTCGACAGAGCGGTCATTAGCGATGGAGCAGAAGCTCGAATTAGGAAAGGCTAGGGAGGAAATCAACCGTGCCACTTTCAAAGGAACCACTTCGACATTTGTCTGGAGCGATTCAGGGAAAGAGAGGAAAATCTTAATCTAATGGGCGGACGGAAATTTGAACCGTCGTTCACCCGAATGCGATCCAAGTGTACTAACCACTGCGCCATCTCTCTCTCAGTGTAGGTGGTAGAACGAGACAGATTGAGTTTACTGTAAACAGTACAGTAGCAGAAGCCATTCTTAGAACGGAAACAAAGCCAACAATGACCACCTCAGAGAAAATCACAACATGCAGACTCTCATGACTTTTGTGTCTACAAATAAATGCCAAAGGGATGGCAAAGTTCTTGCAACTTCGAACTGACGTAGAAAGTGAAGAGGACACAACGAAACCGTCAGGAAAGCAAAACTCATGCGTCGCAGATAAGGAGGACGTCATCTGTTAATTGAATTATGTGTAGCAGAATAGGCAGTAATTCGCGACTCACGCACACTATAGCATAATACTATGTCAGTTACAAACCTAGCGCCAGAGGCTACATTTAATTCTCTCTCTCTGTCTCTCTCATGCTCATATGCGCTGCCCAACTGTATGGTGTTTTCTCTGACTCAGTTTCTTTGCTTTACTGTAGCTTATGGCAGCGGTCGGCAATAAATATTGTGCGAACAAGATAGAGGCTGCCACTCTCTTCAGTTAGTTCAAAGAGTCCACAGCAGGAGCAGCACTGCCCAAGGCACTCTGAATTGTAGTTCACCGTGCTGTCGTCAGATGGCAGATTACGTAGCGTCGCAGTTCAGCTGGCAGCCGCGCCAAGGATGAGTAAGGCTTGGATGGGCGACCACACTTCATACGCAAACATCCCCTCAAAGTAATAAGGAAACTAATGAAAAATAATTGAATTGTATTTATTTGGCCTCTTGGCAGCTCAGCTGTTGAGCCACATAGAAAGGACTGCTTCTGTGTTCCCGTACACCCTGTCATTACAGGACAAAATCTTATCTAACCGACGTGTTGATAAAATCTCACTGGCCTGAGTCTCAAAATTGGCGATGCTTGCTACAAGGTAACAGCCTTGAGAACTTAAAAGTATTAAATAAATTTCTTAAGGAGCTTCTAAGTAAGTCAGGCCACTTATTTCTCCGCAGCATTGACGGTAGTGGCCAAGTACGCTTGATTTTCGAAGTAGCTCATTGCTCATGCAGATTTGATTGTTTTGATTTTCAATCACATTAACAAAAACAATGTTGAGAAACATTTAATCACCTAGTCGCTTTTTTGCGTAGGCCCTGTTACTGTCATGCACTATGTTACATTGACTCTCATGCATGAGTATCTCCTTCATTAATTATTTTTTTTATAACATGGAAGCTACGTTACAATATATCAGAAGTAAGGTATCCGCGATCGGCTGTTTCTCTATCAGCTGAGGTCCACGCACTGCCTGACCAGACAAAGTCTAACAAAACAAGCAACTTTATTAGATGTTAACATTTTCAAATAAAACTGCCTACATCTTGAGACCCTTTCGTAAAGTGTCACGCGTAGAGCTTTAGCTTGAGAGACGGAGAGATCAATTTGGCTGGGACGAAGTAAGCCTGTAAGGATAACAGTAATTTTAAGCAAAGCTCAGCCTGAGTTTCCTACACGTTTTTTACCCATATGCCTTGCTGGCCCCCACGTCTCTGTCTCAGAAAGATGCCAAACTTCTGAAACGGCGAACACGGTTCGCTATGTTTGGCGTATCGGACTTCAGAATGCTATATGCACGCTGCAGAAGGACTCTTCAAAGAACGAAGAAAAGCTCCAGGAATAATAATATGAACACGGTTGCGGTTAGCTCATGAGACAGATTTTTAGAAACTCTAATATGGTTTAGTCTCTCCGGTAATACGGCATATGTTGGAATTGTTTCAGAGATTAAGCCTGAGCTGAAGTGGATTGCCAAATATTGTTACTTACTCTGTATTTTCGGAATGACTGGTTTTTCCTGTACAGCTATGCGACACAAGTGTATGTGTTGAGTGGGAGAAAAGTATTATGTCTGAAATGATGTGAAAGATGGCATACGAATGGTAGGGAATAATGTGAGTGCAGACAGTACTTATGTGAATCTATCAACATTCAAAAAGCTGTTTGTGTGTGTGTGTGTGTGTGTGTGTGTGTGTGTGTGTGTGTGTCAGAGAGAGAGAGAGAGAGAGAGAGACAGAAAGGGATAGGAAGAGTGTTTTCCTCTCTTTTCCAATGCGTAATGTGATACCGTCCAAAGGCCGCTAACAGACTTTAGCGATGTATAACTGCAATCTGCAGCGACGAACGGGAGACGCTGAAAGAGACAAACGCTCTCTTTTGGCATAGCAGCGCCCTCACACAGAGCTCAATACAGAGCAAAGCACGGAAGCGCTCAGTCGCACTTCATTGCTTCCGCTGAAGCAGTCAACATCATCAAGCATTTTTTAAGTATTATTTAAGTTTCAGATGGAAACGAGCTTTTGTCAGTGTTGAACATTGTGCTCCAATAGCAGAGTTTGTCAATTAGTGCATCAAATGATTCTTTAATAGTCTATGAGAGTTGTAAATTACCAAGCACTCCTGTAACAAAGGATTGTATCTAGTTAAGAAAATCTTTTTATTCATTCATGAAATAAATTGAACTAATATTTCATATGTTATAGTTCAGATGAACCATCTCCCAGGCCACTAAAAGAACGGCCGGACTACAGTAGCTTTGCCAGGTAATGACATGTATAGCACGGTGCCTAAAGTGTAACCCAACCGAAGGGATGTGCAGTAGTATTATCACAAATTTTAATTCACTTACTGTTTAAAATCAAATTTAAAAAATACCCAATATGAATCTTCTCTGACTTATCGATATTGCAAGATAGGAATTTTCTTTGTTGTCTATTTCTTGCAAACAATTTAGTTTATAACTGTGAAAAAATACAAACTGTAGAAAAGGTGAATAAAAGAGAAAAATGCAGTCTCACATCTGACAATGAAATTTTAAGTAAAACATAGATTAGTTACTACCAAAAAGAAAGAAACAGCAACCAACAGTATTTTATTAAGACCAAACAGCGCAGTAACCTACTCCGAATCGACAGCTGTTCACTTTCAAAATTACATTAGCGAATGCCATACATGAAATGTTAGCTGCTCTTTACTTATGGCCACAGTTCCTTGGGGTGGTGATGCCCTACAGAAAAATAAAATGTAATAAAAAACGCTACTTTGTTGTAACTGGACCTACGAATGAATTAAACGTAGACACTTTTCTAAGATACGTGACTTCTTTTTGTCATGTCGAAAATTCTGTGTTATTTCTGGTACTGTTGTCTGCTGTTTGAGAAGTTCGCATTTTGCGGATGGTAAGCAAGATTCGACATTTTCCCGAACTTTTAAGATGCAGATGTTTATATAGAAAGACAACACAATATGAGAACAGTACTTACTTCTTGCAGTGTTTGAAATTAAGTGGCATTTGTTTTCGAAATAACACAACATACAGGAAAAACAGTAACACTTATCTAAGCAATAAAGCCATTTTTTACAGCTGCACACCGCTTGTTTACGGTAGTCAAAATTCGTTAACACGTTCTGACAATCTTCAGTTTCTGCAGAGATATGCTGGATCACAAGGTACATTTTCAGGTTTTCCATTTTCAGAGATCTTCGCTTGTCAATGAGGACAGGATTTTTCCTGGATAAGTTCCTCTCTCCCTCACTGAACGTCACTGGAGGGTATTATCGTCTTCAAATGTTGTGGCATTACCAACAAGACTGTTACATTGTGGAACATCCAAGATTTCGCAGAAGCCACGTTGCTCTGAGATCTGCCCAACTCATTCACACATGCTGCACAGTATCCAGGGCGTCACAATTATCAGTAGATTCCAGTGATGTGATGGCTTTGATGCCACTGAAAAGTTAACGTTGATGTATGTAAAGACCTTCTTCAAAGTTTTGATTGCACTTGATTCATCGCTATTAAGCCCACTAGAGATGTCTTTATTTTGGTGAAATTTGTGCGGTAATACTTAGCAGTATTAAGCCAAGATCCACATCGTGTAGGAGCAGAATCAGAGTAGAGGGGTAGTGAAGTTGCTCGTTCCTTGAATTTCTGCATCAATAGCAGTTCATCTTTTAGAACAACAACAATAACCTTTGTAACATGATTCTCACTCACATCAGTGATTCCATCTATAGACACCCAGACCCTTTAGTCAGTAACACTAACAGTTGTTTTGTTGTGTACCTGCTCGTAGCACATGGATAAATAAGTGCCGGCCGGAGTGGCCGAGCGGTTCTAGGCGCTACAGTCTGCAGCCGCGCAGGTTAGAATCCTGCCTCGGCCATGGATGTGTGTGATGTCCCTAGGTTAGTTAGGTTTTAGTAGATCTAAGTTCTAGGGAACTGATGACCTCAGAAGTTAAGTCCCATAGTGCTCAGAGCCATTTTAACCATTTTTTTTTAATAAATAATTCCTTCTCAGCGCATCTTCATCTAGAACTGTATGAGTTGTATACTTCTTCAAGACCTGCCGGAATCGTGGCTTCTTCATCTTCTGCAATGGGACCCTGTAAGATGGACTTGTCTGCTCAAATAACAGCGTTCGCATGCTGTCATTTTCCGCACTTCTTTTCACACAGCTGTTTTGTCTGCCTTATAGCTGTGTGGTTGCACATTAAAGCGTTTTTATGCACTACCTTTTAACGTAGTTTACAGAATAATATTTCCCCGCTAGGGCTTAAGAACTTCCCTCCAAAATCACAAAGGAAACCTCGCAACTCATGCTTAGGACACTATACTGCATGTTGAATCAGACTGAGCTTTTATTCAAACTGAATAGTGTAACGACGCCTGCGATGTTTATTACGTGGAAAGTCGCTTTTGTTGGCTCGAGAGCGTTTCGTTGACACCACGCAACAATGTCTTACCTCAGCGCAATCGTCTAGTGTGTTACGCTGCTTGTGTACTAGCAAGAGTCCGGTAGAGTTGGACCACATTTTTTCCAACATAAATTTTTTTATGTTTTTTGAAAATTTTCGACTTCTTGCAGCATGTTCATATACACTGAAGCGCCAAAGAAACTGGTATAGGCATGCTTATTGAAATACAGAGATACGTAAACAGGTAGAATACGGCGCTGCGGTCGGCAACTCCTATATAAGACAAGTGTCTGGCGCAGATGTTAGATCGGATACTCCTGCTTCAATGGCGGGTTATCTAGATTTAAGTAAGTTTGAAAGTGCTGTTACAGTCGGGCACGAGGGATGGGACACAGCGTCTCCAAGGTAGCGATGAGGAGCGGATTTTCCCGTACGACCATTTCGCGAGTGTACCGTGAACGTCAGGAATCCGGTAAAACATCAAATCTCAGACATCGCCGTGGCCGAAAAAAGATCCTGCAAGAACGGGACCAACGACGACTGAAGAGAATCGTTCAACGTGACAGAAGTGCAACCCTTCCGCAAATGGCAGCAGATTTCAGTGCTGGGGCATCAACAAGCGTCAGCGTGCGAATCGTTGAACGAAACATCATCGACATCGGGCTTTCGGAGCAGAAGACCCAGTCGTGTACCCTTGATGACTGCACGACACAAAGCTTTCCTCCTCCCTTGGGCCCGTCAACACCGACATTGGACTGTTGATGACTGGAAACATGTTGCCTGGTCGGACGCGTCTCGTTTGAAATTATATCGAGCGGATGAACGTGTACGGGTATCGAGACAACCTCATGAATCCATGGACCCTTCATGTCACCAAGGGACTGTTTAAGCTGGTGGAGGTCCTGTAATGGAATGGGGCGTGTGCAATTTGAGTGACAGGGGACCCTTATACGTCTAGATACGAATGTGTTAGGTGACACGTTTGTAAGCATCCACTCACGTCCAATGTGCATTCCGACGGACTTGGGCAATTCCAGCAGGACAACGCGACACTCCACACGTCCAGAATTGCTACAGAGTGGGTCCAGGAACACGCTTCTGAGTTTAAACATTTATGCTGGCCACCAAACTCCCCAGACATGAACGTTATTGAACATAACTGGGATGCCCTACTACGTGCTGTTCAGAAGAGACCTCCGCCCCCTCGTACTCTTACGGATTTATGGACAGCTCTGTAGGATTCAAGGCAACTGTCCCTGCAGCACTACTTCAGACGTTAGTCGAGTCCATGCAACGTCGTGTTGCGGCACTTCTGCGTGCTCGCGGGGGCCCTACACGATATTAGGCAGGTGAATGTCATATGAACTTGCTTGCAGTATGTTACTGAGGCATTGCCACCTAAAATACAAGACATATTATGAAATAAAAATAAACACGTATGGGCGAGATGGGCCAGCGTATCTGGAGAGATGGACCACATAAAAAGTGCTGTTAATGAAGAAAAAAGTCAATTAAATTACACATTTTTATTTGGAACATGTTGTGATGAATACAAAATTGTACTGTTAAATATTTTATTGCCTTATTGTAAATATTGAGTGAATACTGGCCTTTATATGAGTTGTTCGCATGTTTAAGCATTTGCCTGTCTTTCTCTCAACACAGAAGTTAAACTTATTACCGAACGTTGAACAACATTCTTGCGACCGTCGTGAATAGGAAACGCACTAAATACAATCGTCATTATTATTAGTTTCGTAATACATTTCATCATACTCAATATATTCACCTTCATCCATTTCATCGTTTTCAAAATCTTCTACAGTGTCTGCATATCATGGACACACTGTGCCATTTGCAGTATTTTTCTTGTTTAGCTTCTTCAGTCTGTGTACCTCTTCACCAATATTACCCTTTGGTGACTTTCTTGTGCCTTTTTTCTATTTCATATTTTTCTAATCCCTCTTCTGTGCAGTTTCAGAGTTTTCAGCAGAATTTAGCCCTTTGAATACAGTTGCTGCCTTCCTCTTGAAATTCAATAGAAGGAGTGGGTGATGTTTCTACCAGAAGCGTCAGTCAGAAGTCAGTGTTGGCATAGGAGCAGTGGTTTTGAGCTGGTAACCTTGGAAGTCTTAGATTTAGTAGGAGTGGAGTCCGAAGTTGTATCTATGAGGGAATCTGACTTGAGCGGATGACTCTCCTCGGTTGATGTGCTTGGTATCAGTAGGACTTTGTGAGCCATGAAGTGGTTGGTTGAGCAATTTGTGTGAGACTCTGCTCTTCCATTTGTTGGCACAGACGTATCTTCCGACAAACAAACGCAGTCTGGGACTGCGGCCATCCTAGCTTCGAAGCTACATTCATGCACAGGTGACAAAATGGTAGATATCGAAATAGACCATAGAGGGATAGAGAAACAATTAAAATCGCTCAAAAGAGGAAAGGCCGCTGGACCTGATGGGATACCAGTTCGATTTTACACAGAGTACGCGAAGGAACTTGCCCCCCTTCTTGCAGCGGTGTACCGTAGGTCTCTAGAAGAGCGTAGCGTTCCAAAGGATTGGAAAAGGGCACAGGTCATCCCCGTTTTCAAGAAGGGACGTCGAACAGATGAGCAGAACTATTGACCTATATCTATAATGTCGATCACTTGCAGAATTTTGGAACACGTATTATGTTCGAGTATAATGACTTTTCTGGAGACTAGAAATCTACTCTGTAGGAATCAGCATGGGTTTCGAAAAAGACGGTCGTGTGAAACCCAGCTCGCGCTATTCGTCCACGAGACTCAGAGGGCCATAGCCACGGGTTCCCAAGTAGATGCCGTGTTTCTTGACTTCCGCAAGGCGTTCGATACAGTTCCCCACAGTCGTCTAACGAACAAAGTAAGAGCATATGGACTATCAGACCAATTGTGTGATTGGATTGAAGAATTCCTAGATAACAGAACGCAGCATGTCCTTCTCAATGGAGAGAAGTCTTCCGAAGTAAGAGTGATTTCAGGTGTGCCGCAGGGGAGTGTCGTAGGACCGTTGCTATTCACAATATACATAAATGACCTTGTGTATTACATCGGAAGTTCACTGAGGCTTTTTGCGGATGATGCTGTGGTATATCGAGAGGTTGTAACAATGGAAAATTGTAGTGAAATGCAGGAGGATCTGCAGCGAATTGACGCATGTTGCAGGGAATGGCAATTGAATCTCAATGTAGACAAGTGTAATGTGCTGCGAATACATAGAAAGATAGATCCCTTATCATTTAGCTACAAAATAGCAGGTCAGCAACTGGAAGCAGTTAATTCTATAAATTATCTGGGAGTAGGGATTAGGTGTGATTTAAAATGGAATGATTATATAAAGTTGATCGTTGGTAAAGCAGATGCCAGACTGAGATTCATTGGAAGAATCCTAAGGAAATGCAATCCGAAAACAAAGGAAGTAGGTTGCAGTACGCTTGTTCGCCCACTGCTTGAATACTGCTCAGCAGTGTGGGATCCGTACCGGATAGAGTTGATAGAAGAGATAGAGAAGACCCAACGGAGAGCAGCGCACTTCGTTACAGGATCATTTAGTAATCGCGAAAGCGTTACGGAGATGATAAATAAACTCCAGTAGAAGACTCTGCAGGAGAGACGCTCAGTAGCTCGGTACGGGCTTTTGTTGAAGTTTCGAGAACATACCTTCACCGAAGAGTCAAGCAGTATATTGCTCCCTCCTGCGTACATCTCGCGAAGAGAGCATGAGGATAAAATCAGAGAGATTAGAGCCCACACAGAAGCATACCGACAATCCTTCTTTCCACGAACAATACGAGACTGGAATAGAAGGGAGAACCGATGGAGGTACTCAAGGTACCCTCCGCCACACACCGTCAGGTGGCTTGCGGAGTATGGATGTAGATGTAGATGTAGAAGCTAAATTTAATAGTGCTCCATCTGTGTCACATTAAATCAAGTGCCTCATCTATCGAAAATATCGTTGGACTCTCTCCCTATTGTCAGGGAGAGATGGACCTCCCCAACTCCTATTTGCACGTAGCAAACTCTGCGGCCATTTTAGCATGGTTTCGTGCCTACAGCTTTGTAAATCTCGCAGTAAAAAAAGGCCTTAATAATATAGAACAAAGAACAGAGAATGTCGTTTTTCTTAACGACTATCACTAAAATGACAGCAACAGTTTTGCACCACGCTTGTTCACAGACGAGCTTCATCGCAAGTAGTGTAAGGCTGCTCTGTAGCGGCGCATTTGCGAAATACCCCACTGGTCGGTCTCACCCAGTGTTCAATTCTCCAGAATGTATCCTGTAGTCTTGATAAAGTTCTACGGTAATTTCTGTGTTTACTTGTAACAATATCACCAGAAACATCGTCATGTGAACAGCATTTTCATGCTCCTATTCCTGTGTCCTTAAAGATACGACAAATAAATACATTTTTGGCAAACGTTGGCGGTAATATCATCTAAGAGACAAACGTTGTCAAAATTGTAACCTTTTACCAAACAAGATGTAAATACGCCTTTATACCCACAATGAGGAGGACTGCTGTAACCATGGCTGAAACATTGGTTTCTTCAGTGTAGGTTTTTTACACTATGACGAGGTACGATACACAGAAAACTTATGACAATAAAACGCATTTTTCTGCGCTCGATTACATGGATACCTGCATAAACTACTGTAAAATTCGCCGTGAAGTTCAAGAAAACAGACTTGTCATTACAATGCGGTCCCTACTTAGTAGGTGCAACCAGTCCTGGTAGAATTAAGTCACCGATAAAGTATAACACAGTTATATCTACCAGTGCACTCTGTTCATACGTGCAGTCCAGCTACTTTTGTGATGCTTTTTTCAGCTTTCGAACACTGTGTCACGAGAGGACAGGCCGAGCATCCGAAGAATTCACTAAGTTGAGTACTTCCTTTGTTAGGAGGAAGGCAGAAGAAAACCGTGTCGTCGCATGGATGTGTCGCTGTATCTCTACAAGCATTCCCGTGATGCACTCGTCCTTACTCAACGAACCAGCGAAGAAACGTGTTGCCAATCTGTACTCACCCGTATCTCCTCTGTTAATAGTAACCTGGTGTGGATCTCAGGCACGCCATACTCAGTATTCTGTGGAACGGGGCTCTTGCAAGCCAATCCTTTCGTTTGCGAGTTACATCAGCTAAGAAATCTTCCAATCAGATTTTCCATACTATGTCGGGCGAAAATTTGTGTTCTTAGTCTGAATATAATAAGAGTCAGTCAAGTGTCAGTAATCAGATGATAGTTTGTCTGGCGTCTCAACAGATACCCCTCCGCTGTGGGTACATCTATGATAAATGTATTGCTGAGGCCCGCAAGCCACTCCACCAGCAGCAAGTTCCATAATTCATGCCAACAAGCGTGGCAGATGATGAATAGATTGAAGAAATGTATGAGGAGATAAAAAGAAAATATTTAGATTTTCAAGGAAGACGAAAATTTAATTGTTATGGGCGATTAGAATTCCGTAGTAAAAGAAGGAAGAGAAGGAAAAATAGTAGGTGAATATGGACTGCGGGAGGGAGTTTTCCCTATAGATATTACAATTCGCCGCAAGGCAGCGGCCTATTGGCTGAAGAGGGCAAGACGCGGCAAAATAAGAGAATTATCTGAACAACACACAAGTGACAAATGGATATTAAACAAGTGGACAAATGATACATGCAGACAGAATGCAACACAGATGATCAGGAACGATGGCTCCCCACTTTCTTCCCCAATATCCGAGAGTGGATAAATTTGTAGTACATAAACCCAACACGCGGCTTGGTGCAGTTTATAATTGTCCTAAA
Organism: Schistocerca serialis cubense; assembly: GCF_023864345.2. Classification (NCBI taxonomy): domain Eukaryota; kingdom Metazoa; phylum Arthropoda; class Insecta; order Orthoptera; family Acrididae; genus Schistocerca; species Schistocerca serialis. Next base: position 469,009,790 of record NC_064639.1, read on the forward strand.
ACAGACTCACTCTTGTGCCTGAGGTGAGAATGACACTTCTGAAAACATGCTGTGACGTCCTAGGAGATATAAAACCGATGTTAGGGGCAATCATGCAAGATCGTATCCGGACATCCAGTCTAAAATTGATCACTGTTTCCTACAAATTTCAGATACTCTTTATCTCCGAATTGATGTATGGAGCAACTAGCAACTTAAACGATTCGATGGTATGCAACAATGAGGGCGTTTCTGCATTAAATTCTGACTCACAGACGAATTGAAGCTTTCCACAATCTACGAAGCAGGCAATTGTGAGAGAAGTTCTGAATACATTCAGCGCGTCATTTAGAGACGGAAAAAAATTAAGATTAGTCAGAAATTGAATGAGTCCTTCCGTATCAAGGTACTTTATCGATAACTCGATACTGATTCCCATTTGAATACGCCGATATTTTTGTACTAACGTTGCCTTTAGGACCAATCATTTTGTAAATTGGGAGGAAACTGTATCAGCTGCGTCAACCCTGCTCGCGCTCAAGATGGTAACTGTCGTGACTTGGCAAGACGGCCAAGTCACTATAAGAGGAAACCGAAAGGCACGCGCTCAAGCTCACGCAGGCTGACGCGAGGTCTGGAACTGTTAAGGGAATTAATAGTAGCAAATAAAGTACGTAGTTGATATAATACTTAACTTTAATCCATAATTGGAGAACATCGCTCTTGACGGTACATGTTTTATAATTTCAGTATTAACTGGTAATGGCGCCTTGCTAGGTCGTAGCAAATGACGTAGCTGAAGGCTATGCTAACTATCGTCTCGGCAAATGAGAGCGTATTTGTCAGTGAACCTTTCCTAGCAAAGTCGGCTGTACAACTGGGGCGAGTACTAGGAAGTCTCTCTAGACCTGCCGTGTGGCGGTGCTCGGTCTGCAATCACTGACAGTGGCGACACGCGGGTCCGACGTATACTAACGGACCGCGGCCGAGTTAAAGGCTACCACCTAGCAAGTGTGGTGTCTGGCAGTGACAACATAGTAATTATGGCCGGCCGGGGTGGCCGAGCGGTTCTAGGCGCTACAGTCTGGAACCGCGCGACCGCTACGGTCGCAGGTTCGAATCCTGCCTCGGGCATGGATGTGTGTGCTGTCCTTAGGTTAGTTAGGTTTAAGTAGTTCTAAGTTCTAGGGGACTGATAACCTCTGAAGTTAAGTCCCATAGTGCTCAGAGCCATTTGAACCATTTTGTAACTATGTTGCTGTTATTATTATTTTATTTGTTTCTGTCTGAAGTGTTCTGTAAATTGAAAATTTAAACAGACACTGTCTGCATTTATCGGCAAAGCTGTCTGCGTGACCATACAATAAAATTTACGTGTAGGTGACACTTAGTTCTTTTGCTGAATAGTCATAAACAGAAGGGCAATCAACTGTGGTTGAATTAAGCCAGATGAGCAGAGGCGGATTTTCTACGTAGGCAACAAAATACCTGGTAGCGGCAGAAGTAAAATGGACATAAAATGTGGAATGGCAAAAGAAAGAACAGTTTTCCTCTAAAAAAACATGCTAACATCAAAGACAAATTTAAATGTTGGGAAGTCTTGACTGAAAGTATTTGACACTTTTCCTTCTGTTATTTGATGGTGTTAATTGTTGTCAGTACCCACGAACAATATTCCGAGATAAGCATACCCATGAGCAGACTTTTAGAAAAGTGAAAAATATTCTTTGGAGTGTTATTCAGTTCTCCACCTATTTTAGACAGCTGGCCACAGCATGTATTTAAAACTTAGAGTGCACAGAGTCTCGCGTTGTCTTTTAGAACAGCATAGCATGCAGGGAGACGAAGTGCTGCCAACATGTTGTCTATAGACGTGAGAGATTAGAATCGAAAAACTAACGCTTTCTTCTTCCTGAAGCGCGAACATTATCGCTAAGTTAGCGTAAAAGTGCGTTTAACAGCGCTCTCTTGTTGTCCCAATCGCGGCCAAGACAGGGAATTCACTATATAGCGAAGTAAACAGTAGTTTCTGTTGTACCAATCTTCCTGGACTCAAGTTTGCTCCCTCTGTGTCTTTCTAAGAGAGGATAAATAATATTTAATTTCTCGTAAGGTCTTACGGGACCAAACTGCTGAGGTCACGGTCCTTAAGCTTACGCACTACTTAATCTACCTTAAACTAACTTACACTAACGATAGCACACACCCAAGCCCGAGGGAGGACTCGAACCTCCGACGGGAGAGCCACGCGAACCGTGGCAAGATGCCCTACACTCGCGGCTACCCCTCACGGCAGACACGGTGTCACCGGATTCCACTGCAGTGACTGGGAGCAGAAATATCTGGCACAGGTTCAAATGGATCTGAGCACTATGGGACTTAACTTCTGAGGTCATCAGTCCCCTAAAACTTCGAACTACTTAGACCTAACTAACCTAAGAACCTCACACACATCCATGCCGGAGGCAGGATTCGAACCTGCGACCGTTCCAGACTGTAGTGCTCGGCCACTCCGGCCGACAATATCTAGCACTGCCCAAGGAGTTTTATTCGTATTCTCCTAACTCCTAGTTACGAATAATATCCAGATGACTGACTGCAACTCGGACATCGTAAACAATGAACAGGGAAAATTTCATAGGCTGCGAATAATACGTAGTTTCAAATCACAAACGCAAGCACATAAGTTTTCGCAATGACCGAAAAATAGGGCTCAAAAGCTGTGAAGGTAATTAAACAAGTGGATCATTGCAGTGCAAGTTCGATTCCAGATTCTGATAACGTGAAAGTAGCAGGTGTGATGAGAATGTAAAACACGGAAAAAAATGTCTAATGTCTGATTCTTAAGCAAAGCTGTCATTCTTTCCATTAAAACCAAAGAATCGGAAAGTATTGTCTACACATAATGATTAGACGAAGGCGATAGAATTATGAAATACCATTTTGTTTCTTGTTCATAAATATCTCAGTTTTTCACATTAAGCAGCTGAAATATCTGTCACACATACTTTGCTATGTATTTTAATGCTTCTTATATTTTCGAATACGTACAACATTAGGAACATTTCTAAATTAGGCTTAACACAAAGATTGACATGTTTGGCTCTTCAGATTATGGGGTACAAACAAGGAATAGTCCATTCAAGACTGTTAAAGTTAAAACAAATAATGGAAAATTTAATAATTCATTGTCAAAGAAAACACTATAAAACATAACGCAATAGCTATACAGACGAAATGTACCATTTTCAGTTACTAAATTCCTTGCTCTAAGTAACTTCATTTGCAGAAGTCATCCACATTTCGTCCTTTATCATAACCTGCACATTCACTGTAAGTGCACATTTCGCACATTACACAGGTTGCAAGTGCCACTCTGAGATGAACCCGAGGTTGGCACATGAGAGGAATTCTTGGCGGGCCGCATGAAACCAGTCAGAAGACTGCTGTTGTTGTTGTTGTGGTCTTCAGTCCTGAGACTGGTTTGATGCAGCTTTCCATGTTACTCTATCCTGTGCAAGCTTCTTCATCTCCCAGTACCTACTGCAACCTATATCCTTCTGAATCTGCTTAGTGTGTTCATCTCTTGGTCTCCCTCTACGATTTTTACCCTCCACACTGCCCTCCAATACTAAACTGGTGATCCATTGATGCCTCAGAACATGTCCTACCAACCGATCCCTTCTTCTAGTCAAGTTGTGCCATAAACTTCTCTTCTCCCCAATCAGTACTTCCTCATTAGTTATGTGATCTACCCATCTAATCTTCAGCATTCTTCTGTTGCACTAAATCTCGAAAGCTTCTATTCTCTTCTTGTCCAAACTATTTATCGTCCATGTTTCACTTCAATACATGGCTACACTCCATACAAATATTTTCAAAAACGACTTCCTGCCACTTAAACCTATACTCGATGCTAACAAATTTCCCTTCTTCAGAAATACTTTCTTTGCCATTGCCAGTCTACATTTTATACCCTCTCTACTTCGACCATCATCAGTTATTTTGCTCCCCAAATAGCAAAATGCCTTTGCTACTTTAAGTGTCTCATTTCCTAATCTAATTCCCTCAGCATCACCCGACTTAATTCGACTACATTCCATTATCATTGTTTTGCTTTTGTTGATGTTCATCTTATATCCTCCTTTCAAGACACTGTCCATTCCGTTCAACTGCTCTTCCAAGTCCTTTGCTGTCTGTGACAGAATTACATCGTCATCGGTGATCCTCAAAGTTTTTATTTCTTCTCCATGGATTTTAATACCTACTCCGAAATTTTCTTTTGTCTCCTTCACTGCTTGCTCAATATAGAGATTGAATAACATCGGGGAGAGGCTACAACCCTGTCTCACTCCCATCCCAACCACTGCCTCCCTTTCATGCCCCTCGACTCTTATAACTGCCATCTGCTCTCTGTACAAATTGTAAATAGGTTTTCGCTCCCTGTATTTTACCCCTGCCACCCTCAGAATTTGAAAGAGAGTATTCCAGTCAACATTGTCAAAAGCTTTCTCTAAGTCTACAAATGCTAGGAATGTGGGTTTGCCTTTCCTTAATATGGCTTCTAAGATAAGTCGTAGGGTCAGTATTGCCTCACGTGATCCGATATTTCTACGGAATCCAAACTGATCTTCCCCGAGGTCGGCTTCTACCAGTTTTTCCATTCGTCTGTAAAAAATTCGTGTTACTATTTGGCAGCCATGACTTATTAAACTGATAGTTCGGTAATTTTCGCATCTGTCAACACCTGCTTTCTTTGGGATTGGAATTATTATATTCCTTTTGAAGTCTGAGGGTATTTCGCCTGTCTCATACATCTTGCTCACGAGATGGTAGAGTTTTGTCAGGACTGGCTCTCCCAAGGCTGTCAGTTGTGAAACGTCCCCTTAGAAAAATTAATGAATTACTGTGCTGATAAACCTCTTACATTGTTTAATTTTCAAACAGCTGAGCAGAACTGAACGTACTCAGACATTTCGCTCTTTACCTATTCTGATCAACACTAAACTGACACAGAATATTTTTTGGCGCAACGCAATCTGACTTTCAAAAATCCCTACAAAAGAATGGCCCTGACTAACATTAACCAATACCTTTCACAAATCACTTACCTCACAAAAATCTTCGTTACTCGAACTACTGCAATACAGCGAGCGCCACTACTGCCAGCTAAATAAAATATTCAAACTACTGAAGGCACTAACTACTGAAAGGCATAGTTAGCAAATGAAAGATTTTGATAGAGAACAAACAATATATTTACCTCAATAGTGTTCAAAAGTCATAATATATATATCAGTTCATGGCATCCAGTCTTACAAATTTACTGTCTCTGCCCAAAACTCCGCCATCTCACTCCCCACATCCACCACTGCTGGCGGCTCACCTCCAACCGCGCAACGCTACGCGCTGTTAACAGCCAACAGCCCAGCTCTACAATAGCGAATATTACAACAATGCCACCCAGCCACAGACTGCACACAGCACAGCCAGTGATTTTCATACAGAGCGAACCGTGGCGTTACCAGTATAAAAACCTAGACAGCCTACTTACATAGCCCCCATGCTCCCCACAAAAAATTTTACAAATTGTTTTGGGCAGTGGCCAATACAGATTTGAAGAAATTTTTCATAATTACAATAACAAATATATCAAATGCACACACTTATTGATACAATGTTGGTCAAAAGCTAAAATTTTCTCACAGTCCATAAAGACAGTCCTGATCGTTCATCACAGTAAAATAGTAGTGTTTTTCTCAATGTCTGAGCAGTAAAAGAAAATACACACGGAAGTAGTGGATTTCCATGCAGTCTTGAAGAAGTAGTGTTGTCCTTCCAACGGATAGACACTGCTGACTCTTGATATACAGACAGGTAATGGGGCCACAACAGAGCAAACCCACAGCAGAGTCATTCGAAGTTTTGAAGAATACTGGTAGGTAGCTCATCACAGAGCAGACTCAGTGTAGTCCTGGTAGAGATTATGGTATTGGTGGGCCACCAGAGGTGCAGATCCACTGCAGTTCTTGTAGAAATAATGGTATTGGTGGGCCATCAAAGATGCAGACCCACTGTAGTCAATGTAGAGACGGCCAGCAGCCATCTGTTGCGACTGTGCAGGTGCACAATCACCATCTAAGAATCTTGTGGAGAATATAGCAAGTCCATAAACCATCACTTGTGCACTCACAAAGTTTTTTTTTTTAATTGTCCTTAGAACCAGCAGTGCTGTTAACCAGTACCTTGATGAATTATTAACACACGTGCAAACACTATCAGTCCCTTTTTTTTTTTTTTTTTGGTCGTCAGTCTACTGACTGGTTTGATACGGCCCGCTACGAATTCCTTTCCTGTGCTAACCTCTTCATCTCAGAGTAGCACTTGCAACCTACGTCCTCAATTATTTGCTTGCCGTATTCCAATCTCTGTCTTCCTCTACAGTTTTTGCCCTCTACAGCTCCCTCTACTACCATGGAAGTCATTCCCTCATGTCTTAGCAGATGGCCTATCATCCTGCCCCTTCTCCTTAACAGTGTTTTCCACATATTCCTTTCCTCTCCGATTCTGCGTAGAACTTCCTCATTCCTTACCATATCAGTCCACCTAATTTTCAACATTCGTCTATAGCACCACATCTCAAATGATTCGATTCTCTTCTGTTCCGGTTTTCCCACAGTCCATGTTTCACTACCATACAATGCTGTACTCCAGACGTACATCCTCAGAAATTTCTTCCTCAAATTAAGGCAGGTATTTGATATTAGTAGACTTCTCTTGGCCAGAAATGCCTTTTTTGCCATAGCGAGTCTGCTTTTGATGTCCTCCTTGCTCCGTCCGTCATTGGTTAATTTACTGGCTAGGTAGCAGAATTCCTTAACTTCATTGACTTCGTGACCATCAATCCTGATGTTAAGTTTCTCGTTGTTCTGATTTCTACTACTTCTCATTACCTTCGTCTTTCTCTGATTTACTCTCAAATCATACTGTGTACTCATTAGACTGTTCATTCCGTTCAGCAGATCATTTAATTCTTCTTCACTTTCACTCAGGATAGCAATGTCATCAGCGAATCGTATCATTGATATACTTTCACCTTGTATTTTAATTCCACTCCTGAACCTTTCTTTTATTTCCATCATTGCTTCCTCGATGTACAGATTGAAGAGTAGGGGCGAAAGGCTACAGCCTTGTCTTACACCCTTCTTAATACGAGCACTTCGTTCTTGATCGTCCACTCTCATTATTCTCTCTTGGTTGTTGTACATATTGTATATGACCCGTCTCTCCCTAAGGATTACCACTACTTTTTTCAGACTCTCGAACAGCTTGCATCGTTTTACATTGTCGAACGCTTTTTCCAGGTCGACATATCCTATGAAAGTGTCATGATTTTTCTTTAGCCTTGCTTCCATTATTAGCCGTAACGTCAGAATTGCCTCTATCGTCCCTTTACTTTTCCTCAAGCCAAACTGATCGTCACCTAGCGCATTCCCAATTTTCTTTTCCATTCTTCTGTATATTGTTCTTGTAAGCAGCTTCGATGCATGAGCTGTTAAGCTGATTGTGCGATAATTCTCGCACGTGTCAGCTCTTGCCGTCTTCGGAATTGTGAGGATGATGCTTTTCCGAAAGTCAGGTGGTATGTCACCTTCTGTCAGTCTCTTCATCGGTGTAGGAGGCGGGTAATATCGATAGGTAAACACTCACGGTTTCTGTACCGACGAAGCAAGGCACCTGTGATGTGCCTTAAGGGCGTATGTCAGGATTCTTCCGGTGGCATATGGCCATTCACTGCATCCCCTGCCTCGTGCCAGTCGTATCGGCCCTACGATCCACTGCCAACCAGAGGCAGAGGACGAGAGAGTGGATCTGCATCTGCGCAACTGCTTGTCCACTTTAAATACCTTCACGCGCAGATGACTCCGGCAAAGTTTCAATGGACCATGAGCTTTGAAAGTCCTGCGGCGATGGAGTACTGATGGTGAGGCAAGGGTTTGGTGAACCTGAACCTTAGTTGGTGCTCTGCACGTTAGGCGGTCAGACGGTGATGGTCGTTCTGGTACTCGTGAGAGACGGGAGGACTGGTTCGGCAGCTCGTCAGACGACAAAGCAGCCCTATTTAGGATCATTCTGCTTTCCCTAATCCAGGGAGGGGCCTAGAAAAGGTGATCTAAACATAGCCCGTCTCAACCCAGCACAAGTGGCAAACTGCGGTCACTTGTTCACTAACATATGCGGTCAAAAACATAATAAAATAAACAGTTACCTTAAATATCTAATGATTGGAGTCTGGAACGTCCGTACTTTACAGGATAACGATCATAATCAGTGTCCAGAGAGAAAGACAGGACTTATCGCAAGGGAATTGGCTAGATATAACATCAATATTACCGCCATAAGTGAAACACATCTTAGCGACTCTGGACAGTTATGTGAACCGCTCGGAGGTTATCCACTTAAAGGGCGGAAAGTGGGGTAGGCTTTGCCATACGCAATAAATTGGCATGTTCACTAAGAGAACTCCCAAAAGGTATCAGTGACAGAATACTAACACTCAGACTTCACCTGGCATCCAAGAAATATCTTCACTTGATCAATGTATACGCACCTACATTGCCATCTCCAGATGAAGAGAAGAACAAGTTCTACCAAGACCTCCGACATGTCCTTAGGGATATTCCTTCTGCAGATAAACTTCTGTTACTTGGTGATTTTAATGCTCGTGTTGGGAATGATTTCAGTCCTTGGAATGGAGTCCTCGGTCGCCATGGGATTGGAAAATGCAACTCGAATGGTTTGGATCTTCTAACTCTATGTGCCGAGTTTGAACTCTGTCTGACAAATACATATATTCGTCTGCCTGAAAAATATAAAACGACATGGATGCATCCGTGATCTAAACACTGGCACCTTCTGGATTATGTGATAGTACGGAAAAAAGATCTTGGTGACGTACTGGTCACACGTGCAATGAGAGGCGCTCGGGGATGGACAGACCATCGACTCGTGAGGTCCAAATTAAAGATAACTTTGAAGGCACCACGCCGAGCTTCACACAAAATACCAACAAAATTGTCCTGCAAAATCTTGGCCAATGATCAGACTATGAGAGCAAAATTGGATGAAAAATTTGGTGTCGATGGCCTTTTGATATCTGAATCTGCCCCTGTAGATGAACAGTGGAGTGCATACGCTAGCAGACTGCGTGGCTGTGCTTCAGAAGTCTTGGGAAAGCCTCAGAAGAAGCACCAGGACTGGTTTGACGACTCAGATCCAGAGATCAGAAAGCCAATTAATGATTTCAGAACCTCTCTTCGCACCCCTGATGATAACAAGCGTAGAGCAGCGCATTACAATCTGAAAGTGAAGGTACGTGCTCTCAAAGACAGTTGGTGGGCAAATAAAGCAAATGAAATACAGTTATATGCCGACACACACCAAACGGGCAGATTCTTTGAGTCCCTGAAAACTATCTTTGGTCCAAGAGTTGGGAAGATAGCACCAGTCTATAACAAAGATAAAAGTTGTCGGCTGACGCAACAGAGAGACATCCTGTCTCGGTGGGCGGAACATTTTAATGACGTTCTTAATCCCGACCATCAGACAACCGATATTCCATACATAGAAGCACTTGAAGACCTGCCAGTTGGGGAACAACTTGCGGATGCCCCTTCCTACGATGAATTCATTTCAGCACTGGATAAGCTGAAAAATGACAAAACAGCAGGATTAGATAACTTGCCATCAGAGCTATATAAATATGGGGGGCCAAACATCAAGAAACCATTGTTTGCTCTGATCTTAAGGATTTGGGAGTATGAAATGATTCCACAAGACTGGAAAGATGCTTGTATTTCCAAGATCTATAAAGGCAAGGGTGACATATCAGACTGCAGCTCCCACAGGGGCATTTCTCTTCTCTCAGCAGCGGGAAAAGTCCTTGCCCACATAATTAACACCCGGTTAACACACTTTGCAGAAAAACTGCTACCAGAGACCCAGTGTGGCTTCCGCCCAAACAGAGGCACAGTGGATGCCATATTTGTTGTCAAACAAATGCAAGAGAAAAGCTTAGAGCAACATCGGCCTTTGTTCATGTGCTTTGTAGACCTGGAAAAAGCTTTTGATCGTGTCCCACGGGAAGCTCTCTGGATCATACTAAAGAAAACTGGGTGCCCTGGCAAAATTGTCAGTTTGATTCGGCAGTTTCATGAAAACATGATGGCAAAAATCCGCCATGAGGACAAGCTCTCAGAACAGTTTCCCGTGATATGCGGTGTAAAACAAGGCTGTGTTCTGGCTCCCACACTCTTCTCACTTTACTTCGCAGTTGTTATGAGAGACGCGACCAAAGCCTGTAGTAATCAAATTAGTCTCGACACAAGGACAGACAAAAGTGTCTTCAACATCTCTCGCCTCAGAACAAAAAGTCGCGTAACCAAACTATCCATCTTAGAGATTCTCTACGCGGATGATGTATGCAAGATGGCTAATTCTTGCGAAACTCTTCAGACTTACATAAATCTGTTAAATGCCTCCTGCAGAAGATTTGGTTTAGCCATTAGCATCACTAAGACGCAAGTTCTCAAACAGTCACTTAGAGGTCTTAATGCATATGACTCCAGTATTAAGATAAATAACAAACCCTTGCAAAATGTGTCAAATTTCAAATACCTGGGAAGCCAAATTAGAAGTGACAACAGCCTGACAACGGAAATCGCAGCGCGTATAGCCAGCGCAGCCTCAGCCTTCGGTAAGCTTAATGACCGAATATGGAAATCACACGATCTCAAACTAAAAACAAAAATTGCAGTCTACAAAGCAGTAGTATTATCCACCTTACTCTATGCCTCGGAAACCTGGTGCTGTTACAAAGCTGACATTAAGAAGCTAGATAAATTTCATCTTCGATGTCTGCGCATCAAATGGGAAGACCGTGTCCCAAACACGGAGATTTTGCGCCGCGTGAAACTGGCTGGTATTGAAGCTTTAACAATGAAACATCAACTGAGATGGAGTGGTCACATAGTACGCATGGATGACAGTAGGCTACCTAAAGCGGTGTTCTACTCGCAGCTCTCGTGTGGGAAGAGGAGGAAAGGTGCTCAAACACCTGCGATGTAAAGACACCATTAAACGCCACCTTGCAGCCTGTGGCATTCCAAGCAACCGTTGGGAGGATCTAGCATTGCGCCGATCGGAGTGGCGATCAACTGTACATAAGAGCATCGAACAATTCGAGCAAAAGCGTCTAATGAACCTGGATGCTAAAAGAGAGCTCCGAAAATCTCAGCTCAAGCCTGTCTACACGTATACTTACAACTCTGCTGGTCAACTTCACTGTGCTTCATGCAACAGGATATTCAAAGCGAAATTCGGATTCGCGAGCCACATCCGAGCCTACCACAACAAGGACAGAGAAGACTGACGGAGTCACTGTCGCCGGACACGGCGAGGAGGACATCATCATATTATTCTTGCAAGCAGCTTCGATGCATGAGCTGTTAAGCTGATTGTGCGATAATTCTCGCACTTGTCAGCTCTTGCCGTCTTCGGAATTGTGTGGATGATGCTTTTCCGAAAGTCAGATGGTATATCGCCAGACTCATATATTCTACACACCAACGTGAATAGTCGTTTTGTTGCCACTTCCCCCAATGATTTTAGAAATTCTGATGGAATGTTATCTATCCCTTCTGCCTTATTTGACCGAAACTCCTCCAAAGCTCTTTTAAATTCGGATTCTAATACTGGATCCCCTGTCTCTTCTAAATCGACTCCTGTTTCTTCTTCTATCACATCAGACAAATCTTCACCCCCATAGAGGCTTTCAATGTATTCTTTCCACCTATCTGCTCTCTCCTCTGCATTTAACAGTGGAATTCCCGTTGCACTCTTAATATTACCACCGTTGCTTTTAATGTCACCAAAGGTTGTTTTGACTTTCCTGTATGCTGAGTCTGTCCTTCTGACAATCATATCTTTTTCGATGTCTTCGCATTTTTCCTGCAACCATTTCGTCTTAGCTTCCCTGCACTTCCTATTTATTTCATTCCTCAGCGACTTGTATTTCTGTATTCCTGCTTTTCCCGAAACATGTTTGTACTTCCGCCTTTCATCAATCAACTGAAGTATTTCTTCTGTTACCCATGGTTCTTTCGCAGCTACCTTCTTTGTACCTATGTTTTCCTTCCCAACTTCTGTGATGGCCCTTTTTAGAGATGTCCATTCCTCTTCAACTGTACTGCCTACTGCGCTATTCCTTATTGCTGCATCTAAAGCGTTAGATAACTTCAAACGTATCTCGTCATTCCTTAGTACTTCCGTATCACTTCTTTGCGTATTGATTCTTCCTGACTAATGTCTTGAACTTCAGCCTACTCTTCATCACTACCATATTGTGGTCTGAGTCTATATCTGCTCCTGGGTACGCCTTACAATCCAGTATCTGATTTCGGAATCTCTGTCTGACCATGATGTAATCTAATTGAAATCTTCCCGTATCTCCCGGCCTTTTCCAAGTATACCTCCTCCTCTTGTGATTCTTGAACATAGTATTCGCCATTACTAGCTGACACTTGTTACAGAAGTCAATTAGTCTTTCTCCTCTTTCATTCCTTGTCCCAAGCCCATATTGTCCTGTAACCTTTTCTTCTATTCCTTCCCCTACAACTGCATTCCAGTCGCCCATGACTATTAGATTTTCGTCCCCCATTACATACTGCATTACCCTTTCAATATCCTCATACACTTTCTCTATCTGTTCATCTTCAGCTTGCGACGTCGGCATGTATACCTGAACTATTGTTGTCGGTGTTGGTCTGCTGTCGATTCTGATTAGAACAACCTGGTCACTGAACTGTTCACAGTAACACACCCTCTGCCCTACCTTCCTATTCATAACGAATCCTACACCTGTCATACCATTTTCTGCTGCTGTTGATATTACCCGATACTCATCTGACCAGAAATTCTTGTCTTCCTTCCACTTCACTTCACTGACCCCTACTATATCTATATCTAGATTGAGCCTTTTCAGATTTTCTGGTATCCCTACCAGGTTCAAGCTTCTGACATTCCACGCCCCGACTCGTAGAACGTTATCCTTTCGTTGATTATTCAATCTTTTTCTCATGGTAACCTCCCCCTTGGCAGTCCCCTCCCGGAGATCCGAATGGGGGACTATTCCGGAATCTTTTGCCAATGGAGAGATCATCATGACACTTCTTCAATTACAGGCGACATGTCCTGTGGATACACGCTACGTGTCTTTAATGCAGTGGTTTCCATTGCCTTCTGCGTCCTCATGTCGTTGATCATTGCTGATTCTTCCGCGTTTAGGGGCAATTTCCCACCCCTAGGACAAGAGAGTGCCCTGAACCTCTATCCGCTCCTCCGCCCTCTTTGACAAGGCCGTTGGCAGAATGAGGCTGACTTCTTATGCCGGAAGTCGTCGGCTGCCAATGCTGATTATTTATCAAAATTTAGGCAGTGGCGGGGATCGAACCCGGGACCGAGGACGTTTTGATTATGAATCAAAGACGCTACCCCTAGACCACGGGTACTTCCACTTCGCACATATTGTCCATATACTATGACCAACAGAAACGTGTGCAGTGAAATGTAACTTACAAGTTACTTAATTTGATGAACTGGTGTCAATTACAATTTTATAACATAAGAATACAGTAACAAAGGTACAAAATACATCATTAAATAACATAACAGTATGGATAACATTTGTAGTAATAGGGGCTTTACAAAAGAATAGAAATAAACAGATACATCAGTGTTACTGGAATTATGACATAAGTGAATATATAAAATAATGAGAATAGTTTTCGAAACATTAATTTCAGACATGAGCATTAAAACAGAAAGGAATAAATAATGTCTAAACATCTTTACAAAGAAAACAACATAGTATTTGAAAAATTCTACAACATAAATCTTATTAGCTAAACATATAAAGACAGGAAAAAGACAAATACACAAGGGTACATCAACACATAGCAGAATAACAAAGGAGAAAAGACAGGGTTTGTTTTCAGTGTAACATTTGGTACTGCAGTCCAACCCAAAACTTCATTCCATAGATCTTTCGTCTTATTTCAACATTTGCTTCCACCAAAAAAAATCCTATCCAAGCATACTTTATATGTTCACATATTTCTTACTTCATTATTTATTTTCCATTATCTTACCTCATCATTTATTTCCAAGAAAATCCTACCTATGCCTGCTTTCTGTAATTTTTTCTTATAACTTCTCAATGCATTTCTTCCAATGCATCGCAGCTCATTCTCTTATATAGTCTACCCCCTCTTAAGCTAACTGAAATCTACTGAGTTCAGATGCTAAACTAAGGGACGAGGCAATGCAGCAGCACAAAACAATTAATACAAACAGCAATGGAAAAAAAATGCGAAGTGCCAAAGCAAGCTACAGTAAATCTAAATTACCAAGCAAATGCAACATTACAACTAATATGAGCCAATGTGCAGCAACAAGAAAAATAAATCAGTAGTAAAACTGGCTTAACAGAGTAATACAAAGCGAAATTTAGTAGCACTATGCCTGGCAAACAGCAGCAGAAAATGCAATAACTTATATATAAATATGACAAAGCTCAAGCAGAAAAATATTACAGTAAAAATGGCCATGTTTAATACCTATGTCGCATCTTAACACCAGAGTGATGCATCATGGTAACTTACTCTACCAATAAAATTACCAAGTAGTTGAAAAGAAAATTATGTATGCAGTTACTGTTATTAATCCCTTCTTATTGTTCTTTCCATTCCAAGTGCTCCTTTCTCGAAGAATATGATCATAAAATTATTATTTAATGGATCTGCTGGCAGAAAGTGTTCACATTACCAAATGCACTTAATTTTATTTTATAAAGCCAATGCTACAACACAGCTGGAAACCAGATATTAACCAAAATGAGCAATCTATCAACTAGAAAGACAGTAGATGTAAAATGTTTCTCATCATTACATTAGGCATTTTAGTAAATATCATAAATTAAGAGCTCCACAGTGTAATCATATGTTTTCAAGTTTGAGCGTCTCGCATTTGCGATGCTTTCTACAAAGGAATGTCAATAGCGAAGATAATGGCCTCTTTTTTCCTCCACCTAATGGCTTTCTTTTGTCAGACGACTATCACTCAGCTGGGCGTCCATAACGCATTCTGTCAAGGTCACTTACCTTTCTTAGCGAAATATTTACGACAGCAGTTTCCGCTACAGTGACAGTTTGATACAAATAAAATTTCACAGGTCGAAGTATTTGCGTTACGAATCTGTAGAAACAAAATCCTATAAAAATAACAGTATCAAAAAAATTTTTGGCGGCATTGTGATACATTCACGCATGTACACACATTTCATAACTCTTAAAGTGCGATTCTTGGTTTCCAACATCCTTTTTTGTATATCAGAGTCCCTAACCACTGTTCATTACTCCTTACCTTATTACACATATACATATTCGTTGACACGTCAATCTTGCGGCGACACTTCAATATTTCATCATTATAAATACATAGCATAATCAAATTCCCCATATAGCATCAGCTTATTGATCATAAACATACCTCAGCAGCATAATACACATTGTCATCATAATAATAACATCATAAAAACTCAGCCAAATCTCAAAAAGGCGTAGCTTTCTGTAATAATGTCAAAACCTAAAAAAAATTCTCTGCTCATTTCAATAGTGTCATCTACCTCCGACATACTTGAAAACTCGTGACCCCATACCAAATACATCATTCAAAGCTCTCATAGTATCACAATGGTTCCGAAAAAATATGAACAGTTCACAAAGTACAGACAAAATACAATTTCATAAGTGTCAAGTTATCCAACTATGTAATTGCGTAAACATCTGTCACTGACATAGTAAAAAAAAAAATGTTTGTTTCTCTGTTAAATAATCAGATAGCTATGTAATTCTGTGTTAGAGGAATATGGTACCGATGTGTAAAGTTGTATAAGTAAATACCATATTAGCTAGGGCTCCTTGTGCTTGCCAAACACATGGTACACAAAGTAAGCGTGTACCCCCCTGAGGATTAATGTAATTATACCCTCTGGTGTTACAGATTACAGAAATGGAATGAAATGTATCACGGAAAACTTTCATTGTAATTCAAAAATCTTTAAAAATAAATGTTTTAAGTACAAAATAAATCACTCAAATGCGTGTCCTGTTGCGCTAAATGTGCGTATTGCTGTAAGATAATTCTGTGAAAGTGTCGTAGTTATCGTCCTCCGAAAGCTACGTTCTGCAGAAGTCAATGTACTTACCTCGTAATAAACAACAGGGAAATGCTATGCGTATAGATATCGTAGTTATTACGTACATTACCGTATCAAGAATGTACTATACTGTAACGTATTGTTGTGCTACGAAAACGGCTGTCTCATTGTAGCTATACCACAAAAGTTACTACTAAAACATGTTTTACTTTCCAGAATAATACAGAAAAACTGTGCAGATATAAAACAGATACACCGCAAAAACAACAATGTAAATTGCGTCACATATTAATAGCGTCGTGATATAATCGTGTAGCTGTCAAAGAAACGAAATGCTAAGTCATCTTTAATCCTACAGAAAGTACTTCATATAAAGAATGTATTTTCAAGTAAACCAAAATGTTGCCTTAAAATCTCATTAGCAGTGCGTGTATACGTTGTAAGTATGTAAGCCTTATAGTCGTTACATAATCGTGCAACTAACATGCAAGAATGTACACACACAATAACACTGTGTCGTCTGTTCACTATAACAATGCATTCGTAATTACTGTCTAAATAAGTTACACAGGTTCTTGACTGGATATTTAACTTCAAACATTGTTGCATGGTAATAGTTTCTTAAGTCTGACAAAGCATACTAGAAATGTGAAGTGAAAAGATTTATCGCAAAGACAAAGTTAAAAAGCAGATTATCTTTCAACAAACGGTTTTACATGTGAAATGTGGTGTAAACCTTTACTCTTACTAGTACGCAGAGTTTCAACTTCAACGCAATTATCATGTGGTATACGTCGGATTCTGTAAGGTCCATTGTAAAGTAGAAAGAATTTGTGACTCAAGTGTTTCTTCTTATATGACATTGAATGAGCTTTAATGAGAACTTTCTGACCAATATATAATTTCTTTGCATTTGCTTTACCTTGTAGTTTTCTCCTTTTGTCTGCTGCAGATTTTATATTTTTAATAGCCAAATCAATTATGTCTTTGTGTCGAAGTTTACGTGTATTCGGGAAAGGAACAAGCTCCCTGATTCTGTTCGGTGGTTCTTGATTCTTCAGTACAAGAGTAGGTGGCAAAGCAGTGGACTCATGAGGCATTTCATTCAGCACATTTTGAAATAATTGTAAATATCTGTCCCAATGCTGATGCTTTCTGTGACAATAAAGTCTGCAAAGCTTATTGATTTCTTTCATAATCCGTTCATACGGGTTACAATGTGGTGAGTACAATGAAATAAAAATAGGTTTGATTTTATGGTTCCGAAGCATGCATGACCAAACAGCAGATCTGAATTGCGGTCCTTTATCTGAACTGACTTTAGAGACGTGGCCAACTTCACGTAAGAAATTTTTAACAAAGGCGTTGGGTACAGACCGTCCAGTGGCTTTACGTAACGGAGTGAAAGAAACAAATTTTGAAGTAAGTTCAACAGCGACTAGAACGTACGAAAATCCATTCGATGTTCTGACAAGGGGTCCCATGAGATCAACAGCAGCAAATTTTTTTAATTTAGAAGGAATGATTGGAAACAACGGAGCACGATGTGAGATAATAGATGGTTTCGCCTTTTGACAAAGTTTACAAGTAGACAAGATTCTTCGAATTCTCTTTTCCATACTGTTAAAATAACAAGTCGTCCGAAGAATATGATAACATTTTCGTGGACCAAAATGTGCGTAGCTGAAAT
Source organism: Schistocerca serialis cubense (assembly GCF_023864345.2). Taxonomy (NCBI): domain Eukaryota; kingdom Metazoa; phylum Arthropoda; class Insecta; order Orthoptera; family Acrididae; genus Schistocerca; species Schistocerca serialis. The sequence goes on from NC_064639.1 coordinate 469,027,735, forward strand.
GAATGTACCAAATGAGCTTATTAACAAAATCAGCTGGAATGCAAAGTACCCATAGCTTGTCATCAACAGTGCAGCGTTTGAAAAGCATGTTGTTTCTAACCAGATAATAATGCCGAATCTGAGTGTGTCTTTTCATGTCATTTACTTTTGATGTCTTTCCAAATCGGATCTTTATCTTGTTCATGAGCAAGATCTTTTAAAGATGTGGTGATGAAGTTTTCAAAGACGACTTTCTGAATGTAAAGAACACTGAAATTTTTCTCGAGGTTGCCTTCTGTGTTACTTTTCTCAAGCCCAGCCGGTGCGCGTGACAGTGCGTCCGCAACAATGTTCTCCTTGCCGGGAGTGTAGACTATTGTGAAATGGAATTCTTGCAGAAACAATGCCCAACGTTTTAACCTGTCATGATTTAATTTTGAAGACATAAGAAATTGTAATGCACGATGATCACTGTATACTTTTACGTGCTTACCAGATAAAAAGAAACGGAATTTGTTAAATGCTCAAACGATAGCTAAAGCTTCTAATTCAGTAACGGAGTAGTTTTTTTTGTCAGATTTTGTTAGCACTCGGCTAGCAAAAGCAATGGTTTTCTGAACAGTAATGTCATTTTCTGTGGCTTCTTGAAATAAATGGGCACCAAGACCGACTTTAGAAGAATCCGTGCTAAGGCAGAAATCTTGTGACAGATCTGGATGAGGTAGTATTGGCGCATTAAGTAGCGATTCTTTCAAAGAATTGAATTCCAACTGTGCTTGTTCGTCCCAGTTCCAAATAGTATTATTTCCAGAGAGAGAACCAAGTTTTGGTGTAACTAGAATATGCATATTCAGAAAACGACGGTAAAAATTTACGAGACCTAGAAAACTGCGGACTTGTTTTTTTGTGGATGGAACTGGAATGGCTCTGATTGCTTCTAACTTTTCAGGATCCGGCTGAATGCCTTCAGAAGAAATAATATGTCCCAAAAACTTCACCTTTGTCCTACCGAATTCAGACTTTTCCAAGTTAAATGTAATTCCAGATTCTGCAAAACTACGTAACAAACTGTTGAGGATATGATTGTGTTGTTCCCATGAGGCTTCTGCTATTAGAATATCATTCACATATAAGGTGATGTGACGTTTTAAGAACTTAGGTAATATGGAATTTAGCCCGCGAATGAATGCTGCCGAAGAAATGTTCAAACCAAAAAGAAGTTTCCGAAACTGATAACAAACCCCGAAACAAAGGAAAGCTGTGTATTTTCTACATTCTGGATGAAGTTCGATCTGATAAAAGCTGGATCTGAGATCAATAGAAGACAACACTTTTACACCATTAAAATTTTGAAGAAGTTCTTCTAACGTTTGCGGCCTGTCTGTTTCAGGAATGATGATAGTATTGATTTATCTCGAATCCAAGACAAGCCTGATCGATCCATTTTTCTTCTCAACAACATGTAATGGATTATTGTATGAGCTTACTGCAGGCTCAATAATGCCCTCGTCAAGCATAGATTGTACTTCTGTTCTAACACGGTCCCTATAATGCGCCGGAATTACGTATGGTCTAACACAAAATTTAGTATGCTCACGAACACGAAATTGGTATTGAAATACCTTGATTGTTCCTGTTTTGTGAGTAAAAACTGTGGGATGTAAAATCTCAAAAAGGTCTTTCCTATCAGTGTGATTACAATTCTCAATTGTTCGGATTTTATTCTGAATTAACTCATTAGTTTCAAATATGTCGTCGATATCATCCCTGTCAGTACTTGCAGAGTGATTGTTAGTGTCAAGTTCCGTCGAAAATTCCGAACTGTAGTCTAACAGGAGGTAAAGCCGATTAATTTCTTCGTCATGGTTTGAGAGCCAATGTTCAAATTTCAAAGCTGTTGACTTACCTTCTTTCTCTAAACTTATTTCAGCATCGTGAAAGTTTAAGATTGCTTTGTATTCATTAAAAAAGTCTATTCCCAATATAATTTCCGTCGACAATAATGCAACAATAAGAAAGTTCATACAGAAGCTGTGGCTTTGACAAAAGAATTTTAAGCTGGTTTGTTGGCGTACATCTACACTTTTTCCCACGATTCCACCTTGTAATTTAATCTTATGTAACGGAAGTGTGGGGCAATCGTTCGATTTGTTGCATTTGCTAAAGGCTGTTTCACTAATTACTGAAATGGGACTGCCAGAGTCAAGTACTGCCGAAAATTTTACATTTACTGTAATGTGAATCACAGGATATGCAATGTTGTTATGTTTTACATCGTGTTCCTGGAGTAAGATGTCCCTAATGTCTTCCATTTTTACGTAATTACTAGCTACGGCAGCTGCGTCGTCAGTTTCATAAGTACGTTTTGTGGCTGCCAGCGGTATGAGTCATTGCCTATTGTCTCTTTGATGGCGCGCGTCGTTATTGGGATTTGGAGATCTAACTTCTAAAAATTCACCTTGTCGAGAGGGCCCTGCCCTGTTGGAATCCCGCCAGTTCTGATGCAATTCAGGTCTGTCATTACGATCATATCGTTTGTCGTCATGTCGGTAGATTCCATAGTTTCTTTCTTGTCGGTCACATGGTGGAGAATTTCTCCCAGAATCGTAACTACGCGCTTGACCGTTGCGTCTAAAGTTATTCCGTCTCCCTTGATAATAATTACTTTGGTTCCCATATTGTCTGTTTCTCTGATTGTCTCTGTGATAGTCACTACCACAGAGAGCTGATCTTTCCCTGTAATTATTACTACTCTGCCAACGGTTGTCATGCGGGTGGTGTCTGTTTTGGTCACGATTTGTGTTGTGAGAATAGCCTTGTCGTGTCCAGTTATTATTTCTTTCATCGCGGAATTGCGACGGATGTGACCTGTAATTGTTGTGTTCCTGTTTTCGCGTTCCGCGATTGTCAGTGTCAATTTCTAATTCTTGTAAGAGTCCCTGAAAAGCTTCAATGTCGTCTTTGCAACGTCCTGCCAAAATAATATGTCGTAAATGTTCAGGTAATTTGATTAAGCAAATGCAGATGAGTTCTGAGGAGCTGTATGGGTTTGACAGGTACTGATTCTTGTGCAACATGTCTTCAAAATATTTTACAAGACTGGAAAATGCAGATTGTTCGAAATGTTTCATCATTATGATGCTATGTTTTACTCGGTCTTGTGTAGCTTGAGACCAGTATGCTGAGAGGAAGGCATGATAAAATTCTCCTTCACTGTGGCAATCGTGAATGACCAATCGCATTCTTACAGCTGGTTCATTCTCTAAATAGCCACACATAAATTCTAACCTGTGCTCTAATGACCAGTTGGGAGGAAAACAATGAGAGAATTGATGAAGCCAGGCTTGTGGATGAATGTCGTTGCCGGAATTCTTAAATGTTTTGAATTTACGTGTAGTAATAAACAGATTATAGTCAAAATCATCATGTCGGCGAGTCGCATGTCGGTCATTGTTACGTCGTTTCGGCGGCTCCATCTCAAAATTCCCTGTACCTTGCCAATTTCTTTCATAATTTCCGAAGTGCCCTGTGTTATTATTTTGTGGCTGTTCCGTATTTCTATGTCCCTCTCGTAATTCTTGTATTACCTGTGTCAACTGATCTTGTACTTCCCGAATTTCTCTTTGGTGTTGCGTATTAATTTGATTCTGATTTTGTTTGAATTTCCTAATTTGTTTGCACTATTCTGTGTCATTAAAGATTACCGGATTTGTGTCATTCAGATTATCATCTACCTTCCTAGATAAATTATTTAGCTGATCCGAAAGTTCAACTACTTTCTCTGATAATGAAAAAATTTCCTCCATGTGTCTTTCTGAACCAATTTTCAGAGTATCTACTGTGTCCTTTAAGTTTTCCTGAGTTATTGCAAGTTGCGTAACCGAATCGGTAGATGCAACTGAGTCAGTTTTAGCTTGCAAGGTGTCGTGATTTTCATGAACTATAGTTTGCAGTTCCTTTATGGCTGCTTCGTGATTCTGTAATGCATTTTCATGACGCGAAAAAATAGGTTGGAAATGCTCACAGATTTGTGTTTTTACGTCATTACAGACTTTTTGAAATTTCGATTCGATTTTATGTAACTCAGTAGTTAAATCTTCACGTGTTTGTTCAAGTGTGGTGTCTAACTTTTGAAGATTTTGTTCCATTGCGACTAACTGTTGCTGTGTTTGTCTCTGGTGTTGTTACATTGTATCTAACTTTTGAAGATTTTGTTCCACTGTGTCTAACTCTTGAAGATTTTGTTCCATTGTGTCTAACTTTTGAAGCTTTTGCTCTGTTTGTCTCTGGTTTTGTTCCATTTGTTGCATTAATTGCAATAATGATGTATTAGTGTCTGGAATCTGTTCCTCTATGGTTTTTGGCAGTGTATTTTTACCGGCAACATTCACATTTTGACAAGCAGAAAATGTGTCTTGACTCATTTGAGAAAACGGTGAGGACCCAAAACCTGAGTCAACAGTATTTGCAATATTGTGTTCTGTCATTTCAGATTCCTGAGGCGAGCTGTTGCCGACCGATCGATCGATAATGCTTCCCTGTTCAATATTTGTTTCACTGTCTACACCACTATTTGCCCCCGTTCCATTTCCCTATGCACAATTACCAAATTACTACCTCGAATGTCTGTTAATTCATTATACAGTGGTGCTGATAAGCTACGCTCGTCGTCACTATTATTTCTCAGTTTACTTTGAAGCCTAGTGTTACGTTTCTCACACGCCATTATTGTCACAATATTTCACACGATAACACAGAAAAGCACAATTTGATGAGCAAAAATAAGAGAACACATTAACATAGCACTGAAAATAATATGTAGTTAATTGCAAGCGCAGCTACGAAATACTTGGTGCAAATCTACATGCATGCCATAACTGTTTTACTGTACAACAATGAAAGACTGCAACTTCAAAGGAGATTCTCTCTACAATTACGCACTAGCAATAAACAAAAGCTACACTAATTACACAAACTACAAGAAAAAATCAGAAGATTCCAGTGAGGTATCCTCGACTAAGGGTCGACATATGAAACGTCCCCTTAGAATGATTGTACATGACTGTGCTTAAACTGACACACAATATTTTTTGGCACAACGTAATCTGACTTTCAAAAATCCCTACAAAAGAATGGCCCTGACTAACATTAACCTATACCTTTCACAAATCACTTACCTCACAAAAATCTTCGTTACTCGAACTACTGCAATACAGCGAGCGCCACTACCGCCAGCTAAATAAAAGATTCAAACTACTGAAGGCACTAACTACTGATAGGCATAGCTAGCAAATGAAAGATTTTGATAGAGAACAAACAATGTATTTACCTCAACAGTGTTCAAAAGTCATATTATATATATCAGTTCATGGCATCCAGTCTTACAAATTTACCGTCTCTGTCCTAAACTCCGCCATCTCACTCCCCACATCCACCACTGCTGGCGGCTCACCTCCAACTGCACAACGCTACGCGCTGTTAACAGCCAAACAGCCCAACACCACAATAGTGAATATTAAAACAATGCCACCCAGCCACAGACTGCACACAGCACAGCTAGTGATTTTCATATAGAGCGCTACGTGGCGTTACCAATATAAAAACCAAGACAGCCTACTTACAGTAGTTCGTACTGATACTTCCCCTGCCATGTAATGCGAAAATTTAGCTAAGTACAAGAGACAATCGCCATGTTCATAAGTGGGTACACTTATCCGGAACGCTGCTGTGCCTGGACGAATCCTCTCTCATATTAAAAACTTCATCCTCAGAATCAGATGATTCTCGATTCGTAGGCTTTGGTAGCCTCTGCTTCTTTGTCTACGGTTTATTTTTTGCTGTCGTCGATACTTCAAGAGATCTGCTGCATGGGGACGGGGTTAGACAGCTGAAGAATCTCCTTTTCATTTCCCAGTGCCTGGCCTCTTCTTTGTGGAACGGATGAGGTTTTCCAAGGGAATCAGTGATCATGAGGCCGTTGCAGCATCCCTGAATATGGAAGTTAATAGGAATATAAAAAAAGGGAGGAATGTTTATCTGTTCAGCAAGAGTAATAGAAGGCAGATTTCAGACTACCTAACAGATCAAAACGAAAATTTCTGTTCCGACACTGACAATGTTGAGTGTTTATGGAAAAAGTTCAAGGCAATCGTAAAATGCGTTTTAGACAGGTACGTGCCGAGTAAAACTGTAAGGGACGGGAAAAACCAACCGTGGTTCAACAACAAAATTAGGAAACTGCTGCGAAAGCAAAGAGAGCTTCACTCCAAGTGTAAACGCAGCCAAAACCTCTCAGACAAACAGAAGCTAAATGATGTCAAAGTTAGCGTAAGGAGGGCTATGCGTGAAGCGTTCAGTGAATTCGAAAGTAAAATTCTATGCACCGACTTGACAGAAAATCCTAGGAAGTTCTGGTCTTACGTTAAATCAGTAAGTGGCTCGAAACAGCATATCCAGACACTACGGGATGATGATGGCATTGAAATAGAGGATGACACGCGTAAAGCTGAAATACTAAACACCTTTTTCCAAAGCTGTTTCACAGAGGAAGACCGCACTGCAGTTCCTTCTCTAAATCCTCGCACAAACGAAAAAATGGCTGACATCGAAAGAAGTGTCCAAGGAATAGAAAAGCAACTGGAATCACTCAATAGAGGAAAGTCCACTGGACCTGACGGGATACCAATTCGATTCTTCACAGAGTACGCGAAAGAACTTGCCCCCCTTCTAACAGCCGTGTACCGCAAGTCTCTAGAGGAACGGAAGGTTCCAAATGATTGGAAAAGAGCACAGGTAGTCCCAGTCTTCAAGAAGGGTCGTCGAGCAGATGCGCAAAACTATAGACCTATATCTCTGACGTCGATCTGTTGTAGAATTTTAGAACATGTTTTTTGCTCGCGTATCATGTCGTTTTTGGAATCGCAGAATCTACTCTGTAGGAATCATCATGGTTTCCGGAAACAGCGATCGTGTGAGACCCAACTCGCTTTATTTGTTCATGAGACACAGAAAATATTAGATACAGGCTCCCAGGTAGATGCTATTTTCCTTGGCTTCCGGAAGGCGTTCGATACAGTTCCACACTGTCGCCTGATAAACGAAGTAAGAGCCTACGGAATATCAGACCAGCTGTGTGGCTGGATTGAAGAGTTTTTAGCTAACAGAACACAGCATGTTGTTATCAATGGAGAGACGTCTACAGACGTTAAAGTAACCTCTGGCGTGCCACAGGGGAGTGTTACGGGACCATTGCTTTTCACAATATATATAAATGACCTAGTAGATAGTGTCGGAAGTTCCATGCGGCTTTTCGCGGATGATGCTGTAGTATACAGAGAAGTTGCAGCATTAGAAAATTGTAGCGAAATGCAGGAAGATCTGCAGAGGATAGGCACTTGGTGCAGGGAGTGGCAACTGACCCTCAACATAGACAAATGTAATGTATTACGAATACGTAGAAAGAAGGATCCTTTATTGTATGATTATATGATAGCAGAACAAACACTGGTAGCAGTTACTTCTCTAAAATATCTGGGAGTATGCCTGCGGAACGATTTGAGTGGAATGATCATATAAAATTCATTGTTGGTAAGGCGGGTACCAGGTTGAGATTCATTGGGAGAGTCCTTAGAAAATGTAGTCCAACAACAAAGGAGGTGGCTTACAAAACACACGTTCGACCTATACTTGAGTATTGCTCATCAGTGTGGGATCCGTACCAGATCGGGTTGACGGAGGAGATAGAGAAGATCAAAGAAGAGCGGCGCGTTTCGTCACATGGTTATTTGGTAACCGTGATAGCGTTACGCAGATGTTTAGCAAACTCAAGTGGCAGACTCTGCAAGAGAGGCGCTCTGCATCGCGGTGTAGCTTGCTCGCCAGGTTTCGAGAGGGTGCGTTTCTGGATGAGGTATCGAATATATCGCTTCCCCCTGCTTATACCTCCCGAGGAGATCACGAATGTAAAATTAGAGAGATTCGAGCGCGCACGGAGGCTTTCAGACAGTCTTTCTTCCCGCGAACCATACGTGACTTGAACAGAAAAGGGAGGTAAAGACAGTGGCACGTAAAGTGCCCTCCGATACACACCGTTGGGTGGCTTGCTTGCGAAGTATAAATGTTGATGTAGATGTAGATTTCAGATATGGCAGAAGATGTTACTTCCTCGACTTCAACATTAACCTTTCCGTTTTAAGTAGCCACGACTGCTGCAGATGGTTCATTGACTGGTTCATTGGGTCTGTCCTCAATTATTCTTTCACTGCTGGAATCGAAATCTGCACCCGTGAAAATATGAGTAATTAACGGGCATATTTCTGTCAACCTAAACCCATTTACTACTGTCTCCCCCGTCTCGCAATTGAGATAGGCCTTTTCAAACAGTTTGGCGATGTCCATGTTTGTTACTGGAGTAATAGGCTTCCAATGGAGTCATGAAACTACTCTGCAGCGGTTGCATCTTGTGAGAGGCATGAACCTGCAGACACAAGATGCTGACACGGTTTTCATGTGCGAAATCTATAATATCCAAATATCTGGAGTGGCTATGACGCCCAATCAGAAGCATGAGTATGTTGCTGTTGGCTTCACCTCTCTCAGGAAATGTTGAAACCAATCAGAGAAGAACTGGCTTTGAATCCATCGGAGGACTGGCGTACAGGAATGGGCTTCGGTGGAGCATCTCTCATTGAGTGACTGCTACAGATCTTTTGAGGCAATATCATCATGGATGGGACAAAATTTCATGCGGCGTTCTTACAGGCGACATCGGTTGGAAGTGATCCACGCTGTGCAGAAGAGATGGTTGCTGCTTGTCGCTTTCGTTTTCTTGCAACGGCGTGCGGAACTTTGCTCTGCACACTGCTTAGACCAGTTTCGTCGACATTGTATGTTCTGTGGAAAGCTTTCTTCTCCATCTCTTGTGAAAGCAGAGAGAAAAATATTGACAAATTTTCTCTTCTGAAATCTAGACGTCTATTACTTGAGGTTGCTGTGGGTTTTCTAATCGAAATATCCTTTTCCTGCTGCTTCCAGAAAAGGCACAACCACCTTCTTCCAGCCCGTTCACTCAAAAATGGATTCTGGATATTTTTGACTGTGACGAACTGAAATGTCATCTATTGGAGATCCATTCGGGTAAGTCCAAGAAATTTACTTCCCGTTGTCATTCTACATTCAATGAGCTGTCCTTCTTGTTCGGAAGACAGAAAAAGTTTTCACCGAAGTTTGGCCTTTTTCGCAAAATCAGTAGGTAAAGCTGATTTTACTAGCCTATATAGAATGGCCATGGGAACTTGGAAAGATTTTGCCGCCTTCGGGAAGTCCATCTTTCCTCTTAAAATTTTTAATTGCTGTTTGCACAGCAGATTCATTGCAGTGCTTTCGATCTCGTGAAGTCATTCCTGAAGCAATATCTATAAATAGTACGGTTTGTGATAGCAAGGTACGAATATGCAATACTAGGGTACAAATATGGAGTACTAATACTCCATATTAGTGACACAGCCTTCTTGAAATTCAGAAACGCAAATAAAATGAAAAACGAAATTTAAAAAGGCAACAAACACACCATTTTACAGCTTAATGTATTAGCTAAACGTTTATTTTGAAAATATATTGCTAATTTATGTATTATGACAAGACTGGAACTGAAAACCACCAACCTGCAACAATTATTCCTCCAAGTGAATTTGTAAAAAACAGCTTCACTCAGTCAATATGGCTGTCAAATGCAGTGTGAGTGTATCCCGAAGCAATCCACAGTTGCTGAACGTATATTTCTAGCACTTCTCCAGAATATAGCACTTAAAAGGTGAAAAACCATAGTACTTCATTTGTCTACCTCTATTCTACATTTTTACCTCTTCCTCTATAGTATAACAGCTGGTGATGCTTTGTCAGTAACAGCGAAAACCTCCTGATGAGTGAGCCTTTTACTTTTCAAAAAAATGGTTCAAATGGCTCTGAGCACTATGCAACTTAACTTCTGAAGTCATCAGTCGCCTAGAACTTAGAACTAATTAAATCTAACTAACCTAAGGACATCACACACATCCATGCCCGAGGCAGGATTCGAACCTGCGACCGTAGCGGCCGCTCGGCCCCAGACTGTAGCGCCTAGAACCGCACGGCCACTCCTTCAGTTTTCAGACAGCTTCTTAAGACACTGAGGAACTAAAGTAACAATGGAAGGGTATCAATGATGAGCGTGTGACAGAATTTCTAAGCAGTATGTTACAGTTGTGACATTTTGCTCGAAATTTATTTCTCGGTTATTTCATGCCAATGATCCCTCTAGGCTATCACAAAATTCATAAGTGATTCATGGAGGTGTAATTGTTATAACAGACTACTGTTTTAAATATTGCGGCACTTACGGCCGAATCTGACTCCGCAAAAAGCTAATCGCAAGTTCATTTCATTCTTGAGACTGTTGAAAAGGCTTACTAACGCTTTCAAGGTACTCACTACACATCTCAGTTTGTCCTCTGAAACGTTTGCTCATACATTCTTGTATAACTAAGAGGTTAAGGGTCACATTAATAGGGAATAACCAGAAGAACAAAGAAGCATCGTGCCTAGACAATTCCCTCTTTATATCACTGTGGAATAACTTGAAAAAGTTAATTGGCTGGTAAGGCAAAGAATTTAGATGAAATGAGACTGATGAAATAAACATTTCGCTATGAAACCTAAGTCATGCTAGCACCACAGATTCTAAATTTTGTTCTCCGTGTTCAGGTCCAACCGCATGATGTTATTTGCTTCCTTTTTTTGTTATGGAATTACATGAGGTCAATGTCATTTGTATTTTGTGACATAGAGCAATACAATGGAATTATTTACAAAATAAAAAAGCATTTCAAATGTTATTAGAACTATATTTTTCTTGATATCGTACACGACCTGATATAACCAACAGTAATTGAAAATGAAACATATTTGAATTCTACTACATCAGTTTTTGCTTTGACTTTTACTTTTACACTACAAGAGAATTAATGTATTCCTCGGAAAAGCATAAAAATATCGAAGCACCACCAGCAGTGGTTCTCAATCATATTCCCAAATGTGATTATCTTGAGGACATGCAACTTGCTTACATTCTAAATACCTCGTGGTCTGACGATAATTTCACAGCAAATGAAACATACCAGGATATTTTTTCGAAAGCTCGAGCCTGAAATTAATTACGGATCCAGACGTACACTTTATTAATTTCATAGCCTTTACATGTGCTTTCCATCTTCTGTGCGAAGAGAATAGGGCAACTTCGTAATGAACGAATATAATTTCTCACCTGTCAGTACAAGTACACGTCATATGGTTGACCTAACGGGGTACACTTTGTTGGAATTACTCTTAATGAAGCGCAGATATTTTTATTTCGTCGACAACCAGGTACAATGCGGGATAAGTTTTGCCCATCCCACGAGTCAATAATATACAGAAATGGCTCCTTTTTTACGTAGAGTCGCAAAATTTCATCCGAAAATTAAGCTTTCCAGATTTTGCAGCTGTTACGTACTGATTATGATACCGTTACATTGGCTGGTTTACGTCTTGTTGGACTCAAAAGTCAAATTTGCTACTGACTTGTAGGAGACAAACAAAAACTGTTACAGTTTTTCGGAAAATGCTAATCCGTACGGGGCTGTGTATGAGTGTACAAGCTCACAAGTAAAAGTTAAAACGACTTAGGATCGAAGAGACAAGAGATGATCGACTCGACATAAGTATAAAATGATTTATTCGTGTATGTTCGGTTGTTTTACAAGGGTCAGAAACATTGGCCATGTGGTTGCTACACGAACATTATGCAAGTGGTCAATATCTGCAGCAGCCTCATTGCTGTCAGCAAGTTGTCATTTCATAGCGTCAAATATCTGGTGCAATTCATTCAAAGGAAACGGAATTCGGCAGCATCGTGTCGCCAAATACATCGGCGCCAGTGACAAGCTTACGTTTTGTGAGTTATTGGAAACAGCAACATTCTTTTGTCCTGAAACCTGCACTATAGTTCTTCCTGAAGTCAACACTGAGGCTGTTTATGGAAATATAGATCCAATTACCGTAGAGGAATTAGAAACAGCATCAACGGAAATGAGGAACAGGAAGACTACAGTTATGAAAATTTGGAGCCCAATACTTAATTAGACCCATGCAGCGCGGTACAGATGAGCACAGCAGCATGCCGAATGGACCGCTCAATATTGGCATCACGTTCTCTTCACCGATGAGTGTCGCACATGCCTTCAATCAGATAATCGTCGGAGACGTGTTTGGAAGTAACCGGTCAGGCTGAACGCTTTAGACACACTGTCCAGCGGGTGCAGCAAGGTGGGGGTTCCCTGCTGTTTTGGGGTTGCAATATGTGGGGCCAACGTTCGCCGCTGGTGGTCATGGAAGGCGCCGTAACGATCTGTACGATACGTGAATGCCATCCTCGACCGATAGTGCAATCATATCGGTAGCGCATTGGCGAGGCATTAGTCTTGATGGACGACAATTCTCGCCCACATCGTGCACATGTTGTGAATTACTTCCTTCAGCATAACGACATCGCTCGACTAGAGTGGCAAGCATGTTCTGCATACATGAACCCTATCGAACATGCCTGGGATGGATTGAAAAGGGCTGTTTATGGACGACGTGACGCACCACCCACTCTGAGGGGTCTCCTCGGATCCGCCTTTGAGGAGTGGGACAATCTGGACCAACAGTGCCTTGATGAATTTGTGAGCGTCTCTACTTTTTATTATATCTTTCCCAAATAAATACACCATTGCATCAGTGTAAATGAGCAAATGTAAGGAGACTTGTGCATTAATGTACGTCTATTTTCATGTTGCTACCTTGGCATGAGGTTAACCTTGTTCCCCCATGGCAAGATACTCATCAGATGATGATTATCCAAAACAAAACAAAAAAAGAAGTAGTACGTACCTATACCTCAGGTAAAACGTCCTTGATGAACTCGTGCCACAGATAAATCTCAGCATAATTTAATCAGAATCCAATTTAAAGGCACTTAGGAGTTGATATTATATGGAAAATTGTTCTCAAACCGTCATGAAACGTATTTAGCAATGTTATTTGCACACCCTCCTCGTCAATTCTTTAACTCTGCATCATAACTGCAGACAATAATCAATACTACCAGTAACACCTGAGCTAATTACCTGTGCTCTTCCTTTCCTTTTTTATGGTGAAAGGCCTACAGCTATTCCTAGCTCAGGCGACATAGATGTTTACTTAAATGGACCAGGAGTGGTAACAAATGACTTCAGAGCTAAAAGCTGTCCTTAAGAGCAGATGTGAGAACTATCCGCAATTTCTCTGTGGTCTCACCAACGCTAGTTTAAAATCTTTGCAACAAGTGCTCTAATTGACTTACAATAATTATTTCTGTAGAATGCTTAGTTCCCAACATGTGCCTACGCATACATTCATTCGATAAGCCAGGAAGTGGGAGAAATAGTCTGCGCTCCTCCCTGTCCTAGGCTCTTATTGGTTAATCATGACAAAATGCGCGAGATTAGGAGTTTTGTTTAACTTATTTACAGCTATTATTGGTCAAAACTTGCAAAGTCTGCTGCACTTAGTCAGCAAGATTCGTACTGTAGCAGTAACTGCCAAGTAAGAATGAGACATGATACAGTCATCCGATCGAGGTTGACGTGAAAATAGTTAATTCCACCAGGGGGCAGCTGCGCACTTCTAACGTTCGCAGCGAGTTAATTGCTTCCATCATGCACTTTGACTATTGTACTGGCGTCCATACTGTTGAGTGGTACTTAAGATAAGTAAATAAATTAGAGAAATTAGAAAATAAATGAAAAACTTGGATTAGTTTAGAGAGTTACGTACTGGAAAACAGCGGGCAGAACAGCAGAGCAGAAGAGACAATGACCATGAAGTCAGCAACTTCCACATAAGCGGACGCTGTCGATTCAGCCGTCAGGGCATCGCCCGACCGGCTCACGTGTTTCTCAGTTGCCACATGTGAGCAAAGGCCCTCGCCTACATTCCAAGAGCCAATGACCGACGTTAAGAAAATTCTTCGAGAAGCTTTTCAACGTGATAGAAGAGGCAATGACCGGCTCACGTGTTTCTCAGTCGTCACATGTGATCAAAGGCCCTCGCCTACATTCCAAGAGCCAATGACCGACGTTAAGAAGATTCTTCGAGAAGCTTTTCAACGTGACAGAAGAGGCAATGACCGTGAAGTCGTTCACCTCCAGTTAATTGAAGTGAATAAATACGCCGGCCAAAGTGGCCGTGCGGTTAAAGGCGCTGCAGTCTGGAACCGCAAGACTGCTACGGTCGCAGGTTCGAATCCTGCCTCGGGCATGGATGTTTGTGATGTCCTTACGTTAGTTAGGTTTAACTAGTTCTAAGTTCTAGGGACTAATGACCTCCGAAGTTGAGTCCCATAGTGCTCAGAGCCATTTGAACATTTGAATAAATACGCGAGACGCGGTGGGCCCGACAGACGAAGAAGACGAACGAAGAAAAGGAGAGAAGAGTAGCAGTAGTTTTCAGTCAGTTTCGGTGCTGAAGACGTCATGCAAGAAGAGACTACATCATACACAGACGCACCAAGTCCGCCGCTGTAATGGAATAGCAAGCAGCAGCCTCGGCGACAGAAGACAGAAGTCAAAAGGTATTTGAAGACTGAGTTTTACATACCCGGGTAACTCGTGTGAACGGGAAGGAGACGGCCTCACATCAGCAGTCACCTGTGAGCTGGGATGAAGATCTGACAGCCGAAGACTGGCAAGCGGGAGTCCGTTGTTCGAGTCCGGGACACTGGCCTTCCCCCGCCGCGCCGCTCCGCTGGCCGACGCACAACACACGCGGCCGCTTAGAGAAGAGAAACACTGGGACGCCACATCCAAGGTATCACCGTCCGATGCAGGACTTCGCTCGCAATAATTAAACGGGCCACCTCGCGCTGCGCGTCTCCAGTCAACTGGGCGAGACGGCGACACGAGATACACGCTGCCACGCGTAATCAGACGCCGCCGCTGCCGCAGCAGAAGGCTTCGCAAACGACACAGCTGCCGTTCTCTGAGCCAGAACATCGAGTAAGGAAACAGTTGTACGAAACTTGCAATAAAAGTTATCTTATGTAAAAATGCTGTTTCATTCTACCTCATACCCGAGCCAAGGAAGAACCCACCCTGCCCACATGTTGTTAAGAGAGAAAAATTAATTTATTTAGTATTTTCACCCTGACATAATGCTTTAGAATCAAATGCCCTTTGTAGTAATGCTCATCCTGATAATTGACTAGCATCAAAAGAGAAAACCGAGTTAGATTTAGTGACAGAACTGTTACAATACTTATTTCTGTCGATTCTTTCTTTAAACCTCTAATCATCCTTGCCCACTTACCAGCATCTACGATTTACTTTCCTGATTATGTTTTTATTGTGTCCAACCACCTGCACCAAGGTTAGTTTTCGTAACTACAATCCTATGTTAATTTATTAAATGTCCGCATAGCCATCTCTGTGGATAACTCATTAGTTTGATGCATACAGCTAGAAACCAAATATTGTTACAGTGGCCGATTGTTTCTTTTTTAGATAAACGAGCCCCTGCATTGATATGCACATGTGTGGTATCCATATTTTCATAATTATCTTTCAGTACGACGTTTCCATTGCACGAAATTGTTTTTTCTTCACTCTACATGACATTATGTGGAGCTTCCCTTCTCTGTAGGTCACCGGGTATCGAACTTACAGCATCCTGTGCGTATGCTAAACGCCTCAATGGGCACCACACACTGGTAAGTGCCCGATGGAGGAGCATCTGGTTGCGTGTAGCTTGAGCCGTGGTAGATAAGGCCTCCACCACCAGCAGAGATGGCGACAAGTGGCATAAGACAACAGAATGCAGTTGGCCGCTCAGCACCCTTCTTGTGGCTGTGCAGTACGCTCCTACCTTTGTGAATTACAGCTACGTATTTTGAAATTTGCCAACACTCGCTTAATGTTTTAAATCGTTAAACAAAGCAACCATACTGTTGAAATGTTTCCCGTCGAATTCCGTCTGGTGCAAGCACAAGCGGTTGGTGAGGTCCTTACAGTGGTTATGTTTTTGATGAAAACAAGAAGTTTCTAGTTCTTGTTTATCAGAATTCACAATCATAATGTTTAAATATTGCACTAAAATACATTAGTAATTGTTTTAACAAACAGACTATCTTCTATTTTAGTATTTCTTGGCAATTTATACTTACCACAGTGTCTACGATGCCTTGTGTAATCTGCAATATCATTTTTAACGTAGTGCTGCTTAATAAACGACTGGAGAGACACAGGAACAATACTAAGTGTTTCAAATAAATATACCATGCAATATGCAACTATCAAACGATCTATATTACTTGAATTTTTATCATTTAATCTACACTCCTGGAAATGGAAAAAAGAACACATTGACACCGGTGTGTCAGACCCACCATACTTGCTCCGGACACTGCGAGAGGGCTGTACAAGCAATGATCACACGCACGGCACAGCGGACACACCAGGAACCGCGGTGTTGGCCGTCGAATGGCGCCAGCTGCGCAGCATTTGTGCACCGCCGCCGTCAGTGTCAGCCAGTTTGCCGTGGCATACGGAGCTCCATCGCAGTCTTTAACACTGGTAGCATGCCGCGACAGCGTGGACGTGAACCGTATGTGCAGTTGACGGACTTTGAGCGAGGGCGTATAGTGGGCATGCGGGAGGCCGGGTGGACGTACCGCCGAATTGCTCAACACGTGGGGCGTAAGGTCTCCACAGTACATCGATGTAGTCGCCAGTGGTCGGCGGAAGGTGCACGTGCCCGTCGACCTGGGACCGGACCGCAGCGACGCACGGATGCACGCCAAGACCGTAGGATCCTACGCAGTGCCGTAGGGGACCGCACCGCCACTTCCCAGCAAATTAGGGACACTGTTGCTCCTGGGGTATCGGCGAGGACCATTCGCAACCGTCTCCATGAAGCTGGGCTACGGTCCCGCACACCGTTAGGCCGTCTTCCGCTCACGCCCCAACATCGTGCAGCCCGCCTCCAGTGGTGTCGCGACAGGCGTGAATGGAGGGACGAATGGAGACGTGTCGTCTTCAGCGATGAGAGTCGCTTCTGCCTTGGTGCCAATGATGGTCGTATGCGTGTTTGGCGCCGTGCAGGTGAGCGCCACAATCAGGACTGCATACGACCGAGGCACACAGGGCCAACACCCGGCATCATGGTGTGGGGAGCGATCTCCTACACTGGCCGTACACCACTGGTGATCGTCGAGGGGACACTGAACAGTGCACGGTACATCCAAACCGTCATCGAACCCATCGTTCTACCATTCCTAGACCGGCAAGGGAACTTGCTGTTCCAACAGGACAATGCACGTCAGCATGTATCCCGTGCCACCCAACGTGCTCTAGAAGGTGTAAGTCAACTACCCTGGCCAGCGAGATCTCCGGATCTGTCCCCCATTGAGCATGTTTGGGACTGGATGAAGCGTCGTCTCACGCGGTCTGCACGTCGAGCACGAACGCTGGTCCAACTGAGGCGCCAGGTGGAAATGGCATGGCAAGCCGTTCCACAGGACTACATCCAGCATCTCTACGATCGTCTCCATGGGAGAATAGCAGCCTGCATTGCTGCGAAAGGTGGATATACACTGTACTAGTGCCGACATTGTGCATGCTCTGTTGCCTGTGTCTATGTGCCTGTGGTTCTGTCAGTGTGATCATGTGATGTATCTGACCCCAGGAATGTGTCAATAAAGTTTCCCCTTCCTGGGACAATGAATTCACGGTGTCCTTATTTCAATTTCCAGGAGTGTAGCTATGTCCACTGTTAAGTCTTTGCGGGCGACTTTTGGTAGATGCCTGCAACGCTTGATGTATTCGATGTCCTTGTGACTTTCTGCCATCTTGGCAGCCAAATTTGTTTGTGAAGCTGAAGTGTCGGATATACTGTATTCGCTATATTGGATCAGAAATTATCTTAAGTGGGTAATAAATATCTGCGATTAGCGTCATAAATACTCACGGCCACCTTAATAGGCTAAGAATAAGAAATTGGGTAATAAATGTAAATACCAACCTCAACGAATAGGATAACTGTCTTAAGTGGGTGATAATTTATAGCCTAAAGGATAAATTTGACCATGAGTAAACATTGGACAACAACCCGAGTGGCCAAGACGGGAAAGGTTGGGGGTGGGGAGGAGGACAACAATACACGAGATGGGGATGGGGAGGGAATGCTTGGTCATAAATTGCCCTCTGACTAGTACAGTTCCTATATTAATACATTTTTTAAGTGTATATATCTTCGAAATGCTTCACTGTTTCTTCACCTGTTACTATCTTACGCAAAAATTTTATTACCTCCACAATTAATGCATTTAATATTCTCGATAATTTGTTTTGCCTGTTATAGCTTTTTTACTCCATGATAAACATCCAGCGCTTAATGAGTCGTTCTTGAATATCTTAGCATATTCTCGACGAAAACTTTAATATTCACTTCCTTCCTCGTGTACTCTTTCTAAAATCTTTTACTTTCGTGCTTCATTTGTCGATCTAATCTTTTACTTCATTTTCTAGCACCAAAGCTGTAGCGTAAGGACTTTACTTTCATCGTCTACGGGTTTTTTGTGACCCACGTTTCAGAACCATACAATAGTGTTTTACAGATTTTTCTTGAACTCGTTTCTTAGATGTAATATACTATGTGAATCACATAAATCTCTATCGAAACATTATACACAGAGATGAGTGAACTGATGATACGTTGTCATCGTTACGAGGCCTCGATAAGTATTTTACGTCGATACAATTCAATACGAGCTCGAGAGGAATTTCTTGGAAATGATAATCGCGTAATTCAGTCATTTTCCCTCGAGAGAGAGAGAAGAGACAGCTTGAAACGCTTCACAATGTGCAGTAAACAGGGTTTTGAAGCTATGTGACAGGACATTGTCATATGGTTTATATGTAGTATAAAGCGTTTATCCTTGCATATGTCCGTATGAGGTTGCCACATTTGAAGGGAGCTTGTAATTTCCTTAATGGACATATGCTTACTGTCGTTCCTAGCAGACACTTTACAGCGTATACATCTATTTGGTTAGCGTATTCGATTGCTGAAGGTCTTTGTTCCTCTCTTGATTTAGGCATCCAAAAAATTCATTTCATAATTGATATGAAACGGAAATTTACGGTGATTAATGGTTTCCAGTTATTTATACCTCAGCTTTAAACATACAGAAAAATGGCAACAGCAGCGTTAATCATATTTGCTGTTACCACTTGTCTCGCCAGGCTTTTAAAGATGCATGTACAAGTTCATTATAATTTACCTTCTTTGTAATCATTCATGTTGTGTTGGTATTGAGCTTTTGCGGTGCGCTTTCTTTAGCTGTTACACAATTTAGTTTGTAATGTCAACACCAATATTTTGTCACCAGTGCATGCGACTGTGCTCGAGATCTATGAAGCGATGAATATTTTTCCAGAATTGACTTTTAAGACTGTATGTGAGAACTGAGAAAAGATTTATTATTAAATTGTGACTTATTATTATATTGTGAAATGTAAATAATTTTGAACAACAGTATGTTTTATTAGCTTTATAATCAGTTTTCTACAAAGAATAATCGTATAACAAAATGTAATACCACTAAAAGAATGTACTGGCATTGTATTCTCTGTGAAATTTTCTTTATCCTATTGTTGTCTATGATGTATGAAGCAGCCGAGGTCGAAGGTAAGCTAAGATCTGTTCTTTTAAATATTGTAAAAAGTAGTCGTAAGTGATCAAAAAAATATAACATACAATTTACTAAATGGAATTCTAGTGTACGGACTTTTATTTGAATGTTTTAAGTATTGTGTCCGCAACAACCAGGAAAGCGGCTATTAGTGCCTGTTAAAGCGATACTAAGTTATTGGTAATTGTTGAATAATGTTGATATTGTGAACAGTCAGAACGGTGTAGGATTCTGAAATTTAATGCAGGATAAAGGGAAAGGTTGATGTTATTGATTTTCTACGAACATTTACGTTGCTAAGAATATGCAGTCCACACTGTGTTTTGTCTGTCGCCAATACGTGAGCATATGGAGCGGAAATTTCAAATTACAGAAATAATGAGACATTAATTCTTTTCATCGACATTACAATATTTGAACTCCGAGAACAAGAACCCACTGGATTTTTTTTTTCTGTTCTAACAGTGAAAATAACACACAGTAGAACGACCTTAGACTTTACGTAAATGAAATACCCTAATTTTTGTGGCTGGTGCATAAGATGAATTTCTCTCAGAGTAATTTATCAATAACTTTAAATAAAAGTATTTACGACACCAGTGTTGTTATGGGAATTGGTTGTAGTGTGATATATTAATTATTTGGTGTATACATTTTAATGTCGCTTACTGAATTAGTGAAACAGAATTTCCATATTTATTTGCAATCATAATGTATGACAAAATAATTCATTCTACTCGGGCTTAACAGCACATAAATAAGAAGTATCAGAGATTATTTCTTTCTTTCAAATAAAACTGTTATTCTTGCTGCTTCACTTTCATACGTTTTACAATAACACATCCACACCACCACAACAACTTCAAACAGAACAGAACCCATTACAAGTTTTATCGACCTTTTCATAATTTCAGAGTCTGTCGGGTATCTGCTGTTTTTCATTTGGAAATAAATAGATTTCAAAAGTCCAACATCCATGGAGAATTTGTAGCGCTTCTTCTTTAATCCTCTTGTTACGTCACAGGACAGTCGAATAGAATATCTTTCCGAAGGCCACAACATTTCAGAGAGATTTTTGGCTGTCGACATATGCTATTGTACTCAGGCTACCTGCCCAATCGAGAATCGTTCCTGACGTGCTTTTCTTTTTCAGTTTTTGTTGGGTTTAGGCCTGTACACACGCAGCTATCTCAATAATATTGTCAGTTACGATGATACGAATATAGGGACAACACAACAATAAGTATCCAAGCAGAGAAAACTTGTGACCCACTTGAGAATCTAAACCAGGTCTCTTCGCGTAATCATCCCCTGCGCTGACCTCACGGCTATTGAGGTGGGCGCGCTGAGGTGCTTGCCACTCTTCATCTGTGTCTCCTAAGTTTAAATACATTCACAGTTCCTTAGTCTTTAAATATCCACAATATAAACTGATATTAAGAACCAAAATCAGTCACACTGCAGCGAAGTATATCGTGTAATTTCCTGACATTAACATTTTGTTCCTGATTAGAACTCGTACCTGAAACCTTGCCACTGTTAGAGCGAATGTATGGTGAGAAAATGATGGATGTATATAAATCCTGAATAATGCTCAATGGAATTTTAAATTACTTCTCATAGAAACTCCTTCTATTCTTGCGAAATGTTGGCCGGAGACCGATTTGTATTCAAAAATATAGCGTCATAGATCTTAATACATTAAAGAGATCATTCTTTTATCTGTCAACTATAAATTCAGTGTAGGGGTCGCAAGGTGCAAAGGATAAAGTTCTGACGCCTTATGATAGATATGTAATTTAACAGAAAGTGAAGAAAACATCTACAGACTTCTGTTGATTGTTCATTGACACAACGAAGGAAGCGATCCTGCGAAGTGGTTAGCACAGTGTTCTTGCATTCGGAAAGCCTACGGTTTAAACCCGCATTCAGACATCCTGATTTACGTTTTACGTGATTTCCCTAAATGACGTCAGGCAAATGCCGCGATGGTTCTTTTGGAAGTACACGGCCAATTTCCTTTCCCATCCTTCCCTAATTCGAGCTTGCGCTCCGTCTGTAATGACCTCGTTGTCGACGAGACATGAAAGCTAATCTACTCCTCCTGGTAAAACGAAACTGCGGGACCAAAAACATTCTGGACAATTCCAGTTTACGTTTGTGGAACCTCGTAGTTGTTGTTATTGTTGTTGTGGTCTTCAGTCCTGGGACTGGTTTGATGCAGCTCTCCCTGCTACTCTGTCCTGTGCAAGCTTCTTCATCTCCCAGTACCTACTGCAACCTACATCCTTCTGAATCTGCTTGTTGTATTCATCTCTTGGTGTCCCTCTACGATTTTTACTCTCCACGTTGCCCTGCAATACTAAATTGGTGATCCCTTGATGCCTCAGAACATGTCCTACCAACCGATCCCTTCTTCTAGTCAAGTAGTGCCACAAACTTCTCTTCTCCCTAATTCTATTCAATACCTCCTCATTAGTTATGTGCGCTACCCATCTAATCTTCAGCATTCTTCTGTAGCACCACATTTCGAAAGCTTCTATTCTCTTCTTGTCTAAACTATTTATCGTTCATGTTTCACTTCCATACATGACTACACTCCATACAAATACTTTCAGAAACGACTTCCTGACACTTACATCTATACTCGATGTTAACAAATTTGTCTTCTTCAGAAACGCTTTCCATCCCATTGCCAGTCTATATTTTATATCCTCTCTATTTCGACCATCATCAGTTATTTTTCTCCCCAAATAGCAAAACTCCTTTACTATTTTAAGTGTCTCATTTCCTAGTCTAATACCCTCAACATCACCCGACTTAATTCGACTACATTCCATTATCCTCGCGAGCTTGCGCTCCGTCTCTAATGACCTCGTTGTCAACGGGACGTTAAACACTAACCACCTAACCCTAATCATTATCCTCGTCTTGCTTTTGTTGATGTTCATCTTATATCCTCCCTTCAAGGCACTATACATTCCGTTCAACTGCTCTTCCAAGTCCTTTGCTGTCTCTGACAGAATTACAATGTCATCGGCTAACCTCAAAGTTTTTATTTCTTCTCCATGGATTTTAATACCTACTTGGAATTATTCTTTTGTTTCCTTTACTGCTTGCTCAATATAGAGATTGAATAACATCGGGGAGAGGCTACAACCCTGTCTCACTCCCTTCCCAACCACTGCTTCCCTTTCATGCCCCTCAACTCTTATAACTGCCATTTGGTTTCTGTACAAATTGTAAATAGCCTTTCGCTCCCTATATTTTACCCCTTCCACCTTCAGAATTTGAAAGAGAGTATTCCAGTCAACATTGTCAAAAGCTTTCTCTAAGTCTACAAATGCTAGAAACGTAGGTTTGCCTTTCCTTAATCTAGCTTCTAAGATAAGCCGTAGGGTCAGTATTGCCTCACGTGTTCCAATATTTCTACGGAATCCAAACTGATTTTCCCCAGGGTCGGCTTCTACTAGTTTTTCCATTCGTCTGTAAAGAATTCGCGTTAGTATTTTGCAGCCGTGACTTATTAAACTGATAGTTCGGTAATTTTCACATCTGTCAACACCTGCTTTCTTTGTGATTGGAATTATTATATTCCTCCTGAAGTCTGAGGGTATTTCGCCTGTCTCAGACATCTTGCTCACCAGATGGTAGAGTTTTGTCAGGACTGGCTCTCCCAAGGCCGTCAGTTGTTCTAATGGAATGTTGTCTACTCCTGGGGCCTTCTTTCGACTCAGGTCTTTCAGTGCTCTGTCAAACTCTTCACGCAGTATCATATCTCCCACTTCATCTTCATCTACATCCTCTTCCATTTCCACAATGTTGTCCTCAAGTACATCGCCCTTGTATAGACCCTCTATATACTCCTTCCACCTTTCGGCTTTCCCTTCTTTGCTTTGAACTGGGTTTCCATCTGAGCTCTTGATATTCATACAAGTGGTTGTCTTTTCTCCAAAAGTCTCTTTAGCTTTCCTGTAGGCAGTATCTATCTTAACCCTAGTGAAATAAGCCTCTACATCCTTACATTTATCCTCTAGCCATCCCTGCTTAGCCATTTTGCACTTCCTGTCGATCTCATTTTTGAGACGATTGTATTCCTTTTTGCCTGCTTCATTTACTATATTTTTATATTTTCTCCTATCATCAATTAAATTCAATATAGTTATAAAAAGATGAACAGGGAACCCTGCAATCAGGCCCTGAATACGATGCGATAGTCGACCGACCGCCGTGTCATCCTCCGCCATTCATCAGCGGATGCGGTATGGAGGCGCATAGGGTCAGCACGCCGCACCCTCGGCCATTGTCGACGTTCCGACACTCGAGCCGCTGCTCTACTTGCTTCACGAGGCTGACAGCGCTGGAAATTGAACCAGCAACCCCCCTCCCCCCCTCCCCCCCCCCCCCCCCCTCCGTAGAAGAGTCTATCACACTGACCGCTTGGCTACGGGGGCGAACATGAAAATTTTTTATTTTCAAGTATTATTTCAATAATTATTTGTCTTTTTTGTTTTTGTGGATAAGGAAATGTGTTGTTAGGAATAAGCCAAGAGAGTTTTGTAATATGACTGTGGACGTTCCTAAGGGCCTCTTTTCAAGGTCTTCTATGTGATGACATACTGTCGAAACTACGTACAGAACAATTAAATTTTTAAAAGATTATATACAAATGACATTTGTAAAAGCTATGGGGCACGACGACGAACATTGAAGTGTAGGTGACTAACACAGCAACGGCAATACAGTTCGTACGTAAAAGCTTGCGGGTTTCACACATTCTGAGGAATATTTCGTGAGAATGAGAATCGAATGCAGTGGGTCTTCAGTCGAGGCTCTTGTCAAAAGCTGTAACTTGCTGAGTGGAATATTTCATTAGAGTATTGTGTTTGCAATCGACATTTCGCCGTTCGTGGCAGGACGTCTCCGTAGGGGTTGTATTGATCTTATCATTGAGTCTCTCAACTCCATACGCCTAACATTCAGTAAGATTAATACCGTTGGGGCACAAAGCTTTCGTAGCCGTACCTGCGGACGCTCAACGGACAACGCTATCCGTAGCACGCGAAGATTGGTAGAATATCTTACTTTCATTTGATGTTCCTCGGATACGTAAATTTTTCCGTACGTTATTTCGTGAAATAGATACACTACCTTGTGATAGACAAGCTGTGGATGGAGACAAAAGAAGGCGCCAGACTGAAGCTCTTCATTGCATCCACAGAAGATGTAATTTGTTGAGACTAGTCCGCCTGTACAAATTGGAGTTGTACCACAGAAGCCCAGATGTCGTGCACTTTGGAGTCTAGAGTTGCCTCAGAGCACGATTTGAGGGACCTCTCGTCAGTAGGATTCATGTCGTTCCTGTCTGTCACATTCGGCCTGACAAGGGGGAAAGTACGACGCGCCTGTGCCACAAAGGTGTGTAATGATTCCGGAATGAGGAGACTATTACTTCTACCGACAACAATATGCCTTTTGATCGTGTTGATGTTCACCGTGCTGCGAATCTATTATTTAACAGATAATTTTATGTGTGACGAGTACGTCTTCGGTCGGGGAGTGGCAATGGTAACGTTTGTATTCGATGTAGTACCATCGATTGATATTTACTTTCGATTGCTGTTCTGTCTCCGTGATGAATTCCAGAGTATCATCCTAAAAATCGAAAGCATCGATCATATTTTAATGAATTCATCCAAATGTAAATTGAAAAGGAAATCTGCTTCATTCGTAATTCGTTCAACAGGCTTCTTTGTACTGTACGCAGGCATATATCTTCTTAACGGGATAGGATCGCCTAGCATCCATATCTGCTTGGAGGTGGCAACTGCCTTTTGTTTCTTCATTAAAACGATACTAATGATTGAAATTGACGGATTTCTACTTATACTAAGAAATCGATTTCGTGTACTCAACTGCAGTTTCACTTTATTCATAGGCAGCACGCAGCGCTCTCTTGTAACCGAAACAGTGAGGGTAAATTTGAACAAAATGTTAGAGGTACACCACTTTTTGTCGAACCAAAGTGTAGGTAATTCTGACGATTATGAAGATAGCCAAGATGCAAAGAGGACAGATAGAAGAAGTGTCGCTATGTCGCACACGGCTGCAGAGCCTTCCCCCTGCAACGTTTCGCCACAAACGGATGAGGCAGTGCTGCCTGGAGCAGTCACAGCGCGCGAGCCGGACAAGCCGCCCATGAGAATGAGCCCTGCCGCGGGCGGTGGTGAAGGCAGTGCAGCAAAACCTTCCAGTGTCGGCAAAGAGCCTGCAAGAAGACAGAGTGCCAAACTTTCCCAGCGCCAAACATCGGCTGGACGAAAGTGTGATTCTGATCCCCCCGTTCTGCTGTCTGCTCCCTACCAGCGTGTTCCGCCTAGAAGCCACCATCACGTCTTCGAGAAAGGAAACTCTGCGTTTCATTGCAGCAAACTCACGATACAGGTTTGTGTACATACTGCAATTTGTGGCAATTTTATGTAACGGTAATGATGGATGGTAATAACGAAAAATCTTTTGGAAATTACACTACTGGCCATTAAAATTGCTACAACAAGAAGAAATGCAGGTGATAAACGGGTATTCCTTGGACAAATATATTATACTAGAACTGTCATGTGATTACATTTTCACGCAAATTTGGTTGCATAGATCCTGAGAAATCAGTACCCAGAACAACCACCTTTACCCGTAATAACGCCCTCGATACGCCTGGGCATTGAGTCAAACAGAGTTTGGATGGCGTGTACAGGTACAGCTGCCCATGCAGCTTCAACATGATACCACAGTTCATCAAGAGTAGTAACTGGCGTATTGTGACAAGCCAGTTGCTCGGCCACCATTCACCAGCCGTTTTCAATTGGTGAGAGATCTGGAGAATATGCTGGCCCGGGCAGCAGTCGAACATTTTCTGTATCTAGAAAGGCCCGTACGGGACCTGCAACTTGCGGTCGTGCATTATCCTCCTGAAATGTAGGGTTTCGCAGGGATCGAATGAAGGGTAGAGCCACGGGTCGTAGCTCATCTGAAATGTAACGTCCACTGCTCAAAGTGCCGTCAATGCGAACAAGAGGTGACCGAGACGTGTAACCAATGGCATTCCATACCATCACGCCGGGTGATACGCCGGTATGGCGATGACGAATACACGCTTCCAATGTGCGTTCACCGCGATGTCGCCAAACACGGATGCGACCATCATGATCCTGTAAACAGAACTTGGATTCATCCGAAAAAATGACGGTTTGCCATTCGTGCACCCAGGTTCGTCGTTGAGTACACCATCGCAGGCGCTCCTGTCTGTGATGCAGCGTCAAGGGTAACCGCAGCCATGGTCTCCGAGCTGATAGTCCATACTGCTGCAAACGTCGTCGAACTGTTCGTACAGATGGTTGTTGTGTTGAAAACGTCCCCATCTGCTGACTCAGGGATCGAGACGTGGCTGCACGATCCGTTACAGCCATGCGGATAAGATGCCTGTCATCTCGACTGCTAGTGATACGAGGCCGTTGGGATCCAGCACGGTGTTGCGTATTACCCTATTGAACCCACCGATTCCATAGTCTGCTATAGTCATTGGATCTCGACCAACGGGAGCAGCAATGTCGCGATACGATAAACCGGAATCGCGATAGGCTACAATCCGACCTTTATCAAAGTCAGAAACGTGATGGTATGCATTTCTCCTCCTTACACGAGGCATCACAACAACGTTTCACCAAGCAAAGCCGGTCAACTGCTGTTTGTGTATGAGAAATCGGTTGGAAATTTTCCTCATGTCAGCACGTTGTAGGTGTCGCCACCGGCGCCAACCTTGTGTGAATGCTTTGGAATAAATGATGACTAACTGAAAACCTCAGCTGCCGACAGGTGTTGTTGAGGTTTTCAGTTAGTCATCATTTACTCCAGGGAAAAAGCTGCATGGTCATCAACAGTAACTGTTCTTTCGAGAACAAGTTACTGTCTTCGTACATATATTTAAAGGCTACCCAGCCATTAACCTTCGTCTGTGCGTATGCGCGCAGGTTGCCCAAACTCTTACGGGAATCGCCAAATCGTGCGCGAGTAATGAGTGGGTGGGCAACTGTCTATAAGGTACAATACATATGTAGAATTGCTGACAGATGGGAATGTGAGTCTCACGGGAAGCGTGCAAGGGATAAGTCCCTGGAGTCGCGCTATTCATCTGTGTCCTCGGTGGCTCAGATGGATAGAGCATCTGCCATATAAGCAAGAGATCCCGGGTTCGAGTCCCGGTCGGGGCACACATTTTCAGCTGTCCACATCGAGGTATATCAACAACACCTGTCGGCAGCTGAGGTTTTCAGTTAATCATCTTTTATTCCAGTAACTGTAACTGTTCTTTCGAGAACAAGTTACTGTCTTCGTATTCTATTCTCTTTTTGTCCAAACTATTCATCATCCACGTTTCACTTCCTTACATGGCCACACTCGATACACACTTTTTCAGAAACGACTTCCTGACACTTAAATCTATACTCGATGTTAACACATTTCTCTTCTTCAGAAACGCTTTCCTTGCCATTGCCAATCTACATTTTATATCCTCTCTACTTCGACCATCATCAGTTATTTTTCTCCCCAAATAGCAAGACTCATTTACTATTTTAAGCGTCTCATTTCCTAATCTAATACCATCAGTATCAGCCGATTTAATTCGAATACATTCCATTATCCTCGTTTAGCTTTTGTTGGTGGTCATCTTATATCCTTCTTTCAAGACACTGTCCATTCCGTTCAGCTGCTCTTCCAGGTCCTTTGCTGTGGGTATAAAGCTCTCATATTTCTCCTGCCACTTATTCTACCGTACTCAGAGGCCGAAAGATGTCAGTAAGTTGCACGTGCACGTTATGTACTTAGATTTGCACCTCACAAGCACCGGAAATGTTATACCTGCCCAACAACCATGACGTACTCACACCACTCTCCACATGCAAATTTGTGTCTGTACAGAAAACAATGAAAACAAGCATATGGATAAAATTTTAATCTACATGTCCCACGAGCACGGAAATACTGGAACGTCAGTTTGGTAGCGTTCGGAAAACGTGTTCCTGGTGCAGCCCTTCCCGTTTGCACTGCGTAGTGTAACGTTTATTTAATGTAATTATTGTCTTTTAAGTATAACAAATCTACTTTTGATCTACCTTGTGATACTGTTTGACGTAGTTACACATACTCACTGCGGTACTTATTTGAGTTTTAAAGGCTTGGAATTTTTATTGCACATCTAGCTGCAGACACTGATCACGCAAATATTCTTACACAATCTATCCAATGTTACCTAAATTAAAGAGGAATCAATGGTTCTTCTAAGTTTATCATTGAGACTCTGAAATGCTATGTCTAGCGGCTGGCAACGTGGCTGAAGTCCACACCCCAAACATTATTGCCTGTGTGCCGCTCTTCCCTCGTTCACGGAAGCTGGAAGTATAGGACCTGCAGTGTCACACCTGATATTGGCCCTCTATGACTTTGCCCCTCTTGTGGTGTCGCTGCGCACGAAGTTTAACAAAGATTGGGCAGTTGCAGGTATTGCACCATACATGTCCCTTTTCGTGAAACAGATACTGAGCAGTCAAAATGTAAACAACTGGACTATCCAAGATGTCCATAGAGCTACCTGAGTGAAGTGAGCATTGCAGGATGAAGCGTTGCAGGCTATCATTCGGGCTACGTAGGTAAAATGACAATAAATGGAGAATGCGAAAACCTACTCGTACTTAGCTGTGTAATACGGTAGGACAAGATACTGGTTCAGTTTGAAAGGACATAGCCTCAATGTTACAAATTTACACCAGCTAGAATAGAGGGAGACTGGGCGTACTCAATGGAGCATACTCGAAAATAGTTCTCGGAAAGCAATTAAAATAAGACTAAGGTAATATACGCAGCGCAACACAATCAACAGTCGACATTTTAGAAGCCCCTTAATTGTTTTCTGTTTCCACGTAGGAGTTTGAAATTTCAGAAATGTCTTCAACCTTTGTCTAATGGTACAAAAGCGACGCGGCCTGCTAGTGACCCTCGGGCTTGGCGAGTCTTCAGACAGGAATGCGGAACTCTGATGACACAGAAGATGTCGCAGAAATGTGGAATCTTAGAAGGGCGTTTTGCCGTTTTATGCCCCCATGTGTGACTGTAGTAACCTCTAATCCCTCTACCCTTCCTCCCCCCCCTCCCCCCTCTCCCAGCCCCAGCACAGAGGTTCACGTGAGGTGTATTTTGTGCCACATTGGCACCAAATTTCATCGTAATTCCGCACAGAGCCACTGTGGACGTGTCACACGATGCGAAGGTCGTGTCACACTCCACTTACTCCATTCTTCACGCCTCTGCGATGGAGGTCTGACCTCTTGTGGGCGGCCGAGTGTAATATTTCAGACACACGGTCACTCAGAATCAACACGAAGAGGCCTCAGAGACATAAAGGGCGTCTGTAAAACCATCCCTCTCCTTGGGGCGTTGATTCCCGCACGAAACGACAGCCCGCAGTGGCATGAACAACAGGACAACAGGACGATGTCTTTGACAACTATTTACACTGATTACCCCCAAGATGATTCAATCCTCCTCAACCTCGTGAGCTAGTAACCTCACTAAATGTGATCGCACCGCTTTGGAGTGCAGTGCGACCGCCGCATTTGCTCTGTTGTCCAGGGCGGAACCAGGAGGAACCGTTCGCCCGACGAATTTTGAACTTGATCCGAAGCAGCATAGAGTGCTCATGCTTATCCGGCCCTTCTGTTTCACGCCATCCTGTGGCCTGGTCACAGTGGGTCGCTGTGGCACAGGACGGCGAGAAAGGTTGAAAATGCACAAGGACCCTACGCTGCTTCTAATCACATTTAAATTTCCCCTACTTCTTTTCTATGGTCTCTAGTGGTTCCACACCGTGCACTAGTGTGAGAATTGCTGTCACGATACCCACCAAAGAGATTCTACCACGTCCAGTACGGCTGCTGGATAACGATTTCCTTACAGACGGGTCCAATTGTCCATGTGACGTCAGAAGTGTCAAAGTTAATGAAGAACTTCATTCTGTTGCTTTTCGCACTGTGGGCTGACGTTTTCGAATACAAATTTTGTAGTAATCAACGCCTCAAGGATGGGGATGGCGCCATTGACACACTGTATGCCATGCCCGGAGGCATATTTGTGTCGATTTTCAGCGGCGGCGTCTGTGAAATGCTTTCCTCGGTCACCCATATGAAAACAGCGTGATTTCAACGCAGGGAGTCGCGGGTCTGACCTCTGTTGCAGAGCCATCAATAGAAGGGGTGTGACGACTTCCCATCTTATGATAAGTAAACTGTCTGATGAAACGTCACAGGAAGTAGAGATTTTCGAGATCTGTACCTCTCCAGTGCTAGGGATCACGGTGCGGGGAGCAACTGAATATAACAACAGATCTGATTTGGTACCTTCCAGAAAACAATTATCCAACAACCGTAAGTTTATCAGATCGTGTTATACGTCAAATGTGGTGTTGGGCATGATTACGGTGATTGTAGTTGCTAATGTGACATTATTAATCAATCTCACATGAGCTTCTGAGTCTGGCCTTTCTTCGCATTTGTCCACACCTTTCCGGTGTTCGAAGCGTCGCCGAACTTGAGCATGACATCGTAGGGCGAAACGCCTTTGCATCGCTGTAGAGTAGGGCCGTAAGCACCTCGGAGCCAACTTTCAAACTTGTGCGTCTAATGGGAAACAGTTACGGGATTTGGAAAAAGTGACCCTTTATTTGTATTGCGCAGTGTGTAATAAACACATGGAAAAGATAACAACACAATTTAATATTTAAATCATAAAAACAGTTAATAAGTTTTGTACTAATGGGCACTGACGGAAATAACTAAAGGACTAAATATTGTATGTGTTTTCTGTAATCAACTAAATGAAGTCTTTCCGTACTAAATTATTCCGTGTCTGGTACAAGAGGCTTACATTAGTTTACAGCCCATGCGTTTTACCAGTAAATACTTAGGTTGCTATACACGAAAATCTATCAGCTGATCAGCATACAATAATAAGGCAGTTTTTAAAAATGTTTTACTGTCCGGCTCATTCACATGGAACTACCGATGTCGACCTTCACCGGCCATCTT
Source organism: Schistocerca serialis cubense (assembly GCF_023864345.2). NCBI lineage: Eukaryota > Metazoa > Arthropoda > Insecta > Orthoptera > Acrididae > Schistocerca > Schistocerca serialis. The sequence goes on from NC_064639.1 coordinate 469,059,625, forward strand.
CAGATCATGAGAAAATTTCTCTTAGCACGCTGAGAAAAACGGATTGTCACTGTAGTGTACTGCTGCTCAAAGCCCTCCACTTCAGAAGTATCCACAAAACTTCCTACAGCTTTATGGTTCAAATGGCTCTGAGCACTATGGGACTTAACATCTGAGGTCATCAGTCCGCTAGAACTTAGAACTACTTAAACGTAACTAACCTAAGGACATCACACACATCCATGCCCGAGGCAGGATTCGAACCTGCGACCGTAGCGGTCGCGCGGTTCCGGACTGAAGCGCCTAGAACCGCTCGGCCACATCGGCCGGCCCTACAGCTTTACTCATCAAAAATTTGTTATGTACATACACACATACAAACGCACGTTTAATTTTTTTTAGAAATGTATGTCCCTCCCTTGCTTCTATCCAGCCGTTTGTCTCTCTCCAATCCAATCACAGTGCAGCTTTAAACGATTTGTAAAAACCTTGGAGGTAAGAAAAAGAAGTGAGTTGTCATTACGTGAGAAACTTGAAGCCAACATCCCCCATCTTACATAGCCCAATACATCAGATTCACCGCACTTATACCTTCATGGTTCACCACGGTGATACTTAACCCTTCACGTCACTCTTATATGCCCGTACCCGGTTTCAGCAGTTGGGGTATCTGTTGACTTTTCATGGTCATATCCCAAATAGCTTGTGGTTCCTTCATTGTGTAGACACGGTTACATGAATAATGCCAGCTTGCATCGTTTACAAGTTTACTAACTGATCCTATCGTAATCTATAGTTTAAATAAGTCACATATCATTCGTAAGTGGAACATATGGAATAATGTTCTTGGGTCCTTAAGAAAGACGATATTCAATGCTCAGAAACGTGCTGTAAGAATATGATGCGGTGCTAGCCAACGATCATCTTATAAACTTCTGTGTGAGGTGTTAGGCACTGTGACTACTGCGTCGCAAACAATAGAACAGAAATTACAAGTTGGAAAATCAAAACTATTGCGGAAAGAATAGATTGCTACTCGCCGTGAAGAAGACAGGAACGACGAAAAGAGTGTTCACATAAGCTTTCGCCCAACTCTTCTTCAGAAAGGAGGGGTTCAAAAACACACATTCATACAATTAAATACACAAAACTTATGCACACACGACCGCTTCCTTCGGCTGCTGAAGCCAGAGTTAGGGCCACACCACTGTTTGATTTTGCCTAACAGCTTTTTTTGTGTCCCTCTAACCACTGATTTTTTTCTTTGTTACTATCCTCTAAAGTCTGACTTTTCTTAGGGACCGTTCCTTCTCTTCTTCCCTGTGTTTTTCATAGCCTTCCAAACCTCAAACGCTCAGACTTCCGAGCCACGCTGTATCGATGGGGTGGTTCCCGCACAACACTCCCCATCGTGACAGCGTTGATAGTGGGTGCAGGATCTCAAGCCCTACATTGCTCCCGCCAATAGTTATTCATTGTTCACAGTTCCCTACTATTTAAAAAAGATTCTGGCTAGAACAAGCGGAGACAGTGGTCATGTGTGTATGAGTTTTCTGTGTATGTATGAATCCGCGTGTGCTTTGCTTCCATTCTGAAGGAGGCTTTGGCCGAAAACGTATGCCAAAACACTTTTCGTCGTACCTGCTTGCTTCTCGGCGTGTAACTAGCAGTATATTCGCTTCACTGTGTAGTTATTCAGTCATGAATTTTGTTGTAAATAATCGGCTGCATTTGAACAGGAACGGTGATGTACATAATTACGATACTAGAAACAAAAAAAGCCATTCATTATACCAGTATATAATGTCTGCAGCCCAAACAGGAGTTCACAATGCTGCAACAAAAAGTATGATCAAATGGTGATGGGTAGGAATTACTAACATTTGTCTGTCTTAAAAGTAATAAACAATTGATTAATAATAATAAATAAGTATGAAGGTATATCTGCAAAACATGATGTTAATATAAAATGAATCGTTCTATGTCTTTACGATTTGTGGTGCAAATGAAACGTGGAACATGAAAGTAACTAACTAACTATTGGTAAATCACAAAGCATGGTGCCGGCCGCGGTGGTCTAGCGGTTCTAGGCGCTCAGTCCGGAACCGCGCGACTGCTACGGTCGCAGGTTCGAATCCTGCCTCGGGCATGGATGTGTGTGATGTCCTTAGGTTAGTTAGGTTTAAGTAGTTCTAAGTTCTAGGGGACTGATGACCACAGATGTTAAGTCCCATAGTGCTCAGAGCCATTTGTACCACAAAGCATGGTATAGATTTATATACTTCGGAAACCTCCAAATGAAATCCAAAAGTAAAACCAAGCAGATGATCAAAGTAGACGTACATTCTAATTATGGTATGTTTGCTTATTCCCAAAACACTGACAGAGTTACTGGCGAGAAATATTCCGAGAAAAGAAGCAGGTAGGTTGCTGTTAGATAGGTAGGCCTACATGTTACACAGATTACGCATCATTACTAAAATAATAACTTACATGTTAAAGTAAAATATCTGTTTTACGAAGTCTAAGCGTTCGAAACCATTCCCTAATCACTTCTGTGGCATTTCACTATCTGGAACATGTATTAAAAATTATATACTTTTTTCCCCAGTAAACTGCTCTTGCTCGCCACAAACTGAATGACATCGCAGTTTAGATTTCAAAGTGAGAAAATGTTTGAACTACAGTGAGACTAATGACTGATAATCAAACAAATCATGGGCTCTAATCTGCTTGGAACTGAATAATTATACGCAGTTCTGTTTCTTTGACATTTCAATAACCGTTCTTTGTTGACATGCACGAAATACGATAGCATGCCTGGCTTCTTTCCTCATTGCACATGTTTATGGACTAACAAAGAACACGTAGGTAAGTTTTTTGCAAACGTGAACATTAAAAATTTAACGTACAGAAAGCAGTAGCAGGATGCAAACAGGCATTGGTTTCGGAGTTCTGTCTTCATATGCCATGGATACAAACACAGTAAAACTTGGAAATAAAGGTATTACGAAAGCATCTACTTCACATCACAAACTTATCTTCTTGATTATGCGAAATATCTCGACAAAAAGTAAGTCAAATTAACGAGACCAAATGTGTCGAAGTAGTAGAGAAAATACGCACTCAAGAACAGAAAAACATTCGACATTGCGTTTCTGGCACTATATTATTTATGTAAGAACTGTAATTTTTTGTGTATAAAACAGGTTTTGCGTGCACACGATAGAGAAAGTGAACAATAATCAATTTTAGACAGCTAGTTTGCTGATATTTTGGCCTATTAAAGTTGAAGCCTGGCCCCACTCACTATGTCTTTAAAAAAACTTACAGCGTAAGTCTATAGCGCCATCTCGCTTCTTCTTTTATACCTCTGCGTAAAAACGTACATGTTCAAGGATGTTACGTACCCTTCACAGGTACCAAGGTAAAAGATATTTATACATAGTAACAAAGATGTGACCAAACATACTTAACATAAAAGATTCTGCCTCTGCACCATAGATAATCGATTTATTCTAAAGCAATTTGCGTGTTGGATTTTGAATGGTTCTCGCAGTAGTTGCTTTTGGCGGTATTTCTCTGTAACGTCTGTTATACAGGGTGAGTCACCTAACATTACCGATAGATATATTTCGTAAACCACATCAAATACTGACGAATCGATTCCACAGACCGAACGTGAGGAGAGGGGCTAGTGTAATTGGTTAATACAAACCATAAAAAAATGCACGGAAGTATGTTTTTTAACACAAACCTACTTCTTTATAAATGGAACCCCGTTAGTTTTGCTAGCACATCTGAACATATAAACAAATACGTAATCAGTGGCGTTAGTTGCATTGTAAAATGTTAATTACGTCCGGAGATTTTGTAACCTAAAGTTGACGCTTGAGTACTACTCCTCCGCTGTTCGATCGTGTGTATCGGAGAGCACCGAATTACGTAGGGATCCAAAGGGAACGGTGATGGACCTTAGGTACAGAAGAGACTGGAATAGCACATTACGTCCACATGCTAACACCTTTTTATTGGTCTTTTTCACTGACGCACATGTACATTGCCATGAGGGGTGAGGTACACGTACACACGTGGTTTCCGTTTTCAATTACGGAGTGGAATAGAGTGTGTCCCAACATGTCAGGCCAATAGATGTTCAATGTGGTGGCCATCATTTGCTCCACACAATTGCAATCTCTGGCGTAACGAATGTCGTACACGCCGCATTACATCTGGTGTAATGTCGCCGCAGGCTGCCACAATACGTTGTTTCATATCCTCTGGGGTTGTAGGCACATCACGGTTCACATTCTCCTTTAACGTACCCCACAGAAAGAAGTCCAGGGGTGTAAGTTCAGGAGAACGGGCTGGCCAATTTATGCGTCCTCCACGTCCAATGAAACGCCCGTCGAACATCCTGTCAAAGGTCAGCCTAGTGTTAAATGCGGTATGTGCAGGTGCACCATCATGCTGATACAACATCGTCGACGCGTTTCCAGTGGGACATTTTCGACAACGTTGGCAGATCATTCTGTAGAAACGCGATGTATGTTGCAGCTGTTTGGGCCCCTGCAATGAAGTGAGGACCAATGAGGTGGTCGCCAATGATTCCGCACCATACATTTACAGCCCACGGTCGCTGTCGCTCTACCTGTCTGAGCCAGCGAGGATTGTCCACGGACCAGTAATGCATGTTCCGTAGATTCACTGCCCCATGGTTTGTGAAACCCACTTCATCGGTAAACAGATAGAACTGCAACGCATTCTCTGTTAATGCCCATTGACAGAATTGCACTCGATGATTAAAGTCATCACCTTGTAATTGCTGATGTAGCTACACATGAAACGGGTGAAAGCGGTGACGATGCAGTATGCGCATGACACTACTTTGACTCAGTCCACAGGCTCTCGCAATGTCCCGTGTACTCATGTGTGGGTTCATGGCAACAGCAGCTAACACACCAACTGCACCCGCTTCTCCTGTGACTGGCCTGTAACGGACCCGTTTGCGTGCTACGACCATACCTGTTGCATACAGTTGGCGATAGATGTTTTGCAATGTGCGGCACGTTGGATGCTCTCTGTCCGGGTACCGTTCTGCATACACCCTGCAGGCTTCAGCTGCATTCCGTCGACACTCGCCATAGATGAGTATCGTCTCCGCCTTTTCAGAGTTCGAATACACCATTGTCACAGTTCCTACAACACTACACTATCACAGACGTCTGGTAACACGGTGTACTACAGTTGGTCTGCGTGTGGAGACGAATGCAGAATAACAATAGCAGCAAGCACTACATGCGGATACTGCGACAGCTAGACCAAACCAAAACAGTGCACTACAGCCACACTCGTAAACACGGTCGTCATCGTAAACGTGTCCCTGCAGATGCTGCTCTCCGACCGTGGCCCGTGTTTGTTACAACACGCAACTGAACGTCGGAGGTTTCAAGCGTCAACGTTAGGTTGCAATATCTCCGGATGTAATTAACATTTTACAATGCAACTAACACCACTGATTACGTATTTGTTTATATGTTCAGATGTGCTAACAAAACTAACGTGGTTCCATTTAAAAAAACGTAGGTTTGTGTTAAAAACATACTTCCGTGCATTTTTGTATGGTTTATATTAAACAATTACACTAGCCCCTCTCCTCACGTTCGGTCTGTGGAATCAGTTCGTCAGTATTTAATGTGGTTTACGAAATATATCCAGCGGTAACGTTAGGTGACTCACCCTGTATATCCCGCTAAAAATGTTTATGTCAAATACGTCACTACCACATCAGTAAACACTTGTCTGTACGTTATACTGCCCTAAAATGTTTATGTCAAATATCATTTCTCTCTGTATTGGATACAGAGGGGAATGCAAAGGGACGTCGTATTGGAAAACTGGTAAGTGACAATGGTGTCACTTTCAAATGGTTCAAAAGGCTCTGAGCACTATGGGACTCAATTGCTGTGGCCATAAGTCCCCTAGAACTTAGAACTACTTAAACCTAACTATCCTAAGGACATCACACACATCCATGCCCGAGGCAGGATTCGAACCTGCGACCGTAGCGGTCATGCGGTTCCAGACTGTAGCACCTTTAACCGCTCGGCCACTCCGGCCGGCAATGATGTCACTAATATTTCAACAACTTCACATTTAACTATCAAACCATTGGTTCACAATTGTCAACAAATATTTTCGACTGGAGCTTAGGAAGTGAGAGGCAATCCTTGTCCCCTTGTACCCAAATCACATTCTGGTAGCAAGTGTTTATTCCACTACACTGTCCTCAAGCTCTTCACAAAGGCATATAACACAGTGGAATAATTGAGCGTAAACCATTCAGTACACCTCCGATAACTCACCAGGTGTAATTATGGTGATTTCCCATTAACTGTTTTGCAGAAGTTACATCCACCTCATAGAAGGGTGTTGACTACTGTAGATTAAACCCGACAAAAGCAACTACACTAGTTGGAGGATCATTCAACATCCAAGATTCAAGTTGCTTTAGAGTATATTGGTTATCTATAATGCAGATTCCTTCGTAATCAAAGACAACATCGCGAAAGCTTCTGATAAAAAAGAAACGTAGCAATGAGCAATCTCATGTTACATATAAATGTTGCTTTCTTGAGCTGTAACAAGCTATTGATAAGCAAAAATCAAATTTTATTCGTAGTAGTGTATATTCGACATACATTGTTTGTTATTCAAAGATGCACAGAGGACAGTAGCAGCAGCTGCAACACCGGTGACTTACTTCTTATAGTAATCGTCTCTTATTTATTCATATTTTCGGACTGAGCCAGCAATAACTGACGTCTACGACTTTCATTGCCCCAATATCGGAGCATATCATGTTTCACTGACTCGACAAAGGCAAAATGCAATGCAGGTGATACTTCGTGAAGTCTAATCGACATTCATGTCATATTACGCGAAACTGAGAGTCAAATACAGTGATTTCCGTGGCCTGCGTGTGATCGCTGTAGTGGAGCAGTTACATGTTATACTTTCAGTACCGACATCCACTTTATTTTCGACAAACATTATGAACTTCAAGCCATAATTGAAGCTTCTTGAAGCTGCACTTCAATGGACGGTATTTCATTATCACGTGAATTGTTGCCTGCGACTTCCGCAACTTGCAAGAAAACTAATCAGCTTATCTTCTGGCGATTTGTTGAACATCTTCCAGTCGTGAAAGTCATCTTCGTCATCACAATTATCCTAGTCTACTCTATAATAATCATAATCATCATCATAATTAGCACAATGTTGCTCATTGTTATCACCGTCTTATCCTCCAATATCTTCGCCCTTGCTTTCACGGATACATTCGTCTAAATGTTTCTGTTTTAGTCTCTCTTCTTTCTCTTTTGTAATAACTGTCCTAGTCTCCAAGAAACGGGTCCGATGGAAAGCACAGGTGATGTTTCTTGAACTGCACCTTCTCCTTCTGTGACGAAACCTGCCGAGATTTTTTATACTGAAGATTAGGCACAGTTAAATTAAGATCCGATATTGCATTCGATCTCATACTAATCATCTCTCATTAATGACCAACCAAATCTAATGCAACGTTAAGGATATGCACATATCTATAGTCTCCGTAGAATTTACAAGTCAGTGTTTATGATATTGGTAGACTTGAGAATTTTACCATAGTCCTTAAGATTCGTGCTGTGTGTTACATTTTAAGAAGTTTAATTTTGAACAATATATTATTTAATAGGATGATTTGCGGATAATTTATTTTGCGAATTATTAAATCATCTTTATCGACATTTACCAGTGAATCACCAATCAAGATGCCACATACAGTTGAACCGTGTCGTTTGCCACGGTTTCTGTTCCTCCCTTGGTTTACTCCTGTCTGGAGTTTCCGCGCTTTCCTGGAGGGCGTTGCGGAGCCTCCGCGAGCACGTTGCTAGCGCGCCCGCTGGGAGGAGGCGCCGTGTGCCATGCGGAGGGCGGACGAGGCAGTTGAGACGAGTGCTTGGCCCTGGACGACCGTTCTGCAGCGGGACGCTCGATCCCTCTATGCTAAGTCTGGATGGGTCAAAAACCCGGGGCGTGAGGACACAAAAGGCCGTAAATCTGTGGATAACGTTTGGTTTCCGTTCATGGGCTGGGGAAGCTATGAAGTCCGTCTGGGGCTGCCAATAACCTCCAGAAGTTGGTGTCATCACTGAAAGTAAGATGTTTCATCTAGACAGTGCAACGGTCTTCGTCTGGCGGGGACAGTCACCCAGTGTTGTGGGAGGTATTAATAACTGTGTGGTAACGTTTCTCTGCTTTGAGTTTGTGATCGGAAATTGCCTTGCGTGTGTGTTACTGCCCACTTGCATGATCGTGAATTTGAACGCCATGCTCACTTAAGACGCGCGTCGTAAAGAAATTTAAAAAAAGAAAAAGAAATTTTTTGCTGTGGACCTTCTGCTGTTTTCCCATGGACGGTGTATGTCACTGTTTGGATAAACACGCTGTAAAATGTTAAATAACATTGTACTGTGTGGCGGAGAGATAGAGGCAATTAATTTTATCGGTGTTTGAAATGCGAGATTATGTTAATGTTTGCCAATATCCGTTGTGTTTTAGTTCGTAGGCATATTTAACTTAAGTCTTTGTTACTGTGTATATATTGTTGTGTTAAAGAGTTTAGTCTCTGTGGCATTTAAGTTCTCTATATAATTATATTTAAGGTAGTGCTAGAGTTTCTACTTGGTAATCCTCCTAGCCGCGACTGATGTCGGTTGCTCGGTCTGTCTGAAATGTTGGGCCTGTTGGGTAGAGACCGTTGTTGACTTGCTCTCCTCAGCTCCGATGTCCCGTATTGACACTACGGCGGTAGCTCTGCCGGAATCTCATTTGCAGCACTTATCAATCCTTTTGAGCACAAATAAAGCTACCTTTGCCTCTGCAATTTTCGGCCACTGGCCAGCAAGCTTTAGTTAATGATTAGAAATCGCCAACTAGTCTTCGTCCAACTTAGTGGCTCATGTTAGACGAGTTCCCTTTCCAGTTCGGGTAAATGTTTCCTCCTCCTGGTGGAGCCATCCTCTTTCCCCAACAACGTTGGGGTAAGAGTTGCCCGAATGTCTATTGCCGCTCAATGTTCCAGGAGAATGAAGTAAGAGGTTAGTTATCTACTCCACTGTTATGCCCAAGAAAGGCGAATTAGAGTAGTTATGGATAACCTATGTATTGTACACTACTTACATAGTTCTAGGTTTGGAGAAATTGCTGTTTGGTAAAATTTAGCCTTCTGTGTCGCCGTATTCCACGATCCAACATTGTTATAGAACTGAAAGATTTGGTTTTGACACATTTGCTGAGACGTTACTTAATTATTTGCTATTGATGTTAATTGCTTTAAATTAATCTTCTTTAATTTGTGGTTATAATTCTTAATGAGTGATTGTCCTTAATGGTGTAACATTTAATGTATGTCTGATTCTCCCGTATGTCACCTACTGACTGAAAAGGTAATCCCTGCTCAAGTTTATGGGACTTTATTAACCGTTGTTGATTTTTATTGTTTAAGGTCTTAAAAATATGTTTGTTAAAAAGGAATGGTTTTAGATTCCTATTGCTTATTAAGTAATTCTTATATAGCAAATATCACGAGTACGATATTCTCTCATTGTTGCACTTGCTTGTTCTGTGGTTTACACTGAATGGTGTGACAATAAATGCAAAATCTAAAGTGGAGCGTTGGGGCGAATGAATCCTTTCCCTTATCATATCCGTTAAAGATAACTGATTGTTTGTCACTTGTTGTTAAAACTGGTTGGGAGAATAGTTAATTGATTGACCCTGTAGAAAGAGTAGATCAACAGTGTCGTGTATTTTATCTGTTGGTTCAACAATAAACGATGGTGCTACTCACTCCTGGTGTCTGCATAACCTTCTTTCGTGACTCTTCTTCAGCTTATTATCTTCCTCGTCCTGCAATATCTCCTGCTCCTGCTACATTGTATTTTTGACGTCGTCTTCGCCTGCCTTCTCCAGCCGGAATTGCTGCTCCAGTCCCTGTCGTTGTCGAGAAATAGGTTTAAATACATTTACCATTAGAGAGTCAGCTTCAGCTTTCCTTTTTTTGCAACAACGCCACTTTCTTGCAGATATTTCGTCGAGATTTCAACGCACCTTTCGTCCAACTGAAACGACAGACAGGTTGACAAGATAAGTGCTCAATTACAGTTGAACCAATTGCAAGCAAACTGCTCAATTTATACCACTCCTCACAGCAGTAGGGATTAGGTGTTAGTTGTAAGGCATTAGGCTTTATGCATTCAGCGTTTGGCACGCCCCTGGGCCATGTGTTCTGATCTAGAGGTCTTGGCTTCATGAATTGGTGAGACCATGTTTGTTATGTGTCATCAAATGACTTTCAACCCCAGTGATGAACCATGAAGTCACTGACCTTGGACGTTTGGTGGGGTCAAGGAGGAGGATAATTTATCAAAATTAGAGGTAGAAGTCGAAAAAATTGTCTTTCGACAATGGAAAAAGTGTTAACTTGCTCCAGAACTAAGATAAATACAAATAAAGTGCTTTGAAATATTTCAAATTACAGTCTTCATGTAAGTAAAAATGTGTGTGTGTGTGTGTGTGTGTGTGTGTGTGTATGTGTGTGTGTGTGTGTGTGTGTGTGTGTGTGTGTGTATGTGTGTAGGGCAACGGCCTTGCCGCAGTAGATACATCGGTTCCCGTGAGATCACTGAAGTTACGCGTTGTCGGGCGTGGTCGGGACTTGGATGGATGACCATGCGCTGTTGCCATTTTTCGGGGTGCACCTAGCCTCGTGATGCCAATTGAGGTGCTACTCGACCGAATAGTAGCGGCTTCGGTCAATAATACCATCATAACGATCGGGAGAGCGGTGTGCTGACCCCACGCCCCTCCTATCCGCATCCTCCACTGGGGATGACACGGCAGTCGGATGGTCCCGTTAGGCCACTTGTGGCCTGAAGACGGAGTGTGTGTGTGTGTGTGTGTGTGTGTGTATGCATACACGCAATGTGATAGTACAAAATTTTACATTTCTCATCTACTACCAACTTTAAAATTTAAATTTTCCCACAATTTTTTAATTCCTGATATCCACCATTTTGATAACATCACACATTCATGGTCAGTGTCAAAGCTAGAGGTTAGAGGTCATTGCCTTCTGCCTCTGAAATCTAGGCAAGGTCAAAAGTTAAATTTGGTCCAGATCCCCTACAGCCTACCTACTCAATGAAGTTTCCAATCATGTGTTAATGCACTAGTTTTAGATGCAACAGCATTAAATATTTGCTCTTTGTGTGTGCTCTGACTGAAAATATTTTGGAAAAGAGAGGAAAATAAGAGCTGTAGAAACACTTCTGACTAAACCAAACATAAAAAATTCGATGTTAACAAATTGCAAAATAGAATTCAAGAAAAGCACGGATTGTGTCGTTGAGTAGTGACACCTAGATTTTGTTTCAGAAACTTTGAGAGAACAACGACCTAGAGAGAGAGACTTGTACTGAATTTCAGAACTGACTCAGATTTCTCTCGTTGAAGCGCAGTTCAGTACTCTGCGGTCTATCAATCATGCTAGATAGATGGTGAAAGCACTTTAATGCTTGAAAATTAACCGTCCTGTAATGAATTTCAACTGTGACATTAAGCATGCATTAAAATTTGTGATATTTGTATTTCTCTTACATGAGAATGAAGACAGACCATAATCTCCATAAATTGATAGTAAACAACATTTATTTATACACTATAATTAAATATTAGAAACATGTTGTTTCGAAAGATGATTTTTACCTCAACTATTATCCTACAAATCTTCGAAATGCGAAGTAAAATCGTCTGCTGCCTTATGCTTCTCTGGCCTGTTGTCCCCAACAGATGGCAGCATTTATTCACAGTTAGATCTACCAACCAAGCATAACAAAAATTATTTTCTACATGTAAATTGTGGTATGATGCTTGTCAAGTGTCACATTGTTCTTTCTACGTCTAAAATGTCTGCAAAAGAAAGTCAGCGGTGTGTAACTTAATTACGTCGGTGTGAGCGAAACAGCACGGTGTAACCAACTTTCGAATTCGAAGAGGTCATCCAACCATCTAGCACCCTCTACTCCCCATGGCAGTGCAGACGACATGCGAACGCTGCCACATCTGCAACAGTCCGACACCATGGGTTCACTGTCATAGATCATCCTCCACATAGTTCATGGCCGCTGTTGTTTGAAGATCCGTGGTTTCACGTATTTTCGAGTCGGTGCACTGCTCCGCGTCATTTCGCCGCTTTTCCAAGGTTTCGACCTTCTTGTTTAAACTGATCAAGCCTCTCGTCCTTGATATTCTGTGCGTTTACTCGCTTTCGATACTTCAGCTGCTACTCGTCTTGCGGAAGTTGCTGCCGTCTTGGCGCCCCCTGCCGCCTTATTAGCATCGTGTGCAATCCTTAATCTTTTGATTGCTTTGGTGTTTACTTTACGTAGTTTCTACTGGAGTTGATTTCCCCATGACTTGTGTTCCCCTCGCATCTGATTTACCTGAGCACTGATGTTCTTGATGTTCGTCCTCGTACTCACTCATTAATTTTCTCCTCCATGCCTTTTAGTCCATTAATCTTCTCCTCCATTCCCTTCAGTCCAGCCTCTATTCCCTTTAGTCCATCAATTTCCTTCTTCATTCCCATTAAAATACCACCAGATTGCAGTCCTCTTCCTTTTCCTCAGTATTGTGATCGACCGAACTCATACTTGATTTCTGCTGTGTTTCCGTATCATTGCGTTCTGATACCTCCCTGTCTTCTCTGTCCGGATTTCTAATAATCACCTCTGCTTAGATATGTTGTTGTACGCTAACATCTTCTACCACACGCGATCTGACACTGGCCGTCCCCTCAAGATAAACTATATCACTTTCATCTCCCTGATTTCCTTGTTGCACGACATCGTTGTTGCTAACACCGTTCAACAGCAACGCCTTCATACTTTCAAACCTTGCAGCCACCATTTCACTGCGCTTTTCCTCCATTTTCTCGCTCTCAGTCTGTTTGTCTCCGTGACCTACTTCTCGTTATCATTCAGATTCTCTATCAATAACAAACTTTAATTATCTGTACAACATGGGGCCAACCATATTATTTAACTCTCAAGATATATGCAATTAAATACAATGACGTCAAGAAAATAGCAAAGCAGTTTGCAGTCCAAAACTACGATAATAGTACACGAGATCCAGAATCAACAAACAACCAAATACAAAAAAATGCAATAGTAAACAGCAGAAAAATAATACTGCAACGCCGGGAAAACGGTCGCACTGACACAAACAGTGCAAATAAAACAAATAAATACATAAACAACACAATCAGAGAAATAAGCATCTATAACATAGTAATGAACCATATTTTTCTTTTTAACCAACAAAATGTGAACTTGTTTGGCAAGGACGCTAAATGACAGCATCACAGAAGTGCCAAGGACCTAGATCCAGGCTTCGGTTCATGGTTTACCAATTGCAAGATTCTGGCAGTGGTTGCCAATTGTAAGATTCTGGCAGTGGTTGCCAGTTGTGAGATGTTGGTTGTTTTCGTCGTTGCAAGCTGTTGCTTGATGTGTGTAAAAAAAAATTAAAAACGGATCTGAATGACAGGGTGCCATTGACAATAATACCTTGAATAAAAATAATATTTTTACATATTAATCACAGTATGAAAAAGATGTTAATGAGAATATTCAATTTCATTATGATTGAACCTTGATTTTTGACAAGTCCACAACTTTAATAAAATGGCAAATGTGATGTAAATCAAACACAGGCAGGAGTTGTGGTCTAAATAACAATTGATTTACTCTTTCTTAATATCAAATGCAAATGATGGCTAAAGAAATGCCACGCAATCATTTTATCTGACAATCGCTTTCCATAATATGCGGTCTATGGTTAACAAAGTGATCAGCTGGGGATCAACGTACCCACATTAACCGGAACTAATCGCTTTATCTGACTTCATAAACGTGAATCTGTGTTATGGCCCAAAAACTACGCTACAATCAAGAAACCATATTCAACTACTGCACAAACAAAAATATGGTCCAAAAGAACAGGGTGCTGAGAAGCATATATTGTAGCTCTACACCGTAGTAGCGAATACTTTACCCTTCTGCAGGTGATGGCGGCATAGTACGATGCTCTCGCAGAGTACTGTCGCGGACAGTGGCAATGAGTTACTAACGGAGTGCGCCAAGAAATATGCAAGTACGCGGTCTTGCGTTCAGATAATTTGGAAAGCAGATACTTCCCTAAGAGCCTCCGAAACCTCAGTGAAGTGCAGTGTGCAGGTGGACCTATTTTCTGGTCTGCCAAATTATTTGACTCCGTGACGGGACTATGGGTGACGGAATATCTCAAACGTTTGGGTAGCTGACTCAAAACAAAAAAGTACACCCACACACAACTTGTTGTGTGGGAGATGCAAGAAGCAGTACCTCTTATAGTTCAGATGGTGACTGGCACAGGATCTATGTGACACACTAGCAAAAGGACAGAAGACTCACCATCTAGGTAAAGACCTGCCATTCTTTACTAACAAAGTGCCAGTACAAGAGAGTTGTCTCTATTCTCTACCGCTTTCCTCCATGGCGCGGTAGCATAGCACATTTGCATAGACAACACCCATTTTAGCACAAGCCAATTATGAGCTAGAACTCGGTATTCGAAGCCGGGAGACCGGCCCCCCTGTTCTGCATACAGTTTTGCAGCCTCTTTCCCACTTGTTTACGCCGTTCTCTGCAAAAGCATGACGTTGATGGAACCACGGCCCTACATAAAATGATAGCTATCTCCCCTGTTGTGCCCATTTCGAACTTTCTAAAGAACGGCCACAAACTCACTAAAAGCCTCATTGCCTTTACAAATATGTTTTGTTTCAGTCTGGCTGCCTGGGCGCCACTGCTCTGTCCCATGAAATTGGCAAAACTCTCAGCTATCTCATCTGCTTTCTACTTAACAAGGGCCCGTACTTCGTTTTATTGCCGGTCATGGGATCATACAATGCGCATGTCAAAGCTGCAACAACTCCTCGGCCCTAGTGAGCCTACCTCGACGCGATCGCCGACCGACCGGCGCCACCCTCTGTGCCTACACAATGAAACCCGA
The DNA here is from genome assembly GCF_023864345.2 of Schistocerca serialis cubense. Lineage (NCBI taxonomy): Eukaryota > Metazoa > Arthropoda > Insecta > Orthoptera > Acrididae > Schistocerca > Schistocerca serialis. Next base: position 469,074,766 of record NC_064639.1, read on the forward strand.
GGACTTGGCTGTCAGCAATTGTTTTCACCCAGGTACGGTCGTCTGTCCTGCAGAAAAATGCTCCCCTCAGATCTCAGCCGCCATACGCTTTTACTGCTGATAATTAACTCGGGACTCTCTTCGTTTGAACACAGGTAATGTCTACTGTTCTGCTTTCTCTAGAGCACACAAGCAAGAGCGTTAACTACTGCCAACCATTTCATCATATGAATGAAGTCAGATCGTATCAAACGTAGAAATCAAGTAATAAAGATCACCGTCTGTATGAACATTAAACAGCATGACACGGCATCAAAAGTGTGAGTGCCCTGCAATACCAGGCAAATGAATTTCGATTAAATAGCTTCCACTGTACCGGTGTTACAGTAAGTGTAACGGTGTAGGTTCATGACACTTGGACGGCGTCTCGCCGTTGAGCGTGCACAGATAACCGAAACTGTGAAGGCGGACGCTCCTGATAAGAAGGAAATACAAATTTCCAATGTCATCATTCCAATCTGCTCTTGGAAGTTGCTTCTATTCTCAACCGTAAATACATTTACCGTACTTATTAATAACCTTGTATTTTTTAGAATTTCGTCAGAACTGTCTCTATGGTGCCTTCATGTTTCCTAAAGACAAACTCGTGGTCATCTTACAGACCCTCAGTTTTTTCCATTCTCCTATATATTATTGTTGTGGAAATCTTGGACACACGTGCTTTTAAGATGAATGTGGGATGGTTCTCGCATCTATCTGCTATCTGATTTTAATATCTTCAGTATTGTGTGGATGAGATTCTTCTGGAGGTCCGTTGGTATGTCTCCAGTCTCATAGTTTCCAGACACTAACCTGATAGTTGCTTTTTTGCTACTTTTCCGAATGATTTTAGAAAGCCAAAGTTACCTAATTGCCGTTGATCGCAAGTCATTCCAAGCGTCTTCAAACTCTTCAGCTTCAAAAAAATTGCTCTGAGTACTATGGGACTTAACATCTGAGGTTATCAGTCAATTAGAACCACTTAAACCTAACTAACCTAAGGACATCACACACATCCATACTCCAGGCAGAATTCGAACCTGCGACCGTAGCAGTCGCGCGGTCCCGGACTGAAGCACCTAGAAACGCTCGGTCACTGCGGCCGGCTCTTCATCTTCAGATATTGTAATTTTTCTTGATGATAGTTCCTCTTCAGCTGCTCTACTGGATTCCCTGTGTCTTCCAAATCAACATTCATTTCTTCCTCTATCACGTCATCAGTCTCTCTTCCCCTTACAAGTGCTCAGTGTAGTCTTTCCACCTAGCCGCTCTCTGTCTTCTGCGTTTAGCTCTGCAAATTCTTTTGTACTCATGGTTACACTCTTGTTTTAGGGTTCCGTTCCTTATTCGCTAAAAGTGGAACCCTTACAGGATTGCTTTGTAGTCTGTCTGTCTGTTTAAGACCCATTTTTCTCAGAAATGAGTAGTATCAGATTGAAATTTAGACCACATACTAACATTTATAATCCATTGATGGTGCAAAAAAGAAGCTTCAAAGTTTAAAGGAATGAAAAGGTACGGCCATTTATGAAGTAAATTTTATATTCACAAACTCATTCGTCGAAACCTATAGGGTAATTCCCTTTGGCCTAGAATCATGAAATTTGGCAATAAGCATGGTTTAACAGTACAAGAAAAAATGACCCAAATTTTTAATTTTTAACAATAAAAAATAAAACTAATTTCTTTTGTGATGTGTTAATCGACTTCAAGTTTGTAAGGGGCGATCATAAAGTTTCCAACGGAAGGCTGTACAGTCCGAAGTCGGTATACGAATAGGGTAAGATCGCCGTGAGCATTAATGCAATCATTCAAGCGACGTACCATGTTGAAGATACAGTTTAGTAAAACACCGTGTCCTGCTGCGTGAAGAAGTCCGTAACTGACTGCTGTACATCCTCATCAGATAATATTCGTTGACCACTCAAGGCCTTCTTCACTGGACCTAATCCGCGGTTTGTGCATGACTATAGGGAGGGCGGTTTAGTGTCTCTTGTTTGAATTGGCATGACTTCAGCATTGCGTTGTTATGAAGCAGCGGCACCTCTTGCCACAGATTTCCCGGACACTTCGCCTTAATTGCCTATTCTTCATTCCCGGATGCATGTCTACTGATGTTTCTCCTCTGGCAGCTAAGGAAATAATAACCACACGTAGGTCGTATTTGGACTCAGTTTGTAATAACTTACCACATGCACGTCAGAAAGACTTGAATACCTCGCCTACATGTCGATGCTTGTATACTCGCATCGGAGTCAAGCTACGTTGCATACACTTAGCAGTGATTCCTTCAAACGGAAACTTTTTGATGACCCCTTATAAAAATAGAACATTCTCGAAAGTCTTGGAATTCCCGAGACCGAAATCTTGTCAGTATCAATGTCGATGAAAGGCAAAAATCGACGACATTCCTTATTCCTGGTATGGATGAACTGTATACATATTCCATCCGTTTGCCATGAGTTTCTTTGCATTTACCTTCCTTCTACCCACACCAAATTTCAGTGATAAATTTAGAGATGATAATTCCTTTTCAGCTTGTCTGTTATGGAATTTATCTTTGCAGCCTACCTATTGTAAATCAAAATTCAACCTTCTATCACGCGGAAATTTAATTTTGTAGAATGTGCACTGTACTTCAAATTAAAACTATGTGGTCTTAGACTCTGAAATTGTGGATACTTCAAAACTGCCGAAAATAGATTCTCGTATAGGCTTAGTACCCAGAAAGCCACCGTAGAATTTAGATAGAATTTAGAGGAGCAAGTGACAAGAATGAGATTTTCACTCTGCAGCGGAGTGTGAGCTGATATGAAACTCCCTGGCAGATTAAAGCTGTGTGCCAGACCGAGATCCGAACTCGGGACCTTTGCCTTTCGCAGGCAATGGCTCTACCATCTGAGCTAACCAAACACGACTCACGCCCCCTCCTCACAGCTTTACTTCTGCCAGTACCTCGTCTCCTAGCTTCCAAAACTTACAGAAGCTCTCCTGCGAACCTTGCAGAACTAGCACTCCTGAAGTAAAGGGTATTGCGGAGACATGGCTTAGCCACAGCCTGAGGGATGTTTCCAGAATGAGATTTACACTCGCTTCTTTCAGGAGTGCTAGTTCTGCAAGGTTCGCAGGAGAGCTTCTGTAAAGTTTGGAAGGCAGGAAACGAGATACTGGCAGAAGTAAAGCTGTGAGGACGGGGCTTGAGTCGTGCTTGGGTAGCTCAGATGGTAGAGCACTTGCCCCCGAATGGCAATGGTCCAGAGTTCGAGTCTCGGTGCGGCACTCAGTTTTAATCTGCGGCGAAGTTTCACATCAGCGCACACTCCGTTGCAGAGTGAAAATCTCGTTCTGGAAACATCCCGCAGGCTGTGGCTAAGCCATGTCTCCGCAATATCCTGTCTTTCAGGAGTACTAGTCCTGCAAGGTTCGCAGGAGAGCTTCTGTACAGTTTGGAAGGTAGGAGACGAGATACTGGCAGAAGTAAAGCTGTGAGGACGGGGCTTGAGTCGTGCTTGGGTAGCTCAGATGGTAGAGCACTTGCCCGCGAATGGCAATGGTCCCTTGTTCGAGTCTCGGGCTGGCACACAGTTTTAATCTGCCAGGAAGTTTCAGCAAGTGACAAGTTGAACTGAGCCGAGCAGGGAACTGTGGTTGGAGAGTTGGTGGATGTGTGTCCACGAGTGAAGGATACGCATTACTGATTTCTGCCCCAGCACAGAGTTTTAACTTTGCATATGAGGACGGCGTCATAGCGCTCCGACCTGACGGTAGGCACGTCAACCACAGGAGGGGGAGCGTGTGCTGCACGACCTGCGCGTGTGCCACTACGCGGTGCACGAGTGCTGCCGCCTGGTGGCGAGCCGCTACTCACTGTTCCTGCTGATGGAGGTGGCCGCGCTGGTGGTCGGCGGGCTTTGCTGCTGCCTGCCGCTGGCCACGGAGCGGCGGCTCACCTTCCAGACGGGCGCGCTGGCCGCCTGGGTGGCGGCTGGGTGGCTGCGCCTGCTCAACATCGCCACTGGCTGCCACCGCGTCTCCTCAGAGTCGCGCACCACCAGGCAGGTCTGTCGCTCCACACGAGCCTCACGCAACAAGTGGACTTCCTTCAATTATTTATTTATATATTTATACGTCAAGTTCCGTAGGACCAAATTGAGGAGCAGATCGCCAAGGTAATGGAATGTGGCAGTACATGTACACTAGTGGCCATTAAAATTGCTACACCACGAAGATGACATGCTACAGACGCGAAATTTAACCGACAGGAAGAAGATGTTGTGATGTGAAAATGATTAGCTTTTCAGAGCATTCACACAAGGTTGGCGCCGGTGGCGACACCTACAACGTCCTGACATAAGGAAAGTTTCCAAACGACATCTCATACACAAACAGTAGTTGACCGACGTTGCAGCCGGCCGGAGTAGCCGAGCGGTTCTAGGCGCTTCAGTCTGGAACCGCGCGACCGCTACGGTCGTAGGTTCGAATCCTGCCTCGGGCATGGATGTGTATGATGTCCTTAGGATATTTAGGTTTAAGTAGTTCTAAGTTCTAGGGGACTGATGACCTCAGAAGTTAAGTCCCATGTGCTCAGAACCATTTTTGACCGATGTTGCCTGGTGAAACGTTGTTGTGATGCCTCGTATAAGGAGGAGAAATGCGTACCATCACGTTTCTGACTTTGTCGGATTGTAGCCTATCGCGATTGCGGTTTATCGTATCGCGACATTGCTGACCGCGTTGGTCGAGATCCAATGATTATTAGCACAATATGGAATCGGTGGGTTCAGGAGGCTAATACGGTTCCCAACGGCCGCGTATCATTAGCAGTCGAGATGACAAGCATCTTATCCGCATGGCTATAACGGATCGTACAGACACGTCTCGATCCCTGAGTCAACAGATGGGGACGTTTGCAAGACAACAACCATCTGCACGAACAGTTCGACGACGTTTGCAGCTCAGAGACCATGGCTGCGGTTACCCTTGACGCTGCATCACAGGCAGGAGCGCCTGCGATGGTGTACTCAACGACGAACCTGGGTGCACGAATGGCAAAACGTCATTTTTTAGGATGAATCCAGGTTCTTTTTACACCATTATGATGGTCGCATCCGTGTTTTTCGAGACATCGCGTGTGAACGCACATTGGAAGCGCGTATTCGTCATCGCCATACTGTCGTATCACCCGGCGTGATGGTATGAGGTGCCATTGGTTACACGTCTCGGGCACGTCTTGTTCGCATTGACGGCCCTTTGAACAGTGGACGTTATAATTAAGATGTCTTACGACCCGTACCTTTATCCTTCATTAGATCCCTAAGAAACCCTACATTTCTGCAGGATAAGGCACGACTGCATGTTGCATGTCCTGTACGGGCTTTTCTGGAAATGAAAATGTTCGACTGCTGCCCTGGCCAGCACATTCTCCAGATGTCTCACAAATTGAAAAGGCCTGGTCAAAGGTGGCCGAGCAACTGGCTCGTCACAATACGCCAGTCACTACCCTTGATGAACTGTAGTATCGTGTTGAAGCTGTATGGGCAGCTGTACCTGTACACGGCAGCCAAGCTCTGTTTGACTCAATGCCCAGGCATATCAAGGCCGTTATTACGGCCAGAGGTGGTTGTTCTGGGTACTGATTTCTCAGGATATATGCACCCAAATTGCGTGAAATTGTAATCACATGTCAGTTCTAGTATAATATATTTCTCCAATAGATACCCGTTTATTATCTTGCCTCTCTTCTTGGTGTAGCAATTTTAATGGCCAGTAGTGTAATTACAACATAAAAGTAATAACAGATAAAATAAATGTTTATGATCCCGAAAAAAGTCAGTCCATAAGTTTAAGTAAACGCAATCAACAATACAGTAAGACTCAGCTTAATTTTTCAAGGAACTCCTCGACAGAATAGGAGTGACCCACGAGGAAACTCTTCAGTTTCGATTTGAAAGCGCGTGGATTAGTGCTAGGATTTTTGAATTCGAGTGGCAACTTCTTGAAAATGGATGCCGCAGTATACTGCAAACCTTTCTGCACAAGAGTTAAGGAAGTCAGATCCAAATGCAGGTTTGATTTCTGCCGAGTATTAACCGAGTGAAAGCTGCTCAATCTTCGGAATAAGCTAATATTGTTAACAAGAATATATAGATTGAGAGGCCACTGTCAAAATATCCAGACTCGTGAACAGGGGTCAACAAGAGATTCGTGTACTTACGCCACTTACTGCCCGAACCGCCCGTTTCTGAGTCAAAAATATTCTTTTAGAATGGGAAGAGATACCCCAAAATATAATACCATACGACATAAGCGAATGAAAATAAGCGAAGTAGACGAATTTTCGTGTCAAACGATCACTCACTTCAGATACCGTTCGAAAAGTAAAAATGGTAGTATTAAGTCTTTGAACAAGATCCTGAACGTGGGCTTTCCACGACGGCTTACTATCTATCTGAACATCTAGAAATTTGAACTGTTCAGTTTCACTAATCATATGGCCGTTCTGTGAAATTAAAACGTCGGGTTTTGTTGAATTGTGCGTTAGAAACTGTAAAAACTGAGTCTTACTGTGATTTAGCGTTAGTTTATTTGAGAGGCACCCACTTGCCTTGCTCATACTGTGGCATCAAGCAGTCAGGCCTGCAAGATGAGTGGTTTGCCAAGCGAGTGGATTCTTCCTTAATTTATCGAGTAACATGAATTCTCGTATCTTACTATTTAGTTACAAATTACTCTCCTGTATGAAAAATACGCAACGGAAACACGCATCTGACTATCAGTGATTTATAGAACTCTGACTGTACACTACGCGCTGGCAATACCACATTTACTTTTTTGTCTTTTATTTAATGGCTTTTATTAACACGTGGCCATCCCACTGAATACGAATGGCGCACACATTATAAATTCGGGACATTATGACAACATACAATTCAATGAAAAAGGCCACCAATCTCTTTCTTTTCACTATCTGATTTATTCCTAAACACACAAATTCTACAACCTACAACAATATCACATGAGAAATTCCGCCCAGTGGGCATGGCTTTACATTAGTGAATCTCTATATTATGGTCTCGTAATTTATTTAAGGCTACAGTGCACTTTCTGGATAGGATGGTGGATCTTTTATTATACCTCACACTTCGACTCTCACAATCATCATCACGAAACTTTCCTCCAGATCGAGCGATACAGAAGGAACAAGCATAACCCACAAATCTTTTGAAACTACCTTGCTACTCCCCCATGCAAACCACACATACCCAAATTACATGACATACACCACACAACAATATGAAATACTACACAAAGAATGGTTACAACATTATCACTTTCAGCTTTCCCACTTCAATCAATATTTATCCCAGTTTCACACGACACTGCCCCACTTTGTAATTCTACTTTCCTACCGTGAACTCTGGAGATAAATGCACGTCTTCCTGTGCAATGCAAGCCAAGTGGCGTTGCTGGATAGACGGCCGACTCACCTTGATTCTCTCTCAGAGTTTAAATCTCGCGTCACACGGAATCCTATTACTCAAAGTAATATTAAGCACACACGCGAGTCCTCATCTGATACCATGGACGAGTACTTCTCTTTATCCTTTTGTCTCATACACAGTTTGAGACTCACACAGTTCTCACCACGTGGAAGTACTCGTCTCTAATTTCAAGTCCTGCACACGCCATTTCTTAAATATTTCAACTTATGGTACACACGCTATTTCTTAAATATTTCAACTTATTGTACACACGCTAGTAATTCAGCTTAACTTAAGCACACGGAAGTATTTCAACTTATTGCTACACGTGGTTTCATTGTGACCGTTGGTCACTTCTGAAGATTCCTACAATCCCATTAATATTACCTGCCTGACATTTAATTCTCCCCACAAAAGTTCCTGAAAATAGAGAAATTATTATTTCAAACTACTCTTAAATATTCCACATGCATACCATGTCTCCACTCTTTCATCATTACGAAGCACAACTAAAAGAAGTCTTAACAGCACAAGATCCAGCGGCAGAGTGTCGAAACATGGCCGTTCTCTAGGTCCTCTCGCACCTGTGTCGAGGTGGGGGAAGCACCTTGCTATCATATTGGTCAGCCACATTTCAGACGCCCAAAGCTCTGGTAAATTTCATCTCTTTGGTCCCACTAAAGGTGGCCAAAGGATCGACTCAAAGATGATCATATATTCACATTCACTATCTGCGGTTAGCAGACGACCATACATTCATTCATTTCACAGATCTCACCAAACTGGATGTAGGGATTTAATTTGTGGGAGTGCACATGTGATTAATTAAATAAATAAATTGTCATTCTTTCCCACACTGGTATTCGGCTTCGCTGTATTAATTGAAATTGAGTTATTTTACAAAAAAAATGTGTTCTTCTGACAAAAATAATGAAGTATGTTGTACCTATTTTCAATGTCGGGTGGTACTGTACCCTTTCACCACCGGCTACCCATGCAGAAAAAAATGGCACGGTACTATCCTTGCAATGGGAGGGTAGTTCCGAACATTTTTTTAGGAAAACTGTATTCGAACAAACGTAGCAAGTCATCAAAGTAACCAGGAAGAGACCTTAGCCCCTGCTGACCTCAAATAGACGACCAAATGCTGTTACTTTACCAAAGTATTGACACAATTGTTCCATTATTGTACTCTCCACAATCTGGAGTAACGTACACATACAAGTTTGCAACAATCCACATGACAAATAAAACATTACATCACACAAATAAAAAATAATGTTGAGATAAAAATTTGCTTAGCTACTGGGATCTTCGTTATTTTTATGAGTATTCCAAACTTTACTAATTCTATGACAAATAAAAAAAAATACTAATTGTACTCGTGAAATTCTAAATAGCTCACCGTCCAAACACAGAACAAGTAATCTGACATTCATAAATTGCGTTGTAATAGTCTTTACACGGCAATGTCTAAATACAAAACAAAATCTACGAAAGAAAAAAAGTACGTACACTAGTTGCACGTAGAAGTCAGGCTCCATATCAATACACGCAATAAATATTTAGCAATAAGTGCTTGATTCCACCAGTAGCTCTCGTATCTTACTCTACTGCTCATTTCGTTGTTATTGCACATTTGGACGACAAGAACTTGCATTTCGACTAGCCTTCGTTACACTTTAATGTGAAATATCACCACTGTGATAAAAAAATAAGTGACATCAGTCAACACACCAACAAGATCATTACTGTCCACGACATTAAAATGCATCAGTTAATTCCGATATTTGATGTGCAATGCAAACTCTTGTCCCCTGTGACAACCTTACTGACCAATGCAACAAGAGCCACTACGTTAGTATTACGCCACTGGCTAATAATTAAAGCATCATTGTACCAAATATTCTAATAAACATGCTACGTGAACTTGATAACTCAGAACAAACAGAAAACAAACACTAACTATTCTAAACACAAATGTTAAAGAAATACAATTACACTTGCTGTCCCTTCAGGAATGAAACATAAAAAAAAAAACATTTACACAATTACAAGTACAAATACATTATTCCCTATCTTGCGAGTCACACGGAATCATTTCATTCTGTGATTTTCTTGGGGTCAAAAAATTGCTGATAGTTTTCCTAGAAACACTGTCTCGGTGTCAAAGCTCTCCCATGGTTTCCCGGACGAAAGTCTTTAAGTCACTCAAATCGGCATTTTTGAACACGCACTGAACAGTAAACTGTATCTCACATTAAACACAAATGTCATAGTCACTCTCAGCGTACCATCCACACGAATCTGGTCGTCCAGAAATGGCCCTACAACTACTATTACCCACGGTTCTGTCCTTTCAGTTCATGGTGTAATTAAAAGTCGTAAGTTCCAACAAACAGCACTTATTCCTGCACCAATTAAAGAAATGTCTCCTACTACAGACGCAAATGTCAATGTCCCACTCTAGTTTCTTGCGTTCATACAATAATTAGTCACCAAACGACAACTGTCCTCTTCAAGAATACCAAGCGTCCCACATGCAATTCACAAAGCACACTTAACAAGTCACTGCCAAAAGTTTATGGATCCCACCATTCAGTGGTCAAGACAAAACAAAACGATCGTCCTGTCTGCTAAAGACAAAATCTATTCCACCACTCACAACGTGGAAACACCAGTCCTTCACTTTCCACCTTATGGAAAGTCGCAGTCATCTTCTTTCACGGCTCCACAGTCCAGTACTAGTTAATAGTTGCTGGTAACAAATGCCCACCGGGCTCTGCCGCGCGTCGTCCTTTCTGCCGTGGCGCCGCTGCGCGCGCCGTTGAGCAGAAGAAACCACCCGCTGTTGCCTCCGCGGGATACTTTCCCCAGTCGTAAGGGTGGCGGAACTTATGAATGGCCAGTGGTACGTGCGTGTCGCCCCAGGCCGTTGACCTGCTGTAGCGGGCGCGTGGAGTGTACCCCGTCCGGCAGTGGAGTGGGGAGTGCCGCGGCTCTGTCGCCCGTCGCCATGGCTACGTCAGCTCGGCCCGCTAGCGGTATGGGCGTTACGACACCCAATCAGTCAGACCGTTCCGTGCATCTCGCAACCTTACAGACAAAAGGATGTATTTAAATACTCATTGATTACATGTATGATCTATTAGATACATTGGTAATAAAAGAATCTTTGTTCTAAAAAACATAAAACTATACACCCTATTTTTCTACACATACATCAACATTTATCCCTTTTCTATATACAGTCCACACTTGCGCTATTGATTGTACCTGTCGTCCCTCATACAAAACATGAAAGTGTAAAAAAAACAAAAGGAATAATAAACAATCTATACAACTCATAATTACAATATAAAATAGTAGGCTACTCTAACATCCTATCACAATAAACATTTTAGAAACTGGTGACTCTAAATCTACAACATACAATGCGCCTTTGTGCTTGTGACAAACTGAAATTAGTATCTCTTTATATATTTTACCTTTTTTATTATATATAACAACATTTCTAGGACACGTATGTGCGATCCACATGTCAGACGCTGACCTGACATCGAGGTTCATCCCAATCAAACAATACATAATAATGTTTTAGTTATGGATCGGTAGCATCCACTTTACAGGAGTGTGCGCATTGATCACACTACTCTACGACTCTCACTCACCAGACATCACATTTTCCTTCTCATTCAATCCATTAATACACTAACAGAATAGGTCTAGAAGTCAGCTAACCTTAACACCACCACACTCACGACAACATACCATACCTTTGCTCCCTTATACTCAACCACATAACACATGAAGCTGTTTCGGAGACAGCTTTCCAGTCTCCGAATTCGTCCTTTCAGTCTGGCACCTCTCTCCATCGGCTTACCTCTGCATTCACTTTATGCTAAATATCAACTTAGAATTGCGACATTTCATCTAAGAACAAAAAATACACAAATTATTCATCCTGAAAAATAACTGTACACTTTCTTGGTACCGTTTTGATTAGTTATACTGGTACCAGGCTTCAACAACAATGACCACAAAAAATATTATTTTTGCCAAATCGCAAATGTCATGGTAAGAATTAGATTTACACTTATATTACATCTTACGTCAGTATTCCACAACGTTCACCACCTGGGTCTCATACTCCCTTTATGTCCTTTCACATTGTGCAGTTGTCCTCATCTCTTCATTCGTATTTCGGCTCTCCGTCCGTCCATTACTCCATCATTTCCTGGTCTTTCTTCGCCATTGGCATCAATCTCTATTGCAGCATACACAGGCCTCTCTGTAACATACGTCTAAGACATCTCCACATTATTCAATTCTACTCACCTTTATTTACCATTGTTTCATCACGTCGAATCTTTCTTTATTAATCACACTGCTCCACGTCGCTTCTTTCCTTATATATCACCTTTATCCACTACTATTTATCACGTCGCTTCTCTATCTACCATCTTTAGCCACTCATTAATCATCACGTCGTTTCTGCTTGATCCTTATTCATATGACAAAAAATACGTACATACACCACTCTGTCGACTCCTGTTCATGAGTCATTCGACCAGTCTATTCCGTCATACTTCCTGACATCCCACCTGAAAATTCTTATGTTCGATTTGACCCTGCACAACGTTACACACCACAAATAAATACACTGACTATCTACCATAAATTGCCTACTTTAGATCTATCCTTAACTTTTCCATAATTTGATGTTAGAAATGTGATGAAGCCCACGAGATTGTTTTCCCTTGATCGTCTCAATTGTGACAATGATTGTCCTGTCGTGAACGCAATGACTGCCTATCCTCTCTTCGCCCATCATTTTGATTTTCCCCTCTTCTTCCATCTTTGTCCCATCTTCTATTTTCCCGGTTTACTGGTCGATATCCCCATGAATTCTGCCCCCTATTTCCTCGCCATCTTCCATTTCCGTCATTCCTCTGATCCCATGCTCTCCTGTCATTCTGATAGTTTCTACCGTTCCTATCCTCAACTCTGTCTGACCTATGAGTCATGTCGCCGTTCACAATGTTGCTCTCATTACCCAGTTCCTGTAAGAAGTGCTGAAATGACGCAGAATCGTTCAAGCCTCTGCCTGCTATCACTATATCTCTGCGCAATCTCACTGGCAACTTCGTTATACAGATCCTAATGAGCTCCCCAGGTTGGTATGGTACATCCAAATACCTATTTCGTCTCAGCATTTCCTGATAACACGCCACTGGATCTCTTATACTACCTTCGTTACAATTTGGCATCATCAATATGCTTTGCTTAACCTGGTCCTGCTTACTTTTCGGCCAGAAGTCATTTAAAAACTTGTCACACAATATCTTGTAGCTGCTACAGTCTTTAATAACTTCCTGCATTTTTTCTCTAGCCTCGTCCCTCAAATGGTTACACACAAACTTCATTTTGAGGAGCGGTCCCCACGATTCAGGTAATGAATCTTGAAATTGAGACAGCCACAGACATGGATGTTGATAGTTATCAGGATCCGGAAAGCAAGTGAACTTTTGTACCGACACGAAGTGCCTCCTACATTCTTCTTCCGCATTTATGTTTTCCGACCTTGGGCTATACCCAGTTGGGTTTGCCACCTGTTTTATCCGACACAACCGTTCTCCTGACTCTCTGAGTTCGTCTTCCTCTTTCTGCCTATTTTCTTTTTTTTGAATTTATCTCACTCTCCCTCTGCAATCTATCTGGTGGTGTGTCACCTCCGCTACTGCATGCTAATTGCAACTGTGCTAGTTCTTCCCTATGTTTCCTATTTATTTCTAATTGCGCCTCTTTAAACTGTAATAGTGATTGTGTCTCTTCCAGCTCGGCATAAGCCCCTCGCCGCGTACTGTCAGAGCCTGTCTCGCCTCTTATACTGACCTTTTCTACATCTGCAGTAATTGTATTCATTCTGACCACTACCTCCGCAACTTCATCCCTGTATTTATTTAGCGCCACTTCCTGCCGGGTGACTTGAGCTTCCACGCTGTCTAATGCCCCTTGTTTATCTGCAAGTAAGTCCTCCACTATCTCTTTGATTCGCTCATCCGGCAACACGTCCCTACGTTCTGTAATATCGCTCTCTATTGCACTTATTCGTCCCTCCAAATTATTGGCTTTTTCTTTCACGGCGTCACATACTTGCTTCAAAACACCCAGATTCTTCTCCCCCTCGTCTAACCGATTATTAACTGCGGCCAGACGCTCATCGATAACTGAGAGTAGCTTCCGCATTGCCTCTTTATTTCCCTTATCCATTGCCTCCAATCTTTCCTTATTATCTTTATCCATCGCTTGCAATCTTTCCCTATTATCCCTGTCCATCGCTTCCAATCTTTCCTTATTCTCCCTATCTATCTCCTTATTGTCTCTATCCATCCTCTGTAAAAACTGCAGTAGCACATTGTCATTTGCTACTTTCGACGCGCTCACCTCGTTCGCCTGTGAAACCGTAGCTTCCCTAAGGGTAGCTGCACTTTCACTGCATACCTGACGTAGTCCCGGCTCGCCCGCGTCGTCGGGAAAAGCCCCCGATTGTGAACAAAGCCCGCCACATAAAGGATCACCCAGCTGCGGTCCACTGGACAATTCATCCTCTTCCGAGTGTTTGTCTTTCTTGCTCGTTAACCCATGGTCAACAGCTACTTCCTGCTGCACTGCTACGTTCACCGCAGAATCGCTATTCTCCATGGTGACTACACTTTTCGACTGCGACCTAGTTACTACGGACATTACGCAAAAAGAATTATACAACGATCTTCCAGCCTTGGACGATATAGCAATTAATTTCATAAAAAAATAAAAGATCCTCACCAATACAGAAAGAAATTGCAAACAAAACAAAAAAAATTTACTTCTTAGTGCTATCAAAATACATTCCATAAAAAAAATCTTAACAGCGAACCCTAACAGCAAAATATCCTGGCAAAATATCCTGGAAAAGAAATATCCTGGCAAAATATATCCTGGCCAAATCATCCTGGCAACAAAATATCCTGGCAGGGTCGAAATTATGAGAGGCACCCACTTGCCTTGCTCATACTGTGGCATCAAGCAGTCAGGCCTGCAAGATGAGTGGTTTGCCAAGCGAGTGGATTCTTCCTTAATTTATCGAGTAACATGAATTCTCGTATCTTACTATTTAGTTACAAATTACTCTCCTGTATGAAAAATACGCAACGGAAACACGCATCTGACTATCAGTGATTTATAGAACTCTGACTGTACACTACGCGCTGGCAATACCACATTTACTTTTTTGTCTTTTATTTAACGGCTTTTATTAACACGTGGCCATCCCACTGAATACGAATGGCGCACACATTATAAATTCGGGACATTATGACAACATACAATTCAATGAAAAAGGCCACCAATCTCTTTCTTTTCACTATCTGATTTATTCCTAAACACACAAATTCTACAACCTACAACAATATCACATGAGAAATTCCGCCCAGTGGGCATGGCTTTACATTAGTGAATCTCTATATTATGGTCTCGTAATTTATTTAAGGCTACAGTGCACTTTCTGGATAGGATGGTGGATCTTTTATTATACCTCACACTTCGACTCTCACAATCATCATCACGAAACTTTCCTCCAGATCGAGCGATACAGAAGGAACAAGCATAACCCACAAATCTTTTGAAACTACCTTGCTACTCCCCCATGCAAACCACACATACCCAAATTACATGACATACACCACACAACAATATGAAATACTACACAAAGAATGGTTACAACATTATCACTTTCAGCTTTCCCACTTCAATCAATATTTATCCCAGTTTCACACGACACTGCCCCACTTTGTAATTCTACTTTCCTACCGTGAACTCTGGAGATAAATGCACGTCTTCCTGTGCAATGCAAGCCAAGTGGCGTTGCTGGATAGACGGCCGACTCACCTTGATTCTCTCTCAGAGTTTAAATCTCGCGTCACACGGAATCCTATTACTCAAAGTAATATTAAGCACACACGCGAGTCCTCATCTGATACCATGGACGAGTACTTCTCTTTATCCTTTTGTCTCATACACAGTTTGAGACTCACACAGTTCTCACCACGTGGAAGTACTCGTCTCTAATTTCAAGTCCTGCACACGCCATTTCTTAAATATTTCAACTTATGGTACACACGCTATTTCTTAAATATTTCAACTTATTGTACACACGCTAGTAATTCAGCTTAACTTAAGCACACGGAAGTATTTCAACTTATTGCTACACGTGGTTTCATTGTGACCGTTGGTCACTTCTGAAGATTCCTACAATCCCATTAATATTACCTGCCTGACATTTAATTCTCCCCACAAAAGTTCCTGAAAATAGAGAAATTATTATTTCAAACTACTCTTAAATATTCCACATGCATACCATGTCTCCACTCTTTCATCATTACGAAGCACAACTAAAAGAAATCTTAATAGCACAAGATCCAGCGGCAGAGTGTCGAAACATGGCCGTTCTCTAGGTCCTCTCGCACCTGTGTCGAGGTGGGGGAAGCACCTTGCTATCGTATTGGTCAGCCACATTTCAGACGCCCAAAGCTCTGGTAAATTTCATCTCTTTGGTCCCACCAAAGGATCGTCTCAAAGATGATCATATATTCACATTCACTATCTGCGGTTAGCAGACGACCATACATTCATTCATTTCACAGATCTCACCAAACTGGATGTAGGGATTTAATTTGTGGGAGTGCACATGTGATCAATTAAATAAATAAGTTGTCATTCTTTCCCACACTGGTATTCGGCGTCGCTGTATTAATTGAAATTGAGTTATTTTACAAAAAAAAATGTGTTCTTCTGACAAAAATAATGAAGTATGTTGTACCTATTTTCAATGTCGGGTGGTACTGTACCCTTTCATATTTTCTACAAGCGATGAACTTAGGTTATGTACTGCACTATTTGAAACCGAGCCAATGTTGCACATAACATCCTTTACTATCAAGCTAGTGTCATCAGCAAACAGAATTTTTTTTAGAGTTACCCGTAATACTAGAGAGCACATCATTTATATCAATAAGGAACATTAGTGGCCACAACACTGGGGCACCCCCCACTTGACAATACCCCACTCAGAACTCACATCACAGCTGTTATCAACATTGTGAATGATGACCTTTTGCTGCCTGTTGCTAAAGTAAGAGGTGAACCAATTGTGAGCTACTCCTCGTAATCCGTAATGGTCCAACTTCTGGAGCAATATTTTGTGACCAGCACAATCAAATGCCTTAGTTAAATCAAAAAATATGCCAAGCGTTCGAAACCTTTTGTTTGACCCATTCAGTACCTCACAGAGAAAAGAGAATATAGCATTTTCAGTTGTTAAACGACTTCTAAAGCCGAACTGTACATTTTATAACAAATCGTGAGATATAAAATGATCAATTATTCTTGAATACACAGCCTTTTCAATAACTTTGGCGAACACTGGTGGCATAGAAATAGGTCTAAAATTGTCTACATAATCCCTTTGTCCCTTTTTATAATACGGCTTTGCTACTGAGTACGTTAATCGCTCAGGAAACTGACCATTCCTAAAGGAAAAATTACAAATATGGCTAAATACAGTGCTAACATGTGCAACATAGTACTTCAATATTCTGCTAGACACTCCAGCATAACCATGACAGTCCTTGGTCTTCAGTGATTTAATTATTGTCTCAATCTCCCTCTTGTCCGTATCACAGAGGAGTATTTCAGACATCAATCTCGGAAAGGCATATGCCAAGAAAGTTATATGATTCCCTGTAGAAACTAATTTTTTATTTAATTCATAAGCAGTGATCAGAAAATGATTGTTATATACTGTACATATATGTGATTTGTCAGCAACGGAAATATTTTTACTACGAACTGACTTTATATCGTCGACCTTGTGCTGCTGACCAGATACTTCCTTCACAACTGACCATATGGTTTTAATTTTATCCTGTGAATTAGGTATTCTACTTGCATGCCACATACTCTTTGTCTTCCTACTGACATTTTTAAGCACCTTACAATACTGTTTGTAATGGGCTACTGTAGCTTGATTGTGACTACTAACATTTTGATATAATTCCCGCTTTGTTCTACCATTATTGTTTACAATATACATAAATGACTTAGTTGACAACATCGGTAGCTCCGTGAGGCTATTTGCAGATGACACGGTTGTCTACAAGAAAGTAGCAACATCAGAAGACTCGTACGTACTCCAGGAGGACCTGCAGAGGATTAATGCATGGTGCGACAGCTGGCAGCTTTCCCTAAACGTAGATAAATGTAATATAATGCGCATACATAGGGGCAGAAATCCATTCCAGTACGATTATGCCATAGGTGGTAAATCATTGGAAGCGGTAACGACCGTAAAATACTTAGGAGTTACTATCCGGAGCGACCTGAAGTGGAATGATCACATAAAACAAATAGTGGGAAAAGCAGGCGCCAGGTTGAGATTCATAGGAAGAATTCTAAGAAAATGTGACTCATCGACGAAAGAAGTAGCTTACAAAACGCTTGTTCGTCCGATTCTTGAGTATTGCTCATCAGTATGGGACCCTTACCAGGTTGGATTAATAGAAGAGATAGACATGATCCAGCGAAAAGCAGCGCGATTCGTCATGGGGACATTTAGTCAGCGCGAGAGCGTTACGGAGATGCTGAACAAGCTGCAGTGGCGGACACTTCAAGAAAGGCGTTACGCAATACGGAGAGGTTTATTATCGAAATTACGAGAGAGCACATTCCGGGAAGAGATGGGCAACATATTACTACCGCCCACATATATCTCGCGTAATGATCACAACGAAAAGATCCGAGAAATTAGAGCAAATACGGAGACTTACAAGCAGTCGTTCTTCCCACGCACAATTCGTGAATGGAACAGGGAAGGGGGGATCAGATAGTGGTACAATAAGTACCCTCCGCCACACACCGTAAGGTGGCTCGCGGAGTATAGATGTAGATGTAGATGTAGATATCCGTATCCCACTAGTCAGCCACCCCAGCTGCCTATTACTGCTAGTACTCCGTTTAGAAAGTTCTAATGGAAAGAAACTCTCAAAGAGCATAAAAAATGTGTTAAGGCTGATCGAAAAAGGCTGGAACTGGCTTTTTTCTGTAGTTCATGTGGTAGTTGAAAAGAGTGGGAATTTATGTATAATGTCTATCGGCGGCAGCACTTTCATGTCGGTAGGTAGGTAATAATCCTCTGTTTCGTAGACGTTGTTTGCATTTCGCATACCATAGAATGGAGGTGACGCGACAGGAGCAGAACGGAACAAATTCTGTGTTCGCTGAAACCATACAGCCACTGAAATTTACGAAGAGCTGCCACAAGCGTCCAGTGATAATGCAGTACCACGTCTGACAGCGCACATCTAGTTCAATGACTTCAAAGAAGGTTGTATTGTGTGTGTTAAGCAACGAGGGCCTGCTGGCCTTGGTTATGCTGTGACTAAAGTCAACATAAACACAGCTGCTGTGTTGTCCATGAGGATCAGCAGATTACATTACGTAACCTCAGTGAAGTGTTGAGGATTTCATGTGGCAATGTCTTTAGGATTACGCATGATCTTATCCATGTGCTCTGTGCCCGTTTACGGCCACGTTTGTAGAGTTCCGAAAAAAGGTACTGCGTCTCTTTTCTGATAGAGGGGAGCCGTTTCTGGAATCGATTATCGCCAGGGATGAGTCATGGCTGCATCATTATGATCCTACAAAAATCCATTCAAGGAGTAGGAGAGCACTTTCAAAAAGACCATATAAACACTGAAACGAAGTAATAAACTTCGGTGAAAAAAAAAATCACTCTCAGTCTTTGTTGATTATCCCTCGTACAACAGCTTCCTTTACTTAGTAAACACAGCCATCTCTTGTCGGTTACGCAACGATTTTTGCATCAGGCATTCATAGCGCTGGTGGCAACATTTTGGATAATTAAAGCTGCAATCGGAATCATCCTTAACACAAAATATATAGCAATACTAACACTCTGAGCTGACTGGCTTACTTTTATTTATTTGCAGCCTCTTCCAGTGGTACCATCCGCCATCAGTCCCCTCTGCTACAGAGCCATCACGCTCTCAACGGGAATCATCACAATACATCTAATAAAAGGAGTAGAAACCGACGACGTCCACGGAACTCATCGTTTACGCTGCTGCTGGTCGAACTACATCAACTCAAACCACAAATGATAAGTTTCGCTGACGTTGACAGTCTCTGCTCCTTTTATTTGAGACAAGGTGACAATGTCCGTTGAAAGCGTTTATCACTCTGTCGTGTCTCAAGGTTGCAATTACACGTGACGATAAAAAGCTTCCGCTCGATCGCCGTACAGTACAGAATTGGTATGCCAATCGGGCAAAATCTCCGTGAGAATTGAGGCAGTCATCCCACCGAAGCGCCAGGCTGAAATACCTTTTTGGTAAAACTCTGCTTTCTGTTGCGTGAAGAAGTCCCTAACTGCCTGCTGCATATCCTCATCTGACTTAAATCATCAACCCTTCAAGGCCTTTTTAAAGGGACGAACGGCGTGATAATCGCATGCGGAGAGATCAGATCTGTAGGGCATATGCTCGAGGGTCGTCCACTTTAGTTGACGACATTTGTGACATGGGGACGTGCGTTATCATAAAGCAGCACCATTCTACAACGGTGGTTTTCGACAGACATGCTGCCCCATACACATCCATCATTCTCCAATTGTTGTTACCTGTGCTTGTCGTATGTATAACGTTACGGGTAAGAACGACGCCATAGTTCATGTTCCCGTATCAACTGCATAAATGTCGGGGAGATGCAAAACCACACTAAGTCCTTGCTACATGTCGATGCTTATATACTAGAATAGTAGTCACAAATGTGCCGCAGCAGCGGCCTCAAAAGGAATCTTTTTCATCGACGCTTATAAACAGAACTAGTACATGCAACCGATGGTGTTTTTGTTGCTGCACGTAAATAAAACAGCTGCTGTTCCGTTATCCATTCGATGTGTGAAAGTTACTACAAAGTAGTGTGAGACTATGGCAATGAATCTCTGACGAAGCTCGCGTCTGATGATCCAAATCAGTGAAATAAATTGAAAGACGTTCCTATTACTGTGATTTACTACACCATACCCGCAACGTCGGCAGTTACGTACAGAGGGGGGCTTTTAGGCTAAGTTAGAACTCAAAGCAAGATTTCACCGGCCATGGTTCGCCTCAAGGGCGGCTAAACAGTTCACTGCAGGTGCAATGGCCACATTGGCTCTTGATTGATTGAAATGCGATATTTGCCATTAAACTTACATCTTAAATTTGATTGAGAAAGAAACAAATGCGTGCAGCGGAGACACTAAGGTCCAATACGATCCAGCAGTGATGGATTTTACTCAGTGTGAATTTTCTTTGATCAGTCGCCGGCAACTGCTGTACGCTTTGTGCTGGAGAGATATATGAAATGAAGTAACATGATAATTTGTATTCAACTGCCTGAGCCTTTATTACAAGAAGTCAAATTATTAGTAATGCATGTTAAAAATTAGATATATTCTATAGTCCCTTAGGTATCAACAGGGGAATAAGTTTTAGTTGCGAGAATTAAACGCCGGATTGCCTCGCCATACATCTATGGCAAGGCAATTGATCTATGGTAGAAATGCAGAGATGCATCCTACCAATGGACATAGACAGAAACTAGGAAGGCAACCGATCGCAACACCAACTCCAACAGACTTCAATAAAGCCATGAATAAACTCTCTGATTCAGGGAAAGTTGCCACTCCTTAAACCAAATTTCGTCAGAATGATAACTAACGGTGACTACGAGGCAATCGACCCCATTTTTACACAAGCACAAGCTTATTTGGCACTACTTCCAAAAAAGCTTCGCATCGTAACTACGACTGATAACCTAAAGGAAGGAGCCAGTGCGACTCGCCACTGGCTTCATGATATTACCACGTGAGTGGTTCGTAGCTTACACAAGCCCCACGTGCTTGAACTCACACTCCACGCGAAACGATTAACGTACACTAGCGATAGTCAAAACGAATGTAATGAATCACTACCTACTCCTGGTGGCGCTGATGCCACCGGGTTTGAATGCGAACCAAGTTTAACGCTTAGATCTACGTTCTAGCGGAAACGTGTGTACTCACAGATGTCTCGAACAAATGTGTCCTCTCGCTATACACTTCCTAGCCACCGACGAACGTTGAGTCCAGAGCAAAGATTTATGGTGTAAGCGCCCTCGGCCCAAACCCAACGCCCAAAGCAAAACGCGACACGCTAAGGACTGGACAGCGAGCGGCTCCGGCCTGGTTGTCTTGAGGACAGAGGAACTTCTAGTAAATTTTCGAGGCTCGCTCACGCTACCTCCACAACACCAATCAAAAGACTAGGTTTTAGAAAACGGTGGTAAAGTGCGTGTTTGCCTTTGTGGCTCTCCCGCCGATCAAGCTTCAAAGCCACGTCTCCGCAATATCCTTTCTTTCAGGAGCGCTAGCTCTGCAAGTTTCGCAGGAGAGTTTCTATGAAGTCTGGAAGGTAGGAGACGAGGTACTGGCGGAAGTAAAGCTGTGAGGAGGTCTTGAGTCATGCTTGGGTAGCTCAGATGGTATTGTTTATACATATGAGGGCAATTCGGAAAGTAAGGTTCGATCTGTCGTGAAGTGCAAACCACTATGAAAATCCGATGAAGCTTTGCACAGATGTTTTGGGCAGTGTCTCTAGTAGGCCCGTCGATCGCGTCACGTCCCTGTTTTCAATTCTGAGCTCACAGTGAGCACGTAAAGATGCCTAGAAAATAGTCTGTTCCTCTAAGTACGACAGCCTGATGAGAAATTTCGCTTGAAGCTATGCAGCCCACACACCATAAATGTCATGCGTTTCCTTCTTCAAGAAATTCCTGACCGCATTCTACAGGGGCAATGAAGACGCTCCTGCATAGTTTTCGATGAGAAGTGTTCGGTCATCCACAATACGGCCCGAAATGGTTCCCCCCTGCGTTTCATTTCTGCTCACATGTACCGCTGGCTATGAAGACAACATTTTGGCACACACAACGAGCTGTAGACCGGCGTTGAGAATTGGCGGCTGCCTCCTATGACGAGGGTATTGGAATGTTTGTACAAAGCTACAACAAGTGTCTAAGTCGGTTCGGCGACTATGTAGATAACTAGCTGGAAGTTGTAGCTAACTGTTGCAAACAGAGCATTTTTCATTTTCACAGCCGTTTCCATTTCGTGACCCGTCGGACCTTACTTTCCGAATAGCCCTCGTATCATGAGAGCTTGGTGGTGGTTTTCCGGCAACGCGTTTTTTTTGTCCTTTCTTCTTTTATTATTGTCCTGTTATCATAATTATTTTTTTCTCCCATTTGCAGCTTGTATTACATAGTGTGCTGACTATGGTCTACTGAATATTCATGACAGTACCAAGTCATTTGTAGCCACTTGCCCGTGAAAGACAAAGGTCCCGAGTTCGATTCTCCGTCCGGCACACAATTTTAATCTGGTAAGAAGTTTCGTATCAGCACACATTCCGCTACAGAGTGAAAATTTCATTCTGTATATGTACATGTTCAGCGGTAAAGCACAGAGAACATAATGTATAGAAGACTTCTACGTTAGCAATCTGTGTAGGAGTTGGGGGGGGGGGGGGGGGGCGGACTTCTATCGGTCTCCATGGAAAGTGTAATGGAGGTACTCCAGGTGCTATCTTTGGACAAGGCTATGAACTAAATGAGAATGGCCTGGCACTTGCATTGTGTCCTAAAATATTAGCTGCACTGCCTACAACGATTTCAATGAAAAATCTGAATATGAGGTACCCTGGCACTAATACTATTTCCTACAAACAGTCCTCAGTTTTAATAGTGGAGTAAGTTTTTGATCTCTGGTCTAGCTGTTGTTTTCTTTCTATCACAGATCGTAGCCCAACCCGTGGCTGTGCCGTCCCTGGAGCTGCAACTGCTTCGCCAGCAAGTGCTGCTACTGGAGGAGGCCCGCTTCTCTGCAGCAGGTGCCTTCGACATCAACTACAGCTTCCTGTTCGGAGTAGCCAGCGCCATGATATCATACTTTGCGCTAACATTACAGTACACTTGAAGAAGCACAGGTTTCTATTTGGCGAAAATAAACAATAAACGTCTAACATATCCCAGCGGAGACATATAACGAAACTGTATGTCGGTAAGCATATAAGTGTAGAGGAGTATGCTACTGAGTCATTTATTTGGCATTAAAATGAAAGATAAATAAAAATATTGTCATTGATACATTCTTCGACGGTATGAACATCTGTAAATCACACCTAGATTCCTTACCAAGTTTGTTTGTACCGCGATCACAGGCAAATGTAAAATGAATAATGATATAGACGAAATTTGTTAATCTTCTTCCATAAGAAATGGGTTTTAACACAACGCTGCTGGGCCGTGTACACAAGATGGGACAGTTAAGCCGCAGCTGGTGCATGAGACTACCCAAAACTGAAGTGTTTGCCCCGCTTTTAAAGCGTTGTCCCGTTGAACAAAGCACAGCCGTTCACCTTAGAAACAAGTGAATCTATTGTTGGGTGGCTACTCTCGTGGAAACGCAAGAATTCAGAGTAACAAGTGAAGCAATGCCTAGCGAGGTGAAGTTCGTTCGGCATACAACAGGAACAACGACGAACGACATGAGAACGAGGCGGCAGAACGTTGTTGATGTAAGGTGGCGGCTGTCAACCCGCATCTACATATACAGTGTCCTTGCATCTGGTACATACACACACCCTCATTCAAAACTGTCTCTGTCGAGTGGTGAGATGAGACAATTCACTCCCCTTCCCTCCCACTTGTCCACTTACTTCGTCGTATCCATACCTATTAAAATCAGCGCTGGAAATTGTATTTCCATTAATGATAAAATAATAAGTGTTCATGTTTGCATGTCTTTATCCTCTAATCAATTTGTTCTCACTGAAATATCTCTTGCATGTCAATTTCAGTTTACTACATTTTGAGGTCCACAGTAGTAGGATCTTACTTTCATTTCTTACAACTAAATGCGGCGAGCCACAGGCCGAATTACAGAAAGACAAAATGATAGAAAAGATTTCTGAAAGCATCTGAAACTAAAATACGGAACACAACCTTTTGTGTCTGTAGTGGTTAAACAGAAACTGTACTGTACAATATATTTAATTTAAAAACAACACATGAAATGATGTCACAATAATGAACAATAGGATTAAACAAATTAAAGTTATGATACATATTGAAAGATTATATTAAATGAGTTTGACATACGCTATTCCATGCATACTGGTGTATTTCGTGATCAGTTAAAGCCACTCGACGGTGTAAATCACAATATCCTTTTAAGTAAACCAGAATACTACGGTGTAAGAGACAATGCTGCCAAATGGCTTACATCATTATTTTTACTTTTTCCACACCCATGACCACCATTTCGCTTGGCTTCTCTGGAAGGTAAGTTAGCATATTTGTTTTTCTCTGTAAATATTTATTGTGTATTCTTGTTTTCCTGAAATACTCCATATCATGGAGGATCTCCATCAGTATGGACCTTTTTGAACCAAAAGTACATCTAATGTGATCTAAAAAATACCATAATATAACATGTGTGAGGAGAAACAAATTTTGTAACAGATAAGAAAAGGCCAAAACTTGTAGAGACTTACATATTAATAGTCACTCTGAGTTCTCTTTTCCCATCAATAATAATAGCGAAAACAACAGACACATTACAAAAGAAATGCACATTGACTTGGACACATTATGAGAAAGCTATGTGCAAAATGTATGCTGAGTTTGCAGAGTGGTCATCAACCTCAACTGATACAACGGATTTTGCACAACGTTAAAGAATATCCAAATGACTTCGTGCACCTATCGATGAAAATTGAACCTTGTTCAGAAACGAGGTGTTCTTTCAAATGAGATTTAAAACCCCCGGTGTAATCTGGAAGACCAAACTGTTATGTCCTACTTCTCAAGAAATGGACACAGATGAACCCGATTTATTGTGATCATACCTGGCCGCATTTCTGACGTGTAGAGAAATGTTAGTCACTTCTGCTAACAGAAAGAACTGCATGCTCCAAAATCTATCAGTTACTTTACTGGGTAGCCTGTGGCACGCCAGAAGACTTCTTATCATTGTAATTACAACCAAGTTTGCAGTCACCGATGTATAGGTAACGTTTTGAGAATAAATTTAATTGTGACTAATACGTGATTTACTTCCACAATGACCACTTCTTGTGAAAAACACCAGAATGTCAACCAAGTTAATAAGTAATACATATTGATTCGTAGTCTTATGAAGCTCAAGGAACATCCCGGGTGCTAGGTCGAAAGTCCAGTCCTTGGTAAGGCTCATTTGGAAGTGTTATGTGAACAATCATGACAGGAAAAATTTTAGCTGCTAATGACTCAACATGTGTATCAGGAACGCGACAGAAAATGAGTGTCCGGGAGGTGAAGAGCTCAGCCTCCTATAGGATATAATACACTTAATAATAGGATGTAATACACTTCACAAAATGGACATTGTCCTAAACAAATAATTAATGGATCATGAACATCGAACGAAACATGGCGCGTCACAGTCATCACAAAGGTTCACTGCATCAAGATCAAAAGTTAACTCCTTGGGCTTATCAAACCGTGCAGGATACTTAGCTAGAGATCCACTCATAGAAATGCATGTAGAGTAATACTGGTGTAACGACCTGTTGAGAACTGATGGAATGTGATGGCATGCAAAATAATGCGAAACAATCTGTTTTGAAAATTATCTTGGAACTTATCATTATTTAAGGTGTAGCTACAAGTAGGGCGATAATGTTTTATAGCCACGGATAAACAAACATCCAGAAGCTGAATTTGTCCAGTGGTTTCCGGTGGTATGAACTGTAATGTCATACAATTTTCAGAAGGGATAGTTTGCTCTAAGGGGGTATGATTTTTATATGCAGACCAGGAATCAATCAAGCAAATGCAAGTTATTCTGATCAGGGGGCAAAAGCAGTGCTTATACCACAGTTGTAGTTTTCTTACGCCCATTTTCCCATTCTTGCTACCTGTGACGTAAATACTCCCTACTGTCCTTGCAAGGGGAAGCACACGAAAAAGAGTCGTAGGGGACAGATCACGTCCAACTTCCCGCAACACAATAAATAACTTTCCAGTCTATTTACCATTCAGATTATCAGTCGGCACAGTAGTATATGCATGCGTTAAGGCATTGATGTTAGATGATCTTGGTACAACTTTCTCGGTACCTCTAATTTCCGGGTTTCCTTTCACACGCATTTTCTCTTCAAATACCGATTGATAGGAGCTGATACTGAATTACGGGGTAAGTTTGTTTATCTCATCTACAAATTTTCGAGCCGATTCCGCAGTTTGTTGCGTATCGTCAATTTGATGACTTGTTTGAAATTTTACTATCTTACGTCTTCCAATTTTGTAGCACTGTTTGAAGTTATGCAACCATCCACTACTTCCCAGTAATATATGTCGCTTGCAATTTCATGTGCATAAAGTAGTAGATCACTGTCATGCACAGTCCGTAAATATTATCAAGCATCCTTAAATGCGCAAACACCAGTTTTTGTAGCAAGTGCGCCTTGTCCTCCCTTGAATAACCGTAGTTTTTCTTATGCACTACACGATCATATTTGTAGCAATCGCGGCCTTACCTCCGAACAATTTACGTGGTGCACAGAAAACTGCACCTGTCCTACAGGAGTATACTAGAAAATCACGCAAAGTTGATTCATCATTTAAATATTTACGGTAAAATACATTTTTGTTCAAATATCTGGTTTTATCGCCTATTGATCTTCCTGAATTATAAAAATTATCTTTCAGTTCTGATTAATGCCACGTTGTAAGAGAATGTCAATTGTGGATTCATTGACACACCATTCTGCAGGATCATCACTAACGAGGTTATTTCTTTTTGTAGTGTCTGACTCGACACTTTACTTTTCGTGAAACTCGAAATCAGGAACAATTTGGTTTTCTTCATTTTAAACTTTTGTTTCGTCTGTATTTACTTCTTTTACAACAGCTGCAATGCCAGAAATATCGTTCGTACTACTTGACGTCGAAGTCGAACCAATAACATTTTTTGCGAAAAATTTATCTACTCTGCCAAGCGGTTTTAGAACATTGGCTTCTCCTTCGATAACATCGGAAATGCCACCCCACCTAATTTTGCACATTTGAATTTTTTCACTGTTATTCATGTTACTTACAAAATTGTCAACCAACGGTCAAAACAAAAGAAAGAAAAATGTAAAAGGAAAGGAAGACTGTATCCAGTTCCAATAGTGCTAACCGCACATGAGCAGTAAACTTTTTACTTTAAACACGGCACACGAGCACAGAGATTTTTCCTTTAAACACGGAGCGATGAACTGACCAAGTCGGATTACTCGACATAACTGTGCTATGAAAGAAAGAGAATGCACATTATTAGATATTCTTCTTATGATCTTTTCGTATAAACATGTGTTTAAAAATGTAAAACATTCACAGTTTCAAAATGTTTTGTTGAAGGGATGTCATTAAATCAAAGCGCAGATATTGAAGACCACAGAGCTTTCACATTAATTACAATAATGGAGGGCTGACTTGATACTTCACCGTAATTTCTACAAGAAATTTAAGTAGAGTTGGATTTTACGTACTGAGGCCCACACATGTTACAGTATTGAAGAAACTGCTGATTAGTTTATCACAGATTTTAAGGGGTACCGGCATTTCCACGGGGAAAGTATGGTTGGGTTAAGTAGAAGCCGACAGTATTCTCGGAATAATAATGTTTCAAACATTGTATTGTAGCTGCTGTCCTGACAGATTACTTCAAAATATTTTGAACAATCATGAAGGTGATACTGAAGAGAACCCCAGTATTAAATTTGCATTCAGTCACCAAGTAAACTATGTATATTTACAAGCTTGTATTGTCGAATTTCGTTCTTAAGGCTTATTTAAACAACAATATTAAAAATATTTGGCGTTTGTAAGAGCAGTTATTTTAAAACGTAAAAGGTTAAAATGAGTGTAGAGCAAAAATGCTGCTCCCCTTCAGGTGCTGCCCCTATCCCCGTGCCTAGTAGGCCTATATGCAAATCCGCCACTAACGATGAGTAATATGTACCCGATGAACATGTTACTCAGATGACATCCAACAACTAGTCCACATTCCAAGTCACTGAACTCCTCAGAGTGACACATTTTGCTGTTACCACTTCCCTATAGACATTCCGCTGTTACTGCTTCTATGCTGACACAATATTCCCCACCTCCTTTTATGATGGTCAGTTCCACATTGCAAGCAGTGCATAGGGGCTCTGAATACTTCTGTGAGAGTGTGGATATTAGGTTCACTCACACGCACTAGACCAGTAAATGTATTTAGTCTGACTGTAATCAATCAGATCACAAAGTTACAAGCAAAACTAAGATTTTGTGTGCATACCAAATTACGCTAATATTTATTGAAAGATAAGAGCCTACAACATAGTGATGTAACAGGCTTTGTGCAGTTTTTCTTCATTAACTGGTCGCTACGCCTGATATGCAATAATTATCAAAGATTATATTGGATAATTTTGATTCTGTCACATGCTATTGCATGCTTCGTAGGGTATCTATTTCGGTACAGTCAACAGTACACAAATATAATCTAAACTTTTAATTAATAATGAATCTATTTAATACAGTCAGATTAGTACGTTAATTACATTATGAATATCCATAACCGGAGCCTCTTAATGCCATAAGGAGAATATACATGCAAAAGCGAGCGAATTACGTAGATCAGCATATTATTTTCACAGTTTTAAGTACTGAAGTAAAAGCAACAATTGCTATTTTTAGGTATCATCCATTTGTCTCCTGTTATGCTCAAATGAAATCCATTAAGGAGTGGCTTTATTGGACTTCAGCACCTGCATTATCCCCATTCACATTATCCCCATTCATGCATGTCAATGATTCTAAGCAATTTTATCTCACAATTTATACTTCACCTGACAAAGAACAAAATGTGTTAGGTTGTAGCTAATTTTAGAATATGGCAGGGTCATATTCTTGCTTTCAAAGTAATTATGTTTTTTTCGTTATTTAGTTCTTTTATTTAAACAATTACCATAATTAAAAAATGACCTACTATCATCATACATAGATTGCATCAGTGGAACAAGCAGTCGAAAATAGTTTGCATGTATATTCCATACATACTTATTATGATATTATTGTACATATCATTGCTATATCTAGTTGTAATAATTCTCTCAATTTGTAATTAATGATTTCCGATTGTAGCTTTCGTCTTAAAGTTATAATCGACGTTGCATTTTGATTATCACATCAGCACGTATCTTGTGATACTACTTTCATTTCATTAACTAATTGGTTATGTACCCACGTATGATGAGATTGACAAATTAGCACACAAAGCATGAAGTAGGGGAACATTTCACGTCAGTCAGAGTTGTCTGTAAATGCATCAATAAAGACAGTTAGTTTCTTTTTTTTCAGATAACGGTATATGTATATGAACAGTACTATCTCATTCTAAAGTACTAAGAATTACCTTTTTTTAAGACAAACGAATCAGCTTATACCGGTGTTATTAAGCTAATGATACATTGTTACTGTGCTTTTATATGAACCAGGCGTTAAGACACTGTATCGATACTTAGGATGAGTGTTACTCAAATACTCGTCAGGACATTCAGTTTTCGATTGTCCATGATTTCCGGAAAGTTCTTCTTATAGTGTTGGAATTATTTGTACCACAAGGAAAAACTGATTTTTTCCCTTCTCTTACATAAAGAAAAATACTATCTTGTCAGTAACATTCAAATCGTGTGCTACTCACATGAGCCTTCTATATTGCTTAGGAAAATTACTCATGGTACTTTTGTTACCCTATGCATGTAATCACTTTCAGAAGTCAAATCAATAATCAAATTGACTAATTTAATAACATTCAACCTTAAACTGCTGGTGTACTGATGTACTACCTCCATAAAATAAAACAGTGACAATTAGAGGCAGCATGAATGAGAACAGTGGCGTATTTAAGTTTACAAAATAATGACAAGTTTTATTGAACCTTTAGTAACTACAAGTTTCTAGAGAAGTAGCTGATAAAACTTGCACAAAAATGAGAAACACAAATTAGTTAAGAAATGGTGTTCAGTAGGGAAAGCATACATTGGTGTGGAAGCTATACAGATCCTCTCCTGAATTAGTCCCTTTAACAACGGAATCTGCCTTTTCTTATATGAATCCACGGTGAAATCCAACTCTATTCAAATGGAATCAACTATTATCAACTATACCTCAAATTATGGTCCACCTGAGATCAGGCAGCTGTGAATATCGTTTAAAAACCCAAAGCCGTGCATTAGCACTTTACCCTTTCACCTCGATTCAGGCGGTAGCAGAAAACGGCGCTCTGTGGTTCAGGAGAGGTAAGATTTTCACAGGGAAGATCGAAACACGAAGTCCCTCCAAGAATCCCAACAACTTTTCACCAAGTCACAGTACGGGAGCCGAATTAGCAAACGGAAGCCGCCCACTTATTGCACAGACCAATCGAACTATCCCCTAACCATTGAACCTGTGATCCTGGGTGTTCTGTTGGCATGATAACCAATCCAGATACAGCACCAGTCTTCTCACTCTGGTGGAGCAAGCCTCTTCTTTGCGTATCCCGAGAGGAAGTGACTCCAAATCTCCATCGTCTGAGAAAAAAATACCTTAGACTACAGAGGCATCTTTCTCACGGTAAATATGGCCGTGATTTGGTAATAAACATCTACCTATACGGGATCACATTCACTCATTTACTGAGTGATGGTTCAAATGGTTCAAATGGCTCTGAGCACTATGGGACTTAACATCTGTGGTCATCAGTCCCCTAGAACTTAGAACGACTTAAACCTAACTAACCTAAGGACATCACACACATCCATGCCCGAGGCAGGATTCGAACCTGCGACCGTAGCAGTCGCGCGGATCCGGACTGAGCGCCTAGATCCGCTAGACCACCGCGACCGGCTACTGAGTGATCTAATGTTTCCAAGAAGGCTGTTAAACTTCGCAGATAGTCGTGTCCGTGAAAATATATTTTTTCCGCTCACTAAAAGAATCTGGAGACTTCCTGGCGTCAGGAATGGGGGGGGGGGGAGGGGGGAGGAGGATTAGTGCCCTACCTCGATCAGATACGTGCGCCAGCCGCTCTGTCCATATCGTCCCAGCTTCTAACGTGAGGACAAAATCTCACTTTACAGCAGTCTCTCTTGAATGGCCTCCTCCACCACTTTCAGCCGACCGGCAATATTCCACGATGGACTGGGTCCTGACACAGGTAAATTGTTCTGTCCAGCCCTACGTAGGAGGAGGACAGAGCTTGGAGCAGAATTCCCTTTGTATGTAAGAACCACAGAACAACGTTTCATGATCACTCGCACAGCCAGGTCTCTGCTCTTAGCACAGATAGCCCCAATTCATTTCGGATCCTGTTGTTGGTCTCCTCTGTTATGGCCCTCCGGCTACAAGCTCTACAGGTTACTTCTACAGTTACAAAACATTGTGCCCACAAATTCCTCATGTGGGAAAGGTCATTAGCCACACATAACAAATGTAGTACTGGGGAACACCGAGATCATGCTCTAAAACATGAATGTTAATCTGGAAATGTTGTTAAAGTGACATAGTGGCATGTCAACTCTCGCTCCCTTCACATTACCCAATAATTTCTGCATAGTGAGCGTCACACTTCAATAAAGAGTGTAGTGTGACACAGAGCAGAAGAATGTATGACACCTATCTGGGTTTTCGAGAATCACATGCGGATCATGACAGCTTTGCCAACCGAAAACCAAAAAATACCACACCTTGTCTTGACCTTATTCAATCAGTGCTCATACACACACTCACTGCTGCATGCCTGCAAAGCAATATAATGTGCTAGTTGTCAGAATTGTTTCTGTGGACCCTTGGGTCTTTAGCATACACCGGAAACTTTAAATACAATTACTGAATGGTTAATGGGTCATGCAGTCATTTAACCAAACCATTCACACAGAACCTGAGGTTAGAGATGATTCGTTTCCCTAACCACAATAGAATATCACTCAGCATTGAGCATTCTCTGCCTCAGAGATTTTGTTACCCCTGCCCAAGCATTCACAGCAAGTCAGTCTTCTATAGAGACAAACAACATGACAGAATCTGTAGAAGCATTCAGCAAATCTAGATAAGTTAAGTGTGTGTTCTTGTGACACATGTCATCTGTCAGCCGTATTTCATAGTAAGGCGTCTTTTTTGTTATTTTAGTACAATGGTGTAAATGGTGCTAACATAAAATACGCAACAATTAAATGACATGTGAAACACAGTGAGGCTCTCCACAACTGAGAAAGATGAAATAAAAACATGAGTCAGTTTCAAAAAGTGGTTTGAATATTAGTGTATTTGTTGTGTAATATTTGTCAATCTTAAATTTTAGATGAGAGTGACCTTGTACCCCAGTACCCATCTGATAATCACCTTGTCCATCATGACACATATAACAAGAAAGAAACGTGGAAAATTACGTTTAACCTAATAAAATAAATAAAGCAAGGCACACAAAAATAAGAAAAAAAACCAAACATATTTTATGTCTCTTATTACTCCCTCCAGAAGGGCCTTTACTGAATCCAAAAATTCTTTACATCAGTCACACGAATAAACACAGCACTGCACTCATGACATGTGTAAGAAGTTGGTCATGTCAGCAATTGAGTGTGAGTTAGTGCCAGGAGAAGAGTTACCCCATCATTGAATGTTATCAGTGGTGACAGCAAATACCATGGGAGGACCTGCCTCTATCTATGACAGCAACAGGTAGGTATCTGGACAACTGACATCAAGCGATGGGGTAGCAGTTGACAAACTGTCGCTCTTGTTGAAGATAGTTTTCCAGTAGCAGGTGTCAGTGTTGTGGCGAGTGTTCTAAGATGTGAATCGCGTGGTTCAATGCTCTCTAGTCCCACCTTTGTCATTGGCAGCGGCATTATATTCAGGTCCAGTCCGTGGAGACTCTTGTGTCAAACAGCAGTGACCCCTGGTGGTGGAGTGAGGTCAGGAGCGAGCCTCCATTACCTAATGGCTGCAGACGAGGCTCCCATGTTGATGTGCTGCAGCCCCTGGAATTACTTTCCCTCTCTGTTGGCGCACGTTAAAAGGATGGGCAGGACTCTACTTACTTCTACATTGCCTGTAAACTGTGCCAATGTAGTCACGTCATCATGGCCTCCATTTGTTTGAATTAAACTGAGGTTCATTGTCGGAAATGATCCTGCCCACATGCCCTACTTGATACAAGTTGGACATGTAGGCAGTAGCTTAGTAGGCAGTACAGTTGAAGAAGGAATGGACGTATCTAAAGGGCATTTGCAGAAGTTGGAAAGAAAAACATAGGTACAAAGAAGGTAACTGTGAAGAAACCATGGGTAAGGAAAGAAATACCTCAGCTGATCAATGAAACACTGAAGTACAAAAATTGTCAGGAAAATTCAGGTATAAAGTAAATAGGAAGTGCAGGGAAGCTGAGACGAAGTGGCTGCTTGAAAAAAGTGAAGACATCGAAAAATAAATGTTTGTCGGAAGGAGTAACTCGGCATGTGGGCAAGTCAAAACAACCTTTGGTGAAATCAAAAGCAAAGGTGGTAACATTAAGAGTGCAACGAAAATTCCACTGTTAAATGCAAACGATAGAGCGGATAGGTGAGAAGAAAACACTTAAGACCTCTATGAGGGTAAAATATGTCTCACTGACAGAAGTGGAAACAGGAGTAGAAGAGAGAGGGGATCTAGTATTAGAATCAGAATTTAACACAACTTTGGAGGACTTAAGATCAAATAAGGCAGAATTTCTGAAGTCACTGGCGTGGGGTGGGGAGTGGCAACAACACGACTACTCACGTTGGTGTATAGAATGTATGAGTTTTGTGACATACCATCTGATTTTCGGAAAAATGTCATCCACACAATTCCGAAGGCTGCAACAGCTCACAGATGCGAGAATTTTCGCACACTCAGCTTAAACGCTCATGCATCCATGTTGCTGACATGAACTATAGAAAATAAAACTGAGGATGTGTTGGTGTTGACGATCAGTTTGGCTTTAGGAAAGGTAAAGGCACCAGAGAGGCAATTCTGACGTTGCGACTGATAATGGAAGCAAAACTAAAGAATAATCAAGACACTTTCATAGGATTTTGGAAGACGTGTTCGAAAATGTAAAATGGGGCAAAATGTTTGCAAATCTGAGAAAACTAGGGTTAAACTATAGGGAGAGACGAGTAATATACAATATGTGAAAGAGCCAAGACGGAATAATACGAGTGGACGACCAAGAACAAAGTGCTTGGATTAAAAAGGGTGTAAGACAGGGATGTAGTCTTTCGCCCCTACTGGTCAATATGTACCTCGAAGAACCAATGATGCAAATGCAGGAAGGTTCAGGAGTGGCATTAAAATTCAAGGTGAAAGGATATCGACAATTCGATTCACTGATGACATTGCTATCCTGTGTGAAAGTGAAGAAGAATTACATCATCTGCTAAATGGAATGAACAGTGTAATGAGTACAGAATATGGATTGAGAATAGATCGAAGAAAGACGAATGTAATGAGAAGTAGTAGAAATGAAAACAGCGAGAAATTTATCATCAAGATTGATGGTCACGAAGTAGATGAAGGAATTTTGCTACCTAGGCAACAAGGAAGACATCAAAATCAGACTAGCACGGGCAGATGTGGCACTCCTGGCCTAGAGAAGTCCACTAGTATAAAAAATCTTCCTTAATTTGAGGAACAAATTCTTGAGAATGTTCGTTTGTCGTACAGCATTGAATGGTAGTGATACATAGTCTGTGGGAAAACCGGAACAGAAGAGAATCGAAACATTTGAGAAGTAGTGCTGCAGAATGTTGAAAATTAGTGGACAGATAAGATAAGGAATGAGGATGTTCTGCGCAGAATCTGAGAGGAAAGGATTATGGGGGAAATACTGACAAAGAGAAGGCATGGGGCGGCAGGAAATTTGGTAGGACATCAAGAAATAACTGCCATGATACTAGAGGGAGCTGTAGAGGTCAAAAACTGTAGACAGAGATTGGAATACATTCACCAAATAATTGAGGATACTCTGAGGAGAGAAATTCGTGGCGGGCCGCATCAAACCAGTCAGAAGACTAATGACTCAAAAGAATAGTATGCACTTGATTTACGTTTGCAATACTGGCCGTTAGACAGTAGTAGACGCTTTGAGCGTGTGATCTAAAATCAGTCTATACATAAATCAGCAATTTTATACAGAGTGGTTTTTCCCACGATGTACAAACTCCAAGGATTGATCAATGAGAGGATTCGGAACAAAATAGGGCTAATGAGATTATGCCTGAAAATGCATAGTTTCGATGCTAAAGACCATTTATTCAGACATACATGGATGCAGAGACTGCGGTCTAATACACAACTTACCGTGCAGTCACATTCTATATGTCGAAAATGGTTTACATATGCCTCAGCGCATCGTGTACGCGCCGTAACATGTTCTGTCTCACACGTTCCCATCGGCCAGACTGCATCCGAACAGTTTTTAAGGCATCATGAATACCCCGCTCCTGTGTCTCCACATCTGGAAGGGGCCTTGCATACACGATATTTTTGGGATGGTCCATCAACAGTAGTCGCACGGGTTGAGATCCGGTGAACGAGCAAGTCTTGCAACTGGACCCCCTCATCCGATTGTGACACCGAAAATGCGGGATGCTTGGCCCCTGCTACCGATATATAATTTTTTTCTGAATAATATGAAATCCAATTTGCAAAATACGTAACGGCAAAGTAAAAATGCTTGCTTTTTTTTGTAAATTTCTTTGATGGCGTTATGCTGAGGTCACTGAAAGTCATTGTTCACGTAACGAAGATCAGTACTAACATACAGTTTAATTGCATATTTTCAAATCATTACTCCATTGCCTTTTTCAAAATTTAATGCCAAACATAACGTAAGAGTGCCTTCTGAGTTTTCTTTGTCATTACATACTCACTTAAAATTAGTGTAAAAAAATAAAAATAATAACCTTTAGTTGCCAAGTCAGTATTTAATAATATATTTTTTTCTTTCCCATCGTCTTGTACATTACCTTGGATGTAAATTGCCCTAGTGGGCTGGCGACCGTTAGCTACTTCCTTTTCGTTCATTAGTGTAACTTTTGGATTCGTCATCAGTGGTACCCCTTTCTGTCCAGTGTTGTTCGTGAGTGAATGCACAAAATAACTTTCATTTTCCAAATTATAGCCCTGTTCGGTTTAATTACTTTTATGTTTAGCAGACTTTCCATCAGAAGGGTCGGTTGAACACTTTCCTCCTACTTATCGGTATCACTTCTTCGGGATAGATAGCCTTATACAATTAGCAGAAATCCATTAAGCATACACGCCATCCACAGTCATATTTTATTTCGCAAGCAGGATAGGCCGATTAGTAAGAGGGAGGTTACACGATCCATCGATCAGAGAAGACACGATTGAGGTGCCTCCGGACGTTAACGGCAGAGTGGAGTGGAGCACCGTCATGTAGCACCCACATAACCTTTGGAATAATCAATGCTATTCTTCTAGCAGGAGAGGCAAATTCACCTGCAAGAAACGCCGTTATTTACAGCCTGTCAAGCGACGGGTCCCAAAATACGGTCGCCAGTTATCACAGTCCCATCATTCCGGCTGCAGCGATGCTAATGATTCGCTGTCGCCACACCATAGGGGTTATACATACTACCTCACAGATGGCTGTTGTGAAAGTTGGAGATACCACTCCCCGTAAAGATGGCCTCACCTGTGAATAGGATGGACGATACAAATCTCTAAATCTTGGCTGCCTGGTTAAGAAATCCGTAACAAAACTGCTTCTGGTGTGGAAATTCTGTCACTATACACCCTGCATACGCTGTAAGTGATAAGGATGGTAACAACTATCATGGAGAATGATATACGCGGTCGTCCGGCTTACTCTGCACTGGCGGGCGAACTGCCTGGGTACTGACACGGCGATCGCCTTCCACAGTGTTAATCACATTTTCCTCCAAGTCCGCTGTCCAAACATTTTGGGTACGTCCTTCATGATTCCGGCTTCCTGGAACGACCCTGTCTCAGACAAACGGCGAAACACTATTGCAGACATTGAATGCTGTAGCTGTTGTCGGCGGGGATAGGTCTCCTGATACAATCTTCTGCCCATTGGTTGTACTTGCCCTTCCGTAAGTAAACACTATGTCGGGAAACACTCGATTCGAATACGGAACCATCGTGTACAACGCTGTACCAAATCCAGTACAAGGTAATTCAGTAAGAGATCTGAATCGGACACAACGTTACTAATTACTATGGAAGGAGAGGGCGCCAGGGTTTGACGTATGAGGAACAGTACCACCCTCTAGGAGGAAACCATGCGTACTGTAACTGCGGCTGCATAGTACAGCGCGTATTAGACTGAAGTCTCTGTAACAAACTATGTTTGAATAAATGGTCTCTAGCATTATTTTTGGACATAATTTCATAGACCTTTTTTTTCGTACCCTCTCGTCGATCAATCCCTAGAGTTTGTACAAAGTGGAAAAATCAGCCTGTATAGGTACCATTCACAAAAATACACACAGTGATGCTGTAAGTATGATAACGATGTCACTCAGCTTGTCACTGACCGCGAAAGCAAAAACATCCATTACTGGAAGGACGATGCATCTTGAAAAAGGGTAGAGCAAAAATTTATTTTGGTCTGTTCTACTGTGAGCCACCAAAGATTAAACAAGGAGATCTGTATTACCAGAGCAGGGAAAGAAATGTATACGAGACGGGTTATTCACAAACCATTGCACTACGTTGTTCATTAACGAAATTACAGTTAAATCAATACCATTAGCTGCTGACAGGCGTTGATATACATCAACGGGGACAGCTGAAAATGTGTACCCCAATCGGGACTCGAACGTGGGATCCCCTGCTTACATGGCAAACGCTCTATTCATCTGAGCCACCGAGGGCACAGAGAATAGTGCGACTGCAGGCATTTATCGCCGGCACGTTCCCCAGGAGACCCACATACTCAACTTATAGTCCGCACACTACATTCATAGTGCCCCTGCCATTATACCCCTTACTCCCGGCAGACAATCCACCGAGTCCCGTAAGATTTCAGGAAAGTCGTGTACATCCGCATTGAAGAAGGTCATCAGTCGGTTAGCCTTAAACGATATGAAGATGGCATCTGTTCTTTCGGACATGTGTTTCGCCGTTTGTCTGAGACAGGGTCGTTCCAGGAAGCCGGAATCATGAAGGACGTACCCAAAATGTTCGGACAGCAGACTTGGAGGAAAATGTGATTAACACTGTGGAAGGCGATCGCCGTGTCAGTCTTTCGGACATGTCCGAAAGAACAGATGTCATCTTCGTATGTTGTTCATTAAGGTGACCACATTTCCTACATGCAAATTTGGGACACATTAAAAAAAAATTTTGATATTTAAAAGGATCTTAATAAAATGTAATAAACGGAAAATAAATTTGTTACAAAAGATAGATAAATTTATATTTTATTAATGCCATCTAAGATGTATTACAAGCCGACATACTGTATTTATCAACACTGTAAATTTTATTGAGCTGTTTGTATTCTTAAAGAGCAACAGTGTATGAGGTACTCTTTGATGATACTAGAATCCATTTGTGAAACAGTTTTGCCGGCTTATCTAAAGTTGATAATAAAATATACCGACACGAGTGAAATACATACCTAATTAACGTTAAATCGTTTCATAACTGTTAAAAACTGGAAGTATAAGTGTCCCGAATTACCTTTGAAAAAATTATGGACAGAGCTACAAAAATCGTGTGTGTCCGAAAAAAAACCGGACAAATGGTCACCTAATGTTCCTATAGATAATGACACATTGCCGCGACGTGAACCTGCATTTTATATACCACTGTTGGAACTTTAATAGTGGAAACTATTTATTTACAGCTCGTACGAAATAGATATGTGTTTCAAAGTTTTACTGACCTTCAGAGTAGTCATCAGCATTGTGTAAACCCGTTGCCACTGATGTGGAAGTCGTAGCAGTGCCAGTTGTGTTGACAGTTCAGGCGGCGCGGTCTATTGCCCGACGAATTTGTAGCAGTTCTGAAGCGAATGCCGTGAAATGTTTCCTTCAGTTTAGAACTCGAACTCACGAGGGCTTAAGTCAGGGGAGTGCAGTAGGTGGTGTAACACTTAGCAGCCCCATCAGTCAAACAAGTCAGTAACAGCTTGCATTGTACGTGGTTGGGCATTGCCCTGCAAAATGATGGTCAGGTCCTGCAGAAAGTGTCATCACTCCTGTCTCGAAGCTGGTCGTAAGTTGTGCTCCAAAAATGAACAGTATAGAGGCCCAAGTGATGACACTTTCAGCAGGACCTGACCATCATTTTGCAGGACTGTCCATAAATCCATAAGAGTACCAGGAGTGGAGATCTCTTCTGAACACCACGTTGCAAGGCATCCCAGATATGCTCAATAATGTTGATTTCTGGGGAGTTTGGTGGCCAGCGGAAATATTTAAACTCAGTGCAGTGTTCCTGGAGCCACAATTTTCGACGTGTGCAATCGCGCATTGTCCGTCGGAATGCACAATGAGTATGAATGGATGCAGGTGATGAGACAGGATGCTTACGTATGTTTCTACAGTCAGAGTCGTCTGTAGATTTCCCATATCACTCCAACTGCATACGCCCTATGCCGTTACAGAGCCTCTTCCAGCTTCACTGTTCCCTGCTGGCATGCAGTATACACGGATTCATGAGTTTGTCTCCAAACCCATACACGTCCATCCGCTCGATACAATTTGAAACGAGACTCGTCCGACGAGGCAACATGTTTCTAATCAACAGTCCAATGTCGGTGTTGACGGGCCCAGGCGAGGCATAAATCTTTGTGTCGTGCCGCCATCAAGGGTACAAGAGGCGGCCTTCGGCTCTGAAAGCCCAATTCGATGATGTTTCGTTGAATGGTTCGCACGCTAACACTGGGTGATGGTCCACCATTGAATCTGCAGCAACTTGCAAATGGGTTGCACTTTTGTCACGTTGAACAATTCTCTTCAGTCGTCGTTGGTCCCATTCTTGCACGATCTTTTTCCGGCCACAGCGATGTCTGAGATTTGATGTTTTACCGGATTCCTGATATTCACGGTACACGGTGAAATGGGCATACGGTAAATCCCCCACTTCATCGCTACCTCGGAGATGTTACGTGGCATCGTTCGTGCGCCGACTGTAACACCACGTTCAAACCTACTTAAATCTTGGTAACCTGCCATTGTAGTAACAGTAACCGATATAACATCTGCACCAGACACTTTTAGTCGCATATAGGCGTTGTCGACTACAGCGCCGTGTTCTACCTGTCTACATTTCTCTGTATTTGAATAGGCATGTGTATACCAGTTTCTATAGCGCTTCAGTGTATATGTCACGTTCCGCTTTTGGAATTTTTTTTAGTTATTACTGTGTCCAAGTATCTGGGTTCCTCAATGCTTCGTGTAACGTATTTTCCGTTAACAAGTCTACGTTGTTACGTAAGCGGCATCCAATGCATTCCAAATGGTTCTGGGTAATCAGTTTCCTCGAATGTGCACCGACGGCTCTCTGAAAGTGACATACACTGCAAGTGCTTCGCACAAGAGCTGTGTCCAGTCACAAAATGAACCATGCTTCGGCAATGGTTGACATGGCGCATCTATAACCGGTTCCTGATTTGGGGCAAAATGAAGAGACTCGACGGCTCCGATCACTTTCGTCCCACGCTTTTTTCGAAGTATCCACACGCCAATTTTTCGATGGCGCCTATTTTCTATGTGCTGCCCAATGTTCTGCAACACTGTTTCAATGACACGTACAGCGAATCGACTGATGTTGTGCTGCACTCCCCATATACTCTAAGTAGCACACTCCTCTTCCATCGCCTAACCGTGATACCATTCTTGGCGAGAGTGAGTCTATGCGCCCATCTACTAGCTGCGAAGCTTAATAACGACTCAGAAAGTGCACTGTCTTACATTCTTACGTGTGAAAGTGATAGTCTGTATCGTGTCGAATTTAATGTCGTTAGTTTTTTATGTATGCTTTAACCTTTGTTCGTGATTAGTCGCAGGTGGTCGTTGAAGTTATGCCATTGACGAATGGCATAGCAGTGTACTCTCAGATATCGAGCTCCAAATCTGTGTTTTATGTTTTTGTTGTTGATTTTAACTGCGGGGTATCTTTGTAGTGAAACTTCGAGCATTATGTGTGCTATTTTTTGTGCTGGTATGGATAATTTGTTTTGGTTGCAGTATTGTTCTATTGTGTATGGCACACCGCTGGCCTTGTTTCCAATGTTGCTCTTGTTGGCTGAAATCACAACTCACAGGTCATCAGCATCACAGGGCTGAACGTCCACCTAGATCAATTAAAATTAAGAGAGATTCTGTTGTGATATCCAGGAAAATAGGTCCGCAGATAGAGCCTTGTAGACGCCTTTTGGTTAACCTATTGACAAGCTTGTGGTTGCCCTCTTGCCATTGAACCACTCTGTTCCCAGTACACTCAGAGACTTTGTAAAGTGATCCAGTCTTGAAATAGTTGCTGGCCCCCAAATATTATCAAAGGCGGCAGCAATGTCTATATGTATCGCAGCTGCATACTTCGGTGATGTTTATTCTACAATTCGGAAAGCCCTATTAACAATTTTGCCCGTAGATTTTCCCAGAATAAAGAAATATTGTTTCTGACTTAAGCTATGGAGTTCCTTGTGAGCCTGGACTTTCTGTAAACCTGGAGGAGGTTACACAAAAGCCTTACCCAATGTATTTATCAAGCAAATTTGTATGATTTTGGTCCTGGTTGATCCCTATCTGTGCCTTTTCTAGTACTCTCTGTGTTAGCTGTTTTCCAGTCTGCAAGCACCCGTCCCAGCCTCAGGGCATCATTTATTAACCTGGTTAAATTCAGTTTATCCGCGATGAGACATGGCGCAAGGTTTTCGAGTGGATGTGGTCTTGTCCCCGTACTTTCTTGTTTCTCACGCCAGCAATTCCTAGTGCGACCTTCTTTCACGCAAACGGGCAAGTGACCTTTTCTGTAGTGCAAACCCGATAGATTGTGCCCTAAGGTAAGCGTGTGCCTGCATAGCTGTTGGTGTTTTGTCATCGGAAAGAAGTTTGTCGATTAGATATTGCGCCGTACGTCTCCATCCCCGTGTCACAATTCCGTCATCCTGCCTTAGCACAGCCAAAACAACGAGGGACTAAGTTTTCTTCCTCATAGGTTTATTTGGAATTCCCCATGTGTTCTGTTGTAGATATGTTTAACGTAGTGTTCCCAATGATCTTATCTAGTCGCAATTAGTACGGTTTTGAATGTAGTTTTTGAGGGAAACGTCGCCTTAGAAAAATTATACATGACTGTGCTTAAACTGACACACAATATTTTTTTTAGCGTAACGCAGTCTGACTTTCAATAATCCCTACAAAAGAATGGCCCTGACTAACATTAACCTATACCTTTCACAAATCACTTACCTCACAAAAATCTTCGTTACTCGAACTAATGCAATACAGCGAGTGCCACTACTGCCAGCTAAATAAAAGATTCAAACTACTGAAGGCACTAACTACTGATTGGCATAGTTAGCAAATGAAAGATTTAGATAGAGAACAAACAATGTATTTACCTCAATAGTGTTCAAAAGTCATAATGTATATAGCAGTTCATGATATTCAGTATTACAAATTTCAGAACTTCGCCATCTCTCTCCCCACATCCACCACTGCTGGCGGCTCACCTCCAACTGCGCAACGCTACGCGCTGTTAACATCCAGCTGCCCAACACTACAATGGCAGACAACAATGCAAACTAGCCACAGACTGCACACAGCACAGTTAGTGATTTTCATACAGAGCGCTACGTGGCGTTACCAACATAAGAACCTAAACAGCCTACTTACATAGCCCCCATGCTCCCCACAAAAAATTTTACAAATTGTTTTGGGCACTGGCCAATACATATTTGTTAAAATTTTTTCACAATTACAATAACAAAGAATTCAAATGCACACGCTTATTGATACAATGTTGGTCAAAAACTAAAATTTTCTCACAGTCCATAAAGACAGTCCTGATCATTCATCACAGTAAAATTGCAGTGTTTTTCTCAAAGTCTGAGCAGTAAAAGAAAATGCACACGGAAGTAGTGGATTTCCGTGCAGACTTGAAGAAGTAGTGTTGTCCTTCCAACAGAAAGACAGTGCTGACTCTCAACATGCTGGCAGGTAATGGGCCACAGCAGAGGAAACCCACAGCAGAGTCATTCGACGTTTTGAAGAATATTGGTAGGTAGGTCATCACAGAGTAGACTCACTGTAGTCCTGGTGGAGATTACGCTATTGGTGAGTCATCAAAGGTGCAGACTCAGTGCAGTCCTTGTAGAAATAATGGTATTGGTGAGTCATCAAAGATGCAGACCCACTGTAGTCCTTGTAGAGATGGCCAGCAGCCATCTGTTGCGACTGTGCAGGTGCACAATCGCCATCGAAGAGTCTTGTGGAGAATATAGCAAGTCCATAAACCACCATTTGTGCACTCACGAAGTTTTTGGAATTGTCCGTAGAACCAGCAATGCTGTTAATCAGTCCCTTGCTGAATTATTAACACACATGCAAACACTAACAGTCCCAACTTCTCACATATTGTGCATTACTATGACCAACAGAAACGTGTGCAGTGAAATGTAACTTAATTTGAAGAACTGGTGTCTATATTATTATAAATTTACAACATAAGAATACAATTACAAAGGTACAAAATACATCATTAAAGAACATAACAGTACAAATAACATTTGTAGTAATAGGGGCTTTAGAAAAGAATAGAAATAAACATATACATCAGTGTTACAGGAATTATGACATAAGTAAATACATAAAAGATCAGAATAGCTTTTGTAACAACAACTTCACACATGAGCATTAAAACAGAACAGAATAAATAATGTCTAACCATCTTCACAAAGAAAATAACATATTATTAGAAAAATTCCACAACATAACTCGTATCAGCTAAACACATAAAGACAGGAAAAACACAAATATACAAGAGTACACAAACACAGCAGAATAACACAAGAGGAAAGGGCAGTGTTTGTTTTCAGTGTAACATTTGGTACTGCAGTCCAACCC
Organism: Schistocerca serialis cubense; assembly: GCF_023864345.2. Lineage (NCBI taxonomy): Eukaryota > Metazoa > Arthropoda > Insecta > Orthoptera > Acrididae > Schistocerca > Schistocerca serialis. The sequence goes on from NC_064639.1 coordinate 469,119,614, forward strand.
GAAACTTCATTCGATAGATCTTTCGTCTTATTTCAACATTTGTTTCCACCAAAAAAATCCTATCCAAGCATGCTTTCTGTATTTATATGTTCACATATTTCTTACCTCATTATTTATTTTCCATTATCTTACCTCATCATGTATTTCCAAGAAAATCCTACCTAAACTTGTTGTCACTAAACCCTACTTTTTTGTTCACATCCTCTTTCAAAAATACTTTTTTGGCCAAACCATTTTCTTATAGGTTCTCAATGCATTTCTTCCAATTCATCACAACTTGTTCTCTTATATGGCCTACCCTATCTTAAGATAACTTAAATCTACTGAGCTCAGATGCTAAACTATGGGACGAGGCAATGCAGCAGCACAAAACAATTAACACAAGCAGCAATGACAAAAAATACAAATTGGCAAAGCTAGCAGCAGTAAATGTAATAACTTATATCTAAACATGACAAACCCACAGGCAAAAAAACTAGTACGCTAAAGACAAGAATGCAGATAAGGGAAATGTCTATTCACATCTTAATGTCTATGTAATTAAAGTGGTGCACCACAAAAAGTTATCCTACCAAAAAAATTACCAAGTAGTTGAAAAGAAAATTCCGTATGCAATTCCTGTGAAGGGAAATGTCTTTTTATGCTCCTTCGTTTTTTTGAATAGATCATAAAATTACTTACTGGATCTGTAGGCATAAAATATTTAAATTAGTACATCTATTAAATTTTATTTTAACCAATGCTGTAGTGCAGCTAGAAACTAGATATTAAACAAAATGAGTTAATAAATACATAAAGCAAACTGTATGGCATTTCTCTCAACTAGCAAGACAATAGCCGTGAAACGTTTCTCATCGTTTCATTAGGCATTTTAGTAAATATCATAAATTAAGAGCTCCACAGTATAATCATATGTTTTCAAGTTTGAGCGTGTCATATTTGCGATGCTTTCTACAAAGGAATGTCAATAGTGAGGATAATGGCCTCTTTTTTTTTTTTTTTCTCCACCTGTGCCTCTGAAAGGCACATACTAATGGCTTTTTTCCAGGCGACTGTCGCGCAGCTGGGTGCCCATGAGTCATTACGTGAAGGTGGTGACTTAACTATCTTACTGAAATATTTACGACACCAGTTTGCATTACAGTGACAGTCTCATATAAAAAATTTCACAGGTCGAGAATTTGCATTGCAAATGTGTAGAAACAAAATCCTATGAATATAACAGTGTGCAAAAAATTTTCGCCTGCATTGTGATACATTCAAGCATTTACACACATTTCATAACTCTTAAAGTACGATTCTCAGCTTATTGATCATAAACATACCTCAACAGCATAATACACATCATCATCGTAATAATAACATCATAACAGATCAATCACATTTTAGAATCGTTGCAGCTTCTTTCAATAATTTCAAGACCTTCAATAAAGTCATCTACCTCAACCGTACTTCAAAAATCATGATACCTTACCAAATACATCGTTCAAAGCTCTCATAGTATCACAATAGTTCCAAAAAAATATGAACAGTTCACGAAGTACAGACAAAATACAGTTTCATAAGTGTGAAGTTACCCAACTGTGTAATTGCATAAACATGTGTCACTGATGTAGTAAAAAAAATGTTTATCTCTCAGTTAAATGATCAGATAGCTGTGTAATTTGTGTGTTAGAGTAATATGGTACCGATGTGTAAAGTTGTATAAGCAAATACCGTATTAGCTAGGGCTCCTTGTGCTTGCCAAACACATGGTAGGCGTGTACCCCCTTGAGGATAGTGTTACGTTTCTCACACGCCATTAATGTCTCAATATTTCACATGATAACACAGAAAAGCACAATTTGAAGAGCAAAAATAAGAGAACACATTAACATAGTGCTGAAAATAATATCTAGTTAATTGAAAGCGCAGCTGCGAAATACTTGGTGCAAATTTACATGCGTGCCACACCTCTTTTACTGTACAACAATGAAAGACTGCAACTACAAAGGAGATTCTCTCTACAACAAAGCTCGGAATAAACAAAATCTACACTAATTACACAAACTACAAGAAAAAATCAGAAGATTCCAGTGAGGTATCCTCGGCTAAGGGTCGACATATGAAACGTCCCCTTAGATAAATTATACATGACTGTGCTTAAACTGACACACAATATTTTTTTTAGCGTAACGCAATCTGACTTTCAATAATCCCTACAAAAGAATGGCCCTGACTAACATTAACCTATACCTTTCACAAATCACTTACCTCACAAAAATCTTCGTTACTCGAACTAATGCAATACAGCGAGTGCCACTACTGCCAGCTAAATAAAAGATTCAAACTACTGAAGGCACTAACTACTAACAGGCATAGTTAGCAAATGAAAGATTTTGATAGAGAACAAACAATGTATTTACCTCAATAGTGTTCAAAAGTCATAATGTATATAGCAGTTCATGATATCCAGTATTACAAATTTCAAAACTCCGCCATCTCTCTCCCCATATCCACCACTGCTGGCGGCTCACCTCCAACTGCGCAACGCTACACGCTGTTAACATCCAGCTGCCCAACACTACAATGGCAGACAACAATGCAAACTAGCCACAGACTGCACACAGCACAGCTAGTGATTTTCATACAGAGCGCTACGTGGCGTTACCAATATAAGAACCTAAACAGCCTACTTACAGAGTCCCTGTAGTCTTGGAGTCGAATCTGTCTGCCCTGTGTGGTGATGACTACCCGCTGGCAGAGAGTCTTCTTGTGTCTCAAATCGCGTCTCAGTCTAGGTAGCTCGGAGCTCCAGGTAGCTTCTCTCTTAGGCTGGTTAGCGAAGGTCGGTATGTATTTTCGTTGCGCAGTTTGTAACAACTGCTGAAGTCTGTGTGCCCTTAGGTCTACAATTTCATTAAAAGAACCACCGTTAAAACACTTAGGAAGCATTGAAGCAAACAAACGTACAGCGCTATTATCACTTTTAACAATTAAATCGCCATTCCTGACAGCTGTCGCGGCCAGCTTTCGCGTGCTGTATCATCTTCGTCGCGAGATCTACTATTTTGGTCGGCCTTTGAAGGTATAGTAAGGGGAGCTGACATGTCACAAACTTGAAGTCGATGTCCGTCGTGACAATTGCCCCAAACATTACATTGTAGTGGAAACGTTTTGATCGAAAAGGGCGGCTTGCGTCATTGATGGGTTTACTAATCATTCTGATTATAGCCTAAAAAGTAAAGGAATCTCATTTCATTCGTAAATTGTCTCGTTCAAGCAATATTTTCTGTTGTATACATGAATTTTGGTTGCCCTGTTTGATTTTATTCTCTCATTCTGTCATTAGAACGCCGACCGGTGTGGCCGTGCGGTTCTAGGCGCTTCAGTCTGGAACCGCGTGACCGCTACGGTCGAAGGTTCGAATCCTGCACCGGGCATGGATGTGTGTGATGTCCTTAGATTAGTTAGGTTTAAGTAGTGCTAAGTTGTAGGGGACTGATGACCACAGATGTTAAGTCCTATAGTGCTCAGGGCCATTTGAACAATTTTTCTCTCATTAGATTTCCTGTCCCCGGTCCAGAGGCTCCCTGGGTGATCGCTGGGAGAAGTAGAGGTTGGAAACAGACCAAAGATAGAAAAGTACATTCACACCACTTTCGGGAAGATAGCTAACAGCTGAACAGCAGTTCCGACAGTCATTATTAAGGAAAATGGTGATTACAAAAGCATTCTTTTTACATAACGTACTTTACTTGGTTATACAAAAAGTAAAACAAAAAGTAAGTTCAATTGACGAGGCGGAATATGTCACATTACTGGTTCAAATATGTATTTAACAGACCAGAATAACGCCTGAAAATCCCTTCCTGACGCTCTGCTATTCACGAAATCTATCATTTTCTATTTAGAACAAATGTTGCATGCAGATGACATAAAATATAAAGAGAAAGCAATCACAAAACGCAATTTGCTAATGTTTTGGTGCAGCTAACATGACGGCGTTGGATTCAAGCAACGTACAGCGTATGTCTGTAGCGTCATCTCCCCTTATTTCACTTCCATGTGACGACCACCGAATCTGGTATCATCTTTACTGCCCGGTTCGCTATTACTGAAGGGCATCGATTCTGCGTTAGTACTTTAAAACATGTTTTGAAGAATCACTTATAAGCAATTACTTATAGTAACATACGATCAATACCCAACATATATTAGCACAAAGTCAAGCTGCTGCGCCAACAAGTTACGGCGAAGAAACTACCTTGACGACAATTAAAACGTGCCATATCCTTTTGTCCCATCATACAGTCCTTCAGAACTTCGATGTAAGTTGTCTACGAAATTAAAACACTTCTCTTTCACATATGGCTGACTCCTCTGGGGCGAGCACTACTGGTTGACTAAACAGTGACAAGTATGAGAAACTGCATAACGTGACATGAGCTTTCTCTCACTGCAGCAATAGAAATGTGTTTCACAGTAGTGAAGATAAACAAATGCACATAGCATTTAACGCTTTCATTTTAGATTCCATCTGCAATTGACTTTTTTCTTGAATGGAGTTCTGTTTCGCTCCGTATACGGTATGAGGCGAAGCATTGTTACACATTTTGCTACCATTCTTGCAGATGCAAGTGAAGCTCCATTTTTTTCCTGTATTCTATACATATCTCTGCTGAACGTATCTGAAATGATGTACTGTTAAAGTTGGCAGTAATGAAATTGTAATTTCTTCGCAAAATATCACTGAGAACTCTTCTTGACAGGAATGTCACCTTAATTTCTCCGTTAGGTTAAATGATTAGGAAAATAAAATATTCTTTCACGAATACTAAAGTTTCAGCTACGTATCAAGTTATGGATTGTGCGTTTTTATTTTACCTCCAACCAGCAAATTTCTGCATACGTTCGGTTAACTGCTAACAGAAACCGCCTGCTGAGCCATCTATCGGAACACAGGCGAACTGGAGGTAGGAGCAACCCCAGCCGGTGCTGCGTGAACGGGAAATCAACGAACTGTCGCGACATAAAACTTTTGCAGAGGATCGTATTGTTTGAACGTTGTTCTGTAAAACTTTTTGTACAAAGCAATGCTCATAAATGCAAAACATATTGCCGCCGCCATTCTGTTATACACGTAAAGATAAATTACAGCTTCGGTACCTGAAAAACAATAGCAAGAGTTCACGAGTTTTCAGCTAAAGTACATAGAATTTTCTCTAAAATGAGGTTGAGTTCCAGAAAGAAAGTAAATAATAGATGAAGATGTGATACTCCAAAGTACGGAAAAGACAGGATAGGAATTTAAAGAGATAGATAGATTATTGTTCGTCATATTAGGGCGAGAAGCTCGGACATAACACAAACTATTAATATGTCTAATTCGACGGTATTATACCGGTACGTTTTTGTGGATGAAAATAAGCCAAAAACCTAATACGTTATCAGGTCCTAGAATCAATAGAAATACTTCATGGTGAATCTTTTTGTAAAGAAAAGGAAAGAAAGATAGTTTTATACGAAACGTAAACAGAGATTATACTGTACCTTGTCGTCTGAGATTATATCGCTAACTTGGTGTTATATTAGCTTTTTGGTTAAAGTGAGCGATATTAATTTCATTGACAAACTAAGAAGAAGCTATTAAAAGACTAAGTAGAGCACATTTCTTAAACGGCAAGTTTGCTTCTAGTTAATGAAAATTTATCTCGATTTGAAGCCGGTATTTAGATAGAGAGATTAATCATTACTTGATTAAGCCATTCACAATTGTCAGTGATGTTATTGTTACTTGACCCTTCATATCGATTGAAACATAATTTGCATTTGACTTCATTAGATACAAATTAAGCAGGGTCATATTTCAGGAAAGTCGACGAAAGTTACTCCCAGGTAAACCACGGAGAGAACACTAGTTTTAATACGCAGGAGAAGCATCGGTAAGCTTTACGGTAAATGGTACACGCTTTATTTATTGTTGTTTGCCAAATCTCGAACAGTCATTAGTTCTTTAAACAATAATATACATGAAATCTGTTAAAGACGACTGTGAGAAATGAAACGCTGCGTTGTGCTGTGAAAATGTGCGGTTTCATTTTATTTATCTCAGTTTTTACTACTGGTAACTGCCATTCAGTACTAAACAAATAGTTCCTCCCACATAAATTTTTCTTCTTATATCTTAATTTTAAACAGAAGTTGTATACACAGCTACACGTTGCCCTGAGCAGTCCGTTTTAACGGAAGAGAGAAAACTTTTATTTACCATTTATCAGTTTATGATTGGAGCACAGTACGGAAGGTGACTCGTTTGAAACGTTATATTCCACCTCATTAGCAGATTAAAACTATGTGAATATTGCAGAACGTAAAGTTTCACGCTGGGAAATGTCACAATTAATGATATGTTCCGGGTTATTATGCCATAGTCAGGAGTGAGTCAGGGTGTGTATTGGATGCTCAAAGGAGATATGCTCCCCATTCAACATATCCTGCGCAGATGGGGACGAAACGTTGAGTTTAAATGTGAAATCAATTCGACCTTGTCGTAATAGCTGGGACAAATTTATTAATTATGTGAATGCTGTCACTAAAGCTACTATCCTCAAAAATCCAGCAGCAGGGAGCGTCTCTGATATCCCTTGCAACAATAATCTCTGCCGATTTACACATTCATTTTAAGCGAGTTCATTTCCCTGTGAACGTTTCGCTGGCCTTAACATTAAACAAGGCTGAAGGTCAGGGAGAGAATGGGGGTGAGGGCAGGCGGAGATGGACAGAGGCGGTAGGAGGAAATGAATATAGAGAGGAGTGAGGAAAAATGGAGAGATTTAGGGCAGGGGAGATTGACGAAGATAGGGGAGGAAGAGATGGACAGAGAGTGGAGAAGAAGGAGATCCGGTCGTATATCGTATTCCTACTTATTTAGCAATTGCGAAGCATTGCCAGATATAAATATATATTTCTTACCAGAACGTAGTGCCCTACGGCAAACGAAAGCAAAAATATAACTACAGTTTAATTCTGCATGAAGCACTCAACGTAAGTGATTTATACATAAACAAGAACAGTCTTAATTTTAATTACAGTGAATGGCAGGTACCAGTGATTTAAAATTCCATCAACGTTCTGGCAACTTTTTTACAACGTTGGATACTCGTGTACATAAACAATTTAGATGTGGCCTTGTGCGTAGTTGTTAGTACGTATTAGCATAAGTAAAATTTAACCTTGTGCTGGAAGGGAGCTATACCGGTTCTATGAGCAGGGCATATATTGCTCATACACGTGCGAACGTCTTAAGCATTTGCTCCTATTCAACCCATAGTTGGCGGCTGCTAGGATATGATTACTACTCGCGCATGAAGTCAATGACGTCCGCCGTTAGTATATTACCTTATGTAATCAGTGCATAAAGCAGTGTCTGCTACCAGTAATGGATTTCAGACATAAATACGTGGATATTATTCCAGCACAGTGCAACTGCCAATGAAAATTGTTTCTTCTATTTATGAAAAATGCTGTTGCAAACGTGTTAGGGTTACGAGTGATCTAGTTCATAAAAATCGCCCAACTAAGGCCCCAATTTCCTGGACAGGTTATTATCGAGTTGATACAAAACAGGTTCAAATTCATACCTTCCATTATTGGAAGTATAATATAAACCAACTGTATGATTATTTTGTGAACGTCTATTACATTTACTTATGGAACTAAACGGACGTCGTAGCTCAAATTGTCACAAAATCACCATCTAATTTCAGTATCCTCACAACCCAATAAGGTAAAAGTCGACAGCTGTGTCTAGAAAAAAAAAATAACTTTTCGTTGGTTGGTTAAAGGTCTTACAAGGCCCGTGTCCCTGATGAACTGCAGGACCCCATTCAGCGGTCGCAGACATGTTTTTTCTTTTGGTACGTATTTCTAGACTGGAACACTATTATTGGACCATTACGTATTTACTTCCGTTGTATATGTGGCCTGACCAATGACAAGGATGCTCTTACATTCATTTAAGAAATGTTGTATAGCACCACGGGCTGGTGGAAGTTCAAAAATGGTTCAAATGGCTCTGAGCACTATGGGACTCAACTTCTCAGGTCATTAGTCCCCTAGAACTTCGATCCAGTTAAACCTAACTAACCTAAGGATATCACACACATCCATGCCCGAGGCAGGATTCGAACCTGCGACCGTAGCGGTCTCGCGGCTCTAGACTGCAGCGCCTAGAACCGCACGGCCACTTCGGCCGGCGCTGGTGGAAGTCTTTCAATTGAACGCCACTCCGGAAATTTCCGTGACATTAATCAACGGCAAACGGTTCGCACCTGACGGTCACCCAATGAAGCAATAGCTGAGCCCAATGTTGCTTTACTTTCGCAGCAGGGCAGGAAATGATATTACCAACGTGGCAAAGCCTTGACGGAACAGAGGCAGTCAGTAACCGAATCAAGTCCGAGGAAAAAAGAGTAGGAAAGAAATCACATTACTGCTAGTTGGGAGCTGGTGCCAGAAGTTAACACACGATACCTCTCTCAATTTTCGTCGGCTACCGATAACAGGTACATAGTGAGAACTTTGTCTGGAGATCACGTTCTACATGAACAAACGAACTTTGCTGAAGCGACGATCCTACTCGCCATGTTGTCGGCAGTGGATTCTACTTGAATATTACAGGAGAATATTAGAATGAAAAATAAAATAAAACATCTGGAATATCAATCAAATTGGCTAGAAGTCTTACACAATGTACTGTTGCAATGTAATAGAGTATCTATTTTCGCTTTGAAATAGGTAGTATGGCTGCACAGAAATATGCAACCAGCTGTTTAATAATCAGCAAAGTCACCCAAGAGAAAGACGGCTGATAGCAATGCTGGAATTCTCGTTACTCGTCCATGTTTCGAGCAGAAAACACTAGAATTAATAACCTTATTGTAATAAATAATTATATCTTGTTGTAAAACGGGGATTGTCATTTGTCACTGCAGGTTAGAAATGAAACCGTTCTCAAACGGAATATGATTAATGGCCCAAACTTTCTGCTATCTCCAGATTCGATTCGCCTACATCGACCTATCGACTTTGCATAACGTGCGTTTATTAGTGTCTGACATGAGGGTTATTAGAGTTACATCCTACTTTATACACTGAAGAGCCAAAGAAACTGGTATAGGCATGCGTATTCAAATACAGAGATACGTAAACAGGCAGAATACGGTGCTCGGATCGGCAACGCCTGTATAAGACAACATGTGTCTAGCGCAGCTGCTAGACCAGTTAATGCTGCTGCAATTGGATATTAAAGATAGTTAAATGAGACGGAACGTGGTGCTATAGTCGGCGCATGACCGACGGGACAATGTATCTCCGAAATAGTGATTGAGTGAGGATTTTCCCGTACGACCTTTTCACGAGTGTACCGCGAATATCAGGAATCAGGTAAAACATCAAATCTCCGACACCACTGAGATCGCAAAAACATCTTGCAAGAACAGGACCAACGACGACTGGAGAGAATCGTTCAACGTGAGAGAAGTGCAACGCTTCCGCAAATTGCTGTAGATTTCCATGCCGGGCCATCAACAAGACTCAGCGTGCGAACAAGGTATCATCGATATGGGCTTTCGGAGCCGAAGACCCTCTCGTGTACCCTTGATGATTGCACGACGCAACGATTTAAGCCTCGCCTGGGCCCGTCATCACCGACATTGGACTGTTGATGGCTAGAAACATCTTGTCTCGTTGGACGAGTATTGTTTCAAATTTATCGAGCGGATGGACATGTACGGGTATGGAGACAATCTCATGAATCCATGGACCCTGCATGTCAGCAGGGGACTGTTAAGGCAGGAGGAGGCTCTCTAAAGATGTGGGACGCGTGCAGCTGTAATGATACCGCTCTGACAGGTGACGCATACGTAAGCATCCTGTCTGATCATCTGCCCTTCTGAATTCAAACACTTCCGCTGGCCACCAAATTCCCCAGACATGAACTTTATTGAGTATACCTGGAATGCCTTGCAAGGTGCTGTTCAGAAGAGATTTCCGCCCTCGTACTCCTGCGGATTTATGGACAGCCCTGCAGGATTCATGATGTCAGTTCCCTCCAGCACTACTTCATACATTTATATCCAGATATTTATAACTTCTAACTCACGAATGTTGGAGCATCCAGGATAAAATGTATTGCGGGCTGGCATCCCCAACCTAATAAAGGAAAAACGTCAAAGTAAGCACATAGTAGCTATTCAAATAATTTACAATAAAAATAATTAAAATACTTACAAAAAACGCCACGTTGTCTACAGGTGTCATCCTTTATCTCCATAGTAGACAGCCTTGGGAGGAAGCTTTGCTATTGCCGGTGCCAACTAACCGCTATATGTTGCGAGTTCTACACGAAAAGCCGCTCATGCGCAGTGTGGCAAACATTAAGTAACCAAACAGCTTGATTGAAATGTTGGGGGCTGGATGCACATGGTAAACTACCAAACTACTATAATCAGAAGTTATACATTTGTTTATGGGTCGCATGAGTTAGAATTACTATAACAATTTCAAAAGGCTTCCTCTACATCTACATCTACATTGATACTCCGCAAGCCACCCAACGGTGTGTGGCGGAGGGCACTTTACGTGCCACTGTCATTACCTCCCTTTCCTGTTCCAGTCGCGTTTGGTTCGCGGGAAGAACGACTGCCTGAAAGCCTCCGTGCGCGCTCTAATCTCTCTAATTTTACATTCGTGATCTCCTAGGGAAGTATAAGTAGGGGGAAGCAATATATTCGATACCTCATCCAGAAACGCACCCTCTCGAAACCTGGCGAGCAAGCTACACCGCGATGCAGAGCGCCTCTCTTGCAGAGTCTGCCACTTGAGTTTATTAAACATCTCCGTAACGCTATCACGGTTACCAAATAACCCGGTGACGAAACGCGCCGCTCTTCTTTGGATCTTCTCTATCTCCTCCGTCAACCCGACCTGGTACGGATCCCACACTGATGAGCAATACTCAAGTATAGGTCGAACGAGTGTTTTGTAAGCCACCTCCTTTGTTGACGGACTACATTTTCTAAGCACTCTCCCAATGAATCTCAACCTGGTACCCGCCTTACCAACAATTAATTTTATATGATCATTCCACTTCAAATCGTTCCGTACGCATACTCCCAGATATTTTACAGAAGTAACTGCTACCAGTGTTTGATCCGCTATCATATAATCATACAATAAAGGATCCTTCTTTCTATGTATTCGCAATACATTACATTTGTCTATGTTAAGGGTCAGTTGCCACTCCCTGCACCAAGTGCCTATCCGCTGCAGATCTTCCTGTATTTCGCTACAATTTTCTAATGCAGCAACTTCTCTGTATACTACAGCATCATCCGCGAAAAGCCGCATGGAACTTCCGACACTATCTACTAAGTCATTTATATATATTGTGAAAAGCAATGGTCCCATAACACTCCCCTGTGGCACGCCAGAGGTTACTTTAACGTCTGTAGACGTCTCTCCATTGATAACAACATGCTGTGTTCTGTTTGCTAAAAGCTCTTCAATCCAGCCACACAGCTGGTCTGATATTCCGTAGGCTCTTACTTTGTTTATCAGGCGACAGTGCGGAACTGTATCGAACGCCTTCCGGAAGTCAAGAAAAATAGCATCTACCTGGGAGCCTGTATCTAATATTTTCTGGGTGTCATGAACAAATAAGGCGAGTTGGGTCTCACACGATCGCTGTTTCCGGAATCCATGTTGATTCCTACATAGTAGATTCTGGGTTTCCAGAAATGACATGATACGCGAGCAAAAAACATGTTCTAAAATTCTACAAGAGATCGACGTAAGAGATATAGGTCTATAGTTTTGCGCATCTGCTCGACGACCCTTCTTGAAGACTGGGACTATCTGTGCCCTTTTCCAATCATTTGGAACCCTCCGTTCCTCTAGAGACTTGCGGTACACGGCTGTTAGAAGGGGGGCAAGTTCTTTCGCGTACTCTGTGTAGAATCGAATTGGTATCCCGTCAGGTCCAGTGGACTTTCCTCTATTGAGTGATTCCAGTTGCTTTTCTATTCCTTGGACACTTATTTCGATGTCAGCCATTTTTTCGTTTGTGCGAGGATTTAGAGAAGGAACTGCAGTGCGGTCTTCCTCTGAGAAACAGCTTTGGAAAAAGGTGTTTAGTATTTCAGCTTTACGCGTGTCATCCTCTGTTTCAATGCCATCATCATCCCATAGTGTCTGGATATGCTGTTTCGAGCCATTTACTGATTTAACGTAAGACCAGAACTTCCTAGGATTTTCTGTCAAGTCGGTACATAGAATTTTACTTTCGAATTCAATGAACGCTTCACGCATAGCCCTCCTTACGCTAACTTTGACATCGTTTAGCTTCTGTTTGTCTGAGAGGTTTTGGCTGCGTTTAAACTTGGAGTGGAGCTCTCTTTGCTTTCGCAGTAGTTTCCTAACTTTGTTGTTGTACCACGGTGGGTTTTTCCCGTCCCTCACAGTTTTACTCGGCACGTACCTGTCTAAAACGCATTTTACGATTGCCTTGAACTTTTTCCATAAACACTCAACATTGTCAGTGTCGGAACAGAAATTTTCGTTTTGATCTGTTAGGTAGTCTGAAATCTGCCTTCTATTACTCTTGCTAAACAGATAAACCTTCCTCCCTTTTTTTATATTCCTATTAACTTCCATATTCAGGGATGCTGCAACGGCCTTATGATCACTGATTCCCTGTTCTGTACATACAGAGTCGAAAAGTTCGGGTCTGTTTGTTATCAGTAGGTCCAATATGTTATCTCCACGAGTCGGTTCTCTGTTTAATTGCTCGAGGTAATTTTCGGATAGTGCACTCAGCATAATGTCACTCGATGCTCTGTCCCTACCACCCGTCCTAAACATCTGAGTGTCCCAGTCTATATCTGGTAAATTGAAATCTCCACCTAAGACTATAACATGCTGAGAAAATTTATGTGCAATGTATTCCAAATTTTCTCTCAGTTGTTCTGCCACTAATGCTGCTGAGTCGGGAGGTCGGTAAAAGGAGCCAATTATTAACCTAGTTCGGTTGTTTAGTGTAACCTCCACCCATAATAATTCACAGGAACTATCCACTTCTACTTCACTACAGGATAAACTACTACTAACAGCGATGAACACTCCACCACCGGTTGCATGCAATCTATCCTTTCTAAACACCGTCTGTACCTTTGTAAAAATTTCGGCAGAATTTATCTCTGGCTTAAGCCAGCTTTCTGTACCTATAACGATTTCAGCTTCGGTGCTTTCTATCAGCGCTTGAAGTTCCGGTACTTTACCAACGCAGCTTCGACAGTTGACAATTACAATACCGATTGCTGCTTGGTCCCCGCATGTCCTGACTTTGCCCCGCACCCGTTGAGGCTGTTGCCCTTTTTGTACTTGCCCAAGGCCATCTAACCTAAAAAACCGCCCAGCCCACGCCACACAACCCCTGCTACTCGTGTAGCCGCTTGTTGCGTGTAGTGGACTCCTCACCTATCCAGCGGAACCCGAAACCCTACCACCCTATGGCGCAAGTCGAGGAATCTGCAGCCCACACGGTCGCAGAACCGTCTCAGCCTCTGATTCAGACCCTCCTGATACTATGTCGGCTCCTATATGCCAGCACTATCCAATGCAGCGTCCTTACAAATGAAAAGCAATTTACATTAATAAAAAACGATGGTAGTGCTGGAAAATGTCATACACTTCAATAATCAAAATTGGGCAGGACGTTTCAGTGACGAAAATCTGTTTGGAAGTTAAGGGTATTTTCTGAGGCTTTTTTCAATGCTCGAAAAATCTCCAATTCCTCTAAAACATTTAGAATATTACCCTTTTTCTCCCGGTGAAGTATCTGAAGATCGTTGGCAACGTCAGGGACTGTGTGACCCGTCGCCTGCAAGTAAGGTGTCAAAGCTGACTTTGTACTGGAATTAGCAGTATGCTCCCTAAATCTTACATTAAAAACTATCCCCGTTTCCCTATCTATTGTGAAAGGTAGCGGCCACAAGAAATACTGCACACCCCCGGAGCTTTAAATAGCTCTCTTGTTGGTCCCTCTTTAAGTCTAAATTTTTTGCCATTATTTTTGTGGTCAAAACAGGTTGGTGTTACTCCCTTTGCAGCCAGCTGTTTACCAGTTTTCTTGGCTGTGTTTCCATCGTAAGGAAACCTACAGACATTCATATCTTGAACAACGCTACCACGTAGAGTGGTCAGGGTAGTATACTGGCTTTGTTAACTCTGTGCTACATTTGAGGGTGACTCCTTTTTCTTTTTATAATATTACAATTAATTTAATGAACGGCGTCTGCTTCATAGCCAGTGGAATTGGTTATGTACTTATTATGCGTAACTCAAGCTCAAAAGATACGCTGGACAGTGGGACAATATGTAACCTAGGCACCATGGAGCGAAATGCCGCCACCGTATGTTGCAGTGGAGGGTTCTAACTATGAATTATTATGTGTGAAGTTGTGGGTCTTCTATAAATATCATAACTGAAATATCCCTCTTATTGCCATTTTGACAAATCTAGAAACGGCAATGATCCGTGAGTTCGCACTCCTTTCCATGGTGACGTGTGCATTCGCATTTTGGCTATTGAGCTCCTGAAGAAAATCTTTTAAATCCTTGTGCGACCCTTTGTACAAAAAGAAGATGTTGCCAACATAGCGACACAACAGTAAGACGTTACTATAAAACTGACGCTCGTCTTTCGTAATACAGGATTCTAGGTCTGTCATGTAGATGTTCGCTAAACAGTAAGACAGGGTTGAGCCAATAGCCAAACGCTGTCTTTGCACGTAATATTTATCTCCGAGCCCAAAATAATTAAACCGTTTTCAAAAACTCGATAACGTCATCAATATCGTCCTGCAGCCTCTCACTGAATCTCCTGAGATTATCACTTCTGTCTTGTAGCTGATCTCTGGGGATGCTTGTATATGTGTTTCTTACATCAAGGAAACATTACATTTGTTTGGGGAGACCGTCACATTGGGAAGTCTTGAAGTTAGCTCCTTTCTATTTGAAATGTTAAGCTAAACGGGATGCCTAAAATTCTTATTTAAGTAATCTGCTAGCATTTGCTCAACAAAGTAACCCGGTCTACACTCTTTGCATATATAATCAGACGAATAGGAAACTTATTTTTGTGTTCCTTTATTGCCCCACAAGGACGTGGTGCAGAAGAGTTCATTGGAATCAGTGTTTTGTTTCTGAAACTTTTGCAGAACGTAAAGTCTTTTTAATAGCTGCTAAGTATTTAGCTGTTAAATAGAATCTACTGTGTTCAGTTTCATTTTCTTCAAAGAACTGATGCACTTTCTCTACTTACTGATGCCCGATACTTAGCTGCCTGGAGTATGAGGTCACGATTTTCAGCTAACTTTCTGTTGATACCTGCGACAACACGATTCTCTTCAAATATGACCGAATAAGAAGGAAAGGCTGGAAACCGCCTCAGTTACTTTATCCAATCCTATCGCGACAGCATTACGCTGAGCTGTAGTTAACAGTTTGCTATCCAGTGCGAAGTCTGTAGCTGTTCTTGCGAAGCTTTCTCTGACTACCGTATGAGAGCCCTTTGTCTAGCAACTTACTTTCTGATTGAAAAAACTATATTGTTGTTAGATTCAAAGTTTTTTGAAAGAACTGAAAATCACATTTCGTTATCAGAGTATTAAATTGCTGTCCCACATCTTCGTGTAACTTACGCAATTTCTTAAGATGACTATTTGCCAATTGTTTTCCAGTTTCAATACGTAAAGGAGCGACCTGGGCGAAAAGTTGATAACGTCAGCATCAGAATCCTTGGAATACTGATACCAGTCCATCCGGTCATTTGCACCACGACCATGAAATCATCATACCAGGAATTCTGACATCATCACATCTGCTCATATGCACCAAGGCCGTGACACCATCGCTTGTCCGCAGCTCGTGGTCGTGCGGTAGCGTTCTCGCTTCCCACGCCCGGGTTCCCGGGTTCGATTCCCGGCGGGGTCAGGGATTTTCTCTGCCTCGTGATGACTGGGTGTTGTGTGCTGTCTGTCCTTACGTTAGTTAGGTTTAAGTAGTTCTAAGTTCTAGGGGACCGATGACCATAGATGTTAAGTCCCATAGTGCTCAGAGCCATTTGAACCATTTGAACCACACCATCGCTTCTGGAATTCTGACACCATCATCTCACTGCCTCATGAAAGTCTCCTGCACACTTGCCCTCTGACCCCAGCCTCCTGTGTCTACGCATCCTGCCCTTCCGGCCTTCCACGTCCCTGCGCCTCCAACGTCCCAGGTCGTCGACGTCATTGTGATCTCTGCCAATGGCGTGAAAATCAAGCTCCCACCATTCGAGCAACTTCAATTTTTATACTTCGACTGTGTGCGCACCAACATTTGACGTCTGTACTTTGTCCAGTACGAAGTGACACCATCAGCAGCTACCATCAGCTGGGAAGAAGAAGATTGTCAGTATTTTGTTCATTCATCTCTAAATATTACAACTATTATGTACGTTTTCCGTTACATTTACAGCTTCGTTATTATTGTTACAGGCGAGAACACGGAAATATACAGCAGTAGGAGTAACAGCAGTCAGTGTACATGTGATATCTTGCTGAAACTTTCTGTTCTGGTGTCATTCGACTATGCCACGGCCCAACTGCAGCGAATACCAGAACTTGAGCCTCACTTGAGCACTAGCAGAATAATGCTATCCATAGATACATATAATTCAATTACAAGTGGATATGGAAGTGTGAACGTAGATCTAGCACCACACAGTGACTCTGATGTGGTTTTTGAGAAAAAGGACGTTCAGTATCTTGGTAGTGTAGCATCGAAGTCTCCTGCATAGACTGAATGATCACACAGTATCACTGATGGAGAGTGAAAATTTTTGTGGAACAGGGCTGAAATCAACACCGACATTTCCCATAGTTAACACCATTAATCGATGGATAA
The DNA here is from genome assembly GCF_023864345.2 of Schistocerca serialis cubense. Taxonomy (NCBI): domain Eukaryota; kingdom Metazoa; phylum Arthropoda; class Insecta; order Orthoptera; family Acrididae; genus Schistocerca; species Schistocerca serialis. The sequence continues at coordinate 469,136,606 of NC_064639.1, forward strand.
TATTACTTTGCTAACAATAAATCGAGGGATTTCACGTACTACCACGAGGTAGAACTCCTGATTTGATATCAACCGCAACTGACATGCTTACAGACTTCATAAAGTAGTATAGTAGTGATGCCAGAATTCTGGGAGCGATTATGTCATAGCCTTGACAGAATTCCTGGAACGATAATGTCACAGAATTGGTGCACATGACAAGATTTGATGATGTCAGAATTGCAATAATGCTGATGTTGATGTCAACAACTATTTGGCCAGTTAAGTATCTAAACCTCAACATATAATTACATTTTCACAGGCACGTCATTCCCTGCATGCTCATGTTTAGCTCTTGTTGCCGCAACAGAAGTTTTGACAAGTTCGCGAGTTCAAAAATAATGTCGCACAAAACAATTTGTTATCCACCTGAAATCCCACCGTCCAGTGCCAGCTAGCCTGTTGTGTCTTAAAAGATTTAAGTTCTATATGGACCCACCCTTTCCTACCCATCAGGAAATGAAAGATGAATAGAACATTTTACAAGAATCAGTGTTGACAGGCCGGCCGCCATAAATCAATGGTGGACCTCATGTGGTTCCCTGATTTAAAAGCTTCAAAAATGAAATTTTACGAGAAATTCATCTAGTGTTTCGTGATTGTTCGTAGCAGTTTGAGTTAATAGCGGACACAATGTGATGTGCGTATTTTACTATTACTTTGCATAAAACAACACGCAGTTCCACATACAATAAAAAAAGAAGTGGCATTCACAAACACAGCAAGTACATATTTGTATGTACTGAAATATGCAGAAAACCTGTAATGAAAAGTTGTCTACAACTGCAGATGAATGAACAGCACACAATAATGCTACAAAAATGGAAAAAATATGAAAAGAGAATGTATCTGTAAAAAGTTATATTTTGCTATGAAGAAAACATTAAATGAAAGAAATTACTTTCGGTTTATCCTTTTTAAATTATTGAAAGTGTCGTTCAAGGTGACTGGCAATTAGTCACATGAGATTGGTAACAGCAATGAGAAGGTATAATTGCAACTTCAACAGAAATTGTATAGTTATTACACGAATTCTTTGGAAACATATTTAAGAGAACAGAGATCCATAATAGTCATAATGTCGGTTGAAGAAAGACTTATCTGTGGGAAATGGCCTGTTGCAGACCAGGCGGATGATAAATCAAAAGTGTAGCCTTTATTAGTAATTGCACCTACAACTGTCCTACTGAAAAGGGTCACTTGTATAGTGAAGCACTAGTAACTGATCTACTTACAGTTCGTATCATGTGTTTAGTGTCAAAAACTCACTCAGAAAACACGTTACTCCAATGACCGAACATAGTAGTTTTCACATTACTACTTTCTGAGGTAGATTATAAGAAGAAACATTTTCGTGTATATATCCATTAAACTTGCAGTCCACGCTGTGCTTCACAAACAGCTACTTTGCAACCATATGATTCCACTGACTGAATATCGTAACTTTCAGACTACTTTTTAAGATGTAATTCCATGACAGGAAGCAGTTTAATGTATTTTTAGTTTCCTTGACATTCTGCTCTGTGCACCGTAAATACAGACTATAAGTTGCTACCAGAAACACACCATTCCCACGCTCACACACGACAATAATCGATCTCTCCACCACTTCTCTCGTTTGTTACCACTTTACATAGCGAGCTAGTAATTACAGTTTAACATTAATATACTATTTTATGCACTAAGGAACGTTTACATGCAAGCACACAATAGCAGAAAATGGAAACGCTGATTTATTTTATAGCAATTATCTTCCTCAGTCCCCAGTACGAATTTTATGAATTAAAGTTTATATATGTGGTAATGCATCGTTCTGGGACAAAATAAGACTAAAATAGTAATTTTAAGAAACTGTTGTTCATGAAAATTTTAGGAGACGTTCGAAGTGAATACTATTTATGTTAGAAAGCGTTTAAAGTAAGTATGATATTCATAAAACACAATGCTAAAGACTTACTAAAAATTATGAAAACTTTGGCACTGTAATGTGAAAGTCGTTGTCCAGTGTATACCCAGTGTTAAAACAAAAAGCGTAACTGTTTCTCGAAAAAAATGCTGAACACCTTTCTTTAAGCACATGCTGCCACCTACTGGGAACATGCAGAAACTAAACCAAGTGATGCCTAGAAAGAACATGGTGCAACGTATATGCTACAGTAAAGCACTCAGAGTTTAGGTTGTTCCTCAAGCTAGTAACAGAATAGAAGTTGGAGTAAGATACACTGATGGAAAACTAATCGCAACACCGAAACGTAATAAATGAATAACTTTGCTGGTTAGTGTTAGCGCGAGATAAGCCACGGCAAATGTGAAAGGCTGCTACACTAACAACGGATGCAGATGCCTGAATGTTCAATGTAGGCATGCAAGCGTGCTTGCATTGTGTCATACAAGTGCCGGATGGCAGTTTGTGGTACAGAGTTCGATGCCTTCTGCCCTTGGGGAGTCAGTACGGGGCCGGATAATGCTGTCTGTGGATGGCGCTGAAGTTGTCGATCGATGATGTATCGTAAGTGCTCGACTGGAGACAGACCTGGGGATCGAGGAGGCCAAGGCAACATGTTGACATTCTGGAGAGCACATCGGGTTACAACATCGTTATGTGGATGAACGTTATCCTGATGGAAAACACTCCCTTGGATATTGTTCATGAATGGCAGCATAACAGGTCGAGTCAGCAAACTGACGTACAAATTAGCAGTCTGGGTGAGACGGATATCCAAGATTGCGCTCCTGCTGTTGTACAAAACCTCAGCCTGGACCGTATCTGAAGGTGTAAGTCCAATGTGTTCAGCAAATGGCGGTGCTTTGTGTCAGAGGAATGCATGCTACAGGGCATCTGGCTAGGAGCAGTCCTTGATTTGTAACAGTTAGTTTTGTCACTGTGGTGCCAACTGCTGCTCATATTGCTGCTGGTGATGCAGTACGTTGCATCAAAACCATACGCCGAACTTCCCTTACGGTAGCACCACGTGGCCGTCCAGAGCGCAGTCTTCTTGCGACCGTATATTCTCGTGGCCACCACTGCCAGCAGTCACTTACAGTGGCTACATTCTTACCAAGTCTTTCCAGAGTATTGCAGAAAGAACATCCAATTTCTCTATTACATGAACTTGTTCAAACTTAGAGAAGCGTTGACAGTGGCATCTTTGTTGCCTTTAACGCATTCTTAACTAACTCCTACTCGTCACGTCCAGTCTCAAAGGTAACCAATGCTCACGACCGTTATAGAGCGTATTTAAAGCAAACCTGATTTTCATCCTCTTAGCGTCGCTACTAGCGCCATTCTTATGTGAAACTTGAATAGACATAATGTTTCAGATTTAGAGACAGGTGTACCAATTTTCTTTTATGTCATACAACTCCTTCTTGGTGTTGCGATTTGTTCCCTGTCAGTGTATTTGCTACATATAAGGGTTAAGGGTACAGAAGAAGGCATTTAGAAACAAACACAAAACCTGTACTATTAAAGTTTTGTATTTGAAGAGAAAAGGTAAAAAGGATTATATCTGATTTGAGTTGCATTTTCACAGAGTGAAGTGAATGTGGCACCACACTCATTCAATTTATCAACTGGTTTCAGCTGTTTCACTAAATCTCTTTTAGACGAGCTAGAATAGGTCAAGATTGTTGCATCTGGACAATACTGAAATGTAACGGCGATATGGAAAACAAAGAGAGAAAAAAAGACCTTACGCTAATCAGCATGCTGTCCGATTTTCGTAGTTGTGACTGTGCTATGTGATCGTTAAGGCGACCAACTAGAGAAACGAGAAAACGAGGGAGACCAAAGGAAAGAGTTCAGTTATGAACGTATTTTATATGTAGGATATCGGCCACAAATCTGGCATGTTATGCGATTCTCGGCTGCTTCACTTAGGTCTGGACTGTATTATAACGTAGTATATTGTCACGAAACTTCTGAGAGGTTACGCGTCCCGCAGGAAAAGCTATTCCCGCAAAACAGAGTGCAGCAACGTAAAAATCTAGTCTTTATTACTTTATCTCTTCTACACGATTACAGATAGTCCTCTTTTTAAACATTTAGTTGGATTTTGTGTTTAGGGCTGTATTTTTCCACTCGCTTTTTACTTTTTATTCTTGGTCATATCTGCATTTTCTCTGCTTGGAGATCTGTGTGTAGCTGCTGTTCATTTAATGAAGAGTTACAGGCAACGAACTATTTCCTTCTGAAATTTTGTAGACTGCAGTGCTCTTTACTACTGCCTTCTTCGGGTGTTTTTTAGTAATAAAAGAGCTGTATTTATGATTCTTCGGACCTGCTGCGTCTTTATCTAGTTGCCTCTTGTTGAGTTAAAGTATAAATTCAAGAGGAGACTGGTGAAAAGAGATGAAAAAACCATTAGTTATGAAGGCATTGGAGTCGACAATTGCAGGATTAATTTTGTAAATAGGTAAAGAACATCCCGGATCTTTTAACGCAGCCATGAACAATAGGAAGGGTAGCTGAACACATACAATAAGAAGACCAAAGTCCAATGATGATGATGTTTGGTTTGTGTGGCGCTCAACTGCGCAGTCATCAGCACCCGTTCAAAGTCCCAATCTTTACCCAATCCAGTCTAGCCACTTTGATGAATGATGATGAAAAGTTGAGGACAACACAAACACCCAGTCTTCGAGCCGAGAAAATACCCAACCCGTCCGGGAATTGAACCTGGGACCCCACGATCCAGAGGGACCAATGCTAGCCACTAGACCTCAAGCTGCGGACCCAAAGTGCAATGTTGACTCAGTGAGTAACGGCATTATGTGCACCAGATCGAATAATAAACAGAATCTAATCAGTAGAAACGAATGCATTTTAACCGATGGCCTGGTAATTATTATAAACAGTATTTTTACATGTTTGAGATTGTTACACTCCGGGAGCGGCCTAGATTGATTGAAAACAGAATCATTAAATTTAAAACAGCCACGAGTGTTTTAGTAGAACATTTATTCAGATTGCCGGTTACGGCGAACTATGTTGCCATCATCAGAAGTGTAATGCATAGACCGATTAGCCACAGAACAGTGTGTGAGATATCTACATAATATTTCTGACATAATATAAATCCATTACGTACCTTATGTAATACAGAATCTCGTACATGAGTACAATAATTTGTGCCACATAATAAATAGACATTGGAAGAAAGTGCATGGCATAATATATCGTCATGTCAAAAATAAAACAGTCTTCATAAAAATCATACACAGTGCACCAAATAAAAATGCTCATACTGGCTTATGAGCTGCATGCAGGGGTTGGGTATTAAACGTGGCAGATATTACATTCAGCCACCAGGTGGCTGTTTTTCCTTGTTTTCTACATTTCCACTGGACTACACGAAGACACTGAGTGAGTGTTTCAGTTGCTACCTAGAACTCATACAATAATGTATGCGGTATACGATGTAAATGGTGGCGGATATAGCAGTTAATTCCGAGCTTGTCAAAACCTATGCTTAAAATATACTGTCTATTTCGAATCTGTATCTTCGTTTTTAATACATGAGTAAGCATCTGAGGGTTGTTGATAGCTTAATAGTCGAATATATCTAATGTAGCACTTATTCTTTAGAGCGTGCTACGTTTTAGTACTGATACTGATTTATTATTACTACCTTATCTCGTCTCATTACACCTAGACCTCGTGCACCAGACTAGTACCTAAACTTCGAGCTATTAGTCAGAGCTCAATATAGTAAGGTATGGGTAATGGCTGTAGGACTCCATGTAGTAAAGTACCGATTACGTTACTTTCATATGTAACCAATTTGTGGCCTTTCAAGTGTCTGCAGTTTGATTAAATTCACCTGGACATCGACAGTGGTGTTGGTATTGCACAATATAGGCTACTGTGCAAAGAGATTAAGATTACAGTTTTAGAATCTTTCTATATTGCCTTTCTATAAATATACAAAATATGTTTTTAAACTTTTAATACGAGCTATCTATACTGTGTCTTGTTCTCTACACCTGATGTGGTTTTTAACGACTTGTTTGTCAATATATTTAGTCTGAAAATACCCAAAGTTTGGCTTCCTGAATGATAATTATAGATATGCAGAACATGTTTATGGTTAACGAAGAATTGTAAAGTTCAATATTTAAGAAGCTGCTTTGTAAATACAAAAAAATAGAGTCAGATTCGGACCATCCTTTGTATAATTACATTGTAAACATATATATGGATTTATATTTGTGCTTAAACCTTACACGAAACGCATTAATTCAGGTTGTTACTACTGTGGTGCCGCCTAGTGGCTGAGTGAAATATATGCCACGTTTACTAAAAATTTCATTCTGTAGGCGACTTTTAAGATAGCATAAGGAAGTATATTTGGTGTAGTATGTATGCTTTTTATAATGAATGTTTTACTTTTTTCATGGCGATATACCATGCCATGCATTTACGTGGAATGTCTATTTATTATGTAACACAAATTATTGTACACATGGACGAGATTCTTTGAAGTGTACTGTGTAAGGTATCCAAGTTATGTTAATAAGTTTATATAGGCATCTCACACACAGTGTTGTACTTACTCGACGTATGCATTACAGATCCGAAGATGGGAACATAGTTTGCCTTAACCATTAATCTGAATAGATTTTCTCCTAAAGCGATCTTGGAATTTTGAAGTTTACTTCTATTTTCATATTATAAACAGACCTAACATCAATAATTCCTTTGAATAATATCCCTTCGAGGCACGCCACTAGCCCAAAAGAGTGATTGTGATCAAGTATGTACCAAGAAGAAAAGTGTAAACATATAACAAGAAATAGCGATACAAGACGAGTGAGGGAGCACAGAAGCTATGAATGGAGGCATAGAACACTGTCCAGGTTTCCTGGACAGTGGGTCTTGTGCTCTCGCGGCGCGAGTGCCGTCATTCTGTGGGGTAAGAATTCTCCAGTCCTCTTTACAAACGAAATAATTATCTCTCGAATACTGTTCCTTATGACACCTAATTCAGATGGAACTACTTACACTTAATTGCACTACTGAGTGAGAGACCTAATAGGACGAAACGTAAGTTAATATGGCGCAAAACTGAAAGGACATTGGAAGTGGCTGCTGATAAGAACTATCAGAAAAACGTGTAAAATCGAATCCAGAGAGAGAATGAATACTCTTGCTGGGTCCCGTTAACAGCCACGTGTCCAGCACGAAAATAAGAATGTATAATTTCTATTGTTCCTGTACTGAACTGAAAATTTCGTTAGTAAAACACGTGTTCCACCCAACTTAAGTTCAGGGACAGTGGCACTGCTCCGTCAGATGCTCTCTATACGCTCCGTTTAACAGCAAGTAACTTCCCTACTGCGATTTCTGTACGTATGAAGGAGATATTCGTACCATAAAAGCACCTTTTTAACAATTACAAAAATTAATATTCCAAAAATGACGAGTCATAACGACGGACTATAGTTACCTTAGGTACTTCGGTATTAACGTTAAGCAGTGAGATTACTTCGACTTTCACTCGTTTCAGGAACACTCGAAAATATAGTATGCAAATGAAAAGTATATCAGCTCAATAAATCATAATCTTAGTGACATACAGGATACTTTAGCGACCCTACCTATGGGTCTTATGCAAGTCATAAAACCTCGCTCGCTATCCACAAACTATTAGCCATAGAGAAAATCAACAGGACCTCTTTTAGAAAATTTAATGTATTTGAATTTTCTGCTAGAATACGTTTTCAGTAGAGGCTCCAGTTTTAGAGCTGTTCAAGACAAACATACAAAAGTGACTTTCATACGCGTTTTTCTTGAATAATTCCATATCTGTGTCTTAGAGCAAATCCGTTTCTCAGTATAAAATTTAAGTACTTTAAATTTCCAACAAAAATCTCCTATTCATTTTTCTGTTTGCACGTAGAGAGTGAAAGGATATGAAAATCTCGTGCGTGGTTTTTGAAGGTGTAGCAGGTTGCATAATACCTGTAGGTAGGGTAACTGAATGACTCTGTGTAACATGCTGTCCTTTCCCAGCCTCTTCATCTCGGTATATTTAAATTTGAGTGTAGACCTGAATTCTCGCTCCCATGATTTTTTCCATCACTATCGAACGAAAGTTCTTTTTGAGGATCAGAAGTCGTAGCTACATTACGTGTGACCAGTAATGATGCCACATATTCTCTCGACATCTTGGTTGTATACAAGAATGAGTTCTTGAGAACGAGACTGCGACGCCAATATGATCACTGAACTGAGGTGAGTAATTTCTTAAATCTGAGAATTTCACAATGTTGCTTGTAATCTTATCTTAGAAGATAGATTAAGGAAAGGCAAACCTAGAATTCTAGCATTTGTAGACTTAGAGAAAGCTTTTGACAATGTTTCATATTCTGAAGGTGGCAGGGGTCAAATACAGGGAGCGAAAGGCTATTTACGATCTGTACAGAAACCAGATGGCAGTTATAAGATTTGAGGGACACGAAAGGGAAGCAATGGTAAGGAAGGGAGTGAGACAGGGTTGCAGCCCCTCCCCGATGTTATTCAATCTGTATATTGAGGAAGCAGCGAAGGAAAAAAAAGAAAAATTCGGAGTAGGTATTAAAACTTTGAGGTTCACCGATGACATTGTAATTCTGTCAGAGACAGCAAAGGACTTGGAAGAGCAGTTCAACGAAATGGACAGTGTCTTGTAAGGAGGATATAAGATGAACATCAACAAAAGCAAAACGAGGATGACGGAATGTAGCCGAATTAAGTCGTGTGACGCTGAGGGAATTAGATTAGGAAATGAGACAATTAAATTAGTAAAGGAGCTTTGCTGTTTGGTGAGCAAAATAACTGATGATGGTCGAGGCAGAGAGGATATAAAATGTAGACTGGTAATGGCAAGGAAAGCGTTTCTGAAGAAGAGAAATTTGCTAACATCGAGCATAGATTTGAGAGTCAGGAAGTCGTTTCTGAAAGTATTTGTGTGGAGTGTAGCCGTGTATGGAAGTGAAACATGGACGATAAATAGTTTGGACAAGAAGAGAATAGAAGCTTTCGAAATGTGGTGCTACAGAAGAATGCTGAAGATTAGACGGGTAGATCACATAAGTAATGAGGAGGTACTGAATAGAATTAGGGATAAGAGAAATTTGTGGCACACCTTGACTAGAAGAAGAGATCGGTTGGTAGGACATGTTCTGAGGCATAAAGGGATCACCAATTTAGTATTGGAGGGCAGCGTGGAGGGTAAAAATCGTAGAGAGAGACCAAGATGTGAATACACTAAGCAGATTCAGAAGGATGTATGTTGCAGTAGGTATTGGGAGATGAGGAAGCTTGCACAGGATAGAGTAGCATGGAGAGCTGCATCAAACCAGTCTCAAGACAACAACGCTTGTAATACTGTTAACCTGTTCTACCTGATTTTAGATATTTTTCTTAAATAAATATGTCTTAATGTACAATGATGGATGATGTGAACTCCGATCTGTGCATTTTTTTGATGCCATAGAGATATCAGACAAGCACGAATCGTGGCGATGCTGCCTATTAGCTGTCCTGCGGCTGCGGCGTGAGAGTGAAGCGCGAAGAAGTGCGTGTACTGATGCAACCTGTGGCCTCACCGTTAGTATTTCATTAGCTGCCTCTTCGATTTTGAATGAGTGTGCGATGCGCGAAATATGCTCCAACGGGTGATTATCTAGTTTTACTGCCGTAGTGCGGACCTCCAGATCTGGTGCAACCTGGACCATCGCATCACGAATCAAGGAGTCAGAACCCTTACAGCCTTGATTGGTGTAAGTGAAATCGCATTTGCGGCCGATTTCGTGTAAATCAGTGGCAAAAGAGCTGTATGACTCTCCCGGTTTTTAATGGTACTGATGGAATTCGAGCCTGGTGGCAACCAAATAGTATCACTCGAACTGTTATTCAACATGTCGCAGATCTGCTGCAACGAGGGCACGACAGGGTCCGACAGGTGCCAAGTTTCAAAGAAGAAAGAACATTTTCGGTGAAGCCCAAGACAGAAACAACGCTGACTTCAAAGGCTGTTTCAGATGATGCAAGTATGCGTCTCTTTTCTGCTTAGTGTCAATGAAAGACGGGAACGACGGAGGACGTATGAAGCGTCAGCAGTGAGAGATGCTGAGGCCTGCCGCAGCTGGGCCCCGTGTGCTATGAGTTTTTACAAATGAAGCTGAAGATTTTTGTAACAAGTCTACTTGGAGTTGCTGCTGTTCCATTAACTGCTTTTTGCTCCAGTAAGCGAGCGAATTGCGCGTCAATGCAACTAAATAACTTCCTGTTTCCTCGTCGCTAAAGCTACATCCTGGATAACTATGTACATGGGGCATGTCGGTCTATACCAGTGGGTTAGTGGCAACCTCTTTGATTAGTAATCAAAGCGTCACTGCTTAAATTTAGAATAATAATCTCCATTGCTGTCCGAAGACTTCCAGCATATGAAGTCACCCTCATTCTGCCAACAGCCTTGTCAAAGAGGGTGGAGGAACGGATCGAGGTTCAGGATACTCTCTTGCTCATGGAATGAGAAACTGCCCCTACAGGCCGAAGAATCACCAATGATCAACGATATGAGGATGCAGAAGGCAATGGAAACCCGTCATTAAAGGCACATAATGTGTATCCACACGTCATGTGACCTGTGATTGAAAAACTGTCATCATGATCTCTCCATTGGCAAATGATTCCACACAAGTCCTCAATTCGGATCTCCAGGAGGTGACTTCCAAGGGGCGGCGAGGAGAACAAAAAGGCTCAATAACCAACGAAAGAATAACGTTCTACGAGTCGGGAAGTGGAAGTCATAATCTTGAATGTGGTAGGAAAGCTAGAAAATCTGAAAAGGATAACGTAAAGGTTGAATATAGATATAGTGGTTGTTAGTGAAATGAAATGGGAAGAAGAATAGGATTTCTGGTCAGATGAAGTAGGGTAATAAAGGTATAACCGGAGTAGGATTCGTTATGAACAGGAAGGTAGGGCAGAGAGTGTGCTACTACGAACAGTTCAGTGAGAGGGTGATTCTCATCAAAATCGACAGCAAAACAACACTGGCAACATTAGTTCAGGTATACATCCCAACGTCATAAGCTGAAGATGAAGAGAGTGTATGAGGTACTGAAAGGGAGATGAAAATCTAATAGTCATGGGGAGCTGCAACAGGACTGTAGGGGAAGGAGTAGAAGAATGGGTTACGGTAGACTATGAGCTTGGTACTGGGAATGAAAAAAGAAAACGACTAATTAAGTTCTGTAAAAAATTTCGAGTAGTAATAGGTGTTCAAGAATCACAAGAGGAGGAGATATGCTTGGAAAAGCCGGCTGACACGGGAAGATTTCATTTAGATTACATCATGGTCAGACAGAGATTCCGAAATCAGATACTTGACTGTAGGGTGTACCCAGGAGCTGATACAGATTCGGATCTCAATATAGTAGTGATGGAGAGTACGCTGAAGTTTAAGAGATTACTCAGTAAGAATCAGTACGCAAAGATGTGAGATACGGAAGTACTGAGGAATGAAGGGATACGCTTGAAGTTTTCTAAGGCTATAGGTACTACAATAAAGAACAGTGGCAACAAAACGACTTTTGATGTTAGTTTGTAGAATGTATGAGTCTGGTGTTACACCGTATGATTTTCGGAAAGATATCATCCACAGGATTCAAAAGAGCCCAAGAGCTGGCAAGTGCGAGAATTATCGAACAATAAGGTTAAATGCTTATGCATCTAAATTACTGAAAGAATAATATGCAGGAGAAAGGAAAAGGAAATTGAAGATGTGTTATATGAGAATCAGTTTGGCTTTATGAAAGGTAAAGGCATCAGAGAGGCAATACTGCCGTTGCGGTTGATAATGGAAGCAAGACTAAAGAAAAATCAAAACACGATCGTAGGATATGTCGACCTGGAAAAACCGTTCGGCAAAGTAAAATGGTGCAAAATGTTCGAAATTCTTGGAGAGTAAGGGTAAGCTGAGGGAGAAACTGCTAAAATATAAAATGCACAAGAGCGAAGATGGTACAAGAATAGTGGAAGACCAAGAACGAAGTGCCCAGATTAAAAAGGATATAAGACAGGGACGTGTTTTTCGCCCTTGCTATTCAGTCTGTAGATCGAAGAAGTAATGTTGGAAATAAAAGAAAAGATTAGGAGGGGAATTAAAATTCAAGGTGAAAGGACATCAATGATACGATTCGCTTATGACATTATTATCCTCATTGACAGTGAAGAAGAATTCATGCTGAATGAAATGAAAAGTCGAATGTGTACAGAATACGGATTGAGAGTAAATCGAAGAAAGATGAAGGTAGTGAGATGTAACAGAAATGAGAACAGTGAGAAAACATGAGGACTGATTGTCACGAGGTACACGAAATTCAGGAATTCTTCTACATGGGCACCAAATAACCAATGATAGATGGAGCAAAGAGGACATCAAAAGCAGACCAGCACTGGCAAAAAGAACATTCCTGGCCAAGAGAAGTCTACTAGTATCAAAAATTTGCCTTAATCTGACGAAGAACTTTCTGAGAGCGCATGTTTGGAGCACAGAATTGAGTGGTACTGGGACATGGACTCTGGGAAAACCGGAACAGAGGAGAATCGAAGCGTCTGAGATGTGGCGCTATAGAATAATACAGAAAATTATGTGGACTGATAAGGTAAGGAATGAGGAGTTTCTACAGAGGATGGGGGAGGAAAGGAATATGTGGGAAACACTGACAAAAAAAAGGGAGAAGATGATAGGACATCTGTTTAGACATCAGGGAATAATTTCCGAGATACTAGAGAGAGCTGTAGAGGGTAAAAACTGTAGAGGAAGGCAGAGATTGGGATAGATCCAGCAAATAATAGAGGACGTAGGTTGCAAGTGCTACTCTGAGATGAGGAGTTTGTCTCAGGAGTCGAAATAGTGAAGGACCGAATCAAACCAGTCAGAGACTCATGACTGAAAAAAAAAAAGAATCGCTTGATGCAGAAACGGAAGTAGCCATCATGATATGGGAAAAAAATTGTCACTGGTTGCAGAAACGGAAGTAGTCACCACTTGGAGGAGCCATCTTCGGAAGAGTGGGCGAATTTGACGCAGCTGCTGAAATAACGCACATCGGTATGTCCTCAACTGTGAGAGTTAGCCTTAACTGGTCAGTACTGCCACCTGATGCTAAGTTATATAAACACGCACATAGAACGCGTAAACTTTTACTTGACAGCTGTCGCCGCAAGAAGGAAGAGTGTGTTTTGTCTTTGTTTCTTCTAATAGTTAATATATAGTTTCTGAGAGGGAAGACATTTCTTGTTATTTTAAAATACAAGTTTTAGTCGTTGTGCCTATCTCTGGACATTGACACTCACGATTATATAAGTTTTAATCATGTTAAGCTAAGGGTGAGTGTGGAATTATAATTCCATGTAGGACATGCTTGTTGATGTAATTTGACGTACAGAGGCCACGTGTGTCGTTTTATCTCACTTCAATGTCAGACTAATGAAAGTAGTTAGCTAAATGAAATACGTCAATGTATATTTAATGAAAGTCAAAATAACATGGCGTATCATTTTTATAAGAATGAGTTCCCCCGTTCAGATGCCGATGATGTACAGCCGTGAAACAGAGAGAGCTTATTGGACGGCGGGTGAGTGCTGTTCATAATGGGACTTCTGTTAGACAGAGCGCTATCCTGCACAACATGTGAGAGGGAAACATCTGTGGGTATTACGTGGTGAATTCGGCTAAGATGGCGAGGAATGATACCGGTGTATTTCTTGTGCTATTTCGTGTCAGTGAATGCAGTCGGTGGGACAGTCCTGAAAACTATAGCTGTCTCTCCTGCCTGAAGAAGGGTTAGTCGTTTCACAGATATCCAAGAGACCAATTATTGAATATGCATATAATCGAGTCTTCTACTTCATTCTTCTCGCTGTTTTACAAGAAAACTGTTGTTATAGCTTTGTATCTGTTCCATAATTAATTTAACTGCTATTTTCGACACTTTCTTTTCGTAAACTATGTTGTTCAGTGTTTTGTTTAATAAGTATAATATTCAATACATGTATTTTTTATTATAAGATTGGTGAAATTAAGTACCTTATACCATTCCTCGAGCCAGTTTACCCGCTTACTGCGTTATTTTACCCTGTATTTTGGGTAAAGCGACGCAGTGCAATGATGTAAAACGTATAATTTTTTTCTACAGCGTGTAGCTGTCCGTTTATGGTTTTAGGATATGCTACAGTTAACACATGCCGCTAATGCTATACCAAAAATGGAGCCTGTAGATATTGTAGAATAAAGGCTAAAGACAAAATGCATTAGGTGCACTAAATTCCTCCACTTTCCTTAACCGAATCCAACTGTATGGAGAACGAAATGCGACAGGCGAAGTATGGACAAGACGATAGACCAGGACATGGGCAAACAACCTTACAACAACGAGACGCTGTACAAAGCAGTCTCCACAACGATGACAACAGCAGTACAGAGACAAATCCTAGACAGAACCAGAAAGAGTAATAGGGTGACACATAAATTTAGGGCTAGTACAGAGAAGATCGATCCGTAGGTATGAAGTGGGGCCTGTACGCCGTGCAGCTGCCTAAATACTAGCCATAGGGAATGCTATTGGCCGCGGCACTCACGTGGCAAGACGGTGGCGCGCTCACTGTGCGCTCTAACGGCTATCGAGGTCCATCTCTTCCGGTGGGTATTCAGCCTCTGCGCCGCCCGATACCATAGTTTTCACAAGAGATGAATTCGTGGTGTGTCCCATCGAGAGGCTGAGAAAAAGAGGCTACAATCCAGACCTATCTCTTCAGAAGATCATTTAAATTCATTTATTTCTGCTATCATGTTATTTTGCTCTCCCCGTATCAGATTTCATCAACTATTTATAATTTTTCATTTCTTAATCTAATCCCTCCGGCCTCATTTTAGTTGTCTACGTCCGATTACACTTATTTTACTTTTGTCAATGTACATCTTATCACCTTTTTTCAAGACGCTATTTCCTTCTCGATTTGCTTAGTCTATCAGTGGAACCACATTGCTTATAGGCTGTAGCCCTGTCTCAGACTCTTATCAACTACTGTTCTCCTTTTATGTCCACCGACTGTATAATGTATTAGATTCGTTTTTGAGCAAGTTGTAGACATCCTTTCACTCCATGTATTTTGTCGCAGCAACATTTCTCCGGAACCAAACTCATCTCCCTCAAGATCTTTTTTACCAGTTTTTCTGTATTTGTGTAAGTAATTCGTCTCATATTTTGAAACCATGATTAATGAAATTGCTGGTTCCATTATAATCACACCTTTCGGTAGATCCATTCTTTTTAATTGTAAATATAGCGTTCGTGTTGAAGCCTGAGGGTTTTACGCCTATGTCATACTACATCGTCTTTCACCTGAAAAAGTTCTTCAGTGGGTGTTGGCTGATTCTTCATGTCCTTACGATGTCCGTTTATTATGTCAGACTCTCTTCTGCATGTCTGTGATTTGAACACAAAACCCACAAATATGCATTTTGATTATTAACAAATACTATAATTACTGGATACATACCAATTTAAGATACTGTGTAGATAAGCTGAAAAAGCAGGGCAATAAATGCTCGTTTTGACTTCAGCTACTTGACTGCAAAAAGACTTATTTTTAAGATACAGACTCACTTGTTGAAGCCATTTAGCAAACTTTTTAATGCATGGGTCCAGGAAGACGTTGGTAAATACTAGTAAATGTCGTCGATTCCCCTCTTCTCCCTTGGCTTGATATATATAGCATAAACCGTATTATCGGTTCTACAAGGCCACTGTACTGTTGCCCAAAATTACATGGATAGACACCACCGAACGCATATCACTCATCCGCATATCACATCTAAGAGACCTTACCACACTTTATTGGAATGCAAGGATGATTATAGTTTAGAATTCCATCGTCAGTACTGACGATAAACAGAAACTCAGTAAACGAAGATCAAGCAAATCACTGTGGAGTTTTGAGAACAATCTGTGTGGTATTCACCACAAGCGACACTCATTACAAGATAGATCAAGGTGGCCGGATGGATGGTAACACTCCGCTGCACTTGAATTGCGATCCATTACTTTAATCGCCGCTCCACTTCATCATGGGTTACACAGTCTGTATGAGGATATTTAGTGCGATATGCATCCAGATTCATACAAACGAGCTACGAAATCCAGTCGACGGGGAGCTGTTACTGATTTGGGTACCGGTGGAGAGCAAGCTTGCTATTACGTGTTCTATGGGTAGCAATTACGTAGTTATTAGCGTCTCTGAAAACGGTTACGTAAATTATGAACTTTTCTTGGTTGGGATCACATTCATAACATATGTTCTGAACGAAAACACAGGCGCCGTTCCACCTCAAATTTTTATCCCTTATTTTGTTTTACTATCGCGAGTTCGGCTGAAGAAACATTTTGAAGTACAAGGAGAGAAACGTCAGATCAGACATGTTAAATGACATATCTTCATCGAAAAATTACAACGTATTACAACCAGTTGCGGATATATGTATATATCAGTCGTTTCATCATCATATATAAGTGCTTGCGCGTGCGTGCGTACGTGTGTGTGTGTGTGTGTGTGTGTGTGTGTGTGTGTGTAAGTATGCGTTGTAATATTTTGAGGCCGACACATCATTCAAAATGTTTTAAACTTACTGGCTTTTTTTCACTTGCTCTTAGAAAGGGCTCTACAGCTGAAATGGCGAGAACAAAATAAATAAATAATAAAAAAGCTTACAGTGAAATACCGCAATGATTTCCTTTAAAATGTTGCTATATTGTTATTACATATTTCATAGATACATGTCTGCAGTAGTGGTACAAAATTTGCGCGTCAAAATACCGTAGTATGCAGCTAGAGAAACCAGTTTATAAAGTGGGATATCATGCAGTAAATCCGTTTTTGTATTTGAAGGAAAAAAACCACGCCGATATATCAGCAGTGTACGTCAATAGCGCGCTGTTCACTGACACACATACTCCCCAAAGAGGATAGCGTAAAATAAGTAACTAGGTCTACCGAATCTGAAAAGTAATTCATGACACTTACGTAAATTGGGAAAGTAAAAAGGAAGAATCAGTGTTTGGCAACTTTAGTTTCTGCGCAATTGCTGGCAGCAGGTCCTTGATGATCAAATTTCTGTCTATTAACTAGAGAACGAATATAATTTAGTTTTGTTTTGTTTAGAGTGCAGCGCTAAACCAGCACAGCAAAGACAGCTTTCAGTATTGGTTACTGCCGTGCTTCGATACACCCAAACGTCGTTGCTACGCCTTTAGTTCCGCCGCAGCCGATTCTGGCGCCACCGGAGAGTTACTTTCACCTTTCACCGCTAGATGGTCGACGTTATTTGGTGCGAACAACCCTATTAATTGCCACCGTAATCAGGCGATATTGCAAACTGATCACGACGATTCCACAAAAAAAAAAAAAAAAAAAAAAAAAAAAAAAAAAAAAAAAAAAAAAAAAAATTCATGGAAATAAATCTAAGGCTACATCAGGTATACACAAACAGATAAAATGGCAAATCCTATGCACGAGTCAGTATGAGATGAGCGCCATTCTGCACAAACGTATGATGTTTGGGATCTCTTAAATATACTGAAAATCTTGAAACAAACAGACCGCAAAATCATTACATCACAAAACAACTTACGAAACAAAGTCCTTATCTCTGCACCATGCAATATATTTTATGTATTTACTAATATTAGTTTTAGTTGTTCTACGGTACCTATGACCCAATCTTCTCATAGCACAATGAAGATCATAGTTTATAAAGTCATCTACATTCTTACATCAAACATAATGTATTGCATATACCCAAAAAGTAGCTTAGACACATACTATCAACGATGTTTCGCTCGTGGTGAATAGTGCTGGAATTAAATAAAATTCAAAGAAATTGGCTATTAACAGAAATAAATTTCCTGTAGGAGTCTTTTCCGTGTTTTTGTGTGATTTTTGTTTTACGACATCTCGACCTTGAAACCATTCTCAACCAACCGCTCACATATCAGAAAAAGCACATTTAGAGTACAAAGCACAAAAAACATTGATTATAGTCACCAGAATAAAATCAGATTAAAGACAGAATAAAAACGGAACTTATAATATTTAACGTTAACTACATGTGGTTTGCATTATGGGCACTTCATAATTGACCTGAGACACATTATAGTAAAATAACTGTGTGGTTACAGTTAAAAATAACAAGCAGGCATTAGTCAAAGCGTCATACAATAAAATGATTTATCACATTATCGGGATTGAGAGCTGCAGCCACAATGTTCGGTTTATTACAAACGACAGCACACAGGGAAGTCACTTACCATTGCAAGTGAGCACTAAACTGTATGCAGCAACACACTGTGGTAAACGAGTCAAATATAAACCTGCATCGACTGATACATTACGTGTAGTCTACGTTATCTAAGACATTAATCTTTGTTAGCTAAGATATTAACATGGATGTTAGGGTGGGGGGATAGGAAGGATTGTTTTCTCTTTGTTCTGTGTACAGAAATCGTAATTGATACTTCAAATATAAGTTGTTCCAATAGCATTATTTGTGTGACAGCTATTAGACGCAGATTCCAAAATAAAACGATATAATGTACAGATTCCTACCTTTCTTCTCAAAAGGAGAGCCATTTGTAAACATAAAGCAAAATGCCTAATAATCTAGCTGCTCGTAACACTACTTTTGTTACTTTCAGTTCGATATTGTAGTGATAATATATATCGATCAAGTCCATTTTCTTGCTCCTGGACACTTCTTAGACACATCACACAACAGACCGCTCCTGGGAAAAAGCATCGAAACTGTGAAGGTGCAATACTTTATACTAGTATGCAAAAATAAAATCTCGAAAAAAATTCAAATGGCTCTGAGCACTATGGGACTCAACTGCTGAGGGTATTAGTCCCCTAGAACTTAGAACTAGTTAAACCTAACTAACCTAAGGACATCACAAACATCCATGCCCGAGGCAGGATTCGAACCTGCGACCGTAGCGGTCTTGCGGTTCCAGACTGCAGCGCCTTTAACCGCACGGCCACTTCGGCCGGCTAGAATCTCGAAAAGCTCATGAACGGTTCACAATAAGTCTTACATGATACTCTAATAAACATTCAGATGGACATGGGCTCCATATTTTTTAAAACAGCAATTTACAGGCGAGGACTACTCAGGAGGGCGTCGTTATCAGGAGAAAGAAAACCGGCGTTTACATATCGGAGCGTGGAATGTCAGATCTCTTAATCGGGCAGGTAGGCTAGAAAATTTAAAAAGGGAAATGAATAGGTTAAAGTTAGATATAGTGGGAATAAGTGAAGTTCTGTGGCAGGAGGAACAAGACTTCTGGTCAGGTGAATACAGGATTATAAGTAAAAAATCAAATATGGGTAATACAGGAGTAGGTTTAATAACGAATTAAAAAATAGGAGTGCGGGTAAGCTACTACGAACAGCATAGTGAACGCATTATTGTAGCCAAGATAGATACGAAACCCACGCCTACCACAGTAGTACAAGTTTATATGCCAAATAGCTCTGCAGATGACGAAGAGATTGATGAAATGTATGATGAGATAAAAGAAATTATTCAGACAGTGTAGGGAGTCGAAAATTTAAAAGTCATGGGTGACTGGAATTCGATAGTAGGAAAAGGAAGAGAAGGAATAGCAGTAGGTGAATATGAAATGGGGGTAAGGAATGAAAGAGGAAGCCGTCTGGTAGAATTTTACACAGCGCATAACTTATTTATAGCGAATACTTGGTACAAGAATCATGAAAGAAGGTTATATACATGGAAGAGGCCTAGAGGTACTGGAAGGTTTCAGATAGATTATATAATGGTGAGACAGAGATTTAGGGATCAGGTTTTAAACTGTAAGACATTTACAGGGGCAGAGGTAGACCCTGATCGCAGTCTGTTGGTTATGAACTGTGCACTAAAACTGAAGAAACTGCAAAAAGGTGGGACTTTAATGATATGGAACCTGGATAAACTGAAAGAACAAGAGGTTGTAGAGAAATTCAGGGAGAGTATTAGGGAACGATTGACAAGAACGGTGGAAAGAAATACAGTAGAAGAAGAATGGGTAGCTTTCAGAGATCAAATAGTGAAGTCAGCAGAGGATGAAGCAGATTAAAAAACGGGGGCTAGTAGAAATCCTTGGGTAACAGAAAAAAATACTGAATTTAATTGATGAAAGGAGAAAATATAGAAATGCATTAAGTGAAGCGGGCAAAAAGGAGTACAAACGTCTCAAAAAATGAGACCGTCAGGAAGTGTAAAATGGCTAAGCAGGGATGGCTAGAAGACAAATGTAAGGATGTAGAGGCATATATCACTAGGGGTAAGACAGATACTGCCTACAAGAAAATTTAAGAGACCTTTGGAGAAAAGAGAACCACTTGCATGAATATCAAGAGCTCATATGGAAACCCAGTTCTAAGCAAAGAAGGGAAAGCAGAAAGGTGGAAATAGTATATAGAGGGGCTATACAAGGGTGATGCCCTTAAGGACAATATTATAGAAATGTAAGAGGACGTAGATGAAGATGAAATGGAAGATATGATACTGCGTGAAGAATTTGACAAAGCACTGAAAGTCCTAAGTCGAAACAAGGCCCCGGGAGTAGACAACATTCCATTAGAACTGTTGATAGCCTTGGGAGAGTCAGCCCTGACAAAACTCTACCATCTGGTGGGCAAGATGTATGAAACGGGCGAAATACCCTGAGACTTCAAGAAGAATGGATACAGCACATTCGCCGGGAAAGCCTCGGATCACGTAAGAATTGAATAATTTCAATCCCAAAGAAAGCAGGTGTTGACAGATGTGAAAATTACCGAACTATCAGTTTAGTAAGCCACGGCTAGAATATATTAACATGAATTCTTTACAGATGAATGGAAAAACTGATAGAAGCCGACCTCTGGGAAGATCAGTTTGGATTCAGTAGAAATGTTGGAATACGTGAGGGAATACTGACCCTTCGACTTATTTTAGAAGATAGATTAAGGAAAGGCAAACCTACGTTTCTAGCATTTGTAGACTTAGAGAAAGCTTTTGAGGATGTTGACTGGAATACTCTCTTTCAATTTCTGGAGGTGGCAGGGGTCAAATACAGGGAGCGAAAGGCTATTTACAATTTGTACACAATCCAGATGGCAGTTACAAGCGTCGAGGGTCATGAATGGGAAGCAGTGGTTGGGAAGGGAGTGAGACAGGGTTGTAGCCTCTCCCCGATGTTATTTAATCTGCATATTGAGCAAGCAGTAAAGGAAACAAAAGAAAAATTAGGAGTAGGAATTAAAATCCATGTAGAAGAAATAAAAACTATGAGGTTTGCCGATGACATTGCAATTCTGTCAGAGACAGGAAAGGACCTGGAAGTGCAGTTGAACGGAATGGACTGTGTCTTGCAAGGAGGATATAAGAAGAACATAAACAAAAGCAAAACGAGGATAATGGAATGTAGTCTAATCAAATCGGGTGATGCTGAGGGAATTAGATTAGGAAGTGAGACGCCTAAAGTAGTAAAGGAGTTTTGCTACTTGG
Organism: Schistocerca serialis cubense; assembly: GCF_023864345.2. Classification (NCBI taxonomy): domain Eukaryota; kingdom Metazoa; phylum Arthropoda; class Insecta; order Orthoptera; family Acrididae; genus Schistocerca; species Schistocerca serialis. The sequence continues at coordinate 469,158,244 of NC_064639.1, forward strand.
GGAGCAAAATAACTGATGATGGTCGAAGTAGAGAGGATATATAATGTAGACTGGCAATGGCAAGGAAACCGTTTCTGAAGAAGAGAAATTTCTTAACGTCGAGTATATATTTAAATGTCAGGAAGTCGTTTCTGGGAGTATTTGTATGGAGTGTAGCCGTGTACGGAAGTGAAACATGGAAGATAAATAGTTTAGACATGAAGAGAATAGAAGCTTTCGAAATGTGGTGCTACAGAAGAGTGCTGAAGATTAGATGAGTAGATCACATAACTAATGAGGAGGTATTGAATAGAATTGGGGAGAAGAGGAGTTTGTGGCACAACTTGACTAGAAGAAGGGATCGTTTGGTAGGACATGTTCTGAGGCATCAATGGATAACCAATTTAGTATTGGCGGGCAGCGTGCTGCGTAAAAATTGTAGAGGGAGATTTGGGTTGTTCCGGGGGAAGAGACCAAACTGCGAGGTCGTCGGTCTCATCGGATTAGGGATGAACGGGGAAGGAAGTCGGCCGTGCCCTTTCAAAGGAACCATCCCGGTATTTGCCTGGACTGATTTACGGAAATCATGGAAAACCTAAATCAGGATGGCCGGACGCGGAAGTGAACCGTCGTCCTCCCGAATGCGAGTCCAGTGTGCTAACCATTGCGCCACCTCGCTCGGTCCGTAGAGGAAGGCCAAGAGATGAATATACTAAGCAGATTCAGAAGGATCTAGGTTGCAGTAGGTACTGGGAGATGAAGAATCTTGCACAGGAGAGAGTAACATGGAGATCTGCATCAAACCAACATATATTCTTCACGCATAATTTTAAATAAAACGTGTGTACACAGCTATATGTTGTTTTGTTTTCTTCCTCACAATCAATTTTAAAAGAGCAGTAGCAGTAAACGGAGATTGTCCGGATACAAGTATAAAAATTACAAAGATAAAAATATAAAATATTGTTCCACCACGTCCAGCCCAATCGTCGCATTCCTACACATACACGCGACAACTTTACGATGATAGCTGATTTCACGCCATATTACTGGGTTATAAACTGTGCGTTCATGTCCTTTTGAAACTGAGACGCTAGATAATTTGGATTCATGAAACCATAAATAACACCGCACACACTCTACACCGGCATACGACTCGATAATGACTACTAGAATAACTCATTCGTGCACGTCACGCAGCGGGAACGTCGAGAATTAACAGTGTTAAGTGGCAATAAAACTGGAGGCTGCACTGCATGCTGTGCTGTATCAAACATATCTGTTTCATTGAAACCGGGTTTTAAAGTATGTTGGAAGGCCTGAGAGTGGCTTCACTGCCGAAATGTCTTAGTATGCAAAATAAAATAGAAATAAAAGACTATCTTCTTTTTGTCTTCTGCTTTTTTTCTGCTCCCGATATTCCTACAGGGTCGACATTGTAATATGGGCTGAGAAAATGTGAGAAAGACATTTGGTGTTGGGATGCCCTTCCAGACGCCAACATTTACCATGGGACGGAATCTGTGTACCCCATCTGACTACGTCTGGAATACAGATACGATCGTGAACGTTTTCTAAGTATTTTCGTAGCTTGTGTCTGATGCGGCACCTGGCTACCACCGTTGTATTTACTTAGTTGGGTGTGGAAAACCATTTAATAAGCGCATTCATGCTGGCCAGCTCACCAGCATTCGCCGTTAATCATATTTCGATCCAGGTTCCGGGTCGGCATGCCACCCGTATCCTGGAAGAGGTGCTTTAATGCCCTCGGCTGTCCGGGGTTGCGTGAGCGGGGTCGGGAGGCGAAAATCCAAAACAGCCAATGCAAGAAACATGTGTTGACGCCGTTGCAAGTAAGTTAAGTATTACTTTACATCTCACGGAAAATTATTGTGTAAATAAAGAAACCTAGACAATAAAAGAGTTAAAATAATAGTAGCTATGTTGTTCCCATCTATCTTGTATTCACTCTGTGCTACGTTTGATACCGTTTGCAATTAAATACAATCCAACGTCAGTTTTGTAGCCGTAATAGCATCATGGTCTCAAGATTGCTACATTAATTATTAATACACTGAAGAGCCAAAGAAACCGGTACACCTGCCTAATACTATGCAGGGCCCCCGCGAGCAAGCAGGAGTGCCACAAACGACGTGGCACGGAATCGACTAATGTCTGGAGTAGTGCTGGAGAGAACTGACACCATTAATCCTGCAGGCCTGGCCATAAATCCGTAAGCGTACGAGGGGGTGGAGATCTCTTCTGAACAGTGACCCTTCGGCTGCGAAAGCCCGTATCGGTGATGTTTCGTTGAATGGTTTGCACGCTGACACTTGTTGATCGTCCAGCACTGAAATCTGCAGCAGTTTGCGGAAGGGTTGCACTTTGTCACGTTGAACGATTCGCTTCAGTCTTCATTGGTCCTGTTCTTGCAAGATCTTTGTCCTTCCGCAGTGATGTCAGAGATTTTATATTTTACAGGATTCCTGATATTCATAGGACACTCGTGAAATGGTACAAGGGAAAATCCCCACTTCATCGCTACCTCGAAGATGCTGTGCCCCGTCGCTCGTGCGTCGACTATAACACGATGTCCAAATTCACTTAAATGCCTTTTGTAGCAGCAGTAACTGATGTGACAATTGTGCTAGACACTTGTTGTCTTATATAAGCATTGCCGTCCGCAGCGCAATATTTGCCTGTTTACGTATCTCAGTATCTGAATACGCATGCCTATACCAATTCTTTTGGCGCTTCAATGTATATTACTAGACGTTTGGATTAGATGTCACATGCACGTACATTTTTAGAGCTATATAAACCACAAGTATATACATGTTACGGAACACATCTGACAACGTTTTGAACACCACTAACACTAACGCTGTTTACAAAGGATGGCAAAAAAAGTGAAGCATTCAGATAACATTTTCGGATGTCAATGTAACTTCGAACATGTACGCTGCATCGACTGGTATGCAAATGAAGAGAGCTACAATTCTCTGTGAAAGGTAGCACAGTTACCAGATTGCATCAGTTTTGTTTGTGTTTAGGATTGTCATCAGGCTTGCTACTGCATGCAAGAAGAGTGAGAGACGTCAGATGTTGAGTGATCATTGAGAAAGACACACAAATGTCGCGTACTCGTGCATGACGACGTTAAAAATCGTTCATATGACTCTAAGCATTATGGGATTTAACATCTGAATTCATCAGTCCCCTAGACTTAGAACTACTTAACCCTAACTAACCTAAGGACATCACCCACATCCATGCCCGAGGCAGGATTCGAACCTGCGACTGTAGTGATCGCGCGGTTCTAGACTGTAGCGCCTAGAATCGCTTGGCCACTCTGGCCGGCATGCTAGAGTTTGGAAGGGTTCTTATTTCCGATATTAATTTGACCGGGTGGTTGAATCGTGCAATACCCAGGTTTAAGGGGCACTCGGATGTGACTGTGGCCCAGCGTTGAACTGAAAGAAAATGTGAGGGCAGGCAGACTCGTCCGTTTCCTCTTCCCGTTCTGGGCGATTCGATTTTTTTTTTGTCAGGCAATCTAAATGAAATTAAGGTACATTTTACTATCAGTTATCAGTACAGTGTAACATGCACTTGTTATCCTAATGTGTGATTTATGCAAGGCAACAAGTTTTTTTACAGTATGGTCCCATTATCAATATCTTACAACTAATTTACCATTAGGTATAAATGAAATAATAATAATAGTAAGAATTTGATGATGGCATTATTCCATCCCGAAAGATGCAAAATAAATCACAATTTCGGCAACTCTTTCCGATGTAGGGATGGAGTTGTTCTGTGGCTTCACAACAGATTGTGTTGAAATATTTTTGAGAATTCTACATATTTCTGAACAATAGGTGGAGATACTGACGAAGAAACAATCTGAGAACGTGCATTTGAATCACAGTACCGTGTGGTAATGAAGCATGGGCTGAGGTAACAGTGGAAAAGAAAAGAATCAAATCGAAGTGTTTAAGATGTAGTGCAGTAGAAGGATGTTGAAAATTAAGTGAACTGATAAAATAATGACTAAGAAGAATCAACGAAGAAACGAGCATATTGAAAACAATTAGAAGAAGGAAGGAGAGGATGGCAGACATATATTTAGTATCAATAACTTCCGTGGTATTAGGAGCTGTGGAGGATAGAAACTATAGGGTAAGGCAGAAACTGGAATACACCGAACAAGTAACTGTGGAGATAGGGTCCAAGTGCTACACTGAGAGGAGGAGGAGGATATTACTGTTTAACGTCCCGTCGACAACGAGGTCATTAGCGACGGAGCACAAGCTCGGATTAGGGAAGTACGGAGAAGGAAATAGGCCGTGCCCTTTCGAAGGCACTGTCGCGGCATTTGCCTGAAGCGATTTAGGGAAATCAAGGAAAACCTAAATCAGGATGGCTAGATGGGGGTTTGGACCGTCGTGCTTCCGAATGCGAGTCCAGTGTGCTAAACACTGCACCACCTCGCACGGTTCTACAGCGAGACGAAGAGGTTGGCATATGAGAGGAATTGGTGACGGGCGCATTTAACCGGGAAAAATTCTCCTGACAAAGAACGGGCTTAAATTACTTTTAAAACATTTCTGGCGAACTGTTTGCAGTTTGTATTGATGGTGTTGGAGGCTCCTAGAGGCAATTCGCTGGAGAAGCTGCCCAGGGACTGGGTGTTTGCGTTGTCATCATTTCAGTATCACCATCATCATCATCTGTGGCAGTGGCTAGCGTGGACTGTGAAAAGAATGGACTGTGTAATAATTGGGACTTTGTACGGGCGCCGATGTCCGCCCAGTTGAGTGCCCCACAAACCAAACCATCATCATCATCATCGCTGAAGACGCTACCGTCTATTAGAAGTGTACAATGCTGGAAGACTGTAGCGATTAGTGGGATGACTGAGCTGGAGAGAATCAAAGATTATTGAAGGGACTGGCAATTGACCAAGAACTGAAGTAACTATAACATTTTGCCCGTAAACGGTCGGAAAGCTACACTACTGTTCGATTACGCCAGTGGTTGCCAACCTGGGGTGATTGCCAGTTGATGGGTAACATGAAACTTTCTGAGGAGAAATAACAAACGAAGTTCAATTATGTTTCGGCCACGAAACTTATTCTTAGAAGACCGCTACTTTCAAAACTAGTATCTAACGGTAGTGCTGATTACCTACTTTATCAACACTTTAATTTTTTCAAGGAGAAGCGTAAAGCGTACACTATACGATGGAGGCTGAATATTGCGAAATGGACGTACCATTATATTCCTCAAGTAGTCCAATCGCTACACACGTATTTTGTACTATGCATCTATGACATTAAATGCTTAGATATATAATGGAAATGAATTTTCGAATTGTAGTTAGTTCTAGCAGTAGACGAGAAATTGCTTCATTATTTACTTGGAAGCGATAGAGCAAAACATCTCTTCATTATTTAGTTCAGAAAAACACAATACAGCAATAACTATGTAGTGGCTACTACTCTGTTGTGGGGCCTACACGGTGTTATTACTACTATTAGTGGCAGCGGTCAGTGACAAAGCGCTGGTATCCTGGAGTCTTCCAATTTTAGTGATATCAGAAGTAAGGAGTCAAACGATTATGGCACGTGCGCAGCATATCGTACAGTGCCCTTTTGAGTAAAAGTGTAACTATAAAGAATCAATACATTCAGAATCATGACATATCAACACTCATATCTTAAGTCTCTGTCGGTCCATTATGGCTGGGGGGCATCGGCTGGTACGTATTTCTTGATTCAAAAAACTTTACCAACAGCCGTATATTTTGGTTTACTTTATTTTATATCTCAAATGCTACTAGTTTCGGCAACACAATATTGCCATCTTCAAGTCCCTGCATAATAAAGGAGTATACATGTAGTGATATAAGGGTGTACAGTTTACGTTTACAATTTACAGGTATTCATAATGAGTTACAAAATAACTTGTAATATGAGAGATCGGTTTGTCTGTTAATAGGGTGCAGTGAGGTCCTCATATGTGTTGTGAATACCTAGGTAGTGGTCACTGTTATTGCTGCCATCATTTCTTTGACGGAACATGTTCACCGATACGGGGTTTTCAAGGATTTTCACCGTGATAAAGACGGATCGCTTAGTGAGACATTAAGTTTGGTAGCGACTCACTGTATTCAAGTGAGACAATTTCTGTTATAACTTTAGTACCGTTTCGGCTAGAATAACCCCTACTGATATTGGCACGTCAGGGTTTAGTCGTACGTAATTATTGGGGATTATTGTAATAAATTCATATTGTTATTTTGAGTACTTTTCTTTGGATGATAGATGAAAGTTTTCTTAACAATATTTGTGTACCTCTACATTATGTAAGCCCTTACATGTTGCACCATTGTTTCCGACGTTATACAGTTCTTTTCCTGTGCGTTTTGTCATCTAAGATTCTTAGCATGAATGTAATTTTTCAACCTTGTTATTAAGCAATGATTGTACCTGAAGCTTGCTATCTAACTGTCTTATAACCTCGTAGATCTTGCTTTCTGCAGCTCCTTGTATCCATTTTATAGCAGTCTGCTCCTATGATGGACAGCATTTAATAGTGATCATGTTTTGAGGTTATTGGTATCTTTTACGCTAGTTTTATACTTAGGAAAATGAAGTATTTGGTGTTCCCTTAGCCTTTTAGACCCAAACTGACAGTCCCCAATTCACTCGTGGGAATTCGATATGTCTTTACCACACCTGACGAGTATAATAGGACCCGGTTAGTTTATGAGCTTGTAGCGTGCTTCGTACTCCTCCATACAGTTTAGAGAGATTGCATTGATGTTTTTACTATTGATGCGTTTTGGTATTCATAGGGATAGAAGATGGTACTCCTTTTGGTATTCATAGAGATAGAAGATGCTACTCCTTTTTTGGACTTCAAATTCGAAAATATAGTGGTCTTCACGTACTCATTTACCTTTTATTCTTTTCCGTATCCACTTACCGTATCACTACACAACTTGTTAGTCTTAGTATTTAGATTGTTTGGCATCTACAGATACATCGTGTTAAGAGTTCTTTATACTCCCAATTTGGATGAAGTAGTCGGCTGTGAACTTCATGGACTCGCCCTGCTTAAGTAGAATTTGAATTTCTTGTTTTTAGTTTGCTGTGGCAATGCTAACCTGTCCAGGGATATCAATGAAACCAATTATATCTTTTATTGCTAGTTACTGTATAACTTAGGCCACCAGTTAGTTGTCAATATTCGTAGTGTTCACTATGCATGCTATTTTCTCTTAATATGTCGATTGCTATTGGGTTTTGTGTCAAGTTTATTTTCGACACTGTGAGAACTATTTGTCTAACCACCCATGATATTGCCTAGGCTGTACATATGCAAACTATTGTAATTCTTACCTTATTATGTGAAATTTTACTTTAAATAAACGTTTGGGACTCACACACACTAGGCGAGCCCTCATCTAAAATAATTTTATAGAATTTCATCATTTAAAAAAAATGAAGCGCTTTGTTTGTACGGGCTCTTGTCTGTACGCTGTCTAGTTCTGATCTTTTTAACGATTTTACATGCTGCCTAGTATATCTGTCATGTAGAATAGTTTTACGAATAACAAATGTGTAAAGAAGTTTTAATCTATTGTGCTAGACATACAGAGAGATTTGGATTAACGCTATTGACATATATATACATATGTTTTAGTATATTTGTTCTGGATGTACACATAGACTTGATTTAACGATAATATTTCCATTATTTTTAAGTTTAAGCGCCATTATGAATACCTGTCAATTGTAAACGTGAACTGTACACCTTTATATCATTATATGTATACTCCTTTATTATGCAGGAGCTGAAGATGGCAATATTGAGTTGCCGAAACTGGTAGCATTTGTGTAATAAAATAAATGAAGACATACGGCTGTTGGTAAAGCTTTTGAATCAGAAACTAATGTCTTAAAGTCGTTATCATGAAGCCGTTAGCATTGTATTCAGGTGCGATACCTCTTAACTGTAAGTTCTGCAATCACGACGCCGAAAATGGCTAATGTCAAGTAGGCCGTCTTCCCCCGATACTACACTCGGCAGAAAGGAAAATTTGCTCGTACTGCTTTCCAGTAATATGTTCAGTTGGAGTCAGGTTAAGCATTTAAAATTTCTGTCTTGTCGTGCCTGGGCAAACGGAAATATGTAGTGTTATTCCTCAGTTCTACAAATTGGTCTCCAGATAGTGATTTAAAAAACGAGTGGAACTCATTCAACATCTAAGGAGAGTGATACCTGGAAAATATTAAGAAAATTACTGTCGATTTTAACATCTGTGTAATACAACTGAAACACCAAAATTAATACAGTCTGTGCAAGTAAGACACGCTACTTTGTCTCTCCTGTCTCATCACTTATTCTGGTTCTCAGTGTGTGAGTACTGAAACATTCAAACACAAAAAATATTTGAACGGTGAAAGACAACAATGTTGCCAATATTGAGCTTCACCAGTGCTAAACTTACGTCATTTACGAAAATACAACTGCCGACATTGCTACGAGGTTAAGGAGATCAGATGATGTGAAGGAGTGCTGTACATGAAGGTTTAAAGCCCTGAGAAACAAATAATCAAAATACCTAATATTCAGCAAGCCAAAACACATTTCATACAACAGTCATCACTACAAAACCATAGATGAACGTCAGACGTTATCGATAGTGAATAATTAACCTACATAGGGTGAAGTAGTAGAGCTAGCTGTCTCCTTCTATTGTTTGGCCAAAGAGAGAGTAGATTTCTAAGCAGAATTTGAGTGAAAGTCTGCGCGCCTCTCTCTTTAAGTTTCCTTGAAAATTTAACCTTTGTCACTTTTCTCCTAATGTATCATTGCCTTGGCCATCCTGTGCAATCTTAGATGGGACAGTTCTTCAACCTCGTCTATCGTTGTCATTCTCAGTTTTTATATAAAGCTGGTCGTTGCTCTCCTAACTACTACTTTCGTAATTTTCGTCTCAGCTTTATCATTAACCTGAGATCGTACACATATATGTACTGAAGTAACTGTACCCATAATTTACTAAAATAAATTTTTAATAACGTTACTACATTCGGGAAACATTACATTGATGACTGCCAGGCCCTTAAATGTGATTTGCAGAGTCTCCATGTAGATGTAGATTTAGATTTGAAAACAATACTCTGATTTTTTAGATAAAACTTAGACTTTTATTGTAAAAATAATGCCCCAACAGCCGTTCCTTTATAGGCTTTTTATTTAAGCTACCAGTTTCGACTCCGTAATGGAGCCATAGTCAGGCTCTGAAGCATGGCTGACAAAAATCATCCAGTCGTATATGTTCTGGGTGTCCGTAACATGATTTTAAGACGGTGTAGAAAGGGAACCACTGTTCAGAATAACCTCGGATTTGAACGGCATATTACTCATGCAGGGGAAACGTCATGGAACAAAAAAACTTAAAGTAAATTTTACCAATACATGGCGCTGTAAGCGTCTTTCCAAAAATTTGGTCGGCTACAAATGAAAGATGAAGACATCAAAATAGAAATGATTGTAGGAAGGACAGACACAGCATGCAGGAAAGTCAAAACAACCTTCGGTTCATTAAGAGTGACAACATAAAGAGTGCAAGGGGAGTTCCACTGTTAAATGAATAGGAGAGAGCGGGCAGGTGGAAACAATACATTGGAAACCTCTATGAGGGGGAAAATTTGTCTGATGTGATAGAAGAAGCAACAGGAGTAGATTTAGAAGAGATAGGGAATTCAGGATTAGAATAAGAATTAAAAAGAGCTTTGGAGGACTTATGATCAAATAACGTAGAAGGGATAGATAAAATTTCATTAGAATATCTAAAATCGTTGAGGGAATTGGAAACAGACTATTCACGATGGTGTGTAGAATGTGTGAGTCTGGCGATACACCATCTGACCGTCGGAAAAGCATCATCCACACAATTCCGAAGACGGCTAGAGCTGACAAGTGGGAGAATTACCGCACAGTCAGCTTAACCGCTCATGCATCGAAGCTGCTTACAAGAATAATATACAGAAGAATGGAAAAGAAAATTGAAGATGCACTACATGACGATCAGTTTGGTTTTAAGAAAGGTAAAGACACGAGAGAGACAATTCTGACGTTGCGGTTAATAATGGTAGGAAGACTAAAGAAAAATCAAGACACGTTCATAGGACTTGTCGACCTGGAAAAAGCGCTCGACAGTGTAAAATGGTGCAACATGTTCGAAATTCTGAGAAAGGTAGGGGTAAGATACAGGGAGAGATGTATCATATTCAATATGTATAACAGCCAAGAGGGCATAATAAGAGTGGACGACCAAGAACGAAGTGCTCGTATTAAGAAGGGTGTAAGACAAGGATGTAGCCATTCGCCCCTGCTGTTCAGTCTGTACATCGAGAATGCAATGATGAAAATAAAAGAGAAGTTCAGGAGTGGAATTAAAATACAGGGTGAAAGGATATCAATGATACGATTCGCTGATATCATTGCTATCCCGAGTGAAATTGAAAAAGAATTACATGATCTGCTGAAACTTTACATTAGGATTGACAGACACGAGGTAGAACAAGTTAAGGAATTCTGCTACCTAGGCAGTAAAATAACCAATGACGGACCTCTGTCCGTACATCAACAGCAGACTAGCAATGGTAAAAAGGCATTCCTGGCCAAGGGAAGTCTACTAATATCAAATATCAGCCTTAATTTTAGGAAGAAATTTTTGAGAATGTTCGTCTGGAGTACAGCATTGTATGACAGTGAAACATGGAATGTGGGAAAACCGGAACAGACTCGAAGTATTTGAGATGTGATGATACAAACGAATGTTGAAAATTTCGTGGACTGATAAGGTAAGGAATGAGGAGGTTCTACGCAGAATCGGAGAGGAAAGGAATATGTGGAAAACACTGATAAGGGAACGAGGAGGTGCTGCGCAGAAGCGGGTACGAAAAGAGTATAAGGGAAACACTGACAAGGAGAAGGGACAGGATGACAGGATATCTGTTAAGACACGAGGGAATGACTTCCATGGTACAAGAGGGAACTGTAGAGAGAAAAAGCTGTAGAGGAAGACAGAGATTGTAATACATCCAGCAAATAATCGAGGAAGTAGGGGAAGTAGGTTGCAAGTGCTGCTGTGAGATGAAGAGGTTAGCACAGGAGAGGAATTCGTGGGGGGGGGGCATCAAACCAGTCAAAGGACTGATGAGGAAAAAGAAAACAGTATCTTTGGCTCTTCAGCTTGTTCTTGTGTTCGGTACTGACAACTGTAAACTGTGTAATGTGAAAGCATGTAGCTAAGGGAGAAAGATTAATTTACTGCTGAATTTTAATATAAAAGCATAAGGAAAGTACCATAGCAGTTCGTCGATCATGAAAAGAAGTACAGACAGTTAGTAAATGGAAACAATTACAGTTTTTGCATAACTCAACTGCTGTTTTATCTCAATCGAAAGGACAGTCGCGAGAGTTGAGCGCTACCTCGGAAGACGGAAGGAAGGTAAAGGAAGTAAAGGATAAAGCCTGTAATTACTCTCGCCTCCTCGGGGTTCAACCACATAATTTTCTGCAAAAGCCTTTCTCCATTGAGAATATTACTCACATGGAATGCCGATGCTGATCGTTGTAGTTTACCTCAGACTTATAGAGGAAGGACTGACCTAGTTAAAAACAGGACTGTCATAATTTTGAAAAGTATAAGCGTAATGCGAACTGTCAATCACGTTGTGTTGTATGGTTAATTAAATGTTGGTCTTCGTTTCTGACGGACTGCAAGTTCACTGGAACACAATAAAAAAAACCGGTATGATAAGTTAGCGTTTCGTCCCACGTTCCACGACGGAAATTTTGTGTCTTCTTTCACGTAATAGCTGCAAATGAAAAGTTGATAACTAGAAACATTAAAATACAAGGATATACTCTGGCTTTAAAATAAATAGATTAGATAAACATTAAATGAATCCGGTTTATTCATGTTTAATGGGATAATAATCTATAGATGCTTGCTTGATGGTAAAATGATCAAGAAAGATAATGCGAAACGAAAAGACTTCTCCTCGCTGTTCGCAGAAAAAAGTGAAGGCTGCACCTTCCTTTGTTTGTAAGCCAACTTATTACAATAAATGAAATGTCACTATCTGACCCTTAGGCCTCCTTTCTCACGACATACATTTTAAAATTTACTTATAGGAGATAGAAAAAAGGAAAATTGGATATGAGTCTGATACAGCATTCATCCAAAGCGTCTAAGCTAACTATAGTGATATAGTAAATTGCAATGTTTTTAAGATCATCGTATGTCGCCAATTCTTCAAGCCGTTATTGCCTGTAGATGAATCAGCATGATACAATTGCATCTTCTTTCAAACAGCTTATTGCCCTCACGAGGGTGAGTAGACCCCGTTCCAAACATATCTACCTCAGAAAAAAAGTTTGAGGAGGTAAGCGGGTCCTCTCGCTCCGAAAGCCGAGGCGCTAACCATTTTCTCTCCCCACCCCAAACCACCCACCCAGCTCCCTCCCGTACTTCCGGCTATAGGGACACTCTTTAATCTAATAATTTTATACAATGCTAAATTATTAAAGTAGTAGGGGGTCTTTCTCAGGGCACAGACTAATTTTGCATATATAATTGTCTTGTAGACGAAATGGATAAAGGGAGGGAAGAGATCGAAAAAATTTATGAACATGGTACCGGTACAGCTGCAGTATGGAGTATCGGACAGTACGCGTTATGAAGATACACAGGAAACGATATGAAACCATTTGGGACTAAAACATCATGAATGAAACGCTATCGAACCCCTTTGAAGGATCAATGTGTGGCAGATAATGCGAAGCACTTCTCTAAGCAACGAAATTTTTGCGAGACGACTATAAGAAGAAACTAAGAAACATAATTCTGTGTACCGAGTCATACAGACCGTCAGTTTTGTACTCCTTCATTCCGCTGTTGGACCTACTCTGCATGTGCACGAAGTATTATTAGTGTCTATGACAGATGGAAATTGTGTAGCCGAGGAAATCTCTGGCAAGTTCCGTCTACTGTAGCAGAGTCAAGAGTTCATTTACCTGTTACATGGCCTGACTGCGGTTCCTGATAACCACTCCACAACGACAACAAAGTTTGAGACCTGAGGAAGTAATAACTGGAGAAGATAGAGAAGGAGATGGAAGAAAGGGCCAGGGCTGCCCGTGGCTGTTAATTTCTGCTATAGAGGGACCGTTCTTTGTCCGACAGCAGCGCCACCCGAAGGAGCGTTTCAAAGTAAATGAACTGCCCTCGAAGAAAGAGTTCCCGTCCCCAGAGGCTATTGTGTTTCGAAGGTAACGGCGCAGGGAAGTTTCTGTGACTTTCTTGTTCCGCTGGAGTGGGCGGGTTACGCTTTAAGCCGCTCAGCGGCAAAGGAAGAACGCCGGCGGTCCGCAAAGCTTTTCCCAATGGTAGACGGAGAGCGTATTTTTCACTCTGCGTTAAACCTGCTCCCAACTGATCCCCAGTCATGCTTTCGTCAAAACAAATTTTATCAAGATCTGAGTTTAATGATATCACTTTTTCAGAATGAAGTTAAACTGCATTTTCTAGTAATAAAGTAGCATAAAGACACTATTTCACAACATAAAAGACGTAAAATTAGAATATTATTTTATCCTGATTTGATATTGTGAACACGGCCATTAATGATAGCTGGTGAATGAGACAGCCAGCTGCAAATACTTCTTAAAATGTTTTATTTCAGTTCCACAACCGGTTTTAGACTACCATGTCTATCTTTAGATGGCAAACGTTTTCAGTTACATAGATGTTTTGAACAACAGCTTGTGCTGCATAAAAATATTTGAATATTTAGTGCCACTTTATAAGATATTTCATTAATAAAACATGATAAAGTGCTTGAATTTATTCAGATCTAATGTGAAATAATTGTATACACTTACATAAGAAGTGGTCCATATGGTGTTTTATAGGTCGACGTGTACATGGCGATTCAGCTGCCCCTATCTATGTGGTTTATGCAATCCACAACACCTTCAAGTACATGCACACGATTTTCACATTCTTTCCCACGCTGTGTGCGGACCATTAGTCGTAAAAAAATGAACAGAACTGATTTGTAGGAAGTTAAATGTAGCAAATTTTGTAACTGGGATAAGTTTTCGCTAAAGGCCATAGTTTTCGAATTATTTGATGAAAACGCACAGAAGTGAACTTGAAACGCATTTTTTTAACAACTCGAAACCTATGGCCTCCAGCTGAAGTGTATCCCAGAACAAAATTTTACTACATCAGGTTCCCTACAAAAATACCGTATTCATTTTTTTCTGTAAGACTAATAACTTCCGCATATCAAGCGAGAGAAAGGAAGTATATCAAGCGTGACTTTTGTAGGTGTTTCGTAAAATCCGTAGGTATGGGCAGCGTTATCACCTTGTATGTTGTTAAACAGTAAACAGCACACATACTGTGAATAAGAGTAAATTACTGTGGCATACGTCATCCTTAATTCTTAACGTCAGTCTTGAACGTCAAACATGTGGTATATTTGATGTTTTTGTACAGTGTAAAAATTTTCCATAGAGGAAAGAACAAAGGTATCATTCATTTCCTGTTCAGCATATATGTAAACAGAACAAACATGATGCGTAGGATATGCTCAATGCAACACGTTAATAACGGGAAAAATATTTGTACTCTAAGAGTGGACTTACTAAAAGACTATAGAACAAGATTTTTCAGTATTTTTCTTTTATGTGTGACTCAGCGAAAATTTTGATGAAATATTTTAAAGTTAACTTATTGCATACTATAAATTAGATATATATGTACACACATTTACGTATACAAAGATTTGATTATCATAACAGTTTATAAGTCTTTGAGGAAAATACGAGTGGGATGAGGGAAATCATTTGCTCACTGTAATATTTTGTATTTATACGCTTATATAATGATAAAATAGACAGGTTTTATTTCTTTTGTGCAGGGTTGTTACTGTTGGGGATCAAAATTGTGTTTAATTTCTGTGAACAGCTGAAGGAAATTGGCAAGTTCCAACTCCTCATGTTGGACGTATTGGGGTTAGATACGGGATTGAATTTATATTTCTAGTTTCTCTAAGAGGTCGATTTTCTTGTCTTCGTTAGTGTTCTGTAATATATTTAAGGTGCCATCAATTTTAGAAACAGTGTGTCCATATTGATTCATGTGGGTGACTATTTCCGATTTATTAAGATCTTTAGTCTAAAGGCTACGTGGAATCCGAACCACGTACAGTTTTTGGCGAATCTCCACATGACTGAGAGTTAATGGTTAAAAGACGAAGTGAAAAGAAAGTGACCCAACAGTACTCGATCCCACAAATTTTCGCTAATTAGCCAGAAGTTTTACCACTAGACCATCGCACCATAAGCAGAGTGTATCAGGCTTTCCGCTCTCTCAAGTAACTGCTCTGTCACGAATTATGGGGCACTGGCGTCACTTTCACAACTAAACTTTAATTCATCATAATCCAAACAATTTGTACGAAGTATTTGTAAATTAAACTGAAGAGCCAAAGAAACTTGTACACCTGCCAAACATCGTGTAGGGCCCCCGCGCGCACGCAGAAGCACTGCAACACGACGTGGCATGGACTCGACTAATGTCTGAAGTAGTGCTGGAGCGAATTGACACCATGAATCCTGCAAGGCTGTACATAAATCTGTAAGAGTACGAGGGGGTGGAGATCTCTTCTGAACAGCACGTTGCAAGGCATCCTAGGTATGCTCAATAATGTTCATGTCTGGGGAGTCTGGTGGCCAGCGGAAGTGATTAAACTCAGAAGAGTGTTCCTGGAGACACTCTCTAGCAAATCTGGACGTTTGGGATTTCGTATTGTCCTGCTGGAATTTCTGAAGTCCATCACAATGCACAATGGACGTGAATGGATGCAGGTGATCAGACAGGATGTTTACGTGTATGTCACCTGCCAGAGTCGTATCTAAACGTATCTGGGGTCCCACATCACTCCAACTGCTTACATTCCACACCATTACGGAGCCTCCACCAGCTTGGACAGTGCCACACTGACATGTAGGTTCCATACATTCATGAGGTTGTCTTCACTGCCATACACGTCCATTCGCTAGATACAATTTGAAACGAGACTCGACCGACCAGGCAACATGTGTGCAGTCATTAATAGTCCAATGTCGATGTTTACGAGACCAGGCGAGGCGTAAGGGTTCGTATGGTGCAGTTATCAAAGGTACACTAGTGGGCCATCGGCTCCCAAAGCCCATACGGATGATGTTTCGTTGAATGGCTCGCGCGCTGACACTTATTGATGGCCCAGCATTTAAATATCCAGAAATTAGCAGAAGAGTTGCACTTCTGTCACTTTGACAGTAGTCGTTGGTCCCGTTCCTGTAAGTTCTTTTCCCGGCAGCAGCGATGTCGGAGATTTGATGTTTTAGCAGGTTTCTGATACTCATTGTACACTCGTGAATCGGTTGTACAGGAAAATCGCCACCTCATCGCTACCTCGGAGATGCTGTGTTCCATCGCTCATGCACCGACTATAGCACCACGTTCATGTTCATTTGAACCTTGATAACCTGCCATTGGAGCAGCAGTAACGGATCTAACAACTGCGGCAGACCCTTGTTGTCTCATATAGGCGTTGCTGACCGCAATGCCGTCTTCTGCCTGTTTACATATATCATTGTTTGATTATTCATATGGCTCTAAGCACTATGGGACTTAATATCTGCCGGCCGGAGTGGCCGAGCGGTTCTAGGCGACACAGTCTGAAACCGCGCTACCGCTACGGCCGCAGGTTCGAATCCTGCTTCGGGCATGGACGTGTGTGATGTCCTTAGGTTAGTTAGGTTTAAGTAGTTCTAACTTCTAGGGGACTGATGACCTCAGAAGTTAAGTCCCATAGTGCTCAGAGCCATTTTTTAACTTAATATCTGAGACCATCAGTCCCTTAGACTTAGAAACTACTTAAACCTAACCAAGCTAAGGACATCACACACATCCATGCCCGGGGCAGTATTCGAACCTGCGACCGTAGCAGCAGTGCGGCTCCGGATTGAAGTGCCTAGAACCGCTCGGTCACAGCGGCCGGCTATCTTTGTTTGAATACGCATGGCTATACCAGTTTCTTTGGCGCTTTAGTGTATATATAATAACCTTTCACGGAAATTGGTGTATCCATTAGTCAAAACAGGATCAAAATCCTTGTGACTGGGCTTCACGTACAGGCTGACGTGACAGGGCGACTCCAATTTGTATATGTAGAGAAGAGCTGTTACTATTCGTGAATGACATTAACCTTTCTACTGAATCCCATTATCACTTGCTATTTGCTGGAAAAGAAAGAAAGAGTTCTGTGAAACCTTTGGTTTGGTTTGCAGGTTTACGTGAATTAATTTTATGTTCTTTTCTTGCCGCAACGTCTTTGCAGCTTCTCTACCGCCTACGAACACGTGAATGCATAATTAGAGGGAAACAAGATAGCAACGACGATCTCTTTCTCGATGCTGGCGGTGCACACGACTACGTGTGTAAGTAACGGCGCTGTGCTTGCCCATGAATAGTTCCCAAACCCTAATGGTAAGGCAAACGTGGTCGATTGCCTGTTGGTCTCTAACATCGTGGTGTACACGAGTGAATTAATTCCTCAAACTACCAAGAAATTTGTAGGCTCTCTCATGGTTTCCAAATGTTTACGAAGAATTAAGGCGTTTTCTGAGAGTTTAAGTATGGAGTGCAATGCTGTGTGGAATTCTTTTCTCTTCTTTCGATCCTCTATACACTGTCACATACTCTGCCATAAAAAAAATATTTGTACGCCATGTTAGAGGGTTCCACGTCACTCAAGATTAATTGCTGCAAGAGTGCATATGGAATACATTAAATGATTACGTTTACAGATCAATAGCACAAGCGGTTCGGAAGTACCAGTATCAACCCAAGCTGAAACACCCGTAGTGGTACATCTTGTAGCCTCCAAGAGCGACAATGCACGTAGTGACTCTGGCGTCTACCAAATTGTACAAATGGACAGTAATATCCTGGGTTACTTTGTCACACCTGCTCGATCTTTTCAAGTAGTTCTGTAAGAGTTGTTGGTTGACGAGTTGCACGAGTCACTCCTCATCCCATCATATTCAACACGTGCTCGATTGGAGATCGTGCTGACCAGGGAAAATGCTGCATGTCTTGAAGAGCAGTGTGTAGGTAAGCATTATCCTGTTGGAAAAACACATCGCCTTCCTGTTGCGAGAGCGTCAAAAGAACGTGTCTAACAACATTCTGCACGTAGTGAATGCTGGTTAGCGTCCTCTCCAGAAACACCAAAGACGAAGGAGAGTTCTAGGTCATCGCACCACAAACCATAAGGCACGGGATAGTGCCAGCGTTGGACGAGGGCGCTCTACTAGAGAGAGCTCGCCAAGTCTACAAGGTACCCGCAAACGACCATCACTTGCGTGCAGGCAGAAACTGCTTTTATTGCTGAACACCATCAAATATGGCGCCATTCTATTTTGCAAGTGATCCCCTGACGGCATCAGTCTAACTATCCACGTCGATGCTGTGGCATGAGTGGAAGACGGGTTCGAGCTGTGCTTTCCCATAGTCTCACCGTTAATATCTGGTTCGCAACAGTTAGTTTTGATGCGTCTGGTTCACAAGCCCTCTTATCTGGGCTGTGGTAGCCGCACGATCTGCCATTGCTGCCCTGAGCTTCGGACAAAATGGTTCAAAAGGCTCTGAGCACTATGGGACGTAACTTCTGAGGTCATCAGTCCCCTAGAACTTAGAACTACTTATACCTAACTAACCTAAGGACATGACACACATCCATTCCCGAGGCAGGATTCGAACCTGCGACCGTAGCGGTCGCGCGGTTCCAGACTGTAGCGCCTAGAAGCTTGGGACATACTGGCGTGTGTATGTGCTGTGTGGACGTCCAGAACCTCATCTACAGATGTGACAATGTTCACGTGGCCCTTGATGGCATCATCGTTGCACACCCGACGCAGTACATCCAACTTGTGTGGCAATTCTCCCGCCACTCGGAAGGTCACAATCTGACCCCATTCAAACTCACTCTCTTGGCTGTGGCAAGCACGAGTACGTCCCCATGGCATGGTTACCTGCTTGCTTCACACGTTTGCACCCCACTGAGCCTTCTGGCTGTAAGCATTCCCTTTTTTTTTTTCTTTAAACGTTAGACGCATGGCGCTCTTGCAGCTACGCCACTACGCTATCTGTTGGCAGACGACGTTGAAACCATTATCAATACATCTACTACCACCCAGGTGGCATATGTCCTCATTGGATCAAAATCCAAGCGCCTCTCCAGGTGCACTAATTTTTTTTCCCGACAATGTAGATTTGAAACCTCAGAACATTCCTATGGCGTTTGTGTCAATCAATGTTTCAGTTTCAACCTTCAACCTTCGCAATTTTTACTGAGTCATTAGCCTTAGAAAAACGATAGATTTGTAACAGTCATCCTCCAGATCAGAAGGTCAGTGGCACCGAGGTTGGGAAGAAGAGGCTGTGAAGTTACAAGTGTCGTAGGCCTTGCTCTGAGTGATGGGGTGTATTGCAGTCTAATGACCGAAGGCATCAGTGAAACACCGGTATCTGTAATAACATTAATACGATTTCTACAACGAATATTTCCTTCTCTGGCGTGCAGGAAACGGTCTACGCTGCTGGCTCAGACATTGCCGAGGAATGCTAGACACAGCACCCCTGCTGTTCACGTAGCTTGCGTCAGATCAGACACACTGCGTGTCACCATGGAGCCTCGGATTTCAGTAGCGGGATCCTGCGAGGCGGCCCGCAGACTTCTATGTTTACGAATGGTCTTTCGAAGATGGACACGCGCTTCGACATATACCCAAAGCATCTTTCGGACGGTGACAAACTATTTTACATTTTTGGCATTCTCAGCTGATGCAAGGCACGGTGTTTGGAAAAATTCTGCTAACAGCTGGTAAAACTGTTGTTTATTGAAAGACAACTGGTTTAGCAACCTAAAGCCGCATCATCAGGTGCAACAACGTTAAAACGTCATAGACAAACCTATCGCTCCTAGTCAAAATTTACTTTTCAGTGAATGCTGTCAATACAATGGCGAACGGAAGAAATTCACTAAACAATAAATCTTGACAAGGAGATATGGGTTTGTCTATGACGTTTTATCGATATTGCACCTGATGACTCCTCCTTAAGCTGCGAAACCAGATGTGCTTCAGTGAACAACAGTTTTACCAGCTGTTAGCGGATTTCTGCCTAACATGGTCCCGGATAGAGGTTGTTGTGAAGGCAGAAGCTCAGGGTACCAAGGACACATGCTGCATACAGCCAGGGAGACGGTACCTACAGCCTGGGAGGTGGCATTGAGGTTTCCACCCTGCAATAATAAGATACATAAGATATCTGCTGACAGTCAGTGTGTTTCGTCAATATCAGAGGGAGGGCCAGTAGGTGCGTATCTTACGTCAGTTATGGCTGTAGCCAATTCTCGGAGGTAGAATTGAGGGGTGAAGTCGAACCGCAGCTGGCAGTTCCGAAGTCTTCAAATAGGCAGCAAGCAGCACATCACGGTCCGCCAGTAGAGTTGACCTTTAACTGGCGAGATTGTCTTTCCATCAGGATCGGTGATGCAGACAGAATGACTGGACACAGAGGACGACATGTCTGAAACAGGGATATTTAAAATCAGGCATCACGTCACTGTAGCAGGTTGGACGGTCGTTTGCCCTCTTTCCACGAGAGGTGTCAGCGGTCTTGTCCTCTGACACAGACGGTTTTCCCTCCCTCTGAATTTATCACCATTGGTAAGGAACGCCTTGGAGATGCACGGCATGTTGCGCGCCGTTACTCCGTATTGTGGAGTTTGCAGAACGACGCTCTGGGAGCTGACGTGCTACACCGTTTGAGCGCCTTTGTCTGCGCGCTGCATGGCACTGAGTTACGAACGTTGCCCTACCTTCACAATACTGGCACTCTTCCCACGTTCTAAATTATGATTGTGAAAGACGGTCTGCAGGCGGACTTGGTTTTTTATTTTTTGTGTCGAGCAGTAGCTCCGGCAATTTATAAGTGCACCCAGGCTACGCAACAGCCTGGTGAATAAAATGGATTATCAGCGATTCAGCTTATTGCCTCTTAATAATTTCGCTAAATAACACGATTAGCGCTGCTCTCGGTGAGACGGAGAACCTCGTTGCTTGTGACTTTGTACTACGGAATCCGGGTCCAAACGGATTAGTGGCTTGTGTATACATCACTCAGCTAATGTTAATATCGTAAGAAGGTCAACAGCTAATTCGTCTACAAGTAACAGAATATTAATTAACGTGGAATATCTTGTGGATAAATGCGTAATTTGGCTGTCATTTCCCTTAAAACGGCTGGTGACGACGAAATCAAATTAGCGATTCAAAATGCACTGTCAAAACCAATTCAAATTCAAACAGACCATAAGAACAAAAACGGAAGAGATAACGATGTAAGTAGCTGTGTAGTGTATAACTTTGTTCATTAGTTATGGAGAAGAATTACAGCAGAGGCAATTCTTCAATAATATTTTACTCGACGGAATCAAGTCTCTCAAGTGGAATTTCTCTCCAACCTTCGTAATTTACATGTCAACAATGTTTAAATGAGCAACGGGTTTCTTGATCGAGTTAAGGGACTATTGCTACCCATTTTAAATGAAGGCGGCTTGGTCTACAACTATAACTCTTATCAAACTCCTTTAATGACTGAATCACGAAGTAAGTCTTGTAACTTAGGTACAGGCGCATAGTGGAAACCACTTTCGTCATTCCATTGAGAGGCGCATCCCTTGAGAAACCGCTATTCCACGCTCACTGACTGAGCACTGCAGGTAACAATGCTTAGTTCTGTTAAGTTAGCGGGTTCGAGAGATCCAGCGACAGCCGCCTCTGATGGACGAACCTGCAGCAGATACTATGTAATTGAGCAGTCAGACTTAGTTAACTTTGTGCACTAAGAAGGACATGCAAAAGCTTGCCTGTATACACCTGTGGGATAACGTTATTGGTTCCATCCTACATTTGTCTGCATTTACCTACGACCAAACGTCACATTGTGAAGAGTACTTCAGCCTAAGAGTTTGATTAGAGTGACGGAATCTACCACATCAATAGTTCGTAGTCTGTAATGCCACACACAATTATGTACACCCGAGTCTTAATCCAGGTAAAGGCCCGGGTGGCAACTTCTTCCAGCAGTTCATTGTAAGCCTCATCTATGTTTTACGTTTTCTGAGGTTGTAAATTGTCTGTGCTCTTCTGCACGTCCCTTGCTAACAAGTGTAAGGGCAATAAAAAGCTCAGCTGTAAACCAAGCCAGAGTCTCATTTGCTCTATCATCACCACATCTACCTCCTTAGCGTAATATCCGAGTTATTCTGTACTGTCTCCAACCACAGCGACAAGAAAAATCTCGGCTTGACCCTGTGACTGTTTTACTTTCTACACAGCTCTCGCGTACCAAAAAACGGATGACCAGAAATCCCGCTTCACCTCTGATGTGATTGTGAGCTTCTAAAATAAGTAAGTCACGACCCACATAGGGTTACGACATATAAAACTGGCATCAGATGTGGGGTCCAGGCTTCGACTCCTGGCTCACTACCTTTATTAAGAAGTCCTTCTTAGTATACAGCAAGTGAGAAGCAAGAAGAGGACGTCGAGAAGAAGTCACCGTCCCTTGTCGAAGAATTATGAGGCCACAGAGAACAGCCTCATAAGACAGGACGCCGTCGCAGCAGTTACAACAATCGAGATCGAGGACCGACATTTGAATCAGTGGTAATTCTGTGGTGGCCGCACCGACTTCCAAACTCGCGAGGTGTCAACTCAGCACCGCCACCTGATCGAGAAACGGGGTGAGTGGATCACAACTTAGTTCTGAAACGAGGTCTACACCTGCAGAAAAGGGTGAAAAATATCCCGTGATATCTAAGAGCTGAGCTTTCTTCTGAAATTCAAGCAGGGTCAGTATGAGATAAATAGGAGACACAGAGGTATTACACACGAACAGTACGAATGTGTGGCTCGCATGGTGGACCGCTTCGGCTGTGATGCTGAAGCGAGTGTCAGTGCCAGAAAAAGCCAGCAGGATGGTGTGAGCCATGACGAGGAATATGATTACAGGGAAGGCTGTGTTGTCCGGGGGCAGGCGAGAGTAAAACAGGAATCTTCTTCAACAGTCTCGCCGGGAGGAAATGCAAGGATTTGGTTTCAAACACTCTCTCTCGGTGACAATGTTTGAAGTATTCAGAAACTCTCTTGTCAGGATCCACCCCAAAGCCTGGCTGGAACGGTTTCGGTTTTCTCTTCCTCTTGCTTCTCCGAGAGCACAGAACACTGAATACATGTGTAGTTACGTTAAAAATGAAGCAGCCGTACGAATGAGGTCAGCAACGCTAAGCTATAGTTCATTAAGAGACTTACAACCCTGGTTTTCGTGATCACATGATCTAGGGGTAGCGTATCTGATTATTAATCAAATCGTCCTCGGTCCTCGGTTCAAACCCCGCCACTGCTTAATAAATATAAATGATCAGCAATGGCGGCCGAATATTTTCTGCACAAACAATCGCCCTCGTTCTGCTTTCTCCCTTGCCAAAAACGGTGGACGAGCTGACAGTATTTCACGACACTATCTTGCTTTTGGGGTGGGACACTTCCCCTAAAGGCGGAAGAATCGTCAATGATCAACGGCATGAGGTTACAGAGGGCAACACAAACCACTGCATTAGAGACACATAATGTATATCCATAGAACATGCGGCCTGTAATCAGTTAGCAAAAGATTCCGCACTAGTCTCCTATTCAAATCTCCGAGAGGGGACTGCCATGTTGAAGGTGACCACGAGAAAAATATTGAATAGCCAACGAGAAGACTGAGTTCTACGAGTTGAGGGGTGGAATCTGAAAAGTTGAACGTGGCAGAGAAGATAGAAAACTGAAAAGGGAAATAAGGCTCAATCTACAGTGAAGTGCAACGGAAAGAAGGCAAGCATTTCTGGTCAAAAGAGTATAGGTAAATATCAGCAACAGCAGAAAATGCTATAACAGTAGTAGATTTGGTTATGAATAGGAAGGTGGGGCACAGAGTGAGCTCCTGTCAGCAGTACGGTGATAGGGTTCATGCCTTCATAATCGACAGAAAACCAACACCGGCAACAGTAGTTCAGGGATACATGCCGCCGTCGTAAACCGAAGATGAAGAGACAGAGAAAACATATGAGGATAATGAAAGGGTAATTGATTACGTAAAGGGAGATAAAAGTTTAATAGTCATAGGGGATGTGGTTGTAGGAGTGGGAGTAGAAGAAAGGGTTATGAGTGAATAAGGACTTGCTAGCAGGAACGAGAGAGGATCAAATGTATACATTCAATATCAGGTAGTAATAGCGAATATTCTGTCCAATAATCACAAGAGGAGGAGGTATACTTGGAAAAGGCCGGAAGGTACTGAAAATTTTGGTTAGATTACATCATGGTCAGGGACAGATTCCAAAACCAGATACTGGATTGTAAGGTGTACTGAGGAGCAGCTATAGACTCGGATCACAATTTGATAGTGATGAAGAGTAGGTTGAATTTTAAGAGTAGTAAGGAGGAAATACTAAGGAATGAAGAAACACGCTTAAAGTTCTTTCAGCTATATAAACTGCGATAAGGAATAGCTCTGTAGAGAGTTAAGTTGAAGTGGAATAGACATATCTAAAAACGGAATTCACAGAAGTTGGAAAGAAAATCGTAGGTACAAAGAGGAAGTATGGATAACGGAAGAAATAATTGATTTCATCGATGAAAGGAGGAAGTACAAAAAAGTTCAAGGAAATTCAGGAACACAGAAATACAAGTCACTTAGTGATGAAATAAGTAGGAAGTGCAGGGAAGCTAAGGCGAAATGGGAGCATGAAAAATATGAAGAAATCGTAAAAGAAATGACTGAACCAGAGAGGAGATTGAGCAGTGTTTACTTCAACCATGGTTAACGTTATCATGCAAACGACACTTGTTCTGCTTTAATCTGAAACATATTTATGTATGTATAACTGTTACTCAGTGTTTCACTGTTAAGTCACACGTCTGTTTTACATTGCTTATATCATATTTTCCTATATTCTTTCCTTTCCCTCCCCTCTTGTATGAACAAATGAATCTGGTTTCTATTTCCAAAGTGGTTAGTACTGTGGCGTTTTCCGTCTGCTGCGGCGACAATAAGACGAACGTTGAGTAACGTCACCTTGCAAACAGGTTTAAGTCATTCGACTTACTCCGTAGGTGACGGATCGGATCCCTTTGGTCACATCCATTTCTCTCGGTGGTTCATTGGTCAGCAAGCGTGCATGGGCAGTCTGCTGCTGGGATTTGGTGAGTGGACATCTTCAGTTAAGCGCGATTTTGGAAACTCAGTATCTTGAAGATCTTGTGGAAGTCTTCAGGATAACTGAATAATTTAGTCATTTTCTTTTGCAGCTTTATTTTCGGAATCATGTTCCTTGATTTACTTAGAGTAAGGAATGGTAGGATGTTACGATCTATTGAATTATTCAGGGACTTGCTTCATTCCACTGGAACTTAGATATGTGGAAGTGTGACTTACTTCGAAATGCTTAGTTTATGTTAGAAAGTTCCGTTCTTTAGTGTGAATGCTAGAGTAATGGTTCTTCGTGTGCGTGTAATTCTTTTTCTTGCTGTAGGCTAGTTCAATATTTATTAGCAATTTCTCTGTGTCCTGTATTCGTGTACTTTGTCCCACTTGTCCGCGCGCTATTATTTCGTTCAATGAGCATTCAGCTCCACTTCTTCGTGTTTCCAATCGTAGTCTTTCGTTACATTGAATTCTGTGTAAACTGATTTTCTGTTTGATGTTAATTATTAGTTACTTTCATAAACCCTTCAACTGACTTATTTTTTCGCGGGAGATCTACAAGGGTATGGCACTTAATAAAAGATCTTAACTCATTTCTTAAAAGCTGAATTTGATTCCAGTGTGGCCAAGAAGTGATTTAATACAATTTTAAAGATGTAACCTACGTGCATTATTCATTCAGTTATTTAATTATAAGACGTTAATAGCCACAGAAGTTCTGGCACAGCTTCGGCTTCTGATGCTTCTTGTTGTGGTGGACCGCCGTCGACGATGTGGGTATTTGAACCAAATGACGTCATAGACTCGAGCTGCCAAATTATAGCGTTCAACGCTCCCTAAATCTAACACATTATTATATTAACTTCTGATACACAAAAAGATCACAACAAGTCATACTCAAGCATTGTAGGTTGAACGTTCAGGGAAGTAAATGGGAGTGGTTGCATTAATTCCTGTGGATTCGAACTGTAAATTTTGCGTATGCCTTAAGTACTTTGTCAAAGCTTTTGAGAAAATTGTTGTGCCTGTTTCACTATAGTCGCTCGGTAGATATTACTCAACTTTCCTTCAGTGGATACAGATCTCTAGTTCTTCATAAAGAGACATCCTGTGTCCTTTGTTTAGTGTGTTTAGTATCTTATCGTTGCTTTCTAAAAAGTACATTGCCAAGTGGATGTCTTGTATCGTTTGCGTGGGAGACGATTGCAGATTTCTGTGGTCTGTTGTATCGGAAGGTGTTTCTATGCTCTTTGAACCTAGGGTGGAAGTTATGGCATAATTTTATCTACGTACTGAACTGGGTATCTGCTACATATGATATATCAGGGTACGAATATTTACCTTGGCTGCCTTTCATCTAATGAGGTGGACTTTGTCAAATTTTATTGTTTTTTTTTTCCGAATGCAATTCTTATTTTGCGTCGCTTGAAGGTACAGGTAGTTTTGCGAGATATTACCGATGAAGAGGATGCATGTTGTTAGCGTATTTTTCCTGTTTCCTGATGGTTATTTTGTTCATTTTTCTTTTTATTTCGTTAACTTGATTCTCTATATGTGTGGGTTTATACCCATTAGCTGCAGATACATTTTTTTATTTCGTTATGGAGGTTCTCATCACTTAGTGGGATTTTATAGCTCTATGATTCAATGATCGGTAAGCTGCTAGATATGCATGATGGGGTGGCAGGGAAAATGCTACAACCCATTCATACTTTT
Source organism: Schistocerca serialis cubense (assembly GCF_023864345.2). Taxonomy (NCBI): domain Eukaryota; kingdom Metazoa; phylum Arthropoda; class Insecta; order Orthoptera; family Acrididae; genus Schistocerca; species Schistocerca serialis. The sequence continues at coordinate 469,185,404 of NC_064639.1, forward strand.
AAAAATACAAGAAAAGATGTTTATGTATACATAATTACTTAATATAATAACAAAATTGTGGATATGCCCATTTCTGGTGCAACACATTAAAAATAAAAACATATTTTTGTAGATAACCATTTAATCTTTTATGTTTACGTCCAGCGTAAACAAGCATATCTGTGACATGTAAAATTTCTATGATGTGACAGTGTAAACATAGCCTACAGTGGAGAGGATACGCTGCAGTTGGTATAAGTGACGTGCACTTAAGTGATATTTATGAAATGAGTGGAGCCCTGAGCCATATCCAGATGGCTAAAAGAGTCACACGCAAATGGAAATGATATTTGACATTAAATAAAAGTAAAAGATTGGGTCGCCACCAACTCTAGCCACATGAAAAACACGTGGTCAACTGAGTTGCAAAATTAATTAATATAGTCATAAGAAAAAAATTCATAAAAAACAACCATTGTAATGTCACTCATAAAAAAGGAATGCAATTATTAATATGATATAGGGATTGTTCACATGAATCAAATGTTAAAATAAAGCAAAGAATGTGTGGACATCGTGAATAAGAGCAGCTTGCAGCAACGTTCCTAAAAACAAGATCTGTCCTAAGGAATTTGTTTTAAATAAAAAGGTAACACTAATTATTGGACCTGTGCGCATGGACACACTTTGGGTGGGCTAACAAGGAAACTACCAGGTAAATGGCGTGGGTAAGAGAGACGTAATATCGGTACACTGGGTAAGGCTTGAAACACAACTATATTTCTTAAGACATTGATATAAGACATCTATATAACTGCAGTTGCCTGGTAACTACGTACGATTGCTTGTGGAGCGCTATACGATTCACAACAGAATCTCTCAATTTAGGTTCGCGGTCGTAATTAATACCCGCCATCAGACTCACATTCACTCAAAGAACAGCAAGGACGGCCCCAACAACAACATCAACAAAACTAGGAAATTTGTTCCGATGTGTTGAGAAAGATTAAATATGAACATCACGGTTGCGTTTAATGTTGAACCTCTGTTTGGAGAAACAGTCGCAACAAGGGCCACACATACACGCTTACACGCTTAACATGAAATAACAAACCCCAAATGCAACTGTATATTCTGGGCACGATATATGTAATATTCCAGAATCAGAGCAATAAGTAAGCTTGAAGACAGAGGTATAGGGACACAGGAAAGCTAGGCTCACAGTTAACTCGTGTGCCCACGTGGTTCGCGGAGACACAGTTTTTACATACCGTGGCTAAATTTTAGCAACATTAAACAACGCAGCCGCGAACAATTAACATTTTACAGAGCACACATTTGAACAGATAATGGGTAATGGCAGATGGCCAACAAACTCTAATATTAACACACGTGGATGGTTTCCAACGGACATATAGTAATGAAACAAAGAAAATTCACAAAGAGGAAAAAATTATCAAGATTCGGAAAAAATTAGAGTGTATACACACGCAGTCGCGGGCACACAAGCATTCACACTGAACCGAGGACGCACTTCCTACGTGAGATCGCTTCAACATAAGCAACACCTTTGTGCTACGTTCTTCTTACGGACCAAAGTCTGCATTAGGAATCAAACTGAAAGTCTGGAAGGGCCTTGCATTCGTTGCTGCGACCCATAAAAACAATCTTTATAAGACAAAACGCGATGCCAAAATCTGAAAGCTCCCCTCTCGCTATGATACAACGTGCCACGCGGTTAAATCAACTCACCCTTCTTCGAAGAGACCTCGGTTGCAGACCCCCGGAGAGCTGGAAGCAGACTGCCCATCTCACACTAAATCTTCTCCCACACTATCCCGTGGCTAGGAAAGCCCAGAGATGAGGCTTCCACCACCAATCTAACACCGGTAGCTTTCACACAAGGGGAACAAACCTCTTTGCCTACCTGAAAACTACAAGGGTTGGCCATTCTGTAAGACTACCTCTGATTCTTTGCAGCGGACTAAACCACCATACAGCAAAATGAAACACACCCACATTCATTTACTCATGCATGCTAGAGAGTTTTGGAATAGGAGAACAAGTTCTAATCATTTTATGGAATCATAATCGTGATTTGGGTTACATATAGAAACATGGAAGACTTAAAATCGCATTACAGACGCATTTGCAAGTCTGAAAAGAACCATATGATGCTTGCAGATCGAAGAAAGAAACAGGCTGTGGCTAGATTGAATCATAGCTCAGTCTTCTCTGGTACAAAGTTTAGCAACGAAAACAACCGAAGTGTTCGGTAGGATGCAAAGTACACCGAAAAGCAACTAAAATGATAACTAAAGGAGACCATAGCAAACAGACTTTTCGTGACTCTATCACCCCTGTAAGTACTATTCATTTTCTTAACCCCGAAAGTGCCTCTTCTAAACAAGCAATTCTTACCATTAGCAAAAGGTGCAACATAACCTACACTGCCCTTGGTCAGATACTGAGAAAAGGCGATTGCACTCTTCACCGACACCAGCTACGTACATAAAGATAATGGGGTGCGTCGTCGAAACGCCTGATGGCAAAGTAGATGACTGACGCAGAAAATTGTTTTATTTGTACTCAACAATGAACTGTTTTGTTTTCTTCGTTGCAGTCGTTTTTAATAGAATATACGAAAGTTGTATTTACGCCTTATGAGCTTATGATTAGACTACTGCTATGGAATGCTCCACTTCCGAAAGTTTGTAATTCTTCGCATTGGCAGATTAAAACTACGCGAAATACTGTCACTGAAGCTACTATCCGCACAGATCCTGCAGCTGGAAAGGTCTCTCTCATACCCCATAGACCACTGATCCCAGTCGATTATCCATTCATTTTAAGTAACTTCAATTCCCAATTGACATTTCGTTTGCAATAACGGTAAACAAGGCTCACGGTGAAATAAAGGGAGGAACAGCAGGTGGACAGAGAAGGGAGAGTGAGAAAAAATCGATATAGAGGGAAGGTAAAGGAAGATAGAGTGAAAGAAGGGGAGGAGGAGATGGAATGAGAGAGGGGGAATATGTGGTGGACAGGGAGAGGGGGGTGGTGGAGAAGAACAGTGAGAGTGGGGAGGTGACGATCGACAGGGAGACGGGAAAGAAGGAGATGAGGACCTGTATCCAGTCCCAATGTATATTTAGCAATTGTGAAGCACAGTTTGCTTTGCTAGTAGGATATAAAACATACAGAAAAATCATGGAGATAACGTAAAATTTCCTCATACGAATATGTCTCTCGTTGTAGGCCTCCTCAGGAAGTCTATCATGCTATTAGTGTAAATTAACGTAAATTATGAATTGTTCTCGTAAAGCTATTCATAGAGCAAGTTTATTTTCTACCATAATGCTACAGCGATTGTGTTCCGAAACGCCTAGTGCGACAACATGGTCGACTGTTCAAAAATGTAAGGTTAGAACAGGCGTCCAGCCACCAAGGAATAGTTTGCTTTCTGATCACAGCCAACGGATTCTTAGCGAAAAGATAACGACAGGTATCATGCCCTAGAAAGATTTCACATCTGACGCATAAGGATGCATTGTACATAAGACAGGCTAAAATAACTTAATTTACTAAACATACAATAGAGGTACCTAGTTCGAGTTGTCAAACGTGCAGATTCACATATAAAGTGAGATAAAGGTCGGGTTATCATAAGGGTATAGCAAATCACACCAATTAACTTCCAAGCTGATTAACATGCTTTCGTACTTTTGATTTTTTTGTTTCGCGATTGTGTATATAGTTCGAAATTATCTTAAAACAGAAATATGAATATATTGCAAGTAAATACAAGGCGAAATAAAGGTTATTGCAAACAGTTTGTTACCCACGTCCTTTCTTAGCTACAGTAATTGTTTTGCATTCCATCAGCATACTAAAATATTAACGGGACTCCACTTGCATCTCCTTTCCGGACTGGCTTTTGGCTTCTGGCAGTTCAGACTTGACGCTACCTCGTTTAGGGATGAAATGGTTACAAAATACATTGCTGCCATATTTTCCACCGGTCGATCCTCCTCGTCTCTCTCTCGGAACAACCTCGATGAGAATGCGTTTCCTATGTCACGAATGGCTGACTGCGTCAAAGAGTTGTATGCTTCCATCACCGGCAATGAAGGCTGACAGCTCTTCCGTCACTCAGCACAAGCCAGCCGTCAAAAATGTGTTCCCACTGGTGCCCTAGAAAAAGAAAAACCACATTCGCTCTCTACGCAACATCGATTCGACGTAATGAAATGTCAGACGGTGTTGGGGAAGCGTAATTTCAGTGAGGGAAGGAAATTCGTATCATTATACTGGAAGAGGCTATAAATATGAATTCGGAGAAGAAACTCAGTTACACCCAAATTTTTTTTAAGCGTGTAAATGCTATATCGCTTGTGTGGGTGGTACCAAGTACGACTGAAATTGGAAATTACTTCCACTGAAGCAGTATTTGACAATAATAAGAAAATTCGCATAATAAAGACAAATATGTTTCCAAGTCGAGAAGAAACGGCTGTAAAAGCATAGGGAAACTGAAATATACGGTTAACTTTTAACCCTTTGTGACCCAAAAATACAAAAAATGACAAATTTTAAAATTCTTCACAGAATTGTCCTTCTTCATCATAGAAAGCAGCAGTCAAAAGAATAAACTAGCCAAACATAAGGACTCTGTAAGGTGGTGAATTCAACTGCCGAAAATAATTTTAAAATTATTCTCAAAATTAGCATTTATTATCATAGTAAGCAAGGAATACAAGAAGAAATTGGCAAGAAAGTAAACATTCAGTTGTTTTGACGCTTTGGTTTCACTTTGGAATCACCAGGACGTACGGTTTTCAACCACCTATCATTGCAAGAGATTATTGGAAATCAGTTTCACATTTTTCCTAGACTGAGTCCCACAGCTTCAAACTTACAAAAATTTCTAAATCGTAAAAAGAATTATAATCACAAACACAAAGAAAATGGACCTGAAATTAAATAAATTTATGTATAAAATACGTACTGCTGCAGTGGTTTCTGTTGAAACCGCTCATAACAGCAGAGGCGTAAACTAAAATTACTTTACAGTAACTTTAAATATATCTACTTTAAATCTCAATGATCGCATGATGGATTACCGTTCGTGATTGCTTACAAATTTTCGGCGCACATAAGGTGGAAAACAGCTGGGTCTATGTCACTGTCAGCTGTTATAAACCTCGTTTCATCTTTACAGCCTGTACTGTATGTCTACATCTAAATATTCTAAATTTCACTAGGTAGGGATTTCCACCATGTAAATAAATACGTGACGAATGTGAATTATTTGTAGTACGCATCTCAGGTATGTGCCACAGAAATGGACTTCAGGGTAACTGAGGAAACTATCAAAGTAAAAAAAAAAAATTGGAAAAAAATGTCAAATGTATTATGAAATTATAGCAACCCACTCTTGGACATAGTTCTGAAACTTAATGCATGCTCATTTAGTATCACTACTGTCATAATTACTGTTTACTGTTTGAAGAAAAGATGTTACATCAATAATTATCATCAACTGGAACCCGCATCTAGGCCTCTGAGGGGTGATTGGGAATAACAATCTTCATTATTCTGGGTTTAATCTGGCCTTTTACTTATAAAAGCCTAAAGCATTTAATTCAGTTTTAAGTCTGTGTTCATTAGAAGAAGCTTCATACACTAAAACACAATATACTGGTTTTACTCACAGAGAGGGATTTGTGTAACACTTTTTCAAAACTGAAGACATTGTATATGCACAGTAAAAGTTGTTATAGATTGCGATCTAACAAGAGAATACAGTCTGATCGCAGACTATTTAGTCTGACATTTACTTAATTTGGTATGCTTTCAGTTCTATGTAAAAAGCAGTATGTCTTTCAAAGTACTATAGAAATTTCAGTGCTTCACTTTAGTAATTTATGGAATTTCCTCTTTTTTTAACAAATTTCAGTGAAATTATATTTTTGATGACTGCAAGATTCTCAAAAGTATAATAGAAAGAAAATGTGTTTATTTAGTTACAAAAATAAATTCAATAATTTCAACACATGCCACATCACAAGGTATGCATAAATTCAGCATTTACATCAGGATAAGTAATTTCTGAAGAAGTTAAGTATGTTTTTCAAGTACAACAATAATTCTCAGATTCATGAGAAAAGATCAAATTACATTTTACATAGGTACATACTGCAGAAGCTAGGTTACTGTAAACTGAAATCTGCCGAATGACTACTTTTTGTAGCACAATATCATCTTCCAGATATGTGCAAAATGATTATCATGCTATGGCCAAATTTGGAAAGGTATAAAACTTCGTAAATCCACTACTGCTTAATTCTATGAGAGAGATGATTCTCATGCATTAAAGCGGAAAATTGGAATGAGCATTACCAAGAAGAAGATGGAATCACAACCTTTGTTTAGCTCAGGAATTTGTGGTAAATATTGGTTTGCTATAAAATGATTTGCCTAAAAGAAGTAAGACAGACAGAAGAAACATTTGACATGCCTTTGAATGATGCTCGAAATGTTGTATAGGAGCTAAGTGACATGATGACACTACTAAGTAAAATGTCATCAGACAGATATCTTCTACTACTCTGTAAAATTCAAAGATTGTATGCGAAATGTTTTGTTGATTATCCTAGAAACTGATCCACAAATTTCAGTGTAGAAGTGGATACATTGGCCGTGGGAATGACAATATTTGTGATTACTGTTAAAATTCTGATACTGATAATTTCGATGCTGAAGTGTGTTGGAAGTGTAATTAGACTTAAACAAGATACTATTCGATGCTACAATGTTACTATTTCATTCGAAGCTACAGATTATGGAAGGTTCTAGTAGATTTGATATTTTTTAACTAACTAAAAGTATTTATGCCATTCCTCCAAAACCTCCTGACAATAATAAATAGTTCACCTATTATCAAAGAGTCAAGGAGAATGTCAGATGCAAGAGTCATTGAGATCTTAAAATGTAAATTAACTTTTATATACCCTAATTGTTTAACCTGTCTACATAGACGTGTTAGTAGTAAGTGTCTGCTTTCAGTGCACTTGGCATATTTGTAATGCTAGACCTTCTTATATATTAATTAATTTAATTTATATTATGTTGTACTATATTATATTTTACTATGTTATATGTGGAAAGAATCCACACCAAAAATCTTTATAAATGCAATATAATTAATTTAATTTATTTGTAAAAGTGGTAGTCCATCAAAACATGCCAAATGCTCTCAACATACCCACTTGCTACTATATATAAAAAACCAAGTCAGTTTTGGATGTAGTCGAATGAAATAAAATTAAGTTGAAAATAACAAGAGTTTTGAGTGGATTATTTTCAAAAATTAGAGATGCTTTTCGTTTATAATATTATCTTCTTCAAAATAATTAAAATTATTAAAGGTAAAATTAACATCATGAATTAAAAATGTAAACTGAAAATTTACCACTTAAATTTTTTTAGCAAAATTCCCTGTCTTGTACGGAGAAATCCAGGGAAACATTACCCGAGAGTTTTTTCAAATTGCTCTGTATTAAACAGAACTGAAAACAAGAAATTTCCCTAGGAAAGATATTTTTAGTTTGAAACACACTCATCTAATATGCTGAGCTGCTGGTGTTTGGCTGTATATGGTGCTTTAATTTCATTCATATCTGAAGCAGCACACACTGGAAACGATAGTAACTGACTTTAACAGAATAAGTTTGAAGCTTAAACTGTGAAGGTTGATTAAAAAGTAAGTGAAAAAATTGCTTACAAACACTGTGCCATGCGAAATATGTGGTATGTGTTAATTTGTAAAATGAATTTTGACCATTAATACCACAATAGTAAACCACTTTAGTCTATTAATATCGGATAAGGAATAGGAAAAGTATGCTTAAAAAAGTCATATCAAACTTCACTATGCTGGCGACATCTAGTAATCATAATTTGAAATACTTCCTTGTGTGCCAATGCTGTAAATATAACTGTATGAGCTAGAGAGCTACTGTGTGAGTGAGATAGCTGTAAGGAGTCGGAGCAAAGCAGAGTGAGTGACCAGATATTCTTATTGACCTCATCCACCACAGAAACCTGAAAGAGTACATACCTATATGAAGCTGCTGCTGCCTGGGCAGCTAACTAGATCGGTTTTCGTTATTTTTTCAACCAAATATTAAACGGAATTTAAAAATTCAAAATGCTAAAATAATCTATATGAAAATGGTTATTCCAAAAAATAATGACGAATAAAATCGGAAATTATTAAATACTCAAGTTGTCAGTTAAAAATTCTCAGTTAGTATTCTGTGTTGTGCATCAAATGTGAGAATATTCTTTAGAGACACTATTATGTACATGATAACGTCGTTCAGTGTTTTATCGTTGATGTTGCACATAATATCGTAGTATGCATGTCAACAGTAACAATATTCTTACTGAAAGTCGTACTAGTCACATAGATTACGAAGTTAAATGGACTTATATCTGCATAGCACTACAGCTGTATAACTTGTTTAAAATTAAGAAATCCATCATATGTATTCTGATAATTATTCAGTGGATCCAGATCCCATACTTCTTGAGGGAATATTTCATTCCTTCCTAATATACATGTTTTGAAGTTTAACATGATCATATAATGAAGAAACAGTCAACTTATTATTTTTTCGATTAATTTGAAACACACCAAAAATAAAAAAGGCATGTTGAACTCTACCAAAATATAGTTGCTTGAAGTTTTTCTTCCCACGAATCCTGCTGCCTCATCTCTTCATAGTTTGTAGAAAGATTGTGAAATTTTAGAAGTTTTGAGTATATTTTCTCTTTGCTCAACCACATGATTCGGTTCACATTCAACAATAGGTACAGGAATCTTCACAGATTCTACCAAAATTTTATCTTCTTTTGGAAGTTTACTTTTCATATGAACTCCAGCAGCACTGTAGTCAGCCCACTAAGAAGAGAGTCTCTAGCACTGGAATTCCAAGTAAAAATTACATGCAAAATCACCTTCCCACAAAATTTCTTTACCATCCCTAATGAAACTATGAAGCACATTCAGAGGATAAAGCATTTAAATTTTATTACTCTGTATTTTACCATTATTAGGTATATATCTTTCCATACTTATTTTATGATTAAGAGATAAAGTCAAATCCAAGAAAACTGGTGATGAAATCAAAGAATGCTCTATTCTAGACATAAAATTAGTTTTTTTCTTTCTGTACTTTTATAAAAGCAAATAGCTATGCCACATAACTGTCACTTAACTTTTTATTAGATTTTCCGTCGATTCGGTAATCTGTACCCTCAACTCCAGTAATACTGAAAATCACATACAACTGAGCACGATACGATGATGCCATCCATCTCCTATTTATGGTAACTTCTGTTTCCTTGTAGGAATATTTAGATTATTTTTTGACTTGTGATTCACAGGTAATGAGTTGAACTGATAACTCTCTTTCTTATTCATTATTTACTAAAGATAAAAATGATTAATCCATTTATAACATATCTGTTACAGCAACACCATTGAAGTCAATCAAATTATCGTTTTCATACGTTAAAGTTATTTCTAATTGCTGTATATTGTCAAAAATTGGAATATGTGCAGGATACTGTGGTTCATGATTTATTGGTCCACTAAATTCAGCATTAGGTTTGAAAGAAGCGATAATATTAGTTTCTCAGTGGAATTAATTAAAATGGTTCACAAACATTCCATCTGGTGGGTTAAAATTTATACCGATTAATTCTACATCTACATCTACATCTACATTTATACTCCGCAAGCCACCCAACGGTGTGTGGCGGAGGGCACTTTACATGCCACTGTCATTACCTCCCTTTCCTGTTCCAGTCGCGTATGGTTCGCGGGAAGAACGACTGTCTGAAAGCCTCCGTGCGCGCTCTAATCTCTCTAATTTTACATTCGTGATCTCCTCGGGGGGTATAAGCAGGGGGAAGCAATATATTCGATACCTCATCCAGAAACGCACCCTCTCGAAACCTGGCGAGCAAGCTACACCGCGATGCAGAGCGCCTCTCTTCCAGAGTCTGACACTTGAGTTTATTAAACAACTCCGTAACGCTATCACGGTTACCAAATAACCTTGTGACGAAACGCGCAGTTCTTCTTTGGATCTTCTCTATCTCCTCTGTCAAACCGATCTGGTACGGATCCCACACTGATGAGCAATACTCAAGTATAGGTCGAACGAGTGTTTTGTAAGCCACCTCCTTTGTTGATGGACTACATTTTCTAAGCACTCTCCCAATGAATCTCAACCTGGTACCCACCTTACCAACAATTAATTTTATATGATCATTCCACTTCAAATCGTTCCGCATGCATACTCCCAGATATTTTACAGAAGTAACTGCTACCAGTGTTTGTTCCGCTATCATATAATCATACAATAAAGGATCCTTCTTTCTATGTATTCGCAATACATTACATTTGTCTATGTTAAGGGTCAGTTGCCACTCCCTGCACCAAGTGCCTATCCGCTGCAGATCTTCCTGCATTTCGCTACAATTTTCTAATGCTGCAACTTCTCTGTATACTACAGCATCATCCGCGAAAAGCCGTATGGAACTTCCGACACTATCTACTAGGTCATTTATATATATTGTGAAAAGCAATGGTCCCATAACACTCCCTTGTGCCACGCCAGAGGTTACTTTAACGTCTGTAGACGTCTCTCCATTGATAACAACATGCTGTGTTCTGTTTGCTAAAAACTCTTCAATCCAGCCACACAGCTGGTCTGATATTCCGTAGGCTCTTACTTTGTTTATCAGGCGACAGTGCGGAACTATATCGAACGCCTTCCGGAAGTCAAGAAAAATGGCATCTACCTGGGAGCCTGTATCTAATATTTTCTGGGTCTCATGAACAAATAAAGCGAGTTGGGTCTCACACGATCGCTGTTTCCGGAATCCATGTTGATTCCTACATAGTAGATTCTGGGTTTCAAAAAACGACACGATACTCGAGCAAAAAACATGTTCTAAAATTCTACAACAGATCGACGTCAGAGATATAGGTCTATAGTTTTGCGCATCTGCTCGACGACCCTTCTTGAAGACTGGGACTACCCGTGCTCTTTTCCAATCATTTGGAACCCTCCGTTCCTCTAGAGACTTGCGGTACACGGCTGTTAGAAGGGGGGCAAGTTCTTTCGCGTACTCTGTGTAGAATCGAATTGGTATCCCGTCAGGTCCAGTGGACTTTCCTCTATTGAGTGATTCCAGTTGCTTTCCTATTCCTTGGACACTTATTTCGATGTCAGCCATTTTTTCGTTTGTGCGAGGATTTAGAGAAGGAACTGCAGTGCGGTCTTCCTCTGTGAAACAGCTTCGGAAAAAGGTGTTTAGTATTTCAGCTTTACGCGTGTCATCCTCTGTTTCAATGTCATCATCATCCCGGAGTGTCTGGATATGCTGTTTCGAGCCACTCACTGATTTGACGTAAGACCAGAACTTCCTAGGATTTTCTGTCAAGTCGGCACATAGAATTTTACTTTCGAGTTCACTGAACGCTTCACGCATAGCCCTCCTTACGCTAACTTTGACATCGTTTAGCTTCTGTTTGTCTGAGAGGTTTTGGGTGCGTTTAAACTTGGAGTGAAGCTGTCTTTGCTTTCGCAGTAGTTTTCTAACTTTCTTGTTGTACCACGGTGGGTTTTTCCCGTCCCCTCACAGTTTTACTCGGCACGTTCCCGTCTAAAACGCATTTTACGATTGCCTTGAACTTTTTCCATAAACACTCAACATTGTCAGTGTCGGAACAGAAATTTTCGTTTTGATCAGTTAGGTAGTCTGAAATCTGCCTTCTATTACTCTTGCTAAACAGATAAAACTTCCTCCCTTTTTTTATATTCCTATTAACTTCCATATTCAGGGATGCTGCAACGGCCTTATGATCGCTGATTCCCTGTTCTGCACTTAAAGAGTCGAAAAGTTCGGGTCTGTTTGTTATCAGTAGGTCCAAGGTGTTATTTCCACGAGTCGGTTCTCTGTTTTATTGCTCGAGGTAATTTTCGGATAGTGCACTCAGTATAATGTCACTCGATGCTCTGTCCCTACCACCCGTCCTAAACATCTGAGTGTCCCAGTCTATATCTGGTAAATTGAAATCTCCACCTAAGACTATAACATGCTGAGAAAATTTATGTGAAATGTATGCCAAATTTTCTCTCAGTTGTTCTGCCACTAATGCTGCTGAGTCGGGAGGTCGGTAAAAGGAGCCAATTATTAACCTAGCTTGGTTGTTGAGTGTAACCTCCACCCATAATAATTCACAGGAACTATCCACTTCTACTTCACTACAGGATAAACTACTACTAACAGCGACGAACACTCCACCACCGGTTGCATGCAATCTATCCTTTCTAAACACCGTCTGTACCTTTGTAAAAATTTCGGCAGATTTTATCTCTGACTTAAGCCAGCTTTCTGTACCTACAACGATTTCAGCTTCGGTGCTTTCTATCAGCGCTTGAAGTTCTGGTACTTTACCAACGCAGCTTCGACAGTTGACAATTACAATACCGATTGCTGCTTGGTCCCCGCATGTCCTGACTTTGCCCCGCACCCGTTGAGGCTGTTGCCCTTTCTGTACTTGCCCAAGGCCATCTAACCTAAAAAACCGCCCAGCCCACGCCACACAACCCCTGCTACCCGTGTAGCCGCTTCTTGCGTGTAGTGGACTCCTGACCTATCCAGAGGAACCCGAAACTCCACCACCCTATGGCGCAAGTCGAGGAATCTGCAGCCCACACGGTCTCAGAACCGTCTCAACCACTGATTCAGACCCTCCACTCGGCTCTGTACCAAAAGTCCGCAGACAGTCCTGTCGACGATGCTGCAGATGGTGAGCTCTGCTTTCATCCCGCTAGCGAGACTGGCAGTCTTCACCAAATCAGATAGCCGCCGGAAGCCAGAGAGGATTTCCTCCGATCCATAGCGACACACATCATTGGTGCCGACATGGGCGACCACCTGCAGATGGGTGCACCCTGTACCCTTCACGGCATCCGGAAGGACCCTTTCCACATCTGGAATGACTCCCCCCGGTATGCACACGGAGTGCACATTGGTTTTCTTCCCCTCTCTTGCTGCCATTTCCCTAAGGCGCCCCATTACGCGCCTGACGTTGGAGCTCCCAACTACCAGTAAGCCCACCCTCTGCGACCGCCTGGATCTTGCAGACTGGGGGGCAACCTCTGGAACAGGACAAGCAGCCATGTCAGGCCGAAGATCAGTATCAGCCTGAGACAGAGCCTGAAACCGGTTCGTCAGACAAACTGGAGAGGCCTTCCGTTCAGCCCTCCGGAATGTCTTTCGCCCCCTGCCACACCTTGAGACGATCTCCCACTCTATCACAGGTAAGGGATCAGCCTCAATGCGGGCAGTATCCCGGGCAACCACAGTCGTAGTCCGGTCAGGGGATGCGTGGGACGAGCTGGCCGTCCCCGACAAACCCCCATCCAGACCCCCACAGTGATGCCCATTGGCAACAGCCTCAAGCTGTGTGACCAAAGCCAACACTGCCTGAAGCTGGGAGCGAAGGGATGCCAACTCAGCCTGCATCCGAACACAGCAGTTGCAGTCCCTATCCATGCTAAAAACTGTTTTGCAAAGAACGTCTGAACTAATCTACAGAGAGCGCAAACAAATCGACAAAATTTAAACGGTTATTAAAATACAAGATTGCCTAGTAAATGCAGTAATGCTGCTACTTGCGCACTGCTGACACTGCTCGGTGGCGGAAGGAGACTACGCGAATTTACACCATTCAGGTACTAAAACGAGATGCTACATTCTCAAATACTATAATACGCCCGAAATTTATGAATTAAACAATGCAAGTACCAAAAACACGCAAAGAAATTAAGAATTAAACTACGTAACAAATGAGTGAGCTAGGAGTATACGACTTGCTGCTGCAGCTGCTTATCCAACGGCGGCAGGGAGCACACTGACTGTGACCAACCGACACTGGCCGTTCAAAACAAAAACAGAAGACAAACGACTACGCGAATTTACACTATTCAGGTACTAAAACGCGATGCTACAACTCTCAAATACTATAATACGCCCGAAATTTATGAATAAAACAATGCAAGTACCAAAAACACGCAAAGAAATTAAGAAGTAGACTATGTAACAAATGAGTGAGCTAGGAGTATACGACTTGCTGCTGCAGCTGCTTATCCAATGGCGGCAGGGAATTGGAATAAACTTAGTAGCATCACTAGCAACAGTTTCTATAGATCCACTTCAGTAATTATCTTACTAAATGCAAGCACACTTCCAATATTATCTTTTATGTCCATATATAATTTAATATCACTCTCAATAAAAATTCTATTTAAAATTTTATTTGATTTAATGTGATGGCTTTTCTCAATGAACAAATGTTTCCAATTTATTCAAACTATATTGGCCAACATTGCTTTCTATCGGTACTCCATTGCAATATAATTTATTATTTTTCTGTGTAATGAACAAATGTTTCCAATTTATTCAAACTATATTGGCCAACATTGCTTTCTATCGGTACTCCATTGCAATATAATTTATTATTTTTCTGTGTAATTTGGAGTTAGAGATGTCATATAAAAGACAGCTAGTGTGACATTATTGAAACTTTCTTGTATAGGCATAGTTTTTTGTTTTGAGGACAGATGACTTACCTCTCAGTTGAAATAGGCTACACATTTGATATTAATAAAATTTTATGTATGTAAATAAAAGCAGATGGGGACCAAAATTAAGAATTCCAGAGAAGATAATAAGAATAAACATAGTGACGTTTTAACTAACTCTATTTGATGTATGAGGACCAAATAGTTGTGGAAAAACAACATTAATGATTGCAAATGATATTCTAGATCCAGGATGGTTGCATTCAAATAAGACAGATCACTTTTATACTTACTCAAAATGTTTAGATCAACTGAAACATAAAGAAATTATAAATGTGTAAAAAAGTTGAAAATAAAAGCTATTAGAAAATAACTTCGTTTGTTGGAAATGATGATATTATACCACTGGATCAATGCAATGATTTCATTCGTGAAAATCAAGCTGTAATTAGAGTATATTTTACTAGAGAAAAAAATAAGGAATAGATTGTTTTTATTTACCTCACCTATATTCAAAAATACCAAAACAATGGATAAATTTATTTTTTAAAATATTTTGATTTAAGATGATACAAATTTAAATTATATAACAATCCATTTGGTGGTGGTGACTTAAAATCTGATGATTTTAGAGAAATGTGTAGTAAATGATGGAGTGATTTTACAATATATATGGCTAGAAAATGTAATGAAGGGACATACAGATATCATGTAAAAGATTTCCTTATTAAATGAAGTTTTTAAAAGATGGTATTGTATATCTATTAGGAAACCATGCTTTTCATACTTTACATGTGCATATAACTGATTTTAAAGAAGCACTAGAATATACAACAGAACATCAAAAATTAGGACAAATTGGTCAACATTATAGTAATTGTTCATGGGCTAGGAAAGAAGCTAAATGTGGGCTGGATACATGTTGCTCCTACTTTTTTGATAAGTGAAAGATAGAATGCTTTGTCTTAAGAATTTCAATAAATACACACAAAAAATTAATTTCATTAATGTTTTTTATCCTTAGTAAATGTTGCTGAAGTATGATACAGAGGATGTTGATGAAGCTAAACGAAACATTAAGAAATTTGGAGACTTGAATGAAGGTTTCAAGTTTTGGAAAGAACAACAAAGAACAGAATATGAAAAATATAAAAAAGTTCAACCTGTTACTGATGCAATCTGAAAAAGGTTAAGGAGAAATGGAAGGATTAGACAGTAATGTCCTAAAAGCTGTTGAAGAAAACCAAAATGTTGAAAAACTAACTGTTCCTTATGGCCACTACCATGAATAAGGATTTGGAGGTATACAACAAATGATGCAATATGATAGTCCTAAATCATGAGTATTTGCTAAGTGATTCAGAAATGTAAGATTTGTTGGCCAAATATGATGAAGAGATTAATGATAGAAAAAAGATAGCTCATATTCATGGTGCTGTTGAAAAGACAGTGTGATGCTAGAAAAATAAATACAACAAAAGAAAGTTAAAGGATATCAGCCATAGTGAAGAGACAGTTTTTGGATTAAGACCTTTCAGTACCTTTGAATATATTGCTAAATTACCAGTAAAATTTGATGGAGATAAATTAACAACTGTCTGTAAAACATATGAAGGTACAGACAGACCAATGAATCTATTAACTAAAAAACGCATTACTGCACATGATATAGGTAAACAATTTGATAGTATTGATTTATCAAATAATGCTAATATTTTGTAATATTCAGGAGCATTATATTCTGAAAAGAATCCAAAGAAAATAAAGTCGAGTAGAGGTATTAAATATCATGATAGAAATTATTGCTGACTGCTCACTAAAATTGAGAAGATTATACTCAAACACAGATTCTTCAAAAGAAGATGAGAAACTAGGTGAAGTAAAAACTAGTTGAATATGTATGGATGTATGACATTAGAGATTTAATTGATAGATTATCACTTACTCACAGAGAAAAACTACATGGAAATAGAAATTATTGTATTGAAAAAGCCAGAATAACAAAGATGTTACCAGATAAATTTAGTCTTTTTATTATCAAAAATCCAAAACAAATTTCACATTTGATTAGTTTCATGAATAACTTAGCACATGCATTATGGAAAAGCGAAGAGTGTGGGAAAGGATTAGTAAACTGGACTTTAAATAATTTACCAATTCCAGAGATGCATCTACCAGGCTATGTATACTATGGACCTTTTACTAAACTCAAAGAAAGATTAGTTAGAGGCGATCAAGGAATAAATCTAATAGATGAAGCTTGCAGAAAACGCAAGACTCCATATAGAAACAACAACATTTAGAAAAAAGAAACAAAGCAAGAACTTCAACTAGTGTAAAAAAATATGGTAGTTCAACTGGAGAAAAATTAGCTCATGGATGGGGACTATAAAAATGTTAATGCTTATAAACATTTTTATCCATCTAAATGAATAACTTCAGCACTGACTATACTTCGCTACCTAGCCTAAAACTAAATTAAAATCAAGTAAAATTAAACTCAATAATGATCGATTACATAGTAGTGATAATTTTTAACTCATGGCCAAAAAACAAAAAGAGATAAAAAGCTGGTGGCAATTTGCTCATAACATTGGCTGTACCTGTTGTGAAAAAAATCGAATATCTAAAAAAAGACACAATGTACAGGACTAACAAAACAAGTACGAGGATTTCTTCCTTTATTAATAGAGGCACCATTACCATATTAAACAACTACTTTTCAGTAGCTGGTGGAGCAAGTGGTATTTTGAAAGCAGTAACGGACAAGAAAAAGGTGATGCAGAATTACAAGAACCAAACAGACATAATTTAGCAATGCTTAAGAAAGCTGGCATTGAAATAAGCAAAATTGCAAAAATATTCCATATCTATCCTAATGCATTAAGTAATTTTGACATAGAAAATCATGCTAAACACCTAAAAATCAACAATAACAATGAAGTCAATAGCAGTTAAATAAACAAATTGTAAGCCAACCATCTTTCTATGTAATAGTGGTTATAAAGTTAGTTAAGTGGCTGATCTAGAGGAGTATATTCACTTATTTATTCGGTGCCTGTAGAAATAAGTGTAAATATAATTGTTTTTTCGAATATGAAAAAAATTGTTACCCAATTTTTACTTCAAAGAATATTACGTGAGGATGAAGATACAACAGTATGATAATTAGCCAAGGTGTATTTGTACTTTAAGGAGCATGGACTCAAATATTAAAGTTATTGTGGACCCACACAACACTCTAAGAATAGTCCTCTTACCATCATATTCGGGCTGTGGTAGTCGAATCCTGGCTCTCAGTGTAAGCTGAAGAGTAAAATCTTACAGCTAATGCTGCTCTCCGCTGAGGCGCATCGCTGTGAAAAAAGGTTTGTTAAATGTTAAAGCGGGTGGTCTCTGCGCCTCCGCTATGATTTCGCTTTTTAGATCGACGCGTAATGACATCCGTTGAAGCAGCGGCCGCTGAAATTGTGGAGATGTAAACGTCCTAAGAAAAATTAAATGAGTGTTAAGAACATGACAGAGGGCTCATTGTACATTGAAATAATACACATATAAACTTCAACATACTATATTAACAAGGTTAACAGCATAAATGCTTACATTACTTTTGCGCTACAAGATGTCTGTTCTTAACACCAGAAACGAGCGAAGAAAGAGAGGAAGAGAAGAACAATCTAGTAGCGTTCTTCTCCCCTATTAATATCATAGAGGTTATTATATAAATAGTTTACTGCTTGATACTACGGTTAAATTTAATATTTACCATAAAACATGGATGTTTTACGCCACTCAGTGAAATACATACGGTTCGTGTACATTTATTCCTTCGCAAAATTTACTTCGCGCTGAAAATGTTTCGTTTTAAATGTCTCTAATACAATTTTCGCTGGGACGGCACAATGCCCCCCCTAAATGTTCGGGCCGGTACGTTTTTATTGTTTGGTACTAACATTTCTGTCCGTCCGACCATAGCAGTCACACACTTCGCAAAGTCTATACAGTTCACACTTTAGTAACAGTTTCAACATCTCGTCGAGTTTACACGTTCTTTGGGTTTTCATTCACATTCGTAGTCATTTAGACAAAACATGAAATTACACAGTATTTAAACAACATAAACGTTACATACACAGGTAGTAAAACTACAGCGAATAAATCTTCTGTGGCATGTTTTTTTAAAACGATGTAACTATATTGCTATACAAAGGTCGTATCTTACTTTGGCTGCTTTTACTTTGGCTGTTGCAGCTCAGATTGTGCTTACAGGTATTCATATATGGGATAGTCTAAGATTTTGGAAATTCCCAGTGATTGTGACTATTCGCTCCTCATTTTCCAATATCTGAGGGAAACCCCGGTGGAAAACCTAGGCGGAGGGATAGACTGAACCATTACATAGTTATTGATCTATTACTTACAAGATCTAGTAATACCACAGGATGTCTTTGATTTTTGCCATGATATTGGTGTATGTGAAGTTGTGTATGACAAATTGTTCATTCGTTGCGGAGAAAGCTCTTCTGCGTCATGTTGTTGAGGCTGGTTCCTGGCGGTGCTGGTAGGCGCTGGCCGGTAACAGTTGGAGGCGGAGAGGTTGACGCCCGGTTCGCGCAGGCGGTTGTGGCCAGCTGATGCAGCGCCCCGGCCCCGTCATCTGTCGGCAGCTGGGTTGCGAGTCGGAGTGGAGTGAGATCCGACCATCCGCGCGCTAACAACACTCTGCACAGCAATTCGTCCCCGCCAGTGTACATGAAAAAACACACACAACGTAACATTCCCTTCCCGCTACAGACGTTATTTTTCCAAGTGGGGAGTGGACGAATCATTAATTTGGTAGCTTAAGTGAAGCTTTCGCCGGTCTTGAAGTCACAAGCTAGCACATTGTGGCAGAATTCATGACATGTTTTGTATTGACACGCAGTTCACTTGTTATAATATTTTCGTGTACACGTCTCACTTTAGTTTCGTGAATGACACTTTATTGCACACGTCGCACTCGCAGGCTCATTTTAGCGTCCATTGACGAGTGCGCTACTATTTAGCAAACATTCGTAGGGCCTCTGCGTTCGCTGTATTACTAACAGTCCACGCATAGCAAAGAAAATGCGTATTGTAGTCTAAATGAAAGTGCAGTCTGTCTCAAAGACATCGGCCTTGTGTTCGTTCCGTGTTAAAATTTCCACACTTTTAGAGAACACACACACAGTTTTTCGTGCACGATACTGTCGTCTTTCGTGTCTTTTCACTATATAACGTTCAATATCTGCACTTCACTGCCTACAGTAAAAAGTTTAACGTTCGCAGTTTCACATAGTTTTTAAGGTTAATTGTCTCGGTTAGCAAATTCAGCACTGATATTTTTAAAGTCAAGTTAGACTATTTTTCAGTTCACTCAGGGTTCTACAGTTCTCGACTTTACAAATTACAGTTCATAATAATGTTTGCAGATATACAAAACGTCTCAAACAGATTTTAGACAATACTATTTTATTTTCTTCCTACCTGTGGTGACTCCCATGTCTTGTCTACACTTTTTGCTCACTTGTCTCCCAGAGCCAGGCTCGACTTAACAGAAACTTTCCCCGTACTGTTATCTATGCATTTTTTAATTTTTTGACGGGTAAGACGTTCACATATAGGCTCAAAGTGCAAACTCCTATCTTTAGGGCTGCCTAACGAATTGCGAGTCAGTCATATTTATTTAAAGAAAAAATCTTAGTAATTTCAAACTAGGTTGCATTTTACAAGGGCCTATCTTTAGACACATATGTTAAATGTGTAATTACCTGCATACACACGACACATGAGGTATCTTTGGTGTCAGCGCACCCTGCTCTCCTGTTTGCCTTTAAAATCAGTTCTCACACATCTCCCATTTTTTTTCAACATATATCCTAAGGGCGTAATATACAACGTTTGTATCTACGTACTTAATCACTAACAAAAAATAGCACTTTTTCTAGACACTAATGGAAAAACAAATTACAACTCTTTCAGAATTTTGTGCTGTCATTTAAGCTTGAAAAAGTCTTTAGAATACACACAAACTTACGGCATACATCATATTTTTCAAAATTTGAAATCATTTCAATATCACTAGTGCTTTGCACTTGGTATAATACTCATATAAACTAACTTTTAATGTATCGTTTTCTCTACATATATGTATTAAAATATTCTGTCTTTGCACTAAAAATAAAGTATCCATTTCTCTATTTCTTTCTTGTACTGTTTCTGAAGCATTATCAAACTATTGCATTCAAATTTTCTGTATATTCATCCTTAATTTTGTTTCTATGCTTCAAGTGAGTTAATTGACCTCTACGTATCTTTTTAATTTTATATTCGCCACGTCTACAAATTTATGATAAAGCTTCTTCATAAACCCAGTCTTGGAAACTCTCTGCAAAATCGATTTTCTATCTCATTTCTAAAGAATATAGACCCAACTCACTGAAAAATTTTATTGGTTTTTGTATATATTTAGGTAGTCCCTTTTGGGACTGTAAAAATTTTCATATATTTCACAATATTTTGGTTTAATATGATCCTTAATTGGATTTCTAAGTTAAAATTACAATACTTGACTTTTTGTAGTCACAAAGGTGTGTGGCAAGCATATGGCGCATGCAAATAATCAGTGTCGTTCAGGATACACAATTCCAATGTAACAAAAACAATACAGTTCATAAGTCATTGCTATATCGTTTGTAGGATGGCTCGTCTTCTACTTGGGCTCGCAGCTAGGCGGCGCGGAGCTTATATTCTCTTCGTGGAGAGACCGCTCCTGTCTCGGTGTCGTCCTGGAAAGGGGTCTGTCAGCATACTGTTGGCTGATGTCGTCTCACAGCCCTCTCTTCTGTAACGTTCCAGGCCGACATGCTGGCACTCGATGTTACACCAGAACATACCACCCCCCCCCCTCCCCCAAACACAAAGACATGGACAGTCGTCGTGTAGGGAGCGCGACAACGGCGGGGGAGGCAGGAATGTGGACGCTGCGCTAGACACGGAAGCCGCGGCTGCAGGGAGAGTGAGACTTCCGGTGGTACCCCGCCATTCGGCTTTCAGTCTGGCGGAAATGTTTCCCGGAAGGATACGCGTCCACCTCTTGAGGCCAGTAGCAAGAGGTCGAAGGCGTCGGCTGCTCCGGCGTGAGCGGTTCCAGCTCCATCGGTAGGACGAGAGGAAGCGGAGGGGCGAAGGCTCCGTCTGCAAGGGGTCGTTAGGCGGTGTCATGATGACGCCTTCTGGCGGCTGCTGTGGCCGCGCTGTCCTCGGGACCCATGATTCTGGGGGAAGAGACACAGAAGGATTACTATGCCCATGGCAGTGCCAAAGTTCACTGTGATGTCGGACCTGCAGTCCGTTTGGACCTGAAATGAGATTCATGCAAGCACTTAGTCGGCGGACGATCTCGCCTCGCCCCCACCGTCTGCTGCCGCTAAAAACCATGCAAAACACAATATCATGCGTCGTGAAGCGATACTTGGGGCCTTCCTTCGGCGCCGGATGCTGAGGAGGGTGGAGCAGGTGAAGCAGTGTCCGATGGCGGCGGCCGTGAAGTAATTTCGCTGGCGTTGGTCCATCTCGTGGATGCGAAAGACAGGAGAAGAGAAGCAGTTGCAGTGCTTGATCCTTGTTGTGTGCGGAGCGAAGTTTGGCCGTCTGTTGCTTGAAGGTTCTGACAAAACGTTCCGCTTCACCGTTTGACTGTGGATGTAACGGTGCACTAGTTAGATGCTGTATGCCATTGCGTTCACAGAATGTTTCAAATTCATTTGACCTGAACTGGGGGTCGTTAGCCGACACTATGACTTCAGGCAACACTTCAAGGCAAAAAATAGAGGGCAACACCCGAATTGCGCTACGTGACGTTGTCGAGTTCATTTGCACAGCAAAATGGAACTAGCTGTACGAGTCAACCACAATCAACCAACGAAAGTTCCAAGAACATCCCGCAAAGTCTATGTGCAAATGTTGCCATGGTGATTGCGACTTAGACCAAGCAGAGAATGTTTGTGGCGGAGCGGACTGATTTTCCACACATGCGTGACACTGTGACGTCATCTGTTCTACTTGGGTGTCCTTACCCTGCCAAGTACAGTCTCGACCTGCTGTTTCATACTAACAATCCTTCAGTTTACCTTGGTGAAGTAACTGCAACACTTCTTTAGGGATCAACACGCCTGACTGTCAACTGTCATTTTGGATGAGAATCACACCTTTCTGCATGGCGAGGCTATGCCAACGTACAAAGTATCGGCGTACTACAGAGTTCTTCATGCTATGCAACGATCGAGGCCGAGGTGGAAGAATGTATTTTAGCAAAATGTTCAAATCTGAATCAGCTTCCGTGGCTTGTGCAATTTTCATGTAGTTCAGAGGAAAAGATTCAAGCAATTCCGAATCTTGAGCATCGATGTGACAAGATGCGGTAGAAGCGTCAAAGTCTGTATCAGGGCCAAATGGAAGACGGGAAAGTGCGTCCACATTACCATGTTTAGCTGTCGGACGAAACACAATATCGTACTGGTATTGCGACAACAACGAGGCTCTTCTTTGCAACTTTTTGGCAGTTCGTACAGGAACTGGCTTCGTCGGATGAAACAAGGACTGCATTCGCTTGAGATACGTTACGAAGTAGAATTTTCTGCCATACAAGTAGTGGTGGAATTTGGCAACATCATGCACAATAGCCAATGCCTCTTTCTCAATTTCTGAATAGTTGCACTGAGCTTTGGACAACACTTTTTGATGCGAAAGCGTTAGGCCTGTCTTTATCACCAAATCTGCGCGAAAGCATTCCACCGATTCCGTAAGAGGAAGCGTAACTTGCAACGCAACTGGTTTATCAGGATCAAAGTGAACTAAAAATCGATTACTGAGCACTGCATTTTTAAGTTTTTTAAAATCTTCTTGGGGTTCATCCGTACAAACAAAAGGGACATTCTTGCGACGCAAGCGTTGCAATGGAGTTGCGATTTGTGCAGTATTCGGTATGAGTCGAAAGGTACAAATACAGCTGAAGAGGCTGTACACCTTGGTTGTTTATGACATAACCAAAATACTGCAACTCAGGTTTAAAAAATCACACTAGCCTAGTGTAGTCCTGCGTCAAATAACACACGAAACAAAGAATGCAAATTTGCAATTTGATCTTCATGTGTACGACCTGCTATGGCAATATCAAAATGGTTCAAATGGCTCTGAGCACTATGGGACTTAACTTCTGAGGTCATCAGTCACCTAGAACTTAGAACTGCTTGAACCTAACTAACCTAAGGACATCACACACATCCATGCCCGAGGCAGGATTCGAACCTGTGACAGTAGCGGTCACGCGGTTCCAGACTGTAGCGCCTAGAACCGCTCGGCCACTCTGGCCGACACGGCAATATCGTCCAAACAGTTTGAACAGGTTGGCACTTGAACAGTCAGCTGTTCCAAATACCTGTGGAAAATGGCGGTTGCGGAAGCACTGCCAAAAGGCAAATGCAAATATTTAAACAAGCCAAAATGAATATTCACTACACACACTTTCTGAGATTCTTAATCGAGCGGTATTTGAAGATGTGCGTCGCCCAAATCAAGTTTTGAAAAGAAGCGACCAGCGCCTAATCTGTCCATGAGATCCTACGAGTGGGAGTGGGGAAGTATCAATCACAGTTTGTGGGTTGACTGCAGAGGCGAATGCGACTGGAAGGTTTGGGGAGCAAAACCAGTGGACTTGCCCACTGACTAGCTTGTATTGGCGCAATAGCTCCGCTATTTTGCAGTTCTTTAAGTTCACCGACATTGCCCCGTAATGCAACAGGAACAGTTCTGGCCCCGAAAAATTTCGGCTGAGCATTGTATATCATGGTAATATGTGCAACAAAATTATTAGACTTGCCTAAACCTTCAGAAAAGAGTGTAGGGAATTCTTTCAGCAAGCTAGCTACACTGTATTTTGCATGGAATGCAGACACTGAGAACACATTGACCTGAATGTTAAAGCCAAACAAGTCAAATGAATCAAGACCAAGTATGTTCTCACAATCGCGCGATTGTAGCACCATCGATGTCTCTCTTCGCGTATGTGGGCGATACATGGCAGGCAAAGTACATTTTCCGACGGCTGGAATGTCTTGTCCATTATAAGTTCTCAAATGCGTGGTACTGTAGTTTCAGATAGGCGTTGGGAGCCTAACAGTTCATATGTGTGACGACTGAGCAATGTAACAGAGGAACCCGTGTCCAATTGACATTTCAACGTTTTCCACAAAGACGCAAATGAACAAAAAGTTTGTTGGACTGGCGTAGTACTGAAGACACTACTCGCTTGCTAGTTTTGCTAATGCCTGTTGCAGGCTTTGAGAACACTACATTAATTACGTGGGCCTTGTGACTAGACGTTTGTGAGTGGATCGAATTCTTATGTTTTTGTTCCGTTGCAAACATACGGATTTTGCAAATCCTTTCTTGCCGCAAGTGTAACACTGTGCTTGTCGAGAGGGGTAGTCTCGGCGTTTGTGCCGTGAATAACTCTGAGAGCGCGACATAATTCTGTCCGCCTTTGTATCCGCCCGTTTAGCGAGCTGCTTACACGGCGTGGAAAGTTGTCTGCATGGCGTGGCACGCGTAGGCTGTTGCTTAATGGGTTGGTCGCTAGCCGCATACGACTCAACCTGAGAAATTACTGGCTGCTCAGATTTGTCGGCCAACAAGGCACCCGAATCGTACTGATCTCGTATTTCCACCACTCGCTGAAATGATGGATCGGACTGTTTCAAAATCTGTTCTCTAAGTTTAACATCAGTTACACTGTACACGATCGCCTCACGCAACATAACATCTGAATATAAAACACCAAAACCACATCTAAATTTTCATTTCCTTTTCATACCCTGTAAATCTTTTACCCACTCGCCTTAAATTTGTTCTGTTTCTTACAATTAAATAATTGGTACCTAGCCGCTACCACATTCACAAGTTGGTTATAATAGTTGGTTAGTGAATCTGGAACTTGATCATAGGAAAGATCAGTCGAAGTGGCGTTAGGAAACAGTTTTGGAATGAGGTGGAACACTACTCTTCCTACCGATGACAATAAGTAAGGCAAATTCACAGCACCTAGTACATTGTGAGAAAGTACATGGGCTTCAAACAGTTGCAACTACTCGAGCCACTGCTCTCCTAGTGCATGAAACTGGCGAAAAGGCGGTATAGCACTCGGAGCTGTGAAAGATGTTGCTTGTGCTACATTAGTAGTTTGGTCCGACAGGAGCTGCCGTACTGTTTTGCAGAGAGGATATTTGCTGGCTCTGAAACTGAAACATCTACATTAGCTGCATTGCATCTAACACTAGGAGCTGTGGCTCCTGAGCAGGGGGTGGGATAGGTGGAGTGGGCGTGTTGAAAGAGACCAATACAATAAACAAGCAAGGGCAGCAAGAAAAATAATTACGAAAGCGAAGAAAATATCGGCAACGCCTACCTGAAAGAGTGATTATAAAAAAATACGATACGAGACTGTTAAAGCAAGTAAAAACCCCCGCAGAGAAAATACAAGAGAGAATTAAGGCGCTAGAAAAACATAAAAGAAAATTCTGTGGCTTCAAGGCGTGGACTTCTTTGTCTCCTTTTTGAATTCTCGTCGGCAATGTTGTGATCCACCCACTCGTCTAATATACGATGCCTACGAAAGCTGCTTTCTCGGATTTATAGACAATAATTAAATCAAATGTATTAATGAAGTTTACTATAGTAAGTTGAACTGACAATGCTTAACTTTGAGTATTCACAAAGGTGTGTAGTAAGGAAATGGCTACATGCAGATAATCAATGTCCTTCAGTAAATACAATTCCAGTACAAGCAAAACAATACAGTTCATAAGTCACAGCTGTAGTGTTTGTATGACGACTTGTCTTCAAGTCGGGCTCGCTGCTAGGTGGTGCAGCGCTTACATTCTCTTCGTGCTGATGCCGCTCCTGTCTCAGTGTCGTCCTAGAGAGGAGTCCGTCTGCTTGTTATTGGCTGACATCGTCTCACAGCCCTCTCTGATGTAACGTTCCAGCGTGACGTGCCGGCGCTTGACGTTATGCTGGAACAAACATAGCCGATTTTTTCATTTCATTTCAGTACCTCCAGACTAGGGGGGAGGGGGCTGGGAGAGTATAGATTGATTTTATGGTATTTTAAGTCTATGTAAATGAAGGTACTTCTACTCTTTACTGTTGACGTTTGTGAAAATAGTAGTTGCAAATGAAAAGACCAAACCAATGAAACAGTTGAGTTACAGTGGTTACTTAGATACTCAGGATGATACAGAAGTTACTCCATTGATGTTGTATTTAGAGAACCATTAATGATACTTGAAACTTCCTGGCAGATTAAAACTGTGTGCCCAACCGAGACTCAAACTCAGGACCTTTGCCTTTTGCGGGAAGGTAGGAGACGAGATACTGGCAGAAGTAAAGCTGTGAGGACCGGGCGTGAGGCGTGCTTCGGTAGCTCAGATGTTAGAGCACTTGCCCGCGAAAGGCAAAGGTCCCAAGTTCGAGTTTCGGTCGGGCACACAGTTTTAATCTGCCAGGAAGTTTCATATCAGCGCACACTCCGCTGCAGAGTGAAAATCTCATTCTGGATTAATGATACTTCTTTACAGACACAGTCGTAAAATAAGTGCTCCGTTAAATGAAGAAACTTCAGACTTTGTGAATAAGCCTAGATGTGGCGTAAAAGGTATAAATACTGACTATAGAACTACTATAAATAAATGGATTAAGAGAAATACAAATTGATATTATAAAGGTGCAACTGAAAATGTATTACAAGTAACAAAGACAGCACTACGCTTATGCCAACATACTGACATTGAGTTTCATCAAGATAACAATAATCCTGAAATTTTACTTACAAACAAAACACATGTACATAATTATGAAGTACATGGTCATCGCTGTCCAAAGAATGTAGATGGAAATGTTAATGCATTAGGTCACGCATTTTTTCGAATTATGAATAATATATCGTGGAAATACATACTAATGACGAAGACATGTGGTATTTGGAGATTGATGGGAACACACCAAAAGATAAAACAGATCTATTTGAAGTTTTGATTCACGAACACGCATTAGGTTTAGAACACACAGAAGTTAATGGCGCAGTAACGTATAGTGATTCACACTTTTCAATTATCTCAAGATGGCAACTGTGCTGTTCAAAGCTAGTATGGCACTCATAAAAAAGGTTTGCCATCAACACAGCCATGTATATCCACAAATAACTAACTGTCTAACATTTTATCACAAGATTTAAAAAAATAGACAGACTGTATCAAAGACCAAGAGGTAGCTATTTTTTGTTTGTTAACTATATATATATATATATATATATATATATATATATATATATATATATATATATATGTATATATATATATATATGATAAATTGAAATACAAATGGTTCAAATGGCTCTGAGCACTATGGGACTTAACTTCTGTGGTCATCAGTCCCCTAGAAATTAGAACTACTTAAACCTAACTAACCTAAGGACATCACACACATCCATGCCCGAAGCAGACCGTAGCGGTCACGCAGTTCCAGACTCAAGCGCCTTTAACAGCACGGCCACACTGGCCGGCAAATTGAAATACATTTACAATTAATCCCACGATATCCTTAGCCAATATCTAGTATGGTATCGTATCAAGATTTAAATTAAATGGTATAGTAACCATATATACAGGAAAAACTGTTTTATTCCTTAATGAAATTTTCTGTATGGCGATAGATGATTATGATTTTAAATATAAAAGATGAGGCATTATAACCACACAATTTCCAGCACTGCCTAGTGGAATAAATTCTGCATTTAGGTCCATTAATGGGTTGTTGTATTTTTTCGAAATGATATCTTATATGAATATAACAAATTCACAAAAAATTTGTTACAGCTGGTAAGCTGGTTTACCTTTATTTCTTGTTGATTGAATTGACCAACAGCACTAGTTCCTGAGGTAATGAATAAGTTAAAAGGTATACTGCAAGAACTAGAAAATTTTACTTTCGCCTAATAAAAGTTTTCTCCATATAAATGGAAGTCATCCACTCCAAACTGAGTAAATATTGCAAAAATGAGAAGTTAATTGATAATTTTACTTTACAGAAACACAAAAGATGGTTTTAGGACAAAGTGCAAACAACTTATAAATTAATGTTAGATAAGAGCATTAAATAGTAAACTAATTGCTTGTGCATGTGTGTGCATTAAATAGTAAACTAATTTCTTGTGTGTGTGTGTGTGTGTGTGTGTGTGTGTGTGTGTGTGTGTATGTGTGTGTGTGGTGTGTATTTTTGGAATAAATATTTCTATATATTATTATGCAGGCTCAGACAGATAACACACACAAAACGATGTGTTGATTGTCAAGAGATTAAAGAAATGGTATGTTATTCTCAAATCCACAGCATCAGTTAGACTGTCAGTGAGAGAGCACTTTGAGTTCCTGGTGCTAGTAAGATGAGTACACCGTTGGTTTGTTATATGCTTTTACGAGCTTCATACTAAAGCGACTTATTTTCTGTTATCTGTGTAGTTACTAGTTTATTCTAGTAATTTATCGCTTGTTTGAGCGCTTACTAGGCACAACCTTTATTTTAATTACAGTGTAGTGTAGAGATTCACCATACTTATCGATACTTGTATCGATCCTCGCATCTTACAGGCTTTTGTTTGTATTGGTTAGTATAGCTTAGTGTCGGTTAGACCATCAAACCATCAAAGAGAGAGCACTTCGAGTTCCTGCACCGTTCGTTTGCTACATATTTTTATGAGCTCCAAACAGGAGGGACTTCAGTAATGGATAGGAACTGTGATTGCTGTGTACAGTTGCGAGCTGAGTTGGTGACCCTTCGCTCACAACTCCAGGTGGTGTTGTCTTCTGTCACACAGCTTGAAGCTGCTGTCAAGGGGCATCACTGTGGGGGATCAGATGCGTGGATATGAGGGATGTCAAGCATGTCCCACATGTCCCCTGATCACTCCACTGCTGTGACCACCCCAGTTACTACCTGCAATGAGGTTGACCCCTCACCCGTGGCCGAGTGGGAGATCATTCCAAAGTCTGGCAGGCAGTGAATGACTTTCTGAGGGGCTGATCGTAGGGCCCCACAGTTCATTTGACGAACAGTTTTCAGGGATTATCTGTGCTGACGAAGTCTTTAAACCAGATGCAGTTGTCCGCCCCATGACAGAGGCACACAAGGTCTGAGCAGTGACAGAGGGTGAGTTTGCTGGTAGTTGGGAGCTCCAACGTTAGGTGCGGAATGGGGACCCTAAGTAACATGGCTGCCAATGAGGGGAACAAAGCCAGTGTGGACTCTGTGTCCATACTGGGGGGGGGGGGTGATTCTGGATGCAGATAGTGTGCTTCTGGATGCCATGAAGGTTACAGGGTGCAGCCAACTGCAGGTGGTGGCTCATGTTAGTACCAATGATGTGTGCCACTTTGGATCAGAGGAGATTCTCTCTGGTTTTGGGCAGCTAGAGGAAATGGTAAAGACTGCCAAGCTTGCTTGTGAGATTCAACCAGAGCTCACCATCTGCAGCATTGTTGACGGAACTGACTGCTGTGCTTTGGTGCAGAGCAGAATGGAGGGTCTGAGTCAGAGGCTCAGGCGACAGATTACTTGACTTGCACCATCAGGTGGTGGGTTTCCAGGTACTGCTTAAGATGTCAGAAGTCCACTACACACAGGAAGCAGCTACAACAGTAGTGGTGGCTGCATTGAAGGGGATGGATGGTCTTTTAGGTCACAGGGTCTCGGGAAACCATAGAAATGATGCCCATCTAAAAGGGGGCAGGTAAAACACATACATACATATATTAATCCTTGTTCCATAGATCAGGAATACAACATTTCGTAATGATATGGAATGTGTCACTTTAACATAGGTTTTCTCTGCGCATAATAAATAATTAGTTTTTTTCCTTTTTCATTTTTCATTTTTATTTTTTTACAGTTACTGCATCATATCTAAGGGATTGTCATTCAGAAATTCTTTTAATTTGATTTTCAATTTTGATTGGCTATCTGTCAGACACTTAATACTATTTGGCAAATGACCAAGGATTTTTGTGGTTGCATAATTCACCCCTTCCTGTGACAAAGTGAGATTTAATTCAGAATAGTAGATTTGTAGCTAAGCACGTGGGATGGGTTATTAATGACAAATTTCATAAGTGAATATACGTATTGTGAAGTTACTGTGAATAAATGTCAGCAAGGTGATCTGGGGTGGACTCCAGCTATTATTCTGATTACACTCTTTTGTGCAATGAATACTTTTTCTCTTAACGACAAATTACCCCAAACTATGATGGCATATGAAAGCAGTGAATGAAAATAGACATGGTAGGCTAATTTACTGATATGTTTATCACTAACATTTGCAATAACCCTAATAGCATAAATAGCTGAACCTAACCGTTTCAGCAGATCATCGACGTGTTTCTTCTAATTCAATTTCTCGTGAAAATCTCATTCTGGATATTTAAGCTTATCTAGAAGAATGTCACGATTCATACAGTCAAAAGCTTTTGAGAGATCACAAAATACGCCAACGGGTGATGTTGAGTTATTCAATGCATTTAATATTTGATCAGCGAAACTATAGCATTTCCTGTCGAAAACCCTTTCTGAAAACCAAACCGACATTTTGTTAGTACTTCACTTTTGCAAATATGTGATGCTACTCTTGAATGCACTACTTTTTAAAAAAGTCGTCAGAAATGAGATTGGGCAGTAGATGTTGGCATCAGACCTATCTGCCTTTTTATGCAATGTTTTAACAATAGTGTATTTCAATCTATCTGGAAAATGACCTGTTTCAGAGAACTACTACATATGTGGCTGAGAAGCTTTTAGTACTCTATCTGAAATGCCATCAATTCCATGTGAGCTTTTACTTTTGAGTGAATTTATTATTTTCGTGATTTCAATTTTATCAAATTGCGTAGGTACTGCTTCTTCCACATATTGTCTTGCATTTTCTAATGAATGGCTGTAATCTATTTTCTCTACACCACTTAAAGCAATTATTAAAAATGTTTTCTGCTTCTGACTTCTTGTTAACAGCTTTTCATTGTTGTTGTTAGAAATACAGTCTTCCTGTGCTCTCCATTGCCACATTGCCATGCTTCCCTTTTAACAATATATCAGATTGTCTTAATCTGATTTTCAAATGTGCTAATCTCAGACATAATGCACATACTTCTGGAATTTTAATAACTTTTCTTAATACAATGCAGTAGTTTTTATAATGTTTCACCGTTTTGGGGTCATTAGTTTGGGTCTCATTACTCCTCGTAGCTGTAAGATACATTTCCCTTTTCTGTTTACAAGAAACTTTTATCCCTTTAGTAAGGCATAGTTTTTTACATGGTTTCTTACAATTAAATTTCACCGTTTTCTTAGAGAAACTGTTTTCAAATATACTCGCATTGGTATCATGAAATAGGTTAAATTTTAAATTACCATCATATTCCCTGTACACCTCAACCCAATCTAACTGTTGCAAGCTTTCCCTAAAATTTTGAATTGTTAAATCGTGAACTGAATGAACTATTTTGGAGGACTGTTTTCCATTACTGTATAGAGTTATATCGTATACTATAACTAGCTGTGCATCATTATAAGGCAGTCCATTCTTAACAGGAAAAGTTTTTATTTTATTAAATTTATCTTGGTCTATGAAAACATTATCTATCAGTGTTCTGATTTCTGGTACCACTCAAGTAGCAGAATCACTAATTGATGTCAAATTGAAAGAACCATGTAATACTTCAAGGTCAAGCTTTCTATCGGACTCTTTCAGAAAATATATGTTGAAATCCCCACAAAAAATAATTTTTTTCCTCTGTCTGACAGCACAACAAAGAATCCAAGTTTTTGAAAAACAGTTGACAATTTGCGAATGGGGACCTATAAATGGCTACAATTATAAAAGTGCCATTATTCAGTGTAAGCTCACACTCACTTGTTTCTATATGTTGCTCTTCGCAAAGTTTTCTAGTTTCCAAATTTTTCACACTGTGACAGATTTTAACATTTATGGCAACTCCTCCTCTCTCCATAGTGTCTCTACTTACGTGTTCTGAAAGCTTATATCCACCTACATTTACCATTTCCATACCTGTGACTATATGACGTTCAGACAGGCATAGTATATCTATTCCACCCTCAGTATCTAAATCTTATAAACAAATAAGAGGCTCATGTGTTTTGTTTTTTAATTCCCTGGTACTCTGATTAAATATACTTACATTATTTTTCATTGTGCTTTTGTGTGAATGCTGCGACATACTAACACTCTTTTTATCTCTACTGTTATGAGAATCTTGTGGTATTGTAACATCTCTAGTAAATGCCTGTCTGAACTTTTGAGCTTAATTTCAATCAGTATAGGATTATTGGACTCTGATGTTAACCTAAAAATTTACTCCCATGAGTATTGTAGTTGTAAATTGTCGTAGGTGTTTTGGGAAAGAACCAGAGCTCCAAGCCCTAAGAGAAAGCACTGAAGCTTAACTAGTTGTAGGTACGGAAAGCTGGTTCGTTCAAATGGCTCTGAGCACTATGGGACTTAACTGCTGACGTCATCAGTCCCCTAGAACATAGAACTACTTAAACCTAACTAACCTAAGGACATGACACACATCCATGCCCGAGGCATGGTCGTGGTCGCGTGGTTCCAGACTGTAGCCGGAAATCTGGCTAAAGCTGGAAATAACTTAAGCCGAATTTTTTCAAACGACCTAACGATGTTCAGAAAGGACAAAGAAACTCCGTTGTTTACCTTGTAGTGAAATTGAAGTAGGTAGTCCTTGCAAGATAATGTGGGTTGAGTTTATACTTGACAGTCGGACTAAACTATTAATTGGATCGTTTTATCGACCCCCTGACTTACAGGATCAAGTTGCCGAACAGTTAAAAGAAAATTTGACTCTCATTTGAAATAGGTGCCCCACTCATACAATTATAGTAGGTAGTGTCTTCAATCTACCCTCGATATGCTGGAAAAATTATACGTTTAAAGCCAGTAGCAGGCATAAAACGTCATCCGAGATTGTACTGAATGCTTTATTAGCCGAACAGTTAAAAGAAAATTTGACTCTCATTTGAAATAGGTGCCCCACCCATGCAATTATAGTAGGTAGTGTCTTCAACCTACCCTCGATATGCTGGAAAAATTATACGTTTAAAGCCAGTAGCAGGCATAAAACGTCATCCGAGATTGTACTGAATGCTTTGTTAGAAAATTATTTTGAACAATTATTTCATGAGATTATCCGAAGCTTAAATGATTGCGAAATCATACTTAACATCTGAGCAACAAATAATCCTGGACAAATAGGGAGTATCATAACGGACACAGGGATTAGTGACCACAAGGCAGTAGCTGCTAGGCTGAATCCCGTAGCACCCACAACCATCAAAAATAAACGCAAAGTACATCTATTTAAAAAAGCAGATAAAAATTACCGTAAAGCTTTTTAAAGAGACAGCCTACACTCCTTCCGATCTGATGATGAAATCGTAGAAAAAATGTGGAATGATTTCAAAGAGATAGTATCGACGGCAGTCGATATATATTACATAAATGAGTAAGTGATGGTACTGATCCGCCATGGTACACAAAACAGATCAGGTCGCTGTTACAGAAGGAACGAAAAAAGTGAGTCAAATTTAAAAGAACGCACGATCTCCAATATTGGCAAAGTTTTGCAGAAGTTAGAAATATAGCGCATACTTCAATGCGAGATGCTTTTAATAATTTCCAAAGGTTTTGATCGTACATAAAGCACACCAGTGGCAAGATGCAATTAATACCTTCACTGCGCAATAACAATGGTGAGGTCACTGATGACAGTGCGACTCAAGCAGAGTTATTAAATACGGTTTTCAGAAACTTCTTCACCAAAGAAGACGAAGTAAATATTCCTGAATTCCAATCAAGAACAACGGCCATGCTGAGAAACATAGAAGTAGATTTTCTCGATGTAACAAAGCAGCTTAAATTACTTAATAATGGCAAGGCCCCCAGTCCAGATTGTATGCCAGTGAGCTTCATTTCAGAGTATGCTGATACAATAGCACCATATTTAGCAATTATATATAACCGCTCGTTCATAGAACGATTCATACCTAAAGACTGGAAAATTGGTCAACTCACACCAATACTCAGAAATGGAAATAGGAGTAATCCGCTAAATTACAGGCCCATATCACTAACGTCGATTAGCAGTAGGTTTTTGGAACATGTGCTGTGTTAGGAGATTATAAATTACCTCGAAGAAAACGATTCATTGACACATAGCACGGATTCAGAAATACTGTTCTTGCGAAACATAACTCGCTCTTTATACTCCTGAAGTAATGAGTGCTATCGACAGTGCATGTCAAATTGATTCCATATTTTTAGATTTCCAGAAGGCTTTCGACAACGTTCCTCACAAGCGCCTTCTAATCAAACTGCATATCTATCGAATATTGCCTCAGTTGGGCGACTGGATTCATGATTTCCTGTCATAAAGATCAGACTTCATAGTAATAGACGGAAAGTCATCGAGTAATATCTGGCACTCCAAAAGGAATTGTTACAGATCCTCTATTGTTCCTGATGTATATTAACGACATAGGTGAAATCTGAGTAGCCCTCTAAGGTTTTTTGCAGGTGATGCTGTCATTTACCGTCTTGTAAAGTCATCAGATGACCAAAACCAATTGCAAAATGGCTCAGGTAAGATATCTGTATGGTGCGAAATGTGGCAATTGACCCTGAATTAAATAAATGTGAAGTTATTCGTATGAGTACTAAAAGAAATCCGTTATTGCACAACATGTACCAACCTAATGTAGACTTCATTCTACTGATACTAAGAACGACAAGTTATTTCCTCAATTCTAATCATTTTTAAACAGCCAGTTTCAATACAATTCCAATGTTAAAATTAAATGAAACTATATTTTCAATAAAAAACAAGAACAAGTCTCACATAAAATTAATGGAAATAGTAAAATTGAAAAACAATCCCGGAAATTATCTCTTGACTACAGTTCAACATTGCGAACTCTGTCATTGGAGCAAACAGCAAATGAGGAACTTTCATTGAAAAACGTTGTAGCTCATAGTAATCAGAAACATATATATATGGTCATCGGTTTCTATTGCGTTAATAGTGACAGATATTACACACACTCTACGACTGTGTAAACAGCACGTAGTACATGGATTCATTATTCAGATATCTGAGTTACATCTGTTTTATTCAGATCATATTTTAAAGCAAGATGGAGATGAGTGAGGCTATGGGGTCAGTACGTTCACTTAACAGCTCTGTAATTCTTTGAAATTTTAAACAATTTACTTCTGAAAGTGCGGACTTACGTTTCTATCATCGTTATATACGTCACTTGATTTCCAAATAAACAACTTCCATGGGTAAACTGATTTTGTGTTCATTTGTGCATTGAAGACTGTATGTCTGTGGACTGATTTTAACTTTGAAGTTATTTTAAAATATTAAATAACAGAAGAAACAACCGTGGTGTTTGTTTATTAGGCGTATCAATCTAGAACAATGGAAAAAATAGTAACATCACTTCTTTTTATTATGGTGTCGCCGTAAGTGTTGTCACAACACTGTTTGTTAGAATCAGATCATATGAAACTGTGGCTCTTATCATTCTTCTAGAAACAGGCGTAAAGCACAGAAAACTTCCGTATTTACTAACAACTGTGCACTTTTCGCTGAAGCATCTTCTTTTAACATAGTGGGCTGCGATGTTATTCTTATGACGTCAAACGAGCTCTATGTGAGAATTACATAGTGTCTTATGAAGCAAACGAACATTTCCACAGCATTTGTACCGTTGAAGGTGTAATTTCAGTACGGTTGAGTGTATAAAAATAGTATACTCGGAGCCTTACAGATAGATTTAACCTTCTTGAGAAGTGGCAGATGGGTTAAAACACAGAAAACCGGAAATCACTACAAAAATGTCAAAATCAAAAACAAACAGAATATGACTAGTACGTATACACACGTAAAATTTTCTTTCATGATTCTTAAACCAAATGTTGTTATGTTCTGTGCAAAATTCTACCAGGTGGCATCATCTTTCATTCCTTTCCCATAGTCCATGACACCTACTGTTTCTCCTTCTATTCGTTTTCCTAGTATCGAATTCCAGTCTCCCCTAACTACCTGATTAATTTATTTTATGAAACCATGCATTTATTCAATCTGTTCATTATCTGCAGAATTAGATGGCATATCAACTTGTACTATTGTGGTGTACTACATTTCATTATTTATCAGAAACCTGGAATTAGTGGTGCTGTATCACTGTTTGAATTAACACATTATATTTTGGATGAAATATTTTACTTGAATCGAGGTGTCTCACTATTGGATATTGACAGTGCTAAACCTGTTATTTCACAAAGCTTTTCTCAGTGAGTGTCGAAAAGCAAGTTGCGCAGTTTTCTCACAAGCCGGCTTCGATGACTTATTTCATGCAAGCTATCCCCCAAAAAACTAACACGTCATTGCAAATAATACAGGTGCTTATGACATCCAAAGCATGTTGCTAAAGGTAAGGTCAGTTTGGAAAGGAGGAACTACGTACGAAAACTTTAATCAGACGAGGAGAGCTGATAAACTAATTACATGTTAAAAGATCGATAACGAAAGAGACAGATAACGTCAAGCAATTTTATATAGTAATTGAAGTATCTGTTATTTTACACCAGAACCAGTTTTCATTACTTGAATATTTAGATGGCATTCCTTCTGAGGGACTCGATAAGGATTAGATCAAATGCCAGTAATAGATCTTCGGTTTATGAAAACAGCGGAGGATTCATAAAACTTTATCATAATCACTCACAACATTCCGATTACCTTATTTCTAACCACTTCTATGAGAACGACGCACTAATCAGTTTAGCGTACGGCCTTAACTCTATTGAAAGGTTTGTTTACCGTGTCTAGAGTCAAACATGCGTGTAAGCGTGGGAGTGGGTACGGAGTAACACAACGTAATCGGGAGCTAGGGCAGGTAGAGGCCCAGACGTCGTGGTCGATGTGTAGCCAATATTAACGCTAAGCGGGGCGTGATATGGGCTGCAGATAGCTATCGGGTCAACAGACGGGCATACATTAGGTCCCAACTGCATCAATAATTGACGCACTATTACCAGATTGTAACGGATTGTGCCCATGAATTAGTTTAGGGTGAATCAATCCTGGCTGCAGGTACAGCTAACCCAACTAGAAACAGCGGTTTATTTGGGAGGCTAGTATACGAGAAGGAGAAACTCGCTTTTCAAATATTATTAATTTAAAGCGTGAACGTGATATTCGAACAGAAACTTGCAACAAATTGTATGTCAAGTGCAGAGTCAGAAGAAATCCTAACGGGGTTCCAAATGCAGTGGAGTAGTACTTTTTAAAAAGGAGATTCCATCCAAACGCCACCGAAACGTAAGTTTCCTGCTTCCGTCTAATTTTTAAGAGAACTCTACATGCAGTTTGAAAACACTGCACGGGCATTAAAGTACCAAAGTACATGGAGGTAACTCCTGATGGAACTATCTTTCAGAGATCATGTAACAAAAAAACCGAAAAAATGTAAACAAGAAACATCATTCAAAAGCTAGGTAGCACTTCCTGGGGAGCATCGGCATTCATCCTGCGTTTCTTCTAGTCTGCCTGCTTATCTGTGTGGTCAGCGTAGATGGCTGCCATGTGGACAATTCGAGCTCGGTTCCCAGACTGCAAACTAATGGTCTACTTGACAGAAGTTGCGGCTTCAAGGTCTAAAAGTCGGCAAATGGGTCGGCAGACGGTCGTGTTGACCACATGCCCCTCCATGTTGCATCGGCATGATGTCGCACGGCAGAGGATGACACGGCGGCCGATAGACGTCCCTAGGGATTGCAGGACCAGACGTGGATCACGTTTTTTCTTGTCTTGTCTGATTATTGTGCCCCAGTTTGATTAAACAGCTGATATGCACAGAAGATAGATGCCCAATCAAATAACACCATGAGAATTCTTGCTGGTGGTATCTAATCAACACCTAGGGAACGACTACGAATAAGGTCAACACCCATAGAATGACTACCAGTACATTCCTACTCAACTACGATGGATCAGTCCTCTCTGGAAAGCGTCCAAAAATATTATCTCTACACATAAAAGGCAATGTCCTGACTGACTGATTGACTCAAACTGCTAAGGACAGTAACTTTTAATTTAGAGAAGATATGTATCTTTTACTGTGAGCATCGTTTAATAAGGGATTTCTAGAAATTACAGTCCTAATGGGATGAAATAGGAGATGAAGGTTTTTATGAGAAAATGTCGCTATTAAGGTAATTTCGAATCTAGACCTACGAAAATTTGTATTTGGTTTCTCGGTCAGAAATACGAGTTTCAGCATTTTTGGAAATTTAACCACTAAGGGGGATAAAACACCGGGTGAAATTTTTTTGAAAATAAATGGTTACTAAGAAACTACAGCAGGATTTTAAGGCTACATCTATGACAACTGGTATTTGATTTCTCAGTTAGAAATTAAAAAAAGTACGTGTTTTAATATTTCTGGATATACAACCTCTAAGGTAGGGCAATAGCGATGAAATATTTTTAAGATTTCTTGGAAGAATATATGTGATTTTGACAGAAGTGGGCTTCGCTAACAAGATATACGGAATGTACATATTGGTTTCAACGGTGATACTTGTCTTATTGTACTATACCTTAAGCCCAAAATTATACCTCTTTATAAGCAGAAAATGACGGCATATTGAGCATAGTCAGTAGCTGTAATAAATACTAAACATCAAATTTTTCTTGCCGCTGGAAGCTGTTATACAACTAACAACAACTGAAATACGAATCCAGAACCAATTGTAGTCGATTATTAACGTAGATCATAGTATAAGAAAC
The DNA here is from genome assembly GCF_023864345.2 of Schistocerca serialis cubense. Classification (NCBI taxonomy): domain Eukaryota; kingdom Metazoa; phylum Arthropoda; class Insecta; order Orthoptera; family Acrididae; genus Schistocerca; species Schistocerca serialis. The sequence continues at coordinate 469,225,071 of NC_064639.1, forward strand.
TAAGCTGGACTATATAGTATCACGTCGAGAGAATTTGGTATTTCGCTGGATTCTCTGTCTTACGACGCGTGTGCGGAAGAGGTGAAAATGTAAACGTGGCGGAAATGTTTTTTATATTCTTAAAAGCTGGTAGTGGCCAAAGTTCACTTCACATATGTTTTGAACTGTAATGCATAAAAGAGATTGTTAAAACAAACTGTTGTACATTGTACCTCTGGCTTTGTTAGCCGACTTGGATATAATGTCTAATTATTTTTGTTTCTGTGTTGTCTTCCTAGCGGGAGTAGAGAGAGGTATGTTAGAATTTATCGAAAGCAGTTTCTTCCCATAGTATCACTGAGGATAGGTAGGCCCCACCTTTTTTTTTTACCAAAGTTCAAGTTCAGTACTATTGGTTCCAAGAATACCACGAGCATACAATAAAGCGATAAAAGCCTCCAGTTTCTCCAAACCAACACTCCACGACTTATTTCCTAGAACAAATTTTGCCTCCGTTTCTGTACAGTGTATTATGTCTTTCAGTACTGATTCATCAACAAACAGACGCCATGCACTCACTACACTGGCGTCAGCAACAAACCGCTTTGAATATGGTGTAGCTCCTGGACTTTCTCTCACGATGTTATGAATCGCCAGTCTGCCTGATGTGGCCTTTCCAAACTCTGCTACAGTCCACTCCATGATGCCATCAGTACCCAGCAACATATTACATGGTCTTGGGAGGCGTGTGTAGATCTGTCCCTTCTAACATCTTCTTTTACGTGATAAATTTTCTGCTGCTGCAATAGAACAATTGAAAACTTCAAATTAGAAGTGTCCGCTCAGAATAATTGTCATCTATATCCTGAATTTTATATGAAAGTTGAATTTTATTACGTAAATAACGTATTTCATAATTATTACTAATCTGGCTGACCATCTACATTTTCAGCTTAATCTGAATCACTGCTTCTAGAGTGATAGTTCGGTTGACAGTAATCTTCATCCGCATCTTCTCTTAGTTTCATTATTGTGAGTATTATTGCTGTTTAGAGAATGATTGTTAACGGATTTGATCTCAACCAGGGGAACAAGGACATGCTGTTAGACATTTTGTTAGAATAATCAACTCAGCCGTCGAAATGACCACTCTAGTGGCTCTAGGTATACTTGTTAACAACGTCCTAACCATTTTTCAAAAAATAAATATATTTAGTACGGGTGATTCTGCCTTTTAACCTGGAAAACTGAAGCTCATAGCAATACGACATAAATTTCAGTCAAAATAACGTTTTTAATAGGTGTTGCAGTCATTTTGACCGCTCTGGCGATTCTAGTGTTAAAAGTTCAGTCAGATCGTGACCGATGGGTCGCATCTAGTTACAGAGTAATAAAACAGAAACTTCAAACAGCTTATAGTGTTCTTTCAACAACACAGTTTTGTGTAGGATGTTTTTTAGTCACAGACCGTAATATCCTTGTCCTAGTTATAATATCCCTTCCCCAAGTTAATTGTAATAATGTAATAAATCTTTTTGTTGTGAATGACTTATGTCTACAATTTTGAAATGTGATCCATGATTACTTATCATTTTGCGTTTATTTGGCCCTTGTGCACGGAGTGATATCATCAAGTTCAGTTACTATTACCGTGAACAACGTGTTTTAGGGCTTTACTGCAAACTCAGTCATATCATGTCTTCAGAGCGCCCCTCATCTCGAACACCTCATCTCGAAGACGGCTGGCAGCGGCTCGAAGGGGGCCTACAGGTGACCGACGGGCTGGAAGACTAAATCCACGTTAGGTGCACTGTGCCAGCTAGAGGTATGCAGCTGGTTCTCGTACTGGTGCTTGTAGCCGCCTCATGGGCCAGCATGGATCACTCTTAGTAGAAGGTGGCTACCAGACTGAAATCCCTTTGAAGAAAAATGATGGTTGTCTTTACTGGCTCGGAGCATATTTGTTCTGCTACTGCAGCGTGCCTGGTCAGGTAGGTCACAGGATGTCTGTGGGTCTGGTGTGAAGTAACTGACCCTCCGCTTGGCGATAGCATGAAGTACCCAGGACGTCGCTTCCGTAGCCATGCTTGCTACGTCACAGGCAGCCCTGATGTAGCTTCTGACCTGCCGTCTGTCTTGAGGTGCTTCTTTCGATCCTTGCACTGGCCAATGGAACGGTCATAGTCTTACTAAGCCACACCAAGTCTTTTATTTGTGGGGCAATAAATATCTTTAGAACACATAATGTGCACGTTATGATTAAATAGTGATTTTACTGCTACGTCATTCAATACACAACATTAAGACAATGCACGTCTTATACCGAAACGGCTGCATAAACAAAAATCACTGGGTTCACTTTAAGGCTAGCTACTTCGGACAAACGGGAAAGAATTTTAAAATACATTACATGCAAGACGCAGAATTACAAAAGGAAAAAAGACATAGGGAGTAAATACAGATTAGCATTTGATCTCATGCAACATAGTCACACGATACACAACCTCGTAATTCTTCATATAATGAAGAAGGAGAACCTTATGAACATATATAAAGAATAGAAACTGACGCCCACCTGCGAACATCCAGGGTAAAGATGCTTAACGAAGAGGCACGTTAACACCCGTCAGTGTTCTTGGTATATATTCCACTCCATTATTGATAACTACCCTTAAAAGGTATTTTAGAATCACGTTCAGATGTTTGTAAGTATGGTTTTACCTAGCCAACAGCCAACAAGAGTTCTTGGCACTCTGGCATCCTCTACAGTTCCAAGTGTCCTAACATTTGTCCTGTCAGGCACGAACTGGAGGTACCCTCAAATGTAACAAATTTAGAATTTAATTAAACCAAAACAACTACATATACGAACATCAAAAAAAGTTTTGAATCACACCGGTTCCCAGAACTCCTGAAGATAGACGTTGATTGTCATTATTGTGTCACAGACACAGTCTCTTTGACTATTCAGAGATGTCACAAAACCCGCCAAAGATGTAAACAACCATGCATGAGCAGCGCCTATTAGACGGAGGGGGTCCGACAGCCGATCAGTTCCAGTCATTCCACCAAGAAGGAGGTACATGGCTCCTGTTGTCTATAGTTCAACCGTGTTTAGACGGTCAATAAAGCTGTTCGATCGCGTCCACATTGTTACTTTACGGCAGGATGGGCTCTCAACAAGGGAAGTGTCCAGGTGGTTCGGAGTGATCCATTTCGGACATGGAAGAGATACAGAGAGACTGGTACTGTCTATGACATGCATTGCTCAGGCCGCCCAAAGGCTACTACTGCGGTAGACGACCGCTATCTACGGATTATGGCTCGGAGGAACCCTGACAGCAACGCCACCATGTTGAATAATGATTTCGTGCAGCCACAGGACGTCATGATACGACTCAAACTGTACACAGTAGGCTGCGTTATGCGCAACTTCACTCCCAACGTCCATGGCGAGGTCCACCTTTGCAACCACTCCACAATGCAGCGCAGTACAGAGGGGCTCGACAACATGCCGAATGGACAGTTCAGGCTTGGCATCACGTTCTCTTCACCGATGAGTGTTGCATATGCCTTCAACTAGACAATCGTGGGAGACGTGTTTGGAGGCAACCCGGTTAGGCTGAACGCTTAGATGCGTCCAGCGAGTGCAGCAAGTTGGAGAATGCCTGCTGTTTTGGGGTGGCATTATGTGGGATCGACGTACGCCGCTGGTGGTCATGGAAGGTGCCATAACGGCTGTACGATACGTGATTGCCATCCACCGACCGATAGTTCATCCATATTGACAGTATATTGGCGAGGTATTTGTCTTCATGGACGACAATTTGCGCACGTCTTGTGAATGACGTCCATCAGGATAACGACATCGCTCGACTAGAGTGACGAGCATGTTCTCCAGACGTGAACCCTATCTAACAAGCCTGATGTAGATGGAAACGTGCTGCTTATGAACGACGTGACCCACCAACCACTCTGAGGGATCTACGCCTAATCGCCGTTAAGGAGTGGAACAATCTGGACCAACAGTGCCTTTATGAACTTGTGGATAGTATGCCACGGCGAATACAGGCATGCATCAATGCAAGAGGAAATTCTACTGGATATTAGAGCTATAGGTGTGTACAGCAATCTGGACCATCACCTCTGAAGGTCTCGCTGTATGGTGGTACAACATGCAATGTGTGGCTTTCATGAGCAATAAAAAGGGCGGAAATCATGTTTATGTTGATCTCTATTCCAATTTTCTGTACAGGTTCCGGAACTCTCGGAACGGCAAAAGTTTTTTTTTTTTCATGCCTGCAGGTATTCAGTGATAAGGTATATAATTTAAAATTTCAAAACTGCAGAAATATAATTCTTTTTAATGCCAAAACATGGCAGTATGTATCAAAATACAAAGCTTTATAATCTTGACACTTCCATTTTTCCTACGATAGAATTCAGCGCATGATTTTTAATCTTATCTGTGGTAAGGTGTTATGGGACCAAACTGCTGAGGTCATCGTTTCCTAAGGTTACACACTACTTATTCTAACTTAAACTAATTTACGCTAAGGACAACACACACACCCACACCCGAGGGAGGACTCGAACTTCCGACGGAGGGAGCCACGGGGACTGTGCCGAGGCCCCCTAGACCGCTCGGCTACCCGGCGCGTCACAGGTTCGAATCCTGTCTCGGACATGGATGTGTGTGATGTCCTTAGGTTGGTTAGGTTTAAGTAGTTCTAAGTCTAGAGGACTGATGACCTCAGATGTTAAGTCCCATAGTGCTTAGAGCTATTTGAACCATTTGGCGGGGCAGGAAGCGGAACTCACATTCTCTTTGAATTATCAGACAGTGTAGTATAGAGATGATTTAAACGAGTTTCGTGGATCCCCATTAAGTTGAACCACATTTTGTAGTTGTCCTGGTGTCACACACGTAGTTTCAACAGCGAGGGTTGTTCCTGGTAAAACAGAAAGTAGCGTGCTGGAGTTGTGCGGTGTCAAAGAAATGTGTCGACGATCAATGTGATAACTGACGAAAACTTCACACCAAACGTTTAAATCTCACTGTATCTGAAGAGCTGCCTGATGGCAGCAGATACTGCAACTGTCTGAAATAAATGTGTGCCTAGATCAACTTATGACTCATTTTTATCGCCGGTGAAAATGCTAATGTGAGGCTGATGTCGAAAAGAGAGTAAGAATATAATCCTTTATGCCTTATTTATGTGTGTTGTTTTCATTGTAAAGTTGCTGTTACATTGAATACTAGATCAGTAGCTGGCGTTGCATGGGTACCCATTTAATCCATTCTCTTATTAGTTCATCTCATCATTCCCCACCTCCTGTCTGTATCTCTCTTCCCCTGTCTCTGCCCATATCCACTACTACCTCTCTCTGTTTACTTCATCTATCCCTCATCATTTGTCCATTCCCCTTGCCCTCTCTCTGACCATCTCCTCTTCCTTCTCTGTTCATCTCCTTCTTCCCCTCCGACACCTTTGTTTGTGCTCCCACTACTCCTCTCCTGCACGCTTTCTCTCCGACAGTCTTCTCCTCCCTCTTCCAAACTCCTCGTCTCCCCTCTGTCATCTCCTGCCACCCCCTCTTTCCACCCATCTTTTCCTCTTTCCTTTCTCTGTCCATCTCCTCCTCTCTCTCTCTTTCCATTTCCACCTCTTTACCACCACTCTGTCTCCTCTCTCCCTACCTGTGTCCATCTCCTCCTTCCCCCTCTGTGTTTGTCCATCCCCACCTCTCCCATTCACTCACCGCTTTGTCACCCCCGCCCCAGTGGAGGATGGCGGTTCTTACCCCGACAATATTTTTTTCTAAATCATAACTAACACGTGCATCAAATTTGATTGAAATAGTTACGAGAGTTTAGAATGAGCTTTTCACTTGTGGCTTTGTCCACGTACACACTTTTCAAATATGTCTCACATATACTGAACATATTTTACAGGTATTTCTAAACATACTTCACCCATATCTCTAGTGAATTTCACTCTGCAGTTCAATTATCACGCAGCTCAACGTTTATGACGTCTTATTTTTTGCGTTATGTGTTGCACAGTAATATATTTTTCTGGTTATATTCAGCGACGTATGTGTATACTGCCTGCGGAATGTGTTACGAATAACATTAATAGCAAAGAAGTAAATTAAAATTCATCCATGATGCAGCCGTCTTTTACGCCTATTAGTATATGACATATCTCCTGAGCTATGTGCCGTACAAAGACATATTTCTTATCTACTTTCAGCGATATATGTCTGTACTGCCTGCTAAGTGTGTTGCCAATACAGCTCGTAGTAATGAAGTAATAAAAGTAAACGTCACGCATAAGGCGGCAGGTTTTCACGCATTTCAGTGTTTATGAGGCTGTAACTCCTGAACTATGCGTCACACAGTGATATAATTTTACAGATATATTCAGTGGTCTATGGGGGTACTGTCTGCAAAATGTGTCACGAGTACAGATGTAGTAAAGATGTAATAAAGTGAAGCATCATTCTCATTCTTTAAGCGGTATTTTTACTGTATGAACAGCGAAAATGTAGTAGGCGAGAAACTTTTTTCCTTGGATCGTTTTGTTAGGGGTGTCAGGGAGAAAAAATTTGTTAGCTGTTTGAAATTACGTGCAAAGTTTGTTCCAAGTGACTAAGTGCTCCTATTCTCAAAATATAGGTATACGCACGTCGTGGGGTACACTGGTTTTACACCACTAACCCTTTGACAGATAGGTGGTTCTTATCGCCACAGCGATTCTGTCCACACAGTAAGTTGTATGTCTACCAATTTGGTTGAAATCGGTCCAGTGATATGAATTTACGGCAGAATATTTTATACATAAAAATTAACACCATCTCTGCCAAATACGATGCGTACAGTGTCAGCGATGATCTGTGAGGGAGAGTGCGTTGAACTGTGTAGAATGCGGTGAGTGGCGTATAGGACAACGTTGTCTGACTTACTCCTGTGCGTAATGCAGTGTGCTTGTGAACGGGTTGTATACATAGTAAGTGTGAATAAATGAATATATGTTACTATTATGCTGCTGTGTAGAATCTTTTTATTTTGTTTTAGTATTCCAATAACTAGTAAAATATTTGATTGCGTTGCTTCTGTGGCGAGAAACGTTCAGTACTGTTATTACTTGTTACAGATATCGCTGGTGCATTGATATCCACTAATACGTAGCCTGTAGAGCATGAACAGGCGTACTGTAACAAGGAAATGAAGAGAAAACTAGATAAATGCTGTCGTGAGAGTAAAAAGGTTACCCAGCAGATTACATTGTTGCTATATATATGGTAGGGTAATGCACCTATTTAATATTTACTGCTTTTTCAACTCTAATACTTAACACTGTTGTTGTAACAGTGCTTACATAATGAAGATGCAGTTTTCGTATCTTAAAGTGAAAATTTATTCGTGGGAATCATTTGTAAAGTCGAAGTGAACAGCGGAGAGAACCACAATTGAATCCATAAGGCCCGACCAAGCTGAGTGCTTTAAATTTTGAATAAAAGTCATCTTCATTGGCGACCGAAGACTTCCCATATAAGAAGTTACTCTCGTTCTGCCAGCGGACTTGTGGCAAGGAAGTTAGAAGAAAATCAGGAAAGGGAAATGCTAAGGTTCAGCCTAAATAAAGTGGGGAACAATGAAGTGAAATGGTATGAAGTTAAGGGTTTCTGGTCGGACGAATATAGGGTACTTTAAACAGCAGCAGAAAATGGCATGAAAAGAAAGGGAGGGCAGGGAGTAAGTTACAGTGAACGGTTGAGTGATAGGGCTGTTCTTATTGTGCTTCACTGAAAACAAACGCAGACAACGATAGTTCAGCTAAACACCCCTAGATGGAGATGAAGAGCTAGAGAAAGTATGTGATCGTATTGAACGGATAATTCACTACTTACAGGGGGATGAAAATTATCGTAGGGGACTGGAAAGCGGTCGTACGATGGAAGAAAGCGGGAGAGTACGAGATAGGCAGTACGAATGAGAGCGGAGAAAGACTAATTGACTTCTGCAACAAATTTCAGCTGGTAATAGCGAATACTCGCTTCAAGAATCACGAGGAGGTACGGTATACATGCAAAACTGGAAATACGGCTGGATTGTATCATGATCAGAAAATGATTCTAAAATCAGGAGACGATGGAGAGTCACATCATAATTTAGTGGTAATTTAGAGTAGACTGAAGTTTTAAAGAATCGTACGGCAGAGTCAGTGTGGAAGGAATTTGGATATTGAAGTACTAGGGAATAATAAAACCTAAAATTTTTAACATTTTTATGCAGCACTAATAAAACCCAGTTTGGATGGTTCAAATGGATCAAATGGCTCTGAGCACTATGGGACTTAACATCTGAGGTCATCAGTCCCCTAGAACTTAGAACTACTTAAACCTAACTAACCTAAGGACATCACACACATCCATGCCCGAGGCAGGACACGAACCTGCGACCGTAGCAGCAGCGCGGTTCAGGACTGAAGCGCCTAGAACCACTCGGCCATAATGCCCGGCACAAGACTGTTGAAAATCAGGTGGACTGCTAAGATAAAGAATGAGCAGGTTCTCCACAGAATCGGCGAAGAAAGACGAAAGTAATGAGAAGTAGCAGAAACGAGAACATCAATAAACCTAATATAAGAAGATGATGTTGTGTCTGTGCCCTCTCGTAATGTTTTGTGGTTCCTGGCTGGAGGAGGAGAGGGTGGTATGATAGGTGGGCGGTCGGTTTCCTCTCACTACAAAACAAAATGCACACGTTGATAAAATACACTTTATTACAGGACCCAATTGAGTATTGAACTTCAATAATGTCTAATCTGAAGTTTTGTGGTTAACAGCAATCAAATAACATGTACTAATTCTTGAATCTTGTCCGCGTCCGTATAAAAACTATATACAAAACTTTCCCTCACAGCTAACTAAGGTCCGAGGCGACGAATATATCGCTGTGGAAGACTAGATCATAGTGCGACGTACTGAAGTGCAATGCGAAGCGAGTCCAGATGCGACGTAGTGAGATTGAGAAATTGAGAAAACTCTATCGGGGGCGGCCTGTATGCACGCTGCCTAGAGGGTGTGCTAGAGCATTTACTTTCCGACAAAAATGTAAGTAAACAGTCTAATGAAAATCGCTTAATAGACACTGTAAACTTTACGTATCTTTCTGAACATAGCTGCATTTCGATACATAGCCTCACTGGCACACACAGCGAATCAACCTAACTGCAGTTCAGATTTATATAATTTTCGTGCCACTGCACTGTACCTGATAATGGCAGTATAGTGATGAAACGCGTCGCGCTGACTAAATATTAGTATGAAGTGACTGGAACAAAAGAAACTGGCTCATATGCTCTCTTTAGCATTTATCATGCAGTTTAAATGACATAAACCGTTAAATAAGTGATCCACACTGTATGTGGAAGACGATTTTAGAGGCAATAGCTTGACATTTTGGGGATATGCTATGATGGTTACCTTTCGCAGTAACTTCTAAAACGGTTGTTATCTTACTACATGATATGTAGTTTTTAATGTGCTAACTGGTTACAGTACAAGAACAATCTACTTTATTTTGTTTTATTAAATGTCAAATTTGGCTGGTTAGGAGAGGTAGTGTCAAATGTAATTTGCCTTGGCAACACACGTTCACTTTATTAGTGAGGAAAACACAGCATCTTAAATTATGATGATACGTCACTGAGTGGTCCCTAGCGAGCATCGTTCTTTCCAGGGATCAACCTACATTCAGACGTAACATATTTTTGTTTTACACTATCCCCACAGGTTTCGTGGCACAGACCTTGTTTCTGTATATGGGTTTATTTATTTATATTTTCACTTCGTTGCAGAACTGTAATATACTGACACCTCGTGGCTAAAGTAAATTAGAGAGGGACTGATTTAATTAGAGACTTCTAAACTTCGTCGGTGTGAAAAGAAGTACGAGAGGAGGCTAAGGAATAACTTTTTTCCAGCGAATGTCCTACCTAATCGCTGAACAACAATGGATCTCAGTTCATGTTCTTGGACTTTGAGGGAATCATTTGTTGCACATACTTGTGATCATTGTACACTGAAGAGACAAAAGTTGTTGGATAAGTCCTAATATCGTGTCAGATCCCCTTTTCCCCTGTGTGATTCAACAACTAGTGGCATGGATTCAAGAAATCGTTGGAAGTGTCCGGATAAATATTGAGCCGTGCTCCCTCTATAGCCTTCCATAACTGCGAAAGTGTTGTCGGTGCAAGATGTTGTGTGCAAACTGACATCTCTATTATGTGTCATAAATATTCAATGGGATTAATGCCAGGCGATCTGAGTGGCCAATCATTCGCTCAAATTGTCCAGAACGTTCTTCAAACCAATCCGAACAATTATTGCCCGGTGACATGACATGATTATTTGGGAACAGGAAGGCCATGGATGGGATGAATTTTTTGAAGAGAAAGAGCTTGAGAAATTAAGCGAGTCTGTAACGCATTGGTCCGCCTCTGATCCTTATCTGGCTTGTCATTAGTTAGAGTTTCTGTCTCTGGCCAAGGCAAAGTTCGCAAAGCACGGGGACAAGCAGTAGAAACTCTCCCCGTGTGCGGGCGGGCATTATCTTGCTGAAATTTAAGAATGGGATGGCTTGCCATGAAGGGAAAATGGGGCGTAGAATATCGTCGACGTACCGCTGTGCCGTAACGATGACAGCCAAAGGGGTCCTGCTATGAAAAAAATGGCAACCCAGGCCATCAGTCCCGGTTGTGAGGCTGTCTGGCAGGCAACAGGTTGGTATTCCACTGCTGTCTGGGTCATCTTCGGACACGTCTTCGTTGGTCATCGGTGCTCAATTCTAAGCGGAATTCCTCATTGTAGGTAGGTCTACTCCCGTCAGTGAGATTCCTCGATTGAATATATAGGGCTACACATAGAAGGGTGGTTTGAGAAATAAGATAAATGATCTGCGAGAAACAATTTATTCAGGAAAGCAAATTAAATGCACAGTTAGTACATCATTTGGAGAAAAGCGGAATAAGGTAAAAAAAAGCATTGAATTAGGTGGCATGCATTTAGACGTATGATATCTTTCTACCAAATACAGTGCAATCTTTTAATATACTTCTGGCTAAATTCAGAACAAGCTAAAGCTTGTCAAAAGTGTGCCTCATGCCACCAATGATATTCAAACCGTATAAGGGGCAGTAAAATGAAAATGAGACAGATGGAAAAAGGTAAGTAAACTGTTTATTATGTCAACAGTATTCGCCGCAACTGTTAATACATTCATCGCACTGTGAGATAAGACGATCAGTACCTTCATGGAAAAATGTTTGCGGTTGCCTAAGGAACCGTGATCGTGCCCAGGTGTGCACCTCTTCGCCCGAATATCGCATGTTGAGAGACCGGGACCACAGGTCGCCCAATTTGTTTCGACTAAGCTGCTGAAGATTCGCTGGGAAGCCCCTACACATCCTCCATACAGTCCCCAACCCTCCCTATGCCATTTACATATTTTAGAGTACTGAAGACTGACGTTTGGGGCCGTTTATTTGCTTCGGACGAAGAGGTACGCGCTTGGATATAAGTCTGGTTCTGTAGGCCAGCGCAGCCATTTTCCCATGAAGGCAATGTGTCACACAGTGGATAAACGTATTAACAGTTACGGCGATTACTTTTTAAATAATAAACAGTTCGCCTACGTTCTTTCCATCTGTCTCGTTTTCAACTGACTGATCCTTATGTCTCAGGAAATTGTCTCGCAAATGGCTGATTGTGCATGGAATATACCTGCACCGTTTACTGTTTGCTGATGACCAAATAATCATAGCACCATATGGGAAGAATTCAAATTGCATATATATCACCATTTAGCAATGGAACATAAAAACTGGGATTGACAGATTAATTATATAAAAGAAGCAGAACTTCTTAATTATGGCCTGACTGAACTGTGCGTTGAGAAGGAAAATCGAAATGACCAACAATATCTGCTACTTGGAATCCATTTTAGAAAAGGAGCGGACTCTGATCTAGAAATTAATAAATGAATTAGTGGCGGAAGTATACCAGATTTTTAGATTTTTTAAAATAAGTGTACGTTAAGGAAAAATTACAGGGTATTCTTGATACACTTCCTGACTCTGTTTCCACATAATCTTCCCGTTCACTTCGTGTGGTGTACCTTTGAATGTTCAGTTCAAATTTTGGAGCAGAAACTGTTTTAAGAACTATTGCCAAAACAAAGGAACAGCTCTGTCATGCCCAGGAGAGGCCTTTAAGAAAGAAATTTGAAGGCTTCCCACATGGATCCATAAGTGGCCATGTGTTCTGCAATGTGGCACTCCACCCGCTATTACGAAAGCTGGAGAAAACCGAAGCTGTTGCAGGACCGATGGGATACACTTACGATGTGATATTTATTGTCAAAGGAAACTCGAGAAGTAGCATGGAAGAAAGACGTAACACAATTCTTGAAGAAGACAGAAGTAGAGACAGATCAAATATTCATGACGAGCACAGGAGTGGAAGACATTCCATTTTGATTGAAAAGGTGATGCAGAAAATCGCGGAAAGCATTCGTGAAGACTGCCGAATGACAGTGGATAAAATTTCTGCGATGTTTCAACAACTCTGGAGAACTGTCTTCCACAAGAAACTCACAGAAACGCTGTGATACCGGAAACTGTGCACAAGATGGTACCCAAAACAGCTGACAGAGCAGCACAAGAAAGTTCGGATCAATATCGCCGTCGAGTTTTTTGAGTGACTTGAACGGGTAGGTAAAGATTTTCTGAGGTCTGTAGCCACTGGAGATGAAACGTGTGTGGCTCATTACACGCCTGATTCAAAAAGACAGTCGTCACAGTGGCGTCACAGTAATTTCCTTTCTGCAAAGAAATTCAAAATCACAATTTCAGGGAAAAAATCATGGCCGCTGTCTTTTAGGACCGAAAGAGGCATAATTTTGGTCGTATTTCTACCTAAGAGTAGGAGTGCATCACTTAACAACGATACTGTGAGACCCGAAAAATATTCAAAAGGAGTATTCAAAACAAAAATAAGGGAATGCCGACGAGAGGAGTGCTCTTGTAGCAAGATAACACCCCTCCTACCACAGCCTCAGCCATCGACGATCTCTTGCACTCATTTGGTTTGAATGTTGCGAACCACCCCCGTTATCCCTTGGCTTGTTGCCACCAGATTATTATCTTCTCACCTCTACGAAGGCACACTTGACTAGAATTAAATTTTCAACCATCGAGCAGGGGCAGAAAGGGGTTTTGAAATGGGGGTAGGTGCTGATGGGAGAGTTCTTCAATGGGGCAGAAACAAGATTATGCCAAGGTACACCACATATAGTGAACGGGGAGATTATGTGGAAACAGAGTCAGAAAGTGTACCAACAATACCCTGTAATTTTTCCTTAACGTACAGTTGTTTGAAAAAAATCTAAAAATTTGGTATACTTACTTTGTGATCACACGTCATATTACACTGAAACGCCAAAAACACTGGTATAGTTATGCGTATTCAAAACAGGCGTATGTAAACAGGCACAATACTGAGCTACTGTCGGCAACGCCTATATAAGACAACAAGTGTCTCCCGCTGTTGTTACATCGGTTACTGCTGCTACAATGGTAGGTTATCAATATTTAAGTGAGTTTGAACGTGGTGCTATAGTCGGTGCACGAGCGATTGGACACAGCATCCTCGAGGTATCGATGAAGTGGGGATTTCTTCGTACGACCATTTCACGAGTGTACCGTGAATATCAGGAATCCGGTAAAACATCAAATCTCCAACATCGCTGCGGCCTGAAAAAGATCCCGCAAGATCGGAACCAACGACATTAAAGAGAATCGTTCAACATGACAAAAGTGCTACCCTTCCGCAAACCTGCAGATTTCAATACTGGGCCATCAACAGGTGTCAGCGTCCGAACTATTCAACGAAACGTCATCGATATGGGCTTTCGGAGCCAAAGACCAACTCTTGTACCCTTGATGACTACACAACACAAAGCTTTACGCCTCACCTGGGGCCGTGAACACCGACATTGGACTGTTGATGACTGGAAACATGTTGTATCGAGCGGACCGACATGTAAGGGCATGGAGACAACCTCATAAATCCATGGACCCTGCATGTCAGTAGGGGACTACTCAAGCTGGTGGAGACTCTGTAACGGTGTGAGGCGTGTGCAGTTGGAGTGATATGGAACCCCTGATACATCTAGATACGACTCTGACAGGCGACACGTACGTAAGTATCCTGTCTGACTACCTGCATCCACTCATGTCCATTTTGTATTCCAACGGACTAGGGCAATTCCAGCAGGATTATGTGACACCCCATACAATTTCTACAGAGTGGCTTCAAGAACACTCTTCTGAGTTTAAACACTTCAGCTGGCTACCTAACTCTTCAGACATTAACATTATTGAGCTTATCTGGGATGCTTTGCAACGTCCTGTTCAGAAGAGATCTTGAGGCCATCATACGCTTACAGATTTAGGGACAGTCCTGCAGGGTTCAAGGTATCAATTCCCTTCAGCACTTCTTCAAACATTATTGGAATCCATGCAACGTCGTGTTGCGGCACTTCTTCGTACTCACGGGGGCCCTACGCGATATTACGCAGGTGTATCAGTTTCTTTGGCTCTTCAGTGTATTTAACCTCGTTGCACCACGAATCCATTGCGTTCAATATACTGCTCCAGCTGCACTCATCAAAACGACCTCATGCAAGAGGAGGCGAGCATTAGCCTGAAGCGCAGACACAGCTTCACAAGAGGAACTATTCAGAATGAAGGAGTGCGTGCTCAGGAAGCTGACGAAGCGGAACAAGCTAGCCAGTGCCACTGAAGTGTGAGGTTCGACTATATCACAGCTCCGGCTAGATTCCTGCAGAAGTTGCCTTAACACGAAAAGCTGAACAAATCGCCACCCAATGGCGACATCCAACCGCTACAGACTTTTGGCTCTTCTGGGGTGAGTATGCCGCTGTTGGAGAAGCGTAATCTCATAAATACCCTCCCAAAACGATCCTGATTCTCAGAAGTTTGCCGACGTTCTCAAGAAAATGTCAGGATGTATACTTGCTTGTAAACAGCACCATGTTCTTAACAGCAGTTAACTTAATGTTGAAGACCACTGAAATTGCAGACGAAGCTTCCAGTCACACACTAAAGACTTTGTCTCAAAGTACCAGCAGGTTTCCACCTGAGCTGGGAACGTACGCAGATGACTTGACGCCACCAGCCGTAGCTGCCAACCAATGCTGTTGTTGCTGTCTCTCGAGGTGGCAACTGCTGATCTCGACGTCCGGCACCCACCTACGTCATTGCGGAGCAATGTGAACAGGGGTGTTTCATTAACGGCTCACTGAATGGTTCCAGCCACCACCACCTCCACAACCCACAAAGTAAGTAAGCAGCGCCTTTTCCTAATCTACAAACGCCCAAGTCCTTCACCACTACTTGGGTCTATTTCCACCCCCAAAATCCTTCTACTGTAAAAGGTTGTTTTGTTGTTTAACTATTTTACTAAACTGCGCTGATTTAATTATAGTGGTGTCCTAGTGTGTCGCAGTAAATATTTTCGTGTTATTATTTTCAGTGGAGCCGAAAATGGCTCTACAATGAGCCTACCGCTGTTGAAGGCTGTTGCTGGTAGATGGAAGATGTGTGACGTAACTATGGACTGATCCGTCTCTAAAGAGCTATGATGACGGTAAAATGGCGGCGGTCCCGCTTCCATTTGGATAATATCACTGAAAATATTGTTATCCAGCAGAACTCCAGAAACCGTCACGTTGGCTAGAAATGCTGTAAAAACTGCAGGGAACCCTTTTGGATTGGATTCAGAAAAGATATTTATGCGAAATCCTAATGACTGTGGCAACAATGCACGCCCATGCTCTTTGGGTATTTGATTAGTCGGGGAACCCATTTATACGAAACTTCCACAACCATGTACTATGCTATCACAGTTAAACAATTCGAAATCACCTGACGGAAACTGGAGCCCATCTTTTCCCAAAACACTGTCTGTTCGTTTTCTACAGATCATCTACACTGCACACTCAAGAAAAGCCTTCCACTTGGCTGAACAATAAAGTCTTCGTAACTTCACACTTTGGAAACAGTGTTCACTCACCACTCCCGCTCACCACTTTTAAATGAAAGTCTAGTTAGCTCCTCAATTCGTCAGACACTACGTATGTGCTGTCCACCAGTAAACAATTTTTAATCTCTTCTGTGCTTCACTTCTCTCTTACTAATCTTTAGCATAAAAACTGACCACCCTTCTGTTCTAGTCGTTTAATTGATCTTTATTCTTTTCCCGCTACAACTCCACAGTCTTCTATAATTTTCACAACTTACACGACACCATTACTGGTGTCAACAGTATTCTTCATTATGCCTGTAATTTCTTCGGAAGAGCTGCTCCATAACTTTTTCTCGTTACAACACCCTTTTCTCAAGTTTTCTCCACTTATCCCACTCTAAACTTTGTCACACAACACCTCTCCTTTCCCCATTACATAAACATTCGTACAATAATTTACGTCCATAGATTTGATCATGTTTCCTCTCTCTACTGTCTTCTCTTTCCTTCTTAATTTACACACTCAGATGATAATTAAGACGTTCTACGCATAGTATTTCACTACCTAAACGATAAAATTTATGTATTTGATATATTAACTTTACGCAAAAGTGCAACAAAAATAATGCATTTACAAATAAGACCTACTAGCGTCAAAGATACACACTACATTTGGTATTAATGAAAGCGGCAATAACACAGGAATGAATTAGAATCATGCAAAGATGATAGATAAAACCGACTACTTGTTCAGTTAATCTATATTATTTACACAGATGGAAATTCTCCATCACAGTAGCAACCGCTAAAGCGTAATATTTCTTTCTTTACATAGTTTCCCTGTTTAGCAGAAACCAGTATCTCAAATTAATCTCACTTGTAGTTTCATTGACTGTCGATTTTCGAGGATTTATCGGGAGTAATTCTTCACTCTTCCTTCTTCCTTTCACCTTCTCTCGCTCGGTCTTTGACATGAAAGAAAATAGAAGCATAAGCGTTAGTGTAAACATGGACTCCTCGCATTTGGATGCAATATTGCTCTCACCCCCTCAGTGTGTTAAAATTCTTTGAAACACCCCCAGAACATCTCGTAAATCTTGGGCAAGTCTATAAAGTTCGGTGCTAGAGTTCTTCAGCCATATCAACGGGAATGCTGATTGCTTTTGAGATGATCCCAAACAGAAGAATCCAGAGGGCTGAAGCCAGGTGACCATGGAGGTTGAGGCACGGGACCTGATCGATCTGACCATCTTCGATGATACTGACTCGTTACGTGTCTTAAGTCAGCAGCAAAATGTCCCTTTGCCCCATCATGTATGCACCACACTTCTCAGAAATGGGTCATGGGTGAAATGTGAGTTACACAGAGATTCAGTCAAAAAGTCTTCATTTCAAATAAATTAATATTAGCTGTGCGCTCTTCACGCTCAAGTCAGTTTTTCCTCCTAGCAAAACATTCGAAGTTATCTCGTAAAGCCGGCCAGGGTGGCCGAGCGGATCTAGGCGCCACAGTCTGGAACCGCGCGACCGCTACGGTCGAGGGTTCGAATCCTTCCTCGGGCATGGATGTGTGTGATGTCCTTATGTTAGTTAGGTTTAATTAGTTCTAAGTTCTAGGGGACTGATGACCTTAGAAGTTAAGTCCCATAGTGCTCAGAGCCATTTTTATCTCGTAAACAGCTGATTTGTGGACTCATGTTTACCGCATCATTTCTGCATCTGTTACAGTGTTTTATCGTGTGACAATTTTCGCTCTAAACTGTGGTACAACCCGCTTACATATATAATTTATTTATAGTTACGTTAATCCAAATGAAACGCCGACAGACTGATACAATTACTGTTTAAAGGGCATGTTTGTGACGAGTAGATGGAACTGCTTTCACTGCGTATAACATAGTTCTAAACAAGGATCTATAAATACGAGAGGTAGGTACGTCACATGACATTGCCTGGATGTGAACTTTCGTATTAGTTAATTCTCTTGAAAAATGCCATTCATTAGCAGTAACCTAACAGCGAATGAGAATTTGTGAAGCGTGGCTCGTAATCTGCGCTACATTTGCACTAACGTAGGTAATCTCTGACAATGGCACAGGCGTGTTTCCCACTTTTTAAGCTTATTACAAGAATGACAACGTTACATGAGCAGTTTATCAGAGCAAAACTTGTTTCGGAGGTTACGTAGGTTTCAGAATATGTTTACGCGGCATAAAATCTGTTTCAAAGTGTAAATGGGAACTGATTTCAGCCAACACGGAGGTTATTTCCATAAAGTACGATATTATTAGCAAAGAATGGACTCGCAGTTACTGTGAAAGAGGTCTATATTGTTCAGTTTATCTGTATTGGAAAGGCTACTTCGTTACGCTATAGCACTCCACACGGATTACTTGCAGCAAACAAAATATCTACTCTGAAAAAGAAAGACGATATCGTATTTCAAAGGTATCTGTAATAGTCGGCCATTACGGAAAGGTTTAAACAATCCAAATTTTTCTCTTGCCCTAGCGAAAATTGTAGGACCAAGAAGAAGCCTAAAATTACAGCTATTTACAATTCACAAGAAGGAACAATTGTCGAAGCCAAGGCCTTTTAACATGACGAATAATGTTAAGGAAGTTAAGAAAAGCATGATTTGCCTTACGGGAGATCTCAATACTAAGACTGGAAATACACCAAGTACCGAAAATGGTAGAGCCATTTGGAGATAAAGCAGTATGAGCGTACAGCTACATATGGCTCAATGCCACAACTTCAAAAAAATGGCTCTGAGCACTATGGGACTTAACATCTGTGGTCATCAGTCCCCTAGAACTTAGAACTACTTAAACCTAACTAACCTAAGGACATCACACACATCCATGCCCGAGGCAGGATTCGAACCTGCGACCGTAGCAGTCGCGCGGTTCCGGACTGAGCGCCTGAACCGCTAGACCACCGCGGCCGGCTGCCACAACTTCAAAAGGAGGCACATGCGTTGCGTTGTGATTGGACAGAATCCGCGACTGTGCACGCATGTGTTTCATGGTAGATCAGGCGTGCCAACTGCTCTAGGTTGATCTCAACAACGAGCCACGTCAGGCCTACAGCGTTCGCCAGGATGTGACGGCAGGACCCAGGAGACGACTACAGTATCCAGATTGAGGGATTGGCGGACACTGAGACTATGAGAAAGCCAGCAGCTGCCGGAGACCAGCAGGTAAACTCGTGGTTTGGGTTGGCAGCTGGAAAAATCTGGTGCGATTAGCTGTCGCCGAGGAGCATGGAAATGGTACATGGGAGAACTGAGTGAGTAGAATGGCCACAAAATAAATATTAATTCAGTAAATACCAATCCAAGAGAGTTACAGAAAATCCAACAACATTTTTACAAAGAGAAAATTAAGACGAGTGCGTACCTGAAAACGCGTCGTCGAACAAGAACGTAGTTTTTGAATTATGCGATGTCAAAGATTTCAAATTAAAATTAAATTTAAGAAATAACACCTCCACAATGCGTTGTGCTATTTTTATAAATTAAGTGCCCGTAGATAGTCCTCAGAAAGCTCTGTCAGAACATAACAACAGATGTTTTGTAAACTTTATGTATTTTTAACTACATAACAGAATACGATTTCCTTGCAAAAAGATGTGAATTATCAGGAAAATAATTAATCAGATAATGAAATTAATGGCAGCATATTAAATAAGACTTGGATATATATGTATAAATATATCTAGTTTTATGTGTTTTAATTTATTAAGAAAGAGGTTGTTTAAAGCAACATTCACGCATACAGTGGAGAAAAATAACTAACGTAGCTGGAAAACAGAGACACAAGTGAAAATCTGAGTTAATTCCATGTCAAATGACGTACCAAGCATACGCCTAGTATAAAGTTAATAGTTTATAAGTATGAATTGGGAAACGGAGGATGTGACTGTGGCTAACGATAGCGCGAGGGCTTGTATAGGAGGCAGCTTTTTTTTTGTGGTCTTTCGGTTGTCAGAATTGGAGCAGGAAAGACGTACGTGTGAATGGCGATTAGGCCGAATTTCAACAATGTCCTGAACATGTTTAACAACGAAACCGATGACTTGTGCTTCCTTTTCGTGCGTGTCGGTACCGAACATTTAGGAATATTACGGCGAGTTGCCTAGCGTGTGAACTTAGGATAATTCACTCTAGGTCAAGCTAGATCTCTAAAAAGACTTACCTGATTATTTTGTGAAGGTTTTGAACTTGTGGTTTTGACTGGTTTGTCAGTGTGGAGCTATACTTTTAAAACGTACGCTGATGAATTCTGAAATATTTCTTAAGTTTGGCTGAAATTTACATGTTAGTTAACGCGGTACACTGCTCTGGTTTGTTACTATTTTAATGCTTTGTCACAGTCTTTACTCTGATTCAATGTAGGAAACATAACAATAAACTCCGTTTCTTATTTAAACCAAAAAACTCTGATGTATTGTGGGCTTTATTGAATCTTTTATTTACCGCATATAAAACTCCTGCCTCCAGATTTTTTATTATTGATTAATGAGAGACTAACTTAACAAGAGTAATCACAACAAAAACATTTGATAGACCCCTAGACATCAGCATAATCAAAAAGTAAAAACGTACTACACATTCTAGAGCCCTCAGGAACAATTAATAATATATTTCAGTATTTAGCGTTATTTTAATTTGTAATATATTAGGTCCCTCATGGGGGCTCAAGAGCAACCAAGTATAAATCTATAACCTTTTATTTCATTTATAATATCGTACAGTCACAGAATGCAGTTAAACGGTAAAACTGTACTACACTTTTAGTCATTTAAAAATACCAATAAATTATTTAATCAGAACAATACACTAAAATTTACCCGTTCTGCAAGGTAATATTATAATAGCTGAAGGATTTCGTTGATTCTTTAGAGGTATCATAAATTTTCGAGGAGTGGCTATTGATCAGGCCGTTTCTTACTGGAGCCAACAACTGACACCTAAGAAAATTGGAGGAAACCGTAGAAACCAAATAAGAAGTAAAGGAACAAGAAGTTTTTAAGATGAATCTTTTAGACGATAGAAGCGTAATCAATTGGAGGAAGAATGTAATAACTTAAAAACGGTTGTATCAAACGTAACTAATGACGTTCTGGGGAGGAATTGTTCATATGTATTTGCAAATATTTCACATATAATCATTTGTACTGTATGTTAAAAACTTAAAATGATAGAGGGAGGGAGAAAGAGATCGTGTATCTGCATAGTCGTTCCTTCATCACAAAATTCTCTTCCTTGACTATTCCGTTCCAAATATATTAATCGTTCACAATTTAAGAGTAGATGGGTGTGTTCCCTTTAATTACGATAACTACTCTAATAACTGTCTAGAGGGCCTCAAGGCATTGTATTTGCCAAGAAGCTCTACAGGAAGAGTGAAAGCAGAAAGATAATCGTTTATGAGCTGTCCAGAAAAACGCCCTACGAGCTCCTTGTGAGTTCCAGAAATAACAGCAATTTCTGTGCGTAATATCTTATAACTAAAGTTTGCTTCATTTATAAAAAGGGTAAACGTAGTGACTTCATGTCACATAATACGCAATAATCGGTTATGCTATCGCAATCGAAAAATTAACTCATGAGGATGAAGGTAATGGCTGCAAAGGCGGCATGAAATGTTTATCTGGGATGCGAATTGTCCGTAGAAAAGATTTGTCGTCCTCCCAGTTTGCATGCATTTTTTAAATTGTGATCGGTTTTGTTCAACACGAACCTTTTTCAATTTATTGATTGCAAAAGCAACCTGTTCATCTGCAAATTTATACACTGCATCACAGGACAATATCGTCACTGTAGTCACTGTACTGTTTTGTGAGTTAGGAGTGCTGATGAAATGGACGATTACACTTGTAACCGAAATATTCAGGTTGGATATGGCGCGTGTGGAACAGGATTCGGTCCTAATTGTCAAAATATATGCCATTTAGACAGATAGTAACAAATTTTCTGTAACAGCTGCTTGCGAACTTTTTCCAGATAAAACAATGTGCCAGATTTTTGCTATGGTTGTCCATGGCAGTTAATTTTACTGACGAAAATTCCTTCTCTGTCACAAGGTTCTTCATTAATAATGTTACCCGTTCGAAGGATTAATACTAAGTAGTGGAAATATTATTATTAATGGACATTTCAGCAGAAGTCTACAATTATTGTTCATATATCAAATGGGGAAGGAAGCCGATGTGCTCTCCGTGTGCATGCCGGGGAGAGTCATTCCAGACGTGGGACGGGTCCTCCCAGATGCCATGAAGAGTACAGGGTGCAGCCAACTGCAGGTGGTGTCTCACATCGGTAGCAATGATGTGTGTCACTGTGGATCAGAAGAAGTTCTCTCTGGTTTCGGGCGGCAAACACAAGTGATAAAGGCTACCAGTCTTGCTTGCGAGGTAAAAGCAGAGCTGACCATTTGCAGCATAGTCGACAGGAACGATTGCGGACCTCTGGTACAGAGCGAGTGGAGGATCCGAATCAGAGGCTCAGACGATTCTACGACCGTGTAGGCTGCACATTCCTCGACTTGTGCCAATGGCTGGTTGGGTTTCGGGTTCCGATGAATAGGTCAGAAGTCCACTATACGCAGGAGGCGGCTATACGGGTAGCAAGGGCTGTGTGGCGTAGAGTAGGTGGCTTTTTAGGTTAGATGGTCTCGGGAAATCACAAAAAGGGCTTCAGTCACAAAGGGTGCAGGTCGAACACATGAAGAAAGTAGATACAGGAACCCTCGGTACAGCAGTTGTTAATTGTCGTAACTGTGTTGGGAAGGTACCAGAGCTCCAAGCGCTAATAGAAAGCACTGATGCTCAAATCTTTATAGACAATGAAAACTGGCTAACACCGGAGATAGGCTCAGCCGAAATTTTTGCGAAGAACCTAAAGGTGTTCCGAAAGGATAGGCGAAACACGGTTGGGGGTTGCGTGTATGTTGCTGTTAGAAGTAGTTTATCTTGTCGCGAAATTGCAGTAGATAGTTCCTGTGTGTTAGCATGGGTAGAGGTCATTGTTGGCAACCGGAATAAAATAGTAACTGGATCCTTTTACCGACTTCCCAATTCAGTTGGCACAATCGCTTTAAGGTTCAAAGTAAATTTGAGTTTGATTTCAAACACGTACCCGACTCATACGATTATAGTTGGTGGTGACTTAATTCAGCCTCGATATGTTGGCGAAAATATGTGTTTAATTTCAGAGGTACGCATAAAACCTAATACGAAATTGTGATAAACGCGCTGTCTGAAAATTATTTCGAGCGATTAGTTCATGAGCCGAAACGCATAGTAAACAGTTGTGAAAACACACTTGACCTCTTAGCAGCAAATAATCTTGAGTTAATAACGAGGATCAAAACGGATGCAGGGATTAGTGAATACAGGCTGAATATTGTAACCCCAAATCCACCAAAAAGAAACGAAAATATACCTATTCAAAGAAGCAGACAAGAATTCACTTGGCGCCTTCCTGAGAGACAATCGCCACTCATTCCAAATTAATAATATGAGTGTAGACCATCTGTGGCTTGAGTTCAGAGAAATAGCATCGGCAGCAAATGAGAGATTTATACCAAATAAATTAACAAATGACGGAGGTGGTCCTCCTTGGTAAACAAAACGGATCACAACACTGTTGCAGAAACGACGGAAAAAACATGCCAAATTTAAACAGACGCAACATCCCAAAGACTGGCAAGATTTTACAGAAGCTCAAATTTAGTGTGGACTTCAATGCGAGATAATTATAATAGTTTCCACAACGAAACTTTGTCTCGAAACCTGGCAGAAAATTCAAAGACATTCTGGTCGTATGTGAAGTATGCTAGAGGCAAGACACAATCAACGCCTTCTCTGCGCGACAGCAATGCAGATATTGAAGGCAGTGTTGCTAAACCAGAGTTACTACACACAGCCGTCCAAAATGCTTTCACAAAAGAAGAAGAAGTAAAAAATCCACAATTCGAATCGAGAACAGCTGCCAACATGAGTAACATAGAAGTAAATATCCTCGAGTAATGAAGCAACTTAAATCACTTAATAAAAGCAACTCTTCTGGTCCACACTGTATACCAGTTAGGTTCCTTTCGGAGCATGCTGATGCGATAGCTCCATGCTTAACAATCATATACAACCTTTCGCTCGACGAACGATCCGTACCCAAAGACGGGAAAGTTGCACAGGTCACACCAACACTCAAGGAAGGTAGTAGGAGTAATCCACTAAGTAACAAACGGATATCATCAAGGTCGATATGGAATATATATTGTGTTGAACATTATGAATTACCTCGAAGAAAACGGTCTATTGACACACAGTCAACTTGAATTTAGAAAATATTGTTCGTGTGAAACACGACTACCTCTTTATTCGCAAGAAGTGCTGAGTGCTATTGACAAGGGATTTCAGATTGATTCCGTATTTCTGGGTTCCCGGAAGGCTCTTGACACTGTACCACACAAGCAACTTGCAGTGAAATTGCGTGCTTATGGAATATCGTCTCAGTTATATGGCTGGATTCATGATCTCTTGGCAGAGAGGTCACAGTTCGTAGTAATTGCCGGAAAGTCATCGAATAAAACAGGAGTGATAACTGGCCTTCACCAAAGTAGTGTTGTACGCCCTTTGCTGTTCCTTATCTATGTAAACGATTTGGGAAACAATCTGAGCGGCCGTCTTAGTTTGTTTGCAGATGACGCTGTCGTTTAACAACCAATAAATTCATCAGAAGATCAAAACAAATTCCAAAGCGATTTAGAAAAGATATCTGTTTGGTGCGAAAATTGGCAATTGACACTAAATAACGAAAGGTGTGAGGTCATCTAAATGAGTGCTAAAAGAAATCCGTTAAACTCCGGCTACACGATAAATCAATCAAATCTAAAGACCGTAGATTCAACTAAATACCTAGAAATTACAATTACGAACAACTTGAGTTGGAAGGAACACATAGAAAATGTTGTGGCGAAGGCTAACCAAAGACTGTATTTTATTGGCAGGACACTTAGAAAATGTAACAGATCTACTAAGGAGACTGGCTACACTATGCTTGTTCGTCCTCATTCAGAATACAGCTCCGCGGTGTGAGATCCCTACTAGATAGAATTGACAGAGTACACAGAAAAAGTTCGAAGAAGGGCAGCACGTGTTATATTATAGCGAAACAGGAGAGAGAGCGCCACTGAAACGATACAGGATTTCGGGTGGATATCATTAATAAAAGGGCGTTTTCCGTTGCGGCGGAACCTTCTCACGAAATTCCAATCATTAATTTCTCCTCCGAATGCGAAAATATTTTGTTGACACTGATCTACATAGCGAGAAACGATCACCGTGATAAAATAAGGCAAATCAGAGCTCGTGTGGTAAGATATAGGTGTTCGTTCCTTAGGTGCGCTATACGAGATTGGAATGATAGAAAACTGTGAAGGTGGTTCGATGAACTCTCTGCCAGGCACTTAAATGTGATTCGCAAAGTATCGATGAAGATGTAGAAGTTTGCTCTATCTAACTACGCTGTTTTTTAGCGTAGGGACACTGCATGCAGACACGGACACCCAAGCCACCTTTGGAAGTGACGCAAAGCGTCATTTTTTATTTGAAGGCAGCTGTTCATATCGTGAGTACCACACAAATGCTATTTTTCAACAAAATGGTGTTCTGATGAATTGGGGTTGGAGGGGGGCCAGCAGTCTTGTTGATGGGATGATGGACGACTCCGTATGTCCGATAGTACGCTGCCCAACCTCTCCAGACATAACCACATTAGTAGCACGAAAAACCAGACCGTGTTACAAATTTTTAGTTTGCAACTTGAACCGGTTTTTCGGTCTACTGACCCAAGCTACTCCAACATGCTGGAAGCTCGTAGAACGACATTAGACTTTTTTTCATTGTGTGAACTATAACGTCTGCAGAACTCCAGCACGAATTATTAAAAGCCATTATGTCCTTTGTTCATCTAATTTAGCTAGTAAATGAACTGAAGGTGAACTAGATTCACCAGCGAAGATTCTCACATAGCTGGTTATTGGTGCCTTTTACCATTTGCTTACTGACTGTTCAATATTCTAATGCACCTTCCATTTCTCTAAGATAACGCTAAAATTATAAAAACCTCAGATCAGAGTTGAGTTCTGTGCAAGGAGCAGAAATGTGGTGCAAATAGGACAATCAGTGCCATTGAGTCTCTACTATTTAAAGACTGGGAACAGAGCCAGGCTATCAATCTGCACCACAAATTTGCAAAGTCATTTTCGACAAATGTGTCGGGTGTTACTTGCAAAAGCAAAATCCAGGCTAGTCCCCATACTTCCAGAGCGGAGACAGACATATTGTGCCATAATCAACGAAGAAAAACGAGGACAACCGAAGTCCGTAATAAATTTACGCAAAGCAATAGACGTAAATTATTTATCAAAAAATGGCTCTGAGCACTATTGGACTTAACATCTCAGGTCATCAGTCCCCTAGAACTCAGAACTACTTAAACCTAACTAGCCTAAGGACATCACACAAATCCATTCCCGAGACAGGATTCGAACCTGCGACCGTAGCAGTCGCTCAGATCCGGACTGAAGAGCCTAGAACCGCTCGGGCACAACGGCCGGCAAAGTATTTATCACCGCAAGGCATCTCGTATCAGATAGGGACAAGGAAGG
The DNA here is from genome assembly GCF_023864345.2 of Schistocerca serialis cubense. Lineage (NCBI taxonomy): Eukaryota > Metazoa > Arthropoda > Insecta > Orthoptera > Acrididae > Schistocerca > Schistocerca serialis. Next base: position 469,251,848 of record NC_064639.1, read on the forward strand.
AGGAGAGATTTATGGAAATATAATCGACCTGTTTATGCAGTAGACAGTGGAAGTCATCAGGCGAAACAATATTTTTTAATAAATGTCTGGACTGGCAGACGTAAAACAAGAACAGTACGTTAGAATGAGATAACCGAGAGATATGTAGGAATATTTGTACGAACGGGAAACACTTTATTAATGATATTCCCTATGAACCTCAAGAATACAGTTTTTTCTGGGGTTTAGGATGGAGAGTCTCCTGGCAATTCTGACATGGATTTCTGTTATGGGCTTTGGAGATTTAAGGCTCATCCGCAGAAAGAAACTACTGACAGGTCCATTCTGATGCAGCTTGGAATATGTTAGCCATCAATATTCAAAAATATCTTCCAGTTCTGGAAATAATTTTCATTCGTAGGGGAAACGATTCCGAGATTACTTTTAGTGATAAGGGATATTTAAGGAAATTCTTTTATATATATTTTTTCTTACAATGGTCATAACGGTAGCGTAATTCCAAACATTCTGCACTGGTAGACACGGTACCAACACCGAGAATATGAACATTAACACAGTTACAGACACGGTACCAACACCGAGAATATGAACATTAACACAGTTGCACCCTCAAAAAATTATTAGCGTGAAAACGAAAATTAGTATTGAAAAATGGGATTTCTCCGTCCGTGTTGTTAGCACAGCGAATCATATTTTAATGTTTAATTGCTATTGACGCACTCTAGTGCATATTTTAATTAATGTGGTAATTAAAAACGGCACACAGCTTGTATCCTTGACACCGAGCGTGTACCACGTATTACATTTTAGCAGCAAACACGTTATCGAATGTATCAAGAGGTTGGTTGTTGTACTTAAATTCACGTTAATCACTCGTAAGAATTTATCAGAACTGGAATTCAGCATGAAAAATCAACGGTTCGCCGCATTTTATTGAGAGCTCTGTCCAGCGAGAACGAGCTTTTCGCCCCACTGTCTGCGTACTCTTTTCTCTAATTGAATTTTTGCTCCCTTTTCATCTTTTCGTCCCAATTTCTTCGAGAAGAGTTTAGTGATGAACAAACACTGGTTTTTGGGACCAGCAAATCGAGTTCGGGGATTGTGTGCTGTGTCGGTGGCAGGTGATTAACGGCAAAAAGGGAACCGCAGAGTACCAATTCTGAAAACTGCGTTCGAGCCGTTCTGTAGGCCCCCGTTCTGAATACCACTGTGTTGTTCTCTTGCATACCTAATGGCTGATGAAAAGCGGGTGCAACTACTGTTATCAACTGTTTTTGGGTTACATTCGACTAATTTAATTGATCTAATGAAACACACATAGTTGCTGATGGCAATACCAAAAGGATTTGGATTTCTCTCTCATCCTTTGGTGTATGTAAGACTGTATGCCAATTACGTTCCTTCCGGAGTATGCTGATGCATTAGCTCCATACTTAACAATCATATACAACCGTTCGCTCGACGAAAGATCCGTATGCAAAGACCGGAAAGTTGCACAGGTCACACCAATATTCGAGAAATGTAGTAGGAGTAATCCACTAAATATAGGCACATATCGTTAACGTCGATATGCAGCACGATTTTGGAACATATATTGTGTTCAATCATTATGAACTACCTCGAAGAAAACTGTCTATTCACACACAGTCAACATGGGTTTAGAAAACATCGTTCCTGTGAGACACAGGAAGGTAGCAGACGAGATACTGGCAGAAGTAAAGCTGTGAGGACCGGGCGTGAGTCGTGCTTCGGTAGCTCAGATGTTAGAGCACTTGCCCGCGAAAGGCAAAGGTCCCGAGTTCGAGTCTCGGTCGGGCACACAGTTTTAATCTGACAGGAAGTTTCATATCAGCGCACACTTCGCTGCAGAGTGAAAATCTCATTCTGGAAACACAAGTAGCTCTTCATTCACATGAAGTGTCGAGTGCTATTGGCAAGTGATTTCAGATCGATTCCGTATTTCTGGATTTCCGAAAGGCTTTTGACACTGTACCACACGAACGGCTTGTAGTGAAAATGCGTGCTTGTGGAATATCGTCCAGTTATGTGACTGGATTTGTGATTTACGCTCATAGAGGTCACACTTCATAGTAATTGACCGAAGTCATCGAGTGAAACAAAAGTGATTTCTGGCGTTCCCAAAGGTAGTGTTACAGGCCATTTAGTGTTACTTATCTATGTAAACTATTTGGGAGGCAATCTGAGTGGCTGCCTTAGGTTGTTTGCAGATGACGCTGTCGTTTATCGACTAATAAAGTCATCAGAAGATCAAAAGAAATTGCAAAACGACTTAGAAGAGATACTAGAATGGTGCGAAAATTGGAATTTGATCCTAAATAACGAAAAGTGCGAGGTCATTCACATAAGTGCTAAAAGGAATTCGTTAAACTTCGGTTACATGATAAATCAGTCTACTCTAAAAGCCGTGAATTCAACTAAATAGATAGGTATTACAATTACGAACAACTTAAATTGGAAGGAACACATAGAAAAGACGGTCTTTTATTGGCGGAACACTTAGAAAATGTAACCGATCTACTAAGGAGACTGCCTACACCACGCCTGTCCGTTCTCTTTTAGAATACTGCTGCGCGGTGTGGGACCTTACCACATAGGACTGACGGAGTACATCGATAAAGTCCAAAGAGGGGCAGTACGTTTTGTTTTATCGCGAAATATGGGAGGGAGTGTCATAGAAATGATACAGGGTTTGGAGTGGTCATCATTACGTTGGGAGTAATCTTCTCACGAAATTCCAATTACCAACTTTCTCCTCAGAATACGAAAATATTTTTTTGACACCGACCTACATAGGGATAAACGATCACCACGACAAAATAAGGGAAATCAGAGCTCGTACGGTGAGATTTAGGTGTTCGTTCCTTAGGTGCGCTATACGAGATTGGAATAAGAGAATTGTGAAGGTGGTTCGATGAACTCTCTGCCAGGCATTTAAATGGGATTTGCAGAGTATCCATGTAGATGTAGTGTGTTTCTGGCTTTAACATTAGACAGTCTTGTAGCCTACAAAGATACCGGAACTGAGATCAATATTATGTCTGTGCTCGAAGCCAATAATTAGTCCCTAATGGATGTACAGAGGGAACCAAATACCAAATGTGTCTAGCAGTATTTCTCTTTCTTTTATCTTTGTGGTTCCTATGGTGAAAGTGGTTACTGTTTACGTCCTGAGTAGATTGACGTATGTAGGCAGGTTTAATGGTATAACTTAAAATGCTTATCAAGATCTTCACCAATATTTTATTCATCTCTGGTAAAATGTCGTCCACTGACAACAGTTCCAGTCCGTTTCTGAAGAGAGTCCTTTGGAACTTTTGCTTGGTCATCAGACGAGTCCTGGAACTGGAAATCCACTCCCCTATATTACCAGTTGAGAACGTCTCTTCTACGTTTCTAGCCACCTGTGTTTGGCTAAGAAGATCCTACAACAGTCCTCTCTGCCTCTTGGGCAAGGAATCAAAAATTAGACGAGATGGTCGCTTCAACCGTTTAACGGTCGTCCTATGATGAAGCTACAGTTGTGAAGCCTCCAACACTCTACGTTGTTTTTTCTTCCAAAGCAGTGAGATTTTGTTTACTGGACAAGACCAGTCATTCTCAAAGCGGTTTATAACGACACCCAGGGATCGACACCAACCTGCAATGGGCCTCAGTAGGTGAAAGAAGAAAATTATTGTAATTTTGACATAAAGTCATGAAGGAAGACAAATAATACTGAAAATTAATATGAGTGCTGCAAAATTGCTGAAAATTTTATATTCAACCAATTTTATGAAAATAAATTTAAAATTTATCACCGCTGTGCTTCACCACCTGTGTGTGCTTCACCACTCTCTGGCGGCGTAAATTATTCGCCTAGGAAGGATGACGTAGTTTTGAAATTAATTTGCCGTGACAGCTGTATCATTTATGATATGCATTTTTATGCATCTTAATACCTATATGACTATGGTGTGTATGTCAGCTCTCAATATGACGAAACTTTGTAATGCTTGTAACCTTGTCATGTTGCTCTATATACCTTTGTATATTTTGTGTCATTTGTATTTTGGTTTCCAGACTGAAGCTGGATATCTCCTGAAACGTGTCCAATAAAGTCAACAGTTTTTTAACTAGTAGCATTTAATTTCGCCACCAGTTCAGCAATTTTGCAGCGCTCATATTAAGAAAATTATTAATCCATTTGAGCAAATGGGAGTCCATGACAATGGATGCAATTTAGGTAAATGGCAACAAGAATTACGAATCCTTCTTGGAGAGCTGGAGCTTGCACCTGTGTTCGTCACCGATCGTCTCATTGGCTAAAAGAGGATGGATCAACTCCCGCTCACAACATCCAGCAACATTATCAATCATCTTTCTGTCTCCACCCCTTCTCCGAGAAAATGAAAGAGTATCTGGCTGTACCCGTGATGGCCAGCAACTGTTTTGTCACCCATCAATTGATATATTAGTTGGCAGTGCAAGACAAAGTGGCACAACAATCGCTTCGCAATAGCTACTTGCGCGAGGTTCTGTGTCACACCTCTGAAGTTGGCAGCGGCGGACACTAAACATCAGTGGCCAGAAGTCAACCGACTTCTATCGACTTCTGCCGGTTCATAACTAGAGAACCTTGCTCGTGTCTTTGTGAACAGGCTATAGAGGAGTACCATACAAGTTAAAATGAGTCCACATTTGCTTAGGTACGTGACGATCATAACTTGAGGTTGAGATGGTTAATTTTGATGCTATGTCTTATCATATTTACCTAAAGAGGTAAACTGTTATCCATAGATTACTGGTAGTAAATCTAAAAATAATCTAAAAATAAATGTTGAAACTGCAATACTGATTATTCGAAGTTTCGCTTCATCCCAATATTGTCGGACAAACGGTTACCTATTTATCTCACATGCAACGAAATGTCAAGCAATGACCTTATGAAACCACCCAGGCACGGTCATCTGAGAAGGCGTCACCCTGATAAAACAGATCTGAAATACTTAAAGAAAAACTTGAAAAGGGAGCCAAGGCGGACAGTATGTTCATTTTAACGTACCAAAGAGATGAAGATGATGATGATGATGATTTCCGACGGTTTTACAATACCTCGCTACTTATAGAAAAATCTGGAAAACGGTATACCAATCGGGAAACGGTTTATTTTGCCAGTCATTGAAGAGGTTTGGAAAACTGTTCTGCACAAACCTACTTATGATATACATGGGCAACAACACAGTACAAAGACATGTTGATGAATCGAGTTATGATACTGAAAACGTATTGTATAATTATATAAAAGCGGCAACAACTGGACGAGTCAGCTTTACTTGGTAATGAAGTTTTATTACTGATTTATGTTCGTTTCGTTACGGACGAAGAATTACATGAAGAACGACAATTCGCAAGAACTGTGACAAGGCCATTAAAGATGAATCAGTATTTAATGTTCTGAACGGAGAAAGTGATGTATTTATCAAATAAACATCAGCGCCATCAGATGAAGTACCTGTCACTTTTGGACGTGAAGTGTAAAATACCGCTTCAGCGAACTGATTTTTTGCACGAGGTTTGTAGCAGGAGGGATGATGATCGCCAGGAATATATTATGAGGAGGCTTAGTGAGTGAATACGCGTATTGTGTGGAAGATTTGTAATGTTTTTGCATATAACGTGCGTGACAGACACAGCGTATCTGCAAGAATAGGCGGTGCTGTCAGTTTGGTCACACTTTGGCGGCACCTGCTGGTTTACTGATTACTCTATGCGGCTGCGCGCGGGTAACACTCATTTCACAAGACTTTCTGCAAAGAGTGACGTCTTGACGTCAAGCGCAATGTCGAAGACCGAAGGAACTGCTATCGATTTTCGATAGCGTTCAATATGGGCCTCTCTCATGTAGGCGTATTCGAGATGTATAAAAACACACCATTCTCTAAAAATGGTTCAAATGGCTCTGAGCACTATGGGACTTAACTGCTGAGGTCATCAGTCCCCTAGAACTTAGAACTACTTAAACCTAACTAACCTAAGGACATCACACACATCCATGCCCGAGACGGCATTCGAACCTGCGACCGTAGCGGTCTCGCGGTTCCAGACTCTAGCGCCTAGAACCGCTCGGTCACTCCGGCCGGCCGCCATTCTATGTACGATTTGTTATAATTATTGTTCTAATTGAAGGTCATGGTTAATGTTTTCATAGAAACTCCTCTCTCAGGAGTGAGTTGTTACCGTAAAATTTACAAATTAAGCATGAAACACAGTTGTATTGTAACTTGCTGTATGCCGTTTCAAGGAATGACACACTGAAAATGTATGACAAACGCGATATAGGTCTCCAGGACATATTGTGACAGCCAAGACAGGAGACCGTGGTCACACGAGGACGTGCTAGTGCAATGGATACTGCCGTTGTTTATGTAGCGAAGAATGCTAGTTCGCGTCCTGTTTTATCCAATGTTTTCTCTTGTTAGCGTTGTAACACATTCTGGGACTTTCCTATGAATGTAATACAAGTACGTTCTGCAATATTCGCTGGTATTTTAACTTTCGTCTAGTCCGAGAAGGAGGATTATGGTCGCGCAGAGTGGCCGCACGGTTTAGGCGCCATGTCACGGACCGCGCGATTCCTCCCTCGGGCATGTGTATGTGTGTGTGTGTGGTGTGTGTGTGTTTGTGTTGTTCTCAGCATAAGTTACTTTCAGTTAGTTTGTGTGTAAGTCTAGGGACCGATGACCACAGCAGTCTGATCTCTTAGGAATTCACACACAATTGAACATTTTTTTGGAGAATGATGATTTCCGAATGTGTGGTTAGGCAGAAACTTTACGGGACAGTTTTAATCACTGCGGGTGAAAAGAGCACAAATAAAATTCGTATTCTTTTTTCTAACAAATGTTTGGATCTTTATTTCCGAATATGTGGTGATTTATAAGTGTGCGGTTAGAGAGATACCTAAGAGGAAAGTTTAAATTACTGCAAATGAAACGAGGAGCAATATCATTCGTACTCTTACTTGTTGCAAAGTAGATAGCAATTCCTGGGGTTGGTGACATTGTGCCTGAAGTGAAAACGACGTCACGTCTGCAAAAAGTCTTGTGAGATCAGCGTTATCTCAGCTGCACCCTAGCCTCGAAGATACGCTGCGCTGCAGGGAATAGCGCACAACATGACAATGGAAGACGTTGTGAAAGGAGAAGTTAGTCAGTCTGCTCTGAAATCCGACAGAGAATTAATCCGAACTGCCTATCGACCTGTAATACCAGATGAACTTGACAAACCGAAATTGCATACAGTTATTACATGTGATGTTCTAAACTTGTATGCATTGGAAGGCGAGAGTTTCATCTCCATCACAGGTCAAACTGCACAGGAGACGAGGTCTATGAAAGGAGGAAAAAAAAAAAGACCTAGAAAGCAGATATACTCCACATAAGCAAGTCAGTAACTGCTGACCCACACACATTAGTTTCGCAACTATTACACCAAATCACCCTCTGAACCTTTGTCAAATACACCTGGAAACATGGTAAATTTTTTAAAACAAAATGTAACCGTGGTGTTTGAAATACAATGCGTCATCCATCGACAACATTTAGTTGCTAAACATCTGAGTGGTAGATTTCATCAATATCTTCAGTTTGTCATTAAACTAGCAAATAAAATTCCACTCAACGCTTTGAATTCTGGGTTATATGTGCAGCTATGCGAAGAAAATGACGAGAACTATTCGGTCACTCCTTCACACTGAAGTACGCCGGCTTTCAAAAACCTTATATTTGACAATATTTCTTTCAATTTTCTGATGTATTAGAGTTCATTGGCGCTAAAGACCCGATTTTGAAATAAAACTTAACAATGTTGAAACCAGACGTTTGGAAAGTGGAAACCAGACCTTTGTGTGTTAAATGTTCTCTGGAAATCTTGAACGATTTTCCATGTTACTACCCTTTTTCGAAATCTAGAAGTTCTATGTTATCGTACCTGTGTGGGTAAAATTTGCACGTAACATCTGGTTTGAGGCGCTAATATACTTTTTAACAGACTTTAGTGATCATATAGAATGCGTTCTAGTCTCATCGCAAGGGATCTGAGGTTACAAAACTATGTCATTAGTCTGCATTTTTTACCAATAAATTTTTATAACGCGCTGTCTCTCTATAATGGGCACTTATCGCCTATATAAATACATCGAGAGTGATACTGCTGTGACAAACTTACAATGATTCTCACAAATTATGTAAAATATATCTAATTACTTTACTCTTTTAAAATATAAGTAACATATTATATGGATGCGTGGTGTCTGACGCATGTTGCATGCCCGAAAGAGCAGACACAAATCAGAATACGCAGCTGGGAATGTCCCACTGCAGCTGACAACAGTTTACACCCTCCAATTTACAAATAAATAATAAGCTGGGCGGTTTCGATGAATTGCGATCGATGAGCAGAGTATGCAGAAGAAATGTAAAGAAAATGATTTTCTGTTAACATTACATTATGTGTATATATTTCTTGTTTATATGTGTCAAAATATATAAATGAATTGAACAATATAAATAAACTGTCAACTTTTAATTCACGTGTAGAATTCGTTTCATATCAACGCACAATCTGATACAGCAGGGGATAAAAGGCAACCACCGGAAAAACGTTGCTGTCTGAGCACAAAAAAGTTCCTCTTCAAAATGCGCTGATAGAACCGTGGGGAACCACCCATTTCAATCCTCGTATTGCCTAACTCACCAGAAATTTTGGTATGCGAAGATATGCGAGATTATTTGTGCTGGAACAGAGAACCAGAGGGACAGTGACGGTAGAAGAGAGAGGGAGGAGACAATGCCATTGGATGAGAAAGAGAGCTGAGAGAGGGACGGAGGAAGAGAGAAAGTGGCAGGGAAAGAGAAAGAGAAATGGATTAAAAGAATAGCATGGGGGAACGGAAGAGAGAGGAGACGTTGATGGTCAGTGAAAGATAGTGGCAGTCAAAGAGAAAGAGAGCTGGTTGGAGACAGAAGCAATGGGACCAAAAAAGAAACAGTGGAAATGAAAACACAGCTTAGTGGAAGACACACAATAGGCTTCGGTGGTCTGGACTCTCCCAGAACGTCGAACCTTTGCACGTGGTTATAGGGGATAGTGAATTTTGGACCGAAGTTTTAAACACTTCGGTAAAGACTTACCGTCTTTGAGTAGTAATCAAAACGTCCTTAGTCGCAGATTCGAAACCCGCCACTCCTTAAAATTCGATCAATAATCAGCATTGGCGGGCGAAGACTCCGGCATAAGAAACACCCTCATTTTGACAAAGACTTTGTCAAAGAGGGCGGAGGTGTGGGCAGAGGTTTAGGGCCCAATCTTGTCCTTGGGAAGGGAAATGGTTCCTAAAGGGGAAAGAATCAGCAGTGACCAGCGGCATGAGAATTCTAAAGGAAATGGAAACCACTGTATTAAAGGCACATAACGTGTACCCACAGGATATGTGGCCGGTAACTGAAGAAGTGTCATGATGATGTCTCCACTAGCAAATGACTCCGAATTAGTCCCCCATTCGGATCTCGGGGAGGGAACTGCCGAGGACGAGGTGACCATGAGAAAAAGACTGAATAACCAACAAAAAGATAACGTTCCACGAGACGGGGAGTGGAATGTCAGACGCTTGAACGTCGTAGGGAAGCTAGAAAATCAGAAAAGGGAAATTCAAAGTCTCAATCTAGATATAGTAGGGGTCAGAGAGGTGAAATGGAAGCGAGGCAAGGATCTCTCGTCAGATGAGTATAAGGTAATATCAACGGTAGCAGTAAATGGTGAAATGGAAAAAGGTTTCATTATGAATAGGAAGTTAGGGTAGAGAGCGAGGTACTGTGAATTGTTCAGTGATAGGGTTGTTCGTATTAAAATCGACAGCCAGCCAACACCGACAACGATAGTTCAAATATACATTCCGATGTCGCGAACTGAAGATGAAGAGATAGAGTAAGTATATGAAGAAATTGAAAGAGTAATACAGTACGTAAAGGAAGATGAAAGTCTAATAGTCGTGCGGGATTGGAAATCAGTTGTAGGGGAGGGAGTAGGAGAAATGTTTAAAGGAGAATATGGGCTTGAGGCAAGAAATGAATGCGGAGCAAGACTAATTGAATTCTGCAATAAATTTCAGCTAGTAACTGCGAAGGAACCGTGGGTAACAGAAGAAATTGAGGAATACACAAATACAAGTCACCGACGAATGAAATAAGTAGGAAGTCAAAGGAAGCTAAAACGAAATGGCTGCGTAAAAAATGCGAGAAATCGAAAAGAAATGATTGTCAGAAGGATTGACTCAGCATACAGAAAAGTCAAAATAAGCTTCAGTTAAATTAAAAGCAAGGATGGTAACATTAGGAGCGCAACGGGTATTCCACTATTAAAAATGGTTCAAATGGCTCTGAGCACTATGGGACTCAACTGCTGAGGTCATTAGTCCCCTAGAACTTAGAACTAGTTAAACCTAACTAACCTAAGGACATCACAAACATCCATGCCCGAGGCAGGATTCGAACCTGCGACCGTAGCGGTCTTGCGGTTCCAGACTGCAGCGCCTTTAACCGCACGGCCACTTCGGCCGGCATTCCACTATTAAATGCAGAGGAGATGGCGGATAGGTGGAAAGAGTACATTGAAGGGCTCTATGAGGAGGAAGATTTGTCTGATGTCTTAGAAGAAGAAACAGGTGTAGATTTAGAAGAGATGGGGTTCAGTATTAGAATCATAATTTAGAAGAGCCTTGGAGGACTCAAGTTCAAATAAGGCAGAAGGGATAGATTACATTCCTTCAGAATTTCTAAAATCATTGGGGCAAGTGGCAACAAAACGACTATTCACGTTGGTGCGTAGAATGTATGGTGACAACCTATCTGACTTTCGCAAAAAAATCATCCACATAGTTCCCAAAACTGCAAGAGCTGACAAGTGCGAGAATTATGGTACAATCAGCTTAACACCACATGCACCCAAGCCGCTGACAAGAATAATAGCAGAACAATGCAAAAGAAAGTTGAGGAACTCTTAGATGACAATCAGTTTAGCTTTAGGAATGGTAAAGGTACCAGAGAAGCAATTCTGACGTTGCGGTTGATTATGGAAGCAAGACAAAAGAAAAATCAAAACACGTTCATAGGATTTGTCGACCTAAAAAAAAAAGCGTTCGACGTTGTAATATGGTGCAAGATGTTGGAATTCTGAGGAAAATACTAGTAAGCTGTAGGAAGAGACGGATTATACAGGGTGTTACAAAAACGAACGGCCAAACTTTCAGGAAACATTCCTCACACACAAATAAAGAAAAGATGTTTTGTGGACATGTGTCCAGAAACGCTTAATTTACATGTTAGAGCTCATTTTAGTTTCGTCAGTATGTACTGTACTTCCTCGATTCACCGCCATGATTTCATACGGGATGCTCTACCTGTGCTGCTAGAACATGTGCCTTTACAAGCACGACACAACATGTGGTTCATGCACGATGGAGCTCCTGCACATTTCAGTCGAACTGTTCGTACACTCTCAACAACACATTCGGTGACCGATGGATTGGTAGAGGCGGACCAATTCCATGGCCTCCACGCTCTCCTGACCTCAACCCTCTTGACTTTCATTTATGGGGGCATTTGAAAGCTCTTGTCTACACAACCCCGGTACCAAATGTAGGGACTCATCGTGCTCGTATTGTGGACGGCTGTGATACAATACGCCATTCTCCAGGGCTGTATCAGCGCATCAGGGATTCCATGCTACGGAGGGTGGATGCATGTATGCTCGCTAACGGAGGACATTTTGAACATTTCCTGTAACAAAGTGTTTGAAGTCACGCTGGTACGTTCTGTTGCTGTGTGTTTCCATTCCATGATTAATGTGATTTGAAGAGAAGTAATAAAATAAGCTCTAACATGGAAAGTAAGCGTTTCCGGACACATGTCCACATAACATATTTTCTTTCTTTGTCTCTGAGGAATGTGTCCTGAAAGTTTGGCCGTACCTTTTTGTAACACCCTGTATAAAATATGAACAGGAGCGGAGAGGGAATAATAAGAGTGGACGACCAAGAACGACTTTCTCGGATTTAAAAGTGTATAGGGCAGGGAGGAAGTCTTTCACCTCTACTGTTCAATCTGTTTATCGAAGAGGGAATGATGGAAATACAAGAAAGGTTCAAAAATGGGATTAAAATTCAAGGTGAAAGGATATCAGTTATACGAGTCGCTGATGACATTACTATCCTGAGTGGAAGTGAAGAAGAATTAGAGGATCTGCTGAATGGAATGAATAATCTAACGAGTACAGGATGTGGACTGAGAGTAAATCGAAGAAGAAAGTAATGAGAAGTATCAGAAATGAGAACAGCGAGTAACTTAACATCAGGATTGATGGTCACGAAGTAGAAAAAGTTAAGGAAAGCTGCTACCTAGGCAGAAAACTAACCAATGACGGATGGAGCAAAGAGGACATAAAAAGCTGACTAACATTGGCAAAAAGGGCATTACTGGCCAAGAGTAGTCTACTAGTATCAAACATAGGCTTTAATCTGAGGAAGTAATTTATGAGAATGTTCTTTTGAAGCACAGTATTGTAAGGTAGTGAAACATGGACTGTGGGAAAACCGGAACAGAAGAGAATCTAAGTATCTGAGATGTGGTGCTACAGACGAGTGTTGAAAATTAGGGTGACTGATAAGGTAAGGAATGAGGAGGTTCTGCAGAGAATCTGAGAGGAGTGGAATGTATGGAAAATACTGACAAGCAGAAGGGACAGGATGATAGGACATCTGTTAAGACATGAGGGAACGTTCTGTGTTAAGAGAGTGCAAATATGTTCGCATGCCAAAATTTTTTTGAGGAAGCTGTTTCCCTACCAAATGTTCTGTCAGCCTTTTAAAGAGGAACATATTCGCCTTTTTGTGTTTCGATAGGAGCATTTTTTTTGCTGGTTGTTTTATGTATTCAATTTCAGGTAATGTACATTAATGTTAGTAGCATTACACTTAAAAGATAACTGTAATACACATACAATTTCTTGTCTAGGAATAAGTTATTTCTAGAATTTTAGACCTAATCAAATGCACATAACTCACGCATATAGTTTTAAAAGACAAAGTGCAGATAGGAAATTCCTGTATAATGTCAATGGTTACCTGGTGGAAATTATAGCTAGGAAGATACTATATCTGGTATGACAATATTAAATAGAAGCAATATGCGCTACGTTTTTGCCAGAAGGTCGTTTATGTTGAGGAAACTTTCGTAATTCAGCACATGAATGGGAAGGGTGCCAGCATTTTGTGAAGAGAAGTCAATATCGAAACTTCAGAAATGTGACTGTAAGGAGAAATACGAACGCCTTCATCAGAAAAAAATCAATAGTCTGGTGGAATGTTTAACCTGTTGACAAGGAAAACGTTAATTCCTGAAGGGATGCTTTTCGTATTTTCACATCTTCTTGAATATAGGACGGTTTTACATTTCTCATTTCCTCTCTGACAAGAAACATCAATAAGGAAAAATTCTGTGCATCTTGGCATTAAAGTGAACATGCGAGAATGCTGCCAGAACTCACATAACACAAGCTTCACATGTAAGATTTCATAATGAATTGAAAGTGCTTTTGACGATGAAAATTGTTTTCCTAAAGCTCCTACTTAGGCGAAATGGAAGCATTGTCCCCAGAATGAGATTTTCACTCTGCACCGGTGTGTGCGCTGATATGAAACTTCCTGGCAGATTTAAACTGTGTGCCCGACCGAGACTCGAACTCGGGACCTTTGCCTTTCGCGGGCAATTGCTCTACCAACTGAGCTACCGAAGCACGACTCACGCCCGGTACTCACAGCTTTACTTCTGCCAGTACCTCGTCCCCTACCTTCCAACATTTACAGAAGCTCTCCTGCGAACCTTGCAGAACTAGCACTCCTGAAAGAAAGGATATTGCCGAGACAAGGCTTAGCCACAGCCTGGGGGATGTTTCCAGAATGAGATTTTCACTCTGCAGCGGTGTGTGCGCTGATATGAAACTTCCTGGCAGATTAAAACTGTGTACCCGACCGAGACTCGAACTCGGGACCTTTGCCTTTCTGAAAGGTTCGCAGGAGAGCTTCTGTAAAGATTGGAAGGTAGGGGACGAGGTACTGGCAGAAGTAAAGCTGTGAGTACGGGCCCTGAGTCGTGCTTCGGTAGCTCAGTTGGTAGAGCACTTTCCCGCGAAAGGCAAAGGTCCCGAGTTCGAGTCTCGGTCGGGCACACAGTTTTAGTCTGCCAGGAAGTTTCAGGAAGCATTATGTTTGTGGCAAAAAAAAATTGTATCACAAATTGTACAATAATCTGTATTAGAAACTATTGGTAACGAGGCCACTGTTTATGTCAGCCGTATGTAACATGAGTCAATAATACGGAGAAGTTTCTTTTCATAACGAGATGTTGTCAGTGTAATTGTTTCTGCTGTTTCTTTTCACCCACGGAGCATCGTCTCCCACTAGCGGCTCTGCCCTTCACACAAACTTGCCTGATTTCAGTCATTGGTCTAAGTTCCTTTTATTTCAGATACCAGCATCTCAGTGGTGAAATGAAAATGGCATTCCATTGTTTATAGAATAGAATGTTAATGCAATATTGTTCCGCGGAAACACACACACACACACTACATTTTTGATTTGAACGAAAGACAGTTTTATCTTCGTATTGTAGCACTGATGTCGACTGGCACAGCAGCAAACGCGGTGGAGCGACAACCGGCATAACTCGATTGCCATATGTCCCATGTACACTTATTTGAATATGAATGAGGCTGCATAATTACGTCGGCTGCAACACCAGTTTAAGCGGCGCACTGCCTGTTTGTTCGCTTCCGAGCGTCGACCTCGCTTATCTGATTCCGTGTTCACGGAGCACGGGTACACACATAATTATGCAGTTTGCGAGCGTCCAACTGTTGTACAGGATTTTCGTTAAATACACACTTCAATATTGTGATTAAGCCCCACCATCACTCATTTCACGTATATTTCAAGCAGGTAGTTGACTGCAAGCCTCCAAATTGCTGTCACTTACTGTACATGCATCAAGAGGAAGTTTTCACCAGCTGGCTTCAGTCTGACCATCATATTATCTGCAAGTGGATCCAGTAGATTCAACGAGTGGTATTTATATTATAAGATTCTTATGGTCCCTTACTATTCAGAGATGCCGTGTGAGAAAACTGTTTTCTTCTGTGTTTCACTGACAGCTTCTACTCTTTCCTCACAACATTATCTACGTGATCGCTCCAGTGTCAGTTGTTCGTGGATGTAATTTCTAGGTACTTAGTTAATTCATAGCCTTTAATTTTGTGTGATTTATCGTGTAAGCGAAATTTAACGATATATTTTCGTACGCAAGGTTGTACCATAAATTACAAAAATTTAAAGACTTTCAGGAGAACTAAGTACCTAGGAATTTCAGTTACGAACAACGTAAACTGGAACTATTACATAGATAATATTGTGGGGTGGGCAACTCAAAGACTGCGTTTTACTTGCAGAACACTTACAATATGAAACATATCTACTAAAGAGACTGCCCATACTATTCTCACCAAGCAGGGTAGCTCAGTGATTGGCACACTGAACCTGCATCCGTCAGGACGGCGGTTGAAACCCGCGTCCGGCCATCCTGATTTAGGTTTTCCGTGATTTCCCTAAATCACTTAAGGCAGATGCCGGGATGGTTACTTCGCAAGGACACGGCCGCTTTCCTTCTCCACCCTTCCCTAATTCGATATTGTGATTCGTCTCTAATGACCTAGTTGTCGCCGGGACGTTAAACACTAATCTTCTCTCTCCTCCTCCTCCTCCTCTACACTACGCTTCTCCGACCTCTGCGAGAGTATTTCTGTGTAATACGGGACCATTACCGGATAGGATTGACGGAGGACAACGAAAAATTCCAAAGAAGAGCGGCGTGTTTTGAATCATCGCGAATTAGGTGTCACGGGTATGATAAGCGGGTTGGCGTAGCAATCTTTGAAACATAGGCGTTTTTCGTTGCTGCTTGATTTTTTCACGAAATTTCAATCACCGATTTTCTCTTCTGGTTGTGAACGTATTTCATTTTCGCACTGCTACAGAGGGAGAAATTATGATCTTCATAAAACAAGAGATATCAGAGCACGTACAAGCCTACTATACGCTTTTAGAGATTGGGACGGTGGAGAAATAATCTGAAGATGGTTCGAAGAACCCTCTGCCAGGCAGTCAGGTGTGAATTGCTAAGTAATCATGTAAATCTATTTGAAGCAGATGTAGAATGGCAAACGCATAATGCCAAAAGAAGGAAAATGAAATCTTCAGAAGCGTAAAAAGTGAAACTTTTGCCGTGATTGCTCTGGAATTACAAACTAATGATGTTTACTAAAACTTATAACCGTAAAAACTACTAACGCAGGGTGCGCTATAAACAAAAATGTACATCTATATCTATACTTGACAAGGTGGATTACTGTGTGAGGCAGAGGGAACTTCGATTAACATTCTCAGTTCACCCCTCTGCTGTTCAAATCACGAATACTGCGAAGGAAGAATGACTGTCGATAACGCTCTTTGTAACTTCAAAAATATGTTTTCGCGAGATTTGTGTAGGAGGAAACAATGTATCTTGATTTTTCTAGGAACGTACGCCCTCAGAATATTAACAGTGATTCACAAAATAATGTACAACTGCTCTTTTTGTAGCGTCTGTCCCTGACTAAAACAGCAGTTTTCATTGAACCTCCTCTGTTTCTGAAATGGTAGTGAGCATGGCTCTGAGAGTCGAAAGGTAAGCAGACAAAATGAAAGAAAACTTTTAGCAATTTTTAAATGAGCACACCGCGATTTGACTGTATTGTTCTTTATTTAATTACTACCCAGGATTCGACTTAGGAAATCGGCCGTGCCCTTTCAAAGGAACCATCTCGGCATTTACCTGAAAAGATTTAGGGAAATCACGGAAAACCTAAATCAGGATGGCCAGAGACGGGTTTGAACCGTCGTCTTCCCGAATGCGAGTCCCGTGTGCTAAGTACTGGGCCACCTCGCTCGGTTACTCCCCACAAAATACCGGATACTAAATCACCATCCTGTAAAAATATCAGTAAATAATAGTGGGAGAACGTTATGTTTAGTAAAAGCAGGTTTCCTTTCGTGTATAAAAGATAAACGCGTGTTCATCATTCGTAATGATTTATTTCACTATCAGGGGTTCTGCTCCCCAAAAGTCGTGGTTCAGCTGTTCAAAAGTTGGGGTTCTGTTCCCCAACATTTGGTTGTCATACAGTAAAGTTGCAAAAGTCACTTGGCGAATACCCTGTCATGCTTTTTTTTTTTTTGCCTCCTTGAAGCAAATGTCATATTCTGTTTTCAACGGCGAGGCTCTTTTCTTTGTTTAGGAACAGAGATAAATTTTTGTATGACGTATTTTCTTATTGTTGCTCATGTGGTCTTCAGTACAGACACTGGTTTGGTGGAGCTCTCCATGCTACTCAATCCTGTGCAAGCCTCCTCACCTCCAAATAACTACTGCAAGTTACACCCTTCTGAATCTACTCAGCGTATTCATCTCTTGGTCCCCCTCTACGATTTTTACACCCAATGCTTCCATCTAGTACTAAATTGGAGATCCCTTGATGCCTCAGAACGTGTCCTACCAACCGATCCCTTCTTCTTGTCAAGTTGTGCCACAAATTCCTCTTTTCTCCAATTCTGTTCAGTAGCTCCTCATTAGCTACGTGACGTACCCATCTAATCTTGAGCATTCTTCTGTAGCACCACATTTCGATAACTTCTATTCTCCTCTTGTCTTAAATGTTTATCATCCATGTTTCACTTCCATACATGGCTACATTCCATGCAAATTCTTTCAGAAAATACTTTCTGACACTTAAATCTATACTGGACGTTAGCAAATTTCTCTTCGTCAGAAACGCATTCCTTGCCACAGCCAGTCTACATTTTATATCCTTTCTATACCAACCATCATCAGTTATTTTGCTGCCCAAATAACAAATCTCATTTACTACTTTAAGTGTCTCATATCCTAATCTAATACCCTCAGCATCTGCTTATTTAATTCAACTACATTCCATTATCCTCGTTTTGCTTTTGTTGATGTTCATCCTATATATTCCTTTTAAGACACTGTCCAATCCGTTCAGCTACTCTTCCAGGTCCTTTGTTGATTCTGACAGAATTGCAATGTCTTTGACGAACCACAAAGTTTTTATTTCTTCTTCATGGATAATTATTCCTACTCCCAGTTTTTCGTTTGTTCCCTCTACTGCTTGCTCAATATACAGATTCCATAACATCAGGGATAGACTACAACCATGCCTCACTGCCTTCTCAAACAATGCATCCCTTTCATGCCCTTTGACTCTTATGACTGCCATCTGGTTTTTGTACAAATTGGAATTAGCCTTTAGCTCCCTGTATGCTACACTTGCCCCCTTCATATTTTCATTTCCGGTGGATATACTGTGGTACAGCTACGAAAGTCTGGTGGTAATATGAGTGTTAACGGTTTACTGCATAGAGCGTGGGTAGTGGAACAAGACCTGGAATCAGAATGAAATTTTCACTCCGCAGCGGAGGGTGCGCTGTTATGAAACTTCCTGGCAGATTACAACTGTGTGCCAAACTGAGACTCGAACTCAGGACCTTTGCCTTTCGCGGGCAATTGCTCTACCAACTGAGCTACCCAAACACGACTCACGCCCCGTCCTCACAGCTTTAATTCCGCCAGTACCTCGTCTCCTACCTTCCAAACTTTGCAGAAGCTCTCCTGCGAACCTTTCAGAACCTTCTGGAAACATCCCACTGGCTGTTGCTAAGCCATGTCTCCGCAATATCCTTTCTTCCAGGAGTGCTAGTTCTGCAAAGTTCGCAGGAGAGCTTTTGCGAACTTTGGAAGGTAGGAGATTCTGGAGGATTTTTGAAGATGGAACGTGAATCGTTCTTGGGTAGCTCAGTTTGTAAAGCAGTTTTCCGCGAAAGGAAACGGTCCCGAGTTCGAGTCTCGGTCCGTACATCAGCGCACCTGATGATGGCAACGTGGTCGATTGCCGAAATATTGTGTCCTATGCACACTCATACCAGGCTGTTCACCCGAGATTTATTTAGTCAGTTTTAGTCTTCCAGGAAGTTTCAAGACCTGGAATAATTAGTAAGCATATTTTGTTAAGAACTGGTATAGCAATAATAATGAAGGAGAGAATAAAATCTAGAGTGTGTATATAGTGCTAAGTGTAATGGTAACCTCAGATTAAATGTCTATGAAAGTTAATCTGCATTAAAGTATGTCGTAATGCAGATATCTTAAGGTTTAGTGAATAGAAAAAGAAACTTTTTGAATGTGCTGTTGGCTATGACAGTGTTTACAAAGTAAGGAGAGAGAGAGATTGGTTTACATTTTAGATCACAATGATGATTAATATGGCGGTGTACACTTAGTTAATGAAGTAGTAAACAACGGGTGTCTTAAGTGATGTAGAGTTGAGTTTTTGTAAATAAAATTATGGTCAAGTTACTGTGGATTGTCATTCTTTGGAGTATTTTGGCAAGAAGCAAGGCTGGTGTTTTCTTCCTTGGAAACGAATTGAGGTAATAATGAAGTTAAGTATCACAAAATGACGCAATGAAACGATGAAGCAATAATGAGACGATGAACAGGAGATAATTAATCGAGGTTTAATGAAATAACAACGAAGAATGTAATAATGGGGGAGGAAATGGTTAGGGTACCTGTCTTTGCAGTAGAATAATTTCGATGGATGCGCTCCTCTGGTTAACAAGGTTTCTAAGGGAAGTATATTACTTGAACTGACAGGAATGTGCGAATTTTAAAGGTGAACAGTAGACAGAAGCAGAGGATTGTAGGACAGAACATCTTGATGTGCTAGGCAACAGGTAAGTAAAGAATGTAGCATGTATGACACTAACATTCGAGCAATTTAGTGAATTCTCTATGGAAGTAATAATAGTATTCTCGCTGTGAGTAGTTTTCTCTGTGTTGATGATGAATATAAGTAGAGATAGAAGAAATTTTTCTAAGAAAGAGATAGATTTTTGCTAAGAAAATGACAATGATTGTGAAAACGGCTAACGATATGAATATACTATATGGATTAACACTAATGTTGAGAAATTCTGATTGGACAGTCATGAAATTGACTGACAGAATTTGTCTTTCAAGTTTAATAAACTGAGAGAAGTAATTAACTTAAAGTACAGAATAGTAGGAAACAATTTCCGTTCTCTTTGAGTGCTTCCATGTAAATATGTGGCAATTTTGAATAGTAGTAAGCAAATAGTTGAAAACACGAGCATGGATAGTTTTTTGAATTCAAGAATAGTTCAGTGTTTTGTTACAACAAGTGCGAAAATTTTTTAACTAATTGCCATGTGTATAATTTTTGTTACAGTAATATGAGATTATGTACTGATTGGATATTTGTTATCTTATACCGTTTAAAGAAATAGGTTAATGAAGATTCTTCTTACAGATACAAGTATAACTAATGATAAATCATTGACGGATAGATGCATAGTTGAGTGTCCTGGAAAAGAAGAATGGAAACACCCAGCTAGAGTATGGCACCATTCGGCAGGCGGTGTGTCTGCCAAAGGTCAGCAGATCCCGTACCTAAGTTCCTTTTGACGTTTTAAAATGTTTTCGTGTCTACTAGGAAAATTCAAGTTTCCTAAGTTTAAAAAATTTTCCCCCTTGCCCGAATCCGCACTCATACACCTTATTGACTGTTTATGATATAGTCTCAAACAAATTACGTTTTTCAAGCCAAAAATAATGCCTGATTTCGTGTAATCTAGCCCATATGCTTTATTGTGAGCAACTCTTACTGCTTTAAGTGATCCACGTTTTATATTTTATTTTATTTTTTGAGTTATCAGTCTTCTGACTGGTTTGATGCACCCCTCAGCGAATTCTCCTTCTGTGCCAACCACTTCATCTCAGAGTAGCACTTGAAAACTATGTCCTCAATCATTTGCTGCATATATTCTAATCTCTGTCTTCCTCTACAGTTTTTACCTCTACAGCGTCTCCAGTACCGTGAAGGTTATTCCTTCCTGATGACTTATCGGATGTCCTACATTCCTTTCCTCGCTGATTCTGTGTCGAACCTCCTTATTACTTACCTTATCAGTCCACCAAATTTCAACATTCTTCTATAGCTGCGTATCTCAAATGGCTCCATGCTCTTCTGTTCCGGCTTTCCCGCAGTCCATTTTCCACTACCATACAATGTTCTGCTCCAAATGAACAGTCTCAGAAATTCCTTCTTCAAACTAAGACATATGTTTAACGTTAGTAGACTTACCTTGGGTGGGAATGCCATATTTCCCAGTATTAGTCTGCTTTTTATGTGCCACTTGTAGCACTGTCAGTCGTGGGTTATTTAGCTGCCCATGTAGAAGAATTCCTTAACTCCATCTATTTCGTAATCACCAATCATGATGTTAAGTTTCTAGCTGTTCCCATTTCTGCTACTATTCATTACTTTCGTCTTTCTTCGATTTACGCTCAATCCATATACTTTATTCATTAGTCTTTCATTCCATTGAACACATCCTGTGAATCCTCTTCACTTTCACTATGGATAGCGATGTCATCGGCGAATCTTATCACAGATGCCCTATCGCCTTGAATATTAATTCCATTCTTCAACCTTTCTTTTATTTCCAAGATTGTTTCTTCGATGTATAGGTTGAATAGTAGGGACGAAAGACAACATCCCTGACATACACCCTTGTTAATGCAAGCACTTCGTTGCTCGTCTTCCAATCTTACATATTCTTTATTAAACGTCTTTCACTATCGCGTACCTCTATTTTTCTTAGAATTTCGAACAGCTTGCATCATTTGACACTGTCGAATACTCCTCCCAGGTCGACAAATCTTATGAACGTGTCTTGAGTTTTCTTTAGTCTTACTTCCATTATCAATCGCAAAATCAGAACGGTATACATGCAAAAGCTTCTTGATATCGTCATTTACCCTGCTCGATTTCTGTTTCTTCTCAACGAGGACCAAGTGCAAAATCTTGACTGTAGTCGGTGTAACATTCTTGGCATGCTTTCTCTTTCTCCGTAATGATTTTTTCTTCATCATCTCTTCAGGATCCTAACGTTTTCATCCTGGTCAAGTTCGGTAAATGCTGGAAATTCTACTGCCTTTCTGGTAATCTTTGTGAGCCATTCACCAAACATGATCTCGCGAGAAAGAAAACCCTGTATACTCATAAGTTATATTTGCAAACTGCTGAATATGGCCAGTTCATGCCGAATATTTCTTCTGCAATAGGTCTTACATAGTCTACTGACTTCCTGTGTCAACCTCTCACTCATACTGCCTCGTGGAAAATATGTTGAAACTTTGATATGTTTAATTTTATACCTTTCCGTGCACTGAATGAGTCTTTCCGAAATAAAGTGGAGCAGTTATCTGACAATTATGATTTTGGTACCCCACATTGTGAAAGTAATTAGTCTATAATTTTTCAACTGTAATTTTGATGTTAGCTCTTTTGATTGGGTACAATTTTACATGTTTGAAAAAAGTGTCTAGCACCACAAAAATATGTCTGCAACCCCTGTGGACACCGGGAGGGACGCCAGGAGGACCACAGCGATTAGTTCCTTCGGTTCGTTAGGCAAAACAGAATGCATTAACCCTTTAGATGGTACAACGGTGGTCTTTACCCTTTGACATTTGTCACACATTTCCAACCTCTACTTAACTCTAACTCTGCAAGCTGCTAAAAACTCTAGTGTCCTGAATCCTAGCTACAAACTTCGTCGTCTCTTAATGTTCATAGCTTTTACGAAGACAGTCAATCAACTTACCTACACGCTGTGCTGGGAAGCACAACTTCTACTTCTGTTTGTCCAGTTTTCCTTCTAAATAGTAGACCCCAATAGTATACTCCAAAGGGCAAAGCAAAGAAAGTTCTTAACACAGTATTAAGGTCCATACGAGGCCGTCAAAATGGCTTCAGCAGTAAATGTGAAACTACATCTACCGACTAAGGCATCTGTAATGCTTATCAGTAGAACGTAACTGCTTAAAGTAATGAAAGGAATGACTGACATATTACTGTAAGTTCCCTCACCATTACCAAACAGAGAGAAGTTGTCTAGGAAAGAAGAAACATTCGCGTAATGTACCATATGAACATACATCTAAGGGGAAACAGGATTAGTCTACACGTTTATACTTTATGTGCACACGGATTACTGAAGAGCAGTAAGGATAACATTATTTTTCTTTTGTTTGTCTTTGATTCTGTAGATATGCACTGTTCCAAAGGAGAGAGGGGACTTACCAATGCTGATACTTAAAAGTATTATCTTGGACGTAGTACTACTACACTTTAGCAGACAGTTCAGGGGATGCAAGGATCAAAACTGAAAGGTTGACGGAGCTGCTCATCAGAATTGAGTTTGACACTTCTAACCATGCAGGTATTTGTAATATGGTTGAAGAAAGCAAAAAGTGATTTCCAACAGGGTAACAGCAAGTCAAACGTGTGACAGAAAAGTAGATGCTTTGCTTTGTCATATACCTACTGTTAATGTTGGTTCCCTCTGAGCTAATTTATACATTACCATACAGTTTCTGGAAGTAGATATCGATGTTCTACAACCCATCCATATCCGAGCAAGTGGCAAATTATCAATAAAAGTCTACAAGTAAAGACTCACGAGGTATCATTTGTCTCAGAACTAAAGGACAGTCACGTACTTACGCTGATCAGCCACAACGTTATGACAATCCTCCTGCCAGTCGATATGCCCATCTTTGGCACAGATAACAGGGGCAGCGCGTCATGGTATTGAAGCAACCAGGCCTTGGGAGTCGGCACCATATCTGCATACAGAGACCCTTGCTCTCTACGCGGCATTAAATTCTGATATTAGTTCCCCAGTAGTTCACCGCCTGTCCTGTTATATCAGTTTCCTCAGCCCACGACGTCCGACATCTGTAACGAGGTGTGGTCGCCCAACACCTCGATGTTTGGACTTGGTTTCACCTTGGTTTCGCCACTTGCTGAAGACGCAGACATCAGCACTTCTTAACACTTGACAAGTCGAGCATGTTCCAAAATGCTCGTGGCGATCCTCTGGGCCATCAAAATCTGTCCACTGTCAAACTCAGATAGATCGCGCCGTCCCCATTCTACAAACGAACAGCGTACTCATTGACCCTACATGCAACATGCTTGTGTCTGACTAGCAGTCATTCCTCATCAAGTGACGCTACTATCGCCTGGACGGGCTTATATCGAAAGTAGGTCGGTGGTCGTAATGTTCTGCCTGACAAGTGTATGTCTATAGTAGATTTAAACAACCGTATGAGACAGGGTGTTACCATTTGTCGAAGCAGGATGGTTCAGACTGACAAACAGGGATGTGAAATCGAAATATTCCTAGGAAAAATGGGCGGTAGAGTGTAAAAGGAAAGTACTAGCCCCACAGATACATTTCCAGTTAATTGGGAACCACTGGATTTACTCCATACACAGAGGTCCTGACAAATGTAGACACTCTTTGATAGTTAATATCTATGGAAAAATGTGACGTATCGTTGCAGTATTGTGCGGTAGCGTAGTCCATTGTTTTCTCAACAGGTCCTGGCACTCATTTTCCGGCAGGTGGTAGTGCAACAATGAATGAAAAAAGATTGAAATTTGAGCGAGGTAAGGCCGTAGTGAAGTGGTACAGAAGGTACGAAACATAATAGAGGTACAATGACAATGGAGTGATGTGTGCGCAACTGAGCCACCAACACGTACCACAATTTTTCATATTCTGGACAAATCTGAAGGCAACGGTACTGTTCAGACTGAGCATAAGGAAAGGCCTGGCGGACCAAACATCAACAAGTCAGCTTCCAGCGTGCTGAGCTGCAACGTTTTACTAGGTCACCTCAGAAATATGTGAAGCAGTGTGCATGTGGAAGTGGGGTAAGCCGATCAAGTGTCCGTCGAATTATGAAGGCTGCAAAGTGGAAAGTGTACATTCCAAAATCGCTGTGCGCTATGAAGGAAGACGACTCGGATCGAAGGACGGAGTACTGAAAGAGTTTTGAAGGTATGCTGTGCGAGGATGATCGGTTTGTAGGGACGGTTATCTGGGCTGACGAGGTGCAGTTCAAACTGAACGGCACTGTAAAACGCCACAACTGTGTGTACTGGACTCCTAAAAATCCACACGCTCAGATGGACAAACATATTAATCTACCGGGTGTTAGCTTGTTGTGTGGTCTGTCATCGCGTGATTTGACTGGCCCATTTTTCTTTGAAGGTACCGTAACTGGTGAAGTGTAGCTTCATATGCTGCAACGAATGATCTTACCTGCCATCCGAGAGGTATTTGGA
The DNA here is from genome assembly GCF_023864345.2 of Schistocerca serialis cubense. NCBI lineage: Eukaryota > Metazoa > Arthropoda > Insecta > Orthoptera > Acrididae > Schistocerca > Schistocerca serialis. The sequence continues at coordinate 469,277,291 of NC_064639.1, forward strand.
AATGAAAGGTTATACCTACAATAAGATGGCGCTCTGCCTCACTACAGCAGAGATGTGAGAGCGTACATGGCTGAAAATGTACCTGGACGATGACTGTGTCGAAGAGAAGCTGCTGAGTACTGACCGTGGTCTCCAAACCTTACACCTCTTGACTTCTACCTATGGGTTACATTGAAAAATGAAGTTCATCAACAGAAGTCAGGTACACTGAACGAGCTATGAGAAAACATCGAAGCTTCCTTTGCGGCTGTCACACTGACAACAAGGACAGACATGATTCGGCCAAAAATTCAGCGGCATTGAGTTTGTTTGGCTGCTAATACGGGTCACTATGAACACATCAAATAACCTTCCCACTGCACAAGAATTGTGGCGGTATGTCATTTTTTTTCCATTAACATTGACTATCAAGGAGTGTCTATATTTGTCTGGATCCCTCTGTATCGTTACCAAAAACAATGACTTTCAGCAGTTAAAGGAACGGAAAATTAAAAGGGATAACGGAATTAGAATTGTGAAATAGCGGATTACTAACCAATCGAACCAAGTGTGACGCAACCAGAACAGTTTCATCTTCCAACTACTGTGACAGGAGCAATAATGATAGACTTTTCTGAACCAATGTTGTATTATCCAGAGGAACCATTAGTTGTGTTACCTTAAAAGAACCTTGGATTCAAGTTTGTTACACTCATTGCATGATATAACATTCTCAGAAAATGGCAGAATTCCAGTTGAAGACATGCTACACCACATAAAGCAGTATCATGATAAACCCAAACAAAACATAACAGTTAGTCTGATCACAACAAGTATTATCCTGATTTCCGTACTCATCTGTGCAATTTACTTCTTACTAAAATGTAAGCTATCCTATTTAAATGAACCATGAATCTAAATACACATGCCATGTCAGAGACATTGTTGCCTAATGGATAGGCAACTCTTTGGGCAGCTCCATCTTGCGAGCAGCCACCACTGCCCCTGAATGCCTCAGCATCGCAAGTACGACATGACATCGTCTTGAATGGCCACCAGGAGGCAAAGCTAGCGCCTTCAGAGGGCACCGCCAACACGGAACCTACTCGCATCAGCGCGCTACTTGACATGGAATTAGTTTGAAGAGTATTTCACCGCATGCAGCTGTATAAGCGGCGACAAGGCAATACAATTTAATTGGGCTTCGAGAGTCCTTCCCGATCCAGTCGATGGGTGCTACTCACCGCATCAAGCTGGATTGCTCTCGAAGTCTATCGTTAGGTATGAAAGCTGCTATCAGAAGTCATCGTCGTTTCGTATTCGGAAATCTCACGCCGGCTAATACCCCGTGATTTTAGCTTCTGCAGCAGCGCAGTGTGATATCATTAGCGACGTCACTATGATTGGTACATTTTGGCTGTTGGCCACAGACTAAGTGATGTCGTGTTGAAACTAACCAGAACAGTGATCATCCTTGGACTCAAACTTACAGGCCATGAACTTAGCATTCAGCAAATGATCATTACCGCACTTAGCATCCAGCAAGTGCGCTCATTCTCGAATTGGTTCCAAGCAATGCTTAGTTCTGAACAGAGCGTTCCACCAGTGTTTTTGAGCTTCGTTTCCGATCAGTGTCCTCGGCGCTTAGCGCCAGTCTCACCTCATCGTAATCCACAATTATTTTGTATCTACTATGTTGCTGTTGTTACTGTAGTCTTGATCTTTTATTTCCATACGACTGAGACAGACTTCTTTGTTCAACAAATTTGTTATGTGCTGGATAATTTTTCCTTCTACGTACTAGCGATGAAACCTAAGAACAGAGAAACAGACTATAAAGACAGTGTAAAGTTAGACTAAGATTAAGCGCCTTATTGTTCAGCCAGAGGAACAACGAAGGGACTGAACTCGGGGTAATGTAAGATTTTAAACACAAACATGTATCGACTCGCTTAGTAGCAGATACAGAAAGTAAGTAAATGGAGTGTTAAGCCAGAATGAAGAAATGAAAATTTTTCTTACGTTACAGGCCACACCAGGCAGAGGTGGTTGCCTATGCAATCAACAATGTGATTCGGTCACGTAGACGAAGATGTTATATCAGCACCAATTGGCAGGCCCCAGTTACACGTTCACCCAAATGTCCACTGAGAAAGAAAGAGATAGAGAGAGAGAGAGAGAGAGAGAGAAAGAGAAAGAGAGATCTACGTATTAGCTCATGTTAAGTGGACGAGCTAGCTACACATCAAAGGCAATAACACCAATCAGACCGAGCGAGGAGGCGCAGTGGTTAGCACACGGGACTCGCATTCGGGAGGACGACGGTTCAATCCCGTCTCCGGCAATCCTGATTTAGGTTTTCCGTGATTTCCCTAAATCGTTTCGGGCAAATGCCGGGATGGTTCCTTCGAAAGGGCACGGCCGATTTCCTTCCCAATCCTCCCCTAACCCGAGCTTGCGCTCCGTCTCTAATGACCTCGTTGTCGACGGGACGTTAAACATCAACCACCACCACCACCAATCAGAGATGTGTTAGTGCAGTTAAGGGCCAGTAACTAATTGTTACAGACTCTTAACACAGCTGATCGAGGACTATTGGCCACCAGTAAGGAATCAGGCCATATTTAGTCATAACGAGCAGAGCTTCACGTCATTGCCTTCCGCCTCTCTCCGTAAATACCACAATTCTGGAACTCTGAATTTTATTGGTATTAGGATCGACGGCTTTTGAACGGGAGCACTCGGTTCAATGATTATTACTGTGTAGTAACAATCACGCATTAGATGTTCTAGCACTTCTCGTGAAAACGCTTCTAGCCTTTTCCGGTAAGACGACACTCAAATAACTGCGGCGTGCCACTCGTGGGGCTTTCCATTGGCCGCCTACCGCTTCGCTGATGGGGAGACTGGCGGTTTTCCAACACCAGTACACTTCACGGTGCTTATCGCGCCAACATCATCGTTTCTGCTGGGTTGTAGGGCCATAAAATGCCTCTGTTCCTGATCCCCGCTGCTGGCCCTTGCAAGTGGCAGGGCCTGCCTGTCCGGTGGGGCCAGAAACAGTCGACTACACGACTTCCGATAGTGGAGTACACACAGATGGGTCATCGAGCGACATCGTTGTCTTCTGGAGCGGGATCGAGGACGCTAAATTTCATATTACAGCTTCCCCTTCTGACTGCAGACGTCAGCCCGCAAGCTTTCAACCAGATTGCTGGAGCAACAGCCTTACCGGCCTACTCGTCAATGGAGTTATCGGAGTTCCTCTGTCCCCGACACGAGACGTCTGCCGAGATTGACGAGAAGACACAGGACTGCAGATCCGAATGAATAAATTTTGATTTGCTAATGATGTTTTATTGCAGCCGGAAGCTGCTCTACAGGCACCACAGCACCATCCTGACAACATACAGATGTCTCTGCTCAGCTGAACATCTCAGACCCTTAAAAAGAGAAAGCACAAACTCCACTTCACCCAGCCAACAATCAGACATATCTTAAGATCCTCAGAAAAAGCAATAGCCTCCATGAAAGCTCACATTAAAGGAAAATTATCACATACAAAAAGCAATGATAGAAGGGAAAAAAAGTTACATCAATATACAACAATGTAAACAAAGTACTGTTTGAAACACTCTGTGAACCATGAAAAGATACTTCCCAACTTAAAGGATTATAATTCAACACCCACAAATCCCCCAAAATATCTTTTTCTTCAATCCCTTGCTCCTTCCTCTCTCCACCTCTCTGTTTCTCATCTCATTCTTCACATCCACATTAACTCATCCACCAACTGACCCCCCGCCCCTCCCCACACACACACACACACACACATCGCATCACATCACATAAGGTTCCCCTCACCAGAGACACCACATTAGTTCTCACCACGAAACACTCAACATTAGCGATATGCGAAACAAAGGGCAAATGGTGACCAAGTTAGCACCATCAGTAACACAGCATGATCCAATGAGTATGGCGGCGTTAGTGCCTACTCAAATCAAGTTTTGTGAAAAATAAAGGTGAAGTAAATATGTAAAAACAGTGTAACCGATAGCAGTAGAAAGTGACATCCGCCAGAAATACAAAGCATGACGTTCATTGAAAATACAGCAACATAACTTCATGAGTATGCTGCAGATGATAAGCAGTCAAAAAACAAATTGCGTATGGTATAATTTTGATGTCTACAATGGATAAACGATCAGAAACTTTATATTACAGAAATATATTTGATTCATAGAAAATGACACTTAGGTGACGAAACATGTCTGGATGATTTAAAGAAATAAATAGGGTTTTGCATAAAAGAGATTTTTTTTGACTGCAGATATTTACGTTTTTATACTGTAGTGTATTTGCTGTCATTGTGGTAGGAACTCCAGAACCAATTCTTATGTACACTGCTATAGTGGAAAAGCTTGCATTTACAAAATTGAATGAAAAAAAAGTATCGGCTGTTATATACATAGAGGCTGCTGTTGCAACATTGCTATTGAAGTATAGCCAACCTAAATTGACGTAACGCAGACCGCCAAGTACAGTGCTTCTCCGGCGCAGTTAGAGGTCATATTATAAATAACAGACTTCTTCTTCCTGAGTGCTGAAGAAGAGTAACGGAAGTAAAAAAGTAACTACTCAACTTTAATAGTAGCTTTTGTTCCAATATATCGTTGTATCGAACTTCATCTTATTAGAAGAAAGTCTAGTGTGAATAGTAACAAGCTTGTAATTTAAAGACCAAGTAGTTCATTTAAAAGAAGAACGATCTACCAATAAATGTGTGCGCTTGCTTGTTGAAGAAACGAAACGCCTGACTTACATTCACAGTGTGGTACGTACAGAATTATAAGAAGACCATGAAAGTTCGAATCAAGATAAATTTCCGCGAGATAGGGTATGGGCATTGCTGTGGGTACATATGAAACAGTGAGAAACCTGGAGTGATTTAGGTAGAATAAATGAAACAGAATTTAAGACAACTGTCGTTTAGCCTTCAGTTTCAGTTACAAAAAAACGTGCAGCTGAGCTGCAAGAATAAACTACAGTTGCTTTAAACACCAATAGAGCTGCTGATTTTCTCGAGACGAAGTTTTCAAGGCAAAGTTCATGGCATTACTATGAAATACCATTTTCTGAAGAATGTTTAAAAAGTGTTTGCGAACACAGAAAACTGTGGAAATTTTGTTCGACGTTTTCAGGACAGTAACTATAATACATGTTAGAATAAAGTTAAATAGGAAGCATGCTGTGATTGCACATTGAGAGTATACAGAGAAACACTAGAAGACCGTTGAAACAAGAGTGCGACGAATGTGTACTGTAATAAAATATTGTAGTTAAGGTGAGCATAGTTACAAGAAAAACCATCAACAAACACTCAGTAATTGTTTAAATCAATTTTGTTGACGTGTAACTGAAAGATGATGTGTTTCAGAAGAGTGTTCACCATACGAGAAGTGGTAAAATGTTTTCTTCGTCTGATGTACTGCAATAACTTATTTCAGTTTATTCTCTGATTATACTACCTGAACTGACATTTTCCTAACCACCAACTTACATTAGAACCTGTTTGGATGGTACGTATTTTCTGTGAAAGATGCGGCGTGAGAGTAGTTAAATGCATCGATACAAAACGTGAATATTACATGGAACACCTGGTACTGAAATACGGGTAAGAGCACGAAAAGAATTGCGCCGCTTCAATAGTGAAAACGTCTCATAAGCTTTCAACGGAAATATGTTTTTGGCTAATCCTCTAAAGCAGTAGGTACGTTAGTTTAAAGACTGTTTGGCCTATATTAGGAAAGAGAGAACAAAATACCAAGTTAGCTCTAACAATACTGCGTCAGGAATAAGCTGGTGGAGAATACAGGAAAACTGCTCACTGACGCTGCCAGAACTCACAATAAAGACGATAAAAATGAAAAATTTTTGATAAAATAGTAAGTTACAAGGAAAAAAGTGAATCTGATGTATCCACATTGTGAAAATGAGACGCCTTATTATTCAAAGTTTCTTATAATTGTGATAGCAAAAACAAGAGTCCTGAAAGTTTAAAAGTAACACTCAGCGGTAGAATAACGCATCATGTTGCACAAACCTATTGTTTAACACTGCAGTCTGCAACGTAAATGCAGTAGGCCGAATAGAAAATATACTGGACCGACACTTGCTACCATTTTGTGAGACTGAAAGACTGCACAGAATTGTGCTGATCATACTAGAAGTATGCAGTGGCAGTAATTTATTGCGACTTTGCTGAAGACTGATGTGACAATTATAGTGGACACACACACACACACACACACACACACACACACACACACACACACGCACACCAACTCATACTTAAAACTCGACACTAGTCAAAAGATTCGTGAGTGAAAATCAAAATATTATCGCAGTTTGAAGAGGAAAATTCGTTAGCTATTATCAGAAGCAATTCAAAAGACGGAATGCTTTCATGAATTTATCATGTTGGGTCACAGCGGCACTCGCGAATCGATTCATTGCGACAAAGCGCTACGAAGTACTCACTGCTTCGTTCTCAGCTGGAGCTTTGCCGTACCTCGCGCCTCGTGAATATTTACTTAGCGTCCTCTGCGTGAGCTGCTCACGTGTTTGCGTCCCGAGCGTGATTAAATGCAAGTTTCAGCAGCAATCACAGCGATACGCGGCGAGTCGATGCCCACAAGGGTGCGTGATGGAATACAGGTGCTCCAGTGCAATGGAAATCGGACTCTGCTATCAAATGTGCTTCTAATTTCCTTTCAGAGTATCATGGAGATGGCCTGTGATTACGTCTGTTCATGTCTTAATCAGGCTGTCACATTGAAGGCAATCGTTTATACACATAATCATAAGTTTTTCATGTGGGGGTACACAGCCACAAAGGGTGGTCCAAAAGTCCGGAAACACCCTGATAAAATACAAATGGAATAGCAAACAAGGAAACAGAGTTGGAAGCCGCCATCTTGGATTCAACTCCAAAATTTCAAATGGGAATGTGGTCATTTGACGTATCAGACAGATAGAGAATTTCACCAGAAAAACAATGCCGTTGTTATTTTAAACATAACTTTATTCACTCTCGGGTTATAGCCAAATACTTGCGGCAGCAGTGGGACGCTCGGCAGCGTGAGTATTACACACTGAGAAGTCATAAAATGGAGTCTGAAACGGTGCAAAGTGACTATCCCACGCCTGATATGTTACACGTGTTTAACTGTTAGGTATTATTTACTCATGCTAACGTTTTAATCATTGTTTCCTTATTTAAAGGTTATAAAATGTCCTTAACACATGAAGAACGCATTGACATCACCTTGATATCAGGAGAAAGAAGCACACGGGTCATTGCTGAGGATTTCAACAGTTGTCACCCAACCAGACAGCCCATCACTCACAGCGCAGTTGCCAAGCTTTTCGCCAAATTCAGAGCAACAGGTTCTGTCGCAGATAAACCTAAGGCTGGAAGACCAAAATCCGCCACCGATGAAGCAACAACAGTGAACGTGTTGGTATCATTTAGCAAGAGTCCGCAACGGCGTACTCGTCACCTACCACAAGAATGTGGAGTTAGCTGTACATCCATATTGCGAATTTTATCGCAGCACAAATGGCACCCGACCAAAATTCAGCTGCTCCAACACCTGAACGAGGATGACCCAGACCGCTGGGTACAGTTCACAGAATGGGTGACACAGCAGCTGCAGATAAACCTACGTTTCCCCAATCAGGTGCTGTTCAGTGATGAAGTCAATTTCTTTACCAATGGTGAACAAGCAGAATCCAAGATAATGGTCGGACACAAATCTGCACTAGATTGATGATTCCAAAACGGTCGACTCACAAAAAGTGATGGTCTGGTGTGGTGTGTGGGGTACCAAAGTCGTTGGACCTTTTTCTTTTTATTGATGGTACGTTAACAACCAACGGTTATCTGAGGTTATTGGATGAAGAAGTGTTTCCCTCGTTGTTAACGGAGGACGGGACATTTCGGGAATTCTTTCAGCATGATGGAGGCCCACCACATTGTGGGCGCAATGTGCGAGCATACCTGGATGTGCAGTTCCCTCAAAAGTGGATTGGTCGTAGGGGTGCTGTGGAGTGGCCACCACTTTCACCAGATATGACTGCTTTAGATTTTTATCTTTGGCGTCAATTCAAAGCACTGGTTTATTCTGTGAAAATACGGGATTTGCATCATCTAAAGCAGCGCATTGTTGATGCGTGTGGTCAAATTCAGCCAGATGTGTTGGTCAAAGTTCATCAGGACTGGGTTCGGAGGATAGCATTAACAATCCAACATAATGGACAACATATTGAGCCATTCCTATGACTGTTGGTGGTCCCTCGGGACTGTGTAACATCGGCGTAATGTCTCTTCAGCACATAACACACATGCTGCCGAGCGTCCCACCGCTGCCACATGTAACTGGCTATAACCCGAGAATGAATAAAGCTATACAGCGGCATTGTTTTTCTGGTGAAATTCTCTATCTGTTTGATATGTCACAAGACCACATTTCCACTTGAAATTTTGGAGTTGAATCCAAGATGGAGGCTTTAAAGATGACCGCCATGTTGGTGGCATAGAATATAAAGTTTCCCTCTTCCCGTTCCTCGTATGTAGGGACTCGGTTTCCTTGTTTGCTACTCCATTTGAATTTTATGAGAGTGTTTCCGGACTTTTGGACCACCCTGTATATATATATATATATATATATATATATATATATATATATATATATATATATATGTGTGTGTTTGTGTGTGCATTTTCTGTGCTGTTTCGGCAGATATTTGAAATTTCGTTTTTGCATTGTGTGCCTGGAGTCAATCCAGATAAACACTGCTCATCAAGTCTTTTCATGCGACACCCGCTGTCGGCTGATAGTGTTGGTTCGTTTCCGGTTACAAACGAAAAGTTTTTTAAAGCCGAGTTTTATGTGCCCATTCGACAAAGTGACCCCAGATTCGTATTATCGGTGTGTATCATAACAGGGACGGTCAAACACGAATAAAAATTGGTATTCCATCAGAACAGCACTGCCCTTACATGCGCTGACTGATACCGCCATATCGCAGCGCTGTTCAGACACTGCTGGAGTACTGGTTATTCATGGTGTTTTCTGATCCTGTTAATACATAAAGATATAGCAAAAATCTCATTACACTAATTTGGAACCGCACTATCGAACTGTCAAACAAGATTCTGGTTCAAAAATCAATTTGTTTGTAACGAAAAACAAACCGACGCTTTCCGTCGCCTGAAAGAAATGATGAGTAGTTTTTTTTTTTTTTTTTTTGAGTTAGCTCCAGGTACACACTGCGAGATCAAAATTGCAAATATCCAACGAAATATTAGGAAATGAGCCTGATGGCTCTTAAGAAGGCACCTTGTGCATGTATATTTCATTACGTTGACAGTACGATATTTCGATGGTCCAGCTGCCCACCAGCCTCAGGTGAGATGGCAGGTGCACAATCACGCCGGTACTAAGGTGCCATCAGGTACGACGGCTCCTTTAGCCCAGGGGATAGGCCACTGCGCTGCGTTTCTATGCCTTGGAACAGCTGACGGTCGTATCGGCCGCCGCACAGCAGCCGTCAACTCGGCGCGGCGTGCTACAACACGCGCGGCACACAGCGAGTACCGCTGGCGCCGCACACGAAGTCAACAACTGGCGCAAGTGAACGCGTCGTCGCGAGGTTAGTTGCAGCGGACACACCACTATCGATACGGATTACCCTGGCGACGCTGCCCTTGCCACTAGAGTGAGCAACCGTATAAGGGCGCCATCTACCAACATTCTGATTGGCCAGACCTGCGGATTTAAGCGAGCTCCCTGAGCCCGTTTAAATAGTTCAATCTTCGCCGATGACTGTTCAATCTTCGCTGCTGGATTAACGACTACCGAACCGTACTGTGGCCTCCCTGGCTGGAAACTTGCGACGCGTCGATATCGACTGGTTGGCAGTGGTTTGGATTTGTATTCTCTATTAGTGACTCGGATTTCTCCTTGGCGCTACAGCCAGCGAACCGTTGTGTAGTCGATCTTAAGTTTTGTTTTGAGTGACAGAAGGTCAAATAAATTTGGTTATCACGGAATATTTGTTGTATTATAGTGCGGACATAACACTGACCTACTTAGTTTTGATGTTGTTTCACTTTTTACTCAGGTACCTTGGTAGAGCCCTTGTCGTTAATTTGTCAGCTTTTGGATGGTAGAACTACTGTACTGTGACGTCATGTCTTGGCATCAACATTTTTTTTTATTTAGTGATATTTTTTTAGAACAAACCTACGACGTGCTTATGAGGAAACCTCTTTCTCCCGTTGTTACTAGTCTCTTCTTGGAAGATTTTGAAGATACAGCACTCACGATTTCTTCTAGTGAACTCACATGTTTTTTGTGATACGTTGATGACATTTTTATCTTTCGGCCAAATGGAATGGAAGTTCTTCATCGGTTTCTAGATCTTTTTAACTGTCTTCAGCCACGCATCAAATTTTTGATGGAAATTGATAAACATGGCAAATTACCTTTCTGCGTATTTTAACACATATAAAAGAAAATGGAACTATGGGACACAGCGTATATCGTAAACGTAGGTATAGGGTCGCTACTTTCACGCTACTAGTTGTCATCCACCACATCAACGCAAGGAAATTTCACGTACACTGGTCAAGAGAGTTATGCAACTTCGGATTCTGATAATTTGACACAGGAACTGGATTATCTTAAGGTTGTTCAAAATGGATATATGCATCATCAAATTGTTCGTGCTCTTCAATGTGGACCACCATGTGAACCAACAGTGATCGCTTATAAATCAGTCGCTTTTTTACCCCTGTCGGGAGCATTTCACCTAAAATTTCAAGAATCTTCCCAAAATTCGCTATGAAAGGTGTCCTTTTTGCCTTTGGCCCACATTAGAGCCCTTCTTGGAACTGTTTAAGATGATATTCGATTGAGGAAGCCTGCGGTTATAAAATTCCCTGTCATTGCGGAAAGGCTTATAGTGGAAGACTACTCATAAGGATTATGACCGATGTGTGGAGCATCAACGTCACACACGTTTACTCCAACCTGATAAATCACCCGTCGCTAAACAGTGTCACAATGAAGGATATATTATGTCATTTAGAGAGACGAAAATTACTGATCCGGCTTCCTGTTACGGGGATTGTGAGCTAAAGGAATTCATCGAAATAAGATTATAAAATTACATTGTTAACAGAAGTCCGCGCGGTGTAGCCGCGTGGTCTCAGGCGCCTTGCACGGTTTGCACGGGTCCCCCCGTCTGAAGTTCGAGTTCTCTCTCGGTCATGGGTGTGTGTGTTGTCCTTAGCGTAAGTTAGTTTAAGTTAGATTAAGTAGAGTGTAAGTCTAGGAACCGATGACCTCAGCAGTTTGGTGCCTTGGAAGCCTACCACACACTCACATATTAACAGAGATAAAGATTTTCCTTTAAGCAAGATGTGGCATTATATTTTATCACATATAAGACAACAACTGTGTGACTTTCGACTGGCTGCATCTTAATTTACGATTAATCGCTTTTGGTAGTTTCTATCACCTGTGACGCAGCAATTTCTAGCTTCACAGAGGGCAGCCCTTTTGCTTCTCGCGCACTCGCAGCTGCCTATTCCCGGAGTATAAAGGAGTCACCATATCTGATGTTACCTCAGGTCCAGCGTGACTGTGCATCAGCAATCTGATCTGAAGATGGCGGCCAGTTAGCCCGTCGAAATATCGTGTCGTCGGGACGAAGAAATCCGGTCGCATACCGGTGAAGAGCATCGAAAGTTATTAAGCCGGAAGAATCTGCGAAATCGCAAAGTTTTCACTCTTTGTAAAACTACAAAATTTCTTTGAAAAGTTGAGGTTTGGCCAAATGTGAAATCATGTTCCAAGGTACAAAATGGCAGCGTATTTAGGAAGAATTATTGTATTGAAGTTTAAAAGCGTTGCAGTCGAGAAAATCTTATCAATATTGTGTAGGAGTCACCCAGTCGTGGGCTGGAAACTGTTTTGCCAGGATATGTGACCTGACCACCTGTGGGGTATCTTTTGGCACCAATAAATGAAGACTGGTTATTACTCAATTTATTGTTCAATATACCTCTCGTAGCTGTGGCGATAGTGACAGCTGCTCTGTGCGTAGATTGCAAAGGAATCTACTATCATCAGTGGCTGACTCAACGCTGCCCAGAGGTCGCTGCGTCAGCCCGTAGCATAGCTGGGCGACTCATTGTTTGGATGGTTGACCGCACACCGATCCATTGGCGCTTCCCGTGCGGCAGATCCGCTATGAAGGAGGCGTGACCACGGTGTGTATGTGTTTGTCTGTGTGTGTGTGTGTGTGTGTGTGTGTGTGTGTGTGTGTGTGTGTGTGTGTGTGAGTGTGTGCACGCACGAGCACGCGTGGTTGATTCACAGGCAACCCTCACAGTGCTCTGTCCCTCTATGGTCACTGCCCGCATTATCCCGTCAGATGGAGCATAGTGTCTTGTGTCATGATGGCGAATGTCGTGATGTACGCTGATCTTGGCCTGCCGGTTTGGTAGGCCCTCTAGTCCGTACGATGCCAAAGCTTCAGATCAGCTTCTGCATTGATCTGCCGTCTGTCCTATTGATAAGCTGACTCAAAGCTAGTGTGTAGGCATATTTACATCGAACTGAGTAGAGGCCGATTCGGTCCCATATGTTACGGATTGTCAGCGGTGTCTGGCTCTGCTACATTTGCTTAACGAGTTTGTTCACCTACTGTAACTGCCCCATCAAGTCCCCGACTCCACGACATGTGCTGCTGCGTATTGTCTAGTGTATCTAACTTAATGTTACGAGGGCAACGAAGGTAGTTTGGTGTGCACTTGTTGTGACGTGGGACACACGCTCAAGGATACTGCAACTCATTAAAGACACGGCAATAATTGACAATCAAACACAAACTCTGGTTTGTAATTTCCAACAAATTTTTATTTAACAGTTGCATGACAACAGCAAACTGTTGTTAATCCCCAATAATATACATAATTACCCTAGAATTTGAAACATTACTAAACAGACCAAATGTCTATAATCGTCAAAGCACACCCGAAACAAAAAATAATTTTAAAACTCTTTTTACATAAGTCTTAAGAACCATACAAACAATAATTGGTTTACTGAGAAAAACTCCCACAGAAGCAGGACACCTTTTCTAGATATAACAGCAGAAACAACTCACAATTGCTCTTCTTGAATAAGATAATAAAACCCCAGTACACTGAAAGGCATCTTTCAGGTATAAAGTTTCAGTGACAAATAATGGCACGTCAGAGATGCGCGGTGAATGAAAGCTGGAAGGAACGCTAAAGAAGGAAAGACGGACGCCTCGGGATCACCAGGAACAAATAATAAAATAATCAGCTTAAATTCTGGGAGAAATGGACTATACTGATAAAAAAGTGACAAGTGCTAACGGTGAAATTTCAACCTGGTCGCCGGCAAGGCGTCGTCCCCCAGTTAAGCGACCAGTTACAGCGGATACGCGCACCGCCTCTAAACAACAACATAAAACTACACAACAACTGAGCAGTATCCAGAGTAATACAATCCTTAAAACAATAGAAGAATTTCAAAACAGCAATACGACCGCAAGGGTCCCACAAGCCCTTCACATTCAGAGTTAACCATTTTAATTTTGTCACTACTTTGTCATTAATAATATGCGCAGACAGTCTTATTACTGCCAGAGCTGGAAGTAATAATATACTCAAATATATGAGAAGGTGGTCACAGTGCTAAATACCCACTCGTTACATAACTCAATGTACTCACATCTAGAATGGCGTGATGTCCTTATTACGTCGTTAGTTAATAGCTGTCAATGATGTAGTTAGATGATAAATGACGAAAATATATTGAAACTAATACGCTGATTATGTTCCATTTCTTCAAGACTGGTTATTGCAAGACCTTTTGATATTCTATGCAGGATCTGGAGTATATTTTCTATCGTAACTGCAGTGTGCTTTTTATTTTTCAAACGTAGAAATATGCTCTGCTGATTATATCTAACGTTAAAATGTCTTCCTGTATTACCAAGATAAAAGTTGTTACAGTTGCTGAATTTGATTTTGAATAGACCTGTATTATCATATTTGTACGATATAGCGGTGTGCGAATGTAATTTTACTGAAAGGTAGTTAATGGTTCGAAATGCTAGTTGAATATACCGTATGTGGAAGTAAGAAGTCCATTAATTTTTTTCATTTGTGTGGCCATACTGTCCGTAGTTGCTTTACAATTCTTGAGAGTAGTTTCATTCCGTCGTTCCAACTACAAGAAAATGTGTATTTTGTTCACCGGACGTGTTTCGCTATATTGAGGTAAAGCACCATCAGTGGTCTGTAATTAAGTTATTTACATTTTGATTTGCTGTAAGATCGGACAACAAATCGATAACAATATGTTGGTTTCTACTTACGGTGATTTCCGCTTGATTTATCGCCTACATCGTGAAATCCCGTCTGCTATCATATCGTTAATGTTTTTCTTCTTTAGGAACTGATAGTGGTGGTCTAATTTTCAGTTTCTCTGCAGAGCTACACATTTCTTATGTTTTACGCAGCACACTTTCTCGCACACCGCTGTTTTGTATTTATTTTTTATTTTTTTGCTTCTAAGTGTGTATTGTGGTTTGTGTTTTCTAGTGTTGCCAACATAACTTTGCCACTAGTTTGTCTTTAACTTATACACTTTTTTAGTTTGTTGTATGTGTGTAATTCTATTTAATTATATTGCTGTGTGATTATATAGTATGAAACAGTATGGAAGGAATAGTGATGCAGTTTTTTTTTTTACTTTTCTTGTTGTGGGTAAGGGAGAAGTCATGATGAGTGGACGCAAGTATGTAGTAATGTAACGGAGTGTGAGTTGGAGGGGAAGGTGAGGAGCGAAAAGTGAAATGAAATTGAGTGGGTCGAGTTCGGTGGGAGAGTGGGAGATGGTGAAGGATTGTGTTCTTATACGTGTTTCATATTTGTAGTATAATTTTGTGATTAGGTTGGGATGAAAGTCATTTCTATAGGCTATGTAAGGTAGCTGAGTTCCTTTTTAATCTACTAATCATTGAATAAAAAAATGCTACTTCACAAAACACTGGATGACAGGCATTGAGATTTATAATGTTATCAGAAGTGGTATTCTTTCTATAGATATCAAATTTGCGATGATTATTATTTTTGCGAATCGTAACAGTGTAGCAGGCACATTAGCCGATATTTTCCTAAATTATCTGGAAAAGTAATCCTTTAACTCAAACTGCCCTTCTCTCAACCAATTTTCATGCCGTTTTAGCAATGTAGATGATGCCCTCATGTCGTTAAATGACAGCCATGCAGATATCCAAGATATCCACCAAAAACTCAACCAACTACACCCTAAAATTAATTTCATTGCGGAAATGAAGAAAGCGCACCATTAACTATCTAGAATTCACAGTTGGCAAAAATATTTCGTATCTACAGAAAGAGTACCACTTCTAATAATACTATAAATGCCAATTCATGTCATCCAAAGTCACAATAAATAGCGTTTTTCTTTTCAGTGACTGATTAATTAGATAATCTAGTGTTAGAAAACCAGGAATTCATAAAGAACTAAACACACTTCATTATATAACCTACACAAATGACTTTGACCCTGACGTAATCTAAGATTTATACCAAAAATGTAAAACACCAAAGCAGAACACAATACATAACGAGATCATCTAACCTGAGAAACATGACCTAAACAGAAAATAAGATACGTATCAACAGTATACCTTATCAGAATCTCCAACAAAATTAATACACTTATTAAAGCCTCAAATACTCAACTAGCCGTTCTAACCAATAACAACAACCACTAGAACATATAAATTTGATAACAAAGGCATATATAAAATCACATGCAGCAACTCTAACTACTTTTACATTGACCATACTGGAAGAAATTTTAACGTCAGATGTAAGGAACACGGATAAAGAGTTTAATTTCCGCCCCACGAAAGTAAACTTAAATTGTTATGACTTAATAATAGGTAGTTACTTGAATGGAAACTTCTGGGCGAGAGAAATCGCTTACCCAATATTTTTACACAACTATCTCCCACAGTTTCAGGTAGAAGTTTTATTACTATTTTGAATCCTTATGTCTATAAAACAAAATAATTAGAAGTTACAGTTCATAATCATATTTTGCCTGTCTCTTGTCGTCGAAGTTAGCATCTGGAATAAAATCTCTGTGGCTCTTCAGAATTCCGGCGATAATCGACTCTAAAAATACTTAAAATATGAGGCACAATCGTACGTCGTGGGGAAGCCGTCTTGGGTACTATGACGTAGTCTCTCTGAAGCATGGGAATGTGTCCAAGTCCAGAATATAATATCTTAAAATAGAGCATAAACGACCACGATGCAGGCTCTACTGATTTCCCAGGATACAAAGTTCACGCGAGTTATGACGCACCAAATAATGTTCCAAGGCGCTAACGAGGAAGAAATCAAAATAACCAAAGAATTGAACGTACCTTTTCCATTCATGAAATTATAATTTTCCATAAAGAATTATCCTAGGTACATTCCAGTATAAATCATCCTCTTGTACAAGGTGAAATGTTACCACAATTAATAAAATTTGATTCCTTACTCAAGATGGCAACTTACAACAATACAGTTAATTACAGTTCCACTGCGATCCTGCTCTCCACAATTCTCAATCAGCAGTAGTTAGCCCATTGTATACGTAATGTTTCACATTATAACCACAGAGATTTTATATCACGAGTCAGAGATAATCTGTCCTTTGTAGTCCTAAGGAGTCTTTGAGCCATATAAATCACTTGCTCGGTTACCCGTAACATTTGTGCTATAAGAGAAAAAGATGTAGGAAAATTGTGGTGCTACAAGAGGATTCTACGATAGGAGTGTTGGCTTTGGCGAGTTACGTAAAAAACATGGACAAACATCGTATATATAATATCCACCGTGGCGTATTAGCAATGTGGATTCTTTCAAAGTAATAGAACGAACACTTCGTATTACGAATAATGTAATGAAAGAACACTTCTTAGAACGAGACAGAAATCGAATATATGCTATTGTATGAACACACTCCATCGCTATAATGAACATCAGAACAGAAACTATGAAGTGAGAAGAAATGAAAAGATCAATTCATGAAGAATTTAGAAATGCTGTAGATGTATTGTTGGATACGAATTCGGATAATAACCGAGAACTCTAACTACCGGTACCTGTTAAAATCGCTAAGAACTACCAAAATAAAAAAATACACATTTATTTTCTCAAAAGACAGCCCTTGTAACTGAAAAAACATGCTACTAAACGAAAGAGCCCAAACTATCACATAAAAAGTAAGCTACAAATACACTTACACGCTCAGCTACTTTTGTAAAGTTTGCTGCTGTTTATAATGACTCCCATGATTCTCGGAAAAAATATTTGCTTCCAGAATAATCATTGCTCGAATTATATTCAGAAACAGCGAAATATTTCTGACAAATAATTACCCGTAAATCGAATCACATGCGCGTCCAAGCCAAACAAGTATCACAGCGAACAAATTGATAACGTTAAATCGTTAGCATGTTGTCAGACAGTCACAATAGCACTAATTCGTAGATAATATCAGCTGCAGTTTCCTAATAACGTAATTGAACCACGTAGTCCGAATATTCGACAAAATTGTAAATACAGTTAGGATATTGCGAGGAGCATCGTATATCACGACATACGACAGAGATCAACCCGGTACCGTACATTCGTGTTAGCATTCGTTTCCTTCGACACCTCAACGAAATTTGCACGTTTCACCTAACACAGATCTCTTGGTACTCTCTTAAGACATGTAGTTTTCTTGGCTTTAACTAGAAAACTGTTGAATTATAACCTGACATAGAGCTAATTCTACGCTACAGATCAGCTTATCACCACAGAAAACTTTCCCGCTGTCATATTCGTTGCCTTGCCAACTCACAACCAAACTGTTGCAGATCAACCTAACCTGGACCTCAGGCTACGCAACAGATCGGCCTGCCACAACACAGGAAGCTTTTCCGCTGTCAGATTCGGTGGGCTCTCCAACTCCCATTTGAACTGCTGCATCCCAGCCTGGCCCATAATTCAAGCTACGCTACATATCGGTCTGTCACCATAAAAATTTTTCCACTGTCAGATTCGCTGGTTTCGACAACTCGCAACCAAACTGTTTCTTTCCAATCTAACCTAGTCCTCGAGCTACACTATAAATCAGTCTGTCGTCACAGAAAGCTTTTATGCTGTCAGATTCGTTGGCTTCGCCACCTCATGACTAAATTGTTGCATTCCAACAAACCCTAGACGTCGAGTACATGCAACGACTGTAACTATTTTTACGTTGGCTACACTGGAAGAAATTTTAACGCCAGATATAAAGAACACATTCGAAACAGCTAGAATAATGAGACGAGCGTCTTTCTGCATTTGAAAAATAAACACCACACTGCTGGTACGATAGAAAATATACTCCAAATCCTGCACAGAATATCAAAAAGGTCTTGCATTTTTGAAGAACTGGAAACTTAAATACGCCTAAGAAAATACTTACAACAAATAATAAACTAGCATACAGAATTTAGACACAAATACCAGAACGAATACTTTACTGAACTTTTAGAATACGAAAAAGAATAATTCAGAAATAACATATGCAACAACTGAAGACAATCGTTATAACTTTTAGCTAATAAGGTAATTTCGTTGTTCATATGTATAATCTTTGTAAACATATAACGTCGTAAGAGTAGAACTGGTGAATTACTGGCACACATAATTAACTTATTATTTTCAATGTATTTACGTCACTTATTATCTAATCAAAACATTGGCAGTTTTAAACAGTTCAATAAAGTCGTAATATGTTCGTCACTTCATTCTAGCCGTAAATACAATATAGGCAATTTAATATTAACGACATTCACATTCATACACAGTCTCACCAAAATTGTATTTGCAGATGTTTGAAAATGGCGATAAATGCCGAAACAGTCAATCGTTAATAAAGATTAATTATTAAACGCAGCTACTCTGTTGCATGTTTCTAAAAATCATGTAATTTATTATCGAAAACAATTAAACACTTTATAATTAGTAACCTATACAACTTAATAGTACTAGTGCTGATGACTAGTAAATAAGGTATTTAAACCCATGAGTCACCACATCAATAAATACAATTCTTAAAATGTATGAGTGCACTATGATAATACTAAGAAAGAAGATCGCTGCACGTTGCCGTACCAAAAATAAAGTCTCCTTCGTTTACTTAGCAAAACAATGTAATGAACTTCGTAGCCACAGCAAGAGTTATTAATTGTCTTGTGGGGTTGCTCGTTATTCGATAATTAGAGGCCAAGAATTTAAACTGATCAAACACATAACTGCATTCAGCAACTGTACAAACGGCTTAACAACCAATGATAAATGCTTACCATAGCGAAGCCCTTTGAAATAATTAAATTCTACACATAAATTACATTAAGGAACAAGATGCTTTGGTCCTAAATACTAGATTACAGCAACATTGTCAAAACTGAAGTGAAGAAAATTTCACAATTCAAAAATCTTTAATTTCATTTAAGAGAGATACACGACAACAGAATCAACAGCCGGCTGCCGTGAAAACAAGTTTTACAATGGACAAACGTGTCTTAGGGTTTACACTAAATTTGATTAAGTTTACAACATGACCATTTGTAATTATTTTAAGGGACCTTAGCTTACTTTCAGAGACGCATTGCTGGCAGGTATGCTATCAGGCTTGTAAACACAATGAGCCTTACGTGGCAATGGCCGATCAAAAGCACCAGGTACAAGGCATGACGTTCGTGAGATTTTTATGGCAAATTGTCTAGAAGATACAGAATGCCGCAAATGACTGAACGACGTATTCCTTAGATTTACTTAAGAGGGATTTAGATTTACTGAAGCAGGCAGAAACAGTGAACAAACAAAGTATAAAATAACTTCTCCTAGCCCCACACACGTTCCTAGCCCCATAGAGATATTTCCGGAAATTTAGGGTCGTGAACATTCAGTATCTATAAAAATAGTTGCAAGATACGAAACGGGAAACATGGGAGGCATGCCATAGAAAATTGTAAAGAGGTGAACTATTCATGCAACAATTATGCGTTGCGTTATGCCGAAGCTTTCGTTTTATATCTTTCAACTATTTTTTATAACCATCACAGATCTCCAGAACTATCTGTATTTTATCCTTTTAGCCTATTTAAAAACCTAGTATATTAAAACTTGTTTTTATTCAAGCGAATATTTTTAACGCATTAGCACCTTTTACAACTTCGTTACCTTTCCCTGCACCTAATTAATCACTTGATAACCACCAGTATCATAAATGAAAATGAAATGGAGTTGGGCATGAGTGGAATTTGTACGACTGCAACGCAATTGTCTACGTGACAGCCAATTAATATATATTCGTCTCTGATACCCTCAATAACCGCAATTTTAAAGTTGAATGCCCTTTCGCGGCTTACACTCCTCTGCTAAATAATGAACAAGGTTTTCTGTGGCAAATTTAGCCTGTGAGCGGTTAACATATTTACACCTCCACCTGATTAATTTGGTAAGGTAATCTTGTTTTACTGTCATATAAACAATCTATGTTTCTTTTTTTGATAGACTCCAATGTGTCTAAGCAACTGTAGTTTATCGGCATTTAAGTTTTAAACTCTATGGGAAGGAGTTTCTTTGTCTAAATATTTTTAAACCTGGCAGAAGATGTGATGGAGTAAAGCTACTGTTTAGAGAAAAATAATGTCTGAAGGTTGGTGGTCTTACACGTTTTTAATGTTCTATTCTTCCATCGGTAAAAACTGGTCCTCTATAAGTTCAATTTTTTGTCCGTCTGTCTGACCGTCAGTTAGGACCCCTTTTTATCAGGAACGGGTACGGGTGTCAAGTTGAAATTTATTTCAACGGCACTTCGGTTGTTACAAACAATTTAAGGTTGTAAGTCAGTGCAGTCAAGAGATACGTCCATTTATGTCACATACACTGACGCTCTAAAACTCACTCATCAAAATCTGCAGGGTACTTCCCGCTGATCTAGAACCGTTAAATATGGCAAGAAGCATGGTTTCACAGAACAGACAAAGGAGAAAAATCCGAAAATTGTTAATTTTTTTAATTAATTGCAGAATTTTTTGTCATTTTTACTCCGTCCATCTGTCTGACGGTCTGTTAAGATCCCTTTTTTTCAGGAACGGGTAGAGGCTTCAAGTTGAAATGTATGACAAATACTACGGTGTACGGTCACCTGACGATGTAGAACATTTAAGCTTCTAAGCCAATACAGTCAAAAGATATGGGCTATTTATGTCACAAATTTTGATACTCGCAAACTCACTCATCAAAACGCTTAGTCATTGTACTGATTGCCGAGCGTGTTGGCCCCATGAGCCAAGCGGCTGCTACCCGGACGGTCACCAGCCTGCTGAAGAGGTAGACGGGAAATCTTGATTTGACCTATTCACCTGCTCGCTGCTCTCTCCTTCGGTTTCTTGCCGTTGAGCTTCCTTTCCATGTTTGTTTTCTCTAGATTTTCTCCTTCACTTTTCATAATATGGCCAAAGAGCTGGAGATTTTTGGCTTACGGGAGAGGAAAACGTCTAGAGATACTGAGCTGCTCATTAATAGACTATTGTCCACTTTTCGGTCCAGTTTATGACCAGCAATCTACGCATGCACCAAAACTTCAATGCATCAATATGCTACTCGTCTCTGGATTTGAAGGCCCATATATCTCAGACATAAAAGAAGACTTAAAACATGTGTGTTTCAACAAGTCAGTTTGTACCGAAGACACGGCGTACGAGTCATAATTGCGTTTTTACTGTTTTCGTTTCTGTTTACATTCCCAATTAGTAATGGCTGACGCGATATCTTTTCGCTAAAACTCATCCGCGTTATATTACGCCAGAACAGGATCAGACGTGCTTCCAGTCTTCGTTTGACGTGGCTCCACTTGAAACATCATCTCAAATATCACGGAAAAGTACTGTAATAACACCCACCGGTCAAGGTTATTTTCACTTCAAACGGAGTTGCCAGAAATGTTTATTTCTGTAGTAATGTTTGCACATTTAACAATTTGAGCCAGTGCGAAACACGAGAAAATTACAAATAACACAGTACGGCGTGCGGGAGAGAAAACGAAACGAAAATACTTTGTCCCATCGTTGGTTGATAACTCAGGTAAGAGAAGAAAATTACATCTGTCGTGGAAAAAAGGTGCTGAGCTGATATGCAGGAATTCGTCTTTCGTGGGGTATCAGGTTCAGAGATAAAATCATATTACATACGCTTGGGGCGCTCACAGCAGATTTTTTATCTCTGCCTGTAAAAGATGACACCAAAGGCCGAATAACTGAAATTTCAACCTGTGGAGTATTCTCTTTGAAATATGACTCTGGGATAGGAAATAAGGAGAAACAAAGTGTAGAATACTGCACATTTGCAACCGTGTTTTTACTCGTACGCGAAAACGCATTGAAGTTATCTTTGTAGTCATTATCAAAAATTATTGTTAGCACATAATGTGGGGTCCAGTTTCTCGTAGAACTTCCAATCCTTTAAACAGTATTTTTATATCTGTGACAAAAAGCTGAAAAGCCTCAAAAACAGGACATTTATATAGATGTAGTTACCTATCGAGATGCTATTTTCCAGTTGCACCGTATGAAAAATGTAGTAAAAGTTCCCGATACCTGTCGTGGTACACTTTAAAGCTCAGTCATTCGTAAAATAAGACTCGCAAATAACTGGTTACAGTGTACAAGGTCCTGGAGAACAGGCACAGAATTCATTGCATTCAAGGAGAGCTAAAAATTATGTATTCTTGATAGGTTCCGTACCTCAGGTAATACTGTCTTTTTTTTCAAATTTAGAGACAGAGATTTGTTCTATCATATTATAAGAGCCTCGATAAATTTGATGTTCTTCCGCGCCTCCTGTACATTAGTGATCTTTTCGCACATGTACGTGATTATGGGTAATTATTCGATTAACATTAATCAACATTGGTACGGGGCGCATCTTCCCATCGTCTTTATGACGGTTTGAGTGATGGATATATATATATATATATATATATATATATTGAGGTGTCTCAATTTGTTTGGAGATGTGGCACCCCGTGCTCCCACAAGAGCCGCAACCAGTGAAGTCGCCTCAACGGTCAAAGACTTCTGTCCATCAGAACACGAGTTCTGCCTCGTTTCGTTTTAACTGTGGTTCATCCTTCTCGTTTCCACTTCACAATTGCAGCACAATGGTATTCCATATTTCTTCACACCTTATGAGCTTGATGGTTTACCTTAGAACTTTATTTTTTTTGAAATTTTAACATAAAAATATAGAATATTGTCAAGTGGATTACAGACTTC
This sequence comes from Schistocerca serialis cubense, assembly GCF_023864345.2. NCBI lineage: Eukaryota > Metazoa > Arthropoda > Insecta > Orthoptera > Acrididae > Schistocerca > Schistocerca serialis. Next base: position 469,300,784 of record NC_064639.1, read on the forward strand.
TATTTTCACAAAAAGTTTCTGTAGCTATCGCTACACTTCGCCAATTCTTATAAAGTTCGATTCGTTCATTTTCTGGTCCTCGTGCTCTATTTACTTTTGTTTTAGACAGCTCTCGTTTCACTTCCTCCTTTACTTCTATATTGTTTTGTAATAAGATCCTAACTTCTCCTTTTTTTTTTGTCCAAATTTTCCTATGATAACGTTGAATAATATCTTATCCAGTCTTGAACTGGAACTTTTTTTTAACGTAGTTACACTGTACCGTGGTTGGTACTGTTCCATCATACGGACGAAGATAGCTATAATTCCCCCGTGTGCCATGTGCGAGATCGCTGTCAGAAAGAGTGATTACCTGTGAGCTAGCAAGGAGGCACTGGAAAGTGACATTACAGAGCGGGAGGAAGAAACTGGTAGCTGTGACGGCTTTCCTCGTAAACAGATGACCTCAACTGCGCCCTTAAGTTTATTCTCTGAAAGAGTGTATATCGGACGTCTGTGTACTGCTGGGCCTGTACGGTGGAAGAGTCCGTATTTCTGGTGTGTGTAGAGAGCCTGGGCTGCGCTTGCTCTTAGTACTAAAATGTACTGTCAGTTTTGCTGAGCTCTGTCTTGGGTGGCATTGAGCTGTATTGAGTCCAGCGACAGATTGTGTTTTTGTATTAAGGAATACAGAGTGTTTGTTTGGGCGCTGAGAGTTCTGCTAGTTATTTTCTGAATCCGAGTTCTACTTACGTGATTAACTATCAGTTACTTGGCTGTATATTGATATATATGCCAGCCAGCAGTTGTAGTGAAAGGAAGAAGTGTTGATCTGCCTTGATGCTAAGAACAGTGATTACTGGCTATTAATTATAGTCTGTCGCAGCTTTGATTCCCTTAACATTTATTACTTGAAATAACCAATGTGCTAAATAGCTGCCACATGTGGGAAAGAGAGTGACGACGGTACAGTATACAGTGAACAAGGGAAGCTAACTTTGTTTATAATAACATTTTCTAATGTTAGTTGGACGTGTTGAATGATACTTTTCCTTATGATGGCTGTAACAGGTTCTAAGCGGTCTCCTTTCCTACGTTTGCGTAATGATGTGCAGAAGAGTACCGTATGAACAGTATTTAACGTTGTTAAAAGCACAGTGTCCGAAGAAATACCTATACCGGGTGTCAAAAGAATCACAGTACGCCACAAAAGTGGTGAACGGTGTGAAAGAGTTCGGAATACAAAATTGTGCTTATGTGTCTGTAATAAAGTGGTAGGGCGACCCCAAGACCAGATGAGAGGAAACGCAGATCACAGAAAAACCTAAGTAATTACTTATTTACATAAAAATCTGTTTGACAATCTAAAAATAACAGAACTGTACCGTCATAGATATCACTGATGATGCCTTAGAGCAAGAGAAAGGCGTAACACATCTGGAAAAAATAGAGTTGCAGCAAGAAAATGCGGTTTTATTTACAAAATAATTATTTCTGTGCTTGCTGTGGAGGATGGCCACGCAAACAAACTTGTCATTCACGCACACCAGGAAATTCCGTGTAGTCTATACTGGAAATTCAGAAGACTTCATCTGAAAGTCCATAAAACCATACAAAACATAAAATCGAACAACATGTGCAAATGTAACGATCTTGTACCTAAATATATCAATCTAAAGATTAAAAACAGTTCAACCAGAGCCCAAAAAGCAATATATGCTTCTCAGAAAATGAGGTTAAAATACGAAATAAACTCCCTAGACAGTAAAACATAAGAGCTAAATTACAAGTTAAGTTGTATACGACACATTTACAAATTGCGCTCTCCATTACTAATATGAAGTTTCCTCACGTCTGGTCAACAAGGCCAAAAAGCATGAGAAAACTGATGCACAAAGAATGGAACAGTTCATAGAAGAAAGATCAACCAATTCAAAAAACTCGAGTCACCGCACAATACCTTTACACAGAAACAAGAAAAACACACAGACAAGTTCTACCCAAGATTAGTAAAGCTTACAGACACAATTAAACAATAAAGAAAGACTGCTGTTGGAGAAAGGATAAAAATATAATCTAAATTCAAAATTAGATTAAGATTACATAGAAAATGTAATTATAGAACCAGAAAGTGTTTTGACAAGGAAAGATAGGTTTGAAAACAACAGTGTCAACATTGGAGTAACCAGAGAACTAGTAAAAAAAGAAATGTATAACATAATAACCAGTATAAAAAACAAACAACATAAAAACAACAAAAACGCAGAATCTGCAACACTCAGAGAGCTTATGAGAAAACTTCAAAATGAAAATGTTATCATTTCAAAGGCGGACAGAGGGAACATGGTAGTACTGATAGACAAAGTACAATACATTGAAAAGACACAGGACTTCATCTCACAAAATAACATTACAAAATTAAAATCTGACCAACAAACAGATTCCAGACAAAAGTGAAAACAACCTGGAAAAAATAGCCATTGTACTGGATAACACGGAGAAAAGAAAGTTGACACAGATTAATCCCACTGAACCTGCCGTCCGAAGGCAACCAATGGTCCACAAACCGAATCTTCACCTGAGACCAATACTGGATTTCAGAAAATGCCACACTTACAAGCTTGCAGGATACACGTTGAAATTACTGTCTGAATATTTCAAAGCACAGGAAGACAGAACCATTAGAACCACTACACAGCTAATACAACAAATAAAAATATAAATCCCAGACATAGCAACACACCTTCATTTGACATATAAACCATATTTTCCAACATACCAGGAGCAGAAACAATAGAGATAATGGATAAGAACCTGGAAACTTATAGTCAATTCTCAGATGAACAGAATAAGGAAATAAGCACATTAATAAAGCTCATAACAGAACAAAATTACTTCCAATTCAACAATGAATTTTATTTACAAGTGGATGAATTACCAATGAGGTCCCGAGCTTCAGGAGCCTTAGCAAATATTTTTGTAAACCACATTGAACAGATCATTTTCACAAAAATAATAGCAAAAAACACTACCTATTATATTGGTTCAAGTATATGGTGACATTCTTTGCTTAAAAAGACGAATCACAAACAAAAATTGAAGAACTGCATACTGACACTAACAAGATATATAAAAACATAAAATTCACGATTGAAAGAGAACAGAATAACCGAATTAGTTTTCTGGATATAACAATCAAAAGACAAAACAATAAGCACATGTTTGAAATTTACCATAAACTCACAGCAAAAGACATTACTATTCCCCAATCCTCAAACCTCGCACAATCACAAAGCAAGCAGCACAGACACATGCTCCATAGACTCAACACAATGGCACCCATGTAAGAAAACTACCAAAACGAACTGGCCGTAAGAATGCGGATAGCACAAAACAATAGTTACAGGAGTAACATAGTCGCAAAGTTAAAGAACAAAATTAAAAGTAAAATAAAAGCAGAAAGCACCTACCCACAGACAACAACACAACAGAACCAAACACAAACACGCAGTCCTATAAAAACCACACAGACTAATCAGAAAAAGTTGAAAGGAAACACAGGGTGGTACACATTGACATATAACCACAACTCACACATCAAATTACCAACATTTTCAAAAGACATGGAATAAACATAACTTACAAAACAGACAATTCTATACGAAAATACACCCCAAAACTGACAAAAAACAGAGACATAAGCCAGATATATATATATATATATATATATATATATATATATATATATATATATCAACTACAGTGTTACACTTGTGATGGCAGATACATAGGACAAACAGGTGGAATATTTGATGAAGATACAAAGAACACACGAGAGCCTAGAAATATGGGACAAACCATTCCACATTTGCAGAGTACCTAAGAGAACATAGCCACAAACCAACCGCTAGAGAAGAAGACTTGATAATAATTAGAATCAACAATAAAAAACACCTCCTAACCCTGTAAGAAAGTTACCACTTACAGAAAACCAAAGCAGATAGGAAAACGCTGTTGAATGATCCACTACACATGCAAAACAATTCATTGTTTACACTAATAGATAAAAAGTAGAATAACACTCCCAAAGTGTATTAATATATTAATACCACCCAATATAATAATAAAACCACTGAACATCTTTACACACCCTTCACAGAACATTGAAACGAAAAGTAAAATCAGCTCTCACAAAAGCTTTCAACCAGGCGATAGCAGCTAGTACTTTCATATTCAACACTCTACAACTCATACTACCAACCCCCTGCCCCCATTTTATGCACACACACACACACACACACACACACACACACACACAAACACATACACAGTCCTCAGGTCACTCACTCTCTCTCTGTCTCTCTCATACGCACACACACACACACACACACACACACACACACACACACACACACACACACACGATATAAGCATCATGAACAGAAGTTGGTTATCAACATGTACTTCGTTAGGTTGGCAACATGCAGGTAAACAAACCAAAGAGGAGGAAACACGTAGCGAAGTTACAATATTTATGTTGTTAAAAGCACAGTGTGCGAAGAAATAACTATATCGAGTGGCAAAAGAATAATCTTACACCACAAAAAAGAAGCAGAAACTTGGTGAACAGCGACAAAAAGTTCGGAATACAAAACTGTGCTTACGTGTCGGTAACAGAGTGTAGGGCGACCTCCAGACCAGATGAGAGGAAACGCGGTTCACAGCAAACCGTAAGTAATTACTTAGTTGCATAAAAAATCGCGACGTGAATTGTCTGATAATCTAAAAATAACAAAATCTTGTCGATATAGATCCCATTGATAATGCCTTAGAGGAAGCGTATGGGAAAAATAAATTAAGTTGCAGCAAGGAAAGGCGGTTTCGTTTACAAAACAAGTATTCTATTTACTTTGTTCAGCAGGGACAGATTCAACCACAGCAGCTATCCTTGTCATTTCTATCCTGTTCAACTAAGAAATTCACACACTTGTCATTGCAGTGTTTCAAATCTTGGGAACTGGGAACCACGGGGTCCAATTCTCTACAAAGATTACTTGTTTTGTACTACATAATTATTGGGCGGTTCTTAGATGTGTGATACGATTTATTTCAGTTAGCAATTTTAAAATCCGATCACAACCTGTAGTGAAGGTGTAATAACAAAGTTTAGTGTTTAGTTAAAATAACACATTTTATCTGAAAGATTACTGAATGTATAATGCAACATGTAAACCTTTTCTGCAACGGAAAATTTATATGTTACTTCCATATTCAGAGATTTAGAGGCTTTTTCCTTCTTTTTGGTAGTAATGAAGACGTATTGATCCTTTATCTTATAGCAATATTTCATTTATGTGTTTAAAGAGTCATTTTGTAGTTCTTGATGGCTAAGTACGGTAATTTTTGAAGACTAAGCAGTGTACTTGAGAACAGCTAAACAGTATAACTGTATATACTTCAGACAACTAAATATCTCGAAAACGACGCCTGTGCTACAGCTGGCCACATCGTAAGCACCCCTCGTGTGTTGGCGGGGTTAACTTTACATTTTAAAACGGAGTCTCCATTTTTTTTATTCAAGCCTTTGTTCTCCATTCGTTGTAGAAGGCGCTATAATCGACAAATATCATGTGTGGCTATTTTTGCAATTAAGATTAGACGCATTTGATTCTACATTTCATTTGCAATATAAATGTAAAACTTTGTGTCCTAATGGTTGATATCAATGTTTTAAATTTACTTAAGTGTTGCAAATTTGATTGTACAATACAATATGTTAAACCGTTTCATTGTCTAATTAGAAACTACTTTTAGCGTGGTCCTGGAACAACGCTGTGGATATAACAATTTCCTGGTTCCATGGCTCCTGCCATTGGAATGCTGTATTTTGTTGACACCCCTTGCCTCTCACCATTGGGGAGCTTGACTTCGGTGAGTCACCTTGCTTCTTATCATTGGCGTGCTTGATTTCAGTCAGCTCCATTTCGTCTCACGATGGGAGTGCTTCTTGCAGTCTCGCCGTAAATTAAAATTAATCCATCTCTGCAACAGAAACAAACATCCATTACGCCAGCTGTGCCAGAAAAGGTTCCAGGGAGGAGTGGTGCCGACAAGTTGGGTGTTGGCGCTTATGAGGGTCCATGCACTGCAGTGGGGCGTGCTGGTTGGTGGGAAGCTGAACGTGGGGCGAGCGCCCGATTGGATAGACGATATATGTGTAACAAAGGTAGGCGCCCCTGTCACTGTCACTCCATGGACGTTTCACCTGATTACAATGATCCTGGCTTGCATTTCTCCAGTAACCGCGAAGCGATCAGAGCGAGAGTTCTGCGGTTGGGTGGAAACACGCACCGAAATCATTCACTCTGATGGCAGGATTCGAGGGCACACACTGAATCAAGCGTTTCGATAGTTGGGGACTCGCACACATTCAACATCCTAGGGAACATAAAATTACACTCATGTTCATAAATTAAGGATAATATAGGAATGTGGTGCCACACAACGCGGCACTACACAAAACTGGCGCTAATAGCATAGGCACAGAGGGAACACACACGACAGAGATCTGTAAGTCCACGGTATTGGTGATAGTTGAGAAAACCGTCCCGAAACACACGTGCTACAAAACGCCACCGTTTCCTGCGCATGTGCCCGGACATCAATATGCAATATGATCACCATGCACACGTACACAGGCCGCATAATGGGTTGGCATACGCTAGATGAGGTGGCCGATCAGCTGCTGGGGTATAGCATCCCATTCTTGCACCAGTGCCTGTTGGAGCCCCTGAAGTGTTGTAGTGGTTTCAAGACGTGCAGCGGTACGTCGACCGAGAACATGCCAGACGTGCTCGATGGGGTTTAGGTCTGGAGAACAGGTAGGCCACTCCATTCGCCTGATATCTTTTGTTTCAAGGTACTCCTCCACGTAGGTAGTTCGGTGGGGCCGTGCGTTATCATCCATCAGGAGGAAGGTGGTACCCACCGCACCCCTGAAATGTGGACAGAAAGATGCAAAATGACGTCCCGATACACCTGACCTATTACAGTTCCTCTGTCAAAGACATGCTGGCGTGTACGTGAACCAATCATAATCCTACCCCATATCATCAGACCACGACCTCCATACAGGTCTCTTTCAAGGAAATTAAGGGGTTTGTATCTTGTTCCTGGTTAACGCCAGATGAAAACCCGGCGAGAATCGCTGTTCAGACTATACCTGGACTCGTCCGTGAACATAAATTGATACCACTGTTCCAATGACCATGCACTGTATTCTTGACACCAGGCTTTACGGGCTCTCCTGTGAGCAGGGGTCAGAGGAAGGCACCTTGCATGTCTCTGGGCGTATAAGCTATGTCTGTTCAGCCGTCTGTAGACTTTGTGGCTGCGGTAAGGTTCCGAGCAAGGCTACCTGCAGTACTTTGTGGGTATCTGCGGGTACTGATGGTGAGATATCGGTCTTCTTGTAGTGTTGTACACTATGGACGTCCAGTACTGTAGCGCCTGGACACGTTTCCTATCTGCTGGAATCGTTGTCATAATCTTGAGATCACACTTTGCGGCACACGGAGGGCCCGTGCTGCGACCTGCTGTGTTTGGCCAGTCCTATTATTCTACATCTCATAACGTCATCAATATGGGTTCTTTGAGCCATTTTCAACACACAGTTACCATTAGCACGTCTGAAAACGTCTGCTCACTTACTCGCTGCACCATACTCTGAGATTCACCAACCACATCTACGTATGTGGACTGCTGCCAGATCCACCGTTCGACGACCGCAGGTCAACTGCACCGCATGGTCATACCCCGAGATCATTTAAAACTGCAAACCACCCACCAGAGCGTTGTTTTTCCATGTATCAATATTATCCTTAATTTATGAGCATGAGTGTAGTACAAGTAGCTTACTTGGCATAAATGTCTAGTCTTATTACTTGTAGTGTACGATCACATTTGCAGCACTCAAGCCACATTTGAACATCAATGTCAATCGTTAGAGCACAAAAGTTAACATTTCCATCGTAAACATCATGTAAATTCTTACTTGCAAACACAGGCACACTTAATATTTATTGATTACACCGTCATCTGCCTTAAATGGAAAATAGTAGACTGAGCAAACCGCACTTATTTTTTGGCGTAGTATCCGAATACGCAATAAAACTGGATGATTCCCATTTGAAAATACGAAGCTGACCCCGCCCACGAAGAAGGGATAGTTATGAGGTGGTACGCTGCAGCACAGACATATGTCCCCTTCACTAATATTGACTTTTGACAGATAACGTACTTCTCGTACAATGATACATTTTCGAGGTATTTACTTGTCTCAAGTTATAACAAATACCCTGTATATAGCGAAAGAAAGACCAGGCTGTCGGTGTGACGGCGCCGTGCTTGAATATCGGGATCTGCGTAAATATATTGAAGCTACACTACTTCGGTTGCGTCACTATTAAACTGCGAGACGATGGTGACAGCATTCCCCTCATTGCATCTGTAATATTTTTTCCTTAACTCTGTCGTCATATTCTACTGCTCTGATGCATACTACCACGACGACCTCTTCTGTGGCAACGTCTCCAACTCATAGTAGCCTTTAACCCAACAACATCGACTGTTTGTCCAGTCCAGTAAATATTCGGCATCCTTCGGAATCACCACATTTCATCACACATCGATTGTCTTCCTTTTATATTCCATACAGCTTTTGTTACACTTCCGTACAAACTGTGCTGTAGGCATACACTGTCAGAAATGTTATGTTAATATTGTTCTTTCTAGGATAAATGCTGTCTTCACATATACTAGTTTGCTTCTTATATCTTTCTTGTTTCGCCCCTCACGTGTTACTTTGCTTCCAATGTAGCAAAATGCATCCACTTCATCTACTGTGTTGTTTCCAATTTTGCTGTTAAATTTACCGCCATATTTATTACACAACTCTTCCGATAGCGTAATTGCTGTGTGGAGGGAGAGACACCACCTGTCAGTTTCTTCAAGATCAGCCAGTCTGGTTACTTTTATTTCTTAAAATCGGACTAACAGCTCCACGCTCGGCGGTATAATAGTAATAAGTTATCTTTGTCTTCACCTATGAGTAGAAGAGGAATTCTGGATCGCTCAGTAAGAACCGCACTCGATCCAATAATTTTATGTTATTTACATAGATACTCATCCAAAATAGCGAAAAGTTACTGAAATACATATCTAGCAAACACAAGCGCTGCAGACCACACGCTGCTTCCACAAATTGCGTCTGTACCTTCTGCTTTGTGCTCGGCTCCTTCAGGTGTCTTCAGTCCCCAGCGCTGGCAGATCCTTTGCCTGGTCGTCCATCCAGCGCTTCCTTTGTCGTCCTATGGGGCATCTGGTATTTGATTTCCCATCAAGCGCTTCCTGAACCTGTCTTCCTTCTAGCATAGGGACTACAAATCCCGCCCACTGGATTCCTTTGCTTTTCAGCTTCTGTAGGATTGCTGGGCAAAATTAGCTCTCGAAACTGTTTCGCTAACAACACATGACTTGGGAAGGATATGTTTTGTAAAGCATATAGTCTAATATCGAAATTAAGATATTAAACCTTCTGAATTAAAAAATGGTTCAAATGGCTCTGAGCACTATGGGACTTAACATCTAAGGTCATCAGTCCCTAGAACTTAGAACTACTTAAACCTCACTAACCTAAGGACATCACACACATCCATGCCCGAGGCAGGATTCGAACCTGCGACCGTAGCGGTCGCGCGGTTCCAAGCTGAAGCGCCTAGAATCGCTCGGCCACACCGGCCGGCTCTGAATTAAGATATTAGAAGTTGGAGCAGAGCGTAGACTTCTCTCGGAATAAGAGTGCATACGAATTTCTGGATGCGCTCTAAGCCAGTCAGTTCAGAGAAACTTGAGTTACTGAAAGTAAAGAGAATATTCGAAAACCTACGCAGAAGCGGCAACCTCAAGCCGTTTAATCCGCCATTTTCTCATGCTCGAGAATCATTTGCATGGAAAGAGCCATTCACTTTATTAATCGGAAAGCCAAGTGCGCTGCCCAGAAACTTCAGCAACGTGGCTGCCGGTTTATCTTGCGCTCGCTACAGTTAAGCGGTGGCATTAATATTCAGCGGCGGTTTTCTGCACCAGCGAAGCGAAGAGAACCTACAGAACTGCCGGGGTTCGTACGGTCCGGTGGCCCAGGTATTTCGGCACTGCGTGTGTGTGTGTGTGTGTGTGTGTGTGTGTGTGTGTGTGTGTGTGTGTGCGTATGTGCGTGTGTGCGCTCGTGTGCCGGGGGCGGCGAACGCAGCCTCTAGAGGAACCAGCTGCCACACCGCACAGAGAGAGGCCGTCGCATCCGTGGGGCAGGAAACGGATCCCCCACACTGGACGTTCGCAGTGCCCGAGGCTGACCTGTGCCCTTTAACCCTCTATTTGACACTGCTTCAAAAATTTAATAAAGCGCTTGTGACGCAGTATTTCACTTTTCGTTGGGTAGAAAATGGATATAATCATTGCTTCAGAATACAGTAGCGTATTTGAGGGGATATATCTTACGTCGGTCATAAAATATATTGCCGAGAACGTCATCGTTAAAACGTCTGTACATAGGGTAGCCATTAAGTTTAAGGAAATCACTTTCTAGAAGTTAAGTTAGCGTAAATGGAGTGAATAGAAATAGCTTCCAACATTAAAAGAAGTACTTTAAAAAAACATGAAAATCAAAAGTATATGGGACTAAAGATCTCGTGCCTAATTTTACACTTATAAATACGTTTGGGAGCTAACTCATACCTTCGCAACACAAAACAATAAGAACTTGGTTTCCCAATTCACCTCACAGGAAGGAGAAAGCAGAAAAAATTGTTAAACTTATTATTTTGACTATTTGTTGATCCTTAGGGTTTATTGAGACTAGTGAAAAACTATTTTGGGATCTAGGAGAATAAGAATGCAATTTTTTTCTGTTTAACAAACAGAATTAAAAATATTTCATGCACTGTTGACTTTCATTCTGTTTTTCAAACAAAAATTTTTTCTAATTAATCTTTTTTAATATTAAACTGACGAACTAGGTTTGTTTGTTAATATATAAAGTCACTGACGTTATGTTTAAAGGTGGTGTCTTTGAATCTTCAAGTCGTACCTTCAGAAGTCACGAAGAGCTTTCGAACAACAATATCTTGACTCCTCACCTGTTAAAATAAACAAGTGTAACCGGCCATGTTTTCAAAAAAATAAGCTTCAACATAACCCTTGCCTTCTAAATAGTGAATTTTATATGCGAACAGTCAAAATGCGTGTATACTTATCCTATTTACTCAAAACGCATCCATAATAACAAAACAGTTTAACAACACGAAAGCCGATTAAAATAAAACCAAAGTCTGATCACCTGATAGCTCTTAATTAAATGCAAGACACTGTTACTCAATTATAATTGCGCAAGAAGCACTATTTTAAAATAAATATACATGCAGGGAAGTTTCGCTGAAATGTGATAGTACTCGAATTGAGCATAAGCCAACTTATGGGGATAATAAACTGTGTTATCAACCTAAGGAATAAACCAGAAAGAACAAATTTGATGACATGCCAAGTTACAGCAATATGAGTGTTAAGTGCCTTACATACACAAGGGAAAGTAATAAAATTAATTTTATTTCAACTGTAAACACGCTAAAAATTCATTCACTGTAGACTGTTTCCACTTATTGTCGACAAATTTGAATTTACAGTAAACTACCTGACTCCAAGCCAATAGCTTCTCATAAGCTTATCCGCTCTAGCAACGTAATAATAACTTATTTTGAATGGACAATGAGCAAAAGCAACAGTAATTACACGTCAGACAACAGTAACCAGTACTATAACAGTTAAAACGCACAGTTAAACACAGGCCTAAAATGCGCACTATTATTTCCTGTATAATTAAGACAGCAATTCCGTGGAAGCCCATATCCAGTCATTACCTATAAGCCTTATTAATTGCACCCATAAGAAAATAGTGTTATCAGGATAGCAGCACACCAGTATTATTTCTTCCTTTATCAACCTATCCACTCGATGCTGAAGGCGTTAGTCCATTGATGGCAACTACAAATGCCCGATGCTGAACACTAGAAAATTTTTGGATATAGTAAGTGGATGATTTCCTCAACCCTCACAAAAAAATTAAAAATATTAAGTGTCATGTAATATTTTGTGTAATGTAATATCTTGTATAGATACCTTTTATTAAACTGACACGTTCCACATCATTACGAAGTGTCGTATTCATGATCTGTGGAACAAGTACTAATCCAATCTCTAAAGTACAAATCAGCCTTGTTAACTGCCTTTGACAACATACGGAGTGTAAGGTTCGCAAATTCCTCCCATGCAATCATTTTTCTACGACACCCAGTCCACAGCCGAATTCCTTACAATCAATGACGCTTGAAAAATCAATACCAAAGTTGGTGCAAGTCCGCCCCACCCCCCTCTCCCCCCCTCCACACACACACACACACACACACACACACACACAAACACACACAAACACACACACACACACACACACACACACACACACACACACAAAATTACCGGCCAAACAGACTGCCGATGTTGTGAGCAGCCAGTGGCCACTAGGAAAACTGTCCATAGTCACTGCAGTAGGGATATTCCATCTTCACGCTGCCGGAGCTGTTTAAGTAGCCTTCCGCAGCCATGCCCTCGGCCGCGCAGGGAAGTCATAGAAGACTCTGAGCAACGATAGGCGAGTGAAATAACTATCGATACGCGCATTCACATGAATCATGGAACAAAAGAAAGTAAAATTTTAAAACATTATATATAAAAGGAATTGGCAAGATATGAAATGTACATGTAAAAAGAACATCGCTCCGTTACATTACACGAGTGAAAGCACAAACGCAAAAAAATAATTGAACGTAAAACCTCAACACAAACGGAGTCACTAAAGTACGCACAAACAACTACCTAAGCACTAGTTGCAGCATCTTTGCATTTGAATGGGCGTCAATATACAATTCCGAACAGAAGAACTTACATGAGAATGAAAATAAGTGAGAGAACATCACGGGGAATGAGTTCAATTACTCATACTCAGAAAAACAAGCTCTATTCGAGGACTCACTATTCCAGTATTTTCATCGATACATACGTAGGAAAACTAATACACTCACAAGACACAATCACGACTAGCAAGTGTAGACATATAAAAATAATTTAGGTATAAAAGCGACACTTTACCACACATTATCTAAGGAAATAAAGAGCAGTTGTATTTTTCAGTTGTTTGGTTTAATTGTGTACCCTTTAATATCGTTCAGTACTTAAAGTTTTGTGATTAACTGTAATGATTTTGATCGTACAGGCGGCTATCACACTCGACGAAAGCCAAGTACTTTCTGAGCGGTCTACTGTACGCACCAAGTCAAGGCAGCTCGTCATACTTCCGCCAGGCATCATGAACAGGCAGTGATTCCGAAATCAGTTACTAGATTCTAAAGCGTACCCAGGAGCTGATACAGACTCAGTAATGTTCATGTCTGGTGGGTTTGGTGGCTAGCGGACGTGTTTAAGCTGAGAAGATTATTCCTGAAGCCACTCTGTAGCAATTCTGGACGTGTAAGTTGTCGCGTTGTCCTTCTGGCATTCCCCAGCTCCGTCGGAATGCACAATGGGCATGAATGGATGCAGGTGATCAAACAGGATGCTTACATGAGTGTTACCTATCAGAGTCGTATCTAGACATATCCAGTCTTTGACATTACCCATGACTACCAAGATACTGAACAGGAAATTTTGTACGCAAAAAGAGATGAAATACTGATAATCATGGGGACTGGAATGGGGTTGTAGGGAAAGGAGTAGAACAAAGGGTTACTGTAAAATATGGATTTGGGACAAGGAATAAAAGAGGAGAAAACCTGAGTTCTGCAGTAAATTTCCGAAAGTAATAGCGAAAACTCTATTCAAGAATCACAAGAGGAGGAAGTACACGTGGAAACGACAGAGAGGTATGGGAAGATTTCAGTTAGATTGCATCATGAACAGGCAGTGATTCCGAAATTAGTTACTGGATTCTAAGCTGATACAGACTCAGATCAATACACTAAAGAGCCAGATAAACTGGTAAACATGCCTATAATCGTTTAGGACCTACGCGAGCACTTAGAAGTGCCACAACACTACGTGACATGGACTCGACTAACGTCTGACACCATGAATCATGCAGGGCTGTCCATAAATCTGTAAGAGAATGAGAGGGTGGAGGTCTCTTCTGAACAGCACGTTGCAAGGCATCCCAAATATGCTAATTAATGTTCATGTCTGGTAGGTTTGGTGGCTAGAGGAAGTGTTTAAGCTGAGAAGATTATTCCTGAAGCCACTCTGTAGCAATTCTGGACGTGTAAGTTGTCGCGTTGTCCTTCTGGCATTCCCCAGCTCCGTCGGAATGCACAATGGGCATGAACGGATGCAGGTGATCAAACAGGATGCTTACATGAGTGTTACCTATCAGAGTCGTATCTAGACATATCCAGACATATCCCGTATCACTCCAACTGCACACGCCCGACACCATTACAGAGACTCCATTAGCTTGAACAGTCCTCTGCTGACCTGCGGAGTTTATGAATTCATGAGGTTGTCTCCATACCCGCTCGATACCGTTTGAAATGGGACCCGTCCGACCAGGCAATTTGTTTTGCAGTCATCAATAGTCCAATGTCGGTGTTGATGGGCCCAAATGAGGCGTAAAGCTTTGTGTCGAGCAGTCATCAAGGGTACACGAGAGGGCGTTCGGCACCAAAAGCCAATATCGATGATGTATCGTTGACCGATTCGCACACTGAAACTTGTTGATGGTCCAGCATTGAAATCTTCAGCATTTTCGGAGGGGTTTCACTTCTGCCTCGTTGAACGATTCTCTTCAGTCGCCGTTGGTCCCTTCCTTCCAAGACCTTTTTCCGGCTGCAGCGATGTCGGTGATTTGATGTTTTACCGGATCCCCGATATTCACGGTACACTCGTGAAATGGTCGTACCGGAAATTCCCCACTTCATCGCTACCTCGGAGATGCTGTATCCCATCGCTCATGCACCGACTATAACACTACTTTCAAACTCACTTAAATCTTGATAACCTGCCATTGTAGTAGCAGTAACAGATCTAGCAACTATGCCACACACTTGTTGTCTTATATAGGCGTTGCCGACCGCAGCGCCGTGTTCCAACTGTTTACATATCTCTATATTTAAATACGTATTTCTACATCAGTTTCCCTGGTGCTTCAGTGTAAGTTAGTAGTTATGAAGAGCAGGCAGCAGTTTAAGAAACCAATCAAGAAAAATCAGTGCTCAAAAAGTAGGATGAAGGAATACTGAGGAATTAGGACATATCCTTGAAGATCTCTAGTGATGTAGTCAGGTCATTTGGAGAGGAAGAGGCATTTCTATAAAGGGCAATCACAGAAGCTGGAAAGAAAAACAGAGGTACAAAAAAGGTAACTGCTAAGAATCAGTGGCTAGCAGAAGGAATACTTCAGCTCATTGTTAAAAGAAGGAAGTACAAAAATGTTCGGGAAAATTCAGGAATACTGAAACAGAAGTCACTTAGAAACGAAAAAAAGTAGGAAGCACTGGGAAGCTAAGGAGAAATGACTGCAGAAAAAACGTGAAGAAATAAGAGAAAAATGATTGTCGACACGACTGAATCAGCATATAGGAAAATCCAGACAACTTTCGATGGATTTAGAAGCAAGTGTGGTAAAATTAAGGCTGCAACTGAAATTCCGCTATTAAATTCAGAGAAGGGAGCAAATAAGTGGGAAGAGTACAGTGAAGACCTCTATGCCTGGAAGACTTGTCTGATGACGTGATGGGAGAAGAAATAGGGGTCGGTATAGACAAAAATAAGTGACCCACTGTTAGAATAAGGATTTAAAAGAGCTTTGGAAGACTTCAGACCGAATAAGGCAGAGGGACAGATAACTTTACTTCAGAATTTCTAAAATAACCGGGGAAGTGGCACCAAAGTGACTATTGAAGTCGCTGTGCTGAATGTATGAATCTGGCGATATACGGTCTTTCTTTGGGAAAAGAAATCCGAAGATTCCAAGAGACGAAAAGTGCAACAATTATCGCACAATCAGCTAAGCAGTTCATGCATCCATGTTTCTAACAAGAATAATACGGAGAAGAATGGAAAAGAAATTTGAAGATTTGCTGGTTGAAGATCAGTCTGGGTTCAGGAAAGATTAAGTCAGCAGAGAGGCTATTCTGACGTTGCGGTTCATTATGGAAGCACGACTGAAGAAAAGTCAGGACACGTTCATAGTATTTGTCGACCTGGAAAAACCAGCCGATAATGTTAGATGGTGCAAGGTGTTCGAAATTCTGAGAAAAATAGGAGTAAGCTATAGGGAAAGGCGGTAATATAGAATATGTACAGGAATCATGTGGGAAAAATAAGAATGAGCGAGGAAGAACGATCTGCTCGAATTAAAGAGGGTGAAAGGCAGGCATGTAGTCTTTCGCCTCTACTGTTCAATCTATGCATCGAAGAAGCAATGATGGAAATGAAAGAAAGGTTCAAGAGTGGAATTAAAATTCAAGGCGAAATGATATCAATGATAAGATTCGTTGATGACGTTGCTATCCTCATCGAAAGTGAAGAAGCCGCTGAATGTAATGAACAGATTAATGAGTGCACTGCATGGATTGAGAGTAAATCGAAGGAAGACGAAATTAATGAGAAGTATTGGCAATGAGAACAGTGAGAAACTTGACATCGAGATTGGTAACCACGAATTAGAAGAAGTTAAGGAATTCTGCTACTTCGGAGCAAATTAACCCATGACTGTTGGTGCGAGGAGGACCCAAATAGCAGACTAGTACTGGCAAAAATGGCATTCCTGGCCAAGAGAAATGTGCTAAAACCAAACATAAACTTTAATTTCAGGAAGAAATTTCTGAGAATGTAAGCTCGGAGTACAACACTGTATGGTAGTGAAAAATGGACTGTGGGAAAGCCAGAAAGGACAATAGCAGTATTTTAGATGTGGTGTAACAGAAGAATGTTGAAAATTAG
The DNA here is from genome assembly GCF_023864345.2 of Schistocerca serialis cubense. NCBI lineage: Eukaryota > Metazoa > Arthropoda > Insecta > Orthoptera > Acrididae > Schistocerca > Schistocerca serialis. The sequence goes on from NC_064639.1 coordinate 469,317,863, forward strand.
GTGGACTGATAGGGAAAGGAATGAGACGGTTCTCCAGAGAATCGGCGAGCAAAGGAACTTACGGAAAACACTGACTAGGATGATGGTAGAACGTCCGGACATCCGTTAAGACATCGGGGAATAACTTCCATGGTACTAGAGGGAGTTGTAGAGGATAAGAACTGTAGAGGGAGAGAAGAAGGTAGACGTTGGAATACATCCAGAAAATAATGGAAGACCTAGGCTGCAAATACTGCTCTAAGATGAAGAGGTTGGCACAGGAGAGGAATTCGTGATGATTCACATCAAATCAGTCACAGCCAGCTACAACCAGACCTTTTCTGTCATGACTTTAACACAATTCGTTGAGAACTTAATGGTTTGTACAAGCCTGTTATCAGTATGAGTTTATTTTTTTCCCTAAGATCCTATAGTGTTAGCCTAATTTCCTGTTTCGTTTAACTGCAGGGTATCTGAAGATGTTCTTCCAACGAAACCGGTCGTACATAATAAATACGCAATAATACAGCTGAGGACGTTTCCGTCTATCATTAATGTTAATGTCATCTGTGAAGCTCATAATGATCAAGATTAAAATTTTGGCATTGCACCTTTTTGCACTGTTTTAACATGTTTATTAATAATAATGGTCATCCTTTAACTTGTAGAAAATTCTGACACACTGTATAATTACGAGTTATTACAGCACGGTTAATTTATGTGACACAATGATCATATTCTTAAGAGGCAAGCGTTAGAAAAATTCGGTGGTTTCGGATTCTGCTTAAACCTATGGCACCAGAAAGTAAAACAGGAAGAACTTCATCTATATAAATATTTCAGTTTGTAGTAAAGCTGTTATAGCTCTAAATTCAGTGCTTTTCGGGACACTTTCAGCTGGCTTAGTAGAAAGCCGATTCGAAAAGCCGCTACAGCATAACCTACGAGAACAGACGGCCGGTAATAAATGAAAAGCAACTACAAATGAAGCTGACTTTCTATATCTACTTCTACGTTAATACTTCACAAGCCACCTTTCAGCGGAGTATGCCAGAGTAACATCTACCCATTTGCTTTTCAGTCGCGAATAGTTAGTGAGAAGGGCGATTGCCAGTAAGCCTCAATGTGGCCTCGAATCTCTCTGATTTGAACCTCATGGTATTTTCGGGAGGTATGATTGGAGGAAGCAGTGTGTTTGCTAACTTTTCTAAATACGTACGCTCTCGGAATTTTGACAGTAAATCATGTCGTGATGCAAAATCCTGTCCTTACTGTGTCTGCCTCTGAAGTTGGTTGATAATTTGTTTATTATTTATTTACACGTGAAGTTGAGCAAGACCAAATTGAGGAGCAAATCTCCCAAGTCATGAGACGTGTCAGTACATGAAATTACAACATAAAAGTAATAACAGATAAAAATAAAATGTTTACGAACCTGAGAAAAATCAAGCCATACTTTTAAGTAGCGCAATCAACAATACTACATGAATCGGCTTAATTTTTGAAGAAACTCCTCGACAGAATAGAAAGAGCGACTCTTGAGGAAACTCTACAGTTTTGATTTGTAAACGCGTGGATTACTGCTAAGATTTTTGAATTCTTGTGGTAGCTTATCAAAAATGGATGCAACAGTATACTGCACACCTTTTTGCACAACAGTTAATGAAGTCCGATCCACATGCAGGTTTGATTTCTGCCGAGTATTAACTGAGTGAAAGCTCCTTATTCCTGGGAATAAGCTAATATAGTTAACAAGAAATGACAGTATATATATATATATATATATATATATATATATATATATATATATATATATATATATATATATTGTCAGTCTTCAGCGGCTGGCGCGCTGCCAAGATGGCCTTGAGCCGCCTTATCGGCGGGGTCAAAGGTCACGCGCTCAGAGAGCTGACGTAACATGCTGTTGCATACTCTATGTCGACAGATTCTAGATGTACGTTCCCCAGTTTTCAGCTACGCTACAAATCAATTTATTTATGAAAATACAAAGTACAGTCTCCAACAAATTTTACATATTCACATGTACCTTTACCTTTAATCCAAATAAATACAGTTTCATTTACAGATAGCTTACGTCTATTACGGGTATACAAGGAGAAGGGTGAGGGTGACATGTATGATGATTTGCCAAAGTCTTTATTTGCATTTTCACAAACATGGTATGTGCGGTAGGCTATGACGTCACGGTCGACGAAGCTTTCCAGTCCTGATACATTCGGTACGCCTGTACCACCTCGTACAATTGCGACAGTTAACCAGCCATTACCATGCGAAAATGTATCATTCAGATCAATACTGAAGTTCAGCCTACATCCACATAAGACAGCGGGTCCATCTAGTAGTGAATGTGCAGTGACTGATTTTATAGTACACTTCTTCTTGTCAGAAGCAGATGTTGTCATTTCAACGTCTTCTATTGTTTTATATATTGTCGTGAACTTACTCCACTTATTGCCAGAACCACCCGTATCTGAGCCAAAAATATCCTTTCAGAATGGCACCAGTTACCCCAAAATATAATACCATACGACATAAGCGAATGAAAATAAGCAAAGTAGACTAACTTTCGCATGGAACGATCACCCACTTCAGATACCGTTCGAATAGTAAAGATGGCAGCATTAGGTCTTTGAACAAGATCGTGAACGTGGGTTTTCCACGACAGTTATCTATCTGAATATATAGATATTTGAAGTTTTCAGTTCCACTAATCATAGGCCCATCTCTTACTACATGAACTTACAAATTTTCCTATAACAATGAACGAAATAGCGACATCGTGCTGTGACACTTGTCGCAAGCAAACAAACGATATGCTCTTCCATTTATCTCTACAAAGAGATAATGAATGCAAATTATTAAGATGCCTTTGACAGGCATATACAAAGTCCATGGCGCTTTTGAACGGAAACTGCTTGTGCTATGTAATGACATTCAAAATCTCCAGAGTGCTTATGACCAAACATTACGTTGCCCTGTAGTCACGCGATTTGTGCAGGCAATTTATGTTGGCCGTAAATATTCTACTCTGTGCTTCTAATGCTCACTCCACAGAAATTCTTGCTTGATGTATAAAGAATGAATCCTCATTTACCGAAAGTCAAAAGTAACACAAGCACTACGGAGCGCAGGAAAAGCATAACAGTGAATAATTAATACGTATAGCTTCCCTGGGGAATTTGGTAAAGAGTTAAATCGTCATACCAATTGTCCTGCGCTCAAACCACAATGGTAACTTTTTTTGCTGTATTATGCATGAAAGTGTTACACGGGACTGATAATACTTCCGCCCAAGTGATACAATAGTTTCTTTACCCTACTGTTCCGATTGTTTATGTTCATCTCGTGACACTACAAATGCACTAGCTGTTTCGTCACGAGTGGTATCTGTTCTGACGCAGATGTCAGATAGAACTTCACTCCTAGCTATACAAATGTACTCTATAGGTTACGTTCTTTCAACTAACGAAGCGAAAGCAAACTGGCAAAATAACATTGCTACAAAACACTCCAAAAAGTCCTTTTACATGTCAGGAAAATGTTCTGCCATATAAGTTTCACGCATAAACAAAAAATCGTTATTACTGGGATTTGAATGCAGGACCTTAGGTATAACGACCTCACGCTCTGCCAAATCACAGGAGATATAGAAAGCGATCGTTCACAGATAAGCTTTGCCTGTTCTCCTTCGTTCAGCTGTTACTTTTAATTACGGTTTACGCTTATTTTACTGGACGACAGCACATAGCACTAACTAAATCGGTATTTTTGTTGATTAACGACATACCACATTTGGTATGGTTTAAGTAGTTCTAAGTTCTAGGGGACTGATGATCACAGCAATTAAGTCCCATAGTGCTCAGAGCCTTTTGAACCATATAGTTTTTCCAAACATTTCTGATCAATGAGTCTGTCTGTTAGTGACAACGGCCCCAAATCCTACAGAAAGAAGCTGGCCTTCAAATGACGCCAGAAAAACTCGACAGGAGACTATACTGTGTGATTGTATACTGAATTGTTTCTCGTGAATCATTCTATTAGTGTAAACGATCTCATAGTTTGTAGAGGAGCTCCTGCTATTACCTTCACATAGAGACAGAAAAATACGACTGCTGACTTTCATTTACAGTATACATTATAAGGACGAAAATAAATAAGACTGTGTATAAACAAAAGATAAAGTGGAAGCTGGATTCTATGACAGATAAAGCAAGTGGTTGTCGGGAAGATTCTGAACGCTGTGTAATATGTGGCCCGGTTCTGATGGACACACAGTTTGATACCTACACTAACCCACTGCTGTTCAACACAAAACAACTGTTATCCACAAGTCGGAATGGAGCCTACCTGTTGAGAAACTTATGAAAATTCTTCATAAACAAGACATTGAGTGAATTTGTAGAATTTTTCATCAATAAACCTATCTCGAGACTGCGCTCTGTATATAAGTATCACAGTCATACGCATATAAACTGCGGATCACATACATCATCTACCATCTGACAGAAAACATAACCAACAAATCCTTTATAACTTCTCGTGGTAGGGATTCACGCTCATGTAACAATTTTGAAAGAACATCATGTTCGACGTTGACTGTATTTCCACTGTCAACGGCGAATATGATGTCCTTAAAAAAAAAAAAAAAATAAAGATAAAAGAACAGCTGACATACTAACCAAAGATGCCATACATTTACATTTTTTTACATTCTACGTTGTACGACGTAATTTTCCCTTCTACTGATAGTAAATCTAAGTGAAATATACATTGTAATTAGACTTTTTTAATTTTTTAAATTAGTTTTCTGATTGTTTTGATGCGACCCTCCACGAATTCCTCTCCTGTGGCAATCTCTTCATTACAGACTAGTACTTTCTGCCTATGTCCTCAGTTGTTTACTGCACGTATTCTAATCTCTGCCTTCCTCTACAGTTTTTACCTCAGAACCTTCTAATACCATGGAAGTTATTTCAGGATGCCTTAACAGAAGTACTACCATTCTGTCCTTTCTTCTTGTAAGGGTTTTCCATATACTGCTTTAATCGCCGAATCTATGCAGGGCTTCCTTGTTCCTTACCTTACCAGTCCACCTAATTTTCAACATCGTCTCTAGCACCACATCTCAAATGCTTCGATTTTCTTCTCTTACGGTTTTCGCGTAGTCCACGTGTCACTACCATACAGTTCTGTGCTCCAAACGTACATACTCAGATATTTCTTCATTAAACTAAGGCCCATGTTTGATGCTAGTAGACATCTCTTGGCTAGGAATTCCCTTTCTGCCAGTGCTAGTCTGCTTTTGGTGGCTTCCTTGCTCCGTGCATCATGGATTATTTTCCTGCCATGGTAGCACAATTCCTTCACTTCATCTACTTCATGACCATCAGTCCTGATGTCAGGTTTCTCGCTCCTCTCATTGCCGGTACTTCTCATTACTGTTTGTCTGCCTTCGATTTTCTCTGTAACTCATTAGACTGTTCTTTCCATTCAGCAGATCCTGTAACTCTTGTTCACTTTCACTGAAGATAGCAATGTCATCAGCAAATCTTATCATTGATATACATACTTTCACCTTGAAGTTTAATTCCACGCTTGAAACTTTCCTTTTATTTCCTTAATTGATTCTTTGAACATGGATTGATCGTAGGGGCGTAATATTTCATACCTCTCTAAGACTCTTGTTAATTCGAGCATTTCGTTCTTGGTCGTCCACATTTATTATTCTTTCTTGGCTCTTGTGCATGTTGTTTATTACCCGTCTTTCTCTCTCTCCCTACTACTGACCCTTATTTTTCTCAGAATTTCGAAAATATTGCACCGTTATATAGTGTAGAACGCTTTTTCTAGGTCGACAGATCCTATGAATGTGTCTCGATTTTTCTTTGGTGTTGCTTCCATTATCAACCGCAACGTTAGAATTGCGTCACTAATGCCTTTAATTTTCCTGAAGCCAAACTGATCGTAATGTAATACAGCCTCAATTTTCTTTTCAATTCTTCTGTATATTATTCGTGTCACCAACTTGTATGTATGAGATGTTAAGCTGATTGTACGGTCGTTCTCTCACTTGTCAATTCTTGCAGTCTTCGGAATTGTATGGATGAAATTTTTCCGAAAGTCAGGCCGTATGTTGCCAAACTAATACGTTCTACACACCAACGTGAAAAGTCGTTTTGTTATCAATTTCCCCAATGATTTTAGAAGTTCTGGTGGAATTGTATCTATTTCTTCTGCCATATTTGATCTTCAGTCTTCCAAAGCTCTTTTAAATTCAGATTTTAATACTGGATCCCTTATTTCTCCTATATATTGGCTCCTGTTCCTTCTCCTATCACACCAGACGAGTCTTCCCCACATAGAGACCTTCCATGCTTTCTTTCTACCTATCTGGTGCGTCCTCTGCGTTTAACAGAGGATTTCCCATTGCGCTTTTTATGTTACCATCCTTTTCTTTTTAATTCTGAACGGAGGTTGCTTTGACTGCTCTGTACACTGAGTCAGTCCTTCTGACAATGATTTCATTTTCGATTTCTTCACATTTTCCATGCACCTATTTCGCCTTAGCTTCCCGGCGTTTTGAATTTATTTTTATGTTCCTGAATTTCCCTGAAAGCTTTTGTATTTCCTTCTTTCATCGATCACCTACTTTCCAACTTCTAAGATTGCCTTTTTTTGCGATGATCATTCCCGTTCAGCTGAATTGCCTACTGTGGTATTTCTTGTCGCAGTATCTATAGTCTTAGGCAACTTCATTCCTTAGTACTTACGTATCCCGCTACTTTGCGTTTTGATTCTTCCTGACTAGGCTCTTAAACTTCAGCCTACACTTCATAAATACTAAATTGTGATCTGTGTCTAATCTGCTCCTGCATATGCTCAAGAAATTACTTCCTGAATTCAGAATCTCTGCCTGTTCACGATGTAATCTAACTGAAATCCTTCAGTATTCCCGACTTTTTCCATCTCCTCCTCACGTAATTCTTAAACAGAGTATTTGCTATGACTACCTGGAATTTATTACTAAACCAAATTAGTCTTTTCCTCTCTGATTCCTAGCACGAAGCCCAAATTCTGCAGTAACCCTTTCTTTTACTCCTCCCCCTACAACCTCGTTTCATCGCCCATGACTAGTAGATTGGGACCAATGACCTCGCAGTTTGTTCCCTCCCCCCCCCCCCGGCCCCTCCCTCCATTTAAACCAACCAACTTACTATTAGATTTTCATCTCCATTTGCGAACTGATTAATCCCGTGACTATCCTCATATACTTCCGCTAATCATCTTCAGCATTATATGTCAGCCTCTTTCCCTGATTTATGATTTTCGGTGTTCTCTAACGATTCTGATGAGAACAACCCTACCACTGAGCTGTTCACAGTAACATACTCGTCGCCCTACCTTCCCATTCTTGACGAATCCTACTCCCAATATAACATTTCTGCTGCTATTGATATTACCCTGTATTTATCTAACCAGGAATTCGTGTCTTCTTTCCACATCACTTCACTAACCACTGCTATATCTGCATTTATATTGAGCCTTAGCATTTCCCTTTTCAGAATTTCTAGCTTTCGTACTACTTTCAAACTTCGGACAATCCACGGCCCGACTCGTACAATGTTATCCTGTCGTTGATTATATAGGATTCTTCTTCTTCTTCTTCTTCTTCTGCTTTTACGGCCTCATTGGACCACTTCAGTCGATCATTTCTGGTCCTCTTCTTTGGTATTTTCCCCTTCCGAGTGGCCCAGTATCTCTTCATTCATTCCGATGCTTTTCGTCGTTCCTTATCTGTAAATACCCTTTTCATTGTATGTCGTTTGTCAATTTTTGGTTTAAATCTTATTTCTGTGTCCCTCAACTTCTTTAAATTTGGCGTTTTGTTCTGCAAATCATCCAGAGTTATTTCCAGTTCTTCCATATCCTCTCTTATTTCCTTAAGCCATCCTCCTTGTTGTTTCAAATTCCAGAGTTTCTCAATAATTTTCCTTGATAATCTGGTTTCTGGTGTCCTCAGAATGTGACCACAAAAAGAGATCCTTTTCTTTCGTATAGTATCAGTGATGGGCTCCAGTTCTCTGTATACCACTTCATTTGGAACTATCCGCCATTGCCCAGCTTTTTGATATTTCTTATTTATGCATGTTCTAGCAATTCTTCTCTCTACTTTTAAAATTTTGTCAATTCTGTTTTTCTGGGTGACTTTAAAAAGAGTTTCACTTCCGTATGTAACCTCTGGTTGAACCACCGTCTTGTAATGTTTTAATTTTGTTTTAATTGACAGACATTTTTTATTGTACGTAGACCATGTTAGTTTTTGAGCTTTTATCATTTTATTAATTCTTGCTCGCCATGCAGGTTTCTCGTCCAATTTATGTGTTATAATTTCACCCAGGTATTTAAATTGTTTCACTATTTTAATTTCCCTATTGTTCACTGTGATGTGATCTATTACAAGTGGATCCGTTACCATTATTTCAGTCTTTTCAAATGATACCTGGAGTCCTAATTTTTGTGCTATATTTTGTAAGCTTGTTATTTGTTTCGTGGCTTCCTGAATATTATTAGCTAGTAATGTTAGGTCATCAGCAAATCCCAAGCAATTTAGGTTTATTTTATCTTTCTTAGTTCCAATTTTAATATTCATAGGATTTTCCTTGTACCATTCTCTCATTACATATTCAAGAGCACAATTGAATAGCAATGGTGATAAACAATCTCCCTGTCTCAACCCTGCTTTAATCGTAAATGGTTCAGATATTTCTCCTTTAAATTTTACTTTGGATTTGGTGTTTGTTAAGGTTAACTGTATCATTTTTATTAATTTAGGATGAAGTCCAAAATTCCTTAATATTTTCATCATTGAAGATCTATGGATGCAATCATACGCCTTTTTGAAATCTACAAAGGTTATGACTAGTTGTTTTTGCCTTCTTTTGTAGACATTCATAACTAACTTCAAGGTGATTATCTGTTCTGGGCAGCTTCTCCAGGATCTAAATCCTCCTTGATATTCTCCCAGTTCCAGTTCTAATTGATCTTTACAGCGGTTGTATAGTATTCTTGACATGATCTTATATGTGCAGTCCAAAAGGGAAATTCCTCTATAGTTGTCTGGATTTGATTTTTCTCCTTTCTTATGTAATGGATGTATTATAGCATGATATCCTATATCCTATATATATATATATATATATATATATATATATATATATTGTATCTACTATATACTATATCCTATATACTATATAGGATTATATAGTATTTTTCTCATAATCACCTCCATCATGGCAGTTCCCTCCTGGGGATCCGTATGGGGAAACAATCCGGAATCTTTTGCCAAGGCAGAGATCATCCTGACACGTTTTCAATTACAGGCCATTTGTCGTGTGGATACAGATTATGTGTTTTTAATGCAGTGGTTTCCGTAGCTTTCTGAATCCTCATGCAGTTAATCATTGCTAATTTCTTGCACCTTTCGAGTCAGTTCCCCACCCCATGGCTAAGAGAGTGGCCTGAACCTCTGTCCGCTACAAGGCCGTTCGCAGAATAGGGTGACTTCTTATGCAGTAAGTCTGCAGCCGGCAATTCTGATGATTTTTGTTCAAATTTTAAGCGCTTCAAACCCAGGGATCGAGGACGGTTTGATCGCTAATTGGTCATAGCAAGCTATAATTTTCATCTCTCACACGGACTGGCATTACTGGCAGGCGAAAATATAGGTTGTTGTCAATGACAACTAGAAATAAAGGGGACGATGGATTACAATTTAACATAACAGTTTCAAAGAAACGAAGAAAATATTAACAAACTTGAACACTGTTTGTTTATAACACTAAAACCTGTTGTGCTCGTAGGATTGACTATGATTTGAATGAGCTTGTTGGGAAACGGATCCATTCACAAGTTCTTTTTCTTGTGCTGCGAAACGAATACTTTAAGCTCGACGTTTGCTTTCAATGATTGGATGTATCGTGATGATCTATCCATTGGGAGAACTATTCCTGGTTTGTCCTCTCACATCCTCATCCACATATAGTGACTGTCAAGTTGTAAGTGATCATAAGAAAATTAAAAACCAATGAGGCGTAGCGCAAAATAGAAGTCTGCTGTGGATGAGTAGTTTGAAAATGGAAAGACTCAATCCAAATATAGTAAGGATCACTGATACGAAAAAATATTGGAGAAGACGATTATAGGATAATATAAACAGCATACAATGAGAGTAGTATTCGTTAAAATATTCCACTGCTTCAACTTAATTCCTTTCGCTTAAAATTGATTATTACTTAAACATTTTTGATTTCTAGTGTTTCCAGCTTTATAAATTGCCATTTTCTACAATTAATACGATTTGATTTACTTACTTGGCCTTCTAAAGACTACATGAAGTAACTTACACGTGTTTCTTCTCACTTTCCTTTCTTTACATTACTGGTTCATTCTTTCCCTATATTATTATCTTGTTTCTTATGTCCATATTGCGCCTATCATATTCTTTTTCTTCTCCTGGACGTGAATGAAACTTTTTAATTTTGCTTTGAACATTTCTCTTTCCTTTGTTATTTTAGTTTTTTTCCAGGTCATCTTTAACTGCTTTAAGCGATGTCATCGATGTTTTTACGATTTCTCATGTAGCTTTTTCAAGTATCCTTAGAATATAACTCTTCTCTTCCCAGTTGTGTATAATACTCGTTCTATAGTTTCATAAGTTATTGCTTATCTATATTTCCCATAGTCATATTTACTTCCAACTTTTTCCTGACTATTTTCCTTTTCTTCTTTTCTGTATCACCTAATTATTCGGCTATATATAGCGAAAGTCATTCGGAAGCTTAAAGGTAATCTGGTCTAATAAAAGTGGTGAAGTGTCGAAGTATTTTGTTTATGGGAAAATATTTCTTATTGTGTAGGGTTTTTGTTAGCTGAAAAGCTTCTTTGCTGAAAGCTTTTGGTTCCGTTGTTCCCCCTAGATATTTAAATTTCGTAGTGTTTTTTATTCTTCCGTAATCAGTTTCCGTGTACACTTTAAGACCAAAATATGGATTCGCCACGAAATAATTATCCGAAGGGACGGAAATCGGTAGATGTGATGCACATGCACAGGCAAACAAATGATTTCAATTTCTGGAAAAAAATGGATGATCTATTCAAGAGAGAGAGAGAGAGATAGGTTCACAAATTGAGCAAGTCAGCGGCGCGTTGGTTGACCTCTGGCTCTTACGAAAGCAATTATTTGGCTTGGAATCGATTGACAGAGTTGCTGGAAGTCCTCCTGTGGGGTATCGTGCCAAACTCTATCGAATCGATGCCTTACATTATCAAAATCCCGAGCTGGATAGAGGGACCTGCCCATACTGCTCCAAACATTCTCAGTTGGAGAGTCATCCGGCGACCTTGCTGGGCAGGATAGAGTCTAGCAAGCACGAACGCAAGCAGCAGAAATTGCCGCCGTGTGCGGGCGGGCATTATGTTGCTGAAGTGTAAGCCCAGGATGACTTGCCTTGAAGGGCAACAACGTGGCGTAGACCGACCGCTTTGCTGTAAGTGTATCGCTGATGACAACCAAGTTAAAGGAAATACCACCCCAGACCTTTACTCCTAGTTTTTGTAAGACTGGTAGTCTTAGGGGCCTCGAAGTTCATGTATATAATAAAATGGAACACCTACAGCCACCCTTACGATGTTGTATAATATATGGCTACCGTGTTAAGAGCTTAGCTTACGCTGAGGAGGTTAACACCATCCGTATACACGATTCATCAGTGGCCAATCTATATCTGGCTTTCGCAGTCTACATGTAGCAGCGATGTTTTCTCTCCAACCATCAGCTGTCAGCTCCTGTTTGTCGCGGGAGATAGTTAGCTTTGTATGCCACTACTGTCCCAGGACTCTCCAAACACGTTTTCGCTGGTCGTTGGAGCTCATTTAGAAGCGGGGCTCATCACTGAACACAGTTCCATTCCAGTCAATGAGATTCCAGACTGAAGAAATGTCTGGAGATTTCACTAAGGATGTAATTTTTCTTTTTGTATTTGTTGGTGTGTCTTTTATTATAGCAGCTCCAGAATCTTTTATGGTTTTAAGCAACCTGTTGACAAAATCATATACTTTTCCGAAGCCTACAGGTTTATATAAATGCTTTTAGCTGTCATTCTTCTGTATTGATTACAAACTTCAGATTTAAATTGTGTTCCATACGTTATCGTCTTTTTCTAAATCCTCCTTGGTACACTTCTTATTACTGATGCAGTTCGCTTTCTAGCACGTTTCGTAAAGCGTTTGTATGAATTTTGTAAGTTAGCTAAGAGGAAAATTTCAGCGTAGTGGTTGGAGTCATTTCTATCCTACATTTTGTGGACTAGGTGAAGTGTTTTTTTTCTGCAATCTTCTGGTATAGGTTCTGTTTGCTAGACTTTTTGAAAGACTACATGTATCTTCCTGACTGCCTCAACATCTGCAGATTTCCACAGTTCAGCAGTTATTGAATCTTCTCCAGGGACCTTTCCGTTCTAATAATATATTGGATTTCACCCATGGTTATGTTTAAGTGCATCGCTCAATTTGTTCCAGAAAATTTTCTCTTGATTTCTCAAAATTTCACTTTTTCTTGAGATAGCTTGATAGTATTTCATGGTTTTCTACATTGTTTAGGGATAATTTTCCAGCTTTACTCTCGCAGCAAATTTTAGGTGGTTGGTAACTTTGGAGGTTTTGTTTAAAAGTCTTATACAAGTTCTGCTATTCTCCTATTGGAGTACTTCCTGTGTTAGTGACAGCTTGTTCCTCTTAAACTTCCTTTTAAGTGACCTTACCGTTTTTCATTTTCACACCTTTGGTGTCTGAAGCCAATAAAGTCTACATTCCTTTGGTGAAATGTCATTTCTGGCAATCCTGTTTTATAAACAGTAATGCTTTCACACACTGTTCGTTACGCCATCTGTATTTTTGTATTCTTTCAATGGCACTGTTTCGAGGCCTATTTGAACTTGTTCCCAGCCTGCTGAGAGTATTTAGACGTTGCTAAAATTCATATTTTTTCACTTCCAGAGTTTTAGTATTAATTTTATGAATCCTGCACTCCTATCTTGGAAGTCCTGTCCGCTGAATAAGCTTAATTTTTGTGGTTAGATACTGATCTATTTCTGTATTTGTACCCTTCATGACTATTAAATTCATTATTTCCTTTTATCGTTAAATGTTATAGCTGTATGATCGATAGGAAATTCTCCTAGTCTTGTATAGGTGATTTCAATGTTTTATGTTTTCTTGGTATGTTCTGAAAATACTGGATGCTAGAAGACTGTGCCTAGGTTTTCTCCTTTTCTGCTTGTTCTTAGCTGGATATTCTCCAACAGTTTTCTGTGCATTGAAGTCTCCTAATAAAATTTTAACATTTTTTAGCAGAACCTTTGACAGTTGATAATACAGGGATTCCCATAATCTCACCTTTCCTGGATTCCTTCTGCTGCTCTCATTTAATGAACAGTGACAGTTGATGAAGGTGATCACAGAGTAAAAATTAAGTCTTTCTTTACGTGGGTAAAACATCTGTGACGGAATTTATTAATGTTCTGCTTACATTGAAATCTGCTCCTAGGTGTGGAATATCTTCTCGCAATGATTCCAGTCTTACGTTCCTCTGAAAATTATGTATCTCTCTGGTGCTATAAAGTCTTCGCCGACGTGTCCAGTTTGTTGTGGGGCAATGAGCTGTATGTGGTATTCGTCTTTTATTTTGACTAGTCCTTTTCATTTCACTGTTTGAAAAGCCAATTTATGTTTAATGTGGCAAATAAGTAATTATTTTTGTTTCTTAATTTACGCGTAAGACTTCGAGAAAATGTGGGTCGTTCACATATCGTCCCTTTACGTCTCTACGCAGTCAGTTCACATTTAAAACAGAATTTAAGTCGCAGAGTATTATTTCAGCTGCCCCACATTTGGTAAACAGATGCTTATCAAACACTGCCAGGTCGAGAAAAAGAAACTTTGGTTTCAATTTGTGTTTATTACAAGCGTCGGATTGCGTCTTTCGACAATTCCTGCCATCCGGGGTGGCCGAGCGGTTCTAGGCGCTACAGTCTGGAACCGCGCGACCGCTACGGTCGCAGGCTCGAATCCTGCCTCGGGCATGGATGTGCGTGATGTCCTTAGGTTAGTTAGGTTTAAGTAGTTCTAAGTTATAGGGACTGATGACCTTAGACGTTAAGTCCCATAGTGCTCGGAGCCACACACTTCGACAATTCCACTGTACCGATAATTTTCGTTTCCGCTGTCACTTCCGGTGAGGTCTTCGTCGTTACCCCGACAAGGAGTCATGCGGAATTTTCACCCAGGCTAGGTGGACTGTTTTTGCTTTGGGTGTACTCAAATCTGGCCCACAAAAAGTTCTCGTTATCCTCGTTATCCCTGTTACTATTAATGACGACATAGCCACCATAATTGTTAACTAAATTGAAAGGGATATTAGTTAAAAATGTATGTAAAGCCTTATTCTGATGTAGGGTACAGGGTGAAGACTGTGATCCCGTCGTATTACATAAAGTAATTAACCAAGTAATTCAGTTTGACGTCATTTAATTCACATTCTATTCTATGCAGTAAGGGTGTGTTCCAGTATCAGTAATTTTTCGTAAAATTTCAAATAATTTCCACGTTGCAAAACTTTCCGTTCTCGAAGCACTCTCCAGATTAGTTATGGTGAGCAGGGAGAAACTGGGTACTCTAGAAGTTTCGATGGCACCAGGAACTTCGGTTAAGTCGTGCACGACGCCCTGGTGGCGCCAGCCAGTTGCGAAATTACGATCCGCACTTTCACTTTCTGAGTGATGTATAGTCCTTGCAAAATAAATTTCCTAATTGAATGAATATCTGGTAACAGCAGACAATAACACTGATGGAAAGCAACGACCGCCGAGCTAACGGGCAGCCGGATTATCGTGTTTGTCGGATCTTCTGTAATCATTGTGGAACAAACTAGATAAAATAGTTATCATCATTCAAGTGTTAACCCACTGGCTGGACTATTGCGTCCGCCAGCAACTTTTAATTTTTTTTGGTCTTCCCTAACCTCTTTTGCACATCGTTTGATTTTCGGTAATTGCATCATTTTGGTTACCGTGTCGGTGTTTACACTATGTCTGCCTCTTCACAGGACGTTGTTCTTCAGAAAAGCATGAATGTCTGAAGGAAAAGACACTGTCACTGATGATTGCAGCTGTGATCAACATTACGGAAGATTAGCATTCTGCTATTATGCATTGACGTCTCCCTGCGCTTAAATTAGGAACTGTGCAGGCTTAAAGGTTGTGACTAAATGGCATACGAAAGTCTCGATCAGTTATGGAGGGGTTCTCGGATAGTGGAAGTTGTTAAGGAGACGGCTCGCGATAAGCCCGACGTCCTTTGCCGAGTCCCGGTACGCCACGAACAGATGAAGTCAACGCATAATTGCTGAATACGGATCTGTTTCGCAATATTCAGTAACTGCACTAGGTAGCCTTTCTTGGTCGTGCATGAAACATTTTTGCCTGTGTTCTTCAATTTTTTTCCTAGTACTGAGAACATTTTCAGATCCCTCATGGTTTCATTATGTTATTTCATTATGTTCGTGATCTCATACGATAAGCGTTTGATTCACCACAGAAGAAGAGTTATTGCTTGGGCTCCTATTGTTGGCCAATCCTGCTATAGAAAACGGATGTTACCACAGTATTTTAAGGGTTCCCAATTACTTCAGTCTATATAGCAGCTTTCCTGTTTCTTTAGACTTCGTCGAGTTCAGCTGCTTCTTTATTTAAGAACCAGCTTTGGTCGACAAACCATTATCAGGTTCCTGTATATACTGAGGTACCAAAACTCATGGGATAGCTATACTCGTATGCTCATATACAGATGGCGGTAGTATCGCTTAGACAAGGTATAAATGAGCTGTCATTTGTACTCAGGTAATTCATTTCAATAGCTCTCCCATCCGATTATGGCCGCACGACGTGAAGGAACAGATTTCGAACGCGGAATTATAGTTTGAGCTAGACCCATTGCAGATTCTGATTCGGAAATCATTGGTATATTCAATATTCCGAGATCCACAGTATCAAGAGTGTGTCATTACTCCTCGCCACGGACAACGCAGACGCCGACGTCATTCACTTACAGACCGAGAGCAGTGGTGTTTGCGTAGAGATGACAAGCAACACTGCATGAAATAATCGCAGAAATCAATGTGGGACCTACGACCAACGTATCCATTAGGACAGTGCAGAGAAATTTGGCTCCAACGGGTTCTGGTGGAAGACGATCGACGAGAATGCCTTTGCTATTAACACGCCATCGCCTGCAGCGCCTCTCCTGGGCCGGTGGCAATAGCGGTTTGACTCTAGACGACTGGTAAACTGTGGAATAGTGACTGGAGATCCTGTTTCATTTTATAAGAGCTGATAGCACAGACCCTTTGATCCATGGACCCATGTTGTACAAGGCACTGTGCAAGCTCGTGGTGGCTCCATAATGGTGCGGGCTGCGTACGCGGAATAGACTGGGCCTGGTCCAGCTGAATTGATCACTGGCTGAAAAGAGTTATGTTCGGCTACTTGGAGACCAAACAACGATTGAAGTTTTATAAATGGCAATGCGTCATTTCACAGGGCCACAATTGTTCGCAGTTCGTTTGAAGAACATTCTCAAAGATTCGAGAGAATGATGTAGCCACATACAGTGCCCGACATCGTTAATGAGACATATTCGAGAGATTAGTTCGTGCACAAAACACTGCACCGGCAACACTTCCGCAATTAAGGACGGCTATACAGGCAGCATGGCTCAGTATTTCTGCAGAAAAATAGCTTCCAACAACTTTGCTGAGTTCATGCAACGTGGAACTAATGCCCTACTCCGGACAAAAGGAGATCCAACACAATGGTAGGAGGTATCTTATTACGTCCGTCACCTGAGTGTTTACAGCATTAACGCCGACTGTTGATGTAACACGGAAGAGCGCACTACCTACTGACGACGTAATTTATATTACGACGTGACATCAGACAAGTGAGTATGAACACGAAGAATTTATGTTTTTACGATTTGATTTGTTCAAGATTGGTTACATAACTATGTATGTCACAAGTTTGTTTTTAGTGACAGATTCATGGTATTTACTATCTGACATCACTGGTTTTACATTTGCTTAATATCATCCTGTAAATGCTTTGAAGTGAATATGTGACTTTTATAACGTGTGTGTTGTTGTTAACATTTACATCAGTGGACTGATTTGTCTCAGTTTAATCTTGTAATCCTACTTATGTATTATTTCCATTTTGTATGTTCGAAGCTAATGATGGTTTGTCGACCGAAAGTGGTTGTTAAATGAGGAATTTTATCAGCAGTCTGAGGTGGTAAGCGTTACATTTTGCTTTAATCTTCGTTTGTACACTTTTTTGAGAGTTTTGGCATTGTTTCCTTTACCAAGTACAGAGTTTCCTGTTTCTCTAACTTGTTACATAGCATAGTGTTACGTGTTTCCTCTTCTCCTTTAAAGTTATTTCGATTTCCTCATTATATAATTTTAGATCTTTCCCTACGTGAGTCCTACTTCCCTCACCAAGTGGCTCATACGCTGCGTCATGGACGATTGATTTTAAGTTGTCCTATTCAGTATTAAAATTGTCTTTTTTCTTAATATGTACGTATCGAGGTGGCGCAGTGGTTAGCACACTAGACTTATTTTCCGGAGGACGATGGTTCAAATCCGCATTCAGCCATCAAGATTCTGATTATCCGCAATTTCCCTAAATCGCTCCAGGCTATTTCCGGAACTGTTCCTTTGAGCAGGTAAGACCGCCTATTTTCACAATCCTTGAAACATTACGAACTTCTGCTCCGGCTGTAATGAATTCGTTGTGGAGGGGATGTTAAACTCTAACCTTCCTATCTTACTTCTTTATGCTATTTTTATTCACCTTAACAGCTTCTTTTTATGCAGATATCTTACACTTTCTTCTTGTCGTAAATGTATTTTATAAATTTCGTCTTTCCTACGTTTTAGACGTACTATACGAGTGGAGTGAAGGAACTCTGAACTGTCGGTAAGACTGCACAATGCCTATAGATCAATTTTGGCTGCTGTGCAGGGCACAAAGCAACCTCTGTCCCTGTCTCTTTGTAGCCATAGTTTGGTTGGTGTTCTACACACAACTTGCTACGTAATGCGCCAAGAACGGTTTCACGTTATTTTCATGTACAATGGTGTGTTCTGATTGTAAGATACGTCTCAGACAACAATTAGCTTACGAAGTTTATCTTTGTAACATTGGGTATTACGTTGTATTGTCAGTCTTGTGATCGACATTCCTGTAAAGCACTTCCATGTTCAGTGGAAAGCTTCAGTCGCTTACTACATGACAAGTTTATGCTTTGTAGGTGGTGTAAAACGGCACAGTTCCTTATTATATCGTAATCGTTATAATTGTCAGATTTTTCACTGGTTTGAAAATAAAAATTTTTATGAACGTTACAGGTGGACGTTACATACCAACAACAGTTAGAGACACTTTTTTTCTATTTTAGCATCTACAAAAGAAAAACTGAACGGAATTCACGGAGTCCAGAAATGCTGAAAGCTGCAAAGAGAGCCTACAGAATGGGAAATCTAAATGAGAGTTAGCGCGGGAGACAGGACAAATGAACCTGCCTTCAGAATTCACCTTAAAGAGGTACGATGTCCTTTTCAGGTGTATATGTTGCAATATTTATGCTGATTCATATTTACACTAATGATGTCAGTAATTGTAAACACCAAGCTCCCTCTTCCTATATTTTAACTTACTGTATTCTGACCGGGAACGTTTTCAAGGGGAGCAGCAAGTGTCGTTAGCCTCCGTCTGGGGAGTCAGCACTATGATACAGCATGAGTTGCGGGATGAAATCCATGAAGAGATACTTTCAAAAGAGCAGGGGCTAACATCTGATATCTGTTCCAGCAGGAGGAGGGGTAATACAACTGGCGAGTAGTGAGCAGATACTCTGCTGGTCAGCATTGCTCTACCGGGTGCCATTCTGATGGACTCGCTAATTTCTTACATGAGATTGTAATGGTACTTGAATTACTTAACCATTACGGCTACTCATGTCAACCTCTCGATACCAGAACTATTCTAATGTGTTTCTATAAAGTAGTTAACATATTTCTGCCTCAGGCATGGATGTGTGTGATGTCCTTAGGTTAGTTAGGTTTAAGTAGTTCTAAGTTCTAGGGGACTGATGACTACAGATGTTAAGTCCCATAGTGCTCAGAGCCATTTGAACCATTTAACATATTTCTGAGACAACATTCATATTTGATTTCATTAATGTAGAGGTACTTTGATACATCGATGTGTTTATGTTGCAATGATATTATTCTTATGTGTATTCTTTCTTTTGTCATTATGATCTTTGTCGTACTTGTAACTCTGATTTTAGGGCGCGTAAGTGGTTATTGTAGAGTCAAGTCTTGATCCTCATGTTGAAAAGACGCAAATTGTACTCAGTTTATAAAATGTGAACTTTAACAGTGAGGTAGATATTTTCAGTTATGTTTTATATTGTGCAGTGATGTTTTGTGTGTTACGTGATATTGCAACAAAAGTAATAAAAAGAAGTGTAACTTAAATTGAGAGTGCTGGTTATTTTTTTACATCACCATTGTGCTAACTTGCAAAAGTTTAATCTCCAAGAATGGTTTATGAAACACATCTATAAAATTTTTGAATATCGCGGAATAACACCTAGGCCTCTTTGCATCCGAGCTTGGAATCATAACTACCTAGATTTTCGACGATTGAGCCATGATTTCACAACGAGACCAGCGTGGGAAACACGAAAAGATGAGTGCCTACATTATCCATTATTTCATGAAATGACTTTATTAACTGTGCGCTAATGACACCTGACACATAATATAACTTTTCTTTGCCCGAAAATGCAGTATTTAGCAGCGTGAGCAACACCACAATCGTAATTAAATTTTGACCTTTGTTGTGGTGGGGTTGTTAGAAGCTGAAGGAAGACACTGAACAGTGCACGGGTCCAGCTAGAAACAGGAGGCTAATGAAGGGAGGACAGAGCCGCCCATAGCAAGTAAATAACTGTCTTACAACCAGAACCAGGTTAGTCAAAGTGCCCTTCACAGAGGGCATTTTACTCTGCTAACTGACTTCTCGGAAGGAAGTTGGAGTGGGAAATAATTTGAACAGATTCCCTTGTCCTCCTGGTGTAATGCAAGCGACGCTTTTCATCTTTGATTGTAGCATTTTCGATCTACCGGAGAATGTAAATTGTGCCAACCTGACCCCATACCCCTTGGTGTGAGGATTTCTTCAAACGAAAGGCGGCCTAAAAAGCAAATTGATAACGTAGGATAGTTA
Organism: Schistocerca serialis cubense; assembly: GCF_023864345.2. NCBI lineage: Eukaryota > Metazoa > Arthropoda > Insecta > Orthoptera > Acrididae > Schistocerca > Schistocerca serialis. The sequence goes on from NC_064639.1 coordinate 469,338,277, forward strand.
CATAGAATGTCCTACAAATGACGGCAGCAAGAAGCCTTGTGATTGGAGATATTTTTATACCATTTCACCTCACCAGACAGAATTTGCTATATCTTTACTCAGTGGAAAATTGTGGTTTGTGGTGCTGACCGTAGCCAGAGCAGGAACAACAGATTTGGTGCAGACGTACTAAGGGCTAGGCCTGCGCGAAATAGACTCAGTGCTAAGAATTCGACAAGTATACTCGTTTGAAGTTGTGACTGGGAACTTATGGGCTTCAGCGACGAGACGCAGCAGAGAGCGGAACTTCCACTCTGAGAAGCAGTCTGTGCATGGTCTGACAAGTGGCGTTGGTGGCTGTCATTGGGACCGTAGCGTCTCCCGTCTACGCTCGACGATGGTGAGATCATCTAACTGCATTGACTGGTTAGGAAGCTGTGTAGTTAAGTAGTTGTTGCCACAATTAAATTCATCCATGCTCTGCCATGACAATGTGAGTGGGAATAGTATTATGTCTCTCTTTTGTTCTCCATTCGGTACGATCTTACAGTCAGCGTGCAACCGCAAGACGTGATGTTCCCCATGATTTACTTATTAGGATATTAATTACTTCTGAAATTCTCATTTCCTTTTCAGAGAACTTTTCTAAGTTGTCTAGTGCTTATTCTGTCTTACTTTAGCTTTCCTAACTTACTGCTGTCTTTGTCATGTGCCCAAATAAGATTTGGCTTTCGCAGAATGAGAATTTTTGTAATAAACTTGGATTCAACAATACCAAGATTTCAATTCAGTAGATTTTACCAGCGGTATATTGTTAATGATTTTTACCAAGCCTAGCACCCATGAATTTACCAAAACCACCCCTTAGCTGCCATCAAATCCGTTGCGCATAGTTCGTAATTCAGCATGTAAGTTCTTCGGGGAGCGATCTGCCTCTCAGTTTTATGTTGTATAGAAAGTTTGGGGAGTCACCTCCCTCCGCGAGCGATATTTCCTCGTTATTGGATGAAGGAGAGTTCGAAGAATGGTGCCCCTCTTAGATCACTAAAGACGTTTCGGAACGCTGGATGCATCAACTTACATCTGTATCTCACATGATTTCATCATGATGCAGATCCCTACAGCAGTCGGAAGGCTCGCGTTCATAGTTCGCGTGTCAAAATTATTACTCCTACGACCACACTTTTCAGGGTTTTGGGTAAGCACACCGGGAAGATTCGTAAGAGCTTTCAATGATGATCAGGAACTGAAACACGCGGAAAATTTTAGATCTTTGGACAGGTATTATAATGAAATGGCACTGAAAAAATTCAGAAGATTAGTTCACGATTAATCTGAGAGGAATAATATAAAAGCTAAATTAATCGAAACAACAATTGGCCGGAAGAGCTTATGTTTTCACGGAGAGACGGAACCTTAGCCTTTGGCTACCACAGAAAGTTAGTCTCGGGCGTCTCATGGGGCTGAACGTAGATCAACAGAGTATTTTCTATGATAATCTGTCAACGCTAGTGGAGAGCTTTAAATGTGAACCACCTCACATATTGAAATTGGATGAGTCAGTCATTACTACTGTTGCTAACATGGAAAGAAAGTGATTGCAGGGTGCAGCAAGAAGCACATATGCAGAACTACATGCGGAGAAAGAGGTCAGTTAATGACGTTTTTATATTAAATGGAAACTGGGGAGTTACATGCCTGCAGGAATAATATTTCCTTCAAAAAGGATGAAAAAGATTTTGAAGAATGGTGCCTATGCTGGGCTACTAGTGATGTTATCGAAGTTGGATGCACCAAATCATATCTGTACTCACATGCTTTCATCATTTTGAGAAACATACACAGTCAACGGAAGAAAATCCAGTCTTGTTAAGCTTGGACAGTCACCCGAGACATTTGAGTCTGAACATTGTCCCGCATTGCAGAGACCACAACATCCACGTGCATACCATTACTCCACACAGCATCACATGCTGCAGCCACTGAATCGCTGCTTTTTCAAGCCACTGAAAGACTTTTATTCACAAGAATGTGACCAGCGGTTCATTAATCATCTTGGATTTGTAATCATGCAAGAATTTATTACTGAATTGTTGGGATCTGTTTATTGTCAGAGAACGACCAGAATGAGCAAGGCATCAACGGCGTGATATGCAGCATCTATCCAATCAGTCGTCACATATCCACCAACGAATACTTACTGCCTTCGGCTGTTACAGACCAGAGTGAGAATTTAAATGGGTCTCTCCAGAGCCATAGTTCCGAGGCATCTACAAACGAAGCACAACATGGACGAAGTACTTGCAGTTACCCAAAAGAAACAATTCCTTTGCCAAGTAGAAAAGATTACCAAAAATCAGAAATAGTTTCTGGGATCCCATTCAAGAAGCGACTGGAATTCTACTCAAGAAAACAAAAAGAAAGAGTGAAAACGGTTCCATTCTAATCAAGCAAGCAAAGAGGAAGCAAAGAAAAACTTTAATACTTCGACGGAAAATCCACAAATTTATCACAGTCCCGTGTATACTGAAAAATACAATAATCTACTGACAGAAGAGTGTATTCAATGTCTGAAGTGCGATGAGTGGTCTTATGAATTACATTCTTATTACAATGGTTCTGGACACTTCATTTGTGAGCTCCGTTAACCACAATTTCCTCTGCAACACTGTCACAAGTTTTCTTTCACAAGCCCCAAAATTTCTCATTACATAAAGTCTTCCGTTAACATAAATATGATATCCTGAGAAGCAAGGTACACGAGGTATATCTACGTTAATTTTAAATGAAGAAGACGAGGATTTGAAAAATATGTACATACACCAAAAGATAAAAGTCAGGAAACTAAAAAATAATTAATGTAGAGTAATGAAGTTTCGGGAATACATTTGGCTAGGTAACATATTTGGGTGATTAACATTGCAAGATCACAGGTAAATCTAAGTGCGAAGCAAACAACTGCAAATGTGAAATGCTGATACATTAATAACTAGTGTAACCTCAAGAAGGTTGAATGTAAGCTTGCACACATGCATACATTGTGTTGAACAGATGCCGGAAGTCAGATTGTGATATGGAGTTCCATGTTCATTGCACTTAATCAGTCAATACAGGGATGATTAGTGCTCATTGTGGATGATGCTGAAGTTCTCGTCCAATGAAGTCCTCTATTGCTCGACAGATCTCATGAATGAACAGATGAAAGCAACATGTCGACAATCTATAGAGCATGTAGTGTTGCAACAGCAGTATTGTGCGGACGTTATCCTGTAGAAAAACACAAGTTGATTAGTGGAACAAAGAGAGTTCTTGTACAATTTTGATGTAAAACTGATAAAAAATTAATTGAGTTGTCAATTAAATTGATCAATTTATCACTCATGCCCCTCTGGGAAATTCCCCTCCCCTGGGAAATCTCCTTCACCCACCCTCTCTAACCTCTACCCCTACACTACCCTCCCCTCCTTCCATTGATGGGAAAATCAAATTCTGTTGGGATATTAAAAATTTGTGGTAAAATTCAAATTCACAGAGTAAATTAAAATTTCAATTACAATTCACAGGATATAATAATAATGTTCTCACCGTAAATTCACATTTCAATTATAGTTCCCAGGATATAATAATAATAATAATAATAATATACTCTTTATTTATAAACATCAAATTTGATTGACTTTTCTCATTTTGATAGTAGTGGAGGGCGATCTGTTTTAGTTGTAAAAATAAATTCAGCAGCCAATATTGCATAAAGTATTTTTCTTTTAAGACATCCAATTTCAACAGACTGGATCTTCAGATCTGTAAGATAGTGGATTTACATGGATAATGTCTCATAAGTTAAGATGAAGCTTTTGACATAAAAGTTTTACTTTGGTATTATAGTAACTGGAAGTGGACCTGAACATGTACTTACCTTACACTCATTTTGTTGTAAAACATGTTCATTTAACTTTGAACATCACACATGGGATGTCAAGTGAATAAAAATCACCGTATTACAAAAGATTTGTCATTGCTAAGCAATTTACGAAAGTAAAAGAACTTGTGCAAAATGCCATGTCCATATAAATATTGCCCACACATGCCTGTTACCTCATACAAACACAGTATATCATTTTGTGTACCATGTCTGTATGATGTATGTGCTATTGTGTACTATGTTTGTATGATGTATCAACCATCTATGAGAAATATATATATATGTATATATATATATATATATATATATATATATATATATATATATATAGACATGTCCTTTTGCACATGGGGCTTTATCTTTTTAAATATTTTAGCGATGACACACCTTTTATAATGTGCTGATTTTTATTCACTTCACATCTTGTGGTTGATGTTCAGTGTAAAATGATCAAGTTTTACAACAAAAAGGTTTTAAGGTATGTAAATGTACAGGACCACATCCTGGTTTTATGATACAAAACTAAAACATTTATATCAAATATTACATCTTAACTTATGAGACATATTCCATGTATATGCACTTTCTTGCAGACCTGAAAATGACAGCAAAATTGGTTGAAACCGGTTGACTTAAAGAGATAATTTATGCGATCTTATTTACTGAACGGATTTTACATTCAATTTGTATATACGTTGATGAGGGAGGATGAGGGTACTCACTGCCTTCACTTCATCAGTTGTGGGAGGTGCAAATATCACCCTGCTGGAAGATCAACAACAACATACTCCAGTTACATAACAACACTGTACAAATCATCAGTACTAATCCATTTAAAAAAATCTCAAAACATCTGTCTTCACAGCTATAAAGAAACTTTGCTTGAACACTCCTACTTACTACAAATGGAGTCTAAAGATCGTGCATAACAATAATAATTGCACCTTCCATAATAGATGGTGGAGCAGAGAACACAGCCCTTCAGCCCTCCTGTTCACTCTTCGTCACAGCCAGCAACTGAAAGAGACCATGCTTCTTGTAGGGTGTGCTCATACTATCAGTGTGCAATGTGGCTGTCTTGCATCACAACGGCCCACCTAAGACTGGCCTCCAGAGCAGTAGCAAAACACCTTCCTGGAGACCTGTCCTCCCAAATTTGTCCATGGCTGCAGACCTGGATTCTCCCCACGCCCAACTTTGTCAGCTGCGTACTTTGTTGACTGGCTGCTCGCTGCTCATAACGTCCTCTTAAATGCCACCTGAATCACAGAAAAAGAGCAAAGGGATTCCTGGAACTCCTGCGAACTTCCACCAACCTCGAGAAATAGAGGGAAACACCATGTCTCTTCTTCTCTGAGCATATGCAAGCCATTAATGGCTTGCTTCGAGCTGGGACTACCGCAACAGCCTGCTTTGTGTAAGGGGCTTGTGATTCCTGGATCACCTGCACACTTGAAAGGCATTCACAAAGAGCAAAGCGTCTACTGGAACACCTGCAAACACTTCAAAGTGACTGACAATGAGTGAAGGGGTTCCTGGAAAACTCCTGAAGATTTATTTCCACAAAGGTCTCAATATGTTCTTCCACTACCCCCAAAACGTGCTCAGCCTACAGAACTGGATTTTTTCCACAATACCACGTTCCTATTAGTTCCTATCAAATTAGTGGACAGAACTCGACCAAATAAACCCCAACCCCTGCTCTAGTATGCAGTCATATTTGCTTATCGTTGATCTCAGTGGAAGAAAGTATGATAAAGCACTCAATAGCAAACACCACCAGCAACAGTAATTGTTGTAAGCACCTCCGCTATTCTGACTAGTTGAAGGAATTGACATGTAAGTACCAAAATTTTTCATACTATGTGTTTTTATCTGTATGTTCAAATTGTATAGTACTGTAGCGTTTGTGTGCATGTGTGTGTTTTAACAGCATTGAACAAGTCTTATTATTGGTGTTGTTGTTCTTGCAGCCTGTATACCTCAAATGTTGGCTGCAATCTTTCAGCAACTGGAGGCTGCAAGGCAGCAAGCCAATGAGTCTGGTGGTGATGCTGCACAACCCCCAGAAATCGTAGAGCAACCTCAGTTGTGAGGTAAGTGCATATTTTTCTGCAATTAAAAATTTTCTTCATAGTGTTCTACGTCCTACCTGAGAAGGTTTTTAAATCAATATGTTGTTGCAGGTGATTTTTAGGAGCTGGAGGCCAATGGGTCTGAGGGTGGTGTTACACAACCCTCAGAGATCATAGAGCAGCCTGAGTGGTAGTAACTTATCCATTGCAGCTGTCAGGGAAATGCATATTCTTCTCATTAAATTTTTTTGTTGTGCTATATGTGTATGTGCATGTATTTTTATTTCAATATGTTGTTGTAGGCAATTATAAGGTGCTGGACTGATGACTGCATATTGACTCTGATACAGAGATGACTCAGTGAGTGGAGAATATGCAGCAGGAGCTGCGGCACAGTGATCCTGAGAATTTAGAGTTGGAGATACTGGAGTGGGTGGAGGCGATCCCTGATGAGCTTGGGGATATACAGCAGCCTCTTCATGAAGGAAATGTGAAATCGATAATTTGTATACTCATCATGATTCTTCTTTATTTTTGTAGTGCTCTTTCACTATTATTTCTAGACAGTCTGTGAATCGAATGCATCTGGGGGAACTACTGCACCACCACCACCACCACCACCATTCCCACAGCATGTAGTCGAATGGCTGTTCAGGCCAATGTAGGTGACATCACAGTGCAGCCCTTTCAGGCATGCACTGTGCATAAGGACGAGGCATGTTGCTACACATGCAGCTCCTGCAACTGCTGCTGCCACAACCATACCTGTGCCATCTGTCCGGTGACTTTAGGCTGCAAATGGTCCACAGGCATTGACCCCTCTGGCTATTCATAGGCTGCCACCAACTGAGTTTGGCTGGGAGCCACTGACACAGCCCATCCTCCCACATGGCAGCCCTCTTAAAAGCCCATCCTCCCACATGGCAGCCGTCTTCACAGCTCGGATGCTCTTTCTGGCCTGTTGTATCAGGTTAGGCGGTTCATCTCATCACTGACATACTCACAAGGACGGTGAACTTTGCCACATACCTCCCTGTCCCTCCCCACAGCCAGCTTCACTGAAAAGATGGTCGTAGTCTATCACTGACAGTGATGGTAATATTGATCTTGTGGCTAGCAACAGTTCTCTCCCATGTCCTATCAGTGATCGACACCAGATTAGTAACGTCATGTCGCAATTAAACTAACAAGTGATTGCAAATGTAATAGAGGACCCAACAGGAAGTTATCAAGATCCAGCCAGCTTTTTAAAAGCTTGTCAACTTATTATGGAAAGGGAGCTCCTAAAAATCGTTAACCTTCCATGGTAGATTGCGGTATAGTGTAATACAGTGCTACATTGCTAACTAACATGTGCCCCCCAACAGGACAGTGATGCTGAGGAGACAAGCTTTGTGTGTATTTGAGGGGAAAATGGCTTGATATTGCAAAGCACCTCTATCACTAAGTGGTTTCAAGAATTTGCATTGAGTGCTATACAGACCAGGTTTTCCAAGATGGAAGTTGAAGGACAGGTAAAGCACTGTCAAACATTACACCTCGATATAAATTCACGTGTCTATGCTCCTTTACATGGAACATCTAGCTATATCAAGCTTCCTGGGGATATAGCTCATAGGAAGGCACGTATTAATGTCAAAAATGAGAACGAAGAGTTTTGTTTCACATGGTCAGTCTTATCTTGCGAGAGAAATTATAAGACACATCCACAGCATACATCTCATTATAATGTGCTTAATAAGTTACATAGGTGTTATAACTTTGTCTGTATCTAGTCCCACGTTAAACGTCAGGGCATACATAAATTTGAAGATCAGGATACAGTTACATCATTTTATGTTTATGGCCTGGAGAAATAAAAACGAAAAAAGTTGATCGGTCGCTTCATGACGATAAGCTGGTCATTTGTGAGGGCATATCTGAAACTCACTCATGCTCACTATACACTTGATGAGGGTGGTAAGACTGAGAGAGAGTGACAGTGGGGGTAAATATATGTAAGTGGAATGGTATGACCTGTTTATCACAGTGTAAATATATTTTTGCACACAGTGTGTGCTGATATAGATGTGTACTACCTATATATATATGTAAATAATACGTATTCCTTCTGTGCTAGCTAAAATGTGTGCAGATGTCTCAATAAATATCCATACCATAATACTGATGATAAATGTCTACAGTCCTAAATGCAGACTGCACATCATGTATTCAAATGAGAAAATGTGTACAGTTGGAAAAATGTCTAATTCAGCAAGTGTGGTGATGAAAAATGTCTACACTTACGTATACAAGTTTTTAAGTTTCACTTACTGCTAGTCATCCAAGGTTGATTAACAGGATAGAACCAGTGTTACTGTTGGGTGGATTGTGGGTTCCATGCCGTAGTCATTAGTAGACATAGTAATAGCACAGCATAAAAAAGTACCTCTGTTTTGAACGATAGTGTGTGAAAAACCAAACTGTATCACTCAAATGTATCTATATCTGTGTGTAAAAGAGGTGTGAATATTTTTTAAAAATCCCAACTTTGTACTGAAACGGTTCTAAGTCTAAAAGAGATGTTTTTTTTTTCTTTTTTACAAACCAAATTGTATCATTGAAACGCAGCTTGCGTGTGTGTGTCCAAAACAATTGAATAAATGAATTCATTACCATACATCTTTGTTCTTGTTATTTACAAAAAAAGAACTATCCCTTTTGCATAGTACAAATAAAAAATGTGTGAGACACCATAACATTAGTCTTGAACATAAGTGGTATTGAGGAGGTGAGGCTTAGAATACAGAATAGTATAATATATGGAATGATTACATGGGATTTTGTCTGTTGTGCTGTACTTACTGAGTTGTAGGAGCAGGTGACCATAGTTGCTTCCAAAGACATGTATTAAACTTGTCTAAATCCATATCACCTCTGCTTGAAGAAAATCACAGATGTAGTATCTGGACAAAGATGCATAACACATCTATCAAAGTGGAAGCAGTGCAAAATCACTAATAGGACACACATTATGAGAAGAATTCAATTATTTTTTATCCAACTTAACCCCCAAACGGGCGCGTGTATGTACGAAGTGCGCCATACATTAAATAAAAAAGCTTTGTACCATTCCATTATTGTTTTTACAATTTTCAGCCCATACCTATGCTTCATTATTGTTTCATCTAACACATCTAAGATATGATTTCATATGTCCAATTGAATGGCAATAATATGTGATAAACAATTATGTGGGTGAGAAAAAATTTAAAATCCATTTAAGAAAATGAACTAGATTATAAGCTAGTGCACAGTCCCAAAATGAGACAATTGTCTATGAGATAATGAGCATATCTTACCAGGGTACAGGACGATCATCCCATTGAATTCCATGGAAGAAAGGTTTTAACCACAATGCACTCCTCCATGTTTTAGTACATTTCATATCCTTGAAAGGCTTTGAAATGCAAAGCTTGTTGAAAGTATCTCTATTACACAGCCATCTTCTGTAAATACTATAAACGCAATATTTTTAAACTTGAACTGCCTGCACTCATGGTGGAAACCTGAATGCCTGCAATGAATTGACACTTTGTGATGCCATTGTGAAATGGTCTGTGAACGACACAACACATTTTCATTTATACAGCTTGCTCTACAACACCAGTGAGTGGGCAACAGTTAATTATCTAGGACTAGAGCATATGATGCAATGTGTTTTAGGAAACTTGCTGAAGATTCGAATTCAATCCCTACATTTATTGGTCTAGATTTAGTTATCTTATTCTGTTTAGAGCACTCTATTATAGAGGTTGGTGCCAGCACCCGTGGGCCGAATGTACATTCGTCTTCTTCGTCACCTTCATAGTAAGTAGTGCGGAACCTCACAAACATGTCAAATGTTAGATTGTACACATTTGCATCCCCCTGTAGCAGTAAATTGTCAAATGGATTGAATTCCGAGTTCAAGTATACTCTGGCATTAGTAAACTTGCAGTTGTCAAATGTGGTGGAATCATTTTTTATATTCCCCATTCTGTCCGTCTGAAACGCAGGTATGATGAATCTGGGTGTCTCTAATTGAACGGAGGTCTTAATAGCTCACGTCTGTCTGGCTGCCATGATTAGCACTGGGTATTCCAAAAGCTCTCATAAACGGAAAGTTATTAGCAGATATTCACCAGCATTCAGGAATTTCCAAAGCCTCAAACATTCTTCATTCGTTACAGTGATTTCAGGCATTTTTTATACTGTTTTATTGATGTTGATCTCGTTCTCTCTTGGGCTCCTTGAAAGTACGATTTGTTATCTGTCGCACTCTGTATCGGAATAAGTACCTGTTTAGCATTCATAATAATTCACTACATGTCCTCGAAGTACTCCATATGCATTTTTAGAGCTATGCATACAGTAAATCGCCTGTACTCGTCCACTGTTCCATTCAGTATGTCTATGAACCATCCTGTATTTTGTAAGCCAATCATACTATAGCCGATGCTGAGACATGTTTGAAAGATTGATGCTATGCTGATATTACATGTACGGTCAATCTCTACTACCCTGTTAACTTCGTATCATATCTCCTGAAGCAGGAACGCTGAAGAATTACGCGTAAGGTTCGATTTCACTGTAGCAGTAAATTCCCAGTATATGAAATTCTTGCGTGGAAGGGTTAAAGCGTCTTGGTGCTGGATAACAAACTTAATTTTACCGTTCTTATTAAATCTGACTGAGACTGAAAGTTTAAGCTAGAAGTATTCGCTCCTCATATTCTACTGGGACAGTTACATCGAGCGACGTCGTTGCAAGTTTTCAAGCCCACCGATTTAAGAAACATATAGCTCACACATGTTATCGCCCTGAGGTTCTACTGCGAAGTGCTGTGCTGTGGGTTATGTGGGCTGGTTTTCTACTGCATACCACTACTGTCTTAGATATAGTCGTACAGTGATGTCCTTACTACTAAAGTCAACATGCTGACTGTTCTTGTCCATAACATGCTACTCTGTATAGTCCAATGTCTTAACTGTCACTGGAAGGTATAAAGCATCCTACTGAGGGGAAGAACCCGTAAATTGTGTGAATCAGTCTATCGCTGAGATAGGAGTTGGTTGCAATGTTAGACTCGACATTGATTGTACTGACAGGCAGTATATCTACTGTCTGATCAGATTTGTAAAATTTACTAAGATCCTTCCTCAAAACTTGTTCCTTTTTGAAACCCTGTAGCCGCCCTACTGAACCTTTCTGGTTATAGTGCATCACTGCATGTGCCATCCTTATTTCAGTTTTAAGAGTACTGATATTTGCACGTTTCTCAATATCTTTTCCCGGCTACTTTCTAGTCAGCAGCTTCTGTTCTCAGGTTTCTCTTTTCTCATTAATTTATAGATTCAGTATATTGTTAGCCTCCGTGATACTTGGGATGCAGTTGTACGTCTGTACCGCAGTCAGCACAGTTCTCCAATCTCCAATGCTTAAATCAATTGGTGGGAAGTAATTCACAATTAATATTGACGATTGTTCTCTTAGAGTCAGAATACACGACACCAACTTGTGAGTGAATGCTTAATGCACCTCCTTGTACATCCTCCTCTGCAAAATTCATGACGAACATGATGCACAGATGTATTTAAGTCTTGGTAGCAATGAAAAGTGTAGAACACATGTCTTCTGCTGGTGAAGTATCATTGTAATTCCTCCAGAGGCTGCAGGTCACAAGATGAATAGAAATATTAGTTACACATATTTTTTTAACATATGCCACCCAATGAGTTTCCCGTCCTCCAGAAATACCTAAATTCACAATTCCACATTCTCGGGATGTCCATATAGTCTTCGGTAATGTATCCCACATAAACGCACTGCGGAATCTGGGAATGTAGAATTTTTTTCACAAATAAACTTAGGCAGATTTATCTAGTAGTTAGCTAGGGCGCATTTTTTATTTTATGAAAAGGCCTAGACCTTTCTTATTTGGTTTGAAGTATAGTCCTATTGTGAAGGCTGCAGCTTCCATCACACAGTTATATATTCGGGCTTCTTTTAATTGCTACTGGGAGTAGTGTGCAGTCTTGACCGTGCTGGCAATAGCTGCAGTAATGTCAGCCAGTGCAACCACCGCTGACAGCTTTAAGAGGGCTGGAATGAGGAAATCATTCCACCTGAAGTCTTACGTTTTGATAGAACCCTGGGTGCTTTTATCAGTCTTCTCACCCCTTCCTGCTTCATAGCGCTTTTAGATGCAAAAATCGCTGCCAGGATACAGTTCTTTTAACACCCTTTTCCATCATCTTTTTCGTTTTCTTCTTTTTCACCATCACCATCTTCTTGTTCTTGTTCAGTGCACGACATGTTGTGGTCACAACTTCGCTGAAATTCACTCTTAACACAAACGTAATTTTACCATGCATGATTTTATCACCTGCAAATGCTCGAATGTGCTATACCAGCATCTTTTCTTGCACGTGTTGACTTAGCTCTATCAACTAAAATTCGATCTGCAGTTTGATGTCCTGGGAGATTTTTTACTTGTTTCCTATGCTGTGTCGTGTACCAAATGCACCTCGACGACCAGATTAATTCCCTTATCACTGGGTGCCAAGCATTTTTGATGCTTTGTTCCATGTTCACAGCAGTTATATCCGACAACGTGCAATTCGAGCAATAGTTTGACGACAGGACCACCACGTCCTCTAACGTGTATCCTGTCATGCACGTTAGGTTACTGTGGTGGATGTCGCCTTCACATTGTATAGCAAATCATCAGCATCAATCCAACTGTATTGCGTTGCAGGAAAACCGAACTATTTAACTAGCGCTCTGTTCCCTTGACATTTTATGACACTCTCTACAAGACTCACATCGGGTTCTCAGCTTTTCAGAAACTCTTCTGTTTAGAAACTTCCAGCAATTTCTTCTTTGGTCCTTTAGGACATGACTTCTAGGATTCACTCGTGCACCTTGGAAATTGTAAATATCTCAGCTGACTAATTTCACAGGTATGATTTCGCAAAGGCGATCTTATGCCTTGAAATACATATTAAGTCACTCACATTAAAATTTCTGTTTACGGGGATCCTCCATTTTAATGCGGTTGTATGCTGTATACTGTATCTAGGAGTTCGTTATCACGAATATCAATATATCTCATTTTTAGCGTGTGATGTTTAGTTCAGTTGTACTGGTTAATTATTTTTGGGAGGATGTCAGACCATTTGAGTGTACCACAAAAATAAAAACGCATCCACATATTAACTTTCTGGTCAAATGTTCCACGATACTTCCTTTCAAGTGGGTAAATGTTGAATACAGATGTACTCCACACCACTCCAAAACAGTCCTCAAACGTCTATTGTAAAACTCTTCACCATTGTCTGTTTGACTGTTGTCCACACATCACTTCGACCGCGTACGCATCAGTTGGTCGAATACCTGTACAACGCCTCTCCTTTATTTTGTTTTCATTTATAACGCCCAGGAAAATTTAGAATATGTATCAACAGCTATTAAAATTTACTTGAAACCTTTATTCGGACCTTAATATTGCCCCATATGTACAAGATTAGAGTGCCATAAGTCGTCCAAACCTTTAACTATAACTTGTCTATGAGGGTAATTTTTCTGTGATGATTTGTGTAGTTCATGAACTACCGTCTCCATACGTATTCGATGATGTCGCTCTCTCTAAGCTCAGATATTACTGAAACAAGTTAATTTGAAAGAGATGTATACCAGCGGCAGGTAAAGCCATCAACGTCACAGGCAATCTGTTAGCCTGTTGATATCGTCATAACAGATATAATGCAGAAATGTGCTATGCATTATTTTATGCTGAATATCAATACCATCACCGATCCTATTTTTCACCGTCTATTATAGGTTTTGTAATGGATTACTATTTCACGCTGCTCTGGCCTTTTGGTACACCATTTGCTTTCTTATGTATCAGTAAGATGCAATATTTTAGATAGCAGGTCTTCACGTGAATAATTTACTGTTTCTTGTGGATCTTACGAAAATAAGCTTCAGTAGACCATGTGTTCTTTGTCAACCACCGATCTGTAGTGTGTTCTCAATTAAAGTTATGGCTAGCGTGTATGGTCTCATGCTGATGCAAAATATTTTATCGATCCGAGCATCAGTGCGAGTACAGATGAAATCGGTAATGCCATCGTCGTCATCACGTAATTTTGCTGAGAGGTTCAGTCGCAAGCTTAAGGATTTCTCTTCGTTTTTGCCCACTCCAAATGCCCTAACCTTAGCAGTCACAATTTCTCTCGAACGGTCTTCCATGCCTGGATGACTTTATGCTTAGTGCACATCTAGTTATATACTAATCAGAGTTCTGTGCAGAGTACATCTTATATTTATTCTTTGACACCTCCTTTTCAGTAACATCAGTCATTACGGTTAGCCGGCCGCGGTGGCTGTGCGGTTATAGGCGCCCCAGTCCGGAGCCGCGCTGCTGCTACGGTCGTAGGTTCGAATCCTGCCTCGGGCATGGGTGTGGGTGATGTCCTTAGGTTAGTTAGGTTTAAGTAGTTCTGAGTTCTAGGGGACTCATGACCACAGCAGTTGAGTCCCATAGTGCTCAGAGCCATTTGAACCATTTTTGAGTCATTACGGTTAAGTCATTTACTTCCTTTTCTATTACATCAATTCTCTAATTTAATGTGTTGATGAACCTCAGAAAACCTGTTTCTTGCACACACCTCCAACTTAATGTTCGAGAGTATAAATATTTGTCTCCATGTTCAAACGAATTTTCTTTCTATGTACATCCATCACGTCACTACCAAGTGCTTGACATGCGAGACAATTTGTCCATGGTGCAGCGTATACGGATGTTCTAACCTCATTTGCACAGCTGGTGCTCTGAAATATGTCTGACTCAAATAAAATACAAATAAAATACATCAACACCTATATGGCGACGAAAACAGAAATATCTTCGAATTTGATCTTGGATTTTCACAGCAATATCATCAAATATGAAAACAGTGGTTGGCTTTACTTTTTCCAGTGGAGGGATATCACTGCTTTCTCTGAATGTCACGTATGTCACAAGATCTACACTTTCCAATATATCCTGTAATAGTTGGTTTTTGGACTAGAACAGCGTTTTTGAAAATACACAGACATGCTCAAAGTTGACTCCATCTGGATGTGTTAGCAGTGACACAAGAATATTTGTCTTGCCTCATTTGGATGGACCCATAGTTATGGTCCGTTTATTATCAGGAAGGAGTATCCTATACTTCTTCTGGTCTTCTACGCCATCACCAGAGCAGTTGCTTACAACAACTCCTTGTGACAAGGAAGCTTCACCCACCCTGCCATTATGCCAACTACATCAGATAGTGACGTTAATGGGCTTAAAAGCTCTGTTAATAATACGTGTAGCCACTACAGTGCAGTCAGTAACTGGCACCTTACCACCTGAGCTACAATGGCTATACTCATTTGTACATTATAATGAGAGGGTTGTGAAGTAAGAAAAATATGCACAAATATATTATTTTTTTATTTACACATAAGCAGTGGTGTATACAAAGTAGTGCATTACCAAAATCCACAGGCTCATTTTTCACAGCGGCACATTATTTCCTGAATAACTGCTTTTGCAATGAATTCTGCTCGCATTTACCTCAGACTGAGAGGAGCATCACGAAACTCGAGTATTCCAACTGTAAATTTAGGGAGGATTGGCTCCATGCCTATGAGAGCTATAGTAGGTGACTTTGGCACATCATTGACACATGAACTAAAGCACTGTTCTTAATCATTCACATGTACACTATACATTCAAAGACAGTTTACATCCTTGCATTCAGCTTGATTACATGGTAGCCAGTGGTCGAGTCTCTCTGACAAATACAGTAGCATCATGCTGATTCGAAATAAGTTAATAGCAGTAGTGTGCTGCAAATAAATAGATAGACTCCCACATTTCATCCTCAGTGCTGCAGCATCATACACTGATGTGACAGTGTCAGACCAACACAGTAAATGTCCAGGTGAGAGATAGGTTATACGCTGTAATCGTCTGATCACTGATTTACAGCATTACATGACATACATCATCCCATTTGGTCTGAGTAAAACACACTTCAACACCCTTTATTACATTCTCGATCTCCATCACCAGTCATCACTGCTATTGTGCATATATTCAGACACTTTTATCCACTACCAATTAAATTATATGTAGAAGTGAACAAGAGTAATGAATGCACTGGGAGCAACTGATATCTTCACTTCCACTACTCTGTCCTTGTAGTATCACTGTAGTATTCCAAGATACAATGAATGGTGCATATGCTGTAGCCAGGCGTAGCCCAGCACCAAACTGGGCCATGTTGTTTGAGATTGCCGGTGCACTTAAGCAAGTCATGGAGAGTTATATCCATGTTCTGCTGTTGAGTGTCTTCTCACACAATTCAGTGAGTGGTACTGACAATAGCAGATCCTTGTCCTGCTCGAACAAGCTGACCAGTTCCGCTACAGGATCCCATGAGCTGGAGGCCTCTGTCACTGCTGCATATCCCAACAGGCTGGAGGTCACCATTGCATGTCTCGATAAGCTGGAGATTACTCTACAGGCCTCAGCAAGCTGGAGGTTGCTACCACTGCATGTCCCAGATGTGCTGCTCAACAAACAAAAAGATTTGTTACATGTAACAATAATAATAATAATAATAGCAACTACAGACAGATATGTGATAGTATTACGCAAAAGGTGCTTACTCTACCTCTTATTCCTATTTTGCTGGAAGGTGCCAGACGATCTTGGCTGTTGCTCTTAATGCTTCATTGTCCTTCCTTACACCAACCGACTGCGACTGAGACGTCAGTTTCGATCTTGTGCATCGTGGTATTGCTGGAGTGTCCTCTGGTGCCACTATTGTGGACTAGGTCAGTTGACCTGGGGCTGCAAGAGGGGACAGGTCGCTGCAACCCAGTTAAGCTGTGGGGAGAACCACTGTTAGTTCAGCATATTGCTACTATCAGAGTGCTGTTTTCCACACAATGTGGCATCCAAGAATAATATTACCCATCTGCTAGACCAGTAGAAATACTCTCTTCGTAAGAATGGCTACACCGAGACACAAATATCATACGCCTTGCATGCAGACAAGGGGCGGGAGGAGAAACCACACGAAGCAAAACGTGTGGCGTTTCTGCCATTTGCTGGACCGCCAACAGCCAAGATCGCAAGAATATTAAAGAAGCACGAAATAACGACCATCTTTCGCGCACCGAAAAAAGTCAAAGATATACTTGGCTCAACGAAAGACCAGCTGGGGTTGCATTTACAGTATTGAGTGCGAATGTGGGACGGAATATATCGGGCAGACACAATGATGTATCACCCAGCGCTGTACTGAACACATCGGGAACGTACGACTAGGACAGACAAACAAGTCCGCGGTAGCAGAACATAGCATCATCGAGGGACATACCTTCGAATTCAAAAATACGTAGAAGCTGTGCAGCGCCAACGGTTTCTCGCACTCGATCTTCAAAGAGGCAGTGGAGGTACGTCTGCACAACAATTTAGTAAACAGGGATAGCGGTTTTCAGCTTGTAGCGTGGAGTCCCACAATTGACAAAAAACGTCAGTAACGCCCCGATCTGAAGGCAGCGGCGTCCGCGTACAGACTGGATAGCCACCGGGTCTCGACGCCGCTCAACGCTGCGCCCTCCTCCCTCTCCCCCCCTCCACCACCACCACCACCGACGCGGTACCCCCCTTCCAGAGGAACGTGATTGGCCGGCATACAGTAGCGGACGACGGCCAAGCAGTTATATTGATATGCAGAATATAGCATCGCGACTTGTTCCCGCTCAGGCTGGGGAGAGTTACGCTTCGCTGCTGTCGCTGTTTCTACTGGAGATGTCGGGACGCGGAAAGGGACGCAAAGCTGCTGCCTTGGCGGAGTTGCTGCTCACGCTAGCAGGAACATCCGGCAAGAAGAAGAAGAAGAAGATTGCAGCACAGTGCTTTCGCTGCCAAAAGCTTGGCCACGTCGCCAAGCACTGCAGTGGCGCAGTTGCGTGTTTTAAGTGTGTGCAAGCACATGACACACGCGGCTGCAAGAAGGAGGACACCCCCTGTACCTGCGTCAACTGCGGCGGCGCACACGCGGCGAACGCCCGTTCCTGGGCCTACAAGAGGAACTGGCGCGGACCGGAGAAGAAGAAGACGCAGAAGCAAGTGACCACCACACATGAAGAGGTGGTCTCTTGTACAGAAGACGTTGTCTCCAGGCGTCTAAAGGACGCTGTACAAGAAGCCATGTCCACCTTCAAATCCGCCATGGCGGAAGAGAGGGCGGCCGTGTTGGCGGAACTGGGCGAGGCTCGGCGTCAGATCGCTGTGATGACGCAGGAACTTCGCTCAGCCAAAGAAGACTCCGCCACAAGAGAAGACACCGCCACCCAGACGACTCCTGCTCGTGAGAAGGAGTTCGCAACGGTTGCCACGCAAACCGACGAGCCTGCCGAAGGGGAGGCGAAACAGCAAAAGGACACTGAAGCAGCTGCCGAAGAGGAAGAAGAATGAGAAGAAGCACCATTCCTCCCACTTCCCGACATGTACAGCGCAAGTGCTGTACTGACGAAGATAGCTAGTTCGCTTCGCGACGGTACATACCCCCAGCACGATAATCCTTATCCTTTTGTCCCACCAAATCATCCTAAATCGCCACATCCAGATCATGGACTTTCCTATCCAGAAGGTCTTACTGGACTTTCCAGGGAGGATTATGAACTCATTAATTCCTACCCCGTCTTGACTACCTTAAAGACACGAGGTCTAATCTGTTCTATGATCTACAGAGAACAATTGAAGGCAGAATACGCCAAGTATGAAGCCAACGCCAAGGAACAGTCCTCAGTCACCAGAAAGAAGAAAAAGAATTCATCGACAAGAACAAGAGATAGATTTCCGGCACTCCTTGCCAGTCCAGATATAACTAACAGTCCAGAAAGAAGATTCAACAAGATTCCTAGGGGAGTAAAGGCCAACAGGCCACAAACTTCCACTCGAACTTCCTCACAGTGAGGAAAGTCAAAAAGGAGCCGCCAGCCAGCATCCTGACACTTCGCCAGAAGATGATGGGTACGAAACTTATTGAAACGTTGCAACAAGACGACGCCACCACTCGACTGATAACCCGAGAAGAATTCATCACCATTTCCCCTATTTCGCGATAATACAAAACGAGCTGCCCATATTTGTACTTGAGATGTCATCCGTCAGTCGCATCTGATGCGGATCCCACTCCGCAAGCAATACTCCAGATTAGGAGGATAAGCGTGATGTAAACAGTCCCTTTAGTAAACCTGTTGCACCTTCTAAGTGTTCTGCCAATGACTCGCAGTCCTTGGTTGGCTCTACCAACAACATTATCTATGTGATCGTTCCAGTTTATGGTATTTGTAATTGCAATCCCTAAGTATTTAATTGAATTTACAGCCTTCAAGTTTGTGTGACTTTTTGCGTAATCGAAATTTAGCAAATTTCTTTTAGTACTCATATGAATAACTCCACACTTTTCTTTATTCAGGGTCACCATACAGATATATTTTCTAAATCATTTTGCAATTCGTTTTGGTCATCTGAGATCAGGAACGATAGACGGCCTATAACACTTTCTTGGGGAACGCCGGGTATTATTTCTGTTTTACTCCATGACTTCGTGTCTATTACTACGAACTGCGACGTTTCTGACAGGAAATCACGAATCCAGTCCCACAACTGAGACGATATTCCACAGACACGCAGTTTGGTTAGAAGAGGAACGGTGTCGAAAGTCTTCTGGAAAATTAAAAGTATGTAATCTGTTTGACATCCCCTGTTGGTAGCACTCATTACTTCATGAGCATAAAGATATTTTCTGAATCCTTTTTGACTACGCTTCAATAAATCGTTTTCTTCGAAGTAATTCATAATGTTCGAATACAGTGTATGTTTCAAAACCCTACTGCAAAACGAAGTTAGTGGTATTGGCCTGTAGTTCAACGGATTACTCATTCTTCCCTTTTTTGGTATTGGTGTGACTTGAGCAATTTTCCAGTCTTTAGGTACGGATCTTTCTATGAGCGAGCGGTTGTATATAATTGCTAAATGTGGAGCTACTGTATCAGCATTCTCTGAGAGGAACCTGATTGCTATACAATCTGTACCGGAAGCCTAGCTTTTATTAAGTGATTTAATCTGCTTTGCGACACCTATCATATCTATTTCGATATATCTGATCTTGGCAGTTGTTCTTGACTACAATTCAGGAATATTTACTTCGTCTTCTTTGGTAAAGGAGCTTCGGAAAATCGTGTTTAATAACTCTGCTTTAGTGACTCTGTTATCAGTGACTTCACCATTGTTATCGCGCAGTGAGGGTAGTGATTACGTCTTGCCACTGATTTACTTTATGTATGACCAGAATCTATTTGGGTTTTCTGCCAGATTTCGAGACAGAGTTTCATTGTGGAAATTATTGAAAGCATCTCGCATTGAAACACGCACTATATTTCGAACTTCAGCAAAACTTTTCCAGTCTTGGGGATTTTGCGTTTTTTTAAAATTTAGCATGCTTTTTTCGCTGCTTCTGCAACAGCGATCTGACCCGTTTTGTGTACCATTTGGGATCACTACCATCAATTATTAATTTATGTGGTATATGTCTCTCAACTGCTGTCGATACTATCTCTTTGAAATCATTCCACAACTTTTCAACACTTACATGATCAGATCAGAAGGAGTGCAGACTGACTCTTAATGATGCATTAAGAGCATTTTTATCAGGTTTTTAAACAGATATACTTTGCTGTTATTTTTTAATTGTTGTAGGTGTTACGGAATTCAGCCTAGCAGCAACTGCCATGTGGTCGCTAATTCCTGTATTCGTAGCGATACCCACTATTTGTCAAGGATTATTTGTTGCTAAAAGGTTAAGTATGCTTTCGCATCCATTTACACTTCGAGCGGCTTCTTGAACTAATTGTTCAAAATAATTTTCTGAGAAAGCATTCACCACAACGTCTAATGACCTTTCATGCCTGCCGCCGGCTTTAAACGTATAATTTTTCCAACATATCGAGGGTAGATTAAAGTCACCACTGAGTGGGCTACCTATTTGAAATGAAGCTCAAATTCTCTTTGAACTGTTCTGCAACTACATCTTCTGCATTGGGGGTGGGGGGGTTGGTGGGTCTTTAAAACGACCCAGTTAATTGTTTAGTCCGATTGTCATTTAAAACCCATACCCATACTATTTCACAGGAGCTATCTACTTCAATTTTACTACAAGGTACGCTACTTCTGACAGAAATAAATACTCCACCAACAATTGTATTTAATCTATCCTTTCTGAACATTGTTAGGTCGTTAGAAATAATTTCTGACGAACTTATTCCCGACTTTAGCCAGCTTTCCGTGCCCATAACTATTTGAGCTTCAATGCTTTCTGTTAGGGTTTCGAGCTCTGGTTCTTTCCCAACACACCTACGACAATTTACAATACCGATCGTTTCTACAACTAACTTAGTGTGTTTTACTTGCCCCATTTTAGACGGACGCCCTTTCTGTGGTTCCCTGAGGTCCTCTAACCTAAACAACCGCCCAGTCCCTTCCACACAGCCTCCGCTACCCGTGTAGCCGCTTCCTGTGTGTAGTGGACTCCTGACCTAGTAAGCGGAACCCAGAAACCCACCACCCGATGGCGCAAATCAAGGAATCTGCAGCCTACACGGTCACAGAACCGCCTGAGCCTCTGATGCAGACCCTCCACTCGGCTCTGCACCAAAGGACCACAGTCTGTTCTATCGACGATGCTGCAGATGGTGAGCTCCGCCTTAATCTCGCAAGCAAGACTGGCAGTCTTTATCATTTCCGGTAGCTGCACAAAACCAAAGAGAATCTCCTCTGGTCTAAAGCGACATACGTTTTTGGTACCTACATGAGCCACCACCTGCAGATGGCTGCACCCTGTACTCTTCATGGCATCCGAAAGCACCCTTTCCACATCCGGAACGATTCCCCTCGGAATGCAGACGGAGTGCACACTGGCTTCCTTCCCCTCCTTGGCAGCCATGTTCCTAAGGGGCCCAATTACGCTCCTAACGTTGGAGCTTCCATCTACATCCGGCATTGTTAATAGTCGAATTTTATCCAGTAAACGTCACTGATAATTTGTGTGTAACGAGGGAAGGATAGGAAATAAACGTTTGCCTTGCTCTGATTGTCCACAGAAACCATTATCTTCACCTAAGGTAATTAGTGACTGTGCTCTTTTGCATAACAATAACCAGGACAGGTCACGTTAACCATAGTAGTACCGAAGATTTTCCGTAATGCATGCTACCAATAGAGGTGCTTTATGTACACCACAAAAAAGTAAATAAATACATAAAAATGCTAACATCCTTTTTCAGTAGGTACCGACGTACCTGAAGGGTTCAGGTCCTCAAAATGTCTATTATCAAAATATTAGTAGTATCTAATCATTTTCCGTTATGCGCGCGCAATGAGTAGGGGTACCTCATGACAACCAAAACAAAATTTAAATAAAGTAGAGATTTCGTTAGTCATGGTTTTTCTTTTTCCACAAAATAGTTTTTAAAGATATACAGATGTGTGGGAAGAGTCCTGAACTTAAAAACATGAATATGATGTTTGTTGCGAAAAGTCACCTTTACTAATAAGACTTAAATTTTTGAGTTAGGTTTAACTGAAAAATTCAAGACATTTACGGAATTCGTTATAAGAAATCATTAAAGAAATATTTTTTCAGAAGGTTAAAATATAAAGTACATAGCTAGATCACAATGTTTTCAGAATGTGGGTACAAAGTATTCACCTCCCAAACCCTGACCTCCTCGCACTGCTTGGGTTTATCGGGCAGACTCTCACGCGCTCGTCGCTGACTGGCTGTCGCTTTGTCCCCTAACCTACTCTCACATTATCAGGTTGTTCTTCTCTACCCTATTTTATCTCTTTTAAACCGGTATTTATTAACATGCCGCAAACGGACGTTTGGCTCACATTTTTAAAAATGTTAACCAGCTTTAAACATACTATAAAATTGAGTTTCAACAGTGCACTTCAAGTAATATTGTAGTGTCTTTAGCGCTTCCGTATCACTTTATACATGCTGTATCTCAACATACCCAGACGAACGCCTGGCACGACGCGAACAGAACACTGCGAGAGGGGGGGAGGGGGGGGGGCGGAAAGACGCGCGCCGCCACACGGTTCTGGATCTTAACTCACGTTTATGCTGGAGCAGAGAGGAAGCGCAAATGCGTCGCAGCAGTAAAACGCGGACCACTGCGGATTCTGCTATAAAAACGCAGTACGTGTTGTTTCCAGCCGCCGCAGTGGCAATGGCCCAGCCACGACAGATGCATGCGTTCCCTTTTATATGTGTTGCTCTTTCACATGTGCTCTCACATTTCTGGACGGTGGTAGAATGCACCAAGGCGGGAGATCTTGTTTCTCCTGACAGTCTATGTAAGCACGACTTATAGTTTAAAACTGGGCAAGTGAACCTACACACTATATGGCTTGAAAGTATCTGGACGAATACTAGTGGATATTAAAAAGCAGTGAGTTCGCATATCGCTTTTATGACGACTGGAACTCTGCTCGGAACACCCTGGGTGAGGTGTCTGAATGTCTCTTCAGGAATGGCAGCCTATCAGGAAACCAGAGAAGGTAGTGATGTTGGACCCTGGGGTCTGCAACGAAATCGACATTTTGGCTTCCCATTGGTTCAGAGCGGAAATCTTGGGCAGTTCAAATCAATTCAGGAATGTTACTGACCATAAAAAATTGCCTCAAACATTCTGTTTTATGAAAGGATGCCTTGTCATCGTCTCCGAAATGTTTCTCTACAGTACGCATTTAGCGTTTTCTTAACGGGGGTAGGACGACAAACGGGCCGACTTCGAGCAGGAGAGTCATCACAGAACATTTTAACCCCCATTGGCTATACTTAATATATTCATAAAACTATGCCAGCATGACGAGGAACGATTCAGGATCCACACTCATAGGAGTGAAAGTTCAAAAACGTAACAAAATCAATTTGTGACATGTGAATTTCAGCATTTTTGCACTTACTATTGGCTGCATTTGTTGCTATAGGTGCACTTTTCCTCATGAGTAGGAGAGATTCTTCGATGAATTTTGCACTGATTACTAAACAGAAACTCATTAATGCAAAAATCTAGCATTTCCCTAATCTATTAAAAGCTGTGGTAAAAATTGACTCAATTAACTTTAAGTTTAAAATTCATTCATTTTTTCAATAATTAAATAAATTTTAAAGTTTCATACACTTGTAAGTATGGGTTGCATGTTGTGAAAAATTCATCGAAGAATCTCTCTTACTTATGAATAAAAGTGTACCTATAGCAACAAATGCAGCCAATAGTAAGTGAAAAAATGATGAAATTCACATGTAAAAACTTTATTTTGTTACGTTTTTGAAGTTTCACTGCTATGAGTGTGGATCCTGGATCGTTCCTCGTCATGCAGGCATAGTTTTATGAATTTATTTGTAGAAGTATAGGCAGTGGGAATTAAAATGTCCTGTGGTGCCTCTCCTGGTGCAAGTCGCCCGTTTGACGTCCTAGCCCCTGTAACGGTAATAAGGGAGACACACTCTGACCACGAAAAACACCCCCATATTACAACACTAACTTCCCCGAATGTTCCTGTTGGAATGAGACGCGCTGGCAGGTAATGTTCTCCTCGCAGTCACCAAACTCATATCTTTTCATCGTATTGCCACCATCACTACTTTTCTCGTTTCTAGTCGCCCTCTGTCCAATGGCGTCACTATTTGCATCACCTCAAGCGTCGTTTGGCACTGACTACAGGAATCTGCGGTTTGTGGGTAGCTGATCGACTTCTGTACCACACTCTTTTTAACTCCCCGCGCATAGTTATTGTGCTAGTCGGACTGTTAGTAGCAATTTCGAAGTGGCTAGTGATTCCTTCCACTGATTCCACCTACTTTACAACCACCCAGGGCGAAACTCGACAGTCCTTGTCCGTCAGTATGTGAGGTCCGCCTAGTCTTG
This sequence comes from Schistocerca serialis cubense, assembly GCF_023864345.2. Classification (NCBI taxonomy): domain Eukaryota; kingdom Metazoa; phylum Arthropoda; class Insecta; order Orthoptera; family Acrididae; genus Schistocerca; species Schistocerca serialis. Next base: position 469,363,330 of record NC_064639.1, read on the forward strand.
CTTTGCCTGTGCTTCACAGTTACAACGCCAGCAGTCGACTTGGGCCATTTCAGAAAGATTCAGATGTCCCTGATGCGTTTCTTATTTGACACCCTTTGACAAGTCCATGTTATAAGTCTCTGAGCTCTACTGGCCGTCCCATTCTGTTGCTTCTCCACTGACAGCACAGTACTCGTACTCCCTGCGTTTCGTAATGACGGGTCTGACATCTAGTGGTTAATGTTCAATTCCGCACTACTCAGCGGAGTTCAGATACTTTAGGTCTGACAGTATACCCTTAACATTTGTGGTCAAAGGTATTCTAAATATTCCCAGATCGAGAACTAATGGTCAACAACGGTTCCTGACTAAACATACAGCTCCTTATAGCAACAACTTATGTCAATAGCAACCGTTGAAACTGAAAATAGGGAATCTCGACGGATGCGTTACAACATAATCCACTTGGTCCAAAATCATCTGACCGTATTTTTTGCACATGTCGTATGTTGTTTATGACAGGGATGTGATTGTTACTCCCCCAGCACTTCCAACACAGAATTCTATGATGTGTGTGCCGGCTGGTGTGGCTGAGAGGTTCTAAGCGCTTCAGTCCGGAACCGCGCGACCGCTACGGTCGCAGGTTCGAATCTTGCCTCGGGCATGGATGTGTGTGATGTCCTTAGGTTAGTTAGGTTTATGTAGTTCTAAGTTCTAGGGGACTGATGACCTCAGATGTTAAGTCCCATAGTGCTCAGACCCATTTGAAGCATTTTATACCATGCGTATTTTATGGCAAATCTAAAGGATCGTTTCTAATGAATCATCTTCCATCTGACCCAACACTTAAAATTCTACCGTGCGTACGTTCTTTGGCGAATATCTGTACTGACCAGTTACTCATAAATTTCTGTCCATGACGATATTTTCTGTTTGAATCCATGTCCCCAACTTCTTAGAACGCCTGACTCTCAATCTTCAACAAGAAGTTGTTAAGAATAAACACTCGTTTACTCTGTTCTCGCCAGGTGACAGAATACTTACTTCAGGTAATAAGCTGCACTACTCTAGCAGGTGCTCGATGGGAGATAATGTTGATAATTTTATCTCAAGGATGCGTGTTTGATCGTTTTTCTTCTAACGAGAATGTAGGTAATTTACAAGATGGCAGGCCCTCTAATCTCATCATACGCTTATAAGGGCAATCAAAGTACCCTATATTGCATTTCTAAAATCTGAATTTGCATACATGAAAATTAACGTCATTTCACCACTGCATTACACTGTCAATCAAAATAGGTAATCGGATGTTATGTACCAGCATGTCCATAACTGGGACGAGGATGCATGTATATCATAATTCTGTTCATTTCATGTTGGAGTTGACAAGGAACTGTTTGGCTGTGAGGAGGCCAACTGCCCACAATAGCAGCGAATGATCAGAAGGCGGGGGAACATCCAGTCACGCTTTCTCTTTTGATGTCGGGTCTCAGCGGCCCGAGTGATGGGTGCTCGCAATTTTTACGACAGCTGGGGGCAGTTTTCTTTTGAAAGCCTTATGTTTTGGGCAGGAACGGCGGCACATGCAACACCCCAGTTCATCACATTCCGTTGGCGCCCATTGTCAGACGGCATCCCTTGCAAAGTCGTGGCAGAGACTGTCATAGGCCGCTCGACTGTAAGGTCAGCACTCTCTTGCAGTCACTGTCAGAAGTTGGCGGGAAGGAACGGTATTTGCTCCTAGGTTGATGGAGTACAATAGTGGGAGCCTAGACGAATTTGTTGTAATACTATAGCAGGAGAGAGCTGTTTTTATCGGCTATGTTTGGCTGAGTTCTGGCATAGCAGAGCGTCACTCTCTGGGTGCAGGGTAGAATAGAATTAAGGGACATGGTTCTTCGTCGCCGCAGGAGTCGGCTGCACTTGGCCGCCGTCGCTGCAGGGTAGTTTCAATCGACGTTTCACTTGTCCACACACCCAGACCAACACTTAAGGTGAGATCAGGCCCCCTATACCGTCAATGTTAAATTCTTTCAACTTTTAACCCATTATTTCTAAAACCACTGAAGATATCAGCACCAAATTTTTGCCAATTGATTATCTGAATGTATTTAGTTCACTGATACAGAATGGAAAAAGTACACTTAGTGGAAACTGAGATGCAATTTTTTATAAATATGCCTGATTATTTGAACAAACTAATGTGTTTTATACAACACAGCAAAAATTATATAACTTTCAAAACACTGATTGCAGACCCACATAATCACCTCCTCTATATATATACAACCCTACAAATTTTATGATCGTATGTTTATTGGTTCATGAGAAAATGGGCCTTTTGCATGAAAATTTCCAGTTTTGAGAAAATTCAAGTTGAAGTAAGAAGTCTTTAGAAACACACCTTCCTTCCAAAAAAAAAAAAAAAAAAAAAAAAAAAAAAAAACAAACAAAGAAAACTGTCTATAGGCAGCCTGCTCTCTTCTTTCTTGCCTGCTTGGTCATTTTCTGAGCACTTTTAATCAGTCCATGGCTTCCAATGTAGTTGTGTATCCTGCCCTATATTTATTCCAAGTTAGTCCAGTACTTTTAATCTCCCATAATTCCCATCATTGTAAGAAATAACTGCATCACACACACACCTAATCTTAAAGTTATATGCCTACAAAAACATATTTTGTAATCCGTGTCCACACATTATTAAATGCCTCATTAACATTCTGTGTCTTACCATGGAGGCATCTCTTTAGCAAATCTGGATGTGCTAAGTCTCTGAATGTAGGCTTAATCGCCTCCATTACTGCTTCAGGTACTGAAAGTTTATGTTGAAATGCATCTAATTTTCCTGTTGCCTCTGTTTTTCTATACTTTCGCCATGTATCTGGTGCAGGCAGGCACAAGCTATGTACAGGGTCAGTGTCCGTAGATAGCCTGTTTAAATATGTTGCCCATACTGCTCTTTTCATGCTTCCCAAAACATTTGTGTTTCCTATTAAGGCTTTGTCATAGTATTCCTGAAATGCATCAATAATTTTATCAGTAAGCCTTCCAGCATATTTTGTACTTTTACCATCCGACAATTTGGTGACGCCAAGTTTCTTTTTCAGCTGCCGAATGTGGGCTCCCGTCCTTTTTTTACATAGCCTACAATTTCAAGTTTAGTAATAGGTTCATCATAGGGTTTGCTTTTTAAAACAGTGTTGAAGGATTTACAGTCCCCCTCTCCCAGATATTTCATATATCGAACACCTCGCTCTGATTGTGATCGATGAAAAATAGCCAAAGCTGCTGCGACCGCCATACTACCACTTGATGCCTTATAGTTCTTTCACACAAAGGCCTATGAACACTCTTTCCCCCTCCTTATCACCAACTAAGGTGCAACCATGGCAATATTTGTTAAGGAGCTTTCCAGTATCAACACTTGTTGCAGAAGCAAATCCATTTTTGGAGGTGTGGCCCCTTTACTGCCATGACCCATCAAACGCTACAGTAATGTCTGATACACCACCATTCTCATTGACTGCTTCTACAGCTGCAGTTTTCACGGATTCTGTTGCAACAGAATCTATGCAGTTACCAATAATTTCTGTGTGCTTCTCATATTGTGTGGGAGGGTTTGGTAGATTTAGTAGAGCACAAAGTTGTCTACCACTGCTACTACCTTTCCCAATAAACCGAAGCCCATATACTAACCTCACACTGGCTTCATATAGTTTATTGTTTGAGCATTTGTCAGAAGTCAGAAATGATTTTTCAACACCACAATTTTTATGTAATTTTAAGTTTACATATTATTCCATCCCTAGCAGTAACATCTTCTGAAAGCACTATATCTCCACCACATAACTTGCAAGCTAAAGTTTCTTTCAACACTGTTGTTAAAATATCAAATCCATAATTATATTCACACCACTGCATTCATGAACAGGTAATGCATCTCGTTCACACTGAGCTTGCAATTTTCTTTTCAATGCACTGGGAGGAGTGCCAACAGTCTTCTCGCCTTGACAGCTAACATTTTGCGTCAGTTCACTATTATCCACAATTGGTGAAGTTCTATAGTACCTGTTTCCTTTGTTGTAGCGTCTCTTGAAGACACCTTTTGGTTTTGTCATTTTAATGGGAGCAACAGCACACAATAGTTAAACTATAAACACAGCAAATTACCAGACATGTAAACATTTTCTTTGTTTTCAAAGACATACTACTGTATGCGCCGATTAAACAATCAGTGCAACCAACCCATGGTAAATAATCCCAAAGAGAAATAAGAAAAACCACAGCGTTCTAGAGTATGTAGTTTCTGAGATTTGAACACAAATTTGAGAGGACAACAAAATCAATTTAGAAATCGCGATTTGTCAAGTAAAATTTAAATGTACATTAAAAAACATTAAAAATACAATCAAACGGAATTTTTTTCAAAAATTGTGTACCAACATGTCCAGGAAAGACCAAATATTTAAACAGCAAAAAAACTAAAGTAATTTTTTTGAAAATTTGGGGTCTGATCTCAACCAAGAGGAGTCCGCCTCCATGCAGCGGAGCCAACTACGAGTAGCAGCCATCATCAGCACGCCCCAAACTTCGAACAGAGGTATCTCAGTGGTGGCATCCGTAGAACCAACTTTACTCCTTAGGTGATATCGTGGAACTGCATCTGATAACCCGCTTGTTTACTAATATTATACATTTCACTAGTTCTCTCTTTTCCCCCTTCTCGTAGTAGGGAAGCATACTAGATTCCATACATAGTCGTTCGTACAAGTTTCTAAAGAACATCTCTATCAGGTGAGGATTATTTATACGTTTGGTTTACGTTAATATAGATGATTGTTCCTTGTGCAAACTCATGATCAATTCTGTGTTCCATTTAAAGAAAAGAAATGTGATTATAATTTTTTTAGGACGGCATGTATCTATTAAACAGACTATAAGCTAGTGTTCTTGTCTGTTAATGCTGGTGAGATGCTCCTTTCCTGTCTTGTTGGGATTTCACGTATTTTTGATGATTATTGTTCGCGGTTCTCGATGTGTATGTGTGGTTTAAATGATTCTATTGTGTTTTTTATTCATGACGACAGATGGTTTCGATTTACTACAACATTTTGTTCGTTTTCGCTAGTATGTATCCTAGTCTCTAATTTGCGCGAGATTCTCACGCATAACACCAGTGCCCTCTCTCGTTAGATATGTTCCTTAGCCTAAGCTTCGCCTGGTTGACACTAGGACACAGGCAAATTGGTGTTCATATTTTCTATTGTATGTAGATGTTTTAAATGGTTCTGATTTGTTTTATTTATTAACATAAAGCGTTTGAATCCGCACAACCTTTAAAATTTTGACGCGCATGAGTATGGGTTTTAATGTGCACGAGCGTCTCGCGCATAGCACTAGTGCCCTTTCTCGGTGAAGCTATCCGCCTTAGTGCTACCACGTCCTCTTCACGCTAGTTCACAGGTTAAGTACTGATAATGTGCAGTGTTCACATCCACCATCTCTTCATAATTATGCTGTACAGATGGAGATGACATTTTAATTTTAACTACTGATAACGCCTTTGGCACGATTGTTTTATGCACCTCCACTACAGGATGTGATTTTAGTAAGTGACTAAAGGTTTTTGTGTTTGTAATTCTTTGGTAAGTTTCGTGGTCACTTAAAGCTATAAGTGTTTTTTTTTCCTCTCTTAGTTGTGTTGCTAAGTTTGTTGCTAATGAAGGTGTCTTCCTGTGAAAATGTCATCCACATAATTCCGAAGACTGCAAGAGCTGACAAGTGGGAGAATTATCGTACAATCGGCTTAACAACTGACAAGAATAATATACAGAAGAATGGAAAAGAAAATTTAGGATGCTTTAGATGACGATCACTATGGCTTTAGGTAAGGTGAAAGGAGAGGGAGTTCTGAAATTGCGGTTGACAATGGAAACAAGACTAAAATAATCAAGACACGTTCACAAGATTTGTCAACCAGGAAAAAGCGTTCAACAATATCAAATGGTGCAAGGCGTTCGAAATTCTGAGAAACATTGGGGTAAGCTGTAGAGAAAGGGGAGTAAATATGGATTATGTACAGGAGCCAAGAGGGAACAATAAGAACGGAAGACCACGAAAGAAGTACTCTTACTCATATTAAAAGAGCATAAGACAGGGATGCAGCCTTTGGAACCTTACTTTTCATTTTTTACACCGAAGAAGCGACAATAGAAATAAAAGGTTATGGAGTGGGATTAAAATTCAAGGTGAAGGGATATCAATGATAAGATTCGCTGATGACATTGGTGTCTTCAGTGAAAGTGAGGAAGAATTCATGCTCTGTTGAGTGGAATGATTAATCAGTACAGAATATGGATTGAGAGCAAATCGAAGAAAGGCGAAAGTAGTGAGAAGTAGCAGCAATGAGAACAGCGAGAAACTTTTCATGATAGATGGTAACCAAGTAAATGAAGTTAAGTAAATCTGCATCCTAGGCAACAAAATAACCAAGAGCTAGGAGGAAAATAAAAAGCAGACTAGCACTAGCAAAAAGGGCATTTCTGGCCAAAAGAAGTCTACTGGTATCAACATAAGCCTTAATTTGAGGAAGGAATTTCTGAGAGCATACGTTTGGAGCGCAACATTTGTATGGTCGTGAAACATGGATTATGGGAAAACCAGAACAGAAGAGAATGTTGTTTCACCTAGAAGCGATGGAAGAATCAGTTAACACGATCTTTCATATCAATAAAACAAAACGTACCTGGTAATACAAGTACACTGGTGTTCAAGACCTGTAGATGGAAGCAACATTCGCATGATGTCTCACTGTCAAGTAACATACTTCGATGACACCTGGGCCATATATAGAAAGAACTACTACAGCATAGTACAGAAGGTAACTGAAATAAATACACAATGAGACGAACAGAAATGACACTTTTATTCGAAGGTAATAAGTACACTCAACTCACCGTGATTCAAGATGGTCCATTGGACATTACAAAATGAGATATGGTGCTACAGACGAATGTCAAAAATTGAGTGGACTGATATGTTAAGGAATGATGTGGCTCTGTGTGGAATCAGAGAGGAAAGGATTATATGGAAAACACTCACAACGAGAAGAAACAGGATGATAGGACATCTGTTATGTCTTCAGGGAATGGCGTCAATGGTACTAGAGGAAACGGTACAGGGCGAAAAGTGTAGAAGAAGGCAGAGATTGGAATACATTAAGCAAATAACTGAGGATACAGGTTGTAGGAGCTACTCTAAGATGAAGAGCTTGGCACAGGAGAGGAATTCGTTGAGGATTGCATCCAACCAGTCAGTAGACTGATGACTCCGTCGGAGGCAGTGGTGTCAATGGCGGAGGGGACGAGGGCATTGGCGTGGATAGCGGAAGGGTCTACAGCTACTGCAGCGTCAGACCTAAAGAGGAAAGGTGTAACTTTTGACACTAGCCCGGATCATAAGTCAGTGGATCCATGTGGAACATTAACCGGGAATTATTGTGTAGGTGGATGCATTCCAAGAACTACCCCAGGCTTTGGACAGGTGATCAGCCCCCAAAAATATGCCTATACGTACTACAGGATGGGTCACACTCGACAGTACTGCGAGACGTGGTGCTGGCAGATCCACATTTCGGACGATCATGGTTAGTTCAGTACCGAACATTACTCAGGAATTCTTTTGTGAAGATTTATCCACTATTATCGCAGCGTTTGCACAGGTTGATCTATGTTGAATCATATATTAGATGTGGTACATGCTGCACCCAGCCTGGACAACATTCCATGATGTGCAGAAAACTGGTACAGCGTGAACAATTTTCCCGTATATTGCGCTCGCGGATCCACCTTTCGGATGCAGCTCCTCACCACCGCCCCTGCCACTGCCATTGCCTCCTACAGTCGCTCCAGTGTTGGTAGACAGAATGTCAAAGCAATCCAACCTACATAAGAGGAAACTACGAACGGCATGGGCATTGCCATCTAAATGTCTGTTACAGATAGGTACCTTGAACCTCACAAGCTGTAGTGTATCTTCTACTTCACGTGTCACTTCATCATTAATTTGCAGTGCCCTAGGTGGTTCTGATTACGTGTGATTGACATCAGATGGCTAGTTGCTGTGCCCATTTTCCACCTATGTTGCTGTACCATTGGTTATAATGCGATGTACCAGTTGCCACGATGAGGTGCTGCCTTATTTTCTACCATTACCTGGACATAGATTTGATAGGGTATGCTGGTTACCTGTTGAATAATGCCTGAAGCCTGACGTCTGATGTGCAATATCTGATGCATAGCCCATGATGGCTAATGCGTGAGGCTTGATGCCTGACACATAACAGCCAACACTAAATGCTTGACAGCCCTGAGAATAACTGATATACGCAAACACGTAATAGTGCAGCTGAGCTAGGTGTTTACAATTAGACTGCAAGTACAAGCAAATTTAGGAGGAAGATCACGGAATCAATTTGATCTTTAGACTCTAAAAGGACGCTTCTGTGGTAGTGAAATGTATTGAAATACTTCCTCTAATGTGCTAATTATCCTTCAGCTATTTATATCAGCCTTACGTAGACGACTAATACCTTTCAGATTTGAACATGACACAAGATTTTCCTGGGTTTTTGTTAATGTGGACAACGAAAAGACAGTTCGAATAGACTGCATATGGTACAGCTGTTGCTGCTGAGTGGGGGACCCACCTGTTCTCTAGTTGCACCAGCAAGTCCCATTAGGCACAGTGCTAAGTCTTTGGGTCTCTGGTATTCAACCTTGGCGGGTACCAAGGAGAGCCTTGCTGACCTAACCTGTCTCTCTAATAGCGCCAGCAGTTCGCAGTAGTCATGGTATTGCTGAGCTAAGTCTTAACATAATGCAGTGGTATGCATCGTGATTCCACTTCATGACAGTTGCAGAAGAATGGATACCTGAGTTACAATTGTAAGAGTGATTGATGGGGCAGGGGAAGGACTACATCCATGCATATAAACCCACCAGCTCTCCTAATTCTTAATAAGATGTTGGTTTTCAAGAGTACGTTTTACTTAAGCAACTGGAGTTCGCTGCGTGTCAATGTCGGGATCTCTTGTGACACTGTGTTATAGCAGGTGGTGTTTGAAGTGGAGACCGTGGTATATCATAGGACGGTGCAACTCACGCAACCACAATAGTATCACCTCTGCGATGATCTGTTGTACATTAAAAGCCAGTAACCAACGTTTTCAGGCCAGACAGTGTCAATGTCGGTCTTAATATCTTCCCCTGCAGTGCGCCCATAGCACCTGAGTAATATGTATCTTCAGTGGCACTGCGGTTAAACTACAGGACAACATATTGTGTTTTGCAAACATCTGAGTGCTATGTCAGGTAATACATTTTGCTGCCAATCAGATAAATCCATTAAGTGATAGTGTGCAGAATGTGTTCGATGCTGTTCTGCATGGCACTATTCAACATTGCCTGTGTGTTGGCTATGAGTTGAGCGATTTCATAGCAGTCCACCAGCTGGATTACATACATAGTGAATTTAGTGTGCATGAAGCAAAATTATTTGGCTAATATTGCCACAAGGAATGTGGTTTTAATGCAGGGGAACCAATGAGCATGTATTCAAAAACCTCTACATACATGGAGATAAATCTAATGAATGACTATTGTTTTTTAAAGAGTTATAAGAGTTATAATGCATGAATAAAATGTAAAAAAAAGTGTAAAATTTGTTTCCAGGTTCAGGTGGTTGTAACATTCCGTAACAGAACTTGTGAGTGGAAGGGCTTAGAGGGAGTTGGTGTGATTTTCCTCTGATCAACTTTCATTTATTACAATTTAAAAAAAAGCCAACATTTTAGAATCCAAATATCAAAACTAAGAGAAATAGTTAATATAATGCTTGACACAATAAGTGTTTATGACACTAATAATGACACACAATTTCAAACAGTAGAAGAAATGTTATTTTTTAAGCTTTTCTTTACAGAAAATCACTAATGCAATTTTTTATATCGTAATAATCAGTTACTTATGATTTACAATTAACAAAATACTCGTATATAGAAAGGTAAGACTAAAATGCGAGAACAAAATCCATGAATGTAAGACGTAAAATAACACTTTAAAACATAACACAAGTAAAACTAAAATAAATAATTAGAATAGTTATAACATTTAGATATTTTAATTAGACGTGCTCAGAATACTCAGATAGTACATATTGTGCAGCTTACTTTCCAAAAATGGTGTATCGGAAACAGAAATTTGACGGATTCCCGTTAGTTCTCAGGGATGACCTCGCCCTTTTCATTATTCGGGGTCACCTGCCGCTTTTTCCACCATAGAGATATATTGTCTAAATCGTCTTGCGGCTGTTTTGGATATGTGCACTTGAAATCTTCTTTAATTTTTATTGTAATAAATGTTCTCGTTTCTTAATATTAGTTAGTGGTGATGGTTTATTATGCAAAAATTCAGATTATTACAAAAGTTGATTATACAGTTTTCAAGGAAATTACTTATATGTCAACTTCAATATAAATTTTTTTTTATGTATCATCGATTCTAAGGTATTCCCTCTAAACCTAAAATTCCAAAGTACCTCTCGGGGTGTATTTTACCCCTAAATAGAAAAACTGAGGACAAAATGTATAGCGCTATTTTTCCCCCTCTGCACACACGTCAGCTTTCATCAATATCATCAATTGACACTTGGGAATATTACCTTGTAAGCGCGAAATACGCGCTAGACCGAGACCGCGTACACATCACTCTTAAATCGAGTAGGTGGGGCACGTTGTGCCCTCTAGTAATGTTACAAAATGTATAGATACAAGAAAGCTAAGACTACTAGGTTCGCGATCGGATAAACATATTCTTTGCTTTTCCCTATTTAGAGCACATCTGTAGTTTCCTTCTTCTTAACTTACCAAACCTACTTCATCCCGTCACTATAGTGTGTTATCGTTATAGTGTCCACACATTTTTTAGTTTCAAGTTTACTTTTGTCAGTTGTTGGAATGTTATATTTTGAGTGGCGTCCCTGTCTTCGCCAGCTGGTCAGCAACAACTCATATGAAATTCTTCTATGTGTCTGCTACTAATCTTATCTTGGCTTTCCGGGCAAAGTTTGTGACGTGGAGAACCATTGGTTACTTGTGAGTTGTCCGTTCGCGCTGTATGTCCACGAAATTTCCATCGTATTTTGTATAGAATGAATGTTAATCATTCCAGCAGGGAACATAATATCGCTGAACATTTGCATGTTGGTACCGCCATGGATTTTGGGTTCAAATATCTTCCGCAATATCTGTCGTTCCACTTTGTTGATGACTTTGACATTCATGGTTAATGATGCATTCGCATAGGAATAGCATAGAGTGCGTGGGGGAGGACGACTGTCTTGTAGTGACGTAGTTTGACGTCAAAATTTGTTTTTTTTATATTCCAGATGCTTGTGAAGGCTTCATTCAATTTTTAAGCACAAGTATTTTTGCTCATTTTTCCATTAGCAATTTTCTAGATAATTTCAGCCAGGTACTTAAAGTGCTGAAACTGAGTGAGGGATTTTAGGTTTCCATGTGCCTTGTCGGAAGAGATATTGAGGCCAGTATTGTCATTGATCTCTTGTAGTCTCTCTGGGCCGTGTCCGACTTTAGTGGCAGCTCTGTCAGTTATTGTAAGGTCATTGACAGAAGTACGGAATTTGAAACTGGTTCATCTACTCCTCGCTCCAATATCTATTCCTGTGTATTTCTTTCTGCCATATATTGATGATCTTATATTTTGAGAGACTGCGCTGAAAATATCTAACGTTTATATATTTTAGTACAATACTCAATACTAGTGTACTTCTAATTTACTAGGAAATATAATTTTACAGCATTTATTCTACAGATAGGTCCATATGTTACTTCGATATTAGCATATGGATGAGTCCTAGAGTTCAGAAGTTTCTGTGCCTGCAGTAGATTGTAGACATATTTTTCATACTGTCTGGTTGATGTTGATTTGAAATACCATTTTCTGTTTCCAAGACTGAATGAACGTTATTGTCATCCGCATGATTTTATCTACTTTTCTTGTTAATTATCAGATGGTTGTCGTAGGAAAAGAAATAATTAAAAAAACTGATAATTACGTAAGTGAATAAACACTGAATGACACCTGTCAGATTATCCCTGTCACTTGTAGCTTGTATTACCAACACGGAACAAGATATGCCAGTGATGTAGTGCACATTTCCAAATAACCTACAGCCTCCGTTACGTCGTATGTTTTTCAACGTGCGTCACAAATAATGCAAACTACACGCAGTGCAGATAATTAAAACACAGGGTAAATTGGTAAAACTCCTGCCGTAAATAAAAAAGGAGCTGGTCATACTGACTCATGTGTAATGATCAATATAAAGCATTCAGTTGCAAAAACAGTTTATCAATTTCTCGTGTACCATCCATAATGTAAATACAGCGGATGATCCACGGAATTAAATACTAGAACGGGTGTATATACGTTTTCCTGCAACTCACAACCTGTACTGAGAAGTCGTTTATTGTAAAATGGTAAAAAGCAAGTAAACTGTTTATTGTTTCTAATCATCATAACTATTAATACATTTCTTTCACTGTGAGAGAAGACGTTCAGTGCCTTCATGGTAAAATGCTTGCGGCTGGCTTCAGTACGACAATTGTTCCCAGGCTTGCACTTCTTCATCCAGGGAAAATCGACGGCCTCGAAGGTCTCTCTTCAGGATTGCTAATCTATAGAAAACGCATAGGGAGGGGTAAGAACGGTATGGCAGATATGTAAGGGCTTCGCAGCGAAACTTCTGCAGCGAATTAGAAACATCCTCCCAACAAAACTCCTCCCTCGTGTACCAAATTTATTTCGACTACTCTGTAGAAGTTTCACTGGGGAACCCTTACACATCCTCAATACAGTTTTGATCTCATCTGTCCCCATGCGATTTGGATGTTTTTGGAGTCCTGAAGAAACACGTTTGTCACTGTCGGTTTCCTATTGACGAACAGGTGCTCTTCGGGGTACAGACATGGTTCCGTAGGCTACCGAAAAAGTTTTCCATCGAGGTGTTGAGCGTGTTTTCTTACAGGGGGATAAATCTATTAATAGTTATTGTGATTTCTTTGGAAATAATAAACAGTTTGTTTAGTTCTTTCTATGTGTCACGTTTTCATTTGACTGCCTGTTATAGTTACTATTTTACAATAAACGACTACTCAGCACTGGTCGTGGCTTGCAGAGAAATTACTATGCACCCATTCTAGCCTGTGCCTCTGCGGATCATCACTTGACTGCGATTTAGGGATTTGTCTTCTTTAATATTTCGAATAAGCATGTTCCTCGTGTCATATAAATAAACTGACGGAGATCTACAGCTCTAACATAACAAACTCATCGGTCAACAGGGTCAACATGCCATAATATCGACAGTCGCACTACATTTTTATCTTAACCTAAAATCTGACACAGCAGATCTCAGATAGCATTAAGTGGTTTTGAGGAAGTGCGAAGACATTCTTGCTTTCATATCTTACTGACCCCACTCTTCAATTCACCTATCTGTATCTTTTATTCAGTCTACATGAGTATGCCATTGGAAATGAGTCATATTCGAAACCAATCATGGTTCGAACTGAAATAAAATTTTTATTCTAACGGTGACGGTATTGTATTTTGCGTGAGATTCTTCCAACATAGCTATACCTAATTACATCATGGAATGAGCTGTCCAAGACCTATGCAAATGTAGTCGTTCAGTACTGTACACGAAAACAGGAACACTTTAAATACTGAAGGGACAAATTTCATTTCAACTTAAATGAAGGTAGATACGTTTAACTGAATTTCCTCCTATTAATCAGAGTGCCTACTTGAAATTACTCTTCCCCATTCTGAAATATACATATAACTATCCTATGGAGATATACACCAGATTTTACAACCATAATGTTAAAGTGAAGGTACTGGCAACAGACGCGTTTCATCTAAAACATGAAGAAAACGAAGAGATCATACGTAACTAGCCATAGATTCCGATAAAACTAAATACTGACAAAAGAATAAACAATAGTACAGATAACTGCCGTAAAAATTCTTCTTTTCCTGGTGTGTGTGGTAGAGGAAATCAGGGCGCAGTAGATTTACCAGCATCGTTAATTATTTAAACCGGTGCAGCACCTCTGTGTATTGCCGTCACTTGCCGGGATCGGGTAAAAGCGGCAGTCTGACATAGACTGGACACGTGTAGTCCCTTGCGAGTTTGGATGACAGGCAGCATGCTAACAGCCGAATTCGTTCAGCTGTCAGAGAAGCTGGCATTCGGCAATCGCTGGTGACATGGAAACCAAGCTGTACGACCAGTACAGGTCCAAAGATACCAGCATGTAGTCTTCACTGAATATACGATTTTCAACTAACTCTACGACTATGAGGAGGCATCTTTTACTACAGAAGGAAACATAAATCACTACAACAAATAAATGTAGTATGTTAGCTAAACATCTTGTCAAAGTTTCTAATAAGTACGTTAGTTGCCTGTTGTTTTTAACCCGCGATGCAAACAGGAGGTGTTCTAAGTTTAAATTGTGCATTTGTGTATCTGTCTGTGACATGGTAGTTTCCGGAAGAAAGGTCAGATTTTAATGCAGTGGTTTTCTTTATTATTTGAACGCTGGATTAATCGGGATGGTTGTTGGCTATGTTCCATGAAAGTGTGTTTAGCCGTTTAAATTTCATCAGCTAAATTAAGTAAAAGCATTTTCAGCCAACGAGTGCTCTTGACATATGCTATATAACGCATAAGCGTTATAACAAGTTAAGGTAGGGTTAGTACCAGATTGAAGAACTCAAAAAGCTCATATCTTCATCTTTTGCAGTTGACCAACAATGATGATTTTTGTCTTTTGACGTCTCCCGTTTAAACACCTACAATACAGAAAAACGAAGATTGCTATTCAGTTGTGTAAGATGAACATATGCTCTCGCCGACTATTTGTAGTTCTTTTTGTGGTCTACAATTTAATATTAAATCAAATGATTTTGCCCAAATAGTTATGGCACTTTATCACAACAGAGAACGCTAGTGGCTAATGATTTAGGTTTATCACCTCTGCTTATTGCTTATGTTACCTAAATTATCTAAATATGTTCGAAAACATAGTGGATGAATGTATGCGGGAATTAAAAAAAAAGAAACACGTAAATCTAATTAGCGAAAATGATCTCGCGTCGCCATTTCGTGTTTAGTTCCGGAAAGTATTGGTGTGACTATGGGGACAGAGTGTCGATCGTACCTTGTCTGCAAGTAAAATATAAAGTTTAAAAAGCATGAAACTCAAAATTAAAATTTAAAAAAAGGCACAAGAAACCTCAAAAAGTATATATATGTATATTGCTGCTTTAAGTTTAATATCCAAGCCTCATCGCGTCAGGGGACCGCTAAGCAGTGTATCTAAAAAGGATGAAATTTAAATCCAAGAATGCTAATTACGCAACGTAGTTAAATATCAAAAGAACGGTATCAGATCGTTGAGTCTAACTCTTTATTAATTCACTCCTAAAAGTTTGCAATACAGACACAACCGTCAATGACGCCTACCCTCAGGCGACTGCCCGTTCGGGTCGCCGCACCTGGTCACGGCCCGCTAGCCGCACGGCTTCCGTTTAATGAAGCGTTGGTTAGTACGCTAACACCAGAGCACTGCGAAGACATAGGCCTACTAAGATAGATTAATACGTGAAACTAAGTTCGTAGGTAGTTATGTAAAAATATGATATAAAATAAATAGGTAGCTCGATTCTTTAACAGTGTTAGGCTAATTGAAGACGGATTGGGTGTCATATATTTGCAATAAGTAATCATAACTTCACAAGGTATCTTGAAATGTAGATGCGGGATGCGCCAGACTGGATCAGATGATCCCAAACAGAAGAGTCTTATACGCAGCAACATTGAAAGTGCACTGATCTAGAAAGGATAGCTGCTGTTAACTTCTTTCTTTTTTCTTTACGTAGATGTCCAGAGACGCAGCGACGTTGGATCAAAACATTACTACTTACGTTAAACTTAAAGGGGCAATAAATATTATTTCTTTTTAATTTTTAGAAGTTCTTTTGCGTTGATGATTTTTTTAAATTAACGTCAGAGGTCATCAGTCCCCTAGAACTTAGAACTACTTAAAACTAACTAACATAAGGACTGTCATGCCCGAGGCAGGATTCGAACCTGCGACCGTAGCGATCGCGCTGTTCCAGACTGAAGTGCCTAGAAGCGCTCGTCCACAACGGCCGGCTCTTAATCTAACTTTTATTATACATAAACATACATACTGATCCTCTGCAAATCGCTGTGAAGTGCGTGACATAGGGTACATCCCACTGAATCGCTTGTTAGGGAGTATTCCCAGTGAGTTCCCGAACGGAGCGCCTGAAGAATGACTGCTTAAATTCCTCTGTGCACGCCGCAGTTAGTCTCATCTCTGCTTCGGGATCGCTACAGGAGCGTTACTAAGGGGCTCAATAATAATCTCAGATTCCTTGCTTAAGACTGATCCCTGAAACTCTGTTATCAGAATTCGACGGATTTTTCACGTCTATATTCAAGCCTCTGCCAGTTGCGGTTTTTCTAACTTTCGATGACACTCTTTCGTGCATCAAACAAGCCTGTGACCATTGGTGCTCGCCTTACCTGCATATGTTCCACATCCCCTGATTAATATGGCCCAATACAAGCGATCAATTTTTTAGGGTAAGTTGCTTGATTGTGTCGTTCGTTCCTGTATTTTCAGTTATCGTCGAGTGATAATAGGTATATACCATGCTAGGTATGGAGGTCATCGATGACAAGGAAATCGAATTAAACAGACCACGAAAAGTCGCGTCGCCCATCCAGTCGCATCCACTCTAACTCAATACCTTTTTTTTTCTTTGATCACCTGGCTCATATGGGTTCCCCATGAATGCCACTCCAGTACCAACCTCTTCATCTCATCGTAACACTTATACTTTACGTCCTCAGTTATTTATTGGATGTACTCCAATATCTGTCTTCCCCTACAGTTTCTAGCATCTACTGGTCCCTCAACTACCACGGAAGTTAACCCCTGTTGTTTTAACACATGTCCCACGAGCCTGGGCCTTCTTCTTGTCAACGTTTCTCTCGATGATCCTGCGGAAACCCTCATTTCTTATTTTGTCGATCCACCTATTTTTCAACGTCTTTCAAAAATGGCTCTGGGCACTATGCGACTTAACGTCTGAGGTCATCAGTCGCCTAGAACTTAGAACTAATTAAACCTTACTAATCTAAGGACATCACACACATCCATGACCGAGGCAGAATTCGAACCTGCGACCGTAGCGGTCGCTCGGCTCCAGAACCGCACGGCCACTCCGGCCAGCCAACGTCTTCCTATAAAAACGTAAATCAAACGCTTTAGTTCTCTACTTGTGTGGTTTTCCCAAAGTCCATTATTGCTTTTCATACAATGATGTGCTGCAAACGTAAATTTTGAGACATTCCTTCCTCAAATTGAAACCAACGTTTGATGTTAGTGGAATTTATTTGTGCTAATCTACCTTTTTTTATTCTCATTGTTTAGTCCATAATGCGTTAGTTTGGTTCCAGGGTAGACAAGTTCTTGAAAAAAAAGTATACTTCGTCGTCGCAAAATTTGACGCTCTGTTTGTTGCTAACGTCATTTCGGTTACTGCTCATTAATTTGGCTTAATTCTGTTTACTCTTAGTCCATATTCTGTACCGATTCTATAATCAATTCCATTTATCAGATATGCAGTTATTCTTCTGATTCAGTGAGGATAGCAATGTCATCAGCGAATCTTATCACTGGCATATTCTCACTCTGAATTCTAATCCCACGTATGAAATTTTCTATAGTTTCAATTGTTGTTTCTTCGATGCACTGATTGAAAAGTAATGACAAAAGACTATATACCTGTCTGATACCCTTCGTAATCCGAGTACTTAGTTCTTGGTCTTCCTTACCTATTTTTCCATCTTGTTTCTTGCACGTATCGTATATCACACTTCTTTCCCTGTTGCTTACACTTGTATTCTTGAGAATTTCAAAAATATTGCACGGTTGTACATTATCGAGTGCTTTCTCCAGGCCGATAGAACCCGTGGTGCTGCCTTGAACAGAGCATCGGACCATAGGAATGACTTATATGATCATACAACTTTTACACAAACATTTTATTCATGCATTCATGTCTAACACGTACGGTCAGGAGTTTTTCTTATTCGTGTAATGTTAAGTGAGCATCCCAGACAAACGACTAGTCACAGCCAGGAGACATATCTCTGACACATTATAGCACCTCGTCCTGCCTTCACAATGGCTTCGCCGGCCCGGTGGCCGAGCGGTTCCAGGCGCTTCAGTCTGGAACCGCGCGATCGCTACGGTCGCAGGTTCGAATCCTCCCTGGGGCATGGATGTGTGTGATGCCCTTAGGTTAGTTAGGCTTAAGTAGCGCTAAGTACTAGGGCACTGATGACCTCAGATGTTTAGTCCCTTAGTGCTCAGAACCATATGAACATGGCCTCAATTCAGAAGAGCCCAAGTTTTTCTTCAGGTATTTCATATGCGGATAAAGTCACTCTTTAATGATTAGATCTACAAAGCTACCAAATTACTGGGATGTAGACTGCCATGTATCATTTGATGTTCCACTGTCCCTGACATATTGCCAAATACATTGAGGTTGACGAGCATCATTTTGAGCATTTATTGGACTAACGTGGTATTTACAGGTAATCACGCTGTAACAGCATGCGTTATCAGGATTGATAAGTTCACAAAGGTACATGTGGCACATTGGAACAACCGAAATAATATACAAACGTACCTACTTCTGTATTTTAATTTAAAAAACCTACCTGTTACCAACTGTTCGTCTAAGATTGTGAGCCATATGTTTGTGACTATTACAGCGCCATCTATCACAAAGCGAAAAAAGTGGTCCAACTAAAACATTCATATTTCTTTACGTACTACACGAATATGTAATAAAAATGAGGGTTCCTGTTTTAAAAAACCGCAGTTGATATCCGTTCCGTTTGACCTATGGCAGCGTCATCTAGCGCGCCAAACATAGCGCCATCTGGTTTCCCCATTCAAGCTAGAGAGTTTCGTTCTTTGTAGTTTTTTCGTTTGACGCTTATTTCGTGAGATATTTGGCCCGGTCACGAACAATGGATCACCCGGTAGGACGGCCGGTAGCAACTATAGGGCCAGTCTCAGGCGCACTATTCGACAGTCTTCAGTCTTAGTCGGCCTTCGACAGTTTGCTTGTGTATCTGAAGCGGGAGTCTCACTCAGCATCTCACTCAGCACTAAACTCTTATTTGCTTTCTGTAATAGCTGGACTTTATTGCTGTTTGTTCTTTTGTGAATTTTCTTCCCAAATCTTGGAGAAATCTATATGGTAAGTAAAAGTTCTGTTTATAGCATTTATGTGTTCGCTGAACACTACTGCTAAAGTTTTCCTACGACATCTGCAGTACCACTCTGTAACCCACGTCTCCTTAACATTGTGTACGAACTATTACACAACACACTCAATGCCTTGCATCTTGTTAAAAGGTAAAACTGCTATTCATCGGACTACACCAAACGCTCCCAAACAGATACGGTCCAGTTTCTACTGCGTTTGCTCGTTGGATACCTACAGTCTAATTTACCTCTTCCGAGGTAGCAACGGTGCTGTTTATGCTGTGTTGCTCTCTGAAGACGTAGAGTCTTGGGTGCCTCTTCCGATGTAGTTAAAATGTCCGCTACATTCAAATCCATTCGCAATGTTCGCATTCCTTCAAACAGACCAGCATTCACTGACTGCGCCAATTCCTGACGGGACTGAAATCGGCTGTCAGTGACAAGGCGCGCCACTCGTCTCCCGACTCTGTCGGCTAGGGTCATCTTATGGTCGCTGTTCTTTCTCGTTACTACCTGCCTGCAAAGTGACATGCCATTACTTGTTGACACTTCGTACCGTTCGCGTTGATACAGCAAGAAACCGAGTGTTTTCATTCACGGTGTACTCATGGGAAGCTCTCCTACGTACGATTCACTTGCGTCGACCCTCTTACTCCGCTGATTTCACACAACCGACCGTCATATACACGCAACTTTATCTGATATGACTTACGTCACACCTAGATGCTGTCTGTAGCGACGCCTGCGTTCTTTTAGGAAAGTGACTAATAATTTTTCTAGTGAGATTATAGTGTAGAAGTAAAAGTTTGTCGCGAATCAAAGCTGGACCAATTTTATGTTATTTTGGTTAGAAGTATTTTTATCGATTTTACATCGAGGCAAGAGAATTTTTCTGCATGCTGTGACTTTTTTTGAGACAAAAGTTCTTCCAAAATCAAGACATTTAATGTGGATTTGTTTTCCACAAAGCAATATAGAAAGGAGTGCATTAAAAAATTTTCACTGATCATCTTCCAGTGTGGTACAAGGATCGCCTGTGCATTTTGCTCTGGATTACGGTCCAAGTGTTGTGCTCATTGTGATCCTGGAACGGCCAGAATTCATACAACAGCAATGTGCTTAGATTTGGCACTCGTATGAAACAGTAAGTGTCAGACCGTAAGTGATAGTAACATTTATGTAGCACGTAGCACTGTTACTCGAATTGCCGAGCTGACAGCCTTGCGGCGGATTGTCATTTTAAACCAGACCATCTGTAATGTTGTTTGTTGTTTCGTATTTATCATTTATGAAAGGTTCTGGGAATATACGTCCGTGACTCGAAAAGTGAAGCCCCGTCGGCAGCGGAATGGAAACCACAGAGAAAATCTGATGAAGCTCTGCAGAGATGTGTTGTACAGTGTCTCTAGTATGCGCGTCAGTCGCTTCAAGTTGCTATTTTCTGTCTTGAGCGCACAGTGTGCACGTAAAGATGCCCGGAACAATAGCGTCTTCCACCAAGCATGGATGCCCGTTGTGACATTTTGACTGATTTAATGCAGCCAATATAAAGTAACCGCCATGCATTTCCTTCTTTATGACAATTCTCGGCCGCACACTGCAGGGGTAATGAGGACGCTCCTGCAGCATTTTCTTTGAAAAGTGTTTGATCACCCGCCGTACAGCCCGGACTTGGCACCCTCTAATTCTCATCTCTTAAGAAAACATTTTGGCTCCAACAACGATGCGACTTACTTCTTTGACAAGGGTATTGAAAAGTTGGTTCAGTGCTATCACAGATGTCTAAGTTGGAGTGCTGACTATGTAGAGAAGTAGCTGGACAGTGTAGGTAACTGTTACAAATGAAAAATTTTTGATTATCACTATGGTTTCTATTTGCGACCGATCGGACCTTACTTCCTGAATAACCTCGCGTTTGTATAACATTGACTTATTGATGTTTGTATTAATATCAGCGTTTTGGAAAATCAAATAGCTGCATTCTCCGTCCAGGAAGTTCTGTTTTGGCTGTACGTTGACGTTCGTCATAAACGTGCTTTAAGTTTGTTGTATTTCATTAAAGACGCTGCTATCAGAATTGGACTTGAGTGCGGTTACGTGACATTGTTGGGCCAGTTAAGTCAAAAGATATACGTCACCGTGATTCCAACTAGGTTAGGGTAAACAGTTCGCCTACACCGACCGGAAATGGAATACAAGCAGTACGTCGTTCTCAAGGTTCGTTTATTCAGCAGACTAATGGATTCCAGGCCAGTTTTAAGTCGGCTGCACATTAGGCATCCATAATCGCTCTCCGGACACGATGGTCAGGATCCGACTAAATAGCTGAAAGAATTCGATTGAGTCCCCAGACACAACGGGTGGGATAACATGGTACGTCTGTCAAATGTATACTTTTAGCTGGATGACAAAACGCAGTAACGGTTCGAACATAACGAAGGTAAGCTCATTGGCTGGGATAAATTACAGGCCGAACTGAAGAAATCGCTTGGGGATAATCAGCATAACGTCCGCTTGGTGTAACAACAATTGAGGAACCGCGTCCAGCGAAAAGGGGAAATGACAGAGTACTACACATAGAATGTTTCGGCCGTATACCACGCTGTGGATCCAAATGTGAAAGAAGATGCAAAAATCTTACACTTGATGAAATTAATTGCTGAAGACGTCTATCAAGATCTCATGGTAAAGGAGGTGACATAACCGAAAAATTCATGTGGTGCCAGAGAACTGAGGAAATGCAACAGAAAAGAACCGGATGAAACAAGTATGAACGACTCCCGAAAGTGAGCCTAATTTCAGATGGGGATGACCGCCAGGATCTCGCCTGTCTCATATGCCTGGTAGTGTGAGGAGAGATGCAGAATTTCATGGCAATCAGAACCGTCGAACAGAGTAATTAAGAGCTGGTAGTTATGAATGTCTATTCTATACGTCAAGAGCTAACAGAGAATGTTGAAGAAGAGGCGTGTCACTCTTTACCACAAACGAACGACATTAGGCGAACGCGCCAAGAAGAATTGCATACTTAGACTTAAACCGCAGACTTCAAATGACAACCCCGGACTCGACCAAAGCAGGTACAGCCAACTCCTCCTCGAAATATAACGGCCTGCATAAAAACTGTCGTTTGGAGCACAGAAAACAACGTATTAATGTGGTTCCACTGTGGACGTCCTGGACGCCTAGTACGCTGTTGCAGCGAAAGAAGGTCGGTTTCTGACAGTTACTACGCCTCCAGACGTCGACCACCACAGTAGTTCCGTTCGCGAAAATCAACTGGGGATGATTATATCCGACTTCTGTCACGAAGCCTATCGCCGTACCATACACGAGGTCGCTCCCCAACACGCTGCAGCCATTCCCCATCACCACACAGAGGTGCCAGTTGATTGGCCAAGTTTTAGGCGACCTCCCGTGGGAGTGAGGCTGCCACACATGAATATCCTCCATGGATGACATTCGCCAAGGTGTCAGGAAATATGATTGACATCATCATCGATGATCGACATGTCGAGAAGCTAGTCGACTCAGAGAGCTCCTTTTATGTAGTGTCAGACAGTTCTCGTCATCAGCTAAGGACGATCATGTTTCATGATGTGAAAGAGATTGTACTGAAAAAAGCACAAATGGGGAATATGTCAAGCCGGCAAGGACATATATTTAAAAGAACAACTGGTAATGACAAATACAGACTTCGAATTAGTCGTTTTAACAGAATTTAGTGATGATGCTATTCTTGGATAAGAATTTTAGCAGGCATCACATGCAGTAATAGCCTGTGGAAGAGAAGAGCTCCTCCAGATTAGTGAAGCTATTCTAACAAGCCTACATAACAGAGATTCATCTTGGTAGATGTTCGCAGTTGTAGATGCTGTTGTCTCACCGTTAACTACAAGACAAGTTCCAGTCGAGATGCTCAATTAATCTTGGAAGCCTTTGTCAATTCAAAATGCTAGTCAAGATCACTAAATTACTCTACCTGCTAGCGACGATCATAAGCATGGAAAGCGGACAAGGAGAACTTTGAATCACTGATAGTTTCGAGCATCCGCCACTCATTCTTAAAGGAATGTTATCTTAATGTTATCGATCAAGGACGTTTATGTTTTGTAAGTCCAGTAATAAGGAGACTGTAATATTCAATGTAAGTCCTGAGCGGCGGACATGCGCTATAACATAGGAGGATTTTGGAGCCCAATCTGTTGGTATTTCCCGTGCTGATAGACCACAAGCATCCTGTATCAGTTTGGTCGTCTCAACCCCGCTGTAGTATGGTGTCAAGAGCTATTTTTTACACCCCGTATAGTGAGAAAAGTCGTGGACCGAGGAAGGGTAAGTGGGTGAATAAGCACATGTTCCCTTGATAACTACCTCGACCCACAAATGACACGTCGATATCTAAAGTAGGTTTCTAGCTACAATACTGTACGGTCTGGGAAATTAAATTATTTAATTTTCATAAGAAAATAGGCAAAGCAAAAAAAAGAAAAATGTAGATTCTTTGTAGAATCTGACACCGATTTCATCGGAACATGGAGCTTTTTCAGCGTTACTAGTTTCATTTGTTTTTCAAACGCCACTGACAGTGATATCCATATCACTCTGTACTAGTGTAGTGAGTTTTAACGCACGTACCCATAACGTATTGCTCATAGCCTGATTTAATCGCCAAGAAATGGTTGTGGCAGAGACACCTGTGTCATGCTATGTCTCACACCAGTAGGTGCTTGAGAAACAAAAGTTTCCAAATTAAGAAGACAAAGGTTTATTACAACACAACTGTGTATCAGCTGAACGAAAAGCTTCATCTTACAGACTTAATATAAAAAGTTAAGATGAAGGGACGTGAAGACTATTTCAACGAAGTGTCCCACCGGGAAGATGTTGAGTGTACTAGGTAACAGCTGATCGAAGATACTTCTCAGAGGGGACGTTCAACAAGTCCATACTTCTGGATCTACTTACATGCACATGATTCGGCAACGGAAAGTAGATCCCCAGCGAGGAGGACCTCTGGTTGCGCTTTCTCCACCGTCTGTCATTTGCAACAAGACACTAGCCGGCGGCCGGAGTCCTGAGAGGTAACGCCTCCGAGGTATGTGCGTCCGCGACGTGCAATCGTTTGCAGGGTTGCCGGACGGTCAGGCGTACTTCTATCAGTAGCAGCTGAAAGGTCGGCTTTGAACTGATATATCTTTTTACCAGTAGTGTTGTGAATCGATCTTTTGCGATGTGATGGTCCATCTACGACCGCTGGCATACTTTCAAATAGCGATTCCACCTTTAGCGTTTATTTTTAATAGCGAGATGATGATTTTGAAGACACACTACTACGGCCACAGAGTGACACTTAGACCAGCCGTCCAGTCGATCGTCTGTGGTCATAACAATTCAAATGATATCTTGCAAAAATGTTTCCGTACCACAGGGAATGTCACACTAATCAGTTCCACAAGAACCTTCGTCAAACGCCGTAATGCATGGACCGTCGAATGCATACAGAGCGTTCGTGCACAAGCGTCGCTGCAGTTGTCCCACCCTCTACTCTTCCTTTTACTATCATTGATCGGATGTACCGTAGCAATTGTCGGTTGTTCCATAGCAATTGGCAGTTGTTCCTTAGCAAGTGACAGTTGTTCCGTAGCAATTGTCAAGCAGTGTACTTGGCCCAAAGGCACTAGCATTCTGTGAGGGGGAGTTCAGCAAAATTACATGTGTCGAAATTCACACTGAGAATTAACAGTGTAAACTGAAACCATTAGAAATGCATGGACTAAGTCATCTGTACGGTCATTCTAAGAAATTAATCAACGAAGACTAACAACATGTCAAAAGTCCAATGTGTATGAATTCCTAAGGGACCAAACTGCTGAGATCATCGGTCCCTAGACTTACACACTGCTTAATCTAACTTAAGCTAAGAACAACGCACGCACCCATGCCCGAGGGAGGACTCGAACCTCCGGCGAGTGGGGCCGTGCAATCCGTTATATGGCGCGTCTAATCACGCGGCCACTCCACGCGGCTAGCAATATGTAAGGGGAATTATACGTACGAGCAATATAGATGCTTTTCGGCTATTACAGAGGACTTCCAAATCAGCTTCAGTGGTTAATGACACAGGTAAATTTGGAAGTGAAGGACGCTAGGTAAGTGGGGATTTTGAGTCGTTGTGGCAGCTGAAATATGGAAGTAGTGTCAGGATTTGATGATCCATAAATTGGAAACACGTAGCAACAGCTTATATTTAACAAGGTTAGAGTAGGTATTAAGCAGTTAATTTACGAAGGAATCTCTCTGTAATTTTCCTTGAATGATGTAGAGGAACCACGGAAGAACTATTGATCTGACGGGTATCTGAGCACAGCTCATCCCAAAAGGCGAAGACAGTTGAAAACTATCAGAAAAGTCTTTCGAACTATATATCTACACACGATTCGCAGGTTATTCTTGTGGCTCAAAGTCTATATTGTCCACGCTCTCGTGTGTTTTAGGAGACGTATCTTTGGCTCTAGAGAGAAACATATCTTCAAGTTATGATTTGAGTGCTGAATCTTGTCAGACAGTGAGGTTCCTTGGCGTGGAATTTCGACTTCGAATTGGGCCATGTGGAGACGAGACGCCCTTCCCGTGGTCACTGCCTGGAATGTTAACATAGTTCTGCACGGTGAAAGCTCAAACATTTTGTCTTGTTTATTACTGAGATGGTGTTTCCGTACCGCAGCGTCCACGATTTATGATGAGAGAGCGTTTCTTACTGTCGTTTTATCAGTGTAATTCATTACAACGCGATTTTCAATTTTGCAAACGTACATTCATGTTAGTAAGGTCAGCCTTTGTTCAGTTTTGCCTCACTTAGCGCTGATTAATATCTACTTTTCTTGAACCACCTGCGTATAGCAGTGCTTTTCATTTTAATATCATACCTACTAAAAGCATATGAAGTAGATTTTCTTTTGAGAATGTGTAGTTTTGTACATTGAGGTAACAATTCGTGATATACCTCCCAATATCTTGTAAGATCACCTTTAGCCCGGCATGGACTTCATAGGTCGCTGGAGTATACTGCAGTAACAGTGACCAGTGCTGCCTCTGTAGCAGTTCATGAAAACGTACTGTCGGTGCAGAATTTTGTGCACGAACTGACCAATCGATTACATCCTATATCGGGAGATCTGGGTGGCCGAAGGATTTCTTAGAACTGTCCAGAATGTTCTTCAAACCAATCGCGAGCAACTGTGGATCGGTGACATGGGGCATTGTCGTCCATAAAATTTGCATTGTTGATTGGGAATATGAATCCATGAATGGCTGCAAATAGTCTACTAGTGGGCTAAAATAGCCATATCCAGTCATTAACCCTCCTGTTGGAGCAGAAGACTGAGTTCATTCCATGTAAACACAGCCCACACCATTATGGAACCATCACCAGCTTGCACAGGGCTTTGTTCACAACTTGGGTCTACTGCTTCGTGCGGTCTACGCCACGCTCGAACGCTACTGTCAACTCCTACCAAATGACATCGGCAGCCATTTCACCAGACCATCTAGGGTCCAATCGATATGTTTACGAGACCACGAGAGGCGCTGTGGGCGATGTCCTGCTATTGGCAAGGGTACGCGCGTCGCTCGACTGCTGCCGTTAACGTCAAATTTAGGCACGTTGATCTAACAGATACCTTCGTCGTAAGTCCTACATTGATTTCTGCGATTATTTCACGCAGTACTGCTTGCCTGTTGGCACCGACAACTCTACGCAAATGCCTTTGCTCTCGGTCATATCGTGAAGACCGTCGGCCACTGCTTTATCCGTGGTGAGAGATAATGTCTGAAATTTGTTACTCTCGGTGCGCTCTTGACGCTTTGGATCTCGTAATATTGAATTCTCTGATCATTCCGAGATGGAATGTCCCATGCTTCTTGGTCCAACTACCGTACCGCGTTCAAGGTCTGCCAGTTCTTACCGTTCGGTCATAAACACGTCAGACCCATTTTCACATGAATCATCTGAGTAGAAATGACAGCTCTACCAATGCACTGCCCTTTAATACCTTGTGTACGCGATACTCCTGCCATCTGTACACTTGCATATCGCTGTCCCATGACTTTTGTCACCTCATTGTATACCACATGGTGCATTGGAGGACAATTGTATGTATTTGTATGGACTGATCTCAAATTGCACTATTTTTCTCTTCAAATCGCTTCTGAATCTGCTCCTTCCCCTTATTTCTCCCCTATTTTTACATCTCTGTGATCGGGGTCACAACCTCGGCAACCAGTATTGAAATCACGCGGTTGTCTTATGGGTGGTCGAGGAGAACATTTCAGACACACCACCGTTCAGAATCGAAAAGAAAAACCCTCACGGTGTGGCCCACATGACGTCAGTGAAATCACTCCTTACCGTGGGACGTTGATTCCCACACATTCCGTGGTCAAAAACGACTGTCCACAGTGCGATGGTCAACGTTCTTGACAACTTCTGACACAGCTGACAGCCTCGGATGTTTCAACTCTTTTCTAACGACATTGTGGAGCTGCTTCCCGACTGACCATGATCGCATCGCTTTCGAGTGCAACACGATCGAAGTTTTTTTCTCTCGTTTACAGGCTGGAACCACTAGGAACCGTTCAAACCATTCGCCGAGATTTGAACGCGATCCGAATCAGCAAAGGGCATTTACGCTTGTTCAGACCTCCTATTTTGTGCCCTCCTTACGCGTGATCACAGGGGAGTGCAACGCCAAAAGGCTGAATGGGTGTCGCAATTCCTGACAGATGCGTTCGTTAACGTGTTTTGAACAAAGGTGCATGGGTGGCACCGAGGGTGTCGCTGAATGGATGGGCGGTGGGCATTAGACAAAATCTTTATCGTTTTATTCACACACGTGTACATGTCAGCAGTGTCAAGGTTTGTCAAGAACGTCTTCCTGCTCCTCACGCACTGCAAACTGTCGTTTTCAACCGCGAAATGTGTGGGAATCGACGGCCAAAGGGAAGGGGTGGTTTCATTGACGCCCTGTACGCCAACCCGTGAGATATTTTACTGTCGCTTCTTATCAGCGGTGTCTCTGGAAGAAAACCGCGTAATTTCAACGCTGTCTGTCGTGGCTGTGACATTCAACACTGAGACGTCAGAACAAGAGGTGAAATATGGGAAAGAGGGGATGTGATGACCTTCCCATCGTGTGATACGTCTACGATGGTGTTGGGCATAATTTTGCGAATCTGATGTCGTTAACGCCACTTACACTAGGTATGAAATTTTGAGCTGTAGCCTTTTCTCACACGTGTTGACACGTTGCTGATGTAAGCGTCATAAAGCCCGAGGGTAACGTCGCTGGCCCCAAGCTTCTGCCCCGCTACAGAAGAAGGTTTGAGGCAAATTTGAGACAAATATCACACTCATGTGTCGCAATGGGACACAATTACGAGCTTTCGAAAGAGTGCTCATTTTCGAAGCAGTGATCCTTTAATTCTGTTGCGAAGTGCAGGTATGTAGCACAAGGAATTAAGGGATATGTACATTAAGAGAGATGGAAGTGTTCAGTGATGCGCTTGAAAATTGTCTCCCGTCCTTTCCGGAAGGCGATAGGCCATTTACCAAACCACGGAAACCCTGAATGTTGACTGCATAAGAGAATTTGGAAGCCGTTCTCCCAAATGTGAGCAGTGTCTTCACACTGCTTTAACTCGTACTCATAAACAAATTAATAAATATAGGATTAACTTGTACATTATAACATTCAGCAGCATTCAGCGCCATAGCCTAGCTAAATTGTTCATTTTTATAGTATTAATTACTAACTAACATAAAGCAGCTGTGTTGTCTGCCGATTACCGGAATTGAAATATAATGCAAACATCTCGTACTGCGCCCGCAGCTCGTGGTCGTGCGGTAGCGTTCTCGCTTCCCACGCCCGGGTTCCCGGGTTCGATTCCCGGCGGGGTCAGGGATTTTCTCTGTCTCGTGATGGCTGGGTGTTGTGTGATGTCCTTAGGTTATTTAGGTTTACGTAGTTCTAAGTTCTAGGGGACTGATGACCATAGATGTTAAGTCCCATAGTGCTCAGAGCCATCTCGTACTGCGTCCAGAGAATCAGGTGGAATTTAATAACTGGCTTAAAGTTTTTCTTTCCCTGGTTTAGCAACGTGCGAAAGAATCTGATAAATGATGAGTCGCCATAGTTAAGACCAACACAGCCACGAATGGGTCAATTTCAGACTTCGCTAGTTTTCTGCGAATGAAATCAGGATGCCTCGGATTCTGGAGCAGTTTATCTCTTTCTCTAAATGCTGCATCCTCCTCAACACATCCGCCATGAAATGGAGTGAGGTTGTCCGCTGGGGTGAAGTTGATCAAAAAGTTCAGAAAACGTTTTATGTTAAGTAACGACACATTGGGAATAAAAATTCTTTTCTTTTAGTTGTTATATTTACTGTTATATAATCCTTAATTTGTGGCAGTGACTGAATGTACGGTATTGAAAATCTCTATCTGAGTATTAATCGTTTTCAGAATGACCGTTTTTTAACTTTTATGATGAGCTACAACATTTTTTACGCGTGACGGGCATAAAACAGCTGATATGTTTAGGTCTTTTGTGCGTCGCGCATCTTTTACAAGGACAATTAGAACAGCATTAACAGTTAATTGTTATACTTACCTACTAATGGACACATAAATAAACCTCTACAAATCTTGGTGCAAATGAGGTGAAGTTGACCATATTTTCTCGAGTGGTTCTTTTATGAACAAACACTTGCGAATGCGGCAAGAATGTGACCTAATAACCACAATCTTACGTAATGGATACAGCAGTAATTGCCTGTAACAGCGATGGACTGAGGAAGTCATTGTTTGCAAGTGTCTGTGTTAAGCTACGAATTTGTCTCGTACTCCACAGTTACGTTTGTTGCATCCTGCAGCTGAGATCTAAGAGTTATGTGTGCGAAAGTACAAACCTAAATGGAGTGAACTGAAGAAATACAGCGCTGATGTTTATAACTGCCTCTCAAAAAACTTTTAAATGTAAAACTAAGCATTGACAAGGCTAGCCGAGTGTATAAAATGCCCAAAGTAACCCTGAGAATCAGGATTCATGTTCGTCGTGGTAAAAAACAAGGAGTTCAGTCAGTTTTTAGTGCTAAACGAGATGAGTGTGTTTCTTCGAAATATCGTAAAGCGAACGTCCGCAAACTTTCTGTGTATGTTACTCTGAAATTAGTATTAAAATTTAATTATTATTCCAGGTTTAGTTTTCAGTTGTTGGTAGAGTTTCATAACAGTTACAGTTACCCTAGAGTTATAAACCACTACAGTTATCATATAACAGATACTCGTTTAACTTCACCTTCAGGAGCGGGTGAAGAACGAAATACTTTTTTTTAATTGAACGATGTGTCAGAGCAAAAGGTACTAAACACGAAAGATTCTATTACCACAACTGGACACCCATGCTCTGAAAGGGAACTCAATACATTAATTCTATTAGTTTCAGAAACATTTAAGATTAAAGTAAAAAATCGGTCAACTTTACCCCATTTTACGGTATCATTTTCAAATTTTAATTAATAATTATTCTTACACGTCTGTATTCATTTGTGATGAAAAATGTACACTGGTAATCATAGAAACTGCAACACCATGACGACGGCATGCATAAATGTGAAATCACCCATACTGTGCTACATTACTTTTTAAGCATATCTTTAACACCCTGCGCAAATACACAAAGCAGGTAAGAGAAAGGCCATTAAAACTTTGTATACGAAGGAAAAATAAGTATTCAGTTTGTAATTAATAAATTGCTACTGCATCTCGTTTGTGGGAAAATTGCATTATCCGTCTAATTAAGGAGAAACGTCTTTTGGCTTGGGTCAGAATTCGACAGTAGCAGGATCGTGTCCTATCGAGAGAGCATTTTACCGTTCCACTATATAGCTGCGAGTCTTGGTCGAGGTACTATGATTGTCATGTGAATATAAAAACCATGGGTTCAGGAGATCCATAGGCAATAGCTGAGGATGGAAATATTGTTTGCTCGGCCTTGCAGCATCGTTCAGCTACGTAAACTTGAGTAAAAAATGGTCTTGATTCCAGCAGGCAAGTAGATGCGCAAACAGTGTAATTTCGCGCCATTTATAAGCACCAAATCACTTACAAACGCACTGTTTGTTCTTTGCTGTATACGCAATATGCTAGGTTATTCGTAGGTACTTTTTCAGTAGACAACTATGCGGAAACTAGAAGATATAGAGAAAATAATCACGTAGAATGAGCATAGCATCTCTGCAAATTTTTAAATCAAATTACAAGTTTTGAGCCGCGCGGGATTAGCCGAGCGGTCAGAGGCGCTGCAGTCACGGACTGTGCGGCTCGTCCTGGCGGAGGTTCGAGTCCTCCCTCGGGCATGGATGTGTGTGTTTGTCCTTGGCATAATTTAGTTTAAGTAGTGTGTAAGCTTAGGGACTGATGACCTTAGCAGTTAAGTCCCATAAGATTTCACACACATTTGAACATTTTGAACAAGTTTTCAATATGTACATCGTTTCTGATGCAGTAAACGTAAATATGTATGTGTAATTCATTGGGCTCGCCGACACAAACTACTGGACAGGCAGGACAGCAGCCCAATTAGTATATATGTTCATTGGGTTGCGTATCCGCAAGCGTCAACTGATTGAATGTACGGAGGGGATGATTTGTCTGCATGTTCTGACGTGATTGTGGTTTAGTGCAGCCTCGTCACAGTGCTCAATACGAACCAGATCCATGAGAGATGCTTTATCCAATGATACGTGCTGTTTTTCTTAGTGCCTTATAGTTTCCGTGCAGTCTTCTTATGATATTTAGATAGCGTTGTGCTAAGAAATGGTTCAAATGGCTCTGGGCAGTATGGGGCTTAACATCTGAGGTCATCAGTCCCCTAGAACTTAGAACTAGTTAAACCTAAGTAACCTAAGGACGACACACACATCCATGCCCAAGGCAGGATTCAAACCTGCGACGGTAGCGGTCGCGCGGTTCCAGACTGAAGTGCCTAGAATCACTCGGCCCCTCCGGCCGTCTTAGCGTTGTGTAATAGCCGCCAGAGCGCCATCTCTGTCTACCCTTTAAAGGAGAAAACTCACAGGCAGAAGGCTCAGTGCGGTGCAAACGTGTGAAGCAAGCAAGCAATCATGCCACGGGGGCGCACGTGCTTCCCACAGCCAAATGAGCGAGTTTCTAAGGCGACGAGTTGGAGCCTTCTAAGTGGCGGGATGGTCGTTTTGGGAAAATACCATACATGTTGCACTTGGTGCGTCAGTTGTGCAACGATAGTGGTATCAGCGATCAGTTGAAATCTTCATACACCTACATGAAGATCTGGCGGCCGCCCAGCACGGATGCCCCTTAGGACCGTCGTATTGTAAGGTCATCAGTGGCAAATTGTGCGGCTACCATAGCCCAGATAACAGAGGTTGTGAGCCTAGACTAGTCAACACGAACTGTTGCTAACGTGTTATTAGCAGTGGGATGCACACTTGTAGCCCGTCTCCCAGTCACGCTACAACAGCGACGTGCACGGCTCGACTTGTGCAGTCATGGGATCACTTGGCAGATGGAATGGGGAGCTGTAGCCTTCAGCAATGAAAGCAGATTCTGCCTGCACGCAAATCATGTTCGTCTGCGTGTACGGCATAGACCTGGTGAGCGCTGTATCGCTGAGTGCATTCGTCGAAGATCGCAGATTCTCGGTCTGGGATGCGATAAGCTACAATTCTCGGTCACCATTGTTGTTTCTGTAGGAGTCGCTAACAAGCACTCGGAAAGTGCAAAACTATTGTTAGACCCGTTATTTTGCCATTTTTGCAACAGAAACTGACGTGTTGTTTCAACAGGATTTTTTCTCGCCCACACATTGACCGTGAAGCTCAACGTGCTCTGTAAGACGTGCAGCAACTTCTCAAGCCAGCACGATCTCCGGACCAGTCTCCAATCGAGCTCGCGTGAGAGGTTGAGCAGCCGTCGCATAACGCTGTCTCTGCCATCGACTGGATGCCGTCGCCTGCCTTACCAACCTTGGAGGCTATACCATATATTAATATGAGTGTTTTAGGATGGGTCGATACGAGGAACCCAGAGCTACGTTTGCCATTGACCTGTAAATGTTATCATTTCATGTACTCTTTATGCACTGTTGCAATAATAAATTAGTATGAGTAGTGCGCTAAAAATAGTGTTTTAATTCTTTTCCGACAGTACGTGGAACCTTTAGGGCTATAAGGAGGATGTGTAAGGGCTTCCCAGCTCCAGCTGCCAGCGTAGTCAAAACAGCTTTGGGGATATGTTGGCGGACATTACCGTGCGAGAGTATGATGTGTGTCAACAGTCGTGGACGATCGGCATCATTCTGTTGTAGGGTAATGCCCACCAACGTGTTGTCAACGTTGTGTAAACTACGTTGCAGAAATTTCGTTATGAAACGCTTAGACGTCCTCTATTTAGTCACGATCTCTCCCCATGTGATTTCCATATGTTTGGAGCCCTGAACAAAGACTTCGTGGCCGTCGATTAGCTTCAGACGAGGGTACACCCATGGTTCCGTAGACATCGGCAAAAATTCTTCCAGTAAGGCATTGATCGACTTGTCTCTCCGTGGGATAAATATGTTAAGGTGATTAATCTTGAAATAACAGTATACTTTCTTTTTTCCTGTATTTCTCGTTTTCATTTACTGCCCTTTATATTTAAAACAGCAGAAAAGGCTGACAATGGGGTCCCGCGACTTTCGGATCACGGATTGACTTCAAATGGTGTACACTTTTAGTAATGCATAGGACAATATAACGTGCACGTAGAAAGGTTTACTACCCAGCTGATTTATCGAAAATCGCAGGAGAAGTTTTACGCGTCAGCGATATACCTGCGCGTTGTGTCCTGGAGCACGAACTAACGGCAGTCACGTTGTTAGGATTCAAACTGGATCGAGTCCAGATCATATATGTTATTTTAATTTATGTTTTATCAACTCTAATCATATTATTTCGTACGTAGTGTATTTGTGAGGTAAAATAATCAAAACACACATGTATCTCCATGAACTTTTATTGAATTTCCAATGTTATTTTGCTGTTTAGTAATTTTTATTGTCATATAAAATATTATGCGACTTTTATTTCTATAGGCAAGTTAAAAACTTTATCAAGCGCCTTCAAACTAGTTCATATTTGATTGACAACGAACGGGATATCGCTTCTCGTGAATACATTCAATCGTACGACGCCAGTTTACGCCACTGATATTTACGATAATATGCTTTACGCATGGTTTGTATCCAAAAGAAAGAGAAATTTTTCGAAACGTCAACGAGTTTAGTTTTTCCTCAGAAACTGTGATGGTTCCTCGTGCATGTGGGAAAATTGCATTCATACAATTAGCATATGCCGTTGCAGTTTTAAGTTTTCCATTTCTCTATGAAAAACGTCAACGTGCAACAGGTAATGCGAAAGCATATCCAGCGATTAATTGTACGTCACCCTCATATTCGGGCCGGCCGCTGTGACCGAGCGGTTCTAGGCGCTTCAGTCCGGAACCGCGCACCTACTACGTTCGCAGGTTCGAATCCTGCCTCGGGCATGGATGTGTGTGATATCTTAGGTTAGTTAGGTTTAAGTAGTTCTAACTGTAGGGGACTGATGACCTCGGATGTTAAGTCCCATAGTGCTTAGAGCCATTTGAACCATCTGAACCTCATATTCTCGCATGTTCTAACTCATTGTATTATTGTATTAACTTATTTCCACATTTACTTATCGATGTTTGACATGGGCATTCCAAGTCTGTCCCTCTTTCTTGAAACATGATTCTGTAAGTTAAAATGCTTAAGTGCAAAGCAGTTCTAGATGCCTTACTCGACTGCAACTGTAATGAATTTCGGGAACCTCGACAGGTATACGATTTCAGGAAAACCTTATGCGTTTGATTGTTTACTTGCCGATGATTATAAATATAATATTTGTTGTTATAATAAAAATTAGCAAAAAACCAAATGACACTGGAAATTCAGTAAAAGTTCTACATCTACATTTATACTCCGCAAGCCACCCAACGGTGTGTGGCGGAGGGCACTTTACGTGCCACTGTCATTACCTCCCTTTCCTGTTCCAGTCGCGTATGGTTCGCGGGAAGAACGACTGTCTGAAAGCCTCCGTGCGCGCTCTAATCTCTCTAATTTTACATTCGTGATCTCCTCGGGAGGTATAAGTAGGGGGAAGCAATATATTCGATACCTCATCCAGAAACGCACCCTCTCGAAACCTGGCGAGCAAGCTACACCGCGATTCAGAGCGCCTCTCTTGCAGAGTCTGCCACTTGAGTTTGTTAAACATCTCCGTAACGCTATCACGGTTACCAAATAACACTGTGACGAAACGCGCCGCTCTTCTTTGGATCTTCTCTATCTCCTCCGTTAACCCGATCTGGGACGGATCCCACACCGATGAGCAATACTCAAGTATAGGTCGAACGAGTGTTTTGTAAGCCACCTCCTTTGTTGATGGACTACATTTTCTAAGGACTCTCCCAATGAATCTCAACTTGGTACCCGCCTTACCAACAATTAATTTTATATGATCATTCCACTTCAAATCGTTCCGCACGCATACTCCCAGATATTTTACAGAAGTAACTGCTACCAGTGTTTGTTCCGCTATCATATAATTATACAATAAAGGATCCTTCTTTCTATGTATTCGCAATACATTACATTTGTCTATGTTAAGGGTAAGTTGCCACTCCCTGCACCGAGTGCCTATCCGCTGCAGATCTTCCTGCATTTCGCTACAATTTTCTAATGCTGCAACATCTCTGTATACTACAGCATCATCCGCAAAAAGCCACATGGAACTTCCGACACTATCTCCTAGGTCATTTATATATATTGTGAAAAGCAATGGTCCCATAACACTCCCCTGTGGCACGCCAGAGGTTACTTTAACGTCTGTAGACGTCTCTCCATTGACAACAACATGATGTGTTGTGTTTGCTAAAAACTCTTCAATCCAGCCACACAGCTGGTCTGATTTTCCGTAGGCTCTTACTTTGTTTATCAGGCGACAGTGCGGAACTGTATCGAACGCCTTCCGGAAGTCAAGAAAAATGGCATCTACCTGGGAGCAAGTATCTAATATTTTCTGGGTCTCATGAACAAATAAAGCGAGTTGGGTCTCACACGATCGCTGTTTCCGGAATCCATGTTGATTCCTACATAGTAGATTCTGGGTTTCCAAAAACGACATGATACTCGAGCAAAAAACATGTTAAAAAATTCTACAACAGATCGACGTCAGAGATATAGGTCTATAGTATTGCGCATCTGCTCGACGACCGTTCTCGAAGACTGGGACTAACTGTGCTCTTTTCCAATCATTTGGAACCTTCCGTTCCTCTAGAGACTTGCGGTACACGGCTGTTAGAAGGGGGGCAAGTTCTTTCGTGTACTCTGTGTAGAATCGAATTGGTATCCCGTCAGGTCCAGTGGACTTTGTTGAGTGATTCCAGTTGCTTTTCTATTCCTTGGACACTTATTTCGATGTCAGCCATTTTTTCGTTTGTGCGAAGATTTAGAGAAGGAACTGCAGTGCGGTCTTCCTCTGTGAAACAGCTTTGGAAAAAGGTGTTTAGTATTTCAGCTTCACGCGTGTCATTCTCTGTTCCAATGCCTTCATCATCCCGGAATGTCTGGATATGCTGTTTCGAGCCACTTACTGATTTAACGTAAGACCAGAACTTCCTAGGATTTTCTGTCAAGTCGGTACATAGAATTTTACTTTCGAATTCACTGAACGCTTCACGCATAGCCCTGCTTACGCTAACTTTGATATCGTTTAGGTTCTGTTTGTCTGAGAGGTTTTGGCTGCGTTTAAACTTGGATTGAAGCTCTCTTTTCTTTTCGCATTGTCAGTGTCGGAACAGAAATTTTCGTTTTGATCTGTTAGGTAGTCTGAAATCTGCCTTCTATTACTCTTCCTAAACAGATAAACCTTCCTCCCGTTTTTTATATTCCTATTAACTTCCATATTCAGGGACGCTGCAACCGCCTTATGTTCACTGATTCCCGGTTCTACACATACAGAGTCGAAAAGTTCGGGTCTGTTTGTTATCAGTAGGTCCAAGATGTTATCTCCACGAGTCGGTTCTCTGTTTAATTGCTCGAGGTAATTTTCGGATAGTGCACTCAGTATAATGTCACTCGATGCTCTGTCCCTACCACCCGTCCTAAAAATCTGAGTGTCCCAGTCTACATCTGGTAAATTGAAATCTCCACCTAAGACTATAACATGCTGAGAAAATTTATGTGAAATGTATTCCAAATTTTCTCTCAGTTGCTAATGCTGCTGAGTCGGGAGGTCGGTAAAAGGAGCCAATTATTAACCTAGTTCGGTTGTTGAGTGTAACCTCCACCCATAATAATTCACAGGAACTATCCACTTCTACTTCACTACAGGATAAACTACTACTAACAGCGACGAACACTCCACCACCGGTTGCATGCAATCTATCCTTTCTAAACACCGTCTGTACCTTTGTAAAAATTTCGGCAGAATTTATCTCTGTCTTCAGCCAGCTTTCTGTACCTATAACGATATCAGCTTCGGTGCTTTCTATCAGCGCTTGAAGTTCCGGTACTTTACCAACGCAGCTTCGACAGTTTACAATTACAATACCGAGTGTTGCTTGGTCCCCGCATGTCCTGACTTTGCCCCGCACCCGTTGAGGCTGTTGCCCTTTCTGTACTTGCCCAAGGCCATCTAACCTAAAAAACCGTCCAGCCCACGCCACACAACCCCTGCTACCCGTGTAGCTGCTTGTTGCGTGTAGTGGACTCCTGACCTATCCAGTGGAATCCGAAACCCCACCGCCCTATGGCGCAAGTCGAGGAATCTGCAGCCCACAAGGTCGCAGAACCGTCTCAGCCTCTGATTCAGACCCTCCACGGCTCTGTACCAAAGGTCCGCAGTCAGTCCTGTCGACGATGCTGCAGACGGTGAGCTCTGCTTTCATCCCACTAGCGAGACTGGCAGTCTTCACCAAATCAGATAGCCGCCGGAAGCCAGAGAGGATTTCCTCTGATCCATAGCGACACACATCAGTGGTGCCGACATGAGCGACCACCTGCAGATGGGTGCACCCTGTACCCTTCATGGCATCCGGAAGGACCCTTCCCACATCTGGAATGACTCCCCCCGTATGCATACGGAGTGCACATTGGTTTTCTTCCCCTCTCTTGCTGCCATATCCCTAAGGGGCCCCATTACGCGCCTGACATTGGAGCTCCCAACTACCAGTACGCCCACCCTCTGCGACCGCCCGGATCTTGCAGACTGAGGGGCAACCTCTGGAACAGGACAAGCAGCCATGTCAGGCCGAAGATCAGTATCAGCCTGAGACAGAGTCTGAAACCGGTTCGTCAGACAAACTGGAGAGGCCTTCCGTTCAGCCCTCCGGAATGTCTTTCGCCCCCTGCCACACCTTGAGACGACCTCCCACTCTACCACAGGTGAGGGATCAGTCTGAATGCGGGCAGTATCCCGGGCAACCACAGTAGTAGTCCAATCGGCGGATGTGTGGGACGGGCTGGCCATCCCCGACAGACCCCCATCCGGACCCCCACAGTGATGCCCATTGGCAACAGCCTCAAGCTGTGTGACCGAAGCCAACACTGCCTGAAGCTGGGAGCGAAGGGATGCCAACTCAGCCTGCATCCGAACACAGCAGTTGCAGTCCCTATCCATGCTACAAACTGTTGTGCAAAGAACGTCTGAACTAATCTACAGAGAGCGCAAACAAATCGACACAAAATTTAAACGGTTATTAAAATACAAGATTGCCTAGTAAATGCAGTAGTGCTGCTAATTGCGCTCTGCTGACACACTTCTCGGCGGCGGAAGGAGACTACGCAATTTTACACTATTCAGGTACTAAAACGCGATGCTACAACTCTCAAATACTATAATACGCCCGAAATTTATGTATTAAACAATGCAAGTACCAAAAAAACGCAAAGAAATTAAGAAATGGAGTTCATGGAGATACACTTGTCTTTTCATTACATTTCAAACGTGGTATGTATGAAACAAATGGCTAGTGTAGGAAACAAGATAAATTTTAAAAAATGAAACATGAGTGGTACTCGATCCAGCGAGCCACTGATTATGGAGCTTGAACCCTGATCACATGACCGCCGGCAGATGTTGCTCATGGTCGCAACGCACTGGTATGTAACTGGCGCATAAGACCTCATTTGCGATTATCTCTAAATCGCTTACGTAGTATGCCTTACTAGTTGCACGTTATGTTGTCTTAAATGGACTACTAAATGTGTACACAGTTTGAAATAAATACATGATCCGAACATCGTAGCCTTCTTTACAGAGAAAGAGCATTGTAATTTAATTCTGTTAAACAAAGAGCACAACATTTGTCAAAAAAGCTGAGCCGCCTGTGTAGCTGGGCCAGTGCTTGCAGCGTTTGTGCCTCACAGGCGTCGCAAGTGTTACAGCCAGCACTCTACTAGAGAGCAGAGAGCCCTGTCAGCGGCGGGCAACGGCTGCTGTAAATCGGGAGCCGGCGTCAGGAAAAGCCGAGCACAATCAGCCCGAGTGCACCGGTGCACCACCTCGCTCCCCTTACATGGCGGTAGCTCTTGCACCTCTCCTCCGGCCTCCGAAAAAATTCGTGCCACTTGCCGTTGGGCGCTCTGTACACCTGCGAGCTACATCGAATCGTCGCGTTTGCTGTCCAAGAGATCGTTGTTCTGGCGTTTGTATTCCAACATTTTATACGTTTTATGTAAACTATAGGTGGAGTGGGGAGAAAGGAAAAGAAATTGAAGGCACTAATTCATAGGGACTTTATGCAGAAATAGCAGGACCAGGACACGAACCCGTGGTATCCCACTAACTAGGCAGTTCCGTTAACCACTGCGTCGTGCGGACACAGTCTTTACCGCAAATACGCGGTCTGTCTCGGCAATATCCTTGGCTGACCTCCACTTCCCCCGTTCATATCCTCCAGGCTCGGTAATTTTTTTAGATATCCGCTGGAGGTCGAACGTAAATGTGCATCCGTACTGAAGATTGTGGATTCACTGCCCAAGATTCACTGCCCAACAGAGTCCATCAGTTATATGAATCCGTTGTGTCTGTTTCTTAGCCATGTCAGTGTGGGTCAGTCGGAGACGGTGCCGAGATAGTCCGCTCATTTGTGATAAACGCTGTGTCCAGGTGGCGCAGTGCCTAGTAAGTAGCAAATCTGGGTTTGGGTCTCAGACTGGCAAACCTTTTCAGTCGTTGCTGCTGCTCCACATAAAGTCCCAACGATGCTGATACTATTATGTGCTTCCTTTCGTTTCCCTTATCTCCCGTCTATCTTGAATATACAGAATAATTATGTATCACAGTTGTGGATTCCACCTGGTGTCTTGTTTCGAACATGTCCAAAAGAACAGACATCACGCATTCATACAATTTTATACTTTTCCCCAGTCAATAAATTCCCAATTCCAAAACAGCCAATTTTTTGGTTACAGCCATGATAATAAAATTTCTTAAAATTCATTTTTGTACTAAAACAAATAACTATCCAGAGACACCTACGTGGCGGGGAATTGACCACTAGATCTCACGAGAGGCGGACCAGCCAGTGTAATATATTTAAACTAGCAATTTTATACAACAACACGTTTATAAGTATAGGAGAAAAGAGTTAATACTTATGGTGTAGCAATGATACAAATGTTAGACTTTAGTCGTCCAAGTAATTGGGTGATTAGGCGTTTCTATGATTGTTGTTGACTTATGTCAACCCTTGACTAGATTACGTCTAACAATACCCTCAACCCTTGACTAGATTACGTCTAACAATACGACAGTTATACTTTGTGTGTCTTACTGTGTACTCTTCTTTAGTAATTAGTGATTAGAGAAACTACAAGTATTTTACATATGTGACGAACTGTTTTGACTGACAACACCCTGTTTACTTCTCTTTTGAGCACTGCTATGTACTTGATCGTTCTTTTACTAATGCAGGCCTATTTGAATTAGATTATTTTAGACCTGGGTTACGGCCATAAATGAGGCACTGACAATGAAATGGTAGATTTTGGTGAGATGTTAGCTTACATTTCTCTTGTTGGAATGAGTAAATTCATGAATTGACTTATGTGTATTTATTTTATACCACTGACTACCTTTTAATATATTAACAGTATCCTGTACCATTCTCCAAGTTCCTCCTCATTTGTGTTTCGTATCGTTATGAATGATGTTGTTCAAGTAACCTATTTCACTTTGTTACTTTACAGTGATGACGATACAGTGTTATGCAAACGTAACTCTTTTCCACCTTTCCCACCTTTCACTATTTATAAACGATGGAATCAAACTTCCCTATGTCTGATTGACAATGCATATTTTCCTTCCTGTTAGTTAAATTGTGCACAGAAAGAAGGGTTTAGGGTATTATTATTCGCTTTTAACACAATTTTAGTACTGTTTCATGCCAATATTATTATCTCTAAGAGTAACGGTTTGTCACCTAAACTTATATGTACTTCCATTTTATTCAAATGTCTGGTATTGATCTGTAACGGAAATAACCGTGTATATATATGCTCATTTGTACTTGTTTGTGCCACATAAATTGTTAATGTCAAGTTAAATTGCATCTTAATGAAAATGAACTAAATGTAACTACTTTTAACGAAGTCATCCTTTATATAATATGTTTATAATATATTTTTTTGTACAATAGCTCACACACTACTGATGTCTCACAGTGTTTGTTTTATGCATGGGGTGTTATATAGGACTTGAAGATGGCGTCACCTGAGTACCAAATCCATAATACGTTTCAATCCTTTAAATCTACCCAGGTCGACCCCAATGATAAGTTTTTGAAGTAGAAAGGCGAAGGAACAACC
This sequence comes from Schistocerca serialis cubense, assembly GCF_023864345.2. Classification (NCBI taxonomy): domain Eukaryota; kingdom Metazoa; phylum Arthropoda; class Insecta; order Orthoptera; family Acrididae; genus Schistocerca; species Schistocerca serialis. The sequence continues at coordinate 469,405,756 of NC_064639.1, forward strand.
ACAGCTAAATCAAATGTAGGCAGACTTTACGTACCGACAAAAAAGGAATTCCGAGCACACCTCCGGGTGTAGAAATGCTGATCAAATTTCCAGAACGAATCACTCGTGACTTCCATAGTGCTACCGTCAATCCAGCAATCTAACTAGTACAACCACTGTGCCTAGGCCGTAAAAACAACGGGAACAACATCTGAGCTGCTCCTCATGAGCCACACATTTCTGTAGTCACTGATAAACGACGCCTGAGATCGTGAGAAGGATGACTGCAAAGGAGTGTGTGCCCTACCGAGACTCGAACTCGGGACCTTTGCCTTTCGCGGGCAAGTGCTCTACCAACTGAGCTACCGAAGCACGACTCACGCCCGGTACTCACAGCTTTACTTCTGCCAGTATTTCGTCTCCTACCTTCCAAACTTTACAGAAGCTCTCCTGCGAACCTTGCAGAACTAGCACTCCTGAAAGAAAGGATACAGCGGAGACATGACTTAGCCACAGCCTGGGGGAGGTAGGAGACGAGATACTGGCAGAAGTAAAGCTGTGAGTACTGGTCGTGAGTCGTGCTTCGGTAGCTCAGTTGGTAGAGCACTTGCCCGCGAAATGCCAAGGAGTGGTTTGGAGTGATGAATTGCACTACACCGTATGGCAATCTGATGGACAGCTTTAGGATTAGCGAGTTCCTTGAGAACACCAGCTACCAATACGTGTAGAGCCAACAGCAGAGTACGGAGGAGGTGGTGTTATGGTGTGGGGCTGCTTTCTTCGTGGTTACGTTGTGGTCTACCTAATGCGCTTTAGAGAACGCTAAATTAGGAAAAACACGAACAAATTTTACAGCACTGTGTACTGTGTGCAGTAGGGAAAAGATTAGATTGTTGTATTAGCCTGACTATTCAGCCCGTCGTAAAGTAGAATCTATGGGACAGTGGTTTGTTAAGTATAATGTTGCTGAATTGGTCTGGGCTCCCCTGAGTCCAAACCTGCACGCAGTGAAAAATATTTGTGACAAGTTCGAACGCTGACTTCAGGTCCAATGTCAGTAACTTCGCTGGTTTCGGCTCATGAGAAAGAATGGGCTCTCGTTATTCAGACATTCCAATAAGGTACTTAATGAAATGGTTATAAAGTTAACTAGCAAATGTGAGAGATTCACATTGGGAATAAATAACATAAACTCCAAAAGCATAGTAGTGGGGAGAAAGGGAGATAAGGTTTAAATCAACATCGAATAACAACAACGAGATCAAGTTTTTAAAATTAAAGAACTTGGAAGTTTTCAACAAAAAACAACAAAGTTCCTCTGTGAGCCATTGAATAGAAACATGAGGAAATATGTTTGGAAAGTATTTCTACACGATTCAGAGGTCTGGGCACGGTGAAAAAATGAGGAAGGATGGAGGCACTGGAAATATATGGAGGAACCGCAGATGCGAATTGGGAAATCAGGATGAGGAGGGGGAAGTTTGAGAAGAGTTGGGCAAAGCACGACCTCTTAGACACCGCAAAGAAAAGAAAGAAAAACTGACTATGCCACATCTAGAAACACCCATGATTATTGCAGGAAGAAATTGAACCCGTGGTAAAAGGTTCAAATGGTTGTAATGGCTCTAAGCACTATGGGACTTAACATCTGAGGTCATCAGTTCCCTATAACTTAGAACTACTTAAACCTAACTAACCTAAGGACACCACACACATCCATGCCCGAGGCAGGATTCGAACCTGCGACCGTAGCGGTCACGTGGTTCCAGATTGAAGCGCCTAGAACCGCTCGGCCACACCGGCCGGCCGAGGGACAAGAGCTGGGGGTATGTAGCATTTTTAATATTCTGGAAGACGAGCCGGCCGCGGTGGTATAGCGGTTCTAGGCGCTCAGTCCGGAACCGCGCGACTGCTACGGTCGCAGGTTCGAATCCTGCCTCGGGCATGGATGTGTGTGATATCCTTAGGTTAGTTAGGTTTAAGTAGTTCTAAGTTCTAGCGGACTGATGACCACAGATGTTAAGTCCCATAGTGCTCAGAGCCATTTTGGAAGACGAATGGCGGCCTGTAAGTACCCACAAAGAACTTCTGACCCTGTTAAAAACCTACATAATAACGACAATCAAATAATTTTCTACCAAAAAAGAACACCTGGCTACACTGTATTTTTTCCTTTCAAAATGGTTCAAATGGCTCTGAGCACTATGGGACTTATTTTCTGAGGTTATCAGTCACCTAGAACCTAGAATTACTTAAACCTAAATAACCGAAAGATATCACACACATCCACGCCTGAGGCAGGATACGAACCTGCGACCGTAGCGGTCGCCCGATTTCAGGCTGTAGCGCCTAGAACCGCTCGGCCACCCCTGCTGGCTTTTTCCTTTCCCTAAGAGCTAGTGGTCGGTGCCCCCCCCCCCCCCCCCCTACAACAGTCATGGTTGAGGTTTTCTTGAAAATTAATATTTTGATAGATATAATGCACGTTAACACAAGCAGTACTTACAGAATATTTCCCAACACAGAAGTTGCTGACTTGTATGTTCTTACTGGTTATCAGGCATTTATAAAGTAGTAAACCAAAATGGAATTGAACAATGTGACCGCTTGAGAAGAGCAAAGTTAGCAACGCTGCACCACTTTCGGTATATCCACCCTGCAGTTTTCCAGTATCACAAACCACAATCGTCGTTATGTCCGAAATTTTTGCCACTATTTGTTCCATTCCGCTCTATTTTAATTGCATTAAATCGCGTTCAGTGATGCTAACAATCATACTAACAGTATGTATAGCTATAAACTACTTGTAAATCTTCTTAATCCGAAGTTGGCCACAAACTAATTTTCTGTCTGTCAATCGTTGTTATTGTTACTTCAGACTGACCGTTCTTGGGCAGTGCTGCCCATTTTCAGACCATTTCTCGTAGCTACATGTTGTGGCGTAACAAGACAGCTACGCCACACTGAAGTAGCCGAAAGGCACGCGTAATCTCAAGTAGGCTAGATAGAGGTCTGAAACAGGATACTTATTAATGTTATAAAGAAAAGTATGTAGCTGCTGGAATACTTAACTTTTAATCCTTGTTGTATACATCGTTCTTGATGAGACATTTCATACGATAACTATCAAACTATGTAAGGCTAATGGCGCCTCGCTAGGTCGTAGCCATGGACTTAGCTGAAGGCTATTCTAACTATCTGCTCGGCTAATGAGCGATGCTTCGGCAGTATAGTCGCTAGCAAAGTCGTCGTACAACTGGGGCGAGTGCGAGTCCGTATCTCGAGACCTGCCTTGTGGTGGCGCTCGGTCTGCGATCAAACAGTGGCGACACGCGGGTCCGATATGTACTAAATGGACCACGGCCGATTTAAAGCTACCACCTAGCAAGTGTGGTGTCTGGCGGTGACACCACATACACAGTAACCGGTCTTAACGGAACTGTCATATGACAAGGAAAAATGATTTTCTCGATAATATTGGTTACTCTGGAAGTAGGACAAATGATCTGAGGACGAGCGACAATGCCCGAAACTACTTACGTGTCCAGGACTGCCTCTTGACACAATTCCATGCTTTGGCTGACTTCACCACTTGTTGTCTGTCTCCGTGGGCTTTCTTCTACTTTCCACAGTGGTCCACCTGTGAGAGAAATGATACGGCAGTGGATGGTTTACTATCCGAATCTTGCAGGTTGCCTTCTGAAAGAAGGTCTAGCAGCATTCAGTTTATCCCAGTAGTGCTAGTTTAATAAGGAGTGTAATGTGAAAAATAGCAGAGAGCTGTTGAAGGAGTGAGATTTCTGGACAGCTTCGTTGGTAACACTATTGCATGTTAATTGATTTCATCTGGGTATGTGTTCGGTGGGTCAGGCAGGTATAACCTGTTACATTTACATTACAGGTAACAGTTCGCCGCAGATCGTAAGATTAAGTCGGGAAAAGAGGTTATGTCTGTTGTCACCTCCAGACTTCACTAGCACCATCGTCGTTTACACAGTACACTAGTTCTGCGCCTGCAGAGGCCGGCTAGTCACCGCGGCGCGCATCGCGTCCCCGCGGTCGCCGCAGCGGCTTTCAGAGAAGCAGGGCGAGCGCACAGCGCTACAGCGAAACTTGTCCCCGCGGAGCTGTTAGCTGCGCCAGTCACGCCTCGCTTCTCTTGAATTGCGGCAATAACGTGGCGTGTTTATCGCCATAAACTTGGCAGCCTTCCAGACCGCGCGTGTAATACTCTACGAATACGGCGGCCCGCGGTAGAAAGCTTTCTTGTACTTTTCTCGCGAACGCCGGTCCCTGCCTCTATGCCTCCATTCTAACCAATCTTTTTACGATCACAGCCATCCACTTCAATACCATTCCCGATCTCTTGCGGCTGTTGCCGGTGCCAATTCTTCGGTTGCCGAAGCTCTGCACTAACTTTTCTAACAATAAATCCATTTATCTGAAAACATATGCATTTTTATTCAGTCGACTAGTCAGTATGCAATTCAACACAAATTTACTCCTCTGTTACTATTTGCCTAGTTGTCACATTGCGTTTTTATTCTTTTCAAATATAAGAATGTGTTCTGTTTCTTATCTCTGTTTTTCGCTACAGTCTGGATCCGCGTGACCCCTACGGTCGCAGGTTCGAATCCTGCCTCGGGCATGGATGTGTGTGATGTCCTTAGGTTAGTTAGGTTTAAGTAGTTCTACGTTCTAGGGGACTGATGACCTTAGAAGTTAAGTCCCATAGTGCTCAGAGCCATTTTTTTTATCTCTATTTTTAGAAGATAAGTAATAACCAATGACGGACGGAGCAATTGGGACATCAGAAGTAGACTAGCAATGGCAAAAAGGGAATTCCTGGCTAAGAGAAGTCTACTAGTATTAATGAAAGGCATTAATTTGAGGAAGAAATTTGTGAGAATGTAAGTTTGGAGCACGGCATTTTATGGTAGTTAAACATGGACTGTGGGAAAACCGGAACAGAAGAAAATCGAAGCCACTGAGATGTGGTGCTACAGACGAATGTTGAAAATAAGGTATGCTGATAAGGTAAGGAATAAGGAAGTTGTGCGCAGAGTCCGAGCGGAAATGAATTTGTGGAAAACACTCACAAGCAGAAGGGACAGGATGATAGGACATCTCTTAAAACGCTAGGGAATGACTTCTGTGGCACTAGAGGGAGCTGTAGAGGAAGGCAGATGGTGGAATACCTGCAGCAAATAATTGAGGACGTAGATTGCAAGTGCTGCTCTGAGATGAAGAGATTGGCACTGGAGAGGAATTCGTAGCGGACTGCATCAAACCAGTCAGAAGACTGCTTAAAAAAAAAAAAAAAAGAAAAAAAGAGATTATCGGAAATTGCATGTCCATCCATCAGTAACACCAGTATAGGATTGATACGATTGAACAGAAATGAGAAAACATATACGCTCGTATTCGTTGCGATACGGAGAAAACAGTTACTGAATTTTGTATTGAATTTTTTGCACTGCTGTATCAGTTCACGAGGATTGCTGGGTGGAGCATGTTGTTAAGGTCTTCCCACCGTATCCCAACATGTTCTATGGCTGGCAAGTCAGGGAAAGAGGAAGGGCAGTCAAGGATCCGTACATACATCAAAACGTTTTTGGTGTTAACTGAATTTCTATTCTCGTGGTGAAATGTGTAGACACAAGGGGTAGCCACAAGGTCCTAGGTGCTTTGCCACGGTTCGCGCGGCTCCACCTCGGTCAGAGGTTCGAGTGCTCCCTCGGGCATGGGTGTGTCTGTGTGTCTGTTTCCTTAGCTTAAGTTAGTTGAAGTTAGAGTAAGAGGTGTGTAAGCCTAGGGACCAATGACCTCAGCAGTTTGGTCCCATAGGAACTTAGCACAAATTTCCAATTTCCAATTCCCAATGCCCTGTTCTTCACTTATGCCCCATACTGGCGAACTTTCAGCCTCTCTTCAATAGCTGCCCAATCAATGAAGAGAACACAGCCCCAAATCATTTTCTCTTTTGTGTAATTTGAGCAGTTTTGTTGGTCTGTAGCAAGTGTTTACATTTATTTCCCTAGAGGCACCACGTTACAAGTTCAATGGACTTCTCGTTAGTAACGTAAATGTGATGAGAGTTTCAGTTTACGTTTAAGATGGTTCCGAGCCCCGCTTTTAACTTGTAACTTCGTACCTCTAGGACAAAGAATAACTTAGGATGCTCGTGACTGACGAGTGAAGCTACTTAAATAAATGTGCTCATTAGTTACAACGGTTGCTATGTTCCCTGAAAGGGCGTCAGCGTTTTCTAAAGTTCCCAAATCAGCCCTGTTATCAAACAGTATATCCCATGATACCCCAAGACTGGAAAGCATTGGTTATCGAAACCTTACACCAGGTCGTCAACGAAAGCGAAGAAATCCGAGACTCATAGCTGAACATTACAGGAAGAGGTACAATGTCGCAATTGACTCTGGAAATCTCCGTTGCCTGTAGTATGGTGTCCGTGGTCAATGGCACCCAGAGATCCCAGTCGATCTCCTAGTAAGTGGTTCGCCGTGGTTCCCCATGACACTTTACCTCTAACCTCTGCCCGGATCTGTCTGTTATGTTAGTCAGTGTCAACTGAAGACATTTACGGCGTTTTCGTTTGTGGATTTACTGGAAGGAGAGGTTTACACTTCTTGTTCTCATCACGCTTGGACTCCTCTCTCTCCGGTCGGTGTGGCCGAGCGGTTATAGGCGCTTAAGTCTGGAACCGCGCGACCGCTACGGTCTCACGTTCGAATCCTGCCTCGGGCATGGACGTGTGTGATGTCCTTAGGTTAGTTACGTTTAAGTAGTTCTAAGTTCTAGAGGACTGATGACCTCAGATGTTAAGTCCCATAGTGCTCAGAACCAGTTGAACCATTTTACCTCTCTCTCTCTCTCTCTCTCTCTCTGTCTCTCTCTCGCGACTGATGATACTGAAAAACGTATATGACTGCAGCGCCGATTGCTTCCACATCTGCTTTGATTGTTGTTTCGTTTCTGGCCTGAATGGATGGACACAAATCACAATCATCAAGAAAATTGGTGGAAAAACCAGTTTGGTTGTTTTTACAATGGTCGAAATCTTACTCCTGAAATAAATGTCACGTTCCCTTATTTTCAATGTTCAATAAGTAAGTGACCCATTTAATATAGTAAATTAATAGCAGTAAATTCTTAACGTAATATTTAGCTAGCTCTTTCTTCCGATAAGAAAGTGTTCTAGACTATTTCATACGATTTTATGAAACGAACGTTCAATACGGTATTGTATTCTTTCTTCAATTTTTTCATCAATTAGGGAGTTCCTTCGTGTAGCTGTTCTTCAAGAGAAATAAGTACATATTCTAACTAATCAGTCGGTTTATTAATTTTACAAAATCAGAGATAAATCTAGTTACAAAAGAAACAATCATTGGAAGAATTTACATTGAAATTAAACAGCAAAAGAAGAATTTTAAAGCTTCTGCAATTGCACTGTATTCAGTTCCAAGACACACATCCTCCACGACTAATAGACAAAGCCATATAAACCAAATTAATCCGTAGGACTCAGGCTTACGTTACTGTGTAACATGTTTGAATAAACAAAAACCAACATAATTATTAACAGCACTATCTCTGCGGAATGAAAATGATTTATCACCTGCTTTCACTAGTTACCACACTACAATGTCAGGCACATGCGATGCTAAATACGTCGATTATTCAAAGTTAATTATTGATGACTGTCTTCATGCAGACGTCTCAATATGCTTCCGTCGAGGAAGCAGACTACTGCAGCTAAACCCCTGTCCTCTGTGACGTCACATGCAGCTGTGAGCACGCACTCCGCCTTCAGGCCACAAGTGGCCCATCGGGACCATCCGACCGCCGTGTCATCCTGAGATAAGGATTTGGATAGGAGGGGCATGTGGTCAGCACACCGCTCTCCCGGTCGTTACGATGAATTCTTTGACCGGAGTCGCTACTGTTCGGTCGAGTAGCTCCTCAATTGGCAGCACGAGGCTGAGTACACCCCGAAAAATGGCAACAGTGCATGGCGGCCTGGATGGTCACCCATCCAAGTGCCGGCCACACCAGACAGCGCTTAACTTCGGTGATCTGACGGGAACCGGTGCATCCAATGCGGCAAAGCCGTTGCCCAGCTGTGAGCACTTTGAAGATAATTTTGTGTAGTTTCTGGAGCACGATATTTAGGAGAAAGGAAATGTCGTCTTGCGTCGCTAACACCGAAATCCACGGTTGTCACACGCACGGTGGGAGAGCACGTGAGCATCACAGATGCAGAAAACGGGATCTGCTTGAGAGTCAGATGCAGCTGATTATCAATAAACTTTATACTATTGGTAGGGAAACCATATCACTACCCTTAAGTCACAGTCTACAAATTCAGACGTCAGTCTTACTTAGCAGGTTTGTGCGTTTAGTGGAGACCACAGACACAGTCCGACGTATCTATCTGCTTGTTGGTACTTGTTTGTTTCTGTCAATAGTTCATCCAGAATCCAGTAAGACTCTCTCTCCAGATACTACTCCATCCTTCAATGAGTGGCGCTGAGGATTGCCATAACGAACACCAAAAATCGCATTGTCACGGTTATCGTCATCGACACATAACATAGTCTCAAAAACAGTGTATCTCTTTCATCTACTCACTGTGGCTGTTTCCAGTGTAAACTAGGTAGCTAACTACCCCTTTCATAATGCCGGCACTGACTACTAGCCAATGGAAATCTTAAAAATCGTTTAGATAAAGAGCACTCTGTCAGAAGTTGGAGGCTTAAACTCGCTTTCTCGCTAACTGCAAAGAGCCATTAATATGGAAATGCAAATGATTCGATATTTGTTGTGACGCATGCGCAAAATTCTGGAACAATCTACAACATGATCCACTAGTTTTGAGACGTGCAGTCACAGAACATTTCCATGAACTGATATTTCGGCCATATAGCTTTCCAACATCTTCGAGTGAGAGACTGTAGGGAGACCCGCGTCACTGCGCTTGCCGCTACAATACACAACGGATAGAGGTGTTCTTCGGCGCAAAGAACATTGTGTGAACTGAATCTGTTGTTTGACACTCAATCCATGCTAGAATATCGATGCATTGATAGGTACTGCAGTGTAGTGGATATTTATTAGGTCATCAAAGAAACCCGCGGATTCCATGTTTTCTTCAGTCTGACATCCCTATCTCTACTAATTCAGTTTCGCGTCAAATAAATTTCCACTGCTTCCTTCACCTCAGGGATCAGGAATATTGTAGTCGAATCTAGAATTTCGACATTTCCGTACAGCATAAAGAAGCCCGTATCGAAACAGCGCTCTGTTACAACCGATGTGTTGGAGTGTACTAGCAGTAAGTAGCATCGGTGTTCCGTACGTATGTCAAGGATTATTGTATCGCCTGAACCAGTTAAAGGCCACACTCCTAGGGAATTTTATAATCCTTAGCCTTCCAGAGTATCAGGTCACACTTGACGGAGCATAAATGTGCTCTGTAATCAGTAGAGGGCGAAATATCACGCTATACTTGGCGAGGATCCGACCCGTACTGCCTAACAAAGTGAAACAGAAAGGGGAGGAAGAAACGAACTAAAACTTCTCGGTTTTAGAGGGTGAGTGATATTACTTCGGCGATTAAAAAATTGAGTCAAATTTACAAAGAACTTAGCAATATGAGCACAGCTGTCAGCATAAGGCTATGGCTTAGATGCATGAAGTTATTCGGTTGGAAAGGGCGTCAGAATGCCGTTGTCTCCGCTCCTGGGATAAGGTAGCCCGCAAATGTCCCTAATGCCCTGGATGCTGGCATTGGGGCGGAGTTGACATCTGAGCTGCGAACGATTCCAGGATCTTGCTCGCCACAGAAATACTTCAACATCACAGACTGATCATAAAGACAGGTGCCTTTTATGGACGAGCATTGTCCTCTTTAAAAAATGGCACCCCAAACTTTCGCTCGGAGCTAAGGCTAGAGGAGACAGGATGTCCGTGACGCGCCGCTGTGCATCACTACCACCTGTGACTACCACCTGTGACTCTTAGCCATATCCGATATTTTCCCATATTACGACGCCAAGAGTAATACCGCTGTGTCTCCTCAGGTCACTGTCACACTCGCTGCCTATGGTCATTCAGAGTAGTGCAGAATCGTGATTCATTCCTGAACACAAAGCGTCGCATTCAGTAGCATTCCATGCTTCCAGATCACAACGTCACTTAAAACGCAGCCGTTTATGTTGTGGTGCTAAAGGCAGTCTAACTGTAAGCACGGAATAGTAGTTACCTAGTTTGGCTGCTGCTAGTCTTCGACCAATGGTGTGGTATGTCACTGAATGTTGCTCTAAATCCATTACTTGTTATCGGAAGGCAGGCGCAGATCTTAAGCGATTACAGATGTACTTGGTGTACAATACACAGATCATCCCATGTGATGGTCAGACGTCGTCGATTAGAACCTCGACAGCGAGTATGCGGGCTTTCACTTCCAACGCATGTGCACGTTGCACCGATATCCGATCACGTTTTCTGGGTGCTTCGTTTTTTTTATCGGATAGTGTAAGTATTGGTGCTAGACTTTTCAGGCACAGCCGGAACGGCAATGGGTTTAAAAATTTCTCATTTATCTTCCTCATTCGTGAAGTTCACGTTAGGTACTATCACTATCGCCTTGCGTATCTGCTGTTGGAAAACTTTTGAAGCAAATGGTACTTCGCATGATCGAAGGAGGGTTTCAGTGACCGTTGAATGATGAGAAAAAACTGCGTCATAAATTTGGTACGAATGACAACGTATACATAAAACTAGGCCGAGGAATGTAATGAGTATAGGATTAGCTCGTAAAAAAAGGCAATGAAGGAACGTGTAACTATGAAGAGACTGTAGGTATTGCAACATGGAGAGTGCAGTCAATCATTTTGAGGACATGATACAAAAAAAGTCCTGAACAATTTGGATTATATCCCATTAATTACCTTCCTTTTCTTAATTGTCATACAATACATTGACAATCACTGCTATTTAATAATCTTGCATTGTTAGTAGTGGAAGTTCCTTCATTGTTATATCAAAGACAACAAATAACACGTATTGCTCATAAATAGGCGGAAAGACCCACTGCTACTTGCAACATTGGAGACTTATCAATGGAAACAGTCACATCCATGTAACATAACTTCGATTCCAGAGCGAATAAAAGTTTACGACATGACAGACAGAAAATGTAGATGCATCCTATGAAAAAGTAATTTACTCAGAGTGAGATAGCGCACAAAATATTATTCTAACGGATGGCTATTGTCATACAGCAGTTTGAGATACTCCACTGCAGCATTAAAAGAAGAGCTAAAATGTACAGTTGATCATTGTAGATCATCATGGATATCTTTAGAAAGGGCTATATTTCCCAGAGCAACAGTTCAAAGACTAACTAAGCAATACCCTACGCACAGTAGAATGAGTGAAATCTGACCCCATACGATCATCGGCAGGCACTCCTGACTCACCATACGGAAACGGAAAATAAACCTGAGAAAATTAGCGTTTAAGATCTCGTCGATCACACAATTGTTAAAGACGGACCTAGGACTCGGGAAAGAAGTCGGTTTTGTCCTTTTTAAAGGAACCAGCACCGCGGATACCTTAATAAATTTAAGAAACGGAGGAATTCCTGACTCCGCATGGTCGAAGGACGGTTACCATTCTCGCAAATACTAGTCAAGTGTGTAACAGATGCTGCACTTCCCTGGATCGTATGGAGTCAAATAGGGTTGCCATTAATATTGGTGCTCTAAGTGATCACCACCACACGCGCTATGGAGCGTTTAGGAGTTTATACGCTAATAAAAGAAAATATTATGATTGATCACCAGCTTAGGAACGTGTTTGGCCACCTATGGAAGGCAGTGGCATGGATTAATAAGTGCTGGGTACTATTTACCGAGGTACGTGAGAAGATGTCTAGGTACAGCTGCAGCCATTCCCGTAATTTACGAGCTTAAAATTTGTCAGCGAGTTGCTGGCGCCCGACAGCGCCCACATGTGTTCAGGGGCTTCAAACCAATAGAAGTGGAATGCTCGTCAGACCACTGAATGACGGTTCTGACCTTGAGACACGGACAATAATACTGGCGGAAGATGCTGTCACCGTCAAACAGGAAGGAAGGTCCGCAATAATGTTCACGTAGTTCACGCTGTTATTGTTCCTTCTATTACTACCACATGTTCCACGGAAGCCCAGATGAATCTCCCCCACAGCACAACAGTACAGCCACCAGAGTGCGTTCGGGGTGTGGTACGTGTGTCATGCAGCTGATTTATCTTGCATTACGATTAACCTGATGTAATGTAAACGTTACACATGCCCATTAATTTTCGATCCACTCTTGTGGGCCCTTTGTTCACTGCACAATAGTTGACGCACTTGCTGGGTCAGCATGGAAGCTGTTATGGATCTTCTGCTAGTGAACCACTTATCCAACATGTGCAAAATTGTATGCTCCGAAAAACGTAGTCATGCACCTGCCACTAATCGCTGCCTATCCTGTTTACAGAGCGGATATCCAACCTCGCGTTATTTGAAGAAGTGCGGCTATTCAGGATATTGTGACCTGCTCATAGTTTCACGTCCTGCAACTATTTGCCATAGATTTTTCGTGGCAGCAGTATGTGAACAGCCCACTAGATTCGTCGTTTCCGAAATGCCCGGTCAAGGGTGTTGGGTTATAACTATCAGCTGTTTATCGAGATCAGTCAGCAGCTGTTTACGAACGGGAAAATGTAATCTGTTTAAAAAATATAGTAAGTCTTGCCCTAATTAAAATTAAGACACTATGGATATCTTTACTGAATGTGAATTTGAGACTTTTTACTTGATTCTTGTGGAACATACAGTCATTAAGACGATTTTCTATCGTCGCAGAGAACGATGCGCTGTGGTGCCTGCATGCAGAGAGTACACCACAACGTCACAGCTTTGGACCTTAATCGTCAGATACTAACCAATTTAAATCAGACTGCAGTTGTTGTGGTTATCCGTCCGAAGACTGGTTTGATGCAACTCTCCATGATCCCTTGATGCCTCATAATGTGTCCTGTCAACCGATCCTTTCTCGTAGTTCGGATGTACCAAAAGTTTCTTGTAGCCCCAATTCCATTAAGTACCTTTCAATTAGGATAGGATCTTCAGCATTCTTCTGTAATATCACATTTCAAAAGCTTCTGTTTTCGTCTTGTCTGAACTGCTTATGGCCATTTTTCACATTTATACATGGCTACACTCCATACAATTACTTTAGGGAAAAACTCCCTTCCATTTACATCTACATTCGATATTAAGAAATTTCTCGTCTTATTAGTCTTTGAGAGTCTATATTTTCTATTCTCTCTGCTCCAGCCATCATCAGTTTCTTCGCTGCCTCAATAGCAAGACTCATCTTCTACTTTAAGTGTCTCGTTTCCTAATCTAACTTCCTCAGCATTACCTGATTTAATTCGACTATATTCCGTTATCCTCGTTTTGCTTTTGTTGAGTCATCTTATTCCCCGTTTCTAAACACTTTCCATTCTGTTCAACTGCTTTTGCAAGTCTTTTGCTTGCTCTGACAGAATGGCAGTGTCATCGGAAAAACCTCAAAGTTTTTATTTCTTCTCTATGGACTTATTTCCTATTTTTAATCTTTCTTTGGTTTCCTGTACTGCTTGCTCAGTGCAAAGATTGAAATACATCAGGGACAAGCTTCAACCCTGTCTAACTCACTTCTCAAGCACTGCTTCCCTCTAAAGCCCCTCGATTCAGACTATAGGACGACAAACGGTACTAACGGTGAAGAAAAGAGCTACGATCCAACAATAAATGGAATGGAGCTTCAAAAGGCACTGCAAGATTTTACTTCACGTAAATCAATATACGCGACAGAAGCGAGCGTTAGTAAAAGCCTGAACACTGTGAATTTGAAAAATTCAAAAATGCGATTGGATAGGCTGAGATTTGATGTAACGGAGATTAGCGAAGAGAAAAGAAAGAAAAGTGTGGTGTCACCGCCAGACACCACACTTGCTAGGTGGTAGCATTTAAATCGGCCGCGGTCCATTAGTATACGCCGGACCCGCGTGTCGCCACTGTCAGTGATAGCAGACCGAGCGCCACCACACGGCAGGTCTAGAGAGACTTACTAGCACTCGCCCCAGTTGTACAGCCGACTTTGCTAGCGAAGCTACACTGACTGATACGCTCTCATTTGCCGAGACGATAGTTAGCATAGCCTTCAGCTACATTTGCTACGACCTAGCAAGGCGCCGTATTCAATTGATATTTATTATGTGAAGCATGTATCATCAAGAGAGATGTTCTACAATTGTGGATTAAAGTTAAGTATTACATCATCTACGTACTTTATTTGCAATTCTCAAGATATTGTCCTGTTCCAGACCTCACGCCAACTCAGCGTGTAACTAAACGCGTGCATTTCGGCCTCCTCTAGCAACACAGTGTTGGCGCTTCTGCCAACACTACAAAAAGCATCAGTTTCAATGAATGGTTAGGATCTACAGAAAATAAAAGTCGTACGATAACGACCAGTTATAGGGGGAACAGACGTATAATTTCGATGACGAATCACGAAAAGAAATGTACACATTATCAAGTCGATGAAGATGAATGTAGAGTAGGTGGTTAAGGGAATATCTTAATTACTAAATTGTGAAAAATTGTAAGTTGATAATGATGCAGACTCAGAAGTCTATACTTAGCACTGGAGGGTGAAAGACGAAAGAGAAAGATGAAATAAAGGCTTCTAAAATTTCTCTGGTATTCATAATTAGTCTAAACATAGCCAAAACAACCAAATTATGAATGAACACTTGTAAGGTGAGAAGCTTGTCGACAGATCACACGTAACGATATGTACAAACTATTTGTAATTTCTTAACATATTAACGAATTGATACTAGATTACAAAATTAGTGTCAATGCATTCAGGTACCACAATAATTAAAAATTTCAGTCAAGTCAGTCAAGTCAGCCTCGGTAATATTGTCCAACGTAGCTTCCATTTGATTTCAAAATTTATGTTTTCTACCTGATCAACGAGCGTCAAAAGCGAGTCGACTACATGCTAAATCTCTGTTCAGCAGACAAACATGGGGTGCAGGTCTAGGCAGATCTAGAGAGGTATGGTGGCTTCAGACAAACAGTTTTAATTGAACGTTGATTTATTGTATATTTCAACACCAATACATATCGTAACACTCATATCGAAAGTAATGTGGAGCGGAAGAAACAGGTTTAATGATAAACTTAACACCAAAATTGAGGATAACGAATTCGATGAAATGAAGGAATCCTGTGACGGAAGAAGCAAGGGGACATAAAAATAGATTATCTCAGGAAAAGGAGGCCATTCAGGTCAAAAGAAGTCTGTTGATACAAACAAGAAATGTCTGAAAATGAACACTGGGAGCGCAGTACGTTCTTTAATGAATTTTCTACTGTAAGAAAACCGAAGGAGGAGACTATCGAAGTGTTAGAGAATTGGTGCTGTAGATTGTAGAAGGATGTCACAAATAATTGGAACTGATAAGAGATGAGGAAAATTTCCGCAGAATCACTTAGAAAAACACACAGAGAATAAGGGTCAGGATGATAGGACATCTAGTAAGAGATTAGAAATATACCGTACTTCCATTATTCTAGAAGGCGTTGTGGAGGGTAAGAGCTATTGAGGGTGAAAATAATGGAATATATCCAATGAATAGTTGAGCAAATTGAGTGAAATTGGAGGCCTGCTTTAGGAAAAAAGAAAAGAAAATTAAGAAATGTTTGTGTATATAAAATGTGAAAACAGCATGGGAAAAACAAAGAGAAAGACGGCCCCCTACACCTCGGTGTTTCTCAGGAGATCGGAGGGAAATTTAATGCACTCTTCTATTACTGAAATTTCTTGTAGCTTTATTATTAAAATTTATTTTTATGCTTAGTGTTCTATGCTGTTAGGTTATCTTATACATAAGATGTAATTGTGAGGCATAAAACATTTCTTACAGATTCAGATGTAAAGAAATGATCAGGGTTTTCGGATTCTTAAAAGACTGTCACAAAATTATATGCTGTATTCGCAACAATATATAAGAAGAACTGGCTTACGCTGATACTTTCGAGGTTTTATGTTTTATGACGCAGAGCTGTTTAAGGTAAATTGTAAAAAAATGTTTTTTGTTAAAAAAATTTGTTGCTGTGGTAACCGTGTTGCGAATTTCCCAAGCTGTATGAAGTAACAATGAGTCAGTCCGTAAATATATCACTCACAATCAGTACAACGGCTTAAATCTGATGATGGGGAACTGTACACTAACAGCTGCCCCCAATACGCATTGTTACAATAATAAAACTTTCCTTTGCCAGGATTCGAAGCGATTGCCTCCATGTAGAGTTACTCTACCGCAGTTGTTGATCTTAAAATAACAGTAGACAACCCTCCGTCAATAGTAATTTTACTCATTAAAAGAGATCGAGGGATGTAGAAGTACTTCTCTTGCAAAATTGTGATATATGCAAACCATTCTATCAAGACATCTCTTGAAGCAGTATTTAATTTTGACAAAGATCAGAAGACTAAATTCTACATTATTTCATTACGACACAGCTGATACAGAATTTCAGACTGAAAACCTTTATGAAGGTAAAGGAAACCGAATCATGGAAGACGCATGTAAGAATAGGAAGCATGTCTGTCTCCTCCCTTCCCCCTAACCCCCCCCCCCCCATCCCCCTACCCCCTCCCTCTACCATTGAATCAACGAAGTGTAGATGACTCTCGCTGTTAATACCCGTACTTGCAACGGTCCCTCGTGAGTGTGTGAGTGTGTGTGTGTCGATAATGAGGATTTAGCGCATTATACTGGCCACAAGATTATGATAAATGGTCAGTGATACGGCCTAACGGTTGACGCGTCGCTCCGCAGCTATTATAGCGCACGTTCTTTGTTTAGTGATGCGCACTTATCCGGGATAAATGGCTGAAATAAACACGATTACACTTTAATGAGCAACTTAATGAAGAAAAATTATCGTGGCCTAATATGTAATTCCTGACGCTGTAATTACGACCGTGTGAATGCGCAATTGTGAAATGTGAGCAGTGGGCATCGCTGTAACTCCATTATTATCGTTTTAAGGTCTCTACCTTGCTGTGAATACAAATTGCGACAGAGATGCCTTTCATTACAGTACCAGTTTGCTGTTGAAATAACAGAGCTGAAAGACAAAAGTGAAATGAATGAACCATTCTAAAAATATAAAAAATACATATAAATAGAAAATACATAAAATCTTAAAAAAATTTGTTTTTACAGTATTACGTATGTGTTCGATCACTACGCATTTGTCTATACGAAAGCGAGTACTTTCATTTGGAGTACTGGACAGCGGCTCACTTGAAACTTGAAGGAATCCAAGGAGGAAATGGCCATAACAGAAAGAAAGGTCCGTAGTGTCCGATAACTGAGTAACTTCTGGAGGTCGTTACATCATTTAATTATTGGTTGTAAGACCGCAAAGTAGTAAGAAGCAGTGCTAATGTGTGAAATTTTTTATTTATTGATTCATTTAATTTATCTGACAATATTAGGGTCTTGAAATCTTCTAAAATGTCTGTTTGAGACTAATGTTGAAAAATGTCCGCCCCCGGTAGCTGAGTGGTCAGCACGACAGACTGTCGGCCCGGGCTCGATTCCCGGCTCGGTCGGAGACTTTCTCCGTTCAGGGACTGGGTGTTGTGTTGTCGCCGGCCGAGGTGGCCGAGCGGTTCTAGGTGCTACAATCTGGAACCGCGCGACCGCTACGGTCGCAGGTTGGAATCCTGCCTCGGGCATGGATGTGTGGATGTCCTTAGGTTAGTTAGGTTTAAGTAGTTCTAAGTTCTAGGGGACTGATGACCACAGAAGTTAAGTCCCATAGTGCTCAGAGCCATTTTTTTTTTTTTTTTTTTTGGCATTCGTGTTTTTCCGACGAGTGGGCGCTACATACGGAAAAGGTGATTATGGCGACGTTATTACCAAACGTGCTATTACTTTGTCTTCCCAAGGACAAACAATGGTAGGCATCCATGGATCGGCGTATGAAGAATATTTATTGGGCAGCATGTACGTCGAAACCCACGGTTGAGGAGCGGCGGGTGAGGGGGATGCTGCTACTTCATACTGTACGGCCTTGGAACTAAAACTTTGTGATCGCCCCTTATAAGTATTATGAACTTTTTTCAGCATTTTAGCACTTCCAGACCGAAGCTCCACACAATTTCAGTCACCCTAATTAGTAAATGCTTCGCTTCCCCAAGAGAGTTCTTCCAACTCGAAAGTAGAACTCTCCAGTCAATAACAACAGTTTGAAAAGTAATCAGCAGACTTTTGTATTTATTGGTCCACAATCGCTGGAATTTCTTGAGTGAAATCATGTACCTGCATGTACTGATTTTTTATATAACTATTTTATTTCGTTATTTATCGACTATTTAATTTCAGACCTAACCGCTAAATACTGGAATGAAGTGGTTACATTGGAATATGACTTCCCTCAAGTGAAAGTCAATCTGATATTTCAGCCAATTAGCTGTAACTACAGTTTTATTTTACAGCTGCCACATTGCTTTCCTCTACATATGCGCCGGCATGGTAGATCAGTGTGATCGGTCAGATGGTTAGCTGCCCACTGTAATAAAAAAATAAACTGAGTAAACGGGCCGGCCGCGGTGGTCTAGCGGTTCTAGGCGCTCAGTCCGGAACCGCGCGACTGCTACGGTCGCAGGTTCGAATCCTGCCTCGGGCATGGATGTGTGTGATGTCCTTAGGTTAGTTAGGTTTAAGTAGTTCTAAGTTCTGGGGGACTGATGACCACAGCAGTTAAGTCCCATCGTGCTCAGAGCCATTTGAACCATTTTTTGAGTAAACGGATTAACGGTGAACTTAAAAGATGTCATGGGACGTCCGCCCCGAACGTATCCAACTCACAATTACGAACAGAAAAACATCAGAAAATGTCCGTATTGGTTGCCTTACAATCTAGTACTGCTACGGCATTGTCACTGCAATGTCGCCTTGTGTGGTCTGAAAAGATCTGTGAGCAATCGCGGTCATTACTCGCTCGTTTGCTTCTAGCCTTTTATCTGGAAGACGTACGAAGTAAAAATAATGAAAACATGCTCCTACCACAAAAGCCACACTATGCGCAAATCGTTCCGGCCAGTTTACCTCTAGTAAGTAACCGGAGTGTCTTCTGCGTCAGCAGCTGCGGAAAGACAAGGACGTCCACCGTCTGATCCCGTGCTACGCTAGAAGTTTAGTGCTCCGTCAACGAGGAAGTGGTAAGGGACGCAGTACAATCTGGGACTGGCCAAAACTGGTGGAGGAAATCGGCAGTCCTTTTCAAAGCAACCATCTTGACATTCGCCTTTATCGATTCAGGCGACCTATGGTAAACTTAAACCTGGATGTCCTCGTTAGATTTCGGTCGTAGGTCCTGGCAGTAAGTCAAGTGCCAGTACACACTGAAACTATGGAGGTAAGTTCATGGAACAATTCATCGGACACTTCGTAAAATAGATAGGCCATCACTGAAGTACGCAACTAGAGTAAAAATCAATGTCGCAAGCGCCTTCTCAAAAGCTTTGGTGGCCAGTGAATTTCGCGTGGATGAGAGCACTTCGAATACCCACAACAAAATCAGATAGTGGAAAGATCAATAGAGAATCACGACGCTAAGAATCAGACACAAGAGAATTCTCACAAAACGCATTTAGTGAACCCACATTCCAGAGAGCGGCAGTTGACATCCTCCTGGGAAATACGAGCGTCAATAAGGACACACTACTCCTTTCAACACGTAAACGACGTATTTGTCGTGATATCTGCTTCTACATCTTCTTCTACTGTTTACTCCGGAAGCGTACCTACTGGAGGGTAGTATGTATACATCTGTCACATCCCTCCTCCCATGTTCCATGGAAAGACCGATTGCTGGCAAACATCCGTTAGAGCTCGATTTATTCTAGTTTCACCTTCATGTTCAGGCAGAGAGAGATATACGAAGTAGAAAGAAATGCACCGTGTTAGGGGTATGAATCGTGGATTTACTTTCAAAATTTTTTCTTAAAGAATTTACTTTATTTAGTAGCGGTTCATCAAGAACGTTAACACATTTAATCACACTATGTGATCGTCGAAGTAGTTGCCAGTGAGTAACTGATGAAAAAAAATTTCTTTCAACAAATGGAAATTTCATTCCTAAAAGCCCTTTCCTTTTTCTTTAAAAAAAAAAAAACAGATTTAAAAATTATAATCAGAAAGCACCCTCTAAATACCAAGTTACAATTTATTCAGAGGCAGAAATAACATAATTTTTTTTGTTGTTGACAGTACGAGCTTTCGGGCTGAGAACCTTGCCGGTCCCTTTTAACACAGCCGTAGTCACGACCGCTCACAACAACCTCTGAAAGACTACACTGGTGCAAGTCTGCAACACACCAAACTACTTTAAACTAAAAAATGTTAACAACAAACACATAAACTATGCACCCCGTAGGAGGTATGGAAACGGTACAAAACACTCACATTAAAAAAAATCACTTGCCACCGAAAGTGCAACTTGTTTTTAAAAGAAAACTCTTACGCTGGACTGGGTGGCAACATTATATACTAAAATGACCATTTAAACAAAAACCCATGAAATGCACTCTTACATAAAATGTACAAACATGCTCTACATTACACATATACCGCCTCTCAAGATGATAGGCACGATAAAAACATATTTCAGGTATTCGGCCTTTACACATTAAGCAATAAATTCGTTAACACCGAATCCGACAAACATAACAGAGGCAGCTATTAACGTACGGCAAACTGACAGACAGACAGACAGACACACTAACTGCCTAAAAAATGCGGACGAGAGACAGACGAGCAAGCTGGGGACGAGAGACTGACCGAGAAAACAAGTAGAATTTAGCAAGAAAATGATACCACATATCACGAATCATTTAACTTCTAATAAACTGGGATTTCTGGCGAAGACCTGGTGCAGCACCCCCAAAACGGTCTCCCGAACCGTCCGCTGCCAACCGCTTCAACGGACGCAGGAAGGCGGGCCAATCTCCCGTCTCACGGCGTCGCAGCTCGACCCGGCCAGACCGATGTCGTGGGTTGACTCCTGTTGCTCTCGTGTGGGCCGCGAAGCCACAACCCCTCGCTATTCGGCGCGGCCCACTGGACTGACGTGGCGACCTCACATGCGCCGACGCTCAAGACGGACAAGTCATCTTGTGTCACAGTGCGCGACCGACCAACCGATCGATCCAACCGCCAATGACCATTGCCTAAACAAACTCGAGTAGACTGGCGGCCTCACCTACTAGCACTCCGGACGACAGACAGACCCTGACTGCCCCACACTGACCCGGCTGACCAACTGACCAGACTCGCCATAGCGAGCTCATAGCGCCCCTAAAATGCACGTGAACAGGCTACCTTTCCCCTTTCCCACCAGATGGAGACACCAAAGCTGCGATTGCCACAGCGGCGCCAGCGCCAGAAACGGAGGGCGACTGCTTCACACTATGCGCTGCAGCGCGCTCTTCAAAACAGCAAAAATTTACCACGGCTCAGGGTACAATAGCAGATACTTCTGTTGGTGAAGAGGACAGTGTACTGAGCAACATCTCATCAATATTTACGTCATTTCCAAACTAGTAATTACAGGTACCAGGTATTAGGAGTAGTATGTCTTAAGCTGGTTGATAACTGCCTCTCTCAACTGGGTACATATTAAGGTACCAATGATGACAATATCTGCACACTCTGTTGTTGACTGTTCTAGGACCTCTCACACATTTCGCAGAAAATCACAACTTGATGCACGCCTCTCTTGTAGCGTCTGCCATTGTGGTTGACGAGCATCTCCATGAAGTTTTCGCGAGTACTAAAAGAAACGGCGATGAAACGTGTTGCTCTTCTCTGCACGTCTTTGTTTTCTCTATCAGTTCTCTCCGATTCGGATCTTGCACTCATGAGCAATATTCAAGTAAGTATTGTGAACTCCGTTCTTCATGGATGGACTACACCACGTAAAAATTCTTCCAATGCATGTGAATGGTAATTCGGGCTTTCTCGTATTTAGTTTTACATTTACGTTCCAATTTAAATTTCTCCATACCTGTAAACCAAGTTATTTAATGGATGTAACATTTTCCACTAATTTTTCGGCAAATCTTGTGATGAACAATGTTGGGTCCTTCGGCCTTGTGCTGGAGTAAGCTATAGTCAAATAAAGATACATACTATCTGTTAAGTGATATTACTGTATTTACTGTTGTACTAAGGTTCTTCATTTCAGTCGTTGCACGAACACCAAAGTGACAGAGAAATGTGATGTGCATGTTAGTGCTACACATACTCCGATACTATAGTAGCAACTTCGTATGCTTAATGTACACTGATGTTCAAGGGAGCGGGGCAGGGATAGTTGTATCTTGCTTTCATTACTGATAAGATAATTAAAAAGCGTCGTTTTAATAACTGGTGTACATAACAGTAGTCGGTGGCAGAGATTAAGAACCACTGTCTGTTACGGAAATCATCAGCTGCCAACCCTTATCAGGAACTGTTGTAAGTCTTAGGAGTGCACGAGTGACACCGCTCTTCCGCCATTAGTTTTCCTGGTGAACAAACTGGAGATTAGTGTGTTATCTCTAACTGGTACGTGTTTTCCAGTTGTGTCGTACCGGTACCAATCAACAAAAGATGTAGTGTGGTTATGATTGTGAACGCAAAGTTTGTGTCACCTGAGTCTTATAATACAAGATTGTGCATTCCGATATAGATCTTGTAGATCTTTTTTCACGGGTAGGTGCATTTGAGTTCTTTTAGTGAGGAATTTACCAGTTGTCTGAAAGAGTTTTTCACAGTTTCGGGGATTTCTGCTTCTCCATGTGACATGTGAATGATGATTTTTATTTGGATTCGCTATGATTCTGGGAATATAAGTACATCCATAACATTTTCGAAATAAAAGTGCTACGTTCATCTAAATAAAAGTGAGTGAAAATTATGAGAGCGTCAGTTCAAATGAAAATTATCTCAGTGCATCAGAGGTGCACACAGCATGAAATTATAAGCCCATCAGCGAAACTAATTACGGAGCAAATTAAAGCATAACCAGGGTAATGCAGTGGGCCCGTGAATGTAGCGTGTGTGGTCGGTACACAGTCGCCAGAATTTAACAGGAATGAAAGGAAAACATCCACCTAGAAACGCAATTTTTACTAAATACCTCGATTTGCTACTGAAGGCGTATGCATTACTATCATGAATCCAACATGAACAACAAATAGTGAAATTAACGCAAAACTAGCGCTGAATTGATTCTTATCATCCTCTGCGAACGTACACGTCATTTGTGAAACATACTTCGTTTTTGTTGGAAGTCCCTTCGATGTGTCTTAATAATATGATGAGGTGGCTAAACGTACGAACTACATTATGGACACTTTACAATAAAACTGTAAAATATAAATCTATTTTCTCTGAAACATATCGACTTTATATGGTAAAACTAAATATTAATGTTGACAGACAGAGTGTGAGAGAGGTATATAGCACTAATATTGCGCAATCACGTTGCTCGTAATCACGATATGATTGACGTACTACGATGCTACAGTCACTGTACTTATCGCTGTTTACTCTATTATTAAGTGGACTGGAACAATACTGATGTCCAGATGTCCAGCCACACAACTACGTACAACTATCATTTACCCCTCTGCTTTTACCTTACCATTATGTTAATTCTAGTACTGTAGTAAACATCAACGAAACACAAACTGGTAACCCCTTTATTTTTCGTTGTGTGTGACTGGAAATCTCTATTGCTTCCAGCCCACATAATAACAGTGCAAATAGCAGTACGTACAGCGCTTGTTGCATCGAAGTACGTCAATCACATCACGATAACAAGCAACGTGGGCTTCACGCTTTCGTCTTGGGAAGTGCAATAGCGGCGCGTTTCGTTTATCTCAAGCGTCAACTTTCCTCTGGAGTTGACCTATTCAACGGTGGGTGTAGCGGTTCTGACCACCGCCGCAGAGGTGTCCAAAGAATTGATGAATTGTGGCTACGAGGGGTGTAACGAACTCTCCATCTTGTGACACGTCCGCGGTGGCCTTAGGCAGAATTTTTGTGAAATTTGTACAATGTGACATCAGTAACCAACCTAACAGCTCACATTAACGTCTACCTGTTCCCCGTTTAACGCATGTGACGACTCTTGCTATTTAAAGCGTCCGCGAGCCCGAGGGTGAAACTGCTGGGTGCCACAGTTTCGCAACATTACAGTGGAATGTTATAGAGAAGTTTGTGCTCATTTTAAACAGACGTGTTTGAATGCAGACGATTACGGGCTTTAGAAAGAGTGCTCATGTAATTGTGTTCGGCAATATGTATTGGATATTACAAAAAATAATTTTACGTATATATTTGTTGTTGTTGTGGTCTTCAGTCCTGAGACTGGTTTGATGCAGCTCTCCATGCTACTCTACCCTGTGCAAGCTTCTTTATCTCCCAGTACCTACTGCAACCTAAATCCTTCTGAATCTGCTTGGTGTATTCATCTCTTGGTCTCCCTCTACAATTTTTACCCTCCACGCTGCCCTCCAATACTAAATTGGTGATCCCTTGATGCCTCAGAACATGTCCTACCAACCGATCCCTTCTTCTAGTCAAGTTGTGCCACATACTTCTCTTCTCCACAATCCTATTCAACACCTCCTCATTAGTTATGTGATCTACCCATCTAATGTTCAGCATTCTTCTGTAGCACCACATTTCGAAAGCTTCTATTCTCTTCTTGTCTAAACTATTTATCGTCCATGTTTCACTTCCATACATGGCTACACTCCATACAAATACTTTCAGAAACGACTTCCTGACACTTAAATCTATACTCGATGTTAACAAATTTCTCTTCTTCAGTAACGCTTTCCTTCCCATCGCCAGTCTACATTTCATATCCTCTCTACTTCGACCATCATCAGTTATTTGACTCCCCAAATAGCAAAACTCTTTTACTACTTTAAGTGTCTCATTTCCTAATCTAATACGCCCAGCATCACCCGACTTAATTCGACTACATTCCATTATCCTCGTTTTGCTTCTGTTGATGTTCATCTTATACCCTCCTTTCAAGACACTATCCATTCCGTTCAACTGCTCTTCCAAGTCCTTTGCTGTCTCTGACAGAATTACAATGTCATTGGTGAACCTCAAAGTTTTTATTACTTCTGCATGGATTTTAATACCTACTCCGAATTTTTCTTTTGTTTCCTTTACTGCTTGCTCAGTATACAAATCGAATAACATTGGGGAGAGGCTACAACCCTGTCTCACTCCCTTCCCAACCACTGCTTCCCTTTCATGCCCCTCAACTCTTATAACTGCCATTTGGTTTCAATACAAATTGTAAATAGCCTTTCGCTCCCTATATTTTAGCCCTGCCACCTTCAGAATTTGAAAGACAGTATTCCAGTCAACATTGTCAAAAGCTTTCTCTAAGTCTACAAATGCTAGAAACGTAGGTTTGCCTTTCCTTAATCTAGTTTCTAAGACAAGTCGTAGGGTTAGTATTGCCTCACGTGTTCCAATATTTCTACGGAATCCAAACTGATCTACCCTTAGGTCGGCTTCTACGAGTTTTTCCATTCGTCTGTAAAGAATTCGTTTTAGTATTTTGCAGCCGTGACTTATTAAACTGATAGTTCGGTAATTTTCACATCTGTCAACACCTGCTTTCTTTGGGATTGGAATTATTATATTCTTCTTGAAGTCTGAGGGTATTTCGCCTCATACATCTTGCTCACCAGATGGTAGAGTTTTGTCAGGACTGGCTCTCCCAAGGCAGTCAGTAGTTCTAATGGAATGTTGGCTACTCCCGGGGCCTTGTTTCGACTCAGTGCATAAATATAGAAACAGAACATTATTCACCGCCAACCAATCTATCATTGTAATGCTACAAAATAAACGTCGTCTCGAATGGCTGCGTATGTGGTTCAAAGGGCTCCGAGCACTATGGGACTTAACATCTGAGGTCATCAGTCCCCTAGAACTTAGAACTACTTAAACCTAACTAACCTAAGGACATCACACACATCCATGCCGGGGCAAGATTCGAACCTACGACCGTAGCGGTCGCGCGGTTCCAGACTGTAGCGCCTAGAGCCGCTCGGCTATTCCGGCCGCCGGCTGCGTATGTGGCGGCAACGCCGAGCATCAGCGGTTATACTCGCAAGCTCTTCTACTTACTCTCCTTTCTTCGCGGGAAGAGTCCACTTGTACCCGACAAAAGACTCCAGTGACGAGTTTTCGGTTAAACAATGGCATCGACTAGCGAATCCATTCTCCGAACACGTGGACACGGTGAGTTCGGATATGACGTAATAGGTATAGGTGGCAAGTTTAATGTGAATATACGAAACTCATTTATGATCTAAAGACTATTGGTGTTCAAGAAGGAAACTATATTGAGCACAGAACAAGAAATAACAAACAGAATAGAAAACTAAATTAAAATAATTACACTAGTAGAAGGTAAAAACCATAGATACTTGCGGATAAAAATGGAATCCTATTTTAACAATGCAGAAAACTCACTTTTCTAGATGAAAACATAACACGTACAGAAAATTAAATTACCAAATTTTATGGTTACTCAGCAGTCAAAATTATGAAACCATGCGCTTAGGTGAGAGGAAGTCATGGGACAGCGATATGCACACGGTTGTGGTACCGAATACACGAAGTACAAAGCGGCAGTGCAGTGGCGGAGGTGTCATTTCTAATCAGGTGATTCAAGTGAAAAAGTTTTCGACGTGATTATGGCCGCACGACGGGAATAAGCAGACAGAATGCAGAATGCTAGATGGAGTTCGATGCATCGGACATTCCATTTCGGAAGTCGCTACGGAATACAATATTCCGAGATACACAGTGTGAGGAATGTGCTGAGAATACCAAATTTCAGGCATTACCTCTCACCATGGACAACTCATTGGCCGACGACCTTCATTTACAGGTGGCAGCAGCAGAGTTTTCGCGGAGTTGTCAATAGTAACACTAAGTGTGATAACTGTAGAAATCATGTAAGTAAAAAACCCAAACTGACTTCCGACACCTGTACAATACAATACATACACATTCGCATACTTACATTCAACATTCTGACAGTTGCACTGGTTATTTATGTAACAGCGTTCCGGATTTGCTATGGCTTATTTCGTGCTTACATTAATCTGTGATCTTGCAGTGTTGATCACTTAATGTATTCCTGATACGTTCGGTAGTATGTAGGATGCGTTAGTCAATCACCAATAATTCTTGTCCATACGGCAATTGAAAACCGGCACTGATGCCTTGCTTCTTCAATTCCTGTGCATTTCCGTCAACCCATACATGTTGGTTATGAAAACTGACAATCTAATCTCAAACCTGCGTCAAATGTGAACGGTATCTTTTTTGGGAAAACTGCATCATTCCAGCAGCCATTGGCAGACTGCGTTCTGGCAAGCTGATTTTGTGGCCGAAGGGTTCGACAGGCAGTACGCGATATTGGTGTAGCAACCATTCATGCATGATCAACCCGAGTAGTAGATGACTAACCACAATAGATGCTGAAATGGCACACTAGTTCCGGGGTCATCTTCCATTCATTGCAATACTCGCTCTTCCAGAAGTGGAGTACGAATGGTGGAAGGTCTGCCACTATCTGCCGTTGTTGGAGCAATAGAACCAGTGTCTGCAAGTCGCTGGAAAAGCTAGGTTCAGTAATAACACAGATATCCATTTGCCAAACCACAGCAGATTACGTCTATCATTTCCGGCGTGAAATAATAGTCTTCTCTTATGCGCTGAGTGGAAAGATAATACTACGACGTAAGTGCATTTCACAAACTTACCAAGATATAAAATGGTTCCATCAGAATTAGTCTTGCCGTGCAGTTACCAGAACTGTGAATACGGCTTATAATAAGAACAGTAACAGTAGATCACTGCATGCTGTAACCATGGAGATTAAAACAGGAATGTATCCACATTTGCTTACATCATTCTATTGGTCGTTCCTAACAGCAAAGTGCTTGCCATAAAAGGGATGTGTTTCATAGTAGCGTCGATGAACAAGTGCTCAAAGCTCTTAAGGTAAGCATTTTGCGCCTATGTTCCCTGGATACTTTTGCCTTTTTTTTGGTCAATAGTACCACTTTTCGAGGTGTGGAATACTTTTTTTAGCATATCGCATATGTGCTCAAAGTAACGTATAGTGTTTTTGCGCATCCAGAACATAATTTTCCGTGCATCCTTTCCTATCGTTTCCAGAGCCATAATCACGGCCTTACGCATTTGTTAAGATACATAAGTGTACCTCTTTCCACCTGAAGAGATAACTGTTGGCTTTGTTCTACGTTGTACCAGTCAACGAGAAGGATGGCACATTTACAGAAACATTCCGTTGCGTATAATATAAACGGTGAAGCATACAACCTTTGACGGTTTCAGCGTATAGTTAACAATCATTAAAATTTGTATACAGTTGAGGATACGTATAAGGTAATTGTAGTATTAGTTACTGCACCGGTCAGGCTAGTCTTAGGAGCTTAGGTGGGCATGCTGAGCTTCGATTAACCGAGAAACCCGGCGTTGCCTGGGCACTAATTTAAAGCTGGATCTTATTTTTGACTTACGAAGTTTCTTCGTATTCCACATTTGAAGTGGTATCCTTGAGAACTTGAGCGATGACCTTGTTTGCTTCGCTAACTGGAAGAGAGTCATGTTGACCGTAAAAACTCGCTCGTCTGTGCCAGTTCCCATCAAAATTTTGGGTTCTCTGATGTTACGTTGGAGAGAAATAACTCGAAGCCTCTGTGAGTGAAGGATTTTGAGGAGCGAGGTAATGCATGACCCCCTTGGTGAGAGTTGTGTAGCACCTCGCTTTCGGGAGGAGTTGCCAAAAAGAGCGTGGCGTTCTCGAGCAGCAGCAAGTTGGGCCTCACGATCTTCATCGGATTCTTGAAATCCGGTAGTCCTCTGCCTTTTAGCCATTGTGGTGTATCTATGAGGACTCGACCGTTTACTAGGCATTTTTATTCGTAAACAAAGTGGAATCAATATGTAATGAATAGTCACCCAAAACACAAAGCAAACTTCATAAATACATTTTTCCTACAAAGAATATAAATAAAACATATCGAAACAAGAAAACCAGTGTCATTAAGTTTTCAGTACACAAAGCGAAATCATTAATTCTGTGTATCCTAACCAAGTTAAATGAATGCTAGATTGTATTTGGAAAAGTACGATTGAGGAGCTGAATTCTATCATTGATGTAAACTTCCCAAAATACATGTGTCACTGAGTTTTAAAAAAAGAAAAAGCAACAGCACCTTCTATTGGTTACTTGGCATATTACGAAACTAAGAGTGGCACCTACTATGCCATGATGACTAAACATCCGAACTGCTAGGCTGAGCAGGCGATTTTAGACAAAACTTTAATTATGATACCTGCTTTACAGTTCCGAACTCAGTAAAAACGGAAACTTTATATAGGATCAATTTGTTTCCCATTTTTCTGTGTGACCGACTATTACGGTAAAAACCCTTGTTCTCAGGAACAGGTCGACTTACAACGTTGAAATTTATGTCGCATACTAAGGTGAGTCCCTCGGCGAATTCTTAACTGTGAACTTCTAAGCCAATGCAATCAACAGATATGTTGTTAATGCCACTTATTTTCGCACTAGCTCAACAAAACCTGTGTGGTACTTCCCACTAACATAGATACACAAAATTTGACTAGAAGGAAAAAATCCGAAAGTTGTTAAATTGTAGTCATGTCCCACAAATTTTTTTATTTGTTGCCTGCCAACAATGTTTTACTTAGGAATTGGTTGACTTATCAAGTTCAAGTTATATACGCAAGTCTACGGTCCCTTGATGGTGTAAACAAATTGACGTTCTAAGTCAGTGCAGTCAAAAGATACGGCCACTTACGTCTCACATTTTGATACTCGCTAACTGACTCATCGCAACCCATAGGATACTTCTCATTAACTTACAATCATGACATTTGGCAACAAGCAATTTTACACAATACAAAGAAAGGAAAAAATGCAAAAATTGTTAATTTATAATTATACCACATTTTTTGTCATTTCTTATCCGACTGTCTGCCGGTCTGTCTGTTGAAACCCGTTTTCCTCAGGAACATGTTGACGTAGGAAGTTGAAATTTATGTCATATGTTACGAACTATGGTCCCTCGGTAAAGTAAAAACTTTAAGCTTCTAAGCTGATGTAATCAAAAGATACGGCTATACAGTTCACACACTTTACACTCGAAAACTCAGTCATGGAAACCATTGGGTACTTCCCGTTCACCTAGATTAATATTTGGCAAGAAGCAAGGTTTCACAGTACAACCAAAGGCAAAAATCTAAAAGTTGTTGATTTGTATAATAATACCACAGGAAAAAAATTGTCATTTGTTTTCCGACAATATGCATGTCCTTCTTTTAACACTTTTTTTTATATCTCGCCCATATTGACAAAAGACAAAAACTGTCGAGGTTTCCTATTCCCATGATTGATGTAGTATCTATTTTAGTAATTAAGTTTGTACGGAAGCCTCAATGAGCGACCCGCACTCGCACTTACAAAAATTGTTTCTTCCTGTTCAGATTTTGATGAAATAAAGCTTATACGTTGCCCCCATCTACGGTCAAGTTGTCTGTGAAAACCAAATGAAAATCCGTCCTGTAGATTAAAAGACTAGAGTGATGAAACAGACAAATACACAGATACGACGGTTCTGCAGTTCTATTATTAGTACAGATGTAGATTAATTTCACGCTACAGTTCAGAGTTGTTCTAGGGATAAGCTCGTTGCAATATGGTAACTCTTACTGCAGTTAAGAGCAGATGTAACATCCTTTAGATTTCTTACGAGATTAAAGTTTAGAGCTTTTCGAAACCTTAAGTATATTACCATACGTCATGAGTTCATTGAGCTTCATTCCATTTTACCAATTTTCATCTGATATATTCATTTCCCCAGATTTTTCCGTCATTCACACCATGCGACTAGTTTCAACTTTAACACAAACGCCATAATTTTGTAGTACCTTTCAGTTTCTTTCGTGACAATAGTCCAATCATATTTGACAATATTAGCAGATTTAAAATACTGATTTAAAGTTGCATGTCATTGTTCCTGGAGTTGAATAGTGTGATATCAAGGTGTGAACATGCGGCGGCGCGGCTCCTTCCATCCTTTCTACCAGCACCTACCTGTGAACTCGCTTCAGCAGATCGCCGGTAGGAAAGCCATGCAGTAACCTACTGTACTGCGTCTCGCGCCAGGCTGCATACAATGTAACTATTGTAGAAATCGGGGAAATGAAAGGTGGAAATACTGGCAATATTTCTGTATATTCTGAAGATGAAAATTACACGTTCACTGCAAAGCCCTGCACAAATCCTTTCATTCACGTTAACAAGTTTATGGTAACGTATATCGCGAAATCTGAACAGCTACTAATCACGGATTGTTCTTAAATGAAAATGCTTGCTATTAAGTTGCTGTCTAACGCATTCAAGTGTTTGGTCAGTGATCTGCTCAATACGCCGCGGGAAATTAATTTCTTTTCTCATACACAAAAATTTCTTTCCTCATACACAAAATTACTTAATAATCCGTACTTTCTAAAAGACACACCGGAATAATTATGCCTTCACATTAAAGTACTTTTGAGGCATGTAGCACAACTAACACCGGCAAAATATAGCTTACTTTGGAGCTCATACTACACACGACCGTAGTATTGAAAGCTGGGCTCCGACTACCTAGACTGCTGTAAGCATTCTCCATCTCCAAGAGAAAAGACGCACGGAGAATACTCCGTTCCGATTAGTCACTTTTCTTTAAGGCCAATAGAAAAACTTTATTCTTCCGCGTTAGTCTGCGCTTTTCCTGACTAACCAATCAACAAATAACCCACTTTCGAATTGTACTTCTTCCCGAAGTAAATATTTAATATTCTGATATTTTATTTATACTTTACGTTATGAACTATTTTCATTTACACTTGAATTAGCTTTGCTTTTATCATAAACTTACTTAACGTGTTATGATACCAATTTCCCCGTCGTCTGCATTCACACTGTCTTAACACTTTCTCACACTACATCGTTTAATAGTAGAACAATTATCTACGTTATGAGATTTTCACTCTGCACCGGAGTGTGCGCTGATATGAAACTTCCTGGCAGATTAAAACTGTGTGCCGGACCAAGACTCGAACTCAGGACCTTTGCCTTTCGCGGGCAAGTGCTCAGCCAACTGAGCTACCCAAGCACGACTCACGCCGCGTCCTCACAGCTTTACTTCTGCTAGTACCTCGTCTCCTAATTTCCAAACTTAACAGAAGCTCTCCTGTGAACCTTGCAGAACTAGCACTCCTGAAAGAAAGGATATTGCGGAGATGGTGGCGGTGGTGGTTAGTGTTTAACGTCCCGTCGACATCGAGGTCATTAGAGACGGAGCGCAAGCTCGGGTCAGGGAAGGATTGGGAAGGAAATCGGCCGTGCCCTTTCAAAGGAACCATCTCGGCATTCGCCTGAAACGATTTAGGGAAATCACGGAAAACCTAAATCAGGATGGCCGGAGACGGGATTGAACCGTCGTCCTCCCGAATGCGAGTCTAGTGTGCTAACCATATTGCGGAGACATGGCTTAGCCACAGCCTGGGGGATATTTCCAGAGTGAGATTTTCACTCTGCAGCGGAGTGTGCGCTGATATGAAACTTCCTGGCAGATTAAAACTGTGTGCCGGACCAAGACGAACTAGGGACCTTTGCCTTTCGCGGGCAAGTGCTCAGCCAACTGAGCTACCCAAGCACGACTCACGTCCGTCCTCACAGCTTTACTCCTACCAGTACCTCGTCTCCTACCTTCCAAGCTCAGTTGGCAGAGCACTTGCCCGCGAAAGGCAAAGGTCCCGAGTTCGAGTCTTGGTCCGGCACACAGTTTTAATCTGCCAGGAAGTTTAATTATCTACATATTATCTTTAGACCATATTCACGCATCATTCACACTACTAAAAGAATATAGAAAACTCTGCAGCCAGCTGTTGTGGCCGAGCGGTTCTAGGGCTCCAGTCCGGAACTGCACTGCTACTATTGTCGCAGATTCGAATCCTGCCTCGGGCATGGATGTGTGTGATATCCTTAGTAAGGTTTAAGTAGTTCTAAGTCCAGGGGACTGATGACCTCAGATGTTAAGTCCCATAGTGCTCAGAGACATTTGAACCATTTAGAAAACTCTACAAACATAAATACAGAAAAAAATAAACATAACAATTCACAAAAACCATCTCTTGCCTGTTTCTTGAATGTCTCTGTCCGCTACTGTACTCTGGTGTATGAAAATCAGAACTACGTACAAGACTGAACCATCTGTCACTGTGCACGCATGAGTCATTCTCCAGATACACAGGCTCGAGAAAGCAGCGGTATAAGGCGCCACGCTTCAAACAGTTCAGCGTGTGATTCACACAATCTGCTCGCATCCAGTCCATGAATTTCGTCTTTGCGTATTGGGAAGGGCGCCTGGTAAGTAGAGTGGAGTGAGTGAGGCAGCACCGTGGCGCGGGTAGCGGCGCTGCGCCTGCCTCCTCTGTGCCGCTCGACCTGCGCTGAATGGCGCTCGCGGCCCCTGCTGGACATGCATCACGCAGCGCCGGTCAGAGCTTGCGCCGCTGCACAATGGATGTGCGGCCACGTCCGCCTCCTCCATCTAGCGGCCGCATTCCAGACTACGGCACGCAGCCAACCACCACCTCAAATGTCGTCGAGTTGGCCTCGGGACAACTCTGGTTGGACTCTCTCTCTAGAAACGCTAAATAATGGTATGTACAATAAATGCTGCTGAAGTTAGAGCTATTGCCATTTGCCGAATGTTTGTATCGCGTTAAATTCTCTTGTTTGTTTCTCAGCTGGTTTCGTGTTCTATTTAAACTTTTTTTTTACTTGCTACTAAGTTTTTCAAACATGTTTCCTACACCTAACAGTAAA
This sequence comes from Schistocerca serialis cubense, assembly GCF_023864345.2. Taxonomy (NCBI): domain Eukaryota; kingdom Metazoa; phylum Arthropoda; class Insecta; order Orthoptera; family Acrididae; genus Schistocerca; species Schistocerca serialis. The sequence continues at coordinate 469,439,894 of NC_064639.1, forward strand.
AATGTATCACAAGCACAAACAGTTGTTACCTTCTGGACTGAAAAGTCTAAAAAACACTTCGAGAATAAGTGACTGCTTCTAAACCTAGTTTTGTGTTGGTGAGAAAGTTTTGTAGCATTTTTCGTAAGTTACACAACAAATACACGTAACAGAGAGTTTAGTCATCAATAATATACTCTCCTTCACTGTTTACGACAATCTGCCATCCCTGGGGTAGCTTTTTGATAACGCAACTGTAGAAGTCACGTGGGTTTGAGGGTAAAAACTGGCCGAGCCATGTTTGGAGTGCATTTTCATCCGGAAAGATGTTCGACAGAGAGCGGGAAAGGTGGAAATCTGAGAGCGTAAGATAAGATGAATAAGGTGGGTTCAGAGTGACTTCCGATCGCAACTCTTCGTGTAGCGTTTCTTGTTAGTCTAGGAGAATGCGGGCGGGCGTTATCGTGGAGTAGCAAAACTACATGCAGTCTTTCTGGTCATTGTTATTGGACTCCGTCTGCAAGAAGTCCAGTTGTCGATAATAAATGTCGTCAGCAATGGCTACACCTTGGGGAAGCAATTCGTCCCGTCGTTGTTCCACTAGTCGCATAGCAGTTATTTTGTGGAAGCACGTGGGTCTTTGTATGGAGGGTAGGTGTGTGTTCGGGCTCAATGATTTTTTTCTTTTTCTGATGTTAGCATCAAGATACCATTTCTCGTCACCAGCAACGGTACAGGATAGGAATGGTCGGTGCTGTTCACAAGCCAGTTGGTGACGAGCAGGCAGAGATGCACGTATGGGTGCCACCTGCTGATTTTTATAGATTTGGCTTAGAGGATGTGGAATCCATACACCCAATGTTTGAACCTTTCACATGCAAATATCGCAAGATGGTGGAATGATCACATTCATCACATAGCCCAGTTCTCGAGTACACTGGCAGTGGTCATCGTGGGTTCAAACGATTTTTTTGAACCCCGAAGGTCTTCCTGTAAATGGGGAGTAACTAATGTCAAAACGATCATCCCTAAAACGAGAAACCCGTTTTTCTGTCGTGCTCTGTCCAATGACATTATCCTCACACACATTGAAAATGTTGCTGGCTACCACCGCAGCTGTCACCCCTCTACTGAACTCAGACAGAAGAATATTTCAGCAACGTTCATATTTCTCCACCTGATCCTCCATCCTTTTAGCGTCCACTGCTCCACTCACTGTCTCCCAATGAAAATATGACAATATGTAAACTCATCTAGCAACAGTAAACTACAAATAAAAATTAAAAATCAATCATTATACCCATAGCAGTCGGAATACCAGCATGCAAAACAAGAAAGTCTTCAATCTTATGCACTAACCTATTATAATTGAGCTGTCTGACATACTCTCTCAGCATCCGACGTTGTCTTTATTAGAATCTACTATTCCGTCTCTTCCTTTCCACTGTGTCTGTCCATGTTCTCCTTCCCCCACCTCAATCTCCTCCACCCCTCTCATTCTCGACCTGCACCATCTGCGCCTCCCTGTCCATCTTCACTTACTCTGCCTATCTCCCTCTTCCCCTCTGCTGTCCAACTGCCCCTCCCTCCCCCCCTCTCTCTCTCTGCTTATCTTCCACCCCTTTCACTCTTCACCTCCACCATCCTTAACTCCCTGTGCATCTTCAATTCGTCTTTCTTTCCATATCCTCCTTCCCCTCCCTCTGTCTCTCTGTTTCTCTCTGCCCCTCTCACTCTCCACCTCCACAATCCGTGGCACCCCGTTCATCTTCACACCCTCGCTCTCTTCCCACCTCTTACTTAACCTCTCTCTATGCATCTGCTCCTCTGTTCCTTTACAGCTATCTCCTACTCCCCCATTTGTGCTCATCTCCTTTCCCCCCCTCTCTGTCTCTCAATCGCCTTCTGTTCCCTTCTCTCTCCAAGTTATCACCCCCACACAAATAAGAGGTTGGTTCTTCTTAACCTACAGTATTTCTTTTCAGATTGTAACTAATATGTATGCCAAATGCGACTGAAATCGAGCCAGGTGCTTAGGATGGGCTTTTCACCCGTGGCTTTGCCCATATACACACCAGTCAAATATATTTCACATGTCTTTAAAGTATATCACACGTGTTCGTACAGTGAATTCCACCCTGCAGATTCATTTTCACGCGGCTCAAATTTAATGACAGAATATCTCCTCAACTGTGTTATGCAGTGATTTAATTTTGATAGTACATTCAGTGGTAAATGTCAACTCTGCAAAATGTGTCGCGAGTACAGTTAGTAGTGAAGAAATAATAAATTAAAGCGTTATCCTTCTTGCGGTAGTTTACTGTATGAACAGCAAAAATGTTTTGTTCCTTTCATCATTTGGCCTGTGGTTCAAATGGTTCAAATGGCTCTGAGCACTATGGGACTCAACTGCTGAGGTCATTAGTCCCCTAGAACTAAGAACTAGTTAAACCTAACTAACCTAAGGACATCACAAACATCCATGCCCGAGGCAGGATTCGAACCTGCGACCGTAGCGGTCTTGCGGTTCCAGACTGCAGCGCCTTTAACCGCACGGCCACTTCGGCCGGCATTTGGCCTGTCATCGAGAAAAAGTTTGGGAAAGGTTTCAAATTATGAGTAATGGCTGACACAAGCCACTAAGTGCTTTCAATCTCAAATACCTGATGAATGCGGAATGGATATTTGCGAGGCGTGGGATACGCTGCTGTCTCATCCCCCTCCCCCCACCCCTTCACGCCAACTCTGCTGGAATGCATATTTGATCCAAATAGTACTTTACTCTTCCACTTTGTCGGTCATACACCAGCGCTCTACAGCCTATTGGTTTGTTTTAGAACTGGTCTTTATCTCTTTTAAATAGTTGACAAGTTACCGAAACAAATACTGTAGATTATGGGTAAATCTCGTCAGATTGCTAAAGATAACGAAACCAGAGGATTAGTTTCAACTAAGTAAATGTTCATGGAGATGTACTCCATCTTTGCAGCTAACTGAAAAGCAGTCTGTTTTCTTGCTGTACACATTTAACTTGTTTTATTTGTGATTTTGTATGGAAGCTAAAACAATGTAGAAAGTACATAAACTTGATGTAGACATAAGCAGTATACCTATAGTATGCAATAAAAACAGAAACACAAGAGCAAATGTACTTCTTGGATATAACAATGAAGAGAGACAGCAATGAGCACAAACTTCACATCTTTAGAAAGAAAACAACAAAAGTCATAACTACACATGCCACATAAAAACACCCACCAAACCAAAAATTAGTGGCTGTACCACTCATAATACATAGACTGACATCCCACTGAGCAGAGAAAACTACGAAAGTGACTGATACAGTACCCATACGGTATATCGACTCAGTTAATGAATCAAAACAAGAATGAAAACAAGCAGAGAACACAAACACCATAAAACCGCACAAACAACACAGACAGACAGACATAAAACACAGAGAACAGTAGGACTCATGACATGACAAACAGAAACAAGTGGTACCTTTAATATACATACACAAATGAACATACAGAGTAGTTAATAATCAGAAGAAACAAGAATAACACATTGCTTATAGAACAAGGATCATACTCTTGTCACTTTCACAACAACTAACAGAAAAAGCACACAAATACCTAGCAGCTGATGTGTAACAGTTAGAATTTCAAGATTGTAAATTACTGTATACGGAAATGACAGCCGACCGGTGTAGCCAAGCGGTTCTAGGTGCTTCAGTCCGCAAACTTGCGACCGCTACGGTCGCAGGTTCGAATCCTGCCTCGGGCATGGATGTGTGTGATGTCCTTAGGTTAGTTAGGTCTAAGCAGGTCTAAGTTCTAGATGACTGATGACCTCAGATGTTAAGTCTCATAGTGCTCAGAGCCATTTGAACCATGACAGGCAGAAACTTCGAAACTAAAGAAGACATAAGAAGCTGCAGTTATGAAAACGGCCGTTCTATTTTGACAGAACACGCGATTAAACGTGGACACGGATCATCCAACATGGAACAGATTATGAAAATTAGTGCAGCGAAACATTACAACAGAGCGTTCATGAAATCATAGAGAAACTTCCACATACAAAGAGCCCTTGCAAAGAACAAAAACTAAATTACACAAAATGGTAATTTAACCTCACAAAAAATGTGCTATTGAAGTTGTTATCGCTTAAAAACGAGGTATTTGTATTCACAAAAAATAAGAACGTAATATGTCTGTAATTACTATACATCGTAATGATCACTTATATAAAACGAACATGTAATATAGGACACTGAAGATGCTTCATAAATAAAAAAAGCGAAACGCATATGGGCAAAGGAAGCTGCAAAGGTGGAATAGATCTCCATGGGTATGGAAGCAACTAACGAACGACAGAAAACATATAAAATGACGATGTGTAAGTTTTTTGAACAATATTCGTACATGTGTGTAGAAGCGTCGCATAAACTGTTGATTAAACTTAAAAATATGTTTTTATCTATACTACACTGACGGAAAAAAACTCACAACCCAAGAAGAAGTTCGACGTAAAGGTGTGTTTCTACATCTGAAAGACGATGTCTGTTCCGATTTCACTCCAATCGTGAGCCGTGGTGGCTTCCTTCTTTCTTTCAAATTTCCCGTCATGAGCACTAGAGAAGTAACGCTTCCTCGCCACAGATAGCGCCTTCGAACTAGGGGGAGCTGCAGTGCCGCCCCGTGCGGATCGGCGACGGCTGTCGGCGGTTTGCTCCATCAAATCGTACTCGGCTCCGCTCAGAGTTATTCGTTGTGTGGAGCTCGTTCTTGGCCACGATGACCGTTAGTTTGGCCATTAGTATTTTGTACGAGCCCTGTTGACACGGCGGTTCTGCGACGTTATTACCGTGTGCTTATTGTTGTAGCGATCTCGGCCCAGTGAGTTCCTTGAGCGCAAAAATTTATTTCATTTTTCTGCTTCATTTTCCTCTCATTTGGAGATTGACTTTGCATAAACTAATGTATGGAGAGTTTGGCGTTTTGCAGAGTCTGATTAATTAGCTGCTTTGGCCTTTGGACTATGAGATCTCTGTGCTCTACGTAGGCCCGTTGAGCTCGGGGGTGGTTAAGGGCGTTAAACAGGTTAATTCAAAAGGCGATAATCGTGGTATCTGGGTTTGTTTTCTTCCCGGTACCTTGACTCCTGATACTGAGCAAAATGAAGAGGCTTCAATGCCTGAGATGTTATTCTACTAACCGTATTCTCAGCAGTTACTCTGACAGAGTAATAGTATTCAAAAGGATGTAAATGACATGATTTCGTGTGAGGAGAACTGTTGACTTTAGTGAAGATCGCACCTGCTAAGGGAACTCTTTTGTGACTGGCCACCTGACTACGGCAAATTGTGAAATGGGCTAGTGGTGCCGCAGCTTATACGCTCCTTGAGTTTGTTCGAGTCTTACGGGTGTTGTGACACATCGCAGAAGACATCGTATGCTTTGGGCTCATAGTTCTGTGTTGAAAACCTGCTGTGTGTTTGCATCGGCTGCCGACATCGGTCTTCGCCGAACCCACTGTCTTCTGCATCACCTTATGCAGCAAGAAATTAAGTTATGTAACGTTTTTACGGGATTGTGCCGCAATAATTGTAATATTTTGTTTTATTCTCATTTCTCAGAAAAGACATAGTTCGACCTCTTGGTTTCATTAAAGCGACTTTAAGAGTTTTGCAGGGCTGTAAATGGCCGTTTCCCAGATTGTTAAACTTCCTTAAATTTTATCAACGGGCGCTGGCCAGGTTTAAATTTTTGAAGAGCCATGATTGTCCGTTTCTTAATTTGTTAATTTTTTCTTAAAGTTTTGTTATGTGTCACTGATCAAGTTTTTAATTAAGGGGGCTTTTAGATGTTGAGGCAGTATGTCAATGGGGATTCATTTATAAGTAATTGTCTTGATTACTCATCATGTTCTTCGTTTTATATTAGTCGGGATCCCGTTTGCAGATTTGCGTTGTGGTCTTAGATTCTAAAACTCCAGCTGGCCGTCTTTATCAGAGTAATTGCGCCGCATGTTACCACGGATAGTATTTTTTTTTTCCTTTTCCAAAAGTATAAAATTCAAAATTCAACTAAATTCTCTTATTTCTCGTTCAAGTTTTATTTAAGGGCCCTGTTGGCTTGATTTTAAGTGGTAAAAGAAGTTTTTGGATTCGCTCTGTGTTCAGTTTATTAAGCGGCAATTCCACTGATTATCCACTCAAAGTTTGCCTAGTATGAAAATGACTCTAGTACGGCAGTTGGTCGTCTTTATCAGAATAATTACGCAGTATGTTGCCTTTGACAGCTTTTCCTTTTCTTAAATGTGTAAAATTCAAAATCAGACTAAATCCTGTAATTTCTTGTCCAAGTTTTATTTAAGAGCCCTGTGGGTTTTTTACGAGGTGTTAAGAATTTCTTGGGTTCACTCTGTTTTAAAATTATTAAGCGGCAATAGTTGTTATGTATGCTGAAAGTTTGCTTAATGTGAAACGAAATTTGCATCTCTTAATCAGTTTATATAATGTCAAACAGGAAATTAGTACTTTATAATCTTTTGCAATAAGTGTTTTAGAAATGGTAAATGATGTTTACTGGGTACCCGGTCTAGTCCTTGCACTTCATTTACTCTGAGCGCCTGGGCGCCACTTGAAGTTGCATAAGAGTGGCGCTAGTAACGCCACTGAAAAAAATGAAATGTCGTGTGACGAGGGCCTCCCGTCGGGTAGACCGTTCGCCTGGTGCAAGTCTTTCGATTTGACGCCACTTGCGCGTCGATGGGGATGAACGCCACTATGAGGATGCAAATCACGTTTACTTTAAATACACGCTGTCACAGTCGTGAGCGTTAGTTACCTTTGAGATTGGACATGGTGAGTTGGTGTTAGATAAGAATGCCTATAAGGTGACAACAATACCATTGTCAACACTTCACAGAGTTTGAACGACGTAGTACAACTGGGCCACGAGAATTTTGATACTCCTCCTGCGATTTTGTTTAAAGACTTTGAACGAATGTAGCCACTCTACATGATTGCTGGCAGCGATGGTCACGAGAAGGTACGATCGCAAGTAGACCGGGCTGCGGAGTGCCATGTGACGCTACCGAGAGGAAAGAACACCGCGTTTCTTTATACGGCCCTGGTGCATCATACTCTATCTGAAACAGCAAGTTGAGCAGCAGCTGGCACCACAGTGTTAAAGCGAACTGTTACAAATAGGTTATTTCAAGAACAGCTGCGAGCCAGACGCTCTGTAGTGTTCGTTCCATTGACCTCAATCCATCGCCATTTGCGACTTCAGTGGTGTCAAGCGAAAGCTTATTGGAGTACAAGAAGAAGGTGTGCTGTGTTTTCAGATGAAAGCTGGTTCTGCCTCGGTGCCGGTGATGGCCGTGTGTTGGTAGAAGGACAGTTGTGAGCCTGAGAAAACCTGTTTGCGTGCTAGATTCACTGGACGTACACCATTTCTTCTGGCAGCATGAGCACACTCGTGGTTAATTCACGCATCCTGACAGCAAATTTGTACGTCAGTCTGGTGATTCGGCCTGATGTGCTGCTATTCATGAACAGCGTTCCAAAGGATGTTATCCAGCTGAATGACGCTCGTCCATACCCCGCTGTCGTAACCCAACATGCTGCACAGAGAGTCACATCTTGTCCTGGCCTGCTCGATCACCAGATCTGTCTTCAATCAAGCACGCATGGGACATAATTGAAAGATAACTCCAGCGACACCCACAAACAGCATCAACCGTCCCTGAATCCGCCGAAGAAGTTTAACAGGCGTAGAGCTCCTTCCCACAAATTGGGATCCGGCACCTGTACAACACAATGCATGCACGTTTCCACGCCTGCATCGAACATTACGGAGGTTACACCGTCTATTAAACTGTGGAGTGTTCCTCTGTGTCAGACGCTTTTCACACTGCCAACTCTTCGTGGTACTCTCCATGTTAACGAAGCAAATCTGCTCTTCGTTGATATCCCGTATCATACTCCTTCAAACGTGGTGTACAAAGAAGCTATATAAGGCCAAAATAAATTCCACGCGCTCCACACCTTGGGCAGAGCTACAAATTTATTCCGGACCATGTAAGGTTTCTTAGCTAGTATAAACATTTGTGTGGTTCAAATGGTTCAAATGGCTCTGAGCACTATGGGACTCAACTTCTTAGGTCATAAGTCCCCTAGAACTTAGAACTACTTAAACCTACCTAACCTAAGGACATCACACACACCCATGCCCGAGGCAGGATTCGAACCTGCGACCGTAGCAGTCCCGCGGTTCCGGACTGCAGCGCCAGAACCGCTAGACCACCGCGGCCGGCATCTGTGTGGTTTGAGCAGATTTTTGAAAGGGTATATGTGCATCAGAAAATATGGAGAAATCGAGGCAGACAGCAAAAAATATATATCAACACAGACGAAACTCAGGAAATACAACACAGTTACAGAGCCTAAAGGTCGAAAAAGAATAGAAAATCTCATGGCAGACATCAGAAAAATATTACTCCAATTTTATGGGTACCTCCACAGACTCCCAAAAACAAGACTGCCCTCGCAAAATTGCGACGAGCACAGAACAACTCAGAACTATAGCCTGGATCCACTACGTCAAGAATTATTTACGAAAAGCTCGATAGGTCCATCAGACATTTCCAAGATAAACTTATGCAGACAAAATATTGGTTATCGAGAAGTACTGTCAGAGAATGAAGTCACCACCAGACCAGGGACAAAGCGGACTGAAAAAAAAATAGCGTCCACCGAGAAAAAATAAGAGCTGCTTGGATTTTTCTAACATTCAGCAAGTCAGATTCTTCTGTTTCAGAAGCAGCAGATGCAACAAGTGGTGGAGGTAATGACGAAACTGCTTGCTGCGGAAGCTCTAGTTTGAAGCAGTTTGGGAAATAGAGAAGCAACAGGACTCGTGTTCAGCGGTAGATTCTGATTCTGCAATTCAGAGTGCTGGTAAACATACTACCGAAACTGAAGATGGAAAGGGTGAGGAGGGTGGGGGGAGAAAGTGAAGGAACTTATGATATCAACTGCATCTGGACTATATGCGGAATCAGCGTCGGGGCTCGAACCACTAATCTTCCACTTACCAGGCCGTTACGTTAACCACTGTACCATCCAGACACAGTGTTTACCGTAAATGCGCGGATTATTAAGGCGCGCTCCCTGGCAAGCTGACATTCCAAACTAGCGCCACCTATACGCAGTCTCCTTCCACGTTGTCCATTCTCGCTATTCTTTGATTCCCTCTGAAGGTCGAATGATATATGCATCTGCACTGCGTGACTGTGGATTCATTGTCCATCGAGGCGAACCACTTACATGAACGCTTGATGTCTGTTCTTTCGAACTTGTCTGAAAGAACAGACACGACGTATTCATATAATGGTAAAAACGTTGTGCTCGTAGTTCAGGCGCCATATCACGCAGTGTCTCAGATAGGGCAGCGGCGTAAAGGAAACCAGTGTACTAGATATAGGGGTGTACACACTCCGCTTTTACCTGCCCGTGTTTGCTCGTTAGGGAGGCAGGCAACCCGCCGCACGTTATCGGCAGAACGGGCAGGTTTCTCTACTCCCTACCAAGCCATGCTGTGCCCAACCCAAGCAGGCCACAAGAGTCTTGTGTACCTGTCAGTCTTCCCGCGGTGCTACGCTACGTAGCAGTTTATTCCGTACGCCTTCACTGAACAGTTATGAGTAACATCCAGAAGTCGATGTAAGGTCCGTTTTTACCTGCCCTTCATAGGGCGAGGCTCAAAGAAACAAATACTCATTTTAAATCGTTGTAGGCTAAAAAATGTTGTTTTTTCCTTTTTCCTTTATGAGCGTATTTCGGGCTTATTTATTTACAGACGGGGACAAAAGTATTCACACACAGATCAGATGGGTATCTCACGGTCAATTATAACTGATGCATACACGACATGTGTACCTGCGTATGAGCCATAATGGGGGGAATATTTCAAAAGACGTCGACTATGCGAATGTCATCGTCCCCTCTACCTATAACGGTCAGTTCTGTGTTACCATGACAGGTGTGTGTTTCACTCGGGACAAAAGTAATAAGATACCGCCCCGCATGGCAAGTTAATCGCAGTGTGAAGGCACAACACGGCGGCAGCAAGCAGTCAGTGTACGCAAGGCAGCAGTCTCGTACTACAGGAAAGCACAGGTCTCGCAAAAAAAAAAAAAAAAAAAAAAAAAAAAAAAAAGGTAGCGCCATGCCCCATAAAGGTAGGGAAACGACAGTCGAAGAGCGAAGGTTTATTGTGCGGCTGCATAGTGAGAGAAAATCATATGCAGAAATAGGCAAGGTCGTCAACCGAAGCCGAGAAACTGTATTCAGTATCGCCCAGAAATGGAAAGAAGAAAAAATTCTTGTCAGTCGCCGACGACAGGGGCGTCCCCAAAAACTCACGAACAGAGACAAGAGGAAGATAGCTCGAATGGTCGTGCGGTAGCGTTCTCGCTTCCCACACCCGGGTTCCCGGGTTCGATTCCCGGCGGGGTCAGGGATTTTCTCTGCCTCGTGATGACTGGGTGTTGTGTGATGTCCTTAGGTTTGTTAGGTTTAAGTAGTTCTAAGTTCGAGGGGACTGATGACCATAGATGTTAAGTCCCATAGTGCTCAGAGCCATTTGAACCATTATAGCTGGAGAACTGGCAGAAGGCGCTGGTACTGAAGTTAGAACAGTGCGCAGATGTCTGAACAGTGCTGGGTACAATTCCAGAGTGCCAAGGCGCATACCGTTCGTCAGATTCTGTGGAGTGATGAATGTAAATTTACTCTGAGCCACGTGGATGGCCGCAGTTTAGTGTGGCGTCAAGCAAACACAGAGTGGGAGCACAAAAACATGCAAGCAACTATCAGTCATGGAGGCAACAGTGTGATGGTGTGGGGATGCATGTCTTCCAGCGTGCTGGCGAGCTTGTCTTTATTGAACGCACCATGGACAAATTTGTCTGTCTCGAAATAAATAAATGTTGTGTGACCAGGGCCTCCCGTCTGGTAGACCGTTCGCCGGTTGCAAGTCTTTCGATCTGACGCCACTTCGGCGACTTGCGCGTCGATATCTTGAAATACTCAAACAAAATCTGACGAAAAGCGCTGCAAAGTTGGATCGTGGAGGTGACTTTTATTCCAACAAGGCAATGTTCCTAAGCATACGGCAGAAATTGTCAAACTGTTGATGCTATACAACATGCCTCATCGCCTCATTGCCCCACCGCAGCCTCCGGACCTCAACCCCATCGAAAGAAATCATCTGGAATTAACTGAAAACGAGATTACACAAATGACATGGAGTAGTTTGACACATTTGCGTGTATTGATAGAAGAAGAATGGGTGAATATTGATTCGGATACAACGAAAAAGTTGTTTACTGCATGCCACAGAGACTGAGGGCTGTAATACAGAGAAAGGGATGCATTACCAAATACTGACTCCCGAGTGTTTGAATACTTTTGCCCATTGTATGTTTCGATTTCCTTTTTTTTATTTTATATAAGGCGTGTTTTGTTACTTGTTGTTCTGCATCAGTTCAGATTGACATATGTATTACACATTTGGAAAGGATGAAATATATGTTTTGAGTTAAAAGCACATTTAAGGTTTACTTATCGGATTACTCCCAGTGACTGCATACTTTTGTCCGCCTCTGTATTTCGAAATGAACGGCTTTCTCTGCAGATTCACTCTCTTTCGACTATTAATGGCTATTTTCAAGTCTTCATCAGGTCACCTGTAATACAAGTTTTCTGTTGTTAGCAGAACCATCTCTGAAAATCAAGCTCCTAAGACCTGAACACGTCTATTATACCGCAATGCTAACTAAACTAAGATTTTGAAAGCGCACTGTCTGTAACCTTAGTGTGTTTCAGCCAAATATGACGCCAACTATGCCAATTTTACTTACTTTTCCAAGAGGTGTACTGTGGGTTCGCTGACTTCCCTCTAAGTGACCATAATAGGTCATTCTAAATTCCCCAAATGTATTTTAGCAAACGCGAAGTTCCTTTTTACCTATAATGTTAATCTGTAAAGTATATGTCTGAGAGCAGAAGCTTCTCTTTCGTACCAAGCTTTCTTCGCACTTCGTTGTTTATCAACAGAACGTGCTCTTTAATATCCACTGAGCCATATTTTTTGCTATTTAATTGAATGTTTGCTCGAAATTAAAAAAAAGCCCTTACACCGCTAAATGGCCTCAAGTTCTTAGCAAACATTTCCACATACTTGTCAGCCATTAGGTCTTTGTCTTCTTTCAAAATATTTGTGGGGTGAGGAAACTAATCATCAAATTTGCAAACATGTCGTAAGATACTCGACGTTCCAGAATGAGTGTTTATTAACTTTGCAAACATGTCGTAGCATACTTGACGTTCCAGAATCAGTGTTTATTTACTGTTTTCGTGCTTGGCATTGCGAGACAGCTACCAATTTACTTGAAACTGCCCTCTGGACTTGCAATCTATTTTATGATTGGTACATATTCCTCAATTATTAATTTCCCCTCAGTCGCCTATAGGTGTGGTTTGTTCTTTTTTCTGTTCCCATAGTTAGGATAGCTATTCTGCAATGAAACTACTACCTACGCAACCTACTGGCAGACGCAGCCTGATCCGGTCCCGTGAAGCGTGCTAGGCTTGTGGAATCTCAAACTGGCCTTCTTTAACCACTGTGCTTCAGTACACGTGTACTCCTTTGTGCCCGTTTCGGCAGTTTTATCTGTTTTAATGGTATCACAGGACACACGTGCATTCAGACTGGAAGCAGTACTTGTATACCTCTGACTATAAAGCAAGCTAGTGGAGTTAAATCCAGCTTTCGGTGTTCCACGACTCACATGCGGCAGGGGTCCCCATATCGTGATGCTAAGTGTGGTCACTGTGGCAGCACGGTCACTTTCGATCTGTCTGTTTGCAGAAACGCAAGTCCAGCAGGCACTTTCTACATTCTCCAAGGTCTCAGTCAACGGACGTACACGCAATTCTTTTTCAAAGCCAAATTGTGATTCCTGTGTTGATCAGCGCAAGTCAAATGGCACAGCAAAGAAGCCACATATTTCTCCTACTCAGCGTATAACCAGTAAACTCTTTCTCATCCTACCAGTTAGATACTGGTGCGTCAATGACTCTTTTGAACAGATGCACATTCGAACTACTAAGCAATTGCAATCCACTAAAGTCACAGGAAACTCTTTCTAGTTGCGGTGGACATGACATTCCTGTGTGGGGTATTTGCATCCACATTTCGTAGCATTATTAAAACAGTTTCGTTCACAGTTGGGTGCTCACGTGACAGTGAAAATATTTTTTGTATGGATTCCTTTGATCTTTTTGGTTTGTACATTCAAGACAATGTTATCTCTGTGAACTCCTCTGTGCCTACGGACAGCATAGGTGAACTTTGTAAGGAACTAAGCGTCATTTTTCAACGCGGCATAGGCAAAGCTAGTAATTTTGAGGCTCACATTGCCATGAAAGAAAATGTGCAAACACTGTTTTGCTGTACAGGGCCGTGCTATCAGGGCTTAAGTGACGCAACTACTCCTATCTTAGCAGGACAATATTGTGGTTCCCTCTGTAGCAGGCAGTCAGTGAAAATTAAGTGTAAACGTAGGCTTCCGCGACCGTTGTCACAATCAATAAAATTCTTCTGGGTTTGAGGCCGCATTGTCAACTATAAAATTCCGACGTTTCGTCGACTGTTGCAAGACGCCTTCCTGCGGCCTCAAACCCAGAAGAATTTTATTGTTAGTGAGCATTAACTTTTGTGATTCAGGCAAGTAACGTTCATATACTAAGTTCAAGGCAACGGTGAGATCTGTGATCGGCTATTTTCCTTTCCCATGGCCTGAGGAACTCATGAACAAGCTTGGTGCCGGTTGGTTCATTTCCAAGACTGATATTCACACTGTTTACTTTCAGTTCCTGTGGATCAACAATTTTTGTGATCAGAACTGTTATTTAAGTTTTCGAGGTTGCCCTTCGGCAGTGCATCTTTACCTGAGATTTTTCAACGTTACTTATTGCAGTTGACTGTTACAGTTCCTTTTTATTCGAACTATTTATGTGTCATAGCAGTTTCAGATTGTACTCCCCGAAAACGTCTACGTAATTTCAGGAAATTGCTTGATGTGTTCCCTGACGCTTTTTTAAAGTGTAATAGAGACAAATGCTCCTTCCAACACACTGAGAGTGAATATTTGGGACACGTTACCAATAGTCAGTATGTCCACCCACTGCAGTCATATGTAGTCGCATTCCAGACCTCCGCTTCTTAGGCATCAATGAAGTCCAGGTAATAACGGGTAAAGTAACTAATTACAATCGATTCATCCCACACACTGCACACATTGAAGTCCCCATTGCATTGTTTTCACAGAGAGAATATTTCGTTTGATTAGACTAGGTAGCGTCAAGTCGCATTTCAATAACTGAATGATGCATTATTGAGAGATCGGTATTTGGTATATTTTGATCCCTTTAAGCCGATCTTGCTGGCAAGCTATGCATCCTATTATGGGATCGGCGCTGTTCTCTCGCACTGTGCTAATTGCACAAGCCAACTGCCTCTGGTTAGAAATACCTCAATAAAGCACAACTATTTACAGACTGAAGAGGAAGTTCTTGCCATCGTATGTGGGGTGACCAAATTCTGACAATACTTGTAGGGTAGGAAATTCTATTTGGTAATGGGCCACAAGCCTCTTACCTCAGTATTCAGCCCTTCAAAACCAGTCCCTAGGTGCATAGTGCAAAAGTTGTAGTGTTGGTCTCTGATCGACTTTGGTCTCTGCTCATCTCCGATTAACAGTACGAAATTTTATACTTGTCAATGGCCAAGAATTCGAGTGTGATCACTGATTCGGCGTTCGACACCTCAGAACGCTCTTGCCTTCATGTTGATGTCAAGGACAAAGAAAAAATTGATGGTTTTCCCATCGACCACCAACGGATTGTTTAGGCAACATTCGTGGACTCCATTCTCAAGATTATGTTGCAGTACTTCCACACCAGTTAGACATAACAAAGAAGCAGATTAGCAATCCGATCATACGCCCATATAATGAGCTTTGTCACAGCAAGGAGTCATCCTCCCACACAAACAGAATTCTCAGTTCCATGTGATTGTGCCTAATTTGCCTCTGAAGGAAATTCTTCCCCTTCTTCTCCATTAAGGATATTTGGGAATTGTACTCTCCAAGCAGCTCGCCTAGCTTCATTACACATGGATCAGCATGGAAGCTCAGGTAGAACTACTGCCTTTACAATGTGCAGCTTGTGCAGGATACCAGGCTGCTCCACAAGAAAGACTTTTGGGTTATCCCAAGCCCCTTGGAAACGTTTGCTTTTTGGCCTTACAGGTCCCTAGTGGGATTCTCTTTAGCTTATTGTGATAGGTGGTCTTAGTAAGTTTCCATTCAAGCACTCATGCACTCCGCCACAGGAGCTAGCGCTATCAAATCTATGATCTCAATGTTTTCCATCGAAGATCTACCAAAAGTGTTGGTTTTCGAGAATGGACCCTAGTTCACACTGGAAGAATTTTAGTAATCTTGTAACGTCAATGGCTTCAAGCACCAATCCAACCTCACTCCAGCAGTGAAGCAGAACGCTTCATCAAGACTTACTGTCAACAGATGGACAAGTAACATTCTTCCCATATACGGAAGCACACTTTAGTGCTCTTTCTCACAGCCTACCATTCCCAACCATGTTATGGCCAATTACCAGTGGAATCCTTGCGTGGACGCCAACATTAGACACTGCATCAGCTGCTGCATCCTCCACAGCCGTCAGCCTCTCCTCCTCTATGCCCAAAGTTTAATGTTCATGATTTTTTTCTTTTTCAGAGTTTTTGGCAGAGACAGGTGCTGGGAACGAGGTGTTATCACCAAAATACTGGGCCCCTCTAGTATGATGCATAGCGTCCCACCAAATTGCAGAAGACCCATCAGAATCAGCTTTTCCTGTGTGGGCTGCGTGACCCCGCCTCAGGTTTCTGATTTGCAGATTCAATGCCCAGGAGGTCTCCACCAACCCCTACCGTCTTCACTAGGCTCGGGTTCCACGCCGACGGCGCCGAACGGTGAGCCAATGGACGTCGACTAAGCGACGTCGCTGTCACAGCAACACCAGCCGCCGGCGGTGGGAATCCTTCGCCCTGCCGTCTCTCAGTGGCCCTCCTGGAACGCAGCGGTCTCCGTTGTTCCTTAACCGATGGAAGAAGATGCGGCGTCCGTGGGTCTCGGTGTACACGCCATGGCAGTTTTTCCAGCCGATGTCTCCAGCTATTCGGAAGATGAGTGTTGGGCTGTGGCTATGAGCTTGTCATCGGCTGGAGTTTCAGCTCCCGGCTCTCACCTCAGTGTTGAGCCCTTCACGGCCAGTCCTTAGGTGCATAGTGCTCCTGCCTTCTCAGTGTCACCTGCTTCCAGACACCCCCCGCCGTCGTTTCCGTCGGCACCAGTACACTGCGACGGCGAAGAATTTTGCGGAAGAGGAATGTTGCAGGGGGTATAGACAGCCAGTCGTGCGAAGTACTTTGGAACATGTTTTCTGAATACTATACTGAGCAGCTAGTTCGGCAGCCCATACGCAATTCAAATGTCTTAGAACTCTTAGCTACAAATCGGACGGCCCTTATCGACAACGTCAGTGTAGAAACTGGGATTAGTGATTATGTCATTTTAGCAACGATAGTTACTAAAGTCAATAAATCATTCAAGGAGCTAGAGAGTATGTCTGCTAAAAAGAGCAGATAAGCAGTTGTTTGCATCTCACTTAGTGAATTGACATCACTGAGATCCACTAAGATGGACATTGAGGAATTATTGGCAAAGCTTAAGAAGATTGTAAATGTTGGTCTAGAGGTTTTTGTGTCTAGTAAGTGGATTTAGGACGGAAAAGACCCATTATGGTTTAGTAACGAGATTTGGAAACTGCTGAAGCTGCTGCGCTGTTGTTTCAAAAGAGAACGTGTAAATGACGAAAAGCAAATATTAGTAGAGATTCGTGTGTCTGTGAAAAGATCTATACGCGAAACATACAATTATTACCGCTGTCTTACCTTAGTAAAAGATGTGACAGAAAGCCCGATAACTTTCTAGCCCTGCGTAAAATCGCTAAGTGGGTTCATGGCTTCCGTCCAGTAACTTTTTGACCAGTCTTGAAGGTAGCAAAACGAAAGCAGAAGTTTTAAGTTTCACTTTCAAGGAATCGTTCACGCAGGAGAATCATTCAAACATACCATTGAACAGACTCCCGCATGGAAGACAAATTTATAACCATGGCTGGTGCAGATAAACAGTTGAAGGAGTTGAAAGCAAATAAAACACCAGGTCCAGATGGAATCTCTGTTCGATTTTTCAGAGAGTACTCATTCGCCCCTTACTTAGCTTGCCTATATCTCGAATATCTCGCCCAGCGTAAAGTCCCCAGCCATTTAGAAAAAGAGCAGGTGACTCCTGTATAAGAAGAACAAAAGAAGGGGCCGCTAAATTACAGTCCAATATCCCTGATATCGATTTTCTGCAGAATTCTTGAACATACTCTGAGATCGAATATAATAAATTTTCTTGAGACCGAGAAGCTTATGTCTCCGAATCAGCATAGTTTTAGAAAGCATCGCTCATGCGAATCTCAGCGTGCCTCTTTTCTCGCATTGTACACTGCGAAGTATAGATCAAAGGCAACAGGCAGATTCCTTATTTCTAGATTACCGGTAAGAGTTCGACGCGGTACCCCATTGCAGGTTGTTAAAGAAGGTACGAACATATGGAATAGCTTCGCAAATATGTGAGAGGCTCGACGACTTCTTAAGTTACGGAAGCCAGCATGTTTTCCTCGATGGTTAATGTTCATGAGAGATAAGGGTATCGTGAGAGGTGCACTACGGAAGTGTGATAGGACCGCTGCTATTATTTATATACATAAATGATTTTATGGGTAGGGTGGGCAGCAATATGCGGTTGTTTGCTGATGATGCTGTGGTGTACGGTAAGGTCTCCTTGTTGAGTGAATATAGGAGGATACAAGATTACTTGGACAATTTCCAGTTCGTGTGATGCATGACAGATAGCTCTAAATACAGAAAAATGTAAGTTAATGCAAATGAGTATAAAAATAAACCTGTAATGTTCGGATACAGTATTAGTAGTTTCCTGCTTGCCACAATCATGTCGTTTAAATATCTGGGCGTAACGTTGCAGTGCGATATGAAATAGAACGAGCATGTGAATATTGTAGCAGGAAACGCGAATGGTTAACTTCGGTTTATTGGGATAATTCCGGAAAAGCGTGTTTCAGCTGTAGAGGAGATCGCTTGTATGACGCTAGAACAACCTATTCTTGAGTACTGCTCGAGTGTTTGGGATCCTTAGTAGATCTAATTAAAGGAAGACATCGAATCTGATAGATTTGTTACAAGTTCGAACAATTCGCAGGTGTTACGGAAACGTTTCGGGAACTCAAATGGGAATCCTTGGAGGGAAGGCGACATTCTTTCCAAAGAACGCTGTTGAGAAAATTTAGAGAACCGGCATCTAAAGCCGACTGCAGAGCGATTCTGTTACCTGGAACATACATTGCGTGCAAGGAACACGAAGAGGAGAAATTGAGGTTTATACAGAGGCATATAGATAGCCGTTACCCTCTTCTATTTGCGAGTGGAACAGGAGAGGAAATGTAATGGTATTGCATACACTCCGCCACCTGCCGTAAGGTGGATTGCAGTGCGTCAATGTGGATGTAGATGTAGATGGTTTCATGTACTATCGATACCACGTTGCCCCAGTCCACGTCTGTACTTCGGCAATAATCCATGTGACTGCACTCCAAATATGTGGCAAGCTGCGACACACACTAACAACGCGTCATTGCCGCCACAGACCAGACTTACCAGGACACGGCACTGACCTTACAGCTAACCTGTCTGATAGTATGCTGTTACTGTGGATATCGAACTGGCCCATCTCAAGGACTTGCTGTGGATTATACACTATGTGATCAAAAGTATCCGGACACCCCCCACAAACGTACGAGTATCATGTTAGGTCCATTGTGCTGCCACCTACTGCCAGGTACTCCATATCAGCGACCTCAGAAGTCATTAAACGTCGTGAGAGAGCAGAATGAGGCGCTCCGCGGAACTCACGGACTTCGAATGTGGTCAGGTGACAGGGTGTCACTTGTGTCATACGTCTGTACGCGACATTTCCACACTCCTAAACATCCCTAGGTCCACTGCTTCCGATGTGATAGTGAAGTGGAAACGTGAAGGGAGACGTACAGCACAAAAGCGTACAGGCCGACCTCGTCGGTTGACTGACAGACACCGCCGACAGTTGAAGAGGGTCGTAATGTGTAATAGGCAGACATCTATCCAGACCATCACACAGGAATTCCAAACTGCATCAGGCTCCAATGCAAGTACTATGACAGTTAGGCGAGAGGTGAGGTAATTTTGATTTCATGATCGAGCGGCTGCTCATAAGCCACACATCACGGCGGTAAATGTAAAACGTCGCCTCGCTTGGTGTAAGGAGCGTAAAAATTGGACGATTGAACAGTGGAAAAACGTCGTGTGGAGTGACGAATCACAGAAAACTATGTGGCGATCCGATGACAGGTTGTGGGTATGGCGAATGCCCGGTGAACGTCATCTACCAGCATTTATAGTATCAAAAGTGAAATTCAGAGGCGGTGGCTTTCTGCTGTGGTCGTGTTTTTCATGGAGGGGGCTTGCACCCCTTGTTGTTTTGCGTGGCATTGTCACAGCACAGGCCTACACTGATGTTTTAAGCACCTCCCACTGTTGAAGAGCAATTCGGGGATGGCGACTCCATCTTTCAACATGATCGAGCACCTGTTCATAGGGCACGGTCTGTGGCGGAGTGGTTACACGACGGTAACATCCCTGTAATGGACTGGTCTGCACAGACTCCTCTATACAACACCTTTGGGATGTTTTGGAACGCTGATTCGTGCCAGGCGTCACCGACCGACATCGATACCTCTCCTCAGTGCAGCACTCCGTGAAGAATGGGCTGCCATTCCCCAAGAAACCTTCCAGCACCAGCGAGAGTGAAAGCTGTCATCAAGGCTAAGAGTAGGCCAAAACCTTATTGAATTCCAGCATTACCGATGGACGTCGCCACGAACTTTTAGCTCACTTTCAGGCAAGTATCCGGATACTTTTGATCAGATAGTGTCTGTAAACTGATAGAAAAAATCGCAACATCAAAAAATGATGTAGACTAATTAAATTTCGCGGATATATTTGCCTAGGTAACATATTTATGTGACTGACATTACATGATCACAGATTAATGTAAGTGCGAACTAATGTACAGTATTGGTACATTAATAACCTGTGTAACCACCAAAATGTTGAATGCAAGAACAAAAACGTGCATGCAGTATGTTGTACAGGTGCCGGAAGTCCATTTGTGTGATGCAATTAAATGCCTGTTGCACTAGATCGGTCATTAAAGGGACGGTTAGTGCTGTTTGTGGTTGTCGCCGGAGTGATCGTCCGAACGTATCAAATGGTTGAAATGGCTCTAAGCCCTATGGGACTTAACATCCGAGGTCATCAGTCCCCTAGAACTTAGAACTACTTAAACCTAACTAAACTAACGACATCACACACATCCATGACCGAGGCAGGATTCGAACCTGCGACCGCAGTAGCAGCGCGGTTCCGGACTGAAGCGCCTAGTGTTGGGTTACAACAGTGGTATGTGGGACAAGGAACAAACAGGATGGACGAAAGGCTTCATCCCTGTCTTACATCTTTTCCTCGTTCTTTGTCTTACACTCGTACTATTCTCTCTTGATCTTGTGCATGTTTTACGTATAGCTTAACCGCATTTTTCAACTGACATTGTCGAACACCACTTCCTAGTCGACAAATCCTGCGAACATGACTTGAATATTCTTTAGTCTTGTTTCCAATATCAACCGCAACGTCAGAAATGTCACTGTCATTGCCTTTCCTAAATTCTTACTGATCGTCATCTAAGACATCCTCAAATTTCTTTTTCATTGCTCTGTATATTACTATTGTCAGCAACTGACTCTACGATAATTCTCGTACTTCCCGGCTCTTGCAGTCTTGGGAATTGTCTGAGTGATATTTTCCTGAAAGTCGGATGCTATTTTGTCACACACACACACATTCTGCACCCCACCCTGAATAATCGGTTTGTCGCCACTTCCCCCCATTATTTTAGAGATGCTCATTGAATATTATCTATTCCTTCTGCCTTATTCTGTCTTAAGTCCTCCAAATCTCTTTTAAATGTCATTGTAATACTGGATCCCCTATCTCTGCTATATCGACTCCTACTTCTTCTTCTATCACATTATCAGACATGCCTTCCACCTCATATAAGCCTTCATTGTACTCTTTCCGTCTATTCGCTCTCTTCTCTGCATTTACCAGTGGAATCCCATTCTCTTCATTTTATCATAACTGCTTTTAATGTCTTGAAAAATCTGTATGCTGAGTCAATCGTTCAATCAATTATTTCTTTTTCCATTTCTTCACATTTTTGATGTAGCCATTTCGCCTTAGCTTTCCTTCAGTTCCAATTTATTTCATTCCTAAATGACTTGTATTTCTATACGCCTGAATTTCCCTGAACATTTTTGTACTTCCTTCTCTCATCCGTCAACTGAAGTATTTTTTCCCGTAATCCATGGTTTCTTTGTATATATGTTTTTGTTTGCAACGTCTGTGATGGCGGTTTTTAGAAATATCGTTTCTTCTTCAATTGAACTGGCTAGTCTCTTAAACTTCAGCCTGGTCTTCATCACTACTAAATTGTGATCTGAGTCTATAACTACTCCAGTATCTGATTTCGGAATCTCTGCTTGACCAAGATGTAATGTAAATGAGATGTTCCCTTATCTTCTGGCCCTCTCCAAGTATACCTCCTCCTTTTGTTATTCGTGAACAGAAAATTCACTGTCATTTGCTGAAAATTATTGCAGAACTCAATCATTCTCCTCTCTCATTCATAGTAGCAAGCCCGTATTCTCTCTTAACCCTTTTCTACTTGTTCCTCTACAACTACATACCAGTTCCCCATGAGTATTTGATTTTCACCAAACTTTAAGAACCGAATTATCCGTGCACTATCCTCATATACTTTCTCCGTCTTTGACTTCGGATTGCGACGTCGCCATGAATACCTGAACTATCGTTGTCCATGTTAGTTTGCTGTCGATTCTGATATGGACAATCCTTTTACTGAACTGTTCACAGCAACTCATTCCACAGTAGCCCATTCTCTGCGCTAGCTTCCAATTCATAGCGAAACCTACTTCCCTTATATCATTTTCTGCTGCTCTCGATACTGCACTATACTCAACTGTCCGGAAATCCTTGTCTTCTTTCCATTTCACTTCACTGCCCCCCCGATTTCCTTTTCAGATTTTCTAGCTTCCCTATCACGTTCGAACTTCTGACACTCCACGCCCCGACTCGTAGAACTTTATCCTTTCGTTGGCTATTATTTTTCGTAGTCACCTCCCATTGGCAATCCCTTCCCGGGAGTCCTAAAGGGGGGGGGGGGGGGGGGGGGGCTAGTTAAGATTCTTTTTCCAATGGAGGGATCATCGTGACACATTTTCAATTATGGCCCACATGTCCTGTGGATACACATTCTGTGCCTTTAATGTAGTGAATTCCATTGCCTTCTAATGATCATTACTGATTTTTCTACCTTTAGGGGCAGTTCCCTACCAAGAGGGCAAGAGATTGTTCTGAAACTTATTACACACTTGCGCCCTGTTTGATAAGGCCATTGGGTGAATGTGGCTGACCTCTTATGCCGAAGTCTTTGGCCACCATCACTGACAATTTTCGTTCATAACTTAAGTAGTGGTGGATTTCTGAACGCGGGACCGAGGACGTTCTGATTACTAGTCAAAGACGCTACACAAGACCCCTGGTGGACAGATTTGTACAGTGCCCAAATTTGCCGTGATGATCTAATTTTCTTTGTGGCAGAAATCCTCCACATGTAGTAAACAGCTTGTCTCATTTTGGTGAAACTTGTTACAGCGTAAGGATACAGTCTGAGGACCAGTTGGGCCCCATTACGCCATGATATGCAGTCTCATTCTTTACATCGGCTGTACTTTTCTCATTCTGGAAATAAATGGGCGGAGGATGGGTGCATGAAGAGATGAAAGAGGAAAGAAACGTTGATTTGAGTAAGGCTTATCAGTATATACTGATACTTTCCATATGGCACTAACAATTCTTTCAGTAAAAGTTTTCAGGCATTAGGACGTTCTTCAGATATTACAAAAAAATAATCGAGAGAGAATATAAGTACCCCATTCATTCCAAAGACTATTGGTTTTCCCAAATTTTTACTACTTTTACAAGGCAAATACTGTATAAAAAGGCGAATGAAAGAAGAGCGTGGCCTATTTCCTTCTCCAACCTTGACACAATTCGAGCTTCTTCTCCGTCTATAATCATCCCGATGTTGACAGGACGTAAAATCCTAATTTTCTTCCAAAACGCGAATCATAAATGTTTTCAAAACATAATTTTCTTTACGCAGAAGAGCAGTAATATATCTAGGCTATACCCTGAAGCTAGGAACGAAAATATTCTTGAACATCAGCAATTTCTTATTTGCATTCGTGAGTGTGATGAAAATGTCACTTTTCACTGTACGTCATTTCACACATTTGCGATATTCTGTTACTCAATAATTGCACAATGCGAAAATTGTGTGTAGAACTGATCAGCAGCAATGATTCATCACCATCATCATCAGTTTTCTGTTACATTAGCACGTCCTTTCTTATCTATTTCCCTTCTATGACCGCTTTTTCATCGCTTCTTAGTATATATCCTGTCCATTTTCTTTTCTCTCTTTTTCTTACAGATAGTAATTATTTCAGCAGTTACGCTCTACTCATCAACTACTCCTTTTCTGCCATATCCATCCTTTTCAATAGTACTGAAATCTGGTAGATGAGCAAATGATTAGCGTACTACAACATCCGTGGGATAGTCACTGTTAGAGAAAATTTTATTCTAACAGAATGGGATCGAGATATTTGCATTTCGGATGCGATTTCATGAAGATGCCTAAAAATTGTTACATGTGAGGGACGAAATGTTCGGAGAAATATTCCCAGTTACGGAATACTTGAGTAACGCAATTAGTTTTGCTGTCCGAAATGTCATAGCTAGTGAGGAACTGCGAGTGGTAGGGAGTCAGGTCACAAAAACTCAAAATCTGAACCAGAAAAAAACTTATAAAAGTGAACTCCACGTAATTACCTCATATTTCTTTAACTTGTAAAATCTAAGGAACTGAAACGAATGCAAGAAAATGAGCAATACAGACTTAGAATGAGAAATTGGACAATTTAACTTGAGATATCAAGCTGTTGAATTTCAACCCACTCTGATGGTTTTGTTTCGACAAAGGTTAAATAATCCACAATATGAACTAAAACAGAGAGCAAAACATTTCAGTTAACAAGTGTTCCATAATAATAAATACAGCATTAATAAATATTTAGTTGTTATATCAGAACACACAATGAGCCACTATAAACAACACTGCGAAATAAATGGACAACGACATAAGATGTTTAAATGAAATGTAAAGAATAAAGTCCGACTGGCTTCAACAATAGCCTGTAAGATTAACCCTGAGTTTCAGTGTCAGCAGAAATAATACCGATAAATTAGAAAGGAGCCTCGAACCCAAAAGACAGGAATATCTATTAGAGGGACAGATAGAAACTTTAACAATGTATGTATTTGATTTTAAATTGAGATAATTGGGGTTATGATCATAAAAGGGGAAAATTGAACTTTCATTCAAGCTGAGCACTCAATAGATTATAGAAGCGACTCAAATGATATACATCAATTGTCCACTGTAAGTTAGCGCGCCCGATAAACACCTTTTAAACAACACTGAAGTTAACTCAAGCCTAAAACACACACAATAAAGAAACATATGGCACAATGGATAGCTCCGAATAGCAGTTCGTGCAATCTAGACATTATGGTGCACATTAGACAAGTCCAGACGGTTCAGCCATTCGACATTTCTCGTGTTTTCTGTAGATACCAAACGGCAGATGCGATATAAGAGCCGTCTTCCGTCAGGCATGTAAGACACATTAGCATCACACACTCTTAGTCACACTCGTTATTCAGTTTCTGCAGTTTCTTGTAGCGTCTATGTCCATTATAACTGCCACCACTTGCCGTTGACTGACCATCCTCCAGTTGTCGGCGGGTAACTACTGAGAACAACCTCATCCGGGCCGCCGTTAAGTTACGCTCACGCCCTCTAGCGAACGTGAAAGAGGCGGTTGCTTAGCTAAAGGGGAAGAGGTTATCGAACTCCCGCTCTGATACCGAAACAGTGAGCGGGTCCTTGTCTGTTTTGTCACTTTCATTACAAATGTTTGAAAGTGCAACAGTTACCAACTGCTACAATCGAACACCAGCAACAAAATATGGTACCGCTTTTCATACTAGGCTGGATCTGGCCCGCGACAGCCCTTCATCCGGCCCGCCGACGATACTTGAATTTTCTTGATAAAATTACCGGATACGAGACATCTAAGTCCTACTGCCCGTCTTGCTAGGGCTACTAGCAGCTGTTAAATCTCGCAATGGAGCTTCTACAGCCCTGTTCTTGTGTGGTGAACTGCTCACAGTCTCTTAGGAATTTTTCGAGCAACGACATGGCTACACATGACAAGAACCTTCTTTACGACTTCAGCAAGTCAAGAGTTCCATCTCTAACGTTCACCAGTCGCCAACATCCGTTTACACACAGCTGGATATCTTTGTAAACAAGGATCTATGGACGTGTTCTCATTTCATGTTGCGTACTGATCCTGTTAAACCACCGTTACAAATGCTGTACACGGGCCGTTGTCCCGTATGTAATTCATTGGGCGACACATACTCGGTCATCGTCATTTTCAGCCTTTTTTTGAAAGAGCTGATCGAATTCTGTGACTTGCTTCATCGCAATGCAGTGAGGTGGCCCAGATGCGGTAAAGTTCTGTTTCGTTCTGACATTCCCCGAAACAAAACCTATGTTTTTCGCACCGGAAAAGAGAGCTGATCGACGGCTGTCAGATGCTGCATCATTGCCAAAGTGGTTATTTTTGTTCGACATTACGTCCCACCTGAATGAACAGAGCTAGAAACTTCAGGGAACGGATAACCTCGACTGTGATGTCTACAGGATGACTGGAGGAATTCGGAGGAAGGTATTGTTGCTTCAAACGCAAGTGGAAGGAGAAATCTTTTCTCATTTTCATTCCAATCCCCAAAGATTTTCCGAAACATTTATTCATGACTTGAAGAAGCATTTTATCGAGATTTTCCGGTCTTGTCAGTACTGTGAGTGCCATTTTTCTAATCCAGAATCGGTTGTAACTTCGATGATGGGCCTGTTGAGCTACAGATGAAGCTCATTGATCTGTTGAAAGAGAAACACAGAGAATGTGTCCTTGAGTTTTATCGTTGCTTAGCTGATGTTGACTTCGGAAAATGAAAATATTTGCCGCTATTACAGCATCGGTATTTCGAAAAGCCTGTGCCTATGAGCAAAGTCAGCATAACGAATGAGACTCAGTGATGGAACATGTGAAAGGAATTCTCTTGATTATATTCAGCAACTCCAATTCAAACACTAATGGTATTTGGAAGCCAAACGTCAGTTTCACAATTATCACTAACGTCTATCTTCTTGCTTTGTATGTGTGATTCACATCCAGCGGTCTTTTTGTTAACGTCACCTTGTTTGGTAACATTTATAGTAAATAAATAGGTTGGCTGCGTTTTTTATACTTAGCATGCCTGTCACCCGTGATTAACACGGAATGCTGATCTTAGTTCCTCGTCCTTTTTTACCAGAGCTTTCGTTCTGACTTGCAAATATTGTACACAGTGATGATGCGGTCCGCACCCGTCATTTTGTCAGTTTTCCGGCCTCCTATGAAGAAAATTTGGTGACCTCTTTACTAGCCAATCAAAGCTGCGTCACTTCAGTCTACCTATTGTAGCTTTTCCGTTAGGAAAGTTGTACAAATATATACCTGGCCTCCGCAAATTGTGTGACTGACTGTTCACGATATCCCATATCATTATTTTCTCATTATTGCTATTGTGGATAGCATGTGGCAAGAAATGTCGACGCTCCCCTGAGTATATCCGAATTTACTATTCCACTGTCAGTACAACTCATGTGCGTAAGAGAAAATATCAAATTTCTTATCTTCAAACGTATCATTTATGAATTTTGTAAACACAGCTGTCTTCATGCATATAATATTATCCTACAGCTTAAGGAACATTTTGACGCTTTTGAAACGATAGGTTCACAAACTTAAGCGAAAAATACATTTTACTTTGAGTTGCTCTGTAAGAAGGTAGACCTCTGTTCGACTTATGGTTTGACAGTAATAACATGGAGATGAAAACAATGACCACTGCTTTTCGATTGTGTAACGCTATCTCGTTGAACACTTTTCCTACTTTTTAAATAGGTCCCTTTCGCAACTATATGAACAAAGCCCCCGAAATATACCTAGGTGGCGAACAATCATACCATCTTGATTATTCCACGTCTCGGTGGAGCTTCGCGTCGATGCATTGCCGGCGTGCGCAGAAAACAATATTCCTCAGTCTTTGCGGGATTAACTTCTGCCCCCAACACTTGATAGCAGGACAAAGGGCAAGTGGCCGAAGAGACAATCAGGCGTTCTTATTGGTATGGCTTTCTAAGCCGGCGGAAGTCCGTTTATTCCCGAGGACAAAGGCGGAGAGGAATCGCAGCGGGGAGACTTTGTGTGGTAACGACGTTTGCGGCTCCTTTGTCTCGGTTGTGCGGGGAGGGAGGCGAGCACAACCACAGCCAAAGTGGGACGGGGAGGGGAGCTGTCCCACCAGTCATCTGGTACGAGGGGTGAGACTCACGTCCTCAACAGAGCTGCTGAATTGCATTCGATGGATGTTGCGCTTAAATGTACTGAGAGCTACAGTCGGCAGGGCACTGGCCTTTATACTGGATTGGAGAGGGTATCAGCGGTGAGCCACACATGTGAAAGCAGTAAAAACACATTACTACGTACATCGAAGAATACAAAGAGAATTATTGAACAAGACAAAATCGTATCGTTTAGTTTATAATTTTGCTCAGGAAAACTATCACAAAAAGGGAAAGAAACATGAAACTAACATGTTAAAAACTTCATCTGCTCGTTTCTCTGTTCTCATCTACCTTCTGCGCTAATCATAAAACGGTAAGGCCATCCAGGTAACTGGAGCGTAACTTGGGGCCACGTATAGGCACTATTTAATCAAATTCGCATAAGGAAAAAAACGATATCGTTATTAAAAATTTTTCCCGGAACTATCGTATCTGTCTGTGTGTTTGAACACTCCAATCTCGAAAACTACTGGGCGAATTTTAAACAGGTTTTCACAGGTAACTTGAGCAAAGCTTGGGTCAACGTTTGGGCTTTGTCATCAAAGTCGGAACACGGCAGAAAAGGTATGGTAATTTAATGTTTCACCTAAGATCGTGTGCTCAGCTTAGTCTTTCTGGTGCTTAATTGTCTCGGCGTAATACACCAAAGAAGCAAAATGTGACGCTGTTAGCATCGCAAAACACAACAGAAGCAATACATGGTGCTTATAGTTTTTTTTTTTTCATTGTCACAGTGACTGATGCATTTTCAAAGTTCGCGCCAGTAACAGAATTGAGCGCGGCAATCTAATTTTTACGAATAAAAACTAATAGCGAACTTACTTGGCTAGGTTATACGAATTTACTGATTTCTCTTTGTATATATTTTGCTTTGTTCATTCAGTGGCAAGTCATCACATTTTCATTTCGTCCAAATAAACGGTCGAACCATCCTCAGTACACCAGAACGGCTAAAAGATTGAGGACAGTGCGGTCTCAAGAATCGGATTAAAATCGTGAGACGAGATTTGCAGCAGCTCGAAAACGTCGAGCTTAACTCACTCTTTATAAACACCTTCCGAAAACGAGGCAAGACGTAACTCTGATCAGAGCTTTGTGCATTATCTCGCTCCTCGGAACCCACTGAAAGACACTTAAAGTTACTTCTATAACGTAACATCGTAGAAGCGGAAAATTTGACGGGAAGTGCCTCAGGCGATAGAGTTTCTATACTTCGTAAGATATTACCATTTCGCTAAAATCGTTCACAGTTACCGGTGAGCTCATATTATGTCTTGACGATAAAGCACAAGGCCAGAGGTTGAATGTTGCGGGCGTAGATCTTAGTGTAGATTTCTTTGTGCATGACTATGTCTATGTGGCTCTCTCCAAAATTGGTGAGGGAAACAATCATAGTCCCCCAAACCTTGTATACGAAGAAGCGTTGTAAATAGAGTTGTAAAACTACCACAGGCTAGCATAGACTGCCGTAAGTATGCGAGCACCACTGATTAAGGCTACTAGGAAAACTACTTTCCTAGTAGCCTTAATCAGTTAGGATCGTGACCGCGCTATCTGTACGTCAGGTATGTTGCATATTTATTTGGAGTTACCTCATCTCGATTGCTTTGTTTGCAAATGTGATCAGTGTTTTACTAGCTTCTCCTAGAACCAGACATGGGTGAGGATATACACATACATCAAAAAAAGTTTTGCATCACCCCAGTTCTCAGAACTCCTGAAGATAGACGTTCACTGGGGATATTGTATCACAGACACTTTCCCTTTGACTGTTCAGAGGTGTCAGTAAACCCGCCCAAATATGTGAACAACCTTGCATGAGAAGCCCCCATTAGAAGGAAGGGGGTCCGATAGCCAATCAATTCCAGTCATTGCACCAGGAAGGAGGTACATGGCTCTTGTTGTCTGTAGCTTAACCATGCCTACACGGTCAATACGGCGGTTCGACCGCGTCCACATTGTTACTTTGTGCCAGGAAGGACTCTCAACAAGGGAAGTGTCCGGCGTCTCGAAGTGCACCAAAGCAATGTTGTTCGGACTTGAAGGAGATACAGAGAGACAGGAACTGGCGATGACATGCCTCGCTCAGGCCGTCCAAGGGCTACTACTGTAGTGAATGACCGCTACCTATGTATTATGGCCCGGAGGAACTCTGACAGCAATGCCACCACGTTGAATAATGCTTTTCGTGCAGCCACAGAACGTCGTGATATAACTCAAACTGTGCGCAATAGGCAGGATGATACGCATCTTCACTCCCGACGTTGGCGAGGTCCATCTTTGCAACCACTACACCATGCAGCGCGTTACATGTGGGCCCAACAACATGCCGAATGGACCGCTCAGGATTGGCATCACGATCTGTTCACCGATGAGTGTCGCGTATGCCTTCAACCAGATAATCGTCGGAGACGTTTTTGGAGGCACACTGTCCAGCGAGTGCAGCAAGCTGGAGACTCCCTACTGTTTTGGGGCGTCATTACGTGGGGCCGAAGTACGCCGCTGGTGGTCTTGGAAGGCACCGTAACGCCTTTACGATATGTGAATGCCATCCTCCGACCGATAGCGCAACCATAACGACAATGGGCGCCCCCATCGTCCACATCTTGTGAATGATTTCCTTCAGGATAACGACATCGCTCGACTAGAGTGGCCAGCATGTTCTCCTGACCTGAACCCTATGCCACATGCCTGGAATAGATTGAAAAGGGCTATTTATGGGCGATGTGACCAATCAAGCACTCTGAAGAATCTACACCGAAACGCCGTTGAGGAGTGGGACAATCTGAACTAACAGTGCCTCGATGAAGTTGTGGACAGTATGCCACGGTGAATACAGACATGCATTAATGCAAGAGGAGGTGCTACTGGGTGTTAGAGGTACCGGTGTTTACAGCAATCTGGACCACCACCTCCGAAGGTCTCGCTGTATGGGTGGTACAACATGCAATGTGTGGTTTTCATGAGCAATAAAAAAGGCGGAAATGTTGTTAATGTTGATCTCTGTTCCCATTTTCTGTGCAGGTTCCGGAACCTTCGGAACCGAATTGATGCAAAACTTTTTTTGGTATGTGAAGAAAGTCACATAACCTATGGTACATTTTCGTCTTCGTAATTTTGCTCCTGTCTGTTACCTAAAGTTAAACAGCAAAATTGAGACCGTCTGTGCCTCATTTCATTCGAAAATTGTTGTCTTTTAACGTGAAACGGAGGGATGTTGTGGGGGAAAATATTCGTATTTATCATACAGCCCCAGAAAACGCTGTTTCCTAAAAAAAAAGGGTGCAGTTAAAAATTTCGAAATGAAAAAATCAAACATCGATTCGTCGAGCTTATATACGTTTCTGTTTTAGTAAAAAAACTTTCGCACTTGTCAGTAGCAACAGAAAACGCTTGCTTTTTATCATGATGAAGAACATTTTATTGAGTACAAAATAACAATAATGATTATATTAATATTTTATGCTCCTGCTTGTAACCTGCTGTCGCATGAAAAGTAATTGTTTTGATTTATAAAAGCGCAGAAATATGCGATCAACTAATTTTAATTACTTATGAAATGCATTTTATAGTTTTTAAGGATACAGAATACACAATGGACTATAACTGAACAATGTTCAGTTCTAATTATGTGCAAAACAAAGAAGCAAAAAAAAAAAGACGTCATCAGCTCTCAGTTTCTCTCTACATTCATTTATGTTTCTCTCCCTTCCAATGCTACCATTACTGCCGGTGATATTATCATTTAATACGTCATTTATGTACTGTACCAAAATTATCGTAGAGCGCAACTCTACATGAAGCCAGAATTAAATTCCATGTGTCCGATGTCTCTGTTACAGCCACAAACAAATACCCGGGCAGTGCTGAGTTCAAATGGTTCAAATGGCTCTGAACACTATGGGACTCAACTGCTGAGGTCATTAGTCCCCTAGAACTTAGAACTAGTTAAACCTAACTAACCTAAGGACATCACAAACATCCCTGCCCGAGGCAGGATTCGAACCTGCGACCGTAGCGGTCTTGCGGTTCCAGACTGCAGCGCCTTTAATCGCACGGCCACTTCTGCCGGCGGCAGTGCTGAGTCTCTTAACTAGTTTCATAATACGAAACGGACTCAAGTGTGTGAACGAAGAGGAAAACATATGAGTCGTGGACTGACGTTGTTTCTGCAGTCATCACACTTTTTCTACAGCTTTAGACTATTTACGAAAAGAGAAACGCATTCTTTGTTGAAAGAGCCATGTCTGTTTGTTCTATAAAATGTGTTACGAATAAATCCGGACCTACGTGGTTTCAGCAATCACTGATTTAGCTACCGTGCACGTTTCTGGATTCCTCTGCTGCGGAAATACATAACTATATGCACCATGCCAAGAAAGTTAGTCCGGAACCGCGGGACTGCTACGGTCGCAGGTTCGAATCCTGCCTCGGGCATGGATGTGTGTGATGTCCTTAGGTTAGTTAGGTTTAAGTAGTTCTAAGTTCTAGGGGACTGATAACCTAAGATGTAAAGTCCCATAGTGCTCAGAGCCATTTTTTTGAAGAAAGTTATTTGCTGCCTACCGTCGAAGGGAAACGTGCACACGGGAGTACTAAGGCGGCAGAATATGGTGTGGAAGTAAGAAATAGGATCAGATTTTGTACCTGAATGAAGCAGAATGAATACAACTCAACGCTTTATGAACAGTTGTTACTCTTCCAGAACGACAGTTGATACTACCAATTAGGGAATACCACTGTAACTTACGACCATTATTGCCTGATGATAACCTAAAAAAGTATTGCATATTGTAGTTCAATTTGATGTGTTATTGTGAAATCATTAGTCTCATGGTAATCGTCATCACAATTTTTACACTCGGAAGTTTGGACTACTGTTCCATCTTCATTGATCTGCTTTTTTCACGCAATCCCTTTCTGGAACTTACAACTTTTATTTTCCTATGTAGTACATATTTCTTGGCCTGTAGTAGTAACAGCCACTAACATATTCTTTCCACATTTTATTTCAGTTTTTTCAGTTTTTAAGTTCATCTAGTTCATCTGTTGTACCATACTTAGTTTTGCTTTCAACTTTTTTCTGATGTGTTTACATTTTAAATAATTTTGCACATTTTTTCACAGATTTGCGAAATGTTATTTAAGACAAATGAATCAGATCTCTTTGTCGTTCGGCGAGGATCATGGTCTCGACTGCAGAGCAGCACAGAGACTACCATTCCTAAAAATGGTTTATTTTCTCTCATCAACCAATTTATTTAAAGTACCGTTTACAGTGTCATAAAAGTATTTTGGCCTTTTACAAGTTTTATAACTGTATCCAGATGGCTCATTTGATTTACAAGACAGTGTTTACTTCTTCAGTTGTAATAAATGACATGTTTATAGCCTAAATCTTCCACTAAATTAAATGTCATTACTTTTACTGTCGCAATTTTTCATCTGTTACCTGTTACATATATAAAGGAGAGCGTATGAATGCGTGTTTGTCCAGGATCTCTGCCCAAACCTCCAGACCGATTTCAACTGAACAGGAACCCTCACAATTATCAGCATGGTGGAGTTAACAACGTCCTAGCTCCGATAAACCAAACAGGAGGTGGAAATGGACAGACACAATGGAAGAGGAGGTGATGCATGAGGCAGATGGAACGTGTAGAGGGTGTATTGTGTAGATGGAAAACGTAAAACGAAGAGGGGGAAGTATGTAAGAAAAAAGAGTGTATTAGGAGGTTATTTGGTCAGAGGGAGCGAGCAGGAAGATATGGTCAGAGAGCGGCAGGGAGTGTATGAAGGGGAGGAAGAGGTATATAGAGGTTGGAGGATGAGGCGGAAAGGAAGAAGAAGCGTGGGGACAAAAAGGGGAAGTAGGTGTGTTCAGTATATGTATCGATCACATATGCAGATGGAGCCATGGGGAAAAGGCTAGTATAAACCAAACTGGATTCTAATTTCATCTGCTTTTAAAAGCTGTGTATGCTAGTCATCTCATATAATTAACTGATCGTCAGTGAATAATGAAGTTCTTCATATTATAGTTTAAAACATGGTGAATGAAAAATTTACATTTCCGTAAATATATATTGGTGTGCTCTTCTATCATTATTGTCTTGAGATATGCTCTACGCATTCAGTCAAATGCCTTGATATAGCCTACAAATATTGTCTACATGTATAGCTATGTTAATGAGGGATAACAGTTATATTAATTAGATACTGGTGGTTTCACACTTTTATTACTTGATTAATGGTCATTAACGTGAAATAGTCGATATTTTCTTACTTTTCCATTTGCACTTACTATTTCCATAGTACTATAAGTTTCTTTTGTGCACCAGAAAAAAATCTGAGAGCTCCTCTTGGACATAGACAAAAATTCCCCAGGAAAGGTAGTTAGCGTATCGCGGCTGTATTTAGCACGTAAAAATGGACAAATGCCTACAGCAGAACTTGGAGATACATACTGGATTCATTCATCGGGATAGATCGTTCAGTAGGGTTTTAAGAGGAACTCTCTGGGAAATGCTTCCTCAGAATGGAATACCAAATCATATCGCAAATGTTCTAAAATGCTTTTACAGATGCACAGTTATTTTATCAGATAATATTGTTGAGGTTGATGAATGCATAGTAATAAACCTATGGGGTTAGATCACTCTGCAGCCTGTCAGCAGTGTTCTTCACTCCACACACTGACGATATAGTAGGAGTCTGTATTTTTAAAAGAACTAAATGGGAATTAGAGATTTCATTAGAAGGTAGTGAACATCCTCTCATCCGTAGATGACCATGCAATTTTAGATTCTACATCAGATGACCAGCAGAAATCCATTCAGCTCCTAAATAAGACTTGTGAAAGACATAACATTAAAATCTGCATGACAAAAACAAAAATGTTATCTGGAAGGAAGAAACTCCATTCAGTGAAATTAAATATCAATTATGTAATATTAGAACAAGTCACACACATCACACCCTTGGTTGTAGCGTCACATACAATTATAGGCTGGACATTGAATTTAAGACTGATATGTGATCTTAGGTTTCCGGCACTGTACGTAGGACTACGCGGCTAGTGCAGAAGATAAACATGAACAAAATTCATCAAGACACTGGCTCTTCCGGCTGTGTTAACGTATGAGTGATTTGTGGATGCTAAAATGCAGAGAGGTATCCCACTTTAAATTAATGGGAATGAGATTCTTCTATGCTATTAAGAACCATTTCAGAAGGGACGTTGCAAGAAATAAGGGCATCTGAAAGTACCTGACATGCTTTCTGTAAGAGGAAAAATTAATGAACAGCAAAATAAATAGTTCAGAACTGTGTTGAGGAAGGAAAAAAATCGCGTACGATCTTTGCTCTACTTATCTCCCAAAGTTTGAAGTGAGGAAAAAGTCAAATGATTGAAAAAAAAATAGCTGAACTTCAGTCAGGAAAGTATATTAACTGAAATCAAGTGCTGGCATAGAAAAAAAATATGTTTATAAATCGTCGCCATTTCCACTAAATTCTCTATTGAAAATGTCTAGATATGTGTACAGATGCAATGTACTTCGTTCTCACAACGCATAGTTGATCTAAGCAGTGGAAAGTACAGCATGACTTAGATCTAACCAACTCTTGTTTTCGCATAAAGGTTTCGGTGCCTTAGTGTTACGGATTTGCACGCAAATTCCCCATTTACACCCACTTTGGAAGCTGTCTTTGTCTCTCTCTTTCTCTCTTTCTTTGTGACTTCGTATATCTAAATATTCCTTTAACCCACCGCTCCCCCATAAACTCTCACATAAACCATGCGCTCACACACACACACGCACACAAGCACGCGCGCACGTACACACACACGCACGCACACACAATCGTGCACACACACACCCACACACATGGTTTTCCATCGACGCGCACAGATACGCAAGGCACAAGGAGGACTGATCCTAACCTAAGATCAATGTCTCAGATTGTCTTGTAGTGTTTAAATTCAGAAATAATTTTAAATGCTTATCTTTCCTTCGAAGTAAGAGTGAGAAAATTCTTGGATGTCACAAAACCAAATCAATAGCAAACCACAATAGGGGCTACTGAACACACGATGGAACCGAAACAGAAGTAAGGCTCCGGTTTGCCCAAGGAGCGCCTGAGGGGTGCCCTATGAGCTTCTGGAGGCGGAAATTGCAGACAATCCGGGGTCCGTAACAAGGTTGCGGAATCCTGCAGCGGCGCTTTGTCGCCTGTGCCGATCCTGTGGGGAGCAGAACAATGGCAGTACGTCTGCGAGCAGCCCCTGGCGTGGCCCCACAAAGGGAGACTTGGGATTCCCCGTTTTGTCAGCCACCTGCGGTTCAGGAGGCGCGCAGTGGAGGGTGATTGCGCCTCTCACCAGGGCAGGCAGCGCCTGCACTTGCGTGCCTGAAGCGCATACCAAATCACGGTGTTACTACACAGCTTCAGTGGCTCGGTCTTTGCTCTCATCTTGTGAGAAATTTCTTAGTGGCTAAGATGGACGACTGTATCTGTAGCTAACATAATTTTATCTGTCATGTCTGTTCTTGGAGCGATGGCTGATATACGTTCTTAAAATAGGAAAGTAAGGAGATCAACCTTCAGTTGAAAATACAGGTTTTATAAATTAAAACACAATGTTATGGATATTCCATGAAATTAATCTATTTGGTTAATCGGTTTTCGGCTTACGACACCGCCTTCACAATTTAACTGACTATCGTCGTTGATGACGGTACAGTACTGATGAACAACATTGGAAAGTAAACATCTAGAGTGCAAACATGGAGGAAATGTCACCTTTCTAAGTGGACAGTGGACCGGTAACATAACTGAAAGTGTCATGCAGTACAGAACTGTGGAAGAAGAAAAACATTGACACTGTGTGAGTGCTCAAAATACGTCAAATTTGGGCGGCATATCACTAACGCAGGTGAAAACGTCAGAGGCAAATAAACGATAATTTTCTAGTAGGTGGCGCAGTGAGTTGAATGTGCGTGACTGCACGAGTTTGGCAGTAATTAGTTGTGGCACTGTCAGTTAGGTACGCTCATACACTACGTAAAGGTCGTACCAGTTCCATTGGAAGAATCGGTTTCTAACTGTGCTGAGACCAAAAACTACATGAACAGAAAAATGACGTTGGTTTCCGTCTTGGGGCCAAAAAACGCATAAAAAGCAAAATGACCCCATTTTTAAATTACACTGGGGTCAAAAACCGAAGTCTAGCATGTCCGAAATGGCTGTGCAGCATTGTCTTCACTGGCTGTGCAGAGCGCGAAGGAGCGCCATCTTGCATACAAATGATCCTCCCCACACAACCACGCTGTTGAAGTGTTAGAATGGCTTTGATGAGCAACAGACTCTCAGTACCAGTGAACGTGCAGGTAACAGAACTCTCTCTCGAAAAACGCGCCGTTAATACACACCTAACGGTCACATTTGGAGAATGAAGTTGTACGGGTTGATGTGTGTTCGGATTTTCGTTGTCCATATTCTTCACCTCTGCGTACTGACATGTCCGTGGAGACGGAAATGAGCTTTCTCTGTCCATGGAATATTCCATGGCCGTTCATTGTCCACTTCCACGCGAGCAGAAAATATCAGAACAAATGGTTGTGTTCCTGGCAAGTCAGCAAGAAGCAACTCCTGAACAGGAATGATTTTGTATGAATAGCAGTGCAGTATGTTTCGTAGGATTTTATGCGCTGTGCACGCAGGCGTGCACAACTTTCGGGTAATTCTCCCTGCACTGTGTGTTTGCACATCACCGTTCGACCCTTTCTGCAGTGCTGTTGCCACATCTTCGACAAACGTCGGATCAACTGTTTTCCTCCGTCTGCCACACTGCACTTCAAAAGAACCTGTCTCTTCGATTTTATGTCAACAGACATTTGACCAATGCCTTCTCTGTACCCTTGAGAGTCCGGAACTTGTGTGGAGCTACTGGCGCACATACGCCGTTTTTGTAACAAAAGCTCTACCGGCAGCGCACGACCCTTCATGGAGATTTTTATGTTGGGCGTCTCGAACACAAACTGAGAAACAGCCATGTGTCATGCCACTGTTGGTGTACGTATTTCGACTCTGACAGTGCTGTCTATTGGTCAAATTATAGTTTGTTCCATGACGTGTCCCAGTCGCCAATAATATGATGTTCAAATTTGACGTCATTCTGAGCAGTGGTTCTCATCCTACAGTCTTTTGAAATTCAAACTTTAATAATGGAACCGCGTACATACGGTTAACAGCTTAATAACCTATATAAGAAATGATTTACGTTAACAATCGTCATATACAAATAATTCAAGATGAGAGTATTAAATAATAGCGTGAAGCGATAATACACGTGGAATGTGATACAGAAACAGAATAAGAGATGAAATTGACAACTGGAACGGAAGGACATCGTCTAAACTGTTGATTATATGCCGTATCCTGCTACTAGTGCGTGAGAGTGTGAGTGCACCGGGTGTGGTGTCGCTCCGGGCATTTCTTTCAATAGGCCGCCAACTGTATGAGATAGGATGAGGAGGGCGAGTGGCGCTGTGGAATGAGAACTGGCAGTTGGTAAGAAGGCAGCAAGGAGGAGGAGACATTCGGACAGTTGTACTTCGCCTACAATAGAGTTGACCAACCGTCAGAGTTGAGTGAAGACGAGCCTTTTGTAGCTGTAGATGTAGGAAACATGCAGCTGTTCTCGGCAGTTAGGGACCCTAAGTCAGTTGCAAATTGTAACAGGAAGCAGAAGGTTCTGCTGCCAGGTAGTTCATATGGCTGTGGTGTGGGCCAGCAGTTGCAAGAAGTGCTGGGGAGTGAATACCAGATCACCGGCATTGTGAAGCCTGGTGCAGGGTTGGTTCAGGTGACTATTGGCATAGGGGAATTAGCTGGGAATTTTACGAAACAGGGACAGATAGCGATTGTTGTTGGTGGTGGGGAATAGTCTTCTTAGGGGCGGGGAGTATGATGTAGGTGATGACCTGAAAAACTGGTGGCACAATTGTTTACTTCGTGCAGCTGTTTCAGTACCACGACCGGCCTCACCGTATTGCGCTTGTAAGGGTAGCTTACATGGGGTTAATGCCCTTTTTAGGGTGTGTTAACATGGGGTTCGAGAAGGCACGGGCATGGGGCATGGCTCATGCTGCAGTGGTTCCGGTTGAGACTATCAATGCGTCGTGTTTCACGAGACGTGGCCTGCAACTCAGTAGGTACGGGAAGTGGAGACTGGCAAAGCTTGTAGGCGATAGTGTAGTGGGCGGTGGTGTGATCACTAATGGGAAAATTCCTGTCGTAGTTGGTGTTAGAGCTGCACGTCTCATAGATTGAAGTCAGTTGATAGGCATCGCTGCTTAAAGGAAGTCTCTCTGACAACGGAACCACCTTCAAAGGAGGTAGGGTATCCAAGTGGGAGAGGGATTAGCACACTTCATCAAAATAAGAGGTATTAGGTATAAAGTTAGTGAACTGCATATATACTTTGACTCTGACATTAATGGTGTATCAGAGCACCACTTAAATAATTTGAAAATACAAATGCTTCCTTTACCGGGATACAGATTAACCAGCTGTTATTTAAGAACTCCTTGCGCAGTGAGGAAATGGCCATGTACATGAAGAACAATATTCCATTTGAGTCTGTAGATGTATCAAAACACTGCAGTGAACAGGTATTTGATGTTGTGCAGGGGCAGATGAATTTAGTGAAACTAAAGATATAATTGTTCTTATTTATAGGTTTCCTAATTCTGACTTAAGAATATTTCTGCTCAAGTTAGAGAGGGTTCTTGGTTCACTTTACAGGAAGTACCAAAAATTAGTTGTGTGTAGTGACTTCAGTATCAATTTTTTATATGCTTGTGCAAGGAGAAGTATGTTGGAAGATATCTTAAACTCATATTATCTGATGCAGACTGTATTTTTTCCAGCCGGGGCGTAGGGGAACACTAGCATAGCCATAGACAATATTTTTACATTTTTATTCATTATTCATTACTAGATGGGTAATCTCTTAGTAAAATGGTCAATGATCTTTCAGACAACGACGCACAAATTTTAACACTAAAAGGTTTTCGTATTAAACAAAAGTTATATATAATTACAAACTATCTAGGAATGCTAACTCAACGGCGACAGAGAGTTTTTTAAACCTCTTTAAGGAACAAGAGTGGCAGGATATTTGTAACACACATGACAAATATAATGCTTTACTTAACACCACCTCTCCTCCGAAGAAGCCACAAACTCAGCCAGCAACATTCTTCTGAAACTCTGAAGGGGTAATTCTGTTTGATGTTCTCCCTAATGGTACAATGACTGATCAACAATGAAGTTTGTTGTGATACCCTCAGGAAACCGGTCAAACTGCTTCAGCGTGTGCGTCGCCACAAAAATTCAAACGAACTTCTCCTCCATGACATCGCAAGGCCTGATGCAAGTCTGAGCCCTCAACACAGCTCACAAAACTACGTTGGACTGCTGTTCCTCATCTCCTCTACAGCCCGCATCTCGCGCCCTCCGACGTTCATCTGTTTGGCCCAATAGGGGATGCACTGTGCGGAAACAGTAGGCGCAGGTTGTAATATTGCTACAAGAATTTGCTATGCTGAAATCGGGTGCTAATAGTAGAATAAAAGCGGGTTAAAAGCTGTGAGCTGTCTGGGGAGAAGTTAACCGTGCATTACTGCGCAACTGTTTCACCAGGTAACTAGTCTAGGTTTACCACATTACCAATCAGACTAACATTGATTATAATCTTTTACAGTCATACAACAACCGGTAATATATCTATATATAAAAAGGAGAATTTAAATAAAAAGAAAGAAATCAGTTTATATTTGGAAATTTATTTTAAGATTGTTCATTGAAATTTCAGCATATTATACGTGAGTTATAACTGAGCTGGTGCCTTGTTTAAGGATTGTAAAAATGTGAGATTTTAATCTTACGGAACACATCAAATATGGAGCCAAGATTGGGAGACTGCCTACAACACTGCATTCACAAAACAACACCCAAAGAACGTTGAAACATAAGCAAGAAGAAATTAATCACAACCAACAGATTCAGTTTTCACCCAAAGAAATTACGTTCGTAACACAATCCTGTCCGTCATGTAATTACCACACACTGGTATACTAAATTCATATTAACTCTTTGTGAAATCTTCCCAAAAAGAATAGCTGAAGGCTACTTTGATGATTACACCACGTCGTCAACTTGGTTTACAGAAAGCGTATAACTCCACAGTAATTTTGATAATTAAAATAAATTCGATCGAAAAGCAATTGACAAAAGAAAAACCTTGAACTGGTTACTAACGTCTTACTATTAACCTGATGGGTCAAACAGTTATATAAGCACGTGGTACTGGTCTCGCAAAGTACTCTCCATGTGGGTTGAACATAAAGAAAAGCATAAAGAAAAGTTGCTATATTGTAAAATATTGTCAAGACGAGACGTTATAATCACACAAGCATTCACATTTAAGATTGATGAACTTAGTTAGAGTTGCTGATCAACACGTGGTTCCATTTTACTCACAAAGTAATGAGAAAGCAACTACCGTAAAATAATCTGAACTTCACACGAGAATTACACTCCGCTGCAATTTAAGATAGCATTAGATATTTTAGAGCTAAATCTGAAATCAAGGTATTAAGTTTTCAGTTAGGCTGAACTTAAGAAATCCATTGTCCTACGGACTTAGCAGACACGCGCTTAGCCGGAGATCTTACCACTTCAGACGCTCGCCGCGGTCCCACAGCAACTGCCTACTGCCGAGCGTGCTTCCTGAGGGTGGCTCACAAAGACAAACGGAAGTGGCCAGAGGGGCAGCTTCCTATACCAACATGACAACGGACGGACAGAACCATACTAAGGATAGAAACCTCTCTACTCTAAGAAAGCGTAGCTACCTGTTCCGACGTTGGTCCTACTGTTCTCTAGCAGACAGGCTTGTCTGCTACCCTCAAGCATGCAACTACAAATACATTTGCTCATTCATACTCTCACACAGAAGGGAAGGGGGATGACAGTATCTTATCATATACAGTATATAAAAGAAAGCGGATGTAGGTTCCGTATGAGACTGTGTGACATGAATTACATGTAAACTGTGTTTTAAAGTGTAGTAGTGTGACAGATCGTTCTTGTTTATGTGTAAAAGTAACACATTCCACTACTCAGTCTCCTCCCAGATAGGCAGAAACGCCACAGTAAATTTAGGAGAGGAATTTACTCCATAAATGACAACAGATTTAAGAAATTAAACATGAAAGGAATCCAACAGAGACCTTTCATAACCCCAACGCTCCGGGAAAAGACTGTGCAGGGAATTTTCTGGCCATGCTAGGACATTCCCAAGCAGGCTTCTCACACCCTACTTAAACCAAAAATGTAAAAAAAAAAGGCAGAAGGTCACCAGCTACTTGCTAAAACACAATAATTTCAACACATCTTTAGAATCTACCAATTTCAAGGAGGAAACAAAAAAACAATCTGTGACACCTATTTAAAAGATATTGTAGACCTAATTCGGCCAGCAAGTAAAAACAATGGTTCCTGTGTCATTAATATGAAAACAATTTCTGGTTGTTACCCTTATGGAGTTCACCAGTATTTGCTCATTGCAAGAGCCAACTGATCACAGGAAAATTTATGACTGTTTATTAACAAGTAAAATTTATGAAAATAGCAAAGATGCCACAGCAATTAAAAAAAGAACATCAAATAACATCGGTATTATAAAGCAGAACATCACAATGCACAATCCGCAAAAGCAAAAAAAAATGATAAGAGAAAAAACATGTTTTACAAAGTGGTTATCGCAAAAAAATTCTATATCGTATGAAACTAGTAATTTGTAGAATTAAAATAACTATGTGGCACAATTTAATCACTCTCCTATATTTCAATTAGCTAGCAAACAATGAGCACTGTGTCATTATACTGAAACTTCAATAATTATGTGATTGTTACCCTTAAGGGGTTCCTCACAATAAATATGCCCCATGCAAAGGCTAATCGATCACAGTCCAATGAGAATGAATAGCAATCTGACTGATAAACTATGCAATGCCACATGAATGAATTTACGAAACAAAATAACACAAATCTAATACATCACACAAGAACAAACATTGATCAATAAAACAGTACACTAATCAACATCTAAAAAAAAAACACCAATAAATAAAACACCTTGCAAAATACAAGAGTCAAAGTTTAAAAAGAACAATAAATAGAACACCTGCGAAATACGAGAGTCAAAGTCTAAAAAAAATAATAAATAGAACACCTGCAAAATACAAGAGTCAAAGTCTAAAAAAAAAAAACAAAAATAGAACACCTGCAAAATACAAGAGTCAGTCTAATAAACACCAATAAGTCGAATCCCTGCAAAACACACGAGTCAAAGTTTCTGTGACAG
This sequence comes from Schistocerca serialis cubense, assembly GCF_023864345.2. NCBI lineage: Eukaryota > Metazoa > Arthropoda > Insecta > Orthoptera > Acrididae > Schistocerca > Schistocerca serialis. Next base: position 469,483,347 of record NC_064639.1, read on the forward strand.
AAACACACGTATATGCATTGAACTAAGGACCGTATAATCACTGTTCACTGATACACTCACTAGTTCCACTGTTCCGAGGCACAGTATAAGGGGAAGGGGGGGGGGGGGGGGGTTCGTCGCCACAGCTGTCAGTAGGGATTTTTTTTTTTTTTTTTTGTCCATCTGTTGCGTGCGATCCCGCCGTCTCTGCCCTCTCATGAAGTTTCTCTTGGTGGCCCGTGTCACGTGCATCTCGATTTGGTTCCATGTTTGTGTTTTCAAATTCGTGCGGTATCCTCGATTGACACGCCAGGTTGATATTCCTGGGCAAGGATGACACTTAATGGCTCTTCTTTTGTGCCACCCTTAGCGACCAGAGAACATCGAACCATGATTTACTGTCGCTTGGCAGTGGGTATCCGTCAGGAGATGTTGATAGGCGTCGTTGAAGTCTGCCAGTTTCTCTGGACAGTATGTGTCAAAAGGCTCCACTCCCTTTGTGTTGTTACATTCTTGAGTTATCCTCAATTGGCTCGCCGGTTTGATATTCCTGGGCAAGGATGACACTTAATGGCTCTTCTTTTGTGCCACCCTTAGCGACCAGAGAACTTCGAACCATGATTTACTGTCGCTTGACAGTAGGCATCCGTCAGGAAATGTCGATAGGCGTCGTTGACGTCTGCAAGTTTCTCTGGACAGTACCTGTGAAAAGGCTCCACGCCCTTTCATCCCCTGTCTTTTGTCGTTTCACCGCAGCCGTCTCGTCACGGTCGCGTGCGTGTGGTGCGTTGCCAGCAGATGGATTTCCGCGCGGTGGACCGCTCGCCCATCTCAGGTCATCGCCTTCAGGAAGGGTCGCACGGGTCGGCCGCCCATTAGCTCCAGGTGCAAGGGAAAGTGTTTGCCGCGTACCCTTCTTTTGTTGTCGGCCGCGCTCCCGAAGTGGCCCGGTTGACAGCGTGTCCTGCTGGGAACCCGCCAGTTTACAACTAGTCCGGCTGCTCCCGCTATCTCGTAAGAGTTTAACCGGTCCGCTTTCACGTTCTCAACTGCATTCACAGAAATTTTTTTATCGTAGTTATGTGATTACACAATGTCATACATAATACCACTTAGTATTGTCTTTCACAATTTTTAAGAACAAACGTGAGACTTAATATTTTTTTTTTTAAATAAAAAAATTAGATGAATCGACAATATAAAATAAAAGTTAAATGACTTGACAATGTAAAAAAAAAAAAAATGAAATGACTTGACAATGTAAAAATAACAATTAAATGAACTGACAATACAATATTTAAATCCACATCACTAATGTGGTTCACTTACGTTTTAATAAATCAAATGCTACTTATTAATTCACTAAAAATGAATAGGATTATGCCTTGTGCAAGTATAGGTCAGGGCAGCATAGGGTTCACATGTTATTTACACACACACACATGCACAGCCGTTGTCTATTCTACAAACTAACTACCCATAAACATGCATTACTCAAAATTCTACTTCTATCCACTACTAGTTAAGCCAATAAGCTACTTCAATGCTATTTCAACACCGTGTATATACCACTACAACATTGTTCTAATTCGTCCTCTTCTTGACGCTCGCGGCATACGTCTTGTCACATGATAAATATGGAGAAACTTTCCTTAAACATACACAGTAAAAAGAACAATGGTTATTTACACACCAAAACATTTATACCAGTTCGCACACCTTAAAAGAGACTCGCAATTATACATTTATCATACTCATATATTCACACATAAAACAGTAAGAAAATTTCATCTAAAATTACGTTATCACAAGAATTAATCACACAGATGGCTCTGAGAACGGTAAAAATGTTTGCACTATACAGGTTATACTACATTTTCTTACCCATTTTGCTGCGATTTCGTTCCTTCTTTAAGTTACCTCTCGCTTCCAAATCAGTCATTTCGCCTGTGGTGGTTATTCTGGATTCATTTCTCACGAATGGCAAAATTGTGGTCACCTCTATTCTGTAAAACAGTATCATCTTAACATATTGAACTTACAACAGACACAAAAGATCCGAATCCTCCTGCAGTTTAAATGACAAATGTTTTGCTTCATCCTTATTACCTTAAACCAAGCTTTCCTTCGTTCCCATAATCAAAATTATTTAATCATCCTCTACCTTCAAAAGGGAAATTTCCTCAGTACAAATCATATAGGCTGCAGTGCATCCCGCACCAGCGAAGACGGTAAGCTGTAATGCTCACAGCATCAGCAAAAATACATAAACGTCGCTTTTCTAGGACAAGTATTAACGCAGAATAATTTTTTTAGGCTCTGGCTCAACATCAGTGAAGACTACAAAAAGGATCCACATTTCCGTTCCATTCTCCATTTGCTGGAAAACTGCTCGTATTTGACTGCCACAATAATATTTCAGGGCGACGTAAATTACACAAACCACAATTCTTCTTTCACCTTGAAGGGAATCAATCTACTTACGAAATCCACAGACAGCACTTTCCGTACTCAACTATAAAGAACAAAAAAGACATATATCATCAATATTAACATATCATCGCATATTGAGAAGCCAATGGTTAAACAATCGTATTATCGCGTCCTGTTTTCAAGATTCCAGATTTACTCATTCCTTTCTCAGATTTCTCCTGTCTTAAAATATTCATATAGCACGCATACTATAGTAAGAGATCCTCATTTATACTGACAGATATAGAATAGTAATAGATAGATAGTAGCACTGAAAGCAGAAAATCGGAAACAAGGCTACTAACAGCTGGGGACCTGGGTTTGCCAGACCCATAATACCCACAGATCGGATATTCCCCTGAGTTTTGCATTAATTCAACACAGATCTTGCTTCTCTCAGGAGCATTCACAAAACAACACCCAAAGAACGTTGAAACATAAGCAAGAAGAAATTAACCACAACCAACAGATTCAGTTTTCACCCAAAGAAATTACGTTCGTAACACAATCCTGTCCGTCATGTAATTACCACACACTGGTATACTAAATTCATATTAACTCTTTGTGAAATCTTCCCAAAAAGAATAGCTGAAGGCTACTTTGATGATTACACCACGTGGTCAACTTGGTTTACAGAAAGCGTATAACTCCACAGTAATTTTGATAATTAAAATAAATTCGATCGAAAAGCAATTGACAAAAGAAAAACCTTGAACTGGTTACTAACGTCTTACTATTAACCTGATGGGTCAAACAGTTATATAAGCACGTGGTACTGGTCTCGCAAAGTACTCTCCACGTGGGTTGAACATAAAGAAAAGCATAAAGAAAAGTTGCTATATTGTAAAATATTGTCAAGACGAGACGCTATAATCACACAAGCATTCACATTTAAGACTGATGAACTTAGAGTTACTGATCAACACGTGGTTCCACTTTACTCTCAAAGTAATGAGAAAGCAACTACCGTAAAATAATCTGAACTTCACACGAGAATTACACTCCTCTGCAATTTAAGATAGCATTAGATATTTTAGAGCTAAATCTGAAATCAAGGTATTAAGTTTTCAGTTAGGCTGAACTTAAGAAATCCATTGTCCTACGGACTTAGCAGACACGCGCTTAGCCGGAGATCTTACCACTTCAGACGCTCGCCACGGTCCCACAGCAACTGCCTACTGCTGAGCGTGCTTCCTGAGGGTGGCTCACAAAGACAAACGGAAGTGGCAAGAGGGGCAGCTTCCTATACCAACATGACAACGGACGGACAGAACCATACTAAGGATAGAAATCTCTCTGCTTTAAGAAAGCGTAGCTACCTGTTCCGACGTTGGTCCTACTGTTCTCTAGCAGACAGGCTTGTCTGCTACCCTCAAGCATGCAACTACAAATACATTTGCTCATTCATACTCTCACACAGAAGGGAAGGGGGATGACAGTATCTTATCATATACAGTATATAAAAGAAAGCAGATGTAGGTTCCGTATGAGACTGTGTGACATGAATTACATGTAAACTGTGTTTTAAAGTGTAGTAGTGTGACAGATCGTTCTTGTTTATGTGTAAAAGTAACACGTTCCACTACTCAGTCTCCTCCCAGATAGTCAGAATCGCCACAGTAAATTTACGAGAGGAATTTACTCCATAAATGACAACAGATTTAAGAAATTAAACATGAAAGGAATCCAACAGAGACCTTTCAAGGTTATTGATGCAGCAAGACATCGGCTCCGATGTCGAGCAGTAGAGTGGTACCACGCGGTCATATAGGCCATGCAAGCTAGGTGCCGTAAGGCTGTCTCTCTAAATTGAGGTTGTGTTGAAAAGCCAAGAGAGTAAGAAATAAAATTGTATATTGTAACCCTGAATAAAATAAAACTACTTTCAGAAAAAAAAGTTGCATTACTGAGTCAACGGTCTTCATATTGCCTTAGATTGTCCCTGACGTCGCAAAAATGACCGTCTAATGTTACTTTAATGTACCTTATCCATGAAATATTTGTTACGTGAAATTTAGTTATTCTGGCTTGAACGTTGTCCCACCCGGTACGTCCTCGCTCCCCTTCTGTGGTTGAAACGGCATAGACTTAATTTTGCTTGCACATTTTGTCGCCTACTCTGTCGGCACTGTCGCACCTTTGGCAGTAAAATTATTGACGTTGGCAGCAGTGCCAGCTTGCGCAAAAACGTTACTAGTGAAAAAAACTCCTGTGGCAACAGGAATCAAACCCAAGCTGGCGAACTGACACACCATGTGTCTGGACGTTGCCCCATGGAACCAAAATGTCTACTACTGTTCAAAACTCCGTTATACTGAACACGTAAACCGACTACGTTTCACTATGTCGACATGATAGGTGTGAACGGTATTGCTGCGATATTAGCTGTGGTGTCACCGCCAGACACCACACTTGCTAGGTGGTAGCCTTTAAATCGGCCGCGGTCCGTTAGTATACGTCGGACCCGCGTGTCGCCACTGTCAGTGATTGCAGACCGAGCGCCGCCACACGGCAGGTCTAGAGAGACTTCCTAGCACTCGCCCCAGTTGTACAGCCGACTTTGCTAGCGATGGTTCACTGACAAATTACGCTCTCATTTGCCGAGACGATAGTTAGCATAGCCTTCAGCTACGTCATTTGCTACGACCTAGGAGGGCGCCAATATCATTTGCTGTTAATCTTGTGATGCCTGTACAGTCAGAGCGATGTTCACCAATTATGGATTACAGTTAAGTATTACAGCAGCTACGTACTTTTCTTGATAGTATAATTCATTTACCTGTTCCAGACCTCACACCAGCCTGCGTGAGCTTAAACGCGTGCCTTTCGACTATCTCCTAGTGGCTTGGCTGTCTTGCCAAGTCACAACATTAGCGGCGTGTAATGCATTAAGATCAAGTACGTTGCTTATATGTTTACGATTTCCGCTCTTTTTTCTTTGTTATTGCATTAACACGTCCAAGTTCATTCACTATCCTTGCATTCCATGCGTCACTGAGCCCGCATAACAAGTAAGGGGATCAAAAATATGCACTGCGAACATCAAGCCAACAGATCCAACGCTCTTTATAGACAGTTACATTAAATTTCTTCGTATATTGGCATTTTTTTTATCAAAGACCATGTTCTTTAGGCTTAACGGGTTCTGGTTTTAGGTAATGACGGAGAGAGCGCTATAAAACATTTTTTCCTCTCTTTTATTCGCACACCAGGAAACATTCGAAGAGAAACGGTGTGCTTTTAATACGATTTCCGGACCGAATTCAAAGAGAAATGACATAGTTTAAGTGCCGTATTTACAGTGATCTGTAACACATTTTCAGATGATCACCAGACGCTAGTGGTTGATACAAATTTTGTGTTGCCTCCCGCTAAGTTCAAAATGGTTCAAATGGCTCTGAGCACTATGCGACTCAACTTCTGAGGTCATCAGTCGCCTAGAACTTAGAACTAATTAAACCTAAGGACATCACACACATCCATGCCCGAGGCAGGATTCGAACCTGCGACCGTAGCGGTCACGCGGTTCCAGACTGAAGTGCCTTTAACCGCACGGCCACACCGGCCGGCCTCCCGCTAAGTCATTTGTCACAATGGCTGTACTGTGAGTTAACAATGTGCGTGTCTTCGAACTGGGACGTGACTGTACCTAGTCACATGATTAAGTTAGTTCCTGTTATAGCTAGGTGTTGTGTTGTCTTCATGATCATTTCATTCCCATCCGGAGCGCAGGTCGCCCATTGTGGCGTCGAATGTGATAAGACCTGCACCAAGGCGGCCGGACCTGCCCCGCAAGGGGCCTCCCAGCCAATGACGCCAAACGCTCATTTCCATTTCCATAGCTGATTGCCAGATCTCCTTGCTGAGTAATACTAAGGGATGAAGAAGAGCAGCAGAAAACAGAAAGGACTGAGACACGACACGTAACCACTAAAAACTGATCACTATAAAAACGGTGTGGCTCAGTCTATATGACCGATCAAAAACCGTGCCTTTGAAACAATTTAATGAATGAAAGACAACTCCTCTGTAGAAATCGTGAAATGCATCTGCGGCGGCGTCTCGGCATTCACTGGCAGCGAAGGAGCCGCACTCGCGGCCCGCGTGTGTGCTGACCTCTGTCGGTGCGAGGCGCCATTCAGCGCGAGTGATTTATGGGGCTGCCAATGTAATGCGACCGCGGAGATAGCGCCGGCCGCGACACTTGCTCTTTCTCCAGATTTGATAAATGGCAGCCTCAACTTAAAGGCGCCCCGGCAGCCGATCCAACTCCAACCAATCGTCTTGCGGCCACGTCGGATGTTTAATACTTGTAGCTTTTGCAAGAACTGATCGACCCGTCTGACAACGGATAAGACTTCGATTTGTTTTTGGTGAAGCGGTACACGGTTTTATCTCTTCCTCTTTCTAATTTTCTCTCTTTTGGAATTTTACATTTACCTGTTAAACACTGGACCTTTTGGTTGCAAACTGTAGTGACTTAGATATGGCTTAGATCTGAACAAAACTCAGATAATCTACTAATTTGGTGGATGATATTTGCCAATGTTCTTTTTTTTTAAAAAAAAGTATATGTATACACCACTTACAACTCTGTACTGTGAAGGTAAGCTATTGATAAGAATAAATAAAATGCTCTGACATATATCTTTGATATTGTGTCAAGTGTTGGGAAAGATCTGAATTGTTATATTATGCTTAAAAAGTCAGGTTCGCCAAGACCATTTATGAATCCCTTTATTGATTACCGGTTGTGCTGTCATCAACGGACCTTGTAACAAATTAACAGAAATTCATGAAGTTTGTAAAGATCATGAACTTCTGTTAATGTATTACAATATCCGATGATGAAAGCACAGACCTGTCGAGACCAGTGATCAACAAAAAGATTTATAAGCGATCTTGGCGAAGCTGATTTTTTAAGAGTAATACCGGTATGCGTGTTGTACATCCTTCTGTTTTCAGTCTGCAATGTCGCTACTATGGCTGACAATAAACATTGTAAAGATTTCAAACAAAAGTTTTATAGATTTATAAAAGTAGAAAAGTAGGGATAAACTATAGGGAGAGACGGATAATATACAGTACGTACAAGAGCAAAGAGGGAATAATAAGAGTGGACGTGCAAGAACTAAGTGCTCGGATTAAAAAGGGCGAAAGACAAGGATCCGGCCCTTGTCCCCTACTGTTCAATCTGTGCAACGAGGAAGAAATTATGGGAATAAAACAAAGGTTTAGGAGCGGAATTAAAATTCAAGGTGAAAGGATATCGATTCGGTGATGACACTGCTGTACTGACTGATAGTGAAGGAGAATTACATGATCTCCAGAATGGAATGAACAATCTGATGAATACAGAATATGGATTGAGAGTGAATCGAAAATTGACGAAAGTAATGAGAAGCAGCAGAAATGAGAAAACAGTGAGAAACTCAGTATCATGATTGATAGTCACGAAGTTGATGAAATTAAGGAATTCTGTTACCTAGGCAGCAAAATAAGCAATGACCGACGGATCAAGGAGGACATCAGAAACGGACTAACGCTGGTCACGTGAAAGTCTACTAGTATCAAACATAGGCCTTAATTTGAGGAAGAAATTTCTGAGAATGTACGTTTGGCTCTGAGCACTATGGGACTTAACATCTATGGTCATCAGTCCCCTAGAACTTAGAACTACTTAAACCTAACTAACCTAAGGACAGCACACAACACCCAGCCATCACGAGGCAGAGAAAATCCCTGACCCCGCCGGGAATCGAACCCGGGAACCCGGGCGTGGGAAGCGAGAACGCTACCGCACGACCACGAGATGCGGGCGAATGTACGTTTGGTGCACAGCATTGTATGTTAGTCAAACGTGGACTGTGGGAAATCCGGACATAGAAGGGAATCGTCGTATTTGAGATGTGGTGCTGCAGACGAATGTTAAAAATTAGGTGGACTGATGAGGTAAGGAATGAGGAGGTTTTGCGCAGAATCGGAGAGGAAAAGAATATGTGGTAAAACACTGACAAGGAGAAGGGACATAATGACAGAACATCTGTTAAGACATCAGGAAATGACTTCCGTAGTGCTAGAGGGAGCTGTAGAGTGCAGAACTGTAGAGGAAGATAGAAGTTCGAATACATCCAGCAAGTAACTGATGAAGTAGATTGCAAGTGCTACTCTGAGATGAAGAGGTTGCACAGGCAGCATCAAACCAGTCAGAAGACTGATCATTCAAAAAAAAAAAAAAAAAAAAAAAAAAAAAAAAAAAAAAAAAAAGGCAGGTAAGTTATTTAAACCAGATTTTATCAATTTTGTAATAAATTTATTGTGCATCTAGATCGTTACCTCAGATTTCTTGGAAAATCACCACACGCGTTTCTTACATATGAAAAATTTTAATGGTGATCTGAAGACAATCATTTATGGTCGGCCACAAAGAAGTATAGAAGTCCGAAATATGTGGCAGTCAAGCAAACGTCCGCGACCTGGCACTGCTGAGGCAATCGGGACCGACCCACCGTCGTGTCATCCTCTGCAGACAGCGTCATTAGATTCTGTATGGAGAGACGTGGGGTCAGCATATCGCTCTCCCTGCCGTCGTTTGCATTCTTGACCTTGGAGCCGCTACTTCCTCATTCAAGTAGCTCCTCAATTGACCTCTTTAGGTTGAACGCAGCGTTTCATCAAAGACAACTCTCTTGCAGTAGCACGAATAAAACTACGATCCTCTGCACAGCAGCCACTGAGGTAGGGAAGCGCACAAACACAGAAGAATTTCAAAAATGAGATAAATGACACAACGTTATGAACCTTTGTTTGCCTGTCATTCACACTTATATAAAACTCATTAAGAAACACAGTTAACAGCCTTTACGTAAAAAGTCTACAACTGAAATTTCTGCGTTTGACTTTTTAAAAACGGAATTTTGTGCTTTAGAAAATGTCAAAACCTTAAAAAAAAAATGTGTAGCGAGCCAGTGCTGCAGTGACAACTATTCGGTGATGACAGCCGTCTTCGTGATTGTCAGGAGGCGTTGTAATCCTACTCAGTGCATCCTAGGTTTGTGTGATGGCGAGAGGGACGGAATGTAGCGTTGCGCAAAGGCGAGGGTGACGGGCAATATATAGATGTGAGTGTGCACATAACAATTCCTTGTTATTCTCTTTGGCTTGAACAAAGATCTGGGCGTTTCCCCGTAATATTCCAGCGTCGGTGTCGCAGAGGGCAACGAGGACGGCCCTGTGGCTTGTACGCTAGGTTTTAATGTTGACACTGAACCTAATTCTACAAGTTCCTAGCTCTTCGATATCTGATGATGGTAGTAGCGGAAACAGCGTAATAAATAAATTAAAACCTCAATATTTATGCAGTCGGTTTCATTCACAAAGAAGTTTTGGAGCTGACCCCGCAGACGACGCACCTCGGCCCATTCCTCCGTGTCGGTGAATCCTCTGGCTGGCATGGAAGCTTCCTGAAAGCGTGAACAGTGTTCCGAGCGTTCGTTGCCTTGCGCAAAGGGATGGTGCGTAAGCGGCTTAGCAACGAACGGTGCTCCAGTCAGCATAGGTCGCCAACTTCAGCCTGTGCGCAGGCCCTTGTCTGAAATCTGGTATAGTGTCTTGCGTTAAAAAAGGCATGGTCACATGATTTTCCTTCGGGGGAAAAAGATCCACTGCACATATTGACAGTGTACTAAGGAAGAGAAAACATATTTTGACAGATAGTTAAAGTGTGGAGACAGTTTGTGATTATTAGATGTACGCTATATTGTACTACTGTACAGTAATATTTTTTGTAAACCTTCGTCGCCAGTTTTGTGAAGGCCTCGTCGCTACTGCTGTGGAGGCCGAGTTGCCAGTGTTGTTACGGTAGGCCGAGTTTGTGAGTTCGCGAAACGGCTTCTGGTGCAATACACCACTAAGAAAATTTGTCCTCGCCACTATTACACAGCTGTGCCACAGTGTCCGTTAATAGGATAGGAGAACGAAGGTTCTACAACATTCCAACACATCAGTAACAAAGTCGCACAAATTAGTTAAACGGGTTGACTTATCTTTGTCACTAGTTGAATCTTGAAGCCTGCAACACCGCATGTAATATAACATAAAAAGGCCCTCAACGGCTAAGTGAAAATAATCATAGGTAAATTTCACAGTGCATAGCAAATGCGATTTACAACAACTGCCTGTTCTCTTCCAAGAGTTCGCTAAACGACGTTCCCTCTCTAAATCAGTCCTGGCCGATGATCTAAAGCTTCTGTCTATTGTCGATCGGTCATTGGCGGCCTGTACTTGCCTGTTATTGGCCGAGGCGAGGTCGGTATCTTCATCCTCATTGTCGCCCGTGGCGCTGGTGGAACTCGCGCAAGTGTCGAGTCTCTATGGCACTGGCACCAGATCGCATCTTTGCGCCTTTCGTGCTTTCATCCTAGATATGTCTTGTTCGGACGGCATAGCAATATCTATAGTAGATTTTAATCCTTGAACTTGCTACTTTGTAACACAGATTTTCAACTTAATGTATCGCTTGTTTTTTGTTACATGGCTTAAATTCTGTCAAAAACTTCAATTTTGTGTGCCTATTCAAATTCTACAAATATTCGGTGTTAACTTTCAATATTTAATAAAAACAAATGAGTGGACCACAGATGTGCAAAATTTTTAGATGTTAATATAACGCATTAGAATTTCTTACATAACTATATTCTGGCAGCACTGTAACAAATCAGATTTGATTACGTCTTATGTACACAAGATGTGAAGATACGTTTCTGTGTCATATGTAGCTGAATAGAGAACCCTTTGTTCAAGAATCACAAAAAGTAGGTATACGTGGAAACTGAATAGCGAATACTTTATTCAGAAATTACCAAAAAAGGAAGTGTACATGGAAAATGCTCAGACACTCTGAAGAATTCCAGCTGGATTACGTCGTGGTCATACGAGAGATTCCGAAATCAGGTATTGAGCTGTAAGGCATACACAAGAGCACATACATACTCGAATGCCAGTTTGGTAAGGACGAAAAATGGACAAGTTTAAGTGAATCGTACAGAAGGAAGTACTGAGGAAGGATGAAATGCTTCTGAAGTGCGCTAAAAGCATGGGTATTGTGATAAGGAATATCACAGTAGACAATTCAGTTGAAATCGAGTGGTCTCTAACAGCAGCAATCACAGATGTTGGAAAGACGAACATAGGTAGTAGGAATGTAACTGCGAAGAAACCTTGGGTAACGGAACAAACACTTCAACTGATCAACGAAAGAAAGAAAAACAAAAATGCTTAGCGATAAATCAATATGAATCAGTTAGGAATGAAATAAATAGTAACTGGTTGGTTCAAATGGCTCTGAGCACTATGGGACTTAACATCTATGGTCAACAGTCCCCTAGAACCTAGAACTACTTAAACCTAACTAACCTAAGGACAGCACACAACACCCAGCCATCACGAGGCAGAGAAAATCCCTGACCCCGCCGGGAATCGAACCCGGGAACCCGGGCGTGGGAAGCGAGAGCGCTACGGCACGACCACGAGATGCGGGCTAAATAGTAACTGCAGGAAGACAAGAACGCAATGGATAAAGGAATAATGTGATGAAATCGAAAGAGATGAGCTCGCGAAAAGTATAATTTATCAGTAGCACCCCACAGCGTAACAAGGTTGAAATGGAATGGCAACTTTCCGTCCGACGCCGATAGCGGCCGCTTGTGCTCTGGCGGACCCAGTAGCGCGGGTTTGCCGATCCACACCTGCAGCAGCTATGAATGAAAACCCTCCGCTGCAGTGGTACAGAACAGCCGGCGGCAGCCGGTGACCCCACTTTTGCTTGGAGCCAGTACGGTATGACACCTTTGTTTTTATTTCATCCATGTCGACATTGATAGCTGAACGCTGTTTCTCGCTACTTGTTCGTAATGAATCTTCATAAGCTTGTAGAAATACAAGTCAAATCAATCTTCTGTTTGATGTGTTATCTTGTTCGCTAATCAATATTGCTCCAGTCCACCTTTCCTAGGACGACGGTTCCCACACCAGTCTCTAGCCCACCTTTCCTTCCTGTAGTGTACAAAGTTGTATACAACATCTGGCAACGTGTTATCGAGCTTGTTTGTGGCAGTCTTGTAGTTGCTTCTTTCCTGTTCTGTCATCTATTTGAATGGTTTTTGCTGTTATTGGTAGTTTATTTATTCGGTTTCTTGTAATTTGGGTACCTATTGTTTACCTTGTTTGTGCTATTTATATCTTCTGGTAAACCTTGCGGGATGTAAGGTCGTGGTCCATGAAACTTTTCAGCTCCTAACGTTTCGTCCAGTGCTTCGCTGGACATCTTCAGAGGGGTGTTTCTCCTCCGGTGAGTCTTGCCGACTGACGGGTCGGACGTCTGAGAGCGACTTATGTATCGCAGAAAGTGGGCGTGACCAGAGTTACACGTGATATGCAGAGATAACCTTTGTCAGAGATAAAACTTAACTATCGATCGTAATCTTGTCACGGATAAAAAACTGTCTAGCAATTCTGTAGTGCTACTGTCCAAATATCACTAAGTTTCATGGTCTCTTCTTTCCGATTAAAATTATCCCTGTGTTTATATATTTCAATTGCTTCTCTGCAAAGCCGTGGGTAATAGTTCGTCGTCGTAGATAAAATTTTTGTTTCGGAAAACTTCACTTGATGATTTCCTGGCTGAAAAGCGTGTTCTGCTACAGCCGATTTATCTGTTTTTCCTAATCGGCAAAGACTTCTGTGTTCTTTTAACCGTGTATTTACGCTTCTTTTTGTTGTTCCAACATAAACTTTACCACATGTACACGGAATTTTATATACGCCACTGGCTGATAGAGGAGCGCGTTTATCTTTTACAGACCGAAGAACATGACAAATTTTCTTCGTTGGTCTAAAAACAGGTCTAATATCATGTTTACTTAAAATCTTTCCAATCTGATCCGTTACTTTCTTTATAAAAGGGAGAGAGACTGTATTCTTCCATCGTTTTTCGGACTTGTCCTTAAGCTTTTTGTTGTTTGGGTGCAGAATTCTGCTTACTTCTTTCTTTGAGTAGCCATTTTTCTCAAAAGCGTGCTTCAGATGTTTTAATTCGTCGTCTAGATACTCTGGCGTGCAAATCCGTCTGGCTCTGTCAACGAGACTTGTAATCACACCTCTTTTTTGTTTTGGATGGTGGTTAGAGTTTTTATGTAAGTATCTGTCTGTGTGCGTTATTTTTCTAAAAATCTGTTGTTTCAAGCTTCCATCCGTCTGTCTCATAACTAAAACATCCAAAAACGGTATTTTGTTATCATTTTCTCTCTCTATGGTAAACTGGATTGTTGGATTTATACTATTAAGGTAATCAAAAAATTCGTCTAAGGCTTCTCTACCATGTGGCCAGACCACAAATGTATCGTCTACATACCGATACCAGCGAGATGGTTTCTTATCTGCTTTCTCCAAGGCTGACTGTTCGAATTTCTCCATGTAGAAATTAGCTACTGCAGGACCCAATGGGTTACCCATTGCTACGCCATTAAGTTGTTCGTAAAACTCATTATTCCACTGGAAATGACTGAAAGTAAGACAGTGTCTGAAAAGAGCAGTCAGATCTTCTGGAAAAATATCCGTTATAAAATCCATAACTTCATTAACTGGAATCATAGTAAATAAAGATACTACATCGAAACTTACTAAAATATCTTCAGGAGTCAGAATTAAACCTTCAATTTTCTCTATAAAATGACGTGAGTCCTTTATATATGAGTCCGTTTTTCCTAAATATGGTTGTAAGCGAGTTGTTAGATATCTTGCTATTTCGTACGTAGGAGAATTGATAGCACTAACAATCGGTCTCAGAGGAAGGTCCTTCTTATGTACCTTGGGTAGGCCATAGAGTCTAGGACACATAGCTTCAGTCTTCAATAAAGCTCTTTTTTCTTCTTTTTGAATAGAAGTGGCCGATTTTATCAAATTATTTGTTTTACGTAGTACGTTGGCTGTAGGATCTTTCTTAAGTTTTTTGTATTGCCCTGCCGTTAAAAGATTCAAAATTTTGCTTTGATAATCTTCTGTATTTAAAACGACCGTAGCATTCCCTTTATCAGCAGGAGCAATCACTATGTCTTCATCTGCATTTAAATCTCTCAGAGCCTTTCTTTCGCCATTGGTTAAATTACTTTCCAGAAGTTTACTGCGGCATAATACTCTAGTGGTTTCGATCCGGATTGCATTTGCAGTTTCTTTGGGGAGAGTACGTATACCTGCTTCTACATTTGCAATAATATCCTCAACAGGAACTTTCGGAGGTGTTATAGAGTAGTTTCCTCCTTTTGCAAGAACTGAAATTTCGTCTTGAGATAAAAACTCTGTCTGACTTATTAATAACAGTTTCGGACATCACTATATTATTTGTAGATTCTGCATAAGTTTGTAACTTTTCGAACTTCTTCTTATGCCTTCTAGTAGTCGTTTCCATCATGGTTTCCATAGATCGAAATGTAAGGCTATCTATTTTATTCCATAGGGTTCTCTGTATCTTACTAGCAAGGAATAAATGTAACTGCAGTAACTTACGGTCAACAGAATCCATCTCTCGTCTTGTATAATGTATCCTCTCTCGAAGTAGTGCTGCTTCTGTATAATCAAATATCCGATGAACGCGGGCTGTCTGGAACATCCTCTTCAACTTTAGAAAATTCGGTATGGTAGACGAATCCCTACAACGCAACAAGAATGTTAAAGTACAAATTAAATGCGCTCTCTTCTTACGTAAAATTTCCAGGCGTCTAACTGATTTTGAGAATTGCTCCCCGTAGAGTCTTCTGATCATAGTATGAAGGCTTTCACGACCGGATGACATATCTTCTGGTAAACCTTGCGGGATGTAAGGTCGTGGTCCATGAAACTTTTCAGCTACGGTCGTTTTAAATACAGAAGATTATCAAAGCAAAATTTTGAATCTTTTAACGGCAGGGCAATACAAAAAACTTAAGAAAGATCCTACAGCCAACGTACTACGTAAAACAAATAATTTGATAAAATCGGCCACTTCTATTCAAAAAGAAGAAAAAAGAGCTTTATTGAAGACTGAAGCTATGTGTCCTAGACTCTATGGCCTACCCAAGGTACATAAGAAGGACCTTCCTCTGAGACCGATTGTTAGTGCTATCAATTCTCCTACGTACGAAATAGCAAGATATCTAACAACTCGCTTACAACCATATTTAGGAAAAACGGACTCATATATAAAGGACTCACGTCATTTTATAGAGAAAATTGAAGGTTTAATTCTGACTCCTGAAGATATTTTAGTAAGTTTCGATGTAGTATCTTTATTTACTATGATTCCAGTTAATGAAGTTATGGATTTTATAACGGATATTTTTCCAGAAGATCTGACTGCTCTTTTCAGACACTGTCTTACTTCCAGTCATTTCCAGTGGAATAATGAGTTTTACGAACAACTTAATGGCGTAGCAATGGGTAACCCATTGGGTCCTGCAGTAGCCAATTTCTACATGGAGAAATTCGAACAGTCAGCCTTGGAGAAAGCAGATAAGAAACCATCTCGCTGGTATCGGTATGTAAACGATACATTTGTGGTCTGGCCACATGGTAGAGAAGCCTTAGACGAATTTTTTGATTACCTTAATAGTATAAATCCAAGAATCCAGTTTACCATAGAGAGAGAAAATGATAACAAAATACCGTTTTTGGATGTTTTAGTTATGAGACAGACGGATGGAAGCTTGAAACAACAGATTTTTAGAAAAATAACGCACACAGACAGATACTTACATAAAAACTCTAACCACCATCCAAAACAAAAAAGAGGTGTGATTACAAGTCTCGTTGACAGAGCCAGACGGATTTGCACGCCAGAGTATCTAGACGACGAATTAAAACATCTGAAGCACGCTTTTGAGAAAAATGGCTACTCAAAGAAAGAAGTAAGCAGAATTCTGCACCCAAACAACAAAAAGCTTAAGGACAAGTCCGAAAAACGATGGAAGAATACAGTCTCTCTCCCTTTTATAAAGAAAGTAACGGATCAGATTGGAAAGATTTTAAGTAAACATGATATTAGACCTGTTTTTAGACCAACGAAGAAAATTTGTCGTGTTCTTCGGTCTGTAAAAGATAAACGCGCTCCTCTATCAGCCAGTGGCGTATATAAAATTCCGTGTACATGTGGTAAAGTTTATGTTGGAACAACAAAAAGAAGCGTAAATACACGGTTAAAAGAACACAGAAGTCTTTGCCGATTAGGAAAAACAGATAAATCGGCTGTAGCAGAACACGCTTTTCAGCCAGGAAATCATCAAGTGAAGTTTTCCGAAACAAAAATTTTATCTACGACGACGAACTATTACCCACGGCTTTGCAGAGAAGCAATTGAAATATATAAACACAGGGATAATTTTAATCGGAAAGAAGAGACCATGAAACTTAGTGATATTTGGACAGTAGCACTACAGAATTGCTAGACAGTTTTTATCCGTGACAAGATTACGATCGATAGTTAAGTTTTATCTCTGACAAAGGTTATCTCTGCATATCACGTGTATCTCTGGTCACGCCCACTTTCTACGATACATAAGTCGCTCTCAGACGTCCGACCCGTCAGTCGGCAAGACTCACCGGAGGAGAAACACCCCTCTGAAGATGTCCAGCGAAGCACTGGACGAAACGTTAGGAGCTGAAAAGTTTCATGGACCACGACCTTACATCCCGCAAGGTTTACCAGAAGATATGTCATCCGGTCGTGAAAGCCTTCATACTATGTGCTATTTATGTTGCAGGTTCCACAGTTGTTGCCTTTTTCCCCCTTTCTGCTTTCTCTGTGCTATTTTTACTTTTCGCTGTTTGTATTTACGCATTGCTTGGTAGAATATTGTCACATGCCGCAATCGCCTGCTGAGCTACCAGCAGTTGATCTGACTCATTATCCAGTTTCACAGTCAACAAGTGGCGCAACTTCTTGTGGTGATAAATCGCTTGAAGATGGCGCAAGTAACTTCACACAAGTCGCCGGCCCCAATGGCAGCTCCACCATCAGCACCGCCAGCGTATGTGCCGCCATCTCTTGAGTTTAACGAGGCGAAGGGCTACTGGACGGAGTACCTGGCACAGTTCAACGCACGCTGTGCAGCACATTACATACAACGCACTGACACGCATTTTATATCTTGGCCTTGGCGGGACTGACTGTATATCACTTATGCGCAAAGTTGTTTCCCACGCCGCACCCGGAGTTGGTGGAATGTGAAGATCTATTGTGGGAGATTACAAAGTGCTATGAGACAGGGTTCAACTTGTAATGCCACTTCCTCGGACAAGAAATAAAAATTAAAACTTAGCTCCCAATACCCCAAAGATTTCCCCCCAAGTCTCAAATTCCCAGAAAAGTGAATAAGCGAACGAAGTTCCATTTATCACTATTATTAGGACAATAACAAGTAATTAAATCAGGAATCTAAGGCTTGACAATTTAGCAATCTACGAAAGAAAGTTTAAATTTAAGTAAAATTAAAATCAAAATCATAATAAATCGCAAAATTAGCATAGATCAAGATTCCCAAAGTAGAACCACCGATCCCAAAGAATACTCCGTGTGAGTACTCTTTGGGAATCGTGAGTAATGACTAATTCAATGCATTGTCACTACGTCAAGACAGTTGGCTGAAGACGGTCATATATTTGAATGCTCGTACATGTAGGCGCGCTTAGATTGTTTTTGAGATTGAATAATTGCGATCTATTATGACGCAGTAATACGATCTTCTGACTTCAAATATCACGGCATTAGAAGTTCACTTTATTATAGTAGGTAAAAGTGAACTTTTAACTAGATAATTGAACTAAACATTACTTAGACAGTGATTTAGGCAACGAACACTGATAGACCATTTTCATTTATAGCAGCCTGTGGTTTACGGAACTTCAGTGATAGGTCCGAAGCATATAATTTAAATGCCCCCAACACCTGGGGGCAGGAAGTGACTGATATTGTGCAATAAAACACCCTCTCGTGCCAAGTCGTGCATTTGTGATTTAAAATCATATCAAATTATTGACATTAATTACGCGCAGCGATAATATTTGACTGTAGTGCTCGGGGCTTGTGTAGAACTTTGACTCAAATAACAAGCCCACTGTTACGATTTCTTAGATAATTGAAATTACGACCAGCTTGTAGGGAATTTGTTGTGGATGTGACTGTATTGGTTTTATCATTAACACTTCATCATTAATCAGTTAAACATCGATTACGAACGATTAATTACGATTCTTGGTGAAGTAAATATCTCACGTACGTCGACATTTCGGTTCAGCACTGTTATTTCGTGTACCGTCATCTTCGTAACTTGATAACGATCTCAACACTCTACAGACTGTCGCCGAGTTTTAGCCGAGGCCAAGTAGAAATCAAACCAAATCATCAAGAAGAGGCGTTATAAACTGCCCGTTAAAAGTTTATTAGGTTGCGTGAGCAACAAGGACAGACATACCATCAGTGGGAGACTTAATTGCGAAGGCATTATTAAACAGTGTAGATTCGATTGTGACTTGGTAAATATTACAGCGATAAAATGTTTTGTGATACCATCACACGCAATGAGGCCGACTCTCGAACTCTGGAACAGAACGTTGATTACCTGGACCCTTCCCTGCAACACGTTCTATAGATTCTAGACTAACAGGATTCCTCCTTAAGTGCAGAAGTGTTGAGGTAGTACCTGTTAGTTCTACAGATAGCGGCGACAAAGAACCCTTGCATCCGGCTCGCAAACAGCGGCGCAGCTAGACATAGCCAGAGGCCACAGCAGTAAGGTCATCACATGTCAAGTCCGGCACAAGGTGAGAAGTCTTGGGCTCGCTGTATTATTCATATGCATGCCGCTCTTGCCTTTTTTCTTTTTTTTTGCAGCAAACGGGAACACGTACAATAATCTGTGTGCTTGCAGAAGCATAAAGCACCTCTTCTGTCACTCCTACTGGCAAATCTAAGTAGAAAACAGCGTGTAGTGTGCTTACAAAGAACCACAGTGCCGTTAGTACGAAATAGTGTAAGAGCAATTGACGAAAGGCTCCCAACTCATCGGTAGTGCTACGTGAAGCCTGCAAACATTTTTGAGTCTCTTACTATCGTTGGCCAAACTGTCAGTCTGCAATTTGACACTGGACCTTCAGTCACTTTGTTCAATAGTCGCCGTTACAAATACCTCAGCAAACCTAAGTTTAGGACATCGCGCCATACGCTGAACGTTTATAATGGCCAAGACATACCTGTGTTAGGCTTTTTGTAGCAACTTTCCGAAATTTGACGAACACAGTGCTTTCCTCCAGAGATGGTGCTAATATTTTTGGTCTAGACTCTTTTGATTTATTTCAGTTAAGCAGTCCTTTGATCCTCGAACAATGTTGCTGTTTTCTGAGCGTTTAGGCAAAGCCAGTAACTTTGTTGCCCGTATCACAACGAAGGATAATGCACAGCCACATTTTGTTAGAGCTCGTCCGCCTCTCAGACTCTTAGAGAACAGGTGGCTCAAAATGCTTTACAAGGCCGTGGAGTCGTAGGTTCCATTACTGCCAGTCAGTTGGCGTCCCCTCTTGTTATTCTATGGAAGCTTCCGGCAGACTTCAGTTGCGAGTCCCCAAACACCCATTGACATTTATCCCTTGTATGTCCGGAAAAACTGATTTATAAATAGGGAGCCGGACGTTACTTTTACAAAATTGATTTTCGGGACGCTTACTTGAAAATCCCTCTGGATCAACAGTCGTAACATTTTTCATTAATACTCATACGGGTCTCTTCAGATTTTTTAAATTGTCATTGGCAGTTCTTCCGTACCCGCCCTATTTCAGCCCTTTCTGGAATAGCCGACTGCAAAATTTACTTTTTGCTCCTATTATTTACATGTAATTGTCTTCTTAGGACCCACTCCTGAAGAACACATTAGCAGTCTTCACACTCTGTTTCAAGTGTGGTCTGCTGCTGGTCACATATGTAGTAGAGACGAATGTCTTTTTTCAGACTATACTTGATGCATAGAACATGTCATTAACTGGCTGGGTGTTCAGCCATTGCAGTCATATTTGCTTGCTGTCAGTGACCTTCCTCCCGTTGTGTTAGAGAGGCTCACGAATTATATCCGATTTATTCCTAACGCGGCTTAAAATGCACCTCTCTTGCGTCGCTTGCGCAGGAAGAATGTTCCTTTTGTTTGGCCGCGGGTATCTAAGTCTGCATCCGAGAAGCTGAAAGATGCTTTGCTTAGTAATCGATGCCTTGTTCTTTTTCATGCAGCCATACTTGTGGTCCTGACTCTGGGTCTTCCTGTGATGGCATCGGTGCAATTTTGTAGCATAAATTTGTTGCTGCTGACAGGTCCCTAGCCTTTGTTTCAAAATTGTTGAACAAAGCTCAGTGCAATTATTCACAACTTGAAAAGATGCCTCTTGCCATTGTCTCTAAATTTTACCAGTATCTTTATGGCAGAAAATTTTACTTGGTGGCTGACCATAAATTTATACTGTCTTTGTTTAACCCTTCTCAGTCAATCTCAACTCGCACAACTCAGAAGCTGAAACGGTGGGTCTGTCCTTTGTAAAATTGTCAATATGAGATATCGTGTCGGCCACCTCTAAGCATGCCAACACATATGCTCATCCCCCTCGCCATTAGCCCAGGTTCAACATTAGACGAGTCCTCTGCTTCTTCTTTCTACATTGACGCAGAAGACATTATGCTTTGTATTGTTTTCCTCTTAATCAGCGGAAAATTGCCCATGCCACAGCAGAGGATCCTGATTTGTAGATTCTGTTACACTACATCCGCGTTGGTTGGTCACGTTCAGCCAGAAGGAACCGTAGTTCGATGATTTACCGATATTTTGCCCTTGCAGTTCACCAAGGTGTCACTTTGCTTCGCACCGATAACGACCAGTTACCTGTTGCGGTTTCCCAGGCTCTACAGCCTGACGTACTTCGTTTGCTACATCAAGGTCACTGGGGCGTCGTTCACACCAAGCAATTGGGGCGACGTTAATGCACTTGGCATGGTCTGGATCCACAATCTGAAGTTTACTTCTCACTACCAAGCCCGCGCTGTACTTTAGTCCGCTTCACTTTAGCAGTTCTTTGAATGTCCCAAACCTCAAACACCTTGGTAACACCTGAATTGGGCTTTCACGTATCCTTCTTGGAATAGGCGCGCTGGCTCATCGTCGTTGATACATTTAGCAAATTTCCCTACGTCGTTCCTATGCACTCTACTACGGCTCGCACCACAGTCGAGGCCTTGTAGTCGATATTTTGACTCGAGGATTTTCGTGAAGTGACTGTGGTTCACAGAAGAACTCATTTTGTCTTAATCGAGTTTGAACAGCTTTGCACCGCCTCCAGCGTCACCCACATCACGAGTGCACCGTTCTACCTGCAATCGAATAACTGATTACTTTGTTCGAACATTTAGGTAATAAACGGACGAACGTCGTGCCTCCTACACAAAGGATCAAGCACTGTTGCTCATCTTGCCTCTTCCAGCCACGCGACAGACCATCGCCGTCTGAAGTATTGTACGAACGGCGCTACCACACCTTGCTTCTGTTGCTTTACGCGACAAGGGAGTGCCGCCCACTCCGCCCAGACAGTAGCGATTCGATCTTATACGGATAGTATGGCGGATGGTGGCGCTGGGAGCGAAGCAACATATTGAACGTTTTATGTTTCTCCTGCAGGGCTCGAGAGGATTGCTGAGACGCAACCAGAATCAAATTCGTTCTTGTGTGAATTACGTCACCCTGCCGCATGCTTTGTGTTTTCAGATTCTGTGTCTGCCGGGACGCAGCAACCCTCATAGCATCTGGCTCGCGTGGGCCCCGCGTCATCGGCGACGGTCCCGCAGCCGCTGGAAGTCAACACCTTTCCCTTTCGTAACTGCGTCAGCATCCACCTTCTTCTGGGGATGAGCCCCTCTTCCCGGCGCTATCCTACCAGCCACCTGGGCGCCTCGGTTCCGCTGTCGTCAAGATGACTCCATCTTCTTTTGCTGCTCCACCTCTTGATGTGGGTGCGCGCCCTGTGTTTGGTTTTCCGGCTGGAGTGTGGGCAGGAGCTTGGCATCAGTCTGGGTTTCGGCTCCTATCCCCTCAATGCCACCTGCACCCAGTCCTCCACCTCGTCAGCTTTCGCTTATCTACACTTCTCGAAGATGGTAAGGAGGTTTGGGGGAGAGGGATGTGGTCTCAAGTACACTCCTGGAAATTGAAATAAGAACACCATGAATACATTGTCCCAGGAAGGGGAAACTTTATTGACACATTCCTGGGGTCAGATACATCACATGATCACACTGACAGAACCACAGGCACATAGACACAGGTAACAGAGCATGCACAATGTCGGCACTAGTACAGTGTATATCCACCTTTCGCAGCAATGCAGGCTGCTATTCTCCCATATAGACGATCGTAGAGACGCTGGATGTAGTCCTGTGGAACGGCTTGCCATGCCATTTCCACCTGGCGCCTCAGTTGGACCAGCGTTCGTGCTGGACGTGCAGACCGCGTGAGACGACGCTTCATCCAGTCCCAAACATGCTCAATGGGGGACAGATCCGGAGATCTTGCTGGCCAGGGTAGTTGACTTACACCTTCTAGAGCACGTTGGGTGGCACGGGATACATGCGGACGTGCATTGTCCTGTTGGAACAGCAAGTTCCCTTGCCGGTCTAGGAATGGTAGAACGATGGGTTCGATGACGGTTTGGATGTACCGTGCACTATTCAGTGTCCCCTCGACGATCACCAGTGGTGTACGGCCAGTGTAGGAGATCGCTCCCCACACCATGATGCCGGGTGTTGGCCCTGTGTGCCTCGGTCGTATGCAGTCCTGATTGTGGCGCCCACCTGCACGGCGCCAAACACGCATACGACCATCATTGGCACCAAGGCAGAAGCGACTCTCATCGCTGAAGACGACCCGTCTCCATTCGTCCCTCCATTCACGCCTGTCGCGACACCACTGGAGGCGGGCTGCACGATGTTGGGGCGTGAGCGGAAGACGGCCTAACGGTGTGCGGGACCGTAGCCCAGCTTCATGGAGACGGTTGCGAATGGTCCTCGCCGATACCCCAGGAGCAACAGTGTCCCTAATTTGCTGGGAAGTGGCGGTGCGGTCCCCTACGGCACTGCGTAGGATCCTACGGTCTTGGCGTGCATCCGTGCGTCGCTGCGGTCCGGTCCCAGGTCGACGGGCACGTGCACCTTCCGCCGACCACTGGCGACAACATCGATGTTCTGTGGAGACCTCACGCCCCACGTGTTGAGCAATTCGGCGGTACGTCCACCCGGCCTCCCGCATGCCCACTATACGCCCTCGCTTGAAGTCCGTCAACTGCACATACGGTTCACGTCCACGCTGTCGCGGCATGCTACCAGTGTTAAAGACTGCGATGGAGCTCCGTATGCCACGGCAAACTGGCTGAAACTGACGGCGGCGGTGCACAAATGCTGCGCAGCTAGCGCCATTCGACGGCCAGCACCGCGGTTCCTGGTGTGTCCGCTGTGCCGTGCGTGTGATCATTGCTTATACAGCCCTCTCGCAGTGTCCGGAGCAAGTATGGTGGGTCTGACACACCGGTGTCAATGTGTTCTTTTTTCCATTTCCAGGAGTGTATTTATACACCAAATAGCGTGTCAAGGTTGATGGGAAGTTTCTGTTTGGCGCGGTAGTGGTCGCGAGGCATTTGGAGGACCCACTGGTGTATGTCTGCCAATCCACACCTCTAGCAGCTCTGTACTAAAAGTGCAAACTACCACCATAATATAGAACAGCTTGGTATGCTGATGAGATTGAAAAAGGAATTAAGGTCGGTATGGAAGAGAGAGGATCCAGTATTAGAGCCATAATTTAAAAGAACTATGGAAGGCTGAAGGAATAGGTAACATTCCATCGGAAATTCTGTACATAGCAAGAGCTAATGAGTGCGAGAACTACCGCATTACCGCCTTAACCCTCATGCATCCAAGTCCCTGACAAGAGTAATATACAGAAGAAAGAAAAATTGGGTATTTGCTAGTTTACGATAAGTTTGACTTCAGGAAAGATAATGGCATCAGCGAGCCAGTCCTGACGTCAATCGTTGTGGAAACCTTTTTCTTCCAGGAGATGCGGAGTGCTGCTTTTTCAGATTGGCAGCGTAACGGGTGCTAGGTTCGCCGATATGTTACACAATTACATCAACCTGTAGCCTGGCTGATAAACACCTGCTGGAAAATATGACGTTTGGGCAGGATCGCGCTCCACCCCATATAGACACAGGTGTGAAAGATCTGTTGGGGACATCGTTGAGGGAGGAAGCCGTACTGAGCCACCACTTCCGTCATGCTTGGCCTCTCAAGTCCCCAGACCTTAGTAAGTGTAATTATTTCTTTCTGGGGTTAGTTGAAGTCGCAAGCCTACCATGATTGTCAGCTTCGAAAGGGAAGTTAAAGACAATATCCTATGGCAGTTTCTCACAATACCTACTGATATGCTTTACAATGCTATTGATAACATTGTGCCTCGACTACATGCCCCCCGGATTGTTGATGTAAGACGGGCAACATGTTGATAATTTGTTATAACAAACATCGACTTGGCTAAAAATCAATTGTTACGTTAATTATTGCTTTTGTATCACACAGAGGTGTTGGTCATTTTGTGCACTCTTTTTATTTCAATAAAACCTTATATCAATTCAAATTTGTGACTGAGCCGTGGCGCCATTGAATTAGTAGACTGTTCTGTCTGGCGCCACTGATTCAGATGTAGTATCGACTATCCCTCTTGCGGCTCCGTTTCTAATATCTATGAGGAAGAGTTAGTATCTGTGGGCTGTGTCCTTAGAAGGTCTTTGCTTGCTAATATATATATATATATATATATATATATATATATATATATATATATATATATATATATATATATATAAGGTTCGCTGGCCCGAGAGAGAGGCACGAAGTTACGGACTGTCGGGACCGTCGCGACAAGAGGTGGACACGAAGTCTGAGCGGAAGAAGCCACGAGCTGCGCACGGAGGGTCCGCGCAGAGCGTAGATACCGGAGACTGCACTTATATTCCTACAGAAATGTCAAAACTGAATGACGGTTGTAGCTTATCGCAACCCAGACCGTAAGGCCTGGAGGTGCGTCATTTTGTCTTGGACGAATGTACCCTACGAGACTTCGCTCGCCAGGTTTTACGCACAAACTACCATCAGTTGCGTGCAGGCAGAATCTGGTTTCATCGCTGAAGATCACGGTGCGCTATTCCATCTTCCAGTGGTTTATACTGACACGTCTGGGCTCACAACACTCCTATCTGCGCTGAGGTAACTGTACGATCAGCCACAGCTGCACTTAGTTCCTGGCAGGCATCTGTGCTGCGTGGACGTCCAGAACCTCGTATTCAGGTGTGAGAATGTTCTCGTGACCACTAATACCACCATCGTTGCTTCCTCTAAATGACCATGTCGCCTCTCAGAAGGCCACAATTTTACCACTTTCAGACTCGCTTACTCGGCTATAGGAAGCACGAGTGTCTCTCCGTGGCATGGTGGCCTGCTTGCTTCACATGTTTGCACCATACTACTGGTAGTGAGTATTCCCTGTTCAAGGGCACACACAGATGGCACTCTGCTAGCTATGCCACAAAACTGTCTTTTGGCGAATGACGTTAAAACCATAGTCAGTGCATCTACTATCCCCGAAGAGACATATCCCTTCCTCGGATCGAAATCGACGTCGGCTTTCTAGGTTTACTATTTTCTTCCGGCGGTGCATATTTGGTTTGGTTCCAGTTCTTCGTCAGTTTCTCTTACTCTACAGTCATTCGACTCTACTTCTCCTCAAATCAATACAGAGAGAATTTTTGCCATTTCTCAACTCTTTTTGGTTTTCTGCAGATAAGATGCCCCCACGTCTTCTGTTATCAGTAATCAGTAGAATAATTACCTCATTTTCTCAACAAATTCTTCTCATGCATCGACTTTTTCTTGCTTTTATGAGTGTAAGCTTCAATCTTAGTTCGTTGTTTCTTTCACATTCATTACAAACCTTTGGTTCGTAAATAGGTCTTCAATTTTTCAGACTTAGTCCTGGATTTTATCGCTCTGGCAGTTAGTTTTCATCTTATATACACCCGCATTCTCAGTCTCACATTGTTGCTACCTGCTGGTTAATCTTTACAAATGATAATCCCCCAGAGACATCCGTTTAACAATCATCTGTCCTATTCAACACTCTGTTCATTTTTTACGTCTTATATCGTCTGAGTCTTAGAATTCACTCGTATATTTTCTCCTCGCTGTTTTGATTTATCATTTTCTTGTACATTATTAGGTATATCATATGCTGCCCGCTAACAAATTAGCCTCTCTGATATTGAAGCCGTCTAGCATCACAGTTCGTCGATAAGCTTTGTCGATTACATTCTCGATTTCTTCACAGAACGTATCTTCTCCGTTAAACTTGGTTACTTCGTCATTAATAAAGGCCTCTATCCTAATATATCTTTCATTAGTACTCCGCCTTCCATTCGTTCTTATACATTCTCGACTCTATTCCAACATGTTGCTCATTTCTCCTTACTTCTGCATCTTGTCCCTTCTCTCTTGTCCCTGTTACCTAAAAATGCTAGGGTTCCGTCTCAAATTGTAAAATGCAAGTAAATAAATCAAAATTCACTTGTTAAAAGACATTGAGTCGAGGACTGTGCGTGAATGTAATTTCTGGATTAGGAATGTATTTATAAATTATATTCTGTATTCGATCGAAATATTCTTTGTAATTATTGTCCTAAAAATTTGGGTCAGTTTTAAAAATCTTATGGACGTAATGGATTCTAACGGTGTTGGAGGTGCGGACGTCATTAAATGGGCTGCATAGTACGAATACCAAGGTAAAGCCGGCCGCTGTGGCCGAGCAGTTCTAGATGCTTCAGTCCGGAACCGCGCTGCTGCTACGGTAGTAGGTTCGAATCCTGCCTCGGGGATGTATGTACGTGCTATCGTTAGGTTGGTTAGGTTTAAGTAGTTGTAAGTCTAGGGGACTCAGGTGTTAAGTCCCATAGTGCTTAGAGCCGTTTGAACCGTTTGAACCAAGGTGGATGAGAAAAAATCATTTATTCCGTAAAACAATAGCGCAGATTTTGGTGATGTCTGCGAAGTGGCGTCCGTAGTCTACCAGGCAGGACTTGCTACCTTAACGTATCACACTGCGTCTTTAGTACACTAGACAGAAGTCCTGCCTCACCGAAGTAGAAGCAGCCAATGTGGCGTAAGCAAGGATTTTGTCAACTCTCCGTGAAGCGGCAGGACACTCTGAAGGTGGATAGGCGGGTGCATCCAAATGGCAAATGCGCTGAACCGAATCCAGGATTCCTTGAAGGGACCCAGAGTGGCAGATGAAGACACCTTAGCCCGAAGCCTTCTCTTCCGGCTCCTAGAACAGCAGCTGACCGATGCTGCTGCTAGATATACAAGATAACTGTTTTGCACGACATATCGAAACATACGCGGAAATTTTTTATATAGAGGACGAGTACACCGAAAGAAATCAATATTTTAGTTGTAGTTATCCTTAAAAAAGTTGAAAACTGACGAATTCGTAGCCCCCCAGGCTGCTTGCGGAATGTACACACCTACTAGCGCTGTGGCAGACTGCGCTAGTGTAACACGGCAGGCACATAGCCATGGTTGATACCACATCGGTAAACAAATAACATGACTAACTTTATCGTAATTCGTAAAGTGAATTGTTGTTTCCGTTGATAGTTTCTAAGACACTTACTTTTGGCAGCAGTCTGCAACTCATTTTGTAAGTAGGCTGTTTAGGTTTTTTTATTGGTAACGCCACGTAGCGCTCTGTATGAAAATCACTGGCTGTGCCGTGTGCAGTCGGTGGCTGGTTTGCATTGTTGTTTGCTGTTGTAGTGTTGGGCGGTTGGATGTTAACAACGAGTAGCGTTGCGCAGTTGGAGGTGAGCCGCCAGCAGTGGTGTATGTGAGGAGAGAGATGGCGGAGTTTTGAGAGAGGATGATCTGGACGTGTGTCCATCAGAGACAGTAAATTTGTAAGACTGGATGTCATGAACTGATATATATATATATTATGACTTTTGAACACTATTAAGGTAAATACATTGTTTGTTCTTTATCAAAATCTTTCATTTGCTAACTATGCAAATCAGTAGTTAGTGACTTCAGTAGTTAGAATCTTTTATTTAGCTGGCAGTATTGGCGCTCGTTGTATTGCAGTAGTTTGAGTAACGAAGATTTTTGTGAGGTAAGTGATTCATGAAAGGTATAGGTTATTGTTACTCAGGGCCATTCTTTTGTAGAGATTATTGAAAGTCAGATTGCGTTGCGCTGAATATATTGTGTGTCAGTTTAGTGTTGATCAGAATAAGTAAAGAGAGTAATGTCTGAGTACGTTCAGTTTTGCTCAGCTGTTTGAAAAGCAAATAACGTAAGGGGTTTATCGGCACAGCCAATCATAAATTTTTCTAAGGGGTCTTTTCGATTTAATAGCTATAGCATTTACCAGCTGCTTTTGTGGTATCAATTTAACAATGGAGACAAAGCTGTATTTTAGTCATTGTGTCTCCTACATTTAGGTGGGTTGGATAAAAAGTGTTTGCAACACTGCCGCAACACGAAGGACGTGCGTTACATGGAACATCCGCTGTCTAGCTGGTAGCAGATCAGTTGAAGAAGTATAGTGAGCGGCGAGGGCTGTGTCTTAGTCAGTTGCCGTGTGTACTGTCTGAAGGTGTGGGACGCCAGTTTAAGCGCCCTTATAGTATTCTTAGGAAACAAGAACAACAAACGATCAAGGCTGAAGAGGCACTTTGTCTAAGCAAACAGCAGTGTTTCCTTCTTCCACTGCATACCATCATCCTTCCTGAATATGCGCGATGTCAAACAGACACGCCATGAAGAGCTCCTGCGTACGTGGGGGTGGGAGATACTGGAACGCCCACAATAGTCACCCGATACGAGTCCATGAGATTACGACCTTTTCACCAGATTGAAAGAATCTCTTCGTGGCACTCTCTACAACACAAGAGAAGACGTCATCCGTGCCACAGGGAGGGGCTTCCCAGATATCGACAGAGATGTATTTGCTGATGTTGCATGATGCATTCCATATTTGTGCTGGAAGTTGATCAAGGTGTGGGGCGATTATGTTGGGGGTATGTAATATTGTGAACTTGTGATAATGATGTGTGATATGGTTTAAAAGCGATATGAAGGATATTATTCCAAACTGTTCTCATATTTCCATTTCTGTGGGATATGTTAATTCATTTTTACGTGGACTTACTTTCAGTATATTAAGTATTTTTCAGTACCGAAGAAATCTATTCCTATAAATGAAAAACTGTGTGCTGCTGGTTGTGTCCATGGGCGTCACCGCAGGGTAGGAGGAAGGGGTGGGGGCCCGCGGGGGGTATCCACCCAAATACTTTTTGAAGCAAAATTTCATTGAGTCTTAGTTGACAAAAAATGAGACCATTGAACGAAAATATCTAAGCTTAAATAACTACATGTAGCAAAGCAATAGTGCTGTAAGAATTAATGGTTTGTTAGATTTGCCAGAAGTGAACCTCTTCGCTGAAAGCCACAAAATGTCCCTGGCTCTGGGTCTGCACCATTCAAATCTTTGTTATATGTAGTATCGCATCAGCAATAAAGGATGCAAAGTAACATAGTTTTCTGCTCTTGATTGTTTGTGGTGATGCTCTGCCGTCCTTTCAGCTGCTATCATCCGCATATTCGTCAGAGCCAATCGAACAATCATTTGAACAGCCCATGATCTTGTCCTGCTGCAATTACCTGTGCTCGCTCTTCATCCTGCGATGTTGCCCTCTCCAGACTTGCAATAGTGGTTCTGCAGCCATTGGATTACAGCCAGCTGTGTGTGCGATCTGTCGGTATGATGCTTTCGTGTCCCTCATGCCAATTTTTACAACTTCCCCACAGTCCACAAGAAGCCGATAAAACACACATGTATATGTACTTGGGTATTCTGTATTAGTAGCTCCCACCAGAAAAGGTACAATAACTTCAGACACAGCCACATGCATCACCAGCAATAAATTATTGCGGAGGGAGGGAGGGGGCTCAGTTCGTTTATGCTGGTTAAATAATATTATGCAACTATTAGGTCTTCCGGTTACTTTCAGTTCCGATGGCATAGGCCGAAACGTGTCATTTTTGATCAATAAAGTCATTTTGTGTTCAGTTAATGACTTATTACCTTGCGACCTACTCAGGTTGCTACATACTAGATAATCAACAGATAAGGAAACCCAAACAGAAGATCCCCTTGAAAAAAGTTGAAAATGTTAGAATCTAAAACCAGTTTTAGGAGCATTCTGAATGCCTCAGCCATGTATTTCAATGACATTTAAAACTCCCACAAATTTTATGATTGCGGAATATAAAATGGTGTATAATATTAACTGTTAAATTTATCGGCATTATGTATATGATTATTATTGATTATATTCCACACCTTTTTGTAGGGAACAATCAACGAAAAATAATATGTGTAGAACTTATTACGTTATTTGCTACATTTATATCAGTTTAAGAAACAGTTGATAAATTCCTGCCTCCTAGGTGCTCTGCTACATTGTAGTGTTAAAACTGAGTAAATCGAAATACATTTTATAATAAAAATTTACTAACCATCATTCCTGTGCCGTAAAAAAGTATTGTTGAATTGCCTTGAACTGTCTTCATACTATTTCCTTTTGATACATACAGTGACAGCAACTCTATTATTATAACAACAAAGGACTGCATGTGATTTTCGCATGGCATTCGATTCTTAGCAGTCTACCTCCTGGCCATACCTCCAATAAACTTACAACAAAACCAAGCACATTCATGCTTATCTACTCGGCCCCTTCATAACTCTTAGTCGTACCAACACAACTCATTAAAACTTAGAATATTGTCTTTTTAGTAACAATATTATTGGATTTGATATACTGCCATTAGCAAATCTAACAAACAATTGATTGTTACAGCACTTTTGCTTTTGTTATATGTAGTTGTTTAAGCTTGGATATGTTCGTTCAGTGGTGTATTATTTGTCAACTAAGACTCAAAACAATGAAACTGCACTTCAAAAAGTATTTGGTTGGACACCCCCAGCCCGCCCCCAACCCCTTCTCCCACTCTGTGGTGACACCCATGGACACAACAAGTACCACACAGTTTTTCATTTATAGGAATAGATGTCTTGAGTACTGAAAAATACTGAATATACTGAAAGTAAGTCCGTGTGAAAATGAAATTTTAACTAACATATCCCTCAGAAATGGAAATATGAGAACGGTTTGGAATAATAGTACCTTTCATTTCGCTCAGTGCAAAACGAACTTATATCTGTCAGTATAATAAGTTCTGCCCTCTACGACATACTTGAAACATGTTACACACATTTTTCAACTTTAATTTTTCACTGACCATTACTCATAATGTCGAAATTGTAGCAACAGACTCGTTACGGTTCCATTATCTCGGAATCTACTATTATTTTAAGGAATAGCGCGGAGCGGTCCGCCGCGGCTGCCGCCGCTGGAGAATGAATGCGGCGGTATTGTGAAATGAATGCGGAGGCAATTTTGCTGGAGGCCGCTTTACATTTAGCCGCAGCAGCTGCCTTCTCGCAACTGTTTCACCGGCCGGCATTGTTCTGAGAAATTTATGGCGCGCCGGAGGACTTAATTTATCGCGGGCTGGCGGCGCGAGCACTTGTAGGGGGCGTCACTGCCAAGTGTTAAATACAGCGGCCGCCCTAATGAAGGGCCAGTTAACCGTGCTGAATGCCGCCCACCTGCCGCCCTGCCACCGCGGCCCGAAGTGTGTAAATAATGCGGGGAAGAGTGGAAAACAGATGTGTACTGTGCAGACCACAGTACGGTTTCAGGACAGGCAAAAGCACCAGAAGGAGTGATCAGTGACAGAAAGATGAATAGAGAAGTATCAACACATGTATACAATATTATTAAACTGATAGGAAAATTCCAAAATATAAAATATCATGACATAATACGAGGCGTCGTGATGCTGAGGCAATTAGATTAGGAAATGAGGCACTTAAAGTAGTAAAGGAGTTTTGCTATTTGGGGAGCAGAATAACTGATAATGGTCGAAGTAGAGAGGATATAAAATGTAGACTGGCAATGGCAAGGAAAACGTTTCTGAAGAAGAGAAACTTGTTAACATCAAATATAGATTTAAGTGTCAGGAAGTCATTTCTGAAAGTATTTGTATGGAGTGTAGCCATGTATGGAAGTGAAACATGGACGATAAATAGTTTGAACAAGAAGAGAATAGAAGCTTTCGAAATGTGGTGCTACAGAAAAATAACTAATGAGGAGGTATTGAATAGGATTGGGGAGAAGAGAAGTTTGTGGCACAACTTGACTAGAAGAAGGGATCGGTTGGTAGGACATGTTCTGAGGCATCAAGGGATCACCAATTTAGTATTGGAGGGTAGTGTGGAAGGTAAAAATCGTAGAGGGAGACCAAGAGATGAATACACTAAGCTGACTCAAAAGGATGTAGGTCGCAGTTGGTACTGGGAGATGAAGAAGCTTGCACAAGATAGAGTAGCATGGAGAGCTGCATCAAACCAGTCTCAGGACCGAAGACCACAACAACAACAACACGAGGCGCGCTTTTTTCAGTAAGTACCGTTTTGAAATTAAAAAAAAGACTTGCTAAGATATCTTAATAATTCTATTTTTACATGAAGACCTGTACCTTAATCTACTTTTCTACATCATTTCCGCCATTATTAAGGCACTTGTCATAGCGTTGGACCAGTTTTTGAATACCCTCCTCATAGAGGTCTGCCGCCTGACTTGTTAACCACTGGATCACCACTGTTTTGAATTCGTCAGCGTCTTGAAGACGCTGACCGCCCTGGCGTTTCCTCAAGTGCAGGAACAGATGGTAGTCACTGGGCGCAAGATCGGGGTTGTACGGAGGATGATCTAGAGTTTCCCATCGAAAATATGTGATGAGATCTTTGGTCTGATTCGCCACATGCGGACGGTATTGTCTTGCTGCAAAACGATGCCCTTGCTCAACTTCCATGGACTGTTGCTCTGATTCTGGTGTGACGTAGGCCACCCATGTTTCATTGCCCGTAACAATTTGCCTTAAGAAATCATCACCGTCGTTGTGGTACTGCTCAAGGAAAGTCAATGCACTGTCTAAACGTTTTCTTTTTCTTGTGCGCAAATCCGTCGACATTTTCGGTACCCAACGTGCGCACAATTTTCTGTAATTCAAGTGCTCGGTCACAATGCTACACAAAACACTACGAGAAACATTAGGAAAGTCATCCCGCAAGGAGGAAATCGTAAAGCGTGTGTTTTCTCTCACCTTATTATCCACTTCCTGCTCCAAACTTTCATTAACAACTGAAGGACGCCCACTCCGTTGTTCATCATGCACATTTGTGCAGCTGTCTTTAAATGCTCTCACCCACTTTCTTACCACTCCAACGCTCATAGTGTTTTCTCCGTAAACTGCACAGATAACACGATGAATATCGATCGCTTTTAGGCCTTTAGCACTAAGAAATCTTATAACAGCCCGTACTTCACAGTCGGCGGGACTCACGATTATCGGAGGCATCTTAAACACACAGTACACAACATATACAAGGAAGAATCAGACTGCAATGACGTCAGTGCGTAGATTCAGGTACAAACTTTTATGTAAAAACAAAATTATTGAGATATCTTAGCACGTCCTTTTTTAATTTCAAAAGGGTACTTACTTAAAAAAACACGCCTCGTAATAGGAAGAATTTTTTGGAACATTTTTCTTAGGAAAATAGCGATCGGTAAAACTGTATTAAAGAAGTCTCTATAGCATTTTTGTTGTGTACACTTCGTTTGGTGACCGGTTGCGGTCTTTTATAAGTCCATCATCAGACCATTATTTGCTCTGTAAAACAACAATATAGCGTGTAGTAAATAGTGGAGGGATGAACACAACCACAGCAGTAAAGCAACATCAAATAAATGTCTGGTATACCCTTGGTGATGGCAGAGGGTGGAGGCGTGTAGTAGGCCGCTCTGGAGGCTTGTGGAACACTGCTGAGTGGAGCTCAGTCACACGTGGTTTTATAGCGAAAGCTTCCCCCACCGTCTCCTGCATACCGTCACCAATAGTCAGTGGTAGAGAAAAGTTACTGTAATCTACGAGAGCAGTTTGTAAACCTACATTATTTTGAGTGAAAATCATAGAGAAAAATCGTAGAGAAACAATGAGGGATGATATGACTATACTTTGATGAAATGTATTATAAACTGATCTCAAATAGAGAACAGCATCTGGCCCAAAGAGACTGGCTCATTTAAATATATGTTGCTCCACACCACCGGCTCCTGCTGACAGCAAGGGTATACCGGCCATTTATTTTATATTATTTTACTTCTATGACAGCATTCATTTCTAGACCACTTATCGAAATACACTCTAAGAAAAAAATAAAATAGAATCGAAGGATTCATAATAGGACGGAAATCGGTATGTGATGGACATGTACAGCAAACAATTGATTACAATTTCAGAAAAAAATGCATGATTCATTCAAGAGGAAGAACCTCACAAATTACTCGAGCAGTTACCGGTCTTTGAATCTACTGACAGAGTTATTAGATGCCCTCCTGATCGATATCGTGGTCAGTTCTGTCCAATTGGGGCGTCAGATCGTCAAACTTCACTGCTGGTTGAAGGGAAAGGAGGGGCTGCTTTCGGTTGTTCGTGTCAGGAACGCAGTTTACCACTGCAAAGTCAAAATACTTTTGCACGATAGTTTTCTTAAGCAAAAATGCATTTGCCATTTGGTTTCCATATACTATAATGCACTTTGTGCTAAGCTGTTGCCATCAGCTGATATCAACCTTGAAATGCGATACTGAAAAGTCAGAAAAGTACAAGTCGATGACCGCCTGTTTCTTCTGTACCTCAAATCTTTACATGGGGGGTTTCTTAAGTCAGACTATCTTCATCCTAGTGAAAGGGTGGCCTTTCCAGCTATTGCCAAAGCTCCTTTTATTTTGCTTATGGATCTTCTTCCAATCCAGGAATTTTTTGCATTTAGTTTTTTTATTCAGCTGATCCCAGACACCTTCTGTTGTGACTGATAATTCGTAATTTTTCACAAACACAACTTTTATTGATGTAAGTTCACAAAAGTTGATAACTGAACAACTAAAGAAAGGTAACAATAACGATGCCAGTAAAAGTTTCATAATTGAGGCAACCAAAAGTTAACTTCTAAATTTCCACATAGGTTCATGGTAACACACACACAAGCTAGTAAGAGTATTTCGGAGACGAAGACGTAAACTTTAGCGGTCGCAGTACATGAGGTCGGCATATGGAGTGAACTGAACTTCGGGGCTGGTTCTAGCCCCTAAGTAGCTGTCTCCAGCCAATCATGTTTTGGCGTAGTGATGCTTCCTGCACGCCATGGCTCGAGCTGCTCCTGCAGGAAGTAGTGTTCGGAATGTCTGATCCCATTATCTTGTATGTAAATAGCCAGTGTTTACCATGTTGTGTTGCCGGCCCTCAGGAGCTCATTGGCTCCGGTATAACACCTTGCAAGTGTCCTTTTACTAGTGCAGTTATATCCCAACACGCCCCGAGATGGGAAACGTGACTGATGGGGAGAGTGACTGAAAGTCATATTCTGTACCAAGCCTCGCAGCAACCAACCTCACAAAGAACGAATTCAATAGAGAGACTTGGAATGAAAATCCACTCGCGGTGTTTATCGAAATTTGGCAACATCAATTAATGGCGGTAAGTTGGGGGGGGGGGGGGGGGGCTATACCGAACCATGTATAAAGTTTTGATCCATGAAATAAATTTATCAACAATATAGGACTAATATATGATAAAGGGAAGCTACGTGTGTGTCTGTCTGTGTGTGAGTGTGTGTGTGTGTGTGTGTGTGTGTGTGTGTGTGTGTGTGAATTCCTAAGTGGCCAAACTGCTGAGGTCATCGGTCCCTAGACTTACACAGTACTTAAGCTAACTTAAACTAACTTACGCTAAGGACAACACTCATACACTCATACACACGTGCACGAGGGAGGACTCGAACCTCCGGCGGGAGAGGCCGCGCAGTCCGTGACATGGCACTTCAAACCACGCGGCTACAACGCGCGGCTGAATGTTACCTGAGCACTTAACGCATACTTCAAGAGCAGAAAGGTTAATGGCAGGCACGTCAAAGGGGAACGGAATTTAAGAGAATATGAAAAATCACCTCCAGTGTCTCGGAAACAAAGAGTCTGTAACAGCAACTCGACTTCTATTGTGAAATTATGCTATGGGTATGTGAATCCCGATCTTTAGTTGCAACAGACAAATGTCAAAATCAAACGCATAATTCTGTAGAACCAAGTACAGCGTCTATTTGGACCAGCGTCACTACTTACTCTATTTCCTGAAAATTCAAGCAAAGAACGGAATAAATAGTCGCTCAATAGCTACAAATAAATATCAGTCGAAAGTTTTAAATAATAAATAAATGGGCCAGGAAATTGAAATCAGAAATAATATTTAGATACCACTGCATATACCTGACTCGGGGAAGCAAGTGAACATAGCAATGCATGTCCTTTTAGTACACAAATGCCTTTTGGTACATAAAGCTCAATTACGTAATCACCGAATAAATAGAATTTCCATACAAATGACAAACCTTTAGAAACGCTAAACTGATGTGGAGAGTACCTGAAAGTCATATTTTGTATCAAGCTTCGCAGCAACCAACCTTACAAAGAACGAAGTCAATAGAGAGACGTGTAACGCAAGTCCACCCCCGGTGTTTATCGAAATTTCGCAACGTGCATTAATAAACATTTAACCATGAAATGCAAGTACGATATGAATGATTAATGAAATCGTATTGCAGCTGCGTACGACGAAGTTATATGAAACTATCTCATCAAACATCATTCAGCACCCACACACATCTTTCTGTCCCTGCACCACACGCCAGAGTAACGTATTACAACATTTGTCCCAGCGTCCTTCTTGGGCGGCATAGCGTTCGTTGGACCACACATGCGGAAATAGTGACAATGTTTCCAGTACACTTCATAGTGAAAACCTCCAAAAGATAACCATTATTTGTAGTCGATACTGCAAACAGAGATATCCGTGGGGTAATTCTGCGATAATTAGTTCGCGAAATAACGGAAATACAAAAACACCCTGCATGACAGTGTTTAAGAAACAGCAGGGACTAGCTAAGGAACAACTGCCAGTTGCTGTGGAACAACCGATAATTGCTACGGAACACGTGGCCAATTACGGTAAAAGGAAATGTGGGAGGTGGGAGGTGTTAACTGCAGCTAAGCCTGTGAACGAAAGCTCTTCGACAGTTCATGCAGTACGGTGGTGGTGGTAAGTTCCTATGGGACCAAACTACCGAGACTTACACACTACTTAATCTAAGGACAACACACACCAATGCTCGAGGTAGGACTCGAACCTCCGACGGGGATAGACACGCGAACTGTGGCAAGGCGTCCCAGGCCGTGCGGCTATCCCGCGCGGCCATGCAGTACGTTCGTGTTTCTCGACGAGCACCACCTCCTGAACCTTGAAAGAACTGATAATCACCTTCGAAGACGAGTGGGACAACATTCCCCATCGACTCCTCAACAGTACTGTAGCCATCAGGAATAATCAGTGCAAAATGTGCATTAGTATCCTAGGAGGGCATATTCCTTACTGAGAGTCCGGTATCGATCTTTGTGTTGGGAATCTGATCTGTGTCAAACATGAACGTTATTTATGTCTGTTATCGTGCTTTCTCAGGCGAAATCTGTACCTTCTTCATTGTAAACATACCACTCCACCTCTATTTCGTATGTGCTGTGTTTCGTGTCGTCCATTTTTGCCAGTGAATATTCACGTCCAACAACGTCTCTGTTCCTTGGCAATTGCAAGCAGTGTAGTATAACTGAATATTGAAAGATGTGGTTTAACAGCCAATATTCAATCTACCTGCCATTTGTTGGTAATTGTTTGACGTTGCATTGCATATTCCATTGAAGAATCTAGAAGAATTCGTTTGAGCATGCCAGAAAGCACGGGCCATAGCTTTTACAACAGATGAAATGTACTTCGCATTTTTCGTGGGCGGTCACCAATTATATTCACACTGCTTTTGTTGTTGACTGGTGACAAATCGGGCCACACAATTAGTTGGGTTCTTGAGGAACCGATCCAAACATTGATTGATAAATTCTGTACCACTCTTATATTTCGCCAGAAATTAACAAACTTCAGCTGTTTATCTCCCTTTTAAATGTCCGTTATCTGGTTCCGTATTATTTAATTTCCTTTTTGAAACCTTTTTAGCAGTTTTGGGATACCCTACAGCAGTCCACTTTTCACTCTTGGAAAGTGAAGTTTTTTCGTCTTACACATCGAACAAATTTAAATAAGAAATTTCTGGGTCATACTTCTCCTGTGTTCACCGCTTCGTTTAGAAGTAGCACTTGTATCCATCTCCTCAGTTTCTTTTTCGATATATTTGAATCTCTTCGTTCCAGCCTTTGTCCTGGGCATAAGTTTTCATCCTCCGTAGCTACCTATACTACTAAGGAGGTTATTGCCTGATGTCTTAATAAATATCCTATTATCCAGTCTTTCCTTCTTGCCAGTGACCTCCACACGTGTCGTTCGTCACAGATTCTGCGGAGAATCTCTTCATTTCTTATCAGCTCTCCTAGAAGGGACAGTCAAATGAAACTGAGAAAGTTGAAAAAAATAAGTAAACTGATAATTATTTCAAAAGTAATCCCCATAACTGTTAATACATTAATATCACTGAGAAACAAGACGGCCAATACCTGCATTTAAATATGTTTGCTATTACCTAGGGACCCATGGTTGTACACAGGTATGCATTTCTTCGTCGGACGCATTTGAGACATAATGGAGGATGTGTACTGGCTTCCCAGCGAAATTTCTACAGCATACTAGAAATAAAGCTGGCAACATATGGGTTCGCTCACATGTTGCCAAGGTTGTTCAGACTACGCCGCAGAAGTTTCTCTGCGAAGCCCTTACACATCCTGCAAATGGTTGAAATGGCTCTGAGCGAGGCAGGATTCGAACCTGCGACGGTATTGGTCGCGCGGTTCCAGATTGAAGCGCCTAGAACCGCTCGCCCACACCGGCCGGCACACATCATCCATTATGTCTCGATCTCTCCCCATGCGATTTCCACATTTTTGGAGCCCTGAACAAAGCGGTCCACTTTAACACGGGAAATGTATCACGAAGCAAATACCGTCCGCACTGGCGGAATGTTACGTGATACCACGTACTTATACATTTGTGACTATTACAGCGCCATCTATCACAAAGCGAAAAAAGTGGTCCGACTAAAACTTTCATATTTCTTTACGTACTACACGAATATCTAATAAAAAATGGTGGTTCCTATTTTAAAAAAAACGCAGTTGATATCCGTTTGACCTATGGCAGCGCCATCTAGTGGGCCAACCATAGCGCCATCTGGTTTCCCCCTTCAAGCTAGACAAGTTTCGTTCTTTGTAGTTTTTTCGTTTGACCCTTATTTCGTGAGATATTTGGCCCGGTCACTATCAATGGACCACCCCGTATAGTCGGGTACGTGTCTTGGGACAGCCATGGTCGTGGTAACAGATTATTCTCGCAACGGGCAAATCGCCACAGTAGCGTACTACCGAAATGTTCTGTCGAAGACGAAGATTCTTAGTAAAGTGTCGTCGAAGGCTATATTTTGCTCCACTATAAAATCCACACTTGTTGCCTGTCTCTGCTACCATATTTTGTCTCATTTTCGTATGGTCTCCTCATGAGACTCAGTGACGTGTACCTCATTCCTCGGATGAAGAAGTCATTAGTTGGGACCCATTTTCAGAAAGATGAGGAGATGACTTGAGAGAGGGAATGATTCCTGAAATGTCAAAATGTACAGCCAAGGTCTCTATTTTGGGGAAAATATGTGCCACACTGAAGAATGTCTGAAAAGCCTAAGAGTATGTCTTATGGATACTGTATGTTATGTTCGAAGTGATATTTAAAACGTTCCGGCTAGCCATCTTATGAATGTGACGTAATTTTCGGAAGTTCCAAATGATGAACGCGCCCCCCTAGTGGTGGTACTGACGGTTGGTAACATTTTTAAGATCAAATACTAACATTCCCCTCTCCCAGAATGCCGAGGGCTTGGACTCGCCAACATTCGCATTCGCTGTTGCAGGGCTGCCTTATATCTGAACACCATGGAAAAAAAAGAACGATGGTCGGGCACAGGGAAGTCAGTCACGTGACAAATCTTGGACATTAACATGCCGGCCTCCATCTCCCAGCCGCTGTCGACAGAACACGTTGCGGCTCTATTCGCACATCTGTCTTCTCCGTGGACGTAAGTTATGTTCGCGCCGGCTTCCCACGTACGGGTCCCCCAAGTCAGAAGGATATCCACGTTCAATTACTGCGCGGCGTACGTTGCACAAACGTTAAGATTAAGCAGCCATTAACGAGGTTATTTGAGGTGTTGCACAACCTTTATCAGGGGTACCTGCCAACATTAGTACGAGCGACATGGTACCACGTCACTAGTGGGAAATTCGCTACTAACCAGCGTTTACATACTCATCATTTTATGGATACTTCTTTATACTCCACCTGTCGCTCGGTGCACGATGACTCCGATCGCCTGTCCATCGGTGTTCGTGAAGTCCGGACGCTGGGGCGGGAAATGATAGCAGCCAAGACTCATGCTATGGTCTAGGTCAAAGCATGGACGGTGGCCCAACTTTGTGGAGACGGGGTCAAATCGCCACTCATAAAGAAGGAACATGAGTTAATTGAACGACGTCTACGCTTCTGCGCCTATCTCGGTAGGTACCTCCGTTATATTTTGCGCGGTCCCCTGCTGAGCTGAAATGTGCATGCCTTGATTGGCTCGACTGCTGTTGAGCCGCACTGCTAACATCCCGTCATGTTATTTCAAGTCCCCTGCGGGCGCAGCACCTAATACTCTAATTCCCTTTTCTCACGGCTACCAGATGGAATCTCGTGATTAAAAGTATCTCCTTCCTAAACGGTCCGTTCTTGACGACTTCCAGTTCGTTGGTAGCGTTGGCGACGCCGTGGCTAGGTTTCGCGTGGTGGGCGTGTGCCCACTCCACCCCTGCCCTCCCACAGAGCAAGAGGTGCCTCAGATGTACTCATCTCCCATCATCCGTACCTTCCATCAGATTACAAGGAGCGATCAGTTTTCCCTATTTGTTTTTTCTGACGTTATGTGCTGAGTGGCTGTATTTCTTTGGGACTAAAGTTCTCCTACCAAAAAAA
The DNA here is from genome assembly GCF_023864345.2 of Schistocerca serialis cubense. Lineage (NCBI taxonomy): Eukaryota > Metazoa > Arthropoda > Insecta > Orthoptera > Acrididae > Schistocerca > Schistocerca serialis. The sequence goes on from NC_064639.1 coordinate 469,525,252, forward strand.
AAAAAAAAAATGTTCTCGAAAGTAAGTCGGCTCAAAACCTGACGGTGGATGATATTTCCACTGCCAGTGTTCGGCCGGCAAGGGAAGGAGAAGTGGTGGCCTAAGGTTCCTGATCACCATGCTTCGTGCTATTGTGGATTAAATTCCAAATCTCTCTACCATTCTTCATGAAGTGAGGGCTGACAGCTTTTATGGTGATCCGTCTATCGGAAGGGAACGCTAAACGCTAAGCTCGGCAGCTCCCTTGCTGCTATTCGTCAGTAGTAGATTGCGCGCGGGCAGCGAGTTCCGCCCTCTCCCATCCTTTCATGAATAACAACACAAACCCAACACTACACTGTCATGCACACGACTGAGATACCCATTAGACACTTTATATCAGGAAAGCTGCAGCAGACTAGGATCACAACTAATTGTGCCACAAAATATAAGCAATATTACAGGTCCAAATAAACGAACGAGAAAAGATTTTTACTGGTATGTATACTTTGAAAATGTTTCAACAGCCAAGAGCTACGAGACTATAATCAAAACTGAAGACTTTCACTTTCGAACAGTGAGGTTGAAATCCTCGCCCAGCCACGCTGATTTCTTTATCTCAAGGATTCGCTAAATCATTTTCCACAATTTCTAGGAAAATACTACCTACTGTCCCGTCTTTGATACGATGCCGACGGTAGTTTTATAATTTCTTTTGTGTCAATACGTGTTTCCACTGTATCATACTCGACAAGTGTTAGTAACATTGGGACTGAGGTATATGCAGTGTTAAAACAAACACAGCGATATGTTATTTAGATTTGTTATTGTTATCTTCTACACTCAGGTCCCGAGCCAGCATACTGCTTTAATACGTTACAAACAGCAGGAGCAGTGCTCCACGAAGAGAAAACGACAGACGAGAAGTAAACGCTCGTTCCTGTGACACGTACAACTGCCCGCAAACGCCACCAGCCGGACATTAGTTTGTCTAACGTATTGCGCAGGGCGCTGCTGCCCAGCCATTATGGCACCGTGCGGTGTTATCGGAGCACGTCTCACTGTTTCGCATCTCATTGTCCAGATTGGTGAGTGCGAACCGCTGTCGCGCGGCCGCAGACATTGAAATTCAGAAGGCGGCCGCTTGCCCAAACGCCTCCCATAATGACGGCTGATTGCTATGCAGCGCGGTCGCCCGTAACAGGTTTTGCATCTGTTGTAACCAGAGGATGGGGAGATGCGGCAGGGCTGCGGAAACGGCGGGAAGGGACGCGCGTGAACCCGGCATAATGCAGCACCGGTCTGCGAGCTGCTGTCTGGACCAATCTCCCATGTCACTCGCCAACCACACTGCCTCATCGCATATGCCACCAATTACGCCCTCAGTGTTGCAGATCTTAATGATATAGATGAAACCACACTACATAGTTATGTTTGGCGTGAGTCAAAGGCAAACATTTCAATTTTTGTCGTTGTGTATTTTCCTGATGTGTCTAGACATCTACAGTCTGTCACACTTAACATCTTGGTTTGCTCATCAGCATATTGCTAAGTTCCCTATACTTCAGGATCTGGAGACCTTCCACAACTCTTGGGGCGCTCTTGATGAAAACACTGATGAGCCAATAGATTATTAGCGATGCCTACTGCGAGACTCATTACGGCCTGATGGCGCCGACGGCACGTGACGCGGTTAGGAAATTACATAGTGCGTTTCACAAGTCATGTTACACATTTCTAGAGGTTGTAGAAGGGACTTAGGAGCTCAAGTTTTACTTCGGAACCCACTACGCTACAGAGGGTCGAAGTTATAGGTGCTGGGGCATGTAAATGTAAGTATATACATGGTGATTCCGTGATGATGTCACAAATTTTCAACGATGATGAAGATGGATAAATATAGTATTTGAGGAAATCGTCCCTGATTCACTAACGAACACGTCGAAAGTTGTAAGCGAAAATCATTCTGACACCTCTGTCGATTACGCTGTACCGGTACTGTTGTTCTAAGAATTTAGGATATGTAACTTTCAGACGTGATATTATGGACCAAGATAAGAAAAAGATGTCTAACAATCATGGGCTGTAAAATAAATACCGTGTAAAACACATCTTCTAAACTGAACCAATGTTGATAGCTCTTAAGGTATGCATCTTAGAGCCCATCTATACTTGACTTTTTTCCGGTTTTGGCCCATACTACCACTTCTGTAAGTTGCCTACCCTACAATCTTAGCAACAACAGCACCGGTACATGTATTTCGCTGTCAGAAGTATCAGAATGGTCTTCCTTATAACTTTCGACTCGTTCGTTTCCGAACCAGAGACCCTTACCTCAAATTGGTAAATTTATCCTTCTCCATCATTCTTGAAAGTCTGAAACATCACAAAGGAATCACTCTGTATGTACATGCATACACAGGCGCCTGCTCCTACATCTTCAACTTTCTGTAGCGTTATTGAGTACCCTCTACAACCTTTAGAACTGTGTAATATCAATTGTGAAACGCCGTGCATAAGCGGAACAGATCCGACTGGGGAATCTGTTTTCATGACGAATAAATTCGCTCCAGTTGTACTTGATAAATCCTCTATTTGGATAAAATCGTACACACTACCAGGGTTTCGGGACGTAAAACCCATCATCAGCCGCAGTACTAATTAGCTTACGAAATTTCATGATTAAATCTCAATTTCAGGCAAAAATTAACTAATTTACAAAAGAAATTAGTTAATATTCCGCTTGAAGATGGGTTTTACATACCAAAAACCCGGGTCGTGCCTACCACTTTATCCGATTAAATGATTTGTTAATAAGGCTGGAGAGGATCTATTCATCATAAAAAATTGCAACAGTTGCGGTTGTCCCCCCGAGCGTATGGGAAAGCGGAAACATTTTAGTGACGATACGGGGCACAAATTAGGGAATCTACTGGCATAAGGGACTTTAAGGAAGGGCAGAGTGTTGCGGCGCAGCACATAACGAGTCTCTCGGAAACGGCGAATCTGGTCCACCGTTCACATGTTACGGCGGTGATCATTAATTTAAAGTGGCTGAGTGGCTGAAGGACGTGAAACCACGAGTAGGTGACAAGCTGAAGGTCGTCAACACCACATCATAGAACGTGGTAGGTCAAAGGATTGTCCAACTTGTAATGTAGGGTAGGCGGCGATATTTAGCTGATCTGACGGCAGGTAACAATACTAGCACAACTGCTCGGAGCAGACGTCGATGAACGCGGGGCTCTGCAGGGTAAAAAAAAACCATATGTTGCCAGATTGTCAAAACGCAGTGGTTAGGTCACGGCATCAAAAAAGTCGGACCGTGGATTAATGGAAATGAGTCGCCTGGTTAGTTGAATCGCGTTTCTAGTTACATCAGGTCGAAGGTTGTGTCTGGAGACGCTGACATCTGGAAACGCTGGATGCTTGCCGATGAGGACAGTACTATGCTACTGTATGTGGGGGCATTCACCTGGATTCGATGGGACCTGCATCATGACAGCTGTGCACTACGAGACTATTATTGTGGACTACCTGGATTGGTATGGCAAATTATTTTTCCACCAGGATAAGTGTCTATAATACAAGACCAGAAATATGCTTAAGTGGTTTCGTGACTATGATAGTGAGCTCACATTAATGCCATGGCCACAAGATTTACCTGATCAAAGCCATACATAACACACCTGAGACACTGTCGGGCATAGCTACACATTCAAAGTAATCAACCTGTCATTTACGGGAATTATGAGTCCTGTGCATAGAAATCTGGTGCCAATGAAAACTACCAAGGATTTGTCGAATGCACGGCACCCAGAATCATCACTGCTGTATTGCGTTTCAATAGTGGAGTAACATGCTATTAAGCAGGCGGCCACCCAGTAATCCATGGTCCAGCTTCGTTGATGCCGTGACATGACCAGTGCATTGGGCTAACCTGGCAACACGTGTTATTTTTTCTTTTTTTTCTGCGGAGCCCTGCATTCATCTATGTCTGCACCGAGCAAGTGTGCTAGTATTGTAGTCTGTCGTCAAATCAGCTAAATATCGCTGCCTACCCTAATATACCTGTTGGACAATGCTTTTACCACCACGTTATATGATGAGGCGTTGACCCCCTTCAGCTTGTCACCTGCTCCTGGTTTCATGTCCTTCAACCACTTTAAATTGACGATCAAGGCAGTGACATGTGAACAGCTGACCAACTTAGACATTTCCGAGGGACTCGTTAGGTGCTGCGCCACAACACTCTGCCCTTTCTTAAAGTCCACTGTGCCATTAGATTTGCTGAGGGCTTTCAAAATAACAAAATGAATGTAACGTGGCCCTCAACTATGTACCCTCTGACTCAACGTTGAAATATTAAAAATCTTGGCTGGTTTCGTTGTCTAGGGAATGGGATACATAGTTGCTGCATTACAGGCCAAATACTCCTGTGTCTAGTGTATACGGTAAGAATACACACATGAATCGAACGGTCGACGGTTTCTATCACTCGACAATTGCGAAATATGAATGTAAAATTTAAATTTATAAATGAAAGATTGAAATTAAATAAAATGTGCAGGTACTATCTTAACGACTTTAAATGATGAGTACGATAGTAGAAGTACTTTTGAGAATGTGGTATATCTCTGCAAAACACTTATAGGTGTCGATGGTCCAGTAATTAAATAAAATATAAGTTGAATAACAGGGAAACAATAGATTCCTACTGCACGTTATTAGCTATGAACAACAACATAGCTCGCGAGATATTCACTTCTAAACGCACACTACCTCTTCACTGTAGAAGCCACGGAAATCTCACAAGTGCATAAGTCGGCACTCCGAAGTATTTCTATCTGCCGTGACCACGCGCAAACCGCCCACTCTCCAAGTATTTCCCGCGACTGTGCGTCCGTTGCGGCGTCGCGTCCAACACTTCCCGTGTCCAGTGGCACACTCCCCAGAACTGCCTCGCGTGCTCCCCGGAAACAATGCTCCTCCCCACCTCCATACAGTCTCTCCACGTGTTCCTTTTGAAACGATCGCTGTTATTGGCTAGCGCGCTCTTGCCCTGTCTTCAACCCATCATACACTCACAAAGATAATGAAACAAAATCCAAATACTGAATTCACATTTAAATACTTGACATTAAATAAATATTCCTACCTCTGGGCCATAAACACCCTCTGAGACACAATATTAAATACATAAACATAAATAAACATATATCAAAAGAAAGGAAGTAAACGGCAGGCAAGGAACCTAATGTCTCTGTGCTTTCTAACACACGGTAAATATTTAACCAATTTCTTCATGAATAGTGTATATCGGATATAAACAAAGTCATAGATGAATAAATATACTCATAAGCATGCTGCTACCGTTTTCTCATATAACTGCGGAGTACTTATGGCCTGACGCGATCGATAGTAATCAGCCACTTTGACCTCCAATAATTCATGTACTATTCAAGTTACATGCCTGCAATTCATACCAATTTAGGTTTACACTAATAGCTTTCTAAAGACATGGCGATCAAAAAAGTCGGATTAAGCGTTTATACTTTGGAATTCGTTGCTGCGTGTTACTTATATAATTTACAGTCTGATACTAAACTTTAAATTAATAAAGATATTGAAAATCTGATTACACCATCAGAATCGTCGTGCAGATAATGATAATGTACATGATTCTTTTTGAGGTATCATGATTCATCTGGCTACTATTAATTTCTATACCAACTGTGAAATGTCTGCCATGATGGTTTCACAAAGTCCGCCATCTTTGGCTCTCCCAGCGTACAAGTGTCTTTCATTGACACAGCGTCACCAAGGAATTCCCAGCCACGTGCTGGATGGACCACGCGATGGGGCTACTCTTTCGACCAGCTAACGTTCCTTAGTACGTGTTTACTGCCTGGCCTGGCTGGCCGAGCGGCCTGTGCGGTCACTGCTTCCTCAGAAATAATATTTTCAGGGCGCGACGACTCGCCCGTTACCTCACACACCTCCACTTATTAACATTTCGGCTTGCCAGAATGTTCAGAAATAGCACCCTTCAGTTCATAAAAGTATATTTAAAACAAGTTTCAAAGAACAGAATTAAGTGATTAAATCGCTAGGCCAATACCTTTTACAAAATTTTTGTAGTGGTGTGAGAGCAGCATGAACTTCGAAATAAAATTAAACTAACACAAACTATGAACGAAACGGCATATTAAATAGATGCCCGCATTTCATTATGCATAAATTATTGTTTTGACGATTAATAAAATTTTTTAATGCATTTTTACTTATGTGCTATTTTGTAAGCACTTCTTGTGCCACTCACTCAGCGCTAATGCTCCTTCATGCACTAATTTTTCTTCCGACGCACTACACACGCTCGCACGGGTTTTGGCACGGAGTATTGATTAACTCACATCAGTCTTCTGACCAAGTGCCTCGCAGAAATCGTGTCTGCCTCTGAATTCCGAGCTCCACCGCTTATCGTGACAAATCTGTCTACAACGAAAGCCAAAAGTAGAAACTCGTCAACAAACCATTTCCCAAAACCAATCAGGATCAACGCTAAAGATTCCCTCTAGCGGGAAACGATACTTTAGGAACAAAGTCACAAAGCAGACAACTGAATCACAGTAAGCTCTAATTCCCGTAGTTTCTATTTAATTGACTTTAATCAATTCTTCCTACCTCCGTGCACCAAAAATGCATGCACATACAATTCCGATTTTAATCCCCTTCAAACTGACTGCTAAATTCTTTGCCACACTCATATACAAAGAATAATCTGTGGTGTCACCGCCAGACACCACACTTGCTAGGTGGTAGCCTTTAAATCGGCCGCGGTCCGTTAGTGTACGTCGGACCCGCGTGTCGCCACTATCAGTGATTGCAGACCGAGCGCCGCCACATGGCAGGTCTAGAGAGACTTCCTAGTACTCGCCCCAGTTGTACAGCTGACTTTGCTAGCGATGGTTCACTGACAAAATACGCTCTCATTTGCCGAGACGATAGTTAGCATAGCCTTCAGCTACGTCATTTGCTACGACCTAGCAAGGCGCCATTATCAGTTGCTATTGATCTTGTAATTCATGTATCGTCAAGAGCGATGTTCACCATTTATGGATTAAAGTTAAGTATTCCACCAGCTTCGTCCGTTTTTTCTAAAGTCTAATTTCCTTGTCCTGTTCCAGACCTCACGCCAGCCTGCGTGAGCTAAAACGCGTGCCTTTCGGCTTTCTCTATTTATACGGGTTGGCTCTTCTGCCAGCCCACAACATAATCAATACATGTTTTACTTAAATCCACAAGGTCACTGACCTTCACGCACCCTCAGTGCCTAAACTTCCGCCTTTGGCACACATACAGTGACACAATAAATCAACCAATTACTAATGACTCCCCAAGTAAAATATATAAATTATCCCTCCAAAATTACTACCACTAATTACAGATTAGAACAGCTTTTCACTTATGCCCTTTCTCTATATACCCTCAGCAATTTTAAACTTTCCTCGTTTCCAAATATGCGGCAGCAACGACCGTAACGTTCTGCCTCACCAACGCCAATCAGTCTCACTAGAATCGCAGTTCTCTTTCGTATACCAATTTGTACGATCATCATTACACAAACTATCCGTATCCACACTATTTACATCAGCCCTCCCTAATTTTTCTGTTAGTTCTTCCACAAATTTTGCCGATTCACTACCCACAGCATTCACAACATTACTGTTTTTCCCCTCCAAAATATCGATACATACAGCTTCAACAAAATACCCATTTTATCTTCCAGAAATAATACATCGACGCCTAAGCCATCATCACCATAAATATTCATCTCAGCAACCTTATCTTCTGATACACCAGTTAAATCACTACATAAACTCACATCAGAAATCTTACTTTCCTCCATCAACAAATTAACTTTACGTGAAACGTACAGAACTTTGTCCTCAGCCGCTACATTACACAAATTGCTGCTACCTTGTTGTACAATTTTGGTACTTCCAGACTTGCTACATTCCGCTGTGATCTGGCAAAAATCAGTAAAGACTGCCATTACTACACACTTTTCATCCAGAATAACCCCCGATGCTACTTTACATACATTCTCACATTCATACTCTGACAAACATTTTAGCCCGCATCTCGTGGTCGTGCGGTAGCGTTCTCGCTTCCCACGCCCGGGTTCCCGGGTTCGATTCCCGGCGGGGTCAGGGATTTTCTCTGCCTCGTGATGGCTGGGTGTTGTGTGCTGTCCTTAGGTTAGTTAGGTTTAAGTAGTTCTAAGTTCTAGGGGACTTATGACCACAGCAGTTGAGTCCCATAGTGCTCAGAGCCATTTGAACCATTTGAACAAACATTTTAGATCCACACATTCATCAATAAGTTTCGTTTCGCCTTCATTCGTGACTAGAAATGCGTAAATCCCTTCCTCCACAGTATCAATACCAGTAGCTTTTACATCATTACATAAATTATCATTACTCTGTTCCTTTATACGGAAATCATCTACCTCCTCCGATACATTTTTAACTTCAACTTCTGGCGAGACCAACGCTAAGCCTCCCTTAATAATATCGACACTTTCCGCCGAAGCACAATCACCCTGACTTGCAGCTGACAAGACCAAAGCTACGCCGCCTTCACTAACATCGACACTTTTCGCTGACACAAACAATTGCTACCACAACACCTTCCTTACTGCAATTGCTACTGTTTGCTAATACCTCTTCAGAACTCTCCACACATTTTGGTTTCACAAAATTCATCTCCTATTTAACTTCTTTTTGAACCAGTGAATCTTTCCATTCATCACCATTCACACACTCATTCATTACACATTCATAACTTACATCATTCCCCGCAAATTTATTCCCATTACTTAAATCTCTCACAGATCTATGCTTCCGCCTTTTGCGCCAGCTTTCATTGAAAGAGCCACCTACGTAGCCCTCCTCTTTAACATACTCCATATTACATATTTGTTGCCTTTCTCCAAACCTATTAACATTTCTGCCATTACCATTATCTTCAGTCATTTTCATCGCCTGTTCTGTTCGCCATTCCCGGACTTGAGATGTGGCGAACATCAGTTTCCCAACTGGTTGTCACGCGATTGCACTTCGCGCGAATTTCCCCCGTCAAATCTACGTCCTTTATTCGGGTCCCGTTCACGGAAGTTATGACTCCTGTTCGTTCTCTGACCATTCTGCTCATTCCAGCTACTATCTCTCTGAGAATTCCTTTGATTTTTCTCGCGATTATTATTTTGGTAGTGGCTATTTGGATTCTCATTTTGATCACTATCACCCGGTTTGCTCTGAGGTTTGAACTCCAAAGCCCTCTCCAATTTTTATACAAATTCTAGAAATTCGTCCACAGAATCATATGGACTATGGACAAGATACTACTGCAAATCTTTGGATAATCGCCTTTCTAACGTGGTGATTTCCGTTAAAACTCCCGACGGACTTTTCACATGCATAAGTCTGCCAAGTTCGCGCTTGCGAAAATCTCTCATCGTCCCATTACCATACCTGTAACTCGGCCTGTTTAAGAATTGATTTTGGATCCGCTTCTGTTTTGTCTCGCTCCAATATTTACTCAAAAAATACTTTTCGAACTCTTTGTATGATTCGCACAAACTACATCTAATCTTTGCCCAAGACTGTGGGTCTTCCTCGAAATGCCGTTTAACGTATTTTATTTTCGATTCGTCCGACATGCCATGAACAAATGCGTCCCTACACGCAACCAAGAAATGTACTGGGTGATATCTTCCATCATTTGTGTAACATTTCACAGATTCGGTATTTGCCCAAGGGATATTTATAACCGCAGTGGCTTGTTGGGAGGCTAACGAATTTAAATCACATTTTATCTGTTGCATTTGTTCCTTAAATTCATTTTCAATAGTTTTACTGGACTCTGTTTTATCTTTAATTTTGCCCACTTCTTTCTCCCCCACACCTACATGACTGGCACTGTCACTAATTGCTAAATTTATATTGCTTGTATGAGCATCTTGCACTTTTATGCAATCGCTGAAGTTCCGTCTGTATCTTATCTATTTTCTCCCCAAATCATTCTCCACTGATTCGATTTTAGACTTTACTATTACAACTTCGTCTGTAATTTTCCCTATATCCACTCGAACACATTTTAATTTATCATCAATTGCTTTTTCAACGTTACCCATAATTCTTTCAGCCTCCTCTTTCACAGCGGAACCTATTTCAGCTCGCATTGTACCCATGTCAGTCCGAATTGTATCTGTAACTGTTTGCAATGTGGCCATACCTGTTTGCGATGTACCCATATCTGTTCGAACTGCACTGATATTATTTGCCATTCCCTTGATCATTTGCATTAGCTGAGACATCGTATTTTCACCACATTTATTCCCCTTGCCTGAATTCCTACTAGTTACTCTTTCGCGCTCTGAATTCGGACTAACCAGCTCACCTCAGTTTTCAGAATTATACATACTAGGTGACTTTTATATTCCCGTGATCTATAAGTGGAGCTTGAACTTCAGAGTCACACATTGTTTCAATATTGGTGCAGGTACTTATCTGATCTGGGATGGTTCCCTCTACCATGGTGATGCTGTCGGTTGTAGTGGAAGACGATATTGATCACTGCCCTGGAGAATTCGGAGACACTACCGTAGTGCTGCTGCTGGATTGCGTCCGCAACTGGAGAAGTCGCCTGGTGTAATTGTAGCTGCCGCCGGTTGCCGCTTGTTCCAACCGTCTCCGATACCGCTGTCCGTTAAACGCCCTAACCGCTACTGTTCCCTGCACTCAATTTATTTAGACTCTGAGCCTCCATGCAAATCGCCTTTAACGTGATAGATTAGTACCTCTATCGATAGCATATGTTAATTGTGAAAATTACTGCGTAATTTCATTATCTTCAGAAACAAAAAAAAAAAAAGAAAACAAAAAAAAAAGAACGATCCCACACTGTGTATTGTGAGAGGTTCAATCTATAGAAATCTCTACTGGATTTGCAAGGGTTTTTACACTTCGCATAGTATGATGAATAACATAGAGCAAGGAATTAACACTTTGCTGGGCACTAATCCTGGACGAGCCCAGAATTGAAGGCTTTCGAAATAATAAAATGAATGTAATGTGGTGGCCCTCAACTATGTACCCTCTGACTCACCGTTGAAATATTAACAATTTTGTCTGGTTTCTACATCTACATACATACTCCACAATCCACCATACGGTGCGTGGCGAAGGGTACCTCGTACAACAACTAGCATCTTCTCTCCCTGTTCCACTCCCAAACAGAACGAGGGAAAAACGACTGCCTATATGCTTCTGTATGAACCCTAATCTCTATTATCTTATCTTTGTGGACTTTCCGCGAAATATAAGTTGGCGACAGTAAAATTGTACTGCAGTCAGCCTCAAATGCTGGTTCTCTAAATTTCCTCAGTAGCGATTCACGAAAAGAACGCCTCCTTTCCTCCAGAGACTCCCACCCGAGTTCCTGAAGCATTTCTGTAACACTCGCGTGATGATCAAACCCACCAGTAAATCTAGCAGCCCGCCTCTGAATTGCTTCTATGTCCTCCCTCAATCCGACCTGATAGGGATCCCAAACGCTCGAGCAGTACTCAAGAATAGGTCGTATTAGTGTTTTATAAGCGGTCTCTTATACAGATGAACCACATCTTCCCAAAATTCTACCAATAAACCGAAGACGACTATCCGCCTTCCCCACAACTGCCATTACATGCTTGTCCCACTTCATATCGCTATGCAGTGTTACGCCCAAATATTTTATCGACGTAACTGTGTCAAGCGCTACACTACTACTGGAGTATTCAAACACTACGGGATTCTTTTTCTTATTCATCTGCATTAATTTATATTTATCTATATTTAGAGTTAGCTGCCATTCTTTACACCAATCATAAATCCTGTCCAAGTCATCTTGTATCCTCCTACAGTCACTCAATGACGACACCTTCCCGTACACCGCAGCATCATCAGCAAACAGTCGCACATTGCTATCCACCCTATCCAAAAGATCATTTATGTAGATAGAAAACAACAGTGGTCCTGCCACACTTCCCTGGGGCACTCCAGATGATACCCTCACCTCCGATGAACACTCACCATCGAGGATAACGTACTGGGTTCTATTACTTAAGAAGTCTTCGAGCCACTCACATATTTGGGAACCAATCCCATACGCTCGTACCTTAGTTAGGAGTCTGCAGTGGGGCACCGAGTCAAACGCTTTCCGGAAGTCAAGGAATATGGCATCCGTCTGATACCCTTAATCCATGGATCGCAAGATATCATGTGAAAAAAGGGCGAGTTGCGTTTTGCAGGAGCGATGCTTTCTAAAGCCGTGCTGATGCATGGACAGTAACTTCTCTGTCTCAAGGAAATTCATTATATTCGAAGTGAGAATATGTTTGAGACTCCTGCAACAAACCGATATTAAGGATATTGGTCTGTAATTTTGAGGATCCGTCCGTCTACCCTTCTTATATACAGGCGTCACCTGCGCTTTTTTCCAGTCGCTCGGGACTTTACGTTGGGCAAGAGATTCGCGATAAATGCAAGCTAAGTAAGGAGCCAAATGCAGTAGAGTACTCTCAGTAAAACCTAATTGGAATCCCATCAGGACCTGGCGATTTATTTATTTCCAACCCATTCAGCAGCTTCACATCCCCATGGATGTCTATCACTATGTCCTCTATACCGGAATCTGTACGAGACTCAAACGGCAGTATGTTAGTACGATCCTCCTGCGTGAAATATTTCTCAAACGCTAAGTTTAAAATTTCAGCTTTCGTTTTGCTGTCTTCCGTTTCCAGGCCAGGGTGATCAGTTGAGTGACTGGATGGAAGCCTTCGAACCGCTTACCGATTTTACGTAAGACCAGAATTTCCTTGGGATTTCAGCAAGATCTTCTGTTAAGGTATGACGGTGGTAGTGGTTGTATGCTTCGCGCATCGCTCTTTTTACAGCAGCCAGAATCTCTACTAACTTTTGCCTGTCCTCTTTCTCCCGATCTTTCTTGTACCGCGAGTGCAACTGTCTTTGCTTCCAGAGCATTCTCCGAATTGCGCTGTTAAACCACGGTGGGTCTTTTCCGTCCGTAACCCACTTTTTCGGCACGTACTTCTGAGTGATTTACAATGTGTTTAAAATTTGCCCACAATTCTTCCACGTCCATCGTACCGCCAATAAATGAAGTCGATTCATGTACTAAGTGGGATGCTAACAACTGCTTATCTTCTCTTTTTAGTATGAATAATCTCCTAGCCTTCTTCACCGACTTTTTAACTTTCGTAACCATAGTCGTAACGACAACATCATGATCACTAATCCCTGTCTCAAAACTGACACCGTCGATGAGGTCTGGTCTGTTCGTGGCTACCAGATCTAAAACATTTCCATTATGCGTTGGCTGTCGATTTAGCTGCTCAAGGCATTTTTCAGACAATGTGATCAAAAGTAATTCACACGACGGCTGTCTGTACCACCTGTAATGAATCCACAGACATCCCAGTCTATGCTAGGTAGTTTGAAGTCGCCTCCGACTAATATAGCATGATCCGAGTACTTCTCTGATACAGAGTGTAGACTCCCTTTGAATGATTCTAGAACTGTCACGGTGGAACCTGGTGGCCGGTAATAACACCCAACAATTAACTTTATTTCGCCTAGACCTGTTAAACGTGTCCAGATAACTTCACAATGACACTCTACTTCGACGTCAATAGACACAATGTTTTTGTCAACTGTAATGAAGACACCACCTCCTACGGTGTCCAATCTGTCTTTCCATTACACATTTCAACCCTCACTAAATATTTCGGAACTTCCTATCTCAGGGTTCAGCCAGGTCTCAGTCCCGAGAATAATTTGCGCGCCACACGCTTCCTGGAGGGCAGTAAATTCAGGAACTTCATTCGGAACACTCCGAAAATTTGCTGCTAATATCTTGATAGCTGTAGTGTCTTTACGCTGAGCGCGTCCTGATTTCCCTGCCTGCACGTCGACTGGTGAGTGTTCATCAGGACACCTCGCACTACTGCCTAGCCGAGAAAACCCCCATGTGCACGCCACAAGTACTCTGCCACCCGAGTAGCCGCTTCCTTTGTGTAGTGCACCCCTGACCTATCTAGGGGCCTCCTACAATTCCCCACCCAATAGCGCAAGTCTAGAAATCTGCAGCGAAGACCGTCACAGAGTCGACGAAGCCTCTGGTTGAGACCACTCGGCTCGAAACCAAAGGACCCCGATCAACAATGGGAACGATGGTGCAAATAGAGAGCTCTGCTTGCACCCCGCGTGCGAGGCCAGCGGTCTTCCGCAAATCCGCCAGCCGCTTGTACGAACTGAGGATCGCCTCAGAACCCAAGCAACAGGCATCATTGGTGCCGACGTGAGCAACTACTTGGAGACGACTGCACTCCTTACGCTCGATAGCCGCAGGCAAGGCCGCCTCCACATCTTGGATGAGGACCCCCCGGCAGACAAACCGAGTGCACGTTGGAATTCTTTCCAGCCCTGTACGCTATTTCCCTAAGGGGCTCCATCACCCACCTAACGTTGCAGCTCCCAATAATCAGCAAGCCTTTGCCCCCGTGTGCCTGCTCGGGCCCTGCTGAAGATGCGGCCACCTGCCCACTGACAGGATGGACGGGCGAGGCCAGCCGGCCAGCCTCCACATTGACGCTACGCCTCGAGCGACGCGAACGTGTTGCAGTCCGGCACTCACCCTGAGGTGAGGGCGGCCCCAACGCGCATGGTACACTAGAAGGTGCCTCGGCGGCTGAGTCAGCGGACGCAGCAAGCGACACCTGGGGTGTCTCAGGCTACGCGCCAGACCCTCCACCGTCGCTGCACCTCGAGGCAGCAGCCTGAAGGCGGCTGACCGTGGCCAACGGCACGTTCAGCTGCTCGCGAACCGCGGCCAGTTCCTCCTGCACCCGCACACAGCACACACACACCCTATCCATCCTATTGCTAATATCCGGACGTATAGATTGGCTTGCGAGCTCCCGCCCTGTCTTCAACCTAACATACCTTCGCAAACATAATGAAACATATTTGAGATACTGAATTCAGATTTAAATATTTGAAATTAAATAAATATTCCTACCTCAGGACCATAAAGACGCTCCAGCACATATTACTAAATACATAAACAATTAAATAAACATATATCAAAAGAAAAGAAGCAAAAGGTAGGCGAAGAGCTTAATGTCTCTATGCTTTCCAACACACAGTAAATATTTAACCAATTTATTCGTGAATAGTATATATCGGACATAAACAAAGACATAGATGAATAAATATATTCATAGCCATGCTGCTACCGTTTCTTCGTATAAATGTGGAGTACTTATGGCCTAACGCGATCGATAGTAATCGGCCACTTTGACCTCCAATAACTCATGTACTATTCAAGTTACATGCCTGTAATTCATACCAATTTAGGTTTACACTAATAGCTTTCTAAAGACATGGCGATCGACAAAATCGGATGAGGCGTTTATATTTTGGAAATTTGTTGCTGCGTGACACTCAACTTTAAGCTAATAAAGATATTGAAAATCTGATTACATCATCAGAATCGTCGTGCAAATAATAGTAATGTACATTTTTCTTTTTGATGTATCATGATTCATCTGGCTACTATTAATTTCTATACGAACGGTGAAATGTCTGCCATGAGGGTTTCACAAAGTCCGCCATCTTGGGCTCTCCCAGAGTACAAGTCTTTTTCACTGACCCAGCGTCACCAAAGAATTCCCAGCCACGTGCTTGATGGACCACGCGCTGGGGCTACCCCTCTCGTCCGGCTAATGTTCAGTACCACGTGTTTACTGCCGGGACCCGGCTGGACGAGCGGCCTGTGCGGTCACTGCTTCCTCCGAACTTATATTTTCGCCCCTCACCTCACAGCTGGTCCGCTGTTCACGTGTTACTGCTAATATCGTTAATTTAAAGTGGTTGAAGGACGTTAAACCACGACTAGGTGACAAGCTGAAGGGAATCAACACCTCATCGTAGAACGTGGTGGTCAAAGGATTGTCCAACATGTATAGTAGGGTAGGTGGCGATATTTAGCTGATTTTACAAAAGAGTACAATACCATCTCACTTGTTCAGACCAGACGTAGATGAACGCGGGGCTCCACAGAAAAAAAACAAAAAAAAAAAAATAACACGTGTTGTCCCATCGCACTAGTCAGGTCACGGCATCAGCGAAGTCGGACCGTGGATTAATGGAAATGAGTCACCTGGTCAGTTGAATCACGTTTCTAGTTACATCAGGTAGACGTTCGTGTCTGGAAACGCTGACATCTGGAAGCGCTGGATGCTGGCCTCATCCATTTACGGGAATTATGAGTGGTGTGCATAGAAATCTGGTGCCAACGAAAACTACCAAGGACTTGAATGCGTGTCACCCAGAATCATCGCTGCAGTACTGCATTTCGGTAGTGGAGTAACATGCTGTTAAGCAGGCGGTCATAACGCTTTCACCCATCATACCGGGGATTTACGCCACGCTGATTTCCTCTCCTAGCTCTTCAACAACACGAAGTCTCACACAATCCTGGGATTTTCATCAGGAATCTCGCGAAAAATATCCAACTAGCTGCGTTGAACTATTAGGTTACTGAAGAAAAATGACACAGCAATTGACTTACTAATCATTTGCGAGAGTTTTACAGGTCTATTGAAGAGAGCAGGATTTCTTAGTAAAATGTGTTGAATCTGACGACGAAAATTTCATTCGTATGTTAAGACTTGCAATTACCCGCAGCTATGCTTGCATACCAGCAGTTTTGTTATAATTAGTGATGGTGCCTAGGTAAAGTATTGTACACCATATAAAGTTATGACATTACACCAACTGTAGTTGGTGATAGATACCTTTTAGTACTGCATGCAACACAGTTGGGACCAAAACTTTATGCCGTAACACAAAATGCAGTAGTTGTTGGATGCCCTATTGTATAACACCTACTGCAGCAGTGGAAAGATACCTTATAATATCATATCAACTGAAGCTGATATCTGATTACTTGTTGTATCACAAGAACCGTAGCTGGTAACAGATGCCTTATGGTATTACACCAAATACACTTAGTGGTGGATACCTTATAGTATTACACTACTTTAGGCAATTGTACCAATCGCAGCTATTGACATTTTACAATATTTCAGAAATGCAGCATCTGACAGGTACCTTAGGGTTAACACTTGTTGCAGCTGGAAAAAGCTACCTTACAATATTATTCCAACAGCTGATGGAAACTACAGCAGTTGGAGACAGACCCCTTATGATACTTAATCAACTGAGGTTACTACCAGGTATCTTACAGTATTACTCTAACTGAAGATGATGACATACACCTTACGGTTTTACACCAACTGCAGCTGTAGGTGGATATCTTGCGCAATTAGAGCAACTGCAGCTCTTGACATACTGTATACCTTACAGTGTTACAACAACTGCATCTGGTATGAACACCATACAGTGTTACACTAACAGATACCTTGTGTTATTACACTAAATACACCTGGTAACAGAATCGTTGCAGCTATTACACCAACAGCATCTGGTGACGGATATCTTACATTATTAAACTAACTGCGGCTAGTTACGGATATGATACAATATTAAACCACTGACAGCTGATGGCATATGGTATTATTCCAACTCCACTTGGTGAAGGATACCTCACAGTACTACACCAGTTACAGCTGGTGATAAATTCCTCACAATTTTACACCATCTGCAGCTGGTGATGAATACCTTATAGCGGCCGGCCTCGGTGGCCGTGCGGTTCTAGGCGCTGCAGTCCGGAACCGCGGGACTGCTACGGTCGCAGGTTCGAATCCTGCCTAGGGCATGGATGTGTGTGATGTCCTTAGGTTAGTTAGGTTTAACTAGTTCTAAGTTCTAGGGGACTGATGGCCTAAGATGTTTAGTCCCATAGTGCTCAGAGCCATTTGAACCATTTGAACCAATACCTTATAGCGTTACACTTACAAAATATTATGACAGATGCCATACGGTAATACATTTATGGAGACTGGTGACTTACAGTACTAATTAACTGTAGCTGTGAGGGAACGTAATGGTATCAAGCTGTCTGCAGTCGTTAATCGATATGTTTCGGTATTACACCAATTGCTTCCGCCGAAGGACACGTTAAAGTATTACGCCAACTGCAACTGATGACACATACGTTATGATACTAATCAATGTGCAAGGAACCACTTAAGACGTTACATCAATTGCAGCTGGTGCCATATACCTCATACGGTTACACGCTGGATTCTTCCTCTGATAATCATTATTATAGCAACAACAGGCTACCGGCGACAGATGGAAAACAAGTTTCTATTTTGTCTGTTAACTTTTTCTATCAATGTTCCTCACATTTTCCTCAAGTAATTGAACACCTTACGTTTACTTAACATATGAATACTTTTGGATATTAGTTTCTCTTCCTTACAAAACGAAAGACAACATTCGAATAAATTTTTTGGTATTTTTATCATATATCAAACATGCTTATTCGCACAATCTGTGCATTTTTAAGGTTGTAACACACCTGTAGGATAGGCTTCATTTAAGAAAAGCTCCAGTGGCCATTTATGTAGTTTTCCTAAATCACTTCTAATTGTGTGTGAAATCTTATGGGACTTAACTGCTAAGGTCATCAGTTCCTAAGCTTACACACTACTTAACCTAAATTATCCTAAGGACAAACACACACACACCCATGCCCGAGGGAGGACTCGAACCTCCACCGGGACCAACCGCACAGTCCATGACTGCAGCGCCTTGGAGCGCTCGGCTAATCCCGCGCGGCCCTAAATCACTTGAGCGAATGACGGAGTGGTTTATCAAACTTCAGGTGGTTCAATGAACCCTCTGCCAGGAACTTAAATGTGATTTGCATAGTATCCATGTAGATGCAGATGTAGATCGACAACTTCCCAAATGGAGTAACGATACTAACTTTCCCACCTCCCGTGAAGTCCTACTGTTGTTGTGGTCTTTAGTCCGCAGATTACTGGTTAGATGCAGCACTCCACTCTAGCCTGTCCTCTTTCAAGCCTCTTCATTTCAGAATATCTCCTGCAACCTACATCTGTTTGAACCTGCTTACCTGTTTAATGTTCTTGCCTTCCCGCTACAATTATTACACCCTTCCCTCCCACACATCCTCCCAGACTTCTATCCAATGCAGAAATGATGCCGGCCGAAGTGGCCATGCGGTTAAAGGCGCTGCAGTCTGGAACCGCAAGACCGCTACAGTCGCAGGTTCGAATCCTGCCTCGGGCATGGATGTTTGTGATGTTCTTAGGTTAGTTAGGTTTAACTAGTTCTAAGTTCTAGGGGACTAATGACCTCAGCAGTTGAGTCCCATAGTGCTCAGAGCCATTCCATTCGCAGAAATGATTATTAGTTGATGCCGTAGAATGTGTCTTGTCAAGTCACCCCTTCGTTTAATTAAGCTACGCCATAAATTTCCCTTTTCCCCACTCAGACTCAGCAAACACTCACTAATTATGCGAACTACTTATCTATTCTTCTGCAGTCTTCTACAGCATCACATATCAAAAGCTTCTGTTCTCTTCTAGGGTGAATTGCTTATCGTCCAACGTCCACTTCCTTACAAGGATACACTCCAGGCAAATATCTTCAAAAATTATATTCGATGATAATAAATTCCCCTTCTTTAGAAATGATTTTTTTGCTATAGCCCGTCTGAATTTCACACCGAGGTGACGAAAGTCGTGGGATAGCGGTATACACATATACAGATGGTGTGTGAGTAGCCTGTTTAGCTCAGGTTGTGTGCATAAAACTGTCATGGACTACTCTTCTGATGAATGATTAGGACTGTCTTTAGGGACTGTGAGGACAATTTTTGCTGATCAACAGTGAATTACTAATTGTGTGCATATGATCTATTTGATATTGTTAATGTAATTTTTTTTTAACAAATTAGCCTTGGTCACTGCACAAAACATTTTGTAAAATTTTTTGAGAGGAGCAAGGGGGCTATGTAAGTTTGTGTCTGTTTATGTGTCTGTATATTGGCAACGCGATAGACTGCATTAATAACTCTGACTGCGCTCTGCGCCCTCTGTAAGAGACTCTGTGGCTGGTCGGACTCGCAGTTGGAGGTGAATAGCCAGCAGTGATGGAGTTGGAAGTTTATAGTTAGCAGAGATGGAGGTTAGAGGTCTGAAGTGTTAGCACGAGCGGACGATGTGGACGTGTCCGTCATAGAGATTTAAAGTTATTGACGATTATATATTTTTTGGAACTGGATGTCAGGGACGGTTATATAATTTTTTCGAATTGGATGTCACATGATTAAGGTAAAATCTGCTAAATACAATGTTTGCTCTGCAACAAAATCTTTCCTTTGCTAACTGCCTATTACTAGTTAGAGCCTACAGTAGTTAGGATGTCTCACTTAGCTGGCTGTATTGGTGCTTGCTGTATCGCTGTAGTTCGTGAAATGATTTTCTGTGAGGTAAGTGACTTTTGAAATGTATGGGCTATTGTTAGGATTTCTTCTAATTCAGAGCTATTCTTTAGCGTTCATTATTTGAGCAGTCAGACTGCGTTGCGCTTGTTTAATATGGACAGTAAATATGTAGGACAATTTTGAGTTGTATGTGTCATAAATAATTCTGTAAGTCAGATATGAAATGATAAAGACAAGCAAAGTGATAGTACGTTCAGATTCACTCAGCAGTTTAAGCAGGTTCACTTCCATTAAATTTCACTCAGCAATTTCAGAATTAATTTAGAAGTTTCACCTTCCCAGTTGTTCCAGTGTAAGTAAAAATATATTAGGAGGTTTCAGTATCGCTCACAAGGTCTAAAAGGGCAGTGCATTGACGGAAATCTCGTTTGTACTCAGGTGATTCATATGAAAAGGCTTCCGACGTCATTATGGCCGCGCGACGGGAATGGACATACTTTGAATGATGAATGGTACTTCGAGCTAGTCGCATAGGACATACTATTTCGGAAATCGTTAGGGAATTCAGTAATCTGAGAGCCGCAATGTCAACAGCGTGTCCAGAATACCAAATTCAGGCGTTAGCTCTCGCCACGGACAACGCGGTGTCCGGTGGCCTTCATCTAACGACCAAGAGCAGCGGCGTTTGCGTGGAGTTATCAGTGCTAACAGACAAGGAGCATTTCGTGAAACAACCGCAGAAATCAATGAGGGTTCAAAATGGCTCTGAGCACTATGGGACTTTACATCTAAGGTCATCGGTCCCCTAGAACTTAGAACTACTTAAACCCAACCAACCTAAGGACATCACAAACGTCCATGCCCGAGGCAGGATTCGAACCTGCGATCGTAGCGGTCGCGCGGTTCCAGGCTGAAGCTCCTAGAACCGCTCGGCCACACTGGCCGGCAAATCAATGAGGGACGAACGATGAACGTACCACTTTGAACAGTGCAGCGAAACTGGGCGTTAATGTGCTATGGCAGCAGACGATCGACCCGAGAGCCTTTGCTGACAGCACGACTTCGCCAGCAACTCGTCTCCTGGGGTCGTGATCACTTCTGTTGGACACCAGATGACCTGAAAACCGTGACCTGGTCAGATGAGTCCCGATTTCGGTTGGTAAGAGCTGATGCTGGCTTCGAGTGTTGCGCACACCCCAAGAAGCCGTGGACCCCAGTTGTCAACAAGACACTCTGCACGCTGGTGGTGGTTCCTTAACGGTGTGGACTGTACTTACTGGCCCCTGTGGTTCAACTGAACGGGTCATCGACTGGAAATGATTACGGTCAGCAACTTGGAAACCATCTACAGCCATTTGGCATGGATTTCTTGCGGATGACAATGCGCGATGTGACAAGCTCACAGTCATTCGCGATTGGTTTGAAGAGCATTCTGGACCTTCAAAGGAATGGTTAGGCCTCCCAGATCCCCCGACACGAATACCTCCGAATATTTACGGGATATAATCGAGAAATCTGTACGTGCATAACACACTACACTAGCAACACTTTCGCAGTTATGTACGATTATTGAGGCAGTGAGGCTCAATATTCCCGCAGGTTATTTCCGACTCGTTGAGCACATGCCACGTCCAGGTGTTGCGCTATGCTGGGCAAAAGGAGGCTCGACACCATCCCTTGAATTTTGTCACATCGGTGTGTATCCTCTCTACATCGCCCATCAAGAGATCTTCCATGCGGCATTGGCAAAACACATCTACTACTTGTAGTGTGGTTGTAATCTAACTTCCCGGCGTAGTCTGATTTAGTTCCATTCCATTCCATTACACTTTTTTTACTTTGGTTGACCATCTTATAACCCTTTTTGAAGACACCGTCCATTTCTTTCAACAACTCTTCCAAGTCCTTTGCTGTCTCTGACTCAATTACAATGTTACTGGCAAACGTTGAATATTTTCCGTGAACTTTAATTCCTTTCACAGATACCTCCTTCATTTCCTTTACAGCCTGCTCAATGTAAAGAGTGAATATCAAGATAGGCTACAACATTGTCTCTCGCTCTTCTTGGTTGTTGCTTCTCTTTCACGTCCTTCAACTCTTATAAAGGTAGTCTGGTTTGTGTACAAGTTTTATACCCTCCTGTATTTTATCTCTGCTTCCTTCAGAATTTGAAATTATGTTTGAGGGTCTACAGTGTCAAAAACTTTCACTAAATCTGCATATTCTCTGAAAGTACGTTTGCCTTTCTTTAAACCATCTAATATAAATCGTAGGGTCAATATTGCGGCGCATGTTCCTACATTTCTCCCAGATTCCCCAAAGTCAGCGTCTATCATATTTTCTGTTAAACAGTTTTTGATGTTGCTGAGCAACAGTCATACAAAAAAAAATTAAATGAACGCACCGCTATTTGACTGTATTGTTGTTTATTTAATTACGACTTGGGTTTCGGCCTTTTATGCCATTTTCAAGTGACTGACTTTATGTCATTAGGATACATTGCAGGAGCTTGATGTCCTGCAATATATATTAATAACATAAACTCAGTCACTTGAAAATAGCATCAAAGGCCAGGACCTGTGTCGTGATTAAATAAACAACAATATTGTCAAATGGCCGTGTGTTCACTGAAAAAAATTCTTTCCTCCTGTGCCAATATTTCCAATCATGAGTTATTGTAATTATAGTTCGATAATGCTCACACATGTCACCACATGCTTTCCTGGAGTTATTTAATTGTTTCTGGAGTATGAGGCTATTTTACTTTCCTCATGTATATTGCACACCACGTCGAACAATATCTGGGTAATCCTGATGGAATATTGGCTAGTCCAGGGGTTTGTTTCGATTTAGGTCTTTTAGTGCACTGTCAAATGTTTCTTGCAGCATCATATCTCCATCTATTCTTCATCTACTTCCTCCTCTCTTTCTGTAATATCGTCCTTACATACCTCGTAGACCTCTTCAAATATTTTTCACTCCTTTTAGCTTTCCCGTCCTTGTTTAGTACTGGCTTGTCATCTGAGTTTTTGTCATTTATACAGTTGCTACTCTTTTCTCCCAAAATCTACAGCCTGTATCTTTACATTAGTTATAAACGTTTCTACAGCCTTGCATTTGTTCTCTGGCGATTTTCTGCCTGTCTTATTTTTGAAGGTCGTAATCACCTTTCACATGCTTCGTTTGGAGCGTTTTTATATTTTCCGCTTTCGTCAATTCAGTACCTCCTGTGTTATCCAAGAAATTCCGCTTGCCTTTTTACCAATTGGTAACCTTCAGCTTGAAAATAGAGCCTATATAGTTCATAGATGCCACTACGCCCCTGAAAATGTCTTACAGTTTAAAATCTGCCTTACCTTTATATCTTCACTCCGAAACTGTTTCATCTCTCAAAGTTATCTACTCGTCTTTTACTGTATTTCATTCCCCTGTTTCACTCAAACACCGTCGAATGCTCCTATTCTAACTCTTAGAGTCCTCTGCTCTTTTCAACTTATCCAGGTCTCAGACCCTTAATTTCCTACCGTCTACCAGTTTCTTCAGCTTGAAAATAGGGTCTATATAGTTCATAGATGCCACTACGCCCCTGAAAATATCTTACAGTTTAAAATCTGCCTTACCTTTATATCTTCACTCCGAAACTTTCCATTGTCTTCAGGTCTCTTTCACGTACACAAAATTCGTAAACGATTCTTAAGCTATGTGTCGTCAATGAATAAATTATGCTGTGTTCAAAATTCTAAAAAGGGCTTCCTCTTTCACTCCTTTTCCGATTACGTAGCCTTGTGCTGTTTCTCCTACCATCGAATTTCAGTCTCTCACCACAGTTAAATTTTGGTCTCCCATATCTATCTGAATAATTTCATTTATGTCGTCATAAAATCTTTCAATAACGTCATTCCTGTTAGGCCTTGACACCAGAAAATTATGTGAAATACTTACTTAGATAAAAAATAACGTCAGATTTCATTACGATGTAAATATTAGGCTCATGAGTAAGTTAATAGTATTTTTTGTTTTTATGTTGGTATATCGGTTACTATGGGTTTATTTATCGATTTCCATTTTGTTATTTGTAGTTCACTCGTGCTACTCGAGTCAAGATATTGACATTTTGTCACCTGGAATTAGCGAGTCGACCTGTACACCAATGAAGATGGTACACCAAGTGGAGGAATCGAAACATTTCCGACGTTTTTTTCTGTTTCAGCTCTGTAAGGGGGCGGACAGCAGAGGAGACAGCTAGAAATACTTGCGCTATGTATGAGGATAATACCATTGATCAGAATGCGGCAACAAAATTGTTTTCTAGTTTTCAGGAGGATCGTTTTGACGTTAGTGACTTTCCATATTCAGGAAGATTTTCAGGATTTGTTGAAGGTCGTTTACACTCATTTATCCACAATTATCCACGCCATCGTACTCGAGAACCGAAAAATGTGATTAACTGTGATCATTCCACCATCGTGTGACATTTACATCCAACGGGAAAGATTACAAAATAGAGCATAGCGGCACCGCTTGCTCTAAGCCAAAATCACAAAAATTAGCTGTTGGCCATTTGCGCACCTCTGCTTTCTCGCCATTCATTAGCTCGTGAACAAAACCGACGATTCCGACCCTGTATCGTTACTGGTGACGAGAAACTGCTATTTTATGATAACATAAGGAAAAGAAAGGCATGGTTGAACGAAAGCAAAGCAGTAACTCCCCGTAGAAAGACCTGCGCTCATTCACAAATAATAACGTTATGTGTTTAGGCAGCGCGGGGTAGCCGCTCAGTGTAGGGCGAATTGCCACGGTTCGCGTGGATTCCCCCGATGAAGGTTCGAGTTCTCCCTCGGAATGGGTATGTGTGTTATCCTTAGCGTAAGTTAGTTTAAGTTAGATTAAGTAGTGTGTAAGGCTAGGGACCGATGACCTCAGCAGTTTGGTCCCATAGGATCTTAGCACAAAGTTCCAAATCTGTATCTAGTGGAACAGCGACGATGTGGTGTACTAAAAATTTCTTCCTCGAGGTGTAACCATCGCTGTCGACATTTATTGTCAACAAGTGAAACGTCTTGCAGACGCAATCCAAGAACAACGACCAGGATGACTGCGTGATATGATGCTATTCCACGATAACGCCCGCTCTCATTCTGCTAGACTGATATGGAACACTACGTAGGAGGTGTTTGGAAAGTCGTTCCGCACCTCCTCAGTCATCTGATCTAGCACCCTCAGATTTTCACCGTTTCCGCTCTCTGTCGAAAAATCTTCAAGGACCTATCACTCAGGATGGAAAGGCGCTCCGTAAATGGCTCGATGAGTTCTTCGTTTCAAACGACGTAATTTCTGTTCCGGCCTAACCACAAGCGCCGGAACTAATGAAGAACGCAAGAGAAGAGCAGGTGGTGAAACGACGTCGGCCAATGCTGCGCTGACTAGGACCGCACCACGACAGGAGCGGCCTCTACAAGACTGGAGAGTATAAGCGCCACTCCTGCCAGGCTCGGCCGGACAGTATCAGCTCAGTATTCGGACAGTATACGGACGGTTATAGCAGAGAACGCTACAATAGCAGTTATTAGTGATCCTCAAACTGTGTGTCAAGCTTGCATGGACATTGTGTATAGTAAAGGACTCTGATTTACGTTGCATGTCGCCCACCGCTTGCGACACCCTTGTTAATTCAAAGTTAAGTATTGTCAATAGGCTTTATTGAGATAAAACTACTAATGTTATTTGCTTGAATTGTTGTAAAGCATTCTGAGAACGCAGCATCCTTTAGGCACCCTATACGAGTGGGCAGGACCCCACCATTTCTAAGATCGCTGTATCGAAAAGTTGAAAATGTATTATTGATAAGTATCTGGTTACGTTTGCCTGTTGTAGGTATGAAAAGAAACTGCGAACTTATGCACCAACCCAGTAGAAATCAAGTAAGGGATTAGATCATAGGAAAGTATCACTGTGGATAAAAATGTCATTTGTTTTCGAAGATGTTCCTTTTTGAGCTCCGTCATGTTGTATTAAACGCGGGATATCAATACATCACAATTAAACGAAACATGTAAATTGTTACGACACGAAGACTAATCATTTACGCCATATAGTTCACTCATTGATCATGTAAATTTCCTCACCATCAACCAAGAGCTTTAGCGCGCCCCATCCGGTATCCGGTGAGTCGAGCCTGCTCAATCAGTCTACAGGTACTTACGTGTACACTGGTAAGTCAAAACATTATGACCACTGCCCGCAGTGACAATGGGTGGCGCCTGCTGGCTTTGCGGGCACGTGACGCTGTAACAAAAGAATGTAAACGGAGGAGACACGGACGCGGGATCACCCTAACGAAGATATGGGCTGCACACGGGGAAGTCCATTGAGATAAGCGACTTTGACAAAGGGCAGATTATTATTACGCAGAGCCTGTGAACGAGTATCTCGCAAACGGCTAAGCTGGTGGAACGTGCACGAGCTACTGTCGTGATAATCTGTGGAAGGAGATATACTACTGGCCATTATAATTGCTACACCACGAAGATGACGTGCTACAGACGCGAAATTTAACCGACAGGATGAAGATGCTATGATATGCAAATGATTAGCTTTTCAGAGCATTCACACAAGGTTGGCGCCGGTGGCGACACCTACAACGTGCTGACATGAGGAAAGTTTCCAACCAATTTCTCACACACAAACAGCAGATGGCCGGCGTTGCCTGGTGAAAGTTGTTGTGATGCCTCGTGTAAGGAGGAGAAATGCGTACCATCACGTTTCTGACTTTGATAAATGTCAGATTGTAGCCTGTCGCGATTGCGGTTTATCGTATCGCGACATTGCTGCTCGCGTTGGTCGAGATCCAATGACTGTTAGCAGAATATGGAATCTGTGGGTTGAGGAGGGTAATACGGAACGCCGTGTTGGATTCCAACGGCCTCGTATTACCAACAGTCGAGATGACAGGCATCTTATCCGCATGGCTGTAACGCTTCGTGCAGCCACGTCTCGATCCCTGAGTCAACAGATTGGGACGTTTGCAAGACAACAACCACCTGCAGGAACAGTTCGACGACGTTTTCAGTAGCGTGGACTATCAGCTCGGAGACCATGGCTGTGGTTACCCTTGACGCTCCATCACAGGCAGGAGCGCCTGCGATGGTGTTCTCAACGACGAACCTGGGTGCACGAATGGCAAACCGTCATTTTTTCGGATGAATCCAGGTTCTGTTTACAGTATCGTAATGGTCGCATCCGTGTTTGGCGACATCGCGGTGAACACACATTGGAAGCGTGTATTCATAATCGCCATGCTGGTGTATCACCCGGTGTGATGGTATGGGGTGCCATTGGTTACACGTCTCGGTCACCTCTTGTTCGCACTGACGGCACTTTCAACAGTGGACGTTACATTTCACATGTGTTACGACCCGTGGCTCTACCCTGCATTCGATCCCGGCGAAACCCTACATTTCAGCAGGATAATGCACGACCACATGTTGCAGGTTCTTTACGGGCTTTTATGGACACAGAAAATGTTCAACTGCTGCCCTGGTCAGCACATTCTCCAGATCTCACACCAATTGAAAGCGTCTCTTGAATGGTGGACGAGCGACTGGCTCGTCATAATACGCCAGTCACTACTCTTGATGAACTGTGGTATCGGGTTGAAGCTGCATGGGAAGCTGTACCTGTACACGCCATCCGAGCTGTGTTTGACTCAATGCCCAGGCGTATCAAGGCCGTTATTACGTCTAGAGGTGGTTGTTCTGGGTACTGATTTCTCAGGATCTATGCACCCAAATTGCGTGAAAATGTAATCACATGTCAGTTCTAGTATAATATGTTTGTCCAGTGAATACCCGTTTATCATCTGCATTTCTTCTTGGTGTAGCATTTTTAATGGCCAGTAGTGTAGAAGTTCACTGAAATTGCCACTATGCGCTGAATGATTGGACGTGCGCAACTCTTCACAAAAAGTGAGGTCTGCTCTGTAAAGTAGGATAGATGGTGATCTGTGCGTCTCTGCCGAAAGAGTACAATGCTGCTGCGCACAAAAGTATTTCGGAGAACACCGTTCATAGTACATTGTTGAACATGGAGCTCTGCAGGAGACACCGTACGTGTTCATGTGTTCACATGTTGACCTAATGAAATCATCAGTTACGATTTCAGTGGGCACGGAACCATGTCTTCCTCGATGACGATGCCATTTTTCAGCAGTATCACTGTTCGTGTCTCGAAGCCAAAACCGTACTACCGTGGTGTGAGAAGCACTACAGCGAACTCACGTAGATGTTTCGGTTACAAAATTTGTCTGATGTAAACCCTACAGAACCCATCTAGGACGCTTTCGGGCACCACCACCACGTACGCAGATCACCGGCCTGTTATTTATGGCCGGCTGGAGTAGCCGAGCGGTTAAAGGCGCTACAGTCTGGAACCGCACGACCGCTACGGTCACAGGTTCGAATGCTGCTTCGGGCACGGATGTGTGTGATGTCCTTAGGTTAGTTAGGTTTAAGTAGTTCTAAGTTCTAGGGGACTTATGACCACAGCAGTTGAGTCCCATAGTGCTCAGAGCCATTTTTGTTATTTATGCGAATTATATGTGCTGTGCAAAGACATGTAACTCCACATACCCCCACAAACCTACGAATACACTATCGGATCCCTGATACGCAGAACCAGTGATGTATTTCGTTCCATAGACGGACAAACAAGCTGTTAAGCAGGCGGTCATAATGTTTTGGCTCATCGGTGTATACCCACCTGGGTCCGCAGCTCGTGGTCGTGCAGTAGCGTTCTCGCTTCCCGCGCCCGGGTTCCCGGGTTCGATTCCCGGCGGGGTCAGGGATTTTCTCTGCCTCGTGATGACTGGGTGTTGTGTGATGTCCTTAGGTTAGTTAGGTTTAAGTAGTTCTAAGTTCTAGGGGACTGATGACCATAGATGTTAAGTCCCACAGTGCTCAGAGCCATTTGAACCATTTGAACCCACCTGGTACCCAGCCTCTCGTTGACACATGCCACACAGAGGTTTGCAAAACATTCTCACACTTGAACATTGCATACATTAGTTGCTGGGAAATAATAGCCAACAACTAATGTAAAGAAGAACAGAATTGTGATATAAACGTAAAAAAATATATGAAGATGAGCCTGTCGGTTCGAGCGTCTCGGTTTGTGTAAGTAAACAGCTTTATTAATAGTGGCTAGTGCAGTTTTCTTCTTTGAAATAATCAGATTTTAAACTGGACACAGCCACAGCTTCAGAAATATCAGTTTTCGACAGAATAGAAGGAGGAGAGGTTTTGTTCGAAATGCCATTAATACTGAGGCACTGTGTTTCATTTGTGATTATATTAGTACCGAAACACAATGCCAGCTTTTTAACTAGTGCACCGAAGTAAAAATAATAACCTCTCATATCTTTTAAAATTTGGAAATCAAGAACACACAAAGCCATTTACCCATCTGCTAACGCATGTTTTAGACTTTCTCTCTGGATGATATTTAGGGACACGCAACAGTATATCGAGAACAAACCGCTGAAAACGAGTTTTGCAAAAAAATGACAGAACGTTTTCCATTTCCACTTTACAACTCTTCAAGTAAAGATTTCCTTAAGAAGTAGAGTAACTGGAAGTTAAGAAAGAAATACAACACAGGTATAGCGGGCCAAGTGTTTAATGTCAATAATCACATGTGTATAATAACAGTTGATACTTTCTCGAAACAGTAGTTGACTTAAGATTCAATAAACTTCATAGGAAATATTCAGGACGGACCATAACCAGAATGAAAGTAGTGGTGCGGTTCTAGGCGCTTATGTCTGGAACCGCACGACCGCTCCGGTCGCAGGTTCCAATCCTGCCTCGGGCATGGATGTGTGTGATGTCCTTAGGGTAGTTAGGTTTAAGTAGTTCTAAGTTCTAGGGGACTGATGACCTCAGACCTTTCGTCCCATAGTGCTCAGAGTCATTTGAACCATTTTGAAAGTAGTGTTGTAAAATACATAGCGAGTGTGACTGATAAAATGAAGATTTGTTAGGTGGAAACTGTCTAATAAAGAGTGAATTTAATTATAAACTTTTCCTATTAGCTATTAACTATAGCAAGAACTTATTACTATCCTTCAAATTTCAGTGCAACCAAAAAAAAAAAAAAAAAAAAAAAAAAAAAAAAAAAAAAAAAAAAAAAAAGAAAATTAGCTGTACCGAAAGAGCGAAACACGCACACGGAATTAGTAATAAGCACACAGTAATAACTCTCAGCCTTCCTTTGTTCACTTTTACATAATTTCTCCTCCATATCTAATTAATTTCCGATGAGGTCAATGAAGTTTTGTAATGCTAAGCCAACATTCGAGGTATAGACAGATGACAAGTAATGTTACCCGCCGTTTTAGGCTTCATCCTTTGTCTTAGAGAGAATGTACAATGTGCTTTCTTTTACGTAATCAGCGCCAGTTCTATCCATATTGTAATAGAAACTAAATAATAATGGATGAGAAAGAAACGTATTCTGGCAACGAATCAGGAGATAATCTTTCCCCTGCGAATAGACTAGCGCAGAAAAGGTTTTCGTTCATATGGATAGCTCTCTAATTTGTGAAGCCAGACAACAGGGTAGAAAGGGGAAAAAACATTTTTACAGATTCTTTACGAACCTTCAGGAATGTTACTCACCGTACATGTACTATTCGTATTGATGAAATGCTCGTGCCTTTCTACGGTCGATGTAGATTTCGGATGTATGTGCCAAGAAGCCAGTGGAGTGTGCCTTAAAGGTCATATAATTGGAGTCAGGATCAAGTACTTATTTAACCCCCACTTATGGACTCAACAATATGTAAAAGTTAAAATAAAAATGTGAATTTATCCTTGAAATTTTCGAGCTACTTGGCTTCTGTTTGTGATTCTTGGCCATTAATAAAAGACTGGCATAACATACCATTAATATTTAAACGTTTTATTTCTTGATTTTTAGAAACGTTGGAAAGTGCACTTTTCGAAACTTCCCTTGCGTGTTCTCTATATTTTCTTCTTGATTATTAATATTTTCATTGCATAAGCGTTCCCGATCGCCAAATGCCGAGAAAGGGAAATAGGCAAGCATGGAGTCGGCTCTTTTTAGAGCCCACCCTGACAATTATTTCGCTCGACATCGAAGGAATCTCACTCACCAAACAAGATTTAGCTGTAGAAATCCAGAATTAACAGTTGCGACTCCTTTGTCTACAGGAGACCCATAGGTCTAACTCTCAAATTACAATTGTAGGTGTGTGAGACAGCACATGAAAAGTACGAAAGAGGCAGAGAAGGTTTTGAAAGCATCAGGAAGTCGTACCATTCATCACAAAGATACTGAACTCAGCAGTGGAACTGGGTAGCATCAAAATAATCCCTATGCACTAACCTCCAGATAAACACTACAAAATTAATATTCCTTTCCTGTCACACACAAAAGGTAGTGAACAGACCGTCGTTTTAGATGACTTTCATTGCCATAGCACGCAATGGGTCTATGGTGAAACTAATGAAGGTGGCGACATACTTGAGGAATGGGCGGAGGACAAACAGATGTGTTGATTTGTGATCCAACCTTTAATAGCGGAGAATGGAGACAGGATTACAATTCTGATCTGATTTTTGTAAGCAAAGATGTCGACAGCGTAATTTACAAACAACTTCTGTATCCCTTATTTGTTTGTGCTCTTCACGGGTACGCTGTCGGATATGATCGTCTTCACTACACGCTATTTCCGCGATCCATCTGGCCGCCATCTTCAGGTGCAATCACTGAGTACACAATCACACCGGAACTGAATGAACATCAGAAACGGCGGCTCCTTTGTACCCCGTGTCCACGCCACGTATTTTTTTAACGAACTGACGGTTTGGCTTTAGGGATTCCTCTTTCCCCAACTGTCGCCAATCTTTTTATGGAGGATTTTGAAGATATCGCACTCAGGACTTCTTCTCTTGAACCTACATGTTTTTGGAGATACGTGGATGATATTTTCATTGTTTGGACACATGGAATGGAAGCTGTTAATCGGTTTTTAGATAATTTTAGCTGTCTTCACCCACGCATCAACTTTTCAATGTAAATAGAAAAATATGGCAAATTACCTTTTTTCGATGTTCTAGTACACAAAAAAGAAATGGTACCTTGGGAGATGGCGTATACTATAAAACTACATATACGGACAGACCAATATCTTCATTCTATGAGCTGTCATCCACCACATCAGCGTATGGGAGTTCTAGTACGTTGGTCAAGAGAGCTTATGCCATTTCTGATTCCGAAAATTTGACACAGGAACTAGATCAACAAATTAATCGTGGTTTTCAGCTTGGACCATCAAGTGAACCAGTGACGGATACTAGTAAATCAGTTGGTTTTCTACCCTTTGCTGGAAGCATTTCTTCAAAAATTTCTAGAATTCTCTGGAAATATGATACGAGTACTAAATGTGTTCTTTTGTCTTTGGCGAAGACTAGAGCCCTGTTTGGATTTATTAAAGATAATGTGGGATTGGGAAAGCCTGGAATTTATAAAATTCCCTGTCATTGTGGAAAGGCCTATATTCGACGGACTATTCGCACTGTTCATGACCGATGTGTGAAACAGCCGCGTCACATGCGTTTGCTCCAGCCTGAAAAATCTGTTGTCGCCGAACATTGTCTCAATGAAGGGCATAACATGTCGTTTAAAGAGACGCAAATTATTGCTCCCGCTTCTCGTTACTGGGATTGAGCGCTCAAGGAATCCATAGAAATACGATTATCTAATGACATTATTAATAATAAAGGTTTTGCTTTGAGCTAGATACGGAACCCTGTTTTACCTTATATAAAACCACAACGGTCTGGTTTTCGACCCGCTACATCTTCACTTTCGATTTATCACTTTCGCCAGTTTCTACCGCCGGCGGCGCTGCAATTCTTCGCTTCGCAAGGGCAGCTCTTCCGCTTCTCGCGCTGGCGCAATGGCCCTGACCCCAGGTATAAAGGAGCCACCGTTTCTTCTTTTAGTTTCACCGCCTCCTCACCGAGGGAGCCCTCATCTACAATCAACGCCATAAGGTGGACCCCTCCCGTTCCCCAGTCCAATCCTACCGCTGCCAACGCTGTCTCACCTACAACGACCACGTTACCTCTGCCTGCAAGAACCCCCCTACTTGTCCCCACTGCAAAGCTTCACACTTCCTCAAGAATTGCCCCAGCCTCACCTCTGCCCCCTCCTGCAACACTTGCAACGAACCACATCCTACCTACACCTCGAAGTGTAAAGCGAAACCTCCACCAGTCACCCCTGAGCTCACCGTCCCTGTCCGTCCTGTTGATGACCCCATCCACCCCAAAAATTCGCTCCGCCCTCCCCCTACTGCCGAGGACATCATCCGTTTCACCACCATTGTGCTCCAAAACATCCACCCCTTCCAGCGCTCACACACTCTTTGCCAAATAGCCCTCGCTGCCTGTTCCATCTTCCATCTTACCACCTATGCCACATACTCCCACAACCAGGCCCACTTCACCTTCACCCCCCTCACCACCCTCGTCTAACTCTCCCCTCCCATTGTACAACAACCCTACCGTATCCTGTACCACAACATTCGCTTCCTGCCCACCCACAAA
The DNA here is from genome assembly GCF_023864345.2 of Schistocerca serialis cubense. Taxonomy (NCBI): domain Eukaryota; kingdom Metazoa; phylum Arthropoda; class Insecta; order Orthoptera; family Acrididae; genus Schistocerca; species Schistocerca serialis. The sequence goes on from NC_064639.1 coordinate 469,559,376, forward strand.
CTCCTCTTCCTCCACACCCTCCGTCAGCACCGCGTGGATGCCTTCGTCCTAAATGAAACCTTCCTTCAACCCTGTATCTCTGTCTCCACGGCTCCTTACACCCTCCACCACACCGATAACCCATACCCTCTGGCGCGTGGCGGAGTTGCTATAGGCCACCTCAAGCACCTCCCTGTCCAGCCCCAACCTCTCCTTAACAATCCTGCCGAGCATCTCACCCTCAGCCTCTTCTTCCCCACCCTTACCATCACCTGTGCCACCATTTATGTCCTCCCTGCACCCCCATCCCATACGATTTCCTTGCCCACATTGACCGCACCTTCTCCACCTACGTAATTGCCGCTGACCTCAATATCCACAGCCGTGATCCTGCCGACCTCCAGCGGTGGCATCAGTTTCTCACCACTCTCCATGGAGACCTGGTTCCCCTGCCTCAGCACACCCGACCCGAATCCAACAGCACTCCTGATGTGGTCCTTGCTTCTCCCAACCTCCTTGGGCGCATCACCGCAGATGTCCTTGACCTCATTGGCAGTGACCATGCCCCTGATCTCCTCACTATCTCTAATGGTCGCCATCCCCGCAACGCTCCTCGCCCTGACGTCCCTCCTAAACTTGTCCATGATTACTCCCGTGCCAACTGGGATGCCTACCGGGACTCCATTCACACCCAGGTTGACGGCCACGACCTTACCCTCCAATCTCCTGATGACATCTCTCGCACTGCTGCCTTCCTGCACCAGACCCTGTCTGACGCCGTCGCCACCCATATCCCCACCAAAGCCATCCACCCTCACCGCCCTGCCCTGCCTCCACAGGCCGTCCTTCTCCTTCGAGAGTCCCGCCGCCTCTACCGCTCTTTTCTCCGCACTCGTGACCGGGATACACTTACCCGCCCCCGGCAATTACAACGACACATCCGCAACCTGCTTACTGCAAAGAAACGCCGTGCCTGGCGCCAGACATGTACACAACTCAACACCACGCTCCCCATAAACTCTTCCAAGTATTGGTCTGCTTTCCACTGCCTTACTGGGAACCGCCTCACCCCCCAGTACCCTCTCCTCCTTAATGACCGTCCCTTTCCTGACAACCTCAGTAAGGCCAACCACTTTGCCTCCCACCTCTATGATGTTTTTTCCATCCCAGATGATCCCCACTTTGATTATTCCCTCTTCCCTGATGTCATGGACCGTACAAATACCTCTGTTCCTCCCCTTGCTCCTAGCTTCCAGTACTTGGGCCACACCCCACCATCTGCACTTAACACTCCCATCACTACACAGGACATCAGCCTCACACTCTGCACTAAACGCAACACTGCTCCCGGCCACGACTGCGTTACCTACCACCACTTCAAACTCTTCCCTCCCTCCTTCCTTTCAATCCTTGCCACCCTCTACAATGTCATCCTTGCCACTGGCTTCTATCCCGACCTGTGGAAAACCTCCCGTATCCTGATGTTCTCCAAACCCAACAAGCCTCCATCTGATGCCTCTTCCTATCGTCCTATCTGTCTCACATCGGTGTTGAGCAAGCTCTTGGAATCCATCCTTTCCCAGCGCATCCATCACCACCTCCACCAAAACCACCTCCTCCCAAACACCCAATGTGGCTTTCAACCGTCCTTCTCTGCTGATCACCAACTCCTCCGCCTCACTCATCTCCTCTCCCTCCAGCTTAACTCCCGTCGCTCCACCATTTTTGTCTCCCTTGACCTCGAAAAGGCCTACGACCGTGTCTGGCATCCCGGTCTCCAAACCTACGCCCTTCCTATCAACTACATCCGTCTGGTGGCCTCCTTCCTCTCCCACCGCCCCTCCTATGTTACCATCCATAATGCCAACTCCCACACCTTCTACCCCTCTGCAGGTGTGCCCCAGGGCTCTGACCTCTCCCCTCTCCTCTACCTCCTGTACACGGCAGATATGCCCCAACCCCACCCCCCCCCCCTCCAGTACACCTCTTGCAATATGCTGATGACACCGCATTCCTCGCCCTCGCTCCTACCCTCCAATGGTCCCAACGCCTTCTCCAGAATCACCTTGACCTTTTTGCTGCATGGTGTAACCAGTGGCTCCTGAAACTCAATCCTTCCAAGACACAGGCAATCGTCGTAGGTCGTACCACTCGCTCCTTCCGGCTCCTGGATTTCTCCCTTACTGTCTGCGCCCATCCTGTCCGCCTCATCCCCACCCTCACCTACCTTGGCCTCACCATTGACCGTCACCTCACCTGGATCCCTCATCTCCGCTCCATCCAATCCAAAGCCCACAACCGCCTCCGACTACTCAAACTCCTCTCTGGCCGGACGTGGGGGTTGCACCCCTATACCATCCTCCACACCTACAAATCCTTAATCCGTCCCATCCTCTGTTATGCCAGTCCTGCATGGATATCTGCCCCCCCCCCCCTCAAATTCTATACGTCCCTCCAGATCCTTGAGCATCATGCACTCCACCTCGCCTTCCGTACACACCTCCCGTCCCCCACGCGGATCCTCTATGATCTCATTCCTTTCCCCCATCTGCTCCTATTCCTCGAACATATCTGCATCCTCTACACCTCCTGCCGTCTTGCACCCCCACACCCCCTTGTTGCTCCTCTCCTCTCCCATCCCCGCACCCTGCCACGTCTTCACCATTGTGTCCCCTCTACCCTCCATCTCTACACCCTACATCTCCTTTCCCAAGGAGGCTTCCATCAACTCCCCCTCCCGGATGATGCCCTCTCTCCCTCCATTTATCCTTCCTATCAACTCTGATCCTCAACCCCCTCCTTTCCTCCGTCCTTTCCCTGGGCTCCCTCTTCCTTCCACCTTCCATCATGTGTTTTCTCCCCGCCTATCCTCTACCTATCTCCTTTCTCACCCCCGCCCCCGAGTCCATTTGTACTCCCCTCCTCTGCCTTCCCCACTCCCTGACACGTCTGCTCAGCACCCCTACCCCTCTTATGGATCCTCCTCTTCCACTGGCTCCTTTCCCCCCTCCCCCTTCACTTTTCCTCTCCTTCCCCCCCCCCCTTTTTCCTGTCATCTGACCAGTTTCCCCCCACCTGCTCTCGGGTGTGGTATGTCATATTTGTGCCAACTTTTAGCGCAGTGTTTAAGTGAGTGTTCAGTGTTGTGCGTCCTTCCACAGTCTTGCGAACAGAAATCATGCTGTCGCTGGGTGTGCTTTTTATATCTCTTACGAACAGAACCCAGACTGTCGCCGTGTTTTTTAACTGTCTATTATTTTTCAGCTTCCTGTGTATTTTATTAGCATCATCCAACCTGTGTTTTATGTTTTAAGCTCCAGAATTTTCTGCCATTTTACCTTTAAGTCACCGATTTTATCGCCAACTGTCATTATTTTTTTTATTATCTACATCTTTTTAAAAAAAAATTCTGTAGGCTGAAGAGCGGCGTGATAAGCTGCTGCCAGCCCGCCCCCTTTAGGAGGAATCGAAACTCAATAAAGGAAAAAAAAATTCTTTCAGTTTCGGCGTGGTTGTGTACGCAGCAATCGCATCTGAAGATGGCAGTCGGATGGATCACCGAAATATCGCGTAGTGAAGACGATGATGGCAGCCAGATAGATCGCCGACATATCGTATGTCGTATAGTGAAGACGCTCTTATCCGGCAGCAGACCCGTGAAGAGCATAAACATACCAGACGCCGGGAATCACAAGTTCTTTATCCTATTCCGAGACCACAACACAAACAAATTAAACTGGAAGTAAGATTTGCTATCCAGCCTGAAATGCCATTCAAAGGAAGAAATCGGGTGGATTTCAGAAACAAACTTGAAGATTGCTAAAATCTATGGTAACTTCGTGCAAGCTATTAAGACAAGCCGTTAAGACAATCCCAAGAAGATACAGGACCTAGCACGTATCTGATTTTACCAAGGTTGTATACAATAGGTATTGTGATCTCTGTAATACGAAAGAATAGCCAAAGAAACGATCGAGTATGGAGAGGCGTTATTGTCAGCTTCCAGTGACCAAAGGCGCTAGAAATGGATTATGACTGTAGACGGAATGGACTTGACGCACAGTAGTAGAAAAACATGTGGGAAGAAATCCGCACGTAAACGTAATGCATAACCAAACAGCCAGCCAGCTTTTATTAAACAGCGAAGCTCACAGAGAAACTAGAGCACCTAGGTCTAGCCTGAAAGTAAACAAAGCGAAGTAAAGTAACTTATGGGATGCAGAGTTTTCAATGGAAGAACTAAAAGAGGCCATAGGCAATTTCTAAATAGGAAACGCTGCTGGACTTGACGACATCAGAATTAAATAATAAAAAACTGTCCGAAAATGCCAGAAAACTGTTCTTTGAACGTTTCCAGTTGCTGCTGGATGCACCAAAGGTCATCGCAATTCTGAAGCCTGGGAAGGATCCAAATAACGCCAGTAATCATCGATCAATATCGTTGCTGTGTTCGCTGCTGAAAATTTTTGAACAGATCGGATGAATACACCGACACGCAGGTTTTTGCCGAGAGAAATCCTGCACAAGTAAGGCTCCCAAACTGGCCCAATTTGTTGAAGGCGATTTTGAGAGGTGGCTTGCAACGGAAGTAGTTTTCACTGACGTAATTGCAGCGTACCAGGAGGTAGTGTGCTGTCGCCACTGCTGTGTAACGTATGTATTAACGACCAAGCTACCGGCGAAGAGACCAAATCTCTTATTTACGCAGATGATGGGGTAACTGCGTACCAAGAAAAAACTCTCAATAAAATTGTAAATCGCCGGAATGGCGAAATGTTACGTGCTTCAACAGCTGTTCTCATCCACCTTATCTGGACAACGCTGTCGACAGTGTCTTAACATGTAAGGCACATATTGAGGAAACAAAAGTTAAAATACAAATACGTAAAGGAATATTTAAAAAACTGACATTTGCAAAGTGGGGCGCCAACGCGAACGTACTTCGTTCTACAGCACTTGCCATTTGATTTTCGGTTACTGAGTAAGGACACCTAGTTTGGGAAAGATCTCGTCACATCAGAAAAACAGATGCTGTCCTAGACCTACCCATATGGACTATTTACATTCATTATAGGCCACCAAATGTCAAAAGACCATTCCTGTGCTTTAAAGAAAGGAACAAACAGATGAATGGCCAACGTTAATAGCTACACAACCTTCAAACTCATGCCCAAAAGGCTTAAATCTAGATCAAGTTTCATATACTCAGTACAATCAACTGAAACTTCCATAAAATCACTATGGAAAGAAGAATATCCAGAAACTCTTACTGCAGAGGTAGGTCTACCCCAGCGCTCCGGCCTAAACTGGCGACACTGGAAAACATTGAATTGAGTTCATACAGACATGGGGTGATCCAAACCACTTATGAAAATGTGGGCTAGCAGACACTGACAAGTGTGAGTGTTGTGGAATACAGTGTTCGCGGCATCTTCTGATGAGCCTGTTAGTGGGTGCACCCAAGCAGTGCGCTCAAGAGGACATGCTGAATTATACCGAAAGAACTGCAGCTTGCACCGATTACTAAATGAGCGACATACGGTATATCTTACATTTCTGATTATGTATTTCTGTATTTGACGAGTATATTGTATAGGAATATACGTATTTTGCTTTTTAAAATATATACATAGGTTTTTACAATTGCTACGAGGGTGAGTCAAATGAAAACTTTAAATATTTTGTTAAATATTATTTATTGTGCAGTAATGGTACAAAGCTGTATCAGTTTGATCATTATCTCCCTCACGCTCCTCCAGCGCTTACAAAGTGCATAAATTCATTTAGAAAAAAATTCTTTTGGTAGTCCGCGCAACCACTCATGCACCACGTGGCGTTCCTCTTCATCAGAACGGAACTTCTTTCCTCCCATTACGTCTTTGAGTGGTCCAAACATATATAAATCACTTGGGGCAAAGACTGGGGAGTATGGTGGATGAGGAAGACACTCAAAATGCAGATCTGTGTTGCGACTGTTGTAGCAGTGTGGGGCCTTGCTTTGTCATGTTGCAAAAGGACACCTGCTGACAGCAATCCACGTCGCTTTTATTTGATTGCAGGCCGCAGATGATTTTTAGGAGATCTGTGTATGATGCACTGGTGACATAACCTTCTCTACTGATGGTTCTGTTCGAAACTTTTGGTGATGAGGTATGGCGCCATTCCTTGCTCGCTCTCTTCGTTTCTGGTTGGTGGAAGTGAACCCAGGTTTCGTCCCCAGTAACGATTCTTGTAAGGAAGCACCACCTTGTTCATGGCGCCGAAGAAGTTCTTCACAAGCATCAACACGTTATTCTCTCATTTCAGGAGTCAGCTGCTGTGGCACCTATCTTGCAAACACTTTGTGAAACTGGAGCACGTCATCCACATTGTGGTATGCTGACCCATGACTAATCTGTAAACATGCTGCAATATCATTGTGTCACTCGGCGGTTTTCCTTCACTATGGCTTCAACTGCTGCAATATCCTGTGGAGTCACAACTCGTTGTGCCTGACCTGGACGAGGAGCATCCTCCACTGAAGTAGACCATTTGCGAACTTCCTACTCCATTCGTAGACTTGCTGCTGTGACAAACATGTATCACCATACTGAGCCTTCATTCGTCGGTGAATTTCAATAGGTTTCACACCTTCACTACCCAAAAACCGAATAACGGAACACTGTTGTTCCCTGGTGCAAGTCGCAAATGGGGTGGCCATCTTTATACTGATACTGCGACGGTATGTGTGCATCTGCACTATGCTGCCACCTACAGGCCATTCTGCGCGCTGTTTGCAGCACGCTTACCAGCTTACAGGATAACGGCGTGAAATTTCAATTTGTTATTACAGATTTAAGGTTTCCATTTGACTCACCCTCGTATATATTTTATGATGCAATTCCTACACAAATAAGTAAATAAAAATATTTTCCTTAATTATTTTGCTTTCTCATGCTTGGAACTACATTTGTAACTAGTTGAGTTCATTAAGTGACTAATAAGTTAAGATAACATTGCATAATTCAATAGTAAACTTCTGGAAACAGTAACAAGCCCGTTACAAAATCGTATGATGTGTGTGTGTGTGTGTGTGTGTGTGTGTGTGTGCCCATCCCTGCGAGAGAAATGTTTCTGCATGCGCAGCAGCCTCAGTTTCGAGAGATGTGTTGTGCCGCCGGCTGACGTCAGCAGGCAGGCAGGCGGCCACATCGTTCGCAAATTAATTAACGTGTCGCCGCCAGGGGCGCCACGGTCGCCACAGCTGACAAGCGGCCCCTGTCGGCGCCGGCTGACATTTCACTGACTGTGTCCGCGCCAGCTGCGGCCGAAGCTGTGCGAGTCACGTCGAACTCTGCTCTATTGGCTTTGTTAAAACGCCGGGATCTGTGCCTTCAACTTCTGCACCTCTGACCAAATTCTCCGCAGTAAGGTCCCGTGGACGACGAATCCCCCGAATGTGTCCAGTTTCACCACATAGGCAACTTATTTGTATGCAAAGGCATGAATATTGCTGTAACGTAAAGCAGTAAATACTTTAAGACTTGCTGTATTTACTGGCCGTCAAATATTACTATAGCTAATTTAACGAACAAAATAGTTCACCACATAGGCCGCAGTAACATAGACGTCCAACGCAAATGTTTCCCAACCTATCACTTGCAGTTGAGAGCTGTTGGCTGTACTGTAACGTGAGACTAATGAATCGGCGATGTCGCACTCGAAGAGTCCAGCGGCAGTGATGGTGGGGAGCCGGTGGTTTGGCGTAGTTGGTGATGACTCGCTCGCGGTGGCTCGCACAGGAGAACTGACTGGCGTGTGCTCTGCGGCCACTATACGGGACAGATTTACTACTAAACCAAATGGAAGGACAACTACATCGAAAACTAACGTTTTCCCGCAGCTTCGCCAACGTATGCGTTCGACTAGTTCTTCCCACACCTCCTCTCACTTCTCTGATTCCACCTCTTCCCCTGTCACTCAGTCTACCCCCCACCTATGCCTATCTCCACCTTTCCCCCCTCACTCTTTAATTCTCTTTATTCATCACCTCCTCCTCCCTCTATACATCTCCTCCTCCACCTCCTGACCATCTCCTACACCACTCTCTCTAAATCCCCTCTCACACCCCTATCGCTCTTCCCACCCCTCTCTCTGACAATTTTCTCCTCTCTCTCTGTCTTCTCCTCTCTTCACTCTGTCCATCCCCTCTTCATCCCTCTCCTTGTCCACCTCCTCCCTTCTGTCTGTGGTGTCCGCCTTCTTTACAATGTGTCTCCTCCTCCCCTCCTCTATGCCCTTCTCCTCATCCTCCTCTGTCTCTGTCCCTACCCTGTCCCCTTCCCTCTGTCCATCCCCTCCTCTCCCTATCCATCCATCTATTGTGGCTTACACTACTCCAGCACAGCTCACTTCTCACGCAGGGTAGCCAATACGTAGGGGTCTGAGAAACAGTTTCTTGCCTCTGACGCAATCGCTGCCAAGCAAAGCAGTTGACACCCAGTGGAGCAATTTACCTACATCAGTGTTATTTTGTCTATAATTAGAAGATAGTCCTAACACCTGACTTCTCCTCCACCAAGCCTCTGTCACTTGTCGTATGCTCCACAGAAACCTTACAATCAATTTCTAGCTTACTAGTCACTTACGAGAAGTAGGAACTGGCACCCACAGCACAGGACTCAGAGAAAATAACTTACAATAACTGGTCTACCAAAACTTCAGTGAAGGCATTACCAAGTACTGCCGGCCGTGGTGGCCGAGCGGTTCTAGGCGCTTCAGTCTGCAACCGCGCGACTTCTACGGTCGCAAGTTCGAATCCTGCCTCGGGCATGGGTGTGTGTGATGTCCTTAGGTTAGTTAGGTTTAAGTAGTTCTAAGTTCTAGGCGACTGATGACATCAGATGTTAAGTCCCATAGTGCTCAGAGCCATTTGAACCATTTTGAACCAAGTAGGAAATAAAATCCTTGCGCAAAGTCAAGCTGTTTATAATATACCTCAATATGCTCAGTGAACCAGTATGCTCTGATAATACCAAACCCGCTCGCGCACTGCTGGACAAACAGTAAACCTTTTCGAGCGCAGTCGGTACCCACGCGTTTGTTCGTGCTCTCTCTCTCTCTCTCTCTCTCTCTCTCTCTCTCGCTCTCTCTCTCTCTCTCCCTCTCGCACATCGCAGCCCAGTGAACACTGTCTCGTGAGGGAAAAGGGGGGGGGGGGGGGCAGGTTCAGATGAGAAGCCAGCAGAATTGCAGTTGTAGGTGGTTGATATGTTTATTATCGAAAACTCTTGGAGTTACGACCTCTGCCAGGTTGGTTTCTGGTACAAATTGTAACGGCTACACTATAGAAGCGGAGATGACAGAGGGAGAAAAGTCGGCCGCGTCGACTGTACCGGTATCGTAGCGGCTGGCGCCGTCATCTGAGATTGAAACAGTATCCGTCGCAGCTATCATTGACTCTCCGGAAGCTTCTTTATAGGGTATCAGCAAGCGTTTGTTTTGTCTAAGCCCGCACAGTGCCACGGATACTAGGCCAGCATTAGTGTAGTGATAACGCAGGGCACTGCGTTGTTACATTAAATAGCGGGCAATCCGTAACGCGTAATGCTGCAAGAGAATGACACGTTTCGAGCATTTAGCGGATCTTTAATCTTGACCAACGAAGACAACCACTATCGCTGCAACAAACCAAAATGGAGTGTAGTAATATGTATCTAACGCAACAGGACACTGGGAAACTACGTGCACACAACTAGGATTACATAATTTTGACTTGAACACTTTTGCATTAGCAACGCATTGAAATACTTCCAACACACCATTCCTGAAGTATCGTTATACGATCTCCTATGAATTTTCTAAGCGAAATTCTGTTTACAGTAAAATTTAAGTAAACGAATTCAAAAGCAGCTAGAAACTGCACTATAGCTACAAGCTGCACTTTTGATATATGACTCTTACTTTAGTGATGGTCTTTCACATAATATCATGTGCTACATGATTGTAATTTCTACTTTTTTGAGCTCATACAGTTGCAAGAGACGATGCTCTAAGAACGAACAATGTCGTAACATTCTATGCAGTGATGTAGGTTCAAGTCACGAACTTTTCCAATATAATTTCATCCAAAACTGTTCAAAGTGGTTTCTTCTTACATCTTTGTGCTCGATCGAACAACCCCGACGTTTTTTCTAACAATATCATAGAAGGCGAATGTTGTTAGGAGAGCTCTTATCATGGACAACTGTCTCGTTCTCTTGTCTCCACAAGAGGTGGTAAAGGGGAGACAGAAGCAAACTGGTAGCAGAAGCTGGCGGACTGTGGGAATCGGATGAAAGAGTTTGAATTTGGTGAATTCCTAGCTAAGGGTAGTGTCAACAGTGAAGCGGAGGTGGTGGTGTTACGATATTGGGATTTTTTCATGATTAGAATGTGACCCCTTATCGCACTTAAGGAAATGCTAAAGGAGGAAGGATATGAACCCGTTTTACAGCATGGAGTACGTTGTAGATGAACAATTCAGAGAAAATGATGTTTTGTATCAGCCTGACATTACACCCTGTCATAAGACATTACACCCTGTGATAAAGCAGCACGTGTGAGATAATGGTCTGTGGACAGTAACATTCGTGAAACGAGCTCATCTGCACAGAGACCAGGCCTGAACCCAGTGGCACACTTTCGGTACCAGTTATAAAGTGAGCTTCACTCCCTACCCCGAAGTCTAAAATTGCTACCTTGATTGCTTCCACTTCTTGAAGAATAGGCTGCTGTTCCTCTGCAGACATTCAGACACCGCATTGAAAGCGTCCTCAACGGAGCTGCAGCCCATCATAAAGGCGAAGGGTGGGCACACCCTGCATTAATCTCCAGTAACAGGTATTCTGGTACTTTTTATCAGATAGTGTGTAAATTGTTAATTATCACGGTATTTTACAGGTTTATACACCGAGAAACTATTAGACACAAATCGATTTACGTGCTACTTTTCCGACGTAGGTTCTGCTGGTTATTTCCTGGTAACGGGAGTTACTGTATCATAATTTTAAATCTGATTCACGATTGGTAACGTGTGAATATCTCTCCTTTTGGAAACGACCAACATGAAATTTATTCCGCTTCCATTTCCGCACTGATACGAGCTCTGATTTACAGCATCAGTTAAATCCGCTAAGTCTGAGCTTTAGAGCGGCGCTAGCGTAGTGTGCCCAGACCCGTGCTAAGTAAATGGGCGCTCATTTGCGCCACTAGTGGCCGCGGTTTCGAGGATTTAAATGGGCGCTCGTCTAAACGAGGTTATATCCCGCTAAAGACTGGCCGAGTGCAGCGCCCGGGCGCCCGAGCCGGCGTAATTGTCCGGCCGGCCCCGTAATAGAGTGGCTTTTTAATTTCGTTCTCGCCGCTGCACCCTCGAGAGCCTCTGGTACCCGCAAAATAATTTGGAACTGGAGCGGTCCTCCAATTTAGGGGGCTCTGTGCGCGACCGTGTCCAGCGGCCCGCGCAGTCGCTCAGTCGGAAGAGTCGTCCGTTACCCCTCCCCTCCTCTCCCCCTCCCCACTCTCCCCCGCACACGTATACACACGGACATTACATTTTATTCCACTTTATCGATACTAGCTACTGCAATTCCAACATGTTGCCAAAGCGAGTATCCGGAGGGTCTGGCTCGTATCTGTATGCGAAATTCGGTTAGCTCCGAAGCTACACTGACGGCATAATATATTCATTCATGAATCGTAAATAAAACACACACACACACACAAAACGTTCCCACTCATTGGTTTAGGAACTCGCAGCATGACTTTTGTACAAGATTACCTACTGGTTATAGGTAGTGTAAACTTTGGTAATTAACTAATTTGTTCCTTTGCCGGCAAGGGAGACAAGGGCAAGGTAACAAGCGGGGCAAGGTTATTATGAGCAAACGAGACTACCGTCGTCCAGCCATAACTGTGGGTTCTTTGATTACTGTGGCAGACGGCTCACTGGAACTGCAACATACGAAATATTAGTTCATTTTATTACATGAATGATAAAAATATTTACTTGGTAGAACCCCTTGCCACAGGAATGCTTGATAATCTACTACTGATATTGACTATTAAAGAATGGTTCAAATGGCTCTGAGCACTATGGGGCTTAACATCTATGGTCATCAGTCCCCTAGAACTTAGAACTACTCACACCTAACTAACCTAAGGACATCACACACATCCATGCCCGAGGCAGGATTCGAACCTGCGACCGTGGCGGTCACGCGGTTCCAGACTGAAGCGCCTAGAACCGCACGGCCACACCGGCGGGCTATTAAAGCGTCAGTTCATGTACTAATTAACAAACTGTTCTCTTGAAGTAAAGTGTTCAACATTTACAAAATTACATTTACATCTAAGACTTGAAAGATTCTTTAGACTACTCGATGATGTTGACTGCTTCAGTTGAGATCATGAACTGGGTTTGTGGGTTTGGTATTGACGTCTGTGTGAGGGCGTTGCTGTGCCGAGAGAGAGAGAGAGAGAGAGGGCATGTCTTCTTCAGCCTCTTCCAATTGTCGTTGCAGATTACAGCGAGACAATGTCAGTGGTATCGATGTGCATTGCCGACTCTGCTGTGGTGTCGTAATCTGATGACAAAGATGACTAATCACTTGGTTTAAGTAGATACTTACAGATAGTACCAGCATATGGGTACTACTCACTCTTGAAAAGATGAGACGCTAAGAATTCACATAAAGTGCGTTATGCAAATGTAATGTGCACTGCTTGATTGTTCGGATTTTAAAGGCAATCAGAATAATCTCTTGTGGAATAACAGGGTACATATTATGAATTTTCTTTGATATACATGACTAAGCTCACACAGTATGCGTTCCAATGTTCATTCGTGCCCTATTACTGTTAATCATACTCAAAAATCCTAAGACTTTTAATACTGTTCATTGCAAAGGAGATGCAATTGTTAGTGCAGTTACTGTGCTAAAAGAATGTGAGATCTAGTCTATCGGTCGCCTTCTATTTAATGAGAATATTTCTGATGAGCCCAAGAAATTCAGATAGTGAATTCGTCACGTACCGTGTCAACACCGGAAATACACCTACGCAGACTGCAGCGACTCCAAGGAGCAACCCATTGATACTCCTAATGAATCTTTTTATGAACCATAACAGAGAAAAACGAGGAACGAGTATCTTCACCAAATGGTGCCCCTATCGCAAAAAAGCGTATTTGATTTCAAAACACTGGTTAAAGAAAGAACTTGTATGAGAAACAGTAACTCACATGTTAATGTTAAAACAAATTACCTACGAGTGTGGTGTTATTAAATAACGGGAAGGATAGTGGGACAAGAACATTTAAAGCAAGAGAGGAGAATCTTCAAAGAAAGTACACTGCAGTGTCTTACATGTTATGAGATCTACTACGAATTCTCCACCAGGCGAATGGACTGTATGTGGCAAATAATACATATGGCTGATTGAGAATAGCTAGTACTCTCAGGGGAGGGGGGAGAGGGGGGGGGGAAATATGCACGTAACTATTGGGAATTAAATCCACTTATCCTGACTTGCATTAATTTTCGCCATAATAAACTTCCTATTATATACGATTTAATAAAAAATACACAGCAGTGTTTCATTAGTTAATGTATCGTATTACACTTTAATAAAATGTAGTCATTCACCAGCATTGTCATCTTGCCCCGTGGAAAATGTCCACTACCTCAGCACTAGGGCAAGATAATGTTTTTTTATAATTTTTAAAACTGGCAAACCAACTGAGTTAAAAATATAAATATTCTTATACTAGCCACATTATATTGAAGTCATTCTATTCATAGTTCCAAACAAAATAAAACCATCACTGTAAATAAATTAATTAAATCTGTTAACTGTTAACATTACCAGTTCGCCTGGTGTCCCCTTTACGTCTTCAAAGCTCGCACACATGGAAATCCCCGCACCATAATATGATACTAGAGAATCAAAAATAAAATGGCACTGTTGTTTGTTGTTGTGGTCTTCAGTTAAGAGACTGGTTTGATGCAGCTCTCCATGCTACTCTGCCATGCAAGCTTCTTCATTTCCAGGTAACTACTGCACCCTATATCCTTCTGAATCTGATTAGCGTATTCATCTCTTGATCTCCCTCTACGATTTTTACTCTCCACGTCGCCCTCCAATACTAGATTGGTGATCCCTTTGAGAGGTTCCATGGCCTCTATTGCATGTCATCTCTCATTTTCATCAATTTTATTAATGTTTTATGTCATTGCACGGTGGTAACCAGCCATATAAGGTTATTGTAATGAGAGTATTTATACTGAGAACTCAAAATACTTTTCACTTGATTCCTGTGCATGTTGAGTTACTTCTCTGAGTGGCTGTGCAAGACGAGCATCAGACGATGCGGCACACTGCATTTCCGGTTGGGGGCTGCACTTCTCTGAATACTGAGAGGGTCGAACATCAGTGGGCTTAACCACCTGGCGGAATGACTGACGTCGGTCGAGTTTCGCCTATTGTATGCAGGGCGAAACGACCTGTGAGACGTCTGAGTGTCGCCACAGTTTATATGTTTACCATTCCGGCGCGTCCGGAATGAAGACTGCTGGCACCGACTCGACTGACTGCATTGTACTCATGATTCTGAGAATACTTGTGGACCGTGCCCTGCTGGGCGCGACTGTCTGGCGACAGTTTGCTGGTGGTCTAGGCATGTTTTTTTTTTTTTTTTTTTTTTTTTTTGGTCATCAGTCTACCGACTGGTTTGATGCGGCCCGCCACGAATTCCTTTCCTGTGCTAACCTCTTCATCTCAGAGTAGCACTTGCAACCTACGTCGTCAATTATTTGCTTGACGTATTCCAATCTCTGTCTTCCTCTACAGTTTTTGCCCTCTACAGCTCCCTCTAGTACCATGGAAGTCATTCCCTCATGTCTTAGCAGATGACCTATCATCCTGTCCCATCTCCTTATCAGTGTTTTCCACATATTCCTTTCCTCTCTGATTCTGCGTAGAACCTCCTCATTCCTTACCTTATCAGTCCACCTAATTTTCATCATTCGTCTATAGCACCACATCTCAAATGCTTCGATTCTCTTCTGTTCCGGTTTTCCCACAGTCCATGTTTCACTACCATACAATGCTGTACTCCAGACGTACATCCTCAGAAATTTCTTCCTCAAATTAAGGCCGGTATTTGATATTAATAGACTTCTCTCGGCCAGAAATGCCTTTTTTCCATAGCGAGTCTGCTTTTGATATCCTCCTTGCTCCGTCCATCATTGGTTATTTTACTGCCTAGGTAGCAGAATTCTTTAACTTCATTGACTTCGTGACCATCAAACCTAGATGCTAAGTTTCTCGCTGTTCTCATTTCTACTACTTCTCATTACCTTCGTCTTTCTCCGATTTACTCTCAAACCATACTGTGTACTCATTAGACTGTTCATTCCGTTCAGCAGATCATTTAATTCTTCTTCACTTTCACTCAGGATAGCAATGTCATCAGCGAATCGTATCATTGATATCCTTTCACCTTGTATTTTAATTCCACTCCTGAACCTTTCTTTTATTTCCATCATTGCTTCCTCGATGTACAGATTGAAGAGTAGGGGCGAAAGGCTACAGCCTTGTCTTACACCCTTCTTAATACGAGCACTTCATTCTTGATCGTCCACTCTTATTATTCCCGCTTGGTTGTTGTACATATTGTATATGACCCGTCTCTCCCTATAGCTTACCCCTACTTTTTTCAGAATCTCGAACAGCTTGCACCATTTTATATTGTCGAAGCTTTTTCCAGGTCGACTATGAAAGTGTCTTGATTTTTCTTTAGCCTTGCTTCCATTATTAGCCGTAACGTCAGAATTGCCTCTCTCGTCCCTTTACTTTTCCTAAAGCCAAACTGATCGTCACCTAGCGCATTCTCAGTTTTCTTTTCCATTCTTCTGTATATTATTCTTGTAAGCAGCTTCGATGCATGAGCTGTTAAGCTGATTGTGCGATAATTCTCGCACTTGTCAGCTCTTGCCGTCTTCGGAATTGTGTGGATGATGCTTTTCCGAAAGTCAGATGGTATATCGCCAGACTCATATATTCTACACATCAACGTGGATAGTCGTTTTGTTGCCACTTCCCCCAATGATTTTAGAAATTCTAATGGAATGTTATCTATCCCTTCTGCCTTATTTGACCGTAAGTCCTCCAAAGCTCTTTTAAATTCCGATTCTAATACTCGATCCCCTATCTCTTCTAAATCGACTCCTGTTTCTTTTTCTATCACATCAGACAAATCTTCACCCTCATAGAGGCTTTCAATGTATTCTTTCCACCTATCTGCTCTCTCCTCTGCATTTAACAGTGGAATTCCCGTTGCACTCTTAATGTTACCACCGTTGCTTTTAATGTCGCCAAAGGTTGTTTTGACTTTCCTGTATGCTGAGTCTGTCCTTCCGACAATCATATCTTTTTCGATGTCTTCACATTTTTCCCGCAGCCATTTCGTCTTAGCTTCCCTGCACTTCCTATTTATTTCATTCCTCAGCGACTTTTATTTCTGTATTCCTGATTTTCCCGGAACATGTTTGTACTTTCTCCTTTCATCAATCAACTGAAGTATTTCTTCTGTTACCCATGGTTTCTTCGCAGCTGCCTACTTTGTACTTATGTTTTCCTTCCCAATTTCTGTGATGGCCCTTTTTAGAGATGTCCATTCCTCTTCAACTGTACTGCCTACTGCGCTATTCCTTATTGCTGTATCTATAGCGTTAGAGAACTTCAAACGTATCTCGTCATTCCTTAGTACTTCCGTATCCCACTTCTTTGCGTATTGATTCTTCTTGACTAATGTCTTGAACTTCAGCCTACTCTTCGTCACTACTATATTGTGATCTGAGTCTATATCTGCTCCTGGGTACGCCTTACAATCCAGTATCTGATTTCGGAATCTCTGTCTGACCATGATGTAATCTAATTGAAATCTTCCCGTATCTCCCGGCGTTTTCCAAGTATACCTCCTCCTCTTGTGATTCTTGAACAGGGTATTCGCTATTACTAGCTGAAACTTGTTAAAGAACTCAATTAGTCTTTCTCCTCTTTCATTCCTTGTCCCAAGCCCATATTCTCCTGTAACTTTTCTTCTACTCCTTCCCCTACAACTGCATTCCAGTCGCCCATGACTATTAGAATTTCGTCCCCCTTTACATACTGCATTGCCCTTTCAATATCCTCATACACTTTCTCTATCTGCTCATCTTCAGCTTGCGACGTCGGCATGTATACCTAAACTATCGTTGTCGGTGTTAGTATGCTGTCGATTCTGATTAGAACAACCCGGTCACTGAACTGTTCACAGTAACACACCTTCTGCCCTACCTTCCTATTCATAACGAATCCTACACCTATTATACCATTTTCTGCTGCTGTTGATATTACCCGATACTCATCTGACCAGAAATCCTTGTCTTCCTTCCACTTCACTTCACTGACCCCTACTATATCTAGATTGAGCCTTTGCATTTCCCTTTTCAGATTTTCTAGTTTCCCTACCACGTTCAAGCTTCTGACATTCCACGCACCGACTCGTAGAACGTTATCCTTTCGTTGATTATTCAATCTTTTTTGTTTATAGCCGGTCAAACGGCAAGTTCAGTGCCCTCAGCTGAATAGCAGAGTCATGATTGGCCAACTGAATCTGAGGCTAGTTGACGTCATAAAGGCGTGCTCAAAATTGGAGGGAACGCTCGCTATTGGCGCGAATGATGTTCTGAGAGAGTGTGGGGGAATTTTGGAATCAGCACTGAATGCTGGTTCGGTGTTTTCGAAGATAATAGGGAGTTGAGCAACGTTGGCTTCCCTCTTATGTTGTGTGAGCGCAGGGCATTTGAAATCTGATCTTCATCGGAGTCGGGTGGTCTCAAGACTTAGTCACACTTTTTCGGCAGAACTTAGAATTCTCGGACAGCCTTCGAGGCCAGGGGTTGAAACAGAGTTGCTGCACAGCAGAAGTCAGTGTGTAAAACATCAGAACTCTGCCTACCGACGACGCGCTGCAGTTTTCAGGTCTGGTACAGTATTTTGCGGCTTTGGCATTGTAGGACCTATCGTTTTTATACTGAATCACTCAGCAGCACATGCGCTCGCTTTGCTACGAGTCCACATTGCTTGCTTCTCCATGTGATCCCATTTGAGCTCTTACTACTAATCCAATACTGCAATATAGTCAGGAGAGTAATATTTAATTCATTAGGGTCTCTAGTCATTACCTTCAATCATTTACATCACAGACAGTAGGAGCCCGTTCTTCTTGAGTCATCTCTTATTCTCATAATAGTTCAGTATGCCCTATCCTCTAACCTACTGTTTGTGTCGATAATCATCTGCCTTTATGTTCTGATGCATAATAAATCTAATTGCAATATTAAATCCGTATATCATTTCGTAGATATATGCAGAGTCCCATTTCCTCTTGTTCATTACGATAAAGTTTTCTTTTGTCTCTGAGTAGATTAAGATTTTTATTAAATTATTGTTAGTGTGCACTCCTTATTTTGCCAGCTATCAGAGTCCAGCATCATTTCCTTTTGTTACCATTGTGCGCATAATTAATCAGGTGGTAGGTAAAGAGGGGGCCAAGTGCATGTCTCGATCTCATGCGAAATTCCCCAGAATTAAAGAGGTACAAACTCTTCTCCACCTCGACACTTCGCACCTTGATGCCACAGAACATGTCCTACCAAGTTATGCCACAAATTCCTCTTCTCCCCAGTTCTATTCAGTACCTCCTTATTAGTTAGTTGATCTGCCCATCTAATCTTCAACATTCTTCTGTAGCACCACATTTCGAAAGATTCTATTCTCTTCTTGTCCAAACTATTTATCGTCCACGTTTCACATCCATACATGGCTTCACTCCATACAAATACTTTGAGTAAAGGCTTCGTGACACTTAAATCTATACTCAATAATAACAAATTTCTCTTCTTGCCATTGGAAGTCTACATTTTATACCCTCCCTACTTCGACCATCATCATTTTTTTGCTCCCCAAATAGCAAAACTCATCTACTACTTTAACTATCTCTTTCCTAATCTAATTCCCTCAGCAAATCCTGATTTAGTTAGACTACATTCCATTATCCTCGTTTTGCTTTTGTTGATGTTCATCTTATATCCTCCTTTCAAGACACTGTCCATTCTGATCAACTGCTCTTCCAGATCCTTTGCTGTCTCAGACAGAATTACAATGTTATCGGCAAACCTCAAAGTTTTTATTTCTCCACCACGGATTTAAATTCCTACTCTATATTTTTCTTTTTTTTACTTTACAGCTTGCTCAGTGTATAGATTGAATAACATCAGGGATAGGCTACAACCCTGTCTCACTCCCTTCCCAACCACTTCTTCCCTTTGATGCCCCTCGACTCTTATAACTGCGATCTAGTTTCGATTCAGAATTTAAACAGCCATTCGCCCCCTGTATTTGACCCTGAGCCATGCACGGCTCTTGTTCGTTTCGTTAATTGTTCGTCATCTTCTATTTACGGTAGTGTTGCCTAGTTTTTTGATTCCATTTACTGGCGTCACTAACTCCCTACCTCACTTGTCCTTGAGTGGCAGCAGCAGCACGTATTGATAAGTGCACTGTTGTACCATCTCTGTAGCAACCGATAGCATTTCCGGGTTGTCGTGTGTCGTGTAGTCAGGGGGTGGGAGACGCACCAGCAGTGCATTCGCGACGGAGCAGCAGTCGCGGTCGGACCAGCAGCTCAGTTGGTCGGTTGGTGTGGAGCAGCAAGCAAGCCCCCATCGCGCGGAGTCGGGTTGGAGCCGCGCTGGAGCCACTAGTGGTGTGCACGTGCGGTTGGAGTGTGACGTGCTGCTTGCGAGTGCTACGAAGTTCGTCGCCCACCGATATTGGACATGAAAGTTGAGTCCTCGCTTAACTTACTGTCGAGCCTCAACTGTATACATTTCTTCGTTTGATCCTGGTTGTCGCTTTTGGGACATTCCTGCGAGCAACAATGTGAGTGTATTTAAGTCGGCTAAGATTCCAGCCATCTTCCTGTGAAATTTAACTTAACTTAATTATTCCATGTTATGGAAGTTCACCAGCGGTATCTTCTGCCTTGTGACCGTTGACGTTCTGGTTACGTGCCCTGGTCGTTGACGTAATTTCCCCATCATGTTGCTGTCCAGCGTGGCGTGTAGTTCGACAGCTGAGGTGTTGTTGATCGTTGTGGGCACCAATATTCTGAGTGTCGTGTATTGAAATCTTGTGGTCGTTTTGCTACTTGCGTGGAGCAGAACTGCTTTGGTTGATTGTTCGGTTGGCCTTCTGTCGGTTGGGTTGCGTCCAGATTAGGAAGTCGTTGGACAGGCTGCGTGTCTCACCTAAATGGGCTTTAGTGTTACAATCCCAGGCCGACCCTTGGAAACTTCATAGCGCCGTTCCTTGTGTGTTATGTAGTAATTTCTCTGTTTGGATTTTAGTTACATGTTTGATGCGTGGCTTTCAACTGATTATCAATATCTCTTACATTAATGTTCTTGTCTTGCCCTTAAGGCATGGGACTGTTATATTTTTATATGTAACCTTCAGCGGAATTTTACTGGAGAGGTTTTAAAATAAGGCCTTCTGCCTTTTAGATTGAAATTCTTTCCAGGCCTCGCCTTTTTCTCTACTTGATCCTCCACTGCCTTCACTATTTCGTCTCTCAAATACACCCATTCTTTTTCTACTGTATTTCTTTCCCCTGTTCTTGTCAGTCGTTCCCTAATGCTCTCTCTCAAACTGTCTACAACCCGTGGTTCTTTCAGTTTATTCAGGTCCCATGTCCTTAAATTGCCCCCTTTCTTGAAGTTCTTCAGTTTTAATCTACAGTTCGTAACCAATAGATTGTGGTCAGAATCCACATCTGCCCCTGGAAATGTCTTACAATTTAAAACTTGGTTCCTAAATCTCTGTCTTACCATTACATAACCTATCTGAAACCTTCTAGAGTCTCCAGGTCTCTTCCAAGTATATAACCTTCTTTCATGATTCTGAAACCAAGTGTTAGGTATGTTAAGTTAAGCACCGTGCAAAATTCTACCAGGAGGCTTTCTCTTTCATTTCTCACCCCCCATTACATATTCACCTACTACTTTTCCTTCTCTTCCTTTTCCTACTATCGAAGTCCTGTCCCCCATGACTATCAAATTTTCGTCCCCCTTCACTATCTGAATAAGTTCTTTCATCTCATCATACATTTCTTCAATCTCTTCGTCGTCTGCGGAACTAGTTGGCATATAAACTTGTACCAGTGTGGTAGGCGTGGGCTGTTCGTAGTAGCTTACCGACGCTCCTATTTTTTAATTCATTATTAAACCTACTCCTGCATTACCCCTACTTGATTTTGTATTTATAACCCTGTATTCAGCTGACCAGAAGTCTTATTCATCCTGCCACCGAAGTTCACTAATTCCCACTGTATCTAACTTTAAACTGTCCATTTCGTTTTTTAAATTTTTTAACCTACGTGCCCGATTAAGGGACCTAACATTCCACACTCCGATCCGTAGAACAACAGTTTTGTTCCTCCTGATAACGACGTCCTCCTCAGTAGTCCCCGCCCGGAGATTCGAGAGGGGGACTATTTTACCGCCGGAATAGTTAACCCAAGAGGACAGCATCATCATTTAACGTAGTAAAGCTGCATGCCCTCGGGAAAAAACGCGTGCCACATTCAGCTCATTATCAGCTAAAATTGACGGCAGGTGTGTCGGTGAATCGGCATGAACCCTCTCGTCATGGTATAAAACACAGTCGGTTAAAATGTAGCAAACCGTAACCAGCGCACCACATACACCACAAACAGGCGGTTATTCACGTCTGAGAAGGAAGCCATGGGAATGGGGGCTGTGTCCTATCCGAAGTCGCGTTAAACAGACGTCATCAGTTCGAAATGGACGGAAGGAGGTGAGCCATGGCCTCACAGTCGCTTTATTGATTGCAACTTATTTTCCGTCACGCCCAGCCACTCTTCCTCCCACCGCAGCCAAGTTATATACCTACCTTCAGACTAGTCGTGTTGTTTTTGTTTCCTTTGTCTGTGTAGTTTCAATTTCAAGAAACATTTCATTCAATTTATTGTTGGGGTTCGCATTTTCCTATGATGAATGCAGTTACTATTCGATCACTAATTTCAAGTTTTCTTATATGATCATTCACATTTTGTCAGGTGATCTTTGACTGTACTTATTTCATCCATCGGTTTAAGGAGGCTGTTCAAGAATGTTTATTAGCTCAATTCTAGCTCATTTATGTGCTTATAACGTGTCAATATTTGACCATAGCAATCTACATATTGATGCTCTTACATGTCACTTCTTCAAATTAAAACATTCTCCTGTACCTTCCATTATTCTTAGTTATCGTCTTTCCGACAGTCAGCACATATTATCCTGTCTGGATCAACAAGACCAACATAGGTATGTTTCATGTTAATAGTACCCTGTCTGAAAGCGATAATAAGATTTGCGTTATAAGCACCGGTCGTTGCATAAGTTGGTAGCTTTTTTCAATAAGTTTAAAAAACGCAACACACACATAACAGAGATTGTATTCATCAATAATATATTCTCCTTCACTATTTACAACAGTGTATCAAAGCTGGGGTAACTTTTCGAATTCACGACTGTAGAAATCAAGTGGTATTGAATGCGGAGAACTCGTCGAGCCCTGCTGCGAGCGCATTTTCATCAGGAAAGGAAGTTCCTTGAAGATTGTCCGATAGAGAGCAGACAAGATGAAAATGTGAGGCTGCAAAATCAGGTGAATAAGGTGCGTGCGTAATGACTTCCCAACCCAACTACTGTGTAGTATTTTTTGTCATTCCAGAAGAATAGCGCGGGCGTTACCGTGCAGTCTTCCTAGTCTTTGTTCTTGGGTTGTGTCTGTAAGACGTCTGAGCTGTTGACAATAAATGCCAGCAGTGACAGTTAGACCTCGCTGAAACAGTATGTAGCATACCACACTGCCGCTGTTCCACCAAATGCTTCATAATATCTTTTGTGGACGCACAGGTCTTTGTACGGGAACATTCTGCTTGTTTAGGCTCAACCCCAAATTTCTTTTCCTTATGTTGGCATAAAGACACCATATTCGCCACCAATAACGGTAGAGGATAGGAACGATTTGTGTTCTTCACCAGCTAATTGAAGAGGAGCAAGCAGAGATGTACATATGCCCACCCACTGATTCTTGTGAGTTTAGCTTAGAGCTTGCGGTACCCACACACATGATATCTGAATATTCCCCATTGTATATAAACGTCGCACGATGGTGGAATGATCACAGTTCATCACATTTGCCAGTTCTTGAGTACATTGACATGGATCACTGTGGAAAACGCATTTAAATCTTATCCATCAAACCCCGAAGGTCTTTCTAAACATGGGCAGTCACTAATGTCAAAAGGATCCTCCTTAAAACGAGAAGAGTATTTTCTTGCCGTGCTCTATCAGGTAGCATTATCCCCTTACACGGCGAAAATGTTTCTGGCTGCTACCAGGTCGACAGTGCTATTGAACTAAAAAAAAAAAATGTCGGATGTGTTTCGATTTCTCCACCAGGCACTCCATTTTCTAGAGTCCACAGCTCTAACCACTTTCTCCAAATGACAATATGTAAACTGAAGCAGCATCAAAAAACGCCAAATAAAAGTTGACAATCGATAAACAAATCCAGAGCAATCAGAAAGCCAACGTGCAAAACAAAGACGCTAGTAACTTATGCACTAACCTAATATAGTAGAGAATCATGAAATACGTCTACAGTATTAAGCGTACCAATGCAAAGTTCCACATTGTGCTGGAAGAAAAGTAAATTGGTAATCACACCGTTCTCCCCGTCATTGTCGGGATTCTTGACCTTGGAAACGCCACTAACTAGTCGACTAGCTCCTCTGTTGGCCTTGCGATACCTAATTCATCCTGTACTTGTCCTCCCACCAAAGAGAAATACCTGGCAGTACCGAGGAATCGCAGCCTGGTTGTCCACATAGTACTCTTCTGTGGTGACCTCTCAGCTACAGATCCACCAAAGAAAAAGTAATTTCTCATGCGCTGTTGTTTCTCTTACACGATGACATCGAAAGTGAAGTCTGAATTCAGTTCTACTTCCTCTAGAGGGGTAACTTACATTTATCGCTATATTATTGGTATGTTGCACATTCAATAATTTCTAATATGTTCTATGGTCATTGTTATTTGGACTGAACTAGTGTTTTCGAGAATATGTATGCATGTTCGAAGCAGAGTACGTCTGAATGCGTTAGCAACATTGCATGTTCTGCAGTCTGAAAGGCCTAAATTTAATGAATGTACATTGTCGGAGAGGACACATCCATATCTATTCAGCTGCTACATTTTTAATAGGATAAAAAGACCAGTCATTTACAATAAGCTCTTTGCAAAACGGGTTTTTCATCCACATTAACATATTGCTGAATTCAGCATTGCATTATTAAGAAATGTATGTTGTAGGGAAAGGACAAACATGGTTTGTACTTTTATTTATTTGTTTCGAAGCCTTAAATGTGTAACAGAGTAAAAGAGCTGTTTTAAATAAGAGTTCTATTTCATTCTCATGTCACAGTATCAATAATTATAGCACATCAACTATGTTATATCTGAATGTAGTTCTTCTGTCATGTTAAATTCACAGCATGCAACCTCATTCATGTTTACCATTCAATTTTCATGTATACTTTCCAAATATGGTTGCTACCCGTTTCTTTAATGGATAGCTCTGGTGGTCACATTCACCAGAGGTGCTGTATATCCAAGGAACTTTCAGACTGAGTCGGTGTTCCGTAGAGCCCAGATACTCTTTCGTCTTAGGCGGTGACCAAAGACGATTTGTTGGACTTTTCAAGTAGCCTCGCAATTTTGGCTGAGAGCACGGAAATTAAAATCTCTTGTCATCTCCCTCTCCTTCCTGCTTTCTGTACCTTTTCGCTTCTCGAATGCCCTACTGATCTACGCTTGACTGACCAATTTTCGCGGAACACTTCCTTCAGGTGTTGTAGTTGGGCTGGGTGGATTCTCTTTTCGCAGATGATGCGCGCCCAATGAAGTAGAATGGTTAGGAACGTCCAACGATGCACTGCATAGGGGCAGATTGTTTTTGGCAGGTAAAGGTCTGCCTGTGTGGATCTTTTTTGCTATATACAGTGCCTTAGTATATCATTGCCACTTCTTTCTTTGTATGTCGAAGAATAGGAGACAACGGTTTTTCCCTGTTCCCAGTGAATACAGAGGTTTAGTGGTTGTTGTTAAGGTGGTCCAGAAAGTCAGTCAAGCACCTGTCTGACACGCTAGCAGTTGTCTGCAATTTACTGGCGGATGTTTGAAGGCACGGTCCGCTGATGGCGCCAATTCCATCAGTTCCCCATGTATAGTAGCGCCATCCCGCTGAGCCACACTTTTCGGTAACATAGTTTGCTGGAACCATCACACGCAGCTTTGTTTACCTCAACTTGTTCGGAGCCTAGCTTTCTGCCAAGCGGAATTCAATTGTTGGCTCAACCCGCCACACCTGATTCGACTTTCCTCACCCTTGTTCGTGTCCCGGACTCGCTTCTTCCACATTTTACAGACGTTCTTCATATATTTTAACTCACTCACCGTATTTAATGAGGAAGTCTGTTTATCGGGCCTATGCATCCCATTTTTCAGCTGTGTTTCCCACTATTAAGACGATCACTGTTACTAAGGTCTTCCGTATAAGCTCCCTTGCCCTCAAATGCTCGTCTGATTGGGTTCCTACTCTTTTTCCTTTACTTTCTTTTTTTGCTATGCTCATGAAACTACTGTACTACTGTCTTCCGCTTCCATTCGTTCATTCAATACGACCTTGTTCCATTAGTTCAAAAAATGGTTCTGAGCACTATGGGACTCAACTTCTGAGATCATTAGTCCCCTAGAACTTAGAACTAGTTAAACCTAACTAACCTAAGGACATCACTCACATCCATGCCCGAGGCAGGATTCGAACCTTCGACCGTAGCGGTCTCGCGGTTCCAGACTGCAGCGCCTAGAACCGCACGGCCACTTCGGCCGGCCGTGTTCCATTAGTCCCTGACATTTCTGACATACGTGAAACGGTACTTTTGTGGAATTTCTTTATCAGTCGGTCTTGTATTTGCTCCGGATATTTGTTCTGCCCACAGTCTGATCTATTTGAAACCCGAGGACTTCTACTTGTAATTATCACATCAGGGCTAACCAACACACCAAGACGGTATAATACGAAAATTAATACCCGGGACATAAACTACTTTTATCTAATCGTGAAATGGCCCTAACTAACTCGGACTAATAAGAAGCAATAGAGTGTAATTTTTTTTATTTTGATGGCACTTGAAGAAAAATTCACAAAAGTCTAGGAGTAAGTCTACTACGTCGAGTAATTCAAATGCAGTTAGTAAACTGATCACTAATTCATTTATCAGTTCATTAGAATCGCACTGAAAAAACTCGGTGTAATATATCACGCAAGTC
Source organism: Schistocerca serialis cubense (assembly GCF_023864345.2). Taxonomy (NCBI): domain Eukaryota; kingdom Metazoa; phylum Arthropoda; class Insecta; order Orthoptera; family Acrididae; genus Schistocerca; species Schistocerca serialis. The sequence continues at coordinate 469,585,883 of NC_064639.1, forward strand.
ATACAGTCACATCAGTGTGGTGTAATCTGCTAAACCACGTTCAAAGTAAATTCTTAATAACAGAGTCATATTTTCCCGTAAGCAGTATAAATCAATCAAAGTTCAGACAAAGCAAACTCGGCGCTGTTCGCTCATTGGATGACTATGACGTAGCTGAAGTCTTTGTTTTTTTTTTGTTTTTTATTTGTCTCTTATATTCATTCTCAGCGGCGGCCGCCGATAACCTTTTTATTTGGCATCAGCAGCATCGTTGACCGGCCATCGGCTCTACTCCGCCAATGGCAGGTACTCAATTACTTGGTAGTGACTGACACCTTTTTCCAATTGTATCCCTCACTCTCTAACATATGTAACCACGTTAACACAAGGATATTCCCCCTCTTCGACCATGCCTGTGTAATCGGCAGTCCATTTGCCATCTCATTCAATCTATCCGTTCAAAAGAATGTTATGTGAGACGTAAAATCTCGGCAACAGCTGGATCCTTACACCTGCCATTTTCGGTTTGCTCCCAGGCTCTGTTCATTACTCATCTCAGCTTGGGACCATAGTGGACTAGGGTGTAAAGCACTAGACTCCAACCCTTGAAATCCCAAGTTCAATCCTCGATAGAGGCGGGGAATTTCCTCGTACCAGTCCTCTGGAAAGGCCCTGTCAGCTATCAATGAGTACCACGGATGTTTCATGGGGAGTAGGGGAAAGTAGTCGAATTTAATTAGGTAGGGGAATTAGTTTGAGTAATGAGGTACTGAAAGCATTGGATCCAAAACGTAAACTCCTTCCTCAGGTCTTGGCAGGACCATCAGTACCGACCGATTGACTTGTCATCCTGCACCAGTGGCGTCATTAGGTGCAGTATGGAGATGCATTGGGTTAGTTCCCCACTCTTCCGGACGTTTTCAGTTTTCGTGATCAGTTTTGGTAACCTAGAGCCGCAACTGTTCTGTCAGGCCACTTCTCAAATTGTATCACTTGTCTGAGTGCACCCCGTCCCATTACCGTAATTCAACGAACGAAAGCTGTCAGGCAGAACCGGAAATCACATCCGGGTCCTCCACACGACTGTCAACCGCACTGGTCCCTCATCTACGGAGGCTGACAGTCGACACGTTCTGGTACTTGGGCAACAAATTAACTAACGAAGGCTGAAATACAGGCGATACAATATGTAGACTGGTAATAGCACGAAATGTGTTTCTAAGAAAGAACAATTTGGTAGTAACGAAAAAAAAAATTCAAGAGTGTTTCCTGAAGGTATCTGAGTGGAATTTAGTCTTGTACAAAGTCAAACGTGGGTGATAAACACATAAAGCAAGTGACGAAGAGAAATCTTTGAAATATGTTTCTACAAAAGAGTGCCTGAGATTTGATGGGTAGATCGAATAACTAATGTATCGAATCAAAATGAGTAAAAACGAAAATTAATGACGCAACTCGATTAAAAGAAGGCAAGACACATCCTGAAACATCAAAGAATAATTAAAGTGGTTATGGAAACAGTGTGGGGGATGTAAACTACAATGGAAGACTACAGTAGTGGATGTAGATTGCCACAGACACCAACATCGTCCGAGAACAGCTACCCTTTGGTTATGGATGAAGTGAGGGTAGTTGCTAGTACCATCTCTGTTCTTGTAACGGAAACAAGTGGGTAGTTACACTTAACTTGGATGCTGTCATATTTGTTTAAGATTACAGTCTCATCGAATTTTTTAAAGGACAATATTTTCGATATTAAATGTACTACGTATTTTGATTTCCACGATCGCAGTTTCGAGCTTTAAGTCAGTTTCAACTGGTTTTCTTCTCACCACATTTACCTTGACAACTTAAAAATACCTTAAAAGTAGAAATCGCCTTTCTAGAAATCGTAATGAATAACACAGTCGATGCCGAACATGAGGTCATTGAAAAAGTCAACGTGAATGGTCCCGAAGTGAAAAGTTAGATCACACAATTTACTGATCACCTTAGGTTAAGCTCCATGTAGTAGCATTAAATGGGCTGGTACTGTAGTTCTTACTGCCTTATTTTTACAACGTGTTGCATTGATTGCGATAACAATACGGCACGATAAAAATGACGTACCTTGCTAAACTTTGACATTCAATTAATTTTATTAATATTCTCCCAAAGAGTAATGCTGTGCCTTTGCGTGTTATTGGAAGTGACATCGCAATATCCGCAGTTCATATTTAAATGGACTAATTGATATCCGCAGAAAATAAAAGTATGTTATAATGAAGAAACCTGTATTCGTGTGCAAAATATAAACCATATTTATGAGCATTGGTGAAAGAATTAAACTGTCAAACCACAAATTAGTAAGTGAGAACGTTGTTCGTACGTAAACGGTGACACTGAAACAATCTAATTCACTCAGCAGCTCCTTCTAAACTGTCCATATACATACCGAATAGAAGAGCTGATGTTTTCATAGTAAAACCAATGATTTCTTGTTAGGGGATCATCTCCTCGCCACAAGCTGCACAGGCCATAGAAGAAAAAAAAAAAAGGAAAAAGAAAACTATCACAGATTCCTGTCCGAACGAGAAATGAATAATTTCATTTTGCTTTTATTTTTTGCTGTTAAGTGAAGTGAAAGTGGAACAGCAGAAGCTGTCGGTCGTTAAATATTTTTGTGAATTTTTTCCGCGAAAACAGGGCCTGCTTCGATAAAATTAATTAAATAATTTTCCGTTACACTTCACCTTCATTCAATTTGAGGTGTACTCATTTGAGCGTTATTCGATTACACAAACATATGCCGATATACGTCCCTCGAAGAGAATAATGTGATACCGAAATTTTAAATTTAAAACACACATTCATGATGATCCCTTCACACAATACTATTGGTAATATTAGTGTTGTTCTTTCCGTACTCAAATAAATGAGACAATAAAGTGAATAAATAGTAAACGCATTCAAATACAAGCATGCCAGACGTCTCAATTAATTTGAATTTCTCATTAAAGGCGCAGTCACAAAACCTGCTGATGTATTCGTTTACAGAAAACCTTAAGAAAAAATTGGGAAAATGTTCTGTGCAAACGTTTTAGTCTGAAACTGATATGCAACAGCTCCAAAAGCCTTTCGTACCTGTTTAATAGCTAGTCGGAAAAGAAAACACTGGTCATATCCTACTGTATAATACTTTCGATTACATATCTTACATATTCAGTTCTAAATATGACATCATTTAATTTACGTACATCGTCAACCAAAAGACGATAATATTGTCTTCTAGAAATTGTTTTGAGTTTAGTAACCAGACATACTAAGATCATTTCAAATTAGTCACCTTTCTGAGTATTGTTGCTGTTGCAATTTGGCTAGCAAAATACGGATTTTACTTGTGTTTGGAATGGAAATGGTTATTGGTCTGAATAGTAAGAATGCTTGAACTTCACGATTAGTTTACAGCGCTTCTCATAAAATGTTTTATCTGCGTTCACAATTGTAAATACGTGTGAACGTATCCAAGTTAATGCGTTAAGAATGTGGCTATTATAAAAATTAAATAATCGTATTTGGTCAGTGTTGCAATGTAGATTAAGGGGAAGAAACAGATGCGGTTTATAAGAGATGTCGGCAGCGGTTAAAGGTCAAAGAAGAGAGTAAAAAAGATGAATTAATGACAACGAAAATTTACTCATTATGACATTTGTGTCAACAACATTATTATTTGCGTTAGAAGCAAGAGGCGGGCTATTGGAAAAATTATGAATCTACGTAGACTTCACTGACAAAACTTTTTATTTTATTTTTTTTTATTTTTGTGGTGATTGGCAACAACATATGCGATGGCGAAAGTCTGATATTGTTTTCCGGCCGACAGCATCATTCTTACGGGCAACTGTTTGGCCAAGTCAGGTATGGTAGTCTTTCTACCGCTCTTGATCCCAATCCCCTAATTTGAAAACACCAGAATTTAAGTTCTTCCCAAAACTGAAGTCTGACCTCCACGGAAAAGTTTGAGAATGCTGAATCAATTCAGCGGAATGAGATGACAATTCTCAGTAGCTTTCAGATTCTCAAAACGCTTAGCAACTTTAGCGCATATCAGTTCCGGTTTACACCCGGGAAACGCTGTTAGTTATTTTTAATAGTAAACATAACATAAAAGAAATAGTAACACCAGTACTAATAGATACTTCAGGTGACACAGTAATTTATAGTTGCCCGTCATGTTTGCATGCGTTCGACATTCAGATACCTGCGGCCGTATATAATAGTCATCTTCAATATTGCACAATTGGAGTTATAGAACAACGAGCGAGAATTGTGAGCTGATAAAAAAAATTTCTAACGGATGCCGGAATGGTTAATTAGCGCTCAGGATTTAGGGAACTAAACGAATGAACACTTCCAATCGTTGAAAAAAGTGAAGGATCTCGCAGAACGTATAGTCCCATATGCTGACGACTTCCTGTTTGTGTTAGTTACATGGTGTAACGGTCGTGAGCGTTAGTTACCTTTGAGATTGGACGTTCCGTCCGCATGCTGCAGAAAAACTCATCAGAAATGTAGTCACTGTAGATAACTGTTGATATTAGTGATAATGGGAAAGTTCGGTGGCAAGAAGACCTGGCTGTGGCGCATTGTACTGTATCTGTAGCAGCGATTCGAGCAGCTGTTGGCACTACAGTGACAACACATGGAGCTGGCAGAGATCTGTCACTTCAAGGACAGTTCCAAGCCAGACGCTCTGTAGCTTGCCTTCCGCTGACCCCAAATGACAGCCATTTACGACTGCAATCGTTTCAGGCGAGAGGTCATTGGAGGGCGGAGTGGAGGTCAGTTATGTTTTCTGATGACAGCAGATTCTGCCTCTGTGCCGTTTACTGTTCAGCTGAGCGCCTGCGGCCTAGACGCACGAGACCTACACCTGGATTTATGGTCTGGAGTGCGATTTCGTATGACAGCAGGAGTATTCTCGTGGCATATAGAGTGTCGGAATATTGTCTTTGCCTATTCGATCACCAGATCTGTCTACAATCAAGCACCAATGGGACACCAACGGAAGACAACTCCAGCGTCGCCCGCGATCAGCATTAACCGTTCCTCTACTGACCGACCGAGTGCTAAAGGCGCGGAACGTCACCCCAATCACTTATACATGGCACCTGTACGACACAATACATTCACATATGCATGATTATATTCAACAGTCAACATCAGTTATTAATGTACCAGCGTTTCACATATGCAGTGGCTTTTCTCATGCTTACATTAATCTGTGATCTTGCGATGATAATCACTGAAATACGTTATCTAGACAAATGTATTCCCTAAATTTCATTGTTCTGCATTAATTTTTCTTGGTATTGAGATTTTTTACGTCAGTATATTAACTATTCATTATTCTGCATTGATTATTTCTTGGTGTTGAGATTTTCTTCCGTCAGTATATTAAGTATCGCGTGGCAACATATTGGATGACGAAAGACAGACCAGAAACAGTGGAAAATATTTTAGAAGAGGAAATACAGACTTTAACAAAGCTTGAAAACTGGAGAGTGAATTTCAGGCAACTGTGAAAAGACCCGTTGGGTTTATGTATTGGGAATTATTGACGTTTTAACACTTCATTCCCAACCGAGGCATGGTTTATTTATTAACCAGCCACTGGAGTGTCACGAAACCAGATGTAGACTAGGCAGCAATATGATATCGTGCGGCAGATGCAGAATTAGGGTATCGACATTCTGCAGCGCATATGAAAATATAACTTAATCTAAATACGAGATCGCAACATCTGAGGATGGGAGGCTCAAGGAATTGCTCAATTCCAGTAACGAGGGCATGGCGAGACAGGTCAGAGAGGTAAAGAAGGAGCGCAAAACTGATCGGAAACAAATCCAATAAAGGTAGACGGGCTAAAAATTAACCAGGATAGAATGTTACTTCATTTGTCTCTCTCATGTTCTGTTTACTGTCGTCAAGAGAACCCTAATCCGCGACCTGCAATTGCAAACGCACACCACCGGCACGTGTGGTTTCTAGTATGTCATTTTATGCAAGATGGTTTAACTGACAACAGTGCTTGTGGTACATACATTTGTCACCTACACACCTCGTTCATGTTCGGCGATGAAGCTGGTATTTCTCTACGATATTTTAGGTTTTGATAAGTCAGCCTTCCGAGTTTCCCTACTTCTGCCGACTAACAACTGGAGGAAGCAAGTAGAAAGGGCGGAGGGCATATCGTGTACTTTACTGACCCTTCCAGCCAGTACTTTTGCTCTGAAAATTGACCTTCTTCCGTCTCTAATGTTCAAATAGCTTACAGGAATGCAGCCCGGTAATGCCCTTCATGACCACCAATATTTCAACACCCCATCATTTGTAAGTCACAACAGATATTAGAGAATGGTGTGCATATCAACTGATGCAGGGATATCGGTACTTACGCTACAGGAAGGTACGGTCAAGTGTTTTGGATAGCCCTAGACTAGGGACCATTTGTATACCCAACAGAAGTATCGCCTTAATGTCACCATCCTACCCAGTCCCACATTACAAGGTCAAAGTATGAATGGTTCTTTCTACATTTGGCGTGATCTCCGGTAGGCCTTCAGAGGCTTACTGAGTCACCATTAGTTCACGGGTGGTTCCTTGGAAAAGATCCCTAAAATATTTCTTTACAGTTGTTTTGGTACCAAAACCGAGTCGCAGATTCCCAGATGGCTACGCACAGCAAATGGCTGCAATTTTTACGATGTGTTCCTAAGATGCTAATCTCGAACAGCCTTCAAGATGTTTTTGATATCATTATTTATTTCCTAAATACATGTAAAATCCATCATGAAGCGAAATGTAGATAACAAAAACCGGCAGCAAATAGCTCAGATTTTAGCGGTTTATTTTCTAGGCATTGATCTAGGAGTGCCACCTTGTAATATTCAAAAATCTTTAGCCGTTATCGAGAAATACCGCAAAATCATGGTTTCTGAGTACCAAAACCGAGCGGCACATTCTAAGACGTCTATACACAGGGCATGGGTGTAATTTTTACGATCTCTAAGAACTTTGAAGATTTTTATTGATATCTTTACCCGCTTCCAAGTTACAGTGGTTCAAATTTACCTATTTGTATCCGTATAATATACACGTATAATACTGAGTGAGGCGAAAACGTAGTTTATATAAAGTGACGTATCGCGGAGAAATATGCAGGATAGCGTCTCTGTTGTCATGAGAATGGTTTTTTGTACGCCATATTGTAGTACTAAAGCACTTGCAAAATAATTGTGCATGTAAATTCCGGTCTCGTGTGTGAAATTAGTTTTGCGTTTTTTCAGTTTCACCTAGTAAGCTATTAAAACTTTGTTCTTCTTCTGATAAAAGTGCTGCTCTAGCAGGGAGAAGAAGGGTACCAGCGGTTAAATGATCCTACAGGAGCACAAAAAAGACGAAAGTGCTCTTATTTAAATGTTGTTGTTGTTATGGTCTTCAGTTCTGAGACTGGTTTGATGCAGCTCTCCATGCTACTCTATCCTGTGCAAGCTTCTTCATCTCCCAGTACCTACTGCAACCTACATCCTTCTGAATCTGCTTAGTGTATTCATCTCTTGGTCTCCCTCTACGATTTTTATCCTCCACGGTGCCCTCCAATGCTAAATTTGTGATCCCTTGATGCCTCAAAACATGTCCTACCAACTGATCCCTTCTTCTAGTCAAGTTGTGCCACAAACTTCTCTTCTCCCCAATCCTATTCAATACCTCCTCATTAGTTACGTGATCTACCCACCTTATCTTCAGCATTCTTCTGTAGCACCACATTTCGAAAGCTTCTATTCTCTTCTTGTCCAAACTAGTTATCGTCCATGTTTCACTTCCATACATGGCTACACTCCATACAAATACTTTCAGAAACGACTTCCTGACACTTAAATCTATACTCGATGTTAACAAATTTCTCTTCTTGAGAAACGCTTTCCTTCCCATTGCCAGTCTACATTTTATATCCTCCCTACTTCGACCATCATCAGTTATTTTACTCCCTAAATAGCAAAACTCCTTTACTACTTTAAGTGTCTCATTTCCTAATCTAATTCCCTCAGCATCACCCGACTTAATTTGACTACATTCCATTTCAAGAGTCATTTAAACATTTGTTTAAATGACTCGTTCGAAAGGAGGGCACCAGCTGCCTTATTCTACATTCCTCAGCAGCTTCAAAAATGTTCCCAGGAATTTTGGAATGCGAACATATTCGCATTTTATTATGGTGAATGAAGAGGAAACAATGGCTATAGGATAGAGACGGAGAGTGTTTGTGGTACAGAAAGAGCGAAGGTGTCAATGGCAGTGTGAAAGAAAGATAGGGATACAATGACAACAATGGCAGTGGAACCTAGTTCATAGTGACAGCTGCTAGGAAACGAGTGAACGAGACAGTGCTAGTGGGAAAGAGGAAAACAGAAGGAGGAAATTGAAGTGGGTGTTAGCTAGGGATAATGAGAGACAGAGTGTACGAAGAAGAGAGAGATATAGTAACAGTGGAAAGATAAAGTAGCTGTGGAAGGAAGGAATGAGATAGTTGCAGAAAGAGAGAGCAAGAGGGACATTGGCAGTGATACGAGACAGTCGTAGGAGGACAGAACGAAGGAGACTGTGGCTGTAAGACAGGAGACAGTCGGAGTTAGAGAAACACAAAGAGACAGTGGCAATGAGTTTGGCTGAATGAATGAATGAGAATGGGCAAGTGGGGGTGGATAGGTATAGCGACTTACAGCGATGAACTAGTGGGTGTGAGAAGAGACTAATTAGGGGACTTCGTGGTAGTGAGATATAAGTTGTATGTTAAAAAGGGTGTGAATATTTTCGCATACTAAAATTCTTTGGAAATTGTTAAACGTGCTGAAGAAGGTGGAACGAGGCAGCTGGTACCCTGTTTTTCGGTAAGAGTCTTTTAAATAGAAGCATATTCACCTTTTTTGTGCTCCAGTAATGCTTCATTTTCATTACATCTATTTACAAATTTGATAAATCTTCATAAGAAATTGCCTGATGTTAGTTGTAGGGGAGTGGTGCAGGTTTATCAGAGCTACCAAAGAGGCAACATCACTTCGGTACGGCTTTATAGCTCTGTTACCCAGGAGCGAGAGGCTAAAAGTCTTTCTGAGTCATACAATTTCCGTGTTGGCAATTTTAGACATTTACGTTTCTTAATTAACTTCAAGATTTCAATTTCACAAAGCTGAAGCTTTGTTATAAGAGCAAGAAACTAAATAAGCTCTATTTTATGTGCATATACAATCTAATATTGTGAAAACACGATCTGTCTTACTACTATTTCGCAGGACAAATGTAATTAGCAGCAAATTAAAGACAACTAATTCTTAATAACATTCCAGTCAAAGCTACTGACAAGGTATTCCGAAGATTTTGCAATCGATGCTCATAGTGCGTGGCCAAGGAGAGAGGTGTAGCAGGAAGATTAGGGTTCAGCGTTCCTTCGACGGTTACCGGAATACGTAATCACTTCACATATGAAATTCTAGCTTAGCGGAAGCGAAAGAAGCAGGTAAATCTTTGCATCCCCAGAGCTTAAAGTTACAAAAGATCTGTAAGCAATAGTTACAAACTGTTCGGAAAACGATAGCAAATTAGATTGAGTTTTTTTTCCTAGCACTTCAATCACATTAACATTTATTAATCTTAACCTCATCGTACAAAAATGGTGAATTGTTAGTTTGTTGTAACTAATGACGTCGTGCACAACAATATCTGAAGGACAAATGAAAATTATTTTATGTTTCTTTACATAATTAGAATTTGTGAGTAAATCTATCACAGATTAAAAGTGTCAAGATGTAAATTAAGCTTTCGGCGTCTCTGTTATAGCACACACACTATTCTACAAGTAGAAAAGAGACACTATTTATACGGTTTAACGAAAGTCTGTGTTACAAATGATTTTTGACTTAGACGCTACAGTGTAAAATTTAATATTGTGAAAAAACGACCTGATTAATTGGAAGTTAGAAATCTGTGGTAAGTTCCTATGGGACCAAATTGGTGAGGTCATCGGTCCCTAGGCTTAAGCACTACTTACTCTAACAATAACTTACGCTAAGGACAACACACACACCCATGGCCAAGGAAGGACTCGAACGTCCGACAGGGAGGAGCAGCCAGGGACTTATTCACTATATGGAAGGACAAATGTATATAGCAGCAAGTACAATAAAATAAATTCGTGATAGTATTCCATTCCAAGCTTCTGCCAAGAACTTCCATTGACTCTGTGGTCGGTGTTGATAGTGTGTGCCAAAGGAAGAAAAGTACAGGAGAATGATGAGGGTTTAACCACAGTCCCAGATAATGAGTCACAAAACTCCCACGGTTTCTCTGCATCTCCGCTACTGCAGTGCCTCCGAGCGGCTGGTGCGTATAAACAAACAGCGAAATAATTGTACATCGTGTATATACAGAGCGGAGAAGCACATTCAAAATGTAAATGAGCTCATCTTTCGAAGTTTGTATTGGCACCATAGACTGTAGCAGCTTCAGTTGGATTTGGCATACATCAGGGATTGTTATTCTTCATCAAGGAGAGAAAATTAACACAGTGCGACTAACTGATGATACTGCATTGGTAGCTGAAAATGAACGGGAATTGCGATTTGCGCTAATGTAAGGGAACACGAGCTAGCTGTACTTTAAGATATGCGATGAACGATTATCGCATCATGTTGATGCTGCACAAACACCACCGTCAATATTAAATAGACTTGTGGAGGAATATGTTAACACTGCAGAAGGCCCAACACTGCAGAAGGCTCACAGCAGGAGGAGCAAAGTAAGAGCGACAAAAGTGAACAACCCTGACCATTCTGTCGGAAACCATTATAAACTATATCAGTACGTTTTATACTCTCCTCGACATTCAGACAGTAGTCAGTGGTGCGTTTGTATTCCACAATTTTTGTATTCCACGAATTTGACAAAACTATAAAGGGAACTCAGGAGTTTAGAATCGGCTTGCAAGTACTTTTGGGTACTCGCCCAAAATCTTGTGCACTGAAGCGACGTGACACTAAGTGGGCGTTTCGTTATGAAGATCCACACATCACAACTCCAATTCCATATGCTGGGTCATATTTGCGACAAAATCACAGCCGGCCGTTGTGGCTGAGCGGTTCTAGGCGCTAGAGTCTGGAACCGCGCGACCGCTACGGTCGCATGTTCGAATCCTGCCTCGGGCATGGAAGTGTGTGATGTCGTTAGGTTAGTTAGGTTTAAGTAGTTCTAAGTTCTAGGGGACTGATGACCTCAGCAGTTAAGTTCAGAATATTCAAATGTGGGTGAAATCTTATGGGACTTAACTGCTAAGGTCATCAGACCCTAAGCTTACACACTACTTAACCTAAATTATCCTAACACACACACCCATGCCCGAGGGAGGACTCGAACCTCCGCCAGGACCAGCCGCACAGTCCATCACTGCAGTGCCTTAGACCGCTCGGCCAGTCCCGCGCGGCAGCAGTTAAGTCCCATAGTGCTCAGATCCATTTGAACCATTTTGAACAAAATCCCAGAACAAACAAAATAGTTGCATTATACCATCATAGCGATTTACGTAAGTTTCATATAAAAGCACAGACAAATTCATTAAGAGTCAAGCAGGAAAGTGAATCACAAACCAAGAATGTAAAGCACAACGCCTTGTTTACAGCTTACAAATATACGAAATCGTCTAAGTTATTTTATTTCGGGTCAGCAGCTAAAAAGAACGAAGAGATAGCGAAGAAGGAAACTTTATTATGATCTAAATGATGTTTATACGATAACTGATTTATTAAATTTATTATGGTGCATAATGAAGATTACGGTAATCACTCTTGAATTTTCTATGTAACAGCAATGCCACAAAACTGAGTACGTATGAACTTGCCACAAACAGAAATCATTCCTACAAACGAAATACGTTTCAAACACAGGATGAAACCACATACTTTCAGAATATAACGGTAAATACCAGAAAAATGATGTAGATGAACGAAATCATTGCACAACATTGTAAAAGAGGTAATTGCCCACAAACATGTCAAGTGCTCTATCTTGTAGTTCGATTTATAGCAATTTTAATTGTTACATTAACGATAGTATTTGATTCATAGACATGCGCTTCAGCTCATGTGTTGTTGCGCAGCTTGTGCTGGGCCTAATCTTTTCTTTCAGGTTTCAGTAGTAATTAAAAAAAGAAATCATATGAAAGAAGGAGCATCGTAAAGAAACAAACATTGTATGTAAAGCATAGAATGGACATAGATTATGAGAAAAGACTCTCTTAAGAATTTAATCGAATAAATAGTTAACTTTAGTAACATTAACCTTAGAACGATATTAACTGCGTCTGGGCACTTAGCAAACACTGCACACGGTGGACAATCTGCAAAGACGTTAAAAATCGTTACATTGAGGATATCAGTATATAACTATAAGCAACATTTATATTGTTTGCAACGAAGAACTGTATTGTAATATCTGATATATGTTTGCCTTGTTATTTCTGTGTTAGAGTGTATGATTTCCTCTTCTATTGATGATCTTGATGTAACAAGCCGAATATCTAATTACTTGTGAGTATTAAAGCGCTGCAAACTGTTCCGTGGAAAGACTGGCATACAACGCGCTACTGTGCATAAGAGAGACTGTTGAAATATGAACGTTCCGTGACGTCGGCAGTGTCGTATTCTGCTTGCTCTGAGACTAACATAATACGCCAAGAGGCACGGCGAGTGATTTTAAATTTGATTATTGTATAAAAATGTAAAGAAAAACTGATATACACTACTGGCCATTAAAATTGCTACACCAAGAAGACGTCGTGCAGCAGATGCGAAATTTAACCGACAGGAAGAAGATGCTGTGATATGCAAATGATTAGCTTTTCAGAGCATTCACACAAGGTTGGCGCCAGTGGCGACACCTACAACGTGCTGATATGAGGAAAGTTTCCAAACGATTTCTCATACACAAAAGCAGATGACCGGCGTTGCCTGGTGAAACGTTGTTGTGATGCCTCGTGTAAGGAGGAGAAATGCGTATCATCAAGTTTCCGACTTTGATAAAAGTCGTATTGTAGCCTACCGCGATTGTGGTTTATCGTATTGCGACATTGCTGCTGGCGTTGGTCGAGATCCAATGACTGTTAGCAGAATATGGAATCGGTGGGTTCAGGAGGGTAATACGGAACGCCGTGCTGGATCCCAACGGCCTCGTATCACTACCAGTCGAGATCACAGGCATCTTATCCGCATCGCTGTAAGGGATCGTGCAGCCACGTCTCGATGCCTGAGCCGACAGATGGGGACGTTTGCAAGACAACAACCATCTGCACGAACAATTCGACAACGTTTGCAGCAACACGGACTATCAGCTCGGAGACCGTGGCTGCGGTTACCCTTGACATGCATCACAGACAGGAGGCCTGCGATGGTGTATTCGACGACGAACTTGGGTGCACGAATGGCAAACCGTTATTTTTTCGGATGAATCCAGGTTCTGTTTACAGCATCATGATGCTCACATCCATGTTTGGCGACATCGCGGTGAACGCACATTGGAAGCGTGTATTTGTCATCACCATACTGGTGCATCACCCGGCGTGATGATATCTGGTGCCATTGGTTACACGTCTCGGTCATCTCTTGTTCGCATTGACGGCACTTTGAACAGTGGACGTTACATTTCAGATGTGTTCGACCCATGGCTCTACCCTTCATTCGATTCCTGCGAAACCCTACATTTCAACAGGATAATGCACGACCGCATGTTGCAGGTTCTGTACGGTCCTTTCTGGATACAAAAAATGTTCGACTGTTGCCCTGGCCAGAATATTCTCCAGATCTCTCACCAATTGAAAACGTCTGGTGAATGGTGGCCGAGCAACTGGCTCGTCACAATACGCCAGTCAGTACTGTTGATGAACTGTGGAATCGTGTTGAAGCTGCATGGGCAGCTGTACCTATATACGCCATCCAAGCTGTGTTTGACTCAATGCCCAGGCGTATCAAGGCCGTTATTACGGCCAGAGGTGATTGTTCTGGGTACTGATTTCCCAGGTTCTATGCACAAAAACTGCGTGAAAATGTAATCATATGTCAGTTCTAGTATAATATACTTGTCCAATGAATACCTGTTTATCATCTGCATTTCTTCTTGGTGTAGCAATTTTAATGGCCAGTAGTGTATGTATGTTTTTGAAGAATATTGTAAACAAAACTTAGACGCAAATAGACACTCAGCCTCAATAGGGGGCAGTATAACAGATCATTTCAAAGAAAAATCTGCATGGAATAAATATGACGACTAGCGACAAAGTATTAATTTATATACATGTGAGAGGCGTAGGAGATAGTATCTCAGATAATTTTTATTTCTAAAACAAAAGACAAAAGCTTCAATAATTATTATTATTCTGTTCTCTCAGAGTGTGGAGAGGAACGTAATAGCGTAATCTAGTAGACGCTGTACAGTTATTTAGTTGATAAAATAAGTCACCAAAAATAACGGTGTTTTATTTAGAATGGCAGTATATCGACTCTATTTGCTTCCGTCATAAGAAGTTTGTATTTGTATATTAATATTTCGCAGCAATAAGTCAAGACAATTGATGTAGCATTATGGCTCTTAACTAACATTTTATCAGCGGTCTCATATTGTAATATATGTCCTTTCAGATCAGCAATCCGTATCTTCTAAATGTCGAAGTCTAATGTTTCCTTGTTCGGCGATCGTATAAATTCTAATTAGTGAGACTGCAAGTCAAACCTGTAACAAGAATAATTGTGTCATTTTATGAAGAAGTCAACCTTTAAGTCCTAATAACTTAACTGGTCGACTTGATTCACCGTTTGATCACCTATGGATATTCAACTTTCTCTTTTATATGTGTTCCGTGTTGAGAATGTAAGTGCAAGCATAAAGTTTTGTTGCAGTTAAGCGTTAATCTGGAAGCCGCATGCTACGTTGCATGTCTTTCACAATAACACTTGTATCATCTGCAATGAAAAATTATTCAAATCACCAGCTGTGTTTATTGGTAGATAATTGACAGATATTAGGAAAAGTAGCGGGTCCATAACAGAGCCCTGAGACATGCCCCTACTTCTTCTCTACTTGTTGACGCTGGAGGAAAACCTTCTGCTTCCCACTTTCGACATATGACGTAAACTGCTGTTCACCTTTCTACCTAATTCCACTATATTCCAAACAAATTCGAAAGTATTGCATAGTCCTAACCACAAGTGATTTTGTTGCTTCTCAGAAAGTGCCTTCTGTCCTCACTTTCTCGTTTAGCCACCCTCGAGCATCGCACATAAATGGATAAATTGCATTTACTGTGAAATCTACTGTCGTGAACCCAAGCTGCGAGTATGAAAGTAAACTATTTTTGGTATCATTATTGAATTCTCGAAACTTTTCGAAACACTGGTAACAAAGAAGTTATTTGGTAATTGTCAACATTACGTCCTTCCGTCTTCTTATAAACTGGTTTCACTATCGAGTATTTCAGTCTATTATGAAAGTGATAACACCTGAAAGAAACATCGCACACGTGATTGACATGTAATCCTACCCAAGGGATACACTTCGATTTCGATTGGCTTTGAATGTGCTGTAGTGTGGAGCAAAATAAGAGACACATTTCTTTATACGAGCCCATACGGCCGTTAGGGGTTGAAACGGCCATTTGAAAGCAACTGAGTTTAATACTTCTGAAATGAATGACGTTAAAACGGTAAAAGGTATAAAAAAGCTTCAAATAAAAGTGCTATGTGTTTTAATTTATGTTACGATAGTGCACCGAGATTTGTCGAAAAAGTCCTGTCTTCGAATTTCTCTCCCTCTACCAACTATTTAGTTTTCCATCTCGACAGTCTGACATTAACAAATTTGAAACTGCAAAACATAGATACAGAAAAGTCACAAAAAGACAAAATATATATAAATACGAAGCCAAATTGCTGCAGGTGCGACAGAAAATGAAATGTTATTGGGTATTTCCATGTATGTATTAGATAAATTTGAAACTGGGCTTTACATGAGAGGGATGATGGGAAGTTATCACAGCATTTGTTCAAGACTTCTTCAAAATGATTTTATAATTTCAAAGTAAGACACCGGTATGTTGCAAGGGAAATCAATAAATTCATCACTTAAGCGAAAATAGCAAATAAACAAGCATTCGGACAGAAAGATTACGAATTTGTGGGGACTGTGAAATCGAAAATTTTACTGACTGGAGAGACCAAGGTGTACAATTCTGATCAGTTGGATTTCAATTTGGAAATGCATGCACGACGAACATTAGCAGTAACATGATATCAGAAGTTGAAATCCTAGCAGTCCGCGACAGTTTTAACACATAAGACACAGCCACTTATATCTCCAAGAGTCAGTTTAATGTCCCTCTTGCCTGTAGTTTTGAAATAAAAGGTGGAAATTTCATAAAAAAAAGTTGAAAAGATATATACGGAACAGATAATATTACGGTGTACGCTTCTACCTTGGGTAAACAGACATCGGAGCTCGTAAGGAATGGTTTGAAAAGTTTTACATACCTAATTAGTATTAAAAAATCTGTCTTGTGTTTAGATTCATGGAATGGGCAAAACAAAAACTATTTAACTCCACTGACGGAAAACAGGTGAAAATTTAACGGACCAGTATGATTCAGCCATTAGACGTACATTTCAACCAAGGCAAAATTTCTTGAAACTTTTTCAGATTAATTATATAATTACGATGCTAACTTTCATTTAAGAAATAATATTTTAAAAATTCAGTCCCACATTTACTATCAGGTTTCTTCTTCTAGATCTGTCAACCTCATCAAATACTCATGGTACTTGAGGGGTTACACTGAACAGAAAGTACCTAAATGTGAGACATCTGTTCACTTTTGCTTTAAAAACTGCGACCATGTTTGTGCCTCCTATCCTGAAACTGCAATTGTCGTATGAGCTAGGTGCGCAGATCAAATTGGTTTCACCATTTTCTGATGCAAACAATTTTACACTTCCTCGTTATTCTACAGACTTACAATATGCTGTAACGATATTGTATAAACAATTTCAAAATAATATAATTAAATCTGAAAGGATGCCGGACGCTGTGGCCGAGTGGTTCTAGGCGCTTCAGACCGGAACTGCGCTGCTGCTACGGTCGCAGGTTCGAATCCTGCCTCGGGCATGGGTGTGTGTGTGAGGTCCTTAGGTTCGTTAGATTTAAGTAATTCTAAGTCTAGGGGGCTGATGACCATAGATGTTAAGTCTCATACTGCTTAGAGCCATTTGAACCATTTGATCTGAAAGGATTACAACTTAAAAACAAAACAAAAAAAACAAAAAAATACACCAAATTCGAAAAGAAAACACAAATTCAACCGAAGAAATTTCGCTTTCCATCGAAGTAGAACAAAGTACACACACACAAACACACACACACACATGTGTACTTTGTTCTACTTTGATGACAAGCGAAATTCCTTCGGTTGAATTTGTGTTTTCTTTTCGAATTTGGTGTATTTTTTGGTTTTTAAGTTATATATATATATATATATGTGTGTGTGTGTGTGTGTGTGTGTGTGTGTGTGTGTATGGAAGGGTGGGACACATATCGGGTGCGCGTATGGCTTATTTCTGATAAATGTGTCTTTGGAATACCACTTCATCATATGTGATTGAATTTGATATTAACGTTGTTCGATTATTCAGATGTAGGGATTACAAACAAAACAGAGGGGGCGGGGAGAGGATTTCTAAAGGAAAGGACGTTTCCGACAGATTTTTGTGCACCATTGTAAGGTACATTAAAAAACCATAGAACTTTTATCTGGACCTTTTTGCATCTGTTACTGTTTCAACTTGTTTCACACCCTTAACGGCCGTATGGTCATGTAGAAAAAATACGTGTCTCCTTTTTGCTCGAAGTGTATGCCTTGGGTAGGTTTACTTGTGAGTATTGCATTAGAATACGGATGACCAATCTTCTATTCCTACTTGATAATTTATCATACCTATGGGAGCTCTTCCTACATCTACATCTACATAAATACCCCGCAATCCACCATAAGGTGCATAGCGGAGCGTACGTCGTTCCACAACTTGCATCTTCTCGCCCTGGTCGGCAGTAAAATTGTACTGCAGTCAGCCTCATATGCTGGTTCTCTAAAGTTCCTCAGTAGCGATTCACGAAAAGAACGCCTCCTTTCCTCTAGAGACTCCCACCCGAGTTCCTGAAGCATTTCCGTAACACTCGCGTGATGATCAAGCCTACCAGTAACAAATCTAGAAGCCCGCCTCTGAATTGCTTCTATGTCCTCCCTCAATCCGACCTGATACGGATCCCAAAAGCTCGAGCAGTACTCAAGAATAGGTCGTATTAGTGTTTTATAAGCGATCTCCTTTACAGATGAACCACATCTTCCCAAAATTCTACCAATGAACCGAAGACGACTATCCACCTTCCCCACAACTGCCATTACATGCTTGCCCCACTTCATATCGCTCTGCAATGTTGCGCCCAAATATTTAATCGACGTGACTGTGTCAAGCGCTACACTACTAATGGAGTATTCAAAAATTACAGGATTCTTTTTCCTATTCATCTGCATTGATTTACATTTATCTATATTTAGAGATAGCTGCCATTCTTTGCACCAATCACAAATCCTGACCAAGTCGTATCCTCCTACAGTAACTCAACGACGACACCCTCCCGTACACCACAGCATCATCAGCAAACAGCCGCACATTGCTATCTACCCTATCCAAAAGTTCATTTATGTAGATAGAAAACAACAGCGGACCTACTACACTTCCCTGGGGCACTCCAAATGATACCCTCACCTCCGATGAACACTCACCATCGAGGACAACGTACTGGGCTCTAACTCTTAATAATAGATAAAAATTTTTTTGTCACATTATATAACTGTAACGTTTTACTTGATAAAAATCCTTGGCTGGAATCAGACATCGTTAACAACGAAGTACATACTGGAAAGGTGGGCGGGGAACCAATAGTGATGGCATATTTTTGGTGAAAAATACACCATAATGTCTAATACAGTAAGTGCAGTCACAATCAAAGATAACTCGGGTGAAGGTAAGTGTAAAAAGTTGGACCTCAGACAGCAGTCAGGGGATCCTACCTCACATATATATCAGTATCGAAATTAGGGTACGGCTCAGAATATATTACGCTCGAATTTGCCTACCATGTCAGACGTGATGAGCGCATTTACAATAAGAAGCAGGGGTAATGGATCCTGTGACAACGGATAACCATGACGGTGAATCGAAAGCAATTCAGGCTTAAGAGAGAACAGTATCTTCCACCTTGCTTCCACTGTACAGTTTGGTAATGAAATACGGGAAGGTGGGGGAGTGGATGGGGAAGAGGGGTACTGATTCAGGTAAAATGTGTATCAAATTCGTGATTCCTTGCGAGAAACGTAGATACATCGTCCCACAGAACTATGACGTAAGTCTTCGTAATTACTACGTTTCAATAGAGCTGCAGTCTCAGCTTTTTGCAAAGGCCACTTCGTGCTATTTTTGAAATGCCTTTCAATGTATGAGAGCACACATGCATCTTTAACGCACCTTGGTGTTTAGATCCTGTTGATCTCTTCGTATAAGACGCGGAGGAACAACAACCCATAAAGAAATGACATTAGACAGAGGCTTGCCGTTGTCCAGGCGTCTCGTTTATTAGTTCTGCAGCGATGGTAGTGCTGGATGCAGTCCACTATTTGGCATCGCATTACACTGTCCAGCGGCAGGAGAGCAAATCGCTGTCGAATTATACGGTGCATTGAAATTCCGAACACGTCCCCACCCACCCGCCTCTGCGCTAACATCGGTGCATTCCCTTCTGGACGGCGCCTCACCTCCACCACAGGCACTGATTTGCTGCCACCACCTGCGGCCGTGGTTCGTCACAGCGATTGTCCTCTTGTCCCAGCCACGCTGGCATCTGCATGCGCCCAAATAATGTGCCTCCTCATGAATGCCATCAGCACTTATCGTGCACAACGTCTGGAATGCCAGGTCGCTAACACTCACACGAGGCAAACTTCCATTGTCGAGGTTTTAGTTGCCTGTGATGGCATTCTGCGTTCAGAATCCAGAGTAATTAGGATATGATTTATTGTGCGTATCGCCACATCCGCAATGGTTTATTATTTCGACGTGATGTAGAAAAAACATCACTCACGTTCTAATGAAATGTATTACCTTTTATTTAGAATTTATGATAAATAATGGTCTAAATTTTGGAAGCATGTTCCTAACATCCTCGCTTGTGTGAGACCTGAGCTTCTCCTGGCGTATACAATGTTCAGATAACTTATTGGAAAGCGGCCGATATTTTGATAGTAGGACGACCTATCATTTTCAAGGTATAACTGCACCAAGCAAGCGCTCTAAAAGTGAATTTAACTCGTTTTCCAGAGAAACTCCGGAAAGATAACACACACACACACACACGCACACACACACAGACACACACACAACAAAAATGATTCAGATGACTCTCAGCACTATGGGACTTAACATCTGAGGTCATCACTCCCCTATACTTAGAACTACTCAAACCTAACTAACCTAACAACATCACACACACCCACGCCCGAGGCAGGATTCGAACCTGCGACCGTAGCGGTGGCGCGGTTCCTGACTGAAGCGCCTAGAACCGCTAGGCCACTACGGCCGGCCAGTGTAAATACTAGCACCATCACAGACCCAAGATGACCGACGGTAGAAGCTAGCGATAGTGAAGTTAATAATCAAGAGGTGATTGAGCATTTACTCTGCCTTTGCGTTTTTTGACGATGGTGAGAGCAGGAGTCCATGCAGAATTCAAACAAAAACCGCAGTGTCTGTTTATAAAGTTACTTGCTAATATAATTCTAATAGTTTCCTTAATAACATCATCCCAATAGCCAGGATCTCCGTGTTGTTATATTACAAAGTCATATTCCGCAATGGCGGTTTTGTTCGGCTGTGGTAAGCGTGTGTGACGCTTATGCACAGTACAGCGGTCCTCCGCAGTCCTGATACTCTGACAATTATATGACACGCCATATCCACAAAGATTACGGTAGACTCCCGTATTATACAAATCGGGCTCTTCCTTTACGGAACGGAAAAGAATGCTGATCATAGATGATGGTCGTTGCGCTGTCGACCACCTGAGAACTGTGTGAGTGCACTGGGTAAGTGATGATAATGTCGAGGTGGCAGCAAAGTCTCCGGCCTATCTGACTTTCCCAGGGAACATTTCGAACAGGTTGGTCGTACTTTGTGAAAATGTGAGGTGGGTTTTCCGACCACCATCTAAAAACAACGTCTTTTAGGTTCCTCAAAGGGTGACATTGGTTTCTTGCAAGCCGGGTGTCCAGCGTATTCCTTGCAGTTGTGGCATGTCGTATATTGGTCGCACTATCAGGACTCAGTGTAAGTGAAATACACGCTTCCAACAGCTGAGCAAATCAACCACTGCAGGACATCGCCTTGGCCCACGTAGATTCTGGCATGTACATCCAGCTACTGGGATAGAGTTATTAAGGAAGCTGTTGGAATTAAATTAACAAGTAACATTACAAAAGGTGCATTTTGTTTAAATTCTGCCTTGTCAAAAAAAAAAAAACAAAAAAAAAAAAAAACAAAAAAAACAGGGAAACAGGGATTGAGTAAGTTTCGCTATCGATAACTTCTAACGTATGTCATCTTTGGTCTGAGAAGAGACTAGTATTTACAGTGTGTGTGAGTGTTATATTTCCGGAATCTGTCTGAGATCCGAAGTTTTATATTCCCTTTCACAGCGCTTACTTGCTGCAGTCTTGTCTTGAAAATGACAGCGTGAGCTTCTGTCGAAATATCTGCAGTTATCGGCAATGTCACCCGGTTATATCCCAGTGAGTTAACTGACCCTCGCTAATTATCATCAACAACCACTCGGCTAGGAAATAGTCCCGCAAGAAAAGGAGGATGAATGCTGAGCTGACTGTTCGCAAGTTCTTTCACTCGGACACCACTTTAGACGGCTTCCACCGCCCATGTCTCACCCCAGCAATCATACTGGGGAAAGGTGAACAACAGTTTAACGTGGAATCCGAACCGCGTGTCATTTCTGGAGTATCTTTGCATCACTGAGACATGAAGGCTAACATAAAGCAAACTGCAAAATTTCACGTGTGTGGCGAGGAATCACTTCCGGCTCCCACTTTACCACTAGACACCAAGTCCCACGGAAACGCAATAAGGAACACTTGCAAAAACCTTCAGGCCAATATAACGTCGGTCTTTATGATGCTCCACAGCTTATTCTAAGTTCGACCAATTTGACATTATGAAAGAGAATACACTTCTCTCAATAAATCAACACAAAATGAGAATATTCATTTATTTGCTCTTCACATTACAGCCTATTTTCTTGAAAGCAAACACAGGCGACACAGTCACATTTTGTGAATGGTAATAAATAAACTGAGGGGAAAAAACAGGAACACCAAAATATAATCAATGTAGAGTGATGAATTTTCGAGAATACATTTCTCTAAGTAACATATTTAAGAGATTAACATCGCAAGGCCACAGGTTAATGTAAGCGCGAGATAAGCCATTGGGAATGTGAAATGCTTGTACATTAATAACTAGTGTAGCCGCCGCAATGTCGAATGAAAACATGCAAACGTGCATGGGTTGTGTTGTACAGGTGTTGGATGTCAGTTTGTGGGATCGAGTTCCATGCCTGTTGTACTTGGTCTGTGAATACAGGAACGGTTAATGGAGTTAGTGGATAACGCAGGAATTGTGGTCCGATGATGTTCCTTATGTGATCGAGTGGTGACAGGTGTGGTGATCAAGCAGATCAACACAACATGTCGACACCCTGTAGACCATGTTGGGGGACAAGAGCGGTATGTGAGCGAGCGTTATCATGTTGAAAAACACGCCCTGGAACTCTGTTCATGAATGGCAGCACAACAGCTCGAATCATCACAGTGACGTACAATGTTGCGATGAGGGTGCGTGGTACAGCCACCAGAGTGCTCCTCCTGCCACACGAAATCCCACTCCAGACCTTAGATCCAGTGTAGGTCTATTGCGTCTAGCACGCTGGGAGAAGAGCTGTACGCCCTGAAGTGGCCTCCTTTTGACCAACACACGACCGTCAATGGCACCGACGCAGATCAGAAAACACAACAGCTCTCCACACTGCCGTCCAATAAGTATTCACTGAAGACTCAAATGGCGGTGGTTTGGGTTCAGTGGAACGCACGATAAAGGATGCCTGACTCGGTTCTGTCCTTGAAGTGACCGATTTGTAACAATTCGCTGAGTGACTGTGGTGCCAACCGCTGCTCAAATTGCTGCTGCAGATGCAGTACGGTGCGCCAGAGTTCACGCCTCTCTCGGTAGGCCCACATGGCCGTCTGGAGTACGGTCTTCTTGAGACTTGACATTCTCGTGATCACCGTTGTCAGCAGTTATAAACAGTGGCTTCATTCCTGCCGTCTCAGCTGTACCTCTGAAGGAATATCCAGCTACTCGTAGCCCTATTACAAGATGTCTTTCAAAGTCAGTGAGGTGCTGATAACGGCTTCTTTATGGCCTTACAAGCATTCTTGGCTAACATCAACTCACTACGTCCAGTTTTAAAGGCAACTAACGCGCACGAACGTTACAGCGCATATTTGAAGCGAACTTGATTTGCATCCTTATAGTGGTGCTACTAATGCCATTCTTACGTGGCTGGCGCGAAATTTGAATAGAAATCATCTTTCAAATGTAGAAACACGACTACCAACATTCGTTTATGTAGCACAACTCGCTCTGGGTGTTCTGATACCTTTCCGTCAGTGCGTTTGTTTGTGGCACTTATAACTATTTATTTCAAAAATGCTAATTCTACAAAAATACTCATTGGCTAATACTACCCACAGCAATTATTTCAGTCAGTGCCAACTCTCGACTCCCACGAATATTAACTACAAGCGTAAATGTTGTCGAAATGGCACTTGCCAAATGTCGTCTCATGCTCGGTGTTCCGAATGGTGGTAGCTTTTGACGACTAGTTCTTGGAGGTTAGCGGAAAATTCGTCGCTCCCTTACTTCAGGTAGTCTATTGGGGGCTCACAACACACTAATTTATGTAGGTTACCTGATAAGAATGAGATCAGTATACAGGCTGTTACAAAAAGGTACGGCCAAACTTTCAGGAAACATTTCTCACACACGAAGAAAGAAAATATTTTACGTGGACATGTGTCCGGAAACGCTTACTTTCCATGTTAGAGCTCATTTTATTACTTGTCTTCAAATCACATTAATCATAGAATGGAAACACACAGCAACAGAACGTACCAGCGCGACTTCAAACAGTTTGTTGCAGGAAATGTTCAAAATGTCCTCCGTTAGCGAGGATACATACATCCACCCTCCAGAGCATTGAATCCCTGATGCGCTGATGCAGCCCTGGAGAATGGCGTATTGTATCACAGCCGTCCACAATACGAGCACGAAGAGTCTCTACATTTGGTACCAGGGTTGCGTAGACAAGAGCTTTCAAATGCCCCCATAAATGAAAGTCAAGAGGGTTGAGGTCAGCAGCGCTGGAGGCCATGGAATTGGTCCGTCTCTACCAATCTATAGGTCACCGAATCTGTTGTTGAGAAGCGTACGAACACTTCGACTGAAATGTGCAGGAGCTCCATCGTGCATGAAGCACATGTTGTGTCGTACTTGTAAAGGCACATGTTCTAGCAACACAGGTAGAGTATCCCGCATGAAATCATGATAACGTGTTCCACTGAGCGTAGGTGGAAGAACATGGGGCCCAATAAAGACATCACCAACAATGCCTGCCCAAACGTTCACAGAAAATCTGTGTTGACGACGTGATTGCACAACTGCGTAGGGATTCTCGTCAGCCCATACATGTTGATTGTGAAAATTTACAATCTGATAACGTTGGAATGAAGCCTCATCCGTAAAGAGAACATTTGCACTGAAATGAGGATTGACTCATTGTTGGATGAGTCATTCGCAGAAGTGTACCCGTGGAGGCCAATCAGCTGCTGATAGTGCCTGCACACGTTGTACATGGTACGGAAACAACTGGTTCTCCCGTAGCGCTCTCCATACAGTGACGTGGTCAACGTTACCTTGTACAGCAGCAACTTTTCTGACGCTGACATTAGGGTTATTGTCAACTGCACGAAGAATTGCCTAGTCCATTGCAGGTGTCCTCGTCGTTCTAGGTCTTCCCCAGTCGCGAGTCATAGGCTGGAATGTTCCGTGCTTCCTAAGACGCCGATCAGTTGCTTCGAACGTCTTCCTGTCGGGACACCTTGGTTCTGGAAAACTTTCTCGATGCAAACGTACCGCGCGACGGCTAATGCCCCGTGCTAATCCATACATCAAATGGACATCTGCCAACTCCGCATTTGTAAACATTGCACTGACTGCGAAACCACGTTCGTGATGAACACTAGTTTGTTAATGCTACGTATTGATGTGCTTGATGCTATGCTAGTACTGTAGAGCAATGAGTCGCATGTCAACACAAGCATCGAAATCAGCATTACCTTCCTTCAATTAGGCCAACTGGCGCTGAATCGAGGACGTACAGTGCATACTGACGAAACTGAAATGTGAGCTCTAACATGGAAATTAAGCGTTTCCGGACACATGTCCTCATAACATCTTTTCTTTATTTGTGTGAGGAGCGGAGGAGCCACACTGCAACAGCTGCACTGGCTCTTGAGCGAAGCGCCGATCCACCTATTTCGCGCTGTAAGCACTGAATGCTTGATGCCTGTACCAATGAGTCGCATGTCAACACAAGCATCGAAATCAGCATTACCTTCCTTCAATTAGGCCAACTGGCGCTGAATCGAGGACGTACAGTGCATACTGACGAAACTGAAATGTGAGCTCTAACATGGAAATTAAGCGTTTCCGGACACATGTCCTCATAACATCTTTTCTTTATTTGTGTGAGGAGCGTAGGAGCCACACTGCAACAGCTGTACTGGCTCTTGAGCGAAGCGCCGATCCACCTATTTCGCGAAGCGCCGATCCACCTATTTCGCGCTGTAAGCACTGAATGCTTGATGCCTGTACCACCTTCTGAACAAACCGCCGCTTCACTTTCTTCGCGGTGATAGCATTTCGCGATTGCAGTTTAACATCATCCTTGCCGTTTGCGTTGGAAAATGACCAATTAAATATAAAAAACGTTTGATCAATTTCGCCTGCGAGAATTCTTCCAAGTAAACAACCTGTTTTGTTAAATAAGTGAAGGATGTCTTTAAAGAGACGTTGCTTCAAAATACAAATGCCTGTTCCACTACAAATATAAGCAAACACCACCAACACAGTCAACGTTTTTAATGTTGCTGCTTACAGTTGAAGTTGTCAGTGAACAAGGGTACATGGAAGGAAGCTACGTCACACCTATTGAGGTATGTAGATGACGTGTGATACGAAGAACATTGGTCCCGCAATCTCTGCTCTATCCCCTAGGACAACTTCTGGATATCACGAAATTCACAATTAAAACTATTGATGACTGGTAAATTAATAACAAGTAATTGCAGTTTTCGTTACTGAATATAAATTGTATATGTAGCTAATGACAGGTCGTTCAGTCAGGCTGGATATCAAACTTGTATAAACACTGGTTTCGTATTCAGTTTCCACTAGAATAAAGTGACCGATAGTTTATTAATTATTTTACTCTCTGAATTCCAGTGTACTGCGACTCAACAATTTAACCAATTAGGTCTTAATTTTAGACGGAACGGCGTTCTGGCACATCCCAGGGAATATTATTTGAACTCACTAGAGTAAGTCGACGTCGGACAATTAAAGTAAAAAACGTAAATTAAATCGCAATATAATTATAATTTGCTGTCCGAAGTTGTGATCTTTGCACATTATGAACCTTCGGGTCGACTGTCTTTTGCTTACGACTGCCAGTAAGCTTAGAGATCTACAGTATAATAGACAAGTTGAGCTTTGCTCGGAAGTTGTGACCAGTGTATATCGCCTTTTGTTTACCGCTGCCAGCGACCTCAGCGATCTTGTAGTACGGCGACGTCTCGTAGGGAGTGTTGCACATGAGCCTGTGTATAATGGCCTTCTCGAAATATTGTTTCTTCAGTGTTGTAATTCGCGCCAAAGCTGCTGTTCAACTGCTCACACGGCGCACGCATAGCTAAAAGTCAGCAGCCTTTCGAGCCGCTGCGCAAACGTCGTTCCCCTCATAGGCGGCCGTACGGGGGATCAGGATGGGGCACTTCCCGCCTCCCCCTCGGGATGTGGCGTAGATAGCTTTTATTCATTACAAAATTCTCACACACTTCTAGAAGTAATTTCCAATGATTTCACAAAGCATCTAGTTTACACATTTATAGCATTATGTGACCACTGGATCACGGGCTTCATTTGTTTGCGAATAACTCTGCCTTCGATAAAAATGAGCACGCTGCTGTACCTTGCATTAAACGAAGGAGGAAAGAAAGCTGCTTATGTGTGCCGTGCCGAATTCCTTTATAGGCTTCTCCGAAGTGTCGTTGTCAAACTGGCGTATCCCAACCTTAGCGTAATCAAATTCCCCGTCCCAGTCTGCAACAGCAGCTAAACACAGCGCTTCCTGAAGCATTGTTTGGTTACGTACAACGCCACGTACGGTGACGTGTGCACTGCGCTATGCCTTAATGGTAGCTTTAGCAGCAGCTTTGTCGTCTTCATCAGGAGAAGGCATCTAAGAGTACGGTTCTCATTTTTTTTAAATTTATAGGCTTTCGGAAACTGCCCATACAGCCATCTCATCAGTGGAAATGTTATACTACAGTTTGTTTTGACAATTCAAAGAATGTATTAGTTTATGTCGTATGTCGTACGCTGTTACGAAGTTACGTGCACTTAACAGAGCAGAGATTTCGATATAAAACAGATTTTCCGTCGACAGAATTCCGAAACGAGTAAACTAGACGAAGCAGAATGAGATTTTCACCCTGCAGCGGAGTGTGCGCTGATATGAAACTTCCTGGCAGATTAAAACTGTGTTGTTGATAATTCTTCCGAGTTATATGGTCGTGGTCCATGGAATACTATTCCTAACGTTTCGTCCAATACTATGTTGGACATCCTCAGAGGTATGGCTGGTCCTGCTGAGTCCTGCCTACGCTTCACTTCAGCCAGTACCACGTCTCCTACATTCCAAACTTTACAGAAGCTCTCCTCTGGCAGGAGCTGTGAGGACGGGGCGTGAGTCGTGCTTGGGTAGCTCAGTTGGTAGAGCACTTTCCCGCGAAAGGCAAAGGTCCCGAGTTCGAGTCTCGGTCCGGCACACAGTTTTAATGTGCCAGGAAGTTTCAAACTAGACGAAGATGGAACACAGTTGCTACACACTTGGGATATTTCCAGTTTCACCATTTCATAATGCTGGAAGGAAGCGTAGCCTGGTGAGTCATTTAGTGTAGAAGGGTGAGTCAATTATTATCCGCAAGGTAGTTATAAAATTTTATTGTAATCAAATAGGAAACTTACAAGAACATCATTTTTGGACATAGTCTCCTCGCGTTTCAACGCATTTGGTCCATCGTGATACAAGCTTCCTGATGCCCTCAGAAAAGAAGGTTCTCGGTTGAGCTGCAAGCCATGCAATGCTTCTTTCACTGCTTCGTCCGAGGCAAATCGACGGCTCATTAATGCCTGTTTGAGGGGATCAAACAAGTGATAGTCAGAAGGGACAAGATCGGGACTATATGGAGGATGATACAGTACTTCAAAATTGAGTTTCCGGAGCCTTTCAGCAGTGTGGGTAGCAGTATGCGGACGGGCATTGTCGTGCAACAACTCAACACCTTTCGACAGCAATCCTTGGCACCTTTCGACAGCAATCCTTGGCGTTTGCTTCGAATTGCAGGCTTTAGCCTGGCAGTAAGAATCTCACCGTAACTTACACTGTTTGTTGTGCCTCTTTCCCCAATATGTTCCAGTACTGGACCTTGTGGGTCCTAAAAAGCCGTAAGGATTAGGTTTCCTGCGGACGGTTGGGTCTTCAACTTTTCCTTACACGGCGAATTTGGATGTTACTCTGCCGTATACTCTCCGGCTTCTAACGATGGATCCATGTTTCGTCACCAGTAATGATCCTGTCTAAGAAGTTGTCCCTTTCGTTACCATAGCGATCCAAATGTTTTTTGCAGATGTCCAAGAACGTTTGTTTATGCAACTGTGTGACTTGTTTTGGGACCCATCTTGCAGAAACTTTATGAAACCCAAGTCTGTTGTGGATTATTTCGTAGGAAGAGCCGTGACTAATTTGCAGACGATGTGTCACTTCGTCAATAGTTAATCGTCTGCCTAAGAGAATCATTTCACGTGAACGCTCAATAGTTTCTTCATTTGTGGCGGTTAACGGTTGTCCGGCTCCTTCATCATGTGTAACACTTGTGCAACCATTTCGGAGTTTTTCAATCCATTCGTAGACACTCCGTTGTGGCAAAACACTGTTTCCGTACTGTACCGAAAGTATTCTATGAATTTCGGCCCCTGATACGCCTTCCCATCACAAAAAAACGGATCACTGAACGTTGCTCTTATTTGGTGCAAATACAGCTGAGCAGCCATGATTAACAGCACGGCAGCGATAACGAAACTAGCCTAGCAGCTTGAAAATTGCAAAGATACAACAACAAATAAACAAATCAGGCGTCATCAACGTAAAAGGACAGTACTATCAAAATAAACAAACATATATCTAAATTATGTAACAATAATGGAACGCTACTGTCAGGTCCGAATATTCAAACTCGAAATGAGACTAAACCTCTGGACTTCAGTAGCCTAAAGAGGGAAACAATGATCATTTACATTTTTCTGGGGTGGCGTGGTCTGGTGGGAGTTATCAACTGATATTTCAAGTAGTAAACAAATCGTCACCTGAACCCATTTCTAAATAATTCCTACTTAGAGGATAAAAGCAAATTTCGTTTATTTGTGCCAATGATCACAAAACTTATGGACTTGAGACTGTCGGTTTCTGGTAACAATGACCATCTTAGATCTGTTTTACAACATGCCCTAATATAAGGAAGCCATTGCGGCATCGTCACAAAATCAATGTAGCATCGTCGCCGATATTTACAATAAGGTGTGAAGTAGTCCACAGTGCCCGCGGAAACAGCAGAAATTTATTCTATACTTCACGAATCATGTTTAAATCCACGACTATGTCGGAGCTTGTGAAATTAGAGGAAAGGAATTTATACCTCTTGCCTTTTCTCTTTTGTACAAACATTCACTTCTGACACACATCTTCTGATAGTCTCGTTTTGGGTTCTGGGATCGACGGCTACATAGGTAGCTTCCAACATTGTTAGTTGTGTTATACGGGATTCCTCAAATCACTGTACTGATTATGTTCACTCTGCAATTTTCTACATGTGTTTGACATCTGAGTGTGTACTGAATTGGTGCCAGTATTTCTCTCTCTCTCTCTCTCTCTCTCTCTCTCTCTCTCTTTTTTTTTTTATAAGTTATTACCTGAAGCCACAATGTGATATGATTTTTGCTCTTTGAGAGCACAAACACCCATAAACCTATCGGTTGTTGGTATTATTGATAAACATACAGAATGATATTTTCACTCGGCAGTGGAGTGTGCGCTGATATGAAACTTCCTGGCAGATTAAAACTGTGTGCCGGACCGAGACTCGAACTCGGGACCTTTGTCTTTCGCGGGCAAGTGCTCTACCATCTGAGCTACCCAAACACGACTCACGCGCCGTCCTCACAGCTTGACTTCTGCCAGTACCGCGTCTCCTACATTCCAAACTTTACAGAAGCTCTCCTGCGAACTTCTGAAAGAAAGGGGTGCTAGTTCTGCAAGGTTCGTAGGAGAGCTTCTGTAAAGTTTGAAATGTACGAGACGCGGTACTGGCAGAAGTGAAGCTGTGAAGACAGGGCGTGAGTCGTGTTTGGGTAGCTCAGATGGTAGAGCACTCGCCCGCGAAAGGCAAAGGTCCCGAGTTCGAGTCTCGGTCCGGCACACCGTTCCAATCTGCCAGTCAGTTTTATAAACATACATTTTCGCTGCTATGAAAAAGGCTGTACTATTTGCTCATGGTTTGTCTTCGACGTCATACACAATTCAATGAACCTTCAGTAGGCTGGGATCAGTAAAACTGTCGTTTCATTCTACAGTTTGTGAACACAGGTTATACGAGATGTACTTGCTAAGTGTCATAGAAGGAAAGTGACTGCAAAATCTCATTTTGCTAACATTGACAAATATGGGCTACAGCCTCGGCGACTGTTATTCGCCTTCAGACAAGATCTGGTATAGTATTACATTTTGTGCAGTAGTGAGGTTCTTCACAGTTAATGGATAGTAGACAATTGACATGTAAATCATTTACAAAACATGTAACTCTGTGTATCGTGTCACAACGCGTTTTGTTCTTCGGAATTATTCGGTTAGTTGGAATTGCAGGTGATCCAGACCGGCCAGGAATATCTTCATCGTTATAGGACACTAAATTTTTTATTAACAGAAAACACGTTCACCGAGCAGTTACAACAACGTTGAGGCTGTCAGCATTTGAAAATATGACGCCATAGTCGCGAAGACCAACAACTTGCCCCGACCTGTATCGAGCAGAACTAGGTAGCAAAATGACACTCTTAAGGGGACAGACGCGGTAATACTTGCTGCTTATAGTACATATTATGGTTTTATTATTTTGATTATAAGGAATTATGTTTTAAAAACTGGATTCTCAAAATATTAATTTCTAAAAATTTTTTCATTGCAAGTATTATCTCAAGTTTTCATAAATCGAAAGTTGTGATATTTTATAGGTGGATGGGGGTATGGGATTGGGGGGGGGGGGGGAGGGCAAGGGTTTCTTGTACAGTTAGAATGGTGGATTTCGGCACCAATTTTAGAAATTAAGCACTGTAACCAGAAAAACTTATCCTTCCTTCCACAACACTGTGTAGTCGATCATTTCAAGTAACGATATTACTAATTTAAATGTAGCATATGGGATTCGAACGTACATCAGTAGTTTCGTTTTACGGTTACCCTTCGAACTCCTACATACATGATTAATTTTTAACGCCTTTCTAGTAACCAGAAGAACGCTGAAGATTTGATGGGTACGTTATGTAACAAATGAGGAGATACTGAATAGAATTGGAGAGAAGAGGAATTTATGGCACAACTTGACTAGAAAAAGGGATCGGTTCGTAGGGCACGTTCTGAAGAATCAAGGGATCAGCAATTTAGTATTGGAGGGAAGTGTGGAGCTCAAAAATCGTAGAGGGAGACCAAGTGATGAATACACTAAGCAGATTAAGAAGGATGTAGGTTGCAGTAGGTATTCGGAGATGCCTGCACAGGCTCGAGTAGCACGGAGAGCTGCATCAAACCATTCTCAGGACTGAACACCACAACAACCACAACATAGTAACCTTTCCTTTCTTAGTCACGCATCAAGTTACTAACGAGTCTCTGAAAACGCCATAAATATTCTCTCTCTCTCAGATTCACTCGGGTATACGCTGACCGTCTTTTATGTGCAGTCAAGTGATGCCACGTTCCACACTAACAATCCTCAATAGATGTTCAACGAGTTTGTGTACCATAACTGACAAGGTACACAGTGTTTAATTTATGAAACTTTGGTACCGGAACGCACCTCTTAAACTAGTTTCTGAAAACTTGTGATAAAACTTTCAATAAGAAATTTTTTTTAGAAAATGCTGTTCTGAAATTCGGGTTTTTATTATATAAATTCCTATAATCACAACAATAGAACCACAAGATTTAATATAAACAACAGGTGCTGCAATGTCGCTTTGCTTCCTGGATTTGCTCAATACATATAGGTACAAGTCGATAGTCTTCATGATTAAGACGTCATGTTTTCAACTGCTGCCAGCCGCAACGTTGAAATAGTTGCATTGTAGCTGTTCGGTGAATTTACCTTGCATATACTGTACACACACATACACACACGCAGACACAGAGCACCTCTCGCACCTCACCCCTGCCCCACGTTTCGCACTGGTCACCCTCTGTAACGTTCACAGCCACCAGCGCAGCGGCATATTACAGTTACGTTGCGATTTAATACACGTGTACTACTACTTTAACTCTCCGGTATAGACTTGTTCCAATGAGATTAAAAATAAATTCCCTGGGAGACGCCGGCCCAACGACTGACTCATCATCTTTTATTCACTGCCAGGTATTCGTAGACATTCTAGGAGTGCTTATGAATATCTGCGGTTCTCTGGGTTTCCACCACAAGAAACACAATGACAGAAATTTTTAAATCCACAAAGTTTATGCTCTTACTTTTTTCTCTTTCCATAGTGAAATTAATGTTTGGATGCAAACTGTTGAATTGTGAATGCATGACTTTGCACTCATCTATCGTGCTATCGAATAGGAATAGATGTCATCGACTTATATATAATGGTAAAGAATTCTTTTGGCTGCTTGAATGAACTTGTTAAAAAAATTTCTTCTAAGGTGTTGGCGAAAATATCATCTAATGTACCTGATAGACATGAGCCCATTGCTACCCCATCTTTTTGGAGATAAACTTTGGTCTGAAATGATAAATAATTGTAGGAAGTGATTAACTGTAGAAGTTCTATTATTTCACAATTTTCTCCTTGGGTGACTTACATCTGAGGAAGTTGTTTTTAATGATTTCTATAATTTATGTTACTGCAGTGTTTGTGTACATGTTAGATATGTCAAGTGATAAGACTATTCCTTTTTCTGGTATGTTTATTTTTTAAATTTTATCAGGTATATCGTAACAACCTTTTATAGTCTATTCTTTCTCGCATATGTAATATTGCGTAAGGAGTATGTTGAGCATTTTACTGATAGCATGTCCTGGGCTATTAACCATGTTAACAATTGGACGAAATGGGATTTGTTCTTTATGTATCTTGGGCTGTGCACGCAGTAATGGTGGTGTTGTATTCACAATAATGGAGTCTTTTATAATATTCTCTGTGAATTAGAAGTTACATCTCTTTAGTGCTTTCTTCAGTTGTGCATTAAATTTGTAAGTTGGATCCGGTCGGTAATTTTGATATTATTTTGGCTGAAAAATTCTAGTACTTTTCTGTTGTAATCTTCTTCTGACATAATCGTCAATTTATTTCCTTTATCTGATTTTAAACTAATTGCATTATTTTCTTGAAGCTTATTGTGTATCTGACGTATAATACTACTGTTCTTCCCTTTTGTGTTGGTCCTCTTTCTCGTTTTATTTGTTTTTGTATTATTTTTGCAATTTTACAAGTAATGTAGGTTTGTTCATGAGGTAGAAACTGGGTAATATCAAGCGTTACTTTGGTGTTTGCAATAATATTTTTAATCATACTGTTTCCAAGGTGTGGTCATATGTTAAAGTTCAGGCCTTGGTTTAGTACGTTCATTTTTGTGGGAGTGGATCTTCGTTTGGTCAGATTTTCAACCTTCATGAAGAATTTGAAGTTACTCAGCATGTGGTATTCATTTTCATTGAGTGTAATTAAATATTTTTCTTGTCTGTGCCTATGTATTTTCTTTTCCTTGGTCGAATGTATGAACCCATATACGTTCTAAATTTATCAATTGCTGATAAAATGTTATTTGTTTGTGATGGTGACAGGACACTAGCAAGATACAATTGAGCTACATATAGTTTAAGATTTAACTTATTCTTATATTTAAATATATCACGGATTTCACTTGTCACCCACCTGCGTTCACTCTGTATTTTTATACGTTGTGCCACACTAGATTTGTTTCTAATTTTGATCCTGGCATATTTCGGTGTGATATTGTCTCGTATACATTGTTTGTTAAGCTTCATAGCTTCAGTGGCGTTCAATATCTTCACTTTGACCCATTGATACTGTAGTACTTTATCCTGTGACAGGCTGGACAGTGCTTCTATAACGACGTACATGACATAAGTTGCCATTAAAAATCATCCATAAAGTAAGTTATAATGCGCCTAGTATATCTACAAAATATGACTTGTTCCTACATAAAAATCAAAAGTATCACTAATGTATCCAATGTATGATACTTCCGTTTTGGATTTTTGAAAAATGGCCTACGGCTGAAACGGACAATTGTACATGAAATAAAGAGAATGGCAGCTGAAGCCATCAAGAAATCTTTCAAAAAATGAATATAATCTGCAGAAACTTCTACATATATCTTAAGACGCAGCCAAAAACATAAAATAATGAAATATACTCAAAAAAGAATTGTATGACCATATCAGTGGAACAGGTTGGATGCAAACTGGAAGTAGATAGAAAAATTATTCATCAGGTAATGACATTTACATTTCTCAGTACTGAATTGTCAAGAAGTGGACATATCGAAAATTAAGTTAGAGGACAAGTAGCAAAAGCCACGCAAAATGGCAGGGTGTTTAAATGATGAAATATGGGAAAATATACGTACAGGAATAAATTCAGACGAAGAATATACAAACCAAAATTTACACCAATTATGGCACACATCTGAGACAACACCTGAAACGTCAAAAACTAGAAAACTTTTGGAAACTACGGAAGTGAAAATTCCGTGGAAGAGATAGATACAGGGAGATGTGAAAGCATTACAGAAGGAAGTAACATGGACATCCTGCTTCCCTCTGATATTGAACCCTTTTCCTCTAAGCCACTTTTCTTTGAAATATTTGTTGTCAGCGGAGGACACATTTCTCATACTATCTGCGGTGAACAAGTCCGCCGCGTTGGTGTTTTAACGCTAACTTTGTACTTGGGTCCTCACTTGCTTCATCCGTCACGCGAATTAGGACATTGGCGCGTTGCCAAGAGTAGTGGCCGCTCAGTGGCAAAGACGTTAATGCACTTGCACGCTCATTTAGAGTAGGCTTCTCCTCCAAAGAGTTTTCCACCGAGTCCACGTGGACTCTGTGAGTACTTTTCTAATCCATGAGGATAATCGTTGTTGACACTTTCTAAAAGTTTTCACTAACGCCAGGACGTATTCAACAACGACACAAGCGACGATTAAAGCACTCGTACAGCACGTGTTCTTGATTGGAGCCCTCCCATAGGTCATCATGACTGATACCCAACCCCTGTTCGTCTTTCCCTTCGCAGAGTTTTCAACTCAACCTGATATTTAGCGTCTCTTCACTGCTCCTTTGGAGCCTCAATAAAGCGACAAATTCTTCTGAGACTAATACATAAAATATTTTTAGATGTGTTGGGGGAGCAGGTAAGGAAGCTCGAATAATGTTGCGGGTCAAGTAAGGAATTCAAAAGAGAAATGAATGGAGGAGTGAGTACCTTGAGAAACTGAAACAAAAAGGAAAAGAAGAGAACTTGTAATATAAGTTTAAGGTTACGTTGATTGTAAAGTTATTTTTTATGTTTTTGACACAACCACTTTTTCTCGTAACCGGAATCGGCCATTGCGGACTTGTTGGGAGGTTAAAATAAATATTTGGTGAACACATGTTGATGCGAGAGAGCAAGCGTTCGAGCTACAATAATCAGAGAGATCTCTATCCGCAACCACGTAAATTGGCAGCTTAGAACCTGCGCTATGGTATAGTTTAGTTTTCGAAACGCTACTTAACATTCACTTCAAGTTTCGACTTTTATTCGTGTACAAGATAAATCATGAAAAACAACGAATCATTTAGAGACTCTCTACACATTCAACAAAGCTGAGGAAGATACACGTTTCATGTTGACTGACATTGACTGAAATGCAAGAATCATGACCCATCTATGCAGAAGTTCGAGGACATGCTGAAAACTAATGCCTTATTTTTCTTTCTGCTCTCAATATCGACTGAAGTACTAAACTCCGTGCCCATTACTAGGTCGACTTTCTCGCTCCGCTGACGCAAGTTGCAACCCTTTGTCATTAGGGTGCTCCAAATTTAAGCCTGTAGCACGGTGAAGTGTAACGTAGCTATGTCGGTGCGTGAGAAACAGCGTGCTGTAATCGAGTTTCTTACAGCGGACGAAAGTACCACCAATAGGTGAATGAGAGCTGTGTACTGAGATTATTATACCGGGATCAATAATGTGCGACGTTGGGTTGTTCGTGTTCAGTGTCATCGATCATTCCCCATACAATGTCGACTCGGCTTCAGACAGTTTTCATCTATATAAAAATCTTTGACACTAATAAAGCTGTACAGGCAGAGATGAGGTTGTGGTTCCGTCAACAAAGTCAGACGTTTTACAGTGACGGTATCAACAAACTGTTCTCTCGTTTGGAGAAATGTGTTCGTCGGTAAGATCGCTATGTAGAGAAATAAATACGAAGTCATGGAGAATAAAGATTTAGAATGTTAATTAGGTTTGTTTTAATTGAACTGCTTTAAGAGTTCCCACATAAAAACTAGGAAACATTACTTGTCAGGACGCCACAGTGTGTGGAGAAGCAGATACTGACCCAAATATAGTTACTCTTACAGATGCGCTACCTTCCGTAATCTGTAATTTTGATCATTAGTAGGTAGTGAGAAATTGTGTAACTACACTCCTGGAAATGGAAAAAAGAACACATTGACACCGGTGTGTCAGACCCACCATACTTGCTCCGGACACTGCGAGAGGGCTGTACAAGCAATGATCACACGCACGGCACAGCGGACACACCAGGAACCGCGGTGTTGGCCGTCGAATGGCGCTAGCTGCGCAGCATTTGTGCACCGCCGCCGTCAGTGTCAGCCAGTTTGCCGTGGCATACGGAGCTCCATCGCAGTCTTTAACACTGGTAGCATGCCGCGACAGCGTGGACGTGAACCGTATGTGCAGTTGACGGACTTTGAGCGAGGGCGTATAGTGGGCATCCGGGAGGCCGGGTGGA
This sequence comes from Schistocerca serialis cubense, assembly GCF_023864345.2. Classification (NCBI taxonomy): domain Eukaryota; kingdom Metazoa; phylum Arthropoda; class Insecta; order Orthoptera; family Acrididae; genus Schistocerca; species Schistocerca serialis. The sequence continues at coordinate 469,623,821 of NC_064639.1, forward strand.
CGTACCGCCGAATTGCTCAACACGTGGGGCGTGAGGTCTCCACAGTACATCGATGTTGTCGCCAGTGGTCGGCGGAAGGTGCACGTGCCCGTCGACCTGGGACCGGACCGCAGCGACGCACGGATGCACGCCAAGACCGTAGGATCCTACGCAGTGCCGTAGGGGACCGCACCGCCACTTCCCAGCAAATTAGGGACACTGTTGCTCCTGGGGTATCGGCGAGGACCATTCGCAACCGTCTCCATGAAGCTGGGCTACGGTCCCGCACACCGTTAGGCCGTCTTCCGCTCACGCCCCAACATCGTGCAGCCCGCCTCCAGTGGTGTCGCGACAGGCGTGAATGGAGGGACGAATGGAGACGTGTCGTCTTCAGCGATGAGAGTCGCTTCTGCCTTGGTGCCAATGATGGTCGTATGCGTGTTTGGCGCCGTGCAGGTGAGCGCCACAATCAGGACTGCATACGACCGAGGCACACAGGGCCAACAGCCGGCATCATGGTGTGGGGAGCGATCTCCTACACTGGCCGTACACCACTGGTGATCGTCGAGGGGACACTGAATAGTGCACGGTACATCCAAACCGTCATCGAACCCATCGTTCTACCATTCCTAGACCGGCAAGGGAACTTGCTGTTCCAACAGGACAATGCACGTCCGCATGTATCCCGTGCCACCCAACGTGCTCTAGAAGGTGTAAGTCAACTACCCTGGCCAGCAAGATCTCCGGATCTGTCCCCCATTGAGCATGTTTGGGACTGGATGAAGCGTCGTCTCACGCGATCTGCACGTCCAGCACGAACGCTGGTCCAACTGAGGCGCCAGGTGGAAATGGAATGGCAAGTCGTTCCACAGGACTACATCCAGCATCTCTACGATCGTCTCCATGGGAGAATAGCAGCCTGCATTGCTGCGAAAGGTGGATATACACTGTACTAGTGCCGACATTGTGCATGCTCTGTTGCCTGTGTCTATGTGCCTGTGGTTCTGTCAGTGTGATCATGTGATGTATCTGACCCCAGGAATGTGTCAATAAAGTTTCCCCTTCATGGGTCAATGAATTCACGGTGTTCTTATTTCAATTTCCAGGAGTGTATTTCCGAAAAGCCGACTTGAACACGTACTGTTAGATCCCCTTCATTTTATGTCTTCTCTGTTTTCGAACTATTTACCCAGTTTTCCGATTCTTTATCTATTTAGTTAAATACACTGGAGAGAGGAGGAACTGGTACACGTGAATAATTACGTTTAGGGCCACGTGAGCCAGCGGAAGTGCCGCAACACGACGTGGTATGGACTCGAGTAATATTTGAAGTAATGCTGGAGGGAGTTAACACCATGAAACCTGCAGGGTCGTACATAGATCCGTAAGAGTACGAGGAGGTGGAGATTTCTTCTGAACAGCACGTTGCGAGGCATCCCACATATGGTCAATAATGTTCATGTCTGGGAGTTTGGAGGCCAGCGGACGTGATTAATCTCAAAAGAGTGTACCTGGAGCCATTCTGTGACAAATCTAGACGTTTGGGGTGTCACATTGTCCTGCTGGAATTGCCCAAGCCCGACGGAATACACAATGGAATGGATGCAGGTCATCAGGATGCTTACGTACGTGTCACTTGTCAGAGTCGTATCTAGACGTATCAGGGGTCCCATATCACTCCAACTGCACATGCCCCACACCATCAAAGAGCCTCTACCAGCTTCAACAGTCCCTTGCTGACATGCAGGGTCAGTGGATTTATGAGGTTGTCTCCATACCCGTACACGTCCATCTGCTCGATAGAATCTGAAGCGAGACTCGTCCATTCAGGCAACATTTTTCCAATCATCAACAGCCCAATGTCGGTATTGATGGGACCAGGCGAGGAGTAAAGCTTTGTGTCGTGCTCACTTAAATCTTGATAACCTGACATTGTAGCAGCAGTAACCGATCTAACAATTGCGCCAGACACGTTTTATATAGGCGTTGCGGACGACACCGCCGTATTCTGCTTGTTTATATGCATCTGAATTAGAATACACATTCCTGTACTAGTTTCTTTACCGCTTCTATGTATTACTCTGGTCGATTATTTCGGCAGCCTCGTAAGTCATTAAGTGAAGAAACAATGCAGGGCCATATCCCGTGAGGCAATTGCTTGCAGGGCAGCCGGGTATACCGACTGCAACACACCAGCAGGCAGCAGTGGAGTGCTGGGTTTGCGCTTCTGCTGCGGCCATTACAGACTAAGCAGCCGCGCTCAGGGCCTCAGGCGCCGTAATGGATTGGCCGTCCAGCCGCGCGTAGCGTTTACACGGCTGCAAGGCGGGCCGCTGCCAGCCGGGGCCGTATGCTGTGGCTGCAGTCCGCCTGAAGGCGGAGGCTGAAAGCGAAGCGAGGGAGAGGGAAAGAGCAAGAGCAGCAGCATCAACACCTGTGATCCACACTCACACGTTGGAAGTTCCTGTCGCGTTACGTGCACGCCCTGCCTGACTGCCTCAGAGAGTTGACCTACTGCTTGGTTCTTTTCGTCTTAACGACGTTTCAGATGAGACGCTGTCGAAATAAATCAGGAAGATTCAATTATTTTCTCAGAGACACAGTTAGCGAATTTTCATTCATACAAGAAATTTATAGACTAAACCTCATTCTCAAATGTTTCCCATATAACGATACGAGGAAAGATGTGCCGAGTGGATATCACAGTAAAAAGACTATGAAGTTGTACATTGTCCTCTACAGAACACGTAATAACACGCATCATTTTAGTAGCACTGCCAAAAGCTAGACTTATTTAAGTCAGTGCGTCTGAATGAGGTTTTTTATTGTAAGCCATGCCGTGGAGTAACAATAATTCCATGAGTCCATGCTACGACGTGGAGTAACAACACTGTCTGTGAGATCATGCACATATTTTGTATCACCACATGATGAATAGCACGAGCACAGTTCATTCATAACAAAGAGAAAAGTGTCTACAACGGAGAAAGGTTAGCAAGGCGTCCTCACATTGGCAAGAAAACTAAACTCCATTGAACAGGCCGTGGAAGGCCCAACGGTACCGACCGGCCGCTGTGTTATGCTCAGCCCACAGACATCATTGTATGCGGATTTTGAGGGGCATGTGGTCAGCACACCTCTCTTCCGGCCGTATGTCAGTTTACGAGACGGGAGCCGCTATTTCTCAATCAAGGTGCTACCCAGTTTGCCTCACAAGGGCTGAGGGCATCCCACTTGCCAACACTGCTCGGCAGACCGGACGGTCACCCATCCAACTGCTAGCCAGCCCGACAGCGCTTAACTTCGGTGACCTGACGACAACCGGTGATACCACTGCGGCAAGGCCGTTGGCTTGGTAAGAAAACCACAAAATGTAAATGTAAAAGGGGAACAACACGATTGTGTCGGTTTTTTCGTAATGTTTCCATATCTATTTTCTTTTTAAGAAGGAACAGTTACAATCGTTTCTTTCCCCCCTTGTGTATTTGTCAACCTCGAAAATTTGACGATGAGAACTACTCCAAGCTGTTCCAAATTATTGGCAAAATAGGTGCAAGCTGTAGGGAAAGGCAGGTAATACACAAACTGGTAGAAAACTGGGGAACCAGCTGCCTCAGTTGTCAATCCACCTCCCTCACCACACATTTTGGCAGGTGAACGTACACTTATCAGCCTTATCTGCCAGAACATTATGCCCAGCGACCTACTATAGCGTCCAGGCTATAGCAGCGTCACCTTCCAGCCCACGAATGACTGCTTGTCAGACACACGGTACATATAGTACCACTGAGCGTGCTGGCCCCTTGTGCAGCAGGGAAGGCAGTGAGCAGATTTTGATGGCCCAGACGTTCAGCACAAGTATTTCGGAAACTGTACACTTTGACAGGTGTTCGAGGAGTGCTATGGTGTCTTCAGCACGTGACGAGAGTAAGGTGATACCACGCCCAGATGTCGTTGGGTTGGCTGGGCAATCCTCATTATAGGTGTAAGACGTCGCAGGCGGGGCAGACTGATAAAACAGGATAAGCACTGTGGTGGACTAACACCGGACTTCAGTTGATCCTGTTGATGAGCCTCTACAACCAACGACTCATGCATGGGCCAGTGTCAACACAATAACATCAGCAAATACCTATGAAATGGGCATATGACCATCGGCACTGGACGTTGGCGCAGTAGCAGAGTGTTGTATGATTTGATAAATCCCGATATCTGCTTCATCATGACGATGGGATGGTGCAAATCCGTAGTCTTCCAGATGAACAGCTCCTTGACACTTGTACTGCAGGACGGAGACAACCTGCCAGTGGCTCGATTGTGCGCTGGGTAACATTCATTTGGGCATCCATGGGTCCAGTGAAGTTCGTGTAAGGCACCCTTATGGCCAACGAGTATCATACACTGGTTCCAGACCACATAGTCCCCCTCATGACGATCATATTTTCTGACAGTAGTGGCATTTTTCAACATGATAATGTGCCATCTGACAAGGTCAGGTTGTGATGGAGTAATAGGATGAACACAATGGTGAGTTACAATTGATGTGTTGGTCCCCAAGCTCGGGAGATCTTAAACTGACCGAACACATCTGCGACGGGATTGAACATGGCGTCAGAATTCACTGCCCCCCTTCCCAGAAATTATGGAAATTAGGTGACTTGTGTGTCTAGAGTTGGTACCAACTCCCTCCAGCGACCTATCATGACATTATTGCTTCTACGTCACGATGCGTCGCTGCTGCAATGGCGACTTCTGCCACCGCATGTATCAGGATGACCAAATGTGGCGGGAAGACACCAAATGTATTGGATGCAGCCAGGTGGTGTCGAATTAAAACTCGTCGAGAACTTTCCAAATGTTTTATTTGCTTCCATTACAGTACTCTGTTCGCCACTACGGTCGCAGGTTCGAATCCTGCCTCGGGCATGGATGTGTGTGATGTCCTTAGGTTAGTTAGGTTCAAGTAGTTCTAAGTTCTAGGGGACTGATGACCTCAGATGTTAAGTCCCATAGGGCCCAGAGCCATCTGAACCATTTGAAGGTAGATGGTTATAGTGTTCCAGCTCATCTGTGTAAAAAACACAAGACATTGTAAATCTCTTTACCCAATTAATATTTGCAGTGAAGCCTTGATACTCAACATCTCCCTCTCATTGCCAATGTATGTACACACCTGTTACGTTAGTGTGAACACCTGTCAAAGGCCGGAATAACCACATTGTGCAGCATAGACTGCTGAGAGGCGCGGAGGAAGAGGGTCAATGACATTCTGAAAGGTACCAACATGGATGCGGAGCCTCGCCAATTCCAGTGCTGTGGCCAGCTGCACTAGTTTTCTTGGCTGAGTTTCCATGGGACGAACAGCCCAATGGGGGTGGCAACAGATTCTCGAGCACGTTTAAATCCCACAAGTTTGGTGGCCATGGAGTATGGTAAACTCGTCCTGGTGTGACTAGTACCACACGCATACTCTGGGAGCTGTGTGACAGGTAGTATTATCGTGTTGGTAGATGCCATCGTGCCGAGGAAAACCAAACTGTATTTAGGAGTGGACCTTGTCCCCAAAGAATAGGTGCATAGACATGTTAATCCACTGTGCCTTCCAGAATGACGAGATTACCCAGGGAGTGCCACAAAAGCATTCCCCACACCGTAACGTTCCTTCCTTCGACCTCGTCCCTTCTGAAGATTGTTGTAAGATATTTATTTATACAAGTTTCATGCCGTACGCACTAATGACAGTTTGTCCAATGATGCATAAAACATGATTCATCAGAAAAGACCACCTGACGTCCAGTTACGGTACTGGCAAGCAACTTCCAGTCTTCGCCACTGATGAAACGCAGTCAGCATGCGTGTGTGAACTAGGCAAGTGCAGAGGACCACATGCAGCACTCTTCGCTGAATGGCCGTTGAGGAGGCATTTTTGGTAGCCACGTGGTCTACTAGGTTTGCCAGTTGCTCAACAGTTGGATGCCTCTTTGCGAGGACACATCTCTGCAGCTGGCGCTCAGACCTGTGGACGATGGCCCATTGTGCACCACAGTTGCCTCAGCGTTCGTTTTGGATAACATTATTTTGCCTTGCACTGTATACTTTTACCATAGCAGCTAGCGAACAGTTTACAGACATGGTCGTTTCGGAAATACTTCTACCCATAACTCCAAAGCCAATGTTCATGCCCATTTGGACTGCAGTCGAACCCCTCTGTTTCCACATTACGACAACGATTGCACTGTTCTCAGCGTCCGTCCGACATGCTTTATATACCCTCCACTGATTGTGGTGTCACCTGCTGTCAGTGAGTGGCTGTTGCATGTTGACGTCGAACATAAGTGGTGGTCACATTAATGTGAGTGGGCCATTAATGTCTCTCTCTCTCTCTCTCATTGTCTCTTTTTTCTCGCACTTGCACTTTTTTCTCTCTCTCTCATGGTTCCTTTTCTCCCACTGGCACTTTCTCCTGTCTCCCCCACTATTACTTTCTTCATCCCTTTCTCTCGCTCTTCCTTAACACTGTCTCCTTCTCTGGCACTTTTACTGTCTCTACATCCAACTGCATTGTCTTTGTGCCATTCATTTTCTCTCCCGTTACCAATGTCCATTTGTTTCTCGCTTACAGTCTGCTGTCATTTTCAATCGCCTTTGTCTCTTTTCCACACGTTTCCTAGGCGGTGGTTCACTTAGGGTTTAAATCTCTAGACTGGGAATCTTTATCGAGTGGGCTTAGGAGACGGGGGTAAAAGGGCAAATACAATCTTGTGAAAGTTTGGGGTGAGTGGGGGGGGGGGGGGGGGAGATTATGTACGGTCTCATCTCTCTATTTCATTTCCACTGACTCCAATCTCTTAGGATCCTTTTGCTAATATCTCTAGCCATCTCCCTTTCTCTTTTAGTGCCAGTGCCTCTCACTGATCAACATTATCTGCTCTCTCTCTGGCTCCCACTGTATTGTTTTCATCTGCCTCCCTCTTCCTATCGCAGTCAAATTCTCTCTCCCATCGTCATTCTCTCCTTTTTTCTTTCTCTACCACTGATATTGTCTCCTCGCTCTTTTGCCGTTACGTTGTCTACGCTACTCTCATTCAGCACAAAAATGTGCCAAAGTTTTGTGAGGAAGGTGGAATGAGGATTTAGGAAAATATTTCGTAATTTTCGTCAGGGTCTTTTAAATAGGAGCATATACGCCATTTTTGTGTGTTTCTTTTTTCTGTTACAACTGTGTGAACAGCTTATATAAAAAGAATCTGTAAATCAGTAAAGTTTTGCAGTTTATTTATACTGCCAAAAATTATGTGCACTGTCCATCGCGAAGTTGGATGCCACCCCGTTGCGTTGTGGGCACTGACGCGATAGCAAAAGTAGGACAGTGCTGGTGCACCCACAACTGTTTCGGAGCACAGCGTTCATCGTACATTGTTGAACGCGGAGCTCCGCTGCAGAGCTACCCTACGTGTTGACATATTGACCCAACGGCATCGTCTATACGATAGTTGTGGGCGTGGGACCATCAGGATCTGTCTGTTGATCAACAGAAGCATGACGGGTCCTTGGGTGAATAGTATTTTTGCTACACTAGGTCGATGGTCGTCTCCACAAACGCCGCTGGACCAGGTGGGCATAGAGACCTGATAAGAAAACGTGCTGGCCTGAAGCTGTGATTGGACAACAGGAATAGCAGACGTGTCAGCTGGCTATGTGAACAGAGTTACCATGATTATAAGACCGATGAATAACATCACCGCAGTAGGCGCTGAATTCGCTTCGCAGAATAAAGACAACGTACAGGTCGGGAACGATCATACGTTAGTGAACAAAGAAGGGAGGGAAAACAGCAGTTTATCACAGATCTGTTCGGGGGAGAGTAATGGAAATGACCTGTTATGAATGTATTACCACCGGTGTTATACACTCTCGGATGTAACAGAGTAAAAATGAGCACCTAAAGCGTTCTCTGCAAATTCTGATTTTTCTTATTTCATTGCGATGATTGTAGCTCCCTATGTAGGCTGGCGTCAACAAAATAGTTTCGAATTGGAGGAGAAAGTGAGAGATAGAAATTTCGTAAAAAGATGTCGTCACAACTAGAACAGTCTGTGACACTCTCTTACTTCTGTTTAACTATAATTCAAAACTAGCAGCCCTTCTCCGCTGTCCTCTGTCAATCCAGTCTGGCAAGGATCCCATACCGTGCAACAATATTCGGGGTTTGGACAAGCGTAGTGTACCGGGTCTCTTTAGAAGATTTATTGTATCTTCTAAGTATTTTAACAACAAAACGAAGTAAATGGTTCGTCTTCCCTGCATTTTTATGGAACGGTTGCCTTTTACGTTTTTCATAATTGTAATCCTTAGGTCCTTTGTTGAATCTACAACCTCTAAATCGGTATTTTTTGTCGTGTAACTGAAATGTTCGGATTCCTTTTTTAGTGCTCTTGTGAAGGACTTAAAACCTTTTATTATTCTAGGTTAACTGACACTTTTTGTAGCGTACACAAATCTTGTCTAAATAATTTTGAATTTTGTATTGATTTTCAGATGATTTCACTAGACGAAAAAAGACAACATAATATGCAAACAGTCCAGAGGACTTTTTTTATATTGTCTCGCAAATCATTTAAATATATATATATATATCAGAAACAGCAGAGGGCTTATAAGACTATCTTGGGGAACAAGAGATATTACTGATTTTTTGCTGGATCACTTCTCGTCGATTACTAGGAACAACTGCAATGGACTTTGTTGACAATTATTACTCTCTGAATAATCAGAGCGTATGTATCATTCTCTTCACTGAGGATAGATTCATTACAGGGTAAGGAATGAAAATTATCTCTCGGACTTACATCAATCAAAATGATTCCAACAAGTGCTGATGAGTGACCAAAACCATCAGATGACTGCGTTTATCATTTCGTTCGTAACCTCAATAGGATAAGTAGATTTCAGTCTGCTGAACTGTATTCTCATAGCAATCCACGAAGAGCCGGCCGGAGTGGCCGAGCGGTTCTAACCGCTTCAGTCTGCAACTGCGCGACCGCTGCGGTCGCAGGTTAGAATCCTGGCTCGGGCATGGACGTTTGTGATGTCCTTAGGTTAGTTAGGTTTAAGTAGTTCTAAGTTGTAGGGGACTGGTAAGTCCCATAGTGCCCAGAGCCATTTGCACCAGTTTTTGAACCAATCCACCAAGAGAAGCTGTTTATGTATCTACAAAGTCTGAAGGCTAATAACATTTTCTACCCTAAGTAGTATGTGATTACGTTGAACTACTCGTATCTGCAGAGTATCGCAAATCCATCTGCTGTCTGTAAGGGAAAGGCAGTTGTATGCCTTCTTGCCACCGGTGACTTAGACTTCACTTATGTTCCACTCATTCCTGTCTCGGTTTATGTTCAATGTAGGTCAGCAGTGGCACAGCACATATGGATTTATTGAAGCAGAGTTTCCCGATATGCATCCAGTGCAAGGTGCCGCTGGATGTAACTGGCAGTCGGCTCAACGACGCAACGATAAGCTTTCCTCACAGACGACAACTTCATCGAAGCTTGTTTGCAAATGAACATTGACACGTATGATTGACAAAGTTGTTGTGTGTAAGACAGGACTCTAGCAGTGCCAAGGATATCTCAACACCCGATCTTGAAGAAGAATTGTTTCGTAACAATGTGACTATCCTGTATCCAGTTCCTCGGAATTTTACAAAAAATCCGAATCTACGCCCTAGCTTTGCATTTGTTTTCGTCAGAACTTCTACAGCTAAACACGTGACGTCTTGTAACCACCGAAAGCTCTGTGTGTTTCTAAGAGTGTTCGTTGTAAGGACTAACGACCCTAGTTTCCCTGGGGAGGTGATTTATTTTGGGTAACAGACGAGCAGAGGCTGCTACGAAAACGGTTTCGGCTCTGCAGCCGGGATTAGCGGTCAGGATTTGCACGCCAGCACTCAGTTTCCCGGACAAACAGCGGCCGCTAACGACCCTTGCCCCGGGCGGGCGGGCGGGCGGGCGTTAGTCACGGCCGGCGCTCGCCGACGCGACTGCGGGCAAAGTTTGCGCGCCGCCGCGCTGGCCGTAGCCGCCGCGCCGAGGCGTCGGGTTGCCGCAGCCGCCGCTCACTGACTGATACTCCCAGCGGTCAGCGGCCGCTGCCCAGCTCGGCTCTCGTGCTGCCCTGTGGCATCATTTGCGTTGCCTTTACCACATATATCGGTTTCTCAGTGCCGATGCTTCCGTGTCAGGATAGCAGGCAGTAGCAAATGACAGACTTCCAAAGCTATGTCATTAATTCAAGGGCATATGTTGACAGCTAATCACAAAAGTGATTTCATTACGAAATTCACCAGTCCTCTACTACTTTCGTGGTGAGATTTAATCAAGGCGTTCTAGTGGAGATCGTTAATTTATAATACTCAGAAGAGCCAAAGAAACTGGTACACCTACCTAATATCGTGTACGGCCTACGCTAGCACGCAGAAGTAATTCAACGCGACGTAGCGTTTACTCGATTACTATCTGAAGTACTGCTGGAGGGAATTGAGATCATTAATCCTGCAGGGCTGTCCATAAATCCGTGAAAGTACGAGGAGGTTGAGAACTCTTCTGAACAGCACGTTGCAAGGCATCTCAGACATGTTCAAAAATGTTCATGTCTGGGGAGTTTGGTGCCCAGCGGGAGTGTTTAAACTCAGTAGAGAGTTCCTGAAGCCACTCTGTAGAAATTATCGACGTGTGCGGTGTCGCATTGTGCGGCTGGAATTGCCCTAGTCCGTTGGTATGCACAATAAATGGATGCTTACGTACGTGTCACCTGTCTGAGTCATATCTAGACGTATCAGGGGTCCCATATCACTCCAAATGCACACGCCGCACACCATTACAGAACCTCCACCAGCTTGAACGGTCCCCTGCTGACATGCAGGGTCCATGGATTCATGACGTTGTCTGCATACCCGTACACGTCCATACACTCGATAGAGTTTGAAACTGCTCTCGTCCGAGCAGGCAACATGTTTCCAGTCATCAACAGTCCAACGTCGGTGCTAACGTGCCCAGGCTAGGAGTAATGCATTGTGTCGTGTAGTCATCAAGGATACAAGAGTGGGCCTACGGCTTCAAAAGACCATATAGATGAAGTTTAATTGAATGATTTCAGCCGGCCGCGGTGGTCTAGTGGTTCAGGCGCTCAGTCCGGAACCGCGCGACTGCTACGGTCGCAGGTTCGAATCCTGCCTCGGGCATGGCTGTGTGTGATGTCCTTAGGTTAGTTAGGTTTAAGTAGTTCTAAGTTCTAGGGGACTGATGACCACAGATGTTAGTCCCAAAGTGCTCAGAGCCACTTTTTTTGAATGATTTCACGATGACACTTGTTGATGGCCCAGCATCTAAGTCTGCAGAAATTTGTGGATAGGTTGCACTTCTGTCGCGTTGAACGATTGTCTTCAGCCGTCGTTGGTCCCGGTCTTGTAGGATGTTTTTCCGGACGAAGCGACGTCGGAGATCTGATGTTTTACCGGATTCCTGATATTCACGGTACACCCATGAAATGGTCCTACGGAAAAATCACTCTTCGTCGCTACCTCGGAGATGCTGTGCCCCATCGCTCGTGCGTAGACTATCAGACCATGTTCAAACTCACTTAAATCTTGATAACCTGCCATTGTAGCAGCAGTAACCGATCTAACAACTGCGCCAGATGCTTGTTCTCTTGTATAGGCGTTGTCGACAGCAGCGTCGCATTCTGCCTGTTCACATATCTCCGGATATGCTGCCACGGTTCGTGCGGCTCCCCCCCCCCTCCCCCTCCGTCGGAGGATCGAGTTCTCATGCCTAGAACCGATGACCTCAGAAGTTTGGTCCCATAGGAACTTACCACAAATTTTTCTGGATTTGAATAAGCACGCCTGTACCAGTCTCTTTGGCGCATCAGTGTATGTCTCAGTGTTCTCCAAGCTCATTAAAAAATATCAGATAGAGGAAAGATACCTGCTGCCTTGGGCAAAGATGTACCGGAATCCTGCCCAGAATTTTGCAAACGGTTGCTCAATGTAAAACGCTGGCACAGAAGGTGCAGGCGATAACGAATCACATGCAGGTCAATGCAGTCCCATTACTAATCCACTAGGTAACTGCTTTAAACTAATTTTTCCGTGGTCTAATTGAAATATGCAAATCCTAGGTCCTCGGATTGATAGTGACTTGGGGATAATGATAGGCGAGATGACTATATTGCACATTCATGACTATAATGCAAGTTTATTACACCTTTAGCCCATATTAGTAATATAAATTAACTTGAATACGGTTAATTGTTTCTTCTATCAGACATACACTGGGAGCTTGCCACATGGTGGATTCATCGTGGTCCAGACAAGCAAGCACTTGCAATCTATTTCGCGAACGTTTCCATCTGTGATCCTAATCAGCACTCATCCATCGTAACTTACGCAGCAGAGGTGACTTAGAAGGATGAGGGCGGGTACACTGAGGAAACGAGAACCATACACGCCGACAACACACGCGATTTACGAGTAAACTACGGGAAAAGCATCCTATTTTCAAAACCTAGAAGGATTATGCTTAACCCGCGGTCGCTCGCATATATTGTTGTCACGCGATAACGCCCACGTTAGATTTTCTTTCTATCAGTGGCATCTTGCACCTTTTTATTTCTTTATGCCAGACAAAGACACGTTTATACAATAAATCATTTCTTTGTTATCACTAAAGCATTATAAATTAGTACAAACATTGTATGGAACATGTGATTTGCTAAACTTTAAAATATTTCAGCATGCAAAGATTTCTCAAACATTTTTGATTACAATTACAGCAATTGTGTGAAGAGCAGTTCGTAATATTTATATCAAGTGATAAATTAAAGTTAATCACACTCCATTTTACTCGACAGATTCAGCATGGCTTCTTGTCTACATCTACATCTACATTTATACTCCGCAAGCCACCCAACGGTGTGTGGCGGAGGGCACTTTACGTGCCACTGTCACTACCTCCCTTTCCTGTTCCAGTCGCGTATGGTTCGCGGGAAGAATGACTGTCTGAAAGCCTCCGTGCGCGCTCTAATCTCTCTAATTTTACATTCGTGATCTCCTCGGGAGGTATAAGTAGGGGGAAGCAATATATTCGATACCTCATCCAGAAACGCACCCTCTCGAAACCTGGCGAGCAAGCTACACCGCGATGCAGAGCGCCTCTCTTGCAGAGTCTGCCACTTGAGTTTATTAAACATCTCCGTAACGCTATCACGGTTACCAAATAACCCTGTGACGAAACGCGCCGCTCTTCTTTGGATCTTCTCTATCTCCTCCGTCGGGCCGATCTGGTACGGATCCCACACTGATGAGCAATACTCAAGTATAGGTCGAACGAGTGTTTTGTAAGCCACCTCCTTTGTTGACGGACTACATTTTCTAAGCACTCTCCCAATGAATCTCAACCTTGTACCCGCCTTACCAACAATTGATTTTATATGATCATTCCACTTCAAATCGTTCCGCACGCATACTCCCAGATATTTTACAGAAGTAACTGCTGCCAGTGTTTGTTCCGCTATCATATAATCATACAATAAAGGATTCTTCTTTCTATGTATTCGCAATACATTACATTTGTCTATGTTAAGGGTCAGTTGCCACTCCCTGCACCAAGTGCCTATCCGCTGCAGATCTTCCTGCATTTCGCTACAGTTTTCTAATGCTGCAACTTCTCTGTATACTACAGCATCATCCGCGAAAAGCCGCATGGAACTTCCGACACTATCTACTAGGTCATTTATATATATATTGTGAAAAGCAATGGTCCCACAACACTCCCCTGTGGCACGCCAGAGGTTACTTTAACGTCTGTAGACGTCTTTCAATTGATAACAACATGCTGTGTTCTGTTTGCTAAAAACTCTTCAATCCAGCCACACAGCTGATCTGATATTCCGTAGGCTCTTACTTAGTTTATCAGGCGACAGTGCGGAACTGTATCGAACGCCTTCCGGGAGTCAAGAAAAATAGCATCTACCTGGGAGCCTGTATCTAATATTTCCTGGGTCTCATGAACAAATAAAGCGAGTTGGGTCTCACACGATCGCTGTTTCCGGAATCCATGTTGATTTCTACATAGTAGATTCTGGGTTTCCAAAAACGACATGATACTCGAGCAAAAAACATGTTCTAAAATTCTACAACAGATCGACGTCAGAGATATAGGTCTATAGTTTTGCGCATCTGCTCGACGACCCTTCTTGAAGACTGGGACTATCTGTGCTCTTTTCCAATCATTTGGAACCCTCCGTTCCTCTAGAGACTTGCGGTACACGGCTGTTAGAAGGGGGGCAAGTTCTTTCGCGTACTCTGTGTAGAATCGAATTGGTATCCCGTCAGGTCCAGTGGACTTTCCTCTATTGAGTGATTCCGGTTGCTTTTCTATTCCTTGGACACTTATTTCGATGTCAGCCATTTTTTCGTTTGTGCGAGGATTTAGAGAAGGAACTGCAGTGCGGTCTTCCTCTGTGAAACAGCTTTGGAAAAAGGTGTTTAGTATTTCAGCTTTACGCGTGTCATCCTCTGTTTCAATGCCATCATCATCCCGTAGTGTCTGGATATGCTGTTTCGAGCCACTTACTGATTTAACGTAAGACCAGAACTTCCTAGGATTTTCTGTCAAGTCGGTACATAGAATTTTACTTTCGAATTCACTGAACGCTTCACGCATAGCCCTCCTACGCTACCTTTGACATCGTTTAGCTTCTGTTTGTCTGAGAGGTTTTGGCTGCGTTTAAACTTGGAGTGGAGCTCTCTTTGCTTTCGCAGTAGTTTCCTAACTTTGTTGTTGTACCACGGTGGGTTTTTCCCGTCCCTCACAATTTTAGTCGGCACGTACCTGTCTAAAACGCATTTTGCGATTGCCTTGAACTTTTTCCATAAACACTCAACATTGTCAGTGTCGGAACAGAAATTTTCGTTTTGATCTGTTAGGTAGTCTGAAATCTGCCTTCTATTACTCTTGCTAAACAGATAAACCTTCCTCCCTTTTTTTATATTCCTATTAACGTCCATATTCAGGGATGCTGCAACGGCCTTATGATCACTGATTCCCTGTTCTGTACATACAGAGTCGAAAAGTTGGGGTCTGTTTGTGATCAGTAGGTCCAAGATGTTATCTCCACGAGTCGGTTCTCTGTTTAATTGCTCGAGGTAATTTTCGGATAGTGCACTCAGTATAATGTCACTCGATGCTCTGTCCCTACCACCCGTCCTAAACATCTGAGTGTCCCAGTCTATATCTGGTAAATTGTGACACACACTTCTGGCAAATAAGAATACTCGATGCTGTATGTTCTTTACAGATAGGGCTGGAACAATGATGCAGCGAAGCTATGTGAATCTGTTTTTCCTTTTAGGACAGTAGTGACATCTTGATTTTTCTCTTGATTAATTTTCTTCTTTAGCTGTCGGTAGTTTGCAAATATATGCAACACCTTTTATTTTCTCCTTCAAGCAAGCATCTTGCTCAATTCTGTGATGAATTTTCCCCGTGGAATTAAGTCATTTGTGTTTGCGTTATATACACTCCTGGAAATTGAAATAATAACGCCGTGAATTCATTGTCCCAGGAAGGGGAAACTTTATTGACACATTCCTGGGGTCAGATACATCACATGATCACACTGACAGAACCACAGGCACATTGACACAGGCAACAGAGCATGCACAATGTCGGCACTAGTACAGTGTATATCCACCTTTCGCAGCAATGCAGGCTGCTATTCTCCCATGGAGACGATCGTAGAGATGCTGGATGTAGTCCTGTGGAACGGCTTGCCATGCCATTTCCACCTGGCGCCTCAGTTGGACCAGCGTTCGTGCTGGACGTGCAGACCGTGTGAGACGACGCATCATCCAGTCCCAAACATGCTCAATGGGGGACAGATCTGTAGATCTTGCTGGCCAGGGTAGTTGACTTACACCTTCTAGAGCACGTTGGGTGGCACGGGATACATGCGGACGTGCATTGTCCTGTTGGAACAGCAAGTTCCCTTGCCGGTCTAGGAATGGTA
Source organism: Schistocerca serialis cubense (assembly GCF_023864345.2). Classification (NCBI taxonomy): domain Eukaryota; kingdom Metazoa; phylum Arthropoda; class Insecta; order Orthoptera; family Acrididae; genus Schistocerca; species Schistocerca serialis. Next base: position 469,639,868 of record NC_064639.1, read on the forward strand.
GAACGATGGGTTCGATGACGGTTTGGATGTACCGTGCACTATTCAGTGTCCCCTCGACGATCACCAGTGGTGTACGGCCAGTGTAGGAGATCGCTCCCCACACCATGATGCCGGGTGTTGGCCCTGTGTGCCTCGGTCGTATGCAGTCCTGATTGTGGTGCTTCCTGCACGGCGCCAAACACGCATACGACCATCATTGGCACCAAGGGAGAAGCGACTCTCATCGCTGAAGACGACACGTCTCCATTCGTCCCTCCATTCACGCCTGTCGCGACACCACTGGAGGCGGGCTGCACGATGTTGGGGCGTGAGCGGAAGACGGCCTAACGGTGTGCGGGACCGTAGCCCAGCTTCATGGAGACAGTTGCGAATGGTCCTCGCCGATACCCCAAGAGCAACAGTGTCCCTAATTTGCTGGGAAGTGGCGGTGCGGTCCCCTACGGCACTGCGTAGGATCCTACGGTCTTGGCGTGCATCCGTGCGTCGCTGCGGTCCGGTCCCAGGTCGACGGGCACGTGCACCTTCCGCCGACCACTGGCGACAACATCGATGTACTGTGGAGACCTCACGCCCCACGTGTTGAGCAATTCGGCGGTACGTCCACCCGGCCTCCCGCATGCCCACTATACGCCCTCGCTCAAAGTCCGTCAACTGCACATACGGTTCACGTCCACGCTGTCGCGGCATGCTACCAGTGTTAAAGACTGCGATGGAGCTCCGTATGCCACGGCAAACTGGCTGACACTGACGGCGGCGGTGCACAAATGCTGCGCAGCTAGCGCCATTCGACGGCCGACACCGCGGTTCCTGGTGTGTCCGCTGAGCCGTGCGTGTGATCATTGCTTGTACAGCCCTCTCGCAGTGTCCGGAGCAAGTATGGTGGGTCTGACACACCGGTGTCAATGTGTTCTTTTTTCCATTTCCAGGAGTGTATTATTTGAACATTTATTACTCCGATGTTCAACAAGCTGAAAAACAGTGTAAGAGGCCAGCTGTTGCTTATTCCTAAAACACATGTGTCACAAGGCGGTGCGGGCGGAACGACAGGTGCGAACATCAATGAGTCATGTACGGAAGACAGTACTGCAGGCGATAGCGTGCGAACTAAACCGCAGCGTACACTGAATTTGGCGCTCAGTTGTCCGTCGTCTGGCTGCAGTAGCCGCACTAGGAAGAGATGACGTCGCAAACGAATTCAGTGGACCTGTTTCGGTGGAGAATATCAGTGAAATGAAAAGGGAATCGGGTATGTTATTCAGTATAAGTGAAAAGACAGACAATTCTTGCGAAAGGGGGTCGTCTGGGATCGCAGAAGGGCGTGAATATTTAATTTACAGTTCAAAGCAATAGGGGCGCGAAAATTTTGAAATAGGTTATATGGCCAGATATTTAATAAAAGGGAGAAACGAAAGTGGAAACACCGGAAAGAGGACGTTGTACGACGGTGAAAAGGAGGTGGAAGTAGTTAGCACCACGCAAGTTGCGTGAGCAGTAATTTTAGAAGAAGGAGTTGGTAAGAGAAATGAAAGCGCCGCGCAAAGCACGCGAGCTGCCAATGTTAGGAAAATTTGTGCTGAAAACAGAAACATGGTCTGTATAAACAGGAATCTGGAGGAGGATGAAATTCTCAGTAGTGTGGATGATGCGGTCTTGGATGATTAAAATCTCGTCCAAGCAAATATTAGTGATGGTCATGACAATACAGATACAGACGAGTATATGCGAACCACTGAAATCAAATACTATTATACGAAATATGAAGTTAAAGTTGTAATCATCCAAAGTGATGTTGAAGAAACGCCTGTGACTGAAAATGAAATAGAAATTTTAAAAAAGGATCGGAAAATTGAAATTAATTGAACTAACGAAATATCGAAATACGTGCTGACTCGTTGTCTTACAGCAGCATTCATGCCAGAATCAGACAGTTAATGTGAAATGAGTGATAGTTCACACGAAGAAAACTTAGAAATAGAGGATAGAGAACAAAGCATAACGAAAAATATATCTGAAAAGCAAAATGAGATTTTTCTAAACAAAATCCGGCGGTAGATACCGAACCACAAAAGAAAGAGTCATCAGACTATACGGTTCTGGGACAAGATTTGATTAGAGTCGTAAAAGACTTTGAACTCAGAAAACCGAAAAAGTCTCCGGATATTTGTATTTTCCCAGTAAATAACATATTTTGGAGCGATGTGATGGTCGAAGAAGATTTGTTATGGGAGGAACAAGAAAATTCGGAAAATAGAACACTCAAGCAAACTATCTTCCCAGTTGAAATTTAAGGTACTGAACTGCAAGTGCTTTTAGACACTGGATCTCAAATTACTGTTTGTTCACAATCTTTTTCTGAACACATTTCAAATAAATCTGGGATAGTTATGATGCCGGTAAACGGTGTGAAAATTGTGGGAGCAACTGGCAAATCCAGCAAGCCGATTCGAAGACAAGTGTTGGTACAATTTGAAATAAATGGACGAAAATTAGAAAACGACTTTCTGGGTGTACCTGAGTTGAGTGCTGAAATGATTTTTAGGTATTGATTGGTTAGACAAGGAAAATTGCTGATTGCAGCAATGTCATTGTCGAAATTAATAGTACACCTGCCATTTTTGAAATTAGGTTTGTAAAAACGAAACTTCACAGGACACCAAAGTTGATATTACAAGTAGATGCGGGCAATGAAGGTTTCTCTAATTTATATGAAATACATCATTTGAGGAACGTAAGGGCTGATAAAACAAAAATAGAAACTTTTAAATAAATAATTGAGGAGGTACAAGAACTTACATCAGAACAGAAAAATGATTTGCTTAACATTCTAACTTATAATCAGGAAGTTTTTTCAGATAAACCAGGGATAGCAAAGAATTTTGAATACCGTATTGAAGCAGTAGAACACGAACCATTTATCGTGAGACCTTATCATGTGCCCCTAGTTAAGAGAGAAGCCGTGTAGGTAGAAATCGACAAAATGATGGAGATTATTGAGAGGAGCAATAATAAATATATACTACTGGCCATTAAAATAGCTACACCAAGAAGAAATGCAGATGATAAACGGGTATTCATTGAACAAATATATCATACTAGAACTGACATGTGATTATATTATCACGCAATTTGGGGGCATAGATCCTGAGAAATCAGTACCCAGAACAACCACCTCTGGCCGTAATAAAGGCCTTGATACGCTTAGGCAATGACTCAAACAGAGCTTGGATGGCGTGTACAGGTACAGCTGCCCGTGCTACTTCAACACAATACCGCAGTTCATCAAGAGTAGTGACTGGCGTATTGTGACGAACCAGTTGCTCGGCCACCAATTAGCAGACGTTTTCAGTTGGTGAGAGATCTGGAAAATTTGCTGGCCAGGGCAGCAATCGAACATTTTCTGTATCCAGAAAGGCCCGTACAGGACCTGCAACATGCGGTCGTGCATTATCCTGCTGAAATGTAGGATTTCGCAGGGATCGAATGAAGGGTAGAGCCACGGGTCGTAGCACATCTGAAATGTAGCATCCACTGTTCAAAGTGCCGTCAATGCGGACAAGAGGTGACCGAGACGTGTAACCAATGGCACCCCATACCATCACCCCGGGTGATACGCCGGTATGGCGATAATGAATACACGCTTCCAATGTGCGTTCACCACGATGTCGCCAAACACGGATGCGACCATAATGATGCTGTAAACAGAACCTGCATTCATCCCAAAAACTGTCGTTTTGCCATTCGTGCACCCGAAATCGTCGTTGAGTACACCATCGCATGCTCTCCTGTCTGTGATGCAGCGTCAAGGGTAACAGCAGCCATGGTGTCCGAGCTGATAGTCCATGCTCCTGCAAACGTCGTCGATCTGTTCGTGCAGATGGTTGTCTTGCAAACGCCCCCATCTGTTGACTCAGGGATCGAGACGTGGCTGCACGATCCGTTACAGCCATGCGGATAAGATGCCTGTTATCTCGACTGCTAGTGATACGAGGCCGTTGGGATCCAGCACGGCGTTCCGTATTACCCTCCTGAACCCAGCGATTCCATATTCTGCTAACAGTCATTGGATCTCGACCAACGCGAGCAGCAATGTCGCAATACGATAAACCACAATCGCGATAGGCTACAATCCGACCTTTATCAAACTCGGAAACGTGATGGTACGCATTTCTCCTCCTTACACCAGGCATTTCAACAACATTTCACCAGACTACGCCAGTCAACTGCTGTTTGTATATGAGAAATCGGTTGAAAACTTTCCTCATGTCAACCCATTGTAGGTGTCGCCACCGGCGCCAACCTCTTGTGAATGCTCTGAAAAGCTAATCATTTGCATGTCACAGTATTTTCGTCCTGTCGGTTAAATTTTGCGTCTGTAGCACATCATCTTCGTGGTGTAGCAATTTTAATGGCCAGTAGTGTAATAGCCCTCTCATTATTGTGAACAGGAAAGTTGGAGGCGTGCGAGAAGTAATCGATGCACGAACTCTAAACAAAGTTGTCAAAATAGAAGTAGATCGTCATGAAAATTTTGACGATTTGTTGCAAAAGTTCTATAATGTGCGATATTTGAATATCTTAGGCCTCACTGCGGGGTATTGTCAAATCCAACTACATAAATAGTCTCGAAGGTATACCACATTTCTATTTGTGCGAAAATGTTACCAATATACCGTTGTCCCTTTTGGTCTCAATACTTCTGTCTCAGTCTTCATTAGGGCTTTAGATTCTGTACTAGGAATGGAACTAAGTGCTACATTGACAATCTATGTGGACGACTTGTTGATCGCCACAGAAAATTGGAAAGAATATTGCGAATTGTTAAAAAAACCCTTTCTGCTCTTGAAGCAGGACAAATCACATTAAAGCTGCATAAGTGCGAGTTAGTAAAACAAGAAATAGAATTCTTACGACATATTATTACCACTACTGGGATTGTAAAGGACCCAGAGAAGTTATGTGTTATAGAAAAAAGCCCGCCACCTAAGAACTGAAAGCAATTAAAAGCGTTTCTCAGTCTCTATGGACTTTGCTGCAAATTTGCGATGGGACAAGCGTTTAATAGTCCTCATTTAAATGAGTTGCTAGAGATAAATAGTGCATTCACTTGGACGCAAGAATTCCAGTAAGGTCTAGAAAATCTGAAGGAAGAATTATTAAGTAATAATATTTTGCATCACATTATTTTGAGTGAACCATTTCATATGTGTACTGATAGCAGTAAATATGGGATCGATATAGAAAGTTCCCAACAGAACATAGACTCAGTGCAACAAAAACGCAGGACAATAGCTTTCGCCAGTCGAACCCTGACTAAGTACGAAAGAAATTACACCATGTCAGAAAAAGAAGCTCTAGCTATCCTATGGGGTTTGAAAAAGTCTCGAAATTATTTATGGGGGGCATAAAATCATTATACATACTGATCACAAAGCATTGACCTTTCTTAAAGATTGCCGCTTATTTACCGGCAGATTAAGCCGTTAGGCACTGTACCTCCAGCAGTTTAACCAAGGAGTTTTCTATGTTAAAGGAAGTGACAAACATGTAGCAGATTTTCTATCCAGACTACCGGAAGAAATAGACAGTGTGGCAGAGGAAAATAACGAAGATGGCACTTTTCAAATGAGATTCATGAAAGACGCTCAGGGGAAAAAGAAAATCGAACAAATTTGTAAAAATATGCGGTACTACCAAAACGAATATGAAGTCTGGAAGTCAGTTAAAGTAAATTTTAACAATACCACGTATCGCAAATTTGTAAATTTTATAAGATCTTTAAACGCATATTATACAAAAGGCAAGATGCGAATAGAGAGGAGTGGAAAGTATGTTGTATATCTCAATATGAGACCGAAGTCATTGATTATTTCCACCTCACCTTAGGACACTGTGGTCCGAAAAAGTGTATTGAAAGACTCTCCGATGTAGTAGTAATAAATATAAGTTCAACAAAGAAAATAACAGATCGAATGAAATCATGCGACATCTGCCAAAAGGCAAAAGTTACGAATCGAACCAACCAATGTTATATGCAGAACAATGTACTGGAAGACACTCTTGACTTATTATCAGTGGATTTGTGTGGGCCTCACCCGAAAACTTGCAGAAATTGTACATACATTGTAGTGATATTGGAAGTATATTCTAAATTTATGAAATTATTTCCCATTAGAAAAGTTACTGTGAAAACAGTATATAATAGAATAACTGAATATTTCAATACGATAGGAAAACCAGAGGCAGTACTATCAGATAATGGGCCTCAGTTTATTTCAAAAATATGGAAGGAAGGGATGGTACAGAATGGCATCTAAATGAAATATATTTCGGCCTACCATCATTCAAGTAATCCAGTGGAACAGTATAATCATGAACTAGGTAGGTTGTGTCGAACTTACTGCCACCACAACCATAAGACATGAGGAAACTTCATCGCGGATTTTGAAAATGTAATGAAAACCTTCCTCCATGAAACTACAGGATTTACACACGAGGAAACTCTACTTAATTATAAGAGCAAAAGTATAATTGAAGAATCATTAGATTTTCCACCCTATGTAGAACTATGTCTGAAAGGTGACTTCTATTATAACGGCAATAATGAAATGTACAGTACAATCAGAAGGGCAGCCAAATGTGTCCATAGGCAGAAAAGTGTTGATCATGAAAATAACAAAGGACTGCCTTAAATACAGAGTGGGCAGCATTAAAGACTTTCCAAACTGGAAGAAAGTATGTCTGACTGTGGTAAGATGTTGTCAGTCATGAACTGCAGTACCTCAGTGATAGGCAGCATCCTTTTGAGTTTTTTATGTGTTTAAATTTGGGTCGGTAATGAACTGCCATAAAAACCAAAATGGGCAATGAAATGTCTAATATATAATAGAAATACAGTGTTGAAATATTTGCAAACAAGGACTGACAAATACTATTGCAGGCATCAAAATTATTTAGTTGTTATAATTAATGTTGCTTGCATTTCTTCTGTGGTTTTCAAAAAAATGAACTTTCTGTTTCAAGTAAGGGCAGTAAGAAAATAATACTAGGTTCAATTTAAATATGTATATATGACTATGTAAATATCAAAGAATGGACTGTTATTATTAGAAGCAGCATTAAAAATTTCTTGCTTAATAGTTTCAGAACTATGCTATAGGATGTATTGCACCTACAGTGTTAAAAAAATTCTTGTAAGATTGTTAGGTGTGTACTTGTTTATATATACCCACATTTTTTTGAATACTTACAACATGCTACACACTGTTCCTGGTAATACAGAAAATCTTGGTTACTGTGTAACTTATTGTTTCACAAAATGAGAGTCAAATATGATAGGTCTACAGAATTTAATATTGATGTTTCTGTCTTGTTTTGGTAATGATCTTTATAAAGTATATTGTGTTTTAGTGTATTTTGTGATATATTTTTTATGCCCAATCTCGCGTCCGTCGGCCGTCGTAATTTAATGTATATATTATTATTGTTATTGTTATTTTTTGATTGTTGCCGACTTACGTGGCGGGCCTTCATAAAAATGATATTTAAGTTGAACAATGTAATAAATTTTTCATATAAATTTCCTCGGCTAGTCAGTTGACGTTAAAGCAAAAGATCTTTAGTTATTAATTACAATTGCGGCCCACACACGCGCGAGAGTATTTTCTTACCTCCGTTAACCATTGTATTGTAGTCAGAGTCCTGGCTCTGGGTCTCGGCTATGCTACTGAAAATAAGAATCTTAAAGCTAAGTATTTCTGCAACTTCGTGCGGCTGTGGAGAAAAATTAATATTATGCTAATAGCGGGCGAGTTTTCCGCTTCCGCTAATTTTTCATAAGTTAATATCGCCACGTAATGGCGTCGTTGGCTGCATCGGCCGCTGCGATTGTTGAGCTGTAAATTACTTGAATGCAGGTTAATTCAAGGAAGGCGGACATGAAATCGGGATCACCTCTTACAAATTAAAAGTGAACAATAATATTAAATCAGTATATTATATGCTTAACTCATACAAATATGCTTACATTCGTCAGCACACACAAGGTGTCCCTCTAGACACATTCAAGACAAGCGAAGAAGTAAGGTCGACTAAAAAATTAACAAAAGAGTGTAACTGGGCGTCTCTTTAGATCATTCTGTCATAAATTATTTCTTTGCAATCTAAACCTACACAGAGAAATTATTATTTTAAGGCTACATGAAAAAAAAAAATCTCTTACAAATTATGAATGTCTTCTTTATAAATATTGTCTTTTCGTAATATGGCACTGGGGACGCTATATTGCCCCCCGAAATGTTTATGTCATAAAAAATGTTCGTGATTTTGACATAAATATTTCCTCTTTCATGTCCACCGTGTCCACACGCAGATTTTTCTTTCACAGTTTACATATGTCACATCGTATATTTAAAGCGTTAAATTACTGAGGTGTGTTGTCCACAAAGTGTAATACAGATGAGGTTCAAGGTATACAACCACGAGTTAGTCCGGAATATTTGAAGTCCCAGGGGTGTCAACTGTTCGCTCCCCATTTGGCGCGGCCGTAGGGAAACCTGGGGAAAACCTCGGCGGAGCGACAGACTAACTGCTTTGGTCACTTTCACTTAATTGTTTCTGGAATGTCATTGGAGTACAGGATGTGCATACAAATATTTTTGTTGCACTATGCAAAAAATGAGGTCATTATAACAATTGATTGCGGTGTCGTTGATGATCTACGCCGCGACGTTTGGCTCGCGACGGCGTCGGTTGGTGTGTTCGGTGCTCGGCGTTCGCGGCGGCTGCGGAGAGGTCAACGCCCGCTCGACGCCAGCGTGTGTCTCGCCGTCGCGGAACGTCAGAATCAGCTGATCGGCTGCACCGTTGGCGATGCGCTTCTGTCTCGGCCAGGCGTGGCGGAGTGGGATGATATCCGCCCCCCGCTCTTGTTGGCAGGAGTCAGCTCTGCTACGCATCTCCGACGTAGTACATGAAACACACACACAACCAACGTAATATTTGTTTCCCGCTTCAGATGGTTACGCTAGTGGGAAAGGAGCATTTATTAGTGCGGCAGTTGTTGTTAAGTTTTCGCCAGTTTCCGAGTGTCAAGCTAGCACTGTCTTGCAGAAAACATGACATGGACCTTCTCCCATGAATGCAGTTTTGATGCAATACTGTTTCCATTACACGTCAGTTTTTGTCTTGATAAAATTATTTATGTTTTCGCCGCACTCGCAGGCACTGGTGAGTGTCCCAAAAATGGCTCTGAGCACTATGGGACTCAACTGCTGAGGTTATTAGTCCCCTAGAACTTAGAACTAGTTAAACCTAACTAACCTAAGGACATCACAAACATCCATGCCCGAGGCAGGATTCGAACCTGCGACCGTAGCGGTCTTGCGGTTCCAGACTGCAGCGCCTTTAACCGCACGGCCACTTCGGCCGGCCTGAGTGTCCCAATACGAGCTTAGCACAAACATTCGCCGTTTCTGCGGTCGCTGTTTTGCAACAGTCCACGCATCGTATTCCAATTTCGCATTATTGTGCTCACTGAAACTACAGTCTGTCCCAAAAATATTGACTGTGGGTTCACTTCACGTTAACAGTTCACATTTATAGGCAAATTCACAGTTTTTCGTGCGTAATATTGGCGTTTGGCGTCCTCACCGCTGTTGACCGTTCAATACTAGCACTTCACTGTCCATATCACAGTTTCACCTTCACAGTTTTTCACACTGCTTAAAGTAACTGTTTCGATTAGTTCACAAACACTAATGTATTTCATTCAGTCTGAACTGGATTTTGGCTAATGCTGGATTTTACCAGTCTCTCGCACTAATTATCTCTTTTTATTTTCCACTTAGAGTCGTACTTGCCTTCAGATTTTTTGACTATACAATTGTATTTCCGTCTCATCTGAGGCAAGTCCCCATGTCATGTCTGCCCACTCATTGCGTACTTGCTCTCCAGAGCCAGGCTCGACTTTACAAAACTTTGCCTCTCGCATTACTGTACACATTTTATAATCTAGGCCTAGCGTGCAAGTTCCTAGATTAATGTTTGATTCGTGTAAATCTCTGCCTTAGCAGATGGCAATTTATTTTAACAGTGCTTAGCGGTAGTCGCGTTTATTGATTTGCTTTGTACCTTGTCCACAACACATGAGGTACCTTGGGTGATGTACACCCTGCACTCATGTTGTTTAGTAAATTATGATTGAGCATATTTCAAGATCGGTATAGACATAAATACATGGAACAACATATACATTATAATATTAAATTTTCATAAGTTTCATTACTACTACAGTTCAAAAATATTCATGACACACTAATGAAAAATTCTTTCATCGTTACATGCTATTGATTTTTCTCTTTTTTTAAATTTTTTTTTTTTTTTTTTAGCGTTTTTCAACATGAAATTTTTAACATATTCTTAAACCTACGTTCATTTTTTTTCTTCAAAATGCAATTGTTTAAAAATACTATTATTCCTTAACATCTACAAAATTGAATCGCACTAATCTTGTGTGCCTCATTGTCTTTAAATATTACACTAAAATCGGAACATTTACACACAGAAAAAATACACTATAAACTTAACCTACTACACACAAATGTAAACGTTGCTCTACTGAGCGAACTTCTTTTAGTCTTTGTAAGTATTTTTCTTGTTTCCTTCGTAACTGCCTCCCTCTTTGACCACGGGATGGTGTAGTTTGCGTGACAGAAAGTATCATGAGGTACCACTTCGATGTTATAGGTGTAGCCCTCGATAACACCGGGTTTTTCCGAAAACACATTCTCATAATCTGTAAGTAGCTGAGTCAATTCGTTTTGTTGTGCTTCAGTCAAATGTTCTGACTCCCTAACTTTCATGGCTATCAGTTTCCTTTTTTCCTCTCTGTCTTCAGTAATAAACTCCTTATAACATGCTTGTCTTGTACTTAAGTCAGAATATAAATTCATTACCTGTATTCCTTCGAATCTCGTTTGAAAGCTCCGGCAATATTTACCGTGCACTTCCCGTGTCCTCAACAACGGCAAAATTACACGTCTATCCTCATTCATAAGGTTTACTTCCCCGCACAAGAGGTCGATTTTTGCGTCCCTCTGGCGTAAAAATTCCATCCCCAGGATGCAAGCAACACCTAATCCCTTAACTACTAGGAACGAGCTTTTCATTGCTTCATTTCCTACCGTAAACTCGACTTGCACCTGGTGCTTTATGATATGAGATTGTGCACCTATTGCACCTGTAACACGACAATTCTTCACTGGCAATACTGGTATTCTATTATTTTGACTCAAGTACTTGTAAAAATTTGCGCTCATGACATTGGTTGACGCACCGGTATCGACTGTTATGTGTATTGGTGCTCCATACATATCTGCTTGCAATATAGCCTGCACAACACTTTTGTCGGTTCGGTTACATGTCTGCGGTATGTCTACAAGTTCCTTTTCTATTTTTGTTCCTTCATTGTATCTCAGCATACAAAGTTTATGGCTGTCATCCGTGAATGTGCCCTCACTACACCATCCTGCAGCCAACAACGGAGAGCGTATTGTGGCTGTCTTTAGTTTAACGGATGAGCATTAGTGGGTTGACAGTTGTCTGTCACTTCCACTAACCTCACATTGTGGTTCTGGTTGTTGTTGTTGCTACTGTTGGGTTGGCCGCCCTGCCTCCCCGATGGTGTATTTTGATATTGTGTATGGCTCTGGTTTTGCGGTGGTCGGTTGTAACTTCCTGACATGTTCTGTGATGGACCTGGGTTGGCGTTCCATTGTGGCGCTGTGTTTTGTTGCCACTGTGGTGTCGGTTCGTTACGACCACGCCACTGGTTTCGGTTGTTCCGCCATTGCGGATTGCCGTTACCATTATGTCCATTACTCATGCGTCCATCATGATGTCTCTTTCGATTTTGACGATTATAACCGTTGCCGTTATAACCATTGCCATTGTTTGTGCCTCGATTCTGTTGCCGGTGCTCTTGCCTATTCCCGTTACCATTTGGTACTAAGTTACTACCGTTACTGTGGCTGCTATTGTAATCGGCTTTGTGTTGATTATAGCCTGCATGGTTCCACTTGTTTTCGGTTTTCATATCTTCGATCAATAGGTCAACAGAATCCACTATTTCCATGAATTGTTCTATATCGTATTCCGGCACATTGATGAAATATCTTTTAATTTCACTGGGCAACTTCATTTTTATTAATCTGATTATGTCACGATCGGACATTGGCTCGTCCCAGTACCTGGTTTTGTTTATATACTTTTCGAAATATTTGCGTAACGTTCCCATCTTAGGATTGTACATTTCTGGACTGTACAACTCCTTTCGTAGTCTTTCTTGGACGCTATCGGACCAGAATTTTTGCAAGAATGCACCTACAAACTGTTGCATCGTTAGACATTTTTCGGACACGTCGGTGGCCCACAGTGCCGCGTCACCTTGAATAAAGGAGACCACGAACTGTATTCTTTGTCTTTCCGTCCATGTCCTGGGAAACACATTCCTGAAGCTCTTAATAAATACAACAGGGCGGACATTTCGTTTTTCGCTATTGAAGGGTTGGAATGTCCTGTGTTTTATTACATTGTCCTCTTTTTTGCACATCTGATTGCCACATTCTGGGACATTCATCACTTCGTGATGTGCGCTGCACGGTATCGCGTGTTGTTCGTGCTCATAATTCGCATTAGGTTGCGGTTGTGCACTTGCACCCTGCCTACCGTCAGCGTTATTACAGTAATCAGTACGCGGAGTCGGATTCATGATCTGTCCGCCACTGTTTACATTGCTTTCCAACGCAGACAGTCTCCGCGCGACCTCCTGTTGCCAATTTGGCAACTCCGCAGTCACACGGGACTTAATCTGTGTTAATTCGGCATGTAGTGCGGCAGCGCTAGCGTCAGTATTTACACTCGCGGCCGCAGTCGCTTGTTCTACGGCTGTTTTTACATCGCTTTCAATCTTTGCAGATATCTCGCGATCCTTTACTTCTAGCCATTCATTTAATTCTTTTTCTACTTTTTGAGCTTGCACTTCCAAATATGCGTCAATACTTTTCCGTGCATCTATCTCCACATTATACACGCGGTTGGTTAAAGTCTGGACATTGTCTTCAAGCCTAGCCTGCGATATCTGTAATTTTTGCATCTCTCCGGCTAAGCTTTGCACAAGATCGGGTATTTCTTTGCACGCGTCCCGCATCTCGGCAAGTTCGCTTTGGATCCTATCTAGTTTCGCTTCATTGCGCTGCTCTTGCTCACGTAGCATCTGAGCCAGTTTCTGATCTCTTTCCCTATCTCTTTCTTCTAACCTGCGCAGAAATTCTGCAAATGGGTCTGCAATCGGTGAGCATACTGGTGCCCCGCTTAATCTAGCACTCGATTGGCCCCCCTGCCCAGGCAGTGGAGTTGTTACTCTATTCCCATTCTGCTGTGGAGCGTCATTCACCGTCCACAGATCCTCGCCCCCCGCTCCGGAAATTATGTTATCCGAGGCGGTGGCTTGGGATTCGTTTACGTATTGCAAATGATCCTCACTTTCCATATTAACAGAATTTTGTTCTTCTGGTACGGATGCTTTAGGTTGTCCTATCTTACCCATAATAAATTCACTTTAAGCCACTGACAAATCTTTAACACTGATACACACACGATTAATTATCCCCTCCAAAAAAAAATAAACACATAAATACACAAAACACCGAAGGTATCTCATGTGCACATGGGTTCGATATTCCGCACAGAGCTACACAGGATGCTTGCACAATAGGCCTTACCTTACTTATTTTTCTTTCTCGCAATCCTTTTTCTTTTCTACACTTTTTCCTCTCCAGATCTCCTCAGGGTGTGGTTTTGTTGTTGTACATGTAAAAGAATTCATACAAGCATTAATATTTTACAACAATTAGACACATACATAATTACATTCATTACAATAGAATCATATTAATCGGGCCCCAAAGTTGCGGCGCCAATCTCGCGTCCGTCGGCCGTCGTAATTTAATGTATATATTATTATTGTTATTGTTATTTTTTGATTGTTGCCGACTTACGTGGCGGGCCTTCATAAAAATGATATTTAAGTTGAACAATGTAATAAATTTTTCATATAAATTTCCTCGGCTAGTCAGTTGACGTTAAAGCAAAAGATCTTTAGTTATTAATTACAATTGCGGCCCACACACGCGCGAGAGTATTTTCTTACCTCCGTTAACCATTGTATTGTAGTCAGAGTCCTGGCTCTGGGTCTCGGCTATGCTACTGAAAATAAGAATCTTAAAGCTAAGTATTTCTGCAACTTCGTGCGGCTGTGGAGAAAAATTAATATTATGCTAATAGCGGGCGAGTTTTCCGCTTCCGCTAATTTTTCACAAGTTAATATCGCCACGTAATGGCGTCGTTGGCTGCATCGGCCGCTGCGATTGTTGAGCTGTAAATTACTTGAATGCAGGTTAATTCAAGGAAGGCGGACATGAAATCGGGATCACCTCTTACAAATTAAAAGTGAACAATAATATTAAATCAGTATATTATATGCTTAACTCATACAAATATGCTTACATTCGTCAGCACACACAAGATGTCCCTCTAGACACATTCAAGACAAGCGAAGAAGTAAGGTCGACTAAAAAATTAACAAAAGAGTGTAACTGGGCGTCTCTTTAGATCATTCTGTCATAAATTATTTCTTTGCAATCTAAACCTACACAGAGAAATTATTATTTTAAGGCTACATGAAAAAAAAAATCTCTTACAAATTATGAATGTCTTCTTTATAAATATTGTCTTTTCGTAATATGGCACTGGGGACGCTATACCAACTCAGGTTGGATTGATTATTTTTCTTGACTACTCGACACCTCGTAGGAGTTATTGATGTGTCATTGATGTATCCCTTTCGGGAAAACTCAATGAAAAATGGGGCATGTGTAACTCCTATATCAATTAGAAGTTGGTTTATACTATGTAACTGTGAATCTGTGATTATGAAGTGTTTGTTCTTTCTTAGTTATGGTCGCTGATTAGTGACAAGAAATTTAAAGTTTGTTATATAATTAAATTTTATAATATATGTATGTTTATAACGAAACCATTGTACATTGGAAGCTGGTTCATGCTTAGGACATGTGTATTGTATAACATAAAGGATGTAGGCGAGTCCCTCTGCAACAGAAGGGGCTTGGCGCAATGTAAAAGGTGGTTTTGGCGGAAGAACTGGGGGGCTCCTTGGTGGGAATGGTATACAGTCAGTGGCTAGCAGCTTCACAGTACACATCTAGAGTGCCAAGGGAGGCAACTGGAAGCTGTTTTGCAAGGAATTTTGCCTCGGATGTGAGTTTGATTGTTGCATGGGGCTTTCAGCAGTAAGGAATGTCTCTAACACGATAGAAATCCGTCACCAAGAAGAAATTGTAAAGAGCCCTCAAACATCAAGAGCTGTGTATACAGTTAGCCACCATGTCGCTTGCCACCACTACTTCGGCACTGCTCCACCAGCTTCATGCATACACATATGTATTGGAGCATGGACCAGTTAATTTATGTGAGCGTTTTTAGTAATAATCCAAGTACTATGAACCAGTGATTAGAACCATATATTTATCATAATCATAAACCTATGCAGGATCCCCTCCTAAATGTTCAGAAAACCGAGTATCCTGTTTCATACAAAGTAGTAATTTATTTCTGTGTATTAAATGTGCATAAATTCAGTGTCAGACTGTGAAAATGTTGCTGTCCAAAATACCTGCTTCACAGGTAATGTAAAAGGCACGTGAGTTAAACTTATTTTAAACATAATTTAGCCTTCATTGCTATCATGAAAGATTTTTTTGGGGTCAGTTGAGCTCCGTGTTGGGTAATTTGCTTTAGAGGATGAAAACATAAAATATTCCAAGTGAGGCTAAGAATTAAATTTATGAATTGAATTTCTTACTGAAATAATCATAGAGTTTGACTAGTGATGCACTATGAGTTTATGGGGTCTTCACCATATTCTTCTCATATTAGAAAGATAAAAGGAATATAATCGCTACTAAAGAAATCTGATATATTTCTATAAATTGGAGTAAATTTATTATTTAATTTTATTTGTGGTTTGTGTAAGTCAGAAACCTTTCCATGTCCAACCTTAATTCAGTGCTTCCTGCAGAAACATCTCAGTACTGAGTCATGTGATGATCATTATTGTAACTGTTATTATTATGAGTGGGGTAAAATTTTGCTTTCCACAGGGTGTTACAAAAAGGTACGGCCAAACTTTCAGGAAACATTCCTCACACACAAATACATAAACGATGTTACGTGGACATGTGTCCGGAAACGCTCAATTTCCATGTTAGAGCTCATTTCAGTTTCGTCAGTATGTACTGTACTTCCTCGATTCACCGCCATGATTTCATACGGGATACTCTACCTGTGCTACTAGAACATGAGCCTTTACAAATGGTTCAAATGGCTCTGAGCACTATGGGACTCAACTGCTGAGGTTATTAGTCCCCTAGAACTTAGAACTAGTTAAACCTAACTAACCTAAGGACATCACAAACATCCATGCCCGAGGCAGGATTCGAACCTGCGACCGTAGCAGTCTTGCGGTTCAAAACTGCAGCGCCTTTAACCGCACGGCCACTTCGGTCGGCGAGCCTTTACAAGTACGACACAACATGTGGTTCATGCACGATGGAGCTCCTGCACATTTCAGTCGAAGTGTTCGTACGCTTCTCAACAACAGATTCGGTGACCGATGGATTGGTAGAGGTGGACCAATTCCATGGCCTCCACGCTCTCCTGACCTCAACCCTCTTGACTTTCATTTATAGGGGCATTTGAAAGCTCGTGTATACGCAACCCCGGTACCAAATGTAGAGACTCTTCGTGCTCGTATTGTGGACGGCTGTGATACAATACGCCATTCTCCAGGGCTGAATCAGCGCATCAGGGATTCCATGCGACGGAGGCTGGATGCATGTATCCTCGCTAACGGACGACATTTTGAACATTTCCTGTAACAAAGTGTTTGAAGTCACGCTGGTACGTTCTGTTGCTGTGTGTTTCCATTCCATGATTAATGTGATTTGAAGAGAAGTAATAAAATGAGCTCTAACATGGAAAGTAAGCGCTTCCGGACACATGTCCACATAACATATTTTCTTTCTTCGTGTGTGAGGAATGTTTCCTGAAAGTTTGCCCGTATCTTTTTGTAACACCCTGTATAATTACTGTTTTGTGCATTAATGGTAACTACCGCTACCCACAACTTAGACTGCTCTGTATTCATGTGTGCTATTCAAATGTAGTCTTAATGAAAGTCACTACAACAACTAATGTTCAATTATCTTGAACACAATATTTCAAATTAATGTGCTTAATTGGACTGGCGACCGTTCGATTTTTCATTTGTATATAAACTTTATAAATTTCATTATCCCCAAAGTAAAAACCTGTTTAATTTTTCTATTAATTACCATATATTAAAACTTACAGTCTGATACCTGCATCCATTAAACACATACACTGCCAGAATTGTAAATCCTGTCAGATGGTAACATTAGTTTGTGGCACAGCAGGTTAGTGTCATTAAGTTCCTCTCGATATAGCAGACCAACTTCTTGTCATGCCAGGAAAGTGTGAAGTTGTGCTGCTGCTGGTCACGCACTGCCAGATGAACCCTCTAGTTAGACACCGAGCGCTTTGTGCAGGGCTTTAGCGATTGGCTGGTTGGTGAGAAGAAAAATTTGTTTCGAAATTATACTTCATTGCACATGTGTGATCTTCTGTATGCACCAGATGCATATATTACAAGTTTGTTCCAATTAATACATCACATTTACACATTTCGCTGGACATACATTGTAAATTGTACGAAAACTGCTATATATGGATCTAGTACTTACAGACGAATATAATGACATAAAAATAAATAATACCGAAGACGCCCACCATGTATAGGCTAGACCTGGTGCGGCACACTATAGAATAACGTCACTTATCAAAAATGTGTTTGATGAATGAAGAGGAGAAAAGAAAGTTGCACTTTAACTTCCCTAATCTTAATGAAAAATATAGAAGGAGAATGATTATTATTCTTCCATACAGCTTCGCTTTGAGAGCTATTTAAGTTTCGTAAGAGGTTCATATACGCTTTTTATATGACACTGTAGAGAAAATGATGTCCATTTCACATAGTAATACAAAGAGTTGAAGTCGAACATCTCACAGTAAATACTAGTAGTAGGACAAACTATGATGTGGTGCTGTTTGTTAGTGTGGTTTGCTTACATAAGTGGCAGATATGTACTCAGGTGCAAACCTAATGTTGTTCCTTGACTGACATATCATTAACCTATTGTTCTCTTTTGAATGACAGGCCCTTAACCTATTGTTCTTCTAAAAGCATCCTTCCTTTTAATTTACAGGCACTTAATGTATTTCCCCCACCCTCTCCCACTACCTTCCCCCCTCACGAAACCTTCCCCCCCCCCCCCCCTCGCTGCTAGGCGTACACTTTCAAGTCTGACTTATTGGGTTGCCCCTCTCACTGTTATCAATTTGATTTTCCATGTAATTAAATTGATCAATTAATTCACCACATCCCTATAGCAAACCCCGATCCCTCCCCCTCCTCCTCCCCTCTCCCCCACCCCCTCCCCCTCCCCTCCCCTACCAGCAAAGTTTACTGCTCTGTGGTGGAGAGGAAGCATGTCACAAAGGGGAAATTCAAAACATATTGTTTATGTATAAAAATTCAGTTTTCAGGGGTTGGATTTCTCTTGTTCATCATTCTCTGCTGTTTGGAAAGATTCAGGTCTTGTTAGAAGTAATTACATCGATCGCTTTTCTCTTTTTATTCCGATTGTGCAAGGAATACCGTCATGAAACAAACACCAAATGTAATGACACAGTTAAAAATCCTTCAATCGCGAACCACGCAGCCCCTCCCCCCCCCCCCTCCCCACTGGACAGCACAGAGCACCACTGCACATGCTTCGAGGAGTCGGGATGCTCCGGTGGCCTCCACAAAATGATGATGAGACCGTCAGCTGCAAAACCAGGTGCCAGTGTCAGTTCGGGTCGTGCAAGAATGAGGTGGCAGCATCCCTTTCATACATAACACCTGATAAATACCTGTCGAAATACGTGTCTACCTAGACACTGTTGCTGGTGTGATGACCCATAGGCTTTGTACCTGAAGTCCAGTGAGATGTTTGTACACCGGATCACCCTCAGCGAGATGTTTGCATGACGGCTCCCCCTTTCAGGTGCAGCTAAAAGGTTATCAGTGCTATACTAATGTCACATATTTACGTAAATAACAGCCAAGTCTCTATCTGGATGCGCTGCAGGAATCTTCTGCAATGCTCCCCATAATAACTCAGCATCCATTCTTCCTAGCGATCCTAACGGGACAACCCGTCCATTACATATCAGTCCATTCCCAGAAATCGTACGTGATGACTAGGTGTTGTGTGCTGTCCTTAGGTTAGTTAGGTTTAAGTAGTTCTAAGTTCTAGGGGACTGATGACCATAGATGTTAAGTCCCGTATTGCTCAGAGCCATTTGAACCATTTGAACCAACCAGAAATCGTAAAGTGTCGCAGAAATCGTTAACGGTTGCTTTTGTTCTCGGTGCAGGAGCTTTCGTGGTGTCTCAGCTTGTGTGCATGGAAACTGTTGTCCTAATAGGACCTGTTTACGAAAATAGCACAGAACACTGAATGCATTCTTCCTGATAGTCCTAACACACGTGCTCCCTTCCTGGAAATTGCGACGTCCTGCTTTCAACATATGTCTCAGAAATGGTAAACATTCTCATGTCTGTGCCCACAAGCGAAAACACCGTTAATCAAAAAGCATTCTTGTTGTTTGGAAATTGAGCACTGTCTAAGCACAGATGGGAAAACCAGAACAATTATGCAAACAGAATTCAAAGCACTGTCCAACAGAAGAGAAAAATGGCTGGAATTTTCGGTGTCCTACAGCTACTGGTCTGGAGATTCCTAATGCCACAATGGTGGATGAATAATGGAATCCCCACCAGAGGTGGATAGTTTGCTACAACTTGTCTTTGGACACTTGCTTTCTCATTGCTTTCCATAAATACAATGGCTACATCTTGTTTGAAACAGTTTGTAAAGGCTCCTATGCCCCAGCACGAAGGACGTCTTGTGAATGAATGGAGCATTCTGATTGTATCTCTGAATTTACCCTCCAGATTACTGATGCCTCCAGTGTGGAAGCATTGTCCACCTTCTTTTATCTGCAGACGAGATTTTCAGTGGCAAAATAAATTTTTTGTACCAATGCCGTATTGCACTGACAGTTAAACCCCGCAATAGTGGTCTAAACATCGTCATATACATCCCACATACTCACCGTACCGGTGTGCAGCGGCGATGGAGGAAACTGCCGCCGTAAACGCGGCCCTTGCCCGCTGCTGCGGAAGCGCATGGAGCGAGAGAGAGGCAAGCCAGTCGTGGACGTCCTCCACACATCAGGACCACTTGACTGCTAGGAGTTTGAACGCTATCAATACTCCCACCGCAAACACTCGTCGTATTGAACTTCTAAATTTTCCGCACAGTATACATGCGACACAAGTGGTCCTGAAGACAACTACGTATTAGTTCACTATTCGCCCATCCACGGGGAGCCGCGAGACAAATCGTCATAAGCCCAAAGCTTTCTCATACTCTCTGTACTGGTGTACAAAGGATGGGCAAGCCCCATCTCGAAACAAACGCGTTCACTGAGATGCTGTTTCCGGCCCCGACCTCCTTACTTGCTGCTACGCTTTCTACGGCCATCTCCAGACATAAGAATGTTGGAAACCAGGCACATATTTATCAGTCTAACAGCAATTAAATATTAGGATTGATTCAGCAGTCTGACACTGAGCAATGTGCTGGAAGCAGTTGGCCTTTGGCTGTGCTGCGGCGAGGACGCGCTGTTTGTGTTCCTGCCGCGGAGCGAGCGCTCGTGTTGTTTACATCGTACTCGGCCGTTTCGAGCGTGCCGTACTCAGCGTATAGATCACTATGGCGCACCAATACAGAAAATCGAAGCTCAAATTTACGTTCCGCAATGAATTTGCACGGCCCAAAGCACTCGAAGTCGAACGATTTCTACGAGAAGAAGTTAAAATCCCGGCGACCGACATTCTCAGCATTCACTTGTCCATTGTGAGTAGTCTCGTATATTTCAAGATCATCAACGATGCAACATGTGAACGGATCCTTCGGGACACGAAACAGAGCCTCCGTTTCTGCCATGCTGATGGCAATGTGGGGACTGTGCCCGTCGATGTTTCTGACATGGGACTTCGCACGATAAGAATTTTCGAACTTCCTTTCGAACTACCGGCGGAAGACGTCGTGAAAGCGCTGCGCCCCTACGGCACGGTCCATGATCATATTGCGGAAAAATGGACGCAATTCCAGATGTATCCTGTGCTGAACGGAGTCCGCCAGGTCCGAATAGAACTTAAAAGACATGTACCTTCATATCTGAATATCGGTGGATGCCGCGCCATCGTCATCTACGATGGGCAACCGAAGACCTGCTCTGGTTGTGGGAAGGAGGGACACCTCAAATCAGAATGTATCCAACGTCGAATTACTCAACTGCCGCCGGCTGACGCGGACCCGCCATCGCAGCCGACGCTGCTTCCCGTGACTTATGCAGCAGCCCTCACGGCAGCTACCACTTCACCACGACAGCCGACATCCACTGTTGGGTCGCGGCTCCATGCTCCAATACAGGGCGATGATGACACATCCGTTCCACAAGCTACGGATTCAACTCCGATGCCGCCGCCCCCGTCGACGGATAACAACATACATGACGATAGCATGGTCGTAGTCTCGCTTATTGTGCCTACGGCTGCCTTTGTGCCGGAACGTCGTGAATCTTTGCCATCGTCTGACACAGAAGGACACACCAGGAAGCAACGCTCTCCGAAGCGACGGAAGCGGAGGCGTAGAGCAACTTCCGAACGGGATGCGACACAGCCTCCAGAGGATGACGACTCCACCTTCAATGACAACGGTATGACAGAGGCAGCCGCCATTTGCTGCAGTGTGGCACCCCCGAACGGAACTGAGGACAAACCACATTTATCTACAGTGGCAAAATCGGATGCCGATATGCAGGATAGATGCTGCCCACCACCTTCTGGAGTGCAAGCACCCATGCCGTGTCCTGAGGAAGCTAGGGAGGCCGATCTTGCTTTGAGTTCCCCGACGTGGGCGGATGACCACGCCGACGACGGAACCATGCAAGGTTACGCCAACAGGGCCCACGCCCTTGGCGCCGGCTCTCTAGAAAGAACTGCAGGTGAGGTTTGGGAGGATGCGGAGGTGTTTATTATACAGAAGCGTCATAGGTAATTCCAGTCCTAATGGATAACTTAACACCTGCGGTTCGGCAACAAGCTTATCGTATCGCCACGATTAACCTCAACACGATACGAACGGCAGTTGCTGCGTGAGATGCTTCGTTCTTCGGATGCTGACATTGCCCTGTTGCAAGAAGTGTATATAGCGGCCCTCCCCGTCTTCTACGGTTATGTGACATATGTGTCACCAGCTGACCGGAATGGCAGCGGTACGGCAATACTAGTGCGCGACGGAATTGCCATCGAAGAAGTGACTCACCTTCCGTCAGGAAGGGGGCTGGCGATCACAGCACTGGGCACACGCATCATTAACATTTACGCTCCATCAGGAACTGACCAACGCCGCGAACGATCGCTGTTCTACTCGGAGGATATCGCCCCCCCTCTTTATCAGCCGCTTCGATCAATATATCTTCGGCGGCGACTTTAACTGTGTGCTCCACCCCAAAGACCAAGTCCCACATTTCTCGACTTGTCAAGAACTTCGGCTCCTGGTTCGAGATCTGCTCCTCACCGACACATGGGAGACAGTGCATGGTGACCGTCCCGGGCCGACATACCTTACTAGTCAATCAGCCAGTCGCCTAGACCGCATTTATGTCTCACGAGCTTTAGCGCCGGGAGTATTGGACACCGAACGTTGGCCGCTTGCCTTCTCCGATCATAGCGCTTTCATATGCACACTCACTCTACAACAGCAGCGGATATGGCGCAGCCGAGGACCCTGGAAGCGGAATGTGGCACATCTTCAAGCCCCGGAATGAGGTCAGATTATCGCCAACTCATGGCTGGATTGCGAACGTCGTCTTCCCCGATACCCATCGACTCTAGCATGGTGGGTGGGCTGTGCAAAACCAGCGTTTCGGCGTGTGCCAAAACAATTCGGAAAAGATATCGCAGCTTGGCATCGTCACACATTGGACTTTTATTACACGATGCTTCGCGAACTCGATAGCCAACCACCATCTCCAAACCGACAAATGGAAAGCCGTCGAATTAAAGGTAAAATATTGTCTCTTACGAGGAAACGTTTGGAGGGGGTCGTAGTGCGATCGCGACGTCACGACCGAGTGGAAGGAGAAAACCCGTCTGTGCATCACATCGTGCTCGACAGCCGCCGACGCCGACAGCAGCTGATCACGGACCTCGTATTGCCAGGTGGTAGGGTCGTAATGACTCGGGCGGCGGTTACAGAAGCCTTTGCTGATCACTATCGCCGGTTTTACGACGAGGTGAATACAGAGGACGAGGAAGCGGACGATCACGACATACTGCAGCACGTGTCGCACACCCTCGACAATGCAGCAGGGCGACGCTGTTAGGTGGAATTACACGGGACGACATCGAGGACGCGCTTAACAAGGGAGCATTCAACAAATCTCCCGGGCAGACGGACTGCCGCTCGAGCTTTATCGGACTTTCCGCGATCTAATGATGCCCCGATGGATCATCATGTACCAAGAACTGATGACCCCCGGTTCCCACGTGCCACCTGCATTCGTGGAAGGTCTCCTTATACCGATACACAAGCCTTCCAGAGGTCGGACGGTCGAGGACTACAGGCCAATTACAATGCTCAACTGGGACTATAAAATCTTCGCCCGACTACTCGCCAGTCGCATAAACAAGGTTCTGCCCCCACTCCTCTCCATGGAGCAAACGACAAAGGGCGGAGTGACCAACATGCAAACGGCAACCAGCGAATGCACTGATTTAATAGCCATCACCACATCCTGTCGCCTTCGAGCTGCTCTGATCTCCATTGATTTCGACCACGCGTTCGACAGAGTTCACCACAAGTTCCTTCTGTCCGTTATGTCCCGCATGGGCTTCCCGCCTGACTTTCTCGACATCTTTCAGCGCCTTTTCCGTGGAGCTGCATCCTGTGTACTGGTGAATGGACGGATTGCGGGTCCCTTTCCGATCCGACCGTCAGTTCGCCAAGGATGCCCACTCTCCATAATCCTTTACGCGATCGCACTCGAACCACTTGTCGGAGGGTTGAAAAACAGGCTCTCGGGCATGTCATTGAGGGATCACATCTTTCACTGCAGGATATATGCTGATGACCTTCTATTACTTGTCCGATCTGGTGACGAGGTACGCTCGGTGATACAATGGATCAATCGCTATGGATTGGCAGCGGGCAGCCTCATGAATGTGGCCAATTCGGCAGCGATGCCCATTGGAAAAGGTCTACAGGAGGATGCTTTAGCCCCACTCCCACTAGTTAACAAGATCCGGTTCTTGCGTATAACATTTACACAGGATGTGCGCCGCACGGCTGCCATGAACTATGCACGATTACTACAGGCAATACGCACAGAAGTTCGCCGGAACTTACTTCGACGGATGGACCTCCTACAGCGTTTGGAATACCTCAACCTTCACGTAGCGACTAAGATGATCCACATGGCCCAGGTCCTACCGATATCGACAGCGATGGCACACAGACTGCAAGCAGCGTTTGGATATTACCTTACTGCCGGACACCTATTGAAAGTCCGCTACGAAACACTCACCCTCCCTCCGCTTGATAGCGGACTGGGACTTATAAATGTACGAGCGAGGGCTACAGCATTATAATTGTGCACAATGATGAAATTTCGGACCCACAAAGATGCTTCCCTTACGGGACGTCTGTTAGAGGAATTGCTGCCGGCATCTCTCCTGCCACCTGTCATGGTTGCGCACATTACACCCTCACTCTCGCACCTCTCGGCATTTATTCTTGAGTGTAGTTACGTACACCCAGACCTCCCGAACACTCGCACTCCCAAGGCGAGAGACGTTTACAGACTGCTGCTAAGGTCCATCCCTCGCAATGTGATTGAGAGGAATAGCCCTACGACCCTATGGCCTTCAGTGTGGAGAGTGGTCCAGAAGCCGTTCCTCCCCACGCGGGTACGAGCCGCGTGGTACCAGGGGGTGAACAGGAAGGTTGTAACACGACAAAGGCTGCACGCTATTGGGATGACGGATTCCCCCCTTTGCCCACGTTGCCACCTCGTGGATACTGACGAACACCGTTTAACATGTGGATCGGCGTTAGAGGTATGGTTGCTAGTGCAGAAGATCCTCGCCTGCTACCTACGTATCGCGCCTCGCACAATTGAGCCACGGGTACTCCTTTGTCCAGAGGATACTTATTTCCCACCTGCGAAGACTCGCGCTCTCACATGGTTTAAGGGCATGTCCATATACTACCTCTTTCGAGATGATGAGAAGATGGTGCTTGATTACTGGCAATTTTTCCAGGACAGTCATAACACACTTGAGCGTACACACCGATACCGACAGCTATTTGCGAACTATTTGCACAGTGTCTTCGATAACCCCCCCTCACGGTTGGGGAGTACCGGGCAGAGGATGACCGCCGTCATGGAGCTCCACACGCTGCGAAATGTTGAACCAATTTGGAACATAGAATCTGTACGCAGATGGGCCATGCACATGGAATGGCGTTCGGGATTTGGTTACATTTTTCTTTCTTTATTATCTGTCATCACACTATTAGTTTCACATTCTATTTCATAGTTCAGAAGGAACTCTTGTTTTGTTGTTGCTACGGATGTACATTCTAATTTTGTTTGTATTAACTGAAAGACGCCTTTTTCCATGTATATAAAAAAATGTTGGCAGAGGAAATAGTTTACAATTAAAAAAAAAGTGGTCAGCGTGACAGACTGTCAATCCTAAACGCTCGGGTTCGATTCCCGGCTGGATCGGAGATCTAAAAAAAAGTCTCCTCCCTACGGCAGAGGTTCTGGAACAAATCTCAGTATCCATAGCGCAATAGTTTTCTATATACAAAAAAAAAATTTATTCCCGTTATCGCTATTAATACCTCCCTCATGATAGGACACGCAGTAGCGACCACCAGACACTCGTACATATACCGTGAAGATTGTTGTGCAAAGGCTGGGACAATTCCCCAAGGCACATACGCGTCGGTATTTCTGGCCCCGACCTATTTACTTGCTTGCTTGATTTCTACACCCATCTCCATACTGGGATTACAAGCAGAAATGTATTTTCACATAGTTTGACAGAATATTATACCATTCACGCGATACTTCCCCATATCCAGCACATAGCAGTATGCTACCGATCACTGGCACAGTATAATTCCGAAGCTATAGAATGGAGATTATTTCTCTAGAAAACCGGAACTTGTAGCGAGGTGCAGGGTGCTGTAAACCACTGAGTAACTGGAAACTTACCCCGTTTGCTAAGACCTTTACGTGAAAACTCTATAAAAATTGAGGAAACTGGTATTTGCACTCAGGAATACCGATTTCGGTGATCTTACAGATTCCAAATCATCCTTATAATTTACAAAGTCGACTAAAGCTTTCCTCATGTCTAGAGAACCAAAAAACATATCTTCCACCTGTCTTTCACCTGCCAGATGCACACACCACAATCGATGTTCTCTCAATAAAGGCTCGAAATATGTAGAAGTCAACCAGACAATTTTCGCGGGGGGAATAATGGTCCAGCACAAACACACATCCATACTGAATATTCTCAAAATTTCCATCTGATCACGAAGACAGTCCAATACATACTAAGTATTACTTCACTATTCGGTCGTGTAGAGGACGACACAGTTAAGACAGCTACATTCCTGCATCCTAACAGGCCTCTCCATTCGGATAGCTCCTACCATTAGCCAGAAACGTGAATCATTCCTGCCAGAGGCCACGCACTCCCAGACAGAATCATCCTAGGAAACCGGCAACATATATATTTTAACACTCTACTTACTATTAAATATTAAGATTGAAGTCTCAATTGGACGACATTCGACAATCTACATCTACATCTATACTCCGCGAGCCACCTTACGGTGTGTGGCGGAGGGTACTTATTGTACCACTATCTGATCCCCCCTTCCCTGTTCCATTCACGAATTGTGCGTGGGAAGAACGACTGCTTGTAAGTCTCCGTATTTGCTCTAATTTCTCGGATCTTTTCGTTGTGATCATTACGCGAGATATATGTGGGCGGTAGTAATATGTTGCCCATCTCTTCCCGGAATGTGCTCTCTCGTAATTTAGATAATAAACCTCTCCGTATTGCGTAACGCCTTTCTTGAAGTGTCCGCCACTGGAGCTTGTTCAGCATCTCCGTAACGCTCTCGCGCTGACTAAATGTCCCCATGACGAATCGCGCTGCTTTTCGCTGGATCATGTCTATCTCTTCTATTAATCCAACATGGTAAGGGTCCCATACTGATGAGCAATACTCAAGAATCGGACGAACAAGCGTTTTGTAAGCTACTTCTTTCGTCGATGAGTCACATTTTCTTAGAATTCTTCTTATGAATCTCAACCTGGCGCCTGCTTTTCCCACTATTTGTTTTATGTGATCATTCCACTTCAGATCGCTCCGGATAGTAACTCCTAAGTATTTTACGGTCGTTACCGCTTCCAATGATTTACCACCTATGGCATAATCGTACTGGAATGGATTTCTGCCCCTATGTATGCGCATTATATTACATTTATCTACGTTTAGGGAAAGCTGCCAGCTGTCGCACCATGCATTAATCCTCTGCAGGTCCTCCTGGAGTACGTACGAGTCTTCTGATGTTGCTACTTTCTTGTAGACAACCGTGTCATCTGCAAATAGCCTCACGGAGCTACCGATGTTGTCAACTAAGTCATTTATGTATATTGTAAACAATAAAGGTCCTATCACGCTTCCCTGCGGTACTCCCGAAATTACCTCTACATCTGCAGATTTTGAACCGTTAAGAATGACATGTTGTGTTCTTTCTTCTAGGAAATCCTGAATCCAATCACAAACCTGGTCCGATATTCCGTAAGCTCGTATTTTTTTCACTAAACGTAAGTGCGGAACCGTATCAAATGCCTTCCTGAAGTCCAGGAATACGGCATCAATCTGCTCGCCAGTGTCTACGGCACTGTGAATTTCTTGGGCAAATAGGGCGAGCTGAGTTTCACATGATCTCTGTTTGCGGAATCCATGTTGGTTATGATGAAGGAGATTTGTATTATCTAAGAACGTCATAATACGAGAACACAAAACATGTTCCATTATTCTACAACAGATTGACGTAAGCGAAATAGGCCTATAATTATTCGCATCTGATTTATGACCCTTCTTGAAAATGGGAACGACCTGCGCTTTCTTCCAGTCGCTAGGTACTTTGCGTTCTTCCAGCGATCTACGATAAATTGCTGATAGAAAGGGGGCAAGTTCTTTAGCATAATCACTGTAGAATCTTAAGGGTATCTCGTCTGGTCCGGATGCTTTTCCGCTACTAAGTGATAGCAGTTGTTTTTCAATTCCGATATCGTTTATTTCAATATTTTCCATTTTGGCGTCCGTGTGACGGCTGAAGTCAGGGACCGTGTTACGATTTTCCGCAGTGAAACAGTTTCGGAACACTGAATTCAGTATTTCTGCCTTTCTTCGGTCGTCCTCTGTTTCGGTGCCATCGTGGTCAACGAGTGACTGAATAGGGGATTTAGATCCGCTTACCGATTTTACATATGACCAAAACTTTTTAGGGTTCTTGTTTAGATTGTTTGCCAATGTTTAATGTTCGAATTCGTTGAATGCTTCTCTCATTGCTCTCTTTACGCTCTTTTTCGCTTCGTTCAGCTTTTCCTTATCAGCTATGATTCGACTACTCTTAAACCTATGATGAAGCTTTCTTTGTTTCCGTAGTACCTTTCGTACATGATTGTTATACCACGGTGGATCTTTCCCCTCGCTTTGGACCTTAGTCGGTACGAACTTATCTAAGGCGTACTGGACGATGTTTCTGAATTTTTTCCATTTTTGTTCCACATCCTCTTCCTCAGAAATGAACGTTTGATGGTGGTCACTCAGATATTCTGCGATTTGTGCCCTATCACTCTTGTTAAGCAAATATATTTTCCTTCCTTTCTTGGCATTTCTTATTACACTTGTAGTCATTGATGTAACCACTGACTTATGATCACTGATACCCTCTTCTACATTCACGGAGTCGAAAAGTTCCGGTCTATTTGTTGCTATGAGGTCTAAAACGTTAGCTTCACGAGTTGGTTCTCTAACTATCTGCTCGAAGTAATTCTCGGACAAGGCAGTCAGGATAATGTCACAAGAGTCTCTGTCCCTGGCTCCAGTTCTGATTGTGTGACTATCCCATTCTATACCTGGTATATTGAAGTCTCCCCCTATTACAATAGTATGATCACGAAACTTCTTCACGACGTTCTGCAGGTTCTCTCTGAGGCGCTCAACTACTACGGTTGCTGATGCAGGTGGTCTATAGAAGCATCCGACTATCATATCTGACCCACCTTTGATACTTAACTTAACCCAGATTATTTCACATTCGCATTCGCTAATAACTTCACTGGATATTATTGAATTCTTTACTGCTATAAATACTCCTCCACCATTGGCGTTTATCCTATCCTTGCGGTATATATTCCATTCTGTGTCTAGGATTTCGTTACTGTTCACTTCCGGTTTTAACCAACTTTCCGTTCCTAATACTATATGCGCACTATTTCCTTCAATAAGAGATACTAATTCAGGAACCTTGCCCTGGATACTCCTGCAGTTTACCAATATTACGTTAACTTTTCCTGTTTTTGGTCTCTGAGGACGGACGTTCTTTATCAACGATGATAATGTCCTCTCTGGTAAGCCGTCAGGTATTTTATCGTTTCGCCCAAGGGGGGGTCCCTCTAACCTAAAAAACCCCCGTGTGCACGCCACACGTACTCTGCTACCCTAGTAGCTGCTTCCGGTGTGTAGTGCACGCCTGACCTGTCTAGGGGGGCCCTACAGTTCTCCACCCAATAACGGAGGTCGATGAATTTGCAACCATTATAGTCGCAGAGTCGTCTGAGCCTCTGGTTTAGACCCTCCACACGGCTCCAAACCAGAGGACCGCGATCGACTCTGGGCACTATGCTGCAGATATTAAGCTCAGCTTGCACTCCACGTGCGATGCTGGTTGTCTTCACCAAATCAGCCAGCCGCCGGAAGGAACCAAGGATGGCCTCAGAACCCAAGCGGCAGGCGTCATTCGTTCCGACATGTGCTACTATCTGCAGCCGGTCACACCCAGTGCGTTCAATAGCTGCCGGAAGGGCCTCCTCCAAATTACGGACGAGACCCCCCGGCAAGCACACCGAGTGCACACTGGCATTTTTCCCCGACCTACCCGCTATTTTCCTGAGGGGCTCCATAACCCGCCTAACGTTGGAGCTCCCTATAACTAATAGGCCCGCCCTCTGTGACTGTCGGGACCTTGCCGGAGAATCGGCCACTGGCCCAACAGGCAAGGCATCCTGTGGTGGCTCGGAAACGATGTCATCACCACTAGGAAGCACCCCGTACCTGTTGGAAAGGGGTAAGGCAGCTGCCACGCGGCCAGATCCCACCTTTGCCTTTCGGCCAGGCACGCGCGAGCCCACCACTGTCCGCCATTCACCCTGGAGTGATGGCTGACCGGTAAGATGCTCACTGCCGGAAGACGCAGCGACATCAGGGGTTCCACGCGATTCCAAGGCCACCGAAGTAGGCATAGGTCTCACCACAGTTGCCCCAACGCCACTACGAGCCGACGCCTGCGCCTCGAGCTCGATGAGCCTAACAGACAAAGCCTCCACCTGCCCCCGAAGAGTGGCCAATTCTCCTTGCGTCCGCTCACAACAACCACAGTCCCTACACATGACTATGTTTACCCTACTCTAGCGTAGTAGCGTAGTATCGGAAATACACCCTGGTGCCAGCTGTGGCCCTGGTTATAGAAATATCTGTACCATTATTATGACCTGACATACTTTTCCCTTTGCTATCACAGTATTCCACGTCAAATGCATACCTTCCTTACGACTGGACATAGTCATTTCCTTTGCACGTGTCGGAACACACACACATAGTTTATAAGCCAGTTGCTCAAGGCGAACCTATCACATATTCCGACAGTTAAGTATAATACTCCGTCAATAACTGATTGCCGGCGATACGGAATAAGACTGACCAAAAATCAGCGATGGTTGGATATGTCTCATAAAGTTTTTCTTGAGAGAGATACCACTGTGTCTTAGAAAGAGAGGCGTAATCGACTTACGAACTGCGTGATGTTAAGAAACACGATCGCAACAACTGCGGTCTTGGTTCTACAGGTGCATGCAAGTATTCATCTTAAAAGCTATACCGGCTTTATAGATCGAAGTATGGCATTACCTCCGAATGAAAGGGTTTTTTTTCCAGACAAATACCGTTACACTGAATATAGACGATGATCGCCGTAGACAAACAGTGCGGTTGCATGTCGCCGAAGATGCAACCTCGTGATAAAGTCACCGAGTTTAGAAAATGATTTGGATGAGGAACATAGTATGAAACCGGTATTTGCAACTCCCACATACCACCGCTAGACATTTATTTTTCCAGTATTTTTAATGCATTCTGTCTCGATGCGATGTCGGAGGTTCGATGATATATCGACTTCGTTATAGGCGAAGGTTGATTGAGAAGGCTCACAAACAGTAGATTAGATGGTATGCTCAGTGAGGTTGTAAGAAATGTATACAGCCTTTTCAGATCTCTAGTGCTACGCTTACCAGTAGAGATGATGTCTATGATTTGAAATCAAGTCTTTCCATTCAACGACATACGTGATCCTTTAATGATTACAGCAACTAGTGCATGATATCTCTGGCATTCTCATATCCTGAAAGACAAGTACATACACAGACATACAGAAAACAGGGCAAACGCACTGCCAATGTGGAATATGTGGGTGTAGCCAGCTGGATGCAATCGAGTACAGTGTTATACTATGCCTCCCGTTTAGAAAAATCATATGCGATAGATGTTGGCAGCTGTACAACATTCATAAGCAATTTTAGAACTCGGAACGAGAGGTTACGTCATGATCACATGGATAGAAGTGACATAAAAAATCGATATAATTGCGAAAAATGACGGAAGATGCGTATAAATTGAGGGAAAATACACTGAAATGAAGGGAAGATGAGGAAGTACTTGCGTGTCTTCTGGTTGGCGCAGAACAATTCTTGTACATGGGTACAAGTATGTGACAGCAAGAGACATCCGAGAAAACGTCAACATATAAGCGAAGGGAACCAGGAAACAGTCACTTTTTTCTGTCAAGGCAGCATTCTACTTTTAGATGACTTGAATAAGCGAAAAGTTAAAGTAGTTCACATATAAGGCAAAAATTTACAGTTAGAAATATACAGTACAGTTTAAAAGAAGTCGCTCAAGTACATTATAGTAGGTGACATAAAAAACGTTGGTTTTTCGTATTGGTGTTCATGAGGTTGGCACTGTCAAATACTTTCAGTTCATATCGATTTACTTTTTATTTAAATAGTTTTACAATCTTCGTTCTTGATTCATTATTTTTGTGTACGTCGTCGTCGATAAGCGGCAGACGTCCGAGCGGCTGGAACCCGAAGGTTGGCAGAATCGTACGACGGCGTAGCTGCGGGATGGTCATGGGTTGGAGCTTAAGCCACTCCCCTGTCAGCGTTGTCCAGACTGCAAGACTCCCCAGAACAGCATCTCATAAGAAGTTCATGAAAACAACGAGTAGTATTAGTTGACTGATTTATACTGTTATAGCCTGTAAGGAAAATGTTAGTCTTATATCCATTCAAATGCCAGTCGCACATAGTTTGTGGGTATCACTGTTTATGATTGTATTGTTTTCTGCAATAAATAGTCATGGTCAACTCGTTTAGACTTGTTATTCAATCACTATACCACGTAAGTGAAAACTATGCACTAGGTTTTGCACTGTTAAAGCGTCCACCAAAATGCCAATGCCGACAGTTTTTTTGTGTTCCATTTTCGGAGTTGGCTGCGCACGCAGCTTTCGAGCGACCACACCAAATATTTTGTTGTTGCATGCCGTGTAGGTACGTTTTGTTTCGCAGCTTGTTGCACTATGTAAGCTCTAATATTGTTCACAGTTGTTTTGAAAAGGCTCTGAGTGTTATTACCACTACATCTTTAAAATACTGGACGGAGAACGTCCTTTCATCCTACGTAAAGTTTTGAGCACTCTAAGAGCGTCTTTAAGTTCAATGATAAACATTATTCAGTGTTGTTAGTCTTCTGTTTCACACAAATGATTAGCACTGCACTGGGTAACACATAATCTGAGGTACAATTCAGTGTTCGTACTTCAGTGTGCGTAAGTAGTCAGTCAGTTCATTTTATTATTTCCATCCTTCCACTGTACACAAATCGCTCATTTGCTACAACAGCGTCATAACCCGAAAATCATAATTTTTCAGGAGACGCTTTTGAGCTTTAGAAACAGCTGTAACTTTCTGAAATTGTAATATCAAACGAACAAATCGCTACAGTGTGTTAAAGTAACATTTTGTTATGATGTGGACATAAGTTAGAAACTGAAATATATACTACACAATTTTCCATAATTTTTTCAAACTATTAACTTTCACTTGTGACATTGTTGCTGCTAAAATCAGCTTTTTTTGCTTGACATATGTGGAATTGTGACGTTAATGTTGATAAACAAAAAGTGTGATTACCCAATGTTTACTACAAATTTGCTCTTACGACAGTATTATTTTTCCCCAAGAGGCAATAAAAACAGAAAACATGTCGAAAAGAAAAAGGGATTGAAACAGTAATCATCATATTCATAGCATACTTTCTTTATTTAAAACAAACTGTGCAAAAATTAATTAAAACACAAAAAATATAATTTACTGCTGCTCGTTCAATGGTGCATAAAATGTAGTTATGTGGTTTTCCTGGATTAATTCAAGCAGGTCTTGATTCTTGATGGTTGCTATTTGAGGTTTTGTCTGAATAGCTCATGTCGATGCAATATGGCCCATCCTATTTTTCTTGCTGATGATATTATTTACAATATTGAAGTTCTCATCCTCATAAGACGTTTTGAAGAGAAGGGTAGCTGATGATTCGCTTTCCACTATGAGAACTTTCACTGTCGCTAGTTTTATATTCAGAGGTCTCATTTCAGTTGCTCAATCTTTAATATCCAAAAAATCTTCACAGCACACTCCCGCAACATTGAAAGACTTTCCAGTTGTTTTAGCCCCACGGATAGCAGTAATGAATGACGCCGGCGTGCACATTTTGCCGTCCTTCAGCTGTCGTTTCACTTGGCTCTCAATTAACGAGTGCGCAGAATCTCCCTCGTTTTTCGTGTGGCCTTTGATGAAGTATTTACGGTTTATGCTTTTTATGTTGGACTGAGATACAGGATAAAGGTACAAAGCAACCATGAACTTACTTTTTTTTGCTAGCCCACACAGTTATCGGATTAAAAAATGAAGTCTCGATCGCCTGAAGCAACTCTTTTGTTCAAAAAC
Organism: Schistocerca serialis cubense; assembly: GCF_023864345.2. NCBI lineage: Eukaryota > Metazoa > Arthropoda > Insecta > Orthoptera > Acrididae > Schistocerca > Schistocerca serialis. The sequence goes on from NC_064639.1 coordinate 469,674,644, forward strand.
CGAAGAACGGAGGAACGCAATTCCTTAATTACTCTATGTCCATTGGATTCACCCCAAACAAAACATTCACCTTCATTAGTCTTGAGATCGTAAATTGAAAAATTAAATGCATTTAATTTAGATTTATAATAAAAAAACTGAGACATCGCTCTTGGGAATTTGCATAACCTCTTGTAAATCATACACCGCTCCAGCAACACTCGATTCCTCCTTCTCATACTTCTTTTACTCTCCACACATTTCTTTCTCCAGTATATGCTGATCATAATATTCCTTTCTTTTCTCTTTTCCATCCCCCTCAGCCTTATCATAGGGACAGCACTTTCACATAAGTCTTTTTTCGGTGTAAAGAATGAAATGTTAAAATCTTCTGTAAATAATCGATAAAACATTACATAGTTCGCAAGTGGGATATTTTTTCTTTGCAGTCAGCCATGTAGTCTCTGTTGATGTCCGCAGTCGTTTTGCTTCCGTCAATAACATGTATGCTGGTGTTGGGAAGAGTATGATTACTTTTGAATTTTGGAATTTTATCGATAAAGTTTTTAATACCTTTCTTCAAATCTTCATCAACTTCCCTTTGTCTGCCATGTTTTGCTCGGCGATCTTCTTCGACCTGAAAATATGTGAGCTTATTTCCTTTTTCCTGTACCGTCCTAATAGGGTGATCGTTTATATTTTATGCGTTCTGGAAAAACAATTTGCACACACTGACTTTCTGACCATTTAGACGGAAATAAAAGGCATTATTGTTATCCCTTTGCTTCCACCAACAGGCACATATCGATATTTTGGTTGAATGGGCTCCATATTATTGTGAATATACTGTAGTTGTTTGTTTACATGACCCAACTACCAACAGGAATCAAACATCTGCATTCGTTCCTCTTCCGTAAATTTTACAGAACATATCCACTTGCACTTTTCCGCACGTGGAGGTTCCATTATCCTCTCGTTTCGGAGTTCGTTGCCTGTGTCCATTTTGTACGCCTTTCCAGTATTTCTTAACTTCTTATTAACAATACTGGTCTAGTTGTGCTCATTCTTTTTACCCTTAATTCCTTTCTTAGCCGGACTCGTTAATATTATCGGAGTTTCGACTTAGGCAATATTAGAAACACAGTTCCCTGTGTTCGAATTAGCTGCACCGTCGCTGTCACCGTTGCCCTCACCGATAACGTTGGGTGGTACAGACGTGGCATAAGTAACATCGTCATCGTCATCTTCGAAAAATGAACGTGAGGAAGAATCTGACCTCGAGCCAACAGATGAACTTCCAGCAAATTACTCTTAACCTCTACGTCTGCAGTTGCCTCGGTGGCAGCAGCTAATACTATTCCTTGAAAATTAAAAATGTCATATTAGAGTGCAGAACTCATTGATACAAAATGAAGAGACGTGTTACATGTTCTCGTAAAAAAAACGAAGTAATTAATAACACACCTCTTTCTTCTGAATGTTCTTCGCAAGACACAGAATTGGTATTCAGGTCTGCAGAAGGAGCTAATGAGATACATTTTACCTGCCATTCCTCCACATTTCCTACTTGTTTCTTTTGAGTCATTAGCACAATTTTGTTCCTGACTTTCTAATTGCATGATTCTCTGACTGGAAATAAAATTATACAATCGAATAAACTATCTCACTGATTCCTAAGATTTGTCCAAGTCAGTTGGATGGTCATAAAATATTAATTACGGTAAGTTATTCTACATCTACATCCATACTCCGCAAGCCACCTGACGGTGTGTGGCGGAGGGTATCTTGAGTACCTCTATCCGTTGTCCCTTCTATACCAGTCTCGTATTGTTCATGGAAAGAAAGATTGTCGGTATGCCTCTGTGTGGGCTCTAATCTCTCTGATTTTATCCTCATGGTCCCTTCTCTAGATACACGTAGGAGGGAGAAATATACTGCTTGACTCTTCGGTGAAGGTATGTTCTCGAAACTTCAACAAAAGCCCGTACCGAGCTACTGAGCGTCTCTCCTGCAGAGTCTTCCACTGGAGTTTATCTATCAACTCCGTAAGGCTTTTGCGATTACTGAATGACCCTGTAACGAAGCGCGCTGCTCTCCGTTGGATCTTCTCTATCTCTTCTATCAACCCTATCTGCTACGGATCCCACACTGCTGAACAGTATTCAAGCAGCGGGCTAACAAGCGTACTGTAACCTACTTCCTTTGTTTTCGGGATTGCATTTCCTTAGGATTCTTCCAATGAATCTAAGTCTGGCATCTGCTTTACCGACGATCAACTTTATATGATCATTCCATTTTAAATCACTCCTAATGCGTACTCCCAGATAATTTATGGAATTAACTGCTTCCAGTTGCTGACCTACTATATTGTAGCTAAATGATAAGGCATCTATCTTTCTGTCTATTCGCAGCACATTACACTTGTCTACATTGAGATTCAATTGCCATTCCCTGCACCATGCGTCAATTCGCTGCAGATCCTCCTGCATTTCAGTACAATTTTCCATTGTTACAACCTCTCGATATACCACAGCATCATCCGCAAAAAGCCTCAGCGAACTTCCGATGTCATCCACAAGGTCATTTATGTATACTGTGAGTAGCAACGGTCCTACGACACTCCCCTGCGGCATACCTGAAATCTCTCTTACTTCGGAAAACTTCTCTCCATTGAGAATGACATGCTGCGTTCTGTTATCTAGGAACTCTTCAGTCCAATCACACAATTGGTCTGATAGTCCATATGCTCTTACTTTGTTCATTAAACGATAGTGTAGAATTGTATCAAACGCCTTGAGGAAGTCAAGAAACACGGCATCTACCTGGGAACCCGTGTCTATGGCCCTCTGAGTCTCGTGGACGAACAGCGCGAGCTCGGTTTCACACGATCGTCTTTTTCGAAACCCATGCTGATTCCTACAGAGTAGATTTCTCGTCTCCAGAAAAGTCATTATATTTTAACATAATACGTGTTCCAAAAACATCAATACTGCCATAAATATAGACAATTCACAGTTAAACGTGAATACTGACGACGACTTAGTGCAAGAGTGTCATAACAGCACATGATTATAAACCGACTGTTAAGAAATGAATTCCTCTTATTTGTAACAACGTATTGAAACAAAATAGTACCGCAAGGAAAGTGATTCTTTTGTACAATAACGTCACAACATAAAATAATTCAAACGGAACTCATTTTAAGTGTTTCATGCACAATGTCAAACCTTTAAATAAGGCATTATGTATTGCAAAAAACAGCAATACTGTCACAGCTCAAACCGATTGTTTTAGAGAGCATGACGACGTTTTACGCGCAACAGCTGACTCACCACTAGGATAATGCATTGCTGCAACTAACACCCCGATCGAAACGTATTTCTGGCAAAACGACACTATTGCCATCCTGCTACAAATTTTAAAAGCTCAGATATGACACTCTACCATTTGATAGTACAGTTCATTGCTATTGCCCTTGTACTGTTAGTTCAAAAATCGTGTTTTCTGAGTTAAGACGTTGTTACAGCCAATGAGCGATATTAGGAAATACCCACTTTAGATGTATTGTTTACAATGATTGGCCTTTCTGCAAAATAGAAGCCTTCCTAGAGTTATTGTATATTGACCATTACCAGACTACAACAGCCGTTTATGTTTTGCATAGATGTTTCCTTCATTCTCATTTTACATAAAATCTGAATGAGGACCTGCATGCATGTATCGCCTTAGTCAAAAACAACAAACGCGAAACAAGACAGAAATGGTGGTCTTACTGTCTCCAAGGAACACTCACAACAAAAACAGGACTGAAAACTCCCTGATATATGATATTAAAATTCGGCCTAATTAAATATGCGTTTCAGTGAGCCTACCTGAGATGCAAGTATCTTAACCGATAACCGTTTTTTTTTCCTTGTGTTAAACTTTCTTAGATTAATAACTTCGTTATGATAGTACATGTTGCACAACTTAAATATGACATCACTTATATACATACGCTTTAAAAAGCACTCCGTCTTCAGGCCACGAGTGGCCTACCGGGACCATCCGACCGCCGTGTCATTCTCAGTGGAGGATGCGGATAGGAGGGGCGTTGGATCAGAACACCGCTCTCCCGCTCGTTATGATGGTATTGTTGACTGAAGCCGCTACTATTCGATTTAGTAGCTCCTCAATTGGCATCACGAGGCTGAGTGCACCCCGAAAAATGGCAACAGCGCATGGCGGCCTGGATGGTCATCCATCCAAGTGCCGACCACTCCCGACAGCGCTTAACTTCGGTTATCTCACGGGAACCTGTGTATCCACTGCGTTGCCATACATACGCATTAAACAAACATTTATATAGAAAGAACACAATCTTGCCCTAATTAACAACTAGTGAGTATTTGTTCTCAATTCTAATGAGAAACCTCAGGATAGTTTCAAATCAGGGTTCTTATTCGTCGTACTTAATGTTCTGTCAGAAACATGAAAGTGATGCAACACTAATCACTAAACGTGAACATATAAAGAAAACATACAAAATACTTAACGACTTCTATGTACTAAGGAAAGTATTTAATTCTGCTCCAGCAGAATGGTTCAGTTTAGGTATAAAACTTGTTAATGGCAACACTTGGGTACAAGCCTTATCTGACTTCATAACAGACAATAGTGAGCTGGAATGTGATTTTCACTCTGCAGCGGAGTGTGCGCTGATATGAAACTTCCTGGCAGATTAAAACTGTGTGCCCGACCGAGACTCGAACTCGGGACCTTTGCCTTTCGCGGGCAAGTGCTAGGAGACGAGGTACTGGCAGAAGTAAAGCTGTGAGTACCGGGCGTGAGTCGTGCTTCGGTAGCTCAGTTGGTAGAGCACTTGCATGCGAAAGGCAAAGATCCAGAGTTCGAGTCTCGGTCGGGCACACAGTTTTAATCTGCCAGGAAGTTTCAATAGTGATCTACTGTATGGGGAAAATGGCGGTTGTGTTGCAACCCAAGCGAGCATCTTTCCCATGTCCTTCATGACAGCTTCTGTTTGGAACCACGGCACAGAGCACGCAGCTCGACAGTGCGTTTGATGCTCGTACACTTGCATGTCACGTACGTGTCTCCGAATAATGCCTGGTTTCTCCGAGAATACGCCTTCATATTGTTTCAAAAGGTGTGATAATTCACCTTGCTGTGCTAGGCTTACGTACTGATATTCTTCAGCTTTCATTTCTGTTAAGTCAGGTATTTCCTGTGATTCTCGATTGTGATCATTCCCAATCTGACATTAACCCTCTAGTGAATGATTATCGTGTAGAGACAATATGTTCTTTCGGACGTACCGAACACGAACTGAATCCACGGGAGAGGTCAATTTGTATAATATCCCAGCCTAGAATGACAGGTGCCGACAAATTATTCAGTAAAAGAAGAAAGCACAATATTGCTCCTTTTTCTTAAAATCACCTCGACCTGCACCTGGTGTTTAATTAGCTGACCCTTCACCCCGACGGCACCCACTACTTTGCAATTCTGTACCGGCAGGGTGGGTACCCTCTTAATCTGATTCACATCTCTGTAGAAGTCTATAGCTTAAACCATAACTTAAATCTATCCATAAGTGAAACCGATTCGCCGGTATTGATTATTAACTGAACTTGAATACCATTTACACTGTCGATTATCGCAGCTTGTATCTTTTTGGCACATTCGTTTTTACATTTGTGATTTCCCTCTGATAACTTTTGCTTGAGGTCTTGACCGTCATTATATCTAATCACGTTTACGAGGTTATACTGCGTGCCTTCAACTTGTGCCGCAACCTCCTGCCAGAAGCTTACAGGGGCCGCGGTTAGTTTGACGCTTGCGAAGGTTGATTTTGATTGTTTTCCGTTACCTCCACGATACGTGCACTATGCGGCGGTATTTGATTTGTTCGCTACAGTGCGAAGGTTGCCAGTGGGACTGATATGATCACTCAGGCAGTGGTATCGCGATAACGAGGTTTAGCGGTACATTTTGTTGTCATTTTGTGGTTATTGTCCTGAATTAGGGCTCCAGCCACTGGGTCGGGCATTCTGCGTAAACCCGTTTGAAGTGCGAATGTTCTCACCCCGGCTGGAATTAAATCCATTGTCATCTCGCCCTTTCCGATTCGGGTTGTTGTAGTTCTTTTGACAGTTGCCATTACCAGACTGTAGTCTACTGTAACTATGATGAGCATTTTTGTTCTAATCTTGGTTATACTAGCCGTTATACACATTGCTACTGTTGTTGCAAGGCTTGAAAGCAACTCCGTTATGATAACCACCACTCCGACGGTCATTGTAATTTCCACCCATTTCCCATTGCTATGGTTCGATCAGTTATTTTCATTTGCCCTCTTAGCATCCTCTAACAAGTCTACCACAGCAAGGAAGTTTTAGACATCATTTTCTGGCAAATGCACTAATTTTTCTCAAATCGTGATAGACATCACCCCTGATAACGATGACAATGACAATGTTTCTTTTGTGGGGCGCTCAACATCGCGGTCCTCAGCACCCGTACGAAATCCAAATTGTTACACGGTCCAATTATTTTCGCAGTCCAATCTAGCCACAGTGCATCACTTCTCTGTGATACTGACTCATCCCAAAAGCTTGCCATATTATCTACTTATATATTTACTGAGACTGTCCTGTTTAGGGTTATATACTTCTCGATTATGTATCAGTTTACGTAAACGTTCTTGTGCTGAATTTGATCAAAATCGTCATAGGAAACGTTTTTCGAACTCTGCGAATGTGTGACAGCTTTCACAACTTGTAGCATCCACAAAGAGGGTTCTCCCGTTATCTACGATAGTGAAAACTGTATTTTTTGCCACTCGGTCCGTGACTGAGACAATAGATACAACAGGGTGGACTGTTTTTTTTTGTCTTCATTAAAAGCCAAGAATTGCCGGTGCTTAACAAGCTCTCCTCCTGTATCAGACTGGTCAATGTAGGTACTGTTGGATCGAATCTATTACTCCTTCTGTTACATCTGGGAAGTGTGAATTCACAAGACCTGCATCTCCACGAGACACAGTTTCAAGTGGTTGTGTATCGAAAGGTGTGTTCCCATCCTGAGCCGGAGAACGAGACACATTCCTTTTTTCGTAATGTCTTTCGCCTTTTATTTCTTGTTCAAGTTCTCTGACCTGCTTCCTACTTTGATTCCGCCACGCTGCAGACGTGGACTAAACTAAGTGCATAACACCGTAGGTACACTTTCACAAGACACGCCAACGCGCTCGACATTTAGTGTCTGAAAAATTCGCCACGTCCTTCTGTCCCGCATATTTGGGCATCAGAAGTCATTCTGTCCATGTTAAGATTGCTGCGTAAATCTACTAATGTAGTGGTGTTCCACACCGTGGATTTCTTCCACGTCAGTCCTCTTTAGCTTAACCATAATGATGTGCAATGACAACCCAGTACACACGAATGCATAATACTTCACTAATAACAACTAACTACACACCAATACATACGGAAAATTCTTTCACTGGTATGAGAAAATTACTCTTGACGTCAGTTAACATTCAAAAACTGCTGCTACGTATATTTTTTTAAGAATTATCTCTTCAAATCTCTTTAGACACATTCCTAGCAGTCTCACTGATACGTGATCTATAAATTGCAAAAACTAGACTCAGCTACTTACTATGTGTAGATCGTTGACTCTTTATGTTGTTTAATTTTGCTCGCCTATTTTCTTCAGTGACTCTAGTTTTGTCTTTATCGTTCAAAGTTCTCGATAACCGTACATGAAAGACAAATTACAATCTCATCAAGATATAGTAAAACGCTTTTACGTGTACTGCAGTTCACTTACCTACGAATATTGTAAAATATTAATTATTGCTTATATAAAGATTATGATTCTCGGGCCCCACGTTGGGCGCCACTGTCATATATTGGTTACAAATGTGTTACAAATGTTTGTTAAAAATTTGTCACAAATGTGTGTGAGGAATAAAGGGGAGAAAAAAAAAGCTTGTAATTTAATTTCCCTAAAGCTGATGGAAAATATAAAAGGAGAATGGTTATTATTCTTCGTTAAAGCTTTGCTTTGAAACTTCTCTAAGTTTCATACGAAGTTCAAATAAGTTGGATTATACAACAATGTTTAGGGAATGATGACCCTTTGACGTAATACCACAAGTAGTTAAATTCGAACGTCGCACCATAAATACTAGTTGCTTAAGGATATGGCTAGCTTTATAACAGAGTGACGACGACTTTTCTCTTGGACAGCATATTACATAGGAGAACATGAGCTATATATTTTACGGGTATGTGTGGTTCCTCCATGTACGGCAGCTGATAGTCTAAAAATAGTATAAGTAGCTAAAAATAGATAAAGGAAAATAGCTGCGTTGTTGTTTACCATACGCGGCGGGCTGCTTCCTGGTGTACCTGAAATAATTAAAAATTCTGATCATATGTGCTTGTATTGCTTGCACGTTTTACTTCCCTTGATTGATGAAGCCAGTTTTTAGCGATTATGTGGGCACCGCCCCCAGCTTTAGGTGAATTTAGAGAATGTTGCAGCAATGGCTGCCAAAATTCTACGTACGTCTGCTACACTCACTTCGTTTACATATATCTTCCGAAAGACGAAAACCGGATTTCAGAAACCGGTTCTCGCTGCCGCGTTTAACATGTTAAAGTCTGAAGCGGATTTGCTAGCCCAGTTAAATATTGTGCCTGGAAAACAGCTGATACAGTATATGATTTAGTCAGCACAATCGCTATTTCTCTTCAACTAGACGAGGTGTAAACAGCTTCAGTCTAATATTTCTGCTTATCCTTTGCTGTATAAAAACCACTGTGCCCATACTAGGCGAAAATTTTAAAACCTGACAGAGAGCAAGTACGTTTTAAAACCGGTTGCGCTTATTTGGCAGAGAAAATCGATTGCGGAATTGGAAAACCGGCAGCCAGAACCGGATTTCCAGAACCGATTTTTGAAGTGTTTACATGCCCACCCATAAGCGGCATTGGGAAATCCCTTTACGAAATCCGGTTTTGGGAGCCCCATGAAACGGGGTGATTGAAATTGGCAAGAACTCGAAGGAAACATGCTTTGCACACATATGAACATTAAATAAAATCAACTATTTTATGGTAATGAACAATAATTAGATTCCGAGACAACGAACTGAAGTTATTATATCACAGACCTTTCCATCCTCGTAATAAAATGTTATCGTACAAAATTGCTCCTTATTCTTCCTAGAACTAGAACAGAAGTAAGTTTTACTAGTATTAACAATGAACTCTGTATTTTCTTTGATTTTGTTACATCGCAGCTACGACTATTTTCTTACTTTATTGGATTTTGTACTTTTGTCACTTTGCGTGTTTTCACACGCAAGAAAATATTTATTTAGCACTCTTATCATTTCCTGGCGATAATACAACACAAATTGTTCAATTCCAAATTATGGAATATTTTCTTATCTTTATGATAAGGCACAACCGAAGTACCAGCTGTTCAGAAATATTAGGAACTGCCAAAGAAACGGGTACACCAGCCTTAAATAGTGTAGGTCCCCCGCGAGCACTAAGATGTACCGCAACAGACATGGCATGGACTCGACTAATGTCTGAAGTAGTGCTGCACGGAACTGACGCCATGAATCTTGCAGGGCTATCCATAAATCTGTAAGATAATGCGAGGTCTGGAGATCTTCTCTGAACAGCATGTTGCAAGGCATCCCAGATATGCTCAATTGTTGTTGTTGTCTTCAGTCCTGAGACTGGTTTGATGCAGCTCTCCATGCTACTCTATCCTGTACAAGCTTCTTCATCTCCCAGTACCTACTGCAGCCTACATCCTTCTGAATCTGCTTAGTGTATTCATCTCTTGGTCTCCCCCTACGATTTTTACACCCCACGCTGCCCTCCAACACTAAGTTGGTGATCCCTCGATGTCTCAGAACATGTCCTTCCAACCGATCCCTTCTTCTAGTCAAGTTGTGCCACAAGCTCCTCTTCTCCCCAATTCTATTCAATACCTCCTCATTAGTTATGTGATCCGTCCATCTAATCTTCAGCACTCTTCTGTAGCACCACATTTGCAAAGCTTCTATTCTCTTGTTGTGTAAACTATTTACCGTCCATGTTTCACTTCCGTACACGGCTACACTCCATACAAATACTTTCAGAAACGACTTCCTCACACTTAAATCTATACTCGATGTTAACAAATTTCTCTTCTTCAGAAACTCTTTTCTTGGCATTGCTTGTCTACATTTTGTATCCTCTCTACTTCGACTTGTTTTGCTCCCCAAATAGCAAAACTCCTTTACTACTTTAAGTGTCTCATTTCCTAATCTAATTCCCTCAGCGTCATCCGATTTAATTCGACTACATTCCATTATCCTAGTTTTGCTTTTGTTGTTCTTCATCTTATATCCTCCTTTCAAGATACTGTCCATTCCGTTCAACTGCTCTTCCAAGTCCTTTGCTGTCTCTGAAAGAATTACAATGTCATCGGCGAACCTCAACGTTTTTATTTCTTCTCCATGGATTTTAATTCCTATTCCGAACTTTTCTTTTGTTTCCTTTATTGCTTGCTCAATGTACAGATTGAATAACATTGGGGATAGGCAACAACCCTGTCTCACTCCCTTCCCAACCACTGCTTCCTTTTCATACCCCTCGACTCATAACTGCCATCTGCTTTCTGTACAAATTGTAAAAAGCCTTTCGCTCTCTGTATTTTACCCCTGCCACCTTCAGAATTTGAAAGAGAGTATTCCAGTCAACATTGTCAAAAGCTTTCTCAAAGTCTACAAATGCTAGAAACGTAGGTTTGCCTTTCCTTAATCTTTCTTCTAAGATACGTCGTAGGGTCAGTATTGCCTCACGTGTTCCAACATTTCTAAGGAATCCAAACTGATCTTCCCCAAGGTCGGCTTCTAGTAGTTTTTCCATTCGTCTGTAAAGAATTCGCGTTAGTATTTTTGCAGCTGTGACTTATTAAACTGATAGTTCGGTAATTTTCAAATCTATCAACACCTGCTTTCTCTGGGATTGGAATTATTATATTCTTCTTGAAGTCTGAGGGTATTTCGCCTGTCTCATACATCTTGCTCACCAGGTGGTAGAGTTTTGTCAGGACTGGCTCTCCCATGCTGTCAATAGTTCCAATGGAATGTTGTCTACTCCCAGGGTCTTGTTTCGACTCAGGTCTTTCAGTGCTCTGTCAAACTCTTCACGCAGTATTCTCCCATTTCATCTTCATCTACATCCTCTTCCATTTCCATAATGTTGTCCTCAAGTACATCGCCTTTGTATAGACCCTCTATATACCCCTTCCACCTTTTTGCTTCCCCATGCTCTTGATATTCATGCAAGTGGTTCTCCTTTCTCCAAAGGTCTCTTTAATTTTCCTATACGCAGTATCTATCTTACCCCTAGTGAGAGAAGCCTGTACATCCTTACATTTGTCCTCTAGCAATGCCTGCTTAGCCATTTTACACTTCCTGTCGATCTCATTTTTGAGACGTTTGTATTCCTTTTTTTTGCCTGCTTCATTTACTGCATTTTTATATTTCTCTCCTTTCATCATGATATGCTCAATAATTTGAAGAATTTGGTAGCCAGCGGAAGTGTTTCAACTCAGAAGAGTGTTCCTGGAGCCACTGTGTAGCAATTCTGGATGTGTGTGATGTCACATTGTCCTGCTGGAATTTTCCAAGTCCGTCAGCATGCACAATGGACATGAATAGATGCAGGTGATCAGACAGGATGCTTACGTACGTGTCACCTGTCAGAGTCGTGTTTGGAGGTATCAAGGGTCGGATATCACTCCAACTGTAAACGCCCCAAGCTATTACAGAGGCTCCACCAGGTTGAACAATCACCTGCTGACATGCAGGGTCCGTTGATTTATTAGGTAGTCTCCATACGCCTACCCTTCCGTCTGCTCGATACCATTTGAAACGAGACTAGTCCGACCAGGAAAACGTTTATAGTCATCAACAGTCCAATGTCGGAGTTGACGGGCATAGGCGAGGCGCAAAGCTTTGTATCGTGCGGTCATCAAGGGTACACGAGTGGGCCTTCAGCTGCGAAAGCACATATCGATGATATTTCATTGAATGTTTCGCATACTGACATTTGTTGATGGCCCACTACTGAAATCTGCAGAAATTTGCGGAAGGTTTGCACTTCTGTCACTTTGAACTATTCTCTTCAGTTGTCGTTTGTCCCGTTCTGCCAGGATCTTTCACAGACTGCTGCGATGTCTGAGATTTGATGTTTTACCGAATTACTGATATTAACGGCGCCGTCGTGGAATGGTCGTACAGGAAAATCTCCACTTCATCGCTACCTCGGAGATTCTGTGTCCCATCGTTCGTGCGCCGACTATAACACCACGGTCAAACTCACTTAAATCTTGATAACCTGCCATGGTAGTAGCAGTAACCGATCTAACAATTGCTCCAGACGCTTGTTGTCTTATGTAAGCGTTGCCGATCGCAGCATCGTATTCTGCCTGTTTACATATCTCTGTATTTGAATACGCATGCCTCCAGTGTAGAAGGATGTTCAGCAATGTTACGGCTGCGAGGAAAGGCTGTATACTGACTGATGGCTTGTGACCCCGGGAATCAGTCCAAGTGGCGAAGATCAAAACAAAAAGGACATAAAAATTTCAGATAATTCTATTAAAACGGCAAATAACCGCATTTGCACGGCTGGGATCGAAACTACCTTCCAGAGGAAACACAGTGTTGCAGATATCACTGCACACGTAAAAGGGCCATGAGATTTTATGATGCAAGAGACTGGGGACCAAGTAGCCTACTAGTAGGTGAAACGTGTCGTCCAAAAATACCAAATCCCTGTATAAAAGCTATCTTATCTGACGCGTGTTTTCGCATAAAAGAGGAAATAATGAAGGAGTAGATTATATCAATCAGCTGTGCCTGATGCACTGAATTATATGGGTGATTAGTACTTGCAGAATCATGCTCTATAGATAAGATGTCTAGCACGTGATGGAACACTAATCATCACAACACAGGTTGCGAATTTGCTATCAGGAGCACTTTTAATCATTCTTGGTGAACTGGAGTCCAATAACCTGCCAATCCAACCTGGAAGCTATAAGATTTTGTCATAGACACAGGTCAAACACCACACAAAAGTGGCCTTAATTACATACTCTGATAAGAGCTATTTTCAATAGCTAGTAACATCTGAAGTATTCTAGTATCTGACTGTCTGGGGTCAGAGAGGTCGCACCTATGCGGGCTGCTAGATTGCAACTTCCCACGGACCTTCTAGCATTTCCCGAGAAAAAATTCTGTCACTTACGCGTAGATATTTCTCACATTCACATGAAATACCACTGAGAGGGCAAACCCTAACACACTACCATTTCAAATAATAACTTTCAATGATCACCAACTACATGTTACAAGAATTCAATTATGTCACAAATCTGCATATATTATGAATCAACAGGTACAATAGCTGCCTCATAATATTAAAGTGGTAGGGAGCTAGAATCTGGGAATAGTATGGAGCTAAGAGTAAATAAAATATTATAAAAAGTAATAATTTATTTATCATAGGAGGCCTATATTACAAATATCGAAACAAGTGAAATATATTCGTCAAACCAAACTTCTGATCACAAGGATCAGCAAATTGAAAAGAAACGTTGAAATTCTGATAAATGTACTCGATTTTAAGAAAGAATTCAGCAAAAGTATCTACAATTAACAGTAACAGGTAGCTGACGGTCAAAGGAGTTATACACATCTGTGAAGCACACAGTGAAACCACAAATGCAAAATAATTCTTACAGGCAACAAATAGTAGCTGTGTGTGAAGGAGCCCTAGCAGTAGATTCAAACATATCAAAGCACATCACTGAAACCAATAACGCTCGAAACATCGAAAGAACGACACGTTACACACGTGTGTGAAAAAGGTAGTTGAAATCTTGTTTCGCAGGACAGAGGGGATCAGGTTGTGGAAAGGGGCTAAGGTCAATTACTGTTAGTTATACGTGAACACACACACCTATATTCCTCAAACCAGTGCACTGCTTTCTCTGTAAAACAACAAAGATCAATTCACGGCTGAGGGCTCAAGTAACTTCTCCAGAATAAATTTAAATGATTGCTTTTAAAACATCAGGGTTCAGAGTAACGGCTGAAGGCCTTACTTAAGTAAAATTACAATACCTTCTCGGCTGAAGGCCGAAATAATATTTCAGATCAGCTAAGGAAATTCTTTAAAAGCCAAGCATTTACAAATTCTGGCTAAAAGCCATATTAAGGAAAATTCAAGTTCATTCTTCGGATGAAACGTCAATAAAAAAAATTCTTTACATAATAGAAAGAGACTTTAAAGATAAGCCTTTACACAGTATAACAGAAAAATGTCATAAGAAAAACGGAAGTATCTTGTCGGCTGAAGGCCCAAGCAATTACTCAAGAATAATTAAAGACAACCTTATGGCCGTTTCAAGATCAAGATAATTAAAGAGAAACCTTACAGACAAGGATTTACATATTAAAGCCACAGATTCTGAAACAAACGCGACTGAAGGCCTAAATGCAGAGCAACAAGAATTTCAAATGAAATACGGCTGAAGGCCTAATCTTGAAGTTGTTATAAAGGTCGGCTCAAAGCCATATGCTAAACATAAAACAGACAATATTAATACACCCCTGAAGGCCTAATTTCAAACATTAAAACAGCATTAATACACTAGAGAAGGCCAAGCACAGTACTTAAAAAATTACCAAAGGGGAAAACACAAATTGAAACAATAACAAGTGGTGTTCAGAAAATACTCCAGGATCGGCCTGAGAAGGTTCCTTACGGGTGTTAGGAAGTGGGATAGGCAACCAAGGCTTAAGGTCAGTTAAGAGAAGGCAGCACAGCCTAGGCACGGTTCACGACCGACCGACCATCTGACCGATTTCGAATCGTCAGATCCCACTGCAGAAATAATAGAAAATATCGGCCCATGACGAGTAAACCAAAATACCTATACTTCAGACACGGCCTCACCAAGATCAAGGCATCACACACCACTCAAGATGTTTAAAAGAATACAGGAAAAACAAGTCACAACTGCCAAATCACTACGTAAGAAGGCTGCGGGTTCTAGGCAACAACATACACCACTTGTTATTACACGCGTCAACGGCTGAGGAAAGAACAATCCATCAAAACGAAGAAATTGTAACAGTCGTGTTTTAAGAACAGGCAACTAATTACTCAAATTGAGGATCCTGCTCCGGAGGAAAGAGAAAAGTCGCTCACTTAACTAGCTCCTCCAAATGCAACAGTGCTTGCCCGCCGCAAAAGCCCCGGCCTGGGTTCGCGCTGTGGAGACTACGTCGCTGCTCAGTTCCAACGAACCAACAAGATCCAACCACAGCCCGACTCGGGAAATGGTGTTCATCCTGAGAGTCCAAGATGTTGTTGAGAGAGAGAGCCGGCCGAGCAAACGACCAACGGCAGCCCGCTTTCGCCGACAGCGGTCCCGGCGAATACTAACACCATACGAGCCCAAACGGTTCCTGGCTGCCAACTCTTCCCCGATTGATACTGGTGTCAGTGCTCAGCAGACCACATGTCGCCTCCCGACCGACCGACCAACGGCCTTCCATCCGAGTCGACCGTGGTCCCGGCACTTACTTGCACCGTGCGGACCTGCCTGTTACTGACTGCCAATTCGTCCAACAGCCGAGTAACGACGAACCCGACTCAGTCCACAACGCAAAAGGAGACTGAGACTCAGAGCCGACTAACATGCGACTGTCTACATTCCGAGTGACTCTGGCGACTCACTGCACCGACTGACTCCACCGACTCAGTCACACCGTCCCGTTCCTGTCAGAGCAGAGCCCTGAAATACTCTCGGTCGCTCCACAGGTAGTAACACGAACCTACTATCGATAACGTTGGTGCTGCCCGTTCCTGTCAGAGCAGAGCCCTGAAATACTCTCGGTCGCTCCACAGGTAGTAACACGAACCTACTATCGATAACGTTGGTGCTGCCACTTACGGACAGTGAAGGTGGGCAAGGATAGTGGCGCCAGAAGACATTAACCCAAAACAAAAAAACAAAAAAACAAAATTCTCGCCGTTTCAGAAATGCAGGAAGGATAGGTCACAATCATGAGCCACACACGACTCAGTAGTGAAACTATTAACCCAAAGTTCATCAGAGAGAAAGTTTTCTACACGTTCGTGATGCAGTGTGTTTTATGATCAACATTAATACAAACAGGTAAAACTATAAGAGGTTTAAGAAAGAAAAAGGAATTGTATACGTCTGTGAAGTAGAAAGAGCAGGATGTGTTAAGATATTTTTGAAGAAAACTAAATTACACATGCTCATCGAAGTGGGTTGAGGAGAATGCTGTAACAGAACTTACACATTTCATTGGTTAATAAAACCGCGATTAGGAGCCCAGGTGGTTGCTTGATTCAGAATGGATTCTAAAGCATACAGGATACAAATTAGGTTTACGTAGAAAGCGATGACAAACATTAAAGGCCCTTAAACAAGAAAGTGGCATGTGAAAATGCATACAGGATAAAAATTAGATTTACGTAGAAGGCGATGACAAACATTAAAGGCCCTTAAACAAGAAAGTGGCATGTGAAAATGCAACATAAGTCGTTTCTGCAGCTCTAATACTAAACCAATTGTAGTACTTAAATTCAGCGAAGCAGATTTTTTTTAGATTATAAAATTCGGCTATTCGCCAATAGCGGATGTTACAGTTAACTAAAATTTTAGCTTGCTGTAAACAGGCACAACAGACCGTTACACTAAATAAAAACTTGCAAATTATGAGAAGACCTTACTTCCTGCTTTCGTGAACACAGTACAAATGGTTCAAATGGCTCTGAGCACTATGGGGCTTAACATCTATGGTCATCAGTCCCCTAGAACTTAGAACTACTTAAACCTAACTAACCTAAGGACATCACACAACACCCAGCCATCACGAGGCAGAGAAAATCCCTGACCCCGCCGGGAATCGAACCCAGGAACCCGGGCGTGGGAAGCGAAAACGCTACCGCACGACCACGAGATGCGGGCGAACACAGTACAGAACCAGTACGTATTCTGTAACATACGCTCATAATGCAAATCAGTAAGCTTATGGAAAATCACAGGTCCCCTTCCCTCCCTCCTTTCCTCAAAACATCGTGGAAATAGAACACTGTGTTGACCTTGAGTGGAAATGTTTGACTTCAGGCATACAAACTACAGTACTTAAAATTACAAATGCATGCACCAGCTATGCACAGCTGGAATTATAATCAACTGAGTGTTAGGCTCAATCACATTCTGGATACTAATCCGCTTATTAAGCATCGGCTAAACTACGGTCAGTGATCAGGGGAAAAGAACCACAGGCGCAAAGACGTAAGCTGGTGCCAGCGACATAGAGACTCGCCCCTTGAGCAAGATCCATCAGAGCCAGGATGAAGGCGAGGATGATGATATCGATTTCGCCTCGGCCAGCTGCCGGCCGAGTACAATCCGCCAATTACCGGATGACAACGGACAGAAGCCTATTCGGAAGACAGAAGAGCACCTTTCGCCTACTTGATTATACACTCCTGGAAATTGAAATAAGAACACCGTGAATTCATTGTCCCAGGAAGGAGAAACTTTATTGACACATTCCTGGGGTCAGATACATCACATGATCACACTGACAGAACCACAGGCACATAGACACAGGCAACAGAGCATGCACAATGTCGGCACTAGTACAGTGTATATCCACCTTTCGCAGCAATGCAGGCTGCTATTCTCCCATGGAGACGATCGTAGAGATGCTGGATGTAGTCCTGTGGAACGGCTTGCCATGCCATTTCCACCTGGCGCCTCAGTTGGACCAGCGTTCGTGCTGGACGTGCAGACCGCGTGAGACGACGCTTCATCCAGTCCCAAACATGCTCAATGGGGGACAGATCCGGAGATCTTGCTGGCCAGGGTAGTTGACTTACACCTTCTAGAGCACGTTGGGTGGCACAGGACACAAGCGGTCGTGCATTGTCCTGTTGGAACAGCAAGTTCCCTTGCCGGTCTAGGAATGGTAGAACGATGGGTTCGATGACGGTTTGGATGTACCGTGCACTATTCAGTGTCCCCTCGACGATCACCAGTGGTGTACGGCCAGTGTAGGAGATCGCTCCCCACACCATGATGCCGGGTGTTGGCCCTGTGTGCCTCGGTCGTATGCAGTCCTGATTGTGGCGCTCACCTGCACGGCGCCAAACACGCATACGACCATCATTGGCACCAAGGCAGAAGCGACTCTCATCGCTGAAGACGACACGTCTCCATTCGTCCCTCCATTCACGCCTGTCGCGACACCACTGGAGGCGGGCTGCACGATGTTGGGGCGTGAGCGGAAGACGGCCTAACGGTGTGCGGGACCGTAGCCCAGCTTCATGGACACGGTTGCGAATGGTCCTCGCCGATACCCCAGGAGCAACAGCGTCCCTAATTTGCTGGGAAGTGGCGGTGCGGTCCCCTACGGCACTGCGTAGGATCCTACGGTCTTGGCGTGCATCAGTGCGTCGCTGCGGTCCGGTCCCAGGTCGACGGGCACGTGCACCTTCCGTCGACCACTGGCGACAACATCGATGTGCTGTGGAGACCTCACGCCCCACGTGTTGAGCAATTCGGCGGTACGTCCACCCGGCCTCCCGCATGCCCACTATACGCCCTCGCTCAAAGTCCGTCAACTGCACATACGGTTCACGTCCACGCTGTCGCGGCATGCTACCAGTGTTAAAGACTGCTATGGAGCTCCGTATGCCACGGCAAACTGGCTGACACTGACGGCGGCGGTGCACAAATGCTGCGCAGCTAGCGCCATTCGACGGCCAACACCGCGGTTCCTGGTGTGTCCGCTGTGCCGTGCGTGTGATCATTGCTTGTACAGCCCTCTCGCAGTGTCCGGAGCAAGTATGGTGGGTCTGACACACCGGTGTCAATGTGTTCTTCTTTCCATTTCCAGGAGTGTAGGTCATCGTCCAAGGCTGACTTAGACAGGGAACGTCGTTTAGGGAACTCTTAGAAGTAAACGGACAGTTGTTGTAAATTGTATTAGCTTTGTACTGTGAAGTCTACCAACGATTATTTGCACTTAAGCCACTGAGAGCTTTTTGTGTTGTATTACAAGCAGTGTAGCAGATTTTCTTATTCCACTAATCACAAAGATAAGTAAATTTTTTAACTCATTTGTGTGACTTTGTTACTAACTTTTTGGAGTTTGTAGAACCTTCTTCTCCTATCCTGTTACCTGACCCTGGGCATAGCTGTGTAATAGTGTGGGAGAAGTTGTCTTAGCAGTGTACTGCACGAGAAGCCGTTTTATGAAGTCACAAACTCGGTCCACGGTAACAACAGGGGCAACTCGGTCTCCTCAGCAGTATAGACGAGGCCTTTGCAAAAGTGGCTACAAGGGTTTACAAAAAGAATAATCGGGCAAGAAACATTAACGTCACTTAACGGTGACAGAGTAGAAGTTAGTGTCGGAACCGTGAGTAACAAAAAAAAAAAAAATAAAAAAAATGGGTCTGAGCACTATGGGGCTTAACATCTTAGGTCATCAGTCCCCTAGAACTTAGAACTACTTAAACCTAACTAACCTAAGGACATCACACACATCCATGCCCGAGGCAGGATTCGAACCTGCGACCGTAGCCGTCCCGCGGTTCCGAACTGCAGCGCCTAGAACCGTACGGCCACCGCGGCCGGCTCCGTGAGTAATACATTAACCCCCACCGTATATGAAAATCATCATGGTTCTTGCAGTAGCCGAAGTCATTCATGGAGGATGTAGGTAGCTACAGCCAACAACAAAGGCAGCAGGAAACTCACCAAAACGAACTGGAGCGTGTGGCCTCGTCTCCTTGCAGATAGAGTAAGGCCTCGACTTTTCAATAGGCGAAGGCGCAGTCCGGGAAATATACACATACGGTACAAATACAGGGAGCGGTCCACCACGGTAGCTTGGCGCTGGCCAAGATTCTAAGCCTGGCACCGTCCATCGGCCTACTCCTCGTCGACTTCCATCCCCGCTGAGAAGACCCCACTAGCGAGCTGTGCAAGTGCTTAAATTATCCTCGCATTGCTGCCAAAACCACCTCCCCACTGCGCGCTCGACAGGGCATAACTTAGCAATGCAACCAAAGGGGTCCAACGAGTACCAGAATAGAGGCCAGAGCGCGTGCGCAGCTCAATTACTTATCCAATTAGTGTTTAGAGTTCAGTTTCTGTTTGAATCATTTTTCCCTGCCGCAGTAATCTTAACTCTGTACCATCCAAGAATGAACTAAACGTATAATATTATTATAAGTCATTTAATTTCTTCAGCGAGCGTCTTAGGTCACTCGGTGGCGGGCGTTGTGTTTTCTTTCACTGTTGGAGAGCACATTGCCAAATACCGCTTACTCCAGACGCCTCAGCATTATCGAGGACAGCGTGATTCGAGCAAGTAAAAGACTTCTGCAAGAAATTCGTGTGTATAAGCAAATATAAATTTCCCGGTACCGCTCGGCCATTGACGCCTCAGCAGTAAAGTTATGCTGTATACAAGTCCTGAAGTTTTATGAATGAAAAATATATCTTAACGGAAGGCAGAGGCAATACCTTACAGCAAGAAAGAAACCATATTCTGACGCAATACTACTGTTGCTTATTAGCATTGAGCCGTGTGAGGCTCGCGTTCTTGCCGTTCATAACTTGACGTCGTGTAATAGAGGTGGTGGCGTCTCGATTCCTTCTTGTGTTAATAGTGCCAGTGAGTTGCTAGTATGGTTTGTCCGCGAGTAGAAGCAGAAGCGGTTATCGATAGCCGATACTGTGGTACTATCTTTGGTGCCATGGCTAGTATTCCAGGTTGTCGTGTGTGTCTGGCAGTTCGGCTTCAGACGGAGCAGCGAGGAGGTGCATAGCGTGAGGGCAGGCCGGGACCGCTTGCGGCGTGCAGGCACTATCGGACCAAGGGGCTGTAGCTGACGACCGAACCCAGGACCTTTGAAGTTGAGTGAACCGTGTCCAGTACTGAAACCTCCACTGTTTGAGATCTCGCTGTTCTTTGTGTGTTGTTACTCCCAGGGTCAGTGAAGTGCAACCAGCGTTATTTTCTGCCTTGTGGCCGCTAACTCCCCAGTTACCTACCCTGGTGGTGGTGGTTAGTGTTTAACGTCCCGTCGACAACGAGGTCATTAGAGACGGAGCGCAAGCTCGGGTTAGGGAAGGATTGGGAAGGAAATCGGCCGCGCCCTTTCAAAGGAACCATCCCGGCATTTGCCTGAAACGATTTAGGGAAATCACGGAAAACCTAAATCAGGATGGCTGGAGACGGGATTGAACCGTCGTCCTCCCGAATGCGAGTCCAGTGTGCTAACCACTGCGCCACCTCGCTCGGTTTACCTACCCTGAAGGTTAGCATACTTTTCTGGCAGTGTACCTTCCATCGTCCTGTTGATGCTGTCTGACATAGCGTGTAGTACAACAGACTCTTGAATTGTACTGTGCATACGTTTTAGAAGGTCTACCTTGGTTCTAGTGTCTCCTTCGGCCTTAGGTGTGTTTCTGAAGACATGGTACTGTCCGTCTCTTCCGCACTTGTAATTCTGGCCTTCAGCCGTTTATTACTTGTAACACTGTTTGTGACCTTCAGCTGACAAAGTATTTTCAGGTTTTTCTTAATAAGGTGTACAGCTGTCACTATAGCCTGTACAGTTCGCTAAGATTGTTTTAAAAAGCTTTTACTATTTTAACCTTCGTTACTTGTAATTCAGGCCTTCAGCCGACGAGTATTCTGAAAATTGCCAATAATTTTGAATCTTTTCTTAATCAGGCCTTCAGCTGTTAATTGTTTGTAACATTGCTTGTGGCCTTCAGCCGACAAATAATTTTCAATCCTGTTTTGGTGAAGCCGTCACTTGTCGCTATAGCTTGTTACAAGTTATTAAGATTATTAGAAAGGGTTTTAGATTTTTTTTAATATGTAACTGTCCACCTTATTTGTAATTCAGGGCTTCAGCTGTTATGTATTTTTGAAATTGATTCTGGCCTTCAGACGACGAATAATTGTGAACCTTCTTAATCAGGCCTTCAGCCACTGGTTGTGTGTAACATTGCTTGTGCCTTCAGCCGACAATAACTTGAAATTTTTCTAATAAGGCTTTCAGCCGCCAGTGTACTGAAATCTTTGCAAAATGATTATTGAGAGTTTTGTTTTCTAAAAATAAAGTGTATGGGTTTTCTGTACAATCAATGGTAACTGATTATGCCACGTCCACACCTTTCCTGCTTTCCCAAGTCCCACGTCTCAGTGGTAGCATTTCGTGGTTGCGATTGTAATATTCCCACTACAGTTACCATTGGTTTGAATTGTAACATGGTATTTGTCTTGCTATTTGTTGTTTTAGGTGAGTAATTCTAATGGAGGTCAAGCAGTGCCCCGGGATTGGTCTCTTGTGGTGGGACCACCTCATTTATGAGCTGCGGATAAGGCACCAACCTATTGAGGGTAGCATTCCGGACTTAGTAGCCTGTTTGCGTGCTACCGTTCTTCATCCTGTTCAAGTCACGCCAGATGTTTCGGGTGAGACAGAAGCAGCCACTCTGTTTAAGGCCATTACTGGCCCCTAGGACACCATAGGCTCTTTGGAGGGCACTCAACCTTGTGACAGTCAGTTAGACAAGGTGCGGACACAGTTAATATATTTAACCAACTGGATATCGGATTTAGGGGCGTTAAGGCTGGAAGATCGTCATAAGAAATTAGCCGCCGAATTTGAGTCTTTAGTTAATGGATTGCAGTTTAAGCTTACACGTTTAGAACTTGATGGGAAAAGGAGCGGGAGGTGCTATCTCCAGGGAGGTGCGGGAGTCAGCCCGGGAGCAATTCTCTTGTCTCTTCCGAAAAGTTACTCGTAGTATTTGCTAAAGTGCCTAATCCTTTGGTGCACCTCCTTCTAGACATCACAGAATCAGTTATAGATAGTCTCGAGCTAACTGAAAACTTATTATGGTTGCTAATTCGCTTTGAGCAACACGCTGCTGCCTCTGGTATTTCGCATCGAGTAGTTTCGTCGCTGTTGTGTCAATTAGCCACAGGCGAATTGAGGACGCTCGTATCCCGAGCCATGACCGAGGGGTTTTCTTTGCAGCAATTGAGGGAGCTTGTAATTAACCAAAGATTGACCATGGGAGTTCGCAAGCAGCTCGAGTGTCGTTATATTTGGCAGATGCAACAAGATAAAGAGGAATTACATCAATATATGGACAGGTTAAGACAGCCTGCTTGGCCTTGTTAGTCGATTTGTTAGAACGGGATTTGGTTTCTATTGTCCTGAGGGGAATGCGGGCGGCGGATAAGTCGCACTTTTCGTGGTCGTCCTTCAACCTGGGAAGAACTTCGTACCGCCGTTGTAGCAATATCTGCGTTACCGCTTACGGACGATGCGTGCCCTAAGGGTAAGGTTCAGCCCGCGGACATTGTCAAGGAACACTCCGAATTATACGAGTTCGGCACTGGTTAACCGACGAGACGCGTAGGTTAATGGCTGCCTTTGACCTTCGAACTCCTGGAGGTAATATCGTGGCGTGTGTAACAAGGTGTCGTTCCGACCAGAGCGTGGGAGTTCATAGCCCCGTCGTTTGAGGGCACGCGTGCACGTCATGTGACTGTAAGAAGCTATCAGCAGCGCGCATCAATCGTCCAACTCCGCCAGTCGCATTGCAGACAGAGACATGGAGGCCTCAACAGAAGAGCAAAGAGGTGTTGTTTGTTTTCTGACGGCGGAAGTAGTAGGAACGGACATTCATCGACGAATGTCACAAGTGTACGGTGAACACCGCATGTCCCGTGCATGGGCCAAGACATGGGAGAAGGTCTTTAGGGAAGGCGTTACTCGCAAACCTTGACCACCCTTCGCCAAGCGATCAAATCAAAACGACCAGACAATCTAACCCGTGGGGTCATACTGCTCCGCGACAATGCAAAGCCTCATACGGCCAACACAGTCGCGATACTCCTGCAGAAATTCAAGTGGGAGGTTCTCGGCCACCCTCCATACAGTCCGGACCTCTCTCCCTGTGTTTACGCTATTTTTGCTCCCCTTAGAAAGGCTCTAAGGGGCAAACGATTCACCTCGGACGACGACGTCCAGCTGTATGTGCGGAACTGGTTAACATCGCTGCCCTGGGAATTTTATGAGACAGCCATTCACCGTCTTCCGTCAAAGTGGGACATGTGCCTCAACAGCCAGAGTCGATACTTCCAGCATATTGGTACTGGTTTCTGTAAATGCGCCTCCGGCTCGTTTCTTTTTTAATTCCCCTTATACATCACGAACAATTTTTATTTTGCGAAAATTTATTCGCCTTATAAAAGAGCCGTCTGCAGAAACTAATTCGACATAAATTGAATGCTTGCGTTACATCACAGAGTGGATAATCAGAGCTAGGACTCTGTACTACGCTTTCGCACGACGACCGCGACGACACCAGTAGGTTGAAAGCATGGCTTTGCACAGGTAACTGAGCAAGAACGTCTGGACTCTTTCCTACCTCCAAAATTCCACACAGATTCTTCTGTATTATTGTCTGCGAGAAGGAATTTAGTAGCGAATCGCAATCGTGTTGAAGTGTTTCTTGACTTCAGGAAGATACTCGATACAGTTTCTCATTGCCACCTAATTAACAAAATACTAGCGCCTGAAATGTGAGACCAGCTGTATGACTGTGCTGAAGAGTTTCCAACAACAGAATACAGCTTGTGGTGACATAAACTTCGCTGGTGTAATGACCGATGATACGCTTATCGGGTACGCAGCCGGATAAAATGCAGTCATCCTGACAGGTTTCAACAGAACAACTGACTGGTGTCTTCAGGTGAGTACGCTCATGCACAGAATCTCGCCCGGTGGCTCCTTAATACACCGCGGCCAGCACATCATTCATCCACATGCAGCAGCGCTACAGCTGTCATGCGCAAGGGAAGTACTGGGACCCCGCTGGAAGAAATAGGCAGAATGATATATTGCTAGCAGAAAACCAGCTATTGTTTGATTTAGATCAAATTTGATTCCACTTCGCATTTACAAGGAAATCGACCAGATTCCTCTACAACACAACACAACACAGCACAACAAATTTGCGCCTCCTTATGCTACAGCCTAAGACACTCCTTAAGACAGTATTCTGCCACTGCGGATTTCTCGGATTGGAACAAATGAGAGTGACAATGCTGTACTACACGCAAGTTATTAATAGTATGGATAGTTTGGCCAATACAAGCCAGCCCACAGTGACAAGGAAACTTTGTATACTCCTGTTTCCCTCAGTCGCAAGACATCCTTTACTGATCGAAGAAGAGGTCTAATCTTAGCCAATTCCATAGATACACTTTTGATGTCGTATCCTCCCAAAATTCTCGAAATTTTCTAGGATATACTCCACGAGAAAAGTAACACGGCAACAATTTTACAAGTATCCTCTGATGGTTCCCCTGGCTGTCTGAACTGAACAGCACGTCGTAAATGTTGGACGGTATAACCATTCTGCTTAAAAACAACTTTGAGGTGGTCCAATTCTTGTACGAAATTTTCTGCATCGAAAGTGGCGTAGGCTCTCTTCACCACTGTCCGCAAGACAATGGGACAACGCAGAAAATTTGATCCAGGAATTGAACCATCTTAAAGCTATTTTTAAGCTTAATGGCTGTACTGAGCAACAAGTATTTCGTGCTGGTCAGTTCGGCACGCCAAGGAAACCATCACAGGATACTTATAAGCCGGCCGCGGTGGTCTCGCGGTTCTAGGCGCGCAGTCCGGAACCGTGCGACTCCTACGGTCGCAGGTTCGAATCCTGCCTCGGGCATGGATGTGTGTGATGTCCTTAGGTTAGTTAGGTTTAAGTAGTTCTAAGTTCTAGGGGACTGATAACCTCTGCAGTTGAGTCCCATAATGCTCAGAGCCATTTGAACCATTTGATACTTATAAATCTGTTCCTGTTTTACTTTTTTCTGAGAATATGTCCCCGAAAATTTCGATAATTTTAACATTTGTGCAACTGGATAAGGTCAGAGCCCTTCGTGGATCAGTGAGGATGACCTGGGACTGGGGAAACCAGGAGTACGCAAACTTTCCTTGGTTGTATTGGCCAAAGTATCTGTAACATTCAAGATAAATGTGTATAAGACCATCGTCAGACCTGTTGGTTCCATCCAGAGGAATACGCAGTGCCAGAACACTGTCACAGCGACATAAGATGACATGTAATGAGACACAAATAATTTCTCCTCCTACCCCATATTGGGAATTGGGAATGTGTTATAAAGAAGTCCATTGAAATTCGATTATCTGATAAAATTCTCAATATGGACAAGAGTTTTCCTTTAATTAAGATGCGGATTCTAATATTATCTGATGTTGAAGAACAAAGGTCTTCAATCAGTGGATTCTTTGAATTGGTGTTCTGCTAACAGTATACCGTTCTGCATTATTTCTTCCACCGCTGCATTACCACCTCACTTACGTTTCAGGGCAGCAGCGCTACAGCTCGTGCGCACACGACGGACCGAGCCCAGTGTGTAAAGGAGCCAACGATTCTGGTGGAAACTCAGTTCCGGCGAAGTTTTGTGCGTCAGCACACTCACTTGACGTCGGTGATCAGTTTGTCCGTAGAAATATTGTGTCAAGACGACTGCAATATCCGATTGCGTACCCGAGAAGAGTATCATCAGATAACAGGATGTCAATCGGAACAGATAAAAGTCTTCAGTCGTAAAAGTAGCTTCAGGCATTCCCTTGGGCAGTATTACGGCACCATCAGTTTTCACAATATACGTAAATGAACTAGAAGATGACGTCGGAAATTCCTGAGGCCTTTTTCAGACGACGCTGTTGCATACAGAGAAGTCACAACGCTAGAAAATTATCGCGCCTGAAATTACTTTTACGTCTGAAGACTTTTCTCTGTTCAGAATGACATCCTGTGATCTGATGATACTCTTCTCGGGTACGCAACCGGATGAGCAAGTCGTCTTGACACAATATTTCAACGGACAAACTGATCACCGCCGTCAAGTGAGTGTGCTGACGTACAATATCGCCGGAGCCGAGGTTCCACCAAAATAAGCAAATGTGACGTACTGCGTCTACATAGAAATAGACACCCTTTATTGCATGATTGTGTAATTGCAGCACAGTCAATGGAAGCAATTATTTCCGTAAAAGCCAACGGCGTTGCCGCAGTCGTAACACCGGCTCCAATCAGGTTACCGAAGTTAAGCGCTGACGGGCTGGGCTAGCACTTGGATGCATGACCATCCGGTCTGCCGTGCGCTGTTGGCAAGCGGTGTGCACTCAGCCCTTGTGAGGCAAACTGAAGAATTACTTGATTGAGAAGTAGCGGCTACGCTGTTGTAAACTGACATACAGCCGGGAAAGCGGTGTGCTGACAACGTGCTCCTCCATATCCGCATCCAGTGACACCTGTGGAGTAAGGATGACGCCGTAGCCGGTCGGTACCGTTGGGCCGAATATGCGTACGAAGTGATTTGGAATGAAACGGTCACATAAAATTAATCGTGAATAGGATGGATGCGAGACTAGGATTCATTGGAGGAATCCTCAGAAAATGTAGTTCATGAACAAAGGAAGCAGGTAACAAAGTACTCTTTCGACCATCAGTTACCAGTCATCAGTCTGGGATAAGCGCTGTATGAGAATGATGGATGATACATAAAAGATCCAAAGAAGAGCAACACGTTTCCTTACAAGTTCATTTAGTGAGCACAAGAGGGTCACAGACGTGATTTACAAAATGCAATGGTAGAAGCTGTGAGAGAGGCGTTCTGCATCTTTGTGGTTCTGAGAGAGCAGGGTCCTAGGATAGTCAACAAATATATTGTAACTCTTCAGGCTTTCCCGGCGATCTAATGACATCTTGGGTTGTCGGGTGTTCTGCCGGATATCAGCGTCGTACTTGCACGATATTTCGGTCACGTAGCTCGTAACCTTCATCAGGTGCGACCTGAGACAGTCTCAGGTCGCACCTGATGAAGGTTACGAGCTACGTGACCGAAATATCGTGCAAGTACGACGCTGATATCCGGCAGAACACCCGACAACCCAAGATGTCAACAAATGTATTGTTTCCTACTACATAAGTCTCGTGAAAAGTCCATGAAGATAAAATTAGATGGCTTTGAGCCCAGACCGAGGCTTACCGGCAATCGTTCTTTCTCCGAATTACTAGCGACTGGAACAGGAAAAGGAGGAACTGATAGTGGTATACAAAGTAACCTCCACCACATATAGATAGTTGGTTTGCGGAGTGTAGATGTAGACGCTGTGTGCGATTTTTAGCAGAAGAGGAAGCCGACGAATGCTTGTCCTTCTCCTTCAGTGTTAGAGCCGGGACTACCGGCCGCCGAAAGCGAACCGTAATAGTTAGCATAACAGTCCAATTGCCTTATCAGCGTGGGATATTAACCAGTGCCTTGAGTATAATCGCGGGCCCTGGGAGCCACTATTGCCGCTTCCTCACGCGTCAAAATTAGTAACGCTATTGATCGAATATAATCGCCTCACTTGGCCGGAGCACAGTATTTCGCGACTGTAATTCTGGGCAGCCTATTCGCTCTGAATAGTAATGAGACTTGGAAACAGCCAAATCGCCCTTCTAGAATTCAGGAGAACCACTTGATAAGCGAGCTGCGGTACGTGGCTGCAATTTTTGCCGTGACTCGTGTTTTCTCGAAGCTGTGGGCTTTTCGCCTGGCAGGAATTAAAGAGCCACGACAGATAGCGGCGGCTGTAGCTGGATGAGTTTCCATCACCGCAGAACCAATGAAGTAACTTGTGTGGCCACGCTCTTACTATACGAATATTATTAACGAAGTTCTTCAAGAACGAAAAGATACAGCATTCGAGACACCTAATCCTAAACGCATGAAATTATCAAGACTGAAAATGAAAAGACTTACTTAGCGTAAGTGAGTGATCGTTTACTTTTACATTTAAGGTCTGCTGTATTACACTCCTGGAAATTGAAATAAGAACACCGTGAATTCATTGTCTCAGGAAGGGGAAACTTTATTGACACATTCCTGGGGTCAGATACATCACATGATCACACTGACAGAACCACAGGCACATAGACACAGGCAACAGGGCATGCACAATGTCGGCACTAGTACAGTGTATATCCACCTTTCGCAGCAATGCAGGCTGCTATTCTCCCATGGAGACGATCGTAGAGATGCTGGATGTAGTCCTGTGGAACGGCTTGCCATGCCATTTCCACCTGGCGCCTCAGTTGGACCAGCGTTCGTGCTGGACGTGCAGACCGCGTGAGACGACGCTTCATCCAGTCCCAAACATGCTCAACGGGGGACAGATCCGGAGATCTTGCTGGCCAGGGTAGTTGACTTACACCTTCTAGAGCACGTTGGGTGGCACGGGATACATGCGGACGTGCATTGTCCTGTTGGAACAGCAAGTTCCCTTGCCGATCTAGGAATGGTAGAACGATGGGTTCGATGACGGTTTGGATGTACCGTGCACTATTCAGTGTCCCCTCGACGATCACCAGTGGTGTAGGGCCAGTGTAGGAGATCGCTCCCCACACCATGATGCCGGGTGTTGGCCCTGTGTGCCTCGGTCGTATGCAGTCCTGATTGTGGCGGTCACCTGCACGGCGCCAAACACGCATACGACCATCATTGGCACCAAAGCAGAAGCGACTCTCATCGCTGAAGACGACACGTCTCCATTCGTCCCTCCATTCACGCCTGTCCCGACACCACTGGAGGCGGGCTGCACGATGTTGGGGCGTGAGCGGAAGACGGCCTAATGGTGTGCGGGACCGTAGCCCAGCTTCATGGAGACGGTTTCGAATGGTCCTCGCCGATACCCCAGGAGCTACAGTGTCCCTAATTTGCTGGGAAGTGGCGGTGCGGTCCCCTACGGCACTGCGTAGGATCCTACGGTCCTTGCGTGCATCCGTGCGTCGCTGCGGTCCGGTCCCAGGTCGACGGGCACGTGCACCTTCCGCCGACCACTGGCGACAACATCGATGTACTGTGGAGACCTCACGCCCCACGTGTTGAGCAATTCGGCGGTACGTCCACCCGGCTTCCCGTATGCCCACTATACGCCCTCGCTCAAAGTCCGTCAACTGCACATACGGTTCACGTCCACGCTGTCGCGGCATGCTACCAGTGTTAAAGACTGCGATGGAGCTCCGTATGCCACGGCAAACTGGCTGACACTGACGGTGGCGGTGCACAAATGCTGCGTAGCTAGCGCCATTCAACGGCCAACACCGCGGTTCCTGGTGTGTCCGCTGTGCCGTGCGTGTGATCATTGCTTGTACAGCCCTCTCGCAGTGTCCGGAGCAAGTATGGTGGGTCTGACACACCGGTGTCAATGTGTTCTTTTTTTCATTTCCAGGAGTGTATTTTGTTGAATTCAGTCTTTTGGTCAATTTAGGTCGATTACAAGTGTTCTGTCTATATCTAACGGATTGCTTCAGATGGAAGATCTTTTGTTTATTTACACGTAATTAAAGTAGATTCTTGTGTAAATCGCGGCTGTAGCATAAAATTACTTTAAACTATGTGTCTCCTTTCATACCAGCCATTTTAATTTTATTTACTTCATCCGTCCTCATAGTGTGATATGAGAGGTGCGACAATAAAGTAATGAGACTGATTTTCTTTGCAATATGTGGCAACACTACAGGCTTGCGTTGGAACAATATCTTTGACCTGGGTCTATAAGCTGCTTCTAGTCCAAGCAGCTAATCGATGCAACTGCTCAGTCGTGAGTTGTGATGTAATAAGTTAACATATGTTTGTGTCTCTCGTCATGAAAATAGAACCGTATAATATTGCGCAACGGTATGCCATATCTTTTGCGTTAAATTGTGTGAAAACGCGACGACAACTTGCGGTAAGCTTCAGTAGGCTCCTGAAGAGGAGGTTATGTCAAGAGCTCAAGTTTTTCGTTGACATAAAATTTGTAGTGAAAGCACAATGAATATTGAAGATGACGACCACAGTGGACGACCATCAACCTCACGGACGGATGTCAACTTGGACAGGGTGTGTGAACTCGTACGATCTGATAGAAGATTGTCCGTGAAAATGATTCCAGAAGAACTGAACATCAATCGAGAAACGGTTCGTCTAGTAATAACTGAAGACCTTGATGTGAGAAAGATTTGTGCAAAAATTGTCCTCAAAAATCTCACACCACAGCAGCGAGAAACACGGAAAAATGTGGCTGCCGATCTGTTAGAGCAAACGGAAATCTATTCAGAATTGTTGAGCCGTGTTATCACTGGTGATGAAAGTTTGTTTTTTTCAGTACGATCCAGAGACAAAACTCAAAGTTCGCAATGGTGCTCAAAAGGATCACCCAAACCAAAAAAAGCTCGCATGTCAAAGTCAAAAGTGAAATTCATGCTTGTCTGCTTCTTTGATTCCAGAGGAATTGTTCATAAAGAGTGGGTGCCTCCTGAACAAACAGTAAACCAATATTACTACAAAGAAATTTTAGAAAGATTTCGTAAAAGAGTTCTTCGTGTCCGTGCCAACATTGCTGTTATTGGAATCTGCATCACAATAATGCGCCATCCCATACTGCGCTGTCAGTACAGCAATTTGTAACCTCAAAACAAATTTCATACTACCACAGCCACCTGATTCACCAGATATCGCTCTGTGCGACTTCTTTCTATTTCCAAGAGTCTAACCGGAGGTCAAGGGACACTATTTTCAAACAACACAAGATGTCCAAAAAGCTGTGACGAGGGTCTTGGAGGATATTACAGAAGATCAGTTGCAGAAATGTTGCCATCAATGGCGCTGGAAAAAATGTGAAGGGAACTACTTTGAAGGAGACAACACTAATCTTGACTAAAGCGGTAAGCAACATTTTTTTTTCCACATCAGTCTCATTACTTTATTGTCGCACCTCATAAGATTTTGCTTTAGACGTCCTCTTTAGAAATTATGCTCACCAAATATCCTTTTTAGTAATTATGCTCACCATTAGAGTCGTTTATTAAATGTCAGAAAACCATCTCATTTGCATTCAGATAACAATTATCGTGGGGGATAGTTTCTGTGAATTCCACCCCTCCCCCTTTTTTTTCGAGACACAAGCCTCTTGCTGACTCTATCCTGTGCCAGTCTCTTCATCTCAGAGCGGCACTTGCATCCTACGACCTCAATTATTCGCTGAATGTATTCTAATCGCTGTCTTCCTCTACTGCTTTTAGCCTCTGTAGCTCCCTGTAGTACGATGAAAGTTATTCTATGATTCTATGATGTTTTATCAGACTGTTCTTTCTTGTTGTCAGTGTTTTCTTTATATCCTTTCTTCACCGTTCTGCGGAGAAACTCTTCATTCCTTACCTTATCAATACCCTTTTTCAACACTCTTCTGCGAACCACATCTCAAGTTCTTCGATTCTTTTCTGCTCCTGTTTTTGTAGCACGATGCATTACAACTCAGTGCTGTGATCTCATCGTGCATTCTCAGAAATTTCTTCCTCAAAATAGGGCCAAGGTTTGATACTAGTAGATTTCTGTTGGCCAGGAATGCCCTGTATGTGTGTGCTGGACTGCTTTTCACGTCTTCTTTGCTTCGTCGGTCATGGATTATTGAGCTTCTAACACAACAGAATTCATTATTTATTAATTTCGTCTACTTATTGTCACTAATTGAGATAATGAGTACCTTATTATTCTCATTACTTTAGTATTTCTTCGGTTTACTGTCAATCTGTAATCAGTAGTCATTAGACAAATCAATCCATTCAATAGATCTCGAAACCCCAGTTTTGAATCTTCCTTTCACTTCCGTCTTTGCTTCTTCATGTATAGATTGACCCTCTTTCTTGGTTTTCTACACATTCTTGAAAAAGAATGTGGGTATTTAAGTCTATGTAAAAATGTCTCGGTTTATGTAGCGAGTTTCAGCTAAACTCACATTCGTTTAGTTATTACTGATTAATTAAAACATGATCAAATTACATTCATAACCTTCTATATTCTGTGCCTTGATAAAATCCGATTCCAGACATGTACCTTACTAATATGGGAGATCTATTCAAAAAATTCCGGAACATTCGCAATTTGGCGTCAATAGTGCGGTGGAGCAAAATGCGGTTGGCATTCCTGTACACGCCTGTGCTTAATGTGTTCAAATGGCTCTAAGCACTATGGGACTTAACATCTGAGGCCATCAGTCCCTTAGACTTAGAACTACTTAAACCTAACTAACCTAAGGACATCACACACGTCCATGCCCTACGCAGGATTCGAACCTGCAACCGTAGCAGCAGCGCGGTTCCGGGCTGAAGCCCCTAGAAACGCTCGGCCACAGAGGCCGGCGCTTAATGTGTAACTGCGGGAAGTTTCTTTGTTGCATGTCTGTTAGTTATTGTTCAGTGCTGTATTGAGTAGAACGTTGTGTCGCACCCTCGTTGAGAACACCCTTCGACATCTACCGACGACGCTTAACTTATGAATGTCAAGGAAACTGAGCGTGCTAACGGAAGACTGAATGTCCGACAGGTTGCAGAAGAATGTAACATTCCAGTTGCATCTTCAAGTGCGTATTGTTGCTGTCATGTACGTCCTACGGCTCATGAGTCAAGACCAGTAAGATCTTTGTCTCTCAATCTGTGAAGAGCTTTTGGATCACTCAAATGAGAACGACATGTTCCGTAAATGAATCGTAGCTGATAATGAGACGTGCTTCTACGGTTACGATGTTCAGACAATGGTTCAGTCTTTACAATGGATCGGGAAAGGTTCTCGAAGACCAAAGAAATCTCGTGAAGTCAGATCAAATGTCAACGTCATGCCGATAGTTTTCTTTAACTTTGAAGGATTAGTCCATCATTAATTCGTGCCACGGGGACAAACTGTTAATCGACGGTACTATCGGGACGTGTTGCGACGCCTGGGAGAAAGAGAGAGCGACCGTAAATGTGGCGGGACAATTCATGACTATTGCATCACGGTAACGCACCCGCACAGTCATCGCTGTTGGTGTATGACTACTGCACAAAAAAACGAAATCACTCTGCTGCCTCATACTTCGTACTCTCCAAATCTGGCCCCTGCGGCAATTTTTTTTTACTTCCGAAGTTGGAAGCTCCGTTGAAAGAACGGATATTCACAACGCAACGATAGACGAAATGAAAGAAAATTCGCAGACCGCGCTTCATATGATCCACCAAGAGGCGACCCAGACTGCTTTTGGAAGTGGAAGTGGCACTGGGAGAGTAGTACCAATTGTGGTGGAGAGTATTTCTAAGGAAACCATACGAAATAAGTAAAAGGTAAGCATAGAAAAACTTGTGGACAAAGTTCCGGGATTTTTTGAGCAGACCTTGTACACAACATTCTGTTCAACTGTTATCTGGATATTTTCATAGTGATTTTTGTTTCTATATATTTTAATCCTTCTGCCCGCATTCCTTACTAATACATTCAATTTATTATAATCGTTACAGAACTGACAGTCTGTGAGGGTCCCCGAATTGTAATTGGCTCTACTCAGTCTTCCTTGAAACTGGTCTTCATCGTAAATTAAAGTTATATAAAAGATAACTTCATTCAAAAGACGTCTGGTAATATGTCCTAAGACATCCTCATAGCACAGATAGTTAACATATGTAACTGTGAAGCTGGTTTGAAGATTTCATATTGCTTGATTAGGTGCATATGAGATTCACCTGAATTATTGACCCAACTCTTATCTGTTGCCGTAACTAGTCTGGAATATACCTTTTAGCAAAAGCTCAGTTGTTTTTCATTTCTTTTGAATGAAATGAATTTGCTTAAGTAATTGTATTTCCTCATTCGTAAAGATGATATGGAAAGGTTTTTGGCAGCGTTGCAGAAACATTACAACATAGTTAAAAATAGTTCCAAGTCTCTCAGATTTCAGAGCTTCAGTCTTTCCAGATCTGCGGTCTGCCCTCCACAAGTTGTTCCTGTTATCTGCTTGCTTCTTATTCCATACCATATAATACTGTCAATTTTATAGGTGCTATTTGAAACAGTATAGGCAATGTCAAATATTTGTATCTACTCTTCGCAATCTTCAGCGAAATCAGTTAGGAACAGCGAACGCGCTTCTGGTTCAAATGGCTCTGAGCACTATGGAACTTAACTTCTGAGGTCATCAGCCCCCTAGAACTTAGAACTACTTAAACCTAACTAACCTAAGGTCATCACGCACATCCGTGCCCGAGGCAGGATTCGAACCTGCGACCGTAGCGGTCGCGCGGTTCCAGACTGAAGCGCCTAGAACCGCTCGGCCACTCAGGCCGGCCGCGCTTCTGGCCCGCGTCAACTCGCTACGTTTGCTAGCAGAGTTGGAAGAGTAACTCATACTTTTTTGTTTTCCTCCTGTCGTCAGTGTCAAATGAAAGTTTTTGGCAGCAAAAATGTATTTGCTCTGGTAGAGCATAAACGCTACGACAAGCAGCACAAACCAAAAAATAATAAACGAAACGCTCCACACAACCAAGAAACTAAACGCATTATTTTTCACATCCGCGGCAGACGCGAGATGTTATAACTGCACCGTTCTTCTTCTACGCACCACTCTTTCGAAAGTGACCTGAAAATAGTGATGAAAAGCAAGATTCGTTATGTTCGACGTATGAAACTTTTTAACCTTTTGCGATCTTCTTCATTCGTTCGATGTCAGGTGTCATTCCTATTTGCTAACGATTCTAAAATCTGGAGCAATACTCTACAATTGACCCTTCGTCTTGCAGCGAGTTTCCTTTACAGATATACAGCCCTGTCCTACAAAATTCCAAACAAATGTGTTTCTTCCGATAGTCTTTCATACCGATGATGAACAATGGAAAATTGGCGATTTATCGGAACGAATTTTTCAACCGTCGGTAGTATCCAAAGATCCACTTCGTTGCGATATCGGGAACAGTTGTGGATGTAACGCACACACTCTGTGAGGCACGTGACGTCATTGTGTTGACAATTTCTACGATCGAGTATGACAACAGCATATCTCTTTTAGAGTTTTTTTATTCGTTAATGGAAACATTCCACTTGTTGTTACGTGGCTTTCAGACATAGTCCATCTTCATAATAGGGCATTGTTACATCATTTCAATCTTAACATTGATACCGCTGAACATCGGTGAAAAAGATGTGCTCTGTACTCACACAAAGGTCGCACGCCTCCTGAGCGAGTTTATGTTGCAACTTAAACATGTTCCAGGGATGTAATCATTCTTTACTTACGACATGATGTGCAGTACAGTATTTTTTCAGTGGCTGTAGTCAATGGAGCTCTACGAGATTGGTTAAAGTTTCCACCGTTTCACAGTATTTTGGTGTCTATATTGTACTCTTCAATGCAGTTTCTGGCAAATGTGTCAGTAGTTGCTCAACCTATAATTGAATCACATACATGAATCAAGTGGGATGAAAATATCTTGTATGTCTGTAGGAATGGAATAAACATTAATTTCCTTGTAACGTCTTGACGTAACTGTAAGGGATGACGCCCAAATCCAGATACTTTCGTTCTGCGAGCAGTTCTCTTAGCTATAACCAGGAATAAGTCACTCACCCATCAGAACTTCTATTTTAGCAGAATTCCTCTCCTACTTTGCAAATCCTCTCACAGCCCGATTATTACTTTTTATGCTGCCTCGCTACACCTCACGAAAGAAAGGATTTCATGGGTTATGAGTGTCGCTTAGGTGGCTCAGTAAGAGCACTGCATGCCTAAGGCTCGGTTCTGGGATCGAATCCCGGTCCGGCACAATTTCTTGTAGTTTAAAAACAGTGAAAGCCTTCGCTGAAAAGTAAAAGATTCATTCCGAAGTTATGTCAGTTAGATTTATCTCAACATCACAAAAATACTGTGTCCAAGTCAGCAGTTAATTTGTCTTAGAGATGGAAACAGTCGTGCTACAATAGAAAACAGAAGTTTACGCAGTTGTTTAGTTCCTCGTAGTGCAATTACAGACCCATATAAAATGTTGATGGAGGAAAAACATCTGGAGCAGCGCAGTAAGCTGGACAAAGTATCTTCATTGGCAGAAGGGAACAGAGGTGCGCTCTAACACGCCTCCCACTTCACCATATCGTCCTTGGACGATCGTCTCCTACAAGTGGCTTGTTGAGAGCTGCCTACATCAGCTAAGGCTTTTGATGCCTTGAGAGGAGAGCTTCCACCAAAGAAATGAACTGCAGCTAGTTCATCCTCGACATCATCGTGCCTCGTAGCTGTTCTTTAGAGGTCAAGCGGCTGTGAAGAAACACTTTCTGCATTTACATCGCTCATTAGCTGTGCAGTCCTCGCATATGATAATGATTTTTCTCGAAGCGTTCGCTTTCATTTCGGCTGAAAACGTTTCGGTGAATTTCAGGAGGCGATTCACTGGCAAGGATGTGGTTTGAGTCTACAAGTTTTGATTTTAGAAACCTGCGATTAGCAGACATCGCCAGTTTAATGATTCACTCAATTATATGTTATAGGAATAATTGTGTTCCATCGGACGCGCAGTTCCTCCAGTAATAAAGTACAGGATAGGAACGGATGATAGCCTTGGCGTTTGCATTCTCATCCGAGTCGGCGTAAGGCATCCTCTGAATAATCCCATCACGTGAACGTGCTCTCTAAGTTGTTATGTATCTTACTTAAAAATAGAAGACGTTGAGCTCCCCAGTAAGCGAGGGTTGCTATTGAGAAACAGCCTCGAGCCTCCCCATTTTACTATGATTTGATGCGCAAGTAAGGCACACTTGGCATTTACTTACTTTGGTTTAAAGTGTTCCAGCCTTTAGCACATACAATTCTCTCTGTTTCTCAGTATGTTCTCCACTTGTTGTAGCTTAAAGTACAACCTTTCAAAACTAATTACAATACGAGTTTTTCGTCTTATATGGTAATATTAATTTATTTATTTTCTCTTTTATGCTTAATGGAAAAGACCGATTAGAACATTTATGCTGGTGCAGACAACGTATATCCAGAACTATACAAACATTAAAATCTATTTCAAAGTTATTGGCCAGCGTGTGTTATTCTGATATTTTTAAACTGGCAGAGAGTATATGTTAGCGAAATGGGATACTCCTAGTGGAAAATTCGTTATGTTTGTTGCTGGCAAGCCTAACCTACATTACCCAAATGAGTGCAATATGGACGCAATTAAGGAGATAGTGTTAGCTCAGCTGTGTGCAAACAATATCCTGTGTACTCTGCGAAAGCTTGTGACCTACCTAATCAAGTTAAGTAGCGCCTACAGTACACCATAAATAGCTAACGAACGGTCTTTCTTCAGTAGTTACTAGATGGCAGTCCAGTTTGCTTATGGAACTGCAAAACAGTTTAGATCGTGTTTTCTATTTAACTACTGTCACTGATTGCGACAGCATCGGACCACATTCAGTTTTAAAAGTCAAATACAGATGGACTGTCGATACCACCGGTGTCAGCTTGCGTGCGTCGTTGCATCTCAATTTACCTTATAGAATTCCCTGCAAAGCGTCATATCTTGCGACAGTGAAGTAATAAATAACGAGATTGGTGGCCTCGCTTGTATCGCAGTATCCTGTCTCCACTGAATGTATAAGGGGCAAACAAATGAAAACAATAAAGATGTGAAGAAAATAAGTACATTGTTCATTATTGCAAAAGGAGTCGCCATAACTGTTAATAAATTTATTCCACT
Source organism: Schistocerca serialis cubense (assembly GCF_023864345.2). Taxonomy (NCBI): domain Eukaryota; kingdom Metazoa; phylum Arthropoda; class Insecta; order Orthoptera; family Acrididae; genus Schistocerca; species Schistocerca serialis. The sequence goes on from NC_064639.1 coordinate 469,713,416, forward strand.
GTGAGACAAGTAGCTTAATGCCTCCACTGAAAAATGTTTGCCGTTTCCTACTGAAGCATAATTGTACCCAGGCCTGAACATATTCGTCCTAAGCAAATGACAGGCCTCCAGTGTCTATCTTCAGGGCTTTAAAAGTATGGAAATCGAATGGGGGGAGATCGGGACTGTGTGGAGGATATGTAAGGGCTTCGCGTCAAAATTTCTGCACCGTAGTCGAAGCAACACAGTCATGGAGCCATAGGAAACGGCTAACATTTCCTCATCAAGGCATTGATCGTATTGCCTCACAGTGGGGTAAATGTATTAACAGTTATGACGATTACTTTTGAAACAATAAATAGTTTATTTACTTTTCTCAAGAAGTCTCATTTTTATTTGACTGCTGCTTATAGGATACTAGCTGGGATGCCCGTCTTCACTCAGGGAGTTGAGGAGTTGATATGAGATTGTGTGGTAGATTGTGTGGTAGATGGAATAGAAGGATAAACTTTAAATCATATGAGGTACAAAACAGATTAAACTCATATCCTAAGTATTTACGATACTTGTTTATAAGCAATATTTTACATATTTGTTATCCGGGGTATATATGTAAAAAAACTTCGAATTTCGTACTCGAGAGCAGGCTAAGCATAGTTGATCTTGAAGGAAGCAGGAGTCTTCGAGGTTGATGCTGCAATATTTAAAATTTTTCTCTTGTGCTTTGTTAGTTGTAAAATTATAGGGTGATTAGAAATTGCAGTTCAGCAGAGATTAGTGGTATTCTGCGGATAAATAGTGTGCGTCCTTTGTGGTTTCCAGTCATAAGTTCGGCTCCGATGATGTTAGTCGAGAGCAGTTCGACGATCATCCTTGTTCCGTTACTTAGTTTTGGTGATCTTAAATTCCTGAGTAATATAATCGGAGATTCCATTTTAAGTCGAAGGCAGTGTAATTGGCATTCCTGTTACTTCCAAAGAGTTAAGAAATTCTGTAGGAAAGTTCACACTTTCTTCAACGTTTACCATCTTGTCGATAGATTTGTATATTCTCTCTTCACCGGGAATTTTCTTTTGAATACTAACGTTGATGAAACTTCCTGGCAGATTAAAACTGTGTGCCGGACCGAGACTCGAACTCTGGACCTTTGCCTTTCGCGGGCAAGGTCCCGAGTTCGAGTCTCGGCCCGACACACAGTTTTAATCTGCCAGGAAGTTTCATATCAGCGCACACTCCGCTGCAGAGTGAAAATCTCATTCTGGTGACTAACGTTGATATCGTCGACAATATTAATTTTAGTAGCCAAATCTGCCATTTCAAATAGCCAGTCCGGCTTGACGAATTCCGAAAACACCAAACAGTCTTCAAATAGTCCACAACGTTCCAGAACATTCAACAACACTCTACAGTGTTCTGGAATGTTCCACAATGATGTGAGACGTTCCAGGATGCTCTAGAACACTCTGGAACCTTCCGGAATGTTCCGGACTATTGCCGAACATTCCAGAACATTGACAATCTTCGTGGAACGTTTCGGAACATTCTGGATTTTTGTGGAATGCTCTCGAATACTATCGAATTATGTGGCATGTTCTCGAATACTCTTTAATGTTCTGGAATGTTGTAGTAATTTCTAGGGGGTGGAACTTCCCAGTCCTCATATTCTTAAAAGCATGCCCTTCAGGCAAATACCTGATCCTTCTTCATGGATTGGAGATAGAGGGCTACCATACCTAAATTCTAGCAGCAAGCACATTGTAATCTTCCTCTTACAATCTATATTGATAAATTTCTAAATAAACGTGGCACATCTATACCGCGATGTAAGGGATAGCTTTACTATTTCGCTTATTACGACATTCCTCATTGTAATATTTATTTCACTTTTCCTCTGGGTTCACACATCTTTCCATTACACTTTTAACTTCGTTATGTAGCACTTCGTTTCAGATGCTGCTAGTCTCTTCTTCTCATCTCCCCAAGACACGCTATCTTCCACACAATTCTGTGCCTCAGTTCTACCGGCTAGTAAAGGTTTGTCTCAACAGCAACCATATTTGGACATTAATAAAGGTCTTATTGTAGAAGAACTTGAATAGCCATTTGCCTAACACTTTCCACAATGGTTTTAAGAATTTTCCAAAGATATCTATCCCACCTGTCCTCTTTGATCTCAAATCTTGTAAAGTTGTAGAATATTGTGACTAATGCGCCCCGTATATCTGACAAACCGCCATTCATTTTTTTCTTCTATCACATCATTTGACAAGTTCTCGCATCCATAGAGGCTTTCAATGTGCACCTTCAGTCTGTCCACCCTCTCATCTATATTTAGGAGCTGAATTGTGATTGCACTTTTAATAATGAGGCGACGCCTTTTAATTTTTCTGAAGGCTCTTTTGACTATTCTATACGCTGAGTCAGTTTCCGACGAGTGTTTCCTTTTCTTTCTGTTCATCTCCTCCTTCACCTCCTCTCCATCTAATTCCTCCACCACATCTCTCTGTGCACCTCCTCCACTCCCCCCATTCCACCTCCTCCTGCTTCTCTTTTAGACCATCTTCTCCTCCCCCCTCTCTGTGTCAGTCTGCTCCTGAAACCAGCTGCTATCTCTTCTCTTTCTCTCTCAATTTTCTCCTCCCATCTGTTCATTTCCTCCTCTCCCTTTCTCTGCCTATCTCTTCTTCCCCTCTCTCTCGCCAGGTCCTCCTCCTTCATTTCCCTCTCCATCTCTGCCTCTTTCCCTTCTATTTCCATTTCATCCTCCGATCTGTGCTTATTTTCTCCATCCTCCTCGCTGTCTGTCCATCTCTTCGTCCACTCTTTTCTCTCCAAGTTCTCTGGTCCCTTTAATCCCCCAAACCAAGCAATCTCCAAGTTATCACACTCAAACCAACAAGAAACTATTGAGTCTTACCTCTACAGTATTTGTTTCCAGATTACAATTAATATGTGATCCAAATTTGATTGAAACCATTATAATGGTTTAGGATGAGCTTTTTATCATTGTCTCTGCCCGTATATCCACATTTCTAATGTATTTAACCTGTATTTAACATATTTCACACACATATTTGCACACATATTTCACCCATATGTCTAGTGAATTTCGTCTTACAGCTCAATGTTTACGACGTCTTATCTCCTGAATTATAAGCTATAAAATGATTTAAGTGTGTAGGTACATCCAGTGCTATACGTTACTACTGTTTGTGATATGTGTCGTGAACAGTGTTAGCATTACAGAAGTAAAAAATTAAAACTAGTGCATGATGCATCAGTTTCTCATGTATCTCTATGTTTATGCATCATGCCGTCTGAAATGAGTGCAGTATAATAGTGTACTTGTTTTGGTACTTCCAGTGGTACATGCAAATACCGTGTGCAACATGTCACGAACACAGTTAGTAGTAAATAAGTAATAAATTAAAACTGAGCCTTGCTGCTGATCGCGTTGGTGCCGTTGGTAGATTGGCATCGTTTAGTTGGTATAGCTACGGTTATCATCTTCGTCTTGCGTTCATTGGAACCACTCCGTTGGCAAGCGTTGTCTGTACGCTAGTGGCAGCAGCGGCGGTTATCGATATCTAATAATGGTGGCACTAGCTTTGCGGAGACATTGTGGTGTTTCCGTGTCGCGTGAGTCGGCAGTTCGGTTGTGGACGGGCGAGCAGCCAGGTCCGCGCAGCGCGAGAACACGGCAAGACCACTGGTGGCACGCAGACACTGCCGGACGGAAGGGCTGTAGTCGCGAGGGGTGAAACCTCGTTGTCAACCGGACCCAGGAAGTTGAATGGACCTTAATTCAAGTAGTGAAACCTGAACCACTGTGAGATCTCGAAATTTGCTTGGGCGTTGCTGCTCGCAGTGTCGCCGAGATTAAGAGCAGCGAGTGGAGCGTCTGGGGAAGGCGAACCTAATTAGCCTTCCTCCACTTCTTATTATTAATTGTTGCATTCTATATGTGATTGTTTGTGAAGTTCAACCAGTGGTATTTTTCCTGCCTAGTGGCTGCTAACGCCCCAGTTATCTGCCCTGGAGCTTAGTGTATGTTATGGTAGTGTACTTTTCCTCACCTTGGCGCTGCTGTCCGGTAAGGCGAGTAGTTCGACAGCTTCCTTGATTTGTGGGCGTGGGCCAGTTGTTTTTTTTACTACTCTGGTAGTAGTGGTTCCCCTCTGTTTCCGGATGCTCTAAACACCGGCGTCTGAAGACGTAGTGCTCTGACCGCCGGTTCCGGTGTGTTATTCCATCGTTGCATTGGTCATTGCACGATAGGTGGATTAAGTAAATGATTATTGGTCATGCGTTTAAACTGCGACTAGTCTGAGTTACCATCTCGTGAAGTGAATGCAACTCTTGGGTGTCTGTGTCATCACTTGAGAAGTTTTGAGGGATCTCCCCAGGTCGATCTTTGGAGAAAAGTCTGCGGACCCCCCCTCCCCCTTGGTATGGTCAGATTTGATGATTTAAAAAAAAATATTTTAATGACTGTAATTTCAAGTTTGAAAATGTTTAACAGGTTCTTAAAAGGATTGCTAGTCAGGACTTCAGCAGGGAAGTAGTTTTAAATTATTACTATTGGAGCCTTCAGCCGAGAAGTAGTTTGACTTTGTTGTCATTAAGGCCTTCAGACGTGAGTGTCACTTGTCTTAAAATTTTAATGAGGCAGTTGTATTCCAGCAATGAGATTTTGATGATTGTTCTGTAAAAATATTTTAATAACTGTAGTTGCAATTGAAAACGTTAACTGGTTCTTAAAAGATTGCTACTCAGGCGTTCTGCGGTGAAACAGTTTTAAATTATTACCATCGGGGCCTTCAGCCGAGAAATAGTTTGAATTTGTTGTCATTAAGGCCTCCAGCCGTGGAACACTTATTAATTTATCGTCACTTTTTATTTGTTACTGTTTCCACATAAAGTCTACGTGATTGAAAAATAATCTAACCAGCAGTAATGGATTACGGCCCCGTCCACAACTGCAACCCAATCGTGCCTGCCTTGGTACCAGGTCTCAAAAACTTTATACGTAATGGAGCAATTTCACTGCACGACCAGCGAAAATGTAGAAACCGATTACCTTCTTTCCCTCCATCATTTTTTGGGGCAGTCAGTGAGACAATGTTTCTTAAGGGCTTTACACTGACATGACAGAAGTCATGTGACCTCTCCTAATATCGCGTCTGATCTCCTTAAGACTTGGGTAGTGAAGCGCCTCAACATGACATGGAAATTTTGAGCAATGCTGCCTCTATAGCCATCCACAATATCAGAAGTACTGCCAGCGCAGGATGTTGTGCATGCACTGACCTCTCGATTACGTCCCTCAAATGTTTGATGGAATTCATGTTGGGCGATTTGGGTGGCTAGATAATTCGCCCGAAATGTCCAGAATGTTCTTCAAATCTATTGCGAACAACTGTAGCCACTTGACACGACATCTTTGTTGGGGAACCTGAAGTCCATGAATGGCTGCAAACGGCCTCCAAGTAGCCGAAGACAACGATTTTTAGTCAGTAGTGGAATCAGTTGACTCAGAGTGTCTAGTCCATTTCATGTGAACACAGCCAACACGATTACGGAGCCACCAACATCTTGCACGGGGTCTTCGCCATATTCGAGTCACCATCAGCTCTCCACAGCTGAAAATGAAGCTCATCTGACCAAGTCACGGCTTTTTAGTCATGCAACCAATATGATCTCGAGCCCAGGATAGGCGCTGCAGGCGATTCCGAAATGGAATGCCTCCTGCGTCTATCTCCATCCCGCGTTGAAAGTCTTAACTCGCGCCTCACGGCCATAATCACGTATTACTCATTTTGACATGAATCGCGTGAGTACAAATGAGAGCTAAGTTTTCTTATTCTCAAATGCTGGATGACGTATGGGTACTCGCGCGTCTTGAGCTACAATGCTTTTTCACCCCCATACCTTTGAAAGATGACTGCCTCTCACTCCTGCAGAGACCCTTTCCAGACAGTAAGTGATATACACTCCTGGAAATGGAAAAAAGAACACATTGACACCGGTGTGTCAGACCCACCATACTTGCTCCGGACACTGCGAGAGGGCTGTACAAGCAATGATCACACGCACGGCACAGCGGACACACCAGGAACCGCGGTGTTGGCCGTCGAATGGCGCTAGCTGCGCAGCATTTGTGCACCGCCGCCGTCAGTGTCAGCCAGTTTACCGTGGCATACGGAGCTCCATCGCAGTCTTTAACACTGGTAGCATGCCGCGACAGCGTGGACGTGAACCGTATGTGCAGTTGACGGACTTTGAGCGAGGGCGTATAGTGGGCATGCGGGAGGCCGGGTGGACGTACCGCCGAATTGCTCAACACGTGGGGCGTGAGGTCTCCACAGTACATCGATGTTGTCGCCAGTGGTCAGAGGAAGGTGCACGTGCCCGTCGACCTGGGACCGGACCGCAGCGACGCACGGATGCACGCCAAGACCGTAGGATCCTACGCAGTGCCGTAGGGGACCGCACCGCCACTTCCCAGCAAATTAGGGACACTGTTGCTCCTGGGGTATCGGCGAGGACCATTCGCAACCGTCTCCATGAAGCTGGGCTACGGTCCCGCACACCGTTAGGCCGTCTTCCGCTCACGCCCCAACATCGTGCAGCCCGCCTCCAGTGGTGTCGCGACAGGCGTGAATGGAGGGACGAATGGAGACGTGTCGTCTTCAGCGATGAGAGCCGCTTCTGCCTTGGTGCCAATGACGGTCGTATGCGTGTTTGGCGCCGTGCAGGTGAGCGCCACAATCAGGACTGCATACGACCGAGGCACACAGGGCCAACACTCGGCATCATGGTGTGGGGAGCGATCTCCTACACTGGCCGTACACCACTGGTGATTGTCGAGGGGACACTGAATAGTGCACGGTACATCCAAACCGTCATCGAACCCATCGTTCTACCATTCCTAGACCGGCAAGGGAACTTGCTGTTCCAACAGGACAATGCACGTCCGCATGTATCCCGTGCCACCCAACGTGCTCTAGAAGGTGTAAGTCAACTACCCTGGCCAGCAAGATCTCCGGATCTGTCCTCCATTGAGCATGTTTGGGACTGGATGAAGCGTCGTCTCACGCGGTCTGCACGTCCAGCACGAACGCTGGTCCAACTGAGGCGCCAGGTGGAAATGGCATGGCAAGCCGTTCCACAGGACTACATCCAGCATCTCTACGATCGTCTCCATGGGAGAATAGCAGCCTGCATTGCTGCGAAAGGTGGATATACACTGTACTAGTGCCGACATTGTGCATGCTCTGTTGCCTGTGTCTATGTGCCTGTGGTTCTGTCAGTGTGATCATGTGATGTATCTGACCCCAGGAATGTGTCAATAAAGTTTCCCCTTCCTGGGACAATGAATTCACGGTGTTCTTATTTCAATTTCCAGGAGTGTATATACCAAGTTCGGTTGAAATCGCTCCAATGGTTTAAGAAAAGATTTGGAACATTGATGCATACATATATAGATTGATTCTCACATAAAAGATGACAGAAACCAGGCACTTTTTACAATGCTATTTATTTTTTTAATAGCACTGTAAAAAGTGGCTGGTTGCTGTCATCTTTTATGTAAACGTCAACTTATATTTTGTCACAACGACGGCCTCAGAATGTCAAAAAATGGCTCTAAACACTATGGGACTTAACATCTAAAGTCATCAACCTAAGAATATCACACATATCCATGCCCGAGGCAGCATTCGAACCTACGACCTTAGCAGCAGCGCGGTTCCGGACTCAGAATAGCAGCTTTCGACAAAATAGCATTGATACATACATGGTTGTAATGATTGTTGATTCTCTTTTTCGCTGAACCTTTTGTACCTTTCTCTTTCGTCACTGAGTTAAAATATTTCTCATTTCCTTTAATATGCGTTTGTCAATCCAAGTTCTGCGACTGCTCGTTTTTGAAGGTGTTGACACATCTATTCATTACCGCAGCATCTGCTGCCTTTCATAACTTCAGTAACGTCTAATTATTCCTAAGTACCTCAGTATCCCACATCTTTCCAAAATAACTCTTCTGGAATATTCTCTTAAAGTTCAGTCTAGTTTTCGTCGTTACTACATTGTGATATGAGTTTATATTGGACCCTGAGGTCGCCTTAGAATCCAATTAGGACTTTTGGATCTCTGCCTGACTATGATGTAATCCAGCTGAGATGTGCCTTTGTCTTCAGGCTCTTTCCAAGTATACCTCCGCGTCTTGTGGTTGTTGAGCAGTCTGTTCATCAGTACCAAGTGAAATGTTTTGCACAATTCAATTCATCTTCCTCCTCTCTCATCACTGCTACAAAGCCTATGTTCTCCCAAAACTCTTTACTCTTTTCGTGCCACTACTACGCCGTTCCAGTCCCCCCCCCCCCCCTGATTATTAGATTTTTATCTCCCTTAACATTTCAGTATCCTGATATTTCTCCTCTACTTTTTCATCTTTTACTTTTGGGATTAGTATGTGTACCAGCTAGTTATAATTAAAATGCAGCTACTCACGGAGGACAGTCTGGGCTGTAATTATCGTACGGCAGCAAAATTTGGTAGATATTCTAATACGTTTTTACGGTACAAATTTACGCTGGATAAAGATTAGTTCCAAGTTTGGCCACCAGTGGCGAAGCTGGCGATATACAGCATATCGTCGACGTGTCTGGAGCTCATATTTAATATACTGTACAGCGTAAACGGTTGTTGATAATAAAATCAACATATGCCTTTCTCACTTGATTCACTTTTTCTGCCAACATATCGTTCCTGATCCATTACATAAGGATACATTTCTTAAGTCATTCTTGCATTCACAGCGCCAGATTTGCACTTGGTGGCCAAAACTGTAACTAATTTTTTCACTGTAAATCGGTTCCGCATTAATGGAATAGAATATCTACGAAGTTTCGCTGCTCTATGATAATTTCAGCCCACACTGGACCACTGTGATCAGGTTCACTTTAATTATAGACACTCGGTACCCAAACTGTTATTATTTATTGAAGCCAACAAAAGTCTCATGCCAATTTCTGTAAGGAAATCATAAAAAAAGTGTGACAAGGGAAATACAAATTCTGTATATATCGTCGTAAAGAAGTCGAAAGTGTGATTTATTCATAAGAATCTAAGCGACAATCAATTTATTGGCTGCAGAAAGACGAACCGAAACAAACGAAAGTACTTCATTCTCGAAATATTTGAAATAAAATGATCGGTAATTTGTTCGGTTACACTCACACGCCGCAAGCATTGGTGTAGAGAATTGAAGAACAATAAATGCAGAGTGGTATCCAAAAACCTAATAGCCGCAAGTGTAACGAGGCCATTTTCTCTCAAAATGTCCACAAATATATTTCAGAGGATGATATTCAAATTCCCGCAATCAATTAGTCCTTCATTACACTTCTCTGAAAGTGCAGATCTAGATCATCATTGTCACTGGCTGTTTTCGCCTTAAGTTTATTCTTTTGCTGTTATTATGTAGCTGGTGGAGGTTTCGTTGACCTGAAGGCTCACAAGTTGGATGCGTGAGATAAGGATGTACTTTAAGAGGAATTTGCCACTATAAAGTTGTAGTGCTGTGGGTAGAGGCTCTTCCGTGGGTAATCAGCCTGGCTTTTTCATCCGCCAACACGTTCTGCAGAAAGAATGGGGATCTCACACTCCTCTCTCGAGGGAAACATCGCATTCCTCGCAGAAGCCGTTTTAGCCAGATAAGAGATCTCTAGCTGGTATAGCTTCTCTCAAGGTGTGTGAATGTTCTTCATGATGCCTCGGGGTAACGTCCAGTTAATACTCCAGAACACAGCCTCCTTATTGGCTCTCACTGTCATTTTCGGTAGAGTCCGCGATTTTTGGCTATGCCCACATGAAGAGTTTTTCATTAGTCATTTTCAGTATCATGTCACAGAGTGGGAGTACTCTCCTGGCTCTAACTGACTGCCACTAAGCGACTGGCTCAAGTATAAATGACATAGAAAAGAATAGGAGATTGTCTAACAGTGTTATGTAATTTTCATTCATCGAAACTCAGAATCTCCGCATTCAGTCGTGGCGATTTCCAGCTCTGGCAGCAAGACAGCCGAGTTTCAGAACACACTTGGCCTTTTGTAAAGTACACTTCTGCTCAGGCCTTTGTGGAATATAAACGAACACCTCAGATTACGATAGGAAAGATGAGGGATGACACCAGCGTCGCTAACGCTGGAAGGATGACTGTCTTTATGCAGTAGGTACTCAAGGAATGCTAAGACCACACCTTCCTGTCGATGCCGCCGATACCTTGTTTATTTACCAATACTGCCTCATTGGTAAGATGGCACATCGTCGCGGCCGGCAGTGCAGTTTAGAAATGAATCTAACTAGCTCCATTCAGGAGCTGAGTACGAGTAGGCGAATTTAAAGTAATGCCTGTGACTTGTTGCTTCTAGTGTGAGTTTTTGGCAATCTAATGATATCCGCTCCAGCTGTCTTTCCATGTACTTTCTACATGTAATTGATAAATTACACAGTTACTCGCAGTATCTGTGAAGCAGTAATATAACTATGCTATACTTATAGTTGTATTCCCTTATGCAATTATTACCAGTTCTTTCTAAGACGTCAGTGAGTAACTTTCATATTCTGTTGTTATAGTGACCATTTGTTCCGATTCACTCCTCCTCTAATTAATGCATGTGAGCTGTGAGGTATCCACTTGTTTCATTCTTGGCTGGGCCTCCCATTCTAGTATTCACTTAAATAAGATATTTTCGGGGGTGCGATCATTCCTTAGTCTACTGGCAACCAGAATGGTGTTGTGCGTTCTAGGGATATGCTCCGACCACAACCTATGCTCCACCCCTCTCCTTCCCCCCCCCCCCCGCCCCCCACTTCCCCCAAGTCATCGATGATACATGGACATGTAGTGAGTGGGTGCGAGGAGGTGCCGTATTAAAACTCGGCCGAGCTTTTCAAATGATTTATTCGTTTCCTCTTCAGTGCTTCATTGACCTTGGTCCGCATCACAGGCCCCACAATGTTGAGGCCACTGCTCCAGCGACCTGTGCAACGCAACGCTGTGTCGTTGCCAGCCTTGTTCGCCAGCTTTAGAGTTCCGATTACGTCACTATGGCTGCGCCAGCAGCCGATTCAGCAGGCACCTACCATCCCCGTTGACTCCGCGCTGCTCCACTGGGAGCCGTAGGCAGGCCCCGCTACTGCTTCTTCCTTGGCTGGTATAGCTGGGAATGCGGCAGTAACGACCGCCCGCGATCCGGCGTCGGAATCTGCGGCCCCTCACCATGAAAGTCTCCGGCGTGTGTGGGGAGCCGAGACGACTGTCCGCCGCGGTAGCGAGCTGAAGAGTGGCCCGCCCTGGCTGGCTGCGCACTCCACGTTGGCCTCAGAGGGTCTAACCAACGACCCGCCGTGGACTAGGACGTTGTCGCCCCATCTGTTGCTGCGTGTAGACTGGCGGTGTGACACGCATCACCGCCCAGGTGAGCTGCCACATTTGAAAGAATCTCGTTAGAAAACAACACCTATATATACTCACTCTCTGTTTCGCTAATGCATCGCTCTGAGTCACGTACACCCCACACCCCAGTTGCGCCAGTGGGCTGCTCCTACCTGTAACTTGCGACATGCAAAACGCTGCGTTTTCGCTTTTCAGCGGTTCTATGGCCCCTGTAGCTTCCATTCCACTTCGCAACCGCTGGTCAGCGTAACTTACTGCAATCCAGCCTGCACCTGGTTGTAACTTGTGCTCAGAATATCGCACAAAACTAACTTTCCCTATCCTAAACGGTGGTGCCACTACAGAAAGATAACCGACGAAGGTCGCAATATTCTGCTACATGGAAATGTCAACTGTTAAACAGGACTTTAAACGATTCTTTATTTTTCTTAAGAAAAATTCGTACTAGTGTCTCATTGGTCGATGCACCTGACTTACGCCGATGTGGTAAAAGTCGTGGGACACCTCCCAGTGTCGTGCCGGACCTTCTTTTACCCGGCGTAGTACAGGAACTCGGTGTGGCATGGACTCAACAAATCGTTGGAAGTCCACTGCTAAAAGGTTGAGCCATGCTGCCGCTATAGCCTTCCATAATTGTAAAATGTGGCCAATGCAGGATTTTACACACGAAGTGACCTCTCAATTGTGTCCTGTGAGTGTTCGAAGGGTTCATGACGAGTGGCTAAATCATACGATCGAATTGTCGCCCAAAAAAATTCTATCGTGGCAAATGGTCTCTAAGTAGCCGAACATAACCATTTCTACTCAATGATCGGTTCGTTTTTGCCAGAAAACCCCGTTCATTCATTGTGAACACAACCGAAACCGTTGTGGAGCCACCATCAGCATAAAAAGCGCCTTGTTGACAACGTGGCTCCAAGGCTTCGTGGTGTCTGCATCGCAAGCTAGCCCTACCGTCAACTGAAATCGTAACTCATTTGACCCATACGATAAGAAGGCCACGAGAGGTATTGCAGGCGATGTCGTGCTGCTTGCAAAAGGCACTCGCGTCGGTCATGTACTGCCATAGCCCATTAACGCCAAAATACGCTGAACAGTCCCAACGGACACGTTCTTCGTACGTCCCACATTGATTTCTGCGGTAATTTCCAAGTAGAGTTGCTTGTCTCTGACAACTAGGAGCAGACGCCGCTGCTCTGTAATTAAGTAGAGGCTGTAATGTCAACGCCAATATTTTGTGTCACCAATGTACTCGACAGTGCTCGAGATTAATGAAGTAATTAATATTTTTCCGAAAGACAGCTGAGAAAAACTGAGAAGAGACTTATTATTGTATTGCAATTTATTGTTGTATTATGAAATGTAAATAGTTTCCCACAACAATACGTTTAATTATTTTTATAACAAGTTTTCCACAAAGTATAATCATATAACAAAAGATAATACCACTAAAAGAATGTATTGACATTTCACTGTCTGCGAAAATGAACTTTCTTCTACTGTTCTCAATGACGCATGAAGCGGCTGAGGTCGAAGATAAGCTGAGGTATGTTCTTTTAAATATTGTAAAAGGTAGTCATTAGTGGCCAAAAGAAAAGTATAACGTACAATTTACTAAATGGAATTCTAGGATACTGACTTTTATTTGTAACTAGGTAACCAACTATGAATGTTTTAAGCTTTGTGTCTGCAGCAGTCCAGACTGTGCTTTGTCTGCCGCCAATACGTGAGCGTATGCAGCGGCAGTTTCAAACTGCAGTAGTAATCAGACATTACTTGTTTCGATCGATATTAAAATATTTGAACTCCGAGGACAAGAACCACAGGAATGTATTATTTTTCTCTTCTAACAGTGAAAATAACATTTAGTAGAACAATCTTAGATTTTACGTAAATGAAATAATTTTTGTGGCTGGTGCGTAAGATTCATCTTTCTCAGAGTAATTTATCAGTGGCCTTAAATAAAAATATTGACGACACCAGTGTTGTTATGAGAAGAGCTTGTGGAGTGATGTATTAATTATTTGATGCACACATTTTAATGTTGCTTGTGTTGTATTGTATTGTATGTTAACCGGGGGCCTAGAAACGACGGAGAGGCTCCGTCCCCGCCGCAGCCGCAGTGGTCCACAACCCCACGACGACTACCGCAGTCCACTTCACCCGTCCACTTCACCCCTCCGCCGGCCGGAGTGGCCAAGCGGTTCTAGGCGCTACAGTCTGGAACCGTGCGACCGCTACGGTCGCAGGTTCGAATCCTGCATCGGGCATGGATGTGTGTGATGTCCTTAGGTTAGTTAGGTTTAAGTAGTTCTAAGTTTTAGGGGACTGATGACCTCAGAAGTTAAGTCCCATAGTGCTCAGAGCTATTTGAACCATTTCACCCCTCCACCGCCCCACTCCAAACCCAGGGTTATTGTGCGGTTCGGCCCCCACTGGACCCCTCAGGGATCGTCTCACATCAGACGAGTGTAACCCCTATGTTTGCGTGGTAGAGTAATGGTGGTGTACATGGACATGGAGAACTTGTTTGCGCAGCTATCGCCGACATAGTGTAGCTGAGGCGGAATAAGGGGAACCAGCCCGCATTCGCTGTGGCAGATGGAAAACCGCCTGAAAACCATCCACAGACTGGCCGGCTCATCGGACCTCGACGCAAGTCCGCCGGGCGGATTCGTGCCGGGGACCAGGCGCTCCTTCCCGCCCGGAAAGTCCTGCGTTAGGCCGCACGGCCAACCGGGCCGGCTTAATGTTGCTTACTGAATTAGTAAAACAGCGTTTCAATATTTATCTGTAATGATAAAGTAAGAGAAAATATTTCAATATAGTCGGGCTCAGCAGCACGAAAATAAGAATTATCAGAGGTTATTTATTTCTTTCAAATCATATTGTGCTTCTTGCTGATATATTTTCATACGTTTTACAATAACACGTGCAAACCACCAGGACAACTTTAAACAGGATAAAACTCATTACAAGGCCGTGGTCCACTGCGGTGTCCGTGGTGAGTGGCAGTGTCTCAAATTTTGTATTCTCGGGACACTCATGAATATTGAATTCCCTGACGATTTCCGGAATGGAATTGTCCAACTATCATTTGTAAGTAGGCTGTTTAGGTTTTTTATTGGTAACTCCACCTCTGTATGAAAATCACTGGCTGTGCTGTGTGCAGTCTGTGGCTGCTTTGCATTGTTGTAATACTCGCCATTGTAGTGTTAGGCAGCTGGCTGTGAACAGCGCGTAGCGTTGCGCAGTTGGAGGTGAGCCGCCAGCAGTGGTGGATGTGGGGAGAGAGATGGCGGAGTTTTGAAATTTGTCATGAACTGCTATATTTATATATGATGATATCAAGGTAAATACATTGTTTGTTCTCTATTAATATCTTTCATTTGCTAACTATCCCTATCAGTAGTCAGTGCCTTCAGTAGTTTGAATCTTTCATTTAGCTGGCAGTAGTGGCGCTCGCTGTATTGCAGTAGCTTGAGCAGCGAAGATTTTTGTGAGGTAAGTGATTTGTGAACGGTATAGTTTAATGTTAGTCAGGGCCATTCTTTTGTAGGGATTTTTGAAAGTCAGATTGCGTTGCGCTAACAAAATATTGTGTGTCAGGTTAAGCACAGTCATGTATAATTGTTCAAAGGGGACGTTTCACATTTCGCGTTCAAAGTCTGTTAATTCCCGTCGTACAGCCATAATCACGTCGGAAACAATATCACTTGAAATACACGAGTACAAATGACGGCTCCGTGGATGCACTGCTCTTTTGTACTTTAGTGTCCGCGATACTGCTGCCGCCATCTGTACATGTGCACAGCGCTATCCCATGACTTTTGTGACATCAGGCTGTAGCCAAAACATGTCAAATGAGTCACACGATGACACTGATTTTCATCAGTTCAGAAAGCGTGAGATACCAACGTGAGAGTTGAATCAGTTCAAAACCGTTTCGAAATCGGTGTAAGTATATAAACAATGAATGCGTTTCGTGATACAATAAAACGATTTGAAATGAAAGTATTCTTGTATTGCTTTTCTAAACGCGCGAAAGGGGACCCTCGTATCGGATGATTCTGTCTCATAGCCGGTAAACTGAATCTCCGAATGAGGGGGAGTATGGAGTGGCCAAGCGCCACGGTCGTGGCTCAGTCCCTGGGGGAGAATGGGGAGTCCCGGTGTTCCACGCACCCGCCTGTTTATTCCCGGATTTATGGGGACGTTAATTGCCGATCGTTAGCAGGAGCTGCCCGCAGCAAACAGACGCTGATGCAATACGGCCGCCGCACCGGCGGAGCATCAATTGCGCCACCAGCTGCACCTTCTCCGGAAACCCGAGGCGTACACAGTAATGCTCTCACAGCAGGAACCGCTGTCTCGTACGTCTGTAGCTAGTTCCATTACACGTCAATAGATGTTGGTGGCGCAGACAGCGCAGTATGATTTGTAAAATTTTCTACGGCGTAACGGAATGACGTATTACCTTCGGCCTGTAGTAATTAATACTGTGGGAAATGTTCAGCAGCAGTCGTATTCGAGAAGGATAATAATTATTTTCTGTCTGGGAGTCTCACACTGTTTGAAGACGAGAAATGTCATTTTATGATATGTGATAACTATGCACCACAAGGTAAGAACAAATGCTCTTCCTACGGTAGTGATCAATGGTTCGCAATTTGGGGATAGTTACCCCCTGGATGGTGCACTGCTATTTTCTAAGGGATCATAACAAAAAGTTCAATACTATTTTGGTCCTGACACTCAGTCCCTCTTAAAAGATCATTACTATTTGAGACCTGGTAGTCAAGGGAAGACAGCAGTCGGTTACGATTGTGGACGGGGACGTAAACAATTACTATTGGTTGCCTTTTACAGTTACACTCAATTTATTATAAACCAGTAATTCCAGACTCAACAATAAATAAAAATATCACAAGTTATTAATGAAGGACTAAACAACTGTTTAAATAATAGTGTTTTCAGTGAGTTATAATTTAGCAAATCACCATTAAATACATATAAAGCGGATGTTTTAAAAGCAAGCCACTGTGATTTGGGCAGAAGGCCTTACACGCCAAGAATGGCAACAAATTAAGAATTGTTTAAGGCCTCACTGCAATTTACAATTTACAGGTATTGAAATATTAAACGTGAGTCGCCACAAACACAGCAGAAGGAATCAGACGCCAGGAGTGGCAGTAAATTAGGTTTTAAGGCTTACTGCTAAAACACAAATACCAAATTAGAATTTTAAGGCAAATGACCATAATCACGACTGAAGGCCTTACATGCCATGAACGACAATGATATAAAAAAAATTTGAAAGCTGCTGTAAAACACCAAATACAATAGCAAAGGTTAATTAAAATACAAGCTACTGATCACCAAACGGTGAAATAACATGATTGTAAACTTCGTAACACAACCCTTAACATGAACTGAACACTACGCTGCTAAATTTATTCCAGAAAGCGGCCAGAACTATTAACTAGACATATAGCACCTTTAATGTAGGCATTACAAGGTATTGTAACAAATAACACAATAATAAAACACAAGGGCCAGTACATAAGTTCGTTAATCGGTACTGAGGCAGATTATACCCGCAGAAGGCGTGGACTGAATGAGCGTTACGCTGAACTACTGGCAAGCAGACCTCCTTTTAGAACACACATGTCTTACAATAACCAAGGGGCCACAGCCGATGCTCCTGGATACGGCCTCTGAGAAGGTCCGGCTACAAACACTTTCGCGAGTGATGTGATAGGTAGTCAAGAGTTGCATTCACTCCACAGGATGGTAACTCAGACTAGAGGCAGTCTAACGAATGACTAATGATGAACTTGCTGAAGCTACCTGACGTCCGATAAACCAACTGCAACGATGGAACCACACGCCAAACCAGGAACCGGCGGTCTGCACTACGTCCCCTGAATACCGTGCTTAGACCGTCCGGAACGAGAAAGGAATCACTACCACCAGAGTAGAAGAATCACCAACCGGCCCCCAGGGCAGGTAACTGGGGTGTTAGCGGCCACCAGACACGAAAAATTACCGCTTGTTGAACTTAACCAATTGTAACAAGATGAACACAGTAAACAACAATAAGAAGTCGAGGAAAGCTGATCAGATCCGCCTTCCCCAAGAACTCCACCCGGTGCTCTTCGCCTCGGCGACGCTACGAGCAGCAACACGAACCCAAGGCACTGGAGAATAACGGAATATCACAGTGGTGGAGGTTTCTCTACTTGGATTGAAATGCACTTATCTTAAAGATTGCTGGACCTGGTTTACGACGAGGTCGTGCGCCGTCGTGGCCACAGCCCTTCCATCCGGCAGTGCATGTGTGCCACCAGTCGTCCCGGCGTGTTCTGGCACTGCGCGGACCTGGCTCCTCCTGAGTCCCCAACCAAACTCACACACTCGCACGACGCAGAAAAACGACGACGACGCCCCAAACATAGGGCAACAGTTGCTACATACCGATAAACACCGCTGCTGCCACTAGCGGACAGGGCAAACTTTCGAAACCGAGTGGCGACAGTCAGCACGAGAAGAAGACAAACAATGCCAACCATGCCAACTAAACGATACCGTCTGGCCTCCAAGAGAGGGCGGAAACTTACAAACAGCACCAGCGCGAGCCGCAGCATGGCTCACTATTATCACTAAGAGTATTTTGTAAGGCGATGACACTGATTACGTAAGTTAGTGTATCAGTAACTACTAATGGAACGCCCCAGAAGTCTGCATGCTCAGATAACTGATGTCGGAATGGTGTGTAGGTGGAAGACCCAGTAGAAGCCCGTCCGCAGCTCGTGGTCGTGCGGTAGCGTTCACGCTTCCCACGCCCGGGTTCCCGGGTTCGATTCCCGGCGGGGTCAGGGATTTTCTCTGCCTCGTGATTGGGTGTTGTGTGATATCCTTAGGTTAGTTAGGTTTAAGTAATTCTAAGTTCTATGAGACTGATGACCATAGATGTTAAGTCCCATAGTGCTCAGAGGCATTTGAACCAGTAGAAGCACGGAGGACAGCCCGAGTGACGGTCCCATCATATCGCCAGTAAGGCGGTAGATGTACTGCCGAAATAGTGGCACCATAGGTGTCCATTGCCTAAGTTCATTTACAAAAGATCGTCCCGGGCCCCATCCTCAGTGAGTCACGGTTGTGACCAGCGGGGATGTAGCTCGCAGATCTAAAGTCCTCTCTGCATCCGGACAGATAGGGATCTGCAGCAGTGTACACCATCTTGGTGGCATCTTAGACACTTGCTGAATTCATCAGAGCATCCTGCAGCTTAATAGAGCTGCTATTTAGTCAGTATCCTTAATACAGATGGAGTGGCCTACCTCTGAGAATGAGCTGTAGGGGGGGAGAGGGTTTGATAGCAGACGATGACGTGATTCCCCGCCTCCCCTCCCACCCTCACAGTGCTCTCGTTTCCTGAGCCTTTCAGTACTCTCGACTGCTCTAAACTTTAGGGTTTCAGAGCGTTCTTTTATGCGAAGTTTGTACCCTGAAAGGTGCTCTGATGACATTTCTATGTGAAGTTACATCATTTAGTCCCGTTAGAGTAAAAAGTTTCTGTCTGTTTCGCACTATTGTCGAGGTTGTCAATCAGCCCTTCTTGGCTTACCTCTCATACAGTCAAATGAAATAAGATCACAGCTTGTTTGTACTTCGGGCTATCAGTGTTGACATTCAGTCGCCACGGTTTTGCATAACAGGCAGGCGTGCACCGCATCTGTGGGTTCATTAACGAAATTTTGTTCCTACATTTACTTACTATTCTGCTGTGCAACAGTATGGGAAACATCTTTCCTACGTACACTACACGCATACTATGTACCATGCTTCTTTGACAGTAAAACAGACACATGTGCATCAAATATGCCTAAATATCCATGAAAATGAATTCTTCGAGTTGTAGTTGGTTCCCGCTATAGAGCAATAGTTGTTTCATTATTCACTTCTCAACAATAAATGATCTGACTGGCAGCACAACACGTCAGTAACTATGTAATGGCTACTGCATTGTTTTCGGGCCTACTCAGTATTGATACTATTATTATTATTAGTGGCAGTGGTATGATACGATACATTGACAGCTTGATGTCTTGCATTTTCTGCTAGTTCAGAAGGCAGAAGTCTACAGTTAAGTAGTTTACAACCAAGGTGCCTGAGTATAGTGTACACATTTTAATTTGATTTATTTTGAAAGTGGGTGCTGATTTTGGATAAAAAAGTGTCACTGGGAAGGAGGGGTGGCTCAGTGGAAGAATGTTTGTTGAAAAACTTTTTTCCTCAATGTGGCAACTCAGTTCTTTTTCTCAGAAGAAGTTGTAAGCAGCACTCGCGACGCCCTGTGAACTGGTAGTACTCGTAATGCACAATGAATTGTTTCATATTTTTTTATCTTTTTTATCATGTACAATTTTCTCACAATCTTACTTTGTCATCGGCTATAAAATAAGCAAAGCACATGTAACTGGAATGAAGAGTAATTTAATTTTTCAGTATGTTCAATATGTACATTTCAATATATGTTTCTGAAATATAAATATTAAAACATATCTTTATTTGATAGGAATTGTCTGTCTATTGGTTTCTATTAAAATTCTTCTTAAGAGATCTAATAGAGCTTTTTCTCCGATGAATTACCTGTAGTATGTCTCCGTGATGTGACCAACTGTGGTATGCCATTGCATTACTGCTCACTGACATCACCCAAATATCCAAAGAGAGAATAAGGGTGACTGTTAAAAAATTGAATCATAAACTTAGTCAGCCTAACTTCTTGATACTTCCTAACATGTTGATTGCAACACAAAAGTAATGTCGGTGCTTTTTGCTGCATAAGAACTTTGTAGCAACTTGCTTCGTTGATATCCAAGCCTCCCGATAGCTCATAGTAATTTTTGCATTCAGTGTTAGAATTCGACATTAGTTTTCGAATGGTAGCTCTAACATTTCGCCTTCTTTTAATTCTACTTATGACAGATAAGAATGTTCCTATCAGAAACAATTGAAACATTCACCATCTTTGAGTGACCAAACCTAATGAGTAGAGGTGAGAACAGAATGTATAGCGCACCGACGAAGTTCTTGCGCGGAATGAGGAAGAGCCAGAGAACTTGTACATAGTAGCTACGATCTATGTTACTAACTAGCTGTACCCTCCCACGAGTTAATGTGTCTCAGTTTGGGTAAATGTAAAAGAAAAAGAAAAAAGAGAGAAAGCACGCGTTTCTAGCATGAGTGGGAATTGGATGTACACCTCAATATCCCTCTCTCTCTCTGTCCACCTGCTTCTCCCTGTCTCTTAGTTGTTCTCGTCATTCTTCCCTCTCTCTTTGTCCATCACCTTCTCTCCCACCTCTCTGTCCGTCTCCTCCTTCTCCCTCTCTCACTATTTCCTCCTGCCCCTCTCCCTCTGTCCATCTTCTCCTTTCCACTCTTCTATGTCCATTTCCACTGACTCATGTATCCACTTTCTCTTCCCTCCCTCCCCCTCCCAACCCCGGCCCTATCTCTGATGTTGAGCCTCGATTATTATTATTGTATATTCTATGTAGCCTGCTGTCCAACTGAACGTTCTTTAGAGTATCATGTAAAATTTTAAGAAAATATGTCATGAACGTTTTGAGCTTTAACAATGTTTCAGTTTTGTATATCAGACAGATATTTATATATTACATATATTAAATATGCAAAGCCTGTCTCCATCCAAATATCCATTAGAGCATCATGTAAGAATTTGAAGTTAATCGGTCTAGAACATTTTGAGATCTGCGGCAACAACATTTCCCCTTTAAATATTACATATTTATTCATATAACATTATACATATTAGGAATGGGTATGTAAAAACATACGCGGACTCGAATGCAACGCCGTTGCAAATTTTTGAAGCAGTCGGTGACGACCTGTCGGAGATTTAAGATTTGTAACACAAGAACTACACCGTTTGGCGCTCCAGAAGGTACATAAAACCACGAGCGTATTCGAATACAGCGTTGTGTCAGATTTTCAAGTCAATCGACCAACCACATTCCAAGTTTTGCGAGCAAAAACCTTTGCATGCTGAATTTTTATATAAAAATTGTAAAAAACTGTCCTGGAACCCGGAACCCGGAACGCAGAACCCTGTAGCAGACGCCTATCTAACGGCTTCCTGCAGCAACGAAAACTTGATGTTCAGTACCTAGCTTAAGTACTGAACAAATTTAAAAAAAAACTCTGTCATATTCTATTAATTAGGAGCCAAAATACTACGTGCTGGTCGCGGTGGCCGAGCGGTTCTAGGCGCTTCAGTCCGCAACCACTCTGCTGCTACGGTCGCAGCTTCGAATGCTGCCTCGCGCATGGATGTGTCATGTCCTTAGGTTAGTTAGGTTTAAGTAGTTCAAAGTGTAGGGGACTGATGACCTCAGATGTTAAGTTCCATAGTGCGCAGGGCCATTTGAACCATTTTTGAAGATCCTACGTTAGTAATTTAACACAGTAAGACAAGCGGTACAGATAGTAACTGTGTGTTTTCCTCCTGGCAGTATAACTGACGACACTTAAATAGCCAGACTATATCCATCATTGCCAGACTATATCCATCCAGTATTTGCAAATGAGAGCATTCAGCTACTTACAACAAAATTAACACATAATCTTAAGGATTTGTGAATCTTTTTCTCGGTGATACCCTCCACAGAATTATTCATTATCGCTACCCATGTAATAAATCTTCAGCATCAGACATCACAATTAATTTATTACTGCTTTACTACCGGCTCTATTCGCGAGTCAACTTTTATTTTTGCACAAAAACCCCGTTTCAGGGAGCATTAATTAATTCTCGAAGTTATTATCCGACACAGACGGTAAAATAACCAACTCACATCATACTCTAGAGCACGCGAAGAATGTCAGCATATCAAAGGCAGGGCAAGGCCAGTGCCTCGTTGCTGCACTTTAAGCGGGGCTATAGTAAAGAGGGCAAACAGTGCATTATGACGGCAGAGACAATTATCGCGAAATGTATTAGACACTTTCCAGGTGTGCATTTTGTAACATTTCCGTGCACAAGTTACCATACCCCAAGGCTGTACCAGTCAGTTTTTTTACTTGCCGACTTTGGGGTCTTTTGTCATGGGACTGTAATGAATATATGGTTCAAATGGCTCTGAGCACTATGGGACTTAACATCTGAGGTCATCAGTCCCCTAGAACTTAGAACAACTTAAGCCTAACTAATCTAAGGACATCACACACATCCATGTCCGAGGCAGGATTCGAACCTGCGACCGTAGCGATCGCGCGATTCCAGACTGGAGCGCCTAGAACCGCTCGGCCACCACGGCCGGCTAATGAATATAGATGAGCAAGGATGTGTCGTAAGAATTGTAGTAATTCCTTTAGTATTATGTGTTTGGTTGGGACCCAGCGTTAGCTTGTATACCGTTTTTCTCAGGCAGTAGCAGAGTACGCAATATGCTGATGGAAACACGCTCCGCTAATAGATGTGATGCTCTTGAAGCAATGACGGCACAGATTTTTATATTGTAAGCTGCACTGGAGCAGAAAAATGAGGAATTAACACATTACAGAAAACAGGCAGAAGCACTGCAGGCCGTCAAGAAACAGGTGCCGTGACAACTTCAGGAAGTAAAACTCACTCACAATGTACTTTTTCTACTGACCCTGCAACAGCAAATTTAATAACGCTTTTTTCTGGCAAGGCAACGGAAGACGTAAGTGTATTTCTCAGTGACTTTTTAGTTTCAGCCAAATTGGGTGGTTTGTGTGACGACACATTTCTTCGTGTAGCGAAATTTATGACTGATTGTGTCAGCTAAAACATTTGTAATCCACCACGAAACATTGCGCGATGGACAAACACTCAAACAATTAACTGAGGAATTACGGCAGAGGCATCGTAAACAGAATATAACTTGACATCTTGGGTTGTCGGCTCCAGGTTAGCCGAGCGCGCTTAAGCGCTGCTTCCGGGACTCGGGTAGGCGCGCCGGCCCCGGATGGAATCCGCCCGGCGGATTAACGACGTGGGCCGGTGTGCCGCCCAACCTCGGTGTGGTTTTAGGCGGTTTTCCACATTCCCAAGGTAAATACCCAGCTGGTCCCTACGTCCAGCCTCAGTTACACAGCTCACAGACATCTGAACACTTTCGCACTTTTCCATGGATTACACTAGTCACAGACAGTTGGGGTACACTAATTCCTTTCCGGGGGGTACGGGGTGGCGGCAGGAAGGGCATCCGGCCGCCCCTTCCACTAACGTTGCCACATCCGATTGACCATGCTGACCCTGGGTATCCGCGGGAAAAACGGAACAAGCAAAAGAAAGGAATATCCTGGGTTGTCGGCTGTTCTGCCGGATATCAGCGTCGTTCTTGCACGATTTTTCGGTAACGTGGCTCTCGGAAACTTCATCAGGTGCGACCTGAGACTGCCCCTCGAGTTGACCTGGTCCAGTATTTATGGGTGTGGCCTTCCCCCTACACCGGCGGTTGCAGGCGTTCCCTCTGCAGTCCGCGCCCACCAGACCCGCTCCTGAGTGTTCCATCTTCGGCCTGGTGCGTTTGGAGTTCTGTCTGGGCTGCCAGGCGTTCTCCCTGCGGTCCTCTCCCGCTCACTGCGATTTCCTGGAGCGTCGCTGTTCCATTTCGGTCAGCTTCGGTTCTGGGTGTCCCCTCGCTTCTTTAGAGAAAAATTAAGCTCACTCTCTCAAAACAGTCGGTCGAGTCATTCTCGGATAGTATCCGAACACTCAATGTGCAGTCATATGAACTGACACGAAATGGAGAAATCCATACGGTGTTACTACTAGAAGCCTGTAAATGTATTTTTGGGCATACTTCCTTCTTAAATGTCGTGTAGGAGTAGAATGAAAAATCCTTCGGATCTCCCTGTGGCTATTAGATTAGCTACGCATGTAGAGGAAATAGATATAGCAACTAAGGGTCATGGTGACCGTCATTCGCTTTTTAGACAGTAAAGCGTAACAGGTACGAGCATGATGGGCATCTCCAGAAACAATATCTTCAGCCAAAGTGCTAGACATGTTGACAAGTGGGTCACAAAGCGCTGGAATGCAGGACTAGGAAACGAGAGAATGGGTCTCACTAGATGCATTCGTTACACACGAACAAGAACGTATCAGCCATCGGAAGACATTCCCAATAAAATATGATTCTGCACAGTTACATACGGAGACGGAATGCTGCTTGGACGGCTAAGGACATCACACACATCCATGCCCGCGGCAGGATTCGAACCTGCGACCGTAGTGGTCGCGCGGTTCCAGACTGTAGGGTGTAGAACCGCTCGGCCACTTCGGCCGGCTTAGCGTTGGGACTGAGAGTTTTTCTGAGCATATGGAGGCGGTGCCACAAGAGCGACGGTATACTCGGCTGTTCTCAGCCTTGACTCCCTTACTAAAAGTCATGCCAAAATAGACCTTTTGCAGCATACAGTTGAACTTGGAGGAACTTAGTTGCTACTGGGTAATATCACACCAAGAGAAGCAATGTCGCAGGGTGCATCTGCCATGGATCTAGCACTAGTTACACTGTGTAAACACACGCTAAACATGTGTTCTTATGATAACGTACCACCAACCGCAGGGAAATATTTTTGGTACCTGCAGGTATAGACGTACAGTAGGAAATGTTAGGTGTGATTGGACCACTGGAGAATAACAGGCAATTGGATACAGTGCAATGTATGCAGAAGCTTAGGAGGCATAAGTAACGTAAAAGCCGAGTATATGTTTCTGGTTAACCTCGATAATTTCGACATGGAATACACCACTCTACGAAGGACTTAATGATCATCACATTGTATATTTTTGAGGAAAAGGATATAGATAGGTGGTACCATGACCACAAGCATAAGTATGCCGTCAGTGATTCTCATTACGAAGTAAAGTGAGTCATCTGCAGTGCGGTGACTGGACAGTTATGAAACACTACTGTTACAGTTCAAAGATTTTGAGCCCTAACTCTTCCTCGATATCGTCGGTTGGCTCTGGTTTATCTTCGACAGTGCAGAAGTTTGCTGACAGCTCTTGCTGTTGGTTGGCGCCGGCTTAAAGAGAGGGCGTGGTAGCCCGATAGTCAGGCAGTCGGTACCGAGCATTGGGCAGTGAGTGGCTCGGCTCTGTGGGACAACGTGGCGTGCCGTCTTTCTGATATCGGAACTGATGCTTGTCTGCACCCGCCGTAGCCGGAAGGAGAAAGAGGCGGAGCTGCTGCCTTGCTGCGCTGCTCCAGTTGATATTAAACGTTGGGTCACAACCACTGCTCCACATTTGACTACCTGCTTGGCTGGTGCTCTAAGCTGTTAGGATGTTAACGCCGTTGAGTCTAGCATCAACAGATGTATCGATTTATTTAGGCACATTGTCTCGTCCAAGCTCGTTGTGCTCTGACAGTACTGAAGGTAGCGTTCAGAGAGTAGAGACGAAATTTCTAATTGTACTACAGGCACTTATTTCTTACTATGAGATCTCTGTTGAGATTTGTAACAAAAGCCGGCCGGTGGGGCCCAGCGGTTCTAAGCGCTTCAGTCTGGAACCGCGTGACCGCTACGGTCGAAGGTTCGAATCCTGCTTAGGGCATGGATGTGTGTGATGTTCTTAGGTTAGTTAGGTTTAAGTAGTTCTACGTTCTAGGGGACTGATGACCTCAGATGTTAAGTCCCACAGTGCTCAGAGCTATTTGAACCATTTGTAACAAAAAAAGGGGGGGGGGTTCTTGTTGTTACTGTGAGACTGCCCAGGTAACATGTTAAACAAATGCTGTTGATCCAGAGTTCAAAACTCTTTGGAAGGTTAATATTTCTGGTGGTTGTTTAAGCCATGTTTAAAAGGCGCACCGGCCGCAGTGGTCGTGCGGTTCTAGGCGCTGCAGTCTGGAACCGTGAGACCGCTACGGTCGCTGGTTCGAATCCTGCCTCGGGCATGGATGTGTGTGATGTCCTTAGGTTAGTTAGGTTTAACTAGTTCTAAGTTCTAGGGGACTAATGACCTCAGAAGTTGAGTCCCATAGTGCTCAGAGCCATTTGAACCATTTTTTATAAAAGGCGCTGTTATGAGACCACCATACGTGAAAGTTACATGTGCAAAATTTGTATTCCCTGTCACGTTTAAGGTTCGTGCTTCTCTGTTCCTTTTGAAAAATGATTTGAAATACGAGCACTAGCAACAATTGTGAAAATAATTTAACTACCAGCGCACTTGATCATGACAGTGTCCAACGTTGTAAACTGCCTACTAACTGATGTAGCAATGTTTACTTACTGCGGCAGCTGTGGCCGAGCGGTTCTTTGCCCTTCAGTCCGGAACCGCGCTGCTACTACGTTCACAGGTTCGAATCCTGCCTCGGGCATGGATGTGTGTGATGTCCTTATGTTAGTTCGGTTTAAGTGGTTCTAAGTGTAGGGGACTGATGACCCCAGATCTTAAGTCCCATAGTGCTTAGAGCCATTTGAACCATTTACGTAAGCGACTTCTGTGTGTTAATAATATTTTCTTATGTTTTAGATTCAGCTGTTCGTATTCTAGGTGTCCTGCCTAAGGCACAGTGCCCTGCCGTGTAACCAAGTTGACTCTTCGACTTGAAAAAGAAAACAAAATAAAAATTGATGGTGTCTGCTCTCGCTGATAGTATTAATAATTGCAGTTTGTCATTAAGATGACAAATTCAGGACAATATTATGGACATGGAAGAGGATGTAGATGAAGATGAAATGGGAGATATGATACTGCGTGAAGAGTTCGACAGAGCACTGAAAGACCTGAGTCGAAACAAGGCCCCCGGAGTAGATAACATTCCATTGGAACTACTGACGGCCTTGGGAGAGCCAGTCCTGACAAAACTCTACCATCTGGTGAGCAAGATGTATGAAACAGGCGAAATACCCACAGACTTCAAGAAGAATATAATAATTCAAATCCCAAAGAAAGCAGGTGTTGACAGAAGTGAGAATTACCGAACAATCAGTTTAATAACCCACAGCTGCAAAATACTAACACAAATTCTTTACAGACGAATGGAAAAACTAGTAGGAGCCGACCTCGGGGAAGATCAGTTTGGATTCCGTAGAAATACTGGAACACGTGAGGCAATACTGACCTTACGACTTATCTTAGAAAATACATTAAGGAAAGGCAAACCTACGTTTCTAGCATTTGTAGACTTAGAGGAAGCTTTCGACAATGTTGACTGGAATACTCTCTTTCAAATTCTAAAGGTGGCGGGGGTAAAATACAGGGAGCGAAGGGCTATTTACAATTTGTACAGAAAGCAGATGGCAGTTATAAGTGTTGAGGGACATGAAAGGGAAGCAGTGGTTGGGAAGGGAGTAAGACAGGGTTGTAGCCTCTCCCCGGTGTTATTCAATCTGTATATTGAGCAAGCAGTAAAGGAAACAAAAGAAAAATTCGGTGTAGGTATTAAAATCCATGGAGAAGAAATAAAAACG
This sequence comes from Schistocerca serialis cubense, assembly GCF_023864345.2. Classification (NCBI taxonomy): domain Eukaryota; kingdom Metazoa; phylum Arthropoda; class Insecta; order Orthoptera; family Acrididae; genus Schistocerca; species Schistocerca serialis. The sequence goes on from NC_064639.1 coordinate 469,741,350, forward strand.
TTGAGGTTCGCCGATGACATTGTAATTCTGTCAGAGACAGCAAAGGACTTGGAAGAGAAGTTGAACGGAATGGATGGTGTCTTGAAGGGAGGATATAAGATGAACGTCAACAAAAGCAAAACGAGGATAATCGAACGTAGTCGAATTAAGTCGGGTGATGCGTAGGGAATTAGATTAGGAAATGAGACACTTAAAGTAGTAAAGGAGTTTTGCTATTTGGGGAGCAAAATAACTGATGATGATCGAAGTAGAGAGGATATAAAATGTAGACTGGCAATGGCAAGGAAAGCGTTTATGAAGAAGAGAAATTTGTTAACATCAAGTATAGATTTAAGTGTCAGGAAGTCATTTCTGAAAGTATTTGTATGGAGTGTAGCCATGTATGGAAGTGAAACATGGACGGAAAATAGTTTGGACAAGAAGAGAATAGAAGCATTCGTAATGTGGTGCTACAGAAGAATGCTGAAGGTTTGATGGGTAGATCACATAACTAATGAGGAGGTACTAAATAGAATTGGGGAGAAGAGGAGTTTGTGACACAACTTGACCAGAAGAAGGGATCGGTCGGTAGGACATGTTCTGTGGCATCAAGGGATCACCAGTTTAGTATTGGAGGGCAGCGTGGAGGGTAAACATCGTAGGGGGAGACCAAGAGATGAATACACTAAGCAGATTCAAAAGGATGTAGGTTGCAGTAGGTACTGGGAGATGAAGAAGCTTGCACAGGATAGAGTAGCATGGAGAGCTGCATCAAACCAGTCTCAGGACTGAAGACCACAACAACAACAACATTAAGACGAAATTTTTTAGAAAAGGCGTCAATATTGGCTACAGAACTGTAATTCGTTTAATGCCAGTTTGTTCAATGTACGATAACCGAAAGGTTTTTAGAAGTGTTTCTGCACAGAGGGTGGGTATGCTGGTACTTGGGCGCTCCAACGTTAGGGGTGTAATGGGGCCCTTAGGATCATGGCTGCCAAGGAGAGGAAGGAAGCCAGTGTGCACTCCTGCGCACACCGGGGGGAGTCATTCCGGGTGTGGAAAGGGTGCTTCCGGATGCCATGAAGAGTACAGCGTGCAGCCAACTGCAGGTGGTGACATATGTACGTACGAATAACATGTGTCGCTTTGGATCGAAGGAGATTCTCTCTGGTTTTGGAAGGATAGCGGAAATGGTAAAGACTGCCAATCTTGCTTGCGAGACTAAGGCGGAGCTCACCACCTGCAGCATCGTCGATAGAACCGACTGTGGTCCTTTGGTGCAGAGGTGAGTGGAGGGTTTGAATCAGAGGCTCAGGCGGTTCTGTGACAGTGTAGGCTGCAGATTCCTGGACTTGCGCCATTCACACAGGAAGCGGCTACACGGGTAGCGGCAGTAGTGTGAAAAGCACTGGGTGGTTTTTTAGGTTAAAGGGTCTCAGGAAACCACAGGAAGGATGGGGGTGGGTGAAACACAGATAGGTAGTTGTAGAAACGGTTGGTGTTGTTGTAAATTGTCGTAGCTGTTGTGGGAAAGAGCCAGAGTTCCAAACTCTAATAAAAGCCCACTGAAGCTCAAATAGTTATAGGTATGGAAAGCTGGCTAAAGCCGGAAATAAGTTCAGCCGAAATTTTTTCAGACGACCTAACAGTGTTGAGAAAGGATAGATTAAATACATTTAGTCGAGGAGTATTTATTTCTGTCAGAAGTAGTTTACCTTGTAGTGAAATTCGTACCAAATAGTATGGATAGATACTTGACAATTGGACTAAACTATAAATTGCATCGTATTACCGACTCCCTGGCTCAGAAGGTATAGTTGCTGAACAGTTCAAAGAAAACTCGAGTCTTATTTCAAATACGTACCCCACTTGTACAATGGACGTGGCCTGGGTACTTGAAACCACTACTCAACTTAGACATCTTGGGTCGGTGAACCACGATGCTCGTAACAATCGAACAGCTCCACACATGCTCCGACACTGCGCAGGGACCGCCAGCGGACCCAGCCAACTGCACCGCGCGGAGATAAGTTCCCTGGTCCACAGCAACTGACCGACTGCCTGCAGGTCCGTCCGCGACTGCAGCTCCGTCGCGACTGCACCGCTGGTGCGTCTCCCACTCACTTCCAGACACACGACCGCGGAAATACTGGCTCGGACCCAACCATGCAAAGGAAACACATCTAAAACAATGTTTGAGAAATAAATTGCTTAAAAAATTCGTCGATTCATATCATTTACGCAAGCTAACTGAATGAAACCATACAGAGAAATTAATGCTCAAAACCACATGAGTGCAAGGAAGGAGATTGAGAAAAATTTCTTCAGACGCATGAACAATGTTGTATTTGGCAAGGCCCAGCAAAATACGCAGAAGGTGTGGCACACTCGATTTTTCACATCTGTGGAGGGCAGGTTTGGGGCAGCTGCACTAGTTACAAAACCTAGCTGCCTACGAAATGTCAGTTTTCAACGAAAGTCTGGTTTCCATTCAACTTAGTAAAGTAAATGTAAATTTTGATAAGCCAATCGCATTTGGAAGGCTCTTTTTCTATCACCATTATACACTCCTGGAAATGGAAAAAAGAACACATTGACACCGGTGTGTCAGACCCACCATACTTGCTCCGGATACTGCGAGAGGGCTGTACAAGCAATGATCACACGCACGGCACAGCGGACACACCAGGAACCGCGGTGTTGGCCGTCGAATGGCGCTAGCTGAGCAGCATTTGTGCACCGCCGCCGTCAGTGTCAGCCAGTTTTCCGTGGCATACGGAGCTCCATCGCAGTCTTTAACACTGGTAGCATGCCGAGACAGCGTGGACGTGAACCGTATGTGCAGTTGACGGACTTTGAGCGAGGGCGTATAGTGGGCATGCGGGAGGCCGGGTGGACGTACCGCCGAATTGCTCAACACGTGGGGCGTGAGGTCTCCACAGTACATCGATGTTGTAGCCAGTGGTCGGCGGAAGGTGCACGTGCCCGTCGACCTGGGACCGGACCGCAGCGACGCACGGATGCACGCCAAGACCGTAGGATCCTACGCAGTGCCGTAGGGGACCGCACCGCCACTTCCCAGCAAATCAGGGACACTGTTGCTCCTGGGGTATCGGCGAGGACCATTCGCAACCGTCTCCATGAAGCTGGGCTACGGTCCCGCACACCGTTAGGCCGTCTTCCGCTCACGCCCCAACATCGTGCAGCCCGCCTCCAGTGGTGTCGCGACAGGCGTGAATGGAGGGACGAATGGAGACGTGTCGTCTTCAGCGATGAGAGTCGCTTCTGCCTTGGTGCCAATGATGGTCGTATGCGTGTTTGGCGCCGTGCAGGTGAGCGCCACAATCAGGACTGCATACGACCGAGGCACACAGGGCCAACACCCGGCATCATGGTGTGGGGATCGATCTCCTACACTGGCCGTACACCACTGGTGATCGTCGAGGGGACACTGAATAGTGCACAGTACATCCAAACCGTCATCGAACCCATCGTTCTACCATTCCTAGACCGGCAAGGGAACTTGCTGTTCCAACAGGACAATGCACGTCCGCATGTATCCCGTGCCACCCAACGTGCTCTAGAAGGTGTAAGTCAACTACCCCGGCCAGCAAGATCTCCGGATCTGTCCCCCATTGAGCATGTTTGGGACTGGATGAAGCGTCGTCTCACGCGGTCTGCTCGTCCAGCACGAACCCTGGTTCAACTGAGGCGCCAGGTGGAAATACCATGGCAAGCCGTTCCACAGGACTACATCCAGTATCTCTACGATCGTCTCCATGGGAGAATAGCAGCCTGCATTGCTGCGAAAGGTGAATATACACTGTACTAGTGCCGACATTGTGCATGCTCTGTTGCCTGTGTCTATGTGCCTGTGGTTCTGTCAGTGTGATCATGTGATGTATCTGACCCCAGGAATGTGTCAATAAAGCTTCCCCTTCCTGGGACAATGAATGCACGGTGTTCTTATTTCAATTTCCAGGAGTGTAGATATATAGTGAACAAATTACCGGAAATTCTGTAAAACTAGGGTACATACATACACAAACATGCAGTGGGGATATCATGAATTTTCTGCATCGATGATTCTATACTTCGGGATTCTCAGCGAATAACCACTACGATATTCCTCTGGTGAATAAAGAAGTGGTTAGGAGAACTGGATGGAGAGCCTGTCAGAGAATTTGTGGGCTGACGTGAAAAATGTACGCTCTTGAGACCAAATCTTGACATATAATGCGCAAAGAAAACGGTGAAAACAATCGCCTGCAAGTAGGCACACCACGGACTATTACAAGCAATACATCCTGGATTCGGAACTCAATTCCAAAGGGCGGTTTGTCATTCACTCGTAGCAGCATATTCTTTTGACTAGTTCAAATGGTTCAAATGGCTCTGAGCACTATGGGACTCAACTGGTGAGGTCATTAGTCCCCTAGAACCTAGAACTAGTTAAACCTAACTAACCTAAGGACATCACAAACATCCATGCCCGAGGCAGGATTCGAACCTGCAACCGTAGCGGTCTTGCGGTTCCAGTCTGCAGCGCCTTTAACCGGTTTTGACTAGTAAACAACTTCTCTTTACATAGAAGTGTGACAATATAAACGTCCCAATAAGGTAAATATACTAACCTGGGGACATTACTGCAAACAATGATAATGATTGCAAATAATGTAAATACTGTAATTCATTGCTTTTTATAGTAAAAATTAAGTTATTTACATTTTTACTATAAAAATCAATCAATTATAAGTATTTACATTATTTGCAATCATTATCATTTTACTTGGAAAAATGTTGATTGTGTATAGTAAAGATATAAAATTTTTTTCTATTGTAATAATGTAAGCTCTTGAAAAACATGATGATTGTTCATAGTGTAAATATTTGAAAGGTTTTCATTGCAAAAATGTAAATACTTAAAACAATGTCATTTGAAAAATATAAAAATGTAGTTAATGTAAATATATGGAAAACACTGTATGAAAAAATTTGTTTTAGAGTACATTTTGTAACTAGCATATTATCATGTTTGGGTTTTACTTCCTAATACCTTTACATCTACATCTACATCTACATCCATACTCCGCAAGCCACAGTCTGTTTCCACACAGTTTTAGCTTGCGTTTGTCTGCCTCTCAGCTTTGCCACGTTTTATGACGATAGCTGAGATGTGTGAAGGTAACTATAACGAAGCAGATGGACAAATGTGCACAGCCGCATATTTGAGGCAAGTTTTAATGAGGAACAATATTAAAAGCTGTGACAATATGGAGCACGTCCTGGGAAATTTTCTGCAATTTCTGGGAAAATTAACGAGAATTGATAACTCATGACATGAAGGGGTAAGAGTCGTGTAATCCAAAGCCACAAAATGTAAATTTTCCAGGTGAGCATTTTAAGACTTTGAATAAATCCGTAAATCATATGTCTACTTTTCTGGGTATCTGACAAAAATACATCATTTTTCCAATGTGTTAATATAGATGTGTGCAGTGCTATATAGTGAACAAAGTTAAACATGATTAATAAAAAAGTAATTTATACCTGGGTGACATAAGGTTGAACATTGGCCTGTCTCATACTAAATGAATACAAGGCTTACAAAAATTTGAACATCAACATACAACATAACGTACAATGATGGTGACAACAATATTTCAAACAATATAGCCAATATCTATCACCATTGTGTCATTTTCATCATTTTCTTCCTTTGCTTCATTCAGAGTCTTGAAGTATCCCTTCGAAACATCTGGTGTGTGTGTGTGTGTATGGCAATAATGAGATCACATGTTTGAGTTTTTTGTCGAAAATCGGAATGGGCTTTACGTACTTCCTTGATAGCTGGATCGCATTAAGCTCCAGATGTGCTCGTCCTTTTCTAGTGATATTTAGAGTTCTGAAATCAGTGTACTGATAATTTTAAATGTGATGTCATTCCTTCATCAAAACGAAAAGCTGCCTCTTCAGAAAATCGGAACTCAGATCCGTCATCATGTTTGTCCTTCTTTGCAATATTTATCCGCAAAGGTGTCAGATCTATAAAGTCGGCCTACTTCATTTTAACTATTGAAAACGGCCTCTTCTTCGACGATTCTCTAGTGACTGTAATCCAATCATCAGGGGTGTACACAGTGGTGTTTCTATTCTTAACATGCTTTTCCATTCGACCGAAATCTCGTTCACAGGCATTCGTGTGTGTCAGATTTGTGGAAACCAATTTGCAACAGCCATAAATTATCCTGAATTCACTAGTGGTCTCACTAGCGCAACTACCCAATTTTTGCCTTGGCCTCTTCAATTATAACTAATAATGTGAAGAATGTTTTTCTTGAGACTTTTCTAGCAATTTTATCAGACAGCTTCCTTTCTCGTCAGATCCATGCTTTGCTTCATCTTCACTCCACACGATTATATGTCTCTTTTCAGACCCACAATCATGAATACCCAAATTATACATCCACAACTTCCTCTTATAGAGTGCAGGCCCAGACAGCAGCCTTGGTGTTGGAATCACATGTTGTAAATCAAAGGCTATTGTAAGATTTTCCCAAGGATTTTCACTAGCTCACTTGGAAAGCTGTGTAATGATATTTTGTCCAGCAGATGCTTTGCTATGATGTAGGTCCCTTTCAACTCTTCTAATCATATCTTCAGAGTTGGTCAATTGTGAATTTTGAATCTGAATTTCATCACATACATGACATGTGTCTGAACGAGGCAATTTAAAAACTATGATAAAATCTTGGTAAAAAATCTCGAAATTTCGAAACTTTTCTTGTGGTGCATTATTTTCCTCACAATATTTCAAATAATGTTCTTGATATAATGAAGAAATCGACATGTCATAGTCGAAGCACACTTTATTAGGGTTCTGTGAGCGGCTGTAATGACTGGTATACTTAGGTATATTATTTACAAAGTTGTGAACTGTCTGAAGCTTCTGGAGAAATTTTCCTTGATGGGTACCCTTTTTTTCTAGAAACAAAGAAAAAGAATAAAAGTAATTTTAAAGATAAATACCCAAGCCAGAGACATATAGTGAATTTATGTTTGAATATGATACTTAGAGAAAAACACTTTATAAATATCTTCTGGTAAACCTTGCGGGATGTAAGGTCGTGGTCCATGAAACTCTTCAGCTCCTGACGTTTCGTCCAGTGCTTCGCTGGACATCTTCAGAGGGGTGTTTCTCCTCCGGTGAGTCTTGCCGGAGGAGAAACACCCCTCTGAAGATGTCCAGCGAAGCACTGGACGAAACGTCAGGAGCTGAAGAGTTTCATGGACCACGACCTTACATCCCGCAAGGTTTACCAGAAGATATTTCATCCGGTCGTGAAAGCCTTCATACTTTATAAATAAGCAGAATAGCACAAAATTATAGTTTTTCTGGGGAGTAAGATTGATTTAATCCTTAAATACCTCTTCTGTCTTCTGGAGAAGTGGAGAGTCTGTTACACAAGTGTTTTCGTAAGTTCTGAAGGGGTCCTTGATTGTTCTGAAACCCATGCACACTTAAAATGCTTCTTTATACACGAAAATATTACAGCCATTAACCTTAACCTGGTACAGAATAATTATATATATTAATGAAAATATTATTTTACTTATAAAAAGTACATGACAAAAAAATTAATTTCTGATTTTCATTAATCAAAGTTACCTCCTTTGCACGTCTTTCATCTTAATATTGTTCAGAAGGTAATAACTTTAGCAACTGAATGGAATATCTGCTCTATACAGTCATGAAGTTTGCTCCTAAGCTTATTTTTACATTTACATCCAGGACCACGGATCTTACCCCCAGTAGTTTGTGCTGTTTTATCACATATGTACTCTTTGTCAGAATTTCTGCCACCTTTACACGTTTCCCTTTTCCAATTGCACACATTTCTTCCGTTTTTTGGCCTTCATGTTCATTAGCAGGTGATAATTCGGGAGACCTTTTACATTCGTCAGCATCCTAGGCCAAACAAAGTATTCAGAATAAGAAAGACTAAAACCACTTTAACACATATAACATAAATTAATATATTATACCAATAGCCTTATAATATTAAAATTATCACCAATAATGCAGTAATTAATAAAGGAATATAAATTTTTCTTGATTAACACATAAGTGTTTTAATTAACGAGCATACAACAATTATAATTACGCAATAATATGATGCAGTCCCAGCCCTCACTGCTTATAGAGGTAAGTACTTTCGACTTACCATGTTATTTTCAGATAAATATTCGTCAGGGGGGCAATAACTGCTTCCACTGGACGAATAATATTCTTCAGAACTGGCCATATCTGTCTCGGAATCTTATTTTTAGGTTATGCATGGAAATAACCTCTTCTTTACAAGCGCCATTTTACTGTGGCTTTGGGTTGTGTCACACACATAATGACTACTTTCTCACTGTATGAGAACAACAGGTGTTAACTCCTCTGCCATGTATTGACTGAAAGATGAGATATTTCTCAGTTCAATAGAAGTTGAACCAACACAAAAAACATATTTTAGAAAAGCGTGGCTTTGGACTATTTCACTCTCACCCCTTCACATACACAGGGTGTTACAAAAAGGTACGGCCAAACTTTCATGAAACATTCCTCACACACAAAGAAAGAAAATTTGTTATGTGGACATGTGTCCGGAAACGCTTACTTTCCATGTTAGAGCTAATTTTATCGCTTCTCTTCAAATCACATTAATCATGGAATGGAAACACACAGCAACAGAACGTACCAGCGTGACTTCAAACACTTTGTTACAGGAAATGTTCAAAATGTCCTCCGTTAGCGAGGATACATGCATCCACCCTCCGTCGCATGGAATCCCTGATGCGCTGATGCAGCCCTGGAGAATGGCGTATTGTATTACAGCCGTCCACAATACGAGCACGAAGAGTCTCTACATTTGGTACCGGGGTTGCGTAGACAAGAGCTTTCAAATGCCCCCATATATGAAAGTCAAGAGGGTTAAGGTCAGGAGAGCGTGGAGGCCATGGAATTGATCCGCCTCTACCAATCATTCGGTCACCGAATCTGTTGTTGAGAAGCGTACGAACACTTCGACTGCAATGTGCAGGAGCTTCATCGTGCATGAACCACAGATTGTGTCGTACTTGTAAAGGCACATGTTCTAGCAGCACAGGTAGAGTATCCCGTATGAAATCATGATAACGCCCTCCATTGAGCTTAGGTGGAAGAACATGGGGCCCAATCAAGACATCACCAACAATGCCTGCCCAAACGTTCACAGAAAATCTGTGTTGATGACGTGATTGCACAGTTGCATGCGGATTCTCGTCAGCCCACACATGTTGATTGTGAAAATCTACAATTTGATTACGTTGGAATGAAGCCTCATCCGTAACGAGAACATTTGCACTGAAATGAGGATTGACACATTGTTGGATGAACCATTCGCAGAAGTTTACCCGTGGAGGCCAATCAGCTGCTGATAGTGCCTGCACACGCTGTACATGGTGCGGAAACAACTGGTTCTCCCGTAGCACTCTCCATACAGTGACGCGGTCAGCGTTACCTTGTACAGCAGCAACTTCTCTGACGCTGACATTAGGGTTACCGTGAACTGCACGAAGAATTGCCTCGTCCATTGCAGGTGTCCTCGTCGTTCTAGGTCTTCCCCAGTCGCGAGTCATAGGCTGGAATGTTTCGTGCTCCCTAAGACGCCGATCAATTGCTTCGAACGTCTTCCTGTCGGGACACCTTGGTTCTGGAAATCTGTCTCGATAAAAACGTACCGCGCCACGGCTATTGCCCCGTGCTAATCCATACATCAAATGGGCATCTGCCAACTCCGCATCTGTAAACATTGCGCTGACTGCAAACCCACGTTCATGATGAACACTAACCTGTTGATGCTACGTACTGATGTGATTGATGCTAGTACTGTAGAGCAATGAGTCGCATCTCAACACAAGCACCGAAGTCAACATTAGCTTCCTTCAATTGGGCCAACTGGTGGTGAATCGAGGAAGTACAGTACAGACTGACTAAACTAAAATGAACTCTAACATGGAAACTGTTTCCGGCACATGTCCACATAACATCTTTTCTTTATTTGTGTGTGAGGAATGTTTCGGTTGGCCATACCTTTTTGTAACACCCTGTATATGTGAGGAGTGTACAGCATTTTTTTATTGTGTGTGTGTGTGTGTGTGTGTGTGTGTGTGCGTGGGCGAAAATAATTTAACATGACATGACTTTTATGTGGGAAATAATGCAAACGTTTGACTTTCAACTAAATAATGTCTTCGAAATTCACGTGGTGGTTACGTAATTTTTAGCACGTATCTGGCACACCATTTTAATACCATGTTCTGATTTGTTGAAGATGGGACGCAGGGGATGAAAAACATTGAACTTTGGAAATAACGTAATCTGATACAATTTTTACACACTCATTGGCTGTAAATCGTTAGAAAGGTATTTGGGGTATAAAGCACTGTTGGTTTACTTCTATCATTTTGGGAATGTTTAATACTGCATTATAGTTGGAGATGAGGTGGGGAGAGTGTTTCTGATTTCACACTAGCACAAGTGGACTATTTTCTAATACTAGGTTCCGACTGGCTGGAACGAGGAAGCAGATGGGATATAAGGTATATCATTTGTTTGTTTCCGTTATCTTCTATTTTTAATACTGCACTGCAATTGCCTGGAGATAAGAGAGAGAGGATGTTTAATTTCCAATTATTGATTGATTTCTTTTATTGAGTAATGGTGACATGAGTTCGATGTCATCGATGCCGTTATCCATGACCTTCAGGACGACTTCTTGACCATGAAAGTCAGTGACTGCATTCAAGGTCAAAATCCTCCGAAACTGGCCCATATAGTACATATCTATAATATGACTTGTGTCTGTCTGCATGAGGATGAATTATATAAAAATTTGACGTAAATTTTTCTGATCGTTTCGAGATTTTTATAACAATATTTCCCCTATATCTATAGTACTATAAATGGCAAGTCACGTAGGTTGTTACCCAAAAACTTTGAAAGATTTTGACTCATTTACGAAAAATTTGTGAAATATACTACGATAAACTTTAGGATAGGCCACATATTTTTAAATGTATGTGGTTTATAAATATCTATGTACACTATATAAAGGGAAAACGTTGTTGGCAGAACTATTGAAAAGCTCTTGGCCAATTATTTCAGATATGTATATGACACTGTAATAAATATACAGAATACAGTAAGCTATATATTTATAATGATTGTCGTACATAAATGTAATATATAAAGTGGAAACATATTCACCAAAGTCACGAAACCTCTTGACTGATTTACTTTAAATTTTTATTTGACAATCCAATCAACTTTCAGATAGGTATGGGCTACACATTTTTATAAAATATATATATTTGTGAGCCGCCAATTGTAAAAATACTTGGTTGAGAAGTAGACACCTGTCAGCTGATGATGACATGGCGGTCGGTCTGCATCGTTAGGACTTACGATGCCTTTCCGGACGGAGCTAGTAAATATGTGTCAAAATGGTAGTGTTGTTAATCCCGAAAATTTCTTGGCGAATTTGCTACGAACTTCCAAACAAAACTCTAATTAACATTTGGACAGACACTATATATATATATATATATATATATATATATATATATATATATATAGCTAGGGATCATTTGGTATATGGGATACAAAAAACCTTTCTTGCTGCTAGATCTGTAGGGCTAGCAGCTTCTAGACATTCCTTTGCATAGTTTTAATCTATGAATGGGTGGCACTAAAATTTTTCATGCGATTGAGATCCCATGGAAGTATTTTGATCATAAGCCATAAATACTACTTTCTTGTTTTCGTTTATAACCGACTGTAAAGCAGAAAACAAAGTTCCACATAGATGCCTACATAATTTTAGTTCAAATTTACATATATATAAGTACTGGAGAAAAAATTTTTCCCATGTTTCCAGTGCTCAGCTATTGTATCTAATACTGACTGCAAGAAAACAGGCGAAACTGTGCGTTTGCACGACACAGTGTAGCACAGCGTTTACTTTCTTACAGTTGCATTCAACAGAAAATCTGTACATTGTTGTTTAAATAAATGGTATAAAGGGAATATGTGCAGCACATATTTAGATATTTAGATATCAATAGTATCAATGGTATCTTAATATCAATCCAAGTCGGTATATATATATATATATATATATATATATATATATATATATATAAGCGTTTGACGCTTATTTCGTGAGATATCTGGCATGGTCACGAAATAAGCGTCAAACGAAGAAACTATATATATATATATATATATATATATATATATATATATATATATATATATATATATATAGTTTCTTCGTTTGACGCTTATTTCGTGACCATGCCAGATATCTCACGAAATAAGCGTCAAACGAAAAAACTGGAAAGAACGAAACTTGTCTTGCTTGTAGGGGGAAACCAGATGGCCCTATGGTTGTCCTGCTAGATGGCGCTGCCGTAAGTCAAACGGATATCAACTGCGTTTTTTTTAAATAGGAACACCCATTTTTATTACATATTCGTGTAGTACGTAAAGAAATATGAATGTTTTGTTGGACCACTTTTTTGGCTTTGTGGCAGATGGCGCTGTGACATCACAAACACATGGCTCACAATTTTAGACGAACAGTTGGTAACAGGTAGGTTTTTTACATTCAAATACAGAACGTAGGTACGTTTGAACATTTTATTTCGGTTGTTCCAATGTGATACATGTACCTTTGTGAACTTATCATTTCTGAGAACGCATGCTGTTACAGCGTGATTACCTGTAAATACCACATTAATGGAATAAATGCTCAAAATGATGTCTGTCTACCTTAATGCATTTGGCAATACATGTAACGACATTCCTCTCAACAGCGAGTAGTTCGCCTTCCGTAATGTTCACTCATGCATTGATAATGCGCTGACGCATGTTCTCAGGCGTTTTCGGTGGATCACGATAGCAAATATCCTTCAACTTTCCACACACAAAGAGATCCGGGAACGTCAGATCCGGTGAACGTGCGGGCCATGGTATGGTGCTTCGACGACCAATCCACATGTCATGAAATATGCTATTCAATACCGCTTCAACCGCAAGCGAGATATGTGCCGGACATCTATCATGTTGGAAGTAATGGCCAATCTGTCATGCAGTGAAACATCTTGTAGTAAAATAGGTAGACCATTACGTAGGAAATCAGCATACATTGCACCATTTAGAATGCCGTCGATAAAATTGGGGGCAATTATCCTTCCTCCCATAATGCAGCACCATACATTAACCCACCAAGGTCGCTGATGTTGCCCTTGTCGCAGCCATCGTGGATTTTCCGTTGCACAATAATGCATATTATGCCGGTTTACGTTACCGCTGTTGGTGAATGACGATTCGTCACTAAATAGAACGCGTGCAAAAACCCTGTCATCGTCCCGTAATTTCTCTTGTGCCCAGTGGCAGAACTGTACACGACGTTCAAATTCGTCGCCATGCAATTCCTCGTGCATAGAAATATGGTACGGGTGCAATCGATGTTGATGTAGCGTACTCAACACCGACGTTTTTGAAATTCTCTGATTCTCGCGCAATTTGTCTGCTACTGATGTGCGGATTAGCCGCGACAGCAGCTAAGACACCTACTTGGGCATCGTCATTTGTTGCAGGTTGTGGTTGACGTTGCACATGTGTGTGAACACTTCCTGTTTCCTTAAATAACGTAATTATCCGGCGAACGTTCCGGACACTTGGTTGATGTCGTCTAGGATACCGAGCAGCATACATAGCACACGCCCGTTGGGCATTTTGATCACAATAGCCATACATCAACACGATATCGACCATTTCCGCCATTGGTAAACGGTCCATTTTAACACGGGTAATGTATCACGAAGCAAATACCGTCCGCACTGGCGGAATGTTACGTTATACCACGTACTTATAGGTTTCTGACTATTACAGCGCGATCTGTCACAAAGCGAAAAAAGTGGTCCAACTAAAACATTCATATTTCTTTACGTACTACACAAATATGTAATAAGAATGGGGGTTCCTATTTAAAAATCGCCGTCGATATCCGTGTGACCTATGGTAGCGCCATCTAGCGGGCCAACCATAGCGTCTGATTTCCCCCTTTAAGCTAGACAAGTTTCGTACTTTGTAGTTTTTTCGTTTGACGCTTATTTCGTGAGATACTTGGCCCGGTCACGATCAATGGACCACGCTATATATATATATATATATATATATATATATATATATATATATATATATATATAAACCCTGGATAGCTGATGCCAGCAGGAGCAAAAATTACAAATGTAGTGTAGGTCGACAACGCACCATTTTTAAACTACAGAAATTTGATACCACGCGCTCCGATTGGTCGTGGGATTGCCCTGTTGCCATTCGTCGGTTCACGTGCAGCGCTATGGTTGTCGGTTCAGACATACAAACGTCCCTCGTCCCGTCACTGCCCAAACGTGATACGCAAATGTGTCGAATATGTCTTGCTGTTTGTCTCCACCTCACGTCAGAGGTATTCACACGTAAGCTTCGCTTCGGATCACACACACGTCACCAGCGATTTCGTCATACAGTAAGCGTGGCTGCACGGAAATTCACCAGCGAAAGAGGTTCGTTAGCGATATGTCATGGTGATGTTGCAAGACCTCGAACACGACGGGATGCTGCTTTTGCAGAGAAGAGTGTTCTCGAACGCTTCGAGGAAGCACCTGCGGTAAGTACTCGAGCGGTTAGACGTAACATGGGAGTCACTCATCGGTTAGTCTGGGATATTTTGAGGGGTGGCGCGCTACCACTGAGATTCGGGCCGCCTTAGATACATCGCGATCTCCGGCAGGCAAAGCTTTCGCTGTCATACGTTGTCAGGAGCATCCGGCAATAGGACAGTCCCGCGGGCAATAGGAGTGCGTGGCACTAAGTTTCAAAAATGTTCAAATGCGTGTGAAATCCTATGGGACTTAACTGCAAAGGTCATCAGTCCCTAAGCTCACACACTACTTAAACTAAATTATCCTAAGGACAAAGACACACACCCATGCCCGAGAGAGGACTCGAACCTCCGCCGGGGCCAGCTGGCGCTAAGTTTCCGTAGTTTAAAAATGGTGCGTTTTCGATCGACACACCATTAGTAGTTTTGGTTCCTACTGGGATCAGCTATCCGTGGTTAAAATTACGTGTCATGGCCTACAACGGTCAAAAATTTTTTTCGCGCATCATTTAAAAATTTCAGTTAAATCAGTCACGTATTTTTCGAGTTTTCTGCTAGCAACCTTTCCCCTTTAAACGTTATACATAGAGTTAAACAGGGTGATTTTTTCTACAGTGTACCAATTCTATATATTGATCAATGAGAGGATATGGAACAAAAAAGGTCTAATAACTTATGTTCAGAACTGCGTGGTTTCCACGCTGGAGACCATTTATTCAATCATACTTTATTACAGAGACTGCGGTCTAATATGCACTGTACTATGCAGCCACAGTTTTGGTATGCATGGTTTCCTCCTAGAGGGTGGTACTGTTTCTCATGCATCATGCACTAGCGTCCTGTCCTGCCATAGTAATTGCTAATGTTGTATCCGAATCACTTTTTCTGCTGGGTCACCTTGTAATAGATGTGATACAGCGTTGTTCACGGTGGTTCCGTATTCGAATTGAGAGTTCACCGACCTTGTGTTTACTTGCGGAAAGCCAAATGGCAATGGGCGGTGGGCAGCAAAGTTGTATCAGGAGACTTATCTCTGCCGACAACGACCACATAATTCAATGTTTCCAACAGTGTTTCGCCGTTTGTCAGAGACAGAGTCGTTTCAGAAAGCAGGAAATCATGAAGGACGTACCGAAAACGTTCGGACACCAGGCGAAGAAAAATGTGAATAAGTCAGTGTAAGACAATCTACCACCATTCTCTGAAAGGGAAATTCTGCCATCCATCGCAACTTAATTTTCTTGTGAAGTTACTTTATACTGTCAAAGCCAGACAGATACTTCATGCTGTAGAATTTTACAAGACTTCAACCGTTGTCGCGGGGTAGTGTCTTTGATTAACAATCAAAACGTCATCAGTCCTGTATTCAAAACCTGCCGCGTCTAAAGTTTTCATTGATAATCAGCATTGGCGGTCGAAGACTTCCAGCATATGAAGTCACCCATATTCTGCTCACGGTCTTCTCAAAGAGTGCGGAGGACCGGTCAGAAGTTTGGGGCACTCTTATCCTTGGGATGGAAAACTGCCCGAAAAGGCGGAACAATCAGCCATGATCAATGGGATGAAGATGCAGAAGGGAATTCAGACCACTGCATTTAAGACACATAACGAGCATTCATAGGACGTGTGGCTTGTAATTGAAAAAGTGTGAAGATGATCTCACCATTGGCCAAAGGTTCCGGAATAGTCCCTCATTCGGATCTCCGGAAGGGAACTGCCAAGGGGTAGGTGACCACAAGAAAAACACTAAATTATCAACGAAATGATAACGGTCTACGTGCTTGGGCGTGGAGTGTCGGACGCTTGAAAGTGGTAGGAAAGCTAGAAAATCTGAAAATGGAAATGCAAAGGCTCACTCTGGATACAGTAGTGGTCAGTGAAGTGAACCGGAAAGAAGATAAGGCTTTCTAGTCAGACGACTATATTGTTGTCTTCAGTCCTGGGACTGGTTTGATGCAGCTCTCCATGCTACTCTATCCTGTGCAAGCTTCTTCATCTCCCAGTACTTACTGCAACCTACATCCGTCTGAATTTGCTTTGTGTACTCATCTCTTGATCTCCCTCCACACTGCCCTCCAATGCTAAATTTTTGATCCCTTGATGCCTCAGAACATGTCCTACCAACCGATCCCTTCGTCTTGTCAAGTTGTGCCACAAACTCCTCCCCAATTCTACTCAATACCTCCTCTGGGGGACTGATGACCTTAGCTGTTTAGTCCCCCTTAAACATCCCAACCACCACCACCACCAATACCTCCTCATTAGTTACGTGATCTATCAATATAATCTTCAGCATTCTTCTGTAGCACCACATTTCAAAAGCTTTTATTCTCTTCTTGTCCAAACTATTTATCGTCCATGTTTCACTTCCATACATGGCTACACTCCATACAAATACTTCCAGAAATGACTTCCTGACACTTAAATCTACTCGATGTTAACAAATTTCTCTTCCTCAGAAACGCTTTCCTTGCCACTGCCGGTCTACATTTTATATCCTCTCTACTTCGACCATCATCAGTTATTTTGCTCCCCAAACAGCAAAACTCCTTTACTACTTTAAGTGTCTCATTTCCTAATCTAATTCCCTACGCATCACCCGACTTAATTCGACTACTTTCAATTATCCTCGTTTTGGTTTTGTTGATGTTCATCTTATATCCTCCTTTCAAGACACTGTCCATTCCATTCAACAGCTCTTCCAAGTCCTTTGCTGTCTCTGACAGAATTACAATGTCATCGGCGAACCTCAACAATTTTATTTCTTCTCCATGGATTTTAATACATACTCCGAATTTTTCTTTTGTTTCCTTTACTGCTTGCTCAATATACAGATTGAATAACATCGGGGAGAGGCTACAAACCTGTCTCACTCCCTTCCCAACCGCTGCTTCCCTTTCATGCCCCTCGACTGTTGTAACTGCCATCTGGTTTCTGTACAAATTGTAAAGAGCCTTTCGCTCCCTGTATTTTACCCCTGCCATCTTTAGAATTTGAAAGAGAGTATTCCAGTCAACATTGTCGAAAGCTTCCTCTAAGTCTACAAATGCTAGAAACGTAGGTTTTCCTTTCCTTAATGTATTTTCTAAGATAAGTCGTAAGGTCAGTATTGCCTCACGTGTTCCAACATTTCTACGGAATCCGAACTGATCTTCCCCGAGGTCGGCTTCTACCAGTTTTTCCATTCGTCTGTAAAGAATTCGAGTTAGTATTTTGCAGCAGTGACTTATTAAACTGATAGTTCGGTAATTTTCACATCTGTCAACACCTGCTTCCTTTGGGATTGGAATTATTATATTCTTCTCGAAGTCTGAGGGTATTTCACCTGTCTCATACATCTTGCTTACAAGATGGTAGAATTTTGTCAGGACTGGCTCTCCCAAGGCCGTCAGTAGTTCCAATGGAATGTTGTCTACTCCCGGGGCTTGTTTCGACTCGGGTCTTTCAGTGCTCTTTCAAACTCTTCACACAGTATCGTGGCTCCCATTTCATCTTCATCTACATTCTATTCAATTTCCATAATATAGTCCTCACATACATCACATCAAGTACATTAAAAGACGAGTATAGGGTAATATCAACAGCAGCGGAAAATAGTATAACGGAAGTAGAATTCGTTATGAATAAGACGGTAGGGCATACAGTGTGTCACTGTGAACAGTTCAGTGACAGGGTTTTTCTTATCATAATAGATGGCAAACCAACATCGATAACGATGATTCAGGTAAACATGCCGATTTCACGAGCTGAAGAGGAAAAGATAGAGACAGTACATCAGGATACTGAAAGCATAATATAGCACGTAAAGGGAGATGAAAATCTAATAGTCATGTGAGACAGGAACCCAGATGTAGGGAAAGGATTAGAAGAAACGCTTACTTGAGAATATGGCTTTGGGACAAGGAATGAGAGAGGAGAAAGACTAATTGAATTCTGTAATAAATTTCAGCTAGTAATAGCGAATACTCTTTTCAGTAATCATATACTTGGTAAAGGCTATGTGATAGGAGAATATTTCAGTTACATTACATCACAGATAGAGATTCCGAAATCGGATACTAGATTATAATGCGTACGCAGAAGCAGATATAGATGCATATCACAATGCAGTAGTGATGAAGAGTAGGCTGAAGTTTAAGATATTAGTCAGGAAAAATCGTACACAAAGAAGTAGGATGCGGAACTACTAAGGAATGAGGAGATACGCTTGAAGTTCTCTAAGGCTATGGATGCAGCAATAAGGAATAGCTCAGTAGGCAATACAGTTGAAGAAGAATGGACATCTCAATAAAGGGCAATCACAGAAGCTGGAAAGTAAAACATAGGTGCAAACAAGGTAACTGCGAATAAATCATGGGTAACAGAGGAAATACTTCAATTAATCGATGGAAGAACGAAGCACAAAAATGTTCAGGGTAATTCAGGAATACAGAAAAACAAGTTTCTGTGGAATGAAATAAATAGGAAGAGCAGGGAATCTAAGAGGAAATGAGAGCGTGAAAAATGTGAAGAAATCGAAAAATAATTGATTTTTGGAATGATTGACTTATTGCACAGGAAAGTCAAAACAATCTTCGGTGAAATTAAAAGCAAAGGTGATAACTTTAAGAGTGCAATGGGAGTTCCACTGTTAATTGCAGAAAAGAGATCGGATACGTGGAAACAGTACGTTGAAGGCCTCTGTGAGGGGGAAGATTTGATTGATGTGATAGAAAAAGAAACAGGAGCGGATTTAGAAGAGAGAGAGTTTCCAGTTTTAGAATAAGTTTTTAAGAGAGCTTTGACGAGTAATATACAACATGTACAAGAACCAAGAGGAAATAATAAGAGTTGACGACAAGGAACGAAGTGCTTGGATTAAAAAAGGGTGTAAGACAGGGATATAGTCTTTCGCCCCTGCTTTTCAAGCGGTACATCGAAGAAGGAATGATGTAAATAAAAGAAAGGCTCAGGAATGGGATTAAAATTCAAGATGAAAGGATATCAGTGATACGATTCGCTGGAGATACTGCTTTCCTGAGTGAAAAGGAGGAAGGATTACATCACCTGCTAAATGAAATGAACGTCTAAAGAGTACAGGAAGCGGACGGAGAGTAAATCGAAGAAAGACATCAGTAATGAGATATAGCAGAAACGAGAAAAGCGAGAAACTGAACATCATAATTAATGGTGATGAATTAGGTAAAATTAAGGAATTTTGCTATCTAGACAGCAAAGTAACCAATGGCGGACGGAGCAAGGAAGACATCAAAAGCAGAGTAACACTAAACACTATCAAATAGGGGGCATTCCTGGTCGAGACAGTTGTACTAGGATCAAACATAGGCCTTAATTCGAAGAAGACATTTTTGAGAATGTACCTTTGGAGCAGTAGTGAAATATGGATGTGAGAAAACCGGAACAGAAGAGAATCGAAGCATTTAAGAGGTAGCTCCACAGACGTATGTTGAAAATTTGTTGGACTGATAAGGAATGAGGAGGTTCTGCACAGAATCGGAGAGGAAGGGAATATGGGAAAAACACCGATAAGGAGTATGAGGAGGATGATTGGACTTCTGTTAAGACGTCAGGGAATGACTTCTATGGTACTAGAGGGGGCTGTAGAGGGCAAAACCTGTATAGAAAGACAAAAAATTGGAATAAATTCAGCAAATAATTGACGACGTAGGTTGTAAGCGATTCTCTGAAATGAAGAGGTTGGCACTGGGGAGGAAATCGTGGCGAGCCGCATCAAACCAGTCGGAAGACTGATTACTCAAAAACATAAAAAAGGGTTTTACAGTAATAATCAACAGTTTAACAATGAAAACAATCTGTTCTAGAATGGAATCATGCTTAACATATCGTTTTATATTTCTGTTATGTTGTTATGTCATCTCACAGAAATCTTTTACTTCCTATGGCTGCCCTTTAGTTTCATGAACAACCTATTTTGCAACATACCTCGATCATCCCACACTGATGCCTTTTCTACATTGCAAAACAAACGTAATTGCAATATTTCTTTTAATACCACCTACTACTTCTTGCAAGAAAGAATACATTGCCTAATAAACTGTTTTGAAGGTACTAATCGGTTAATACTATGCTTAGGGAAATATCAGCTATTTATTTGGCCTGCTGAACATGAACTGTGTCATAAATTTGAAGTATTACTAAATTTACTTACAGTGGAAGCATTTGACAAGTACACAGTACCGCACAAAGCTATCAAATTATTCAAAAAAATTAACTAACAAATAGATCGCAGGTATGATCTCAGGTATAAACCTCCTCTTTTAAAACCTTATATCATCTAGGTAGTTAAAGAAAGTAATAGAAATGAAAACTTTTTAATGCCTGTTGCGAGCATTGCTGTAGGAAAATTAAAGAACACTTCAATATTACTAGCTTTTAAATTTCTTTTGGGGTGTTCACATACGGCAAAGTTATACTTCCACATGGTAGAAGTTTTCCAAATAAATGGGAGGCAGAGCACGTTGTCGTTGATTATGAGTTGAGAAATTTGTACAGGAGACTTACAATATTTGTTTCGGCGGTAAGTCGATTCATATAATTTATCCGTTATCTAGAACAAGAACATCATAAAAGGATGACCTATACATACGTAAACATCAACTGTGAATTGATTCACTGTAGCAGCCGAATGTTACACCGGAAGTCAGATGAGGAACGTACACCTACTTTTAAGGAGAAATGTAGAGGAGACAACAACATAATAATGAAAATGTCTGCATATCCATGTAGTTTCTCTTAATCGTAGAGAACAAGCAAGTGATGCGGGAACATTGTTATTGCAATGAATGGAGACCACTTAACGCTTTGTTGCCCGTGACGTTTCCAACAGCGTTGAGGAAACTAGTTATCTTATTCGAGGAAGTGACGCACTGTGGTGCACATAATTCCGTAGTTACTGTCATAAAGTTTCGTTTATTCGTCACGATCTGCTGAGGAGTTAAACATAACGGAACTGCCAACTATTCGCAGAACTGAAACGGCATCATATAACAATGAGAATTGTTTTATTTAAGTTAGCGTCTCAGTTCTTTGTGTCGGTCTGCTTGCTGCTGAGTACTGCGTGTACGCATCTGCCGTAAAGTAAACGTGTTTCCAACGTTTCTATCATTTGACCGGACGTAACGACTACTTTGTTCAACTCCCTAATTAGGACTTGGCTTTCTCACCTGCTTTGTGCTTACGGTGAATACATCATTACGAACGATGAAAGTAATTTTAATTGGAATGGTGTTCTTTCATGTTCCCAACACAGCTCATTAATTTAACGAGGAAAGTATTAGGCTGTTTTGTAATAATAACGTCTTAACGTCTTATACTTTTCGAGACGTTGTTTGATAGCCCCTCTTTATTCGTTAATGAACAGACTGATATCGGAGTCCAGACGGAGCGTCTCAAAGAAAGACTTCCGTCTCCATCTTTGATCTTCACTCGATAATTCCAACACGTATTTGCAGATTTCCACCAAAGGAAAATGAGGTTCATTCTGCATACAGTGCGGTGGAAAATGAAACAGCGATACAACACTGTAATTTTCGTATCGCGTATTATATACCTTCATGTAAATAATAGATTTGAACTATTAGTCGTCCTTTTAAAATTTTATTGGCAGATCTAAATTTCAGCTAGAAAATAGTCATTCTCAATGCATTATCATTTTTGATCAATGAATGTAATGCCTGTTGGTCGGGCTTCATCCACGGTTCATTGAATACGTAGTATTGATCAGAAATGATAGTGCATTGAGAATGGCTAGTTTCTAGCTCAAATCTAGATCTGCCAAAAATAAATAAAATTTATGAAGGACGACTGATAGCTGAAATCTATTATTTACAAGTCAATATAACAGTCGCTGAGTGCAACAGTCTTCTGAATGGAAGGTAACCTGACATACCTTCATTCTTGTTCTGATATTTTCTCAAGTGTACTCTTCAAAATTGACTATCAAGTGTTTTGAGCAGTACGTCACTTGATTTGGCTTTGCCTGGAATAGAACGATGCTTTAAGGGGGGTAGGACGTCAAACGGGCCGACTTGGAGCAGGAGAGGCACCACAGGACATTTTAATTTCCACTGTCTATACTTTTACAAATAAATTCATAAAACTTTGTCAGCATGACCAGGAAGGATTCAGAATTCACACTCATAGGAGTGGAAGTTCGAAAACCTAAAGAAATGATTTTTTTTACATGTGAAATTTTCATCATTTATTCACTTACTAATGGCAGTATTTGTTGCTATAGGTACACTTTTCTTCATAAGTAAGAGAGATTCTTCGATGAATTTTGCACAGCATACAAACCATACTTAAAGGTGTATGAAACTACAGAATTTTCCAAATCTATTAGAATCTGTGGTAAAAATTGAGGTAATTAACTATAAAATTTGGGTTTTTTCTAAAGATGACGTTTAAAAGATAACAGTTCGTTCGTTTTTTCATAAATTAAATAAATTCTAGAGTTTCACACACCTGTAAGTATGGTATGTATGCTGTGCAAAATTCATCCGAGAATCTCTCTAACTTATGAAGAAAAGTGTACCTATAACAACAAATGCGGCCATTAGTAAGTGAAATAATGATGAAATTTCACACGTAAAAAAATTATTTTGTTATGTTTTCGAACTTCCACAGCAATGAGTGTGAATCCTTCCTGGTGTTGCTGACAAAGTTTTATGAATTTATTTGTAAAATTATACACACTGGAAATTAAAATGTCCTGTGACGCCTCTCCTGCTCCAAGTCGGCCCGTTTAACATTCTACGCCCCTTAAAACAGCTTTCTAAATTAGAAAGAACCAACTGTCTAGATAGGTTTTGTTTAACTGGCCATTACAAGTCTCACTTACGCTTCATTTTCTAGCTGATGACTGATGTACACGAAAGAAATTTCAGCAATTAGGAAAGGCGGTTAAGTGATCACAGAGAAGTCGGAAATAATGACTGTTTTCGTTAAGAAGGACCCTTTAGCTCAGGTAATTAGCCCTATAAGATGTAATGGTCTCCACTAATGGACCAGTGACAGGCTTTTTTCCACGGAATCTGTCATACGTGTGTTCAGTTGACATTTCCACCAATACAATCCGTTCCACATGACGCGCCAATACAAGGACCTCTCAGCATAAGAGTCTCCCTGCGTTCTGTTGCAGCATTCTTCCATGCAACATCTATCACACTAAAAGCAAAATAATATGTTTCATCACCATTAGATGTTTCGTATGACGAAAACTGATAATCTGCCCATCTTACGAAAGCCTTTGTACGTCAGTTGAATGCCGTCATGACCTTACAAGATCCCACAAATGACAGACAACTAATACTTGTTTCATGGCAGACCATTTCATAGTTTACCGGGCCTCTTAATTTTCAATATTCTTTGATACCACCAGATGTCAAATGTACGAATACGTAGTTCCTCTTCCATCGAACATATCCTAAAGAGCAGACACCATGCGGGATCTGCAGGCTATGATACCTATTACTTAAATAGAAGAGGGAGGGGAAGGAAGGAAGGAAAAGGGAAGGAACTAATCATATCAGTTGCAACGGTACTTTTTGCGGAATCAGCGGCGACGAGTGAAAATGTGTACTGGAGTTGGATTCGAACTGGGGATCTCCTGGTTACTAGGGAGTTGCGTTAGCCACTGCGTCGTCAAGGCAAAGCGTTTATTGCAAATTCGCGGACTATTTCGGTGCTGTCTACGGCTGAATCACATTCCCACCTAGCGCCACCAACCTGTAGCCCTTATCCGTGTCATCCATGTTCGCTAATTTTAGATTCCTGCTGGAGGTCGAACGCAAACGCCCATCTGCACTGAAGTTTGTGAACTGACTGACGCCGGCCTAGGTGGCCGAGCGGTTCTAGGCACTACAGTCTGGAACTGAGCGACCGCTACGGTCACAGGTTGGAATTCTGCCTATTGCATGGGTGTGTGTGATGTCCTTAGGTTAGTTAGTTTTAATTATTTCTAAGTTCTAGGGGACTAATGACCTCAGCAGTTAAGTCCCATAGTGCTCAGCGCCATGTGAACCATTTTTTGATTCACTGACTTCTGTATGGTATGCAACAAGCAGCATTAGTTCTTTTTGCAAATGACACTAGCACAATAATCAAGCCAAGCATACATGCAGATTCAGAAGATGTAGTAAACAATTTTATTAAAAGTATCATTGAAAGGTTTTCTACGAATGGTGTCACATTCAATTTTGGAGAGACACATGTTCACTTCTGCACCTCTATGGATACTATAACGGTGATAAGTATAAGACATGGTGAGGAAAAAATAAATAGTACGAAAACTTCAAAGTAATTAGGCGTTAATATTGATGAGATCTCAAACTGGAAAAAGCACATTTTCGATCTCCTAAAGCAACTTAGTTCAGCAACATTTGAACTTAGAATCGCTGGAAATCTTGGGGAGGGACAACTCAGAAACCGGCATCTTTTGCACATTTTCAATCAGTAAAGTCATACGAGATAGTGTTCTGGGGTAACTCATCTTCAACAAATAAAGTATTCGTAGCTCAAGAACGTGGTGAGAGAATATATGATGTTCAACCACTACAAACTTGAAGCCATCTATATAACGAGCTGGACATTCAGACTACTGGTTCACAATATATTTCTTCCCTCGCGAGATTTTCTGTAAAGAATCCACTGCATTTCAAAAGGAACAATGATGTCCATAACGACAATACCAGAACGAAATGTGACTTTCATTACTCGAAATTACGGTCGTCTGTGGCATAAAAAGGGCTGCACAATGCTTCTATTAAAACTTTTGATCACTTACCTGGGAATATAAAATGTGACAGACAGGCAATTAAAATTTGAAGACAAACGAAAGTAGCTTTTCCATGACTACTCCTGTATCGTAGAATAATTTCCTTTATTGTAACATGTAAAGGATGGAGGGAAGGGATTACTATCTTACATTTTCACAATGTAGCCATATTTATAAATTAATTTGTGATGTGAATATAAAATGACTCTTTCCACATCATTATGATTTATCGCTTAGAATGATTCTTAAAAAATGAAACTAACTAAAATTAAATAACGACAGGAATGAAGAATGCTTATTTGTTAAGCACCTACCTAGAAACGAAAGTCATGACCACATCACATGATCTAGTTTGTATTTAACCAAAGAATGTAAATCAGACCTAAAATTGTGATGGGCAGTGATAATATTAAGATAGTTTAAGTTTAAAGGGTGTCTGTCTGTTGTAAGTGAAGTATGTACGTTTCTATCGGCAATAGTGCACCCCGCTGTGTCTCCCAGAGTAATTGAAAACTGTATTATTCTCTTTCACAGAGAAACAATGGCACAGAATATCAAACAGAGAGGTATTTAACGTAATGTCATAAAAACAGTTCCCAAATGTACAGTTGTCCTACCAGAAACACACATTTCTCATGGTAATGTTACTGAATTCTGTAAAACGTTCGAACTCTTTCCGCAGATCTGTTCATTGCTATCCAAAGGATAAACGTCATAGACAAACAAAAATAAAAAAAGACTGTAGATGCCAAAAATCACTGGAAATGACTGTCAAAATTTAATCAAAGGCTAGAATTGTTCAGCAATTACTCCCGTTTTTGAATAATCACTTAATTTAAAGATAACTAAAACCATTTCGTTGGTGCCGCAATCCTAGTAATCCCAACGTATTTTCCATAACACGTGCTACCAAGAGGGGAGGGTCGGATACTAACACCATTATTTTTAAACACATACTGATGTATAAGCTGGTTTTGGAGCCTGGAAATATTTTTTAGCACTGTCCTAGTAGTACCACCGCATTTTCTCTAATTTGTATGCTGGGTTTATTACACCTACCACAAAAAAAATAAAAAAAGGTTTCGTTAATTATCTCTAATATTCACAGCAAACTTTTAAAGCTATATGCATGCGTAAGGAGAATACTGAACTTGAAAGTATGAATATGGCATTTGTTGCGAAATGTCTCACTTACTACTTAAATACTGGGGTTACCCATCACAGAAAAAATTTCAAAAGACTTAGGAAATCTGATATCAGAAATCATTTTCTACAATGAATATCTTTCTCAAAATTTTAAACAATAAAGTACGTGACTAGATTACCATATTTCACCTTCAAAAGGTGGGCAGAAAGAACCCTCCGCCTTTTCCCGTCCCCACAGGTACTGTGAGGGATAATGTCGCAGTTTTGTCTGTACTTACATGAGCAGATAGCAACCTTTCGGTGGAGCTCACAAAGTAACACCGCAACCGCAACTGTTCCGCCAGGACACACTTTTCCACAAGTGCGATATTCAACCTCACTGCAATATGAGCTGCCTCGAATGAGCGACGAAGTATTAGCTGAAGGCTAGGCGACGGTTTTGTGACCCATGAAATGCCATACGCAGCATGAGGTCGACCAAAATCAACCATAGAATCCACAAATGCGTCCGGCATGTATTGTGGAGAGCAAATTGGAATCTGTCAGTCGCCATCCACAGCGATTGCAGTCTCCCCCCCCCCCCCCCCCCCCACCCCACAGGTCAATCTCAGGAACAGAATCGATCAACAACTTGAAACTCCTCTATTCATATCATGCCACATGGTAACCGTTCTTGCTGTGGGACTCATACCTCACTTCCTCTTTTTCGCTTAGACTCATGTGTAAATTTCATTTTAGTTACTCAGGTTAGCTTTCACCAAGCGTTATGACACACTGGTGGACTTCACCTGTAGAAAACAAACACAGTAACGCAGATTTGTCACACGTTTGGACAACAATCAAGGCATAGATTTTCGTGGTAAACATTAGAACTATCTGACTCGACGTCGTCACTGAAACAATCTACTCAGCTGTAGCTAAGAAATACGAACTCAAACTGATTCCCTCTGCTTTATACGTAGTCTGCAGCTTTAAACCGAACGAGGCACACCCACGACTACGCAAGATTTGATCATCATTTGAAAATTGATGAAAAAAATCTTCAACATGAGAATCGAAATAAGTATTACAGATATTGACCAAGTTTTCCGACCTGATTGGAAATTTCTCCCTGCTGCTGAACACTTCACCTTTGCGTAGCTTGTTGGACTAAGACATTTTTCTCACCCGTTACAAGACATCGATCTACAAAAATTCATTGATTACTTGCGATTGCAACAATGTGTCTTAAATCTCATCTAGGACCCAGATGCTGACCGTCAGTACACATTATCTGCATGTGGTTGAGAAAACAGGTTAAGGACTGAAAATAATGAATTCCTACTGGATTAAGGTGGTTGGTAAGGGTATAGTTACAAAGAAAAGCAAATGTAGAGTGTTTTGTGACTACATATGAAAGCCAACACAGTTGTTTGTTGTAGCGGTTTTTTAAATGTAATGTAGGATAATATTAGATTTTACATCTCATGTCTAATTCACTTATGTACCTTTTTATATTAACAAAAATTTGGACAAAATGTCTCTGGCTCAAAGTTTTAATTTTGCAGGAACTTTCTAATTTTGTATCCTTTATGGCAGTTACACCAATTCCTTTACTATCAAGGTTTTAATTATTTCCCTACTTTCATCAGCGACGAATCGTAAGTGTTCTTGCACAATTTCACGTACATATGAGAATCATAACCTTGTTTTTCTGAATAAATAGAAGCTGACTGCCATAGAGAGCTGATTGCTAAACAGGTATCGAATCATAATCTCGAATACACTTCATCGGTGCTTACGGCTGTGTTGTTGTTGCACCAAACGGGTTCAGGCTATATTAACATATATGCTATAATGTTTTGTTTTGAGGGACTAAATGATATTCCGGGACTAAATGATAGGAGTTGTGTATGCAGTTACAACAATGAAATTGTTCTCTAACAAAATATATATTAATGACTCGCTATTCTATACTCACAAAGATGCAAAGCTTGTACTTTTTGCCAATGATATAAGTATAGCTATCACACCCGACAGACAAGAATTACCTGGTGAAATAGTAAAAAACGTTTTTCAGAAAATCATTAAGTTGTTCTCTACAAATGGGCTCTCATTAAACTTTAACAAAATACAGTATATACAGTTCCACACAGTAAATGGAATGACCCCATTAATAAATATAGACTTCGATCAGAAATCGGTAGCTAAAGTAGAATATTCTAAATTTCTAGGTGTATGCATTGATGAGGGGCTGAACTGGAAAAACGCACTGAGGATCAGCTGAAACGTTTGACTTCAGATACTTATGCTATTAGGGTCATTGCAAATTTTGGCGATATACATCTGAGTAAATTAGCTTACCACGGCTATATTCTCTGCTTTCATATGGCATCATATTCTGGGGTAACTCATCATTGAGTAAAAGAGTGTTCATTGCACAAAAGATTGTAATCAGAATAATTCCTGGAGCTCATCCAAGATCATCGTGCAGACACTTATTTAAAGAGCTAGAAATTTTTACTGTAGCCTCACAATATATATATAATCAGTTATGAAATCTGAACAATCCGAATGAATTCAAAAGTAATAGCAGTGTACAAAGCTACAACACTAGGAGAAAGGATGATCTTCACTACTCAAGTTTAAATCCAACTTTGGCTCAGAGGGGGGTAAATTATGCTGTCACAAATGTCTTTGGTCACTTATCTAATAGCATCAAAAGTGTGACAGATAGCCATATAACATTTGAAAGGAAATTAAAAGAATTTCTTAATGGCAACTCCTTCTATTCATTAGATGAATTTTTGGATACAGTAAGTGGGTAATTTCCCAACCCCACAAAAAAAATTAAAAATATTGAGTGTCACGTAATATTTTGTCTAATGTAATATCTTGTATAGACACCTTTTATTAACCTGACACATTCCACATCATTACGAAGTGTCGTATTCATGATCTATGGAACAAGTATTAATCTAATCTAATCTAATCTAATCTAACAACAGAGCTCCAAAAGTAAAATCTAGACGAACAAGGTCACGAAGAGTTTTTTCCAAAATACCACGATAATGTGCCCTCTTTCAAACTTATTTGATGGTATGGTTCGCACATACGTCTACGAGGCATTTTGGACGTCTGTCAAGTCACACTGTTCCATTATTATCGGTTTACAGTGACAACGAGAGCCACAGGCATATTTTACCGGTAGCTGGTGTTGACCAGCGATATCAATATTGACTGCGAACCTGCGGGCTGACATGGTTCAAATGCTAATCATTTCTGCAGAACATACTAATATACATGCCTTGTGACTATGAACGTCCTATCTCTAGTGGTTCAAAATGTTCTGTTTTTTTGTGAACAAGGGGTATTTGCTAGTCTGTATGGTATGGAGAAGTAGGAAGTTGATGGAATAAATAATCCTGTCTACTGAAGGCGTTTTAATGAAAAATGGCATGACATGCAGGAAGAAAAACTATATCCGATCTGGGAACAAGTTCAGTTTGTCACAATTAAGGATACACATTACTACAGCTAATCCGAAAATCGTAAATTATTTGGATGCATGTCCCACTGTAAAAATTATGTATGACCACTTTATTGCAAATTTACCTTAATGTAAATCTTTCAAGAGATCAGCTATTGGAAATACAAGGACTGTTAGAAAAATGTAAAGAACTGTATGATGCAATACGATTTTATGCAGAACCTCCTACGCCAGATATACAAGGGTAAGAATTTCTTTATTGTAGCTAACTGTGGGTCAACAAATTTAGTACTGATTACCTTAGAGACAATACAGCACATTGAAATATACATCATTAAGGAATTGGCCTTAAATATTCAAATTAGATACGTGCGTTTCTGCTTCATGACATACAGAAAAATATACCTTGATTACTGAAAGAAATGTACATGTTTTCAGACAACTGCTGGTTCAAAATAAAAGTCATAGTGTTATTCGACTTCTGCTGGCACTTTCTCAACTTTGGAATATTTCTTACGATGATTCATTATTTCCCACAATGAGGTCATTCATTTCTTACATATAAGCGTGACTTCGGTGTACTGAAATGCAGAGTCTTAAGATCAGAAGAGTAATATATGCCGCAGCAGTATAATGCCTTTGAGCCGTGGCGCCATTGAAGAAGTACGCTGTTCTGTCTGGCGTCACTGACTCAGATGTAGTATCGACTATCCCTCTTGCGGCTCCATTGCCAATATCTACGAGAAAGAGTTGCTATTGGGGGGCTGTGTCTTTAGAAGGTCTTTGCTTACCGATTTATATACGGGGTTCGCTGGCCCAAGATGGATCCGCCGCCCAGTTACGGCGGTGGCATCGGTTCCTCTCCTCCCTCCAAGGCGACCTCGTTCCCATTCCCCAGCACATCCACCATGAATCCAATACCACTCCAGATGTCATCCTCTCCTCCCCCAACCACCTTGGCCGCATAGCGATGGATGTCCTGGACCCCATTGGTAGTGACCATCTCTCTGTCCTCCTCACTGTTTCAGATCGTCGTCGCCCCCATCCTGATCCTCTCAATGACCCTTCCCCAAAATACGTCCATGATTATTCCCGTGTCGACTGGAATGCCTACCGGGATAACTACCCAGGTCAATAGCCACCCCCTTACCTACCACCACCCTGATGATGTTACCCATGCCACCTCCTTTCTCCAGCAGACCTTGCCTGAGGCCGTGGAGGCCCACATCCCTACAGTCACCATCCACCCGCACTGTCCCACTTTACCCCCACAGGCCGTCCTCCTCCTCCACGAATCCCGCCGTCTCTACCATGCCTTCCTTCACACGCGTGATCCGGACACACTACGACGCCACAGGCGACTACAACGCGGCTAAGAAATGTTGGGACTGGTGACAGACGTGGACCCATCTTAATGCTACACTTCCTATCAACTCGTCCAAGTACTAGTCCCCCTTCCGCTGCCTTACCGGATTTAAACCCCCCACCCCTACTACCCTCTCCATCGTAATGTCCAACCATTCCCTGACACCCTTAGTATGGCCAGTCACTTTGCCTCCTACCTTTCCGATATCTTTTCCGTCCCTGATGATCCCCAGTTCGATTATTCCCACTGCCCAGATGTCCACGATCGAACTCACACCTCTGTCCCTCCACCCGCTCCTGACTTCCAGCACTTGGACAACATTACTCACAATGAACTCAATGCCCCCATCACTATCTAGGATATCATCACTACACTCCACACGAAATGCAACACTGCTCCCAGTCACGATCGTGTTACCTATCGCCACCTCCATGAAGCTCCCGCCTCCTTCCTCTCCATCCTGGCCAGGCTCTATAATGTGGTCTTGTCCACCGGCTGCTACCCCGACCTGTGGAAAACCTCCCATATCCCGATGTTCCTCAAACCCGGCAAACCACCATTCGCTGTCTCCTCCTACCGTCCCAGTAGCCTTACATCAGTCTTCAGCAAGGTCCTGGAATCCATCCTTACCCAAAGCATCCACCTGCATCTCCGCCAGCACCGCCTCCTTCCCGCTACACAGTGTGGCTTTCGACCATCCTTCTCTACTGATGACCTTCTCCTTCACCTTACTCATTTCTCCGAACAGTTCAACTCCCGTTGGTCCGCCATCTTCCTCTCCCTCGACCTTTAGAGTGCTTATGACTCTGTATGGCATTCCGGCCTCCTCTTCAAGCTGAAAAACCTTTGCCCTTCCTATCAATTACGTCTGTCTGAGCGGGTCCTCTCCTTCCCAACGTCCTTACTACGTCACTATCCATAACACGGATTCCGACACCTTCTATCCCTCCGCCGATGTGCCCCAAGATTCCTTCCTCTCCTCTCTTCTGTACCTTCTGTAAGTGACAGACATGCTGCCGCCTACACACCCCCCCCCCCCCGTCCACCGTCTCCAGTATCCCAATGACACCGCCTTCCTCGCCCCCGCCACCACCTCGCTCCCGCTCCCAACACCTTCTCCAATCCCATCTTCACCGGTTCACCCCCACCCTCAAGTACCTTGGCATCACCCTTGACAGTCGCCTCTCCTGGACTCCCTATCTCAGGACAATCCAAGCCAAGGCACACTCCTGACTCTGTCTCCTCAAGCTCCTTTCTGGTCGCTCATGGGGTCTGGACCCCTCCACCATCCTCCATACCTATAAATTCCTCATCCGCCCCCTCTTCTGCTATGCCCACCCTGTCTGGATCTCTGCCCCCCCTACAAATCCCTTCAAATCCTCGAATGCCATGCTCTCCGCCTCACCTATCACATCTGTCTCCCCTCCCCCACACAGATCCTGTATGACCTTATTCTGTTCCTACACCACCTCCTTTTCCTCAAACGGATACAGATCCTCTACACCTCCCACAAACTTGATCCCCCTCACCTGCTTGTCTCTCTCATCCTCTCCCACACCCATCCACTTCCGCACCTGTATTCCCAAGTCCCACCTGCTCTCCATCTCTCCACTTTCCATACCAAGGTGGCTTCCACTAACTCTCCTTCTCTGATGATTCCCTCATCCCCTCCATCTACCCCTCCTATCAACTTTGATCCTCCCCCTCCCCTTCCTGTGGTTCCTTAGGGCACCCTCTCTCCCTTCTCTCCCTCCTCCCTTTCTCCCTCCCTCCTCCCACTGGGCTTCCCCTACCCCTGTACTTTCTTTCCTCCTCCTCCCATGTCCACTGCCACTGGCATCTACACTCTCCCCTCTCCCTTCTCCCCCACCCTTTCCCCTTTTGGCAGGTCCTCAGACTCCCACATGTCAAGTGAACATTCGCGGGCTGGAGATGATCGCCATCGGTTCTGTGTGTGTGCCGTGGTGTTAGTGCTTCAGTGTTTTCACCGAACCATGCTCCATCGCTCACGTGTGTTCACTCAATCATCAGTGTTCTTGTACAGTGCTGACCGATTTTTATCTTTTACTCCACCTATGAACGGCTCATGTGTCTATTATTTTTTGTCCACCATTATGCTACGTTTTTCTGTGTCTTCATTGTTTCTATTTCTACTGACTGTGGCTGAAGAGCGGCGTAATATTACCGCTGCCAGACCACCTTTTGTATAAGGTGTCAAAATAACAATAAAGGAAGATAAAGCCCGAGAGAGAGGCACGAAGTCTGGGGATTGGCTGTACCGTCGCGACAAGAGATAGTGCGTCGCATGGTACACCCCAGGTGTCACATGCTTCGCCCACTGTCCCTGCTGTCAAGACATCTTCGCGGGTACCGGGCGCGGTTGGGCCACCATCTCCCCAAGGGGAGTGGCGGGTTCAGCGGCGTTCGCGGTGCACGAGGCGGAGGGTCAATGTGGAGGCTGGCCATGTGGCAACGCCCACTCTGCCTGTGAGTCGGCATGTGGCAGCTCCTTCAGCAAGGTCCAAGCAGGCACACGGGGGGAGGGGTTTATTAGTTATCGGGAGCTCCAACGTTAGGCGGGTGATGGAGCCCCTTAGGGAAATAGCGGAAAAGTAGGGGAAGAAGGCCAGTGTTCACTCTGTCTGCATGCTGGGGGGGCTCATCCGAGATGTGGAGGAGGCCCTGCCGGCGGCGATAGAGAGCACTGGGTGCACCCAATTGCAAATTGTTGCTCATGTCGGCACCAATGACTCCTGTCATCTGGGTTCAGAGGTCATCCTCAGTTCGTACAGGTGGTTGGCGGAATTGGTGAAGGTGGAAAGCCTCCCTCGTGGGGTGGAATCTGAGCTAACTATTTGTTGTATCGTTCCCAGAACCGATCGCGGTTCTCTTGTTTGGAGCCGAGTAGAAGGCTTAAATCAGAGGCTCAGACGATTCTGCGGAGATCTGGGGTGCAAATTTCTCGACCTCCGCTATCGGGTGAGAAATGTAGGGTCTCCCTGAATAGGTCAGGCGTGCACTACACGCCAGAAGGGGCTACAGGGAGAGCGGAGTACGTGTGGAGTGCACATGTGGGTTTTTTAGGTTAGAGAATTCCCTACCTAGGCCAGACAAGACACCTCCTGAGACGTGGCAAGGTAGGAGGTTCAGAGGTCATCCTCAGTTCGTACAGGTGGTTGGCGGAATTGGTGAAGGTGGAAAGACTCCCTCGTGGGGTGGAATCTGAGCTAACTATTTGTTGTATCGTTCCCAGAACCGATCGCGGTTCTCTTGTTTGGAGCCGAGTAGAAGGCTTAAACCAGAGGCTCAGACGATTCTGCGGAGATCTGGGGTGCAAATTTCTCGACCTCCGCTATCGGGTGAGAAATGTAGGGTCTCCCTGAATAGGTCAGGCGTGCACTACACGCCAGAAGGGGCTACAGGGAGAGCGGAGTACGTGTGGAGTGCACATGTGGGTTTTTTAGGTTAGAGAATTCCCTACCTAGGCCAGACAAGACACCTCCTGAGACGTGGCAAGGTAGGAGCAGGCAAAATGCAACAGGGAATAACAATATTAATGTGCTAATAGTAAACTGCCGGAGCGTCTATAGAAAGGTCCCAGAACTGCTCTCATTAATAAACGGTCACAATGCCCATATATAACTAGGGACAGAAGTCTGGCTGAAACCAGACGTAAACAGTAATGAAATCCTAAACTCAGATTGGAATGTATACCGCGGAGACAGGCTGGACAGTGAAGGGGGAGGCGTGTTTATAGCGATAAGAAGTGCAATAGTATCGAAGGGAACTGACGGATATCCGAAATGTGAAATAATTTGGGTGAAGGTCACGGTTAAAGCAGGCTCAGATATAGTAATTGGATGTCTCTATAGGCCCCCTGGCTCAGCAGCTGCTGTGGCAGAGCACCTGAAGGATAATTAGGAAAAGATTTCGAGTAGATTTCCCCACCATGTTATAGTTCTGGGTGGAGATTTTAATTTGCCGGATATAGACTGGGAGATTCAAACGTTCATAATGGGTGGCAGGAACAAAGAATCCAGAGAAATTTTTTTAAGTGCTTTATCTGAAAACTACCTTGAGCAGTTAAACAGAGAACCAACTCGTGGCGATGACATATTAGACCTTCTGGTGACAAACAGACCCTAACTATTTGAAACAGTTAACGCAGAACAGGGAATCAGCGATCATAAAGCGGTTACTGCATCGATGATTTCAGCTGTAAATAGAAATATTAAAAAACGTAGGAAGATTTTTCTGTTTAGCAAAGGTGACAGAAAGCAGATTACAGAGCATCTGATGGCTCAACACAAAAGTTTTGTCTCAAGTACAGATAGTGTTGAGGATCAGTGGAGAAAGTCCAAAACCATCGTACAATATGCGTTAGATGAGTGTGCCAAGCAAGATCGTAAGAGATGGAAAAGAGCCGCCGTGGTACAACAACAGCGTTATGAAACTGCTGCGGAAGCAAAGGGAACTTCACAGCAACCATAAACATAGCCAAAGCCTTGCAGACATACAAAAATTGCGCGAAGCGAAATGTATTGTGAGGAGGGCTATGCGAGAGGCGTTCAATGAATTCGAAAGTAAAGTTCTATGTACTGATTTGGCAGAAAATCCTAAGAAATTTTGGTCTTGTGTCAAAGCGGTAGGTGGATCAAAACAAAATGTCCAGACACTCTGACTAGAATGGCACTGAAACAGAGGATGACAGACTAAAGGCCGAAATACTAAATGTCTCTTTCCAAAGCTGTTTCACAGAGAAAGACTGCACTGTAGTTCCTTCTCTAGATTGTCGCACAGATGACAAAATGGTAGATATCGAAATAGACGATAGAGGGATAGAGAAACAATTAAAATCGGTGAAAAGAGGAAAGGCCGCTGGACCTGATGGGATACCAGTTCGATTTTACACGGAGTACGCGAAGGAACTTGCCCCCCTTCTCGCAGCGGTGTACCGTAGGTCTCTAGAAGAGGGTAGCGTTCCCAAGGATTGGAAAAGGGCACAGGTCATCCCCGTTTTCAAGAAGGGCGTCGAACAGATGTGCACAACTATAGACATATATCTCTAACGTCGATCAGTTGTAGAATTTTGGAACACGTGTTACATCCGAGTATAATGACTTTTCTGGAGACTAGAAATCTAGTCTGCAGGAATCAGCATGGGTTTCGAAAAAGAAGGCGTTCGATACAGTTCCCCACAGTCGTGTGAAACACAGCTCGCGCTATTCGTCCACGAGACTCAGAGGGCCATAGAGACAGGTTCACAGGTAGATGCCGTGTTTCTTGCCTTCCCCAAGACGTTCGATACAGTTCCCCACAGTCGTTTAATGAACAAAGTAAGAGCTTGTGGACTATCAGACCAATTGTGTGATTGGATTGAAGAGTCCCTAGATAACAGAACGCAGCATGTCATTCACAATGGAGAGAAGTTTTCCAAAGTAAGAGTGATTTCAGGTGTGCCGCAGGGGAGTGTCATAGGACCGTTGCTATTCACAATATACATAAATGACCTTGTGGATGACATCGGAAGTTCACTGAGGCTTTTTGCGGATGATGCTGTGGTGTATCGAGAGGTTGTAACAATGGAAAATTGTACTGAAATGCAGGAGGATCTGCAGTGAATTGACGCATGGTGCAGGGAATGGCAATTGAATCGCAATGTAGACAAGTGTAATGTGCTGCGAATACATAGAAAAAAAGATCCCTTATCGTTTAGCTACAATATAGCAGGTCAGCAACTGGAAGCAGTTAATTCCATAAATTGTCTGGTAGTACGCATTAGGAGTGATTTAAAATGGAATGATCATATAAAGTTGATCGTCGGGAAATTTATTTATTTATTTAGCGTATGGCTCATAACGTCACAGTAAAAATTACAGAAATAATAGGATTTAAAAAAAATCACATTTGTATAAACAAAACAATAAATAACAGTTTGTATGTAAGGACACCACCGATTGTAAATTTACACTCACAGAAGAGCAATCACAAGGAGACATCCAGCTTAGATATATAGTCGATTGCCTCTTGGGTCGCCATTAGGAAATCCTGTGGGTCACCCTCATATGCCCTTAGTGGGTATTCCTGCACGATGGGTTTGACCGTCTGTCTATCAGCGCCACAGTCGCACGCGGCCGAAGGAAGTTTACCCCTCTGTGTAAGGAGTCGGCGCATCTCCCACAGTTGGTTCTGATGCGATTAAGAGTTGACCAAACTTTGCGAGGGCAATCAAATCCTTTTGGTGTACTAAAGATGCATGACATACTGTGGCAGTTTACTGCTGTTCTGCTCTCCCATTCCTCTTTCTATCGGTCATTTATTTTAAAGTTGGTTTGGTGCAGAGCCTGTGCGGTCTTCAGTGGAGGATGCCTAGACCGGAGTCATGAGTATCTTCATGGATTTGTAATTAAGGGTTGGTCATGATTTTTTGAAATTCTCTAACCAGAGCGTGTTCTCGGCGCAGGTTAGGAGGGGCTATGTTACTGAGAACGGGCAGCCACACTGTAGGAGTTGGCCTGATTGTGCCTGACATAATACGCATTGTTGCATTGAGTTGGCTATCTACCATGCGTGTGTGTTTTCTGTTGAGCCACGCTGGGGCACAGTATTCTGCCACTGGATACACCAAGCCAAGTGCGGATGTTCTTAAGGTAGATGCTGTGGAGCCCCAAGTGGTGCCACAGAGCTTCTGCAATATGTTGTTGCGTGTTTTAAGTTTCGCTGCAGTTTTCGTCAAGTGTTCTTTGAATGTTAGTGTCCTATCCAGGGTAACCCCAAGGTACTTTGGATGTTTGTTGTGATTTAGTAATTTCCCGTATAGATATACATGTAGTTCTCTGTTGGCCATTTTGTTGTTCAAATGGAAGGCAGATACTTCCGTCTTTGTAGCACTAGGTTGTAGCCTCCATTTTCTAAAGTACTCGCTGAGAATTCCTAGGTATCGTCGGTAAAGCAGATGCCAGACTGAGATTCATTGGAAGAATCCTAAAGAAATGCAATCGGAAAACAAAGGAAGTAGGTTACAGTACGCTTGTTCGCCAACTGCTTGAAAACTGCTTACCGGCGTGCGATCCGTACCAGATAGGGTTTATAGAAGAGATAGAGAAGATCCAACGGAGAGCAGCGCGCTTCGTTACAGGATCATTTAGTAATCGCGAAAGCGTTTCTGAGATGATAGATAAACTCCAGTGGAAGACTCTGCAGGAGAGACGCTCAGTAGCTTGGTACGGGCTTTTGTTGAAGTTTCGAGATCATACCTTCACCGAGGAGTCAAGCAGTATATTGCTCCCTCCTACGTATATCTCGCGAAGAGACTATGAGGATAAAATCAGAGAGATTAGAGCCCACACCGAGGCATATCGACAATCTTTCTTTCCACGAACAATACGAGACTGGAATAGAAGGGAGAACCGATAGAGGTACTCAAGGTGCCCTCCGCCACACGCCGTCAGGTGGCTTGCGGAGTATGGATGTAGATGTAGAGGTCAAGAGGTTCGAGCGGCCCAAGCCACGAGCTGCGCGAGGAGGGCCTGCGCAAGACGAAGATCCCGGGAGTACTTCACCGGGGTCAGCGTC
This sequence comes from Schistocerca serialis cubense, assembly GCF_023864345.2. Lineage (NCBI taxonomy): Eukaryota > Metazoa > Arthropoda > Insecta > Orthoptera > Acrididae > Schistocerca > Schistocerca serialis. Next base: position 469,780,442 of record NC_064639.1, read on the forward strand.
GACCACAAGCAGCAGGCTGACATTCCGCCCTTTGGTTGGCAACATTCGTGTCGGACGACCGGTCGTGGCCTGGCTGCCCTCTTGTACCTGGCTTTCATCGGCACTCAGTAACCGCTGCGACTCACCGTGAATACATGGAACTACTTGCTGATAAAGAGGAGTAACATTCGGTAATCCTCGTGGTTATTTGTTTCTTTGTCTACCTGCCCTCCTTATTAGTTTCAGGTTGTTCATCCGACTCTCAGAGTTTTACTCAGTCTGCTCTTTGGTCGTCAATATAGCCAGTAGTATTGCACTAAGTCACTAGTTGTCGTTTGAAAATTTGTCTCGCTGTTATAATGCCTTTCATTTCTGGTTTGTACCCGATCGTGTGGATTCTAATTAATCAGTTTATGGTCGTAAATACAGCCAGAACAATTGTACTAAGGCACAGTTTACCGTTAAACAAAAGAGGGTCTTTGTCGTTAGATTTAGCTGTTAACCGGTTCACTTCTTTGATTGTAATTACATTTTTCAGTCATTGGTTATAATCTGAACAACCTGTTGTACAACCTGTTGCACTAAGACCGGGTCATTATTACTGTATTTTAGCTAGATCTCGTGGTTCCGCCGAGGGAGTTCTCTTGTAGTCAGTGTTCACAAGTAATGTTTTAAGGCGTTCCTTCAGAGCGGTCTTAATAATTGACAAGCAGTTTAACCTTGAAAACATTAACAGCCAACTGGCACCAGTGCTTTAGTCAACTGTTAGAAGGGATGGGTTGGGTTCCAGTCGCACCTTGGTTACCGATTGAAATTAAGATGATGGTTGCTTTGAAGTAAAGCTAGTCATTGTCATATTGTTTGCTAATCTGTTTAACCTCTAAGCACAGGTTGGCATCTTAACCCCGAACCCTTCGACATACAGCTTTCAAATTAAAAGTTAAGTCACTTGTTTTGAGTAATTGAATCATCCTTGTCATCAATGGTGCTTAAATAGTTTTCATGTGTTATAGAAGGGCAATTAATAAGACATACTGTGTCCAGTGCGGTAGTAAACACCGCTCTTTCACCCGATAACGGACGGGCTGCAGGTCCGGCCGTCTTGTAATCATTGTCATATTATTTGCCGTTTCGCAATACAGCACTTCTGATTTCGTTTGCAAATCTTATTCAACTTATGTTTTAAGGTCAAAAGAATTTTGTAAATTTGCTCATTTTGTTAAAGAAACTTTATGGTTAGATGCTTCAATTATCACGAAACACAATTAATATATTGTTAAATAAACAGGTAAACTGACTAATCCAGAGGTTGTACAGAGTTTCAGGGACAGCATAAGGGAACAATTGACAGGAATGGGGGAAAGAAATACAGTACAGGACGAATGGGTAGCTCTGAGGGATGAAGTAGTGAAGGAAGCAGAGGATCAAGTAGGTAAAAAGACGAGGGCTAGTAGAAATCCTTGGATAACAGAAGAAATATTGAATTTATTTGATGAAAGGAGAAAATATAAAAATGCAGTAAATGAAGCAGGCAAAAAGGAATACAAACGTCTCAAAAATGAGATCGACAGGAAGTGCAAAATGGCTAAGCAGGAATGGCTAGAGGAAAAATGTAAGGATGTCGAGGCTTATCTCACTATGGGCAAGATAGATACAGCCTACAGGAAAATTAAAGAGCCCTTAGGAGAAAAGAGAGCCACTTGTATGAATATCAAGAGCTCAGATGGAAACTCAGTTCTAAGCAAAGAGGGGAAAGCAGAAAGGTAGAAGGAGTATATAGAGGGTCTATACAAGGGCGATGTACTTGAGGACAATATTATGGAAATGGGAGAGGATGTAGATGAAGATGAAATGGGAGGTACGATACTGCGTGAAGTGTTTGACAGAGCACTGAAAGACCTGAGTCGAAACAAGGCCCCGGGAGTAGACAACATTCCATTAGAACTACTGACGGCCTTGGGAGAGCCAGTCCTGACAAAACTCTACCATCTGGTGAGCAAGATGTACGAGAGAGGCGAAATACCCTCAGACTTCAAGAAGAATATAATTATTCCAATCCCAAAGGAAGCAGGTGTTGACAGATGTGAAAATTACTGAACAATCAGTTTAATAAGTCACAGCTGCAAAATACTAACGCGAATTATTTACAGACGAATGGAAAAACTGGTAGAACCCGACCTCGGGGAAGATCAGTTCGGATTCCGTAGAAATGGTTGAACACGTGAGGCAATACTGACCTTACGACTTATCTTAGAAGAAAGATTAAGGAAAGGCAAACCTACGTTTCTAGCATTTGTAGACTTAGAGAAAGCTTTTGACAATGTTAACTAGATTACTCTCTTTCAAATTCTAAAGGTGGCAGGGGTAAAATACAGGAAGCGAAAGACTATTTACAATTTGTACAGAAACCAGATGGCAGTTATAAGAGTCGAGGGACATGAAAGGGAAGCAGTGGTTTTGAAGGGAGTGAGACAGGGTTGTAGCCTCTCCCCGATGTTATTTAATCTGTATATTGAGCAAGCAGTAAAGGAAACAAAAGAAAAATTCGGAGTATGTATTAAAATGAATGGAGAAGAAATAAAAATGTTGAGGTTCGCCGATAACATTGTAATTCTGTCAGAGACAGCAAAGGACTTGGAAGAGCAGTTGAACGGAAAGGACAGTGTCTTGAAAGGAGGATATAAGATGAACATCAACAAAAGCAAAACGAGGATAATTGAATGTAGTCGAATTAAGTCGGGTAATGCTGAGGAAATTAGATTAGGAAATGAGGCACTTAAAGTAGTAAAGGAGTTTTGCTATTTGGGGAGCAAAATAACTGATGGTAGAAGTAGAGAGGATATAAAACGTAGACTGGCAATGGCAAGGAAAGCGTTTCTGAGGAAGAGAAATTTGTTAACATCGAGTATATGGCTCAAATGGCTCTGAGCACTATGGGACTCAACTGCTGTGGTCATAAGTCCCCTAGAACTTAGAACTACTTAAACCTAACTAACCTAAGGACATCACACACATCCATGCCCGAGGCAGGATTCGAACCTGCGACCGTAGCGGTCGTGCGGTTCCAAACTGTAGCGCCTTTAACCGCTCGGCCACTCCGGCCGGCCAACATCGAGTATAGATTTAAGTGTCAGGAAGTTATTTCTGAAAGTATTTGTATGGAGTGTAGCCATGTATGGAAGTGAAACATGGACAATAAATAGTTTGGACAAGAAGAGGATAGAAGCTTTCGAAATGTGGTGCTACAGAAGAGTGTTGAAGATTAGGTGGGTATATCACGTAACTAATGAGGAGGTACTGAATAGGATTGGGGAGAAGAGAAGTTTGTGGCACAACTTGACTAGAAGAAGGGATCGGTTGGTAGGACATGTCCTGAGACATCAAGGGATCACAAATTTAGCATTGGAGGGCAGCATGGAGGGTAAAAATCGTAGAGGGAGACCAACAGATGAATACACTAAGCAGATTCAGAAGGATGTAGGTTGCAGTAGGTACTAGGAGATGAAGGAACTTGCACAGGATAGATTAGCATGGAGAGCTGCATCAAACCAGTCTCAGGACTGAAGACCACAACAACAACAACAAATAAACAGGTTGTGTGAAAATAAAGTTATATTGGGGGGGGGGTCCTCCCCTCCGCGTTATCCTTAATTTCAGTATCACTTTTCAGCCTTAATGAACCAAGCGAACGTAAACAATTAACTCGCTACTAATGCTGTCACTTCTGATGATTTTCTGCACTGAAAAGATTAGTAGACAGAATATTTCAACAGAACTTCTTGCTCAATTGCTACACTTCGTATAAAATGTAAAGAGATAAACTTCTGTCTTCTACACAACTAAGTTAATAAGCTTTCTCAAACAATAAATCTGGAATTACAGTACCAATGGAGTTACTCAGCTCATATTTTCTTGTGAAATCCTTGCACCTCATGCGTAAAATTGCCCACACAAATCCCACACATGAGAAAATCCCATTGATATAAAAAATCTACAGGAAATTTCAGTAGAACAAATATCCTATGAACTGGGTGTCTTGTGACAAGGAGTGTGCTGAAGTTTATGTCTGACAAGATGATACTCTCTGTATTCAGCGTGTCCTCATTAACTTTGGAGGTACTCTTTAAAATATTTACTGTAGGACTGAAATGCATCTTCATTGAAATGTAATAACGTTTACTCGAAGCAAGTCTAACTTTCTTCTTTAAAATTACGTTGCATCTTATAGAACTCTTCGTTAACTGTTGTTTGAATGTTTATTGGTTTACATTACTGTAATCAGTAATTAGAAGTTTTTGTACAGATTTCTAATTTCATACGGCATGTAGACATATCAATGCCTTTTTGCACATTGCAGTTGCATGTCAGTCTAGTTTAGATTATCAACTACTCTGCATACGTTAGGTCTGATAAACGCAAAGTAAATTTTCTTGAACCTAAAATATCTGGGAAAAAGGCAGTAAATATTGCATAATTATTGGTAGAGGGAACACGTTTCCTTTTATTACTTCAAAAGGTGCGTTCGGTGATTTATCCTCTTCCTGTAAGTGCGATACAACTGCACGTGTTTTGTTACTGGCCGCCACTAACTTCAGTAAAAAAAAAAAAATGTTCCCTTTAGTAAAGATGTGTATGATACTCGTAAGTAAACATTTTGATAAAATCATCTGTGTTCAGTATTAACCCACGGTCTTCTTTAACAAGATTCACAATAATATTTCAACGTATTTCTCGTCACAATTTAGTGTATCATCTTAACCTACTAAAATAAAGGAGTTGTTACATGCGTCTCAGTCGCATTTGGATGCGGTACTGCATCACTCTGCTATGAGTTATGAATTATGTGAACACGCAAGCATCATCTTTTGAAAAGCTGGAACTCGCCATTTCAGTTCTCCAGTCGTGTAAACGAGAGTGCTGTGCACTTCACTCTTAAGATGGGAAACCGAGAGGATTGAGGTCAGGTGATCTTCAAGGCCAAGGGCCGGGCTCTGTTCGACTTATCTATCTTGAACCATACTACCACCCTACATATAGTCTGAAATCGGTAGAAAAATGTGCTGCTTCCTCATCATACGCAACCAGATTCCACAACGTTCCTCACCGCGAACGTCTCCAAGGAATGCCGGAAGATCTTGCCGCAAAAAAAAAAAAAAAAAAAAAAAAAAAAAAAAAAAAAAAAAAAAAAAAAAAAAAGTACTCTTCGGCGTCAAGTCTCCTTGGCATTATGTACGGCCCAGTGAGATGATAACTTAGTGTCTCTGGCCACATATTTTATGAAAAACGGTGCTTATTTGGTGATTCATGAACATAATGTGGCTTTACTAAACTCAAACAGATGAGGACTTGATCGAAAATTCTACGTTTCAGATGCACCAATTCATCCTTGCGAACAATTCGCACTCTATCCTTATCAGTCACTTGTAGGTAATGTGTTTGTGGACAAATACGTAAACGCAAGTATTTATTAACAAATGGTATTATGTTTTGAGTGGTATTATCAAAGGTAGTCTCATTGTAAAAATTTGATATTACAAAAACACATAAGTAGATATTATTTGTCAGTTTAATTTTACTTTTTAAAAATTCTTTGTTTCAAATACGTTATTGAAAACAATAGTAACACTTAAAATGCGATCATCGTTTACTTTTACGCTGTATGTATATTCAGCACAAACCTGAGTATCACTGAATGTGCGTATTTTTGGCACAAACTTGAGTATCACTGAATGTGCGACATTCTGAAAAAACAGGTTCTGTTATAAACATTGCTGTCTTTTGAAGCGTCTGATCTTGTGCTTTATTAATGGTCACAGCGAAAGCTATTTTTACTGGGAATTTTTGTTCTTGGAAAGTCATGGTTAGATGAGAAGATGTGAGGTTAATGTGGGGCATGAGATCAGTTTTGTCGGAGTCATTGAATTTAGCAGTGATGATGTACTCATCTCAGTCAGCTGCCACTATATTGCACCATTAATTAATTCCTGACTAACGACAGGATTTCTAATTAATTTAATAATAGCATTAATCTTTAAAAGCAGTTGATAAGGCGGTGAACCAGATTCATTTAAAGAATTTAATTCTGCACGATACAGTTGAACTTCGTTTATTTCTTCAAATTTCACAGAAAAAAAAGAAAAAATCCTGAGGCAAACGCCTGCCTCCCCTGGGAACAAACTGGAAATGACATATCCTTTGGATATAGAATCGCCGTTTAGTAGAACGCGAAACATTTTCTTCATTGATTTCTCTGGCACTGAATAACGTTGTAATAAGACTATCGTAATTACAAAAACAACATTTAGGGATTTCGATAGTTTCGTTGACGTAATCTGTTTGATTTCATAAATCACCGTTACGGAATTAAAAAACTATTCATGAAAACGGTATCACTTGTGCCTATATATTAAAAGTCAACTTAGGAGTTTTAACAGGAGACCATAAACGCGATACTTTAACTATAATTTCGACAATGGCTGTAACACTGTGATGTCTAAAGGAGATTATTTTTCATGATGTCCCTTAAAGGAGGATCGACAGCGCTTAGCGTGCCGTTGAAAAACACATAAATATCGTCCCCTATCACTACTGTAAGTGCGAATCGATGAGAACTGTGTGTTCGAGATGGGTACAGATAGTATGAAAATTGAATGAGATGTGTGTCTCCGTGTAGCGAGGTTGGCAGCAATGCCTGTCCTTGCAACTATGAAAACAACCTTGTTCCCCCTCGTAGAATGTGACACAAAGTTGAATAGTTAAACGTCGTACCCTTGCAAACATTGTACAATAATGAAGCGTTAAAAGTTAAATAAATTAAGTTGAAATAAACTGTAGCAGCCTGTGACAATGAATGTTGATGTAACTCAATTCGTTTGTGCAGTACTCCACGTTTGCTCAAAGTAAGTAAACAGCTACAACAGCTGTTGTGCATAATAGTAAAATTAGTTTGTCACTAGAAATGTATTATGCATATTAACGTGTGCAACCGAAATCGCGTGAGAGACTGCGCTCGCCTAAAGAATCTAAACAACTGCAACAGTTGTCGTGCATGCTACTTAAACAGATCGTCAACAATATAAAATTCTCTAACGAAAACAATAACTTTAAACTATTTGTGTATTTTTCGTTATTAGTGGCAAACGAATTCTTGGAAATGATGTTTCAGTAATAAATTTTAATTAATACGGGAGAAATTGTGAACCGACAAAAAACGTCGTCGAAAGATGACATGTATGGATTGTACTACCTAGGACAATATTTCATACCAAAGACAGTGGAGGTTCGTCACCACACATTCGTTAATTCCTCACAAACCCTCGTTGGTGAATCCGTGCATCCAACGACATTGTTTCTATTATTGTGTACGTTTACTTGTATCAGTTATATTAGATATACATCATAGGGCAGGTTCAGAAAATGACGTAGACGAACGGATAACTTTTCTGGGGGTCGCCAACTACGGGCGGATTAAAGTGCAGGAACTAACCTAATTGTACACACTATGTAAAACTGCGTTGCCTGATTTCATCCATAGAATACGTAAGGAGAACGACATTTTACTTTCTGTACATGGGGTATTACTTGGAGCTTTATTTGGCTGCTACACGCTTGAAGAAGTAGCACGTCGTTGTTTTAACTTTCGCGGAAAATCACTTACGTATATTGCGTTCTCCTGAGTGGAAAATACAAAATGGTTACATATATGGACATCCTGGAAATTACGTTCCTAAAACTTTAGCGGATAAAAAGGTCCCTGTTTCCTTTTCGGTATTGTTTTCAGAATACACTAGGGCAGCAGCGAGTTCTGTAGAAGCTGTGGATTCCTTTAGAGAGTAAAGAGTTAGTTGTCCTCTGCAGAGCGAGTAATAAACAGAGGCAACGTTAGCACTGAGAATCGCGAGCTAATTCGCGAACTGTCAACGATCTGTTCCACGCTATTGGCTCAGTTACACAGCCCCATCAAATCTGATGTGTATTGGGCCAGTGTTTACATGTGCATCGCCGGTGAAACAGTTGCAAATTATTCCGTGTTTACTCGCGCTGTTTACGAATAGCAGACGAGGACAGAAGCGCTACACGGAATCGTCAGGTTTACGATACGATCGATACACGCCCGGCTACCGATGCTAAAACATAAAAGGCGGAATCCGTGCAACATTAACGAGGCTGCTTCCACTCGACGAGAAACCACTTCACCTAATTGGCTTTATAGACGATACGAGAAGAATAACATTTGTTTTCTATTGTGTGTAACATCTACAATTTTATTTCCGTACTACTACTACTACTACTAAGTATTACCACTACTAGATGTCCTTGCAAGTATGTATGCGGGTGGTTTTAGAAACAGTTGTCACAGCACGCTGTATAGTTAGGGTGTTCCCTTACATAATAATTTCACCACATAATATTTCCGTTGCAGCTTTCCATTTACTTTTCGTTAACTATCTTTGATTCATGTATACGCTCTAGCATTTAATAGTTCTTTCATTAAATATCCATATCTTCAAATACTAACTATTGGAATTGTGTGGTGATATAAGGTGCTGAAATGCACCTTAAGACACAAAAAAGGAAAAAGGAAGGAAAACAGGAAACGATGCTCTAAGAAGGAATTATCGGAATGGGTCTGAAATCGGTATATGTTATGTTACAGACAAAGACAATTCGATGATTTCTTCAAAAGAAAGAGCTTCACCCACTGAACAACTCAGTAACGTTTTGTCCACGTCTGCCTTCCATGGAAGAAGTTATTCGGTTTGGAAATGATTGATAGTTGTAGTATGTGTTCCAGGAGATGTGTTGCCAAATTCTGTCCAATTGGGGCATTATATTGTCATAATCACGATGTGTTCGGAAGTCCCTGCCCATAATGCTTTCACTTATGGAGGGGTCCGGTAACCTTACTGGCCAAGACAGCGTTTGGTAAGGACGAAGACAAACAACACAAACTCTCACCGTGTGTGGATGGGCATCGATTACAGAAATATAAGCCCAGGATGGCTTGCCATGAAGGGCAACAAAACGAGGCATAGGAAATGCTGCTGTAGGGGTGCCACAGATGACAAGAGGCCCTCTTAGAAATGAAATAGCAACCCAGACCATCAGTCCTGGTCGTAGGGCCGTACGGCCGGCAGCGGTCAGGCTGGCATCCCATGGCTGTCTGGGGGCTTCGCTGGTCATTGGGGCTCATTTGGAAGCGTTGCTCATCACTGATGATAAGACCACAGTTCTGCTTCAGTCAATACGGTTCGAGGCTGAAACAATGAAAAACTGGCTTTTTGGTGTAGAGAGATCGATGGTAGTCGGGGCCAGAGACGCCATGAGATCAGTCGCCTTTCTGCGAGCCACGTATTACTGATCCTTGATCCTTGTGGTCACTGAAGCGCCATTTACACGTCGGGTCGATGATAATGATGAATCACGTCCTCTCGTTTTATCGTCTCTCTAGGTCGACCGCTTCCTTCTTGACACTGTTCAGCATGGTTTACCTATTCGCACCAACATCGTCTAACATTCGCATCTCTCCTATTAAAATGTCGAGCAATTCGATAATTATTCCAAACGGCTTCTTTGAGCCCACTACATGTCACTATCAAATGCTGACATACCGTTCACACGCTTGTCTATGAGGCATAAGTTAATGCCCAAATGAGTAAGCGGAATGAAATTCGCAAAGACTTTATGACGTAGTATCGATATATCCTCCGTGTAGTACCCTCGCCAAGTGCGCGGTGAAATAGCTATACAGCGTCACACATTTATCTATCTGACGCCAGAGATTACAGTTTTGCATTTTACGTCGAACCCTATATCAGTGTCAGCTTGTGACCAGTTTCTAAAAACCATTCATGGTGCGCGTTTTTTTGACCTTTTTTACAATTTATTTCCTTCCGAGTCTGATTGAATACCTCTACACGCAGTGATTTAATTGCTTTTGGTATTTGTATTTTTTTTTTTTTTTTTTTTTTTATCATCAGTCAGACTGGTTTGATGCGGTCCGCCACGAATTCCTTTCCTGTGCTAACCTCTTCATCTCAGAGTAGCACTTGCAACCAACGTCCTCAATTATTTGCTTGACGTATTCCAATCTCTGTCTTCCTCTACAGTTTTTATCCTCTACAGCTCCCTCTAGTACCATGGAAGTCATTCCCTCATATCTTAGCAGATGTCCTATCATCCTGTCCTTCTCCTTATCAGTGTTTTCCACATATTCATTTCCTCTCCGATTCTGCGTAGAACCTCCTCATTCCTTACCTTATCAGTCCACCTAATTTTCACATTCGTCTATAGCACTACATCTCAAATGCTTCGATTCTCTTCTGTTCCAATTTTTCTACAGTCCATGTTTCACTACCATACAATGCTGGCTCCAGACGTACACCCTCAGAAATTTCTTCCTCAAATTAAGGCCGGTATTTGATATTAGTAGACTTCTCTTGGCCAGAAATGCCTTTTTTGTCATAGCGAGTCTGCTTTTGATGTCCTCTTTGCTCCGTCCGTCATTGGTCATTTTACTGCCTAGGTAGCAGAATTCCTTAACTTGATTGACTTCGTGACCATCAACCCTGATGTTAAGTTTCTCGCTGTTCTCATTTCTACTATTTCTCATTAACTTCGTCTTTCTCCGATTTAACCTCAAACCATTGCGTTCAGCAGATCATTTTATTCTTCTTCACTTTCACTCAGGATAGCAATGCCATCAGCGAATCGTATCATTGATATCCTTTCACCTTGTACTTTAATTCCACTCCTGAACCTTTCTATTATTTCCATCATTGCTTCCTCGATTTACAGATTGAAGAGCAGGGGCGAAAGGCTACAGCCTTGTCTTACACCCTTCTTAATACGAGCACTTCGTTCTTGATCGTCCACTCTTATTATTCCCTCGTGGTTGTTGTACATATTGTATATGACCCGTCTCTCCCTATAGCTTACCCCTAATTTTTTCAGAATCTCGAACAGCTTGCACCATTTTATATTGTCGAACGCTTTTTCCAGGTCGACAAATCCTATGAAAGTGTCTTGATTTTTCTTTAGCCTTGCTTCCATTATTAGCCGTAACGTCAGAATTGCCTCTCTCGTCCCTATACTTTTCCTACAGCCAAACTGATCGTCACCTAGCGCATTCTCAATTTTCAATTTCTATTAGCGGCAATTATTGCTGTCGATTCAGAATTCCTACCACGTTGTAAAATGCAAAGAAACAACTAGTAAACAAGGTAGAAAATACTCACACCGGTGGCAATTAGATCATACAATAAATTCGCGTGATGGGACACCGCCTGTCTTCTGCTTCTGGCCAGAGTTTTACCTGGTGGACCACTAAATAAGTTTTAAAACAAGGAGATGTGCCTGTCCTACCACACATTACATTCATTTACCTGCAGATTTTCGAAACGGTGTGCAACCGAACTTTGGAGGCAAATATTGTTGGCTGGGCTAACTCACAGGACGCGTTCAACGGTCTGTCGAAGTACACACTGGTACCTGTCCTTCAGGATATGTGTATTTGTAGAGTGTAGATCAGTGTAATCAAAATGGTTCAAATGGCTCTGAGCACTATGGGACTTAACTTCTGAGGTCATCAGTCCCCTAGAACTGCTTAAACCTAACTAACCTAAGGACATCACTTACATCCATGCCCGAGGCAGGATTCGAACCTGCGACCGTAGCGGTCGCGTGGTTCCATACTGCAGCGCTTAGAACCTCTCGGCTACCCAGGCTGGCAGCAGTGTAATCCATACATCTATAGTGTGGTATAATAATGCATAACGATGATGATGATGATGATGATATTTATGAAACAAGGGAGGAAGATAAGCCTTTTTTTTGAAGTCGGAAAACAGTAGGAGTGTGACACAAACCAAACCATAAAAGGTCCGGCCATTGCGATGTCCTGCCCTATTCAACTTGAGATTCGATTCGCACCAGTATTTGCAGCTTGATGTTGCGTAAAAGCTTTGTTAGAATTGGTGGTCACTTTCTGCGCATATAATAAAACTCTCGTCCTGAAAATGTGTCTTTATTGTACGTCTTTAAGTATCGCATTACAGTTAATCACCTGAAAACTCACTCACGTTTCATGTGATTAACTTTGACCCAACATTTTGCATCAATTGGATTTTGTTCCTTTGATATCAGATTAATGCCGAAACCCGTGAGAATGAAAGAAATACAATAATTACTTGTGTTCAAGACAAGTTATTTATTATAAAAGCTACAGATCTGCCACCGTTAAGGACCCGTCTTGCAGCATTCATGTAGTGTCTTCAGATTGGTAGCTGCATAACTGTTCATTACCTTCAATGGAACACAGCAATGCCACTCGTGTATGCCCTCATTTCGTGCAGTCAGCAAACGTAAGCATCTCGTGCCACGACGGCAAAGCAGAGCAAAAGGTTCAGTGGAACCACATCCTTTTGTACACAGATCTGCTGTATACGGTTCTGAACACTCTGTCTAGGTTAATCATAGTTCTGTGTATCAAGCTACGGTTTCAGTGTACGTATTCCTTGTTTTCAAATTTCAAAATACATGAATAGTTTTTTTGCTCTTTATTAATTTCTAATTAATGGTGTGAGGTCCTCCCATACTTCCCATTATCTAAACAAATTAGCGACCCCTGGAAGTGTTGCAAGCACCTAAGACATTTAGATATTGGATAGGAAACAAATGTACAATCCTGGCATTTACCACAACCAAACTCATTTCTTTTTCACCATTTGAGAGTGCAGGAGCTGTGAAAGAATGTGGGGATGGACACGCTCGAAATGTACTGATTCATAATAATTAAATGAAATCAGAATAACGTCGAAGCACTAACAAGTGCAAAAGAGAAGGAAAATGGTAATATTGATGGGAACTGGTATCTCACGAAAACCGAATTAACTCAGCAAGTTACAGTTTCCAGACGAAAATGTGAAACCTGCGACTTATAAAGAAAATAAAGGGCAGACCAAATTGTATTATGCGCAGGGTTATGAATAATGAGATTTGAACTAGGAAGAGATATTTGAACCACATAAATGACTAGAAGTGTGGTATCCAAAATACTTTAATAAAACCGTAAACAAAAATGTCCAGTCGTAAGATGAAAGAATGGATCAGTCATGTAGTAGACAGTCTTTCAGGGGAAACTAAACGGTGGGAGTTGTAGCTATATGGAGGAAAGGTGAGTTTTTCCTACTTTTAACGAAAGTTCTTTCATGAATATTGGCCACAACAATAGTCGTTCAGTGTGGCCTACATGTATATCTCGTGACCTAAGAGTAGACACTGATTCGTCGATGTACATTCCGTACTCCGTAATTTTGATTTTGTTTTGTGAGTTCGTTTTAATCTACAGTGCGGCATTCGTCTACTGAAAGGAAGCATTGTTTTACCGTTGTAAGACAAAATAAAATTCATTGAACAGTTAGAGCAAACCGTGGGTTGCAAACCGGCTAACTGAAAAGTGTAGTATGAGAAGATCGACAATTTCAGTCATGAAAAAGTAAGTACTCTACTTTAAACTGTGTCTGTACTTGAGAACGAGGACAGTTCGTCGAGTTCCACAGCAAATCACATTTCTGTTGATAGGAAAACCGAAAAAACCCCGGAATTTTCAAAAATTTTCAAAACTTCCCATCTTTTACAAGAATCAACGAAAGGTCTGGATGACTGTTATTTTTAATTTGCGAATACTGCGATTCAGTTTGCATGCCTAAAGTAAAAGCATACCGAAACGCTATAGGCAGAGAAAGCAGTAAGGCAATGCTAATTCAGATCAATGTATATGTATACTCACCACACAAAAGCGTCCTTGGAAGAAGATGTATGTTTCGAAACACTCTTCCTGCCGCCAAACGTAACGAGTTTGTGGCAGATAAAGTACCAGTCGGTTATCTAAACCACGAACACGTTACAGAAGACAACCGTTGAGAAAGCTTCGAATAGAGGATATAAATCATGAAGGCAATGTGGCTCGTCACCAAAAACTGAATTTAATGCTGGCGGAAGCATGGAATTTGGTGACAACATTAAAAAGAGCTTTGAATAAACTGAAACATATGTCAACCAAATATGAGGCAAAGAAAGATATAGATGAACAGAATCAGCTTGAAAAGTAAGAAAGAGAAGCAGCGTAAGACGAAAATTAGTGTAAAGAAAATTTCTGGACGTTCCCATTGCATTAAAGAGGATACAGGTGAGTGGTCTGCTTGTGATTCGTTGGATTCTGGATTCCAAATTTTCAGTGACAAATCATTCTAAGTGTGAGAGAGGAAACTTAAGGCCAACAGGATGACATTGTCAGTAAATTTGGTACGGAAATGTCAGCTGGTGAGACGTTTGCGTGTCTTGACACAGCGCTGACGTGGATGAAGCGGTATCTTCAGTATGACATACAACTGTTCATCGTCAAACGAATGCGAAAATTGTCTACACGAAAACGAGTGAAGACAGCAAAGCAATTGACTCTGACCGATATTTTCAAGAACTGACACTGTAAGTGCAATACTGCACAAAATCTAAACAACTTTGTTTTCTAGTAGTTTTACAGTAGTACGTAGACACATATTTAAATTTTGTTTATTTGATTTATCCTGTTATCTGGATATTTGCTTATGCTTTTCGGATCTGGTCCTAAGTCATTTGGATGACTGAAGTTCTGTTGCAATAGACTCACCTAAGGTGTTCTCTTTACAGAAATTGATGTGACATAAGTGATAAGGAACCTCCAGACACGGTAGTACGTATAAAACACCAACTGAAGGTCGCTTAGGACGTAGAGATCAAGAAATCGACAGTCTCCAGAACATCTCACTTTCACAGTCTATCACATTTAATGCGTGGAATAGACAGATTATGTAGAACTTACTGACACCGTAATCATCAAGTATGGGACAAATTTAGATCTGATTTTGAAGTTATGATGAACTCACTGATGAGTGAATCTACGAGATTCAGAGCAGAGGAAATCTTGTTTGGGACCAATGCCAAATATGTAATGCCACAAATTTAATTTTCCACTAAGTACAGAATTAGAACAGGATAAAGGCAGGAGGTTGTTGAGGGAACGCAAGAGTAGAATAGCAGACGCCATAATCAAAGAGCATGATGAGAATCTTAAACCTTCTGAGTTAGGAATATTGTTACTTTAAGGTGTATATGCCCACAAAAAAACTATTTGCCCACTAATTAAATTCATTATACCCTGCTTTGGTGCAAGCTATGAAGTAAAACTAAGTATTACTATACTGATAAATGAAATTACCTTTCAGTACCAGTTTTGGGTGATGGATACTTTGTGCTCACATTTTGTGAGGATTGTGACCAAAATCGTGTAGTTTGTCAGTCACTTCAAGCAAAACTTACATTCAAACGAAGCAGATATAAGTAAAGGCAGATGTCATTTTTGTACTAGTGAAAGCTGGTCATAAGCAGAAAAGTACAACAGACTAAATAACAATAATACGCAGTAAAAGATACATATGCAGTTAACACACCAAGAAATCTGTTATGAGTGCCTAGTGTGAAGCAAATCCCTGAGAAAGATATAAAAAAAAGATTCTCAGCAGCCATTTGAATTTTTCCTCAAATATTTAAAATATTTTTGAATTTTGTTTTCCAGGTTCCAGGTTTGTGAAAATTAGCTGTTGTGAAACAATATGGGCACTGTGAGTAATTCCAACAGGACGCAAGGGAGAACCATCTGTGCGGAATTGCTTGCTCGTCATATGGCTGAGGGTGACAATTTCTTGTCAAAGATTGTTACAGGCGATGAAACATGGGTTCATCACTTCGAACCTGAAACAAAACGGCAATCAATGGAGTGGTGCCACACCCACTCCCCTACCAAGAAAAAGTTTAAAGCCATACCCTCAGCCGGTAAAGTCATGGTTACAGTCTTCTGGGACGCTGAAGGGGTTATTCTGTTCGATGTCCTTCCCCATGGTCAAACGATCAACTCTGAAGTGTATTGTGCTACTCTTCAGAAATTGAAGAAACGACTTGAGCGTGTTCGTAGGCACAAAAATCTGAACGAACTTCTCCTTCTTCATGACAACGCAAGACCTCACACAAGTCTTCGCACCCGAGAGGAGCTCACAAAACTTCAGTGGACTGTTCTTCCTCATGCACCCTACAGCCCCGATCTCGCACCGTCGGATTTCCATATGTTTGCCCCAATGAAGGACGCAATCCGTGGGAGGCACTACGCGGATGATGAAGAAGTTATTGATGCAGTACGACGTTGGCTCCGACATCGACCAGTGGAATGGTACCGTGCAGGCATACAGGCCCTCATTTCAAGGTGGCGTAAGGCCGTAGCATTGAATGGAGATTACGTTGAAAAATAGTGTTGTGTAGCTAAAAGATTGGGGAATAACCTGGTGTATTTCAATGCTGAATAAAACAACCCCTGTTTCAGAAAAAAAATGTGTTGCATTACTTATTGAACTGCCCTCCTATGTTACCTTGCGGCCTACTTTGGCTACTGACGTTTCTGCTTGTTAGGACAGTTTATACAATCGCCTTGCAATTATTCTACAGACAAAATAGAAAATCTCGTATCCAATTACAGGGAAATCCGGTGAAAGTCGGTTATTATATTTGCCTACTTCAGTATATTACGTTTATTATGTATCTGCAACTTTTGAGCAATCTTAGATGCCACAATTAATCTGTTCCCACTGACTGATTTTCGTATATTCGTTGCTTGATCTGCTGCGCCAGTTTTTGTGTCTAAGTTCTTTCCAGCGAGAGCAGCCTATCCATCAGGAAGTAAGGTCGCCGACACCGCCCACCCCCCCATATGGCTCGCAGTTTTTTAAAGGGAACAAAGCCATCTTCTTGGGTTGTACAACTCTGTTTCATACCGTTACTGAGTGAAGATATCCTTTTGCCTGTGAGTGATATGGTATGCTCATGAAGATGGCTCCGTTGTATTATTCTGAGAAAGAGAAAGAACCGTTTATGAAAACAGCAAAGGGTTTGTATTAATGACGTTGCAAGCAGAATTATATGGAGTACCTTTCATGCGTCTACTCCAGACAAGATAATATTTTTCTACAACTATATGCTTGACGAGCCACGATAGAACATTCCGATGTCTTGGGCACTAAGGTCGAATGAATAGGGGAGTGGTGGTTGCAGTTACGATTAATGGCTCTGAGCACTATGGGACTCAACTGCTGTGGTCATAAGTCCCCTAGAACTTAGAACTACTTAAACCTAACTAACCTAAGGACATCACACACATCCATGCCCGAGGCAGGATTCAAACCTGCGACCGTAGCAGTCGTGTGGTTCCAGACTGTAGCGCCTTTAACCGCTCGGCCACTCCGGCCGGCAGTTACGATTAATGCAGGGCAGTTTTTGTTCTATTAATTTACTTTTTCAGACTCATGATGTGGTTTATCAAGCTGGTATTTCATTCACCAAATGTGTTTGTATCTTATTGTTTTTCAAACCTATGCCACATGGTTGGTCTTCATTTAACTGTGCCAATTGTACCACTTAGGTCGCGTAACATTAAATATTTGTACTGTGGGAAATATTCATGTCCATGGGGTCAAACTACTGTTTTTCAAGATGATGGTATCGGGTAACCATGAAGCCTTCCTATGATGGTTCGTACAAAAATAACGAAAGGTACGATTTTATGCTTTCATCTCACTTATTATGTCGATGATACCGATTTTTCATGTCATACACATTGTGTGATCCAGGAGAACTGTTCATTACATTAGTAAACTATTTTCCGATCACGGAAGAAAAGTTTTCCTCGAGAAATTTAGAGATGGAGATACTTCGATTGGATAATGTGTTGTAATAATGTTACATTTTCTGCTCACAGCATCAAAACGCTGTAAAACTAAAAGTTTTCCTCGAGAAATTTAGAGATGCAGCTACTTCGATTGGAAAATGTTTTGTAATAATGTTACATTTTCTGCTCACAGCATCAAAATGCTGTAAAACTATGGCTTGATTCATGATTTGATATTTTTATCCTGCTGATCATGAGAAATCCAGAGAATAATTATGAGATTTAAGATTATGTTTAGTGATGAGATAATCAGTGGTCAGCAGTAAATTATTTGAGATGGCAAGGAGTAACTGTTGCACGAAGTAAGTGTGTCTACGGCGAATTATACCCGTCGGCGTTCTTTTCGCATTGTTAAACTATGTTCTTTGAGGTTTTGTTCACTTTATATAAAGGGCGTTTTTATTCAGGCCAATTTCAAGTGGAACTTGGAAGACCACCACTACAAACATTAACTCTCAACCACCGGTAATTGATACACCATACCAAAGTTATAACAATCAGCAAGGCACAAATAATTTCAAGAAAAAAATTCCATAACCATGAAAAACAGCGTAAGATAAACCTCTGACACCTATCTGAAGAAAGTACTTGCTGATGAAATTACCTTAGTTAGGGGTTAAAAGTCCGCTGTTACAATTGAAATGACTGACTGCCAAAAGGGAGATACGAAGGAAAGGGTCGTCTTACAAGTAAACAAAATAAACAAATAATCACGAGCATTCATGCAATATCAGTTTCTATACTGATGGTTTTGACAAATATTTCATACCAAGGTAGACTCCTATTGGTTTTGAATGTAATATTTCTGCGAGTGAATTTATTTAGGTTGCAGAATTTGTTTGCAAAGTATTTTTGGAATATTTAAATGGTCCTGTTTTCAGCAATAACGAATATAACAGGTGAGTAATATATTGTACCCAGTGAAAAATTGAACTCTTTCTAAGTTCTAAAACTCAGCACAGCACTTCTAAGAGTCCTCAGAGGAGCATTCGTTAATCTAAGAGGCTACATCAAATAAATATGATGAAATTGTGTTAAAATGTTTCGAAACAAAGGGTTTATAACACCGAAAATGCAGATAAAATACCTTCTGCGCCATCCAAAATTTCTCGCTGTTTAATAGTCGTTGATAACTTGTACTGTACGTCTAATTCTGAAGCTTTAAGCCATATTACAGAAACAGCATTTAGTCAGAATTGGATCTAATAGTGTATTATGTCTGACTGTATATAACAGATTGTAAGTGCTGTAAATTGCTGGGTAATAGCCAAGGAAACTTTATTTTAAAGTATCGGTAGCAACGGTGAAATGGCAGTAGCTGTGGCGTTGTTTAGTCTTTGTTTATGGAGAGCCTCTATCGCGCTGTGAGCAGAGAGGAAGCAGAGCAGCTTGAGTGATGAAACAGAGCGAAAGTGTTTGCTGTGTGCTCCCTCAGATGCGATGTACAGCTATGATAGTGCCAGTGTAGGCGCACCAACTACGCTATCCCGCGAGTATTGAGAGGACGGTATGAGTGGACAGGCGGAGGGGGCTGCAGTTCTAACTGCTGCCTGTCCCATAACTATACCGTCGCTGTGGAGACGAGTCGGGGTTCTCAACCAGCAGCAGCAGCAGCAACAGCGGCAGCTCAGCATTGTAGTCGGCTACATTCTTCGTCATCCGCACAGCTACAACTAGTAAGACGTACCTAATACTGTACATGCATTGCCCTGGGGCATTTCTTTCACAAACCTTAAAAATTTTCTTCAATAATAACCATCAATAGTTAAAACTTGTAAGGCACCTATGTTATCATTGTCCTCAGACATTATTACCAAGCGGAGTCCTTTTCCCTTCCATCCAGTCACCGAGTGCAGTAAACATCTGAAAATTGATTAACTATTTACTGCCAGTTTTGTTTGGTTATTAATGGCCATCTCCAGTCAAAATTTTGCTGCCTTACTAATTGTTCATTCTTGTATTGCATAACAGCGGCTTACCGAATTTGCAATTTTTTAGTATTAACTTCACTCACTTTTTTTTTTGGTCATCAGTCTACTGACTGGTTTGATGCGGCCCGCCGCGAATTCCTTTCCTGTGCTAACCTCTTCATCTCAGAGTAACACTTGCAACCTACGTCCTCAATTATTTGCTTGACGTATTCCAATCTCTGTCTTCCTCTACAGTTTTTGCCCTCTACAGCTCCCTCTAGTACCATGGAAGTCATTCCCTCATGTCTTAGCAGATGACCTATCATCCTTCTCCTTATCAGTGTTTTCCACATATTCTTTTCCTCTCCGATTCTGCGTAGAACCTCCTCATTCCTTACCTTATCAGTCCACCTGATTTTCAACATTCGCCTATAGCACCACATCTCAAATGTTTCGATTCTCTTCTGTTCCGGTTTTACCACAGTCCATTTTTCACTACCATACAATGCTGTACTCCAGACGTACACCCTCAGAAATTTCTTCCTCAAATTAAGGCCGGTATTTGATATTAGTAGACTTCTCAGGGCCAGAAATGCCTTTTTTTGCCATAGGGAGTCTGCTTTTGATATCCTCCTTGCTCCGTCCGTCATTGGTTATTTTACTGCCTAGGTAGCAGAATCCCTTAACTTCATTGACTTCGTGACCATCAATCCTGATGTTAAGTTTCTCGCTGTTCTCATTTCTACTACTTCTCATTACCTTCGTCTTTCTCCGATTTACTCTCAAACCATACTGTGTACTCATTAGACTGTTCATTGCGTTCAGCAGATCAGTTAATTCTTCTTCACTTTCACTCAGGATAGTAATGCCATCAGCGAATCGTATCATTGATATCCTTTCACCTTGTATTTTAATTCCACTCCTGAACCTTTCTTTTATTTCCATCATTGCTTCCTCGATTTACAGATTGAAGGGCAGGGGCGAAAGGCTACAGCCTTGTCTTACACCCTTCTTAATACGAGCACTTCGTTCTTGATCGTCCACTCTTATTATTCGCTCTTGGTTGTTGTACATATTGTATATGACCCGTCTCTCCCTATAGCTTACCCCAACTTATTTCAGAATCTCGAACAGCTTGCACCATTTTATATTGTCGAACTCTCTTTCCAGATCGACAAATCCTATGAAAGTGTCTTGATTTTTCTTTAGCCTTGCTTCCATTATTAGCCGTAACGTCAGAATTGCCTCTCTCGTCCCTTTACTTTTCCTAAAGCCAAACTGATCGTCACCTAGCGCATTCTCAATTTTCTTTTCCATTCTTCTGTATATTATTCTTGTAAGCAGCTTCGATGGATGAGCTGTTAAGCTGATTGTGCGATAATTCTCGCTCTTGTCAGCTCTTGCCGTCTTCGGAATTGTGTGGATGATGCTTTTCCGAAAGTCACATGGTATATCACCAGACACACACCAACGTGAATAGTCGTTTTGTTGCCACTTCCCCCAATGATTTTAGAAATTCTGATGGAATGTTATCTATCCCTTCTGACCCACTTGACCGTAAGTCCTCCAAAGCTCTTTTAAATTCCGGTTCTAATACTGGATCCCTTATCTCTTCTACATCGACTCCTGTTTCTTCTTCTATCACATTAGACAAATCTTCACCCTCATAGAGGCTTTCAATGAATCCTTTCCACCTATCTGCTCTCTCCTCTGCATTTAACTTTCACTCACTTAAGATGACGTAAAATTTCGCTGGCGAAACTAATAACTAAAGATACAGCCAAAATAAAGAGTGTACAATTTCATTTATTCTGTTTTTAACTTGGCGAGTGGCTTCTGGTGGCTTGGTACGTGCGTTATTATTATGTTAAAATGTTCAAATGTGTTTGAATTTCTAAGGGATCGTAGTGCTGAAGTCATCGGCCCCTAGACTCACACACTACTTAAAATAAATTGGACTAACTTATGCTAGGAACAACACACACGCCCATGCCCGAGGGAGGGGCCGCGCAGTCCGTGACATGGCGCCTCAAACCAGCCGGCCACTCCGTGCGGCTTATTATTATGTTAAAAGTAAATCAGTTGCTCATTTGCTTAAATTCAATTCAGTTCACTCCTTCAGTTCAATCTTTCAATCATTAAAAATAAATTGATATCTTGGGTTATCGGGTGTTCTGCCGGCTATTAGCGTCGTACTTGCACTATATTTCGGTTACATAGCTCGTAACCTTCATCAGGTGCGGCATGAGGCCTTCCCCCTCCACCCGAAGTTGCAGGATTACATAAAACTATTTTGCTTGCCTTTCTCCAAATTTTGAATTACGTTACTGAAAGAATTTTTTTTAAAAGAAAATTTCAGTTATAGTCAGTTATTTACGTAATCAGCAACTTCATTTAACTTTACTTTTAAAATTTAATTTTTCAGGTTAAGCAACTGGAAACTCAGTGCTTATTGATTCATTTGTTTTCTAGTGAACTGTTGTACTGTGGGAAAGGATGTCAATCTTCTGTTGCCACCCCAGTGATTATTTGCTTAATATTCTTTGCCATTACCTTTCTTAGGATTTTGGGTATTCGTTGTCCTAGAGGGCTGGCGACCATTTAATTTTCCTTTTTTGCTAATAAGTATCTTTTGTATTAAAAATATTACCCTTCCCCCCCCTCTCCCGACTGGTTTTTTGGGCGATTGCAGTATATTCCACACATTTCAAAATTATCATCAGTATTTAGACTAGATGAAGAATAGATTCCTACTTCGGAAGGGTCTGTTTTACACTTTCCTTCTACTAACCGGTATCGTTTTCCTTTCGTAACGATAACTTAACTCACTACAAAATTTTATTAGGCATACGTGATCACGGTTAATTAAATCGCAGTCCATTAGGCCGATTAGGGAGGCGGCGGTTACAGGTTGACAAACGTGTATCACAAGACCGAAGAATAAAATTATTTGGGACCTAATGAATAAATTATGAAACGTCCCCTTTGAACAATTATACATGACTGTGCTTAAACTGACACACAATATTTTGTTAGCGCAACGCAATCTGACTTTCAAAATTCCCTACAAAAGAATGGCCCTGACTAACATTAAACTATACCTTTCACAAATCACTTACCTCACAAAAATCTTCGCTGCTCAAGCTACTGCAATACAGCGAGCGCCACTACTGCCAGCTAAATAAAAGATTCAAACTATGGAAGGCACTAACTACTGATAGGGATAGTTAGCAAATGAAAGATATTAATAGAGAACAAACAATGTATTTACCTTGATATCATCATATATAAATATAGCAGTTCATGACAAATTTCAAAACTCCGCCATCTCTCTCCCCACATCCACCACTGCTGGCGGCTCACCTCCAACTGCGCAACGCTACGCGCTGTTCACATCCAGCTGCCGCTGCCCAACACTACAATGGCGAGTATTACAACAATGCAAAGCAGCCACAGACTGCACACAGCACAGCCAGTGATTTTCATACAGAGGTGGCGTTACAATAAAAAAACCTAAACAGCCTACTTACAAAATCTGCAATTGAAACTTACTTGAACTACTAAAGTGTGAAGGTTTTAGAGATATTTAGTTCAGCCAGATAGGCGAGTACATCTACATACTCCGCAAGCCAGCAAATAGTGTATGGAGGAGGTTACTTTCGGTACCACGATCTGATCCCTCCAAGCTTGTTCCACTCGCGAATAGTGCGTGGAAAGAGTAAATGTCGGTAAGCCTCTGTATTGGCTCTAATTTCTCGTATTTTCTCCTCGTCGTCAATACGCGAGATTTATGTGGGGGGAAGTAATATGTTTTCCGACTCCTCCTCAAAACTGCTATCCAGAAATTTCAATAGTAAATCTCACCGTGATGCACCAAGGCTCTCTTGTAACGTCTGCCAGTGGAGTTTGCTTAGCATCTCCGTAACGCTCTCTAACCAGCTAAACGATCCCGTGTAAGTGCCATTCTACTCATCTGAACGTTCTGGTGCCATTCGAACACTTTATTCTGTTACTTATCGCTTCTTTCAACTCTGACGATGTTTTGTGTAAGTGGAAATTGTTAGATTGGATCATAGCTCTCACCACATTTTAGGACCGCCAACAACCGTCTAGTAATTCAGTTGGAAGTGAAGCCCTTATTGCTTTCTTTGCGACCATGTCTTCGATGTCTGAACAGATCTGTTGACTGATGATAACTTTGCTGTTTACAACACTGTAAATTGCTTAGATAATTCCCAAGCAGCTGTAAAGGCTACAGAACGAATGTGTACGTTTCCGAACACGTACTCCCGTACTAAAAATTGTATACTTATTCTTCTCTAAAAGACCAATAAAACTCTAATCCAAATATTGAGAATCTTGTATTAAATAAAATTTGTACCAAAGTACGACAGAAGCTTAGATAAATAAATTGATATTGTATCGTGTCGTGTCGTATCATCATGAGACCTATGGTATGTATCCCAAAAATGATAATATACTCTTCCCTGTAGCGAAATGTTACACAGTTTCATTGTTAAGAGAAGGCGAAGTAGGTGCACCGTTTTTAAGACACAAACCATAGCATTCACCTTGATTTGCCATCTTTCGTTGCTGTTATATGGGAGGTTACAAAGTCCTGATCGCCAAGACGGTAATATTTGTTAATACCACCGGTGGTTTCAAGTCAATTAAGGTACAAAATAATACTACAGCTGATGTCAACTTTCACGGCTACGGGATTAACTTCGATGGCTATCCATTCTAAGGGTTACAGAAAAAGCAGTTCCCCCAACCGGGAAAGCAAATTACCCAATTACAGCAGGAGCGAGTCATATCGTCGACCTTTGTAAAGTTTAAATTACTTTTCAGATAAATCGAAAAGATTCGCTGAAATTTCGGGTGAAGTTTTATGAGAGTAGTTTTCCCTTTGGCGACACGACAATTATTTTCGATGTATATTAGAAACTGTGAGGTACCTAATCAAAGTTATTGCTCCTGTAATTCCTTCTTGATCTTCGGGGCTATGAATGTCTTTTACTCTGAATGGAATTAAAAGGAGTTTAATCAGCAGATTATTTCTTCGTATCCCGTCTAAAGTAAATACGGAGTCGTAATAAAGTTCAGAACTTAATCACCATTAATGACGCTCATGTCAGCATACCTGAGGTTATTACAACGATTTTCTGCAGCTGCGAATTTCTTAATTAGCTTTTCTGACGGATCATACGATGTAGGGTTAGTATCTATAATATTTTAGTGCTTTCACTTTATAATACATTCTTATTTTCTGGTTTCTATCACTCTGACAAGCGTATATTTTCAAGGTGGATCGCAGCTTTGCTGAATGTCCGATTCACATCCTGGCTCATTACTGCCAGATTAATTTTGATTTTCTCTTGTGCTTTTATTATACCACCTGTTTTCAAATTGTCTCCATCTGTGTCTTTCGCTTTTCTCTACTGCGTTGTGGAGCGACAAAACGTCTATAACTTTGATGTCATTGATATACGTTTCTTGTTAATCATCAGGCAACATTAAATTTTTGGTAGTTTCGGTACATTTGACCACTGTTAGTAAGACACAGGTTAGTTCACAAATGTAGCATTAGGTGTAACCGACATGTCACTACTTGTCAAAAGTCGAGGTAAGCGGGGTCGACTGGCGTTATATAGGTTTGTAAAGATCGAGTAGCGAAAGGTCATACTGGATTGTTTCAGAATCCACGCCATCGTTGTTGGTGGAGTTTTTGTTAAATGACCTAGTAGATAGTTTTTGTTAAATGTCCTAGTAGATAGTGTCGGAAGTTCCATGCGGTTTTTCGCGGATGATGCTGTAGAATACAGAGAAGTTGCAGCATTAGAAAATTGTAGCGAAATGCAGGAAGATCTGCAGCGGATAGGCACTTGGTGCAGGGAGTGGCAACTGACCCTTAACATAGACAAATGTAATGTATTGCCAATACATAGAAAGAAGGATCCTTTATTGTATGATTACATGATAGCAGAACAAACACTGGTAGCAGTTACTTCTGTAAAATATCTGGGAGTATGCGTGCGGAACGATTTGAAGTGGAATGATCATATAAAATTAATTGTTGGTAAGGCGGGTACCAGGTTGAGATTCATTGGGAGAGTCCTTAGAAAATGTAGTCCATCAACAAAGGAGGTGGCTTACAAAACACTCGTTCGACCTATACTTGAGTATTGCTCATCAGTGTGGGATCCGTAGCAGATCGGGTTGACGGAAGAGATAGAGAAGATCCAAAGAAGAGCGGCGCGTTTCGTCACAGGGTTATTTGGTAACCGTGATAGCGTTACGGAGATGTTTAGCAAACTCAAGTGGTAGACTCTGCAAGAGAGGAGCTCTGCATCGCGGTGTAGCTTGCTCGCCAGGTTTCGAGAGGGTGCGTTTCTGGATGAGGTATCGAATATATTGCTTCCCCCTACTTATACCTCCCGAGGAGATCACGAATGTAAAATTAGAGAGATTATAGCGCGCACGGAGGCTTTCCGGCAGTCGTTCTTCCCGCGAACCATACGCGACTGGAACAGAAAAGGGAGGTAATGACAGTGGCACGCAAAGTGCCCTCCGCCACACACCGTTGGGTGGCTTGCGGAGTATAAATGTAGATGTAGATTTCTTCAGTCCTCACGCTACTCTATCATGTACAAGCCTTTACATTTCTGAATAACTTGATGAACCTACGTTTTAAGCTGCTTACTGTATTCCTGCTTAGATCTCCCTCTACAATTTTTAACTCCTACGCTTCCCTCAATTATCAAATTGGCTACTGCTAAATGTCTCAGAATGTGTCCGACCCACTGATCCCATTATTTAGTCATTCTTCCAAAAATTTCTCTTTCCTCCAGTTGGATTCAGTACCTCCACATTATTTACTGGGCCTACCAAAAGTTTCTGTTCCCTTCTTTTGAATTGTTTATCATCCACGTTTCATCTCAGTACAAGGCTACAGTCCAGAGAAATATCTTCAGAAAAGGGTTCCTAATACGAAAATCTATATTCAATATGTTCCATGAAGTATTTTTGTTACTTAAATTTGTATTCAATGTTAAAATCTTAGTACAAGACTACATTACAGCAAAATACCTCCAGAAAATTGTCCCTAACACGTAAGTCTATATTCGATGTGTTCCATAATGTATTTTTGTCCCTTAAATTTATATTCAATGTTAAAATCATATTTTGAAATGTTTTTCATTCTATTGTGGGTCCACATTTCATATTCTATCTGCTTCAGACATCGTACATTAGTCTACTGTTCTCATAGGACAATTCGTCAACTACTTTTAGTGCTGCATTTACTGTTCTCATTCACTCAGCATCAAGTGATGTAATTCGAATAAATTTAATCAATTTTGTTTTACTTTTGTTAATGTTCATCTGATAACTTCTTTTCACAACAACATCCATTACTTTCACTTGTTCTTCCAATTTACGAAATGCAGTAACAGAACTATAATCTGACGTGCACTATAAATAAAACTATATTACTCTAAATATAAACAAGTGTTGGCCACATGAAATGTCGGCACAGCTGCTGTTCCTTTCGAGTAAGTCGCTAAATAACGAATGCTTTTTGGGAACTGCAAAGGAGAACGAAACGTGTCCCTGACAAATGTCATTGCTTCTTCTTTTCTGCATTGTGGAACATAAGGGGCCCTGCCGCACTTGGTCGCTACAGCAACTCCACTCACAGAAATGCCGGAGGTAACGCACGGGATGCATTCCGTGCCAGCAGAGCTGTTGCCGCGATGTTCTGCCAGCAGGTCTGCAAGCCTGCAGTTCTGCGAGACGAATGCACTGTGGCTTATAGAGGGTCCCACACCAGAAGACCATCAGAGATGCCACATGCTACATGCTGGTCGCCTTCAAGTAGTTTTCTTTAAATTCAACGCGTACGCTATGCGTTGTTTTGACACTAAATAATTTAACTGAGACCTTTAGATGGGGCCAGCCATTTGAAACATTTATTTCAGTGCTATTCTGACTG
The DNA here is from genome assembly GCF_023864345.2 of Schistocerca serialis cubense. Lineage (NCBI taxonomy): Eukaryota > Metazoa > Arthropoda > Insecta > Orthoptera > Acrididae > Schistocerca > Schistocerca serialis. Next base: position 469,808,133 of record NC_064639.1, read on the forward strand.
TGAATGGAAGAAAATAACTTATTATTAATCATAAACATCATAAACGAAGACCATTTCCAAGAATAAACCCCTCCTTGTTTCAGTCACATAGAATCACAATAACACCCTTTCTTATCACTGGCCGATTGGAGAAGTTGGAAGCTATGGATCTTCACTTTCTTCGTAGCCTGTTTCTGATACTCCATTCGAACAACGAGAACTTTAGAACACGGACAGATATGTCTCTCACTGTGGTAAATTATGCTAATTGGTTCGGCCCATTTTCTATCTTCTTTTCGTACGTAATGCCATTTTACCAGTGAAAGTAGGGTCTCCCTTCTTTCCTGCATCAATGTCTTTAATAACAAAGTATTGTATCTTTAGTGATCGTCATTGTAGGTTCTTGCGATTGTAATGTTGAGGATATGGGCATAAACCACGAAACCAGTCGTGTCTCATTAAGAAATGTTCTGAAGATGTATACGGTGCTCTTTTGTAAGATGTATTACCTCAGCTGCAGGTGCTCGGAGCACATTCTTAAATAATTAGCTACTGATTAGACCTGCATGTACCTTGGTTTAATATCATGATAATCTTTTTTATGGCAAGTGACTTTCCTTAATTTTGGGTTATTTTTAACCAGTTCATCTCGGCAAACCTCTACTAAATCGTCCAATGAACGTACTGACGTTTTCACGTAACTAAAAAATTATTCACTGTAATTCCTTAACCAACAGTGCAGCGTGTGAAATAACCCGTTTCTGTCACGATTGGCACTGGAGAAACGTACCCAGATGGCATTCTTTCTCTGCATTATCTTTTTTTATTCTTTTTTTCGACGTCGCACACAAAGCTGTCACTAGGTCTTTTGCCGACCGCGGTAGCCACACGGTTTAGGCGCTGCAGTCCGGAACCGCGCGACTGCTACGGTCGCAGTTTCGAATCCTGCCTCGGGCATGGATGTGTGTGATGTCCTTAGGTTAGATAGGTTTAAGTAGTTCTAAGTTCTAGGGGACTGATGACCTCAGATGTTAAGTCCCATAGTGCTCAGAGCCATTTGAACATTTGAACTAGGTCTTTTGCAACCATTCGAAACTCAGCGCAGACGGAAGACATTCCTCAGGCAACTCCACTGCAGACGTGCATCTACATATCCGGACACCCCCAAAAATATACGTTTTTCATATTACGTGCATTGTGCTGCCACTACTGCCAGGTACTCCACATCAGCGACCTCTGTAGTCATTAGACATCACGAGAGAGCAGAATGTAGCGCTCCGCGGAACTCATGGATTTCGAACGTGGTCAGATGATTGGGTGTCACTTTTGTCATACGTCTTTACGCGAGATTTCAAACTCCTAAACATCCCTAGGTCTACTGTTCCCAATGTGCCAGGGAAGTGGAGACGTGAAGGGACACGTACAATACAAAAGCGTACAGGTCGACCTCGTCTGTTGACTGACAGAGATCGCCGACAGTTTAAGATGGCCGTAATGTGTAACTGGCAGACGTCTATCCAGACCATCACACAGGAAATACAAACTGCACGTACTACGACAGTTAGGCGGGTGGTGAGAAAACTTGGATTCCATGGCCGAGCAGCTGCTCATAAGCCACATCACGCCGGTAAATGCAAAACAACGCCTCGCTAGGTGTAAGGAGAGCAACATTGGCGATTGAACAGTAGAAAAACTTTGTGTGAGGCGGTGTATTACGGTACACAATGTGGCGATCCGATGGCAGGGCGTGGGTATGGCGAATGCCCGGTGAAGGTCATCTGACAACGTGTGTGGTGCCAACAGTATAATTCGGAGGCTGTATTGTTATGGGGTACTCGTGTTTTTCATGTTATGGGTGGCACTATCACAGCGCAGGCCTACACTAAAGTTTTAAGCACCTTCTTGCTTCCCACTGTTGAAGAGCAATTCTGGGATGGCGATTGCGTCTTTGAACACGATCGAGCACCTTTTCGCAATGCACAGCCTGTGACGGAGTGATTACACGACAATAACATCCCTTTAATGGACTGGCCTGCACAGAGACCTGACATGAATCCTGTAGAACACCTTTGGGATGTTTTGGAACGCCGACTTCGAGCCAGGCCTCGCCGACCGACATCGTACTTCTCAACAGTGCAGCAGTACTTGAAGAATGGGCTGCCATTCCCCAAGAAACCTTCCAGCACCTGATTGAACGTATGCCTGCGACAGTGGAAGCTGTCATCAAGGGACAACACCACATTGAACTCCAGCATTACCTACGGAGTACGCCGTGAACTTTTAAGTCATTTTCAGCCAAGTGTCCGGATACTTTTTAACACATAGTGTACATTCCGCAAACCATTATACGGCATGTGATGGAGGGTACCCTGTACCACTAGTACTCAATTTGTATGATCTTCCACATGCAAATAGAGTGCGTGATAAACGGCTGCCTGCATGCCTCCTTACGATATCTAATTTCTCGTATCTTACCTTGGTGGTCCTTACGCGAAATTTCTGTTGGCAGCTACAGAACCGTTTTACAGTTTGATTGAAATGCCGGTCCTCTAAATTTTTCAGTTTGATTCAAATGCCGGCTCTCTAAATTTTTCCAGCAGTGTTACTCGAAACGAACGTCGCTTTCCCTCCAAGGATTCCCATCTGGTCTCCCAAAGCATCTTCTTAATAATCGCGTGTTGCCGAACGTACCGGTGTCAAATCTAGCAGCCCGCTTCTGAATTGTTTTAATGTATTCCTTCAGTCAGACCTGGCGCATATCCCAAACACTCGAGCAAGGCTGAAAAATAGGTCGCAATAGCGTTCTATTTGCTGTCTCCTTTGGACATGAAACACCAGCACCGTAATTCTTCCAGTATAGCGAAGTCGATCACTCGCCTTCCCTTCCACAATCCTTACATATTTGTTCCATTTCATTTCGATTTGCAATGTTACTCTCAGATATTTAAACGATGGGACTATGTTAAGCAGGACACTACTAATGCTGTGTACGAACATTGTGGGAGTGTGTTTCCCTACTCATCTGCATTAACTTACATTTTCCTACATTTAGAGTTAGCTACTACTCATCACACCAACTAAAAATTTTGTCTTGCTCTTCTTATATCATCCTACAGTGAGTAAACGTCGTCACCTTCCCATACGTCACAGCATAACAAACTGACAACGGCAGATTGCTGCCCATCGCGTCGTCCAGATCCTTAATGTATATAGAATACAATAGCCGCCCTATCATGCTTCCCAGAGGCACTCTTGACGATTTTCTTGTCTCTAATGAACTCTCGAAGTCGATCACAACGTACTGGGTACTGTTACTTAAGAAGTCTTCGAGCCTGTAACACAACAGGGAATTTGTTGATTCGTTAACAGTTGCAGTGGGGCACGATGCCTTACGGAAATCTAGAAATATGGAATCTACCTACTGCACTTCGTCCGTAGTTTGCAGTATATGTGAGATTTACGGCTGACCAAAGAGCTCTCAGCAAAGCTGCCGTCGCGTCCCAGCGCTGTAGGGCCCTAAAGCTGCCACTGTCAGGTCCAGGTGGGGTATATGTGTTTACTACGCACAAAGACAGGCGCATGGTTCCGTGTGAGAACATTTGTGTGTGTGTGTGTATGTGTGTGGGGGGGGGGGGGGGGCGGGGGCAGCAAGTGGTAAGTGAGCGCAGAGTCGCAGCCACCTTGCCTTTGCCCGGCTTGTCCCCTGCGGTCGTAATTAAGTGCGAGAGGGAACGCGGAGGGAACCGCCTTGTTGACCCGCCCACGCGGCCCCGAGTCGCTGTGGCTGCCAGGTAGAGGGGGTGGGCCCGCAAATTAAACTGTCGCCGTCCACAAACGGCCCTCAGCGGCAACACCTCACTGAGCAGCCTCTGTGCGGGTCAGCAGTGCTCAGTGTGGGAAACTCGCCCACCACATGCGCTCCATTTGGCTCGCTGCTTCCGGGAATGACCACTGTAGTCACAAAATCGTGAGATAGCAATGTACACATACACAGATTGTGTTACTCTTGCATTTACAGGGTATGAAAGGGCAGTGCGTTGTCGGAGCTATCACATGTACTCGAGTGACTCATGTGGAAAGGTGTCCGACGTGATTATGGCCGCACGCCGGGGATTAACAGCCACTGAATGTGGAACCTAGATGCATGGGACATTCCATTTCGGAAATCGTTAGGGAATTCAATATTCCGAGATACGCAGTGTCAAGAGTGTGCAGGAAGTCCCAAATTTCAGGCTTTATCCCTCATTAGGCCGGTATTACACTATCAAATTTCTTTGTCAAAGATTTGATCAAAGGTGTGATCAAATATTCCGTCAGATATATTTGACAAAGATATTTGACGTAGCGCTAGAAGGGGTATTACACTGTCATCATATTTTTCGTGAAAGTTCAAGATGGCTGACAACAACAACAACTTGTTATTAACCGCAGCAGTTGCATGTACCACAATTGCACTGTGTGCACATGCGGAAGAGAAGCGGGGAAAAAAGGAAACACACCTGGGTGAAGCCGTGGGTTTTACGACGACACGATAAAAACATTCAACAAAACTTGTTACGTGAGCTTATAGTGAAGGACGTCAAGTAGTACATCAATTACTTAAAAATGGATGAGCATACATTTCTGTATGTGCTCAATTAAGTGTATCCTCATGTCACAAAGCACAATATTCACTTAAAAAATGCTACATCTGCAGAAGACAGGCTCACTGTAACACTCTGATTCGTTGCTACAGGAGAGGGTTAGGTTACGTTAGGTCAGGTCTCCAATCTTCGTAATCTATTTTTGTATTCAGCGTGCCTCACGTTGTAAGGCGCCTCATCAGTTTCATACATCTCTATTAATTTTGTAGTTGTCGGCACACACCAATTGTATTTACTGGCAATGTTTATAAAAACATTACAGACGACAGAATGCAGCGATGCTGGCGCTCCATGTGGTAACATTTCACACTGCAGTGAACAGAAGACAAGCGACTTCTTTGATCAAATCTACAGCGAGGCCCTAGATTTGATCAAATATTGGACGACATTTGACAAAGTTCCCTATTACACCATCAAATATCTTTTTACAAAGATATTGGACAAAGATATTTGACAAAGAAATTTGATAGTGTAATACCGGCTTAGCGACAACACAATGGCCAACGGCCTTCACTTAACGGCCGAGAGCAGCGGCATATGCGTAGAGTTGCTAACAGACCGGTAACACTACGTGAAATAACCTCAAAACTCAATTTGCGACGTACGACGAACGTATCCGTTAGAACAGTGCGACGAGATTTGGCATTAATGGGCTATGGTGGCAGATGATCGGCGCGACTGCCTTTTCTCACAGCACGGTCTTGCCTTCAGCGCCTCTCCTGGTGTTGTCACTACATCTGTTCGACCCTAAACACTTGAAAACCGTCAGCTCTCAGATGAGCCCCGATTTCAGTTGGTAACAGCTGACTGCAGGGTCAGAAAGCTGATGGTAGTGTTAGAGTGCGGTGGTGGCTCCATAACGGTGTTGGTCACATTTACATGAAATGGAATCAGTCCTCTGGTCCAACTGAACTGATCACTGACTGCAAATGGTTATGTCTTGCTACTGGGAGACCATCTGCAGCCATTGATGGACATAATGTTCCCAAACAACAGTGGAACATTTATGGATGCCACATTTTTTCGCGTTTGGTTTGAAAAACTTTCTGGACTATTCGAGTGAACGATTAGGCCACCCAGATTGCCCAATATGAATCCCATAGAACATTTGTGGGATATAAGTGAGAAGTCACTTCCTGCTCAAAATCTTGCACCGTCAATACTTTCGCAACTGTGGACGGCTACAGAGTCAGCTTGTCTCAGTATACCTGCAGGAGACTTCCAACGACTTTTTGAGTCCAAGCCACGTCGAGCTGCTGCAGTATTCCAGGCGAAAGGAGTTCCGATACGATTCTGCGAGCTGTCCCATGATATTTCTCACTTCAGTTTGGTGCGGCAGCCTGTGTGCAGTGCACCGGAAACGCGAAATTTCAAATGTCTTCCGAGGCATACCACGTACGAGGGTAGTAAGAGTTTTATTTAACATAGCGAAAAAAGGAAGCGACGTAATTATTTTGATTCTTGAAGCTTATCCATTACAGATGCTCTAGAACTCTCCGTCTACAGGACTACTCTATAATTCACAGTTAAGTACCTGGCAGAGGTGCTCTATTTCGCTGCCGTTCCACTCAAGAACAGTGCACGAGGAAAATGAACACTTAAATCTTCCGTGCGAACTCTGATTTCTCTAATTTTACTATCCCGTGCTTTTCTTCCTATGTAGGTTGGTGTCAACAAAATACGTTCGCATTCGCAGGAGAAAATTCAAGTTTCATGAAAAGTTCTCGCCGTAACAAGAAAATCTCCTTAGTTTTACTGATTGCCCCCTCCTCAAAACTGTAGTATGATGCCCGTGACATTCTCTCCCCTTTTTCGCTAAACTACAGGACGAGCTGCCTTTCTTTGGACCTTTTCTATGTCCTCTGCCAATTCTACCTGGTAAAGATCCCATGCCGCGCGTCATTACTCTAGCAGAGGACAGAAGACAAGCTTTGTGTAGGCAGTATCTTTAGCGCATTAGTTAAATATTCTAAATGTTCTAGCAATGAAACTCAATCTTCGGTCTTCTTTCGCACTTCATTATCTATGTTATCTATCTAGTTTAAGCCTTTCGTAATGATTATTCCTAAGTGTTTTGTCGAATTGTCAGCCTTTAGATTTGTGTGTTTTATCGTCTAATACAAATTTAAAGGATTCCTTTTATTACTCGGGTCGATGATCTAATATTTTTCGTTATTATGGTCAGTGTTCACTTTTCACATCGTACAAATGTCTTGTCTAAATCATTTTGCAAATGATCTTTTGATAACTGAGCCTGATAACTGCGCCTAAGTTCGCGCCAGCAAATGCTGTTGAGCGGAAGGTCAGCACCACGGCTAATCTAAAATATCAGTCACCATTAATAGAACATCATTTCACGCTCAGAATTTGAAACGATTAGCAAATAACCATTTTAAGCTTTAACAAAGTTAAAGATTTTCATTTTAATTGAATGTCCAAGAAAACAGTGAATGGACTCGAATTTTAGCAGCTTGAAATTACATGAGAAACCTTTTCAACTGTCTAAGTGAGCGACAGATGGCCTTAAATTTATAATAACTCGAAATTACATAAAACAATAACTGCGTGCAAGGAAAAGCCACAGTAAAATTAATTAACAGCATTAAACAACCAAAAAAGGAATCCACGGAGAAAACCTGCCTTTAAGATTCAAAGAAATGACAGAGCCACAGAAACAGTTGCAAAATTACCAAAGTTTTAAAGTTAGAAGAACACTCCTATGTTCGTGACAACAGTGGAGCCAAAAAGCACTTGTCTGCAGGCTACACGCAGCCCAAGCTGTCTGAAATGAACGCTGATACAATTTTTGTCTGTGTCAAAACATCAAGGTGCTAGTCTAAACTGAACGCTGGCCGTGATTGCAAAACAAATTTCCGTCTCAGATAGGTCAAAACACAACAACAGTGTAACCTTTATCTAACCTCTGATTAACAGGTGTATGCTCAGGCGCTCCTGTAGTACAGACAAAAGAACATTAGTTAACATATACGAGGCCTGTTCAGAAAGTAAGCTCCGATTGATTGCCAAATTGAAACCACAGTGAACATCAGAAATGTTTTACTTGTAACAATTAGCTACACCTTTCAGCTACTTCTCTACGTAGTCGCCGTTCTGACTTAGACTTTTGTCATAGCGTTGTACCAACTTTTCAATAGCCTCATCATAGAAGGCAGCCGCCAGTGCTTTCCGCCAATTCTCCACGCTGGCCTACACCTCGTTGTCTGTGTCAAAATGTTGTCTTCAAAGACAGCGGTTCATGTGACCAGAGATGAAACTCAGGGGGAGACAATTGCGGACTGTATTGTGGGTAATCTAACATTTCCATTTGAAAACGATGCAGGAGCATCTTCATTGCCCCTGCAGAATGCGGCTGAGAATTGTCGTGAAGACGAAACAGCACGGCAGTTATGTAATGTTAGCTGCATAGCTTCAGGCGAAATTTCTCACCAGGCCCTCGTACTTGGCGGCAGACACTATTTTCTAGACATCTTTACGCACTCACTGCGAGCTCAGAAATGAGAAGAGCGACGTGATGCTAACTGGGGTTATACTAGAGACACTATCCAACACATCTGTGCAAAGCTTTATCGGATTTTCATAGTCGTTTCCATTTCGCGACCGATCGGAGCTTACTTTCTGAACGCTCCTCGTAGTTACAAGTGCCCAATTGGACACGAAATATAGAGACGTTTCAAGAGCCGGCCGAAGTGGCCGTGCGGTTCTAGGCGCTGCAGTCTGGAACCGCGCGAGCGCTACGGTCGCAGGTTCGAATCCTGCCTCGGGCATGGATGTGTGTGATGTCCTTAGGTTAGTTAGGTTTAACTAGTTCTAAGTTCTAGGGGACTAATGACCTCGAAAGTTGAGTCCCATAGTGCTCAGAACCATTTGAACGTTTCAAGAAAGTCAAAGTAAGATGCAAATAATGGAAATAAAGCACCACAAAATTTACTCCCGAACTTTTATGGTCACATTGATAATAGTTGATTAACTACAACAATTTAATTTGTCACCCTGTGAGTGCTTCGTAATCAAAAGATAGTTACTCAAAACAAATACCTCTAATTACATCAGCGCTACGAAGTAGCATTAAACTCCACAGAAGCTCAAACGATGTAACTGAAATAAGTGGCATTTAAATAGCCAAAGGCTCATACAGGAAAGAAGCACATGCACAGAACCGCAATTGGACCGTGCCCCAGCAGTGAAAGATTCTTAAAGGAGCCCGAATGAAAACAAGTAAAACACATTCGGTTTTACGCCTGCTCAACGCGCATTTTAGCTAACACTCAAAAGGAAATCATCTGCACATATTTCTCTCTTTTAAAAACGAAATGTATGTATTACACAATATATTGAGGTTCGAACCTCATACAGCAGCTCAAAGGTACTTTCTAAGGTACTCAATGAACAGCGCCACAACCGAAAGCAGAAGCAATTGCAAAGCATGGAGTCAGAGATTACCCAAATATTCCGCCAGCTTCCCAACGCGAAACACTTGACCATCCAGCTAGTCAAGAAGTAAATCACCAAGTGACTCGGATCGGAAATAGAATCGACACGAGCCTCCATGGCTCAGTAACTTTGCTACACTGTAAATGACAGCATCCTCTGTATACAGTTTGAGAGAGCTGTTCACCTTGTCTCGTAAATCATTTATTCAGGATAGTCAGAAACACGGCTAAAAGCTAAGAGTGTTGCAGAGGACGATGTGCTGAGAAATGACTGTTAAGAAAAATGAGATCGGTTCGTTGCGCCATTCCCGTGCTATTTAGCAAATTATGTCGTTGCACCCGCAAGTTCAAGCACTTGCACGTGTTAAAATGCTGAAGTGCACAGACATTTGTGGGTCCATGAGTTACCAATTGTTAAAATGTTCAATATCAGTTAAAATTTTCATTTTTCGAAGTGATAAATTTAACGTCTGGGGGCAAAAGCTACCTTGGTTTGAAGAAACCAAACGAAGAACAAATGGCAAGCTGCATTCATTTCCACGCGTGGCGACCTTCAGTGCTGAATAACTCCGAAAAGGCGCAACGTATCAATTTTTTTTCTTATCAGTTATTTCTCGTCGCAGCCACCTGTGAACATCCTTACAAGCGTTTCAGACTGTCTCTGAGCACCCGGTAGAGATTAGCAACAGCAGAAGGCCTGTAATACTTTCTCGGGTAACGCCAGGTATCAATTCCGTTTTACTCGATGTAATTTCGACATTTATTGTGAACTCTGACCTTTCTGACAGGAAATAACGAATCCAGTCGCATAATTGAGACCATACTGCATAGGCACGCAATTCATTTAGAAGCCTCCTGTGAAGATCTAGAAATATGTAAACAATGTGAGATCCCCTGTCGACAACACCCTTTACTCATGAGAAAAAAAAAAAAAAACTAGTTGTGCTGTTGAAGAACGATGTTTTCTGAAACTGTGCTGACTGTGTGTCAGTTGTGGTATACTCTACTGGCGTAGTGTTGTTGGGAGTGGAAGGACCGGGAAAAATAAGGACTCAGCATCATTCGTCTCAAGAGTTTCTTAACATTCTTCAGTAACAGCAACTTTAGCAATTAGGTGAACGGGACTTCGACATATTAATACAATACCCATTCAATTATACAAGACAATTTAAGAAAAGAAGAATTTATAAAACAATGTCTTCAGAGGTTCTTAAGGTTGAAGTACGGAACTCGTGCTCCACGTAACATAACGCGACAGAAAAACAGTCTTCAAAACAGGCACGAAGTAAACATCTCTAAGATGTGTGTAACTAAAATAAAACAAATAATTCAGGTTTATCTAAAAAGGAGTTCATCGAAAGAAAGGAAAATCCTTTAAAGTTGCTTGATATGGTACCACAACGCATTGGGAGATGTGATTCGGTATAAAGGCCCAGAAATTACTTAGGGCCGGTCACCACACACCTCTTTTTCTAAGCAACCATTGGGTACACACCCCAAGGCACAAACACATAATGACAGCTTGATGACTAGAGAAGCAACTTTTTAATAAAGCGAATAAAAACCTAAGTCATCAGACTGCACGCAGGCAGAGAAGACAAATCATTTGTGCCAAGTAGTTAAAATATAACAAGTTAATTGGTTAAGACAATGTCTCTCCTCCTCCCCCCCCCCCCCACTCCCCCCACTCACTCCTGATTGTAATGAAATTCATTGTCCGGCTGGCCGGGGTGGCCGTGCGGTTCTAGGCGCTAAAGTCTGGAACCGCGCGACCGCTACGGTCGCAGTTTCGAATCCTGCCTCGGGCAGGGATGTGTGTGATGTCCTTAGGTTAGTTAGGTTTAAGTAGTTCTAAGTTCTAGGGGACTGATGACCTCAGAAGTTAAGTCCCATAGTGCTCAGAACCATTTCAGTGTCGATCCAAGATTCAGCTTCAGATCGCGCCACGAGGCGGAAACGGTAAATACGTAACCGTCGCGCGGGACGGAATACATAGATAGAAGGAAGGCGCGAACGGCTGGCTGATAAATCTCACCAACGTTAAACACAAGCTTGACTTGCATGTATAACCCACCAAAATACATACAACGAGATTTGCCCCCTTAAGATGCACGAACTTGCGGGCTCCAAATATATAAAGCAACAAACTTGACGATTTAGTGCAAAACGTACCAGGCAAAAAAAAATTTGAATGTCGCATATAATGACACATATAACATTAAAGAAATTTGCAAAACCCGATTAATTTTAAGGGCACGATCAAATCGCGACTCAATGACAATTAACGAACTGTAGATATTATGTCTTTATACGAGCGACACGCTTCTCAAATCGTCTGGCCAGACACAGGAACAGGGAACAACCGGGGGCTGTGGTGTATCGAGAGGTTGTAACAATGGAAAATTGTACTGAAATGCAGGAGGATCTGCAGTAAATTGACGCATGGTGCAGGGAATGGCAATTGAATCTCAATGTAGACAAGTGTTATGTGCTGCGAATACACAGAAAGATAGATCCTTTATCATTTAGCTACAAAATAGCAGGTCAGCAACTGGAAGCAGTTAATACCATAAATTATCTGGGAGTACGCATTAGGAGTGATTTAAAATGGAATGATCATATAATGTTGATCGTCGGTAAAGCAGATGCCAGACTGAGATTCATTGGAAGAATCCTAAAGAAATGCAATCCGAAAACAAAGGAAGTGGGTTACAGTACGCTTGTTCGCCCACTGCTTGAATACTGCTCAGCAGTGTGGGATCCGTACCAGATAGGGTTGATAGAAGATATAGAGAAGATCCAACGGAGAGCAGCGCGCTTCGTTACAGGATCATTTAGTAATCGCGAAAGCGTTACGGAGATGATAGATAAACTCCAGTGGAAGACTCTGCAGGAGAGACGCTCAGTAGCTCGGTACGGGCTTTTGTCAAAGTTTCGAGAACATACCTTCACCGAAGAGTCAAGCAGTATATTGCTCCCTCCTACGTATATCTCGCGAAGAGACCATGAGGATAAAATCTGAGAGATTAGAGCGCACACAGAGGCATACCGACGATCCTTCTTTCCACGAACAATACGAGAATGGAATAGAAGGGAGAACCGATAGAGGTACTCAAGGTACCCTCCGCCACACACCGTCAGGTGGCTTGCGGAGTATGGATGTAGATGTAGATGTAGAACCGAGTCCGATACAGGAGGAGCAAGACACGCGCGCGCACAGGAAGCGAACCAGTCACAATGATCAGGCTTACAGCGAGGAGCAACAGCTGTCTTTGCGAATGTCGAGTGGTCTCGGCACTGAAGTAACGAACTAAAAGTAGCTCAGCGATCACGCAAAGCCGCTATGGTATGACACACTGTGTAACAGCTTAGAGCCGCCAGAAAATGTGTGGATTACGGGCACCCACTTCTCGCCTCCAGGCTTTGCCGGCCAAAGGAATAATGTGTCCACTCGTGTTTCTGGTACAGGTCCCTCGTGTCCGGAAGGTGCTCAGCCGGACAAAGATGGAAGTCACTTTGGTAGTAGAGCGAACAGCCGGCCCTTTCTTCCGAAGACCTGCGCTGCCCGTGCTGCTTCACTCACTGCCTCTCCCGGAACACGACCTCAACTCCAGTCGCGACAAACATGTCACGCCAAAGATCGTGTTTCAGAAGACGTGGCGTGACCTATCGACCACGCAACGGTTCAAATAGATCGCGTTCTTTGAGGCTATCCATAATGTTCGTACAGTACATGATCCAAAGTCTACTGTCTTCACTGTGAACTGATAATAAATGCAGAAAACCGAGACAACTAACTTCTTGAACTTCTATTTAAAATGCAGTAACCAACTTTTCCATCATTTTGAAGATTATCTTCAGACGAGACACACAGAAATTACATCTTTATTTCCGTAACATGATGCTGTGTACTGGCGTGTTTCGCTAAGGGCGGCGCTGAGTTAGAATCCACCTGGCAGATTTTATTTTAATTGTGTATTGGTCAAATATTAATAATTTTCCACTATAAATGTAAAAACTAACTGTTCACATGTGAACATAAATTCGTCAGCTTACAGTATCTGTTGGTCGCTTTATAGACGTATTTATACTTATACTAAAATGGGGTCGTTATTAACTGTAATGCTAACCATACAGCCGCAAGCCATTACCCAGCATCACGCTACGGAAACAACGTTGCATAATTCATTGGCCTCAGTCTGAAGATTAGCCTTAGGATTAAAATGGGGTACAATGCGGTAACTCATTATCAGCATTTAGAGAGGATCAACGACGCAGCAATATCTGCCGAGTTGGGGGAAACGTGCGTTGTCAGTGGACCATCATGTGAATATATCGACAGCAGAAAGTAAAACTAAATTCCGTCCGAACAACCCCAACTGTATCGACTCACAGCCTTGTCATCCCTGGGAGATATGCATCACTGGATGCAGGTATGGAGAGGCATGTGGTCAGCACACCACTCCCCCGATCGTTCTTAGCTTTCGTGTCAGGTGCCGCTACTTCTCAAATAAGTAGCTCAATTGGCCTCACAAGGTCTGAGTGCACCCCGCTTGACAGCAGCATCTACATCTACATCTACATCCATAGTCCGCCAGCCACTTGACGGTGTGTGGCGGAGGGTATCTTGAGTACCTCTATCCGTTCTCCCTTCTATACCAGTCTCGTATTATTCGTGGAAAGAAGGATTGTCGGTATGCCTCTGTGTGGGCTCTAATTTCTCTGATTTTATCCTCATGGTCCCTTCGCGAGATAAACGTAGGAGGGAGCAATATACTGCTTGACCCCTCGGTGAAGGTATGTTCTCGAAACTTCAACAAAAGCCCGTACCAAGCTACTGAGCGTCTCTCCTGCAGACTCTTCCACTGGAGTTTATCTATCATCTACGTAACGCTTTCGCTCTTACTAAATGATCCTGTAATGAAGCGCGCTGCTCTCCATTGGATCCTCTCTATCTTATTTATCAACCCTATCTGGTACGGATGCCACAATAGTAAGCAGTATTCAAGCAGTGGGGGAACAGGTGTACTGTAGCCTACGTCCTATGTTTTCGGATTGCATTTCCTTAGGATTCTTTCAATGAATCTCAGCCTGCCATCTGCTTGACTGAAGCTTAATTTTATATGGTTATTCCATTTTAAATAACTACTAATGCCTACTCCAAGGTAATTTATGGAATTAACTGCTTCCAATTGTTGACCTGCTATATTGTAGCTAAATGATAAAGGATCTATCTTTCTATGTATTCGCAGCACATTACACCTATCTACATTGAGATTCAATTGCCATTCCCTGCACCATACGTCAATTCGCTGCAGATCCTCCTGCATTTCAGTACAATTTTCGATTGTTACAACCTCTCGATGTACCATAGCATCATCCGCAAGAAGCCTCAGTGTACTTCCGATGTTATACACAAGGTCATTTATGTATATTGTGAATAGCAACGGTCCTACGACACTCCCCTGCGGCACACCTGAAATCACTCTCACTTCGGAAGACTTCTCTCCATTTGTGAATGACATGCTGCATTCTGTTATCTAGGAACTCGGCATATTCGAATGATGACGCATCCAAGTGTTAGCCAAGCCCAGCAGCGCTTGGCTTCGGTGATCCAACGGGAACTGGTATTACAGTTCGTCAAGGCCGTTGGCGACAAAAGAAAGTGACAACCATTAATTTACTAAGGATTAATCTCATTTGTGTTTTCTTAAAAAACACCATATACTGATACCTCGTAATTCCGTACTTGAGGATAGAAAATATTTTCTAGTGCATAAATTTCATGTTCTTATCGTATTTATGTTCTTGGTCTTTCACTTTAGCCAAAGGCTTGTCATGCAGTAATGTAAAATCCTCTCTGCCCCCATCCTCTTAATATGACACAGTGGTTAGATACCGAAAACGCTTCCGATGTGGTCAAGAAAATCTGAATGATCAAGAATGAAGAGAAAAGCCTTTTCTCTGTGGAGAACCGTGAATATAAAAGAAGTATCCGGTATTCGATGGGTGGTGTGTTACAATTAACACGGTAGTGGAGAAATGGAGATCAGTCATGGATAAGTTTTCAGCATGTTGAACTACATTTTGAACTTCGCAAAGGTAGTTACGTGGTCGGTTCCGCGACTGCTCATACTGAGAGTGAGTGGAAAGAGTCTACATGTGTATCGATCAAAAAGACACTTATGAACAAAGAAACAGAGAATCTTAAGAAATTCTGTAGATGCATAGTTGCCGTCCTTTACTAAATGCTTATATTGTATGAAATATTTTGTCGTTTAACTTTTAGTACATTCATAATAAAGGACTGGTTGCATACTTGGCCTTTGTGTCACTGGCTTATATTTTAGATACTGCAGTACGAAGCAGATCTGCATCCCTCAGGGACCATTCACGTCTATCACCCCAACTTGCTGTTGTCATTATTCTGTACCATCCATCGGAGAAAAATTACGAACTACACAAGCTCCACTAACTTCATCCAATAGAGAACTCCATAAGATATTTTACTGCATCTCTCTCCTCCCAGATGTCGAGAACAAATACTATCTGTGTGCCAGCATTGAGCGCATTTGACGATCCTATTAAATATACAGGTATTGCTCCATTGCACAGACCAGTGTAAAGTTGCAATGCCTGTACTCTAGTCGGATGACCGTATCCCACAAACTGTACTGTAAGTCGCAAGAGGCACTCCCTGTGATCCTGTGTCGTTGTTTGAAACATTGTTTATCCTGATGTGATTCTTCAGGCTTTCCCGGCGGATATGTTGTAAATAGTCTTCACGGGTGTGCCGCCGTATGACGTTGTGCAAATCCCACAATATTTCTTCGGAGCAACTGTCCAACATCATCAGGTGGTTGAAACTCGCTGGTGGCTAGGTACGACTGACAAGATTCGCATGTCGACGCCGCTGTATATAGAGCACGCGCGTAAAAATTGCGCCGAAACCACGCATGCGAAAAAATTTGCAGATAGATGACGCCAGACTCAAACGCCCTCTGCCGGGAGACACAGAGCGGCCGTTCTGCGCGTGCGATGACGCTGTGTTTACTAACATGCTGCCAAAGTTATGACGAGTCTATTATCGAAAGCTCTTTGCTTTCTCGTCGTGACTTAACAGCAGCCAATGCAGGGTTCCAGGCTGTACTCAATTGAAATCCCGCATCCCTGTTGATAAGGTTATCAGCTGTACGGATATGTATTGCTTCCTTGATGACACAATCTCAGAAAGGGGAATGCTGGGGATAAAACGTCCGTCTTTTCATAAATCATGTGATGTCCTGTGTTCAGACAGTGTTCTGCAATTGCCGACTTCTCCGGTTGGCGTAGGCGTGTATGATGCTGATGTTCATTGCAACGTTCTTGTACTGTGCGACATGTCTGACCTATATATGCCGCCCCACACTGACAAGGAATCTTGTACACACCACGTTTCCTCAGACCGAGATCATCCTTAACCGAACCTAACAGGTTCCTCAGTTTTGCAGATGGTGGGAAAATACTCTTGATGTCATATCTTTCGAGGACTCTTCCGATTCTTGACGACATAGCACCAACGTACGGCAACAAGGCCAAGGTGGTGGGTGACTTCGTATCTTCATTCTGCTCCATAGATTTGTTTTTCCTGCTGTAACACGCTCTGTACACTGCCATACATATTGTAGTGGCAACTTCTGACACCAAATGTAATAGCAACACCAAAGGTAGAGGGAAGAGGTAGAAGGCACCATATTAAGACTCTTCCGAGCTTTCCAAGTGATTTATTGTTGCCAACTACATTGTCCCTGTTCCTCTCGATCTGCGTCACTGGGTCCTGCAATGCTGAGGACACCACTTTGCCGTCTGCAAAATGGCATGGGGCGGAATGGCTGCCTCTGTATCCCTTGCATGCAGTGCTGTGTGTCGGCCTTGTACGGCAGCAGAGTTGTGTCGCCGTCAGGACGCACTGGCAGCCAACTAAGCAGCCTTTGCCTCTGCTGCCTCAGCGCCGCCTGCTGCAAGGCAACCCGCAGCGCTCCCTGGCTGGCGACAACGAGTGCCCACGACTTGGCGTCCAAATCTACGGCCCTCTCCCTGGCTGTCTCCGGTGTGCGTTGGGGCCAAGACGACTGCCCACGGTAGTGAGCCATGGGGTGGCCTGCGGCTGACTGGCTATGAGCCCCGTGTCAGCCTCAGAGGGTTGAACCAGTGACCCACTGGGGACTGGAACGCTGGTGCCCCACTGCTGCTGTATGTAGCTGGTGGTGTGACACACCCTGCTGTCCAGGACAACTGCCACACTTGAATGCCTTGTTATAAAACCGGCACCTATCTATATATGGCTATGCGGCTCTGTTATGCTAATCCACCACTTCAAGTCATGTACTAAAATGGTTCAAATGGCTCTGAGCACTATGGGACTCAACTGCTGAGGTCATTAGTCCCCTAGAACTTAGAACTAGTTAAACCTAACTAACCTAAGGACATCACAAACATCCATGCCCGAGGCAGGATTCGAACCTGCGACCGTAGCGGTCTTGCGGTTCCAGACTGCAGCGCCTTTAACCGCACGGCCACTTCGTCCGGCAAGTCATGTACTCATAACACCTAGGCAGGCCAGTGGTCCCCTTCTGCCTGTAACTTGCGCCAGGCAAACTGCTGCATTTACTCTTTCTAGCAGGTCTACAGCCCTGTGGCAACCGCTGGTAGAGTAACTTACTGTCAACAGACCCGCAACTGGCTGTAACATGTGCACTCCGAAATATTGCACCAAAGCTGACTTTTCCTATCCCAAATGGTAGTGCCGCTACTATATGTTTTTTTCCACCATGACTTCGAGTTTAGTGTCAGATTCTAAACTAATATTAACACGTTCTGATCCATTGCTTCTCACAGAAAACTAGATGTCGCACACCGTAAATTATGTTACTGCTGCTACCATAACACACCACACACACACTGAATGATTTTAAATATAAGACAGTTACAACATAAGGAAACTGGAATAGTTTGGTGACGTTGTGGAGCGTTTCAAAACTACTGTCCAAAGGTGATTGATGAATTCTACATTGAAGCTCATACGTAACAGTAACGGAATAGCTAATGGCTCTGCATTCTGTTTCGACTCATTCCACATACTGCAGTCATGTATACAATCACTATTTTGCTGCTACCCATCCGCAGAAGGTGTTGCACACCACCAAAACTCTTTCTCCAACTCAAACACGCCATGTTACTCAATCATTATGTGGTAATCAACAGTGTACCAGTGGACGGATGGGGTAGAAAAGACACTGTCATTGCATCACAGTTGATGGTGCGAACAATTTTAAAAATTGTACAGTAATTTCAACACTGGCCAATGATGTGACACCATGTTTCCCAATTCCAGTATCATCGTTAACCACCCCATCTCTGCTTTGTGAATATCATTGTGAATGTAGATAGTTGAATGAGCAGTACATCAGTTCATTGTTAATACTCGAACATTACATTATCAAAGTATACGAGACAGCACTCTACATATTTCTATCTCCTCGAGCATAGTGCTTAATTTACGATCCATCTCTATGTAGTTGGGAGTCACAAAAAATGGTTCAAATGGCTCTGAGCACTATAAGACATAAAATCTGAGGTCATCAGTCCCCTAGCACTTAGAACTACTTAAACCTAACTAACCTAAGGACATCACACACATCCATGCCCGACGCAGGATTCCAACATGCGACCGTAGCGGTCGCGTGGTTCCAGACTGTAGCTCCTAGAACTGATCGGCCACTCCGGCCGGCCTGGGAGTCACAGAACATTCTTGCAGTCTTAGGATAAAATTAGAGATTGAAAGACCCCCGTTGCACTGTCTTTGATCAATCCACCCTGCAGCACCGTTACCGATTTTATCTGTAGCTGATCAGAAGTAAACCGCCACATTCCACGTCTCGTGAATGAATGGACCTTGTCGAGTCCTTGCCGATCCAAGTGCATAAGATTTCGGCAGATGCGCCCATGTCAAGGAGGTTAGTATTCCTTTTCGGTGTATAGTAACAGATTTGAAAGTGCTGTGATGTAATAGCAGACAGTTAAGAAGAACAAGAAATGGGTGATTTTTATGCATGATGGAGCTCCAGACAGATTGAGTTCGAAGCATTTTACGTAAATGAGGTACCAGGAGGTTGTTGGTAAGATAGAACATAAACACACCCACTCCTAAGGCTACACAGTTCTGCACTTAAAACAGGCTATAATGTTAGATTGCTTCAGTTTCCAACATATCAGTCTTGTGGAATGCGGTGCTGGTAATATCCCACAGTAAGAAACACATTTCCAGCGCATGACATACATCCTTCTTGCTGGTTTCTCTACGATAAATATGGTAACAAACGCTAAAGTGAAAAAACTACTTTCTTGAGACATCGGCTCAGTGTGGTACATGCACGATATAGCTTTCCAGAGATGTATAGTGTCCACTGTTCACATCCAGTCATGGTTAAAAATTATACTGTGCCCACATCACTGCTATAAATAATCAAACAATATTCTGTACATAGCCTAAATTGTTTAAGCAATATTCCATACACTGCAATCGAATTCCCTCCGAAGACTGATCAACTGAGTCTTTTTCCTGCCAATTTCCAGGCGGGAGGGTCAGACGGGACAGGGTTTAATACAGTGGGAGAGGTTAATTAATTGACCATCTTAATTAAGTAGTCAATTAAATTGATAAGAGTGAGAGAAGCTATTCCAATAACTCAGTTACCTGTAGCAGCGAGGGGGAGGGGGTGGGTTGGAGATTTCCTAAGGGGCGGGGAGGGGGGGAGTGGGGAACAATAGGTTAAGGACCTGCCAATCAAACGAGAACAATAGGTTAGTGACCTGTCAATCAAAGGATAACAATAGGTTGGCCCCTGAGTGCATACCTGCCCCCTATGTAAGCAACCCACACTAACTAAAGGCAACAGAACATAGCTTGCCCCACTACTTCCATTGATATACACTTGGTGGAAAATGTGATAAACCATAATAGCATGTATGGAACACACACAACGAGCAAATAAATTACGGGACAAGCAATGCCTTCTTTAGTCTTCAATGACTCACCTAAAGATGACCAGCAGGAGTCCAGCCGTAATATCACGTACTTGATGACGACCAGCAGCAGGCCTAAATCTTATATTCAGAACACCGTGAAAGTTTTAAAATTCACTACTTTCCTACGTATTGCGCACGGTTCTCTGTCACAGAAGGTAGCAACTGCAGTATCACGATACTCTTTTCCCGTTTTTCAAAAGCCAGTGATTACAAATATCCAAGGATTACGTGCAAGGCAACGTGAGAACATAGTTAACTTACGTTAAGTCCAATATTGACTATATTTTGTTGTTAGTATGATAATACTTTTTTCAGAAATATATTTATCGATAAATGAAGGGAATAAAGAGTATATTCATATGAATACTGAGGTAGATGCACAGTCACGAAAGAACACAAAAAATTCGTACTACAACGTAAAGGATTATGACATGGTACGGATTCTGTCCTCTGGCTGCATTCTTCTGGGAATCAGTGATGAGAGGAACTGTGGAAATGCGAACCGCACAAAAACTAATGAACTGGCACGTCGCTTTTCATACGAACAATAGCGAATCTGCTTTTGTTGCATCTTCGATTTCACCGTTCTCGAGGCCTCGAGTTTTCATGGAATGGTAACACTGCCAGTAGTTCGAACAGATACATAAGAAATTATTAATTATTCCAGGGTTGCAGCTGTCCACCCCGAGCAAACCTATTCCTTGTTCATTTCTGCAGTAGATACTACTGAATCTATTTTCGACGTGGCGCACTAGATTCTACATAGACTGATAAATAGTTTCTCGCAGTAAATTCACTGCCTTAAACTCATTATAAATTGTTTAGATGCTACAAAGAAATGCACCGGGCAGGATTCCATAACTGGCGCCAATCAGTGGAAAATCGTTTTCATTACATTGTTTGACTTGTGTCATTGATTGTAGACCTTTGCTTGGATCGCTGTTTTGAAAGTAGGTATCCTGTAATATCTCCAAGCATTTTTTGACTATCCCACTGGATAGTTCATGACTTATTTGATATCGTGACATACCTTGATGACACGCTGAGAAGCTGGCGCCCATAGTAATGTATTTGTTGCAAACAAAGGCGGCCGTTAATGATGTGACAAAGACGTGGACATGTCCTCGTCAGTACTGGAAGGGCCTCGGTTATCTGGAGGAAGGGATACAACATGATAATCGAGAGAGACGAAAAAATGTCTGCTTGTCAAACCTTTTAATTGAGGATATCTGTTGGTAGAGTTTATTTCATAAGGAACTCCTGAATATATAAAATGTGTTAAAAGGCAAAGAAGATGAAAAAAGACTGGCGGTACTATGCAGTCTCCTGATCACCTGGGTCGATAGTCTTCTATCGTCTGAGAAAAATGACCGAACTTGACATCGCTTGCGGCTTCGACGAAAGGTAGACATATGACTTCATATGGAGCACACGGATAGAAAGTAGGTAACCTCTTTGTCCCTGAGACATGACGGAACCTAAACAATTACGGGTATGAGTTACTTCTTTCTCAGTTCCAGGCCTCATAAATTAGTCAGATATCTATGCGTTTTCGGAACGCATAATACCTCGATTCCGCGTTTCGGAAGAGAACTGTTATGAGGGCGAGCTGAAAAGTAATGACTTCCAAATTTTTATATAATATCTCTCAAAGCCTTTACATAAAACAAACTTTATCAACATTCTATATCTTTATTCTACAAATCTACATATTTGCACTCCTCTGGCGCAATAGGGCTCCGAATTGTAGCGTGTGACATGACGGTGTGAAGTGTAACTGTATATGTGCGTGAGAAACATTGTGCTGTAATCGAGTTTCGAACTCGAAGAATTCCTCCACACATGGAACACCCTCTCCTTCAGTATGACAATGCCAGACCACACACGAGCGCTGCGACATGTACAACAATACAGCGCTTTGAGTTCATTGTCACTGACAATTCTCCATATAGTACCGAGTTGTCTCAATCCCATTTTTATCTGTTTCCAAACCTAGAGCCTAGTGACTTCACTTTGGTCGTGATGAAGCGGTGTAAGGAGATGTGAGATTGTGACCTTGTCAGGAAATCAAACATTCTACAGTGACAGTATAAACAGAGTAGACTCTCGTGGCGAGAAATGTGATCGTGGCCAGGCTTACTGTGTTGATAAATAAATGTATAGAGGTGAAGAATAAAGGTAAATAATGTTAATAACGTTTGTTTTTAGTTTTAAAAGTTATTCGTGTATGAGTTTCCACATAAAAAATTTCAGCACACGCTCCTATTTCGTATTTTAGCATTAGCTTTAAGCAAGATTGCCAAATTTCGAAATTATTTGGGGCCACCGTAACTACCAACAACGTACTGTAGTCTCAGACATTCACAGACATTCAACAGGGATGAGTGTAAAAATGAGAAAGATGTAGTTTTGTGGCCGAGCGGCTCTAGGCGCTTCTGTCCGGAGCCGCGTTGCTGCTGCGGTCGCGGGTTCGAATCCTGCCTCGCGCATGGATGTGTGTGATGTCCTTAGGTTAGTTAGGTTTAAGTAGTTCTAAGTCGAGGGGACTGATGACCTCAGATGTTAAGTCCCATAGTGCTCAGAGCCATTTGAACCATCTGATGTAGTTTTAATATTTGTTTGAATATATTTTTTGTTGAACGTTTGTGAAAAGCTGAAACGTAATATTAATTTATCACAAATGTTCTAACGAACGAGGTATAAAAATATGTCGGCATGAGTTTTTGTGGCACATTTTTGAGATCTGGTAAACAGTCGCTAGTATATTCGTGTAGCGCTTCAACCAGTGAAATTCTATAACATTCTTATTTTCAGGGTGATAGTGACAAATGTGTTGGTTTTTCGTTAGTTTGAACGTTGTAATTCTCAGAAGGCGGGGACAATTCTAACTAATATTATGGATGAATTGATCATTAACTGTAAGGTGGTCTCTACTTGGCATTTCCTAAATTTTTCTGCACTATTTCTGTTCTATCTATCTTAGGTATCATACATACTTCGTATGTACGAAGTCATTCTCAAAAGCATTTTTCAAGAAAAATTTTGACTGTAGTAGCACACGTCTGACAGCAATAATCTCTAAAAAAATTCAGAGCGGTCAGGTTGGAACTGTTATTTATAAATTTTAAACTGGAATACAGCACGAAAAAGTCAAAGAACAGTTGGCTCAAGGTGATGTGTCTTGAATGCTTGATTCTGTTGGAGCTGCTGTGAGAGAACAGCAACTTTGGGAGTATTAAAGGTAATTTTTGGAACGAACTACAAAGTTTCTTGCCAACACACCTTCTCTTGGACTGTCTTTTCACGATCCAGGTGCTATTCATTGTACGAGGTGTACAGCTAAATCCATTTCATTATCATCATTTATTGAACATGAACAGGACATGTAGCCCCGTGGGAGAAGACAAAAATACACAAATAATTAAACATAATACATAACAAAATTATCAGCGTATCCAGTCCGCAAATCGTGACTAAATAGAGTTGTAACATCGCAATAATTGGTTACATGTCTGCCCATTTATGGAATCTCAGGATCCTCAATGCTGGCTTCGGATCTGGTTCTTCCGGGGTCACTAGAGTTATATCTTTCCATCTCATTCGCGGACGACTTCTTGGACTTACACCAGTTGGCTGATGGACTGATCCATTTATTTCCCAAAAATATTTGTGTTCCACCATGAAATTGAATCATAACAACAACAAAAAAATGCAGTCTGATGTTTGCATTTTCTTTTTCAGTGCGTAAGTCGAGTCATGCTTTCTGCCCCTTCTGCAGCCAAAGCTTCGTGTATGCATCCTGAATCTATTTCTTGGCATTATTGGATCCTAATTTCCTTTCTGATTGCAATAAAAAAAACAAGTCAATGCATTTAACCATGAGGTGCAAACATCTTAGTAAATAATTAAAAAGGTCAATGAAAAATCGATGAAATCCCTGGAATCTCTTTCTAAGAAAACGAAGCTAATACTTTACAAAGCATGAATTGAGACACGAGTTCCTTAAGGCAGATCCTTCACAATAGCAAAAACATGAAAAGTGTCCAACCCTTTTTTAAACCGGTTGGTAGGGGGAGATGTAACTGCGTAAATGAAATGTGTAATGACTCCTTAACATAGTGAAGATAAATAGTTAAAGTCTTAATAAAACTACACTATTGGCCATAAAAATTGCTACACCACGAAGATGACATACACAAATAGCAGTTGACCGGCGTTGCCTGGTGAAACGTTGTTGTGGTGCCTCGTGTAAGGAGGAAAAATGCGTACCATCACGTTTTCGACTTTGATAAAGGTCGGATTGTAGCCTATCGCGATTGCGGCTTATCGTATCACGACATTGCTGCTCGCGTTGGTCGAGATCCAATGACTGTTAGCAGAATATGGAATCGGTGGGTTCTAGAGGGTAATACGGAACGCCGTGCTGGATCCCAACGGCCTCGTATCACTAGCAGTCGGGATGACAGCCAGAGTCAACAGATGGGGACGTTTGCAAGACAACAACCATCTGCACGAACAGTTTGACGACGTTTGCAGCGGCATGGACTATCAGTTCGGAGACCATGGCTGCGGTTACCCTTGACGTTGCATCACAAACAGGAGCGCCTGCGATGGTGTACTCAATGACGAACCTGGGTGCACGAATGGCAAAACGTTATTTTTTAGGAAGAATCCAGGTTCTGTTTACAGCATCATAATGGTCGCATCCGTGTTTGGCGACATCGTGGTGAACGCACATTGGAAGCGCGTATTCGTCATCGCCATACTGGCGTATCGCCCGGCGTAATGGTTTGGGGTGCCATTGGTACACGTCTCGGTCACCTCTTGTTCGCACTGACGGCACTTTGAACAGTGGACGTTACATTCAGATGTGTTACGACCCGTGGCTCTACCCTTCATTCGATCCCTTCGAAATCCTACATTTCAGCAGGATAAGGCACGACCGCATGTTGCTGGTCCTGTACGGGCCTTTCTGGATAGAGAAAATGTTCGACTGCTGCCCTGGCCAGCACATTCTCCAGATCTCTCACCAATTGAAAACGTCTCGGCAATTGTGGCCGAGCAAGTGGCTCGTCTCAATACGCCAGTCACTACTGTTGATGGATTGTGGTATCGTGTTGAAGCTGCATGGGCAGCTGTACCTGTACACGCCATCCAAGCTGTGTTTAGCTCAATGCCTAGGCGTATGAAGGCCGTTATTACGACCAGAGGTGGTTGTTCTGGGTACTGATTTTTCAGGATCTATGCACCCAAATTGGGTGAAAATGTAATCACATGTCAGTTCCAGTATAATATATTTGTCCAATGAATACCCGTTTATCAGCTGCATTTCTTCTTGGTGTAGCAATTTTAATGGCCAGTAGTATATGCGTTACCAATTCTGAGAAATATAATTAAATACTTTCATGCTAACTTGTGGGCTGATTCGACGGTTTACAACAAAAAGTATAGGTAGTTATCTTCACTCCTCGGAACTGAACCTTGCTCCACATCTTACAGGCAACCAATTACATACGGTCCCTTCTAACCATCCACCTAATTACTGCACGTAATGGACACTGATCATCTAGAAAATACCTCACTTTAGAATTTGGCCAAGATGTGAAGTTACGATACCAGTCCTCCCCATAGGCTCAGGCATTGGGCTTTAAATTCCCTCTACTCATACGTTTAAGATACATAATATTTTAATAACACAGTCGCAGTTCATAGGTGAAACCAAAACAGTTATGCTACTTGACAAGCTTGAAACAGCACTTCATACAATACAGGGTGACAATTATTGAACTCTATAAAATAGAATCATCGTAACTTTTGAACGATTTGCCTTAGGATCTTCAAACTGCAGATTGGTCGTGGGACATGATGGGAATTAGTATGCGCTGTGTGGTTTGGTTTAGCGACGAAGCCGGCTTTCATTTGGATGGATATGTCAATAAGCAGAACTAGCGCAGTTGGGAGACTGAGAGTCCTCATTTCGCGATCGAGAAGTCTCTTCACCCTCAACAGGTGACTGTATTGGGTGCAGTGTCCATTCACGGTATAATCGTTACGATATTCCTTAATGGCACAGTGACTACCGAACCGTGCGTGATTGTTTTGGAAGACGATTTCATTCCGAAAATCGAAAGTGACGCTGATTTATACAAGATGTGGTTCATTCAAGACGGAGCTCGATCCCACCGAAGCAGGAGAGTGTTTGATGTCCAGGAGGAGCACTTTGGAGACCGCTTTCTGGCTCTGGGTTATCCACATGCCACTGACATAGGCCTCGTTTGGTCACCATGGTCTTCGGATATGAACACATGTGACACATTTTTGTGGGGCTATATTAAAGACCAGATGTACAGAAATAACAGCAAAACCACTACTGAGCTGAAAAGAACCGTTCAGGAGGTCATCGACAGCATCAATGTTCCGACACTTGAGCGGGTCATGCTGATTTTCGCTGTTCGTCTGTGCCACGTCATCGCCAATGATGGCAGGGATGTCGAACATGTCATAATTCGAATATCTATAGTGACGTTTACATGTAGAATAAAGTGAGTGTACACTAATTTACGTTTTTTTCATATACACTCCTGGAAATGGAAAAAAGAACACATTGACACCGGTGTGTCAGACCCACCATACTTGCTCCGGACACTGCGAGAGGGCTGTACAAGCAATGATCACACGCACGGCACAGCGGACACACCAGGAACCGCGGTGTTGGCCGTCGAATGGCGCTAGCTGCGCAGCATTTGTGCACCGCCGCCGTCAGTGTCAGCCAGTTTGCCGTGGCATACGGAGCTCCATCGCAGTCTTTAACACTGGTAGCATGCCGCGACAGCGTGGACGTGAACCGTATATGCAGTTGACGGACTTTGAGTGAGGGCGTATAGTGGGCATGCGGGAGGCTGGGTGGACGTACCGCCGAATTGCTCAACACGTGGGGCGTGAGGTCTCCACAGTACATCGATGTTGTCACCAGTGGTCGGCGGAAGGTGCACGTGCCCGTCGACCTGGGACCGGACCGCAGCGACGCACGGATGCACGCCAAGACCGTAGGATCCTACGCAGTGCCGTAGGGGACCGCACCGCCACTTCCCAGCAAATTAGGGACACTGTTGCTCCTGGGGTATCGGCGAGGACCATTCGCAACCGTCTCCATGAAGCTGGGCTACGGTCCCGCACACCGTTAGGCCGTCTTCCGCTCACGCCCCAACATCGTGCAGACCGCCTCCAGTGGTGTCGCGACAGGCGTGAATGGAGGGACGAATGGAGACGTGTCGTCTTCAGCGATGAAAGTCGCTTCTGCCTTGGTGCCAATGATGGTCGTATGCGTGTTTGGCGCCGTGCAGGTGAGCGCCACAATCAGGATTGCATACGACCGAGGCACACAGGGCCAACACCCGGCATCATGGTGTGGGGAGCGATCTCCTACACTGGCCGTACACCACTGGTGTTCGTCGAGGGGACACTGAATAGTGCACGGTACATCCAAACCGTCATCGAACCCATCGTTCTACCATTCCTAGACCGGCAAGGGAACTTGCTGTTCCAACAGGACAATGCACGTCCGCATGTATCCCGTGCCACCCAACGTGCTCTAGAAGGTGTAAGTCAACTACCCTGGCCAGCAAGATCTCCGGATCTGTCCCCCATTGAGCATGTTTGGGACTGGATGAAGCGTCGTCTCACGCGGTCTGCACGTCCAGCACGAACGCTGGTCCAACTGAGGCGCCAGGTGGAAATGGCATGGCAAGCCGTTCCACAGGACTACATCCAGCATCTCTACGATCGTCTCCATGGGAGAATAGCAGCCTGCATTGCTGCAAAAGGTGGATATACACTGTACTAGTGCCGACATTGTGCATGCTCTGTTGCCTGTGTCTATGTGCCTGTGGTTCTGTCAGTGTGATCATGTGATGTATCTGACCCCAGGAATGTGTCAATAAAGTTTCCCCTTCCTGGGACAATGAATTCACGGTGTTCTTATTTCAATTTCCAGGAGTGTAGTTCAATAATTGTCGCCCTGTAACTTCCAATACAGCATCGCAAAAAGTTTCGAAACCCCTAGGCAACTACGTTCAACATACAAATAATTAACAACAACAAAATTCTTGCTTAAAGTAAATGCTTTTAAAAGATATACGACCTCTCCACCCCCGTAGCCAACATTTTAAGTAAGTTTCACATAGAAAGCAAGAGGTTTAATTCTTCCCCAGTAGAAATTCCTTACTGATGGGCAAAGCACCCTTCACACACGACATGCACAGTGACAGATTTCAAAACAAAACTGATCCAAATGCATAACTAGCTGCATTCGCGGTGACTGTGACAAATCCAGAATGGTGGCACCTGTGAGTTCTGTCCTAGACCACTTGTAGTAGCAAACACCGTAAATCATGAGAAAAAACTCAGGGCGAACCCTGACGCATCCGCTCCACGTGCAGTGAAGAGGGGGTATAAACAGGTAGAGAACAGCCAGAATGTACCACCTGCATTCCATATGTAGCTGAGTGATGTGCATCTGTCCGCAATACAAGCTGCCTCCGTGATGATGTTACAGAAGTTCAGGGATGATGGAGAAGAGTAAATGTATCAGTTTTAGTTAATGAATCCTGGTTGGGAAAGTGCCGAATCGAAATTATAAGCGAAAATTGTTTTGATATCTCTGACGGTGGTAATCGTGTATTAGTACTGCTTTTGCTACAATCGTAGAGTAGGAAATTCCAGAGGTGGTAGTATTAACCAAAACAAGAAAAAAAAGGCTTGTAAACATGGGCTCTACATACCTAAGACCTATCAGCACCCGTTCATCTTCGACTGTACGAAACATGTCTCATGTACTGAAGAGATGCCCGTAGCTCTTAAGGTACGCATTTTAGAGCCATTTTTACTGGACATTTTTTTCTTGTTTTGGTCCATACTGCCTCCTCCAAAAGTATGGAAAGCAAAGAGCTTGTAGTAGAAGACAGACCTAAAAGCCATCTCCCTCCTCTATCCTCCCTGGAAATTTCTAACATGATCACAGCATCACTCTGTACATTTCCTGCTAGAAATTCGACTACTTTGAAATAGATTGACTAAGTTCTCATTAACAAGCTTTGTTTCGTGCATCAAGAACGCTGCACGACTCGCCAAATTACGGGACAGATGAAGAAAATGGCGTGCTTCAGGTACCATCGCAGTCAATAACACAACTACGCCGCCCCGCTTCCCATTTAGTTGAATTACACTCGGAGCTATCGCCTGGAGTAGTTACTTTATTATTAGGGCTGGTAATTTCTCGTTCGAAGGTTCACAATAGGCCATCCTGCTAGCCACTCCGGCCTACCTCCTCGGCTTTCCCACACGGTGGCCTGTGCCGTTGGGAGCCAAAGATCGCAAACGGCTCGTAACAACACTCTTCACTTAGTCAACAAACTGAAAGCTGTGAGTCATCTAGTAGCAAAACACGTGTGTCTCGTGCAGGACTACAATAAAATGCTTTTGAGAGCTAGTAATATAAACACTGTATGCTACAAGTTCTATCTGAATACAGTCTTTAATGTCCAGGTCATGAAAAAGAGAATTTATCAAAGACTAATGATTTGTAACAGAAAATTTAATTATCCCTTCATATTTGCCTCATAAATATTATACATATAAGTTTAACAGATTGAACTATTGAAGACAGTGGGAAAAATTAATAAGTAAATTGATAGTAATCGGTTAATCAGCTACTTCAGTGTCATGTTTTTCTGACAGAACAATAAATGACAATTTCGTGTGATAATTGTTTTTTTTCTGTTTTTTCATCGCAGAGGCCAAGGGGAAGTCATATCTCTACTCCTTTATTTTCCGAGTACTCTGTCTTATGACTGGTTTGATGCGGCCCGCCACATAACCTCTCCTGCCCCAACCTCATCTAAAAGTGACACATGCGTCTTCCCGTACAGTTTCTACTCTCTAAAGCTCCTTCTAGTACCGTAGAGGTTATTCCCTGACGTCTTAAAACTTGTCCTGTCATTATGTCCCATTTTCTCGTCAGTGCTTTCCATATATTTTTTCCTCCCGGTTCGGCGGAGTACCTCCTCATTCATTACCTTATCAGTCCACCTGACTTTCAATATTCTTCTGTAGCACCACTACTCAAACTCTTCCATTTTCTTCTCTTCCCCTTTTTGCTCTGTCCGTGATTCAGTACCAAACGATGCTTAGCTAAGGCATACGTTTGAAACCAGTAGAGTTCCTTTTGCCAGGAGTGCCATCATTGTCTGTGCTAGTATGCTTTTTATGTTTTCCTCGCCTCATCCATGATGGGTTGTTTTACTTCCAAGGTAGCAGAATTCCCTAACTTCATCTTCTACGTCATCACCAATGAAGACTGTTCATTCCATTCAACAGATCATTGTATTCCTGTTCCCACTCACTCAGGGTAGCAATGTCATCAGCGAATCTTGTCATTCATATCCTTTCACCCTGAATTGATACCATTCTTGAATTCTACTTTCATTTCCATCATTGCTTCTTCCATGCATACACTGAATAAGAAACGCGAAAGACTGCATCCCTTTCTTACACCTTATTTAAGCTGATCACTTCTATTTTTGCCCTCCAACCTTTCTGTTCTACATTGGCTCTTTTACAGGATGTTATCCGTCGTTCCCTATCGCTTTTCTCACAATTTCGAATATCTTGTCGAAAGCTTTTTCTAGATCGACGAGTGTTATGAGCGTATGTTGATTTTCCTTCACTTGCTTCCATTATCAACCGCAGCATCAGAACTGTCTCTCTGCTGCTTTTACCTTTCCTAAAAACCAACTCATCGTCATCCAAACGATACTGGGCTTTCTTTTCCATTGCTTTGTATATTACTCTTGTCAACAGCTTGGATGCATCAGCTAATAAAGTGATTGTGCGATAGTTTTCGGGCTTATCGACCCTTCCAATCTTCGGAATTGTGTAGATGATATATTGCAGAAAGTGTGATGGTTCCTCTGCAGCCTCACACCAACTTTAATAATCGTTACTTGCCACATCCTCTAATGATTGCAGGAATTCCGATGGAATATTATGTATCGCTTTATTCGTGCGATGAAACCAAACTGGTGGTAGGGCAAAGTAAAAATCAAAGCTGAGAAGCTGGAGCCACCTTAATGGACAGTAACGGTACAATAACGTACTAAAAATATTCGTTGTTAGCTATTTGTAACAACTGATTACTCACACTTTTAATTTTGACCATTTACCATCTTGTTACAGAACATATTTGCGGCACATCTAAGTCAGAAACGATGCAATGTTTACTGGTATATTCATGATGAGTGTGGATTGTGCTTCAGGGCTTTGTTGGTCAAAAATTGAGATTTTAGAGCAATTTGAAAAGGAAATGCATATGAGAAAAAATTAGAGGAATTACCACTGCTTGAGACAACGTTAGTTTCATAAGAACAACCGAGATATTTAGCTAGCTAAAAGTGGCGTTTCTGATTGGTAACAGGAGAGAGATTTTGCATCAAGTTATCAATCACGCAAATGGAAAAATTACATTTCCCCCTTCATCACTTACTGTAATTTATTGAATGCAATGGAATTAAGAAAGTCGGCACTGAAGCGTACATTTTCTGGAACTATTACTCTGCTGTTACAGCCATACTCATCAAAATAAAACCGAGCGAGGTGGCGCAGTGGTTAGCACACTGGACTCGCATTCGGAAGGACGACGGTTCAATCCCGCGTCCGGCTATCCTGATTTACGTTTTCCATGATTTCCCCAATTCGCTCCAGGCAAATGCCGGGATGGTTCCTTTGAAAGGGCACGGCCGACTTCCTTCCCCATCCTTACCTAATCCTATGAGACCGATAACCTCGCTGTTTGGTCTCTTCCCACAACCAACCAATAACCAACCAACCATCAAAATAAATAAATGGTGAGGTACCGGTAACATCCTCCTGGCTGTAGAAAGCCATGTTTCCGCAATATTCTTTCTTCCAGGAGTGTTAGTTCTGCAGCATCACGGGAAAGATTCTGCGAAGTGTGGAATGTAGGAGACGAGGTACTGGTGGAAATAAAGCTACGAGGACGGGGTCTGAGTCGTGCTTGGGTAGCTCAGTCGGTAGAGCACTTGCTCGCGAAAGCCAAAGGTTCCGATTGCAGTTCTCGGTCCAGCACAGAGTTTTAATCTTCCAGGAAGTATCTTACTTACAAGTGTTACACTCTGAATCATACAGTCACAGCTCGACAGCCCATGCCGTATAGCATTTTCAGCTCAACGTATTTTTGCGATCAATTTGAACAGGTGCTTCTCCATGCGCAAAAATTTGACCATCATCATGCTACTCCGACATCCAATATTTTGCAGTCATCATAAACGTTCTTTTAACATTCCTAACATCCACGAAGTCTCTCCTCCAACTGAAATCCTACCTGCAATCGAAATAGCCTCAAACTGTTTATTGGAACCAATGCCCCATTGGATACTGTCTTTGCTAATATATACAAGCGTTTAGAAGAGCTAATTACTTGGCCATGTTGATCAGCATGGTGTTTCTAAAGAATTTTAATGATTAGTGAAAACCACCTCAGCTGTATTTGGAAATTTGTGGTAGGGTCTTATGGCACCAAACTGCTAAGGTCATCGATTCCTAGGCTTACACACTACTTAATCTGACTTAAACTGACTTACGCTAAGGACAACACAAACACACCCACGCCCAAGGGAGGACTCGATCCTCCGGCGGGAGGAGCCGCGCGAGCCGTGGCAAGGCGCCCCTTACAGCACGGCTACCCCGCGCGACTTCAGCTGTATAGCTACTCATTTAAGGTGCTACGACCGATTTTTTTCTTATAACATCTTGAGGTTGCCGAGTTGTACTAGTTAGGATGTGTATGATCTGGTTTACAAGAGCGACATTTTGCTTGAAAAACAAATATAAATAACAGCAAACCCGATAAAGCTTCCCACTTGCAGCACTGACTGTTAGTAGCTTATCTATGAGCGGACGACTTGTGTGGCGTAGTAGTGACTTTGTATATGGGCCACTGCGTTGAGTTGTGATTAAAATTAAGAGAAACACGTTACGTTGCAGAATAATAACTCCAAATTCCAGTTTAGCGTAAACGATTTAAGCTGAGCACACCAAGTAATGTCTCAGGACGCAAGACTAAGACAAACATAATCATAATACAGTCAATATGCCTGAAAAGTTCATAAACTATATAGAAAATCCTTCCTGATGCGTCAGTCTATATATTAGGGGAAAACCTTATCAAAATCCGTACTGGGTAGTTCCTGAGATTAGCCTTCAGGTAAAGACATGAAAATACGGTGAGGGATTTTAATTTAGTAGCATTGTACAGAGGCTACTAAAGAAACTCCTAATACATGTAAACAGAATGTTTGTTCTTGCGTACATCATTACGAAGACTGGTCTGAGAGAGCTATCCACTCTTTGTTGATCCCTAGCAACTCCCTTCATGTCTGCAGAACTACTACGGCCTGTTACATAGATTTGAACCTGCTTACTGTATTCAATAATCGGTTCCTCTATACAACTTACGTCCCCCCGCCCACACACACACACACTATCAAATTAATTATTACCTTATGCTTAAGTATTTGTTCCATCAAAAGAAGCCTTTCATTTATTTATTATGTACATAAGAAGGGAAAATACGGTAGAAACCGATCTTGGGAGAAATAAGTGTGAGATCCAGAGGTAGGCTAAACTAGGCGACACTGATCCTAAGACATGCCTTAAGAGATGAGCTAAAGGGAAAAAGTAAATCTACATTTACAGCATTTATAAATTTAACGAAACCATATGACAGTGTTAAATGGAATACGGTCTGAAATTCTGAGCACAGCAGGGACGAAATAAAAGCTGTGAAAAACTTGTGCAGGAACTGCCCATGTATGAGTCGGACATGAATCAACGGCAGCAGTTGTGGAGAGATCGAGACAGGTTTGTTTCTCATCTACCGCGACATTCAGTTAGTGCACTGACCAAGACGTCAAATACCAGGGCAAAATTTGGAAAGCAAAATGAAGTTCAGAGCAAAGAAACAAGTATTTTACAGTTCGCCGAAGATGTTTTAATTCGGGCAAAACCACAAAAAGGACTTTGAAAATTAACTGAATGTTATGGACAGTGTCTCTAAAAGAGGTTTTAAGCCGAATGTAAAGAAAAGTAAAACGAGGATAATGGAACGTAGACGACTTAAACCAGGCGACGCTAAGAAATTAGTTAAAGTGACTTTGAAAGGAAAACAGCGAGTATCAACGATAAACAGTTTAGAAAACAGGAGACTGTATAATGCGGTGATAAATTTGTATTATATAAATATGAATTATACAGATGTAACAAACCTCGTTTTCATTTAAGACTCTTTCACAAGCAGGGCAACATTCCTGTACATACACACATCAACAAAAGTTTTCATTATCCTGATGCGTTTAGGTTCGTTGCTGTTCTGACTCATCCAGTACCGATCAGAAGGTCAGCCCTGAGATAGTTAATAAGCATACACACATTTATTATGAGTGCCACCTACTGTTAGAAGGCCGCACTCGAATGAATTCAAGCATTCCAATTAAAACATCAGCGTTGGAGACGTCTGTGGAACATTAGAATAAACATCCATCATACCAGAAACAACAGATGATCGAGGCCGCATCAGAACTGCGTAGAAGACCTGTCAACAAGTAAAACTGCTGGACATTTGCAACGTAGCCAAAGTGACGTGGTGCGGACATGAATCGGTCCTACTTACACGTAGTGATAAAGACCGCTCAGATCGTCCGAATTCGACAAGAGCACACGATTATCGTTACCTACAACTTTTGAAACAAAAGAACAGTGGACGAGTGCTCCACAACTGAATTGGGCCTTCAAAAGGGCTGTAGGATGTTACGTATCGCATCGAACTGTTATGAGATGATGATACGATGCGAAAACAACTATGGCGAGCACAACGTCGTACCTTACAACACCGTGGACTCTGTTATACATGGGCTAGAAATCATGCAGTATGGACGTCCCACGTGTGGATTCGGGCGATACTAGGATCGGTTTGTACTGTAACAATCACAGACAAGTTTTCTGAAGACATTCCGGTAATACCTGATGCTTCTAACATTGTGTCCCGCATACGCAGCAATGAGATGGTGCAGTGAAAATGGGAGTAGCGTCACATGGGGCAACCGTACACCTCTCGTGGTTGTTGAGATCGATTTCAATTCTTTGCGGTACAGGGATGAGATTCTGCACACAGCTTTGGGATAGCATCGCTAACATTTTGGTGACAATTTCATCTTGATGGATGACATCTCGCGCGATAATACTGGTGTTCTCGTGAACACGTTCCATAACTTTGATAGAATCACAAGGACGTAGTAGCCAGCCTGCTCACAGGATATGAAGCGAATCAAACATTTGTGGGATCGACTGAAAAGAGGTGTTTTTGGACGTCGACAACGACCACGTACTCAGCGCGAGTCGCCTTTGGAGGGTGGAGGAATTTGAACCAGGAGTGGCTTGATGGTACCATGACTTTTTCAGGACGAATGCATGGCTGCATCTGAGAAAGAGTATATTCCACCACCTATTGACGTTGCTTAGCTCTGATGTGGAACACAGACGAGTTTGTTTTTCTGATTTAGTGGTATGGGATCATCTCAATTTTATGTACACTAAGATGAGAAAAGTCATGGTATACCTCATAATATCATGTCGAACTACCTTTTGGCCAGCACAGCGCAGCACCCCGACGTGGCATGGACTCAACAAGTCGTTGGAAGTCCACTGCAGAAATATTGAGCCATGCTGCTCCTTTAGCTGTCCGTAATTACGAAGGTGTTGTCGGTGCAGTATTCGTGGAGGAACTGATCTCTCGAGCATGTCCCATCAATGTTTGATGCGATTCACGTCGGGCAACCTAGATGGCTAAATCATTCGTCCAAATTTTCCAAAATGTTCTTCAAACCAATTTCAGATAACAGTGGTCCTGTAGCGTGGTGCCTTGTAATCCATAAAAGTTCCATCGTTGTTTGGGAACATGAAGTCCATTAATGGCTGCAAATGATCTCTAAGTAGCGGAACATAGTCAGAACCCAGCCAATTGCGTGTAAACACAGACCACACCATTATGAAGCCACCACTGCACACACATTACCTTGCTGACAAGTCGTGTGGCAGACTCGAACCTTACCATGAGCTGTTACCAACTGAAATCGGAATTTACCTGACCATGCCGGGGTTTTCCAGTAGTCTAGAGCTCAATCGATACGGACACGAGTCCGCGAGAAACACCGCAGACGAGGCCTTGCTGTTGAGCAAGACACTTGGTTCAAATGGCTCTGAGCACTATGGGACTTAATAACTGAGGTCATCAGTCCCTTAGAACTTAGAACTACTTAAACTTAACTAACCTAAGGACATCATACACATCCATGTCCGAGGCAGGATTCGAACCTGCGACCGTAGCGGTCTCGCGGTTCCAAACTGAAGCGCTTAGAACCGCATGGCTACACCGGCCGGCACCAAGACACTTGCGTCGATAGTCTGCTGCCATAGTTAACGCCAATTTCGCCCCACTGACCTAATGGGTATCATACGTCCCACACTGATTTCTGCGGTTATTTCACTCATTTTTGCTTGTCTG
The DNA here is from genome assembly GCF_023864345.2 of Schistocerca serialis cubense. NCBI lineage: Eukaryota > Metazoa > Arthropoda > Insecta > Orthoptera > Acrididae > Schistocerca > Schistocerca serialis. The sequence goes on from NC_064639.1 coordinate 469,844,906, forward strand.
TTAGCACCGACAACTTTAAGCAAACTCAGAAAATAATTATAACACTTCGTTTTCGCTATGTTCAGTAAAACTTAATGGCTACCCTCGTACGTGGTATGCCTCGGAAGAGAATAGAAAATTGGAGCTTCTGTTGCACTGCACACAGACTGCCTGTCCACAATTGCAGAATTCTGTTCACGAACTTCCTCGATTATGTCCCATAAATGCATGGGATTCATATCGGACGATCCGGGTAGCGAAATCGTTCACTCGAATAGTCCAGAAAGTTCAAATCAGTTGCGGAAAGTTGTGAACCTGAAATTGGTAACATGAAGTTCATCAATAGCAGCAAATGGTCTCCCAGTAGCCAGACATAACCTTTTCCGCTATTGTAGTGCCTGCATTATTCTGATTACGATACACTGAGGAGACTACAGCTGTTACGAAACATATCAAATGAATTCACAAATTGTGAATAATGACTACCATCAGCTTTAGAATGGAATACACATAATTGATGTGCGAGTACAGATCATATACTCATGGTTGACGACATACGGAAGTTTGGGTCTGGCCGTGAGTGGTGCAAGGATAGCCAAATGGTAAGGCGACCGCTCGCGATAAGTGGGAAGTCCGAGTTCGAGTCCCTCTCCGGCACAAATTCTCACTGTCGTCATTCCATTCTACAGCTGATGGAAGTCATCATTCGCAATTGCGAATTCATTTGATGTAACCATTTCCTGTCAATTGTGCGTTCACTTTGACTAGAGGAGCCAGTCCATACCAAGTAAACGTGGCTTGCACTCTGCCTTTGTGGAGTCTGCGCCTCACTGAACTCGATGTCTAACCGTACTGTTAGCACTTACAAACTAAAATTGGGACTCGTCTGGCCAGATCACGGTTTTCAAGTCGTTTAGGGTCGAAACGATGTGGCAACGGTGCCAGGAGAAGCGCTGAAGGCGAGATCGTGCTGTGAGCGAAGCCAGTCGCATCGGTCGTCTGCTGTCACAGCGCGTTAACGCCCAATTTCCCCACACTCTCCTATCTGATACGTTCATCGTACGTCACACATTGATGTCTGCTGTTATTTCAAGTAGTTTTGCCTGTCTATCAGCGCTGACAAAACTACACCACTGCTCTCCGTCGTTAAGGGAAGGCCGTCAGCCACTGTATGGTCCGTGCTGAGAGGCCTGAAATTTTGTGTTTCCGGTACACTATTGACACTGTGGGTCGCAGAACACTGAATTCCCTAACGGTTTACGAACTTGGTTGTCCCATGCGTCAAGCTCCAATTCACGTTCTGCGTCCAAAATCTGTTAATTCCCGTCTTGTAGCCATAACCATGCGGGAAACCTTTTCACATGAATCATCTGGGTGCAAATGACAACTATGCCAACGCACTACCGTTTTATACTTTACGTATGCGATACTATTCCCATCTGTATATGTACTTATCGCTGTCCCATTACTTCTACATCTATCTGCATTTACATCCACATGGATACTCTGCAAGTCGCATTTAAATGCCTGGCAGAGGGTTCATCGAACCACCTTCACAATTATCTATTATTCCAATCTCGTATGGCGCTCGGAAAGAATAAACACCTATGTACTACCTCTTATTTTCCTTATTTTATCGTGGTGATCGTTCCACCCTATGTAGGCCGGTGTCAACAAAATATTTTCGCATTCAGAGGAGAAAGCTGGTGATTGGAATCTCGCGAGAAGATTCCGTCGCAACGAAAAATGCGTTTCCTTTAATGACTTCCAGCCCAAATCCTGTATCATTTCTGTGACAATCTCTCCCACATTTCACGATAATACAAAACATGCTGCCTTTCTTTGAACTTCTTCGATGTACTCCGTCTGTCCTACCTGGAAAGGATCCCACACCGCGCAGCAGTATTCTAAAAGACGACGGACAATCGTAGTCTAGGCATCTCGTTAGTAGGTCGGTTACATTTTCTAAGTGTCCTGCCAATTAAACGCAGCCTTTGTTTTGCCTTCCCCACAACATTTTCTATGTGTTCTTTCGAATTTAAGTTGTTCGTAATTGTAATACCTAGGTATTTAGTTGAATTTACTTCATTTTTGATTAGACTGATTTACCGTGTAACCGAAGTTTAACGAGTTCCTTTTAGCGCTCATGTGGATGACCTCACACTTTTCGTTATTTGGTGTCAACTAACATTTTCGCACCATTGAGATATTTTTTTGTAAATCGTTTAGCAGTTTGTTTTGATCTTCTGACGACTTTATTAGTCGATAAACGACAATGTCATCTGCAGACAACCGAAGACGGCTGCTCAGATTGTCTCCCAAATCGTTTATATAGATAAGGAACAGCAAAGGCCCTATAACACTACCTTGGGGAACGCCTGAAATCACTTGTGTTACTCGATGACTTTCCGTCAGTTACTACGAACTGTGACCTCTCTGACAGGAAATCGAGGTAATTCGAGGTAATTCATAATGTTCAAACACAATATATATTACTACTCTCACTTCAGTACATACACGTGATTCGGAACCAACTTTTACTTTCTGTATATGAATTTAGAAATAAAAGGGTACTACAGTGCTTCTATTGGTGCAACTTTCGTAGTGACGTTATAACAAAAAGTTGAAACACTGTTGAAATAAATTGCAAAATCTTGTGATGAATACAACTACCTAACTGTGTCGTTACTACACACACGCGTAAGGGCTGCCACGTGAAGGCCAATTACACGCTGGGATAACAGCGCCGTGTTGGGCGCGTCTCGCAACATGTTATTGGTGGCGGCGGCGCGCTATTCACGTCGACCCATTCAGGCAGGGCGGGCATTGTGCCGTGTATTACAGGTAGAGGGCGCGCCTTGTCGTGGTCGCGAGCAGCTTCGCAAGTCTCGGCTCAGGGAAATGGAAGCGTGTAGCCAGCACAAAAGTCTTCCTCCCAACAGCAAATCCAATTTACTTACTAGAATTTCCAGAAATGCACTTTCGATAATGGCACCAGAAAATAAATAGCATCTAAGCCCAACGGGAAAAAAATGTTGGTCTCCGTTTTAAAAGACTGGTTCAAGTGGCTCTGAGCACTATGGGACTTAACATCTATGGTCATCAGTCCCCTAGAACTTAGAACTACTTAAATCTAACTAACCTAAGGACAGCACACAACACCCAGCCATCACGAGGCAGAGAAAATCCCTGACCCCGCCGGGAATCGAACCCGGGAACCCGGGCGTGGGAAGCGAGAACGCTACCGCACGACCACGAGATGCGGGTTTAAAAGAGTGCACTGCTTGCTTTGGTGCATAACTAGTACCATGACATCATGTGACCGGACGTCATTGCCGTAAGTGGAGACGGGACAGAATAGTTTTGTATTGCCGGGTTTGTTAGGATGTCAAGATGGAATTTCCAACGCACCTACAGCGAATGGTCTACCACTCACAGACATGTAAAATGGCGCAATCACAGTGGTCATACAAGGACTGTAACTTACAGTGAGCTAAGATGAATGTCACAGCCCGTCGGTGATAGTGGGGTGCAAATCTAACGGAAATTGCTACACTTAGTAAATGCGTACCAATCTCATCCACTTTCTGAGTGAATGTTGTGGACGGAACTGTTATAGCACAGAATAGTAACGAGCAGAAATCAGAAAAACTTTATTGAAACACATTTTCATTTTCTCAGGCAAAATCAAGTCACGCCAAAGACAGAGGTGGCAACTGAAAGGGAGTCACTATGTCCGAAGTGGGACAGGTCGTCGACGCATTACTCACTGTCTGCCGAGTGAGGATACATATTCAGCAGGAAGGAGAGTGTGACAAAATGGTTCAAATGGTTCTGAGCACTATGGGACTTAACTTCTGAGGTCATTAGTTCCCTAGAACTTAGAACTACTTAAACTTAACTAACCTAAGGACATCACACACATCCATGCCCGAGGCACGATTCGATCCTGCGACCGTAGCGGTCGCGCTGTTCCAGACTGAAGCGCCTAGAACCGCTCGGCCAACCAGGCCGGCAGAATGTGACAGAATACCAAAGAAAGCGAGATAAGCACATTCGTTTGCTCTTAAGACATGATGCATGAAATCTAACTTTTTTACAGGAACTGAGGAACTGGGGAACTGATACAGCAGATTAGAGCCCGTTAAGTGAATAAAATAGGTTAAGTAGGACATACGCTGCCATTACGAACTGAGCTTGCGTCATAGCCTCGCGTCAGCTCTCATTAAATACCGCAGCTCTCCAGTTCTCGTCATGAGTTGATCATTGGGATCGATGGCATTCACAGTAATAGCACTCGATTCCATGATTGCAGTACTGCAGTACTTGCTCCAGCACAGACTATGACCTGACTGAAGATGTGATCAAGATGATGGCCTTCACTTCACAAACTTCATGCTACTCGCCGCCCATTGCCTGCCTACTATGTGCACCAAAGTCTTAGCTAAGACAGACACGAAGGTAACACGCGCCAGTGTAGTAAAAGTTTATATGCGATCCGAATGTTAGGAGTAGATTGACAAATGTATGATGAGATAACAGAAACTAATCGGAGCTGTCTTCGACCAGCACTGCTTCATACGGTGCAGCCAGCACTGAACCACATTGCGGAAGCCATAAATCATAAATGGAGCCTCTTGGAGTCCACACTTCTGTTCAATACTCAGGCGCCTCTGGGTGGTAGAACCTACCAGGGGTTGGTAGGAGATCTACCGACCACACGAGTGCCGTCAGCAGGTACATCCCAGATGGGTCATCAAGGTTCATCGTAGAATTCAGATGGGATCGCGAACATTCCAGCAGACAGCCTGGGATCACTAAGCACTGTGCAATGGTCACGTCTGCTCGCCCCTCGCCTGGGCATGCTACTGTAAAGCTGACTCAACGGACGACAGCGAGAATGTGACACGTAGTTGAATAAGCAACAGTCAATGCGGGTGAGGAAGAATAACGACTTGCAAACATTGAGAATAAATGAGTGATCTCTAATAATGTTCCAATAGCGTCATCGACGGATCACAGGTTCCCAATAATTGCCCGGACTTAACGCAGAGGTATCTTCGCTAAGCCCTCTATAGACGTGTATGTAAAGGCCATCCGGAGTCGGACACCTTGCGAATGGCCATTACTGACAACCGCACAAGAAGCTGTAAGTCTTCAGTGACCAAACAACACAGAAACTGGACAACAGCTGACTGGAGGCATGAAGTTTGAAGTTTCATTCAACGAGACGAGACTTCGGCTCTTCGCAAATGATGCAAGGCGTCGAGTGCACTGACGGCCCACTCATCCTCAGTGTAGGAGGATAAGATCAGATCAGAAGAGCTATATTTTAGGCAGTTTAAACGGAATCTTTCAGTTTAGCTGCTAATAGTACAACTGGCCTATTTCCGTAGTATGACCACTGTCAAGTACATCACAGCTGGTTAATTTCATTTACTTTTGTGATATATGTATATGGAATTACTAGTACACGAACACTTATGTCTAGTTAGCCGAAACGTACATATTGCAACATTCACGAATCCTTTTGTCCACTGACACTGTTTTTTATGATGGTAAAATAAAATCACATAGTAATTTGACAGCTCGTCGTTGGATAACATTCATTTCGCAAGATTTTTTGCGAACGTGGCGTCATTTTGATGTCATGCACGATATCGAGAGTCGCAGGAACTGCTACTGACTTTATGACGAGGAAAATTACAAATGTTATTGCTCCTCGTTTCACTCACAGTAATTTAAGCTTCCTGCCTAAATACACACTTGTATATCACCACATATTTGGATATAAATTCAAGCTGTACTCTTGGTTTTCTGCCTACAGCCATACAACTACCGTAAGCTACCGTAGATTATCGTAAGTAAGCGTGGACTATTGTAGTTTTCCTAGTAGGTTTGGTCAGTTTAGATTGTAAGCACATTACCTATACATTAGGTGTTTTGCATACATGTCGGGAGTTACCTCATTTCGGCTGCTGTGCTTGCATAGGCGATCGGTGTGTTACTAGATTCCTCTAGAAACTGGTAACGGTGGACCGTCTAGAATCCGCGTGAGGATACGTTAAGGGCCCTGTAACCTACGCACCATTATTGCTCAACATAGTAACTTCCCGTCTTTTACTTAGAACGGAACAGTATTTATAGCAAACATGAAACTGTCCACGTTTTACTGAGGTTTAGTTCGAAAATTGGTGATTTACAGTGTAAAACAGTGGTCTGTTTTAGTAAAAATTAAAAAAAATACAGATTTATCATATAGTGCTAGCAATCGCCGTTGCCTTTAGAAAAACGTAAAATTAAAAAAAAAAAATTCGCAAAACAAAAACGTGTCAAACATTGCTTCAGTACTTCGTCAAACTCATATGAAATGCGATTCTGTTGTTCCTAAGCATATATTGTACTTTCAATGGTGAAGAATCTCTTATAGAGTACAAAATAGCATCGATAGTACATATTTTTTTGTGTTCGTGCATGTAAACTGTAACTGCATCACAAGTAGCTGCTTTCGTTACGTAAAAGCACAGACTTACATGGTGAACTAATTTTGATTACTTATAAAATACAATTTAAATTTTGTGAGGATATAATTTCACAATGGACTAACGTTGGACGACGTGCGGTTCTATTTATGTGGAAAACGACCAAACAAAAAACAAAGAGAAGTCTTCGGATTCCAGATCCCATCTCACACATTCATTTATATTTATTTCCTAGCAATTCTGCCAATACTACCGATAGTTCTACCATCTAATATGCCGTTTAGATGCTGTACCAAAACTACCGAACCGTAGTCTTGGCTGTGCGCAGCTTTCTTCTTGCCTATCACAGCCTCGAAAACCGCGTCATATTTGGAAATAAAGAGCCAAGTATTTTTCAGAACAAATGATAAGAATTCTATGGCTGCTCGTTTCAGTCGTAGCAATTAAAACTGTCCTGTTAGATTCCTACCTTACCACACACTCAGAAATTTGGAAACAAACAGCGAAGTATTCGCCGAAATTGTAGCTGTCCTCTTAGGTTCTTGTCTAACTACACACTCGGAAATCGCCAAATATTTATTTCTTCCTCCGTTCTTTAAAAACACAGAAATGTAAATATAATCGAATATTGCAGAGCATACTTGTATTACACTCATAAAAAGTCCCAAACAATACTAACTTGGAAAAAAATATTTGGTTGTAGTGGGAAGAAAATCTACACCCTTCGTCTGCATAATCCATAGTATTATCCACTACTCTGGCACTTCGCCACATGGTACATCATAGTATGTCTTGAAGGCTTGTATCGTTGGCGCATTATTAACTTTCATGTAATGATAATGGTGAAATGTTTGCGATACATTTCCAACGCACTGTTCTGTCAACCGGCATACTGCAAGTTATATTATAACTATGTTTCATACTTAATTTCTACTCATAGACGATAACATTCCGTAGATAGTACTCTTATATGAAAGCATTAATCGTCAACTATAACTGTAATAAACAGTACCAAGAAAGGCGTGTTTTTGTAAATACCCGCCATGCGAACATGAAGTCTTGTTATAGGCCCGTATCGACCGCTAACGAAAATTAATAGCAGTTCCTGCGCTTGTCGATATTGTGCGTGACGTGAAAATTGCCTCACGTTTACAGAGAGTCTTGTGAAACGAGTGTTACCACTAGTTGACTTTCCTCAATGATGCTGTGTGTTTACAATATGGTTACAGCTAGTCGGCGTTATGTTATAATTTCAAAGAGTTTAGTTGTTTGTGTAACCTTTGGTGTCCTGCCGGAAAGCTTAGTGGTGCCGGCACGGTAGCTCAGCGTGTTCGGTCAGAGAGCAGGTTGGTCTCTGTAATAAAAAGCTGACTGGAAGGATCAACAGACGAACTTGAACGGATGTCATGTGACGTCCGCAACGACCAAACACAACGATCAACAACCAACAAAATGAAAAAAAAAGTGGTCAGCGTGACGGATTGCCGTCCTACGGGACCGGGTTCGATTCCCGGCAGGGTCGAGAATTTTCTCCGCTCAGGGACTGGGTGTTGCTCGGTCTTCATCAGTCCATCCCCATCCGGCGAGCAGGTCGCCCAGGGTGGCGTCGAATATAATAAGACCTGCACCAAGGCGGCCGGACCTGCCCCGCAAGGGGCCTCCCAGCCAAAACCACCAAACGCTCATTTACACTTTGTAACCTTTGTTTTCTTTTTTTGTTTATTTTTTTGGTCCGTGGTCATGTTACACGATGACAACGTTATATTTATGTCTGAAATCTGTCTGTTCGTTTAATACGTCGTGTAGCTAATTTTCATATATGTTCATGGCGAGGCCTTTTGGTATTGTGTGTAAGATTTTAAGAACAGTTTCCACATTGTCAGCTTAATGGTTTTGGTAACTTAAATGTATAAAGAGACTCTACTTTCGTCTTGATTGTTCAGTGTAAAAGCTGTTACAATTGTCACATGTAATTTTGCATATGATTGGATTTACTTGTGCCGGTATTTTGACTATTCCAGAGTGTAGATTATTGTTCAGATTGTTGGTAGTTCTGAATGCTAGTTTTATGGGTATATTTTTTCTTTTTTAAATACCGTTCATTATGTTTGACAGTTCTCCCATGTAGACCGCTGGTACGTATGTGGATTTCCGTTTGCTTGGGATTTCTCATCGTAGTGTTCCATTTCTGTGGATTTATTGGTTTGTGGCCTCCGGTTTTTCTTTATACAATTTTTGTACTGTTTTTGGGTTGAAATTGTTATTATAGGCTGTGTACTTGGCTATAGTTATTTCCGCAATGCGCCAAAATCAAGCACACTTTCCGGCGGCAGCGCCCTCACTAGTGGAACCGCAGAACGCCGCTGTCCTCTGCATTACCGCTCGCCGCGGCTGTGGCGCATTCTGGCGTCTTAGATTAGAACCAAACGCGTATATGACGGGGATCCATGCACTGTCCAACTGGTAGCCGCTATCAGCTTTTCCGCCGGGCGTATTTCCAAGGATTCTTTAATAATGGAGTCTCGAAAAGATGTCGCTGTGGTCAGAATCATAGTTCTGTCATATTCCATTAAATGTCCATTGAAAATACAAAGTTCAGCAATAGAGGATTTGGTTGGCTGCAAAAAGCGAGTGCAACGTTTATGCTCAGTGCAGCGTTCTTTCACTGTGCGTGTGGTCTGTCCTACGTAAGCCATACCACACCGACAAGTTATTTTGTAAATTCCTGCTTCCGCAATAGCATGCCGTCTTTCACTGATCCCAAAAGATCTGTAGTCTTAGATCGTGGACGGAATAGCGCTTTCTCCTTAAATTTGGAGAGCATTCTTGCTATTTTAAACGAAATGTTGCCAAAAAAAACGAAGAAAAGCTAAATATTTTGGTGGCTATTGTCCTCTTTATCCACTTCCTGATCCTTGGTTTTAAACGACAGTGTCCTGTTAATTTGCTACGTTGAATATCCATTTTTTAACACTGTTTGTGGGTGGACGAGCTCATTAGGCCAACTACCTGAGACAGGGATCTCAGTGTACGAGTGTCTTAAGCACGCTCATAGTTTGCGAAGGGTGATGACAACTTCAAGCTTGCAAACACAAATCGGTATGAGTGGGTTAACGATAAACTCAATGCTTGAGGGAGCTATCATTCTTTCTGGTAATCAAGACGTAAGAAAGGCAGACAACCATCTTTCTCCTACTTTCATAGTGACACGGATGTTATTGTGAACGGAGCTGAGGTGGTGAAGAAACTCCGTCAATTTAACATCTCCATTAGGTCACACTATGAAAATATTGTCCACATACCTCCGAAATACAGTTGATTTAAAGGCAGCTGAGACGAACGCTCTCTCCTCGATAGCCTTCATAAAAAGGTTGGCAATCAAGAGAGACAAAGGTCTGTCCAAGGCGACGCCGTCAGTCTATTGAAAATATTCTTAATTGAACATAAAATAAGTTGTGGATAGAAACAAAGCAGTGATATCCACCTCGAACTTCTTTGCAATTCGTGCCAAAGAAAATGCGACAGGGGCTTTAAAGATAACCAGATGGTCAGAACTGCTTTGACGGAGGGAACCCAGACTGTTGATACAGTCAGCTGAATTACGAATGTGCTGTGAGCATTTGTCCACCAACTGTCTTAGCAAAGAAGCTCCAACGTTGCTCGCCATTGAACATGATGTAACACTTTCCTTATAAATATTTGAAGACCACACAATCTTGGTGGTGCACAGCCATGTGGTCTTAACCTCTTAATGACTTCTTGCGGTAAGGAATTCTATAGCGCAGAAGCTCTTTATTGCACACGTCCTGTCGGCTCTTATCTTCCTGGATTCACTCAGCAGATCACACATCTTATCATCATACACAGTACGAGGTAACAAAACACTTGCATTATCTTTATCATCCTTCAGTACCTCTACATCAATGTTCTTCCTTAGATTTCGTAGTGCTGCTCTTTCGGCAGAGGTTAAATTACGACGCTGATGAGGAGCTTTCAAAAGATCACGTCGTCGAAAGACTTCTTCAACACCACCCAGGAAGCTAATTAAAGGCGGAGCAGTAGGTGTACGTGCAAAACTGAGTTCCTTGCTTAATACAGAGAGCGCCGTATCTACCAAATTTTTCTCCGTGAAATTAAGAACGGAATAACGTGCACCGCGCTGAGTGGCCGCATGGTTTGAGGCATAATGTCACGGATTTTGTCCCCCCCCCCCCCCTCCCCGCCAGAGGTTCAAGTCCTCTCTCGGGTATGGGTGTGTGTGTTGCTCTTAGCATAAGTTATTTTAAGTAGTCTGTAAGTCTAGGGACCGATGACCTCAGTAGTTTGGTTCCTTACGAATTCACACGCATTTGAACATTTTTGGAACGACGTTTAGCTAGTGAAAGACGACTTGCCATTCCCAAATCTAGAATTTACAAAATACCTTGTCAGCGTTGTAGGACAGACCACAGGCACATAGAATAAACGCTACACTAAGCATCAACGTTGCACTCGCTTTTTGCAGCCAACCATGTCCACTGTTGCTGAACTCTGTATTTTGCTGGACATTTAATGGAGTACGAGAGAACGACGATCCTGACCACAGCAACATGTTTTTGAGACCCCATTATTAAAGAATACGCTTGGTGGAAAAGCTGATGAACCGTGATAGCGGCTACCAGTTGGACAGTACATGGAGCCCCGTCATCTCTACGATTTGTTCTAACAAGTGCGCCAACAGCCGCGGCGGGCGGTAATGCACAGGACAGCGGCGTTCCGCGGTTCCACCAGCAAGGACGCTGCCGCTGGGAAGTGTGGTCCGTCTGTCAACGAGATTTTGCAATCAGGGACCAGTAAAAGCCCTGGGCTCCTTATGTATGTTACGTATCTTGTGTCTCGAGTGTTCATTCGTGGTTGAATAGTAAAAAACCTACCAAGGGCTTTGTCATACTCATGATCTGACGAGAACCATCAAACCATGCGAATGACTGTTACTTTTTTACGACAACTCCACTACCCCATGGTATTTCTAACAAGAGGAAGTCCTTGAGATATCCTAACATACCGTGGGCCATGCGACCTCTGCCTCAAGGAGGTGGACTACCTGTTCCTGGCCCACCTGATTGTGATATTGACGAGGGTGGTGGTGAAACTGGTGCTGCACCATCAACCTCAAAACCCATATCTTCGAAAGAACCTGATTTGTGTGTAACGGCTAGTGTACAGAGATGCATGAGACAACACAGTTTTATTTTAATGACCGTAGTGAGACAACTGGAACTGGTGAAAGGTAAAGCTGAACTGTTGGCGTCAAGGCTATGATAGTGGAATGGTCTTGATAAGACGATAAAAGTGACTGCATTCCGTGACCGCCATATGCCGTTCCTTCCATTTTCCGAAAGTGAAAAAAACTTAGTATTTTGTAGTGATGTACAGGGACCAATGGCGGCGATGGGAATTGGCCGTGTGAGTTAACGAGCATTTCGCTCTCATTTAAGTATATGGCCGAAAGAGTCAGCCTTCACAGGGTGCGACAAAGAGTGTAGATTCACCACGAGATCAGGAAATTCACAGACGTCTATTGTCTTTTGAAGCCTAAGCGCTGTACTATGCGAGTGAGACAGACGAGAACCTGCGTCATAGGGAAACTCCGTAGAATCCGTTTGTGACAAAGCAGTCGCAGCAGTGTCAAATATTGCAGACCTAAGATCGGCCATAAAGAGAAACATGTATGAAGACTATTTAATTCTGTAATAATTCAGGGAACTATGCCACAGTAATTTTAATCTACTGTCCTTCATAAATTTTCATGGTGATCCCAATAAAATTTGAATATTGATCATATGTATAATAGTTTAGGATTTACTGTTAAAGTGAAATTCACAAGTTTTGTAACAAAGACCACAATGCTAAAATCTGAACGCTTTGGTCGATCTTAACAATCGACCTTTCATATAGAAGCGTATCATTAAAATGACAAATTTTGTAAATATCAACTGTGTAAATTCATTTGTTTAAAAGATATAGTATATTTAAATTATCAGTAATTTCAGTTAACCATGAGAAAATCTTTTCCTTCGCACAAAACACATTGAACGATGACAGCATGACGCCTTATTGAATCACTAGGTAACAGAATATTTGTTGTAAAGCTTAGTGCATAATAGTTACTTTTTTCTTTATTTATTTATCAGAAAACAAGTTGGTGCAAGCCTGCTGGCCGTGGCATTCAAAGCTAAGAAGGAAATTGTATTGGTTTCTTCGCGTAGACAACTTGTATTTCGCGATAAGATTGTGAATGATCGAACTGTGTGAAATGGATATGCGCTCGAGTGTAACAGTAACTCTAAATACGACGACTTTCGCTATTAGTTTGCTTTCTGAATAAACATTATTCTAACCTACATCACACATGGGTAGTGAATTTAGTTCCCGAAATTATTACTTCTGTTATTGTGTGTTATGTTGGTTCGCCGATGACACTGCAATTCTGTCAGAGACAGCAAAATACTTGGAAGAGCAGTTGAACGGAATGGACAGTGTCTTGAAAGGAGGATACAGGACGAACATCAACAAAAGCAAAACGAGGATAATGGAATGTAGTCGAATTAAATCGGGTGATGCTGAGGGAATTAGATTCGGAAATGAGACACTTAAAGTAGTAAAGGAGTTTTGTTATTTGGGGAGCAAAATAACTGATGATGGTCGAAGTAGACAGGATATAAAATGTAGACTGGCAATGGCAAGGAAAGCGTTTCTGAAGAAGAAAAATTTGTTGAATCACTGGGTAACAGAATATTTGTTGTAAAGCTTAGTACATAATAGTTACTTTTTTTCTTTATTTATTTATCAGAAAACAAATTGATGCAAGCCTACTGGCTACTAAGCAGATTCAGAAGGATGTAGGCTGCAGTAGGTATTGGGAGATGAAGAAGCTTGCACAGGATAGAGTAGCATGTAGAGCTGCATCCAACCAGTCTCAGGACTGAAGACCACACAACAGCAACAACAAAAAATGTGTTATGTTAACTTTGTATTTCGCAAACTTGCCATCAGCCAGACAATTTAACCAAAGGGTCACAAGTGTTTAATTTAGGGCGTGTAATGCGACACGTGAGGTTCAACCCCTAGACGATTTTGAGCCTAGACATTTCGACGAAGTGGAACCGCATGTAAGCCCGAACATCTTTGGCATATTTGCTTGCAACTGTGTGATCACTAAAGGTCGTTTATCGACTCCTCCTAAGTAAAACTCATGTATGTGCTGCTGCATAATGACAACGTGTTGCTATCGATTTCGACTGGGTACGCACTTTACATGAAAGAAACTGAGGATAATATGAAACAAATGTCATCGTAATTGAACAATGACAAGTTTAAATGTCAAATTTCCAGAACTCTGAAAATCAGAGGCATACTACTTGGGCCACAACGCAACTAAGCAAAATTTTGTAGCTTCCTGTGCTTCTGGGATAGCGCTTCATTATAGTAAGAAAAATTGGACTAAGTATCAATGACTTGATCCGTATCTCACAGTGTTATGCACGAAGCACTAGTCGAATCCAAGGATATAATTCACCGTGCTCTTCACATAAAAACTTCATTAACGCTGTAGACAAAACTAGAGAAGTATTTCTCTACTTGCGCGAGAAATTTCCAGGTCTTAGTGAGGTGAAAATAAAACAGATTTTCGTGGGTTCCTAGATACGCTAACTGCAGAAAGATGAGCGTTTCAACACAATCCTAAAAGTTAGCTTGGGATGCCTGTGCTGTAGTGTCAGTAAACCTTCTACGAAATAAGAGAGCCAAAAACTACAAACCTTGTGGTAAATCTTCTGCGCTGCTACAGCAGATTGGGTAGCACGATGTTCTTAAAGCTACATTTCCTAATTTCTCACTGGGACTTCTGTCCTGACAGCTGTAGTGCTGTAACCGACGAGCACGGAGAACGAGAACAGCGGCAAATTTCGGAGACAGAAATAAGATACCAGGAAAGTGGAGTGCGTCAATGTTAGTCCATAACTGCTAGACAGCAATCAGGTTGCAGTAAACTACAAACGCCAGGCAAAGCGGTTGCGTCTTCAATGACCTTCCTCCGAGGGATAAAACCAAGCAAATGGATGCATAAACGTATACAGGGTGTCCGGATGTTCCCGTTACAGACTTCTACGACTTCTTGAGGAGAGTGAGTAGATAATGTTTTGAACTGGAACCCACGTCTGGAAACCTAACCGTTTCCGTGCTACATCCATTTGAAAAAAAGTTGGTAATGCGATCACTTTTACAAGTAATTGATTAGGCATGACTCAGTATCTCTCCCCCTCTCTCTCTCTCTCTCTCTCTCTCTCTCTCTCTCTCTTTTTTTTTTTTTTTTTTTTTTTTTTTTTTTTTTACAGTTCCACTCTTTAAAAGCCAAAGAAATTGTTCGTGTACTCGTTGACGGATTTTTTTCAACGTGATGCAGTATCACATCTTCCAATTTTGGTGTGCTGCGTCTCCTTGAAGCACCACAACACCCCTGCTGACGGTGAAAGTACCCGTAATTGTATCAAAAAGAATATGCGACGGCGTCAGACGTTGTGGAGAACGATCTTGATAAAGGCGACGAGAAGCTCTTCCATTTCTGTAAGCTTCGCCATTCAGTAGAATCATTTCGGTTCAGTCTGCAAACATGTGCTCAATCATGTTGTTCGAACACTCACACACACGTGAGTGAGGCTCGAACAAGGTAGGATGAACCAGAAGTAGGATGGACGTCAATTGATATCAGCCCCTCCCCACCACTATGACTACCCTGTTGCATACCCCACCTAGCAAATATGTCTAAAAACGGTTTTAGCACAGAAGGTACGTTTCCGGACAAGGGTTGCTGTGCAGCCCTATGAGTCCTAGAAGTTTTTAACGGGAATATCCGAACATCTTGTACAAGCAGTAATGTACGCTGTCATGACTTCGAAACGAAAGCTTATCTTTTCATTTTCATTATCATTTTCGTTGTCAACATTCCCGAAAACGTAATTACAAGCTGTTTCATGCCTTTTACAGAAAAAAGTTAAATATTCCTGGGTAGTGTGATCAGTTTTTTTAAAGCCAATTTTTACTTTCCTGGTAATGCATCGGCTCGCAGAGACGACTACACTGTGGGAAGTCGCTGGTGGTGCTGCGCGCTACCTATCCCCTTGAAGGGTTGCCCAGCCATCCATTTGGCGCGGCGGGCAGAGCCGCCGGCTAAATCCACCTTGGGCCCGGCGCCTATCGGCGGCCCATTAAGCCTAATACCGGCCCAGGCAGCACGATCCACGCCGTTAAGATTCGTGTCGGCCGCCAGCAGCAGTCGCTGTTAGCCTCCGTATCTGGCGCCAAAAACCCTGCTGCCGTCCCGGCTCAACCACTGGGCTTGCATAAGCCTCCAAACCACAATGTGATTAGAGTTACTCTGCCAGGATATCAGATACACCAAAATGGCATTATGACCTCGTCCTAGATGTTACGGTTTACAGGATTTGCGATTGGTATCAGGGTATTACCATCAGCAAAGATAGTGTTGCAAAGAAATTAGGCATAGGCCGAGGAAAAATTGTTATAAGTAATGCCACAAATACGCTCACTGAAACCTGTTGAGAGAATTCATACGGATCGACGTTAGCAATTAATGTTGCGAGACGGGCCTTGCGGGATCCATTTTGAAACCTGTTGCCAGAACATATTTGAATCGCGCGTTTGGCTTTCAGGGGGAACAGAGGACACCAGCTAGGGTGAATGCCACCAAATACAGCCGACTTACAGATGAATTCGTATCTGATAGGTTCACTCTGATATCTGATCCAAGCGTATAAACTGGCGTGCAAAACTAAACGACGAAAGTAACTTTTGTATGATGTGTCACTGCCAAGTAACAAGGCTCGATAACATTTGCACCATACTATGGTACCGTTGAAAGATGTATACAAAGGATAAAGTAATTCAAGTTTTGTAAAAAAGTATTATATAGAACCTGAGATGGTCTAATGTACTATTGATCGTGTAGTAGCGTCGCTGCTCAACAGCGATCGCTGATTCAGGGTGTTACGGGTAATGTATTAAAGGAACTTTAGAGCGAGAGATGTATGGAGGACTCTCAAGTGTAAAGACGGGTTGTATCTGATGTGTGCTGGATGTAACTTTACTCGCTACGGGCAGTACTGATTCTTTTATTTGAAATATACTATGATATATTCTCACTGTAAAAGGAATCTTAAGGGAAGTTGTAAATAATTAAGGTAAAGAAAGTTGCTTTGTTACTAAATGCAATGCGGCTATTCGTGGGTGATGGTTGAGACAATGCATACCACTCATACCTAATGATTTTGTACATCTCACTGCTAATGCACAATCCGTTTATTAATTGTGTTAATTGTGGTAATTGTTAATTTTCAAAGAGTTAAAATACAAATTTTAAAGTTAGTGCCATACTGTTACTTACCCCAAGTCAATACTACCGGTAGTTCCCAGATGCATGTCATTGTGATTAACTATTTTTCTCAACATGTTATTGCCTCAGTCATATTCGATTTAATTAAAATCCTGAGCAACAGCCTTGCGCAGTGACTGTTAACTACACAATGCAAAGTACCAACAGAGAGCAGTGCGAAGAGCGTTACCATTTCGCAGATGAAGGTAAGAAATATTATTATTTCAAGGATAGCGTTCATTAAGCACGGGGACCATTACTTTCAAATTGATCAAGTTTGTTTTTTACCATGGCCAATTTCAAATCGATGGCGTTGCATCAGATTCAGTTTTCATGTAACGTAAATTCATGCAGTTTTGGTTTGGTTTAAAATTATTGATAGTTTACATTCTCGCAGCTATATTAAATTTACATTCTTGCAATCAGAAAAGTTCATTAGAGCGCAAAGCGCATAAGCGGCGAAATGAAATACTCGTTCTAACTGTTGTGTTTCAGACTACTGTCAGTTACGTAATTTCAATCATATTTCAAACACGCATGTTACACCTATTTCTAACGTACATATTTCACCGTAAAGAAGGAAAATGAACAAAAGAAGGCAACGAGACGAATAGAAGTGGCACTTCCATTGAAGAGCAATAATTACGTTGAAGTCACCGCAGTTCATAACGGTCCCATAGACACTGCAAAACGTGGTACATGTTTCTTAACAAGGTCAGTGATCGCTACGGGCAGCAGTGCACTTCTGTAACTTGCTCCCATGATGGCCACAAGGTTTGCAACGAGATTTTGTGGCAGGAAGTTCCATTCTTTCACCTTCACGACTGCTAGAAGCTCGTTGGTGCACGCTGACATGCTGCGGTAACGTCTCTCCAATGCATTCCACGCGTGGTCCATGAGATTTAAATCGGGGGTCTGGCCTCAAGACTACAACAGTGGAGTTGTCCTGATAAGATGATAAATGTGTCTGCCTTCCGTAACCTCCATATACCATATTCCAAAATGAAAAGAATTTGGTAATTTGTAGTGATGTACAGGATCTAATGGAAGCTGTGGGCAAAGACTATAAAAGCGATCAATGGAGTTTGTTCATCGACTCTGCCAAAGAAAGTCCCAAATATGTGCTACTGCATAATGGCGAAGTGTTACCATCGATTCCGACTAGATATGCACCTTACATGAGGACAGTCTATTTCCGAATAACCTGTCGTTCTAAGAGCTCATTTAAATTTGGTCTTCGTAGCCGTCGCGAATTGTCATCCATAAAAATGAAGTCACAGCCGATAGCACCCCTGAAAAGACTCGCGAGGGTAAGGAGTCAGAATAACGTTGACCCGTGAGTGTACCGTGTTCAAAGATTCCGATGTCAGAACGCTTGTGCAACATTATCCCTCCTCAAATCATTCCAAATGGACCAACAAAACGACAGTGTTTGGGCTGCAATATGTGTTCCCACCTCTCACCAATGAGGGTACGCCCAGCTTGGACAAATTAACGAATCATATCTGGATTGTTGTAACATCCACAATTTTGTTATTTTCATCTACAATTATTAAATTTTGGTTATTGTGTGAATACATACAACTTTGTTGTTTTCATCTACAATTTTTAAATTTTTGTTATTGTGTGAATACATTGTAGTAGGAAGAACACATGATAATATCAGTAGGTGGTAAGTTTGGTACACAGAGCCAGAGCAGTGGATTCGAGTCGTAGTTATACTGGATGACAGCTATGGATGTTCATATCATTCCATGTTACTTTATTTCTGTGCCAGAGATCACCAGTCTTCAGGGAAGTAACTTGCTAGTCTCTCAGCTGCGCTCTCAGCGAACCACTACCAAACGTGTTCATTGGGTGAGAGATATAGAGAAAGTGCTGACCACTACATCAGTAGAACAACCTCTGTATCGGGGTAGGTCAGGACATCACGGGTCACCTGTGGTCTGGCGTTATCTTTCTGAAAGATAACTCCATCCAGACGGATGCAGTCACCGACCACGGCACGTCAGAAATGTAGAGGTAGGTGTCCACATTAGAAGCTATGCGATCGATAGATGATAACGTTGTGTACCAAAGTTGGTGCGTCTGACTGCTGTTGCGTCAAGGGAAGATGTAAGAATGAACATACGTCTGACAGTCCTTGACACTGCAGGAGACGTTGCTCCGTCCTCTGCGAAATTTTATTGCTCAATTTCCCGCATATACCATGAATCAGATAACAGATTTGTTATTAGATATTTTATTGCTAAAAACAAACCCGTTTCCTTATTCGTGGTATATGACGTACCTATACCGTCCTACACGGCTGGGTGGGCAGTATGGCTATCCTCTTGTGCTATAGTCGCGCAGGCCACTGAGGTCCTGCATGGGTTGCGTGGAGCCCGACTGAACTCACAGATTTCGTATTCGTATCACAGTCGTGGGATACCGACCTGTGTGAGCAGTGACACTGCAGCCTGTATACAACATGATACTGCAGCTGATGGACTGCAACACATGCTAGTAGACGGTATTCTTTCTTAAATGAGGCAAAAATCGATTAGCTCAGAAATTCTCTGGAATGGGATACGATGTATTTTGTGGACAGAACTGTAATCTTTTTTCAACTTTGTTGGTATTTTCTGTAATCATGATACTGAGAAACAAGCGTTTACACACTGAAAAGCCAAAGAAACTGCTACAACTGCCTGATATCGTGTAGGGCTCCCGCCAGCACGCAGAAGTGCCGCAACACGACGGGGCATGGGTTAAACTAATGTCTGGAGGGAGTTTACACCATGAATCCTGCAGGGATGTACATAAATCCGTTTTGGATAGCACATTGTAAGGCATCCCAAATATGCTCAATAATGTGCATGTATGGGGAGTTTGGCGGCCAGCGGAAGTGTTTATACTCAGAAGACTGTTCCTGGGCCCACTCTGTAACAATTCTGGACGTGTGGGGTGTCCCATTGTCCTGCTGGAATTGCCCAAGTCTATCGCATTGCACAAGGACATGAATGGATGCAAGTGATCAGACAGGATGCTTCCATACGTGTCACCTGTCAGAGTCGTATCTAGACGATCAGGGGTCCCATACCACTTCAACTGCACACGCCCCACACAAATTACAGAGCCTCCACCAACTTGAACAGCCCCTGCTGACATGCAGCGTCCATGGATTCAAGAGGTTGTCTCCATACACGTACACGTCGCTCGATACAATTTCTACATCTACATCTACATCCATATTCCGCAGGCCACCTGACGGTGTGTGGCGGAGGGTACCTTGAGTACCTCTATCGGTCCTCCCTTCTATTCCAGTCTCGTATTGTTCGTGGAAAGAAGGATTGTTGGTATGCCTCTGTGTGGGCTCTAATCTCTCCGATTTTATTCTCATGGTCTCTTCGCGAGATATACGTAGGAGGGACCAATATACTGCTTGACTCTTCGGTGAAGGTATGTTCTCGAAACTTTAAGAAAAGCCCGTACCGTGCTACTGAGCGTCTCTCCTGCAGAGTCTTCCACTGGTGTTTATCTATCATCTCCGTAACGCTTTCGCGATTACTAAATGATCCTGTAACGAAGCGCGCTGCTCTCCGTTGGATCTTCTCTATCTCTTCTATCAACCCTATCTAGTACGGATCCCACACTGCTGAGCAGTATTCAAGCAGTGGGCGAACAAGCGTACTGTAACCTACTGCCTTTGTTTTCGGATTGCATTTCCTTAGGATTCTTCCAATGAATCTCAGTCTGGCATCTGCTTTACCGACGATCAACTTTATATGATCATTCCATTTTAAATCATTCCTAATGCCTACTCCCAGATAATTTATGGAATTAACTGCTTCCAGTTGCTGACCTGCTATTTTGTAGCTAAATGATAAAGGATCTATCTTTCTATGTATTTGCAGCACATTACACTTGTCTACATTGAGATTCAATTGCATTACCTGCACCATGCGTCAATTCGCTGCAGAGCCTCCTGCATTTCAGTACAATTTTCCATTGTTACAACCTCTCGATACACCACAGCATCATCTGCAAAAAGCCTCAGTGAACTTCCGATATCATCCACCAGGTCATTTATGTATATTGTGAATAGCAACGGTCCTATGACACTCCCCTGCGGCACACCTGAAATCACTCTTACTTCGGAAGACGTCTCTCCATTGAGAATGACATGCTGCGTCCTGTTATGTAGGAACTCCTCAGTCCATTCACACAATTGGTCTGATAGTCTATATGCTCTTACTTTGTTCATTAAACTACTGTGGGGAACTGTATCGAACGCCTTGCGGAAGTCAAGAAACATGGCATCTACCTGTGAACCCGTGTCTATGGCCCTCTGAGTCTCGTGGACGAATAGCGCGAGCTGGGTTTCACATGACCGTCTTTTTCGAAACCCATGCTGATTCCTACAGAGTAGATTTCTAGTCTCCAGAAAAGTCATTATACTCGAACTCAATACGTGTTCCAAAATTCTATGACTGATCGTCGTTAGAGATATAGGTCTATAGTTCTGCACATCTGTTCGACGTCCCTTCTTGAAAACGGGGGTGACCTGTGCCCTTTTCCAATCCTTTGGAACGCTACGCTCTGCTAGAGACCTACGGTACACCGCTGCAAGAGGGGGGCAAGTTCCTTCACGTACCCTGTGTAAAATCGAACTGGTATCCCATTAGGTCCAGAGGCCTTTCCTCTTTTGAGCGATTTTAATTGTTTCTGTGGTGTCACCGCCAGACACCACACTTGCTAGGTGGTAGCCTTTAAATCGGCCGCGGTCCATTAGTATACGTCGGACCCGCGTGTCGCCACTATCAGTGATTGCAGACCGAGCGCCGCTACACGGCAGGTCTAGAGGGACTTTCTAGCACTCGCCCCAGTTGTACAGCCGACTTTGCTAGCGATGGTTCACTGACAAAATACGCTCTCATTTGCCGAGACGATAGTTAGCATAGCCTTCAGCTACGTCATTTGCTATGACCTAGCAAGGCGCCATTATCAGTTGCTATTGATATTGTAAATAATGTACAGACAAGAGCTACATTCAACATTATTGATTAAAGTTAAGTATTCCACCATCGGCATCCGTTTTTCTAAGTTCTAATTTCCTTGTCCTGTTCCAGACCTCACGCCAGCCTGTGTGGGCTTAAACGCGTGCCTTTCGGCTTCCTCTAAATTTTGTGGGTTGGTCTCCTGCCAATCCACAACATTTTGGCGACGAGGCCCCCGCGTTCTTTCGGTACTGCCCTGATTTACTTGTGTACTGGCTTCGCCACAATCTCCAGATGTACTGTCCGAATGTTATTACTTGCAGAATCAGCAGACGCAGGCCTTATTGGATGCCCTTGGACAGCTCGTCCAAGATCAACGTGCAATGCGAAACGATGCGGCAGCCGCCGCTCCACCGCTAACGCAGCCACAACACTCAGTTGCACCCAACTTTTCGACCTTTTGATGCTGCACTGGAAAGCTGGACGGAGTGGTCACGCCAATTTGGATTCCATCTCGCCGCCTACAGAATTCAAGGTAATGAGCGGCAGCCATTTTTTTTGTCGTCCGTTGGGGTACACACGTACCGTGTGATAGTCAAATTATTTCCCCGACATGACGTAGCAACTCTGTCCTACGACGAAATTTTGTCTGCATTAGATGCCTATTTCAAAGAATCAGTCAATGTAGTTGCCAAACGGTATACCTTCCTTCGAAAAAACGTACGGCAGGTCAAACTAATCTGGAGTGGGTTGCAACCTTGCAAGGCCTTGTGCTTTTGAGTGTTAATGTGAACTCCCTTATTCAGATACTATGGTACATGATGCAATTGCACAGAACATTTCTGATGTTCGTATAAGGGAACAGATTTTGAAACTCGTCAGTCCCTCCCTTCAACAAGTGATGGACATATTGGATCGGCAGGACACACTTGACTTTGCTCAGGAATCACTTGAAACCTCCCCACCCGTGTGTCAGGTTAACCGGCCCGCCGGGCGCGCTGCACGGAACAGTAAACAGTCCTCGCGCCCGGCTGCGCAGCGGCCGCCAGGTTCTCAGCCACGTGTGCCGTGCAGGCAAGCAAATACAGTGCTAAAATCATGCCCGCGGTGTGCTACTAGACATTCGCATGAGTTGCCCATCACACCAGGCTATTTGCTTTTTCTGTAATAAAAAAGGACATGTTCAGAGTGTTTGCCAGATAAAGTGCAGATCGGACACTCACAACCATTCCGGGCCCCTTGCTTCGCGCCGGAATCGGAATCGAACCAAGGATACTCTGGCTCGTGAACCTCCACCCATGGAAATTCATGTAGTTCATTCCACTCCGCTCAGTGCCACTCCCTTTAACAGTGACTGTGTTCGTCCCACAAAAAGTGTGCGTTGACATCGCCGGAAATCCCGTCAAGCCGCAAGTGATTCTGTACCAGTGTCACTTCACGTTGCACGAGACAGTCGCTCTTGTCGTCAGCAGGACAATAAACTTTTCATAGACTTCGATATTAACGGCAAAGTGGTACCATTCCAGCTCGATACCGGAGCTGCAGTTTCACTGATCAATCAAGACACGTACCAACAACTGGGCACACCTCCGTTGCGTGCCGCAAATGTTAAGTTAAGTAGTTATTCAGGACAAGCTACCCTGTGTTAGGACAGTGCAGCCTTCTTGCAACATACAAAGGACAAAAAAAACTTGTGTCATTGTGCGTCCTTCGTTCTTCTTTTGCAGTGAACTAGTTTGGTTTATATTTATTTCAGTTGTTTAACTTGTCTATAGTCAATCAGGTCCTATCAGTGAACCAGACTGTGCCTTCAGACAGTGTTTCTCGTCTATGTGAAGAATTAGCAGACATTTTTGCACCGGGCCTTGGTTGCGCTAAGAACTATAAAGCACATTTGGAACTGAAAGTAAACGGGCAACCGAAATTTTTCAGAGCGCGCAATGTTCCCCACGCATTGCTTGATGAGGTCGCTAAAACATTACACGATTTGGAATCACAAGGTGTAATTGAACGTGTGCAGGCTTCTCTCTGGGCATCACCCTTAGTAATTTTGCCAAAACCTTCCGGAAAATTGAGACTTTGTGTAGACTTCAAGGGAACAGTGAATCCACAGCTAGTGATTGCAACTTTTCCTTTACCCCGCCTGGAAGATCTTTTTGACAAACTGTGCCCAGGTAAATATTTTTCGAAGTTGGACCTAGCAGATGCGTACTTGCAAATACCGGTGGATGAAGAATCCCAGCGCGTTTTGGTGGTTAACACGCATCTTGGTTTGTATCGATTCAAACGACTGCCATTCGGGTGAGCATCTGCCCCTGCATTGTTTCAGCAATATCTACAAATTGTTTGTGCGTCGGTCCCTACTGCAGCAAACTATCTGGACGATATTGTGATCTCCGGAAAGATGGAAGAAGAACATTTAGCCAATCTCAGAACATTATCTCAGGTATTGCGACAAAATGGTCTTTGCTTGCGGAAGGACAAATGTGTGTTTTTTGCTCGCGACTTGCCCTACCTGGGACATGTAATCGATGCCCAAGGCATACATCCCAGTCCCCAGCACCTCCGTGCCATACAAGACTTGCCTTCGCCGCAGAATTTGACGCAGCTACAGAGTGTGCTGGGAAAAATTAATTATTATCATCGCTATATCCCCCACGCCTCTTCCATTTCAGCTTCGCTTCATCGCTTACGCCGTAAAGGTGGTCTCTTCGTTGCCGGCCAGTGTGGCCACGCGGTTAAAGGCGCTTCAGTCTGGAACCGCGCGACCGCTACGGTCGCAGGTTCGAATCCTGCCTCGGGCATGGATGTGTGTGATGTCCTTAGGTTAGTTAGGTTTAAGTAGTTCTAAGTTCTAGGGGACTCATGACCTCAGATGTTAAGTCCCATAGTGCTCAGAGCCATTTGAACAATTTTGTTCTGTTCGTCTGGACGACGGAATGCGAACGCGCCTTTCGCCAGTTGAAATCGGCTTTGCTTTCCAATACTTGCCTTACGCCGTTCGATCCCCAGAAGCCCCTTTTGTTGATGGTGGATGCATCGGATGTCGGGATCGGTGCTGTGCTTGCGCACAAAGATGGATCGCACGATCGCCCTATTGCCTTTGCGTTCAAATTGCTCTCGTCTGCGCAAAGACATTATTCACAGATCGAGAAAGAAGCATTGGCTCTCGTATTTGGTGTTACTAAGTTTCATGATTTCTTGTATGGGCGTCACTTTACCGTCATCACAGACCACAAACCTTTGACATCGCTTTTTCATCCGAACAAGCCTGTACCTCCACGTACAGCGCAGAAATTCATTCGCTGGTCTATTTTCCTCTCGCAGTACCACTACGATATCTTGTATTGGACCACTGCTAAGCACGGAAACGCCGATGCGTTGTCCCGTTTGCCTATTGCTGAGGATAGAGCATTCGATTCCTCCGAACTTGCGTGCATGTTCATTGATGCGGAAAACGATGACGTGGTCGAATCGATTCCGACTGATTTTCGTCGTGTAGCTACAGCCACAGCTGCTGACCCTGTCCTTGCTACCGTTTTGCGTTTTGTTGCTACGCAACGGCCCTTTTCAAAGTCACGGATCGGGGATCCGTTGGTTCGCCGATTTTTTGCTCACAAGGAGAGACTTTTTGTACGACGTGGTGTTTTGCTGTTGCGTTCTGATAATGATCAGTCCAGGATCGTGGTCCCACGTTCGTTACAGTCCTCTGTCTTACAGCTTCTCCACCAAGGACATTGGGGTATAGTGAGAACGAAACAACTTGCTCGTCAGCACTGTACTTGGTTCGGAATCGATGCTGCGATTACGAATATGTGCTCTTCTTGCATGGCGTGTGCCGAACAACAATCCGCACCACCGCGGAAATTCTTTGCATAGCCAAAAGCCACTTTCCCTTGGCGACGCTTACACATCGATTTTGCTTGTCCATTCTGGAATGCTCGATGGTTGGTTCTGGTTGATTCATTCAGTAATTTTCCTTTTGTTGTCCGGATGTCTTCCATTACGTCATCTGCCACCATCCAAGCGTTGTCTGCTATCTTTTGCATTGAAGGTCTTCCATAGACTATTGTTTCCGACAATGGCCCACAATTCATGTCCGCAGAATTTCAGTCATTCTGCAAGGCCAATGGTATTCAACATCTGACGTCCGCGCCGTTTTCGCCACAGTCAAACGGTGCCGCTGAACGTTTGGTCGGGACTTTCAAGTCACAGATGTTGAAGTTGAAAGAGTCGCATTCTCGGGAGGACGCGTTATTGCTCTTTTTGTCCTCGTATCGCTCTCAGCCCCGAGATGGTCGCTCGCCGGCTGAGTTGCTTCACGGTCGCCCTCATCGCACCTTGATGTCTTTGCTACATCCGCCGCATCAGGTTCCTGTGCAGCGGCAGACACCTGCTTTTGCTCCAGGCGACGTTGTCTACTATCGCCACTATCGAGGTTCACGGCGTTGGCTCGCATGGCGCATTCTTCGCTGCCTCGGCCGCGCTATGTATTTGGTTTTGGGGGCCTCTGTTGAGGTGCGTCGGCATCTCAACCAGCTGCGCCTCTGTCGTCGCACGGGATCTACCGCTCGCCGTCTGCTTTCAGCGACGGTGCCGTCCGGTCAGCGCCCTGGGGACCCATCTACTGGCTCGCCTCAGCCCTAGGTGTTACCGACGCTGCCTTCCATTTCGCCCCATGGCGACGCGCCGCCGCCGCCGCCGCCTGTTCTCCCGCCGGCGACGCCCGCAGTGGGCGCGTCGCTGGGCCTCCCTGGGTCACGCGCCGCCGATCGCTTCCCGTGACCAGCAGTCCTCCGACATGGAACTCTTGCCCGTTCCGGGCCATATGTCGTCTTCGCCCGTCGGGTGCCCCGGCCCGGTGGAGGTCGACCCCTCGGCCGCTCCTGTCTCTCTACGGGCGCATACACTGCATGTTGGCGTGCACCCTGGAGTAGGTTTTCAGGCGTTTCCTAGCTCCCCGCGGACAGAATGGCGGGGTGCGGGTGGCACAACCTCGCCTGTTGTTAGGCTCCCCACCTCGTCGCATACCTCAACATGGGGTCCTCCCCGCGGCGGGCGGAAGCCTTATAACACGACCGTTCGCCGATTTGCGGGGGAGGAATGTGGTGTCACCGCCAGACACCACACTTGCTAGGTGGTAGCTTTAACTCGGCCGCTGTCCATTGGTATACGTCGGACCCACGTGTCGTCACTATCAGTGATTGCAGACCGAGCGTCGCCACACGGCAGGTCTAGAGAGACTTCCTAGCACTCGCCCCAGTTGTACAGCCGACTTTGCTAGCGATGTTCACTGACAAAATACGCTATCAATTGCCGAGACGATAGTTAGCATAGCCTTCAGCTACGTCATTTGCTACGACCTAGCAAGGCGCCATTATCAGTTGCTATTGATATTGTAAATAATGTACAGACAACAGCTACGTTCAACATTATGGATTAAAGTTAAGTATTCCACCATCTGTGTCCGTTTTTCTAAGTTCTAATTTCCTTGTTCTGTTCCAGACCTCACGCCAGCCTGCGTGAGCTTAAACGCGTGCTTCCTCTAAATTTAGTGGGTTGGTCTCCTGCCAATCCACAACAGTTTCTCTATCCCTCTGTCGTCTATTTCGATATCTACCATTTTGTCATCTGTGCGACAATCTAGAGAACTACAGTGCAGTCTTCCCCTGTGAAACAACTTTGAGAAAAGACATTTAGTATTTCGGCCTTTAGTCTGTCATCCTCTGTTTCAGTACCATTTTGGTAACAGAGTGTCTGGACATTTTGTTTTTGTTCCACCTACCGCTTTGACATAAGACCAAAATTTCTTAGGATTTTCTGCCAAGTCAGTACATAGAACTTTACTTTTGAACTCATTGAACGCCTCTCGCATAGTCCTCCTCACAATACATTTCGCTTCGCGTAATTTTTGTTTGTCTGCAAGGCTTTGGCTATGTTTATGTTTGCTGTAAAGTTCCCTTTGCTTCCGCAGCAGTTTTCTAACTCGGTTGTTGTACCACGGTGGCTCTTTTCCATCTCTTACGCTCTTGGTTGGCACATACTCATCTAACGCATAATTGACGATGGTTTTGAACTTTGTCCACTGATCCTCAACACTATCTGTACTTGAGACAAAACTTTTGTGTTGAGCCATCAGGTACTCTGAAATCTGCTATTTGTTACTTTTGCTAAACAGAAAAATCTTCCTACCCTTTTTAATATTTCAATTCACGGCTGAAATCATCGATGCCGTAACCGATTTATGATCGCTGATTCCCTGTTCTGCGTTAACTGTTTCAAATAGTTTGGATCTGTTTGTCACCAGAAGGTCTAATACGTTATCGCCACGAGTCGGTTCTCTGTTTAACTGCTCAAGGTAGTTTTCAGATAAAGCACTTAAAAAGATTTCACTGGATTCTTTGTCCCTGCCACCCGATATGAACATTTGAAACTTCCTGGCAGATTAAAACCGTGTGACCGACCGAGACTCAAACTCGGGACCTTTGCCTTTCGCGGGCAAGTGCTCTACCACCTGAGCTACCGATGCACGACTCACGCCCGGTACTCACAGCTTTACTTCTGCCAGTATCTCGTCTCCTTCCTTCCAAACTTTACAGAAGCTCACCTGCGAACCTTGCAGAACTAGCACTCCTGAAAGAAAGGATATAGCCGAGACATGGCTTAGCCACAGCCTGGGGGATGTTTCCAGAATGAGATTTTCACTCTGCAGTGGAGTGTGCGCTGATATGAAATTTCCTGGCAGATTAAAACTGTGTGCCCGACCGAGACTCGAACTGGGGACCTTTGCCTTTCGCGGGAAAGTGCTCTACCATCTGAGCTACCGATGGACGACTCACGCCCGGTACTCACAGCTTTACTTCTGCCAGTATCTCGTCTCCTACCTTCCAAACTTTACAGAAGCTCTCCTGCAAATCTTGCAGAACTAGCACTCCTGAAAGAAGGGATATAGCGGAGACATGGCTTAGCCACAGCCTGGGGGATGTTTACAGAATGAGATTTTCACTCTGCAGCGGAGTGTGCGCTGATATGAAACTTCCTGGCAGATTAAAACTGTGTGCCCGACCGAGTCTCGAACTCGGGACCTTTGCCTCTCGCGGGCAAGATGAGACTCTGGCAGAAGTAAAGCTGTGAGTACCGGGCGTGAGTCGTGCATCGGTAGCTCAGATGGTAGAGCACTTGCCCGCGAAAGGCAAAGGTCCCGAGTTCGAGACTCGGTCGGGCACACAGTTTTAATCTGCCAGGAAGTTTCATATCAGCGCACACTCCGCTGCAGAGTGAAAATCTCATTCTGGAAACATCCCCCAGGCTGTGGCTAAGCCATGTCTCCGCTATATCCTTTCTTTCAGGAGTGCTAGTTCTGCAAGGTTCGCAGGAGAGCTTCTGCAAAGTTTGGAAGGTAGGAGACGAGATACTGGCAGAAGTAAAGCTGTGAGTACCGGGCGTGAGTCGTGCATCGGTAGCTCAGATGGTAGAGCACTTGCCCGCGAAAGGCAAAGGTCCCGAGTTCGAGTCTCGGTCGGGCACACAGTTTTAATCTGCCAGGAAGTTTCATATCAGCGCACACTCCGCTGCAGAGTGAAAATCTCATTCTGGAAACATCCCCCAGGCTGTGGCTAAGCCATGTCTACGCTATATCCTTTCTTTCAGGAGTGCTAGTTCTGCAAGGTTCGCAGGAGAGCTTCTGCAAAGTTTGGAAGGTAGGAGACAAGATACTGGCAGAAGTAAAGCTGTGAGTACCAGGCGTGAGTCGTGCATCTGTAGCTCAGATGGTAGAGCACTTGCTCGCGAAAGGCAAAGGTCCCGAGTTCGAGTCTCGGTCGGGCACACAGTTTTAATCTGCCAGGAAGTTTCATATCAGCGCACACTCCGCTGCAGAGTGAAAATCTCATTCCATGAACATTTGAGTCTCCCAGTCTATATCCGGCAAATTAAAATCTCCACCCAGAACTATAACATGGTGGGGAAATCTACTCGAAATATTTTCCAAATTATCCTTCAGGTGCTCAGCCACAACAGCTGGTGAGCCAGGGGGCCTATAGAGACATCCAATTACCATGTCTGAGCCTGCTTTAACCGTGACCTTCACCAAAATCATTTCACATTTCTGATCTCCGTAAATTTCCTTCGATACTATTGCACTTCTTATCGCTATAAACACGCCTCCCCCTTCACTGTCCAGCATGTCTCTGCGGTATACATTTGAATCTGAGTTTAGGTTTTCATTACTGTTTTCGTCTGGTTTCAGCCAACTTTCTGTCCCTAGTACTATATGGACGTTGTGACCGTTTATTAATGAGATCAGTTCTGGGACCTTTCTATAGATGCTCCTGTAGTTTACTATTAGCACATTAGTATTGTTATTCCCTGTTGCATTTTGCCTATTCCTACCTTGCCGCGTCTCAGGAGGCGTCTTGTCGGGCCTAGGGAGGGAATTCTCTAACCTAAAAAGCCCCCATGTGCACTCCACACGTACTCCGCTACCCTTGTAGCCGCTTCCGGCGTGTAGTGCACGCCTGACCTATTCAGGGGGACACTACATATCTCCACCCGATAGCGGAGGTCGAGAAATTTGCACCCCAGATCTCCACAGAATCGTCTGAGCCTCTGGTTTCAGCCTTCCTCTCGGATCCAAACCAGAGGACCGCGATCGGTTCTGGGAACGATACCGCAAATAGTTAGCTCTGATTCCACCCCGCGAGCGAGGCTTTCCGCCTTCACCAATTCCGCCAACCGCCTGTACGAACTGAGGATGACCTCTGAACCCAGACGGCAGGAGTCATTGGTGCGGACATGAGCTACAATTTGCAGACGGGTGCTCCCAGTGCTCTCTATCGCCGCCGGTATGGCCTCCTCCACATCTCGGATGAGAGCCCCCGGCAAGCAGACAGAGTGAACACTGGCCTTCTTCCCCGACCTTTCCGCTATTTCCCTAAGGGGCTCCATCAACCGCCTAACGTTAGAGCGCCCAATAACTAATAAACCCCACCCCCGTGTGCCTGCTCGGACCTTGCTGAAGGAGCAGCCACATGTCCACTCACAGGCAGAGCGGGCGACGCCATACGGCCAGCCTCCACATTGACCCTCCGCCTCGTGCGCCGCGAACGCCGCTGAACCCGCCACTCCCATTGGGGAGAGGGTTGCCCAACCGCGCCCGGTACCCGCGAAGATGCCTCGACAGCAGGGACAGTGGATGAAACAAGTAACACCTGGGGTGTACCTTGCGACGCACCAGACTCCCCACTGCCGCTACACTCCGAGGCAGCAGCCTGAAGACGGCTGACCGCGGCCATCAACACGCTCAGCTGTTCGCGAACAGTGGCCAGCTCCTCCTGCGTCCGTACACAGCAGTCACACCTCCTACCCATCCTAAGGAATCAATTTACTGAAGAGAGTTAAACAACTTTTAACTAGACTGCTAATTCACTAAAGGCGGCTGTTTGAAACGAGACCCGTCTGACCAGGCAACACGTTCTCAGTCATCAACAGTACAATGTCGGTGTTGAAGGGCCCAGGCGTAAAGCTTTGTGTCGTACACGAGAAGGCCTTCGGCACCGAAAGCCCGTATCGGTGATGTTTCGTTGAATGGTTCGCACGCTAATACGTGTTGATTCCCCCAGCACTGAAATCTGCAGCAATGTGCGGAAAGGATGCACTTCTGTCACGTTGAACGATTCTCTTCAGTCGTCGCTGATCCCACTTTGAGGGATCTTTTTCCACCGCAGCGATGTCGGAGATTTGATGTTTTGCCAGATTCCTGATATTCACGGTATTCTCGTGAAATGGAGGTACGGGAAAGCCCCATACCTCGGAGATACTGTGTTCCATCGCTCGTACGCTCAAACTCACTTAAATCTTGATAACCTGCCACTGTAGCAGCAGTAACCGATCTGACAACTGCGCCAGACAGTAGTTGGCTTACATAGGCGTTGCTGACCTCAGTGCCGTGTTCTGCCTGTTTAAGTTTCTCTGTATTTGAATACGCATACTTATAGCAGTTTCTTTGACTAGTACATCATGAGGGTTTTGAAATTCAATAGTTCTTTGCAACAGTCATCATTCAGTTCTGTTTATTCCAAATGCACTGTATATTACTTTCCGAGCAACAGGTGGAAGTTATGAAGCGGCTCTTGAGATAAAACTTCAGTGGACAGCATTTAACTTCCAGTGGTTGGATTAATTAGTGTTCACGGCGCAGGAACTGCGAGTCGTTATTGCCAATGTTGATTCCCTATGATGTGAACACAGCTAAGTAATATGATAAGAGAGGGATATTTGAAGCAGTACTTGTAGGTACTAAAATCATATGAAAAATCTGTTTCAGTTGTAACTTCCACCAGGAACAATTAAAATCCAAAGCGTTAAAAGTTTCTGAAAGAACAGTTTTTGTCAAATAAAACTCTCAAATGGAGGATAAAACACTGGCAAACAAGGTAAAATCTTATTAGAAGCATCAGTAGTTGTAACATACACAGATTTGCAACCACTCGAAAGATCTACCAAATAGACGTGAGGCACTATAATATTTGTTCCTGCAACAATTAGCCACGTCAAATACCTATCGGCTCTCCTTCAAATATCTCGGTAAGGTTTGGACAAGGAAAAACAACCCGTCGTCCTGTTGGTTGTATACCTTGGCAGGTGTAGGTTGATATCCGTAGCTTGAACCAGCTCGGTACTATGAGATTATCCTCACAGCTTTCACACCTGCACCGCCCTTAGTATTCAAAAACAACTGTTTATCCGTAAATTACTAACCTGGATTCACTCTTCCTTCAGTGCCATTGAATGCTTGCGTGATGTCGTTTACATTGTTTCAGTTTCTAGAAATTCCGTCTCATGGTTTCGCTGAAATTTAGCAATTTTTCGAAGTAGCACTGGAGTCTTCGTGAGGCGAGACGATACTGAGTCAGTATCGTCGTCTTATGGTGATGGATAGGCACTCCGTCGAAATATTACAAAGTTTCTGACACTAAAAATATCTTGAAACCTTTCGACTAATGCCGCAGTGAGCCTGTTGACAAGTGTAGAGAACGTCTCGGCCCAACATGACAGTGAGCTGTAGCTACCAATGGTACACCTCCTCGATCTCAGAAAGCTGAGGTTCCGAGTACGTGGCTCATGTGAGCCGTCATTCTCTCTCTTTTCTAGAGGATTTGCCTTCAAGATCTACTAATCTTCCTTATAAAAATACAAGAAATTTTCACGTCACAGAGCATGTTCAAATGTAGCCTCTGAAAACTTCAGCACACTACATTACGCGTTTCAGGAACAATAAAAGTACTGCTTGTCAAATGATTTTTTTACTGTATAGTCTGTGTACAGGATTTGTAGATACTACGTGGAGCCTACCATTTTCGTAATCTGTTTTCTAACTTGTTTTGTAATTATATTTCGGAAACATTGTTATGAAACTGGACACCATGTTTCTCCAGTTGTGTCCCTTACACATTTTCTAGTAAACCGTGTATGTATTTTCTAGTGAACTGCATATGCAATTTACTATAGAGAAAGAGGTACAAATGTGGAATAGGATAGTAATATGACTATGGTTTCTCGCCTTGTAAGTGTTGTAGGTGAGTTGAAAAGAATTGCGTTCGGCAACTGTAGACTGCTTTGGGATGCATTTTTATTTCAGTCTGCAGCCACTGTGAGTGAGTGGAGTTGTTTTAATGAATTCATTAGAGGGAATAATTGTTGAAAGTTGGTGGTTTGCAGTTTCTTTCTTGCCATAATAGATACTTTATTAACATATTTAGTAAATAGACGTTTCGCTAACACTTTAAGCTGTAACATGGCGTTTTTGTTGCCTGTTTAAATTCATATTTCGATCCTATTTGAGTTTCTGAATTTCAAGATGTCTTTGTCACTAATGTGGAATATTAGTGCTCCGTATTTCCACCCTTGTATTCCGTTTTTGTACCGTGATATCACAACCCTTATTATTTTTAGGTTTTGCTTCAGAAATGATTTCACGAGTTCGAAAGCAGTCGTAAGAGACTGTTGTGCAAACAGAAATTGAAAGCCTTAGGGAAAAGAAAATAAACTTTCTGTAGGCGGCAAAAACTTCCCAAGGTCCAAGGGCCACTCTGTTTAGGCTAGTAAAATCAGATTTACCAGCTCATTTAACTCCTCAGAACGAATTTTGGCAAAAAAACTGTTTTATCCCCCGAACAAGAACAACTGACTGGATATTGCATGACTACGGAAAAGTGAATTTTTTGGACTCACACAAAAGGGTCTCCAACAGATGGATTTCTATTTGTCAAACCCAATAATACACAGAATTCATTTTTGATTGAACGGGCTGGAAGTGGATGGTTATGGCTTACATAAAAAGGAAATTTCGATTCGGAAAACCACAGCAACCTTATTTAACAGATCTCTAGTTTCACAAGAGAAAATGCGACTATATTTTTCTTCCTGCTTTCACAAGAGTTGCAGAGAAACAGCTTTTCACTGGGAAGAATATACAATGTTCTTCGATGAGGTTTCGGAATTGACGTATCTTGTCACAGTATTTCAGCTGTAACCGTTCAGCCATCTTCAGGTGAGTGTCCGCCACTGGAGAGTTCAAGTTCCCGGCGTCGACCTTCTAGCAAAAATTGCTATAAAGCCAGCTGAAATATTATGGCAAGAAGTCAACATGGTCCGGCTGTAACCCCGAAACCTCATCGAATATTCAGTATTCCGGGAAAACTTCAAGAATCACATATACAATTTGGAGGAAACTGGGCTAAGCATTGTGTAGAGCAATGCTCCCCACGTCATTGCAAGAAAGCGAAAGGCATCTTCTTTGCAGAGTGTGAATCTCTTGTGACCGTTGTCACCTGCATGAGTGCTGCATGAAATTTGGTCCCATCATTGATGATATTCCCTCGTAAGAACAGCAGCAGTCAGGTAATGAAAGGTGCCCCACGTGGGTCAATTTTGTAATGCCATCCCTCTACACGGATTTAAATACACCACTTAACATTTTCTGAGAAAGGTGAAGCAAACAGCAGAATTAGCAGTGCTTCTGATTGTGGTTGGGCACTATTGCCACTCCATAAATCTGGATGTTATAAGTCTCCCAAAGGAAACTATGTCGGCATCTTTCGTTTACCTCCTCATGCGTCCCACTAGGTGCAACCGCTGGATAGAACTTCCACGAGTCTCTTGAAAATCTATTACCCGGAGTAGGCAAACGTGACAAACATGGATATCGTCGAACTGAAAGAGAAGGCCTATCTCAAGTGCCAGGCAGGGGAGATTGCAGTCGGTAGGTTTAGGGTTTACAATCACATATTTTCACGGATGCAGATTTAATTACCTGCAGTAAACAGATAATTGAGGATTTACGAAATAATCCAGTCTGGGAAGACTAATGTTTAAGTCCAGGGAGCAACATCTGCCGCCTCATCCGAAATTACCTCCGTTGTATAAATGAAGAAAAGGCCAGGCGCCATGAAAAGAAAACCTGGTTTTCAGCAGTCCTAAACTCGTCGCCATGCCAGAGATCTCTTGAAGCATCGACGACAGCAACAAATAAATCGAAGACAAAGAAGGAGAGGGTACCATAGCCTAGAAACCAAGAATCATCTGATTCTCAGGATGATGTTTTTAGTGTGAGAGATGTTTTTGTCCACCCTTAGTAGCGTTTTTGACAACGGTGTACCCACTATTGAAGATGACAGTTGTCTCTATTGCTCATATAAACTGTCGCAGGACCGGGCACGGGAAGAACGGGTAATATGCCTAACGTGCGAAATCTGGGCGCACACTGAATGTGTAAGTTACACGTGAAGTTACTTAGGGTGAGGAATTGAATATCTGGAAAGATATTAGATTTGCCACTATCTGGTTTAACTTTAACAAACTTGAAACGGATATGACTTTCCATATTTGTACCCTGTAATATGAAGTGCCAAAAATGTCAAACTTTGTGTTTAACCTAATTTAGAAATGTTCCTAATGTAGTATGTATTAAAAAATACAGGAAGCGTTAAAAATATCACGAAGTATGTGCTACAAATATTTTATTTACTTAAAGTGAAAAACTGGGAAATTTATGAACGAAAAACAAACTGGTACTCCATATTCGTACTACTTCCTCTAAGGGTAACGCTAGAGGTTCTTCACGTGGTGTCATTACTTTAAAATTCCAACATTCGTAACTGCAGGCTGAATAAATGTGAAGATGTAATGAAAAATGGTCAGAAAGTAGTGTGGTGTCATAGATCGATACCATCCTCATCGGAGTATCACAGCTGGCAAAGGAAACACACTTTTCCAACAGAGGCTGCCAGCGGTCGCGCGGCGACCAGACGGATAAAATAATGAGTCCCTGCTAAGGGTCACGCCTTCACTGGCTCTGACTAGGAGAGCCCTCTGCCGCCGCGATATAGGATGGCCGGCCGCAGCCACATACCAATTGTGAGTCGCAGTCTTTTAAAGTCTTCACTCTTAGTCGGCCTTCGACAGTACACTCAAACATTCGTAGCGCGAGCCTCACACCGCAAGATGCTTCACTGATTGCAATAGCTGGGCTGTTTTACTGTTTGCTTTTTTGTAAAGTTTCATCAAACGCTTGGAAAGCTAAAACTTAAGTAAAACTTCTGTTTATTGTAGTTAATGGTTCGCTGATCATATCCGCTCCCGTCCAGCTTCCCTACGATGACTCCCGCTGCACCACTCTGTAGCCAGCCATACCTTAACATAGTGTACAGAGTGGTACACAAGTAGCAATCTATTAATTATCTCGTATCCCTC
Organism: Schistocerca serialis cubense; assembly: GCF_023864345.2. Classification (NCBI taxonomy): domain Eukaryota; kingdom Metazoa; phylum Arthropoda; class Insecta; order Orthoptera; family Acrididae; genus Schistocerca; species Schistocerca serialis. Next base: position 469,881,526 of record NC_064639.1, read on the forward strand.
TTCAGCTCTAGGTTTCACCACACTCCCACTTTTTCCATTTCATTAACATGGACTACCTAGGTACTCTCTTCGGTTTTTCGTCAAGATTTGAATGGAGAGAAAACAAGACCTCCTAAAAATTATGCAATGGATTTTTGTCATAATTTTCACAGTCAAACAAAGTTAGTTAACTCGACAAATATGGTGTCAGATTGATCAGCATGACGTTTAGTTTGTCAATAATGTTTGATTACTTGAAAGTAATCAGCATAACTATGGAAAATTCAGTTATTTATTTATGGGAAAACATCTGTTTGAACTTTCATATCGAAAGAAAGTGTGGAAAATGAATAAATGGGGTATGAATTTGCACTCTGTAACGTCTAGTACAGAATGTTGTAAAACAATAAGAAATTAAAGAAAGTATTTTTAAAAATGTTCAAATATTATCAAATGATTTGTCCAAAAGTAAGAAGTAAATCAGGCCAGAGAAAAATTATGCACATCTTTGTATGATGCTGGAAATCATGTACAGCAAATGAAATGCAGGGCGAGAATTTAAAGATCAAAGTTTAACTTAGAATTTTGAAGAATACTATTGGTTATTTGGCAGGTGCATTCAAGAGACCATGCAGTCTGCTGTTATGTGGCCTTGCCTTATTTCTCTTGTCGACATCCGAGATGTCAAAAAGTTTCAACAATTTTTCATTCTCAATATTTTCCATTGAGGAATCCTTCAAATACAAGGAAGAGAGGGCATGTGGCATAAGAATTGTTCTTGCACGCTCACTTTCCCGGATAAAAGAAAGGCGAATATAAAAATAAGAATAGAAGTGAAATCCAAAGCAGAAACTGTTTCAGTCTGCTTAGTTTTCTTTATATGTCACCAATAAGGGTTCCAGCTGCTACTGTGCTTTTGTCTGATTTTAAACATGTAAATACTTGATTTTTCAAGGAAATGTAAATCGCACATTTGCTCCAATGTTCGAGCTCAAATTTTCAAGGATTCCCGGTAATATTAGCCTCGGGGATATTCAGCACAAAAGGCTGTTGCGTTGCTATCCATATTTCTGTTTTCTGTAACAATAGATGTAAGAAAGCTTCAACAATTTTAGAGCTTTAAATATTTTTGACTAGAGGATCGTGCACATACTGCACTGTGCAAAAACAGAAAAAAATGAAAATTTTACCCAAAGCTGTCTAAAACGTCCCTCTGTAATAGCGCGAAAGTGCGGCGCCATGCGGTGTCCCTCTCGGGCTTGGCGACGCATCAAGCACCAGGGTTTCGACACACGCCGAGAAAACGCGACAGCTCGGTTCATGTGAGGTGTACGATGGTTAACGATGTCACATGTGCACCAGATCTCACCAAAATTCTGCCCAACGCCACCATGGACATGTCACGCGACGGAAAGGTTGTCGCACCCCTGTTGCCCAAATTTCAGCCTTCTTCCGACGCTCTGCGGTGGACGTCGGACAGCGCCATCCAGCGTTGAAATCATACAATTTTCAAACTAGTGGCCGAGGAAAATATTTCACACATCACACCTCGGGATAGACACGAAAAGAGCATCAGGAGGTAGGATAAAGGGCGATAATGAAACTGCCCCTTCCCTTGGGGTGTTGATTCGAGAACGACAGACTGCAGTGCGATGAGCGACACGAAGACGTTCTCGACAACGCTCGACGCTGCTGGCACCCCCTCGCCGACGGACTATTCAACGCTTCTGTAAGGAAATCCGGCTCTGCAACCACGTTTGAACTTGATCTGACCCCTTTTTTGGTTTGGTACACAGGGAGATACGAATGGCAACAGTTCGACACCACGACACCATTCGACTAAATCCGACCGTGATCAAACGCAGCGATGTGTGTTTATGCCTCCTGTGAAGCGACGACGGGGTGGGGGTGGGGGTAGAGGAGGGAGGCGGGGGAGGACCTCGATGTATGGGTGAATAAATACCGCCAGTTTGGCAACACTCTCAACGCCACCCAGCAACCCACGCACCTTGGTTGAGCACGTTAAAATGTACTTGTCAGAGACTTCGATACCCATTAGTTGAATCGTGCTTCGTGGCTGCTCTAGCGCTTGAGAACTGGCACACCTTCCTCACTTCTTGGGCGGAGTCGCCTGGCCCTGGTTATGGCGACTTGTTGCGCGCTGGATATTACTCTGATTTCAATGGATTAGGTTCATTAGTTTAGATAATTCGGTTGGGAAAATCAGTACGGTACAAATGGATGCCAAGATAAAAAGAAGATCGGTAACTAGCCAGCTTCACAAAACGATATGCCCACCAATATAGAACATACGTTCATTATCACAAGTACTGTTGAAGTTTTTACTAATTCATTTCAGCTCCAAGACGCAGCGGTAGCCAAGTGGCAGCCAAGTTTCCGTTTAGCCGTTGAAGGTATACCAGTAATCGATGGCTATGCGAATGTATGTTAGCAGTTCTGGTAATATCGTAGGGAACACGGTTATATCATTATATGGAGAAAACTGGTTGTATTTTAAATGACACCTTGACGGGTCCGGCGTTTTGAGTCTCCATAAATGGAAGGCATTGTCTGGAGCAGATGCATTAAAAGTCTGTCGACATGGTCCATAGTATCTGTGTGAATGGGACCTCTCGTTAAATAAGGAAATCACACTTCCCAGTCAGCCACCGTGAGTTGTAACATGAACCATCGTTCCGGCAATAATTTTCTGCCACGAAGGATTAGCCGAGCGGTCTTAGGCGCTGGAGTAATGGACTGTGTGGCTGGTCCCGGCGGAGGTTCGAGTCCTCCCTTGGGTATGGGTGTATGTGTGTTTGTCCTTAGGATAATTTAGGTTAAGTAGTGTGTAAGCTTAGGGACTGATGACCTCAGCAGTTAAGTCCCATAAGGTTTCACACACATTTGTACATTTTTTAATAGTTTTCTACGTAAAAAAGATATGTCATAATGCACGCGGTATAGGATCAGCAAAGGAATGGTCTTTGTCTTCTGCTATCAGGTATGACCCGAATATCAGCGCGGATTTTGTGAGTCTTCCATCCAGATACTATTCCATAAATGAAATTTCAGTTCGTCTCTCACAACAACTCGCCCTAGGAATCTCTCATCCTGATCAGTAATGACCTCAAAATTTTGGCTTCATGTTACGGAATCATTACGATGTGTGGGTAGTTTTGTCCCTCGTGCGGCATTCACTTCAATCACGTTAATAGAATCTGAGAATCTGCAGCTCTTGACAAATTCAGTTATTCGTAATCCCATTATCAGTTTCTCTCCACAGTTTCTGCGTCATTCTGCTCAATAAATGTATTCTGTATGTATCTTAACAGAATAGTAAACGCTAGATGCTGCCGTTTTGTTACCTGTGAATTTTTCTTTACACATCTTGATACGCAATCTGTAACGTATGACAACAGGTTTCTAATTTTTATGTAGTCGTAGCATGATTTGAGGATATATGTCGATTTGTGTAACTTCTCTATCAGCCAACTTTCCCCCTTTTGCATAAAGCCATTTCTTAATTTTGATGCCTACCACTCTTTCTCGTGCATTATCGAAAATGATTTCTTCTCTCCCAGCATTATCACACAAGTTTCATTGGACGACAATAGGCAGCTATTGTAATGCAGACTCACTTTTGTTTTTGTTTACATTTCACGCCATCAAATGTTTCTTGGGTTACAAATGTTCACGTCATTTAATAGATTTCTTCAGCTTTGCAGCTAAAATTATCTCCTTTGCAATGTTACTTCCAACGTATTGGCCATCACTAAATAACATACGAATAGTATAAACCTACAATTTCTGACGGATGAGTTTGGTACATTTTTACGGAATTGTGAAAATTTCATTACGTAGCATGTCTGTAGGCAGACGTTATTACCATAACGGCATCGTATACGAACCGTAGCTGTATACTGGCAGCTATGAGAAGCGATCGGTGTGACACGTTTTGAAGAGTACTGAGCAACCACAAAATTTTCCAGTTCAAAGAAATGGACTGTGACGCTATGAGAACTGAAATGAGAGAAGCTCATTATGAATGTTCCACAACTGAAGACTGTCTACTACTAAAGAAGTTGATATAAACATAGTATTGCAGTTTGCACACAATCGCTTGGCGAATAAAATCAACCTTATAGTAACACAGACCGTCGCATAAAGAACTGTGAGACTGTTTCATCAGTGACACATGAAACACATGAAGCTACAGTATACCCATCTTCAATCGGAAACGGGACGCCGGCTGGTAATTATGTGAAAATTAATGGAACCAATGTCGGCAGTATGTATGTAAGGTTTCTTTGTCCGATGCAACCCGTTCCGATGCTGCACTGCACTGTCATCAGGCCTTATGTACATCAGTGTGACAACAACAATAGTCATACAAGAAACAAAGATAATTTTACAATAAAAGCTATCGAATACTCTTTCCTTAGTATATAATGATACTGAGCCGTGGGCGAATCGTGTTCGTGCTGTTTATTACTTGACATCTTGTCTTTGCGGTACCGCCGTCCCGTTTCTTATTCGATTTACTGGCCTCACTAAGTTGCTGGCATGCCTGCCCATGAGTGGCAGCAGCAGCGCTGTCGATACGAACACTGTCGTACTATATTTGGAGCGACCGCTAGTTTTTCCGGGTCGTGGTGTGCAGTGAATCTGTTGGGGACGGAGCTCCAGTGAGGTCTGCACAGCCAGTAATCGCCCGACCGCTGGCGACACACATGCACAGTCCGACGGAAGGAGACTTGAGCAGGGGGACCGTTGGTTGGTTGTTCGGTGGTTCGTCTCATCGGGCGACGTGTATTTGGTCATCCGACCGCTTCTGGGCCCCTTCTATTGGTCATTTTGCGGGACGTAGGTCGGTTCCTTCCTTGTGCAGAGATGTCGGGTGGCCAGTGGGCAAGTGTTCCCTCTGCATGGTTAGGTCCGAGCCAATCTCTCGGGGTCGTCATGTGTCCGAGTTGTGAACGGACATCAAGAGACTCAGCACGAAGCAGTGGTGAGGTCCGGACAGCCAAGTCTCGCCCGATCGTTGCCGACACACATGACGTAAGTGTGGACGACCTTCGTTGGTCGTTCGGTCGGTCATCTCATCGGACGACGCTTCTGAGTACTCCTTCTGTGTCGACTTGTGATTCGTCCTTTTTGTTCCACAGTGGCCGGTTTTAGTATTGTTCGAGTTGTTTGTGGAAGTGTTTCGCAGAACGGTGTCTAGCTTGTGTGGTTTTGACTGAGCAGTTATTTTAATGCTGTCTGCGTGCTGGATGGAGTGAGTCGGCTGGGACAGAGCAGTAAGCTAGCCTCCGTGGCGCGAGGCCAGGCCGGGGCCACTGGCGGTGTGCGCGTGCTGTCGGATCGTGGGGCACTAGCTGCGAGAGCGACTAGTTCGTTGCCCACCGAACCTCGACGCTGAAGTTGAGTGATTAGTTAATCTATTATGATACCTCAACTATTGTGATATCGCTTTGTTCATTTGTGGGTTGTTGCCCCCTTGGCTGTTCCAGCTAGCAGCATCATAGGATGTGTTGGGGTCGGCGAAATCTTCCACCCGTCTTCCTATGTTGTGATTAATTATTAAATGGACTGTTACGTATCAGTGAAGCGCAGCAGTGGTATTTTCTGCTCTGTGGCCGCTAACGCTTCAGTTACCTGCCCTGGTTGTTAGCATAGTTTGTAGGTAGTGTGCCTTTTCCTCATCGTGTTGTTGCTGTCCAGCCTTTTAAGATGTTTGTTTCATATTTGCTTGGAGTGGTTATTGTTCCCCTGGCTGTTTTTAGACGCCTATTTCTGGAGGTATAGTGCTGTTCATGTTCTCGTCCTCTGCTGATATTCACCATCGTTGTGCCGTTGGTCGGACGGAAGGGGATTGGTTAAATTGTTGGTCGGACCTTGGGCCGTCCCTAGTTTGTGTTGCCATCCGATTACCTAACTTCAGCTCTTGGCTGCTTGTCTCACCTGATCTTACGTTTGAGCTACCCTCCAAGGCTGACCCTTGGAACACTCCTGAGCACCACTTGTTCTGCTTGTTTTAAATTGGGATTTTCATATTAGTTGAAGTATTGTGCAAGGCCTTTGTCAGTGTATTAATTCAGTTTTTTTTTTTTTTCTTAAATTTTACATAAAGGCCTTCAGTCACGTTAAATGAAAATTCTGAGCATTAATTTTTAGAAATTTTTTTTTTATTCTTAGAAATTGTTCTATCTGAAATTGTTTGTAATCCAGGCCCTAAGCCGTTAGTGGATCCATGTGTTACGTGTGGCTTTCAGCCGAGGATTTCTATGAACCCCTTAATAAGGCCTTCAGCTGTGTGTATTCTCTAAAGGAAAATTTTTAGGTAGCAAGAAGTTCATTCTAAGCCCTCAGCCGTTGTTTCAAATTTGTTTGTGGCCTTCAGCTGTGCAATAAGTTAATCAGGTTTCAGCCATTCTGTTGTAAGTTTAAAAATATATTTTCACGCTAAAAAATTGTTTATTAATGTTCCTTAATTATAGTTGTCCTTCAGGCGTGTTGTGTAGGCCTTCAGGCGTTAATTGCTTTCATTACATGTTTTTTTTTTTTAAAAAAAGTTTTTCTTTAACTTCTATTTTTAATTGCTTTTGGTTTCTGAGCCAGGCCTTCAGCCATTTATGTGTTTGCTGTGTGGTTTTGGGCCTTCAGCCCAGAAAGCATCTCAAGTTTTCTTTAACTAGGCCTTCAGCAGTATTGCTTAGTTGTGATCTTTTAAGCCAATGTGTAAATAAGTGATTCATAGAAAAATTAAGTTGTGTGTTTGATTGTGCAAGTCACAGTAACTGTTTACAGCCCCGTCCACAACCTTAACCTTATCCTGTTCGCTCTCTTACTACCTACCAACCAGGTCTCAGATACCTCAAAATTTTTAGCGCTTTAGTATTAGGTGAATCTATCACACATACAGCGTAGCATGTTCTATCCAACAATTACATTAATTGTAAATCTGTTATGACTACAAAACAAGCCTATTGCTTAGTAGGAGTAGCCAGACATTCCAGACTTCGAGAGTCTGTCCTAACAGTAATTGAGAATTCAAACAGTTCAGAAAGCGGGACTCTTTCTCTGTGATGGTAGTACAATTATACTGAATACAGCGAACTCCATTTCTGTGGTAAGCGGGGAATATGTGGGTTTATTATGGACGGAAGAACAGCCTGAAGATTTCATACAGTATGCTGTTGTCAAGGCAATATGCTTATGCTTGCTGTTTTTATAAATGATTTCCCACGTTTTACTTATATTTTCAACTATCTTATGACAGCTACAGTGCATATTTTGCTGGTGACATACTTAGCATATGTTCATTTCGGTTGTCTTATATACTCAATATGTACGATTTTCTATCGCACTAACAACAATCTGTTTTGTGGCCTGTTTGAATCCACAGTTGGTTTTAGGACATATTCTGGAAGTTTGATTTATTCAATGACTGGCTACTCATAATAAGCAATCAACCTGCACTGTAGCAATACGAGATTAATAATTAATTCAGTTATTGGACAGAACAAACTAAGATGTATTTATGATTCCCTTCATCAAATAATAATGTGCTAAATGTTACGAGGTATCATTGTTTATTGATGAAAGGTTATTCGGTAGCATTTATAGCGACATCAGCTTTGTGTTTCTTGTATGACCAATGATGTTGTCACAGTGATGCACGTAGGATCTGATGACGGGGCAGTGTAGCACCGAAACAGGTCGCACTGAATAATGGAACCTGTCTGAAAGCAGGTCAACCAATTGTCGCACACGATGCTGAGTGGGGAATGGATACAGCATGTGTTTAAGTAAACCATTCGAGGGAAGTCGTTCCTAGATCTAGCTTAGAATCCGTTAACCACAGATGTAAGAGCTTATCGGGTCTTTAATCGGAAAGTGAAACTATCATTTCACTCGAGAAATCAATATGTAGTCAAAACAGTGATTTGGTGCAGGTTACAGATAAGAAAGCTAAAAATACAAGAGTTAAATAGTGATGCCCACAGTTTATTTATATTTCTTATTGTGTGACTGAGCCGGTGACCCCAGTGCGGTATCACTTTGTGCTACATTTCTGTTACGCGCTTGCCTTCGGACGCAGCGCCACCTGCTGGCCGTCTCGCGCAGCTGGGGGGAGTGGCTCGGAGTCGTAACGAGTTAAGAGAGGACACCGGCGGCCAGGGGACGCTTCCATCTTCTGAACGACGCCGGCTGTTGATTCTCCACGGGGCGGCGGCGGGGACGCTAGAGCCGGAGTGGGGGCTCCTGCGCGGTCGAGTCGCTTGGGCTCTGTCGTGGACGTCCGGCGTGACCTGTCCGAGTGTTTCCTAGGGAGCGGCAAGTGTGCTCCACTGGTGTGGTACTTCGAAAATTGGAAGTTTGTAGTAAGTTCTTATGGGACCAAACTGCGGAGGTAATTGCTCCCTAAGCTTACGCACTACTTAATCTAACTTACCCTAAGGACAACACACACACACTCATGCCCGAGGGAGGACTCGAACCTCCGACGGGGGCAGCCGTGAGGACCATGACAAGAAGCCTGAGACCACGTGGTTACCCCGCGCCGTTATGGTACTGTCTTGCCCCTGGATTTTCTGATGGCTTGTTCTATGTGAGAGAAGGTGGGAGGGTTCAGGTTGGCTGTGCGACGCCCGTATGATGTGCTGTCTGACCTTGTCAGTATATTTTCACTGTTTGTTACCTTGAATATTGTCGCACGCGCTTGTTGGTTCGGTTCTCTGACATAAAGTGATCCCACTGTATTAGGCACTGCCGGCCGGGGTGGCTGCGCGGTTCTAGCCGCTACTGTATGGAACCGCGCGACCGCAGGTTCGAATCCTGTCTCGGGCATGGATGTGTGTGATGTCCTTAGGTTAGTTAGGTTTAAGTAGTTCTAAGTTCTACGGGACTGGACCTCAGTAGTTAAGTCCCATAGTGCTCAGAGCAATTTGAACCATTTTGTTAGGCACTGGTGGTGGGCTAGCTGCCCTCATTGTGGGAACTATTTCTCCAGACACTCCTGGTTGGTCTTATTATTAGTTGTCTGTTATGCCATAATGGCTTGGACTTACGGGGAAGTATATTGTATGATTACGCTGGCGACAAGAGTGGGGCTCTCACTCTTGGATACTGTTCTTTCGTGAAACTGGACTTACTCCTCTGTAAGTTTGGAGACTTGGTCGTCTTGTCTGGATTTAAGAGCATTTATTTCTGATTGGTGTTTTAAATATCTGTTTTGCAAGGTTAAATTTTATGTAGCTAGTTCCACATCAATATGAGTTATAGTGATGTCTTGAACTCTGAATTTGGCCTATAGTGTGATTGCCTCATTCTTGCCATAAATTACGGATTTTGCCCCGGGTTAGCTTGCTGGCGGCTCCATATACACTGAAAAGCCAAAGAACCTGGTACAGGCATGCCTATTCAAATACAGAGTTATGTATGTAGGCAGAATATGACGCTGTGTTCGGCGCTCCTATATAAGACAACTGTCTGGCGCTGTTCTTAGACGGGTTACTGCTGCTACAATGGCAAGTTATCAAGATTTTAGTGAGTTTGAACGTTGTGTTGCAGTTGGCGCACGAGGGATGGGACACCGAATCTCCGAGGTAGCGATGGTGTGGGGATTTTCCCGTAGGACCATTTCACGAGTGTAGCTTAAATATCGGGAATCCAGTAAAACATCATATTTCCGACGTCACTGCGAACGAAAAATGATCCTTCACGAACGGAACCAACGACGCTTGAATATAATTGTTCAACGAGACAGATGTGCAAACCTTCCGAAAATTGCTGTAGATTTTAACGCTGAGACATCAACAAGTGTCAGAGTGCGAACAATTTAACGGAAAATGATCGATATAGGCTTAGACTGAAATATTATGAGGAAAACGTGTTAAGTTACTTAAATTAGATGAATGTGGTCATGTGAACACTCAGCGTCGGATGGTCTAAAATCAGCGAGCTTTCGGTCGAGAACTCCTCGACCATTGCAAAGTGGTACCTATCAAATGATTGCTGCTACCGTCATATAGCTGCGCTCCCTTTCGTGACGTCACTGGTGCTCGCTTCAGCGTCATATACCAAAATGTTTTCGTTGCGCGACTGCCATGCCCGTTTCAACCTTACCATGGTCGAATTCGAAGCTGTATTTAATGCAGGGTGCATTCCTTATTCAGGGTTGTTATATCCGTTTACCTATAATACCCGTATGTGGCTGAATTCCTTCGGAAGATTTACAGCGTCTGAAACGACTTTCGAGTGATGGATCCAGGTAATCAGAACAGATCTTTTTGATATGTGTAACGCTAGCTGGTTGCTTGCAGATGTAGGTCTGTGTGTATGAATTTCCGGTAAACACTGTGACTGCGAAATTAATTTGCTTTATGGCTGACGAAAACCTCAAGAAACGAAAAAGCAACATACGTCGTTACCTCATGTTGTTGCCATGACTGTTGTTGATGTGGTCAGAGAATTGTCTCAGCCTTTCACGCCCACGAGAAGAAACAATGGACATGTCGATGGAAGCCCATTAGCCCCAGTTATAGCCAACCTCTTTATGGATTAGTTTGACATTGCACTGGACGCAGCCCCAGGAAAGCCTAGTTGCTTTTACCATTACATGACGACACATTCGTTGTCTTATAGATCTGAAACACTGTGAGAATTTATGGACAGCATGAAGAGCATCCTTGACAACATGAAGTTTACATTGGAGGTGCCTTACGTTTCTTGACTTTCGTCCGCCGTAGGGCAAATTGGGATCTAGTCACAGTGCTTACCGAAAAACTAACCGCACAGATCTATATCTGCACGCTGCCAGCTATCACCACACTTCACAGAAAATTTCTGGCCTGAGGACCATGGTGCATCAATCTAAAGCCGTTTCAGACGCTGAAACCTTCAAAAGGATCTGAATCACTTTCGGAAAGTATACAAGGAAAGCGGATGCAGTCACCGCTAGATTTCCCAAGGCATCTTACTGAAGAAACATAAGCAGAAGGCCCTCCCAGGAGGACAAGAAGAAACCTGCGTCTTTGCCTTTCTGACACTCTGAAGCAGGAAAAGAGTCGGTCTTCAGGATTCCAGCAAAAATTAGACAAATGATGAGGTCTGTGAAAGACGGTGTAGACTTCAGAAGGCCAGGAGTATACATCTACAATATCGCATGGTTGTGGACAATTTACTGTCGGAGAGAGTGCGGGCACTATTGAACAGTGCCATGTACAGCAGTATAAACGTTATCGCCTACGGTATGCAGGAAAACCAATCGTGGCAGAACATGTTTTTGAAAACACACACCGTATTGCATTCGATGCGACATCTGTAATGACACTGTTAGTTTCTAGGACGGCGTCATAAGAAAAGGTATCCAGATCAAAATTTGCGTCAACAGCCTCAGTAAGAACGATGGCCTGGAGCTGAGTACGGCTTGGCAACAGACCGTCGCAAGGTTGATGCCGATGTGGCAGTCACGCGAAGAAAATAGAAAATATCACCATATATGGCACCGGAGCGAATACCAGTGACATCAACAAAGGCACCGCGGCTAGATGAGGACGGCAGCAGCAGTCATTCCACAGTCTCACTCGGTCTAAGGCTCGTGAGTTGTAAATCACTTGAAGCGGCTTGAAGCCCAAGACAATTTTATGAGTATATATCACCGTAAGACAATACATTCGTGTAATAGAGATTATGTTTTCACATCGATATCTAATTTTCTTTGACACTTGTCATACCGCATTGTGGAAAGTGTACACAGACGGTCTATCTTGTATGCGGCCTAGCGAAGTATCAAGCTTGGGTTCAATGTATACTGACACAGTAGAATAGCTGACATACATGACAGCTCACTATGTTAAGAGCTCTTAAGATACTTCGGCCTGTGATAAGTGACGTTCACAGCAAATCATTTCACGCCTCAACTGCAGACATTGGTTGTGCTACATCATTTCGGATCACCAACCAGCTGGTCACATAGCCTGACCAGATCGAGTAGACCTGGACTTACCTATGGTCTTCGAGGACTAAGATATTGGCCGGCTGAGGTGGCCGAGCGGTTCTAGACGCTACAGTCTTGAACCGCGCGACCGCTACGATCGAAGGTTCGAATCCTGCCTTGGGCATGGATGTGTGTGATGTCCTTAGGTTGGTTAGGTTTAAGTAGTTCTAAGTTCTAGGAGACTGATGACCTCAGAAGTTAAGTCCCAGAGTGCTCAGAGCCATTTGAACCATTTTTGAACTAAGATATTGGGTATAACTTGCCTTTGGTTTCTTGGACATTAAAGTATCTTCTATTTTGGCAATTTTAGGATTTCAAGCCTGAAAGAACAGGTTACGAATTAGTTCACTTGTTGAATTGTGATTTATTTCGGAGAGTGAAAAATAAAAATATTTTAGTTCTTCGACGAACGCGCCAGTCAACAAAAATGCACTCGCAACCAACACAAAATACTATCAGAGCAATTTGTTCCTCACTCGAGACACGAAAGAGCTACGAGTATTATCCTAGTATTACGTGCTGAGATTTCGTAATTTACGAGTTAGCTCGGATTCGTATTGTTTCTGCTGAGGCAAGGAGGACGCGTCTCATGGTGGATGCGGAAGCTCCGAGTTTAGAGTATTCGGCTCACGTACACGCCTCTTGCACGTGGAGAGGAGACGGCGTGGCTGATTATCTCAAACAAGACGTGGCCAGCCCAGGAGAAGCACGTGCACGCCGCTGCCGGGTCGCACGTGACTGGCCGCCTTTCTATTAGGCCTGGGAGGCGCCTGGCTCTCTGTTCACAGCAAAATATCGCCGTATGCCAACGCCGACATATTGAACACTCCATAATGATCCGTCCGGACAATGTGTGACTCCTATACCACACATTACTTTCTTATTCATCTGCTGTTTGAAATTCGGGTTGCTCGTTGCGCAATCTTGTACAAATTAACCTAACCAGATCTACAACAGTTGCATAATTCTTCAGAAAGTGTATAATGTCTGAGTCATATTTCTGTCTCCTTACTCTTTGCGACTACCTGCAAGAAAACAGTTGCCTCCTCGTGGGCCGTGGGTGATGAGTTTCATGCAAATAATTCGATAGCCATAGTCAAATAGACGGATTTTGGCCCTGAAGAATACGTAAGACAGGTTTAAATCTAGCTAGCGACTACTAAAATGACATGATTGTATTCTCTTTACAGGACGAATGTATCTGCAGAAGTTGGAACGTTACAGAATTACGGAAAAAGCTAAACAATAGTTCATTTAATATGTGGACAGTACCAATCTGACAGTTTCCTTCAGCCTCAAATAACAGAAACTAACGTTAGTCTTTTAAAGTGGAGGATGCATCAAAGCTATGCTAGGATCTGTAGCTTTCCCCAGTATTTACTTACAATCAAACATTTTTCTCTATGTAGATGGCACGTTATTGAGAAGTACGTCGAATGTAGGGTAGTTAGTACCGTCAGCACGTGGTTTTCTGCTTTTGAGATAGCAGGTTCACGCTTAATTGAAAAAGAAGAAAAAGACGCATAATGCATACAAATTCTGGAATGGAACACCTGTAAAAGCGAAATTTTACTATCCTAAGATCGACGAAACGTCAGTGAATCCGACAGTTTTAAATTATTTGGACTGAGTGTAAATGAAAAACTTTATTGGAAGGATCACTTACAATGAGTTATTCATAAAATCAACGCTTCAATTTTCACTGCATCACACTGAAACGTAAATGCTTTTTACTTTACTTAGTTTGTTGTCTCGTATGGTGTCAGATTTAGTAAATTTCTCTCACTATTACTGTTCTTATCCCAGAAGATAGCTATCAGACTGATTCGCGGGGTTAGTTTAAGAACTTCGTTGAGCTCGTTGTTCACGTGCCTCGAAATTCTAACTCTGTTTCCCTTTACACAGGATGGTTCAAAAATACCTTACAAGCTTTAGGGACAGAAGCCTTACAATAAAACAAGAAAGAAAATCCTTCCTTTTCGAGGTATTAATGAAGGTTGATGTTCGACGTCTTTCCCGGTACAATTCAACAACTTCACTTGGCTATGTACCCGTCTGATTCATTCTACCCAAGATGTTGTTGTCGCGCCGAAGAGACTTGTTTACATTCACCATGTGTCTGTTTTCAACGTATACATTGTGTACATGCACTACAGGTAGCGAGTTAACTGAAAGTGCTCCGTTGAAACACAGCAGGATATTAATTTCGTGAGCAGGCAGATTTGATTTTTATGTACAGCTGCGCGAATGGTAATGGGCACGAGGCTACACGGCTGTATCAGACGGCATTTTCTGACCAAATACAGCCGAGTTATCCAACCTTCGGAGCTCTGTATCGCTGCGTTTTCATGGCACCACAGACCACTGGTCGAAATTGTTCGTACACCCAACCATGAAGAGTACGTTCGTAGGACTGTCTAAGAGAGGCCAGCTATCATACCAAGACAAGTGAGCCTGGCATTTAGTATACCTCCAAGTTAAGCAAGAAAGATATTTGACGAGCAATTCAATTATCCATATCATTCCCACCGTGTGCACGTTCTTACGCATGCCCATCACCTAACACACGATAATTTTTTCCTATGGTTTGTTGATAAACTGCTAATCCGTTGTCTGTCTCTACAGTTTTGCTTACGGACGGGGCAAAGTTTAGGAGAGATGGAATAACAAATTTCCACAAGCAACAGATAGGGGCGCTCGCAATCCTCATGCTACAGTATAGGCTAGACATCAGCATCAGTTTAAGATTAATGCGTGGGCTGGAATTGTAGGTAGCTGTCTGGTATGACCATAACTTCTCACACCACGCCTTACAGGTGGTGTCTATGGGGACTTTGTTCAGAAAACTCTGCAGAACCTACAAGAAGACGTGCCCCCATAAATACGTTGAAACATGTGGTTTACACATGATGGCGCTCCTTCAAATTTCAGTCTCAATGTTCCAGATGCACTGGTTGGTATATACCATGATACATCGATATACAGAGGACCAGTTGCCCAAACCTCAGTTCCTTGAATTTTTATTTCCTGAGGATCCTTAAACTATGCAACATTCAACCAAAATGCAAAAACTCTTTAACGATGCACACGGAAGCCTGCGGAACGATTTCAAATCGTCATACACTTTTGGAAAAGATGCGACAGGCCATGATTAGAGGAGTGTATGCGTGATTACAATCAACAGGGTACTTTTCGAACATTTATTAAGAGTCACTCAAATGTAATCTTTCATTAATAGGCCGAAACCATCAAGACAAAACCTGAATTGTGTATGAACAAAAAGACAAAGAAAATTTTTCAGTTGAAGTTTATGCAGGTGATAGCCCCCATTTTGTAAACATTTCCTTAAAAAATGTCCCAGTAATCTTGTTAAGATGTAAAATGAATTTTTTTTTTAAATTTGCTCCGTCTATGTAATACAGTGAACCGTTAGGTACACTGCTTCAAAAGGAAGACCCAACGGTACCGACCGACCGCTGTGTTATCTTGAGCCCATTGTCGTAATTGGATGCGTATATGAAAGGGCACGTGGTCAGAAAACCGCTCTCCCCGCCGTTGTCAGTTTACAAGACCGGAGTCGCTGTTTCTCAATCAAGGAGCTCCTCAATTTGCCTCAAAAGGTCTGGCTGCACCCCGATTGCCATCAGCAGTCAGCAGACCGAATGCTCACACTTCCACGTCCTAGCCAAGAGCAGCAGCGGTTAACTACGGTGATTAGACGGGAACCGTTGTTAGAACGCGACAAGGCCGTTAGCATTAAAATGAAAAGGCATGAAAATATTTTTAAAATAATTGAAAAGCCACGATCGCTTCAGTCGTTTATTAGATGACCGGTTTCAGCAATCTGAAGGTGCCATCATCATATCTGTGAAGGTATATCATAACAGGTTTGAGGGAGGGCTTACATGAGTTAACTGTATACATTACAATTATTACAGAAACACATAACTGAAACATGGATTAACATTTATAAAACCATATGGACATCATGGCATATGAGGCAGACCATCTGATAAATTCATTGTCACAACCAATGAAATAATAAAAAACTGCTCTCATGCTCGTTCTTTCCATAAAATATAAAACTGAAGTTACCCGATGAAACTACCACTGCTAGCCTAACACCCGTCGGCATAATCACTGCCCTATTCCGCGCAGGCTTACCTGCTGTGATTTTAGCGGTTCACAACCGGCCACCAAATAGCGCTGTCCAAGCAACGCGCACACAGTCCCACGTTGTAACCACTCATTACTACTAAATCACAACTTTACTATAACTGCTTGTCACATACCCATGCAAAGCCCAAATTTGTGCATACATTTCCTATACATATTACAATCACTATACAGTACGTCAATTACAAAGTAAAAGCATCTGAGGCACAGACATTATCTATTAGCGCCTTACAAAACTACATATTATAGTTTACCTTTATCCATATAAGAACGTCAGGAATATGCACACCGAAAGCTGTTCATAACACGACTTACGTACAATGTGACGAGCGATTAATACCTGTATGCTTGGCTTTACCTGTCTAGGCACTATGGTCTTAGGTATTGTAAGCGCTATAAGGTTTCTCACCATCTGCACATTAGTTATGAGCAAGGTACGAATCAACTACGAAAACTTGCATAGGCACATGGAATTAAGGAATGTCAGGTCAGAAGCAAACCGAAGGGCACAAGAAAAGGGGGAAAATGACATCCGGACCAAGATGCACAGTGACTCCACGTACGCTCCCATCGGATGGCACTCGTTTCGTCCATGGGCCTCACGGAATGGGGAATAATGACAAACTATATTAATATGATACCAAAACCACAAGCGTTCTAGCTTCATACACAAATATATCTGTAAGATATAAAAATAAATAAAATAAGAACGTAAAGAAGACACGCTTGGAGGGCAATGGTAATCATTGAGTAAAGTTTTACTGGCGAAGCTGACCAACTACACTTCAAGCCTTATAACAAGTATTTACTTTACCAAGGTAGGCCCTCCTAAAAAGCATATAAATAACATTAGCAGTACTCTTAAGGTGGATTTCAGAGCATAATAGATACACAGGACCCATCACAATGTGTGAATTGGTCGCACAGGGTCTCTAGAGCACCACATCAAATATGTTAAAGAAATTATGATCAGCCGATTTTAACTGGTCGTTCAACAACTTGCTCGGAAACCTCTTTCTGTTTTTGTAAATTTCGATGCTTTCCAAAACGTTGAGTTTGCTTCCTTTCGGTGCTTTATGCAAAATTTTCATACCTTGCTTCATATCAGTAATTTTATGGATCGAATTCCGCAGATGGTCACCCAAAGCGGATTTATTGTGGGCACTCGTGTGCTCACGAAAACGAGTAAAAGACGATCTCCCTGTCTGCCCCACATAAAAGCCTTCACACCCGCCACATTGTAAACTGTATACCCTTGTGTTTGCAAATTTATCAATGCTTTCTTCAATCGTATGTCTAAGTTTCGAGCGCAAACTATTTTTCGTGCTAAATGCCAGGACCACGCCGGAATTACGAAACTGTTGGTCTATTTTGTCAGACAGCGGCCCTTTATGTCATCGGAACATACTTTTTCTCCCTACTATTGTTAGATGGCCTTTCCTTCTTATGTTTTCTGTTTTGAATTTTTGTGTGCAACTTGTCCACCATGGCCGCATCATACCCCTTGCTACAGTCTATATGTTTGAAGACATCTATCTCTTGCCTAACGCTACTCTGTTGCAGCGGCAACTTTAAGAGCCGATGTATCATTGAGCAAAACCAGCAGTTAAACACCTTGTTATTCATGTCCAATCCAATCATCCACCTAAGTATAAAAAGTCCTATAAATACAACCTACGGGATTATTTTATACTCACAGCTGATGAAAAACAAGCATATATTCTGGAGAAAATGATTTTTTTCATCTGCTCCCCACAGAATACTTAGATTAAAAAATTCAGTATATATGTAACACACGGTAAAATATGTTAGTCAATGATTCACACTGGATATGGGTATTATACAGTCGCCGGCCGGGGTGGCCGAGCGGTTCTAGGCGCTACGGTCTGGAACCACGCGACCGCTACGGTCGCTGGTTCGAATCCTGCCTCGGGCATGGATGTGTGTGATGCCCTTAGTTAGGTTTAAGTAGTTCTACGTTCTAGGGGACTGATGACCTCAGAAGTTAAGTCCCATAGTGCTCAGAGCCATTTGAACCATTTGATTTATTATACAGTCAATACTTTAACTAAAGTACTCTGCAGCTTTCTAAAGCGCGTCGTACTTGTCTCCCTGGTTAATGTGTGATTTAAAAACGGAATGTGCTATTATTGCACAGTCAGTACCAATATCGTTAGGCTTATGTATTTCTTTTTACATTCATACAGTACATTCATACATTAGCGAACCGTCGTGACAGTGTTAGGGTCATTTGTTTTCGCAACATATGTCCAAGGACTGTGAGTGATACAAAAAATGGCTCTCAGCACTATGGGACTTAACAGCTGTGGTCATCAGTCCCCTAGAACTTAGAACTACTTAAACCTAACTAACCTAAGGACATCACACACATCCATCTCCGAGGCAGGATTCGAACCTGCGACCGTAACAGTCGCGCGGTTCCGGACTGGGCACCTAGAACCGCTTGGCCACCGCGGCCGGCTGTGAGTGATACAGACAACGTGAGCAGTTACCAGATGTGCTGCCTCGAAGTGTTTCTAGCTTTCAGCTGTTATGAATTTAATCCCCAATCAAGACGTCTGAAATTCCCACGGCCTTCTTCTAATCACTCCTATGCACAAGATACGAGATAGCTCTCTTCACTTTTCCGCATTCGACGGCGCTATCGTTGTTTTGTAAGACATTTTCGGACACACGTATTTTGCAATTGGATTGAAACTACCATTTTTCCACTTTTACAAATGAGAATAATATGCCAGAATTAGAAGAAACGTTATAGGATGGCCATCGATGTATACCATCACGTGCCTTATTGTATTTCAGTATTGTTAGTAACGATAGCGATGGAAATGGAACGGAAGTCACTTTAGTGGTCAAAAGTTTCTAGGATTCCAACCAGCTACCTTCGGGATGATGGCTTTTCAACATCGTGCATTTACGAAGATCGTTGGTCCCATAGTGGCCTGAATTGTAATCGCAGACGTATAATATCAAGGCAAACTTCTTTTGCATCTTTGAGGTGAAGTAACATGTTCCAGTAGAAATGGTCAATACGCACTGCCGTGACAGGAATGATAATTCGAACCAGAATATCTAGTGAGCGTGAACTCTAAAACGTATACCTTAAGGCCTACGGGCACATGTTCATTTCCGGGCCTGTGAAGCACATATCCTCTACTTAACGAGTGCTCACAGCTCTTAATGTATGCATTATACAGAACATGTATACGAGACAATATTTTCTTATTGTAATCCGTGCTACCTCTTGCCAAAATACGGAAAGCAAAGAGATTGCTGTAGAGCGGGTTGTTTTACAGTACCGAATATGAAGAAGTGCTCATGCGTTTAACGGCTGCATTTGAGAGCCCATGTTAATCGCACTGTTTTGCTTAGAACGATCGTTCCTGTCATATCCCTGAATATTTAGCGTTCATCCTGGGACAGTCTGTAGACTTTTTATGTGCCTTTATCTACAGATAGTATTTATTGGTAATGCGTTGTTTGACTGTTACGTCGGTTCTTGGTGATGTGTCACACATTTTACTTTAGTTAAATAATCTTACATTACATTAACACTGAAAGACTCGCTAAGCTTAATGTGAAATGTTTCATCTTTGGAAAAGGAGATACTCTGTAGAGGTACTGGTTTATAACCTTTGATCAAGTAAAATTTTACTCTGTCACATAGGCCTACTTATCTTTGTAGCTCATGACGGAGTAATAGCGGAAAACTGGTCTGTGAATAACTAATAAATGTTGTAAAATATTACACCAGTGCTGTGGGTGTTGTCTCCCATAATTTATTTTTGTGCAACGAACGCGAATTTCAGCTCAGAGTAAGGTATTGAGTAATGAGTAATGGAAGAAGTTAATATAATTTTACTCCTATTAACAGTGATCATATTGTCTATAAAATTATCATTGCAACAAAGATGCGGAAATTATTTACGGACAACTTCCTTTCATATTTCGTGTATGCTTATTCCTGCTGAACGGAACGAGAGCGCATGCTCTTATAGGCTATTCAGGGAGTTGCTTCTATTGGAAAGCATTCACCCACATTCAGCGAGGAGATGACTTCTCCTTCAGGCAGTGAATGCCACCGCGAACGTGGCAGCAAACCCGAAATCAATTCCGGCTGGTCAGTGTGCTTTGTTCCCCGGTGAGCTTCTTAGTTCTCCTTAGAAAAACGGAGATCCTGATCTCCTGCGGTGCAATATGATTTTCGGGTCAGAGTCGCTGAATATCGATATTAACAGTTGGTTAATTCCATTAAACTCAACAAATTAGTCAGCTTTGTAGCAGACAGCTATTAGTGTAACAGACTCACATTTACAATATTCATCACCAAATATATAGGAAAATTGATTCAGAAATAATGTGCGAATCATATTGAGACTAAGTTCTAAGTGGCAATATCCGAAGCCGTTCCTGGGGCGAAGACGTAGACACAGAACTCTGCATTTAGTCAGAAGTGCTTCACAAGCTGTGACATGGTCGCGAATTAAGCAGTGACCCGAATGTTCTGTAATGACCATCTTCGGATCTGTTTTATAAAAAAATATCGCAATATACTGGAGCCATATTGGCATCGGCAAATGCTGGCACTGATTTTGGGTTTAGCATTTGACGATGCCGCTATTGCGCGAGTATATTAGGATATGTTTTAGTGAAACAGATCTGAAGATTGTCATTATAGACTGAATCCAGTAGTCTGATGACAAAAAAATTGTGACCATAGACATGAAGTTCAAATGTGCAAATGTCTGTCAAATCTTATGGGACTTAACTGCTAAGGTCATCAGTCCCTAAGCTTACACACTACTTAACCTAAATTATCTTAAGGAGCAACACACACACCCATGCCCGAGTGAGGACTCGAACCTCCTCCGCCGGGACCAGCCGCACAGTCCATGACTGCAGCGCCCTAGACCGCTAGGCTAATCCTGCGCGGCAGACGTGAAGTAAAAGCAGTGCTTCAGTCATTGTGCTTCCTAAACATGTCTCAGACGAAGACTATAGTTGTTACTCAGATGCAAAGCTCTTTATAAGAAATTCCAACTCCTGCCCTACACGAATATACATTTTAATTATCGTAGCCTCATTCACTGACAATGAGAGGACCGCAGTACGCATATCCCGATTGTTGGCGACAATATTTTTAAGACTGGACTAGTCTATTGGCTGAATGCATAGGAGGGAGGTAGGACCCATGGTCTCTATTCTTTCTTTACAGAGCAATTCGTTACGTACTTTACCTCAGTTACCTTTGCACTGACAGGGAAACTACCCAATTTCGAATGCTGAAAGCAAACAAAACTTTTTGAAATAGGACGATGTGCATTTTTTGCCACCCTTCACCTGTAAAACTCTGCTTATGGGTATATTCGATAACGGTTCATTCAACAAGGGTATTACTTCGAGAAAACCGCCATCAAAGACAGCCGATTATTGTTTATCTCAGGACATACACTAAGTGATCAAAAGTATCCGGACACCTGGCTGAAAATTACTTAGAAGTTCGTGGTAATGCTGGAATTCAATATGATGGGTTTTTCGCAAAGTTTTGAACACGGCTGCTTTGATCAGTGACCGTTCATAAATTAAAGTTAAGACAAATGAGCCCTCGGTCACAATTTTTAGTCTTATTAACCAGGTTTCAACACTTCTAAGAGTGCCATCTGGTAGCCGTAAATATAAGTGGTGTACTTAACATTTAAAATATAGACAGCTGAATGTTAAAATGAACAGTATCTAGTACGGGAACTCACAGGCAAAGTTTTATATGAAAACAGCAAAGTTACTTATGTAAAAATATAGGAATACAGTTTGCAAACTGAAAACGGATTAACAGTACAAAAAGAAGCCGTACTTACAAGTCACCTACGAAATAAATATAAAGCGAAACATCTTTAGTCACAATTTAAAGTAAAATGTGTGGAAGACGAGCCACTAGTGTCTGCTCGCATATGTCGTGCTTCAGACTGAGGCACCCGCGTTAACAACTGCGCGCAGGTGAACATTTCACCGAGGGTGCCATCCAGTAGCCGCAGGTACAACTTGGCTACTTAACATTCAAATTTATACATACGAATACACTCCTGGAAATGGAAAAAAGAACACATTGACACCGGTGTGTCAGACCCACCATACTTGCTCCGGACACTGCGAGAGGGCTGTACAAGCAATGATCACACGCACGGCACAGCGGACACACCAGGAACCGCGGTGTTGGCCGTCGAATGGCGCTAGCTGCGCAGCATTTGTGCACCGCCGCCGTCAGTGTCAGCCAGTTTGCCGTGGCATACGGAGCTCCATCGCAGTCTTTAACACTGGTAGCATGCCGCGACAGCGTGGACGTGAACCGTATGTGTAGTTGACGGACTTTGAGCGAGGGCGTATAGTGGGCATGCGGGAGGCCGGGTGGCCGTACCGCCGAATTGCTCAACACGTGGGGCGTGAGGTCTCCACAGTACATCGATGTTGTCGCCAGTGGTCGGCGGAAGGTGCACGTGCCCGTCGACCTGGGACCGGACCGCAGCGACGCACGGATGCACGCCAAGACCGTAGGACCCTACGCAGTGCCGTAGGGGACCGCACCGCCACTTCCCAGCAAATTAGGGACACTGTTGCTCCTGGGGTATCGGCGAGGACCATTCGCAACCGTCTCCATGAAGCTGGGCTACGGTCCCGTACACCGTTAGGCCGTCTTCCGCTCACGCGCCAACATCGTGCAGCCCGCCTCCAGTGGTGTCGCGACAGGCGTGAATGGAGGGACGAATGGAGACGTGTCGTCTTCAGCGATGAGAGTCGCTTCTGCCTTGGTGCCAATGATGGTCGTATGCGTGTTTTGCGCCGTGCAGGTGAGCGCCACAATCAGGACTGCATACGACCGAGGCACAAAGGGCCAACACCCGGCATCATGGTGTGGGGAGCGATCTCCTACACTGGCCGTACACCACTGGTGATCGTCGAGGGGACACTGAATAGTGCACGGTACATCCAAACCGTCATCGAACCCATCGTTCTACCATTCCTAGACCGGCAAGGGAACTTGCTGTTCCAACAGGACAATGCACGTCCGCATGTATCCCGTGCCACCCAACGTGCTCTAGAAGGTGTAAGTCAACTACCCTGGCCAGCAAGATCTCCGGATCTGTCCCCCATTGAGCATGTTTGGGACTGGATGAAGCGTCGTCTCACGCGGTCTGCACGTCCAGCACGAACGCTGGTCCAACTGAGGCGCCAGGTGGAAGTGGCATGGCAAGCCGTTCCACAGGACTACATCCAGCATCTCTACGATCGTCTCCATGGGAGAATAGCAGCCTGCATTGCTGCGAAAGGTGGATATACACTGTACTAGTGCCGACATTGTGCATGCTCTGTTGCCTGTGTCTATGTGCCTGTGGTTCTGTCAGTGTGATCATGTGATGTATCTGACCCCAGGAATGTGTCAATAAAGTTTCCCCTTCCTGGGACAATGAATTCACGGTGTTCTTATTTCAATTTCCAGGAGTGTATTATGATGAACATTATTCAGTACATGGTGTCAAAGGCAATATTTTGTATAACAACTACAAAGTAACACTTTGTCTACATCAGATACGTTGACGATAATTTAGTCATCTACAAGGGTTCTGCTGGTGGCATTCACCTCATTTTTGATCTCTTCTATGAACTTCATGAGAAAATATCTTTCACCATCGAAATCGAAAACGAGGCCCGCCAATTAAACTTTCCTGACTTGTCTCTAGCAATAGAAGAAAATAAAATATCATTCAATATTTTTCGTAAAGAAACATGTACTGATCAGATCGTACCAGCGTCTTCTATGCATACACAATCTCATAGAAACGCTTTATTTCAGTCTGCTATTCACCGAGCTACTTCTATTCAAATGTTCAAATGTGTGTGAAATCTTATGGGACTTAACTGCTAAGGTCATCAGTCCCTAAGTTTACACACTACTTAACCTAAATTATCCTAAGGACAAACACACACACACACCCATGCCCGACGGAGGACTCGAACCTCCGCCGGGATCAGCCGCACAGTCCATGACTGCAGCGCCTCAGACGCTTCTATTCCTCTTTCGGAAGATAAATTCAACGATGAAATCAATTTACTCAGAACGATAGCAGTTAATATCGAGTAAGAACCTGGCATAGTCGATGACATCTTTAAAAAGAAAACTGTTAGGAGAGTAACTACGCTCGACATCTCTATCATTGAATCTAACCTGAAAAAATATATATTTTTCTATTCATTTCTTGGGGCTAATGTCCTATCAGATCCAACGCCTCCTTCCTAATAAATACAACTGCAACGTTGTCTTTTCTACCAAAAATAATCTGAAAAAAACTTCATTCATAATGTAAAATCGACTCGCTCCCCATTTCAAAGTTCTGGCTTCTATAAGATTTTCTGCGACACCTACTCTTCTTACTACATAGGACAAACAGGACGTGCCTTTACAACGAGATATAAAGAACACCTTGAAAGAAAAAATGGTATTAACAAAAAAAATCGTCTTTTACCGACCATCTTCTGATTACAGGTCACGCGCCTAAAGCTATTTACGATATCAACATTTTGAACACCGAGAAGAAAGGGCGTAGTTTAGATATCCTTGAAGAATTAGAAAATTTTAAACATCTTTCTCTAAATGATAGCCTCATTCTCAATGAGCATCTGCAGTTGCGTAATAAAAATTTATTAAAACACTAGAAACC
Source organism: Schistocerca serialis cubense (assembly GCF_023864345.2). Classification (NCBI taxonomy): domain Eukaryota; kingdom Metazoa; phylum Arthropoda; class Insecta; order Orthoptera; family Acrididae; genus Schistocerca; species Schistocerca serialis. The sequence continues at coordinate 469,906,417 of NC_064639.1, forward strand.
CGCCTCTATTGAGAAAATAGCACCTAGTTGAAGGTTCTTATCAAAAATTTCTTCAACGGTGTAAAGCTGTTACTTGACATTTATTTCCAGGTCTCCTCGTGCGGTTACTGATATGTTTTCTTTTTTTTTTCAATCTGAGTCAGCTCATAATTGTTCGTTTATTAAATGGTTTATTGGCTGTATTTTATGTTATATCGTTTTCTACAGGTTGTGTCATTCAGCCCTTTTGTATTTTCTATAGTGATGTTTTTATACTTCAAACAGTAGCTAAGCTCTGATGTAGACAAAATGTTGCTTTATCTGTAGTTGAATATTGCCTTTCACACCATGTACTGAATAATGTTCATCATAATATTGTTGAATGTTAAGTAGCCAAGTTGTACCTGCGGCTACTGGATGGCACCCTCGGTGAAATGTTCACCTGCGCGCAGTTGTTAACGCAGGTGCCTCAGTCTGAAGCACGACATACGCGAGCAGCCACTAGTGGCTCGTCTTCCACACATTTTACTTTAAATTGTGACTAAAGATGTTTCACTTTATATTTATTTCATAGGTGACTTGCAAGTACGGCTTCTTTTTGTACTGTTAATCCATTTTCAGTTTGCAAACTGTATTTCTATGCTTTTACATAAGCAAAAAGTTACCATATCTGCTGTTTTCATATAAAACTTTGCCTGTGAGTTCACGTACTACATACTATTCATTTTAACATTTAGCTGTCTGTTTTTTAAATGGTAAGTAGTCTACTTACATTTACAGCTACCAGATGACACTCTTTTTGTCATGTACACCTGCTCGCACTTGTTAACGCGGGCGCCTCAGTCTGTTGCTACCTGTGGCTTTACAGATATGAGCAGCCCACAGTGGCTCGCCTTCATGTATTCCTTTTTTAAAAACATTGTGACTAAAGCACTTCTGGCCTGTTATTTGTTTTATATGTGACATGTAAATATTGTCTCCGTCTTGTTAGTCAGTACTTACACTTTTATATAAAATTTTCCTTTCCCATAAATTTGTAATTATGTTATAGGTCACTTTACACATTGGAATTCAGATGAAGGTGTTGTGTCTAGGCAAGACAGCCTAGACACAATGAGAGGAAGCCGAAAGGCACGCGCTAAGCCAAAGCAGGGTGCGTGAGGTCTGAAACAGGATACGTAATGAATGCTATAAAGAAAAGTACGTAGCTTCTGGAATACTTAACTTTAATCCATCCATGGTACATCGCTATTGACGATATAAGTGAGACTCCATAGATACATGCAATGTTACTAATGGCGCCTTGCTAGGTCGTAGCCATTGACTTAGCTGAAGGCTATTCTAACTATTGGCTCGGCTAATGAGCAATGCTTCATCCATGTAGTCGCTAGCAAAGTCGTCCGTACAACTGGGGCGAGTGCTAGTCCGTATCTCGAGACCTGCCTTGTGGTGGCGCTCGGTCTGCGATGACACAGTGGCGACACGCGGGTCCGACATGTACTAATTGACCGCGGCCGATTTAAAGCTACCACCTAGCAAGTGTGGTGTCTGGCGGTGACACCACAGAAGGCACTCTTATGAGTGTTGAAATCTGGTTAGTAAGACTAAAATTTGTGACCCAGGGCTCATTTGTTTTAAGTTCAATATGATGTTGGCCCACCCTTAGTCTTGGCGACAGATTCCACTCTCGCAGGCATACGTTCAGTCAGGTGCTGGAAGGTTTTTGGGGAATGGCAGTCCATTCTTCACGGAGTGCTGCACTGACGAGAGGTATCGATGTCGATCAGTGAGGCCTGGCACGAAGTCTAAAAGTGTTCTTTAGGATTCAGGTCAGGACTCGATGTAGGCCTGTCCATTATAGGGATATTATTGTCGCGTAACCACTCCATCACAGGCCGTGCGTTATGAACAGGTGCTCGACCGTGTTGAAAGATGCAATCGCCATCCCCGAATTGCTTTTCACCAGTGGGAAGTAAGAAGGTGCTTAAAACATCAGTGTAGGCCTGTGCTGTGGTAGTACGACGGAAGCCCTCTTCACGAAAAGCACGACCACACCATAACACCACCGCCTCCGAATTTTACTGTTGATCCACTATACACGCTGCAGATGACGTTCACCGGGCATTCGCTGTACCTAGACCCTGCCATCGTATCGCCATTTTGTGTACCATGATTCGTCACTCCACACAACGTTTTTCCACTGTTCAATCGTCCAACGCTTACGCTCCTTACACGAAGGGAGGCGTCGTTTGGCATTTACAGGCGTGATGTGTGATTTATGAGCAGCTGCTCCACCATGATATCCAAGTTTTATCACCTCCCGCCTAACTGTCGTAGTACTTGCAGTGGATCCTGATGCAGTTTGAAATTCCTGTGTGATGGTCTGGATAGACGTCTGCCTGTGACACATTACGACCCTCTTCAAATGTCGGCGGTCACTGTGAGTCACAGACGAGGTCGGCCAATACGCTTTTGTGCTGTACATGTTCCTTCATGTTTCCACTTCACTATCACATCGGAAACGGTGGACCTAGGGATGTTTAGGAGTGTGGAAATCTCGCATACAGATGTATGACACAAGTGACACCCCGTCACCTGACCACGTCCGAAGTCCGTTTGATTAGCGCAGAGCGCCCCATTCCGCTCTCTTACTACGTCTAATAGGTACTTGTAACGCCGGAAATGCATATTCTCCTATTTCCATCTATTGTACTATGATTTTTTTCCTTATTTTGTTACCTGAAGATATGACGTTTCCGTGTCTTTGTATATTGTAATTTTTTTACTATTTGTGTATATATGCATTTATGTTGATGTGTGTGGTGTCCTTAGGTTAGTTAGTTTTAACAAGTTCTGGGTTCTAGGGGACTAACGGCCTCAAAAGTTGAGTCCCATAGAGCTCAGAGCCATTTTATAATTGGTTTGTTTTGTAAATACTATTTGTATTTTTACGCTGGGTCTTGCCAATGGAAAACTATGCTATCGAACGAATACATCGATAGGTCGTTTGGAGAACCAAAGTGTTTAGGATCTTTGGTAGTGTGAACTCGGCAGCGTGGAGCGCAGCCAGAGGAGAGTCTGGCTGGAGGAGGGCAGTGGAGCAGGTGTGTTGTGTGACGCTCCCGCGAGTTGCCGCGCTTTCGGGGTTTGGCAGCATGTGATTGCGCTCGACTGCTATGTTAGTTTCAGACGTGGTGTTGCGGACGGGAAACGTTAGCTGGTGCACATCAAGAGCCCGTTTCGGCTGGAGACCGTGTCGAGAAGAAGGCGCGCCAACATCCACCTTCTGCAAAAGCGACGGCCGACAGTGAGTGACTGTCGCCACCTCCTCGATCGACGACTTCAAACCTTCAATCAACCAACAAGGAAGACTGGTAGCACGTAAAGTTTTAGAACTGTATGGCAGACCTCAGCTTCTCAAACTGTTAAATTTTTCTCACTAAATTACAGCAACGTACCATGAGCCTTTGTTGTTCACTGTCCCAATTGCATTACCAAGCAGGGTCCCTTCCTTTTCTGGAATGAGCCTGAGTGTCGTTGAAATTCAAACGCCAGCATTAAAGTAATATCATTCGATTTCACTGCTTTAATTTCAAAGTTCAGTTAAGGTACTCATAGCTGGCTACAATATTTAGATTACACAAGCACAAATTAAGAGTGCGAGTTGTTACCGTATTTTAGCTTACCTGTGACTGCAGTTCAGCTTGGTACGTACTAAATTTTACTATTGTTAATTGTTCAGAATCATTTAATTCAAGTTCAATGTTAAATCTCTTATTTCTAAATTGCGTAGATTCAAGTAGCTTTTATTACTTCTGACAAACTTTCAGTTTGCACACTACATGTGTCAACCCTCAGTCGCCACGATTCTAGTGCTAATTATATGTGCAATAACCTTTCTTTTTCAGTTACTATAGTAATTGTCCATAGGACTGGCGACCGTAATTTTCCCCAAATCTCAAATATCTAATTACCGCTAGAAAATTGTTATCGTAATGGCCACACATTTACTTTCTTTATTAACTTTACCCCTTTTCAAAATTAATTTCCACCAGTTTAATTTGCATTTTTCCTTTCATTTAGATGTAACCCTTTCCTCCCTCTTTACCGACAGGTTAACTTCGGTGACGATTGCTTTTCCCAAATTTCCATTAGGTATACGCGGTTTAATTTTTCACTGTCATTAAGGTCAGTAAGTGAGGGGAAGGTTACATACTAACGTCGCTGATATGGAGTATCTGGTAGTAGGTTACAGCACAATGCACCTTATATGAAAAACGTATATTTTTGGCAGTGTTCAGATATTTTTGATCACATAGTGTATGTATTTGTAGTCTACACAAAGTCTATACCAGACGTTCGTTTTGTATGGTTATAAACTGCCTAGCTGCCAATCACGTTACATAATCGATATTATATTTCAAATACCGGTTCGAATCTTGGTTGTGGCAAAAATTTACACTGCGTTATCTGACTGGCGAAGGGAGGAGAGGAGATGGCGTAAAGATGGCGTAAAGTCTTTGTGCCAGTGTTCTGGTTTAGATACCAATTCTAAGTTAGATTCCCAGTGTCTCATGAAGCGAGGGCATGTGACACTAGATGGTGATCCGTCCATCGGATGGGGAGCCTAATCTTGGCAGCCGCCTGGATAGGCTACCTGCCGGCGCCAGCTTTCATCATATCCCTTCTCTCATCATGATCATGATCGTAAGCATCATCATCATCGTCATACAACACAAACATTTCAGTAATCACACAAACAGACACACACACACGCACACACACACACACACACACACACAACCGCGTGCGCGTGCTCGCGCCTCCGCGCCTGGGAGCGCGCAATACGTACTACAGTATTGGAAGTATTATAATGGGGCACATTGCAAATAAATGAGAGAAATACCTCTCGACTGTCACTGGTTTATACAAAGCCGTCTTTAAGTAACCGCCGGCCAGAGCGGTCGAGTGGTTCTGGGCGCTACGGTCTGGAACCCCGCGACCGCTACGGTTGCAGGATCGAATTCTGCCTCGGGCATGGATGTGTGTGATGTCATTAGGTTTAAGTAGTTCTAATTTCTAGTGGACTGATGACCTCAGAAATTAAGTCCCATATAGCTCAGAGCCATTTAATTAACCGTGTGAAAGTTTCATTGGAGAAATACCACAGTCAGTAAACTTAGAATTAAGAACACAGTCTTAATCGCTTTTTTTTTATTTATTTAAAGCCGACAGGTTTCAACCCATCGCAGTGGCCATCGTCAGGGCGAACATACCGCTGGTCGACTGCTGGTGTCGTCACGTCTACCAAGGTGTGGCAGCAGACTTGTGACGCCACCAGCAGTCGACCAGCGGCATGTTCACCCTGAAGATGGCCCCTGCGATGGGCTGAAACCGATCGGCACTAAATAAATAAAAACACCTATTAAGACTGTTTTCTTAATACTAAGTAAATTTTATATCAATCGCTGTTACTCCACAACCAAGTTGCCCAAACATCACAGCCAGTAAAAACTGGAAGTTTGTGCGGTCGCCCCACAAACCAAACATCATCATAGATAGCTCTTGATTGTACTTCATTTATTTGACTACTTCGTAATTACAAAAATACATTAATGTCTCATCCTTTGAATTTTGTTTTGTTTTAACTAACTGTTATTTAGTTAGATTATTTCTGTTATAATGTCTCAAACGTCTATTTGTCACTCTCCGCGCCTTACAGGCGCCGCAACTTGTGTCTTGTTTTCGTTGTAGCAACGTAAACAATTGGGCCACTCAGTGTGAAGTTTGTCGTTGTAAGGTGTACGCATCGAAAGCTGGAACCATTTTGATTTTTAATTATTGACTAGAGCTTGTCTGCACTAAATTTTGACTATTGCTGTCTCGCAATGTAGCTTTACGTAAGTAACCATCCTTAGTTATGGCATTTTTCATCTTAGTTAATGTTTCGCTCAAGCTTATTTTTCTATGTCTTATTTTATAGGATTTCAAAATTTCCATTCTGATGACGATGTCCTCAGAGGTGTCGAAACCCAGGTCAATGTATTCAAGTCTCTTTACTCTGTTATCTACAACATTCTGCACCGAAGCATACATCTCTGTGGCAAATATATGGTGAGGAAGTTGACATTCCAGTTTCTTGATTTATAATGCGATCACTGTGGCTTTTGATATAGGATTATTGCACTGTGGATACACGGGAGTAATGTATCATATGAGTGTGTTGTCTAAGATTATCATATGTGTTCTCTTCCTGTAAACAGTCCACCTTTACTGAACCAGGACAAAGACGAATGAGCGCAATGCAAACGTAGCCGCGCGGCAGTAGCGGAGCGGTCTTAGGCTCTGCAGTCCCGTCGGAGGTTCGAGTCCTCCCTCGGGCATGGGTGTGTGTGTTTGTCCTTAGGATAATTTAGGTTAAGTAGTGTGTAAGCTTAGGGACTGATGACCTTAGCAGTTAAGTCCCATAAGATTTCACACACATTTTATTTTTAAAAATGTGTGGTTGACCTGCAAGTCAGCCAGTTGTGCAGTACTGGTGCATTTTTATGTGAGGCACAGCAGCGAGCAATTAAGTTTTTCTGAGAATGAGATCTGCTTTCTGTGAATTTGTGAGATGCTGTGTAGAGTATTGTGAAGATGAAATCTTATTTTTACTACTTTTTAGTTCTTTATATTCACGAATAAGATTTTGAAGGAATTTGAAGGTAGCGAAGGCGTGTGCAAAAATGAAACCTCTATTTGCAGAACGGTTAACTGAAGGAAATCTTTGCCGCTCAAATAACTAAATAGTTTTTTTTTAGTGTTTGATTGTTCTCTTTGTTTTCATTATGTCCAAAATTGCACAATTGATTAAGATGTCTGTAATTTTTGTAATGAGACAATTTCGCAGGTTTTAGAGTCTTCTTCGGATGTTCAGTCCCTTTTCTCAATAATTATAGTGTTATTTCTCTACAATAAAAGCATCTCCGTGCCTCGTAGTAAGTTTTGAACATTCTGACTTGTGTGCATTGCACCTTACGCCACACACGGCAACAAATAGTTTCTGACAAGCAAAAGAAAAATGTAGGCAGATTATTTATCTTTAGCTGCTGTATTTACTTTCGAGAACGTCAGTATCCACAAACAAAAACAGCACGCTGAGCAAGAATTAGGTTGCTTATATTTCAGGGCAGTTCTCACCTTGCATTCCTTAGCAAACAGTGTGTGGTTTTCAGTGAAGAGTGTTAGTAATTTCAAACAGTTATTTTCTTCCGAGAAGTGCAGTAATTTATTTCTGTGGATAATCTAAGTCAAACATTGCACTACTTATCGCGTAACATTCGGAATGTACTTAGGTACTTATTTTTAGTCATACAGTTTTCATTGAGCACTCAGTAAGTTTCTTCTGACACGTAATTGGATTCATTTTATAAGTTTAAAGTTTTGTTTCACAACTCTATTCACGTGCCCAACACATGGTCAACCAACGGTCAATTTTTCTCAGCAGCTGAATGCGATACGTAAAGGATAAGGACATACGAGGACAATGTTTTGAAATAAAGAATATTCAGTATTTCATATGTAGAAATTTTTTTATAGAAAGGTTACAGTTGCCTTGTCAACGGTGCATTTTTTTCGTTTTCTGTGTGTTTTCATCACTTCAGAGCAAGTCCTCATTTGCACATCGACTGCGAATAAATGAATTATGTCCGAAAACAAACTCGTATTATGGACAGTAAAGTGTTAACACATATTGTTTCAAGCTAATTTTTGCTTCTTTTACGACACTTTCTTTTGTTTTTACTCATGTAAGGATGATCTCACAACACTACACGAATTTTCGTGGTAACAGAATGAAATCAATATCTCAAAATATAGATATACACAGAATTCATCTTTATGCTCTGTAAGGACAGTGCAGATCGTCGGTCGTGGCCTCGATGTAGGAACCACCCTGGCATTTGCCTGAAGTGATTTAGGAAAACCACAGAAAACTCATATCAGGATGGCCAGACAGTGCGAATTCATTCCTCTCGAACGTGTGGCAAGAGTCTTAACAGATGTACAGCCCATTCTATTGATCACGATTATACAATATTCACTGATTAACACACTTTGCTTCAGACAACTTGTAATTGACGACACTGTTTTGCTCGTCATAGCCGCACACGCTAATTACACGTCCTGATGACTTCTTGGAGATGAATATCCGGCTATGTTCTTTGCACTAACTCAAGTCTGCTCGGAAATCGGACTCCGGGGGCACATATACTTAACTGTGCTGTATTTTTATCTTTCTGCCCTTACTTCTCCTCATAATCAGTGAAATGTTGAACTCAGAGGAGAGACTAGCCACAGCTACTACGCACTTTTATCTTGCCACAGGATTTTCTTGTGAAAGCAGTAAAATGTGATTATGTACTGAAATATGACACCGTGTTATAGTTACTCTAAGTCATCCAAGTAATCTTTACTAGTGTAACATCCATCACTTCGGAAGAAAACATTTCTGAATACGTTAGTAGTATCTTTCATTTCCTTGGGCACTTTGTATACACTTATTCCGTAATGGAATATGCTATACGAGTTTTTTGTTTCTTTGGAAAATATAAGTCCAAGATGGGTCTTAGTCCAAGATTACTGAAATATCACGTAATTTTTTCTTCATATGCACTACAGATTGTTAGATGTACATAAGCGGAGCAGTGAAGATGCCCCATTTTTAAACAGTGATATGTAATGAGCCAGACAACTACTTATTCTTATGGGCTTTTTCTACAGTTTAAAATCGTGTGCATGTTTCGTGCCTCCGATCCCCAGGAAAGGAACCCGTAACTAAGAATTGATTATACATAGAAACAGTATGTTGCCATAAGAGACTGGGTATTACAAACTGATGTTTATATCCTAAGAGCAAAACATGGTGATGACATTCCTTTTTCCAAGAGATTTGTGTGTTCATTTCATGTTAATTGATAGTCAATACGCACCCTTAAAAACTCTGTGCTTGTTACACAGTGTATAGGTTTATCGTCTTTGATTATTGCGACAGAGTTGTTTTCCCTCTTTATGCCTAAATCCATTGTGTTTTTTTTTTTTCAATACCACTTTATTTCCTGTTGCCCAGTCGTAAACATCCTTGATGGTTTTATTTCCTTTCTGTAATACGAGCTTTGTAGATTTATCAGTGACTATAATGCTGCAGTCATCAACAGAGAGAACTTTTCCTCCATTTCTTACACTACTTTGTTTTTCAGGTAAGAGTGGAACTAATCGTTTGTAATTCCACTCACACCTATCGATTCTGGCTTGTTTAGCAGTATTTTATGGTCAACAGTGTAAAAAGCCTTGGACAGATGTAGGAATATGCGAGCAACATAGTATCCTTGAGAGAGTTTAAATTCCACTTTTGTAAACTCGTAATGGCTGTTATTGGACTTCTCGCACTTCGGAAACTTAGCGCACTTGCAGAGGCTGTATTTATACATGTAACCCAATAGTCTGTTCTTAATGATAGCTCCAATTACTTTTGAGAATGAAGACAGTAGTTAACCTGACCAGTTGTTTTCAATATATTCTGCATTATCTTTCATTAGTAAGGCCACAATTCTTGCTTGCTCGTTCTGTTTGGGAGTGGAACAGGGAGAGAAGATGCTTGTTGTGGTGCGAGGTACCCTCCGCCACGCACCGTATGGTGGATTGCGGAGTATGTATGTAGATGTAGATGTACTCTGGAAAAGTAGCTGATCTGAAGGACTCAATTATTTTACTTGTTAATGCGGACAGTCTATCTACTCTTTCCGAACAGAGATTAGAACCTTCTATATACCTGCTGACTTTTTACTTTATTTTAATTCCGGTATTGTCTTCGTGACTTCAACCGCTGTGCGAAACAACATCCTTACAATTGTGGTGTACATCTTTGTAGTGGTAAATGTGTTCTAGAAAAATTTTGATGGAACTTCTCTACAGTACCAGATAAACATTCATTTACAGAATTTGCCAATTCCTAAGGATTTCCTGTTATTCTTTGTTTACTAAGTTGGTTTACTTGTGTCTGCCTTTACCCATTTTCTCTTTTATGATATCCCACACTGTTTTGCTTCTATTTACTTCATTAGTTATTATTGTATTATACAATGATTTTGTTGCACCAAGCAATGGCATTTTGTATATTTTTCATAACTGTGATAGTATGGGACTGGGCATTAGCGTATAACTGAGAAATTCAAGTATCTGGGAGGACATTCTAATATCCGCAGTTGTTCATTTATGTTCCTTAGAAGCTGCTGTATAAGTGGCTACCTTTATAAATATCTCCTTAAAGAATAACTTAAATCACTTGCAGAGTCTAAGAACTTAGCATCTACATTGTTTTCCACTTACGTTGTATCCCAGATTTGATTTTCCAATTCCCTAGAAAATTGTGTATTTTACGTTTCGAAAAGATCGTTTTGTAGGCGTGCAGTTTTGCTGGTTTTATCACACTCGTCTTCACCTTTATTGCTTTAGACTAATGGTCGGAAAGACATTCACTAGTTTACAGTTTTTCCTGTCAAAATCTGTAAGTACTCGGTCTAAGACTGCTGCTGAGCTTTTTGATACAATAGTAGCAATATTTACCGTTTGTACTACGCCGAAAGTGCTGTGAACGTTTAGGACGTTGTTACCAGTTTCACCCTCAACACCTGCGTTAATATTCATGTCTCAGAATACTACTGTGTTAGTCTGAGGGGCTAAGTCTCTTCCCAGGACTTCGATTAATTTCTGAAAGGAAGCGTGCACGTTACCAATAAGTGAACGGTACACGCATAGAGCAATTTTCTTATACTAATTTAGCCCAGCACTCGACATGTAAATGCTAGTGACTTGTGACTAGTGACTTCCCTAAATTTCTCGTGTAATTGAGGGCCTACACGTCTGCGTGACTACTACCTAGAAGCAGTACTCTCTTCTTAGTAATACTTCCAATCTTCCTATCCTTCCTGCTAATGGTCAGAGTCTGGAGCACATATCCTACTCCTCCACCATCCCAAGACTTCTTGCACTCTTGCACCATCCTGAGATTCTTCGCATCTCAACTCTGGTAAGTAGCAGACATAATAAAACTGTCAGATCGTGTCCTTCTTCTGTTAGGTTTCCTGCCAACTGTCGTTTCCTAGCAAACCCTGCCGCCACTATATTTCTACACCAGCATTAGTTCTCTACTACCTTGGTCCAAATGTGCGTAAAGGGCACAAGTCTTCCTTTCCTGCTCCTCTGTTACCTTATTCCTACTCATATCCTGTTGTTCCAGTTCGTGCTACTAGCATGAGTTCAGTCATGTCAGAAGTATGTAAACAAAAACGTTAGACCCAAGTCTTACTAGTTCAAAACACGAAACATTTTTAATCCTAACGCGGAGATGCCAAGTTTTCAAGTGAGTAACCAGAAAAAAAGACTCTAGTGTGGCTATTTACATCAAAAGGTATGAATAAAAACACTGGTCAATGTGCACAGTTCCTTACGAGCGTTGAACTCAATATGTAAACTAGTCGGACCTAAATAAGAGTACCGGAAATTCAATGTGCAAACAAACATTTACTGCAGTAACAACTAAATGTACGTAATGCAAAAGATATTCAAAATTAACATACAAAAGTACAATCAAACAAGACGATCAAAACTTATGTTTTGCTGAATACTATAATCACACTTGGCACTCGGCTGTCATCTTCCAAATGGTTAATTTTTAAAGTCCCTCACGCAAACAAAGCAAAATAATCAAAGGGCGAGACTAAGAACATGCAAAAGAACGTAATGCACTAATTTGTTTCTAAACTGTACTCTGCTTCTGCAGTCCTAAGATTCGCTACCCTCCAAACATCTGTAAACCACAAACGCATAGATTTTACAGATAAATGACCTTGAGGGACGGTAAAACAGGGTCATCTCCGCAGTTTAAAATCATTTTTATTCGGTTTTAGCCGTTTGTTGTAGCGCACTACTCTCGTGAGAATACTTTGACAGAAGCGCAGAGGTGCGTAAAACAGAACATACGCCATGTTGGCAAATTGTGTCGCTCGTCTCGTGATAGTCTCTGTTGGTGAGTCTTTCGATGTGCGTTAATGACAATATGTAGAATGACTATACAAGGGGGACTACCTTTAAGGTGGTGTTGTAGACAGGGAGGCGAAAGCAGATGAAGATGACGTTGGAAATACGATACTGCGAAGAGAACTAGACAGAGCTGTGAAAGATTTGAGGCGAAATAAGGCTCGCATGCTTAGCTGAGATGTTTGGAAGGAACATTTATAGTTTTAGAGAAACCATTGGCAATGTAGGCTGAAATAGGCTCTCTGAATTTCTGAAGGCAGCTATGATGAAATACAGGGAGCGAAAGGTTGTCGAAAACTTACACAGATGGAAGGAAATAAAGTCTAGTTCCCCGTCGACAACGAGTTGTTAGAAGTGGAGCATAAACTCGGATTAGGGAGAGATGGTAAAAGAGATCGGCCGTAAGCTTTGTAAAGGAACCACCCCGTCTTTAACTTACACGTCAACTATACCGAAGTTGTAATAGTCCAAGGGCGTGTAAGGAAAGAATTAGCTGCGAAGAGTGTGAGACAGGGTAGCAGATTATCCTCGATGCTATTCTACATGTACAGTTGTGTTCAAAAGTATACGAACGACCTGAATTGCATTTCGCCTGATTCCCATGCAACCCACGTAACGTAGCTGTCTAGCAGATTCTCTAATCGCTCCTTGGTATAGTCGTCTGACTATTGAAAATGGCTCCAACAAGTCACCACTAGAAAACTCGGCTCTGTATCGCAATAATTCAAGATGTAATACCTCGATGCTACAAATATCAGGGAACACCTTATCACAAATAAGACTGTTCTTAAGGCTTGTAAGCTCACATTTATTGCAATAAATGACATACCTGAAATGTTACCATTCTCATTATTACGTCAGATAGGTAGTTCGTCGTATTCATGATTTCCTCTTCAAAGTAACAGACCGTACTTCTTATCTAACACAAAATAATATTAAAAATTTAAGTTATTCACGAGCAGCTAGTTGCGAATATGTATGAACTTCAAATGGCACGACGAACCGTCTGGTTCTGCATTTGGATTCAAACCCAGGTCACGCAGACTAGGATTTCGTGACTGACGGAAACTGTCATTCCTGACTAGGCATACAGAGAGTGATATACCTCGATTTTAGACAGTATCAGTTAGCAAATATCAACTTTAAATTACATAACGTAAACATTTTTAACGGACGCGAATCCCTACCCAGGATCTTTTGTCCCTGTTAACGAACTACGAGAGATGTTAAATATTGCTTCTTCACAAGTAACTTACTTGAAATGCCGTGATGTAAAGCTTTGTTTTGGACAGGGATTCGAACCCAAAACCTAATCGGATTGTTATCGAAGCACAACCAACTGTGACATATCGGATTTTCTCGGCAGTAGCTAGATGTTTTAACTGAAATGACGGGACGAAACATTAATTTTTTCCTTCCCGGGACTCCAACTCGGAACCTATCGCTGTTATATATTAGAGAAAACGAACGTTAAATATGGGTTTGTTACATCAGCAGCGACATGTGAGCATGTTTGAACTAGAAATAAATGACGAAGAGTTCAATGCTGACTGGGAATCGAACCCCACACATACCGTTGTTGACTACACACAAAGAGACGTCCGCTACAGAATTTTTCTCCACCAGCAGCTCGGAATAACATCCCTGAGCTTAGAGTGATCTCTCAAATAGTTCTGTGTCTCACTGGGAGTCAAAAACGTCAAATATCTTTAGTGTTGACAACGAATGAAAATGCATTAAAAATCAAAATTATTATCCATCAGCAGATAGGTGTTCTCATGCTAGAGCTTGATAATACATAATGAAAACCTTATTGCGGGGCCAGCATTCGAACCCATTCACGCGCAGTGTGTGGAGATGTTGAGGAATCTGCAGTTTTTAACAAACAACAAATTGTAGTCGAGTTGTATTGCCACGAAGGGATCAAATTCCGCGTTAAGGGCGGTTTGATTTGCATTCCAAGTTCAGAACCAATTTTATCGACATACAGAAGCTCAAATAAAAGATGGAATATGGGTCCTGTGAGCCTACATATCGTTTGTTTCGTCACTATAAATAAATAACTAGTATAAGATAGGTTACTGGTGACAGAGTTCCCACATTTCGCCACTCCTGACTTTATTGTGGTGCAACCTAACGACTACTCGGTAGAGAAGGAGTGTCATGTTTAATGTGAATTTCGGACCGCAATGCCATTATACCTTCTTTACTTGGCGTAGCCAGAAGAGAATAGTATCTGCCTCTCCCTATTAAAAGTCATGGGCAGAAGTTGGAATCGAAACCAGACCATCATCATAGGAACCCATCATCAACCCAACAGACCACCAAATCATCTTCTGTAAGACTCATTTTTCTTTCATAACACCACTGCGGCACACTCGATGAGAATTATGACACACAGGCTCCCTGTAGTGGTTTGCAGCATGTTCAGTAGATTCATTTACTTGGTTGATCGAATCGCCAAGAACTAGCTGCCTCGGCTACCCAGTGCATACATTCGACTCTATTTTGTAATCACCGAAATAAAATCATGTAACTGCCACCTACACAGAACTGCCAACAGTGTAGTATGCAGAAATTTAAAGAGGAAGTGTTCCTTTCCATTTGAGCTACTCTATTGCGCTATCTGTCTGTCGAAAACGACGAGCAGTGCAAAAGAAAAGCTGTAACTGTCTGTCTTTCAGAAGTCTAGATCGGGCCATATGCATTATCTCACAGCGCTGTGGAATACGGAAGATGTGGAAGAGTTATTGTTGACTTCTGGAGGTGCTTTAGGTATACAACAGCTAGTAGACAAGATGTCGCGAGTTCCATTTCATTCGCGCCTAAATTGTTTCAACGCAATTCTGATGTCTGCTGAAGTTACCAATTTATTGGATCTTTGAACATAATTACCTTCACTTCTCAACACAAAATAGCCGCATGTGGAAAATGGGCTAACTTCTACGACATTTTGTTCTTTTCAGATTTATTAGACGGCCAGGAAGCAGATGCATCTCGAAGCTTTTGTATTATGTATGGGGAGAACGCAGCGTGCCAAAATAGTCAGAAAAGTATTTTCTAAATTAGCTGTCGTCTGGTAGTGGTATTTCATTCTTCATCAAACCTTGTTTGACAGCTTTAACTCAGAACAAGTTTTCTACATGCATGTAATCAATAAACTGCATATGCAATGTCAGACTGTTATAGATCACATCAGAGAATTAGCATATATCGTTGATGATTAATTTCTCTCTCATGTTTAGTATTGTTTTAACAACACTAAAAGAAACCTTACGAAAATTGTGCACTGTATTAAAAGAAATGAAATAAAACTACGCACAATAACCTTATGACGAAAGTCTGTTTTGATAAAACTATCAGTACACAAGCGTGCCTCTATCGGCACGAATTAGTAAAATACTACTCACTTAGATTTCGATTGGGTCTGTGTTTAATTGGTATGCTGCGTCATACTCAACAGGTATGCAAATATGGCATTCATTAATAAAGTTATGTATTCCTAGAGACCCAAAATTTGCTTGTCAGCAGCGGAACGAGGCGTTACCTATAGTGCAGCATTGTAAGTTTTTCAGCATTGCACTATGAGCTAAAAGTATTTTCTTGCGATTTCCTTATCGATGTTTCATCTGACTGCTTGTAGCTCTTTCACAGAAGGGATAAAAACGTTACATTCAGCGAGGCTGGAATCGCGAACCATAACAGACGCTTTTTCAGAGGACAGCACGTCACGTCAGAGCTAGCGAAGAGGTATGTGTTGCCAATTTCTTTGACGAGGCCAATAGTGTCTAGAACTCGTAAACCGGTATATAAAGGACGAGTGCAGTTGTGATTTACACATGCAACGACTTTCCTGCGCTGAAAACCGTAAATTTACAATCTTTTGTTTCACCTGAAGCGATAATAGGTCAGATTATTCAATGGAAATGACAGGAAAAATCAAGTGAACTTTGAGGCTTAATTCCGTGCACACCAGGGGGATAAAAACGTTACATTCAGCGAGGCTGGAATCGCGAACCATAACAGACGCTTTTTCAGAGGACAGCACGTCACGTCAGAGCTAGCGAAGAGGTATGTGTTGCCAATTTCTTTGACGAGGCCAATAGTGTCTAGAACTCGTAAACCGGTATATAAAGGACGAGTGCAGTTGTGATTTACACATGCAACGACTTTCCTGCGCTGAAAACCGTAAATTTACAATCTTTTGTTTCACCTGAAGCGATAATAGGTCAGATTATTCAATGGAAATGACAGGAAAAATCAAGTGAACTTTGAGGCTTAATTCCGTGCACACCAGGAAGTAACTCGTCGATCACAGAGTCGCCAAATATACCTTGCCTTGTTGCCAAATCTCAGTTACAGTACTAGCAGGAAGAAGACGAACTGATGTGATCCTACAGAGGGCTGGGAAGTGACCACAGCTGGCCTTTCAAAGACGCGGCTGCGACTGCCTGGAATACGTAATGCGTCTCATTCGCATTTCTGTAACCAGGTTTACGGATTGGAGCGTAGTTACTAATAATACTCAAACTGACTGAAAACTAAGCATCATAAATCAGTAACTCTCATTGTTGTTTTTATATTTCTTTCGAAACTGTACTCAAACCTAACAAACTCATTCACGGACGTTTTCGTGCCTCGCTGATAGTCGAGCACACCAAACAAATAAAAAAAAAAGAATGTCTCTGTGCGTGTGCGTGTGCGTGTGCGTGTGAGAGAGAGAGAGAGAGAGTGAGAGATAGAGAAATAAAGATAAAGAAGAATGAGACAGAGGGTAAAAAATTGTTGTAAAGAAATAGAATACTGGTATGGAAAGAAATCTTTCATTAAAATAACACGTTCCACATCATTACGCAGTGTCATATTCATGAACTATGAACAAGTCTTAATCCAATTTAATCTAATCAATCATATTGCTGACTAGCCTTGAAGAGTCATGAAATACCGAAATTTTTTCCAGTATCAGTAATAAAATCTAAACTTGAAAATAAAAGACTACAGTTTTTGTAATAAACTGGGACTCCTATCAAGACCCTTTCATCCCTGTTAACTAACCACGAAAGATGTCTAATATATCTCCATTCAGAAGTAACAAAGTGTGTATGCATTTAAAGTTAAAGTGCATGATGTGAAGTTCTGTGACGGAGTTACGAACCCAACACGTAATCGGATTGTTAACTAAGTAAAATCAAATGTTATGGATCGGGTTTTTTTCTACCAGCTGCTAGGTGTGTACACACACGTATACAATACAATGATGGCTTGTAGAAAATAAAATCGAAACGCGTATGACACTAAAATTGTGTTTTATTCAGTTGCTGTCAGACGGTCCATAAGTAAAAATTATCAGTATACCGTAATACAACTTACTGTGACGAGCTACCTAGAGAATCTGATGTGTAAAGGTTTTCTCCTGATTTCGTTACAGGACTTTTCTGGAAATTCGCAACCCCATAAAATAAATCAGAAAAAAGCCTGCACACTCTGGCCCCTTCCACAGTTAGAACTGACGACTTATTGAGCTGTGGCAGCACGAGACATGGGCGGTACCAAGGCTTTTGCTTGCTGGGACTTTAGTTCTTGTCGGAATTTTAAGATACTATTCAGATGCTAACCAATGCAGAAGGCATTTTTTTCTTTCCCATTTTCGTTTTAACATTTTCCTACTCTCGCAGAGCAGCGGAGCAACTTTCCTTCAACAATGAAGTGATAGTCTTTTGTGCACCATAAAATTTTTGTGTTTACTACTTGGCCAAAAAACGAAAAAGGGGGCTACGGAAACACTGCTAACAACACGCCACTCTAATCATAGAGTTGGTCGCTCAGCCTAATAATGCATCGTGAAAGATAATAAAAGTTGTCACTTATGTAGAAAACAGCATTTCTTTAGCCCAAAAATTGAATTTTCTGACTCAGTGTCTTAGATTACATGAGTATTATATAGCACGAGTCAAGCAAATGGATAGGTGAGTCAATTCAGTA
This sequence comes from Schistocerca serialis cubense, assembly GCF_023864345.2. NCBI lineage: Eukaryota > Metazoa > Arthropoda > Insecta > Orthoptera > Acrididae > Schistocerca > Schistocerca serialis. The sequence continues at coordinate 469,924,456 of NC_064639.1, forward strand.
CCATACGCGGAAGTGATTGCACTGTCACAGTGTTGCCAAATTTTTGTGACGATGTTGCCAGTTCTCAACTGTGCTAGGATCAGCTCTGTAGCGTTATGGGAGGAGAATCTCGTGCTCAGAATATAGAAGGATACAGAGAAGAGGCGCGGGGTTTGGTTAATATGCAGCGTTTTCTCCTACCAGTTGCGTCAAACATTAAGGTGTGCAATCTTCCATCACGATTACAGTTTCCCACAAAATATATATGAATAAAACACTTATCTTGTTACTTTGTGACAAAAGATTATTTCAGTATAATAAAAAATCAACTTTGCCCACCATTCATAAAAAGTAAGATAACAAACACTTTGCACCTCGAAATCGATTGCTTCTATGTGCAGTCTTGTGATCATACAGGTAGAATTTCATGAATTGCACGAGAATGTAGAAAAATGTTGGTGAAAACGGAAGCTGTAATAAACACAGTTAACTAATTATTTTGTGCCACGTAATAATCAATTCATTTGAAAATTCAGAAGAGAATAAACTAAAAATTATGCCCATTAAGACAGAAACAAAAGGCAGATTCGGGCACTGTGCAGATCTACACTTTTTCATCTTCAGATATATACAAATAATATATACTAACCAGCGTATTCATTGCATTCGTAATCCTTCCCTCTTGTTTAGTCTTCTAGTGATGAACTGGATCCACACCCATGAATCTGATTGTTTCTTTGTATCCTTGCATCTACTATCTTTGTGTGTTATTGTTCGGTGTTCAAAAAGCAAAATATTGTGCCTGCTCCCACGAGGTATTACAACGAGGTCCCAAGAAGGCTAACGAATTATAATCAAAATACAGTGAGACGCCAATTTGTCTGTCGTCATGGTGTTAAGTCGACATAAATAGTTGGGCGTTATTGCCTGCATCACCGGCATCCCGTTGTCTTCTCTTATTGGGATTTTAATATTACCCTGAAAACAAAACGCCGAGATAAATGTGTATATTCTCCGTGACGGAACATCCCATATTCCATTCATCCTGATCCATTCGTTGCATGCATCGGCAGCAATAAGTGATAGGGAAGCTGTTGTGAGCTGACGAATAACAATAAAAATGGTAGTAATAACGAATCAGTAATGAAGGATTTTACTGCATTATGCAGTACACGCACACACACACACACAGACACACGTTCTTTTTTTATTTTTAATTGTTTGGTGCGCTCGACTATCAGCGAGGCACGAAAACGTCCGTGAATGAGTTTGTTAGGTTTGAGTACAGTTACGAAAGAAATATAAAAGCAACTATGGGAGTTACTGATTTATGATGCTTAGATTTCAGTCAGTTCTGAGTATTATTAGTAACTACGCTCCAGTCCGTAAACCTGGTTACAGAAATGCGAATCAGACGCATTACGTATTCCAGGCAGTCGCAGCCGCGTCTTTGAAAGGTCAGCTGTGGTCACTTCCCAGCCCTCTGTAGGATCACATCAGTTCATCTTCTTCCTGCTAGTACTGTAACTGAGATTTGGCAACACAGCAAGGTATATTTGGCAACTCTGTGACCGACGAGTTACTTCCTGGTGTGCACGGAATTAAGCCTCAAAGTTCACTTGATTTTTCCTGTCATTTCCATTGAATAATCTGAGTCATTATCGCTTCAGGTGTAACAAAAGATTGTAAATTTACGGTTCTCGGCGAGGGAATGTCGTTGCATGTGTAAATCGCAACTGCACTCGTCCTTTATATACCGGTTTACGAGTTCTAGACTCTATTGGCCTCGTAAAAGAAATGGGCAATACATACCTCTTCGCTAGCTCTGACGTGACGTGCTGACCTCTGAAAATTGTCCGTTATGGTTCGCGGTTCCAGCCTCGCTGAATGTAACGTTTTTATCCCTTCTGTGAAAGATCTACAAGCAGTGAGATGAAACATCGATAAGGAAACCGCAAGAAAATGCTTTCAGCTCATAGTGCAATGGCGAAAAACTTACAATGCTGCACAATCGGTAACGCCTCGTTTCGCTGCTGACAAGCAAATTTTGGGTCTCTAGGAATACATAACTTTATTTCTGAAATGCCATATTTGCATACCTGTTGAGTATGACACAGCATACCAATTAAACACAGACCCAATCGAAATCTAAGTGAGTAGTATTTTACTAATTCGTGCCGATAGAGGCACGCTTGTGTACTGATACTCAGTTTTATCAAAACAGACTTTCGTCATAAGGTTATCGTGCGTAGTTTTATTTCATTTCTTTTAATACAGTGCACAATTTTCGTAAGGTTTCTTTTAGTGTTGTTAAAACAATACTAAACATGAGAGAGAAATTAATCATCAACGATATATGCTAATTCTCTGATGTGATCTATAACAGTCTGACATTGCATATGCAGTTTATTGATTACATGCATGTAGAAAACTTGTTCTGAGTTAAAGCTGTCAAACAAGGTTTGATGAAGAATGAAATACCACTACCAGACGACAGCTAATTTAGAAAATACTTTTCTGACTATTTTGGCACGCTGCGTTCTCCCCATACATAATACAAAAGCTTCGAGATGCATCTGCTTCCTGGCCGTCTAATAAATCTGAAAAGAACAAAATGTCGTAGAAGTTAGCCCATTTTCCACATGCGGCTATTTTGTGTTGAGAAGTGAAGGTAATTATGTTCAAAGATCCAATAAATTGGTAACTTCAGCAGACATCAGAATTGCGTTGAAAAAATTTAGGCGCGAATGAAATGGAACTCGCGACATCTTGTCTACTAGCTGTTGTATACCTAAAGCACCTCCAGAAGTCAACAATAACTCTTCCACATCTTCCGTATTCCACAGTGCTGTGAGATAATGCATATGGCCCGATCTAGACTTCTGAAAGACAGACAGTTACAGCTTTTCTTTTGCACTGCTCGTCGTTTTCGACAGACAGATAGCGCAATAGAGTAGCTCAAATGGAAAGGAACACTTCCTCTTTAAATTTCTGCATACTACACTGTTGGCAGTTCTGTGTAGGTGGCAGTTACATGATTTTATTTCGGTGATTACAAAATAGAGTCGAATGTATGCACTGGGTAGCCGAGGCAGCTAGTTCTTGGCGATTCGATCAACCAAGTAAATGAATCTACTGAACATGCTGCAAACCACTACAGGGAGCCTGTGTGTCATAATTCTCATCGAGTGTGCCGCAGTGGTGTTATGAAAGAAAAATGAGTCTTACAGAAGATGATTTGGTGGTCTGTTGGGTTGATGATGGGTTCCTATGATGATGGTCTGGTTTCGATTCCAACTCCTGCCCATGACTTTTAATAGGGAGAGGCAGATACTATTCTCTTCTGGCTACGCCAAGTAAAGAAGGTATAATGGCATTGCGGTCCGAAATTCACATTAAACATGACACTCCTTCTCTACCGAGTAGTCGTTAGGTTGCACCACAATAAAGTCAGGAGTGGCGAAATGTGGGAACTCTGTCACCAGTAACCTATCTTATACTAGTTATTTATTTATAGTGACGAAACAAACGATATGTAGGCTCACAGGACCCATATTCCATCTTTTATTTGAGCTTCTGTATGTCGATAAAATTGGTTCTGAACTTGGAATGCAAATCAAACCGCCCTTAACGCGGAATTTGATCCCTTCGTGGCAATACAACTCAACTACAATTTGTTGTTTGTTAAAAACTGCAGATTCCTCAACATCTCCACATATTGCGCGTGAATGGGTTCGAATGCTGGCCCCGCAATAAAGTTTTCATTATGTATTATCAAGCTCTAGCATGAGAACACCTATCTGCTGATGGATAATAATTTTGATTTTTAATGCATTTTCATTCGTTGTCAACACTAAAGATATTTGACGTTTTTGACTCCCAGTGAGACAGAGAACTATTTGAGAGATCACTCTAAGCTCAGGGATGTTATTCCGAGCTGCTGGTGGAGAAAAATTCTGTAGCGGACGTCTCTTTGTGTGTAGTCAACAACGGTATGTGTGGGGTTCGATTCCCAGTCAGCATTGAACTCTTCGTCATTTATTTCTAGTTCAACACAAATCTCATCACGTTGTTCCACGTTCTCGTTAGCGTTTTTCCATATTTTCATTTATTCGAAGAATCTGCAGAGGATCCCTCTGATTTTATGTTTATCAGTCCATCTAACTTTCATCATGTTTGTATAAGACCACCTGTCAAACCTTCTGTTGCTCTTCTTTCCCAATTTATCCACAGTCCATGATTCACTGTGCTCCGAACGAACTGTACGAGTATACCATATTTGTTATTTAGGTAAAGATCAATGTTTGACATAAGGGAAGTCCATTCTCCAGGAATACCCTCTTCGTCTGTACTAACATTTTTTTATGTCCTCCTTACTTCGTCTGGCATCGGGTATTTGGCTCCAAAGTAGCAGAATTCCTTAACTTCTTATATTTTATGGACACCAATTTTTATATTTATCGCTAATTTCACTTCTGCTATTCATCATTACTTTCGTCTCCCTTCGATGTAGTCTGAAGCTATATTCGTTGCTCATTATACTGTTCATTCCATTCAACAGTTTCATTTAGAACAGCAATGTGTTGAGCGATTCCTTTCATCCTTAACTTTACCCCGCTCCTCCACCTTTCTTTTACATCCATCACAGCTCCTTCCATGAACATAGTTAAACAGTAGGAGTGATAGATTAAATTGGGAGTGAGTGCTTACACCCCTGTCTTATACACTTTTTCGTGGGTTCGCGATGAATATTCACAGCTTGGCACAGAGGTTCTGATTGTTCTTCACCCGTTCCCAACAAAAAACTTGTGTGAGACGGGATTCTCAGCATATGGAACTACAAAGACAAAATGCCACACTAGACGGAATTCTGAACCTGACTGCATCTTCAGCTTTCTTCTATCGACTGTGTCATTAAAGAGTTGGTCAGAAATTTAAAAAGTGTTTCACACCTCTCATTAACTGAAAACCAGTTTTTGTACTTTGCAGTGGTATAAAAGCATTGTTTCATTGTGCGTACTGTGTTACTGAGTGTTGTTATGTATAATTTAGTAGGAGTCAGCAGTGTGCCATGTACCTACTTTTCTATAATTTTGATAAAATGATTACAAATAAAAAAAAACTGGCCAAATGCCGATGGGACTCGTGTACTGAGGGTTCCGTGCAAATTTAATTACATATACATAGATAGCGCATCCATCTTGGGAAACGAGAGTATCATCGATTTTTGCCTGTGTCCGATATAGATACTAGTAAGATATCGGTCCTGGGAATTCCAGTACCGTATAGAAATCTTTACAATAGGTCCTCAGACTAGCTTCGACATACAAAAGTAATCTGGCAAGGGACTCCACTTTATGTCTATAGATACAGAAAATTTAATAAAATACTTTTTATTTACTTACCAAAACATGACTAAAAATTACATTGTGCTTCTGACGGATGATGAATGTAATGTATGTCCTGATGCCAAAGAGATATTTACATGCGAAATAATTAAAGTTTAACGATATTCAGATTGTTTTACTTTACTTGTAATGTGAAACCTTGTTCCTTGAAAATCTTCGTGACCCTACGTCAACGAGAAGTACCCTATAGGTTTCGATGATTGAGTTTACGGGTATCAAAGTATGTGATATAAAGAGCCGAGTCATTGGATTGTATCGACTTAGGAGCCTAAATTTTTTACACCGCCAAGGGACCACAGAGCGTACTGATACAAAAATTTAATTTGATACACCAACTCGTTCACGAGAAAATGGAGTCTTAACAGACGGACAAACAAACGGATAAAAAATGATAAAAATATTTTTTCGTGTTATATAATTACATATTAACAGTTTTAGGAATTTTCCCCTAACCTGTAGTGTGAAATCTTGCTTTTTGCCGAATTTCATTATTTGAGGTCAGTGGGAAGTGTGCTACAGATTTTGATGAATGAGTTTGCTAGTTTCAAAATATTTGACACTGGCCGACTCTTTTGATTCCATTGACTTAGAAGCTTAAATTTTATACACCGCAAAGGGACCATAGGCCTTAATATGTGCCAAAAATTTGAGCATGATATGTTAACACGTTTCTGAGAAAAAAGCTTCTTAAACGTCGGGCAGGCAGGCAGGCAGACGAGAGAGCGATGCTAATCGGTTCCGTTTTTAGACTAATGCTCGGAACCCTAAATGTGAATAGAAAACCTGATTTTGCGTATTTTAGGACTACGTAAAATATTTATTGTTTCAAAAGCGTTCCGTCGGTGAAAAGGTTTGAGGACCGCCGATCTAGGTTAATGTATAATTTTTGCACCTATGGCCAGTTCCCGATGCAGCCAGTCAAGATGATACATTAACAAGTGTAGAAAAGAGTCAAGCTCGAAATGAAAGCGTCCACTGCGCTTTCACTAAAATTAATTACATTAAGAGAAACGAAGGCAAGAACCGAGAAGACTTAATCCAAAGCCGTGATCAGGGACGTGAAGGAGGGACGGGATGAATTTATGAGATTTCCGCTACCATTCACGGCGAGAGACGCGCGCTCGCCAGCGGCTGGTGTTGGGCACACGCTGCGGGCCGCACTATCAGCGTTTCCGCAGACCTGCCCCGGCGCTGGACAAAGGAGCGGCCGCCGTATTCTGCTGCGGCGGCGGCGACGGCGGCGGCGTCGCCGGTGACTGATGGTGGGGCCAGCCCAGCCCAGCCGGCGCCCCTTCATCAGGTTTCCGGTCCGCTGCCCGCCATTGTCAGCTCCGAGCTGCCGTCGAGGATCGTGCGAATTTCACGCCACACGGCCTGCCATTGACTAAGGTGCCGCGTACAGCCATCCACCGGCATGATTTCCATCTACAGAGGTCAGCACAAGGTGTAGCTGGAATTGTATGGGGATGGGACCTCGACGAACGAATGAAATTTATCTAGTAAGACCTTACACGGTAAACAGTGACAGGTTGTCTAAATAAAAGGTTTTGAGTAGTGACCTACTCATCCAGCTCGAAACGTACGATTGCCGTGTGGGTAACACAATTGATGTACATCTTCATACGTAAAATAAAGAGCCTACAGAAAGCATTACAACTTCTGTATTAGTACATTACACTTGCTGAAGTTGTACATTGCTTACCAGTAAAAATACAACACGGGAAGGATAAAAACGTAACGAAATTTTACTTGCTGTGGGCTTTCGATAAAGTAGGCCACGAAAAATTGCTCAAAATAGACTGGGCATTGATTCTGTGTCGCTAGAGGGACTGGTAGGACTTGGTTCTCGCCTGCTGCTAAAATTGTTTTTATTTTACTTACATAAGATCTCAACATTTATTTGCTAAAATGTACAATACAATTTTAAGCACACTTTAACGGAATTTCATCTTCCAGAAGAAGAAGTAGTGCAAAATAAAAGTAACGTGTCATCTCTGTTGCAGTTGAATAGAAAAAAATTACGAAGACAACGAGCTTCCCAAGAAATACGTAAAACATTCTCGGTTTTCTTAGCGTGTCAATTCGGGATAAAATCTGAAGCTTTCGACGATAGCCTCCAATCGTCACGTGCAACTGACTGTCCTCACAGCTGCTGTGGTGGCTTTACATAAACCGTGGATGACTTGTGATTGGTCGGCTTCTCATTGGTCGGCGATTACGTGCTGCTGTCACAGACGGTGTCAATGACTTCGCTGGTGGCACCACCGCTTCCATTGGAATGCAAACCCTGCAATGAATGTCTCTGCTGCTTCTCTACACGAGCCCTCGTTTCCATGCACCACTCAGATAATATCCGATATCACGGTTAAAGCTCTTCTCGCTCATTCTGTTTCCCAAGAAATAGTGTAAAAACCACTGAGATACGAAAATACCATCGCCCTGCCAGAGAATCTGCGACACCCACGCCTCCACCTCCTGCATCACCTGCCCCTCAGGGAGGACCTGCTCCCCACCAGCTCCATTTGCAACCATCTCCCAGCCCCCTCCCCGACCTGCCCTGTCCAAGAAATCTTCTAAACGCCCTAATGCTGACCCTGCACCCCCATCTCCACAAAGAAAACCCCTGATACCAGCGACCCACACACCTCCATGGGCATGACCCTCGCCCCACCATTACAACTGCTTCCATCCACACCTTCGTCCTCTCCAAACGTGACCCTCAATTCTTCAAGACCCGCACCCTTTTCCTGGCCATCCGTAAATATTTCCCCAATGCCCCCATCTCCCTTCTCATTTGTCAAAAGGACTTGGTCCTCATTAAATCCCCCAATGTTTGCTTCCATACTGATCTCCTCTCCAAAATCCCATCTATGTAATTTGGCCCCACAATCCACCCTTACCCCCCAACAGCTTCAATCTCCTCGATGCCCACTGACCTTCACCACCGTGATCACAAAGCTTATCCACCTGGTCATAGAGGCAGAGGTGTTGGTGGAACAAAATTCCCATCCCAACACTGAAATCCGCTCGGCCCATCGCATCTTTAATATTGCCGGGCCGACTTATCTAATGCGCCTATTCAATGAATCCTCCTCCTCCATCAACTGCCTCCTTACAGAGGAGCACTAATCTACAATAGACATCATAAAGTGGACCCCTCCTGTTCCCCCCTCCAATCCTACTGCTGCCAATGCTGCCTGAAGTATAGCGACCATGTCACTACTGCCTGCAAGAGCCCTCCCTACCTGCCCCACTGCAAAGCTTCCCACTTCTTGAAGAACTGCCCCAACCTCGCCTCTCCCCCCTCTTATAATACCTGTAAAGAACCCCACCCTACCTACTCCTTGAAATGTAAAGCAAAACCTCCTCCCATCACCCCTGAGCTCACCATCCCTCTCTGTCCTATCAGTGACCCCATCCACAACAACAACTCGCTCTGCCCTCCCCCTAATGCAGAGGACATCATCCCCTTTGTCACCATAGTGCTTCAAAACATTCAGCCCTTTCAACGCTTACACACCCTTTCCCAAATCACCCTCGCAGCCCGTTCCATTTTCCATCTCACCACCTATGCCACCTACTCCCACAACCAGGCCCATTTCACCTTCATCCTCCTCACCATCCTCATCTAACTCTCCTCTACCATGGAATGACAACATTGCAGTATCATTTACCATGATATCTGCTCCCTGCCCACCTACAAACTCCTCTTCCTCCACACCCAACCTCTCCTCAACAATCCTGCCAAGTCTCTCACCCTCAGCCTCTTCTTCCCCACCCTTACCGTCACATGTGCCAGCATCTATATCTGCCCTCGATTCCCCATCCCGTACAATTTCCTGTTCCACATTGACTGCACCTTCTTCACCTATGTGATTGTCACTGACCCTAATATCCACAGCCATGCTCCTGCCCAACTCCAGTGGTGACATTGGTTTATTACTACCCTCCAGAGAGACCTAGTTCCCCTCCCTCAACACACCCAACCTGAATACAATACCACTCCCAACTTGATCCTAGCCTCTCCCAAACTCCTGGGGCGCATCACTGCAGATCTCATTGACCTAACTGGCAGTGACCATGCCCCCGCCCTTCTCACTATCTCTGATGGTAACCCCTCCCCCTTCCCCATTCCTCGCCCCTGACCATCCTCCTAAACTTGTCCATGACCACTCCTGTGCCAACTGGGATGCCTATTGAGACTCCATACACAAACAGGTCGAATGCCTCGACCCTACCCTCCAATCTCCTGATGACATTTCCCAAACTGCTGCCTTCCTCCACAAGACTTTGTCTATAACGCCATAGCCAACTGTAACCCTACCAAAGCCATCCAACCTCACTGCCCAGTCCTGCCCCCACAGGCTGTCCTCCTTTATGAATCCTAGCGCCTCTACCGATCCTTCCAATGCACTTGTGACCGAGACATACTCATCAACCACTGTGAATTACAATGACACATACGCAACATGCTTACTGCGAAGAAACGCCATGTTTGGCGATAGACATGTACACTGCTCAATGCCACACTTCGAATAAACTCTTCCAAGTATTGGTCTGCTTTCCACGCCTTACTGGGAACTGCCCTACCCCACAGTACCCTCTTCTCCTTGATGACCAGCCCCTTCTTGCCAACCTCAGTAAGGCCTAGCAACTATCAGATGTCTTTTCCATTCCTGATGATCCCCAATTTTATTATTCCCTCCTCCCCAACGTCAACGAATGTACAGATACCTTCTCTCCTCCCCTTGCTCCTAGCTTCCAGTAATTGGGCCACACATCACTATCAGGACTTACGCTCCCATCACTATACAGTACATCAGCCTCACACTCTGCACTAAACGCAACACTGCTCCTGGCCACGACCGTATTACCTATTGCCGTCTCAAACAGTGCACTCCCTCCTTCCTTGCAGTACATGCTACCCTTTACAATGTAACCCTTGCCACTGGCTTCTACTCTGACCTGTCAAAAACTTCCCATAACCCGATGTTCTCCAAACCCAATAAGCCTCCATCTGGTGTCTCTTCCTATCGCCCTATACGTCTCACCTTGGTGTTCAGCAAGCTCTTGGAATCCATCCTTACCTGGCCCATCAATCACCACATCCGACACCTCCTCCCCAATCCCAAGTGTGGCTTTTGACCTTCCTTTTCTGCTGATGACCAACTCCTACACCTCACTCATATCCTCTCCCTCCAGCTTAACTTCCGCTTCTCTGCCATTTTTATCTCCCTAGACCTCAAGAAGGCCTACGACCATGCATGGCATCCTGGTCTCCTGTTTAAACTCCAGACCTACACCATTCCTATCAACTATGTCTGTCTGATTGCCTCCTTCCTCTCTCATTGCCCATCCTACGTTATCATCCATAATGCCAATTCCAGGACCTTCAGCCCCTCTGCATGTGGCCCAAGGGCTCTATTCTCTCTCCTCTACCTCCTGTACACAGCAGATATGCCCCAACCATCTGGTCCACCTCCTGCAGTATGCCGATAACACTGACTTCCTGGCCCTCGCTCCTACCCTTCAATGGTCCCAGGGTCCCAACACTTTCTCCAGAGTCACCTTGACCTTTTTGCTGCATGGTGTAACCAGTGGATACTCAAAAGCAATCCTTAGCCCCAGACAATCATCATAGATTGTACCATTCGCTCCTTCTGGCTCCTTGATTTTTTCCCTTACCATCTGTGCCATCTGGTCCACCTCCCCCTCACCCTCACCTACCTTCAACTCACCAATGACCGTCACCTCACCTGGACCTATCATCTCTGCTCTATCCAACCCAAAACCCACAACTGCCTCCAACTCCTTAAACCCTGGACATAGGGTTGGCACCCTTCTGCCATCCTTCACATGTAGAAATCCATAATCCATCACACCCTTTGTTATGTCAGTCCTGCCTGGATATCTGCCCCTCCCCAGGTTCTATAAGTCCCTCCAGATCCTTGAGCGCCATGCACTCTGCCTCACCTTCTGTATATGCCTCCCATCACCCACACAGATTCTCTATGACCTGACTCCTATCCCCCATCTGCTCCTTTTCCTCGAACATATCCACGTACTCTACTCCTCCCGCTGACTTGATCACCCTCATCCCGTGGTTGCTGCTCTGCAATCCCTGCCCGCTGCCACACCTTCACCATTGTGTCCCTCTTACCCTCCATTTCTACACCCTTTATCTCCTTTCCCAAAGTGGCTTCCATCAACTCCTCCTTCTGGTTGATGCCCTCTCCCCCTCCATTTATCCCTCCTATCAACTCTGATCCCCTTCCGTTCCTCTGTCCTTTTCCCTGGTTTCCTCTCCCCTCCCACTTCCATCCAGTTTTTACCCTGCCTACCCTCTCTCTGACTTCCTTCTCCCCCCAGTCCTTTTGCTTTTCCCTCCACTGCCTTCCCAACTCCTTCCTGCGTCCGCCCTGCCCCCATTTTTTCTATGCCCTCTCCTTCCATCAGCTTCCCCCTTTTTTTATATTCCTCACCTCCCGCCCTTTTTCCCCCTCATCGGTCCGGGTCCTCCCCCCGCCCGCATCTGCCGCCATGTCACGTCTATAGTGCTGTTTTAAGTGAATTGTCAGTGTTGTGTGTCGCCTGTCAGTGTTGCGAACAGCAACCATACTGTCGCTAGTTATGTTTTTTATCTCGTGCGAACAGAAACCAGACTGTCACCGTGTGTTTTAATTGTGCCTGTCAACCTACTGTGTGCCTTCATCCACACCGTGAACGCCATGTTTTTTTTTTTAATTGCACTACTTTCCGCTATTTTACAGATTTTTACAATGTCACCGTTTTTGACCTGTTTTTATTGTTTGTTCATATTCTCATTATGTTTTTTCAACTCTTCTGTAGGCTGTAGAATGGCCTATTACGCCACTGCCAGCCCGCCCCCCTCCCTCCATGAGGGGAGGAGGGGAGGGGGGCTAAATCGAAATGCAATAAAATAAGAAAAAGAAGAAAATACCGTACGTGAGAAACCATTGCCGCTTCGCAATTGAAAGCAATTAAAACTAAGTGCACAATACAGAATTAATTCATTTTACCCAACAGCTCATTAACTTATCCCAAATTGCCACTAATTTTTATGACACAGTAAAACCATTATGCAATGGGGCCGTTTCTTATTCAAATCTTAAAAGAAAAGATACACTAAATACGGAGGTGGTTGGTTACAGAAACGTAAATGAAGCTCAAATGACGTCAAACAGACAGGCATCTGACAACTATACGCTGTATAAAGGAATACAGAGGCGAACTTAAGTCACACGAAGCGTGATAAAATGTGTGCTTATTAGGCTGAATTACACACAGTACATGCAGCAGAAGACACCAAATTATAAATTGCCAATCAGTATAGATTAGCACCGCCATACAACACTCTTACACACGAAAAATCACAGTCTCCAGGTTCTGCTTCGGAAACGACCAGCCAGCTAGCCTTGAATCAAACTACGAGGGCTATTCAGAAAGTAAGGTGCGATCAGTCGCGAAGACGAACCCACATTGAAAATTTAAAAAAAAAAGTTTTATTACCAACAGTTCGTTACACCTTCCAGCTACTTCTCTACATAGTCGCCGCTCCGACTTAGACATTTATCGTAGCCTTCTACCAAATTTTCATCCCTCATCATAGAAAGCAGCCGCTTCTGCTTTCCGCCACTTCTGTACACTAGTATTCAGTTCGCTGTCTATGTCAAAATAGTGTCTTCGTAGCCAGCGGATCATCTTAGCAGAGACCAACATCAGAGGGAAACAAGTCCGAACACTACGTTGTATGATCAAACTCTTCCCATCGAAAATGCTGTAGGGGCGTGCTCGTTGCTCCAGCAGTGTGCGGCCGAGAATTGTCGTAAAGAAAGAAATTCATGACAGATACGTTGCATGAAATCAGGCGGAATCTAGAAGCAGGCAACCATACATGGCTGGAGACACTGTCGTTCTAGGCATCTTTATGTGCTCACTGTGCGTTAAGAAGTAAAACGAGCGACGTGACGCGATCGACAGGCATAATCGGGACGCTGCCTGACACGACTGAGCAAAGCTTCAACGGATTTTCAATGTCATTGCCATTTCGTGACCAATTGGACCTTTTCTTCCGAACAGTCCTCATAATTGCGCCCAGCCTAGTCGCGTCCCAAGTATGCGGCCAGCACACTCTTCTTCATTGCCGCTGCCTAACCACGGCACCCACGGCGTGCAGTCAGATCCAACGGCCGTTCCTCCTACTGGCATCTGCCCGCTGCTTGTTGCTCTCTCGCTCTCCAAAACGAGACACCCCTCCACTGTCGCCTTCTCTTCTCGAGAAGTTCCTCACTGTGGCGATGGACGTGGTGCAGCGTCGCCCCTGAGTTACTCGACGATCTATGACTCACCGGTGCCCCGGAATTTAAAGGGCCGCGACTGAGAGACGTCTAATGACGGTACAGATTCAAACTGACTTTGAAAGGCAGATCCGAATACGTCGTCCATACTGCTTTAACTCTATGCCAAAGCTCACGAATCATAGTGGCTAGTGCAGATCTCTCGACAAGCCATGCCTGATATTTCCAAAGGCTGAAAATAAAATGAGGAGAGCAGATGGTTCTGTGCAATTTCCAAGCTGCTGGCACCGTATGGCGCTCTTCCTCTGTTTCCTGGACAATCATCCGACATGTCTGTTCATATGTTTGCCGAAAGAAAATCGCCAGAGGAAAGAAAAAAAAAATTGTGTCTATGGAAGTGAAATTTATGTGCAAGGTGTGCGCAGGACGAGATTACAAACTATGATGCTTTTACATATAGAGTATATGAACTGCATTTAAATGACTTTTCCTATAGGGTTACCAAGGATTTCGTATTATTTTACAGACTTTGTATCAAATACATGACGTTTAGTTTATGTTCTGTAGAACTTTTAAGAGATTTCAGTGTAGCAATACGGCTCAATAGCTATGCTTTCCAGCAAATACAAGTGGTTATTAAGAGATTAGTTTGCACACTGTAGTCCTCATTTGAGAATTTGCTTTGCCATCTGACTTTCAGAATGGTGACTGTGTCGACATTAAGGTCAAACAGCACAATATTTGCGCCACAATAGGTCAGTGCATCAGTGACTTAAAAAGTGATAGTTACGTTTAATTAACAAACCACTGTTTATGAAGGAGTAAATTGAAAATCAACCACTATATTTCCTATCGGCTTCTTTAGTGCTTTTCTCGATTTCCTGATGCTTCAGAATTCGTGTGTTTTATCATTCCCCATTTATCATATTTGAGTAAACTTTCAGGTTACATGAAGAGTGAAGTCGGATTAAAAACCTAGTCGCGTATTTGAGAGAAGAATGTAAGCGGTTTGATCCACAAGAGAATATTGAGAAATGTCCTTTTAGATGAAATAAACATTTTGTCAAAGATTACGTATAGAGGTGGACGTTTAGAGAGAATCTTGGAAAATAATGAAGTTGCTACCAAAATTCAGGCGTGTACGCTGACTTCTTTACTCGCCCATAATGGTGATGCAATTCGCCTTTTTCCTTCATAGACGCTTCAAGCATATGAGCTGTAAGATCTTCTCTTAAGATCATTAAAACCCTTAGAGATGTGGGATACATCATTTTGTCACTAATGAGTGAAAATCACAGAATCAACAGCAGTTTTCTTCAACTTCTTTGTGATGACGTTATAAAGGATTTCGTAACTAATCCGTTTAATCCAAGAGACAAAATATTTTTCCTTTTTGACTCTGCTCATCTATTACAAAGTGTACGTAATAACTGATTAAATGAATGTGATTAGGAACAAACTTTTGGATTTCCTTGTTTCCAGGATTTTTCTGAAGTTTTAACTGCCAGTTTAAAGATCTTAAGATCGTTCATCATTAAGAAGAGGGTAAGTTAGTCAAGTTAGCACAAACATTGTCGAAGATATTAGTGCAGCCCTAAAATGTTCAACGTCAAAATGTTTCGCTGGCATTCCGTCTTCCTGATGAAGAGAACGTGTCAGCTATGTACTCATTTCCCAAGGGGCAATGTTCCGTATGCAGAGCAGAATTTATTCAGATTTTTCTTTCATGGTCGAAGATTGTGAATGTTCTCCTAAGACTAGTCGTCATCTCAGTGATCAGTAGCAACAAACAGTACGCGTTGTTTGTCGTGCCAGCATTCAGTATTGGCCAAATTTTGCCAAGTTCATAATGGGCTGGAAAAACTTGCGACCACCTGCATCTCTCTCTAAACATATTGGGAAATTAACACTCAATACATTTTCCTTTATTATGTAAAACATCAGCACTCGTCAATTTAACTAAATACGTTTGCAGCACTGTTGTGGCCTGCAAGTATTTGTTGTTAGGTAAGTTTCAAGCAGATCCTCCAGAGAATAGATCTGGACCCTACAGAAAAATGTCTTGAGCCTGTAATCAAGTGTCAGTTTCACAGGTCTTAGATTCCGAAAAAGAAACTGAAACAATGAGTGTGTTAAAAATGAGATCTGCATTGTTTGGGAACTTCTGTGTAAAAGACCTAACACTGAGTTCTCTTGAAGCACGTGATGAGCAAGTGTCTATTAGAAGTTTAGAGCACGTTCATGAACATGCAAATAAAATAGAAAACACAGAAAATAATTTAAGTGTGCTGTTCTATATTGGAGGTCACGTATCTCACTGTTTTTTAAAATTCGTAAGTGAATCAATAAATGTGAAACTTTTTTTGCTAGCGCCGATGAGCTTACTGTAAGCGGGATAAACAGTGAGATTAACTCTTACTTAGTCAATCTGTGCAGAGGTGCCTCGAAGCAACCATCTTATATTTCAGATTGTCGTTTAAGCATACAGATTATTACAAGCACTTACATTTGATCATTCTGAATGTTTGTTTCTAAGTAGCACACATTATAGGGAACTATACAAACAGCTTCTGGAAATGACAGTTGACCGTTATTGCTTTTCAGCAACATACACTTGGGGTAAAGATGTGAAAGAAATTCTTCAAAAACATGTCACATTCTGGGTAATTCTAAAGTACGGAACAACTCCTTGGTAACCAACAGTAGCCGTAAGTAACTCAAATTTTCCAAATGATTACTAATTTATGTTTAGTGGTGTGTATTTTCATTCCAAGTTTCTTTTCGTTTTGAATGTTTTTCCTTTTCCAAGTGATATACAAACCTTATTTTTGACGTTAGATCAAGTTCCCGGGCTACATGTTTAAAAAAAACTCGAAACTATAGCAAAATTTTAAGCAATCGCCTTTGAACAAAGTTGCATAGTTACTTCTAAAAGTGGCCATAATTTAATTTCCCTTTCCCGTTTCCTTAACACCTATTATGCGATTTGCGTGAAATGTACAATGTATGACGGTTCACACGTTTTCATCGTAATTTCTAGCTGAAAACGGCAACTTGAAGTGCAAATGCCGTCGCGCCTGCGCCTGTGAGTAGCAGTCACTCATTGACGTCACTGTAGACAGCCGCAGGCCTCCCTTAACGAAGGCCTCGGCTCTGTTTGTGCCAGTCGATGCAATATTCGCGGTGTGGCCACCCCGCCGGCTCTGGGCTGCGACCCGCCGACCGTTGCTGACCATCCACGCCCCTGGGACCCTGCATTCTGCTGCCACCTTATGGTCTGAGGCACAAAGTGACATGCTGCCAGTGCTGTGCCGTGAGGGTCTTACTGAATAGGAATATACTAGGAGACTTCCGAGGCAGCAAATACTCAAGCATTGCTATGGTGATAATTCTTGGACCAGGATTTCTTTTGCAATTCTCCTTGAAACTGACTGTAATTATTAACCTTTCGTCTTAAACTGTCAGAAGGAAGCTTGCTCTTTCCTTCTGACTACTGTGAACGTGATTTTGTCTGCATTTCTTTCTTTGCTCACTGACAATGTTGCATTAGTAACCCTAAATCCCCTCGGTTTTGTAATCCAATTGTTCTACAGCTACTTGCGAATGATTGATCTCTAGCGAGATTAGATGATAATCGTCCTGCCTCTGTGCTGCTATTTCTCCCTACAAATTCCCAGCTGGCTCAGTTTCCAGTTGTTTAATAGTGATGCTGCTTTCTTCTGTATTTTTGTCAAATTTGAATCTGTGGGTCATAACATGTCTCATCCCTTGAGTTTCCTATTCCAGTCTCAACTTCCACAACACTTGTACTTCTCCTGTTACTTCAACACTCTATTCATATCATCTCTGAGATGATCTGAATCTTCCTGCTGTCTGCTATATCTTCCTTCACAGTCCTCGTTATTTCTTTCTTCAAAATCCTGCCAAAATTTCTACTAGATTTCTTTATTTCCTTGGAATACTTCCTCTATGTGGTAGAGGAAGTATTTTTTCTGACAAGCCGATCGTGAATGTTTCCAATATTATCACAGGCCTACCAAAGTCAAACACCAACGTCAACATTCACATTTTTATAGAAAATATTTAAATGAAGATTAAAAAGTGCGTCTGACAGGGTTGTTGTCTTTCGCCCCTACTGTTCGGTCTACACAACAAAGAAGCAATGACGGAAATAAAAGGAAGATTCAAGTGGGGGATTAAAATTCAGGGTGAAAGAATGTCAAAATTCGCTGATGACATTGCTGTCCTCAGTGAAGGTGGAGAATTACAGGATCTACTGAATGGAATAGATATTCTGATGGGGACAGAATATGGGCTGAGAGTGAATAGAAGAAAGACGAAAGTAGTGAAAAGTAGCAGAAATGAGGACAGCGAGAAGCTTAACATCAGATTTCACGATCACGCTGTAGACGAAGTTAAGGAATTCTTCTGTTTGGGTGGCAAAATAACACTTGACGGACGGAGCAAGGAAGACATAAAAAGCAGATTAGCATTGGAGGAAGAGACATTCCTGTCCAAGGGAAGTCAGCTAGTATCAAACATGCGGAAGAATGTTCTGAGAATGAACGTGTAACGCCGGAAATGCATATCCTCCTATTTCCATCTATTGTACTATAAATCTTTTTCCTTATTTTGTTACCTGAAGATATGACATTTCTGTGTCTTTATATATTGTAATTGTTCTACTATTTGCTTATATATATATATATATATATATATATATATATATATATATATATATATATATATATATATGTGTGTGTGTGTGTGTGTGTGTCGATGTATAATTGGTTTGTTATGTAAATATTATTTGTATTTTTACGCTGAGTCTGGCCTAGGGAAAACTATACTATCGAACGATTACATCGATAGGTCGTGTGGAGAACCTAAGTGTTTAGGATCTTTGGTAGTGTTAACTCTGCCGCATGGAGCGTGGGCGGAGGGAGTCTGGCTGGAGTATGGTGGTGGTGGAGCAGGTGCGTTGTGTGACGCTCCCGCGAGTTGCCGCGCTTTCGGGGTTTGGCAGCAAGTAATTGCGCTCGACTTGCTATGATAGTTTCTGACACGGTGTCGCGGACGGGAAGCAATTGCTGGCGGACATCAAGAGCCCATTTCGCCTGGTGACCGTGTCGAGAAGAAGGCGCGCCAACATCCAGCTTCTGCAACAGCGACGGCCGACAATGAGTGACTGTCACCACCTCCCCGATCGACGACTGCAAATCTTCAATCAACCAACAAGAAAGACTAAAAGAACGTTAAGTTTTAGAACTGTATGGCAGACCTCAGCTTTTCAAACTGTTACATCACAAAAATACAGCAACTTAGCACGAACCTATGTTGCTCATTGTCCCAATGGCATTACCAAGCAGGGTCCCTTCCTTTTCCGGAATGAACTCGAGTGTCGTTGAAATTCAAACGCCAGCATTAAAGTTATATCATTCCATTTCACTGCTTTAATTTCAAAGTTCACTTAAAGTATTCATAGCTGGCTACAATACTTAGATTACACAAGCAGAAGTTAAGACTGCGAGTTTTGTTACCATATTTTAGCTTACCTGTGACTGCAGCTCAGCTTGGTGCGTACTAAATTTTACTATTGTTAATTGTTTAGAATCATTTAATTCAAGTTCAAAGTTAAATCTCTTATTTATAAATTGGATAGATTCAAGAAGCTTTTGAAATGATTGTTGAGGTAGCCCAAGACTAACCTCATTATATTGAATTTCGTTGTGCTTCAGAAACACACTATTAATTTCAGTCACTAAATTAACTTTCACTTTTCCGGTTTTAATAACTCTTTTGCTAAATTAAGTCAGAGTGTAACAAGATTTATTACTTCTGACTAACATTCAGTTTTCACACAACACCTGTCAACCTTCAGTTGCCACGCTTTTAGTGCTAATTATATGTGCATTAATCTTTCATTTTCAGTTATTATAGTAGTTGTCCATAGGACTGGCGGCCGTAAGTTTCCCCAAATCTCAAATATCTAATTAACGGGATGTAATTGTTAACGTAACGACCGCACATTTACTTTCTTTATTAATTTTACCCTTTTCTCAAAATTAATTTCCACCAATTTCATTTGAACTTTTCCTTTCATTTAGATGTAACCCTTTCCTCTCTCTTTATCGACAAATTAACTTCGGTGACGATTGCTTTTCCCAAATTTCCATTAGGTGCACGCGGTTAATTTTTCACTGTCATTATGGTCGATAAGTGAGGGGGAGGTTACAAACGTTTAGAGCACAGCATTGTATCGTAGTGAAACATGGACTGTGGGAAAAACGGAATAGAAGAGAATCGAAGCAGAAGACAATCGAAGCCTTTGAGGTATGGTGCTTCAGATAATTTTGAAAATTAGGTGGCCTGATAACTAAGGAATGAGGAGGATCTCCGCAGAACCGGTGTGGAAGGGAATACATGGCAAACACTGACAAGAAGAAAGGATAGGATCATAGGACGCTCGTTAAGACATCAGGGAGTGACTTCCATGGCACTAGAGGGAGCTGTAGAGGGTAAAATCGGAAGGGGATGACACAATTTGGAATCTATCTAACAAATAATTGAGGACGTATATTACGAAAGCTACTCTGAGATGAAATCGGCACAGGTGAGGAACTCGTGGCGGGCCGCGTCAAACCAGTCAGGGAAAAAAAGAAAAACCAAGACAGAGGGGACTACGTTTTCCTGTGTAGTTGCTCAGTTTGCCTATGTCCAGATCGATAAATACTTTTTATACAGGAAGCGGGGTAAGGGGGGGGGGGATGTAGGTTTCTGCATGCAGACGGACGTCTCCTGTGAGAAGGGCTCACATTTATATTGAGTACCACTCTAACTAGCACTGGTAAAATTCCTTTGGCGAAAGCATTACTTTGCAAAACTGGAGAATTTCTGAGTTACACAGAGAGGACGGTACAGCTCGAACCAATGCGTCAATCGTACAGCAAAATGTCTAAGTTTCTGACTTTCCAGGGCTGTTTCGTCCCATTTACAGTTTGGACAGGACAGCTGATGGAAATTCACTGCAGCAGCAAGAGCAGCCAGCATCAGGAACTGTCCTCATCATGCAGCTGGATTAATATTCAGTTTAGTGTTTCTAATTTGTATTTTTGTCGGTGAAATCTCACTGGATATGTTATCAATACTCCTAAAATAGCGTGAAGTGCATGGAGGAGAGAGAGTACTTCCAATTTTAGCGGTTATTAGAGCTTCCTTGCGTTACATCCGAATATCGTCCGCACAAAGTGTGACAGCTGAAACAGCTTTGTGTACTTTGAAATTAATCTAATATTCACCTCGCGATCACTACGTAGCGTGTTGTTAGATATTCAAATCGATATGTGTGTTGATTAAGTGCAATATCACTGATTATTTGTGATTCGACTGGCAGTTCGCCCTGCGCGTTAATAGAAGTAACATACTAAGAATGAAATGGCCAAGAGATCCATTACTGTTCAGGAAAAAATGGCTCTGAGCACTATACGACTTAACATTTGAGGTCATCACACCCCTAGAACTTAGAACTGCTTAAAGCTAACTAACCTAAGGACATCACAATCATCCATGCCCGAGGCAGGATTCGAACCTGCGACCATAGCCGTCGCGCAGTTCCAGGATGAAGCGCCCAGAACCGCTCGGCCACACCGGCTGGCCCATTACTGTTCGATAACGCCACTGGTGAGAACTCATTGGAAACAGTAACAGTAAAATACCGTCTGGGGTGGCGTAAAGTGGAATTGGTTCAAATGGTTCAAATGGCTCTGAGGTTCAAAAAATGGTTCTGAGCACTATGCGACTTAACTTCTGAGGTCATCAGTCGCCTAGTACTTAGAACTAATTAAACCTAACTAACCTAAGGACATCACACACATCCATGCCCGAGGCAGGATTCGAACCTGCGACCGGAGCGGTCGCTCGGCTCCAGACTGTAGCGCCTAGAACCGCACGGCCACTCCAGCCGGCTTTTTGGTTATTCACTGTGGCAAACTACGAAGGCGTGCTGAAACATAACGCCTCTAAATTGTTGAAGTGAAAACTCTAAAAGCTTTTTAAATAAAACAAACGTTTATTCTTCATGTCTACATATTTCCAGCCCTCTGGAGCTTGAGGGCTCCGAATTGTATTGTGTAACACGGTGGTGTGTGATGTAGCTATGTGCCTGAGAAATAGCGTGCTATTCGGACTCGATGAGATCGTCCACACATAGAACACCCTCTCCCTCAGCATGACAAGGCCAGATCACACCGAGCGCTGCGACATCAGACATTATCCACCATCCTGGGTTCACTCTCATCGATCATCCTCCATACAGTCCCAACTTGACCCCATCCGATTGTCATCTGTTTCCAAAGCCTAAAAAACATCTTCGAGGACTTCACATTAATTGTGATATGGAGGTCCAGGGAGAGGTGAGGTTGTGGGTCAAACATTCTGAAGTGACGGTCTCAATAAATTGGTCTCTCATGAAGAATAGAAATGAAGATTGTTAAAAAGGTTTGTTTTATTTAAAAATCACTGAGCAAATGCACATTAAAAATTCAGAGGCATTACTGTGCCGTGGTTACTGTGCCGTGGCGTTTTGCTGGCGTGCCAGCGTATTTGCAAGTACCTCGCCTTCGCGCTCTTATCTTTGCTCGTGACGCGTACTGAGTCTCGGCTGCCCTATCCTTGCCGGAGGAGTTAACGAAAGTCTCTCCGGAAGAGACTTGTGGTGGAGCGAGAATCGACCCCGTGTATGGGGCAGCTTGTTGCACAGCCTTTCCTACCGTCCGTGAGGAGGCTTGTGGCTGCCTTGGGTTGCGTGCTGCTAGTTCCGGACACGGCTGTCTAACGTCGCTCGCTGCCTTATTGCTGCCTTCCGTACCTGAAGCAAGCCATATCGGACGTCCAGTGAAAAGTTGAGTGAATTTGTCTGTGACATGTGACTGCAGATTTATCAGCATTGCTGTAGTGCTTTATAATGTATGGAACATTTTTCATTTGGCTTATGCCATAATAAACTTCCTGTGGTGTGAATGCATTCTGTGGATCCACTATTGAGTGTATTGCTGTAACCTTCCGTGTATAAGTGCTGAAGATGTGCAGGGTGATATGCTATGTAATAAGCCTTGTATGTAGGAATCATTTATTTAGTGAGGTGTGTAATTCTTCTTTTACCATCAAATGTGTATGTTTCATTGTGTTGCCACAATTAATCCAACATTCAGTATTTTTTACTGAAAATACATGCACATATTTGTTAAAACTGTTTTTGTGCCTTCACCTGTGAGCGAAGTGATAACACCTGCTGTACAGTGTATTTGAATTTGGAAGTTGATTAGCAGTGTCTGCATGGTCGTCATTCCAGAGGAGAAATGTTTATAAATGTTAATTGAAACATAAATTACTTGACCTTAAGCAAGGCAGTGCGCCGTTTTATTAGTGAATAATTTACGTGTTATTTAATATCCTTTGGTGGTTGTTTACATTGTCCCTGCGGACCTGTTCTGTGCGCTTGTTAAATGTTACAGCTGGCTGGCTGGTGTTTTGGAGTAAGTGCTACCTTTCCACCTATGCGTTCCTGTGATCTATGAAATCCTGGGTAGAGGGAGGTGACTCCGGGTCGCAGCTCGAGAAATCGGTCTCGTACGAACTGCCGGTTTCCACCTTCCGCCTTTGCTTCTCCAAGTTAAGTTTTCGTTCTGCCTTCGAGCGACCTTGCGTCACACCTCGCTAATTAATTCTTGTGTTAATTATGTTTACTTGGATATTTATTTATTTATTTATTAAACCTTGTCTGAAGAGCAACATACAATTGTGAATTAATTTAAGCCATGAGGCGCATAATTGATAGTGGTTTTAAAATTTTCTCATATATGAGATAAAAGACATTGGTAGCAGATTCATCGTTATTTTAAAGGAATTTGTTTATATGAGTGTTAAGTAAAACGGGTGATGACAAAAGGGATCCAGTCCTTCCTATTTGTTTCCCTATTTACTAGTAGAACGTAGTTTCAATTACTTTTCAGCTCACCCTCGCAAAATGGTACGTTACATCGATACCGCATCTCTGTATTCAGTGGCCAGCGCGCTTTCTTCCCGCAGGAAAGTCAAATCCATCTCAGCAACGTCCTTGTTAGGATCCGTCTAGCGCACAAATTTGTCGCATTCAATCAAGGCGTAATGTTTTGTACACGATCAACACAATAATTATTAATATCACTAAGCAATAGCTTCTGACATTGCATTACATAATACCTTATCTACAACAGTAACTGCCAATAGCATTCAAGGCTCATTGACTTTCAACTTCACAGCATGAATCAGCTATTCAGGCACTCGAACGAAAAGGGAATGGTTTGTTACGTACAATTAAGCTACGCTAATGAGCCAAAAACTTATGACTGTTAGTTTCATAGCATATTGGTCCAAATTTCGAACACAGTGAAGCAGCCACTCTGCGTGTCGTGTATTCGATATATCTTGGATAGGTTTCTGGAGGTATGTAGCACCGGATATTTGTGCACAGGTTACTCATTTCCAATAAATTGTGGGCCGGTGGTTTGTGAGTAGATCTGACACCCCACGTACCAGCAGTGTTCCATTACTTTCAGATCTGGCGGATTAAGTGTTTCATCATAATCAAAACACCGTCATACTCCTCAAATCACTGTAGCACGATTCTGGCCTTGTGGAACGGGCAGTTATGCTGGAAGACACCATGGCCGTCAGAGATGTCATCAAGTCTCTCGGCGACGCGTGAGACACTGAACTTGTAATTCGCGACGTCGCTGAGTCAACGTTGGAATACGTAGCAGTTGTTTATTGCACAGACCCATATTTAATAACGTGTGCCGAACGGGGTTCTCCGAAACACTTAGGCTGCGCCACAGCATATAAATTCCTATGGAGTGAGCATTGGGATGCGCAGAATAAAAATTGCTCGTAGCATCTCCTGCAGCATAAGTCAAGTGATTTTGGGACTAAGTATTTTAACCCGTACAGCTCTTATCGTATCTGGAGTGTTACTACTTCGCCGCTAGAGATATATCACCTTCAGAAATACAATTGCACATCAGAAGATGACGTTGGCCTTAAGATGTGAGGAGCAATGGTGTTGTGCTTTCAGGTTCCACTTTATTCACATTTTTTCGGTAAAGTAATTAAAGTGACAGCCAACAATTTTTATTTTCACCTTTTCTATTGCACTGATTCACAGTGTGGAATCACTTCTAATTAATTACGTTACAGTGACACTGCGTAGAAAATTATCTCTTTCAGAAAGGTTTTGATAAAGGGCTTGAGAACTTGCATACATCATGTATAAATTTTATTTACGTATGAATGTAGGACAAATATCTGTCCTGTGACAGGAAGTTTGCTCCAACACATTCACAGATTTACCCAGCATTTTTCTCATAACCACATGGCTGTAAAATCGTAGAAATTATGTCTACAATAACCAGACTTTATAACACCATCTCTCGATATTTGTCAACATATAAAGTGTCTCATATCAATATTACATTTTCAAGTATACGTTCGCTTTATACCCCTATGAAAAGTAACTGGTAGCTGTCACACACACTTCTCCTTATATCCACAACGACGACAATCCTGCACCGTAGCTGCTACTAAAACACAAACGTGCGGAAACATATATCAAATTAGACGAATGCGTCTAATCTGCGAGTTACGCTATTACCGCAAATTGTAGGCATGTAGTGTCGTCACAGAGTCACGTGACTAGTTTCGGTTTGATGATGACATGCGCAGTAGGCTATGCTCACTCCATAATATGTACCCTATTGGTCTGCACCAGCATTGCACCCTATCGGCAAAAGTGCCACAGATCGCCGTCTGTCCCGCATAATAGAGAGGCAAGCATTCGACCTCCAAGTTCTATGATAAGGCGTGGACAGTCAGCTACGTCTCACCCATGCGTGTTAATCGTTCTTCGAACAATCATGACAATAGAAAGCGAACAGCAGAACGCTTCTCCGTTTACAAGATGGTCGTTTACAAGCGTGGGACATAGCAGCCTACCTGCCTACTATCAAAGACGCTTATGTCAGTGGAGGTCCCTATTTGCGCACGTGTCGCTTCTGGATTGATTCCCATTCTTTTCCGCTCCGCGCGTGTGTGTTTTCCTTGCCGCGATACGTGAACGCAGTGCCGGCAGGTGAAATTCATTTCCATGACCAGCAATCGTCATAATGCTTAGGCTCGTCAACGCGTTACGATAAAACAACGAGTGTTTACGCACGTTTCGGCATGACGGTCTGTCGGTTGATGTATACCAGGCAACAGTGTTCGCATTCGACGACCCTTCACTCCTCCCACCCTTCCCTCCTCCCCCCCTCCCCACCTCCCAGCGCTACGATCCAATCCCGGCAGCGGCTACGTGGTGAGGCATAAATTTGCGAGAGTTAAAGCTGGCCGCAGGGAGTTCTCGGAAGTTCCCTCGGGCAGCGTGTAACTATGAATTCCACGGCATACGGAGGATCGGCGGCAGGTGTTTAGACGCCTTGCCACACTACTGGCAACTATTCAGTTTGTGTCAGTATTCTGCTGTAATGATGTCAGCTTCATTGTGATATCTTTAGAAGGTGCGATGGTCACAATTTTACACTTTGCAATGTCATAAAACGGGAATAAATCGTTACAGCACTGATGAACCGAACAGCTACCCTACATTTTTATGGAAAACTTTTGTGGCGAAATCGTGGAAGTTACTGGCAATTTCGTTATGCTAAACGCCGGACAAGCAAACAAGAGAAAATGATCATTCCACAAGATTTCGGGATTGCAGCCGGATCTCATCGACTTCTTTCCACGATATTTCGGCTGACAACCTTACAGCCATCTTCAGGCGAGTGTTTGACACTGGAGATTGCTAGTTTTTTTTCTTTATTGTTATTTTAAAACCTGTATTACAGTCAGGCCTGCAGCAGCATACGACACCGCTCTTTGGCCGCAGAGAAACACAAATATACAAATGAAGACATTTAGAGAAAAAACATGGTGGACATATAAACGGAGACAAACACTTTTTAAAATACAAGGTGCCGTTCACGGGCGTAGAGTTTAAGATAAAATTGTTCAGACACTTGGACACGGACAGAGACGAAAATTGTCACACGTGAATGTAAGTGCACAAAAACAAATAACACTCAATCACTTAAGCACAAAACGACGGCACACACAGAACACGAGGCGTTGATCTCCGGCGCGCGAATGTTCACAAACCGTGTACAAGTCCGGGGACCTGCCAAGAGAGAGGGAGGGAGGGGGGTGGGAGAGGGAGAGGGGAGAGCAGATGCCATTGGCAGGGGAGATAGGGGGGAGGGATGAAGGGGGAGGGGAAGCCGGGGGAAAGGGAAGGAGGGAGGGGATGGGGGAAAAGGAAAGGGAAGGGAGGGAGGGTGCCTAAAGGAAAGGACACAGGAAGTGGGGGGGAGGATCAAAGTTGATAGGAGGGGTAGATGGAGGGGAGGAGGACATCATCAGGGAGGGGGAGCTGGCAGAAGCCACCTTGGGAGAGGGTGAGGAGGGTGGAGAGATGGAGACCGGTTGGGTCATGGGAATACAGGTGCGGCAGCGGGCGGGGGTGGGAGAGGATGGGTGAGACAAGTGGATGAGGAGGATCGAGTTTGCGGGAGGTGTACAGGATCTGTATCCTTTCAAGGAAAAGGAGGAGGTGGGGAAGGGGATGAGATCATACAGGATCCGCATGGGGGAGGGGAGACGGGTGCGATAGGTGAGGTGGAGAGCATGGTGTTCAAGAATTTGGAGGGATTTATAAAAGGTATGGGGGGCGGAGATCCAGGCTGGATGGGCGTAACAAAGGATAGGGCGGATGAGGGATTTATAGGTGTGGAGGATGGTGGAGGGGTCCAGACCCCATGTACGGCCGGAAAGGAGCTTGAGGAGACGGGGTCGGGAGCGTGCCTTGGCTTGGATTATCCTGAGATGGGGAGTCCAGGAGAGGCGACGGTCGAGAGTAACGCCAAGGTACTTAAAGGTGGGGGTGAGGGCGATAGGACGGCCATATATGGTAAGATAGAAATCAAGGAGGCAGAAGGAAGGGGTGGTTTTGCCTAAAATGATCGCCTGGGTTTTGGAGGGATTGACCTTGAGCAACCACTGGATGCACCAAGCGGTGAACTGGTCAAGATGGGATTGGAGAAGGTTTTGGGAGCGCTGCAGGGTGGGGGCAAGGGCAAGGAAGGCAGTGTCATCGGCAAACTGGAGGAGGTGGACGGGGGGTGACGGCGGTGGCATGTCCGCCGTATACAAAAGGTACAGAAGGGGGGAGAGGACGGAGCCTTGGGGCACACCGGCGGAGGGGAAAAAGGTGTAGGAGTCAGTGTTATGGATGGTGACGTAGGAAGGACGGTGGGTGAGAAAGGAGCTGATCAGACGGACGTAATTAATGGGAAGGGCGAAGGTTTGGAGCTTGATGAGGAGATCGGAATGCCATATGCTGTCATAAGCTCGTTCGAGGTCCAGGGAGAGGAAGATTGCGAAGCGACGGGAATTAAGCTGGTCGGAAAGGAGATGAGTGAGGTGAAGGAGAAGATCGTCGGAAGAGAAGGATGGCCGAAAGCCACACTGGGTAACAGGAAGGAGGCGGTGCTGGCGGAGATGCTGGTGGATGCGGCGGGTGAGGATAGACTCCACGACCTTGCTGAAGACCGAGGTAAGACTGATGGGACGGTAGGAGGAGACGGCGGACGGCGGTTTGCCAGGTTTAAGGAACATCAGGATACGGGAGGTTTTCCACAGGTCGGTGTAGTAACCGGTGGACAAGACTACATTGTAGAGCCTGGCCGGGGTGGAGAGGAAAGAGACAGGAGCTTCACGAAGGTGACGGTAGGTGACACGATCGTGAGCAGGAGCGGTGTTGCGTTTCGTGCGGAGTGTAGCAATGAGACCCTGTGTAGTGATAGGGGCATTGAGTTCTGGGTGTGCAATGTTGTCCAAGTACTGGAAACCAGGAGTGAAGGGAGGGACAGAGGTGTCAGTTCGATCGCGGACATCTGGGAAGAGGGAGTAATCGAACTGGGGACCATCGGGGATGGAAAAGACATCGGAGAGGTAAGATGCAAAGTGTTTTGCCGTACTAAGGGAGTCAGGGAAGGGGTGATCATCATGAAGAAGAGGATAGTAGGGGGGGGTGGACATCGACAGTAGGGACATGGGCCTCCACGGCCGCAGGATGAGGTCTGCTGGAGAAAGGAGGTGGCATGGGTTACATCGTCAGGGTGGTGGTAGGTGAAGGGGTGGCTATCAACCTGTGTGGAAAGGGTATCCCGGTAGGCATTCCAGTTGGCACGGGAATAGTCATAAGGGGAGGGTCATGACGAGGGTCAGGGCGGGGGCGACAACTGTCTGAAACGGTAAGGAGGACAGGGAGATGGTCGCTACCAATAGGCTCCAGGACATCCACCATTATGCGGCCAAGGAGGTTGGGGGAGGAAAGGATAACATCAGGAGTGGAGTTGGATTCAGGATGGGTGTGCTGGGGGATGGGGATGAGGTCGCCTTGAAGGAAGGAGAGGAACCGATGCCACTGCCGTAACTGGGTGGTGGAACGACTATGGATAATGTGGTCGGCGGCGATCACGTAGGAGGAGAAGGTACGGTCAATGTGGGAGAGGAAGTCGAAGGGAACAGGGGCGTTAGGGCAGACATAGATGGTGGCACAGGTAACGGTAAAGCCAGGGAAGAAGAGACTAAGGATCAGGTGTTCGGTGGGGTCGGGAAGGAGAGGCTGGAGCCGAATGGGGATCTGGCGGTGGTGCCCAATGGCAACTCCGCCACGCGCAATCGGAAGGGGATTATCGGAGCGGTGGAGGAGGTAGGGCGAAGTGTGGGGTTGGAGGAAGGTTTCATTGAGGAGGAAGGCATCCACGCGGTGGGTGGCAAGGGTGTGCAGGAAGAGGTTCTTGTTGGCAGGAAGAGAGCGGATATTGTTGAAAAGGATACGGTGCTGTCGCGCCATGACAGTGATGTAAAGGAGGGTGTCAAGATGGGAGAAGGTGAAATGGACCTGGTTGTTGGAGTAGGTGGCGTACATTTTGAGTTGGGAAATGGAATGGGCGGTGAGGGAGATCTGTTGGAGGGTGTGCGGGCGCTGGAAAGGATGAACATTCTGAAGGACGATGGTGAGGAATCTGATGATTTCCTCAGTGGTAAGAGGTGGGCGAAGGGAACTGCCGGGAGGGGTGGGGGCGTCCAGAGGGCGGACAGGAACGGTGAGTTCAGGAGTGGTAGGAGGGGGTCGGGCCTTACGTTTCTGGGAGTAGGTAGGATGAGGGAGGTTACAGGTATTACAGGAGGGGGGATGGACTGGAGATTGGGGCACTGCCGTAAAAAGTGGGCTTGACTACAGTGCGGGCAGGTGGGGGCCTCGCGGCATTCAGATGTCGGATGTGCATTATACCGCAAGCACCTTTGGCAGCGGAGGGATTGAGGAGGGGAACGGGAGGGGTCAACTTTATAACGTTGGTTAAAAAGGAGGGCACCCTCCTTCAGGAGACGGTCTATGGAGGCGGCGTGCTTGGAAAAGACCCGCATAAGGCGGTTGGGGCCGGCAGCATTGTGTATGCGACGAACCACACGCACCTCCAGATGGGGATGGGCCTGAAGCTCCGCCAACACCTCCTCCTCCGTGATCGTCGGACTAAGCCGAGTGATCATGGCGGTGAGGGTCGGCGGGCGATGCGGGGGTTGAGGTTGGCGGGAGAGAGGCGGGGAAGGAGCAGGGGTGAGGGAGGCATTAGGGCCAAAGCAGGTGACAGGGATGTGGGAAAGGAGGTCTGTGTGGAGGGTAGGGATGGGGGAGGAGATGAGCACCAAATCACGGCGAGGAGTGAGGAGGGAGATGGGGGCACCAGGAAAATTCTGGGGAAGGAAGAGGCTGAGGTTCCGGGCTTCAAGAAGGGAGGGATGAGGACAGGAGAGGAGGTAGCGGTAGGAGGAGGGGGTGGAGGAGGAGGAGGAGGGGGCAGGAACAGGCGGGGAGACATCCATGGTATCACGGGTTGGGGAAGGGGGACGAGGCGGAGCCTTTTTGGGAGTAGAGGAGGCAGGAGTGCCACTGGGGCGCTTGACGACGACGGAGTAGGTGTGGGGGATGGGAGCGACTGGAAGTTGGCGGGGAGTGGCAGGTCCCAGTGCTGGAGGCGGCGCCGGAGATGGTGAGGGCGATGGCGAAGGCGACGGTGAAGACGATGACGAAGAAGACGAAGGGGAAGGGGAAAGTGGAGGGTGGGCCATAGCCCTCCAGGCGACCACCGTAGTGGGGGCCGCAGAAACGGAAGGAGCAAAGGGAGGGAGTGGAGGGAAGGGATCAGAGGAGGCACGGAAGGGAGGAACCGGGGATGGAACGCCAAATAGTGAGGGAGATGGGAGAGTGAGGATTGGGGGGATGGACAGGGGGAAGTGATGCGGCATACCACTTTATAGTGGTGGCGGCGGTGGAGGGGGATGTGTATATGGTGGCAGTGGTTGTGGCAGTAGTGGCAGTGGTGGGGGTCTACTTTACGAGAAGGGGAAAAGCACAGGACAGGACAAAGAAGGCGACGAGAAAAACAGAGGAGAAGGGACGGAGAAACTATGTAGGAGACTGGGGCCGAAGCCCCACTCTGCTGCTGCTGGCAGGGGAGGCGACCTGGCTGGCCGGCCGGTGGGGACGCTAATGCTGCTGCTGCTGCTGCTGCTGCTGCTGGGCCGGCCGCGGTGGTCTCGCGGTTCTAGGCGCACAGTCTGGAACTGTGCGACTGCTCCGGTTGCAGGTTCGAATTCTGCCTCGGGCATGGATGTGTGTGATGTCCTTAGTTAGGTTTAAGTAGTTCTAAGTTCTAGGGGACTGATGACCTCAGATGTTAAGTCCCATAATGCTCAGATCCATTTGAACCATTTTTGCTGCTGCTGGACGCTGGCTGGGACCGCAGCTGGACGCTGGCTGCTGGCAGGAAACGCTGCTGGACGCTGGCAGGAACCGTGGCTGGCCGCTGGACGCTGGCTGCAGGCTGCTGGCTGCTGGCAGGAACCGCTGCTGGCTGCTGGACGCTGGCTGCTGGCAGAAACCACTGCTGGCTGCTGGCAGGAACCGCTGCTGGCTGCTGGCGAGGACCGATGCTGGCTGGACTGCTGCACGTAGACGGGCTGGCTGGCACCTGTAACACCTATCGCTTCGATTGGTACCGTAAGAGCACAATCGAAGGGCGGTATTCAAACGAAATACCGCCAGAGATGGAGATTGCTAGTGCAAGTCGCTCTATTTATACGTAAAAGTGCCGCAGGCGCGCATGCGCAAGTTACCATAGCATGCGCGCCACCTGCCGATTCCAAGGCCCTCTACAATATTACTGCATCTGTGGAGCGCCAACGAATGCGTGAAAAAAGTAAAACATGCACGCAGACGTGTCCAAAACAATAAAATGCAAAATTTCAATATTAAAATTAAAATTACTTGTCGCTCGACAAGTCAGAAGCCATAAAAAGTTTTCTTTTGGTTGAAATTAAAGAAATCAACGGGTCCCAGGCCTTATTCAATAAAAAGCCGCCATCACGATTAATGAGATTTTCCGCTGAACGTATTTCCACGGATTCCTTCACAACTGAATCCCAGAAGGATCTCGATGGGGCCAAGATTTTCGTGGCAGAATAATCCATAGTATGTCCTGTGTAAATACAATGTTCGGCTATGGCCGACTTACTGGGCTGTAAAAGGCGAGTGTGGCGCTTATGTTCAACGCAGCGGTCGTGTATTGTGCGTGTGGTTCGACCAATGTAGGCTTTCCCACACTCGCAAGGTATTTTATAGATTCCAGCCTTCCGTAATCCCAGATCATCCTTGGCTGAGCCCAGAAGAGCACGAGTCTTTGTAGGTGGCCGGAAGATTTCTTTCACACGATGTTTCTTTAAAATTCTGCCTACTTTCGATGAAATGTTCCAGACATATAGGAGAAATAGTTTGGACTTAAACACCTCCTTATCTTCTTGATCTTGTGGGTGGTCACGTTTTTTCCTTCTTAAAGCAGTACTGACCTGATGTGCAGAATATCCATTATATTGAAATACCGATATCAAGTGCTCTAATTCGTCTGCAAGGCTGTCTTTATCAGACACGACATGTGCCCTATGCACTAACGTTCGAAGAACACCCGTAGTTTGTGGCGGTTGATGACAGCTTGACGCCTGCAGATACAGATCCGTATGCGTGGGTTTTCGATGGACAGAATGCCCCAATGAATCATCCACCCTGCGTTTAACCATGACGTCCAGAAATGGTAGGCAACCATCCTTTTCAACTTCCATCGTAAACTGAATGTTTGTGTGGATGGAATTCAGATGTTGTAAAAACCGTGAAAGCTCTTCTTCACCGTGAGGCCACACTACAAAGGTATCGTCCACGTACCGCCAGAAGACTGTTGGTTTCAACATCGCCGAATCGAGAGCCCTCTCCTCAAAGTCTTCCATATAAAAGTTTGCTACCAGAGAGGACAGAGGACTACCCATGGCAACACCGTCAAGTTGCTCAAAATATTCATTATTAAATAGAAAGTAAGTAGAGGACAGGGCATGGTGAAACAGCGCCGTTATATCAGCCGTAAACTTATTGCCGATAAGTGACAATGAATCCAAAAGAGGGACCCTCGTGAAGAGTGAAACGACATCGAAACTTACTAACAAGTCCGAATCCTTCAGCTGTAGTGTTTTCAGTCTATTGATAAAGTCCGCAGAGTTGCGAATATGGTGCGTACATTTGCCAACGAAAGGTCTCACTAGCGAAGCCAAGTGACTAGATAAATCATATATTGGAGCACCGACATTGCTCACTATGGGGCGTAAGGGCACATTATCCTTATGGATCTTTGGAAGACCATATAACCTTGGTGGAACAGAACTGTGAGGTCTCAATCTTTTCACAACTTCTTGCGGCAGAGAAGAGGAGTTTAGCAACTCTGACGTTTTCCTTTCTACTTTCCGAGTAGGGTCTTTATCAATCTTCCTGTACGCTGTCTCACCCAGCAAACTATATATCTTCTGATTATACATATCACGTGGCAACAGCACAGTAGCATTCCCCTTATCCGCTGGAAGGACCACCGTCTGAGGATCTTCCCGTAACTTGCGCAGCGCAGCCCTTTCCATTGAAGAAATGTTGCTGTTCTGAGGCCGAGTTCTTGTAAGGGCGCGACATGTTTCCTGCCTGATTTCTTCTGCTGCTTCACTGGATAGAGACTGACAGCTTCAACAGCACTAATAAAATCTATTAAAGGTAAGGTCCTAGGTGTCAGCGCGAAGTTCAGACCTTTCCCAAGTACCGAAAGTGTCACGTTGTCTAAATCCTTATCCGAAAAATTTACCACAGAGCGTAGAAAAACATCTTCTTGTCGTGAAGTTGCTGAGAGTCGGTCGAACTTCGATGATTGTCTTAAAGAATACTCCTGACGGACCCAGTCTGATTTGGCCCATGTTACACCATCGACCCATTCCCAGGAGAGGGAAGGAAGATTAGATGCAATCTCCATATGCAAATAAAACAGCTCTTTCTAAACCATGTCCAGTGCCCGGCGAGTGAAGCGTATCCTCTCCTTCACAAGGGCTAAACTTGCTTTACGAGTGATGAACTTCGCAGCGGCGGTCTTGATAAAATGTGTCACTCTGGCGAACTTTGGAATAAGGCCATTATCCCGGCATTTCAGTAAGAAACATAAAGCACTTAACAATCTCACACGTTTGTTTCGTAACTTATCCAACTTCTGGATGCTAGATGCCATCTCCTCCCCGAAGAGGTATTTGATGTGACTCTTGAAATTTTCCCGGCGTATCGAATATTCCACAAGATTTCGGGATTGCAGCCGGATCTCATCGACTTCTTTTCAAGATATTCCGGCTGAAAACCTTACACCCATCTTCAGGCGAGTGTTTGACCCTGGAGATTGCTAGTGCAAGTCGCTCTATTTATACGTAAAAGTGCCGCAGGCGCGCATGTGCAAGTTACCGTAGCATGCGCGCCACCTGCCGATTCCAAGGCCCTCTACAATATTACTGCATCTATGGAGCGCCAACGAAAGCGTGAAAAAAGTAAAACATGCACGCAGACGTGTCCAAAACAATAAAATGCAAAATTTCAAAATTAAAATTACTTGTCGCTCGACATGTCAGAAGCCATAAAAGTTTTCCTTTGGTTGAAATTAAAGAAATCAACGGGTCCCAGGCCTTATTCAATAAAAAGCCGCCATCACGATTAATGAGATTTTCCGCTAAACGTATTTCCACGGATTCCTTGTGAAGGAAATATCGTGGAAAGAAGTCCATGAGATCCGGCTGCAATCCCGAAATCTTGTGGAACATTCGATACACCGGGAAAATTTCAAGAGTCACAAGAGAAAATGAAATTACATCAAGCGTATTACCTAACGGCAGTAACTGTTAACGATTTTGTTTTACATGCCAGTGCCACAAAACAATTTCACTGGTAGGAAATGGTAGTAATAGGGACAAATTAAAAACTGGCTTCGCAAACTCAACTCCAAACGATTGATTATTGTCAAACAATATCCAAGATCTCTAGCTCATTTCATAACAAGTGCTCACTGCTTCTTTGTGATGTAATTGTCGATTACTGGTGTCTCCGTGGAACCACAGTCGAAACGTCGCCGTCAAACCACCATAGGAATTTTGTTCTCCTGTGTCCGATCACTCCTTAAAACTAAGCAATGAATATGCTAGTTACTGGTGATGCAGGGGTGGAACCGTCAGTTAGTAACAGAGAAAAGGTGAAGCATCAGTTTCAAAACTTTTTTTACTGAGAGTGATATGTTAGCACGTCTGCAGCTGGTAGTCATAGCAGTAAATAGCGAATACGTAAATGTTTCTTGATATCTTAGAATACTGGCACTGAAACGGAGTTGACGCTCGGTGGTCGGTGATAGCTCAGCATCAAGCAGACAGTCCACGGAGAAAAGTGCCGTGAGTAGACGAGCATTGCCCCGCACAAATGCACCACCAAAAAACTGTCACATGAGAGGTCATACATGAGGACACACATGTCCGTGACCTACCATTGTGCCGTTAGAGTTTCTAGAGTCACTGCCAGCCGTGACATGAAGTCATTCCCGCCCCTCCAAAAAGGATAGTGGGGTCTCTTCACGGGTAGCCACCATATTTTCCGACGATGGGAGTTGAGATACTGGTAGAAGTAAAGCTGTGAGGGAGCGTCGTGAGTTGTGCTTGGGTAGCTCAGTCGGTAGAGCACTTCCTCGCAAAAGGCAGCGGTTCCGAGTCACGATCCGGCACACAGTTTTAATCTGGCAGGAAATTTCATTTTAAACCGTGTTTGAGTTTTTCATATTCTAACGAATATACCTGCTTTGCATTACAGTCGTTCCACATTCTTATAATCCTTCATGCAATGTCAATAGTGCATTGTTTGGCGCGTAATAATAATGGCGATGAGTTTTTAGATATGGACACAGCCTGTTCTTGATGAATCTGATCACTGAATATACACTGATGTGCAAGACTTAAGGGCGAAAGAAACTTCAGCTTGATGTGTCACTATCAAGTAACATAGCTCAATGAAACTTTACCCATACATAACAGGAACCGTCACACTAAAGTATATAAGCTAACAGGAAAATACGCAGTATGCGTTTAGAAGGCGCAATATAGTACATCCATTTGCACCAACGACCAACCACGTTGGTGGAGGAATGGAACACCCTACTGTAAGAACTCTTTAGTGGCCAGAATGAGAACACATTGCAAAGCATGCATTTCCGTCCGTGTTGGTCACACACCTTACTAATAGCCATGTCTGGCTTTTCACAATGTCCGAGGGCACCATCAGAAAGAGCGATGACTGCGGTGTAATTTATTGTCTTCAAATGGAGCTTCATTTCTGTTCGGCTCACTGCACATTTCTTCCAGATACCTTATGGACTACACTGTGGCTCTTAGGTCGATGTATGGTTCAAGCTCCATTGTATTGCGTTATTTGGCAGTTACACATCACGTAAAAGTTATATTTTCCAATAACGAAAATTATGATTTCGACCGTCTTATTCAGACTGTTACGTAAAGGATGAGCCAGACAGTAGGGGATTTTATT
Organism: Schistocerca serialis cubense; assembly: GCF_023864345.2. Taxonomy (NCBI): domain Eukaryota; kingdom Metazoa; phylum Arthropoda; class Insecta; order Orthoptera; family Acrididae; genus Schistocerca; species Schistocerca serialis. The sequence continues at coordinate 469,961,274 of NC_064639.1, forward strand.
ATATGAACTTTCAAACGGTAACTTCATCTATCCATTACGGCCAAGCTACGGCCGGCAGTGTTAGCTGCCTGTAAATTCTTTCGTCCCACTGTCTAGTAACAGGAAGTCAGCACCGAGGAAGGGCACCTTGAGCACGTGCCTCCCTCGTGTGCTGACGAGGTAACGCCACCCCAATCGTCGCTTAGCAGGCGACGTTCTGGAAAGTTCCATGCCGCCCGCACAGTTTTCTCAATCCTGACTAATCTGGACGGAGGGAGCCGCATGTTGCGTCTAATATACCCAGCCACCTGTCGCCGGACCGGCGCTCTTGTCTTCTCTGTCTCTTGGACGCGCGCCCTGTAGCAGTGAACGTCTCCCGTTTCTCCCGGTGCCGCGGCGCGTGGGACCTAGTTTTCGTAGCCAGCATTCTGCTCCAACTAGCCCGATTGTGCGACGCCAACTTTTGTTAGCTTCGCGAACTATGTTTTGCCAACTCTGCGCTCTGGCTCACCCTAGCCTCCCTAGGCATGGCTATGTGACCCCTTTTCAACATGCTTTCGCCAAAAAATTGCCATTATCTAAATTTTGTTCTGCTCATTCCATAACGCCCACCGCCTTCCCAGCCACACATCCTATACAGTCAGATGCTATAGTGCTTCTGGACCGATAATAAGAAGGAAAAGAATTTGATTTCAGATAAAATAAGAAAATAGTGATCTCAGTAAAAAGACACATACTATTGTTCAGCTTTCTATAGACATCGGAGTGTTTCTGTATGGACACGATACCTTAGGCAGCACCTTTTCTCAATTATTTGCATGCTCCGTCGACCATGTTTGTAGCAACTTGCCGTTAATTCGAACACATCAATAGATTTACAAATCAAACATTTTAACAAGAAAAAAACGCCGCACCAGGAAGAAATTGCCCGAATGGGACGGAATTCGGTAGATATCATGTACACGTTCAGAGAAACAAATGACTACAAATTTCTGAAAAATTGGCTGATTGAGTCAAGGAAAGAGCTCCGTAATTTATGCACGTCAATAACGTGTTGGTCCACCTCTGGCCCTTATGCAAGTAGTTACTCGGCTTGACATCTGTTGACAGAGTTGTAGTAAGTTCTCCTGAGAGATATCGTGCCAAATTATGCCCAGTTGCCGTGTTAAATCATCAAAACGCCGAGCTGGCGCGAGGGCCCTGTCCATAATGTTTCAAACGTTCTCAACTGGGGAGGGATCTGGCGATCTTGCTGGCTCGTCATCGGCCTGGAATATCACTGGGAGCAGGATTTTCAGTGTTGAGTCACGTTTCGAAGTGAGTCCCAATCACCTACGGAGACGTGTCTGGCGGCGCCCTGGACAGTGTTGGGATACGAACCTGATTGTCACCCACTATAGCGCGCGACAGCCACGAGTGATGAGCCGCGGTTCTATTTCTTTTCGTAGCAGGACCCCATTGGTTGTCGTCCGCGGCACATCGATACGTCGACAATATTTTACTCCTTGTTTTATTCCCCTTCATGGCAAGATATTGCCCACCTGCATACGATGAGTGTTTCTACTGATTGACTTCGTGCTTGGCAAATCCTGTCTTCGCCAACAAAGTCACCAGTCCTTCCCCAGATGAGAACATTTGGAGCATTATGGGCAGCACCCTCCCACTAGTTCGGAATTTTGACGATCTAACGCAGCAGTTGGTCTGATTTTGGCATAACATTCAAATATATCATCCAAATTCGCTGAAACTATAATCATTTATTTGTCTATACATGTACGTGACATGTATCGATTTCCGTCCGATTCGGATAATTTCTTCATGGTGTGTCTCTTTCTTTTTGTCTTAGTGTATTATCTCAGTGGAAATATGACTACACGCTAATGATATACATAACAGCATTATTTTATCTTTGTTTCAGTCTTTAATATCAACAAACGCAAACCGTTTATTCATACATTCATGTACGGATCAGGCAGTTATGAGGGATAAATGATTTCAAATTTGCTTTAGAAAATACTTTTAACTATCTACTACCTTTAATTCATAACGGCTACTGTCGGATATTTTCTGTCTACTGGCTACATGCTTTGCTTTTTCCTAGACAAAAATGAGTGTAAGTTATGAACTGTGGAGCTGATTATTTGTACAGTTATGTTTATGAAATGATGTTTTGAAACTGTGTCTGGTTCTTGACAAAAAAGTTTCGTAAGAGAGGACCATACATAATTGTTTTTAAATTTCCCCACTTGCGGTTTAAGGATGCAGTAAATGTTATCTTTACAAAACCTTTCTGCGTAGTTAAGCCCGCATCTCGTGGTCGTGCGGTAGCGTTCTCGCTTCCCACGCCCGGGTTCCCGGGTTCGATTCCCGGCGGGGTCAGGGATTTTTTCTGTCTCGTGATGGCTGGGTGTTGTGTGCTGCCCTTAGGTTAGTTAGGTTTAATTAGTTCTAAGTTCTAGGCGACTGATGACCTCAGCAGTTGAGTCGCATAGTGCTCAGAGCCATTTGAACCATTTTTTTTTGTGTGGCTAAAATTGGGTGTAATTTTGGAATTGATAGAGAATATTATTGCACATAACATGAAGTTTAAAAAGGTAAATAAATTTCTGATGCTGTCAACGGTATCAGTAGTCATAAACAGAGCCAATACTGCTGAACTTGGCCGTTTAAGGTTCTCTCTAATATGCAATTCACAGCTAAAGTTCTGATCATTACGCTCACCCAAAGATGTTGTATATTGAACCATAAAATTTTCATCTTGGGGTACTGTTGTTGATGATAACATAGTATATTCTTCCTTACATAAAATACATTGGCGGAAAAAGTATTGCAAAAATATAGTACTGCATCTGCAGCAGCAATTTAAGCAGCATCTGGCACCACAGTGACGCAACGAACTGATACAATCTGTTTACTTCAAGGGCAGCTACGATCCAGGCGCCCTGCAGCGTTCCACTGACCACAAACCACCGCTATTAGCAACTTCAGCGAGAACTCGTGGGAGGGCAGGGTGGAGGTCCGTAGTGTTTTCTGATGCAAGCTGATTTTGTGTCGGAGCCAGTGACGGCCGTATTTTGGTTAGGAAGAGTCCAGTTGAGAGCCTGCAACCAAACTCTTAACGAGCTAGGCACACTGGACCTACACCTGGAGTTATGGTCTGGAGTGCGATTTCGTATGACAACAGGAATACTCTTGTGGTTAGCCCACGCAACCTGACACCAAATCTTTACGTCAGTCTGGTGATCTGAGCTATTGCTGGCAACCATGAACATCATTCAAGGAGGTCTTTCCCAACAGGATAACGCTCGTCCGCATACTGCTTTTGTAAGCCAACATCCTCTACAGAATGTCGACTTGTTGCCTTGGCCTGTTTGATCACCAGATTATGTGTCCAATCGAGCACATGCGTGACATTACCGAATGACGACTCCTGCTTCACCCACAAACAGCATTAATCGTCCCTGTAGTGACAGACCAAGCACAACAGCATGGAACTCCATCTCACCAATTGACATCCAGTTCCTGTACAACACAGTGACGATTGCATGCTTGCATGTATCATTCTTGCATTCTGGCATCGGTTATTAATGTTCCAGCATTCAACATTTAAAATGACTTCTGTCGCGCTTATACTGATCTTGCAATGATAATCTCTCTATTATTTACCTAGACAAATGTTTTCCCGAAATTACATTACTTAGATTAAATACTTTTTGGTGACGCGATTTTTTTTCGTCAGTACAGTTTAGATATTGTATTATCAAACGTAAGTGACTGACTATTTACCGAAATACTTTCTTAGTATTTAATTTGTTTTCCTCGTATTGTGAACGTCTACAGAGCTTGATTATGACGCTTGCATCGTAAAAAAAGATGGAAGCTTACTCGAGCTGTCCCCATATATAACGCCGTGGTCGAATATCGGTAGCATTTTCTTCACATTCAGTTGAAAAATGGTTCAAATGGCTCTGAGCACTATGGGACTCAACTGCTGAGGTCATTAGTCCCCTAGAACTTAGAACTAGTTAAACCTAACTAACCTAAGGACATCACAAACATCCATGCTCGAGGCAGGATTCGAACCTGCGACCGTAGCGGTCTTGCGGTTCCAGACTGCAGCGCCTTTAACCGCACTGCCACTTCAGCCGGCACATTCAGTTGAAGATTCTGCGTACCTTAAGAACTTGTTCAGTAGAAGAGATGTGTTTCACAGCAACGAAGATGAAGAAGCGCTCATAGCTCTTAGCATGTGAACAGGACTTCTCTCGGGTTTTTTTTCCTTACTACCTCATCCCAAAATATGGAAAGTAGACAGCTTGCAGTAGAAGAGGTCTACTGTCAGAGGAATTAGAACGATTTTCGCTTACAGCTGTAGACTCGATCGTTTCCGGACCAGAGTCCCTTACCTCACATTGATAATTTTACCCTTCTGCGTCATCCGACCGTACGTGACGTCATTACGGAATCACCCTGTTTATTTATTTCAACGTTTATAGCCAAATGCAATTCATTTGCACTTTTGTTCAATGAGTTGCAACAGTGGGTCACGGAAATATCAATCACCTGTCTTTCAGTGAAGAGGTACACGGCCTGAATAGTGAAGTGAATGGCGAACTGACAAACCGACTGGACTCTATTTCAGTAGAAGCGGGGCTCAAATTCCAGTCCAGCGTCCAGGGTAAGTTTGGGTAGTTATGTCAAATCCCTTACGTTACGCACCATATCTACACATTAGTGAAGTCTTGAGAATGCTGTGTTCAGTATTCTGTATAAAGGGTGACTGACATTATAGCTGAAGCAGTCACACAGATTTCTTGTACATAGAGTACTGGACACGTTTGTAAAAACCCTAAAAGTGAATGAATGCTCCTTTTGTATCTAACACAGTGTTTTATTCATAAAAGGATCCACGCCAATCAGTCAAGGAAAGATAAAAGCGATTTTACAACACAATAGAACGGTAGACCCATGGTACACGTCATTTTGTCAGTCACGCAATTTGATGCTAGAAACAGTTTATTGAGACTGAAGATGGAGCTTGATACTCAACAAGAATTTCTCGAAATTGTTCTCCTTCTTGATAGGTCCTCTTCGCATATCCATAGAGCAGCTGAGTCGCCTATTCTGCCTTATTCCCGATGGTTGCTGAACAAAATTCCGGTAGACAGTAATTGCTCTGCAAGTTATTTCTTCGGTCCTGCAACGAAGATTTTCAGCATTTATAACAAGTTATTTAAATACGTGGTACGAGTTTTATAATGACATACGTGTAGGAAATTCCTTTACGTATTTACAGGCGTTTATGCTTCCTGAATAGTCCGAAGGTTGAAATTTGAGAACTTGCTTAGTTGTTCTTGGCGCGTAGTGAATACCAAGAGACCTTTCACGATGAAAAAAGTTCATGGTATTCCTTTGCGTGAAACAAGTTTCAGCTACTGCAGTGGCAGAATGGTTAGCATGAACAGAAATGTGTTTCCATTAGACACTGTGCTACAGAATCCTTAATACTAGAGCTAGTGTGTTTGTTGCAGCGCCGAATTTAAAAAAAATACAGGCAAATTTATCAAAGGGCGCGCCGCTAGACGTTCCGTGCCTCTCACACCCCGGAAGCAGTCACGATGAAGTCATTTATCTCGACTTACTCCCGCTTTCGGTTCATTTCCTCTCGTGCCCATTTAAGTGATATATGGGCCATGTTTAAAACATGACCAATAGTTCACTCAAGTCTAGCTTTTTCTCTCTGCAAATGTAACACGGATGCGGAGAAAGAAGTGGCCGTCCCATTGAGGCAAAACACAACAGTCTATTTTCCTTTACTGTCGATGTCGTTATCTCACTTATATGTTCTATGGCGTTTACAAAACAGTTAACTACACACTAAATTATTCTGAAATGCACCATCTCTTATTTCAGCAACTCAGTTTCTTCGGTAAAAGACGGTAAGAAGCCAAGGAACCGAATTACATCGAGTGAATATTGGTGTGTATTGCTGCTGCATGATCTGGTTGATGTCCTATCTTTTGGAACACTAGCGATTATCTCACATAAGGAAGGATTGTTTCTGCTTCTCCATTTTCTACATATCCTAAAAATGTTGTTTGGCGATACAAGTCTCAGACGATGACCAAGCAATTCTCAGAGTAAATATGAATTACTTTGCTTTTCTGATTTCTTTTTTGTCTGAGTCCTCGGTCTTCTCACCTGTTTGGTGCGGCCCGCCACTACCACGAATTCCTCCCATGTGCCAGCCTCTTCATTTCAGAGTAGTAGTTGCATACTTCGTCCTCAGTTATTTCTTGGATATATTTCAACCCTGTCTTCCCCTAAAAATATTATCCTCTAAAGCTCCTTCTAGTATCATGTAAGTTATTCCAGACATCTTAACAGACTTTCTTCCGTGCTGTCACTTCTTTTTGTCAGTGTTCTCCACGTTCTTTCCTCGCCGATTATGATGAGAACCTCCTCATTCCTTACCTAACCAGCCCTACCAATTTTTCAAAAATTCCTGTGTAGCATTACATCTCAAATAATTCGATTCTGTTCTGTTTACCTACCGTCCGTGTTTCACTAGCATACAAGGCTGTTGACCAAACGTACATTTCTTCCTCGACATTAAGGCCTATGTCTCAAACTAGTAGATTTCTTTTGTGCAGCAATGCCCTCTTTCCTGTGTTAGACTACTTTTTATGTCCTCCTTGTTTCATTCTTCATGCGTTATTTTACTTCCTAAGTAGCAGAATTCCTAAACTTCGTCTATTGTGTAAGCACCTGTTTTGATGTCAATGTTTTCGTTTTTCTGATTTCTGCTTCTTCTTATTACTTTCCTTTTTCTTCCATTTTGTTCCTCAGTTAAAACGTAATCCTTTATCTGCTTAAGCATTATTCGCCGATATCAGTAACGCCATCACCCTACAATTGATCTCTCGTCCTTCGTGAATATTTGTTTTGTGAGTGATGTCTTCCATTGTTTTCGTAGGCGGGATTGAACATGACGTCCACGGGCTATAAATAAGATTAAAATGACGAGGAATATGCGTAATATTAAAGATGTGAAAGATTAATGCAATAAAGACCAATAACTACCTACTTTATTATGAGATGAATAAGCAAAATGAGAAAACGATGGAACGGAATCCAGATCACTTTGAGTACCAAAAAATACAGCATGCTCTCAGAGCCGAAAGACAGTAAGAAAGTGATGGTGTAAACAGCGATCTGATAAAATACTCTGCAGTAAGATATAAGATATGATTTCTCAGACTTACAAATTGTTGCTGGATAAGGAAGGAAATACGAGGATTGGTAACAACATTAAACACTAAAAACATTAAATGAACTCTGGTTGTCAGTCTACCTTTCATAGTGAAATGATTCTTTAAAATTTTACTTTGGAAGAATGCTTCAGAGTATATAAAAGTCAAAATTACCTTCGGTGAAATTAAAAGCAAGGGAGGTGCAATGGTAATACACAGTTAAACGCACAAGAAAAAACGGATAGTGGAAAGAATACACTGCAGGCCTCTATGAGGGGGAAGAACTTTTACGGTGGCTTGATGGATGAAACTGGAGTCGATATGGAAGACGGGTAGGGATGTAGTATTAGAGGTAGATTATAAAAGAGATCTGGAGCACTTTAGATTAAATAAGGCACAATGGATGGATAATACCCCATCCATTAGAACTTCTAAAACCGTTGATGGAAGTGGCAACTAAATGACCATTTAGATTGGTGTGTAGACTCCGTGAGGCTGGCTAATTCCATCAGACCTAAGGAAAAATGCCGTACACACAATTCCGCGGACTGCAAAGGCAGATAGTTGCGAAAACTATCGCTCAGTCAGCTTAACATCTCATGCACTGAACCTGATGACAAGAATAACATGCAGAAGAATGGAATAGAAAAATGACGATCTGTTAAATAACGATCGGCTGGGCATTAGAAAAGGGTAGATGGGGTAGATGGCTCTGAGCACTATGCGACTTAACTTCGGAGGTCATCAGTCGCCTAGAACTTAGAACTAATTAAACCTAACTAACCTAAGGACATCACACATATCCATGCCCGAGGCAGGATTCGAACCTGCGACCGTAGCGGCCGCTCGGTTCCAGACTGCAGCGCCTAGAACCGCATGGCCACTCGGGCCGGCATTAGAAAAGGTAAACGCAACATACAGTCACTTCTGACGTTGCGCTTGACAATGGGTGCAATGGAAGCTCATAGGATTTATCTATCTAGAAAATGCGTTCGATGATATGAAACGGCGCAAGTCATTCGAAATTATGAGAAAAATAGAAGTAAACTACAGGGAAAGAGGGGTGCTGTACAAAATGTACAATATGCAAGAGGCAACAATAAATCTGAAAGACTAAGAACGAAGTGCCAGAATTAGTAAGGACATAAGACAGGGACGCAGTTGTTTAACACTTTTGTACAATCTATACATCGAAAGAACAATGACGGAAAGAGTATGATTAAAATCCATGGTGAAAGCATATCAGTGATAAGATTCACTGATGACATTGGTATCCTCAGTGAAAGTAAAGAAGCAGTACATAATCTGTTGAATGGAATGAACAGTCTAATCCTTACCGAGTATGGATTGAGAGCAAACCGAATAAAAACGAAAGAAGTAGGCGAAAGGAGAGCAGCGAGAAAGTTAACATCATAATTGGTGACCATGCACTCGAAGAAGTTAGGTAATTGTACTACCTAGACAGTAAAATAACCCATGACCGACGGAGCAAAGAGGACACAAGAAAGCAGACTTGCACTAGCGGAGAAGCCATTAATGGCCAAGAGAATTCAACTATAGTATCAAACATAGGTCTTACTGTGAAGAATTAATTTCTGACAATGTATGTTTTAGCACAACATTGTGTGGTAGTGGATCATGCACAATTGTAAAACCACGACAGAGGAGGATCAAAGTGTTTGAGATGTCATGCTACACATGAGTGGTGAAAATTAAGTGGGGTGGTAAGGTAAGGAATGAGGAGGTCGTCCTCAGAATCGGCGAAGAAGGAAAAATATTGAAAACACTAACAATAAAAAGGGACACAACGAAAGGACACGCGTTAAAACGTCTGGAATAACTTTCATGGTACTAGAGGGATCTGTAAGGGAAAAAGTGTAGGGGAAGGCAGAGACTGGAAATCATGCAGTAAATCACTGAGGACGTAGGTGCAGAATTTTTTTTCCCCGGAGTCATCCGTCGTGTGATTTGTCTTATGCGGCCCGCCACGAATTTCTCTCCTGTGCCAACCTCTTCATCTCAGGCTAGCACTTGCAACTTACGTCCTCAATTATTTGCTGGGTGTATTCCAGTCTCTATCTTTCTCTACAGGTTTTACGCGATACAGCTCCCTGTGTCTTAACAGATTTCTTATCATTCTGTCCCTTCCGCTTCTCAGTGTTTTCCACATATTCCTTTCTTCTGAATTCTGAGCAGATCCTCCTCATTCCTTACCTTATCAGCCCACCTAATTGACAACATTCGTCTCTAACATCACATCTCAAATGCTTTGAGTCTCTTCTCTTCTGGTATTTCCACAGTCCATGTTTCTCTACCATGTAACGCTTTGCTCCAAACCTAGATTCTCATTAATTTCTTCCTCAGATTAAAGCCAGGAATGCCCTTTTTGCCACTGCAAAACTGCTTTTGATATTCTCCTTTATCCGTCCGTCATAGGTTGTTTTACTGCCTGAGTAGTAGACTTCCTTAACTTTAATTACTTCGTGACTATCAATCAAGATGTTAAGTTGCTTGCTGTTCACATTTCTGCTACTTGTCATTATTTCGACATTCCTATATTTATTCTCAATCCACACACTGTAGTCGTTAGACTGTTCATTCCACTGATTTTTTTCTTCACTTTCACTCAGAATAGCAATGTCGTCAGCAAGTCGTATCGTTGATATCGTTCCACGTTGAATTTTAATTCCTCTCCTGAAGGTTTCTTTTATTTCCCTCATTGCTTCTTCGACGTATGGGTTGAATAGTACGGGAAAAGGCTACATCCCTGTCTTATACCACTTTTAATCCTATCACGTCGTTCCTGGTCTTCCAGTCTAATTTTTTCTAGGCTCTTTTACATGTTGTATATTAACCGTCTCTCCCCGCACTTTACCCGAAATTAGCTGAGAAGTTCGAAAATCTTGCACCATTTCACATTGTCGAACGCTTTTCCAGGTCAACCGAGATCTGAACGTGTTTTGATTTTTCTTTAGTTTTGCTTCCATTATGAATGTCATAATTGCCCCTTTGGTGTCTTTTCTTTTCCTAAAACCAAATTGATCGTCATGCAACACATCCTCAGTTTTCTTTTGCACTGTTCTGTAAATTATTCTTGTCAGCAACTTGGCTGCCTGAGTTGTTAAGCTGAGTGTGCTATAATTCTCGCACTTGTCAGGTCCTGCAGTCTTCAAAATTGAATGGATGATATTTTCCCGAAAATCCGGTGGTATATTAACAGACTCACACATTCCTCCAACGATTTTCGAAATTCTGATGTAATGTTATCCATCCCTTCTGCCTTATTTGTTCTCAGGTATTCCAAAGCTCATTTAAATTCTGTTTATAATACTGGATTCCCCATCACTTCTAAAATTACCACTGTTTCTTCTTGTAATACACCAGACAAATCTTCCCCCTCACAGAGGCCTTCAAAGTAATCTTTCCACCTATCCGCCCGCTACTCTGCATTTAACAGTGGGTTTCCCTTCACACATTTAATGTTAATACCCTCGATTTTAACTAAACGAAAGGTTATTTGGACTTTTCTATGTGCCGAGTCAGTCCTTCTGACTATCATTTCTTTTTCGATTTGTGTACATTTCCTATGCATTCCGTCTCAGGTGGCGGCCGCTGCGGCTGAGCGGTTCCAGTTGCTTCAACCCGAAACCACGCGGCTGCTACGGTCGCAGGTTCGAATCCTGCCTCGGGCTTGGATGTGTGTGATGTCCTTAGTTAGGTTTACGTAGTTTTAAGTCCAGGAGACTGTCAGATGTTAAGTCCCATAGTGCTTAGAGCCATTTGAACTCATCGTCTGAGGTTCCCTGCACTTCCTACTTATTTCGTTCCTGAATTTCCCTGAACATTTTATTACTTGCTTCTTTCATCGATCAACTGAAGTATTTCTTCTGTTAACCATGGTTTCGTTGTAGCTACCTTCTTTGTACCTATGTTTCTCATTCGAGCGTCTTTGATTGCCCTTCTTAGATATGTGCATCCCTCTTCAAATGCACTACCTACTGAGCTATTCTTTCTTGCTGTATCTCCAGCCTTATAGAACTTCAAGCGTATCTCGTCATTCTTTAGTACTTGCGTATCCCAGTTTTGTACGTGTTGATTCTTCCAGACTAATCTTTTAATCTTCAGCCTACTGTTGATCACTATTACATTGTGATCTGAGTCTATATCTGCCCCTGGATACACCTTACAATCCAATAGCTGACTTCGGAATCTCTGTCCGACCATGCTTTAATCTAACTGAAATCTTCCCTTTCCTCCCGACGTTTTTCCAAGTATACCTCCTTTTATTGTGATTCTTGAACAGAGTTTCGGCCATTATTAGCTACAATTTGTTACAATACTCAATTACTCTTGCTTCTCTCTCATTCATAGTACCAAGCCCATATTCTCGAGTAAATTTTCTTTCTGTTACTTCTCGTACAACCGCATTTCGTCCCCCATGACTACTAGATTTTCATCTCCCTTTACTTACTGCATTACTCGTTCAATATCGTCAAATACTTTCTCTGTCTCTTCATCCTCAGCTTACGACGTCGACACGTGAACCCGAACTCCCGTTGTCGTTGCCGCACTGGCTGTCAATCTCCACACTATGAAAAACTTTTTATCGATCTTGAGATGTTTTCTTTTCTGGATGATTAGACAGCGTTATTTTCGCCGTTTCCCACTTTCTGCTGGGATCTTCTACAGGGGCGTTCTGATACTAACAGGTGATGGAAAATCTAGCTTTGTGTTCAACCACCTATGAGCACCAACAGAATCCTGAAGAAGGTTGCGAAACAGGAAACGGCACAATGCGCTGATGTAGATATTTGGACGTTTTGAAATAAATGTGCGGCTGGGAACTTTCAAGGCGACCGGTGCACAAAATCTTTGACTCTTCTACGCCATAGTGGTCGAGATAACTCTAGCGTGCCTCTCTCAATAAAAATTAATTTAAATGTCTTTGAAATATATAATCTGAAAAAAAATTTTGGTAGGTCGGATATATAACGTGTAAATAACATCGCCCAACGATTTGATTAGTAATTAAATTTTTACACTCGTCATTAGATCAGTTTCAGATATTCTCGACTAGACTGGTGAAAACTGACCTAATTGGTGACGTAATTCTGACCTAAATATGACTTGCATCAACTTTTAAAATTCAAAGTTCCGCTGACTCAGACATAACTTAAAAGAAATAAAAACATAATCTCGACTCTGTCAGATTTATGTTTCAAAGTCCGAAATCATTCGTAAGTGAGCCAGAGTCCCAACGACATGCACTACACAGAAATGCAAGGAAAATATCACCCAAGCGCGGGTAAAAGACAAGTGGAACCACCTGCCAGGTATTCTTTGTCCTGAATCCCGATTCACAGCTTTCACGAAAAAATCCTGTGTCTACAGACGTGAAAAAATAAGCAGGGTCCACTCTGAAATCTCATGCGAAATAAAACTAAGTTCGAAACCGAAGAAGTTAAATCAACACTCAGACTGATACAGAAGTCGCCTGTTTGAACGCGTTCAGAATACTGCCATGGGGCCAATGTTGATGCCCTATTTGAAGCCCGCAACGGCGTTTTCCTTCGTCTCGGCAAGCCGCTCGCATTCTCCTTTATGAGTCCGAAATACAACTTTTTGTCGTTATATGCTATCTTAAAACTAAAGACATCGAAAGATGCACGTCGCAACGCTTATAAGTTTTAGGTCGAATAATTCACCCGAAGTATTAATTGAAGTGAAAGAAATTATCACGTAATTGGGACTAAATTTTGTTTGATGAACTATGCCTTGAAAATTTACACCTCGCATGTAAGTGGTAGATCATTCTTTTGGATACTAGCTGCTTTTTCTGAGGTTCCAACCCAAATTACCGTAGCTCTGAAAGAATTGAAGTTATGGGCAAAATTATGCAAAAAACTACAATTCATTCACACGCTTCACATCAGTTACGTAAGAGCATGAATATACAAGGTGAGTCACCTAACATTACCGCTAGATATATTTCGTGAACCACATCAAATACTGACGAATCGATTTCACAGACCGAACGTGAGGAGAGGGGCTAGTGTAATTGGTTCATACAAACCATAAAAAAATGCACGGAAGTATGTTTTTTAACACAAACCTAGGTTTTTTTAAATGGAACCCCGTTAGTTTTGTTAGCACATCTGAACATATAAACAAATACGTAATCAGTGCCGTTTGTTGCATTGTAAAATGTTAACCTAAAGTTGACGCTTGAATACCACTCCTCCGCTGTTCGATCGTGTGTATCGGAGAGCACCGGATTACGTAGGGATCCAAAGAGAACGGCGATGGACCTTAGGTACAGAAGAGACAGGAACAGCACATTACGTCCACATGCTAACACCTTTTTATTGGTCTTTTTCACTGACCCACATGTACATTACCATGAGGGGTGAGGTACACGTACACACGTGGTTTCCGTTTTCAATTACGGAGTGGAATAGAGTGTGTCCCGACATGTCAGGCCAATAGATGTTCAATGTGGTGGCCATCATTTCCTGCACACAATTGCAATCTCTGGAGTAATGAATGTCGTACACGCCGCAGTACATCTGGTGTAATGTCGCCGCAGGCTGCCACAATACGTTGTTTAATATCCTCTGGGGTTGTAGGCACATCACGGTACACATTCTCCTTTAACGTACCCCACAGAAAGAGGTCCAGAGGTGTAAGATCAGGAGAACGGGCTGGCCAATTTATGCGTCCTCCACGTCCTATGAAACGCCCGTCGAACATCCTGTCAAGGGTCAGCCTAGTGTTGATTGCGGAATGTGCAGGTGCACCATCATGCTGATACCACATACGTCGGCGCGTTTCCAGTGGGACATTTTCGAGCAACGTTGGCAGATCATTCTGTAGAAACGCGATGTATGTTGCAGCTGTTTAGGCCCCTGCAATGAAGTGAGGACCAATGAGGTGGTCGCCAATGATTCCGCACCATACATTTACAGTCCACGGTCGCTGTCGCTCTACCTGTCTGAGCCAGCGCGGATTGTCCACGGACCAGTAATGCATGTTCCGTAGATTCACTGCCCCGTGGTTTGTGAAACCTGCTTCATCGGTAAACAGGTAGAATTGCAACGCATTCTCTGTTAATGCCCATTGACAGAATTGCACTCGATGATTAAAGTCATCACCATGTATTTGCTGATATAGCGACATATGAAACGGGTGAATGCGGTGACGATGCAGTATGCGCATGACACTACTTTGACTCAGTCCACCGGCTCTCGCAATGTCCCGTGTACTCATGTGTGGGTTCATGGCAACAGCAGCTAACACACCAACTGCACCCGCTTCTCCTGTGACGGGCCTGTTATGGACCCGTTTGCGTGCTACGACCATACCTGTTGCATACAGTTGGCGGTAGATGTTTTGCAATGTGCGGCACGTTGGATGCTCTCTGTCCGGGTACCGTTCTGCATACACCCTGCAGGCTTCAGCTGCATTTCGTCGACACTCGCCATAGATGAGTATCATCTCCGCCTTTTCAGAGTTCGAATACACCATGGTCACAGTTCCTACAACACTACACCATCACAGACACGGTAACACGGTGTACTACAGTTGGTCTGCGTGCGGAGACGAATGCAGAATAACAATAGCAGCAAGCGCTACATGCGGACACTGCGACAGCTAGACGAAACCACAACAGTGCACCACATCCACACTCGTAAACACGGTCGTCATCGTAAACATGTCCCTGCAGATGCTGCTCGCCGACCGTGGCCCGTGTTTGTTATAACACGCAACTAAACGTCGGAGGTTTCAAGCGTCAACTTTAGGTTACAATATCTCCGGATGTAATTAACATTTTACAATGCAACAAACGGCATTGATTACGTATTTGTTTATATGTTCAGATGTGCTAACAAAACTAACGTGGTTCGATTTAAAAAAAACGTAGGTTTGTGTTAAAAAACATACTTTGTGTTAAACTAGCCCCTCTCCTCACGTCCGGTCTGTGGAACCGGTTCGTCAGTATTTGATGTGGTTCACGAAATATATCCAGCGGTAACGTTAGGTGACTCACCCTGTATTTGTGAATAACTCATTCGATTTGTCTCGACGAACACTCTCATTTGTTTGGTCAATTATTTGTGGCTTAATAGGTGAAAATAGTGTTATAGTTAATGAAAAAAGTCGTTACAGGTTACTGGCTCACTTCTCTTACATAGTTAATCTACACATCAAAATTACTGTCTCCTTGAATTCTTCTATTTCGAGAATTCTACTGTGCTGGACGCGTAATGGGGTACGTTCAATGACGACCAACAGTCCGCATGGGTGCTCCAAACCAGACGCTTCCTGCAGAGGTCCACATGCAACGAAGTTTGCTGAACGGTCGTTGAAGAGGAACTGTTGGTACGTATGGTTCATCTAGGCGATGAGGCGCTCACATGTTACATATCTTGCATCGTTATCCCCTGTGATCTTTGGGTCGTGATTCACCACCGTTTCCTCTGCGCCCTCTTTGGATAGTACCATTTTGCCACGTGAGGAATAGTTTAACCACGGCATCACGCAAACATTTACAAACTTAGCCGTTTCGGGAATACATCCTACTGGGCCCGAAGCCAATGATCAGAAAAATGTTTCCGTTACCGCATTACAACAATGCTGCACTGTGTTCCGCGTGGTCTAGCCCCCTCAGTCCCCCTAATTGCTACAGCTGCCACCTACCGTCTGTGAGGGTTATTACATGTTGATGACGAACATAGGCGGTGGTCACGTTAATGTGAGTGGACCGTGTATTTCGTTTCTTTAATAATGACTTCATGAGTTTTGTCTCAACGAAATCCTGAATTCAGTCAGAAACCTCGTCCCGTGTATTTTTATCACTAAATGACAGTGCCTTGCGACACTGGGATACATCGATAGACTTCCGGAAGTCAGGAAACACAGAATGAAGGCACAGTCACTCTGAATCTCAGGGAGAACAAACCGACCTGATACACATCTGAAGTAAGCTGATGGTCCTAATAGGATAAATGAAGGAAGTTAACAACGAAACTGAGATTAAAAATACACGATCTAATCTGTGATTCCAATGATTTATCATAATGTTTTATATGCTTTCTTAGATTTCATTTACGCTGTTTTCCTTCAAAGACCGTATTTTTTATTTCTCCTACGAAACATTGCTTTTCAGGATTCTGGTGACGAAGTAGTACATGTCTTGGAACTTACCCAACAGTTTAGTGTGTTCTCGTTAGTTTGTTCGGAAAGATTTACAACACTGGGCGAACTAAATTCTACTTTTATATTTCCAATAAATTCTCTTTTATGGCTGTGTTATGCTACGTTGCAATGATCCATGAATTAGTTCCCTGTCTCATGAGTGCTGCAGTTAAGTAGTGAGCACATTGGTACTTGTCGGAAGATAAATGCGCTGCAATTAATGGAAGGTGCTTCTGGTACATTCCATTAATGAAAGCAAAAAAAGTAGTGTTTCTTGTAAGAATCATCAGGTGCGTTTCCTCTGGTGTTTCGATTGATATCTGCAACTTCGTTTTTGTACTGAGTAGCCGGGGTCTGCTCTAGCAAACAGTGCTCATCACGTCGTTTATGTGACGCCCAGTATCAGTTTAAGACGTCTGCTCGTTTCCTGTTAAAAATAAAATTATTTTTAAAAAGGAATTATACGTGCTCGTTCGATAGACTGGTCCCGTATTAGCCCAGTTCGATCTTCGTTTTGTCGATAAGTTTTAGCAGGGACAGTAAAGCACGAAAAATAACCAGTAGTCCAGCAGCGACTGAGCAGCGCTGCTGCATGGCGGAATCAGCACGAGCCAAGTCTGGAGTACTAGCTGCTCCCTGTGGTTTACCGTCCCTGCTGGAACGTACCGATAAAACGAACATCGCATTTGGCTAACATGGGATCGCTCTAAGGAATGAGCACGTATAATTCCTTCTTTAAGTAATTGTCTAGTAATTGCCTACAGACTAACGATTTCAGCAGACAATGGGCGTTGTATGAAAGACGTGATGAGCTGTATTTGGTTGGGATGACTCCAACTACACATTGCAGAAGCTAAATTGCAAATACGTACCGGAACACCAGAGATATTATGCCTGATGGTTGTCAGAAAGGACACGCTGCGTATGCAGAGTTTTTCGGCACCGCGGTTTCAAATTTGCAGGAGAGATGGGGTACACCTAGTCGATGGAAAATAACGTAGCAACGCTTGGTCGGGAACGCTTTCCTGGTGTAGCAGTGGCGACGCAAAACACAAGAAAGGGAGGACGCGAACAGGGTGAGAAAATATGTTTATTATGCTTAGTACAGCAGAAACCAAGAAGTAAGATCAAAAACAGACAACGATCGTCGTCAGAGTAGGTTTTCGGCATTACGACGCCAGACCTCCCATCTCCTGAGCACAGAAGATCTGATGTTCTGGAAAATACCGGGCGTGTCCCGGACTTCCCAAGCAACTTATGCAACGAGTGCAACAAGTACCTCAGCACTGTTCACTCTGATTTCGTTCACTATGTCGTGCCGTATCCCCAGAGGAAGCAGTCAAGGCAAATTTTACTTCTGTTTCGTATCGTCATTATCGCACCAGGAAAACGATTCCGACCACGCATTGCAATAAGATCTTCCATCATCTAGATGTACTCTACCTCTCCTGAAAGTTTGCAGAATTACGAATACATTGATTACTTTTCTGTGGAAGGATGTTTTCACAGTCACTTACACTCCGAGTGGACTTCTAAACTAACTTTTGAAAACAATTTTCTAAAAACGCTTTCAGCATTGTATTGGACAACGTTTTAAGCCTATTATTGACTTAATTTTCACCAACACATTGACGGTGGACTGAAGTCACCGACAACTATAATCGTATAAGTAGGATAATATTTGAAGTGTGGCTCAAGTTTTCTTTGAACTGTTCGGCAACTGTATCATCTTAGTCGGAGGAATCGGTAAAAGGAGACAATTATAAATTTATGAGCAGCACTCCGTCTTCAGGCCACAAGCGGCCCATCGGGACTATCCGACCGCCGTGTCATCCTCAGCTGAGGATGCGGAATGTGGATAGCAAGGGCGTGTGGTTAGCGCACCGCTTACCCGGTCGTTACGATGAATTTCTTTGACCGGAGGCGCTACTATTCGGTCGAGTAGCTCCTCAATTGGCATCATGAGGCTGATTGCAGTCCGAAATACTAACCCATAGGAACTATACAATTCAATTTCACTACAAGCTAAATTGCTCCCGATGGCAGTAACCACTCCATCCTCCAACCGTATTTAATCTACCCGTCCTGAACAGGATTAGGTCCTTTGCAAAAATTTCAGTTGAACTAATTTCTGACTTCACTCAGCTTTCCGTACCTGTTTGAGTTACTGTGCTTTCTATTGGCGCTTAATGCTAGGTCTACCTTCCTTTGTTTGCCCTGCACCCTTTTACACAGACGTCCTCTCTGTAGTTTCCCACGTTCGCGTGACCTAAAGAAAAACACACCCAATCCCCTCCACACTGCCCCCACTACATCTATAGCAGATTCCTGTCGGACCTATTAAGCGGGACCCGGGATCTCATCACCCTACCACGAAAGTTGGAGAATCTCTAGCCTACACGGTCAGGAACCGCCTGAGTTTCTGATTCAGGCCTTCCACTTGGCTCTGCACCAAAGGACCACAGCGGTTCCGACACCGGCGCTACAGATGGTGAACTCTGCCTTCCTCTCGCAAGCAAGACTGTCAGTCTTTACCATTTCAGCTAGCCGTCCGAAATCGGAGGGAATTTCTTCCGATCCAAAGTCACATACATCATTAGTCGCCAGGATGAACCACCACCTGAAGTTGGCCTCACCGTATGTCTTCATGGAACCTGGAAGCAGCCTTTCTACATCTGGAATGACTCCTCCCGGTTTGCACGCAGAGTAGAGGTGGGCAAAATAGTTCTTTTCAGAGATCGAATCAGAACTGGCCTCTCACTGGAATGAACTACTTCTCTTTCGTGACTCACCACTCACCATTAACTGTCAGAAATAAGTATAGGCAATGCACATTGCCTTCTTAATTCAGCTCATGAAACCTTTATTGATGTTGATTCGATCCTATTTTGAAAGAACATATAAAAAGGAGTGATAATTTTGTGTTATGTCCGTAGCAGTTTTGACATACAGAAATTTTAGATTTCGCCTGATGTAAAAATTCAAAATATTAAAACAAATTACTAAATAAATGTTATCAATTGGAAAAAAATTAAGAATGATACATCTCCATCTACACCTACATGTATACTTAGCAAACCACACTTAAGTGCCTCGCAGATGGTTCATCGAACCACCTTCAAAATAATTCTCTATTATTCCACTCTCTAACAACCCACGGAAAAAACCAACACCTGTGTCTTTTCGTGCGGGTTCCGATTTCCCTTATCTTATTGTGATGTTTGTTCCCTATGTACGTTAGCATCAACAAAATATTTTCGCATTCGGAGGAGAAATTTGATGACAGAAATTTCGTGAGAAGATTCCGTCGCAACGAAAAACTCCCTTGTTTTAATACTATCCATCCCAAATACAATATCATGTACTGCGTGACACTCTGTCTCCTATACCGCGATAATAGAAAACGTACAGCTCTTCTTCCAACTTTCTCGATGTACTCCTTTAATTCGGTCAGCTAAAGATCCCAGTAGCACTTGAAAAGTGGACGGACAAGCGTAGTGTACGCAGTCTCTTTAGTAGATTTTCTAAGTGTTCTGCCAACAATACGCAGTCTTTGATTTGCCTTCCCCGCAAGATTTTCTATGTGTTGTTTCCAATTTAAATTGTTCGCAGTTGTAATTCCCTGGTATTTAATTCAATTTACGGCCTCTAAACCAGATTGATTTGTCGTGTTTTTAGCAAGCATGTGGATGACCTCACATTTCTCATTATTTAGGGTCAACTGCCAATTTCGCGCCATTCATATATCTTTTCTAAATCGTTTTACAATTTGTTTTGATCTTCTGATGAATTTACTAGACGATAAACGACAGCATCATCTGCAAACAGTCAAAGCCGCCTGCTCAGATTCTCTCCTAAATCGTTAATGTAGATAAGGAATGCAGAGGGTCTATAACACTACCTTGGGGAACGCGAGAAATCATTTCTGTTTTACTCAGTGACTTTCCGTTAATTACTACGAACTGTGACCTCTGACAGAAAAACACGAATCCAGTCGCATAATAGAGACGATGTTTCATAAGCATCCATAACACGCAATTTCACTACAAGCCGCTTGTGGTACAGTGTCAAAAGCTTTCCGGAAATCTAGAAATACGGAATCAATTTTAAATCCCTTATCAATAGTCTTCAACACTTAGTGTGTGTAAAGAGCTGGTAGTGTTCAAAAGAACGATGTTTTCTAAATAGTTGTTGACGTTGTGTCAATGGATCGTTCTCTTCAAGGTAATTCATAATGTACGAACACAATATACGTTCCAAAGTCCTGCTGCATTCGACGTTAATGATAGGAGCCTGTAATTTAGTGAATTACTTCTACTACCTCAGTTGAATATTTGTGTGACCTGTGCAGCTTTTCAGTTTTCGGATACGGATCTTTCGTCTAGCGAGTGGTTGTATATGATCGTTAAGTATGACTCCACTGTATCAGCATAGTCTGAAAGGAACCTAATTGGTATACAATATATTCTTAAATTTAGTGCTCATGGTCATATAAACAATTCCAGTTCAATACAAATAGTGTAACTTTTACACACATTGCCTGTAACTGAAATAGTGCTTCTACTAATATTCCAGATCGCGTTATTGCAAAAGCAGTAATAAGTCAACAGCTCATTTGAACTTTGGTTCTAGGTTTTAAACATAAAGTGTATGGTCAAACAAACAACTTTAGTTCATTACCAGTACTCCAATTTTATACATATTACATTTAGCTAAAATAAGCAGAACCTACTGTTACTAATTTTCCAGATCTAGTCACAGTAAGAACATAAACAGGTCAGCATTTGAATTAAAGTTTGTTTTAAATTTAAACACGAATTTCATATTCTTAGAATAAAACTGCAGCTCATTTCCAATACTATAACTCTGTATTACACTATTATATTGCTGGACATTCATGTTAATACCAATCTTAATTAAAGTATTTGCTCAGAAACTGACTGTATTATACTTTAATATACGAACAGAAATAAGAGGTGAGATCACGCGAAATTTGTTCTTGTAGTAATTTCTTTATTTGTTTTATTTTGAGCTCTCATGTTAACGCCAGTCTGATTAAAGTATTATCATTAAACGACTGTGGGGAACTGTATTGAACGCCTTGCGGAAATCAAGAAACACGGCATCTACCTGTGAACCCGTATCTATGGCCCTCTGAGTCTCGTGGACGAATAGCGCGAGCTGGGTTTCACATGACCGTCTTTTTCGAAACCCATGCTGATTCCTACAGAGTAGATTTCTAGTCTCCAGAAAAGTCATTATACTCGAACACAATACGTGTTCCAAAATTCTACAACTGATCGACGTTAGAGATATAGGTCTATAGTTCTGCACATCTGCTCGACGTCCCTTCTTGAAAACGGGGATGACCTGTGCCCTTATCCAATCCTTTGGAACGCTACGCTCTTCTAGAGACCTACGATACACCGCTGCAAGAAGGGGGGCAAGTTCCTTCGCGTACTCTGAGTAAAATTGAACTGGTATCCCATCAGGTCCACAGGCCTTTCCTCTTTTGAGCGATTTTAATTGTTTCTCTATCCCTCTGTCGTCTATTTCGATATCTACCATTTTGTCATCTGTGCGACAATCTAGAGAAGGAACTACAGTGCAATCTTCCTCTGTGAAACAACTTTGGAAAAAGACATTTAGTATTTCGGCCTTTAGTCTGTCATCCTCTGTTTCAGTACCATTTTGGTCACAGAGTGTCTGGACATTTTGTTTTGATCCTCCTACCGCTTTGACATAAGACCAAAATTTCTTAGGATTTTCTGCCAAGTCAGTACATAGAACTTTACTTTCGAGCATACATTGCTGAATTGTGCCGATGCTGGGACTAGCCACCTTTTTTTGTTTATTATAATTTGTACAAATATAAGATTTGGTTCCTCGCCCATCTTTAGTTGGCATAGTATATAATTAATCTGCAGTTAGCACATGGTTAAAAAAATCACCTGCAATTTGAATGCAACAAGCAGTCTTTGGAAATTACTATACTGCGCTTCATGATTTGCATATTTAAATTACATATACTTCCTCTCTATTCCGCTTGTTATTGTTCAAATTTTTTGCGTTTGTAATAGTAGCACAATAGCTTGCATTCTCCATATTCAAGCCGATGTTTCTAACAGTAGTCTACCCGAAATTTTAAGTATGTATTACGTGAAGTTCAAATGGACTGAAGTCTGTAAATAGTGTTGACATAAATAAAAATATATAAAAATGGCTGCTTGCTCCAGTTCTTAAAATAATCCACGGCCATGTGGTTTAGTCACCTATAAATCAGACAAAGCTAATTCCGTCGGTTTAACTACCATTTTTATTCATCTACATTAACTTTATTAGCTAAAAGGTTCTGTAGTAAGAACACCCCTTGAAAGAAGTAATGAATTCAAAACGCCTGGCAGAATAAAACACTGCGCTAGACCGGCAAGCAGGAAGTTTTAAATCAACGCATTCTGAGTTGATAAGTGAAAAATCATACTAGAAACAAATAATTCGTCAAGGTACGAATTATCCAGTAATATTATCTTCACTGCATTTTCCTTCATTGTAGGACATTAATCTGATATTCGATTACTCTCTCATGTACTGGTAACAAGCAAGTATTATGAAAAAAATGAATGTATAATTGCAATTTTTCAAGTTCTCTGACATGGCAGAAATTTTGAAAACTGTAGTTCAGTTCCGCAATACATGTAAGAAGGAACTTTTTACACCGTTTGATTCATAATCAAAACGTCTTCGGTCCCGGGTTCGATCCCCGCCACTGCCTACTTTTTGATAAATAATTAGTATTGGCGACCGAAGACTTCCGGCATACGAAGTCAGCCTCATTCTGCCAACGGCCTTGTCAAAGAGGGCGGAGGAGCGGATAGAGGTTCAGAGCACTCTCTTGTCCTGGGGGTGGTAAATTGCCCCTAAAGGCGGAAGAATCAGCGATGATCAAAGAAATGAGGATGCAGAAGGCAATGGAAACCACTGCATTAAAGACACGTAACGTGTATCCACAGCATATGTGGCCTGTATTTGAAGAAGTATTACGATGATCTCTCCATTGGCAAAAGATTCCGGAATAGTCCCCCATTCGGATCTCCGGGAGGGGACTGCCAAAGGGGAGGTTACCATGAGAAAAAGATTGAATAATCAACGAAAGGATAACGTTCTACGAGTCGGGCCGTGGAATGTCAGAAGCTTGAACGTGGTAGGGAAACCAGAAAATCTGAAAAGGAAAATGCAAAGGCTCAATCTAGATATAGTTGGGGTCAGTGAAGTGAAGTGAAGTGAAGTGAAGTGAAGTGGAAGGAAGACAAGGATTTCAGGTCTGATGAGTATCGGGTAATATCAACAGAAGCAGAAAATGGTATAACAGGTGTAGGATTCGTTATGAATAGGAAGGTAGGGCAGAGGCTGTGTTACTGTGATCAGTTCAGTGACAGGGTTGTTCTAATCAGAATCGACAGCAGACCAACACCAACAACGATAGTTCAGGTATTCATGCCGACGTCGCAAGCTGAAGATGAACAGATAAAGAAAGTGTATGAGGATATTGAAAGGGTAATGCAGTATGTAAAGGGGGACGAAAATCTAATAGTCATGGGCGACTGGAATGCAGTTGTAGGGGAAGGAGTAGAAGAAAAGGTTACAGGAGAACATGGGCTTGGGACAAGGAATGAAAGAGGAGAAAGACTAATTGAGTTCTGTAACAAGTTTCAGCTAGTAATAGCGAATACCATGTTCAAGAATCACAAGAGGAGGAAGTATACTTGGAAAAGGGCGGGAGATACGGGAAGATTTCAATCATGGTCAGACAGAGATTCCGAAATCAGATACTGGATTGTAAGGCGTACCCAGGAGCAGATATAGACTCAGATCGCAATATAGTAGTGATGAAGAGTGGGCTGAAGTTCAAGACATTAGTCAGGAAGAATCAATACGCAAAGAAGTGGGATACGGAAGTACTAAGAAATGACGAGAGACATTTGAAGTTCTCTAACGCTATAGATACAGCAATAAGGAAAAGTGCAGTAGGCAGTACAGTTGAAGAGGAATAGACATCTCTAAAAAGGGCCATCACAGAAGTGGGAAGGAAAACATAGGTACAAAGAAGTTAGCTGCGAAGAAACCATAGTTAACAGAAGAAATACTTCAATTGATTGATGAAAGGAGGAAGTACAAACATGTTCCGGGAAAATCAGGAATACAGAAATACAAGTCGCTGAGGAATGAAATAAATAGGAAGTGCAGGGAAGCTAAGACGAAAGGGCTGCAGGAAAAATGTGAAGACATCGAAAAAGATATGATTGTCGGAAGGACAGACACAGCATACAGGAAAGTCAAAACAACCTTTGGTGACATTAAAAGCAACGGTGGTAACTTTAAGAGTGCAACGGGAATTCCACTGTTAAATGCAGAGGAGAGAGCAGATAGGTGGAAAGAATACATTGAAAGCCTCTATGAGGGTGAAGATTTGCCTGATGTGATAGAAGAAGAAACAGGACTCGATTTAGAAGAGATTGGGGATCCAGTATTAGAATCGGAAATTAAAAGAGCTTTGGAGGACTTACGGTCAAATAAGGCAGAAGGGATAGATAACATTCCATCAGAATTTCTAAAATCATTGGGGGAAGTGGGAACAAAACGACTATTCACGTTGTTGTGTGGAATATATGAGTCTGGCGATATACCATCTGACTTTCGGAAAAGCATCATCCATCAATTCCGAAGACGGCAAGAGCTGACAAGTGCGAGAATTATCGCACAATCAGCTTAACAGCTCATGCATCGAAGCTGCTTTCAAGAATAGTATACAGAAGAATGGAAAAGAAAATTGAGAATGCACTAGGTGACCATCACTTTGGCTTTAAGAACAGTAAAGAGAGGCAATTCTGACGTTACGGCTAATAATGGAAGCAAGGCTAAAGAAAAATCAAGACACTTTCATAGGATTTGTCGACCTGGAAAAAGCGTTCGACAATATGAAATGGTGCAAGCTGTTTGAGATTCTGGAAAAAGTAGGGGTAAGCTATAGGGAGAGACGGGTCATATACAATATGTACAACAACCAAGAGGGAATAATAAGAGTGGACGATCAAGAACGAAGTGCTCGTATTAAGAAGGGTGTAAGACAAGGCTGTAGCCTTTCGCCCCTACTCTTCAATCTGTACATCGAGGAAGCAATGATGGAAATAAAAGAAAGTTTCAGGATTGGAATTAAAATACAAGGTGAAAGGATATCAATGATACGATTCGCTGATGACATTGCTATCCTGAGTGAAAGTGAAGAAGAATTAAATGATCTGCTGAACGGAATGAACGGTCTAATGAGTACACAGTATGGTTTGAGAGTAAATCGGAGAAAGACGAAGGTAATGAGAAGTAGTAGAAATGAGAACAGCGAGAAACTTAACATCAGGATTGATGGTCACGAAGTCAATGAAGTTAAGGAATTCTGCTACCTAGGCAGTAAAATAACCAATGTCGGACGGAGCAAGGAGGACATCAAAAGCAGACTCGCTATGGCAAAAAAGGCATTTCTGGCCAAGAGATGTCTATTAATATCAAATACCAGCCTCAATTTGAGGAAGAAATATCTGAGGACGTACGTCTGGAGTACGGCATTGTATGGTAGTAAACCTGGACTGTGGGAAAACCGGAACAGAAGAGAATCGAGGCATTTGAGATGTGGTGCTATAGACGAATGTTGAAAATTAGGTGGACTGATAAGGCAAGGAATGAGGAGGTTCTACGCAGAATCGGAGAGGAAAGGAATATGTGGAAAACACTGATAAGGAGAAGGGACAGGATGATAGGACATCTGCTAAGACATGAGGGAATGACTTCCATTGTACTAGAGGGAGCTGTAGAGGGCAAAAACTGTAGAGGAAGACAGAGATTGGAATACGTCAAGCAAATAATTGAGGACGTAGGTTGCAAGTGCTACTCTGAGATGAAGAGGTTAGCACAGGAAAGGAATTCGTGGCGGGCCGCATCAAAGCAGTCAGTTGACTGATGACCAAAAAAAAAAAAAAAAAAAAAAAATACTAAAATATTATTCCTTCATTTCGTAACAATTTTGTTTCGATGTAATGTCCGTATTTCTTCGTATACAGCGGAAGAGAGCTACAGACGAAATTAGAAGTTACTGGTATGCTGGCTACGGCATTGGTTTCTGACTGTTGATTCCGTCTTGAATCACGAAATGAGTTTTGTAGTGAGTGTTTTGTTGATTCGTGTACTTGTTATAATATTCTATAAGCACGTATTTTATCTATTAGGGAAAGGTACTGAACTGTATTCAAGTTTCCTCCTCCATCTGTGAGCCACTGCGGCTCTCTTGTTGTCGATTCTTCATCTAGGTGCATGGTTTGCCCACGTGGGCGGGGCAGACGGGTGTTATCGCGCCTTGGCGGCAATTGTGGCGGGGCGGGGGGGCGGAGGGGCGGTTAAAAGTTAGGGCCCGTCGCGACGAAGAGGAGAGTTGGCAATGGGCACGGAGGGGAAGCGGATCGCCTCGTGGTTGAGAGAGAGAGAAAGAAAGAGAGAGACAGAGAGAGAGAGCAGAGAGGGAAAGGTTTGCTGCTTGTTGGCCTTGAGTCCAGCAGGGTAGCTTGTGCGGTTGACTCCTCACGTCACTGAAGGATTACTGTTTATTTCAATAAGACTGCCAATTGTGGAGTCTAAGTCACACGTTTACGTGATAGTGAATGAGTCCGTTTCTATGTGTTCTCGCCTCCGTACTTACAACCGCAGTGGAATTATCTCTAACATATCGCAACATTTTGAATAGACCGTCAGTTGTATGTTGCGACGGGTAAAGTAAGTGACCGGCCGGTCCGCCTGTTCCGGAGCAGTGACGTCCAGTAAATCGTCACGCTATTAAATTTCTGGTGGCCATATACTGTCATTTATATGTTATATTTTACAAATTTGTTTGTGAAAGCGTTTTTTTCAAAGTCTTCACTTAATATGTTGCAGGCTACTTTATGCACAGGAAAGCAGGTGATATTTTTGTTATTCTGTTTCTTCGGCACAAAAACTTCTTTGACTATGGTCTTTCGTCTTATGGGCAATTATCGTAAGTAACGTTTAATATAACACATTAAGTGCTGTATACATACAATTACTCCAAGTTCATAAATCTTGCCATTCGTGTGTTTCTGCAATAAGCAGGGATAATAATCAAAACTGCTCATTTAATTGTTTATGAAGTTTAATTTTAAATTTGTATTTTTTTTAAATGACTGCTAATTTATACTAAACTAGGTCAAATAGTCACACCTGGGGCTATATTTAATGTACTATTCCGTTCTCCTCAGCTCGGAAGCATGCCTTGTTAATAATTATAACATGGTTATTGTGTGTTCATGTGTAGAACATATTGCTTCTCAGGTTTCGGTTTCAGTTTGTGATCGGTTATAAGCCAGGGGGTCATGGTGGTCGAAAGTACTGAGTCTATCACAAACTGGTCTAGTGGATTCTAGTTTGTTACATCTGATTTTGGTACGATAGCTCTAACCTTGTTATTTCAACGTACTGATGTGTAGTATGTATGCCAGATAGCTACCTCCAGATTACGCTAATGCTAGTCCGGACTGGTGGTTGCGCATAGCGTGACCAACTTTCTCTATGCATTTCTTTTCCTGTTTGGTCTTTCGTGGTTGTCCGAACGGAATTTGACTATGACGAGAACGAGTTGTGACCGCGTTAGCTGTTTCGTTATCCTGTTTTCTGTCACGGAACTTGGGACTAAGTGATCCCATACCATCCAGCAGTTCCGATATAGCAGTTAAATTACGTACCGTATCTTTTCAGATGTTCTGGCGTCAGCCATTAAATTCCAAGCACCCCAATATTTCGCCAGTCCTAATGTATCAAGAGATCAATTAATGAGTTGGCCTTTAGTTTGCATACCTTTACTAGGGTCATTATTTGCCTTGTTCTTACCGTATGTTCAAATTCCCAATGTGGGAGCTGTATTGGCGATCATATTATCCTATTCATTAATGGCAATGTAATATTCATGTACTGCCAAGTATTCGTATAAGGAAATTGTTCCGCTTCGCAGCTTATGCTATCGTAAGTTCAGGCCTGGCTTTGTTCTGTAGTGGGGTTCAAGCCTTAAGGTATGTTTTTTATGATAAAATTCCATTCCACGTTTTTAACGAAGGTTCAGTTAATATTACTACATTGAAGCACCAAAGAAACTGGTACAGGCATGCTTATTCAAATTCAGAGATATCTAAACAGGCAAAATACGGCGCTGCGGTCGATAAGACCGCAACCCTTTGCTGCAGCAAAGGGTTGCAGATTTCAGTGCTGAACCATCAACAAATGCCAGCGTGGGAACCATTCAACGAAACATATGGGCTTTCGGAGCCGAAGGCCCACTCGTCTAGGTACTCTTGATGACAGCACGACACAAAACTTTACTCTTCGCCTGGGCCCATCAACACCGACATTGCACTGTTGATGACTGGAAACACGTTGCCTGGTCGGACGAGTCTCTTTTCAAATTGTATCAAACGGACAGATATGTACGTTAATCGAAACAAGCTCATGAGTCCATGGACCCTGCTTGTCAGCAGGGGAATATTCAAGCTGGTGGAGGCTCCATAATGGTGTGGGGCGTGTGCAGTTGGAGTGATATGGGACCTCTGACACTTCTAGATACCTCTCTCACAGGTGACACGTACTTAAGCATCGTGTCTGATCACCAGCATCCATTCATCTCCATTGTGCATTCCGACGGACTTTGGCAATTCCAGCTGGACAATGCGACATCCTACGCGTGCGGAATTACTACACAGTGACTCCAGGTACACTCTTCGGAGTGCAAACACTTCCGTTGGCTGCTA
This sequence comes from Schistocerca serialis cubense, assembly GCF_023864345.2. NCBI lineage: Eukaryota > Metazoa > Arthropoda > Insecta > Orthoptera > Acrididae > Schistocerca > Schistocerca serialis. The sequence continues at coordinate 469,990,555 of NC_064639.1, forward strand.
AACTCCCCAGACATGAACATCACTGAGCATATCTGGGATGCTTTGCAACATGATGTTCAGAAGAGTTATCCGCCCCCTCGTACTCTTACGGATTTATGGACAGTCCTGCAGGATTCATGGTGTTAATTCCCTCCAGCACTACTTTAGACATTAGGCGAGTCCATGCCACGTCGTGTTGCGGCACTTCTGCGTGCTCGCGGGGACCCTGCACGAATTAACCAGGAGTCCCTGTTTCTTTGGGTATTCAGTGTACTTAACTAACTGCATTTGTTTCCATTTGGACTTGGGTGCCTTCCATGTTAACTGATTGTTTCTTACTTTACGGCAAGCAAAATCTCTGTTCATACTTATTAATATCGTACAACCGTTTGATGACCATTTTGCCAAAGATATTTTATGACTGAGTAGATTGTCAAATCCACTGGTCAATAAAACTGTGAAATAAAAAAGTGAAAGAAGGTTTGCAAACCCCTGGTACACTCCTTCCTAAAGTTCCTGGTAATCTCGATCCACTCTGCTACGTTCAAAACAATTGTAACTAGGAAAGTTGCCGGACACCTGTTTATAAACATTAATATGGAGTGTGACTGCCCTTAGCCTTTGTGACGGCTTTAAAATGAGGACCCTTTCAATGAGGCTAATGAATGTCTCTGGAAGAAAGGGAGTCCATTCTTCCTCAAGAGCCGATGCCAACGTAGGTAGTAACGTTAAACGCTTGTATCAGGAGCGAAGTCAACGTTCTAACTAGCCCCAGAAATTTTCCACTGGGTTCAAGTAGGAACTCTGGACGAGCTAGTCAGTTTGAAGAACGTATTGTCCACAGACCGTTGCCTCATAGATGCTGCTTTATGACAGAGCGCATTGTCACAATGATACACCCAGCCGCTGTCTTCAAATTGTTCCCTAATGTAGACGGAGCTATAAAATATGCACATATCCTTCCACTTTTAAAGCAACAGTGGCAACGCAACTTCACCACAAAATACCCACACAGCACACCACCTCCTTCATACTTCGTTGTTGGCAGAAGACATGCCGGCCTGTAACGTTCTCCAGGTCACAGGGTATGCAGATCAGTCTGTCACAGAGTATCCAGATCAATTTTTCCAGTAATTTATTATCTAAAGTCTTCACTCTTTACAGCTCCTTAAGGGTGGAACAATATTAATTAAAGAAACGTGTGATTCATGAGGAGCTGTTCGACCATTGTAGCCTATTCAACTTTCTATGTAAACATATCGTGCTAGCTGGACCGCTGGTAGGAACTTGGAACTCACGAGTGATAGTTTTCAATTCTTTTCCCCTTCAAGCAAGCACCCTTATTAGTGCTGGACGGTCCATCAGCACATTTAGCCTGCTTGGTCTTGGTATAGATTTGATTGTTGATTCTTGTTTTCACTTCCCAGTCACATCAGTTAGGGCATTTTAGAAGATTTAATACGTCTGATGGATCTGTTGATTAGATGACTTCCAATGAATGTCCGCATGCAAAGTCACTCAACTCTCCTGGACCAAGCCATTCTGCTGTTAGCGCGTGTCTACCGACAACACGACACTCCCCACTCCTTTTATACTTGCGTGTATAGTGTCCCTTTTGAAATATTCAAGCCGATATATTTGAGGTAAATATTAAAAGGACGCTGAATAATATTATATGGATATAAACGACAAATTAATAATGAAAATGTATTAAATTAGCTTGAAAGGAAGACTATATCGATTGCAGTGTTATAAAAAGACAGTATTTATATTAGATGGGAACGTAGTGCATAAAGTTCTCGAAACTAAGATTATTATCTTTGTCATTCTATATAAGAGAAGAAAGATATTTAAAATCATTTCGAGTCAGATCATTTCTGCTGCTGTATTTAAGGTACGCTTGCGGTAGCTTTTGTTCTTTTTATTGTCGTACGTAGTGAATAATTCAAGTGTGTATTCAGTGCTTTGTGGAAATATATTTACAAAAAGTGAGGGCATTGTGTTACTTGAAGAACCTATGCAAACAATTCTTCCTGAATTAATAATTTCAAGAAGTTATGTAGGATTTTTTCAGTCTCTGCGAAGTGAGCAGCGCTGATCTTAATTGGCAACAATTGGCCGCCATTACGCGGCGTATTTAAATTTAATATTTATCTTTGACCACCTACAAACCAATATATATATACCTTTCTTGTGTTTCACTTAATAATAATAATTAATAACCATATGAAAGGAAGGGATAATCGTGTCCGTCTCTCTTGGCTTCTAATGGTCAATTACGCATTACATGGAGGTGCGTGAATACTTTTGATCAGGTAGGGTATGTCTATTTTTTTACTGTTGTTAAGCTATCCGCCAATTACTTAATGGCCATAGTTGGACTCACAGACGGCAGAAATTGTAGGAAAATCAAGGGATAACACATGACTCGGGTTGTTAAATTATCAGGTCGCGAAATTGTCACAAGAGAGGAAATAGTGCGTCCATCATCGAAAGACTAGTGACATCACAGAAAAAGGAACCTACAGTAAGTGATTGACGAGAAACAAAACTTTTGGAGTTGAAGATACAACACAAGTAGACAAGGTGAAATTAATAAGACTGGATTAACGAATCCGTACCGTGTAGAACTAAGGATGTAGCAGCAAATAAAGATTGTTGTATCCGCCTGACGTTTCGTCCACACATCAGCTAGGCCGTATGGACAGCTGCGCCGCCAGGACGACGGGGGTAAACTGTTCTCATAAGCACCGCCATGTTCTTTCGTATGGCCTGGGCTGTTTACCATGGACTTACATGTCACCTCCGCGGCGTGTGGGGGCACCAACCTCGCCAATAGACAGCGTTCCTGACGCTGCAGAGAGCGCTGTCGGCGGGGCAATATTTTGCTACACCTGATCACGTGCCGTATCAGCTCCGCCCGCATCTCGTGGTCGTGCGGTTGCGTTCTCGCTTCCCACGCCCGGGTTCCCGGGTTCGATTCCCGGCGGGGTCAGGGATTTTCTCTGCCTCGTGATGGCTGGGTGTTGTGTGCTGTCCTTAGGTTAGTTAGGTTTAAGTAGTTCTAAGTTCTAGGGGACTGATGACCATAGCTGTTAAGTCCCATAGTGCTCAGAGCCATGAGCTCCACGCGGATATCCATTCGCTCCCGTCTATTTACTCCAATGCCTGATCGCGTGAAGTCAGTTAACGCTCTACGCCTCAAGTCGTCAGTACCAGCAGTTCCGTCAACCCTCATTAGCAAGTCACTTCTCTGTGAGACAAGTTAGCAGTACCAACAGTTTCATCTTAGCGTTCCGTACCGACAGAACAGGCCCAGTTCGTTATGCTGTTCCCCACAGTACTTTAGCCATCATGTGTCGCCAATACCGGCTCGGTAACTCCCAGGTCTTCACCTAGCAGCCTACCATGGCTCTTTATTTCATCTTGTAGGCATACCACAGACAACGTCACATGAGAGATACTTTACTGCATATAACTGTAGATATTCGTCCAAGGGCATTATGAGTTTCGTTTTGTTAATAATCCTTTTAAAGGTGTCTCCGATCACTCCGCAGTACGAAGATACCTTACGTATGAAATAGCTAAGGGGGCGGGGGGGGGGGGGGGGGGGTAGGACGTCAAACGGCCCGCCTTGGAGCTTGGAGCTGGAGAGACACCACAGGACATTTTAATTTCCACTGTCTATACTTCTACAAAAAAATTTCATAAAACTTTGTCATCATGACCATAAAGGATTCACATTCGTAACAGTGGAAGTTCAAAAACATTACAAAATAATTTTTTTACATGTGAAATTTCATCATTTTTTCACTTACTATTGGTTGCATTTCTCGCTATAGGCAGATTTTTCTTCATAAGTAAGAGAGATTCTTCGATGAATTTTTCATAGTATACAAACCATACTCACAGGTGTATAAAACTCTGTATGCTCTGAAAAATTGATCGAAGACTCTCTTACTTACGAAGAAAAGTGTACCTATGGCAACAAATGCAGCCATCAGTAAGTGAAAAAATGACGAAATTTCACAGGTTTTTGAATTTCCACTGCTATGAGTGTGATTACTGAACTATTCCTGGTCATGCTGACAAGTTTTATGAATTTATTTGTAAAAGTGTAGACAGAGGAAATTAAAATGTCCTGTGGTGTCTTTCCTGCTCCAAGTCGACCCGTTTGACGTCCTACCCCCATTAACGATGGACGATAAGGAGTGCATTTAAAATGTCAACTAGTGATATAAATAGGAGAAAGTGTCGTGAAAGTGACCAGCAGATACAGGTCTAATACCACTGCCCGGTGCTCAATAGAATCTACCATAAAATTTCAGTCTGTGCTTTGGATATGTTAGTCACGGCGGTGCGTAGATTCTGCGCGCGAGGGAACCTGTTAATACGGAAGCGCGCCGATGCAAGTCGCGGTGGCCGGGGCGTGGGAGCGGAAGATAGCAGGAGATGGGATCGCTTGTATGCGCTGCTGCGGTACTCCGGGGTAATAAACGAGAGGCGTGCCGTGAAATTTTCATTCGGTCGACTTGAATTACGGTGCAATACACCAGGGCGCTGGGCGCGTAATGAGGAACACTCGCAACTTTGCACGCTTTTCATAGCTGTATTAGAGTGTAGCTCGGGATCAAGGGATGGCGACTAATTAAAGTGCGGTATCCACACGGAGCCAGTCAGTGTTTGAAAAAGGAAAAAGAAACATGCATCTACAAACAAAAACAGTAAAAGATGATTATTGTTGTTGTTATTATATCGTAACCAGCATATTACATTACAGTTAATTACGAATTTTTATGGCTTCTGCAACATGTTTACAGGATTTACAAGTACAGATTTCTACATACCCTATGAGTTGTGGTATCTAGAAGTGGTCAGTCTTGATTCCTCGAGTATTGGCAGAAACTAGGGTCAATCAGTGGGCTGTTTACAGTTAGTTTCTTCACATTCACAGGCTACAACTTCAGTAATGTATCCAACGTCTGTTTGCGCCGCATCACTCCATTTCACACTCCAGTGAAGTTACCCCATGACCCATAAGATAGTTGGGAACTAGTAATTGGCTCTTACCATAGTATTTGAACATGTCTTCTTCCTTCGCGAGTGCTCTAGTCGGTGAGCGGAAGGTGATGATGCTACTGATTCTGTTGTTGTGAAACTAAGTCTCTCTTAACTTCAGGTTTCGAAGCTGTGCTACTTTTCCAGGCAAGGGGTATGTGAGATCATTTTTCTTTCTCTCTTGTTTCTTTTCTTTTTCGCTGATTTTCGTGTGACATATGGGGGCGTTATGCCTACAGGATAGTACAAGACAATCGTCAGTTGGTGTTGGACGTGGCCACCCTCATATGATGTGACTTGTCTCATTGGCGGTTGTGTCACCCCTGCCTGACGTGCGCGGAGTTCCGGCGAAGTTGTGCTGCGTATTCTGCTAGGGAGAATTATAGAGATCGAGCGGCCAAAATTTGGTTGTGCCCCTCCACCCGCCCCTGACCAATGATATCTTAGTACTGTTTCTGCACCCAGCGTAGACTTCGACTTTAATCTTCTCACATCTATTTTTACTTTAAGATACACAATGTCGTCAGCCCTATCTACAAGTTGCGTTTGGTTTTAAATGGTTATTACGCCAATAGTCTACCAGGGTGTTTGAGCGCTCTATTAAGTTTCCATCTCTTCCGAAGTAATTTGCTGAGCTTTGACTGAGGTTTCTGCAACATATTTGGACGCTCTTGTGTTAGCTCTGAAAAGCTGGTCGTCATTGTAGGTATTGTACAGCAAGGAGGCAAGCACACTGCTTTGAGGAACAAAATGGCACTTTAGTAAGACAGTGGATTTGTAGTGTGGAGGACGGTTGTTCAGTTCTCCTTCCGGCCGTCCAGAGTTAGTGGTAGGAAACGGACCATCGGATCGTCATGTATCCAACCAAGCATTCTACATACGTTATATTCATTACAATATACAAGTCATAAGGAATCTTAAATTTATTACTGGATACAGCACATACAAATAACACACTCGGATAGCCATTCTGCTAAGGCGCCGTTCCAGGATCGAGCCCGCCCTGCTGATTAAAAATGAGGGTCAATGTGCCAGCCATCCTGGATGAGGTTTTTAGGTGGTTTTACACATCCCACTAGGTGAATTCCGGGCTGGTGTACAAGAAAAGTCCCGCCCCAGCTACACGATTCGCAAACGTTTAGGAGGAGACTTCCATCATTTTCATGTCGATACCATTACGTACATTCCGTCCAGCGAGTGGGAGGTGGGGGGGGGGGCGTGGGGCATAACGAGGTGGCGACAGGAAGGCACCCCTTTAAATAAACGACGCCAAAGCCGTTGAGAATCATCCCGACCCCGCACCGATGCGTGACAAGGGCATAAGAAAATAATGATGAACGATGATCAGCACTTACAAAATACTGTAACATAGATACTGCAAAACTGTAACTATTACAAGAAAAAAAGTGGCAAGGTACGAGTAGCACTCGCACTCTGAGGGCTTCATACAAACTTAATTATGTATATAAACAACTCATCCACGAGTCTGCCAGTATCAAAATACGTAACATTAATGTCCGTTTCTTTGATTGCACTGACTTAGAAGATTACATTTACTGTACCGCCAAGGGACTACAGGCCTTAGTATGTGATCCTCTCCTGAGAAAAAGGTGTCTTAACAAACGGACGGACGGACGGACGGACGGACGGACGGACGGACAGACATTCGGATTAACAAACAAAAATTATTTTGTGTGATATGATTACAAATTAACAGTGCTCGGATTTTTACCTTTACTTGTACTGCGAAGTTTTCACGGTACTTCACTTGCTTCCTATCGAATTTCATGATCCTAGCTCAAGGGGTTTAATGAGTAAGTTTTCGGGTGTGAAAATATGTAACATAGTCCGTTTATTTTGATTGCATTGACTTAGATTAGATTTACTACACGGCCAAGGGACTATAGATATTAGTATGTGACACAAATTTCATGTTGATACACTTAGCCTTCCCTGAGAGAAAAGGGTATTTACAAACGGACGGACGTCGCACGCACATTCGGATAGCAAATGAAAAAAAAAAAAAAAATAGTGTAATGTAACTGCAAATCCCACAATTTTCGGATTTTTCCTTTAGTTGTGCTATGAAACCTTACTTCTTGTAAAATTTCGTGTTTGTAGCCCAACGTGAATTAGCCTATAGGTTTTGATGCGTGAGTCTTCCAATATCAAAATACGAGACATAAATGGCCCTGTTTTAATTCCAGTGAATAGAAGCGCCAATTTTTTACACTACCAACGGAGCAAAAAATGAATAATTGCCACAAATTTCAACATCATACGTCCAACGTGTCCTGAGGAAAAGCGTTTTTAACAATGGGGAAGACAGACAGATAGGTCAGACAAACAAAAGGGCAACATAGTGAACCACAAGAGTTCCACTTTTTCGGAGGTACGGAACCCTAAAAAACATTGTGTTACCAGAATGAATTTGATTTTGTAGCGATGTACATGAATTTAAACTTTCCCACCAAATAAACGGACTCGTGTTCGACTTGTGGTCCGACAGACAAATTTAATCTCCCAGGGAGTTTCACAGTTTATATTAGTTCATCAAAATTTGGAGAACAAAGTCATGTTACAGGCAGAAAAGTTAAAAGTTAGTGCACTAGCAGTAATGGCCGTCTAAGAGGAGGAAGGATGGAGGTAGAATACAAGTAACGTACATTTGTGCAATGGAAGTGGCATGATTGTGAAGCGAAACGAGGGAGTAGTGTAACTGGGAAACGATGGGAATATTTCGTTTTTGGTTTGCGAGAAATTGGCATTTGGCACGTACATTACTCTCGCTGAAAAAAGTAATGAGGTTGACAAACGGATGTGTTTCAGCAGGGCATGAAGCTGTCCTCAGAGTGTAATATAGCTTGCTTAGCAGCCAGATCGCAGCAATAGGAGAGGAGTTCAGATATTTTCAAGTTATGAGGGTGGTGCGGTTACTCTGATCTTCTTTGAGTTATACCAGGTACTGTCCGGTACGGCACGTGCTCCTTTGTTGCCATAGCACCACCATTACGTTCCCCCAGTGTCCCAGAGCTTCTTGTTAAAGATTAACTAAGGCCCTTTCGCAAGTCGATCTCTCAATTAGGACGAAAATAAATCAAATATCGAACTGGAATGTAGCCACTACGGTTTATCACCCACAAAAGAATTTCCTCATCTATTCTTGCCTACGTATTAATCATATGTTACCAACTGGCGAAACTTCCAAGTTACGATGACACTTTCGCACCATGAAGAACAGTAAGTATTCATCGACATCAAACTATAAATTGATCAGATATGAAACACATTAGATTATTTCGTGTGTTTCGTAAAAGCTGTGGTCGCCGCAATGCATCATCATCAGAATAACACAAGCACTGCAATATCGTATAATTCCTTACTACCCCGTCAAGCTACAGGCGCACACATTAGCCCCTTGAAAAGGCCTGGAATCAACCCATGGTGTCCAGGTCTCACGGGTATGATCAGGTAGTGCTCCCGCAGTTCACGGCGGCGAGAAGCGGGTGACGAGGACGTCGGAAGCTCCTGTCCCAGCAGTGTCAACCCCATGATTGGTTGGCATTAGGTCTGTTCACAAAATATCGATGTATTGATATTTTCTGGCGTTAGCAAGAATGAATAAACAGGGAAGTCGACATGATATATCCCAGATAAATCTGATACTTGGCGAAATCAAACGACGGACCCATCGGACACATTTTATTGTGCCACTTACATGCATTGGTTATCGCCAAGCGTCAACCTGCATCGCTTTCCTTTCATTTCTTGCTCTAAAGGGGATAAGCAGGCTGTTAGATTTTTGATGTACGCAGTATAAAACAACAAGTCAATACTTAAGTATACAACTCTAAAAGAAAGTGTAGCCGATATTTTCAAAGGTCGGTGCTTCGATACATTTTCCTACGCTTTATCGATATATCGGTACAATTACCGATACGTCGATGATTTTGTATTTATGTATCGATATACCTGTTTCGCTATATTTTTAAAAATATCGACAGTCCTATTTGGCATACCTTGGTAATGATGTGCCAGATGAAGCTGCCTAATGTTGTTGCTAAGCTTCTGGTACGGAGAGTGCGCCTTGCCCAACTGATGCGGATGTCAGGCGCCGGCAGGCTCCCAGCATCGCATTGGGTAGGCTGCCATTGGTTCGACCCACAACCCATCCCGCGGCGGGCTGCAGCAGGAAAACGTTGATGGCCGCACATACAGTGGATGAGATTTGAAACCCAATTGTGTCAGCGTGCCCATCCTGATCCGATAGCCTGCTCTCACAGAAGACAAGGTAGGTCTTCGTACGGTTGAGATTATGTAGGCGACTGCTAAGCGCTGTCGAAATGTTTCGAAACGCCAGTTACTGTCCGAGTCTCCGGGTCGTTACGAGAACTTTGCCTTACCTTGAAGGTAGCATGTATCGCTTCAGAAAGTCGGCTCGCTGTGTCGTCAGCTGAATACTTTCAGAATGATAACTGGGGCACCATTCCCGTAATTTAAATGATGTCGTGGAGACTTAACATTCCCTCTTAGCTTTATAACGTACCTATACTGTACCTAATGTTACGTTGTTAGTGGAAACATTGCATCGAATCCAAAGGTCAGTACTTATCGATAGAACAGAGGTAGTTACAACATGATCACTGTCGACAGAGTGTTTGTTACTGGGTAGAAGATTAACCGAAAGGTAAAAATTGATAATAAATTAAATTATCACTGTGGTTAAGCAAAAATTTTTGTGTGCCAGAATCTAGGTTGAATGAAATTAGATTGAAGAATAAAACGGTCGCCAGCTTCATAAACGAGCAAAAATTTATTTTGTTAAATGATTTTAATGAGTTTTAACTCACGTAAATATCGTTTGAGGAAGGTAAAGCAGTAAATCGGCAAAATTCACATGCGCTACATATGAATGACACGTGTGGCACGAACAGAAGACACGTTAATTTGCAACGCTGTGATGCTAGTTACCTTAATGGTCACATATCACAAGCAATGTCTAGCAGCACTTTATGGAAACTGCACTGTTACGTAACTCATGATAACGCTATTTGAAAATATGCCTAAAGGTGACAAAAACCAATTATATTCTTTATTTAAACTGCCTCTTTATTTAGACTGCGTCTAACATTAATGCCCTAATGAATTTCACTCATGGCAACAAATACTTTTTGGTACTAACGTTACGTACACACATAATACCTTTTATAACATATAATATAAAATGTCAGTTAAATTTTAGTTAAATCACGTATTATTTGACTAACCATACAGCAATTTTCCAAAAAGTCACTAAGAGGCAAGCATGCGTATTACGTTTGTTGTTGTTGCTGTTGTTGTCTTCAGTCCTGAGACAGGTTTGATGCAGCTCTCCATGCTACCCTATCCTGTGCAAGCGTCTTCATCTCCCAGTACTTACTGCAACTCACATCCTTCTGAATCTGCTTAGTGCATTCATCTCTTGGTCTCCCTCTACCATTTTTACCCTCCACGCTTCCCTCCAATGCTAAATTTGTGATCCCTTGATGCCTCAGAACATGTCTTACTAACCGGTCCCTTCTTTGTGTCAAGTTGTGTCACATACTCCTCCTCAATTCTATTCAATACTTCATCATTAGTTATGTGATCTACCTATCTAATCTTCAGCATTCGTCTGTAGCACCACATTTCGAAAGCTTATATTCTCTCCAAACTATTTATTGTCCATGTTTCACTACCATACATGGCTACACTCCATACAAATACACTCCTGGAAATTGAAATAAGAACACCGTGAATTCATTGTCCCAGGAAGGGGAAACTTTATTGACACATTCCTGGGATCAGATACATCACATGATCACACTGACAGAACCACAGGCACATAGACACAGGCAACAGAGCATGCACAATGTCGGCACTAGTACAGTGTATATCCACCTTTCGCAACAATGCAGGCTGCTATTCTCCCATGGAGACGATCGTAGAGATGCTGGATGTAGTCCTGTGGAACGGCTTGCCATGCCATTTCCACCTGGCGCCTCAGTTGGACCAGCGTTCGTGCTGGACGTGCAGACCGCGTGAGACGACGCTTCATTCAGTCCCAAACATGCTCAATGGGGGACAGATCCGGGGATCTTGCTGGCCAGGGTAGTTGACTTACACCTTCTAGAGCACGTTGGGTGGCACGGGATACATGCGGACGTGCATTGTCCTGTTGGAACAGCAAGTTCCCTTGCCGGTCTAGGAATGGTAGAACAATGGGTTCGATGACGGTTTGGATGTACCGTGCACTATTCAGTGTCCCCTCGACGATCACCAGTGGTGTACGGCCAGTGTAGGAGATCGCTCCCCACACCATGATGCCGGGTGTTGGCCCTGTGTGCCTCGGTCGTATGCAGTCCTGATTGTGGCGCTCACCTGCACGGCGCCAAACACGCATACGACCATCATTGGCACCAAGGCAGAAGCGACTCTCATCGCTGAAGACGACACGTCTCCATTCGTCCCTCCATTCACGCCTGTCGCGACACCACTGGAGGCGGGCTGCACGATGTTGGGGCGTGAGCGGAAGACGGCCTAACGGTGTGCGGGACCGTAGCCCAGCTTCATGGAGACGGTTGCGAATGGTCCTCGCCGATACCCCAGGAGCAACAGTGTCCCTAATTTGCTGGGAAGTGGCGGTGCGGTCCCCTACGGCACTGCGTAGGATCCTACGGTCTTGGCGTGCATCCGTGCGTCGCTGCGGTCCGGTCCAAGGTCGACGGGCACGCGCACCTTCCGCCGACCACTGGCGACAACATCGATGTACTGTGGAGACCTCACGCCCCACGTGTTGAGCAATTCGGCGGTACGCCCACCCGGCCTCCCGCATGCCCACTATACGCCCTCTCTCAAAGTCCGTCAACTGCACATATGGTTCACGTCCACGCTGTCGCGGCATGCTACAAGTGTTAAAGACTGCGATGGAGCTCCGTATGCCACGGCAAACTGGCTGACACTGACGGCGGCGGTGCACAAATGCTGCGCAGCTAGCGCCATTCGACGGCCAACACCGCGGTTCCTGGTGTGTCCGCTGTGCCGTGCGTGTGATCATTGCTTGTACAGCCCTCTCGCAGTGTCCGGAGCAAGTATGGTGGGTCTGACACACAGGTGTCAATGTGTTCTTTTTTCCATTTCCAGGAGTGTACTTTCAGGAACGACTTCCTGACACTTAAATCTATATTCGATGTTAACAAATTTCTCTTCTTCAGAAACGCTTTCTTTGCCATTGCGAGTCTACATTTTATATCCTCTCTACTTCGACCATCATCAGTTATTTTGCTTCCCAATCAGCAAAACTCTTTCACTACTTTAAGTGTCTCATTTCCTAATCTAATTTCCTCAGCATCACCCGAATTAATTCGACTACATTCCATTATCCTCGTTTTGCTTTTGTTGATGTTCATCTTATACCCTCCTTTCATGACACTGTCCATTCCGTTCAACTGCTCTTCCAAGTCCTTTGCTGTCTCTGATAGAATTACAATGTTATCGGCGAACGTCAACGTTATCATTTCTTCTCCATGGATTTTAATACCTACTCCGAATTTTTCTTTTGTTTGCTTTACTGCTTGCTCAATATACAGATTGAATAACATCGGGGAGAGGCTACAACCCTGTCTCACTCCCTTCCCAACCACTGCTACCCTTTCATGCCCCTCGGCTCTTATAACCGCCATCTGGTTTCTGTACAAATTGTAAATAGCCTTTCGCTCCCTGTATTTTACCCCTGCCGCCTTTAGAATTTGAAGGAGAGTATTCCAGGTAACATTGTCAAAAGCTTTCTCTAAGTATACAAATACTAGAAACGTAGGTTCGCCTTTCCTTAATCTTTCTTCTAAGATAATTCGTAAGGTCAGTATTGCCTCACGTGGTCCAATATTTCTACGGAATCCAAACTGATCTTCCCCGAGGACGGCTTCTGCCAGATTTTCCATTCGTCTGTAAAGAATTCGCGTTAGTATTTTGCAGCTGTGCCTTATTAAACTGATAGATCGGTAATTTTCACATGTCAACACCTGCTCTCTTTGGGATTGGAATTATTATATTCTTTTTGAAATCTGAGGGTTTTTCTCCTGTCTCATACATCTTGCTCACCAAATGGTAGAGTTTTGTCCGGGCTGGATCTCCCAAGGCCATCAGTAGTTCTAATGGAAAGTTGTCTACTCCCGGGGCCTTGTTTCGACTCAGGTCTTTCAGTGCTCTGTCAAACTCTTCACGCAGTATCATATTTCCCATTTCATCTTCATCTACATCCTCTTCCATTTCCATAATATTGTCCTCAAGTACATCGACCTTGTATAGACCCTCTATATACTCCTTCCACCTTTCTGCTTTCCCTTCTTTGCTTAGAACTGGGTTTCCATCTGAGCTCTTGATATTCATACAAGTGGATCTCTTTTCTGCAAAGGTCTCTTTAATTTTCCTGTGGGCAGTATCTATCTTACCCCTAGTGAGATAGGCCTCTACATCCTTACATTTGTCCTCTAGCCATCCCTGCTTAGCCATCTTGCACTTCCTGTCGATCTCATTTTTGAGACGTCTGTATTCCTATTTGCCTGCTTTATTTACTGCATTTTTATATTTTCTCCTTTCATCAATTAATTTCAATATTTCTTCTGTTACCCAAGGGGTTCTACTAGCCCTCGTCTTTTTACCTACTTGATCCTCTGCTGCCTTCACTACTTCATCCCTCAGAGCTACCTATTCTTCTTCTACTGTACTTCTTTCCCCCATTCCTGCCAATTGTTCCCTTATGCTCTCCCTGAAACTCTGTACAACCTCTGGTTTAGTCAGTTTATCCTGGTCCCATCTCCTTAAATTCCCACCTTTCTGCAGTTTCTTCAGTTTTAATCTACAGTTCATAACCAATAGATTGTGGTCAGAGTACACATCTGTCCCTGGAAATGTCTTACAATTTAAAACCTGGTTTCTAAATCTCTGTCTTACCATTATATAATCTATCTGAGACCTTCTAGTATCTCCAGGATTCTTCCATGTATACAACCTTCTTTCATGATTCTTGAACCAAGTATTAGCAATGATTAAGTTATGCTCTGTGCAAAAGTCTACCAGGTGACTTCTCCTTCACTACCTGAATAATTTCTTTTATCTCATCATACATTTCTTCAATTTCTTCATTATCTGCAGAGCTAGTTGGCATATAAACTTGTACTACTGTAGTAAGTGTGGGCGTCGTGTCTATCTTGGCCACAATAATGCGTTCACTATGCCTATTACACGGCTGCAAAATACTGGCTAGAGATTACTTTGCGATGCGTTGCTTTTAGTGCGAAATAGAGCTCATTATGAGGTTCGTTATTGGCAACAGGCTCTTCTCGACTAGCAAGCGGCTTGAATAAATATGAGCCACACAGTATTCTTCATTACAATCCGCCTGCCCACAGTTTACAACAACATTTTTGACGGAAAACACTCTGGCATATGCGCGCCAACATATACTCGTACGTATGTTCCATACCAACGATACTTTTCGCAGTTACTTCTCTACATTCACTTCTACAAACGCACGCTCAAGAGCCAACATAAGATATACTCTCTGTTTAATACTATAAGGCTTTCCTGACATGGACGGCGTGTTTATCACAATCATGCTACATTAATAATTCTTCGGTTATCCTATTATCATACCACTACAATTTCACCAACTGTTACTACTGACAAAATTTATTAATATATAAAATTATAAAAAATGTCTATGGGGTTTAATTAAGTAACTGAAATATACATGAGGCACTGGGTTGTAGTGTTACATGCTGACGTGGTCAAACAAGTACTTGATAACCATACGCTAGGGCTACTTCATAAGATGCTCAGAGTAGATGTACAAGAGTAGTTCGTAACAGAGACTAAGTACCAATTATCTCATCATAATCTGAACACAAAGTGTAACAGTGCCCACTAATAAATACATTCAAAAGCCTCTGCAACAAGCTACACTGCATTCGGCACAGTATTAGATGAGATGTTATTTTTAACAAGAATCTGAAGCACTTTCGTTAGTCACTTTTGTAATATTTCTTCCATAATTAACACACAAGGTTAGTTTTACCTTTCCAGACTGTAAAGCAAATGCTCCCATCTTCTCCCATTCACACAACTCTACATTTCTCTCTCACGTTACTTTCTTTTCCTTAACCTTTGGTAATTTTGTGTCTGATCACTTTTCGCTTTCTCTCTCTCTCTCTCTCTCTCTCTCTCTCTCTCTCTCCCTCTCTCTCTCTCTCTCTCTCTCTCTCTCTCTCTCTCTCTCTCTCTCTCTCTCTTCCTCCCTGTCTTCCACCATCCCTCTCACGCCCGTTGCTCCTAGCCCTAATAGCTTAATCTTTCTGTAACCTGTCACTATTGATGTACTTCTTGATACAAGTGAGTCCAATGGTGGACTTTCGTGTCCAATGCATCATTTATAATTAATTTAAAGTCATTACTGTCGGAATTATAGTTCACTCATATAACACTCATGTTCAGAAAAAACAAAACAGTTTGCTGAACTAGAGATACGACATTCATATTCACAGAACATGTACATTAATATATTCTACAGAAATTATTAGCATTTTAACCACGTCCGCTCACGGGTTTCAGATCAACATCAATAACAAAAAATGGTTCAAATGGCTCTGAGCACTATGCGACTTAACGTCTGTGGTCATCAGTCGCCTAGAACTCAGGACTAATTAAACCGAACTAACCTAAGGACATCACACACATCCATGCCCGAGGCAGGATTCGAACCTGCGACAGTAGCGATCGCTCGGTTCCAGACTGTAGCGCCTAGAACCGCACGGCCACTCCGGCCGGCCAACATCAATATCGCAGCGCAACACCACCTGCCATTAAAAGGCTCCTGTGGCTCTAGTTGTGACTATAAACCGAAGGTAATGGATCAGTGTGACTCGAGCAGAATTGCAGAATGCCTCGCAGACGTACGCACAAACCTCACCGTCAAATCAGTGAGTTTGAAAGAGGGCGCATTATTGGCAAGAGAGAATGTGATGCCCCCATCTGGGAAATTGCTGCTCGTGTATGAGGAAATATTTCTGCAGTACACCGGGTGTGTGCAGAATGATTCGCAGTAGGCCGTAGAACATGACGAGATGGGTAAGGTCGCACCACACAGACCACCTCCAGACAAGATCGACACATTACGCGAACGGCCCTGCGGGACATATCTGCGTTCTCCTCGGCTCTGGTGCAACACTGGAACAGTGTAACACATCGTACACTATCAGGGATGACAGTCCGTCGCCGTTTATTGTGGAACGGGTTACGTGCGGATCGTCCACTACTCCGCTTACCTTTGAGGAATGAGTGGAAACATGCTAGACGGTAATGGTTCATGGAACGACTTAAATGGGGATCGGAATGGCAACAGATGTATATATTCGAATGAATCCAAGTTCTGTTTGCTTGGTTCGCTGCAGATGGAGAGAGCGGTATCACAGTGATTGTATTCGCACAAGACATACAGCGTCAGCTCAAGGCCTTATGGCGTGGAGCGCTAATAGGTGCAACCACAAATCACAGTTGGTACGTGTCCAGGTCACTGTGACCATTGTGAGCTACCTGAATGACATACTGCGACCCGTAGACATACCCTTTCTGCACAACTCCCCAGACGATATTTTTCAGCAAGACAATGCACTACTATGTGTTGCTGCACGAACACGTGCATGTCTTCCTTTTGCCCCGGCCTGCCAGATCACTAGATTTGTCGCCAATAGAAAATGTGTAGTATATGCTGAAACGACGGATACAGCGCTGGGACCCAGTGCCAATCGAGACAGATGACCTTTAGAACCAGGTGAGTGCAGCATGGATGGCTGTACCACAGGACGCCATTCGCGCCTTATATGCGTCGATGCCATCAGGCATGGAGAAAGTTATGTAAGTGTGCAGGCTTTCGTGGCCGTTGTCACTGAAGTTAAAATCTTCTGGGTTATTAGGCCGTGTCATGTTTCTTCTAAAATATTCGACGTTTCGACCCCTCTGCTGGGATCTACCTCAGCCACTTTTTAACTTCCATGGAGAAAGTTATCAGGGCCCTTGGCAGACCCTGTGCCTACTAGGTAACAGGACACATGGTGAACGGAGATGACTGGAAAGCTAATCATTTCTGCAGAACACACTGGTGTACGTGTCCTATGAATATGAACGTCCTATTTCTAGTCGTTCAAGGTGGTCTATTTCCTCTGAACATCAGTGTGATTAAATATTTAACTCTTCTAAGAAGAAACATGAGTGATCGTCAGTATTAATCTCTTCTCTTCACTAGCAGCTGTTTTGCAGCTGATGTTTTGTAGTTAAGCTGGTTGTATGGTGAGCCAGGGTCGGTAGCGGCGCAGTGACTGTGGGTCTGGTTGCGCCCATGTGGGAATTTCGGCTTGGCTTTCAAAGGAGAAGGAGGGTGGCATGAGACAAAGTGTCTGCTAGAGAAAGTTACATGCCACGACACAATTACTGTTCAATCTGTAGTATTTTGGTAGGTTTTGCAAAAAGCGCGTAAGTCACGTTCGTAGTGTGATAAACACGTGCAGTCGTGCAATTACTTTATTTTTGCAGCACTGCTGCCCTGCCAAAACACATTTCAAAGGAACTTTGTTTTGCGCCGATGGGTCGCCTTCCCCGGACGCTGTATAGGGTCAGTAACAGACAAGAATTCTCTTCATTCCATGAGAAGCAATGAAGCTGCTCTGTGTTTAGGAATTCTTTGCTCTTTATACTGCGATGGGCCGACTTTCTGGCGCTGTTTTATGCAGGGTAAATACCCTCTTGTCTAAAATGTTGTAAAGGGCTCCTCCTTGGTTCGCCTTACAAAAAAAAAAAAGAAAGAAAGCTGAGAATGGTAACTTATGACCCAGCCTCTCAGATATGTGGACATGGAGACTAGCATTCTAGCCTAAGAAGGAAACTTAGCTGAAGAGCGCGAATGCAGCTCAAAATTCTTTAAGAACTGTGTTCTTGGAAGTGAAACGTCCCTTTAACACATTAAAACTGGAATTGTGGTCGTGTTAAAAAAATATAATTTGCCACCATTTTACAAAGCCTCTGTCACTAGCGCACGGAAGTTGCTTGAGCATGAAGAAAGCAGTTCGTAGTAATTGACCGAAGGTCACTGAGTAAAACGAAAGTGATTGCTGGCGTTCCCCAAGGTGGCATTACAGGTCCTCTGCTCTTCCTTATTTATCCAAACCACTTAGTAGACTATCTGAGCAGGGGTCTTAGTTTGTTTGCCGATGATGCTGTCGATTATCGTGTAGTAAAGTTATAAGAGCATCAAAATAAAATACAAAACGATGTAGAAAAGATATCTTTATGGTGCAAAAATTGCCAGTTGACCCTAAATAAGAAAAGTGCGACGTCACCCACATGATGAATAAGTTAAACTTTGGCTAGACAATAAATCAATCAAATCTAAAGGTCAGAAATTCAACTAAATACCTAGGAATTACAATTACAAACAACTTAATTTGGAAAGAGCCCGTAGAAAACGTTGTGAGGGAGGCAAACCAGAGACCGAGTGTTACTGGCAGAACACTTAGAAAATATGTCAGATCTACGCCAGAGACTCCCTACATTCCGTTTGTCTGCCCTCTTTTGGAGTACTGCTGCGCGGTCTGGGATCCTTACTGATAGTATTAACGGAGTACATCGAGAAAGTTAAAAGAAGAACAGCACCTTCTGTGTTATCGCGAAACGGGAGAAATAAAGTGTTTGGGGTGGACATTATTAAAACAAAGACTTTTTCGTTGAGAATGATTCTTCTCACGAAATTTGAATCACCAACTTCCCACTCCGAATGCGAAAGTATTTTACTGATACCGACCCACATAGGGAGAAACGATAATTGTAGTGTTGGCAGAATAGCCAACACCGTGTTACTAGAGGAGGCCGAAATGCACGCGTTTTAGCTCACGCAGGCTGGCGTGAGGAGGGAAGAACTATACTGACGTGAGGTCTGGAACATGACAAGGAATTAGAATTCAGAAAGCGGACGTACTAGTTTCATATTTAACTTTAATCCATTAATGATGAGCCGGCCAGTGTGGCCGTGCGGTTCTAAGCGCTTCAGTTTGGAGCCGCGTGACCGCTACGGTCGCAGGTTCGAATACTGCCCCGGGCATGGATGTGTGTGATGTCCTTAGGTTAGTTAGGTTTAAGTAGTTCTAAGTTCTAGGGGACTGATAACCTCAGAAGTTAAGTCCCATAGTGCTCAGAGCCATTTGAACCATTAATGATGAACGTCGCTCTTGATGGTACATGATTCACAATATTATCTGTTAAGTAACTGAATATGGCGCCTTGCTAGGTCGTAGCAAATGACGTAGCTGAAGGCTATGCTAAACTATCGTCTCTGCAAATGAGAACGTATGTAGTCGGTGAACCATCGCTACCAAAGTCGGCTGTAGAACTGGGGCGAGTGCTAGGGAGTCTGTCTAGACTAGACCTGCCGTGTGGCGGCGCTCGGTCTGCAATCACAGTTAGTGGCGACACGCGGGTCCGACGTATACTAACGGACCGCGGCCGATTTAAAGGCTACCACCCAGCAAGTGTGGTGTCTGGCGGTGACACCACAATAATCTTAATAAAATAAGGGAAACCAGAACTTTCACAGAAAGATATAGGTATTCGTTTTCTCCACGCGCTGTTCGAGATTGGAATAATAAATTGTTGTGGAGGTGGTTCGATGAACCCTCTGCAGCCATTTAAGTGTGATCTGCGGAGTATCCATATACAGGGTTGTCCACTTATAGTGACCGGGCCAAACATCTCAAGAAATAAGCATCAAACGAAAAAAACTACAAAGAACGAAACGCGTCTAGCTTGAAGGGGAAAACCAGATGACGCTATGGTTGTCCCGCTAGATGGCGCTGCCATAGGTCAATCGAATATGAACGCGTTTTTTTTTTTAATAGGAACGCCCATTTTCTATTACATATTCATGTAGTACGTAAAAATACGAATGTTTTAGTGGGACCACTTTTTTCGCTTTGTGACTGATGGCGCTGTAACAGTCACAAAAGTATAAGTACGTGGTATCACGTAACATTCCGCCAGTGCGGACGGTATTTGCTTCGTGATACATTACCCGTGTTAAAATGGACCGTTTACCAATTGCGGAAAAGGTCGATATCGTGTTCATGTATGGATATTGTGATCCAAATGCCCAACGGGCGTGTGCTATGTATGCTGCTCGGTATCCTGGACGACATCATCCGGATCGTTCGCCGGATAGTGAAGTTATTTAAGGAAACAGGGAGTGTTGAGCCACATGTGAAACGTCAGCCACGACCTGCAACAAGTGATGATGCCCAAGTAGGTGTTTTAGCTGCTGTCGCAGCTAGTCCACACATCGGTAGCAGACAAATTGCGCGAGCTTCGGGAATCTCAAAAACGTCGGTGTTGAGAATGCTACATCGATTGCAACCGTACCATATTTCCATGCACAAGGAATTGCATGGCGACGACTTTGAACGTCGTGTACAGTTCTGCCACTAGGCACAAGAGAAAGTACGGAACGATGTCAGATTTTTTGCACGCGTTCTATTTAGCGACGAAGCGTCATTCACCGACAGCGGTAACGTAAACCGGCATAATATACACTATTGGGCAACGGAAAATTCACGATGGCTGCGACAAGTGGAACATCAGCGACCTTGGTGGGTTAATGTATGGTGTGGTATTATGGGAGCGATAATTGGCCCCCATTTTATCGATAGCAATGAATGGTGCAATGTATGCTGATTTCCTACGTAATGTTCTACCGATGTTACTACAAGATGTTTCACACATGACAGAATGGCGATGTACTTCCAACATGATGGATGTCGGGCACATAGCTCGCGTACGGTTGAAGCGGTATTGAATAGCACATTTCATGACAGGTGGATTGGCCGTCGAAGCACCATACCATGGCCTGCACGTTCACCGGATCTGACGTCCCCGGATTTATTTCTGTGGGGAAAGTTGAAGGATATTTGCTATCGTAAACAACCGACAACGCTTGACATCATGCGTCAGCGCATTGTCAATGCATGTGCGAACATTACGAAAGGCGAACTACTCGCTGTTGAGAGGAGTGTCGTTACACGTATTGCCAAATGCATTGAGGTTGACAGACATAATTTTGAGCATTTATTGCATCAATGTGGTATTTACAGGTAATCACGCTGTAACAGCACACATTCTCAGATATGATAAGTTCACAGAGGTACATGTACCACATTGGAACAACCGAAATAAAATGTTCAAACGTACCTACATTCTGTATTTTAATTTAAAAAAACCTACCTGTTACCAACTGTTCGTCTAAAATTGTCAGCCATATGTTTCTGACTATTACAGCGCCATCTATCATAAAGCGAAAAAGGGGTCCAACTGAAACATTCATATTTCTTTACGTACCACACGAATATGTAATAAAAAATGGGTGTTCCTACTTAAAAAAAACGCAGTTGATATCCGTTTGACCTTGGCAGCACTATCTAGCGAGCCAACCACTGCGCCATCTGGTTCCCCCTTCAAACTAGACAAGTTTCGTTCTTTGTAGTTTTTTCCTTTGACGCTCACTTCGTGAGACATTTGGCCCGGTCACCATCAATGGACCACCCTGTATATGTAGATGTAGGGAAAGAATGTCCTGATAGATAACGCTTCGGCTGGAAACTCGTATGAAACGATACACCTGATCTACGGACAGGGATGAGAGAACTGCTGCATATATAGTAAACGACTGTGCTAGAAATCGGTGCCTGATGTATTGCCATCGGCTGCAAATCACGGTATTCGCAAGTTTCCACTTCTGAGTGCAGAATATGGTGAGAAATTGCGACTTGGGCGCTTGTAAGTGCGTTGCTAGAGATACGTATGTTCTGCGAATGTTATTGCTTTCTCGGGTTATTGAAGTATCATTGTGACTCGGTCAGTGAGTTAAAGGTTTTCAATGACATTAGCCTTGTTTAGGTTTTAAAATGAACCAATGGTTGTTGTTGTTGTGGTCTTCAGTTCTGAGACTGGTTTGATGCAGCTCTCCATGCTATTCTATCCTGTGCATGCTGCTTCATCTCCCAGTACGTACAACAGCCTACATACTTCTGAATCTGCTTAGTGTATTCATTTCTTGGTCTCCCTCTGCGATTTTTACCCTCAACGCTACCCTCTAATGCTAAATTTGTCATCCCTTGATGCCTCAGAACATGTCCTTCCAACCGGTCCCTTCTTCTTGTCAAGTTGTGCCACAAACTCTTCTTCTCCTCAATTGTATTCAGTACCTCCTCATTAGTTATGTGATCTACCCATCTAATCTTCAGCATTCGTCTGTAGCACCACATTTCTAAAGCTTCTATTCTCTTCTTGTCCAAACTATTTATCGCCCATGTTTCACTTCCATACATGGCTACACTCCACACAAATACTTTCAGAAACGTCTTCCTGATACTTCAATCTATACTCGATGTTAACAAATTTCTCTTCTTCAGAAACTCTTTCCTTGCCATTGCCAGTCTACATTTTACATCCTCTCTACTTCGACCATCATCAGTTATTTTGCTCCCCAAATAGCAAAACTCTTTCACTACTTTAAGTGTCTCATTCCCTAATCTAATTCCCTCAACATCACCCGAATTAATTCAACTACATTCCATTATCCTCGTTTTGCTTTTGTTGATGTTCATCTTATATCCTCCTTTCAAGGCACTGCCCATTCCGTTCAACTGCTCTTCCAAGTCCTTTGCTGTCGCTGACAGAATTACAATGTCATCAGCGAACCTTAAAGTTTATATTTCTTCTCCATGGATTTTAATACATATTCCGAATTTTTTGTTTTGTTTTCTTTACTGCTTGCTCATTATACAGATTGAATAACATCGGGGAGAGGCTACAACGCTGCCTCACTCCATTCCCAAGCACTGCTTCCCTTTGATGTCTCTCGACTCTTATAACTACCATCTGGTTTCTGTACAAATTGTAAATAGCCTTTCGCTCCCTGTATTTTATCCCTGCCACCTTCAGAATTTGAAGGAGAGTATTCCAGGCAACATTGTCAAAAGCTTTCTCTAAGTCTACAAATGCATGAAACGTAGGTTTGCCTTTTCTTAATCTAGCTTCTAAGATAGGCCGTAGGGTCAGTATTTCCTCACGTGTTCCCACGTTTCTACGGAATCGAAACTGATCTTCCCCGAGGTCGGCCGCTACCAGTTTTTCCATTCGTCTGTAGAGAATTCGCGTTACGTGGTAACATGTGAAAAATCGTTCCGGACCGATATTCTAATCCGGATATCCTGTTAAACGCGAGCCGTCGCCTTAACCTCCCCTTTTTCGTTGACCTCTTTTCGTTCGTTATTGTTCGATGTATATGTTCAGGGTGGACGTTCCATGGCACGTGTTCAAGTTAGTTGATCCACTCACTGAGTTTTTTTTATTGCAGAGGGCATCGGCTATCTAAAGACGCAAGAGATTCTGCTCAATGAGCAACCGCCCTGAAAGAATGGATCTTTAGTCTTCGAATGTTATCAATGATGTTAATTGCATTGTGGTAGTTTTTGATTCTTCTGGCTGACTCAGGCAGTAATTGTGTTTGTACGTAGGTTTTTTCTTTCCACAGCTCATCCGTAGATTACGGTTTAAACCCACTTACCTAAATCAGTAAAAAGATAAATTAGCAAACTATTTGTTCTAGAAAGAGTTAAATACAGACTGAGGCTATAGTGTACGAAGTCCAGTCTCATACCAACCTAGGAGTAGCAGAAATACATGACATTTAGGTACTAGCTTTTTGAGTTAAAAGAGAAGGTGTTACACGTTGTGACTACTGCCTCGTAACATGTGAGTAGCAGGCCTGAGACGAGCACCGCAGCTGAGAGACGCAGCTCGCGAGACGACCCGGGCCGCGATCGTGATTGCGATAAGCGGGCGCCGAGCCGTAAAGTGTTTACGTGCCTGGGGCCTGGGGCCGAGAGCCGCTCAGAGTTGGTGCAGCAGCCCCACGGCTGGTTTATCGGAGCACCGGCCGCTCCCCCAACCTCCCAGCCCCACCCCCTACACTTGCCGCCGCTTCCTGTACGTTACCCAGGAGACGGCCTCGGAGTAGATCTGATATAGCTACTCACGGAACATCGCCACAAGCGCTTGCGGAGCACGCCCGACGTCGATAAGTGAGTTGGACTGCTAGTTCGCAGCTGTTATGAGGAATATCAGCTCTCGATTTTGCGAACCGCACAGCAGCTAATGGTACAGTGAGGAAAGATAAGCTCTGTCGTCTTCTCAATCATTCCACTCGCACTTCGTTATTCATTATCTGTCCCCACCTGGTAGCTGAGTGGTCAGCGCGACGGAATTTCGGGTTCGATTCCCGGCTGGGTCGGAGATTTTCTCCGCCCAGGGACTGGGTGTTGTGTTGTTCTTATCATCGTCATTACATCCCCATCGACACGCAAGCTCGAAAGACTTGTACCAGGTGAACGGTCTACCCGACTGGAGGCCCTAGTCACACGGCGTTTCCGTTTATTCGTTATCTTTTCAATTCTTGCTCTACTGTCTGAACAGTTCATCCTGGAATACTGCTTCTCAAAAATGAAAAATCCTCGCTACAACACTACATAACGCTGCTATTTTACTAAAAGACATTCTCTGTGTCAGCAACCCAATTTGTAACGATCTTACTCAATTCATCAGAGGTATTAAACCCCTATAAAACTTCAAAAGACATTCTATTCCAGTTTCTACTCCATGTATTTCTCTCTAGCTCACTGTTTCCAAGATCCCATCCTCACACTTTTCCCTACATCTTGCCGCACAGTCCTCAGTAAACCATTTGTTTCTGATGATGCTAAATACAACTTTAAAACAATGTCCTAAACTGATCGACATTATTATTATATTGGACGACCTGTATTACTATTATCATTATTTTTATGGCCGATTGTCTTTATTATTCACTTTTATTATTTGTGTGTTAATTATACTTGCTCTCATAATACTCTGTCAGAAGTACATATCTGCACCAGAATTGCTCACTAAAATTAAGACTGTGGTTATAATATTGTTTAATATATATCGTCTCTGGTCAGATGTTAGATAGAGCTCTAAGACCTTATTTCAGTCAGGCCCAATAAAAAATAAACAAATAAATTATGTTCGAGTACAGAATGGCAGAAGATAACTATTTTGACGAACAACGCGCTTTCAAGGCGTCCATTTCCCCCGAAACCTTATGAAATGGCGTATCTTGTATAACGGTCTACCTTTAGAATAAATTACTGACCCATCGAATTCGATCTGTACTGTCCTCATCTCGAAAGTTGAACACGGTAGCACTCTTTGGGGGCCAACCGTGGCCCAGGAGGTAGCATCTTTGATTAGTAATCAAACTATAGCATGGGTCCAGGGCTCTCATGCAGCCACCGCTTTAGTTTTGAATAACAATTATCAGCAATGGCGGCCGAAGGCTACCGGCATAAGAAGTCACTTTCTCCCAACGGCTTTGTAGCAGAAGATGGAAGAACAGACACAAGTTGCGGGAACTCTCTTGCCTTTGAGGTGGTAAACTGCCCTTAAAAGTCGAAATAATCAGTGGAGATCAACGGCACGACGACGCAGAAGGTAATGGAAACCACTGTATTAAATATATATCAGATGCATATACAAGACATGAGGCCTGTAGTTGTAAAAGTGTCTTAGGCAAAAGATTCCGAACTAGTACCCCATTCGGATACCAGGGAGAGGCTGCCAAAGGTTAGGCGACCAGCAGTCCCAGATTCTAAGGGACCGTCCCGCAATGGCACTTGTAGTTCCGTAATGGAAGAATTAGCAAAAAAGTCCCGCAAAACGCCTAAGACGACCCGCATTATGGTAATTTTCACATTCCACCAATTACATCCTACTTCCATATGTCACTATGTCCAGTAGTGTTCACTGCCAAGTGCAAATGAAAGAGAAAGAAATATAGCCTAAGAATATTTTAGGCAAGGTGAAAAAGCGCCACTACGGCTCCCGCGTAAAGTTGGCCGATTAGTCTGCTACGGGTGGAATGCGGAGGGGAAGTTATCCGGTTTAGATTGGAGCTGGGGTTTGAGCGGGAAAGTGCTCATACTGGCGCCAGCAATCTACGGTTGCGTGTGCCTCGTACCAGACAGTGGCTGTCGGATAAATTTCACACGGATGTGACAATCGTTCTTAAAAGTGAATTATACGGGCCTTCATCTTGACATATGGTACTTATTCGCACAAAGGAAAATTGAACTGAATTAAGATTGTTGTAATACAAAACAATTAGCACCAGAAAATTCGCGAACACTGTTAGATCACTGAGGCTGACAGCGTCTTAAAACACAAGACCTTCGACGCGAGGCTATTGCGTGGGGTTTAAATTAGTCGACGCGGTAACGTGACATTGTTAACTTGCGCCTGTCTCGCTCGGTTTCGTGAAGTAATCTGCTTGTTTCACTTAGCAATACCGACTGCTATAAAGCGACGTTGTAAATTCACGCAAGACTTGAAAAAAGAGTTATCTTTTTTAGAGAAGTGTTCAAAACCTTCTGTGGCACGGTGAAGTATATGCAAAGGGATGTTTTCCGTTGCTCACCGCGGCAAACACGATATACTACGCCATTCGACATGTCACAAACATAAAAAAGTGGTGACCGCTGCAAGTACTTCGCAATCACTGTCAGCTTACTTCTCTCAAGTAAAATAAGGCGATCAAGAGCAAGAAACGAAGGTTTGTGGACCTTCCACATGATGAGTCACAATCAGAGTTTTAGATCGACGGAGTATTTGAAAAGAAGTTTCGCTGCTGGAAATCTAAGTTCGAGGCAACTGACATAATTATAGTATAGAAGGAATAGAACTAGCGCAGGTACCGCAAGTACTCCACGAGACCTAGCACATCCACCAATTTTAGAATGTTTAGAAGCTGTTGGAAGGTAGTAAAATGTCTTTATTACTCCAACGGTATGGCAAGCTGAAGCCCACATGTAGCGGAGCTGTAATACGGGCCTTCCTCCTCAGGCCCGACGGCGAAGCGTTGTAGTAGATAGGTCACTGGCAGCGGCTATGCTTATTGCTGCCATCGTGTGACGTGACACAGTGTAATGAACATATGTGTTCAGTGGCCAATTACGTCTACGTCTTCATATATACTCCACTAGCCACCAAGCGATGTGTGGCGGAGGGCACAATTCGGGCCAAAGTCGTGTTTTCCCCCCTCCGTTTCACACGGGGATCGTACGAGGGAAAAACGATTGCCTGACGCCTCAGTACGAGCTCTAATTTCCCTTATCTTTGAATGGTGATCACTGCGCGATATGAAAGGTGGTGGTAATAATATAGGCTCTACATCCTCAGTGAAGATCGGATTTCGGAATTTAGTAAGCAGTCCCTTCTGTTTAGCGCGTCGTCGATCTGCAAGTGTATCCCACTTCAAACTTTCTATGAAATTTGTAACTCTCTCTCGATGCCTAAATGTACCAGTCACGAATTTTGCCGCTCTTATTTGGACCTTCTCAATCTCTTAAATGAGACTCAACTGCTAGGGGTCCCACACAGGCGAACAATACTCTAAGACTGGACGAACTAACCTATTGTAAGCACTTTCCTTTGCTGAAGGACTGCATCGCTTCATGATTCTACCAATAAACCGCACTCTAGAGTTCGCCTTGCCTGTTACTTGTGTAATCTGATCATTCCATTTGAGATCATTTCGAATAGTCACACCCAGATATTTGACGGATGTCACCGCTTCCAAAGACTGGGCATTTATTTTGTACTCGTACATTATTGGGGATTTTCGCCCTGATATATGGAAGGGTCTCCGTGCTCTAGGGCTAGCGTCTTTGAAAACTGTAGTTCAGTTCCGCAATACAGGTAAGAAGGAACTTTTTACACCACTTGATTCATAATCAAAACGTCTTCGGTCCCGGGTTCGATCCCCGCCATTGCTTAAATTTTGATAAATAATCAGCATTGGCGGCCGAAGACTTCCGGCATAAGAAGTCAGCCTCATTCTGCTTACGGCCTTGTCAAAGAGGGCGGAGGAGCGGATAGAGGTTCAGGGCACTCTCTTGGCCTAGGGGTGGGATATTGCCTCTAAAGGCGGAAGTGTCAGCAATGATCAACTACATGAGGATGCAGAAGGCAACAGCAGCAGAAAATGGTATAACAGGTGTAGGATTCGTTATAAATAGGAAGGTAGGGCAGAGGGTGTGTTAATGTGAACAGTTCAGTGACCGGGTTGTTCTAATCAGAATCGACAGCAGACCAACACCGACAACGATAGTTC
The DNA here is from genome assembly GCF_023864345.2 of Schistocerca serialis cubense. Taxonomy (NCBI): domain Eukaryota; kingdom Metazoa; phylum Arthropoda; class Insecta; order Orthoptera; family Acrididae; genus Schistocerca; species Schistocerca serialis. Next base: position 470,018,909 of record NC_064639.1, read on the forward strand.
AGGTATACATGCCGACGTCGCAAGCTGAAGATGAACAGATAGAGAAAGTGTATGAGGATATTGAAAGGGTAATGAAGTATGTAAAGGGGGACGAAAATCTAATAGTCATGGGCGACTGGAATGCAGTTGTGCGGGAAGGAGTAGAAGAAAAGGTTACAGGAGAACATGGGCTTGGGACAAGGAATGAAACAGGAGAAAGACTATTTGAGTTCTGTAACAAGTTTCAGCTAGTAATAGCGAATACCCTGTTCAAGAATCACAAGAGGAGATGGTATACTTGGAAAAGGCCGGGAGATACGGGAAGATTTCAATTAGATTACATAGATTGCTATGACCTGGGTCTTCTTCCAGTCCCGTCGGACTTTCTGCTCTTTCAGTGATCTCTGATAGATGATGGATAATGATGGTGCTAATAATGGTGCTATATTTGTAGTCAACATATAATCTTACAGGGATACCGTCAGGGGCAGATGCCTTCCTAGCATCTAAGGATCTTAACTGTTGTACACTCCTGGATGCATTAAACACTATGTCAGCCATCCTTGCGTTTGTTCGATAGTTGAAAGGGGGAATGATGCTGCAGTCCTCTACCGTAAACTAGATTCTGAAAGATAAATTTAGAATTTAGGCCTTGTGTTTATAATCATCCGTTATATTACCCGTACTGTCAGCAAGAGAAGGTATTGAATTATTTGTAGCGTTCATAGATTTTACATCCGACCAAAATTTTTTTGGGTTATTTTTAGAATCTGCAGATAAAATATTGCTTTCAAATTCGTTAAAAGAATGTCGCATTGACCTTTTGACAGCTGCTTTCATTTCGCATAATTTCTGTTTGACGGTGGAGCAGTGACTACGTTTAAAACGACTGTGCAAAATTCTCTGCTCTCTCATCAACTTCCTAATATGTTTGTTGTACCAAGATGGATCCTTTCCCTCCCCTATATTTTTGCTAGGCACATTCTTCTCTAGCACGTGGTGGACAATACATTTAAATTCCGACCGAAGATGCTCAATATCTTTGTGTCCCGCGGTGAATGCTTGGAGCTGGCTATGAAGATATTCATTAACAACACTTTTATTTGCTTTCCAAACAAGAAACTTACACGCGTTTTTTTTTTTTTTTTTTTTTTCAACTTCCACTGACATAGAAACCACGACATTACTGGTCGCTAATACGTTTTACATTAACTTCCACAAAAAAATCAAGTCTGTTTGTCGCCAAGATATCTAATATGTTCCCATCTCGAGTTGATTTTCTAGCCAACTACTCAACGTTGCATGTTGAGGGCGCTCCTAGAATAACTTCACACGAGTCTTTGCTTCTGCCCCGTGCAATAAACGTGTAATTTTCCCACTCAATGGATGCAAAATTAAAGTCTCCACCTATAAATAATGGATAATTTGGATATTTATTTTCTATGTACTCAAGACTTTCCCTGAAACGTTCAGCGACATATTATGCGGATGCTGGTAGCCTATAAAAATATCCTAATGCAATGGTCAGTCCTTGTCTCAATGACAGCTTTATCCAAACTATTTCACAGTCCGACCCAGTATCGATCTGAACTTCGTTTAAACAGCTTTTAACTGCAATAAACACACCACCTCCCAAAGCATCAGTCCTATGCTTCCTAAACATTGTCCAATCCGAGTTCAAAATTTCACTGCTTTTTATGTCTGGTTTCAACCAGCTTTCGGTACCTAATAGAAGATTGGCATTGCTACTGTTTATTTCGGAGAGTAACTCTGGGATCTTGCTACAGACACTTCGACAATTTAATAATATGAGATTTATCTTATTTAAATACTTTGGAATGACCACGTCAGGACTGATGTGGCAGACTGACATTGTCTACTGAGTAAGCTGGCTGGTAGCGACTGGCCCAGACAGTCACCAGTTGATTGATGGATAAAACGGCCTCAGTTCACCCTTTGGCCCAGCAGCCAGTCGTTGAACTCTTCGCGACTGGTTCTTTTGAGATGAAGGTTGAACGGATCAGCTTCCATGGTGAAAGCCAACTATGTAACAGTCGCTGACTTGATGACTCGTTGATGCGACTGACTCTCCTATTCGACCCAGGAACCTACTTGACTGCTTGGCGGGAAAATGGGTTTGTTATAGTGTTGCCACTGGAAATGTCACACAATGTACCGAAGTTTTCCTGGTTTCAGTGGTTAGCCAGCCGCTTACAGGCCCAGTAGTTGCTTTGGTGCAGTGCTGTGCCAGCGTACTGCTGCAAGAGTCCCTCACCACGATGTTGAGCCCCGTTTGCTAGGCCTGCGGCGTTACAGGTGTAGGGGATAAATTTGTGGATGAAGACGTGGACTTGGATACGGCATGTAGAATATAATTAATGTGGGAGCAGTAGTTATGCTAAACGGAAATGTCTGGTTAAAGTAGAGAAGATAGTTGCACTAGATCAATCTTTCGGTTGATCACTACAGGAACGACGTCTGTATCTTCTTCGAATGATTATTGGTGATGACTTAAGCTTCGTTCTTTTATCCGTCACTTGCATGATAGTGCAGCTTCGTATACTGTGGTAAAACACTGGTATCACATTCACAAAGACTGTGCTTCAAATCAGTCATCCAGACAGGTTATACGAGGTTTTCCTACTTCATGTAAGGCATTTGTCTGGATGGTTTCTTTCAAATGGTTCTAATGGCACTCAGTACTATGGGACTTAACATGTGAGGTCATCAGGTCCCCTAGACTTAGATCTACTTAAATCTAACTAACCCAAGGACATCACACACATCCATGCCCGAGGCAGGATTAGAACCTGCGACCGTAGCAGCAGCCTGGTTCCGGACTGAAGTGCCTAGAACCGCTCGGCCACACCGGCCGACGATGGTTTCTTTCCTCCCTCATTTTCCTTCCCATCTCGATGCCCGAGCTCTAATGACTTTATCATGGATGGATTTAAACCCTAATCTTTTTCCTTTTCTTTCACTAATTACAAGTGCACTAATGTAAAAATAGCTTTTAGAAAGTCATAGTTTTGTGGAGGCTATTTTTTCTACCTCCTGTCGGTAGCTAAATGGCAACTACACTGAAAATAAAAAATATTTTCCTTGCAACATTTAGCTACTCCTTGGAGCTTCTTCTCTAAACTCTTACCTCTTCAACTTTGCCATTAGTCGTAGCTTGGTACCACGTTTCTAATACGACTGTCTCTGATAAAATGGTAAAATATGAGTGAAATGATGGAAACTGCTACGTGCTATTTGCCGGCCAGTGTGGCCGAGCGGTTCTAGCCGCTTCAGTCTGGAACCGCGCGACCGCTAAGGTCGCAGGTTTGAATCCTGCCTCGGGCATGGATGTGTGTGATGTCCATAGGTTAGTTAGGTTTAAGTAGTTCTAAGTTCTAGGGGACTGGTGACCTCAGATACTAAGTCCCATAGTGCTCAGAGCCATTTGGACCTTTTTTGTGCTATTTCTGACAATTTAAATGTGGTTGTGTATATATACCATTGAATTGTTAAATGATAGTTCTGCTAAGGATTTTTCTATGGAAGTCGGGCATTATACAATTATAATTAATTGTAATGTGATGTAAAATAGGAGCATGAAGAGATAAGATTATCTCATGTCTGACTATGAGAGTGACAGTCCACACACTGCCTACACATCGCCTGAGTTCAGGGAAAAGTCTAAGACAGTAGTACTTCTTACTTAATTCATAATGTCCGTTCTGACTGTAACGTATAATAAGAACTCATTTGATGACGTGTTGAACTGTTGACGGGTTCGAAAAATTGAAAATGAATTGAGGTGTTTGAGCTGAGGTGCTATGGAAGAGTGCTTAATGCTAAATGGACTGATAAGAAATGAACTGACTCATCGCAGAATATACCAGGTAAGGAATCACTAAAAGAGGAGTCAGGATGAAATAACAAGTGTTCTTCATAAATTAGTAAATAATTTCCCTGTTACTACAAGGAGCTGCAGAGGGCAAGACCTGTCGAGGAACAGAGAGGCTGGAACACAAATAATTAAGGAGGTAAGCTGTAAAGTGCTGCTGTGAGTGGAGAGGAAATCATTGTGGTCCGCGTCAAACTACTAATAAGATTAATGACGCAAGGGAAAACAAAATTCACTTGTCGAAATGTTGTGCGGTATTTCAGTACGCCACCACCCCCACCCCCACCCCCACCCCCCCTCGCCCGAACTGAGAACCTGAGTACTTTTCGCTAGCAGTACACACCGGTAATATCTTCAACAAACTTTCAATAACTGACGAAGTAATGCATAAATTTATCGTGTTCAGTAAATATTAGCTGCTACTTCTGCATACGGAATGGACGTATTCCGGAACCTGGTTAGTTAATATGACGTATTGTGGAACCTGATTAGTTAATAGGACATATTCCGGAACCTGGTTAGATAATGAAGACTTTTAAATTTGCTAAAGTTACGGAACCATTACGATGTTTTCCAAGATCAAGTCGGGTAAAGTGAATGAAATTACAACCACGTACAGTCAAGCTTTATCTTTTAGGAATGCGTTTGCTCCATAGGTGTGACATGTCGGTAGGTTTGCGGTCATGATTTAATAAGTGATTACCGATTGGCGCTTGCTAATTGCATGTTACAGTGGCGGCTATTACGTTACAAATTGATGATAATTAGTTGCTGGCAGCAGCCGGTGGCACCTAATGCATGCTGAGTACCGGCATTCGCGACAGCCGCCGACCAGGTGAGTCAGCGCGTTTTCTCACGAAGTGCACCTCTGCAGAAGGCCACGCATCGCTTATTTTACCTCAGCATTTTATCTCCACTGACTTAAGATTTGATGTTTAGTCGACTTTGGCGTAAGTAGCTACGAAGATTACCTATAGAAAAATGCAGCTGAGAGTGCTCTTACCTATGTAAATAAAGAGCAGTACCTGCCATCTTGTCTGTCTGCAGTCTGTTATTCATATAAATTCAGTCATCCCATTATTTAAATAACTTATATTATATTATTTTTTAAATTCCGTTGGTGATTTCTATGTACATAGGCACGTATTCGTAGTTACCAAGGTCAAATATAAAAATAAATTATAATAAAATAGTAGTAATAGTAAAAACATAGCGATTAGTGGGAATTGATATAGGATACTCAAAAATTCAGTCCCCTAGCTGAGAGATACGATGACAGGGACAACAAATGCGAGAACTAAACATTGTTGGTTGGTTGATTGATTTATTTGGAGGGGGGGACCAAACAGAGCGGTCATCGGTCCCTTTGGATTAGAGAAGGATGGGGAAGAAGTTGGCCGCGCCGTTTCAAAAGAAGCATCACGGCATTTGCGTGAAGCGATTTAGGGAAATCAGGCAAAACCTATATCAGAATGACCGGGTTCGGGTTTCAATCGTCGTCCTCCAAAATGCGAGTCCAGTGTGCAAACCACTGCGCCACCTCGCTCACGATGGAGATGAACGAAAAGTACCTTCTTCAACCATCGTTAAGACGATGTTGATTTGAGACTGTATTGTGACGCTCTGACGTTCCCATTGTGCCACACTGTACAATAAATATGGGGGCCGTTGTCGTAGGCTACCATTTGCTTGGACCGCACTCGTTGCCTACTCGACTAAGATGGCCAACGTACAGACTTTTCTTGAAAGGGCATCTGTCGGCATTATTTCGGAAAATATCCCTATGTATTAGAAGGAGGATGTGGTTCTAACGTGATAGTGCTCTGTGGCACTCTGCAGTACCAGTGTGTTCAACATTAAACTGTACCTTAGGCAGACGGATCTCACGCTAAACACTTTTTTCTCTGAGACATGCACTGCGCCACATTATAGACGAGTACGATCTACCTTAGTACGGTACGTTTGTCACAATATGGTCGGTACTTGACGTGCCTGCTAACATTATCTTATAGCACATGAATGTAGGTCCTCGCATAAGCAGTTTTAGTTTTAACAAGTCTGCATTATTATAACCTTACACAGCTGCCTCAGTTTTTAGTGGATCGCTTATATGTATTTCTTAATTTTTTAAAAGTGATGATTGTGGAAGTAACCACATTTTGTTGTCTTTCTGCGTAAATGCCGTTCACAGATATTATCTGCCTAACAATACTTCAACTGGCCTAATGGAGTTTCTTTAGCTGTGGCAAATAACTAAAATGCTCTTAAAATTTAGTGCGCAGCACGAACTGTAAATCATAGACTACTGTAACTCTATTACAAATATCTATTGAGATTAAGCCTATTCAACATTATCATAAGATATGGTATCGGGAGTGAAACCCTCTCTCTCGTCGATATCAAGCCAAAATCAGTAGCAAAAACTACTTACGGAAACTATTTCTCTCTTTTTTCTATTTCTAGGCATCAGTCTTCAGACTGGTTTTATGCAGTCCGCCATGAATTCAAATTGTTCAAATGGCTCTGAGCACTATGGGACTCATTATCTTAGGTCATAAGCCCCTAGAACTTAGAACTACTTAAACCTAACTAACCTAAGGACATCACACACACCCATGCCCAAGGCAGGATTCGAACCTGCGACCGTAGCAGTCCCGCGGTTCCGGACTGCAGCGCCAGAACCGCACGGCCAACAAGGCCGGCCTGCCATGAATTTCTCTTTTCACCTGCGCCAACCTTCTCGTCACAGAGCAGCAATTGCGACCTACCGTCACACTTTCTTGCTGGATGTACTCCAATTTCTGTCTTCATCTACAGTTTTTATCCTTTACATCTTCCTCCACTACAGCGGAACTTGTTGCATGATGCCTTAACCCATGTCCTGTCAGCATTTCCCTTCTTCTCGTCAATGTTTCCCGCATATTCCTTTCTTTCCCTTTTCTGCTAGGAACCTCCTCATTCCCTACCTTATCAGTGCGCCTGCTTTTTAACATTCTTCTGTAGCACCACATCTCAAATGCTTCGATTATCCTATGTTCCAGTTTTCCCACAATCCACGTTTCAAAACCACACAGAGCTGCACCACAAACAAACATTCTCAGAAATTACTTCCTCAAATTAAGGCCTATGTTTGCAAGTTGGACACTTATTTTTGTCAGGAATGCCCCCTTTTACCATTGTTAGTCTGATTTTTATGTACTCCTGCTCCGTCTGTCATGAGTTATTTTGCTGCCTAGGTAGCAGTATTCCTTACGTTCGTCTACTTTGTGATCCCCAGTTCTGAAGTTAGGTTTCTCGCTGTTCGGATTTCTGTTAGTTCTAATTACTGTCGCCTTTCTACGGTGTACTGTCATTCTTTATTCTGTAGTTAATAGACTGTTCATTTCACTCAACACATCCTGTAATTCCTCTCGACTTTTACTGGGATTACCAAGGTCATCAGCGAATCTTATTGTGCCGGCCGCGGTGGCCATGCGGTTTTAGGCGCTGCAGTCCGGAACCGCGGGACTGCTACGGTCGCAGGTTCGAATTCTGCCTCGGGCATTCATGTGTGTGATGTCCTTAGGTTAGTTAGATTTAAGTAGTTCTAAGTTCTAGGGGACTGATGACCTAAGATGTTAAGTCCCATAGTGCTCGGAACCATTTGAATATGAATCTTATTGTTGATATCAAATGGTTCAAATGGCTCTGAGCGCTATGGGACTTAACATCTGAGGTCATCAGTCCCCAAGAACTTACAACTACTTAAACCTAACTAACCTAAGGACATCACACACATCCATGCCCGAGGCAGGATTCGAACGTGTGTAGTGGGACACGAAATTGAAGCGTCACCCATCCACTAGTGTAAGCCCAGTTTGCAGGTGAATATATATTTAATTTAGTGGTTTGTTTATGTATTTTTGTAATATTTGTAATAGTTGTGAACTGTCTAAAGTTTTGTGTTTAATTTTTTATGTTTCATGTACGGAGAAACTGGAATTAAAACAGTCTAACGAGGAATCTACTGCTAGATTAGAAGAGGAGCTAATAAAATCTACAAATAGTTTACAGGAACATCTTAATGAAACCAGTCGAGAATTAAGTGATAAGATAGAGGCTTCTAAAGTTCAAATGCAGGAAAAACTAGTAGGACTTAGTAATAAGATTGCTGATAATTGTAAAAGGTTAGAAGAACATATCCAGGAAACGCGTGAGGAAAAAGCTCGCATGCGAAATGATATTACTGACTTAACCAAGAGACTAGATAATGTCAATGTCTTAGTTGTAATTGAAATAGAGAAAAATAACGATAAGTTACGAGATGAATTTTCTATGCAAACGGAAACTGTTCGTAGAGAATTATTAGAATCCATTAAAGAGGTTTCTACCAAACCTGTAGAGATTTCTTCGATAGATAATGTAGAATTAGAGACATTAACTCATCGAGTAGAAAAAGATCATACTGAAATAGAGAACATGAAATTTTTAATTACCGAAATATGCAGTAACCTTGAGACTTCCAAAGATAACAACATTGACGAGCGTTCACATCGTGAACACAGTGAAGAATCGATATTAGTCAACCGCGTATCCAATACCGAAATGCGAATACAGGAAATTACTAAACGGTTATCGGAATTAAATAATAATGAAAACATTTCAAGTAGTAGATGTAATAACGTAATCAGAGACAACAGTCGCATCGTGTTTGCTAGCTCGGACGACAACAACACAAATAAAGAAATCACGGCAAGCCAATCCGACGCAACTCCGTCTCTGCAATCTAAACAAAATCCAACTACGCGTCTCGCAGAATGTTGGGATGATACAACGACAAATTCAAATGTAGCAAGTCGATTTCCTGTATTCGAACCAGGAGGCGAACTTCACCCTATAATCTTTATAAAAGCTTTTGAAACTTCATTATCTCCTAAATGGAGTAATGAAAAACGGATTCAGTTTGTAATAGGACATTTAGAAGCAGAAGCTGCGGAATGGGCAGTACTGCATAGAACTGAATTTAGGGACTGGGATGATTTTGTTAAGCAGTTTAAACAAAATTATTGGTCGAGAGGAAAACAACAACACTTAACTTTAGCGTTGTTAGACCCTCCTCCTTATTCTAAACGGTGGGGAGGTTATAGGAATTATTTCGAATGGCATTTAAACCGTGCTAAATTAATTGAAGAACCAATTATTGAAAGTCATATAATACTAGTCCTAATTAGTAGGTTACCGTATTATGTAAAGGAAAGAGTGATAGAAATGGAATGGTCACAACCTTGCGAATTATTAGGATATTTAGAACAGTTAGATATACTTAATAGAGAATGGGAAGACGAGAAATTTAGATTTGGTAGAAATGACAATCCTCTTAATAATAATAATTCAGAACCACGGAAATTTAACAACAACAATCATAGCCGGTTTTGTTATATAAAACGTCAATCTAAAGATAAAGAGATCCAACAAAATCGTGGCAATAACTCTAAAATGCGGAAATTACACAATAACGACAATGAGATAAATCATCCTCAATTAATTAATGAAGGTCAAGTTGTAGGTGACGTTATCATAGGAAGTTCGGAAAACTAGTAAAGTCCTTTAGTACGGGTCGACTAAAGGGAACTGTTAATCAAAATGATACAAGACCCAATTGCAATTTATCGTTAAGCTGCCAAAAGGAAGGGGATTGGCAACAAGATTTACTTCAGGAAGACTGTCAGATAAGGAAGAATATAACTTATAAACCCGTTATTAAAGGTTATTTTAAAGATACCGAAGAAAATATTATAATCGATTCGGGTAGCGAAGTAAGTATTTTATCTAAAGAATTATTTCAACTGAAAAGAAAGTATTGGAATTTCCCAACCTTACCTGTAACTGGGGTGAAAATTATAGGAGTTGCTGGTAAAAGAAGTCAAAATAATACTGAGGAAGTTTATTTAACTTTTGAAATTTCTAAACAATTAATTGCTCACTCTGTATTTGTCGTAGCCAACTTGAATGTGACCAAAATTTTAGGTATACATTGGCTGTGAAAATATAAAGCTATATTAGATTTTAAAGACTCTTCCTTAACCATCCATAAGGAGGCATGTGCTTTTAAAGTGAGGTTTTCTAATAATCAAGTACCTGAAAATTGCTACGAATCCTTACAGATTAAGTACACACAGACCATGAAACTATTAATAGATTCTAGTGATCTTGAACATGAAGTATACTAATGTGATGCTAGTAATAGTATCGAAACCGAAGTGAAAGAAAAATTTTATTCTATGGATTGTCTATCCGAATGAGAAAAGGAAGAGTTGGAATCTTTATTGTTAGAATTTAGAGCCGTCTTCTCAGATGAACCGGGGAGAATCAAAGATTATGTTTGTAAACTTAAGATTAAAGATCAAAAACCATTCTTTAAGAAACCTTATCCTATTCCAGTACAGTTCAAAGAACCGGCTAGTAGAGAAATAAGTAAGATGCTAGAACAAAATTTATCGAACGATCATGTAGTGCTTTTAACAGTCCTTTGAGGGTAGTTAAGAAAGCTACTGGTGGGGTATGACTGGTTCTGGATGCTCGTGAACTAAACAAAATTATAGAGATGGAAAGAGACAGACCTATTTCTGTGGAGGACGTACTTCTTAAGATTGCTGGCTCTCGTTATATGAGTACAATGGATTTAACTGCCTACTACCATCAAGTAATACTCTAACCTCCCCACAAAAAAATAAAATAAAAATATTATTTCGTTAATGATTCTAATTTTTGTGTAACCTCACAAAAAAATTGGTTCCCATTTAATGTACCCACAAAATTCTTTTCTCATTTAATATAAGCTCGAAACAGAAAAATTCCTAAACCTCGTAACAAAGAAATAAATTCAGTAAACTGGTAAATTTTGGACGACAGCAGTGCTGCGTCTTGATCCTGTAAGATCATTCTGAATAAAAAGCGAAAATTCTCACCTCGATAAAGTCGGCAACTATCTGCTCTTACAATAGCTCTTTTCCGGCACAGCTCTGTGCAATGCCGGCCTATGCATTTGTTATTTATGAAAGGAAGCAAATGATTTTTTCTTTTGCAACAATCGGAATGATCATGCATTAAAAAAATATATATTAAATTCTTTAAATTGAAATGAATGCTTGTTGGAAATTAGACAAAGATTATTATTAGGACATTTTTAAAAGATTTACATGTGAGTTTTTATAATATTACTAGATATGCGCGAGGCTGCTTTTTTACCTTATACAATAATACTCAGGCTCCGGCATCGCTGTACCGCGACCGGCCCAGCCAACATGTTACACCAGACAGAATTGACAAGCGCAGACAGGCGACTGCTCGCTAGCAACAACTTACTGCTACAGCTACACAGTTCGTACTGAAGTCAACACTGCTCTTTGGTCTCAGATTCTCTTATAGCTTACATATCGCAGGCAGCACATACCTCTTACATAACCCTCCACTGGGGGGGCTGGGGGGGGGGGGGCAAAATTTGGTAGCGATGGTGAGTCAATTCGACTTGCCATGAGCAACAAATTTTTCTGAAATCTACTTAATTAACTAAGTTTACAGTGACAAAGTATATACATATATATAAGTGCATAACATGAAATGAAATATAGTGCACATGCACTGAGTACAGAACATATCAAACCATGACAAAATGTATACGCAATGAGTACAAATCATATTAACAAATGACATAAAGGGCATACACACTGTAGTACAGAAGATATCAAGCAATGACAAAATGTATACGCAATGAGTACAAAACATATTAACAAATGACATAAAGTGCATATGCACTGTAGTATTTTTTTGTTACCATTGTACTAGAACTAGGATAGGAAAGGGAAGGATTGCATCATGGTTGTAGCACATTAGGTTGCACGTAGCTGCACTGAAAGTCCATATCTTTCTACAGAAGCACAACACCAAGTGAGACAATCTGAAGTTCTCCTCCATGAAGTATTAATCAGTGTAGCCAAGACACTGAAATGTCGTATTAACATTCCATGTTATCATTTTGGTAGTACATTAGGTACACCAAACAGTGGAACCATAGCAACATCTCCATTGTTCAAGGTGGTGGACACCATGATGTGTCAACACCACACTCATTCACCAACGTAGAATTAGTGGAGAAACCAAATATAGTGCTCCATGAGCGTAAGGATAGACAGGACAAACGTATATTGCAGTAATTTCTGGTAATTAGGTCAGAAGGTGAAGGACATTAAGTCTCATGCTAGTCATCATTGAGAATTACACTAGTCTATCAACCGATTTGACTAATTGTTGGCACTCATCGCCTAGTTACTGAACACTTCTGTACTATGTATGAAGTATTACAGAATGATGTTCATAAATCATCTGATTACAGTGAACATTGGCACTCATTGGCCAGTTACAAACCATTTTTATACATTATTTAAAAGTGATCATTCAAAGCAAGAGTTAACTAATGGCATACCATTTACATAACTCATCTAGTTATAGTAATCATTGGCACTCATTGGCCAGTTACAAACCATCAGAAGTCATCATTCAAAACAGGAGCTAATGAATGGCATAGTATTAACATAATTCACCTAGTTATAGTAATCATTGGCACTCATTGGCCAGTTACAAACCATCAGTAGTCATCACTCAAAACAGGAGCTAATGAATGGCATAGTATTAACATAATTCACCTAGTTACAGTAATCATTGGCACTCATTGGCCAGTTACAAACCATCAGAAGTCATCATTCAAAACAAGAGCTAATGAGTGTAGCATCAAGTTACTGGTATTCATATATAATAGCATGTAGGTGACATAATATAACATTAAAATAAGAAACAGGGCATTCATTGGCCAGTTACTAAACATATAGCAAGTATTGAATAGTACAAAACATTTTCTCACATGCAGTGAGATATGACATATTTAAAATAATTATTGGCACTCACTGGCCAGTTATAAATTATTCTTATATTTTTATAAAACCTTATTCAGTATTATTCAGAAGTTATCATTCAAAATGAGAGTTAATTATTTGCATAGCATTTATAGAGTATAGCAAAAATATTATTTACAGAAATTATTGGCATAGTATTTATGCATTATTACCAAGCATCATTCAGTATTTCTTAGAACTCATCATTCAAGTGACATAGGACATACTGAAAATGTAACACACTGTAACTATTCCATTCAGTATTACTCAGAACTCTCTTAAGCTGGTAGCACTATTTGGGACTGGTAATACATTTTTTTTTTTTGCTAGCAATGCATTGCGTTGGGATCGATAATTAATTGCTGGGGCATGAAAATATTTGCTTTTGACGTATTGCAGCAAATGAGGATAGGTAACGTCATTCGTCATGAGTCAGCTGTAGCAAGGTTATGAAACAAGTAGAGTATATGTGATCACATTCATGAATGATACACACAAATGGGTAAAAAAAATGAAAGTACTAGAACAGGTTTAATGATTAACTGCTTATAGCATATTAATTTCGTGAATAGCTTCTCCTAGAAAAAATAAAAAAAATGGATTATTAAGCTGAAAGAAGAAACGCATATAATGCTGAAAAGTAGTGATCTTCGAATTAACAGGTGATGAAATGTGTACTCAATATATATGTACTCTAGCTGTCCTTTCCAAAACCTTCAGTCATTATACCATGCGACATAAGAGAAAATGAACTGCAACAAATACTTAAATAACTACATAGCATTTCTTAACTAACAGTAAATATATAAACTTCATCATTATTCCCATCTGCAAAGAAAAACTTAAAACTGGTGCATTTAGTGGCCATATAAAATTTATCACTATCATCACCTGTAACAAAAACTTCATTATTCATATCACCATAACTTCATTATTATCATCACCTGCAAAGAAAAACTTCGTTATTCATATTACCATATCCTTCATCACTATTCATCATCATTCATTATCATCTGCAAAAAGACACTTCATTATTCATTATTCATATTACTATTTACTTCATACAACAATTCATAGTATAGAGTTCCTTATTTCTAGCGTATTTCATCACTAAAACTAAGATGTGTAGTTCTGTTTGACAGCCTGCATCAATCGCCTCGTATTCTGAAAGAAAAAATTAGTTAAGACTGCTATCATACGATGTGTATAGTATATTCATGTTAATGTTTGTTAATTCTGATCCATTTACTCTTCTTGACGAGGTATTGCATCTTTTATCATTCATTCCGAAGGTGAAATTCCCATTTCATAGTAATCCACTGTGGTTTGTTTCATTTATTTCTTTTACACGTTATTGCTTTCTGAAAATGATGAACAATGATTTATGTCTTGCATTTAAATCATATACCCATTAAATAAAAACTGGTTTCTAGTGATATAATTAAGCAAACAGCATAGCATGACGGAAAACGTAATATGTCAAAAACACAGACAGTGTGCAGGTGCAAAAATGTACACAGAGTATCATAATGTAGTAGCAAAAAAATGTAAAATAGTCACGATGTTGAGATATCATAAGGCAAAAATGTCAAAGTCAACTGGTGTTTGTTATATCTTAAAGATTTCATAGTGCATACAAAGAAACAGGAAAACAATCATACATACATAAAAAATGGAAATGTGCACGGTTTGATATATAACGACAAGAAATGACTTTCTTTGTGTTCAGCTTGTATGTTGTGTAGTTGATAGAGGCGAGAGTTGAAGACTTTAATGGAGAGAGAATTTGATAAAATTAATATGTCACTAGATAGAATTGCATAATTGTTCATAAAATATGTAAGTTTATCTGGAAAAATGTGCACGATCTGATGTGTAACGACAAGAAAAGCGACCTGCTAACCTTACCTTGCCGGGCACTTGCCAAGAAAAAATATGATAATCATCAGTAAGTGTTCATATAAATATAATTGTATCATTGGTCATATAAAAGTCAGGAAAAGGCATTACAGTGTGATAAATCATAAAGTATGTTCATTCAATAAAGGGTTTAATATTGGAGACATGGTGATTGCCTTTACTTTTTCTGATTCTCAGAGTTTCGACGTGTACTACATTGGGGTGAGGAATGCTGCGAATTCTATATGGACCTGCGTATAGAAGCTCAAATTTACTACATCTACTCTTTCCTCTGTTAGATAAATAGTGTGTACGCACTAATATCTTCTGTCCAATGTCAAAGTCACGGCGTGTACAAACCTGTTTTTGCTGTCTTCTCCGGCGCTCTGCGGCACGTTTGATGTTGTTCAGCGCAATGTCAATTATTTCATGGTGTCGTAGTCGACGAGATGCAGGAAAGGATACTTATTCTTTAATTGTGTTAGGTGGTTCAACATTTTTCAGTATAACAGTCGGAGATAGCATAGTAGATTCATTTACTATCGAGTTAATTACATCCTGGATTGAGAGTATGTGTGTGTCCCAATCAATATGTCTTTTATAGCAGTATATTCTACACAGTTTACCAATTTCTTTCATTAATCGTTCACAAGGGTTCGAAGAAGCATGATACTTGGATAAATAGATCGGAGAAGTGTTTCTTGTTCGTAACATACGTGTCCATATAGCAGATCGAAATTGTGGTCCATTGTCAGAAATTACTTTCAATACATGCCCTACATGAAATAAAAAATGTTTTACAAATGCTTTCGAAACAGATTTAGCAGTAGCTTTGCGTAATGGAGTGAAGGTAACAAATTTTGAAGTGAGTTCAACAGCGACAAAGATGTAGCAAAAACATCTATTAGTTCTGGGAATCGGACCAAAAATGTC
Source organism: Schistocerca serialis cubense (assembly GCF_023864345.2). Lineage (NCBI taxonomy): Eukaryota > Metazoa > Arthropoda > Insecta > Orthoptera > Acrididae > Schistocerca > Schistocerca serialis. Next base: position 470,034,539 of record NC_064639.1, read on the forward strand.
TACAGCGGCCTTGTGTCTCAATTTAACAGGTACAATGGGATGTAACGGAGAAATATGTGAAGTCGTGTCTGACTTAGCTTTCTGGCAGATTTTACATGACGCTAAAACTCGTCGAATACGTTTTTCCATGTTGGTAAAATAACAGTTCTGTCTCAGTATTAGAAAACATTTTCTGACTCCATAATGTGCGTAACTTAAATGAGTATACCAAATTAATTTGTTAACAAGCTCGTCAGGAAAGCATAGTAACCAGTTGTTGCTGTCAGGGCGAGAGCGGCGAAACAGAATATTATTGCGTACAGTGTAATGGTTTCTAATGGTAACATTATTCCTCTCTTGCCAAAGGCGTTTTATTTCTTTCCATACGTTGTCTTTACTCTGCTCTTGTGCTATGTCTCGTAATGAAATTTTCAAATGCAGCTTGTTGAATATACATGACGCTGAAATTTGCTTTGCAGAAGTTGGTTGCGATATATTGCTGATTGTTGCTGAGAGAACGGGATAGTGCGTCTGCTACAATATTTTGTGTACCGGGAATGTGAAAAATTCTAAAATTAAATTCTTGTAAATAAAGTTTCCATCTGCTTAATCTGTCGTGTGTAAATTTACCGGAAAGTAAAAACTGTATAGCTCTATGATCTGTGTAAACGGTAGTGTGTCTTCCATAAAGAAAATGCCTAAATCTCGTAAATGCCCATACAGCACATAATGTTTCAAGTTCTGCAACAGAATAATTCGTTCAGCAGGTGACAGAATGCGACTCGCAAAGGCGATGTTTTTAATTACTGTAGTACCATCTTCTTCAATTTCCTGAAAAATGTGTACGCCTAAAGCAGTATTAGAACTGTCGGTAGCAATGGAAAAACTTCTAGTAAGATCTGGATGTGATAAAAGTGGTGCATTCAACAAAGCTTCTTTCAGATTCACAAATTCAGAATGTGCTTGGCTATCCCAGGATCAAATAGTGTTTTTACCCGTCAATTGACATAATCTAGGGGTGTCTAAAGCAGAGTAATGAATAAATTTACGAGAAAAGTTAATTAAACCCAAAAAGCTGCGTAGTTGTTTCTTCGTCGTAGGAACAGTAATGTCACGTAAAGCTTGAAGTTTTTCCGGGTCAGGCGCAATGCCTTCTGCTGAAATTACATGTCAAAGAAATTTTATAGAAGTTTTGCGAAAGTGCGATTTGCTAAGATTAACTGTGAGTCCTTGTGCACGTAAAGTTCATAACAGTTGTTCAAGAATCAGATTGTGTTCAGACCAGTTAGCTTCTGCAATAAGAATGTCGTCTACATACTTTGTGAATCTGTCTTTAAGTTCTGTCGGAAGTATACTATTCAAACCGCGAATAAATGCTGCTGAAGAAATAGTTAAACCGAACGGTAATTTACAAAACTGAGAACAGTCACCAAAACTGAGAAAAGCTGTGTACTTTCTGCAGTTCGGATGGAGCTGAATTTGCCAAAATCCCGATTTCAAATCTAACGTGGAATAAATAGCAGTACCATGAAATTTCTGTAGAAGTTCTTCTAGTGTCTGTGGGCGATCTGTTTCATTAATAATAATGTCGTTGATGTAACGCGAATCAAGTACGAGACGAAGTGAACCATCCTTTTTCTTAACAATATGGAGTGGGTTTATGTACGGACTAACTGCTGGTTCAATAATGCCTTGGTCAAGCATAGCTTGCAATTCTTTCTTAACTTGTTCTCTGTGAATATACGGAATGGGATAATGTTTGGCTTTAAATGTGTCGTGCTGTTTAACTTGAAATTCATACATAAAACCGGACATAGTACCAGGGACGTTGTCAAAAACTGGAGCTTGCTGTAAAAGAATTTTGCGTAGTTGCGTGCGTTCATCGTCTGTATTTGCACTGCTCTGTTTAACTTTATCAGAAATCATTTGTATAACGTCATAGTCGGCTTCGTCTGGAGTATTATAGTTGTGTACGTACGTATCTGTGAACAATGTGGAATGACAGTCTATGTTACGTGATGCGGAAATGACCTCTGTACGATTAATTGTTTGTTCTTCTACATATAAAGTGTGCTGAAATTCTAAAGCCAGTTGCACATTTTCATCCTTTAACATTAAATAGGAGTTTTCAAAGTCAATAATTGCGTCGTGTTGCACCAGAAAATGCGTACCTAAAATAACGTCTGTTGTCAATAAGGGAACAATCCAAAAATTTGAGTGAAATGTATGACCCGCAATACAAAATGATAAATGTGTCTGTAATTTTACATCTACTCCTTTACCAGATACTGCTCCCTTTACTTTAGTTTTGCCTAATGGTAACGTAGGATAGGTATTCTCTTTGTTACATTCGTTGAAAGTTTTCTCATTTATAACTGACATAGGTGATCCAGAATCGATTACTGCTGAAAATTTGGATGATCCAATCTTTTCCTCAATGACAGGGTGGGAAATGGTTTTTTGATTAACTGGTCTTTCCTGCAAGAGAGTGTCTCGGATGTCGTCAAAAGTAATAACATTTTCGTGAACGAGATTCTGCGTGTCAAAAGTATTGCTTGCGTTGCTGGAAGATGCAACCTGTACTATATCTAGTCAAATTCTATCTGACGTGCTATCATTTGCGGAAGGATGCTGTGGCATTTCCACTATTTGTACTGTTGTGTCATTTCTTCCTGACGCATTACCTTCGGGATGATATCTACTGTCTGATTCATTCACGAGAATATGTTGTTGCGGACGATTTTGCTGCTGATAAGACCGACTGTTATTAAACGTACGCTGAAAATTGTGACCATTATTTTTACGTCTGTCATCATAGTCATTGCTATATGGCGCGTTGCGATAGGAATTGAAATGACGTGTTTTCTGTACGTACCGATTTCCTTGTTGCTGTGCGTTACTATTTGTTGGAGCTGAGTCTATACGTGCACGCGGCGAAACATTAAAGCTTTGTTTACCCTGCAGACTGCATTGTTGGTTAGGTGTGCTAACTGCCTGGTTTTGATGCTGTTGTTGAGAAAAACCTCTATTGTTACCAAAATGCGGTTCCTGTTGCTGATAATTTTGACGATACTGATAATTAAAATTTTGTCTGTTATTAAAATTACGCAGGTAGTTGTCATTTCGGGAGTGTCTAAAGAAAACTGTCACTTTCGGTAAAACTTGTCGTATCAGGTTTTCTTTACTCATCCTTAATCCTAGATAGATCGATAGTTGAAGAGCTGTTTTGATAGATATAAAGGATAGTAAAAGAGAAGGCAGCAGTGCAGAAAACTAAAGATCAAATAGCACTATTATGGCTCGGGGCCCTGTGCACGCTACGGCACATATTCATCGAAGTGTGATGAATCCCCTGAGGTCAGTTACACGCTACAAATAAATTTTAGTTTCTGCGTTACAGGCAATGGCAGTGAAAATTCAAAAGCAAGTTGTTGTATCCAATCCAATTCTAGTTTTCTGCGTTTTGTCATTTTTAAATACTTTACATTTTCTCACTGATAAAAAGTGCTTGTAATCAAAATTATCGTCTCTGTACGTCTGAACAGGTTCAGGATTGTATGAGAATCTATTTGTCTGTGACTGTTTGGAATCTAACTCACATACTCTCTGTAAATTACCTAAATTATACTGGCTGTGTGAGTCTGACAAATGTTCGCAAAGTGGCGTATGCTGTGATGTGTTAAAGGCTGAAACATTTTTCATTTCTGTCACTTCTTGCTGTAAAGTTGACATTTTTCTACGTAATGTATTACTGGACGCACCTATCTCACTGAGTGTCTGCTGTAAATTTTGGAATTCAGGTGTTTGATTAAACGAAATCGGTGAAGTATCGTCTGGTTTGGTGTCATTATTACTTTCGATAATGTCAATACGACTGGCCAATTCATCATATTTTTCAGTCAGTGCTTTTACCTGACCATCCTTTTTATTATCACAAGCATTAATTTGTTTTTGTATTTTACGTATGGTTTCGTTCAATTTTTTAACGCCTGCTTTGATGGCATTGGGATCCTGTATTAGTTCCAACTTTTCAAGTCTGTTGGTCATTGTCTGAAAGTCTAATGTGTGTGTGTCTGTTTTTGACTTAAGATCGGAAATTTCATCATGCAATTCGATGTTCAACTGTTTGATAGTATTTATTTCGTCTGATACTGTAGCAATATTGATGTCTACGTATGTTTTTGCTTTCGTAAACAATTTACGTTTATCTTCCTGTCTCTGTGCAGTAATTGTTTCCATGACTTGTTGCTTTACTTTATTCTGTTCCTGTATAAATTTACGGTAACGCGTTTCACTGTTTTGTAGGTGGTGATTAAAACGTTCGTCAATTTGGCTATTGTGTTGGTCAAATTTCGCGTCTTCTTTCGCATCCAGTGTACGTGAAAGTTCTGCTGACATTGGTTTAAACTCGTCGCGTAACCGTGTTGCGTTTTCAGAGCATTGTTTAGCGACTGCACTAATTTCATCTCTAAGTATTTTAGTTGTGGCTGCATGTGTATTATTTAACTCTTGTGCCACAGATCTAATTTTTTCACTACTGTTCCTAGCACAAGTCTTAATCTCCTCACGTATTTGTTCTTTAGTATCATGACATTGCAAGGCAACGGCTGCAATCTGTTCATTAATCTGTTTGACGTTCTCATTAATTTGTTCGATTGACCTGTCTTGTTTTTCATTTAGTTGTTTGAGATTTTCATTATTTTCATTAATTTGTTGTTTGAGATTTTCACTATTTTCATTAATTTGTTGTTTGGGATTTTCACTAAGTTGTTTGTGATTGTTGTCTTGTTCTTTCTTCGACTGTTTGAAATTTTCATTAAGTTGTAGCATTAGCCAAAAATAGCTACTGTATTCTCTGTGCTGTGTGATGCTGTATCTGCTTTTGTCGCGTTTTGTGTAACCATTTGGTCATTCTCTGATTCTTGAGCAGGTTCGCCAGTTGGATGAGCATTATTAGTCACTACCTCGGAATCAAATAAATCTGACGTATTTTGAGTACACTGTTCATTTTCGTTAGAAACATTTATCTGTTCGTTACGTAAATTTTGCAAATCGGGTGTGTCAAGCTGGGCAGCGTTCATTGTAATGGAACGTGCCTTGTCATCATTTGCCGTTAAATTAAGTGTGGACACTATTGAATTTGTTTGCTCATCATTAGCATTAAAATCATTACTAGTGATCGGTACGCACTGATTGTCTGTATTTAGACGATTATCACTATTACACTGTGTGTCGCAATTATTATCGTTCAAATTATTTGAGTCGGCTATTTCACTCACTGCTTCACTCACTTATTGCTACAGCTACACAGTTCGTACTGCAGTCAACACTGCTCTTTGGTCTCAGATTCTCTTATAGCTTGCATATCGCAGGCAGCACATACCTCTTACAATATTACACCCGGATTCACGGCAATATACGGCTTTTCTTTTTGAAGGCAGATCATATCAGTTCCAAGTTTTACCTTTTTGACTTAATATATCAGTGTCAACTTTCATTAGGGCATTACATTCTGCTTTGGGTGAGCAATTATTACAAAAGATTATTTTATATGTAGATGATATTTTGGTAGCCACTAAAACGTGGGAAGAACACGTAACGATATTACGGGAGTTGTTTGACCTTTTCATTGACAGAGGAATTACTTTAAAATTATCTAAGTCTTACTTTGGAAAGGAGGAAGTGAGATTTTTGGGGCATATAGTGGACAGTAAAGGTATTAGACCAGACCCGGCACGTATTGAAGCTATTGCTCAATGCCCGAGTCCTAGAAATCGGAAACAACTGAAATCATTCTTAGAAATGGTAGGATTTCTGAGAAGATTTCTTCCAGTGCAGGATATTGTTAATCCTAAATTACTGGATTTATTAAAAGAGAAATCAGTATGGCTCTGGGGAAAAGAGGTAGAGGAAGTTTTTAATAAGATAATAGGAGCGTTAACAGAAGCTAAAATGTTATACCATCCAGATTTCAATCAGGACTTTTGTATGTGTACGGATGCCTCTGATTATGGTGTATCTTGTGTAATATTCCAAGGTGATCTGACCAATGAAAAGGGATTATATCAGCCTATTGGATTCGCTAGTAGAACTTTAAATAAACATGGAAGAAATTATTTTGTAACCGAGAAGGAAGCTCTCGCAGTGGTATGGGGTTTTCAAAGATTTAGAGGATTATTAATGGGAAGAAAAACAATTGTATATACTGATCATCAGGCTTTAACCTTTTTGAACAATTGTCGGTCACTTCACCGTAGATTATTACGTTGGGTATTATGCTTGCAAGAATTTCAGTACCAAATTGGGTATATAAAAGGATCTCAAAATGTAGTTTCGGATGCTTTGTCGAGACTTCCAGTAGGAATGGAGAATATTAACATTGTAGAAGAACCAGGAACAAATTACCGTGTTTATTACCTTTTAACTCAGGAGAACGAACGTAAGGTTAAACGGATGGTAACTGCTATTAGATGCAATGAAAGAAATGACGATCAATATAGGGACCTTATACAAAACCTTAAAAATGGGGACGAAACAGTTAACACTCGGGGTGCGTGGTTATATTTCAACGACTTGTTGTATAGGAAAGCACAGAGGGAACACCAGAGATGGAAAATCTGCATTCCGAAAACTGTTGTGTACCAATTAATTACTTATGTTCATGAATGTTACAGGCATTTTGGAATTCATAAATGTATTAAACATCTAACGAAGTATTATTATTTCAAAAATATGTCCCGTATTGTGAGAAGTATTATTAGGACTTGTGAAACCTGTCAAAAGGTTAAAGTTAATGACAATTCCAAGCGTTATAAATTATATGCTGTAATTCCTCGAGGTCTGTGGGATCTACTGTCACTAGATTTTTTCGGCCCTCTGCCTCGTAGTTCAGGAGGATTTACTTACGTGTTTGTTGTAATGGAATGTTGGTCCAAACATGTAAAGCTATATAATTTGAAACGAGCGAATACACCAAGCGTTATACGCTGCCTTACTCGGAATTATTTTGTTAACTGGGGCATTCCTAAACGACTTATGTCTGACAACGGTAGTGCCTTTATCAGTCAAAAGTTTCAAGATATGATAAAACAATATGGAATCAAACATATCTTAATTTCGAAATATCACCCTCAAAGTAATTTAGTAGAGAGAGTCATGAAAGAATTAGGACGATTATGTAGAACCTATTGTGCATATAAACATACTCGGTAGGCCAGACTAACGCCTGAATTCGAAAAGACATTAAATGAATTGCCCCATCTAACGACGGGATTATCACCTATAGAAATTTTAGGAAAACGAATTATAGGTGAGCCTTTACTAGCTGCTCTACCTTGGCCACCAGTAAATGAGATCCAACAATGCATTGCAAACGAAAAAATTCGCGAACAGGTTGTTAAAAATGCTGAACGGAGAATTAAAAGATATAATCAAAAGGCTATAGAACCCTCATTTGAGGTAGGAGATCTTGTATTAGTACGATCTCATCCTAAAAGTCCGAAGATCAATAAGGAATGTAGAAAATTCTTCTTTATCTTTGAAGGTCCATATGTTGTACATAAGATTGTACATCCCAAAGCGTTACTTCTTATGGAACCTTCATCAGGTGTAATTAAAGGATTATATAGTCTCGAGCAAATTAAACCCTTTTTTCCTAAATAAGTTAATATTTAGTATATGTTACATATGGACGAACGTTCATAGGTTATTCATGTGAAGTTTTTCGTGATAGTTACGTGTTATTTTAAAGAAATGACAGGAAGTTTAAACGAGTGTTCTACAATAATCTACCGGTACTTCAAAAAGCGAAAGGTAACTAAAAGGGAATTTATATGGAAGAAAGTTTTGTTATTAGGTCAGAAGGAATATGGTATATATTACATTTACTCGGATAGTAGGAACCAAAGGGGATGGTTAATAATTTTAGGGACCATGGGCGTCCAGAGCTATATGGCTCACGAGAAAATAGCAGAGTGCCTTTAATAGAGATTTGTAATAGTGTTAATGTAGAACACAGCCAACAGGGCTCTCTCGCTTGTTTCTCCTAAATAAATTGCCATTACCCAACAAAGTGTCCGAAGGTACAGAAAGCCACGCCGAGATTCTAAAGAAAATTTTGCTTTATTTCTTCTTGACCTCAGGCATAAATAAAGCATTAGGGAAAAGAACGACGTATAGTAAATTGTACTATTAGTTACTGTGAGAAACTTATTAGTAACATACATTTTAGAAAGGATAACTCTAGTAAATGATTAAAACTGAAACTAACCTATCACAATTTGAACGCTCTGTCCTAATGTAACAACGTTAAAGAACGTACTAAATTATTATTTACCAGCAACTATTAAATTAAAAGGAGTAATCTCTATATATTCGATTGTGAATTACCATAATAGCACAATTATAAGTAAATGGCAAATAGTCACAACAATATTGTCATAAAAAGATTGAATCTATCTAAGAGCAAGGAGTTTAGATTACGGAAAATGTGAGAAAAAAGTATAATATTAACAGTTAAATATTGTATATAGAAGAAGTTTTATTTTCGGTTAAAACCTGACAAACTGAGCTTGTGGGTGGGGTATGTAGTGGGACGCGAAATTGAAGCGTCACCCATCCACTAGTGTCAGCCCAGTTTGCAGGTGAATATAAATTTAATTTAGTGGTTTCTTTATGTATTTTTGTAATATTTGTAATAGTTGTAAATTGTCTAAAGTTTTGTGTTTAATTTTTTATGTTTCATGTACGGAGAGGGTGGCGCAACGAACGGAGACGGCATCTTCGCTGCCGGGGCCAAAGAGAAAATTGCTGGCCACTATACGTCCCGGGTCGACAGCCAAAGAGCAACGGAAGATCCTGAAACCGAGTTGTTGCGTCGTGCTTCTAAAAACTGGAAAAATAAGAATTTGTAATGTTTCTAAAACAATGATGTCATAGAAAGTTTAATCACGTTGTAAATGTTCAGTCCCATCTTGTCAAGGCTCATGTTCACGTCTATATGTAAGAAGATAATAAACTAGTGGATACTACTAAAGTTCAAATACGTGTTCCGAGAATTTATTTATGAAGAATTATGTGAATGAATTGATTATTAATTTTGACAACGTTCATCGCGACTTTGAATCTGGAAAGTTTATTCAATGTGGTTCTAATATTTGTTAAATCAGATAACTTGCATTAATATAATTTCTGAGAAGAAACAAACGACATCTAAATTGGAAAAAGTTTGCGCAAACCCATTGGACTGAGTGACGTAATTCTGCGCATACGACTCAAATGATGATGTTTTACAGTTTCGTTCAAGAACCATTCAGAGACAATTTAAAAAGAATTTAAATAATTTTGAAGTGTGTTGTAACTGACGTAGGTGACGAAGTCTGCACATGGTCATAGGTCAAAAGAAAACCATTTATACAAAACTTGCGTCGTTACACTACACCTGTCACCGTAGCGGTCGCGCGGTTCCAGACTGTAGCGCCTAGAACCGCTCGGCCACTCTCCGGCCGGCGTGAAAGATAAAGCTGTAGTTTGGTTGTATATCCAGCCCTCAGTTATTGCTCAGTGGCGTATGGCAGACGCCAGAAGTAATGTTCCTCTAATTCTTCTGAGCAGTGTATAATGTGGAAGAATCTGGTATCTATTTTTCAGCTACAATGCACCATTACATGTTAACAACATAACAAGAAATGGAACAAAGATGTTGACAGTTTCAACGTTTCAACAATCCACAACGATCATTCTAGGGGACAATACGCAGAAACTAAATAGATGGACCATCAGCTACTCTTTGAATTAGTAGATTTTGATGGCGAAGTTGGGCATCTATAAGCGTTAAAAAAGAAATTCATGCCATAAAATTGTATTAAGTACTAATGTTAATTAGCGGCCCTCCCCGGTAGCCACGTATTCGGGTAGGCGTGCCCGCCCAGGATCTAATCCGCCTGCCACGTTTACAGTGAGGGCCGGTGCGCTCATCGGCCAGGATGAGGTTTCCGGCGGTTCCCTACGTTCGACTAGGTGGTTACCGGGCTCGTCCCGCCTCAGTTACACGATTTGCAGACGTTTAGAAACCTTCTCACAGCTTCGCACAAAACGTAAACAAGTGAAGCACACAATTTTCTCCTCGTAGTGGAAGCGGTGGTGACAGAAAAGGCTTCCGGCCACACTGTACCAGTAACACAGCAGTATTTAACGTACAGACCCCGTGAATATACAGGTCCAGCAAAATATATTAAAACTGTCTTAGCGCCCGCTGTTCGGCTCTCGTCGATTGCATGACCTGGAGAGAGTTTTTTCGTTTTTATTTAATAGAATTTTTATGTTGTTCACAAATTGCAGCATCTTTCGAGCTTTTCACGTTAATTAAGGCTGTACAAGAAAGGATTTCCTCAAATAAACGTCTGACCAAAAAGATAGTTTTAATTAATCATGACTTTAGCGTCCTTGTGAGGATATTTTCAAAGCAACTTTCATCCTGCAGCAAATATCTCTTTATCTAAATGACAAGTGAGCTACCAATTTTCATAAATTAAGCTTTAAATTTTTTTTAATGTAACGAAATATTTTGTCAAAAATTTTCATCCCCTGTTGCGCTTCCTTAGGGTCTGACTTTTCAGAAGCACTGAAAGACGTATTTTTGTATTTCCTTCCGAGAAGTCAATCATTACTGTCATAGATGTAGCCTTAAAATCCTTTAGTAGTTCCTTAGTAATTATTTATTTTGGAAAAACTTTTACGCAACATTTTATCTCCTTAGTGATTCAATTTCCAAAAATGCTGAAATATGTGTTTCTTGTCTTCTGACTGAGGAACCAAATATCAGTTTTCTTAGTTATAACTTCAGAATTCCCTTAATAGCGATATACTTTCAAAAAGCCTTTCATCCCCCATTTCACTCCCTTGGGAGTGCGATTTGTGTAAAAGCCACACCCTATTCAAACTTCAAATTGTATCCTTAGCGATCTGGGTTGGGCGGTGGAGAGTCAGTGAATGTCTGCCCCATTTCACCCCCTTAAGGGTTGGCATTGCAAACAAAGTGAAACACGTATTTTTCAACTTTAATCGAGAAGCCGAACTACAATTTTCAAACATTTACGTTTAGAAATGCCTTTTTTTTTCCTTCTTTTTTTTTTTTTTGTCATCAGTCTACTGACTGGTTTGAAGCGGCCCGCCACGAATTCCTTTACTGTGCCAACCTCTTCATCTCAGAGTAGCACTTGCAACCTACGTCCTCAATTATTTGCTTGACGTATTCCAATCTCTGTCTTCCTCTACAGTTTTTGCCCTCTACAGCTCTCTCTAGTACCATGGAAGTCATTCCCTCATGTCTTAGCAGATGTCCTATCATCCTGTCCCTTCTCCTTCGTAGTGTTTACCACTTATTCCTTTCCTCTCCGGTTCTGCGAACAACCTCCTTATTCCTTACCTTATCAGTCCACCTGATTTTCAACATTCGTCTATAGCACCACATCTCAAATGCTTCGATTCTCCGGTTTTCCCACAGTCCATGTTTCACTACCATACAATGCTGTACTCCAAACGTACATGCTCAGAAATTTCTTCCTCAAATTAAGGCCGGTAATTGATATTAGTAGACTTCTCTTGGCCAGAAATGCCTTTTTTGCCATAGCGAGTCTGCTTTTCATGTCCTCCTTGTTCCGTCCGTCATTGGTTATTTTACTGCCTAGGTAGCAGAATTCCTTAACTTCATTGACTTCGTGACCATCAATCCTGATGTTAAGTTTCTCGCTGTTCTCATTTCTACTACTTCTCATTACCTTCGTCTTTCTCCGATTTACTCTCAAACCATACTGTGTACTCATTAGACTGTTCATTCCGTTCAGCAGATCATTTAATTCTTCTTCACTTTCACTCAGGATAGCAATGTCATCAGCGAATCGTATCATTCATATCCTTTCACCATGTATTTTAATTCCAGTCCTGAACCTTTCTTTTATTTCCATCATTGCTTTCTCGATGTACAGATTGAAGAGTAGGGGCGAAAGGCTACAGCCTTGTCTTACACCCTTCTTAATACGAGCACTTCGTTCTTGATCGTCCACTCTTATTATTCCCTCTTGGTTGTTGTACATATTGTATATGACCCGTCTCTATCTATAGCTTACCCCTACTTTTTTCAGAATCTCGAACAGCTTGCACCATTTTATACTGTTGAACGCTTTTTCCAGGTCGACAAATCCTATGAAAGTGTCTTGATTTTTCTTTAGCCTTGCTTCCATTATTAGCCGTAACGTCAGAATTGCCACTCTCGTCCCTTTACTTTTCCTAAAGCCAAACTGATCGTCACATAGCGCATTCTCAATTTTCTTTTCAATTCTTCTGTATATTATTCTTGTAAGCAGCTTCGATGCAAGAGCTGTTAAGCTGATTGTGCGATAATTCTCGCACTTGACAGCTCTTGCCGTCTTCGGAATTGTGTGGATGATGCTTTTCCGAAAGTCAGATGGTATATCGCCAGACTCATATATTCTACACACCAACGTGAATAGTCGTTTTGTTGCCACTTCACCCAATGATTTTAGAAATTCTGATGGAATGTTATCTATCCCTTCTGCCATATTTGACCGTAAGTCCTCCAAAGCTCTTTTAATTTCCGATTCTAATACTGGATCCCCTATCTCTTCTAAATCGACTCCTGTTTCTTCTTCTATTACATCAGAAAATCTTCACCCTCATAGAGGCTTTCAATGTACTTTTTCCACCTATCTGCTCTCTCCTCTGCATTTAACAGTGGAATTCCCGTTGCACTCTTAATGTTACCGCCGTTGCTTTTAATGTCACCAAAGGTTGTTTTGAGTTTCCTGTATGCTGAGTCTGTCCTTCCGACAATCATATCTTTTTCGATGTCTTCACATTTTTCCTGCAACCATTTCGCCTCAGCTTCCCTGCACTTTCTATTTATTTCATTCCTCAGCGACTTGTATTTCTGTATTCCTGATTTTCACGGAACATGTTTGTACTTCCTCCTTTCATCAATCAACTGAAGTATTTCTTCTGTTACCCAAGGTTTCTTCGCAGCTACCTTCTATGTATCTATGTTTTCCTTCCCAACTTCTGTGATGGCCCTTTTTAGAGATGTCCATTGCTCTTCAACTGTACTGCCTACTGCGCTATTCCTTATTGCTGTATCTATAGCGTTAGAGAACTTCAAACGTATCTCGTCATTCCTTAGTACTTCCATATCCCACTTCTTTGCGTATTGATTCTTCCTGACTAATGTCTTGAACTTCAGCCTACTCTTCATCACTACTATATTGTGATCTGAGTCTATATCTGCACCTGGGTACGCCTTACAATCCAGTATCTGATTCCGGAATCTCTGTCTGACCATGATGTAATCTAACTGAAATCTTCCCGTATCTCCCGCCCTTTTCCAAGTATACCTCCTCCTCTTGTGATTCTTGAACAGGGTATTCGCTATTACTAGCTGAAACTTGTTGCAGAACTCAATTAGTCTTTCTCCTCTTTCATTCCTTGTCCCAAGCCCATGTTCTCCTGTAACCTTTTCTTCTACTCCTTCCCGTACAACTGCATTCCAGTCGCCCATGACTATTAGATTTTCGTCCCCCTTTACATACTTCATTACCCTTTCAATATCCTCATACAGTTTCTCTATCTGCTCATCTTCAGCTTGCGAAGTCGCCATGTATACCTTAACTATCGTTGTGGGTGTTGGTCTGCTGTCGATTCTGATTAGAGCAACCCTGTCACTGAACTGCCCTACCTTCCTATTTATAACGAATCCTACACCTGTTATACCATTTTCTACTGCTGTTGATATTACCCGATACTCATCTGACCAGAAATCCTTGTCTTCCTTCCACTTCACTTCACTGACCCCTACTATATCTAGATTGAGCCTTTGCATTTCCCTTTTCAGATTTTCTAGTTTCGTTCAAGCTTCTGACATTCCACGCCCCGACTCGTAGAACGTTATCCTTTCGTTGATTATTCAATCTTTTTCTCATGGTAACCTCCCCCTTGGCAGTCCCCTCCCGGAAATCCGAATGGGGGCCTATTCCGTAATCTTTTGCCAATGGAGAGATCATCATGATACTTCTTCAAATACAGGCCACATGTCCTGTGGATACACGTTACGTGTCTTTAATTCAGTGGTTTCCATAGCTTTCTGAATCCTCACGTCGTTGATCATTGCTGATTCTTCCGCCTTTAGTGGCAATTTCCCACCCCTAGGACAAGAGAGTGCCCTGAACCTCTATCCGCTCCTCCGCCCTCTTTGACAAGGCCGTTGGCAGAATGAGGCTGACTTCTTATGCCGAAAGTCTTAGGCCGCCAATGCTGATTATTTATCAAAATTTAGGCAGTGGCGGGAATCGAACCCGGGACCGAAAACGTTTTGATTATGAATCAAATAGGCTACCCCTAGACCACATTGCCTTCACGATGAAGTATTTCCATAAAAATTTTCATCCCCGTAGGGGTTGAATTTCCAAAAGCAGTGAAACATGTATTTTTCATTTCCAACTGAGAAGCCAAATTTAAATTTTCATAGAATTAAATTTAAAATCCTTTCATAATAAAATATTTTCATCAAAAGTCCCATCGTGCATTTACCCCATTAGGGGTTTAATTTACCAAAACACTAAACGTTTATTTTTTATTTGTGACCAAGAAGTCAAGTATCAGTGCCCATAGATGGAGCTTTAAAAATATTTTATTAGTTCATTAATTAAGATATATTTTCGAAAGAAAGCCATCACTCCATCATTTAACCGTGCATAGCGTTAAATTGCCAAAAATGTTGAACCACGTATTTCTTTATTACTCACCGAGAAACCAAATCCCAATTTTCATAGGTCTAATTTTAAATTGCGGTAATGGCGACATTTTGCAAACCGAATCTTCATAGCCTGCTTCACCCCTTAGGGTCGGAATTTGGAAAAATTCCTTCTTGAACATAGTCTACATCATAAGATCCACACTTTCTCCAAACTCCAAGTTCCTATCTTTAGCGGTTTGGTCTGAGTGATGGGTCAGTCAGTCAGACAGGATATTGCCACATCAAAAAAAGTTTAGCATCACCCCAGTTTCCAGAACACCTGAAGACAGGCGCTGACTGTGCTTATTGTATCACAGACACAATCCCTGTCACTAAGCCCGCCCAAAGATGTAAACATACATTCTTGATCAGCTCCTATTGTACGGAGGGGGTCCGACAGCCGATCAGTTCCAGTCATTTCACCAGGAAGAGGGTACACGGCTCGTGTTGTCTATTGTTGAACCATGCCTAGACGGCCAATACCGCATTGTTACTTTGAGCAAGGAAGGGCTCTCAACAAGGCGTCTCAGAGTGAACCTGAGCGATATTGTTCGGACACGGAGGAGGTAAGAGAGACAGGAGCTGTCGTTGACACACCTCGCTAAGGCCGCCCAAGGGCAACTACTGCAATGGATGACCGCCACCTACGGATTATGGCTCGGAGGAACCCTGACAGAAACGCCACCATGTTTAATAATGCTTTTCGTGCAGCCACAGGACGTCGTGTTGCGACTCAAACTTTTCGCAATAGGCTGCATGATGCGCAACTTCAGTCCCGATGTCCGTGGCGAGGTCAATCTTTGCAACCACGACACCATGCAGCGCGGTACACAGGGGCCCAAAAACATGCCAAATGGACCCCACTCTGATGGATCTACGCCAAATCGCCGTTGAGGACCAACAGTGCGTTTATAAACTTGTGGATAGTATGCCACGACGAATACAGGCATGCATCAATGCAAGAGGCCGTGCTGCTGGGTATTAGAGGGGGGGGGGGGGGGGGTGTTGTGGGCGCACGACAGCAAGGTCTTCAGCGCTGCTGGGTATTAGAGGTAACTGTGTGTACAGCAGTCTGTACCACCACCTCTGAAGGTCTCGCTGTACGGTGGTACAATATGCAATGTGTGGATTTCATGAGCAATAAAAAGTGCGGAACTGATGTTTATGTTGAGCTCCATTCTAATTTTCTGTACAGATTCCGGAACTTTCGGAATCAAGGTGATGAGAAAATTTTTTGATGTGTGTATATAGAGATGCAAGCTGCATTTAAAAATTCACAGAATAATTTACAGTGCATGCATGGCTACAGTACAGTACGGACAATTCAGCACGGCATACTGAACCGCTGTTTGAGCAGGTAACTTGTGCTGGCTTTGGGAACAGCGGTGTAAATGCGAGGTGCCTCTCCCTGGGTTCTCCGACCGTGCAGCAAGCAACGCCAGCCGAAGAGAAGTTGGTGCTTTCGTCGCGGTAACACGTTTACGTCAGGTCAGCAGAGTTTCAGTAATGGCATAAATTCACCTCGTGGGCACCTAGTTAACGCGGCGCGTCGCAGTTTGGCCCTGCCGTATCACCTAGTGGGCTGCTCCTATCTCTGCGGCTAACAGGCAATATACGCTCATCAAAGTCTCGGTGCCACCTCGTCGCGCCAGATATAACGAAACCTTATGTGAAAACTTGTTGCAAGAGACTAGTAACGTCGCTAGTGGTTCGACAAAGCAGTCCCGTGCATACAAAGGCACATGCCTTCTTACGCCGTGGTCGTACAGTTAACTTTCAAGCGGTAAGGCAATCATACGCGCAGTACCTTCGCTCACTATGTACACAAATTGATACATAGCGGAAGGTGAGTGAGAGTACAGGACTGATGGCGAGCCACATATTTAACAATAATCTACAACTGATTTTTTAAAAACATTAAAAATGATGAAACTTCCTGGGAGATTAAACCTGTGTGCCCGACCGAGACTCGAACTCGGGACCTTTGCCTTTCGCAAAAGGCAAAAGTCCCGAGTTCGAGTCTCGGTCGGGCACACAGGTTTAATCTCCCAGGAAGTTTCATATCAGCGCACACTCCGCTGCAGAATGAAAATCTCATTCTGGATATAAACAAAATGTATAACTAAGAGAGATTCTTAAATGCTGTTTAACAATAACAAACTCTATCAGACTAAAACTACAGAGTATAGTTCCAGTTAGCTATCCTGCTAGATTGTAGATGTACACATGCCATCTACTACATATAATCGGGCCAACATATCATGCCAATCAACGCAGTATTGAGGTTTCGTCAATGTAGGCACGTATTGAGGCATTGAGGAGTTCTGCCGTGTGCACAGCGTGAGTGCTGTCCACCTCGCAAAGCGCCGTTGGAGACACCACTTTTTCCTTGTTCCAGATAGGAAAATATCCAGGTGGATAAAAGAATGGCCTGGGACAGGTTCCGTAACCAGTGTGATGCTGAGGGACCTAAGTATCAGTTCCAGCCGGAGAAAGTATCCAATGATTTCGTGCAGTCTGCAACGAAGCCCACAGCGATCTGTCACTCGCCATTCCATAACATTACAGATTCCTCGCATGTCTTTTCGGAGGAATGTATACAGGGATTTAAAGTCAGCCTTGTAAGCAACAAGTGGCATGAAAGTTACTACCGGGAGATACGGTGAGTAGATGCAATTTCTGCACAGCTTTAGGCAGAACTAACCAGGACATCTAGTGATGTCTTAAGAGGTAAGCTTACATCAGAACTGGTTTGTCAATAAGAGAAGCCTTCTGTTATTACTGAAACACATGGCAGACGTGCACTCATAATATGAAAGCCGCAACTCGAGAATTTGCGGAGGTTATTTGTTAAGAAGTTAATGAGAACGTAATGAGAACTTCCCACAAACATCTTCAGTAATACATCGTGAAGAATGGAAGCCATTTGTGCGATATACATTTTATAAATGAACTTGTATTAGCATTTATAGTAACAGCAATGGTTCAAATGGCTCTAAGCACTATGGGACTTAACATCTTAGGTCATCAGTCCCCTAGAACTTAGAACTACTTAAACCTAACTAAGGACATCACACACATCCATGCCCGAGGCAGGATTCGAACCTGCGACCGTAGCAGTCCCGCGGTTCCAGACTGCAGCGCCTAGAACCGCACGGCCACCATGGCCGGCAGTAACAGCAATGAGCGTAGAACAATTATCAGTATTTTATACTGGTGTAAATGTTCGCTGAATCTCGTAATAATCAAATGAAATTGTACAGTTTTTCGGAGGCCACCACGTATAATGGAAATAAGAAATTAATTTAGCAAGGTATAAATCATGGAATTACACCACTGCCTCACAAACAAGCGACTCTAATTAATAATGTTTCATGAGAGTAAAAATAGCCTTGTGTACGAGACCAGCCACTGCAACAGGTTAATTACAGAAGTTGTAAAAAAAAAAAATTCAACAGAGAATTTCATCAACACAATGTTAAAGGGCGGAACTGCAACCTAAGGAACTGTAATTGATGACACAATGGAAATAAATTAAGCAATAGGTTTACTTCTAACTGCAACCGATCAGAATGTAACTGTCGCGGGAGGAATCCAACCACATTCCTCTATTGCCTCGTCGTCAACATAAGGACGTCCGCATCTTAAATTCAGTGAGCGTCTCTCGGCACCAATGCAAACACTCACGGTGAGCCTCACGAGCATAACTTGGCACTAGACAAGGGCGATGAAGAAGCGTCACAGAGCAGATACGGGAGGCAAGAAATCCGGGAAACTCTCAGTCAAATTGCACTCCAGTTGCTGTGGTGCCGTTGGAGATGTTCAAATTATAAGCAATATATTTTCAGATGCTTAGCAACAGTAGCTCAACTACATATCTAGGAATTACAGTTACAAACAACTTAAATTGGAAAGAACACATAGAAAATGAAGTGGGGAGGGCGAACCAGAGACCTCGTTTTATTGGCAGAACCACAACACTTAGAAGATGCAACAGATGAATGTGTTCACTACGCTAGGCCGTAGAGTTTTGAAGTAGTGCTGCTCGGGTGGGATCGTTACGAGATATGATTAACGCCATACAACGAGAAAGTTCAAAGAAGAACAGCACATTTTGTATTATCGGGAAATAATAAAAAGAGTGTCACTGACATGAAACAGGTTCTGGAGTGGACATTATTAAAACAAACGCGTTTTTCGTTGTGGTGATAAATTCACACGAAATTTCAGTCATGAAATTTCAGTCCGAAAGTGAAAATATTTAGTTGACGCCGACCTACATAGGGAGACGATCATCAAGTAAGTGAAACAGAGCTTGCACGGAAAGACATAGGTAGTCGAGAAAGAAATAACTGGGAATTATTGTGAAGATGGTTGAATGAATCCTCTGCCACGCACTTAAGCGCGATTTTCGGAGTATCCATGTAATGCAGAAGTAGATGTAGACATTGGAAGTCAAGAAAATCATAAGTTGCATTGGAAACCATTGGCCTGAACAGGATAATCAACTAACAATTAAAGTACCTTCCACGAAAGCCATTGGTGCTGCCTATACGCATCTGCTGTCATTGCATGTTGCTGTGCTACTTTCCGATTCGGATGAAACACTATCCAAACGTGGCAAAGATTTTAGCCAGCCAATGAACTATCTACCAATCAGCTTGCTGTCAGTATTATCTAGGATGATAAAACGACTGATTCTTCAACGGATACGGCATCTTATATTGGAAGACGATGTTATTCACCCAAACCATTTCGTTTTCTAGCACACACTGTCTGCAGAGCTGCTGTTGCTTCTGTAGTAGCTGGAAGGCGCTGGCCGACCGGCCGAGGGCGTCGACTGTGAGTTACCGCAAACCATGTCAGCCCCCGATAGCTGAGTGGTCAGCGCGACGGAATGTTATACCTAACGGCCAGGGTTCGATTCCTGGCTGGGTCGGAGATTTTCTCCGCTCAGGGACTGAGCGTTGTGTAGTCCTTATCATCATCATTTCATCCCCATCGACACGAAAGTCGCCGAAGTCGCGTCAACTCGAAAGACTTGCACCAGGCGAACGGTCTACCCGACGGGAGGCCCTAGCCACACACCATTTCCATTTACTGAAAACCACAAAAGACAGACCGTGATGGACCAACAACAGGGCAGCACGACAGAACGACAAGACTAGAGCGGAAACCATAGCACGAATCTCAAAGTACACTGCTTACAACTTAAACATGTCCAGCTACAGGCATCAGTATTTATGGATGTGGAGAATGACAACGACAGAGCCTGGAAAGACAAACTGTTGATCAACCTTCAGAAACTAAGGAACCTGCATACGACTGTTTGACTGCTTCTTTCAGCACTGAGAATATTGAAGACTGATGGGCAATGATCCAGGCTCTAACAACTAACAGATGGCATCCCCCAGGTATCAGTGGTGTTACCTTTGCGCTTTGTCATTTAGACGAATGATCTCCCGTTCTTACCTCGGATGACACAGCCTTCTTAACCAGTGATCGCTGCATGAACGCAGTCATCTGACGTTAAAAGCTGACAGTCACAGAGGGATGGGCTAAGGAAAATTTGATCTCCCCTAATGCTGACAAAGCGAGGGTGGTGATGTTGTATCGGCAATGTCCGCTGCTGCGGAATCAACTGCTGAACTACCGAGAAACTGCATGGACTAACCAAGTGAAATACTTTGCAGCTACTTTGGACTCCAAACTACACTTCAAACTGTACATCCTGAAGAAACGGGTGAAGATTCTACGACTAACCATACAACTCTATCCCTTACTGCCAGTTCGAACATGGAAGCGAAAATAAGACATCGCTTATTCCGAGAAACGGCCTGAACCGTCCGATTCTACGAAAACCAAATTATGACTTGAATTCTCGTATGTAAATACCAAGATGTACGTCTTTCAGCAACACCAAAAGAAGTAAATAGTAGAAGGAGAGTAAGAAGGACAAATTTCGTTCTAGTTTAGACGCTAACCGAGCCTTGCAGGCCATAAGTTTTCCAAAAAAATGGTTCAAATGGGTCTGAGCACTATGGCACTTAACATCTGAGGACATCAGTCCGCTAGACTTAGAACTCCTTAAAAAATAGTTCAAATGGCTCTGAGCACTATGAGACTTAACTTCTAAGGTCATCAGTCCCCTAGAACTTAGAACAACTTAAACCTAACTAACATAAGGACATCACACACATCCATGCTCGAGGCAGGATTCGAAACTGAAACCGTAGCAGTCGCCCGGTTCCAGACTGAAGCGCCTAGAACCGCTCCGCCACAACGGCCGGCTATGTTTTCCAAACTGACATTTTATTATAATGAAATATTTACAACAAATAATCAAAATTATTCAGTATTCGTATTTATCACAAGTGGGCACCATAAGCCCTGTAAACATGACGCCGACAGCGATCGCCACTCGGTCAGGTAACATTGGAACAGCGTTAAAACACTGAAGTCCAACGTAAGAAGAACACGTGTCACAACAAAAAATTTTTAAGTCCCTAAGATGACAGCAAAGTGTGTCTAAACCGGTTGTCATAAATAAAGTTATATTCATGCGATCTAGGCTGTTGAACGTTCCCAGAAAGTGAAACAGATCGCTCTTCCGGTCTTCTCAAAATGAGAAAATTCCATTTTAAATATTTTGCTTGGAGCAAACCATTTATAACGTGCTGATTTTTATCCACATGACAATTTTGCCTGACGTCCAACGTAAAATAAACACGTTTCACAACAAAAAAGGTTTTTAAGACCTGAAGATGACACCAAAGTCTGTCGAAAACGATTTTCTTAAAAAATATTAATGCGATCTTAGGCTGCTGAAAGAAATTTCTTCCTCAAATTAATGATTATGTTTGATACTAGTAGACTTCCCTTGGCCAGGAATGCCCTTTTTGCCATTGCCAATCTGCTTTTGATGTCCTTCTTGCTCCGTCCTTCTGCATTTAACAGTGTACTTCCCATTGCACCCTTAATGTTACCACCCTTACTTTTAGTTTCACCGAAGGTTCATTTGACTTACCTATACGCTGAGTCATTCCTTCCAATAATTATTTCTTTTTCGATTTCTTCACATTTTTCCTGCAGACAATTCGTCTTAGCTTCCGTGTACTTCCTATGTTCTTCATTCTTCAGCGACCTGTACCTCTGTATTCCTGAATTTCCCTGAGCATTTTTGTACTTCCTTCCTTCGTCGATCAACTGAAGTATATCTTCTTTTACCCACGGTTCCTTCGCAGTTACCTTCATTGTAACTATGCATTTCTCTCCAGCTTTTGTGATTGCTCATTTTAGTTATGTCCTTTCCTTTTCAACTGTACTGCGAACTGAGCTATTCTTTGTTGCCTTAGAGAACTTCAAGCGTATCTTGTCATTTCTCAGTATTTCCGCATATTACTCCTTTGCGTATTGATTCTTCCTGACTAATCTCTTAAACTTCAACTTACCATTCATCACTACTAAAATCCGATCTGTGTCTTTTTCTGCTCCTAGGTATGCCTTACAATCCAGTATCTGATTTCGGAATCTCTGACTGACCATGACGCTATCTAGCTGAAAACTTCCCGTATCGCCCGGCCTTTTCTAGTTACAAATCCTCCTGTTGTGATTCTTGAACAGAGTATTCGCTATTAGTAGCTGAAATTTATTACAGAACACAATAAGTCTTCCTCCTCTCTCAGTCCTAGTCCCAAGCCCATATTCACCTGTAACCTATTCATCTACTCCTTCCACTACAACTATATTCCAGTCCCTCATGACTACTAGACTTTCATCTTCAGCCTGCGACGTCGGTATGTATACCTGGACTATTGTCTTCAGTGTTGGTTTGTCGTCGAATCTGATGAGAACAGCCCTACCACTGAACCGTTCACAGTAACACACTCCCTGCCCTACCTTACTACTCATAAAGAATCCTACACTCCTTATACCATTTTCTGCTGCTGTTGATATTACCCTATACTCATCTGACCAGAAACCCTTCTCTTCTTTCCATTTTACTTCACTGACCATTACTGTGTCTAGATTGAGCCTTTTCATTTCCATTTTCAAATTTTCTAGTTTGATATTCAATCTTCTGGCATTCCACGTCCCGACTCGTAGAACGGCCTTTCGATGGTGATTCATTCTTTTTCTCATGGCACCCTTGGCAGTCGCCTCCCAGAGTTCCAAATGAGGAACTATTACGAAATCTTTTGTCAATGGAGAGTTCAACATGACACTTTTTCAATTACAGGCCACATGTCCTGTGGATATGCGTTATGTGTCTTTAATGCAGTGGCTTCCATTGGTTTCTGCATCCTCATGCCGTTGGTCATTGCTGATTCTTCCGCCTTGAGGGGAAAGGAGTGCCCTGAACCTCTGTCCGCGCCTCTGCCCTCTTTGACAAGGCTGTTGGCAGAATGAGGCGGACTTCTTATGCCGGAAGTCCTTGGCCGCTATTGCAGATTATTTATCAAAATTTAGGCAGTGGCGGGGATCGAACATTGGTCGAAGGACGTTTTCATCACCGACGCTACCCCAACACCACTCACAAAAATACAAAAAAAATTGGTACTTAAAGAACGTTAATATTAAAGTGAACTTTATTTTTTGTTTTATGTTACCAACTGATCCAATACATTAAAAAAAAAGAGAGATACTACCTTGGACAGTGTTTATTAAAATAATAAAGCTACTTAACTAAAATAAAGTCCAAAAGTGGCAACTGGAATGTTGAGGATGAACAGTAATACGTTTGATATTTCATAACTGAACATTACAATGCTTTTGCTTTAAGGCAATTCACTAGAACAAAGACAACTCCTCATTTATCGCTATTTCACCAACCGTCACTATAGGCGCCAATGAAAGTTACTATCAAACAGGTATCATCCTTTCCTTCCCGTGAGCTTCCACGAACGGATGCTAACCATAAAATCCAATTATGCAAGAACTCCTTAGCTTTGAGAATGAGATTTTCACTCTGCACCGGAGTGTGCGCTGAAATGAAACTTCCTGGTAGTGTGCTGGACCGAGACTCGAACTCGGGACCTGGAAGTTAGAAGACGAAGTACTGGCAGAAGTAAAACTATGAGGACGTGGGCGTGAGTCGTGCTTGGGTAGCTAAGACGACAGAGTACTTGTCCGCGAAAGGCAAAAGTCCTGCGTTCTAGTCTCCGTCCAGCACACAGTTTTAATCTGGCAGGAAGTTTCCTTAGTTTTGGTGATCTCATAGTTTTCCATTTACCGCAAAGCCAGTAGGAAATTTCAGACAGAGGATCAGCATCTCCTTCTGTGTCGCGGCGATCTTGTGGTTCTGACAGCACAAAACAACACTCTACGTAGCCGCACTCCCGCTTCTCACATCCGAATCAGCAATCCAGTGTGTATTTCCTTGCTCTGATACACATTTCGAACCAAGGCACAACTCTGCTTTACTATGAATAGCACAAAACAACAAGAACATATGATTTCACCGACGTGACTGTTGTATTGTGAGTCATATCGGGAACTCTTCTCACAGGGTGAGTTGACAGTGAAAGAGCCGACAACCGATTCAATTCCCGCAACCTCACACACCCGAGCTCGAAGTCAACTGCCGCGGTATGGTCTCTTCTACAGCTGTTGATGGCTTCCCGCAGTCCCTCCCGCCACTTAGTGGAAGGCAGAACACACGTGACAGCTGTAGCTTCTCTGAAATCGATAGACATACAGCCCTCCTGGCAATACTCTGTGCTTGTTCAACATGGGGCAACAGGCGCATCACATCCCGAACTATGTACTCCACAACCAATGCTTCCGCCTAAACCACGGGGAATCTACATGGGCCAAGGTTCGACATCTCCATGACGAAGTGATTGAACCTACGATCAATGAATTAATTGTCTCTTACCGCAACAGCTCACCGAAAAAATTGAAACATTACATCCCACATCCAACCATCTCGAAAATGTAGGCTTTATCAAACTTGAACGCTAGCAGCGTGTCAGGGTGCCTCGAGCGACCAAAGAGAGTCTGCAATATCCTCACACCATAATAAGCAGCACAATATCAGAAACTACAGCCCACGGTCTTAAAGCTATTATTATCTTTCTTCACACACAGAAGTCTACCTACGAAGTCCGCAAAACTTCGTAAACCACATACAGAAAAAGAAAAAAAAAACTGAAAAGTTTGTTACCCTGTTAGTTCCTCTCCAGTCAAACTCCCAGAGCAGACTTCAGGGGCGGTGCTCATCCGTCCATCTCTGCCAAAGTGACTGCAACAGCACCTTCTATATCGCCTAGAAGCTTCGCTCGGTGGCTCGGCCAGAAAAGTAAAATTGACCGGGACTGTGATGATGGACGCTGGGATCAGGAGCGCAACTGACATTCTAACTCGTCCCAAAGGTGCTCCCTTGGGTTCAGGTAGGGACTCTGGGCAGACAAGTCCGTTTCAGAAATGTTACTGTCCACGAAACACTGCCACAAAAATAATGTGTGCATTCTCATTCTGCCTGTGAATCCCTCTACTGTATGCAGTACGGAATTCTGTAAAATCTGTTTTATCGTTTCAAGTTTAGCGCTTTCTTAAGCGCATTAATGGTTCCACAACCTAACCACGAAAAACAATGCCACACTGTTATACCACCTTCTCAGTTCTTCTGTTGGAGCTACACACGATGGCAAGTAAGGATGTCCAGGCATGCGCCAAACCTAAACTCTTCCACTGGACTGCCATAGGATGTGGAGAGATTCATCATCCCAAATCACGCGTTTTCTTTCAGCCACTGTCCTATAATGTCGCTCATTACACCACCTAAAGCGCCACTAGCACTGACAACAGAAATGTGTGGGACGTGAGAACCTTTGTACCCCATTCCTTTCAACTCCCTACGCACAGTCATTGCGCCAGCTGACTGCTAGTAGCACTTTGGAATTCACAGTTGATTCTTTCCTCTGATTTTCATGTGATTTTTTTACAACAACACTCCGTGTTGCTCGAGGGTTCCTGTTCGCTAGTACATGAGGCCTGCCTGATCCTCGTTTATCTGTTGTTCCTTTGTGTTACCACGTCACAGTCACATCACCGACTGTCGAACTGCGCTGCTGTAGAAGATTTGAAATGTCTGCTGCTCAGACTGTTTATAGGTTTTAGGAGACTAAACATCTAACATCCCAGTCTTCTATTTATACCTAGGATACTCGCCGGCCGTGGTGGCCAAGCGGTTAAAGGCGCTACAGTCTGGAACCGCGCGGCCGCTACGGTCGCAGGTTCGAATCCTGCCTCGGGCATGGATGTGTGTGGTGTCCTTAGGTTAGTTAGGTTTAAGTAGTTCTAAGTTCTAGGGGACTGATGACCTTAGAAGTTAAGTCCCATAGTGCTCAGAGCCATTTTGAGCCTAGGATACTCCATTTGTCTGTGTCGAGAGCAAATTCTGTGTGCGGGTGTGGATCTGAGGCGGACGTGGGTACCAGACTGCCAGGTACCTAGTGGGAAGTTAGAAACCGTCTAAATACCGCGTCTTGACTAGCCGGCGCAACGCCCAATGTCGTTAATCTGCGGGGCGTATTAGTACTGAGGTCAGCGCACCTGCACGAGCCGAAAGTGGATACTTTAACGTGCACGCCTGTGTAGGCAGGTGTTAGAAATGACCGTGATGGATTTATTACTCAGGTGACATCCCATGACTACATTTCGGTACTGCCGGCCGCTGGCCGAGCGGTTCTAGGCGCTTCAGTCCGGAACCGCATTGCTGCTACGGTCGCAGGTTCGAATCCTGCCTCGGGCATGGATGTTTGTCATGTCCTTAGTTTAGTTAGGTTTAAGTAGATCTAAGTTCTAGGGGACTGGTGACCTCAGAAGTTAAGTCCCATAGTGCTCAGAGCCATTTTGAACCTAGGATACTCCATTTGTCTGTGTCGAGAGACACAGACAAATTGCTCAGAGCCATTGAAACCATTTTTTGAACTTCGGTACTGGAGCTGTCCTAACCTACCCTTTCTGCTGTTACTGTTTCTGAACTGACAACACAATACTCCATAGCTCGATTTATACTGACGGATCGGCCTCTTCTGATATTCGGCCTCTTCTGATATCACCTTCAATTCGGCGATACATACAGGTGTCCGGATACTTCTGTGTAGATAGTGCATAACGTGCTGAAGTAGTATCGTTTCCATTGTTAAGGTACGTCAGAGGTAAAATCTGAGCTCAATTATAAGTGGAATTATTTGAGGTTTCATTTTAAATACACATATACAATCGTATGCTGGTTCTATTATTGTACAGTTTTCGCCATTTCAGTTTTCGCTGTTAATTATTATACACCACGTACAAAATGAAATCTAGTTTGAATAACGATACAGCACTCAGATTATTGATTTTATGAAGAAGAACCTCGTTGCCACGTCTGCCCAGCAACATGAATCTGATGGTATGACAGTTTCAATAACTTCTGCCTGAAGGAAAGTTTCCTTCAATTCCTTCACTAAATTGGTTTTGTGAATAATATTGCTAGCCCAGGAACGTGCGCGATGAGGTTTTGTAAACTTTGGAAGGCAGAAATGAATCTGTGAGGGCGGGTCATTCGGAATGCCTGGATAAAACACTGAAGACCAAGGATAGGATTTTCCCCAGTCACACAATCTGAACACTTACAACGGAGCATCCGTTTGACAAGCGGGTATGGTATAAGTTAGTACCGCTAGAGGCGCTGAAAATCACCTTGCGCTTCTAGCCGGCTACGAGAGTCTTATTTGATATTTATTCCTAGTGCAAAGAAGATCATGTGACTCGTCGTGGCAATTTACCTAACAAAATTGCCTCCATTCCGCACCCACGCAAACTCACTGGCTGATGTTCCAGGTAAGAGCAAATATTCATCCGCCTCACTGATCAGAGTTCCTGAAGTCTCACGGTTGCTACTCACAGGTGGACAATCGAACTTATTAAGTTCTTTTGCACGACATTTTTAGCTACCTGACTACGCACAGTTTAGTTTATGTTTTTGGTTAGTTTGCTTAGCGGAATTTGTTTTGATAAATAACTACCAAATTATGTATTTTTAAGCGCGACTTCAGTGTGTCCTAGTCTAGTTTTCTTCCTTTATAGACTACAATTTTACTCCTTCTAAATACTTCATATACATGGGTATGTACTTTGGATAGCATCAATGTTGATTTCATTTAGTATGGCTTATTCATTTTACAGTTGTTTCTTAGTTGTTTTCAGATTTGTGAATATAGTTAGCCACTCTTCTTACAACTCTTTTCATTAATTACATTACAAGGAAGTCTCAGCATTTGTTTGTTCTTAAATGTTTTGTAGGGTGGTACGGCGGAAAAATACTAGCAAATGTGTCTAACAGAAGCAGACGAATTATGCAGAAGACAGAGGACACGTTTTCTGACGACTCTAGCTTTGAAGTTGACACCAGCGATTCATAAAGTACTGACCGAAACAATGCGTCACTACCAGAACCCGACACAGGCTCAGAAATATACGACAACAACGAAATGCAACAGATTATTTTCTATGAAGAGAATGCAACCATTATTACTAAAGTCGATCGAAACCACCCGTCTGAAAAAGAGAGCACTCTCAACCATGACGATAATGTGCTAAATACACCAAACATGGAATGTGACCCCTCCAGATTTACCACGTGTCCCAAATTCCTCTGTTACTTTAACTCAGGACTACCGAAGTGACTCTGTCATTTATTTCTGTGTAGCTAATACATATTATAAGACTGATAAAACCATTTTCGTGGCTGATGAATTTTCTTTCCGAATGTGAATAAAAAATTAAAGTCTTCAAACTTCAACGCTTCATTCATTCCAGATTTTCAGATAAGACGCAATATTCTACAACGGCTTAATGTAATGTCAGAAAAATGCGATATTCGCCCCATAGGCGGATGTTCCAACTTCCTACCTGCCTCTGAGGAGGGTGTTTCTAAAGCGCAGTGTAAAACGATATTCCTGTCTAAGTGTTAATCTGCTAGGAAGTTACCAGTAATATTTGATTCGAGTTGTAAATCCTTTTGGTGTAACTCTCATAATTCTTTCAGTGTAGCGTTCATAATTTACACTGATTAATTACTCCATTATTAAAAGTTCTTTTGTAATGACGACACCAGGAAAATGGCGTCCAGGGCAAACTAGGCTCTGCAACGACACGCTACTTCAACCTGCCCGCTTCTCCTCTTTGTTTCAGATCCCCGTGGCTGTTTAGCCTGTTTATACGTCTATTGAAGTCAACTCGGCTTCAGATCTAATTGAAAATAAACACGTCAATAATTCTGTGTTGTACCATGCTATCCAAAAGAGGCAAAACACATTCTAAAGTCACAATGCATTCAACAAAAAAGCGTTTGCTTTTTGTGTCATTGCCGATCGTAGAAAACGAAAACAAACAACCAAGAAACGGTTTCGATTTCTCAACTGTTTATGGAGCAATTTTGTCTCACTTTCTTTGCGCTTCCTATTTATTTCATTTCTAACTGACTTGGGAATTCTCATTCTAATACTGACCGTGGGGATAGACAACAGTACGTTAGAAAGTGACAAGAAAACGACTGTAATGTTAGTGTGAATGTATGACTCTAACTTTCGGAAAAAATCATCCACCCAATTCCGAAGATTGCGAGAGCCGACAAGTACGAAAATTATCGCACAATTAGCTTAACAGCTCATGCATCGAAGTTGCTGACGAGAATAGTATACAGAACAGTGGAAAAGAGTTTTAAGGCTGAGTTAAATGACTATCAGTTTGGCTTTAGGAGACGCAAAGGAATGAAAGAGGCAGCTCTGACCTTTCAATTGATAATGGAAGCAAGACTAAAGAAGAACCAAGACAGGTTCATCGGATTTATCGACCTGGAAAAAGTGTTCGACAGTGTTAAATAGTGCAAAATGTTCGAAATTATGAGAAAAAATAGGGGTAATCTATAAGAAAAAACCGGTAATATACAATGTGATCAAGAGAAAAGTGGGAACAGTAAGAGTAGAAGACCAAGAAAGAAGTGCTCGGATAAAGAGTGGTGCAATACAAGGAGGTAGTCTTTTGCCTCGACTGTTGAATCTATACATCGATGAATCTATGACGGAAATTGAAATGTTCAAGAGTGGAATTAAAATTCAAGGTAAAAGATTAACAATATTAGCATTTGCTGATAACATTGCTATCTTCAATAAAAGTGAAGAATAATTACAGGATGTGTTGAACGGAATGAACAGTATAATAAGTACCGAATATGAATTGAGAGAAAATCTAAGAAATACAAAAGTAATGAGAAGTAGCAGAAATGAGAACAGCAAGAAACATAATATCAGTGTTGGCGCCCACGAAGTACATCTAGTTAAGGAATTTTGCTACCAAATCAGCAAAATAGCCCATGGCAGACGGAGCAAGAAGCACATAAAAAGCAGACTGGCACTGGCGAAAAAGGCATTCCTGGCCAATAGGAAAATCATCAAAAATAGGCCTTAATTGAAGGAGCATTTTCTAAAAATACATGTCTGGATCACACCATTGTATGGCAGTGAGATACGGACCGTGGGAAAACCGGAAAAGAAAAGAACCGAATGATTTGGGAAGTGGAGCTACAGAAGAATGTTGTAAATTAGTTGCACTGGTAAGGTAAGGAATGAGGAGATTCTCCTCGGGCATGGGTGTGTGTGTTTGTCCTTAGGATAATGCAAGTTAAGTAGTGTGTAAGCTTCGGGACTGACGACCTTAGCAGTTAAGTCCCATAAGATTTCACACACATTTCAACATTTTGAGAAGATTCTCCGGAGAATCGGCGAGTAAAGAACTATACGGAAAACAGTGACATGAAGAAGGGACAGAATGGCTGGGCATCTGTTGGAATATCAGAGAATAACTTGCGTGGTACTAGAGGGAGCGGTAGAAGATAAAAACTTTTGAGGAAGACAGAGATTGGAATACATCCAGTAAATAATTGAGGACGTTGGTTGCAAGTGCTGCTCAGAGATGAAGAGCTTGGCACAGGAAAGAAATTCGTGGCGGACCGCTTCAGATATGTCAGAAGATTGAGGCGAAAAATACTATAATTTGGTTGCTTTCTTCTAACAACTGTATGTAAATGCAATATTAACTGGCTTTCGTGTCTGGCGTGTGGCGGATGGTACTTCGTTTTCTGTCTGTTTGTTCGGTAGAATGTCTGGCATGTGACTGATGGTACTTCGTGTTCTGTTTGTTTGTTAGGCAGAAATTTTACAGTTCACTTCCAAATGAGCTAGAGACTTGAAATTTTCAATGTACCAATGCAATGAGAATTCGTTTTTTTGTCTGTTGTGTGACGAAGTGCACTTCTTGTTCCACTGCTATTTTTTCCTTTCCCTGTTTCGGGGGCGAATGCTTCGCGGAAGGAAGAGTGCTGCTAAGCTCCAGGTGAGCTTGTTTATTCTGTTCTAATCTCACAAATTTTTTTTAAATCGCATGAAAAGTTTCACCGAGCAGACTGAAGAGCAGAAAATACAGACTAAAGATCAGAAAAGTTCTTCAGCGATATACTTCCAATTTTTACGTGTTACTCTAATGAACATTCGAGCGGACACAGGTTTCATAAATAAATATGAATGTCATATGTAAAAGGAAAACGTTGTCACTAAAAGCCTCCTAAAGATCTTGACGGATTTACTTCAAATATTTACACGAGACTGTACTGAACATTCAGACGGAAATAGACGTAGAGAGGTGGGAGAAGGGGAAGCACAGAGAAAGGGGGAGGAGGCTACGCACGGAGAGATGGGGGTAGGGGGAGATATAAGGAGAGAGAGAGACAGGATGAGAAGATGGGCAGAGAAAGGGCTGGCAGGGAATTTGGGATGTATCTGCAATTCCCATACACATTAAACAATTGCGAAGCATTGTCGGGTTCGCTAGTACTGAAGAATAATAAGGACACATAAGCAGGGGACTTTACTGTAATCATTTCGGCTCATTTCACTAATGTTTATCTCTATTTTTTTTACAGAGTTCGCAGATAAAATATAAGACATTCTTCTGATCCAGTCACCCAACACATTCCCAACCTCTTCACTCGCTGCACAGTACCCAGTCTTCTTAATCTCAATCGCAACACACAACGCACTTTTCAGTATCTTCTGTTGGTCCATTACTTCCAGTTATTTCCAGTTTTCTTCACCGCTTTTTAATTGGCTTTCCATTGCCTCCCTTTAGATGTTTATTTTGTTTTGGAACACCGGACTTAAACTCAGGTTTCTTCAAGTCTCTTTCAACTTTATTTTTTTGTGCTTTTAATCTCTTCTCTTCAGTGGCGGAAATTTCCTTTTCTAATTGTTTAAAGTGCTTCAGCTACCTTCTACGCGATTATTTTCTTAGACGTAACCATGCTCACAGCTGTTTTCATGCACCCTTCATTCCATTTTCCTCTTGCTTTCTTCTCATTTGTCATCATTTCAATCTGAAAAGAAGCAAGAAGAAGGAACAGTGATTTAAAAATGGAAATTACTTCTGGCCGATACTGAAGGAATGTCGGGCAGTCGGTACTGCACGAGAAACACGCAGTAGGATCTAGTCATTGCGTACGTAGCCCACCCAGCTAGCCGCACGGTCTAACGCGATACTTCCCGAGCGGGAAGAGGTGACGGTCCCCGGCACGAATCTGTCTGGCGGATTAGTGTCGAGGTCCGGTGTGGCGGCCAGCCTATGAATGGTTTTTAAGGCGGTTCTCCATCTATCGGGCTGGTTCTCCTTGTACGGCGGGAGAAAGCCTCTCCGTCGTTTCTTGGTCTCCAGTTTAACACATAATACACATACTGTACGTTCTGTTATAAAAACTGCCAAGAAACGTTTGTTGGATTTCACTCTTTAATGACAAAGGCAACCGAAATACAGCAACGAAATTAATTACTTACCTTAAAAACGGACACCAAAGACCTCAAAAAACTCTTGTGCGCTGTGCTACAGCAATACGAAGAATCACTGAGAGCAGACAAAGTACTAAAAGAGAGGAAAAAGATAGCTGCGTACTGTGCACTTGCCTATTTGAAGACGGAAAGCGCAATCACAGTAGCAGCCGGTAAGCTGGCTGATACTGCAAAAATCTCTGCTGGCTAAAAACTTGTAGTAATAGGCAGGGAGCCAAATTATAATAGTTTCTCTTTCCGTTTCAGATTGTGAGGGATTCATTAAGATTTTTAATTGTTGACAACTAAGTCAATAACATGGTTAGCTATTGTATAAGATAGTCTGTTATTATGGAACTCTAAGAAAATCTTTACTTAATTAAATGAACAGATCCAAACCTTCACTAATAGTAATCTGTGCTTAAGACTGTATGACGATATTGAAACAGGTACGTAATTGGGATAGCGTTTGTTATGAGGTAGTATTTTTACTTTTCCCGTAAGGCGAGCTATTAGAAAATTGATCTCAAAAATTCTTTCACTTTTGCAACTTTGTCTCCCTACATACAAGGAGAAAAACGGCAGAGATTAAAAACTTCATGGCTTTAAGTTGAATCTGGGGACACCTAAGTTTTTGCATTTTATGTATGCTTATGACTCAGCACGAACACCATCTGTCCACTAAGGGTAAATTCCAGTGATGAGACAGAATGGCGCTGGGGAATGACCACGTCGTTAAGTGAGTATGCAGACTAGACCAATTTCGATGTTCAAGTCAGAGACGTATCCAAATTCTCTTTATGTTGAATAATTTTATCATTCTCTTTATGCTGAATAACTTTATCTGTGTAAAAGCAGGAAAAAAAGCACTCTCGCTCTCTATCTCCATTTTGTCACTGCAGTTGCACGTAATACGTATTGCTCCATTCCCCATTAATACTAATAACAGACTTCTATTATAAAAAAGACGAACAACAATTCAGATGTGAGTGTCTACATAATCAGTGACTTTGTATCTTTTTAATGCAAATGACTTAGTAAGACCTTATTTCTCGTAATTCGGCGCACAAGTATATTTCCTGTAAAGTCACTGTAACGTTCTTTTATATATTTAATCTGCTTTGTATGGAGTAATTTGATGGGAGAGTAACCTTCTTTAAATAATTTTTAGTTAATGCGTGACCGAGGAATGGATACAAAAGTGGAGTTATTGTATAGCGTGTTGTAATTTCAAGTGGTGTGCTTACTATGTGTTATGGATAGCAAAAGCTTTGTCTGAACTGATTGGGCAATGCAACTCCCAATGCCAATAAAGAATGCAGTCACTGCAAAATACATTCAGCCCCTTAGGTACTGAACCTTCTGCCGCTGTTCAAAACTGGTAACTTCGGTCCCCATGCACATAACAAATAAGTTAAATTATCTTACCTCTAAAGCAGCAACGGTGGAACGCGATATATTCTGGTCTTTCGCGAGAAAAATTAAAATATACTAGCTACAGGCTCAGCGGTATTCAATGCTGGCAGTAATACTTTTAAATGTACATGAAATTCATTTGGCTGATAAATGAAAACATTTAAGAAAAAATCAATGTCTTTGAAAAACAAATGACCTGGACAGGGAGGCGGTAATGATGTGGGTGAATTATTAAAACTGACTTTTTCAATAGTGAAATTGTATTCAAGGTTAAGTTTGGCTATTCAAAACATCTGACAATTGAAATTACATTACTCAGAAGAATTACATCCTTCTTTTAACAGTTCAGTCACAACAATGAGATTTATACAGCAAGAAATATCTAACCTCAGAGAAAACGCATAAACACAAATCATCAAATTATATATACCTAAGTTAGAAACATTACAAGAGGAAAATATCTAACGAGCCTTTATATCAAATCTGTTTACGTGCATTCTGGGGATACTCAACAATGGCAAATTGTCAGCCAACTGATATACACCAACTCGCTGGAAAAACGAAATTCATAAATGTTTAATATCTTTACCTGGCTTTCGAGAAGACTTCGGCGCCCACGCTTCTATTTGAATAATACATCTACTCGTAATTCCTATATTATAATATAAAACTTGGTGGTTTGACACAGCACCACACAAAAACTGCCTACTCCATCCTCTTTCGCCCACAACTTTGCGTCAAGCACTGTCTTACTCCAACACTACAATCTCAGACCACATCTTTGGTTCTGCGGTCGTGGACAGTCAGCAATCCATTTTTATAAAGCCTATAAGAGACAATCATCGTTTCTAATATAATAGTTTCATTTTAGTTTACATTAGTATAATCATCACACACAGTAGCCTCCTTTCAATAAGAATGTTAATGTATTAATTCATATAAAGAAAAAGAATTCTGAACTATTACAGGCGGTCTTATTCGCACTACGCCAACGGCCTTGTCGCAGCGGTAACACCTACATCTACATCTACATCTACATCTACATCCATACTCCGCAAGCCACCTGACGGTGTGTTGCGGAGGGTACCCTGAGTACCTCTATCGGTTCTCCCTTCTATTCCAGTCTCGTATTGTTCGTGGAAAGAAAGATTGTCGGTATGCTTCTGTGTGGGCTCTAATCTCTCTGATTTTATCCTCATGGTCTCTTCGCGAGATATACGTAGGAGGGAGCAATATACCGCTTGACTCTTCGGTGAAGGTATGTTCGCGAAACTTTAACAAAAGCCCGTACCGAGCTACTGATCGTCTCTCCTGCAGAGTCTTTCACTGGAGTTTATCTGTCATCTCCGTAACGCTTTCGCGATTACTAAATGATCCTGTAAAGAAGCGCGCTGCTCTCCGTTGGATCTTCTCTATCTCTTCTATCAACCCTATCTGGTACGGATCCCACACTGCTGAGCAGTATTCAAGCAGTGGGCGAGGCAACAGTAGACAAAACTATACAGCATTGAATGGTATTGGAAAAGCGTACGAGTGCTCCTCAAACTACAATACGCACCAAAACAATGTGTTATTTTCACAACAATCATAAAAGTAGTCAACGTACCACTTTCGGTCTCTTAATTCAACTTGCAACAGTACTTTGGCAAAATATTGCATTTCCTTAGGATTCTTCCAATGAATCTCAGTCTGGCATCTGCTTTACCGACAATCAACTTTATATGATCATTCCATTTTAAATCACTCCTAATGCGTACTCCCAGATAATTTATGGAATTAACTGCTTCCAGTTGCTGACCTGCTATTTTGTAGCTAAATGATAAGGGATCGATCTTTCTATGTATTCGCAGCACATTATACTTGTCTACATTGAGATTCAATTGCCATTCCCTGCACCATGCGTCAATTCGCTGCGGATCCTCCTCCATTTCAGTACAATTTTCTATTGTTACAACCTCTCGATACACCACAGCATCATCTGCAAAAAGACTCAGTGAACTTCCGATCTCTTCCACAAGGTCATTTATGTATATTGTGAATAGCAACGGTCCTACCTGAAATCACTCTCACTTCGGAAGACAAGTCAGGTCACCGAAGTTAAGCGCTGTCGGCCTGCGCTAGCACTTAGATGTTTGCCATCCGGATTGCCGACCACAGTTGGCAAGCGGAGTGCACTCTGAGGCAAACTGAGGAGCTACTTGACTGAGAAGTAGCGGCTCCGGTCTCGTAAACTAACATACGGCCAGGAGAGCGGTGTGCTGACCATATGCCCCTACATATCTGCATTCAGTGACGCCTGTGAGCTGGGGATGCCACGGCACCCATTCGGTACTTTTGGACCTTCATGCTCTGTTTCGGGTTGCGTTAAGATTTACTTTTTATTCGCACTACACACGCTTGGCAAGACAGTGGCGCTCAGTATTTTGCCAAAGTACTGTTGTAAGTTGAATTAAGAGACCGAAAGTGATACGGTGACTACTTTTTATGATTGTTGTGAAAATAACACTTTGCTTTGGTGGGTCTTGTAGTTTGAGGAGCACTCGTACGCTTTTCCAATACCATTCAATGCTGTATAATTTTGTCTACTGTTGCTTCCACGTGAGGATTGCTGGAAGTGCACTTAAGTGAAAGAAAATAAACAAAAAGTGAAAATATTGCACTAAAAATAGTATTTTCAGTCTTTCATGGAAAAATAAAGCACTTGCCACGATACTTTAATTTGTGTTTGAGATCATGAAACACAAGTGACAGAACGAAATTTTGTTTTCTGTTACACTTACTGCCGGCTGATGTGTCCGAGTGGTTCTAGACACTTCAGTCTGGAACCGCGCCACCTCTACGGCCTCAGGTTCGAATCCTGCCTCGGGCGTCGATGTGTGTGATGTCTTTAGGTTAGTTAGATTTAAGTAGTTCTAAGTTCTAGGGGACTGATGACCTCAGATGTTAAGTCCCATAGTGCTCAGACCCATTTGCACCATTTGTTACCGTTACTAGTAGCCTAATAAAACATGTACTGTTTGTAGCACTAGATTTTATGTTAGATTTGATTAGTATCCTTGCGACAACCAGATTCTGTTGTTATGAAAATGGCAGTTTACACAAGTGATGAAGTTCCGATTATGCGAGAGGTACGGGAGTCGATCCAAAAATGGAAACAATAGAAGCACAACGCAGTAATACGCCTAATGCGGTGTAGGAAAGCCATTGTCATTCTAAACAGCTGCCAGTTATGTCGGACTGGATAAATGCAGGTCCCGTATGGTTTTCAAGAGAACCTTACACCACTCTCCTGTATAACAGTACAAGCTCATTAGGGGGACAGCGATCACGCAACCTTCTCTCCAAAGTACACTACAATGGCTCAGAATATCGAGATATGGCGCCTGAGATGGAAAGGGGAGCTGCGACATATTATTCTTGTGCTCACAAGACCTGTCTTGGATGTGCGAGCTGTCTGAACAGGGGCCTAACCATCTCGGAACACATCATATCTATTGGAGAACAGCTAGTGCACTACGGGACGGACCTAATCAGCCAGAACAGTCACTTAATTTTTTGCAGTAATGAGACCTTGGAGAATAACCATGGACTACCATGATATGGCTGCTCAAATCATCACCGAAAAATCGTAAAGTTTTTCTCTTAGGATATTAACTCAGTCACTGATCGAACGCAGCATTTGTGTAATGTGTTGCACGTATGTCCACCTACTGAGCTGAGACTTCCGGACTGGCATGTTGACGATACAAATTACGTTTCCGGCATGGACAGAGATTTTCCTAGTTTTTAGAGTGTTGAAATGCAATGGATCGAGACTATCGAAGAAAAGGTGCTGCATAACCTGATAGTAGCGTCATTGAATATTAGCGTCCATCGTGTGAAAGCGACGTTATCCGCAGCGATACGTTGCGCGATCCTCCCTAGTTAATCGATGAGCTCCTCAGCAGGTGACGGACCACTCAGCATCAACTCACGAAGTAATGTAGCATTGTAGCGACAGCAAAGTCTGTGTGCAGCTCAATATTATTGTTTTTATAAAGTGATTTGCATCTTAATAATCTTTCCTTCGTGGGGGACCACAGTCATATAAAATTTTTTGAAAGAAATTTCCGCCATTTGACTCTTAATAGTTCGTTTATTTAACAAAATAATGACTTTCGCTATGTAGCCATTCTCAAGTGCATGTTGAAATGTTAGTAACCTACCTGTCACATGTCATGGAAAAATCATGTTTGTTGTCTTATAGATCAGTTATCGTATTACAGGATAGGAGTAAATATCCAAGATTCACAATATGGCTGACGTTGTGCACAATGAGAAACCGTACAACTGGCCTAGAAGACCACAGATATGTTTTTCCACGATGACGTGTCATGGTCAGGTTTAACATTTCAACATGTGCTTGAAAATGCCTACAAAGCCGAAATCGTGATTATGTTAAGTAAATTAAGAGTAAACAGTGATATGGTGGATTTTTATTTCAAAATTGCATACACACAATACATGTAATGGATATCATATGATGTTGTATGTGAGGAAAGATCACACTGTTTGACTTCGACAATGCAGTGCAAATTTCTGAATAGAATGTGGGCTTCGTAACCTGCATCGTCAGCCAATAAATCAGCAAAATTGGGAGACTGTCTAGGAAACTCAGTTCCTACTGTCTGGTTTATATATTTTGTTTCCTTCTGTGTCTACTTTTATGATGTTTGGCGTGCTGCCTCAGCTATTCTCTGTGTCCCTACTCACAGACCCAAAAAACACAAACGCACAAACACAAAAACATACACACATAAACGCTCACACACACACACAACACGTTGGTGTTAATATGTGAGATGTGGTGTAGGATTAGTGTCAGCTTTGTACGACTGCAAAAAATGAATTTAATCTCTGCGTCCAAGCTAGTAAGCATTGTTCTCGCTTCTGGTATCCATTGTCCGCTCTCCAAGATTATAAGGACTTGGCTCCGGTATAAAGGAAAGCTCAGATGAGTAGAATTAAAATGTTTCACTGGGAGATTATCGTGAATTTTTTAGTTTATTAATGGCTAGGTCGGACACTAAGTATCAGACAAGCCAAAGCTAACACCATTCTTTTTAGTTAAGTATAATGTGTCACATTTCATAATTGAGAAGCACCTACAAAACGAACTCCTCTTGTTTCCTACCTCGTGTGTCCAACTAACAAAAATATGTTTACAATGTCGCTTTTTTAGTCAGTATTCTTACCAGCCCCCTCCTTCATTAATAAATGTTTCATCGTATTCATATACCAATTGTTCATTAGGCATCATTTTCGCACTGATAAATGGACTAATTCTGGATGTTTATGTCTTCCCTTGTATTTTCCATTTAAAGCGTGTCGATATGCTTACCAATTCTTTTGCGTGTAGCTCAAATAGATTTGTACAATGATAATTAGTTGAATTTTATTTCTATGTACTCATTTAACATTTAACGTGGTATTTTCATCTGTGATTTGGTACTAAGCATGTTCCAGATGTATGGCGGAGTGGCTTACATGTTAATATCGGGTCAGTGACCGATTTTTCTATTTTCTTCTTCACGTGCACATTTGCTCTACATGGATTCTAGAGTCGCAAAGTTTATGTTTCCTTCCGTTTTGATTACCTGCAGTTGTTCTACTGACATGTTATTTGCATTTTATTTCATCTTCTTTTGTGTTGTAAACATGTCGCTTTGGTCCCTGAATTCACCACCGTTTCTAAGTTTTTCTACGCCCAACTACAGCGGCAGCATTACTCGAGAACTACTTCATTTATAATCTTCGTTTGTGCATTTTCCTGTTGTCATGCAGTTGTTTTTAGCCTCCGGCTGGTTATGCATCACATTCATTAGTACAACTACTCAGAATAATTTAAACACTTTAATCTGTTTTACAATGGCATATGTAACTGAAGTTTATAGGAAAAATAAGCACGATCACTACCCGATAGAGTGGCTCTGAATATTTTCTTCACTATTTAGATTTGATGTTATTGACATCAAGAAATTATGCTCGGATGTGTTTGTTCCTTTTCAAATTAATACACAAATTTTAAACATAACATGAAGTATCCATTCCACAAGTATACTCCGCGTGCCAACCCATAATTTGTGTGAGAGGGTTGTCTACCTATGGCTCTGAGCACTATGGGACTTAATTTCTGAGGTCATCAGTCCCCTAGAACTTAGAACTACTTAAACCTAATTAACGTAAGGACATTACACACATCGATGCCCGAGGCAGGATTCGAACCCGCGATCGTAGCGGTCGCGCGGTTCCAGAGTGTAGCGCCTAGAACCGCTCGGCCACTCCGACCGGTAGTCTACCTACGGCAACACTGTCATTTCCATTCCCCCTCCGTCGTTCCATTCGGGAATGATGCGTGGCAAGAAAGCCTCTTAGTAAGCCTCCCTATGTTTTCTAATTACACGCAGTTAGACGCGTTGTGCTCGTATTGTTGATAAGGAGCGCAGAAAGTTAAATCTGTCAATACCACAGAGCATATTGCCCGTGGAGAACAACATTAAACTGACATATCACCACAGCGCCGGATGCCGACAGAAGTGTCTGTTGATCAGGAACTGCACGTTATACACTCCTGGAAATGGAAAAAAGAACACATTGACACCGGTGTGTCAGACCCACCATACTTGCTCCGGACACTGCGAGAGGGCTGTACAAGCAATGATCACACGCACGGCACAGCGGACACACCAGGAACCGCGGTGTTGGCCGTCGAATGGCGCTAGCTGCGCAGCATTTGTGCACCGCCGCCGTCAGTGTCAGCCAGTTTGCCGTGGCATACGGAGCTCCATCGCAGTCTTTAACACTGGTAGCATGCCGCGACAGCGTGGACGTGAACCGTATGTGCAGTTGACGGACTTTGAGCGAGGGCGTATAGTGGGCATGCGGGAGGCCGGGTGGACGTACCGCCGAATTGCTCAACACGTGGGGCGTGAGGTCTCCACAGTACATCGATGTTGTCGCCAGTGGTCGGCGGAAGGTGCACGTGCCCGTCGACCTGGGACCGGACCGCAGCGATGTACGGATGCACGCCAAGACCGTAGGATCCTACGCAGTGCCGTAGGGGACCGCACCGCCACTTCCCAGCAAATTAGGGACACTGTTGCTCCTGGGGTATCGGCGAGGACCATTTGCAACCCTCTCCATGAAGCTGGGCTGCGGTCCCGCACACCGTTAGGCCGTCTTCCGCTCACGCCCCAACATCGTGCAGCCCGCAAAAAAAAAAAATGGCTCTGAGCACTATGGGACTTAACATCTATGGTCATCAGTCCCCTAGAACTTAGAACTACTTAAACCTAACTAACCTAAGGACAGCACACAACACCCAGCCATCACGAGGCAGAGAAAGTCCCTGACCCCGCCGGGAATCGAACCCGGGAACCCGGGCGTGGGAAGCAAGAACGCTACCGCACGACCACGAGATGCGGGCGTGCAGCCCGCCTCCAGTGGTGTCGCGACAGGCGTGAATGGAGGGACGAATGGAGACGTGTCGTCTTCAGCGATGAGAGTCGCTTCTGCCTTGGTGCCAATGATGGTCGTATGCGTGTTTGGCGCCGTGCAGGTGAGCGCCACAATCAGGACTGCATACGACCGAGGCACACAGGGCCAACACCCGGCATCATGGTGTGGGGAGCGATCTCCTACACTGGCCGTACACCACTGGTGATCGTCGAGGGGACACTGAATAGTGCACGGTACATCCAAACCGTCATCGAACCCATCGTTCTACCATTCCTAGACCGGCAAGGGCTCTTGCTGTTCCAACAGGACAATGCACGTCCGCATGTATCCCGTGCCACCCAACGTGCTCTAGAAGGTGTAAGTCAACTACCCTGGCCAGCAAGATCTTCGGATCTGTCCCCCATTGAGCATGTTTGGGACTGGATGAAGCGTCGTCTCACGCGGTCTGCACGTCCAGCACGAACGCTGGTCCAACTGAGGCGCCAGGTGGAAATGGCATGGCAAGCCGTTCCACAGGACTACATCCAGCATCTCTACGATCGTCTCCATGGGAGAATAGCAGCCTGCATTGCTGCGAAAGGTGGATATACACTGTACTAGTGCCGACATTGTGCATGCTCTGTTGCCTGTGTCTATGTGCCTGTGGTTCTGTCAGTGTGATCATGTGATGTACCTGACCCCAGGAATGTGTCAATAAAGTTTCCCCTTCCTGGGACAATGAATTCACGGTGTTCTTATTTCAATTTCCAGGAGTGTATTATGAACGTAAGTGGAATGAAAGTATTAGTCTTATAGAATAAAAAAATATAGCTTTCCTGCGAATTAAACAATAACTAAAATATATGCTTTCTGCACGAAAGTGAATTGTATTTGCACAACTGTCAGATCTGTTTTTGTATTTGTTGCCTCCAACAAAAGCACTGTAATTACCTAGTACCTTGTAAAGCACGAAAATGCTTAGTATCATTGTTGCATGCTCCTCGGCATGATAGACACAAGGAGTTCAAGAGGTTGTTGCTGAGATGATCCAGTGTTTGGGGAGAGTTTCTACGACGTCGCATAGCATATTTCTAATTTCCCATCATAACTCCTACCCACACCATAACGTGACATTATGCTCACATTTTGTGCTTGAAGGGGCATTCGGGGCATGTTCACAGATTAACGGTAGATAGATAGAATAATCTATAAAAATGCAGTGGAATACATTATAGTATAATT
This sequence comes from Schistocerca serialis cubense, assembly GCF_023864345.2. Lineage (NCBI taxonomy): Eukaryota > Metazoa > Arthropoda > Insecta > Orthoptera > Acrididae > Schistocerca > Schistocerca serialis. Next base: position 470,077,316 of record NC_064639.1, read on the forward strand.
GAGGCACTCCTATGCCAGTCGGAGCAATGGAGTATGTTGTAATTGTAATAGATCCCACGTAGTTAATATCTGCAGTAATTTCTCCTTCGTTGCTACATCAATTATGCTTTATCATTCAAATAAGAGAACTTCTTTCTTTTTGCAATTAAATTTACTATGTGTGCCAAGCATGTTTCCCCTATTTGTGGACCGAGCGAGGTGGCGCAGTGGTTAGCACAGTGGACTCACATTCGGGAGCACGACGGTTCAATCCCGTCTCCAACCATCCTGATTTAGGTTTTCTGTGATTTCCCTAAATCGTTTCAGGCAAACGCCGGGTTCGTTCGTTTGAAAGGGCACGGCCGATTTCCTTCCCAATCCTTCCCTAACCCGAGATTGCGCTCCGTCTCTAATGACCTCGTTGTCGACGGGACGTTAAACACTAACTACCTAACTACCCGATTTGTGCGAAACATATTTGGCGGTTGTAATACGAAGAAAATTATTCAGTTATACATTTTATGGCATTAGCTCCGTGGTGATTCTTGGCAGCTCTTAAATCTAGAGAAGGTTAGATCACGCACCTATGAGCCGTCTAAATTTCCGAATCATTATTTTTCTGAGCAGTCAGTTTCGGTGATACTCCATTTTCTCCATCTTCGGGTTCGCTCAACGAATTTTAGGAAGATTCCCCCTCCGACAGAGTCAAAGTATGATCAACATTTAATGATTGCTATTCATTGATCTCTAACGTTGAATGCTGGCCCCTGTTTTGACTCAAATCTTCCTAGACGTCCGCCAGAGGCCCGGAAGATGTAATATATCGCCGGAACTACTTCCTCAATAAAATAAGGTTTTGGAAATTTAGGCGGCTCAAATGTTTTTTACTGAACAGCCGAGGTCCCACAACCATCTGTAGAAACATGGACAAACAGACGCTTTAAATCTGTTACAGAAAACAAAAGATTTATATAAGCTGTCAGGACTGAAAAGGGTGGGAGGGGGCAGAGGAATGGAGTGGCAACTGACAATGATAAATCTATATGCCGGGATTATCGCAGACATTTTTATTGATAATAATGTTTAACATAAGGTTACAAAATGTTTTAACCAAAAGATCAACAGATAACGTTTTTAAAATTACTGGAGACAGTACCAAAATAATAGCCGGAAACGCACACTAAAGTGTTTCAACACACAGCTAGAAAATCTTAGTCATCAGGTCATTACATAACCTTTTTAAAATAACTGACGAAAATTTAAGCACAGAATAACAGGATTCGTAGAAGGCGATCAGTGCTCGTGCAGTTTTGGTCTGACGGGAGGAATGATAGGATAGTCCAAACAGTTGCCATGTTCACTGCGTCCAGATGGCTCAGTAGGCCGAACATCTGCCTAATAAGATGGAAAGCCACCTTCGAATCCATGTCTGGCACAAATTTCCAACTTTCTCCATTGGTTTCTATCGATGCACCTTGCCGCCAATGTCTGTAATACCTCTGTGCCTTAATCGCTAGTTGGCAACAGTGGGGCTGAAAGCGACTTTTTGCATAAAGAGAAAAACACAGAAATTTTTTTGTTAAAGTACATCGCTAATAACAAAACAATTTAACAAATACACAAGCAGATTAAGAAACACCCAACGAATGATTAGCGCTATTATTCAATTACAGTTGTGCAAGAAATACTATTTACAAAGTGGAATTCCACTCAAATGCCACATTACGTGAACGGCTCGGAAGCCACAGTGTTATGAAACTATTATGAAGGTCTAGGGGTTCGGTCCCGGGTTCGATCCCCGCCACTGCCTAAATTTTGATAAATAATCAGCATTGGCGGCCGAAGACTTCCGGCATAAGAAGTCAGCCTCATTCTGCCAACGGCCTTGTCAAAGAGGGTGGAGGAGCGGATAGAGGTTCAGGGCACTCTCTTGTCCTAGGGGTGGGAAATTGCCCCTAAAGGCGGAAGAATCAGCGATGATCAACGACATGAGGATGCAGAAGGCAATGGAAACCACTGCATTAAAGACACGTAACGTGTATCCACAGGACATGTGGTCTCTAATTGAAGAAGTGTCACGATGATCTCTCCATTGGCAATAGATTCCCGAATAGTCCCCCATTCGGATCTTCGGGAGGGGACTGCCAAGGGGGAGGTTACCATGAGATAAAGATTGAATAATCAACGAAAGGATAACATTCTACGAGTCGGGGCGTGGAATGTCAGAAGCTTGAACGTGGTAGGGAAACTAGAAAATCAGAAAAGGGAAATGCAAAGGCTCAATCTAGATATAGTAGGGGTCAGTGAAGTGAAGTGGAAGGAAGACAAGGATTTTTGGTCAGATGAGTATCGGGTAATATCAACAGCAGCAGAAAATGGTATAACAGATGTAGGATTCGTTATGAATAGGAAGGTAGGGCAGAGGGTGTGTTACTGTGAACAGTTCAGTGACCAGGTTGTTCTAATCAGAATCGACAGCAGACCAATACCGACAACGATAGTTCAGGTATACATGCCGACGTCGCAAGCTGAAGATGAACAGATAGAGAAAATGTATGCGGATGTTGAAAGGGTAATGCAGTATGTAAAGGGGGACGAAAATCTAATAGTCATGGGCGACTGCAATGCAGTTGTAGGGGAAGGAGTAGAAGAAAATGTTACAGGAGAATATGGGCTTGGGACAAGGAATGAAAGAGGAGAAAGACTAATTGAGTTCTGTAACAAGTTTCAGCTATTAATAGCGAATACCCTGTTCAATAATCACAAGAGCAGGAGGTATACTTGGAAAAGGCCGGGAGATACGGGAAGATTTCAATTAGATTACATCATGGTCAGACAGAGATTCCGAAATCAGATACTGAATTGTAAGGCGTACCCAGGAGCAGATATAGACTCAGATCACAATATAGTTGTGATGAAGAGTAGACTGAAGTTCAAGACATTAGTCAGGAAGAATCAATAAGCAAAGAAGTGGGATACGGAAGTACTGAAGAATGACGAGATACGTTTGAAGTTCTCTAATGCTATTGATACAGCAATAAGGAATAGCGCATTAGGCAGTACAATTGAAGAGGAATGGACATCTCTAAAAACGGCCATCACAAAAGTTGGGAAGGAAAACATAGGTGTAAAGAAGGTAGCTGCGAAGAAACCATTGGTAACAGAGGAAATACTTCAGTTGATTCATGAAAGGAGGAAGTACAAACATGTTCCGGGAAAATCAGGAATACAGAAATACAAGTCGCTGTGGAATGAAATAAATAGGAAGTGCAGGGAAGCGAAGACGAAATGGCTGCAGGAAAAATGTGAAGACATCGAAAAAGATATGATTGTCGGAAGGACAGACTCAGCATACAGGAAAGTCAAAACAAGCTTTGGTGACATTAAAAGCTACGGTGGTAACATTAAGAGTGCAACGGGAATTCCACTGTTAAATGCAGAAGAGAGAGCAGATAGGTGGAAAGAATACATTGAAAGCCTCTATGAGGGTAAGGATTTGTCTGATGTGATAGAAGAAGAAACAGGAGTCGATTTAGAAGAGATAGGGGATCTAGCATTAGAATCGTAATTTAAAAGAGCTTTGGAGGACTTGCGGTCAAATAAGGCAGAAGGGATAGATAACATTCCACCAGAATTTCTAAAATCATTGCGGGAAGTGGCAACAAAACGACTATTCACGTTGGTGTGTAGAAGATAAGAGTCTGGCGATATACCATCTGACTTTCGGAAAAGCATCATCCACACAATTCCGAAGACGGCATGAGCTGACAAGTGCGAGAATTATCGCACAATCAGCTTAACAGCTCATGCATCGAAGCTGCTTACAAGAATAATATACAGAAGAATGGAAAAGAAAATTGAGAATGCACTAGGTGACGATCAGTTTGGCTTTAGGAAAAGTAAAGGGACGAGAGAGGCAATTCTGACGTTACGGCTAATAATGGAAGCAAGGCTAAAGAAAAATCAAGACACTTTCGTAGGATTTGTCGACCTGGAAAAAGCGTTCGACAATATAAAATGGTGCAAGCTGTTCGAGATTCAGAAAAAAGTAGGGGTAAGCTATAGGGAGAGACGGGTGATATACAATATGTACAACAACCAAGAGGGAAAAATAAGAGTGGACGATCAGGAACGAAGTGCTCGTATTAAGAAGGGTGTAAGACAAGGCTGTAGCCTTTCGCCCCTACTCTTCAATCTGTACATCGAGGAAGCAATGATGGACATAAAAGCAAGGTTCAGGAGTGGAATTAAAATACAAGGTGAAAGGATATCAATGATACGATTCGCTGATGACATTGCTATCCTGAGTGAAAGTGAAGAACAATTAAATGATCTGCTGAACGGAATGAACAGTCTAATGAGAACACAGTATGGTTTGAGAGTAAATCGGAGAAAAACGAAGGTAATGAGAAGTAGTAGAAAAGAGAACAGCGAGAAACTTAACATCAGGATTGATGGTCACGAAGTCAATGAAGTTAAGGAATTCTGCTACCTAGGCAGTAAAATAACCAATGACGGACGGAGCAAGGAGAACATCAAAAGCAGACTCGCTATGGCAAAAAAGGCATTTCTGGCCAAGAGATGTCTATTAATATCAAATACCGGCATTAATTTGAGGATGTACGTCTGGAGTACAGCATTATATGGTAGTGAAACATGGACTGTGGGAAAACCGGAACAGAAGAGAATCGAAGCATTTGAGATGTGGTGCTATAGACGAATGTTGAAAATTAGGTGGACTGATAAGGTAAGGAATGAGGAGGTTCTACGCAGAATCGGAGAGGAAAGGAATATGTGGAAAACACTGATAAGGAGAAGGGACAGGATGATAGGACATCTGCTAAGACATGAGGGAATGACTTCCATGGTACTAGAGGGAGCTGTAGAGGGCAAAAACTGTAGAGGAAGACAGAGACTGGAATACGTCAAGCAAATAATTGAGGACGTAGGTTGCAAGTGCTACTCTGAGATGAAGAGGTTAGCACAGGAAAGGAATTCGTGGCGGGCCGCATCAAACCAGTCAGTAGACTGATGACCCAAAAAAAAAACCAAGGCTGGTGAAGCTCCGCTTTTCAGCGAACTGGATGTTACATGCCTTTCTTATACGTGGGCATATAGTAAAATTACTTTTATTACAACTGCATGGACGTTCGAAATCTAGTCACCATGAATTGGTTCCGCTTATTGGTGACAATTGAAAGTTCCTTGCAAGAGTTTATCCGTTCTTATAACATAAGATTAACTACAGTTAACTGGCAGACTAGCAAAACCCTCAGAAAAACGGTGATTACAGGCCATTCAAGAGGAACCAGTACTACAACAGTTAAAACACACAATTAAACACAGGTTAAATATGGTTCAAATGGCTCTGAGCACTATGGGACTTAACATCTATGGACATCAGTCCCCTAGAACTTAGAACTACTTAAAGCTAACCAACCTAAGAACATCACACAACATCCAGTCATCACGAGGCAGAGAAAATCCCTGACCCCGCCGGCAATCGAACCCGGGGAAAACACAGGCTAAAATACACACTATGAGACTCTGCAGAATTAAGACAGCAAATCCGAAAGCACATTTATCCAGTTAGTACATACAAGTCGTTTTAACTCTACCGAGAAGAATATAGCAGTATCAGGAAAGCCGAAATGCAGTGTTTGTTTTTGCTTTAACAACTTACCCGCTCAATATTGAAGGTGAATGAACTGTTGTTCCGGTGACAGGAACTACAGATGTCTACCATGGTGAACATTACAAAGCAGTCTCTTGAACTACGATCAACAACTCAGAGATTATTAGGTTCACAAATGCTCACCATGCATCCTTTTGTCGGTGACAACCAGTCCGCATTGCTTACAGAAACTGACCAACATTTATAAGTGCAGGCAGCCCTCCTTTCTGAGCGGCAATTCCATATAACCAGTCCCGTCTGAAAATAGACACCAACGTAAGAGGGACGTTCAATAAGTAAAAAACACAGTTTTCTCTGAAAGCAGACTGATTTTATTCAGTATTCTACACTGTATTGTTCATTACTCCTTTGGCTACAAAACACTATTTTTCAACATAATCTCCGTTCAATGCGACGGCCTTGCGTCACCTGGTTGGGCCTGTATGGCCACATAATACCACTGTAATGGTGACGTCGGAACCAACGTCTTGCTGCATCAATAACCTCCCCACAATCCAAGTACTGCTTCCCGCGGAGTGAATCCTTCGTTGGCCCAACCAGGTGAAAGTCGGAGGGTGCAAGAACCGGATTGTAATACTGACGAGGAAGAACAGTGCAATGAAGTTTTGTGAGCTCCTTTCGGGTGTGCAGACATGTCTGACGTTCGGTTGAGGGGCGAGGTATTTGATTGTGATCCGTCAGTCACTTGGATTGAGAATGTCCGTGCGCTCGAATACTGCAGGAGACACAGATGTGTGCTGCCGGCCGTCATGCGGTATATCGGACAGAACTGTGCGACTTTGTTTGCAACAATGACAGACGCCTAGCCTAACGACTCACCATCGTTGTTTTCACTGCAAAATCTCCATAGATCCTCTGACAGCACCTATCAATATGTGTGTGATGCTGTGGTTGGCTGCAAAAAGAAACACAATGCCAGGTCTATGCTTGAAACGCTTCTCTGCTGCAGACGCCATTTTGAAGGCTACGAATAGCGCTGCCACATATTGGAACTTCATGAAATCATTGGCGCTGAAGCGGGAATATTCCACTACGTCCGACTTACTGAACGCCCCTCGTCGATCGAAACTCGCCGCGCGGCTTCGCACATATTACTGGCCCAGCCTACTTGCGGTGTTGTAACCATCCAGAAGCCTCGAGGAGAAACTGTCCATTGTCACTGCAGTCGGGGCGTTTCTTCCCCTCGGAGCAGCATAAATCGCCTTCCCCGGCGTGGCACTCCTCGGCTGGGAAGCAGGTGAGCGTAATAACCATTATTTATACTCTTATTCGCACAGATGAATGAATCTTTACAGCCGGCCACTGTGACCGAGCGGTTCTAGGCGCTACCGTCTGGAGCCGCGCGACCGCTACGGTCGCAGGTTCGAATCCTGCCTCAGGGATGGATGTGTGTGTTGTCATTATGTTAGTTAGTTTTAAGTAGTACTAAGTTCTAGGGGACTGATGACCTCAGAAGATAAGTCCCATAGTGCTCAGAGCCATTTGAATCATTTTGAATCTTTACAGATCTCACATCTCTTGTTTGTATTACAGACCACTGGAGATGCCTAGCAGTAATCAACGAAATGTGTGTGCTACGCACAAGAAAATTTAATTTCACAAGATGGAATTGTTCTTATTTACACGATAGAACATAAATAATAAGTCTAGATTTGTGTACCCTCGCAATAAATCTCCGAACGTTAACTCTTGCCAAAGAGCCTGTAGCAGCCGTAAGAATTCAAGCAGACAGTTAGTCGCTTAAGACTCTATGAATATTCCTCCTTTTTAACATCAATATGTGTCCAAAATTTTCCTTTGTGTCGTTGTCATATAATCTCTATTGACACACCTTATCACTGTACACGTTGTACGAAGCATATTATCTCTATCTGCGTTATTGAATATTTACTGTGCCAACACAATTAAAGTCCTGGGCCGCTCAGCAGCTGGCGCCATAGTCAGTGGTTGACTTGCCGCCGCAGCAGATGGCATGCCGGCCATCGAAGAGGCCGAGAGCAGCAAGTCAACGAGCAACCGAGAGTGACGACAGAAAGAAGTCTTATGTCTGACGCTGGACCAGCCGGAACTAGAATCAGCACCTTGTCTACGGACTGTCAACACATCTTGTGGAGCGCCCCACACATCGAGGATGCGGCTTCCGGTGTGTCTGTTCCTGAGTGGTTGGTTCCTGTGTAATCCGTGAACAGCGGAGCCCCTAAATCTTGGAGTGTGTTGCTGGGCAGAGGAGTCGCTGTTGGCGGCCGCCAGCTTTGGGACCGCTATATTAGGACAGGGCGGGTGCCGTTTATTGGTGGAGAGCGCAGATGCAGCCTGGTCTGGAAATGTACGTCTGCGGAAACAGAGGGGCAGCTGGCAGCTGTCAACACCGAGAGAGCAGCGCCAAAACATAGGAAGAATGAGTCGGATGGTATACTGCTGGCTCCCGGGCAGCCTGTGCCTGCTGTGCACGAGCGTGGCTGTGAATGGTGCTGTACACAGGATTGCTCAAGTAAGTTGCACGCTTTTCTGTGTCTAATTAGCAATCCTTGTTACTCGTTGTGGATTTCTTTTCTTACAACGAGCTCCACTACAATATTTGTAATACTGTTGTATGTATCGTGTGTGTGTGTGTGTGTGTGTGTATGTGTGTGTGTGTGTGTGTGTGTGTCTGGAATAGAGTGCGATGTTAGTGTTGTATGATGATGAGAGAATGGAGAGGGTGAAACACGCTGTCGGCACACAGCAGCCGCGCGGGATTAGCCGAGAGGTCTCGGGAGCTGCAGTCGTGGACTGTGCGGCTGGTCCCGGCGGAGGTTCGAGTCCTCCCTCGGGCATGGGTGTGTGTGTTCGTCCTTAGGATAATTTAGGTTAAGTAGTGTGTAAGCTTAGGGACTGATGAACTTAGCAGTTACGTCCCATAAGATTTCCCGGCACACAGCCTTTTCCTAGCGAGTAGCACCAAGAGACCCGCCAACCATCAACAACGTCACATGCTCTCACTTTGTGAAACAGTGAGGAAAGGTTTGGTATTTAAATCAGAACTTTGCTGCAAAGTCTGGTGATCAGCAAATTTATGATCCCAACCTGCTCACCACCAGGTTGTTTGCCGCCGCACTAGCGTGGGTTAGCGACTCACACCTCGTGCACTTGTTGCGCTTCTAAACTCTGCCGCTGTTTGCTCACTGTCTGTTACAGGTGATTACAGAGGCAACATCCTTAGCACCGCGACCTTGTCGGCATTGTTCAGTTCTATTGTTACTCTTTCTGGGAAGGCCTCACGGCACATTTGTGTTTGTACTGATAGAGCACTGTTCTCAGATTCTAAAGTTTTGTCTTTGATATCACGATACGTCGCAAGTTTGAGGTTTGATTATGTTGACGGTCTGTCACATTCTTACGGATATATGTTATTCATAATGTCCGGTGGCATGCGTGTATGCATGGAATGTTTTTAACTAGCGTACGATTTTGGCTGAAGCCATCGTTGCGGTTTAGCTGGATAATTACGTTATATTTATTCTGAGTAATTTATGACTTAACTGTAGTATTATATTATACTTCATATGTTGTCATCTTAGTACTGACTGATTGTTATCTGACTGAATAATCATGGGTGACTGGAATTTGATAGTAGGAAAAAGAAGAGAAAGAAACGTTGTAGGCGAATATGGAATGGGGGTAAGGAATGAAAGACCAAGCCGCCTGGGAGAATTTTGCGCAGAGCATAACTTACTCATAGCTAACACTTGGTTTAAAAATCATGAGAGAAGATTGTATACATGGAAGAGGCCTGGAGACACTGGAAGGTTTCAGATAGATTACATAATGGTAAACCAGAGATTTAGGAACCAGGTTTTAAATAGTAAGACACTTCCAGGGGCAGATGTGGAATCTGGCCACAATCTATTGGTTGTGAACTATAGATTAAGACTTAAAAAACCGCAAAAACGTGGGAATTTAAGGAGATGGGACCTGGATAAACTGAAAGAACCAGAGGTTGTAGAGAGTTTCAGAGAGAGCATTATGTAACGACTGACAAGAATGGGGGAAAAAATACAGTAGAGGAAGAATGGGCAGCTTTGAGAGATGAAATAGTGATGGCAGCAGAGGAGCAAGTAGTCAAAACGACGACGGCTAGTAGAAATACTTGGGTAACAGAAGATATATTGAATTTATTTGATAAAAGGAGAAAATATAAAAATGCAGTAAATGAAGCAGGCAAAAAGGAACACAAACATCTCAAAAATGAGACAGAGAGGACGTGCAAAATGGCTCAGCAGGGATGGCTGAGGACAAATGTAAGGCTGTAGAGGCATATATCACTAGTGGTAAGATAGATACTGCCTACAGGAAAATTAGAGAGACGTTTCGAGAAAAGAGAACCACTTGTATGCATATCAAGAGCTCAGGTGGAAAACCCAGTTCCAAGCAAAGGAGGAAAAGCAGAAAAGTTTAAGGAGTATATAGAGGGTCTATACGATAGCGATGTACTTGAGGACAGTATAATGGAAATGGAGGATGATGTAGATCAAGATGAAATGGGAGATATGATACTGGGTGAAGAATTTAACAGAGCACACAAAGACCCAAGTCGAAGCAAGGTCCTGAGAGTAGACAACATTCCATTAGAATTACTGATAGTCATGGGAGAGCCATCCCTGACAAAACTCTACCATCTGGTGAGCAAGATGTATGAGACAAGTGAAATACCCTCAGACTTCAAGAAGAATATAATAATTCCAATCCCAAAGATATCACGCGTTGGCAGATGTGAAAATTACCGAACTATCAGTTTAATAAGTCACGCCTGCAACATTCTAACATTAATTCTTTCAGACGAATGGAACAACTGGTAGAAGCCGACCTCGGGGAAGATCAGTTTGGGTTCCGTAGAAATGTTGGAACGCGTGAGGCAATACCGACACTACGACAATGTTGACTGGAATACTCTCTTTCAAATTCTGTAGGTAGCAGGGGTAAAATACAGGGAGCGAAAGCCTATTTACAACTTGCACAGAAACCATATGGCAGTTATAAAAATCGAGGGGCATGAAAGGGAAGCAGTGCTTGGGAAAGGTGTGAGAGATGGTTGTAGCCTATCCCCGATGTTATTCGATCTGTATATTGAACAAGTAGTAAAGGAAACAAAAGAAAAACTTGGAGTAGGAATTAAAATCCATGGAGAAGAAATATAGTCTTTGAGGTTAGCCAATGACATTGTAATTCTGTCAGAGACTGCAAAGGACCTGGAAGAGCAGTTGAACAGAATGGACAGTGTCTTGAAGGGAGGATATAAGATGAATATCAACAAATGCAAAACGAGGATAATGGAATGTAGTCGAATTAAGTCTGTTAAAGCTGAGGGAATTAGATTAGTAAATGAAACACTTAAAGTAGTAAAGGAGTTTTGCTATTTGGGGAGCAAAATAACTGATGATGGTCGAAGTAGAGTGGATATAAAATGCAGACTGGCAATGGCAAGGAAAGCGTTTCTGAAGAAGAGAAATTTGTTAACATCGAGTATAGATATAAGTCTCAGGAAGTCGTTTCTGAAAGTATTTGTATGCAGTGTAGCCATGTATGGAAGTGAAACATGGACGATAAATAGTTTGGACAAGAAGAGAATAGAAGCTTTTGAAATGTGGTGCTACAGAAGAATGCTGAAGATTAGATGGGTAGATCACATAACTAATGAGGAGATATTGAATAGAATTGGGGAGAAGAGGAGTTTGTGGCACAATTTGACCAGAAGCGGGGATCAGTTGGTAGGACATGTTCTGAGGTACCAAGGGATCAGCAATTTAGTATTGGAGGGCAGAGAGGAGTGTAAAAATCGTAGAGGAAGACAAGAGATGAATACACGAAGAAGATTCAGAAGAACGTAGGTTGCAATAGGTACTGGGAGATGAAGCAGCTTGCACAGGATAGAGTAGCATGGAGGTCTGCATTAAAACAGTCTCTTACTAAAGACCGCAATAACAACATGAATTGTGAGACTCGTAACGTACGTGTATTGTTTTTTATTTTCAATTCTACTGCCAGTGCACTACTCACTGAACGTTTTTGTATTAGTGTTTTGGGAATATTTATTTTTGCTTTTAAATCAGTAACATTTAGCTTATTTTATCATGTTCTTCTAAAATTATTGTCTTAGAGTAATTTTATTGAATAGTTCAGTGATGGTGTTCAGTAGTAGTGGCTGAATAACCAAAGAAAGGATAACGTTCTACGAGTCGGGGAGTGGAGTGTCAGAGGCTTGAATGTGGTAGGGAATTCAGAAAATCTGCCAAGGGAAATGGAAACGCTCAATGTGGGTACAATAGAGGTCAGTGAAGTGAAATGGAAAGAAGACAGGGATCTGTGGTCAGATAAGTGAAGGGTAATATCACCAGCAGCAGAAAATCTTATAATGGAAGTAGGATTCGTTATGAATAGGGCGGTAGGGCAGAGGGTGTGTTACTGTGAACATTTCAGTGATAATGTTATTTTTATCAGAATCGACGCAAACCAACCAACAGCGACAGTTCAGGTATACATGCCGACGTCGCAAACTGAAGATGAAGAGTTAGAGAAAGTGTATGAGGATGTTGAAAGGGTAATAAAATATTCAAAAGGAGATGAAAATCTAAGTCATGGGGGACTGGAATGTTGTTGTAAGGGAAGGAGTGGAAGAAAAGTTTACAGGAGAATATGGACTTGGGACAAAGAATGAGAGAAGAGAAAGACTAATTCAATTCCGTAATTAAAATTCGCCTAGTAATAGCGAATACTCTGTTCAATAATCACAGGAGGAGGAGGTATACTTGGAAAAGATACGGGAAGATTTCGGTTAGATTACGTCATGGTCAGTCAGAGATTCCGAAATCAGATTCTGGAACGGATACAGGCATAGATCACAGTCTACCAGCGATGAAGAGCAGGCTGAGGTCTAAGAGATTAGTCAAGAAGAGTCAATGGGCAAAGAAGTAGAATACGGAAGGACTAAGGAATGACGCGGTACGCTTGAAGTTCTCTTAAGCTGTACATTCAGCAATAAAGAGTAGTCCAGTAGGCAGTACAGTTGAAGAGGAATGGACCTCTCTAGAAAGGCCAATCGCTGAAATTGGAAAGAAAAACATAGGTCCAAAAAAGGTAACTGGAAAGAAATCATGGGTTACAGAAGAAATACTTCAGCAGATCGATAAAAGAAGTGAGCACAAAAATGTTCAGGGCAATTTAAGAATACTGAAATACTAGTCGCTGAGGAATGAAATGAATAAGAAATGCCGGGAAGCTAAGACGACATGGTTGCATGAAGAATGTGAAGAAACCCAAAAAGAAATTACTGTCGGAAGGACTGGCTCAGCATACAGAAAATTCAAAACAATCTTTGATGAAATTAAAAGCAAGGATGGTAACATTGAGAGTGGAACCGGAATTCCATTGTTAAATGCAGAAGAGAGAGCGGATAGGTGAAAGTAATAAAGGATTTTATGAGAGGAAAGAGTTGTCTAATGTCATAGCAGAAGAAACAGAAGTCGATTTAGAGGAGATAAAGGATCCAGTATCAGAATCAGAATTTAAGAGAGCTTTGGAGGACTTAAGATCAAATGAGGCAGTAAGGATCGATAACATTTCATCAGAATTTCTAAGCAATTATTCAAAATGACAGTCACAATCCCATTACTCATTTTGTCGCCAACCGGTTTCAACCCGCGATGGTGACCGTTCACACGCAGGGTGACGACTCCAGCGAGCGACCAAATGGATCAAATTTCCCTGAAGATGGCCTCATCGCGGGTTGAATCCGATTGGCAGCAAAATAAATAATGCGATTGTGACTGTCACTTTGAATAATTGATTATAAGTAAATTAATCGCAGTTTATCCCATACAACTATGTTGTATAAAAATTTAAGAATTTCTAAAATCATTGGGGAAGAGGCAATAAAACTATTCCAATTGGTGTGTAGAATATATGAGTCTGGCGACATATCATCTGACATTGGGAAAATATCATCCACACAATTTCGAAGATTGGCAGAGCTGACCATTGCGAAAATTTTTGCACAATGAGCTGAACAGCTCATGCATCCAAGTTGCTGACAAGATTAACACACAGAAGAATGGAAAAGAAAATTAAGGGTGTGCAATATGACGATCAGTTTGACTTTAGGAAAGGTAAAGGTACCAGGGAGGCAACTCGAACGTTTCACTTGTTAATGGAAGCAAGACTAACGAAAAATCAAGACACGTTCATAGGATTTGTCGACCTTGTAAAAGCGGTCAACAGCGTAAAATGGTGCAAGGTGCTCAAAATTCTAAGGAAAATAGGGTTAAGATATAGGGAGAGACAGGTAATATGCAATATGTATAAGAGCCAAGAGGGAATAATAAGAGTGGACGATCAAGAACGAAATACTCGGATTAAAAAGGGTGTAACACAGGGATGTATCCTTTTGCCCCTACTGTTCAATCTGTGTCTCGAAGGAGCAATGATGGAAATAAAAGAAAGGATCAGCGATGGAATTAAAATTGGAGGTGAACGGATATCAGTGATAAGATTCGCTGATGACATTGTTCTCCTGAGTGGAAGCGAAGAAGAATAACATGATCTGCTGAATGGAATGGCCAGTCTAATGACTACAGAATATGGATTGAGAGTAAATTGAAGAAAGACGAAAGTAACGAGAAGTAGCACAAAAGAGAACACCGAGAAATTTAACATCAGGATTGATGATCACGAAGTAGATAAATTCACGTATTTCTGCTACCTAGTCAGCAAAATAACCAGACGGTCGGAGCACGGAGGACATCAAAAGCAGACTAGCACTGGCAATAAGGGCCTTCCTGGCCAAGAGAAGTAACCTAGTATCAAACATAGACCTTAATTTGAGGAACAAAGCGGGCCGGTGTGGCCGTGCGGTTCTAGGCGCTTCAGTCTGGAACGGCGTGGCCACTACGATCGCAGGTTTGAATCCTGCCTCGGGCATGCATGTGTGTGATGTCCTTAGGTTAGTTAGGTTTAAGCAGTTCTAAGTTCTAGGGGACTGATGACCACAGATGTTAAGTCCCATAGTGCTAAGAGCCATTTGAACCATTTTTTTTTAGGAACAAATTTCTGAGAATATACGTTTGGAGGACAGCATGGCATTGTTTCCCGGGAGGTCCTATGTGGGTTCGGCCGCCAAGTGCAAATCTTCTTTCAGTCGGCGTTACATTGGACGAATTGCGGTCGATGATGACGATGAAAGGATGACGAGGACAACACAACACCCAGTGAGCGGAGAAAATCTCCAACCCGTCTGGGAATCGAACCTGGGCCCAGTGCATGGGAGGCAAGCACGTGACCACCCAGCTAAGCAGGCCGACTGTTTAATAGAGAAACATAGACTGTGGGAAAACCGGAACAGAAGAGAATCGAATCATTTGAGATGTAGTGCCACAGACGAATGTTGAAAATTAGGTGAACTGATGAGGTAAGGAACGAGGAGATTCTGCCCAGAATCGGAGAGGAAAGGAATAGGTGGAAAACACTGACAAGGGGAGGGGACAGGATGACAGGATATATTTAAGACATCAGAGACTTCCGTCGTACTAGAGGGAGCTGTAGACGACAAAAACTGTAGAAGAAGACAGAGTTTGGAATACATCCAGCAGATAATTGAGGACGTATGTTGCAAGAGCTACTCTGAAGAGAGAAATTCGTGCGGGGACCTCATCAAACCAGTCAGAAAACTCATGACTCGAAAAAAAAGTAATGTTGCTAACAAACGCTACGACTGCTAAAATAAAATTATGACTTAAGAACACCTAGACAATCCCACTCCACAGCCTATGTTAATGCTAATACCGATTATTCTGCACCATCACGACCTATGTTGTTTCCAGGAGTGAAGCCTAAATTTATGTCAATGAGTTGAATGTAACCGAAAAACAAGCCGAAGCCGCACGGTGTGTCCCGTTCATGGTTGCAGACACAGCACGCCCCAACAGAACTGCACTGATAATGCACGTTTAGTTTAGCTCCATTAGAAAGAAGGCTGTACGTAGTGATTCTCTTTGATAAACTCGATTTAAAAAAAAAGAAACAAAATACGCATTTCATTCCGATGGTGTAATATATTTCTGGATCAGTTAACGGTCCACTACCGAGGCTCGAACCGGCTGACGCCTGTCTGGCAGACACAGTAGATACTGCTCATTTATCTCGTGACATACTGAAGCCATGACAGAAAATACGGAGAGTTTCTTCCAGTTGTGAATGGTGATTGGTTTAAATAGAACTCAGTAAAAGTTTCTTGCTTTCCTCCCTGTGTCAATTGTGAGTGCACCCACGACGCATATCCTTACCACCTTCTGACGACTCGCCGGTGAACCCAGATCCGTCACTTTTGATTGGGAGCGCTACGGGGGAGTGGAGGGGGGTCTTTAAGTCCCGGAGGCTGCTGCTCCGAAACAAACCCAGGGGGCTCTCGGCCCGTTTGCGTCCTGCTTTCGGCATCCGCCATTGCCGCACAGCTGAGCAGAGGTGGGAGCACACCTTTAATGAGATCGAAGACTATTATTTTCATTCCAGCGCTAATGATACGACCTCAAAGCAAAAAGTGGAGCAATGGCGTTTTCCAAAGCGAAGGCATTGTACGCTGCAAGCTGTGAAATGTCGATTTTTCCAAGTGAATATTATATTTTTCTGATGTAATTTCTTACCAGGCTGAAGTTTCATTAAATACAATCAATATGTCACGCATACGATGCCTCATTACCATCGTGTACAGTTTATCACTCGAAGAGTAGGAATTTTCGATGTTCTCCGCCTGTGGGTGGTCGTAAATCTAAGAAACAGTCAGAAGAAAAATACACGACGCTAGTGTTCTAATAATAGTGGTATCGAATCATGGTGGGATATCACTGCGAATCAGAGAGCCGGACAGGCTAAGCTACGGACAGTTTAATGATGTCAAAGAAAATGAAGGACAAATTTCAACTTGTTATAGAATAAGAAAACGGGTAGTTGAAATAACTACACAATTTCTATCTCATGATAGAAATAAAGCTAGTGCCAACGCAAAGTATATGTTACAGGCATTACGTTCCATTTTCACAAAAAGAACGATCCAAATAGCACACGATTACATTAGAGGTGAAAATTTAGGGCACATCACATTGTATAAGTATGTAGGTGTAACACTAAGAAGTGGTACGAAACGAGACGATCAGACAAAAAATAGTAGTGGTTAAACTGACTTTGAGGTTTTGGAAGGATTCTGGTAAAGTTTAGTGCATCTGTAAAGGTAGCAGCGTACAAAACGCTAGTCCGCCCAATTCTCAGAGCCCTTTTCAACGAAGCATGTAACCTCCCCCCTCACTTATCGACCTTAATGACAGTGAAAAATTAAACCGCGTGTACCTAATGGAAATTTGGGAAAAGCAATCGTCGCCGAAGTTAATCTGTCGGTAAAGAGGGAGGAAAGGGTTACATCTAAATGAAAGGAAAAATGCAAATTAAACTGGTAGAAATTAATTTTGAAAAGGGGTAAAGTTAATGAAGAAAGTAAATGTGCGACCGTTACGTTAACAATTAACTAGCGGCAATTAGATATTTGAGATTTGGGGGAGATTACGGTCGCCAGTCCTAAGGACAATTACTATAGTAACTGAAAAAGAAAGGTAATTACACATATAATTAGCACTAGAAGCGTGGCAACTGAAGGTTGACACGTGTAGTGTGAAAACTGAAAGTTTGTCAGAAGTAATAACTTTCGCTGCACTCTGACTTAATTTAGCAAAAGAATTAATAAAACCGGAATACTGAAAGTTAATTTAGTGACTGAAATTAATAAGAAGCTTTCTTTCTTAAGCACATCGAAATTCAGTAAAATACGGTTAGTCTTGGACTACCTCAACAATCATTTCAAAAGCTACTTGAATCTACGCAATTTAGAAATAAGAGATTTAGCTTTGAACTTGAATTAAATGATTCTGAACAATTAACAATAGTAAAATTTAGTACGTACCAAGCTGAGCTGCAATCACAGGTAAGCTAAAATACGGTAACAAAACTCGCACTCTTAATTTGTGCTTGCGTAATCTAAATATTGTAGCCAGCTATGAATACTTAAACTGAACTTTGAAATTAAAGCAGTGAAATGGAATGATTGTACTTTAATGCTGGCGTCTGAATTTCAACGACACTCGGGTTCATTTCGGAAAAGGAAGGGACCCTGCTTGGTAATGCAATTGGGACAATGAGCAACAAAGGTTCATGCTAAGTTGCTGTAATTTTGCGAGGCAAATGGAACAATTTGAAAAGCTGAGGTCTGCCATACAGTTCTAAAACTTTACGTGCTTCCAGTCTTCCTTGTTGGTTGATTGAAGGTTTGAAGCCGTCGATCGAGGAGGTGGCGACAGTCACTCATTGTCGGCCGTCGCTGTTGCAGAAGCTGGATGTTGGCGCGCCTTCTTCTCAACACGATCACCAGACGAAACGGGCTCTTGATGTGCGCCAGCTAATGCTTCCCGTCCGCGACACCATGTCAGAAACTATCATCGCAAGTCGAGCGCAATTACATGCTGCCAAACCCCGAAAGCGCGGCAACTCGCGGGAGCTACACACAACACACCTGCTCCACTCGCTACTCCAGCCAGACTCCCTCTGCTCTGCCCGCGCTCCACGCGGCAGAGTTAACACTACCAAAGATCCAACACACTTTGATTCTTCACACGACCTATCGATGTAATCTTTCGATAGCAGTTTTCCCTAGGCAAGACCCAGCGTAAAAATACAAATAATATTTACGAAACAAACCAATTATACATCGACATAAATGCATGAATATATGTATATACAAATAGTAAAACAATTACAATATGTAAAGACACAGAAATGTCATATATTCAGGTAATAAAAATAGGGAAAACAAATTATAGTACAATAGATGGAAATACGAGGATATGCATTTCCGGCGTTACACGTGCCCCACATTGTCTGAGGATGTTCGTGTAACCTAAACAGACTCAGAAAATGTCCCAAAAAAGAAACAGCGGAAATGCATATGCTCAAAACATCAAAAAAATTTAGCATTCGTCTAATTAAGCATAAATCAATTTTTAGACCATAATAATTGAGTGGAGACACTCCTAATCTTATTCCACTCTGTCATCTTGCACAAAATAAAACAGGTTGACAACATATCAAAATTCATAGAAAACATAGAAAATGGTTTAGCTATTCCAAAATCATTAAAATTCGTAACACTACAAGAAATGGAATACTATTTGCAAAATTAATTAGAGTGCATGGTCATAAAAACAGGTAGATCAAAATACGCAAATAAATAATTAAATAGACTACACATTTTGTATAACCTTTTCATAATTAATATTCTCGTCACGAGAATCTATTTAACGCTAAACAAGAAAATAATGTACAGCTTATCGACAAAAACATAAATATTAACAGCAGAATTCTTTCACATCAGCTGTCCGGGAAGAAAAACAACTCCGCCTTCCGTACTCGCAAGTACAAAGAATGCCGACAGCGGCACAAGAGCCAACAGCGGCACAAGAGCCGACAGCGGCTCCGCCTTGCCAGTATTGTTGCGCCCGCCTGTGCGGCACGCTTGATCTCACTCGCCCTTGTAACGGCGTTTCCAGAACGTCCGTTTCACTGAATTCTTTGGGAAAAACTCACTCCCGAGTAATCTCAAGGAGTCCATAAACACTATCACAGTGGATAACTCAACACTGTCCATCATCACACGCATGTACTAGCCTGAAACTTAAAACAGCGTCTAAGTACATCGGCAATGACTAGTAAATCACATATTTATGAAATCTTACAGCTATTTACAAAATCATATTTACTTTCCTTAATCTACTGTGACTCAGCTGAAAATTTAAACTAGCAGCTTGGATTTTTCAGTTGACTTATAATAACTCTTAAATCATTTAGTAAAAATTAATTACTTATTAATTACAACTTCTTTAATCTCCTCTTGGTCAGGCAAAAGCATGGCAATCTTGCAAATCGTTAAATCTTACACTCTATTTTACATACTGTATAAATTACCCATTGTGTGGTATTAATCGATCCTAGGTCGGTACAATTTCAAGTCTACAATGTTCCGTATACCTAATAGTTTTCCAGATCTTGGATACTCTAAGCAATAAGCATTTGTGTGAGGTATACCAATGATTTTATATGGTCCATGATAAACAAACTTAAATTTAGAGATTTCATGGTCTATCTCGCTCGATTTCTCATGAGCTTTTACAAGTACTACGACTCCGATTGCAAACTTAGCAAAACGCGCTTTAGCGTCATGACGACGTATGCGAGCATCGGCTTTTAGCTTCATTACTTCTCGCAAACGATCTTTTTTCACACCAATACTAATGTTAATCCGTGGAGGGAATTTGATTATCTCTTCCAATTCACTTTCTACACTTTTGTCAATGCCGAAATTCCTCATGTTACGGCAGTTCAAACTCATTCCTACGTCAATGTCATCCGGCCAGTTAACAATGTGTATAGGCTGGTATTGCCTATGCACACCGTCTCCTGCCTCGCCAAAACCAACTACCATTGGTTTATCTAGTGACATACATGTCAAAGTTTTGCTTTCGCAGTTAATCACTGCACGGTATTTTAATAGCCAATCGAACCCGATAATTACTTCCGTAGTTAAGTCTGGCACGTTGACAAACTCTTGTTCAAATCGTGCCCCACATATCTCGAAGTTGACAAAAATCTGTTTTGTGACCGGTTTACTGGCCTTCCCAGTAGCACCGATAATTTTCCCTCCTGTTAATGGCATAACTACGATGCCAGGTCTGTCTTTCAGTAACTCAAATATTTTCCCAGATACAGCACTCAATTCTGCACCGGTGTCAATCAACACGTTTAGTTGCAGGTCGTGCATATTAACAGACACTACTATCTGTCTACACTTGTCCTCGACTGTTTCTTTATTTTCCCACAGTAAATCCTCGTCTATATCCAGGTCATTCCAGAAAAGACCACCCGGCTTTGATCCTAAATCCGGTTTATCTGGCGGCTTTTTCAGCCTCTGTTCACATACAGTTTTAATTTCAACACGTCTGTCCTGGGGCTTAGTCTGTAGCTTCGCCTCCAATACCGAAACCTTTTCCTGTAACTCGTCAACTAGTGAGTGTTGCTTTGCTATCAATTCACTAATTGTCACCTTCGTTGATTCCTCTTTCGTCAGATCGATCTCATTTGCCAATCTACCTGGAGAAATGTGCCCAGTAGTATCTGCAATTACTTCCTCTAGACCTGCGCAACCCACACTGTTATCGTATGACTATAATGTCAGCTCTAACCTCATACACGCTGTAATCTATGTGCTTTTCTACCAATCGTGTCCGGCTATCACTAAAATTTTCGTAATCTCTCTCCTTAATACTCTCGCAATGTTTAAACTGGAGGTTTGCGTCGGATGGGTCGGCTACTTCTACCACTACGACTTTCGGTAAGGTCTGCCGGTTAGGGCCAGAACTTTCCGTTACTACTTCAACATCCAACTCTTGCGGGACGAGACACGACGAATCTTGCTCGTGCTCCTCATTAACATCAACTATTTCTAGTAAAGTCTGCCGGTTGGGGCCAGAACTTTCTATCATTTCACAAACGCTATCTTCCTGCGGGACGAGACGCGGAAAATCCTGCACGCGCTCCCCATAAACACTTCTCCCATACAGGCCCCTATAATCTCTTAGTTTGTCGTATAAGCGACCGAACTGCCTTAACCAGACCTCATCCCTCTCTGCATCCCCTCGCTCGATGACGGACGTTTTATCCGACATCTGATCTTCTCTCAACAACTGCGAATCATTCTTAAACTCAATCTCCAGTTCCGCTGTGGGTATTACAGCTGGCACCTTATAATCGATTACCGGAACACTACTTAAATTGTTCTCACTGACAGTGAATGTACCTTCTACTGCCGTGTATACAGCTGATCTACTACTTGTGGGCGCACTCCTTTCTCTTAACACTAGCACACTCTCCCGCTGTTGATTATTCCATACGGAATTTTCATAACGACGACACCTCGGTTTTCTACTGTTATTGGGCCGCCAAAATTTCTCCACGCCCGGTCGGCCCCTCACCGGCGCGGCTAATGGTTTCCCTGTCTCGTCCCAGCAGATACGCTCCCCGGATGCTGCTGAGGCGGCTGATCACACCCTCCGGCGTTATTACTATTCTGCGAAGCCCGTATCATGCTAGTGTGATACTGGTTTCCGTCATTCCTGTTATTATTCGCATTGTACCGATTGTCATTACGGCCCGAACCATTATTGTTATTGCTGCCAAGATTGCGGTATGCATTATTCCCATAGTTATCATTGTTGTGGTTGCTGTGGTACCCGTTGTTGTTACCACGGCCTCTACCAGTATCGCGAATATTGCGCCAATTGTCCTCGTCCTCAACTCTTTCCAGGAAATCATTGATTGTCCTGTAATTGCTTCCTACGTAGCGTTTTGTATCATCTGGAAGCTTCATGTAGAGTTCCCAGACTATTTCGGATTCCGTGCGGCGATCACGCAAATATTCCAAATTGCGGATCCAGCCCTCACAAAATTCCTTCATCGAGCCGCGCGAATTGGCATCGAAAGGCCTCTATACGACAAATTCGCGCCAGACACTTTGCTGTTTTTGCTCTGACCAGTATTCAGCCAGAAACCAATTTTTAAACTCGTCAAAAGTCAGGTTCGTAATGTTGAGGTTAAGTCCCAACGCTTGGCATCACCAGCCAACACATCAATAACCGCATTAATTTTTCTCTCATTAGTTTATGATCTGGGTAAAACCCTTTCACAATTCTTAACGAAATCCGTCGCGTGTATACCGCCTTTTTTCAAGGGGTCGAACCGCTCCTCTTTCGTCAACAATTCCGAACTATGTGCATAGATTGGCACATAGCTCTGTTTTTCGTCAAGTTTCTTTTCTAATTCCGACACTCACGTAATTGCTTGGCAAGTGGTTGTCGCAAGCGTTTCTACTTCCCTTTTTTTCTCTTCGCAGGTATTAGCCTGCTTCGTCACTTTGGTATCCACTTCGGATACTAAAGCCTTTAAAGTTTCCACCTTCTTTTGATCCTCATTTTTCACTAATTGAATTTGTTCCGTCACCTTATTCTCGATGATCGGAACAACTGATTCTCCTACACTTTTCTCGATTCTGCTAATTTCGGAATAAAAACGTGTATTTATGCTCGCAATTTCCGCCTGAACGCCTATCATTTCCTTTTTAAGATTACCGATTTCGGTATTAATCACGACAATATCGTCTTTGATTTTATCAACTTTTGTGTTAACAACTTCAACATTGTTGTTAACAACGTTAATAGCTTTGTTCTGATTGTCTAGCATCCGTTCAAATTTTTCAGACTGAGCTTCTTGCTTGGCAGCCCGAGCTTCTTGCTTGGCAGCCTGAGCTTCTTGTTTGGCAGCCTGAGCTTCTTGCTTGGCAGCCTGATCTTCTTGCTTGGCAGATTGACTCTTGATTTCGTTAATCAAAACATTCAATAAATCAGTTAAATTCCCGGAAACTACCGGTTTTACTTCCGTAGCGGCTTCCTCTTTAATTGTCCCCCCGTATTCGTCATCAACGGATTCAGATTTGATTTTCACTTCCGATTCCGAAACATTTTCTAAAGTTTGGAATTCCATTTCTGCTCTTTGTTGCGTTTCGGCGGTCACGTCTTTCATGCTAGCCGCCTGCCCCCGAACAATGGGTACCGCGGTGCGCGTTTCCCACTGTTCGACCGATTGTTCCGTATCCAAGTCTACCAAATTTTGGCAATTGTTGCCTTCACTCATTTTAATAATTTTCAATATAAATGCCAAATCTCAAATATAATTAGGATTACTCCCACTACTTATTCTCGCTGACGTAACGGCCTGTATGTAACCAGTACTTTGTTACGAGATTTGGACCATACTAAATTCGTGTCCAGAACAACCTCAAAACTGAAGATTGTCCTGTCACGAGGTCGCCACGTGTAACCTCCCCCTCACTTATCGACCTTAATGACAGTGAAAAATTAAACCGCGTGTACCTAATGGAAATTTGGGAAAAGCAATCGTCGCCGAAGTTAATCTGTCGGTAAAGAGGGAGGAAAGGGTTACATCTAAACGAAAGGAAAAATGCAAATTAAACTGGTGGAAATTAATTTTGAAAAGGGGTAAAGTTAATGAAGTAAGTAAATGTGCGGCCGTTACGTTAACAATTAACTAGTGGCAATTAGATATTTGGGATTTGGGGGAAATTACGGTCGCCAGTCCTAAGGACAATTACTATAGTAACTGAAAAAGAAAGGTAATTACACATATAATTAGCACTAGAAGCGTGGCAACTGAAGGTTGACACGTGTAGTGTGAAAACTGAAAGTTTGTCAGAAGTAATAACTTTCGCTGCACTCTGACTTAATTTAGCAAAAGAATTAATAAAACCGGAATACTGAAAGTTAATTTAGTGACTGAAATTAACAAGAAGCTTTCTTTCTTAAGCACATCGAAATTCAGTAAAATACGGTTAGTCTTGGACTACCTCAACAATCATTTCAAAAGCTACTTGAATCTACGCAATTTAGAAATAAGAGATTTAGCTTTGAACTTGAATTAAATGATTCTGAACAATTAACAATAGTAAAATTTAGTACGTACCAAGCTGAGCTGCAATCACAGGTAAGCTAAAATACGGTAACAAAACTCGCACTCTTAATTTGTGCTTGCGTAATCTAAATATTGTAGCCAGCTTTGAATACTTAAACTGAACTTTGAAATTAAAGCAGTGAAATGGAATGATTGTACTTTAATGCTGGCGTCTGAATTTCAACGACACTCGGGTTCATTTCGGAAAAGGAAGGGACCCTGCTTGGTAATGCAATTGGGACAATGAGCAACAAAGGTTCATGCTAAGTTGCTGTAATTTTGCGAGGCAAATGGAACAATTTGAAAAGCTGAGGTCTGCCATACAGTTCTAAAACTTTACGTGCTTCCAGTCTTCCTTGTTGGTTGATTGAAGGTTTGAAGCCGTCGATCGATGTCAGAAACTATCATCGCAAGTCGAGCGTAATTACATGCTGCCAAACCCTGAAAGCGCGGCAACTCGCGGGAGCTACACACAACACACCTGCTCCACTCGCTACTCCAGCCAGACTCCCTCTGCTCTGCCCGCGCTCCACGCGGCAGAGTTAACACTACCAAAGATCCTACACACTTTGATTCTTCACACGACCTATCGACGTAATCTTTCGATAGCAGTTTTCCCTAGGCAAGACCCAGCGTAAAAATACAAGTAATATTTACGAAACAAACCAATTATATATTGGCTCTGAGCACTATGGGACTTAACATCTATGGTCATCAGTCCCCTAGAACTTAGAACTACTTAAACCTAACTAACCTAAGGACAGCACACAACACCCAACCATCACGAGGCAGAGAAAATCCCTGACCCCGCCGGGAATCGAACCCGGAAACCCGGGCGTGGGAAGCGAGAACACTACCGCACGACCGAAACCAATTATACATCGACATAAATGCATGAATATATGTATATACAAATAGTAAAACAATTACAATATGTAAAGACACAGAAATGTCATATATTCAGGTAACAAAAATAGGGAAAACAAATTATAGTACAATAGATGGAAATACGAGGATATGCATTTCCGGCGTTACAAGCATTAGAATGGATATCGAGCGAAATCACACACGCCCTACTGGGTTCTTAACAGGACGGTATAGCCCATATAAAAGTGCACCAGAAATATTCTAGGAACCTGAAACACAATCCCTGGAAGAGCTGCTCTGAGGAAATCCTCTTGCGTAAATGTTACGAACCTGTATTCGCTGTGTGACCACTCTGCTGGCACCATCGTAAACATCGCATGGATGAAGGTTATAAATGGTTATCGAGCGTTAGTTAGCAGTTTGGCAGTTATTTTTCTATCCTACAGTTTACTAGTGGAACAGGACAGAACATCAAAAACATTGCAACAAAGTGCGCTTGACTAGGTCCTGAATTTATGTGCTTATTGTAGGACCAAAGCGAACCAATTGCCTTACCAACAGGTGTTTACCGTCGGCATCACAACACCGGTCGACAGCTATCACTTGTAAATAGATACATCGGCCAGTGTATACATGTCGAGATGACATGTTTACAAGCTGTCCTGTCAGGGGCTCCATGGAAATTTGCAGCGCAACATTCGCCAGATGTGGCGCTAGCGTAGCCACTGGCAGCCATTCAATTGACGGAATTTCTTCCGTATACTCTCACGTGGCCTCTATAGGTGAAACGAGGACCCTTCCCTCGAGTGTGTATTCAAGATTCCGTCCAGTAGCTAGGGAGCCAGTTCCGCTCGTAGACCCAGTTGTGGACCATCTCTTGTCCAGCTCATCCAGAGCAGTGAAGCAACCTCCACCAGGAAGCTGTCTCGCTCTCCTCGCTGACCACCGCCTCGTCGGACTTAGGGAGCAGCCAGGCTGTCGCCATGTGCAGTCACCTCTCACCACAGACCAGTGACTCGGTGCACTCATCATTCAATGATAGTAACTTCCTTGTTGGACTCATCAAGAAATTTCCAGTTGGTTAGATCCAGTGTTTAATTTATTGATGAAATTTGTTAATCAGTGACGATTAACTGTTCCATTGCATTTGACAAAACAAGTAAACTATTATGATACCACTGAATATTTGATAGGTTTCGCGTCAGAATTACTGTTGTATTAAGTTCAACAATTTATGAAGTTATCGGTTATTGAAACGGTGGGTACCTGGTTGGGGAGTGGTAACGTGCTGGACAAATTAAATTGTATTTCCATAAACAACAATTTATTTTTATTATCTCTCACACATAACAATCTTTTAACAGCAAAGGACAACAGGTAAGGTGGAAAAGTCTATCACCTTTAAGCAAAAACTTAGAAAAAATTAACGAATCTAATGTTTCTAATACTTGAGACCTCGAAAAACGTTAAACATACACAGGGTACCAACATATGTACAAGTGAAGTCCACTGTGTACGAGAGAAAGATTTTAAGTTTTAAAATACTCTGCACTTGGCAAATGCAGTAATATAACGAAAGCCACGTCTCGAAGGCGTTATCAAAGATTTTTACAAGTTAGTTTAGCACATGTTCGTGATAATTACGCTAATTGCCAGTCATTCAGATTATTACGAAAGTTTTAAAATTAAGTATGTGCTCTACTCGATATTGCAGTAAAAGTCAATCTGTCAGCACGACAGTGAAATTAAAATTGAACCGCCTTGAGGCAACCAAAATAAGTTAAATGTTCAAGTACAGAAACTAACATTATAAGAGTTAATGGATGTTTGTAGCCAGAAATACGGACACTGACTATATCAGCTTAATCCAAATGAGGCAGCAGAGGGCGACAAAAAAACACGCAACGTGATAACAGTACAAGAGTGAGTCAAGCGTGTTTCTGTGCGTGGGGACAGTAAGTCCATAATGAACGTATTGTAGTATTAACGGTAGATCGTAGCCTTCAATAGTCTTGAGGTGTGAAACGTAGTTAGGATTCTTGTGTGTTTGGTGTCGTCGTCGGTATCAGAAGAGGCGAGCACACTCAAATGCGCTAGAATAGTAAACACAGTGAAGTGCATACATGAAATTAACTGACCAGCTGTTTTACAAAGACACAAGATACCTCTGTCCAGCGGTGTATAAAGGATTAAACAGAATCCCTACCTCCTTTTTTTTCAATTAGCTGTAAACTTAGTTCCAGTCTGAGGCACAACACAACAAAGCTTGAACCACTTCCAGGCCCCCTGCAACATAAAAACATAATCGAAACCGTTAGCATTGAGCATAAAAATAAACAGCTGTTGGTCGATAGCAATGAAGCCTTACACGTTGTCATATTGGCGAGTAAACGCCGGATGATTTATTTATTTACAAGCGATGTACACGAACTATTGTTTTGTGATGCCGTAATTGGATGCTTTCTATTAGGATAACTAGCCTGCATTGGCTACATAGCCGTTGTCATGCCATAATTGGATGCTTTCTATTAGGATAACTAGCCTGCATTGGCTACATGGCCGAGAAGTTGTCATCCTAGGAAAATCATGGGGGTCACAGCATCCATCGACCCCATAGGGTAGCTATGATGGTGCTGTGTTGTGGAGACTGATGTCAACGGGACGCCCCCCTGTAAGAGGCGCCTTACAGTGGGCATTGGGCATTCAAATTCACTTGAAACGCGAGGTCTGCATTCCATTTTGGTTCTAATTGTCGTTGCTGCACTCCTTTTTCCTTCATCAACTAAACCATAAGTTTTTAAATCAAGGCCGGCCGGTGTGGCCGTGCGGTTAAAGGCGCTTCAGTCTGGAACCGCGTGACCGCTACGGTCGCAGGTTCGAATCCTGCCTCGGGCATGGATGTGTGTGATGTCCCTAGGTTCGTTAGGTTTAATTAGTTCTAAGTTCTAGGCGACTGATGACCTCAGAAGTTAAGTCGCATAGTGCTCAGAGCCATTTGAACCATTTTTTTTTAAATCAAAAATAGTTCCCCCTTGACTTAACCAAAGTACTCTGCCGAAGTATATGAACCCTCCATACTATACCTTCAGTTCCATTGAAAACTGTTGCATTTGACAATGGAATAATTCTATTCGTACCACCAATTTCTTGACGTGCTCCATGCCTGCAAATTTAGCATAAAGTGCTAGGTGTACAGAGCAATAAATCCCGTCTGTCGATCGTGGTAATATTTTGCTCTTTCACTGTCAACTGAATCTCTAAATTTTTTCTGCATGTTTAAGTATTGTCGCTTCACAGTAAATACGCAGTATCGGTCGCTTATGTGAATTCAGAACTCTCATCCCTCTCTTCTGTCATTCCCATTCATTTTACAGAATTGTGACTACAGACTGATTCTTTTAGTGCAGAAAATCACTGGAACTGTCAACGTCCTTCATACTAAGAACAAATAGGAAAGCCTAAACAGCGCTGAAACCACGATTCTGACGGACTCAGAGAGCTGTGTCGACTGAAAAATGCCGCACCGTAATGCTAAATGAAAAGTCACGCTGTTCTGGGTGCTTCCTAGAAGGACCGTGCAAAACCGAGTGACAGGCCATGCCTCGGCCTGCACATGGGCACACACGTCTGCACCCACGAAGTCTGGCACGCCGTAGGCGGCCCTGGTCAAAAACTTTCTTCGAATTTGAATTTCTTGTGTCCGCCAACCTTGCCCCACTAATTAGAACTTGTGGTTTCTTGTTTACACGAGACGATCATACATTTTTTGAAACGTATGATCGTCTTTTGTTCGTTTAGTTTAATGTAATCAATTACCCGAGTTAAATATCTTTTTGAGGCGTCACAGTTGTTACTTGTTATTTATTCCGATGGTGACTACACTTTTTTTTTAGTCATCAATGTTCGGAGTCGTTGGATGCGGTCCGCCACGAGTTCTTCTCCTCTGCCATCTTCCATCTCATAGCAACAGTTATTTGCTTCATGTTTTCCTATCTCTATCTTCCTCCAAATTTTTATCTTCTACAGCTCTGTCTAGTACCAAGGAAATTAATCCCTGATGGCGTAAGAGATGTCCCATCATTCTGTCCTCCCTTCTTATCAGTGTTTTCGATATATTCTTTCGTCTCCGATTCTCTGAAGAACTTCTTCGTTCCTTACCTTATCAGTCCACCAAATTTTCTACATTCATCTACAGCACCACATCTCTAATTCTTCTGATCCCGTTTTCTCCCCGTCGATGTTTCACTGCCATACAATTTTGTGCTACAAATGTACATTTTTAGAAATTTCTTCCTTAATTTAAGACCTACGTTTGATACTAATAGACTTCTCACGGCATGACATTAAGTTTCTCGCTGTTCTCATTTCTACTACTTCTCATTACTTTTGTCTTTTTCCGATTTACTTTCAGTCCATATTCTGTACTCATTAGATTGTTCATTCCATTCAACACACCCTGTAATTTTTCTTCTCTTTCACTGAGCATAGCAATGTCATCAGTGAATCTTATCACTGATATCCTTTCAGCCTCAATTTTAATTTAACTGTTCAACCCTTCTTTTGTTTCCGTCACTGCTTCTTCGATGTATATATTGAATGGTAGGAACGAAAGACTTCTTCCCTATCATACACCCTTTTTAATCCGAGCACTTCGTTCGTGGTCGTCCACTGTTATTATTCTCTCTTGGCTTTTGTATATATTTTACATTAGCCGTTTCTCCTTATAGCTGACCCCCATTTACTTCAGAATTGGGAAAATTTTGCACCACTTTACATTGCCGAACACTTTTTCAAGGTCGATAAATCCTATGAAGATGTCTTGATTCTTCTTTAATCTTGCTTCCATTATCAACCGCAACGACAAACGGCCTCTATGGTGGCTTTGCTTTTTCTAAGGCCAAAGTGATGGTCATCTAACACATCCTCAACTTGTATTAAAAGTCTCTTTAACCGCCTTTTGAAACTGTACGTAAATACTTCTGATTATGGATCTCGATTGATCGTCTCTTACATGTAAATTTTGTAAAATGTTTCTGAATTTTCCAACCTTTACTTTCTATAGCGTTATTCAAAGTAGCATTTCTTAAAAGTCATTGTTAAGAAGGTTGAGTGTCTATCAGGAAATTTATAAAATCTTTGTCAGTTTTGAGAAATATAAAAATAAAGTAATCATCAGAATAATAGTATGGAATGCTTGAGTCTTGTCAGCCCAACATATTATCGCTCACAGATCCAGGCTGCCCACCATTTCAAAAAGGATGATGAGAACTATGTTGATTGATAAGAAGAGAGGAAGTTTTTCACTGATTAGGGGAAGAGAGGGACATTTGGGAAGTATTGACAAGAAGAAGGGGTACGATGACAGACGTCAGTGATTGGCTTTCATGGTACTGGGAGGTATAGAGGGTAAAAGAAATTGTGGATGGGAGGGGTGGGGCACACAAAAATTGAAATATATCCAAGAAGTGTTGAAGGACGTTGCGTGCAAGTGTTACTTGAGAAGAACAGGTTGGCATAAAACACGGATTCGTGGTGTACCGCATGAAACCCGTAAGACGAACTGATGGCAAAAGAAAAAGAAAGTAGAAATGGAAATTTTTTCTTGCTATGCGCCATCCAGTGAATGATTTATAAATCACTATGTAGGCTCCGAATCACAACGTAGTGTGGTTTATGCAGTACGCACGTAGGTGCAGAAATGTTTGAGAGTATATCCTACTTCAGATCAGTGAGTAGCTTTTGTAGTAGACACGTTTAAATGCGATGTTAGCGTACTTGACACGAGTAGCTGCGAAACTCGTTAGCTTTTCCAAGTGTCGACTGCTTCACACGGCTTTGCTGTTTTGCCACGGATGCTGTACTGTGAGTGTTGTAACAACGGCAGAGTATAGTGCAGCGCCGTGGCTGGGTGTGAGGTACTCCGGCGAGGGGGCAACCGTGTTTAACCAGGGCACCACATTCATCCTACGCGGAGCTTCTGTTACAGTCTCCGGAACACAAAGTGCAGCTTAAGCGTCGCGGCGCTAACGAAATTAGCTAGAAACACTGCCAGGGCGTTCCTCCTAAACTCCGAAATACTTTTACCGAGATAAGCTGCGCCTCATCCTCTCAAACTAAGCTGCTTGCCTGACAAAAGTTGTATTGCCTTAGTCAGATGGAGCCATGTCCTAGTCTCGCGAGCAAAATATTATTCACTATATCAGCTCACATAGTTATAGCGTCTTTACGCTTCAGAACAAATGAGAGGAGGCTTTCCTGTTTGCCATGACAATATTCAGGAAGTGTTGACCATAAATATGAATGAAGTTGCAAATTTAGTAATTCTACTCAAGCTGTGTAATATCGATATAATCATATTCTTCATAATACTGTGTTTGAGACCAGAGATGTTGGTCAGAGAGATTACCTCTTTTGAAGACAGTAGCAGTGTTTGTTGGACAGTAGGCAATGCTACAGAAGAATGCTGAAGATTGGATGGGCACATCACGTAATTAATGAAGAGGTAATAGAATTGGGGAGAAGAGGAATTTGTGGCACAAGTTGACTAGAAGAAGGGATCGGTTGGTAGGACATGTTCTGATGCATCAAGGGATCACCAATTTAGTACTGAAGGGCAGCGTGGAGGGTAAAAATGGTATAGGGAGACCAAGAGATGAATACACTAATCACATTCAGAATTATATATGTTGCAATACTTACTTGGAGATGAAGAAGCGCCGCTCGGGATGAACCGAGCGGTCTAGGGCGCTGCAGTCATGGACTCTGCGGCTGGTCCCGGCGAAGGTTCGAGTCCTCACTCGGGCATGGGTGTGTGTGTTTGTCCTTAGGATAATTTAGGTTAATTAGTGTGTAAACTTAGGGACTGATGACCTTAGCTGTTAAGTCCCATAAGATTTCACGCACATTTGAAAATTGTTTTCATGAAGAAGCTTGCACAGGACAGAGTAGCATTTAGTGCTGCATCAAACCAGTCTCTGGACTGTAGACCACAACAACAACAGCGCTGAGCGAGAGTGCTGCCCACGGTACCCTTTATCCATGGTTTTTCTTTGTTATCGTCTTATGTTTCACGCATTTCCAGTCCACATTGAAGTAGTGTTTATTCAGAACAACTTCTTGCTTCATGTGTTTAGAACGGGACTTAGATATTCCTTTGTGATTTGCTCCAATCCTAGGACTACATCAGTAGCAGTATCAACCATAGACATTTAATCCATGGATATAAATTGCACGTATTGGATCTATATTGGAGAGCCTATGCATCCCTCTACGTTGCACAACTATGTCCCTTCTTTCATATAAATCACTCTGGTGTCGATCATGCTTCCATCTTATTACCCCTAATTCTTAATCCATAGTCTATCCTGTCAGCCAAGCTCCCACGTTGGCCGTTATGTACATTGATGTCAACACTGTCTTCATTGTCTTCTGATTTCGCGACCTCATGCGCGCCAGCGTATACACTGCGACCAGTAAGCGGTTCTCACTTCCGTACAGCTGGGGGTCGTTCTGTATGGTAACTTTCTGTTGTCCATTCGAAGTGACCGGCTACGAAAGTACATTCACCGAATCATGACAATATTTGCCTATTATTATTAATGATTAATTGCCTTGTTTAACTGAAGTGTGGCACTATACTGTTTGTTTTATTACTTCACTCATTGTGTGAAAGCTGGGAAACTTTTAGCATGTAGTTAGATAGTTAGGATTAGAGTTCAGGATAAAGATTCATGTAGCCGAATTACTTCCACCGTAGAGCGAATTATTAACAGTAACTGTTTCGTGAACGAGGTAAATATCGATCAATAATATCAGTGGCTTCAACAAATAGAAATCTAACAACAGAAAGTACGTTTAAACCAGACATTTGCGACTGTCGCAGTGTTTATTTTTTGTTTTATTTTTTGTTTTGTTTTTTGTTTTGAGTCTTCATGAGTCATCAGTTTTCTGATTGGTTTGTTGAAGCCTGCAATGAATTCTCTCCTGTGCTAATTTTTTAGCCAATCTCTTTAGTCAAGCTTTTCGTCTCAGAGTAGCGTTTAAAACCTACATCTTTAATTATTTGCATGGCGTATCCCAATGTTTGTCTTCCTCTACAGATTTTACTCTTCACAGGTCCATGTGGTTGCATGGAAGTTATTCCCTGATGTCATAACAAATGTAATATGTTCTGGCGTAACCACAAGCGCCGGAACGAAGAAGATGCGGAACGCAGGAGCAGATAAGGCGTTGAGGAAACGGCGGCCAATGGTACTCGGAATTGGACCGCGCCACACCAAGAGCGACATCTGGAAGAAGCGAATATAAACGCCGCTCCTGCTAGCCTCGGCCGCTCGGATCGGCACCGGATCACGGAAGTTGGTTATCAGTGACGTTTGTAAACTTGCCAGAATATTTCCCATATCAAGGACTCTAAAGTATATTGCAAGTCGCCCCTAGTTTGCGATTACTACATGTAAATCTCCGAAGTTAAGTATTGCCAATTTTCTTTCTAGAAATAAAACTGCTAATGTTGTTTGTTGAAATTGTTGCACAACATTCCGAGAACGCTTCATCCCGTAGGGACCCTACTAGCGACGAGTGGGCAAGACCCCGCACCTGGCGACGAGTCATCAACCGAACTACGTGCCGACGGCTACGGCCATATTTTTCAGGAACGTAATTCTCTCTTGTCTTTACTTTGCAGGGGCGCATA
Source organism: Schistocerca serialis cubense (assembly GCF_023864345.2). Taxonomy (NCBI): domain Eukaryota; kingdom Metazoa; phylum Arthropoda; class Insecta; order Orthoptera; family Acrididae; genus Schistocerca; species Schistocerca serialis. The sequence goes on from NC_064639.1 coordinate 470,111,194, forward strand.
TTGCTTTAACAATTTCTTGTCGTTTTGCTAACCAGTGTTTTGAGGTGGGCGTTGCAGAATTCTTGCCTTGTATATTTTTCGCATTTGTGTCTTCCGACAAGACTCCTCCCCCACCTGTCCCGCCCACTGCTCAGCGCCACAGCAGCAAGCGTTAGATGCAACACAGCTAAAGCTACTTCAGACGACCCAGGTTCCTACCTTCCTCAACACGGTGGAGGAGCTACTCGCCAACGATGCGCGCCCGACAGAACTGGCACCGCCTATTACAGCTGCTATACCACCTTTTCGACACTTTAGTGAACAAGTCGAGGAATGGTTCGAATGACTGCACCAGTTCGATGCGTCTATGGTAGCTCACAACGTCGCAGGTACTGTGAAACTTCCCTATCTATTACCCACGGTAGGAAGTGCAGTGTTAAGATTATTCAGAAACTCTTTCCTCACACCACTCCGAATGAACTGTCGTACGACGCAGTGATAGATAATAACGATTACGACCAACAATTGAATGTGGTAGCAGCTAGGAACCAATTCCTTCATTGCAAAAAAGGCCAGAACAAACGTATTGCAAGGGGGTAATACGTTTGCAGGGTATGGCAAGAAAATGCAAATGCAAATGTGCTTCTGGTGCTTTATATTCAGACATCATGTTGCGTGATGCGATCGTGTACAATGTGCAGATGCCAAAATCAGAGAACAAATACTGAAACAGTCCGATCCATCATTTTAGAAAGTAGTGCAAATGTTAGATCAGTATGATTCCAGTGCCTTGTCGGCCCATACATCTGAGCAGCAACGTATTTGCCGGGTTGAGTCCCATGTTTGTGATCGCCCCATTCCGCACCGGCGGTTTGCGCTAGCCAAGCCGAGTAAATAGCCTTCCACGCTACGTAAACAGTTCGCTAAACAGGTGGCTACACAGGCGAACAGAATTAAGTGTTGCCCACGATGTTATTCACTGCACGAACGCCAAGACTGTCCCTCCCGACAATGTCAAGTGTTAGGCTTGTAGCAGGAAAGGACATGTTCAGTCCGTATGTTTGCAATTGAACAAGCGTAAGTATTCCACCCACTCACAAAACTCTCGTCACAAGGCCCATGTCATTAATGCAGTATATTCAAAGTCTGCTACTATCAGGTTTGTTGTTTCGTCAGTGATACGTCAGTCAAACAAACTCTGATATTTCAGATGGACACAGATGCCTCTGTCACATTGCTAAATCGTCTCACATATGAACTATTAGGCTCTCCAAGCCTGTCTAAAACTAGCACGCAACTGCGGCTTATAATGGACAAGACATTCCCGTTCTCGGAACATGTTCTTTGCCAACCATGTATCGTTCGCATAAGTGAACAGTGACTTTCAGAGTGCTAAAATCACACAAGCGTGAGACCATATTTGATCTTCAATCTTTTCATTTGTTTGGCTTTAAAATTCAGGACAATGTATCAGCTTCTGTATTCAATGCAAAAGACAGTGTAGTTCGCTTGCTAAAAGAATTCCCGGAACTCTTTTCTGAAGGTTTAGGCAAGGTAACAGTTTTGTTGAACATATTACGCTGAAAGACAATGCTCAACCGGAATTTTGCCGGGCCACTGATTACGGGTCAAAGTCGCTGCTGAACTTAAATAATTGCAAGATAACGGAGTTATTGGGCCTACAGGATGTTACAAAAAGTTGCGGCCAAACTTTCAGGAAACATTCCTCACACACAAAGAAAGAAAATATGTTATGTGGACATGTGTCCGGAAACGCTTACTTTCCATGTTAGAGCTCATTTTATTACTTCTCTTCAAATCACATTAATCATGGAATGGAAACACAAAGCAACAGAACGTACCAGCGTGACTTCAAACACTTTGTTACAGGAAATGTCCAAAATGTCCTCCGTTAGCGAGGATACATGCATCCACCCTCCGTCGCATGGAATCCCTGATGCGCTGATGCAGCCCTGGAGAATGGCGTATTGTATCACAGCCGTCCACAATACGAGCACGAAGAGTCTCTGCCTTTGGTACCGGGGTTGCGTAAACAAGAGCTTTCAAATGCCGCCATAAATGAATACAAGAGGGTTGAGGTCAGGAGAGCGTGGAGGCCATGCAATTGGTCCGCCTCTACCACTCCATCGGTCACCGAATCTGTTGTTGAGACGCGTACGAACACTTTGACTGAAATGTGCAGGAGCTCCATCGTTCATGAACCACATGTTGTGTCGTACTTGTAAAGGCACATGTTTTAGCAACACAGGTAGAGTATCCCCTATGAAATCATGATAACGTGCTCCATTGAGCGTAGGTGGAAGAACATGGGGCCCAATCAAGAAATCACCAACAATGCCTGCCCAAACGTTCACAGAAAATCTGTGTTGATGACGTGATTGCACAATTGCGTACGGATTCTCGTCAGCCCACACATGTTGACTGTGAAAATTTACAATTTGATCAAGTTGGAATGAAGCCTCATCCGTAAAGAGAACATTTGCACTGAAATGAAGATTGACACTTTGTTGGATGAACCATTTGCAGAAGTGTACGCGTGGAGGCCAATCAGCTGCTGATAGTGCCTGCACACGCTGTACGTGGTACGGAAACAACTGGTTCTCCCGTAACACTCTCCATACAGTGACGTGGTCAACGTTACCTTGTACAGCAGCAGCTTCTCTGACGCTGACGTTAGGGTTATCGTCAACTGCACGAAGAACTGCCTCGTCCATTGCAGGTGTCGTCGTCGTTCTAGGTCTTCCCCAGTCGCGAGTCATAGGCTGGAATGTTCCGTGCTCCCTAAGACGCCGATCAATTTCTTCGGACGTCTTCCTCTCGGGACACGTTCGTTCTGGAAATCTGTCTCGATACAAACGTACCGCGCCACGGCTATTGCCCCGTGCTAATCCATACACCAAATGGGCATCTGCCAACTCTGCATTTGTAAACATTGCACTGACTGCAAAACCACGTTCGTGATGAACACTATCCTGTTGATGCTACGTACTGATGTGTTTGATGCCAGTACTGTAGAGCAATGAGTCGCATGTCAACAGAAACACCGAAGTCAACATTACCTTCCTTCAATTGGGCCAACTGGCGGTGAATCGAGGAAGTACAGTACATACTGACGAAACTAAAATGAGCTCTAACATGGAAATAAAGCTTTTCCCGATGCATGTCCACATAACATCTTTTCTTTATTTGTGTGTGAGGAATATTTCCTGAAAGTTTGGCCGTACCTTTTTGTAACACTCTGTATATCAGCTAGTCAATGAGCAAGTTCCCTGGCTCTCAATGGCTCTGAGCACTATGGGACTTAACATCTGAGGTCATCAGTCCCCTAGAACTTAGAACTACTTAAACCCAACTAACCTAAGGACACCACACACATCCATGCCCGAAGCAGGATTCGAACCTGCGACCGTAGCAGTCGCGCGGTTTAGGACTGAAGCGCCTAGAACCGCTTGGTCACAGCGGACGGCCGCAAGTTCACTGGTTTTGGACCCCAAACCTTCAGGTCGCATTCTCCTCTGTATTTACTTTAAGTCTACATTCATCCAACAAACTGCAATTGACACTTATCCACTGCCACGCCCAGAAGATCTAATGGACAACTTAGGCGCTGAACGCTACTTTTCAAAAATTAATTTGCGCGACGCATATCTTCAAATACACCTGTATGAAGAATCTCAAAAACTGTGTAGTGAATACTCATTATGGTTTGTTTAAATATTTGCGTTTGCCTTTTGGCAGTGCTTCCACACCTGCAATTTTCCAACGATATTTGGAACAGCTGCTGCACAAGTGCCAAGCTGTTCAAACTATTTGGACGATTTTGTCGTAGCAGGTCGTACACCTGAAGAACACATTACAAATTTGAGTGCTTTGTTTCATGTGTTACCTGATACAGGATTAAAGTGTCGCATGGACAAGTGTGGCTTTTTTAAACCTTAGTTGCTGTATATTGGTCATGTCATAAACAGTCAAGTCGCTTTTGTTATCCATACACGACTTGACAGTTCCTCGCATTATCACAGAATTGCAATCAGTTTTAGGGAAAATGAACTGTTATATTCGGTTCTTACCGAATGCTGCACAAATCACAGCTCGATTGCATCGTTTGCGTCACAAGAACGTCCCCTTTGTTTGGACAGATGAGTGCCAAGTGTCTATGGAGAAACGTGAAGAGTAATTGCCTAGTGATCGATGCTTAGTTCACCTTGTTCCTGAAAACCAATTTTATTGCAAGTTGACGCTTCCTCTTATGGAATCGTTGAAGTACTTTCGCACAGAATTGGTGATGCAGACAGACCTATTGCTTTCGCATAAAAAGTGTTGTCCGAAGCTCAGTGTAACTATTCAGAAATGAAGAAAGAAGCTCTTGCTATTGTGTATGGTGTCACAAAATTCCAACACTATTTGTATGTCATAAAATTCTACATAATAATGGATCACAAGCCTTTGCAGTCCTTGTTTCATCCGACGAAACCGGTTCCTGTACGAACTGCCCAAAAATTGCAAAGCTTAGCTTTGATGTTGTCTCAATACCAGTACGAGATTGTGTATCGTCCGCCAGCTAAACATGGTAATGCGGAGGCACTTTCCGTCTTCCCATTGGCTCTGATACAGACTTTCACACTTGTGCTCCAACTTGTTTTCATATCGATGCACAAGATTCTGAAATGCTTCAGTCTTTTCCGCTGAACTATAAGAAAACTGCACAGGCCACGGACGCTGATCCAGATTTGAACAATCTGCTCAACTGCATTCGCACATCTTGGCCTCAGTCAGTGAATAGCATAAAGAACACTGTAGTGCCCCAATACTTCGCACGTCCGCATAGTCTCTCTGTACGGAAAATGACAAAGGACAGACAAGTGTGTTGATCCCTAAAGCTTTGGAAAGAAGAAGTGTTGCAGTTACTTCACCATAGACACTGGGGGATTGTTCGTACGAAACAGTTAGCACGTCGACATTGTACTTGGCAGGAAATGGTCGCACAAACAGAACAGATAACGTCACAGTGTCACACATGTGCGGAAAATCAGTCCGCTCTGCCACAAAGATTCTCTACTTGGCCTAAGTTGCAATCGACATAGACTTCGCGCTACCCTTTTGGAACCCTCGCTGGTTAGTTGTGGTTGACTCACACAGCAAGTTTCTTTTTGCTTTGCCAATGAACTCGACAACGTCACGTGGCACTATTCAGGTGCTGTCATCGATTGTTTGCCCAGAAGGTTTACATGAAGCAATAGTGTTAGACAACGGACCTCGGTTAACGTCACATGAATTTCAAACGTTCGGTGAAGGCAATGGCATACTGCAACTAACTAGTGCACCGTTCCATCCACAGTCAAGCGGCGAAGCGGAATGTTTTGTCAGAACATTCAAGCACCAGAAGGCCAAACTCCGCTCCCAACACATCAGGGATCAAGTGATTCGTGATAAGTTGTTTCATTTACTTGTTAAATTCTACTTGTTTTCTTGGTTAGTCTCCCGTACGCATTTGTTAGGCAGTTAGTGTCTGTCTGTCTGTCTGTCGGTCTGCGTACGTTAATAGCTACCTCTGTCATGTTTGTCGGATTCGGTGGTAACGAATTTGTTGCTTAAGGTGTAAAGGTCGAATTCCTGAAATATGTTTTTTATCTTGCCTATCATCTTGAGAGGCCGCATATATGTAATGCAGAGCATGTCTGTACATTTTATGTAAGACTGCATTTCATGGGTTTTTATTTAAATGGTTGTTTTAGTATATAAAGTTGCCACCCTTCCACCGAAAGAGTTTTCTTTTAAAAAACAAGTTGCACTTTGAATGGCAAGTAATTTTTATAATGTGAGTCTTTTGTACCATTTCCATCCCTCCTACGGGGTGCATAGTTTATGTGTTTGTGTGAGTTGTTAAAATTTTTAGTTTAAAGTAATCTGGTGTGTTGCAGATTTGCACCAGTGTAGTCTTTCAGAGGTTTTTGTGAGCGGTCGTGACTACGGCTGTGTCAAAATGGAGCTCATACTGTCAAAAAAGACAAAAAATTGTTATTTCTGCCCCTGAATAAATTGTAACATGATATTTACAGGGTGCTTTCTGATTATGATTATTAAATCTGTTTTTTCTAAAAAAGAAAGGGTTTTTAGGAATAAAATTTCCATTTGTTGAAAGAAATTTGTTTCCATCAGTTACCCACTGGCAACTACTTTCACGCTCACATAGTGTGATTAAATGTGTTAATGTTCTAGATGAATCGCTAGTAAATAAAGTAAATTCTTTAAGAAAAGATTTTGAAAGTAAAATTCCTCAAACTGAGTCCTATATTTCGTACTCGTAGACTTCCCTTAGTCAGGAATGCCATTCTTGCCTGTGGTACTCCGCTGTTTATGTTGTCATTGCTCCTTCCGTCATGGGTTATTTTTCTACATACTAATCAGAATTCCTTAACTTCATCTAATATGTGATCCCCAAATCTGATGTTAAGTTTCTCGCTGTTCTCGTTTCTGATAATTCTTATTTTTCGTCTTTCTTCGATTTACTCTCAATCCATGTCCTGCACTCATTAGACTGTTCATTCTATTCAACACATTCTGTAATTCATCACACTTTCACTGAAAACATGTGTCATCAGCAAATTGCAACACTGATATTCTTACACCTTTATTTTTAACCCCAGTCTCGTGCCTCTGTTTTATTCCTGTCGTTGCTTCTTCGCCGTATAGATTGAACAATAGGGGCGAAAGACTACATCCCTGTCCTACACCCTTTTTAGTTCGGGCACTTCCTTCTCGGTCGTCCACTCTTATTATTCCCCCTTGGTTCTTGTACATATCTTACAGTAATCGTCTTTGCCAATATTTGAACGATATTTTCTCAGGAATTTGAACATCTTGCACCATTTTACGCTTTAGAATGATTTCTCTGAGTCGACAAATCCTATGAAAGTGTCTTGAGTTTTCTTCAGTCTTGCTTCCATTATCAACCGCTCCGTCAAAATTGCCTCTTTGGTGCGTTTACCTTTCCCAGGACAAAAAAGATAGCCATCAAACAGATCCTCAATTTTATTTCCCATTCTTCTGTATATTATTATTTCCAGAAACTAGGATGCATGAGTCATTAAGCTGAATGTGCGATAATTCTCCCACATGTCGCGTCTTGCAATCTTGGGAACTTTGTGCATGATGTTTTTCCAAAAGGCAGATGGCAGATTTGCAAGTCTCATACGTTCTACACACCAACGTGAATAACCCTTTTGTTGTCAATTCCCCCAATGAGGTTTGAAATTCTGATGGAACGTTATGTATCCATTCTACCTTATTTGATTTCAAGTCTTCCAAAGCTGTTTTAAATTCTGATTCCAGTACTGGATCCACTATTTATTCGCTGTCGACTACAGTTTCTTCTTCTATCGCATCAAGCAAATTATTCCCCTCATAGATGCCATCAATCTACTCTTTTCACCTATCCACTCTCTCCTCTGCATTTAACAGTGGAATTCCCGTTGCACTCTTAATCTTACTACGCTTGCTTTTTATTTCACCAATGGTTGTTCTGATATTTCTATAAGCTGCATCAGTCCTTTCGACAAGCATATCTAGTGGAACGAGAAGACGAAAATCATCTCACTGTAGCAACTGTGTTAACCCCACCAGCCTCTGTGGAAATGACAGTTAATTCGGTAGCAGACTCTTCATTGAGTGATTTCATGCAGTTTTTTGAACGAATTGCTAAAGAGGCGTATTGCAGAAAACTTTGAAAATAATTATTGTTAACAAAGAATTTACCTGTTATTATTTGCATAAAAAATTCACACGCAGTTTCTAAACTACGGCGAACAGAACAGCAACGACGAGGATCGTGCCACTAAACCAGAGAGAAAATGGGGAGCGGGAGGTGGAATACTTTTTGAGTCGTCTTATTTGTTGTAGAGAAAAGGGGGCAGCCGTACTGACCCAGATCAGTGTGTGTGTGTGTGTGTGTGTGTGTGTGTGTGTGTGTGTGTGTGTGTGTATGGGGGTGGTGGTGGGGGGAGGGGAAGGCGGGCGGGGTGACCTCACCTTTAATCATTAACTGCCCTACAACCGAAGCAGTGGATAGATGACTTTCATTTCCCCGCCATTTTCTGGTCACACATTTGCCCGAGACGCCTTTGCGGTGACTTAGAATGGTCCACAGCCATAAGTCTACTTGTCCTGTTACTGGCTCTCTATTGGCGGTTCATCTCCACACGTGGCCTGTTCAGTTTAAAGTTTTCGAGAATTTTCGTAAACCGTTTGAGACAGCTGATGCAACATGCATTCCTTCTAAAGGACATGGTGGATTTCCGTTCCCTGACAGAAAATCAGTCCCTGATAAGCTAATCATCAACCCTTCGAACAGAGTGGAAGGAAATAATCATAAGAAAAGTAAATACGTGGTGTGATACATGTTTTTAATCCGCAGCTTGTGCGCCTTTACGTCGTGATAGACTTGTTTGTCTCATGTTACAAAGTCATTTGTGTGGTGATGCATTTCTTACGTTTTCTATCAGCACAAGCCACCTTTGATTTATTAACCATAAACAATGAAATTCGCTGAGGAATTTGGAATAAATAACACACAAAATTGTAAGATACGGTAGCTGGAGGAATGTTGTCAGGTAACATCATAATCTGTTTTACACTGAGGTGACAAAAGTCACGTGCTACGTGTCGGACCTCCTTTTGCCAACGTAGCGTAGAAACCCAACTTGGCATCGACTCAACACGTCGTTGGATGCCCCCTACAGAAACCTTGAGCCATGCTGGCTCTATAGCCGTCCATAATTAGGACAACGTTGGTGGTAAATGATCGATGGGTGACCGAATTATTCACCTGAATTGTCCAGAATGTTCTTCAGATCAATCGCCAACAGTTGTGGCGCCTTGACATGGTGCATTGTCATACAGAAAAATTCCATCGTTATGGCTGGAAATGGTCTCCAATAGTCCAGCATAAGCATTTACACTTAATGATCGGTTCCGTTGGACCAGAGAATCCATGCCATTCCATGTAACCCCAGCCTACACCACTATGGAGCCACCACTAGATAGCACAGTGCCTTGTTGACAACCTGGGTCCATGGCGTCACGGCACCTGCGCCGCACTCGAATCCCACCATCAGTTCTTCCAAGCTGAAATGGTGACTCATCACCAGGCCACTGTTTTCCAGTCGTGTAGGGTCGACCAGATGCTGTCACGAGCCCAGGAGAAGCGCTGAAGGCGATGTCGACCTGTTAGCAAAGGGACTCGCGTCGGTCGCCTGCTGCCTTTGGAGCCAAATTTCGTCGCACTGTCCTAACGAATACGTTCGTCGTACGTCCTACATTGACTTCTGCGGTAATTTCACGCAGTGGTACTTGTCTGTTAGCACCCAACTCTATGCAATCATCGCTGCCCTCGGTCGTTAATAGTAGGCCGTCAGCCATTGCATTGTCCGTAGTGAGAGGTAATGCCTGAAATTCGGTGTTCTCGGCATACTGTTGACATTGTGGATCTCGGAATATTGGATTCCATGACGATTTCCGAAATGAAATGTGCCATGCGTATAGATACAGCTACACTTTCGCGTTTAAAGTACGTTAATTTCCGTCTTACTGCCATAATAACGTCAGAAACCTCTTCATATGAATCATCTGAGTACAAATGACAACACCACCGATGCACTGCCCTTTTATACTTTGCGTACGCCTTACTACCCCATCTGTATATGTCCATATCACTATCCCATGACATTTGTCCCTTCAGTGTATATCACAGCTTATCCCTGTAAGACAATCCTGAATTATATTTTCTCTGACTTTGCTAAATCGCTTCTGGAAAAAGCTGAGATGGTTCTTTTGGGAAGGGCACAAACTACTTCCTGTCCCAATCTCAGCTAATGCTCCATCCATAATGATTCGTTGTTGACAGATCAATAATAGGTACTCCTCCATCTTCTTGGGTAGACACCACTATTAATAACATCACGTGTTCCATACTTTTCCTGGTATTATTCTCTAATTGCCTCGTGTCTCTCTGACCTCAACGTGTTTTCCATTACAATGTAGTATAGTATAAGCACTGTAGCTGTCATCAGATTTCGATTATCAAGGCTTCTTAAATTCACATATGGCTTCGGGTACATTTTGAATCTACTAAAATCTAATATTTCACAAAAATTTAAACCTCACATGAATGTGATGTTATTCATTACAAGACTACGTCACCTACCTCTGACGGATTACATTACAAACTAAACTGGAAACTCGAATATATTTCGGTTTCTGTATCTTTTTAACTAGCTAAACATGGAAATTTTCATAATTTGAAAATTCGCAGGACCTAATACAATTTCTGTCTGTTACAGGTACTAGACACAATAATGCAGTGATTATTGTTCGAGGGTACTGGGAGTGAATTCTTTCAGTAATGAAAATTTCAGGAAACGTTCCATTAATAACCTAGAGCTGTAATGCATGAAGACCGTAATGTCAGTCAGTGTTTCTATGACTGACGATCTCTACTCAAATGTTAATTTTGCACATTGCACATTGTCAACGATTTTAAATTTCTGTTCCTTATTGCTGCAAGCCTTTTCTGCTGTTAGATGATACGCAAATGAGTATTTATTTGACGTTATTCAGCTATAATGCATGTTATAATGCGACACCATTTCAGAATTACTGATAGTCTGCCAGTTTTAGGAGCAGAAAAAGGATATATCTTGTATATACCTCGTATGTACGTTACTGGATGGTGTCGGTCATCTGCTCCGATATAAATGACTGCGCTCTGAACAGAGCAAAACGTCAATTAATAAAAAATTGGAGGTCCACTTTTCAGTTACTGTTCACGAAATATGCCGTTTATGTCGAAATTATAACGTCAAAGAAATTATGAATACCTTTCAAATTCTGTGTAGGCCACTGCATCGCTAAACCTCTGAGCGTTTTTCGTTTTGTCACACAACGGAGATGCTGCGATATGAAAGCTCAACGAGCCATGAATGCAAATACACTAGTTGGGCAATTTGCACGGAATTACGCGAGAAAGGCAGGAAGTTTTACGAGGGATTGGTCCATTTTGCTTCGTTTCACCAGCCACAAATATCTGTGAAAAGCGGCATTTTCCACTACGAATACACTCTAATTAGGTAAATTCATAAATGGAAATCGTTTTGACTTGGTAATCGCTCATCGTTTGCTGCAACAAATCCGCGAAATCGGATGTAGGACCGCCGCCGAGTGAATCGATAGGAACAGAATTTTCTGGATTATTCAGTTCTAGCAAAGGACAACGGAAAAATGTGGTCAGAAATTCATATACTGGCTGCTCCACTACTCTGCTATGAAAAGTACGTATAACCGATGGTTCTAAATTAAAATTAATGAATTTATAAGACTGACAAATAATCTGAATCTTTGTACAGTTTAGTTTGGGAGAAAAAAAATATATTTCATGTTTAGAAAGATGAGACTCTAGCTCCCAAATGCCACTGTATGTGGAAGTCTTTTCACAAGCTATAAGTCAAGCTGGAAAATCGGGAAATGGAGGTACAACGTCTGAAACTAGACGTTTTTGTCAGTGTGTTGGAGGAATGGAAAAGAAGGCGAAGAAATCTGGTCAGATGAATACAGGATTATCTTAACAGCGTCATAAATCGAATAACGGGAAGAAGGATGGAAAGAAAATCGGGGTTAATGACCCGTCGACGATGAGATCGTTAGCAATTGTAACATTTATGTACGATATGGATTTACCTCCTTTATGTAAATTTAATGTTTCCGATGTCTGTGTTATAATCTTCTGTCACTCAACAAATACGGAAAAAATAGTTCTTATCTCAGTAAAAAAAGTTAACATAATTAATTTGTAAATGTAATTTTTAAAACTGCGTTCTTTTCTGCTGAAAATATGTTAAAATGTAATATGTACGACCGGTTCATGGATAGGTAATGTAGGATTGTATGAAATGTAAAACCCCAGCTTTGCTGAACACTAAAAGTAATAGAACAGAGCTGTTATTATAAAAACCAAGTACGGGACATTAATATTTATTTTATTTCTAATTTATTTTATTGGTTTGTAATAGTGATTTTATTCTTATAACTGCGTTTATGCGTCTGCTATTGCGTTTTCTTGTTAGAAATGTCGTAACCCAGACAGTAGACGGAACATTTTCTGGTTCCCCCCGACCTATGATGTGCCAGTACGTAACTAAAATTTGTAGTGAAAGTTGTTATAAACTTCTATAATTCGGAAACAAATAAAGCTCTTGTTAGCTTAACAGATTGATAACCATTTCCAATTTGCTTTCTTCCAATAGTAAAGACTGAAGCCACCTCGTGTCTCTGTTCATACCATATTACGCAGTACATTTTAAGGAATATTGTATTTCATATTTTAATCCAGACAGTGTACGTTAGTGGGGGATAGTTTGTTGTAGATTAACTTTACGCTTTTGTCTTTGTCGCTCACTACTAACAAATTTACCAATACATGCTTTGGTGTACTGTCCTTTTCGTATACAATTGACACAACAGACTAATGCACCAAGTGAATTTACCAACAGCAGTTAGTTTTCTTGATTAGCAGCTTATTTACTTGGAATTACGTTGTTGGCAACCGTTATAGATTTACGTAACCACTGTTTTACTTACCAGCTTTAGTAATGTTGGTTTGATTTTCGGTAAAACTACTGCTTTCTGTTGAAACATACCCCTTCTGATGACGAAACGTAGTCCTATCTTTTTCCATTAATGCACATCCACGGTCAAACAAACTCTTGTCGAAGAAACTGTTATGTGTCAACTGCTGTTATAATAATAAACTTTAGTGTTATAAGATCTTGCAGAAGCTTGGGTTGGGGAAGACGGAGAATAAATAGGACGTCCCTTTTCAAAGGGTGTCTAAGATAAATGATGTAAAATCTGAATGTGGATGTCTAGAAGAGGATTTCAACGAAGTCCCTCCGATTACGACCGAGTGTCTTCTCACTATGGCATCTAAGTTGGTAGTTCTTGGGTGCAGACTTCGAAATAAATGGAAAGATAGGGAGAAGAGTGTGTTACTTCTGTTAGCCGTTGAATGACAGTTTATTCTTATCATACGTGGAATGAATTAAAAGTCAAAAACTATAATTCAGGCATACGTGCAGATGTCACAAACAGTGGATGAGGAGATAGGTAGAATAATGTATGAGGAAACTGAAGGGGTAATATAGAAATGAGTATTAAAGTATAATTATCTTCACCCGTTGGAAACCTACAGTCGGGGACGGGATAGAAGGCAGAGGTATGCGGGAAAACCACTTCAGCAACGGAATGGATACACTCATGAAAAGAATTTATAGGATGAACATAAAAAAATAAAACAATTATAATGCAATTCTGGCGAATTAAGCGATGCTGAGGGATTTTTATTAAGAACTGAGACAATACGTAAGTACATTTATTTAGATATCAGGAAATCTTTTGTGAAGGTATTAGTCTGTTGTGTATATACGGGGCTGAAACTTAAACGATAAACATTTCAGACCAAAAGACAATAGAAGCTTCTGAAACACTGTGCCACAATGGATAGCTTGGGATCGTATTGCGAGATCGGTTGTCTTGAGAAGGCACTGAATCGAATGAATGAAAAGGAATTTAGGGCTCAACACCTATAAGAAGGGACTTTTTGGTAGAAAACATCCTGAGGCATCCAGGAAACCTCAATTTCGTAGCGGAGGGAAAGCTGTAGGGCAAAAGCTATATCGGGAGGCTAAGTGCTGAAAAAGTAAGCAGGTTACTGTGGATGTAGGCTTCAGTAGTCATGCCGAGAATGAGGAACTTATACAGGACAAACGAATGTGGAGGGTTGCATGGAACAAGTCTTCGACTGAAGACAGCAACAACAACACTGGCTCAGCAGTAGCTATGAGACACAAAAAATAATCTTTGGGGTCTCCAGTAAAGTCCGCTTATTAATTGAAAATTCCTGTTTGAACATCGTTTCATGAAAAGGTTTAGTTGCAAAAGGCCAAAAATGAGATAAGATACCACGTAGGCATCATCATGAGGCAAAGAAAAGGAAACAGGATTTACACTACAGGCCATTAAAATTGCTACACCAAGAAGAAATGCAGATGATAAACGGGTATTCATTGGACAAATATATTATGCTAGAACTGACACTTGGTTACATTTTCACACAATTTGGGTGCATAGATCCTGAGAAATCAGTACCCAGAACAACCACCTCTGGCCGTAATAACGGCTTTGATACGCCTGGGCATTTAGTCAGAGCTTGGATGGCGTGTACAGGTACAGCTGCCCATACAGCTTCAACACGATACCGCAGTTCATCAAGAGTAGTGACTGGCGTATTGTGATGAGCCAGTTGCTCGGACACCATTGACCACATGTTTTCAGTTGGTCAGAGATCTGGAGAATGTGCTGGCCAGGACAGCAGTCGAACATTTACTGTGTCCAGAAAGGCCCGTACAGGACCTGCAACATGTGATCGTGCATTATCCTGCTGAAATGTAGGGTTTCGCAGGGATCGAATGAAGGGTTGAGCCACGGGTCGTAACACATCTTAAATGTAACGTCCACTGTTCAAAGTGTCCTCAATGCGAGCAAGAGGTGACCGAGACGTGTAACCAATGGCACCCCATAACATCACGCCGGGTGATGCGCCGGTATGGCGATGACAAATACTCGCTTCCAATGTGCCTTCACCGCAATGTCGCCAAACACGGATGCGACCATCATGATGCTGTAAACACAACCTGGATTCATCCAAACAAATGACGTTTTGCCATTCGTGCACCCAGGTTCGTCGTTGAGTACACCATCGCAGGCGCTCCTGTCTGTGATGCAGCGTCAAGGGTAACCGCAGCCATGGTCTCCGAGCTGATAGTCCATGCTGCTGCAAACGTTGTCGAACTGTTTGTGCAACTGGTTGTTGTGTTGCAAACGTCTTCATCTGTTGATTCAGGGATCGAGACGTGGCTGCACGATCCGTTACAGCCATGCGGATGATATGCCTGTCATCTCGACTGCTAGTGATACGAGGCCGTTGGTATCCAGCACGGCGTTCCGTATTACCCTCCTGAACCCACCGATTCAATATTCTGCTAACAGTCATTGGATCTCGACCAACGCGGGCAGCAATGTCGCGATACGATAAACCGCAATCGCTATAGGCTACAATCCGACCTTTATCAAAGTCGGAAACGTGATGGTACGCATTTCTCCTCCTTGCACGAGGCATAACAGCAACGTTTCACCAGGCAACGCCGGTCAACTACTTTTTGTGTAAGAGAAGTCGGTTGGAAACTTTCCTCATGTCAGCACGTTGTAGGTGCCGCTACCGGCGCGAACCTTGTGTGAAAGCTCTAAAAAGCTAATCATTTGCATATCACAGCATCTTCTTCCTGTCGGTTAAATTTCGCGTCTGTAGTACGTCATCTTCGTGGTGTAGCAATTTTGATGGCCGGTAGTGTAGTATGGTAAGATGACCACGGTGGCATATATAGATCATAAATTTATACTGAAGAATATATTGTTTCTTAAGAGATTCATCAGGATGATTCAACGTACAAGGAAGTGAGATATCCAACACCGTTAAGTGATGGAGTGTTTTCGAAGATCTCTAAGGCTGTAGGTACTGTGACAATAAAACCCACGGTAGGATGTTCAGTTAAAGAGTAATGTAATTCCTTGGAAGGGTTAATCACAGAACGTAAACAGAGGAATATAGGTATAAGTCGGATGTACAAATATCTTCGGTTAATCATCTGAATAGCGCAATATCAGAACATCGAAATGAAAGCATTAGCAAGTTATAGGAAGCTAAAACATAGACCTTTATCTGAGAGAAAAATAATCGAGAATCTATGAATGGAGCACAGTGTACTAAAGGCTGTGGAAAAACAGGAAAGAGGAGAGATTTAAAGTGTTATAATTATGGTATTATACATGTGTGATGAAAATTAAGAGTACCGGAAGATAAGAAACGAGTAGACATGCCGAAGAATCGGCGAAGACAGAACTATATAGAGAATACTAACTAGAGGAATGGACCATATGATAAGATATGAACAAAGATATCAGAGAATTAAAGGTACTTTCACTTGAGTGAAAGTGCCACCCTTAGGCGAATATGTTGCAGCTGCAGTAATTCTGTTTCATACGATGAAGATGTTATAGATGGAGAGAGTCTAACAATAATGTACAAGGATTAGCCGATAAGTTTCAGATGAATGAAAATCAGGCTGGTATCATAGTGTATGGTAAAAGAATACTGTAATCCTCTATCAGTTTACTCGTTCCTTAGTCTGCCTTTTCGGCAGGCCTACGCTGCGGCTAAGCTGTGGCCCATAAGGTCCGCTCTGTGGTGCGCCTTATATCATCCGTACAAAATTACAACGGACTGTGGTGGCATTCAGACCGCACTTGGTGCTAAAGAACGTGGGAGTACTTTGTGGTTTTATGTTCGTACTTTCCACCAATTTCATAAAACTACGTAGGTCTACTTTAAATTTGTAATAAATATAATCAAAGCCTCCTTTTCAGAGACAAAAAGGTTAGTCGATGTTATGGACGTTTAGATATAACTAATTAAAATATTTAAAAAGGTTAGACTAGAAACTCACCGTTCAAATATTATCGATGTACCTGAGTAATATATCAGTTCTCACTTGCTGATAAAATTTTACAGGCACTAGAGCAAACATTAACGTATACGTAAGCTTTCATTCTCTTACCTCAAGTTGAAATATTTTATAAAATTACTTTATGACAGCTGTTTCGTGATAACCGTAGAATTTTTCCTTAATATTTGTGCTTTTAATCTGTACAGAATGGCCCTCCAGCACCAATTCGTTCATTCTGGTCGGTAGGGCGAGCACATCTATGACAACAATGACAGAAGCTAGGATATACTTAGAACGTGAGAAATAATGCCTGTCTAAAAACTTCCTTCAAGGGGCACGTGAATCACTGTAGTCGACATTGCCAAGTAGTAGTAAGTGTTACTGTGGGCTTACGGTCCCTAAATTTCCTCAACCGTATTTTACATATATTTTACAAGGATTTTGCTCAAAGAGGGTAGACGACAGAGAATTGAACAAGTAAATATACGGTTCTATAATAAACCAGGATGATCGGCAACTCGAATACCACTAATAATCGAATATTTGTCACTATAATAGAGAAGTGTCCGTTAATATTTGACGAACGACTTATCTAGTATTTGATGCATGCGGGGAACTTTTTTATTATAACATCTTCAAGCATTAATGAAATGTAATGTCTGACAGAAAAAAAGTTAAGCACCCAAGAGATGAGAAAACGAAATAAAACATCACACTTTGGGACACTATCTGATGTTTTTTCACTGGTTGCAAAATCGAATCAAATTTTGTAAGAATACGACAGTCTGAGCCCTCTTATCACCGTGTTGTTGCTCCCACTCTGTCCTGCACACATGCACAAGATTCGGTTGGGAAAGGTCCATAAAGCCGTTTTATCCTCTCCTGAGGAAAACTGACCCAAAACTGTCGTGTCAGGTTCTTGATCTCTTGGGTACTGGCACGGAGACACATTTGGTATCGGTGACAGATCTTTAGAAATCTACGCAGAGTCACGCAGATAGTTGATAATAGACATGTGACATGTGTGACCGAGCATTTTTCTGTTCAAAAATGGCCGCACTATACTATCGTTTGAGATGTAACACAGGAGGACGCAGGACGTTCGTGACGTACAGTTGTGACGTCAGTTTCCTCAGTCACTACCATCCGTTGCCTGAAGATACACCATGAAGCCATGAGTAGCACCACTGTGTCTTCGTAAAATCAGTGGTAGAAAGGCACCACTCCACGGTTCACCACCATACCAGCAGACGATGGTCATCCATGGCAGTGCAGAACCGTGATTCACCGTAGAACGCAATGCGAGACCAGTGATCGTCAGTCCAGGCTTTCCGGTCGCGGCACCACACCAGACACAACCATTTGTGTTGTGGTGTTAATGGCAGCCCACGCATAGGAGAGTAAGTCCCTCGTCCGGTTGTTGCTACACTCCGACCGGTTGTGCGAGAAGAAACAAAATGTTGCAGTAAGTCCATTACTTGTTCTCGGATGACAGACGTGGTTACGATGAGATTACTATATTACTGATGCACATCCCTCCCTTGCATTCCTCCCTTGTCGTAGTCACACATGGTAGACGATAACCTTGAAAACTTGTACGCCTGTGCATCTGAATGCTCTACAAATATGGATATTGCATGATGCGACCAGCCGACCAAATGGAGACCACCGTGAAGACCCTCTCAAACTCTGACAGCTGTCGATAACGCTGTGTCCTTATAGTATGCAGCATTTGTTTATGTTCCACAGTGACGCTGTTCACGCACGTTATGTACCATACCAGGTCTGGTACCAAAACTGAACTGTTGCACTTTGGCGGTCGTTATAGCTTTCACACAGGATTGCAGACCGTGTGTAATTGTACGAAGTTCCAGAGACTTTGAACCATATTTTCTGGGTGATTCACTTTGTTTATCTGGCAGTGTATAGACGAGGAAAAGGTCTTACTTCCTCTGCTTTGTGGTAAAACATAGTGTTTTTGTTGGTAAAAAACGCTCGTGATATTTCACACAACCGTGTTATAGACCATTTCATTTGGTCCAGCATTCCTCCGGTGATATGTAAATTGAAGGTAGAAGGGGGGCGGGGGGAAGGAAAGGAGTGGGAAGTGGGCTATCCGGGACAAAGTGGTACAGCAACTGTGCGGACTATCTCGACACAGACAGCATGCGTTCATATGATTCGCCTAGACGAACAATGGATCCATCTTCTCCAGTGCAGATGCATATGTACGTCCAACTTCTTGCTGGAATCTCAGAGTAGAGAGCTTGGAAGAAATTCACAATGACTGCGGAAGGATAGTGTTTGGTGGGAATGTGGGTTGGCCTTGAGGCGTGCCGAGATAGTCTGTGCATTTGCGATAATGTGTTCCAAATGGTGCAGTGGTTATCGCACCTCCCTGAAACATGGAGGTAAGGGGAAGGCAGGATATCGGTTACGATTGTGGACGCAGCCGTAATCAGTTACTATTGGTTGCCTTTTACAGTCACACACATTTATTTTTAAAACAGTAATTCCAGACTCAACAATAAATAAAAGAATACCACATGTTATTAATGAAGGAATAAACAATTGTGTAAATAATAGCGTTTTAAGTGGGTTGCAATTTAGAAAATCACCGTAAAATACAGATACAGATAATGTTTAGAAGGAACAAGCCACTGTGATCACAGCTGAAGGTCTTACGCGCCAGGAACGCCAATTATATGAAAAATTTAGAAATCTGCTGTAAAACAGCAAATACAAGCCAAGGTTAATTAAAAGAAACAAGCAACTGGTTACCATACGGGTGAAATAAGATGATGGTGCCGGCCGCGGTGGTCTCACGGTTCTAGGCGCTCAGTCCGGAACCGCGCGACTGCTACGGTCGCAGGTTCGCATCCTGCCTCGGGCATGGATGTGAGTGATGTCCTTAGGTTAGTTAGGTTTAAGTAGTTCTAAGTTCTAGGGGACTGATGACCATAGCTGTTAAGTCCCATAGTGCTCAGAGCCATTTTTTTCACTCCCAAGGCTCAAATTTTCACAAAGAAGCTCAATACTGTAGTTGCTTTTCGTCAACGATAGGAGAACCGATGAAACATACGAATTTCTATCATTTTGGTACAAATTTGATCAGCATGATTTAACGTACACTCCTGGAAATGGAAAAAAGAACACATTGACACCGGTGTGTCAGACCCACCATACTTGCTCCGGACACTGCGAGAGGGCTGTACAAGCAATGATCACACGCACGGCACAGCGGACATACCAGGAACCGCGGTGTTGGCCGTCGAATGGCGCTAGCTGCGCAGCATTTGTGCACCGCCGCCGTCAGTGTCAGCCAGTTTGCCGTGGCATACGGAGCTCCATCGCAGTCTTTAACACTGGTAGCATGCCGCGACAGCGTGGACATGAACCGTATGTGCAGTTGACGGACTTTGAGCGAGGGCGTATAGTGGGCATGCGGGAGGCCGGGTGGACGTACCACCGAATTGCTCAATACGTGGGGCGTGAGGTCTTCACAGTACATCGATGTTGTCGCCAGTGGTCGGCGGAAGGTGCACGTGCCCGTCGACCTGGGACCGGACCGCAGCGACGCACGGATGCACGCCAAGACCGTAGGATCCTACGCAGTGCCGTAGGGGACCGCACCGCCACTTCCCAGCAAATTAGGGACACTGTTGCTCCTGGGGTATCGGCGAGGACCATTCGCAACCGTCTCCATGAAGCTGGGATACGGTCCCGCACACCGTTAGGCCGTCTTCCGCTCACGCCCCAACATCGTGCAGCCCGCCTCCAGTGGTGTCGCGACAGGCGTGAATGGAGGGACGAATGGAGACGTGTCGTCTTCAGCGATGAGAGTCGCTTCTGCCTTGGGGCCAATGATGGTCGTATGCGTGTTTGGCGCCGTGCAGGTGAGCGCCACAATCAGGACTGCATACGACCGAGGCACACAGGGCCAACACCCGGCATCATGGTGTGGGGAGCGATCTCCTACACTGGCCGTACACCACTGGTGATCGTCGAGGGGACACTGAATAGTGCACGGTACATCCAAACCGTCATAGAACCCATCGTTCTACCATTCCTAGACCGGCAAGGGAACTTGCTGTTCCAACAGGACAATGCACGTCCGCATGTGTCCCGTGCCACCCAACGTGCTCTAGAAGGTGTAAGTCAACTACCCTGGCCAGCAAGATCTCCGGATCTGTCCCCCATTGTTTGGGACTGGATGAAGCGTCGTCTCACGCGGTCTGCACGTCCAGCACGAACGCTGGTCCAACTGAGGCGCCAGGTGGAAATGGCATGGCAAGCCGTTCCACAGGACTACATCCATCTCTTCGATCGTCTCCATGGGAGAATAGCAGCCTGCATTGCTGCGAAAGGTGGATATACACTGTACTAGTGCCGACATTGTGCATGCTCTGTTGCCTGTGTCTATGTGCCTGTGGTTCTGTCAGTGTGATCATGTGATGTATCTGACCCCAGGAATGTGTCAATAAAGATTCCCCTTCCTGGGACAATGAATTCACGGTGTTCTTATTTCAATTTCCAGGAGTGTAGTTGTTTACCGGAAGCCGGCCGCGGTGGTCCAGCGGTTCTAGGCGCTCAGTCCGGAACCGCGCGACTGCTACGGTCGCAGGTTCGAGTCCTGCCTCGGGCATGGATGTGTGTGATGTCCTTAGGTTAGTTAGGTTTAAGTAGTTCTAAGTTCTAGGGGACTGATGACCACAGATGTTAAGTCCCATAGTGCTCAGAGCCATTTGTTTACCGGAAGACGGCTCCCTAGGGACTCATAGATCTGAGGTCCATACCCTTACTGAATCGTGCAGCAAATGCTGAATTCCTATCGGCTAATAAGTTAAGCAGCCAATCAGATCTTTTCGATCGCTTCTTTAATCGCAGTATTTCTAATATCAGCCAATCAGATTACCACAAGTAATTTAGACTATAAATCTCATAAAAAGAAAATACTATTACTTTAGACAAATTAAAATACTATTAAACTTAATACTCAACGCCCCTTCTGGCTGCCTTTTATAAAATCATGCTGACTTGTATATACATCACAAATTCACCTACTGCACAACATGTTTCTCATGCATTCATTTACATAATTTTAATGCAATATCACAGTCTCACTTTACGTTTGTCGTCTATACGCTCACTCAGTCTCTCAAAAACACCAACACAACCAAAACCCAGCGAAATAATAATTTTCGGAAATACTTTCAGTTACGTCAGAAATCTGTGGTATTGAACCTAAGAAAATTCCACAAAACTGAGTTACATAAACCTATCCTCTTGGTTGTAGTTTCAATTGGTACTATAGATGAATGCATTACAGTCCCTAACTGAGTTTCACAACGTTAGCAAGGTTATTATATATTTTAGTCAAAAATTATATATCCGAAACTATTGAAATTAATGATTTGAAATTTTTACAGTACGGTTTTGTTATCCATAGATTTTGGTACACTAAGTGTGAAAAACATCGATTGATGTTAAATAGCGCTTCTTCAGATTCAGAGAAATGATGTGTAACGTATTGCACGCAACGTTAGGCAAGTAGACTGCTCGCTCGGCCCAGTAGCCAGCATAAAATGTGCCAGCGTGAGAACCAATTCAGTTCTCTCCCAGGTTCCACGGCAAGCTAGGCTCTCAATGCAAGGTGACGACTCGTAATAATTTGCTAAAGACTGAAATGAAATTTAAATCGTCTCAGTAATGGTTATTATTATTTACTCTAACTATTGAATACAAGACAGAAGTACACTGAAGAGCCAAAGAAAGGGTGCACCTACGTAATATAGCCTAGGGCCTCCGTGAGTAGGACTTGGCATGGACTCGACTAATGTCTGAAGTAGTGCTTGAGGAAATGACCAGTCCTGCCGAGCTGTCCATACATCCGTAAAAGTGCAAGGAGAGTGGGGATGTCTCCTGATCACCACGTTGCAAGGCATCGCAGATCTACAAATGTTCATGTCTGGGGGAGTTTGGTGGCCAGCGGAAATGTTTAAACTAAGAAGAGTGTTCCTGGAGCCACTCTGTAGCAATTCTGGACGTGTAGGATGTCGCGTTGTCCTGTTGGAATTGTCCAAGTTCGTCGAAATACACAGTGGACATGAATGGGTGCAGGTGATCAGACGGAATGCTTAGGTACGTGTCATCTGTCGTATCTACAAGTATCAGGGGTCCCATATTACTCCTACTGGACACGCCCCACAGCATTACAGAACCTCGAGCAGCTTGAACAATCCCTGCTGGCATGCAGGGTCCATGGATTCATGAGGTTGTCTCCACACACATACACGTCCATCAGCCCGATACAATTTGGAATGAGACTCACCCGACCAGGCAACATGTTTCCAATCATCAACGGTCCAATGCCGATGTTGACGGGTCCAGGGGAGGTGAGTTTTGTGTCGTGCAGTCATTAAGGGCACACGTGTGGGCCTTCGGCTCCGTAAGCTCGTATCGATGATGTTCCATTGAATGGATCGCACGCTGACACTTGCTGATGTCCCAGCATTGAAATCTGCAGAAATTTGCGGAAGGTTTGCATTTCCGTCACGTTGAACGATTCTCTTCGTCGTCGTTGATCCAGTTCTTCTGACCACAGCGATGTCGGAGATTTGATGTTGAACTGGATTCCTGATATTCACCGTCACTCCCGAAATGGTGTTACGAGAAAATCCCCACTTCATCGCTACCTCGGAATGCTCTGTCCCATCGCTCGTGCGCCGACTATAGCACCATTTTCAAACTCACTTAAATCTTGTTAACCTGCCATTGTATCATCAGTGACCAATGTAACAACTGCGCCAGACACTTGTTCTGTTGTGTAGGCATCGCCGACCGCTGCGCCTTTTTCCGCCTGTTCACACATCTCTGTATTTGAATACGCATGCCTATAGCTGTTTATTTGTCGCTGTAGTGTATTTAACAAAGAGGAAGGTATTCTAAAAATCTGGAGTGAATTCAACCAAAATGATACTAAAACGGTGGGAGGGTTACCAAAATATGTGAAGACTGTATAGAGAAGTACAGCACGTTGTAATTTGTGGGCAGCTTACTAATTCAACCTTAAGGAAACAAAACCACAAATTATAATCAAATGGGCAAGTCAGATTGCAAGCCAGTAGAAGTAAGTAGTGAGCTACGCAGAGTATAGGTCCCACCACTGCTGTCTATGAGACTTACATCTTCCCAAAATCAATGAAGCGCGTACCTACCATTGCCAGATAGTGGCCAGTTACACGGCGCTCACGTGAATGCCACGAAACCTAGTTCTCCATCGTCGAATCTCTGCTTTCTGTGCATTAACAAGCACAACCCTGGTACTGCCTTAGAGCAGTGACTCCTTGGCTGATTAGCCTCTTGACGTCAAGTTTGGTGCTGGGGCGACTCAATTCGATTGTATGCGCAAAACCTTTCTCGCGCTGGGCGAGTGCCACGGTTTCTCACGGCCTTTGAGATGTTCTTGCTGAGAAGGCAAAAAAGTTGTTAATTATTCTCTGGTGATGGTAGCGGCAGCGCAGCACCCCCTGCCCTCACCTAGCTCTACCCACAAAAGCATGAAGCAGGACACAGCCTCACTTCAACGAAATTTTCCCAGCTCCATGGGAAGGCTCACTTCTCCTCATGTAATACATTGACTGCCTACAGTTAACAACAGGACCCTGAGACCACACTCAGAGTGCATCTCTCCAGTGCGAAAAAGGCAAAGCCTACCTCCCGAGCCCACATGTCCAATACTCTCAATAAAATAATCACCGAGAATGGCAGAAACGGAAACAATTTCACTTAGCGATTGTGACAATTTTACAGCAAAGTCTGCGTCATATGACGGAAAGAACATCCACTTAAAGAATTCATAATAACAATATAAGATACCGGCACGTGTAGAATATGCATATACCTGCACAAATAACATCCCCGTGTGTCTGCTTCCTCCGACGTCCTAGTAACCGATTGCTTGCTTGTCTCTCGTCCTGCCCGTAACATCGGAGTCCAAAGAGCTACCATATGTAAATAGTTACTTCTAAAATTGGCTACAATATCTTTTATAACTTCTTTGCCAAGCGATTTTACGTGAAAGACATGTAACCATAGACACACCACTCAGTTAGTTTTTAACTATTGGCAAAACAGTTAAAGACAGCTCAGGAGGATCCCAGCTACGATTACTATGTTGAGAGAGAAAGAAAATGAGAAAAGATCCATTCAAATCAACAAAAGTACTTGTTATTTCTCTGATAATTACTTGTCGTAACTAAGTCTGGATGAATTATGAAATTTGTTGGTATGTTGATAGCTGGCTACATACCAGAACCCAGGTAGACAGAGAAAGTTATGTTGAAGAAAGAAACAAAGCCAAACAGATAATTGCACCATCCAAGAAGAAATCGTGGGAAGACTTAGGTTGGAGACTATGGGTGAAGCTGCTGGAAAACTATTCTGGAGTGTAATTAGCAGCCTTCGAAAGGGAGGTAAGAAGGAAATGACAAGTATTTTGGACAGGTCAGGGAAACTGCTGGTGAATCCTGTGGATGCCTTGGGCAGATGGAGGGAATATTTTGAAGAGTTGCTCAATGTAGGTGAAAATGCGATCAGTAATGATTCAGATTTCGAGGTAGAATGGGATGGGAATGATGATGGAAATAAGATCACATTTGAGGAAGCGGAAAAAATGGTCAATAGATTGCAGTGCAATAAAGCGGCTGGGGTGGATGAAATTAAGTCGGAACTCATCAAATACAGTGGAATGTCAGGTCTTAAATGGCTACACAGGATAATTGAAATAAATGGCCTGGGAGTTGGGACAGGTTCCATCAGACTGGAAAAAAGCAGTAATCACACCAATCATTAAACATGGAAACAGAAAAGATTGTAACAACTACAGAGGTATCTCTTTAATCAGCGTTGTGGGTAAAATCTTCTCAGGTATTGTTGAAAGGAAAGTGCGAGTATTAGTTGAGGACCAATTGGATGAAAATCGGTGTGGGTTTAGGCCTCTTAGAGGTTGTCAGGACCAGATCTTTAGCTTTCGGCAAATAATGGAGAAGTGTTATAAGTGGAACAGGGAATTGTATCTATGCTTTATAGATCTAGAAAAGGAATATGACCGGATTCCTAGGAGGAAGTTATTGTCTGTTCTACAAGATTATGGAATAGGAGGCAAACTTTTGCAAGCAATTAAAGGTCTTTACATGGATAGTCAGGCAGCAGTTAGAGTTGACGGTAAATTGAGTTCATGGTTCAGAGTAGTTTCAGGGGTAAGACAAGGCTGCAATTTGTCTCCACTGTTGTTCATATTATTTATGAATCATATGTTGAAAACAATAGACTGGCTGGATGAGATTAAGATATGTGAACACAAAATAAGCAGTCTTGCATATGCGGATGACTTAGTTGTGATGCCAGATTCGATTGAAAGTTTGCAAAGTAATATTTCAGAGCGAGATCAGAAATGTAAGGACTATGGTATGAAGATTAGCATCTACAAAACGAAAGTAAAGTCAGTGGGAAAGAAATATAAACGGATTGAGTGCCAAATAGGAGGAACAAAGTTAGAACAGGTGGACGGTTTCAAGTACTTAGGATGCATATTCTCACAGGATGGCAACATAGTGAAAGAACTGGAAGCGAGGTGTAGCAAAGCTAATGCAGTGAGCGCTCAGTTACGATCTACTCTCTTCTGAAAGAAGGAAGTCAGTACCAAGACTAAGTTATATGTGCACCGTTCAATCTTTCGACCAACTTTGTTGTATGGGAGCGAAAGCTAGGTGGATTCAGGTTACCTTATCAACAAGGTTGAGGTTACGGATATGAAAGTAGCTAGGATGATTGCAGGTACTAGTAGATGGGAACAATGGCAGGAGGGTGTCCACAGTGAGGAAATCAAAGAAAAACTGGGAATGAACTCTATTGATGTAGCAGTCAGGGCCAACAGGCTTAGATGGTGGGGTCATGTTACACGCATGGGAGAAGCAAGGTTACCCAAGAGACTCATGGATTCAGCAGTAGAGGGTAGGAGGAGTCGGGGCAGTCCGAGGAGAAGGTACCTGGATTCGGTTAAGAATGCTTTTGAAGTAATAGGTTTAACATCAGAAGAGGCACCAATGTTAGCACTGAATAGGAGATCATGGAGGAACTGTATAAGGGGGGCTATGCTCCAGACTGAACGCTGAAAGGCATAATCAGTCTTAAATGATGATGCTGATGATGATGATGTTGATAGCTGATCCATTTCAGAATGATGTGACTGTTTCACTGTAGATGCCCTTCAAGTCTCCCAACGTGATGCCCTACGAAAAATCATCCACCAATATCTTAAAAATTCACGAACTAATTCCTCCTGACAAGAGGTGAAAGATCGAAGACTCTCGTAAGTCCCAGAACCCCCCCCCCCCCCCCCGCCGCCCGCCCCCCGCCCCTCCACCATCCCCGTCCACCTCCAAACCAAGTGGGGAATGGGAACGTGTATGGAATCAACTTGCGTCCGCCGAAAAACGTGGCCAATATCTTATGGCCTAAGTCTTGAAAAAATCCTCCTGTGAAAGTGCACTTGGATAAATCCTGCAAAGGGCCAGGCCTTGACTAACAGCTGAAATAGATTCAGACCTCAGGGCATCACGGCTTGAGAGTTACACTTCAATGTACTAGAATTTGATGCAAGACGTTTGTCTTGGACCAAAGGGACTCAGCCCACTAGTGATGAATTCCAAGGTGAAGGACCCGAATATGTCTTCTACTTCCAGCGCTACAAGGACGTATTTTCTGGCTGTAACATCCATTCAGTTTCAACAGTCAAATGGACGTCATCGGAAAAGATGGTAACTATGATGCAACCGCCATACGATCCAGACGACATCATAAGCTGGCATACGAGCCTGCGATGCACACAGTACAGAGGAAAGAAGTAAGGATTACTCTGTCACTCCTTCCGCACACCTCAAATTCAGTCTCATCAGCCTTGTAGTGTCCCACCACCGACTTCAACTAAGATGGCCATGAGTGCTCAGGCACTATGACCTAAGGACCTGGCGCAGACGTCAGATACGACAGAATACCGTATCAATAGGAAGTATGGTAATGGTAGACGACTGGTTAAAGCACCATGATATAAACAAGCGAGCTGAATTTCTGGTCTCATCACGGGAACCCTTCTGGATACCACTGACTGGCGACCTTGGCAGCCGAGCGCGATGATGCTGTGCAGGGCTTCTTGCTCAATCCAGTGGCACCTGAGTCACTGTGTTGGTAGTTGACATTTTCAAGCAGCGGAGGAGACTGCGTCAGATTCGGCCCCGTCATTCACCACAGACACCTAGTTTACTTTGAAGTTTGATGAACAGCCGCGTATGGTGTGGGATCGTCTGTCATCTCTCTGGATTGAATATCCAGCTGCCTTTGATTGACACTGCTGACTCTTTGTCAGATACAGAGTATCTCACTTAGAGTGTAACACAAATTAAATGTCGACACAGATACGCGAAAAGGACAGGGTACAGTATTAACCATACTCTTTTCGTTCTTCGGATCCACGAAAACCTAAGGAGAGGTGGTCCGCCATGAAATCCTCTCCTGTGCCAATGAGAAAATCTCTTCATCACAGGGTAGCATTTTCAGTCTACATTAACATTTACAGTCTATGTCCTCACTTATTTGCAGGATGTATTCCAAACTCCGTCTTCACCGTCAGTTTTTACCCTCTACAGCTCCTTCTGGTCCTTATTGAAACTATTCCCTGATGTCTTAATAGGTGTCTTACCATTCTGTATCTTCTTATTGTCAGTTTTTGCCATATATTATTGTCCTCGCTGATTCTGCAGAGAACCTCCACATTCATTACATTATCAGTCCACCTAACTTACAACACTCTTCTGCAACACCATATCCGAAATGATTTTGTTCTCTTCTGTTCCGATTGTCCCACAATCTTTGATTCCTCTTGGTTCTTCTTGATTAATCTCTTAAACTTCGGCCTACTTTCTATCAAGAGTAAATTGTGGTCTGAGTCGGTATCTTCTCCTGGGTGCGCCTTAAATACGGTATCATGCTCTCCCGTGACCCTTTCCTCCACTCCTTCCCCGATAACCGTATTCCAGTCTCCCATAACTATTAGGTATCCATCTCCATTTACCTACTAAGCTACCCATTCATTATCGTCTTATACTTTCTCTATCTCTTCATCTTCTGCTTGCGACTTCGGCATGTACCCCTCAGATATTACTGTAAGTGGTTGCTTGCTGTCGATTCTGATGGGAGCAACCCTATCACTGAACAGTTCGCAGTAACACCCACGTTCCTATTCATAACGAATCCTGTTCCCGTCATACTATTTTCTGCTGCTGTTGATATTACCCCATACTCATCTGACCAGAAATCTTTGTCTTCTCACTATATCTAGATTGAGCCTCAGCATTTTCCTTTTCAGATTTTCTAGCTTCCACCGACCACATTCAAACTTCTGGCTTTTTACTCCACGACCTGTCGAACGTTGTCCTTTGTTGATTATTCGATAATTTGCTCACGGTCACCTCCCACCCATCTGTCCCCTCCCGGGGATCCAAACGCGAGACTAGCCCAGTATCTTTTGCGAATGGAGAGATGATCATGAAACTTCTTACAAAACAGGCCACTTGTGCTTGTACACTCATTCTTTGTGTTTAACGCCTTTGTATCCTCATGCCGTTGATTATTAGTAGTTCTTCCTCCTTTTAAGAACAGATTCCCACCCCAAGGACAAGATTTAAACGTCTGTCCGCTCATGCGCCCTTTTTGACAGGGCTATTGCCAGAATGTGGATATCTCTCATGCTAGAAGTATTCGGCCGCCTTTTCTGATTACTTTTATTCCAAATTTAGTCAGTGGTGCGGTTAACCCGGGATCGAGGACGTTTCGATTATGTTACTTGTCAAAGACGCTACCCCCTTGACCGCGGGAAATGGCAGATGTGCCTACTGTAAAGACACGAACTTGCAACCACGAGGGCAGCTAGAAGCAGTAATTTTGTCACACGTCCACCTTTCACAGTTATGTATCTCCATCCACAATGTGACGAACTGGAGGCCCTTGTTTGGTGAACAACCCCAGTTAACATGCAGAACAGCAAGCAGCTCGGCTAGTGGGTGCGCTGCTTTTGGCGGGATGCTGGCGAACCCGTCGCTGTGATACGTCATATAGAGAAGTTTAATGACCGACAGGTATCTATATCTAACGGACGCATATCTCAGTAGCTTTATCCATTTACTCGTTTTCACTGTTTCAGGGCTGGACTTAGCTAAACGGTCGACTTACATCACGCCTCTTAAAATTTTGTATAATTATTCTTGTTGTGCATATAAAAGTTTTGCTGTCGAGGTAGGGGATTGCTTCATATGTTTTTCCACCCAGTTGTATTTAATGTTTTATTTCCGTTTGATTTCTAAGAAAATTACTGTTTTATTTTCATGTACTTTAACGTTGTTATCGGCATGAGATATAATTGCAAGCGTATGAGGTTAATGCATCCAATCATCGTGTAGTGTGGTACTCATACGAGCGATGTTCAATAAGTGAGCTGCACATTTTTTTGTCGGCAAATTTCGGTTGAAAAAATGCAAACCTTGTATTGGGACATCCTGGAATATTCCCGCTTCAGCCTCTATAGTTCCTGAACAACGGGCAGGTGGCGGCACTACCTTCAAATTGGCGGCTGTGGCGGAGGGGCATTCGAAATAGGAAGCTGTCATTAAGTTTCTGTTAGCGGAAAGCCAGAGCATCGAACATATTCATAGGCACTTGCACAATATCTACGGAAGCTAGGGAGTGAATAAAATCTCGGTGAGTCGTTGGGCTAAGTGTCTGTCATTATCGCAGTAAGGTTGAGCAAACCAGGCCGAACCCCCGCGTGATAGCTGCTGGCACACAGCTGTGACTGCTGCATTGTTGTAACATTCGGACACTGGCATTCGAAATGACCGACGGATTACAATGAAACAGTTCGCTGTTCAACTGGACTTCTCTGCTCGTAGTGTTCACAAAACTTCATTTCACTGTGTTTCATCCAACCTATAGCCCGAAACTTGTACCTTCCGGCTTCTATCTGAAGGATACACTCCGCCGGAAGCAGTGTGTGGATGCTGAGGGAGTGTGGGGGAGGGGGGGGGGGTTATTGATGCTGCATGGCACCGACTCCGACGTCGGCCAATGGAGGCACTCCCAAAAAGGTGATCTAACGCCGTCGTGTTGGAAAATAGCATTTTGTAGCTAAAACACCCCATAGTTATTACATTATTATTACCACAGTGGAGGATGCTGGTGCGCATTAACATGATGTACATTCGGTAGTATATCGCATCGATAACAGATCTAAAGAATCTGGAAATGAAGCTCCAGTTTACATCGTAATCAATTGCAAATAAGTTAAAGCAGTAAATACAGCTGAGTGGAAATTTTTTGAGAGAATAATAGCCTTCGTTCAGCAGAAAAAAACGCATCTCCAAATTCCAGCGCGAAGCTAGCAAAACGAAGAAAACGTTAATATAATCGACGTACAGCATGTGTACTGAATCAGACGTACGGATATCTCGATATAGAAACCGTAACACTTACATAATAATCAGTACTATTGAGACACTTTAGAAGTTAATACAGGTAAGCTATAACATCGTCCAATATGGTACAGCTGCGAAGCTAATGAAGAGTTCCTTTCAACTAGTTACAGCCGTGAGATTTACTGATCCTGTTTGTGTTGTTTGCAGGCAAGAGCTTTCTGCAGAAACGGGAGAGGCAAAACAAGCTACTGCGGATGAAAACCTTTCCGCTTGGCTAAGTCTTCAATACCGGGCGACGTTCCTCCAGGGCAGGCGAAACAAAATTCCTGTGACAGTAGCGTCGTTCCCGTGTAGGAGTGGTAGTGCCGGAGATGATGGTGGGGGGAGGCGGGCGAGGGCTGGTAGCTACTTCCTTTCAGCGAAGATGGTGGAGAGGGAAGGCGGGAGGGGGAGGAGGCGTGCCTGTGCGTCGGTGTGGGAGCGCTCGTCGGCGGGCGCTGAAACATTTATAGGGCACGGGACCTCCTTTCAACCTCTGCGCCGCTCACCTTACTCGCTGTACAGGCGAAAGCGACTGCCGGTGCTGAGGAGTCTGCACGACTGGTTTTCCTATCGCCTGTTTCCACATGTAATGTTTCTTATGCTAACTGCAGAGGAAAAGTCATGAACCACCTTCTGCGGCAACAGTTACGGGATTCTACTTTTTCTATTTACTGTTCCAGTTGCATCCACCATCACAGAATTGACATGTGGCTGATTTCGAACAAAAAGTTTATTCTCAAACATCATTCATCATGGAGTTACCTAAGGTAACGATCTGAAGCTAGTCAATTATAGATTTAACTGTAAACGCAGCAGCGACAGAAAATGAAACAAGTGAAGTAACTGATAATTCTTCCACCTGTATTATGTTATCAGGGACGATCAAAAAGTTGCCGTCTGAGGGCGTTACTGTAGCGTATATGCAGCATAGGGCGACTCCGATGCGGGAATATAAACAACAGGTAGGCAAGGTATTAGTGTGCCATTCGTATCTTTCTGAGGGGCTTGCGGTAATTCGTAAAAGTAATCTACGGCGACGTTATTATCAAACGCGTCCGGACAGGACCGATGTGTATTTGCAGATGCAAATATGCCGTGTATCTGACATTTTCTTTGAGGCATACAATCACAGAAAGACGCATTATTCTGCAAGGAAAGGGGTAAAGCTCTGAGCGAAGTGACCCCATGGCAAACAACTTTTCCATTTTTTGAAACATCAGCCATCCGACCCATTAGATGCGGTCCGCCACGAATTTCTTTCCTGTGCTAATCTCTTCATCTCAGAGTAGCACCTGCAACCTATGTCCTCAATTATTTGCTGGATGTATCCCAATCTCTTGTCTTGGTTCAAATGGCTCTGAGCACTATGCGACTTAACTTCTGAGGTCATCAGTCCCCTAGAACTTAGAACTACTTAAACCTAACTAACCTAAGGACATCACACACATCCATGCCCGAGGCAGGATTTGAACCTGCGACCGTAGCGGTTACGCGGTTCCAGACTGACGCGCCTAAAACCGCACGGCCACACCTCTCTTGTCTTCCTCTACAGTTTTAGCTCCCTACAGCTCCCTCTAATATGATGGAAGTCATTCCTTGATGACTTAAGAGATGGCCGATCACTCTGTCCCTTCTCCTTGTCAGTGTTTTCCACTTTCCTCTTCGATTCGGAGCAAAACCTCCTCATTCCGTATCCTATCAGTTCACCTAATTTTCAACATTCGTCTGTCGAACCACATCTCAAAAGCTTCGATTCTCTTCTGTGTCGATTTTCCACAGTCCTTGTTTCACTTATATACAATGCTGTGCTCCAATCATGCATTCTCAGAAATTTCTTCCTCAAATTTACGCCTATGTTTGATACTAGTAGACTTTTCTTGTCCAGGAATGCCTTTTTCGACAGTGGTAGTCTGCTTTTGATGTCCTCCTTGCTCCGTCCGTCACTGGTTATTTTGCTACCTATAGCAGAATTCCTTGACTTCATCTACTCCGCGAGCATTAATCTTGATACGAAGTATCTCACTGTTCCCATTTCTGTTACTTCTCATTACTTTCGTCTTTCTTCGGTTCACTCTCAGTCCATATTTGTACTCATTAGACTGTTCATTCCACCCGCCAGGGTAGCCGAGAGCGTTAATCCGCCAGGCGGATTCATGACCAGGGTGGGTACGCTGGCCAGCCTGGATGTGGAGTTTAGGCGGTTTTCCACATCCCAATAGGTGAATACTGGGCTGATCCCCACGTTCCGACTCAGTTACACAGTTGGTCTTGTTTTCATTATCACCCGTTACGTCAGAAATGCCTCTCTGGTTCTTTTTCTTTTCCCTAAAGCCAAACTAATCGTTGTATATAACATCCTCAATTCTCTTTTCCATTCTTCTGCATATTATACTTATCTGCAACTTGGACGCATGAGCTGTTAAGCTGATTGTGCAATAATTTTCGCACTTGTCAGCAGATTACCTGCAATGTCTAAATACGATTATCTTATGTTCCTCAAAAAAATTTATATTCTCTGTAAGTCATGTGTACTACAGAATTTTCGAAGTCCAGACTGAAGACGTAAATATACTTGCATTATGATTTTTATTATACATACTGGCGTTACTTCAGTGAGATCATTACACAGTAAAATTACAGAACTGGAACAACAAGAAAGAGTTTTCAGTAGAAAATAATTCTTAATGTGCATTTGAGGTGTAATTGGTAACAATAAAATATTATCTGTTGATAAAGTTCTTGTAGTGTTTTGTGATACAGTAGAAATTATATTTTATGGGTTCATCATTTTTCCTAAAATCTGGAATTTAGTAAAACATTTTATTCCAAATAAATTGAGATGTGACATCTTCCACTGAGTCAGTGAGCTGTCCAGAAAGTAAAAGTCCTCCACAGTGAGCAAAACCGTTTTGAAACTTTATCGTTCTTTGACTTCATATAACGGAAATTCTCTGCACAAAATACAAGAAATCGCTTATTTTTTGTGGCGTGCTAATTACATTCAACCACACATCTATCACCATTGAGTTAGCTGATAATGAACGTACTTTTCCCTCCGTAATTTTTATAGGCTCGTTCAACGGGAGCAATGTAGTACGGCGGCTCTTGCTCTGGAGGAGAAACCCGCTTTGTCACCCCCCTACTAAGAAAACCCGTTTTGGTATACTAATGTGTGATACACTCTCTGGAAGACAGCTAAATTTCAGCTACAGCTTAGCCTCGGTACAGGAGTTGTAATTAATACCTCTTTATTATATGATGCACATAATTTTTCATTGCAGTATTTCCTTATTGACAATGTACAAACTGGGAATGCGTAATTCTTCTGTGCATGACCTACCTAGTTTGGTCCTGTGGCGGTGGCTCACATAGCGAGAGAGCGGACGGGCCGGTGATGAGGAAGGAACACTCCAATAGAAGCGAGTCAGGCGCCAGGCACTCGAGCCATCAACGTCAGCAAGCCAGCCGAGAACAACCAAAAGGCCAAGTGGATTGTGTCTGTCAAGATAAAATCCCCTACAGTTGTAAAAATTATTTATTTCTATACAGGACAGCACAATACGTTTTCGGGACATGTGTTCCATTTCCAGCTGTATCTTCAAAATTATATATCAGTAATAATACCATCCGACATGGTTAACATAATCAAAGCTAAAGAGAACATACAGAGTTTCTTAGAAACTTCCCTCCTCTATTCTACGCCCTGTAATGCATTAAATACGAGTCTGCATAAGTTAGATTAAAGTAGTTTCAAATAGTGCATCCTTGATACATGACATTGAACAGGATACCTTCCTCGATCGTAGAAAATCTCTCGCAGAGGAGGACGTACGCAAAAGGATAAAGCTTGTAACCAGGCTACATTTTTAATAATTTTATCGGATGTGTTAATATCTGTAAAGGAAAATAATATATTTTCGGAACTGTGGTCAGAGAAACAGTTGTTAGGCAACAGTGTCTGTGTCTGTGATGGCAGCACTGTGGAGTCGTAGAACCTTTGACAGTCAGTAGAGCATAGCTACGCTGTGCAGCAGGCGGGGATTTGTTGGGTGTACAGTATAATGAATGGACGCGCTTTTGGAACTATGTGAGCTTCAGATTTATTGCGAGAAGGAATGGTGACTCAGAACCATGGTTGGACAGCATACGGAAATAAAAAAAAATTAAAATGAGGAACAAGGTATTATTTGAAGAGAAAAAATTTTTTTTTGTATTTTTGCAGACTTGTATTGTTGGTCCAATTTACCGTCGTCACAATCAAGTTTTTGATAACTATTCTACTGATTGATCTTATGAGTCAATTTACTTTACCATGAGTGTTATTAGATTAAATGAATTTTCGTATTAGGGTCTATAATCGTTCTCATTGATAAGTTACTTCCCAACCGAATGACTTAAAGGTTCAGCCATGTGTTTCATTGGCATCTGTGTCAAGATTAAGAACCCAATTTCCCTGTACCAACTGTAGTTAGCTTTAAGCACTAACTTTTTTAGCTATTGTGGAATCTTGCTGTGGTGCTGTTTCTGCCAGTACTTCATTTTGCAGGTGAGATTCATAACACGTGACTGTTTCATTTCCTCTGCGCAATGTTGATTGTGTCAGTTTGTTTATTTTACCAGGGCCATACGTCACTGCGGAAATTTTCGCGTGTTTTAGAATAGATTCTTATGCGGGTCGACATTACAGTTTTTTTCATACATTTTCTTCAAACAATTCGCACTGAACGAGTCTACTAAGCATGAAATTATTGAATCAGACTAAGAGCAGCCGACCAGTTGCAAAGGATAAAGTAATCTTTACCTAGGTTTCAATAGATATAAATCTATCTTCTTCAGAAGACGGCAATATTATAACAACATGAAGTGATATGTCCTTATCGTTTAGGCAAACATCTGCATAGTTACATTAATTATATAAAATATAGCCCTGAAAACAGGGTTTGTCAGACAAATAAAATAGGTACATAGAAGTTGCAGAGCGCCTAGAAGATAGATTTATATCTATTGAAACCTAGGTAAAGATTACTTTATCCTTTGCAACTGGTCGGCTACTCTTAGTCTGATTTACGTGGAACCGTTGCTGTAGCGCAGCTATGTTTAAAGTAATGAAATTATTGGTTTGCTTATTCATCTGCTTGAGAATGAGATTGATCTTCAGGTAGGATTATTTTCAATTTCACGTACGTGATGTGGCTTTGAGCTAGGTATCACATTTAGGTTGTCCGTTCATACTCCGACGTTTGTGTTTACGATAACACAAGTATAGGTTAGTCACTCACAAGGTCCCCAATTAGAAGAGCGGAAGCCACCGTTAAATGAATTAAATCGTACAAAGAATTAACGGCTCGACATCCCGAACGCCCCATTGCAGAATTTACGACGTTCGAGGCTTAGGGGCACGCCACTCATAAATCCGCATGAAGCCAGATGAGCGGTCTTTCGAACACCGAAGTCCATAAAAGGGCTTGTGTAGACCACACACGTGCAGATACAAGTATGTGAGGAAAACAATGCAACGCTGTGAGTGAAGTTCGCAACTCACCGATGCTTTACAGACTCCCACTAGACCAGTACGGAGCACAACCCAAAGTCAAAATGTCTGCGAGAGGGGCCGTATACCCAAACCGTCAGCGAATGGACTACTCACGCTATCTGCGCTCTCCAACGACGTGTCTGAGAAACCACAAACTGTCATCCGCTGTAGTAAAAGCTAACTTCTCTCATGTACCAGTGAGGCACAAGCACGTGATTACATTGCATGCCAATGTAAACTGACGTGGTTCCTGCAGTGGCACTTTTATGTGGGTCCTCCTCCGCGAGAGGCTTTCTGGCAGACCTAGGACTGAACGGTATGTACATGTCATGTACCAGACATGCATTACTTTAACATATCTTAACCAAGTTTAACGCTAATTATACAACCATTGAGGGCTCAGACTTTAATGAACGTATTTCTAGGAATTTCTTTTGCTTCTCTTTACCTTTGATTATCTTGAGCGTATGGATAGGTACTATTATTCATTTTAGAAATCTTGTAGATGCATCTGAAGCTGAGACGTACACTGATCAGCCAGAACATTATGACCACATACATAATAGGGTAGGTCGCTGGAGGGAATTGGCACCACATCTGCACACACAAGTCATAAATTCTGGTGAGGGGGTCGATGAGCTCTCACTCCACGTCCAATCGCATCCCACATGTGTTAGATCGGGTGTAGCACTGGCCAGTTGGGGGTCCAGCACATTGACTTGCCACTGTAATCCTCAAATGACAGCAACACACTCCTGGCCCTGTGAGATCACTCCATATTTGCTGAAAAATGCCACTGCAGTCGGGAAATGTGATCGTTATGAAAAGATGTGACATAGTGAAGAAGGTATCGGGATTCATCAGACAATGAAACGTTCTGCCAATGCACCAACATCCAATACCGATGGCCACGTGCCCATTTTAGTCGTTGTTGCTGATGTCGAGGTGTTAACATTGGCAGATGCGTGGGTCGTCGGCTGCGGAGGCCTGTCATTAGAACTCTTCGGTGCACTGTGAGTTCAGACACACTTATACTCTTCCCAGCATTAAAGTCTGTCCAAACCCATGACATCTGGACGTGGTTTCAGCTTGGTTTCGCCACGAACTGAAGACACACACAACAGCACTCCTTAAACACCCGACATATCGTGCAGTTTACGAAACGCTAGTGCCGAACCCCCGGGCCACCACAATCTGCCCTCGGTCAGACAGATCGCGCGCCTACCCCGTTACACGGTCAGCATGCTTACTGATACTACAAGCATCATGCGTGCATTCCTCGCCTTGTGGCGTCACTATCGCCTGAACGGGCTTATACAGATGGTAGGTAGGTGCTAACAATGTTCTGGCTGGTCAGTGTTACGTCCTGAAACCAGGTAGTGTTTCCCTTCCTAGAAATAACAATTTTTTACAACTGTAACGGATTTTATTGTTGACAATGAATGGGAGGTTGTCCCGTGAAGAGAAACGTGTGGGTGGTGATTGTTGTCATGCGACCTCCGCCCCCCCCCCCCCCCCACCACCCGGTGTTTTCTAAATACTTCTACCTTCAGCGTAAAACGCTCCTGTAGAAGTGATGTTCTCTGGCTGCTGTTTCGAGGC
This sequence comes from Schistocerca serialis cubense, assembly GCF_023864345.2. Classification (NCBI taxonomy): domain Eukaryota; kingdom Metazoa; phylum Arthropoda; class Insecta; order Orthoptera; family Acrididae; genus Schistocerca; species Schistocerca serialis. Next base: position 470,149,506 of record NC_064639.1, read on the forward strand.
CTGAGGCGTGCAGCGCCCAGAAACCGGATTTCTCTTGAGTGACATCGGGTAGTAATAATTACGAGCCGATATCAGTATGGACCACCTCTTACGATTATGCTCATGGGTTTTCCTCGTTGTACCGACGATGCTTGAACTCATGTATGAAGACTGGAACTTTAATAGTGGCAACCATTCATTTACAGCTCGTACAAAATAGATTGAAACCTGGTGGTAGTCAAGGGAAGGCAAGATTCCGTTACGATTGTGGACGGGCCGTAATCAGTTACTATTGGTGGCCTTTTACAATTACACACAAATTATTTTAAACCAGTAATTCCAGACTCAACAATAAAGAAAAAATACCACACGTTATTAATGATGGAATAAATAATAGTGTTTTCAGTGAGTTACAATTTAGCAAATCACCATTAAATCCAGATAATACAGATAATGTTTTAAAAGCAAACCACTGTCATCTGGACAGAAGGCCTCTGCTCGCCATGAATCGCAATAAATTAAGAATTGTCTAAAACTCGCTGCAACTTACAAATTACTGGTATTGAAATGTTAAAGGCAAGTCGACACAAAAACAGCAGACAGCATCAGACGCCAGGAACGGCAATGAACTGCTTAAATACAGATATCAAATTTGAATTTTAAGGCAAGTAACCAAAATTACGGCTGAAGGCCTTGCACGCCAGAAACGGCAATAATATAAGAAATTTTGAAACCTGCTGTAAAACAGCAAATACTATAGCGAAAGTTAATTAAAAAACAAGCAACTGATACGGACTGTTCTCCAGGAGAAGGTCCAGCAACAAACGCTTTCGCGAGCGATGAGATAGGCAGCATAGAGTTGCATTCACTTCACAAGATGGTAACTCAGACTTCTGGCAGTGTAACGAATGACTAATGACAATCTTGCTGAAGCTACCTGACGTCCGATAAACCAAATGCAATGGTGGAACAATACGCCAAAGCCGGAACCGGCGGCCTGCACTACGTCCCCAGAATACTGTGTTTAGAGCGCGCAGAACGAGAAAGGAACCACTACACCAGAGTAGAAGAATCACCCCTGCTCTTCGCCACGGCGGCACTACGAGCAGCAACACGAACCAAAATCACTGAAGAATCGCGGGATATCACAATGGTGGAGGTTGCTCTACTGGGATTGAAATGCACTCATTTTAAAGCCTGCTAGATGTGCGTTACGACGAGATCATACACCATCGTGGCCACAGCCCTTCCATTCGGCAGATTATGTGTGCCGAGAGTGTTCTCGCACTGTGCGGACCTGGCTCCTCTTCAGTCCCCACCCGAACTGGCCCACTGACACGACCCGGAAAAACAACGACGTCGCCCCAAAGATAGGGCAACAGTTACCACATTTCGATAACCGCATTAACTGGCGGACAGGCAACGCTTGCGAAGCTGAGTGGCGCCAGTCAACATAAGATGAAGACGAACAGCTATAACCATGCCAACGAAACGATACCGTCTGGCTTGCAACAGAGGGCGGAAACCTACAAACAGCGCCAACGAGAGCCGCAGCACGGCTCAACCTCCCCCCTCTCAAGGACAAATCCGGGGATGTGTGTCAGGAGACCCAACTAGCGGCTTATACAAACTTAATTTGATTAAGGTGGACCCAGTATTGTTTACCGGTACGGTTTTCCTTAGCCAGAAGTTTAACTGAGCCTAAAATCCACATAATCGTACACAGACGCAGAAAACGGGAATTAAACGTACCAAGGTTACTAACACACACCTCCCTTCCTGAAAAATTACGGACATACACCTGATCTCCCAGCTTACACCTGAAGGCTCGTCGATTACGGTTATAACGACTAGCTTGTCTGTTGTGGGCATTGAGAATATTGCGCCTCGCGTATTGAAGGCAAAGCTAAGCCAAGACAGAATAGAATCCCACTTACTTGGAGACTTCTGATGAAATATAATCAGTGCGGATTTAAGGTTACGATTGATCCTTTCCACGGAGGACGCCTGTGGATAATACGGAGTTGTACTTACAAGCTTTACACCGTATATAAAACAGAAGGCCTTGAAGGGAGCCGAAAGAAAGGCCGGCGCATTATCACTAACGAATTGCTTAGGAGGTACGAAAACAAAATACGTTAGTCAAATGAGCAAAGGTGGTGGCAGCAGTCACTTTACGACTCGGAAGAAGCCAGGTAAACCTCGAAAACGCATCAATAATAACTAATATATACCGATGGCCTCTTTTGGTGTGAGGTGAGGGCCCCACATAATCGATATAAGGTTTGTCCACGGGGCAATATTCCCTTTTGAACTAAGAAAATTGTTGTGTCTAGACAAGACAGCCTAGACACAATGAGAGGAAGTCGAAAGGCACGCGCGAAGTTAAAGCAGGGTGCGTGAGGTCTGAAACAGGATACGTTATGAATGCTATAAAGAAAACTACGGAGCTTCTGGAATACTTAACTTTAATCCATCCTTTTGGTACATGTGGAGGTTGTGGCGATACAAGTGAGACTTTTTTGATACATGCAATGTTACTATTGGCGCCTTGCTAGGTCGTAGCCATGGACTTAGCTGAAGGTTATTCTAACTATCTGCTCGGCAAATGAGCGATGCTTCGTCCGTGTAGTCGCTAGCTACGTCGTCCGTACAACTGGGGCGAGTGCTAGTCCGTATCTCGAGACCTGCCTTGTTGTGGCGCTCAGTCTGCGATCACACAGTGGCGACACGCGGGTCCGACATGTACTAATGGACCGCGGCCGATTTAAAGCTACCGCCTAGCAAGTGTGGTGTCTGGTGGCGACACCACATTCCTCCCCCGCAAATCGGCGAACGGTCGTGTTATAAGGCTTCCGCCCGCCGTGGGGAGGACACCATGTTGACGTATGCGATGACATGGGGAGCCTAACAACAGGCGAGGCTGTGCCACCCGCACCCGGCCATTCGGTCCGAGGGGAGCTAGGAAACGCCTGAAAACCTAGTCCAGGGTGCACGTCAACATGCGGTGTATGCGCCCGGAAAAAGACAGGAGGGGCCGAAGGGTCGACCTCCATTGCTTCGGGGTACCCGACGCGCGAAGACGCCATGTGGTCCGGAGCGGGCAAGAGTTCCATGGCGGAGGACAGCTGGTCACGGGAAGCGATCGGCGGAGTGTTACCCAGGGAGGCGCTTGGCGGCTGCAGCGAAGCGTCCACTGCGGGCGGCGCCGGCTGGAGGACAGGCGGCGGCGGCGGCGGCGGAGGCGGCGGCGGCGGCTCGTCGCCATGGGGAAAAATGGAAGGCATCGTCGGTAACAGCTGGGGATGAGGCGAGCCAGTAGATGGGTCCCCAGGGCGCTGACCGGACGGCACCGTCGCTGAAAGCAGACGGGGAGCGGCAGAACCCGTGCGACGACAGAGGCGCAGCTGATTGAGATGCCGACGCACCTCACCAGAGGCCCCCAAAACCAAATACATCGCGCGGCCGAGGCAGCGAAGAATGCGCCCTGCGAGCTAACGCCGTGAACCTCGATAGTTGCGATAGAATACAACGCCGCCTGGAGCAAAAGCAGAAGTCTGCCGCTGCACAGGAACCTGATGCGGCGGGTGCAGCAAAGACATCAAGGTACGATGAGGACGACCGTGGAGCAACTCAGCCGGCGAGCGACCATCTCGGGGCTGAGAGCGATACGATGACAAAAAGAGCAACAACGCGTCCTCCCGAGAATGCGACTCTTTCAACTTTAACATCTGTGACTTGAAAGTCCGGACGAATCGTTCAGCGGCACCGTTTGACTGAGGCGAAAACGGCGCGGATGTCAGATGGTGAATACCATTGGCCTGGCAGAATGACTGAAATTCTGCGGACATGAATTGTGGGTCATTGTCAGAAACAGTAGTCTGCGGAAGACCTTCAATGCAAAAGATAGCCGACAACGCTTGGATGGTGGCAGATGACGTCGTGGAAGACATCCGGACAACAAAAGGAAAATTACTGAAGGCATCTACCAGAACCAACCATCTAGCATTCCAGAATGGACTAGCAAATTCGATGTGCAAGCGTTGACAAGGGAAAGTGGCTTTTGGCCATGCAAAGACTTTCCGCGGTGGCGCGGATTGTTGTTCGGCACACGCCATGCAAGAAGGACACATATTCGTAATCGCAGCATCGATTCCGAACCAAGTACAGTGCTGATGAGCAAGTTGTTTCGTTCGCACTATACCCCAATGTCCTTGGTGAAGAAGCCGTAAAACAGAGGACTGTAACGAACGTGGGACCACGACTCTGGACTGATCATTATCAGAACGCATCAACAAAACACCAAGTCGAACAAAAAGTCTCTCCTTATGAGCAAAATATCGGCGAACCAACGGATCCTCGATCCGTGACTTTGACAAGGGCCATTGCGTAGCAACAAAACGCAAAACGGTAGCAAGAACAGGGTCAGCACCTGTGGCTGTAGCTACACGACGAAAATCAATCGGAAACAATTCGACCACTTCATCGGTTTCCGAATCAATGAACATGCAAGCAAGTTCGGAAGAATTGAATGCTTTATCCTCAGCAACAGGCAAATGGGACAACGCATCGGCGTTTCCGTGCTTAGCAGTGGACCGATACAAGATATCGTAGCGGTACTGCAAGAGGAAAATAGACCAGCGAATGAAGTTCTGCGCTGTACGCTGAGGTACAGGCTTGTTCGGATGAAAAAGCGACGTCAAAGGTTTGTGGTCTGTGATGATGGTAAAGTGACGACCATACAAGAAATCATGGAACTTAGTAACACCAAACACGAGAGCCAAAGCTTCTTTCTCTATCTGTGAATAATCTCTTTGTGCAGACGAGAGCAATTTGGACGCAAAGGCAATAGTGCGATCATGCGACCCATCTTTGTGCGCAAGCACAGCACCGATCCCGAAACCCGATGCATCTGCCATCAACAAAAGGGGTTTCTGGGGATCGAATGGTACTTCAAATTCCGCGGCGAAGGCAAATCTTGTATGGCACGGAGGTGCTCTGGACTCAGATGTATGCCTTGGGCATTGATTACATGTCCCAGGTATGGTAAGTCACGAGCAAAAAACACACATTTGTCCTTCCTCAAGCGAAGACCATTTTGTCGCAATACCTGAAATAATGTTCGTAGGTGTGCTAAATGCTCGTCTGCTGTCTTTCCGGAGATCACAATATCGTCCAGATAGTTCGCAGCAGTAGGGAGCGACGCACAAACAGTTTGTAAATATTGCTGAAACAATGCAGGGGCGGATGCACACCCGAATGGCAGTCTTTTGAATCGGTACAAACCAAGATGCGTGTTAACCACCAAGACGCCCTGGGATTCGGCGTCCACTGGGATTTGCAAGTACGCATCTGCTAGGTCTAACTTCGAAAAGTATTTACCCGGGCACAGTTTATCAAAAAGGTCTTCCGGGCGGGGTAAGGGAAAAGTTGCAATCACGAGTTGTGGGTTCACAGTGGCCTTGAAGTCCACACAAAGTCTCAATTTTCCGGAAGGTTTTGGCAAAATTACTAAGGGTGAGGCCCAGAGAGAAGCTTGCACACGTTCAATTACACCTTGTGATTCTAAATCGTGTAATGTTCTTGCGACCTCATCACGCAATGCATGAGGAACATTGCGCGCTCTGAAAAATTTCGGATGCGCGTTGACTTTCAGTTCCAAATGTGCTTCATAGTTCTGAGCGCAACCTAAGCCCGGTGCAAAAATGTCTGCAAATTCTTCACGCAGACGAGAAACACTGTCTGAAGGCACAGTCTGATTCACTGATAGGACCTGATTTACTATAGACATGTTAAACAATTGAAATAAATCTAAACCAAACAAGTTCACTGCAGTAGAAGAACGAAGAACGTAAAATGACACAAGTTTTGTTTGTCCCTTTTATGTTGCAAAAAGGCTGCACTGTCCTAACACAGGGATATTCTGACCTGAATAACTAGTGAGCGGAACATTTGCGGCACGCAACGGAGGTTTGCCCAGTTGTTTGTACGTGTCGTGATTGAGCAATGAAACTGCAGCTCCGGTATTGAGCTGGAATGGTATGACCTTGCCATTAAAGTCCAAATCTACAAAAAGTTTATTGTCCTGCTGACGACAAGAGCGACTGTCTCGTGCAATTTGAACTGATACAGGTACAGCATCACTTGCTAATTGACGTGATGTCCGGCAACGTCGACGCACCTGGTTTAGAGCGTGGCGGCAGCTGCGTGGACGTGTGCGAGGGCAGTTTACCGGGCCATGCAGCGCGCCCGGCGGGCCGGTTAATGTTACACACGGCTGGCGAAGTTGCAAATGATTCCTGAGCAAAGTCAAGCGTGTCTTGTCTATCCAATATGTCTATCACTTGTTGATGCGAGGGATTGACGAGTTTCAAAATCTGTTCCCATATGCGAACATCAGAAACGTTCTGTGCAATTGCATCACGTACCATTGTATCTGAATAAGGGAGTCCACATTCACACTCAAAAGCACAATCCCTTGTAAGGCCTTGCAATGTTGCAACCCACTCCCTATTAGTCTGACCTGCCGTACGTTTCGTACGAAAGAAAGTATACCTCTTTGCAACTACATTAACTGTTTCCATGAAATAAGCATGTAAAGCAGACAAAATTTCTTCGTAGGACAGAGTTGCTACGTCGTGTCGGGGAAATAATGTCACTATCACACGGTACGTTTGCACCCCTACACACGCCAATAAATGAGGCTGCCGCTCGTTACCTTGAATTCTGTAGGCGGCGAGATGAAATCCAAACTGGCGTGACCACTCCGTCCATGTTTCCTTAGCTGGTTCATAGGGCCTAAAAGGCGGTGCAACTGCGAGTTGTGGCTGCGGTAGCGGTGAAGCGGCGGCTGCCCCTTCGTTTTGCAGTGCACGTTGACCCTGGACAAGCTGTCCAAGGGCATCCAATAACGCCTGCGTCTGCTGATACTGCAAGCGATAAAATTCGGACAGTACATCTGGCGAAGCCATGACACAAGTAAATGTAAGCAACGAGAAAGAACAAGACCCTTTGTTGACTCGCCAAAAATTGTTGTGTCTAGACAAGACAGCCTAGACACAATGAGAGGAAGTCGAAAGGCACGCGCGAAGTTAAAGCAGGGTGCGTGAGGTCTGAAACAGGATACGTTATGAATGCTATAAAGAAAAGTACGGAGCTTCTGGAATACTTAACTTTAATCCATCCTTTTGGTACACGTGGAGATTGTGGCGATACAAGTGAGACTTTTTTGATACATGCAATGTTACTATTGGCGCCTTGCTAGGTCGTAGCCATGGACTTAGCTGAAGGCTATTCTAACTATCTGCTCGGCAAATGAGCGATGCTTCGTCCGTGTAGTCGCTAGCTACGTCGTCCGTACAACTGGGGCGAGTGCTAGTCCGTATCTCGAGACCTGCCTTGTCGTGGCGCTCAGTCTGCGATCACACCGTGGCGACACGCGGGTCCGACATGTACTAATGGACCGCGGCCGATTTAAAGCTACCACCTAGCAAGTGTGGTGTCTGGCGGTGACACCACAGAACCCCTGTTGAAGAGCGTTATTCCGTTTGGCGACACGACACAACTGACACCGAGAAACCATTTCTCCGACGTCTCGGTCAATAGACAGCCAAGTCAGACGTTCCTTAATCTTCTACAAGGTCTTATACACTACTGGCCATTAATATTGCTACACTAAGAAGAAATGCAGATGATAAACGGGTATTCATTGGACAGATATGTTATACTAGTACTGACACGTGATTACAATTTCACGCAATTTGGGTGCATAGATCTTGAGAAATCAGAACCCAGAACAACCACCTCTGGCCGTAATAACGGCCTTCATACGCCTGGGCATTGAGTCAAACAGAGCTTGGATGGCGTATTCAGGTACAGCTGCCCATGCAGCTTCAACACGATACCACAGTTCATCAAGAGTAGTGGGTGGCGTATTGTGACGAGCCAGTTGCTCGGCCACCATTGACCAGACGTTTTCAATTAGTGAGAGATCTGGAGAATGTGTTGGCCAGGGCAGCAGTCGAACATTTTCTGTATCCTGAAAGGCCCGTACAGGACCTGCAACATGCGGTCGTGCATTATCGTGCTGAAATTTAGGGTTTCTCAGGGAGCGAATGAAGGGTAGAGCCACCGGTCGTAACACATCTGGAATGTAACGTCCACCGTTCAAAGTGCTTTCAATGCGAACAAGAGGTGACCAAGACGTGTAACCAATGGCACCCCGTACCATCACGCCGGGTGATACGCCAGTACGGCGATGACGGATACACGCTTCCAATGTGCGTTCACCGCGATGTCGCCAAACACGGATGCGACCATCGTGATGCTGTAAACAGAATTTGGATTCATCCGAAAAAATGACGTTTTGCCATTCGTTGAGTACACCATCGCAGGCGCTCCTATCTGTGATGCAGCGTCAAGTGTAACCGCAGCCATGGTCTCCGAGCTGATAGTCCATGTTGCTGCAAACGTTGTCCAACTGTTCGTGCAGATGGTTGTTGTCTTGCAAACGTTCGCATCTGTTCTCTCAGGGATCGAGACGTGGCTGCACGATCCGTTACACCCATGCGGATAAGATGCCTGTCATCTCGACTGCTAGTGATACGAGACCGTTGGGATCCAACACGGTGTTCCGTATTAACCCCCTGAACCCACCGATTCCATATTCTGCTAACACTCATTGGATCCCGACCAACGTGAGCAGCACTGTCGCGATAGGATGAACCGCAATCGCGATAGGCTACAATCCGACCTTTATAAAAGTCCGAAACGTGATGGTACGCATTTCTCCTCCTTGCACGAGGCATCACAGCAACGTTTCACCAGGCAAAGCCGGTCAACTGCTGTTTGTGTATGAGAAATCGGTTGGAAACTTTCCTCATGTCAGCACGTTGTAGATGTCACCACCGTTGCCAACCTTGTGTAAATTCTCTGAAAAGCTAATCATTTGCATATCACAGCATCTTCTTCCTGTCGGTTAAATTTCGCTTCTGTAGTACGTCATCTTCGTGGTGTAGCAATTTTAATGGCCAGTAGTGTAGGTTTCTGAACGCCCGCCAATCAACGAGTTGTGAAAATAATGGGAAACGGGGCATACTAGGGTGCCTGGTAGGCAGATCTTAATCTCCTACATACGACCTACCAAATTACACAAAATGCCTTTCCTGATTATGTATTCATCCAAACGCTCCCCTGCCTAAAGCCGTTTCTTAACAGGTCCCCAAGTGGGGTCCTGATCCTGATGGTCGGCAATGTCACTAAACAAATGAGGAATGCCGCCTAACACGACACGACTGAGATTGCCTTCCGAAGCTTCGTGGGAGCCCTCACTAGATGATTGTTCAGTAAACATAAGGCTGAGGACGTCCGCGAGCACATTCTCGGTGCATCTAATGTGCTTAACCTCGATCTGAAACGCCAAAATGCGTACTGCCACCTCACGATACGGTCAGTTTCACGCGGACTGGCTTGCACCCAGCTTACGGCTTAATTATCAGTCTCTAGCTTAAATACTCTATGTTCGAGATAAAACCGGTCCTTGTGCAGTGCGAACAAGACGGCCAATGCCTCACATTCATAAAAAGAATATTTAAGCTCGGCGCTGGTTAACCGACGAGACGCTTAAGCTAGTGGCTGCCTTTGACCCTTGCACTCCTGGAGGAAATTCCCGCATTAGATGCGTCGGTTTGGACAGTAAAATTCTTATTAAAATCAGGCACTCCGAGAACCAGAGGATTGGCTATAGCCACGTTAATGTGCTCAAATGCGGCCACTTGAGCAGGTCCCCACTCAAAACGCACCCCTTTTCAGCACAGTTCATTTAAAGGAGCAGCCAAATGAGCAAAATTAGGGACAAAACGAATAAAATAATTCGCCATCCTTATGAACGTGGATATCCCTCGCTTATCAGTGGACAGCGGAAGGGCTCTCAAGGCTTTAGTCCGCTTCTAATCAATGCGAAAACTCTGCCCTGATATTAGGTGATCTTTAAGGGTATCTCCTACATGGCTGATGTCACCTTATTGGGTTTAAAAGTCAAACCGGCCCCCTGAAACCTAGAAAAAACTTGCTGGGTATGTTCTAAATGCTCTTGAAACGAAGTACTATAAATTACAAAATAGTCCAGGTAATTGTAAACACAGATTAATTTCTAGTCTCCAATAATATTATCCAGCAAACGAGTAAGGACGGCTGCACCAGTAGCCAAACCAAAGGTGCCCTATTAAACTCAAACAGATTCCAATAAGTACTAAATGCTGTAACATGTTTACATTCTTCGGCTAAGGGAATTTGATAATAGGCTTGATTCAGGTCGAGCACAGTAAACCAATTAGCCCCGGCAAACAAAGTAAAAGAGTTATGAAGATCAGATAAAGGAACAGATTCTAGGACAATCTCCTTCTTTAGGTGACGATAGTCAACAACAGGCCGAAAGTCCCGCCCCTGATCCTTAGGGACGAGGAATATAGGGGAGGCACAAGCGGATGTATAAGGCCTAGTAACTCCCTGCTCAAGCATTTTGGAGATCTTTTCCCTTAGTATCTTCATATTAGGCGGCGAGAGACGATATGGGGACTGCGTGACACGAATATGGTCAGATAGACGAATATGGTAGTCGAGATCATTAGTAACCCCCAGTCTATCACTGAGAAGCTTTGGGAACCTCTCCTACAAACCCTCTAGTTCTGAGGCCCACTGGGAAGAAAGATGGGTGAGATCAAATTCACTAACCTTAGCATCAACAGCCAGCTTTCCTGCAGCTCGATGCTCCTTACATTTAGTACACTCACAGAACACAAATTTCTGACCAGAAGCGTACTTAAACAAAAAGGTGTACCCCGAATAATCCAAGACAAGACCAGTTTTACCGATAAAATCACATTCCAAATACAAATCGACCGGAAGCTCCTTAACCAAGGCCAAAGAGAAATCCCCAGTCGATATACTCCCACAGACCCAACCACGCAGAGGCAACGCATGCCATTGGCAACCCGACATCTCTGCATCCAAGACGGGACCGGCCTAAGTCTCGCGAGATGACCGAAGTCAAGAAACCATTAAAAGCTCAACAATGAAAAGGAGCTACCCGACTCCAAAAGGGAACAAATAGGTTCGCCACTTACTCTAGAACAAATATAGGGTACTGGGGGTGATGATCGAGCAGCGACACGGGCAAACCTGGGTTTCAAGGCTCGACGGTGGGGTCGCTGCCCATCCGGGCGTCATTTATTGACTCTGGGTGTCCGCGGCTGAACGCAAGAACGAACTAAATGACCTGTTCGACCGCACCTGAAACAACGCCGCGATTCCCCTCAGCAGACTCAGTTGATTTTGGTAATCCGGAGTTCCCCTTGGTGACGTCCAAGGGCTGAATTTTAACTTCATGGTGTCGCTGCCCAGCCGGCTGGCATTTATTGATTCTGGATGTCTGCAAATTAATGCAAGTACGAACTAAATGCCCTTTCCGACGGCACCTGGAACAACACCGTGATTCCCCTTTAGCAATCTCAGCTGATGTTGGTTATCCAGAGTTCCCCTCATTGCCATCCACGGGCTGAATTTTAACTTCACGGTTACCAGTTAATTATCCAGACATACTTTCTCTCTCTCTTCATCTTCGGCTTTCGACGTCAACATATATACCTGAACGATTGTTGTCGGCTTCGGTTAACTGTCGATTCTGACGAGAGAAATCATATCACTGAACTATTCGCAGTAACACACTCTGCCATACCTTCCTATTCATAACGATCCTAATCCCGTTATACCATTTTCTGCTGTGTAACGTTCCCTGGCAGCACACACACTATTAATAAAATGAAATGACATTTAATTGTACTATGTACACCGCTATGAAGCAATTCGTATGTACTGTAATTGTTTAACAAAAAAATATTATTTAATTTTGTATAAAGGACATTCGTTATTATTGTAATATTTTCTGTAATAATATTCTCGATGTATTTATGATTGTAATATTTCTATACTCATAATATAATTACGAAATATGTTAATATCTGCGACGAAAAAAAAATGTAAAATACAGCCACAGAGGAAAATAATGTTGTAAGATTACAAACAGACATTAACAATCAGCAATAGTATAAATAGGAATACATAATGTGCATTCTTTGTCGTCTTCCTCGAGAGCTGTGAGAGAGAGGAACCAGTGGCGTAGCATTTTATGAATGAGTAGACTTCTTTTGTCTGTATCTATCTTTAGCCGCCATTATGGAGAAATTACAAAGTAATGTAAGTTTAATTATTGTTGTGGTTTAAATACATTATAATTTATCAAAATTGTGTATTACTAATGTAAATTAGCGTATCTATAATATTTCTTTAAAGAATTTTCAGCATTTTTAGCGATTATCGTTGGTGTTGCTGGGCTGTGCCGCGACCGAACGATTTGCAGCGGCGGCACATTTAAAAAATTGTTCCCCTAAAAAATTAACCAAACCCGTAAATCGGGAGCAGATAAAATTAGCAGTGAATTACGAAATATTTTTCTTTTACAGCGATCCTGAGGCTGACGGAATTTATTACTGGTTTTACATTTGTGCATTCATAGGCGTATAATTAACGTTGAAGTTGTTAATCTGTTGGTTCTTTCAATTTCTAAAGCAAATAACTTAAACGTATAGTGAAGTGTGTTTTGTCAATGATAATTAAACGTTCAGGTCGGCTTGGCAATATTTAACCGTTTTATGCTAACAGAGACAGTCCTGTGTTCCATAGCTAACGCCGGGAAAGAATTCAGTAAATATTTAAAAAACCACTGCATTTAGAAAATGTGTGCCAAGGCCGAAATACGTAAAAAATTTAATTTATACAATTTTCAACTAAATGTTCTTAATCAGTTAGTATGAATTGATCAGCATGAGAGGGTTGCTAAGGTTCACGTAAGTTTAAATGTGCTTAATTCTGTCTAAATGAATTTTTATTACCACACGTAAATAAGGGGTTCTACAACAAAGTTAGTACTGAAAGAGCAAATAACAAAAATATTTAAAGCCATTTCTTCCCCATTTTCATTTTTTATTTTCATAATAAATATATAAATATATTTTTTTTATTTCATTAAAGCTGCTCTTGATATTAGCCTATATTCATCTCATCAGAAATCCTTGTCTTCTTTCAATTTCACTTCTCTGACCACCACTATATGTAGATTGAGCTTTAGCATTTCTCTTTTCAGATTTTCTAGATACCTTATGAGGCTGAAATTTCTGATATTCCAAGCACCACCTCGTAGAACGTTATTCTTTCGTTCGTTTTTCAATTTTTTTTTTATTCTCACTTCCCCTTCGCCGCCCCATCTCAGAGACCGAATAAGTGACTATTCCGGAATTTGGCCAATGGAGAGATCACCATGACACTTTTTCAGTTACAGGCAACATGCCCGGTGGATATACATTATTAACTGAAGAGCCAAAGAAACTGGTACACCTGTCTAATATCGTGTAGGGCCCCCAAGAGTACGCAGAAGTTGTGCAACACGACGTGGCATGGACTCAACTAATGTCTGAAGTAGTGCTGGAAGGAAATGACACCATGAAACCTGCAGGGCCGTCCGTAAATCCGTAAGAGTACGAGGGAATGGAGATCTCTTCTGAACAGCACGTTGCAAGACTTTGCACTTGTGCTCAGTAATGTTCATTTCTGGGGTGGCTGGTGGCCAGCAAAAGTGTTTAAACTCGGAAGAGTGTTGCTGGAGTCATTCTGTAGCAATTCTGGATGTATGGGCTGTCGCATTGTCCTGTTGGAATTGCCGACGTCTGTCGGAATGAACATTGTACCTGAATGGATGCAGGAGGTCAGACAGGATGCTTTCGTACGTGTCACTTGTCAGAATCGTATCTAGACGTATAAAAGGTCCTATATCACTCCAACTACACACGACCTGCAACATTGAGCCTCCACCAGGTTGAAGAGTCCCCTGCTGACATGCAGGGTCCATGGACTTACTAGTTTGTCTCCATACCCGCTCTATACAATCTGAAAGGGGACTCGTCCGATTAGGCAACATGTTTCAACTCATCAACAGTCCAATGTCGGTGTTGACGGGCCCAGGCAAGGCGCAAAGCTTTGTGTCGTGCTGTCATCAGTGGGTCTTCGGCTCCGAAAATCCATGTCGATGATGCTTCGTTGTATGGTTCGCACGTTGGCACTTGTTGGTGGCCCAGCATTGAAACCTGCAGAAATTTGCGGAAACGTTCCACTTCTGTCATGTTGAGCGATTCTCTTCAGTCTTCGCTGCTCCCATTCTTGCAGGATCTTTTTCGGCCGTAACAGTGTCGGAGAACTATTGTTTTGCCGGATTCCTGATATTCACGGTACACACGTGAAATGATCATACAGGAAAAGGCCCACTTCATCGTTACCGCGGAGACGCTGTGTGCCATCGCTCGTGCACCGCCTATAACACCACGATCAAACTCACTTAAATCTTGATAACTTGCCATTGTAGCAGCAGCCAGACACTTTTTATCTTATATAGGCGTTGCCAACCACTGCGTCGTATTCTGCCTGATTGCATATCTCTGTATTTAAATACGCGAACCCATACCAGTGTCTTTGGCGCTTCAATGTATGTCCTTAATGCAATGGTATACACTGGCTTCTGCATCCTCCGCCTTTGGGGACAGTTTAACACCCCAAAGGCAAGAGAGTGCCCTGAACATCTATCCGCTCCTCCGCCTTCTCTGACGAGGCCGTTCGCAGAATGAGGGTGATTTATTATGCCGGAAGTCTTCGGCCATCAATGATGATGATTTTTTTTGAAGATTTAAGCGATGACGGTGTTAGAACCCGGGACCAAGAATGATTTGACCAATAGTCAAAAACACTACTCCTACACCACGGTACAAATACGACAGTGTTACTAATGTCAGGTGCAGAATTACTGAAAATGTGGAAAACTCACTTCAGCTTGCAGATTGTGAAGTTACAGTATGTACATTTTCTACACCCATAATGTTGACTTCATAGTCTGATGAACAACTTTTAACTGTGAAAAGCAGTTGTAAGTATTTTTATTGTAACTCTTAAAGTATTACCCCTCGTAAGACATTAGTTTTTAAATGAAATACCCAGGCCACATTAGTTTTTCATCTTCACACCATAGCAATGTATTTAGTTCACCAGACAACAAGCCATACCTACGCCTGTGTGCACTGACAATTCAGTTCGAACTTCCTCATGAATCTTGCACAAATCGAAACCGTTAAACAGATGTCATAACGTAGATGTCAATATTAAGCTCATCCCGTATTTGACAATTAAATGTTCGAAAACTAAATGTTCGGAAATTATTGGCATAAATTTTATCTCGACGCGACATTGGCTCACTGCAGACTGCTTCCCCGAGATCCTGGATCACCTTTCACTGTTCGCATCTTTATCAGTAAGGCACTCTTTCTCCTCCTGTTCTTATAGGAGTTCCATTTTACACATTATGTTTATGAATGTCACTGCAAATATTTTCTTAAAATTATTTATATCCAAATAAATTTGTATAATAATATAATAAAACTAATGCAATGTTACACTTTATATTATTGGTCAAAATATGTGAACCCAAGAAGATGTCTATAAAGTAACAAGGAGGGGAAAAACTAAAACTAAAAATTTGAATGGATTCATACTGTGTAGTGATTCCTTGACTGTTCCGATTTTCAAACTACAGGGTGTTCCATTGACAGTGACCGACCCAAAAATCTCACGAAATAAGCATCAAACGAAAAAACTACAAAGAACGAAACTCGTCTAGCTTGAAGGGGGAAACCAGATGGCGCTATGGTTGGCCTGCTAGATGGCTATGCCAAGGGTCAAACGGTTATCAAGTGCGTTTTATTTAATAGGAACCCCCATTTTTTATCACACATTCGGGTAGTGCGTAAAGAAATATCAATGTTTTAGCTGGACCACTTTTTTCGCTTTGCGATAGATGGCGCTGTAATAGTCACAAACGTATAAGTACATGGTATCACGTAACATTCCGCCAGTGCAGACGGTATTTGCTTCGTGATACATTACCCGTGTTAAAATGGACCGTGTACCAATTGACGAAAAGGTCGATATCGTGTTGATGTATGGCTATTGTGATCAAAATGCCCAACGGGCCTGTGCTATGTATGCTGCTCGGTATCCTGGACGACATCATCCAAGTGTCCGGACTGTTCGCCGGATAGTTACGTTATTGAAGGAAACAGGAAGCGTTCAGCCACATGTGAAACGTCAACCACGACCTTCAACAAATGATGATGCCCAAGTAGGTGTTTTAGTTGCTGTCGCGGCTAATCCACATACCAGTAGCAGACAAATTGCTTGGAATCTCAAAAACGTCGGTGTTGAGAATGCTACATCAAATCGACTGCACCCGTACCATATTCCTATGCACCAGGAATTGCATGACGACGACTTTGAACGTCGTGTACAGTTCTGCCGCTGGGGACAAGAAAAAATTACGGGACGATGACAGATATTTTGCACGCGTTCTGTTTAGCGACGAAGCGTCATTCACGAACACCTGTAACGTAAACGGGCATAATGTGCACTATTGGGCAACGGAAAATCGACGATGGCTGCGACATGTGAAACATCAGCGACCTTGGCGGGTTAATGTATTGTGCGGCATTATGGCAGGAAGGATAATTGGCCCCTATTTTATCGATGGAAATATAAATGGTGCAATGTATGCTGATTTCCTACGTAATGTTCCACCGATGTTACTACAACATGTTTCACTGCATGACAGAATGGCGATGTACTTCCAACATGATGGATGTCCGGCACATAGCTCGCGTGCGGTTGAAGCAGTATTGAATAGAATATTTCATGACAGTTGAAGGATATTTACTATCGTGATCGACCGACAACGCCTGACAACATGCGTCCGCGCATTGTCAGTGCATGTGCGAACATTACGGACGGCGAACTACTCGCTGTTGAGAGGAATGTCGTTACACGTATTACCAAATCCATTGAGGTTGACGGACATCATGTTGAGCATTTATTGTATTAATGTGGTATTTACAGGTAATCGCGCTGTAACAGCATGCGTTCTCAGATATTATAAGTTCACAAAGGTACATGTATCACATCGGAACAACGGAAAGAAAACGCTCAAACGTACCTGCGTTCTGTATTTTAATTTAAAAAAACCTACCTGTTACCAACTGTTCGTCTAAAATTGTGAGCCATATGTTTGTGACTATTACAGCACCATCTATCACAAAGAGAAAGAAGTGGTCCAACTAAAACATTCGTATTTCTTTAAGCACTGCACGAATATATAATAAAAATGGGGGATCCAATTTTTTTTTAAAATGGCAGATGATACCCGTTTGACCTATGGCAGCGCCATCTAGAGGGCCAACCATAGCGCCACCGGCTTTCCCCCTTCAAGCTAGACAAGTTTCGTTCCTTGTAGTTATTTCGTTTGACGCTTATTTCGTGAGATATTTGGCGCGGTCACCATTAATGGACCACCCTGTATGTATGAGAAAGATTATCGTTAGGTAAGTGTCTTCTTGCATACTTAGTACAGAACAATTTTTTAAAATTTTCAAGCCCCTTTTCAGTCTTGGCTGTATTGCTGAAATAGTTCAGTGTTGATGAACAGTCTCAAAACACACTAAATCGGCATCGTCACGTCACCAAAGCAACACACACATTTCTTTGCCTGGCTTTACTCGTATACGTATTAGAGATAGAAATCTCTAAAGTTCAAGAATTAAATTAATACTTCTTTATAAACATTTTAGCCTACAACCACTAAGATTAGGAACATAAACCACAAAACGTGTTTCATGAGATAAGCTGACATCGTCTGCCTATCTAAGTTAACTCT
Source organism: Schistocerca serialis cubense (assembly GCF_023864345.2). Classification (NCBI taxonomy): domain Eukaryota; kingdom Metazoa; phylum Arthropoda; class Insecta; order Orthoptera; family Acrididae; genus Schistocerca; species Schistocerca serialis. The sequence continues at coordinate 470,167,339 of NC_064639.1, forward strand.
TCATAAAATGCGCTTCAAAAGCACAGAACGTCAAAATTTAAAAACAAATCAAATTATTCGGATATGAAGTCCACGAGATTCCCTGCTCCGCTTACCCACGTCACCAGGGCTTTGCACCCGAAACGAGTTACTGTGTGTTATGTTCCTAATATTAGTGGCTATATGCTAAAATTTTAACGATTACCTTAACAACGGCTGCCTCTGGTCCTGAAGATGGAAAATAATAACTTAAATTAATACATTCGCTACGAGTCCCTTACTACTGAATTCCAACACACGTGAGCCATCTCTCCACTGCCTTAAGACTGATATCGTTATAACTTTGAACTTCGTACAACTTCATAAATTCTCGTAGGCGATGGATTTCGTAATGCTGTATTTTACTTATTATTGATGAATGTATCACTTAAGCGTGTTGTTATGATTACCGAAATTTTTCCTGAGTTTTGGGGATCGAAATTATTAATTTTTTAAATATTATTTGGTTCATACTGTTACCTATTCGGTGACTGAAGCTGTTGCATACTCTACAGTCGCCACCTGCTTCTCACAGCATAGGTTCTGGCACCAGTGGCTCGTCTTGTGCGTCGCTATTAAATCACTCGCTAAAGTGCACTGAAAAGACACAAGATTTATCCGCCTTTACCATCTTCAGTTTTGTGCGGGTGTTATTCCTTAGTCCAGTTGCATTTCTCCAAAAATTTTACACACAAACTTGAAGAATCCCTTGGTTGACCTTTTATAACTTCGTAGGAATGTTAATTATTCCTTCTGCCTTTCGTGATGATATCTTCCAAACCTCTGTCAATTTCCAACTATAGTACTGGATCCCCTAGGTTCTACAAATCAATATGCATGTCATGTTTAATTACAATATCAGTCATTATCTCCCGTTCCTAGCGGCTTTCAAATACTCCAACCAGCTACCCGCTCTCTCCTCTGCATTTCATTGGGGGATGCCTTCTGCATTCTTCATATTGATGCCTTGGATTTTAAATAATCTGAATGTTTTTTTAGCACTACGTGGTAAATCCAGCCTCCTTGTAATCACTTCTTTACCGATTTCAGCATATTTGCCTCCATCTTTATTCCTTAACATTGCTTGTAAAATCTGTTGGTTCCATTCCTGTTTGACTTTTTTGCTATTTCTTTATTTTACTGAAAATTTCTTTCTTTCCTGCTTTCATTGATAAAATGAAAGTTTGATTCTGATGTCCCCACATCCTTCGCAGTTACGTTTCTTACACCTGTATTTGTCTGAGTAGCATTTGTGATAAACATTTTTGGCAATCCATTCCTCTCTCTGTGGTTTTCAGTATCGCAATATCTACAGCCTCACACCACTTCGAACGCATATTGTTCCTCATTACTTCAGTAACCCACTTCGCTGTTTCTTGATTCTTGCTGTCTGTTATCCTAAATGTCTGCCCAACTTCGGTTCCTAAATTTTGGGTAGGGATAATATCAGATGCAGGGTCAGACATCAGTCTCATATTGGAGTTCAGAATCTCTGTCTTACCATTATATAATCAAGTTGATATCCTTCCTTATCTTCAGGCATTTTCTCTCCCCTCTCTTGTGGTAACTATTAGTAACTGAAATTTATTGCATAACTCAAGGTGTTTTTCTTCTCTCATATTCCTACTAACGAGTCAGATATCCCACTTTGCAACTAGTGTAAACTTCCATTTTGTTGTTCATTCAGTCTTTCATGGTCACCTTCCCTTTAAAAGTCCTCTCTTTAAAATCCGAATGGTGACTAATCTAGAATCTGCCGCCAATAGAGAGATCAAATGGTTCAAATGGCTCTGAGTACTATGCGACTTGACTTCTGAGGTCATCAGTCGCCTAGAACTTAGAACTAATTAAACCTAACTAACCTAAGGACATCACACGCATCTACGCCCGAGGCAGGATTCGAACCTGCGACCGCAGCGGTCGCTCGGCTCCAGACTGTAGCGCCTAGAACCGCACGGCCACTCAGGCCGACAATAGAGAGATCACCAACACAATACTTTCAGTTGCACCCAAACTTTGTTGGGTTACCTTCAATGTGTCTTTCATGCAATCGTATTCAGTGGCTTCTGTACCCTCATGCCATTGATCACTTGTTAGTCGAAGGGTGAGAGGGAGTCTTGAACCAGAATCTGCCCCTCCGCTCTTTTTTGACAGGGCACTTGGCTGAATGAGGCTGACTGTTTATTACTATAAGTTTACCCAGTAGCTATGCAGTGACTGGCACTGAACACGTAATCCATAATTCTGGATTGGTAGTCAAAGCGCTGTGGCCCAGCGGTTCTAGGCGCTTCAGTCTGGAAGCGCGCTGCTGCTATGGTCGCAGGTTCGAACCCTCACTCGGGCATGGATGTGTCTGATGTCCTTAGGTTAGTTAGGTATAAATAGTTCTAAGTCTTGGGGACTGATGACCTCAGATGTTAAGTCCCACAGTTCTTAGAGCCAATTGAACCATTTGGTAGTGAAAGACACTGCCCCTGTAGGACAATGACAGTTGCGCTTCCTTAGGCGATAACTTAGAACATTCTCCTCTAGCATAATGCCTGTTAGAGATGTACCTTACGACGGCTTTCTTGAGGCATTTTTAAAATAATAGGAACAAAGCCTTCTACGCAGTTTGATTTTCAGCGGGATGAAATTACTCGCCCATGGATTATTACCGTCTTCCAGTGCATGTTATAAGCATCAACCTTATTAACCCCACTTCGAGTAGGCTAACACTTTCCGTTACCGCATGTAGACTTTCACGGTGGGTTCACCGAATAACCAACTCTCATCTGCAAGTATACGTAAACATTTTGTTTGCTTATGCGATCGTGCGGGTTTTTCTCTTTCATAAGTGACACTTCACAAAATTGTACTGTGAGTAAGAAATAATGTATCTCCTATGCACTATGACGTAAATAAGTAAGAAAATGGCGTAACATATCTGTTTTTAATCTCATGCTGAAAGAAACACTAGTGTACAGATTTAGTGAAGCTACACTCACGTACAAAATACAGCAAGAGCGTTGTGTGGCTGTATGTATCCATCCACTACTGTAGATAACGCTACCTGGAGCAAGAGCCTACACTAATTGTAATTTGATATTATTAAAACTGATTTATGTGCATATATAAGCTTAAATTTTTAAAGGAAATTCCGTTAGGAAAGAGATTCTGCACCACCAGAGGCTAACAAAACGTCGTCAAAAAAAAGTCTGAAAATGAATTAAACTCTCGTTGCATTTGCATTCGTTTTGAATTCAAAATTAATGGGTGTACCATGCGCAATCTTATGTTTCTTTTTCTGTTGTTTTTCAGCTTTTTTCTCTTATACTAAGCCTTATTACTGCGTCATTTTTGGTTTTAAAGAGAAATTTCTTTCCCTCATTTTATAATATGTGTGTGGGACATACAATTCACTTGTTATACGTGTACTAAGTAATTTAATTAAGTTGAAGTAATCTAAAGAAACGGGGCTATACGGACAGACCTCTTAAAAATAAGCCTTTAAGTTATAGAGGAAATCAAAACAAAAAATTTAAAACTGTTTTCTGTAATTCAGCTCACTTACCATTTCTGTAAATTTGAATGTTATTTATTTATCGTACAATGCTCAAAATCTTTCTCTGTGATTTTGTTGTGACCTTGTCGCTTAAAAATTAAGTTTCTCTTATTTATCATGGGGGATGGAAAGCAGTCTACACACCGACGGGTAAGTTGTTTTAAGCTATTTATTTTCACTACACAGACCGTCGACAACATATTATGATGTTATTTCACATTGATCTATTATCTATACGGTACTCCAGTGAATAAAATATAGGAAACGGGCACTGTCACTCGAAAGAAGATCCCGTATGTGAAACTCGAGCTGTTGTTGCAACTGAAATGCAGAGTATCAGCATGAATAAGTGAACATAATTGTTCATCATATGTATCGTTTCACGCTTGATGTCTTCGCATATGGCGATGGCATCTTCCAGCAAGCTAAAATAAGAATCTAGGGAATATGGGACTTAACATCTGAGCTCATCAGTCCCCTAGACTTAGAACTACTTAAACCTAACTAACCCAAGGACATCACACACATCCATATCCGAGGCAGGATTCGAACCTGCGACCTAACAGCAGTGCGGTTCCGAACTGAAGCGCCTAGAAACGCTCGGCCACAGCGGCCAGCCCAGCAAGAACACTGATGAGCAGAAACATTACGATCACGTGCTTAACAGCTCATTTGTCCGTTTGGGGAACGAAATACATCACTGACTCTGCCTATCAGGGATCCGACAGTTAGTTGGAAGGTTTTTGAAAGTATGTGGCATTAGATGCCTACGCACAGGTTATGTAATCGGCGTAAACAACGTGCCGCTGTTTCGCGTACGCGATGGTGGCACCCGATGGCTACCCAGATGGGTACCATAGGATTTACATCAGGAGACTTTGGTCATCGAGACATCAATGTGTTCGTTATAATACTCCTCAGATCACAGTAGCACGGTTCTGGTTCCGAGACACGGACAATTATACTGCTGAAAAATAATATTCTCGTCGCGGAAGTCATCAAGCATGAAGGGATGCAGGTGATTCGCAGTTGTCAGCGTGTCTTCGATTACTACCACAGGTCCCACACAAGCGCAGTGGAAGGTCTCCCTTATCATAATACTTCTCATACGAGGCTGCGTCCGTGCCGCGCTACACTTTTCGAACCGCCGTTGACCTCGATGACGGCATTTGCGAAGACGACCGTCGATCCAGTGTAGAAAAAAGAAAATTCACGCGAAGAGCCGATAAATTTCCATTGGTCCACAGTCTAATCTCGACGGTCCCGTGCACACTGCAAGTGACGATGCAGTTGGCCTGCTGCAGAGCTCCGTGTTCAACAGTGTACGAAGAATGGTGCGCTCCGAAACAATTGTGCGTTCACCAACCACTGTGCACAAATGGCACAGATCACCATCTGTCCTACTGTACAGAGCAGACAAGCCTCCGATCCCCGCGTTCTGTGAAGAGCCGTGGACGTCCAACCACTTAGCGCCTAGTGGTAATTTCACTGTCCTGCCCCTTTCCGCAGATGCTCATGGCAGTAGCATGTGAACATTCGACCAGCTTCACCTCTTTCGAGATACTCGTTCAGAGGCTCTGCATACTAATAATCTGACATTTTCAAAGTGGCTTACTTCAATAAATTTCCGCATTTGCAGCCCATATCTTCGTTAGGTTGACCCTTCGTCCGCATCTGCTCCGCTTACATACTTTTGTTACCGCACCACGTGCCTACAATGCCACCAGCTGGCATCCAACGTCGCGGCGGCAGTGGTCATAACGGTTTGGCTCAACAAAGTAGTTGTCCGTGTCATGAGGCCTGAATCGTGCCACTGCAGTTCAAAAGTCTGAACATGTACTCATGTTAATGTCTTCGATAACAAATTAACGTGACTTGAATCCGATGAAACACGTATGGGACGCGATCGGCTGCCAGGTCCGCCCCCACAAACCATTGCCCAGTAACTTGCAGGATATGTGTGATCAGTGCGTACTGTAACTCCCCACCCGTCACTTATCTGGTTTTGGTGTGTGTTCACCCCAGGTAATTGACCATCAGATCAACAGAGAGTGCTAAACTGCCGCAATGTCGGATAAGGCAAAGAAAGTAACAAGGCCCTGTGACTCCTGATTGATCTTCGGTGGCAGTGTTGACATTAATTGATTCAGAATTGATCCCTTTTAATTAAAAAGGGGTGCACATTGACGTTATATTCAGCTATTGAACACCAGATGCAAATGTTGAATATAAAATTAATTAAGAAAGTGACTTGGGATTTCTACTACTTGATTGAAAACAGATGCAGTCAATTAGCACAGATTTATTTTAACTCACGACCTTCAATCATCGCATTACATACTCTCCTAACAGGCAGTGGTAATAAATTGCGTTTGTGTGGAGTAAAGCGCCATAAATCAAAAGTAATTCCTATCGACTGACCCAGGCGTAATGCGAAGTGCGAGAAGAATTCTACAATACACGGCCCATGAAACCCTCGTGGAAACTTTGCCGACGTGATCCAATAAATTAATCAGTGGCCGGAGCGGGCGCAATATCACCGAATTCAGCGTGGCCGCATGGCGTCGTTATGCGGAAGTGGGCCGACCTCGTGGTGCTGCAAGGCTCCGCTCGTCTATTCACTTATAGCTATCTTGCTCAGTACATAGCTGAACGAAAACTTTCTATCTCCAAGTTCAATCGCTCCGTTTGCTAAGTCCTAAACTGCAGAGATGCTCACTCTTTCTCAGGCAAGCTGAGTAAAGAACGACACGTCTGCACTCTAAGCAAGCTTGGAAAGGAAGACCACTACTGGGACTTATCCCAGTCCGCTCTTCGCATGGGTTTTCCCCCCCAGCAAAATCACGACGCCAATTGCAGCGCAAGTCGCGTTAATTATGTGTCGCTTTCCAGTGCTGACCAATGCCTGCTTTGGGAAGTGAACAAATTCCCACAAAATTTCCCTTCCTCTCAACTTCTGCTATTTAGCTCTTCCCAGGCCACCCATCAAGTTTAGCATCTGCACTAAACACCAATGTTTCCAGAATTCTGACTCCCAGGAGAGCACTTCAAATTCCTTGGTGCTATGTTCCCATCAGAGGCCGGTGTATTTCATTCGGTCGCTCTTCACCTGATTTACTTCAGACTCTGCGGACCGTGAATTCAGCGTGGAGTTGCTATAGTCACGAACACGCATATTTTGGCCTCTGTTGACCACTCCACCGTAGCTTTGCGCGGCTTACTTGCATGTTTAACTCAAAACGGGACGACATACATTTATCAACAGGCGTACAAGTTCTCCGTCTACTTCCCAGTACACCAGCATGGGGTCAACCACCCACTCACTATCTTAAGGCAGCTGGAGGGCGCACCCCGTTACTGCTTTCTCAGAGCTTGAGCCGCCCTAAACCGCCTATTGTCGCTTTCCTTCACTGCTCCCCAGCTGGCCATGTTCAACTCTGAATACTTCCCTGGGATAAACTAGCCTCCAGTAAATCGACGCGTTTCCACAAAGTTTTCATATCATGTGAATTACTTTAAAACCATCACCCAACATTAATTATTCCAAAACGTCCATACTATACCCTCTACAAGATGCATTGTGCCTTGTCAGTCAGTTTTGTTCAGCCCTACTGTTCTCTCAACTTGAGTTAGATGATCTTTAATGACTTCATGTAAGGGACATAGTTCTTGCCATCTTACAGTACGCATCAGGTGACACATACCCGTAGAAACCAATGAAGACGTTATGTGTCAAACGTTGACCAGCACTCTATTGAGCTGGTGGTCATAGTTCCGGCTCATCAGTACATATAAAGAAGAATACACCCAGGATAGTGTTAGTTTTGTTAAAGATATTTCGCTTTAAATATTGACACCCTCACTGGTATGTAAAGACCACAATACTGTTAGCAATTTAAAAAAATTGTCTCTAACACAAAACACTTTACAACTAGTGTTAATGCCTTATGTGCCGTTATCGCACACAGTATGGTTGTCTACAAAAATTACTTCATTTTGAGCTCCAGTATCATACATCTTTATTTCGACTTTGCTTGCAGCATTCATCTTGATGGCGACAAAACTGCTGGGTTTCCAATTATAGGATGACTGTGGTTTCACTTCCTAATAGACGCAGCCTAAGGCTCATTCAAAGACATTGCATCACAGTCAACGACAATCAGTATACATATATATTACTAAGTGCACAATATGCGTGCAGCTAACGCTCAGAAACGAGTCCAGGTAATATCAAGGGAGTTACATGGTGTGTTATCCCTGTATCCCCCATTACCTGAAGGGCGTGCTTTCGAAGATACAAGGGCTGAGAACTTTCGTCCTCTAGAAATTTCTACAACATTTCAGAACATTCCAAAGTATTCGAGAAAATTCCACAACATTCGAGAGTACTCTAAAGCATTCCACAATATTCCAGAATGTTCCACAATGATCCGGGGTGTTCAATAATGTTCGGTAATAGTATAGAACATTCGGGAAGATTCCAGAATGTGGTGAACATTTCTGAACATCGCAGATCGTGCCACATTTCAGAACACTCTCCAATGTTGTGGAATGTTCTGGAACACTGTGGACCACTCTAAGCATTTTAGTGTCCTAGAATTCCTCACTGGTGGGCCTATCCATTGGTAGGGGTATATAAAACAAGACCCGTCATGGTTTAGAAAGTCAGTTTCTTATCAGCGATAAAGGGAGTAACCGAAAAATTAGTGCAGTGAGTGAACAAAAACAAACAGTGAAGTGAGAGTAGTAAAAATGGTGCAGTGACTGAATATAAATCGAAAATAAAGTGTGAAAAGTCTTTAAAATTAGTGTATTAGTTAGTAAAAAGTTGATTTAATTTATGTTTTGGACAAAGACCAAACGTAAAATAGATGGCGGTATTGTCAGTTATGGAGCAAAGAGGCGACAACAAACAATAAATAAATAAAATAAAAATAAAATTAAAAAACAGCAATAAAACGAAACAGACGAAGAGGGCGAAGCAAGTTTCAGTTCTCAACGAACGAGAATAAGCACCGCGAGAAGCAGATAAGCTGAAGAACAACGAAATGACCGAGCTGAAGAATCAATAATTGCGAAAAAGTAGTGCAGTGACTGAATAAAAACAAAGAGTAAAGTGTGAGTAGTCAATGCGATATAGTGAATGAATATAAATCTAAAATAAAGTGTGAAAAGTGTGTGAGGCGTACAGCTTGCTCTCGAGCAGGAGAAAAATGAAAAATGTGTTATAAACAAATGTTGTAAATAGTTAAAATATGTTTGCAATAGTTTTTTTACCTCCTACACTTTAACAAGTATTGTAAAGAGTTAGATTACGTTTTTAAATTTTTTTTAGCTCTTATACTTTAAAGTTTATCCTTTTATTCCAACTACCACACAATCTCATACCTTTCCATCTTTCCATCTGTTTCGGCGGATGCTGGATGGTTTCCCTTAATCTGCCTCAGTTACACCATGTCGACGATTGCTGCGCAAACACTGTCCTCACGTACGCGCAGACCACAATTATTCTACCATGCAGACATTTCATTTCGGGTTACACTTGTCTTGCATGAGACGTTCCCGGGGGGAAGTGGGGGGTTATTGTGCGATTCAACCCCAGTGGACCCCCCCCCCCCTCCTCACGGGAACGTCTCATACTACCCTGAGCAAAGCCGGGCACCCCAGCTAGCAGCATAATACAATGAGGTGATAAAGGTCATGGGATGCCTCCTATCACCTCGAACCTCTTTTGCCCAGCATAGTGCAGGAAATTAAGTTCATATGGAAGTCTTTTGTGAAAATATCGAGCTATGCTACCTGTAAGGCCGTCCATAATAGCGAAAGTGTTGCGGTGCTGTATGTTGTGCACGAACTGACCTCTTCATTATGTCCCGTAAATGTTCGAAGAGATACATTCCGGGCCATCTGGGTGGCAAAATCATATGCTCGAATTGTCTAGGATGATACTCAAGCCAATCACGAACAGTTGTGCCCTGATGACATGTTGCATGGCCCTCCACAAAAATTCTATCGCTTGTTGGGAACATGAAGTCCATGGATGGTCTGCAAGTAGCGGAACATAATCATTTCCAGTCAATGATTGGTTCAGTTGCACTGGAGGACCCAGTCAATTCCACGTAAACACGGCCCATAACTTTATGGACCCACCACCAGCTTGCACAATGTTTTGTTGACAACTTGAGACCAAGGCTTCGTGGGGTCAGAACCACACTCGAAACCTACTATCACATCGTACCAACTGAAATCGGGACTCATCTGGTCAGGCCACCGTTTTCCAGTAGCCTAAGGTCCAACTGATATGGTATCGAACACAGGGGAGGCGCTGCAGACAGTGTCGTGCTGTTAACAAAAGCACTCTCGTCAGTCGTCTGCTGCCATAGCCCTCTACCACCAAATTTCGCCGTACGGTCCTAACGGATACATTCGTCATACACCCCACATTGACTTCAGAGGTTATTTCACGCAATGTTGCTTGTCTCTCAGCACTGACACCTGTAAGCAAACGCGGCTGCTATCGGTATTTAAGAGAAGACTGTCAACCACTGCGTTGTCCTTTGTGAGAGGATCCCTCAAACGTGATATACTCTGCACACTTTTTTCAGTGTGGATCACGGTATATCGAATTCCTTAATTACTTCAGAAAAGGAATGTCTTATGCGTCTAGCTCCGACTACCGTTCAGGTTTCAAAATGTGTTAATTCTCGGCGAGCGGCAATAGTTACTACGGAAACCTTTACACATGAATCATCTGAATCAAATGACAGTTCCGCCAGCGCTCTGATCTTTTGTACCACCGCCATCAGTAGATGTGCATGTCGCCATCCCATGTCTATTGTATTGTGAATTGAATCGGGGACGTAGAAACGACGGAGAGGCTTCGTCCCTGTCGTAGCCCGCAGTGATTGACAACCCCACAACAGGCTACAGCAGTCCACTCACCCCACCGCCGCCCCACACCGAACCTAAGGTTATTGTGCGGTTCGACCTCAGTGCCCCCCCCTCCCTCCAACCCCCCGGGTGCGTCTCATACAAGACAAGTGTAACCCGAAATGTTTGCATGGTAGAATAATTATGGTATACGCGTACGTGGAGACAGTGTTTGCGCAGCAATCGCCGACATAGTGGACCTGAGGTGGATTAAGGGAAACCAGACCGCATTCACCGAAACAGAAGGAAAACTGCCTTAAAAACCATCCACAGGCTGGCTGGCATACCGGACTTCGACACAAATCCACCGGGCGGGTTCGTGCCGGGGACCGGCACGCCTTCCTGCTCCGAAAGCAGCGCGTTAGACTGCGCGCCTAACAGGGCGGGCTCACCATCCCATGACTTTTGTCGCCTAAGTGAAGTGCCCCACCGGTGTCCGATCGGGGTGCGGTGCATCCCTCGAGCAAGAGCGCCCCTCGACGTTTGCATATCAGGCCACGACAACTCAAATGGAGTACCAAAGAACGTGATTCATCCGAACCAGGCACTTAATTGTGAGTTGTGGAGTTATCATGTAGATAGAGGTGTACCCTTTTATTGATGCAAGGTCTAGTCTCGGCGATCCTGCCATACCATCAGTAGTAAAGTGGGAACGTGGGTATAGCTACTCGATGGTGGCAGAAAAGCTGATCGTAAAAACTCTCCAACATAAAGAAATTATATCTTAAGAAATTAAGCTATGACTAACGCTAGGCATCTGGGACGACAGGCAAAGATGCCACTCGTTAATTAAACTTTCGTCTTGTGTGGAGCAACACGTGAACTATTACGTGACTGAAACTTCCTGACAGATTAAAACTGTGTGCCTTTTGCAGGCAAGTGCTCTACCAACTGAGCTACCCAAGTTTTAATCTGCCAGGAAGTTTCATAACAGCGAACACTCCGCTGCAGTGTGAAAATCTCATTCTATTACGTGACTGTCTGATCTTGTTTTATTGTCGAAAGGTAAGAGCTTGTTAATCACAATGTGTAGTCAGTTCACAGAAAAGAAACACACCATATTGTTTCCACTTCCGGATAAGCGATTTAATGTATCCTCATTCTTTTACAGCAGAATAAGACAAGTTCGGTGTAACGGAAGGTGGGGTGTATCTCACTATATTCTTTCATTGTCATGATGCCCTTGAAACATAATCATAATTGCTGGTTTTCATGTAGTAATGAAAGTTTGAAAATGATTCTAAACCTTGAAAAGTGGGAAATGACTCCGAGTTTCTGACATTGCATCTGTATTAGGTCGGATCACTTCATCACTGTTGCCTTGAATCCTCTTGGGACTGTTTCTTCAACAGACCACTAACACTTATTTCCAGCCGTGCTTCTCCACCTTAGCCGAGCTACTCGAAGGGCGAGGAAAAGTCTTCTTTAATACTCCATAACTGTGCTTTTATGTATTCCCATAGTTGTGTCACACAAAATTACGAGGGAGTTCAATAAGTAATGCAGCACATTTTTTTTCTGAAACAGGGGTTGTTTTATTCAGCATTGAAATACACCAGGTTATTCCCCAATCTTTTAGCTACACAACACTATTTTTCAACGTAATCTCCATTCAATGCTACGGCCTTACGCCACCTTGAAATGAGGGCCTGTATGCCTGCACGGTACCATTTCACTGGTCGATGTCGGAGCCAACGTCGTACTGCATCAATAACTTCTTCATCATCCGCGTAGTGCCTCCCACGGATTGTGTCCTTCATTGGGCCAAACATATGGAAATCCGACGGTGCGAGATCGGGGCTGTAGGGTGCATGAGGAAGAACAGTCCACTGAAGTTTTGTGAGCTCCTCTCGGGTGCGAAGACTTGTGTGAGGTCTTGCGTTGTCATGAAGAAGGAGAAGTTCGTTCAGATTTTTGTGTCTACGAACACGCTGAAGTCGTTTCTTCAATTTCTGAAGAGTAGCACAATACACTTCAGAGTTGATCGTTTGACCATGGGGAAGGACATCGAACAGAATAACCCCTTCAGCGTCCCAGAAGACTGTAACCATGACTTTACCGGCTGAGGGTATGGCTTTAAACTTTTTCTTGGTAGGGGAGTGGGTGTGGCGCCACTCCATTGATTGCCGTTTTGTTTCAGGTTCGAAGTGATGAACCCATGTTTCATCGCCTGTAACAATCTTTGACAAGAAATTGTCACCCTCAGCCACATGACGAGCAAGCAATTCCGCACAGATGGTTCTCCTTTGCTCTTTATGGTGTTCGGTTAGACAACAAGGGACTCAGCGGGAACAAACGTTTGAATATCCCAACTGGTGAACAATTGTGACAGCTCTACCAACAGAGATGTCAAGTTGAGCACTGAGTTTTTTGATGGTGATCCGTCGATCATCTCGAACGAGTGTGTTCGCACGCTCCGCCATTGCAGGAGTCACAGCTGTGCACGGCCGGCCCGCACGCGGGAGATCAGACAGTCTTGCTTGACCTTGCGGCGATGATGACACACGCTTTGCCCAACGACTCACCGTGCTTTTGTCCACTGACAGATCACCGTAGACATTCTGCAAGCGCCTATGAATATCTGAGATGCCCTGGTTTTCCGCCAAAAGAAACTCGATCACTGCCCGTTGTTTGCAACGCACGTCCGTTACAGACGCCATTTTAACAGCTCCGTACAGCGCTGCCACCTGTCAGAAGTCAATGAAACTATACGAGACGAAGCGGGAGTGTTTGAAAATATTCCACAAGAAATTTCCGGTTTTTTCAACCAAAATTGGCCGAGAAAAAAAAATGTTGCATTACTTATTGAACTGCCCTCGTATTTGCAACAATTGGCACTTTGAGAAAGCATTGAGAAGTCCTCGACTGGCGTCTTATCGCAGAAGTGAAGGGAAATATCAGATTTTTTACTCGGAATAGATGTTACTATCAAAGATGAACCGCTCTCGGTACTTCTATTACTTCTTGAGTAAATAGCGAAGCCACATGGTTTCAAAGTTCTGGGAGCAGTATTCATTAATATTTTGGTTGTGGTAGAAATTTATTCTTGATAATCAGGAATTTATATCAATCGCAGACTGACACAGAGTATAAGTGGTCCTTGAAACAGCTTTCTTTCATTCATTGTCAGCTCCTCCGTCTTCTGAAGACATTATTGACTACAGTTCCTTCATGTACGTAGAAGACGGTTATGAACGAATTGAACAAACTTCTTACATTATTTCGCTAACGCTACAACTAAGACAAAAAGTTGTTCATTTGTCGTAACTACAGCGGCCCATCTTTAATACTAATACCTATCCCCAAGTGAAGAAATATCTCTCAAGACTTCCTTTTACTACTGCAATAAGGTGCTAGTCGAAGACCTCCCACCGCTTTGTCAAAGTGCTTTCGGTATCCGAGCGAATGTCTGTATAGGTTCTGGATTTTCTCAGAGCCTGGTATCGCATTCAGCGTGCGCTTCAGGAAAGAGGATCCTCACAGAGTGCCGACGCTCGCCGTGTTCTTCCCCTCTCCCCCCCTTCCCCCCCTTCCCACCCCCCCTGCTCGCTTACGTGCTACCCTACCTTACTTTCACAGACATTCTTCTAAGCGTCGCTCCGCGAAACAGCACACAGTCGGTTGTAACCTACTGACTTCCACTTGGAATCCCCTAGATATCTTTCATGTTATCTTAAAAAACATTAAACATGTGTTTTAACACTTTTGAGGAGTTAAGCCTTTTTTATTTTTTTTTTTAATTCTGAGGCGTTAATGCGATGATTGCCAATGTGCACCTACTCTACACAGTATTGCCACTTAAATTATGTTGTGGTCTTCAGTCCGATCAGTCCGATGACAGATTCATTACACCTCTTCACGCATTCTGTGCTGTGCAAGTCCCTTTAGCTCTTCCAAAACAACAGCACTTACATCCGTTTCAACCCACTTCCTATATTTAAGGCCACGCTTGGTGGCCGCGTGGTTTGAGGAGCCATGTCACGGATTGCGCGGCCCCTCCCGCCGGAGCTTCGAGTCCTCCCTCGGGCACGGGTATGTGTGTTGTTTCTAGAATAACTTGATATAAGATAGTTTAAGTAGTGTGTAAGTCTAGGGACCGATGACCTCATTAGTTAGTCCCTTATGAATTCACACACACACACACACACACACACACACACACACACACACACACACACTGTATTCGAGCTTCTGTTCTCTTCTTTTCTGAACTTCAAATCGACGAAGTTTCACTTTTCGCATGAGGTTACACTGTGATAAATATGTTGAGAAAATACTTCCTAACACTTAAATTTATATCTGATGTCAACAAATCCCTCTTTTCCTTTTCCTTATTCGTACATAATTATTTACTCAGTTGCCTAAACTGCAGAACTCATTTATTACCATTGGAGTCTCGTTTCTAATCTCTTTCTGTCAGCAGGGCCTGATTCAGTTCCGCTACATTACATCAAACTATTATACATTCATTGATGTTAATTTTAGAATTTGTTTTCGAGACCGTATCCTTTCCATTCCATTGCTCGTCCAAGTCCTTTGCCGTCTGACAGAACTGAAGTGTCATCGGCAAACCCCTGAGTTTATGTACCTTTCCACTGAACTTCAGTTCCCTTTCCTAATTTCACCTTGGTTTCCTTCACAGCTTGTCCCTTATACAGATCGATAACATCGGGGATAGGCCTGTCTCGCTCCCTTGTCAGTCGCTGCTTCCAGTAACTGCAGTCTGGTTTCTGTACACCTATAGATAACCTTACGCGTCCTGCTATTAACCCTACTGCCTTCAGTTATGGAAGAGTGTATTCCAGTCAACATTATCAGCAGCTTTCTTTCGGTCTGCAAATGCTTTAAACGTAGGTTTTCCCTCCGTAGCCTATCTTCTAAAATAGGAATGTTATAGCCTCGCTTGCTCGTATATTTCTCCAGGACCCAAACTGATTATTTTTTTTTTTTTCATTCTTCTGTGAATAATTCGCTTCAGTGTTTTTGAACTATCATTCATGAAACATCTATCAGCACCTGCCTTAAATGACACTGTCGATAAATACTCAGGAGTAACACACTGGGCGAGTTATAATTGCAATATTGTAGAGAAATGTCCCTGCCCCTATAGAGAACTGTATGGTTCGGCGTGTCATGTTACAGGAATTCCGTCATACATTCTTGTGGTAGTTAAAGTGACCGTCCAGTCGTAGCCAGAAGGGAAAAGACCAAGATACCAGTACTTTTCATGGCTACAGCACCATTCGTCCCGACGGTGCGACGCCCTCTGTAGCGGGGAATGGCAAGTGGGGCACCTCACACATTACCGTTCCCATTGTTTACCAGGGCTAATTCAATAGGAGACGCCGCCATGGTCAACCATGGGAAAGAATGTGTCGGTAACGGGATTCCCGGATCACTGTTGAGGTCGGCTAGAGTGGATAAACTGGCGACAGTTCCAATTCATTGCCGGACAACAACAATATGATTAGTAATAAACGTAATCATTGTCTGTATAAGGCTGTAATGCGATGTTTATTTAATTAGCTGTTAGCTAATTTCGACCAAGCGTCCCTGCCCAGCATATTTGTAACATCTGTATTTCACGTCATTTACAAATTAGTCTTAATTACAAGTAAAAAGTAAATATAATCCGTCAGTTTAAGGAAACGTCCACACTAAATAAATATGGAATTACAGCCTACTACGGACCATGTTTACGTTTATTAAGCATCCGGAGGCTGTGGATTCCAACAAATACATTATTTAAATATGATTAGTAATACTAGTCGTAAGACAAACATAAACAGAAACCGAAAGGTACAGAACATATTGCCCCGAAAAGGCACAAAAATTAGGCACAGGTAACTCAGACGTGCGAGGAACTGAAAATACGACGTGTCGCGATTCAGTGAACAGAGTGGCCTACGGTCGAAGTGCCTTCGGTAAAGTTGAGCTTTGTTAATATTCATGGTAACGGGAGGCAGGTTAATTGGGTGGCAGTGGAGACCACTGATTTCATTGTGCCCTTGTAGCCATACAAAGACACTTCCAGGCATGAACTATTTTGTAAAATTATACGTCTGTGACCGTCGGTGACTCGACACTGGGACCTCTCCTGTTCATGTCATTGTGTCACCAATCACGCTATCAGTGAACACTGCAGCTGGTCACCCATAGCTCTTTGCCACCTCCACAGGCGACGAGAGGCGAGAGAACTAAAGTCGTTTTATGCGGCGCTCCACGAATTCTTCTCCTGCGCTAACCTCTTTATCTCAGAGTAGCACTTGCAACCTATGTGCTCAATTATTTACAGGATACATTCCAATCTCTGTTTTCCTTTACAGTTTTTGCCCTCTACAGCTCCCTCTAGTACCATGGAAGTCATTCACTCATGTCTTAACGGATGTCTTACCATCCTGTCCGTCCTCTTTATCAGTGTATTGCAAAAAAATGGTTCAAATGGCTCTAAGCACTATGGGACTTATCATCTGAGGTCACCAGTCCCCTGGATTTAGAACTACTTAAACCTAACTAACCTAAGGACATCACACACATCCATGCCCGAGGCAGGATTCGAACCTGCGACCGTAGTGGTCGCGCGGTTCCAGACTGTAGCGCCTAGAACCGCTCGGCCACTCTGGCCGGCAGTGTATTTCACATATTCCTTTCCTCTCCGACTTTGCGCAGAACCTCCTTATTCCTTACCTTATCAGTCAACCTAATTTTCAACATGCGTCTCTAGCACCACATCTCAAATGCTTCGATTCTCTTCTGTTCAGGTTTTCCCACAGTTCATGTTTCACGACCATACAAACTGTGGTCCAAACGTGCATTCTCAGAAATGCAGACGTACGTGCTCAGTAATTTCTCCTTCAAAATAAGGCTGATATTTAATGTTAGTAGACTTCTCTTTGCCAGGAATGTCCTTTCTGCCATTGCTAGTCTGCTTTTGATGTCCTCCTCGGTCCATCCGTCATTGGTTATTTTACTGCCTAGGTAGGAGAATTCGTTAGCATCATCTACTTTGTTACCATCAATCCTCATGTTAAGTTTCTCGCTGTTTTCATTTCTACTACTTCTCATTTCTTCGTATTTCTTCGATTTACTCTCAATCCATGCTGTGTACTCATTAGACTGTTTATTCCGTTCAACATACCATGCAATTCTTCTTCACTTTCACTCAGGATAGCAATGTCATCAGCGAATAGTATCACCGATATCCTTTCACCTTGAATTTTAATTCCACTCCTGAACCTTTCTTTTATTTCCATCATTCCTTTCTCGTTGTAGAAATTTAGTAGTAGAAGCGAAAGGCTACATCCTTGTCTTATACCCTTTATAATACGAGCACTTCGTTCTTGTTATTCCCTCTTGGCTGCTGTACATTTTGTATACGACCCGTTTCTTTTTTTTTTTTTCAGACTGTTACATTGTCGAACCGTTTATCCAGGTCGACAAATCCTATGAACGTATCTTGATTTTTCTTTAGTATTGCTTCCATTATTAACCACAATGTCAGAATTGTCTCTCTCGTGCCTTTACCTTTCCTAAAGCCAAACTGATCGTCATCTTCTGTACGTTATATCTGTAAGCAATGCTTGAGCTGTTAAACTGATTGTGCGATAATTCTCTCACTTGTCCGCTCTTGCTGACTTCGGAATTGTGTGGATAATGTTTTTCCAAAAGTCAGATGGTAAATCGCCAGACTCTACATTCTACATACCAACGTGAATTGTCGTTTTGTTGCCGCCTCCCCCAATGATTTTCAAAATTATGATGGAATGTTATCTCTTCTGCCTTATTAGATCTTAAGTTTTCCATAGCTCTATTCAATTCTGATTCTAATACTAGATCCCCTATCTCTTCTAAATCGACTCTTGTTTCTTCTTCCATCACATCAGACGAATCTTCCACCTCGTAGAGGCTATCAATGCGTTTTTTCCACCTATCCGCTCTCTTCTTTGCATTTAACAGTGGAATTCCTGTCGCATTCTTAATATTATCACCATTGCTTTTAATGTCACGGAAGGATGTTTTGACATTCCTGTATACTAAGTCTGCCCTTCCTACAATCATTTCTTTTTCGATGTCTTCATTCTTTATCTGCAGCCATTTCGTCTTAGCTTCCCTGCAATTCCTATTTATTTCATTCCTCAGTGACTTGTATTTCTGCATTCCTGAGATTCCCGGAACGTTTTGTTTATTTCCATCATTCATTATTCGATTGATGTACTTCATCTGTTACCCATGGTTTCTTCGCAGTTGCCGTCTTTTTACCTATGTTTTCTTCCCAACTTCTATGATGGTCCTTTTTAGATATTTTCATTCCTTTTCAACTGTACTGTATACTGAACTATTCCTTATTGCTGTATCTATAGCCTTAGAGAACTTCAACCATATCTCGTTATTCCTTAGTACTTCCGTATCTCACTCTCTCTTAGCGTATTGATTCTTCCTGGCTAGTGTCTTAAGCTTCAGCCTACTCTTCATCACTACTATATTCTGATCTGAGTCCATATATTTTCCTGGGTATGCCTTACAATCCAGAATCTGATTTCGGAATCTCTGTCTGGTCATGATGTAATCTAACAGAAATCTTCCCTTATCACCAGGCCGTTTCCAAGTATTCCTCCTTTTGTGATTCCTGATTAGAGTATTCGCCTTTACTAGCTGAATTTTTTTTTGTCTACTGAATGGTTTGATGCAGCCCGCCACGAGTTCCTTTCCTGTGCTAACCTCTTCATCTCAGAGTAGCACTTGCAACCTAAGTCCTCAGTTATTTGCTTGACGTACCACTGCCTTCCTCTACAGTTTTTGCCATCTACAGCTCCCTCTAGTACCATGGAAGTCATTCCCTCATGTCTTAGCAGATGTCCTATCATCCTGTCCCTTCTCCTTATCAGTGTTTTGCACATATTCCTTTCCTCTCCGATTCTGCGTAGAACCTCCTCATTCCTTACCTCTTATCAGTCAACCTAGTTTTCAACATTCGTCTATAGCACCACATCTCTAATGCTTCGATTCTCTTCTGTTCCGGTTTTCCCACAGCCCATGTTTCACTACCATACAATGCTGTACTCCAGACGTACATCCTCAGAAATTTCTTCCTCAAATTAAGGCCGGTGTTTGATATTAGTAGACTTCTCTTGGCCAGAAATGCCTTTTTTGCCATAGCGAGTCTGCCTTTGATGTCCTCCTTGCTCCGTCCGTCATT
Source organism: Schistocerca serialis cubense (assembly GCF_023864345.2). Lineage (NCBI taxonomy): Eukaryota > Metazoa > Arthropoda > Insecta > Orthoptera > Acrididae > Schistocerca > Schistocerca serialis. The sequence continues at coordinate 470,187,027 of NC_064639.1, forward strand.
GCTTATTTTACTGCCTAGGTAGCAGAATTCCTTAACTTCATTGACTTCGTGACCATCAATCCTGATGTTAAGTTATCACTGTTCTAATTTTTACTACTTCTCATTACCTTCGTCTTTCTCCGATTTACTCTCAAACCATACTGTGTACTCATTAAACTGTTCATTCCGTTCAGCAGATCATTTAATTCTTCTTCACTTTCCCTCAGGATAGCAATGCCATCAGCGAATCGTATAATTGATATCCTTTCATCTTGTATTTTAATTCCACTCCTGAACCGTTCTTTTATTTCCATCATTGCTTCCTCGATGTACATATTGAAGAGTAGGGGCGAAAGGCTACAGTCTTGTCTTACACCCTTCTTAATACACTCCTGGAAATGGAAAAAAGAACATATTGACACCGGTGTGTCAGACCCACCATACTTGCTCCGGACACTGCGAGAGGGCTGTACAAGCAATGATCACACGCACGGCACAGCGGACACACCAGGAACCGCGGTGTTGGCCGTCGAATGGCGCTAGCTGTGCAGCATTTGTGCACCGCCGCCGTCAGTGTCAGCCAGTTTGCCGTGGCATACGGAGCTCCATCGCAGTCTTTAACACTGGTAGCATGCCGCGACAGCGTGGACGTGAACCGTATGTGCAGTTGACGGACTTCGAGCGAGGGCGTATAGTGGACATGCGGGAGGCCGGGTGGACGTACCGCCGAATTGCTCAACACGTGGGGCGTGAGGTCTCCACAGTACATCGATGTTGTCGCCAGTGGTCGGCGGAAGGTGCACGTGCCCGTCGACCTGGGACCGGACCGCAGCGATGCACGGATGCACGCCAAGACCGTAGAATCCTACGCAGTGCCGTAGGGGACCGCACCGCCACTTCCCAGCAAATTAGGGACACTGTTGCTCCTGGGGTATCGGCGAGGACCATTCGCAACCGTCTCCATGAAGCTGGGCTACGGTCCCGCACACCGTTAGGCCGTCTTCCGCTCACGCCCCAACATCGTGCAGCCCGCCTCCAGTGGTGTCGCGACAGGCGTGAATGGAGGGACGAATGGAGACGTGTCGTCTTCAGCGATGAAAGTCGCTTCTGCCTTGGTGCCAATGATGGTCGTATGCGTGTTTGGCGCCGTGCAGGTGAGCGCCACAATCAGGACTGCATACGACCGAGGCACACAGGGCCAACACCCGGCATCATGGTGTGGGAAGCGATCTCCTACACTGGCCGTACACCACTGGTGATCGTTGAGGGGACACTGAATAGTGCACGGTACATCCAAACCGTCATCGAACCCATCGTTCTACCATTCCTAGACCGGCAAGGGAACTTGGTGTTCCAACAGGACAATGCACGTCCGCATGTATCCCGTGCCACCCAACGTGCTCTAGAAGGTGTAAGTCAACTACCCTGGCCAGCAAGATCTCCGGATCTGTCCCCCATTGGACATGTTTGGGACTGGATGAAGCGTCGTCTCACGCGGTCTGCACGTCCAGCACGAACGCTGGTCCAACTGAGGCGCCAGGTGGAAATGGCATGGCAAGCCGTTCCACAGGACTACATCCAGCATCTCTACGATCGTCTCCATGGGAGAATAGCAGCCTGCATTGCTGCGAAAGGTGGATATACACTGTACTAGTGCCGACATTGTGCATAATCTGTTGCCTGTGTCTATGTGCCTGTGGTTCTGTCGGTGTGATCATGTGATGTATCTGACCCCAGGAATGTGTCAATAAAGTTTCCCCTTCCTGGGACAATGAATTCACGGTGTACTTATTTCAATTTCCAGGAGTGTATGTGCACTTCGTTCTTGATCGTCCACTCTTATTATTCCCTCTTGGTTGTTGTACATACTGTATATGACCCGACTCTCCCTATATCTTACCCCTAGTTTTTTCAGAATCTCGAACAGCTTGCACCATTTTATTTTGTCGAACGCTTTGTCCGGGTCGACAAATCCTATGAAAGTGTCTTGATTTTTCTTTAGCCTTGCTTCCATTATTAGTCGCAACGTCAGAATTGCCTCTCTCGTCCCTTTACTTTTCCTAAGGCCAAACTGATCGTCACCTAGCGCATTCTCAATTTTCTTTTCCATTCTTCGGTATATTATTCTTGTAAGCAGCTTCGATGCATCAGGTGTTAAGCTGATAGTGCGATAATTCTCGCACTTGTCAGCTCTTGCCGTCTTCGGAATTGTGTGGATGATGCTTTTCCGAAAGTCAGTTGGTACTTTGCCAGACTCATATATTATACACACTAACGTGAATAGTCGTTTTGTTGCCACTTCCCCCAATGATTTTAGAAATTCTGATGGAATGTTATCTATCCCTTCTGCCTTATTTGACCGTAAGTCCTCCAAAGCTCATTTAAATTTCGATTCTAATACTGGAATCCCGTTTCTCTTCTAAATCGACTCCTGTTTGTTCTTCTATCACATCAGGCAAATCTTCACTCTCATAGAGGCTTTCAATGTATGCTTTCCATCTATCTGCTCTCTCCTCTGCATTTAACAGTGGAATTCTCGTTGCACTCTTAATGTTACCACCGTTGCTTTTAATGTCACCAAAGGTTGTTTTGACTTTCCTGTATGCTGAGTCTGTCCTCCCGACAATCATATCTTTTTCGATGTCTTCACATTTTTCCTGCAGCCATTTCGTCCTAGCTTCCCTGCTCTTCCTATTTATTTCATTCCTCAGCGACTTGTATTTCTGTATTCCTGTTTTTCCCGGAATATGTTTGTACTTCCTCCTTTCATCAATCAACTGAAGTATTTCTTCTGTTACCCATGGTTTCTTCGCAGCTACCTTCTTTGCACCTATGTTTTCCTTCCCAACTTCTGTGATGGCCCTTTTTAGCGATGTCCATTCCTCTTCAACTGTACTGCCTACTGCGCTATTCCTTATTGCTGTATCTATAGCGTTAGAGAACTTAAACGTAACTCGTCATTCCTTAGTACTTCCGTATCCCACTTCTTTGCGTATTAATTCTTCCTGACTAATGTCTTGAACTTCAGCCTACTCTTCATCACTACTATATTGTGACTTGAGTCTATATCTGCTCCTGGGTACGCCTTACAATCCAGTATCTGATTTCGGAATCTCTGTCTGACCATGATTTAATGTAATTGAAATCTTCCCGTATCTCCCGGCCTTTTCCAAGTACACCTCCTCCTCTTGTGATTCTTGAACAGGGTATTCGCTATAACTAGCTGAAACTTGTTACAGAACTCAATTATTCTTTCTCCTCTTTCATTCCTTGTCCCAAGCCCATATTCTCCTGTAACCTTTTCTTCTACTCCTTCCCCTACAACTGCATTCCAGTCGCCGCCGGCCGAAGTGGCCGTGCGGTTAAAGGCGCTGCAGTCTGGAACCGCGAGACCGCTCCGGTCGCAGGTTCGAATCCTGCCTCGGGCATGGATGTTTGTGATGTCCTTAGGTTAGTTAGGTTTAACTGGTTCAAAGTTCTAGGGGACTAATGACCTCAGCAGTTGAGTCCCATAGTGCTCAGAGCCATTTGAACCATTTGAACCATTCCAGTCGCCCATGGCTATTAGATTTTCGTCCCCCTCTACATACCGCATTACCTTTTCAATATCCTCATACACTTTATCTGTCTGTTCATTTTCAGCTTGCGACGTCGGCATGTACACCTGAACTATCGTTATCGGTGTTGGTCTGCTGTCGATTCCGATTGGAACAACCCGGTCACTGAATTGTTCACATTAACACACCCTCTGCCCTACCTTCCTATTCATAATTAATCCTACACCTGTTATACCATTTTCTGCTGCTGTCGATTCTGATTGGAACAACCCGGTCACTGAATTGTTCACATTAACACACCCTCTGCCCTACCTTCCTATTCATAATTAATCCTACACCTGTTATACCATTTTCTGCTGCTGTTGATATTACCCGATACTCATCTGACCAGAAATCCTTGTCTTCCTTCCACTTCACTTCACTGACCCCTACTATATCTAGATTGAGCCTTTGCATTTCCCTTTTCAGATTTTCTAGTTTCCCTACCATGTTCAAGCTTCTGACATTCCACGCCCCGACTCGTAGTACGTTATCCTTTCGTAGATTTTTCAACCTTTTTCTCATGGTAACCTCCCACTTGGCAGTCCCCTCCCGGAGATCCGAATGAGGGACTGCTTCGTAATCTTTTGCCAATGGAGAGATCATCATGACACTTCTTCAAATACAGGCCACATGTCCTGTGGATACACGTTACGTGTCTTTAATGCAGTGGTTTCCATTGCCTTCTGCATCCTCATGTCGTTGATCATTGCTGATTATTCCGCCTTTAGGGGCAATTTCCCACCCCTAGGACAAGAGATTGCCCTGAACCTCTATCCGCTCCTCCGCCCTATTTGACAAGGCTGTTGGCAGAATGAGGCTGACTTCTTATGCCGGAAGTCTTCGGCCGCCAATGCCGATTATTTATCAAAATTTAGGCAGTGGCAGGGATCGAACCCGGAACCGAAGATGTTTTGATTATGAATCAAAGACGCCACCCCTAGACCACAGGTCATCCGTCATTCCCTACCCCAAGCTCATATTCTATTGTAACTTTTTCTTCTACTTCTTCCCATACAACTGCTTTCCAGTCTCTCATGATCAGATTTTCATATCCCTTTACATACTGTATTACTCTTTCAGTATCATCATATACTGTGTCTTCATCTTCAGCTTGTGCCGTCGGCATGTATACCTGATCGTTTTCGGTATTGGTTTGCTGTTCCATCTGATAAGAACAACCCTATCACTGAACCGTTCATAGTAGCAGAAAATTATTTTGAACAATTAGTTCATGAGTCCACTCGAAGCGTGAATGGTTACGAAAGCATACTTGGCCTTTTAGCAACAAATAATCCGGGACAAATAGTGAGGATCATGATGAATACAGGGATTAGCGACCACAAGGCAGTTGCTGCTAAGCTGAATACCGTAACACCTACAACCATCAAAAAGAAACGGAAAGTATATCTATTTAAAAAAGCTGACAAAAATGCTCTTAATGCCTTTTTAAGAGACAGTCTTCACTCGTTCCGACCTCATCATGTAAGCGTACAAAAGTTGTGGAATGTTTACAAAGATATGGTATCGACAGCAATTGAGATATATGTACCACATAAATTAATAAGTGATGGTACTGATCCCCCATGGTACACAAAACGGGTGAGATCGTTGTTGCAGAAGCAACGAAAAAAGCATGCCAAATTTAAAAGAACATAATATCCCCAAGATTGGCAAAGTTTTACGGAATTTCGAAATATATCGCATATTGCAATGCGAGATGCTTTTAATAATTTCCACCACGAAATTCTGCCTCGAAGTCCGGCAGAAAACCTAAAGAGATTCTTGTCATACATAAAGCACACCAGTGGCAAGATGCCATCAATACCATCACTGCGCGATAACAACGGTAAAGTCACTGATGACAGTGCCACTAAAGTAGAATTATTAAACACGGTTTTCCGAAACTACTTCACCAAAGAAGACGAGGTAAATATTCCTGAATTCCAATCAAGAACAACTGTCAAGATGAGAAACATAGAAGTAGATGTCCTCGGTGTAAGAAAACAGCTTACATCACTTAATAAAGACAAGGCCTCCGGTCCAGATTGTCTACCAGTCAGGATCCTCTCAGAGTATGCTGATAAAATAGCTCCATATTAAGCAATTATATACAACCACTCGGTCACAGAAAGATCCGTACCTAAAGACTGGAAAATTCCTCAAGTCACACCAATACCCAAAAAGGGAAGTAGGAGTAATCCGCTGAATTACAGGTCTATATCACTAACGTCGATTTTCAGTAGGGGTTTGGAGCATATACTGTATTCCGACATTATGAAGTACCTCGAAGAAAACGATTTATTGACACATGGTCAGCACGGATTCCGAAAATGTCGTTCTTGTGAAACACAACTAGCTCTTTATCCACATGAAGTAATAAATGCTATGGACAGGGCAAGTCAAATTGATTCCATATTTTTAGATTTCCAGAAGGCTTTCGACACCGTTCCTCACAAGCGTCTTCTAACCAAACTGCGTGCCTACGGAGTATTGCCACAGTTGTGCGACTGGATTCGTGATTTCGTCGGAGCAAAGATAATGGTGCTCGAATTCAAGCTTTACACAAACAAAAAACATATTGGTGTGTTAACGCCCGGACAAGAAAAACCAAGTCAGAAAAACATATAAAGCAGGTTCCAGTTCCGTCAGTATTTGTTCATATGTATGACGAAACACCTCAATACTATTCACTATCATAAGATGGCAGACAGACGTGGTATAGATCCAGAAATATGGGGTAAAAGGATCGAAGATCAATCTCTCGATGAGATCTGTATATAGCCACAAAATGGCTCTGAGCACTATGGGACTTAACATCTATGGTCATCAGCCCCCTAGAACTTAGAACTACTTAAACCTAACTAACCTAAGGACATCACACACATCCATACCCTAGGCAGGATTCGAACCTGCGACCGTAGCAGCCGCGCGGCTCCGGATATAGCCACACTCGGATCATTCCTCTTTGTATCTTTCTTATATATCTCTGTTTATTCGTGATACGGTCTACATACCTGGGGGACATATTACACTTCATCGTAAGGTAAACCCTAATGCAAATAAAAACATCGGCTGAGAACGATCAGCGACTGGTAGCCGCTCGCAGTATATCTGCAGCAGAGATCGTGACGCCACTCCAAGTATGCCTCACTGAAGTATTCGTTCTTTCATTCATATTTTAGAGTGAATGAGACAATGAAGTATGACAAAGTGCTGAAATATTCAGTTTATTTGTTAATCACTGTGGTAAATAATTGACTAGTGTAGTTCTTCTTCAGATCTTACTGGCGAGCGTTTCTTCTGGTCAGCAAGTGGTGCTTGTGCGTGACCGTTGACATGCACTGTAAAAAAGTATTAGGTTCCTTCTTGTTTTGAAGTGAAACATATGTGCGGAAAACAAAAGCAGCGAGAAACAGACTGTGCTTAACATCTTCGACGCGTGTTTGAAAAAAATTCATTGCTTGCGATGTGGTATATTTTAGAAACATCATCTCAGTCCACCAGAGTGCATCTCAAGTGGTGTGCGGAAAGAGAGACATATCGCAGACAAGAAGACGACCATCTTATGGATTTGGTAAGTGTGATTATTTTGGGAAAAATGCTTTAGAGTCGAAGTTACATGAATGGAAGCAGCTGATACATTCCTCATCACTTACCAACTTAGTATATGACAGCTCCAGTTGCGTACTTGATTCCTCGAATACTGAAATAGCAGAAGTTGATAAATTAGCACAGGACTGACTGTCAGTATTGAATTGTGTAGTTTCAGCGTTACCCATACCTCTAGGAGGAGAAATGCACAACTCTTACGTCAAGCTTTTCTGCTCCTCGTACTGTCTCGCAAATTTTACTTTCCACTTGATGCCTTGTGGTGTATATTGCGTAATTTGATAACGTGTTGGTTCATCGTTCTGACAACAATAAAGAGAATTTAAAGCTATACTGTTTTCCTGATGTTTACGAACACATATTCTGGGAATTGGACGTGTAATTTTTCGCCTGTTACGATGCGTTACAGCTGCAACTGTGTCTAATCCTCGCATGGAGCCGATCCCAGCGTAATAAGACTGTAACTGGGAAAGTACGGTCGGTATTGCAGTAGCTAAAGGAACTTGGCTTAAATGTTGAAACACGCACACCGATGCTTGCTCGTCAAACGTCACTGTTGGCATTGGTATTGTCGCAGTGTGCTGTTAACGGCGCTCAGCGATTCTGTTTTTGACAGCAAGGGACGTAGGAGCAGCGGAAATTTATTGACCGATAAATGAAATGTATGGCCCCAGTTTGATGAATCATAGGAAAAAGAGTATGTGGATGAGAGCTTTCAAGGATTAAGGGAAAATATCCATCACGAACCGCGATCTGGCCGACTATTAGTTCGATCAAAGCCGTAGATGAGAAGATACGTGAAGACCATCGATTCACAGTTTGAACTTCAAACGTTGGAATTTGCGAAAGTAAGTAGAGCAACTTTGCTCCAAGTTGTCTCTGAAAAGTTGCAATTTCTCAAATTTTGGGCAAGTAGGGTTTCCAGGTTGCTTAGTAAGAAACACAAAATGGTGTACGTTTTTCCACCAGTATCATAGGGAAGGTGATATATTTTTAGAGAACATAGCCGCAGGTCACGAGACACGAGTTTGTCACACGTTCCAACGGTCTAAACGTCAGTCAAAGGAATGGCGTCACACGACATTACCAGTGAAAGACAATGCCAGGCAGAGAATCTTAACATGCAACTTATGGTAGCCGTATTTTGGGATCAACATGGACTTTCTTTAGTCGTCTTTACGAGCGAGGAACGATAACAAATGCAGCAGCTCATTGCGCCAACCTAACCAAACGTCGAAGTGGACCACATAAAAAGACTCCTGACGTCTGGAGTTTTATTGCTGTATAGTATACAATGCCGGACCCCATTCTGCCATTCACACTGTAACACCCCAAATACAGAGCCCCTAATGACATCCCTTTTGACAGCAAAAGATATAAAAATTAGTTATCCTGACCTTGACGGTAGCTACTGGCAACAATATATTAACACTATAGAAAATTTGACCAACAGAATTACTAGGGAACTAAGAACATCTATTCCACGGAAAGAACTAAATGAAAGACTATCAGATGATCACCTAATCTATGGAGCATGAAACTCTAAATAACGAATTCAAAATATATGCTCTACGAAGATTAAAACCCAGACGAGATAAGGTGATCAGAGATAACATTTATCCAAGAGGAGAGTTGTAGCCGCTTCGAGGTGTAAGTTCGCAGCGACTACAATGAAAAACTTCAATGGAGATGTTAATTCGCTCTCTCGTAGACGTTGCGATCGAAGCACGCTTATTGACCGATACTAGATTGTTTCAGACCGATATGGAATTTTAAAGTTTTTCAAGTATCTTGTTGGCCTATTAGTCAAAGTTCTGTAGAAAAGTGTGTAACATCGACGAGATAAATTTTAGCTACAGTGCGACGAGAGGAAATTATGCTTCTAACAATTATAAATACTATCTATTCAACATATGAAAAAACAGTGAAAACTATGATAAATATTAATTATTTGTATAATATTCTATGATGTAATTGGACATATCGATGTGTATCATATAAAGACAGTGATAATTGTAAATTCTTTTTATGATCTGCGTTTGTCTTCCTTTGTTTTTACCTTTTGTTAGATGGCTTTTGTAGGTTGCGGAGGCATTTCAAACTGAGGTCTGGTAAGAAATTGTAATTATTTGTTAATTATTACTTGAGAAGAATAGAGTTCATTATTATTATAAATATGAGTGAATAATTATTTGTAACTTTAATTCCTCTCTCAGTAAGCATTATCTGTGTTAATTATTTCTTTCCGCTGCAAGGAGCGCAGCCATTGAAGATAGCGATTTGTATCGCGTTTTTGTCTGTGTTTTCCTTAGAAACAAATCGAATGTTTGCTTGATGAAGTCTAAATAGTGCACAATACGGAAGTAGAGTTTATAGAGTTTAATAAGCATTTCAAATACTTACTTATTTGCTCTAATAATAGAAAGTCTCTATCAATTGTCTGCCGCCATCTTAACAATTATCTCAGCGTCAAATTCAAATTACGCAACTCTGCAGACATAAATGCCGAACGTAATACAAATATGTAAAAATAAATGTGCACCGGTGGTCCCGAACTCATTTTAATGAAAATGATTCGAATCAGATTGGTTCTTTAAAAACAGTGCTCATAGCACGATTCTTATAACAAACTTTTCTAGCTGATGTATGGAGCCGAAATTAATTACGCACGAGTTGCGAAGAATATTTTTTCAGGTAACATGCGTCAGTGTTGTGCGCGGCTGATATTCGATGGTTTTCATGATCATTTTTCTGAAGATAACTGCTTCCATCATAATCCATAGCTGTATAGAATTTGTTGTATGAACTGTGATTTCGTGACACACAACTTACAGACAACACTTTAACTTGACGTTAGCTTGGAGTTCTTTAGCAACTTGACAAAATCTTTAGTCGGGAGAAAATTTATTTAGTAATTACTCAATGTAATAAAATAAAACTATCATTTTCATTTACAAATTAGTTAAATACCAAACCACTGAATAACACAGCGAACGCCACAAGTGACAGAATATTTACCGTTTAGTCAGACAATGGAACAGATATTAAGTGCGAGGGAAAAGTAATTCATCTAATACTTCATCAATTCTGGGACTTAGTCGTCATGATCTTTGATCGTCACGAACATTGAATGACACAGCAATATACCAAAGGTCGACATAAACTCTACAAATAGACGTGAGTAGGAAACGTATACACCCAATCATGAAGAATTCATAGGTACCCCGTGTTGTCGGAAGCTGTAGTCAATGTCAGAATTGCTGATGTAAATCGCAACTTCAGTTCCTTGAATGAGAGATCGGAGTGCTCTCTAGTGCAGTGGTTAGATAATTCAAAAGTTCAATAAACTCAGTTATAACTTTAATACTTCATGTGGTATATATCATTTAATTGAAATTTAGTGTGTAATTGTGAAATAATTATTTTCTTGAAAGAAGGCCGAAGCTGAAGGTGATTGAGTGACCTTATTAACAGCGAACAGTAATTGAACATTTTGTTACCACACTTTCTGTACGTTATTTAGGGGATATATTATCTCTGGATTTACGACGTAGGAGTTGTTGAATTAGCACCGTTGCGACGCATTAACGACGCTACAACGCTTCACAAATCAACATTCTCGTGTATGTCATCGGTTTGAAAGGTGGAACTTATAATTCGAGGTATCATATTATATACGTTTGAACATTCATTTGCAAACCGGTCATAAAAACTACTTTTATCAAGTTCGCGTAGGCTCATAAAAAGTGTGTGGATTCCTAAGGGACGAAACTGCTTACGTCATCGGTACCTAGACTTACACACTACTTAAACGAACTTAAACTAACTTATGCTAATAACAACACAGACACCCATGCTCGAAGGAGGACTCGAACCTCCAACAGGAGGGGCCGTGCGGTCTGTGACAAGACGCCTCAAAGCGCGCGTCCACTCCGCGAAGCGTAAGCTTATAAGCCCGTCGCGGACACACGAAGGATATTTGGTTTATTGTTTCAGATAAAGGGGGTTGTTGTTGTAGCGAGTGGTACATTCGCTGTGTGTAGCAGTAAAGAAGACAGACATACTTCGAACATCATTGCTTGAATTATAAGCGAGGGCCGCTGCTCCATCGATACGCGGATATCTGTTAAAGAGAGATAGTATCTGAAACCAAATAAACAAAGCCAGGAGTTTGTTTTAACAGTTACAGATCGGAGTTGTCGCGATCGATGGACGTCAGCCTGTATCAACCAGACTTGAACAACCATCCACATCGAGCCGACATACACACACGCCACAACACCCATTATCTGATTGGAGGTGTTGGAATGGGAACAGATTGAGACTCGGAGCCGAGCCGAGCACCTTCACTTGTTCTGCTACCTGAAAGAATTTCTCACTGGCAAGTGTTTTGCAGCAGACGATAAGGTGAAAGAGGCAGTAAAGACTGCTTGCCTACAGGTGGCAGACGTTTACAGCCCAGCGATAAGAAAGCCTTGGAAAAGTTTTTAGTAGATATGAGGACAAATATAGAAACTGCGGAAAAATGTAAACATGTAAGGAATTAAATGAGAAGAGCTACCGAAAAAATCTGATATCGTTGGTGTTTTATGCGGTATCATGTATCAGTATAACACTATTGGCGTTCCACAACTGGTAAAGGAAGGGCAAGTTCCTGTCCAGCGCCAGTAGCGGTCCGCACGACCCGCACGGGTCTGGTGGATCGAATGGAGCATGCCTGCTGAGCCACGTTCTAATGGCTTCGTACTACAAGCGCCATCTGCCACCACAGTATACGGCGGACAGCGGCAACAGCTCATCTCACTCGTACTTGGAGCCACTTCAGTATAGGAGGTTAGACAGGCGCCAACTAGTCGCTGCACGAACATCATCGTTTCATGTTGACATGGCCAGCTGGACTCTTCTGTTAGGTGTATTAACTCGTTCGCTAATCATTTCTGCTCCAGTCCATCTTTCCTACGACGACAGTTGCCGCAATACGCTGTAGCCCACCTCTCCATACGGATGTGCACGAAACTGTACACAACATTTTACAGGAAACGGACCTTACGTTACGAATGACCTTCAAAACGATACGTAGGCAACTACATTCGATTTACTTTCGGATGCAAGGAAACTCCAATATGGTAACAACATACAGGGAGAAGTACAAAGCGCTTGCGAGAGAAACAAGCAAGTCAAAGCTTTGTAAGCCTTTTCTCTTACTTCTAGCGGGGCTGCAGCGCAACGTGCTGAGGAAAGCCTGGGAATCCGACGGCTCATTTAGCCTCCGGTCTCAAGGGTTTGCCGCGCCCGGGCGACGCGTAGTTTTCAGGGTCCATTGCACGTGGCGAGGCGCCCTAATTAACCTGGAGATCAGCTGGGTTTCTCTTTGGTGCTACAACGGTAGTAGCGGCGAGGTGGTGCATAATAAACAGCGGGTATTAGCGGACACCGGCCGCAGCTCGGGACCACCACGGCTGTGTAATTAAACTGCAGCGCGGTGTGGTGGCTGCTGCCTCCGCTGCCGCCTTACCTTCCCACCAGAAGGCAACGGAATGGCACAGGCAGCGTGCTGCGGCGCTAGGAACACAGCGCTGCCTACCACGCGTATATTGCTAAATAAACGTTTGCTCTTGGGCGTCTGCGGCCGTTCCAGTTTATTTGCTCTAATGAAAGCCATTCTTCACGGTGTTAATTACAGTCGGATATCTTCTGCGAGCTATCGCACGCAGTAGAAGCGAAAGACGTTCGGGATTAACTGTAACTGCGCGGAAATCCAATTGAAAAGGAAACAAATTGCTTCCATTCATGCAGACGCCCTGTAATAAATTTTAAAGAGAAATAAAAAATTGTATTAGTATGTATGTGAGTGAGCGTGTGTGTGTGTGTGTGTGTGTGTGTGTGTGTGTGTGTATTTGTGAAAGAGAGAGGGAGTGACCATCATGAGAAGATGGAAGCGCGAAAAAATTAGGGAAGAATACAGAGTGAAGGTATACAGCCAAAAACAAAATATAAATAAATTTCAAACTATTCACTTAGTTCTAAAACAACGGAAATCACAGTTTACATCAGTATGGTGCTTCTTCACCACCCGCTGGTTTGAAAAAGCTGTATGACATCCACTAAAAGCAAAATCGTTCTATCTGTCCAACACACACACTCTCTCTCTCTCTCTCTGTCTTTCTCCCCCTCTCTCTCTCACTCTCTCTCTCACTCTCTCTCTCTCTGTCTGTCTATCTCAGACACGCAGGCTCTCTCTCTCTCTCTCTCTCTCTCTCTCTCTCTCTCTCTGTCTCTGTCTTTCTCCCCCCCTCTCTCTCAGTCTCTCACTCACTCTCTCTCTCTCTCTGTCTGTCTATCTCAGACACGCAGGCATACACAGATCCACTCTTTCACTCATTTTATCTATTTCATTCGATTATATCTACCTTAGTACATTCATTTTAAGCCTGATTATTAATACGAGGATCTTTTCCCAGGATTCACCGAAGATGTATAAAACCCCTATACTAAGTATTTTGTCAAATATCTTCGTGATCTCAATTATGACATTTTAACTAACCCTCGAAATCCTTACAGAGGTGAATATGGAGGGGGTACTTTATGCTTAGTTTGAAAATTTTATAATCTGGTCACTTACATATACTGAGCAGTGGCAAAATTTGCTGTTTTGAAGGGCGCGCCGCAGCGCGTAGTGTGAAGCAGTCGCCCTCCGTTTCTGGCGGTGGCGCCGCTGTATCAATCGCAGCTTTGGTGTCTCCCTCTGGTGGAAAAGGGGAAAGGTTGCCTGTTCACGTGCATTTAAGGGGCATAACATGTATCCACAGGACATGTGGCCTGTAATTGAAGAAGTGTCATGATCTCTCCATTGGCAAAAGATTCCGGAATAGTCTCCCATTCGGATCTCCGGGAGGGGACTGCCAAGGGGGAGGTTACCATGAGAAAAAGATTGAATAATCTACGAAAGGATAACGTTCTACGAGTCGGGGCGTGGAATGTCAGAAGCTTGAACGTGTTAGGGAAACTAGAAAATCTGAAAAGGGGAAATGCAAAGGCTCAATCTAGATATAGTAGGGGTCAGTGAAGTGAAGTGGAAGGAAGACAAGGATTTCTGGTCAAATGAGTATCGGGTAATATCAACAGCAGCAGAAAATGGTATAACAGGTGTAGGATTCGTTATGAATAGGAAGGTAGGGCAGAGGGTGTGTTACTGCGAACAGTTCAGTGACCGGGTTGTTCTAATCAGAATCGACAGCAGACCAACACCGACAACGATAGTTCAGGTATACATGCCGACGTCGCAAGCTGAAAATGAACAGATAGAGAAAGTGTATGACGATATTGAAAGGGAAATGGAGTATGTAAAGGGGAGGAATGAAAGAGGAGAAGGACTAATTGAGTTCTGTAACAAGTTTCAGCTAGTAATAGCGAATGCCCTGTTCAAGAATCACAAGAGGAGGAGGTATACTTGGAAAAGGCCGGGAGATACGGGAAGATTTCAATTAGATTACACCATGATCAGACAGAGATTCCGAAACCAGACACTGGATTGTAAGGCGTACCCAGGAGCAGATATAGACTCAGATCACAATATAGTAGTGATGAAGAGTAGGCTAAAGTTCAAGAGATTAGTCAGGAAGAATCAATACGCAAAGAAGTGGGATATGGAAGTACTAAGGAATGACGAGATACGTTTAAGATCTCTAACGTTATAGATACAGCAATAAGTAATAGCGCAGTAGGCAGTACAGTTGGAGAGGAATGGACATCTCTAAAAAGGGCCATCACAGAAGTTGGGAAGGAAAACATAGGTACAAGGAAGGTAGCTGCGAAGAAACCATGGGTAACAGAAGAAATATTTCAGTTGATTGATGAAAGGAGGAAGTACAAACATATTCCTGGAAAATCGGGAATACAGAAATACAAGTCGCTGAGGAATGAAATAAATAGGAAGTGCAGGGAAGCTAGGACGAAATGGCTGCAGGAAAAATGTGAAGACATCGAAAAAGATATGATTGTCGGAAGGACAGACTCAGCTTACAGGAAAGTCAAACCAACCTTTGGTGACATTAAAAGCAGCGGTGGTAACATTAAGAGTGCAACGGGAATTCCACTGTTAAATGCAGAGGAGAGAGCAGATAGGTGGAAATAATACATTGAAAGCCTCTATGAGGGTAAAGATTTGTCTGATGTGATAGAAGAAGAAACAGGATTCGATTTAGAAGAGAAACGGGATTCCAGTATTAGAATCGGAATTTAAAAGAGCTTTGGAGGACTTACGGTCAAATAAGGCAGAAGGGATAGATAACATTCCATCAGAATTTCTACAATCATTGGTTGAAGTGGCAACAAAACGACTATTCACGTTGGCGTGTAGAATATATGGGTCTGGCGATATACCAACTGACTTTCGGAAAAGCATCATCCACACAATTCCGAAGACGGCAAGAGCTGACAAGTGCGAGAATTATCGCACAATCAGGTTAACAGCTAATGCATCGAAGCTGCTTACAAGAATAATATACAGAAGAATGGAAAAGAAAATTGAGAATGCGCTAGGTGACGATCAATTTGGCCTTAGGAAAAGTAAAGGGACGAGAGAGGCAATTCTGACGTTACGGCTAATAATGGAAGCAAGGCTAAAGAAAAATCAAGACGCTTTCATAGGATTTGTCGACCTGGAAAAAGCGTTCGACAATATAAAATGATGCAAGCTGTTCGAGATTCTAGAAAAGAAGGGGTAAGCTATAGGGAGAGACGGGTCGTATACAATATGTACAACAACCAAGAGGTAATAATAAGAGTGGACGATCAAGAACGAAGTGCTCGTATTAAGAAGGGTGTAAGACAAGGCTGTAGCCTTTCGCCCCTACTCTTCAATCAGTACATCGAGGAAGCAATGATGGAAATAAAAGAAAGGTTCACGAGTGGAATTAAAATACATGGTGAAAGGATATGAATGATACGATTCGCTGATGACATTGCTATCCTGGGTGAAAGTGAAGAAGAATTAAATGATCTGCTGAACGGAATGAACAGTGTAATGAGTACACAGTATGGTTTGAGAGTAAATCGGAGAAAGACGGAGGTAATGAGAAGTAGTAGAAATGAGACCAGCGAGAAACTTAACATCAGGATTGATGGTCACGAAGTCAATGAAGTTATGGAATTCTGCTACCTAGGCAGTAAAATAACCAATGACGGACGGAGCAAGGAGGACATCAAAAGCAGACTCGCTATGGCAAAAAAGGCATTTCTGGCCACGAGAAGTCTACTAATATCAAACACCGGCCTTAATTTGAGGAAGAAATTTCAGAGGATGTACGTCTGGAGTACAGCATTTTATGGTAGTGAAACATGGACTGTGGGAAAACCGGAACAGAAGAGAATCGAAGCATTTGATATGTGGTGCTGTAGACGAATGTTGAAAACTAGGTTGACTGATAAGAGGTAAAGAATGGGGAGGTTCTACACGGAATCGCAGAGGAAATGAATATGTGGAAAACACTGATAAGGAGAAGGGACAGGATGATAGGACACCTGCTAAGACATGAGGAAATGACTTCCATGGTACTAGAGGGAGCTGTAGAGGGCAAAAACTGGAGAGGAAGACAGAAATTGGAATACGTCAAGCAAATAATTGACGACGTAGGTTGCAAGGGCTACTCTGAGATGAAGAGGTTAGCACAGGAAAGGAATTCGTGGCGGGCCGCATCAAACCAGTCAGTAGACTGATGACCAAAAAAAACAAATGAGATCTCCACTCGGTCAGTCGGGGTCAGTCTCTCGTCCACAGCTTGCTAGTTTGTCTATCGTCCGCATTCGTTAGGCAGTTTGTGTCTGTCCGGAGTGCTAGTATGTCTGACGTTTGGATCAACCTTTAAAGCCGTCAAAATGAGAGTCTTTCCACTCCGCCAGTAAGGGAACTCAGCGAGTGGTCGACCGGTCGGGGCTTAGTTCCTACATCTGAGTCTGCGCGTTACGCCGCCAGTCTGCTCAAGTTTGCTCAGGCAATGGTCATTGCCGGTTGGACCGATCGGTTGGTCGATCGCGCACTGAGACACAAGATGACTTGCCCGCCTTGAGCGTCGGTGCATGTGACGTCGCCACGTGTCCAGTGGTAGTGGCTTAGCGGTCGATACTAGAGCAACAGGAGTCAACCCACGACATCGGTCTGGCCGGTGCGAGCTGCGACGCCGTGAGACGAGAGATCGGCGCGCCTTCCTGCGTCCGTTGAAGCGGCTGGTAGCGGACGGTTCGGGAGAGCGATGAAGGTGTGCTGCGCCAGGTCTTCTCGAGAAATTGCAGTTTATTAGAAGTTAAGTGATTGGTGATATGTTGTGTGATTTACCCTTGTTAAATTCTACTTGTTTTCTTGGTCAGTCTCTCGTCCCCAGCTTGCTCGTCTGTCTCTCGTCCGCATTTGTTAGACAGTTAGTGTCTGTCGGTCGTTCGGAGCTGCCTCTGTCATGTTTCTCGGAGGGGTGCGTTAACGAATTTATTGCTTTGAGTGTAACGGCCTAATTTCTGAAATATATTTTGATCTTGCCTATCATCTTGAGAGGCGGTATCTGTGTACTGTAGAGCAACTTAACTTGTTTGGCCAACATTGTAGAATTTTATATAAGATTGCATATTAAGGGTTTTTATTTAAATGATCATTTTAGTTTATAAAGTTGCCACCCTTTCACCGTAAGACTTTTCTTAGAAGTTAAAATCAAGCTGCAATTTCGGTGCCAAAGTTAATATTTTAATTTTTAGTGTTTTGTATCATTTCCATCCCTCCTACGGGGGTGCATAGTTTGAGTGCTTGTGTAAATTGTTAAAACTTAGTTTAAAGTAATCTGGTGTGTTGCAGATTTGCAGCAGTGTAGTCTTTCAGAGGCTGTTGTGAGCGGTCGTAACTACGGTCGTGTCAAAAGGGAGCGGCATGGTTCTCTGCCCGAAAGCTCATACGGTCAAAACTTGTTTCTTTCTGCCTCTGAATAAATTGTAACCTGATATTTAGAGGGTACATTCTGATTATAATTTTAAATCTATTTCTTTTAAAAAATGCTTTTAGGCACTATTAAAGTGAATAATATTCCCATTTGTCAAAAGGAATTTGCGTATGATTTCATCAGTGACTGCCTGTCAAGTACTTCCAAGCTTACATAGTGTGATTAAATGTGTTAATGTTCTTGATAAATGGCTAGTAAATAAAATAAATTCTTAAGAATATTCTTTGAAAATAAATCACGGTTCATATACACAAACCGAAAGAAAAGAAATCTCAACACCAAAAAGGAGTTGTGCCACGTAAACGATAATTGGCAGCCGTGTTTCTACATCTGAAATATGGTGTCTATTCAGTTTTCCCACCGCCGCTATGAGGATGCAGAGCAGGTTTGCCTTAAATGCACGCTGTAATGGACGTGAGCGTTATTTGCCTTTGAATTGGAACGTGGTCTTTTGATTTTACTCAAGAATGCCTTTAAGGTGACAAAGATACAATTATCAACACCCCACTTAATTTGAACGAGATCTTGTAACAGGGCTACGAGAAGCTGGGCGTTTCTTCTGCAATACTGGAGAAGGACTTGGTAGAAATGTAGACCCTGGACATGACTGCTAGCAGCGATGCTCTCGAGAATGTTTCTGTTGCAAGAAGACCGGTCTCTGGACTTCACGTAGCATTACCGAGAGGCAACACCATCGTGTTCGGCATATGGCTCTGTCGCATCGTACTGGATCTACAGCAGCAATCTGAGCAGTAGTTGGTAACTGTTACAAGTTGGTTAACTCGAAGACAGCTCCGAGACACACGCCCTGTTGCGTGCACTCCCCCGCCAATTACGACTTCGGTGGCGTCAAGCGAGAGCTCATTCGATGGCAGGGTGCAGATCTGTTGTGTTTTCTAATGAAAGGTGATTCTGCCTCGGGCCAGTGCTGGTCGTGTGTTACTTAGGAGGAGAACAATTGAGGCCCTGCAATCACACGGGACCTACACCAGGACTTGCGGACTGAGTGCGTTTCGTGACAGCACGAGCACTCTCGTGGTTATCCTATACACCTTGGCTGCTACAATGTACGTCAGTCCGGTGATTCGACGTGTTGTGCTGCCATTCACGAACAGCAGTCCAGGGGCTTTTATCCAACAGGATAAGGCACTCCCATACACTGCTGTTCTAACTCTACATGCTCTACATACGGTCGACATGTTGCCTTGGTCTGATCGATCACCAGAGCAGTTACCAATGAGCACATATGCGACATCATCAGCCCACCAATCCAGGGAAATCCAAAAACATTGTTAACGGCAGTTGTATTGACCGATCAAAAGCATCCGCCACAAGTACAACACCACGGATGAACCTTTTCATGCTTGCATTCAGGATTCTGGCGGTTACATCGGTTATTAATGTATCAGATTTCCACATTTGTAATGGCTTACTTCGCACTTACATTAATCAGTTAAACTTGCATTGTTAACCAGTTAAATATGCTACCTAGCCACATGTACTCCCGAAATTTTCTTAGTCTACATTAATTATATTTTTGTGTTGCGTTTTCTTCCGTCAGTGAATTTTAAAATTTGGAAAAACTTCTCGTTGTTTGCAATTTATTTTTCCATGAACCATTAAGCATTACATGATTTTTAGAAATTTTACACTTTAATTTAACACAAAAATTTAAGTTTTATTAGTACTAGCCATTTTACCAAGTGAATATCATCCTGAAAATTTCCACATTCTAATTTCTTTATGGTTAGAATGAAGTACCCCTTCAGTAGTGAACATTATTGAAAGATTGTTGACTTTGCTAAAAGTCTGTTATGACATTTGCGTGTTCAGCACCATAAAAAACGCATCAGTACCTCTGTAAAAAGCATGTCCTTAATATGTCAAAGAATTAACGAATTTCCCTTTTTTTAAATGGGCTTAAAGTATCCTCCTCCCTCCCTTTGAAACGCGCGTTAAGCAAAATGCTTTTCTATTACTAAATTAAGCTTTTCGAAGAGCTTGCTCACTTCATTAGCTTCTATCCGGAAGAAGTCTGCTGTTCACGAATTTCGTGAATCTACACTCCTGGAAATTGAAATAAGAACACCGTGAATTCATTGTCCCAGGAAGGGGAAACTTTATTGACACATTCCTGGGGTCAGATACATCACATGATCACACTGACAGAACCACAGGCACATAGACACAGGCAACAGAGCATGCACAATATCGGCGCTAGTACAGTGTATATCAGCCTTTCGCAGCAATGCAGGCTGCTATTCTCCCATGGAGACGATCGTAGAGATGCTGGATGTAGTCCTGTGGAACGGCTTGCCATGCCATTTCCACCTGGCGCCTCAGTTGGACCAGCGTTCGTGCTGGACGTGCAGACCGCGTGAGACGACGCTTCATCCAGTGCCAAACATGCTCAATGGGGGACAGATCCGGAGATCTTGCTGGCCAGGGTAGTTGACTTACACCTTCTAGAGCACGTTGGGTGGCACGGGATACATGCGGACGTGCATTGTCCTGTTGGAACAGCAAGTTCCCTTGCCGGTCTAGGAATGGTAGAACGATGGGTTCGATGACGGTTTGGATGTACCGTGCACTATTCAGTGTCCCCTCAACGATCACCGGTGGTGTACGGCCAGTGTAGGAGATCGCTCCCCACACCATGATGCCCGGGTGTTGGCCCTGTGTGCCTCGGTCGTATGCAGTCCTGATTGTGGCGCTCACCTGCACGGCGCCAAACACGCATACGACCATCATTGGCACCAAGGCAGAAGCGACTCTCATCGCTGAAGACGACACGTCTCCATTCGTCCCTCCATTCACGCCTGTCGCGACACCACTGGAGGCGGGCTGCACGATGTTGGGGCTTGAGCGGAAGACGGCCTAACGGTGTGCGGGACCGTAGCCCAGCTTCATGGAGACGGTTGCGAATGGTCCTCGCCGATACCCCAGGAGCAACAGTGTCCCTAATTTGCTGGGAAGTGGCGGTGCGGTCCCCTACGGCACTGCGTAGGATCCTACGGTCTTGGCGTGCATCCGAGCGTCGCTGCGGTCCGGTCCCAGGTCGAGGGCACGTGCACCTTCCGCCGACCACTGGCGACAACATCGATGTACTGTGGAGACCTCACGCCCCACGTGTTGAGCAATTCTGCGGTACGTCCACCCGGCCTGCCGCATGCCCACTATACGCCCTCGCTCAAAGTCCGTCAACTGCACATACGGTTCACGTCCACGCTGTCGCGGCATGCTACCAGTGTTAAAGACTGCGATGGAGCTCCGTATGCCACGGCAAACTGGCTGACACTGACTGCGGCGGTGCACAATTGCTGCGCAGCTAGCGCCATTCGACGGCCAACACCGCGGTTCCTGGTGTGTCCGCTGTGCCGTGCGTGTGATCATTGCTTGTACAGCCCTCTCGCAGTGTCCGAAGCAAGTATGGTGGGTCTGACACACCGGTGTCAATGTGTTCTTTTTTCCATTTCCAGGAGTGTATTCTCAATCCCAATATTAGTTGGTACACCATAGTCTTTACTACAAATGGTCCTATTGGAGATGGTACGGCTTGCCTGCCTCCAGACATATCACTCACTTAGCCAGTCAGTTATAGAGTAATATACAGTTTAGGCGGGCCCCGAACTTCAGTGCAACCGAGCAGTTCTCACATACACAAATCGTTGTCAGACGTGAAAGCAGCAATAACTAACAGAAAAACATCGATGGACTGACGGCAGGAAGAACACCAGATACGGAGTCCACACTCCAAATATTTTCTCCTTCTTATGTTATTCTTTTCTATTCTCTCAGAGCGAACTCCACAAAACCACAGCTTAAAAAGTGCGTATTCCCGTTTTGCTACTTCACACACGTGAAGTGAATGTCCCAGCGCTGCAGTACGTACGTAGTAAGGAGCGAGCGGTACATTCCTAACTGTCTTATGGGGGCGGTTGGCTCTCTCGGACTTTCAGTGGCAGCGGGCCCAGGTGCCGATGCAGAAATCGCTCGTGCCGTCAGCGAAGAGACACGAAGGGAAAGTACATTCATTCTGGTGCGAATAAAGTAATTGTTAATAATAAATATGTGCTAATAGAAGTTGTCTTTGGCGACTCAGACACTAGGAGGAGTCTATGGCTCATGAATACTATCTTTCAGTAATTTTACAATGCCAGGAAACGTTAATATTAACAAATAAATGAATAACTTTAGCATGACTGAAGATGTACGATCTCATACGAACTACACCGAAGCACCAAGCAAGCTGATATAGGCAGGCGTATTAAAAAAAAGAGATATGTAAACAGGCAGAAAAAGGCGCTGCGGTCGGCAACACCTATATAAAACAACAAGCGTCTGGCATAGTTGTTTAATCGCTACTGTTGCTACAATTGCGGGTTATCAGGATTTAAGTGAGTTTTTATATGGTGTTATAGTCGGCGGACGAGCAATGGGACACAGCACCTCCGAGGTAGGGATGAAGAGCGGATTTTCCCATTCGACCATCTCACAAGTGTACCGTGAATATCAGGAATCCGGTAAAACATCAAATCTCCGACCTCACTGCGGCCAGAAAAAGATCCTGCAAGAATGGGACCAAAAACGGAGAGAATTGTTTAATGTTATAGAAGTGCAAACCTTTCGCAAATTGCTGCAGATTTCTGTGCTAGGTACGCTGGGCCGTCAACAAGTGACAGCGTGCGAACCATCCAACAAAATATCATCGATATTGGCTTTCGGAGCTGCAAGCCCACTCGTTTACCCTTGATAAGTGCACGATATGACGGTTTACCCCTGGACTGGGCCCTTTAACTCCGACATTTGCCTGTTGAAGACTGGAAACATGTTGCCTGTTCGGACGAGTCTCGTTTCAAATTGCATCGAGCGGATGGACGTGTACGGGTATGGAGACAATCTCATGAATCCATGCATGTCAGCAGGGGACTGTTCAAGCTGGTGGAGGCTCTGTAATGGTGTGAGGCGTGTGCAGTTTGAGTGATGTGGGATCCCTGATAAGTCCAGATACGACTCTGACAGGTGACACGTGCGTAAGCATCCTGTCTGATCACCTGCATCCATTCGTGTACATTGTTCATTCCAACGGTCTTGGGCAATTCCCGTAGAACAATGCGACACCCCACATGTCCAGAATTGCAACAGAGTGGCTCCAAGAACACTCCTATGAGTTTTAACACTTCCTTTGGCCACCAGACTCCCCAGACATGAACAGTATTGAGCGTATCTGGGATGCCTTGCAACGTGCTCTTCAGAAATCTCTTATGGATTTATGAACAGCCCTACAGGATTCATGATGTCAGTTCCCTACAGAACTATTTTAGACATTAGTCGACTCCATGCCACGTCGTGTTGCGGCACTTGTGCGAGCTCGCGGGGGCCCTACACAATATTAGGCAGGTATACCAGTTTATTTGGCTCTTAGTGCATACCGATTTTGCGCCCAAGTTACAGACTGTGCGCCATAGTCGGCAGTCGTCGATAGGATGTCTGTCGATCTAGCCATGCTGTAATCTATGTTCTCGTACCGTTAAAAGTTAGTTTATAATCAAGCACTTGCCCGCGAAAGGCAAAGATGCCGAGTTCGAGTCTCGGTCCGGCACACGGTGTTAATCCGCCAGGAAGTTTCATATCAGCGCACACTCCGCTGCAGAGAGAAATTCTCAATCTGGAAGCTTATAGTCAGTGTGAACAATTTCACTAATAAGATATTTCTTAGATGAACGCACCATAATGGCATCCCATCTAAAAATTATTTGCACAAAAATAAACATAGGCAGTAGTATTTATTACACTTTATGAACCCGACGGCGCTGCTATGGCTCTGTGAGGGGACATAAAACTACGAGAGCATCTCCACATAGCAGGTAGTAAGAATTCCTACGCGGCGGCTCGCTACGTTATTTCAAGGACGGATTGTCTGGTGGGAAACTGTGGCTAATTGTACTGTAAGTCACTTACACCACCATCTACGAACACACAGGCTAGACAGAGACATTTCTGGAGGTTTAGCACGAATGTAGTGTCCTTGCGAGAGGTAATAAATTTTTTCCTTTTTTTCTATCTTAAGATGAACTGAACAAATTTATTTTATGTCTGAGAAACTTGGTTGGCATTAATAATTCCTGATTTAATTCTTCACTTCTCTGTTGTTAATGTACAAACCGATTAGTGAAGTCCATTTTTTGCTTTGCAGTTCAATTCTGTACCACAGTGTTTGCACTGGCTTGGTTGTCTAAACGATCTACCACCATTTTCTTCCGTTTACTCTTCTCTCTAAAGTCTAAACAGTAGTTTCAAGTCATCTATAATGGCTTTTTATGAGTCATATTTTATTATTTCCTTTCCGTCTGTTCTGTGATCACCAATATTTGACTGGGAAGGGGAGGAAAAATAATGTGGCGAAGCGCCTGAACGTTGGAGTGTTTACGCCACGGTTTTGATCTAAAACTCTCTTTAGGGTGCAGATGTCTGAGCGACCAAGTCATTGACAATGTCTTTTTACCGTCATACATTATGAGCAGTTCTCTGAGACACTGTCGATGTGGGCAACGCATAAATTAATTCCTTGGCTCGAATCGTATTTTTCAGAGAGGTTGCTCATGCTCTGTAGCTGTACAGCCGACATATTTATAAATGAAAAACACAATATTGTGTATGTTCTATAGGATTCTGCACAACATATACAATAGAAGAAGCGACGGAAAAGTCAGTCAACTGATATATTTAATACATAATTCATGCTTAGACCCTTTTAATAGTCAGGCAAGTTAGTGAAATGTATATAAATAAGTGTCCGCTGCACGTGGTCTCGCGGTAGCGTTCTCGCTTCCCGACACGGGGTCCTGGGTTCGATTACAGGCGGGGTCGGGGATTTTCACCTACCCGAGATGACTGAGTGTTGTTGTGTCGTCTTCATCATCATCATTCACCCCCCTTACGGTCGGAGGAAGGCAACGGCAAACCACCTCCATTAGGACCTTGCCTAGTACGTCGGTGCGGTTCTTCCGCATCGTTCCCCTACGCACTGTGAAGAAGCATCGGACTTCATTTCCATACAAATGAGTAAAATTGGCTTGATAAATTCTGTGGGATTAATGAGGCTGACGAAACCAGGTAGTTTAAATCGAATGAATGTTTATTAAATAGTGTTCACACATATACCCGGCAAGTAACACAAATCGAAAGATGGTATCTTGATGCAACGGAAAAATATGTGTGAAATGCCACAGCGTGCACGAAAAATGTAAAAAAAGTTGCTGTCTACCACTCTTGCTTGAAATCTAAAAGATTCTAATACTACCTGAATGTAAGTTTCATACGAATTCCTTAAGTCGTGTTTTCTCAAATATTGCATTTTTGAGTTGTGTCACTGTTCTTATCGGGGTGCGATATATGACTAGTAGCCTCAATGAGCTGAAAATTCGAAATGAAAAAAAAAACAATAAATAATGCTTCTAGGCGAGCAGAGCATCGAATACAGAAACACTTGCAAACAAAGTTCATTTAACTGCAATCAAAATCAAACATTCAAAGTCTGGGAGTTCAGTTTCCCACAATCAATCGTGATATAAACTGAAGATCACTACTCTCAATAACCACTATAAAAACGGTAAATGTGTCCATCACACGTGGCTATTAATTCCAGTAAATAATTACAGTTCGCAGCTGCCTCAAATCCCATAAACAAAAGTTGAGTTCTTACAGTTACAAAATTTAGTCACTCAAAACATAGTCAACTAATCTAACTGCAGTGGAAAGTTGAAATGAAAATTAATCCAAGCCCTAAGAAAATTTAGAGTTTATATGTCGCATTACTATTTGACCCCATACCCACTCCACGAAATCACGTTCACAAACACCAACTAAATATGAATAACATCTACAAAAGGAAACAAAACAAAGATTACCTGCAAAGGTTACCGTCAAAAGACTGTGCACACCTACCGTTTACTTTTATAAATACTGTCTATTACATCACAAATTATGAACCCAAGCTGCAAAGCATCCTCCACAAGCTGCATTCCGTGCTGCTCACAATATCATACACTAAAGAATGATTTTGTGATGTAACTGTCTAACTTCTTGGACACTTCACTTCTTTGCCACTTTGACGACATTAGAGACAGTTGAGCTATGTTGTGAAATGGTTTAATAATTCCCATTCTCCCTTTTATAAATTATTGTTGTGCACCCTTCGATAAGTCACGACGACATTGTGTTCTAGATTATCTTTCTCGGTTTAGGTAATCAGTACCAATTTGTTCTCAAGCCACTAACAACAATAAATAGTAAAAGTTGATTGTCAACGTCTTCTTGCCCGGTTTTGGTTTAGGCATCTCTGCCTGTTCCAGTTTCACGTAGATTATAGGTGATCTCTCCGTCTCTTTTTAGGACACCCAACGTTCCTTTCTCCTTGAGGTGTATATTTGTTTATTGTTTCTTCTAACATCCTTTGAATGTCCTCAAGCCGTTACTTTCTCCACTCCTCTATTTGATGAAGTATGCCTTTGACACCCACCTAATTTCTAATTTCAACATTTTTTTATCCACTGTATGAGTTTGTAACCAGCTATGTCTCTGCTGCCTCAGTCCACATAGTTTAACAGGCGCTTACAATCTAAGCTCTCACCCACATATTATAAAAGGTGCTGCTATCACATTATAAAATTCTAGTGCCGTCTGCTTTCTAACTTTTTTAAGGAGCATGTAATTTATAGTATCCAACAACTGCTGGAATTTTGGCGGTTTGTATTCTTGATCATTGTGTGTTATGAGATTTCACATCCCAGGTATTTAAAAACTATATTTGTTCCAATGGCTTATCATGAATTATCAGTTTTCCTCTTAAATTCTCCTTCCTATGGTATGCCATTATCTTAGTTTTACCTTATTGCAATCATTTGCCAACTTGTGCAAGAACTAAATTGCTCTCTGTAATTTATCTTCTGAATACGCTAAGTTTATTCAATCATTTGCAAGTAGGAGTGTCATTATAACTTTATTATTAAGCTTACATTGTTGCACTACTTTATGCTGCCATGTCTTTATGATCTAGTCTATGTAAATATTAAATGATGTGCGCCGTGGAGGACATATCTTCTTATTCCTTGACAAATGGTTATTACAAACCGACTTTCTTTCTGTACTTTGATTTTGTTGTGTATATAGCTACTTTGAATTACAATTATTACAAGCTGGGGTTTAGTATTCTTTTTTAAAAATTTCCATAATTTAAGTGTCTTAACTTCGTCAAAAATTTTCTCATAGCCAATAAAGGCTAGATACGTGGAATGATTCTATTATCTATGTTTTGCAATAATTTAGCCGGCTGGAAAAACACTCTCTAAGCAATATCTTCCCATCCGAAACTTCTGTTCGTCAGTAAGAAACGTTTCCGAAAGTACTACAGTCTATTTGTAATTAGTTTTGCATATATCTCGTATCCAGAGTTCAAAAGACTAATACCTCGATAATTGTCACGGTTTCTGTGATCCCTTTTTTTTAAATAAAAGGGGAATTAACCTCTGTTTCCCATTCCTCTGGTAGGTTGCTGTGTTTCCAACAAGTATTTACAAAATCTAGTAGTTTTGTGGGTAAGTAATCCGAAACATATTTAGATAGTTGCACACAGAGATTGTCATCCCCTGGAGATTTGCTGTTTTTATATGATTCTAACACAATCTTTAGTTCTTCCATCGATATAAGATCAAATAGCTCATCGGTACCTGCAGTTGTCAGTTTTCCTCATCATCTGTCGATAGATTTTGGAAATAAGCCAATCACTTATTTCCTAAAATGGGGTTAATTTGAACCGTACCTCTATTATCTTTATTAAAATGTTTCTGCATCCTATAGGCTTTAGTTAGTTCCCCATGTACATCATGCTCCAGCTCATTAAGGAAATGTTCCCAGCATTGTTGTTTTATATTTCTTGTCTCTCTTTTGACCATTGCTGTGTGTCGCTTATACTCGATATAGCATTTCTTATCTCTTTGATTTTAGACAATTCATATAGAACTCTTTCTTACATTTTAAATGTCCGCTGGTTCATGGTTCCAGACTGGGATTCCCCTTTTGTTTTTACTTCATTCTTCTTCCTAAAGCTTCACCAGCCGCTGTGTGAATTATTCTTACTATTTATTTCCACTCATCATGAATGTTCTGTTGTTCTTACACACATCTTAGTACTTCAGCTAAAAGTTTCTGGTATAACCACCTAATGCTTGCATCAGGTAGCAAATGTATTGTATAGACTTCTTCTCGTGTTTGCTTTTCGATTATGCTTTTATTGTCATACAGTGTGGTTCTTATTTTTGATATTACTAGAAAATGGTTAGTACTAACACTATATCCTCTGCAGACTCTGATGTCTTCTATTAACGGGAAGGCTTTCCCAATGGCGATAACATTATTATAGATCTAGTACCTCTAGCACTCCGTGTAAATTTATGAACTTCTTTATAGGGTAAGAACTATTTGTTATCCTTAAGTGGCTGAAGGCACAAAAATCTCTTAACTGATCTCCATTGTAGTTTTTAGTATGTTCTCAATGTGACCCGATTATTCCTTTAATGGTAGATTTACTGTGGTGTCACCGCCAGACACCACACTTGCTAGGTGGTAGCCATTAAATCGGCCGCTGTCCGTTAGTATACGTCGGACCCACGTGTCACCACATCATTGATTGCAGACCGAGCGCCGCCACACGACAGGTCTAGTCTAGAGACTCCCTAGCACTCGCCCAGTTGTACAGCCGACTTTGCTAGCGATGGTTCACTGACTACAGACGCTCTCATTTGCAGAGTCGACAGTTTAGCATAGCCTTCAGCTACGTCATTTGCTACGACCTAGCAAGGCGCCATATTCAGTTACTATGTCTTCTGAACAGATAATATTGTAAATCATGTACCGTCAAGAGCGACGTTCATCATTAATGGATTAAAGTTAAGTATCAAAGTAATTACGTCCGCTTTCTGAATTCTAACTCCTTGTCATGTTCCAGGCCTCACGTCAGTATAGTCCTTCCCTCCTCACGCCAGCCTGCGTGAGCTAAACGCGTGCATTTTGGCCTCCTCTAGTAACACGGTGTTAGCTCTTCTGCCAACATTACATTTACCTATAGTCGCATTGAAATTTCCAGCAAGTATTAAATATTGCGCTTCATGTATTCGTATAATTGTTGTAAAATTTGTTTATTACAAGGACTTTTGTGGCTTTATTTTAGATTCTATCAGTTGCTTACGGGTATGCTTTACCGAAATATTAAAGGGGAACTACTTATTTCAAATCTTTAACAGTGTTGAAGAAATTAAACGGAATTTTATATTAATTTAAAATCTTATGAAAATCACCATGTTCCCTTACCTTTATGAGCTACGTTATCCGTGGACATCCCATCCAGTAAACTACTGTTGAAATATTTTGCGTTAAATGAAATAAACAACTTGGCTGAACGCTCTAATGCACACAATGAATTAGTCGTGCCGAGGGAACTTGAAAGGTCAGATTCTATATCTGCAGGCGAGTACTGAAAATTAGTCTCCAGAAAACGTATGACACTTGCTGGCTTGAATAATGTTGTGGCTTAAATTGTTCAAGTCCCATTACAGAAATCTGTGCGCGTAGAAGATCATAGCAGAATTGTTAGTCCACAAGACTTCTACTGTCGGGTTTTCGAGTTCAACAAACGGTCTACCAGGAATTTTGAAGAGAGCGAGCATGTGCTTTTGTGGGGTGATGTTACCGTGTTCTAGAGATCTGGGATGAT
This sequence comes from Schistocerca serialis cubense, assembly GCF_023864345.2. Classification (NCBI taxonomy): domain Eukaryota; kingdom Metazoa; phylum Arthropoda; class Insecta; order Orthoptera; family Acrididae; genus Schistocerca; species Schistocerca serialis. Next base: position 470,216,966 of record NC_064639.1, read on the forward strand.
AGATGTGTATCTACTTCGTGTAGTCGTCGTGGGGGAGGTAGTGGGCAATTCAAAGTTAATATAGTGACTAAAAACGGCTTTAACTATTTAACGAACAGTGACACATCGATAATCATTTCAAAGAATTTAAAATGACGTTCCAAATTTCGATCTTTCTGTGACTAACTGGCAGTTCACTTGCTCTGAGCGATTTCAGCACAAAAACTGCATGGTCTAATTTTCTTCATTTCACTGAGTATTTTAATAGTTACCTGGACATGCTTGAATAAAGGCTAATGTCACACCTGATATGGATTTCACTGATTACGCTATTCAGCAAGACAGAGCACCATCACATTGGCGTACGAAGATACGTAAATTCTTAATTCATTAGCTTCCAAATCGATGACGAGACCGAGCGAGGTAGTGCAGTGGTTAGCACACTGGACTTGCATTTGGGAGGACGACGGTTCAAACCCACGTCCGCTTATCCCGATTTAGGTTTCCCGTGATTTCCCTAAATCACTTCAGGCAAATGCAGGGATGGTTCATTTGAAGGGGCAAGGCCGAATTCCTTCTCCAATCTTCCCTAATCCGAGCTTGTGCACCGTGTCTAATGATCTCGTTGTCTACAGGACGTTAAACACTAATCTCCTCCTCTTCGATGGTGCGTTCGTACTGAACCTGAAGACGCTGTGCCCTTTTTTTTCTTGTCTTAAATCTTCTTATCTGACCCCCATGGATTTACTTCTATCAGTTTATGTGAAAAACTTGTCTCCTTTGTCATCCAGTGGATGGTGTAAAATGGACTAGCGCATATGTGTTGTCCATGTGTCGTCGGGGTCACATGGAACATCGATAACGCAGGTAAAATATATTGACTTTCCTTTTACATTATCTTCAATGTTTTGATATAAACAATACGACAGCCGACTTCAAACACTTCATTTTGAGTTTCGCGGCATTTTATTCTATGGAGGGTGTGTGCTACGTGTAGGTCGCAAGGGTGAAACTACTTTGGACCTGAATTTCAGCCTAGACACCTGACTTTGACGGACAATGACCACAGCAACCAGCTTAACACTGACTTACTGCGGAACTCTACTCTTAAATTCTGAGCGGAATAGGAGTAAGCTGCAGGGAAAGACGGCTGGTATAAACACGTAAACGAGCCAAGAGGGAGCCATAAGAAAAAAGGCCAAGAAAAAATAGCTCCATTGAAAGAGGGTGGAAGACAGAAGTAGTCTTTCACCCTTACTGTTCAGACTATGCATCGAAGAAGCAATAGCGGAAATAAAGTAAAAGTTCAGGAGTGTGATTAAAATTCAGGATGAAACGATATCAGTGATACGTATCGAACTATTTTACTTAGTCGAATGCTTTTCGTAGGTCGACGAGAAGATCGCCTACTGTGGCATTACTTTCATTAACATGTAATTTCAGTGCTTCCGTAACCTCTTTGACCAATATTACGTCTCATATGGAATTCGCTCAGAAAGTGACAAAATATCTTAGAATCGGTATGCTGCAGAAGCACGGGGAATGAATCGAGTAATCTGTGGCAAGTAAGTAAATTTTGTCTCCTGTTACATTACGTATAGTACTACGAAGGTAACTGACAACTGTCGTTAGAGTGCGTAATAACCAAATTTAATTTTATGGAACAGCCCTTGCCTGTGTTGTGGTAAACAGGGAAACAAAGGAAACTAAAGAGTCTAAGAAACGTTAAACCTGTTAAATAAAGGTTGACTTCAATTTTTCTTCATCTGTTGAGTATGTGTAGACTTTTTCTCAGGTATAATCGTGAAATAAGTAGTATCCTTCCCGTACACTTCTCAAAATTAATTGGAAAACATGTAATTATTACTTCGCGGGAACACGGAAGTACTAACGATAGATTACCTTGGCACGTGCTGAAAGTGGAGTCGTGTACACCATCCGTCTGTGACTCGGCTAATTGGAGTGCTGTGTAGTTGTCATCCCGCCCACTTTGGGAGACAAAATGTGGTCAGTCCACCGCACGGATGTACTGTTAGTTTCGTCAGTTCCTCTGGATCATACCTCATTGATTATATTACTAACTTTTCTGGGAAAGTTATTGAACGCTATTGTAGTTAAGAATGTCACTGAAAAACCCATAAAGATGACGTATTCGTAAAATTTATAAGATGGGGGATGGGAGAACGTATCGGCGGGAGGCTAAGGAAAAAAAAAGCTAGAATAACGAATAATGATAGAACCGTGAGTATCAGCCAAGCAACGATCAGAATTTTGAAAGATGCTTCGAAAGAAGGAACAGAGTTACTGTAGATTGTACTAAAGTTATATATCAAAATTTTCCCTTGTAACGGAGCATGATTGCTTTGAAGCACACAACGGGTACTATTAAATCATTCCTTTTCATTTCCTTTGTTTCCTCGTTTGGGATAAGAATGATACGGTGATTTATCTTAGTCTGTTGCTCTACAGTTAATCTTAATTTGTTAGTTCCATACTCAGTGTTATCATGAAATACGTGAATGACGGAACTCCATATGTCATTCCACTGGAATATTTTGTGTTTACGATGACGTGCTAATTGTAGAAAATCAACAAGGAATGTAGGAAAGTATATATCAGAGAAGTACTAGAAAGTGCTTATTTTTTAATAGAATCTGGACGAAATTGATGCTCTATAACTTAAATTCTTGTAGATGTTGGTAACACGATGAAAATGCCTGGACGAGGTAAAATCCATATACTCAGCAACAGTAGATGATGGAACCGTGGACACAGGCTGCCACAGTTGAATAACGATCCCATGCAATAAGTTACGTGTCCTTGCTGGAGTTTTGTGTTGCAAAATTGTGTCAAATACAAAATACCAAAGGCAATACACGAGAAACGCCAATGAAGTGACAATGGAAGTGTGAGCAGTGAAGATTAACTTTGTACCGAGGAGATAAAAATTACAATTAATAAAATATTCCAGGTTATTATGCCATGGTGTAAGTGATATCACTTCCAAACCCAACGTTTCGTCCACATCTGTGGAGGAAATTTTCGAAGGGGAGAGTAACTTCGTTGAACGTCCGATTCACATCCTGGATCACTACTGACTACAGCAAAATTCCGCTTCCACTAGCTTCCGCGCAGTGGCGTAACGTCACCTGTTTTGAATACGCGAGCGCAACTGCCCGTTGTCGACTGTTGCCGTCCGCTGTTACTATCAACCCATGGCTGAAGTCTGGTACAAATCCTCATCAGCACCTGAATCCACATTTCATTCAATTTCACGCCCTCCTACTTTCAATTAAAATTCATGGGGTGTTTCACAATCTGTATGGCCTCTCTGTACAGCCTTTCGTATTACCCGTTTGTAACTGCTAGTACTTGAATCCGGTCTAAATGAATGTGGTGGTCTCCGTCTTCCGCAATTACCCCTGTGCTCTTCGAGTCGTTTTTTGACAGTTCCTTTTGTGGTACTATCGTACTCCTCCCCGCAGCTACACGGAATCCTATAAATTGCAGCTTTTTGCAGCGGTTTTCGAGCGTCCTTGGGCAATTTTAGGTGATGTACACTACTGGCCATTAAAATTGCTACACCACGAAGATGACCTGCTACAGACGCGAAATTTAACCGACAGGAAGACCATGCTATGATATGCAAAAGATCAGCTTTCCAGAGCATTCACACAAGCTTGGCGCCGGTGGCGACACCTACAACGTGCTGACATGAGGAAAGTTTCCAACCGATTTCTCATACACAAACAGCAGTTGACCGGCGTTGCCTGGTGAAACGTTGTTGTAATGCCTCGTGTAAGGAGGAGAAATGCGTACCATCACGTTTCTGACTTTGATAAAGGTTGGATTGTAGCCTATCGCGATTGCAGTTTATCGTATCGCGACATTGCTGCTCGCGTTGGTCGAGATCCACTGTTGGCAGAATATGGAATCGGTGGGTTCAGGAGGGTAATACGGAACGCCGTGCTGGATCCCAACGGCCTCGTATCCCTAGCAGTCGAGATGACAGGCATCCTATCCGCATGGCTGTAACGGATCGTGCAGTCACGTCTCGATCCCTGAGTCAACAAATAGGGACGTTTGCAAGACAACAACAATCTGCACAAACAGTTCGACGACGTTTGCAGCAGCATGGACTATCAGCTCGGAGACCATGGCTGCGGTTACCCTTGACGCTGCATCACAGACAGGAGCACCTGCGATGGTGTACTCAACTACGAACCTAGGTGCACGAATGGCAAAACGTCATTTTTTCGTATGAATCCAGGTTCTGTTTACAACATCATGATGGTCGCATCCGTGTTTGGTGACATCGTGGTGAACGCACATTGGAAGCGTGTGTTCGGCATCGCCATACTGGCGTATCACCCGGCGTGATGGTATGGAGTTCCATTGGTTACACGTCTCGGTCACCTCTTGTTCGCAATGACGGCACTTTCAACAGTGGATGTTACATTTCAGATGTGTAACGACCCGTGGCTCTACCCATTATTCGATATCTGCGAAACCCTACATTTCAGCAGGATAATGCACGAACGCATGTTGCGGGTCTTCTACGGGCCTTTCAGGATAGAGAAAATGTTCGACTGCTGCCCTGGCCAGCACATTCTCCAGATCTCCCACCAATTTAAAACGTCTGGTCAATGGTGGCCGAGCACCTGGCTCGTCGCCGGCCGAAGTGGCCGTGCGGTTAAAGGCGCTGCAGTCTGGAACCGCAAGACCGCTACGGTCGCGGGTTCGAATCCTGCCTCGGACATGGATGTTTGTGGTGTCCTTAGGTTGGTTGGGTTTGACTAGTTCTAAGTTCTAGGGGACTAATGACCTCAGCAGTTGAGTCCCATAGTGCTCAGACCCATTTGAACCTGGCTCGTCACAATACGCCAGTCACTACTCTTGATGAACTGTCGTATCGTGTTGAAGCTGCATGGGCAGCTGTACCGGTACACGCCATCCAAGCTCTGTTTGACTCAATTCCCAGGCGTATCAAGGCCGTTATTACGGCCCGAGGTGGTTGTTATGGGTACTGATTTCTCAGGATCTATGCACCCAAATTGCGTGAAAATGTAATCACATGTCAGTTGTAGTATAATATATTTGTCCAATGAATACCCGGTTATCATCTGCGTTTCTTCTTGCTGTAGCAATTTTAATGGCCAGTAGTGTAAATTAACGTGATGTTCCGCTTTTTCAAGGTCTTTTCTTTGTGGTCAGTCACGACCTTAGGGAATGGCAGGAAAACTTTTAATTTCATCGGCGGTTGAGTATCACTATGAGCTCTACGCGGTGGTCTTAACGCTCTTTTCCCTTCAACGAACGAATAATCATTCTTGAGCAATGCAGTGGTGAGATGTTTTAATTCTGCGTCAAGCACCTCTGTACGTCAACGTTTCAAAACATATGACGCCACGCCACTGCGCGGAAGCTCACTTAAGTGGAATTTTGCTGTGGTCAGTTGCGAACCAGACTGGGAATTGGACGTTCAACAAAGCTAAGATCCGCCTTGAAAATGTCCTCCGCGGATGGTGACGAAACGTCGGGTTTTGAAGTGAAAGCCTTTAGACCACGGCATAATAGCTCGGAATATTTTATTAATTGTGCCAATTCCAGTCATGAAAGTTTAATTTTTACAAGGAGATAAGTATTACCCTTGTCTCTGCTTTCTCAGAAAAAATCTATTTTACACACTTCTAAATTATTTACGTCTGCCACAACTATTACTGTTTTTATTATTATCATCATCCATATTAGTGCCAGCAGCTGCTTTAGCGCAGTAAGTATTCATTATTTCATCGTCAGTAATATTTGCTCATCTGTCAGTTTAGACTGAGATCTTTTTAATACTGTCAGACATATTAAAATTGTTATTTCTCACGTAACTATGATGTAAAAATGTACTCCATGTGTGAAAGGATGATGGCCCTAATTATATCGGGTTGGTTTAACAAATAAAAATTACACATTTTATAAAGATAAGTAGTCACAAAATCATAAGAAATATTTCTGAAAGGGGAACTAAAACTGGTTTTTATCACTTATCTGTCATAAGAATGAGAAATCCTGCCCTATGCAAATTAAATTCAGTTCACATGAATGAAGCCTATGTTCACTTTAAGTACATTCCAGCTATCGAATCTTAACTGTTGGGATTTCGTACTGCGAGGCAGACACGGTCACTACAGTCCGAAAGTTAAGCATCGTCATAAAAAGACAGCATATTTTTATAGCTGTAAGTCAATAGCGAGAGCATCTTTCAACTACTCTGTTGGGTAAAAAAACTGCAGCTTAACTTTGGTTTGTATTACGGAATGTTGTCTGTCTACCGTTTCACTAGGTCTGTTACGATGAACATCATTCTGCGTTTACTCATTACTTTTGATGTAATGAAGTGACGATGGGATGGCGTCATGGAGGTATATTGCCCTCGGAAACAAAGTTCTTCGCTCTTGCTCCAAGTAAAGCTGCTGCAGCGGCAGTGAGCAAACGAAAAGCAAACGCAGCTGTGCCGTGTTCATCTGTATCGTGGCAAGACAGCTGGAAAGGAAGCGTAGATTAAATCCCCCTTCCATTTCCCGCCGCAAGCTCGCAAAGCAACCCTTCTGCGTTCCATCCGCGGTGAAGTTGCCCACGTATTCTAGTAGTCGCACTTCCTTTGTAAATTAAATTGATCTCCATGCCCACAGCAGAAACAACTCGTAATATTTGCAACTGCGGAAAGGTCAAGGAATACTTGCAAAACACTAACCATTTGCTCTGAGAACTGTGGTCCTGGTAGAAACTTGTACTGCATGCTTGCATCTGCTTCACAAAAGCTTCTGTGTATTTTCCTACGAGACAGTGTGCCAAGAACTTGGATGGCAGAGAACACTTATTACTACTCCACCTGCAGGTTCATATTACTCATAGTGCATAGTCCAGAAGTTCATTAGGTATGGCATACCAACATAAAATGATTGGGTTTACTCCTCCATCCGGGTAGTGAGGGCGGGGATGGATGGTAGGGGAGAGGATGGGAGTTTTCTAATTTAACTGATCAATCTACAGCACCACATCTCTACAGCCATGGTTCCCTTCTTTTACGGTTTTCCCACAGTCAATGTTTCATTTCCATACAATGCTGTACTTCAAACGTACTTCCTTAGAGAGTTCTTCTACAGATTAAGGGTTGTGTTTGATGCCAGTAGATTTCTTTTGGCCAGGAGTGCCCTCTTCGCCTGCGCCAGCCTGCTTTTTGTATCCTCTTGCTACGTCCATCATGAGTTATTTTGCTTCGAAGGTAAAGTAATTCCTTCAACTCATCTACTTTACGGTCACCAGTTTTGATGTCAGTTTATCACTAAATTTGTTTGGTCTGCTCCTAATAACTTTGTCCTTCGTGTAAGTAATATAATGTGCTCATTAGACGTTATGTTACGTTCAGTAAGTCCTCACTGTAACTGAGGTGGCAATGCCCTGCGCGAATCTTATCATTAAGATATATTCGCCCCTAATTGTAATCCCATTCTGAACTTTCCTATTATTTCCGGTGATCAACTGTGCACCGAGACTTTTGAAGCTGTGCTGTTACCGTGATGCTATTGTATCAAGTGGCGAGCAACAACACGATTGCCGAATTTAGCATCAGTATGGGATATGTAAGCTGGGCTTTCATAAGCTGGGACTTATTCGTGGGCTGGAACCCTACAGTTCTGCAGCTTTTGAACTAGACTGACCAGGGCAACTCCCTAGTGCTAGAGCAGTGGTTGTCACCTTGTTGTGCACCTTATAACTTAGACCGGCTGTCACGTCTCCGCCAGTGCGTCAGACGTCTAGCCGTTTCATCCACAATCCTCCCGTTGCCTCAGCAGCAGATATCTAGCCATCACCACTGAAGGCCTCTCACCACCTCCTTTCCAGACAACTAACAGCATCCACTAAAATCATCTCACCGGCTCCCCCACAGACATCGGCGGCTATCCGTCGCTAGTAATAAGCGTCTAACGACTGTGCTCTCTCTCCTAATACCACCATTGGCATTCCTACCACCTCTGCTAAACATATGACCCCACCCCATGCTCGCACGGTTACAACATGGACCACTTCATCCAGTCTGCAACCCTATGTCCACCCTCCATTTTGCATTGACTAGTAGTAATCAGCCATCACTTCCTTAGCTTGCCCTATTCTTCCTGCAACCCTGACTCCAGCTTCTGCTACTTCCTTTGCCCTTTTCAACATTCCCATGCCCTACCTCCAGCAGGCAAGGATAAGATGGACTAACATTCAACAGGACAACGGTTGCAGTCACCAGCTGGCAAACAACATTTAGGTCCTTCATGATTTTCCGCAATCGTTTAACGGGAATTCCCTGCTGGATCCCTTGAAAAGCCGCAGCCTGTGCTTAATCTCTGATGACCTAATTATCGATTGGGCGCTAAACATTAATCTTTTTTCCATCCCCCAACAAGCCATGCCACAGATTTCACCCAACTCGACGGACCTATGACCTGCACCACGACGTATTTCACCATCTCCCATGACAGAACAGTTAAAAAACAATTCCCCTGTCTCTACCCTTTCATCCCGAACCGTTGACACTTTCCTTCTATCCTGCATTGATCCCAAAATCCCTCACATGAAATAGAGAAGTGCATTGTACATCTGTTGCCCAAAGCATACCCTACAGAGACTTTGTCCGTATTATTAAATCCACGAGCACCAACTGCGTCATACCTCCTTCCCAAATCTTTCGCAACACCTTTGCCCCTTATGACTCTCTGACTCCCCTCAACACCACCTCCTGAGCCAAACACCCGTAGCCTACTCGCCACAATTTTCCTGACTGTGAGGACTGACCCTGAGATTACGGCAGAAGAGATCGTATCTCATTTAAATTCCATTCCTACCATGGAAATTAGCACAGCCCTCAGCATCTGCAATGACTTAGGCCCCAACTCATGGTTCACCTTCCTTATACTCGTTCCCACTGCCTGTTCCCACCAATGATCACCTCTTCGCTGCAGAAGCCCTGTCTTACAACTACTGTCACAAAGTCTAATCTTCAAAACTCCTCCACTAGCCCCAAAGTCTAATCTTCAAAACTCCTCCACTAGCCCTTTATAATGACCACCTCACTACTGACTACGGAACCAATCATTTATAATGACCACCTCGCTGCTGGCTACAGAACCTGTCCAAACTGTATGGCCTCACATTGTCTCTGCCTATCGAACCAAACCATCTGCCAATCCTTTCCATACCACTAAATCCATCCACCGACCTTTCACTGCTGAAGATATTATCATATTCGTAACCACAGTTCTCCGAAATATTCATCTCTCCCATCGACTACACGCACTTGAGCTGACTGACCTTCCACCTTATCTTCATAATAATCAGTCTCGACATCCACACAACCCACTTCCTAGCCACCCATCATTGCAAGACACGATACAGGACAACGTCCATACTCTTCAGACAAATAAGACCCAATTAACGGATATACAGTCCCAACACTATGTCAATACCTTCCTCCAACCGTCTCACAGCATCCAAACCACTCCGTAATCCTCAATGGTTTTGAATGATTGTAAACTAAAAGATAAAGCCCAACTTGATACTCATGAGAAAGGCACGCAACGGAAACTCATTCCGTTTGTAACGTTCCCTGGCAAACTCACACTATTAATAAACTAAAATTTAATTGTACCACATACGCCGCTATGAAGCAATTTGTATATACTGTAATTATTTAACAAAAAATATTATTTAATTTTGTGTAAAGGACATTCGTTATTATTGTAATATATTCTGTAGTAATATTCTCGATGTATTTAGGATGGTAATATGTCTATACTCATAATGTAATTGCGAAATTGGTCAATATCTGCGATAACAAAAATGTAAAATTCAGCCACAGAGGAAAATAATGTTGTAAGATTACAAAGAGATGTTAATGGTCAGCAGTAGTATGAAAACCACCACGTAGTGTGTATTCTTTGTCGTCTCCCTGTAGAGCTGAAAGTGAGAGCAAGCTGTGACGTTGCATTTTATGAACGGGTAGACTTCTTTTGTCTGTATCTTGATTTAGCCGCCATTAGAGGAGAAATTACAAACTAATGTAAGTTGAATTATTGTTGTGGTCTAAATACATTATAATTTATCAAAAGTGTGTATTATTAATGTAAATTAGCTTGCCCATGTCATCTATAATATTTCTTTAATGAATTTTCAGCATTTTTAGCAGAGTTGCTGGGCTGTGCCACGACCGAACGATTTGCAGCGGCGGCACATTTAAAAAATTGTCCCGCTAGGAAAAATTAACCAGACCCGTAAATCGGGAGCAGATAAAAATTAGCACTGCATTTTAGAAAATGTTTTTCTTTTACAGCGATCCTGAGACTGACGGAATTTATTACTACTTTCACGTTTGTGCATTCATAGGCGGATAGTTAACGTTGAAATTTAACAATTTTGGTTCTTTCATATAACTTAAATGTATAGTGAAGTGTGTTTTATCAATGATAATTAAACGTCGGCTTGGCAATATTTAACCATTTTCTGCTAATAGAGACAGTCTTGTGTTCCATAGCTAACGCCGGGAAAGAATTCAGTAAATATTTAAAAAAAACCACTGCATTTAGAAAATGTGTGCCAAGGCCGAATTATGTAAAGGATTTAATTCTCAACTAGATATTCTTAATCAGTTAATATGAATTCACGTAATTTTAAATGTACTTAATTCTGTCTAGATGAATTTTTATTACCACACGTAAATAAGAGGTGCTACAACAAAGTTCGTACGTACAGAAGGAAAGAAAGGCAAATTAACTAAAAACATATTTAAAAAAAGGTAACTGATTATTCTTTAATGTAATTTCATTAAATTGGCGCCCAACGTGGGGCTCGAATATGCAGTGGCCACAAAATACCCATGAGATAACTAAGGAATTACAGTAGTCTAAATTTGTTGGAGAACAACTAATATTTTTTTATGTATTGTATGTATTGCCTAACCAATATTGTGTGGTAACACCTGTATATGATTTTTTGCATGAGAACACCATATACTCAGAGGCAAGCTGAAGAAGAGAGCTCACTATATCGAAAAATTTATTACCTACCACAATATCAGGGGGCAGCTGCACCCAAGATAGATCACCATAAGGTAAAGCTACACTGTAGTTGTCCTGTGGGTAGTAAAGTAGCCTCAGCGCAGTGTTCTCGGATCATTAGTGGTGTGCTTGTTGTTAGTGTTCTTTTTTAAAAATAACAGGACATTTGAGTAGTTAGTCATTGCAGTATATAATAAGTATGTTTCAACAAATGACCATTTCTTGTGTGATTATGTCAGTGAAACCTAAGTGTTGGGATATTTAGTTCAGATTTTGTTTCTTTTGTTGACTATGGTTAGGTTGCGTAGTCAGAAAGATATAAACATGGATAATGAACAACAGTTAGCAAGCAGTGATACCGAGTTAGAAAGTGGGGCACAAAGTAATGTTAGTGGCGTAGTTCAGGAAGTACAATGTGAGAATCTGGGGGCAGAAGGGCAAGAAATGTTGCCAATGCCAGCCAGTGATTCAGTTGATAGTAGAAATACTGTGCCACCCACAAGCACTAGACACGGACCAGAGAGTGGTGAGGTGTCAGAAGTGCAATCATTAAGAGTTATGTTCGAGCGCATGCTCAATTTCCAAGCTGAATTTGCACGTATGCAAGCAGAACGCGATAGAGAACGTGATGCTAAACAAGCAGAGCGTGATCGACTCCTGCATGAGAGAGACTTGCAGTTAATGCAATCTTTGGAAGCTATGCAAAGTGAGATTGTTAGTTTGAGACAAAACTATGAAACCATACCCAAAGCGGTACAAGAACTGAGCGAAAGAGTAGATAGTATCCAAGTGGCTAACGCCAGTATCGTAGATGAAATTAGTATACTGGCTAACAGGGTAGAACAATTATAAATTGACGCAAGTCAAGTAATTGATCAGAAAATGTCCGAACAAGTGCACAAAATTGAAAACGAATTTACAAAAAAAAATAGACGAGAAGGTGCACGCCGCGATTGAGGCCAAAGACGTAGGTTCCAATGCGCAAATGCAGGACCTAAAAAGGGCGGTGCACACTGACATTCCGCTGTGGCAGCGGAATGTCAATCGTCGACTTGCGGAGCTGGAAAACAGGTTGCTGCGGGACGCACAGGCGTGTGTCACGCCAGCCAGGTCCAACAATGATAGGCATATAAATACAGCAGTGAAAAATTGCGACTGTGAGACAGAACAGGCAACCAATGTTAGCGAAACAAACAAGTGTCACTCCAAAATAGTGATTGAAGAAAGCCTGATTAAAAACCGACAGTTTCAGATCTTTACAACGGAGAAGATTTCTGTTCACCCTGTAGTGTTTATCAAGGGATTTAGAAACATTTTGCCTGGCGTTTGGAGTCATACACAGAAAATACAGTTCGTTATGTCTTACATACAAGGAGATGCTACATTATGGGCAACCGATGCAGCTGACAGTTGCGACACATATGAGCAATTTGAAAAGGCATTCTTGGCCAAACATTGGTCAACATGTATTCAGGAGAGATTACGGAACGAGGTATATAATCCAGAGCCGTATTCTCCACGATTAGGCAATTTGCGAAAATATTTTGAGAAATACATTAATAAGACCCGTTACTGGGACGAGCAGATTTCATCCCGGGATTTGATCAGACTTTTGAAATGACACTTGCCGATACACGTAAAGGAAAAACTTATACACGTACCGGAGAACGACATGGAACATTTCTTGTCTGTTCTGGACTCAATTGACCTGATTCAGGAGGATGTTAAGGCATCCTCTGAACAGGCTAGAAGTAACGGAAACGGTTACAGAAATGGTCGAAATAACACGCCTCCACCAAATAACGGAAACGGCGGAGGTAACAATAGGAGACAAGATTATGTACAAAACGGGAATAGAGGTAGAGACCGGAACGGCAATAGTCCGCCGGTGAATAATGACCGGAAAAGGAGGTCTGATGACCGATATGAAATAGGCCCACCAAGCAATAGTAGATGGAAAAATGCCAGGGGGCCGTGGAACACTAATACTTATAACGATGCAAACCGAACTTGGCCACAGAACCAGAGGCACAGTCCGGACCGGCAAAACAGTGAAAGGTATGACAATAACCGACCGCCACCACAAAATGCGCCAATTGCGCAACCGTGGCGGCCGACGCAACACAACTTACGCATAGTGGAGGTCAGCGACACAGAACAGCCACACCCAACCACCTGTAATAATTCAACAAACTAGATTCAGCCGAGATACGCTCTCCATCGTCGGCTGAGGTTTGGAGTGAGAGCAGCCCGACACAGAAAAAAACATCGAGATTCTGGATCCTCAGGTATAATGACGGGGTACAGATGGGACATGAATTAATAACTGAACCACCCACGTGCATAAAGGAGCACAAAGTACAAGCGATAATAGAGATCAAAATTAACAATACTGATGTGCAAGCAATCGTAAATACAGGTGCTACTGTCAGTGTCATGAGTATGGACTTATTCAGAGTACTGAGGAAAGAAAAGCGTATGCTGACTTTTCCTGTGAACAATTGCAAAGTCACTGGAGCCATCAGTGCACAGCGACAAATAATTAAACTCCAAGTGCGGGTAGAGATGTATATACAGGGAGAAGCCATAGCGTGCTCATTCCTGGTAGTAAACGGTTTAAAGGTAGCCTGCATTTTGGGGGTAGATTTTTTGAGAGAAAGGGACGCACAAATCGACCTTTCTCAGGGGAAAATTAAGTTTGATGAACGCGAGTAGGAGGACAGAATTGTCCATGCTCAGATCTGAAGAGGTACCTGTGCCTAATTGTAATGCTATTAACATAAAATGTAGGAATCAGTGGATACTACATTTAGACAATCATTCTCTAGGACAAAATCTCTATTATCCAGACGTACAAAGTGATCAATTAAAAGCAAATGTGGACGCACTTGTGAACAAAGTATCACAGTCCGAAAATTTGAACTCAGTGCAACAGCAGGATTTGGTACAGTTATTATCTAACTATGCAGATGTATTTTCAGAACGAAAAGGAATTGTTAAGGGATATCAATACAATATCGAGGTGAAGCCTCACAAAACCTACTGTCAAGCCTCATACTCCATTCCTTAGTCCAAGAAGGAAATAGTAGCTATCTCTTAGCAGATCCCCATTCAGGGAGAGTACGGGGACTGTATCCGCGTAAGGATGTAAAAATATTCCTGCAGTAAATGACTAATAGTCCTATGTGTTATGTGTAAAAAAAAAAGGGACAGCATTCTTTTGAAAATGAATGAACATTAATGATGTGTGATCTGTAGAGATAATGTACTAGTGTAGAAGTATTTAGTTATAAGAATATGATTGGCTTTTTCTTTTGTTTATGAATATTTGTGTTATGTCTTCTTTTAATTAGTGTTAGCTTAAACATGCTCTAAATGACTGGACATATAACCTGATTAGTGCAATTATTTGTAGTGTTACATTGTAACAGAGTTAAGTCAGGAGGAACATTTTAGTACTGATTAGTTTGTGTACTGCATAATATTCTATATGTGTGTCAAACTTGAAATATTTCTTGGTACAATCTTTTCTATTATAGATATATATGTATATATGTGTAGCTGTCAGATTGACAGATTCGCACCCAGAATAATATCGATAATATGAGACCCTGAGAACTTTATTTTCAAACCAGTGTTATCAAAGAGAATAATGCACCCAGTAGTGACCCGAGGGCACTATGGGAGGCAAACTTATTGCAAATTTAAGTAGCGCAAGGTTACGCACAAAGAAGCTTCAATTGAAGCATGTGCAGATCCAATCAGTAAAAAGGAGCTAGCCTGATACAGTCCAAGTCAATTTTAGCCTACAGAGACTACACTGTAGTTACGTAGGACCTTGCAAGTAAAGTGAGACATAATTTCAAAAGAGTTATTGAACAATATGCCTGAATCCGGCTGGAATGCACAAATAAAATCTACTCGAACATAAATATAGATGATTTTTGGGCAAACTAATACGAAATTTTAATATTTGTTACCATGTACGCAAATATCACACACCTTGGTAAAGAGCGAACAAAGAAGTTACGAATGTGCTGTTACAAAAAATGCACAACGGACATTGTAAATGAAAAAACTTAAACAAAAGTGCAGTATTGGGTGCCAGAGACAGACAATGACTGTTAAACCTGCAGCAATACGTCACGAGGTTGTTTTGAACAAACAATAAGAAACTGTATCATCGCCGTGTGTGCAAGTGGACAAGGAACTAGCACGACACGAACAGTAAGCCGATAACAGACGGTGGACCAAGTTAGTGTCAAACTATAACTCTTTGTGTGTCAAGGGGCGCTAGGAAAGCGCGTTGACTACAGAGATACATTTTGTCCTAAGGTGAGAACTTGCGTGTGACTAATGACAAGTCATGACATGGTGAAAAAATATTGTGTGCCCATAAAACGTGTTACTGTGACAACGAAACATTGTGCAAACCAGACTAGTGAAGGATGACTAGGGTAGTCAGTACAGTTGTGCAAAGCTACTGTGTCATGATGGCGTAGCGGTTAGCGCATTTGCCTGGTTAGTCGGAGACCTGGGTCGGTAATCCAGCTTTGGTACAAATTTTCACTCATTGCTTCAGTTTGCATATGTGCACCATGTACAATGTCTACAGTCCTAGTACACATTAATAGCCCAGCGCCACAGCAGCGTAGACATCGCTAAAGGTGCCTAATGAAATGGCGGAGCTATTTGAAGAAGTGTATAGGATGGTATTCGAAGAACAATACTGCAACAGTAAAACCTGAGTTGCTGAATGCATAAGATAACAATACACAGTCATACAACACAGTGGATAGATCGTGCAGACGCTACAAAATAAGT
Source organism: Schistocerca serialis cubense (assembly GCF_023864345.2). Taxonomy (NCBI): domain Eukaryota; kingdom Metazoa; phylum Arthropoda; class Insecta; order Orthoptera; family Acrididae; genus Schistocerca; species Schistocerca serialis. Next base: position 470,232,862 of record NC_064639.1, read on the forward strand.
CTGAATGATGAAGAACAATGTGGCAGACCATCTTTGTGTGAAGTAGCAGGAAGCGCAAGGAAAGTGGAGACACAGGAGCTCGATGACTTCTATATCCCAGCCGAGATAAGAATGGAAAAAAGTGGATGTAATCGCTCCTCAACAATCTCCAAGGCATTATCAACACGAAAAAAAAGGATTGTCCGCTGGGTTTCATGGGTTTCGCGTCGGCTCACCTACATTCAGTAAGCCAAACCGAACCAGTAGCAGGAATAGTGCAGCTGTGTCTAAGGACATTCTAGAAGACTCCTTTGGCCTGTAATCACCAGGAACGAGCGCTTAATCCGTCACTATGACTCCGAGAGGAAGGAGGAAAGCAAATAACGGAAACATGGGGATTCGCCGAAAATGGCCAATATGCAGCCACCGTCTGGCATGGTGGAACTGTTTGCAACACAGCTGTGGTGTAGTGCTAATAGATTATGCTCTTAAGAAGGGAAACGTGGCAGGAACACACTAAAGACAAGAGTAAGCTGTCAAAACTAAGCGTCGCGTTTTCGGCGTAGGACTCACATACGCTGCTTCTTTCGATCTTTCGGCTATTCAATTTTGCCTCGCTCTCGTAGTCTCCAGACGTAGCACCAAGTGACAACTTCCTCTTCTTTTAGATGAGGAAACTACTGAGTGGCAGCCGCCCTTCTCAATAAAATAAAAATATTAGCACAATGATAATGAAACCGATATTGAATAAAGTCTCTTTTTGTCTTGTATCCTTTTTGGACAGAGAGAAACTGAAACATGGGAACCATTATCTTTTCTTTCCGTAGCTGTTTAACAGATAAACTGTGAACAAAATGTTTTTGGGAGATTAGTTCACATACATAAGTAACGAAGAAGACATGTGGAGGTTAAAAGCAAAGGTATGTAATTGGCAAAACCGAATATCTGGAGATATGTGCACCGCACTGTAGTGAAAGAACCATGCTACTTGGTGGCAAATTGATGTACTTGTAGTGGATGATGTTAACTGTTTCCCAGTGGTTTTTTGAAGAACTACTGAACAAGCGCCGGCCGGAGTGGCCGTGCGGGTCTAGGCGCTATAGTCTGGAACCGAGCGACTACTACGGCCGAAGGTTCGAATCCTGCCTCTGGCATGGATGTGTGTGTTGTCCTTAGGTTGGTTAGGTTTAATTAGTTCTAAGTTCTGGGCGACTGAGGACCTCAGATGTTAAGTCGCATAGTGCTCAGAGTCATTTGAGCCATTTTGAGCCTACTGAACAAGAAGTGTTTACCCATCTCATTCAAAGGTTGCAACTGTACTGTTTCTCCTGGGTGGACTTGGGTTTAAAAAAAAGTCAACTAAATATTCCGATAAATGTTATAAATAATCGACAAGTACGCCAAAGGTGAAGAGATAGAATTACAATGGACATGTTTTTCTATAGAGTCTTGCGCTTCTATGCGTGAACTATCTCTCCTTTGTCATTCGCTTATCTTACTTGCATAGATTCGGAGCTAAGAGGACGTTCTTGTGTAAAGCTCATCTTGCTGTACCAGCTGATAATGTTAGTTGTGCTTAAAACCCGAAAAATATAATGGTTATTTTGTCAAAAGAATTTTTTGTATGTGGTTAGTCTACTGTTGGTCTGATAACTAGACTGCCTTAAATAGATATGGGCCTTAACAAACAATTTTCATTGTTAGGTGCCATCTTATAAAAATCTTTAACATTTTTCTTTTAGCTCATATACGAGACGTGCCGTCGGTTAGGACAACTAACTTTATTTCAGACCGGAGGCAGCTACCAATAATTTAACAATTTTTCTTACGGATTTTCTTTATATAACGAGATATCATCCCAGGCAGAAAAGGTCTGGTCACAGGATTCCAGTTCCATTATAGGATTTCATTTGTAGATGCTACTCTTGTTATCTCATAGTGGGGAATCGAGACGAAACCACGACATTAAGTTACGTACTACGGTAGTGTACATCGAACAGATTTGGCAAATATTCTCTGGTGCAATAAGCACACAACTTCTCTCGAGCCTATTTATTTATTTATTTATTGTTCCGTGGGACCACATTAAGGAGAAGTCTCCATGGTCATGGAACGAGTCAATACATGAAATTATAACACGATTGTAGAAACAGATAAAATGAAATATAAGAAACATATTCAGTTGTAGATTGTAGAAACAGATAAAATTAAATATAAGAAACATATTCAGGCGACACGTCGTTAGTTTAAATAAAGAAAATCAAGAATGTAACACTGGAATTTGATTAATTTTTTAGCTCTTCCAGGAGCTCCTCGACAGAATAGAAGGAGTGAGCCATGAGGAAACTCTTCACTTTAGACTTAAAAGCGTTTGGGCTACTGCTAAGATTTTTGAGTTCTTGTGGTAGCTTACTGAAAATGGATGCAGCAGAATACTGCACTCCTTTCTGCACAAGAGTCCAGGAAGTGCATTCCACATGCAGATTTGATTTCTGCCTAGTATTAACTGAGTGAAAGCTGCTAACTCTTGGAAATAAGCTAATATTGCTAACAACAAACGACATTAAAGAAAATATATACTGTGAGGGCAATGACAAAATTCCCAGACTATTGAATAGTGGTCGACAAGAGGTTTTCGAACTTACACCATACATAGCTCGAACAGCCCGTTTTTGAGCCAAAAATACCCTTTTTGAATCAGAAGAATTACCCCAAAAAATAATACCATATGACATAAGCGTACGAAAATATGTTGTAATGTCACTTGTTTCAGATACTGTTCTAATGGTAAATAAAGCGGCATTTAGTTTCTGAACAAGATCCTAAACATGGGCTTTCCACAACAGCTTACTATCTATCCGTACGCCTAGGAAATTGAACTGTTCCGTCTCGCTTATAACATGCCCATTCTGTCTGATTAAAATATCAGTTCTTGTTGAATTGTGAGTTAGAAACTGTAAAACTGAGTCTTACTGTGATTTAGCATCAAATTATTTTCCACAAGCCATGAACTTATTTCATGAACTACAATATTTGATAATGTTTCAATATTACACACAAGATCCTTCACTGCCAAGCTGGTGTCATCAGCAAACAGAAATATTTTTGAATCACCTGTAATACTAGAAGGCATATCATTTATATAAATAAGAAACAGCAGTGGCCCCAGCACCGATCCTTGGGGAACGCCCCATTTAACAGTGCCCCATTGGGACTGAACATCATTACCAATCTCAATATTGCGGAGAATTACCTTCTGCTTTCTGTTCTTAAAGTAAGAGGCGAACCAATTGTAAGCTACTCCCCTTACTCCATAATGTTCCAACCTCTGCAGTAATATTTTGTGGTCAACACAGTCAAAAGCCTTCGTTAAATCAAAGAAAACACCTAACGTTCGCAACCTTTTATTTAATCCGTCCAAAACCTCACAGAGAAAGGAGACTATAGCATTTTCAGTTGTTAAGCCATTTCTAAAACCAAACTGTACATTTGACAGCAAATTATGTGAATTTAAATGCTGCAGTAACCTTGTATGTACAACCCTCTCGATAACTTTAGCAAACACCGATGGCATAGAAATAGGTCTATAATTATCAACATTATCCCTGTCTCCCTTTTTATAAAGTGGCTTCACTACCGAGTACTTTAATCGGTCAGGAAACCGACCACTCCTAAAGGAAAAGTTACAGATATGGCTAAGTATTGGGTTAACATACATGGAACAATACTTTAGTATTCTGCTAGATACCCCGTCATATCCATGAGAGTTCTTGGTCTTTAGTGATTTAGTTATTAACTCAATCTCCCTCTTGTCAGTATCATGGAGGAGCATTTCAGGTAACAGTCTCGGAACACTTTTTTCTACGAGCGCTATATGATTCTCTGTTGGGACTAGGTTTCTATTTAGTTCACCTGCTACATTCAGAAAGTGATTATTAAATACTGTACATATATGCGACTTATCAGTAACACGGACATTGCCACTACGCACTGATTCTATATCCTCGACCTGTCTCTGCAGACCAGCCACTTCCTTTACGACTGACCGTATGGTTTTAATTTTATCCTGAGACTTAGCTATTCTATCTGCATACCACATACTGTTTGCCTTCCTAATAACTTTTTTAAGCACTTTACAATACTGTTTGTAATGGGCTACTGCGTTTAGATTGTGACTGTTTCTAACGTTTTGATATAATTGCCACTTTGTTCTACAAGATATTCTTATACCTTTAGTCAGCCACCCAGGCTGCCTGTTTGTGCTAGTACCCTGTTTTGAACGTTCTAACGGAAAGCAACTTTCAAAGAGCACGTGAAAAGTCTTGAGGAAAGCATTATATTTATCGTCTACTGTATCAGCACTATAAACATCTTGCCACTCATGTTCCTTGATAAGGTTTACGAAAGTCTCTACAGCAACTGCATCAGCTTTCCTAAAAAGTTGGTAACTATATTTAACATGTGTTGCAGCACAAAAATCTTTTAGACTTAAAATTTGTGCATCATGATCTGAAAGGCCATTCACCATTTTGCTAACAGAATGCCCTTCTAGTAATGACGAATGAACAAAAATATTGTCTATGGTTGTTCTACTGTTCCCTTGCGCTCTCGTTGGAAAAAATGCGGTTTGCATAAGATTATATGAATTAAGGAGGTCTACCAGCATCCTTTTCCTTGCACAATTACTTATACAATTTATATTGAAGTCACCACATATAACTAACTTTTTGTATTTCCTATAAAGTGAACCAAGAAACTCCTCTAGCTTTAGCAAAAATGTTGTGAAATCGGAGTCTGGGGATCTGTAAATAACAACAGTAAGAAGTTTAGCTCCACTAAATTTAACCACACCTGCACAACATTCAAACACCTTTTCAGTGCAGTACTTTGAAACATCAATTGACTCAAATGGGATACCGTTTTTCACATACATGGCTACTCCCCCACACCGCAAAGAGCTCCTAGAAAAGCTGCCAGCCTACCTGTATCCTGGTAAAGGAAGCCTCTGAATTATCTCCTTATTTAAGAAGTGTTCAGATATACCAATAATTTCAGAGTCAACATCTATAAGCAGTTCACTAACTTTATCTCTAATGCCTTGTATGTTTTGATGAAATATACTAATTCCCTCATTAATCGGATACCTGAGCTTTGTCGAAAGTGGTTTCTTTGTTAGAGAGACTTCCCTTAAGCAGGAATACCTGTCAGCTGACTTCAATCTAAAAAAGGTACAGCTCTAGCACCCACAACTACCGGAATTTTCCCATGAGTGATCCTACCTCCCCCACCTATGCTGTCACCTATAAGCTTTGCCAACCTCCCCTTTCCATACCTGGTGAGGTGCAGGCCATGTCTAGTGAAACCCGTCCTGCTGATAGACTCCACCGACACCACTGAAATGTGACTCATGCCTTCTGTCATTAGCGCACCCCCAAGTTTCATGTTATTACGCCTGACGGCTGTATTAAAATGAGGCCGATCGTGACGCTGAAACAGTTCCACGAAATGCACATTCGTGTTGCCAGTCTGAGTGGCTATCTTTTCCAGGTCACCATCTATGTCATACTCCCCATCCCTATCAATATTATTACCAGCCCCTCCCACAATCACTACCTGATCCTCTTTTGTAAAATCCCTACATAAACCCCCTATGTTAAAAGTCACCTGAGCCAATCCTGTATTAGGCTTCACAATGCTGGTGACCTGGTACTCACTCCCCAAAACTTCTTGCAACTGCTGGCCTACACCTCTACCATGAGAACTACCTAACAGCAGAACCTTCTTCTTTCTCTTAGACTTTGCAACTGTCCTAGCCACCGTAACTGCTGAGGTCTGCTGCATACTTCCTACATCTACAGCTACTAGAGATTCCTCTCCACTAGACTCTGACAGTTGGTCATATCTATTACAAACACCAATAGTAAAACTATCTGAAAATCTCCTTCTCCTAGCAGATCTCTTGCCAACAGCCAGCTCCCATTCCCCAACCCCCTTCACCCTCCTCATCCTATCTAGCTCCTTCTGTGCGTTTTTCAACTGCACCTGAAGGGCACAGATCTTACGCTCCTGCTCCTCTATCAACTTACTCTTGCTATACAACCTGCAGTTCCAGGAGAGGATCTCACCAGAATGCCCACTGGCTTCCCCACTGCATTCCCCCCAGTGAAAATACTTCGAACAAGTCTCACACCGCAATCCACTACTCACGAACCTACGGCAAATGGTAAAATGGTAAAATTTTACAGTTATTGAAACAAGAAAACAACTATATCTAAGTTCCGCTACTACAATAAGAAGATGTTAAAAACTGACTACAATAATCACAAACTTGCTCTACAAGGAAAGTAACTACTATTATTGACAGTATTAATCAACAACAAAAGGGAATATAACAAAATACTAACACAGAAAGAAAATCAAACGTCTAATGACAGTAACGAAACTGAAAGCAGTTCGCAAAAATTTCTTCCGACTCGTATTTCACCGGAAAACACCAAGACCACCGGTTGAAGATTACTAAAGGTCCTAAATAAACTACTATACACAAACAATTAATTAGTACTTAGCTTTCGATGCGCCGCTACATCTGCAACTGGTCAGCGCGGAATGTAAACACGGGTAAGAGGTTAAGTTGCTCGATACGAAACACTCACAAATATCAGGTCACAACACAAGAAAGGCAGAGCTGAATGAAGAAACCACTAAGAAGTCACTTATATAGTAAATATTATCATAAAAACCGTTAAAATATATATCTGCAACCTAAAAATAGATGAAAACTTAGAGACCGATTTCACACGCAGTCACGTGCTTATGACGTCACACCCCACCACACCCTAGTTTTAGATAAATAAGAAAAGGACAATTAATTATAGACGATTACGTAACCACCCTGAGAACTGAGCTAGTTTACTGAGTGCTTATACACATCGGGGTAATTTCAACAACATATTACACTGTCAATAATGTTCCTACATAGGTTATTTCTCCTTTATCTACATCTACATCTATACTCCGCGAGCCACCTTACGGTGTGTGGCGGAGGGTACTTATTGTACCACTATCTGATCCCCCCTTCCCTGTTCCATTCACGAATTGTGCGTGGGAAGAACGACTGCTTGTAAGTCTCCGTATTTGCTCTAATTTCTCGGATCTTTTCGTTGTGATCATTACGCGAGATATATGTGGGCGGTAGTAATATGTTGCCCATCTCTTCCCGGAATGTGCTCTCTCGTAATTTCGATAATAAACCTCTCCGTATTGCGTAACGCCTTTCTTGAAGTGTCCGCCACTGGAGCTTGTTCAGCATCTCCGTAACGCTCTCGCGCTGACTAAATGTCCCCATGACGAATCGCGCTGCTTTTCGCTGGATCATGTCTATCTCTTCTATTAATCCAACCTGGTAAGGGTCCCATACTGATGAGCAATACTCAAGAATCGGACGAACAAGCGTTTTGTAAGCTACTTCTTTCGTCGATGAGTCACATTTTCTTAGAATTCTTCCTATGAATCTCAACCTGGCGCCTGCTTTTCCCACTATTTGTTTTATGTGATCATTCCACTTCAGATCGCTCCGGATAGTAACTCCTAAGTATTTTACGGTCGTTACCGCTTCCAATGATTTACCACCTATGGCATAATCGTACTGGAATGGATTTCTGCCCCTATGTATGCGCATTATATTACATTTATCTACGTTTAGGGAAAGCTGCCAGCTGTCGCACCATGCATTAATCCTATGGAGGTCCTCCTGGAGTACGTACGAGTCTTCTGATGTTGCTACTTTCTTGTAGACAACCGTGTCATCTGCAAATAGCCTCACGGAGCTACCGATGTTGTCAACTAAGTCATTTATGTATATTGTAAACAATAAAGGTCCTATCACGCTTCCCTGCGGTACTCCCGAAATTACCTCTACATCTGCAGATTTTGAACCGTTAAGAATGACATGTTGTGTTCTTTCTTCTAGGAAATCCTGAATCCAATCACAAACCTGGTCCGATATTCCGTAAGCTCGTATTTTTTTCACTAAACGTAAGTGCGGAACCGTATCAAATGCCTTCCTGAAGTCCAGGAATACGGCATCAATCTGCTCGCCAGTGTCTACGGCACTGTGAATTTCTTGGGCAAATAGGGCGAGCTGAGTTTCACATGATCTCTGTTTGCGGAATCCATGTTGGTTATGATGAAGGAGATTTGTATTATCTAAGAACGTCATAATACGAGAACATAAAACATGTTCCATTATTCTACAACAGATTGACGTAAGCGAAATAGGCCTATAATTATTCGCATCTGATTTATGACCCTTCTTGAAAATGGGAACGACCTGCGCTTTCTTCCAGTCGCTAGGTACTTTACGTTCTTCCAGCGATCTACGATAAATTGCTGATAGAAAGGGGGCAAGTTCTTTAGCATAATCACTGTAGAATCTTAAGGGTATCTCGTCTGGTCCGGATGCTTTTCCGCTACTAAGTGATAGCAGTTGTTTTTCAATTCCGATATCGTTTATTTCAATATTTTCCATTTTGGCGTCCGTGCGACGGCTGAAGTCAGGGACCGTGTTACGATTTTCCGCAGTGAAACAGTTTCGGAACACTGAATTCAGTATTTCTGCCTTTCTTCGGTCGTCCTCTGTTTCGGTGCCATCGTGGTCAACGAGTGACTGAATAGGGCATTTAGATCCGCTTACCGATTTTACATATGACCAAAACTTTTTAGGGTTCTTGTTTAGATTGTTTGCCAATGTTTTATGATGAGCCATTGCATTAATGTGTGTTTCTTTTTTTGTATAAGTCACGGCTCATATTTTATTTTATTACATTACACTAATAGTCACAAAATAATAATTTATTTCATTTTATTACATTACACAAGTACACATACATTTCTTTGTCAAAGTAGAGGGCCAAGCATACCGTCTGCCAATGATGTGGTGCCTTCTGATGATACTATATGAGACTCGGAATAGACATTTCCCGTAATAAAAAGACGAGTATGTATATAAGATGTGTGTGTGTGTGTGTGTGTGTGTGTGTGTGTGTGTGTGTGTGTGTGTGTGTGTATGTGTACTAGTAGCTTGCTTGGAAATTTATACTTCTCTATCGAACACAGTTTATTCATTTGTCTCATCCATTTCGTTTTCTGTGTAATCAATAAAAGTTATGTGCCTGGATTAATGTAATGCGTGAAATTAGCACAGATTTTGTTACATTGTGGTGAGTCGCTACAAACCTGATATTAATTAGTCAGAGGCATACGATATCCCTGAAAGTGTAAGTGCTACCTTGATTAGTGGTAAAAACATTACTGAGCTCAACATTCTGAATTTAAGTCACTATTACATTATGTATAACTTCATTAACAACCGCAGAATGCGATGGTGCTGTAGACAATATGATAAATGAAAAGTTACAGAATTGTAAGATGATCTTCTCATATTCGTGATTTACTTTTTGTCTTTTTATTTGAGCACTTTGGTTATTGAAGTCCCAGACATGTACTCTTATGTGTCCCCGTAGAGAGTTGAATGCTTAAAGAGTAAAAAAAATATATCGTTGTTTTGCTACAAGTCGCAGAAGACGACATCTTTAAATTAAATCGTAGTAATGTGAATTTTCTACGCTGCAGGTGTAAGAAGACAAACTGAGGTACTACAGTGGGCATTTCCACGACGACAAATCGCATCCCTTGTTGGAAAATAACTGTTGCAAAAAAGGGGAACATGTAGACAAGGACTAAGACGCACTTCCATGGCTACTGCTTGATTTTTTTCTAGGTGATAATTAGAACCTTATGATTATCCTTCGTAAAATACATGATCAGCATTGTTAGATGTAAGAGAGTGTCAAATATTCGTCACTGAGTCGTGGCGTCATTAAGTTAGTAGACTGTTCTGTCTGGCGCCACTAGCTCAAGGGTAGTATCGACTATCCATCTTGGGGCGCCGTTGTCAATATCAATGAGAAAGAGTTGGTATCTGTGGGTTGTATCCTTAGAAGGTCTTTGCTTGCCGATATATATACGCGTTCGGTGGCCCGAGAAAAGGAGGCACGAAACTTAGAGATCGGCGGTAGCGTCGCGAAAAGAGTTGGTCACGAGGTCCGAGCGGACGACGCCACTAGCTGCGAAAGGAGGGCCTGCGCAGAGCAAAGACACCGGAGTATTTCACCCGGGTCAGCGTCGAGTACAAACAGCAGGCGACATCCCGTCGGTTACTTGGCAACATTCGTGTCGGACGACTGCCTGTGGACTGGCTGCCCCCTTCTACCTGGCTTTCATCGGCACCACTCAGTAACCGCCTCGACGCACCGTGGATCCATGGAACTGCTTGCTGATAAAGGGGAGTAACATTCTGTAATGCTCGTGGTGATTTATGTCATTGTCTACCTGCCCTCCAAATTATTTTCTACTTTATACCCGACCCTCAGAGTTTTACTCGGTCGGCTCTTTGGTCGTAAATATAGACACTAGTTGTCGTTTGAAAATTTGTTCCGCTATTATATTGCCTTTCCTTTGTTGTTTACACCCGATAATTAATGTTCTAATAAATCAGCTCTTGGTAGTAAATACAGCTGGAAGAATTGTACTAAGGCACAGGTTGCCGTTAAACAAAACAGGGGTCTTATGGTTAGATTTATATGTTAACCGTTTCATTTCTTAGATTGTAATTCCATTAGTTATAATCTGAACAACGTGTTGTACTAAGCCATGCGTTGCTCTCTTTGAAAGACCGGGTAATTTTTGGTACATTTTTAACTGGTTATTGTGGTCCCGCTGAGTGAGTTCTCTTGTAGTAAGTGTTCACAAGTAATTCTTTAAGACGCTCCTACAGAGCGATGTTAATAACTAACAATCAGTTTAGCTTGGAAAATATAACCATCCAATTGTCATCAGGGCTTTAATCAAAATAAGATTGTCAAAAGAGACGGGTTGGGATCCAGTCGCACCTTGGTTGCCGATCGAAATTAGAAGGTTGCTTGCTTTGTAGTAAGCCTTATCATTGTCATATTGTTCCCTAATCTGTTTAACCTTTAAGCACAGGTGCGCATCTTAGCCCCGAACATCTCGACATACAGGTTTCACATTAAAGTTACGTCATCTGTTTTGAGAAACTTAATCACTCTTGTCATCAATGGTGCTTATATAGTTTTCACGTGTTGTAGAAGGGCATTTAATAAGGGAAACTGTGTCCAGCGCGGTAGTAAACACCGCTGTTTCACCCGATGACTCGCGCGTTGCAGGTTCGGTCGTCTTGTAATTATTGTAATATTGCTTGCTGTTTAGATTTCTCTTAGAAAAGCTTATTCATTTTACAAATTTGTACATTCTGAAAAAAAAAGGAATTTATAGTTATACATTGCTAATAAACAGGTTGTGTGAAAATAAAGGTCTGTTGGTGCGTCCTCCCTTCCACGTTTTCTTTCATTCCAGTGAGTACCGCGTCTCACTGATGTTGCCGAGATGAATAAATAAATAAAATACACCATGTTGAAAATAGTGGGACTACCGTACACTTACACGTGAAAGCAAATGCGTTCAAAATCACTGATTTGTTCCCTTCAGAAGCTATACGTGGCTGCACTGTCATTCAAGATGTATGCACATTACACCCTACTCAGCAGTTCAGTAGGGGCAACGATTTGCCACACAGCAGAGCTGCAATCAACTGGAAACGGCGGTCCATCGGCTTTCCTGCTATACGCGGCGAACCGTCCGAGCAATAAACCGGATGAGGCTGCCCATCCACGCGGCGGCGGAGCACCAACAATCACGCACCAGGCTCGACGTGCCTAATTAAAGCGGCGTGCGGAGCGGCGTGTGGGGGGATGTAACTGCCATCGGCCTTGTCACTCACAACTCTGTGGCAGCTGTATCAAACATTTACCAACGCCGCGGTCTGCCGACGCCGGCTGTCACCGCATCTCGTGGTCGTGCGGTAGCGTTCTCGCTTCCCACGCCCGGGTTCCCGGGTTCGATTCCCGGCGGGGTCAGGGATTTTCTCTGCCTCGTGATGGCTGGGTGTTGTGTGCTGTCCTTAGGTTAGTTAGGTTTAAGTAGTTCTAAGTTCTAGGGGACTTATGACCACAGCAGTTGAGTCCCATAGTGCTCAGAGCCGGCTGTCACCCTGAAGCGCTGGGCGGGAGGGCTGACCATGTCGCGCTGACGAGCTAGCGTTACGTCAGCCAATACCAACAGCACAAGAATAAGAGCTGCAATTTACTTATGTTACGGACAGTTCCACATTCTTGAATTGCAGATGCACAGTGTTGGAAATAAAAGGACGTGATGACAAATAAAGCCTCCGAATTTTTTATTTACTGATAACGGTTAAGGTATTATGTCTTCTGCATATTACTCGGCCACCGTTCCCGCTTCGCTAACACAAGTTGCAACCAACTGCTGCTAGAGGGCTCTGAATTGTAGAGTGTAACAAGGGGGTTGGTTGGTTGATTTGGGGGAGGGGACCAAATACCGAGGTCATCAGTCCTATAGGATTAGGGAAGGATGGCGAAGGAAGTTGGTAGAGCTCTTTCAAAGGAACTATCCCGGCATTTTCCCGAAGCGATTTAGGGAAATCACTGAAAACTTAAATAATTGCCGGACGCGGGTTTGAACTGTTGTCCTCCAGAATGTGAGTCCAGTGTGTTAACCACTGCACCGCTTCGCTGGGCAAAATGGCAGTGAAGAGTTCGTCCTCGCATCGACTACCCTATCAGCATGACAATACCGGACCACACACAAAAGTGCTGCGGCTTCTCCACCAGTCTGACGCCTTGCGTTCACTGTCATCGATCACCTTCAATCGCTTTCCGACTTACCCCCATAATATTTTCATCTGTTTTCAAACCATAAAGCACATTAGTGGAATTCAGTTTGATACTGATGAAATAAAGGCTGCAAGGTGAGTTCGTGGCTTCGTCGACACTAACGGTGTTAACAGTCTCTCATTAGGAGGAATGTATTCGTCTGGAGGATCACTATGTTGATACATAAATATGTAGGCACGAATGATAATGACGTGGAATGTTATTGAAGTTTGTTTTTGTGAAAAGCTTTAAGAGATTTCTGTTCAGTTTACAGACGGAGAACGACGGATTGTTTACCTCTCCGTGAGCTATTATTGGCCTAATTTGCTGCGCATGGTCTCTACATGACAAATATGTAAGCGACTGAGCAAAATTCTTAGGTCTGTCTTGAAGGTGGTTCTCGATATTTTTAAGCAGATATTTCTTTGAGTACCATTCAGGTCAGTAACACAAAAAAAAAAAAAAATGCAGTTTGATCCTATCAAGAGCTCAGTGACTGCAGCTTGTGTTACGTACAACTGAGCCTGAAAGGTCGTTTGCATTTCGTCTGTTTACAGACAGTTATTCATAAACGTTGTGTGATACAACTAACTGTAGTTATGACAATAAACTCGGATGTCAGGCATTGTTATGCGTTTCCTAAACTGCTTTAATTTGGAATTACTAACCAGTTTTGAACTGGTCAACGGAGAAATAATATAGCCAACCAGTTGCAAGTTATTGTTTAGTGCATTGACCTAGGTTTCGACACCACTACGGTTGTCGTCATCAGAATTAAGTTCTAAAAGCCATATAAAATAAAACAAAGAAAAATAAGTTCGACAGAAACATTAACAACGATGAAAAAAGTCATAACATAGAAAGTTACTTACGTAAGGTTACACTGCTGGAAGGCAATAGTCAAAGTATACAGCAGACATGTTCAAGTCAAAAATTCAAAATTAAAAACGTTCCAGCATTTGGTACGCATACCTTGCCAGAAACAACATCAGAGTGATTAGCTCATTGGCTGACGTTATTACTACGAAAACTAGACACAGGTGGCGCCGCCTACCGGGCGTGGACAGTGACATTGTCTACTTCAGACGTTATGACAGAAATAATTGAATTAAACAGTTAATTATTTTAAAAAATTCAAAAGACGAGGGCTTAATGCTTTTTTGAAAGTACAAAGTACTCAAATGAAGTTCATCGGAGAGCATTTTACAGAAATACCCAGCACATAAAGTACAGAATATTGTAGAATTTGTGGAATATTTATCCAAAGAGCTGAACAGCCCAATGGAACATATTTCTACAAGCAAGGGCATCATCCTCAATCTACAATTACAATTAAGTAACAAAGAATGTTTCATTGTCTTTAATCCAATTCCTGTGGAATTTTGATTCATTTATTTTCTTTCATGTTCTTCCTGCCTCTCGTTCCGATACACCTTTTTCTTCAAATGTCATGTAAATATGTACTACTGAAGTTTCATTCACGCAGATGATCTTTTGGGCTGCTCAACTGTTGGTGTAGATATTCTAAAATATTCTGTACTTTACATAGTGGGCATTTCTGTAAGGCCTAATAGATGGTTCTTAGTTATATTTCATTTGATTACCTTGCACTTTCAAAAAGATGATACTCTCCGATATTTTGAATTTTGTTTTTATAATTAACTGTTGTATAATTCGATTATTTCTCTTGTAGTGTCTCAAATGGGCATATGTCACCATCTGCGTCCGATAGGTGGCGGGATTCGTGTCTTGCTTTCGTAGCAGTAGTGTCAGCCAAAGGTCTGATCAGTCTGATGCTATTCCTTGCAAGGTATACCTACAAAAGACTGGAACATTTTCAGTTTTTGATTTGAGCATGTCTGCTCTAAACACTGACTATTGCCTTCTCTCGAGTTTACATAAGCAAGCTTTCTGTGTTGTGTCTCTTTCACCTCGGTTGTCGTTTCTGTCAAACTTATTTTTCTATGTATTTTTTATGGGACTTTAAAATTTCATTCTGATGATAAGATCCTTAGAGTTGTTGAAACCTAGATCCGTGCACTAGACAATTATTTGCAACCGTCTGGGTTGGACCATAAATTGGAAGAAGTGCTACAGTATAATAAGGAAGATAAATGAGAGCCGCATTGAGTAGAACAGAAATTATACTGATGTCAACGCGATTCATGCTGGTCCCCTGGACATTACAAACGGGCGAATGTAGCTTTTTGCAGAGTGTGTGACCACCACGATCATCAGTCCATGTTCTGCGACGTGCTCCCGTGCCACAGTATAGATAAGGAGTTCTTGTGTTAGGGTGGTCCCTCCTACACCTGCGCGGTTAACAACTGCTGGATGATTGTTAGTACACGCAGACGTTCTGCAATAAGTCTCCCCAACTTACCCCAAACTTTCTTGATGGAATTTAACTCCGGGAACATACAAGTTCATTCACCGAGAATTCTGTCTAAGAGCTCCTACACACGTCCTGTTCGATGCGGTTGTGCATTGTCTCCCATGAAAATGGAATTAGGGCTGAATCACCTGTGAAAAGACGCAGATGGAGAACGAGTACAGTGTGAACAATACCGCTCAGCCCTTTGTGAACCGTGTTAAAAGCTTTGTAGGCGCATGCAACAATATGCCTCTCCACAAGGCAACACCTTGACTGCCTCTCCCAATATGAAGGTTCGTTTTGGTGGTCCACGTGTAATGGTCCATACAAGTACCGACCGAATCTGGGAAAACCGTACACTTCCCACTCAGTGTTATTGTGACACTGTGACGTGTGCGTCTTTTCATGGGTGCATTTATCCCTGAGTTCACTTTTGTGAATGACGATCTGCGACCACATCGAATAGCACTGTTTGAGAAGTGCGGTTCATTATGTTCAAAGAACTTCTGCGCTATTATTTTCATTGAATGAAAGTGTAATTTCCATTCGTCGTATTATACCCTGTGTACTATATCGTAGCAGTACAGTCTAAAACTTGTCTACGTTTCATCGAGCTGCTTAGCAGTGACACATCATGCAAAAGTTTCTTTCCACCTTTTGTTTTGCACACCTTTTTATACCTGGGTATCGCTGTGTGCTTCAATGGACAGAACTTCCAAGCAGATGACGGCCTCGTCAGAGAAAAGCCTAAGACTGCAGATAACACTATTCACTAAGATATTAGTATGTACTTTAAACATAGCTGCGCTACAGCAATGGTTCCACGTAAATCAGACTAAGAACAGCCGACCAGTTGCAAAGGATAAAGCAATCTTTACCTAGGTTTCAATAGATATAAATCTATCTTCTTCAGAAGATGCAGTATTATAACAACATGAAGTGATATGTCCTTATCGTTTAGGCAAACATCTGCATAGTTACATTAATCATAGGGCTATATTTTATATGATTAATGTAACTATGCAGATGTTTGCCTAAACGATAAGGACATATCACTTCATGTTGTTATAATACTGCATCTTCTGAAGAAGATAGATTTATATCTATTGAAACCTAGGTAAAGATTGCTTTATCCTTTGCAACTGGTCGGCTGTTCTTAGTCTGATATTAGTATGTAATACGGTCCTATTCCAGCTATTAGTTAAATGTCTACGGATGGCTTTCCGTACAGCATAACCTGCTGCGATGGGCGACTAAAAAAATTTTCGATCTAAAGTCAAACATGGGTGGAGGTCCCTTAGGACCTGTCGATATGGTACTAACTCACAGTATTTAAGGGCGTCTAGAAACAACTGCCTGCCGCTTTTGTCTCGACCTCTTAGGCCGGTTTTTTTTTTTTTTTTTTTTTTTTTTTTTTTTTTTTTTTTTTTTTTTTTTTCCACCAGAACGAGTGGCAGGCATTGTCGAAGCTTCACCCTCCGATGCTGGTCGTGGACTGGATCCATGCTCCCGCCTGTAGACCAACGTGCAAAGGCTTTTCTGTGGGCATTTCCGCTGCGGTTCTCCCCTTGCTACCTGTACCGGTCGTTCGCTGTAGCGCGGGAATCCAGGATCCATTCACCTTGAGGCTTTCATCTTTCTTGTTGAAGCTATTTCCATGCTTGTGTTTTTCTACAGCATCTCTGAACAAGCGGCTGTGACAGCTCTTCTCTACAGCATGAAATTCCGTGTCTGCAAATTTTGCTGCGTGCTCGGTCCCACACAGCGCATGCCCTGCGACGGCCGACGTATCCACCTGTCCCAACGTCCGAGCCGGTGATCCTGGTGTTGATTCACCGTACAGTAATTCGAACATACACTATAACACATGCACAATGTATTCGGCACATTCTCAACATTGCAGTTCAAGAGGGTCCCCTTTTCTCGTTTGGCGATCTGAGATCCACTTTGATCTCCTTCTTGGGTTTGTAAATAGTCTTTATGCCATGTTGGCGCAATATGCGGTTGATTCTGTCCATCACTGGTAATTTATGGCAGAATGGCCCTGCCCGATATTTCTGTTTCCTATGTGTCACTTTGCCAAGTCTTTGTTTCCGTGGCACTTTTTATGTAAGTAGTGGAGTACCTACCGCTCATGAGAACGCTTTACAGGTGTTGCACCTCGCGTCTCATGTGCTGCGGCTCACATACAGGTCTCGCTCGCGTTACGATCCTCATTTCTGACTCATGTGGTGATTTGACAGGTGCGTGTAGGTTTTCGATGCACGCTGTGTCCCAGGTTTTCATCATCCCTTATGACCAGTGAGACGTGCACGGCTCGCGTTTATCATCGATAAGCGCACTATCGTACCATCTCTGGAGCGGCCGGGTCGTCGTGTGTCTGGCAGTCAGTTGGACCAGAAGTGCAGTCGGGACGCAGCAGCAGTGTAGTCGAGAACAGAGCGCCCGTTAAGCGCGGACAGCCAGTGCTCGCCGACCGCTGGCGACACGCATGAACTGTCCGACGGAGGTAGATCGGAGAGGGACGACCATTGGTTGGTCGTACGGTTCGTCATCTCATAGGCCGACGTATATTTGGTTCTTTCACCGTTTCCAGGCCTGGGCAGTTGGCAGTTGGCCGGGCCCGTTGGCGGCCTCTATGCGGTGTCGGAGTGTGTGGTGCTGTTCCCATTGCTACGACGTTCGTGGCTCACCGATCCTGGACATGAAAGTTGAGTTTTGACTTAATCTACCAGCAACTCACGACTGTTCACATTCTGTCGTTTGGAGTTCTTTGTCGGTGTTGGGATATTCCTGCGAGCAACAACGTGTGTTTTCAAGGTGACTAATTTTAGCCACCCTCTGGTGGAGGTTAACTTTACTTGGTTATTTGAATTGAAGTGCACCAGCGGAATCTTATGCCTTGTGGCCGTTAACGTTCCGGTTACCTGCCCTGGCCGTTGACGTAAATTGAGGCAGTGTATTTTCCTCATCCTTTTGTCGCTGTCCATCACGGTGTGTAGTTTGACAGCTCAATGTATAATAGGTTGTGGGCGCCAATGCCTTCTACGTTGTTCCTTTGAACTCCCTGTTGTGTGCTGGTCGGGTGAAGCAGAGGTTATCTTGTCGGTGGGTCCGTTGATTGTCTGTCGGTTGGCTTGTTGTCAGATCGACAATGGTTGAGCCGACTACCTCTCACCTAAGCGAGCGCTAGTGTTTGAATTCCAGGCCGACCCTCGGAACTTCTGAGCGCCCTTGGGTGTACTGCTTTTCCTGTTTGTTCTTGTTGTTTGTACTTGTATGGTTTCTAGCCGATTTTTAGATTAAGGTTGTTTTGCCCTTAAGGCGTCAGATGGTTTGGGCCTTCAGCCTAATTTAAGAACTGTTTTATGTAAAGCCTTTGGCTTTTTTTTTTTAATTTATGTTATTGAGTCTTAAGTGTTGGGTCTTCAGCCGATTTTGAATTAAAGTTCTTCTGCTGTTAAACTGTCAGATTCTCTGGGCCTTCAGCCTAATTAAGGAACTGTTTTAAGATAAGGCTTTGCCTTTTAAATTTCTGATTTTGGTTGAGCTAAGTTATTGGCTTTTAGCCGTTTTTAAATTAGTCTTGCCCTAAAGCGCATTCAGCCGCTAATTAACTTCCAAAACAAAAGCTGTGTTTTTGTTTAAAGAAAATTTTTCTTGGCTCTTGCAATGTTTTATCAAATAAAAGGTTGTATGTTCGAGTGTAACTGACAGCTGCTTATTTGGCCCTATTCCACAACTTCAACTATCTGTCCTGTCCTGCGGATTTAGCAGGACAACTCAACCAGCATATCTAGAAAATGTAGCTGTTGGTCCTTTTCTAACTCTATGGTAAATTTAATGTTGGCATGGAGGCCGTTCAAGTGTCTTAGGAAGTCACCGAGCTATTCGTCACCATGGCTCCATACGTTGGAGGTTTCGTCGATATGCCTGTGCTACACCATAGATTTACAAGGTGCCCTCTTCAGCACCTGTGCTCCGAAATGTTTCAGTGTTCCTCCAAGTAGTTGGCCGCCACTGGACTAAATGGATTAGCTGTTCGTAGAAGCTGCCTTTTAAACATGAATTAGCTAGCGTTGAGACAAGCGTGAACAATATGGTTTCCTCAGTCCATAGCACTAATCGAACGAGTTGGGTTTCGCTTGATCGACGTTTGTACAGGGCAGCTCTGTGTCCCCTCATTGTTTCTTTTATGTACTTTAGCGTGACCTCCTCCTCAATTACGGAGAACTGATGAAAGGACATACAGTAAATGGAGCTAGCATTCAAATGCGACTTCTGAATCAGCAACTCGCTGAGTAATCTTTTCCTATATACCGCAAGTAGATAGTGTTCTTCCTACGTGCCTCGTGTAGTTCCAGTAAAACAATGTTTCCTAGCATGTAAGCATATTTAATGTGCTTCTGGCGTTTACGATAGACCATCATCTGTTCCTTTATGATGTCTTCATCGCAAATTAAATGGCTGACACAACTGGTAGCGGACGAAACTTTGGGGTCGATATCCTCCCGAAGGTTTTGTATGTACTCTGTACGTTGTCAACGCTTGTACTACAAGTACAACATAGAATGCGTTATAAAACAGGCAGGAAAATAATGGATAAACATTTGAACTAGCTCCGAAGACGCTCTTATATTCTTCAGCACACAAATTTCATGAAGTACCTGTAGCTACCCTGTTAGTGGCACAATCTTTTTCCTGAGTGCAGGGTGGTCTTCAAAATGGTATTGATTATAACCTCTGAAGAAGATAAAGTATTATTTTTTACAAACGGGCCGTATTGTTCAGTATCTGTTCAATAACTCAATTTCGTTATCATATGAGAGTGCTAATTATGTTCACTGACAACCGTAAATGATGTGGTGCACTCCGTTCACTAATTTGCGACCCACTGTTGCAATAGATAATACAATGAGCCCTTTCAACCTTTTAAATGATAATTTCTTGACGATGAATACTGTAACGGACACGTTACAAACACTTGAGCGACGTGGTGTGCCGTTGTTATTCCTCTTGTTCAGTGTGGCCTAATATTAGAGAAATCTACACAATTTTACTTCTTTTAATAACTACATTAGCACTCACCTGTGAACTACACGTTGCTGTTAGTAACACGCATATTTTCGCCGAAAACACTCGTTTTGTGCCACACAAGTGTCTCCACGAGTCCTACACTTAATAATTGATAGATGACACATTCTGGAACTTCTGTAGCTTCACAAAGATTTCCCCGTGCGCCTGTGTAGTCAGTGTCATCAGCGATACTAAATGAGGATTGATTGTACTGTACAATGGTCCCATGTTGGTTATCATACTTACTTCTCTTCGGTGCCGGAGTTGGGATCCCTTAGAACCACAGTGTTAATCCGTATTTTCTGTATTTGGTGCCCCTCATCTCACTCGTGTTTCTCCTAAACAATCTCGTACTGCCACCTGCAGTGAGACTATTGTTACTACCAATAACAGTCGAAAGTGGTAGCCATAATAATGATTTTCGTATCAGATGACGCTGATCTAACTTGTTTTTCGAAAATCTGTGCCTTTGAGGTAGATTGTACTGTATCCTCCGAAAAATACAGTACACGACTACACACAGCGTGTGCACCTCACGGCGAGCCCAGCCCTTAGACAGGCACACCAAACTTCTGGGCAGACGCCAAGAGGGCGCACACAAACGGGACTATATTATGCTTCCGCCTTACGCCACAGAAAAAGTTTCCAAGAGAACATCCTGCCGGAAGACGTGTGTATGTAGACGGATCCACGTGTGTCGGACAGTTCGGCGGTAGTAACACTGTACTTTAAACCTGTCAACATTCTACATCTACATCTACAGTTATACTCCGCAAGCCACCCAACGGTGTGTGGCGGAGGGTACTCTACGTGCCACTGTCATTACCTCCCTTTCCTGTTCCCCTCGCGTATGGTACGCGGGAAGAACGACTTCCGGAAAGCCTCCGTGCGCGCTCGAATCTCTCTAATTTTACATTCGGGATCTCCTCGGGAGGTGTAAGTAGGGGGAAGCAATATATTCGATACCTCATCCAGAAACGCACCCTCTCGAAACCTGGACAGCAAGCTACACCGCGATGCAGAGCGCCTCTCTTGCAGAGTCTGCCACTTGAGTTTGCTAAACATCTCCGTAACGCTAGCATGCTTACCAAATAACCCTATGACGAAACGCGCCGCTCTTCTTTGGATCTTCTCTATCTCTTCTGTCAACCCGACCTGGTACGGATCCCACGCTGATGAGCAATACTCAAGTATAGGTCGAATGAGTGTTTTGTAAGCCACCTCCTTTGTTGATGGACTACATTTTCTAAGGACTCTCTCAGTGAATCTCAACCTGGCACCCACCGTACCAACAATTAATTTTCTATGATCATTCCACTTCATATCGTTCCGTACGCATACTCCCAGATATTTTACAGAAGTAAGTGCTACCAGTGTTTGTTCCGCTATCATATAATCATATAATAAGGGATCCTTCTTTCTCCACTAAGAAGAAACCACTACAAATTCTACTACTGATGTTGGCCGTCGTTAACTGGATTCAGGACTACATATCGGAGCAGAGTTTCGCTACATCCACGTAGTTTGTTGTCGAAGTCTGAACTGATTCATTAATTTTTACGTACTGATGATTTTATATAAAGAGGCGTGAAAAGAATATTGTATAAGTACAGATGGAATACGAATTGCACATTACCTTATTTTACTGTTCTTAGGAATGTAAAACAAAGCAATCTGTAGAGTCAGAGATCTTCCTCATAATTTGACGATTTACGAAAAACACAAATTTCTGCCAAAGAAACGAACAAAGAAACTATTAGGCCTGAGGACGGCCAAGCTTTTGCTCTTGCTATTTTCCGTTTTTATGAACCCTATTTAAGATGAATAAAATGGGAAGAGAGCTAGATCCGACTCCACCTGTTTGCTTTGACACATGACGCCATATTTCTAGTAAGGACAATAGTTTACACAAACTATGAAAACAACAACAGATAATATTAAGTGACAGACCGATCAAACATTTCAGTATAGTGATAACAAGATAGACCATTGCTGTTGAAAACAAACATAAAAAACAGGCGAAATATTTCTGTCAGCTAATAAAATGAAATTAACGGGACCAACGCGTTAATGAGGGGTTTTGGGCACTGAGAAACCAAAATAAGTTTAATAAAGCTGACGTCAACCCAAAGCAACCGAAGACATCGATAAACCACGCACCAGAGTTCTTCGAGAATAAAGCAAACGAATATATATATATATATATATATATATATATATATATATATATATATATATATATACGGAAGTGAAATCTTGACATACGCTGGGCCTATATAGTTGAAACGAAGACAACCGTATCAGAAACCCCCTCCCCCCCAAGAAAAAGGATCAACCACATAAGAGAAACATTGCACACACGAATTCCTCTAAAGAAAGTGAACAAAAATGCAAAAAAACACGTAACTGGAATCGAATTTTTCGCTTGACCTATACACCTCAAAAGAAAACTGCTGTACCTGACGCAGCCTGGCAAAACGACTTAATCAAAATAATACATACAAATTTCTCCAGATTATGCCGAAAATAGTTGAATGGCAGTACAAACGAAAATTACCAACTCAAAAACTGAAGGCAAATATATAACCAATAAACACCAGATAATAATTTCCATTCAGCTGTACCATTACTACAAACCACATCATAAACACCAACATTCACCAAAAGAGCCCCTTTAAGAACAATCGGTTTCATATTCGCAGCGCCTCGACCACGTCACACGCAAAAAAAAAAAAAAAAAAAAAAAAAGGCCATTTGAAAAAACCGAAACCATAAATAACATCACTACTCGTTTCACTCAAGAACAAGAGCGTCAAGTGCTCAGGTTGCTGGCTAACTTCACTCTCAACAACCTCGACAAATTGCAAAAAGCAGCCATATAATTGTAAGAAAATACTTTATAATCGTAATTACTAATTGTTTCATCTGTTGAATTACAGTTGTGCTCTTAAGTTCCCGCCTAACGCTGCAATCGGAAGTCGTGCCAAATACACAATGATACAACAGAATCCTTGTTGTTTCTCTATTAACAATTTAAACTGTGCTCTCACGTTCCACCATAACCATGCCCTCGTAAATCACGACGTTATCTGGAATAAATACCATACTTCACGAACATCAAAGACATCACTAGTTACTAAGAGAGACAGATAACATTTCATAACAGGCTGCTTACTCATTTCTATGGAAATAAAAGTAAGGGGAACCGTCATGACATCAAAAACTTAATGCTCACATCCGCCATTTCAGTTGCTCAAAAACATTATCTTCAGATGGTTTGATTGTTTCGAGTCGTGAAAGTTGTTCGATCAAAATTGCCCCTTTTTTATGTGTGTACTATTCGTTCTGATCGCCATTTGTTGGAAAGTGTTTCGTCACATGTACAAATAAAGATTTCCTAGAAGAAAGGAACTGAATATTGAACGAATAGAATGATAGCTGTTTGGGGTAATATATTTCATTGTTTGAAATGTTAGGAAGCGGATGATTCTTCTGGAAAGTCATACAGACTGCTTTCTCAGTCAAAGATTTCCTGAACCTCAAAGTTCAGAACGTTAAATCTCGGCGATATCGTCTGCTTTCCTCTTACGTAGTTCATTTAAAGTCCTTAGAAATTATTCTGATTTCTCATAGTTTGTATCTGAGTTACATCGTCCTCGTTGTTTTTCTATAAATCAAGTCTAGAACAGTCAACTCTAAATTTGCCGCGCACTAAACAAGCCCAAAACTCATGTTGTCGCTCGCGACGAAAATCAGTCGATATTGTTCGAATGATACAGGGTTTGGAGAATTCTCTGAATATAGCAGATTTAACTTTTGAAATTTAAGTTGTTTTAGTAAATTAAACCGTTTGCTATCATGAATATTATTACATGATTGGCGGCCTCTCAGTGACGGTATATGTTATACGTTAGTTGCGGTTTCTCTTCTAAGTTTTCCTGTGCTCTCCACATGTACTGTCCCTGTAGTCTTAATTGCTTTTGAGAATAATCAGACATCTGTTGGTGATGCCATGAAAAGGCAAAAATGCTGGCTGACGTACCTGAACATCCTGTATTCCTCCATCTCTATAATACACACGTTATAAACGCAGGAAAAATCATGACATGCAGCTTCACTTGACGTTTCTCCCGTCTTCTTCACATAACAGAATTTACAATGATAAGTTTTGCGCCAGCCGGAGTGGCCGTGCGGTTCTAGGCGCTACAGTCTGGAACCGAGCGACCGCTCCGGTCGCAGGCTCGGATTCTGCCTCGGGCATGGATGTGTGTGATGTCCTTAGGTTAGTTAGGTTTAATTAGTTCTAAGTTCTAGGCGACTGATGACCTCAGAAGTTAAGTCGCATAGTGCTCAGAGCCATTTGAACCATTTGATAAGTTTTGCGTATCATAGAAAGCCATTTCGTATAATTTCTTCATTAATCTATTCCTTTCTGTAAGTGGAACATTCCCAAATCGTCTCGATCGTAAGTACTTACAATGGTCACCTATAACGAGACCCATGGCCTGTAATCTTTTTAATGAATCGAAATACACCCCATCACTTTTCTCTACACAGGAATGGAATGTTCAGTTTCATTCTCCGATATTTGTGAAACCTTTATTTCACTTAAGAAACAACTTGATATACAATCTCGCTAACAAAAACATATGAGTGTTCCTGCTCAACTTAGCGAGAAAACCTCCTTTTCCAGCCAAATGTGCATGCACAATGAAGTGCTACTTTATATCGACCTTTGCCTTAGTAATAAACAATGTAACACTGCGAACTTCGTCTACTGTGTTCGTGTGACTAGCTAGTATTGTTGGGAAATCAGTAACATGAAGCTGTAACATTATGAGACGAAACATAAAAACAGAAAGAGACCAGCTGAAAGAAGGAAATGGGTCTTGAGCGTTCTTCGACAGCACCGAGAGACCACAGATTTTCGAGTTCCTTGATCGTTCTTTTCTTACTATGTACACTTATGTTCTTGACTGTACACTGAAACAAGTCCTTTGTGGATGCCTTAATAATACCGTCACAACTGCCTGTTGGTGACATTTATTCAACTGCAAATTGCGGGACGATACTTTCAAGTATAAATTATCGTTTTTCGCTATTATTTGTTGAAAACTGAATGACACTTCATAGGTAATATGTCAAAACGAAAGGAGACAACAACGACAATGACTAATAAATCGGGAACTCAGGTCTGCATCGAGTTGTACCTATACGCAGTTCTCTTCCTTCGACATTTCAAGAGTCTACCACTTTGCTGATATCCACAAGTCATGACATTACCCCTTAGTAACTTCTAGCACACATCTATAGGCTAGCGAAGAATCCTTAAATAAGCTTTTCGCAAACGCGATCATCAAATATGTTGTGCGTATAATTTGAAAGTTGGAAGAGTAACGTGTAAGAATCAGTACCAATAATCGTATAATTTGAAAGTTGAAAGTGTAACGAGTAAGAATCAGTACCAGTAATTCAAATATGTATTGTTTGCTGGGTTTTAACTGCGTCGGTATTGATCCGAATACAGTAAAAAAGGATTTAAATGGATTAAGAAAGCATTCTCCTCACATCAGGTACATATGATCTTGGATATTTGAAAGGTGTAAGCAAAATGAAAGCTACATTTATGAGAGCAAAAGCGTTGTATCACTGGATTAAATACGCATTTAAGGCGAGAAAAACGTCTGAAAATACCTTCCTAACACTATTTTCTTATCGTGACGTGTGTAATATTTACTATTTAAAACAACTACCGCTTGCACATGACATAAATTACCAACGAAAAGCGGTCGTATGTGAACAATAGTCTGCTAATGTTTTGGACCTCTAACATGGCGACTTCGGCTTCAAAGCAACGTACAGCGTGAGTCTTATGTTTACTTCCATGCATCCTTCGAAACGTAAACTCATGAAGTGACACAGGACGTCGTGGGTCAAAGCAGATCGGTGGAATCGGACCGTTACCGCAGACAGACTGAACTGTGGAGAGAAGACTGCTAGCCCCAGTAGAGTTAGGTCATGTTGAGCTGGACTCTGGGAAGCATTAAATATTTGTGCTGAGGTCGGTACAAGTCGATAATTAGCACCTCTGCATTAATAAATCGTCCCACGCGAATGGTATCCCTGGACCGCAAGATATTCCCAGCCTAAAATATGCCGTTTCAATAATTACACTATCATACTTCAAGAATGTTCCTCAAAGCTAGACATTATGAAGTCTGGTATATCCAATTAATAAGAGGCGTGAATAATCTGCGGATGTATCTGCCAATCCAAGCTACAGATGATGTATTTCGTTATTCATGTACAGGAATGCCAGACTGTGGTAACATGAATTGTATTGCAAATTACTTTTGTGTCAATATATTGACAGTTAATTTAAACAAATACTTCTCATTACTTCACGTTGATCTTATCTTAGAAATACTGTTTATTGTGTGGAAAAGTAACAATAGTGAATGCCTTGTATGTGTGGTTTGTTAAAATGAGAAGTTGGAGAGACACACCTTTGATGGATCACATTGTTATCATAGTTGGTGAAATTCATTTTTGAAAATTCATTTACTAGAAATCTGAAGATTAAAGTAACTTCAGTCTAACGATAAGTGATCAGCTCATTTTTGTTTTGTGTGCTTCGTACAGTAATGTTTAAAGGAAAGTCATTAAAGAATTTTGTAGTTTCGTTCAGGTACAAAAAATAATAATTACATTTCAGGAATTATAAATTCGTTATCTGTCCTAAGTTGAATGCACACAGTTACTTTCAAAATCCGTCCCTTGATGACATGGTGACTGGCATCATCAAATGGAGTAACTGATTTTCTGGAAGAAAACCCTCAGGGTGACTTGGTATTGGTTACTGACCCAGTGGTGACACCTATAACTGAGTTTTAGAGGGAAAAACTAAGAACGATAATTACAGATAACAGCCAAATGAAGTATATACTTCGTTTGTTGCTACACTAATCAGCTAGTTTTCCCACTACAAGCTCAAGAAGAGGTACGATAGTCCAGTTCATATTCAGACAGATACAGACTCGGTTAACATAAGTAAGACATTTCGTTCTAAAATAGAGTTCATGTTGTTAATATTATTGTTTTTAGTAGCGAGTCCGAGGTTAAACTTTGTTATAGACAACCACCATTGTAGCAAGGTCACGCTGCTTAATAGGAGCAACCTCACAACCGTAACAAAAGAAATAAGTGGACACTACAGTTTCGTAAGGAATAACTGGTGTAGTGTGATTACAACTACATCATTTACAAAAGCTTTATCAGTGGTAACGAACATTTAACTTGATTGCCCAGAATCGTTTATTTACTCAAGATAACCAGTATGTAATTCCTTTCAGTAAATTATTGTTGCTAATCTGTGTTGCCAAAACTTTGGCCTTGGTTTACTTAGACCCGTTTGGCCCTGTGATGAGGCCGTATCTCTGATGCGTTCAGGTATGCCACATAATAACAGCAACTCCTTTCGGTGATAGGGTGTTCCCTTTAGGTCACATTTTGCGTTGATACAAGAGGATTTTATGAACACAACAGATTAAATTGATGAACTGGACGAGAGAAGACATGAAAAAAAATTTGGCGCACTGGTGACGAGACGAATACGCGAAGGTGAAGTATACGGCTACTACATGTCGCTAGATACGGCTGCAGTAAAATAATCTGAGGGCGGTGGCACCACTGTCAGCCCCAGGTGACCTCTCACGGACACCCTCCCCCACTTGCCCCCCCTCCCCCATCCCTCTCACTCCCTTACCCTTTATCACAGCGGGTCCCCGGCATTTTCTCGGGTTTTGCCATGAATATATACATAAGGCTCTCGCCCTATCGAAGATTGTGCGGACACAAAATGTCTTCGTTCCCGTTCGCGAAAACCGCTCAGAGGTAATTTTTAAATTCCCCACCTGACGTAAAAATGTATGTCGTCTTTGAAGTAAATTCTGATAAAACGTCATATATAGCTGGCGAGTAAAATTTTGTTACTTTCTCGTAACAAGCAGCAAATACCCACATAAAGATAAAATCTACGAGAAGCAGTTTGTTTCTTCCAAGCTGCACAACGACTCTGCATAAGGGCACCGTAAAGAGATGCTTACTGACTGTGGTGTTACAAGATTTCAGGGATGATGCAGAAGGGAAAATTTATCAATTTTGGGTAAAGAACGCTTGTCTCGAAACGACAGAGTCGAATGTTATAAGCGCAAGTAATTGTGGTACCTCTAACAGTTGAGTACAAGAACCGGCAGTGTTGTTGCTAAAATTGTTGGGTAGGCAACTTTCATAGGTGGTAATATGGACCGAAAGAAAGAAAACTGAGAGGTACACATGGACTCCAAAATGCATACCTAAAGAGGTGTGAGCAGTTGTATATCTCTGATACCGTGAAACACATCTCTTCTACTGCAAACAATTTGGCTTTCATACCTTTGGAGAATTTAGTGTGGACTAAAACAAGAACAACACTGTCCAATAAATACGGGCTCCAAACTGCATACCTTAAGAAGTATGGACAATTGGTCAGTAAGAATATGAGTGTTTCCCAGTAGCAAATATGAACAAGTGCTAACTTTCGACTTGGTCGTTTCCAGACTAGGGTTATTTACCTCAAATTGACACAATTACGCTTCTCCATCATCCACGATAGTTTCTAACATCGTCTTGGAATTGCCCTGTATAATTATGTCATACCAACAGTAGGGCTCACTTATAAGAGAGGAGAAGTGACTGGTACCTTCCAAACTGGATACGCCGTCATTTACAAGGCGTGGTGACCCTCCTCTAAGGATGTGCCTAAAGAGTTATAAGATGCAACAACATCACAATCAAATGTGTGAGCAGAACTGTCGCTGTAGCTATAAAAGGCTATACATTTCTATCATCAAAGAAATCTATTGCAAAAGTAACCTTAAAACAATAGAGAAGCTGGATGAAAATTAAAAGAAAAATTCCACACGGAAATCAATGGGCAGCTATAAAAGGCACCCATCTTAATGACGCAATATTATATAAATAAATTTCAGCTTAAATGTCAAAGTACCATATTAAGTTCATAACGTAAAGTACAAAATGAGGCAAGTCCAGTCAGATATACGGGAACCGTAAATGCAGTTCCGAAATAAGAAGTTCGATGGAGAGTCCATAACGTTTCCGGACGTTTCATCGTCTATAACAGCTGTAACAAGTCAATAAACGTTTCCAATTTTTCAGACAGTACCCTTGAATGTAATAAATGGAGGTGCAGAGAAAAATGATTTATTATGTTTTCAAGGAAACTGTAATTTGGTGTTTACGAAGGTGTTTTTTTATTCCATTTTGAATATTAAACTGTTGCTCTGTCGGGGACGACGGCGCGAGGGTGTGGGGGTGAGAGGGGGCTGGAGGAAGGCAGTGTGGTGTGCTCATTTTCCAAAGTAGTGATATGATATCAAAGCCTTTAGAGTGTAGTTGGGTCAGTTCTAAAACGGCCTTCGTAGTAAAGGCTATTGCCATAAAAGGCAATGTGGTAGTTTTGCCAGAGAGTAAGCCCATCTAGATCGTTTTGGGAAACTTGTTATTAGGAGTTGTAAGATTGTCGTCACAGTGTTGCGATTTAAGGATATGCTAGAGTTGGCGCCAATTTAAATTCTTATGTTACTTCAGTTTTTCAACAGAAGAGCAACTTTATATGGATGAAGACAGAAATTAGGATTGCCTTTAAACAAAATATATTAGTTGTAGTTACTTTTAAGTAAGAAGAGTCTTTGGTCTTATCTATACTGCTCAATGCTACTGACGAGAAAATTAATTTCTTACATGAAACAGTTATGAATAAGCACCAGAAGAAAATAGATATTCTTATCAGCCAACAACATAAAATTGCACACCTGTCTTTCAATACTGAGCATCCATTCTATCCAACGGTTTCCCATTTCAACGATTTTCACTTTACTCCTGCTGAAACTGTCCTTATAAGCTAAGGGCTAAAATATAATTTAGCGGCTACTCTTAACGATGTTAGCATGAAATGCTTAATAGCCGACTATAACAGCACAGAGAACGTTCCGTTTTGAGCAAATCAAATACTTAGAAAAGTGTCCTAGAAACTAGTGACGTAATCACCAAAAAAAGTAAAAACAAAAGAGATAATTAACCATAAATAGTTTCAAACGTTAACGACAAGCTTACAAAGCAACTGTAACAAAGGAAAATAAAGATAATACTTTGGTCTTTCTTAATTAAGTGATTGTATCTCAGAAACTAATGTTTTCAACTGAAAATGGTGTTATTGAAATTAACATAAATCAAACTCTTAAATTTCAAAATACGATGACCAAATTGATTCACGATAATAATTTTCATCTTTTACCAAAAGAAAAACCCTCATTCAAGATGATGAATCCACACTTTCCAAAATTAAGTTCCCAATTAAAGACACATAAATTTAATATGCCCATTTTTCAACTGATAATAATGTGAATTTTCCACAACACAATCTAAACAGAAACGTATTAGATCTTTTGCAAGTTTCTCCGTTTTGGAAGAGAATCATAGCATAATCGACAGATATTGAAACCAGGTTGGTAGGCACTCAGAGAGTGCATAGGTGAGGCTATGATTGTGATTGGGGCCGTAAACAGTTACTGTGAGTTGCACAATCAAACACAATATTTTTCTAAGAATTACTAATATACACATTGCTTTACAAGATCACAATTAAACAATACGGCTGAAGGCCTAGTTAAAGAACTTGAGCTGCTTTCTGGGCTGAGGGACCATAACCATACCAAAACTAAGAATGGCTGAAGGCCTCGGTTAAAAATCAAAAGCAAAAAATAGAAGGTAACTTTTTTCCTTTAAAAAAAATATGCCATTGAAAACAATTAGCGGTTGAACGTCTACACTACACGTCTGAAGCACAACTATAATTAAAACACATTAGTAAGCAATTTTTCCAACCAAGAACATTCTTTTTCAACTTACAATAGAACGGCCAAAAGCCTAATTACAGAAATATTAACTTATTGCACGGCTGAAGGCCACAAACAACTTTGAAACAACAGCAGAAGGTCTGAACAACAATCAGAAAAACAATTTAAAATAAACCCCATCCTTCTTATAAGAAATTTTCCTTTAAAGAATACACACGGCTGAAGGCCTTATTAAAGGGGTTTCACGTAAATCCTCGGCTGAAGGCCACACATAACAAGTCGATCAACTAACGGCTTAGGGTTTAGGGCCTGGATTACAAACAATTTCAGATAAAATCAATTTTAAGGAAACAATTATTTTTCTTTTTAAAATAAAATCAATCTTCAAAATTTTAATTTAACACAGCTGAAGATCTTTATGTAAAATTTAAAAAGAACTTAATTGGTACATGCTGAATTTTATGAACAATGGGAAGACTGTTTAATGTAATTGGTAGGAGAGAGTAATAGAGTTAAATCTTTGAACCTAGGTAGATGTTGGAAGTCAGGCAATTATAAGTAAGATAGTGGGAAATAGAATGTTGCAATCATTACGTGGACCTTTATCCGTCACGTAGACTGATTCATTACGTGCCAGGTCATACGTTAAGGTGAAGCCATTTCTCAGCATTTCTTATCAGCTTGAGTGAATTTTAGAAAGTAGATCGGAGATAATGTAGATGTAAAGATGTGAGGAGTGATCGTAAATAACGCCTGGATACGATATTGCTAAGAGCGTTTGCCACCAAAAGTTAATTCCGTATTTGTGTACCATTTCGTAACCCAGTGTTAATCTGAAAGGAAAGTTGGAATTGTTCAATCTAAGCGCGTTTGCTTCTTTCTTGTGTTTCTACCGAAAGAGGTTCTTGTGAAGTTCTGCTTGTCGAGCTTAGTAACTAGATACCCTTCACATCATCAATGGATCTCAGGGTTCTCGTGAGTTTTCTCGAGTGGATATAACATTCCAGAGTTATCGACCGCGTTAATTTTCTACTGCTGTTGTGAACTCTGTCATTGTACGAACCACGGACGGCCTCCTGATTTCCTTAGTCATATTTGCCTCATCGATCTCCTCAGGCACAATATTTTACTAATATCAAAACAACCTTCGGTAATTAAAAGCAAGTGTGGTACCATTAAGAGTGCAATGCGAATGCCACTATTAAGTGCAGAGGAGAGAGCGATTAGGTGGAAACAGCACATCGAAAGGCCTGTACGATGGGAAGGACTTATCAATTGACGTGGTAGCAGAAGGAACATGAGTCGATAGGAAACAGATAAGGGATCCAGTTTTAAAATCAGAATTTAGAAGAGCTTTCGATGACTTAAAATCAAGGAAGGCAGAAGGGAAGGAGCAATAAAACAATTAGTCACGTTGTTGTACAGAATGTATGAGACTGGCGATAAACCATCGGACTTTCGGAAAAACATCATCCTCACAATTCCGAAGAGCCCACAAGATCGAGAGTTAACGCACAGTGGGCTTTAAAGCTCATGCAACCAACTTGCTGATAAGAATTCTATGCAGAAGAATGGAAAAGAAAATTGAGAATCTATTACATAACGATCAGTTTGGGTTAAACCTACGTAAAGGCATCACAAAGGCTGCACTGACGTTGCGATTGATGATGGAAGGAAGACCGAAGAAAAATCAAAATACGTAGGATTCGTCTACCTGGAGAAAACGTTCGACAATATAACCAGGTGTAAGATGTTTGGTAGGCTGAGAAAAATGGGGTATGGTATACGAAAAGACGGGTAATTTGCAATACGTACAAGAACCAAGAAGGAACAGTAAGAGCAGAAGACCAGCAACGCAGAGCACAGATTAAAATGGGTGTGAGACAGGAATATTGCCTTTGGTCCCCTCTATACATCTAAGACGCAAAGACAGGAATAGAAGAAAGATTCACGAGTGGGAATTCACGGCGGAAGAATATCAATGACAAGATTCGCTGATGACATTGCTATCCTCAAAGGAAGTGAAGAAGGGTTATAGTATGTGTGGAACGGAACAAACGTTCCAGTGAGTATAGAATATTGATTCAGGGCAAATAGATGAAATACGAAAGTAATGTGAAGTAGCAGAAATGACAAAGAAACTTCTGAGAACGAACGTTTGGTGCACGGCATTGTGTCCGTCAGACATAGGCTTTGGGAAAAACGGAATGTTGAAAATTAGACTGATAAGGTAAGGAATGAGGAGATTCTCTGCAGAATGGGCGAAGATAGAAATACTAACAAGAAATGGGACTGAATGATCATCTTTTAAGACATCAGCGCCATAGTTCTAGAGGCACTTGTAGAGAATGAAACTATAGTGGAAGATTGAGTCTGGGATGCATCCAGCTCATAACTGATGCATTTTTCCAATGCTACTACGAAATGAAAAAGACTATCACAGAAGACGAATTCGTGGCGGGCCACATCAAACCAGTCAAAACACTGACGAAAAGAAAAAATTCTCCACTAACGAACACACAAATTTTTTTGGCAAATATCCTACGGTTTTCGTTTTCAAAACTCTTTCAAGGGAAGATGTTGTCATTCGGAAAATCGACCATGTCGATATTTACTGAATAAACGTCACACATCATGTACTGTGTGTAACTGCCTGTGAAGAGTATTGTCTGACCGCACCTGACAAAAGAGTTGTGATTCTGACACCTGCCAGGAGTGTTTTGTTTCCATGGAATTTCATCAAAGAGTATATTTTCGTGAACAAAAGCCATGGAAACAACTGTATATGCCACTCCATAATGTTTCTGATCTGTGAATACGACCAGGATTACTACACTGTCATTAGTGAGTGCCATTGTGTGTTACACTTTATAGAATAATGTGGTTCGAGACTCCTGATACGGAGTAATACTGACAGATCGAGGCGTACCCTTGTTTTATGCTATGCTATCTGTGAAACGTACTTGTTAGACTTGTATCTGATCTACCACAGCATGAAATTCTAATTTAGTATAATTCATGTTCATCGATATTACTATTTCAGACATCACAATTTCAGGCGAAGAGTTCCTTACGATTTTCAGTAACTTGTGCTTTGAAATCTATTTACCTACTGCATATTCCCCTCAGAAAAAAATTATGTCGTTACTGCATCATTAAGTAATCGGTAGAATCAAGAGCGCACGAGATTGTCAAATAAAGAAGTGAAATTTCGTGACGTTTGGAATTCTACGATAACGTTAGAAGCTGCAGATATTAATTAAAATCTCTGGTGCCCCGGGACTTGAAGCCGGGTCTTCTCGTTTACTTGGCATAAACGCTGAGCATTACACCACTACAGCAGTAATGTCAATATCGCTGCACGAATTAGCCAAATCGATTGCTCTCTCCAACACAAACTTCATTTCACGTCTACAGCTTATTTTTCCCTTGCCGGTACATGGTCACCAGGGCTCTCCGGCATTGGAATAGCACCCCAGCGTTGGACGTAATGGAGAGGTACTGTACTACATGTGATCGTATAGATCTTACAATTTAATTTTCCCCGAGACATTTAAGTCTCATCTTTATCAATGATAACGTTGGAAGCTGCAGATGTGAATTAAAATTTGTCGGCTTCAGTAGTTCGCCCAGCAGTTCTGACCCTAATGCTGCGATGATGTAATGGTTAGCATTTTTGCCCAATTAATCAAGAAGAACGTTGTTCGAGTCCCGCCCGCAGCACAAATTTTAGTTGATGTCTGCAGCATCCGACTTCATCGTAGATAAAGATGAGACTTAAATGTCTCGGGAAACTTTAATTATAAGATCTATACCGTTACGGATTCTGTTCACTCCATACTGGAAATGCTGTGGAAGAATGCTTCTATAAGACCACACAGGATTTTACAATAGTGTAGCTAAACAGGAAGACAGCGTTAGATATTTCAAAGGACATGTTTTAAAGGATTAAAATATGATACTCAAGGAGGATGCAATGTCGTACATGTGATACACCGGTTAGAAACAGTAATTTAAGGCGAAGGTGATCTAACCCCAGAGCAAAATGGAAAGTGCTATGCTTCCCAGACCTCTTTAACTCATTGTACTTCGTATGAATAAGATGAATGGGTTGACATTTTGACTTTGGCATCTTAGATTCATTCCTAGAGGAAGGCCTCTTCCAGTTGCCAGAGCAGCGAAACGAACTGAAGAAAATATAGAAACTAAACTAGGAAATTGCAGTGATCGTGACAGATTTGAAATAATTAAAATATGCTACTCAAGGGAAGATTGTAAATTATACAAAATAAGACAAATCTATGAGAGAGGGTGTCTGGGGAAAGAGGTAAGAAAAATACAAACGTACTTTGCTATATGATTCATGCACGTAAAAAAATAATATATAGCCCTCCAGAGTAAAGTTCCTAGTGGCGTAAAATCAAGTGACGTGTATGCCAACTGAAGACTACACCTCCTGTCCAGCGACGGGATACATCCGTGTTAGCACTTTTCCTGCGCAAAGAGAGTAATGAGCCGAGCACTAGTCGTGCTGGTACCACATTCATCTGCGTATTTCAATCAGTACTTCCTGTATAAGTGGCTGAACATAGTGTGCACATCGTTGACCGGTAGAAGTAAGGGGCAGTTACGTTGTCACGAATAATGCCGCACTGATCGTTAACACTGCACGGCCTCTATTCAACTTGCTTCTGCCAGTCAGGCTTCTCAGATGCCCAATAATGCACATTTCTTACACTCAGTTTTCCATGATGCGTAAAGGTAGCTAGATCGGTAAAGGGAGTCGCTTGAAGAAAGATCTTAAGTCCCGGATGTCGCATCAGAGCAGAGCAACTGAATTTTACGCGTCTTCTGCAATTCTGCAGTTTAAACAGTTGCTGAAGTAACACATGATGCGGATTCAAGCCGTTAACGCTAAAAATGAGAGCAACACCTGGCTGACTTATTCCGGGCACTTTCATACAATGCTAGCGCTGTGATGTGGATTACTAGTAGCTGTGGTCAAAACAAATAGACTGTGCAACACAATTAAAAGTTCACTTCCTCGAAATCCAGTAAATGTCTCCCATTGTGACACAGGGCTGTGAAATTTGGCTCAAAGGTGCCTAAAACGTTGCTCTGCAACGGTGCAAATCTGTGGCGCCCTGCGACGTCAATCTCGAGTTCGGCGACGCTTAAAACAGCAGGATGACACAATCCAAAATAAACCTGGAGCTCGGAATTTCATTTGAAGTGTAATGAAATGAAATTTCGTGTGACGAGGGCCTCCCTTCGGGTAGACCGTTCACCTGGTGCAAGTCTTTCGATTTGACGCCACTTCGGCGACTTGCGCGTCGATGGGGATGAAATGATGATGATTAGGACAACACAACACCCAGTGCCCGAGCGGAGAAAGTCTCCGACCCAGCCGGGAATCGAACCCGGGCTCTTTGAATTGACAGTCTGTCGAGCTGACAACTCAGCTACCGGGGGCGGACATTTGAAATGTAATGTGAGTTAGTGAATGCCACATTGGCACTAAATTTCAGTTTGGTTGGGGCGCAGCAGCGAAAAGGTCCGTGCAACGCGGGGGCGTGGAATGTCAGAAGCTTGAACGTCTTAGGGAAACTAGAAAATCGGAAAAGGGAAATACAAAGGCTCACTCTAGATATGTGTGATGTTCTTAAGTTAGTTAGGTTTAATTAGTTCTAAGTTCTAGGCGACTGGTGACCTCAGAAGTTAAGTCGCATAGTGCTCAGAGCCATTTGAACCATTTTTGATTAAATTTGGCCTAGTAATAGCGAATACACTGTTCAAGAATAACAGTAGGAGGAAGTATACTTGCAAAAGGCCGGGTGCTACGGAAAGACTTCAGTTAGATAAATCACTGTCAGGCAGAGATTCTGAAATCAATCATTAGGCTGTAAGGCGTACCTAGGAGCAGATATAGACTAGGATCACAATGTAGTAGTGATGAAGAGGAGGCTGAAACATAAGAGATGTCAGGAAGAATCAATACGCAAAGAAGTTGGGTACGGAAGTTCTAAATAATGACGAGATACGCTTGCAAGCCTGTAAAGCTATATATACAACAACAAGAAATAGTTAAGTAGGTAGTACAGTTGAAGACGAATGGACATCTTTGAAAAGAGCAATCGCAGAAGTTGGAAAGAAAAAACATAGATACAAAGAAGGTACCTCCGAAGAAGCCTTGGGTCAGAAGTAATACTTTAGTCGATCGGTGAAAGAAGGAAGTACAAAAATGTTCAGGAAAGTTCGGAATACAGAAATAGAAGTTGCTGAGGAGTAAAATAAATAGGGAGTGCAGGGACGCTAAGACGAAACAGTTGCATGAAAAATTTGAAGAAATCTAAAAAAAAAAAAATGATTGTTGGAAGGACTGAGTTAGCATATAAGAAAGTGAAAACAATCTTCGGTGAAATTAAAAGCAAAGGCGGGAACATTAAGAGCGCAACGAGAATCCCATTGATAAATGCAGAGGAGAAAGTGGATATGAGGAAAGAGAACATTGAAGGCGTCTATGAGGGAGAAGATTTGTCTAAAGTGATGGAAGAGGAAGCAGAAGCGATTTAGAGGAGGTTGGGCATTCCGTGTTAAAGACAGAATTAAAGAGTGCGTATAAGATAAAGTAAATCAGGGGGAATAAATAACATTCATCAGAATTTCTAATATCATACCGCGTGGGATTAGTCGAGCCGCCTGAGGCGCGGGAGTCCTGGACTGTGCGGCTGGTCCCGGCGGGGGTTCGAATCCTCCCTCGGGCATGGGTGTGTGTGTCTGACCTTAGGATAATTTAGGTTAGGTAGTGTGTAAGCTTAGGGACTGATGACCTTAGCAGTTAAGTCTCATGAGATTTCACACATATTTGAACATTTTTCTAATATCGTAAAGGGAAGTTATAGGGAAACGACTATTCACGTCGGCGCGTAGAATATACGAGTATGGCGACATACCATCTGACTTCCGGAAAAATTTCATCCACACTATTCCGCAGACTGCAAAAGCTGACAAGTGAGAGACTTATTGCAAAATCAGCTTAACAGCTGACGCATCTAAGTTGCTGACAAGAGTAATGTACAGAAGAATGGAAAAGAAAATTGAGGATGCGCTAGATGACGATCGCTTTGGCTTTAGGAAAGGTAAAGGCTCCAGAGAGGTAATTCTGACATTGCCGTTTAAACTGGAAGCAAGACTAAAGAAAAATTAAGACACGTTCATAGGATTTTCAACCTAGGAAAAGGGTTCGAAAATGTAAAATGGTGAAAGTTGTTGGAAATTCTGAGAAAAATAGGAGTAGGCTCTGGGGAGAGACGGATGGTATGCAATATGTAGATGAGCGAAGAGGAAATAATAAGAATGGGCAACCAAGAGCGAAGTGCTCGGATAAATAAAAAACTTGCAAGACAATTATGTAGTCTTTTGCCCCCGCTGTTTAATCTGTACATCGAGGGAGCAACGATGGAAATTAAAGAAAGTTTCGGGAGTGAAATTAAAATTCAGGGTGAAAGGATATCAATGATACGGTTCGCTGATGACATTGCTATCCTGAGTCAAAGTGAAGAAGAATTACATGAATTTCTGTATGAAAGGAGAAGTCTAATGGGTACATAATATGGATTGGGAGTAGTTCGAAGAAAGACGAAAGTAATGAGAAGTAGCAGAAATGAGAACAGCGAGAAACTTAACATCAGCCCTGGTCTCGAAATAGATGAAATTAGGGAGTTCTGCTACCTAGGCAGCAAAATAATCAATGACAGACGGACCAAGGAGGACATCAAATGCAGATTAGCACTGGCAAAAAAGGGTATTCCTGACCAAGAGAAATCTACTACTGTCAAACATATGTCTTAATTTGAGGAACAAATGTCTGTGAAAGCAATTTTGGAGCACAGCATCGTGTGGTAGTGAAACAGAGGCTGTGGGAAAACCGTAACAAAAGAGAAGCGGAGCGTTTGAGATGTAATGCTATAAACGAATGTTGATAATTAGGTGGGCTGATAAAGTAAGGAATGAGGAGGTTCTGTGCAGAACTGGAGAGGAAAGGAATGTGTGGAAAACATTAACAAGGAGAAGGGACAGGATGATAGGACACCTGTTAAGACATCAGTGAATGAATTCCATGGTACCAGAGGTAGCTACACTCGCAAATTGTAAAAACTGTAGAGGGAGGCAGTGATTGGAATACACCCGGCAAATAATTTGGACATACGTTGCTAGTGCTGCTCTGAAATGAAGAGGTTGGCTCAGCAGGGAAATTCATGGTGGGCCACGTCAAACCAGTAAGACAACTGATGACTGAAAGAAAGAAAAATAATAAAAAAAAACTGCATCCGCTCAGGTGTGGCTGTTCCTTTTTTGTAGTTTCTCTTGGAATCACAGAGGAACTCTACATTTCCGAGTGTAAACAGGTCTTTATGTATAATCTATGCAGGTGAATCCTATTTTCTGTCCATTGTAAGCCACTGCAGACGGTGCCTTTCCCTCGATCATGATAGGTCGCTACACGTAACGAAGTGCAGGAAAGACGCGAAATGTGTATTTACTCTGATCTGTTGTTATACCGAAACTGTCACCAAATTCTAAGGAATGACTCCACGAATACTGAGAGAAATCATTAATTAAATAGATTTACATCTACATCTACATCTACATTTATACTCCGCAAGCCACCCAACGGTGTGTGGCGGAGAGCACTTTACGTGCCACTGTCATTACCTCCCTTTCCTGTTCCAGTCGCGTATGGTTCGCGGGAAGAACGACTGTCTGAAAGCCTCCGTGCGCGCTCTAATCTCTCTAATTTTACATTCGTGATCTCCTCGGGAGGTATAAGAAGGGGGAAGCAATATATTCGATACCTCATCCAGAAACGCACCCTCTCGAAACCTGGCGAGCAAGCCTACACCGCGATGCAGAGCGCCTCTCTTGCAGAGTCTGCCACTTGAGTTTATTAAACATCTCCGTAACGCTATCACGGTTACCAAATAACCCTGTGACGAAACGCGCCGCTCTTCTTTGGATCTTCTCTATCTACTCCGTCAAACCGATCTGGTACGGATCCCACACTGATGAGCAATACTCAAGTATAGGTCGATCGAGTGTTTTGTAAGCAACCTCCTTTGTTGATGGACTACATTTTCTAAGCACTCTCCCAATGAATCTCAACCTGGTACCCGCCTTACCAACAATTAATTTTATATGATCATTCCACTTCAAATCGTTCCGCATGCATACTCCCAGATATTTTACAGAAGTAAGTGCTGCCAGTGTTTGTTCCGCTATCATATAATCATACAATAAAGGATCCTTCTTTCTATGTATTCGCAATACATTACATTTGTCTATGTTAAGGGTCAGTTGCCACTCCCTGCACCAAGTGCCTATCGGCTGCAGATCTTCCTGCATTTCGCTACAATTTTCTAATGCTGCAACTTCTCTGTATACTACAGCATCATCCGCGAAAAGCCGCATGGAACTTCCGACACTATCTACTAGGTCATTTATATATATTGTGAAAAGCAATGGTCCCATAACACTCCCCTGTGGCACGCCAGAGGTTACTTTAACGTCTGTAGATGTCTCTCCATTGATAACAACATGCTGTGTTCTGTTTTCTAAAAACTCTTCAATCCAGCCACACAGCTGGTCTGATATTCCGTAGGCTCTTACTTTGTTTATCTGGCGACAGTGCGGAACTGTATCGAACGCCTTCTGGAAGTCAAGAAAAATAGCATCTACCTGGGAGCCTGTATCTAATATTTTCTGGGTCTCATGAACAAATAAAGCGAGTTGGGTTTCACACGATCGCTGTTTCCGGAATCCATGTTGATTCCTACATAGTAGATTCTGGGTTTCCAAAAACGACATTATACTCGAGCAAAAAACATGTTCTAAAATTCTACAACAGACTGACGTCAGAGATACAGGTCTATAGTTCTGCGCATCTGCTCGACAACCCTTCTTGAAGGCTGGGACTATCTGTGCTCTTTTCCAATCATTTGGAACCGTCCGTTCCTCTAGAGACTTGCGGTACACGGCTGTTAGAAGGGGGGCAAGTTCTTTCGCGTACTCTGTGTAGAATCGAATTGGTATCCCGTCAGGTCCAGTGGACATTCCTCTATTGAGTGATTCCAGTTGCTTTTCTATTCCTTGGACACTTATTTCGCTGTCAGCCATTTTTTCGTTTGTGCGAGGATTTAGAGAAGGAACTGCAGTGCGGTCTTCCTCTGTGAAACAGCTTTGGGAAAAGGTGTTTAGTATTTCAGCTTTACGCGTGTCATCCTCTGTTTCAATGCCATCATCATCCCGTAGTGTCTGGATATGCTGTTTCGAGCCACTTACTGATTTAACGTAAGACCAGAACTTCCTAGGATTTTCTGTCAAGTCGGTACATAGAATTTTACTTTCGAATTCACTGAACGCTTCACGCATAGCCCTCCTTACGCTAACTTTGACACCGTTTAGCTTCTGTTTGTCTCAGAGATTTTGGCTGCGTTTAAACTTGGTGTGCAGCTCTCTTTGCTTTCGCAGTACTTTCCTAACTTTGTTGTTGTACCACGGTGGGTTTTTCCCGTCCCTCACAGTTTTACTCGGCACGTACCTGTCTAAAACGCATTTTACGATTGCCTTGAACTTTTTCCATAAACACTCAACATTGTCAGTGTCGGAACAGAAATTTTCGTTTTGATCTGTTAGGTAGTCTGAAATCTGCCTTCTATTACTCTTGCTAAACAGATAAACCTTCCTCCCTTTTTTTATATTCCTATTAACTTCCATATTCAGGGATGCTGCAACGGCCTTATGATCACTGATTCCCTGTTCTGTACATACAGAGTCGAAAAGTTCGGGTCTGTTTGTTATCAGTAGGTCCAAGATGTTATCTCCACGAGTCGGTTCTCTGTTTAATTGCTCGAGGTAATTTTCGGATAGTGCACTCAGTATAATGTCACTCGATGCTCTGTCCCTACCACCCGTCCTAAACATCTGAGTGTCCCAGTCTATATCTGGTAAATTGAAATCTCCACCTAAGACTATAACATGCTGAGAAAATTTATGTGAAATGTATTCCAAATTTTCTCTCAGTTGTTCTGCCACTAATGCTGCTGAGTCGGGAGGTCGGTAAAAGGAGCCAATTATAAACCTAGTTCGGTTGTTGTGTGTAACCTCCACCCATAATAATTCACAGGAACTATCTACTTCTACTTCACTACAGGATAAACTACTACTAACAGCGACGAACACTCCACCACCGGTTGCATGCAATCTATCCTTTCTAAACACCGTCTGTACCTTTGTAAAAATTTCGGCAGAATTTATCTCTGGCTTAAGCCAGCTTTCTGTTTCGTCAACGTATAATTTTGCTCTCGTGCTTCACAGTATAATGTATTTTAGCGAATTACATACTAGGTAAAATAACATAACAAGGCAATGGACGAAACCAGCTGAGTGGCACGACGTGCACCAAGTGATACAGAAACGTCCCCCGCCGCCAGTACACCCGCCCCTGCCCCTCCCCAACCCCGCACCCGAACACGCCCACCACACCCACGGATGACGTCACGTGATTTTCTGAGCCTGCATGTTGGAACCAGCGCCCTCCCCCGTCCCCACCCTCCACCTCCCACAAAAAATTGGAATTGTTTGGTAATTAAAATTGGCGGTGCCCTTTCTGAGACTCAAACCCTGGTCTTCCTAACACAATTAAACTACCAGAAGCACATCTAACTGACGGGAAATTAAAAAGGGCGGTGCCTTTTTCGGGACTCGAACAATGATTCTACTTTTTGCTTAAAGTCAGTCGATGCATTCACCGTCCTTATTTCAGATTTAAGTGTACTGATGTGCACGGATCTCAGACCCTTTTCCAGACTGTTTTAAAACCTCGTTTAAATCGTCAATATCGTATGCACCATGTTCAATTTCTACAATTTCTTCTTTACCATTAATTTCCAGATGCGGCTTACTATTAGCCTCTGTAATACTTGAGATAAATTTGTGTGTCTCCAGCCAATCAGCGGGATGCTCCAATCTCCAACGTTTAAATCAACTGATGGGAAGTAATTCGCACGTAGTACAGACGATCGTTCTTTTAACGTCAGAGTGAACGACATTGCATCCAATCATCGACTGCTGAATGAGTGCTTAATACCTGAACTGACCTGAAAAGACAGGAGGAACATGATGTTTAGATGACCACACAGGAATGTATTAAAGTCTTGGTACCTTAGAAAATTGTAGAACACTCGTCTTCTGCCTGTGAAGTATCGTTGTAATTCGTCTGGGGTAGCAGGTCGCCGAATGAATCCAAATAGTAAACGATATTTGTATTTTTATTTAAACATATGATCCCCAGTGAGTTCCAGGTCCTCCTGCTACATCAAGATTCACAATTCCGCATTCTCCTGGTTTCCACATAGTCTTCGGTAATGTATTCCGTATAAACACATCTCTGAATCTTCTAATATTGAATTTCTTCGTAACAAACTTCAGCAGAGCTGTATTTGTAAGCGCCCTACCTGGTAAGACCGCTAGGGGGCTTTTTTTTTGTTTATGAAGAGACCCAGTCCTTTCTTGTATGGTTTCAAGTATAGCCCTTTTCAGATGGCTGCTACCTCCATCATGCGGTTATGTTTAAGAGTCCGTCTAAGGCAGGAATGAGGAAGGGAATAAATCCACCCGACGTCTTGGGTATTGGTAGAACTCTGGGGGATTTAATTGATTTTTTTTTCTCACTCCTTTCTGCGTCAGGGTGCTTTAAGCTGCACACAACGCAGTCAGGATGCACTTCTTCATGCACCCTTTGGTTTTCATCTTCTTCCTTAGCACACTACGTGTAGCGCTCATAACGTGGCTGAACTTCGGCGGTGTGGCGGTATTTATTTGCTGCGTAAGCGATGTCGTGTTCCATACACGCTTCGTCATGTAGATTTATTCCTTTTTTCACCGCGTGCCAATCGTATTTGTAGTTTTGTTCCAGGTCCGCAGTAGTTCAATCCACGAACGTGTAATTCGACTGGTAGTTAGATGAGAACACCATCACCTTCTCTAATGCGTCCCCTATCACACGTGTTATGCTACTGAGGTGCTTGTGGTCAGTGCTCCCTTTTATATAACAAATAGTCAGCGTCGATCCAGCTGTTTTGTGATGCGGGAAAACCAAGCCATTCAGCCAACGCTCTGTTCCCTCGGCGCCTAATGACCCTCTCTACGAGATATACATCTGGTTCCGAGCTCTTCTGTAACTCTTGTGTGTAAAAGCATTCTGCAATTTCAATACCACTGCTGCTGCCCTTTAAGAGGAAGGTTCTAGGATTCTTTCTTTGCACTTTGGAAACCGTGAATACCTCAGTTAAGCAGTTAGGCATGTATGACTTCTCAAATGTTGTCTTGAGTTTTGAAAAACGTACTAAATCATTTACATTAAATTGCTGTTTTCTTGTATCTACCATTTGAATACGATTGTGTATCGTATCTGGAAGTATATTATCACGAACATCGATTGGTCTCATTTTTATTGTGCGACATTTGGCTCGATTATACTGTCCAATTATTTTCGGGAG
The DNA here is from genome assembly GCF_023864345.2 of Schistocerca serialis cubense. Lineage (NCBI taxonomy): Eukaryota > Metazoa > Arthropoda > Insecta > Orthoptera > Acrididae > Schistocerca > Schistocerca serialis. The sequence continues at coordinate 470,277,572 of NC_064639.1, forward strand.
CTTATCGATCCATCTGTGTGAGCCACGAAGATTGAATTGCATCCATATTCGAGTTTTCACTGTTATGTTCAAGCGTTCCACGATACTCGCCTTTAGTTGGGTGAACGTTGAGTAGTGATGTATTCCACATCGCTCCATCACAGCCTTGAAATATTTACTGTGAAACTCACAGCCGTCGTCTCTTTGAAGGTTATCTGAACTTCGATTCGTCCCCGTCTGCAGCAATCCATGAAACACATTCACAACTTTCTCCTCTGTTTTCGCTTTCACGTGTAATGCCCAGACATATTTAAAATAAGTATCAATGACCATTAACATATATCTGAATCCGTTTTTCACACGTGAATATTTACTTACGTCGATAAGATCCACCTGCTACAGGTCGTCCAAACCTTTAATCATAACATACCTTCGGGGGTATGTTTTGCGTGCTGGTTTGTGCAGTTCTCGAACTCCATACTTATTCTATGATGCCTCTCTCTCTAAGCTCAGAAATTATTGAAATAACTTCATTTGAATGAGCTGTATTACCAGCGGCAGCTGAGGCCATGAGCAGTCGTAGCCTATTAGCTCATTGGGGTCGTCGTAATATATATACTGTGGGAGTCGATTGTTCACTCTTTAATGCTGAGTGGCAGTACCATCAACACTGTTATTTTTTTCACCATCCAAAATAGGTCTCATAATGGATTTGTATTTCGCATTTCTTCGAAATTTTGCATTCTTATGCAGATCAGTCAAAACCAATATGTCACGATACATTTTCAGATCTTTAGGCGAATAATTTACAGTTTTTGTGGGTCTTATGAAAATAAGGTTCAGTAGACCGGATGTCCTTAGAAACTCTCCGATCTCTATTGTTTCCTCATTTAAAGTTATAGGCTATGTGACCAACATGTATGGTTACTCACGAGTGATACCGAATGTTTAGTATATCCTAGCGTCGCTGTGACGGTTAATGAAATCAGCAATAGCGTCGTCGTCGACGCTGTGGAATTTCGCTGAGAGTTCATCGAGAGATTCAGTAACTGCCTTAAAAGATTCTCGCAGTGTCTGCTCCCGCTTCAAATGCCCTAACTTCTCGCGAACGGCCTTTCGCGCCTCGATGACTTTATGCGTAGTCGACACCTCGGTGTATACTAATTGGACTTCTGTGAGGTTTTATATATCCGCTCTTCTTCTTTTCATGCTGCTCCCCCTTCACGATAACAGCTATTTTCCCTTCAGTTTCTTTTCAATTGCGTTAACCCGTTCGTACACTGTCCCTTTCTCAATGACAGCTATTCCCCTTCAGTTAAACCGTTTATTTTTCTTCTCTATTGCATTAACCCGATCATTCAGTACATTGTTCAGTCTCAGAAGGGTTTGACACTACGTCTCTAGTTGCTTGCTTGCAACTCCCACTTTATGTTCGAGAGTTTGAATTTTCGCGTCCATTACAAGCGAATGTTTTCTCTATGTACTCACATCCTATCAAACTGAGCTCCCGGGTGTGTGTGAATTTATCCACGATGATGCGTATACTGACGTACTCACCTCTTTGCATATATAGGAACTCCTGGAAGTCTGGGGCCCATATGCAAACTGAGAAAAACATGTGACGTCACCTGGGGTTGGCGTGTTCGGGGACGGGGGTGGGGGGCGGGGGTTTGGGTGTCCAGGGACAGGGGGTGATTAATTGATCAATTTCATTAATTTAATTAATTTGCATAGCAATTTGATACCAAAATTCCACTGAGGCCGCCACTACCCTACTACTTGCAGTACAGATGCAGCAGGCTACAGATGCTGTTACCAGAGTCCAGGTGGAATGGCTGCTGGCGTCGAAAGCATTCGGAGTTCCCCTGACTACGCTTGGGAGACTGACTAAGAATACGAACGAAACCTTCAGTCGTTTTCAGAATGTACTGAGTAGACTTTAGCAAACTTTGAACACTGGGTTGGAACGTAAACTGGTAAAACACTTGCAACTATTGGAGTCCCACATGTTTGGTATACTGAGGAGCAGCCGCAAAAAGCAAAGTGGTAAAATTTTAGGAAAAGAAATATTGTACGGAACAGACCATTTTGAAGGCAATAGATGTTTTCGAAGATTGTCACTGTATGGATTGCTTGGAACAGTACATGGTTTAAAACCCGAGGTACACTGGTTAAGGTGTCAGTAGTGTAATTTGTGGTCAGACACTGAATGTGCTGGAGTAGGCCACAGAACAAAAAAATTTGTTTGTGATGTCTGCAAATAGATAAGATTAATGAGAAGCATATTTTCGAAAATGGAAGTAATTTTATTGTTTCACGTATTAACATTCTTAATTCTACTTTCAGTCTTCACTTCTTGTACGACTGAACCGAGACAACTGATGCCGTTGAATTGTTTCGGGAATAGACTTTTATTTGTTAGGTAAAAATCTATTAAATGTATCAGATAACTATTGTTTATCTAAATTTCATACTATTTTTATTGCTGTGTTGTTTTACCCTAACATCGGTCTAAAATGACATAATATGTATTTTTTACAATATTGCCAAACGAATGGTAGCGAAACCTACAGGTGAATGAGGCACGGCCGGCCGCGTTGGTCTAGCGGTTCTAGGCGCTCAGTCCGGAACCGCGCGACCGCTACGGTCGCAGGTTCGAATCCTGCCTCGGGCATGGATGTGTGTGATGTCCTTAGGTTAGTTAGGTTTAAGTAGTTCTAAGTTCTAGGGGACTGATGACCTCAGAAGTTAAGTCACATAGTGCTCAGAGCCATTTGAACCAATTTTTGAATGAGGCAAGGTCCTGATACTAATTTTATTTAACATAATGGTTTATGGAGCAATAAGGACGTAAAAATAAAATGGTATGACGTTTTAGCCGGACTCCCTCTACGTCAACACCTTATGTGTACGGACTATTGCTAACTGGACAAGCAATTACCAATGCTCGCAGAGGTCTTTGCAGATTACTCAGTCCAGAATGAACGTTAGTTGCAGTGTAGCAGTTTTACTGTAGCGCACTATGTAATTTCATACGTATATCTGGCACAAAGGTTTTGGCGCTATGTAGCAGCAGTGCTGCTTATTGTACTTCTCAGAACACGGAATTTATTTTAATTTATCGGAGTGCCTATAGAAATAGACCGGAAGTCTTATTTCTGCAAGCAAATAATGGAAACACAATTATAAAGGTTGTTTGTAGATACAGACACTATGAAGTTTTTCTGGTAACATCTCCGACAGAAAGGTGCGAAGAATAAACCAAGACCAACGTCTTCTGTATCAGTTTCGCCCGTTTATTTGTTGTCATCTATGACGCAATGTGTGAAAACGTCACACTTTTTTCAATCCTTACCGCTTAATTACTAAAATTACAGTACAGAAAACACATGGACAGTACTACATCTACATCAGTTAATGTTAGACAGAAAAGCGTTTACTGATAATATCGGAACAATTGACATCTGAATGAGGTTACTTTGGCTGTGGTGTACCCGTTTACTTCCTGAATATGTCAGCTTAATTGCGTATGAATCAATGCCTATAATTTTGCAGGGGCAAGTCAGCTGCAGTATTCACAGAGAAAACTAGTAAATTTAGAGATAAGAAAAATAATGAGAAGCTCTTTAATTGGACAAATGTTGTCTCTGAACCGCTCGAAAGGAATGATATTTTTTCATGTAGTGGCTTCATTCTACAGCAGTATGCACTTCCATACGTATGTCTGATGCAAATTTGCTGACTCTATGCGGTTCGAAAAATGATAAATAAATATTTTGTTTCAATACGAGGTTTTTCGTTTATTCGCTTGTGTCTGCGGGTTTTTATGCACGGTGTTGGCTTGCCGTCCCTCCGGAACTGGGGAGCTGGCAAACAAGAATCACTCCATCAGAGGCGCGCTCTGATTGGTATTTAAATTTTCACGTCACCACAATTATTGATACAGCATTCTCGTTTCGGTTTTGCAATCTGCGCAGTATGTCAGTGACCATGAACATTTAAAAGGTCACTCCGCTGACGCACGCCAACTAATGAATTGCTGCGTCAATCGAGACTCTAAGTTATTGGGTTACTTAGCCGTTCGATGAGTCACTGCCACTGATAAACCCATATTGCACGAGACATATTCACCACTGCTTGAGCGATACGTTAATGGCTGAAAGTTTTTGCGTACCTCGGAGTTACCTTGATTTTTTATAGATCATTATGCTTTATTGATATTTACTTGTATGAAAATTAGACAATTAAGAAATGTCAGTTCTACAGTGTCTACCGCTGCAGAGAGAAAAAATCTTTTGAGCTCAGTCCATCAGTAGGAGCTTATAGACAAAACCTTCTGCCTTTAGGGATTTCTAAACGTTAACTTACTTTGTATCTAAATTAAAAATAGACAACTTTCTCTTCCCATGAATACCGATGGATAAAAGGATCAAAGAGAACTTGTCGTCCACGTAAATTGTGTTTCCGCATATTTATTCCAAAGACAATTGTTTGCCTTGATGAATCAGGATGATCAGAAAAATATGGTTCAAATGGCTCTGAGCACTATGTGACTTAACTTCTAAGGTCAACAGTCCCCTAGAACTTAAAACTACTTTAACCTAACTAACCTAAGGACATCACATACATCAATGCTCGAGTCAGGATTCGAACCTGCGACCGTAGCGGTCGTGAGGTTCCAGACTGTAGCGCCTAGAACTGCTCGGCCAACCCGGCCGGCGATGATCAGAAAACATACTTAACATACAGAAAAAATGAAGAAGTTGTATGACAAAGCTGTGAATGATCCGTAACTCACCATCTGTGTATAAATTTTGCCCTGCTTGGAATCACCTTCACCATTTGACAGCTTTTCTTCTTGCTGAGTATTCCGTAGATGCAATATGAATGAATTCTACTATGTACCTGTTGTTTCTTGTGGAATCTTTAACATGATTGAAGTCTGTTAGTTCAAATAATTTAATTTTATTCTCCCATAGGTTCTATTTCACCTTAATGTTTTACCTAAGCGTTATTACGTGCCTTGGATGCAGTTTATCGAGGCAATGTCCTGAATTTCACGTCAGCTTTTCATACCAGCAGACATCCTTAGTTCACAAAAGAATTTTCCGTCGTTGTCAAACAATTTCTGAAACTACTCTTCCTTGGGGCAAAGTTTACTCTTTTCAGGTGGACAATTTTCATGTTTAGAGAGCGGCCATTCTCGTTTCAAAATCTTGTATCATGACTAATATTTTTCAATTATCGCTCGTTCAGTGATATGCTAAACAGACGGATCGATCCATTGCTCTCTTTTTCAGAAGAAATTTACAGGCAGCCAACTGTGGGGTGCAGTGCATATCACGTTGGACTCGAATGACTCGAATGAGGTTCTGACACAGACAAGATTGTTTGCTGATGCAATTACTGAGATCTGAAAATGACCCAGAGCCTTCAAAACTCGTTGTATAGTTAAGAATATCAACTGACAACGAGACTGAAGACTAAATGAGAACTGTTTAAATTAGTTACCTCATTGCAGAAGGTGGCTCTCCTAAATTTTAGGCACTTATGCAATATATTACAAGGTAAAGCTACAATGTAACAAGAATCGCATCACACCACATCAAGAATTATTTCCAAAATGTAGGCATAATGGCGTGCTTATTCTCCCGGGTGGTTGTAATTAAAGTTTACCTATCTAACACGTTATAACGGGTGAGCTGAACACACAGAGTTGCAGAGTGTGTGAATCTTCACCTCCGGTCACTGTGCATGAAGTTCCTCTGTCTGGTGAACGTGTCACTGTATGGCGTGGCTTCACGGCTACGTTCATCACTGGCCTATTCTTTTTTGAGCAGGTTGCCGCCCAAGGACCAAAGATGTGCAGTGTGAGTGGCCAGCGTCACTGTGATATGCTTCACCAGCATGTCGTACCATCCCTACAGGAGAGAGACACATTGAACTCATCAGATTTCATGGAAGATGGGGCCCCACCCCACATCGCTCGTGAATTTCACCTGCTTCACCGAAACACATTTGGAATGATCGAATTGTCAGTCGATCGTTTGTGGTTGTGGGACTATCTGAAGGGCAAGGTTTACCAGGGGAACATTCACACATGTGCTGACCTCAAGCGCAGCATATCAAGAGAAGTAGCCAACATACCTACAGACATGCTTAGTTCTGCTGTGTAGAATGCAGTGCTCAACTTCCAGCCTCTTCTGGACGTTGATCAGCGGCGTATTGAGTCCCTTTTGTTGCAGTAATGGTACCGGTATGCAATGGCATGATGTACCGTAGCAATACATTAAAACTGTTTCAGTTGAACTGATGCGGCATTATTTCTCTTCCCCATGTCCTTGACATTAATGCTAGCAAGTTTGTCGTCGTAAGGTATTCATTTTCCGTGTTACAATGTGTTAACTAGGGAAAGCTTAATTATAGCCACCCGGTATATAATAACTGAGACACGTGAAGAACTGTGGAGACAATTCAACAAGAAATATTCAGCTGCGCTGCTTCACACAATGCAGAATACTGATTTTTGTGTTGTAATTAACTCTGTGAAGAAAAGCCGATCTAAAAGTAACTGACAAAATTGATTTTTGGATTAACAGCTAACAGCTTAACCATAAAGAATTCCTTTTTATTTCAAGTATTCATCATAAAATTTACTTTGATTCTATCTGAAAGTCATTATACTGCTATTAATAACTGAAAAAATACTTGCGTTAAATATAATATTTGTGTGTAACTTCTACATAGGAATGTGAAGACACACAAAGTTGATCGGACACTTTGTTACAGTTCTTGATGAAATTCATTATCTTAGTTTATTAAGACTGGAGCACATCCAACAGGAAAGATTGACTAACTTCATTTCTACTTTTAAAAAAAAAACGTGAAGTCCTTACTGAGATAGGTTACTGACAGCTAAAAGTTATTTGTTCAAATATCAAGTTATCGATTATTTCAGGCTAATGAACAAATTATTTTCAAAATTTTTCCCTTGAGGACTGGCGACCTGAAATAGAGAACAGAACTATTCATATATGGAAGGAAATTTCTCAAGGTGAGTTAATAGTGGTTAATGCCTCAGCGGTGAACACAAGCATTGGCTTTAGTACCAAACACCGTACCCTGAAGCGCCAAAGAAACTGGTATCGGCAAGCGTATTCAAATAAAGAGATATGTAAACAGGCAGAAAACGGAGCTGCGTTCGGTGACGCCTATATAGTTAGTGTCTGGCGCAGTTGTTACATCGATTGCAGCTGCTACAGTGGCAATTTATGAAGATATAAATGAGATTGAACTTCGTGTTATAGTCGACACACGAGCGATGGGACACTCCATCTCCGAGGCAGCGATGACGTGGAGTTATCCCGTACGACTATTTCACGAGTGTACCGTGAATATCAGGAATACATTAACGCATCAGATCTCCGACATCGCTTTGGACGGAAAGATATCCGGCAAGAACGGGACCAACGACGACTGGAGAGAATCGTTCAACGTGACAGAAGTGCAACCCTTCCGCAAGTTGCTGTAGATTACTATGCTGGGCCATCAACAAGTGTTACCGCCCGAACCATTCAACTAAACATCATCGATATGGGCTTTCGGAGCCGAAGGCTCACTCGTGTGCTCCTGATGACTCCATGACACAAAGCCTTACCTCTTGCCTATACCCGTCAACGCCGAAATTGGACTGTTGATGACTGGAAACATGTTGCCAGGTCGAACGGGTCTAGTTTCAAATTGTATCGAGGGGATGGACGTGTACAGGTATGGAGACAACCTCATCAGTCCATGAACCCGGCATGTCAGCAAAGGACTGTTCATGCTGATGGAGGCTTTGTAGTGGTGTGGAGCGTGTGTAGTTGGGGTTATATGGGATCCCTGATACGTCTAGATATGACTCTGACACCTGACACGTACGTAAGCGTTCTGTCCGATCACCTGCATCCATTCATGTCCATTGTACATTCCAACGGACTTGGACAATTCCAGCAAGACAATGCGACGTACCACATACCCAGGATTGCTACAGAGTAGCTCCAGGAACACTCTTCTCAGTTTAACCACTTCCGCTGGCGACCAAATTCCCCAGGCATAACCATTATTTAGCATGTCTGGGACGCCTTGCAAAAGTGCTATTCAGAAGAGATCTCCACCCCTCTTGCTTTTACGAGTTTGTGGATAGCCCTGCAGGATTCATAGTGTCAGTTCCCTTCAGCACTACTTCAGAGATTAGTAGAGTCCATGTACCAGTTTCTTTGGTTCTTCAGTGTATATGAAAATAGTATTAACATGTAAGGATAGAACAATCCCTTAGGTTTTCACTAAACACCCCTGAGAAAGTACGATGACCCAGAATAATCTTAGCAGATTCACACATGGTTATGTTTCTGAGAGAGTTTCGTTCTAAAGCATGTTACTCAGACATTTTTCTTCAGTCACAACAGAATAAAAGACATTTTCCGCCGAAAAATCGACACACATGATTGACTGCACACTGCGTCTACGAAATGACGTGTGGCTGCGGCAAACTGAGTATAGGTGAAATGGGAGGGACTGCTAAGGAACGTATGAGAAAACATGAAAGCCACAGCTGGAGAAAAAAGAGTGTGAAATCGGCGGTTGCGGAACGTCACAGAACTGTGGCCTTGACAATGAATTCAACGACGTATGTGTGCTGGCCAAGGACACCAATATTTGGTGAAGAAAAATCCAGGAAGCAAGTGTAATTTCTAAATAGCATGTAACTTCATTTGAGAGGATGGCTATAGGTTTCCGGCATTATGGCTCCCCGCCATCAAGGAAGTAAGTACTCTATCGCGGCGTGTGAGTAATACAAGCAACTTTCTGGAACAATAACATTTTGAATAAATATTCCCCCTCTCATGCGATACCCATTTTGCTTCTAGTCAATGATCATGGCCCGCCAATAGCAGCCGGCCGTTGTGGCCGAGCGGTTCTAGGCACTTCAGTCTGGAACCGCGCAACCGGTACGGTCGCAGGTTCGAATCCAGCCTCGGGCATGGATGTGTGTGATGTCCGTAGGTTAGTTCGGTTTAAACAGTTCCAAGTTCTAGGGGACCGATGACCTCAGATGTTAAGTCCCATTGAGCTCAGAGCCATTCTATAGAAGCACGAGGAATTTTAACTAATAACTCTCGTTCGGTGTAAGTGTGGGAAAATGAACGAATGATGATGGCCGACCAATGGTAGCCACAACAGATTTAGTCAATGATCCCACTACTCCAGCACAAGCGCGAGAAAACTACCTGTTCTAAGAGAAGGCGACACTGGTCTCTGACAATGTTCAATTTACAGTGGACACCACAAGATCTTGAACAGGATTCCAGCATAGGGGTCGAATCGTTGATCGTTTAGAAGAAATATAACGAGGCCTAACAACCCAGAAAATTTAAATTCGGCAACAACGTGACAACGTTCGTAAAATGAGGTTTGCCGATGACCCTGCAATTCTTTCCGAGGCAGACTTGGAAGGCTTGAAGCTCTTGGAGGACTTGAAAGGTCAGTTCAACGCAATGGACAATGTCTTGAAAGTGAATTAATTTGGGAGATGAGACAATAAAGTAGTAGATGAATTTTGCTGTTTGCGCAGTGAAATAACGTATCGTGGTCGACATAGTGAGAATATAAAATGTAGGAAAGAGTTTGTGGTGAAGAAAAATTTGTGAAAGTCGAATACAGATTTAAATGTTGTCATACGTCCAACCTTTGTATCCGCACAGTGAGTGTACCAATGTGTGCAAACTTAGCTTACCACTACGCACGCGAATGGACTAAACATCAGAACTGTCTTCTCAAGCCAGGGTATCAAACAGACATTCAAAATAAATATGACCCTGGCCCTGTAAGGCAGTTAGTATCAGGTGCAAATTGTAACAAAAATAGTAAGAAATGCTGCTGTCACGTACCTATAATGCATCAATTAATAAAAGTGAAAGGTTGGGGTCCATTCTAGGGAGACAACACAGCATTTTTTTCTACATATAATTTACCAACTGTTACTTTCAGGGGTCAAGTGATAAACAACAATCATGTTCAATTACTTTTGACACTCAATAACGAAATATTTAATTCTTCGACATATTGAAACGACGATTATTAAAATTGTTATCTCTACAGATGAAAAATTTTTTTATCACAGGAAAGAATGATTATTGAAAATCCTTATCACCACAGTTAAATCCACGTTGTCGTAGCTGCTCAATGCACTGAGTTGGTGGAGAATAAATTTAGAATTTGAACCACTGAAAAAACTCTCATGTATTCAATGTGAGGATAGGTTAGTATCCTAGCCTTTGATATTCAATGGACAAAGTGTAAGCAAGTTGGAGTGAGCAAAATCTAGACTCAATAATCACTGTGGACTAATACATGATGGTACTTTACCAAGCAGCATCTGCAATGGTGTTGTCTCCATGCTGGATCTGAAACGCTAATTCTCTACTCTGGCCTTGACTGAATTCACTTAGTCGCAACTTTCCTGCGTTTCGTAGAATGTTAATCTTTCCACAGTCAAAATAATGGCTATTGCACTCTCGCTATGGGTTGGCGCGACGCGCACAGTTTCTTTGCCCACAAAAATTCCCACAGGAATAATTAACTACCGCTTTGCTATCTGTCGGCACAATACGTGAAGCATATCATCATCACTTTGCAGAAAACAAAGATCTCAACATCCTCACTTATTTCCACACATTTGTGCGGTCCGCCATGAGGCGAGAGAGAGAGAGCCTTCAGGTCTCAAAAGGATTTATATAATGGAGACCTCCCCACCGTGTCCCCAAGTATGGCTTCTTCTTCATACATCCATAGTTGAAATGGAGGACAGTGGGATGTCAGCTGGTATAAATTTATATTAAAAATGAAGAAATTCCTCCAGCTGTATTTAAGGTGTCGATTTAATTTTGATAACTGGTTTCAACATTGTAAAAATGTCATCTTCAGATGCACGCACATGCTGACGTCAACTGCGTGTGGCTGATACTAGCACTCAGTGGTGAGATATGGATGTGCTTCAGCCAGTCGCCGTCTCGCTAGAGGTGAACACATTTTTATTTTTCTTGCTGGGTCGCAGCCTAGCCCTGTTAATAATGTGCAACCACTTACCCGAGGAGTTCCATCCTTATTTATGTTAAAAGGAATAATGTATTGTTCTGGCCTTATCCCTTTCTGCCGTGTCACTCCAACCTATCTCGTCCCAACACTTCAGTTGTGACATCCTCCCTATTTGTAGTTCTGTGTGGATACCTTTGATGATCTTTCTGTCGTTCCTGTTCCCAGTTCCAACATTTATGCATCACACCTTAACCTACTTATTGCTGCGGACTCCTTGTTATCCATTTTTGCAGAATGTGTGTTATCTGCTTGAACCCCTGCAATACCAAACGTCAGTCAATCCTCGCGCTTCCCAATATTTGGTGGTCGTAATTCAACCTCCATCTGTTTCATACTTGCCTGTGGCTGCATTCTTGCACCACTTCCCCGTCTTCTTTCTCTCCATGGACCTGGAGATCGCTGATTAAAGTCAGTGTGTCGGTTACCCAGTTTCCATTCCTGTTTTCGTCTATATTCCGCCTGTTTCTACCACTATTAAAACCATATCCATTACGCTGTGGTCTAGTGTTTCCACTACTCCCATTTCCTTAATTATTCCCATTTCGTCCAAAATTCAATCCCAATACTGGCCTACAATCGCTAACATTATTGTTATTCTCCCTACTATTACTTGTTTTTTCAGAATTACTCTGTTCTGAATCGCGACGTCTTTGAGCGTCGTTTTCATACATGAATTCTACTCTTCTCTAAACACCTTAGAAAGTTTCTACATTGTCGCCCCTACGTCCTGTCAAAGCTTGTTGATACTTCATTGACAGTTTCGTTTTCCATATTTGAATCAATTCTACATCGCTGTAAGGGTTATCTAATTATTGGTTCTGTTTAGCCATATTCTCAAAAAAATCTGACTGCTGTTTTGTCACACGAATATTCGAATGAGAAATTTTGTAATAATCCATATTTTATTCTCATTTGAACCTCAAGAGCCCAATATATAAAGGCGGCTCTAAACGAATCATAAGAATAACAAGTTTCTGCTATCTTCTGCATAGTTTCAGCAACACTTCCCTCCATATGTGCACAAACGAAATCTAACTTATGTTTCAATGGGCAATGTGTCAGTATTCCTACTTTAAATTGGTCAATAAATGTGCAGGGGTTGAGAATGTTTGCATCTTCCTTATAGTGAATTTCCGCACTGTAAGAAAGTGGTCATCATCAAAACCTCTCACTTCTCTCTGTGATGTATCTGCTGGGTTTTGAAGACAGGAATTCTGTCTTTGGTTTGCGTCAGATCAGCGCAAATGTGTGTAATGTAACTTGGTTCATTCTGTGACATTTGTGCCGTAGAATCACTTGCAGGTCTGACTGCGGATTATGCGTGCATAACGTTTTTAAAATACGAGCATCGAATTTCTTTAGTGCTGCTTTCGTCGATGTTTTGTGAGACGTCATCTCAGCAGTAACATTTTCGCCTTCGTCGTCGCTTTGATGACGAGAGCTTCGACCTGTTGTTTAACCTTTTTGACACTTTGATGCGTATCTTATTCAGCGTAATCACGTCTGTTTGTACTGTGTCAATGTTTGTTCTCAGTTGTTTGTGCCCTGTAACGAGCCTTTGAAGCGTGATTTGCTTCATTTCGCATTTGATATAATTGGCTTTTGAATATTATCAGACGGTTTTTGTATTTCCTGGTGAGTTTCCTTCAGCCTCAGTGTTATGCGCCCTTTTCATTCTATTTGCCCTTGTGTTATGCGTTCTTCTATACGCATTTCTCATTGCTGAAACTGTGTTGTTTGATGTGTTATGCGCCTCTCTATGCGCTTTTCTGATCCCTGAGAGTGTTGTAATAAACGCTGCACCATTCCAAATTTGTGTTTTTTGTGAACTGTTTCCTTCACTTCCGAACATAGTGTAGGAGCACTAAAACTCGTTCTTTAATGCAACTGCAAGCCTGACTCATTCTGTATGATTACGTTTGGTTCAATATACTGTAAATCAATATCTACAGACTCAGCGTCTAATTCATTAGTAACACTGTTCCCATTTGCATTCTTTGAACCATGTTGAACATTGTGTGTTACATTTTCTGTCTCACTCGGTATTTCTACATGTTCTGTTCCGTGTTGTTCACGCTGATCTACGTGCTGTGTAGCCACCTAGATCCTATCAAGATCTTCCATGACTTCTCTTTGTCTTAATTTATTATTTTCTGTCATTCTCGGACGTTCCGCTAAGGATTGCCGTTCGCGAAATTTCCGAACCTGACTAAACTTTAACATCTGACCATAAGACTTGATTCTCCCCGAAATATATCATCCACGCTCCTATACTCAATACAGACTTTTGGTTACTGGAGTTGAGTCAGAACTCAACACAACCCAATTCAACGATGTGGTGTGCCAGCTAATGAAAGGGACATGGATGCAATCCTATCTACACTTACTACACAGTTGAGTTACATTTACAATTACATTTTTTTCTCCAATTTGCGTCAGGTTATTGTTTGGGAAGTTTAAGTGTTATGTACCTATCCAAAGCAAATCCTCAATCTACCAGAATGCTGCAATTTCACATCCTGGCAGGGTCGCCAAATTTTTCGTATGTCCGAACTTTGTATCTGCACAGTGAGTCTACTAATATGTGCAAACTTAGCTTACCACTTAGCGAGCAGATGGACAATGTATCAGAACTCTCTTAACAAGCCCAGGGTATCAAACAGACATTCCAAATAAATATGACAGTGGGCCGTGTAAGACAGCTAATATCAATTGCGCATTGTAACAAAAATCATTAGATATGCAGCTGCCACATACCCGGAATGCATGAATTAATAAAAGCGAAAGTTTGGGGTCAATTCTAGAACGACAAGACAGCTGTTCCCAATTTTTTCTACATATAATTTACCAACTGTTGCTTTCAGGGGTCAAGTGATAAACAACAATCGTGTTCAATTACTTTTTACACTCAATAACAAAATATTTAATTCTCGTACATATTGCAATGACGATTATTAAAATCGTTATCTCTACACAGGAAAATTTTTTCATCACAGGAAAGAATGATTATTGAAATCCCCATCAGGTCATTTAAATCTACATTGCCATAGCTGGTCAATGCATTGAATTGCTGGAGAATAAATTTGGATTTTGAACGTATGAAAAAACTCTCATGTACTCAATGTGAGGGTAGGTTAGCATCCTACCTTTTGATATTCAATGGTCAAAGTGTAAGCAAGTTGGAGTGAGCAAAATCTAGACTCAACATTCACTGTGGCCCAATGCACGGTGGAACCTTAACAAGTGGCATCTGCAATGGGATTGTCTCCATGCTAGATCTGAAACGCTAATTCCCAACTCTGGCCTTGACTGAATTCGCTCAGTCGCAACTTTCCTGCATTCTGTAGAAAGTTAATATTTCCCTATTCTAAATAATGGCTACTGCACACTCGCAATTGGTTTGAGCGATGGTCATAATTTCTTTGCCCGCAAAAATTCCCACAGGAATATTTAACTACCGCTTTGCTATCTGTCACCACGATATGTGAAGCATATTATAATTCCCACACGCTTGTGCTTTCTGTCAAGAGACGAGAGAAAGAGAGAGAGAGAGAGAGAGAGAGTGATTGAGTCTTATGATCTCAAAATGATTTTATATAATGGGGATCTCCCCACAATGTCGTGTCTGCATAGCCAAGTATGACTTCAGCCAATCACCATCTCACTAGAGGTGAATACATTTTTATTTTTCTTGCTGGGTCGGAAGCTAGCCCTGTTAATGATGTGCAACCACTTACTCTCAGTCCCAGCCTTATTTAAGTTAAAAGGAATAATGTATGGTTCTGGGCTTATCCTTTTCTGCACTGAAGCAAGCTGATATCTTGGTAAATGGGAGTTTTTCTGTATCATTAACCACCTGCTCTGTTCATCTGCAAACTGCATTTCACTTCAACTTGTTTGTTCATTCCAGTCTATATACTGGTAGATATTTTGTTAGTTTTGGGTGCATGAGAATAACTGCAATTTGCTTTTGTTGATATAATGTAATTACTATTTTCTGAGGATTTCATACTGTATTGTCCTGTCATTATGAACCAAGTTCATGTAAGGTCTGTAAAATCCGGATGCCTTACAATGTTAGGACGCCTTTTTATGAAGTATTTATCTGCAGTTTAACCTTGTGTGGAAGTGAAACGTTAGATGGGTAGGTCTTCTAACCAATGAGGAGGCACATAGAAACCTGAGGAATAGAAACTGTGGCATGGACTGACTAAAAAAAAGGAACCGTTCGATAGGACACGTTGTATTGTATTGTATGGAACAGGGTACCTAGAAACGACGAAGTCCCCAGTGTAGCCCTTGGTGGTTCACAAACCAACACCAAGCTGCATCAGTCCACTCAACCCACCGCCACCCCACACCGAACGCAGGATTATTGAGCAGCTTGGCCCCCAGTGGACGCCCCCGGGAATATCTCACACCAGGCGAGTATAGCTCCAAATGTTTGCGTTGTAGAGTAATTATGGCGTACGTATGTGGGAAGACAGTGTTTGCGCTGTAATTGCCGACACAGTGGAACTGAGACAGAATAAGGGGAGATGGCAGATGGAAAACCACCTTAAAATGCATCCACAGACTGGCCGGCACACCTGACCTCGACACTAATCTGCCAGGCGGATTCGTGCCGGGGCCAGCACGCCTTTCCACCCACAAAGCAGTGCGTTAGATCGCAATTAGACCGCACGGCTAACTGGGTGGGCTGATAGGAAACATTCTGAGGCGTCAATGGGGTCCATTTCAGTACTGGAGGAAGTGTGCATATGTGTGTATGTATGGGTGTGGGGAGGGTTAAGATTCTAGAAGGAGCTGAAGAAATCATTACAGTAAGCAGGTTGAAAAGGATGTAGGTAGCAGTAGTTTCTCAGAGATGAAGAGGCTTGTGCAGGATAGAGCATCGTGGAGAGCTGCATCAAACCAGTCTTTTGACTAAAGATAACAACAACAACAGCAACAACAGGTACAATGCGAACAATTCATCTTGTGGTTATACTGAATTTCAGTGGAAAAGTGTAGTCCAATGAAAGCCTAACGAAGCTATGGAAACTGACTTCGGTCCTCTTGATAATTTCAGTAATCCAACAACATCACTCGTATTTTGTGGGGTTTAACAGCATGTAAAACATCATGATTACTGAGCGAATCACAATAGCTTTTAATCACTGGACTGGTATACATAAACAACAGAGTTCATGTCCCTACCTAACTGCTAAAATGAGATCAAAAAACTGTCAAGAGCATCGTTACACTTGGAGAAATGCATGATACACCCTGTGCTGTCTTACAGTATATTTATTCACAGCCGGTTTCGATCATTAACCATCTTCACAGTGGAAAAATATATATTGCAACAATTTCAAATAGCATACGTGCTATAGGCCTATATTAAGGCGTAAATATCAGTTTTCTTGCGTTTTCAAGTCAACAATGGCGTATACTTTCTTGTTTAAATAGTATAGTAGTGTGAAGTTGTCGCAATAGATATTTTTCCAATGTGAAGATGGTCTGTGATAGAAACCGGTAGTGAATAAATGTACTGTAAGACATCACAGCGCGTATCATGCATTGCTCCAGGAACTAATATGTGGTTTTGTCAATCAATTAAAGCAAGTACGGGAGAGGAAGAATGAGCTTTTTGTTCTTCATTTTTTAAATATTTTTTTACGTTACAGTAAAAAATGAAATACATGAAGGTCATTTAATTGCGTTCTGAGGCAGATTTTTTTCTGTTCTCAGCTTATTATGCTACAGTGTTCCCGCTGTTCCGCCAAAGATGAAAAATTGAAATACAGAAACCGGAAATTATGGCTTTCCAAAGGATGCAGCCAATTTCCTTTTCCATCTCTGCCCCGCCGAAGCTTTTGCTCTTTATGACTTTGTCGTCTACGGGACGTTAAACTCGAATCTTCGCCGTGCGGAGTAACCGCACGGGCGTCCTGTCACGGTTCGCGCAGCTCCCCCCGCCGGAGGTTCGAGTCCTCCCTCGGGCATGGGTGTGTGTGTTGTGCTTAGCGTAAGATAAAGCTACATTACGTAGTGCGTAAGCTTAGGGACCGATGAACTCAGCAGATTGGTCCCATAAGATCTTAACACAAATTTCCCAATTTTTGGAATCTTCCTGTGATTACATCGGCTAACTGTACAGATCGAGACTGTCACTAGAGACAGATTTATGTTTTACTGCTACCAATTGAATTGTTACTGACACTTTGTTTCTGTACATGTATAGAGACGCACTCGGAGCTCATATTCCGTGTTATATGTATACTTAGGTTTGTTTATACACATACGAAAGTCTCAACTGAGGTATGCTGACACCACGGCCTTCCATGCTGCATCCAGACGATGCAATTGGCTGAGGATTGCCCGTCGGTTCATCGATCCCGATTGGCTCTCCTGTTTGCCATAACGGCGGAGTTTTGCTTTGCTTTTGGTTGTCTATGTAGTACAGTACAGATGTCAAAGAAATCATTTAAAGTTTTACCACTTAAGTACTTCGCTTGTGACGTATTTGCTGCAGCCAAGGCTTAAACCTACAGTGAAATCCTACTCTATAACTGAGAATTCACCGGTGTGATTTCAGGATTAAACTGCTCACAAGTCGGTACTTAGAATTATACTGATTCGTAAACGTATTCTAGGTTCTCATGTTGTAGGGAATATGTAGACTGCGATCATGGAATGAACGCTGACGTGTTACAGATAGCATAACACTCTAAAAAAGTTAGTTTCTAAAATAGATTACTCCGTCCAGAATACTATTAGCATTCTCCGTAATAAGAAGGAGTACTTCCATTTTCTGAATGACGCTCGAACTTCAATAGTTTCAATTTTGTGGAAGATTTACAATATTTTCGTTATTGTCAGTGTGTCGCCTGTGTCTTCTGCTGATAATTTTCAGTATTTCTTGTGTCTCTATGAGCTCACGTTATCTGTAAACACATTGACCAGCAGTTAACATTATTTTCTTGTCCATCTAATTTAGAGTTCCATATTTTTGATAGTTTTAATTTTATAAGCAATTCGTAATTTTTATGCGTAGTTATAGAAGATACGACACTAGCAAAACAAAAAAATATCTTGTCGCACCTACATTTCCAGTCTTATTCGCTGAATATTACCCCGGGGTCTCAGCTACACTGTTCTTTGCAATCTGTACCTGAAACTGCTGACGAACTATTCCGCTATTTTAAAGAACAGCACTTTTACTTCATGCTTGCATTCACGCCACGCTTCTGACGGATTTTTTCCTCTGCTGTTTCCTCTTCTGGGTAAAAACTGTCTTTATTGATTTACTGAACAGCCTACAGGTGTTCCGTGTTTGAGCAAACTTCGAGAGCAGGCTTCCAGGAAACAATATGGATACTGCACAAATAAGCTGGTCTCTTGTTTCTCCCCTTAATTAGTAGAATGTTCCACGTGAATTGCTTATTTGTTTAGGAAAGTCTCAGATATCCTTCTCTTGTGTGTACGAGAAGTCTGTGTCAGGAGTAACTAGCTAGCACAGATGTAATTACTTTTTGTGTGTTTAGCAATTCATTAGCAGCCTTTTCAGATGCCGGCTGACAGCTCTTCCTCCGATGCTTCGCTATTATATTTCTGGGTTCGTTGCACACTGAACTATTCTTTGTCTTCTTATTTTTCTTCCCCTTGGCTCCTGTTCTTCTCATACACTGGATTCCTTAAACAAAAACTGAATATTATGATCTGGTATTTTCTAAATTACCAGTAGAAAAATTGTCGCTTCGAAATATTCTTTTGTAAACTGGTAAGTTCGATTCACTTTAGGCTGTAATCAAGGGGTGCCGAAAATACTGCCAGATTTCACTTAGATACAACTAAAAGTAAGGAACCAGAAATAGATTTGTAGCAGGAATGAGAATAATAAAAAAAAGCTGAAATGTAAAATGTTAGGTACATGAGGTCAAATAATTCTACTCTGATTATGAAATTATCGGTCTGAAATTGGGCCTATGAATAAACAAGCAGAAGTGCAGGACAAAATTGTCGAGACGATTAGACTGTACGTCTTTTTTGATCGCACTATGTTTAGATGCAGACTGTGACTATTTGATCCCCAGTGTCAACGTCTTCGTCTTCATCTGACAGTAGCATTTATAACCATTATCCCCAACTACAAAATTATATACTATTCAACTTCTGTCTTCTAAGCTCCCCTAAGGCTGTTATTTCCTGTTGTCTTTACACATGACTTATTCTACTGTCCCTGCTTCCAGTCACTCTTTTCATCTTATTCAATTCCTCGTCGATTTTGCTCAGACCGTCGCTATTTCTATCTATTTATTTTCAGCCTTGGGTACCACCATGATTCTTTTCTGTCCCAGTGTTCCCAAAGTCCTTGATTTACTGCCATACAAGGCTGTAGTCCAGAGGAAGAAGCACAGAGATTCCTTTTTCGTGTGACGGCCTAAGTTTGATACTGGCATGTCCTGAAATTGAACACTGAAAAACTTGATTAAGATACGATTATATAGAGTATGAACATGGTTTACATGCCATCACGGAATGCACCATTTTTCTGTTTGGATTATTTGACAATGGGTTCTTACACACAAAACCGATCATTAGTTAAATAAAAAAAAGATATTTCGCAACTTCAGCTGTTTTCTGCATACAACTGCTTGGTTACCGTTCTGATGCCAATTGTATCACAGATGCAGGCGCGGGGTTAGGACAGCGATGCTGATACGTAAGGCATAACAGTGTACTGCGCGGAGCAATTTTATGTTGCTTTGGTACAAATTTCACTGATTATGTGTGAGAACAGTGTGATGTTTGATACTAGTAGATGAGGCTAGAACATAGGCAACCATACAACGCTATGCAGTCAGTGAATTCGTAAATATTATCACAATGAATGTCAGTATGTATTCCACATCTTCACCTAAAGCACTAGACCGATTTCAAACAAACTTGGTACACATGTCACTCTCTGGCTGTATTGAACCGATGTTGGTGTACGAACAACCTACCTATAATAGGGGTGGTGGTGAAAAATAAGTGTAGCCCAGGATGCGAGAATACTCAGACTATGTACATACAATATTTGGGAATGACAGCACTTAGTGACTTCCAACAAACTTTTAAAGTAAGTTAACGCCTTTACGAAACTTTTTCTCACTGACAGCCCCCACAAAATGATGAAATGCAAAATGTTTATCGATCTCTATGTTTTCGCTGTGCATGCAATAAAACTGACGTATCCACCATGACGATTTAATTTATTACTTCTTCAGTACTAACTGTAACATTAAGTAGACGGTTGTCACATAGGCCACTGAACTTATCTGTGAAATTATATTGTTCTGCGACGCATCATACAGGAGATATGTCGTCATAAACACTGAGGGGCGAGAAAAACTGAACCCTCATGCATTACGTTGAAATTTATTACTTCTTTGCTACTAACTATTCACAACACAGTTAGCACACAATATTCACATGTTCTGGTTGATATAACTACAAAATTATGTTAGTGTACGACACATAGTTCGCTAGATATGACGTCATAAATAAAGATGTGCGTGAAAACGAAACTGTGGAGTGAAACTCGCTAGAGACACAGCTGAAATATGTGTACAAATATGTGTGATGTGTATCAAATATATGTTAAATATATGCGACATTAGCATTTGCGAGCAAAGCCACGGGTAAAATACTCCTCCTGAAACCCTGGAACGAATTCAACCAAACTTAGTACATATGGTACACACCACCAGGAAATAAATATTATGAGGCTAAGAACCAAAACTTCCCATTGGGGTCGGGGTGGTAACGTCGAGAGAGAAGGAGAGGAGGGGAAGATGAACTGACAGAGCGAGGAGAAGTAGGACTGGGACACAGATTTGAGAGAGGAGAAGATGGACAGAGGGGGAGTGAACAGGTGGTCTGAGAGAGGATGAAAGAGGAAGTGGAAGGGAGGATGAAGGAGGAGATAAAGGTAATGAGGAGGAGATAGATCGGGCAGGAGGAGAGAGAAGGGGAGAAGGAAATGGACCAATAGAACTGGATTAAATTTATAACTGAGTAATGCCGGATAATCTGTAACTTAAATTATTTTAGTCATTGAAGTGTCAAATTTTTTGCGACATTAAAAATCTGAGGAGAGGTATTTCGTGCCCCTATTTCGATTGCCCTAACTTATCCTATCCAAATAGTATCTTACACCAAGTGGTATATTGCTGTTGTATCGTACGGAAGGACTATAAGTTGCCACTAAAAGGGAGCATTGGCGAACGATTATGTAGGACAGAAGAAAAGAACAGAAGACGAATGACTAGCTTTGAATAATGAGATACCTGTGGATCAAATAATATCGACAACCACTCTATACTGCTTTCCATGCAACATCTTTTCAGTCATATGGACATGATAATCATCATTTCATACATCAGGACTTTGGCTTCTGGCCCCTTAGATTACCTTCAAACTTGGTCAAAAGGTAACTTCAGTGGTCTTTCCAAAGATGTTTTGCCTCCTGGTTTATATTATTTCAGATTTTTGTGATTCTTGCATCCGTCACAGGATTGATGAGTGTCACGAAGGGATCAAATTCCGCATTAAGGGCGGTCTGAGTTGCATTCCCAGATCAGAACCAATTTCATCGACATACAGAAGCTCAAATAAAAGATGGAATAAGTGTCCTGTGACCCTAAATAGCGTTTGTTTGGTCACTAGAAATAAATAAATAGTACAAGAAAGGTTACTGTTGATAGAGTTTATACTTGTCACAGCACTGTGGTTCAAATGGCTCTGAGCACTATGGGACTTAACAGCTATGGTCATCAGTCCCCTAGAACTTAGAACTACGTAAACCTAACTAACCTAAGGACAGCACACAACACCCAGCCATCACGAGGCAGAGAAAATCCCTAACCCCGCCGGGAATCGAACCCGGGAACCCGGGCGTGGGAAGCGAGAACGCTACCGCACGACCACGAGATGCGGGCACAGCACTGTGGAATGCGAAAGTGCTAGAGGAACTGTTGTTGACTTCTGCCGCTGCTGTAGCTACATGCTAGTAGCTACTAGTGTAACGCTAAGCGTCGTGAGCCACAGATGAGACGTCGCGAGTTCTATTACATTCGCTGCTACATTTTGTAAAAAGCAATTCTGCTCTCTGCCAAAGTTATCAATCTAATGGAACTTTGAACGTATTTAACTTCACTTATCAACCCAAAATAGCCGCATGTGGAAAAAGGGCTAACTTCTGCGACATTTTGTTCTTTTCAGGTTCAATAGACGGCCAGGCAGCAGATGCATCTCGAAGCTTCTGTATTATGTAGAGGGAGAGTCAGAAAAGTATTTTCTACATTCCCCGTCATCTGGTAGTGGCATTTTATTCTTCTTGAAACCCTGTTTGACAGCTTTAACTCAGAACAAGTTTTCTACATGCATGTTACCAATAAACTGCATGTGCATTGTCAGACTGTTATAGATAACATCAGAGAATTCGCATATATCGTTGATGATTAATTTGTTTTAACAACACAAATAGAAACCATGTGAAAAGTGCACCGTATTATAAGAAATGAAATACAATTACCCATGATAACCTTACGACGAAAGTCTGTTTTAATAAAACTGAGTAACTGTACACAAGTGTGCCTCTATCGGCACGAATTAGCAAAATACTATTCGCTTGGACCTCAATTGGGTCTTTGTTTAATTGGTATGCTGTGTCATACTCAACAGGCATGAAAATTTGGCATTTCACAACTAAAGTTATGTATTCATAGAAACCCAATATTTGCTTGTTAGCAGCGGAAAGAGGCGTTGCCTGTTGTGCAGCATTGCAAGTTTTTCACCATTGCACTATGAGCTAAAAGTATTTTCTTGTGATTTCCTTATCGATGTTTGATCTGACTGCTTGCAGCTCTTTCACAGAAGGGATAAAAACGTTAAAGTCAGAGAGACTGGAACCTGGAACCATAATAGACGCTTTTTCACATGACAGCACGTCAGCACAGAGCTAGCGAAGAGGTATGTGTTGTGCCTTCCTGTTACGAAGCTAATAGTGGCTACAACTCGTAAACCGCTATTTGAAGGAGGAGATTAGTTGCGATTTCCACGTGCAACGAGTTTTTTGGGCTGAAAACCGTAATATACAATTTTTTGTTACACCTCAAACGATAATAAGTCAGATTATTAAATGGAAATGACAGGAAAAATCAAGTGAACTTTGAGGCTTAATTCCGTGCATAGCAGGAAGTATCTCGTCCATGAC
This sequence comes from Schistocerca serialis cubense, assembly GCF_023864345.2. Lineage (NCBI taxonomy): Eukaryota > Metazoa > Arthropoda > Insecta > Orthoptera > Acrididae > Schistocerca > Schistocerca serialis. The sequence goes on from NC_064639.1 coordinate 470,300,931, forward strand.
AGAGTTGCCAAACATACCTTGCCTTGTTGCCAAATCTCAGATACGGTACCAGCAGGAAGAAGACGAACCGATGTGATCCTACAGAGGGCTGGGAAGTGACCATAGCTGGTGTCTCAATGACGCGGCTGCTACGGCCTGGAATACGTAATGCATCTGATCCGCATTTCTGTAACTAGGTTTAGGGACTGGAGCGCAGTTACTAATAATACTCAGAACTGACTGCAAACTAAGCATCATAAATCAGTAACTCTCATAGTTGTTTTTATATTTCTTTCGTAACTGTACTCAAATCTAAGAAACGCATTCACAGACGTTTTCGTGCCTCGCCAATAGTCGAGCACACCAAACAAATAAAAATAAAAAAGGATTGTGTGCGTGGGAGAGAGAGAGAGAGAGAGAGAGAGAGAGAGAGAGAGAGAAGAGAGAGAGAGAGAGAGATAATAAAAAAAGAATGAGAGAGGGGGTAAAAAATTGTTCTAAAGCAATTGAATACCGGTCTGTAAAGAAATCATTCATTAAAATGACATGTTCCATATCATTACGATATGTTGTATTCATGGTCTATGGACCAAGTATTAATCCTATTCTAATCATATCATATTGTTGACTAGCCGTGAAGAGTCATGAATTACCTAAATTTTCGCCAATATCAGTAACCAAATCTAAACTTGAAAATAAAAGACGACAGTTTTTGTAATAAACCAGGACTCCTATCAAGACCCTTTCATCCCTGTTAACTAACCACGAAAGATGTCTGATATACCTCCATTCAGAAGTAACAACGTGTGTATGCATTTAAAGATGAAGTGCATGATGTAAAGTTCGTGATGGAGATACGAACCCAACACGTAATCGAATTGTTAACCAAGTAAAATCAAATGTTACGTATTGGTTTTTCTTACCAGCTGCTAGGTGTTTGAATCTAAAATAATTATACAAATTTTTGTGCCTCAGCGACAATCGAACCGCACTCCTATCGTTCTTCTTTATCGCCCAGGAATATAGCTTAAGTATCAATTGCTTATTCACCAACGGTAAGATGTGTGCGATTTTGACTAGAAATTGTTGACAACACATAAACAGACATTAAAAATGCACCTTAATTTTCACTAGCAGGCCGCTGTGCACGTGATAGAGGTTGAAATGAAATTATGAATATTTTTGTACTGGATCAGGATTCAGACCCATATACTTACCTTTGGAGGGAACCTAACGAAGATTGCAGTCTTCGAAAAAGGAAAGAAATATCTGTGTGTATGCAATGCATACAGATTTTAGAATTTTGTGGTGCTCTGTCTTCCACTTCTGTAAACAATATGCTTGACCTAAATGGGTGCTTTATCATTACAGGCCCTGGGTAGTGCAACATCGTACTGACCACAGTAATGTGAATATACTGACAACCTCAGTGTTCGTTTTACCTGATTTTGTAATCATTTCAATAAAACAACATGACCTTCCAATGAGAGACATTTCTTCCTCCTCTTCCTTCTGTGAAATTTGTCAGTAAGCATTTTGCCTTCCAACCAGCGACGTGCAGAAGAGTACGACCAGTAAACGATTCACAATCGACGATTTAGTGCCATTAAGACGATTTCTTTAAACATTGGCGTAGCTGAAGGAATTTAGTTTCTTCTTAAATTTTCTTTTGCAGCCACGTTCACAGACATCTCAAATAGGAAAAGCTCTTTTTCCAGGTACGAAAGTTGTAAAACAAACTTCCCACAGTTTGTGGCAGGTTCATCCATTCGTCTGATAGCACTGCGTAAGTAATTTGTCTAAGAGGTATCACAACTAGTGTTCCTGTTGCTGTTGAAATCATTAGTTGAAAACGAGTTTAACACCAGTGAGTACAGCACTGCTATATATTCAAAATGATTATCAACCTGCTTACTCGACCATTACACCCCTCTCGTCTGGTAATTCGTCGAACTGTTTCAGGCTGCGCGTCCTTCCCATATTCCTGATGCACTGTGGCAGCAGTTTTCGTTGCTGACAACCTTGGATGTTTTTAAATTTTTCTTATTACTCCTGTTTCCTCTCTTCTTCTTAGCTTCTTTGGTCGCCCTGATTTTGGTTTATCTTCAATTCTATCTTCTCCGTTGAACCTTCATATAATGTCACCTACAGTACTCTGCCGCATTCTTACAAATAAGTAAATCTACCTTTCGGAATGTCCTTTAGCGTGATGGATAACAAGTTGTCTCTTTTCAAATGACGTATGGTTTCCTTTCCGCTCCATCATACTATGCACCACGCGTGTTAGCAACACGGAACCGCTGCACAGAATGAGCCTGCTCAGTCTACAGCTAACACCACAACCACCTATACGACATGTATCACACGAAAGTTGTGATCAAATCAATGAGGATTTGCAGAAAATAAATGCGTGGTGTAATGACTGGCAGTTATCTCTCAATATCAGTAAGTGTAACCTACTGCGTATAACAAGGCGAAAATCCCCATTAATGTATGAGTACAAAATAAATGATCAGTCTTTGGAAGCGGTAACATCAGTTAAGTATCTGGGTGTGGCTATTCGAAATGATCTCAAATGGAATGATCAGATTACACAAGTAACAGGTAAGGCGAACTCTAGATTGCGGTTTAGTGGTAGAATCCTGAACCGATGCAGTCCTTCAACAAAGGAAATTGCTTACAATACGTTAGTTTGTCCAGTATTAGGATATCGCTCGTCTGTGTGGGTCGCTTACCAATTGGGTCTGAGTCAAGAAATGGAAGGTCCAAAGACGTGCGGCAACATTCGTGACTGGTACATTTAGCCATCACGAGAGCGTTACAAATCTCATAGAAAATTTGAAGTGGGACACACTTGCAGATAGATGACGCGCTAAACAGAAGGGGGTGCTCACTAAATTCCGAAAGCCGATCTTCACCGAGGATGTAGAGCATATATTATTACCACCAACTTTCAAATCGCATAATGATCATCATTCAAAGATAATGGAAATTAGAGCTCGTACTGAGGCGTTCAGACAGTCGTTTTTCCCTCGCGCGATCCGCTATCCGCTAGTGCAACAGACGGGGGGGGGGGGGGGGGGGGGGATATGACTTTGGCGCGAATTGTGCCCTCCGCCACACAGCGCTTGGTGGCTAGCGGAGTATATATGTAGATGTAGATGTAGAACTTTTGTCTGAGTTCATCCAAACTGAGGCGTATTTATAATATTGAATAGACTGTATCTTTGTCTTCTTTGAGTGGGCATTGGAAGGCGTTGATACACATGTGTACAATACAATGATTACTTCAAACCCTGTAGTTAACGTTGCTCTCATAAACTAAATTAGTTTTTTTTAAAATCTTCTGGTTCTTAAGCCTAGTCGTTCACGTAAGATGGACAATACAGTCATGCTCCCCTCTGAATTCTATGTTCGGCAAAATGCTCGATCTGGCAACATTGTAGATTGGTACACTTCTTGGAGGAACTCTTGACTGCAGTCTGAGGACATCACTCTTGTCTAGGACTGTAGTCTTGAGGTAAAACGTGAGACTAGCTAATACGGCGTTTGGTAACTAAAAGCACACATCCACAAAATTTTTATCGCCCCTTTCCTCTCGGTGCTGAAGCTATGAGTATAATTCAAGCAAATCTACAATATATTTCGCATTCTGTCACATTGGTAATAACAGTTTGGTTCAACAATGTTTTAGCGAGGGATTTCTTGGCCGATCATCTGCCTCTGAACACCGCATGCGTCTTAATTCTTTGGGACCCGTTTGCTGCCTACCGGCGGGGACTGAGGCACTGCACTGCCCCGCCTTCTGCCGACAACGTCTGCTCCACTCTTCACTCTCGACGGTGTAAAAGCTTTGATGTTGTTGAGTGGTGACCCATAAAATCTGTCTACAGTTTGTGTTTCACACTCGATAGCAATGGAGGCACAAAACCGTTTTCTTTTTTATATGTATTTTATTACTCTAGTATGCAATACATCAATGTGGCACGGAATTAATTTCATTGTTTCTGATCCAGTGCGTAATAATTAAAGCGTCACATCCTGTTCTTTTTCCTTTCACAGGAGATTCTTTAAATAATTTATTTTTGTTATGGATTCATATTAGTGAAGGCACAGAGAGTAAATGTAATGTAATGTGTTTGGTTTCTTTCTTTGATTCCCTATGGTAAATGGATGCGAAACATTGTGTCAATACCCTTCAGACTCTGCTCTATAGCTACAAAGGCAAATTGCTTGTTTTGACGTCCATACATTAATTAATGGGGAAGTGAACGCTGTTCAAAAGTGATATTTAAAATATTCAATTGGATTTAAGGCGACAAAATTGCTCATATTTGAAGCTACCCAGAGAAAAAGTAAGTTGCTAGAGCCACTGTTAGCAAATGTCTGCAGAGAGTTCCTAATTGCTACTGTGGAAATTTAGCATAGAGGCCCTGAAGTAACCAAGAGCTTCATTTCCTTCATACTTATCACCCTGGCATGTGAGTCTTAAGTGAAGAACAATATTGAATTTCGTATCGTTAGTGGTCGATTCGAATTTCTTCAGAGACGCTTGTATTGTGAAGCAGCTTGGCAGTCAGAAAGCCGAGACCATTAACACAGCTTACTGTGTCAAGCTACCAAGAGGACTTGATGTGTAAAGGTTTTCTCCAGATTTCGCTACAGAATTTTTTCTTGGAATTCGCAGCTCCATAAAATAAATCAGAAAATAACACGCTGGGCCCTACCATGGATAGAACTGACGAATCATTGAGCTGGTGCGACATGAGACACGGGCTGTACCGCGGGTCTGCCAACACGCCACTCTTATCATGGTGCAGGACGCTCAGCCTCATAATGCATCGTGAAAGATAATAAAAGTTGTCACTTAAGTGAAGAATAGCATTTCTTTAGCCAAAAAATTGAATGTTCTGCCTCAGTGTCTTAGATTACACGGGGATTATATAGCACGAGTCATTCAAATGGAAAGGGAATACCTAGTAAATTTAGCGAGTCAATTCAGTACCATAAGCGAAAGTGACTGCACTGTCAAAGTGCTGCCAAATGTTTGTGACGATGTTGCCCATTCTCAGCTGTGCTAGGAACAGCTTTGTAGCGTTATGGGAGGAGAATCCCGTGCTCATGCCATAGGAGGATATGGAGAGGAGGCGCGGGGTTTGGTTAATATGCAGCGTTTTCTCCTACCAGTTGTGTCAAACATTCAGGTGTGTAATCTTTCATCACGATTAAAATTTCCCACAAAATATATACGAATATAACACTTACCTTGCTAGTTTGTGACAAAAGATTATTTCAGTACTATAAAAAGTCTCTGGAAAATAATTTTGCCCACACGAAAAGTAAGATAACACTTTGCACCTCGAAATCGATTGCATCTATGTGCAGTCTTGTGATCATGCAAGTAGAATTTCATGAATTGCACGAGAATGTAGAAAAATGTTGGTGTGAATGGAAGCTGTAAGAAACACAGTTACCTAATTATCCTGTACCACGTAATAATCAATTCATTTGAAAATTCAGAAGAGAAGAAACCATACATTATACCGATTAAGACAGAAACTAAAGTGAAGATTCAGACATTGTGCCGATCTGCTCTTTTTCACCTTCAGATTTATACAAATAATGCATACTAACCATCATATGAATTGCTTTCGTAATGTTTCCCTCTTGTTCACTCTTCTAGTGATGACCAGGATCCACACCAATGAGTCTGATTTTTTCTTTGTATCCTTCCATCTACTATCTTTGTGTGTTATTGTTTGGTGTACAAAAATCAAAATATTATCCCTGCTCCCACGAGGTATTAAAACGAGGTCGCAAGAAGGCTAACGAATTATAATCCAAATACAGTGAGACGCCAATTTGTCTGTCGTCATGGTGTTGAGTCGACAGAAATAGTTGGGTGTTATTGCCTGCATCACCAGCATCCCGTCGTCGTCTTCCCTTATTGATATTTTCATATTACCCTGAACACAAGACGCCGAGATAAATGTGTATATTCTCCGTGACGGAACATCTCACATTCCATTCATCTGATCCATTCGTTACGTGCATCGGCGGCAATGAGTGATAGGAAAGCTGTTGTGAGGTGACGAATAACAAAAAAAATTGGTAGCAATAGCAAATCAGTAATCAAGGATCTTTACTGCATTACAGACGATTAACAAAATAACCAAGAAAGGCTTAGTGTTTAATTGGCGCACTGCGTAGGTGTTCTTACCACTTTATTACTGAGTTCTGTTCTGGTTGTGTGCAGAGAGAAAAGAAAGAACCTTGTAGCCATACATATCGCTAGTACAACGAGATATTACCTACGAACTATCCTTGCTTTACATCACGAGAGGAGCCCCGGCGTCACCGAGCTGATATTTGAAATACATTTATGTTTTCTCTCTGTGTGTCTCTCTCTCTCTCTCTCTTTATTTTTATTTTTTGAGGAAAGCATCGAGCAGCGCGAATAATAAGCACGTAGGAATACAACCTGTTTACAGTTATTTTCATTGGGATACATAAAGCAAAAATACAACTTTTAAGTCTATTATGGCGTAATTCCAGTTATTGACAGTCTATTCGTGAGGTTGCTCGCATTCAGTGGGGTGAAACCTATCACAGAAGCAAGCAAAACACAAATATTTCTTGCACCATGCGCAACACGCAAACGAAATCTCGCTGCACTGAAGTTTTGTCCTATATGTTGCACGGAAAACATATCAGATTCATGTCGCTAAATACAGTTCTATCAGATATCGGTTTGGATGCGTACTAAATGTATAAAAGTATATCTTGAAATACGCAGAACGGCACATAGAGGTATTCGATTGAAACATAGCCATGACCAACATTGTAACAGGGTTCGACAGTATCGTCGTCTACCACCTTGACAACTCGAACGGTGACACTGCTCGGCCGGTTACTGACGTTTACTGGTATCAAAGCTACAGCATAAAAACACAAAACTGTTAATAACACGAAGACCATTAACTCTGGAATCCATAGAAAGTAAAGCAGTCATCAGTCGGAAGATTGGTTTGAACACCACAGTGCTTTAATAGGCATGGTCTTGTTGGAGGTGGTATGCCGTTGCTTTCCTCCGACCTTTCAGTTGACGTACCTAGCCAGTTAATAGGGGAATGTGGCTTTCGCACCACAGTGCATCTCGGCATTTTCCACATCAACAAACACTGCCCGAGGGGAAATAAGTGTAAAATGGCACATAAAAATCGTGGGCCTGAAGAGGGATCGAACCTGAGATCTTCGTATCCGTAGTCTTGCTCTTTATCACTTTGCCACCACGCAGCTGCTACTGTGGTTTCCACTTGCCATTAAAATTAAGGATCTCTCTTTTGTGCCTGCGATGGCACTTGCGTGTCCTTTAGAAGACCGTACTTTTTGGATTACGCTCGTATACGTGTGTGTCAACGCCTTCCGATGTCCACTCAAGGAAGCCAATGATACAGTCTAGCGTCAATATTATAAATACTCCTCAGTTTGTGGATGAACTCAGACTTAGGTTGATAATCATTTTGAATATTTAGCACTGATGTTAAACTCGTTTTCAACCAATGATTTCAACAGCTACAGGAACACTACTTGTGATACCTCTTAGACAAATTACTTACGCAGTGCTATCAGACGAAAAGATGAACCTGACACAAACTGTGGGAAGTTTGTTTTACAACTTTCGTACCTGGATAAAGAGCTTTTCCTATTTGAGATATCTGTGAGAGTTGCTGCATAAGACGATTTAAGAAGAAACTAAATTCCGTCAACTACGCCAATGTTTAAAGAAATCGTCTTAACGGCGCTAAATCGTCGTTTGTGGATCGTTTACTGGTCGTACTTTTCTGCATTTCGCTGGTTGGAAGGCAAAATGCTTACTTACAAATTTCGCAGAAGGAAAAGGGGTACGAAATGTCTCCCATTGGAAGGCCATGTTGTTTTGTTCAAATGATTACAAAATCAGGTAAAACGAACAGTGAGGTTGTCAGTATAATCACATTACTGTGGTCAGTACGATGTTGCACTACCCAGGGCCTGTAATGATAAAGGGCCCGTTTAGGTCAGGTATACTGTTTACAGAAGTGGAAGAGAGAGCACCACTAAATTCTACAATCCGTATGCATTGCATACACACAGAATTACTGTTACAGTGTACTTATGGAGCCCAATGAGTGAATTGCATATTTTCCGGTGAGAAAGAGCACTGGCAAACAGTCTTCGCTATATCAGGTTACTTAAACTGGTGTCATTGTGAGCCAGAATTTATGGTCAGCGAGTAAGTGTATTGACAATGAGTCAGATGCGGGTTTTGCAACTGTAAAATACTTTCCTACGTTATAGAAGCGAATATTAAATTTGAATTAATATTGTGAAAATTTTGAACTTGGGTAGCTTAGAATGAAAATCATTGTTTATAACAAAGGAAAACAATTGATTTCTAAAACATTGTCTGTCATACACAACTTGAAACAGGTAGGGTCGACCAAATCATGTGGAATAACTGACAGCGACGGACATCGGAAGGCAGTAAGATCCCTTGGCTTTTGGTTTGGCAGTATTCGACAGCGATTTCTAGGCGCAAATAAATGAAGAAAGGCAGCGCGGTTTTGTTATCAAGTAACGTGTTCATCAATTACTTTAGTTTTAATGTAATTGCTGATGTTTGATATTAACATGAAAAGTATTCCGTAGACACGGAAAGACCTTGTTCTAGGGCAAATACTTGTATAATGACCAAAAGGCCTTCAATGACCATGAAGCACATGTGTTCCAGCAGCGGTATGAAGAAAATGATAGTAATAATGATTGTAATAATTGAATTATCCGGTAACTTCACATTTCACAGTGGATTTTCTCGAACTAAGAAATTTCCTGAATTAGAGAAAACTTCAAAATGGCTTCACATCGAGGCTATGATGCCTAGAAGAGACTTTACATTCTGCTGACATGAGAATAGCATAATCTCCGCGTCAGAAGCTTGCTTCTACTCAGCCATTTTATTGATTCGCATTTTTTCCACCGTGACTAATTTTGTAAGCTAACTCCTGGGGCTGGGAAATGTGGCCACAATGGTTTGGTGGCACGAACTATTACGGGTGCAATGTGTGAGTTCAGGCATTTACTTTTAAGAGGCTCAAACAGATTTACTTTACCTCTGGTAACCTCAAGAGAAAGACGTAATAATCCAGAATCCGCATTAAACATCACGTTCCTTCATTCCCAACTGGACAGAGCCGATTTACTTTGAGAAATGACATAGGCGGAGGTCATGGTAAACAGAAATACTGTGGTCAGTAAACTTAACAGAAATACTGTGGTCAGTAAACTTACTTACACTAGAAAAATTTACTTTATTTGATGAACCGAAAGCCATTTAAAGGAACAGGGCTCTTATTTTACTTGTACTTGATTGAACTAGAGACGTTGAAAGATTTGGTGCTGGACTGTGATGCGAATTCGTATCTCCTCTTTCGAGGATCTGAATCTCTCGAAACAGTATAGTTCAATTACTTCATTTCCTTTTCCAAGACTGCAATCTTCTTTAGGTTCCCTCCAAAGGTAAGTATGTGGATCCGAATCAGACATCTTCCGTGGTTAGTTAACAGGGATGAAAGGGTCTTGATAGGAGTCCTGGTTTATTACAAAAAATGCCGTCTTTTATTTTCAAGTTTAGATTTGGTTACTGATATTCGCGAAAATTTCGGTAATTCTTGACTCTTCATGGCTAGTCAGCAATATGATTAGAATAGATTAGATTAATACTTGGTCCATAGACCATGAATACGATATTTCGTAATGATGTGGAACATGTCATTTTAATGGAAGATTTCTTTACAGATCGGTATTCAATTTCTTTACAACATATTTTTTACCCTTTCTCTCATACATTTCTAATTTTATCTCTCTCTCTCTCTCTCTCTCTTCTCTCTCTCTCTCTCTCTCTCTCTCTCTCCCACGCACACAATCCTTTTTTATTTTTGTTTGTTTGGTGTTACGAAAGAAATATAAAAACAACTATGGGAGTTACTGATTCATGATGCTTAGTTTGCAGTCAGTTCTGAGTATTATTAGTAACTGCGCTCCAGTCCCTAAACCTAGATACAGAAATGCGGATCAGATGCATTACGTATTCCAGGCCGTAGCAGCCGCGTCATTGAGACACCAGCTATGGTCACTTCCCAGCCCTTTGTAGGATCACATCGGTTCGTCTTCTTCCTGCTGATTCCGTATCTGAGATTTGGCAACAAGGCAAGGTATGTTTGGCAACTCTGTCTTCGACGAGTTACTTCCTGCTATGCACGGAATTAAGCCTCAAAGTTCACTTGATTTTTCCTGTCATTTCCATTGAATAATCTGACTTATTATCGCTTGAGGTGTAACAAAAAATTGTAAATTTACGGTTTTCAGCCCAGGAAACTCGTTGCACGTGGAAATCAGAACTAATCTCGTCCTTCAAATAGCAGTTTACGAGTTCTAGTCACTATTAGCTTCGTAACAGGAAGGCACAGCACATACCTCTTCGCTAGCTCTGTGCTGACGTGCTGTCATGTGAAAAAGCGTCTGTTATGGTTCCCGGTTCCAGTCTCTCTGACTTTAACGTTTTTATCCTTTCTGTGAAAGAGCTACAAGCAGTCAGATCAAACATCGATAAGGAAATCACAATAAAATAAAATACTTTCAGCTCATAGTGCAATGGTGAAAAACTTGCAATGCTGCACAACAGGCAACGCCTCTTTCCGCTGCTGACAAGCAAATATTGGGTTTCTAGGAATACATAACTTTAGTTATGAAATGCCACATTTGCATGCCTGTTGACTGTGACACAGCATACCAATAAAAAACAGACCCAATTGAAATCCAAGCGAATAGTATTTTACTAATTCGTGCCGATAAAGGCACACTTGTGTACAGTTACTCAGTTTTATTAAAACAGACTTTCGTCGTAAGGTTGTCATGGGTAGTTTTATTTCATTTCTTATAATATGGTGCACAATTTTCACAAGGTTTCTTTTTGTGTTGTTAAAACAATAGTAAACAAGAGACAGAAATTAATCGTCAACGATATATGTGAATTCTCTGATGTTATCTATAACAGCCTGACAATGCACATACAGTTTATTGATTACATGCATGTAGAAAACTTGTTCTGAGTTAAAGCTGTCAAACAAGGTTTCAAGAAGAATAAAATGCCACTACCAGATGAGAGCTAATGTAGAAAATACTTTTCTGACTATTTGGGCACGATGCACTCTCCCCATACATTATACAGAAGCTTTGAGATGCATCTGCTGCCTGGCCGTCTATTAAACCTGAAAAGAACAAAATGTCGCAGAAGTTAGCCCTTTTTACACATGCGGCTATTTTGGGTTGATAAGTGAAGTTAAATACGTTCAAAGTTCCATTAGATTGATAACTTTGGCAGACAGCAGAATTGCGTTTTACAAAATGCAATGGCGAATGTAATAGAATTCACGACGTCTTATCTGTGGCTCACGATGCTTTCAGTTACGCTAGTAGCTACTAGCATGTAGCTACAGCAGCTGCAGAAGTCAACAACAGTTCCTCCAGCACTTCCGCAATCCTGAGAGACAGACAGTTACAGCTTTTCTTTTGCACTGCACGTCGTTTTCAACAAACAGATAGCGCAATAAAGTACCTCAAATGGAAAGGAACACTTCCATTTTAAGCCGTCTGGGGTAGCCGAGTGGTTCTAGGCGCTACAGTCCGTAACTGCGCGACCGCTACGATCGCAGGGTATGGATGTGTGGGATGTCCTTACGTTAGTTAGGTTTAAATAGTTCTAAGTTCTAGGGGACTGATGACCACATAAGTTAAGTCCCATAGTGCTCAAAGCCATTTTTGAACTTCCTAATTAAATTTCTAAATCCCACACTGTTGGAAGTTTTGAGTAGATGGTAGTTACGTGATTTTATTTCGGTGACTACAAAATAGTGTCGAATGCATGCACTTTGTAGCGGAGGCAGCTAGTTCATGGCGATTCGGTCAACCAAGTAAATGAATGTACTGAACATGGTGCAGTCCACTACGGGGAGCCTGTGTGTCAGAATTCTCATCGAATGTGCCTCAACGGTGTTATGATAGAAAAATGACCCTCAGAGAAGAGGACTTGGTGGTCTGTTGGACATTTAATAGGTTCATATGATGATGGACTAGGTTCGATTCCAACTCCTGCTGATAATTTTTTATTGGGAGAGACAGGTTCTATTCTCTTCTGGCTACGCCAAGTGAAGAAGTTATAATGGCACTGTTCTGAAATTCACATTATACATGATATTCCTTCTCTACCAAGTAGACGTTAGGTTGAACCACAATAAAGTCAGGAGTGGCGAAATGTGGGAACTCTATCAGCAGTAACCTTTCTTATACTAGTTATTTATTTCTAGTGACAAAACAAACGCTATGTAGGGTCACAGGACACATATTCCGTCTTTTATTTGAGCTTCTGTATGTCGATAAAATTGCTTCTGAATTGGGAATGCAACTCTGACCGCCCTTAACGCGGAGTTCGAACATTTCGTGACAATACAGCTCGCCTGCAATTTGTTGTTTGTTCAAAACTGCAGATTCCTCAACACCTCCAAATACTGCGCGTGAATGAATTCGAATCCTGGTACGGCACTAGGGTTTTCATTATGTATTATCAAGCTCTAGCATGAGAACGCCTATCTGCTGGTGGATAATAATTCTGATTTTTAATGCATTTTCATTCGTTGTCAACACTAACGATATCTGACTCCCAGTGAGACATAGAACTATTTGCGAAATCACTGTAAGTTCAAGGATGTTATTTCGAGCTGCTGGTGGAGAAAAATTCGGTAGCTGACGTCTCTTTGTGTACAATCAACAACTATATGTGTGGGGTTCGATTCCCAGTCAGCACTGAACTCTTCGTCATATTATTTCTTGTTCAAAAATGTTCATATGTCGCTTCTGGTGTAACAAACCCATATTTAACGTTCATTTTCTCTAGAATATAGCAGGTATAGGTGCCAGGTTGGCGTCCTGGAAAGGAAAAAAGTAATGTATCGTCTTTTCATTCCAGTTAAAAGAAATATCTACTGTCGATAAAATCCGATATGTCACAGTTGATTGTGCTTCGATAACAATCCGATTAGGTTCTGAGTTCGAATCCCTGTCCAACACAAAACTTTACCTCACGGCATTTCAAGTAAGTTAGTTGTGAAAAAGCAATATTTAACATCTCTCGTATTTCGTTAACAGGGACAATAGATGCTGCGTAGGAATTCACGTCGGTTAAAAATGTTTGCGTTATGTAATTTAAAGTTGATATTTGCTAACCGATACTGTCTACAATCGAGGTATATCACTCTCTGTATGCCCAATCAGGAATGACTGTTAGTTTCCATGAGTCACGAAATCTTAGTCTGCATGACCTGGGTTTGAATCCATATGCAGAACGAGGCGGTTCGTCGCGTCATTTGAAGTTCATACATATTCTGAAATAGGTGCTCGTGAATAATTGTTTAAGGTCGATTTGTGTTAAATAACAAGTACAGTATGTTACTTTGAAGAGGAAATGATGAATACAACGAACTTACTACGTGCATTACCTATCTGACGCATTAATGAGAGTGGTAACATTTCAGGTATGTCATTTATTGCAATAAATATGAGCTTACAAGCCTTAAGGACAGTCTTATCTGTGATAGTGTGTTCCCTGATATTTCTAGTATCGTCGTATTCCTTAACATCTTGAGTTATTGCGACACAGACCAGTGTTTTCTAGTGGTGAGTTGTTGGGACCATTTTCAATAGTCAAACGACTGTACCAAGGAGCGATTAGAGAACGTGCTAGACAGCTGCGCTATGTGGGTTGCATTCGAATCTGGCGAAATGCAATTCAGGTCGTTCGGATACTTTTGAGCATGACTGTACATGTATATTAATGTTTTGCCACGTTACAAACTTAATGTCTCTAGTTGTAAGTGTTAGCACCTAGAGCTGAAATTTGTTTCCTTCTTATCGCTCATGTGGTAGTTGTTTACTGATTATTGAATAACCTTTTGTTTGCTTCATATCCGAGAAGCGTTCTTTTGGTCACGAACCAGTAATTGCGCTTCCTGTTGTATGTTTTGCGTACACTCATAGTTGAATTCATGCTGAAGAGTGGGAGTGTTGATTGAAGTCGGATCACTGTATTCAGTACACGTACTGACTTTAGTTTCTGAACTGTGGAGAGAAGAATAAATTGTCTGGCTTAGCCAGTGGGTCATTGACGTCGGCATATTGCTGCGATATTATTATAGGTACCTGCTCATTGTATTTAAATGTATACTTTTTATGTTTCAGAAGCAGCTAATTTATGTGTCTCTGTGACTTCAGGATCAATCTTGTTCACGCTCCTTGGCTCCAGAGTCGATCCGAGGCTTCAGCACCTGATTTTGAGAAATCTGTTGAGTTTTCTTAATGTGTTTTGTGTTTATTGTTTAATTCAGTGTGTTTGAAGTAGTTCATGCTCTGTTATAACTTGACTGCTTGTATTGCTTTTTGAAAGCCGATAGGGGGATAGAAAATTTAATTGTGCTGCATTTTTCGCATTTAATATTTCACACTTCTTTTTAAGCTAATGTTTAAAATTTAACTCATCAGTTTTAAACACAAGATTCGTTTCTGGTATTTATATGTTCACTACTCAGATTAAAGTTTAAATGGCTGTTCCTGTAATCTGAAAGAAAGTAACTGTGGGGCATTGTGTCTGTGTTTATTTTACCGCTGGCTTTCATTATTAATAAATGATGTTCAGTCTTCTAGTCCATATGAATGATGTTCAATTGCCCATTCGTCCAGTCCTTTCAATTCATGTCCTACAAGAGCGCAGGCATCACTTACGCCACATTTTGGTGGCAAAGAGCGTGCTTACCTGTGGAAGGGTTGGTTAACTGACTGAACATCACTCGTCACCTATGTTGCAACAATTTTGATTCCAGTAATTGTGGTAATTGTTTCGTCAGAATCTACTTGTGTGTCGGGTTTTTCATGTGCGCTTAGTGGTGACCTGGAGTCTTGCCTGCTGGTGGGGCTCGGCTGCCTGGGGAAGGAGCAACACAAGCACGAGCTGCCTATTCGCGGCCTATCGTAAGACTGAGACGTCAGGGAGCGTTCCTAGAAGGTAGCCGCATTCACGAGCACAAATGTACCAAACGCAGGTTCAGATTAAGCAATGGTTTACTGAATTAAGGATTTAGAGCTGATAGTACCAGATTTATAACACAGCTCTACACAAAAAAAAAAAAAAAAAAAAAAAAAAAAAAAAAAAAAAAAAAAAAAAAAAATCTGGTTGCCAGTGATATTTGAATGTATACTGGGTGTATTTGATATGATGAATCTGAATCTGAAAACGGATTTCCCTAATTGGCTCTAGTTTCTTAGATATAGGCTATCTCTGACGTGTAGCGTTAGTCGTTAAATTATCAGTAAATCGGTTGTGAATTCCATAATTCTGTATGCCCAATCATTTCATATTCTGTGATAGCGTATGTACAAATTTAATATTCCTTATGTCACACGTTATGGAGGGGAAGGTGAGATTATGGGACATGGTAAAAGGTTTCAATCTCTGTAAGAAGCATAAATGGGAATATCCCCATTACAATCAGCCAGACGGCCTGTGCCACATATCGATGACATTCCTGTACCAGTTTTCACTACTCTGCCGAAACTACTTCCTTCCGATGATGAAGATTTGAGGAATTGAACACTAACAGTAGTGAATCTGAATACGAAGGAAGTTCCACAGCCGGCCGGAGTGGCCGTGCGGTTCTGGGCGCTACAGTCTGGAACCGAGCGACCGCTACGGTCGCAGGTTCGAATCCTGCCTCGGGCATGGATGTGTGTGATGTCCTTAGGTTAGTTAGGTTTAAGTAGTTCTAAGTTCTAGAGGACTGATGACCTCAGAAGTTAAGTCCCATAGTGCTGAGAGAGATTTGAACCATTTTGAAGTTCCACAAGACACCATATTTTCATTCAGGAAGAGCTTAACGATTTGATAGGAGCCCTCGATCTTTCTAAAGTCTTCTGAACTCTAGGCATTTGGACTGAATAAGAAGAATTATCTGCAACCAGGAACTAAAATCACAGCTGACCAGACAAACGAAGAAGGTCCACTTCCATAGTTTAGTCAAGGTGATACACTTATTTACTGCAATGACAACCACGGTTTACTACTAAAAGTGGGACTACCAAAATATCAACCTCAAGACTCGAGGCTCTTTATCGATTGCTCAACCAGAGGCCTAAAATGTATGTTGCTGCATAACGGTAACTGCTATGCATCCATTCCATTTGGCCACTTGACGAAACTTCATGAGGAATACGAAAAGATCCAGGTGATTCTCTAGAAACGACGTTATAGTCCTGCCTGAGCTGATTTAAAAATGGTTTTGCTTGGACAGCAAAGTGTATACACAAAATTTCCTTGCTTTATTTCCATGTGGGACAGCAGAGGCAAGCATTATCACTGGGAAATGTTTCATGGCCATCAAGCGATAGCTTTACCGTAGGAGCAGCTAATATCCTAAAAGGACCATTAGTTGACAGGGATAAAATCATTCTTCCACCACTTCATATCAAGCTTGGTCTAGTGAAGCAATTTCTGAAACCATTGGATAAAAATAGTGACTGTTTCAAATATAAATGCAAATCATTCCCTGGACTCAGTAATGAAAAATTAAAAGCTAGTATATTTGATTGTTCCCCGGTTCGGATATCAACACATAATTTGGAATTCATTAAAGCTATGAACTGCGTTGAAGTATCTGCCTGGAGCAGTTTTGTCACTGTTGTCAAGAATTTCTTGGGTAACGACAACGCACATAATTATGAGAAATTAGTGTAAAACATGCTCAGAAAGTTCAAACGCTTGGGGGCTAATATGAGCATTAAGATTCACTACGTTCACAGCCATCTTAGATTTTAGGGACAATCTCGGTAACTACAGCGAGGAACAAGGTGAAAGATTCCATCAAGATTTTCAGGTGATGGAGGAACGATACCAAGATAGACAGGACAAGCACATTATGGCAGACTACTGCTGGAATCTTCAGCGTGACTGTCCTGATGATCACACAAGAGAAAATCACACCGGCGGAATTTTTCCATATGCTAATTGTAATGTTTTTAAAAGACTGTTTCTTCCTTTCTTCATCTATTACATGCTGAATCAACAATGAAACTGCATTTACGAGTGACATATTCGAATTCATGGCCATAAAGTTATCCTAAATTCACTGTCCATTATTTTGGAACAAAATCACATTTGACCAGTGAATCAAAGACGGAGTTTCGTGAATTGTAAACTGAATTAACGCAGTTACAGATGAAACAGAGTACTTTAGAATGGACAGAGGATACAGGCGAGAGTGAGGAAGACATCGTCTTGTTACTAGAGAAATCGGGAGACTCTTCTGGCGTAGGGAGACGGAGCATGGACAGCGAGTCATGTCATTTTAGTAAGTTGCCAAATCCACTTTAACGTATGCTGAAAGAAGTGGAGTACCTTGCCATTGGTTCTGTGAAAAAACTAGTAGAACTTTTGTGTTTCCTGTAAATTTAGAGAGGTAGGTTAATATGTTCAGGATTTCATTAAGTTGAAGTTTTCAGTTGTTATATCCATTGCGTTGAAGTTCATTGGTTGACAAGGTAAGTGTTGCCATGGTGGACCAGGGGACTCTGTGGAGGATTTTGAGGGAGAGGTTGTCAGCCAGGATGAAAACCGATTTGATTTATCACTATTTCGCAATCAGGGCGTGGAACAACCATTGACCAAATATATACGGGGAGAGTGGGTGGAGGTTTCGAACTGCAGCACTTAGTTTTCTTGTCCAGCTGTCAGAGTCCAAGATGGTTTCCAATACTGTGCAGGGCATGAGGGATGAGGATCAGTCCCTTGTTTTCTTCGCGGAGAGGCCTCTTACGACGACTTAGGCCGTTTGGTGACGCAAACTGATCAGAGGCGTGGGCGTCAAGAGACATTTGTCCAGTTGAGCGCCAATGACGCCGGTAAAGCCGGTGCATCCGGTAACTCCGGTAACTTTTAGGGATGCTGCAGTTGTTGCGGCGAGCAGGATCTCGAAGAGCCGAAAAAGCAGTCGAAGAATGAAAAGGGACGCAAGCAGTTTCAGTCTTGCGTTTTGACGAATGCTTGCAATAGGGTCAGAGCGGTGACTAACAATCCAATACCATTTGTACGCATGAAATTTCTTCAGGATCCATACTGTGCCTTGTTACAGTCAGGGAATAGTATTTTTTTACTAAATTATGAATGGTATCGCAGGTATCGTACTACTTGTAAAATTTTCTGTACTACAGACCGTCGCGCGAACCTGTAGCGCGGTTAACGGCCAGCCTCTCGCTTTGTCTGGATTGTTGCGTGTTTCTTATAGGATTGGTAACTTGGTGGCGGAAAGTTTGGGCACTGATTTGTTGTTGGCATGTGATTTTGTTAAGATGCCTAGCTTAGATTTGGACTATTCGTACGGGGTTTTCCATTTTAAATTGTGTCCGTCTATAAGGTTTTGTTTGTGTCCGCACGATAAATTCTCGAGTGTTTGTTCGGTAGCAGCCGATTACAGTGGGTTTGGTGTGACTCATTTGACCGGGTAAGAAGCTCATGAGTTACCTAACACGGCAGGGGTATTTCCAGGTTTTGGCGGATACGTTAGGTGTGACCAACTGAACTGAGCAGCGTATCGGGCTGTCGGATGAGATGCCAGTTAGGAAGTCCCCTTACAGCTGTCACCTCGAAAATGAAGGCACTGAGTTCAATAGTGGGAAATATGTTGAGTGAGACCGTTATACAGCCTTCTACATTTCCTTTGCCTCTCAGGTTTTCTTGGCAGCAATGAACAGAGGCGGAGGATGTAGACAAGTAGTTGATTACCAGGTTCCGTAAGGTGGTTCTGAAGTCCGTTTCCTTTTGAGATTTACATTATTCCTTAACCTGGTTCGCCGGGGCTCGGAACTTCCCGGTGCCCGATTAGAACCGAGTCATATAACCAAATTCCCTTCCCGGAGAAATCCAAGGTGAACACTGCATATACCACGGACTGTGAACTCTACGTGTTTAATATGGTGCGCTTCGTGTCGTCGATGGCAGAGGCTATTTTATTTAGACTCCACGATTCGGTGTTGGGCAACGTTAAGTTTGGATTCTACATCTGTCTACATGGACACTCTGCAAATTACACTTAAGTGCCTGGAAGAGGATTCATCGAGCCATGTTCACAATAATTCTCTATTATTCCACGTTCGAAAAACGCACGGCAAAAAGAACTCTTATACCTTTCCATGCGAGTTGTGACTTTCCTTATTTTATTACGATTAGCGTTCCCCCATCTTAGGTCGGCTTCAATAAAATATTACGCAATAATACGTAGTTCATATAGAGGGCGCTTTACAACCAAGCGATGTGTTCTCCGCGAAGGCTACCTTCATTTTACAGTAATCTTGAGTGAAACATGATAAAGCCCGAACAGCAGGGGAGTGACGTTCTAGGACCTGTATTGAAACTATGAAATATTGGTATGTAATGTAATGCATAAGCTATATAGGCTTTGCCACGAGTTGTAACTTTTTGTACTATCGCCAGACTATGTACTTCTTGTATTCTTTTCTTAGTATTAACAATGGTTAGGCACTAGCCGAAATCCAGATTTTCTTTAATGAAACCTGAAAGAATAGAACGACTGATTGCTGTGTTCCATCATTTTGAAAGTCATACCACAGTCGTTGAGTGCATCCTCATTCCTAATGGAAGGTATCTTGAAGAGTTAATGATTTGGTGTCCAAGGTGCCGATACCAGCCTTATTACGATGCTATCATGAGTCGGTCATAGGAGAGGATCTAGACATTTACGAAACGATCCACTAGACTGAGTTTTTGACATGGCCACCATTGTACAAGGATGTGAGTCAGTGCAGGGAGATTAAGGTTCCCAAACCCAAACGTGATGGACATACGGGTTTGCCCCAATCCCCTCGGGCTGAACATCCAGCGGAGCAATTGTTTATTAATACTGTAGGGCCAATACGCCGTACATAGGCTGGTCATAAGTACATTTTTGTGGTCATAGATCCCTTCTCCCCATTTGCCTGGTTAGCATTGAGTGGATGGGTGACAACTGGTGCTGGTACTAAACACGTTAGTAAAATATTGTAAAATGTTTTCGCTGTTCGGGCCTCCCAAGGTTCTCATAAGTGACAATGCTCTAGGATTTGTTTGCAGGGTTTCAGGAAATTTTGCGTTCAACGTAGAATTACACGTGCCACGACAATACCCTGTTATTCCCACCCATACTTTGCAGAAATATTTAATAAGAGCCTTCAAACTGCATCGATTATATATCACGCTGAAGCTCAGAGTACGTGGGATCGTTCCCTGCCATCGTTCAGTTTTTCGTTTAACACAGCAAGGCATGGCTCAACAGGCCGCTACAGCGTCTCGGATGTTTGCATATCGAAGTTCTCCATATTCTCCATTATCTAACCAGTGGTTTTCTGCAGACTTGTTGCCTGAGAAGATCTCCTCTGAAGTCATTAGGGACAAGTAGCGTCGGGCTAAGGCTAACACAAAAAGGGCCGAAAAGGAGACGCAGCTACGTACAACCATTGCTGACGTCAAGGTGGGGGACGAGACAGTGGATGCAAAGTCCCAGGTAAGCTGGCGCAAAATTTTGTTTGCACATGAAGTGTCCTCTAGATGTCGACCCCCGTTACTTCTTGGTCGAAAATGATACAGAGTGTGACCAGAGAGAAAAATCTGAGCAGGGTGAAGGCTGAAGGTTCCGTCTACTTAAATTGTGAACATTTGTAAACCCTACCGCGGGGGTGGGACTTACCTATTGAAATGTGAGCCATGTCCCAAGTTGATAGCTCGCGTCCACCTTGCAGGTGGGCTGATCTTTGGCCATAGGTGCGCGGGTACGGCACTGAGCCTCTGGCGGCCACAAGGGCGCTTTCGCTCTCTTGCAGTTGATCCGATGAGCACTGGTATGTGTCCTGGGTCGAGTGGGTCGTCCTGGGGAATCCTCATTTTGTAACTGTGCTGATTCCTTGGATAGGCTTCGCGTGTCTTGGCGGAAGCTGTAAAAAGCGAATTCAGAACAGCGCTATTTTACGGAGGCGGGTGACGATTCTTGGCAGCAGGCGGACCGTTGCAGGCCGAAGGGCGAGTTTTACTGTTGCCTTCCAACTCCAGAGATGATAGTGGCAAAGGACTTGCATCAGGAAGCAGCCTTCACCCGAGTCGTAGGTTAAAAAGCTAGGTCAACAGCTTTTGGATCGTTACGCTAGAACTCGATTCTCATGTTACGAACGTCCTAGTGTGGTTTTTATGTCACACAACACTTGTGCGTCCCCACTACCGTGTTTGTCTAAATGCGAACATGCTAGTGTGTGGCGTTTGGGAAGTGAGCTTTCCTAACGGCAAGCCGTTATTATTGCGACTCGAACCTGCCGTCACGTTTGACTAAGCTCAGTCTCCCGTGGGGAAAATCCTGCTGGTTATTAGTTTACTGTTTTCTCTTGATACATATGTATTTCAACGTTTTGATGCTTTACAAATTTTTTTATTGGATGCCTTAGCATCTAGGCTTGAAATTTGTTTCCATCTTGTCGTTCATGTGGGATTTGTTTACTGATTATTTAATAGCCTTATGTTTGCGTCGTATACGAGAAGCGTTCTGTTGGCCACGAAGCCATAACTGCACTTTCTGTCACTTGTTTTGTGTACTACGATGACTGTTGAATTATTGCTCAAGGGTGGGCGAGTCGATTGGAGTGTGGACCTTGCATTTAGTATATATACTGACGCGTCTTTCTGTGTGTCACTGAGGTCAACACATTGCTGTATTATGATTATATACATCTGCTCTTCGTTTTAAAATTTGTTCTTTGTGCGTTTTTGAAGCAACTAATTAGGTTATCTCGGCCAGGCTATTGTGAGGCGGGCCGGTCCCTGGTGACGTCAGAGCCAATCTTGTTTACACTCCTCGGCTCGATCTAAGGCTTTAGTTTCTGATTTTAAGAAATCTGTTATGTTATTCAAGTGTGTTTTGGTGTTTACTGTTTAAATCAAGTTTTTTAACTTTCTAGCTGTCTCGAGATAATTCGGGTTAAACTTTTTTGCTGAGAAATTTTATCCCGATATAACTCAGTCCCCCAAATTTTTTGCATCCCTGCACAAACGTCCCGATTATAAACGTTGTACTTTCTTTCATTTCCTCTAGTTCGCATCAGCATCGAGATTATAGTCGTTGTAATTACTTTTGCTGTTACTAGTTAGCGTTTTTTCCACTGTAGTGTATTGCCACTGGCTTGTTCTCGTGAAGTATTTGCAAATATTACCTGTTGTTTGGCAGCATTTTGGTGCGGTTGTTACAATATTACGTCTGCTTGCAGTATTATAAAATGAATAGTGATTATTCCAGTGAGGAATTTGGCAGAAAACTCTTCTGGACTTTCGTCAGATGAGGAAGAGTATGAAGAAACTGGCATAGAGTCGTCTCAGGTGAGAGTGTGTCATTCCCTTAACCAAAAAGTATCTTCATAATGAAATGTGTGGTAGGTCAAAGCACCCAAATCGTAAGCTGAAAAAAATTTGGCCAGTTTACAAGCACCTCGAAAATAAATTCAAAACTTCATTTGTTCCTGGATAGAACATTACGGTGGATGAAAGTTTACTTTTGAACACGGGCCAACTGGGTTGGGCACAGTATATCCTGATGAAAAGGGAAAGACTGGGAATAAAATTCTACTTGCTGTCGAAATCATCAAGTGGATACGTGTGGACCTTGATTACTTACACGGGGAAAGCGACAAAGCTGGATGCAGAGTTTGCGGATTTTACAGTGTCGTCAAAAGTTTGTTTTGACACTTGTAAAACCACTCCTGAAGCAAGGTTACCGTCTAACGACAGACAGCTTTTACTCGTGCCCACAGTTCGCAGTGATAGATATGGAATAGTAAAAAAAAACTACAATTTCCCTGAAGCAAATAATTGCGAAAGGGGGACACTGCAGGTGAAACGTAACGGAAAGTTAGAGCATTGTGTTCGAAAGACAAGAGAGACGTGGTACTTCCTTCAACGATCAACACTGTGGATGTAGTGGAGACTGAGAAAAGGTCAAAGGAAATAATGAAGGCAAAACTTGTGCTTGGCTACGGTGGGAGCAGTAGACCGAGCCGATCCGAGAATGACATCATATCCAATACCCAGAAAACAAGGCAAGAAGTACTGCAAGAAAATTTTTGTGCGTCTGCAGAAAATTTCTGCGTGGAATTCTTTTGATTTGTATGGCACACCTGGAGAGGAAAATGACTCCCTGGAACTTACGTTGAGCCTCTCGGAAAAGAATGGTTAAGAAATACAAAGGGAGCGTCATTTCTCCTAAGCCAGGACAACCTAACCCAGGCCCTGTACTCTTCGGTTGACATGAAGACATTTCCCAGAAGTTCTTGAACCCAAAGAGAAGATGAGCAATCTAACATGAGTAAGCACAGATGGCTCCAAGAAGCAAGATGCACTTAGGAAGCGCGTCCGTAGAGAAGAAGCGGACAGGTAAACTTGTGCGTCACACCATGATCATATATCATACAAAAGGAGATTTCCAGTGTCATTCTAATGTGATACTAGTGTATATGTTATCTACCTTCTCATTGTTTCTTTAAATAGAAATTTTTCGTCTTTGTAATAAACAATGTGCTGTAACGAGTATTTGCTGAGATTTGTGAGGAGCCCGAGTTATCTCAAGATATCTTTTATTCACTTCCAAATACAATATTTTCAAGATAAACGTAGCAATTTTGATGAAGTGTCACTATCTTAAACCAACATCATTCCACATGATGATTTTCCCTTTGTGTGTGGCCTCGGTCATTTTGTAACGGCTCCATGTAAGCCGCTACATGGCTCGACCCCACAACTAAAGACACCTGAGTGCCCTTCCGACACTCAGGGAAGAGTCTCATGATAATTAGTAAGGTAGGGTTATTTAAATATAGACGATCATGTTAATATTAGATATGGTAATTGTCTGCAAAGTGTGAATGCGAACGTATGATGAGGTATGCGTGAGATGTCGGCTGTGGGTGTGATATAGGCATAGTGGAAGTGTAGCCAACCTCGAATCTAGTAGAGCGCGACTGCACTGGACCAGAGAGGCATAAGCTCCACGCGCGCCATTAGCGCTCGTTAGGTTGGCAAATAACCGTGTGCAGTATCTCTGAGTCCCTGCGGCCACGATGTGTGGACGCGGACGAGGGAGACCGTATCGGGGTTGTTGCTGGGAAGACCTGGGTGAGTAAGCACACTCTGCTCTATCGCTCCGATAGTTAGCGAAGATTTAGAATTCCATGTTCACTTTAAACTTGGAAGCAGCTTCCCTGCTGAGGAAAGCCACTATGGTATTTCCTAGAATCATCTCGGTTAGGAGAGATAGGGAGATGATTTCATTTGCCAAGTAATTTCATGGGAATTGTGTTCACTGCACTCGGGAGTGAACAGGCGCTCATTGCCGAGTAATACTCAGAATTGCTCAATTTGCATTTCAGTGTGAGTGTGATGTATATATGCGGAGTGTATTTTATTTAAATGATTTTATTGACTCCTGATTGTGGAGAGGTTGGTAACACGTTGTCCGCAGACCCCGTGCATTTCTTTGTGAGAAGCTTCAGCTCGACGTAATCACATTTCGTGATCGAGCTGGATCTTCTACGTAAATTCACGCGTGTGATTTAACTGTTCCTTCATAATATCCAGTAAAACTCGCGGAGTTAGTTAAACGTGAAGACGGGACTTGCCCGAATTAAAGTTACAGTTGGAACCATGGGCTCTCTCCCAATGTTGTCCCACTTGGTATATGGGAACCTTCCCCTTTTATCTGTTGGATAAAATGAATAGAGTGAATGTTAGTGTGTGTGTGTGTGTGTGTGAGTGTGTGGCTAAATGATGATAGAAATGTGCAGGCGGTAGTCATTGATGATTCACGGCATATGTTAGCCGGATGTTTAACTAAGTTTACTTAGATATGATACTATTTGTATCACGCCAGCATTCCGTGATAAGTGAGAGGGAATAATTGAGATGGTAATGTTTATTGAATAAATGTGATTGTGTTATTATATAAATATGTTACAGTGACTTCTCCCAGCCACACCATATTCCCATATCATTTCACAGAATATTTGGTATGCGTATTTTAGTTAATCATCTGTCTATGTCCCACTCATGGGCATATTTCATTTAATAAACTCTGTAAGGTGGTATTAAAACTTCATTATTAAAATATTCTAATCCTAACTTGATCAAAACCACCGAATAAAATTTTAGTTTGAGTATTGATGCTTGTTGCTGCAAGTGGCCGCTGGCGTCTTCTATAGTACAGGTGCCATTTATAAAATTGAG
Organism: Schistocerca serialis cubense; assembly: GCF_023864345.2. NCBI lineage: Eukaryota > Metazoa > Arthropoda > Insecta > Orthoptera > Acrididae > Schistocerca > Schistocerca serialis. Next base: position 470,326,351 of record NC_064639.1, read on the forward strand.
GAGGCCTGCCGAGGGTGCGGAAAGCAAGTATCATCCATAATGGCGACCCTTTAGCCTAGGATCTCGTTCAGTTCAGGAACCCTTTGTGTTGCTGGGAGATTGCTAGGATGTACTAACAAAATTAAATTTCCACAGGATTCACAATTCATGTTTGTGAATAGAACCAACGTTGAGAATACGGCGTTGAATATATTGCATTGCTTGTGATTTTATTTGTGTGATTTTGGGGGCAATTTTCTTGTGTGCATTTATCCATGTATTTTGGGGGAATTTCAAACGTGTTAGGCTGCGTGTGAAAATAAATGTGTTAGGTTGCGTGTGACCAAATAAATGTACTAGGTTGCGTGTGATATTATCTTACGTTAAGCTACGAGAATTTGTCGCGATTCGTGCAGAGAAAGTAGGAAGTCTGTTTTCCGCGAGCTAAGCTGTTATTTAGGCACTTAGCCCGAAACGTAAGACTAGTGTCCTGAATGGAGACACGTGCTCGCTGGAGGAGCGGTGCTAGGGAAAACCGGCCGGGTGCGGAGGAAGTTATCCTCAATCAGGTAGCCGCGTAGAGAGACGAGGCAGGCAGCGGGAATTACCAAGATTTCAGCGGCGCTACGACAATGTTGAACTTGGAAAATGAGCAGGCCAATTCCACACCAAATAGCGGGACTTTGGACCCGAGCGCGAGTGCAGATGAATTAGAGAATGCAACGAGTAGCCAAAATGCGCCGACCAATGCACACACAAATAGTAACACGTGGATGACCGAATTGGTCAAAATGATGGAAATGAACGCGAGAACGATCTTAAGCGGAGTATATTTCAGATTAGAAGAAAATAGTAAAAGGCAGGAAGAATATAATAAAAGGCAGGAAGCGAAATTCGAGGGCATGATGTCCGAAATCGAAGGGGTTTGAAAGGACGTCAATGAGAAATTCGAAGTGGTTGGCAGTAAACTAAACGCCCTCGAAAAGGAACAAAAAAAAGTTAGGATCGAAATGAAAACCGGCGGAGAAATATTAGAAAAGGGGCTCCAAACTTTAAGGGAACGATACATTACCGAAAAGAAAAAGGTAATAGCGCGAGTAAAAGCAGCAGAACAATCGTGGATCTTGAGGAAAAGATAGATACGTTTAAGACATTAAATAGCGAGGAGACAAAGAAAGTAAAGGAGGAGTTAGTAAAACTCGCGGAGAAGGTTGCGGATTTAACAATATCAGAGGGAAGCGAGAGTGCTGCAATTCTGAACTCGAGGGATAACGAGGAGATACAGGCGTTGCGGAAATTTCAAGAAGGCCAATGCGAAGTCAGTAGGCGGCAACGGATAGTTACCAATGACATATGTGAACGCATGGCCCACGTGGAAAATGTCCTCACTCGCGGTGACGAGAGGGAGAACCATGTGCGCAAAGGTGCGTGAGAAAGCGAGGGATGCGATTCCGGACACGAGGATGATTACGAGGAGGCTAGCGAACGCCGAAATGTAGGGAGGTGTCGGGAACGACACCTAAAACCGTGCGCAGATCCATACCGGAGGGCAGTGGAAGGCTTCGACTATAAGCACTTTCTCTCCATACGGAAGTTCGAAGTCTTTAGAAATTCAGTGTACGGAATCCACCCACGGGCTTTCTTGGAACAGTGCCAATTCTGTCTTCCGCCCAGTTGGCCGGATGAGTATAAAATCGAGTTCATGTGCGGACATCTTGAGGCTGAACCCGCAGTACGGATGAGAGCCATAGAGGGAAATTGTAAAACGGTGAAGGAATTTCAGCATGAATTCCTCTCGGCATATTGGTCCGAAGCTGCTCAAGATCGGGTGAAACATCAGATAATGATGCTGCCGAGTCTCAGTCAATCCGGTTTCGCGAGTCCTGCAAGACTGTTTGAAAACATGTTCCAGAATAACCAATTCTTGTACAACCCTTACAGTCCGGGCGAATTGAAAAGGCTGTGTATAATGAGGCTTCCAGCGCAGCTTCGCCATATCATATTAGCTGGGCGTTGTAAGGACGATTTAGAGTCGTTTAAATTACTCCTACAAGAATTGGAGTATGATATAGGACAATGTATACCGGAAAGGGTACAGACCGCAGGAGGAGATGACGTAGGAAGAAATAGGAGAGTGAGTCGCGGCCGCAGTAAAACGCGGAAGCGTACAAGCTCACATGTAACGGAGCATGCGAATACCAGTTTCCAGCCATACAAGGCGAATTGAAAAAATGGTAACAAGCATGGCTACTACAAACCCCAGGGACACAATGGCCGGCACGACGGGCACGATAACCGGGATAAAGATAGGAACGACCACGGGAATCGTGCGAATTCACCACAAAATAGGGGTGAAGGAAGCGAACAGGCCACAGGGAGAAAGAGAAGGGAAAATATCACAGACGACGTAGAAATCAGATCGGCCGATCCACGGAGGAATGCTCCAGAACCAGGAGGAAATCAAACATTATGACCTGTGCCAACCGACCCCCGATAACGAACAATCGCGAGATAAGGTACATTGGTCAGGACGACATTACGGAACCATTACTGGAGCAGCAGACGGATAACCGGATCTCGGCCGTCAGCCTAGTAATTGCGCTCTCGGTGAGAGGAATTTCACTGGACTGCATAGTCGACACGGGAAGCCCGGTTTCGATCTTTAGTGAGGCCGCATTCCAGAAATGCGAGGAGACGGGAACTTTGCCGACTTTGCCGTTGCGAGGTACAAAGGTGAAGGGAGCGATATACGGGAAAAGTGTAGAAGTGGCAGACTAGGATTACGTTCCAATGCCAGGGCGAAGAGGTAGAGGCAAACTTCTTCATTGTGTCCCTAATGAATACAGACATGATTCTCGGGATGGATTTTATGAGCGCTCACCAGGCAATTGTAGACCTGGGTGGAGGCATCATGTCTCTGAACAGAGATGGAAACCCCGTAGGATTAAAGTTCAATAATTGGGTCCTCCGGGACGGAGTGGAAACTAGCTGCCTACGAATTCTCACTTACCCGGAATTGCGCCCTGAGCCGGAGATCCTCATAAACAGTGTAAATGGCTTGAGTTTACCGTCCTCCACGCATGGAAAGGATGAGGTCTTCGCGCGAATAATTGAGGAAAGCATGCGCAATGTAGGAGACATACCAGAGGATGCCCGTGTACGATTATTAGAAGTTCTGAGGAACCATGAGGAAATATTCTCAGACGCACCGGGTGCGATAAGGAACTTCGAGTACAAATTCCAAATACGAGAACATAAAAGGTTCTTCGTCAGGCCATACCCGATTCCACTAGCGCATAAAGAAAAGGTCAAGAAGGAGATTGCGAAGATGTTACAACAAGACGTTATAGGACGCGCCGTGAGTACATACAACTCACCACTCCTAGTAGTACCGAAAAGGGTCGGATCGGTGCTGGATTCTCGGCAAATAAATACGGTAATAAAGGCAGAAACAGACAGACCGGAAAGCCTGGAGCAATTATTGCAACGGTTTCATGGAGTGAAGGTGTTATCCTCCATAGACCTGCGAGCTAGTTACTGGAAAATCATGTTGCATCAAGAGTGTAGGCAGTATACCGCGTTTTTATGCTACGGTAACTGCTACCAATTCAAACGGCTTCCGTTCGGGTTGAATGTTTCGGCGGCGGCGTTCATACGAGGCTTGAACAGCATCCTTCCGGATGACCTGCGTGAAAGAATTACGGTCTAGGTCGACGACGTATTAATCTCGGAAAGTTCCTGGAAGGAACATAATGAAATATTAAATCGGTTATTAGACGCCTTCTAAAGAGCAGTAGTAACCGTAAACCTGGAAAAGTCGCAGTTCGGGCGCCAGAAGATAACGTTCCTGGGACGTATAGTTTCGGTGGACGGGATACAAACGGACCCGGACAAAATCAAGGCAATTGCGGAGTTCCCAAGACCCACGACTAAGCGACAACTAAGAGGATTCTTAGGAGTCGCGAATTTCTTTAAGAAATTTGTAAACCTAAGTGTGCTGTCCACGCCACGTCTTTGCGCGCTTACTGGCAGGAACACGATCTGGTACTGGGACGAGCAAGCACAGAATGAGTTCGTGAGGTTAAAGAAAGCATTGGTGAATGCACCGATTCTCGCGCATCCAGATTTTAGTAGGGAATTTTATCTGATGACGGATAGTTCGTTAAACGGCCTCGGCGCGGTTCTCTTCCAAGGGGAAGACGAGAAGGATATGTTGACATGGAAGCCCGTATCTTTCGCGAGTAGAGTGCTGTCGAGGGCAAGGAGAAATTACTCGGTGACGGAACTCGAGGGACTCGCTGTCGTCTTTGCGTTTAGCAAATTTCTGTACTTCCTGTATGGGAGAAATACTCAAGTGTTCACCGACCATCGAGCATTAGAAATTCTGATGTCGGCAAAGTTGGCCCACGGCAGGTTAGCTCGCTGGGCGCTGTATCTACAGGAGTTCGATTTCACAATTAAATACATTCCAGGAGAAAAAAACCTGATAGCAGATGCGTTGTCTCGGGCTCCGATGGGCCTAAAACACGGCATAGACGGTGACCCGGGCGAGAATAATTTCAGTATTCTCTACCTGAAAAACGTCACGTTCGAAAACTTTGTGACGATGTCACTAAAGAATGTCGGGCGCGAACGAGAGAAGGACCCGATACTAAAGGAGGTGAAAGAGAAGTAGAAGGACAGGTCCCAAGCTGCTATTCGGCAGTACTACCGAATAGAGAACGGAATCCTCTTCCGGAAACGGAGCATAGAAGATCCGCGATGGCTCGTGGTAATACCTGAGGAGCTAATAAATAAGCTAGTGTGGTATATACACCTAAGTTACGGACACTTCGGAGCACGGAAGTGCTTCCAGAAGTTACAAGAGGCCTGTTACTTCAAAAACATGGTAAATAGCATACAGCGGGTAATTGGAGTGTGTAAACCATGCCAAAGGACGAAACCGCCCACCACATCTTTTGCTGCGCCGATGTACACGATCATTCCAAGCAGGTTGCGAGAGGTCGCCGCGGTGGACTTGTTCGGGCCAATAGCTCGAACGAAATCTGGCTACGCGTTCATTCTTGTAGCCGTGGAATTGACGTCGAAGTTCGTTTGCTTTACTCCACTGACGAAAGCAACGGGGAAAACGGTGGCGGCGGCAACCGCGAACGATTTCGTGTGCGAGGTCGGGCCGGTGAAACGAGTGATATCGGATAACGGACCGCAATTCCGATCTAAACATTGGCTGCCGATGTTGAGGTGGAGGAAAATAAAGCCGAATTTTATATCCTTGTTCCACCCGTCGTCTAACCCCGCCGAGAGAATAATAAAGGAATTAGGGCTGCTGTGCAGGCTGTACTGTTATAGGAAGCATAATACGTGGGACATACACCGAAAGGCGTTTCAGGAGATCTTAAGGGAATTGCCAAATGCCTTCACGATGTTGCCACCAGTGTTAGTGCTAAAGAGTACGGAGCCCCCTAATCGAATCTGGGAAGTCATACCTTGGCCAAAGGAAAGACAACCAAGACACAAGGAGGTCGTTGATCTCGCGCTGGAAAATATCAAGAGTGCGGCAGACCGGACGCAAAAGGCGTACCAAAAGAAAACGAGAAAAATAAAATTCTTCATTGGAAAGAAGGCGTGGGTTCGGTCACACAAACTGTCAAACAGAAGTAGGGAATCTGCAAGAAGTTCCTAAGCCTGTACAATGATCCGTACCGTGTGTGCCGTATCCCTCATCCGAACGCAATAGAAGTACAGACAATGAGGACGAGAAAATCGAGAGGGCTTCATCACGTATCAAACGTGAAACCCCTCATTGAATAAAAACTGTGGAGCAATAGAATATAGGTAAAATAGATTTAGAGTATATTGTATATGCTGTGTGTAAAATATATTAGGATAAATTGTATTCCGGGCAATAAGATGTACCATGTGATCAATGAGCAGACAAGTCGCACATGAAAGTAAGGAGAGAAAGGACGAAATTACTCCAGAAGGAGATAAATATGTAAGGAGAAAGATTAATCCATATCCAGAAGTTGTGTTACAGGAAGGAGCGGTAACCAGAATGAAGAGGAACGATGCAAAAACCTCAAATGAGGTGTACAAAGGAAAAAGGGTGTAAGTTATCGTAGAAACCGGTTGTAGTGGGAGTAGCGGTAATTGTGTGTGTAGGATTTTGTTACTATAAGGCATGTTTTGGTTGTTAATTATATGTGTCGTAGTTGTTACAATAGTGCATGTTTTGTAGTCAATTCTCTGTTATACCTGTTACAGTAGCGCATGTACTGTAAACTAGAGGGGAAGGTTGCCCTAAATGAGAAATTGTGGATGAGAAATTTGTGACATCACAAGGGATGCTTACTATGTAGCTAGTAAAGAATGCCTATGTGTGTATGTTGCATTTATGTGAGAAGAGTGAGAAATGAATGACTGAAGGAAGTGGAAGTGTGATAAGTTAGTCTTAAGAATACTATAGATCATAATCTAAAGCAAATGGAATTCTAGTTCCATCCATTTCTTGTCCATCAGTAAAGAAAATATCGTAGATTAGTGTTGATTAAAATATCCCTATTATAAAGCCACTGAGGGATCAAATAAGGAATAAAAAGTTGTTTTAAATTGATAGGATAATGATTCAGGTATGAAAAGGCGGCTAAATTAAAAGCGATGTTAAAATATCATTGGAAGGATAACGCCCATAAGTCACAGTCGGAGAAGGAGAGAGAGAAATAGAATCTGAGTAATGTAGGAAGACCTTATGGATTGCTCAGAACAGTCGGGGACTGTAATGAAATATTTGTCTGAAATGTATCAGTATAGCCAAGCTTCCCTGAGTTTAGATTAGGAACCAGGGGAGAATGCAGCCGAGGAGACCGGGTCGCCGATGCAAGCAATTAGCGGCTAGACGTCGGGCGAGCGCACGGCACTTGGGATTCCCTAAGTGACAGCCGTTGTCCGCGACTGTGTCAACACGCGCTGGAGGCGATTACCGGGCCTCCCACACGCAGGAACAAAGCGGTGGCTACCCAGGTAGCCGGCCGCAATCACGGAACAGACGAACAGCGAGCGGCAGTGACCTACATATGCCGAGCGCCCGCGCCAGCAGGTGACACGCCCCCAACCCTGAGGGTGCCGCACAGCAGCAGATGGTAACGATCAGTCCATATGGACGACCCGTGAGGTGACGCGCTGCCACGCCTGGTAGACATCTTCACAAACAAACCCGGGATGGAAACTGCAGCACCCGCAAGAGGCGAGCTTGGCATATCCAGGTCAGGCGTTCCGGTGCAGCAGATCAAGGAAGGAGAACCGGTGCGCGCCAGCGGCGTGGCACCAGTGGCGGCGTGTCAACAACGTCACCACCACACCTACAACATCCGCAGTACCGATTCAAGAGGCATGTCAAACTCACCACTAGAGTCGGACATGCCGGGACTGCAGACGGAAGAGAGAGGCGAGTGACGTTACCGAGGGGGTGACGTCAGGAGTGTGGCTGTCAGCAATAATTGCGGATATGCTCACATATCGACGAGAGGTAGCTAGACGGGTCCGGGCGCTCACGATGCGGCACGCGGCGATGACTGCTAGGGGGATGCTATTCTGCCCTGTAGGTCGACGCCCACCTGACGCAGAAACGCGTGCCACCACGTCCTGAGGCAGCCATCAACGCGAGGCAACATGGGACGTGGGGAGCTGACAAAGGTGAGGGAGTGGCCTGATTCAAGGAGGCGGCCGACATGATCGACGGAGAGGCTGCAGTCGCTGACACCTGCAGAATAACTTCCTCCCCTGTCCTCCAAGTAGCCCAAAACTGTGGTCCTCCAAGTACTCCGATCCCATAGTGAAGCGCGAGGTGTTTGAAAGTGCTACCTACATTCAATATGTAGCATGTGTGTTTACTTTTCAGCAGAACTGATTTTGCATATATTATGGCTAGTTACTAAAGTAAACAGGGAAAGAGATAAAGAAAAAAAATTTAATACGTCATTCCAGAAGTGAACGAACGAAATTGCTTAAAGATGTAATGTGATTTACTGAAAATTTCTCTAACTAATAGATTTTGTATGTTTTCTATGCTTCGCAAATGTTTCCAAGTGGGATACAAATGCGAAAAGACGCTAAGAATTTAAATGCCCACAAGCTTAATACCAACTTATCTATATGTTGTATGAAATTGAATTCATTATATAATTTGTTTAAATTGTGCAATTTCAAGAATTTAGGTGTTTTGATAGATCTTGTGAAATATTTCAAAGTGGGACACACTGGCAACAGGACTTCAATAATTTAAGTGCCCACAAAGATTTAAATGTCTAGTATATAAGAACTGATTATGTTTGTCGAAAAATTTAAAGTTCTCACTCATGTTACATTTGAAAAACGGATGCTTGGCCTAGATGATAGGTAAAATTTGTGTTAAATTGAAATATTAATGGTAAATTGTATATGTTTCAATGATGATGTTTAAGAGGGGTATAGACCCATATGTTTATGTGTTAATAGCTGCATAATGCTCTCAGAAGGAGACAACCATGTGTGAGGGTCTTGAATGTTAAATTTTGTAGCCTGAGTTTTGAATTTGAATACTATGTTCTACAGATCAGATGAGGAGGATGTGTAATAAACTCAGTAAAGATTCAGAAAGATAAATGACACACCTCCGACCACTCAACCACTAGGTTTAGAAAAAAAAAAAAATGATTGAAAGTGCCCTTCCAAAAGCAAGAACACTTGCTGCCCATTTTTTCGTCAGAAGGGGAGGGTTCTGTAACGGCTCCATGTAAGCCGCTACATGGCTCGACCCCACAACTAAAGAGTGCCCTTCCGACACTCAGGGAAGAGTCTGATGATAATTAGTAAGATAGGGTTATTTAAATATAGACCATCATTTTAATATTAGATATGGTAATTGTCTGCAAGGTGTGAATGCGAACGTATGATGAGGTATGCGTGAGATGTCGGCTGTGGGTGTGCTATAGGCATAGTGGAAGTGTAGCCAACCTCGAATCTAGTAGAGCGCGACTGCACTGGACCAGAGAGGCATAAGCTCCACGCGCGTCATTAGCGCTCGTTAGGTTGGCAAATAACCGTGTGCGGTATCTCTGAGTCCCTGCGGCCACGATGGGTGGACCCGGACGAGGGAGACCGTATCGGGGATGTTGCTGGGAAGACCTGGGTGAGTAAACATGCTCTGCTCTATCGCTCCGATAGTTAGCGAAGATTTAGAATTCCATGTTCACTTTAAACTTGGAAGCAGCTTCCCTGCTGAGGAAAGCCACTATGGTATTTCCTAGAATCATCTCGGTTAGGAGAGATAGGGAGATGATTTCTTTTGCCGAGTAATTTCATGGGAATTGTGTTCACTGCACTTGGGAGTGAATAGGCGGTCATTGCCGAGTAATACTCAGAATTGCTCAATTTGCATTTCAGTGTGAGTGTGAAGTATATATGCAAAGTGTATTTAACTTAAATGTGTTTATGTACTCCTGATTGTGGAGAGGTTGGTAACACGTTGTCCGCACACCCCGTGCATTTCTTTGTGAGAAGCTTTACCTCGACATAATCACATTTCGTGATCGAGCTGGATCTTCTACGTAAATTCACGCGTGTGATTTAACTGTTCCTTCATAATATCCAGTAAAACTCGCGGAGTTAGTTAAACGTGAAGACGGGACTTGCCCGAATTAAAGTAACAGTTGGAACCATGGGCTCTCTCCCAATGTTGTCCCATGTGGTATATGGGAACCTTCCTCTTTTATCTGTTAGATAAAATGAATAGAGTGAATGTTAGTGTGTGTGTGTGTGTGTGTGTGTGTGTGTGTGTGTGTGTGGCTAAATGATGATATAAATGTGCAGGCGGTAGTCATTGTTGATTCACTGCACATGTAAGCCAGATGTTTAACTAAGTTTACTTAGATATGATACTATTTGTATCACGCCAGCATTCCGTGATAAGTGAGAGGGAATAATTGAGATGGTAATGTTTATTGAATAAATGAGATTGTGTTATTATATAAATATGTTACAGTGACTTCTCCCAGCCACACCATATTCCCTTATCATTTCACAGAATATTTGGTATGCGTATTTCAGTTAATCACCTGTCTATGTACCACTCACGGGCATATTTCATTTAATAAACTCTGTAAGTTGGTATTAAAACTTCATTATAATAATATTCTAATTCTAACTTGATCAAAACCACCGAATAAAACTTTAGTTTCAGTATTGATGCTTGTTCCTGCAAATGGCCACAGGCGACTTCTATAGTACAGGTGCCATTTATAAAATTGAGGAGGCCTGCCGAAGATGCGGAAAGCAAGTATCATGCATAATGGTGACCCTTTAGCCTAGGATCTCGTTTAGTTTAGGAACCTTTTGTGATGCTGGGAGATTGCTAGGATGTGCTAACAAAATTAAATTTCCACAGGATTCACAATTCCTATTTGTGGATAGAACCAGCGTTGAAAACACGGCGTTGAATATACTGCGTTGGTTGTGATTTTATTTGTGTGATTTTGGGGGCAATTTTCTTGTGTCTATTTATCCATGTTTTTTGGGGGAATTTCAAACGTGTTAGGCTGCGTGTGACTAAATAAAGGTGTTAGGTTGCGTGTGGCCACATAAATGTACTAGATTGCGTGTGAAATTAACTTATGTTAAGCTACGAGAATTTGTCCCGATTCGTGCAGCGAAAGTGGGAAGTCTGTTTCCCGCGAGCGAAACCGTTATTTAGGCACTTAGCCCGAAACGTAAGCCTGGTGTCCAAAATGGAGACGCGTGCCCACTCGAGGAGCGGTGCTAGGGAAAACCGGCCAGGTGAGGAGGAAGTTATCCTCAATTAGGTAGCCGCAGAGAGAGACGAGGTAGGCAGCGGGAATTACCAAGATTTCAGCGGCGCAACGGCAATGTTGAACTTGGAAATTGAGCAGGCCGATTCCACACCAAATAGCGGGACTTCGGACCCGAGCGCGAGCGCAGATGAATTAGAGAATGCAACGAGTAGCCAAAATGCGCCGACCAATGCACACACAAAAAGTTACATGTGGATGACCGAATTGGTCAAAATGATGGAAAAGATCGCGAGAACGATCTTAAGCGGAGTAAATTCCAGATTAGAAGAAAATGGTAAAAGGTAGGAAGAATATAATAAAAGGCAGGAAGCGAAATTCGAGGGCATGATGTCCGAAATCGAAGGGGTTCGAATGGACGTCAATGAGAAATTCGAAGTGGTTGCCAGTAAACTAAACGCCCTCGAAAAGGAACAAAAAAAAGCTAGGATCGAAATGAAAACCCGCTGAGAAAAATTAGAAAAGGGGCACCAAACTTTAAGGGAACGATGCATTACCGAAAAGAAAAATGTAATAGCGTGAGTAAAAGCAGCAGAAGCAACGCCGGAAAAGGTTCACGAAAACAGTAGGGCAATTGTGGATCTTGAGGAAAAGATAGGTACGATTAAGACATTAAATAGCGAGGAGACAAAGAAAGTAAAGGAGGAGTTACTAAAACTCACGGAGAAGGTTGCGGACTTAACAATATCAGAGGGAATCGAGAGTGCTGCAATTCTGAACTCTAGGGATACCGAGGAGATACAGGCGTTGCGGAAATTTCAAGAAGGCCAATGCGAAGTCAATAGGCAGCAATGGATAGTTACCAATGACATATGTGAACGCATGGCCCACGTGGAAAATGTCCTCACTCGCGGTGACGAGAGGGAGGGCCATGTGCGCAAAGGCGCGTGAGAAAGCGAGGGATGCGATTCCGGACACGAGGATGATTACGAGGAGGCTAGCCTACGCAGAAATGTAGGGAGGTGTCGGGAACGACACCTAAAACCGTGCGCAGATCCATAACAGAGGGAAGTGGAAGGCTTCGACTATAAGCACTTTCTCTCCGTACGGAAGTTCGAAGTCTTTAGAAATTCAGTGTACGGAATCCACCCACGGGCTTTCTTGGAACAGTGCCAATTCTGTCTTCCGCCCAGTTGGCCGGATGAGTATAAAATCAAGTTCATGTGCGGGCATCTTGAGGCTGAACCCGCAGTACGGATGAGAGCCATAGCGGGAAATTGTAAAACGCTGGAGGAATTTCAGCGTGAATTCCTCTTGGTATATTGGTCCGAAGCTGCGCAAGATCAGGTGAAACATCAGATAATGATGCTGCCGAGTCTTAGTCAATCCGGTTTCGCGAGTCCTGCAAGACTGTTTGAAAACATGTTGCAGAATAACCAATTCTTGTACAACCCTTACAGTCAAGGCGAATTGATAAGGCTGTGTATAATGAGGCTTCCAGCGCAGCTTCGCCATATCATATTAGCTGGGCGTTGTAAGGACGATTTAGAGTCGTTTAAATTACTCCTACAAGAATTGGAGTAAGGTATAGGACAATGTATACCGGAAAGGGTACAGACCGCAGGAGGAGAGGACATGGGAAGAAATAGGAGAGTGAGTCGCGGCCGCAGTAAAACGCGGAAGCGTACAAGCTCACATGTAACGGAGCATGCGAATACCAGTTTCCAGCCATACAAGGCGAATTGGAAAAATGGTAACAAGCATGGCTACTACAAAGCCCAGGGACACAATGGCCGGCACGACGGGCACGATAACCGGGATAAAGGTAGGAACAACCACGGGAATCATGCAAATTCACCACAAAATAGGGGTGAAGGAAGCGAACAGGCCACAGGGAGAAACAGAAGGGAAAATATCACAGACAATGTAGAAATCAGATCGGCCGATCCACGGAGGAATGCTCCAGAACCAGGAGGAAATCAAACATTATGACCTGTGCCAATCGAGGGAGACAATCTTAGTCGACCCCCGATAACGAATAACCGCGAGATAAGGTACATTGGTCAGGACGACATTAGGGAAATATTACTGGAGCAGCAGACGGATAACCGGATTTCGGCCGTCAGCCCAGTAATTGCGATCTCGGTGAAAGGAATTTCACTGGACTGCATAGTCGACACGGGAAGCCCGGTTTAGATCGTTAGTGAGGCCGCATTCCAGAAATGCGAGGAGACGGGAACTTTGCCGACTTTGCCGTTGCGAGGTACAATGGTGAAGGGAGCGATATACGGGAAAAGTGTAGAAGTCAAGTGGCAGACTAGGATTACGTTCCAATGCCAGGGCGAAGAGCTCGAGCCAAACTTCTTCATTGTGCCCCTAATGAACACAGAAATGATTCTCGGGATGAATTTTATGAGCGCTCACCAGGCAATTCTAGACCTGGGTGGAGGCATCATGTCTCTGAACAGAGATGGAAACCCCGTAGAATTATAGTTCAATAATTGGGTCCTCCGGGATGGAGTGGAAACTAGCTGCCTACGAATTCTCACTTACCCGGAATTGCACCCTGAGCCGGAGAACCTCATAAACAGTGTAAATGGCTTGAGTTTACCGTCCTCCACGCATGGAAAGGATGAGGTCTTCGCACGAATAATTGAGGAAAGCCCGCGCAATGTAGGAGACATGCCAGAGGATGCCCGTGTACGATTATTAGAAGTTCTGAGGAACCATGAGAAAATATTCTCAGACGCACCGGGTGCGATAAGGAACTTCGAGTAAAAAATTCCAAATACGAGAACATAAAAGGTTCTTCGTCAGGCCATACCCGATTCCACTAGCGCATAAAGAAAAGGTCAAGAAGGAGATAGCGAAGATGTTAGAACAAGACGTTATAGAACGCGCCGTGAGTACATACAACTCACCACTCCTAGTAGTACCGAAAAGGGACGGATCGGTGAGATTGGTGCTGGATTCTCGGCAAATAAATACGGTAATAAAGGCAGAAACAGACAGACCGGAAAGCCTGGAGCAATTTTTGCAACGGTTTCATGGAGTGAAGGTGTTATCCTCCATAGACCTGCGAGCTAGTTACTGGAAAATCGTGTTGCATCAAGAGTGTAGGCAGTATACCGCGTTTTTATGCTACGGTAACTGCTACCAATTCAAACTGCTTCCGTTCGGGTTGAATGTTTCGGCGGCGGCGTTCATACAAGGCTTGAACAGCATCCTTCCGGAAGACCTGCGTGAAAGAATGACTGTCTACGTCGACGACGTATTAATCTCGGAACGTTCCTGGGAGGAACATAATGAAGTGTTAAATCGATTATTAGACGCCTTTGAAAGAGCGGGAGTAAACGTAAACCTGGAAAAGTCGCAGTTCGGGCGCCAGAAGATAAAGTTCCTGGGACATATTGTTTCGGTGGACGGGATACAAACGGACCCGGACAAAATCAAGGCAATTCCGGAGTTCCCAAGACCCACGACTAAGCGACAACTAAGAGGATTCTTAGGAGTCGCGAATTTCTTTAAGAAATTTGTAAACCTAAGTGTGCTGTCCACGCCACGTCTTTGCGCACTTACTGGCAGGAACACGATCTGGTACTGGGACGAGCAAGCACAGAAAGAGTTCGTAGGGTGCTTCGGAGCACAGATGTGCTTCCAGAAGCTACGAGAGGCCTGTTACTTCAATAACATGCTAAAGAGGATACAGGGGGTAATTAGAGTGTGTAAACCATGCCAAAGGACGAAACCGCCCACCACATCTTTTGCTGCGCCGATGTACACGATCATTCCAAGCAGGTTGCTAGAGGTCACCGCGGTGGACTTGTTCGGGCCAATAACTCGAACGAAATCTGGCTACGCGTTCATTCTTGTAACCGTGGAATTGACGTCGAAGTTCGTTTGCTTTACTCCGCTGAGGAAAGCAACAAGGAAAGCGGTGGCGGCGGCATTCGAGAACGATTTCGTGCGCGAGGTCGGGCCGGTGAAACGAGTGATATCGGATAACGGACCGCAATTCCGATCTAAACATTGGCTGCCGATGTTGAGGTGGAGGAAAATAAAGCCGAATTTTATATCCTTGTTCCACCCATCGTCTAACCGTGCCGCGAGAATAATAAAGGAATTAGGGTTGCTGTGCAGGCTGTACTGTTATAGGAAGCATAACACGTGGGACATACACCGAAAGGCGTTTCAGGAGATCTTAAAGAAATTGCCAAATGCCTCCACGATGTTGCCACCAGTGTTAGTGCTAAAGAGTAAGGAGCCCCCTAATCGAATCCGGGAAGTCATACCTTGGCCAAAGGAAAGACAACCAAGACACAAGGAGGTCGTTGATCTCGCGCTGGAAAATATCAAGAGTGCGGCAGACCGGAGGCAAAAGTCGTGCCAAAAGAAAACGAGAAAAATAAAATTCCTCATTGGAAAGAAGGCGTGGGTTCAGTCACACAAACTGTCAAACAGAAGTAGGGACCTGCAAGAAGTTCCTAAGCCTGTACAATGATCCGTACCGTGTGTGCCGTATCCCTCATCTGAACACAATAGAAGTACTGACAATGAGGACGAGAAAATCGAGAGGGCTTCATCACGTATCAAACGTGAAACCCCTCATTGAATAAAAACTGTGGAACAATAGAATATAGGTAAAATAGATTTAGAGTATATTGTATATGCTGTGTGTAAAATATATTAGGATAAATTGTATTCCGAGCAATAAGATGTACCGTGTGATCAATGAGCAGACAAGTCGCATATGAAAGTAAGGAGAGAAAGGACGAAATTACTCCAGAAGGAGATAAATATGTAAGGAGAAAGATTAATCCATATCCAGAAGTTGTGTTACAGGAAGGAGCGGTAACCAGAATGAAGAGGAACGATGCAAAAACCTCAAATGAGGTGTACAAAGGAAAAAGGGTGTAAGTTATCGTAGAAGCCGGTTGTAGTGGGAGTAGCGGTAATTGTGTGTGTAGGATTTTGTTACTATAAGGCATGTTTTGGTTGTTAATTATATGTGTCGTAGTTGTTACAATAGTGCATGTTTTGTAGTTAATTCTCTGTTATACCTGTTACAGTAGCGCATGTACTGTAAACTAGAGGGGAAGGTTGCCCTAAATGAGAAATTGTGGATGCGAAATTTGTGACGTCACAAGGAATGCTTACTATGTAGCTAGTAAAGAATGCCTATGTGTGTATGTTGCATTTATTTGAGAAGAGTGAGAAATGAATGACTGAAGGAAGTGGAAGTGTGATAAGTTAGTCTTAAGAATACTATAGATCATAATCTAAAGCAAATGGAATTCTAGTTCCATCCATTTCTTGTCCATCAGTAAAGAAAATATTGTAGATTAATGTTGATTAAAATATCCCTATTATAAAGCCACTGAGGGATCAAATAAGGAATAAAAAGTTGTTTTAAATTGATAGGATAATGATTCAGGTATGAAAAGGCGGCTAAATTAAAAGCCATGTTAATATATCATTGGAAGGATAACGCCCATAAGGCACAGTAGGATAAGGAGAGAGAGAAATAGAATCTGAGTAATGTAGGAAGACCTAATGGATTGCTCAGAACAGTCGGAGACTGTAATGGAAAATTTGTCTTAAATGTATCGGTATAGCCAAGCTTCCCTGAGTTTAGATTAGGAACCAGGGGAGGATGCAGCCGAGGAGACCGGGTCGCCGATGCAAGCAATTAGCGGCTAGACGTCGGGCGAGCGCACGGCACTTGGGATTCCCTAAGTGGCGACCGTTGTCCGCGACTGTGTCAACACGCGCTGGAGGCGATTACCGGGCCTATCACACGCAGGAACAAAGCGGTGACTACCCAGGTAGCTGGCCGCAATCACGGAACAGACGAACAGCGAGCGGCAGTGACCTACATATGCCGAGCACCCGCGCCAGCAGGTGAAACGCCCCCAACTCTGAGGGCGCCGCACAGCAGCAAATGGTAACCGGCTGTCCATATGGACGACCCGTGAGGTGACGCGCTGCCACGCCTGGTAGACATAGTCACAAACAGACCCGGGATGGAAACTGCAGCACCTGCAAGAGGCGAGCTTGGCGTATCCAGGACAGGCGTCGTGGTGCAGCAGATCAAGGATGGAGAACCGGTGGGCGCCAGCGGCGTGGCACCAGTGGCGGCGTGTCAACAACGTCACCACCACACCTACAACATCCGCAGTACCGATTCAAGAGGCATGTCAAACTCACCACTAGAGTCGGACATGCCGGGACTGCAGACGGAAGAGAGAGGCGAGTGACGTTACCGAGGGGGTGACGTCAGGAGTGTGGCTGTCAGCAATAATTGCGGATATGCTCACATATTGACGAGAGGTAGCTAGACGGGTCCGGGCGCTCACGATGCGGCACGCGGCGATGACTGCTAGGGGGATGCTATTCTGCCCTGTAGGTCGACGCCCACCTGACGCAGAAACGCGTGCCACCACGTCCTGAGGCAGCCATTAACACGAGGCAACATGGGCCCTGGGAAGCTGACAAAGGTGAGGGAGCGGCCTGTTTCAAGGAGGCGGCTGACATGGTCGACGGAGAGCCTGCAGTCGCTGACACCTGCAGAATAACTTCCTCCCCTGTCCTCCAAGTAGCCCAAAACTGTGGTCCTCCAAGTACTCCGATCCCATAGTGAAGCGCGAGGTGTTTGAAAGTGCTACCTACATTCAATATGTAGCATGTGTGTTTACTTTTCAGCAGAACTGATTTTGCATATATTATGGCTAGTTACTAAAGTAAATAGGGAAAGAGATAAAGAAAAAAAATTTAATACGTCATTCCAGAAGTGAACGAACGAAATTGCTTAAAGATGTAATGTGATTTACTGAAAATTTCTCTAACTAATAGATTTTGTATGTTTTCTATGCTTCGCAAATGTTTCAAAGTGGGATACAAATGCGAAAAGACGCTAAGAATTTAAATGCCCACAATCTTAATACCAACTTATCTATATGTTGTATGAAATTGAATTCATTATATAATTTGTTTAAATTGTGCAATTTCAAGAATTTAGGTGTTTTGATAGATCTTGTGAAATATTTCAAAGTGGGACGCACTGGCAACAGGACTTCAATAATTTAAGTGCCCACAAAGATTTAAATGTCTAGTATATAAGAACTGATTATGTTTGTCGAAAAATTTAAACTTTTCACCCATGTTACATTTGAAAAACGGATGCTTGGCCTAGATGATAGGTAAAATTTGTGTTAAATTGAAATATTAATGGTAAATTGTATATGTTTCAATGATGATGTTTAAGAGGGGTATGTGTTAATAGCTGCATAATGCTTTCAGAAGGAGACAACCATGTTTGAGGGTTTTGAATGTTAAATTTTGTAGCCTGAGTTTTGAATTTGAATACTATGTTCTACGGAACAGATGAGGAGGATGTGTAATAAACTCAGTAAAGAATCAGATGGATAAATGACACACCTCCGACCACTCAACCACTAGGTTTAGAAAAAAAAAATGATTGAATGTGCCCTTCCAAAAGCAAGAACACTTGCTGCCCAATTTTTCGTCAGAAGGGGAGGGTTATGTAACGGCTCCATGTAAGCCGCTACATGGCTCGACCCCACAACTAAAGAGTGCCCTTCCGACACTCAGGGAAGAGTCTGATGATAATTAGTAAGATAGGGTTATTTAAATATAGACCATCATTTTAATATTAGATATGGTAATTGTCTGCAAGGTGTGAATGCGAACGTATGATGAGGTATGCGTGATATGTCGGCTGTGGGTGTGCTATATACATAGTGGAAGTGTAGCCAACCTCGAATCTAGTAGAGCGCGACTGCACTGGACCAGAGAGGCATAAGCTCCACGCGCGTCATTAGCGCTCGTTAGGTTGGCAAATAACCGTGTGCGGTATCTCTGAGTCCCTGCGGCCACGATGGGTGGACCCGGATGACGGAGACCGTATCGGGGTAGTTGCTGGGAAGACCTGGGTGAGTAAGCACGCTCTGCTCTATCGCTCTGATAGTTAGCGAAGATTTAGAATTCCATGTTCACTTTAAACTTGGAAGCAGCTTCCCTGCTGAGGAAAGCCACTATGGTATTTCCTAGAATCATCTCGGTTAGGAGAGATAGGGAGATGATTTCTTTTGCCAAGTAATTTCATGGGAATTGTGTTCACTGCACTTGGGAGTGAACAGGCGCTCATTGCCGAATAATACTCAGAATTGCTCAATTTGCATTTCAGTGTGAGTGTGATGTATATATGCAAAGTGTATTTTATTTAAATGTGTTTATTGACTCCTGATTGTGGAGAGGTTGGTAACACGTTGTCCGCAGACCCCGTGCATTTCTTTGTGAGAAGCTTCAGCTCGACGTAATCACATTTCGTGATCGAGCTGGATCTTCTACGTAAATTCACGCGTGTGATTTAACTGTTCCTTCATAATATCCAGTAAAACTCGCGGAGTTAGTTAAACGTGAAGACGGGACTTGCCCGAATTAAAGTAACAGTTGGAACCATGGGCTCTCTCCCAATGTTGTCCCACTTGGTATATGGGAACCTTCCCCTTTTATCTGTTAGATAAAATGATTAGAGTGAATGTTAGTGTGTGTGTGTGTGTGTGTGTGTGGCTAAATGGTAATGGAAATGTGCAGGCGGTAGTCATTGTTGATTCACGGCATATGTTAGCCGGATGTTTAACTACGTTTACTTAGATATGATACTATTTGTATCACGCCAGCATTCCGTGATAAGTGAGAGGGAATAATTGAGATGGTAATGTTTATTGAATAAATGTGATTGTGTTATAATATAAATATGTTACAGTGACTTCTCGCAGCCACACCATATTCCCATATCATTTCACAGAATATTTGGTATGCGTATTTCAGTTAATCGCCTGTCTATGTCCCACTCATGGGCATATTTCATTTAATAAACTCTGTAAAGTGGTATTAAAACTTCATTATAATAATATTCTAATTCTAACTTGATCAAAACCACCGAATAAAACTTTAGTTTGAGTATTGATGCTTGTTGCTGCAAATGGCCGCCGTCGTCTTCTATAGTACAGGTGCCATTTATAAAATTGAGGAGGCCTGCCGAGGTTGCGGAAAGCAAGTATCATGCAATTTGCAACTTGCAGAATGATATAATCCATCTGACTTTAGCATACGCATTATTACAAGCTCCAGATTACCATCCTTAGACCATTTTCAAGTGCTTAAAATCTTTGTGGAACACGAGTCACCGTTAAAATATACATTTTCGGTTGTATAAATGGTATACATCTTACGAAACATCAGGTTTATACAACCGAAGATACATAGTTTAACGATGACTTGCGTTCCACAAGAGTCAGATGTCAAATGTTTCTTGACATTTTTAACACTTGATAATGGCCTAAGGGTGAAATCTGGAACGTGTAATAAAGCATATCATAGGCAAATATCTTTCCTTACGTTTTCAAGTGTAAACGTAACAGCACTCTCTGGTCAGGCCCTATGCCCTTCACGACTAGCCAAGTCTACCTACAAAGCACCAAGACGAGCGATCTATGATCGTGAGACATGTGACCTGTATGTCGCCAGTCCCGCCAATCCCTTCAGCCGTTATTGCCAGTAGATGAATCCTGATGCTGCCGCTGCTTCTTTATTCATATATGCACACACTTTTCATGTGTAGCACGTAGAGGTAAAATTATGAATTACAGTATTAGATGTGAGTGGGAGGAACTTCCACCGGCACGTATGAGAGGTCACGTTTGCCAAATTGAAGGCCGAGAGCCCTTATTAGGTGCAAATTCCAGCGAGCAGTGTTGAAACATGAGAGAGTGGGCGGAGACGCGGGCAGCCATCACAGGTAGGGCAGCAGCGGGCGTTGCCACGTGTCTCCACACTACAAACGAACCGCCGCCGAATTAATTCAGCCGCACGGCTGCGCGGTCGCCTCCCCAGGCGTGAATAAGCAAAGTGCCCGCACCACCCCGCATCCGCCGCCGCCGTCGTTGCCTCCCTCGCTGCCACGCCTGCACAAATCTGGCAGCGTCGCGTACTCGGCACGTTCCACGCTGTCTTCCGCGTGGCTACTTGTGCGGGGAATCAAGTTCCTTCGATATACAGTGCACAGGTAGAATAGAAAAGGATGAACATGACGATTATCTGGGGATATGGTTTCGTACGCTGTTTGAAAACGTGAAGATCTGATCCATGAAATACAGAGAACAATTGGTTACCTACAACTTGTAGAGAGACCAGACTATATTAACAAGTTGAAGGGCAATAAGGAAAGGGCTGAAGTTAATAAATGAGACGAACTGTGTTACTGTTCATTTCTATGAGGAAGCAGTACTGGACACCAAACAAAAATGTTGTCAAAAATGTCGAAATGTGTGTGAAATCTCATGGGACTTAACTGCTAAGGTCATCAGTCCCTAATCTTACACACTACTTAACCTAAATTATCCTAAGGACAAACACACACACCCATGCGCGAGGGAGGACTCGAACCTCCGCCGGGATAAGCCGCACAGTCCATGACTGCAGTGCCGACACCGCTCGGCTAAACCCGCACGGTAAACAAAAATGTAGAAATGTGTGTGAATTCCTAAGGGACCAAACTGCTGAGATCATCGGTTCCTAGACTTACACACCACTTAAACTAACTTACGCTAAGGACAACAGACACACCCATGCCCGAGGGAAGACTCGAGCCTCCGGCGGGAGTGGGCGCGCGATTACTGACATGACGCCTCTAACCCCGCGGCCACTCCGCGCGGCCGACACCAAACATAAAACTGGAAAATTTGAGAAGAGGAAATAAAGACGATAAGGTTTACCAGCAGCAGTAAAGTACTTAAAAGAAAAGTCAAACGTAACAGATAGTGGCATAAGATTGTAAGATGAACATCAATGGGATGGAACAAAGGCAGTGGAGTGCAGTCGAATTAAAGCAGGTGATGCTGAAGAAATTAGATATGAATAATACATGTTATATTCTATTTGGGCTACTAAATATTTGAAAAAACGCGAGACAGAGAGAAATAGGTACACTGGCAACAGAAGAAAAATGTTTAAATGAGAAACATATTTTAACGTGCCATATGTATCTAAACGTTAAGGCTTTGCTGAGTGCGAGTCAATGGATTTTTAATTAATAAAGAAGCGAAAAGTAGATAATAAAGGGTACAGGCAACAAGAGCTTCTCGGGAGCCATCAGTATTCTGACTGGTTTCATGCGGCCCTCTAGTAGATTCTCTCCTGTGCCAACATTTTCACCTCAGAGTAGCAACTGCTATCTAAGTTATTTGCTGGATGTATTCCAAACTATGACTTCCCTTACAGGCTCTATGCACTACAGCTCCCTCTAGTACCGCGGAAGTTATTCCCTCATGTCATAACGGATGTCCTATCATCCTGTCCCTTCGTCTCGCCAATGTTTTCCATATATTCCATTCATAGCCGTTTCTGCGGAGAGCCCCTCATTCCTTACAAGTACTTTATGGCTCCATCCTATTTTCAACATTCTTCCGCAGTACCCCATCTCAATTGCCTCGGTTCGCTCCTGTTCCGGTTTCCCACAATTCAAGTGTCACGACCATGCAAAGCTGTTTGAGCTGCAGATGAACATTCTCAGAAACTTCTTCCTCAAATTAAGTTCTATTTTTGGTGCCAGTCGTATTCTCTTGGCCAGGAATGATGTTTCTGACAATGCTAGACTACTTTCTGTGTCTTACTTGCTCCCTCCATCATAGATTTTTTTTTTTTTTTTTTTTGCTGTCTTAGATGCAGAAATTCCTAGCTTCGCTTACTTCGAGGTCACCAGTGCTGGTGTTAAGTTTTTCTGTTCTCATTTCTGCTTCTTCTGATTCCTTCCTTTCTTCAATTTACTCTCAATCCATACACTGTACTCAACTAACTGTTCATTCCATTCAACAAATCCTATAAGTCTTCTTATCTTTCACTGATGGGAATCTTCTTACTGACATTGCTTCAACATGATTTATAAGACCAGTCTTGAACCTTGATTTTATTTCAATCATTGCTTCAAAATGGTTCAAATGGGTCTGAGAACTATGCGACTTAACATCTGAGGTCATCAGTCCCCTGGAACATTGAACTAGTTAAACCTAACGAACTTATGGACATCACGCACATCCATGACCGAGGCAGGATTCGAACTTGCGACCGTAGCTGTCGTGCGGTTCCAGACTGAAGCACGTAGAACCACTCGCCCACACCGGCTGGCCGTCATTGCTTCTTCGATGCATAGATGGAACTTCGTTCTTGGTCTTCCACTCCTGTTGTTCCCTTTTGGTTCCTTGAACATAATTTTTATTACCCGTCTTTCCCTACAGCTTTCCCCTGTTTTTCTTAGAACGTTGCATCATTTTAAATTGTCGAACTCTGTTTCCCATACAAATCCTATGAACGTGTGTTGGTTTTTCTTCACTCTTGCTTTCATTATCAACTGCAATGTGAGAGCTGCCTGTCTTGTGCCTTTACATTTCCTAAAACCAAACTGATCATCATCTAACAGATCTTCAGTTTTCTCTTCAATTCTTCTGTATATAATTCTTGCCAGCCTGTTTCTTTCAGGGAGTCTGGTGGTATGTCTCCAGTACTATACATTCTACACACCTAAGTGAATAGTCATTTTGTTGCCACTTCTGATGATTTTCGAGGTTCTGATGGAATGTTATTTAGGCCTTTTGTCTTCATTTTCTGTCATTCAATCCTGTTTTAAGTTCTGAGTCTATCTCATACCTCTCGACTTATGTTTCTTTTTCCAACACGTCAACTTCCTCTCATAAAGACCTTCAGTGTAGTCTTTCCACTATCTGCTCTCTCCTCAGCATTTAACAGCGGAATTTCCATTGTACTCGTAGTGTTGTCGTACTTGGTTTTAATGTAACCAAGGGTGTTCTTTTGGCATTCCTGTATACTGAGTAAGACCTTCGGCAGTCATAACTTTTTAGAGTTCTTGACGTTTTTCGTGGAGCCATTTCGCCTTGGCTTCCGTGCTATTCGTGTTGATTTCAATCCTAAGTGATTTGTATTTATCTATACCTAAAAATCTGTGAACGTTTCTGTACTTCCTTCATTTGTCGATCAACTGAAGTAGTTCTACATCTACATTTATACTCCGAAAGCCACCCAACGGTGTGTGGCGGAGGGCACTTTACGTGCCACTGTCATTACCTCCCTCTTCTGTTCCAGTCGCGTATGTTTCGCGGGAAGAACGACTGTCTGAATGCCTCCGTGCGCGCTCGAATGTCTCTAATTTTACATTCGTGATCTCCTCGGGAGGTATAAGAAGGGGGAAGCAATAACTTCGATACCTCATCCAGAAACGCACCCTCTCGAAACCTGGCGAGCAGGCTACACCGCGATGCAGAGCGCCTCTCTTGCAGAGTCTGCCACTTGAGTTTGCTAAACATCTCCGTAACGCTATCACGGTTACCAAATAACCCTGTGACGAGACTCTCCGCTCTTCTTTGGATCTTCTCTATCTCCTCCGTCAACCCGATCTGGTACGGATCCCACACTGATGAGCAATACTCAAGTATAGGTCGAACGAGTGTTTTGTAAGTCACCTCCTTTGTTGATGGACTACATTTTCTAATGACTCTCCCAATGACTCTCAACCTGGTACCTGCCTTACCAACAATTAATTTTATATGATCGTTCCACTTTAAATCGTTCCGCACGCATACTCCCAGATATTTTACAGAAGTAACTGCTTCCAGTGTTTGTTCCGCTATCACATAATCATACAATAAAGGATCCTCCTTTCTATGTATTCGCAATACATTACATTTGTCTATGTTAAGGGTCAGTTGCCAATCCCTGCACCAAGTGCCTATCCGCTGCAGATCTTCCTGGATTTCGCTACAATTTTCTAATGCTGCAACTTCTCTGTATACTACAGCATCATCCGCGAAAAGCCGCATGGAACTTCCGACACTATCTACTAGGTCATTTATATATATTTTGAAAAGCAATGGTCATATAACACTCCCCTGTGGCGCGCCAGAGATACTTTAACGTCTGTAGACGTCTCTCCTTTGATAACAACATGCTGTGTTCTGTTTTCTAAAAACTCTTCAATCCAGCCAGACTGCTGGTTTGATATTCCGTAGGCTCTTACTTTGTTTATCAGGCGACAGTGCGGAACTGTACCGAACGCCTTCCGGAAGTCAAGGAAAATAGCACCTACCAGGGAGTCTGTATCTAATATTTTCCGGATTTCATGAACAAATAAAGCGAGTTGGGTGTCACACGATCGCTGTTTCCGGAATCCTTGTTGATTCCTACAGAGTAGATTCTGGGTTTCCGAAAACGACATGATACTCGAGCAGAAAAACATGTTCTAAAATTCTACAACAGATCGACGTCAGATATATAGGTCTATAGTTTTGCGCATCTGCTCGACGACCCTTCTTGAAGACTGGGACTACCTGTGCTCTTTTCCAATCATTTGGAACCTTCCGTTCCTCCAGAGACTTGCGGTACACGGCTGTTAGAAGGGGGGCAAGCTCTTTCGCGTACTCTGTGTAGAATCGAATTGGTATCCCGTCAGGTCCAGTGGACTTTCCTCTATTGAGTGATTCCAGTTGCTTTTCTATTCCTTGGACACTTATTTCGATGTCAGCTATTTTTTCGTTTGTGCGAGGATTTAGAGAAGGAACTGCAGTGTGGTCTTCTGTTGCCCGTGATTTCTTCGCAGTTTCCTTTCTTGTACCTATGTTTTTCTTCTCAACTGCTATGATTGCCCTTTTCAGAGATTTTCATTCATCTTCCACTGAGCCACCCACTTCGCTATTCATTATCGCAGTATCTACAGATTAATAAAACTTCAAGTCCATCTCTTCATTGCTCAGTACACTCTAAAAAGTAAATAAATAAATAAAAGAACGATGCAATACGAAAGAATTATCCGAGTGGGATGGAAATCTGTATTTGTTATTTTCATATACGTAAAAACTGTTTTACAAAATTTAGATGATTTATTCAAGAGAGTGAGTTTCACTAATTGTGCAAGTCTGTAACGCGTTGGTCCACCACTGTCCCTCAGGCATAGAAAACTCGTTTTGGTACTAGAGGTAAACGTAAAGGATGGAAAATTTTAGAGGGATACTATCGCTAGGTCACAGCAAGAAGGTTCAGGTAGATGCATGTTGCACAAGTTATGCGCAGATAAATGGTCTTGCACACGACACATTAGTGTGGAGAGTTAAATCGAGCCAATCTGTGCAAATTTGACCACGACAACAGTTTCATAGCTTTGGAACATTAGAAAGGACGTGATTTTTAGGTATAAGCGAACAGAATATCCATGAAAAACGGCTGAAATAACCTCTTGTACGACATAATCCATTACTGTTTCAACTGTGCGACATTTACAAGAAATAACGGTAATTTCAGGATGGGAAAAAAGAGAAATGAGAGTAGACGTCACTTGATACGTCTGCAGCTACTATCCTCTTTCAGACGACAGTAATTAACGCAGGAAATGTAAGTTTCATCGTGAAACTTCAAACCGAAACCGATGGTCGTAAACTTACCGGCCAGGATCAGATACTAGAATTGTCCCTTGTCAATGACAGTCGGTTTCAAACCTGACAGAAGCAGAAACTGGAATGAAAACAGGTCAATATTAAGCGAAATTCCGAGTGAAAACTGCGAACGGAACTGCATACAATCGAAGTTCGATATCGAGTACCTCGCTAAAGACTATTGCTACAAACAGCACATGAGGCTTAAATGTGACAAACAACTCAGAAAGGATAGAGGAGTGGCCTGAACACGTGTAGCATTGCGCGACGAGTCGCGATTTTGCCTCTTTCTTAAATGAAACAAGTTGGCATGTGGGAAGACATACAATGAGGCGTTTAACGCACAGTGTGTGGGGGTTATGTCTTAGCCCTTTGGTCGTTATATGATATTTTAGCGAACAGTTTTTGATACTGTGACTTGCACTCAATCATTCGGGTGTCGGTGAACATGGAGCGTTTAACGCGCAATGCGCGAAGTCCACAAGAATCGCAAACTCATGGATGCGTATTTTATTTTAACTGATCCAACTATTGTGTGAATTATCAAATCCCAACCCATTAACACATACTTCATTACCTTTCTTTCTTAAAACCTATCCAACAAGAAGATGTCATAAATCGTTTTTGCAGTTCTTGTTCACTTCCAGCCATTCTTTTTCCAACGGCTAATGAACTCCTTGCCCAACATCGAGGGAACGGTTCGTGAGGGTACAGCTTACAATTCTACAGTGCCCCTGACCCACATACCTTGGCCGCCATGTCAGTCCCCTCATTTCCCTGAATTCCGCCGGTCCCAGGCACCCGGTAGAACACTTCTTCGTTTCCTTGGACATGTGGATGGATAAGGGAATCTGCAGCATTTCTGGAGGATACAACTGTGAAATCACTTGAAGGGCACTAAGGGAAAAGAAGCAGATGAGACAAAAATGGTTCAAATGGCTCTGAGCACTATGGGACTTAACATCGATGGTCATCAGTCGCCTAGAACTTAGAACTACTTAAACCTAACTAACCTAAGGACAGCACACAACACCCAGCCATCACGAGGCAGAGAAAATCCCTGACCCCGCCGGGAATCGAACCCGGGAACCCGGGCGTGGGAAGCGAGAACGCTACCGCACGACCACGAGATGCGGGCTCACAACCCATGTACCCCAGATCTTTCAACATTGCTTAATGTTGTGCACCATAGACTCTATTTTCATTTGGGAATCGAATCCTGTAGAAGTATTTAGGGAAAGTGAGCGAACTGTTCAGTTAATAATCAATGTCCGCTTGGATAAAATTGTTCCCTTTTCTTTAAAATGCTGTCAAGCTTACATTTACTAAACGTAGAAGGTCATGTAGTCATATCTAAAACGGCTCTGTGCCCCTTAAAATGCCAAGGTGGTGCTTGTCTCCAACCTCAGTGCATAATAACAGTACTTGTTAAAACGATATCTAAAAAATAGCTAACTGTACAAATTCCGAAGAGCTTTGTCTCTCGTAACTATTTCATAAATAGTCGCTTTACGGGTGTGCGAGCAAAAATAAATTGTGTTGTAAACTTCCGACATCCCAGAAATGTGGAATGTACCAACTTGAAGTTAATGAATACACCAGAGAAGATAGGTTATATGTGTCATGGGCAAGACTTGGTAACTCTTTATAAGAGGGAGATTAGGACTATTTCGATGATGTACAAATCTAAAAATATTTTCACAGGATAAACTACAACAAAACAGTGAATCACATATTGGGAAAGTAGACATGGATCGTCAAACTAGAACAGGAAACGAATAACTTACGACTCAGAATCAGCGATCCACGAATATGAATGTCTGTAAGAGCTGCATATGTGAAATATTTTCCAATATTGTCCATCAAGTTGTTCCATCCATTGCTTAAATGGTCATGGCCTCTATTGGCTCTTCTGAAATGAACTCGAGAGGAAATGATATCTGTGACATTGCTCTGCTGGCAACCAATCAAAATGTAATTTTTGAGTATAATTTGAGTTCTAGTATCACGGATGAAGAGATTCAGTTATTAACCAAAATTTGTATGTAACCAAGTTAATAACGCAGTATAACATAGAGCAATAACCAGAGGTGCCAGAAAGCTCTGCTTAGATGATCTGAACTGTTTTGTGGACGATGTCAATGCTAAACAATGAATCATAGCACTTTACAGTGTGACATGAACTGTTTCCTCTAGTCTTACATGTACAACAGTCAACCAACCGACCCTCACAAACACACACACACAATATACTGGGTGATCAAAAAGTCAGTATAAATTTGAAAACTGAATAAATCACGGAATAATGTAGATAGAGAGGTACAAATTGGCACACATGCTTGGAATGACATGGGGTTTTATTAGAACCAAAAAACTACGAAAGTTCAAAAAATGTCCGACAGATGGCGCTTCATCTGATCGAAATAGCAATAATTAGTATAACAAACTAAGACTAAGCAAAGATTATGTTCATTACTGTAAATGCTCAATATGTCCACCATCATTCCTCAACAACAGCTGCAGTCAAGGAATAATGTTGTGAACAGCACTGTAAAGCATGTACGGAGTTATGGTGAGGCATTGGCATCAGATGTTGTCTTACAGCATCCCTAGAGATGTCGGTCGACCATGATTCACTTGCGACACCGGGTAACCCCAAAGCCAATAATCGCACGGACTGAGGTCTGTGGACCTGGGAGGCCAAGCATGACGAAAGTGGCGGGTGAGCACATGATCATCACCAAACGTCGCAGGCAAGAGATGTTTCACGTGTCTAGCTATATGGGGTGGATCTAATAAAACCCCGTGTCATTCGAAGCATGTATGTCAATTTTTGCCTCTCTATCTACATTATTCTGTGGTTTATTAAGTTTTCAAATTCATACTGACTTTTTGATCACCCAGTATAATCATTACATGATATGCCGCCATGTGTCAATCAGGAAACTATTAACTGTCGTTTCTTTTGGTAAAACGTACAAAATTTATAATGTTTGTAATTGAACATTCTTCCCAAAACTTAAATAGTATATATGACTGGAAAGGAAGAAATGTAAGATACAAGTAGCTGCAGACTTACCACACTCACCTCTGTAATAGATATTCACTAAAATATCTACCAGTTACATAGGCTATTTATAGAG
Source organism: Schistocerca serialis cubense (assembly GCF_023864345.2). Taxonomy (NCBI): domain Eukaryota; kingdom Metazoa; phylum Arthropoda; class Insecta; order Orthoptera; family Acrididae; genus Schistocerca; species Schistocerca serialis. The sequence continues at coordinate 470,355,772 of NC_064639.1, forward strand.
AAAATAAATAAATTTGTTTCAGAAGTGGATGGTCAGTAATGCAATCACAGAAAAGAGCAAAGAGCACAAATAAAACTCTTTCCTGGGTTTTGGTAATTCTCTACAAACATTTGATTCAGTTTCAAAGCCCCTAAGGAAACAAAATAATCACATAATTCCTTAGACTTTCCTGGCAAGTTCATCTCATAGAATCAGGAGCATTTGTACTGCTGGCAGTACAATTGAATCCAGGAGATAAAATAATTATGTGTTGAGTCAAAGGCTACATCCAGTTACAAATAAGTTGAATACTGTGGGAGATTAATAATTGAGAGAAGGATAAGGTAAGGAAATTTACGATCACCAATACTTATCTCAGCAGCCCTAGAAGAACATTTTAGACCCTTTAATAGGGAAAAGAAGTAGGATTACATGGTAATAGAAGGCAGTATACCTATGGGATTGTGGCTCACTTTAAAGAAAAAAAAACAATTAAAATGTTTTATTTTAATAGTTAAAATTTAGGTTGTTGATTTAGCTTGAAAAATGTGTTAAGATACTAAACAATTGGAAAACAATTACAAACAGTTATAATGAAGTTCCATTATAGTTTAATAAATAAATAGATTTAAAGTTACAAAATAAATTTATTTGGTATTTTCTAATATTTTGTATGAGAAATTAATTTTTTGTGTTTTCAAACATGTGTTGCAAACAAATTTTCCATAAAAACATATAGATTTCTAATAATACTTACCCTATGATTTGATAATAATCGTCTTTTTTCAACCATATTCTTTCTTTTGCTTCAGTACAATTGTGAGTAAATTTAGAATGTTTTAAGTACACTTTACAGATTTCACAAGTAAATCTTTGACTATTATTTCTTTCATATGTTCTAAATAATTTTCACTGTATGCTGTTTGTTTACAGTCAATACAATCTGCATTTGAGGGTAATTTCAGTTTTGCTATTTTTATTTGTTTATTATTTTCATTTTCGTGTTTACACAATGAACAAATTATTTTATTTGAACTTTTCATTTATATATAAGAAATTAGTAGAATTAAAAAATCAAATTTAATAAGCTTTTAAATCGTAAAACCTACAATATAATTATACTTCATGAATAAAGCTAAAAATCCCACTGCTTTTCTCATATTGCAGTTTATATGACATTCATAACGATTTTTATATACAGCTAATAAACGATATTCATTAAAACCATCTGTTTCAAATAACTCAAACTTTGATATTTTCAAAAACTATGGACATTGAAAAGATTTTAGAAACTTTTATTTTCATGGCAAAATAAACTCTGTCTTTTATAATAGAACAATTAATGGAAAGAATATTATATTCAATTCTGACATGTTTAAATATTCAGTAATGAGTTGCATTTATATGAATTAATTTCTATAATACTATTTTATGTTAACTGATCCAACTATTGTGTGAATTATCGAATTATAACCACTTAACACATACTTTATTACCTTTCTTTCTAAAAACCTTTTCAACAAGGAAGATGTCTGGATAATTCGTTTTCAACAATTCTTGTTCATAAAAGTTTCCCTTTACTTCTTTTCTATTAAAATCCATTAACTTATATGTTACTGATTTAGAATGAATAATATCTGAAATTTCACATTTATCTGCTAATCAACTGGCAGTTTATCCATTATTATTTTATTCTTATTTTATAACCTATTGCGTATTTACGGCCCGCCACAAATTCCTTTCCTGTGCTAACCTCTTCATCTCAGAGTAGCACTTGCAACCTACGTCCTCAATTATTTGCTTGATGTATTCCAATCTCTGTCTTACTCTACAGTTATAGCCCTCTACAGCTCCCTCTAGTACCATGGAAGTCATTCCCTCATGTTTTAGCAGATGTCCTATCATCCTGTCCTTCTACTTATCAGTGTTTTCCACATATTCCTTTCCTCTCCGATTCTGCGTTGAACCTCCTCATTCCTTACCTTATCAGTCCACCTAATTTTCAACATTCGTCTATAGCACCACATCTCAAATGCTTCGATTCTCTTCTGTTCCGGTTTTCCCACAGTCTATGTTTCACTACCATACAATGCTGAACTCCAGATGTACATCCTCAGAAATTTCTTCCTCAAATTAAAGCCGGTATTTGATATTAGTAGACTTCTCTTGGCCACAAATGCCTTTGTTGCCTTAGCGAGTCTGCTTTTTATGTCCTCCTTGCTCCATTCGTCATTGATTATTTTACTGCCTAGGTAGCTGAATTCCTTAACTTCATTGACTTCGTGACCATCAATACTGATGTTAAGTTTCTCGCTGTTCTCATTTCTACTACTTCTCATTACCTTTGTCCTTCTCCGATTTTCTCTCAAACCATACTGTGTACTCATTAGACTGTTCATTCCGTTCAGCAGATCATTTAATTCTTCTTCACTTTTACTCAGGATAGCAATGTCATCAGCGAATCGTATCATTGATATCCTTTCACCTTGTATTTTAATTCCACTCCTGAACCTTTCTTTTATTTCCATCATTGCTTCCTCGATGTACAGATTGAAGAGTAGGGGCGAAAGGCTACAGCCTTGTCTTACACCCCTCTTAATACGAGCATTTCTTTCTTGATCGTCCACTCTTATTATTCCCTCTTGGTTGTTGTACATATTGTATATGACCCGTCTCTCCCTATAGCTTACCCCTACTTTTTCCAGAATCTCAAACAGCTTGCACCATTTCATATTGTCGAACGCTTTTTCCAGGTCGACAAATGCTATGAAAGTGTCTTGATTTTCCTTTAGCCTTGCTTCCATTATTAGCCGTAACGTCAGAATTGCCTCTCTCGTCCCTTTACTTTTCCTAAAGCCTAACTGATCGTCACCTAGCGCATTCTCAATTTTCTTTTCCATTCTTCTGTATATTATTCTTGTAAGCAGCTTCGATGCATGAGCTGTTAAGCTTATTGTGCGATAATTCTCGCACTTGTCAGATGTTGCAGTCTTCGGAATTGTGTGGATGATGCTTTTCCGAAAGTCAGATGGTATATCGCCAGGAATTCCCGTTGCACTCTTAATGTTACCACCGTTACTTTTAGTGTCACCAAACGTTGTTTTGACTTTCCTGTATGCTGAGTCTGTCCTTCCAACAATCATAACTTTTTCAATGTCTTCACATTTTTCCTGCAGCCATTTCGTCTTAGCTTCCCTGCACTTCCTATTTATTTCATTCCTCAGCGATTTGTATTTCTGTATTCCTGATTTTCCCGGAACATATTTGTACTTCCTCCTTTCATCAGTCAACTGAAGTATTTCTTCTGTTTCCCATGGTTTCTTCGCAGCTACCTTCTTTGTACCTACGTTTTCCTTCCCAACATCTGTGATGGCCCTTTTTAGAGATGTCCATTCCTCTTCCACTGTACTGCCTACTGCGCGATTCCTTATTGCTGTATCTATAGCGTTAGAGAACTTCAAACGTATCTCGTCATTGTCCGCAGCTAAGTGGTCGTGCGGTAGCATTCTCGCTTCCCGTGCCCGGGTTCCCGGGTTCGATTCCCGGCGGGGTGAGGGCTTTTCTCTACCTCGTGATGACTGGGTGTTGTGTGATGTCCTTAGGTTAGTTAGGTTTAAGTAGTTCTTAAGTTCTAGGGGACTGATGACTATAGATGTTAAGTCCCATACTGCTCAGAGCCATTTTTGTATCTCGTCATTCCTTAGTACTTCCGTATCCTACTTCTTTGCGTATTGATTCTTCCTGACTAATGTCTTGAACTTCAGCCTACTCTTCATCACTATTATATTGTGATCTGAGTCTATATCTGCTCCTGGGTACGCCTTACAATCCAGTATCTGATTTCGGAATCCCTGTCTGACCATGATGTAATCGAATTGAAATCTTCCCGTATCTCCCGGCCTTTTCCAAGTATACCTCCTCCTCTTGTGATTCTTGAACAGGGTATTCGCTATTACTAGCTGAAACTTGTTACACAACTCAATTAGTCCTTCTCCTCTTTCATTCCTTGTCCCAAGCCCATATTCTCCAGTAACCTTTTCTTCTACTTCTTCCCATACAACTGCATTCCAGTCGCCCATGACTATTAGATTTTCGGCCCCCTTTACATACTGCATTACCCTTTCAATATCCTCATACACTTTCTCTATCTGTTCATCTTCAGCTTGCGACGTCGGCATGTATACCTGAACTATCGTTGTCGATTCTGATTAGAACAACCTGGTCACTGAATTGTTCACAGTAACACACCCTCTGCCCTACCTTCCTATTCATAACGAATCCTACACCTGTTATATCGATTTCTGCTGCTGTTGATATTACCCGATACTCATCTGACCAGAAATCCTTTTCTTCCTTCCACTTCACTTCACTGACCCCTACTATATCTAGATTGAGCCTTTGCATTTCCCTTTTCAGATTTTCTAGTTTCCCTACCACATTCAAGCTTCTGACATTCCACGCCCCGACTCGTAGAACGTTATACTTTCCTACATTATTCAATCTTTTTCTCATGGTAACCTCCCCCTTGGCAGTCTCCTCCTGGAGATCCGAATGGGGGACTATTCCGGAATCTTTTGCCAATGGAGAGATCATCATGACACTTCTTCAATTACAGGCCACATGTCCTGTGGACACACGTTACGTGTCTTTAATGCAGTGGTTTCCATTGCCTTCTGCATCCTCATGTCGTTGATCATTGCTGATTCTTCCGCCTTTAGGGCCAATTTCCCACCCCTAAGACAAGAGAGTGCCCCGAACCTCTATCCGCTCCTCCGCCCTCTTTGACAAGGCCGTTGGCAGAATGAGGCTGACTTCTTATGCCAGAAGTCTTCAGCTGCCAATGCTGATTATTTATCAAAATATAGGCAGTGGCGGGGATCAAACCCGGGACCAAAGACGATTTAATTATGAATCAAAGACGCTACCCCTAGACCACGGGTACATTAGTATGTGATAAATATGTTCTATAAGATATTTTCAGTAACACTTTCATTTTCTTTACTTTCATCGTTCGGGTTCATATTTATTTTTGAATGATTTGTATTATCAATTGAAGACATAAACGCTGAAAATGAGTACATTATCATATTTTTGGCACTTTATTTTACAGCTCTGTCTTAATCACATAAATTCGTCAATGTTTCACTATGAGCAGTTTCAGCCACTTACTATGTTCTTACACATTTAGGTTGATGTTGATAGTACATCAGAATATGTTATGATCTGAAGATGGCTGTGGCCGAAATTGGTCATAGTGAAATGTTAAAAATTAATCTCATCGAGACAGATCCATAAAATAAAGATTTGTGTTATTATATTTACAACTAGATATTCAACTAAACTGATCTGTTAATAAATTTCTGTAAGTCAAATTTATTTCACAATTTTTCTTTCCATGTTCTGCTAAATCTTTCAGTGACGGAAACTGCTAATTCAGGAACAGTGGAATAGTGGTTAATATTACATTTCTTAATTGATTCTTATAATTCTTTATTATGAACTTCTTTTCTATTATCCATTTGTAAATATCTTGGACATCCTGTGTTGAATATTTTTTCAAAAGCATAAACCACATTTTAATGTGTTTTATCTTCAACTTCAAAGATCCAAGAAAATTTCTAAGAAACACTAATTATAATTAATAAATAATTATATCTTTTATTTATTTTTGAAATTCCTTTCAATTACCTGAATCTATTTTCATACATCATCAGTACCAAAACAAAGTACATTTTCCATCAGTTTATGTAACTCATGTCTTCATATAAATATTTGGATCTGACATCTGCATCCACATAACATAAATCAATATTTACTCCACATTTGGGTTTTATGACCTTATAATGAAAATCAAACATTTTTATTTTCGAAATATCTTATCTCTTCATCCCAAAACAAAATCGTTTATTGAATTTTTGTTGGGTTTTTTAATGAATTTCCGAAACATTTTCCGAAAATACGGTTTTATATTCACGATTTGGTTTGGAAATGTATTTGGTGTATTGTACTGCTTCTGTTAATATCATCATTAGCTAATAACACTCTTTTCCAATAAAGTTAACCACATTTTTCCTCATTTCTGTATTAAAATCAGTGTATGTTTTTAACCATACCTATTGATTAAATCCTAAATTATGTGGACTCTTGAAACTTCCTGGCAGATTAAAACTGTGTGCCGGACCGAGACTCACACTCAGGACCCTTGCCTTTTGCAGACAAGTGCTCAATGAACTGAGCTACCTAAGCACGGTTCACGCCGCATCCTCACAGCTTCACTTTTGCTAGTACCTCGTCTCCTACCTTCCAAACTTTACAGAAGCTCTCCTGCGAACCTGGCAGAACTAGCACTCCTGAAAGAAAGGATATTGCGTAGACATGACTTTGCCACAGCCTGGGGGATGTTTCCAGAATGAGATTTTCACTCTGCAGCGGAATATGCGCTGATATGAAACTTTACGGCAGATTAAAACTGTGTGCAGGACCGAGACTCACACTCAGGACCTTTGGCTTTCGTGGACAAGTGCTCAACCAACTGAGCTACCCAAGCATGACTCACACCCCGTCCCCACAGCTTCATTTCTGCCAGTACACTCCTAGTGCAGAATGAAAATCTTAATGTGGACTCTTGTTAATATTAATCAATGATTTAGACACTGTTTAAGATTTCTGTAATATAAAAGGACCTGGAAGAGCAGTTGCACAGATTGGACAGTGTCGTTAAAGGAGGATATAAGATGAACATGAACAAAAGCAAAATGTAGTTAATAGAATGTAGTCAAATTATATCATGGGATGCTGAGGAAATTAGATTTGGAAATGAGTCACTGAAGGTAGCGGATGAATTTCACTACCTAGGAAGTAAAATAACTGATGGCAGTCGAAGTAGATAGGATATAAAATGAACCTGGCTCTGGCAAGGAAAGTGTTTCTGACGAAGAGAAATTTGTTAACGTCATGTATAGATTTACGTGTTAGGAAGTCTTTTCTGAAAGTATTTGTATGGTGTGTGACAATGTATGGAAGTTAAACATGGACTATAGATAGTTTAGACAGGAAGAGAATAGAAGCTTTCAAAACAGGTTGCTACAGATGAATGATGAGGATTAGGTGGGTAGATCATGTAACTAACAAGGAGGTAGTGAATTGTACTGGAGGGAAGGGTGCAGGGTAAAAGTCATAGAGGGGGACTAAGGGATGAATACACTATGCAGATTCAGAAGCATGTAGGTTGCAATAGTTACTCAGAGATGAAGAAGCTTGCACAGGATAGAGCAGCATGGAGAGCTGTGTCAAACCATATCTGGACTGAAGATCACAACAACAACAAATTAAAGATATTTTTCTTTATTGTTTAATGTTAATAGTTTACGTTTTGCTTCTGGTAATAGAGGTGTGAATCATGTTATTCAGTAGCATATTCTGAATCGACTTCTAAAATAAATCCACATTTATCATCTGGTGTTTTTATTACTTTTTCAATATTTCATTTTTCTGGATATAACCCACTGCAATATTTAAATGGTAAAAATTTGCATCCAAATGTTTAATTTAATGGATTCTTTTTCTAATTTTAAATTTTTTAATATTTTTATTAGATTTGGCATATCTTTCAACACTTTGAGAAATTCCTCCTCGAATTCCTTTTACAACAAATGAAGTCATGTCATAATTATTTAATAACTTTTATTCCTTTTTAATCATTTTAGACATTGAATCCCAAGGTGAACATGGATCTGTAATAAACCAACTTGGATCAAGTTTATAATATGTAATTTAAGCATTACTAATATTTTCGAAAATATCCAATAATATTACACATCAGATTTATTACAGAGTTTGTATATTATTCTAAATTTTTAGTACATCATTTTTCTGAGGTTAATTCTGCAAGATTAAAATTTTCATCTGAAATGAAAGATTCATTAAATCACAGATGGTAATATTCTCCATTTGGTAATTTTGCTTCCTTTAATTTTTTGTTCACACTCTGTACATTACTATTTATGAAGGAAAAATATATTAAGGCATTTTTAAAATAACTGTAACACTTGGACTGCTAAAGTCATTCAGATTCATCCATTCCAATCATTTCTAATCAAAAATTGGATAATGTGGTTCATAAATTACTGATCCTCCTAATACAGCATTTGGTTTAAATGAAGAAATAACAAGTTTCTCAATGACTCTGATCAGCATTTTTCACGAACATTCCATTGGCCAGATTAAAATTTATACTTATTAATTCGAATGGTATTATTTTCTGTGAATTACTACCAGCAGTTTTTTGATTTGGCTCAATGATTTAACCATTACACCCAAAATTTAACCATTACCATCTTTTTTATCCATGGGTAATTGAATGTCACTTCTGAGAGTAACTCTATTTAAAATTTTATATTCGTTTACATGTATATAAGGTTTTTTCAATTAATAAATTTTTCAAGTTTTTCAAACGACAGGAATATCTATTATTTCCTTATTATAATACCGTTTATCAATTTTCAATGCAATGTTTGGTATTAGAAAAGTGGCATCAAAACCAACAAAAAAAGATTGAGAGTATTTGTTACACATACAGTTAATCTTTTTTAGAACTGAAAAAGAGAGCTTATTGATTAATAATACATGAATTATGTAACTAAATTAAAGCAAATTGGAAACCAAAATAAGAATTCCAGAACAGAGACTGAAATATAAACATGTTAAACTTTTACCTAATTCCATTTGATGATCGATAATTGGTCCAAGTAATCGTGGAGAACGACATTAATGATCGATAATTTTTCTCTACCACCTGGATGGTAGCGTTTTCATCAGGATGTACTGTAGAATTCCGCTGCAACGTGACAATATTCATTGTGCGTTTTCCAGGCTTTAGTATGGATAGGAACTGTGATTGTTTTGTGCAGATGTGAGCCGAGTTGGTGACACTTGGCTCTTAGCTACAGGCTCCAGTGGCTTCAGTTGAACAGCTGGAAGTTTCAGTGGATGGGCACCGCTGTTGTGTGCTGGCCATGGTGACCCAACGGACGTCCAGCACTTGAGAGTCCTGCGATGGGTCCTCACCAGTGGCCAGCCCACCAAGATTAGCCCCTCACCTGTGGCCGAGTGGGAGGTCACCTCGGGGTGTGGCAGGTGGCGAAAGACTTCCCAAGGGGCTGCAAGTAAGGCCTCCCTGGTTAGTCTGACAAGCAGGTTCCAGGTGCTGTCTATGGCTGACACTGTCGCCCAACCAGGTGCAGTCGTTTGTCCTGTTTCAAAGGAAACCTTTCAGCCTGCAAGATCTGGGCAATCACAGAAGGCGGGATTATTGGTAGTTGGGAGCTCCAATGTTAGGCACGTTATGGGGTCTGTCAGGTTCAAATGGTTGAAATGGCTCTGAGCACTATGGGACTTAGCATCTCAGGTCATCAGTCCTTTAGAACTACTTAAACCCAACTAGCCTAAAGATATCACACACATCCATGCCAGAGGCAGGATTAGAACCTGCGACTGTAGATGTCACGTGGTTCCAGACTGAAGCGCTCGGCCACACCCGTTAGGGACATCGCTGCAAATAAAGGGAAGAAAGCCACTCCGTGTGCATACCGAAGACTCATTCCAGACCTGAACAGGTCCTTCTGGATGGAATGAAGAGCAGCCAGCTGCAAATGGTGGCTCGCGTTGGTACCAATGATGTATGTCGCTTTGGACCGGAAAAGATTCTCTTTTATTTCGAGCGGCTGCCTGTCCTTCTTGCTAGATAAAAGCAGAGCCAAATATTTGCACGAAAATCGACAGGACCGACTGCGGACGTTTGATACACAACTGAGTCGAGGGTCTGAATCAGAGGCTCAGACGGTTCCACAACCTGTTGGCTTCAAATTCCTCGACTTGCGCCGCAGGGTGGTTGGATTTCAGGTTCCGCTGAATAGGTCAGGAATCCATTGCACGCAGAAGGCGACTCCACGGGTAGGATGAGGTGTGTGGCGTGGACTGGGCGGTCTTTTATGTTAGAGGGCCTCGAAAAAATACAAAAAGGACTTCAGTCACAAAGGAATTAGGCCAAACACTGGAAGATAAAGGTACGAACGGTGTAACAGTTGTAAATTGTCGTAGCTGTGTTGAGAAAGTACCAGAGCTCCAAGTGCAAATAGAAAACACTGTTGCTTAAGTCGTTATAGTCACTGAAATGTTGCTGAAGCCGGAGATGAGTTTAGCCAAAATTTTTGCGAAGAACCTAACGGTGTTCCAAAAGAACAGGCTAAGCATAGTTGGCCCTGGTGGTTTTTTTTGTTTCCTGTTATAAGCAGTTTAGTTTGTTGCTAAATTGAAGTATATAGCTCCTGTGAGTTAACAGGGGAAGAGGACATTCTTTAAAACCGGAATAAAATGATAATTGGATCCTTTTACCGACCTCCCTCTTCAGATTGTACAATCACTGAAAGGTTCAAAGAAAACTTGTGTTTGATTTCAAAGTCGTACCCTACTCATACAGTTATAGTTGGTGGTGACTTTAATTTAAGTTCGATATGTTTGCGAAAACACATGTTTAGTTTTGAAGGTAAGCATAAAATCCGAAATTGAGCTAAACGCATTCTCTGAAAATTATTTCTAGCAGTTAGATCATGAGCCACGCGAATAGTAAACGGTTTTGTGAAAACATTCAAGACCTCTTAGCACCAAATAATCCTGAGCATCAAACGAATACAGGGATTAGTGAACACATTATTGTCGTGGGGAGACTGACCACTGTAACCCACAAATGCTCCAAACAGAAACGAAAAATATATCTATTCAAAAAAGCTGATAAAAATTACTTCCGCTTTCCTGAGCTCCACTCCTTCAAAATTAACAAGATGTGACTTGAATTCAAAGGAATAGCAATTGAGACACTTATACCAAATATACCAGCAAACCACGCAGCTGATCCTCCTTGGTACACACTCTTGCAGAAACAACGAAAAAATCATGCCAAATCTATACGGACGCAAAATCTCCAAGACTGGCAATCATTTACAGAAGTTCAGTGCTATATGCTTGCAGTAGTTTCCACAACCAACATTGTCTCGAAACCTGGCAGAAAATCCAAAGAGATTTTGCTCGTATATGAAGAATGCTAGCGGCAAGACACAATCAATGCCTTCTCTGCGCGATAGCAATGGAAATACTATCAAGACAGTGCTGCCAAAGCAGAGTTACTAAACACAGCCTTCCGACATTCGTTCACCAAAGAAGACGAAGTAAATATTCCAAAATTCGAATGAAAAACAGCCGCCAACGTGAGTAACGTAGAAGTAAATATCCTCAGAGGAGAGAACCAACTTAAATCACTTATCAAAAGCAAGTCTTCCGGTCCAGACTGAATACCAGTTAGATTCTTTTCAGTGAATGCTGATACAAATCCCCATACTTAACAATGACATAATACTTAACAATGACATACAATCCTTCTCCCGATCCGCACCCAAAGACTGGGAAGTTGCACAGGTCACACCAGTATTCGAGAAAGTTAGAAATTACAGGCCCATATCAGTAGCGTCGATATGCAGCAAACTTTGAGAACATATGTTGTGTTCTAACATTATAATTTACCCCGAACTAAACGATGTATTGTCACATAGTCAACACGAATTTAGAAAACATCCTTCTTGTGAAACACAACTAGCTCTTTACCACACGAAGTCTCGGTTGCTATTGACAAGGGATTTTAAATTGATTCTGCATTTTTAGATTACCAGAAGGCTTTTGACAATGTACCATACAACTGGCCTGTAGTAAAATTGCGTGCATATGTAATATCGTCTCAGTTAAGTGGCTGGATTCGCGATTTCCTGTCAGAGAGGTCACAGGTTGTAGTAATTGACGTAAAGTCATCGAGTAAAACGTAAATCAATTCTGGCGTTCCCCAAGGTAGTGTTATTTGCCCATTACTGTTCCTCGTCTATATAGACCATTTAAGAGACAATTCTAGGAGACGTGTTAGGTTATTTGCAGATGACGCTGTCGTTCATTGACTAATAAAGTCATCAGAAGATCAAAACGAATTGCAAAAGGATTTAAGAAAGATATCTGTATGGTGCGAAAATTGGCAGTTAACCCTGAATAATAGTGTGAGATCATCCATATGAGTGCTAAAAGAAATCCGTTAAACTTTGGTTACACGATAAATATGTCAAATCTAAGGGCTGTACATCCAACCAAATACCTAGGAATTACAATTACGAACAACTTAAATTGGAAGTAACACGTAGGATGTGTGGTGGAGAAGGCTAACAAAAGGCTGCGTTCTATTGGCAGGACACATACAAAATGTAACAGACCTTTACAGGGACTGATTACGTATGTCCGTCCTCTTTTAGAGTACTGCTTCGCGGTGTGGTATCCTTACCAGATCGAACTGACGGACTGCTTCAACGAAGTTCAAAGAAGGGCAGCACGAGTTGTATTATCGTGAAATAGGGAGAGAGAGTGTCACTGAAATGATACCGGTTTGGGGGTGAACATCCTCAAAACAAAGGCGTTCTTCTCACGAAATTTCAATCACCAACCTTCTCCTCCGAACGCGAAAATATTTTTTTGACACCGACCTACGTAGGGAGAAACGATCACGAAGGGAGATCTGGGTTCGCACCGAAAGATAAAGGTATTCGTTTTTTGCGCGCGCTGTACGAGATTGGAATAACAGAGAATCATAGTGAATTTGATTTACAGAGTATCCATGTAGATGTAGAAGATCATACATTGTCCAACATTTCCATTAATGCTCTTACCAAGTACACCATTTGTCATGTATAAAACTAAATTAGAGGAAACTGAACAAACTAATACTGCCGTGAAACGTAAAAGATTGAATAGTAGTGAAAGCATGACAGAGTATATAACCAAGGAGAATGAATTCTTCATTGTATGACAGCTGTAGCTGAACATACCGAGACAGATCGTGCATTGATTAGAAATGTCAACGACTGGAGTTCAAATCACTGTCTGGACATCCGAATTTAGGTTTTCGCTATTTCTAGATGGTCTGTTTGAAATGGATGCGGCGTCCCTCGCCACCCCTCTCCTGTCTCTGATAGTGGTCCCTCCGTTCCGTGCCTTATGAACTGTGTGAATGTACGTTAGAGTTGCCACAGCTAGCTAACCTCAACTAAAGATTACCGATCTCGCAAAATTTAAGTAACCTTTTCTTCTTTTACCTTTCCAGTCCCTTTAATGGTGTTATATCGTCTACGACAGAAGTAGTGCCGTCTAACGGCATTGTACAGAAACTTTCCTTCTGCAAGTCAGTCGCAGAGAGAGAGAGAGAACACAAAGACAAAAGACCGTGAAACTCCCTAACGACCTGTCGCTCCAGGTGACGCTGTCGAATTTCCTTTTCGCTTTTGGCCCTCGCTAATAAGCTAACTTTCTTCATCTGGTGATGTCACGTCTGTGGGAACAGAAGTGTAATGTGGTGGGCCCACGATGCACAGAATTATTCATGAATAGATGAAAGTTTAAAATGATGACATCTGCCGGCTGAAGAAACAGCTGATGACTGCTGTGTCGGATTGCTTGGTACGACATACTTAATGTCGTTATTCAGCCAGCAGTGCGTATCTAAGACGACGTACCTACTCTTCGTCAGACAGCGAGCTACACCCACGAAGACCATAACTCACATGAATCCAAAGATAATTCAGTGATTACAGATTCTTGTTCGCTTTCGCGGTGGGAATGTTGGCATTATTTCTACAATGTATCAAATAAATACTGTCATTAACCAAAGTTTTACCATCATCTGCAGTCGGAATCGCTGATTTATCTGTTTCTACAACAACGCAGAGGTTTGGCTACCCTTAACTGTAGAATTTTTACCATCTGTCAACTCGGCTAGTCACAATATCTAATCAAAACAAACACATACCGTATTGTTTCCTTATGAACACTGACTAATTTGAAATATTCTTCACTTATCGAAGATGTATGGTCAGTTATATGCATTATTTCCTAATTATCCGTGCAGTATTGTTTTACCACAGATCATAACTACGTTCACGCAGTTAAATGATATAGTCCCTTACACGTTATACCTAGATTTAAATCAAACTTACTTTAATTATCAACACTCACTTCACTCAGCCTTCTGTAACGTTCTAAATAAAGAATATTTCAGTCTTAGCTATCAATTTCGTATCACTAGTCGGATTAATAAGGCTCTCATTTCCACTTACGAAAATTTTTATCAGCCAACGGTAACTTTTATGTTTCCTAAGCGTCAATAAGAATCTCATCTTTAACACGTTTACGTCGATGTTGTGAACAGTGTTTCTGGGGTAGGGGCGGTGCACGAATTCACGCTTCCCTTTACCTGCCGGTGCTCCTTTCCCCGTTTCTCGTCCTGGGGTGGTGTTCTTATTCAAAAAGCCTGAGGCTACTGTTTTAATATTTCAACCTTTCATTCTGAAAGTCGGAAGTCCACACTTAAAAGAAAAACGACTGAAAACGCAATATGTTTCTACACTATATTAATCATAAATTATGTGATATCTGATTTGTTCAGAAAGCTCTCTCGTTGAACGGTCACACAAAATTGTATACATAACGGTCCTTTGCATCTGTCTGGCGGGTAGTACATGACAAGTTTATGTATTGCTGCTAGCATGATTGGTAGGAGTCATGCTTGAGCTACTCGTGGTACATGACACCCAGTGGAGAGATCTAATGTGGTAATTTCGTAGTCTCTGAAGATGACACTACTCTTCTCAGTATAATATTTTGAAAAAATTATTCACATATAAACATCTTTATATTAATTCCAGTATTTCATAAAAGTTTTTATTGCAACATTTTACATATAGCGTCGTAACACATAACAAATTTCTAATGTTCAACAAATTGTAGCTATTACAAAATCAGACGGAAAGATTCACAGTACAAATTATATCATTTTTCCTTTGTTCATAGTTAACAAAAACAGGACCATGAAGAGAACACCTTTTTTAGTTTCTTACGAGCAGTACAAATTACAACAACATGAAGACATAATTCATAAATAACATCAAAACATGAATTCAACTTACTATACATCGTTGCTGCAGTAATGACATTTCGTGCGATAATGTTTAGTAGCAGCACACTGTCGGTCGTAAAGTGTACATTTCGACAACGATTTTTCCTCTCTAGGATACTCATTTGACATGAAAGTTTACGAGAATTCGTACCGAGCGTGGTGGCGCAGTGGTTAGGTCAGTGGACTCGAATTCTGGAGGACTACAGTTCAAATCTGCGTCCGGTCATGCTGTATTTTGTCATCTCTTTAAATGCAGCCAAGACCTTGGCAATCAGTCTTGGTGGCTATTCTGCTGTTGCCATGGTTTATTGTTACTTTAAAGGAAAAGGAATATAAATTAATGGATGATGCATGACATCATTAGAAATCAGCGGAAGTAAACACACAATAAAATAGACATAAAAGGAATATCGCACAATACAATTCATCTGCACATGATGTCCACAGTATCTATATAAACTGACGGGTGCTGTTTTAAAGGTAGTTGAGTAATTTTAGTCTCTTACGGAGGGCGTAAAAAATCAGGTTTTCTGTTGAGAATGAAAGTGGATATTTTAAAGAAGATAAAACTTTCATATCGTGCCATCTACTTTCATCTACTTGCGTTCACGTGCTCCTGGGATTGCGCTTTATTTGTGAACTTACAAAGTACTTGAATCTTTTCGATATGTGAATGGGTCTATTTTGAATGCACCGCAAGGGATCAGAGACTAACACCTACCTGAACTGTACAGACATAAAGACGTTCTAGTATTTGGGGATTAGCAGTAAACGCAGGGTGAGTACCATTTGCCTTAAAACCTAGTTAGGAGTTGTTGTAGCAACTAATAATTCAGACACTCCTCATCATTTTCCTCGGACAAACGTGTCCGACCAAAATTGCGAATGGTCCAGCAGTTTCCTTCAGGGACGCGAGAGTGTATGAGTGTAATCCCCTGAGCTTACTCGCTGGATAACAGTTTGATTCATTTCGATGTGTATCTAGTTTCAACTTGTTTCGGTCACAAGGTAATTCAGTGATTGCCTTGGAGCTATTTTTCTCGTCGCATTTATTCGAATTTTACATGTAAGGCGTCGCTTAGTGTCGAAACACATATCCGTGATGCTACATGAACATGTGTGTCTACAAACCTATGTGTTTAGCTCCCATGAGTTGTCACACTCGTCAGTTAAACCTGTATATATTTACGAAGCTTCTGAGATCTCTTTCACGTTATTCGCCTAACGTTAACGTGTTAAGCAGCAGACTAGATCTTCGTTCTTTGTCTGTAGTCATACCACACTGTGTTAACCCCCAGCTACCGGAATCGCTTTTTGCTCAGTAGTATATTCGGAAATGAACGTTCTTCTATGGCCTTAATTAGCGTGAATACTTTGCAAGGTGTTGCAACCTGTGAACTAAATCAAAGAAAGCTGTTTAACAGTATCCACGTTAAATCGACGCTGTCAAAACTGCTTAGAGGAAAAAACGGATATCTGTTACATTCATTTTTCTGTAGGCCCAATATATATTGATAAATTTATTTTTGTTGTAATTATTAGGCAAACTAATTGTTACTGGTGACAAAACAGACACTACGTTTAGTTGCGATCCCATGTGCAGGAACGTTCGTTTGAGATGACCAGGTACTCTATTTCTTGATTGTCGATTAGTATATGAACATTACACGTAAGAACATATAATCCCATTACATTTTAAAAAATGTGTCAATCTTTTATAGAGAATTGCTTTATTACATTTTAATTCCATGTCTGCATCTTAGTTTGCGTTTACTAGATACGCTGTTTCCACAATGAGTTCATTTACCCACGAGCAATGGACGTAACAACATAAAATTCGATCAAAGAAAAAAAAGAATCTGTGCATATTATGCGGTCTACGCTATCGAAGCAGCGGGCCCTAAGCTAGTCACATAATACACCAACACCCGCTCATTTTTCGTCTAGAGACACTTCACAGTAGTAAAAGATGATGTTCATTGTTACTCATATGTTAATTACATGTTACTAAATTCTAAGAGACTAATCTTAGGGGAATGGGACTGACAGCACCATTTCTGGATCACACATACTAAATGATCGAACACCACTCTGAATACTGGTTCTCTCTTGCGTGTAAACAACAGCACGGCAGCCAATGTTGCTGAACCATTGATCGGATGACGATAATAGTCAGATCGCGGTCTGAGTTCTGAGGGGGACAACAAGCAAGTGGTCCTTCGTTAGGGGAAGTTGCACCTTTATTTCGAACCGGTTTAAACTGGTGGACACCATGTGCTCCTGCGTGGCACCGGGAGGCGTGGTCGTGGCTTGCGGAACCGCTCGCGGAGTAAATGGGGTGTTTCGGGTACCACGATGGTGGCACCTTCAACCCTACTCCGAAAGTATGGCCTGGATATCTGCCATGTCTTAAGTGTATGTTATGTAACGTGTATTGTTATGTAACGTGTATTTCTATTCCAGCGAGTAAACCAAGCATATAGTGCTATTTTAGGTTCTATCCGATCACATTAAACTCCTTTTGGGAACTTGGTCCAGTCCCATTGCGTGTGCCAGTCATTTCTCTATTTTTCATTCGTTAGGCTTATCATATCTTTTTCGGGAAGTCCGACCTTTAGAATTTCACATTTCATGCCTATTTTGTCATTATAAAATATGCCACAGTGCTCTGTAATCCACAAATTCTGTTACTATCTATACTTCTTTAGCAGTTTCCACGATTACAGTCTTTAGCGTTTTGTTCTATTCCGTTTTACTGAGGCTCTGAGCAGTTATGTATCCGGTTCGCTTCACCCTACTACTTCGTGTGCAAGATCTGTCATATTTTATTCCTTTCCTAACTGCTATACCTTGCTAACAGTAGACTGTGGCTATGTTACTTAGGGAAATATCGGACTTGATTTTTTACTTTGTGACTGTATATATGAGCATCATACTTTGTCGCTGTTGACTTTCACAGATCGTTCCGTATACATCTTCGTCTAAACCAGGAAGATGGTACTGTAAAAAACTTTTATTTTGTCTGACAGTTCTGAGAGTACATGTACACTATTACCTAAGATTAGCTGTTTTCGTCTCAGTAGCTGAACAGGGTTGGGAATTTGGTAATATTTCCTGTTTCAGCATTTTACTTTCACTCACTCCTCGAATTTCGTAATCAGTGACTTTCTTCTATCTGCCAGTCTTTGCACACTTCTCTACAATCATCTGGCTTTTCGACTTTCTTATAATGTATCTTCATTATTAGCGAGCAGCTTCACGCTACGTCTTCATACACATTCCAAGCATTGGGTGCAGTGGGGTAACAGCTTACTTGACGATGGCTACATGGCATTCTCCTGTTCATGATCTGTACTACAAATATTTCTCACTTACATGTCCTTGAAAATAGCCAAAGAGAAATAAACTGGTGTTTTGTTACGGCAACCAGAGTGGTTCGGTTCGCGGATTCCTAACAAAATCTGTTGTCGGAGTCGGCAAGTTTAGTGAGCAATGTAAGAAGAGCTTCATTGTGTAAAACCGCACGCCGCTCTGTTGAGTGAACTGTGGAAGCCGCTTATTGAGGGACGCATGTGAATTAGCAAACTCTGAAGAAAACCTTATAAAGTCCAAAGTTTTCTAGGCAATGTAACTAAGCTTGTCAGAGTTATTAAGGAATGCTATGTAGATACTCACATATGTTTTCATGCTTATAGAAGTAACAAGTTCTTAATTACAAACAGTTGAAATTTTTTTAACATTGTGAGTACAAATGCCCCTTTTTTTTAAATGTGTAAGAACTATTTATCGTATTTTGTACAAAGTTTGATATACCGTTATTACAAATATACGTGGAACAGAATATGGTTATCTTCTTTTTTCAAATTTGTGTGACAAATATGTATGATAAAAAGTATACCAAATCTTCGGGCTTTTTTCCTACAGAAGTGCCTTCTATTGCAGTAAACGAAAATTCCTTGCACAGAAGGTTTCACTATAGTATTCACAAATTGCATGCGAAATTTAGGTAATGCAATCTCAGTGGTTTGTGAAAAAAGGTAAAGAAAGTTGCCAAAATGTAAGTAACGGGAAACCAGAATCAAAGATTTGACAGTGTTTGTATTAGGCCGTACCTGATCTGGGTGAACTGGTGCAAACCATATGCATTCTTCTCTTCATCCACAAGCAGTCTTTTATTTATTTGTCCTTTTAGGATAACCTGATTTACAAATTGAGTAACAATGATGCCAGTAACATTTAGTCTCCTGTTATCGGTTTCCTTCTGTATCGACAGTGTGAAAGAGCCTAGACGAAATTCTAGCCTCCTTAGTCCGTAGTCTGCCAACATTAGCACAGTGACAAATTAAACAGGCATCATACGCTGTAATTTCATCAGTAGCTGTGGAAACAAATATTGTCTTGTGGTGAGGTTTTCCTATCAGAGAGTTGTGACTTTGATTAGGATTATGAGTGTTTCCATGCACACACTTTGGTGGAAGTTCTGGATCTGGTGATTACCGAAAGTACCCCACATTGTGGCTGCGTACAACTGGAAGAAAACGCGACAGGAATAAATAATATGAGGAAATACAAAATAGCATAGGGGCGTGGTCCTGTGGAAGCTTTTGTTAATTATTATTTTTATCTCACTTAGGAGTGGAATTAGAACGTAATATTAAGGAATTGAAATTCCAGTAGCATGTGGTAAATGGAGATCCAACAAAAATATTTTCACAATTTAGTCGCTTTCGCATACGTCCCCCCTTATAATAACTCTTTGTCCGACAGCAGTCTGGAATCGTCCGGTTGATTGTATATTTTCCTGATTGATCCCGAAAGAGTACCGCCGTAATTACCGAATGTTGCGTTTTAAATGGCGCCACTGAATCTGTTCCAGTTTCAGTATGAAATTGGTCATGCTGGTTTCTTGCTCCTTCACAGTGTAGTCGAGAAACATTTCATATTCATAAATGGTGAGAAAAGCTCAAGCCAAGTATATACGTTTTTTGTCATTCTCGTGGATCCATATTTTCATCGCCTTATGAAAGGCAGAAAGGCATCGTCACAAAGAGCAGAGGTCGTACGATACCTAGACACATTATTTGTAGTCAGCGATCTTCATGAGTTATGCATCTGAGTGCGTTACTATTTTCTTCTTTATAATACTATTCTAGAGTCATCACAGTATATTGCATTGTGGAATAATCCGTCTAATACATTTTTATTTTTGAACTGTCAGGTAACAAATATAGTTTTGAGCTGGTTTCATATACAAATGAGAATACATTAAAGTAATGTGATTTCAAATCAACAGCAGTGAAGTTTCACTTCGTTTCTTACTTATATTCAGCACTTTTTTTGAATCAGTATATTTCTGCCTATTGTGCTAAGAGTTTTTCATTTTTACGTTCAGTTGGCAATTAATTAATAACTGTACTAACATCAAGTAGTGAAATCCACGGTATTGCACGATGTCTCTAAAAATTACTTGGTTGCTACAGCGTTCACACATGGCAGAAAAGGCATCTGACTTGTATCTCTTCAGCTTTTGGACACACGTTATCGCTTGATCTCTGCTACCACAATTACAACGGGAAGAGCTCTTCGCAGTTATATACTGTTATTATGCCCACTTTGCGAACATGATTCGTTTACACGTTATTACAGTAAATCTGGCGTTACCCTTTGGTAACCGGCTGTTACATCAGGCAATTGTGATGTCATTTGCGATAGACGACGGCATGTGGTAGTTTCTGTGGTACGACAGGAGATTTAATTCACGACAACTACTTAAAATAACGACGCTGTCATAAAATGAAATGCGCTTTCTATTTTATCACAACCAATACCTGCACACAGGTCAGACCTGCTCATGCAACTGTACAAACAAACAACACAATCTAAAACTGATTCTGAAATGTAAGTCTTTGATACATAGCCTTATGTTAACTCGAAAATATTTGTATACGTCTGGTTTCCGAACCATGCATACAGCATATGGTTTCACATTCGTTACAAGATTTAGAGTCACACCCCTCTTGAAGATGAAACTCGGACACAGAATTTCTGTTAGTTACTAGTTATCAAATTATCACGTGTTCACGTGATCGAGATGCACTGAACCTGTGCTCCTCTTAAGACAATGTTAGTCGAAAACTGGCGTTTAGGCAGGAAAAGTATGAACAGGATAGCATTTGGCTTCCATCTCACCCTCTAGCCTGCAAGTCACTCTATAGCGAATGACACATAGTGTAGCAGAGTCACATCTTTTTATTCCCGTTTCACCCTCGGACTATACGCAGGGTGAAAGATTTTCGGCAACCTTCCATATAAATTCGAGTTTCTTTAATTTGGTCCTTGTGATTAAAGATGCGAGTCTTCTGTTGGAGGTAGTAAAATGTATTCTGCTATGTGTAGCAAAGTGTTTCCTCGGAATTTCGAAAATAAGGATGTCCGCGACGTACAGCTTTTCTCTTGTAAAGAAATTTTAGTCCTTTCCTGTTGATCTCGGACGCTGAACAATTAATTCTTGACACACTTTCGTTAATTTAACTTTTAAGATTCCAAGGCGGTCGAAGAATGAAGCAGAAACGAATGTTTTGTAAACATCATCCTTCATAACCCTATCACTCTTCCAGAGGATGGATCGACTGGATACTGCACCTGTATATATCCTCGCCTTGGATAAATACATTTGGTCCACTTCGGGAACTATCGAACACTTACCCACATTACATTACGTACGAGGGTGAGTCAAATGAAAACCTTAAATTTCTAATAACAAATCGAAATTTCGCGCCGTTGTCCAGTAAGTTGGTAAGAGTGCTACAAACAGCATGCAGAATGGCCTATAGGTTGCAGCATAGTGCAGATGCACACATACCGTCGCAGTATCAGTATAAAGATGCCCGCCCCACTTGTGACTTGTACCAGGGAGGAACAGCGTTCTGTTATTCGGTTTTCGCGTAGTGAAGGTATGAAACCTATTGAAATTCATCGACGAATGAAGGTTCAGTACGGTGATGCATGTTTGTCACAGCAGCAAGTCTACGAATGGAGTAGGAAGTTCGCATATGGTGTGACTTCAGTGGAAGGTGCTCCTCGTCCAGGTCAGGCACAACGAGTTGTCACTCCACAGAACAATGCAGCAGATGAAGCTATAGTGAAGGAAAACCGCCGAGTGACCCTGAATGACATTGCAGCATGGTTACCCATTAGTCATGGGCCAGCACACCACATTGTGCATGACGTTCTTCAGTTTCACAAAGAGTCTGCAAGATGGAAGCCACGGCAGCTGACTCCTGAAATGAGAGAACGACATGTTGATGTTTGTGAAAACTTCTTCGGCGCTTTGAACGAGAAGGTGATGGCTTCCTTGCAAGAATTGTTATTGGGGTCGAAACCTGGGTTAACTTCCACCAACCGGAAACGAAGAGAGAGCCAGCGTGGAATGGCGCCATTCCTCATCACCAAAACCAAAGAATTTTCGAACAGAACCATCAGCTGACTCTCTTTTGGGATGATAAAAGGCGTCATTTTGGAGCATTACATGCCTAAAGAGACCACTGTCAACAGTGCATCAAGCACAAAACTAAAAAATCATCTGTGGCCTGTAGTCAAACCAAAGCGACGTGGATTGCTGTCAGCAGGTGTCCTTTTGCAACATGGCAATGCAAAGCCCCACACTGCCCGTACAACATTTGCAACAATCACATACCTGCATTTTGATTGTCTTTCTCACACACGATAGTCACCAGACCTTGCCCCAAGTGATTCCCATATGTTTGGACCACTCGCAATGGGAGGAAAGAAGTTCCGTTCTGATGAAAAGGTAGGCCACGCGATGCACGAGTGGTCTACCAAAAGAATTTTTTTCTAAAGGAATTTATGCACTTTGTAAGCACTGGAGGAGTTGCATTGAACGTGGGGGAGAGTATGTTTAAAAGTGATACAGCTTTGTACCACTTCTGCACAATAAATAATATTTCAAAAATATTTAAAGTTTTCATTTGACTCACCCTCGTATTTTTATAGATTAATGTCCAGTAGTCGTAAAATGCGTTGTTCATTATTAGCCATTTTTTATATCTAACGAACTTCTTAACTATGTCTTTCTGTGTTAATTCTGTCATACAGACATCAGTAAATGCAAAGCCAGGGTCATGTGCACCTGTAGGAAGCGTAATAGGACAAATATTTTTCGCAAAAGCCGTAGCAGACCTGGTGCTTAACGAATATAACTCTCTGATGTTGTTCACAGACAATGCAACAGTGTACAACGGAGGCTCATCGTCTTAGAGTTCATAGCCATATATGATGATTTGTTGATGATTAAAGATTTTTGCTGCTGCTAGCCTTACTAGCCGGCCGCTGGTGGCCGAGCGGTTCTGGCGCTACAGTCTGGAACCGCGCGACCGCTTCGGTCGCAGGTTAGAATCCTGCCTCGGGCATGGATGTGTGTGTTGTCCTTATGTTAGTTAGGTTTAAGTAGTTCTAAGTTCTAGGGGACTTATGACCTCAGCAGTTGAGTCCCATAGTGCTCAGAGCCATTTGAACCATTTTTTTAGCCTAACTAGAAAGTCTTAGAAGGACGTCACACCCTGAAAACATATTCCACGAAAACAGTACTCAAAAGGGCGGCAAATGGAATTTTCTGAAAAGGTGGAGTACTCGACCATAAATAATTGATAGCCTTCATTCTAGCCAGCTCAGGCCATTCCAGTCTGCCAACAGGGCATGAAAACGAAGCAGAGAGCAGCTGGCACGTTTCACGGTTGTTGCATTTTGCTCTGCGCTTCAGACTATAATGCCCAGAGGGGCTTGACGGTCAGTGAGCCGAAGTTTGGAAGGTATTCTGTTGGCAAAAAGGAAACATGATTTAACGCTCCCTAGATGACGTGCTCATTAGAGGCAGACCACATCCTCCGACTACGCAGATGTACGTAAAGGAATATTTGCCCTTGCCGATTTAGGGAAAACTTGGAAAAACTAAAACTAAATGACGGGACGGCGTTTCAACCGCGGTCGTGCTCCCCATTTCTCGTCGTACGTTCCTCACGGATGCAATAGGTGCACTAGTTACAATAAGTTACATAGGACATTGATGACGAAAGACATGTTAACTACTAAATTTGTTAATATATAGCACTTAATTAAAAGATGTTTTTAGAAATGAATGAAATAATTTAAAGAAAATACACCATATGCTCTATCGTTGACTCTATTAAAGCTGTGGCCATAGCCATTTCAATCTAACACTACTGAAAAATTTCAAAACAATAAAAAAGACTATGTGAGCAATTTCTTTCCAAAAATGTAGTTATATTACTGAGACATACTTTTACAACGTGTAATCTCTTGCAAAACACGACATTAAATTCATCTGCTGTTGATTTGTATAAAGTTTTCTTCAACACAGTGAGCAGTTATTGCAGTGTTTTTGGCTAACTAATCCATCTTACAACAGATTGCTGATCCAAATGACTTTCTGTGATGTATAACTCAGGACTTGGCCACACCAAATCAAAGAATATATCAAATTTTCTTCAAAGAGTAACGCAATGACCGAAGGTATCTGAGAAAGAAAGAGCTATCGTCCTCATGTAATGTAAGGGGTATATTCCGATATCGATCTTCTACCTATGTAGAACATGTTACGTTGGAGGGAAAAAATATGGTGATGTTGATATGACAGATGACTTCCTAGATATCGGAGTTGTTTCGGAGTCATTTTAATGAAAAATAAGTGTAGAAAGTGAATGATGAATGAAAGATAGATAAAACTGATTTTTATATGTATAATTTTTTTCTATGGTAGCGTGGCGGCTCCGTGACATTTCACTCAGTGTGGATGCACTAATTTCGTCCCAACTGCTACGGCAATCAGTAATTTTTGTGTAGGGCATTAATTAATGGATGATGGACTCTGCATTGCAGTCTTCGATAAGTTGAAAGCATGAGTCCATAAATAAGCGTGTCCGAATGGTCGAAGACATTACCGCTACTGCCCATGAGAAACGATAAATCCGGGTTCAACTTCCTCTCCGACACAAATTTTCAACTTCCGCCATTGAATTTCCACAATTCCCTGTGCAGCCTTCCAGATCCTCCATTTTGTATAAAATAACAGACAGCGAGGCAAGATAATGCGCTGGTTTGACAGGCGTTGTGCTTTGCGAGTCCCACAGGCGGGTACAGCTTGCGATGGGATGTCTGCCTGACCTGAGGACGTTACCTGAGCCCTTGGTACTGGCGAAATATACGAGCCACGAAGTAAGCCAGTTATCACACGGGTGGTAGGTAGTCCGAACGGTTCTTGAAAGTGGTTTTCTGCTGGTGAGTGGCCATTGCAATTAATCCCGTAGCGTGAGGGTGCCGCCATGGTGAAAACTCGAAGCCCGCAACGTAATTCACGGCCGCAACTTAAGTGAAATGCATAAAAATGTACGAAACAGATAAATGTACGATACGTCTTTGGTCATCCTGTGGTCGAGACCAAGGAGTTGGTGCGTTCTATGACAGGGAGCAAAAGAATGAAGTCGTTTGATAAACTTTTACTTAACTCGTTTCCAGCTACAGGTCTAGATCAATAAAAAGTATAAGTATTTCAGCCAGGTCGAAGCCATATATCCACAGTAGTAGCAGAGGCTGAGTGTCGAGGCACAACGAGTAGACCGTGAGCTACACAGACTGGTAGATGCTGACAAAGACAGGAGGTGAAATGCGGTAGAGGGTTGGTGTTGATTGGTAGGATACTCGGCCATAATTTTACTAAAACGTTTAATAAAATATAAACCATTTGATAGCCAAATCAAAACCTTTCTTGGGGAAGCAAGCAACTGATGATAGAATTTACAAAACCTCTAACATAAAATTTATGGACAAATTTTAAGAGAACAATCTTAAGAAAATTTTTCTGAAATCTTGACATTAAATCCAAGCCTTAACACAGATGTTCGATAAGATCAACAATGTGGCTCTTAGCAAGACATTCAGAATTTGAGCTATAGAAACCTACGTAAATGATTAACAGGCAAGAAACATAGGACGTCCACTGGCAAGTAAAACAGCTCGTATGTAATTAGGAAAAACAAGCAACACAAGTAAATAAGCTGATGACAAGTTGACATAAAATGCGATAATTTGGTCGTGCCAACAAGATGCCCGTGTAGGCCAAAAGCAACATCTTCCTTTTGTTTACGAACAACACCCAACCCGGTTGGCCATCTGAATTTTTAGACTCTCGCTTTGGCTCTGTTAACTATGAAAGCTACCACTTTAGAATAAATATTTTCTTTCACTCAAGACCATTTTAGTGGAACTCACAATATGCACAACATTATCACATGTGTATCCTATAACACGTAAGTTACTAGTTAACATGTTTAGAAAAAATTGCAATACCGAAAGACAGTGAAAAAATAATGAAAAGTGAGACGTGCTGAAATCATGTTATGTACTGCTTAGTTTACATAATGCCAATTAGAGCGTCCAAACCCAAGTACGAGGCTTCCACACTTCCAGTTTAATACCCGGTACAATGACTTTAATCCCTTCAACAGTTTACAAAAACTGCTTTACAGAAAACGGTGAATTATCATTACACAAGTATGAGAATAGCTTTTACACGCGCAAAGTATAAAAGTTGGGACTGAGTAATTGAATGTTCACCATAATTCGCAAGAAGCAGAAACATAAGCCAAAACCGCCTAATCAGTGGCTGCAGTCGCCCTCGTATTCAGTCCTTTGGTAGTGGCCGACGGGAAACTAATTCGGCACCACAATGGACACAGGCTCCTTGGAGAAAACAAAATCCAACTACAAGTAGGCGCCCAAGCACATACCGGAACAAGTTCTGCATCGGGCAGTCTCAACTGATCCGGCCGACACAAGACATGACATAACCCTACCTGACTAACATTAGAAATGCAACAGCGACCTAAGGATCTTATCGGTCACTACGTCACAAACCGCTTGACACCCGATCACTGAGAGATAACAACCTTCCTCACGGCCGCACTACAATCGCCATAATCGTTACTGGAGTTCCTTCCGACGGTGGAAAATCGCTTTGACTCTACCACCGCTACTGATGCTGCCTACCAGACAGATCTCTGAATGCCGCCACGATGTACCCGCACGGCACACATGGGTCTCGATATGCCGGTGGAGTGCAGGCTGCACGGCCATGCCTCCGAGACTAACGTGGATGAGGACAGTGAGTCCACCTAACTGAAGGGAGTTCTGATTGTTAGCGTCTGGTAACGATGTCCTGGCGACTTGGTGATCTAGGCGTCACGAAGCAGATGTGGCCTTTGTCAATGTAGCGGATGAGGCAGTGCTCCCATTAAACATCCGTGCAGCCTGCCGAAGTATCACACATAACGGCAGCCTCAGGGAAGCCTCGTGGTAGATGCACCGCAACTCTCAGAGCCAAGTTCTGAAGCCGTCTGAGACGGCCGATGTGTATCTCCGTCGCGTTGCCCCAGACTCGAACATCGACCCGACGACTGTGACGTAGAATCCCGCTCCAAGGTGTAGCGGGAGCATTGACGTGGGTTTCAAGAACGGATGGAGTTAGGTCAGGTGACCTCTGCCTATCCTGGTGATGTGATCTACGTGTTGTTTCCACCTCAGTCTCCCTTACAGCGTACCCCCAATACTTTTCCGAGGTAAGCAGGGACAGCGGTTCATCTGACTGTGAGACGCAGCAGATTTGTTGACATACATTTCCTGGTGACGATGAGTGTCTGAATCTTCACGCTATTGAGGAAATCCTCCATTTCCTTGCTCCGTGGCAGAGGGAATAAGCAGTCATCGATGGGGGATGACGGCGCTCATGCTCGTAGACAAGAGCGCTGTGTCGTCGTCGTACGGAATGAGATACAGCAGGTCCGCTCTTGGCAGACTTGTTGCTATGAGGTGCGGCGTCTTCTCCATAGTCACAATGTCAGAGCAGTCTGATGAGGGTACCGATTGGTGGTACAGTCATATGGTTACTGCCAACTCCAGAATGTGGACTGGCTTGGCATGGTATCGATGGGGAACGATACCGCAAGATGAAATAGAGAAAGGGCAAGTGGCAGTGTACAGTGATGGACTAGTGGGTGTGAGCGAGTTACCGTTAGGACAGATTGCGGGAATGAGATGTGCGTTGCATGTTAAAAGGAGCGCGAATATGTCCGCATTACAAATTTTTTGGGAAAACTTCTGATGGGCTGAAATATGTAGAATGAGGCAGCTGGTATCAGACTTTTCAGTCTGTCGTTTAAAACAGGAGCATAGAGCCTTTTTCTGATCAAATAGGAGCATTTTTTCGCTGGTTTATGTGTCGTAAGGGAAGTGTAATGTTTATTCATTATGAAGTTCATATGCAATCTATGAGAGACGTAGTGTTTGGTTTACTGGTTAGGAAACACCGCCAAACTGACGTTTCTAACATTTCAATGGAATCGTCGTGTAAGCGCATAATGTAAAATGTTTAGATGTGTAGTTATTATAGTAATATGTACAACAGGGGTTTCCAAACCTTTCTTAGACCATAACCCCTGAGTGCGATCACATATTAGCTTGTATCTCCGCCCACCCCTTGCCGTCTGTTGCCTCCCACTGCTCCCCCACATTGTCACCAACTGTAGAACCTAACTAAAGTGTAGAATGAAAGGCTATTATTAGAACGCTTTTATTTTTAAAATGATGAAAAATGAATGAGATTTATTTTGTGTTTGTGTGCCTGTGTGTCTCTGTGCGTTAGAATGAAGGATGAAGGAAATCGAGGTGCATCGCAAGTGCTACCCACAATTACTTTTCAGATTAGAAAGCTGATTATTCGTAGTGAGGGTAGACACTTGCTACAAAAAACACTTATCCTGCATTACTCCTTTCCACTGCAGCACTTGCCTGATCTTCACACTGCGACCTCATTTTAAATCAAACATGTTCAGATGTGGGCACTGCACTGACTGTAAATCACTTGAGCCCTGCGCTCCTTACTTCTGAATTTGGAGATACCTTCCAACGATTTGTGTCTAGCCGTAATAATATTATTAATAATAGTACTGTGTACAGCACTATAGTAGCCTTATGTAGTTTCTGCTGTGTTGTGCTGACAATTACTTCATTTATCTGTTTCGAAGACAGTAATGAACAAATTTCTGGACTACTGCAGATACTATGTACAACAGGAAGAAGAGGTTTACATGAGATACTTAGCATTTTTTACGTATATGACTCAGTTTTGTCATCGGCGATGTGTGGGACAAAGCACAAGGTACGTATGTGGTGCGCGGAGTATGTGAGGAACCTGTGAGCTCGACTGCATTAATGATAGTAATTGAGAAAAAGTAATTGTTGATATATAAGCAATATTAGGGTCTTGCAAAACTGTAATGATAGTAATGATCTTTTGAAACAATTAACAGAAACATAATCGAATCTCTTAGTTCTTACCCCTCAGAAAATTTCATTTTACCCCTCAGCAGGTAATTACCCCTGGGGTGGAATCCACTGATGCACAGTAAGTGTAATATTGGTGATTTTGTTATGAGAGGTCGAGCCTGTACAGGATTATTCGTATGTAAATCCAAGGTTTCAGAAGATGACTACTAAAAAACTAAAAGACTTACAGAAAACAGACATAGAGAAAATACAAACATATCAGAGCATCTCTTCAAGTTCTCAACTCACACTGCAGGCGCGTAAGATGGGCACCGTTTGGATGCAGCAAACTTCATTAGATGACACGAACCTAGGAAATCTGTACGATGGGTTGCATGTCTGCAGGTGCGAACTAGTTCGATACCCCAATACCGAGCGGATGACTTGCTTACATTTTCTGACACGATTTCGAATAGAAACTTGAAAAGATGCTCTATCCACTGATATGTTTCAGTTTTCTGTATGTCCCGTAATTTCCATCCAGTCGTCTTCTGAAACGTTGCACGTATTTAGAATTAACCCTGTATTATGGAAGCGGCCATGTTGGTTTAGATCAATTGGCTTTGCGAGTTCGGCGAGTCAGGAACTGCTCTGATAAGCATAACGTACATTTGCAATACGCTTTGAGAACAAAGTGTGTGTAACAGTTATTTTGCAGGAAAGAATTATTTTAAGAGTGTGTTCTCATTAAAGTCAAACGAGAAATCAAATTGGTCAAGGTTGAAGCAGGAACTAGCAGTGCCCATTCAAAGAAACCACACCAGAATTTTTCTAAGGAATCAACGGCGAAGCTAAAGTTGGATGGCAGAATAAGATGTCAGTCCCAGTTGTCATTAATGCTAATTCAGTGGTTAAACACTCCACCACCAAAGGTATATTTTTTATTTCTGACTCAATTACTTTTTTATGATAACCGGTTTCGCTGGCCGATGTGGCCGAGCGGTTCTAGGCACTTCAGTCTGGAACAGCGCGACCGCTACGGTCGCAGGTTCGAATCCTGCCTCGGGAATGAATGTGTGTGATGTCCTAAGGTTAGTTAGGTTTAAGTAGTTCTAAGTTCTAGGGGACTGATGACCTCAGATTTTAAGTCCCATAATACTCAGAGCCATTTGAATCATTTTGTAACCGGTTTCGGCCATCAAACGCCAACTTCATTTACCATGGGCGACATCTGACGATTAATTGTTCGTGCGTGATCATTGCATGTACAGTTGTTCAACAAGTGATAAAGATGGCAATCGAAGGCTGAAACCGGTTATGATTGTACCATAAGAAAATGAGTCAAAAATAAAAAAGTAAAATCTTACGATAAGTCATCATCGTCTACTCAAATGGAATGTCGTTTCTTTCCAAAAACTCCGACGCCTCACTGGATAATACATTTTGAATTCTCTAAACATGCTGAATACTGTGTGGAACTACTTCTGACAACAGTTAACTACTATTCTCTCTCCATATGTTGTGTAATGAGATAGAAAGGGCGCAAAGCTGTTCATTTAAACTTTAACAACTGATACACGAAGCAAAGCAAACAAGCGTTGATTACATCTAAATTAAACTGCAGGAACACAAAGCTATTGTGTTACGCATCGTGCGAGTAACTTTCCGGGATTGGATGAAACAACACCTCGTTGCTGTGCCGCAGAATGGCCGTGCTTATCTCATGCGCTGCGCTATTGTTCTACTCAGCTAAATCACGTAATCACAATAGCGACTTTCAGTTCCTTCGTCAAAAAAGGTACTTACTAATCCTTCATAATACAATGGACGTGACTTAACGTGATTTTCCGTTTCCGCTACAAGTTCATCGGTACATAAAAATTCTTTTGCAGTCGCTTGATACGAGACACGATTATGAAAGGCAATAATCTTATTAACTGTGTTGAATAGACGGTCATAGAATACAACAGAGCAGGCAAAAGAGTGCACCTGCTCCGAACCATCTGTATAATCTACAACATAGCTGAGATTCCAAGATAACATTTCTAAAAAATATCTATTTGATATCATGAAGCACACTGTACTTTGGAACAACAGCGACTGAATGTTAATAAAGGGAGTATATTTTTTTGGTTCTCCAGAATCTCTGGAATTGATTCATGTTCGAATTCTGGTGTGGGGCACAGGTTAATGTGCGAGGAAATTCCAAATCAGTGAACACTCCTCTGCAGTGGGAAAATTCATTTTATAAAGAAACTCCTGGGCTTTAGTTAAGCCATTTTTCCGCGCTTACTCTTCCCTCCGGGAGTGCTGCAAGTTATACCGATCAACTCCCTTGAAGTGTGGAATGTAGGAGAAAAGTAGGATAAAGTCTCATAAATTGTGTCATATTTTTCTGATTTTCTTGATATATAATGCGTATATACTAACTGTAATAGTAAAAACTTTCTCTCAGGCATTTGCTGAAACATTCGAAAACGAATTTTCTACACAAAAGGCGAAGAAGTGCATAGGGGTGCAATTTATAAGCATGTCTTCTAAACAGCGTAAGGGGCAATCAGACGAAAAAAGGTAAGTAAACTGTTTACTATTTCAAAAGTAATCACCACAAACAGCAATCACAGCCTTATCCGATTGTATGCAAGGTGATCAATGCATTCATGGAACAATGTTTGTGTTTGCCTGCCGAACCATGATTGTACCCAGGTGTACACTCCTTACTCCGAAGCAAATAGGAGGCCACGAATGTCTTCCTTCAGGGCTCTAAAAATATGGAAATCGCAGTGGAGAGCTACCGGTAGTGTATGGGAGATGTGTAAGAGCTTCCCAACGATTCTTCCATAGCTTAGTCGAAGGGCCCCATGGTCACTGACGGTGTGGCACCGGTGCCAGAATTGAAACACAGTGGTACGTTGTCAGGCTGTAAAAATGAAGCGTGCCATCAATGTTAAAAGCCCAGGATTGTTGATGGACGGCATCATTCTATTGCAGGATAATGCTAGCCCACATTTTCCCTAGGTCGTGTTGACTACACTGCACGTGTTCCGCTGGGAAGCCTTTACACATCCTCCATACAGCCCCGATCTCTCTCCGTGTAGTTCCCATATTTTTGGAGCACTGTAGAAAGTCATTCGTGGCCGTCTATTTTCTCCGTACAAGAGGTATACGCCTATGTACAACAATGATACCGTAAGCAGTCGCAAACGGTTTTGTATGTAGGCGCTTCAGTCTGGAACCGCGCGACCGCTGCTGTCGCTGGTTCGAATCCTGCCTCGAGCCGCGGGCATGGATGTGTGTGATGTCCTTAGGTTAGTTAGGTTCCAGCACTTCTAAGTTCTAGTGGACTGATGGGCTTAGATGTTAAGACCCATAGTACTCATAGCCATTTGAACCATTTGTATGTAGGCATTGACCGTTTTATTTCACAGTGGGATAAATAAATGGTTAATTTTTAGGAGGTGGTGCCCCATAGCTCTTACATATTTGAAAAAGTGTCGTATTACCTCCTGGAGCTACTGGTAAATTTCTTTATTTGCACAAGCTGGGTCAGTCGTCTGACCTACATCATGTTCATACATGTATTCACAATATCATGTTAGGTGAAATATAAAATCATGATCGTCAGATGATAAGGCCATGAACTGTTGTGATATCGTAATGTAACGGTACATTGACGATGTAACTTACAATACAATATGATAACAGTCTATAATTCATGGTTTTATCATATGACGATAATGGTTATATATTTCGCCCAACATGATGTGCATATTTGTATGAACCTGATGATGGTCAGACGACTGCAACTGGTTTTGTAAATAAAGAATTTTATCAGCAGCTCAATGGCGTAATATGAAATTTTTCAAATAAAGTTTCTTTACTTTTTATATTTGTTTCGCCATCACTTTATTGCTACTTACACAACTGCACCGCTGAAATTTACAGTTACAGGAAGAAACACAGAAATTTGGTGAGTATAACCAATCTTTATTTGAATTCTTGAGACATTATAAAACAAATTTGAATCTTTTCTTTTTATTATATAAAATACTAGGCTGTTTTTGGGCTTACACTGAACAGTTTCAACATTTGCTACTGATTCAGGTACGAATCTACAACAATCAAATATATTTTTCTTCATAGTTACTCTTTCGTACGGTTTATGCAGCCATACACCACATTTGATGAACTTTGTCGTTTCTAACCAAATTATGCAAAAAAATTACTTAGAACTATGGACTAGTTTTAATCATAATCTCATTATCAAGTCATCCTAAGATACAGAAACATGATAGTAAGCAGTTCGCACGTTACAAAACTGTGCCCCAGGACAGAGATATCTGATGACAATCGGCACATACCAATAAACTATGCAGTAACATACATTACAGCAGCCACATGGATGTTAACTTTAGTTAAAGACATTTTCGGTTTATAGCAGTACAAGACTGTATCTCGTTCATCTAAATGACACAGCGAACTGTGGAAGATATCACGAAGACCAGGATAGGGGGCGCTTATTGGAACTACGCAGCCAACAAGCAGCTACATTTTACGGATTTATTTCATCTTTTCTCAATTTTTCATAAAGCAGTTAACCACGCATGTGCTAACATGCACTACAAATATATATTTCAAATAGGAGCAAGAATCTGTACACAAAGATACTTAAGTCATATGAAATTATAATGAAATGCATATCCTTAGCTTCTTAAAGGAGGTCCCGGGTTCGAATCCGTGTCGGGGCACACATTTTTCAGTTCTCTCCGTTGATATTTATCAACGCCTGTAAGCAACTAAAGGTCTGGATTTCATTATAATTCCATTCTGCGACAGCTGCAAGATCACCAATGGTATCTATACAGATACCAGCTTCATATATTTAAGTTATAATTTGTAAAGGAAACAAGAAGGCGCCTGTGCTTCATCATGCGAACGCTATACTCAGAACGTCGATGAAAGAAGCTTTGCACGCCTCGACGAACGTAATAACACAAAAACATATTTTCAGAACACCAACACATAGAATCATAGACAAGCTTAAAAGGCAGAACGTAATAGGAAGATAGTATAGTCCAACACGAATAAAAACACACAGTCAAGTATAAAATCATAACATAAATGTCAGACATAAAATAGTGGTAAAATCACTCAGTCAGGTATAAAAGCATTACATAACATCGGACACAAAATCGAGGTACATCTTCCTTGTAACGAAGTCCTATATTCATGAAAGATACGTACATTAATAATCGTGTTAAATTATCGTACTTTAAACATAGTAGAACTTCGGTCTCTTACCTCTCAAAAATGCGTGCTGAGCAGAAATCAATAATAAAACACTAAAATTTTAATATAACGTATTTCTAACAGAGCTTCAACATGCTGCTTCACCCTTAAAACATAGCTTCATGGGTATACAGACTGAGCGTGTCAAATGTAGTAAACCCAACTTCTATATAATACTGACCATGAACCCAAAATACATCACTCTCACACTAGTCATATAGCTTAAAAAAACGAGAATTTTCTCGAGTGGCAAGCCTAGTAATAGATCGATAAATTAAGAAACCAACTGAATTAACCTACTGCAGAAATCAGTACATATCATATTAAGCCACCAGTTGAAGATTAGTACTCAAAGTGCAACAACAACCTGAATTTTCACAATAAATCCCACACCAGGCTCTATGGAAAGCAGTGGCGTGTGGGGCTCTTTGGCAGATCTTGCAAAAACAGTTGAAAATTACTGTCACTTTTGGTTTCACTGGTTTCAGCTTTTTTAGGCCTACTTCAGTTTCTCTCAGTTTGTCAAGGCTGAACTTCTTGCAAGGATTATCGACGATCTTTACAACAGACTATGTTGCTTAACTTCTTATTCTCTGTTATAGAATTGTGATGAGGGAAGTAGCTTGAGGACCTAAAAACACTATCTTATTACAGGTTTCTTTTGCGGAACTTTAAGGGTTTAGGAGTGCGTAATTTCCTTTGGCTGTGATTTTACCGATCTTGTCTTATATACTCACTCATTTTTTCTTCTTCGTATCTAGTTTTTGGTCACGGACAGGATAGATTCACCAAGAAGTCTGAACCCCAAAAAATGTGTGGCTCCAACACCAAGATTCCAATTTTGGAGGAGCTACTGTTAGCATTTCGTAGGGTCGCGGCCCTGCCATATAACTCTCCTAACAGCAGAGCATTCCTCGTCTAACTAATCTTGCTTTCAGCGTTTGTGCGGAACCGTTTGTCAGCTGCTAAGTTGTAATCCGCTGCTCTCAAAAATTTCAACATTATCTCTCTGTAACCAACGAGTGCAGCCATAGCACGATTACACCATCATCTCTTGAAGTTCTAGTAGGCAACACGTACAGCACTACAATTTTTAAATCCATTATTAGATAAAATCAGTTGTCAAAACATGTATAATGAACATTACTTTTAAAAGTAGCGGTACGACATACATGACGTTTGATTACTTTAAAATGTACCGGTACAATATAGAAGATGTTTGTTTTAACTTGAGACAGTTAAATATCTCGAAAACTATGCATAGAAAGAAAAAAAAAAGGTGTAGGTGTAAAGTTAACATTAGTAAAGGGGACAATCTGGATGTGCTACAACTGGAACATTTGAAACATCCCCTTTTCAAAAATTATACAGGACTGTGCTTAAACTGACACACAATATTTTTAGCGCAACGCAATCTGACTATCAAAGATCCCTGCAAAAGAATGGCCCTGAGTAACATTAAACTATACCTTTCAGAAATCACTTACCTCACAAAAATCTTCATTACTCGAACTACTGCAATACAGCGAGCGCCACTACTGCCAGCTAAATAAAAGATTCAAACTACGGAAGGCACTAACTACTGATAGGGATAGTTAGCAAATGAAAGATATTAATAGAGAACAAACAATGTATTTACCTTAATAGTCATAATATATATAGAGCAGTTCATGACAAATTACAAAACTCCGCCATCTCTCTCCCCACATCCACCACTGCTGGCGGCTCACCTCCAACTGCGCAACGCTACGCGCTGTTCACATCCAGCTGCCTAACACTACAATGGCGAGTATTACAACAATGCAAAGCAGCCACAGACTGCACACAGCACAGCCAGTGATTTTCATACAGAGGTGGCGTTACCAATAAATAAACCTAAACAGCCTACTTACATAGCCCCCATGCTCCCCACAAAAAATTTTACAAATTGTTTTGGGCAGTGGCCAATAATGATTTGATAAA
Source organism: Schistocerca serialis cubense (assembly GCF_023864345.2). Taxonomy (NCBI): domain Eukaryota; kingdom Metazoa; phylum Arthropoda; class Insecta; order Orthoptera; family Acrididae; genus Schistocerca; species Schistocerca serialis. The sequence goes on from NC_064639.1 coordinate 470,392,391, forward strand.
ATTTTTCATAATTACAATAACAAAGATATCAATTGCACACACTTATTGATACAATGTTGGTCAAAGTCCATAAAGACAGTCCTGATCGTTCATCACAATAAAATAGCACTGTTTTTCTCAAAGTCTGAGCAGTAAAAGAAATGCTCACGGAAGTAGTGGATTTCCATGCAGTCTTGAAGAAGTAGTGTTGTCCTTCCAATGGAAAGACAGTGCTGACTCTCAACATGCAGACAAGTAATGGGTCACAACAGAGTAAACCCACAGCAGAGTCATTCGAAGTTTTGAAGAATATTGGTAGGTAGGTCATCACAGAGCATACCCATTGTAGTCCTGGTAGAGATTACGATATTGGTGGGTCACCAAAGGTGCAGACCCACTGCAGTCCTTGTAGAGATGGCCAGCAGCCATCTGTTGTGACTGTGCAGGTGCACAAGCACCACTGAAGAGTCTTGCAGATAATATAGCAAGTCCATAAACCACCACTTGTCCACACAAAATTTCTGGAATTGTCCTTAGAACCAGCAATGCTGTTATCCAGTCCCTTGCTGAATCATTAACACATGTGCAAACACTATCAGTCCCTACTTCTCACATATTGTCCATGTACTATGACCAACAGAAACGTGTGCAGTGAAATGTAACTTAATTTGAAGAACTGGTGTCTATACAATTTTATAACATAAGAAAACAATAACAAAGGTACAAAATACATCATTAAAGACATAATGACACAGATAACATTTGTAGTAATACAGGCTTTACAAAAGAATAGAAATAGATATATACATCAGTGTTACAGGAATTATGACATAAGTAAATACATAAAAGATCAGAATAACTTTTGAAACATCAACTTCACACATGAGCATTAAAACAGAACAAAGTAAATAATGTCTAAACATCTTTACAAAGAAAATAACATATTATAAATGCAAATTATATTTGAGGATAACAGTATTCCTCATCATAGTGAATGTAGCTTAGTACTAGAACAGAAAATTTTTTCTATGAAACAGTACACAGAGACAGGAAGAAAAGAAATACACAAGGGTACACAAACACATAGCATAATAATACAAAAGGAAAGGATAGGGTTTGTTTTACTGCAGTATTTTGCAAACAAAACTTTCTTTACTTCTTGGAGATCTCCCTTCATTCATCATTATTCTCAAAAAGTCCTATCTATACCTGCTTTCTGTATTCTATTCATATTTCTTTCAAAATAATTATTTCTCAGTGCAAAATACTCATTTTTGCCAAATCTGTTTCTTATAGCTTCTCAATGCATTTCTTCCAATTCATCATAGTTTCTTATATAGTCTACCCCCTCTTAAGCTAACTTAAATCTACTGAGCTCAGATGCTAAACTAAGGGACGAGGCAATGCAGCAGCACAAAACAAGTAACACAAACATCAATGACGAAAAATTCAAACTGGCAAAGCAATTGCAATATTACAACTAATATAAGGCAACATGCAGCAAACAAGAAAAATAAATCTGGCTTAGCAGAATAACATACATTAAAATTCAGTAGCACTATGCCTGGCAAACAGCAGCTTATATCTAAACATGACAAAACTCAAGCAGAAAAAATATTACACTGAAAATGACCATGTCTAATACCTATGTCACATCTTAACACTAGAGTGATGCATCACAATTTATTCTGAAAAGAAATTACCAAGTCATTAAAAATAGTATTTATGCAATTCCTGTGAAGGGAAATGTCTATTTGTGCTCTCTTTTCCAAGAAAGTTTATCAGAAACGTATTCTATACTGGGTCTGTGGACAGAAAATAGTGATATTAGTACATCTATTAAATTTTATAATAAGCAATGCTGCAGTGCAGCTAGAAACTAGATATTAAAGAAAATGAGCAAATATGTACAAAGGAAGACATGAAACATCATTCATTAGCCATATGGCATTTCATAAGGTAGTAAAAAATTCTCTCAATTTTCGAGAAAGACGCTTGTCATAATCAGGTCTGCAGATGTAAGTATCTTTCAAAGTAATGAGCGTGTCGTATTTGCGGTGCTTTCTACAAAGGAATGTCAATAGCGAGGATAATGGCCTCCCTTTTTTTTTTCTCCACCTGTGCCTCAGAACAGGCCCTCACTAATGGCTTTTTTTCAGGCGTCTGACACAGCTGGGTGCCCACGACGCATTACGTGCAGGTGGTCCGTTAACTTTCTTACGGAAATATTTACGACACCAGTTTCTACTACAATGACAGTCTCATATAAAAATATTTCACAGGGCAAGAATTTGAGTTACAAATCTGTAGAAACAAAATCCTATTGATATAACAGTGTCCAAAAAATTTTCGTCGGCATTCTGATACATTCACGCATTTACATACATTTCATAACTCACGTAGCATACTCAAATGACTTATATAGCATTAGCTTATTGATCATAAACATACCGCAACAGCATAATACACATAGTCATCGTAATAATAACATCATAACACCTCTGTCAACTCTCAAAATCGTCGTAGCTTCCTCCAATAATTTCAAAACCTAAAAAAATTCTCTGCTCATGTCAAAGGTGTCATCTGCCTCAAACGCACTTTAAAAATCATGATCCCATACCAAATACATCATTCAAAGCTCTCGTAGTATCACAATGGTTCCGAAAAAAATATGAACAGTTCACAAAGTACTGACAAAATACAATTTCATAAGTGTGAAGTTATCCAACTGTATAATTACGTAAACATCTGTCACTAATGTAGTAAAGAAATGTTTGTTTCTCTGTTAAATAATCAGATAGCTGTGTAATTCTGTGTTAGAGAAATATGGTACCGAAGTGTAAAGTTGTATAAGCAAATAGCATATTAGCTAGGGCTCCTTGTACTTGCCAAACACATGGTACACAAAGTAAGCGTGTACCCCCCTGAGGATTAATGTAATTATACCCTCAGGTGTTACAGATTACAGCAATGGAATGAAATGTATCACGGAAAACTTTCTTTGTATTATTGTACTTCAAATATCTTTAAAAATAAATGTTTTAAGTACAAAATTAATCACTCAAATGCGTGTCCTGTAGCGCTAAATGTGCGTCTTGCTGTAAGATAATCTCTGTGGAAGTGTCGTAGCTATTGTCCTCCGAAAGCTAAGTTCTGCAGAAGTCAATGTACTTACCTCATGATAAACAAAAGTGAAATGCTTTGCATATAGATATCTTAGTTATTACGCTCATTGCCGTGATGAAGAAAGTACTGTGCTGTAACGTATTGTTGTGCTACAGAAAAGGCTGTCTCCTTGTAGCTATACCACAAAAGTTACTATTAAACAAGTTTTACTTTCCAGAAGAATTCAGAAAAACTGTGCAGATATAAAGCAGATACAGCACAAAAGCAGCAATGTAAATTGTGTCACACATTAGTAGCGTCGTGATAAAATTGTGTAGCTGTCAAAGATACCAAGTGCTAAGTCATCTTGAATCCCACAGAAAGTACTTCAAATAAAGAATGTCTTTTCAAGTAAACCAAAATGTTGCATGAAAATCTCATTAGCAGTACCAGTATATGTTCGAAGTATGTAAGCCTGATAGTCGTTACGTAATCGTGTAACTAACAAGCAAGAATGTACAAATAACAACACTGTGTCGTCTGTTCACTATAACAATGCATTCATAATTTCTGTTTAAATAAGTTCTCTTGGTTCTTGAGTGGATATTTAACTTCAAACATTGTTGCATGTTAACAGTTTCTTAAGTCTGACAAAGCATACTAGTTATGTGAAGTGAAAAGTTATATGGCAAAGACAAAGTTAAAAAGCAGATTATCTTTCAATAAACGGTTTTACATGTGAAATGTGGTGTAAACCTTTACTCTTCCTAGTACGCAGAGTTTCAGCTTCAACGCAATTATCGTGCGGTATACGTCGTTAAACAATACTGGAATTTTTCTTAAGGTTAGCGTCTATATTATTTTTCTCTGAGCCAGCCGGCGCAAGCGGCTGCCTGCGGTGCGAGTCATTGTCTGTCCCTTTGTTGGCGCGCGTCGTTATTGGGATTAGGAGACCTAGCTTCTACAAATTCACGTTGTCGAAAGTGCCCTGCTCTGTTTGAATCCCGCCAGTTCTGATGCAATTCAGGTCTGTCGTTACGATCATATCGTGTGTCGCCATGTCGGTAGATGCCATAGTTTCTTTCTTGTCGGTCATGTGGTGGAGAATTTCTCCCTGAATCGTAACTGCGCGCTGGACCGTTGCGTCTAAAGCTATTCTGTCTCCCATGATAATAATTATTTTGGTTCCCAAATTGTCTGTATCTCTGATTGTCTCTGTGATAGTCACTACCACGGAGAGGTGATCTTTCCCTGTAATTATTACTACTCTGCCAACGGTTGTCATACGGGTGGTGTCTGTTTTGGTCACGATGTGTGTTGTGAGAATAGCCTTGTCGTGTCCAGTTATTATTTCTTTCATCGCGGAATTGTGACAGATGTGACCTGTAATTGTAGTGCTCCTGTTTCCGCGTTCCCCGATTGTCAGTGTCAATTTCCAGTTCTTGTAACAGTCCCTGAAAAGCTTCAATGTCGTCTTTGCAACGTCCTGCCAAAATAATATGTCGTAAATGTTCAGGTAATTTGATTAAGCAAATGCGGATGAGTTCTGAGGGGCTGTATGGGTTTGACAGGTACTGATTCTTGTGCAACATGTCCTCAAAATATTTGACAAGACTGGAAAATTCAGATTGTTCAAAGTGTTTCATCATCATGATGCTATGTTTTACTCGGTCTTGTGTAGCTTGAGACCAATATGCTGAGAGGAAGGCATGGTAAAACTTTCCTTCACTGTGGCAATCGTGAATGACTGATCGCATTCTTACAGCTGGTTCATTCTCTAAGTAGCCACACATAAATTCTAATCTGTGCTCTAATGACCTGTTGGGAGGAAAACAATGAGAGAATTGATGGAGCCACGCTTGTGGATGAATGTCGTTGCCAGAATTCTTAAATGTTCTGAATTTACGTGTAGTTATGAACAGCTTATAGTCAAAGTCATCATGTGGGCGAGTCGCATATCGGTCATTGTTACGTCGTTTCGGCGGTTCCATTTCCAAATTCGGTGCACCTTGCCAATTTCTTTCATAATTTCCGAAATGCGCTGTGTTATTATTTTGTGGCTGTTCCGTATTTGTATGTCCCTCTTCCCGTATTGGGGCGCGAGTGTCCTCTGAAATACGTAATTCTTGTATTACCTGTGTCAGCTGATCTTGTACTTCCCGGATTTCTCTTTGGTGTTGCGTATTAATTTCATTCTGATTTTGTTTGAATTTCCTAATTTGTTTGCACTCTTCTGTGTCATTCAGATTATCATCTACCTTCGTAGATAAATTAGTGACCTGATCCGAACGTTCGGCTACTTTCTCCGATAGTGAACACATTTCCTCAGTGTGTTTTTCTGAACCAAGTTTCAGAGTGTCCATTTGTGTTGAAATCGAATCTACTGTGTCCTTTAAGTTTTCTTGAGTTTTTGCAAGTTGCGTAACCGAATCGGTAGATGCAACTGAGTCAATTTTAGCTTGCAAGGTATCGTGTTTTTCATGACCAATAGTTTGCAGTTCTTTTATGGCTGCTTCGTGATTCTGTAATGCATTTTCATGACGCGAAAAAATAGGTTGGAAATGCTCACAAATTTGTGTTTTTACGTCATTACAGACTTTTTGACATTTCGATTCGATGTTATGTAACTCAGTATTTAAATCTTCACGTGTGTGTTCAAGCGTGGTGTCTAACTTTTGAAGATTTTGTTCCATTGTGTCTAACTTTTTAAGATTTTGTTCCATTGTGTCTAACTGTAGCTGTGTTTGTCTCTGATTTTGTTTCATTTGTTGCATTAATTGCAATAATAATGTATTAGTGTCTGGAACCTGTTCCTCTATGCTTTTCGGCAGTGCATTTGCACCGGCAACATTCACATTTTGACAAACAGAAAATGTGTCTTGACTTATCTGAGAAAACGGTGAGGACCCAAAACCTGAATCTACAGTATTTGCGAGATTGTTTCCTGTCATTTCGGATTCCTGAGGCGAGCTGTTGCCGACCGATCGATCGATAATGCTTCCCTGTTCACTAATTGTTTCACTGTGTACACCATTATTTGCAACCCGCTCCATTTCCCTATGCGAAATTACCAAATTACTACTTTGAACATTAGTTAATTCATTACTCTGCGGCGCTAACACACTGCTTTCGTCTTCACTGTCATTTCTCAGTTTACTTTGGAGCCTAGTATTACGTTTTTCACACGCCATAATTTTCACAATATTTCACACGATAACACAGAAAAGCACAATTTGAAGAGCAAAATAAAATAACATAGCAATGGAAATAATGTCTACTTAATTGCAAGCGCAGCTGCGAAATACTTGGTGCAAATCTACATGAATGCCAAAACTGTTTTACTGTACAACAATGAAAGACTGCAACTACAAAGGAGATTCTCTCTACAATTACGCGCTAGCAATAAACAAAATCTACACTAATTACACAAACTACAAGAAAAAATCAGAAGATTCCAGTGAGGTATCCTCGGCTAAGGGTCGACATATGAAACGTCCCCTTTTTAAAAATTATACAGGACTGTGCTTAAACTGACACACAATATTTTTAGCGCAACGCAATCTGACTATCAAAGATCCTTGCAAAAGAATGGCGCTGAGTAACATTAAACTATACCTTTCAGAAATCACTTACCTCACAAAAATCTTCATTACTCGAACTACTGCAATACAGCGAGCGCCACTACTGCCGGCTAAATAAAAGATTCAAACTACGGAAGGCACTAACTACTGACGGGGATAGTTAGCAAATGAAAGATATTAATAGAGAACAAACAATGTATTTACCTTAATAGTCATAATATATATATATATATATATATATATATATATATATATATATATATATATATATATATATATATATATATATATATATAGCAGTTCATCACAAATTACAAAACTCCGCCATATCTCTCCCCACATCCACCACTCCTGGCGGCTCACCTCCAACTGCGCAACGCTACGCGCTGTTCACAGCCAGCTGCCTAACACTACAATGGCGAGTATTACAACAATGCAAAGCAGCCACAGACTGCACACAGCACAGCCAGTGATTTTCATACAGAGGTGGCGTTACCAATAAAAAAAACCTAAACAGCCTACTTACACATTCTTGCTCAACCCTCATCCCGATTTCACGGATTTTCGGATGATACGTCAAAAAATACTGTGCTCTCAAACCGGTTTTTTTTCCATTATTCAGGGAAAAGGAATGTTCGTTCCCGTCCACGCTACAACTATAATGCAGTGTTTCACTACGTAAATAATTTTCTCTATTTCTCGTCATCTACTCACAACGTATAAGTGTACTGTCAGTACTGTGGTATGTTATTCAGGGTAGACAAGAAGGGTTACTGATGCAGTTACTTAGATCTGAATATGATCCAGAGTGATCGAAACATGTAAGAAAATAAAAAATGTGTGCAACTGAGACGGATAAATAAACGACAATCATCTTAAATACCTACATATGTGCAGTTAGTGTCTTCTCTCAAGCCGATATGTCCCATATAGTGTTAATTGACATTTTTATTTAAAAAATCAAAGCTATCCAGAATGTTACGATGACGCATTACAGCTCTCTGTATAACGACTACACTGGAAACTGTTTAATGGATCTCTTTACTGCACTTCCTAAATGATGATAAGTGTTTTCTCTTATTTTCTCTATACAAAGTGGACAATTATGAGGTGGCAGCAATAGCCGTATACCCTTGTTCCCAGAAACGGGCACCTAGTGCCGATCTAGGAGACGAAAAGTTAAAAGGTTATACCTTTGTGCCATGTGCGAAACTTTGAACAGTTGTTACGCATAATTTTGGACAAGCCTGTTGCTTGAAGACCGCCCTCATGCCTGTACCTGTCACTTATTTTATAAGGGACGGTACCGACATCAGGGCTCTTTTGATATGTATTTCTTTTGTCTTACATACTCATAACGGATGTAGATGGAATTATGGTCATATTCTATTTTATACTTTTAACAGTACTACATGTAATGTCATCTACGAACTTCAAATGGTTGGCATTTTTAACAACAACGTAAAAAACAATCTCCTACTCCTTCTCGAAGACTTCCTTTGACATAGGTACAGAATGGAGTCTATGTGACAAAGGTGGTTGCTTTATGTTGATTTGGTTGACACGATGTTCTGTGGATGACTACATCCGTTGTTGATGACTTTCTGTAAATCTGGAAAGTCACCAACGTTGATATCTAACTGGCTCTGAGCACTATGGGACTCAACTGCTGTGGTCATAAGTCCCCTAGAACTTAGAACTACTTAAACCTAACTAACCTAAGGACAGCACACAACACCCAGCCATCACGAGGCAGAGAAAATCCCTGACCCCGCCGGGAATCGAACCCGGGAACCCGGGCGTGGGAAGCGATAACGCTACCGCACGGCCACGAGATGCGGGCTGATATCTAACTATGAGCGTTGCTACAGAGAGAGCTGATTGTTTCAGTGGAGCCGGTTAATATCATAAATGAACGAGTTGCGCTGTTCCTGTGTCCCAATATAAATGAAGGTCGTCTACATATTATTTTGGGCAGTTACTCTCTTGGTAAGGAAGTGGGTCATGTCGTCGTATTCCGAGGATGTCTGGCTAAGAAGCATGACACTGGTAACTCCCTGTTCATGCAGTGCGTGGTAGCTTTAAGGGCCTTCTTCCAAGTAGCAGAAAATCTATTGATTGTGTCCATATTAGAACTGGTTATATCATTCTCTGCAAGAAAATTATGGGCTTCGTCAACATTTTGCGTCTCTGACAAAATTGATGCCTTTTTTCTTTTATCAGATTTTATTTTGCTACTTTGGAAAAGGCTCTATAGGTACCCCATCTTTACCAGAACCGATCAAAAAATTATATATATAATTTTCCTTCCGCTCCAAGGCCCTGGGCAAATTTTGTTTTTTCTTTTTTTTTTTTTTTTAGGTCATCAGCCTTCTGACTGGCTTTATGCGGCCAGCCACGACTTCCTCTCTTGTGCCAACGTATTCATCTCAGAGCAGTACTTGCAACTTCGCAAAAAAAGAAATAATAATACCCAGTGGTAAAGACAGTGAATGCTCGGAGTGGTGCACGTTACAATACTGATAACCCTTAACCCAGGTACATAAACCGGTATGATCAACATCAGCTTATTATAACGTCCGTACCGGGCAGCATATTATAGAGAGTTTTTCTACTTCAAGTCCAACCCCGAATGCGAATGGTCACCTTTAATGTCAAAAATATGTACATGAATATTCTCAAGAACTAAGTTCAAGGCATGGTACTCCGTAATCTAAAAATATATAGTGCTAGATCTTACAGAGAGATTAATAACGCTCTCAGGTTCTTGGAAGTCATCTCCACATTCAATTATTTTCCATTTGGCTTATGATATTTTAGTACAAAAAGTGGCCCTTGCGATGGGATCACCATTGATGTATTGACTGGCAACATGTTAGAATCTGACGACATGATCCACTTCCCTACCCACACTAATAGAATCACCGTATGGAGTAGCTACGTGGACAGCGTAATTCTAGTCTACAATTCTCTTCTGGGTTTGTTACCGCCTTGACAATGCTGCAAAAACCCAGAAAAAATTTATTGATTGTGACAATGACCGCGGAAGCCTACGCTTAGACGTACTTCTAGTTCGTAACGATATACTGAAACATTACATGTCAGTCATTAAGGATATTAGCAGGCTCTGTGATAACATTCCACTCTCTGCGCAGTATAGCGAAGACGGGAAGCTAACCTATTTAGATTTCAACATTGGTTTACATGTCGATCAGGTGCTGTTCGAGATGTACAGAAAGAGCGACAACATCGGATGTAATCATCCGTAGAAAATCATGTCACCCTGTGCAGCATAAGATAGCCGTCTTTAGGTTCCTGCTTCTGTATCCGTATCTAGGGAAGCCTTTGAAACAGAGTAGAAAATCATTATTCACATTGCTCTTAAAATGGCTGGGATTGGAAGTTCGTAGATGACAGCTGTAGTACAGCTAAATGTAAAAAAAATGAAGATCGTTAGCGCATCTACTACCTTTACGCGTATGTATGACAGAATAGAAACATATACACGCCACAAGATCCAATATTTCGGTACTGTCTCGGGAAACATTGGGCGTCAGTTGGGGTGAAAATTATCAAACATGTCTTTTTTGTTCCTTATAAATAAGGTGATAGGTATAGGCATAGAGTCCGGTCTTCAAGTCCTCAATTCAAAGCAGCAGGTGTGGAATAATTGTCCAAAACGTTACTAAGGTCGAACCGGTAGGGTTACTAATATCAGATGTAAAGAAAATTTTCATGGCTCGGCTCCTCGATCTGCGCTAAATGCCCGTTTTCGGAAACAAGAGCATAAGACTATTGATGCGACCTCAAACTTTTCCATTTTGTACCAAAAAAATAGGGGAAAAACACTTAGAATCATTATGGAAATGAAACTGTGAGGTCCATTGAGCAGTTTCCCGAGCAGACTCTTAAACGAACAACTCGAACTACGTCATCGCGGTATTCTGGACAACTTGGATTTCTTTAATAAAAATGGCTCTTGTCTATATCTTCTGCACTTGGTCGTTTCTTTAGTGCTGGTCCAATGACTACGTATTTTTACTGCTTCAGTATTCATCACTTTACGCTTATGGTTTGGGTTTCGGTACACACAGATTTTACAACATACACTATTTTTAGTCAGATCTGTACTATGCAAGCATTATGTTACCGAAGGCACAGAATTGTTCATTAATATAGTTTGTTCCATATTACTTATTTCTTATAATACACTCAAATAAGCACACGAAAATACAGTTATATCCTGATAACGATTTTCGCCACGATTATTCTTGGTAGTTAAGTACATAAATATGACAAATCGTAGTATTTTCTGCTCATGGTTCTTGCCATCTCTAATTGTTGTGTTATATTATTCGGAGCAGCATCTTAACATGTTTTATCAACGAATGTGACCACACAACGCGAAGTTTTGCTGATCATTTGCCTCACTGCGAAAGCGCAGACCCGATTAGCGCCACCGATAGGGCTTATCGCTCAGTCAGTAGATGAGTCCTTTTCCACCTGCATCTCCTTGTATTGCGATCTGCTGCGTTTTTTGGTAAATTATTTTCATGCAAATTTCTCCATTAGGTACCATCTTTATACAGTGTTTATTGCTAAGCGGGTTCTTGTCAATACTTCCCACATTTTCTTACATTATCTTACGGTAAACTAGTTATATCCGGTCTAGTGTCGTGCGTTTAGGATTCTTCGACGTGTTTTAATTTTTGTCTGTGTGTTCTATCCTATTATTCGTCTTTTATTCCATTTAGTTGGGAGGATGTTACTTCACGGTTCTTATTATCTATATGCACGGTTGAGGAATCATGGACCCACAACTTTCGCTTACCTCACGATCCACTAACTGCATCATTTATTCATGGACAAGGACTGTTCGGGCCTGTCCATGTTACAACTGTAACGTCATGATTCACCACGCAGATAATTTGGTCTATTTCTCAACATTGATTGTAAATATTAAAAAAATGGTTAAAATGGCTCTGAGCACTATGTGACTTAACTTCTGAGGTCATCAGTCGCCTAGAACTTCGAACTAATTAAACCTAACTAACCCAAGGTGTAGATTAAAAGTGAATAAACTGCAAAAAGGTGGTAATTTAAGGAGATGGGACCTCTATGAAATGAAAGAACCAGAGGTTGTACAGAGTTTCAGGGAAAGCATAAGGGAACAATTGACAGGATTGGGGGAAAGAAATACAGTAGAAGAAAAATGGGTAGCTTTGAGGGATGAAATAGTGAAGGCAGCAGAGGATCAAATAGGTAAAAAGACAAGGTTCTAGCAGAAATCGTTGGGTAAGAGAAGAAATATTGAATTCAATTTATGAAAGGAGAAAATATAAATATGCAGTAAATGAAACAGGCAAAAAGGAATACAAACGTCTCGAAAATGAGATCGACAGTAAGTGAAAAATGGCTAAGCAGGGATGGCTAGAGGACAAATGTAAGCGTGTAGAGGCTTATCTCTCTAGGGGTAGGATAGATACTGACTACAGAAAAATTAAAGAGACCTTTAGAGAAAAGAGTGCCACTTGTATGAATATCAAGAGCTCAGATGGAAACCCAGTTCTAAACAAAGAAGGAAACGCAGAAAGGTGAAAGGAGTAGATAGAGAGTCTATACAAGGGCGATGTACTTGAGGACAATATTATGGAAATGGAAGAGGATATAGATGATGGTGAAATGGGAGACATGAAACTGTGTGAAGAGTTTGACAGACCACTGAAAGACCTGAGTCGAAACTTGGCCCCCGGAGTAGACAACATTCCATTGGAACTACTGACGGCCTTGGGAGAGCCAGTCCTGACAAAACTCTACCATCTTGTGAGCAAGATGTATGAGACAGGCGAAATACCCTCAGACTTCAAGAAGAATATAATAATTCCAATCCCAAAGAAATCAGGTGTTCACAGATGTGATAATTACCGAACTACCAGTTTAATAAGTCACAGCTGCAAAATACTAACGCGTATCCTTTACAACGAATGGAAAAACTGGTAGGAGCCAACCTCGGGGAAGATCTGTTTGGATTCAGTAGAAATGTTGGAATACGTGAGGCAATACTGAGCCTACGACTTATCTTAGAAAATAGATTAAGGAAAGGCAAACCTACGGTTCTAGCATTTGTAAATTTAGAGGAAGCTTTTGACAGTGTTGACTGGAATATTCTCTTTCAAATTCTAAAGGTGGCAGAGGTAAAATACAGGGAGCGAAAGGCTGTTTACAATTTGTACAAAAACCAGATGGCAGTTATAAGAGTCGAGGGGCATGAAAGGGAAGCAGCGGTTGGGAAGGGTGTGAGACAGGGTTGTAGCCTCTCCCCGATGTTATTCAATCTGTATATTGAGCAAGCAGTAAAGGAAACAAAAGAAAAATTCGGAGTAGGTATTAAAATCCATGGAGAAGATATAAAAACTTTGAGGTTCGCCGATGACATTTTAATTCTGCCAGAGACAGCAAAGGACTTGGAAGAGCAGTTGACGGAATGGACCGTGTCTTGAAAGGAGAATATAAGATGAACATCAACAAAAGCAAAACGAGGATAATGGAATGTAGTCGAATTAAGTCGGGTGATGCTGAGGGAATTAGATTAGGAAATGAGACACTTGAAGTAGTAAAGGAGTTTTGCTATTTGGGGAGCAAAATAACTGATGATGGTCGAAGTAGAGAGGATATAAAATGTAGACTGGCAATGGCAAGGAAATCGTTTCTGAAGAAGAGAAATTTGTTAACATGGAGTATAGATTTAAGTGTCGGGAAGTCATTTCTGAAAGTATTTGTATGGAGTGTAGCCATGTATGGAAGTGAAACATGGACGATAAATAGTTTAGACAAGAAGAGAATAGAAGCTTTCGAAATGTGGTGCTACACTAGAATGCTGAAGATTAGATGGGTAGCTCACATAACTAATGAGGAGGTATTGAATAGAATTGAGGAGAAGAGGAGTTTGTGGCACAACTTGACAAGAAGAAGGGACCGGTTGGTAGGACATGTTCTGAGGTATCAAGGGACCACAAATTTAGCATTGGAGGGCAGTGTGGAGGGTAAAAATCGTAGAGGGAGACCAAGAGATGAGTGCAATAAGCAGATTCAAAAGGATGTAAGTTGCAGTAAGTACTGGGAGATGAAGAAGCTTGCACAGGATAGAGTAGCATGGAGAGCTGCATCAAACCAGTCTCAGCACTGAAGACCACAACAACAACAACCCAAGGACAGCACACACATCCATGCCCGAGGCAGGATTCGAACTTGCTACCGTAGCGGTCGCTCGGCTCCAGACTGTAGCGCCTACAACCGCACGGCCACTCTGGCCGGCTTGTAAATATAATTCGAACAGGATTGTAGCGAACGCTTTTTGTAATTCACCATGTCTACTTATGGCTATGGCTGTCGCTCATACAAGACGGTGTGTAACAAATATGAAACAGTTACTCAAGGAGCATGCAGAACAACGTCACTATTCCTGGCTGTATTGATGATAAGAAACATGTGACGTACGGCAGCAGCCCTACACAATGCACCATGCACACCGCTTACTGACAACACCATAATCACCTACTCCCCACACCTTTGCACAAAATGTATGTTATGGAATATTTACGAATTAACAGCGAGAAAGAGTTTAATTAGAATGTATTATTATTCCACGGAGTTCATCGGTGCAGTGGCTCACTAGGCCTCAAAACGTCTGCCTCAAAGGTCTGCGGCAGAACGGGACTCGAACCAGGTATATCTGGCATTCGCGAGCAAATACTCTACTCACCGAACTATCCTGGCATGACTCACTGCCTGCATGTTTTTCTTCTGCCGGAAGTGTAAGGACTTATGAATTTTACCACTTGTTAAACTATGCCTGTAACATACCTAGAAAATTACCTGTTTGTTGATGCCACATGCTCGACAGAATGTGTGTGAATTTGTATGTAGCTGTTTCACGTATCTAGCCCTACAGACCGTAATTAATTTTGGCGTGGAGTGGTCCAAGTTCATTTTGTGCTCTGAGAAAGTAAATATTTGTTTCTAAATCTAAATATGTTAACCCTTACACACGTATAACACTTGTTTGCAATTCGTATAACATGCAACTACGTTTCTTTATTAATAATTTGGCGTAGAAAGACATTACATCACTCAATGCTCTGTGCAGTGAAAAATAAGTCTAAAAAGTATGGCCTCGTCCCATAAATTGTACCCTTACATTCCCTATAGAGAGTTTTAACTGGAGAGAACTAACTATCTTGAAAACGACGCATCATACGAAGACAACGTTCTAGGTGAAAGTAAGTATTAGTTACTGGAACATCTGTCTGTACTAAAACTACTACTACAACTACTCCTACACATTCGAGGTCAAGTTTCTTTTTTGAAATGGGACCCCCGCCCCATTTTTATTGCATATCCGGATGCTACGCCACAAAGAACGTACGACTTTCTCAAACCATTGTTTCCCATTCATGACCGGTGGCGCTGTAATCGGCAATTGTCAAGTATGCCTACATTCGCTATTAAGAACTGACGTATTTGATTCTACTTTTCATTTACGATGTAAAAGTAAACTTTTGTGTTCTAACGGTTGATACTGTTATTGAAACATTGTTTGAATTTTGCAGTGTGATTGTACAGTACCTTACGTAATATGGCTTTGACATTTCTGGCAGACAAGCTCCTTTTGTGGTAACGTAGTTTTCTGTTCCGTACGGGGTTGATTGCGGTGAGGCTCCAAATCGTCAGGATTCTTGATTTCGATGGCCGCTCTCGTAACCCGCCATCAGGTTTACTGATTTCCGTGTGATTCCATCAAACCGCGCTAACTCTTGCGCTGGCTACCAGAGGAACACTATGAAACAACCTTTGTAATGAAGTAAAATGTCTAATTGGCGATAGTGACAGGTGCGGCTGCCGAGGATACTCATCGAAATCAGACAACCCAATGCCGACTCACCGATATGAAGCGTCCATATCCACATCGTTGCCCTGGACAGCGCTAAATCTGATTCCTAAGCTGACATTGATACGGGTTGTAAGCGTATTGTCATATCGCTGGCTTAGTTGTGGAGTATGTTTGCGGGCAGCTGCGTTTAGAGAGTCGAGCGCGGGACATGGAACTGTTATGTTGCCTTGTGTGTAGCTCTGGATGTGAAAGGCATTGTAGGCATGGAAGTTGAAGTGTTGCTACAAGTGCTATTACAGTAAAGTGATAAAATAAGTAAATAATTGAGAGGAAAGTGCATCAGGAAGTAATTTAAAAATGAGTAGTGTCGCTGATAACGTATTTGTGTATCCTCTCGTTGCGTGTCGTACCGTACAATATCAATCATCCGCGCCTTGTTCGGTCTCCCAGAATGAACTAACGTGAATCAGCAGAAATTAGTTATCACAGAAGAGTGCAAAAAAGTGCCAGTGTCTTTTAGCGAGCGTGAGGACGTGCGTTCGATCATCGCGTTTCCGCATTATCAACAATCAGTCGCGCCACGAAGGTTACTCACACGCTCGTACAAGTGAGAACTGAGAACTGAAATATTAACTTTACGACCAGTGTTAAAATATCATTACTAGTGTCAAGGAGGACTGGTACCAGATATCTGTGTATGCGTGACGAGCGTAAGAACTTTCGTGCGATCATTCGGCTTCCGCATCATCAACAATCATCCGCGCCGTGTTCGGTTACGCGTACGCTGGTCCTAGTGATTTTTGTGGACAGATAATCATTCATTAATTGGGATAAACACGAATTCCAATGTAAACAGTGCAACGTGTGACTTTCTTTTATCGTCTCAGAATATAGATGTTCATACCAGAAGTCGGACAGTGTTGTGTTTTAACGTTCAGTGGCTACCCTGAACCCGTTTGCATATTTCGATAGATAATTTCAGGCAAGCCAACAGCAGTGTGGAGCAGGACAGTACGACCGCCGAGGGATTATCAGGTACGTGGTGTGGACAGGGCGCACGGTCAAGCAACAGTCCGAAACGACAAACAGTTTAAAGGACCCCACCCCCCATTAGTACTCCCGGGCGTGTTACAGGCTAAAAATTTTGTAGTGTTCGATCAAACTTCCCACGCTACAGTAAATTTCAAACAAAAATGTCAAGGCTTATAACAGAAAAGTATACCTCCGCATCGCAAATGAAATGTAGAGTCAGATGCGTCGGTTCTTAACTGCAAAATCAGACATTAAAAGTATTTATCCATTACAGTGACAGCTACCACGAATGGAAGAAAGCGGTTTGAGTATACGGTACGTATTTTTTGGCTTAGCATCCAAATATGCCTTGGAATTGGGGTGTCCAATTCGAAAGTACTAACTTGACCCCTCCAGCTCAGGAGAGGTGGATAGGATGTGGCCAATTATATCACAGGCAGATTGTCCCATTTACTAATATTAACTTTAGGCATACCGTATTTTTCCCTTTCGATGCGTAGTTTTCGATATATTTAGTTGTATGAAGTTAAAACAAACGCCTTGTACATTTTACCGGTACATTTTAAAGTAAACAAATACCGTGTACGTCGTACCGGTACTTACAAATACACATGTTTTTGATGGTGTAATCACGCTTTGCCTGCACTCGTCGGCTACAGCCAATAGACGTTGAAACTTTTAAGTGCAGCTTCTTACAACGTAGCAGCTGACAAATAACATCGCACAAACTCTGAGAGCAAAATTAGTTAGACAAAGACTGCTCGGTTTTCAGGGGAGTCATATAGTAGAGCTGCGACAGTACGAAGTGTTATCAGTAGCTCCTCCAAAATTGGAATCTGGCTATTGGAGCCACATATTTTTGGCGGTTTAGACTTCGTGGTGACTATATCCAATCCGTAATCACAAGCTAGAAATGAGGAAGAAGTGATCGAGCATACAAGTAAAGTACTCTCTGTAAAATCACGAGTAATGAAAATTATGCACATCCAAACCCTTAAACTTCAACAAAACCAACGTGTAGCAGAAGTGTGTCAACACACTCTGCCGTGAAGATAGTCTGTAATCCTTACAAGAGGCTCCTCCTTTGTAAGACGTTGTTGTCTCCTGACCTTCATTGCTTACATATTCCGCCCTCACAATCATATTCCGCACATCAAGACGCTTCAGTCGAACCCTAACTCGATAAGATAAAGTCAATGTTGTATGAATGCATGTATACGATATGCAAATAACTAATAAATCGCAAGTGCGCACCGTGTTTGAAATACTCGCGGCTGGCGTACACACATACATACGGTCACAGGAGCTTTTAGTTAGCCGGTGGCCGCCCGTGGAGCGGACAGCGTCCGCCCGAGGGAAAGGAGGAGCGACCCCGTGTTCGGCTTAAAAGCAAATGCCGCTTCATTGTGTGGGAGCGGCCAGCCTACGTATTCTTTACACATAGCACGCAGTTTCAGAGGTTTTCACAGGGAGACAGCAAACGCCAAGCGCCGATACTACAGGTTTCCGGATTGGTCACCTTAAACGAATTGTCATTCTCCCATTTTAGAACAGCAATGCTGATCTGACGCCTTGAGCTGAAGGAGTAATGGAAGAGACCGAAAGATATATCCCTTCACGCATGGCGTGGAGAGACGCCGTTCCGTTGTCGCTCTTGGAGCCAGGAACAAGTCTCTCCTCAGTACTTCAGTGGGAGAGCACCTCTGTCGAGAGCGATCGAAGTGCGACTCTATATTGAGTCCTTGCGATTAAGCGATGTTCACTGTGTTGGCCGACACACTTATTGTGCGGTGTGAACGGACAGAGTTATAGTTAAACGCCTGCGAGCGAATTTTTGAGAGGCATCGGGGTGGACTGGTTATCTGACGGATGTACCACTCCAATAGTTAGACTAGGGGCGAATAGGAGTCCTTGACTTCATCAAGGCATAGGGAGAGTTTGATTGGTGAAGGTCAATGCAGACAGAACAAGAGTTATCTTATTTGTCAGCAGCGAGCGGCGCAGACAGCAGTCATTGCTGCTTATTGTATCGTACGATACAGCTCTTGCGAGCCCCATATTTCCTCCACAACAGTACACTTCACTGCATTTCACACGCGACAGTCTTGACTGTACCTAGCAACATTCCAATGGATAATTATTCAAGTTGAGTAGGCGTGGCTCTCAGCCATTCTGCCAAGTCAATAACAATATTAAACTTTGTATAGAAATTTCATTCGCGAATCGTATCCTTAAGAGGTAAATTTACATTCCGAAAAGAACCTGGAAATAACTTGATCAGTTCATAACTAAAAGTGCCATTGTGATTTCTTAGAATTTTCGCAAAATAAATAATAATTTTCGTTAGTTTCATGTTTTTCTTACACTAACTAGCACTACTCCTGTACCCAAGTATCTCACTAGTTACGTAAGGAATTTTGCGAATTTTTGTGGCTTTTCCTTACAGCGGACGACTCCAGAAGATATTTATTGCTGAAAGTTTTTCAGGCATTTCTCTTTAGAACGTTAGGAGCATTTGTCTGACTTCTGTACTAGTGTGGGGATGGAAACTGCATCTTGCAGGAGCCACAGGGTAAAGGGTACATCTCAGATTAATCTTTTGCGCAGAACAACAGAATAGCCGATCAACCCCACGCTCACACCTTGACAAAGAACCCGAGAGAAACCAAAGCAGGCCTAACAAAGCAGAAACTGTGAAACCAATCCAAAATTCCCCAAGCTACGTCGCATAACTTACTTCCATTGATCGCCACTTCTTTGCATAAGACTCTACATAGGAGAGCGATCTTAATTCTGTTTGCGCCATTATATGTGAGCTGAAATTCTCAAAAAATACATTACATAAATTTGAAGGTGTAATAGTTCGGTCAGGATTAATGTTTTAATGTCTTGCAGTTATCTTTGTAGAGTGCGAATAGTTTTTGTCCACTTGTGGCACTACATAACAATACAGTTATTTATGAGACACCACTTTCCGTACGAATTCGAAGCTCTTTCCCATGCACTGATCAGAATTTACTTATGTACAAAGGTTAAACAAATATGGGCGAAACACGCAAAAATTATTGATAAACAAAGACAGCACATCATAACTACAAATATCACAAACCAATCACGTTGAAATGTGTATAACGACACCCGCTATCATACACTGCCCTGCTATTTGTGTATCTATCTTGTATGATTTGTTTTAATTAATTATTAGCAACAAATCAATGAAACTGATTTTTTTATCAGTGAAATATTACTGCTGAAAAGTATCCAGTCGTTCCGTTTCGACGAGGCGTTTCAAATCAGCACTCGCTCTACTCTGTACTTGCAATGGTTTAAAAGTCATAAATTATTCAGTAAATTTCACATGTTGAAGATTTGTTTGTTTTATATCATTTGAACCAAGAATGGGTCAGAACACCAAGTCAAAAATTTAAAAACCTTCCATAAATCCGCAATCGATGACAGTATGCTGAACATAACCGCTTAGATATGGGGGGCGTAATCCATCCAGAGCCCCTGATAGTTATTGGGAAATGTGGAAGTATTGACAAGAACCTTCTTAGTAATAAAGACAGTATGAAGAAGGTAACTCATGGGGAAATTTCAATGAAAATAACGTACCGTAAAATATTGCAGACCGCGATGCATGGGGATGCAGGAGGGAATGTCCATCCATGGACTGAGCGATAAACCGTGTCAATGGCGGATATATTGTCTGTGCCCTCGCAGGTAGTGCAATATGACGTACAGAAATTCGCGAGGCATGGTCACACATGTGGACAAAAATTGTTAAGATCCCGTCGCGAATAACATAATAGAAAAATTGCAGGTCACAAAGAACCTTGAGTAGAAAATAATACGATTTGTCACATGTACGTTCTTATCTACTGATAATAATACTGACAAAAGTTATTATTACAATACAGCCATATAAATTATTACTTGAAACGTGCTTACTTGAACATATCGTAAGAAATAAGTGATAACCAAACAAAGAATATTACTGTACACTTAAGTGAACAACAGTAACATACTGCTTGAATAGTACAGATCTGGCTAAAAGTACTTTTTGTTAGAAAACTTGTGCATAAGGAATAAAGTAAGGTACGCTCAAGCATCAAAACTATCGAGTCATTGGTGCAGTACTAAAGAAACCATCAAATACAGGTATAAATAACCTTAACTGACATTATACAGGGTGGTCCATTGATCACGACCGGGCCAAATATTTCACGAAATGAGCGTCAAACGAAAAAACCACAAAGGACGAAACTTGTATGGCTTGAAGGGGGAAAGGAGATGGCGCTATGGTTGGCTCGCTACATGGCGCTGCCATAGGTCAAACGGATATTAACTGAGTTTTTTTTAAATAGGAACCCCCATTTTTATTACATATTCGTGTACTACTTAAGGAAATATGAATGTTTTAGTTGGCCCACTTTTTTCGCTTTCTGATAGATGGCGCTGTAATAGTCACAAACATGTGATCACAATTTTAGACGTACAGTTGGTAACAGGAAGGTTTTTTTTAAATTAAAATACAGAACATAGGTACGTTTGAACATTTTATTTCGGTTGTTCCAGTGTGATACATGTACCTTTGTGAACTTATCATTTCTGAGAACGCTTGCTGTTACAGCGTGATTACCTGTAAATACCATATTAATGCAATAAATGCTCAAAACGATGTCCGTCAACCTCAATGAATTTGGCAATACGTGTAACGACGTTCCTCATAACAGTGAGTAGTTCGCCTTCCGTAATGCTCGCAGCATGCATTGACAATGCGCGGACGCATGTTGTCAGGCGTTGTCGGTCGATCACGATAGCAAATACCCTTCAACTTTCCCCACAGACAGAAATCCGGGGACTTCAGATCCGGTGAACGTGCGGGCCATGGTATGGAGCTCCGACGACCAATCCACCTGTCATGAAATATGCTATTCAGTACCGCTTCAACCACAGGCGAGCTATGTGCTGGACATCCATCATGTTGGAAGTACATCGCCATTCTGTCATGCAGTGAAACATCTTGTAGTAACATCTGTTGAACATTACGTTGGAAATCAGCACACATTGTACCATTTAGATTGCCATCGATAAAATGGGGGCCAATTATTCTTCCTCCCATAATGCCGCACCATAAATTAACCCGCCAAGGTCGCTGATGTTCCACTTGTCGCAGCCATCGTTGATTTTCCGTTTTTCAGTAGTGCATATTATGCCAGTTTACGTTACCGCTGTTGGTGAATGACGCTTCCTCGCTAAATAGAACGCGTGCAAAATATCTGTCATCGTCCCGTAATTTCTCTTTTGCCCAGTGTCAGAACTGTACACTACGTTCAAAGTCGTCGCCATGCAATTCCTGGTGCATGGAAATGTGGTAAGAGTGAAATCGATGTTGATGTAGCATTTTCAACACCGACGTTTTTGAGATTCCCGATTCTCGCGCAATATGTCGGCTACTGATGTGCGGATTAGCCGCTACAGCAGATAAAACACCTACTTGGGCATCATCAGTTGTTGCAGGTCGTGTTGACGTTTTCACATGTGGCTGAACACTTCCTGTTTCCTTAAATAACCTAACTATCCGACGAAAGGTCCGGACGCTTGGACGATGTCGTCCAGGATACCGAGCATCATACAAAGCACACTCCCGTTGGGCATTTTGATCACAATAGCCGTACATCGACACGATATCGACCTTTTCCGCAATTGATAAACGGTCCATTTTAACACGGGTGAAGTATCACGAAGCAAATACCGTCCGCACTGGCGGAGTGTTACCTGATACCACGTACTTACACGTTTGTGACTATTACAGAGCCATGTATTACAAAGCGAAAAAAGTGGTTCAACTAAAACATTCATATTTCTTTACGTACTACAAGCATATGTAATAAAAATTGGGGTTCCTATTTTTTAAAAAAGCCCAGCTGACAACCGTTTGACCTATGGCAGCGCCATCTAGCGGGCCCACCATAGCGCCATCTGGTTCCCCCCTTCAAACTAGACGAATTTCGTTCTTTGTAGTTTTTTCGTTTAATGCTTATTTCGTGAGATATTTGGCCCGGTTACTATCAATGGACCACACTGAGGACAGTTCTCTTTTCTTGTTCCATCTGAGTTGCACACTTTTTAATTTTATTACATGTATCTATCACTTCATTAGTAACACGTCTGGTCTACTCAGAACAACACATCAGGGTACTGTTAAGTGCAGCAATAATATGAATTGGCATAATAAACCGGATACCAGAATTTTCGGCAAGTGGTGGTGTGGGGGGGGGGGGGGGGGGGATACCTTTGGTAGATCTTTCAGAACCAGCTCTAAAAAGTGTTTAGACAAGCTTGACGAATACTTTCTGCTTACCTTACGATCCACTTGCTGCGTCATTTATTCGTAGACAAGGTATGTTCGCATCCGTCCAAGATTCACCATGTTAGTAATCTGCTGTTTCTCACTAATGATTGTAACTATAATTCGACCAAAATTGCGGCTAACTGTTTTTCTAATTTAATAGATCTAACCTGAAGATGTGTCTTCTATGCTGCGAGAAGTGTTAAAAATTATTGAAGAGAATATCAGGGCGGTTAACATTCAAGATGTTTTATATCTGTGGATTGCTGAAAGCTTTTCTGGAACAAATATTAGCTTTCATGTTGACGGGTGGTCGCTGTGGGCTTCCTGAGCTGAACATGACTGCTTTAGCCTCTGCGCTTTTGTACCAGAGACTGGATGTAATTACGCTGGTAGTGGAGACAGCCAGCGTCATCAGGGTAGCAGCAGACACGCCGCTGGCATAACAAATGAGAGAATTAGCGGTGAGGTACGCCGTGGATGTAGCCTGAATAATTAAACGCTTTGTCGTAAAGTCTTTACCTCGCCTCGTGTTGCTTTACAGGATGTTGTTTGTCGTAGCCGGTTGATGATACCGATTTAGCCCACAGATTAGCCAGAATCGTTTATTCTGAGAACATCAATGTTGACATACTGACACGGTGGGAAAAAATCAAGTCTGGGTGAGATACTCTGGAGTATTTGCGGAATAAATTGTTCCCCTCTTAGCTGTAGTTCATGGTACTGTGCTGCAGCAACGATGGCTATGTAGGTATTTGCCAAAGAGCATAGGTCATACCCGTTTTAAAAAAGATTGTTGGATAGATACGTATAATTATAGAACTCTATCACTTATGTAAATATCGTAGAAAATTATGGAACACATTTCAAATTAACGATTTTGAAGTTGCTGCAGAAAGAAAATCGCCTGTACACAAACAAATATGGATTTCTCGAAGACAGTTCCTGCAAACGGCTCGCTCTATTAGCCATTGACAAATGCACTTAGATTGATACCCTCCTCCTCCACTTCCGCAAGACTTTAGACACACTTCTTACTGTCGTTCAGTGCAGAAAATGCGAACTTCCGCTCTATCGGCCAGATACATGATTGGATCAGTTGCACACCGAACTCAACACGGCCTTTCTTTTCATTATATTATCAGTCTTCTGACTGGTTTGATGCGGCCCGCCACGAATTTCTCTCCTGCGTCAACCCCTTCATCTCACAGTAGCACTTCCATCCTACGTCTTTGTTTAGTTAATATAATCGTCAGATATAAACGTAATTTCAGTAATATCCGAAAGGATTGATATTTATCCGTTACTTTTTTGAAAACCATAAAAACGATTGTCTGAGTAACTACGGATACTTCGTCAGATTCAGGACATATACATTAGTAAATAAATGTAGTTTCTCTTATACAGTATGGATAGGAATACCACTGAGAAACCTTCGGAAGCCGATCGCTTTTATTTTAAGACTGTGTTGTAATTGTAGTAAACGTTTCGCTTACAATGAGTTATTACAGCGTAAATTGTTTAGTTTCTAGCATCAATTATCTGATGCAAGAATACGCCTAATAATGAATAATAATGCGAGTAAAATAGTATCAAAAGTATAGTGAACGAATTATCGTAGCCAAAAAAGCACCCAGCACAGTAGAATAAATCTGTATGCACCCAACCATCTCCGCAGACGTTGAAGAAATTGAGTGTATAATGACAAAAGGAAACTATTCGGAAAGCTAAGGGAGACGAAAATTTAATCGTGGTGAAAGACCCAAATTCATACAACGAAAACGTAAAGTAACACAATGGGCGAACATGAACGGAAAGAAAGGAATTAAAGCGAAAGCCATGTGGTAGAACTTTAAGCGAATCAAAATTCAATCCTCGATACCCCTGTTTTACGAATGTTGTAGGAATTGACCTAGAGGCACTGGAAGATTATGTAATTGCAAGACAAAAATTCAGAATAAGTTTTAAAGTTACAACACATTTCCAGGAGCGAATATTGATTCTTAGCATACGTTTATTGATGACAGAATGGAAAGTGTAAGTAATATACGGGGGGGGGGGGGGGACCCAAAAGAAACCGCATTGTTGTCATAAATATTTATTGATGAACCTTCCTACAAAATTACTTTAGTCACCTTCAAAATACTCTCCACTTCATGCGATGTACTTGTCAAGTCTCTTTTCCCACTGTTGGAAGCATGTATGGAACTCTTCAAGTTTGATATTGTCCAGGGCGCTTTGCGAAGCTGTTTTTACCGCCTCCACAACGTCATAACGCTTTCCTTTTAGCGTTTTTTTCAGTCGTGGAAATAGGAAAAAGTCCGGCGAATGCGGAGCATGTGGAACGACAGACCACCTCTGAGATGCCAAATAGTGGGTCACTCGTAAGGCCGTGTGTGCTGGAGCATTGTCGTGATGCAGAAACCAATCACCTGATCGCCAAAGTTCCGGGCGTTTCCTCCTCACATCCTCTCGCAGACGCCTTAAAACATACAAGTAAAAGTGCTGATTAACAGTCTGGCCAGGGGGTACGAATTCCCGATGCACAATTCCACAAACATCAAAAAAGACAATGATCATCGTCTTCACATTTGACCTCACTTGCCTTTATTTCTTTGGTCTGGGAGAGATGGGAGTCCTCCACTGGCTTGACGCTTGCTTGGTTTCTGGGTTATACTTGTAACATCAACTCTCATCCCCTGTAATGACTTTGTTCAAGAAGTTTGAATCACATGCAA
This sequence comes from Schistocerca serialis cubense, assembly GCF_023864345.2. Lineage (NCBI taxonomy): Eukaryota > Metazoa > Arthropoda > Insecta > Orthoptera > Acrididae > Schistocerca > Schistocerca serialis. Next base: position 470,418,071 of record NC_064639.1, read on the forward strand.
TCTTTGTTTCCAAGTCCTGACACACATTCATGCGGATGGTTTTTTGCTCCTGTGTGAATAGGCGTGGAACAAATTTAGCAGCAACACGTCCCATGTGCAAATCCTCACTCAAAATCCGCTTGCACTAGCTCCAACTGATTCCTGTCTCTGCTGAAATTTGGTCGATCGTTTGGCGACGATCCTCCTTGATCTTTTGGCGGACCTTTTCAATGTTCTCCTCATTACGCGATGTTGAAGGGCGTCCAGAACGAGCTTGGTCTTCAACACACATCTCACCACGTTTAAAGCGCCCAAACCACTCGAAAACCTGTGTGCGGCTCATAGCGTCCTCCTGGAAAGCTCCCTGAAGCATTTGGTGTGTCTCCTTGGCAGTTTTTTTTAAGCAGGAAACTAAATTTCACGCACACTCTTTGTTCTTTTAAAGGTGCCATAACGACTTCGCAGAGGTAACCCGCCAACAGTCAGAGAAACACAATACCACACTTGCACGGTGAGCTCTACACTGACGCCATCTGCACAGTTGTTTCATGAAGGTCTCTACCAGCACCATGTAGCGTGAGAACCCTACACTACGTCTACGAGTGGCAGCGCCTTCGGAGTCCAGTTTCTTTTGGGTCGCCCCTCGTATGCTTCACAAATAAAGAAGCGAAACGCGTATGTCAACAAACTGCCTTCAGTTGGTTGCATAGACGGTACATACCTCCAAGAATTTAAAGCAACTAGAGGAAAGACGGAAAACAGAAATAAAAGACGATAAAACGTAACTGTCGGCCGATAACATCGTAATTCTTAGGCAAAGCGCAAGGAAGAGCAGTTCAATGGAATGGATACTGTTTTGAAAAGAGATTATAAGATGAACAGTAACAAAAGTAAAACACTGGTAGCGTAAAACAACAGTAATGGAATAGTGTCGAATTAAATCAGGCGATGCTGAGGGAATTAGGTCGGGAAATGACACACAAAAATAGTAGAAGACCTTCGCTATTGGAGCAGCAAAATAATTGATGACCGTAGTAGAGAGGAAGTAAAATAAAATCTGACAATAGCAAAAGGAACATTACCACAAAGGGCTAGCCTCTCAACATTTAATTCCAGTTTAACCTCTAGGAAGTTTTTTCTGAAAATATTTGTCTGGAGTGTAATCTTCTGTGGAAGACAAAGGTGGACGATAGCAGTTCAGAGAAGCATAGAATAGAAGCATTTAGAGGCATAGCGCTGTAGAAGAATACTTAATATTAGTTAGATAGGTAATCACAAATGAGGAACTTAAAGGAAGGAAATTTATTGCGAAATGGCGCTAAAGGAAGGGATGGCCTAATAAGACACATCCTGAAGCTGCAAGTAATATGTCAGTTTGATAATGAAAGGAAGTGTGGGGTAAAAAGTGTGTAGGGAGATCAAAGGTTGAATGCAGTAAGCAGATTCAAATGGATGTAAGATTTGGTAACTATGCAGAGAAGAGGGGGCTTGCACAGGACAGACTACCATAGACCAGTCTTCTGATTCAAAACCGCAACAACAACATCGTAATCCTCTGTGTTGCTAAAGAAAGAGAAGAAGAGGTAGATGAAAATCAGATGACACTGTGAGAAGAATACTAGAAGACCTGATTCGAAATCATCATCATTTGCTTTGGCCATTGTCTCACTTCAATGTAGGGTTGGTCTTGTTACTACGCATTTCGCTATGTTCGAGGGTGGCCAGATGCCATTTCTGTCGCCACGCCGTTCCCCCTGGGACGGATGTAGGGTACTCCAGCTGTCTGCGTCTAGTGAAAGTCATGAAATAGTGCGATCGTCTTTAAATGTCTGTGAGTGGTGTAACTGAGGCGGGACATGGGGAACAGCCCGGTATTCACCTAGTGGGCTGTGGAAAACCGCAAAAAAAAAAAAACACATCCAGGTTGGCCAGCACAACGGCTCTCGTCGTTAATCCGCCCGGTGGATTCGATCCGGGGCTGGCGCGCCTACACGAGTCCAGGAAGCAGCACATTAGCACTCTTTGCTAACCTGGCAGGTTGAAAGACCGGATTCGAAATCTACTTAAAAATCGATTCTACGGACCCATTATTGCGCGAGGTTTAGGTTGGGCTTATCATTTTGAAGGAATCTGTGCAGCAGACGTTCTGCTGTGCCAGTTATGTAGTAGTGATTGAAAATTTGTGACATACTGTGACAGAACGGGATTTCCTGTTTCTAGCGCATCCACACCAGATGTTAGCTTGTCACTGTCACTGTCATCGTCATCGACTGTAAATGGTGATTTCATGCACGTATACCATTTAATTTTGATTATTTTAATGAGCATAAAGGATCTGATGTCTCGAATGAGTCTTCTCACATACGGGGATTAGGCATCTGTCTACAACGACGAGAAAAAATTGCGACGCCAAGAAACGAGTAATGTAGAGTAATGAAATTTAGGAAATGCATTTGTGTAGGTAATATATTTAAGTGATTAACGTTGCAAAATCACAGGTTAATGTAAGTGACAGCAAAGCCATTGCAAATATTAAATGCTGTTGTTACTGCTGTTACTGGTTTGATGCAGCTCTCCATGCTACTCTATCCTGTGCAAGCTTCTTCATCTCCCAGTACTTGCTGCAACCTACATCCTTCTGAATCTGCTTAATGTATTCATCTCTTGGTCTCCCTCTACGATTTTTACCCTCCACGCTGCCCTCCAATGCTAAATTTGAGATCCCTTGTTGCCTCAGAACATGTCCTACCAACCGATCCCATCCTGTAGTCAAGTTGTGCCACAAACTTCTCTTCTCCCCAATCCTATTCAACATCTCCTCATTAGTTATGTGATCTACCCATCTAATCTTCAGCATTCTTCTGTAGCGCCACATTTCTAAAGCTTCTATTCTCTTCTTGTCTAAACTATTAATCGTCCATGTTTCACTTCCATACATGGCTATACTCCATACAAATACTTTCAGAAACGACTTCCTGACACTTAAATCTATACTCGATTTTAACAAATTTCTCTTCTTCAGAAACGCTTTCCTTCCCATTACCAGTCTACATTTTATATCCTCTCTACTTCGGCCATCATCAGATATTTTGCTCCCCAAATAGCAAAACTCCTTTACTACTTTAAGTGCCTCATTTCCTAATCTAATACCCTCAACATCACCCGACTTAATTCGACTACATTCCATTATCCTCGTTTTGCTTTTGTTGATGTTCGTCTCATATCCTCCCTTCAAGACACTATCCATCCGTTCAACTGCTCTTCCAAGTCATTTGCTGTCTCTGACAGAATTACAATGTCATCGGCGAACCTCAAAGTTTTTATTTCTTCTCCATGGATTTTAATACCTATTCCGAATTTTTCTTTTGTTTGCTTCACTGCTTGCTCAATATACAGATTGAATAACATCGGGGAGAGGCTACAACCCCGTCTCGCTGCCTTCCCAACCACTGCTTCCCTTTCATGCCCCTCAACTCTTATAACTGCCATTTGGTTACTATACAAATTGACAATAGCCTTTCGCTCCCTGTATTTTACTCCTGCTACCTTCAGAATATTCCCTAAGGTCGCCTTCTATTAGTTTTTCCATTCGTCTGTCAAGAATTCGCGTTAGTATTTTGCAGCCGTGACTTATTAAACAGATAGTTCGGTAATTTTCACATCTGTCGACACTTGCTTTCTTTGGGATTGGAATTATTATATTCTTCTTGAAGTCTGAGGGTATTTCGCCTGTCTCATACATCTTGCTCACCAGATGGTAGAGTTTTATCAGGTCTGGTTCTCCCAAGACCGTCAGTAGCTCTAAAGGAATGTTGTCTAATCCTGGGGCCTTGTTTCGATTCAGGTCTTTCAGTGCTCTGTCAAACTCTTCACGCAGTATCATATCTTCCATTTCATCTTCATCTACATCCGCTTCCATTTCCATAATATTGTACTCTACATCGCCCTTGTATAGACCCTCTATACACTCCTTCCACGTTTCTGCTTTCCCTTCTTTGCTTAGAACTGGGTTTCCATCTGAGCTCTTCATATTCATACAAGTGGTTCTCTTTTCTCCAAAAGTCTCTTTAACTTTACTGTAGGCAGTATCTATCTTACCCCTAGTGAGATAAGCCTCTGCATCCTTGCATGCATGCCTCTAGCCATCCCTGCTTAGCCATTTTGCACTTCCTGTCGATCTCATTTTTGAGACGTTTGTATTCCTTTTCGCCTGCTTCATTTACTGTATTTTTATATTTTTTCCGTTCATCAATTAAATTCAATATTTCTTCTGTTACCCAAGGATTTCTACTAGCCCTCGTCTTTTTAAGTAATTGATCGTCTGCTGCCTTCACTATTGCATCCCTCAAAGCTACCCATTCTCTTCTACTGTATTTCTTTCCCCCATTCCTGCTAGTTGTTCCCTTACGCTCTCCCTGAAACTCTGTACAACCTCTGGTTTAATCAGTTTATCCAGGTCCCATCTCCTAAAATTTCCACCTTTTTGCAGTTTCTTCAGTTTTAATTTACAGTTCATAACCAATAGATTGTTATCAGAGTCCACATCTGCCCCTGGAAATGTCTTACAATTTAAAACCTGTTTCCTAAATCTCTGTCTTACCATTATATAATCTATCTGAAATCTGTCAGTATCTCCAGGTTTCTTCCATATATACATCCTTCTTTTGTAATTCTTGAACCAAGTGTTAGCTATGATTTAAGTTGTGCTCTGTGCAAAATTCTACCAGGCGGCTTCCTCTTTCATTTCTTAGCCCCAATCCATATTCACCTACTACGTTTCCTTCTCTTCCTTTTCCTACTACCGAATTCCAGTCACCCATGACTATTAAATTTTCATCTCCCTTCACTATCTGAATAATTTCTTTTATTTCAACATGCATTTCTTCAGTTTCTTCGTCATCTGCAGAGCTAGTTGGCATATAAACTTGTACTGCTGTAGTAGGCGTGGGCTTCGTGTCTATCTTGGCCACAATAATGCGTTCACTACGCTGTTTGTAGTAGCTTACCCGCATTCCTAATTTCTTATTCATTATTAAACCTACTCCTGCATTACCCCTACTTGACTTTGTATTTATAACCCTGTATTCGCCTGACTAAAAGTCTTGTTCCTCCTGCCACCGAACTTCACTAATTCCCACTATATCTAACTTTAACCTATCCAATTCCTTTTCTAAGTTTTCTAACCTACCTGCCCGATTAAGGGATCTGACATTCCACACTCCGATCCGCAAAACGCCAGTTTTCTTTCTCCTGATAACGACGTCCTCTTGAGTAGTCCCCGCCTGGAGATCCGAATGGGGTACTAATTTACCTCCGGAATATTTTACCCAAGAGGACGCCATCATCATTTAACCATACAGTAGGGCTGGTACATTCAGTAAATGGTGGTACATTAGTAACCGATGTAACTGCATAAATGCAGGCTCCAGGCATGCAAACGTGCATTCTTTGTGTCATACAGGTGCTGCATGTCACTTGGTGGGATGGACTTACGTGCCTGTTGTACTGGTCGCTCAATACACGGTTGTGGATGTCACTGGAGATATCGTCCGATGATGTCTCATATGTGCTCGATTGAAGACATACGTGGTGATTGTGCAGGCCAAGGCAACATGACGACACTCTGTAGAGCATGATGGATTACAGCAGCGGTAGGTGGCAGAGAATTATCCTGTTGGAAAACACCCCTCGGAATGCTGTTTATGAGGATCACCAGTCTAACGTACAAATTTGCTGTGAGGAAGCATGGAATAACCACGACAGTGCTCCTGCTGTCATACGAAATCGTGTAGGTCTAGGCGTAGGTGGCAGTGTGTCTAACACACAACACGTTGGTTGCAACCCCGCAAATTGCCTCTTTCTAACCAAGACACGGTCGTCAGTGGCAACAAGGTAGAACCGGCTTTCATGAGAAAACACAAACTCTTCTCCACCCGCCAGTGAGCTCTCGCTTGACACCACTGAAATTGCAAATATATGCTAAAAGGCCTCTGGCTTGGAGCTGTAACCGATTTTTAACAATTCATTGTGTCACTGTGGTGCTAACTGCTGCTCTAGTTGATGCTGCAGAAGCAGCACCATGCACCGGAGTCATACGCCGAACACAACAGTGTTCGCTGTCGGTCGTGCTACGTGGCTTTCCGGAGCCTTCTTCGTAACGTACATTCTCGTGACCACCGCTGCCAACTATCATGTACAGTGGCTACATTCCTGCCACGTCTTACTGCAGTATCGTGGAAGGAACATCCAGCTTCTCGTTGCCCCATTACACGAACTCGTTCAAACGCAGTAAGCTGTTGGTAAAGGGATCGCCGTTCTCTTGAAGACATTCTTCACTCACGTCAGCTCACAAGGTCCAATCGCAAAGGTAACTAATGCTCGCGAGGGTTACAGCGTGTATTTAATGCCATCCTGATATGCATCCTCATAGCGACGTCAACAGAGCCACTCTTATCCACCAACACACGTCATCTTTCGTATGTTGAAACACGCCTACCAACTTTCGTCTATCTTGCACAACTTCTCGAAGCTGCGATTTCTCTTCCGTCAGTATGTTCCGTCTTATAAACGTTTATGTCCAGCGTTTCGCTCCTTTCTCTCAGGTTGGCGTTCTGGATTTCCTTGGTTAACAGTGTATTCTGGGTGTTCTACCGAGCTTTTGTTCCCATTTTGTGCACGACCATTTGACAGAGGATCCAGTCATCATCAGCAGGTGTTGCGAGGAAACCTGAGATATCACTTATTCATGGGCAACCTTTCATCTGTGAAGCAAATCACACGCAATATCTTCTTAGATTTATGATTATTTGCACTACTGGCAATTAAAATTCTGCACCGCGAAGATGATGTGCAACAGACGCGAAATTTAACCGACAGGAAGACGATGCTGTGATATGCAAATCATTAACTTTTCGGAGCATTCTCACAAGGTTGGCGCCGGTGGCTGACATGAGGAAAGTTTCCAACCGATTTCGCCAGCCACGGTGGCCAGCGGTTCTAGGCGCTTCAGTCCGGAAGCGAGCGACTGCTACGGTCGCAGGTTCAAATCCTGCTTCGGGCATGGATATATGTGATGTCCATAGATTAGTTAGGTTTAAGTAGTTCTAAGACCTAGGAGAGTGATAACATCCGATGTTAAGTCCCATAGTGCTCAGAGCCATTTTGAGCCAACCGATTTCTCATACACAAACAGCAGTTGACCGGCGTTGCCTGGTGAAACGTTGTTGTGATGCCTTGTGTAGGGAGACGAAATGCGTACCATCACGTTTACGACTTTGATAAAGGTCGGATTGTAGCCTATCGTGATTGCGGTTTATCGTATCGCGACACTGCTGCTCGCGTTGGTCGAGATCCAATGACTGTTAGAAGAATATGGAATCGGTGGGTTCAGGAGGGTAATACGGAACGCCGTGGTGGATCCCAACGGCCTCGTATCACTAGCAGTAGAGATGACAGGCATCTTATCCGCATGGCTATAACGGATCGTGCAGCCACGTCTCGATCCATGAGTCATCATATGGGGTCGTTTGCAAGGCAACAACCATCTACACGAACAGTTCGACGACATTTGCAGTAGCATGGACTATCAGCTTGAAGACCATGGCTGGGGTTACCCTTGACGCTGCATCACAGACGGGAGCGCCCTGCGATGGCGTACTCAACCACGACCCTGGGTGCACGAATGGCAAAACGTCATTTATTCGAATGAATGCAGGTTCTGTTTACAGCGTCGTGATGGTCGCATCCGTGTTTGGCGAGATCGCAGTGAATGCACATTGGAAGCGTGTATTCATCATCGCCATACTGGCGTATCACACAGCGTGATGGAATGGGGTGCTTTGGATACACGTCTTGGTCACTTCTTGTTCGCATTGGCAACACTTTGAACAGTAGACGTTACATTTCAGATGTGTTACGACCCGTGGCTCTACCGTTCATTCGATCGCTGCGAAGCTACACTTCAGCAGGATAATGCACAACCGCATGTTACAGGTCCTGTACGGGCCTTTCTGGATACAGAAAATGTTCGACTGCTGCCCTGGCCAGCACATTCTCCAGATCTCTCACCAATTGAAAATGTCTGGTCAATGGTGGCCTAGCAACTGGCTCGTCACAATACGCCAGTCACTACTCTTGATGAACTGTGGTATCGTGTTGAAGCTGCATGGGCAGCTGTACCTGTACACCCCATCCAAGCTCCGTTTGACTCAATGCCCAGGCGTATCAGGACCGTTATTACGGCCAGAGGTGGTTGTTCTGGGTACTGATTTCTCAGGATCTATGCACCCAAACTGCATAAAAATGTAAACACATGTTAGTTCTAGTATAATATATTTGTCCAATGAATACCCGTTTATCATCTGCGTTTCTTCCTGGTGTAGCAATTTTAATGGCCGGTGGTGTATTTCATCATTGATATTATGCACATTCAGTTCAGTTACAACATTTTCATTCTTATTACATTTCGTCTTGCGCGGCGTTTCACTTTCATCATGATTCTTAACTACACTGTTTGTACTCGAATTTAGTCTCATCATTTTATTTATCCACCTCCAGCGGTAGCGCAAATGGTATTGACATAATTTTTTATTTTTTGTACTTTTGCTGTTGGATTTAGTTAAGATTTTTTGGCCAGATATTGCTTGAAATTTGTGCAGTTTTTCATATCATTATTACAATATCAACTCGTGCAGCAGCTGAAATATTAAAAATGTGACATTTAGGCACATGCGACATTATTAATATCTGGGCTCCAATATAAGTTGTTTCATGGTTAATAATGACTTTTGAGAGTACAGGATATTATCTTGACGCATAAATAACTTACTTTTTACGCAACAAAACTTTAAAATTGTGTTCGGAACATATTTAGTGTAGCTTTATACTAACTGTAGGTCATCTTCGCGTTCTTGTTTTGTTATGTCTGGCCAAAAAATCATAACTAAAAACCATCAGAAAAAGTAAAAATTTGTAAAATTTAAATGGAATTGAGTTTAATTCCTATGTAATTGTCTGATTTCAGTTATGAACATTGGAATACTGATGTTAAAATGAGTGGGTAAAAGACAACACCCTTTTCTCTTTGATTTTCATTACGTCTTTTTTCTCCTGTAATTAGTACTAGTTTTTCACAAGTTAAGTTTTGGGATACACTTGTGAGCTGTTGTGAATAGCCACTCTGTCACTGGTGAAAACACGCCTACCAACTTTCGTCTATCTTGCACAACTTCTTGGTGTTGCGATTTCTCTTCCGTTGTGAATAGCCACTCTGTCACTGGTGAAAATAATTTGCTCAGTGACATCCTATCGAAACATTTTTGAAAATGTACAAAAGCAATGAGTGTTTCATGATTAAATTCTTTGTACTTCCATCAGCCATTTTCTTGTAAAAATACTCCAGAAATGTCGTTTTTTAAATAAACATTGATGTTCTTGACGAAGTGCCCCTGCTGGAACAGCTATTCTATTGTTCAAGATTTTTTTTAGCAGATCCTGTAAGAACTGTTCAACAGGATAATGTCTGCACTATTTCCCGAGTCACATCTATTGATATCTTTGAACAGAGGGGTAACTTTCACCGTACTGCAAGAGCTTTACACTTGGAAGCTTATAAGGCATATACTGACAAATTATCATAACCTCAGGTAAAAGCACGTAGAAGAAGTGTCGACTAGCAATGATATTGATTATCAATGACACAGTATTAGAACCCGTGCCGGAATTGCATCAGAAGATACAGTGCCGAGAGGAAAGAATGTACAAAACAGAAGAAAATTAAGAATATGTAACGAAGATTTTAAACGAATATTTTGGAATAAAAATTTTGGTGTTCCATACCAAAGAAGAACCAGTAAAATAAGTTTACTTCTTTTGAGATTCAGTTCCGTTATTACAGTGGCAACGAGACTTGCATCAAGACGTAATGGAATTGTTCCTGATGCTAATGTTGTACAGCGCAGAAAATTCTCTCGTACCCACACAATATGTTTCAGCAGCTGTGTTATTTTAGTCATGTTATTCCAGCATACTCCCAGCGAGTTCGTATTACGCCGAGACATCCGAGAACGCCCCGCAATTTATTTAGCGTAATATGGTGAGACGCGCAAATGGTAGGGCAGAGCAACGCGGTACAGAATAACAGACTCACCCGCGGCGTCTCCCACGCAAGATTACCGCTTCCGTCGCCGCAGTGTCTTGGCCCATCCCAAAGAGGATTATCGTTTGCTGTTGTAGGCGTTAGTGAGTTAAAGGACTCCCTTGTTCCTAATACACAGAGCAGAAGCTTGGAAAAATTGAAAAGTAAAGCTCATGTGGCTGACAACAGGTTGATATTCATACATCCACATACAGCGTGTCCCACAATATCTTAAGTGAATGATGGTCGGAGAAAAATCGATAAACCGAAGCACTTTATATTCCACTTTAGTCATGCCAGAAACTACTGTATGTACAATGCACTTCAAAGTCAGTCTAGTAGCTTTGAAATTTTGTAGCGTCGCGAAACTGCTGATGAAGTGTAAACAATTTGACGTCGGGATTCCTCTAAAAAAATTCGCTTACAGAGTACTTTTATATTGACATACCAAGATCGCTCAAAAGAGGAAAGGCCACTGGACGTGATGGGATACCAGTTCGATTTTACACAGAGAAGGAACTTTCCCCCCTTCTTGCAGCGGTGTACCGTAGGTCTCTAGAAGAGCGTAGCGTTCAAAAGGATTGGAAAAGGGCACAGGTCATCCCCGTTTTCAAGAGGGGACGTCGAACAGATGTTCAGAACTATAGAACTATATCTCTAACGTCCATCAGTTGCAGAATTTTGGAACACGTATTGTGTTCGAGTATAATGACTTTTCTGGAGACTAGAAATCTACTCTGTAGGAATGAGCATGGGTTTCGAAAAAGACGGTCGTGTGAAACCCAGCTCGCGCTATTCGTCCACGAGACTCAGAGGGCCATAGACACGGGTTCACAGGAAGATGCCGTGTTTCTTGACTTCCCCAAGGCGTTCGATACAGTTCCCCACAGTCGTTTAATGAAGAAAGTAAGAGCAGATGGACTATCAGACCAATTGTGTGATTGGATTGAAGAGTTCCTAGATAACAGAACGCAGCATGTCATTTTCAATGGAGAGAAGTCTTACGAAGTAAGAGTGATTTCAGGTGTGCCGCAGGGATGTGTCATAGGACCGTTGCTATTCACAATATACATAAATGACCTTGTGGATGTCATCGGAAGATCACTGAGTCTTTTTGCAGATCATGCTGTGGTGTATCGAGAGGTTGTATCAATGGAAAATTGCACTGAAATGCAGGAGGATCTGCAGCGAATTGACGCATGGTGCAGGGAATGGCAATTGAATCTCAATGTAGACAAGTGTAATGTGCTGCGAATACATAGAAAGATAGATCCCTCATCATTTGGCTACAAACAAGCAGGTCAGCAACTGGAAGCAGTTAATTCCATAAATTATCTGGGAGTACGCATTAGGAGTGATTTAATATGGAATGATCATATGAAGTTGATCGTCGGTAAAGCAGATGCCAGACTGAGATTCATTGGAAGAATCCTAAGGAAATGCAATCCGAAAACAAAGGAAGTAGGTTACAGCACGCGTGTTCGCCCACTGCTTGAATACTGCTCAGCAGTGTGGGATCCGTACCATATAGGGTTGATAGAAGAGATAGAGAAGATCCAACGGAGAGCAGCGCGCTTCGTTACAGGATCATTTGCTAGTCGCGAAAGCGTTACGGAGATGATAGATAAACTCCAGTAGAAGACTCTGCAGGAGAGACGCTCAGTAGCTCGGTACGGGCTTTTGTTAAACTTTCGAGAACATACCTTCACCGAAGAGTCAAGCAGTATATTGCTCCCTCCTACGTATATCTCGCGAAGAGACCATGAGGATAAAATCAGAGAGATTAGAGCCCACACAGAAGCATACCGACAATCCTTCTTTCCACGAACAATACGGGTCTGGAATAGAAGGGAGAACCGACAGAGGTACTCAGGGTACCCTCCGCCACACACCGTCAGGTGTCTTGCGGAGTATGGATGCAGATGTAGATGTAGAAGATGGACTTCCAGTTCTGAGTAAATTTTTGTCCTGAATTACAACTTATAGCATTTAGATTTAGAGAGACCCCACGCATCATATTTAACCACAGTTTTGAAAAACAGGCTATGGCATATATCCCTGAGGTATTTCGTAAGTATTAACAACAGTGGTGTATTAAGTTGTGTCTACGAAACTCGCAGTCTGTAAGTTTTCCAGTTTCCAGGTAAGTTGGTTTGTAATGGAAGTGGTTCAATTCTCAATCGCCCACCCTTCTCTGCCTTTCTCTGTTGTTGTCATGCTGCTGGGCATGTAACTCGCTGATGATCTCTGTATGTTCTTTCTCGAAACTCCTAGCAGATTAAAACTGTATGCCGGAAAGAGGTTCGAACTCGGGACCTTTGATTTACACGGGAAAGTGCTCTACTGCATAAGATACTCTAGTAAGACCCATGGTCCGTCCCCACAGTCTTACTTCCGCCAGTACCGCATCTCCTACCTTCTGAAATTCACAGAAGTTCTCCTGCGAAACTTGCAAGACGGCACTACTGGAAGGAAGATTTCCTAATCTAATTCCCTCAGCATCACCCGACTTAATTCGACTACATTCCATTATCCTTGTTTTGCTTTTGTTGATGTTCATCTTAAATCCTCCTTTCAAGACACTGTCCATTCCGTTCAACTGCTCTTCCAAGTCATTTGCTGTCTCCGACAGAATTACAATGTCATCGGCGAACGTCCAAGTTTTTATTTCTTCTCCGTGGATTTTAATACCTACTCCGAATTTTTCTTTTGTGTCCTTAACTGCTTGTTCAATATACAGATTGAATAACATCGGGGAGAGTCTACAACCCTGTCTCACTCCCTTCACAACCACTGTTTTCCTATCACGTCCCTCGACTCTTATAACTGCCACCTGGTTTCTGTACAAATTGTAAATAGCCTTTCGCTCCCTGCATTTTACCCCTGCCACCTATAGAATTTGAAAGAGAGTATTCCAGTCAACATTGTCAAAAGTTTTCTATAAGTCTAAAAATGCTAGAAACTTAGGTTTACCTTTCCTTAATCTCTCTTCTAAGATAAGTCGTAGGGTCAGTATTGCCTCACGTGTTCCAATATTTCTACGGAATCCAAACTGATCTTCCCCATGTTTGGGCTCTACTAGTTTTTCCATTCGTCTGTAAAGAATTTGCGTTAGTATTTTGCAGCTGTGGCTTATTGAACTGATTGTTCAGTAATTTTCACATCTGTCCACACCTGCTTTCTTTGGGATTAGAATTATTATATTCTTCTTGAAGTCTGAGGGTATTTCGCCTGTCTCATACATCTTGCTCACCAGATGGTAGAGTTTTGTCAGGTCTGGTTCTCCCAAGATCGTCAGTAGTTCTAAAGGAATGTTGTCTACTCCTGGGGCCTTGTTTCGACTCAGGTCTTTCAGTGCTCTGTCAAACTCTTCACGCAGTATTGTATCTCCCATTTCGTCTTCATCTACATTCTCTTCCATTTCCAGAATATTGTCCTAAAGTACGTCGCCCTTGTATAGACCCTCCATATACTCCTTCCATCTTTCTGCTTTCCCTTCTTTGCTTAGAACTGGGTTTCCATCTGAGCTCTTGATATTCATACAAGTGCCTCTCTTTTCTCCAAAGGTCTCTTTAATTTTCCTGTAGGCAGTATCTATCTTACCCCTAGTGAGATAAACCTCTGCATCCTTACATTTACCCTCTAGCCATCCCTGCTTAGCCATTTTGCACTTCCTGTCGATCTCATTTTTGAGGCGTTTGTATTCCTTTTTGGCTGCTTCATTTACTGCATTTTTATACTGTCTCCTTTCATTAATTAAATTCAATATTTCTTCTGTTACCCAAGGATTTCTACTAACCCTAGTCTTTTTTGCCTACTTGATCCTCTGCTGCCTTCACTACTTCACCCTTCAGAGCTACCCATTTTTCTTCTACTGTATTTTCCCCCCCTTTCGGTCAATTGTTCCCTTATGCTCTCGCTGAAACTCTGTACAACCTCTGGTTTTATCAGTTTGTCAGGGCCCATCTCCTTAAATTCTCACCTTTTTGCAGTTTCTTTAGTTTTAATCTACATCTCATAACTAAAGATTGTGGTCAGAGTCCACATCTGCCCCTGGAAATGTCTTACAATTTAATACCTGGTTCCTAAATCTCTGTCTTACCATTATATAAACTATCTGATACCTTCTAGTAATTCCAGGATTCTTCCCTGTGTACAACCTTCTTTTATGATTCTTGAACCAAGTGTTAGCTATGATTAAGTTATGCTCTGTGCAAAATTCTACCAGACGGCTTCCTCTTTTATTTCTATCCCCCAATCCATATTCACCTACTACGTTTCCTCCTCTCCCTTTTCCTACTCTCGAATTCCAGTCACCCATGACTATTAAATAATCGTCTCCCTTTACTAACTGAATAATTTCCTTTATCTCATCATACTTTTCTTCAATTTCTTCATCATCTGCAGTGCTAGTTGGCATATAAACTTGTACTACTGTAGTAGGTGTGGGCTTCTTGTCTAACTTTGACCTATCCATTTCCCTTTTCATATTTTCTAACCTACCTGCCCGAGTAAGGGAACTGACATCCCACGCTCCGATCCGTAGAATGCCAGTTTTCTTTCTCCTGATAATGACGTACTCTTGCGTAATCCCCTCCCGGAGATCAGAATGGGGGACTATTTTACCTCCGGAATATTTTACCCAAGAGGACGCCATCATCATTAGCCCTACAGTAAAGCTGCGTGCCCTCGGGAAAAATTACGGCTGTAGTTTCCCCTTGCTTTCAATCGTTCGCAGTACCAGCACAGCAAGGCCGTTTTGGTAGTGTTACAAGGCCAGATCAGTCAATCATCCAGACTATTGCCCCTGCAACTACTGAAAAGGCTGCCCCTCTTCAGGAACCATGCGTTTGTCTGGCCTCTCAACAGATACCCCTTCGTTGTGGTTGCACCTACGGTACGGCTATCTGTAACGCTGTGGCACGCAAGCCTCCCCACCAACGGCAAGGTACATGGTTCATATAACCCTCCACATATGGTCCGCAGGGATCCTTGTTAGTCTATTGACCTTATGGTGTTTTGTAGTTACATGTCCCTTGCCGTTGCAACAGCTAAATAGCGTCAGGTAGGTCAGCAGCCAATGTTCGCCGTGAATAAAGTTACTGAGGAAAATACTACTCAAAATAAAAATTACCCACTCGTTTCCTTTTAAGAAAATGTAACTGTAATAAACTACTTGTACCACTAGCGTATTACTAATTTCGTACAGTTGTAAAGTGTTCACCAGGTGAGATTAACTTTCTTCGTCGTTTGTTTTTTATTGCCGACATCCGATATCCTGACGTGTTGTTCGCAAAGTACTACTGGTGACTAAAATCTATAACACTAGGGAGGGCAACAAATAATGAAATTTTACTTATTATGCGAACTGTAGGAAGAAAGCACCAGGAAGTCTGTAGGTAATTCAAGGTATGCAGAGTGCGAAATTTGTTACTCGGAACTACCATTTCCGGCAGCAACTGTTAAGCACCAAACCGAACTGGGTTTGGACGACAGATACGGTTACTACAACCCATATCTGCGCCAGAGCTCATTAACCGTAGTGGCAGGTGAGTGATGGTGACCTATCACTAGATGTTTTCTAGGACTGGAAGGTCTGAAGAACATGCTGACCAGGACAACCGTCTAGCACCCTCTGTGTTAACAGTTGTGCAAAAAAAAAAAGCATGAAAACAGCTCCCAATAAATCTGTGTATTTACTGCTCAGAGGAACACTACATAGGAATAGAATTGTAAAATAAGACGATACAAGTAAACAGAGGAAGCAAACAACACATTATCTAGGACTTCATCTTGACGAAAAACAGACTTTCAACCATCATATCAAACTGACAATTGACAAAGTCTCCAAAATTATGCACAAACTTGTTAGACTCAAAACAACTCAGTACAAATTATCTATTAAGACGATAAGAACCCATCAAATTGCGATATTTGGATCCATCGCATGCTTCCTCACAAATGGTTGGGCTCACAGACTGAACATACAGCCTAATAATACAACTGCAAGACGAGGCCAACGCGGTGTGATCCTGAGAATGAGAGGTGCCTTCAACACCCCAACACTAGATGAACTTTGCGTTGTGATGGGGTCCTGCCCTATAGACAGAACGATACGTTGTAGAGCTGCACTTTACTGGCTTAAGAGGGACGAAATTACGGGAACAAACATTATGAAAAAAACGCAAAGGAATCAATGGCGGATTCAAGCATGGCAGATAAATTAGGACGCATTCGACAATGGCCGCCGAGTACACTCTTTCCTGACGTACGTGAAATATTACAACTGGAAAAATGATTCAAATGGCTCTGAGCACTATGGGACTTAACATTTGTGGTCATCAGTCCCCTAGAACGTAGAACCACTTAAACCTAACTAATCTAAGGACATCACATACATCCATGCCCGAGGCAGGATTCGAACATGCGACCGTAGCGGTCACGCGGTTCCAGACTGAAGCGCCTAGAACCGCACGGCCACACCGCCCGGCTACAACTGGATCATGTCTACCCAAGCCGGGGGATGGTCCACTTCCTCACAGACCACGGGCCGTTTCCGGTGTACTTAAACCGCATGGGACTAACTAACGATGAAATATGCGTTTGCAGAGAAATTGGGACACCAGAACATGTCACAATGCTATGCAACACAATAGCACAAATGAGACCTATACAGAACGACAGTGACATCACCACAATAAAATGTAATCCCGGTAATTGGAACATAATAAATAGCGTAACCTATATTGTATCGAAAAGACTGTATAACGAATAAAAGCGCCAAAACCGATATGGAAAGATTCGTAGACAAGCACAAACAACACAACAAACCACATGGGATGACACAGGTACGACCACAGATTCAGAAACCGAGGAAGGAACACTAAGTGAACATGACAAAAAGGATCAACAGGTAAGGGACCAAAACCAACAATGCGTGACCCTGCATGCCATAATAGTCACAAACAACACAACAGGCAGTAATCATAAAACAAACAAACACCGACACCAAAACTACGACTGTAGAAATAAGGTAACGCCGCTTGAGAGGAGAAGGCTCGAAGAACTTTTATTCCAAGGTTCCTCCTCCCCAGCGATATACTGCATAGTGTTTAAAGTATACTGCACATACAATCAATGAATTTTATATATCAAATGTATTTTCTGTATAAAGTATGTATAAAACTAGAAATGTAAAGTATTAAGTTATTTAAGGTATGATGCATTCTTGTAGCAATGAACTACATTCTATTATTAGTAACAAATTTACAACCATAAGTGTATATATCATGTAAAGGTAATATTCATGTATTCCACGTATCAAATGCTCACTCAGTATTTAATCTGTATAATACCAGGCGTATGTATCTAAGGTATCACATAAAATATACCACAACTACAAAGAATAGGACGAACAAACAGCTGCAGAATATCATGTAGTGTCCTGACTTGCAGCACTCCAAGTAATTTACCAATACACACAAACACAGTAAACATACGTAAGCATAAACCATTTCAGATGAGAATAGCTCAAGGTTCTACAGAGACCTTCTCACCTGAAGTGGGTTGAAACTGGTTATTATCGATCAACAAATGCAAATCCAATTACAGTATATCACTTTGCACTATATATTGCAAATTATTTTCACCACATTCATTCTATTACTTTTTTTATTTTATTTATTTTTTTTTTTTTTTGACATTTGCATTATATAAATTACATTCACGTCAACTAAGCAGAAAAAAAATATAGAACCATTTTAACAACTCTTGAGCATTCAATTCGCTGCAAGCTTAGATAATTCTTTGTATATTACGTTCTTTATATTATTTTAAAAAAACATCAACAATTAATACCAATGAGATTGTAACAATGACAAGTCTTCGCTGTTAGATTTAGAAGCATCCGACTCACCTTACATTTCAAGGCGGTGGGTTACTCTGTACAGTTAATGAAATAAATAAATAAATAAATGTATCGAGGTAAGTGAGGACAGCAGGGGCAACACGTGACCTTGTGTTATCTTATTGACAGCTAACATCACCGAAGCTGCTGCTCAAATTACATGCAATGCGAACTGAGGGGTGGTCCTGGCCAACCCTCTCGCTTCGTTTCACGTTCCAATAGAATGCCTTGTTATAACAGCTACAACAGAAATTGTGCTACGATCCTATGCCTGCGTAAAAGTTGGTAGCACCTTTTGGACTCTTAAATAAAATAATCATAATTATCTATGTACTTAGTTATTTACAGCCGTTGATCTGAACAACAAATTTGACATCCCCCCCCCCCCCCCCCCCATGTGTCTTTATTGTTAGCGGATCAGGATTCTCTATCTGTTACTGACTTGGTCATGATCCCAGAAAGTTAATGAAAACTTCAGGTAAAGTCCTGTCTATTACACCACAACTAAGATCACTGTAAACAACTCGACCATAGCACTGTTCCTGTGGTTGCAGGAAGGACGACCACGATGGCTACCTCATCACTGTTAGCCGCTTTATCAATAGCGCCGTTCCACTATAATCAATATATTCGGTTGCTGCGTACTTTTTACAAATGATGTAAGCTAATAACTGACCTGTACCTTATTTACTTTTGTATTTGGGTTTTTCTTTCAAGTCGCGGAAATCCATTAATAACGAATGTTTCTTCGAATAACTGTCAACTGAATTATCTTTTTCCCTTCTTCTTTTATTAGTATTCAGATAGGATCAACACTAACGCAAACTGATGATCAGCTGTTTACATAGATATCTACAGTCCGTGTAAAATGTTGTTTTGCTTCTGTTTACAATGAACGGGTGTTGGAAGTGTGCTGCTCCCACTTTTCCCGCCAAAGGTAGGGAAAGAAACACCACCTCATGTCTAGTAACCTACTATTATTTTTAAACCTACCGTTTTTACTTTTCCATTGCCACAGATGCCACAGAACGTCTCAGAAATACCTGATGGGATTGACTCCACACATGGATCCCTTCAGATAGTGACATGGAGCTCGGAGATGCTCTTTCACTGCGATGCCAGAACGAGACTCAGTATGCCATCTAAAAAGTGAAAGTACCGACGCGAATGTCGAACAACACCTCTGGCTGTGGTCTAGAAGATGCAGCTTTGCAGCTCATAGGAAATGCTTCGGTTTCCATCTTTGTCATCCAAACTTTCTCGCTTCACCAGTTCATTGGAAACAGCCAGAACTTACCTTTCGTCAAATTACCTCTGGTACTGGCACTCTTAGCACGGAGTGGCCTTGCATGGAACATTTCTTTACAGATTTCTATCAGACTACGAGGACTGTGCTGCTCCAGGATGCCTATGTCTGTATCTCTACCTCTAGATCATTTACTTCTTAATAAACTGATGTCAGCTGAAACACAAAACGTATTACACACTGTGAGTCACATGTCTCATGACGAAAATGGTAAGTAAAGGTAGCATAAGAAACTAAGGTTGCCGGACATATTGAACATGTTTCCCTTCCTTGTAAACACACAATGAAAATAGCTCTAACAAATTTTGAAGAAGACGCCTGACAATATATCTCTTGTCATTTGTTGATAAACTATTCCGGTACTTCCGTCACGATGGTCACATTATAGATTATCTTCTGATACAGAAGCGATTTTTAAGTGGACACAGTTAAATGCCACTCCACCGGACCACGTTATGACCGATGCAATGTGTAGTGATCTAATGGTACAACGAATGGCACACTTCAGCGCCGTAATGTGGCGGCGCTCCTTCTTGCCGGATGAACGCAGGGATGTCCCCACTTTTTCTCAGGGAAAGACATGCAGATGTAACTTTTCAACATGTCAAGATAGATCCTGGGATTGAGGTTTCCTTCGATAGAAAATAAAACAACTTCGCCCCATAACTTATCACACCATGAGTTTCTCCGTACCTGAAATTTCACCGATACATTCTCATGGCTGTTTAGTGGCCAGTCTGTCAGATGATGCAGTTTCTATGGATGCCAGTGGTCAGCCCTCAACATGTGCATGTCGCTGTTTTAGCTGATTCCCATTTCTGTAGAGGTACGTTGGGTCCACATCTCGGACTCCTTTCCATTTCCGCTAGCACCTGTATTGAGACGAGCTATCATTTGTTGTCTATGGTCGTTCAGACCTTCTTTGTCAACGAAACATGTTCTTCCCTATTAATTGATACGCTTTGCCACTGTGTCATGGGTTATCTGCGTTCTGCACATTGCGTTGAAGGTACTCGCTACGTGGCGAGTGGTAACACTCCGTGGCAACAGAAAAATAATCCCTCCCTTTATCACGAGCATGTACTTCCTTTCAGTTAGTTAACCTTACGAAAAATCAAGTTAGGCCCCACTTTCACCAGTATACAAAAAAATCTCCCGAACTAACACACTACTTTTGGAAGAAAATGGCCATTGTAGTAGGTAAAAAGTCAATTTCTAAATTTGTCTTTCCAATAGACTCAGCTAACAAAACAACTATAAAATATAAATCAATAATGCTGTGTTACAGTCTCAGTGAAAATTAATGTGGGATCAAGCCCTTATCGTCATGTCTGCCATTGTTCACCTGGAGACATTTTCAACGAAATATCTGAATGCCTTTGGAGGAACTGCAATCTATTCTTAGTCAGGATCCGAAAGCTGGGATGCTAGTGACATCGGAAGCTCGGGTCCGGAGCGCAGCTGACCTTCCTTATATGAGAGGCGTTCCATTGAGTCAATATCGGGTCTCAGGGCAAGTCAGTCCATTTCAGGAATGTTACTGTCCACAAACCATCGCATCACGGATGCTACTTTATGACGGGTTGCATTCTGATGCTGATAAATCACGCTCTCAGAAGTGTTCCTCCAATGTAAGCAATACACAATGCTGTAAAACGTACTTATATCCGTCCGCATTTAGCGTTTTCTTAAGCGCCTTATGGCGACTGCAGCGTAATCGCGAGGAGTACCTCCATATTTCAACAAATTCTCCTCTGTGTGGGGTGACACATGATGGCCGGTAACATTCTCTAGCCATTCTCCAGACCCAAACCCGTGTATCGTATTGGTATGGAGACAGCGTGATTAATCACACGAAATCACTCGTTTCCAGTCATCCACTGCCCAGTGGCGTCTCTGTTTACATCACGTCAACTGTCGCTTAGCACGGACCGAAGAAATGAGTACCTCATGAAAAGCTGTTGCTTTTAACTCTGTACGCACTGTCATTGTGCCAGCTAGCTGTTGGTAGCACTTTACAACTCACGATATTTTTAAACCACACCACAATGCTCAACGGTCCCTTCGTGGCAGCACATGAGGCTTGTCTGGTCTTGATTTACCTGTGATTGTTCCTTCGTGTTTTCAGTTCACAGTTCCATTATCAACAATCGAACTGAGCAGCTTTCAAATGGTTCAAATGCCTCTAAACAGTATGGGATCTAACATCTGAGGTCATCAGTCCCCTAGACGTAAACCTAACTAACCTAAGTACATCACACACATCCATGCCCAAGGCAGGATTCGAACCTGCGAATGTAGCAGCAGCTCGATTCTGGGCTGAAGCCCAGAAAGGCTTGGACACAGTGGCCGGCTTGAGCAGATTTGGAAGGATTTAAATGCATCTAAGGGATTTGTTGGGTAACATTCCATAACTAGTCTGCGTTCCAAATCACTGAGCCCCTTGACAGATCTACTCTGGTGTTACTACTTCTCTTCTCCTCGCCTCCTTTTATACTGGCGGGTGCGCCTCTTGTGACATCTGGCGACGAATGCCACATTACATTGGGGTGTCCGGATAGCTATGATCTGATAGCGTAAGAGTCAGCTGACTAGGAAAGGAGTAATTCCAGCGAGCTAGGCAGTGCTGTCATTCAGTCTGTACATTGACACTTCCTGGCAGATTAAAACTATGTGCCGGACCGAGACTCGAACTCGGGACCTTTGCCTTTCGCGGGCAAGAGGTAGAGCACTTGCCCGCGAAAGGCAAAGGTCCCGAGTTCGAGTCTCGGTCGGGCACACAGTTTTAATCTGCCAGGAAGTTTCATATCAGCGCACACTCCGCCGCAGAATGAAAATCTCATTCTGGGAGTAAATGAATATTAATGACAATTCTGGAAAGGAAAATTATGTTCAGAGCAAACAGGTAAAGACTTTTAGGTTTGCCGATGACATTGCAATTCTGTCGAAATGTATAAAGGACTTGGAAGATCAGCTGAACGGAATGGAAAGAGCTATGAAGAGTTTATAAGGTACAATCAACAAAAATAAAGCACGTATACTGTAGTGCGGTCGAATCTAATCAAGCGATCCTGATTAAATTAGAAAAATATCAAAAGAAATTTGCCATTTGAGTAGTATCATAT
This sequence comes from Schistocerca serialis cubense, assembly GCF_023864345.2. Lineage (NCBI taxonomy): Eukaryota > Metazoa > Arthropoda > Insecta > Orthoptera > Acrididae > Schistocerca > Schistocerca serialis. The sequence goes on from NC_064639.1 coordinate 470,440,522, forward strand.
CTGAGCCGTGCGTGGCTCGTCTTCGTGCCATCTCTTATTTAATATCCTGTTTTTACCGTACTGTCCCCTCGTTATGCTAATTTCAGTTTCTGTTGTCACAGAGCTGCCCGTGAGCGGCAGCAGCAGCGCTCACCGATATAGGCCCTCCGGTATTATCTTTGCTGGACTGCCATTACTTCCCGGTCGTCGTGAGTCGACCAGTCAGTTGGAATGCACCAGCAGTGGAGTTCGTACCTGGCAGTCGGACAGCTGGGACGCGGGAGAAGTTCGTTAGGGTTGGAGCGGCAGTGAGGTTCGAATAGCCATGACTCGCCCGACCGTTCCCAGCACACATGTCTTGAGTGGGGACGGTCTTGGTTGGTTGTCGGTTGGTCATGCCGGCCGGAGTGGCCGAGCGGTTTTAGGCGTTATTCTCTGGAACCGGGCGACCGCTACGGTCGCAGGTTCGAATCCTGCCTCGGGCATGGATGTGTGTGATGTCCTTAGGTTAGTTAGGTTTAAGTAGTTCTAAGTTCTAGGGGACTGATAACCTCAGAAGTCCCATAGTGCTCAGAGCCATTTTAACCATTTTGGTTGGTCGTCTTACCGGACGACGTGTATTTACTCCCCAATCGCTTATGGGTTGGCGGTGTGTGTGTCGACTCGTGGTTCGTCTTGTGATTGCACAGTCACTACTTTTAGCATTCGTCGAGTTCTTTGTCCAAGTGTTTGTGAAATTGTGTGTAGCCTGTGATGTCGACCGCCCATGCTGATGTATAGCAGTTGGTTGGTTGCCGCAGTGCATCGTAGCACCAGTGGAGCATTCAGCGCCAGGGAGGCGCGGATAGTCATCACTCGCCGATGATTTCCGACACACATGATTCGAATGGGGACGACATTGGTTTGTCGTCGGTCGGTCGTCCTGTTTGACGACGTGTATTTGGCCGGCGATCACTTATGGGTTGGCTGTGCGTGCCGACTCGTGATTCGTCCTTGTTACTGCCGAGCCACAGCCTTTAGCATCATCTAGTTCTTCGTACTAGTCTTCGTAAAACTGTGTGTAGTTTATGTGATTTTGACTGACAAGTTAATTTAAATGTTGTCGGCGTACTGGTTCTGAATTGGTCGGTTGGCGTGGAGTAGCGAGGAAGGACAGGATAGCCATCACAAGCCCGACGATTGCCGATACACACATTTGAGTGGCAACGACCTTGTTTGGCCGTTTGGTCACTCTTCCTATTAGACGACGTGAATTTGGGTCGTCCACTGCTTATGGGTTGTCTGTGATCCGTTGTTGTTCTTGTTCCACTGTCTCCGCTGTTAATATCGTTTGAGTATTGGTGCAAGTGTGGAGTGGAACTGATCTTGGTCAGCCGTTTTTATATTAAAGTGGCTTTCAGCCGGTAATTAAGTCCCAAAAAAATTAAAACCGTGTGTTTAAAAAAAATTCTTGGTTCTTGTAATGTTTGATCAAGTAAATAATGTTGTATGTTCAAGTGTAACTGACAGCCGCTTATTTTGGCCTCTTTTGACAATTTATAGTGCACGTTCTGTCCTGAAGGTTTAGCACGGCGTTTCAACAGCTATCGGTGGTCAGAGTAGATATTATATTAAACGTAGATTATACATTGAGGTAGCAAAGTTCATGGAACATCGATATGCAGGCATACATATGGCGGTAATGTCGCTTCCACAAGATATAAAATCGCAGTGCACTGGTAGAGCTGTCATTACTCACTTGATTCATACGAAAATTGTGGTACACGACGGGGATCAAGAAACTTTGAACGTGGAATGACAGTTGCATTTAGACGCTTGGGACATTCCATTTAGGAGAAGTTAGGGAATTCAATATTCCGAGATACAGTGTCAAGAGTCTGTCGAAAACGCCAAATTTCAGGCGATACCTCTCACAACGGAATTCGCAGTGGCCGACAACCTTCACTTTACGACCGAGAGCAGCGGCGTTTGTCCTAGAGTTGTCAATGCTGAAAGACAAGCAACACTGCGTGAAACAACAGTTGAGATCAATGTCGGACGTACGCCGAACGTATCTGTTGGGACAGTGTGGCGAAATGTGGCGTTAGTGGGCTTTGGCAACAGACAACCGAATCGAATGCATTCTTCTGTAGCATCACATTGTAAAAGCTTATATTCTCTTCTTGTCTAAACGTTTTATCGTCCATATTTCACTTCCATACATTTCTACACTCCATACAAATAATTTCACGAAAGACTTCCCAATACTTAAATCTATATTCGATGATAGCACATTTCTTTTCCTCAGAAACGCTTTCTTTGCCATTGCCTATATACGTTTTATACCCTCTCTACCTCGGCCATCATAAGTTATTTTACTGCCCAAATAGCCAGACCCATTCACAATTTTAAGTGTCTCGTTAACTAATCTAATTGCCTCAGCATTACCTGATCTAATTCGACTACATTTTGTCAACCTTGTATTGCTTTTGTTGATGTTAATGTTATACTCTGATCATTCGGTTCAACTGCTCATCTAAGCCCTACGCTGTCTGCCAGAATTATAATGTCATGAGCAAACGTCAAAGTTTTCTTTTCTTCTTCCTGAACTTAAACTGCTTCTGCAATTTTTCTTAAATTTTAAAATTTATTTGAAAATATAAACTTGCTAAGATTAACTGAGTAATCGCTTCGAGGGAAGATTCCATAAAAATAAATTGTTTAATTCGTAGTTTTTTGCTTTCACAAGCACGGTGAAATACGTGTGCTTCGCATCGGAGTAGACCGAAGAAAGAACAGTCTTCTTTAATTCAAAGGTACTGCGTTTCCTGGATTTGGAAAAAGCCGTGTGCCTGAAACGTAGTAGGTTTCGTTGAAACTGGATGGTGCTCTATTACTTTGCGTTTCAGTTGCTTCTGTGTCAAATGCCACCAAGAATTCTGTTCTAGCACAGCATGCGATGCAGTCGACAGCGAGTAAGGCGATTCTGTAATACTGTAACATACCCAATAACCGATTTTTTGACGAGATTACAACGTTTACAATGACTATTTTTGAAAAATTGTGCATGAGACGTACTGTTTCATGGTATCCTGTACGATGAAGTTAAAAACAAGCGCATGGGGTGGATCTGATCGCACACGGCCAGCTCTGTGGCAACGAGCAGTGGACGCTGCGGTATGACCATTTCGTCAAAACACTATTAAAGTTACACATATGGGAGCTACGCATAAAACGTCAACATCGATATTGTTGCAAAATAGGGACTGTCACTGGAAAAGCCGCTAGCCAGATATTCAGGACAGGTCGCTCTACAACATACCTAAGTCTCATCAAAATGCGCGGTTTTAAGGTCTGATAGTCCACTTCTCAAGTACCGCGAAAGCGTAGTACGGGTTTCAGTAAACAGATGGCGCCACTCACTATTGTAAGATATTAAAATATGTGATTGTAACTTGTTGTGTACATAGTCCTGCGTAGTCAGCGCGTACACAACTTTCCCACAAGAGCGCGCCCCACTAAGCACAACAGCGCAGGCGCAGCGCTCGTCCGTCTCCGCACTACGAGATGGCGCTGCCATAGAGACGGACCAAATTCTGCTTCCGCCGATCCGCGTATTAATATTTAACGCAGCCAATGAGATTGCTGCTAACGTAGAACCTTTTCTCCACGCGGATCACACTCGCGCAGTGATACATGAACGCGCAAGGTATTATAACAAGTGTACAGACCTCCGATTAGTCAGTCTGCGTTTGTCTGTAACAGTCTGTACGAGTTCTACATTTGTCTGTACCAGTCTATAGTCAAGTTTCAGTCTGCGCCCAATAAGATTACCATATTCCTGTACATAGCCATGAAGATAAATGTATAGACACTTTTGTCAAGTATAAGAGATATGTGAGAATAAGATTAACGTACCAATACCAAAGGAACTTCAGACTGTCAATTGTAAATAGCATCCAGAACCAAGTTAAGTAATTTTTATGCTTGTTATTATTTTAATAAATGTGTGTGAAAATTAATCAAGTTCTGTTTAAAGTTGGTCACCGTCCATCTGCTACTCTAAGCATGCAAGTGGCATTTCTATCATCTGACCTAACGGCAGAAGATAAACACGCCACGACAAGACCACGAGACATATTGCTGACACTCGCCTACTTAGAGCGACAAGTCAAATAATCTGATGGTGTGTCTACTGAAGGTCTTACAGTACGCACACCACATAACTGCAAAAGTAACTGCTACTTTTCAGTAACCAGTTATTTCTATCAGTTGGGTTATTTCTGTCACCTACAGAGCGAGGTGTGTGTGAGTGTATGTGGTTGGCATTGGGGGAGCGGGGGTGGGCGGTTAGTGAGCATGTTGCAGCGAGTTGTCTGCCGTAGTTGTACAGAGATGAAGATGTCTGCAAAGGACAGACTCGCTAGGAGAGCTGCATCAAACCAGCCTTCACGAAGGATAGGAACAGCAATATCTGCGGTTCCCTCGATATAGCATTCCACGACACGTTACTCTCGGAACTAATTATGCACTCTGGTTCCTGACTGAGTTATTGTGCCTAACACTCTAATGGACCAGACGATGACACTTGTGGAAGCAGCAGTTGCAAGCGCCATGGGTAGCCGGGTAGGAGGGCAGAGAGGCGTCGCCATTACCGTGTCACGATGCGCGCCTCTGACCCCTCAGCGGGCGATGCAGCCGGAGCGGGCGCGTCGTTTGCGGCTGCAGCAGAGTCCGCTAACAAGCTGGCGGTCATTAAGGCCGCCTTGTCGCGCCCTCCAGGCGTTACCCGCCTCCAAGAGGGCGCCAGCTCGGGCCGGCGAGCGCTGGCCTACACGAAGCATGCGTTATGTCAGCCACAGGTAACCTTACACCTAGCGGGCATCTCGTCGGTTCGCTCTGTACATATTGTTAGACAGTCTGCGCTGCTGCGAATTTCACAGAACGTTATTCAGTAGGGTAACGATCGGGTCATTATCAAGGTTACTGAGAGAGCGCCTGAAGGGAAAGCCGACGTGAACGCAGTCGTTGCATACAAACAATATTCAGTAGTCGACATTGTACACATAAACTATATCGTTACCTTTTACAGTACACTGCTCTGCAGAACTTAAGAACGAGCTATACACAGTAACAAAATACATTAAATACTCCGTGTGACGAGAATATTTTAGGAGTTTGGTGTTGCTCACAGTATTACTTCATGTGCAGGGCGAGTGTTCTGGACCACAGGCACTGCTACCTGAAGCAGAGGAGGTGGTCAACAACTGTCAAATAAAGCAGCAGATGACAGCTACACTGTGCAACAGGGAAGAAGAGACCAACGTCAAGGGGCAAACACAAGCGCAGCCACATTTAAAAGTACCGCAAGGTAAGCAATCTGACACTCCTCAGTGGCACGCCGAGTGCATGCGGGTGGCGCCGTTCACGTTGGTTTCAAAAGAATTGGCACTGGACCGTCGAGGACTGGGGTTACTTGCCCTTGTGTGATGAGACAGACTAGTGATTCCTGATGTAGCCTCATACGCCACGAGTTGGGTCCACAAACTCTGTCGAGACTGGTAGTTTCGGTTGTCCAGGTGTTACAGTGTACCTCACACCGTAATCGAGACTCTGTACTTCTGTATAATTTGCGTCTTTTCAGGGGTGCATCCGGTTCTGACTTCATTTCTATGGTGGAAATGCTCGTTCACTTCCAACTGCCTGGGTGGAGGAGCTCTTGTAACGAGAGAATAGTCGACGAATGAACTAGCGTGCAAATTCCCCATCTTGTATTCCTGCTTAGCTGGGTGGTGACGCGCTCGCTTCCCATTCCAGTGCGACCGGGTTCGCTTCCCGGCCACGTTGAATATTCTCTCCGCTCGTGGACTGGTTGTTGTGTTGTCCTCACCATCATTTCATCCTCATCCCCGCACGCAAGTCGACCGATGTCACGTCGACTGGAATAATACTTGCACATGGCGGCCGAATTTCCCCGGATGGGACCTCCCGGCCAACATTGCCCTAAGCTCATTTGCATTTCCCCCATCTTAAATCCCATCGAGCAGGTATGAGATGCGTGGAGGTGACGTGTTGCAGCACGTTCACACGCACCAGATAACGTCCAGCAAATGCCAGCTGCAGTGTTGGAAGAACCAAAGCCCTACCACTAGAACACCTCACCAACCTTGTCGTCAGCATGGTAAACTTTGCAGAGCATGTATTGCTCTCCTTGGTCCAACCTTATCCACCAAAGGCCGATCATAAATCACGGTAACTTCATTGTAACTACAGTTTTTGAATAAAAGTGCCATTTCCCTATGTTTCAGTGCGCATTTTTTCATGTACATTCTATGTACAGCACAAATTTGATTGAGCTATGTTAGTGGACAGTGACACATCACGCAAAAGTTACTTTCGTCCTTAATTTCTCCACACCATTGTACGAATATAAGTTTCTGGGAGAAACAACACATTTCAACATTGCAAACAAATGTACGTAACTGGGTCGTTTCCTTTGCCACTTTATTGCTGTGACAATTTATTAAGGACAACCTTTAATAGAAACTGTTTATTTCACGGATTAGTGGGAGGACTGGTGCCTCTACTAACAGTTAAATTGTTTTCTTTTTTCCAGCAAAAGAAATTAACGCTACAATTTTAAGCATTCCACGTCAAGCAATTACAGACCCACGTACGTCACTGGTTATCGTCATTTGTATCTGGCTGAGGGATTTAAAAAATGAAAGTCTTATATTGTCTGATTTTAGCGTTCCGTAGCTCAATATGTAAAAACGGATCCTTAATAGGACCACTCTTTTAACCATCCGTCTGTCTGTCTGTCCAAGTGTTAAACACCTTTTTCCTCACGAACGGTACATGTATCAAGTTGAAATAATTGAGGCTTCTAAACCAGAGAGCAGTCACATATTTTGATACTCGAAACCTATGGCGTACATCCCGTTGACCTAGAATCTTTAAATTTGGAAAGAAGCAAGGTTTTGCAATTCAAGTGAAGAAAATCCGAAAATTGTTAGTTTGTAATTGCACCACAAGAAAAAAAATTGTCATTTCTTTTCAGTCTGTTTGTCTTCATTTTAAAAATGCTTTTTCTCTGAAACAGAGGCATCAAGTTCCATTTATTTCACATATTACTATCTCTGGTTTCTCTGAGGTGCAAAAAATGTAAGCTTTTAAATGATAGAGATCAAAATACATAGCCATTTATATTATACATTTTGATACTCTAAAACTTAATCATCCAAAGCTGGGTACTTCCCGCTGGCTTCTCTCAGGTAAGCTCATTGCGCCTGTAACTGGTTATGAACGCCTGTGTTCGTTGTATCTCTTTCATCACATTTCACCATCAAATGCACAGCTGTCCTGACTGCACGCAGACAAGAGCGGAAGTTTACGTATCATCTATCTTCTCTACTGTCTCATCAATGAACGCGATCTTTACGCTCTTATCAGAACAACACGGTAGAAACACCCGTTCCCATCTGAGCAGAATTCTTTCTGTCCCACTCCATCGTTCAGCCACCTTCACGAAGTCCTTCTTAGTAGCAGGAACCTACTGTAGAACAACCACCCGCATTATATTCTACATTGATACTTCCCCAGCAACGTAAGACACGTAATGAGACATCTAGTAAAGCAAAAATAACACTACCATTGTCCCTGCACGCCCTTGTTACCTTTCTACATCCCTCTTTCCAACCTGATCTTCCCCGTTTCCCAATATTCTTAGGTGATGTAGTCTCCATAAACTTCCTTTTCCTGGAATTCGCTGCATTAGAAAACATCTATTTTATAGACCAATAAACTTTATATATGGAGTCTCCCATTTATCGTGACGACCCTAAATAACTGTTTGTTCAGATGCAAACTACAAAATGTTTCAAGCAAATGTTCTTTAGCCGTCAGGGGGCATCAATCAGCATGATTGCCTTCGTTGTAGCTTTGTTTTTTACAAAGATATGAACAGCTGTATGACTTTTTTAAATGGCGCCCTATACTTTTTATTCGGTAGCTCATTTTCCCTCCTAAAGACCTATTCAAAAATGTATCACGGTGTACATTCACTGAAACACAACGTTATTAATTACGTAAGACAACACTGACCTTTAGCCCTGGATCACAAACTGGCCCACTTGCAGGGCTGGGAGCTGCCAGCACACCTCGCTGGGCCGCATCATCACAGTCTATATGGTCACACTGGTCTGATGCGGATCTCCAGCAACATCCTGCACCACCGTCGGCTGGACTGCGACTGGCAACTGTTACCTCCACCATCCTAATAGGGTACATTTGAGGTGAACATCTCATTTCCACTCACAGAGAACCCAGCTTCTAGGGTTTCTGAAGATTACCTTCCTCTGCGGGAGAGAGAGAGGTTCTCAAATTTTTCGTGATCTGTGAAATCCCCCAACCCTCCCCTCCACATCGCTTGATGTCTACAGATCGTTTATCTAGAATGGTACACACACGATATATTAGGTTTAGGTGTTCTGAGGAACCGTGACAGTGAAAACAAAATATTAACACATAAATACACGCTCTACTGGGCTGTGATAATTAACTAAAGTTATACAGGCAGATACAACAAGTACAAGAAACATATGGTTTTACGTAACGATTTTACATTCCCATGCAATCTGATAATAAATTGTTGATGGGTTTATACATTGCCTGAGTCAGTGGGATAGGCGCCGGCCACTGGGCTGGAGCAGCAGGTGAAGCAGTGGGCGGTGGCGCCATCCATGGAGCAACTCCGCTGGTGAAGGCTGGAGAGCGTTAAGGCGAAAGGAAGAGCAGCAAAGCTTATTACAGCAAGTGGTGAGTGCGTAGCATGTCCATATACTGTTTTAAAGTGAGCACGAAGCACTTCGCTTCTCCATTTGAGTGAGGGTGGAACGGCACACTGGTGGAGTGACAAATGCTATTGATTACACAAAAGTCCTCAAAATTCTGCCGACACAAAGCGAGATCCGTTGTCCATTGCTCGCAACTCTGGAAGACCTTCAGTGCTAAATATAGACTGCGAAGACTGTAGTGCGCAACGTGCCGATGTTGAATTCATGAGCATGACAACAGGAACTTGCTATATGGATCGACGTCAATCAGTCAACAAACGTTCCAGTACGGTCCATCGAAGTCCCAAAGAACGTGCTGTCGTCGTACTTCTGGTTTCGGCCAACCAGAGAAACGTTGACGAGGGCTACTTGGTGTTCCATACAAGCAAGACACTGTGCCTTCATCTGCTCTATTAGAACTAAGCGCAGCGTATGCGAGCGAACTGTTTCGTGCACACCACGCCGAAGTGACCCTGGTGGAGCTAGTTGAGTACATGTCTCTGGAGAGCCTTTGAGATAAGCACACGTGACTGTTCTGATCCAGTGGGTTGCAAAGTAACACCTTGATGCACTGACAAGTTATACCAACGTGCTAAAATCAGCGGACCACCGGGTTAATAATTTGTTTCATTGAGGCCAACCAGTGCAAATGTAGCACAGCAAAATCTGCAGCTTCGGGTTGGCTGCATTTGCCTGGGCGACCTTCCGGTGGTCTAGGGGAAACTGGTGCAGAGCATTGGACTCTGTGCACTGATGCGACAACATGATGCTTCCCATGTGTCAAAGTCTGCATCACGTCCCACGGGGAAGAACCAAGAGCTTCAGATTCTCGTAAGTATTTCGACCAGTTTTCCTTTTCTTCTTCAAATTATGAAACCGAGGCAGCAGCAAATGTTGTGCTGCTTTCAGTGATGCAATGGTGATGGAGTCTCATTCCGTATCTCAGTCGTTAGCGTCTGCGTTTGGATGAACCTCTTCATCAGTCCCGTAAGCTGTTTCATTGACTGCCGAGCCGCAGGCGTTTGCGTTTGTGGCACAGCTAATTTCGAGGAAGGCAAATGAGTGATTTTGGAATGGTGGTTTCACATGGTACACAAATGCAGATACAACGACGCAAGAAATCCCAATGCTGACTTCTGAATTATGACAGCACAGCACGTAAACAGCAAAGTCGAAGAGCACGAATCTGTAAGAGAGAATTTCCACGAGCACGAAAAGTTAACGAACAAGTAAGGAAGGAATAGCAAAGTGACACAGAAAATGATGCAGTGCAGTGAGTTCGGAATTCTCGTAGCCAGTGATGTTTATAGATCGTCTGGTTAGAACATGCTCGCATGGAAGTGGACAACGATTGGCCTTGGAAGATTTCGTGGACAGAAAAAGCCCATTTCCATCTGACAGGATATGTTAATACACAGAATTGTCGAGTAAGGGCAACGAAAAATCCACACGCAAATCGACCAGTACTACTTCATCCTGAAAAGATCACTGTGTGGTGCGGGTTTATGGCATCATTTGTCACAGGCCCATATTTTTCCGAAGAGACAGCTGCTTCCGGTCCTGTTACCTGTACCGTCACTAGTAAGCGCTATGAGTGTCTTTTGCTCAACCACGTCATTCCAGCTCTTCAACGGCGTGAATGTGTGAATGGGATCATTTTTATGCAAGATGGTGCACCTCCGCACATTGCAAATGCAGTTAAGCAGTTGCAGAAGCGCCATTTTGGAAATTCTAGAATTATCAGCCACCATTTCCCTACATCCTGCCCGTCCCATTCGCCTGATCTTAATCCGTGTGACTTCTGGCTGTGGGTGTATCTGAAAGTTGTTGTGTTTAGTGTTTAGATTGCAAACTTAGCTGCATTGAAGGCACGCATTGCGCAACACATTCTGAACGTGACCCCAGAAACACTTCAATCCGTTGTGGAACTTGCTGTTTCTCGATTTCAACTTGTTGCGTAAAACGGTGGACAGCATATTGAACATGTTTTGCGCCAGTCACACGGAAATTAATAATCGGATTTGATTTTGACTGATGCTTTTTATGCTGTTTTTGGCCTCGGGACAGTTAAAAACCAATTTTTCCCATCCGACGTGATATGACCTTACCGTGGTGGATGGGCTTTAACCAGTGGTGTTATTTCTGCAGTGGGCTGAAAGTTTAACTTTAATTATAAACCCCCTGTAGTTGTAGGTAGATGGAAGTTGTAAATATTTTCATCCAGTGCTCCTATCCAATCGAAATTTTTTAATATTTTCTCTATAATAAGCCCAATCAGTGCTGCTGGCGGGACTGTGGACTATGGTAAGTAGTATAGTGTGTAGATAAGTATCTCCACATTGCAAAAAAATATTTTGTGAAATTTTTTTAAAGAACTTAATTCTATTTGGTATGCGAAAAAGTCTTGAATAGGTGCATACTTGTAGATTCCACACATCCATGTGGTCTTCTCTTTGCCTTTGATGTAGATGATGGTACCTGTGAGAGCACCACGTCTTTATAGAATATGCCAGGATTGTGCCAGTCAGTTCCAGATAAGAAACGTGTCAAGCACACTGCACTCCGTGTTTTAGCACTCTTCAAACCTCGAGCAGATTCAGTGACAGAAAGCTTATTGAGAATGTCTCTATTACATCTTCTGTGAATCCTGTGAAAGCAGTCTCTTTAAATATGAACTATCTGCGGCTCATCATCATAGAAACCTTGAATATCTGCAGTAATTTTCATACTTTGAAATGCCATTATGAAATATTTTGGGTGTGACACAACACCTGTTCATTTGTAAGGTCGCTGCACTACACCAGTAAGTGGGCAACTACACTCCTGGAAATTGAAATAAGAACACCGTGAATTCATTGTCCCAGGAAGGGGAAACTTTATTGACACATTCCTGGGGTCAGATACATCACATGATCACACTGACAGAACCACAGGCACATAGACACAGGCAACAGAGCATGCACAATGTCGGCACTAGTACTGTGTATATCCACCTTTCGCAGCAATGCAGGCTGCTATTCTCCCATGGAGACGATCGTAGAGATGCTGGATGTAGTCCTGTGGAACGGCTTGCCATGCCATTTCCACCTGGCGCCTCAGTTGGACCAGCGTTCGTGCTGGACGTGCAGACCGCGTGAGACGACGCTTCATCCAGTCCCAAACATGCTCAATGGGGGACAGATCCGGAGATCTTGCTGGCCAGGGTAGTTGACTTACACCTTCTAGAGCACGTTGGGTGGCACGGGATACATGCGGACGTGCATTGTCCTGTTGGAACAGCAAGTTCCCTTGCCGGTCTAGGAATGGTAGAACGATGGGTTCGATGACGGTTTGGATGTACCGTGCACTATTCAGTGTCCTCTCGACGATCACCAGTGGTGTACGGCCAGTGTAGGAGATCGCTCCCCACACCATGATGCCGGGTGTTGGCCCTGTGTGCCTCGGTCGTATGCAGTCCTGATTGTGGCGCTCACCTGCACGGCGCCAAACACGCATAGGACCATCATTGGCACCAATGCAGAAGCGACTCTCATCGCTGAAGACGACACGTCTCCATTCGTCCCTCCATTCACGCCTGTCGCGACACCACTGGAGGCTGGCTGCACGATGTTGGGGCGTGAGCGGAAGACGGCCTAACGGTGTGCGGGACCGTAGCCCAGCTTCATGGAGACAGTTGCGAATGGTCCTCGCCGATACCCCAGGAGCAACAGTGTCCCTAATTTGCTGGGAAGTGGCGTTGCGGTCCCCTACGGCACTGCGTAGGATCCTACGGTCTTGGCGTGCATCCGTGCGTCGCTGCGGTCCGGTCCCAGGTCGACGGGCACGTGCACCTTCCGCCGACCACTGGCGACAACATCGATGTACTGTGGAGACCTCACGCCCCACGTGTTGAGCAATTCGGCGGTACGTCCACCCGGCCTCCCGCATGCCCACTATACGCCCTCGCTCAAAGTCCGTCAACTGCACATACGTTTCACGTCCACGCTGTCGCGGCATGCTACCAGTGTTAAAGACTGCGATGGAGCTCCATATGCCACGGCAAACTGGCTGACACTGACGGCGGCGGTGCACAAATGCTGCGCAGCTAGCGCCATTCGACGGCCAACACCGCGGTTCCTGGTGTGTCCGCTGTGCCGTGCGTGTGATCATTGCTTGTACAGCCCTCTCGCAGTGTTCGGAGCAAGTATGGTGGGTCTGACACACCGGTGTCAATGTGTTCTTTTTTCCATTTCCAGGAGTGTATTAACCACACTGCCATGTAGAGCTAGAGCAGATGCTGCAGTACGTTCTGGAAAATCGGCTTGAAATTGAAATTCAATTTGTACATCTGTCGGTCATGATTTTGCAATTTCAGTCTGGTCTGAACAGTATATTACGATGACTGAATTTCCATAGACTGTGTAAACATCCTTTCTGTTCAGCATCTTCATAGTAAGAAGTGCAGAGCCTCGCATATATGTCAAATGCTGTACTGTATAAAGTTTCTTCTCACTGTAGTAGTACATTGCCACTTGGATAGATTTCTGAATTCAAGTAGGCTCTGGCATCAGCTAACGTTGCAGTTGCCAAATGCAATGGAATCATTTGCTGTATTCCTCCATCTATGGTTCTGAAATTCAGGTATTATGAATCTACGTCTCTCCAATTGAACAAAAGTTTTCATAGCCCACGTTTGTCTAGTTGCCATCGATAGCACTGTGTATTCAAAAAACTCCCATTAATAGAAAGATGTACACCAGCATTCAGATCTTTGGCTTCAGACTCTCCTCGCCTGCTACAGTGGTTTCGTGCATTTTCCGTATTAGTTTATTGATGATGATCGCGTTCTCTTCTTCGGTTAATTGAATGTATGTGTTGTTATCTGCTTCACTATGTACCAGAATAAGTTCCTGTTTAGCACTAATAATAATTCGTTGCATGTCCTCAAAGAATCCCATAAACATTTTTAAATCAATGCATGCAGCAATTCGCTCGTACTCTTCCGCTGTTTAACAACTAGTAGATCTAAGAACTATCTTGTATTTTGCTAAATCTTTCAAATCCGAGGTTGGTTGAAAGGCGTATGTATGAAGGGCTGATGTTATGCCTACAATATTTGTGTGGAAAATCAGAAACCTGTTAAGTTCATATCGTGTTTCCTACAACAGGAATGCTAGTGCATTATGTCTAATCGTCGATTACACAGTAGGAGAACCATCCTTTTTCCTAAATGCTTCATCCTAATATATATGAAACTTCTGCACGGAATTGTTAAAGTGGCTTGGTGCTGGACGGTAATCCTAATTTCATCATTCCTGTCAAACGTGGCTGAAGCATGAGGGTTATGTGAAAAGTATTCCTGGCGTACGATTTGCTGGTCATATTCTATCGGAATTTTTATGTAGAGCTTCATCATTGTAACATTTCAAGGCTACTGATTTAAGAAGCTCATAGTCAGTATGTGTTGTCACCTTGCTGTTCTGCTGCGAACCGACATGCTGCAGATTGCGTGCGCTAGTTGTATACCTTAAGACCATCATGTGTTAGGTTTAGTCGTACTACATTTCCTTGACCCCAGAAGTCAATGAGTTCGTTATTCTTGTCGACAATACATAGTTCCAGATAGTCCATTGTCTGATACAGAGTGTTTATGGGGGTCTCAACAATCTTACAGCCTGATCCAACTGAGTGGAAAATTCCAGAAATTGTATGAATCAATCTCTCGTTGAGATAGGAGTTCGATGCAATGCTACACCCAAAACGGATTGTAGTGATGGGGTGTATAGCCTGATCAAACCTGCAAAATTTACCAAGATCCTTCTTCAAAAACTCTCACTTCGTTAAATTCAGTAGTCGTCCTGTTGAGCCTTTCTAGTTAGTCAGTTGTTGCATTCACCAGCTTTATTCCTGATTCGAGAGTACTGATGTTTGCACATAACTGAATCCTTTTCCCACACTGTTTCAAAACTTTCTTAAATCATCAATATTGTGTGCTCCAGGTTCTATTTTCACAGTTTCTTTTTACCTGTAATTTCTCCAACCTCTGATGCTTAAATCAATTGGTGGAAGTAATTCGCACGTAATACAGATGATCGTTGTTTTGAATAGCTGCTTGTACATATATCCTTCTATGTACACGTCAGTAGGAACATTATACATAATGACCACACAGATCAGTGTTAAAGTGTTGAAAATGTTGAAAATTGAAGAACACGTGTCTTTTGCTGGTAAAGTAGCGCTGTAATTCTTCTGCAGGTTGCGGGTCAACAAATGATGATGATGATGATGATGTTTGGTTCGAGGGGCGCTCAACTGCGCGGTTATCAGCGCCCGTGCATATTCCCAACCTTTGCTCAGTCCAATCTCGCGACTTTCATGGATTATGATTAAATGTTCCAGGTCCTCCAACAACATCCAAATTCACATCCTCCAGATTTCTACATAGTCTTCAGCAATGTATCCAGCCTAAACACACTGCGGAATCTTGGAATCTTCAATTAATTTGTAACAAACTTAAGCAGATCTGTATTAGTGAGTGCTCTTTCTGGTAGGATGGCTAAGAAGCATCTTTTGTTCATGAAGAGAGTTAGTCCTTTATTGTATGATTTCGAGTAAAGTCCCAATGGCTAGTGCTTCCATCATATGGCTATATCTTCTTGCTTCCTGTAGTTGCTCCTGGGAGCTCTGTACGTTCTTGACTGTCATGGGAATAGCCACAGCACTACCACCCAGTGAACCCACGGCTGAGACACGGTGGCTGGGATTGGGTACTGGCATACCACTGTCTGCTTTAATCAGTCTTCTCATTTCTTTCTGCTTTAGAGCGCTTTTAGCTTCGTACATAGCTGCCAATATGAAATTTTTAAACACTCCCTCTTTTTCTCCTTCGTCTTGTCTTGTTCTATAGTGACTCATGTGTGCTCTTAAAACGTCGTTGAAGTTAAACCCCCAAACCCAACTTCATTTCACCACACAAGGTTTTATCAACTGCAAATGCTGCTATACGCTATCATATGCCAATATCCCTTCTCGAACGTATTGTCTTCTCTTTGTCAGCTAAAATTCGATCTGCAGCGTAACGTCCTGGGAGGAGTTTATTTGCTGTGTATGTAAATTAGTGTTCTATGCATTCCTTATAAAGCTGCTTAATCCCCTTATCATTGTGTATAAACCGGTTTTGAAGCTTCATTCCAGGTCCACAGCAGTTATATACGGGAATGTGCAATTCCATCAGTAGTTTGTCGAGAATACCACCACCTCCTCTAATGCATCTCCTATCGTGCTTGTCATACCACACTGGTATTTGCTGTCGGAGCATCTCACAGCAAATAACTGTTATGTGTTGCAGGAAAGCCAAGTCATTTAACTAGTGCTCTATTTCCTCAACGTACAGTTCGGAGCTCTACCGCGTTTCATCTGTGTAAAGGCATCGTGCAATTTCAGTACCAATGTTATTCTTTAAGATGTATGTTATGGGATTTGTTTTCTGCCTTTGGAAATCGTAAATATCTCAGTCGACCTGTTTTGTAGGTATGACTCCTTAAATACTGCCTTGTGTTTTGTAATACGCACTAAATGAATACATTAAATATCTGTTTGCATGGACCCACCGTTTTAAAAATTGTATATCTAGGACTTCTTTATCATGAATGCCGATTGGTCTCATCTTTAATGTGTTTAGTTCGACTAAACTTTGCAGTTATTTGTGGGAGGATGTCTGTTAATTTGTATGAATCATGAAGATTAAAGAGCCTATACACTTAAGCTTTCATTGTTCTGTTCAGACATTCCACAGTTCTTGCCCTCAGATTGGTGAATGTTGAGTACTAGTATATTCCACACCACTCCACTACCGTCTTGGCATATCTTTTGTAAAACTATCCACCATGAGCTGTTTGATGGTTGTTTGGGCATCGATTCCTCCCCATTTATATTTTCATCGGTAACGACCGGGCGAATTTAGCGTTTGTATCAATGCCCGTAAAAATATACTTGAAGCCATTACTTACTAGTGAATATTCCCTCATAACTTCAAGATCAATTGCCATAAATCATCCAAACTTATAATTATATTTTGTCTACGAGGGTATGTTTTGCGCGCTGATTTGTGAAATTCTCGGACTACTGTCTCCATACGTATACGGTGATACGTCTATCTCTAATCTCGGAAATTACTGAAACAACCTCATTCGAAATAATTTTATTGCCAGTGGCAGTTGATGCCACGAACAGTCATAGCTCATCTATTAGCACCTTCAGATCGACATAATATACATAGTGCGGGAATCGATTGTTCACTCATTTACGAGGGTTGGAACATTAATAGTGGCCACTATTTATTTACGGCTCGTACAAAACAGATACGTGTTTCAAAGATTTACTGACCTTCAAAGTAGTCACCAGCATTGGTATAACTCGTTGCCAGCGATGTGGAAGTCGTAAGATACTCTTAGCAGTCCCAGTTGTGTTGACAGTTCGAGCGCCCGACGAATTTGTAGCAATTCTGAAGCGCATGCCGTGAGGTGTGTCCTTCAGGTTAGAAATCGAGTTGAACTTAAGAGGGCTTAAATCAGGGGAGTGCAGTAGGTGGTATAGCACTTACCAGCCCCATCAGTCAAACAAATCAGTAACAGCTTGCACTGTACGTGCTGAACCTTGTCCTACAAAACGATGGTCAGGTCCTGCAGAAATTGTCATCACTTCTGTCTCTCTGCTGTTCGTTTTTGGAACTCAACCTACGACCAGCTCGGTTAACGTTATAGAATGCGTGTCCAGCATGTATGGTTTTACCATGATAACGCTGTAAATTCTCTGTCCTTACATCGTTGAGATGGTTAATGAAATCGCCAACGGCATCGTCGCTACTGCGTAATTTCACCGAGAGTTGCCTGAGAGATTCAGTAACTAGCTTAAAAGTTTCTCTTACTGTTTAAACCTTTTCTTCAATTACATTAACCCCTTGATTTAATGTGTTGATCGATCTCAGAAAAGTCATATGATACGTCAGTAGCTCCTTGTGTACATTCTCAACTTCATGTTCGACGATTTGAATCTTTGCGTCTATGTACAAGCGTTTATGAGAGGGTTTATGAAGTAAGACACAAAAGACACGATTTCCATACTTTATTTATGCGCCAACAATGGTAATGGAAATGAGCGTTTGGCGTCATTGGCCAGGAGGCCCCTTACGTGGCAGGTCCGGCTGCCTTGGTGCAGGTCTTATTGCATTCGACGCCACACTGGGCGACCTGGTCGTCGGATGGGGATGAAATGATGATGAAGACAACAAAACACCGAGTCACTGAGCATAGAAAATCCCCGACCCAGCAGGGAATCGAACCCGGGCCCGTAGGACGGGAATTCGTCACGCTGACCACTTTTTTCCCCCTTTTGTTCTTTGTTGATCGTTGTGTTTGGTCGTTGCGGACGTCACATAATATCCGGTCAATATCGTTTGTTGATCCTTCCACAGAATTTTTTATTACACAGGCCAACCAGCTCTCTGACCGAACACGCTGAGCTACCGTGCCGGTGTCCACTCAGCTATCGGGGCGAACGCCACCAATGGTACATATGGTGCAGCGCATCATCAAAATCCATTGGTTTCTTTTTCACAGTAAGTAAATTAGTGTCGGGTGACTAGGGCCTCCTGTCGAGTAGACCGTTAGGCGGGAGCAAGTGTTCCGATTTGACGCCACTTCGGCGACTTGAGCGTCGATGGGGATGAAATGATATGATTAGGACAACACAACACTCAGTCCCTGAGCGGAGAAAATCTCTGACACAGACAAGAATCGAGCCCAGGCTCTTAGGATTGACATTCTGTCTCGTTGACCACTCAGCTAGCGGGTGCAGACATTTTTCACTGTAGTACAGTATTTCCCGAATAACTGTCACTTGTATGCACTAATTTATACTCGTATTTCTATCAAGCTGACAGGAGCATCACAAAACTCTTGTATTATGTCCGTAAATTTAGCGTTATGGCCTCTGTACATATTGGAGCAATGGTAACTGACATTGGCACTGTACTGATACATGAACTGAAGCACTGTATACTATGCGCACAGAAATAGCTCGTGACGTCATTGCATACAGCTTCTGATGGTGGTGGTGGTGTGTTGGGGTTTATGGGCGCCAACATCGAGGTCATCAGCGCCCTGACACACATTAAAAGGAACGAATGTGGACAGACCTAAGAAAACTAAAGCACACACTCAAACAAAGCAGGAAAAGAAGGAAAATGCTACCTAAGAAAGTAAAACGTAAGGAAAGAGGAAACATAGCAACAAGAACGTCACAGGAAATTGTTATTGGCTGGCCACTTACATAAAATATGGGCGAGCTTGTCACACAGTGAGCAAATTAAAATCCTCTCCCAAAAATCTTTGTAAAAACGTTTGACAAGTCACAGAACTTTAAAACTTTAGCCACATTCGTCCGAGTGTTGCCTAAAAGAGATGGCAGGTCCACTGGCAAGTCAGCCGCGACCCGCTGGTCAGAAAATAAAACGCAATCCAATAAAACGTGGCGCACAGTGACCTGGACGCCGCAAGCACCACACATTGGAGGGTCCTCTCGCCGGAGCAGGAAGCTGTGCGTCATAGGGCTGCGGCCTATTCGAAGCCGAGTGAGGAGAACCTCGTCCCGTCGATGGGGCTGAAAGGAAGTACACCAAACACGCGTTGTGGGCTTGACTATACGGAGCTTATTGTCAGTCACTTCCAGCCACTCATCCTCCCACCGACGCATGACCCGTGAGCTCAACAGCGAGGTGAGTGCGTGCAAGGGGATAGCTCACTGAGATACTTGTGGGGCAAGATACGCCTCCTTCGCTGCGAGATCTGCCCTTTCATTCCCAGCAATGCCAACATGCCCCGGAACCCAGAAGAGAGCTACAACCTTCCCCAGTCGCTGTAGTCGGAGGAGGGCATCCTGGATGGTCTGGACAATTTTGTCTGCCGGATACAAACGTTGCAATCAGTGAAGGGCAGTGAGTGAATAGCAACAGACAAGAAATTTAGGAGAGGAAGAATGTCTCATGTGCTCCAGTGCCCGCAAGATCGCAAACAATTCTGCATCAAAGACAGTAAAAGTCTGAGGCAGTCGGACCTTGAGGACACGATATGGAAAAACAACTGAGCTACTAACAGAATCCCCTTGTTTCGACCCATCCGTAAAAACAGCTACATAGTCGTGGTGCTCAGATAAAATGGCAGAAAATGCTGCATTAAAAACGGTGGCAGGAATGCAATCTCTCTTGTACTGCAATAAATCTAAAATCACTCCAGGCCTCTTCAGTAACCAGGGTGGCAGGTGGTTAAAACCTTGGATTTGAGGTTGTGCAGACTCCACACCGAGGGACTCTAGTACACGTTGCACACGGATCCCAAACGGCAACGCAGCCCGGGGACGGCGGGAAAAAAGGCGGTCCGGAGGTGGATGGGCAACAAGATGGTGAGCAGGCGATCTGGGAGCTGCAAGAAACTTACAAGCCTGTCGCACCAGCAGGAGCTGCCGCCGGATGGTAAGTGGCAGTTCGCCAGACTCAGCACAGAGGCTGGGTACGGGACTGGTCCGATAAGCACCCGTGGCCAGTCGGATCCCAGCATGGTGAACAGCGTCAAGGATCCGCAAATAAGATGGCCTCGCTGACCCATATACTGTGCACCCATAGTCCAGCCGTGAACGCACAAAAGCTCCATAAAACTGAAGGAGACGCGCCCTGTCCGCGCCCCAAGACCTGTGGCTGAGGCACTTGAGGATGTTCAGTGCCTTCAGCGTTCTGGCTTTCAAGTCACGTAGGTGTGGCAGCCATGACAACCTGGAGTCAAAAATTAGCCCAGAAACCGCACTGTGACTCTAAAACGTAGGACAGTATCCCCCATATGCAAGGCAGGCAAAGTAAAAAGATGACGAGAACGATTAAAATGAACACAAACACACTCTTCGGCAGAAAACCGAAAACCCGTCTTTGCAGCCCACTCCTCTAACCGCCGCACTGTTAGCTGCAACTGACGGCTCACGGTTGCAACACTGGAGGAGGAACAGAAAACAGCAAAGTCGTCCACAAATAAGGAGCACTGTAGACGTTATACTGTTGATGGCTGTGGCAAAGAGGGTAACGCTTAAAACACTGCCCTGGGGGTCACCGTTCTCTTGCTCAAAGCGATCAGACAGTGTGTTAGTACTCGGGTCCGAAAAAACCGCTGAGACAGGAAAGGCCGAATGAAAATGGGGAGGCGGCCACGAGAGCCCCATTGATGCATTTGTGCAAGGATACAGTGTCTCCAAGTGGTATCATATGCCTTACTGATATCAAAGAAGATACCGATACAGTGATGCTGACGGAGAAAAGCCTGCTGAATAGCCGCCTTTAGGAGGGTCAGGTTGTCGACCGTGGACCGAAATTTTCGGAATCCACACTGAAAGCGGCTAAGAGCTGTCTGGTCTCTAACAGCCAGACCAGACGCCGGTTAACCATCCGTTCCAGGGTATTTCCGACACAGCTTGTCAAGGCGATACTACGATAACTACCGGGACATGTGCGGTCCTTTCCTGGTTTGAGGAGAGGGATGAGAATTGCCTCCCTCCACGAGGTGGGGAACACTCCTGTCTGCCATATGAGATTAAAACATTCGAGGAGAATTTCCTTTGACGCCGCTGGCAGATGTCGAAGCATGGAGTACCGGATGCGGTCGTAACCTGGTGCAGTGTCAGAAGTCTCAGTAAGTGCCGATTCAAGTTCCCACATGGAGAAAGGGGAATTGTAGGCCTCAGAACTGTTCGACCGAAAGTCCAAGGTCGCTCTTTCGACAGTCGCACGGTAGTGACGAAACGCTGGATCCTGATTTGCAGTGGCAGTACTTTGTGCAAAATGCTCTGCCAGCGTCTGAGCAATGGCTCTGGGTGTCGTTTGGAGGCATCCCTGGTTCAGGAGAGCAGCTATTGGTAAACGGCTATGTTTACCAGAAATCCTCCGGATGGCTTCCCATACTCTTGTGGAACAAGTGGAACGGTTGATGGAGTCCAGGAACTCCTGCCATGACCTTTTCTTGCTCTCTTTAATGACACGGCGTGCCCTGGCTCTCGCGATTCGAAAGGCGGTAAGATTGACCGCTGTTGGGCGGCGTTTAAATCGACGAAGAGCCGCACGCCTGTCCCGGATGGCTGAACGGCACTTCCGTCCATCAAGGCACAAGGCGCCGCTTAGGAGGGCCAGAAGACTGCGGTATGGACAGGTCAGCAGCATGATGGACCACAAGCGTGATGTGATCCACCCATTCCTGTACGTTACTGTGGCGGTCAAAGACAGCCAACCGAGTGAACAGTGGCCAGTTAGCCCTGCCAATCATCCACGATGGTGGCCGCGGCTCCAGCAATACACCATCCAGGAGATGAATGCGGATAGGGAAGTGATCGCTGGAATGAAGGTCGTCAATGACCTCCCAGTGAACAGAGTCGGTGAGGGTTGGAGAGCAGAAAGATAGGTCAATGGATGAGAATGACCCTGTATCAGTACAGAAATGAGTCGGAGTACCTGTGTTGAGGATGCACAACACTTGAGATGTTAGGAGGCTCTCCAAAATTCGACCTCGAGCGCAAAGAGAGGTTGAGCCCCACAGGACATGATGGGCATTGAAGTCTCCCAGGAGAAGAAATGGGCGGGGGAGTTGGTCGATAAGATCTGTGAGAGCGTCTAAGGTCATTGCATCCAGAGGGGGTAACTAAAGGGAGCAAACGGTAAGCCTCCGAGGTGAATGAATTTCAACTGCAACTGCTTGCAGGTCAGTATCCAGGGGGAGGGCAGAGGAGTGGTGGTCATTATTGACAAACACAGCGACTCCGCCTTTGGCCCTTTCTCCAGTCAGGTCATCTTTGCGATATGACGTATAGCCCCTTAGTACAGGAGCATCAGATGGTTTTAAATGCGTTTCCTGTAAACACAAGCACAGGGGGCGTTGCCGTACTAGGAGGTTCAGTTCATATGTGCCCGGAATCCATTCATGTTCCACTGTATAATGAGAGCCATCTATCAGGGTGGGAGTACCTTCATTCTCACTTTCTGTTGGGGAGGAGAGCCCACAACAGGTGGAGGCTCAGTTTTGGGGCGAGATGATTGCCCCAGTCTGACATCAACCTCCATCGCCTCAGAAGAGGAGTCGAGAGAGACGTCAGAGAGAATGACATCCACATCAGGAGACTGTGTAACTGCAGTCTCCTTTAGTGGGCGAGTCTTCACCTTTGTCTTTGGCTTCGATGTTCTGGCCTGACGTGGCATTGGAGCCAAAACATCAGAAGCAGTAGGGGGTGTAGCAGTGCTGGGCAGTGCACAAGACGGGACACGGGAAGCGGCAGGAAGTTCCATGATGTCAGCTACCACGGCCTGGTCAGAAGGCCGGGGGGGGGGGGGGGGGGGGGGAGAGCAGCAGGCTTCACAGGAACGGCAGCAGCACACGTACATTGACAAGCGCAGGTGATAGTGCTGACAGTAGCAATCTCCGTTTGTGTAGCGGCATCGGTTTTCAAGACTGGTTGTTTGAGAACGGAAGAAAAGGAAGCAGCGAACGTGGGCGGCTGCATGGACTTGTAGATTTTCTTCGCCTCACCATAAGGGATGCGTTTTGTAGTTTTTAGTTCCTGGATCTTCCGTTCCTCAAGGAAAACTCTGTATTCCCTACTCCACACAGGGTGATCCCCAGAGCAGTTGACACACTTGGGAGGAGAGGAGCAACCAACTCCCTCATGGGTGGCTTTACCACAATTCCCGCAAGTGGCTTCCCCTCTACAGCCGAGAGTAGTGTGTCCAAAGTGTTGGCATTTAAAACACTGGGGTTGGGGTAATAAGGCCATACACTGAGACGTAGGAAACCTGCCTTCACATGCTCTGGCAATTTGGTGGTGTTAAATGTAAGGATAAATGAGTCAGTCTTTATGAGAGCACCATCCACCCGTTTCATAATGTGTTGCACGTCGACAATTCCTTCCCGGGACCATTCAGCCTTCAGTTCGTCTTGGGGAATGTCAACGAGATCTCTGCAAGTCACAACACCCTTGCTGTAGTTCAAGGTGTTGTGAAATTCAGTCTCTATCGCAAACTCCCCAAGAAATTGTGCCTTCTGAAGGTTCTGGACTTGCTGGAAGCTAGATGCTTCAACCAACAAGGTGCCATTTCGCAAGCGCTTTACAGATTTTAATGTGCCAGCAATACCTTCTAAGCCCTTCAGTATATGAAATGGCGAAACTTTTTCAAAACTCCCATCTTTTCTTTTAATTATGAAAAACACATTCTGCGAAGCAGCATGCGTTCTGTTACTACTACCTGAATCAGGAGGACTGGCTACACGAGCCCTCTTGTTGGATTGGGTGTTAGAACCCACCAGCGGTCCACCCTTTCCGCTGGCAGGAGAAGAATAAAAGTTCGAGGGTTCCATCTCGGTCCCACGAGCAGCTAGGGAACTAGAAGTCCACCTAGACAGAGCCCCGCGTGCCTAGGTAAGCCTTATACAACTGGGGCGCGGCAGGTGCTCCAGAGGTTGCCCGCTTGCGACTGTTCCACCCCAAGAGCCATGCATCTTATAGGCGCGCAGTACACCGTAAGATTGAGGGGTTTTTATAGAGGTTTGCTTTCCTCGCAATCCAGGCGGTCAAGCCAAGATTACCATTCCCCGCAGCACACAACATTCCACCGCCGCGCCATGCGTTGGTCGCTGAAGCATGTCCGGGGGTTACGGTGACAGGAGACTGGCGGCGCTGACCATTCCCCAGCTCAGGACCCCGGGGTCGCCAATCCCGTACTCAGCAAATGAATGCTGAGCCCCTGGGGGGGGGGGGGGTATACAGCTTCAATTGATGGTAGCCAGTCTCTATGGCACATGAGATATCACAATTTTTAGTCCAAATAAGTTCACAACAGTAGAGCGCTGTGAATAAATCGATATGTCTCTAGATTTCACCCCGAGTGCAACATCGTCATACATTGATGTGATTAACAGCGTCAGACTAGCATAGTAAATGTTATGTGGGGAGCAGAGTGGTTTGAGCATTGGTGTATGGTATTGTGCGACATACTTCATCCTATTCAGACTCATTAAAGGGCACTTTAACAACAGGAGGAGGAAGACATTAGCGTTCAACGTCCAGCCGACAAACGAGGTCATTAGAAATGGAGCATAAGCTCACATTAGGGAAGGATGGAGAAGGAAAGCAGTTATGCCCTTTATAAGGAGCCATCTCGCTATTTGCCTTAAGGGATTTAGGAAAATCACAGAAAAACGCACTTAAACACCCCTCATCTCAGTCTCCATCACCACACGCCAGTCACTGTCTGCTGCTTCAATGCCTACTTTCAGACGCTTTGACTTGCTAGCAGTTAAATTCTGCATGGAGGTGAACAGCAGTAGCGGACTGGAAGCAACTGGTATCTTCTCATCCACTACATCTACACACTGTCCTTGCAGTATCACTGGAATGTTCCACAGGTGAGTGGATGGTGCATATGTTGGAGTCCATTTCTGACCTGCGGCACGCTATTTGAACCCTCGTGCCGGCCGCGGGGGCCGTGCGGTTCTAGGCGCTTCAGTCCGGAACCGCGTGACTGCTACGGTCACAGGTTCGAAACCTGCCTCAGGCATTGATGTGTGTGGTGTCCTTAGGTTGGTTAGGTTTAAGTAGTTCTAAGTTCTAGGGAACTGATGACCTCAGATGTTGAGTCCAATAGTGCTCGGAGCCATCTGAACCATTTTTTTGAACCCTCGTGCACTTCTGCCAGTTGTGGACAGGTATATCAGTACTCCACTGTTGGGTGTCTTCATCGAAGAGTGGCACAGATAATAGCAGATTCAGGTTCTGTTACAACATTATGAAGAAATGCCTTACAGAACCCCCCCTGCCAGAGGTCACTGCCGCCACTGCAGGTTCCGACAAACTGGAGGTCACCACTGCAGGGGGCTGTTGTGCTGCTACTGGACAAAGAGGATGAAGAACCGTTAAATGCCGTAATAGTAATAGCGACTGCAGACAGACATTTAATACAGTTTTGCTGGACTAACTCCGCTGCTGCTGTTAACACTTCCTTGTTCTTCCACTGACTGACACTGGTCAGCTGCTTCACTCACTTTACATATCCAAAGTAAGAATCGCATGACTGGATGCAATGTTGCCAGATTGCGTTTCCTCCCCTCTTGTGGTGGTGCAGTGAACTAGGTCAGCTGTTCTGTGGCTGTGAACGAGAGCAAATTTGCCTCTTAGGTGGAGTGAATGATCATTTCGAATAGGATAGGCAGTTCCAGGGCAAGCAACCGCACGTATGAGCTGCGAGACGCATCTTCAAGCCTTCCCACTGTATCACCGTTATTTGCCGAAAAGAATTCTACTTAGGCTCCTCCACTAGCATTTCTTTCTACTCCTCATGTAGGAATCTATGTACGCAGTCCTCAGCTACACGTTTAGGCCTCTCCTCTATTCACGAATGGTCAATAGGGTCCTTGACTCCGTGCTGAATGTAATCTGTGGTGCAGCGCTTGGATATTCTTATTTGAAGCATGGTAGGGAGCAGATAAGATTTACAGAAGGGGATTTGATATTGGCGAACCGGAGAGAAATTATCTGGAACATTTATTATGGAGACGAAAGCTTTTTATAAACGTATGTTATTGATTGTATTGGAGGAGAAAACTTTTTTGTAGTAATCTTTAAGGTAACCAATAGACGTGCAAGCATGAAATGTTTGTCAATCAGCCCTATTAATTGAAGAAAATCCTTGTCCCTCAGATAACCAGTAGCATTCATAATTATTGTAACTTTGCTTTTTCATTGCGTCACAAATAACGCTACGGGATGGCATGTCTGTGATTTTTATGTTGAGAGAATGTTGTAGTTGTTAGTCTTCTTATGTTGTACAGATTGCATTTTGACAATAATCAGAGCTCAATTATTCAAGAACGAATTCCTTTGAACTAATGCTCTCCACCATCATTCTTAGTAAAGTTTACTTATTCTATCGTGTGTATATTCCACCTAAAGTCATAGGAATCCACATATTCTTTCTGACAAGCAATAAACAAATTTTGTTGTGAGTAGGTCATTTGTTTTTAGCTGCTGCATTTGCTGATTTCAAATTGCTTTCGAGAACGTCAGTACACCAGACGCAAAATAGCATTCTGGGCATGGGTTAAGTTACTATTATTTCAGGCCAGATCTCACTTTCCACTCCTGTGAACAAACAGCAACCAGAATTTTCAGGTTTTGTGCTTGTTAAGTAAATTAATTTACAATGAACAGTGTAGGTAAAAGTAAACAGCGAGTTGAAGAGTATTTCATATCGCGGACATTTCAAGTGAAACTTTTCTCTATATTTTACTAATTTTCGTAACGTATCTTAGTACTGAGTTACCGTTAAATTGTTTTCAGTAACTACGCTATTAATTTATTTTAGAATTTAATTACATTTCTCTTCATTATTTCAAATTCAGCATTTCAGTTAATGTTTTGCTTCACGACACTGTTCACATCCGCAACACGAGGCCAACCAATTACCAGTTCTGCCTAGCAGTTGAATAAGATATCTAAAGCAAGCCTCGCACGAGGAGAAAATTTCTGAAAACAGAATATTCAAGATTTTCATTTATAGATAAACTTTGGTAGAAAGCTTACCACGGCCTGCGTAAGCGCCGTAGGTGGTCCAACGCGGTATTGACTTGTACAGTTTGTGAAGCTGTCTTTCTAGAATAAATCATCAAATTTTTATGAAATTTTTATCATTTGTTTGTACGTGTACATCACATTCACCTATTTCCGGCGCATGCGGCTATTTCCTTCGTGGTGCGTAATTTTTTATTGTCTTAGTGTATTTGTAGGTGATGCATGTGTGTGTTGTGAGAAGGAGGGGGACGGGGGTGGGGGAGGGGGTGTACCGATGTCTGCTCATGTCACACAACTCCCGTCAATTATGGGCCGGTTGTTGTGGGTGCGGAGCTGGCACCAGAGAGCACTGCAGATGAGTTCCATCGGAATCAGATGCTCCTCAAAGCACTGAACTACGATTATCCCCTTGTTCAGACATTTACTCTGCTGGAAGATTCCATCGTCGTTATGGAATACATCAAGCATGAAAGGAGTCAAGTAGTCTGCAATAACGTTGATGTAGTCCACAACTGTGACGTTTTTTTAGATTATTTCCACATGCCTTGTGGAAGACAAGGTGAGTGTCCCCCACAGCATAACGCTGTCTTCGCCAGCATTCGACGTTGACGTGGTGCATGTTCAGATGATGGGGTATCAGGACACTAACATCTATCTGGTGTTAACAAATTCGTTTCATCCGTCCAGGCGATACATTTGTAATTGATCCACAGTCCCATCCCGATTGTCATATGACCACTGCAGCCGTACATGACGGTGTCGTTCGGTGAACTTTGGATCGTGTAGGGGTCGTCTGTTACGGGGCCCTATGTTTAACATTGCGTTTAAACTGAGTTTCCCGAAACTCTTGTGGCGGAATCAGCACTGTACTATGTCGTCCGATGAGTTTCATTGCTTTACACATAGGGCAAGCCACCGCTCTCCATGTTCTGTGAGATTAAGTGGACTCCCAAGACCTTATCGCCAAGCCCTGGTTTCACGGGTTTCAGTCACCTTCCATAGATGCTCATGACAGTAGCAATAGAACAGACTACTATCTTCACCTTGTCTGGGAAGCTTATTTCCAGACGTTCTCCTACAACTACGTATCGTTATTCGAACTCCCCTATACCAGTGGATGTCCCCATTTTCGGCCTGTATCGCTGCTGCTATCATTCCTCTTATGTTCATTACCAGGTTGTGTGTTTCACAAGCCAGCAATGTCACCTGACGGCATTCACTCTATCAATGACTAGTGGAAATAACAACTTATCTCATAGAGGTATGTAACAGTCCTACTAAAAATGGATTGGTTAGCCACTTTGCAATAAATTGATATCTCCAAACTAACACTGTAGTCTCGAGTACAAAAAAAAAAAAAAAAAAAAAAGACAAACAGCACCTGTCTCGTTAATAGCCGAAATACTGGACAGTCCCCAATTAAATTTATTGGAATATTTGTAAGTTAAAATATGGTGTGTAGAAACCTATACTTCATAAGTTCCGCAAACTAATAGGTCCTTTCGCAGGACTGTAGAGCCATAGGCCAGGCAATGAACAGCATGGAGAGGAGCGAATGATATTTCATCCCTTCTGTGTGAACGGGATGAGATTTGGCATTTCCAGGTTATTGACTCATAAACAGCAGCTGTTTTCCTAATACTCCCTGCCATTTTGCGTCCTTGCGTCTTACAACGTACTCTCTTCAGCGAAGAATTATCCCAAAAGCAGCACAGTCACATGCAGTATGTCCCTGGCAAGCTTTAATGGATGTAATTTCAGTGTCATCGGAAATGAAGCAATAGAAATTGATCAACGATGCACAAGTATCAGTGGATGGAGACTACAGTTAGTCTAAGACGTACAGATGCAATCGACTGACTCACATATCAATACACCACTAGACCGAATGATTTCTGATGACCATAAAGTTATAATTCCGGCCGACGAAGGCCACCTGGAGAATACGAACGCCGATTTGATGCACATCATATAGACGAAGTCAGCATCGTAGCTGTGGACAATGAAAAAAGGAGCCGCCACATACGGTAACTGTACAACGAAGAAGGAAAAGACTACGCGTTGCAGAGACACACCGTTCATATGATGTTCTCCCATATCCATTAATATTTCTTCTCGTAGGGGACGAATATCATTTTAATGTGAAACAAAGCCAAACCGAAACTGGCGTAGAAACAGACAAAACAGTCACTTCCAAGGAGTTCTATGCTTATCAAATGGTTCAAATGGCTCTGAGCACTATGGGACTCAACTGCTGAGATCATTAGTCCCCTAGAACTTAGAACTAGTTAAACCTAACTAACCTAAGGACACCACAAACATCCATGCCCGAGGCAGGATTCGAACCTGCGACCGTAGCGGTCTTGCGGTTCCAGACTGCAGCGCCTTTAACCGCACGGCCACTTCGGCCGGCTCTATGCTTATCGCTTAACGATCAGAGACTATGAAACATTCAGTGACATTCTCAACACTAACCGTTTATTCCAACAGTTTCTGGCAGATATGTAAGCAAAAATAGAAGTGGAACGTTTGCTTTACATAAGACAGAATCAGAAGAAACTGCGCACAGAAGAATACATTCACCTTCGAGACGCAACCATAAACGACGAAAACACTGAGGACATTGGAACAATGTTAATCTTACCCTCATGATACACAGGAAGTCCGAGACACGTGCACGAATACACTCAAGATGCCATGACCTACATAAGAAAATATGGACGATATGACATCTTCATAACATTCACATGCAGCTCGTCGTGGCCAGAAATCAAAGAACGACTAATATACGGACACTCCCATGCATGGACACGACATAATATCCCGAGTTTTTCGACAGAAACAAATGAGATTTGATGAAGTCATAAAATACCACATCTTAGGAACCGTTAGATGCAGAATGTACACAGTCGAATGGCAAAAACGAGGACGGCCTCATTCACACGATCTCATACGGCTACGCGACAGAATTCATCCCATGGATATCGACAAAATCATCCAAACTGAATTCCTCAGTCCACAAGAATATCCGGAACTGTGCGACATAGCAGCCAAAAACATGATTCACGGACCATGCGGGCCATTAAACCCCAATTCGCCATGTATGAGGATGAAAAATGTACAAAAAATACTCAGAACCGTGCTTGTACCTTCACATAAACCGGAGGTAATAGCTATCCCAAATACAGAAGACGATCACCCAAAAATGGTGGAATCACAGCAAAAATAGGAATATGTTGCGGTTACGAAATGGAAACAAATAATCAGTCGGTAGTACCATACAACACACTACAATCCAAAATGTTGCAGGCATACATAAACGGAGAATGCTGCAATTCAATGCAATCCATCAAATACGCCTGTAAGTATGTAAATAAAGGCAGTGACATGGCAGTATTTCAAATAACCAAAGGCAGCGAACAACAAAACAGAAACCACGAGATCCTCATGCACCGAACGGGAAGATACAACAAAAGTAACGAACCAGCGTGGCGGATTTTCGGTTTTCCGTACACGAACGCGAAAGAACTGTGCAACATCTACCAGTACGTTAGGAGAATGGACAGAGACCCCATCAGAGAAGCTGCAATCGAACCACCTCAGAACACAACATTAACGGTTTTTTTAACAACTGTGTCAAACGGATCCACTGGCGAAAACATTAGCGTATGTCGACGTGGAACGCAACAAGAAAAAAACATTTCAAAAATAAAGACAAGAAATACCAGTGTGCTAAACTTCGAAATTACAAAGGAAAAAGCTAACCATTCCTCAATGCCAATCAAAAGGAAATTTACAACGTTATCATGGGCCAGATAAACAACAACACTGGCGGAATTGTTTACTTGGACGCACCAGGCAGCACCGGGAAAACGTTTCTAGTACATCTATTTCCGGCGTAAATACGTGCTAAACAATACATCACACTTGCACTGACATCATCCGGAATTGCATTGCAGCCACACGTATCGAAGGATGACGAACTGCCTATTCCGCCCTACAACTGCCGCTGTATATAGCCGAAGAACAATTCGCGGTATGTAAAATCTCAAGAGCGTCTGGACGGGGCGAACTTCTAAAACAAGCCAACATTTTCGTCTTGGACGAATCCACAATGGCATGTAAAAGTCACTCGAAGCCACTGACAGAACATTACAAGACTTGCGAGGAAACTCTGAAGGGATGGAGATGGCACGAGACTTTCGACAAACACTTCCAGTTATCCCCTGTTAACACCAGCAGGTGAAATAAGTATATGCTTTAAAAAAACCATATAGATACAAATACTGCGATCAACAAAAAAATGGGAGTTAAACTATAGAAAGACATAACAACAGCACATTTTTCCCAACAACTAACACAAATAGGTTAAGGCACACATCCTACTGGGCAGACGACCGGCCTAATTAAATTCAACAGTGATTTCTGCAACGTAGCCACTGCTGGAAACGAACTTATCGACCAAATTTATCTTGATGGGCTACCTGAAAGGGCAATTTTGTCGACTAAAAATACTATTGTCGACGATGTCAGCTTTAATATTCAAAAGGAAATTCCCGGTAAGGAGAAAGTATATAAATCGATCGAACCGATGGTAAAAGTTGAAGAAAGTGTTGACTTCAATACACAATTTCTAATCTCTGCCATTACACTGTCTTGGACTTAAAAGAGGATCATGCTACTCAGAAATTTCAATTCACCAAAACTATGCACTGGAACAGGGATGATCGGCATGAGATCTCAAAAAAAAAAAAAAAAAAAAAAAAAATGGTTCAAATGGCTCTGAGCACTATGGGACTTAACATCTTAGGTCATCAGTCCCCTAGAACTTTGAACTTCCTAAACCTAACTAACCTAAAGACATCACACACATCCATGCCCGAGGCAGGATTCGAACCTGCGACCGTAGCAGTCCCGCGGTTCCGGACTGCAGCGCCTAGAACCGCACGGCCACCGCGTCCGGCAAATGAGCTCTCGAATAACATCATCGAAGCTGAACTCATAAATGGAAAATACAAAGGAAGCACACTAATTATCCTCAGTAGACCACTGATCTCTATTGAACTGCGATTCCAATTTAAAAGACTGCAATTTCACGTGAAACAAGCCTACAGTTTACAAAGCTCAAACACAAACATTAAAATATCGCGGCATCAACCGCAAAGACACCTGCTTCTCTCACTGTCAGCTATACGTAGAGTAGGAGATTCAAAGAATTTGTATATACCGGGTGATCAAACAGTCAGTATAAATTTAAAAACGTAATAAACCACGGAATAATGTTGATAGAGAGGTAAAAATTGACACACATGCTTGGAATGACATGGGGTTTTATTAGAACAAAAAAAAAAAAAAAAAAAAAAACAAAGTTCACAAAATGTCCGACAGATGGCGCTGGACTGCAAAACTGCTACCATGACGGGTGAGAGGTACGCTGATATGTTACAGAATCACATCATCCCCAGCCTGGCTGATAAACACTTGCTGGAACGTACAATGTGTATGCAGGATGGCGCTCCACCCCATATTGGTAGACGCGTGGAAGATCCCTTGCGCGCGTCGTTTGGTGATGATCGTGTGCTCAGCCGCCACTTTCATCATGCTTGGCCTCCCAGGTCCCCAGATTATTGGCTTTGGGGTTACCCGAAGTCGCAAGTGTACCGTGATCGACCGACATCTCTAGGGATGCTTCAACAAGCATTATAAAGAAATAGAACATAAAATTCCAGGCAGATTAAAATTGTGTGACGGACCGAGTATCGAAGTCGGACCTTCGCCTTTCGCAGGAGAACTTCAGTGAAGCTGGGAAGGTAGCGGCGAGGTGCAGATGAAAGTGAAGCTATGGGAGCGGGTCGTGAGTCGCTCTTGGGTAGCTCATTCGGTATGGCCGTACGGCAGCTCAGCGTGTTCGGTCATAGGCAAATGTCGGAATGGTTCCTACTATGTCCCTATCAGTTCCAATCTAATCAATACATACATACATAAAAATCAATGTCTTGACTGAATCTTGACCTTAGCAGTTTGGTCCCATAGGAATTTACCACCACTTGACTGACTCATGATCGCACAGCCTAAACCGCTCGGGATAGAAACTTGAAATTTGGAGAGGGTGTAGGCCATATACGGTAGCCGTCAATAAAGAGTATTGAACAACTACTGGCGTATTTTTAAAGCGACATCTTTGAAAACTAGTATTTGACTTCTCAGTTAGAAATTAAAAAAAATGTGTTTCAAAAATATTGGAAACTGAATCCGTGATGGGGTGAAATTGGGGATGAAATCTTTTGTGAAATATTTCGTTATGAAAGCACTTGCAAATCTAAATCCACGAAGTGTTTCACTGGTTTTGAAAAGTCAACCTCTATGTGGGCTGAAATAGGTGATGAGAAATTTCATTGAAGCATTTTTCTATGCGAGAAATTTTTACTCTGAATCGATGAAAAACTGTATTTGGCTCCTCCGTTATAAACAAAAAACGGAATACAATTCACTGGTTTTGAAAATTCGTCATATAAGGGGATGGAGTATGAAATATTTTGTGAAAATGTTTTCATTTTGAACGTATTTTTAAAGAGAAATCTCTGAAAATTGGCATCTGGCTTCTCGGTTGGAAATAAAAAAGTGTGCCCTACTGTTTCTGGAAATCAAAACCCCCAGGGAAGTAAAATAGGGGAAGCATATTTTAGTTATTTCGATATATTAATAAATTTAGAAGGTAAATCTGTAGAAACGGGTATTTCACTTCTCGGTTAGATAAAAAGAAATATGTGTTAGGAAATGAAAGTTTATACTGAAATATCACCACTGGAACGCCAAAGGCATGATGAACACAAACATGGTCTAAAAATACAAGAATCTGCTTTCGGTGAGAATTACACTATGTGATCAAAAATATCCGGACACCTGGCTGAAAATAGCTGAGAAGTTCGTGGCGGCCTCCATCAGTAATGCTGGAATTTAATATGATGTTGACCCACCCTTAGCCTTGATGACAGCTTCCACTCTCGCAGGCATACGTTCAAACAGATGTTGGAAGGTTCCTTGGGGAATGGCAGCCCATTCTTCACTGAGTGCTGCACTGAAAAGAGTTACCCATGTCGGTCGGTGAGGACTGGAACGAAATCGGCGTTCCAAAACATCCCAAAGGTGTTCTATAGGATTCAGGTCAGGGCTCTGTGCAGGCCAGTCCATTAGATGGATGTTATAGTCGTGTAACTACTCCGCCACAGTGTCTATATTATAGACGGGTGCTCGAGCGTGTTGAAAGGTGCAATCACCGTCCCCGAATTATTCAACAGTGGGAAGCAAGAAGATGCTTAAAACATCAATGTAGGCCTCTGTTGTGATAGTTCCCCGCAGAACAACAAGGGATCCCAGCCCGCTCCATGAACACGACCACACCATAACACAACCGCCTTCGAATTTTACTGTTGGCACTACACACTACGGCATATGACATTCATCGGGCATTCGCCATACCCACACCCTGCCGTCGGATCGCCACATTGTGTACAGTGATTCGTCACTCCACACAACGTTTTTCTACTGTTCAATCGTTCAATGTATGCGCTCCTTACACCAAGCGAGGTGACGTTTGGTATTTATCGGAGTAATGTGTTGAGCAGCCGCCCGACCATGAAATCCAAGTTTTCTCACCTTCCGCTTGACTGCCGTAGTACTTGCAATGGATCCTGATGCAGTTTGGAATTCCTGTGTGATGGTCTGGACAGATGATTTCCTAATACACATTACGACTCTCTTCAACTGACGACGGTCTCTATCTATAAACAAACGTTTCCACTTCGCTAACATCGGAAACAGTGGACCTAGTTATGTTTAGGAGTGTGGAAATCTCACAGACATATGACACAAGTGACACCCAGTCACCTGACCACATTCGAAGTTCGTCAGTTCCACGGAGAGCCCCATTCCGCTCTCTGACGATGTCTAATGACTACTGAGGTCGCTGATGTGGAATACCTGGCAGTAGGTGGCAGCATAATGCACCTAGAATGAAAAACGTATGGTTCTGGGTGTGTGCGGATACTTCTAATCACATAATGTGCATTGCGAAAAGACCATACTTCTATGCCCTTAATTAGTGTGAAAAGTTTAAACAATGTTGTAATTTAAGAACAACACAAAAATTCGACACAGGGAAACAAAAAAAGTCTGTGTAACGCGACAGGAGCAGCTGGTGGTAAGCTACTGCATCTACTTTCGTATTACGTCCTGTTCGATGTCCTCAAATTGTAATACCATGAAATCTTGTAAAAGTGGTCCAGTACTATTACTACGACTACATACCATGCTAGGGGCTACCGATTACGTAAGTTTTAGCCCTTGCGATTAATATGGATACTAGAAGGTGTTCATGGCAGATTCGAAAATATGTTTAACAAAGAAAGTTTCCAGAAAAGATGATAAACACATGCATTTTCCAGAACTACAATTTATTGTCACGTAGTAAGCATTTCTCGTTTACTATGTCTTACGTAGTTACTGTACCGCAAACGATACCAATTTATTTTGTTTTTAACGCAATCGATACAGTGACTGGGAAAGAAGAAGTGAGCGAAAAACGCTTGCTGCGTGGTAACACATTGTATTTCGGAAAACGGCAGCCGCTGAGAAAAATGACTACGACAAGGCCAACCCCTGTGGCCATCTGCAGGGTAACGATGCGCATCAGAGACGATCGTTTCATGATGCAACGAGATGGACGTAATGTCAGCGAGGCGCCACACGGCGAAACCGCTGGCAGTAAGGTTATCAGTGACCTAGGAAAGCCTTTGTCATCGCTGTGAATGCTGCGTTGTCGCCACGGGGTACCGAAAACAGCATTGAAGCTGTAGGGGGCGGTGGAGCACAATAGGGAGCGATGCACTTCAGTGGACACACGGAGGTTGCGGCGCGCAGCAGGAATTCACTCTGACCACCTCCAACCTCCATCACCACAATCGAGATCCTGTCAGCTCCCCATGACAGTTAGTTACGAGTTCCAGAGATGATGTGAATGATTCTTTTATCGAAATATTCTATAACGAGTCAGTTCGTAGGATATGTACACATGATTAGTGTTACAATTAATAAACATATTACTTTTTAGTGTTGCTCACGAAAATACACTTAAAACTAGCTTCTTTTCAGGCTAGCGTTTGTAAATAGAAATTCATCCATGGACTGGAAGGATTTAACAGGAGGGATGATTTTAGGTTACATTTGAAATTTATGTGCTACGACGAATTAGATTAGTGAATATATGTATTAAGACGGTGCAGTTAAAATGCCTAACTCCTTGAAAAGCTACTACGTGCGATCGCGCCTCAGCACCACATATTATTCCAAATGCTCGTTTTTGTGCGGTCAGTACTGCGCTTCGTTGGCCCATACATTTATTCCGTAAGACAGTACTCAGTGTAAATATTCAGAATATATCAGCAAGCTGATTCGTTTGTTTCCAGTACTAGCAATTATGCGAAAGGCAAAAGCAACTGAATTGTTCGAGAAGCTGGAGTTTTCGTCATCATGTAAGCCCAAAAATATGGAGCACTATACTTATTCACTTACTTCTTTTCATGAGCTATATCAGTTTTTGGTTTACCCTAGGTGTTGTACAGAACTGAATAAAGTGTGTTCTCCCCAACTTTAGAGAGAGTTCATTTTCAGGGAACAACTTATTAGTTCTTTGATAAACACCATTATCAATTTATTCTGTTAGTTTGTCTATAATGGGATTCATTATAACACTAGCACTGCCCGCAGAAAGTAAAAATTCTGCCTGTCAGGTGTTAAGCACAAGGTTATTCACATATACAATGAGTATGAGTGGACCCAAAATGGGATGTCGTCGAACACCCTTTATTATTTCTACCCAATCACAAAACATTTTTTCAGTTAATGAACCCAACTTTTTTCATTTTGTTTGTTAAGCATGATTCAAACAAGTAGTGTGAGAGGCCATCAATTCCATTAGACTCAAGTTTTTCTGAGAGTGTAGCTACAGGAAAATGCCTTCTAAAGATCACAAAAAACCAGCTAGCCATATTCTGTTATTTAAATCGGCAAATCTGCTGAGGTGCCTAGCACCACCCCTTCGTACTTTGATCCACTAATCGCTCTGAGAGACAGTCCCTGAAAAACCAGAGGCACTGTATTTCCTTCCGCTCATAACGATACGTACGTAACTTCACCTTTCTTCCGAGGAAAGTATAATTTATAACTGACCGTAATGGAGTATAAAGCCTACGTGAAAATATTCTCTTCCAGTGCAGAAGAAAAAAAGAATAGATTGTTTTCGTTACATAATCATCACTACCCCTCGAACAGTAATGGATAGTAAGTAAAAATTAGAATTCAGCGCATTATGACGATTTATAAACATTAAGTGTTTGATGAGCATTTCTTTAATTCGTTGTTTGCTTCATACTCTTATGACTTACCGTTGTTAGAAATAGTAAGAATTTGTATTAAGACATCTCTGAATCTCTCTCTCTCTCTCTCTTTCTCTCTCTCTCTCTCTAGCGTTTATCCTGACGTATAGGTGTCTCTTCTGTTATGGTTTGATTTACATTCTACTAAATTTGTGGCCGGATACCGTTCCTGTCAGATAGCTATGGAAGACCACTCCAGCATTTTCCTAAACGAACGGGGAATATCGCCTAAAAATCAAAGTAATGTCACCATTCTACCGAAACAACGGGGGTCAACCCATTATGCAGATTCGATACATGCCACAACACGGTCTGGGAACCTAGGGCATTGCGCTTTAAACTACGTGAGCGGAACTACCTTCTGTGATACGTTGCATCAAATGTTTTAATAATACTGTATGATGACAGATTTAGCAACTACCGCAATGCTGATATTAAGGTACGTAATTATCGGTAACAGCTAATAGCGTAGTGCTTTGGCTTCTTTGAAACAACTAACTGCGCATTCGTGTTAAATTTTGTTTAAGCTATTTAAAATTATTTCTTGCTGTGGATTCTGGGAAATAATATCTGAATTACATCAAGTATGTGTGTATAAACGTGTTTCTTTCGGGTGATGATAAATAACTCTTTTGTGTTTTATAACATTTAGAGACATCTTTCCAGTCCGTGAAACTCAATTGCTGATTACATCTTAATATCTATGTGAATGACAACAGCCGTTTAACAATGATCCGTAACCTTGGCTTTCCAAATTTCTGCGCAGAAAGAGAACCTAATTATATAAAGTAATACCACCAGAGCAAGTTGTGCTTGTGCGGACAGCTAAATGAAAAATGTAGGGAATTCAGTACCCCATTAGTTCTCTGTTTCTTAGACTATAACAAGGCTGTGTTCTATGGAAAGTCCTGTGGAGAGTGCTAGAAGAAATGAGAGTTCGTGATCATCTTAATACCCTCATCAGAAACCTCTTCTCTGATAGTAAGGCAGTAATCAGACTTGATGAAACTAATTCAACTTTCTTTGAACCACTGTGAAGGAATTACACAGGGATGAATTCTGTCACAAGTTCTAGTTAATATCTAAGGAGAGTATGTTATGAGAAAAAGTCCTCATGGCTGGACTAGTGAAATCTGAAACGGAGGACGAAGAAACACTAACTTAAGACGTGGTGATGACACCGCACTGTGTGTAGAATCACAAGTGGAAACAAAGAAACTACTGTTTAGAGTTACGAAAGAAAACGACATACTGGGATCGTCAGTTAATAAGAACAAGGCCAAGGTTATGGCAGAGACGCATCACTACGAGCTGTTGATGTGCTATCAGAATTGGGAGAAGTTGATCACTTTGTCCACCTGGCCTCAATGATTTGGAAACAACGAGCCGTAACCCGACATACTAAACTGAGTGTGATGAAATCTCAGGTACTTTCAGTTTTCCTTTACGATGCTGAAACATGGAAATAACTGAAGGACACAGCAAAGGAAATGATGCTTTTGAGATGTGGACATATACGAGGTTTCTGAGTATATCAAGGGTGAGAAAACAGGCCAACAAACCAATTCTTCAAGAACTCAGAGTGCACAAGAGGTTGTCCAGTATTTTTTCCAGCAAAGAAACCCTGTAGCGTTTTGGTCACATAACTTGGAAAAAGATGACGATCCAAAGCAAAGACTACTTAGTTGATGGATGTACCAGATAAAGGAGAAGACAATCCAGCCTGTCGGGGTGGCAGAGCGGTTCTAGGCGCTACAGTCTGGAACCGCACGACCGCTACGGTCGCAGGTTCGAATCTTGCCTTGGGCATGGATGCGTGTGGTGTCCTTAGGTTAGTTAGGTTAAAGTAGTTCTAAGTTCTAGGGGACTGATGACCTCAGAAGTTAAGTCCCATAGTGCTCAGAGCCATTTGAACCATTTGAAGAAGACATTCCAAACAAGAGCCAGCTACTCCGAGATGCAGATGACCGGGAAAAATGGAGACAGTATGTTAAGACAATTTTATGATAGGTTACTAACTTTTAGTTATGACAGATTTTGCATTAGATTCTGCTACCTCTCTTCAGTAGTTTGATACTCGATACACGACCATCAATATAATTAATGGACTATGGGACCGTATTTTCGAGTTTTCATTGGCATCGGATTCCAAATTAAACTTCATGTTTCTCCACCTTATAGCGCAGAGGAATGCAATCAATCTCTTTATCCCAGAGCCGTACTTGCACTAAACATGCTAAATTATATGTCGAAGATAAACGGGTCTCTGTCTTTCCCTACTGATTTTATTCTCTAGAACTCCCTCAATTTTCAGGGAAGATACTTCACGATATCTTAAAATATGTCAAAATTGAAACAAATGAGCCTATGGTCACAATTTTTTTGTCTTAATAACCAGGTCGGACAACCTGTGGCTGTACAGGTATGAGCAGCCCTTAGAGGATCACCTTCACACTTCGCTTTTAAATATTTTGTGACTAAAGCCCTTCTGGCCTGTTATTTATTTTATATGTAAGTACTGTCTCTGTGTTGGATTGTTATTCAGTACTTGCACTTTAAAAAAAATATTTTTCGTCCCACAAATTTGTAATTATATTATAGACCACTTAAATGTCTAAGTTATGATGATGGCACTCTTAGAAGTGTTGACTCCTGGTTAATAAGACTAAAAAATTCTGACCGAGGGCTTATTTGTTTCAATTTTAATTTATAAACGGCCACTGAACCAAGCAGCCATGTTCAAAACTTTAAAATATGTCCCACATTCCTGCCTTATTTTTTTGTCACTGTTTTGCAAATGTCTTTCTCCTTGCTGATACTGGGAGAATCTTCAGTTTTCTTAGGAACCCAGGTAATTTTTAAAATTTTTCTACAGAAATAGGTCTCAAACTCGTGATTCTTTTATTTCTGATTTTCCCACTGTTCATCACTCACCTCCACACAGTGCTCTGGCCTTACATACTAACTTCCTCAATAGTGTCCAAATGCCTTCAAATTTGTGCCGTCTGATTTACAAGCAACCCACATAATATAAATTTCTTGCAGGTACACTGATCTCTTATCTTAACGGTCGCTCGACTACATAATATGATATCCACAGGAAAGCATTAGAAAACAATGCATTATAAGGCTATCAGTATACATGCAAATTACTACCATGATGCTGTAAACATCAGAAATATCAAGAAAAAGTTATTACAGTTTACACAGTCTTTAATGATAATAAACTCAAATTTAATAAATTACGTTTCAAAAAGCAAGTTTGTACTAGAAATTACATGACTAATATTTTTGCACTAGACTGGTACCTGGGACTCCTTACTTATCTTATATGGTCTCATTCACATGTGTATACCTATTTGAACTTGAAATGACGTAGACATTAAAGAACAATTTTTTAACCATAGTATTCTGTTTTCTTCCTCAACGTTGAAGCTGTCTCCATTCCAAATTTCATCAAAATCGGCCCAGCAGTTTAGCCGTGGAAACGTAACAGAACTAGTTTCGCATTTAATAATATTTGTGTGGAAGTATAGATTAAACTCGTTAAGGACGGTATCAGCATTCCATTCATTACTTTTAATTGTATTACGTAGAACATATTAATCAGAAAAGCATTTTAACTTAACATTATAACGTTCAAACGTCAAAGAGTAAACAGTGTTTTCAAAAAGTACATTTTATTTTTGTAGCGTTATGTGACGATGTCTTTTTTCCCGGGATACGATTTTGCTCAACTGAAACCTTTACGTTTCCTCCAGCTACGATCAAGTCACCTGTGACAACCGCATCAAAATTTGTTTAGTGGTTTTGGAGATTATCATGTTCAATCACACAAAGCGACAGACGAAAGTTTTAAATTAAAACTTTAATTCACAATACCATTTTTCTCTACTATAGGATTTGATTTAAATTACGGTTATACGTTGTTCCAGACTACTCTCAAGTTTTCTGTGAAAACCCCACTAAATTAATCTAGTAGTTTTGGAGAGAGCGTATTCAAACAGACAAACGAAACGGTTTTACGGTTTTATTATTAGCATAATAGTATATACAAACATAGGGTGTTCCATTTATCTTGACCACCCTAAATAACTGTATGTCCAGATGCAAATTATAAAATGTTTCAAGCAAATGTTCTTTACCCCTCAGGGAGACATAAATCAGCATGATTGCCATCCTTGTAGCTTTGTTTTTTACAAAGATATGAACAGCGGTATGACTTTTTTTAAATACCACTCTGTATTTTTCATTTGGTAATTCATTTTCTCTCCTACACATCTAGTGAAAAATGTATCACAGTGTACCATTCACTGAAACCCAAAGTTTTTAATTACATAACACAACACTGACTTTGAGCCCGGGATCACAAACTCCTCCAATTGCTGGGTTTGTCAGTAAACAAATGAAAACCAAGTAAAAACATAACACAAAATTGACTATGACTCTCCTGTACCATTGCCCAGGAGTAGAACATTCAAAGGTGCTCAGAGTGCTGACCCTGGAGACCGGTACACTGATCCACTCGTTAAATGAAATAAATATTTACTAGTTGCAGTGTTGTCTGTCGAAGAAAATTAAAAGCAAGCACGATACGTTCCTGTATGTCCTCTAGAGTTGTTGGAATATCGCGATAGACAATGTCTTTAATGCATCCCCAAAGAAAAAAGTCCAGAGGATTTAAATCAGGAGACCCAGCAGGCCAAGTATCTGTTCCTCCTCGACCAATCCATCTGGCAGGATACCTTCGATTCAGAACACCACGTGCACGCAAGGTATTATGTGCTGGACATCCATCGTGCTGGATCCACATAAGCGTTCTCATTGTTAGTGGCACTTCATCCAGAAAAGGAGGAAGAATTAGTCCGAGGAAGTTGGCACACGCTGTGCCGTTTAGACTACCTTTGATGAAATAAGGGCCAATATTTGTAATACCGAGCAACCCACACCAGACGTTAACCCTCCACTGACGCTGATGTTCCATCCGTCTAACCCATCGTGGGTTGTCGCTGGACCAACAATGCATGTCCATTGTATGTACCTGTCCTTTGTTTGAGAAGGAACATTCATCGGTAAATAGAACATTGGAGAAGAAGTTCTGGTTGGCGAGGATTTGCTGCTGTGCCCACTGACAGAACTGTACACAGTTCTGGAAATCATCTTCAAGCCATTCTTAATGTATGTGTACATGGTAAGGATGGAACCGGTGACGTGTAAGAATACGATGTGCACTGGTTTTAGAAATGCCAATCTAGTGTTGAAGCTTTCGTGTGCTCACATGTGGATTCATAGCAACTGAAGCGAGAACAGTAGCGAGTGCTACGACGATTGGGGTGTCGTGGGTTGAAGCTTCCCGTTACCTGAAGCGTCGCAACAAGACGGGAAAACATCCGTCTGGAAGATGGGTTCTTGTCAGGATATCGCTCTCTGTACAGTTCAGCTGACTGCGTAGCATTTCGCCTACTTTCAACAACAACAATAAAAGAAACGTTATGTCGATGCAGTTTGTAGGAAGGACGGCCTTTACTGTATGCCTACTCTAAACAACAGAATTTAAAAGGACTAAACTACTGTACTAAATGTACCCTTACATAAGAAAATAGTATTGAAACCACTGGTTTGCTAACTTAGATTCCCCATAGATGAGTAGCATTTCTACCTTCTCTTCGTTGGTGTACATTCTACTCACACAACTCTTCATCTGACGATGATTGACGGAATGACAGGTGTGCATTCTACTTGCTGCTGTGCCCACTGACAGAACTGTACACAGTTTTGGAAATCATCCCCAAGTCATTCCTGATGTATGTGAACTTGGTAAGGATAGAACCGGTGACGTGTAAGAATACGATTACATTTGTCCTCTGTTAACCTCAGCACGTGAATATGTTCCATTACCCCGAGTACTTGCGCTAAGCGCTGGGAGCGTTACGGTCAGTGTTGTGTTATGTAATTAATAACATTGTGTTTAAGTGAATGGCACACTGTGATACATTTTTGAATAGATCTTTAGGAGAGGAAATGAATTACCGAATAAAAAGTACAGGGTGACATTTTTAAAAGTAATACCGCTGTTCATATCATTGTAAAAAAAACAAATATAACGGAGAAGGCGAAGATGACGTAAATGATAAAATAATGCAGGGTACGAGGGCCGCAC
Organism: Schistocerca serialis cubense; assembly: GCF_023864345.2. Classification (NCBI taxonomy): domain Eukaryota; kingdom Metazoa; phylum Arthropoda; class Insecta; order Orthoptera; family Acrididae; genus Schistocerca; species Schistocerca serialis. Next base: position 470,484,528 of record NC_064639.1, read on the forward strand.
GGAAACTGAATTCGGTCATATGGAATAATATAGTAACAAAAAGGACAACAAGTGATATAGCGTTCATTTGTTGAAAACATCACTGCGTACGGAGCAGAAACATTAATAGTAAAGAAGCCACATAGAAACATATTGCTGGCACACTTTTTGAGACGAAATTGTAGCATCTCGAAACCTTGCCATGTACGAAATGCGAGTATAAGAGAAACTAAGGGTGTCGATGAATCAGTGACACCAAGGAGATGAAATATCTTAAATGGTATGAACATCTAGGAATAACGGTCAATAGCCAATGGCCAAAGAAAGTTTGGCAATGGCCTCCACCGGGAAGAAGAATGCATGGACGACCTAGGAGGGTCTGTATTTGAGGTCCTGGACGCGATGGATACCAGAGGAGTACAAGACTGACGCAGGATCGGAGGACGCCCAAAATGGGCTGCGAGAAGCAGTGCCAACAGGAGAATAGTGAGAAGTTGATTAGTGTTTCATGCGTTCGCAACACATTCGTACTGAAGTGTGTATCATGTCACTAAGGATAGCCGAAAGCCAAAGATTTTGATTTTACATAAACTCAGACAAGGAAATAAAGAAGAATATTGAAGTGTATGGTCTTCGTCCAACAATACGCACTTGTGTGTGTTCGTCGTCAGACGTAAGACCTTTTCGATGTATTTAACATAAAAAGGGACTTTTTCTCCTTCTTAAAGCACATTCTCGGGGGATAACAGTATTTACATGTGACTATTTGGACGAGAAGAAGTCAGTTAAAAATACATTAAAAAGTTTCATATAGCTTTAATGACATCAACAGTCTTAGAATTTGAACATACGTAGGACCTGAGAGGCTTTTCCTCTCTGGTCCTACGTATGTTCAAATTCTAAGACTGTTGATGTCATTAAAGCTATTCCTAGAGCAGGTCATGGAGTGAAATATTCACATTTAAATATCGGTCTGTCTGACGCGAAGTTGAATTCGGAAGCAGAGCAGAAGAAATCACACGCTTGCGTGGCTCGTACGGTGAGGATTCTGCGTACACTGTGCTGATAAGAATACCGAAAAATTAAGAAAAATGTTTGGCCCTATCCACATCCATGGAAGTAAATACAATATGACGAGGAAAGACGGAGGACTACATCAGACCATCCGTGCGACATAACAACGAAAAGAGTGGTGTTGATGTTACAACATATTCGCAAGTGTCGAAGTGCGACGTGCTGCATCACAAGCGTTCCGTCAAAGGATGCCCGCAGTAAACGCGTTGGGAGCGCCGAGTCTTTCGCTGTATGGCAGGCACTCGATGCGCATCGATCTGCAGACCGCGCTCACTCACACACACACACACACACACACACACACACACACACACACACACACAAAGGGCGGAGTTCTGACGCGTAACCTGGCGGCTGGGAGGCGCAACGTGGGCGCAAACAGCGCTGCCACGTTATGATTAAATGCAAATTTGAGCAGCAGGAACCGGCGAGTGCGTTCAGCTGGCGCACACCCACTCGCGAGCGCGTGTTTACGCAGGGAGGCCAGCAGCGCACCTGCCGCAACAGCTGACGAGCGCTCAACCCAGCGCTTTGGCACATACCGCGCCTGTTCCGTTTCTCGTCGAACGGGTGTTTCTAAAAAGAAACAGTGTGGCAGGTAATGAAGAGCATGAATGGAAGAGCGCAGAAGGTGAAAGGGTGCAAATCAGTCGACGCTGCAGGGAATTAAAATTAGAACATAAAATAACGGAATTTTACGAACGAGTGGGCCCATAGCGTGCATGGTATCTCATAGTGACATTATGTAACAAATGCCAAAAATGGTTCACATGGCTCTGAGCACTATGCGACTTAACTTCTGAGGTCATCAGTCGCCTAGAAATTAAACAAATGCCAGATTGCTGCTGTAGTAGTTTAGTGATGTATAGCATGATTGATCCATTTCGGCTAGATTGCCATCTTCAGCACATCTGCGAAAGTTACATAACACAAACCAGCTTACAACACGCTTCCTAAAACTGCTCCACAAATACGATTATCCAAAATTATAATAAAATAAAAGTTGTTATATAACTTTCACAGATGGCCTGTAAATAGAAATCCAGATGAAATGTATCCATTACAGTAAATACACCATTAAACTGCTAAGCAGCAATCTGGATTTTATTACGTGACGGAACTTGGCTTAGCCCTCGAGTAGAGTAAACAGTAGTAGAAAAATATTTGACTCAATTTCTAGGTGATTTGAGGTATACACTGTCTCATCGAATGTTCACGTACATCCATATATAATGCGGAATTGTGTATTAGATGTCACAAGGGACTGACCTGCCTGTATAACGAGACGCAGGGAGCATTGCGTTGTCAGTTGAGAAACGTAACAACCGACCGGATCGGTCTGAGCACAGTTAATTCTAACCTGCCTTGGTCGTTGGATATCATCTGAGTAACACAACAATCAGGCACTTTCCTATTCTTCTAAAGCTGCCCAAGTCGACTTTGGGGCTGTGACTCTGAAGTCGAAAAGAGAAGGAACCACAGCTGAACTACTGCTACACATACCAGAAGTACTAGCTTTGCGATGGGTGATTGTAAAACATGGCATGAAACGAGCGGGAGGAATCACTTTCGATTTCCAAAGTGCTACCAGCAGTCCATGAATCACAATGACTGTACGTCGGTGAAAAAAAAAAGCAGAAAAATTGTGTACAATGATCGAGCAGCTCCCCACAAACCACACTTCTGCATTCAGTGCTAAGCGAGGCTTCAATAGTTTCGTGCAAGTGTAAGAGAATTCCCTGCGATAGGTTTCGAGAAGGGAATAACTTGTGGCTCGATCTATGTGGGTGGCAAGGTGATATATGCGTATGTTTGTGTTATTGAATCAGCGGGTGGTGACATGATTAGCGAGAATATTAGTACTTTTAAGGAGTGTTAAATTTAACGTAATGGTCATCTTTGGTTTTGGTGCTCCGGTGTTTGCAGGATTGGCCGACTAGGTCGTTTCCAGGTGACGCCCGATTGCTTGTTGTTCGAGTGGTGAACGCAATCTTCGTGGAGGCTCCTGCAGCTATCGAAGACGGCTATCAGAGAGGAGAAGTAACTGGGGTCGCATTCCTGGATCTCAGTGCTGCATATGACACAGTTAACCATAAGTTGCTTACCCAGAAAGCGTATAATGTCACTAAGGACTACACCCTTTCTATGTTCGTGCAATGTATGCTACAGAACAGACGCTACTATGTAACCTTACAATCTAAAAACGGCCGATGGAGAACACAGAAAAATGGACTTGCACAGGGCAGTGTCTTGGTTCCAATATTATTTAACATCTATACCAATGATCACCCCATCAGCCACCAGACACGAATGTTCATATATGCTGATTATGCAGCAGTGGCCACACAGGATAAAACCTTTGAACAAGTGGAGGAGAATCTCACAGGAGCCTTAACAGAACTTGCTACCTATTACGACGGCAATAATCTCAAACCAAACCCCAGTAAATCACAAGTATCCGCCTTCCATCTTAGGAGCAAACAAGCCAAACGGAAACTCCGAGTCATGTGGCAAGGGGAAGAGCTGAAACATACAAACAGCCCAAAATACCTGGGAGTAACATTGGACAGAGCACTTACTTTTAAGCAGCACTGTCACAACACTAAAAAAAAGGTCTGTGCCAGGAACAACATACTGCGGAAGCTAACAGGTTCATCGTGGGGAGCTCAACCACATGTTTTGCGCACCACAGGTCTGGTGCTGAGTATCTCAGCTGCGGAATATGCGGCGCCAGTTTGGAGGAACTCTGCCCACGCTAAGCAAGTTGACGTCGCCGTAAACGAAACTGTACGTATTGCCACAGGATGCCTCAAACCAACTCCCACAGACATCATTTACCCCATCATAGGCATATCACCACCCACTATCCGCAGACAAGTAGCCGCCGAGATCGAAAGATCAAAACAATAGAATGATCCTCGACACCCGATGTATATGCACCGAAAACAACGTGTCCGGCTGAAATCCCGCAGGAGTGTCATGGAAACTACTGAAGAGCTCGCCACCAAGCCCGTCGCAAGGCGACTTTCTCTCTGGGAAGAAAAGGTGCCACACTCCACAATGGAACTACTTGAGGAGAGATCTGCAGGATTTCAACTACCTTTTACAACTTGGAGGTCATTAAACCGGCTGCGCACTGGAGTAACTGGGTGCAAATCAAACCTATTTAAATAGGGTTACAGTGATAGCGATAGGTGTGAATGCGGAGCAATACAGGACTTCGACTACCTACTGATCTGCCCAGACATGTCTATAACATGCACTAAAGATGATATTTTGAAAGTCAATGACAAAGCAATCCACGTTGCTAATTACTGGGAAGGGAAGATATAATTGGTGCATCCGGACACGGAAGAAGAAAACGTAATGGTACCCGCTTGCGATTAATCCATATATTTCCTTTTTACTCTCTGGCCATTCTTGTGTGATTCTTTATTTACGCAGGTTACTGCTCAAATTTCATCCGTGTTGGCGGGGCAGCCTTAGCGGCAAACGGCTTGTTCCTGTTTCCGGAGCAGAGGCGTGTTTGTTGGTGCGGCGGCACTCCGATCGTCGCCCGGCGTCTGAGGTGGTCGGCAGTCGGTCGCTCCTACTAGCCACGTCGGTGTGGCTCAAGTCAAGTTGATCCTTTCAAACGTGCCGCGGCGGAGTGTCGCTGTTCGTCGGGGGACCAGTATTTAGATCCGATTAGTGAATTTAAAGAGCTGAAGAGCTTAAGGCGTGTTTGCCCTGCTTGACGGTCTTTTTCATTATACCTCTGTTACTGTTCTCTAAAGTTGGCACCCTTATCAGGACTTAGCTTGTGCGGTTTAAGACTTGTTACTTATCAAGATAAACTGGCGAACCTTACCTTGATCCATAACCTTAGCTACTACATTGGCTGTGAATTTTGGCTCCTTGTTCCTTGTTGGTTGTCATAGTCGTCTGCTGTAGATCTCAGCTTACTTTGACTTTTCGGCAATCATTTAGTTATTAAGCACTGCGTCAAAGTTTCTGGTGGTCTATACCAAATTCAAGTAGACTTCATTAGCATGTACTTCAACTTATCTTAAAAGAACAAATGTGTATTTATTAAGCCTTGTTGTTAATGTCTGATTTTGATACATGGGTGGTGATTTATATTTAAATTTTATACTTTTCTCGTTTGTCTGTTTGAGGAACTGTGTAGTTTATTGTTTAGGAGATTTTTTTATTAAGGGTTATGTATTGCTAAGCGGCCTCCCAACAGTCTCAGTCAGTGGCGTGTCTTGTGAGATTCCCGGAATTTGGATGAATGTTGTTCAACTGTGTAACGTTCAGCTAGGCTTGAAGTCTGTTAGCACATTTAAAGCTGTTATTGTAATTCATTTGTCTGATACAATTGTTTGTTGAACCTGCTTGCAGCCAAACTCAGTTGACCTAACGGTTTTGTTTTCGGGAACTCTGTACTTCTGATTTTCATGTCCTGGTTTTAATGATACAATTGCAAATATTTTAAAAATGGTTTGCTAGGATTTCTGATTCCTTTAATTAGTTTTTAAACTGCAATGTTAATATTGTCATTAAGTAATAAAGTGTATACGAAACAACAAATGAGAAATGTGTGGGACCAGCTTCCATGTTTTTCCCTTAAGCCATCCCAAACCTAATTTAGATGGATCACATATCAACCCGTCATAAAGGCAAAGTAAGAATACTAATACGTGTCCAGATATTTCTGACAGCTCAGTAGGCGAAAATTAATGCAGAGAGCTGGCTGCCACGTCTGGCAGTAACAACAGCTCAAACGGCTGGGGATCGAGTTGAACTGAGGATGTACTGTCTCACCGAATTCATCATTTGCAGTTGCTGACGAGTGACTGTGTTCCAGTCTCATAACAACTCGTGATTATATGTTACCAAAGGATATGATGGTGGGGAACGGGCTCGCCAGAGCTGCAGTTCAACACCTCTGCATCCAGATAGGTCAGGACAGTATGGGAAACTTCCAGTGGTGCGTTATAAAAAATGTGTAGATAAGGAGTAGATCTAAGTGCAGTTGAGGTGAGTGAATATTTTACTGAAACTTCTTATATTTTTACTGATAACGTGTAGGGGGAAGTGGAGTGGACCCTGGCAGCAATAAATTGGTTTTCAAGGAATACAGCAGAATAAATTTACTTGCCACTAATATAGCAGAAGATTTCATTGATAACTGCTTAACACACAGTTACAAAAGATTTTAAATAAGTAGCAACAAATAGCCTTTTTTTGAAATTACTGAAGAAAATTCCAAACAAGATAAGAAAATTCTTAGAAGGTAAGGAGGAACCAAAATACAGTAAATTTGTATACAGCCAGTATTTGGCGTGATCGCGCACAATACCGCCTGTTGCTTTTAGATAATAATACCGTTATAAAACTTTTAGTCGAAAGCCGGCCGCTGTGGCATAGCGGTTCTAGGCGCTTCAGTCTGGAATTGCGCGACCGCTACGTTCGCAGGTTTAAATCCTACCTCGAGCATGGATGTGTGTGATGTCCTTAGTTAGGCTTAAGTAATTCTAAGTTCTAGAGGATTGATGACCTCATCAGTTAAGTCCCATAGTGCTCAGGGCCATTTATACAATTTCTTTAGTTGAAGTGCATTTATAATAACAGAACAATGAAGTCAGCATGCAAGCAGACTAAAAGAAAACACACAGATCATTAGCTGAAGCCTCTTAATTAAATGTAACACACTGTTATTCAATTACACTTGTGCTAGGAAAGGAATTTCAAAAGAACTATACATGCAGGGAAACTTCGCTGAAATGCGAGATTAACTGTTCAGAAGACAGCTTACAGCATTAAGAAATTATGTTGTGAACATAAGAAGTAAAACAGAAATACAAAGGCTGGCGAAATACCAAGTTCCAGCGAACTGAATTTTAAATGCCTTACATAAACAAGAACAAATATTAAAATTAATCTTATTTCAACTGCGTGGACTTTCAAAATCTGATCACTATAGATTGCTTCCACTCACTGGTGCTAATTCAAAATCTATAGTGGAGTACCCCACTCCCAGCCAATAGAATCTCACGAGCTAATCTGCTCTAATAACATCAGATTAATAGCGGTTGAATGGACGACCAGCATAAAGCTGAAAACAACAGTAATTACTGGCCAGACAACAGTGACCAGTACTAAAACACATAAAATACACTATTAAACACAGGCTTAACGTACGGGTCATTTTAAAAAAGATGTTTACAAATTGACATGGCACAAGCGTCATAATCACATAGGAAACAGGGTAGTAAAGGCCTCCGGAACTACTAAATGGCATTGCAGTTATTTAATCACATGCTGCAAATGGACGCGCATTACAGGAGAAGCTCAAAGTTTTGTCCAGATGATTCGAGACACGACTGTCATCGGCGCTGCATTGAACGGCGCACCTTCTCAAGGATACCATCTCGAAGACATCCTGCTGCCACAACAGTCCTGCTCACTGGGTCCTCCGGCGATGTAACAGGTTCAGATTTTCACTTTGCAATGGAGTGTGCGCTGATATGAAATATCCTGGCAGATTAAAACTGTGTGCCGGGCCGAGACTCGAACTCGGTACCTTTGCCTTTCGTGGACAAGTGCTCAACCAACTGAGCCTCCCAAGCTCGACACACACCCCGTCCACACAGCTTTAATTCCACCAGTACCTCGTCTCGTATCTTCCAAACTTCACAGAAGCTCTTCTGCGAAACCTGCAGAACTAGCACTCGTGGAAGAAAGGATACTGCGGAGACATGGCTTGGCCACAGCCTGGGGGATGTTTCCAAAATGAGATTTTCGGTCTTCAGCGGAGTGCGAGCTGATATGAAACTTCCTGGCAGATTAAACAAGCGTTTTTTCAGATACTGCGACGGTACGAAAACGATTGGGGACAGATCGGTTGATCATGGTGGCCATGCGACTGGCCTATCATTAACAATCCAGCGGCAGGAGAAACGTTGCTTGCAAATGTGCTCTCATTTCTTTGCTGAAATGCGCGGCAGCTGCGTCGTGCTGAAATCGAATGCGCTGACGAATAGGCGTGGGAACGTCTTTCAGTATGTCCTGCAGAAACTCTCACGAGATAAGTGCGACCATCAAGTCGGTCCGGGAGAATGTACGGTGCAATTAAACTGTCTCAGGCCACACGTTAAGAGTGAATTCGTGTTGTGACGCATGCGTACTTGCAGTCTGTGGATTAACATCCAGCCACATATGCAGGTTCTGAAGGTTCATCACATCCTCGAATGAGAACGCAGCCTCTTCGGCGAGGAAGACACTCGCTGTGGAACTTCGCTCTGCAGTGTATTCCTGCAGAAACCACCATGAAAATTCCAATCGCTTGTTGTAGTACCCGGTTGAAATGCCTGGAAGTGTTGGAAATGAAACTGATGCAGTCCTTCGTCGTCAACACTACGCAAGATTGAGGGTTGGACGATATCGGTGACGCAGGATATACGATGTGCGACGGTAAAGTAATGAGACTGACGTGAAAAAAAGTTGCTTACCGTTTTAGTCAAGTTTAGTGTCGTCGCCTTCAAAGTAGTTCCCTTCTGATTGCACACACTTTTTCCTGCGCTTCTGCCATTGATGGTAACATTTATGGAACACATCTTCTGTAGTATTCTCCAAGACCCTCGTCACAGCTTTTTGGACATATTGTGTTGTATGAAAATGGTGTCTCTTGACCGCCGTTTGACTCTTGGAAATAGAAAAAAGTCTCATGGAGCGATATTGGTGAATAAGGTGGCTGTGGTAGTACTAAAATTTGTTTTAGGTTAAAAATTGCTGTACTGACAGAGCAATATGGGATGGCGCATTATCGTGATGCATAATCCAGTTATCGGCAATGTTGGCACACACGAAGAACTCTTTTACGAAGTGTTTCTAAAATTTATTTGTAGTAATATTGGTTAACTCTTAGTCCGGGAGGCACCCACTCTTCATGAAGAATTCCCTTGGAATCAAAGACGCACACAAGCATGTATTTCACTTTAGACTCTGACATGCGAGCTTTTTCTGGATTGATTTTCGTTTGCTCTAACAGATCGGCTGCCACATTTTTCGGTGTTTCTTGCTGTTGTGGTGTGAGATTTTTGGGGACCATTTTTGTATAAATCTTTCTCATACTAAGATCTTCAGTTATTATTAGACGAACCGTTTGTCGATTGATGTTCAGTTCTTCTGCAATCATTTTCACGGATAATTTTAGATCAGATAGTACGAGTTCACGCACCCTAGTCAAGTTGACGTCAGTCCGTCAGGTTGATGGTCATTCGCTGCGGTCTTCATCTTCAACATTCTTTCAGCCTTCACTAAACATTTTATGCCAACGAAAAACTTGAGCTGTTGACATAACCTCCTCTCCAAAAGCCTTCTGAAGCTTCCCATAAGTTGTCGTCGCGTTTTCACCCAATGTAACGCAAAAAGAAATGGCACACCGTTGCGCAATATTATGCGATTCCATTTCCGTGACGAGAGACAGAAACACGACGTGTTAACTTATTACAGCACAACTCACGACTGAGAAATTGCGTCGATGTGACACTTGGTCTAGAACCAACTTATAGACCAAGGTCAAAGAAATTGTGTCTACGCAAGCCTGCAGGGTTGCCACATCTTGCAAAGAAAAGTAGTCTCATTGCTTTATTGTCACACCTCGTATTTCGTCTACATGTTGGCGGCATAGGCTGTACCCTCTGTACTCTTTCGAGACCGCTTTCTTCTGCCGCAACTGTCCGTGTTGTTCGTTGACGGCCTGCATTCTGCCTGTGCTCATGAAACGAGCCGATTTCGCACAATCTGAGCTGCAGGGTGGCGAATAATGTGTGGCACGTCATTTTCTATCGGGATATTTCGCACGGTGCAAACAGACTGCTTTTCGTCCATTGCAGTTGGCCGCACCATAAATCAAATGAATCTCAGCCAATTCGCCATGTTACGTCCAACACTTCCACGCTGTGAATGGCGACGGAATGCGTGCTCCCCACCCGTGTTCGTATTGCAATGCCCTCTCGTGACCGTAGCGCATGGCGTTTGCGAACCACAGTTCCTATAAGGTTGCTGATCCTAGTTGTATGCGTGATACGCATGTCAGTTTGTAAACTTGTATCTTGAATCACCCTGTATATACTTTTAAAATTTACAGAACTAAGACCGTAAAACGGGGGAGCACATGTATCCAGATAGCACACATAATCTTATTAAATTTACCCTGCAGAAAATAATATTATTAGGATAGGCAAACTGCAGTATTATCTTGATTTAGCAATTTATCCACTCGATACTGAAGGTGAATCAGTTAGTGTACAGGTGACGGCAATTAAAAATGTCTGACATCCTGAACATTACAAATAAGCCTCGTTAACCATTTTCTGTAATTCAGGGAGTATAAGGGTCAGAAATTACTCACCGTGCAATCTTTCTTCACCAGTCCAAATTGTTTACGGACAACATTCACAAGTCCAGGCTCCATTCCTTTCTCAGGCACCCTGTAACCGGTGTCCCTAACCCGAAGAAACGTGCGTGACATTTCCCATCTTCAAGAGCAGTAGTGAAAGCTGCAGAGGTGCTTCTGAAAGACGTCTTCGAAAATGGTCTCCAGCATATCTTTGCCAACTGAACGAAATGCTGGGACGAGTGCATCCCATGAAGAGGAGACTATTATGAGAAAGATGGTCAAAATTTTGAGCATGAGCGAAGATATTTTGTCAAAAATACGGGTAGGATACTTAATTATTGAACGGCACTCGTATATTGAAACTATGTCTGCCTCTGAGCAGAAATTTATTGGTAATTGTGTTAAAGCTCTGTAACAAACACGGATCTAGGCATATTACTATTACTGTATACAAACATTTAATATAATTTAGTATTATTTGTTGAAGGGATCTATGAGAGTGACAACATTCTATGTTTTAGGGTAGGAGACGGTGTGGAGGGGAGAAGGAGACATCCAACAGCTAATTGAGAAACCACCGTTCTATGAACGGAATGCTGGATCCACTCCTGAACTACGTTTGTCAATACTGATCTAATTCCCCGCGTAGTGTGGCCAGTCGTAATCAAAAGCGAGGACACAGTGATAGGTATTATGACTGCATTTTAGATGTGAGAAAGTAAAACGAAGGACTTGGAAAAACTGTCGGTGGGAATGGACAGTGTCTTGAGAACAGATAATAAGACGACCGAAGTAAGTTCCGTTAAGTGGTAGTCTGATTAACATATATGCAGGTTGCATAGCCGAATTTTTTGAACAAGCTTCTGATGAGGATTTTTACTTCCCATTTCCAATAATTCGTTCTGCAGTATACTGGACTCGGAAATAATTTGCTTGATTTGATTACTTTCCCAGAAACATGATACCATACTGCACTGGGCTGTTAAAGTAATTAAAATGTGCCAGGTTTTTAATATCTGTGCCATCTGCATATGGCAAAATGCTAGTTCTTTAATTTCTATATCACCTGCATCTGACAGTATTGCATGACCTACAGGCTGTTTCATTTGGTCTCTGTGGTACTACATTGTAACTACAGTTAATTTCTTTTAGTCTTGATCAATATGTCGTTAGATCGCTGGTATTTGTTTTGACTTCTTTATGAAGGAGAACCAGATAACCGGAATAAAAGATACATGGACTGTGAGACACCGGAGGAGAGTGGTGCTCGTAGGCAGCGGAGGTCGCGCGCATCCAGGAAGAGCTGCGTGATCGCCAGAGCGCGGGCTGGCCGGGGCTCTCCGCCGTCTTCCCAGGCCTGAGTGCGCCAGCGGCGGGCAGCCAGAGGATTTGGCGGGCGCTCCCACGCTCTCTGCGAGCCGTATAATGCCGGCTTAAGCCGCCGGGGAAAAGTCCAATTGATTATTAATGCGGCTTAGCTCCGAGAAAACACAGATAAATCACGGGACTCGGCCGAACGCTACGCGCCCGCGGATTCACCGAGGCGAATGCGACGCTTTCATTGTATTTGAAACGTTTTCTATGTGAATCAGAATCCAGTGCTCTTTGCTCTCTTACATGATTTAACCACGACAATTTACATGCTTTAAAGTGGATGTGGACCTCGTGTATTGTGAGAAATGAAAAAGAGACGGCTTGCTCATACAGAATAGTGCAATGCGGTAATGAACAGAGATAAATGTTCCCAGACTATTTTTTCTGATGGTTCTAGCCACATTGAGAAAGTCTGTATCATACGATAATCCGAAGTATATAATGTGTTACTGTATCTCAGGCAGAAACACGAAACACGTGTTTATTAGTGCTGACCTTTTTGTCGCCATTTGTCAAACGCACGTGATGAATGTGATTTGCTCTCCCATTGTCTCATCAGAATTTCTCTGATTTTCTTAACGATTTTTTCAAAAGCGTATTAATGAATTTTGTAGAATCTCGGGTGGTCACAGCAGTAAGTCATAGACTTGGAAGCAGGACCACGATAGCTGGCTACATTACAGAGTGTCAGTAGACAGTGGTATAATTGAATGATCACATTTACTTATCTTTTGACAAGCAGTCATGTAGAACTTAAGAAGCGTTTCCTATCTCTGGATAAAGTCTTTAGTCAACTCGACAGTAAACTACCTTTCAAGGTGCGCTGTTTATCGCAGACCTAACTAACTACATCAGTGGCCGCTGTCCTGTGGAACTGAGCTGCCGAGCGCTGTCGTCGGCGTTCTTTAAGCCAGCGCTGCCGAGGGCGCTGGTGTCCAATAGTCTTCGGGAGAGGAAGGTGCGACGCCTGATTGGCGTTTACTACCACCCTAGCGCCACCCCTCGGGGTCCGCAAATACTGCCTTTCATCCTGGCGAGCTTCTGACGGTCAGTGCACGAGTGGTATCTTACGACGACACCACAAATTTATGTAATGCCATGTTAAGTCAGATTTGGTGCTTATTATTACAATAGTAATTCTTGTTAGACTTCCTGTTTGATTGAAAATGTGTGCCACAGTTAGACTCGATCTCGGAACGTTTGCCTTTCGTGGGCAAGCGCTTTACCAACTGAGCTAACTTATCAAGTCTCGCTCTCACAGCTGTACTTCCACCAGAACCTCACACCTTATCTTTCCAACTTCACAGAAACTCTCCTGTGAAACTTTTCATGCTACTACTCCTGGAAGAAATGATATTGCGGGGACCTGGCTTAGCTATAGCGCGGGGGATGCTTCCAGAACTATTGTCCACTCTGCAGAGGAGTGTGCGCCTACATAAGGCTTACTAACGGCAGAAGTTAAGCTATAAGGACGGGTTATTAGTTGTGCTGTATACAACGTTTGTTTAAGTTCTACATGACTGCTTGTCTAAAGATAAGTAAATATGTTTGATCATTCAATTATACCAATGTCTACTGACATTCTGTAATGTACCCAGCTATCCTGGTCCTGCTTCCTAGTCTATGACTTACTGCTGTGACCACCCGAGACCGAGCGAGGTGGCGCAGTGGTTAGACACTGGACTCGCATTCGGGAGGACGACGGTTCAATCCCGCGTCCGGCCATCCTGATTTAGGTTTTCCGTGATTTCCCTAAATCACTTCAGGCAAATGCCGGGATGGTTTCTCTGAAAGGGCACGGCCGACTTCCTTCCCCATCCTTCCCTAATCCGATGAGACCGATGACCACGCTGTCTGGTCTACTTCCCCAAAACAACCAACCAACCACCCGAGATACTAAAAAATTCATTAATACGCTTTTGAAAAAAATGTTAAGAAAATCGGAGAAAATCTGATGAGACAATGGGAGAGCAAATCACGTGCGTGTGACAAATGGCGACAAAAAGGTCAGCGCTAATAAACGCATGTTTCCTGTTTCTGCCTGAGATACAGTAACACATTATATACGTCGGATTATCGTATGATACAGACTTTCTCAATGCGGCTAGAACCATCAGAAAAAATTGTCTGGGAACATTTATTTCCGTTCATTACCGCATTGCACTATTCTGTATGAGCAAGCCGTCTCTTTTTCATTTCTCACAATACACGAGGTCCACATCCACTTTACAGCTACTGTGGTGTCCCAATAAAAGAAAGAAATTAAGTGTGATTATCTTCCTTGGTTGGTACGCTATTAGGGAGTTGTGGCTTATTTTCTCTCACCTTCTCCAGCATTGTAAGATGTCTTTTGACAAGTTCTAATGCATACGATGCGAACAAACTGCCACATCTTGCATTTTGTCTGTTTAACTCATGCATCAGGTCTTTGAAAACCCTCATATCTTGATTTTCCTTACGTGCTTGTGCAGCTAATTTTCCAGTATAGATTTGTGTTTTCAAAAAATACGAAGTAGCAGTATCACACAGGTCCATATCTTTACCCCATATTTTGAAGTTTTTCTCGATATATATTGTTTGGATGGACAACGTGAGCAGTGCTGCGTGGTCGATACCTCACGCCCGACTGACGAGTTTGTCTGTGGTGCCACGATGTGAGGCTGTCTTTGGTTTGCTCAGACAGAGCAGACTGAAGCAGCGTGCAGAGTGAGATTTCTGGTGGTTGCCGTTGAAAGATGTCTCTGGCAGTCTGTTTTGCCTACGAGGAGCTAGATACAGAACGACTCTGTTTGGAACTCGCTGAGCGAGTGAGGAGATACAGTGTAAACACTCCAAGGACATTCCTGCACCGGGGATGCGCTGCCACAAGCGGAAACTTTTGTTTTCCAGATCACGCTGTTGGTGCTGGTTTATCCTTTATATTTGCTGCTCCTGGACTTATTAAAACTGAATTAGCACCACAATTATCCTCATGCACTGGTGGTTTCCCTCAGACCCGTCAGTGGAGTGTTTAGCACAGTTCTTGGAATACTGTTCGGCAGCTAGCCTGTTTACTCTGTTGTGATGCGTCAAGTCCTTCTTTACTCCATTGCTTATTTACCGCGCCTTCAGCGTGTTCATGTCGATAAAGCAAAGTTATGCTCATAATTCCTTTGAGATGTAGTCGTTTCTGCTTTTGACTTCTATTGCCAAAGTTCCTGTTTCGTTGTGTTCACCTGTTGGTTGGACTTTATTTGTTATCATGTTTGGCTCTTGTACCTGCTGCAAATTTTTGTTTAAGCATGTTTGGCTGTTACAGCTACTTTTTGCTATTGCATGCTAGAATTTGTAAAAAGTTGCAGCGTCTCTTAACATCCCTTTTTTTAATCATGTTAAAATGGGCGATCATAGTACGTGTTTTTTCCCTCGTTTTAAAAACCTCTGGTGTCTTATAGAAGTCAATTATAATCTGGTCCCTTAAGTCATCCTTGGTGTGTGCCCGGATGGCCTGAGTGGACCTTCTGCTTGCCTGTTTCGGTTGACATGTAGGCTGGGAGCCGTGACTGGTCTTAGAACACACTGCTGTGATAACGCCCTACAAGCATCACTTCAAGCTGTATTCTGCTGATTATATTTGGCATTTTTATCTTTTACCATTTGTAAAGTTTACTATTGTGTGTATGCGTTTCTTTTTCGTAACTAAAAGAGATTTGGATAAAAAGCGAGTCTTGAAAGAGCTCCCAAGTTCTGTTACCTACCTTGTAAATTTTAATTGGTTTGTTTTATGTTCATTCTAATGAAATAGTGATTCCCTTGTTAAAACCACCTTAATTCAAAATACACTCCTGGAAATTGAAATAAGAACACCGTGAATTCATTGTCCCAGGAAGGGGAAACTTTATTGACACATTCCTGGGGTCAGATACATCACATGATCACACTGACAGAACCACAGGCACATAGACACAGGCAACAGAGCATGCACTATGTCGGCACTAGTACAGTGTATATCCACCTTTCGCAGCAATGCAGGCTGCTATTCTCCCATGGAGACGATCGTAGAGATGCTGGATGTAGTCCTGTGGAACGGCTTGCCATGCCATTTCCACCTGGCGCCTCAGTTGGACCAGCGTTCGTGCTGGACGTGCAGACCGCGTGAGACGACGCTTCATCCAGTCCCAAACATGCTCAATGGGGGACAGATCCGGAGATCTTGCTGGCCAGGGTAGTTGACCTACACCTTCTAGAGCACGTTGGGTGGCACGGGATACATGCGGACGTGCATTGTCCTGTTGGAACAGCAAGTTCCCTTGCCGGTCTAGGAATGGTAGAACGATGGGTTCGATGACGGTTTGGATGTACCGTGCACTATTCAGTGTCCCCTCGACGATCACCAGTGGTGTACAGCCAGTGTAGGAGATCGCTCCCCACACCATGATGCCGGGTGTTGGCCCTGTGTGCCTCGGTCGTATGCAGTCCTGATTGTGGCGCTCACCTGCACGGCGCCAAACACGCATACGACCATCATTGGCACCAAGGCAGAAGCGACTCTCATCGCTGAAGACGACACGTCTCCATTCGTCCCCCCATTCACGCCTGTCGCGACATCATTGGAGGCGTGCTGCACGATGTTGGGGCGTGAGCGGAAGACGGCCTAACGGTGTGCGGGACCGTAGCCCAGCTTCATGGAGACGGTTGCGAATGGTCCTCGCCGATACCCCAGGAGCAACAGTGTCCCTAATTTGCTGGGAAGTGGCGGTGCGGTCCCCTACGGCACTGCGTAGGATCCTACAGTCTTGGCGTGCATCCGTGCGTCGCTGCGGTCCGGTCCCAGGTCGACGGGCACGTGCACCTTCCGCCGACCACTGGCGACAACATCGATGTACTGTGGAGACCTCACGCCCCACGTGTTGAGCAATTCGGCGGTACGTCCACCCGGCCTCCCGCATGCCCACTATACGCCCTCGCTCAAAGTCCGTCAACTGCACATACGGTTCACGTCCACGCTGTCGCGGCATGCTACCAGTGTTAAAGACTGCGATGGAGCTCCGTATGCCACGGCAAACTGGCTGACACTGACGGCGGCGGTGCACAAATGCTGCGCAGCTAGCGCCATTCGACGGCGAACACCGCGGTTCCTGGTGTGTCCGCTGTGCCGTGCGTGTGATCATTCTTGTACAGCCCTCTCGCAGTGTCCGGAGCAAGTATGGTGGGTCTGACACACCGGTGTCAATGTGTTCTTTTTTCATTTCCAGGAGTGTAATTATCTGGTGCTCAATTTTCATTTGTATTAACGATAATTTTGTGGCCCAATAAATTAAAAAAACTGTTTTAAAGGAACGATGCTCAGTTCTTCCCTATGGTCCTGCCATTTGTAATATGTTAAGCTGAGCACGTGGAATGGCACCATAGTGAGTTGCTAGCGTGGTTTTGTTGTTCACATTCTGGGATTCCCAGTTTATTGGAAATTGTTCATTCCTCTATTTGTTATTTTTAGGTTTAGGTTTAGGTTAACCTGTCTGCAGCTTTTCTCTGATCAACATGGAACGGTGAGAGGTGATGAGGCTGAGTGTACTACGCAAGGAGCAGCTTACGTACGAACTCAAGATTCATAGCCAGTCCGAAGACGATGACTTACTGGAATTATGTAAACAGCTTCGTAGCATCTCCACAATCTCAGTGCAAATTATGCCTCAGCGAATTTGGCAGGTAAGTGCCATGCTGCATGATGTTCGGTCTCTCTGAGTGATTTGGGCAACAATACCGGCTTCTTAGAAGTCGAGTCCCCTTCTCGGTTCCAAATCTATAGGCTTCAGGTGCAAATTATTCACTTAAGTAATGACACCCAGTATTTAAGTGTGTTATTGACTGATCCCTCTCTAAAAGGCATGGTTAGCGAATTACTCGTTGGGATAGTGGCTTTGGCCTTGCAGAGGAAGTTAAGAGCCTTAGAGTGGGGAAAGGGATTATATGGATGCACTGAGGACAGATTGTCGATGGAAAACTATCACTAGCATTGTCCACCAGTTGCATGAATGTGTTGCAATTACAATCATTTCGCCAAGCTTCCGAGCCCCCTTTTCTGGGTGATTCAAGGGACAGATTATTTAGTAATGGATGTTGTTTCTAGTTTAGTAAAATTTTTGTTGTTGCCGGTCGGTCTGGAAAGTCAGATCAGTGTTTTTAATATTCTCTCGGAGGTAGCTTTTCAAGTTATGTCCCCTTGGCACAAAGGTTTTAAGTGATATGATTAGCACTGTCTTGTATTCGCGGAAGTGTACAAGAACTGCATGACTGCATTTTAAGGGAACAGCTCTATGAAAGAGTTAGGAGTGATTTAATTAATCAGCATGTTTATCGTATTCAGCGCTGTGAGGAACGCCTAACTAAATACGTAAGTGAAGTGCAGACCACCACGGCCGCTTTCGATGAGAATTTATCAGAGACACATGTGGTCAATGTTATTGTATAGGGAATTAATGCTGAGGATCATTTACTCATTCTGGTTTCAAAAGAGTCAGTTACCTAAGAAGACCTTGATCTTTTGTCTGCTAATATAATTGGGGTTTCTCAAGCAGACACATGATGCAGCTCTAACGAACAAGTAGCACTTGTAGCCCACGTTGAAGATAGCACATTGGGCCAGGGCAAGAGGGTGCAAAGGCTTTGCTAACGTTGCGGTGAACCCGGGCATTTTGCTAAGAATTGCCGTGTTCCCCAAGGGGAGCTTTCAAACAGCAGACGTCAGGATAAAGATAGGCGTTCAGCTTCACGTACTTTGCCGCGAGCTTGTAACAAGATGATGGATATTGAGGGTCCTTCTTTGCCTTTGATTGTGCTTACCTCAACCACGAGGCAGTGTGCAACGTACTCGACTTCGGTAATACTATTTCCTTCGTGGACTACTAGTGTTATTGCAGATATTGTCGTATTTGTAAACTACCTATGGCCCAACCTACAGTAATAAGCTGTAGGGAAGTTAATGGGCAGTAAATGGATTCGGTAGGGACACTGAGTGTGTACTGCGGTATTGGGGAATTCTCCTGGCCTGTGCAGATCACCAGACTCCTGTTAGGGTGCGATTTTAAAGGAAAAACTTGATTAGTACTACACTATGCTCATCGTGTCTTTCATTTCAGGTTTCGCATTTCTTTAAAGAAGGCAGCACACCGCGCCAGGTACACGCAACGCTCAGGGACCACAACACAGCTGCAACACCTGAGGATGGGCTTATAACAGTCCGAAACCAGTCGTGTGAAAATAAAATATTTTAAAACTGAAGCGGTATTTTCAACCTCTGCTTTAAAGAATTTGTTCTGCAAGGATGCTCATCATTGAAGTGTCTGTTCTATGGTTTCTGAATCTAGTGTGTCTTAGTTGTGTCATTTATCTGATGATGAGGCACAACAGACGTTGAATATACTCCGTGATTTCGGTCACTTGTTAACCGACAATGACTAATTTTAGCAAAGGGAGTAATTCGTAGGCTTCCCGCTGTGCATCGCCCATAGGTATGTTCAAAAAGGCAAATGGAGGTTTTTTACGTTCTGTGGTGGATTATCACGCCCTGAATCGGAAAGTAGTTCTTGAATCTGTCCCTCTTAATGACATTCACCATTGTTTCACTTACACTATGTGATCAAAAGTATCTTGACTCCTGGCTGAAAATGACTTACAAGTTCGTGGCGCCCTCCATCGTCTAACAATACCACCACTTGCAAAGTAGTTTAGAAATCAGATTAATAATGTTGCTCACGCAGCATATGTTCGCTTTATCGGGCAACAACAAAGCTATTGACTGTGGATAGTATCGTCAGAATGGAAATAATGAAGTCACTATAAAAAATTCATTAATTTTGGTACTGATCTTGAATGGATTCCCACACAGATTACGTAGAAGTTGTTATGGCTCATCTTGTTGATTCTAGGGTGATTCCACTTTAACTGCTAGAAGGCCCAGATCTGTATTTTAGCAATATTTGAAGACCTAACAAATTCGTTTTTCAAAAATGGTTCAAATGGCTCTGAGCACCAAGGGACTTAATATCTGAGGTCATCAGTCCCATAGCACTTAGAACTACTTAAACCTAACTAACCTAAGGACATCACACACATCCATGCCCGAGGCAGGATTCGAACCTGCGTCCGTAGCGGTCGCGCGGCTCCGGACTGTAGTGCCTAGAACCGCTCGGCCACCCCGGCCGGCATGCCTTTTACAGGAAATTCTTAATGATCAAACAATCCCAGATCAGAACAATGGTATGGTAGAAATAATTTTTGACTTGGTATTCCCAATCCACATTTTTATTAAACTTCTTGCAGATTCACATATACATCTTAACCGTCACATCATCAAGAAAACAGTTTTGTATCAATCTTCATATATTTAATTTCCACTTTAACCAAACACAAGACTTGACTATTCTTTTACAAAACGGAATAACAGCTTAACTTCTGCAAAGTGAAACAAAGACTGCTGTCTGTGCGCATTCGCACCAAAACGGTTACAAGTAAGTCAAAAATTATGACAGTCTCACAGAAATGAATACACACAAGAATCATAGCACTGTAATATATCGATACATCGGAGTACCTGTACATTAATAAAACCAAATGTGAATATTGTCACAAAAAATATGTGTGTTGCTTCGCAGAAAAGTAGTACGATATTACTGGTATCGAGAACTGGGGTTGGAGTGCCGTAATGGTCACGTAAATAAAGAACCATTACAATCGGAAATGCTGCAATTTAATATGGTGTTGGCCCAACCTTAGCCTTGATGACAGCTTCCACTCTAGTAGGCATACGTTCAGTCAGGTACTGGAAGGTTTCTTGGGGAACGGCAGCCCATTCTTCACGGAGTGCTGCACTGAGGAGAGGTATCGATGTGGGTCGGTGAGACCTGGCACGGCGTTCCAAAACATCCCAAAGGTGTTCTGTAGGATTCAGGTCAGGACTCTGTGCAGGCCAGTCCATTACAGGGATGTTATTGTCGTGTAACCACTCCGTCACAGGCCGTGCATTACGAACAGGTGCTCGATCCTGTTGAAAGATGCAGTTGCTATTCCCGAAATGCTCTTCAACAGTGGGAAGCGAGAAGGTGCTTAAAACATCAGTGTAGGCCTGTGCTGTGATAGTGCCACACAAAACAACAAGGGGTGCAAGCCCCCTCCATGAAAAACACGACCACACCATAACACCACCACCTCCGAATTTTACCGTTGGCACTACACTCACTGCGAGGCGTCGTTTGGCATTTACCGGTGTGATGTATGGCTTATGAGCAGCCGTTTGACCGTGAAATCCACGTTCTCTCACCTCCTGCATAACTGTCGTAGTACTTGCAGTGGATCCTGATGCAGTTTGTAATTCCTGTGTGATAGTCTGGATAGATGATTTCCTATTACACATTACGACCCTCTTTAAATGTCGGCGGTCTCTGTCAGTCAACAGACGCCCGTCCGCCTGTATGCTTTTGTGCTGTGCGTGTCCCTTCACGTTTCCACTTCGCTGACATCGGAAACAGTGGACCTATGGTTGTTTAAGAGTGTGGAAATCTCGCGTATACTTGTATGACACAAGTGACACCCAACCATCTGACCATGTTCAAAGTCCGTGGATCTCGAGGGGCGCCCCATTCCGCTCTGTCACGATGTCTAATGACTACTGGGGTCGGTGATGTGTAGTACTTGGCAGTAGGTGGCAACGCAATGCACCTCATATGAAAAACGGATGTTTTTGGGGGTGTCAGGATACTTTTGATCATTAGTGTAGTTCACTGGCGCCCACTACTTTACGGTTGTTGATCTAAATCAAGCGTATTACCGAATACCACCTGCGGAGGCATCCGAATATGCAACTGCATTCGCCATGGACTAGAATTTGTATGTATTTAACCAGGTACCCTTTGATCCCTCTACCGGTGCAGCTATAACTAGGTTGTTGGGCCCTGTTTTGCCTTACCGAAAGATCCAGTTTGTCTGTAATTACTTGGGGACATTGTGGTATATAGTAAAACTTTTTCTGAAGATTTGCAACAGTCCGTCAGTACTGAGTAGTCTGGGTAAGGCGGGTTCAATGATGAAGCAATCGGAGGCCAACCTTGTGTGACCTGAAATTTCTTTCTTGGGGCACCTAGTTTCTGATGGTGAGATTCGTGTCGACCACTCACGAAGTCGGCTGATTTATAGATTCCAGTCTCCAGAAAGCAAGAAAGATGTAATCTGATTCGTGGGTATGGTAAATTTATTTCGAAAATATATTTCACTCATTGCCCATCTAGCTGCCCCTTCTAATGCCTTGCGCCGGAAGAGTGTGGAATTAAAGTGGACGGAAAAGGAGGCTTTCGATAGTCTGAAGGACGCCTGAGTAATGCTTCTAGCCTGGCTTCCCGGTTTTAACCTACCATTTATTGCTCAGACTGATACCTCCAACTCTGGAGTAGCAGTTGAGCTACTTCAGAGGCAAAATTGCTTATGCTTCCCGTTCCCTGATTCTGGCCAAAGTTAAGTATTTGGAGGCTCTTGCAATCCTGTTCGCGGTCTAAAAATTTAAGTTTTTATCTCGAGTCCTGAAAATTTGTACCAGGCCCTTATTTGGGTGCTGCCTCTCCCACGTAAGATCAGCTGCATTGGTCGTTTGGCGGTGCCCCTATTGAGGAATACTAGGAATACTAACGACAATGAGAATGTGGAACGTGATGCCCTCAGCCACATTTCCTTCAACCCTCCGACAAGCTGGAGAACGTGGGAGCTGTTCCTCCTTCGGTGGCGACTACATTTACAACATAGAGCAGGAACAAGAGGCTGATCCTGAGTTGTGTGCTCTTAGGCAGTGAGGTCTGTTGACGAGGAGGTGCGAGGGTATCTGATGAACAAGGGGATCTCGTGTTTTAGGCCTAGAGGCGGGCATCGGTCGAGGGTTTGTTTGTCCTAACCCTTGGTGCCACCAGTCTTTAAATATTATCACGAGTCCCTTTTAGGAGGATACCTTGGCTAACGCAAGACCATACAAAAGGTTAGAGAAGTTGTAACTTAACCACTTACGTGTGCATCTGTAAGGCGGTTAGTCGGCCAGTGCCAGGTTCGTAAGTTAGCGAAGCCTAGTTCCGGTAACTCTGGGTGGAACGGCCCACGAAATGAATTTGCATTGGTATGTGGGTCCGTTACCCCATACTCAGGCCGGGTACATATATACACTCCTGGAAATTGAAATAAGAACACCGTGAATTCATTGTCGCAGGAAGGGAAAACTTTATTGACACATTCCTGGGGTCAGATACATCACATGATCACACTGACAGAACCACAGGCACATAGACACAGGCAACAGAGCATGCACAATGTCGGCACTAGTACAGTGTATATCCACCTTTCGCAGCAATGCAGGCTGCTATTCTCCCATGGAGACGATCGTAGAGATGCTGGATGTAGTCCTGTGGAACGGCTTGCCATGCCATTTCCACCTGGCGCCTCAGTTGGACCAGCGTTCGTGCTGGACGTGCAGACCGCGTGAGACGACGCTTCATCCAGTCCCAAACATGCTCAATGGGGGACAGATCCGGAGATCTTGCTGGCCAGGGTAGTTGACTTACACCTTCTAGAGCACGTTGGGTGGCACGGGATACATGCGGACGTGCATTGTCCTGTTGGAACAGCAAGTTCCCTTGCCGGTCTAGGAATGGTAGAACGATGGGTTCGATGACGGTTTGGATGTACCGTGCACTATTCAGTGTCCCCTCGACGATCACCAGTGGTGTACGGCCAGTGTAGGAGATCGCTCCCCACACCATGATGCCGGGTGTTGGCCCTGTGTGCCTCGGTCGTATGCAGTCCTGATTGTGGCGCTCACCTGCACGGCGCCAAACACGCATACGACCATCATTGGCACCAAGGCAGAAGCGACTCTCATCGCTGAAGACGACATGTCTCCATTCGTCCCTCCATTCACGCCTGTCGCGACACCACTGGAGGCGGGCTGCACGATGTTGGGGCGTGAGCGGAAGACGGCCTAACGGTGTGCGGGACCGTAGCCCAGCTTCATGGAGACGGTTGCGAATCGTCCTCGCCGATACCCCAGGAGCAACAGTGTCCCTAATTTGCTGGGAAGTGGCGGTGCGGTCCCCTACGGTACTGCGTAGGATCCTACAGTCTTGGCGTGCATCCGTGCGTCGCTGCGGTCCGGTCCCAGGTCGACGGGCACGTGCACCTTCCGCCGACCACTGGCGACAACATCGATGTACTGTGGAGACCTCACGCCCCACGTGTTGAGCAATTCGGCGGTACGTCCACCCGGCCTCCCGCATGCCCACTATACGCCCTCGCTCAAAGTCCGTCAACTGCACATACGGTTCACGTCCACGCTGTCGCGGCATGCTACCAGTGTTAAAGACTGCGATGGAGCTCCGTATGCCACGGCAAACTGGCTGACACTGACGGCGGCGGTGCACAAATGCTGCGCAGCTAGCGCCATTCGACGGCGAACACCGCGGTTCCTGGTGTGTCCGCTGTGCCGTGCGTGTGATCATTCTTGTACAGCCCTCTCGCAGTGTCCGGAGCAAGTATGGTGGGTCTGACACACCGGTGTCAATGTGTTCTTTTTTCCATTTCCAGGAGTGTATTTTCGTAGCCTTTGACGCTTTCACTAGGCTTATCTGGTTGTGTTCGAGTAGGGGGTGACTACCAATACAGTGTCAAATTCTACGCGGAATATTTGCGCTCTTTGGTCCGCCATAGGGATTGGTCGATGACAATGTTGCTGCCTTTGTTTCGCGGGAATTAAGGAGTGTAATATGGGATGGTGTCACCCATGCCATATCACATCCAACATTCTTTTGCTTGAAGGCTTAATCGAAACTTAAAGGCAGGATTCGTCACCATCCATGCTGAGGTGCGATCAAATGGGATCGTTCCTCGCCGTGACTGAATTTTGCTTTCGACACGGCAAGACATGATGCCCATCAGGCCACCAGACTTCCTTGCTTTTCACCCACCCAGTTATCCTCATCTTGCCAAGTTGTAGACATTGAGGATTTCTTCACAGATAAAATAATATTTGATGTTCTGCTAGTTAATTGGCAAAGGGTAAACAGGAATACTGAAAAAGCCTGTAAGAGAGAGGTGTAGTGCTGGAGCCACGTGCATCAACTTGCTAACTGTAAGGAAGGTGATACTGTTTTTGTCGATAGAGTTGGAGGGCAGAAGCAGGAAGGTGGCGATACTGAGAAAGTTAGCGCCGTGCTTCATTGGCCATTGGTTCGTGTTTGAGTGTCCACTCCTGTCACCTTGTGCGTCCAGAACAATGATCCGGGGCAAGTCCAGAGAGTACGTATCAGCCTAGTCAAAACGGCTAGCCCCAACTGACCAAAGCTTGCTACTGGTCGAGTTTCTAGGGGGCAGACCGAGCTGTATTGCAAGGTCGGTACTTCGCACCCGAGTCGCGAAGCAGAGCAGGCTGGGGCAACACGCGGAGACATATGTCAGGTGGTTGCGGTTGAAAGAGGTCGCTGGTGGTCTGTTTTGACTACTAAGCGATTGATATGGAATGGACCTTGCTGGTTCAGTAAGGAAGGAAGGAAGGGTTTAACGTCCCGTCACAGCTCCAGCAATGGAGTGTCTAGCACAGTTCTTGGAATATTATACGGCAGCTTGCCCGTTTGCTCTGTTGTGGTGCCTCACTTTCTTCTTTGTTTGGACACGTCCCTATAGTGTTTATTTAGAGCGCTTTTGGCGTATTCATTTCGATTGAGCAACGCTCTGCTCAACCTTCCTCTTGGATGTAATTCGTTTTCGCTTTTAATTTCCATTGCCACACATATCTGATTTATTATGTTCACCTTTTGAGTAGGCTTTATATGTTTTCATGTTCAACTATCTGAGCCACTTTTTGGTTTTTCATGTTTGATTCTGTAAGAAGTTGCAACCTCTTTCGAGTCACTTCTTTCTCTTCAATTACGTTAAAACTGCGGTTAGAA
The DNA here is from genome assembly GCF_023864345.2 of Schistocerca serialis cubense. Classification (NCBI taxonomy): domain Eukaryota; kingdom Metazoa; phylum Arthropoda; class Insecta; order Orthoptera; family Acrididae; genus Schistocerca; species Schistocerca serialis. Next base: position 470,510,295 of record NC_064639.1, read on the forward strand.
CATGTGTTTCCTCACTTGTCTTAGAGTGCTAAAGAAGTCAATTATATTCAGGTCCGTCACGTCATCCTTCGTGCATGCGTGCGCTGCCTGGACAGACCTTGCGTACGCTTGTCGTGGATGCCAGCTAGGAACATTGACAGGTCTTATTACAAGCTGTTAATGATCACGCCTTACAGGCACGACTTCTGTCTGTATTCTGCCAGTTGTGTTTGCTATTTTTATCGTTTACCGTTTGCAAGGTTGACTATTGTGTATGCGCATTCTATAATTACGAATCGTAAACCTTGTAACAACACAAAACGTCATAAGAGCTGAAAAATTTTGTAAATTTTGAGACGTACTGCGTATAATAGCTGAGTTGACAATATTAATTCAAACCGATGTAAGAGCTGAAAAATATACTAATATTCAGTTAAAATATGCTAATTATGAGGTGTATTGCGTATAATATCTAAGTGCACAGTCTTTACACAAACCAACATAACACGTACAATTTACTAATTTTGATATATATAAACCAGATGCACGATACAGTAATTTTAATGTACAGCATGTGTAATCGTTGATTTTTAACGAAGGAAAGCAACTGCGAGAATAAACTCTTTGCAGGCGATTCTACTCTTTGCTGATTTATCCATTCTGACATTGAACTGATAATACTTTTAACTATGTCATGAGATACTGAAATAGGAAGACGTGTTGTGGGAGCGGATATAGTTGTATTGTTGCATGGCAGCCATTACAGGATTAGTTAGAGAAGTAAGTTTATTTAAAAGCTGAACCGTAACAGAAAAAAGAAAGTGGTTGTTTTGTTAACAGAATTATCGTAAATGTAAATATTTATTCAAAGACGAGCAATTTCATCATTTTAGCAACTTCGGAAATTATGGCTTGAGGTTCATATACATGCACGAGTAGACATTCGTCCCTCCGACTTCATGAGTGTCAGTTCGACACTGCATGCGATCTCCCACAAAAATTGAGACGACTACATTCATACGTCCCAGAGTGTGATACGGCTGTAGGTGGGCACGCGTATCCAATTCGAGGAATAAACTTAAATAAGCATTACAGGAGAGTGGCACGTGCAACAGCAGAGCTGCAGAGTTCTGAGGCTACAGCTTCGCATCGCTACCATTTGATCATTATGGCGACTGCACGAACTACGTCATACATGCAAATTTACTCAATGTAGCTTGACAGCCATGAAAGATTAGAGACATTCAAAGGCTCTCTTAGTTAAGGGGAAGAACTTCTTTGTGAAGCACATTAACATTTAACTTAACATTCAAGTAAAGTGCCAACGTTGACAGGACTGTCAGCAGAACTTTTCAAGGGAAATTTGTACACTTCACAACTTACACAGTGTATATATAATCTCTGTTTCGGAGATTTTGTTTCGTGCCTGCTGTGAAGCTGAGCGTACTCGCGGTAGCTGAACTGCCTGGTCCATCACTAACGAATTTCTAGACTCAACAATTATTAATACATGTAAGTTAGCAAATTGTTTTTTACTGTTGATTCCTGTACCAGTGTTCTAATACACATACTCTTTAACAAGAACACGTAATGTATTCTGCGTATTTTCTAGTAGCTAGTGATTTGTAGATACATTATAGTGCTGAGTGTTTTATCTGTATTGTATCTGATTTTTGTGTACTGTAAATTCAATGTGACGTTAAGTCAGGTGTAAGACCTGTTCAATGTAACTGGCTTGTGTTAAAGACTCGCCCTCAGTTTTACAAAATGCAGACAGAATAGCAATTACATGTTGTCAGCTACTGAAGCTTCTGCAGATCAGCCAAGAGCTGCATTTCGGTCAAACATGGATCCCTTAACGGAAGTATTGAGCAGTTGGCCTCTAAAGTAAATAAAATAGAAAAGATTAGTTCCAAGACAGACAAAATAGACAAACTAGCTGCAACAGGATGCTCCTACGAATGAAATAAGTATAAGGCGTTTAAAAATGAATATCGGGGTTTGAACGCTTTATAATATTTGTTATATTAAACTTAAAGTTATAAATGATACGTCAAACGAAAGAGCAATTCAAACAGTTTCACCAAGAACCTTATAAATGTTCAATGACGGCACCATCTGTCACACGGTACACATCAAGTCTATAGCCGAGTTCTTCCCAAACGTTGATAAGTGTGTCTTCAGTGATTGTAGCAACAGCTGCATCAATCCGGTTTCTTAATTCAGGGACGTCTGCTGGTAGCAGAGGCACGTACACACGATCCTTGATGAAGCCCCAAAGGAGAAAGTCGCATGACGTTAGGTCGGGTGAACGTGGATGCCATGCAAAGTAAGCTCTGTGATTGGGCCCCTTGCGGCCTATCCAGCGCTTGTGTACAGTGAAGTTCAACCAATCGCGTACTTCGCTATGCCAGGGAGATGGCGCACCATCTTGCTGGTAAATGAAGTTCTCTGGCTCATCTTCTTCCCACTGGGGTAAGAGCCATTGCTCTAGTGCATCAAGGTAAGAAGTGCCAGTTGCGCTGGTAGGCCGCAAGCGGCCCAATGACACGGCTTGCTTTGCATGGTCTCCACTGAAGACACACTTATCAACGTTTGGAAAGAACTCGGCTATAGACTTGATGTGTGCATCGTGACAGAAGGTGCTCGCCTTGAACATTTATAAGGTTCTTGGTAAAACTGTTTGAGTTGCTCTTTCATTTGACATATCATTTATACCTGTAAGTTTAATATAATAAATATTATAAAGCGTTAAAACCTCGCTACGTGAAAAACATAGAGACTCGGCAGGACTTGGAAGAGATTACGTCACGTTTAACAGAGCTAGCCTCACAGCAGGAGAGTACGGCACTCGAAATCATAGCTTTGTAGGAACGTCCAGGTACAGTTGAGTCTACAGTAGAGCAACTGAATTCACAGATTACTACCATGGCGTCAAGTTACGAAAGGTTAATAGCAGAAAACTTTTAAGAGCATCTAACACTTTTTCTAGCGAAGGTGAAGAGGAGACTAGAATGAAAGAGAAGCAAGTTGAGACTTGTGTACAACAAAACATACAAGCAACCGCACAACATTTGTCAGATGGTTTACCCTCCAGTAGCGAAGGCAAAGCATTCTTGGAATAAGTGAGGGAACAAATAGGTCCAGTGGAGGGAGCACATTAACGAGACGGTGAAGACATTTTCACAAGATGTAGAAGAGGTGCGAGGGGCGCTGAAAACCCCAAAGGTAGAGGAATGTGGTGCACAAATGCCATAGGCCTAGAGCCCTGTATCAAGTACAACTACGAGTAATAGGCAAGCCTAGCAAGTATTCATGAACTGCAATGCAGATGCTGCTGCATTTGTGTTGTCACCGACAGAACCTATAGGCGACCATGTTCATGGAAATAAAATTACTGAAACATAAACAGTTCCAACCATTCACTGATAAGAGAACATCTGTAAATCCAGTTGTTTTCACACGAGGATTACGTGGACTTTTGACAAGAGCATGGACTGAAGATCAGAAAATTAGCTATGTGGCAGGCTATTTCCAGGGAGACTCTGCATTGTGGCTTACAAAAATAGTTGCGCAGTGCAATACTTACGAAGAATTTGAAGGAGCACAGGGTCTCATATTCACTATAAAAGTGAAGTATTGGTCACGTTGCAAACAATAGAGACTTAAAAAGCAGGTGTTTAACCCAGAAGAGATCTGTCACAAAAACTGAAGTTTAAGGCGGTGTTTGGAAATCATATGAATATGGCGCGCTATTGGGATGAGCCATTTGTCCGTAGAGATTTGCTGCGCATACTCAAATGAAAACTGCCATTCGAAATCAGGGACACTCTCATACATGCCAACGAGGACAATGTCGAAGAGTTCTTGTCAGTATTAGATTCAACAGATCTGATTCAAGAGGACATTAGAGCTAGACAAGGACCAATGATCGTAATAATATGCTCGGTCCCAGCCAGTACAACGGCTGTGGATATAATTATAACCAAATGCGTGATCAAATGGTTAACAGAAGTAAGAATAATCAGCCTCAAGATCATCAGTATCGAAATAATGGTAATTACCACGTTTACCAAGCAAATGAGAATGGTTCTGGTTTTAGGCCAAATAACAATAAGCATAATTGGCCAGTGTGTAGGTTCAAACCAACGTACGGAACAACAATAATACGAAGAAGAACCACGAGTAAAGCCAGACAAACAATAAGATGCCACAATGACAACCAATGGATGAGAACTGGTGGGAGGAAACGCCACTAATCACGGATGTGACTGAGTATAGTACTCCACAATAAGACACTGTTCGGTTAAACTAAACACGACCACGTCGTGGCCCAGAAGAGTGGTTAGTGAGGACTACTTGGCGGTCAGCAGAAAGATAACTTAATCTGACTTAATGAAAGTGTTGACTTGAAAGAAGAGCTCTATGCGAATATCAACCATTGTAGTGGAGATTATCCAACAGTACCAATTTCCACTGTGAAAGCGACTGTGGAAGTAATCCCAGTTGCTGTGGTCAGTTAATGCGATCTCTTGCAGTTTGTTTGACAAACTGTCGCTGGAGAAAAGCTTGCCTACTCTTCCAGCACGAAACTGTAGGACTGTTGGTACAATTGGCACCCGATTACAATTAATTAATATGTAAGCGATGTTGGTAGCTGAACTTGGAAATGTAGCCATGAAATAAACGTTCTTTGTCATAAAAAAGTTGCTAGTCGATTGCATCTTTGACTGGGAAACCATTTGTGCGGAGGTCTGACGTATCGACTTCTCGCTAGACAAACGTGTATTTAGAGCAGACAGCTGCGATGTCCAATTAGACCTTCTCAGGCAGGAGAGTAAGCACGATTAATACTGCAGAGGGGCTCATATTAAATTAATTATGAATAGCAACCATAACTTACCCCTGTGCAGTAACAAGATAAGACACCTCTTAGTTTGGAGGGTCTGTATGAAATCAGAAAAGCCAGCACATCTTAATCAAGCTGAGAAAGGTGAGTTAGCCAGTTTAATTAACAGTTGCTATTATGAGAGAGGCCTGGTCCTGTAAAGGGATATACATACCACCTTAAGTTTAACCAAGTAAGACATTTTGCCACAGTTTCTATCCAGTTCCTTGGAAACTCAAATCTACAAGAGATCAACCGAATGGTTTCGTGGGACTTCACTGAGCCTTTGAACAGCCTCTACTGTAGCCTGCTCCTCGTGGTACCGAAAAGTGATAGCAAAGTTCGCCTAGTACTCGACGCCCGGATGATTAATACAATAATCTTCCCAGTGCGTACACACCCAGACAACACTGATAAATTAATACAAAAGTCTCGTAGTGTACAGTACTTGACTAGTATATACATGCATACGTTGTACTGACAGATTAGCCTTCATCAGCCTTCACGAAGGTATGCAGCATTTTTATATGTAGTGAAAAGCTACCATTTTAAGGTTCTCCTGTTCTGCCTTAACGTAAGCGCCGGAGTATTCATCCCAGCTTTGTATTACGTGTTTTTGTGCATTGAGAAGTTTGTTGACACTCTATGTGGACGATCTGCTAATAGCAACAGCTACCTGGGAAGAACACCTGCCGGCCGGTGTGGCCGAGCGGTTTTGGGCGCTATTGTCTGGAACCGCGTGACCGCTACGGTTGCAGGTTCGAATCCGGCCTCGGACATTGATGTGTGTGATGGCTTTAGGTTAGTTACGTTTAAGTAGTTCTAAGTTCTAGGGGACTGATGACCTCAGAAGTTAAGTCCCATAGTGCTCAGAGCCATTTGAACCATTTTTTTGAAGAACACCTAGAGCTATTAAACAGAGTACTAGAGGCTTTTTGAAGAGTTGGAGTCACAGTAAATTTGCGAGAGTCACACTTTACCTAGAAAAAGACGAAGTTCAAATGGCTCTCAGCACTATGGGACTCAACTGCTGTGGTCATCAGTCCCCTAGAACTTAGAACTAATTAAACCTAACTAACCTAAGGACATCCCACACATCCATGCCCGAGGCAGGGTTCGAACCTGCGACCGTAGCAGCAGCGCGGCTCCGGACTGGATCGCCTAGAACCGCACGACCACCACGGCCGGCCAAAAGACGAAGTTTCTTGGCCATCTGACTGACGTGAAAGATATTCTGCCCAATTCTGAGAAGATTCGCGTGATTAAAAAATTTCCCACCCCACGAACGAAACAACAACTGTAAGGGTTTCTGTGACTCGCCTCGATCATTCGAGGATTCGTGCCACATCAATCGCTTAATGTAGAAACATTGTCGAATCTGTTGTGGAAGAATGCCACTTGGCACTGCACGAGCGAATGTAAAGAGACATTTCATGGTATCAAAAAGACATTAGTAGGGTTCAAGTTCTTGTAACATCCAAACATGCCACTATACTTTGGTGTGATGACAGATGCCTCTTCAGTCAGATTAGAAGCCTGTCTGTTCCAGATGAGGATGATGGACGAAAACCCAACGTTTTGTCCAACAGCATTTGCTACCAGAACGTTGTTGGCTTGCGCTGGCCGGCCGAAGTGGCCGCGCGGTTCTGGCGCTGCAGTCTGGAACCGCGAGACCGCTACGGTCGCAGGTTCGAATCCTGCCTCGGGCATGGATGTGTGTGATGTCCTTAGGCTAGTTAGGTTTAACTACTTCTAAGTTCCAGGGGACTAATGACCTCAGCTGTTGAGTCCCATAGTGCTCAGAGCCATTTGAACCATTTTTTTGCTGGCTTGCGAAAGGTCGTACACTACGACAGAACAGGAAGTACTGACAGTGGTCTGGGCTTTTCGTAAGTTTAATTACTATCTGTTTGAAGCCAACACAATGGCGTGACTTCTAAGCTCTTTAAGTTCTTACCAGCTTATGAATTAATGCATGTCAAGATGGATTCTGGCACCACAAGAATACTATTTTAAAATTGTGTATAGAAGTGGAGAAGAGAATATGGTAGCGGATTCGCTACTGACAAGGGGAAGGCCTCAGACACGGCCAACCGATTCGGCTCAGATTTGGCAGGTCACTTGTGTACAACCTAAAACGAAGGACTCTAAGATATTTTGGGTCAACTACCCCGCGATTTTGAGAAAATCACCCCTAAAGATTATGACGAGCAATCGACTCAAAATTGGCGGGATCGATAGATAATTGTAAATAGAGCATTTTTCATCATCAGGTATGGGATCCGAAAACGCATACTTTCCAAGAAATCGAGGTAAGAAACTTTTACAACTGCCGCTTCTGTACCCACATGGTAAACATTTCTCTCCCACAGCAACGATAATGCCGGCACGGTAACTCAGCGTGTTCGGTCAGAGGGTTAGCGGCCCTCTGTAATAAAAAAAAAAAAAAAAAAAAAAAAAAAACTGAGTTAATAATCAACGACAAACTGAAACGGGTGTCTTGCGACGTCCACCCCGAGCAGATACAACGAACGAAGTCGAACAAAATGCGATTAAAAAAAATAGCGCAACGGCCAAGATAGCTGGCTGGGAATCGGAGAAGCCGTGTTCGAATCTCGAAGAAACCTAGCAGATGTTCTTCTTTTCGTTTGTATTTTTCCATATCTCAATTGATAGGAATAGGAGGGTTGATAAGGTAAGTAAATCAATCAGGAATGATAATAATAAGGTTGGCAAATAAATTTGTCAATCCTCTTGGGATAGTAAACAACTAAAATGTTACTGCAGGTCACTTTACAATGGCTCTTTCAGTCACTGTTACGTGTCCTCACTTTTCTTCGAACAACTAGATGAATTGTACTTGTCATACAAACATTCGAAACCAATATACTCACGGCACCAAGAACATCTAATGAATGCAATCTTTCGACAGCTACACTGTTCCTTCCGAAGAGTCGGCGGAAAACAAACTTTGTTTACATTTACAGGGTGTTTCAAAAATGACCGGTATATTTGAAACGGCAATAAAAACTAAACGAGCAGCGATAGAAATACACCGTTTGTTGCAGTATGCTTCGGACAACAGTACATTTTCAGGCAGACAAACTTTCGAAATTACAGTAGTTACAATTTTGAACAACAGATGGCGCTGCGGTCTGGGAAACTCTATAGTACGATATTTTCCACATATCCACAATGCGTAGCAATAATATGGCGTAGTCTCTGAATGAAATTACCCGAAACCTTTGACAACGTGTCTGGGGGAATGGCTTCACATGCAGATGAGATGTACTGCTTCAGCTGTTCAATTGTTTCTGGATTCTGGCGGTACACCTGGTCTTTCAAGTGTCCCCACAGAAGAAGTCACAGGGGTTCATGTCTGGCGAATAAGGGAGGCCAATCCACGCCGCCTCCTGTATGTTTCGGATAGCCCAAAGCAATCACACGATCATCGAAATATTCATTCAGGAAATTAAAGACGTCGGCCGTGCGATGTGGCATAAACCACGAGGTGTTCGCAGTGTCGTCTAAGGCAGTTTGTACCGCCACAAATTCACGAAGTATGTCCAGATAGCATGATGCAGTAATCGTTTCGGATCTGAAAAATGGGCCAATGATTCCTTTGGAAGAAATGGCGGCCCAGACCAGTAATTTTTGAGGATGCAGGGACGATGGGACTGCAACATGTGGCTTTTCGGTTCCCCATATGCGCCAGTTCTGTTTATTGACGAAGCCGTCCAGGTAAAAATAAGCTTCGTCAGTAAACCAAATGCTGCCCACATGCATATCGCCGTCATCAATCCAGTGCACTATATCGTTAGCGAATGTCTCGCGTGAAGCAATGGTAGAGGCGCTGAGGGGTTGCCGCGTTTGAATTTTGTATGGATAGAGGTGTAAACTCTGGCGCATGAGACGATACGTGGACGTTGGCGTCATTTGGACCGCAGCTGCAACACGGCGAACGGAAACCCGAGGCGGCTGTTGGATCACCTGCTGCACTAGCTGCGCGTTGCCTTCTGTGGTTGCCGTACGCGGTCGCCCTACCTTTCCAGCACGTTCATCCGTCACGTTCCCAGTCCGTTGAAATTTTTCAAACAGATCCTTTATTGTATCGCTTTTCGGTCCATTGGTTACATTAAACCACCGTTGAAAACTTCGTCTTGTTGCAACAACACTGTGTTCTAGGCGGTGGAATTCCAACACCAGAAAAATCTTCTGTTCTAAGGAATAAACCATGTTGTCTACAGCACACTTGCATGTTGTGAACAGCACACGCTAACAGCAGAAAGACGACGTACAGAATGGCGCACCCACAGACTTTTTGTGTTCCATATCTTTCACATCACTTGCAGCGCCATCTGTTGCTGAAAATTGTAACTACTGTAATTTCGAAAGTTTGTCCGCCTGAAAATGTACTGTTGTCCCAAGCATATTGCAACAAACGGTGTATTTCTATCACTGCTCGTTTAGTTTTTATTGCCGTTTCAAATATACCGGTCATTTTTGAAACTCCCTGTAGAAACGTATCTTTTTCAGGTACTAATTTTGGTGCGTACCACGCACACGATATCATATGCCTGAAAAATTGGTGCTGAAAGTTGGTTATGAATTATGCTGTGAATAGTTATTGCATCCGTGTGGTTGTGCAATTCCCGCTGGGTTTTCAGAAGCACACTGCAATTCCGAAGCCTGGAAATAAAGTTTTTAACCTGGCGATAGAAATAAACATCACACGGCTGGCACACGGGTGTGCAGTTTGGCGGTGTGCACGTTGGCTGACCCTCTCCATCTACAAACATTGTGTCAAATAATGTAGTAATTATTTGTCCACTCCAGGAATCCATTATTGGACAAAACTTGTTATCAGAAACGTATGGTTTTAAAGCATTCTCAAGAAACATTCTGTAAATCGCATTCGTTAGTTTCCCGGGTTTGGAGTAGATAACGTAAACATTTTACAACGAGTCGGTTAAACGACTGAGCTCTTCTATAACCCGAGGACCAAATGTAACATTCGTTTCTTGTAAACACAGGAAAACCTTACGCAACACTTTTCCAGAGGCTGTGTTGGCATATTGCGCCGTGTATGAATGTGTTATTTTGTTTTTACTACCAGCTGCGACAAGGGTTCGTTTTTCTCCCTTATGCGATAACGTGCGTCGAATGTTCACCCGATACTCGCATCGTGTTTGATCGGTGTGGATCACGTAATCACGATTAAAACCGGTCATAAGTGACGCCGTTTGCGTGCTGAAAAGAGCCACCACTTTCTGTATATCTTCTATTTTTTGTACGTCCTTATGAGAGACGGAATTAATGACGTGCCGTTGACGAATTTTATACACCGATTTGAAATTTCATACCCGAGATAATGATGCAGCAGACGTAAAATCCTTGTTGGCCGTATATTGAAGCGCTGCACCTGCAGCCCACTCCTGAAGTATTCTCGTTGTTACATTCTCGTTACGACAACGAGATTCGACAAATCGGTTGTACGTCTACTTATTTATCGCCTGTTATTTGTCGTGTCTTGTCCCTCCTATAACGATATCACTTTCCCACAACTTCAAGTCCTTCTTCCTTTCCAGGGCTGTTGTTGCTACATTCTTTTGCAGTGCTTGTAAGTTCCAATTTTGATGATTCCTGACTAGTGCCTTTACTTTTACTTCAAGGGGTATAGCGCCGTAGTTCAATGGTTTAGTAACCGGTTCGTAACATTCATCGGGAACAGATGAAGCACATATTCCCAGTGACGTGAATATTTCCAAAGCGTTATGACCATTTTGCGATTCACTAGTCGGGATATCTTCCACTGAATCACCTTCTGCTTCGTCTTCATGGTATAGTACTTCAGTATCAACAAATGTCATTTCGTTCGTCAGCTCCAAAAATCTCTCGACGATAGCCGCTCCTATCAATCTGGAACGCTGAGAAACAGAACTGCCTGCTTCCGGTCGTGCACTGATAATGCATCTGTTTTGCAACACTTTTACAAACCAAAACACAGCGTCGGTAACTTCCCGCTTGCCATCGTCTGTGACAGGCTCCCAACTATATATTACAGCGCTAGTCGAAAGGTGTACATCCTCCATTATTCAGATTATGCACCTGAATGATATGACACAACATACAATAACTAGTTACTACGGCATGAACAGACGAGCTAATTACTGTAAACTACATACAGTACTCGCCTTATGTTACTTACGGAAGAACACTATATTCATTCACAAAGCCGGTCGCTGGAGGCAGAGCGCTTCTAGGCGCTTCAGTCTGGAACCGCGCGACCGCTACGGTTGCAGGTTCGGATCCTACCTCGGGCATGGGTGTGTGTGATGTCCTTAGGTTAGTTAGGTTTAATTGGTGTTGAGTTCTAGGCGACTGATGACCTCAGAAGTTAAGTCGCATAGTGCTCAGAGCCATTAGCCATTCACAAAACATATTTCAAGCGGCGCATTAGCGATGGAAAAATCGCTACATGTATCCACGAGGTTCGCGGCAGCCTAATGACGGAAAACAGCTCTTTCCGATTGACTTCTATAGGGCTCGTGTTGGACACCGTTACTGTTCCAGGTTCACAACTATGATATGACGAAGAGGCCACCGGGACAACATAACTCTACCCGAGTGCATTCTTTCCCGTGCCTCGCTGTAAACAAGCGTCGCGCGTTTGGCTATCTGTGATCCCTCGTGAGGAATTCGCAGCACTCTTACTCGGAGTTGTTTTCATGTGACAAGGCTTAAAAGTATAATAGTTTACTAACTCAACGCGCTTGGGAAATTAGTTTGCCTACCTTATTATTATCATTCCTGATTGATTTACTTACCTTATTAACCCTCGTATCCTTATCAATTGAGATATGGAAAAATACAAACGAAAAGAATATCATCCGCTAGGGTTCTTCGAGAGTCGAACACGGGTTTTCCGATTCCCAGCCAGTTACCTTGGCCGTTGTGCTATTTTTCTCATTTTGTTCGTTTTCGTTCGTTGCATCTGCTCGGGGCGGACGTCGTGATCGCTTAACTCAGTTTCTTTTTTTAATTATAGAGGGCAGCTAACCCTCTGACCGAACACGCAGAGCTAACATGCCGGCGTGAAATACGTTTACCATGTGGGTACAGAAGCGGCAGTTGTAAAAGTTTCTTTCCTCTATTTCTGGAAAAGTTTGCGTTTGCGGATCCCATCGTTGATGATGAAAAATGCTCTATCTACAATTATATGTCGATCCCTCCAATTTTTGAGTCGATTGCTCGTCATAACCTTTAGTGGTGATTTTCTCAAAATTGCGGGGGTGTTGACCCAAAATATCTTAGAGTCCTTCATTTTAGGTTGTACACAAACGACCTGCCAAATCTGAGCCGAATCGGTTGGCCGTGTCTGAGGCCTTCCCCTTGTGAGACTTACGGTTTAAGCCCGGAAGCATCTGTGGATAAAGAAATGGATGATATCAATCTTCCGCTGATGCAGGATCAGTTAAACAGGGACACTAGTCATCAGTTTTCTTTGGGTGTCTACGTACTTGAATGATTATTGTATCAATCACCCGGCCGTCGAGTACTAGGCGAACTTTGCTATCACTTTTCGGTACCACGAGGAGCAGGCTACTGTAGATGCTATCAAAGTCTCAGTGAAGTCCCACGAAACCATTCGGTTTATCTCTCCCTCTGCGTAGGATAGAAACTCTGGCAGATGGTCTTACGTGAGTAAACTTCAAGGTGACATATGTAACCCTTTACACAGCAAGGTTTTGCTTCAAATGGTTCAAATGGCTCTGAGCACTATGGGACTTAAGTGCTGAGGCCATCAGTCCCCTAGAACTTAGAACTGCTTAAACCTAACAAACCTAACGACATCACACGCATCCATGCCCGAGGCAGGATTCGAACCAGCGACCATATCGGAGGCTTTGCTCACGGACTTCGTAGCAACTGTTACTGAAACTGGCCGATACGTGGTGCCTTTGGTATCAGTCGCTTCTCTGTATTCATTTAAGATCTATTCAATCGACTCTATACAGCATGACCGCGGTTTTTGTCTTTGGTCGCTTTTCAGCTATTTAAGCGCACGACGCTGTGGAGAGAGGGTTGGTTTTGGTCGGTTGGTTGGCTCTCCGGTGTGCAGTCTGGTTGTCGGCGGTCGCTCTTTATGCATGCTCTGCCTCTTCCTGTCACGTGGGCACTGGAGTTGTGGACGGAGGCGTGCGCGCTGTTGGCGAGCGTGTACTGCGTCTAGTGAAGGGGCGATGGTCTCGTCTGTGCTGCTAAACGACGTGAGAGAATGTTGGAAGTTTATTATTAATATGTTACTGTTACCAGAAGAAGGCAATCGTTGATTTGTATTGTTTCAATTAGCGACTCTTTTTCCTGATTCAGTTCTGGTCCGTCAGTGATGAAGCTGTAAACAGAGGAAGGGCAGAAGCGGTGGCATAATTATAAATTTTACTATTTGCAACGTGATTGTATTGTGAACATTTTAATTATTAATTTACAAAAGCGAATAACGACAGCCTCGTCGCAAAGTAGCCAATGTTGTCTCAAGTGTGGTTAAGAATAGCATGTTGCAGAAATGTGACGTCGGGTAGAAGTGCACATAACTTAGTTCTGCCCCATATGTGTGAGTGTGATCGAAAAATTTTGTGCGAGTAGTTTGTGTACATCACTATTTCATGTCAGTAGCAAGTGCTGAATGGGAATGGCTTGTGGGTCCCTTCTGGCCGTATTCCTGTTTTGAAATTTTTCTAATGTCTTAACGATTGTGTTACTTTGCATACTGCCCAGTTGCTGTGTTGCTTCAGTGGTATAATAGCGGTGCGCGTCGTCCGTTGTAGCTGGTCGTTTAACTGGGGGACGACGCCCTGGCTGCGGCCAATTTGAATTGTGACCGATAGCGCGGTCACTGTGTTTATCAGTAGACTCCAATTCTTCGTCGAATGTAAGTTGAGTATTTTATTATGTGTTCCTGGTGACGCCGAGGTTTCCGTCTTTCATTCTTCACCGTTCCTTTCAGCTATCATTCAGACTCGTTCTCAGCTGTAGTTTCCGTACACCTCTGTTATGCCATTACTTCTCACTGAAACTTTGTAATACCTGGAAAGTGCCTTTCATTGTACTGAGATTTTAATATCTCCCTCAGAGAGAGAAACTGAGTTGTTTATGCTGTTATGTCTTAAGAGGCGTCCTGCTTCTGTGAGAGTTTTTCTCGGTAAACCATTTCTTGTTTGTATGATTCTTAAGATTTACGTAAAGAGGGTTTTAAAACTATTTATTGTTGTGGGTGGTTGACGTCCGTGTAGACATTTGGTCTATTTAGTAATGTTTCAAATCTAGGGCTATTATGTATCTATATTATTCTGAGGTATTTTAAATAAAATCTGTTGGGTATTACAAGCAAGAGTTTGTGTCTGATTGGTAGTTATTGCCATGTCTTTATTGAGTTGAAGTATCCTTGAGCGTGTGTTCCACGTCTCACTGGATAACTGCTTTGTTTGAACTTGGTTAAGGCGTGCTGGCTCTTCTGATTGCTTACACATCTGTTTCTCCAAACTAAGCGGCGTCTTATCTTTAGTAACACACGTGGAGTAATTACGGTTGCTAACCATAACCAATTTAGTATGTGCCCCTCTGCAGTATCGCTCATGCTTACTCTCCTGCCTGAAAAGGTCTAATTCGACTTCAGTACCGTCTTCACGAAATATAATTTAATCTCTGGAGAGCAGAAGCAGGAAAGTGCGATATCGATAAAGCGCCACACTTCATTGGTTCTTGGCACATCTTGGGGGTATCCAGCTGTCTCACCTTCAACGTCCACAATGAAGAGATGAGGCAGGTCCAGAGAGTACCTGTTAGCCAAGTGAAAAGGGCTAGCCCCAGCTTACCAAAACTTGTTGGCCAATCTCGCTCTGGTGGTGTATCTCTTGAGAGGTAGGCTGAACCATGCTGCAAGGTTGATACCTCGCTCCCGAGGTGCGGGTATATCTCTGATGCCACGATGTGAGGCTCACTTTGGTTATCTTGGACACAGCAGGCTAGGGCAGCACGAAGTGAGAGATTTCTGGTGCTTGCCGATGACAAGACTTCGCTGGCGGCTTGTTTTGGCTACGACGCGCTTCGTACGGAATGATTCTCTTCGGAGCTCGCTGAGTGAATATGGAGAAACAGTGTGAAAATGCCAAGGTGGTTGTTCCTGCGTTCGGGACGCGCCGCAACCCGAGGAAGTGCTGCCTGCGGCAACCTTTGTTTTGCAGCTCTCGCTGTCGTTGCTGGTATGTCCGGAGACAGAAGCCTTTCGGTTGGGAGCCTCATGTGCTTTTAGTGAGCACGCCTTACCGGCGCACTTCTGTCTTTATTCGGCCCGTTATTTGCGATATTTTCATCTTTTACTGTTTCTATGGTTTACTATTGCGTGTTTCTTTTCCTGAACTAAATAACCTTAAACCTGTTCACGCGTCTTGAAAGAACACCCAAATTCTTTTACCTGTCTTGTAAGTTTTAATGGTTCTGTTTTATGTTTTTCTAATGAAGCAAAGATTTCTTCGTTAAAAATCAACTCAATTTACAATAATGATCTGCTATTCAGTTTGCATTTGCAATAATAATGACAATAAATTAAAAAAATAGTTCAAACGATCAGTGTTCAATTCTCCCCTTGGTCCAGCCAATCGTAATGTGTTAAGCCAAGCACACGCAGTGATACGTTAGTGCCACGAACCACAACGTTTTCGGAAAGCCACCAACTGGTCATTCACGGCTACATTTGTGTCAGGACTATATAGTTTTGAAAATATGTGCACCCAATCACCCCACAGATATCTTCAGGTGCCAACTTGCGATTTGCTTTTCTTGCTCTTTGAACGGATTGTCATGGGAACATAACACTGAGATACAACAGAACCATTTCAATTAGACTGCTTCAGGAAAGACGGCTCTACCTATTTCTGGATCCCACAGAGCCATTGATGATTCACAATGTGATTTATACATACCAGCCAGTAATTACACGCCAATAAAGGCTTCAATTGTAATTTCATCTAAGACTTCCCAACTATCTCCATAAGCAAATCGACTCCCAGTATTAGTCATTTCCACCACAATAATCTGAATGTTATCGTTCATCATAACTTGAAAAGATGATTTTATGCTACTTACTCTTTCGATAGCGTATCTAGACGAACCAGGAGTCAGTCCTATAATGTTTTTACTAGATTCTCTTCCAATTTGCGGAATGGTTCTAAGCTCCGCGTGAGCTTCTTTGTCTTTATACTGAATCATTTGAACAGCTTGCACATTGTCATTTGAGGTATCAGTATATGAAATACTGTATCTTCTGAATGAGAGGAAAGATGAATGTTGTCTTCATTGATGTGATTTTTTTTTTTTTTTTAAATATTCTCCTTGCTGTCAGGTGCATTCCAATTCCCATCGGAAAGAACTCGCTTTGTCATGGTTGTCACACAGAAATTATTAAGATATGAACTGCGTCTGTACGCAACAGCTGATAAAATTTAACTGTTTTCGATAATGTGCTACAATAACTTCGACGCAATCAGCGACATGCATTGTTGCGTAACTCTCGCATATTTCAACAGTAAAGGATCATATATTTCTGAGTTTCAAGGAATCCTCTTGCACCTGAGATGGGTAACTGCACGTAAAAAGAGGAACAAGTGATAAACGGCATCAGGAATCAGAGGGCTATGGAAAAAACTAGATTAAAGACACGCGATCTGTATCCAAACGACATGTGGCGTATAACTGAAAACGTTCTATAATGATGATGATGATCTCCAACGCCAAAGATTCCCGATTAGTCTCCCATTCGGATATCCGGAAGGAGGCTGCCATTAGAAAAAACACTGAATTCAAACAGCGAAAGTGTAACACTCTACATTTCGGAGCATGGAATGTTTCGCCGTGGTAGAGAATCGAATCATAAAAGGTAAACGTAAAGGCCAAAATCAGTATAGTGGGCATCAGTTAAGTGAAACAGAAAGAACATGAAGATTAATGGTCAAACGAATATACTATACTGTGGTAGCTACAGCAGCAGAAAATGATGTTGCTGAAGTAAGAGTCATTATGAACGGGAAGACAGGACAGGTATTAACACTACTGGCCAATAAAATTGCTACACCAAGAAGAAATGCAGATGATGAACGAGTATTCATTGGACAAGTATATTAGAACTGCCATGTGATTACATTTTCACGCAATTTGGGTGCACAGATCCTGAGAAATCAGTACCCAGAAAACCACCTCTGGCCATAATATCGGCCTTCCTACGACTGGGCATTAAGGCAAACAGAGTTTCAACACGATACCACAGTTCATCAAGAGTAGAGACTGGCGTATTGTGACGATCCAATTGCTCGGCCACCATTGACCAGACATTTTCCATTGGTGAGAGATCTGGAGAATGTGCTGGCCAGGGCAGCAATCGAACATTTTCTGTATCCAGAAAGGCCCGTACAGGACCTGCAACATGCGGTCGTGCTTTATCCTACTGAAATGTAGGGTTTCGCAGGAATCTAATGAACGGTAGAGCTACGGGTCGTAACACATCTGAAATGTAACGTTCAGTGTTCAAAGTGCCATCAATGTGAACAAGAGGTGACCGAGACGTGTAACCAATGGCACCCCATACCATCACGCCTGGTGATACGCCAGTATGGCGATGACGAATACACGCTTCCAATGTGCATTCACCTTGATGTCGCCAAACACGGATGCGACCATCATGATGCTGTAAACAGAAACTGGATTCATGCGAAAAAATGACGTTTTGCCATTCGAGCACCCAGGTTCGTCGTTGAGTACAACATCACAGGCGCTCTTGTCTGTGATGCAGCGTGATGGGTAACCGCAGCCATTGTCTCTGAGCGCAAACATCGTCGAACTGTTCGTGCAGATGGTTGTTGTCTTGGAAACGTCCGCATCTGTTTACTCCAGGTTCGAGAAGTGGCTGCACGATCTGTTACAGCCATGCGAATAAGATGCCTGTCATCTCGACTGCTAGTGATACGAAGCCGTTGGGCTCCAGCACGGCGTTCCGTATTACCCTCCTGAACCCACCGATTCCATATTCTGCTAACAGTCATTGGATCTCGACCAACGCGAGCTGCAATGTCGCGATACGATAAACCGCAATCGCGATAGGCTACAATCCGACCTATATCAAAGTCGGAAACGTGATGGTATGCATTTCTCCTCCTTACACGAGGCATCACAACAACGTTTGACCAGACATCATCGGTCCACTGCTTTTTGTGTATGAGAAATCGCTTGGAAACTTTCCTGATGTCAGCACGTTGTAGGTGTCGCCACCGGCGCGAACTTTGTGTGAATGCTCTGAAAAGCTAATCTACATCTACATCTACATTTCTTATGCCGCAAGCCACCTGACGGTGTGTGGTGGAGGGTACCTTGAGTACCTCTATCGGTTCTCCCTTCTATTCCAGTCTCGTATTGTTCGTGGAAAGAAGGATTGTCAGTATGCTTCTGTGTGGGCTCTAAGCTCTCTGATTTTATCCTCGTGGTCTCTTCGCGAGATATACGTAGGAGGGAGCAATATACTGCTTGACTCTTCGGTGGTGGTATATTCTCGAAACTTTAACAAAAGCCTGTACAGAGCTACTGAGCGTCTCTCCTGCAGAGTCTTCCACTGGAGTTTATCTATCATCTCCGTAACGCTTTCGCGATTACTAAATGATCCCGTAACGAAGCTCGCTGCTCTCCGATGGATCTTCTCTATCTCTTCTATCAACCCTATATGGTACGGATCCCACACTGCTGAGCAGTATTCAAGCAGTGGGCGAACAAGCGTACTGTAACCCACTTCCTTTGTTTTCGGATTGCATTTCCTTAGGATTCTTCCAATGAATCTGTCTGGCATCTGCTTTACCGACGATCAACTTTATATGATCATTCCATTTTAAATCTCTCCTAACGTGTACTCCCAGATAATTTGTGGAATTAACTGCTTCCAGTTGCTGGCCTGCTATTTTGTAGCTAAATGATAAAGAATCTGTCTTTCTATGTATTCGCAGCACATTACACTTGTCTACATTGAGATTCAATTGCCATTCCCTGCAACATGCGTCAATTCGCTGCAGATCCTCCTGCATTTCAGTGCAATTTTCCATTGTTACAACCTCTCGATACACCACAGCAGCATCTGCAAAAAGCCTCAGTGAACTTCCGATGTCATCCACAAGGTCATTTTTGTATATTGTGAATAGCAACGGTCCTATGTCACTCCCCTGCGGCACACCTGAAATCACTCTTACTTCGGAAGACTTCTCTCCATTGAGAATAACATGCTGCGTTCAGTTATCTAGGAACCCTTCAATCCAATCACACATTTGGTCTGATAGTGCATATGCTCTTACTTTGTTCAATAAACGACTGTGGGGAACTGTATCGAACACCTTGCGGAAGTCAAGAAACACGGCATCTTCCTGTGAACCCGTATCTATAGCCCTCTGAGTCTCGTGGACGAATAGCGCGAGCTGGGTTTCACACGACCGTCTTTTTCGAAAACTATGCTGATACCTACAGAGTAGATTTCTAGTCTCCAGAAAAGTCATTATACTCGAACATAATACGCGTTCCAAAATTCTACAACTGATCGACGTTGCATATCGCAGCATCTTCTTCCTGTTGGTTAAATTTCGCATCTTTAGCACGTCATCTTCGTGGTATAGTAATATTAATGGCCAGTAGTGTACTTCTAATAATACAGAGAGAGAATTCTTCTTATTCAAAGCAACTACAAAACAATGCCAGCAGTAGTAGTTAAAATATACTTACCGACTTCATAAAAAGAAACAGAGTTAGATAAAGGACATGAAAATTCAGTACATATAGTAGGATGGAAATCTAATACTTATGGATGACTGGAACTCGGTAGCTGGGGAAGGGATACTTAGGGAGAATTAACTTGGTAGGTGGAAAGAGGCTAAAGAAAGTCCAATAGAGGTCTGCAGCAAGCTTCAACTGATAACAGTGAATATTGTTGAAAAATCATACTAGGTGGACATGCACTTCGAAAAGATCCAGAAACACAGGAAGATACCACGTGGATTACATCACGGTCAGAGAAAGACTCCGAAATCAGATATTGCGCTGTAAGGCGTGCCCAGGAGCAGATGCAGATTATGATAAAAATTTTCTAATCATGTAGAGTAGGCTGAAGTTTAAGACAATCGTCAGGAGAAAGCAACGTGTCTCAATTTGGATATCGAAGTGCTGAAGAACAATTATGCCCTTTTGAGGTTCTCTAAGGCTGCAGATATGGTGATAATGAATTATACTGAAGGGACTTCAACTCAAGAGTAATGGACAACTCGAAGAAGGGGAATCACAGAAGTTTAAAAGACGTGTACTTGTGCTGGGTAGGTAAATGCGAATAAACTTGGGGTACAGAAAAAAGCAGTTCATCGATTAAAGTAAAATTACAGTAATAGGATAAGACAGGCATATAGCAGTTTTTCATTTAGCAAAGAAACAAATAGGACGTACTTTGAAGCTAAGATTGCCGTAGGAAAACTGTAATGAAATAGAAAGAGAAATGGTCGTCGGAAGGACAGATTCAGTACAGAAGAGTGGAAACGGTATCTTGTGCATTCAAAAACAAAGGAGACAACTTTAACAGGGTAAAAGGAGCTCCCCTATTAAAAGAAAAAGAGAGCGCACCTATGTGGGAAGAATATACAGGTGAGTTACTAAATATTGCCACCAAGAATAACTCCGAAAATGTGGTAGGAGCTGAAAAGTTTGTGGGACAAAAGTTGCATGGGAAAACGAGGTCCATAATATGACGCTGGTTTTTTTGTTGCTAGGTGGGGTCGCTTCATAGATATGAAGGTCAACTTTGTTTTTTGATATATGGGATGCTATAGTTCGGTATTTATTTTCTGATGGCGGCTATCGAGACGATCCCAATGACGTGCAACAGTTATGTCTTTGAAGGTAAACGAAGGTCACAAAGATGGCATGAACGTTCATTCACAAAAGGTGTTCGAAGTGATGACCATTGGTATGAATGCAGTGCTGCAGTCATCCTATCATGGATTGAGTGATATTCCTTATCACATCGGCGTTTTTGAGACTGTACATTCGGAAGTAAATCTTGGACTGTATGAAATTCTGAAAAATAATCGAAACGTTTGAGATGTAGTGTAAGAGAAGGATGCTGATAATTAGGTCTACTGGTAACATAAGAAATGAGGAGGTTGACTGCAGAATCGGCGAGGATAGAAATATGCGGGACAGGACACGTTCTAAGACATCAAGCAATAAATTTTATGGAATTCTAGGGGCTGTACAGCATAGAAACTATACGAAAAGGCCCAGGTTGCAACACGCCCAACAAAAACAGACGGCATTGAGTGTAAACATTACTCTTTGATGAAGAGATAACTCTGGAGAGAACTTCGTGACGGGCTACAACAATTTAATCAGATGACTGATAACTGAAAAAGGATAAAACGTCTGTGATTTTTCACCAATGACATAATCGAATAGCTATGGATCTCTCGTCCACTTACGCGTAATTTATATCCTGGGTCAACTGCCAGTTAACGCATTAAACACGGTACCTCTACAGGGCTTTCTTCATTTCACTGTAGTATTACACACTAACAACCGTTCCACGGGTAAGCGGATCGGCTGCAGCAGTCGGCATGGAATTTTCGAAATTAAGTACTGGATGATATGATTTTTCTCACACCTGTAATTCAACTGCTGCAGAATATCTCAACAAAGCAAAAGTTAGTTCGGGGGAGGGGAGCAAACAGCGAGATCACCAGCCTCATAGGAGTAGGGAAGGATGAGGAAGAAAGTCGACCGTGCCCTTTCAAAGGATCTATCCCGGCATTTGCCTGAAGTGATTTAGGGAAATCACGGAAAACCTAAATCAGTATGGGCAAATGCGAGTTTGAACCGTCGTGCTCCCGAATGTGAGTACAATGTACTAATCACTGCTCCACCTCGCTCGGTAACAGTCATTTGCGAGCTGCACGAGGAAACCTTTACTTGATTCATTTTGCCGGTTTCAATAGTTGTAAACTGTCACCTTCAGAAGTGAAATAACCCAACAAAGATTAAAAGTCAACCGTCAGCTGCACATGAAAACCGATATTTGGTTCGCTTTACTGGTTTCAGCAGCTTAAACTTACATCTTCAGAACTAACATAGGCTCAAATCATTAAGAAGCAACCATCAAAATAAGAATCGGACGCAATTGTCCTTTGAAACAGGGACAATAAATTAAAGTGTCATGCCTAAAATATGTAAGTGGTCTGAGTATCAAATGATTAACTCTCAAGTCGTTCATCATACAAAGTATATGCGACGAAAGTCATTAACCATACTGTTAATGGTTTGAGCCTATTCCATTTTTTTAAGATGACAGTTTAAACTGCTGAGACCGGTAAAGTGAGTCAAATAAACGTTTTCTTGTGCAGCTGAAGACTGACTTTAATTTTTTGTTTACTAGTGATGTATTAGCCCTATAACGCTTCCTTGAAGTATTCCGTAAGTTATCACTACATTGTCGATTTCTTCCCGTTGAGAAAACGTGTCGACATTTATCTCCCGAATTAGTATCTGTTTGGGGACCGTGGATCACTTTCAGCTTTGTCCATCTGATTGGCTACGCAGCAGGGGAAATCGCAAGACGTCGCAATCATGACCTCTATACTTGTCACGTAACAAGGCCAACCCCCATTTATCTATGACATCACAAAGCAAGAAAGCGCTAAGCCATGGCCCTCTCCTCCATTCACAACCAAATACTTTACAATCCGTTAAAATATAACAGTGAATCACAATATAACCCCAGAGCAGCCATCTTTTCTGTGATCAGAAGAAGCCATACGATCAATTTTTTTTTTTTTTTTTTTTTTTGCAGTATGTTCGAAAGCATTTACCCAAAAAATTACGTGAAAGCTGAAACTTTCAGAATTTCAACTTCTAAAATTCATCAAGAGTAAATATTCTCTCTCTCTCTCTATCTCCCTCTCTCTCTGACACACACACACACACACAATATTTATGCCCGAACTTTCGCAGCTCGAGCTCGGTAATATAAATGGTGTAACACACAGCAGACCATCAGATTAAGTATTTTGCAAACCTAATTTGTTCTATGATGCTTGCCTAGTACAAGAAGGTCCTGTTAAACTGAAAAAAACATGTGGAAGACTTCGTGAGCAACGAAGAAAAATGCAATTTTTATGTAAAATAGTAAAATGTCCCACATTTTACATATTTTTTACATCTAAATACTTTTTCTGGTACTCGTCAAATGTCAAAATGTGTGTAAAAGTCTAGAAATATTATAATATTACTTCTCAAAAGAAGAAATTAATGTTTTAAGCTGGTAATATTAAACTCATTGTTATTGGACTAGGGTGTGTAGTGTCTGTTTGCACCTCTGTGAAGGACAGTATCCCCAACGGCGTCAATTTCTCCCTCAGCGTACGTAATTTCGTACACGTCGACAAATTCCTCTCGTGGTGTAGAAGCAGCTGCCAACTCCGACGGTTGCCTGTAAAATTCTCGAAATGCAGTTCGCATTTAGTAATTCGATGACTGTCTGTGCCTGAAATGAGTCCAAAGCAGAGAAAACTTTCTCTATGCTTTTGACTGTTACTGAAGCAGGTTCTACAGCAAACATCGGCCACCAAATCTTCCTATACAAGTTTGTAGTACATAGCAGTTCATCACAGAATCCTACGATCAAATTTAATACGCGCAATCACCGGTACCACCTTTTAAATGCAACAGATTGTACTATGGCCGTTACTAAAATGCACACTAACATTACATGTCGCTTGTGAATCTCAAATACCACAAATTATACATTACGGCGGCTAACAATGACTGTTTCATTGCACTCATTTCCTACACGTCCTCTCGTTATCGTGTCTCGTAACCAAGTCCAACCACATTACGATTTTCTTACTTTTCTTCGCTCGACATGGAGCAACGTGACGTCAAGGAACAAATATTTCGCTTGCACAGGCGAAACGCGCCACCTTGCAATGTATATTATTTTGTGGACTGGCAAGACAGCCAATCCACGAGGACGGGAGGCCGAAGGGCACGCGTTTAAGCTCACGCAGGCTGGCGTGAGGTCTGGAACAGTTAAAGGAGTTGAGTCTAGTAAAAAAAGTACGTAGCTTCTGGAATACTTAACTTTAATCCATAATTGGTGAACATCGCTCTTGATGGTACATGAATTAGCAACTGATAATGGCGCCTTGCTAGGTCGTAGCATATGACGTAGCTGAAGGCTATGCTAACTATCGTCTCGGCAAAAGAGAGTGTAATTTGTCAGTGAACCATCGCTAGCAAAGTCGGCTGTACAACTGGGGCGAGTGGTAGAAAGACTCTCTAGACCTGCCGTGTGGCGGCGCTCGGTCTGCAATCACTGATAGTGGCGACACGCAGGTCCGACGTATACTAACGAACCGCGGCCGATTTAAAGGCTACCACCTAGCAAGTGTGGTGTCTGGCGGTGACACCACATATTAACTTTAAACCTATAACAGCGCGTTCAAGGTTGATTAACTGATCAATTCTTACCAGTCATCATGTACCAAGGAATATGGCACTGCAAGTCAGGAACACGGGAAACTGAAAGATTATTTGTAGTGTCACGGTGCTGCTGTTCCACAAAAGCACACATGTTGACCAAAATGGGTTCCTTAAATATACTGCGTGATAATGTTGTTTATCCAATATAGAGCACATGTCCATCAAAATGAATTCCTTAAATATGATTGTCTATTCTCAAGGTATTTGTGGCATTGTTGTTTTAATGTCCAAATAATTACAAAACTGAGTTAAGTTTCCATGTTTGCCTTGAAAGAACTAATAAAATGTTTTCTTACCTTTAAAATAATATTTTTCATCAGCTTATGGGCCCAGTACACGTGTAAAAACAAACAACATAGTTTAATTAGAACAATATTTGAAATGAGCCTATGTCTGTAAAGAAACACGACTGCTAGCGGCGATTATAAGGTCAGCATTGATAAGCTTGAAGGACCTGACGACTGGGCCAAATGGAGATGGCATATTTCTGTGGTGCTGCGTTCATATGGACTAGAAGATATTATTAACGGTACACGTGAACGTGTAGAGTTGCCGCAAATGCGACAAGTGCACAAGAAGAAGCGTATGTGGAATGGCACAAGGACGACGCAAAGGCAGCAATATTATAGCAAGTGCACTAGGTAAACCTGTTGCAGAACTCGTCTTAACGTGCAAGATTGCCAAAGAAATCTGGGACAAATAACGCGCCCGATTTGAACGTAGCAGTACTCAGCGTTTGAATATGTTGATTGAAACATTTTTCCGTGTTAAACGTGATGAAACGGAAGATATTAGTGCACATGTCGCCAAACTGCAAAAGTTATTTGTGGACTTGAACGATGAATTAGCAAAACATGAAGAAAATACGCTATCTGAAAGAATCTTAAATGGTTGAATTTTGTCTGCACTGGGCAGCAGTGTGTCCACAGAACACTCGTGACAGCAGTAAAAGAAAAGAGAAGAATCGAGAAAGTGAACACGCTGCATTTACTTCATACGCTATGGGTGTGTGTACCAGTAATCACAGTGACCCAAATAAATGGTATTGCGACAGTGGCGCTACAAATCATATCACTCCCAACAAACAGTATTTTGTTTCGTATAGTTAATTTGATGCTCCTCAAGTAATTTCATTGGGAAAACATGATTTCAAAATGTGTGCGTACGGTCAAGGAACAGTTTACATCCAAATTCGACGAAAGAATAAATGGTACAATGCTAGAATGGACAATATTTTGTACGTCCCTGATGCAAGTGCTAATCTGTTCTCTGTGAGAGCCATTGCCTGCAGAGGCTACAGCACAAATTTTAGTTATAATAATGTCTGTGTTCGAAAACAAGTCAATGGCAGTATTGGTATGACAGGTTATGTGAAAAATGGACTTTATGTGTTGAACATGCGTGTCGTTAGAAATGCTAAAATGAATCATGTGGCCTTTATGACTTCATCCGAAACATTGCAAGTGTACTATGAAAGGTTTGGTCATCAAAACAAACAACATGTGAAGAATATTTTAAAAGGAAT
Source organism: Schistocerca serialis cubense (assembly GCF_023864345.2). Lineage (NCBI taxonomy): Eukaryota > Metazoa > Arthropoda > Insecta > Orthoptera > Acrididae > Schistocerca > Schistocerca serialis. The sequence continues at coordinate 470,536,286 of NC_064639.1, forward strand.
GAACATTAATGTGGAAGAGGCCAAGAGTGAATTTTGTGACGGCTGTGCGGTTGGAAAGATGAATAGGCTGCCATTCAAAACACGAACAATACGCTCTACCAGTACTGGTGAATTAATCCACGCTAATGTCAATGGACCAATGAGCATGAAATCTTTTGGAGGTAAGCATTATTATGTATGTTTCAAAGACGATTTTAGTAAATTTCGTCGAATTTTCTTTTTAAGACACAAAAGTGAAGTGTGTACTGTGCTTAAGCAGTTTTTAAATGAAGCACGAACTAATGGACATGTTGTCAAACAATTTAGATGTGACGCCGGCCGGAGTGGCCGTGCGGTTCTAGGCGCTGCAGTCTGGAACCGAGAGACCGCTACGGTCACAGGTTCGAATCCTGCCTCGGGCATGGATGTGTGTGATGTCCTTAGGTTAGCTAGATTTAATTAGTTCTAAGTTCTAGGCGACTGATGACCTTAGAAGTTAAGTCGCATAGTGCTCAGATCCCATTTACATGTGATGGTGGCAACGAATTTAACAGTAAGAATTTCAGTGAACTGCTTGCAGACAAGGGAATAGAGCTACTGATTCCTCCTCCTTACACTCCTGAACAAAATGATGTGGCTCAACGGGAAAATAGGACCATTGTTGAAGCTGCCCGGTCAATGCTAAATCCGAGTAAATTACCTAAAGGGTTGTGGGCCGAGGCATGTAATACAGCGGTCTACCTAATAAACCGTACTGGAAAATGTTCAGTTGAAAATAAAACCCCTTATGAACTATGGTTTAAACGACCAGTAGGACGACTTGATCATCTCAGAATTTTTGGCACAGGCTGCTATGTTCACATTAACAAACAATTCCGTTCCAAGTTTGATGATAAGGCAGTTTTTGGACGACTTGTCGGATATGTTAATGACAAGGATGGGTTTATAGTTTGGATTCCATCTAAAAGAAAAGTGGCGTTGAGTCACGATGTGAAATTTAAGCCAGAAATTGTTTGTGATTTACATAGTGATCATGTTGAATTTAAAGTCCATCAGGAAGAATTTAATGATCCGAATTCATCTAAAGATGACCAACGTGAATCTTATAGACTGTACACTTCTGGAGGAAGTCAAACTTAAAAAAAAAAAAAAAAAAAAAAATGGCATTCTCGATTCTAGAGAAAGTCAAGAGTCGAGTGAATCTGATGAAAATAAAGAATTAACAGAATTTCTAAAAGCAGAACCTGCTGGATCTTCTAATGAAGAGAAACAGAAGAATAAAAGGCAACGAAGAAAACCAACCTGGATGTAAAGTGGTGAATTTTGTGTGGCAACAAAATTTGATGCACTTGAATACGAAGATCCAAACTGTTTTTCAGAAATATTGCAGTCAAACGAGAAGGAAGAATGGATGCAAGCTATTAGTGAAGAACCTCAATCTCTAAAGAAAAACAATACCTGGGTGCTGGTTGACCGTCCGAAGAATGCCAAAGTATTGCAAAACCGAAGAAGAATTAAAGATTTATTTTGATGCAGATTTCGCAGGTAATAACTGGACAACGCGCTCAACAACTGGAATTCTTGTAACGTACTCAGGTGGTGCAGTGTCATGGACAAGTCAGTTGCAGAAAGTAAAGCAACAATTTCATGATTGTTTCTTCTGGAGGAAGTGTTAAAGAAAAGAAAAAATTCCTTGACGTTTATATTTATGTGCTGCTCCATGACTCTGCTGTCAATATCTTTATTCTTGGCTTGTATGTAACTTTTGTGTTTTTCTCAGTAAATGTGCTTTTTTCGTATCCAGGGTGTAATTATAAAGCTAATAAAATGTTTTATAGCCTTTAAAATAATATTTTTCATCAGTTGTTTTAATGTACAAATAATTACAACACTGAGTTAACTTTCCATGTTAGCCTTGAAAGAGGTGACGTAGCCAAAGTAACCTGACGAATCTTATAGTTGCAAAACCACAAATTCTCTGAAATAATATGGTTGGAGGGTTGGCACAGAAGCAAACAGGCATTCTTAATTATTATCAGCTGATGGAATAATAAAATTAAATCAATTTAGGACTACACTTGACGTAATTCACAATGGATCTTAAAATTAAATGTTCCAATACCTAAATTCTTGTATGATGATTTCCAAGTGTTACAGCGGAATCTCCAAGTTTTAAACACGAAAAAGATGTTGGTATTTCAATCTAATACTGGTTGCTTGTGGTTGATAGAATCTACTGTCACCACCTGACGCTTCTACGTTTCTAAGGGATTTTCATTGGTGTATTACCTTCGCAAGCACCAATTTAGGGAAGAAGAAACTTCTGAATCATGTTCTCGAAAAGGAAGGCTGCGATACTTACGGACCAGAACTATGGCGACAAGGCTCTCTGAAACTGTATTTCGTATAATCCACTATTAAATAACAATACAAATTTAATAAAAATATGCAATGTAAAACACACACACACACAATACATGTTGTTGTGGTCTTCAGTACAGAGACTGGTTTGATGCAGCTCTCCATGCTACTCTATCCTGTTGAAGCTTCTTCATCTCCGAGTAACTACTGCAACCTACATCCTTCTGAATCTGCTTAGTATATACATTTCTTGGTCATTTTCACCCTCCACTCTTTCCTCCAGTATTAAATTGATGAGCCCTTGGTGCCTCAGAACGTGTCCTACCAGCCGATCCCTTCCTCTAGTCAAGTTGTGCTACAAATCCATTTTCTCCTCAATTCTATTCACTGCCCCCTGATTAGTTACGTGATCAAACCGTCTAATCGTCAGCATTCTTCTGTAGCACCACATTTTGAAAGCTTCTCTTCTCTTCTTGTCTAAACTATTTATCGTAAATGTTTCACTTCCGTACATGGCTACATTCCATACAAATACTTTCAAAAAAGACTTCCTGACACTTAAATCTGTACTCGATATTAACAAATTTCTCTTCAGAAACGCTTTCTTTGCTATCGCCAGCCAACATTTAATATCCTTTCTACTTCGACAATCATCAGTTATTCTGTTCCCCAAATAGAAAAACCCATCTACTACTTTAAGTGTCTCATTTCGTATGCCGACTCCCTCAGCATCACCTGATTTAATTTGACTACATTCCATTATCCTCGTTTTGATTTTGTTGATGTCATCCTATGTCCTCCTATCAAGACACTGTCCATTCCGTTCAATTGCTCTTTCAAGTCTTTTGCTGTCTCTGACAGAATTATGATGACGTCGGCAAACCTCGGAGTTTTTATTTCTTCTCTTTGGATTTTAATTCCTACTCCAAATTTTTCTTTTGTTTCCTTTACTGCTTTCTCAGTATGCAGAATGAATAACATTGGGGATAGGTTACAACCCGCCCTCACTCCCTTCTCAATCACTGCTGCACTTTCGTGCCCCCCGACTCTTATAACTGCCACCTGGTTTATGTACATATTGTAAATAGCCTTTTGCTCCCTATATTTTATCCCCGCCACGTTCAGAATTTGAAAGAAAATGGCTCTGAGCACTATGGGACTTAACTACTCTGGTCATCAGTCCCCTAGAACTTAGAACTACTTAAACCTAACTAGCCTACGGACATCACATACATACATGCCCGAGGTAGGATTCGAACCTGCGACCGTAGCGGTCGCGCGGTTCCAGACTGTGGCGCCTAGAACCACTCGTCCACTCCGGCCGGCTGAATTTGAAAGAGAGTACTCCAGTCAACATTGTTAAAAGCTTTCTCTAAGTCTACAAATGCTTTGAACATAGGTTTAACTTCCATTAACCTATCTTCTATGATAAGTCGCACGGTCAGTATTGCCTCACGTGCGTCTATTTTTCTATGGAAACCAAACTGATCTTTCCCGAGATTGGCTTCTACCAGCTTTCCTATTCGCCTGTAAGGAATTCGTGTTAGTATTTTGTAGCCATGACTTATTAAACCGATAGTTCGGTAATTTTCTCACCTGTCTACACCTGCTTTCTTTGGGATTTGAATTATTGCATTCTTCTTGAAGTCTGAGGGTATATCGCCCGCCTCATACAACATGCTCACAAGATGGTAGAGTTTCGTCATGGCTGGCTGTCCCGAGGCTATCTGTAGTTCTAATAGATTGTTGTCTACTCCTGGACTTTCAGTGCTCTGTCAACTTCTTCACGCAGTATCACATCTCCCATTTCATTTTCATCTACGTCCTCTTCAATTCCCATAATATTGTTGTCAAGAACATCGCCCTTGTATAGACCTTCTATATACTCCTTTCACCTTTCTGCTTTCCCTTCTTTGTTTAGGACTGGTTTTTCATCTGAGCTCTCGATATTCATACTGGCAGTTCTCTTTTCACCAAAGGTCTCTTTAATTTTCCATTAGGCAGTATCTGTCTTATCTCTAGTGATATATGCCTCTCTTCCTTGCATTTGTCCTCTAGCCACCCCTGCTTAGCCACTTTACACTTCTTGTCGATCTCATTTTTGAAGCGTTTGTATTCTTTTTTGGCTTTTCATTTACTGCATTTTGATATTTTCTCCTTTCATCAACTAAAGTCAATAGCTTTTCTGTTACCCAAGGATTTCTACTAGCCCTCGCCTTTCTACCTACTTGATCTTCTGCTGCCTTCACTATTTCATCTCTTAAAGCTATCCGGTCTTCTTTACTGTATTTCTTTCCCCTGTTCTTGTCAATGGTTCCCTAATACTCTCTCTGAAACTCTCTACAACCTCTGGTTCTTCCAATTTATCCAGATATAATCTCCTTAAATTAATACCTTTTTGCAGTTTCTTCAGTTTCGACCTGCAGTTCATAACCAATGTCTTGGGGTTGTGTCCACATCTACGCCTGAAAATGTCAATTTAAAACCTGGTTCCTAAATTTTTCCCTTGCCATTGTATAATCTACCTAAAATCTTCCAGTGGCTCCAGGCCTCTTCCACGTATACAACCTTTTTTCGTGATTCTTAAACCAAGTGTTAGCTATGATTAGGTTATGTTCTGTGCAAAATTTTACCAGGCGGCTTCCTCTTTCATTCCGTATCCCTAGTCCATATTCGCCTCCCACTTTTCCTTCTCTTCCTTCTCCTACTATAGAATTCCAGCCACCCATGACTATTAAATTTCCGTCTTCCGTAACTATCTGAATAATTTTTTTTATTACACCATACATTTATTCAATCTTTTCGTCGTCTGCAGAGCTAGTTAGCATATAAACTTGTACTAGTGTGGTACACGTGGACTTTGTGTCTATCTTGGCTACAATAATGCTTTCACTATGATGTTCATAGTAGCTTATCCGCGTTCCTATTTTTACCCATTATTAAACCAACCACTGCATTACCCCTATTTTATATTTATAGCCCTATATTCACCTGCCCAGATGCCTTGTTCTTCCTGCCACCCAACTTCACTAATTCCCACTATATCTAACTGTAACCTAATCATTTCTCTTTTTAAATTTTCTAACCTACCCACCCTATTAAGGGATCTGACATTCCACGCTTTCTCCTGATAACGGCGTCCTCCTGAGTAGTTTCCGCCCGGATATCCGAATATGGGGACTATGTTAACTCCGGAATATTTTACATAAAATGACGCCATCATCAATACATACATACATACATTAATCCTCGCTCCATAGATCATGAATACGACATTTCGTAGTGATGTGGAACGTGGAACTTCAACATAAGTTTTGTTTACACATAATAATTAATTAATTATTTTTTACACTTACTACTACATATCTAATAATTCATCTGTTGAGTAGAAGGAGTTGTCATTCACAAATTCTTTTAATTTGCTTTTAACTGTTGGTTGGCTATCTGTCTGACTTTTAATTCTATTTGGCAAATGACCAAACATTTTTGTGGCAGCATACTTCACCCTTTTCTGTGCCAAAGTAAGATTTAATCCATAATAGTGAATATCACCCTTTCTTCTAGTGTTGTAGCTATGCAATTTGCTGTTATTTTTGAATTGGGATGGGTTATCAACGACAAATTTCATAACTGAATATACGTATTGCGAAGGTGCTGTGAATATTCCGAGTTCCTTAAATAAATGTCTGCAAGGTGATCCTGGGTGGTCTCCAGCTATAATTCCGATTACCTGCTTTTGTGCAATGAATACTTTCTCCCTTATTGACGAATTGCCCCGAAATATGATGCCATATGAAAATAGTGAATAAAAATAGGGATAGTAGGCCAATTTACTAATATGTTTATCACCAAAATTTCCAATAACCCTCATAGCATAAGTAGTTGAACCTAACCATTTCAGCAGATCATCGATGTGTTTCTTCCAATTCAATTTCTCATCAATGCACACACCCAGAAATTTTGAGCATTCTACCTTAGAAACAGACTTCCGTTCATAGTCTATATTTATCGATGGTGTCATGCCATTTACAGTACAGAATTATATAAACTGTGCTTTCTCAAAATTTAGAGTCCATTTGCAGAGAACCACTTTTTAATTTTCTGAAAGACATTATTTGCTATTTCCTCAGTTGATTCTTGCTTCTTGGGTGTGACTACTATACTTGTATCATCAGCAAAAAGAAATAACTTGGCTTCCTCATGGATATAGAGTGGCAAGTCGTTAAAATATATTAAGAACAATAAGGGATTCAGGACTGAACCCTTTGGAACACCATTCTTGATACCTCCCCAGTTAGAGGACTCTACTGGTTTTTGTAGAATATCTGTACTGTACTATTTTGGAGGACTGTTTTGCAATACTGTATGGAGCTATATGGTATACTGTAACTAGCTGTGCATCATGATCAGACTGGTCAATCTTAACTGGAAAAGTTTTATTTGATTAAATTTATGTTGGTCTATGGAAACGTTGACAGTGTGCTGCTTTCCTGTACCACCAGAGTAGGAAAATCAATAACTGATCTCAAATTGAAATAACCAAGTAATGCTTCAAGGTCAAGCTTTCTATCTGACTCTTTCAGAAAATCTACGTTGAAATTTTTATTTTTCACTGTACTATTATGAGAATCTTGTGATATTTTCAAATCTCTAGTACCCGCCTGTCTGAACTATTCATTAAGCTTAATTTCAATCAATGTAGGATGTTTGGATACTGATCATAACATTAAAAAAGTAATCCCATGAGTTTCAGTGCCCCTCCTCCTCACCCCTTTAATATTTTGCTGTCATCTCAACCAGTTTACTCTTCCCTTTCCTACTGAGATGCAGGCCATGTCTTGTGAAGTCCCACCTACCAATACCATCAACAGGAATCAAACCCATGCTTCACAAAGTAGCAGCCCGAAACAGCTGATCTAGCTCCATATTGACCCTCCTGACACAGATGTTCAACTAGGGCCGGTCATATCGCATGAAAGCAGGAACCAAGCCGACATTTGTATGGTTCGTTTCAGATGCTATTTTACTAGGTCATACTCAATATTATAGCCATGATCCCTATGAGTACTGTATTCTGCTCCACCGGCTACCACAACATGATCCTGCTTTGTAAAACCTTTGCACAATGATCCTTTATCACTTGGCTAAGACATGCACTGGGCTTGAAAATACTTGTGACCTGGTACCTGTCACCTAATTTTTCCTGCTAAATCTGGCCCACACCTCTTCCATGGCTACTACCTAACAACAGAACTTTCCTCCTACTTTCTACTTTTTTTGCAACAGTTAGTTTCCTAATGACAGTCTGTTGAGTGCTGACTACACTTACATCTACGTGAGCCTCTTCCTAAGCTGACTCAGGTAGCAAGGCAAATCTATTGTTTGAGCCAATTATGAAACTGTCTGATACTGTTATCTTTCTGTGGTCTCTTTTCCTTGCTACCACTTCTCACCTGTCTTCACCCTCCTCCACCCTTAACCTCATCAATTTCTCCCTGGCACCATCAAGTTCAGCCTGAAAGGCTCTAATCTTCCCTTCCTGTTCCGCTATTTTCCTATCTCTTGAACATAATCTGCGATACCATGTACGAGACCCATTTACATCCCCGATTCCCATGCCACTACATTCTCCCCAATGTAACCGTCTGTCACAACGGCTGCACAGAACCCCAGAACTGACTTCCTTACGCCAGCTGAAACACTTCTCGCTCATGATTGTTTACAATATTTTTTACAAAATTTATCTAGGCAATAACAATAATATTCTCTTAACTACAGTTCGCAAAAGCCGTTAAAGTTATGTGGAACACTAAAATACGTGTATACTATTAATATAGTAACGTAGTGCACTTAAACTAACGTTAAAAATCAAAACTTGTATACCCGAAAAAGTAGGCCTAAGATCGTGTATGCGCGATACGCACTTTACACGTTTTGAAAGGAAATATAAGATAGAACTTAAAACCTTTAATTCCCCGAGTAGATAAGGTACTACTAAATACATTTGTAATGAAAACAACATAAATTCTTCATTTAATAGTTAAAGAACTGTCTTAAATTTGTAAGTAAACCTACGTCTAAAGTACGCGAAAACCGGCCCTTCTGTTGTTTTTTTGTTGAAATAGTTTGTAACGAGTGAAACCTTAAATAGACAAATAAAACATACTCTAATTAACTTCGTTACGGTGTAGTATTAATTTTATTGATAGTTATTATAAATTTAATTACTTATCTTGACACGCTTAATATTCAAGCGATCTGCTCCAGTGCTGCCAACGAACCATACAGTAAAGCTGCATGCCCTCGGGAAAATTTACTGCTGTAGATCCCCCACACTTTCAGCCGTTCGCAGTGCCAGCACGGCAAGGCCGTTGTGATTAAAGTTAGAAGGCCTGATCAGTCAATCATTCAGACTATTGCCACTGCAACTACTGAAAAGGCTGCTTCCCCTCTTCAGGATCCACAAGCTTGTCTACCCGCTCAACAGATAGCCCTGCGTTGTAGTTGCACCTACGGTACAACTACCTGCATCGCTGAGGGACGCAAGCCTCCCCACCAACGGCAAGAACCGTGATTCAAAGGGGGGACACAAAACATATCCAAAAAGATAAGCGAAGTGACCAGTCACGATTTTAGGGAGGAAAGAAGAAGGTGGTTCGACGATTTTTTATTGTGCTTAATATTGAACTGCGTATTACGGTGATACACAACGACGACTTCTGTAATTTTTACAATCTACATAACACAACAAATGACATTGAGTTAACTAGACAGAGATAAAACATGGTCCAAGATAATGGTGACTTGAAACTACAATCTTTGCCACCTCAATAAAATTGTTTATCGTGACGAGTAACGAATATGAGTGCAAAAACACTATCGAGGATACGCGCACGTGTAATGATGTAATCTGGTTGTAAAAAAACAGATGGATTACTAATCACCAAAGCACGCTGCCACCTCGTGGCGTAAGTGGCAAACAATCAAAGCTACACATTTATTAAACTATACTAAAAAATAAATAAATATCTTACGTTGTGTCTACTTCGGTACAAACTTACAGTGCTAACACAACTGTAAAATTAAGTATTGCGTATCATAGACGGTTACAGTTTTTGGAATATGTGACAACTGTTAAGGGAATTCCCGCATATTAAATTGAGCTGCAGGAGCTCCTCCCTTTTTGGGGAGAGACATCTGGCGGATAAAGAATATCCAAGTAGTCAGTAGCAGTGTCAGCACAGTGAACGTGTACCCTGTCTGAATGGGGAAAATCGAGCACTTTAAAATTAGCCTCGGATGACTGCTTAATGATTCTGCTATTTTATAAAAAGTGCAGCTAAACGGCGTGCTACGCAAGAGGAGATTCGCTCTGACTCACTGTGGAGTAAACAGCTAGTTGTATTATGGATCGTGGGGCTCTGCAAGGGGGCAAGAGACATATTGCTGGCTGTACGTAAAACAGAACATCCTGCAACATTCAGAGTCACAGACAGTAAGCTGATACTTCACAACTCACTACCATTTGTTAAAAAGGCTTAGAAATAGCACCTCATCACGTGAAACGCAACAATTTTATTTCGTCTGTGCTACGACGTAAAGTGGACTTCGAATAGGCAAGCCATATTAGCCAAACGTGTAAAAGCCATGACGTAACGAACTTTAAATCGACTAATAATATACCTGCTTTTTATAAAGTGCATACGTATCACGTGCGTTTATTTATATACCGGTACTTAAATACCAACAGCATTATAGTTTCAATGTTTAAACCAAAGATTTTCACAGTGATAAAAACTGGTATTTATCTGTATATAACTCACAGCGAGAATTCATATGCAAATTATGAACTAGCCAGATTTCGTACTGGATTCTGTGTGTTGCTGTTATTTTTGAGAAGAAGACGCCACAAGGTAAAGTGAAACTTCTACTTCTTTTCTCCAGAAATCTGTGGTGGCTTAGGTATTTTGCTAATCGAAACCAGTGACGAAATATGAGCTTGTGTTAACTAAAGTCAGGTATAGGTAGTAATCGAGACCCAGTACGTAATTTCTGATTATGTATTGCGACTTAAGGTTTCTCTTAGCTTATCTGAAACACTTTTATAATATTAACATTAAATCATATTTTAATACCTCAGCAGTTAAGTGCATAAACGCTTATCAGGTTACTTACTAAAAATGTACTATGTTAATTTTGATGAAAACTGTTGTGCCCTTTAAAGTAATTACATGTGTGTGAAAATAAGCACATTAATATTGGGCATTCCTGTGAATTTAAGTGCTCCACGTTGAAGTAACTCTGTGTATGATCGTCACCTAAAAATTACTAGGTTTTCTGTACCACCACTTGCTGGTAACATCTGTTTACTGTAATTTAAACTAATTGATGCGGTAGACTGCAGACTCTCACAGAGAAAAGAGTGCCATCAAACACCACATAGCTGAACATCTATTGCAGGCGACTGTCTCCCGTAATTTACGAGTCCGATTGCTACACACGGTTAATAAATCAAATATCACATCCTAATTGGGATAAAATAAAGTTAACCGAACGGAGACATAGCAAACATCATGGAATAACTTCCATGTCACCAGAGGGAGCTGTAGAGGGCAAAATGTAGGAGGGAAGAAGTATATTGGAATACATTCATCCAATAAGATGAGACATTAAAAGAAGCTATGACACAGTATTACAGCAGTAAAAATGATTTGCCAACTCATCGCTTGACATGAAGAGTCAGCGAATGGTTGTAACAACCGAATCATCTTCCTGCTGTGGTGTATAATGTATGAGTTAGAGTGTTTTTATTGTCAACTTGTAAATCTAACTAATTCCTAGACACAGTTGCGAGTCACAAACAGATTCGATTTAGTTACTAACATGGCGTACATCTTTTGTTGACCTTCGCGTTCCCGAAATCGAGTGGCTTATGAACAGTCTCTTCTAAATCCTCAATCCTTCTGATTCACTGAAACAATAGAAAACAGGGACAAGTTTCGTTTTCCTTTTGTCACTCTTCAGAAAATATGACAGAGAGCAATACAGATGGACACTCTGTAGAAACATTTGATAGAGTGTACACAGGACACAAGGTGTTGATTGTAGTAATTAAGACCCAGTTAATTTTTAAGTGTAAAGTCTTAGCCCATATGACATTAAATTGCACCGCAAATGTTGTAAGGTATACCACACTTTGAAAATTAATGCAAACATCAGCTCACTGACTACGAGATTATTACAAAACTGAACGAAATTTTCCTGTGTGTGTATACAACATTGACGCTAATCAAAGTAGAGCTTAGACTGTTCCCACGCTTTACTTTTAATGCGCTGTAGAAAGAAGCTGAGCTTCAACAACGTTCTTGTATTGAAGTGCTGTAAGTGTTGGTATACCACAACGACAACAAATCTTTGTAAGTCTATGGAGAAAAACAGTGTTGCTTCATCAGTATGTCGTTATAAAAATTTAGCACATAACGAGGTCATCCATAAAGCGCTGATTTTAACTAACGAAGCTGAGTCGTTGTTCATATAAACGTTGATGAAGAGATGCTAATGGCGCATCGGAGTTCATTAAGTCGAGATTACGAACAGCAGGACTTTAAAGGTTGGCAACACTACCTACGACAATACTACTATCGTTGCATTATGTGATAAATGTTTCCAACACTCAATGGATGCCCCTAAGATACAAATCAGACTTTGAAAAGAAAATGTTTCCAAATGTGTGTTAGTAAATACACTCAGATGACATGTCATGGGATACTTTCCAGTACCGTGTCTGACCTCATTTTGCCCAGCGTATGCAGCATCTCGACGTGGCATGGACTCAGCTATTTGTTGGAAGTCCACTGCAGAAGAATTGAGCCACGCTGCCTCTATAGGCGTCCATAATTTCGAAAGTGTTGCCGGTGCAGTAGTTTGTGCACGGACTGACCTAACGATTACGTTCCTTAAATGTTCGACTGGGCGAGCCAGGTGGCCAATTGATTCGTCAGAGTTGTCCAGAATGTTCATCAAACCAATCGCAAACAGTTGTGTCCCAACGACATTGTACATCGTCATCCACAAAAATCCCATCGTTGTCTAGGAACCTGAAGTCCACAAATGGTTGAAAATGGTCTCCAGGTAACCGAACGTAACAATTGCCAGTCAGTGATCTACATCTACATCCATACTCCGCAAGCTACCTGACGGTGTGTGGCGGAGGGTACCTTGAGGACCCCTATCGGTTCTCCCTTCTAGCCCAGTCTCGTATTGTTCGTGGAAAGAAGGATTGTCGGTATGCCTCTGTGTGGGCTCTAATCTCTCTGATTTTATCCTCATGGTCTCTTCGCGAGATATACGTAGGAGGGAACAATATACTGCTTTACTCCTCGGTGAAGGTATGTTCTCAACTTCAACAAAAGCCCGTACCGAGCTACTGAGCGTCTCTCCTGCAGAGTCTTCCACTGGAGTTTATCTGTCATCTCCGTAACGCTTTCGCGATTACTAAATGATCCTGTAACGAAGCGCGCTGCTCTCCGTTGGCTCTTCTCTATCTCTTCTATCAATCCTATCTGGTACAGATCCCACACTGCTGAGCAGTATTCAAGCAGTGGGCGAACAAGCGTACTGTAACCTACTTCCTTTGTTTTCGGATTGCAGTTCCTTAGGAATCTTCCAATGAATCTCAGTCTGGCATCTGCTTTACCGACGATCAACTTTATATGATCATTCCATTTAATCACTCCTAACGCGTACTCCCAGATAATTTATGGAATTAACTGGTTCCAGTTGCTGACCTGCTGTATTGTAGCTAAATGATAAGGGATCTATCTTTCTATGTATTGGTTCAGATTATCGAGAGGACCTATTCTGTTCCATGTAACACAGCCCACGCCATTATGGAGCCACCACCAGCTTTCACAATCCCTAGTTAACAACTTGGTTCGATGCCTGCGTGGGATCTGCGCCATGCTCGAACCCTGACAACAGCTCTTACCAGCTTTAGTTGATTTACCTGAACCAACAAATATTTAATTTTGATGAACTCTTGGGTCCCTACTGGGACTCACCTGACCACGTCATAGTTCTCTTGTCGTCTAGTTTCCATCCTTTATGCTGCTATCGTCACGAGTCCAGGAGAGACGCCGCTGGCGATCTCTGCCATTACCAAAGCTCTCATATCGGTCGTCTGGTGCCATAGTCCATTAATGTCAAATTTCGCCGAACTGTCCTAACGGATGCGTTTGTCGCACATTGAATTCTGCGGTTATCTAATACATTTTTGCTAGTCTATTGACAGTGACAACTCTGCGTAAACTCCGCCACTCTCTGTCTATAAGTGAAGGCAGACGGCCCATGCCTTGTCCATGGTGAGACGTAATGCCTGAAATTTTGCTATTTTAGGCACACTATTGACAGTCTGGATCTTGGAATATAGAATATCCTGACGATTTTCGAAATGTAATGCCCCATGCCTCTATCTTCGAGTACTGTTCGGTGTTCAAAATCTGTTAATTTCCGTCTTGTGGCCAAAATCACATCGGCAACCTTTTCACATGAATCACTTGATTACAAGTGACAGCTCAGCCAACGCATGGTCCTTTCATACCTCATGTACGCGATACTACTGTTATCTGTATATGTGCAAATGCCACTCCTTGACTTCTCCCACCTCAGTGTAATACCGTGAGTCTTTGTTAGCTTAGTAAGCAGTATATTATAAAAATCTTCAGTAATGCAGATAACTCTGTCCACCCTAACCGCAACTCTATTATGTCTCTTTAAAAACAGAATAATTCTTCGTTTAGTGCCTGCGGTTTCAATTACTTCGTTTAGCGGCTTGTGGTTTCAATTAGTTAGGTGCATCTATAGATTTTATAAATACAGCAGAATGTTTCACTTTTCTCAGATGTGTAATTAAAATCAAAAAGATAATGCTAAAAGTAAGGAATAAATCATAAATCCTATGGTTTACATATATTTTATGCACATTGCAATGGAATTCAATACATTCATTGTTGTTATACGTATGTATGAGATTAAGTGTGATTAATTCTTTCAAAATATTATATAAAAAGAATCTTCTGTCCACCCTCCAAAATTGGGACAAGGCTAGGTAGTGTGAAGGACAACCTGGAGCTACGTAAACCAGGCATTTACAACATCCCGTGCCAGTGTAGAAAGTCATACATTGGCCAAACAACCAGGAAGGTTGACATCAGGTGCAAAGAACACCAGAGGCACACCAGACTCGGACAGGCAACCAAATCTGCCATAGCGGAGCACTGTCTGGAGCTCGATCACTCAATGGAGTACAACAACACCAAAATTGTGACACAGACGCCAAGATTTTGCGACAGTTCATAAAGCAGGCCATCGAGATCAAGGTCACAACCTAATAAACCGAGACAGCGGTTACCAGCTCAGCTCGGCGTGGAGCCCGGTTCTGGAGCTTATCTGGAGCAGCGCCAGGCGGGCGCGGACCGCCAACGCAACTCCCGACACAGGACGTGACTCTGACAGCCGCCACGACGGCAGATAATGGACGAGCCGGGCGCGGACGACCGTCGGAGCACCAGGGAGGTGCCAATACCTCAACAGCAGCGCCAAGTGGGCGCGGACCACGAGCGGAACCCCAAACGATGGTCCGGCCCCAGACAGCTGGCACGACCACAGATGGGCGCGGACGTCCGTGGGAGCACCAGGGAAGGGTCAAAACCTCAGGAGCAGCACCAGGCAGGCGCGGACCGCGAACGGAACGCCCGGCACAGGACGGGCCTCAGAGAGATGCCTCAGATGGCGACCAAGTCGGGCGCGGACGTCCGAGGGAGCACTGGGAAGAGACAACACATTACAAGCAGCGTCAGGCGTGCGCGGACGGCTAAGAGAGCACCCAGCGCCCTCTGGGTATTAATACTGGAGAAGATCCTCCAATACGGCAGTCTCAGGTAGCACCTGAAGAAGGCAACGAGTTACGTGGCCGAAATATTGTGCCAGAGCGACACAAACAACCGACAGTAGACCCGATTATTACACATGTCAAGATCTCGCCGGGAAAGCCTGAAGAGTTACGTGATTAATGCTTCTTACAGATGAAAATATTAGGTGCTTTATAACTTTTAATTAAGTTCTCAGTTTTCATTTTATGTGAGGACGATGGGCAGAAGCTTTTACGCCGAAGCATCCTCGCGTGTAGTTTCTGGATGTGTCTGAACGTTTAATTATTCCTGCATAATTTACGTCCGCTCTCAATGTTAATAACATTAGTGTTTAATAAAGTTCACGAGTTCGCGCCATAAAGAAACGAGACGACACCGTCAGTGCATGCGAATATTTCCGGAGGGAGACGCGCCAGCGCAGCGCGCGCAGAGCCGCTGGGAAATTAATTTATACTTGGTCGAGCAATATCCGGACCGCGTGCTAAAAGCCAGCAGGCAGCGGCGCGCGCCGGCCGGCGGCTTAGCGTTCACGCGAGACTTCCGCCCCGACGCCTCTGTCTGGCGGGGAAAACTTCCCCAGACCGGCTTACGCGGCTGGCCCAAGTTCAGTAATTGCGCGACACAATACGGACAACCTCTTGGACCGTAACTATAGCGGTACAAGGGTTTTACCCGCGGAACTTTCCTAGTTATCTCCCCCTCCGGAAGTGAAATAACGAACGTCAACTGCTGCGGTGAGAAAGCACGGCACAGGTTCTCTGTTTTTGGCCACAATGAGAAAGGCGTCAATTACAGTTGTCAATAAGCAGCACTAAAGGAAATAGAGCAGGAGCTATTGTGTTACCACTCCTTAAGAATTAATTAATGATTACTTCTGCTGGTATTTCTTGGGACACTTAATTAGCCGCTAGTGGTACTACAGTCGGCGTTGCAGACTGTCGATCATGGGTGTCAGAGTTCGTTTCCTGACCAGGTCAAGGATTTTCTGCGTTCGGGACTATATGTGTGTATGTATGTGTGTGTGTGTGTGTGTGTGTGTGTGTGTGTGTTGTTCTCATCAACATTTAATTGTCATCGACGCGCAAGTCTTCGAATAGCACCAAATAAGAAGAATTGCACCAAGTGGCCGAACATTCCAGGTGGCTGCTCCTGGCAAATAACCCCTCACACAGGCAAACTGTGTAGTTGTAGGGGTCTTAAAAATTTACTTTCTCGTTTACGGTCAATCTTCATGTTCCGGCGGAACATCAAACGCTGGCACGCCGGCCTGGGACGTTACAACAGAGAGGGCTGTGAGACGACGTCAGCCAGTATTTCACTGACTAGGATGACACCACGACAGGAGCGGCCCCTATCCGAAGAGAATATAAGCGCCGCTCCGCCTAGTCGCGGCCGCTGTAGAAGACGAGCCATCATCCAAACGCTTTAAACGTGACTTATGAACTGTTGTGTTGTGCTTTCATTGAAATTGTATTTACCAAAGTACAATTGCTTGCGACACCTCTTTTGTAAATACGCAAAAGTATTGTCAGTTTAACTCACTGTAGTAAACCCCATTAATAAGATTAGCTTGAGTTGTTGTCTAGCTATCCGAGAAAGCAGCTTCCTAGGCACGCTATCTTACACTAGTGGGCCGGATAAGACAGTTCATTTTAACCGAAAGTAATTACAGCCCTCGGTCACAAAATTTAAGTCTTTTGACCAGGTTTCGACGCTTCTATGACTAAATTAAATTTTTGAAAATATTATCAGCGATCTTATGTTAATATAATATTTTTAAAAAAACACATTCTAGATCGCAAATATCTTTTAATCAGAGTGACCGGTTTCAATATTTAAAGATCGTCTTCAGACTCCAGAACGGCAGGTGGACTTCCATGAACCAAGGCGCGCCGACGCACGACGCTGAACGGACTGGCGTTCCAGAGACTGAAGATGATCCGTAAGGATAGAAGCCGGTCACTCCTATTAAAAGAAATTTGCTATCAAGACTGTGTCTTTCAATTACTAATTATTATGCTTCAATGAGTGCCTTCCTCAGAAATTAAATGTTCAAATTGACATATAACGTATAAAATAAATACCAAGCGAAAAGACATTAGTCACAATTATTAAAGTATAATGCGTGGAAGGCAAGTCACTACGTGCTGCTCTCATATGTGAAGTTACAGGTAGCATCAGAGTCTGTGCCACACACTGAAATCTACTGTGATTTCAATGCTCTGGTAGCCGTCTACCTGACCGCTAGACCGTGAGATTTTTGCATTTCTTTCGTGGCCGTGTTCGATTCAGAGGTGCCGCCCCACGTCTCACCTCTTCCGCTGCACACACCTTGCCAGCTTTAAGTCAAGTCGCCACATGAAGCAAACAGTGCAAGGTACTGCCGCTTCGGCATTGTCAGGGTATGCAGACCTCAATCGCCACTTGCTGTCCGCTGCATCTATGTTGAGAAACAGTATATTTGATCAACCAAAGTCTGCTTGTAATGCGAATATCGATTTTCAGTGTAATGATGTGTATGTGACAATGAAGTGTTTGTTCTTTACTAATTAAGCTCATTGAGCTGCGAAGGATAGTTAAAGTTAGTAATATATGTGTTATGAAAATTAAATAATGTTTAAAAATAAAGAAACTTTATAAAATATGTAAGTCCAGAAAGAGAAATGAGAATTTAGAAAACTGGTTCATGCTTAGCGAACTTGTGTTAATAGTGTAAAAAGTGTAAGGGAACCCCCTCCGCTGCAGAAGTGGCCTGGTGTGCGGTAAAAGGTAGTTTTAGCGGTCGATCTGGCCAGCTACTAGGTCAGCACACTACGTAGTCAGTGGCTAGCCGTTCTATGGTTAACATGGGGGGTGACATGTGAGGCATTTGGAAGCCAATTTATGTCGAATTCTCCTCGGATGTGGTCTCGGCGGTCGTATGGTGCTCTTCGTATTATGGAAGGGCTTTAAAACTCGATTAATACGTCGCCAAGAAGAATTTCTAAAGAGCATCAACATCAAGAGTGTGAGACCAGATAGCCGCCACATGCCTGCCCCCACTATTGCGCCACTGCTCCGCCAACTTCAGGAACTCAGATATGTATTATAGCATGGCCAGTATGTTTGTGTGAGTGTTTTTCAATAATAATTCCAGTGCTGTTAACCTGTGTTTGAACCTTAAAGTTTTTCTGATCATGAAACCGATGCAGGATCCCATCCTTAAAGTGCAGAAAACCGAATATCCTGTACTTGGATAAATACTGATTTGTTTCTGCATTAAATGTGCCAAAGTTCAGTGAGAAAGTGTACAAATGTTGCTAGTTAACTTACCTGCTTCACAGGAAATTAAAAAGGTACCTAATCTGAAATTATATGAATCTTAATTTAGAGTTGATTATTACAATGAGCTAAATTCTGAAGTTAGTTAAGCTTAGTATTTGAGAAAATTAGTAGACCGGATAAAAATTTAAACTGATTCAAGTGGGATTAGGTATTAATATTATTGAATTGCAATTGGTATCTGAAATAATCACAGAATTTGCCTGAAAAGACAGTATCAAATTAAGGGTCCCCAACATATTCTTTTCTATTATAAAAAAGATAAACTGAATATGGTTTTTGCTAAAGAAATCTGACTCATTTCCATAATAGTGAGAGTGTAAGAAGTGTTTATGTAGTGTTATTTAACTTCATTTGTGGTGCCTATATGTTAACTAAACCAGGACTCTTTTCATGCCCAAATTTAGTCTCGCGATAACTTTATTAACACATTAATGCTGAGCTGGTTAACGATTGCTACTGTAACTATTATTATTGTGAGTGAAGTACTATTTAATCCTCTGTGATTACTTTTTGTGTAAATGGTAACTACTGTCAACCCCTATTTAGTTCGTCCAGTAGTCGTGTGTATCCAGTGCACTATTTGACAGGAGCATTAACGAAAGTCATTTTAGTAGCTCATATAAATTTTTCTTAAAGTGAATATTTCAAATTATCATGTCTAATTATGCTGGCAATCGTTTGTTTTTTCATCCGTATGTACTCCTCTACTTTCATTAACTGCAAAGTAAAGCCTGTTAGGTTTTCTATTAATTGCCAATGATACGAAATTACTGTTCGATACCCCTCTGCCCATTAGGTGAACACACTAAATAACTAACACACTAAACAAGTAAAATTCTTCCCAGAGGGTAACGCTAGCTCGTGAGCATAGCTTCATATCTGACATACACTTGCAACCATCGCGTTATACTTGACGCCACGTGCCACGACTTTTGTTTTTTTTACTCACAAATACAGTCCAGAAAGTAAGTATCTGGTGCAAAACAATAGTAAGACAAGTATTCAGTGTCCAGGGGCACGAACTTGCATTAGATCAGGCAAAACCGTTTGTAGAAAGCTCTGTAGATATTTGAAAGTTAAAGAATGAAATAGTGGCAAAGTGAAAATGGATACAAGAACGGCAGTAGGTCAGAGCAAACAGGACGGTAAAGTAAAAAGTGCACTAGGTGGCATCAGTTCGCTAGACGAAGGCATAGATGACACCACGAGATGGCAACATGCTTAAATGGAGTATCATAGGCAAGTAAACGATCAGATTCAAATGATTAACTTGTCGCAAATGAAACAAGGCAGGAAAGACGACACAACTAAAGACTGTGGTTATATTAACGACTCGATGGATATGTTTAATTTATCGAAAGTGAAACGAGTGAAACGCAAGAGACAAAATCCGAAAATGAGGACACATTAGAACAGGAAAGCGAAAAACCACTGGATATCACTTAATTGTTAAAATGTTGTCTGCAGAAATTAAAGCACAGGGTAGTTATATAAACAACCAAACTGAAAAACAAATTGCAGCAAACGGTCAGCAAATTAAAGCTCAAAGCAACAATATTAATGAACAAATTAAAACACTTGAGAAAACGCAATGTAATCAAACTAAAGCACAAAGTCATCAAATGAAAGCACAGAGTAGCGACATCAACAACCAAGTAGAAACGCAAGGGGCTAAAATCTGTAAACAAATGGAAGAAGTAAACTGATGAGTAGGTGCGATGAGCAATAAAATTAGAGATTTAGGAATGGAGATAAATACTATCAATAACAATGTTGCCTCCATGCAAGGACAAATTGATGATATTAATTATAGGTTTGACACTGAAATAATGAAAATTCAAGACAAGGTAGAGTCACTGTTGTAACTAAAGTTAACAAACACGTTTTCGGCCTTAAAACCGAATTGATTAATGAATGTAACACCGAAATTTCTCAATTGAGACAAGCAGTGAGCGAGTCTGAAAAAGAATTGAGTAAACAAGTCGCAACTTGCGAAAAGAAGTGTGAACAAAACACTTCACAGATTCAAGGCAAAGTGAGCGATCTTGAACGAACGATGAGAGGAAACACCAAATTATGCCAATGAAAGAATAATTTGCAGTAACTTACTACAGGGTGAAGAGTAGTTGGAGCTGGTGAAAAGACATAACAGATAGCATCCGTTTTGAAAAATTGTGAGAAGAATTTCCCTGATTATTTGACAGATCAAGAAAAGATTAATGTAGTCATCAGTCCTTGGTAATGCAAACAGATGGGGGTTAAATCTAGATACGGACCAGATGTCGTTTGAAGAATTTATGTCAAAATTTATTGAAAAATGCTGGTCAGAACAGAAGCAGGACTACCTATGGCGAGAATTTATCATGGCGAGGTTGTATGATAATAAGGGTAGGAACTCCTTGAAAGAATTTTGGCAAATATTGTTCCAAAAACTGACCCTTTGAAGAACTAGGCGAACAGAATTCGAGATAGTGTGGGAGCTATGGAAAAAAACTCCCAGAGGATTCTAAACGATATGTGGGAAGCTACCACGAAAGCCTCTAATCGTTTTTGGAAAGAGTAGAAGACGAAGATCACTGGAGAGGAAACCGTGATTATCGTTAAAACAATAACAACTGGACAAGGGAAAATCACGACCAGAATGAACAAATGGAGATCGAACGTTAATAAATAAATATGATAGAAATTGGTAGAGATACAGGTCGTGGTAACGTATCACTTCGTGGTAGGGGATTTGTACCGCGAAACCTTCAAAATCGAGATGACACAGAAAACCATAGCCCGTGCGTATTACGGGCCAGTTTGGTATGGACAAGTTTTATGTGCTCAAACTAAAGAAGCATTACAGGATTAAGAAAGATGAATTAAAAACATGAGCAAACAATAGAGCCGCGTCACGAGGTAGTATATGCAGAACGACAAATGCTGACGTGTATGAGTCACGCACGGGCGAAAAAGCGACAGGCAGTAGCATACGAACTATGCCACAACGTGCATTGAACTTTGTGGAGCGATCAGCTGGCCACTGTGAGACTGCAGTAGCTGCAGTTGTAGAGATGATGTAATAAAAGAATTTAGTGGACCTGTTTCGGCGGAAAATATCACCGAAACTAATAGAGGATTGGATCTGTTAATGAGTAAATATGGAAAGGTAGACAAGTTGTGCGATAAGGAGTCATCAGAGATTGAAAGAGGGCGTGATGATGTAATTAATCGTATAAAGCAGTATGGTTGGGGAAATTTTGAGGAAGGTTATATGGCGAGAAAAGTAATAAGGGGGGAAACATTGGAGTAAGGACGTTGTCCACAAATAGGTATGAGGTCGAAATAGGAAGCGCTGTGCAATGTGTGCGTGCAGCAAATTTGGATGGAGAGATTAGTGAGAGGAAAGAATGCAGGTGTTAGGGAATTTGGAGCAAAAATAATAAGATGGCCAGTATAAATAGGAATCGGGAGGTGGATGAAATCCTCGACAGTGTGGATGCGATTGCGGCTGACGAACATTTCGCACAAGAAATTGTTAGCGATAGCGATGAAGATGTAGATTCCGACGACTACATGCGAACCACTGAAGTGCATGATGATTATACTAAATATGAAGTGAAAGTTGACATCACCCAAAGTGATGCTGAAGTGCCTGTAACCGAAAAACAAGTGCAAAATTTAGGAAATGATCATACTTGAATCAGATAGTGAAAGAGAACTGATTGATAGTTCAGATGAAGAAGACATAGAAATAGAGTAGAGAGAACAAAACTTTACCAAAAATAGGTATGAAAGCCCAAATGAAGTTTTTTCAAAGCAGAATCGGGCGATAGACACAGAACCGAAAAGGGAAGAGTCTCCAGATGGTATGATACTGAGGCAAGATTTGGTTACACTAGTGAAGGACTTAGAGCCTTCAAAACCGAGAGAGCCACTTGATATTACGATAGCAGCGCAGACGTTGATGAGAATTGTAAAGGAAGTAGAGGTCAAAAGACCGATAAAGCTCCTAGATCTACATAAGTTGCAAGTTAATAACATTTCTTGGAGCGTTCTGATGGACGAACAAGATTTGCTTTGAGTTTTAAAGTTTTGCCATCCATCAGAATAGGCAAGTTTTCAATATCTTCTTTACCTTGGTCTTAAATGAGTATAATGATAATATTATACAGTTTTTCTCATACACGTAAGTGCTCCAGAATGATCCAAATAATGCTTAGTAAACGAAATAAGTTTTTCTGTCTCAGAAGGTATGCAGACACACAAAGCCTCAGACTTCAGGTGTCCTCTGAGCAAAAGCACATTATTATGGAACTTATAAAAGGAGCTTAACTTTAAAGGTGGATCATTTTCCCAATACTGCTTCATAGTGAGTATGTTTCATCAGACCCATGTTTTGGCATATATTCAAGAAATACACTCCTGGAAATGGAAAAAAGAACACATTGACACCGGTGTGTCAGACCCACCATACTTGCTCCGGACACTGCGAGACGGCTGTACAAGCAATGATCACACGCACGGCACAGCGGACACACCAGGAACCGCGGTGTTGGCCGTCGAATGGCGCTAGCTGCGCAGCATTTGTGCACCGCCGCCGTCAGTGTCAGCCAGTTTGCCGTGGCATACGGAGCTCCATCGCAGTCTTTAACACTGGTAGCATGCCGCGACAGCGTGGACGTGAACCGTATGTGCAGTTGACGGACTTTGAGCGAGGGCGTATAGTGGGCATGCGGGAGGCCGGGTGGACGTACCGCCGAATTGCTCAACACGTGGGGCGTGAGGTCTCCACAGTACATCGATGTTGTCGCCAGTGGTCGGCGGAAGGTGCACGTGCCCGTCGACCTGGGACCGGACCGCAGCGACGCACGGATGCACGCCAAGACCGTAGGATCCTACGCAGTGGCGTAGGGGACCGCACTGCCACTTCCCAGCAAATTAGGGACACTGTTGCTCCTGGGGTATCGGCGAGGACCATTCGCAACCGTCTCCATGAAGCTGGGCTGCGGTCCCGCGTACCGTTAGGCCGTCTTCCGCTCACGCCCCAACATCGTGCAGCCCACCTCCAGTGGTGTCGCGACAGGCGTGAATGGAGGGACGAATGGAGACGTGTCGTCTTCAGCGATGAGAGTCGCTTCTGCCTTGGTGCCAATGATGGTCGTATGCGTGTTTGGCGCCGTGCAGGTGAGCGCCACAATCAGGACTGCATACGACCGAGGCACACAGGGCCAACACCCGGCATCATGGTGTGGGGAGCGATCTCCTACACTGGCCGTACACCACTGGTGATCGTCGAGGGGACACTGAATAGTGCACGGTACATCCAAACTGTCATCGAACCCATCGTTCTACCATTCCTAGACCGGCAAGGGAACTTGCTGTTCCAACAGGACAATGCACGTCCGCATGTATCCTGTGCCACCCAACGTGCTCTAGAAGGTGTAAGTCAACTACCCTGGCCAGCAAGATCTCCGGATCTGTCCCCCATTGAGTATGTTTGGGACTGGATGAAGCGTCGTCTCACGCGGTCGGCACGTCCATCACGAACGCTGGTCCAACTGAGGCGCCAGGTGGAAATGGCATGGCAAGCCGTTCCACAGGACTACATCCAGCATCTCTACTATCGTCTCCATGGGAGAATAGCAGCCTGCATTGCTGCGAAAGGTGGATATACACTGTACTAGTGCCGACATTGTGCATGCTCTGTTGCCTGTGTCTATGTGCCTGTGGTTCTGTCAGTGTGATCATGTGATGCATCTGACCCCAGGAATGTGTCAATAAAGTTTCCCCTTCCTGGGACAATGAATTCACGGTGTTCTTATTTCAATTTCCAGGAGTGTATTTCCTATTAGTCACATCTTTCATCAGAAATGCATTCATGTCACATCTCTGATAATTGAAGGTGCTAAACCCTCCAGTCCCAGCCAGCCTAACTGGGGCATCTGCTGCTACTTTACCTTGGCCCTTGATATGACTAACTTCAAAATGTATTCTTGCAGGACCATTGACCACCTTGCTGATCAGAGATACCATAATGTGCAGTATTTTAACAAAAAGCTGAGGGCTTGAAGTTCACAATACATATTTCTATGATGGCCATACAGGCTGAAGCTCCTTTGTGTTGGAGTGGGATCCCTCAAAGGGAGCTGAAGCTCTGTTTGTGGAACTAATTGTACAAATGGTTGTTTTATCATCGATTACGGAGACAAGAGCAGAGAAACATAGTACCATTTCCTTTGAAGGACTACTACAGTCATAAGGTGCAAACGTTGATGTTCAAGAAAACAGAAGACCTTCTCGACTACCACTAGGCTTTAGTGGGAGGTGTGAAGAGGATATGACTTGTCCAGAATGCGAGAATCCAATATTTAGATCAGGGGTTGGGCAATTAACTCCAATGAACTATGCAGCGATCTCACCCACTTGTGATGTGGCGTATTGGCCAAAGCATTGCTTCTGGGAGTTGTGCGGGTTGACAGCTCATGTATTGTCTGTCCAGATGACTTTTGGGCACATGTGGTATTTTTTTTTTTAGTTGTAGGTTTTTTTCTGAGTTATATTCTCATGCATTGTTTATATTTTAGGTTTAGTTTACTGTCTGTACATTCTGAGTACTGTGTTTGTGTGGAAACTACTTTTTATTTAGTATTTACAATAGTTGGAATTTTCTGTCTAGATGACTTTTGGGCACATGTGGTACTTTTGTTTTAGTTGTAGGTTTTTTTCTGAGTTATATTCTCATGCATTGTTTATATTTTAGGTTTAGTTTACTGTCTGTACATTCTGAGTACTGTATTTGTGTGGAAACTACTTTTTATTTAGTATTTACAATAGCTGGAATTTTCTCAAAGCATCTCATGTTTTTTAACGTTTCTGTACTCTCTAATATTTGATGTTTGTATAAACAGCATTGCTCTCCACCCAGGATGTCAACTCTGTTCCGTATGTAAGTTTGTGTTAGTAATAAACGTGCTTTCATTGCTGAGTGCTGTAATTCATTGACTATCCTGCTGTTTAGAGTTGATTGTGGACGTGGAAGCGACAATATCAATGATAAGATTAGCTGATGATGCTGATATCCTCAGTGAAATTAAGGAAGTCTTGCAGGACATGTTGAATTGAGTGACCAGCATAGTGAGACTGATAGTAAATCGAAGAAAAACTAAACTAATAATTGGTAGCTTTTTGGAAGACTTCGTAAACAAAGTGTAAGAGTTCTACAAATGTGGAGCAAATTAACACATGAATTATGGTGCAAGGCTATAAAAAGAAATTAGCAGGCAAAGCGGAAATATCTAACTATGAAAGTCTACCAGTAACAGACGGTGGGATTAGCCCGAGGGACGTATTGGAATATATTCAACACATAACAGGTGAAGTTGAATGGAAGTGCTACTACGATTTTGCCATAGTAACATAAATTGTCAGATAGATAGTAAACCTTGTTTTACATCTAGCCTCGAACCTTTCCATCTGGACAACTTCTTCTATACCGTGGATGAATTTCTATTATGACGTCAGACTGTGGAAAAGAACTATTTTTCAAGTTGCATCAGTGGGAAGAAAAAGAATGTCACACACACACACACACACACACACACACACACACACACACACACACACACACATATATATATATATATATATATATATATATATATATATATATAAATTATTTAGGACAAATTTCATTAAGGAGTAAATATAGTGAGAGGCAGTAGTTAGTATACCCAGATCTTTGAAGAGGTTTCTACAGGACATCCATGAATTTACCCCAAAATTAATATGTATTACACGCTTTTGGACTCTGAAAACTCTTGTTTGACTTGAAGAGTTACCCCAAAATATTATACCAAATGACACTACGGAATGAAAGTAGGCAAAGTATGCAAGCTTTTTCATTTTTATGTCGCCTATGTGAGCTAACACTCAAATAGCAAATACGGATTTGTTAAGACGTTTCTGCAGTTCTGTGGTGCACTCCTCTCAACTGAATTTATTATCAAGTTGTAATCCCAGGAATTTAAGACTGTTAGCCTCTTCTATCTGCTCTTCTTCATACTTTAAGCATATGCTGGGTGGAAACTTCTTACAAGTTCTGAATTGCATATAGTGAGTCTTTCTCTAGTTTAATGTCAGTGAGCTGGCTTTAAACCATTTATTAATATCCATGAAAATATCATTAGCAGATCTTTCTAGAATTACACTCGACATGATATTTATTGCATTACTTGTGTCATCTTCATACTAAACGAGCTCTGTTTCTGGCAGTGTAATTGATGAGACATCATTAATGTACACAAGAAAAAGCAATGGCGCTAAGATGGATCCTCGTGGGACACCACATGTAATTTCTTACCATTCTGATGATGACTGATGACTTAATTCACTAGTCCCTTGCACTGACACCCTTTGTTTCCTGTTAGTGGAGTATAACATGAACAATTTTGCAGTACTGCCCATGACACCATAGAATTCTAATTTATTTAAAACGATGTTGTGGTTCACACAATCAAATACCTTTGGCAAATCACAGAAAGTACCTGCTGTTTGTAATTTGTTATTTAATGAATGAAGTACATTTTCACTGTAGGTGTAAATAGCCTTCTCGATATCAGAACCCTTCAGATATCCAAAATGTGTTCTTGATAATATGTAATTTGTGGTCAGATGGTTGAGAAGCTGCCTGTACATTACTTTTTCTAAAATTTTTAAGAATGCTGGCCAAAGTGAAATAGGTCTTAGTTTGATGGTATCTCTTGATCCCCCTTCTTGAATAGAAGCTTAACATCTGCATATCTTAGCCAGTCAGGGAATGTCCCAGGTATAATTTGTAACCACTAGAATGCTTTGTTTTTAAAGACTTTATTATGGAAGTTATTTCTTTTGGTGAAGTGAGTGACATATTCATGTACCTGAAGCTATTTGTAAAGGCTAGTTTCGGATATTCAAGGGCATTATTTACAGATCCTGACAATCACATTCTATCACTAATGGATATAAAGTCCTTGTTAAATAGATTTGCCACACTATGCCCATCGATTACTAATGTGTCATCTACCCTTAATGCTATTTGCTCCTGTTCCTTTCTGGTTCTACCAGTCTCCTCTTTCACTATATCCCTTATTGTTTTTTTTTGTTCTCTGGCATTGCTATCTTCTTCTTGTATTGCATTTGTTTAGATGTCTGAATTACTTTCTTTAATTTTTTCATTATTTATTGTTTTTAGCTAAATCATGAGCTTTGGAGCTATTTGACAGATACATTTTCCTTTTTGTCTTACAGGAAATTTTTATTCCTTGTGTAATTCATGGTTTTATTATAGACTTCAGTTTAAAGATTTTAAACATGGCTGCAGCAGCAACTGTTAAAATTCTTCACAATAAAGGATGGCAGCCAAAAACAGTTGCAGGATAGAATTTTTTTATTAAAATTCTTGACCAAGGTTTCGGTACATATAAATATACCTTCATCAGAAGTACATTTTCTAATGAATGTGTCTTTCTATTCAGGAAATGTACTTCTAATGAAGGTATATTTATATGTACCGAAACCTTGGTCAAGAATTTTAATAAAAAAATTCTATCCTGCAACTGTTTTTGGCTGCCATCCTTTATTGTGAAGACTTCAGTTTAATTTGAGTAACTTCTATAGGAAAACAGTTTTCAAATATGGTACTGACATTGTTCATGAATGTGTTATATTTTTCATTCATGTCATGAGCACTATAAACACTTTCCAGTTCATATCTTTGAGCAGTTTTCTAAAACACTCAATTTTTGGTTGATTGACTACTCTCATGTACTAAGATTTAGCAGTCTTGATAATCTGCTTAGAATTTACATCTAAACAAGGAGCTGCATGTCATGATCTGATAGTCAATTTTTTAAAGGTTATATGATATGATTTTGTTCCTTTGATTTGTCTATAAAAATGTTATCAATGGCTGTCCTTGAGGATTTAGTGATCCTAGTTGGAAAGTTTACAGTGTGAGTTAGATTGAAAGACAACATTACTAACTGCAGTAATGTTTACTGGAAGATTGCATTAGAAAATCTGTATTAAAGTCACCAGCAATCAAAATATCTTTGTTTCTTCCTGTTAAGTAACCCAAAAGAGCATCTAGATGATTTATGAATAGATTGTAATTTCCTGCAGGTGCTTGGTAAATAGTTACTATTCCATAGGATCTGTTATGGGACTCTACTTCTGTTGCACATGCCTCTAGATGCAGCTCAAAACAAAATTTATTAATGTCCATGTACTTGAATTTATGGTAGTTTTTAATAAATGTGGCAACTCCTCATCCATCCACATCAACTCTGCAGAAGCAGGAAGCTAGCTTAAATCCTGAAATGTCTAACATATCTATACCAGTGGTTACTTGATGTTCAGACAGGCAGATTATGACAATTAGGTTAGATGAATTCATTTCATCAATACAAATGAGTAGTTCATCAACTTTATTTCTGAGTCCCAGAATGTTCTGGTGCAATAAAGATAACTGATACTGCATACTGATGGGATTATAACTGCTTTGGCGAAGATGAACAGGCAGTTTCTGATTACTTTCTGTTAAACATTGCTTAAATGGAGGCTGTATGCTAAAATCTGACTCCTGTTCATCTGTTTCCTCAAACTGAGTGTGTCTGCCAATCTCTCTTAAAACACGTTTTCTTTCCCCCTTCCCTATCCTAATAAAAGGCATCCCTCTAACACCTGTGACCACTGGTATTTTACCACTTGTGACAGTGTCCCCCCTAAGGTTTCATCAGTTAACCCAGACAGTTTTCCCTTCCCCTTCCTACTGAGGTGAAGGCTATGCCTAGTGTAGTGCTACCTGTTGATAGCATCCACAGGAATGAAACCAATATGGGACCCTATATCCATCCTAAGCAGCCACTCTAAGTTCACCCTCCCGACAGAAGAGTTCAAATGAGGCCGATCATGGCGTCTCAACACAGACACAGATCCCACACTCGTATGCTTCGTTGCTAATGCTATCTTCACCAGGTCACTCTATGGAATACTCTCTGTCAATGCTATTTCCCGGACCACCCACTATAACCACGGCATCCTCCTTTGTGAAATCCTTGCATAAAGAACCTACATCCTGTGTTACCTAACCCAGATCTGCACTAGGCTTGAAAAAGTTTGTGACCTGGTACTCTGGACCTAGCTTTTCCTGCAGTAGTTGGCCAACACCTCTACCATGGGAGCTACCTAACAACAGAACTTTCTTTCTCTTTACAAATTTCCCTACCTTTTTCAAGTCCTTGAAAGCTTGTTGTGCCCTTTCTACAGCTTCAGCTACATAAGGCTCATCCGATACTGACTGAGGCAAAAGGTCAAATCTATTTTCAAGATTTATGGCAAAGCTGTCTGATGCTCTCCTTTGCCTGTTCCCCCTATTGCCTGTTGCCACTTCCCACCTCTGTTCACTCTTCTCCCTCTTTGACCTGTCCAGAACTTCCCTTGCCTTGTCTAAGTCAGCTTGAAGAGCTGCAGTTTTCCCTTCCTGTTCCAGTTTTTCCTGTCTCTACTGCAGATCCTACAATACCATTGGTGAGCCTCATTTATGTCCCTATTTCCCACGCCACTACATTCGCCCCAATGAAAGAAACTACAGCACCCATCACACCACACCCCAGATCTAATGATCCTACGGTATGTGACACACTTCTCACTCAGAGGTGTCGACTTGAAAATATTTTTTTTTTTGTGGGGGGGGGGGGGGGGGGGCGCAAGAATCACTTTATTACCTTTAACAGATAACTGCGTTTCCATCTACATGTTCGACACTCCAATCCAGTCCTATTTGCAAATGACACCAGTGTATTGATTGAAGGTGGAAATAGAAAGGCTCTTTGGCTGTATGCTGAAGTCACAAATGAAAAGATTTCAGAGTGGTTTGGGAGGAATAAGCTACTGATTAACCCTCAAAAAAATCGCCACTGTACTATTCCACACACAGCAAAATTAAAAATCCATTAAAACCAAATATTTATTTTAAACCATGAGATTAAGTGTCACTGAAACAAAATTGCTTTGTTTACTTACAAGACACTTTGAAATGGAATTCACATCACATTCTTATATTCTAAGCTATCTAAAATGACCTATGCAATGAGAATTATATGGAAGGAGAGAGGTGTATTATGCACGCATACTTTCCCTTTTGAGTTACGACATCATATTCTTCGGAAATTCCCCTCACAGCATAACAACTTTCAAGAAACAAAAAAATATTGTGAGGATAATGAAAAATGCAAACAGCTGAAAATCATGCAAACTACGATTGGCTGGCGACTAGCCCCTACCCGTCGACTCGCTGAAACGTCAATCACAATGTCATTTCAGTCGGAGTATAGGTCAGTAGTGGTACAAAACAAATACATAAATAAAGTTGAAGAAACATACCACAATTTTTGATGGCAAATGTACTCTTCCTCAGATCATTCCTGCATACGAACTCGTCACATATGTCATCAAGGTCGAGTGTCATCGATTCATCTCTATGGGCGTTGAGAAGCGCGATGGCATTAAGATGATTCTGTCTCATTATCGAACGATGATACGTTTTCACCCTCTGCAGACAAGAAAACGATCGCTCAGCGATACAGGACGTTACTGGAATCGTCAGCATTACACGTATGAATTTCACTAGTTCAGGCAGTAAGTAAAACAGGTGGTTTTCCTGTTTTAGGTATTTCGCTATGTCATCCAACGAACTAATATTTGCAGAATCACTGCTTTGGATAATCTCATGAAACATGCTTCGGTGGAGAAGCAAGCGTTTTTTGTCTATATATGAGTCGTAGAAAGATAAAAATATCGAATGAATGTTTGTTCTCACCAAGAAGAAATTGTTCAATTTGATTTACAAACATGAATGATTGAATTTTGAACCGTGATTCTAAGAGGCTGATGGATGTATCCGTTGTTTCATAATACAATCTTCTATATTTGTCACATACTTCAGTGAATGTTTCTACAGATGAATTGATGGAGCTACTATATTTCTTAGGGACTTTTCTTCTACGGGGTAATTTTGGGGAATCAACATCCATATCTTGACATTTTGAAGTTACTTCACCCCAGAATGATTCAAAATTGTTTCTCATAAATTTAATAGATGTTACAAGAATGGAAATCATCTTATTGGCCTCCTCTAAGTGTAGGAATTTTCTCTATAGTGCTATGTTTATGGTATCAATGTGACCAAAGAGTTTTATCAAATGTGAAAACATGAAAAAGAAATCATATGCCTGCATATTAATGAAAAAGCCGTTTGGTTTGGCCCCAGTGTCTGCATTGTCATTTCTTGAAACATTTAGAAAAAATTCCTGATGCTCTGTATAGTAGGACAAAACTGAAGATGTTGCCAAGTATCTTATGGCCCACCTTGTAGGACAGAGTGGTTTCAAATTTGTTGAGGCATCTGCCTTCAGGTTAGCCAAAAGATTAAATCTTTAGGGTGAATCTTTAACAAAATATATTAAGTCCTTTATAACATTCAATGCATTTCGACATTCTACTACTTTCACAGTGTCTTGTAGTGTTAGATTTAAACAGTGTGCAAGGCAGTGCACAAACATAGCTCTCTTCTCCATTTCCATAAACTTTGCCTGGACACCATTATATAATCTGGCCATGTTAGCTGAACCGTCAATGCATTGACCCCTCCAATCAGATGTAAGCAAATCAAATTGTTTTCAAATGTTGATAATAAAACAGAGCCTTAATTGTGGTACTTTGTATTGAGTATAGTCCTAAAAAATATTCTGTTTCTAGCGAAACATCAACAAATCCTATACGGATACTAAATTGCTCTTTGGTGAGTATGTCTGTTGTTTCGTCTGCTATTATTGCAAAATACTCTGCACTCTTGATATCCTCCAATAATTTTCTAAGAAGTGTATGACTTAAAATGGCGAAAATTTCGTTTTGTTCGTCATGGAATGTCCATATGTAAGTTTCGCGCTGTAGCCATATTAAAAGTAGTTGTTTATCTTCACATGGAAAGCGTAATAAATTGTCAAAGTTACTTGTTTCATCAGTATGCCCACGTATTTGCAAGACCCTGCACTGCTAAATAACGGAGGGAAGATATGATTTTTAGTAAACAAGCTCGGTTTTTCTCAGAAAATCTGGCTAAATTCACTGACATTCGATTTTAAAGATTTGAATTTCAATACAGCTTCTCTGTGGCAGCCCGATGCTTCATGCGCTTTCGACTTTTCTACCCCTTTCTTCCAGTTCCAAAAACCAGTTTCCATGAAACTGAAAACGATTTTCTTCAAACATTTGTCTGCAAATTTTGCAAAAATTAACATATTTTACATTATTGTAATCGATGCATGCAAATAGCTGTTTCCAAGAGGGCTGATAACAGCGTTGTTTTTTTCCGGGAACAGTGTTTTTTGTTTCCGTCACTATCTGTGTCATTCTTGTCACACACACCACCACTAACACTGGGTCTAACTTCATCATCGCTAGCACTTGCCTCATTGTCACATTTCTTCCTAATTATAAACGTGTCCATTTTAAACTGGACAGTAAGGGGCGAAAGATTAACAACTGAACCGAGTCACAGTACCACTAACTGACCACTGGCGACGCCCAGCTCCGGAATATTTACGTTCGCTGCCAACATTAACTGCGGCCTGCGTAACAGTACTGTGCGCCTAACAAGAAGTAGCCAAGTAACAATAGTGTTGATTATTGTCAGGTCCGGCTCTAGGGATGTGTCGCAGAGGGGGGGGGGGGGGGGCATTTCCCAAGGCGGCAGATTTTTGGGGGCGGCAAGTCCATCTTGCATAAATGAAGGAATGTGAGAAGAAAGTGGAAATACAAATTATTCATAAAATCAAGGACTTATTGAAAATTACCTATGGTACAGAAACAGTGTGCTCCGATTTACGAAAGAAACGTTTCCTTCAACTAAAATGGCTTAAAATGTATTGCATTGTAAACGTATCACTGACTGCTGCTTTGATCTTAAAGACATATTCACAACAAAGAGACGAATGAGTGTGATATGTGAAAATACGGCATCATGTATGAAATATATTGTGGGAAAAGTTAACTTTGTTAAAAAAAGGGGGGGGGGGCGCTTGAAAAGTTCACGCGGGGCGGCAAAATCCCTGGAGCCGGTGCTGATTTCTGTGGTGTTGTAGCTAGTGATTGTCAATAGAGTCTACAAAAATGAATGAAGAGTCTTTACCGTTACCTAGTCCTTCTAGCGATCGCCGTCAAATTCGGTGTCACTATTGCTCATTAGTTTCTTTTACAAGCTGCCAGCAGGCTGCTGTGGGAGGAAGTGGAGCTCGTGCTAGCAGCCAAAGCGCTGCGAGCTCATGGTGAGCTTGCGTTCCCCGCATACTTCCGTACAGTAAAAGTGTCCAAATAGTACAGATGCAGGGGACAAACCCTGTTACGACAGTTCTTCAAATGCAGAGGTTGGAGGAGTAGCAGAAAGGAATACGCAATAACTCGTAAAATCGGTACTTTTTCCCTACATAATCATTACATACTATTATGCAAAAATGTATGTGCAAGTTTTAACAAATTTCCCAGTAAAGGATGAGGAAGAGAGAGAGAGCGGTGAGAAATGCATGTTTGAATATTTGGGGGGGGGGGGGGAAGAGGCTCCTACTTTTAACTATTGGGGGGGGCACTAAGTACTTTGCCCCCCCCCCCCCCGCCCCCTAATTCGGCGCCACTGCTCATTGTAAAAACAGAAATCGTATAAACTGATTTAAGTACTGACTAAAGCGTAAACAAAGGATCCTAGAAACTATTCAGGCAGATATAAATAAATTGAAAGAGCACTGAATAAAAAAACTGGTTATTACATATAAGTTTAAGTCACTGTTTACTTACGATTTGCACGCGTGAAATTAGGCCTAGGATTCGTGCTACAGGAGCGAGAAGAAAAATACCCTTCTTATCCCGTTTAATCTTATTTTATACTTCACTAACACTTCCACTAATTTAACAACACTTAAATTATATTTATAACAACTGTAAACGTTTAGAAACGGCTGAGTAACAAAGCTTTCTATAATTATTTATTGCAGCAAATACTCGAAGAGTCCGCGCCGACCCAGTGTTGCCAACTCTATCTCCGTTGCCAACTCTTCTGACTGGACATAATTTACAACATTCTTCTTTTCTAAAACGATTGTCTTTATAGTTCTTGTCACATTTCAACGTAATACACTTTATTGGCTCAGCCTCAGTTGACTTAATTTAATCTTGAGAATAATTTAAAAGTTAACCCTCTGAACTCTAGTTGCTATATATCCAAGAGAAACATTATCATGAGGTGGAATATTTTAGCGATGTATTTGACACACACAGAGCATGGTAATAGAAAGTGAACCTGGAAAATTATTTGCAACATAGGAAAACCATTTCATAAGAATCTGAATAATGTTGTAATTCCTGCATTTCACAAGAAAAGAGGCAAGCAGTATGTAAAAGACTATATACTTCTCAATGTCCTCTCCATGATGTACAAGTTACACACCAATAGCATCGTGAAAAATGTTGCCAGTTAGTTAGGTGAAGAACCTATCTTACTTAAAACTCAGTGAAGCATTTAGGACTTCAGCTCTTAAACGAAATTTATGATCGAAGCAAAGAGTCTACATTATCATAATGTTTACAGGTCTTTGATTGTGGGGAAGATTTGGACGCAGTTTCAGAAAAATTCAATCTAAGAGGCCCTAGGAAACAAAATATTGATGAAACAGTTTTTACTGGTGTCCACTTCCTTATATGTTTATTTTGAATGCCAGATCACTGAAACAGTACATATCAGTACTACATAATTAAACTTCATCATGATGAAGAAAAATTAAGAGTTGAAAGGCGTAATATGCTAACACATCATGTTTCATGAAACCCGCCTGCGCAGCTTAGAGAAAATTGTCATGCCTTCAAGACGGAAAAATCTGGAAGGTGATCTAGGTTAGCAAAATTTATATCTGTTTGCTGATGACATTGTGTTGTTTGCCTCTATTACAGATAAATATCAGATGCGAATGTAAACATTTAACAGAAGAAGTTTAAAAGAAACTCTTACGATCTATAATAACAAACTAAGTTAATCTAAAATATACAGGCTGAAAAAGTTCTACAAACCAAGAATGAAGTCCACAAACTCTTGCGGAGATTTTTATATTTGGAGCTGTTGGAGACAACTGCATGATGGGTGAAAGCTATGAAACGAAGAGCTATAGTAACCTCTAGTGGTTCTGGCAAAATAAATGGAGATTTTGAAAACGATATTGAAAAATTGAAAATGAAACAGAATCACACTTTATAAAATTATATTAAAATCAACGCTTCTGTATGAGAGTGAATGATGGACTCCTCACACAAATAACCATGTGAAAAGATGGTGTTCATGTAAAATTGTTAATTTGGTTAAGTGACATAATTTTTAGAGACAGAGCGAGAAGTGGAGACATGCACAAACTAAGCAGTCTTAATTGCAGTAGCATGCTATAAAGATGCCTCACCAGAAAGTTATGAGGATGCCAGGGAATAGGCTACTGATGGTTACAGTTATTAGTGGGGTACCGGTTTTAGTTTGGAATTAGGATTCTGTCACTCTGTTATGAAAGAATACAACAAATAGTCGCACAAAATGCTTAAGAATGCACAGAAAAGTAATGGCCCATAATGTTATGAGAATATCAGAGAAACGAGTAACAAAGAAAAATTGAGAGAGATCTGAAAGGACAGATACCCTTCTTATCTGAGTACCTTGTAACAATAGTTAGAAATGTTGACTATGAAAGACTATACTCCATTATCTTACTCATATAGAACTAATATGGAAATAGGTGGAGTTATTACATACATTAAAAGAGATAGATTATACAGAGTATAAATTTTAAGTTGACAAACCAGAGTAACTCGAAAAATAAGCTTCATACGACAAAATGTGTAGAATCCAAAGTTGATTATTTTCGAGGGGGACATCTGATGGTGCTAAAATAAGCCCGTCACCTCAGCCCACTGGGGGTGGGGCGGGAGGCAACTTTAAAATTTCAAATGGGAATTCACATTTTTTTTAAGAATTGGATTCTACATAAGAAACTATGTACATTTTGTCTTAAACATTTGTTTTGGTTCTTGGTAATTGGCGCTGTATTTCAAGAAAATCGATGTTCTCATTTTTGCGTGGAACATGGTTTTGGGTAAATAAAAGTTACTTATTTACTTCGGGTTTGAGAGAGAGGAATTAGAGTTTTACAAATGTTTGCCCATATATTTGTGTAAACATATGTAAAACGCTAATTCCTCACTCTCAAACCCCGGATTCTACATAAGAAACTATGTACATTTTGTCTTAAACATTTGTTTTGGTTCTTGGTAATTGGCGCTGTATTTCAAGAAAATCTATGTTCTCATTTTTGCGTGGAACATGGTTTTAGATAAATAAAAGTTACTTATTTACTTCGGGTTTGAGAGAGAGGAATTAGAGTTTTACAAATGTTTGCCCATATATTTGTGTAAACATATGTAAAACGCTAATTCCTCACTCTCAAACCCCACCCTATGGGGAGAGAGGGAGAGTTTTAGTTTTAGCGAATCAAAATTTGCAAAGTAAATAAGTATGGAACAGAAGCTGAACATGTTTTCTTATTCCATTTTTAAATGATTTCATTCGTTCTATTAATGCTAGAATCTTTTTCTGAAATTACAGAATACTCCGGAAAATCAAAACTTTTGTGACTGTGAAAATGTTCTAAGAGACGGTATGCTCATATACCTAGAAACAAACTGTCTAAGGAAATTTTGAATCATTCCTATCAGTAGACGCTGGTCAATACTTTACTTAATCGCCTATCTATTACAATATTACACCAGTTTCAGTAAAGGAAATCAAGTTAGAACGAAGTATTATCAAAGACCGGTTACAAGTTCAATGCAGTCTGACAAAGAAGCTGTTGGAAACAAGCATAATGCCCCATTTTCAAGACAGATAAAATTATTAAGACATTACATGAACAAAGTTCACTTGCAAGTACCAAATGTTGTGTATCAAAGTATGAGGTCCTGCACGTTCGACGATATTGTATAAACTGTTTTTAAAATTTACAGAACTTTACACATAATAAAATCATGTACCCGACGAATTAACAATAAATTACAAATAGATTTGATATGTTACGATTAGAGCTTAGTAGAAATTGCTTATGGTGGTCTCTAATGCCCATTCCTTCATGTGGTTCGAAAATCACTCAGTAGATTGAAGTACCAACTAAAACAAAATCATATGTTCCTCTATGTCTCACGCGTTCTCCTACAAAAAACCGTTTTCCAATTTTAGATTATTTTCTGCTGTTTAATATACATTTATTTCTATCTTTATCATTAGAAATTCTTTCAAATACTGTGTTAACCCTAGGCATTGACAAAAGCTGTCTCACACATCTTTCCAAACATTTTCATAACCTCTGCCAATTCATGCTCAGGTTCGATCCTTACTAACGTCCCACGTCCAATTTTTGTATCACTCTCTTGTTTAGTTTTAGAAAACCAAACAAAGATCATGTATCGTGACCCCGGCCCTTGTGGGGTGCTAGAATTTGCGGTCGCTACGGCTTGATCAGCTAATTTCAAGTTAATTAACTTGCAAAAGATGCAACGCATCGAAATTTTTCCTATCAATTATTTCTCAGCAGAACAGGACATTCAGAGATGTTGCCTCAAGGAACAAGGGATTGCTACCTTTGTGTCAAGCACACGTAGTGTAACATTATAACTGACAGGCATTCTCGTCAAATTTCGTCTTCCCATACGCCAAACAGTTGTTTCTAACAGGTACTGGATCTAATTTTTTAAAGTACATTGATGTACTGCACCGAGACATATACGGCTGTATATAAAACATACTGGAATGACAACGAGATAAACACACACTGCGTGTTCTAACCTTTCAAAGGCGAAAAAAATGTGAAACCTGAGGGTCACCCTATCAAGGACAGACAGGAGAAGAATAAAAATGTCATCGAATGGACTGGAGTGGAACATAAGGTCACGACTCCAATGGAAGTAAAATGGAAGTGTTTTCCGATCGAGTTTGGGCACAGGTAAGGCAATAGGTTCTTATTCCTGTGGACGAGGCTGCAAACTCCCTTCTGTGATCTAGATTTACGTTCCCCGTGACCTGTCTAAGTTTTTCGAAGCAAATACCCAGATGATTCGTGTGAACTGGGCATGGTAGATATCCATTCCCATCATTCTGTCGTCGACGGGACATCAAATTCCAGTCTTCCTACTGGAAGTGGGCACCAGATGTATTCAGGTCAATGGACTTAAGATGAACGTGAAAACCTTTTTTCATTGTCCTGATAAGAAATTATAGAGATGATGGCTTAATGGGACGTGAACAATGAACTAAGAATGTTAACCGGTCAGGCTACAGACGACAGGATGAGGAAGTAATGCGAGGAATTGGAAGAGTTGGAAAAGATAGGAAAATTGTAAGAAATGTACAGAATAATGAAATCTTTAACAACAACGAATATTAAATAAACATTTGAGGAACACAGTATGTATAAAAGAGTAACATGTGGGAGAATTATGCGGTGCACTGAAACATAACCCCAGGCTGTTATTCGAGAGTGTGGGGAACAAAATGAAGAAGACTGAAGTTCTTAGTTGTTGGA
The DNA here is from genome assembly GCF_023864345.2 of Schistocerca serialis cubense. Taxonomy (NCBI): domain Eukaryota; kingdom Metazoa; phylum Arthropoda; class Insecta; order Orthoptera; family Acrididae; genus Schistocerca; species Schistocerca serialis. Next base: position 470,575,557 of record NC_064639.1, read on the forward strand.
ATAGGAACTGGAGAGAGCAATTCATGACCTCTAGGAGAAGAAAGCATTGGACTGTGAGCAAACACAGTGTGAGGCACCGAAAATCTGAGATCGAAATTTAGTAGCCATATTGACTGAGATATATTTAACAAGACCTACTTATTACCTTTACCTACAAAATATTCAGACACTATGTCATAGGACATCCTCTGAAGCACTGTCTTACATCTGAACATTACAATTCTTTTCAAGACATAGTCCAAGCCCTGGCCTCCCTCCAAGCTTTGAACAAAAATTACATCCAGCCAAGTTGTTGAAATTGTCTTTCTGAATAGAACAACAAATACTTTAATAATTCAGGACACTGTAGTGTTCTGCTTTGTTTGGTTAGGTACCTCTCTCCCCAATTAACCATGGCTGTTATGGTCGTAATGACTCACTCAAAATTACGTTGGGCAACACAGAAGGACTAGCATAAATTTATAAATTTTATATTTTCCCCAGTGGGGCCGGTATTTCATATTTAACACCATAAGAGGCCGTTGGTACTGTTTTCTGGTCCATTAGCGAGCGTAGTTCACTGATTAAAGCTTATATTAAAGCATCTGCACGAGTCGTTTGCAATATTAATTAAACAGCGGTTATACGGTAGGGTAGAAATCACTTGGCTACAGGAAAGTTTTGCTTTTGCCGTTCTAATCCTGTAATTAATTACCCGTCACCGTACTCTTGATCGATACCGCGTTTCTTTGTCCCTACCAGTAAAAAAGGGGGTTTCGGAGAACGCAACAACATGCAGAATGTAAATGACATTCCGATCGCGCGGACCTTCAAAGGGCAAAGCCGAGTATCCCTCGAAGAAAGAGTAACTTTCCCCGCCAGAGGCGCCACTGTGTGGTTCCTCTCTCGAGACGCCCCACCCCTATCCTCATCCCTGCGAAATGTAGAGACGGGGTGGAGCCAGCCCACTCCCTGAATTACTGATGCGTCCCGGCCCTGCGAGCCCAACTTTGCTTCTTTCTTCTCCCTTAACAAACTTACCGGAACGCTGGAGAGGCAAACAAGTCCTTTCACGGGCCTACCTCCTGCGGAAACTCTGTGTTCGTTTCTCGTTTGACGGAATCCTATATATTACTGAAGGGTGCGAGTTTTTCCCGTTATTATAAGTAGGACAAGGAAGGTTATAGTGGCCAGGGTTGGTAAAATGACCGCTTACTTTTATTCTCTAGGAATGTGTTGCAGCGTAGTGGCGAGCCCTTTAAACTAAGAGACTAGTAGAAAAGGGATACCAACAGATGCAATCGTTTCTCAAAATTTTATTATTTAAGCACTTACTTTCGACGCTTCACAGCATCGTCTTCAGACCTTATGCGAAAAACGAATGGAGACATACAAACACAACAGCACATAGAATACGCGCATCTGTATTAAACTGGATATTGTGGAATACTCTTTATTCGGCGTGTGCACACCAAACACCGGAAGCTGTCAACAGTTTCTGGAAAGCAGCGCTTGACATTTCCCTGCCTTTGGAGCGTACACGTCGAATACATAGAAGTTCACGGTATTCAGTACAGCAAATATGGTGCCTATTCTGTATGCAGCCATTTTGGATGTCTTCAGTGCTTTTTCTCATGGGGGCCTGAAGATGACGCTAAGGAAGCGTCGATACTGGTTACTTAAATAATAAAATTTTGAGGAAGGATTACCTACGGCTCTTGGGATTCTTTTTCTACGAATAATTGATCAGCCACAATCCCGCATCCAGATCTATATGATGGATTTATAAAGAAATAAAAATAAAAAAATTCAAAAATCAAAGAGAAAGTTCTAAGAGATTTCTTTCTGACTCTCAGCGAATTTCGTGCCAATAGCTGCGTGCTCTCGTCTGTACCTAAATATTTTCTCATTTATATACGTCTGATACAAGTTGAGTGGCAAATTCATCGCACTTATATTTTAGTCTCCGGAGTTATGTGTTTATAAATTTCCTAGGTTTCATAATTTCTTATTAAGCCAGCGTTCTGCATAATGGCGGCCTGTGGGGCAAAGTATCAAGTCGTCTGAAGGGGTAAATGACCAAGTGACCATTTTTTCTTTGCCCGATAAATTTTTTTGTATCAAGACAATTGAAATGATAAGAAGATGGTACTATTTAAAAAAAATGTGTTCGGATGCTTTGGTCTATGAACAACTTGGTGAAAAGTTACATTCTCTTATACTCGTATAAGCTAAGTTGCTATAAAATTACGTTGTGAGGTCACTGCAGCAGTCGTGTGACTGCCAAGCTGTGCGATAGACGTTGGCTGCCACAAGAAAAGGAAAGATGCAGTTGAAAATAGAGTGGTGTATCAAAGAGAAGTGAATAGGATTGACAATAATTTAGGCCCATGCAGTACTGATGTAAATGATAGGTAACACAGGCAACACATTTTGTAGAAAGTGCGAGACACTTTATGCCTTTGCCAAAATTAAAAGTAGGAGAAAAACACAAATCCAAAGAAAATCAAGGTAATAATAATATCATCGAGCCCAAACAAAGCTAAGAAGATGAAGAAAGACAATCAGATCAAAAAGAGGAGAAGGAAGCCATTACAAACCAAAAACAGATTAATTGGTCCAAATCTGTTGAAATGAATAAGAAAGAAAAGCAACGAGGAAAGGACCCAAGAAGCAACTTTTTTGCAGAACATGTAGGAGAAGACAAGAAACTTTCCTTGACTCTAATAACAGTGAATGTATGATTAGACTCTTTACTTGCAGGCAATGGTCTTGTCAAGACTTTGCTGGTTGCGACGAGCATGATGAGATGTTTATGTGTGGATATTGTACTAATACGTGGCTTTTGAACATAAATGAATTTGAATATCTAACAAGTGTTACTGCGTAACTTGGAAACTGAAAATATGTTAATAATTGGCATAATTTGGATAATGTTAATTTATTGTAATATTTTTCTCAAATTTAAATTATTTACTTCTGTAAATGTGTATCTTCCTCATTACACGATCTTTTCCTATCCACAGTCTTCCAAAATCTCCATCAAATTCTTACTTTGGCTTGCTTCTGCCTCTGGCCACGTTGTCATAGGTATTGGGCCAAGTGGCGATTCTGAACACTTTCACGTAGGTTCCCTTTTCTACTACAAATGGAGGATTTAATAATAATAAAATTGTTTTATTGTTACAAACTACATACAGTTTACGCAAATATATTGCATATGTTTATCTATGAAGTGAGAACGGAGAAAAATACGACGTTCGTTAGGGTGGTCACCTCGCCCAGCTTCCACCTCCTTAAAACAAAATCCAAGTTTTTTGTTCCTGTTGTGTGCTGTCCCAAGAAAGAAATAAATGTCATGCACTTCGTAGTCTGGCATAAGCCATAAAATTGATACCATTGGGTTTAATAGAAACATCGTAAATGATTTATGCAATTAGACTTTAGTTTTATTTCGCAAGGCTAAAAAAATTCCGTGGGGAGCCTTTACGTCAGAGAAATATTGACGATCATCACTATTAATAGAGAATGATATCTGTGTCAGAATTAATAAAATGTTCTGGATTATTACGTCATGGTAGAGCGGATTTCACATTTAAACCCAACGTTTCGTCCCCATCAGCCGAGCTCATTTTCAAGGAGGATTGTAGCTTCTCTGAGTGTCCGGTTCACACCTTGGGTCGCTACTGACTGGAGCAAAATTCCGTTTCCGTTTACGTGTGCTCCCGCACAGTAGGGTGACGTCACATGTAGCCGAGCTTGGCCGTTGTTGACTTCTGTCGTCCGCTGTTGCTATAACCCCACGGTACAAGACTGTTGCTCATCCTATTCAGCACCGGAATCAAGATGTCATTCAGTTTCACTCCCTCCTCCTTCCTACTGAAATTTGTGGGGTATTTTACAATTTCTATGGCCGCTCTGTATCGCCTTTCAGTTTACCCGCTTGTGGCTGCCAGTACTTGAACCTGTCAGAATGAATGTGGTCGTCTCCTGGCTGCAAAGCATGTTCCGCAACAGTGATTCGTAAATTTCCCCTCCCCCCCCCCCCCTTTCTGCAATTGCCCTTGTGCTCTTCTAGTCGTTTTTTGACCTTTCTTTTTCTAGTATCCCCGTACATCTCCCCGCAACTACACGGAATCCTACAATTTCCTGCTTTTTCCAGCGTTTGGTAAGCATCCTTGGCTAATTTTAGGTGAAGTATCTTCCGTGTGCGTTTGTAGATTACAACGATGTTCCGGTTTTCCATTTTTTCAATGCGGTCAGTAACATCCTTAATGAAAGGTAGGCAAATCTTCGATTTCATACGCGCCAGTACATCGCTACGATTCCTGCGCAGTGGTCTTAACGCTCTTTTTACGGTAGCGGGCGATTAACCATTCTTGAACGATGATTTGGTGAAATTTGTTAATTCTACGTCAGTAAGCTCTCGTTCGGAAATTTCCACTGCCTACCAGTGTCTTAACGATACCTCGCATTTGTTGTGAGCGGCGGTTCGGGTCCCGGTATAGGCAACCATCAGTGCGCGTTAGTTTTCGGCAAATCGTGTGGCCTCAGCTGCCATAATCTTTCTTGAAGACTAGGACATCAAGAAAATTTAATATCTGCCTGTCTCCTCCTCCACGATAAACTGAATCTTCGGATTAATCTCGTTGAGATATTTTTGAAAACGACCTATTTCCTTTCTGCCAAAGGACGATGAGTTCTATGAATGGACGGATAAGGTGCCTGTGGGGTACCCCAGAAGCCATGTTACAGCTAATTTCTTTATAGAAAAGTTAGAGGAGAAGTTACTGGAAACTGCCAACAGGAAACCGACTAACTAGTTCCCGTACGTGACATACCTTTGTTTTGTGGAGATATTACAGAGACCAACTAGCTTGTTTTCAAAAAGATCTCAAGGGACTAATTCGAAGATTTAGTTTATCATGGAAGAGAAGGTAGGTAGAAGATTAAGTGTTCTTAATGAGCTAGTTTTCAAGAAAAAATATGGTAGCTTAGGCTCTTCTAGAGCTCTTTTAAATTCTGACTTTAATATTGGATTCTAAATGAAGACCCTATCATACCTGTCGACTCTAGTTTCTTGCAACACGTCATGAGACTGTCCTGCCCTCAGAGTCCTTCGTGTATTCTTTCCTCCTATTCCCTCTCTTCTCTGCATTTAACAGTAGAATATCCATTGCACTCTTAATATTACCACCCTTGCAGATAATTTTATCGAAGATTGTTTTGACTTTTCTGTAAGCTGAATCAGTCTTCCCGACTATGAGTCCTTTCTCGATTTTTTCACGTTTTTCGTGTAGCCACATCAAATTAGCTTCTTGGGCTCCCTTTTTATTTCGTTGCTAAGTGATTTGAATTTCTGTTTTCCTGAAGTTATCTATTTTTTCTACCTTCCTTCGTTTATCAATTGAAATACTTCATCCATCACTCAAGGTATCTTCGCAAGGTTTCTTCCTTCCTTGAATTTACGTTTGTCTGCCCAACATCAGTGATTGCTCTTTTTATAGATATACAGTCCTCTTCAATTGATCAACCTCCTCTAGTGTTCCTTATCGCAGTATCAACATCCTTAGTGAACTTCCTCAGTACGTCAGTACCCCACGTCCTTCCACATATATTCTTTCGGGCGAATCTCTTCTAAACTTCAGTCTACGCTTCATCATTACTAAATTGTGATGTCCATCTACTTTTGCACGGATACGCCTTACAATCCAATATCTGATATCTGAATGTCTGTCTGTCTAAGATGTACTTCAAGTGTAATCTTCCCATGTCTCCCGGTGTTTCCCAAGTATACTTCCTCTTATTATGATTCTTGAACAGAATATTCGTTACCACTAACTAAAAGTTATTGCAGAACTCAATTTGTCTTCTCCTGTCTCATTCCTACTACCAAGCCTACTTCTCCCATTACCCTTTCTTCCGCTCCTTCCCCTACAACCACGTTCCAATCCACAATGAATATTAAATTTTCATATTCCTTTACGTACCGAATTACTCGCTCGGTATGCTCATGTAGTTTCTCTTTCTTCATCTTATGCTTCCGACGTCGCCTTGCAAACTCGAAATATTGATTCCGGTGTTGGTTTGAGGGCGATTATGATGGAACAGTCTTATCATTTTGCTGTTCACAGTAACACACTCTCAGCCCTACTTTCTTATTTATAACAAATCCTACGCCCGTTACACCATGTTTTGCTGCTGTTGATATTACCCTACTCTCGTCTGACCAGAAATCTTTGACCTCTTTCAATTTCACTTAACTGACCCTCCGCTGTGTCTAGATAGCCTTAGACATTCCCTCTTCTGGTTTACTGCTTACCTAACCACGCTGAAACGTATGAAATTCTACCCGTAGAAGGCCATACCTATTCGTTGGTTACTCAGTCTTTCATTCATTGTTACCTCTCTCTTGGGAGTCCACCCCCCCCCCCCCCCCCTCCCGTAGATGCAAATGAGGGACTAATTATGAATGTTTCGCCAATGAGAGACACTGTTCGGTTACGGGCGACATATCCTGTGGATACGCGTTATGTGTCCTTAATGGAGTGGTTTCCATTGCCTTCTGGTTCCTTGTGCCGTTGATTAATGCTGATTCCTTCGGCCGCGCGGGATTAGCCGAGCGGTCTAGGGTGCTGCAGTCATGGACTGTACGGCTGGTCCCGGCGGAGGTTCGAGTCCTCCCTCGGGCATAGGTGTGTGTGTTCGTCGTTAGGATAATTTAGGTTAAGTAGTGTCTAAGCTTAGGGACTGATGACCTTAGCAGTTAAGTCCCATAAGATTTCACACACGTTTGAACATTTTTACATTTGATTCCTTCGCCTTTAATGGTATTTTCCCACTGCAAGGGCTAGAGGGTGGTCTCAACCTCAGTCCGCACCTCCTCCCTCTTTGACAAGACCGTTGGCAGAACATGTGTAACTTCCCATGCCAATGCTTTCATTGCTGATCACTTTTATTCAAACACTAGGCAGTGGCTGGTTTCAGATGCGGGACCCAGCACGTCTCGATTACTATTCAACGAGGCTAACTTAGAGGCATTGGAAAAAAGTTAAAGTTCATTGTGGCCATCCTGCATGTCATTGCAAAGAGACCAAATTTTTACCATGACCAGTGACACGACCGGTCGTTGGTCAGATGTCATCCTGTTAACCGGGCCCAAAACTCAATCCTGCTCGTGATGCAGGGTACTAATTTTAGCCCTGTACACAATTGACTTGATGTAACCTGACGCGAAATGGTCTAAGAGGAAAAAGTCAGGTGCCCAGCAATGACTGAATCGCTACCGATACACTGTCCAAGGAATATGCAACTGTCCTGCTGGCATACAACGGAATTCAGAAATCTGTCAGACTCTACTGGCGGTTCCAGAAAAATCTCAAGCATGCTAAGCTAAATGGTAACTCTTATAGTTTCCTCTGCTAAAAAGAATGATCCATAAATCTTAGTCATGGCCATCCCCAGCTGTGCGTTCACTTTCGGAGTGTCCATTCTTGCACTTCATGAGAGCTGTGGCCGGCCCATATAAGGCATTTCTGAGGTTTTACAAAAGCACATGTTTGAAATGTGGCGCCATCTGAGAGGAGGAGGTTATCTGATACGTTTTCATGTTCCACGGCCTCCGAAACACCATCACACATTTCCATACAGCCGGCTTGATATTCCTCCTCCAAGCGATGCATTACCTTATTCAACTTTAAAAGAAATGGATAGCTCCGAGCGTTGTAGGGTAGTGGTGAGCACATTGGACTCGTATCCGGGAGTATGACGGTTCAGACGCGCGTCCGACTATCCTGATTTACGTTTTCCTTGATTCCCCTACGTCGTTAAAGGTAAATGCCGGGACGGTTCCTCCGAAAGGGCACAGCCGCTTTCTCTATTCCTTCCTAATCTGTGCTCGTGCTCCGTCTCTAATGAATTCGTTGTCGATGGGACGTTAAACACGCATCTTCTCTTCCTCCTCCACCGCCTCCTCTGACAGTGGATAGTGGAATATAAAATGGATAGTGGAATATAAAGTTCAGTTAACGGGTCTGCCGTCTAACGGAAGCGAATAGGCTCGTTTAAATGCCTCGTCAACACCAGTGACTTCGTCGCTAGATGTTGATGATCGTCCATGGAGTTCCCAATCGAGCCTCATTAAGCCTGAATTTGTCGGCAAGAAGACTGATACTGCTTAATGTTTATGACTCTTTTCCATGTCTTCGACAGTACATCTCACACATTATCCTCGGATGTTTTACCAACCAAGTTTCCAGGGAAGAATGACTGTTCTTTCTTCCAAAGACAGCATAACAAATACATGCGAAACAAAAATTGTTTACATTAATGTTTTCATCAAAATGAATCGATGACTTTGGGATAACCTGTGGTGCGTAGCGTATTTTTTCATTTTCTATTGGGGCAGTGACGTGTCAAGCGACTTCCAATGGGTGTTTAAAGGAGTTGGGGAGAGCAGACTGGGAGAGTGGTTCTGTACTGGAGTTGGGGAGCGGCGTAGACGATAAAAGCCAAAATTTGTCAAAGTTCTTTGTTACTAACCACAAACAGACGTAGTGTACCGTGTCTGCAGTAAGCAAATGACAAACAAGCAGGCGACAAGTGATGGGCTCTGAACGCTACACCCAGGCGCAATGCTGACGAAGGGGCCACCGCAAGCGCTTCTTGAAGAAGCAAACCAGTAGCGAGCGGCCTTGTTTACCAGCGCATTTCAAGCTGCTAATCATTGAGTCTGGATGGTGTGTTAGCGTCCCAGCTCAGGTGGCCAAAAGGAAGCTAGCAGTTGGCCAGCTTTGCCGGAGGCGACAGTAGCGTCTGGGTGATGAACCGCGGACTGATGGCTGGGGCGCTGCGTCTGGCGGCTTCGGATCTCGACGGCGCAGAGCTTGAAGATCTCAGTTTGTACCTTGGACAATGAGGCGGTGACAGGAACCCCTACTGGACAGTGTGAAGATGACCTCATGCGTAGGGTGCCAGGCATCGGTTCGAAGACAGGATGTGTCGATGATAGCTGCGTCAGAAGGGTGTCGGTGGGACCACAGACGAGGCAGACACATGTGGGCCATGCTCATCACCTGCTCGGCTGTCTCGTGGGTATAAGTACGGTCAAAGGAGGTTTGTTAATGCCTGCATCTTCAGCGGCTATGTTTCACTGGAATCATTCCAGTTTTATCCATCACATCAGTTTCCGTATCACTATCGTCGTCATATGCTGCGTATTCATCTTCACTTTCCACACCAACATTGATTATTATATTCGCTATTGCTTCTTCCATTAACCCTTATCTACTTCTCTATTAATTTTCAATTCCTTGTGAAAGTACGCAAGTTCTTAACTAATCATCTTGGTTAATCTTAAGTAAATATTTATTGGTCATTTATCTGCAATTCTTTTATTCCATTGTATTCGAAATTAGCTCCATAGGGTTCAAATCTCAGTGTTATGGTTGCCGCTTCTGAACAGTATATCTGTTACTCTTTAAAACTGCGTCTGCTTTAAAACTAGGTTTGACTTATTGTAACGCACAATTAGTCAAAGCTCATTTCTTTGTACGACAGTTCACATCTGATTTTGTTCTGAATCAGTTATTCCTCTCTACATATTGCAATATTGGGGCTTCATTTGTCTGAATCTGAACAGTATGATACAGAGCGTTATCAAAAATAACAGTAATGGCTTCTGGGATATTAGCAGTCAGTTTCTCCTCTCACCATTTGTGATAATTATGTCATTCATATCATCGTGATAATCTCGGGTTTTAGATTTCAAGTCATAAATTAACTCCGCTTATCCATTGCTCCTTCAGAGTTAACAACAATAGCTCCTTGGTCTGCAGTGATGTAAGACGTCACACCGGGAACTTCATGCTACCAGCACTTTTTCAGGCTATAGTGCGTATCTCGCAAGTTTTATCAATGAACCCCTGTGGTTTATTTGACACCTTACCATTATTTCTGATTTTTCTCAGGTATTCCGCATGCTTTACAACCATGTACGAAACTTATGCTGTATGGTTTCCTTTTTTTTTCATTTTTGTCAAATGAAATTCAAGCCCTTTCAGAATTTTCCAAACTGGTTCTCACCTCCTCTCCCCCTCGTAAAATTTATCGCAGCATTTAAACGTATAAGGAACTTTCCAACTTTGTAATTTTTTCTTCTCCTTGTATTACTTCAAAAATTTAATTCAAATAAGTGTTCTATCGAAGTCATCTAGGGAAATTAATTTTTTCTATAACGCATTTCTTTTATATAAGTTTTAAACTTTTCTCCGGTTTCTTCTGCTTTCTAGAAGTCTCTCAAAGCAAATTTTTCACTGTTCTCTCTGAATTCTACACCAATTTTTGCCACCTGCAAGACTGTTTCCTGTAGAGATACCATTACCAGATTCAGCTTCTTTCTTTCTGTTAAAACTGTACAACTTCGAGTACAACTTCTTTTTCACCGAATGAATAATTTCACAATATCTTCCTCTGTTGTCTACTCTCAAACACACTCGACATTGTGGATATCAGTGCACTCCACTACTGACGATATTTCACGAAGACACACTGAGCCACAGGATAGTGCGAGGACATGATGAAAAGTAAAACCTTCGAACTTTTAACGTGAAAACACGAACTTTTTAAATAAAATGAACGTCATTAACATCTACATCTCTTATTCTTGTCTACATATTTATTTCTCAACTTGGCCATCCTGGCAACAAACACATTTCTCCCAACGAGAGACCAGTTTGTTGACACTGTCACTGTAGAATGGTTGACTTAACTGACGGATTAATAACCTCACCCCTGCTTGCACCCCTTCAGACTACCAAAGGTAAGTCCCCTAAAGGATTATTTAACTTTCAAAAACAGATGAAAATCGAGCGGGGCCAATTCGAAACTATACAGTGTAACCTCCCCACCGCAATTTTTTTTTTAAAGAAAATATAGCAATACTTAATAGAAATGGGGGCCAAGTGTAACCTCCCCACAAAAATTTTAAAAGATAATAACGATACTAATTAGAAATGCTGATGGACATGGCTCTATGCGTAACCTGCCCACAATCAAATGTACTGACAATGGCAACAAATGTGAAATTCGCAATCTGACTCAATTATAAATCCTTCAAAAAATTAAAGTCCATTCAGTGACAAGAAAATTCAATTAAACCGAAATATCGGTTTTTTGGCCCTGTGTAAAAACAATCAGAATTAAAGTCTTACCTCAGAATAAATGGATGTCACATATCTGCTCTTGTTGTTGCGCACCGCTTGGAGGAACTGCATTGCAAATAATAATATTCTCTTTTTTGTGATTTTAGTGGAATTTTTCTTCAAAAGAAGTGGAATGAAATGGGAAGTGCAACGAAATCTTGAGTTCAATAAAAAATTAAATTTTTGAAAAAATGCTTTTGAAATAAAAAATTATTATTGGGAGACTTGTTGGAGAATAATTACAATAAATAAAATTTTTCATTATCTAATGATTATATTAATTAACAGTATACCTTATTCCTCATCTTGACCATTGTTGCCGACCGCCTACATCACACAACCGCACTGGGCTGCTACTACTGACCGACCGCTCTGCATGACGACTACAGACTGAGTACTGCTCTCAACTAGACAGAGCTACAGACTCGCAACGACTGACTGACTGCTACTCTGCAAAGCGACAACTAACTCGCAAAGACTACTACTGACTGAGAACCGCTCGCAACACTCGCGCGGTCAAGCGCATACTCTCTGGTCACAGATGCTACAATGCCTCGCCATCGCTGCTGCGTTACATACGTGTTTCAACAGAGAATGAGCGATGGCATTAGACACAAGCAATCTCTGTTGGTCCATTACGATCAGGGGACATAGGCTGGTACGCACTTTTCAGTGTCAATAAATTACATCAACAACCTTACATGTTACGATATTTTATTGTGAAAGCAACCAGATTCGGTTATTCATTTTATCATCTTCCCGCCGGATACACTTTTGTTAAATCAACGAACGTATTCTATAGTGCCATAAAACTGAATATCGTGAATTCCAATCGTTGTACAGATGCTTCATACGAAACTTGTGGGGCCCGAAGGAGACGAAATGCATTGGCGAATCTGGTTGCTTTCAGAATAAAATAAAATACCGTAAAGTGTACGGCTGCTGGTAAAGTTTATTGCCATTCAAAAGTTACACACAGTACACAAGCTGTTGGATTGTTGCAGAAGTCGCAGCGCTCGTGTGTGGTCTGGCATTGTCATGCTGAAGGAGTCTGCGCTCCATGCGTGGACGAATTCTTCGAAGTCGAAATTCGTTACAACAGGCTATTTCTCACGCACCAAGGTAGTTCCGTTACACACAGTCGTGTTATACGCTGTAATTCTAAACACTCTAGCTGGCCAGAGTGTCCAAGCGGTTCTATGTGCTTCAGTCTGGAACCGCGCGACCGCTACGGTCGCAGGTTCGAATCCTGCCTCGGGCATGGATGTGTGTGATGTCCCCAGGTTAGTTAGGTTTAAGTAGTTCTAAGTTCCAGGGGGCTGATAACCTCAGATGTTAAGTCCCATAGTGCTCAGAGCCATTTGAACAATTTCGGAACCCTATAAAGGCAGAGGTTTTCAATTTGTGTCAGTGAAACTAGAAAGTCTAGCAAGTACTATGCAGAACATGCAACACGTCAACCGATATCGAGAACAGAATAAACATTTGGAAGTATTGCTTTTCAGCAGGACATCTTGCGTGCACAACTGACCAGCAGACATTGAGTACGATGCGGTTTCTTTATCCAGAGCCGTAATTCTTTTCTGTAAAGCCACAGTTTGACTTCTTGACCCTTGAGAGGTCCTTGTCCTAAGCGCTCGACTTTTTCTGAGAGCTTAACGTTTTCATGAACATGTATGCTTTAAAATTTCTTAGAAGATGTTTATATTGCAGACACACGTACAAATAGTTTTTAATGTTTAGATATTCGTGACATATGGTGATGGAAACCAGCCGCGTGTTTTTACCATTGTGCCCTTACCTGATACGCAAGTTAGGGGACAGAATCACGATGTTATGCAAATCGCACCTAAGTGGGTTTATACTGAATCTGCATGACGTGTGTAACGCCATCTTATAATAGCCCTGCTGTAAATCCTATGTGGAGCGACTTGCTTCTCATATAATTTATCCATTAAATTAATTGATCAGCGTTTCCCTTTCAAAATGATGATGAGAAAGGTTTCTGATACTTATGACTGTTTTCGAGACAAATGCCTACTAAAAATAACATTTCTTGCCCTTAAATATAACAGAAAATTGATAACGAATTTGTGCAAGGAACAAACACATAGATATGAACGTAGACGAAATATGTTAATAGTCCTCATCTCACAGAGGTGTTGGCAAGAACCTAGAACAAATGACATTGCGTGGAATACAGTTTGCTTCTCTGCTATAAGAAGGGCACAAGAAAAACAGGAGAAAATTGTAATATTGATAAACACGTAGGTAATCGAATGTAGTTCCACTACATCATCTCAGGAGGGAAAGAGGCACTACAGATGCAACCACTGAGAAACCTCAATTGGAGTTTTGGGCGGCTGAAAAATCAACATAAAACCCTACAGGCAGACCAGAGCTGCCTCTGTTAGCGACAGTACGGCCCAAGGTGGCGGGCAGATGATGGCTGCTGCTCGTGATTGGCTCTGCCTGGAAATGGGTTCCCATCAAAATTGATCGAAACGCGAGAGCAAAACACTTTAAGTGTTTGTCCGGGTTGCCAGACAAGCGAAACTGCGAAAGATATTCTCTACAGGAAGGGCGACAAAGTACACAACCGACTCTTCCGGCGGCTAGGGAAGAACCTAAAATTCTATTTCGTCCTGCCCCCAGAGAGCGACTGCTCCGCTGTGCCACAACTCGGCCAGTCGACGCCGATTAAGAGCTGTCGCTAATTATGGGCTTACACCAAAGTCATCTGGACACCCAGCATCATGCTCCATCAATGTAAACGCGAATAATTTGAAATTAAAGCAACCTACGCTAAGGACAATACACACACCCACGCCAGGGGGAAGACTCGAATCTCCGACGGGGAGAGCCGCGCGGACCGTGACAAGACGCCTAAGACCACGTGGCTACCCCGCGCGGCAAGCGAGTATAGTATTCCTTCGGGCCAACTGCCTAAGGTGACTGCAAACGTGTACTGACGTAACAGTCGCGCATCTCATCACAGCCTCCGCCAGGAATTTGCGCAGAAAGCCTTCCGGCGACGGTGATGATTACGATGCCACCTGTCGTGCCTTTCTGTCGGCTATCAGATGGAGCTCGGAGACAGTTTCCCTGAAACGGCCCAAACAATAGCACAGTCGTAGTGCCAAGCTGGTGCGTCCCTTTCCAAGACGTGAGATTTTTGCAAAAATAATGCCCACAGCCATTGTAAGAACACCGATCGGCCATCCTTCTAGCCCTGAGTCCCAAAATCGACAGTCAAATCTGCCAGACAAGAGACAGAACTCCATCCACAATTACTAATGACCGGATATTCCCACCACCTGCTGCTACTGTGAATGACTGGCCTCTTCTCTGGCCAAAAGTTTCCACTCGTCTCTAACATGAAATGAACAGAATTCTGATATGCACGTATACTACTGCCAATCATGTGTATATCAGTACATAGCATCCGATTATTTGCTTTGCGTGACAGTGTAATGTGGATACAAGAGGACATTGATTTGCAAGTAAGCAAATTTAGATTTTAGAAATGTAAGATATGCTGGTTTGCTAACCCTTTAATAGGACTAAGCTGTCTTGCATTACCACGCTGCTCACGCTAGATTTTTAGGCAGTATTTGTCCCTCACTTCTGAAAAAGAGGATAGTGTGGCACAACACCAAGAAACAAATCTCACTTAAGTCACGTCTGAAGGAACCAAGGGGTTCAGTAAAGGAATAGAGGTTAATAACTATCAACCTTCTATCTATTCACCAATATTAAGACATTCTCTGGGACACACATTACTCGTTTTATCATGCAAGTTCAGACAACAGGAGACCACGCTGCTGTCCAAGATATTTGAAGTGAGTGTGCGACATTGGATCGAGGTCCTTACAATTATTTTGCATAAGCAACAGATTACAATAATCAAAACGTATAGTTTTGCCCGTAAAAAGCACCACAGGCGTCGACAAAGAAAAGATGGAGCCCACCACACTGTCTGGTTGTATCTACTACTAATGAAAGTACCATACACTAATAGACGTCTCAGAAGAACAAATGTTTAGTGTGTAATCAACTGAAAGTGGCCTAGTGTCCAGAAATGTTCATTCATTCGAAAATCATATGCAGGGCAAGAGTCAAACTCCACATATACACGTCACGAAAGTAGAAGAACGTAACATAATAGAATACATGATGGTGTAAAGCATCCAAGCTCAAGATTAATAGAGAAGGATGTACCTAGACATGTCTGTTATCACAGAAACGAATGTCTCGTATGATAGAGTTGAATCTATAATATAAGAGTGAAGATGATCATAATGATAAAAGCTTTTAATGTCAGTGTATTTCATGGAGAACATGCACAAACAGAAAACATGTCAAACGTGCACTGAAAAATAAATTGTGAGTTGGTTAGTAAAAGATATAGTAGAAAACTTAATACAATAAAAATGTGCCAATAGAATTTGTATAAATGTGTGTACATGTGTATGAGTTAAAAGTCGGTTGCTTTTAGTCATCGCACCAATCAAATACCTTAAAGTAAGGAAAGTTCCACGTGCATACTTCAGCACAAACTTTTCTTACACTCAGTGTCTTGAGTATAGTGTGGTTCATCGAGGTAAGAGATGGGTGGGGTATTGGAGGTGTGGCGAGAGAGAGAGCGGAAATTGGAGATGACGCGCGGTCTCATGTACTGCTCCCGAGGCTGGCCGTTGGTGGCCGAGCGGTTCTAGGCGCTTCAGTCTGGAACCACGCGACCACTGCGGTCGCAGGTTCGAATCCTGCCTCGGGCATGGATGTGTGTGATGTCCTTAGGTTAGTTAGGTTTAAGTAGTTCTAAGTTCTAGGGGACTGATGACCTCAGCTGTTAAGTCCCATAGTGCTCAGAGCCATTTGAACCATTTGCTCCCGAGGGAGGGCAATAGCAGTGATGAAAGTGTCAGCTTCTTAGACTCTCATTTGGCAGCAATAGGGCGACTCTTTGATGGCGAGATATGGTGGGAAAGGTGTCCCATTACTGCGCTGATTATTGTTTTCTGCGTCGTATGACGATGTGTGTGTTCCCCGTGTGGTGCGCGACTAGCCGTGCATACGAATTGCGTAGTGCGGGTGAATCCAGTGCATGGGCATTGTTGCATCATTCTAGTCCTCGTCCATGAGCTGGACGCCACAAAGTGCATGAATTGTGCCTGACGGCCTACCACCAGGTCACATCAACCCTTCTCGTCCACCTTCTGTGGGCGGAATAGTAGTCCTGTAGTGCTGGTGCGTACCAGCCTGCCATGGTGGGCCACGGTGGCATCCTGTCTGGCGCATATTTGTGAACGGACCTCATGCCTGTGTCTTCCAAGCCGTCACATTGACAGCGGAAATGGTTCTAGCCCAGGATTATGTGACATTGGTCATTAGGGGAATGTCTGCTGCCTCGCGCTGCACATCAGTCCCCCTCTCAGCAATTCCCTCCGACAAGCTCACACCTCTCAGCCGACCGCATGGTGTCCCTCCTCGAGCTCCAGTGTGGACCACTGTACAATGCTTATGCCTTTCTCTTGTTGGTGCGTGGTCCAAAACCCTTTCAAATCTGTTACAACATTGTTGAACATAGTACGTTTTCCTTGTTTACAAGTGCACGAAATCAAAGAACGACGCATGGTATGGACGTAAGTATTTCTCACTCTTGCGAGATACAACAAGGAACAAAGTGATTAACATGATACAAGGATAACCTAATTTCTGTACTCAGAAAAATCTAACATTAAACATGATACGCAATTTAATTTTTGGAGGCACCCTCATAGGACTAACTTACAGTAGTGTTTATCATTAACGAAATCAGAGATCTAATGCTACCTGTCACCACCTATTTCTAAAATTACGCTTATGAATTACCATTCATAAAAAATCGACATGCGAGTAATTAAACCAAACATGCTTTTGTAATCATTCTAGTGAAGTTAGTAAGTGAGCAACGTAACTTAAAGTATCTACATAATTTTGGTTTTGTCTTTATTGTTTATACATACCTCTATTTTTTGAGTAGATTATGAGTAATTCGTCCTCTCTCCTCTTTGTGTCAGGCCCAGGCACGAGAACAGCACCTGTTTACGTAGTTGCAACATATCTCTCAAACGCACTACGGTGAAACAATCCAGAATGGGCTTCGGTCACTACTTTTATCGACATGGCCGAAATTATAAATGACTATGCGTATCAGATTGATGTAGACAAGCTGGAAACAAATTACAGAGGACGAATGACACTGTATACTTCTAGTTTCATGTTACTGAGCAGCATGTTGCCCCCATTGTGTTGCCGTGGCAGTGGAGAACATGGAGTGGGGAACACCCTGGTGAGATGGTGTACCGCCCATTTGGTTTCCGTGAGTTGTGGATCTATTTGTGATCTGCATGATGCCGATCAGGATCATACGATTTCTCTGAAACTCGTAAGATACTGTTAGTCATGAAAACCTACTAGATCCTTCTACAGATCCAGTGCCCACAAAATTTGCGAGACCTACAGGTTAGTAAAGAGGTTGTGAGTTGACAGAGTCACGTGTTCTGGTATCAGTATGGGATTATATAACTCACAGTAAACTGTGGACGCGCACAATGGCGTTCCAACATCGTGACAGTCGCAGAACGATTTGGTGACCCTTCGCAGTTACTGCCAAGGTGGGCTTTGTGGTCCCTTTAATAACTTCAGCATACGGCTATGGGACTCGCCGCTCCCGAAACTGGCGACGCCTCAAGCTTCCATCAAAAACAGCTCCCCATGATCTTAGGCGCTTGTCGCAAGAGTCGACGCTGTAGTAAGTTTAGCATCCTAAACACGCAAATATTCCGAGGACGGACACAGGCCCTAATGCACGTGGATATTCACCCCAAACAAAACTAGAAGGGAGTCACACTGCCTATGTGTGCACTAGTCCCTCCCTCATTTACACTATCGCATAGAACGCACCCCAATACTGAACCAAAACTTTTGACTAAATCAAAGGCAGTTCGACTACAAACACGACAGTCCCCAGGAAACGGGATAACGGGGTGGTGTCGATTCCTACTTAGAAAACAGATAATGAATACGTCAAGGTATTTGTCCACAACAGAAAATGGCTTTCATAGCCTACTCTGACATATGCATGAATATTTCGAGGGACGGTGTCTGAAACACAATTGCCATTCATACAAAACAAACAAAACGAGACATAGAGAAACACATAAAAAAGAGACGAATGGGGACCCTGTGCTACACACAGTAACCCGTAAAGAAAATTTCATGGCACGTGCTCTGAATCTCGCTAGTTCGGAGGAAGAAGACGGCACGCAATGGTAGCCATCTTGTGTAGAATGATGGTATGTCGTTTTTTGGAACTTTTGGTCACTGAAACGAGGGGACTGGTTTCCGTTTCACCTGATAAAGTGATCTCGTTCTAGAGCCTCGTAGAATGTTGTAAGCTGATATTCTAGGGGGTGGGGAGTGGGAGGGGGCAGGAATATGGGAAACGCCGGTAACGGATAAGTTGATTTGGTTTGGCGGAAATAAGGCAAGAACTGTAACCTGCTGTATCGGTCTAGGAGAGCCTGTTCTTCTGGTAGTCAGGCCTGAGAAATGTGCTACAAGTAGTACAAAGGCAAGACCGGTAAACGGGTGGGTAGATCTTAAGCTAATTTAAGTATGATTAGTCTGTACTTGGTAATTCGAGAAAAGGTTGTGTTTTGTTATTTTAACATGTTACTGCGTACGCTCATATAGTACACTTAATTTTCCTTGTATGTGTGTTTGGCACAGTGTAGTGATTACCGGAAATAGTGCAGACACTCAGGTTAATATGATGGTAACTGTTCTTGGTAAACTGGAGTTAATAAATTGCATTTCCTTTAGTCAGCTAACGGTAAATGATCGTGTGAGTACTTAAGCGGATCATTTTCTGCGTGAGCTTTGGTTACATTATTTGCTATCAAGTGCTTTCGTAAACGCTTTTGGTAGACTAATCCAACACGTGGAAATTTATTGGAAAGTGTCCCTTACATTATTTGTTCACAGATTATTGTAAAACAACTGTTTCTGGTATGGCCTAAGTCTTTTTTTATAATTTTAACTTAAGGAACAGGAAAGCAACTTTGCTCAATCGATGTTGTTTTAGAAAATTCTATTAATATTGTTGTTTAAATAATTATGGGAAAATTTTCTTTGCATAAGCTCTTGTAAGTGAATCTTAGAAAACAGAACAGAATTATTTCAGTAAAAGATGGAACTTATTAACAGATGATTGTTGGGTCTTAAATAGAGGAAGACTGACACTTGTCATTAACACAATAAATGAACTGGTAGCGCACGGCGTTGACTGTTCAGCCAGCGTATAAAAAGGTTGTTGGGCTACTGAAAATTAATACACTTTTGTAATATGGAGTGGTCGACTTTCAGTGCACAAACAGTCCGCTCCACTTCCCCATTCAACTTAGTCTCTGCCTTTCAGAAACCTAACACTAACGCCAAAAAATGAAAACAACAAATGACTAAGTTCCTATCCTAGAAGTTGCTTGACATGACTCACATGGTCCTCACCGACTCCAGCTCCAGTTTGCGCGAGAAAATCCACTACACACCACATGGGCCATTGTGAATCGAAAAACCTATGGAAGCTTTGCTAGCTTTATTTGACAGGCGAAAGATCATTTCTCTTATGCAGAATTTCCATTCTCCCGTCGTTCTGTCAGCACATCCCTTTCTGCTCCATGTTGCTATCTCAGTCCTTTTAAGCGCGATTTCAACAACACTTTGACGCTCCGTTGGAGAGTTGGGCGGTAAGTCCACAATTTTTCTGGTGGAGTACACAGGTAGCCTGTTGTGCAGAACTGCCACTGGTGCAAGTTGCGTGATTCTGTGCAGTGCGTAGTTACACAAATTCTGGAAATCTTTCGAGCAGATATCCCAGGTGGTGTGTTACCTTCTGCGGTATATGACGCAGAGGTTCTCCAGCTCTTTCATTAAGCGCTCTGGCAGGCTGGAACTCGATTGTTGGGAGAATATGAAAACCGCCTACGTTTTGTGTCTCTTCATCGCATCTTACCACAATGGTGCCAGGAACTGTGGACCGTGATCGGAAATCGTTTTACCGACATGTTCCTCTTGCGGAAGGAAATCGTTTCCCAACGCCCCTGAAACGGTCAACGCTGTCGCCCTCTTTATTGAATCTTGACGTCAGTTCAGCGAATAGTAAGACGAAGCAATACGCCCTCTTGGTCAGGGTAACAATCCCATAAAGTCCGTGGCTACGAATTGCTTCAATTTTCGGGGTCCAATGTGGTAAACGGGTGCCTGCACATTTAAAATAGTGTGCTTAGCTTTCAGATAGTCCTTGCATACTGACAAAACGCAGCTTAGTCTTCGTTCCACATTGTTGAAAGGACCAGTTCTTCTTAATTTCAGAAAGCACCTTCTCGCCCCAAAGTGACCCTAACTGAAGCGGGAGTGCCAGATTGTAATGTCAATCAGGTATCCCGGCACACAGACGCCAGAGGAATGATGATGATGGTATTTGGTTTGTGGAGCGCTCAACTGCGTGGTTATCAGCACCAGTACAAATTCCCAACCCTTGCTCAATCCAGTCTCGCCACTGTCAGGAATGATGACGAAATTATGAGGACAACACGAACACCTAGTCATTTCGAGGCAGGTGAAAATCCCTGACCCCGTCGGGAATCGAACCTGGGACCCCGTGCTCGGGAAGCGAGAACGCCAGAGGGAATAATCCATGCTGCCCTATGGAATAAAATCCCTTTCCGAAGGAGGCGGAGTTGTCCGATCGCAGCTTCTCTCCGTCTTTCCATTTTTTCCGAGCGGTAGGCCTCGTGAGCTCACGTGAAACTAAGTAGTCCGACTTAGTTGCACGCGAACTTCCAAGGCCCATCGCATGGCGTCCATGGAGACGAGGTGCACGCCACAGCTTAAGTCATGGTGCTGACATAGTACTTATGTACCGCATTTTTAAAATGTGACTACGCCTATTCAGGCTGTTTTAATTTTATTTCTAGAGCATGCCCTCTTAGAAAAATTATGGACTCAGGTACATTTTCAGAAGAAGGCTCAATTATTTGGGCTGAAAGCTAGGTAGAGGTTGGTTTCATTACCGCAATCGAGGCTGATAGTTTCTTATATACTTTTTCATATTGTAGAGACAGTTAATGGTCTCCGTCATCATCGTTGCTCACTACAAAGCCAATTGGCGGTAGAAACAGAGAGGCATCAGTGATGTCAGTACTGTCCGTTATATGGATGATTTGAGTATCAAACTCCTGAAGCAAGCGCATTCATCTGGTGGACTTCTTATTTGTCAGTTTCGCCGTGAGCAGGGATTCAAGAGCGTTTTTGTCTGTATAGATCCTTCTCTTCTGACAACATGTTGTCCATACAGGATTTCCAACATTCAAATATTTTTGGAAAATCATCACAACAAGTCCGGCGTATTCATTCCCGTCAGTGCAGTAAGGCGTAGACGATTAAATGTTTCAGTATGTATGAATCGCTGGCATAAATTGATGACGCCTAGGAAGCCCCGTGATTGTCGATTTGTAGCAGTGTGAGGGTTCTTTGTTAAGGCCTCTATTTTTTCTGGATTCGGTCACATTCCCTCCCCCATAATCACATGCCCCAATGAACACTTATTGATCCGAAACATGACTTTTCGGTGTTGACTGTAACACCATGTCCCTTAAAGGTGATCAGTAATTCTCGTAGGACCACGTTGCGTAGCTGCCATGATTTTTCTGCTGTTAAGATATCATTAGCATATTTACTGACTCTGTCCTTCAGGAAATCACCGAGGATAACGTGTAGTCCTCTGATAAATGCAGCAGAGAAGATAGTCAAATCGAACCGCAGCCTTCTGAGCTCATAACACTTCTTGAACGCGTGGAAGGCTGTGTACTACCTACATTCCAGGAGGGGTTCATCCACTTCACATCTACATCTAGATGGCTACTCTGCAAATCACACTTAAGTGACCGGCAGAGGGTCCATCGAATCACCTTCACACTAGCTTTCTATTATTCCACTGTCAAACAGTGCGCTGATAAAACGAACACCTATACCTTACCGATCGAGATTCGATAACCCTTTTATTCTTATGGTGATACTTTCTCCATATGTAGCTTGATGTAAACAAAATATTTTCGCATTCAGAGGAGAAAGCTGGTCATTGGAACTTTGTGGGAAGATTCCACCGCAAAGAAAAACGTCTTTGTTTCAATGATTTCCACTTCAAATTCTGTATCACGCCCCTGACACACTCTCCCCTATTTCTCCATAAAATAAAAAGTGCTGCTCTTCTTTGAACTTTCATGATGTATTGCGTCAGTCCTATGCATTAAGGATCCCCCTGCGCAGCAGAACTCCAAAAAAGGACGGACAAGCGTAGTGTAGGTAGTCTCTTTCGTACAACTGTTGCATCTTTAAGTGTTCCATCAGTAAAACGCGGTCTTTGATTAGCCTTCTGTTAACATTTTCTATGCTTTATTTCCAGTTTAAGTTGTTCGTAATTGTAGTTCCTAGATATTTAGTTGAATTTACGGCTTTCTGATTAGATTTTCATTTATCGTCTAAGTTTAGTGGATTACTTTCAGCCCTTATGTGGATGACCTCACACTTCTCGTTATTTCGGGTCAACTGCTAATTTTCGCACCGTACAGATATGTTATCTAACTCTTTTTGCAATTAGTTTTGATCTTCTGGTCATTTTACTGGACGATAAACGACAGAATCATTTACAAACAACCTAAGACGTTTGATCAGATTGCTTCCTAAATCGTTTATATAGATAAATAACAGCAGAGGACCTGTAACACTACCTCGTGGAACCCCAGAAATTACCTCTGTTTTACTCGATGACTTTCCGTCGATTACTTCAAGCGTGACCTCTCCGACGTGAAATCACGAATCCAGTCGCCTAACCGACGGTATTTCACAACATGCAATTTGATTACACGCCACTTGTGAGGTACAGTGTCAAAAGCTTTCTGCAAATAGGAAAACGAAATAAATCTTGTCAGTAGCAATCAATACTCTGTGTTTCGGAAGAACGATGATTTCTAAATCCGTGTCGAGTGTGTGCCAATAGACCGTTCTCTTCGAGGTAGTTCAGTTCCAAAATCCTGCAGCATATCAACGTTCATGACATGGGCATGTAATTTGGAGGATTACTTCTACTGTCTTTCTTAAATGTTGGGGTTGCTTGTGCTACCCTTCAGTCTTTGGGTATGGATATTTCGTCCAATGAGCGGTTGTGTATGATTGTTAAATGTGTAACTATTGCATCAGCATATCCTTAAAGGAACCTAACTGGTATACGAACCTAGACCGGAAGACTTGCTTTTATTGATTTAAGCTGCTTCCCTATTCAGAGGATAAATACTCCAAGTTACTTATGTTGGCTACCGTTCTTGATTTGAGTTCGGGAATATTTATTTCGTCTTCTGTGGTAAAGGAATTTCGGAAGGCTTTATTGAGTAACTCTGCTTTAGCAACACAGTCATCGACAGTATTTTCATTAATATCACAGGGAAAGCGTTGCTCGTGCCTTGTCGCTAGCATACTTTGCATACGACCAGAATACCTCTGGATTTTCTGCCAGGTTTCGAAATAACGTTTCGTTGTGAAAACTGTTATAAGCATATCTTATTGAAGTCCGCTCTCAATTTCGAGCTTCTGTTAAAGATCGCCAATCTTGAGGTTTTTGCGGTCGTTTAATTTTGATATGCTTTTTTCGTTGTTTCTGCATCATTGTTATGAACTGTTTTGTGTACTACAGGGTATCAGCTCCGCCTTTTGTTAATTTATTTGGTACAAATCTCTCAGTTGCTGTCGATACAGTTTCTCTGAATTCAAGCCACATCTGTTCTGCACTTTCATTTGCCAAAAGTTACTGCACAGATCGATCGACAAAAAAATTTATGCACAGTGGAAGTTATGGAGCAGTTCCTCCAGCCTATGTGGCCTTTAGATCTCTGTATCAATTATGTTCATTTGTCGGAAGTATGAAACAAGTAAAACCGACCCGTCTTTCTTTTCCACTGTCTTATTGTGATTCATGTACGAGTGTTGGAACTTTAAAATGGCAACTATTTATGTACAGCTCGTACAAAATAGATACGTGTTTCTAAATTTTACTGACCTCCAAAGTAGTCACCAGCATTTTGTATAACCCGTTGCCAGCGATATGGAAGTCGTAGGATACTCTTAGCAGTGCCAGCTGTGTTAACAGTTCGAGCGGCGCGTTCTATTGCCTGCCGGATTTGTAGCAGTTGTGAAGCGAACGCCGTGAAGTGTTTCCTTCAGTTTAGAAATCGAGTTGAACTCACAAGGGATTAAGTCAGGGTAGTGCAGTAGGTGGTATAGCACTTATTAACCCCTTAAGTCAAACAAATCAGTAACAACTTGCACTGCATGTGGTTGAACATTGTCCTGCAAAATGATGGTCAGGTCGTGCACAAAGTGTCATCACTCCTGTCTCTATGCTGTTCGTTTCTGGAACACAACCTACGACCAGCTTAGAGACAGAAGTGATGGCACTTTCTGCAGGACCTGACCATCAGTTTGCAGGACAATGCTCAAGCACGTACAGTGCAAGCTGTTACTGATTTGTTTAACTGATAAGGCTGCTAAGTGCTATACCATCTACTGCTCTACCCTGGCTTAAGCCCTCGTGAGTTCAACTCGATTTCTAAACTGAAGGAAACACTTCACGGCATTCGCTTGAGAACTGCTACAAATCCGTCGGGCAATAAAACGCGCCGTTCGAACTGTCAACACAACTAACACTGCTAAGAGTATCCTACGACTTCCACATCACTGGCAACGGAGACGCAACCTTGTTCCGATACACATGCGGAATGGCGTAAGAAGAAATGAAGAACTTTATGTCCGGTTCGACCAAGAACAAAATTTTGTTCTGTAACCCCTGTGTTGTGGATCGGGAGCACTTTCTGCTTAATGATCTCCTCGATTTGTCGTTCTATGCCGAACTGTCCTTCCACTTCAACGTTTTCAGGTTGGATGATTGTTCTATCAAATCTATAGTTGTCCACTTGTTTGAGGCATAGCTTGAGACTATCAGCTGGTGGCAAATTTTAAAGTCATTTCGGTTTCCTTATTAACGTTGACCAGGTCCCTTTCCAGGTCATGAATTTACAGGTGTTCCCTCAGAAAACTCATCCCTATTTCGACTTCAGTCTTGAGATTGGGAACCTCTAAGAAATTTTGATCCATACGGTGTCCTTGACACCTAAATTCGAGTCTGGTCGTGGAGGCTCACGTCAGGTCCTTTCCCTACCTCTGCGCCTTTATTTTAGTAGTTTTCATTACGAGAGTCGGCCAGCCCCTGTCTGCAGCACATCGACGAAATGTGTGTTCTGAGTTGGCGGTAATATTGCTTCTACTATCAACAATCCCGCACAGCTCAACATTACCTTCTCTGACCGTAATTAGTAGGTGCAGCTCCTCCCTGCTGACTGCCTGTTTTTCTTCCGTAAGCACTTCGCGTCTGTCCTCACAACCGATTACATACATGCGGTTCTGAACAAATCTATGTGCGGAGGTGTTATGAACCGCCTACGCAGGTTTCTGGCGTCAGCTACGATAATAACTTCGCTGTTGTAGTCCACTGGACGTGTTCGGACTCATAATTTCGATTCTGTCACCGTTGTTGTACTATGGTTCTGCCTATTCCGGCGGGTGTCTCCGTCTATGCTGTGGCCTTGTTCGCACTAGTTTCCCTTAAACCTCCTGGCGTTCTCAGTTTCACAGCTCTGGTTCCACTAATTGTTACAGTCCGACTTTATTACTTTTTCCTGACGCACACCTTGTGGTTCGCGTCGCTCCTTCCTCCTGTTGTTGTTCTTGACGGTTTGTGGGTCGAACGCTGGTGTTCGTTCCACAATTAAACATCTCATCGACTTCGATATCTGAACAGGTTCGACGTGATGTGCTAAACCATGCCTACAGTGACCACTGTACACACCCGAATTGCCGCTAAGGGAGTCAGGTGTTGCTTATTGCATCGATCTGGAATGTATATCCGAGCGCACATTAGTAGCCTCTCTGTTCGAACTGGACGGGTCACCGTATCAATCGGAACCCGTCGGTGAAGACTGATCCGACAGTGACCCTTATAACCGTACAGACTCCTGTACTTTTTCCCTTGCAGTGCCTGCTTTGAACTCTTGCTCAAGGAGAGCCAGCCACTTATTTATTTTTGTGACTTTATTCGGGATACACTCGACCACGACCTTACCTTCTCATAGAGGACTGGTGAAGATCTTTCTGCTTAGATTCCCTGTTTGAATCACCTGCTTATCTCTCCCGGCTGTAGCCATAGCTATCTTCTTGGCTCATTACGCTTCTAATTTAGCTAAATGCGCGTCTCTTTTGCGCCAGTTGCAGTTTATTTGGCTTCTGCACACATTGTTGCTACTTTCAAAATATTTTCCTCAAGTTCATTAATTTATGTGGAAATTTCCTAAGTAAGTACTTTTAAATTTACTTCTGCGACTCCTCCCTTTTCGTCTTTTCCTAATTCCTCTTTTTCTCCGACTCTTAAATTTCTGTTCAATTTTCCTTTCCGCTTCCTTCCTTCTTTTATCTGTTTCCTCTCTTTTTCTATCCATTTGTGTTAGAAGAGCCAAAATAGGATCGTGTGGTAGTTCAAATTCCATGTTAGTAACACTGAGTACAACTTTGGATTCTTGTGCGCTCTTATGCTGGCACATAGTTTCCTGCCGCTATGTAGACAGGAGTGACACCACCAGCTGTCGACCAATGGTGTAAACGCCCAAAGATGACTGTTCTTCAATTACTGATTAATCATACTAATCGTTGCTTCTTTCCACAACCATGTTGTCCAAAAATCCTAAATTTCAGCCTACTCTTCATCACTACTATCTTGCGATCTCAGTCTATAGCTGCTCCTGGGTACTCCTTACAACCAAGTATCTGATTTCGGAATCTCTATCTGACCATGATGTAACCTAACTGAAATCTTCTCGTATCACCAGCCTTTTCCAAGTATACCTCCTCGTCTTGTGATTCTTGAACAGTGTATTCGCTATTACTAGCTGAAACTATTTACAGAACTCAATTAGTCTTTCTCCTCTCTCATTCCCTGTCCCAAGCTCATATTCTCCTGTAACTGTTTCTCCTATTGTTTCCCCTACAACTGCATTCCAGTCCCCCAAGACTATTAGATTTTCATCCCCCTTTATATACAGTATTACCCTTTCAATATCTTCATACACTTTCTCTATCTCTTCATCTTCATCTTGCGACGTCGGCACGTATACCTGAACTACCATTGTCGATGTTGGTTTGCTGTCCATTCTGATAAGAACAATCCGGTCATGGAACTGTTCAAAGTAACACACTCTCTGCCCTATCTTCCTATTCTTAACGAATCCTACGCCTTTTATACCAAATTCTCCTGCTGGTGTTACTACCATACACTCATCTGACCAGAAATCGTTGTCTTCTCTCCTGCTATATCTAGATTGGGCCGTTGCGTTTCTCTTTCCAGATCTTCTACTTTTCCTACCACATTCAAGCTTCTGACATTCTACACCCCTATTCGTAGAACGTTGTCCTTCCATTGATTATTCATTCTTTTTCTCATGGTAACCTCCCCCTTGGCAGTCCCCTCCCGGAGATTACAATTTGTATTATTCCCCTCCCTTAACATCCACGCTTTCCTGCTTGTCAGCATTCAGAAGTGAATGAAATTAGAGCAACGACACTAAACGAAGAAAGGACGTATCCAATAATCTTACATCTTTTCCTCAAGATAACAATCATTGAAATTGTGCCATCTAAAACTAACACACAACCAAGAAGAAATCTTATACAATTTAATGAACCTGTTCACAACGCTGATTTACGACCATTATCATAATTGTTGTGCAGAAGCCACATAACCTTGAGGCAGCGTAGAAGGTAACTCGTTAAACTAAAGATAAAGAAAAAATGAACACAATGGCGCCGCCAACTTAAGTCTACAGCGGATCTGAAAGAAATTCGGGTAATAGACGAGGGAGAGAAGGAGAAACTAAGTTTTATCAGTGTGATCCGTAGGATCTGCACAACGAATGTAAAGCCATCTTATGATGGCCCAGTTATAAATCCTACATGAGGTGACTAGCCTCTCAATTAATTATTCATTAGATTAATTGATGAAAAGCTTCCTCCAACAGTGACGATGGTGAAAAGACACTGGTGAGTGTGACTTTTAACAGATAAATGTCGTCCTAGTAAGTTACTGTTACATCTATTTACTTTAAGCGAAACACAAAATTGATCATGAAATTGTTCAAGGAGCAATCATGTAGACGACTGTAAACCAAACATGTACATAGTCCTCACCTCTTGTAGGTGTTGGCAAGAGCCTAGTACCAAAGACGCACCCGCAGTCTACTGTGGTCTCCACTACAAGAACGGGGTGCAAAGAGAATAGCTGAAATGCATAATATCGATAAACGTGGGTAACCGTGAGCAGTACCACTATTTCACGTAAGCGGGGAAAATGGTTCTACGGATGAAACAGCCGAGAAACCTTAATTCGCATTTTTGGCTGCTAAAAAAATCAACTGAAACCCTACAGGCAGGAGCTGCGTATATTAGCGACAGTGCGGGGCAAGACGGTGTACTGAAGACGGCTGTTTCTGTGGTCGGCTCCGCTACATGGAGACGGCACCACCGTGACGACCGATCGAAGCGGAAGAGCGAGGAAACTAAGTGTTATTGCGGGTGGCCAGACAAGTGAAACTACGGACAAAATTACTCTGCTGCAAGGGCGGTTAAGTACGCGATCGACTCCTGCAGCGGCCAGGAACCAACAACCACAAATTCTCTTCCGCCTTTCGCCAACAGACTAAATATTTCGCCGGCCGCGGTGGTCTAGTGGTTCTAGGCGCTCAGTCCGGAACCGCGCGACTGCTATGGTCGCAGGTTCGAATCCTGCCTCGGGCATGGATGTGTGTGATGTCCTTAGTTTAGTTAGGTTTAAGTAGTTCTAAGTTCTAGGGGACTGATGACCACAGATGTTAAGTCCCACAGTGCTCAGAGCCATTTGAACCATTTTTGAACTAAATACTTCGCTGTGCCAGAACTCGGCCAACCGAGGCCGATGATAAAGCACTCGCCTATTATGGGTTTACAACAAATTCGACTAGACTCCCACAACCATAAGCGGTCAACGTAGCCACGAAACCATTTCTTCTCGCCATTCGCTGACGTTGCTGGCGTAACAGTCAGTCAGCCTATGGCACCCTCCACCAGAGCTTTGCGCGGAGAGCTTACCGGCGACGAGTGTCAACGGAATATAATTAGGATGCTGTGTGTGATGCTATTCCGTTGGCTATCCCGAATGGCTCGGACACCGTTTCTCCTAAACATGCCAGACAATAACACAGCCGTGACTTAGAGCCCATTGTCAGTGGCTGGCCCAGTCCCTGGCCCGTAAGTTCCCACTCGTCTCCAGTGTGAAATGAGCAGACATCAGGTATGCATGTATCCTACTCCCAGTCATGGTCATGCACATGCGAGGACAAAACATGCGATTACCTACTTTATATGACAGTTTAATACCTTTGCAAAAGGCCATTAATTTTCAATTATGCAAATTCAGATTTTATAAATGAAAGATATGCTTGGTCTCTGTCCCTTCATAAGTGTATGAAAAAGACAGAGGGCCTGCCGTCTTTTAATGACAATTGCACATCTTAGTTGGGCGGTATGATTCAATTATGTTCGACCAAAAGACGGTAGTACTATCGAATGTACGAAATAGCTGTGCCTATATTATTAAGAAGTATGAAGCAGTCTTTCATACGGACATGCATGCATGCATATCCTAAGAAACAGCTATTTCAGCTACTACAACCATCGAGAAATGTAATAAACATATTCACAATAGTGAATATCAGCCACCATGGGCTGTATATTGGAATGACTATGATGAAAATTTGTACCGGACGGGGACTGGAAACCGGCTTTCCTGCTTTACGTGAGCAATCGCCTTAACCCCGTCGGTGTACACCAATCACTGCCAGACCCGAACTTCCCTATGTCGTTGTCCATGGGTTATAACCTGCGCTCGTATATTACGATACTATGACCTCGACTGTCCATTGATTTAGACGAGGGTTGTCCAGAAAGGAAGTTCCAGTCTGTCGAGAAAAGGAAACCACAGAGAAAACCAGAAAAGGTTTATTTGCAACAGTTAGGTACACCTTCACCTACTTCTGTACGTAGTCGGAGCTCCGAGTGTTGTCGTAGTATTGTATCAACTTTCCAATATCCTCGTCATAGAAAACAGCCGCCTGTGCTTTCGGCCAGTTATCTGCACTGGTCTGCAGCTCGTTATCTGTGGAAAAATTTCGTCTTCGTAGCCAGCGGTTCTTGTGAGCAGAGATGAGACTCAACGGAAACTCTGCAGGAGCGTCTTCATTGCCCCTGCAGTGTGTGGCCGAGAATTGGTATACAGAAGTAACTGCTAGATAGTTACGTTATGTGAGCTGCATGACACAGACGAAATCTCTAACCAGGCCCTCATACGTGGCGGGAGACGCTATTCCCTACGCATCTTTATGTGCTCACTGTTCACTCAAAACCAGAAAGAGCCACGCGACACGATCGACGGGCATACTGGAGACACTGGCTGACACTTCTGTGCAAAGCTTTACTGGATTTTCCCAGTGATTTCCAGTGATTTCCATTTCATAACCAATCGGAATTACTTTCTGGACAGCCCTCGTATGTTCTTCCTGCCTGGGGATGCAAGTAACAAAGATTGTAGATTACGTCACATGGACTACGACGTGGGGGGGTTTGGGTCAGGCCGGGATTTGTGCATGGAGAGCCAAACTGGTTAAGGCACCGCATTGCCTAAAGGGGGAAATCCAGTTTCGATTCCCAGTGCGGTATACAGTTTTATTGTCAATCCAATATACAGTCGATGGTCGTTCATATTCGCAGTTGTGAATCCATTTCCTGTGTTTCTTCATGCTGTAGTCGCTGCAGTGTCTGTTCCTTTGGGCATTAATGCATGTCCTAAGGAACATCCCACTTCTCAATGGGATAGTTATTCCAATATCGTATTTATCCACCGACACCACGCGCTAACCTATAATTAAAATGTCCTCCACTGTGTGGGAATTACATAATGTGCTTACGAATACAGGTTGTGACGCAGAAACAATGAGATATGGAGGTTTTGGTCAGGTGTTAGAGTGCACGTACAGCAGAAGTGGTCTTGGCGACCGCTGCATATAACGGGAAATCCGGGTTCTAGTCTCGGTCCGGCACTAATTTTCCCTGTCGTCATTTCCTGATACAGCTGATGGGTGTTCGTATTTTAACTGTTATTGTTTGTTATTATTACTGTGAATCATATCTGTTACATCACTCCTCTGTCCATTTTTTAAAAATGTTTGATGGAAAGCAATAGATCAATTATGCGTACGGCCTAAACACAGCCACACTGTATTTACTAAAATATAGCTCTCTTTTGCGTGAAATCTACACATACACCTCTGTTTCGGATCTCATAGATAGCTTTTCCGTAGCGATTTTTTATTTGCTTTTGCAAAACTAATGGACTCTTCCATACAACATGTCGGGGTTTGGTATTTCATTTCTCATTGACGCAACGATAGTGAATGCTGAAGGCACTGACTGCTTTGTGTGCCGTCGTTACTCAGCACCAGCTTTTACCGGCAGCGAGAGTACCTACACGTCAGTGATTCGTATCACAAATGATTCATATCACAAACTTTGCGGAGTCATTCCAGTGAATGACATCGTCTTTGTGCGGTCCTCATTGACCTTGTGATTTAATTCCGACGATAATATTACGGGTACTTCACATTAAAACAATGATTGGTAACAGCCTTCAATGATTGAGAATTTCATTGTGTTCATGAACACAACAATTCAAAGTTGCTCTGTGGCTTCCTGTAAGTATCTCTACAGATAATTAAAAACGTTTCTCCATGAGATACTAATTCCGTAAAATAACATGCCGAAATACAATATATGATTAGAATATACAGAGTCATTAATTTATTTACCTACTTTTGGTATATTTACGGGATTAAAAACTAGTGGCACGCTATAACAAATACAAAAATTAACAACAAATTTCAATTCCAATTTGTAAATTTCCTTTAATAGCGTACTTTCTATCGGCTAATGCAAGAAACTATCTTAATTGTAAGCTCACTTCCCCTATATCTTATTTAGCCTCGACTGGACATTGGTATGGCATGTTTAACGGAAGGAACATAGTTCGATTCTAAAATAAACTGACAGTAAAACCAAACACGAAGACGAGTCTCTTTACTTTAAGATTATTAAAGTTCCTCAAATTGATATCAAACAAATGTTCCTTTGTAAATCCTTCAATTGTGTATTATTTGACTTCGTTTACGCACTTTTTTCAGTTAACACACTTCCTAAGAGTGTAAAAACAACCATGCTCGCATTAAGGGTTAAATTTATTCCACATTCAGACTGCAGTTTTCCATTGGTGTATTGCTTCTCTGAATTAATCTTTTGTGTAATGACTATCTGCCGTCGCCTTTCTATAGCTATTCGAATAAATAACATGTTTCGCCAATGAGGATACTGTTTCGCCCACCAAACTCATTTGGAACTATGTGTGTCTTTCGCGAATAAATCGTGCCATTACTCTATTTTACCCTTACATTCGATGTAATACTTTGAGACTCATAATTAATCACGTTAGTAAACTGCTGAATTTACTTAAGTGCGAAGCTACTACAAACGACCATTATCTGTGTGTGAAATCCGAACAGCGACTCCTTCTCAGCATATGGCCGGTAATGCTTGGACACTGCTGAAAGGGTAATACAACACAGTATCCTTGTCGAGTAAGGGGAGTGCTGCTTCGGAAGTTCCAGAGGAGAGCGTTGTGTAATGGGCACGATGTACTACGTGGTACTGATACCGGAATTAGTAACCTTTACACAGTTAAGTTTCAACGTATAAGTTTCTATCTTTAACTTCATTACCTTTCCTATGTATTTCCTGGAACTAGTACAGCTGTGTTATTTTTTATCCCCATGATAAGTATGTTTGAAAAGTGAGGAAGAGATATGTACAGAGGAACAGAAAAGCAATTTAAACATCACACTTTCTTATGTGTAGCTCACATTAAAACCTTTCTCCATCTAATAATATTATTATCTGTGGGTAGGATTCTTGTACTATATCTGAATCTTCCCCCACGAACCACGGACAATGCTGCAATGGGGTGATTCGAATTCCTCAACGACAGCGATGTCCGTAAGATAAGTACAACCACTTCGAAAGGTTATCTGTAGAGGGTTGATAGGAACATATAGCTTCTGAAGACGAGACGTAGCCTTTTCAGTAGTTTCAAGGATGATAGTCTGCATAGTGATCCATCACTGTGCTATTGGCCAATGACCTTATTCTGTTGAACGTGTAAAATAAAGGAAAACTGTTGCCGTTTTATGCCTCGAGGACAGTCAAATCTAGTCTACAGATTGATTCGCCACCGGCAGGTTTGGTTACTGACCAGAATGTATCGGTAATGAACGGAAGATTAAAACCGAACAAGTATCATAAAGCTAAGAAATTAAGAATATGCGGGCAAGATAATGGAAAGAAGCATAGTTACGGTGTTTCAAAAAGAGCATTTGACATCGGTTGATTGAAGCAGGGGAAAGAAACACAGTAAGAGACGAATAGCGGATTAAAATACAAAGGCAACAGAGAATCAAAAATCCAAATAGACAATGTCCAGAAATAATTGGTCACCACACGAGATACTGAATTTAACTGAGGAAAGAACATATAAAGATGCAGAAAATAAAGCAGTAAAAAGGAAAAGTAGAGAGCTAAAATATGTGATTAACAAAAAGTGCAAACACTGTTGGCAGCGGGGGGTGGGAATGGAGGTATACAATACTGAGCACAGCATGAGACTACAGAGAAACTCACAATAGTGCCCCAGTGCTAGTGGTGTTGATACAAAGTAGAGGAATGGCTATGATAATCAAAGCAAATGTTTGTATAATATCTACAACAGTTGCCAAAGCTGACATTTTGTCAGAAAGTACCCAAACGCATTACACCGTGTGAGACAGAAGTGGCAAATCAAAGCGTTTCTGCAAGATGAGTCAGTGGAATGTGTGGTTTCGTATACGGTCGACTGCGTGGTCAATGTACATGAGGGGTTCAATGATGACGATACGTACTTAACAAGTGAAAGTGATATTGTAAAACGTGTGGAGCCATGTACTCATAGTTCATCATTCTTGTCGGACAAGAAGACCCAAATCCAGTAAACAGTAGAACGTAGTAAAGGACAGTCGCTGTTCAAGGGACGGGTACTAAACATTATTACGTACATGGGAGATCATCCGCAGCACAGAAAAAAAGAATAGATTTCAAATAAATTATGACCTTGTATTGCACAAGACAAAACTACGGATATTCAAGGGAGGACAAGGTGCACCTGCTACAAACACTGGTGTTCGCGCATGTCGCGGTGGTCTAGCGGTTATAGGCTCTCAGTCCGGAACCGCATGACTGCTACGGTCGCAGGCTCGAATTCTGTCTCGGGCATGGATGTGTGTGATGTCCTTAGGTTAGTTAGATTTAAGCAGTTCTAAGTTCTAGGGGACTGATGACCACAGATGTTAAGTCCCATAGTGCTCAGAGTCATTTGAACCATTTTTGAACTGGTGTTTGTGCCTTTCGTGTACGCTCTATACAATTTGCAGGATGAGCATGATAGTTACCTACTACACTATGCACATCAGGTTGCGTGCGACATAGATTACAGTGATTTCAAGAGAAACGTGGATGGTTGCATAACATCAAACGGTGTTACAGAATTGGAAAACGTACGATAACGTAATTTCAAACAAAGCGTCAACTTAACAACGCCTAGCGAACTATGGGATCCGCCCAGAAATTTGTAGATGAGATAAACAAATGCATCCCATCGTTCAGTAAGTAATTTGTTTTCAACTCCGACTAGTCGGGCTTTGACGAGGAAATGCGTATGAAAGCAATCCTGAAAATTAGAGGTACCAAGAGAGCTTTATAAAAATCAACTCACATCAATGCCTTAACTCATTCGTATACAATATGCCGATTGTTAATCTGGACGGTAATTTAGATGGAAAGTTATTTATTGTGCTGAGAGAAGTTGGAGGTGGTTTGCCTATTACATTTCTCTGTCGTGTGTGACCTTCCAAGAGCAGTAGAGAATCCTAACGTCACAGTAAGCAACAGTGGAAGTAGGGGCGTAAGAGAACTACGTCTGTATTTTGAGTACTGTTGGTAGCCAATACCTGGTCAAAATAACTTGTTTTTGCTTGATTCCTGGTATGCATATAAAAATCTTACTCCCTTAGAGCAAACTCTCCTTCTGGAAACTTGTGTGACGTTGATGTTCATACCAACTCAAGCCACTGAACAAATCCAGCCTCTGGTTGTCTTTTCCGAGTCAATACAACATATTATCGCTCTATCTGCAGCTACAGCTTAGAGTCTAACCAGTTTCACGATAATCTATACGACAGACTGTTTCGCATTCGGTTGTATGCCATCACATTCCATCAGCTTTCACCACGCTTCACACCAATATGATTCTACATGCATTCTTTAAGAGTGGATACCTAGAATTCGATTATGATGGTACAAATCTTTGTGATCAGTGTGGCGCGCCATTTTTCGTTCGGTTTTCATGGCGCAGGTTAATGGTTTTTGAACATTCCTTGAATACCGACCATTTTGTTATGCACTTGGTAAGTCATTAGAAGCTAATACTTTTTCTGTCATAATTGTTAATACACCACTTTCAAAGAAGCTTTACTAGGGAATGAACAATACGAACTCCCACTAAAGTGGTTCCTCGTTAAATGTGGTACACGTATTTAACATACGCTCTTAACTCATTTCATTTCACAATAAACATCGATTTTGTACCATTAAAACACTACTTTTAGATAACTTGCGATTTTTCAAGCCTCTGCAAAGCGGTTTTGTAGAAAATTTAATATTGTTTCATTTTGTACTAAATAACATTTTCGCTAGAAGACACAGTTTTGAGATATTCAAGGAAAGCTTAAAAGAAACTCACCTTTACGCCTCCAGTCTCTCCTCACCACTCCCCGCTCATAGCCCTCCGATCTGAATGTTTAGTATGTTGTTCATGACACTCCCCCCTACCACTGTACAAAATATAAGACTAAACAAAATTTTCCCCCAGGTCTTCGCTGGCTGCGCTAATTATGGACAAAAGCGTTGGGAATATTGACTGAAAGAAACTCTTTGAAATGCTGAAGATAGCTGGGATAAAATACTGGGGCGAAATACTATCTACAGCTTGCACGGAAAGCAGTCTACACTTATAAGGACATGAGAATGGAGTGCGGCAGGTTTTTAGACTCTGGTCGATGACTTGGCTGTAGGGGAGGTGCCAGAGAAATGTGGAAAGGGAATTACAATTCACGGGGAGGAGACAAAAACCTTCTGGTTTGCCGATTACGTTGTAGTTCTTGCAGACACGGCAAAGAGCGTCCATGATCAGCTGAATGGGAGGGATAGTGTCTTGAAAACAGATTATAAGATGAACACCAACAGAAGGAAAATAAGTGTGATGAAGTCTTGTGGAATTATATCTGATAATACGAGGATAATTAGATTAAGAAAAAAACATACTGAAAGTAGTAGATGAGTTTGACAGCAGTGAATATAGAGTCTATATTAAATGTAGACTGGCAACAGCAACATGAGAATTTCTGGAAAAGAGAAATTTGTTTGCTTCAAATGTAAAACTACGGTATAGGACGTCTTTTATGAATGCATTTGCCTGGAGTTTAGCATTATACGGAAGTGAAACTTGGACGATAACTATTTCAGACAAGAGGAGAAAGCTTTCAAAATGTGCTGTTATAGACGAATGCCGACTGGATAACTAATGACGAGATACTGAATCGAATTGCGGAAAACACAGAAATTTTGTGGAAGAACTTGTCCTGTTGACAGAACACATTCTGAGCCATAATGGAAATATTGATTTAATGAAATGATGTGGGAAGATTGTGATGGGTTGACTGACGGGAAGGGGACAAAAATTGTAGAGAAGCCCTAGGATTGATTATAGGAATCAGATTCAGATGAAATTACGTCACAGTAGTTGCTCAGAGGTGAAGAGAAATGCACAGCATCGACTAGCGTGGAGAACTGCACCAAAGCAGTCTCTCGATGTAGGCCACAACAACAACAAGTGACTCTAGAATTTTAGGGATGAGGAACAATAAAATGACTTTTTTTATTACAGTGTTTACAGGTTGTTCTTCATTTTCCATGCTTCCAACTTTATGGTTTCTTCTCAGTAGCCAAATCATAGGCGAGATAATGCCGGAAGTTCTCAGATTACGTTTACCCGTCATCAGACGCGGTTTGGGTCAAATGGTTC
This sequence comes from Schistocerca serialis cubense, assembly GCF_023864345.2. Classification (NCBI taxonomy): domain Eukaryota; kingdom Metazoa; phylum Arthropoda; class Insecta; order Orthoptera; family Acrididae; genus Schistocerca; species Schistocerca serialis. The sequence goes on from NC_064639.1 coordinate 470,613,243, forward strand.
AAATGGCTCTAAGCAGTATAGGCCTTAACATCTGGGGTCATCAGTCCCCTAGACTTAAAACTACTTAAACCTAACTAACCTAAGGACATCACACAAATCCATGCCCGAGGGAGGATTCGAACCTGCGACCGTAGCAGCAGCCCTGTTAAGGACTGAAGTGTCTAGAGCCGCTCGGCCACAACGGCCGGCGCGGTTTGGTAGTGCAACGGCATTCCAAAGTACCTATCAATTATTTTGCACGCGTCACTTGTGTACCGGCACTGTCTTGGGTAGACGGCTGCAAAAGTTAAACACTGCGATTGTGTACTGAAACGTCTTACTGAAACTTCGAGGGTGACTGACTAAACGCTCCGAGAACGACAAATAAGCAGCTTGTGGCCTGTTCTGGCTTCCCTCTTTTATTTTACGTAAATTCGACTTACACCATCATCGTGTCAAACAAAATAAATCACTTCGGTACGGTACGAGAGAAAATAACGACAGTCCAAACTCTAAACGGCAATGTACAACCTGTAAATTGCCTGCATCTTGAAACTAGTCTAAGGTTACATCACTTTGCATTCCACAGGCCTAAAAATAAGACGATTCTAGTGGTTGGGGAACATGAAAGAAAGTATAACATAAAGAACAGAGAACATTTGAATATAATACTCGCTTCCCTGATAATTTATCGGGAGATTGTCAATACATGTGAATACAGTACAATAACCTTTAATTGCTAATATTTACTGAATGAATACACTGTCAGAATGAGACATAGTTACGCACTTTTAATAAATTATAACGCAGTTCCTAACATTGACTGTTGTGAACAAGTGCTGTCATAATTAAAATCTATCAGACTCATTACTTAAGTTGGTCTAACAGGCCCTGCTAAAATATTCATCTACAAAGTAGAAGGAGTTTCCCGTCGAAAAGTATTTCAAACTTTGTTAAAACTGCTGCTTTATCTAAGTTTTTAATGGTTACTGGCAATTTATTGAAAATGTGTGCTTCAGAATATTGGACCACTTTTCGGACCACAGGGAGTGATTTTAGGTATTTATGTAGATTGTTTTTATTCCAAGTTTTAATACTATGCGTTGAGCTATCGGTTTGAAACAATCAATTACACTCCTGGAAATGGAAAAAAGAACACATTGACACCGGTGTGTCAGACCCACCATACTTGCTCCGGACACTGCGAGAGGGCTGTACAAGCAATGATCACACGCAAGGCACAGCGGACACACCAGGAACCGCGGTGTTGGCCGTCGAATGGCGCTAGCTGCGCAGCATTTGTGCACCGCCGCCGTCAATGTCAGCCAGTTTGCCGTGGCATACGGAGCTCCATCGCAGTCTTTAACACTGGTAGCACGCTGCGACAGCGTGGACGTGAACAGTATGTGCAGTTGACGGACTTTGAGCGAGGGCGTATAGTGGGCATGCGGGAGGCCGGGTGGACGTTACGCCGAATTGCTCAACACGTGGGGCGTGAGGTCTCCACAGTACATCGATGTTGTCGCCAGTGGTCGGCGGAAAGTGCACGTGCCCGTCGACCTGGGACCGGACCGCAGTGACGCACGGATGCACGCTAAGACCGTAGGATCCTACGCAGTGCCGTAGGGGACCGCACCGCCACTTCCCAGCAAATTAGGGACACTGTTGCTCCTGGGGTATCGGCGAGGACCATTCGCAACCGTCTACATGAAGCTGGGCTACGGTCCCGCACACCGTTAGGCCGTCTTCCGCTCACGCCCCAACATCGTGCAGCCCACCTCCAGTGGTGTCGCGACAGGCGTGAATGGAGGGACGAATGGAGACGTGTCGTCTTCAGCGATGAGAGTCGCTTCTGCCTTGGTGCCAATGATGGTCGTATGCGTGTTTGGCGCCGTGCAGGTGAGCGCCACAATCAGGACTGCATACGACCGAGGCACACAGGGCCTACACCCGGCATCACGGTGTGGGGAGCGATCTCCTACACTGGCCGTACACCACTGGTGATCGTCGAGGGGACACCGAATAGTGCACGGTACTTCCAAACCGTCATCGAACCCATCGTTCCACCATTCCTAGACCCGCAAGGGAACTTGCTGTTCCAACAGGACAATGCACGTCCGCATGTATCCCGTGCCACCCAACGTGCTCTAGAAGGTGTAAGTCAACTACCCTGGCCAGCAAGATCTCCGGATCTGTCCCCCATTGAGCACGTTTGGGACTGGATGAAACGTCGTCTCACGCGGTCTGCACGTCCAGCACGAACGCTGGTCCAATTGAGGCGCCAGGTGGAAATGGCATGGCAAGCCGTTCCACAGGACTACATCCAGCATCTCTACGATCGTCTCCATGGGAGAATAGCAGCCTGCATTGCTGCGAAAGGTGGATATACACTGTCCTAGTGCCGACATCGTGCATGCTCTGTTGCCTGTGTCTATGTGCCTGTGGTTCTGTCAGTGTGATCATGTGATGTATCTGACCCCAGGAATGTGTCAATAAAGTTTCCCCTTCCTGGGACAATGAATTCACGGTGTTCTTATTTCAATTTCCAGGAGTGTATTTTCAGCATATTGCATTAAGAAATGGATGTACTGAGATGCAGTGGTTAGAATACCCAATCCCTTAAACAGGTTTCTAAGTGATATTCTTTTATGCACTCTAAAAGCTTTTGCTTGGTATGACAAGTTACGCCGGAATATGATCCCATATGACACAATAGAATGAAAGTAAACAAAATATGCAACGTCTTCTATCTCCGATATCACTGACATTGCAAGTACAGACTTGTTTAAGTGCTTCAACAGATCTGTGATATGCCCTACCCAACTGAATTTATTATGGAGTTGTAATATCAGAAGTGTCGACCTCTTCTATCGGCATGTCTTCATATGTTATACACTTTCTGAAGGACATCTATTATAGGCAGACCACCTCCAACTTCTCTCAGCACAATAAATAACTTTCCATCTAAATTGCCGTTCAGATTAACAATCGGAATATTGTATACGAATGAGTTAAGGCATTGATGTGACTTGATCTTTATAAAACTCTCTTGGTACCTCTAATTTTCTGGATTGCTTTCATACGCATTTTCTCTTCAAAGCCCGACTAGTCGGAGTTGAAAACAAATTACTTACTGAACGATGGGATGCATTTGTTTACCTCATCTACAAATTTCTGGGCGGACCCCATAGTTCGCTAGGCGTTGTTAAGTTGACGCTTTGTTTGAAATTACGTTATCGTACGTTTGCCAATTCTGTAACACCGTTTGATGTTATGAAACCATCCACGCTTCTCTTGCAATCACTGTAACCTATGTCGCACGCAAGCTGATGTGCATAGCGTAGTAGGTAACTATCATGCTTATCCTGCAAATTGTATACAGCGTACTCGAAAGGCGCAAATACCAGTTCAAAAATGGTTCAAATGGCTCTGAGTACTATGGGACTTAACATCTGTGGTCATCAGTCCCCTAGAACTTAGAACTACTTAAACCTAACTAACCTAAGGACATCACACACATCCATCACCGAGGCAGGATTCGAACCTACGACCTTAACGGTCGCACGATTCCAGACTGTAGCGCCTAGAATCGCTCGGCCACTCCGGCTGGCATATAATATTGTAATTTACTTAAGATAATGCTGTGGTTCACACAATCAAAGGCTTTTGACACGTCACAGAAGTTGCTAGTAGCCTCTAATTTGTTATCTAATAATGTAAATACATTCTCACTGTAGGTGTAAATAGCCTTGGCTATATTGAAATCCTTGAGCAAACCAAACGGTGACTTGAGCAACGTATTATTTGCAGTCAGATGCTTACGAATACATTTGAACACAACATTTTGAAATATTTTCGAAAAATATGGGAAAAGTGAAATTTTTCGACGGTCTTACAGTATCCCTTTGTCTCGCTTCTTGTGAAGAGGCCTAACTTCAGCACATTTTAGCCAGTCTGAAAATGTTTCTCTAATAAGAGACTAATTACACAAATAACTTAAGATAGAACAAAACTCACGTGAGCACATTTTTAATTAACTTCATTTATGTGTTATCACAAACACTACAATACTTCTATTTTAGCGATTTTCTGATGATGCTAATTTGTTGTGAGATGTGTCATCTCCATTTTACTGAGATTGTTTGTAAAGAATGCTCTCATATACTCCGTTGCACTATTTGCCGAACCTGATAACCCCAAGCTGTCAGCAACAGAAACAAAGTACTTCTTAAGAGGTTTGTAACACTACATGCACTACATGTTACCAATGTCTCGTTTAGAGCCATCTGTTCCTCTTCCTTTCTGGCCCCACCAGTATCTCTCTTGTAACTCTTCAGGCTTTCCCGGCGATCTAATGACATCTTGGGTTGTCGGGTGTTCTGCCGGATATCAGCGTCGTACTTGCACGATATTTCGGTCACGTAGCTCGTGACCTTCATCAGGTGCGACCTGAGACTGCTATTCGAGTGGACCTGGTCCAGTATTTATGCATATGGCCTTCCCCCTCCACAACGGTTGCAGGCACTTCCTCTGTGGTCCGCGCCCATTCCCTGCGACCTGCTGGAGCGTTGCTGCTCCGTTTTCCGTCCGCTGCGGTTCTAGGTGTTCCCTCTGCGGTCCGCGCCCACCAAACCCGCTCCTGGGGGTTTCATCTAGGTCTGGGGTACCAAGCGTTCCCCCTGCGCTCCGCGCCCGCTCACCACGACCTGTTGGAGCGTTGCCGCTCCGTTTCTCGTCCGCTGTGGCTCGGGATGTTCCCTCTGCGGTCCGCGCCCACCAGTCCCACTTCTGGGTGTTCCATCTTCGGTCTGGTGCGCCTGGCAGTCCGTCAGGGGCTCGTTTTCCATCTCCATGTCTCTGGTTCTGCTGTTTGTGTAGTGTTGCAGCTGGCCCCATTGCTCCTTTAACAATTCCAGAGCCGAATCCCAGGCTCTGCTTAGCTGGTACCCTGTGTCACGGTTCATAAGATCGTCAGCCATTTTAATTTCTATCGATTCTCTTATAACACTGTCCCAAAATCTGGGTGTTTGTGCTAGAATCTTGGTATCCTCATACTTCATGCCATGATCTAGTTCTAGACAGTGTTCAGCAATGGCTGACTTGGTCACCTCTCTTCATCTAGTGTGCCTCTGATGTTCTTTGCACCTGATCTCCACAGTTCTTGTCGTCTGGCCAATGTAGGACATGCCACATTGACAAGGTATATTGTAAATCCCTGGTTTTCGTAACCCCATGTCGTCTTTGACACTCCCCAGCAGTCCCCCGATCTTGTTGGATGGACAGAAAACACACTTGATATGGTGTTTGCGGAGGATCCTACTGATTCTGGCAGAAATAGAGCCAGCATAGGGCAGATATGCCACCTTCTTTGCTTCATATTGGTCTTCTTCAGGAACCTGTGGTATAGTGGCTGGTTGGAGTGCCCTCTCAATTTGTCTGTCCGTGTATCCATTCTTGGAGAAAACTGTTTTGAGACGTTCTATCTCTATAGGTAGATTCTCTTGGTCTGACAGGGCACGTGCTCTGTGGACCAAAGTCTTCAGAACCCCATTCTTCTGTGCAGGGTGGTGACAGCTGCTGGCCTGCAGATTTAAATCAGTGTGTGTTGGTTTTCGGTACACACTGTGGGCAATTGATCCATCTGCTTTCCTCTGGACTAGTACATCCAGAATTGGCAGCTGGCCATTCTTCTCCAGTTCCATGGTGAACTTGATATTAGGGTGGCATGAGTTAAGATGTTCAAGAAACTCTTTGAGCGTGTCCATCCCATGTGGCCAGATCACGAAGGTGTCATCCACATACCTAAAGAAGCATTTGGGTTTAAATGTGGCTGTCTCCAATGCCCTCTCCTCAAAACTCTCCATAAACATCTCTCTTCATATCTCTCATATCTCTCTTCATTACATCCCATGTAGTTTTTATTTTGTTATCTGCCGTAGTTATCTTTCTACATGGATACTCTGAAAATCACCTCTAAGTGCCTGGCAGAGGGTTCATCGAAACACCTTCACAATTCCCGATTACCCCAATCTCGTATAGCGCGCGGAAAGAACGAACACCTATATCTTTCCGTATGAGCTCTGATTTCCCTTGTTTTATAGTGGTGATCGTTTTTTCCTTTGTAAGTCCGTGTCAACAAAATATTTTCACATTCGAAGGAGAAAGTTGGCGACTGGAATTTCCTGAGAAGATTTCATCGCAACGAGAAACGCCTTTCTTTTAATGATGCCCAGCCCAAATCCTGTATCATTTCACTGACACTCTCTCCCATATTTCGTGATAATACAAAACGTGCTGCCATTCTTTGAACTTTTTCGATGTACTCTGTCGATCCTATCTGGTAAGGATCCCACACAGCGCAGCAGTACTCTAAACGAGGACGGACAAGTGTACCGTAGGCAGTCTCCTTAGTAGATCTGTTACATTTTCTAAGGGTCCTGTCAATAAAACGGGATTTGATTAGCCTTCATCACAACATTTTATGTGTTCCTTCCAATTTAAGTTGATCGTAACTGTAATTCATAGATATTTACTCGAATTCACGTCCTTTAGATTTGACTGATTTATCATATAACCGAAGTTTAACGAATTCAACTCGTGTGTATGACCTCATTATTTTCATTATTTAGAGTCAACTGCCAATTTTCGCACCATACAGATATCTTTTTTAAATCATTTTGCGATTTGATTTGACCTTCTGATGACTTCATTAGTTGATAAACGACAGCGTCATCTGCAAACAACCTGAGACGGCTTCTCAGATTGTCGCCCAAATCGTTTATATAGACAAAGAACTGCAAATGGCCTATAGCACTACCTTGGGGAACGCCAGAAATCACTTCTGCTTTACTCGATGACTTTCAGTCAATTACTACGAACTGTGACCTCTCTGACAGGAAATCGCAAATCCAGTCACATAACTGAGACGACATTCCATGAGCACTCAATTTCACTACAAGCTGCTTGTGTGGTACAGTAGCAAAACCCTTCCGGAAATCCAGAAATACGGAATCCATCTTAAATCGCTTGTCAATAGCACTTAACACTTAATGCGAATAAAGATCTAGCTGTGTTTCACAAGAACGATTTTTTCTTAACCCATGTTGACTGTGTGTCAATAGACCGTTTTCTTCGAGGTAGTTCAAAATGTTCGAACACAATATATGTTCTGAAATCCTGCTGCATATCGACATTAACGATATGGGCCTGTAGTTTAGTGGATTACTCCTACTACCTATCTTGAATATTGGTGTGACCTGAGCAACTTTCCAATCTTTGTGTACGGATCTTTCGTCGAGCGAACGGTTGTATATGCAGCTAATGCATCAGCATTCTCTGAAAGGAACCTAATTGGTATACAGATTGGTCCAGAAGACTTGCTTTCATTAAGTGATTTAAGTTGCTTCACTACTGCGAGGATATTTACTTATTTGTTACTCATGTTGGCAGCTATTCTCGATTCGTATTCTGGGACATTTACATCGTCTTCTTTTGTGGAGGCATTTAGGAAGGCTGTGTTTAGTAACTCTGCTTTGGCAGCACTGTCTTCGATAGTATCTCCATTGCTATCGCGCAGAGAAGGCGTTTATTGTTTCTTGCCGCTAACATACTTCACATACAACCAGAATCTCTTTGGATTTTCTGCCAGGTTTCAAAATAAAGTTTCAACGTGGAAACTGTTATAAGCATCTCGCATTGAAGTCCGCTCTCAATTTCGAGCTTCTGCAAAAGATCTCCAATCGCGGGGATTTTGCGTCTGTTTAAATTTGTCATGTTTGTTTCGTTGTTTCTGCGACAGTGTTCTGACCCGTTTGTGTACCAAGGAGGATAAGCTTAGTCGTTGGATAATTTATTTGGCATAAATCCCTCAATTGATGCCGATACTATTTCTTTGAATTTAAGCCACATCTGGTCTACACTTATATTATTAATTCGGAATGAGCGGAGATTGTCTCTTAGGGAGGCGTCAAGTAAATTTTTATCTGCTTTGGTGAATAGGTATATTTTTCGCTTATTTTTCGCGGATTTGGGGGTTTCAATATCCAGCCTCGCTACGAAAAAACCTGTGTTCACTAATCCCTGTATCGATTTTGATGCTCGTTATTAACTCAGGATTATTTGTGTGTTTTCACAGCCATTTACTATTCGGTTGGTGTCATGAACTAGCTGCTCAAAATAATTTCAGAGAATGCGCTTAGCACAATTTCGGATGATGATTTATGTGTACCTCCTAAATTAAACATGTATTTGCGCCAACCACCAATTATAATCGTATAAGTCGGCTAAGTGTTTGAAATCAAACCCAAGTTTTCTTTGAACCTTTCATGAACTGTATCATCTGAATTAGGAATTCGGTAAAAGTATCCTATTAGTATTTTATTCCGGTTGCCAACAATAACCTCTGCCCACACTAACTCATAAGAAGTATCAATTTCGCGACTAGATAAACTACTTCTAAAAGCAACAAACACGTCACCGCCAACCGTGTTTAGCCCATCCTTTCGAATCACCGTTAGGCTCTTCACAAAAATTTCGGCTGAGCTCTCTGGCTTTAGCCAGATTTCAGTGCCTATAACGAGAACCAGTGCTTTCTATTAGCGCTGGGAGCTCTCGTACTTTCCCAACACAGCTACTTCAGTTTACAACTGTTATACCGATAGTTTTGTATCTACGTTCTTCCTGTGGTCGGTCTGCACCCTTTGTGACTGAAATCCTTCTTGTGTGTTCCCGAAACCCTCTAACCTAAAAAAACCTCCCAGTGCATGCCACACAGCCCCTGCTACCCTTGTAGCCGCCTCCTGCGTATAGTGGACACCTGACCTATTCAATGGAACCCGAAACCCAGCCACCCTTTGGCGCAAGTGACTCTGCAGCCTAAGCGGACGCTGAACGTTCTGAGCCTCTGATTCAGACCCTCCACTCGGCTCTGTACGAGAGGTCCGCAATCGGTCCTGTCGTCTTGGTTGCAAATGGTCAGCTCTGCTTTCATTTTGCAAGAAAGATTGACAGCCTTTACCACTTCTGTTCGCCGATCGAAACCAGAGAGAATCTCTTCTGTTCCAAAGTGACACACATCATTGGTACTGACTGAGCAACCATCTGCACCCTGTGCTCTTCATGGCATCCGGGAGGACCCGACCAACATCAGGAATGAGTCCACCCAGTATGCACACGGAGTACACATTGGTTTTCTGTCCCTGTGTTCTTCATGGCATCCGGGAGGACCCGTTCCACATCTGGAATGAGTCCACTCGGTATGCACACGGCGTTCACATGGGTTTTCTGTACCTGTGCCCTTCATGGCATCCGAGAGGACCCGTTCCACATCTGGAATGACTCCACCCGGTATGCACACGGAGTGCACATTGGTTTTCTGTCCCTGTGCTCTTAATTGCATCCGGGAGGACTCGTTCCAGATCTGGAATGACTCCACCCGGTATGCACACGGAGTCCTGGCAGCCATGTCCCTAAGGGGCCCCATAACGCGCCTAACGCTGGAGCTCTCAACTACCAATAATCCCACCCTCTGTGATTGGATCTTGCAGGCTGAGAGGTTTCCTCTGAAACAGGACAGGTGACAGTATCTGGCTCAGCGACAGTGTCAGCCACAGATAGCACATGGAACCTGTTTGTCAGGAAAACCGTGAAGGCCTTTCGTGAGGCCGCCTGGGAAGTCTTTCGCCGTCTGCTACGCCCGGGACGCCCCACTCAGGCACTGGTGAGGGGTCAACCTCAGTTTTCAATATTTTGCTGTGTTCTTTGTAATGCATTAAAATGCTAAAATCAGACCTGTTCCTAGATTGTACATAGAGTTTCCTTTTTGTAGCACATGATACCTTCGTCCCTTGTGTAATACACTCCTGGAAATGGAAAAATGAACACATTGACACCGGTGTGTCAGACCCACCATACTTGCTCCGGACACTGCGAGAGGGCTGTACAAGCAATGATCACACGCACGGCACAGCGGACACACCAGGAACCGCGGTGTTGGCCGTCGAATGGCGCTAGCTGCGCAGCATTTGTGCACCGCCGCCGTCAGTGTCAGCCAGTTTGCCGTGGCATACGGAGCTCCATCGCAGTCTTTAACACTGGTAGCACGCCGCGACAGCGTGGACGTGAACAGTATGTGCAGTTGACGGACTTTGAGCGAGGGCGTATAGTGGGCATGCGGGAGGCCGGGTGGACGTACTGCCGAATTGCTCAACACGTGGGGCGTGAGGTCTCCACAGTACATCGATGTTGTCGCCAGTGGTCGGCGGAAGGTGCACGTGCCCGTCGACCTGGGACCGGACTGCAGCGACGCACGAATGCACGCTAAGACCGTAGGATCCTACGCAGTGCCGTAGGGGACCGCACCGCCACTTCCCAGCAAATTAGGGACACTGTTGCTCCTGGGGTATCGGCGAGGACCAATCGCAAACGTCGCCATGAAGCTGGGCTACGGTCCCGCACACCGTTAGGCCGTCTTCCGCTCACGCCTCAACATCGTGCAGCCCGCCTCCAGTGGTGTCGCGACAGGCGTGAATGAAGGGACGAATGGAGACGTGTCGTCTTCAGCGATGAGAGTCGCTTCTGCCTTGGTGCCAATGATGGTCGTATGCGTGTTTGGCGCCGTGCAGGTGAGCGCCACAATCAGGACTGCATACGACCGAGGCACACAGGGCCAACACCCGGCATCATGGTGTGGGGAGCGATCTCCTACACTGGCCGTACACCACTGGTGATCGTCGAGGGGACACTGAATAGTGCACACTACATCCAAACCGTCATCGAACCCATCGTTCCACCATTCCTAGACCGGCAAGGGGACTTGCTGTTCCAACAGGACAATGCACGTCCGCATGTATCCCGTGCCACCCAACGTGCTCTAGAAGGTGTAAGTCAACTACCCTGGCCAGCAAGATCTCCGGATCTGTCCCCCATTGAGCATGTTTGGGACTGGATGAAGCGTCGTCTCACACGGTCTGCACGTCCAGCACGAACGCTGGTCCAACTGAGGCGCCAGGTGGAAATGGCATGGCAAGCCGTTCCACAGGACTACATCCAGCATCTCTACGATCGTCTCCATGGGAGAATAGCAGCCTGCATTGCTGCGAAAGGTGGATATACACTGTACTAGTGCCGACATTGTGCATGCTCTGTTGGCTGTGTCTATGTGCCTGTGGTTCTGTCAGTGTGATCATGTGATGTATCTGACCCCAGGAATGTGTCAATAAAGTTTCCCCTTCCTGGGACAATGAATTCACGGTGTTCTTATTTCAATTTCCAGGAGTGTACTTAGTTAATTTTTAGACTTCTATTTGATTTGAGTTACCTTTAGGGGAAAACAATTTTCAAATGAGGAAGTAACCTTACTAATAAATGCCTTGTTTTTTCCATTTTAATCGGAAGTACTGCAAACATCTACCCAGTTGATGTCTTTAAGCAGTCTCCTAGAATTCTCAATTTTTGACTAATTTATTTCCCTCCTGTACTCAGACTTCATAGGTTTTTAATCCTGACAAGCTTCAACTTGTAACATAAGGCGCCGCATGTGCTGTTGGCTTTATGATACGATTTTGCTATTGGTTTTGTGATACAATTTTTTTCCTAACAGTTGTGGGGGGGGGAGCTCTAGTATTTAGCAGACCTACCCTTTCAGTTCTGCATCTTTGATGTTAAACTGCACAATCCACTTCTTTCAAACTTGGCTGACTTACCCACAGGACAGATAACAGCACGTTGCACGGCCGTAAATATACCACAGGCGAATCTCTTAAAAGCTTAATATATTGCCAACGGCGTTCCAGCTGCTTCGATCAGAATTCACAGAGCACAGGCAAACCTAACTTTTGCCTCTCGCTCCGATACTACCGAAATTCTGGAGGAGTAACTTGCACAAAAATAGTCTTGCAGCATTGTACTATGTACCAAACTGTGCGTCCCACGCAGGTCTTGCTACAACACACTGCAAGTGCAGTTTAAAGAGAACTGCCACATTTCACAACAAACACAAACTGACGGAATTCTTTGCCTGGCGCAGCCACATAACCATCGGCGACGAGAATTTACAACACTGATGTAGCAAACTTCGCAAAAGATAAAGATAATTTTCCTACATGCTTATGTGGATAAAAGTCGTACCTGAAGGTCGCCAATTTTCTTTAGTGACTACTGGTTTCGGTTCGTTGATGAGCCATCTTCAGATGGCACATAAAAAGTTAAAATTAAAAAAATATATTACCTTCATACATTGTGGGAATAACGTGAAGACTGGGAAAAGCTTGGCACATTTCTGATATCCACTCTGAGAATTTGTCACCAAGCAATACTTATAATCGGCTAACAAATTCACTATTCACGCGCCTTGACTTACAAACATATTATTTATGTAATATTTGCAAGGAGAAAGCTTATTTTGCCTTAACTGCCAAGCCGCCTCTGAACACCTCCGCTTGCTGCAGGCTCCAGCCGTAGTGTCCTCGAACAATGGCATGTCCTCCTACTGATGCCCCGCCAGGGCGACAATGACCGCACACCACCGCCTTTGAGTGTAGTGAGATCGTGGCAGAAATATGTATGCCAGGATATTGGTTCTCTCTTACTACGGTTCGTAACTTCATTAGGCACTTCTTTGATATCCTTAGTCAGTTAGTTAGTTAGTTGGTTGCGTGTTCCATTGATCAATCGCACGGTACGGAAGCCGGTATGATGTGGAACGTGTGAAGTGCACAAGTAATGCACATATGATAAAGGATTTTTTTAAAATATAAATGTATTACAGTACAGTGTGAAAGATTAATATTTCTATTATTTGCCCCATTTTCTTAAATGACAGAACATGCATATAATATATTAATAGATATATTTATTCCTATCCAAGAATTCATTTATGGTAAAGAAAGAGTTGTCAAGGAGATACGATTTCAATTTATTTTTGAAGCTGTTACTGCTGTCTGTCAAACATTTATTTCATCTGGTAATTTGTCAAAAAGTTTTATAGCAGCATATTTTAATCCCTTTCTGTGCCAAAGATAGGTTGTGTAAAGGATAGTGTAAGCCTTTCTCTTTTCTGGTATTATAATCATGAATGTCACTGTTGTTTTTAAACTGGTCCATATTGTTGATAACAAATTTCATTAGTGAGTAAATGTACCGTGAGGCTGTTGTAAGAATTCCCAGACTTTTAAAAAGATGCCTACAAGACGTGCGATTATGAACCACACACATTATTCTAACCACTTTCTTTCGAGCAGTGAAAATTTTTGGTCTAAGTGTTGAGTTACCGCCAAATATGATTCCATATGACATCAGAGAGTGAGAGTATTCAAAGTATGTTACCTCACTAATTTCTATATCCTCAAAGTTGGCCGGCCAGTGTGGCCGAGCGGTTCTAGGCGCTTCAGTCTGGAACCGCGCTATCGCTACAGTCGCAGGTTCGAATCCTGCCTCGGGGATGGATATGTGTGATGTCCTTAGGTTAGTCAGGTTTAAGTAGTTCTAAGTTCTAGGGGACTGATGAACTCAGATGTTAAGTCCCATAGTGCTCAGAGCCATTTGAACCATTAGAACCTCAAAGTTGGCAATTATTCTGATTTAAAATTTGCTAAACCTAGTCGCTTTAGAAAATCCAAAATATGAATTTTCCAATAAAGATTCTCATCTCTATGTACACCCAAAAACTTTGTATGCTCTACCCTATCTATTGACTTCTGTTGATGTGTTATGTTTATTGAAGGAACTGTACTTTTTACATCTGAACATTGAATGTACTTTGTTTTTCCAAAGTTTAGAGCAAGCCCAATCGCAGAAAACCAATTAAGAACTTTTCCAAGGACCTTATTTGTATCATTTTCAATTGGAGTGTCCTTTACTGGATTAATAATGATGCTTGTATCATCAGCAAACTGTGTTAGTTCAGCTTCTTGATTTAGATAAGAAGGGAGGTCGTTCAATATATCAAGCACAGAATGGGACCCATGATTGAACCCTGTGAAACACCTAATGTAATTTCACCCCAGTTAGATGAAGTGGCAAACTTATTTAAATCACTTGACCCATATAAAGAAACTTTTTGCTTCCTGTTCTGAAGGTCTGACCTAAACTGCTCATATGCTATTCCATTTATATCTTAGAATTGTAATTTCTGTAACATAATGTCATGGTTCACAAAATCAAATGCTTTGGACAAGTCACAGAAAATTCCTTTTCATGACATTCTACTATTTAAAGACTCTGTTATGTGGACAGTGAAGTTGTATATTGCTGTCTCAGTGGACCAGCATTTTTAAAAGCCGAACTTTGATTTACTAAGTATCCAATTACTGTTGAGATGGCTAACCATTGTTGAGTACATTATTTTCTCGAAGATATTTCAAAATGCTGTGAGCTAGGATACTGGCCGATAATTATTGACATCTGTAGTGTCCTCCTTTATGTAGAGAGGCCTGACAATGGCATATTTTAACCTGTCTGGGAAAATACCTTGAGTTATTGATGCATTACATATGTGACTCAGAACATCAGCTGTAGTTGCTTGACATATTTTTAAAGTCTTATTACAGATGTCTTATACTCCTATAGAACATTTATTTTGCTTATTTCACAAGAGGTTGTTAGGTGAAACTTAATATGACTAAAATTTTTCTAAAGTGACTCTTCCTTGTACTGCCTGCCTTTATCTTTTGAACTAATCTCACCAATTTTTTCCTCTATACTTAGGAAATGGTTGTTAAATACATTAGCCACTTGTGTACTGTTGGTTAGCATGGTCTCATTCTCTTTAATAGTAATACTACCTACCCCAGTGGTTACTTTTCCTGTCTCCCTGCTAGCAACATTCTGTATTCATGTGATTTTATTGTCAGAGTTGTTAATTTCTTCTCTAACATACATATTTCTTGATTTCCTTACAACTTATTTTAGTGTGCTCGAATAATTTTTATAATGTAAAACTATTTCTGGATCTTTACTAGTTCTTGCTGTCTCATACAGTTTTATTTTTCTTTATGAAGACACATTAATACCTGTAGTAATCCAAGGTTTCTTTGAAAAGTATGTGGTGTTACATTTAGTAATTTTCTTTGGGAAACTATGTTCAAAGAGGGATATAAATTCATCAAGAAATGTGTTGCATTTGTCATTAGCATTTGCTCATTAAATACATCTCCCAATTAACATTTCTGAAACTTTCTCTGAAGTGCTCTACAGATACTAGGTTGAGCAACCTCACACTTTTACTTAATGGTTTCTGAACTGTATACCCTGTTAGGTTTTGTAAGTTGATGAGTTGTGCATCATGGTCTGACAGTCCATTTACCACAGGGAAAGCATTTGTTCGTTTTATATCTTCTTTCTGTACAAATACATTATTTATTACAGTGCTACTGTCTTGAGCTATACGTGTAAGGAAATTGACCACTGATTCTATGCTATATGTTGTTAATAACACTTCTAGTTCACTTTTCCTATCAGAATTATTTAGAAAGTTTATATTGAAATCACTACAGATTAATAAAGTCTTCTTTTTGTCTGACAGACAGCATAATAGGGAGTCAAACGTTTTTACGAATAGCTCCTAGTCTCCCAGTGAGGACCTGTAGACCTGTACACTGTTGCTATTATGAATACTACATTATCTAGCTGAAGTTCACATGTACAAACCTCAACGTGCTGATCAAGACAAAATCTGCGTCCTTCTACAGTTTTGTATTTTTACCCTTGTTTTATGAAAATAGCAACTCCTCCTTTATCCATCCTAGATCTACAAGTGTAAGATGCTAATTTATAACCATTTATACTGACACTATCCATCCACAGTTACATGGTGTTCAGGCAGACAAAGTATATCAATCTCATTTTTATTTTTGAGGTGATCTTAGCACACTAATAGCTCAAATATTTCATTTTTTATTCCCCTGATATTTTGATGGAGTAAGTTGATACTTCCCTTAGCCCAGTCACTATTTACTGTGCATGAAATTTCTTTTATTCTTTTTATCTTGATTGCCAAGTGAAAGAGTCTTTGATTAGTAATCAATAAGACTTCAGTCCAGGGTCCTAACCTTGCCACAGCTTAAATTTTGAATAAACGTCGTCAGCACTGGCTGCCAAAGACTTCTGGCATAAGGAATCACCCCTCATTCAGCCATCGACATTGTCAAAGAGAGCGGAGGAGCGGATGGAAGTTCTGGGCACTCACTTGCCGCTGGGGTCGGAAACTGTCCCTATAGGCTGAAGAATCTGCCATTATCTACACCATTAGGCTGCAGACGGCGATGAAAGCCCCTGCATTAAAGACGCGTAAGTTACATCCACAGGACATGTGGCCTGTAATTGAATAAAGTGTCATGATGATCTCTCCATTGACAAAAGATTCCGGAATAGTTCCCCAATCGGATCTCTGGGAGGTGACCATGAGAAGAAGATTTAATAATCAATGGAAGGATAACGATCTATGAGTCGGGTCGTCGAATGTGACAAATTTGAACATGATAGGGAAGCCATAAAATCTTAAAAGGGATATACTAAGGCTCAGCCTAGATACAGTGGAAGTCGATGAATTAAAATCGAAAGAAGACAAGGATTTCTTGTCAGGTGACTACAGAATAAGATCAACAGCAGTATAAAATCGTATAAGGGGAGTAGGATTCATTACGAATAGGCAAGCAGGGCAGAGGATGTGTTACTGTGAACAGTTGAGTGATATAGCAGCTCTCATCAAAATCGACAGCAAACCAACTACGCCAACGATAGTTCAACTATACACTCCGACGTCGCAAGCCGAAGGTGAAGAGATGGGTTAGTATTTGAGGGCACTGAACAGGTAAATCAATACGTAAAGAAAGATGAAAATCTAATAGTCATTGGGGATTGGAATGAAGTTGTTGGGGACGGATTAGAAGAAAGGATCACGGGAGAATGTGAGCTTGGTACTAGTAATGAGAAAGGAGGAAGACTATTTGAGTTATGCAATAAGTTTCAGCTTGTAATAGTGACTCTGTTCGAGAATACTTGGAAAAGGCCGGGTGATAGGGGAAGATTTCTGTTACATTACATCTTGGTGAGGCAGAGATTCCGAAATGAAGCATTGTATTGTAAGGTGTATCCAGGAGCAGATATAAACTCAGATCCCAATTTAGTAGTGATGAAGAGAAGGCTGAAGTTCAAGAGATTAGTCAAGAAGAATCGATAAACAAAGAAGTTGGATACGGAAGTACTAAGGGATGACGAGATACGATTGAAGTTCTCTAAGGCAATAGATACAGCAATAGGGAATAGCTCTGTACGCAGTACAGTTGAAGAGGAGTTGTCATCTCTAAAAAGGATCATTACAGAAGCTGGAAAGAAAAACATAGGTACAAAGAAGGTAATTGCGAAGAAATTATGGGTAACGGGAGAAATATTTCAGTTGATCGATAAAAGACGTAAGTACAAAAATGTTGAAGGAAATTCAAGCCCACAGAAATAAAAGTTACTGAAGAATGAAATATATAGGAAGTGCAGTGGATTTAAGATGTAATGACTGCGCGATAAATGCGGTGAAATTGGAAACAAAAAAATTGCCGGAAGGGTGATTCAGCAGTCAAAATGACCTTAGGTGAAATTAAAAGTAAGGACAGTAACATAATAATGCAATGGGAATACCACTGCTAAATGCAGATTAGAGAGCGGATAGGTGGAAAGAATACATTGACGACGTCTAAGGTGGGGTGGACTTGTCTGATGACATGATAGAAGGAGAAACAAGCGTCACTATAGAAGAGAATGGGGATCCAGTACTAGAATCAGAATTTTAAAGAGTTCCAGAATACTTAAAATCAAATAAGGAAGAAGGGATAGATAACATTCCATCAGAATTTCTAATATGATTGGGGGAAGTGGCAACAAAACGATTATTATCGTTGGATACAATACCCCTCACATACGATCTTTGGATCGATTATGCGCAGCCAACAGAGAGTACAATTGAAACTGATGTGGTGCGACCGAGATGGAAGCAGTACCGTACTGGCAGAGCTCATAGTCAGCCATGCACACGGATATTGCGTAGTGGCACACAGTTTGTTTCAAGTGTTATCTAATCGTATCCGTTAATAACAGTGCTCGTGTATTTAACGAAATAAGTTTTGTATAGTAAAATCCGAGGATTTTTTATTCGGGTAGTATATCGCCGCTCATCACTTACAGTAGTGAGCGAAGTTAACAGGAGGAAAGCAGCATCAGTTAAATGCTCGGAAGCTGTTGAAAGAAAAAGCTAGTGTATTCGGGGACCAGACGCTGGAGGTAGCCTTGCATATGGCGACACGAGTTCAGACTTCGATTCCAACGCAACTTCGGATACGACGGAAAAGATATCAAAGCTAGTGGTGATTCTGCAGCAATTCAGCAGAGCAGCATTTCGAGTGGAATTCGATTCAACGTTTTATGGGAGTGCCTGAGAAAGGAACAGTGACGGTGTTAATAACAGTTAATTACGTGCAAGAAGTTTTGCAACTGTGCATAAGTGGTAGCTTACAACAAGCAGTGGTTGTTGATAACATTGTTAACATGGTCGACAAGAAGCGAAATGGTAGTGTCGTAAATGAGGAAGGACTGTTTAACGATTCAATACACGGAGAACAAAGTAGTGTGCTAGAAAATACCTCACCCGAATTACCAGAAGCAGTAATGGTAGCTTTAACCTGCCCAAGCTTAGTTCGTCGGCTATAGCTGTTCAACAAACGGGAAACACTGTGAAAGGTGGCTACACTGAGTCACAGCCACAGAGATTGCGCCAAAGATTATTATTCCGCCACCTCCACTGACGCAGTAATAGTTCAGAGGTTGCCCTTAGCAGTGCTTGTTGAGACGATGTCGAGAGCAGTACAATGTCAGAGGATGTCGTGTGCAGTTCATGTTCCGTTGGGCGAGACAGTAGATGCTGTTCGGTTGGTGTAATGTATAGATGGAAGATGTGGCAATGATCACAGTGTATTTTTCGTCAATATCTATGGAGGTAACAAAAAAAAAAATTATTTCACATTTCCGTAATGACAATGCCTCTTGGTCACAGGTTCAGTCAACAAAGCATCTGGCTCGTGTTCATGTATTAGACTTGTAATTCTGGTTTCTATGTGCAATTATAGTATTTCTGGTTTTCCAATTAGTTCATTGTAAATGGTGTTTAAAATATCTTGTCGTATCGAGGAAGAACCGTGCCAGATACATGTACATTGAATCACACTACCACACACAGAACAGTTACACTTGTGTTTTGTTGTTTCGTAGCTGTTATAGTTTCAGGGGACTTAATTAATCAATTGTGTTAACGGAACTTTCCTTTCATTCTTTATTGTTATTTTATGCAGTCAGATTGCGTACTAATACTAGTCAGGGCCAACCGGTTACGAGACTTCGTAACCGGACACACAGCTACTAAAATCCTTGCATTTCAATTAAGCCCCCAAGCACGTGGCGACCGCTGCTTCGGATCGTCCCTTGTAATTCTTTTGATAGTAAAAATAGCAGACAGTAGTATTGTTGTAGTAATTTGTAGTTTCGTATTTGTAGTATGCATTGCATGTCTAGATTAGGTAACTGAACATTTGTAGTTGTCTTGTCATTCTTCTAATGGTATTTTTGCAGAATTTGATTTTGGATGTCTCGTATACGAGGTTGACAATTTTGTGGATTTATGAAGATTTTAATTGTTCGTTAATCGTGTTTGTCGGGAAGTATTTCGTGTGAATGGTATCGTTGGTGATAAAGTGTTATATTGTGTGTAATTTTCGTATAGTGACGAATTTTGTATGTTTTGTAAATGTTTACGAGATCGATGAAAAAGGCAAAAATGATGGACAGTCAGAATAACGAAATTGTTAACATGGCGAACTCGCCAACACAGGAGAACAGTATGATGAATAATGAAGTAGAAAACAATTTAATAAGCCAGGAAAATAGTCCGGAACCAGTTCAAAATTTTTCACAATCAAAAAATTCACAGAATACGAGATTAACGATAGAAGATTCTGGAATAATATCGAACACAGATACCTTTACAGCTACGACGAAGGAAGTTAGTTGTACGGGAAATGTTAGGGGCGAAAAGAATTTCGAACCAGTTAATATGGAGCAGTTGATGAGTGCGATATTAAATTTGGGATCACAGTTAGGATCTCAATTAAAAACGGAGATGGAAACAATGGAGACACGGTTAGACTCACGAATACGGACATGTTTTAAAAACATGACAGATGAATTAAAGAAAGAAATCAGAGAAGTAGTACACCCGATTTTGAATGCTCACAATAATGGATTAATTTCAGTAGAAATTAGACAAAAGGAACAGGAGAGAGGACAGAAAGAATGAGATCGCGTGATAGTACAAAAATTTTCAGAGTTAAATCTTCAACGTGCACACGATAAGGAAGAAATATTTGAAAGAATCGAGGAATCCGTACCAAATGACAGAATAAATAACCTAACACAACAGTATGAACAGTTAACTACTAAATGTGTCAATACTGAAACCCGAGTCGCGACACTTACGGAAGACGTAAATAAACAGAAAGAACAAATAGGTGACTTATCGGAAAGATTTGAGGAGATTTCAGATAAATTGACAAATCTTAGTTTGAATGGGGACAGATATTCAGATGATACAGCTCCATTGCCTTTTGCAGAAACAGAAGAGTACCAGAATATAAGAAAACATGTTGAAAGTCAGAGAAAATGTAATGAACGCGTTAAAAGGGAATTTGAGGCGTTACGAAAGCAAGTTAAACAAACTGAAAGCGAAATCGTAGGAAAAGACAGTAGAAGAAATTTGGAATCACCGATAGCAGCGGGTTTTGATGAAAACAACTTATTTCATTTACGAGAAGCAACAAGAGAGCGCCAGCCGCAGGAACTTGACAATAATCGACATTCAGACTGGGACAGACGCGATAGGTCTTTGTCGCCAGGAGGCGAAAACTTTCACTATAAACACTTTTTAACTGTTCGGAAATCTAAGGTCTTTCGCAATTCTAATAATGACATACATACATGTTCATGGATAGATCAATTTATGTAAGCACTTCCACCAAATTGACCACTAAGTCACAAACTGGAATTTATGTGTGGCTATTTGAGTCACTACAGTAAGTGAATATGTGCCGTAGCATGCACAGGGCCCCGAGCTGTAGTGGTGCTATTTCCCTTTTAGTTTTCTGCACTGCTGCCTACTCTTTTACTATTCTTTGTATCTATCAAAACAACTCTTCAACTATCAATCTATTTAGAAAAGGAGTCAGTAAAGAATAACCGGATATGACTATTTTACCCAAAAGTGATAATTTTCAGGATATTGATGAAAAAAACGAACCGGCGATGCGTATGCGCGCACTTATTAG
Organism: Schistocerca serialis cubense; assembly: GCF_023864345.2. Lineage (NCBI taxonomy): Eukaryota > Metazoa > Arthropoda > Insecta > Orthoptera > Acrididae > Schistocerca > Schistocerca serialis. Next base: position 470,634,578 of record NC_064639.1, read on the forward strand.
AGATTGTAATAATTTAAATGATTTTTATCATGCATTTCTATCGGCATATGGGTCCGAAAACACGCAAGACAGAGTCAAACATAGTCTTATTATGCAGCGTAATTTTAAACAGTCTGAGTTCCACACGCTGGCAGAATACTTTAAAGACATGATTCGAAAGAATCAATTCCTTTCCAACCCTCATAGCCCGACTGAATTAATTCGCATTTGTTTAACTAAGCTGCCACAATCGATAAGACACATTGCTTTAGCCGGAAGATGTAAAGACGACACTGAAACTTTTAAGACTTTGCTACGAGAACTTGAGTATGACAACGACGACGGAACTTCTTGTAATTTTTTCAGTAACGGTAATCACAATAGATTTTCAGAGTGGATAATGATTGGAACGGACGTTATAGCGGTAATTTTGAAAACGACAGACGAAATAGACAAGACAATAGACACCAGCCTTATGACAAAGGAGAGCGTAGCGATTAGACAGTATTATTTAGTTCGCAATGATATTCTTTTTAAACGAACATCGGTTGACAACTCTGTTTGGCTAGTTTGCATTCCTGATGAGTGGGTTAATAAATTGATTTGGTATACACATTTCAGTTATGCACACTTTGGTCCCAGAAAATGCTTTCTTAAATTACGAGAAAATTGCTGCTTCACTAATATGGAAAAACGTATTCGATTTGTTCTTGCTAAATGCAAATTATGTCAAAAGGCTAGGCCGCCAACTATTTCTCACAGAGCACCGTTGTTTCCTATCATTCCAGCGAAATTAAAGGAGATGGCTGCAGTCGATTTCTTCGGTCCAGTGGTTCGTTCTACTAATGGTTTGGCGTACATTTTGTTAGCAATGGAATTGACATCAAAATATGTGTGTTTTACACCTTTACCCAAAGCAACAGCTCGTTCAGTATCTAATGCTTTCATCACACATTTTCTTAAAGAAATGGGTCATGTTGATAAAGTTATATCAGATAAAGGATCACAGTTTCCCTCTAAAATTTGGCTTCGTACTCTACGGCGTCGTAAGATTAAACAAATTTTCATTTCACTTTTTCACCCTCAATCTAACGCTTCAGAGAGATGGATGAAGGAAATCGACAAACTGTGTCGTCTTTATTGTCATCAGAATCACAGAACGTGGGATCAGTATCTTCATATTTTTCAAAACATTCTGAATGAACTCCCTAATAATTCAACTTCTTTTCCGCATATATTGATATTAAAAAATAAAGCACCGACAAATCGCATTTCTGAAATCGTTCCTTTTTGCCTACATGGAAACTGCGGCATTCTGAAATTGTTAACCTGGCTCTACAAAATATTGCATCTGCGACTGCTAGAAGAGAGAAATCAGCTAAACGTCCTGATCGTTTAAAAACCTTGTCAGTTGGTCAAAAGGTGTTAATTAAGTCTCATCGTTTGTCTCACAAAGGAAAAGGCTTGTGTCGCAAATTTTTTCTGCTTTATAACGGTCCATATAGAGTTCGCAAAATTATTCATGATAACACTGTCGAAGTAGAAACTCTTAAATCACGGTGCTCTAAGGGAATTCATCATATAGCGAACGTTAAAATTTTTGTGGAATAAGACACTTTTGAGAAATTAACAGTTACACGTAAACACGCAGAGAATACAAAGATACCGCGCCGTGTTCTGGCGGCGGCACATACTCAAAGCAACAGTCAAGTCTGCGCGCTGCACAAGGCAGTCGTTGACCGCAAACAGTTACTTCCTACGTCACGCTTACCTACAGCTGATCGACCGCTCAGTGCGAATGCACTGACAGCCGTAAACAAATACACAGTCTAATTTCTCCGATCAAATTCAGTATAAAGCTGTAGTGACTTGATAAATTATGTTATTAACGTTCAGTTTTTTTCAGGATACAGTTGCATAAAATATTTAAGAACTTCAGGTAAATTCTGTGTGTCCGACGTTAAGAGGACTTGCTATCGAGAAAATTTCAGGAAGAATGTCATTTCGAAGAAGAAAGTAATAAACTAAAAAGGTAACTATTAATTGAGTTTATTTTTCAGGTAACATATTTATACTTAGGTATGTACTTTATACGTAATTTGCTGCTCGCGATTACGTGATTTGTACTTGGTGTTCACTGATTTTGACAATGACTGATTAATTAACAGCGTTGTTACTTATGTATATTATGCATCGCTTGGCTGCTCTGATTTTTCACTGATGTCATATTTTTTATTATGTGCTTGCTGTGATTATTTATTTAAATTATAATTGTCACCTGATTAGTTGTGCTGATATGGTTATGTATGTAAGTTATACTTTGTGATTTATCTGCTTGCGCCTTCATGTTTACTTATTAAGATTACATATGAACATTTATTTGCTTATGCTGATATGATGCTAATGACCTGTTTATTATGTAAGATATATACTTGCTGCTTTGCGTATGGACTGCATATTTACACATTTCTGACATTTCTGTTTTGTTGTCATAACTATTCTTTAATTTGGCATATAGAAATGCTGATATACTGTGTACGAACATGGAGTTTAGGTCACACTATGGTATTAATTATAGATTGTTCGCTTGGGAGAGCCTCGTCGTAGGGATTGTGCTACATCTACTTGTTGACATTCTGGCCTCTACTGGTATATTTACTCGCTATTGCATGTTTTGCTTACGCTCAGTGCTTTATATTTTAAGATAAGAAAATGAACTGCTATAGTTATACGAACGACATTGGTACAAGAAACTTCATTGAAGTCACATGAGCTGGAGGTTTTATGGAAGCTGTATACATTTATGCTAATAGAAAGGAAGCTAACGACATGAAATACCAACACTAGGTTTAGACCATTGACAGTTATTACACTGCATTCTTCGTGAGCAATTGAAATAGCAAGTGGCACTTGACAAAAAAAAAAAAAATACTCCACAGTGGTGTACACACTGTGAAATATTACGAATTATTCATTCAAAGTCTTATGTGATCATTCATATTCCGTACTCGTACTTACTTACTGAAAGTTATTCAAAGTAAAGGCTGTTAGAGGTCATGTACGCATTTCTTTTATTTAATGACGGACGAGGTAACCAAAATGTATTTTACAATTCATAATGAATAGAAGATTTGGGTCAGGTGGATTACACAGAGGTTGTGTGTGGACATTGTGTCTTCGGATTGTATGGGATGATGAATTGAAGTTTGCACTAGGGTTCTATCTGTACTTTTTCGTGAAGACTGACTAGAGGAAAGAGTTGTCATGGAAGCGAAATGATATTGGTGATACGGTTTATATGTATCGACGTATTGAAGATGTATTATTGAGGTATTGATATTGTGTGATGTTTGTGATTATTGGAGTTTTGGTGGACAAGAGGTGAGGTAAATGATATTGGTGATAAAGTTTATATGTATCGACGTATTGAAGAGATGTTATTGAGGTATTGAGATTGTGTGATGTTGATGATTATTGGAGACTTGGTGGACAAGAGGTAAGGCAAATGATACTGATGATAAGGTTTATATGAATCGACGTGAGAGGTATTATTGAGGTATTAAGATTATGTGATGCTGATGATTATTGGAGTTTTGGTGGATAAGAGGTAAAGTAAGTGAGGAGCATTTTTTTTTTTTGTTGGTTTATATGGAACAAGGAGGATAAAGATGGCAGACTAGAACACCCAACTGGAAAGAAGATTGCCTACACACACTTTGTTAAATCAATAAGCAGTGTGTGTATATATATATATATAGGAGAGAGGAAGTATTTGCATATCTTGGCACACTGACAGTTGTTCAGCAACCGTTCATTTTGATTTGGCTTGGCAAACATTGGTCTTGACATGATGAATATGACGTTGACTAACTATTATTGACTGTTATACACTTCTGCCACTACTACTTGATACACATGTTGAACATCAAATTTTGACAGAATTGCATTTACACAGTAAACACTATTCAATTTCAAAAGATGAGCGAGTGTGCTTTGTGTGTTTTCCTTTCCTAATCCCAAATAATTGGTACCGACCTACCTCCTAAATTTTACTCGTTTGTTGTGGCTTGCACTGACACTCATAAATATTATAGGTTTACTGATATTTGTGTATTTGTAATAGTTAATATGACAATTAGCTGATATCATTTGTGTGTTTATTATAATTGGTATGTTTAGTGTAAGAGCATTGATAATAGTTTTGTAAAAGCAATTGTGTGTACATTAAAACTGTTGTTCGTGCTTGCACATACTATCATTGATGGGTGCCACTTCGAAATGTTTAATTTCTGCTGATGAACTCTGATGAACTGTTTAATTAGTGATAGTGAATATTATGGACTGTTACCTGCACTTGTTCAACATTGCTGCGTGCCACTGTTGGAACTGTTCAACCAGTGATAAGATGTCACTTGTTGGTGTCTGCATCTGTTCAACATTGCTGGGTGCCACTGATGGAACTGCTTCTACTGAAATGATGTCACTTGTTGGCATCTGCACCTGCTCAACATTGCTGGGTGCCACTGATAGAACTGCTTCTACTGAGATAATGTTACTTGTTGCTGTCTGCGCCTGCTCAACATTGCTGGGTGCCACTGTTGGAGCTGTTTAAATACTGTTGATGAAATGTTGTGGGACTGCTATTTGCACCTGTAGACCATTGCTGGATGCCACTGTTGGAACTGTCAGCTACTCTGAGGAGTGCTACTTGTTTATTGAACTATTGAAAAGATTTTATGTGAATATTTGTGTAAACTGATTTATTGTGTATTTACTGTTTGTGAAATGTTATGGGACTGCTATTTGCACCTGTAGACCATTGCTGGGTGCTAATGTTGGAACTATCAACTACTCTGAGGAGTGCTAGTTGTTTACTGAACTATTGAAAAGATTTTATGTGAATATTTGTATAAACTGATTTTTTTAAGTATTTACTGTGTATGAAATGTTATGAGACTCTTACCTCCACCTATTCGTCATTGCTGGTGCCATTGATTGAATTGTTTAACCACTCTGACAAATGATGCTTGTGTAAACTATTATGTAAAATCACATGTACGCAACCATTTGTATTCCTTACTGTATTATATAAATTAGGTTATTGTAGGGTCAATTCAACGAGAAAATTTATTTAGTTATGTGATATTTACTTATTAACATCGTCTTTTATTTTTGTCTGTATTTTTTGGACGAGTTTGGTGATATTTTCACCACCAATGCTCGCAAAAATACCATCAGATTCTAGCCCGTGGAGGAGGGGCATATGAAAGGTGGCTAAACTGAGTCACAGCGACAGAGATTGCGCCAAAGATTGTTATTCCGCCGCCTCCACTGGTGCAGTAATAGTTCAGAGGTTGCCGTGAGCAGTGCTTGTTGAGAGGATGTCGAGAGCAGTACTAGTTCAGAGGATGTCGTGTGCAGTTGTTGTTCTGTTGGGCGAGACAGTAGATGCTGTTCGGTTGGTGTAATGTATAGATGGGAGATGTGGCAATGATCACAGTGTATTTTTCGTCAATATCTATGGAGGTAACAAAAAAATTTTATTTCACTTTTCTGTAATGACAATGCCTCTTGATCGCAGGTTCAGTCAACAAAGCATCTGGCTCGTGTTCATGTATTAGACTTGTAATTCCGGTTTCTATGTGCAATTATAGTATTTCTGGTTTTTCAATTAGTTCATTGTAAATGGTGTTTAAAATATCTTGTCGTATTAAGGAAGAACCGTGCCAGATACATGTACGTTGAATCACACTACCACACACAGAACAGTTACACTTGTGCTTGTTGTTTCGTAGCTTTTATAGTTGCAGGGGACTTATTTAATCAATTGTGTTAACGGAAATATCCTTTTATTCTTTATTGTTATTTTATGTAGTCAGATTGCGTACTAATACTAGTCAGAGCCTACCGGTTACGAGACCTCGTAACCGGACACACAGCTACTAAAATTATTGCATAATAATTAAGCCCCCATGCAACTGTTGTTAGTAAAGACTTCTTTACTCAGGTATGAGGGAAGCAGAATTACTCATGGATAAGAAAAATGAAGAATTGGAAAGGGAATAAAAATCTATTTGGGAGCAAAAGTGAACACAGAAACAGACATTATTAATAATTTGCGAACCGTACTTACTAAGACGCTTGGTGAAAATCATAATCAGCCCAGAGAGGAATGTAACATCATACATGAAGAAACGAAACGGAAATCAAAGGACTTCGGACACAAGTAGATGAAAAATGCAGGCAAAAAATCGAATTGGTTAGTAAAGCTCATGAGGAAATACGCGCGCTAAATAACGAAATCATCCCAATCATTATTACTGGCAATGAGGGAAAGTCGATCGCATTTAGTAAGAGAATTTGAATGCTATGCGTTGCCGATAGAACCAATATTGACAATGGACTGAGCACCCGAAATTTCTAGAACTATGATCCGAAACCCGATATTCGTGCTGTTGCCTTTATTAAGCCTTATAATAAGCCTTATTATAAGCGAGCTAAAATTTGGACTTGCGTCAGTCACATGAAAGGGAAGCACATGTGTGAGGTATCGGAGAGTCTGAAAATCACAAGTATGAAGAATCTGATACCGCATTTTTAAATAAATATTAGTCTAAAAACAAGCATCGAGACGTTAAATCAAAAATTCTTAGCCCACCCCCCATTCCCTCCCCAAATTATGCGAGACATCACGGTACTGGAACGACAACGCATGTTTAGACGATGCGGTGGAGGAAGGCGAACTGATGTCTTTTTTAATAGAGAAATTGCCCTTCGCGCTTGGTGTAAAGCTTGAGCTTACGTCGCAGTTAAAAATGGAACAAGTGTGTTTGTTAATTGACAACATGGGAAGCACTTAACACGAAGCGAGATTACCAAGAACGTAATAACAGCAGTAATTATCAGAGTTGAAATAATGGCCGACTGAGAGAGGAATTCTAAGGGCACAGACGACCAAGTAGATTTGTTCGAATAGATGACGGGAGCATCGACGAAATTATGACACACGCAATCGACTCAACCAAAACAGTTCGCCGAAACGGCCACCTAACAACGGAGAAAGACCACAATATCGTTCACCGAATCATAATCGTAGGCATAATGAACCGTTAAACAAAGCCAAGTTTCGGAAGTTACCATCTCCGAAACTCAATTAGAGACGGGAGAGTCATAAATAATGATGAATGCTATTCAGTGTCAACGCGTTGATAGGGTAGAAGAAGATTTGCACCTGGAAGAGGAAGAAACAGAAAAATAAATCTCAATGACATTTGTTAAAATCGATACCTGTGGTATAATTATATGTGCTTTAATAAATTCAGCGAGTGAAACGAGCGCAATTTCTGAAAGCTTATTTACATAGTTAAATAACAGGATGGCATTCCCAACGCTTTCTCTTAACGGCGTAATTACTGCCAGTGCCGTCTGTAATAGAAGCAAACCCATTAAAGGGCAGGCCTTATTGAAGTTTCTTACTAAAGAGGATGAATACGAACAGAGTGTACTAATTGTTGGCTCTCTTAATATTGGACTGGTTCTCGGAGTAAACTGGATAACTGTAATGAAGTGCAGAATTGATTCCGAGGAAAGTTGTCTGCAGATAAAGGTGAATAATGGAGAGAAGAATATTTTGGTTAAAGGACAATAATTAAACATGAGAGTAGCGCTGCATGCGTCAAGATTAATGTGTTTTCAAGGAGAAAATGAAATTGTAAATGTTAATCATTTTGAGAATCACTGGATATCATTCTCAGAATATGCTGGATGTTCAGCTTTGAGGAGCTATATGGTACGCTTCTTTCTATACTGATCAGTGTCTTGTAACACTATGTGATATCACTCTGCATCACGTAAGGAGCCACGAAATACTAGTTTAGCTGGTAAAATTAAGCGGAAGAACCAATCTCTCCCCACTGCAACGACACAATCCTCCTGTCTACTTGGTTTTCCTGCTTCACGAAAAGGTATTTCTTTAATGTCGGGAGGCACAGCCACAAATTTTCTACCTTGACAGTATTCCGATCACAGTCGTTTATGTTATACGAATAGCCCATTTCCAAGTACTTAATCTGATCCTCATATTTCTACACAGTAGCCCGTGTGAGTGTAAATAGTGTACATCTGTCATGTGAAATAACTGTGATCGGAATACAGCCAAGGTGCGAAACACAGCTGTCTGTGGGATGAGGCGCGATGTCGACTTCCATCTGCGGGCCTTCAGTTTGCTGCAGCTGGGTTCCACTGCTGATGGCTGGAGATCCCGGAGACGGCTGTCTGAACGCTGATCTTGAATTCTTCGTTGTCGATTGTTGTGTACACTCAATCTGTGATTGCACGTGCGGCTTTAGTATTGGCATTAGACTACGGTGTAGTCGCTCTTACACTCCTTCTGCTGATTTTGCATCATGTGGAGTGGATCTGTACCGTGAAAGAAAAATTAATTGTGCGTTATTATTATTGTAATATTGTCTTAACTTTGGTTTGTGAGATTTGACTGTTCTTAGAAATCTTTCATCGAGTTAGTTTGCATCAGAGTGAAATAGTGCGGTTTTGAAACGTTATATGCCATTTCGAGTACAGAAAATAGTGACTCCTGTGGCGAAAGTTGAGTGTCGTTGCCTATAACGGTTGATTTGATAATCTGCAGATTGTTTGGTTCAGTTACGAAGTAACTTTGTGATTACGAAATTCTGTTTCATATCATGCATATCATATTCTGTACTGACATGTTACTCTGTAACTATGATCTGAAGAAGAGTAATTGGCCCTAAGCCCGTAATTTAAAAATTAAGAGCTATCTGCAGACTAAAATTGGACAATTGTGTCTAAATAAGGGTCGTGGACACTCCCAAATGACGAATATATCCAGTTTTGATTACTCTACCAGTACCTTCTAAAATCAGGATCGAGCATAGTCCACGTGCAGTTGCGACCAGGGTTCTGATCCGTGTGGTCATGGAAAATATTTCTGCAGGGGGCTAACTGGTATCTCTGGCAAAAGTGGCACGTAGGCCACATCAGTTCTATGTCTTTAACTATGGTTTGCAATAGCAGTGCTCGCTGACATTGCGTTTGGTGCACGTGATGCCCCAGTAACATTGATGTCCCAATTGAACCATTTTCAGTTTGACCAAAAAATTGACTTTTGGTGTCACTCTGGAGTCGTATGTCTCTTTGGAAAGAAGGAGTGTGCATTGCGGCAAATTATACAGTATTTTTGCTCAGCACACCAATCATATCGACCTGCCAGCCTTTGAACCCTATGTAGACAGAGACAGCATGTCTCAATTACAAGTTTGATTTATTTCTTGTTGATTAAGTTTTAATGTGACGTACACCCCGATTGAATGTGTTACTTTATTTTGGATAACGCTGGAACATTTGGCTTATTGTACTATCAAGATGGTATTTAAAGGACAATTTTGGACAGTGCCTTGACTGATGATACGCAAAGTGAAACATGTATGATCAAAAGAATCAGAATTTTCACCGTTACCTGTTGACATTTGTGACAGCAAATCTGCGATTGCTTGTTAACATGTGGACTTGTAAGTTATGTTTAATGATAGTCCGACCAAAGCAGTGCCTGTTACTGTAAGTGTTGTCCATTCCAGAAGGAATCTTATTATTTGAGCTCAGTATAGGACTCCGATCCGTAGGTAGACTCAATATTCGGCAGTAAATCTGTTCTTGGAACTTTTTGACAGCAAAGTTTACTGCAAGAGCTTCGTTTTGTGAAAGGTATACCAGGGCAAAGTGAATGGAGAGTGGAGCACTTGGATATGTGTGACTGTCTGTGGTTCGATTGACAGTGAAACATTTCACTCTCAGATTCCCTTTTCTTTAAATTCATCTCAACCCGACTCAAATTTCATTCACAAGTCCTGCAATCCAATGCCAGTCTGTATCGCCCCACGTGGTAGTTGTGAGCCACGCGTCATCTTGACCAACGTGACAACAATGGCGCGCTTCTTTGAAGAACTGAGAATAATGGGAAGCGGACGCGTTAGAACAGACATTCATGAAACCAATGTGGTCCTTCACCAACTAACACCACTGACTAACAGCATTTAAAATCATGAAATAAAAACATCTCCCCGGTCGGATTAATTTTAACCCTAGATCACTAAAGGGAAGAAAACATTACATTGCTGCAAAATCGTGTTAATCTTTCAAAGGAAGTAATTATTTATAAATGATAAATTAGTTAATTACAGTTATTAGATCTACAATCATTTGTTACATACCAAATTAAGTACAAAGTGTTCTGTTTTAGACCCTACTGCAATAGTAAATTTTAATCAGGTTTGGCAGTCTTTGGTTAAACCAAAACACTGAGTCATCATTTATTTACTACTTCACTGTTCCTGCCCTCTTAAAATATGCAGTAGGAAAAGCACTAGCATTACGAAACTACCAAGACCATGACACAGTGACACACGTAGCTGACAACTGACATACACAAGCAGTACCAATATTGACCAAACGTTAGTAGACACAAAGCCAAACGTAAGCTACTTGATTAGAACACTCACTAATAACTATCCCGACCTACAATATGCCAATAGGCGACTACTATAAAATAACATAGGAATATAGGATTGTAACAAACTCTTATACTAATCAGCAATAGCCATAGCTTAACCTAAGTAGTCAGATTATATTATCATTAAGAAGACTCTAGCCTGACTTGTGACATACCACAAGCATAGAGCAGTACGGTACCCTTAACAGCCAGCTCCCTACTAAATCATTACTAAAAGAATTATACCTGTGACACTGTTATATTTGTACGAGGTAGAATCGCCTCTGACGACAACAGCAAACGTCGACAAAGAGCGTACAATCGCAGTTCTGTACACACAACAAGGAAATGACATAAAATACAGGCAAGTGCGCCAGTAACTGAACCAACACGTTTACAAAGTCCACTGAAAGCCACAAACATGGACGTCGTCGCTTTCAGCCAACCAGTACACGTCAATCTCAAACCAAACTGATGAACACACGGTAGTAACTTCAAATAACTGCACAGCTGTGTGTTCAGTATACAAGCAATACCCAAAGACGAATACTAAAGACCAGAGAGATCAGCACCAATCGACAACATGACTTTGTGTACACACATTAGTTGAATAAACCGACAATGAACGAGATAAACAGCTTCATACCAGACAGTCAGCGGAATAAAACTCTCTCTCAGATACTCCCATCGCAAATAACCTGTTCGTAAGTTAACAAATCCTTGGTCAGCCGAAAAGTAATTCAAAACACACGCACTTATGCTTCCAAAAAAGAGGGAAGATTAAGGTTTATCGCGCCGTCATTAGGGAAGGAACACAAACTCGGATTTCTGTGAAGATGAAGGAAATTGGCCATGTACTTTCAAAGGTACCACCCCAGCGTTTGTCTAGAACGATTTAGGGAAATGAAGAACACGGATCTGAACCGTTGCCACCCCCCCCCCCCCACTCCCCCCGAATGCGAGTCCAGTGTGCTAACTACTGTGCCACTTTGACCGGTCTTCCGTTCCAGGAACATACAGCATGAGAGCTAAGGTGGTGCAGATTTCATTGCATATCACTAAAATTGCTAAAGCAATGTTCACTGCTACAGAAAGCAGTATTCTATTACTCTAACACTGCACAACCAAAGAAATTGTAAGTACAGCTGACCTTATGACGCATAGGCAAACAGCTGTGGAGGACGAAAGCTCCGGTGTTTCACACGCACAGCCAACGTCCCTGTCCCATTGGCAACCACTCGTCAGAGTGGAAACGGGGATGAGCAAATGCTAACCGACAGTGTAACCCTAAAGGTGGTTCACACACGAAAGAAACATTTATGTCTTAAGCCACAACTACATAACATTATGGGAACACTCACAGGGGCAGCCAACATAAATTTACGGATGTGTGATACATAACTGACTGGGAAAGACACACAAACACTAAGCCCACTACGGAACTACCCAGGCGTGAACTTGCTGGGGACTACAACACGGAACACTTACTACAGATAGTAGAATGTAGCGATTCAAACCGATGCTAAATCAACTTGCAATTTAGAAACCAGACAAGGAAAACACTGAAGAAAGTACTCAATGAGATTCCGCTACTAAGGGAGCACGGAGAAGCATGCAGCTTGACACTGCTGCCTATAAAGATTCTATGAGAAAGCTGTCACACAAACTTCTATATCTGTGACTGCGTACCTCCTGAGACGTAAGAGGAAAACAGACACACAAAAGCTAGAGGCAGTCCATACTGCTGGATGTTTCTGTGGTATCGTACAGGGATCATATTGCCACATCGAAGCTGGCAATGTGAATCGATACCACAGACATTAGCGAGGGTTCGCTGCAATCCTCCTGAAGACCCCTCCCCCCCCTATTAGCATAGCAAAGCCCTCACGCTGAGGTTAATATAGTAGCGAGATTTAAAGCTCTCTGTCCCGGTTCGTGGCATCATCTGAAGGCGTTAACGTCTCTGAACAGGACCAAAGTACGACCAAAGTCATAGTGAAATTTTCTTATGGAAACTTTCATTTAGATCTGGAAAGTCACACTGCAAGAAAACACTCTGTTAATTTGTGCATCAAGTGATGCTGTAATGGTCAATAACAGTTGTAACTTATCAAGCAATCTTGCCACAAAGAAGTGATTCAAGGGTACTACATCTATTTTTCATTTATGTAATAAAATTTCATGTGTTCTAGTATGATGAGCCTTGTCCCAAAGTAATGAAGAAATCCATAGTCGTGGCCAGAAGAAAGTAGTTTCCCCCTGTCAGAGCAAGTTCTGTGCTGCACTTCTCACTGTTACGAGAGAGAAGCCCTCGACTGTGGCCGCTGTCGCCGAAATAGCAGCCAGAGAGCGTCATTTTGACATAGCATGCCAACATGTATGCAGTGGGATTTCAAAATCGTCGGAGGCCAGGACCAGTCAGAAGAAGGGTGTTGACTGGGTGGTGTGGATGAGTAGTTTTCTGGCGGAGGTGGAGAATAGGTGTAGAGGATGAATGCAGCCAGTGGTGACAAATACTTTATTGACTGGAAATGCATAGTTACCACTCCCACAGGAGGGGGTGATGGCGGCACCAGTGAATTCAGGCCAGAGTGGGCTGGAGATGCAGCTTCAGTGTCAACGCTTTCCTCAGTATTTCTCAACAACCACCTCGCTTGTGGCTGATCGTTCTGCCCTAGTGTCCGGTGGTGGCACCTCTCCTCTCGTTACTGTACTCAGAGCAAGTCGGCAGTAGACAAGGGTCAAACCGAGGACCGCTGGCTGGAGGACGGTGGCTGGCACTGTTGAACCCTAGTGGGTCAGAGCTGGGAGGATAAGCTCTGCACAGAACCCTTCCAGCCTATAGCTGGACCCCTGGCTGGTGGTCCCACAGCAGTGGCAGAAGATGGTCAGAGGCCGCGAGGCAGCAACCAAGTCAGTGGACGCCAGTTCGAAGTCCACCTGATGTAGCGCTCCCAGCCTGGCTTTACGGCAAGCTTATATACGTGGAAATGCAGATCTTGTTGTGGCCAAGTCTGTGGCCTGCAAAGCACTTCAAAAACATCTCGAATCGCCGGTTATTGCTCCAGCGTCCTTGTTGTAATTCCAGAGCCACTGTTACAGCATAAGTAGGTAGTCAGCAGGTGTCAGTAAGCGCTTGGATTTCGGTTCAGGCCGCAGCTCGAGCTCACTGCTACACTACTATTTCTCTAGCAGTTGTCAGTGTTTGGGATGAGAACGCGATCACTCTTTCTGAACCACGCCGTCTGTGTGACAAGGCTGCACCAATTCTGTATTTGGAAGCATCAGCTGTTATAGTTTTCATTTTAGTGGATCGCATCTGATAGGACATTTAGTGTCTAGTAAACGTTTTCATTTAATTTGTCGCATGTGCGTTGGTATTAATTGTTTCATATCCATTTTATTCCTCTTTGTAATAGTGTAAGGTGTCAGGCAAATCCAACACCTTCCATGAAAACCCTAACATGATAGCAAATCCGGCAGTATGTCACATAGCTCCGAATAAATCCTGACAGTAAATTAACCAAAGTAATTCGATCAACAACTGAGCAAATGGAATACCACAGACTAACACAAGAACGCCTAAATGCATGTCATACCTTCCCACCGTGAAACAGACACAGTTCCGAGGGGAGAAACGAGGACAGAAGCCGAGAGCAGATTCGTGTAAGCCAGAAGGCCCTACGATAAGGAACGGACACCCACATCGCCGGCCGACCGCCAAGACCACCCCCCAGCCCATGTTAAAAGCTAGAGCCCTCCAGAAGAACATAATAGATTTTACGATAACACTAAGAGGGCCACACTAGCCGCAAGTTTTAGCGTGAGACTATACGTGTGTCTGTTACGTTGCAAACATTAAAAACATTGCCCCACCACGGAAAGTATGACGTTTCTCATTGGTTGGACAGAATTTTGTAGGTGGAGCTTAAGGTTAACATTGAGACCCTGATTGGTCACTTGAAAACAGAGCCAGATACCATTTTCTTAAACCAACTTCAGGAAATTGTAGTAAGTAGAGGTTAGAGTGAGTTGCTTCCGAGACGGCGAGGTGTGTGGAGCTGCGCCGCCCGCCGCTCCCTGACACTGCCTAACCACCGACAAGGTAATGAACGCACGCGATGCCGCATAAGAGCGCATAAGACTTCACTCAGAACTGCAGAAGTCTCATCTGTTACAGCCCCTTTTTACGTAATACTAGTGTCGATGGTCAATTAAACTTCGTGGTATTCACATTTGCTACTGGAAGTTAAAATCTGAAACGCGATGATTTTTCTGTTATATAATTATTGAGAAGCCACATCAGCCAATGTAATTTACGACAAGTTAAATAAGTAATTAAAGATAATTGAGGGTCACTGTAGACCATTTTGATAGTTTTCTCTTTTATGAAACTTAATTTAAACCTAGATTATAGATGTGATATGGCATAGGTCATTCTTCGATTCATTATAGAACTTGGAAATATATTCAGGGAATATTCGTTCACATTTTTATTGAACGCAGTTGGTTTTTATCATCCTGTATTAAAATATTTCCTTTTTTTAATAGTGCAATTTATAAACAATGTTTTGTGAGTAGAATAAAAATTTCAGTGGTAAACTTAACTGCTTTTTCGACGTTATTTTACTAGCTAACCAAAAATAGGAAAGCCTTGAACCCCTTCCACTAAATTTAGTTAGTATTAAGATTCTTTTACAGGGAGTGCAGTGGAGCTGACGCTGAAATCATTAAGTATTTGATTATATCATCGCTAATCTCACTGAACTCCTCTGAGCTCTACGTGTCATGTGTGGTCTGGCGTCTCCTTACCAGCAACAGGTCCCAGGTTCAAACTAGTCAATGCCCTAAAAAACACGCCCAGAACGCCGTTGTGCGAAAGTGGTAGGGAGACACGACTTAGAACAAACAGAAACCACGCAGAATGTTAGAATAGTACAATAAGCACTTCGATTATAGAGAGGCTACTACATGTGGAATGCATTTTCTCCGGTATGTCATTCGGCCTACAACAGTGCAGAGTTGCTTGAGGTCCTTGGAAGCTGGAAGATGCTTACAAGGGAAGCTCCCCATCGCACCCCCCACAGATTTAGTTATAAGTCGGCACAGTGGTTAGGCCTTGAAAAACTGAACACAGATCAATCGAGAAAACAGGAAGAAATTGTGTGGAACTATGAAAAAAGTAAGCAAAATATACAAACTGTGTAGTCCATGCGCAAGATAGGCTACATCATTCACAGTGTGAGCTCAGGAGCGCTGTGGTCCCGTGGTTAGCGTGAGCAGCTGCGGAACGAGAGGTTCTTGGTTCAAGTCTTCCCTCCAGTGAAGAGTTTATTTTCTTTACTTTCGCAAACTTATGATCTGTCCCTTCGTTCAACGACGTCTCTGTTCACTATAATAAGTTTAGTGTCTGTGTTTTGCGACCGCACCGCAAAACCGTGCGATTATTAGACGAAAGGACGTGCCTCTCCAATGGGAACCGAAAACATTTGATCGCAAGATCATAGGTCTACCGATTCCTCCACAGGAAAACACGTCTGATATATTCTATATGACACTGGTGACGGAATGTGCGTCACCTGACAGAAATATGTTGTCGACCCACCTAACGTGTACACTTCGCGAATGGGTAAAAAGATTCTTCTACCTTGCCAGATTTAGGTTTCCTTGTGGATGTGATAATCACTCCCAAAAAAAAAGTGATGAAAACATAAGAGTTTGTCACATAAACTACAACAAATGAATGCAACAGTTTCACAGTCGCACAGTTTTCCCTATGCTCTGACAAAACATATGTTTTTAACTTTTTAAAATTTTTCCGTGTGTAGACTGTCAAATCCTGCATATGTCCAAGCAAATCTGAACATGTCCTGGAATTTTGGAGAGCGAAGTTGATTATGTGTGAGTGCCTGAACTTTGATATTTGTCTAAAAATAAAAATTTAAACTTTTCACTCGAGGGAAGACTTCAACCAAGGACCTCTCGTTCCGTAGTTGCTCACGCTAAGCACGGGACCATGGCGGTCCTGAGCTCGCACTATCCTTGATTTTGTATATCTTGCTCAATGACTACTCAGTTTGTATATTTTCCTTATTTTTTTCTTAGTTCCACAAACTTCTTCCTGTTTTCTCGATTGATCTGTGTTCAGTTTTTCAAGGCCTATCCACTGTGCAACTTATAACCAAATATGAGGGGGGTGCGATGGGGAGGTTCTCTTGTTAGTTGCACAGTGTGTTGTGGTGTCGGCCTGATGCTGTCTTGAGCAGCATGTGTCCTAATTATGGGACTTCTTGGTGGAAGAATATCCAGTTTTCGGTGCTATATTTCAAATCTGATGCTTATATAATCTTAGATATACGAGTACCTTCCATATCTCGAAACAGCTCTTTAGGAGTTTTCCCTGAGACAATGATATCGTTGAGGTCTTTCACAACGTAAGTTGCTTTCCTAATAATTGGTTCTAGTATTTCTTATGACAAACTTGGTTCACTGGTAACCACAAGTGGCCGTCCTTTGTATTGACGATATCGAAACGGAGTATGTAGACCAAGATCTCGTTTTGCAAAATATACTCCTCCAGCTAATTTAAACAGTAAATCATCCTGTTTAGGACTAAGATACGAGTCCTTTAGCGATTCTGCATGAGCTGTCGGCTTAATATCACGGCTAATTCTCAATGCCCTATTAGGTGCTTGTACAACAACGATTGCCGTCGTCCATTGGCTACTGATAATTGTTTGTATAATACCATTCTGTTCAGGCCGATTTAACTTATTTCCACTTTGCCTTTTAATCAAATGGAACATTGTGTGTCTAACAGAATTTTGGCAAAGCCTTCAGTTTCAAGGTGATGCGTGGTTTGTAATATTTAATGCTAGATATTGCTTCAGAAGAAATGGTTTTATGTTTTTGAAGCAGGTTTTTCAAATCTTTGGTGGGAACATAGGGTGAATCTGATTCGGTCTTTCATGGACTGTGAAGCCTGTTTCATATGCGACATTCGATATGAACTGGCCTTTGACGGTAATTCGGTCTTTCATGGACTGTGAAGCCTGTTTCATATGTGACATCCGATATGAACAGGCCTTTGACGGTAATTCTTGATCGCCGTAGATGAACATTGAACTGTGAAATCCCGAGAATTTGGCTATCACAGCTTTTTGTATGCCTGCAGACAAATTAGGTAAATGGAAAGCTTGTGTCAATTGGAAACTTCAGTGAGACCTTATTTACTCAGTGTCACAGATAAAGCGCTACCATTAGTATAGAAGATAACATTCACTATATTTTTTGCACGTGAAACTTTATTTATTCGCGAACAGTTTCAGTTGGTAACTGCCCTGCTAGTACGCTTAAGAAGTGCTGACTTAGCCAAACGTGCTATCCACAGAGAATTTTCAGTCTCTAGCCGGGGAGACGATATAAAGTTCACTTTTAGCAGAGACTAGGTACAATTTATTTCTTATGATGGCTTGATGGACTGAGGAAAGAGGTGTGTTATGCCGTTTTTGGCAATCGGTAGAGATGTTGAAACTCTTTTCCTCTTGTACTGTGAGAGGTTTTTGGGGACTGGCTTGCTGTGATTCATGTGTTGAAAGCAGCAGTCATCCTCCAATGCTTTCTAAGGGCGTTGTTAACGTGGAAGTAATAGACTTTAAATTAGGAGGCGACCAGATGATAATACGAATTTTAGTTTAGTTGTAATATAATGCCGTTTCTAACCTCCTCTCATTGCGCGCAGGTTATCCATACAAGTGCCAGCCTGCTCTAGACATACCAAAGGCACTAAAGATTTTCTCACCCATTTACATTTATACCACACGTGATGGAATCCATAAAGGTTTTGTTATACGACTGAAACCTATTTCAACAGCTTTGATATCCGACATGGACCTGTTCGAGAACGCTTACAGTCCTATGACCGCCTGGAAATAAGAGTGAGTATTGCGAGGGACCTTGTCTAATGCTGTTTACTCAATAATTCCTTGCGACTTGATTAAACACTAGAGGTAAATGGGCGAAGCACAATGGCTCGAAATCATCGTAGAGTCGAACCACGCATGTTTCATTCCTAGGAGTTTAACTCGCTGCAAAAGTAATATTTTCCTGTGCTGCGTTCGTAAAATTTGTTTAAGCATGCAAGTTACGCTAATATAATTCCATACAATTTGTGTTAAAACAAAAACTAACAAAATGCTAAAAATATTAGATTCTCATGAATAATGGATGTAGCCAATGCCAAAAGGCTTATATTATAATGAATTGATGATTTATTCGATCAGTTCAAGAACACAAAAATTAAAATTGTGGCCCTACAAGTACTCCTTAAGCAAGAATAAAATTATATATTTTTCAGATGAATATTGTGTGACTTCGATTTAAAGTAGCAGCAGATTTCCCAGTTACAGCTTATATACATCAGTCGGTGACAGTAGAGTCTCAAGCACAAAATATTCGCTAACTCATAAATAAATAGTTCAGTGTAGCAGTCAGGGTATTAGAAATTGCATAATCATTAGTAGATTCTCAAGTCCTATTCAATAATAATTTCATATACAGCTGAAAATAATCGCCGATATTCAACACTGCGTAATGCCTGAACTTCCTACTGACTTACTGATTCCCATCTGAATAGAAATTCTTGTGTATAAAGTATTTGAGCGGCCGCTTGTCGGTAAAACTCAATCACTTTCCAAGTTCTAAGACCACACTGTCACCTCCCAACATACAAGTTACCTATAATGCCGATCCGCACAGCGTGACAGAATGACCCATATGTACTGCTTGCTTGCGATTACACGTGCTCCATTTCCCGCCACCAATTGAAATAGATACAAGCTGTAATTGTAACATGTATGTCAAATGAAAGGTGTTTCCCCTTCGCTTCCCCTCCGAGCATACACATTATTCCATGTGTATTACTTTATGCACAATTAAGCAAAATATAAAATTTGTGAGCAAGTGCTTAACATAAATCAAGTGAAATTGTTCTAAAAACATGATAAAAAGTAAAGGTGACCAGTTCAGTAGAGGCATCTACTTGTGGTCTATTTAATTATGGTACTAAATATTATATTTAAATTGCCAGTCTGAAATGACAAAAGCCTTAAATATCAGACGAATTTAATATTTAATTAAATAAAGTAGGAATTATGGATTAAGTTGTATATGTGATGGATAGTTACAAAGCGGAGGTATAATGAAGGCCATGCTGGACCAGTGTTCTGTGTAACCTGGTAGAATGCAGTGAAACACATTTCCATAATTATAAAGATATAAAACACGGAATAATTTGATAATTAAAATACAGCCTTTTTGAAAATTAGTTATATGAAAGTAACATTTAGATACAGCACTGAATGCAGCAAAACTTCAAGTTTAGTTTACGAAAGTTCAATGTGGCTATCCTTTGTAACACAAAAAAATGTCTCACCTGTAATCAAATTCCTGACAAACCCTATGAAGCAAGTCTTAATATATGGCGGCAACTGCTTGTGTTATCCGTTGTCGTAGCTTGTCGACGTTTCCCAAAAGCGGAGCGACAAAGGCTCCGTCTTTGATGTAACCCACACATTGAAGTCCACTGGGGTTAAATCACATGATTGTGTTGGCCTGGATATTGTTCCACCACGTCCAATCCAAGTCGGCACATTCCCCGGAAATACGCGATACATGACGATAATGTGGTAGCGCAACATCTTGCTAGAAAATAAATTCTGTGCACTTATCCCGTTGTAACTGAGGTATTAGGAAACGTTAAAGCATTTTCAGTTACAATATGTCAACTACAGTTGACTCGGCAGAAAAGAAAGGACCGTAAATCTCGTTACAGCTTACAGCTCAAAAAAATTTAAAAGAAGAACCTTAATCGAGTCCCGTACATGTTCGCTGCGTGACGAGCTTCCTGCGCACCCCATTTCTACCTGTAAACAGTGCCAATTCATTTCCGGCAGGAGTGGAAGGTGGCTTCGTCACTCAACACAATTTCATTACGAAATTCATTGTCAGTCTGCATTTCGTTAAAAATTTCAGCACGAAACTCAGCTAGGTGTTTCTTTGTCACTTTCCCGTACAGATTCCATTTCCAATTTTTTTGCAAAAACAGACATAATGTCTTATGGGATAACAGCAATCAGTGATTTAAAGTCCAATTTTTTTGGTTTGACTGATAGGGTATTTTCCTTAATATACCTACTATAACTACCACATTGTATAACAACTTCAGATGGTTCCTAACAAAAAAGGATACTAATGCAAAATCCATTAAAAACTGATAATTGAACCCTTCACCCGACATTTGTGGCCGAGCGGTTCTAGGTGCTTCAGTCCTGAACCACGCTGCGGCTATGGTCGCAGGTTCGAATCCTGCCTCGAGCATGAATGTGTGTCATGTCCTTTGGTTAGTTAGGCTTAAGTAGTTCTACGTCCAGGCGACTGATGACCTCAGGTGTTAAGTCCCACAGTGCTTAGAGCCATTTGAACCATTTTGGAACGCTTCATGTGATATACAGAAACAAAGTATTATTTGATAGCGGAGGGTGAAAGCTGTCATTAAGAAAGGTCATATATCTGAATATGCAGATTATTTATAAACTTTAACTTCTCAAATTTTCCCGTTTTATTTCTTATTTTTATAATTTTCCCATATGCAGCCGGATGCACACCCGAAGATTCTTAGATGTTTACAAATTAGTTACAAAAAGGAAATCTTTAGTTGTGAAAAGGGAAATTAACTTAAAGAATGGTTTGATACAGCACTAAATGCGGTATATCTTCAAGTTTTAGTCACGCCTAACACTGGTAGTTCCCGACGTTCCCGTAAGGTTGCAAGAGCGAGTGAGCTATTCCAACAGTCATCATGGAGTCGTACAAGAGTAGTAAAAGAGTGCAGAGGGTGTGCGGTGTTGCTTATGGTTTCAAGAACCCAAATTTGATTCTACAGTTCAGAGACAATTCAGGACTAAATATCGCAAGCCACCCCGGAGGCGAACTCTTATTAAACGGACAACTGATTTACCGAAGCTGGCTGAGTACCGCTTAGGACACTGGATCAGCGTCGGCCAGCAGTCTCTGATGCAGCAACTATCGATAGCTCTCACGAAGACAGTTTCTTAATGTTGACATTGAAATCTTTCGTACAAATATTTTAGAACTGTCCTCGAACTTGAGAGCACGGTGGCCGAAATCGGAATTAACGGTGCAAACACCGCCAAGCAGAGCTCTCGTAGTACGCTGTGTCAGAATGTCAACGCATACGCCTGTTTACTTGTCTGCATTGCAGGCCGCTCATTTTTGCTTGAACATTCGTGGCGTGCAGATATGTACACCAATGACTAGAAGTTGGATATACCACTTTTATACGATGAATGTAAAATAAATGCCGTAAAAATAGTACAGCGGTATAGGACTATCTAGTCCAGGCTGTTCCAACCGAGCTCCAGGCAGCCGGAGCGCTCCGGAGCGCTCACTGCAGCAGCTCGGAGCCCGCGTGGAGGGGGAAAGGGAACTCACTGCCCCCTGGCCGCATGCATCCGCAACTGACGCAATAATCCGTGTTCGATGACAGCTATGACTATGGGCGGGAGCCCAGTACCTCTATTGGAGGATGATACCTTTCTATTCATTGAGAGGAAAGGTCGCCTGCAGTGTCTTGTATCTCATAAAGTATTTAATTCTGGGAAGAGTTACAATATACAACGACATTATACGCGTCTTCACACAGCGCACTACGATCAGGTAGAAGGCGTTGCACGCAGAGAACTGGTAGCCAGGCTTAAGAACGACATAACAGGAGACGTAAGTTTAAAAACGGTTTCGTAATATGGAGCGTATCAAAACATGCAACATAGTTCGTGTTCTGTAATGCGTTTATAATTTTCAGGTGAATGAGAGTGGAGAAAACACTACTGAATCTGCAATTCCAGCAAGGTACAGGGTCGCTCACATCATTGGGACGATTGGCAAGCCGTTTTCGGTGGGACCACTAGTAAAATCGTGCATGGCAGCAGTTGCGGAATGTTTGTTTCCAAGGGAGGTGCAGGCAATTGAAGTGGTTTGCCTGTCGAAGCATTTCTCTGCCTCGTGATGACTGGGTGTTGTGTGCTGTCCTTAGGTTAGTTAGGTTTAAGTAGTTCTAAGTTCTAGGGGACTGATGACCATAGATGTTAAGTCCCATAGTGCTCAGAGCCATTTGAACCATTTGAACCTGTCGAAGCAAACAATGTCTCGTCGAATCCTGGACATGGCAGCGGATTTAGAGACACAGCTCAGGAAAAAGGTGGAGAGGTTTGTTGCATTTTCACTAGCGCCTGACGAAAGCAGCGACATATCGGACTGTGCTCAGCTTGCAGTCTTTGTGCGTGATGTCGACATGGAGCTGAAGTAACTGAAGAACTCTTGGATGTGATACCACTCGATTACACCGCAACAGGACGTGACATTTTTTAAGCTGTTTGTGAATCAGTGGACAATATGAATTTGCAGTGGGATAAGCTCCATTCTGTAGCGACAGACGGTGCACCACAAATGATCGGGCGTCACCAAGGTTTTGCTTCTCGTTTGAAAAATAAACTCAGGGACGAATTCGGGAAAGACATTTTGACCATTCATTGTTTTATTCACCAAGAGGCACTGTGTGAATCAGTGGACAATATGAATTTGCAGTGGGATAAGCTCCATTCTGTAGCGACAGACGGTGCACCACAAATGATCGGGCGTCACCAAGGTTTTGCTTCTCGTTTGAAAAATAAACTCGGGGACGAATTCGGGAAAGACATTTTGACCCTTCATTGTTTTATTCACCAAGAGGCACTGTGTGCTGAAACAGTAGAGCTAGGTGGCGTAATGAAAGATGTCGTGAAGTGTGTGAATTTTTTGCGGCTTCACGGTATGAATCATCGCCAATTCAAAGGATTCCTGAAAGATATGGAAGCGGAGTATGGGGATATACCTCACCACAGTACAGTTCGTTGGCTGAGACGGGGAAAAGTTCTTGATGTTTTCTTTGCCATTCGTGAGGAAATATCCCTTTTTCTCGAAATGAAACGGGAAGAAATGCGTTGTCTGAAAGATATAAAATGGATATCAGAGCTGGCGTTCCTAGCTGACATAACTATGCGTCTGAATAATGTAAATCTGTCATTGCAGGGCAAAGGGCAGCTAATCGCTAACATGCACGACCAGATCAAGCGTTCATGGAAAAGTTACGTTTATTTGAGAGGCAGATGAGTAATGGACATTTAACGTTCTTCAATCGTCTTGTTTATTTAAAACTACCTGAGAGTACTACTTTCGGCGATTACCAAGCAAAGTTAAAGCAGCTCATTGCGTCGTTTGATCACGATTCCGAGACCTCACTAGTTTGGAAATGGAACTTAAGGTGTTCAGCGCTCCTTTTTCAGTTTCCCCTGATGACTTGTCATCGTCACTTCCATTTGATATTATTGATTTGCCAAATTCAACTTTGTTGAAAGAGAGGTACTACAACAATGAAGGCCATCCTCCGCATTAACGCTGGAACACTTTGACGCCTGATATTTCCGATCTTGTAATGAGAAGAAAATTTCAAGCTACAGAGGCCCAATAAATTTAGTATGCAATTTCTTGTACAATAGTTGCTTCTTATTTATTCCCTGAACATCATATTTCCTGGTGTAGCATGTCACCACGTCTTAGCAGCTAAGAGTATGAGGTTGTCGATCTTGTAAGACGCAGCTGGCACATCAAAACGCTTGCCTTGCCGCCTGCCTCAGCCATCCCTGCCACGTGCCGGCCCACTTGAATGGTCACAGCAAGCGACACGCCTCCCTGGAGCAGGGAGCACTCCGCGGCTCACAACGGAGCCGACGAGCTGGAACAGCCTGATCTAGTCGGTTAAACAGTATCCGACGCGCCACGCAGTTGCACGAATTATTAAGATGCTAGTGGTGACGGGCCGCTTGAACGTCAAAAGTCGAAAAGAAAGAAGATTAAAAGCACACGAAGAAGCTGTTCTGGCTACGACGTTAATGAATTCGCACAGTGGTACGAGGCATATTGCCAAGGAATGTGGAATCAGTGAGTCGACTGTCATTTTATCCTGCATCGACAGCCGGCCGGTGTGGCCGTGCGGTTAAAGGCGCTTATGTCTGGAACCGCGTGACCGCTACGGTCGCAGGTTCGAATCCTGCTTCGGGCATGGATGTGTGTGATGTCCTTAGGTTAGTTAGGTTTGAGTAGTTCTAAGTTCTAGGGGACTGATGACCACAGAAGTTAAGTCCCATAGTGCTCAGAGCCATTTTTGAACCTGCATCGACAGAATTTCCAGTCCTACCAACTGTCACTACATCAGGAACTCGACGAGGGTGATTTCAAACGTCGTACAAAATTTTGTCTGTTACCGTTTCAGAAACTGAAAGACGAACCAAAGCTTTTCCAAAATTTGCTCTCTCCCGATGAAGCAACGTTCACTAACCACGCTAATGTAAATTTGCATAACATACACTACTGAGCAGCCGAAAATCCAGTCTTGCTTCGTCAGGTGCTATGTCAACGGCCGTGGAATGTAAACGTATGGTGCGACACCATAATAAATGACATTGTGGGACCTTACTTCATCTCAGGCGCTCTAAACGGACGTTGGTATGCACACTTTCTGACGAAAATTCAGCCTGTACCTCTAGATGCTGGGCGTTGGATAGAACGAAATTCTTTTGTGAAATACCTGCGAAGCTCCCCGATTTGATTCCTCTTCATTTCTTTCTCTGGGGAGCAGCCAAGGTGTAGTCTGTGATAAAGCACTAACTACGCCAGACGATAAGTGTTGTCGAACCCCCAGTGCATGTTTTGCCGTATCATGCACTGTGTTTACATTTGTTCATCGTTCTTTCGAACGGCTATTGGAAATATGCTTTTCAGTTCATGGTCAACAGTTTGAACACATGCTTAAATAAAGAATAAAGTAATTATCTGTAAGACAAAATTTAATTTACGTGATTTGAGTGGTTACCAAATCATTTTTGGTAAACGCTTAAATAAAAGACAAAGTTATTATTTGGCAGAAAAAAAATTATCTTTTGTGATTTGGTTAGTTACCAAATCATTGTTAGTAAATCGTTTATTTGATTTACGTGTTTACGAAATCGCACCACAATGTCAAATAAGTCGATAGCGTGTATTGCACGTCGCTAGTAACATTGTAATTACGGGCTTACGTTTAGCACGAAGCAACGTTTCATTAAGAAGGATATTTATGTTTCTGTACAGGTGGGCACCAACGTATTATTAAAAGATATGGTTAGTTCAACGAATGTGTTTAGAGCAGAGTAGGTAGAGACAGTTATCCGACAGCATTTATTTTACGTCCAAGGAGCACCCAGCCATGTGCAGGAAAAGGTACGTCATATCTTCCTTGTAACATTTAGATATCTAATACAGTAGTTGCCTTTTGCAGCGTATGGCACCTCTTTATTTTTGAAGAATGAACAGCTAATTTCTCTATTTCAGCTCACATTAATCTGGGAGAAGAAACAAATATGAAATAGTTTTCCTAAGCCCTTTGTAATACGCTAGATTCTAGTCTACGACGTATCTCCACATGCCACATTCGTAGGTGAACCTGCATCTACGTCATAAGTTGGTACAAGGGGAAATATGGCTACGTAGCCAGGTCCGAGACGTCTACTTCGCAGTGTCTGTACTGCAAATGCCCTTTCCGGCCACCGTGTCTCGCATTCTAGGAGATTTCTCGAACATTAACAAACGCTATATTACTGTAAAGAACATACGTGCCCCTCGACGCTCTAACATTTCCCTAAAACCTGATTTCTACATGTGTTCGTGTGTTACCGTTAAGCCTTATTCATCAGCGGGCCCGTGACAACCGAAGCTGGCCTGAGTCTCCCGCTCCAGCCCAGGCCCGGCCCAAATACTTACTACTCAAAGATTCCAATAACTTTAGGCTGCAGCACCTCGCCAACATATATGATTGTTGTCCCATTTTCCCCCAGAGACACGTCTAAATATTTGTAAACCTGAATTTGAAACTCTCAGGTTTGAACCCTTCACGCTTGAGCCCTCGCAGACACAACGGCATTGGATGTGGGCGGAACACTGTACTGCACCTCCCCTTACGTCCTTTCGCTGGGTTCCTGGAAGGCCTGGGTATACCTTCAGAGGATCGATGAATGGTGCATAAATAGACGAAGAAATCCACTATTGTTCGGTTAGAATATTGCTAAAAATCGTTACCTGCCATACCATACCTGTCAACAACTATCTGAAGCGACATACAATGAAATGACAACTTGATACAATCAAGTATCAGTGGGTTCAATGGCAGAATCACAAGGAAGTGTAATTCATCGACGAGGGAAGTCAACTTGTTCGACTGAGTCCTGAGTACTGCTAATCAGTCTAGAACTCTTACAGAGTTGGATGAGATGCGGCGACGAGGGGCGGATTTCGTTGCGGGATTGTTTAGTCTTGAAATTTCGAGATCATATATTTCGGTCAACATATTACTTTCTCCTCATGTCTCTCACAAAATGATCACAACAGGAAAATCCGAGAAATTATCGCTGATACGATACTTATCATCAATGATCCTTTCCACACGCCATTCGGTAGTGGAACAAGGTACCTGGAGCATCTTCCACCATACACTGTAAGGCGGTTCTTGGTTTATAGTTCTACAAGTAACTGTAGGCTGCTTTAGACTGGCTGTGGATAAATCTGTTGGCTGGAAAGCCTGGACGATAATCTTTTAACTTATCTTTACGGGCTGTATCTTACTGTCCGAAACATCAGACTTAATAATAACAATAATTTGCCCACATAATTTCCTATCAGTATTTCACTAGAATCAGAGTCAGATCGATTCAGATACATATATTTACAGATAAATCGGTACCATCATGAGGCCTCGACGAAAAGACGGTGAACATCATGAATCAGACACTAACAAACACCAAATTAACAACAGAATATTTCGTGCAGTTCTATAGTGCGCTGCACGTGTATAATAGTAGTAATAATAATAATAAAACTGTCATATATTCATAAATAACGTTTCCATATTATTAACTGCAGACAAATTACTTCATGAATCCCCTTGATTAAACCGGTGCCACATCTGGGGCATCATCCTGTTTCATTCCTCGTATCAGATAGAAGCCTGTAGTTCACAAGTGCGGCGAGTCGGCGGCAGCGGACGGGGTCGTTCGTCCGCTCGCTTGTCATCATAAATGTAACAGCGGTCGGCGGCGCAGCTGCACTTGCGGCGTGTTTCCGTGTAACGCGACAAGGCCGCGCGCTGAGTGGCGCGCCCGCTTCGTGGCGCGGCATGAATTCTTAAAATGCAGCGAGTGGCACCGGGCCGCGACAGCGGAAGGCCAGCAACGGGACGAGATACCGATAGATATCCCTCACTCACCACTGTCTGCTCCAGTTCACCCTATGGCCGTCAAAATGTATCACCATTGCTAACACTACCTCCTATAGCGTCACACGAATGCAGTGTAACCAATCATGTCGTACCCTTACATCTGCGAACAAAGGGATTCAATAATTAAAATCCGTGAATTAAATAACCTGACAGCTATTATGTGTTGTGTTTCACGTGACACCACTTTAGGGACCTTAATAGTCCACCACTTGTAGCTGAGTGGCTGCCAGCACGGTAGCTCACTGTGTTCGGTCAACGGGTTAGCTGCCCTCTGTAATAAGAAACTGAGTTAGCGTATCCACGATGAACTTCAACAATAGTCATGGGACGTCCGCCCCGAACAAATAGAACGAACAACAACGAACAAAATGAAATCAACAAGGAAAAAAAGTGCTCAACGCGACGGAATATCGTACCTAACGGCCCAGGTTCGATTCCCGGCTGGATCGGAGATTTTCTCCTTTCAGGGACTGGGTGTTGTGTTATCCATTTCATCCCCATTGACACGCAACTCGCGGAAGTGGCGTCAACTCGAAAGACTTGCACCAGGCGAACGGTCTACCCGACGGAAGGCCCTAGCCACACAGCATTTCATTTGTGAGGACCCAAAGCAAAACACTCGCTACCTGCAAGTGCTTACCCCTCGCTCTCCTATCGGCCTGGTAGGTGGCGTCACCGCGAGCTCTGGGCACACCCCCGGAAACATGATCCATACCGGCGGCGGGAATATCGCTGATAGAGCCACACGGCTCACTGAAAGCCACATAGATCCCATATGGGACAAATTGCGCACCAATGTGCGATCACTTGCAAACCATGATGCACTTACATGATTATCAGTGCTGTACAGATCAAAGCGGGACTTATCCCTTAGCCCCTTAGTGCAGCAGAAACCGTATTGAGCATTGGCGTCCGGAGAATTCCGACATAAGAAGTCATTCGAATTCCACCAACGTCCGTGCCGAAGAGGGCGGAGGAGCTTACAAAGGATCAGGGCAGTCTCCTGTCCGTGGGTTGAGAAACTGCCGCTGAAAGGGGATTGACCAAAGGCATGACGATGCAGAAGGCAATGGAAACCACTGCAATAGAGGCACAAAATGTCTATCCACAGGATGCGTCGCCTGTAATAGAATGTCATGATGATATCTCCATTGGGAAAAGATTATCCGGGGGGTTACTGCCAAGGGGGAGGTGACTATAAAAAAAAACTGGCTAACCAACAAAACCATAACGTTCCAATGGGGATAACGTTCTACAAGTTGGGGCACGGAATGTCGGAAAGCCGGTCTCCGTGGCCGAACGGTTTTAGGCACTTTAGTCCGGAACCGCGCTGCTGCTACGGTCGCAGGTTAGAATCCTGCCTCGGGCATGGATGTGTGTGATGTCCTTAGGTTAGTTAGGTTTAAGTAGTTCTAAGTCTAGGGAACTGATGACTTCAGATGTTAAGTCCCACAGTGCTTAGAGCCATTTGAACCACTTGATAGTCAGAAATCTGACCCTGGTGCAGATGCAAGAGAATATGAAAACGGAAATGCTAAGGCCCAGTTTAGATATAGCGGTGGTCAGTGAAGCGAAATGGAAAGAAGACAAGGATTTGTTCGTCAGGTGAGTACAGGTGAGCAGGAGAAAATGGCATAACTACGTAGGATCCGTTATGAATATGAAGGCAGGGCAGAGACTAAGTTGGTGTGAACAGTTCAGTGATAGGACCCTTCTCATCAGAATCTACAGCAAACAAGCACAGAGAACATTACTTCAGTTACACATGCCGACATTGTAAGCAGAAGATGATTGATGTGAGATAGACAGTATTCGAGGATACTGAACATGCCATTCAGTTCGTGAAGGGAGATGAAAATCTAATAGCCGTGGGGTGTTGGAATGCAGTTGTAGGGGGCGGAGTAGAACAAAGGATTACGGGAGAATATGGGCTTAGCAGTAGGAATGAGAGAAGAAAAAGACTGGTAGAGTTCTACAATAAATATCAGTTTTGTAACAGCGAATACTCAGTTCAAGAATCACAACAATAGGAAGAGTGTTGGAAAAGGCTGAGAGATACGAGAAGGCTTCAGTAAGAATACATTTCGGTCAGGCAGCGATACCGAAATCAGATATAGGACTGTGAGACGTATCTGGGTGCATATATAGACTCACATCACAATTTAGTAATGATAAAGAGCAAGCTGAAGTTTAAGAGACCAATGAGGAAGAATCAATGCACGTAGAAGTGGGGTATGAAAAATGAGAAGATACGCTTGACGTTCTGTGAGGCCTTAGGTATTGGGGTAAGGAGTGGCTCAGAGGGCAGTCGAAGAGGAATGGACATCTCTAAAAAGGGCAATCACATAAGTTGGAGACAAAAACATAGGTACGAGGAAGGTAACGGAGAGGAAACCAGGGGCAATACAAGAAATACTTCAATTGGTGGACAAAAGAAGGAAGTATAGAAATATCCATAGAAATTCAGGAATACAGGAATGAATTAAATAGGAAGTGCATAGCAGCTGCGGCGAAATAGCTGCTTCAGAAGTCTGAAGAAATCGAAAAAGAAATGATTGCCGGAAGGACTGACTCAGCATATAGAAAAGTCAAAACAACCTTCTGTGAAATTAAAAGCAACGGTGATAACATGAAAAGTACAAGGGTATTCCACTGTTGAATTAAGCTGAGAGAGCGGATGGGTGGAAAGAGTACAATTAAAGCCTCTATGAGGGGAGGACTTGTTTGATGACGTAACAGAAGAAGAAACGGGAGTCGATAGCGAAGATATAGGGGATTCAGTATTTAAGGCGGAATTTAAGAATGTTTTGGATGACATAAGATCAAATAAGGCAGAAGGGATAGATTCGATTCCATTAGAATTTGTAAAATCATTGGGGGAAGTGGTTACAAAATGACTGTTCACGCTGGTGTTTAGAAGGTATGAGACTGGGGACGCATCGTCAGACTTTCGGAAAAATATCATGCATACAATTTCGAAGACAGCAAGAAGCGAGACGTTCGAGATTTATCTTACAGTCAGCTTAACAGCTTATGCATCCTAGTCCTTCACACGAATATCACACAGAAGATTGAAAAATTTATAGAATAACATAGATCACTGTCCGTACTGTCTAACCGATTGCGACTTTTTTTCGTCCCAACGAAGTGCCTGGTCTGAAACTAAATCTGTTCCAGTATGATATTCCTATAACAAGTGGACATGACATGAGCTGACAAAGCAGCGATTACAGGAACGGATCGTTGGTTTAATTGCGAATTACACACAGCTTGCAGTTTCGATGGAGTAAAACTTCGAAGTAAAGAATTTATTGTATTATTACGTCTATTAGTGGCCAATGTATCCAACAGTGGAAAGACGGACTTTCTATTGCGGTCGCTCGACTGACTTCACATAGCTGAAGTTGAACACTACGGCAAGCACGTGGTGCTGCTGTGTATACAGGGAATGTTATGCGACCTTTGGCGAAGGCATCGTGCCAAAGAGGGACCGACCAATAAATATTCAAATGAGGCTGGGAATAGAGTCTCGAACGCGCCGCCCTTTCCCTGATATATGGCGTACACTTTCGCAAGGAGAATAAATTCACTCCTAGCCACAGGGGCACCATAAGGGGCAAACCGGTACATTGTTTCTGGCGATAAAATTTTTAGTCATTGTGACTGACTTATCTGTTTATACACCGCCCCCCCTGTAAAGCACGTATAGTGAAGACATTGTTTTTTTAAACGTTACAAATTGCTAACAGGAGATGAGAGTGCTACTATGTCACTTTTTGGTGTGAAGATAGTATTCGCGAACGATAAAATCCATAAATAGTGATTTCGCATGAGGCAAAAAAATTTTATAAGAAAAGGCACGTCACTTATTACGTCGGTACCAATATATAATGCACTTGACAATATTTGTAAATACAAGAGAGTGGGACCAATTTAATAATTGCATTTCGACAATTTTCAGTAAGGTGATAACCAAGAAAGTGTGATTTGACTTCTCTTACATACTAAGATACGCTTTTTGTGCGTTGATGACAACGTTGTTATACAAAAGACTGAAAGCGATTTTCAGAGAAGAATACGTAAATTCATCGACCGTTTAAGGTTATGACCAAGTAATATTGTTTTTAAAAAATATATTGGCCGTCAAGGTTAAATATCCAGAGGTAAATTAGAACAAATGCCTAGCGTCAGATATTTTAAATGATGTTTGAGTGTAAATAAATTTTTTGACATGACAACAAAAATAACTTCATTCAGATATGGAATACAGAACGAAAATAAAAGCAGAGCCAAAGAATAAAGTAACAACGATGAAGCTCTCCTGTCAGTGACAGATTTTAACAATGCAGTTTGCCTTGCTCTTTTATTTAAGTCTAAAGTTAGCAGGATGGTGTTTCTGTTGTACCATACATTAATGGAAACATAAGGACCTATGTGATGACTCTTAAAAGCTACTGTTTGAATTGCGAAACGATCAGAGAGTGTCTTGAAAGGAGAATATAAGATGAACATCAACAAAAGCAAAACGGAGATAATGGAATGTTGTCGAGTTAAGTCGGGTGATGCTGAGGGAATTAGATTAGGAAATGAGACACTTAAAGTAGTAAAGGACTTTTGCTACTTGGGGAGCAAAATAACTGATGATGGTCGAGGAAATATAAAATGTAGACTGGCAATGGCAACGAAAGCGTTTCTGAAGAAGAGAAATTTGTTAACATCGAGTATAGATTTAAGTGTCATGAAGTCGTTTATGAAAGTATTTGTATGGAGTGTAGCCATGTATGGAAGAGAAACATTGACGATAAATAGTTTAGACAAGAAGAGAATAGAAGCTTTCGAAATGTGGTGCTACAGAAGAATGCTGAAGATTAGATGGATAGATCACATAATTAATGAGGAGGTATTGAATAGGATTTGGGAGAAGAGGAGTTTTTGGCACAACTTGACTAGAAGAAGGGTTCGGTTGGTAGGACATGTTCTGAGGCATCAAGGGATCACCAATTTAGTATTGGAGGGCAGCGTGGAGGGTAAAAATCGTAGAGGGAGACCAAGAGATGAATACACCAAGCAGATTCAGAAGGATGTAGGTTGCAGTAGGTACTGGGAGATGAAGAAGCTTGCGCAGGATAGAGTAGCATGGAGAGCTGCATCAAACCAGGGTCAGGACTGAAGACCACATCAACAACAACAGAGAGTGATATGTCGATTTTATAGGCCACGAACTTCAGTAAGAAATTCACAATTTGATAAAGCTATATAAAAGACAACACGGCGAGCCATACTAGTGTTAATTAATACCCAATATGAACCAAATTTAAATTAACATCAACAATACATTGATATGCGCGAGAGCCATCATAATCGTTTTCCAGCTCGTCTCCAACTGCACTCCTCTTTGTCTTCTTCGCTTTGAGCCAATGCGCACTTGGGTAGCTAGTATTCTACATTTACATCTATGAGAGCCTACTGATAAGTATTGCCTCCCTCTTTTCTATGAGAAAGCTCTTAAAGCAAACATTTAAAAATGGCTGAAGCAGCAACTGCTAAAAGTCTTTACGGTAAATGATGTTATCATTTGCCGTGAATATTCTTAAAGCCCTTTGAATGAAACAAACGTTATTAACTTTACACATCTTTATTCTTCATGTCTCTGTATTTGTTTTTCAACATAGCCACCCTGGCGAAGAACACACTTCACTCAACGAGAGACTAGTTTGTTGATACCGGCACTGTAGAATGTTAGACTTTCCTGGCGGTGTCGCATCCTCATCTCTGCTTGCACCGCATCATCACTATCGAAGTGAAGCTCTCGCAGGTGTCGTTTAAGTATCGGAAACAGATGGAAATCGGATGTGGCCAAGTCGAGACTGTATGCAGTGTGATCGATGACAGTGAGGCCAAGGCGTCGCGTTGTTGAAGGTGCCGCAGCGTTCGTTTCTGGTCTGGCAATGCTATGTTGAGGGAGAGGGTGCTCTACCTGAGGAAGCACTCTTCGCAGTCGATTACAATGCGCTGTTTCTCACGTACCGCCATATTTAACGTTACACTAAGTTACTTTACACGCTACAAATCAGAGGGTTACAATTTGAGTAAGCGTAGCGGGAAAGTCGACTGACAATGGAACATTCCCTGCTGTAAATGAAAGACCCTGATGAAACTTGGCGGGTGAACAGAAGCTGCAAAATAATGAAACATATACCTTTTTGTGAGGGCCCAATTACTGATTTAAGAGGTAAAACACACGCAGAAATGTAATGTGGCAGCTTAAACTCAGAGCGATTATCTTCGAGAAAATGATACGCAAAAATTATTTTCTTATAAACGTTGACGTGTAATTAACGTTCTTGAAAACTGTATGATTAAATTTTGTAATAACTTGAAATTTTACAAAATACCCCACCACCATTAATTTATTTTGAAAAAAAAAAAAAACTTTTGTTACAACATAAATTGCAGATGCTTCCAAGCCACAAACATAAATGTATAATGTATCTGGTTTCTGAAACACCATTTTTGAGTAATGTCAACATACCCAATCAAAATATCAAGACATTCAGTATCTTTCTTATGGTTTGTTTTACTAGGTTTGTTTTATGTTTTAAATCCTTTTTTTGCATTTTACAGTTTCTTTTTTCTTTTTTTTAGTTCACCGTTTCATGTATGTGTTATTTTCTTAAGTGAACTAATAAGTAACTTATTATTATGATAGAAAATCAATGTAGCAAGGATAATCTGTAAGGAAATACTTAAAACAGAACGTTTCTTTACACCGTACAAAAAAAAGAAGAATGAAATTTTGCACGTAGCATACACATAGGAGAACAGAATATAAAACAAACATTAGCAAGATTTTTAAACTGTCGAGGGTAATCCTCTAAATATCCTGATTTGTATCAGATATAGATCAGAACAACGGTAGGCGTTGGTGAAAAGAATTGACTCTGTATTAGTAACTGCAGCTTTATTATATTGTTTGTCGACTGTAGAATCATTCAACAGAATAAGATCAGATAATCTTCTCACAGAGTTTTTTCCAACATCGAAAGCCGTAAACGTCACACGGTTATACCTATGCCATCGGGTCCGTTTATATCACCAGGTGAACAAATTTCTTAATCTTGCGTACCAAGATCAAAACGGTTTCTTTCACACTAACCGCTCTCCTTTTCATAGTTTTAAAGAAACCTAGCGCGACTTTGGGCTCGGAGTTCGAGAATCTCTTATTGAAGCCCCAGATATCCTTTTCATGGCATAGAAATCTGGTAAATAGACGTCTGCCCAGGTCAGAATACATTTTAATTATTTCGCAGTGTGGGAGAAAAAATCTGTTTTATTCCTAGATTCTGTGGGTTGTCAATGTGAAAGAACTGTACCATTGTACCTGAGGGCTAAGAACTTGATCATCTGGTGAACCCAAAGTGTTCCCTTGTGAGTAATATGCATGACATGTGATACGTTAAGCGACATTGAGAACAGAATAAAAGTTTGGCGGCACTGTTTTTCAGAGCGTCCTCATACATGCATATCCCGCACGGCGGAAGGGTTCCTCGTACCACTACTAGTCATTTCCTTTCATGTTCCACTCGCAAACAGAGCCTCCATACGAACCATAACTTTTAAGTTTCCACAATAATGACTCACGAGAAGAGCTTCATCTTCCCTCCAGGGATACCTACTTGAGTTCACGCAGCGTCTCCGTAATACCTTCGTGCTGATCGAACCTATCTGTAACATATCTAACAGAACGCCTACGAATTGCTTCGGTTTCTTCCTTTAAGCCTACACGGTTGGAGTCCCGAACACTTGAACACAAGAATAGGTCGCACTAGCGTTCGATATGCCATCTTCTTAATGAATGAACTGCACTTTCTCAAAATTCTCCCAATAAAACGAAGTCTAGGTTTCATCTCCCTTACTCCCAACCCAGACATCTTTCAGAGGTGGCCCTGAGAACTATAAGAGTGATCGTTTATTTTGAAGTATGGAAAAACTCTAATCACTGATCAGTGTTTGTGGTTGAGAATATTTTGTAATCGATGATGTGTTACTCTCCATTGCACCTCGCAGTTTGAATTCCTACTACCAGCTTTTTGTTTATTAAGAATACTTTAAATGTTTCGCTATTACTTTTGGTGGTTTTCAGTTTTGCATTAACTGTGAATGACAGAATGTCAAAGTGACCAATACGTAATGATTGTAGCTCATGGCTGACTAGTACTGACAATAGATACTCTAGTTTGTGAGCTGCAGGATTTTAGGAGGGAACAAATATTGCAGCATACAATAACAAGGAATGTGTAACATCTCATCGTATCTTAGTATGGTGCGAATGTTTACATTGTAACGAATGAAATGCCTGAGATGCCTTGGGACAGTTTAAACAATATTGCGAGTACACAATTACATGTGAATCCGGTAAACCTTAAGCAAAACATTGTACATAACGGACAACACTTATTTGTGACGGCAATACAGAAGCCATGTGCTATGCGGCGCGCAGAGCTTCTCTCTGGACCTCACAAATGAAATGAACAGTGGAGCAATCGAAACGACTCACACCGGTGTTAAT
Organism: Schistocerca serialis cubense; assembly: GCF_023864345.2. Lineage (NCBI taxonomy): Eukaryota > Metazoa > Arthropoda > Insecta > Orthoptera > Acrididae > Schistocerca > Schistocerca serialis. The sequence goes on from NC_064639.1 coordinate 470,671,073, forward strand.
TCAAATGGTTCAAATGGCTCTGAGCACTATGGGACTCAACTGCTGAGGTCATTAGTCCCCTAGAACTTAGAACTAGTTAATCCTAACTAACCTAAGGACATCACCAACATCCATGCCCGAGGCAGGATTCGAACCTGCGACCGTAGCGTTCTTGCGGTTCCAGACTGCAGCGCCTTTAACCGCACGGCCACTTCGGCCGGCCCGGTGTTAATTATCCGACTAGGTAGACGTGTAGTGAATTTTGTATGAAGATAATTGAGTGTATTGTTGGACGTCAACCATCTTGTGAATATTCAAGAGGTATTGTGTCCATGTATCCCAACACGATGCACAACGGAGTAGACGTTCCGACAGATGTACTTTGGTAGAAAATCCACAGGCCTACGCATTGACAGGACTTTTCTGGGAGAATTTATATTCGCCACAAAAGTGTTTTCATCCTTTTTGTGGTTTTCCTTGGACTGATAATGGTACCAGATCCTAATCTAGGGTGCTGTCATTGCATGGACATCTTCTGAACATTCTATTAAGAGGACACTCTCTTGGAGTTATAGCCTACGACGAACTTAGAAGCGGGAGGTCGGGTAGCAGAAGATTAAATTTTCGAAGTTTCGGAAAGCAAATACCCACCAGGACGAAGAGCCACGTAAGCGCATTGATAGTTACACGAACGTGACATAAATACTTAGGAAATTATCCTAGATATTGCAGATAACAAATAACATTAACTAGATGAAACATAAATTTCCCTTTAGGATATAACAAAAGTGTTGGAACTAAGGGATGACACTGACGACATCATTTGGCTATATTAGGACCCATCACGGCACTCAGCGTCTTGATAGAAAGTCATTGTTCGGAACAATAGGCAAAATCCGTCCGTTTAATTTTCCTGGCATCTCGTAGTTACCTCAGTCACTTCAACGTTTGACTTTCGCATGAAGTAACTGTAGAACAGGACGTGATTTGTGACATATGCATGATATATTGAAACCACCTCTTTGTTACTGCAGAAATAACGTTTTAGAGAGACAGAAAAAATAAAAATAAACATGTATACATTTAGTAAATCAAATCGATCCGTGTTTAGAAAGGTAAAAATTTGAATCTTTTCCTTTTGAAGCATCGCCTTTTTGTCGTTACTCATTGTTTCCTGTGATTTCGACTGGTTATAAACGAGTTCATTCACTCGAGATTACTTTTGATTAACGCCTGAGCGTACCTCCGCTAAGTAAGTACATATTGTTTTAAATATAATTCAGGACAATGATGACGGCTTGCCACATAAATGCACCGAGAGTCACAAATAAGTTTACGTCACGCAGAGCGTTTGAACAAGGCGAGTACGCCGTTGGCTGTTGCACGTTGGAGTGGCGTAATTCCTGGGTAAGTGCTCGTAAAAAGTGTTTGTTAGGACCGCAACTCACACGGACACCAGTTTCAATTTTTATGCATGATACCAGAAGGAGTTTGCTAGTCGTGAATTCACTCTCAAACTAAGTACGGACTTCAACATATAGCGTGCGCCTACATTTCAGTTTCTGGTTCATAATACCACGGTCCAACAAAGTACTAGTACGACTCTGTGTTTGTCGCCGTCCTATCTTTCGTCATATTTACCTACACATTAACCTCTTGAAGTTTTATACATTTTAACAAAGTTCATGTTACATTATTTATAGTCCATGCTCTCGCTATTTACCACTCGGATCCCAAGATTTTCAATATAATACAACTAGGTAACCTGTTCATAGAAAAATACATACATCTCTTTGTAGGTAGCTTGCCTATTGGCTATTACATACATATATTTACTTCATCAATTTGTATTTTGTGAAGGTAACATAGTAACACGAGATAGTAGAACATTGTCTATAACTGCGTAAAGTTCAACCTTTGGTATGGAGTCTCACATCAGATCAAAAATCAAAACGCAACTAAAAAAAGGGAAAAAACGAAGTTAAACAATGCGTACGCTCAAATGTTTACTCGAATATGCCCAAAATTATCTCGCGGAAGGTATGAAGTACAGAACTCGGGTTCCGCTGGATAGGTCAGGAGTCCACTACACGCAACAAGCGGCTACACGGGTAGCAGGGGTTGTGTGGCGTGGGCTGGGCGGTTTTTTAGGTTAGATGGCCTTGGGCAAGTACAGAAATGGCAACAGCCTCAACGGGTGCGGGGCAAAGTCAGGACATGCGGGGACCAAGCAGCAATCGGTATTGTAATTGTCAACTGTCGACGCTGCGTTGGTAAAGTACCAGAACTTCAAGCGCTGATAGAAAGCACCGAAGCTGAAATCGTTATAGGTACAGAAAGCTGGCTTAAGCCAGAGATAAATTCTGCCGAAATTTTTACAAAGGTACAGACGGTGTTTAGAAAGGATAGATTGCATGCAACCGGTGGTGGAGTGTTCGTTGCTGTTAGTAGTAGTTTATCCTGTAGTGAAGTAGAAGTGGATAGTTCCTGTGAATTATTATGGGTGGAGGTTACACTCAACAACCGAACTAGGTTAATAATTGGCTCCTTTTACCGACCTCCCGGCTCAGCAGCATTAGTGGCAGAACAACTGAGAGAAAATTTGGAATACATTTCACATAAATTTTCTCAGCATGTTATAGTCTTAGGTGGAGATTTCAATTTACCAGATATAGACTGGGACACTCAGATGTTTAGGACGGGTGGTAGGGACAGAGCATCGAGTGACTTTATACTGAGTGCACTATCCGAAAATTACCTCGAGCAATTTAACAGAGAACCGACTCGTCGAGATAACATCTTGGACCTACTGATAACAAACAGACCCGAACTTTTCGACTCTGTATGTACAGAACAGGGACTCAGTGATCATAAGGCCGTTGCAGCATCCCTGAATATGGAAGTTAATAGGAATATAAAAAAAGGGAGGAAGGTTTATCTGTTTAGCAAGAGTAATAGAAGGCAGATTTCAGACTACCTAACAGATCAAAACGAAAATTTCTGTTCTGACACTGACAATGTTGAGTGTTTATGGAAAAAGTTCAAGGCAATCGTAAAATGCGTTTTAGACAGGTACGTGCCGAGTAAAACTGTGAGGGACGGGAAAAACCGACCGTGCTACAACAACAAAGTTAGGAAACTACTGCGAAAGCAAAGAGAGCTCCACTCCAAGTTTAAACGCAGCCAAAACCTCTCAGACAAACAGAAGCTAAACGATGTCAAAGTTAGCGTAAGGAGGGCTATGCGTGAAGCGTTCAGTGAATTCGAAAGTAAAATTCTATGTACCGACTTGACAGTAAATCCTAGGAAGTTCTGGTCTTACGTTAAATCAGTAAGTGGCTCGAAACAGCATATCCAGACACTACGGGATGATGATGGCATTGAAACAGAGGATGACACGCGTAAAGCTGAAATACTAAACACCTTTTTTCCAAAGCTGTTTCACAGAGGAAGACCGCACTGCAGTTCCTTCTCTAAATCCTCGCACAAACGAAAAAATGGCTGACATCGAAATAAGTGTCCAAGGAATAGAAAAGCAACTGGAATCACTCAATAGAGGAAAGTCCACTGGACCTGACGGGATACCAATTCGATGCTACACAGAGTACGCGAAAGAACTTGCCCCCCTTCTAACAGCCGTGTACCGCAAGTCTCTAGCGGAACGGAGGGTTCCAAGTGATTGGAAAAGAGCACAGATAGTCCCAGTCTTCAAGAAGGGTCGTCGAGCAGATACGCAAAACTATAGACCTATATCTCTGACGTCGATCTGTTGTAGAATTTTAGAACATGTTTTTTGCTCGAGTATCATGTCGTTTTCGGAAACCCAGAATCTACTATGTAGGAATCAACAAGGATTCCGGAAACAGCGATCGTGTGAGACCCAACTCGCTTTATTTGTTCATGAGACCCAGAAAATATTAGATACAGGCTCCCAGGTAGATGCTATTTTTCTTGACTTCCGGAAGGCGTTCGATACAGTTCCGCACTGTCGCCTGATAAACAAAGTAAGAGCCTACGGAATATCAGACCAGCTGTGTGGCTGGATTGAAGAGTTTTTAGCAAACAGAACACAGCATGTTGTTATCAATGGAGAGACGTCTACAGACGTAAAAGTAACCTCTGGCGTGCCACGGGGGAGAGTTATGGGACCATTGCTTTTCACAATATATATAAATGACCTAGTAGATAGTGTCGGAAGTTCCATGCGGCTTTTCGCGGATGATGCTGTAGTATACAGAGAAGTTGCAGCATTAGAAAATTGTAGCGAAATGCAGGAAGATCTGCAGCGGATAGGCACTTGGTGCAGGGAGTGGCAACTGACCCTTTACATAGACAAATGTAATGTATTGCGAATACATAGAAAGAAGGATCCTTTATTGTATGATTATATGATAGCGGAACAAACACTGGTAGCAGTTACTTCTGTAAAATATCTGGGAGTATGCGTGCGGAACGATTTGAAGTGGAATGATCATATAAAATTAATTGTTGGTAAGGCGGGTACCAGGTTGAGATTCATTGGGAGAGTGCTTAGAAAATGTAGTCCATTAACAAAGGAGGTGGCTTACAAAACACTCGTTCGACCTATACTTGAGTATTGCTCATCAGTGTGGGATCCGTACCAGGTCGGCCTGACGGAGGAGATAGAGAAGATCCAAAGAAGAGCGGCGCGTTTCGTCACAGGGTTATTTGGTAACCGTGATAGCGTTACGGAGATGTTTAATAAACTCAAGTGGCAGACTCTGCAAGAGAGGTGCTCTGCATCGCGGTGTAGCTTGCTGTCCAGGTTTCGAGAGGGTGCGTTTCTGGATGAGGTATCGAATATATTGCTTCCCCCTACTTATACCTCCCGAGGAGATCACGAATGTAAAATTAGAGAGATTAGAGCGCGCACGGAGGCTTTCAGACAGTCGTTCTTCCCCCGAACCATACGCGACTGGAACAGGAAAGGGAGGTAACGACAGTGGCACGTAAAGTGCCCTCCGCCACACACCGTTGGGTGGTTTGCGGAGTATAGATGTAGATGTAGATGTAGAAAACTACTTAGTCTCGTATTGTAATGTCTATATAGTCCTGACGTAAGTAACACTAATTATATATATATAAGTTAAAGCACCTCCCTTTTTGTGCTGAGCGTTACATTACGTGTCTCGGAAGTACTACATAAGGTGAGCTATTCAGCTAAGTGCATAATATTCCAAGTTCCTTTATATATTACTCGCACTGTGAAACGCCAGGGCATATAAGGGCATACATACGCGTTAGTGTCTGTTATCCGTTCGTACGTATGCTATATCATTCTGTGATTCCATGGCATAAGATCGCAATTTAATCACATCTAGATTTTTGAAACAGAGAAAATTTTCATTCGCTTTTAACTCAGGTTCCATTCCTCCAGCGTATTGCAGTTTGTTTTTGTTAGACCATTTGTCCATATGAATATTAGACTATACTACTGCGTCTCTTAACTGAAAATACTTATAACTACGCGCTCGGGATTAGCCAAGCGGTCTTAGGCGCTTCAGTCATGGACTGTGCCGCTGGTCCCGGCGGAGGTTCGAGTTCTCCCTCGGGCATGGGTGTGTGTGTTTGTCCGTAGGATAGCTTAGGTTCAATAGTGTGTAAGTTTAGGGACTGATAACCCTAGCAGTTAAGTCCCACAAGATTTCACACACATTTTTGAACATATAACTACTACTTACAAACATGTACATATACTGAAAAGTATCCAAATTATTCTTTCCCCAGATAAAGAACAAGCAAGTGAGATCTATGTCCGCTTAAGCATTTACTATCCGACCCCCTCCTCTTCTTGTCAGAAACTAACTATTACCTTCCTTAACTAAACAGTATTTTGCCTTAATATCATTAGGACATCTCTCTTTCCTGTTAGAGTCTTAGTTTTTGTAGTCATTAATGTTTAACCAATTATGAATCACCTCTCGGAAGTACACATAAAATATTACAAATTCGAAGATAAGACCAGTTACTTGTGAAAATATTTCAACTCCTAATTTGAATATAAACCCATTTTCTTATCACACTCAGCGTTAGTCAAAAGATAACTTCCATCATGCGATATACTCATGATCTTATGAGGAGCAGTATATACGATTTGCCTCTTAAAATTTCTCTTGTGCAGAAGTGATTACATTGTGAGAGTTCTTAAAAGAATACAGTCGCCTACCTAGTATTTTTGCACTTATTTTAGCTACTTCACATTTTATAATTTATGTCATTGTTAGTGTTCCACAAGGGCCATTAATACATTACTTACGTTCACCCTCCAGGAGAATTCTTCTCTGTATAGTTACAGAAGTGAATTTATCCATTCATTCATCCATTTGGATTCACCTACATGATCAACTGAAGCGTATTGTGTTATATACAGAGCAAGGATGGTTACCTCATTTTGAAAGAATTTCAAATGCTCGATCCATTTCATTTTATGACTGTGTGCATTAAGTCCTAATGAATCTGTTAAACTCTCTAAACACACATTCACATTGCTTTCACTCTGGATGAAAATGTGAGATGAATGTCTTTTTAACGCCAAGTCCAAATAAAAATGGTTTCCAAGTCTGAGAGATACGGTTAGATCAGTTGTCGGACAGCAGTGCGGCAGTTTTTTTTGTCCGCTGTAGGAATGTAATGGTTTATTATTCTGTTGGTAATGGGAGCTGCTGATGTAGAATCCGTAGCATATAACTAAAATTGCTTGTGAATATGGAAAATAAGGCTATGACATATTTCACTCCACCTCTTACTGGTGGGAGGTGTGTGTGTGTGTGTGTGTGTGTGTGTGTGGGGAGGGGGAGGTGCATGTGTTTTGAGCTTATGGGTGCTCAATGGTGAGGCTGTCAGAGCCCTTACACTCATTAAACCAAATCAATGTGGCTAAAACACCGAAAATTGTTCCACACTCATGCCTTTGAATCGACCACACTATCTCCTACAGTATCCACGCAGGTAGAGAGCGAAGACAAAATGATTGAGGAAATAGTTAAAAACGTGAACAGAGGCATTCAGGTAAGTTTGACTATACGAATTTTTTGGCTCTCCTAAAAATGACAACGGTCTTCAGGTAAAAAGTTAATTAAAATCAAAAACAGAGAAAATAAGTAATTATATCTCCCAAGTGAACAGAAAGAAGTCGAAATGAAACACAGTGAATTAAACAATTATTTTGTGAATAAGTTGTCAGGACATGGGGATTAACGCCCACATAATGGTGTCCGCTTTTTTGTATGTCATGAAGACTGCTTTCTCAAGAGAATTAATACCAATTTCCGATAAAAACATGTGTACTTTCGATTATTCATGATTTTAGTTTATCCATGGAATCGCATATAAGAATTTAGATTAGAGTAGACACAGTTTTCGTTCCATAGTGCGAAAAATGTGAGGACTGTCATGGGAGTGGAACATGTCAGAAAGTATAACATAAAAAATAATTCTCATCTGAACATAATACGCACTTCCCCGATCACTTGTCAGCAGGCTGTCAAAATGTGTGAAAAAATTACAGTAAACTACAACTGCTAGTATTTAAAGAATTAATACACTGTCAGAATGAAATATTGTTATTCACTTTTAATAAATTTATCATTCACAAAATTGCTAATCATGACTCTTGTAACCAAGTGCTGTCAAAATTTAAATCCAAGAGACATTTTTACTTAAGCTGGTCTAACAGTTCCTATTAAGATATTCATCTGGAGAGTAGAAGGAGTTGCATGCTGAAAAGTCTTTCAAACTCTGGACTGTGCTTTATCTGAAACTAAGTTTTTAATGGTTGCTAGCAATTTATTGAAACGTGACTTCCTGAATATTTGACCCCTTTCTAAACCAAGACAAGTGATGTTAGCTCTTTATGTAGACTGTTCTTAATCATAGTACTGATAGTGTGTATTGAGGTTTTGGTTGGTAATAGAGACTTAACATCTGCAAGAAATTTCATTAAGGAATAATTATAGTGAGAAGCATTAGTAAGAATACCCAATTTCTTGAACAGGCTTCTACGTTATTATATTGAACTTACACCACAAAGAAGTCTTATTACACACTTTTGCACTCTATATTCTTTTGCTGATTTGATGAGTTACTTCACACTACGATCCCATGTGATTTAATACAATGAATGTAAGCAAGGTATGCAAGTGTTTTTTATTTTTATGTCTCCTACATCTTACATTATTCAAACATTAAAAACAGACCTATTTAGGTGCTTGATCATTCTGTAGTATGCCCTCCCTAACTGAATCTATTTTCAAGCTGTATTCCCAGAAATTTAACGCTATGAACCTCTTCTATCTGCATATCTTCATATGATATATACATGCTGGAAGGAAATCTCTTATAGGTTCTGAACTGCTTGTAGTGGGTATTTTCTGAGTTAAATGACAGTGAGTTAACTTTCAGCCATTTATTAATGTCAGTGGAAGTTTCATTAGTAGCCATTTCTAAATGTGTACTTGACTTGCTGTTTGTTGCAATGTCTATCTTATCTGCAAACAAAACAAACGTAATGTATACAAATATATAACAGATGAGGTGTCATTATTGTTCAAACAATGGACCTAAGATGGAGCCTTGAGGAACACCACATTAATTCCCAGTCAGATGAAGACTGATTGCTTACTCGACATGTGTTTTGCAACGAAATACTTTGTCTCCTGCTAGTGAGGTAATACTTGAACCATTTTGCAGCACTGCCCATGACACTATAATATTATAATCTATTTATGGGAATGCGGTGATTTACATAGTCAAAGGTTTTTGACAGGTAACAGAAAATGCCAGTAGCTTCTAATTCGTTATCTACTAAGTTATGTAGGTTCTCACTGTACATGTAAATAGCCTTCTCTATATCAGAACCCTTAACCAGTGCAAACTGTAACTTGTACAATATATATTTGCACTCACACGCTTAAGGAGATGCTTCAACATGAACTTTTCAAATATTTTTGTGAAAGACGGCAAAAGTGAAATTGGTCAATATTTTGATGGATTCTCCGTATACCCCTTCTTGTAAGGAGGCTTAACTTCAACATGTTTTACCCAGTCTGGAAATATTATGCTGATATGAGATTGATTACACAAATAACTTACAACAGAATTCAGCTCACATGAACACTCTTTGATTAACTTTGCTGATGTGTTATCATAATCTCTAGAATACTTCGATTTTAAGGGTGTTGGGCACTACTTCTTTGGGAGAAGTGAGTTCATTTCTATTTGACTGAAGTTATTTGTAAAGAGTGGTCTTAGATATTCCATTGCACTGTTTGCTCATCCTGATAACCTCATGCCGTGAGTAACAGAGACATAGTACTTGTTTAAGGTTTTTGCAACATTACATGCATTTATTACCATTGTCTCATTAATTTTTAGAGCAATCTGTTTTCCTTTCTGGCCCTATCTGCCTCTCTCTTCACTACATCCTATATAGTTTTCAATTTGTTCTCATCATAGAGTGGCTTAGATTTCTGTCATACTTGCTTCAATATTCTGAAGCATTCTTAGTAATATATTACAATGATAATATCAGAGCTCTTCCTAGATATTACACAAAGTTTCTTTTTTGTACCACATGATATCTTTGTTCCATGTGCAGTTGTAGTTTATTTTTAGACATCGGTTTTATTTGAGTTACCTTAAGGGAAAAACTATTTTCAAATGAGTAAGTTACTTTATTAACGAACGCTTTGTGTTTTCCATTTGAGTCCGAAATATTGTAAACATCTGTCCACTTCATACCTTTGATCAGTTTCCTAAATTTCTCAATTTTGTACTGATTGTTTCCCTTCCTGTACTGCGATTTAATAGATTTTAGTCCTGACAACTTTCACCATGTAACACAAGATGCTACATGTCATGATCAGATAGTCTATTTACTACTGGTTGTCTTGAATTTTTGCCTATATGTTCACTGACAGAGCTTTTTAATAAAGCCACATCAAAATGACCAAAAACTTCTACTTCCTTGTTTTTTTACTGTGAGATGCGACAACAGAGCTTCCAGATTTCAAAACAGTTTGGCAAAATGTGGCAACTCCTTCTTTTCCATATTATCTCTACAGAAATAAGAAGCTATCTCAAATTCTGTTACATTAAACATTTCTTTTCCAGTGGTCACAAGATGGTCAGAGAAGCACATATCAATTCGTTTGCTCAACTCTAATTCTTCAGCACGAATAAGCAATTCATTAAGCTTACCCCTCAGTCTTCAGTCTTCAGTCTGAAGAAATAAGAACAACCGTTTTTATGCACTGGTTGAACTGCTACTGAATGAACCTAATTTTTTTGTCAGTTATTTCTGAACATCTCCTGTTTCAATCAGCGGCAGTGTGAATCAATTGTTTACATTAAAATTTGCTTCCTGGCTGTTTGTTTTATCAATGTGAATGTCATTTCCAGCTGGTCTCTGGTCATCTTATGTTTCTGCCCTCCCTATTATAAAAACCTGCTGTTCTGTCACTTGTAGCTACTGGTACTTCACCACATGTGATACAGTCTCCCTCTTAAGTTATTTGCTACTAGCCCACACAGTTTTCCCTTCCCTTTGATGCTGAGGCGAAGGCCACGCCTTCCACAATCTCACCTACTGACAGAGTCAACAGGGACCACACCAACGTGACACCCCGTACATGATCCAAGCATTCGTTCCACCTCTAAATTAACTCTCCTGACAGAAGAGTGCAAATAAGGCCGATCATGGCACCTCAGAACAGAAGGAATCCCAACACCAGTAGACCTCATTGCTGAAGCTGTCTTTTTCAGGTCACTGTTAACTGATGATTTAGTGTCCCTGTATATTCTCTTGCCTGCCCCACCCACTATTACCACGGCGTTTTCCTTTGTGAAGTCTTTGCAGACTAAACCTGCATCCTCTATCACCTGACAGAGACATGCATTACTTTTAAAAAGGCTTGTGACCTGGAACTCTCACCCTAGTTCATCCTACCACAGTTGGCCAACACCTCTACCATGTGAACTACCTAACAACTGCAGTTTCTTTTTCTTCACAATTTTTTCTGACTTCTTACTCCTTAAATACTGTGTAGTGTCTGTTCCTACATGAAACAGTGACACATCAATTTCCAGCTGTGACAGCGAATCAAACCTGTTTTCCACGTTAACAACAAAACTGTCTTTGAGAAAGTCGTACTCTCCTCTATAACGTATTGTCACTTCCCACCTCTCGTTTCCCCCCTCCCCCTTAACTTTTTCAAATCTTGTTTTGCCCACCTGAAGGGCACAATGAACTCTTCCTATTCCACCATCTTTCGGTCGGTATAGCAAATCCTACAAAATCAATTAGCCTTGTTTATGTTCCCAGCTTCCACGCCATTACAGTCACCCACATTAAGAAAACTGCAACAACCCTCACAATTCACCCTGGAACTAACTATCCTATGGAAAGTCATACACTTCTCAGTCATGGTAAGATTGTACCTTGAGCTTTAATCTAAATTAAACAAGAATAACTTCCTAGACCACACAATTAATACATTGAATATTTATGAAGTTTACACCTGAAGTTTGAACATAAATTAAAAAATTCTGGAGAAACAGAAATCATTAAATCTGTATTGGTTACGTGACAAAATAAACGTAAGCGAAGAACTGAGACTACACGATACGAACTTTTCACTTAGGACGAGACTTTTACACTTTGACTATTTGCTAGAGGATGAAGTGGCTAGTGTGTAGTAAAATACTAACAACATAAACTGTACTGCATTGAAATAATCGCGTAACTTACAGAATACGATAATGTAAACACAACCCAGGCCAAAATTCGCGCCTATGAAACGTTTCCTTTTACAAGAAAATACCCAAATAAAAGTGAAATCTTCAATAAATATCTTACAATTGACGCTAAGTTACTTATTCATGATACGGTATTATCTTAACTAATTCTTATTATACAATTAAACACTTGTCTTTACGAGATCTCTGGATGTACAGATTAGCCAATCAAAGACTGGGAGGATTGAGAAATTGTTGTGCGTAAAATATAGCTGAAGAATGAAGAATTAAACCATATCTGTGCTATACAGCATTAAATTTGTAAAGTAGTCAGACGACAATGGCTACTCGTTGCTTTTATTGAGGCTGAAATAAGGCTTTCGCATAGTTTTGTGCGCTTTCTTCAATAAAATAAACTAATGAGTTCACCTCGTATGTACTAATCACGCTGAAAAATAATTTCTAGGTTAAACATAACTACACTCAATATCAAATAATGTACTCCAATTATATTGGGTAAAGTTTAACTAATGAATATAATGTGCTAAACCTAAAAATGGATCACCTGCAGAAATATCCAAAATCCGACTCTGCAAACATAGTTATAGTCCAGTCTCAGTGTATAGATGCAGAGTCATTCATGTTAAGATTACTCCATAAATTTTATGAAATGTATAATTTTGTTTCAAGCGTAATGTGACAACTGAAATATTTTTCAGTTATTGCTCGTCATTGTTTATCACAATTCCATTATTTTTTTCTCTAATTAGACAAGCTTTGAGAAAATAGTTTTTCTCTTTAGCATAGGTAAACTTCAAGTAATGACGAAAAGGAAAAATGAAACCTAACAAATCAATTAATCAAGAATTCTAACCACGGAATGATATTCTATAACTCTTAGGCAAATGGTAGTTGTAGACGACAGGTTGAAGGACTTCTGCTTTAGTTTACGGTTTGTAGAGAGCCTAATGAAGCTTAGTTTCAGTGTTGATACTTCCTCCGTGACTCGCGTGTACTTCACCTGTTAGATATTTTCAGAGAAATAAATCACACGAGGTCAACTGAGGTCACTGCGCACGGCAGACGATATCTCCATGCAAAAGCATCACAGCCCTCGAAACATCAATAGCAACCGCCGCTAGGGCTGTGTTATAATGTAGAAATAATCAAATAACAGCATCAGACGTGCTTCACATAAAAGAAAGAACTTTTTTTATAAATTCATTGTTTTCTTTTATTTTGGGGGAATTATTTATGCAGCCCTCATTATAATCAAATTCAGACTCATAGGGTATCATTCATAAAGCTGTACAGGACAAAATATATCGAGTTTGCAATATATCAGACACTTTTCAGTTAAATTACTGTAGTACATTTACTTTCTTTAATTCAATCTCTTGTCTCTTCTTCGAACATTATAACTATTTTCAGCCACAGTGTAGTTTCCCTGAGCTGATTGGATGCTCTGGGACATGCACCTCATTTCATTACGAGATTTCACCACTGGGCGTGTAGTAATTGTTTTCCATGTGGTTAAGTTCCTCGAAACTTTGTCCGCACGTCAAAATATAATGAACGCTAGTGTGGTAAAGTTCTCAGTACAGTGATTATCTCCGAATATTCTATTTCAACGAAACATGAATATGTGGGTTTTGAGGATCGATTGTTTCCAAGTATTTGCACTGTGAACGTAGCTATCGGACACTGAAAACGAACAGATGAGAGAGTAATTAATTTTTATCTTCAGCACACCGTACAAAAGGAACTATAGGAAGATTTACGGAAAATAGGTAACATGAAACACTCTCCAGCCACCTTGTCTTTAACAGCAAACTGAAAACAAGCAAATCAGCCAAGATGGGGGATATCAGTTCAGATTCCACTACGTCTTACAGTGGTTATCAGCGGTAACGTCACGTTCTACAATTTCGGTGAAAGAGCATTTAGTCCATCTTTCTCATTTGCTGATGATACAGTAGATACATTTGAGAACATATGCTTGACCATTAACGATACTGCGTGCCTATATGGTGCGATAGGATTCTATACATTCTAAAGCTAGTAATATTCACTTTTACTTTGTTAGGAAGTTGTAATTGATGTACAGCTGAAAATGTCGTACGTTGGAACAATTTTCAGGCATTCGTCTCTTACGAGCTCTGTAACAGATGTGTAATATGTTTGCTTTTTCTACTTTGTAAATAATAGCAGTCACTTTTTCTTTGCTGCAGTCTTTTTCCGAACTAAAAAGAATTACTCTGGAAAAATAAGATTTGTCCAAATGTGAAAGTATTTGCTAAGATACAACAAGATCATGTGCCTAGGGACAAATAATCTACAGAAATTTAGGAGTGCTGCAGTCGATAAAATCCTGACAGTACTGTATTTAGGAGTCAATCTGCTGTATGAGTAGTCTACTACATACCAGTTATCGGTAAGTGAAATCAAAGTAAGTAGATATGTTACCAAAATGGAATTACAAGACAATATATTTTTAAACTGAAGCTATCAAAAACTAATAGAAATTCCCATTTTCAAGGCAGGCTGATGGTTAATTCATTTGCTAATAGTATATGTTCTATGCTAGAAGGCCTCTTTCCGTTTCAGATTACAACATGGTGGTGAACCAAATTCTGATGGAATTCTGGGAGTGGGTATTGACTAGCGAAGCTGAATTGAATGGAATCTCTTTAAGTCCTTAAAGAGTTCTAAATAACGAAAAGATGAAACTCTCCAGAATAACCAGCGCCCGACAACCGCTGAATGTTGGGAAGATGGAAAGTGCCCTCACGGTCCTGCAAGGGAAATTCTGAATATTGGTCGAATCTCAGCTGATGAGACATGACTCTGGCTAAAACTACCACATGCTGCGACATTACCCCTCAAACTACCACATCAATTATTAGTTTCGACCTGCAAGTGACTTAGCGCAGAGTGTATACCTGGCGCCAATAGTGACGACAACAGCAACTAAACTTAAAGTTCCTTTAGCGTAAACATAAAGGCATAAAGTTCGATAAATATTATTGAATCTGCCCCTTAAGGTCAGTCTTCCCCTTAGGGTTTTTGGTGTGCGATGACAACGCCAGGAACCCAAAAACATAACACTACTGTATGTTTATGCATCACAGACCTCAAGGACGGCAGGCAACTTAAATACCAGGTCTTTATTTTGTCGCCCAAAGAACCTAAGTGGCAGGAGAAGTAGAGCTAAACCTTTAGCAACAGAACTTTTAATACTTACTATACTTTGGAAAAGGCTTAAGGCTGGCCAAGATCATAACCACTCTGCTCAAATACAAATAAATAACTGCAACACACACTGACCAGAAGGCCCACATAATAACAAAATCAGCTACAGCTGCCGATAAACTTAACCATAACTGGACGTGGGCGCGCAAGCAAGCGTAAGCACCGGACAGGCTTTAGCACAACTGACCCTAGGCGCTGTGCAGAATAGGCCAAGCAAGAGAGTGCCATCGTATTTCACACAAATGTGCTCCGCACTAACAATCGCACAAAAAGCAATACTACTTGGAAACAAGACAACTGATCTCATAAGCCCTACACTGCCGGGAACCTTCTGCTCATGCGACAGCACATCACAGGGACGCTACAGAGCTCCAAACTCCAAGTTTCACCGTTCTGGAAAGCATACAAAGGCGGCAACCCACCAGTTCTTCCCTTTTTGATTAATACGATAAGAACAACAAGACAGAGAAAATCGACGGGTATCACTGTGTTGACACTACTCAGTAACTGTCGTTTCGTCACTTTACGACGACAGGTACGCATTATAACATTCCTTTGCAAGTAACAGAAATAAACAACAAACGTTGCTGTCACAGCAAGTCCTTACAGTAATCCACAACGGCAACACTACACTACTCCTTGATGGCGGCGTTCTGTATGGACGTCTCCTTCCTATAACTTGAAGTAAATATTTCGAAATCGTCTTTCATCACCCTGCTGACAATGGAGATGCTACATACAACGCAGGGCGATCGACCTCTGAGTAACCACCACTCTTGGCTACAAATTACGCGAGTCTGTACCTTGGCTGTGGCCAGGACAGTAACCAGAAACAGCGATCTCAATTTTAGGACTCTACGTACAACGACGTGCTTAGCAACACCAAACTGCACAACTTTTAACGAGACTACGGCTGAGCGATCTAAACCCACAAACCTGCCCAACACCAATTCTATCTCGTTGTCTTAGCGCTCCTATCTAACACTTTTTGTTGTTGTTTATTGGCCTTTGACATTAAGCATTTAGCCAGAGAAGCGAGTAACTACATACTTGGTAAACAGTTTCCGCTTCTTGAAGAAACCAGAAAATGCTAACATAGTCCTTCGTGGTCAGCTGTCAAAACAGATCCGTCACAAATGTAGGTTGGGGAGTTCCTGCCCTGATCAAAGCCTTAAGTAACTTGCAACAATGTCTGTCACAGCGTGAACACCCTAGTATTCCATGGTTCGGGTCTGCAGTCTTGATTGGGTGGACTTCGCAGTGTGGCTGAATTTTTATCTTTGATTTTTTTATTATTAATCTTATGAGACTTATCTGCTAAGGTCTTCAGTCCCTAAGCTTACACACTACTTAATCTAAATTATCCTAAGGACAAACACATAAACCCACGCCTGAGGGTGGACTCGAACCTCCGCCGGGACCAACCGCACAGTCCATGACTGCAACGCCCTAGACCGCTCGGCTAATCCCGCGCGGATAGCTTTCATCCTTAACTTAATGACATCCTATAAAGGAAGGCAGCTGTGACCCAACCGGATGCGCGTTACGGTAGCGTGTTAGTGGCGGTATGACGTCCGATTAGAGTGATTTGGGGAATGCAGATTTTTCCCGAAATATGCTGCTGTATGACGGCATAATGTCTCAGTTTGGACGTTTGTGAGATTTACCACGTCTGTGACTGTTATTGATAGATATTTTTCATTACGGCAGCAGCAAAATCTTTGTGTGGATGGAAAGGGTGGATAGCTTAGCCATCAGTCACACTTTGTTTGGCCAGGTGGACCGCCATCTCGTTAAACGAGGTGCCAGAGTTCCCCTTCATCCATAATAACTGGAAATATTTGTGTTGACATTCATGCTGATAGATCAGCCTAATGACATCGAAACGTGGTGGTTTGTGTTGGACACCCTTGCTGCTTTTCTAGGTTTTCCAGTGCACTCCTCTGATCCGTGAAACTAAGGATATCATGGAACTGACTTGCCGTGTGTCGAAGAGTTTCCTTCATTGCAAGAATTTTGGCAGTGAAGATGCTGGCTTCTGTCGATTGCTGAAACATAGCGCAAGATAGTGGATCTCTGCGGAAGTTGTAAGGTAACAGGGGATAATATGGAGCTCTTTCAAGTAGTTCATAATTTAAATTTAAAGCACAGCAGCAAAGATAATATGCTAGGCAGAATAGACCGGAAAATACTTGTTTTGTGTTTTGATTGGCGTTGTAGTTCCGTTGCATAGTGTTTTGGTTTTCTTTTAATTGCAACGAATTATAATTGTGATTATAAATTATAAATTGTGATTATATAATTTTTTACATTTAAGTATTTAAATATTATAAAATATTGTAAACTAATTGTGGCCATGTTTAGGGATTACTTTGACTAATGTGGTGTCATGTGACCCGACTCAGGACTGTGGATATGAGGGGGAAAATCGGGTCTTTGGTCGTTGTTCGTTGTGATGGAAAGTTGGGAGCGGGAAAGTGCCGCGAGTGCAAGCATGGACGCCAGTGTATGTCAAGAAATAACGTGAAAGTGTGTAGGTGCGGGACAAACAGTGTACGAATTGCAAAAAAATGGTTCAAATGGCTCTGAGCACTATGGGACTCAACTGCTGAGGTCATTAGTCCCCTAGAACTTAGAACTAGTTAAACCTAACTAACCTAAGGACATCACAAACATCCATGCCCGAGGCAGGATTCGAACCTGCGACCGTAGCGGTCTTGCGGTTCCAGACTGCAGCGCCTTTAACCGCACGGCCACTTCGGCCGGCTGTACCAATTGCACTTATTATTATTTGTACAGTTCGGATTTATTTGTGAACTTAAAAATGCATGGTCACAAAGTTGAAGTGATTCTTTTAAATAAATAAGTTTCAATCTGAACGTGTATAGTTCAATTCACTGCTGTTCAAAAGCTAGCCAATATATGACTCAATAATAGTGGCGCAAATGCAACCGTTCACTACCAACCCCATTTGCAGATGAGCCACGTGAAAAAATAGGTAGTGAACGAGCCCGAGTTCAGTTGCAAAGTACGCAAAGCCGTGCCCTGTCTGATTTTGAAGCCGTCACTATCAAACTCCGTGCTCGTAAGGACGGGAGGTTCAAGAACTGTGATCCGGCCCAAGCGTGCAAGCGTGCACCACACCTCGTGGCTACCGCGAACCCCGCTAGCTCCACAACACAACAACGCGCATACGTAGGATGTCAAACACTGCGTGGAATGCACAGGAACTACAAAAGGTGGTGCGATGGCATGAATTCCAGATTGCCGGGGGAGCAGACCAACCGGCACAGTGGTTCACCGACGAAGTATGACTTAACCATCCAGAAGTTATACATCCAGTTTTAAAAACATACAGAATTTTGCTCACCATAAAATTTTGTATCTGTAAGATTAATAATATCTTCCAAATAGCTTCAATATACAACGCAGCGCTTAAATGTGTGTAACTAAAGATATTTACAAATGTTGCACAAAACATAACCCTACATTTCACAACAACAAAAGTCGTAGGAAATGCCGATAACAGCTTTGACTATTTCTAGCGTGCGTTACTAAAATCGGTGATTAGACTGAGATGTTGTTGTTGTTGTGGTCTTCAGTCCTGAGACTGGTTTGATGCAGCTCTCCATGCTACTCTATCCTGTGCAAGCTTCTTCATCTCCCAGTACCTACTGCAACCCACATCCTTCTGAATCTGCTTAGTGTCTACGATTTTTACCCTCCACGCTGCCCTCCAACGCTAAATTTGTGATCCCTTGATGCCTCAAAACATGTCCTACCAACCGATCCCTTCTTCTAGTCAAGTTGTGCCACAAACTTCTCTTCTCCCCAATCCTATTCAATACCTCCTCATTAGTTACGTGATCTACCCACCTTATCTTCAGCATTCTTCTGTAGCACCACATTTCGAAAGCTTCTATTCTCTTCTTGTCCAAACTAGTTATCGTCCATGTTTCACTTCCATACATGGCTACACTCCATACAAATACTTTCAGAAATGACTTCCTGACACTTAAATCTATACTCGATGTTAACAAATTTCTCTTCTTGAGAAACGCTTTCCTTGCCATTGCCAGTCTACATTTTATATCCTCTCTACTTCGACCATCATCAGTTATTTTACTCCCTAAATAGCAAAACTCCATTACTACTTTAAGTGTCTCATTTCCTAATCTAATTCCCTCAGCATCACCCGACTTAATTTGACTACATTCCATTATCCTCGTTTTGCTTTTGTTGATGTTCATCTTATATCCTCCTTTCAAGACACTGTCCATTCCGTTCAACTGCTCTTCCAAGTCCTTTGCTGTCTCTGACAGAATTACAATGTCATCGGCGAACCTCAAAGTTTTTACTTCTTCTCCATGAATTTTAATACCTACTCCGATTTTTTCTTTTGTTTCCTTTACTGCTTGCTCAGTATACAGATTGAATAACATCGGGGAGAGGCTACAACCCTGTCTCACTCCTTTCCCAACCACTGCTTCCCTTTCATGCCCCTCGACTCTTATAACTGCCATCTGGTTTCTGTACAAATTGTAAATAGCCTTTCGCTCCCTGTATTTTATCCCTGCCACCTTCAGAATCTGAAAGAGAGTATTCCAGTTAACATTGTCAAAAGCTTTCTCTAAGTCTACAAATGCTAGAGACGTAGGTTTGCCTTTTCTTAATCTTTCTTCTAAGATAAGTCGTAAGGTCAGTATTGCCTCACGTGTTCCAACATTTCTACGGAATCCAAACTGATCTTCCCCGAGGTCGGCTTCTACCAGTTTTTCCATTCGTCTGTAAAGAATTCGCGTTAGTATTTTGCAGCTGTGACTTATCAAACTGATAGTTCGGTAATTTTCACATCTGTCAACACCTGCTTTCTTTGGGATTGGAATTATTATATTCTTCTTGAAATCTGAGGGTATTTCGCCAGTCTCACACATCGTGCTCACCAGATGGTAGAGTTTTGTCAGGACTGGTTCTCCCGAGGCCATCGGTAGTTCTAATGGAATGTTGTCTACTCCCGGGGCCTTGTTTCGACTCAGGTCTTTCAGTGCTCTGTCAAACTCTTCACGCAGTATCTTATCTCCCATTTCGTCTTCATCTACCTCCTCTTCCATTTCCATAATATTGTCCTCAAGTACATCGCCCTTGTATAAACCCTCTATATACTCCTTCCACCTTTCTGCCTTCCCTTCTTTGCTTAGAACTGGGTTGCCATCTGAGCTCTTGATATTCATACAAGTGGTTCTCTTCTCTCCAAAGTTCTCTTTAATTTTCCTGTAGGCAGTATCTATCTTACCCCTTGTGAGACAAGCCTCTACATCCTTACATTTGTCCTCTAGCCATCCCTGCTTAGCCATTTTGCACTTCCTGTCGATGTCATTTTTGAGACGTTTGTATTCCTTTTTGCCTGCTTCATTTACTGCATTTTTATATTTTCTCCTTTCATCAATTAAATTCAATATTTCATCTGTTACCCAAGGATTTCTGTTAGCCCTCGTCTTTTTACCTACTTGATCCTCTGCTGCCTTCACTACTTCATCCCTCAGAGCTGCCCATGCTTCTTCTACTGTATTTCTTTCCCCCATTCCTGTCAATTGTTCCCTTATGCTCTCCCTCAAACTCTCTACAACCTCTGGTTCTTTCAGTTTATCCAGGTCCCATCTGCTTAACTTCCCACCTTTTTGCAGTTTCTTCAGTTTCAATCTGCAGTTCATAACCAATAGATTGTGGTCAGAATCCACATCTGCCCCAGGAAATGTCTTACAATTGAAAACCTGGTTCCTAAATCTCTGTCTTACCATTATATAATCTATCTGATACCTTTTGGTATCTCCAGGATTCTTCCTGGTATACAACCTTCTTTTATGATTCTTGAACCAAGTGTTAGCTGTGATTAAGTTATGCTCTGTGCAAAATTCTACAAGGCGGCTTCCTCTTTCATTCCTTTCCCCCAATCCATATTCACCTACTATGTTTCCTTCTCTCCCTTTTCCTACAGTCCCCCATGACTATTAAATTTTCGTCTCCCTTCACTACCTGAATAATTTCTTTTATCTCGTCATACATTTCATCTATTTCTTCATCATCTGCAGAGCTAGTTGGCATATAAACTTGTACTACCGTAGTATGCATGGGCTTTGTATCTATGTTGGCCACAATAATGCGTTCACTATGCTGTTTGTAGTAGCTAACCCACACTCCTATTTTTTTATTCATTATTAAACCTACTCCTGCATTACCCCTATTTGATTTTGTATTTATAACCCTGTAATCACCTGACCAAAAGTCTTGTTCCTCCTGCCACCGAACTTCACTAATTCCCACTATATCTAACTTTAACCTATCCATTTCCCTTTTTAAATTTTCTAACCTACCTGCCCGATTAAGGGATCTGACATTCCACGCTCCGATCCGTAGAACGACAGTTTTCTTTCTCCTGATAACGACGTCCTCTTGAGTAGTCCCCGCCCGGAGATCCGAATGGGGGACTATTTTACCTCCGGAATATTTTACCTCCGGAATATTTTACCCAAGAGGACGCCATCATCATTTAATCATAAAGTAGAGCTGCATGTCCTCGGGAAAAATTACGGCTGTAGTTTCCCCTTGCTTTCAGCCGTTCGCAGTACCAGCACAGCAAGGCCGTTTTGGTTAATGTTACAAGGCCAAATCAGTCAATCATCCAGACTGTTGCCCCTGCAACTACTGAAAAGGCTGCTGCCCCTCTTCAGGAACCACACGTTAGTCTGGCCTCTCAACAGATACCCCTCCGTTGTGGTTGCACCTACGGTACGGCCATCTGTATCGGTGAGGCACGCAAGCCTCCCCACCAACGGCAAGGTCCATGGTTCATGTGGGGTAGACTGAGATACCGACCAGGAAAGATCGTTTGTTCTGAGGTACACTATTCTCAAGATTCAACACTCTCCGCTACCGTACTATCATCCCTTACACAAACATTGTTAATATTTGCAAATAGGGAGTGAAGTAAAGCAATACGGAGAGCGATTTTTTTTAGAAAGACAGCTCTGCACATGCACGACGCTAAAGAAGCAACATCTAATGTCACCTCTGCGAAAGTGTTAGTATTCATATGGAGTTCACATGATGCGCGTCTTTGATACTGCCCATACGCCTGTGTGTGAACACTCATTTATAACAGTTCCATGTAGGACACAGTAGAGACTTCGAAGATTAGTACTTTTAAGGAAAAAAGAATCGGTGGTTGGGCATAGAGGGGAAGGGGATGTCACAACAGGCGATGTGAGAGAAAACTCTTACGGCTGTGAGGACGGGTAGATTTATGCAGCTGACAGCGACGACTCATGCGTGGCTGTAAGCATATGCTAGTAGTGGGTACGCTACCGTAGTTTCTGAGCAACAGAGGCCCCTCACCGGTCAGATGCAACATCCTCGTTCCTGTAATATCCCTAAGCCGCCATCAGAGAGGTGAACTTGGATAACAATATCGGCTACCCGGTGTAGAATGTCGTGTACATTTTGTTTCGAGTTGCTCATTGTTCAGCTTCCCTCTCAAAGGGCTGGATAGGTTTCCTTCCGAGTCCTTGAAACATTTCGAGCTTGTGCTCCGTCTCAGTTCACCTCGACGCCGACGGGACTTCAAACGCTAATCTTCTTTCCTTTCAGTGTGAGGTCACACATATTCCATCACTGAAAGCGAGCGAGCAATATATCCGTTCCGGAGGTGATCACTGAAACCTCAGGAAGGAAATGTGAGTGAGTAAGGTGATCTGTGCCACACACGTGAACATAATTACATAAAAGGAAGTCCAGCACAAAAACAGAAACTTACATGTTAAAGTTCATAATAAACAAATGATGTTGTAATTACTGCTTGTTTTGCATAAGTTTTCGTAGTAGATAGTTACGTAAAAATATAGTCACTACATTGTTCTCTATTTTCCTGTCAATGCGACAAAATACGCTACTTGTCAGGTTTAAGGAAACTGTTATCAGTAGAGAGAAATAGTATCTTCACCACAACCAGCATTACTTTTTCATATATTAGGCTACGTATTCGTAAATGTGCTGCGTATTGTATCATTGAGGAGACAGTACCAAGAAACGATTGATTTAACTGCTCTTTGTAGCAATACAGTGCCTGCCGTAAAACAGTGAATCCCACACAGAATACTAGTATTTCAGGACATACGCATTCTCGGAGAAGTTCAATGATAGACTCCTCTGCGATTGCCAGCTATGTAAAGAACGTCGTCTTGAAGCAACGTTTCGGCAAGTGTCTCACTAAACAACGTTGGGTATAGCAACCCTGTGGAGCCGTTGTTTCAGATCGACGGCGTTAGCTGCTTGTCTGAGAACGCAATATCAGTAGTAAGGTCCTTACACTTTACATAAATTACATATACAAGCCACTAGAAATTTTGGCTAGGATGATGGACTAACGCCTCTTCCATTGCCTCGTTCGTTTTAACAATAGAGACTATACAATTATTGCTTTAACTATGATCATGCTTTTGTTTTTATGAATAATGGGTATTTTATAGCCACGTGTGAGTCTGATTTTCAGTAGTGCAATCGCTTTAAGACGAATCAGGTGCAAATCCCTGTGCGACCATCAAGAGTCAGGTTTTATGAGGTTTATCTGTATCACATAAGGTGAGTGGGAAGCAAACCACACCTTTTCTGCTCCATCCACTCCAAGCCTAATTACACTGTCTTGGACATGAAGCTGAATACTCCCTTAACAAATTTGTTGTTGCTGTGGTCTTCAGTCCTGAGACTGGTTTGATGCAGCTCTCCATGCTACTCTAACCTGTGCAGTGAATTTATAGTCTTTCAGAAACCAGCACTACATCAAATGGTAAAAGACAGTACAAGACGGTTCTTGACAGGGCAAGTGATGAAGCCTGGATTTAAGCTCTATAGCCAACGTCAGTCGGTTATCTTGTCCATAACATCCAACACCGAGTACTTTGAGGAAAATGGAACTTGGGTCAGATCGGCATTCGGTCTATTTCTTCTGCTACTCGTGGGCAGTCGACATAGTCACTATTAGCCCATATGAACGTATCTCCAGAACCAAGTCAAACACTACTTGTTTCTCACGTATGGCTAGATACGCCGTCGACATCAAATATTTGCATTCCTTATGTTGTGCCTTTGGGGAAAGAGGAGAAACACGAAAATGACAACAGATCACAACATATTCACTAGATTGTGTATTCAGAATTTCAAAACGGTTTTACAGATAATCAAAATATCCACGGGTGTGCTGCCGGTCTATAGTGTCCAACGGGCACAATATTTCGGCGATCATACATGTCACCATCATCAGGTGAACTGACGGACTGAGCTCCTGTGAACGTGCCGGCACGGTGATCCGTACACTAAGGCTGATCAGAGGAAACTGCGTTCGGTCGCGGCGGCGGCCGATTTTAATACCCTCCGCCCGCGGCGCGCTCCCTCCGCCGTCCGCGCCCCGCGCCACGGTAGCGCGGTGGAACAGATTGCGACGGCGTCTGAGATGACGTCGGTGTGATGGCTCTGTCCGCCGTGGTCGTCACAACTATACGTTTGCTCGATTTACTCTTGATTAATCCAATCGCTGGTTCCCAAGCCTTGCTAAGATTATAGCCACAGTCATGGTTTATGAGGTCGTCATTGGTGCGAATTGCGATGGCCTCTGTAACAACGCTGTCCCAGTATCTCGACGTCTGTGCCAGAATCCTCATGCGGTCATACTCCATGGCGTGATTTTCCGACAAACAGTGTTCAGCGAGCGCCGGCTTGCTCGGATACATCAGTCGAGTGTGCCTCTGGTGTTCCCGGCATCGATCCTCGACGGTACGCATCGTCTGACAAATATACGACTTGCCACATTGACACGGAATCTGGTACACGCCGGCCTTCCTCAAACCGAGGTCATCTTTGGCGCTCCCCACCAGTGCACGAGTTTTATTTGGAGGACGAAACACAGTTCCGACCCGGTGTTTCTTCAGAATGCGGGCGATTTTCCCCGAGAGTGCGCCTGTGTATGGAATAAATGCAGTGCCTACCTCCTCCCTCGTGACTTCATCCATCACAAAGGTTGTGCTGCAGTGGTTGGGCGGAAATTGTTGTGTCTAGGCAAGACAGCCTAGACACAATGAGAGGAAGCCGAAAGGCACGCGCTAAGCTAAAGCCGAATGCGTGAGGTCTGAAACAGGATACGTAATGAAGGCTATAAAGAAAAGTACGTAGCTTCGGGAATACTTACCTTTAATTCATCCTTTTGGTACATCTGGAGATTGTGGCGATACAAGTGAGACTCTTTAGATACATGCAATGTTACTAATGGCGCCTTGCTAGGTCGTAGCCATTGACGTAGCTGAAGGCTATTCTAACTATCTGCTCGGCAAAGGAGCGAGGCTTCGTCAGTGTAGTCGCTAGCTACGTCGTCCGTACAACTGGGGCGAGTGATAGTCCGTATCTCGAGACCTGCCTTGTGGTGGCGCTCGGTCTGCGATCCCTGACAGTGGCGACACGCGGGTCCGACATGTACTAATGGACCGCGGCCGATTTAAAAAAATGGTTCAAATGGCTCTGAGCACTATGGGACCCAACCGCTGAGGTCATAAGTCCCCTAGAACTTAGAACTACTTAAACCTAACTAAGGACAACACACACATCCATGCCCGAGGCAGGATTCGAACCTGCGACCTTAGCGGTCGCGCGGTTCCAGACTGTAACGCCAGAACCGCTCGGCCACCAGGCCGATTTAAAACTACCACCTAACGAGTGTAGTGACTGGCGGTGACACCACATGCCTCCCCCGCAAATCGGCGAATGGTCGTGTTATAAGGCTTCCGCCCGCCCTGGGGAGGACCCCATGTTGACGTATGCGATGAGGTGGGGAGCCTAACAACAGGCGAGGCTGTGCCACCCGCACCCGGCCATTCGGTCCGAGGGGATCTAGGAAACGCCTGAAAACCTAGTCCAGGGTGCACGTCAACATGCGGTGTATGCGCCCGTAAAGAGACAGGAGGGGCCAAAGGGTCGACCTCCATTGCGTCGGGGTATCCGACGCGCGAAGACGCCATGTGGTCCGGAGCGGGCAAGAGTTCCATGGCGGAGGACAGCTGGTCACGGGAAGCGATCGGCGGCGCGTGACCCAGGCAGGCGCTTGGCGGCTGCAGTGAAGCGTCCACTGCAGGCGGCGCCGGCTGGAGGACAGGAGGCGGCGGCGGAGGCGGCAGCGGCGCGTCGCCATGGGGCAAAATGGAAGGCATCGTCGGTAACACTTGGGGATGAGGCGAGCCAGTAGATGGGTCCCCAGGGCGCTGATCGGACGGCACCGTCGCTGAAAGCAGACGGGGAGCGGCAGAACCCGTGCGACGACAGAGGCGCAGCTGATTGAGATGCCGACGCATCTCACCAGAGGCCCCCAAAACCAAATACATCGCGCGGCCGAGGCAGCGAAGAATGCCCCTGCGAGCCAACGCCGTGAAGCTCGATAGTTGCGATAGAAGACAACGTCGCCTGGAGCAGAAGCAGAAGTCTGCCGCTGCACAGGAACCTGATGCGGCGGGTGTAGCAAAGACATCAAGGTTCGATGAGTACGACCGTGGAGCAACTCAGCCGGCGAGCGACCATCTCGGGGCTGAGAGCGATACGAGGACAAAAAGAGCAACAAAGCGTCCTCCCAAGAATGCGACTCTTTCAACTTCAACATCTGTGACTTGAAAGTCCGGACCAATTGTTCAGCGGCACCGTTTGTATAAGGCGAAAACGGTGCGGATGTCAGATGTTGAATACCATTGGCCTGGCAGAATGACTGAAATTCTGTGGACATGAACTGTGGGCCATTGTCGGAAACAATAATCTGCGGAAGACCTTCAATGCAAAAGATAGCAGACAACGCTTGGGTGGTGGCAGTTGACGTCGTGGAAGACATCCGGACAACAAAAGGAAAATTACAGAAGGCATCTACCAGAACCAACCATCGAGCATTCCAGAATGGACCAGCAAAATCGATGTGCAAGCGTTGCCAAGGGGAAGTGGCTTTTGGCCATGCAAAGACTTTCCGCGGCGGTGCGGATTGTTGTTCGGCACACGCCATGGAAGAAGAACACATATTCGTAATCGCAGCATCGATTCCGAACCAAGTACAGTACTGACGAGCAAGTTGTTTCGTTCGCACTATACCCCAATGTCCTTGGTGAAGAAGCCGTAAAACAGAGGACTGTAACGAACGTGGGACCACGACTCTGGGCTGATCATTATCAGAACGCAACAAAAAAACACCACGTCGAACAAAAAGGCTCTCCTTGTGAGCAAAAAATCGGCGAACCAACGGATCCTCGATCCGAGACTTTGACAACGGCCATTGCGTAGCAACAAAACGCAAAACGGTAGCAAGGACAGGGTCAGCAACTGTGGCTGTAGCTACACGACGAAAATCGATCGGAAACGATTCGACCACGTCATCAGTGTCCGCATCAATGAACATGCAAGCAAGTTAGGAAGAATCGAATGCTTTATCCTCAGCAACAGGCAAACGGGACAACGCATCGGCGTTTCCGTGCTTAGCAGTGGACCGATACAAGATATCGTAGCGGTACTGCGAGAGGAAAATAGACCAACGAATGAATTTCTGCGCTGTACGCGGAGGTACAGGCTTGTTCGGATGAAAAAGCGACGTCAAAGGGTTGTGGTCTGTGATGATGGTAAAGTGACGACCATACAAGAAATCATGGAACTTAGTAACACCAAACACGAGAGCCAAAGCTTCTTTCTCTATCTGTGAATAATTTATTTGCGCAGACGAGAGCAATTTGGATGCAAAGGCAATAGGGCGATCATGCGACCCATCTTTGTGCGCAAGCACAGCACCGATCCCGAAATCCGATGCATCTACCATCAACAACAGGGGTATCTGGGGATCGAATGGCGTAAGGCAAGTATTAGAAAGCAACGCCGATTTCAACTGGCGAAAGGCGCGTTCGCATTCTGTCGTCCAGACGAACGGAACACCCTTACGGCGTAAGCTATGAAGCGGAGCTGAAATGGAAGAGGCATGGCGCAGAAAGCGATGATAATAATGTTACCCAACACACTCTGTAGCTGCTTCAAATTCCGCGGCGAAGGCAAATCTTGTATGGCACGGAGGTGCTCTGGACTCGGATGTATGCCTTGGGCATTGATTACATGTCCCAGGTATGGTAAGTCACGAGCAAAAAACACACATTTGTCCTTCCACAAGCGAGGACCATTTTGTCGCAATATCTGAAATAATGTGCGTAGGTGTGCTAAATGCTCGTCTGCTGTCTTTCCGTAGATCACAATATCGTCCAGATAGTTCGCAGCAGTAGGGACCGACGCGCAAACAGTTTGTAAATATTGCTGAAACAATGCAGGGGCGGATGCACACCCGAATGGCAGTCTTTTGAATCGGTACAAACCAAGATGCGTGTTAACCACCAAGACGTGCTGGGATTCGGCGTCCACTGGGATTTGCAAGTACGCATCTGTTAGGTCTAACTTCGAAAAGTATTTACCCGAGCACAGTTTATAAAAAAGATCTTCCGGGCGGGGTAAAGGAAAAGTTGCAATCACGAGTTGTGGATTCACTGTTGCCTTGAAGTCCACACAAAGTCTCAGTTTTCCGGAAGGTTTTAACAAAATTACTAAGGGTGAGGCCCAGAGAGAAGCTTGCACACGTACAATTACACCTTGTCATTCTAAATCGTGTAATGTTCTTGCGACCTCATCACGCAACGCGTGAGGAACATTGCGCGCTTTGAAAAATTTCGGTCTCGCGTTGACTTTCAGTTCCAAATGTGCTACATAGTTCTTAGCGCAACAAAGGCCCGGTGCAAAAATGTCTGCAAATTCTTCACACAGACGAGAAACACTGTCTGAAGGCACAGTCTGATTCACTGATAGGACCTGATTTACTATAGACATGTTAAACAACTGAAATAAATCTAAACCAAACAAGTTCACTGCAGTAGAAGAACGAAGAACGTAAAATGGTACCAGTTTTGTTTGTCCCTTGTATGTTGCAAGAAGAGTGCACTGTCCTAACACAGGGATATTCTGACCTGAATAACTAGTTAACTTAACATTTGCGGCACACAATGGAGGTTTGCCCAGTTGTTTGTACGTGTCATGATTGAGCAATGAAACTGCAGCTCCGGTATCGAGCTGGAATGGTATGACCTTGCCATTAAAGTCCAAATCTACAAAAAGTTTACTGTCCTGCCGACGACAAGAGCGACTGTCTCGTGCAATTTGAATTGATACAGGTACAGAAGCATTTGCGACTTGACGCGAATTCCGGCGACGTCGCCGCACACTTTTCGTGGGACGAACACAGTCACTGTTAGAGACAGTGGCACTGGACGAAGTGGAATTAACTACATGAATGTCCATGGGTGAAGGTCCACGAGCCTGAGTGTCCTTGGTTCGATTCCGGCACGAAGCAAAGGGCCTGGAATGATTAAGAGTGTCTGATTTGAGCCTTTTCTGACAAACACTTTGAACATGTCCTTTCTTATTACAGTAAAAACAAATAGTTTGGCGTGACGGGCAATTGTCACGCGAAAGTCTAGTTGCACACCGCGGGCATGATTTCACTGCATTTGTATGCTTGCGTGGCACACCTGGTTTAGAGCGTGGCGGCAGCTGCGTGGACGTGCGCGAGGGCAGTTTACCGGGCAACGCAGCATGCCCGGCGGGCCAGTTAATGTTACACACGGCTGGCGAAGCTGCAAATGATTCCTGAGCAAAGTCAAGTGTGTCTTGTCTGTCTAACATGTCTATCACTTGTTGAAGGGAGGAATTGACGAGGTTCAAAATCTGTTCCCGTATGCGAACATCAGAAACGTTCTGTGCTATTGCATCACGTACCATAGTATCTGAATAAGGGAATCCACATTCACACTCAAAAGCACAATCCCTTGTAAGGCCTTGCAATGTTGCAACCCACTCCCTATTGGTTTGACCGGCCGTACGTTTTGTACGAAAGAAAGTATAACTTTTTGCAACGACATTGACTGTTTCTTTGAAATAGGCGTCCAATGCCGACAAAATTTCTTCGTAGGACAGAGTTGCTACGTCGCGTCGGGGAAACAATTTCACTATCACACGGTACGTTTGCACCCCTACACACGCCAATAAATGAGGCTGCCGCTCGTTACCTTGAATTCTGTAGGCGGCGAGATGAAATCCAAACTGGCGTGACCACTCCGTCCATGTTTCCTGAGTTGGGTCAAACGGCCTAAAAGGCGGTGCAACTGCGAGTTGTGGCTGCGGTAACGGTGGAGCGGCGGCTGCCGCATCGTTTTGCAGTGCACGTTGACCCTGGACGAGCTGTCCAAGGGCATCCAATAACGCCTGCGTCTACTGATTCTGCAAGCGATAAAATTTGGACTGTACATCTGGCGAAGCCATGGCACAAGTAAATGTAAGCAATTAGAAAGAACAAGACCCTTTCCGTTGACTCGTCGCCAAAATTTGTTGTTTCTATGCAAGACAGCCTAGACACAATGAGAGGAAGCCGAAAGGCACGCGCTAAGCTAAAGCCGGATACGTGAGGTCTGAGACAGGATACGTAATGATGGCTATAAAGAAAAGTACGTAGCTTCGGGAATACTTAACTTTAATCCATCCTTTTGATACATCTGGAGATTGTGGCAATACAAGTGAGACTCTTTAGATACATGCAATGTTACTAATAGCGCCTTGCTAGGTCGTAGCCATTGACTTAGCTGAAGGCTATTCTTAGCTGAAGGCTCAAAGGAGCGAGGCTTCGTCAGTGTAGTCGCTAGCTACGTCGTCCGTACAATTGGGGCGAGTGCTAGTCCGTATCTCGAGACCTGCCTTGTGGTGGCGCTCGGTCTGCGATCCCTGACAGTGGCGACACGCGGGTCCGACAGGTACTAATGGACCGCGGCCGATTTAAAACTACCACCTAACAAGTGTGGTGACTGGCGGTGACACCACAGAAAGCACGTTGAATCTGCCACTCTGAATACCCATTTTCTCGAAATACAGTTCTCATATGTTCCAATTCCTGGGGTAGACTCTCTGCGTCAGAGATAGTGCGCGCCGTATGTACTAGAGTTTTAAGTACCCCATTCCTCTGTGAAGGGTGGTGGCAGCTGTCTGCGTTTAACATCTAAACTCCATACACCCCAACATCAAATTCACTATGGAGACTGTTACGGAGGGTAAATTACCTTTCCTTGACGTCTTGGTCAAGAGAAGGGCTGACGGCACCCTAGTTCATGGGGTGTATCGGAAGACTACGCACACTGATCTGTATTTGCACGCAGACAGCTGCCACCACCCTTCACAAAGGAATGGGGTACTTAAAACTCTAGTACATAGGGCGCGCACTATCTCTGACGCAGAGAGTCTACCCCAGGAATTGGAACATCTGAGAACTGTATTTCGAATAAATGGGTACTCAGAGTGGCAGATTCAACGTGCTCTCAGCCCAACCACTGCAGCACAACCTGTTGAGATGGATGAAGTCACGAGGGAGGAGGTAGGCACTGCATTTATTCCATACACAGGCGCACTCTCGGGGAAAATCGCCCGCATTCTGAAGTAACACCGGGTCGGAACTGTGTTTTGTCCTCCAAATAAAACTCGTGCACTGGTGGGGAGCGCCAAAGATGACCTCGGTTTGAGGAAGGCCGGTGTGTACCAGATTCCGTGTCAATGTGGCAAGTCGTATATTGGTCAGACGATGCGTACCGTCGAGGATCGATGCCGGGAACACCAGAGGCACACTCGACTGATGTATCCGAGCAAGCCGGCGCTCGCTGAACACTGTTTGTCGGAAAATCACGCCATGGAGTATGACCGCACGAGGATTCTGGCACAGACGTCGAGATACTGGGACAGCGTTGTTACAGAGGCCATCGAAATTCGCACCAATGATGACCTCATAAACCGTGACTGTGGCTATAATCTTAGCAAGGCTTGGGAACCAGCGATCGGGTTAACCAAGAGTAAATCGAGCAAACGTATAGTTGTGACGACCACGGCGGACAGAGCCATCACACCGACGTCATCTCAGACACCGTCGCAATCTGTTCCACCGCGCGACCGTGGCGCGGGGCGCGGACGGCGGAGGGAGCGCGCCGCGGGCGGAGGGTATTTAAATCGGCCGCCGCCGCTACCAAACGCAGTTCCCTTTGAGCAGCCTTAGCGTACGGATCTCCGTGCCGGCACGTTCACAGGAGCTCAGTCCGTCAGTTCACCTGATGATGGCGACATGTATGATCGCCGAAATATTGTGCCCGTTGGACACTATAGACCGGCAGCACACCCGTGGATATTTTGATTATCAAATACGCCGGGAGAAACTCAAGAATCACGGTTTTACAGATATCCTCTCACTTGTTTAGTCTACAGTGATTTCATTCATTTCTCTGGAATCAATGTAATTTCGTTGACATATAATGGCCTATTTAGTTTATCGTTATTTTATTCTGACCTGTTCATGTCAGATTCTATAATTTCTTTGAAGAAAGTGGCTATCAAGTAACATCCCGCATATAGTGACTATACACTCATCTACTGCCAGAATATCCGATAGCACTCCTTGAACTCTTCTTATTCAATAAGTACACGTAGCTGCTCCTCAGTTCAGGTTTAACTTTCAGTTGTGGTATTACCAAATTAAGATATGTACTGGAAGTGCATAATGACATAAAAGCCGTGAATCACTTCTGTTTCTGTACTATACAATCTCCCTTTGATCCTCAGTAACGTGAAATGGAATGCTATAATTTTGTTTTGGCACGTTGAGATGACGCTGCGAGCTGTTGAACGCGTGTTTAAGTAATTTGTACTCAGCATCATTTGCACAGATTTTCTTTGATCTTAGTGTGTCATCGGCAAAAATGTTTATACTTATGTCTCGAAAGCAAAAGTAATGGACTATACTGTTACGTCAGTCCTCTAAAGTTCTCATGCCACAGCCAAAACATCATAATCGAATGCTGTTAGTTTTTCGGTGTCATCAACTTGTAATAACGAAGACTCTTCCCCTACATCCATATATTTTGTGTTATACCGCGTTATTCAAAAAAGACAGAACAGATTTCAATTGTTTTTTACGAACAAATTATAATTGAAACACATTACTCATATCACTGCTTAGAGGAAACTTCAAAGTATTGACACAAGTGCTGTCTTTTTTCGTAACAATATGGCGAGTACAACACAAAATAAATCATTTTCTAAGTTGGAATTTGCGCGAAGTCTATCCGCTGTGCAAGTGCAGCCTGCATTCCGCCGTCAACTCAGCGAGAAGCCGTCTCTGCTTAGGCATTTTTGTGACTAGCACACAAAATTTTGGGAAGTTGGTTGAATATGCAAAGGGAACAGCACTGGTGGTCCACATACGTCTGATGATGGTGTTTTATCTACCGGGTAACGTGAACTGCCATAATGCAACAGTTTCTACGCCACAAAATCCTGCCGACGTGGTCGAATATGAGTCTCACCGAAACTGTCTGCGTTTAGTGTCGAGAGCGCCCAAGCTAAGCGGGTACGATGGAACCGCCCCCAACAACCCCTTGTCCCAAGAGAAAGGACAATATGTAGCGTTATCAGGTGGTTTTCTTTCAAGAAAATGATTTAGGAGCCGGTATTGCACAGGTTTTTATGGCTGCGGACAAGTCACCATTCGTTATCCATAAAATAAAAGTACTCCATACCTACAGGTATAGCCCTCCCCTATCCCCTTCCCATAAACTTTCTGCGGACTATCGCGTAGGTGCCATTGGTTCGTGTGTTTACGAAGTTTATGGACCTTTCTTTGTTGTGTAGGAAACTATGGCGGAAATATAGTATCTGGACGTGCTGCAAAATTTGTTGTTTCCTGCCGGCCGCGGTGGTCTAGCGGTTCTAGGCGCTCAGTCCGGAACCGCGCGACTGCTACGGTCGCAGGTTCGAATCCTGCCTCGGGCATGGATATGTGTGATGTCCTTAGGTTAGTTAGGTTTAAGTAGTTCTAAGTTCTAGGGGACTGATGACCACAGATGTTAAGTCCCATAGTGCTCAGACCCATTTGAACCATTTTGTTGTTTCCTCAGCTTCGCGAAGATTCTTCTCTTTTGTGCAAGACGGCGGCCCGCCTCACTTTAATTTTGAGGTAAAAAATATAGTGTTATCAAGTGTTTTTCTTTCCATAATATGATTTAAAATTCGATTTGAACTGGTTCGGAATAGGAAATTTTTTATACCTACCTACAACAACGTAATCCCAGAATGTTGGATTCAAAGAGGTGGAGAACTAATATCGAACGATATTTATTTGCTTGCTTTCACCAGACTTCACAATTTGCGATGTTTTAGGTGGGGTTACACGGAATACATAATCTTGTTTCCGCCCCTGGCAGCTGCTCTTCAAGAGCTGAAAAAGAGATTTGTTGGAGCTGTCGATTCAATAAACAGGGACCTTTCGACTCGTGCATAGAATGAAATGGGCTATCAGTGACATAGTTCTCGAGCAACGCATTAGTCTATGGTTTAGTGTATGTGCTAATATAAAACTCTGAACCCAGTAACAAGCGCAATGTGATTCTATCTTTCATAGCGTGTCTCTAAAAGACAACTGAACTCTGCTCTTCCCCTTTGAATCTTTCTGCGCTCTTACAATTTATTTTTATTATTTGTACATATTTCTGGACGAAGCTTGCACTAGTCTATTATTTCGGCTTCATAGAAATCCATTTATTTTATTCGGTGTCCAAAAGAAATTTTTATCGTAACTTGTAAGCGGTATCGGGGATATTTTTAGCGAAAGACTGAGTGTCCATTTCTAAGGTTGAAATTATGCATTACATGTGGGTGAGAGCTTGAAATGTATCAAAACGTATCACTTGCTTGTAGAAGCTTCAGTCTGTTCCTGTCGTTATTGAAATAATCCACGCCCAACTACAAACTGATACACCCCCTGTGCGATAGCTTATGCTAGTGGTGGTTAAACTGTCCACCCTGTACCAGCACCATTATCTACTATGCAAAATGTAAGAAGAAGGGTTAATAAAGCGGGTAATAGTCAAAAACGTATGTTATTTACTCGGGGAAATGCTATATCTGGTGCTCCAATTGTTGGTGGTCAATTACCAAATCTATCAATTAAAGTGGACATTACTATAAAGAAAATTATTACAAATGCGTGGGCTCTAATAACAACATTATAAATTTGGTCATGGCCAATTAGTGTGCCTCGTTGTCCCAGTTCGGCACGAATAAGTATTCCTATTGATGTTCCTACTATTCCTGCTCGTGCTGCGTTTAAACTTGGTGGCGCTGCGCTGGGGATGTTCCGTTCATAATGGCACTTGTATAATTTACGACGCTCTGCGCCACACCGCCGACAATATTTACGCCCTGAGAGACACTGTTCCTAAGACGACGCTTTCCGACAGCAATTTCCCCTCGGGGCGGCGCCACAGGGTTATGCTGTTGTTTATGGCCTTCAGCTGTCGGACGCTTAAATTGCATAGCCATTATGGATAGCAGAGCGTTCTCGTGGAGAATTTTTCCACCGACAGCCTCACAGAAAGGCAGCCCTTCTGTTCTTTTCCCCTCACCTTCCGTTGGGTCGAGAGTTTCAAACTGTGAACTGTTGGGTTGTGTGTATCTTTTTATTTTATAATCATCGTCACGTATGGGCGGAGGGGGTGGGGGGGAATGGGGGAGTCGAGCTGGCAGCGGTACAATATCCCGCTCTTCAGCCAAAAGAATTTCTTAAAAATATGACAAAGATAAGAAGAAAATTAGTCTTGCTTTACATTTTGGATTAAAAATCAAGGGACGGATGGTTAAAAAACTACAATATGAATATTTTAAAAATACGGCACAGAATGAGGAGATTCTTCTAGAAAAAACAAAATCTGAGGGTCCTGCGCATGGAGAGAAGGATTTTGGGAGGAGAGAATATGTTCCCTGGTGTGGAGGGGTGTAGGTAGAAAAGATTTAGGTAGGACACTATGGGATGTAGGTGCATGTTGGAATTGGTAGCGGAGAGATAGAGGCCGGGAAGGACAGCAGGTGAAAAGTTTGGTTATGTGGGTAGGGTAGTGGTAGTGACGTTAAGGGGATGCGTATGGATGGTTAGGAAAAAGGAGAGAGAAGCCCTGATGTGGAGTGGAGTGGGTGGGGAAGATATGGAGTTGGTAGGAGGGATAAAAATTGGGGTGGATCTCACTATCTGGGATAAGATGTGAAATGTATTTTGGTGTAGAGATTATGGAATGTGTTTACAAAGATACGGCAGCAAGGCAGCGATGGTCGTCAGAGGGGAGACAGTGGGGCTATTGGATTCTAGGTCGCGATGTTGGTAGCAATATATCTTATAAAGAGAGTACAACAAATGAGAACGAGAACTATTCTTAAACTGTAAAGGTAGAAGATACCTATTATCAACATCTGACAGCCGATTTTGCAGTTGTAGAAATCCTAACACGTGTCATTGTCATATCATCATGTCCCTTCTTGTTGTTACTGTTTTCCATGTGTGCTTTTCTACGCCAATTCTGCTGAGAGCATCGTCATTCCATAACGGTCCACCTAATTTTGAACATTCTTATGTTGTACCACATCTGAAACGCTTCGATTCTCTTCTGCTCCGGTTTTCCAACAGTACGTAATTCACTAGTACAAAATGCTGTGCTCCAAACCTATTTTGCTTAAAAAGTAGCAGAATTCCTTAATTTCATCTACTTCATGATTACCAATTTTGATATTAAGGGTAACCTAATCTCGTTTCTCCTATTTGTCATGACTTTCGTCTTCCTTTGGTTTACTCTCAATACATATTCTGTACGCATTAGACTCTTCATACCATTTAATTCTCTAATTCTTCTTCATTCTCGCTGAGGATAACAATGTCGTGAACGAATCTTATCTTTGCCATTCTTTCACTGTGAATTTTAATCCTACGCTTCAACTTCCCCCTTCTTCCACTTCCTTTCGTCCCACTCTTGTTTCTCCCTCTTTGTTCTTGTATTTGTTATATTTTAATAGTCTTTCCCCACAGCCTAGCCCTGTTTTTCTCGGGATTTCGAACATTTTGAACCATTTTACATTGTAGAACTTTTTTCCAGGTCGGTACATACTTTTAACGTGTTTTGAATTTCCTTCAGGTTTGGTTTCATTATCAACCACAACGTCAGAACCGCCTCTCCGGTGTCTACGTCTCCTAGAGCCAAACTGATTGTCCAGTAACAGATTCTCTATTTCCTTTCCCATTCTTTCGTTGATGTTTCTTGACAGCAACTTGGGTGTATGAGCTACTGAGCTGATTCGGAGGTAATTCTCTCATTTATCTGCCCTTGCCATATTCGGAACTGTGTGCATGATAGTTCTGCAGAACTTGTGAACGATACGTGTCCGGGCTTATAGGTTCTACACATCAAGCTGAACAGTCATCAGTTGAAGACATGAAGATGGCTGCAAACCGAAACCAGTAATAAAGTGTAAAGAAGTCTATGTCATCAATACGGACTTGTGAAAATAAAATCTGAATAGTGTTTTTGGTGCCACTTCTTCCAATAACATTAGAAACTTCCGTGGAATGTTATCCATCCCTTCTGCCTTATTTAAGTTGAAGTCTTCCGAAGCTCTATTCAATTCTGATGCTAATACTGCATCCCCTGTATCTTCCATATCGTTTCCAATTTCTTCTTCTAACACGTCATCAGACAGTGCCTCTCCTTCATAGAGCTCTCCTCCTCGTAGATGCCCATCCGCTCTCCCCTTTGCATTTCACAGTGGAATTCCCATTCCACTCTTAATGTTGTCACCCTTGCTTTTAATTTAAACCGAAGGTTGTTTCGACTTTTCTGTATGCCAATTCAGTCCTTCCGACTTTCACTTCTTTTTTAGTGTCTTCACATTTCTCCTGCAGCCATTTCCCCTCGGCTTCTTCGCACTTCCCACTTATTCAATTCCTATTAAATTAGTACGTCGCTGATAGTCCCTGAACAATTTTGTAGTTCTTTTTTTCGTCGAGTTATTAAAGTATATCATCTGTTACCGAAGCAGCTACCTTCGTGGTACCTATGTTTGTCCCTCCAACATCAGTAATTGCCCTCTTTAGAGTATCAACATCTTTATTGAACATTAAACGGCTGTCATCATTCCTCAGCGTTTTGTTATCCCATTTCCTTCCACACTGATTCTTAAACATCAGTCTACTCTTTATCATTAGTTGTGTTCAGAGTCTGTATCAACTCCTGGGAACGTCTTTACAATCCAGCATCTGCTTTCGGAATTTCCTTCTGATCGTGACGTAATCTAACTTGAATCTATCCCTGTCTGCAGGTCTTTCCCAAGTATACCTCTTTCTCTTATCTCGAAGACATTATTCCCTTTGATCAGCTCAATTTTATTGTCATTCATAGTACCAATCCTATATTTCTTCTATTCCTTCGCCTACAGCCGTATTTCAATTCCCAATGCTAATTAGATTTTCTTATTCCTTTACATACCCTGCCGGGGTGGCCGAGCGGTTCTAGCCGCTACAGTCTGGAACCGCGCGACCGCTACGGTCGCAGTTTCGAAATCTGCCTCGGGAATGGGTGTGTGTGATGTCCTTAGGTTAGTTAGGTTTAACTAGTTCTACGTTCAAGGGGACTGATGACCTCAGAAGTTATGTCCCATAGTGCTCAGAGCCATTTGAACCATTTGAACCCTGTACATACACAATTACCTCGTCAGTATCCTCAAGTACTTTCCCTATTTCTTCAGCTTCCTCTTGCGACGTCAGCCTCTATACCTGAACTACTGCCTTTTGTGTTGCTTTTCCTTCGAATCTGATGAGAAAACCCTATCACTGAAATGTTCACAGTAACCCATTATCTGCCCTACTTTCATATTCATAACACGTTCTACTCCCGTGATGCCATTTTCTCTGTTAATATTACCCTATACTTGTCTGACCAGGAATCCTTGTCTTCTCTTCATTTCACTTCACTGACCCCACTATATCCAGATTGAGCTGTTGCAATTCCCTTTCTGATTTTGTAGTTTCCCACGTAGGTTCTCATTTCTAACATTCCAAGTCCCGACACATAGAACATTATCCTTTTCTAGGTTATTCAGTGTATTTCCTATTATCACCTCCCCCTTGGCAGTCATCCCGCAAAGGTCCGAGGCTAGTCCGGAATCTTTTGCAAAAGTTCGGGATCATAAAGGCACTTTTCAATTAGAGACCACATTTTCTATGGAAAAACATTATGTGTCTTTAATGCATTGATTTTCATTTCCCTCTGCATCCTTATGCCGCCAATCATTGCTGACTCTTGCGTCTTGCCCCAAGGGCAAGGGAGTGCTCTTCACTTCTGTCCCACCCTCCACCCTCTTGGAGGAGGCCTTTGGTAGATTGAGGGTGACTTCTAATAGTGGAGGTCCTCGGCTGCCACTGACTATGATCTTCATTCAAAATTTAAGCAGTGGTGTGATTCGAACCTGGGTCGAAGAACCTTTTAATACTAGTCAAGGATGCTACCCCTAGACGATTATGGAATGACAAATAACACGGAAACCAATATACGACGTGAATTACCGGAGAAAGAGCGCAGATACAAAAGTGTGAGTAATTCTTACCACTTTTGTGAAATGAAATACATAGAAACTGATAGAAAGTCTTCATACACCTATGAGTGGGCGTTAATATGTTGCGTGTCCACCCTTCGGCTTTTTGACAGCCTGAACTCCGCCAGGCTCACTTAGAATGAGGTGTCTGAATTTCTGTGGAAGTATAGCAGTCCATTCTTTCTAAGGAGCCGAATCTACAAAAACGTAGTGATGTTGTTCCCAGGAGTCTGGTGCAGCGTCGATGCTCTAAATCATCCCAAAGGTAATCCATTAGGTTCAGGCTGAGAATCGGGTCGGTCCATTTTAGAAATGTTATTGTCCACAAACCATGGCTGACAGATGCTGCTTTATGTCAGGGTGCATTGCCATGTTGATACAACATCGTCTCCGAATTGTTCCTCTGCTGTTCGTTTCCTTCCGCACTTAGTGTATTCTTAAGCGTAATGATAGAGCCACAGCCTAATCACGTAAAACACCCTCTTGTAGTAACACAGTCGCCTTCGTACCCCATTGTCGGCACTACCCATGATGGCGGATAACGTTCTCCAGGCATCCTCCACATCCAGGTGCTACCATCAGATTAACACAGGGTGTAGCATGATTCCTCGCCCCTAATCAATTGTCTGCTGTCAGCCATTTCCCAGTTGGTAGTAGATGGTTCAAGTGGCTCAAATTGCTCTAAGCACTATGAGACTCAACATCTGAAGTCATCAGTCCCCTAGGCTTAGAACTACTTAAACCTAACTAACCTAAGGACACCACACACATCCATGCCAGAGTCAGGATTCGAAGCTGCGACCGTAGCAGCAGCGCGGTTCCGGACTGAAGCGCCTAGAACCGCTCGGCCACAGCGGCCGGCTGGTAGTAGATGATCGGAGACACAACATCATTATTAAAGGTTGCGAAAACCAGTCCATTGATGTTGGCAACAGCTGAATCGTTTATACGCACATAAACAAAAAGTCTTGCATCACCTCGGTTCAGATAGTACCGGAAACTGTACAGAAAATTAGAATAGAGCTCAACATAAATATCTTTTCCGCCTTTTTTATTGCTCATGAAAACCATACATTTCATGTTGTACCACCAAACAGCGAGGCGTTCAGAAGTGGTGGACCAGATTGTTGTACACACCGGTACCTCTAATACCCAGTAGCATGTCCTCTTGCACTGATGTGTGCCTGTTTTCGTCGTGTCATACTGTCCACAAGTTCATCAATGCAGTATTCAACCAGACTGACCCACCCATCAACGACGATCCGGCGTAGATCCCTCAGAGTGCTTGGTGGGTCACGTCGTCCATAAACAGCCCTTTTCTATCCATCCAAGGCTTGTTGGGTAGGGTTCATGTCTGGAGAACATGCAGGCCACTATAATCGAGCGATGTCGTTATCCTGAAGGAAGTCATTCGCAAGATGTGCACGATGGTAGCGTGAATTGTCGCCCATGAAGACGAATGCCTCGCCAATATGTAGCCGATATGGTTGCACTATTGGTCAGAGGATGGCATTTACGTATCTTACAGCCGTTACGACGCCTTCCATGAACACAAGCGGCGTACGTCGGCCCCACATAATGCCACCCCAAAACAGAAGGGATCCTCCATCTAGCTTCACTCGCTGGACAGTGTGTCTAAGGCGTTCAGCCTGACCTGGGTGCCACCAAACACGTCTCCAACGATTGTCTGGTTGAAGGCATATGCGACACTTATCGGTGAAGTGAACGTGGTGCCAATCCTCAGCCATCCATTGTCATGTTGTTATTCCTATCTGTACTGTGCTGCGTGGTATCTTGGTTGCAAAGATGGACCTCGCCATGGACGTCGGGAGTGAAGTTGCGCATGATGCAGCCTATTGCGCACAGTTAGAGTCATAACACGATGTCCTGTGGCTCTGTTCTAATTTTCTGTACAGTTTCCGGTACTATCTGAACCGAGGTGATGCAAGACTTTTTGTTTATGTGCGTATAAACGATTCAGCTGTTGCCACATCAATGGACTGGTTTTCGCAACCTTTAATAACGATGTTGTATCTCCGATCATCTACTACCAGCCGGCCGCTGTGGCCGAGCGGTTCTAGGTGCTTCAGTCCGGAACCGTGCTGCTGCTACGGTCACAGCTTCGAATCCTGAATCTGGCATGGATGTGTCTGATGTCCTTAGGTTAGTTAGGTTTAAGTAGTTCTAAGCCTAGGGGACTGATGACTTCAGATGTTAAGTCGCATAGTGCTTAGAGCCATTTGAACCATCTACTACCAACTGGGAAATGGCTGACAGCAGACAATTGATTAGGGGGCGAGGAATCATGTTACACTCTGTGTCAATCTGATGGTAGCACCTGGATGTGGAGAATGCCTGGAGAACGTTATCCGCCATCATGGGTAGTGCCGACAATGGGGTACGAAGGCGACTGTGTTACTACAAGAGGGTGTTTTACGTGATTGGGCTGTGGCTCTATCATTACACTTAAGAATACACTAAGTGCGGAAGAATATGAACAGCAGAGGAACAATTCGGAGACGATGTTGTATCAACATGGCAATGCACCCTGACATAAAGCAGCATCTGTCAGCCATGGTTTGTGGACAATAACATTCCTAAAATGGACTGACCCGATTCTCAGCCTGAACCTAATGGATTACCTTTGGGATGATTTAGAGCATCGACGCTGCACCAGACTCCGGGGAACAACATCACTACGTTTTTGTAGATTCGGCTCCTGTGGCTACACGAGAAGCATTATTTAACATGGTGGCGTTGCTGTCAGGGTTCCTTCGAGCCAAAAACCGTAGGTAGTGGTCATCCACTGCAGTAGTAACCCGTGGGCTGCCTGAACGAGGCATGTCATCGATAGTTGTCTCTCTGTATCTCCTTCACGTCCGAACAACATCGCTTTTTTCACTCCGAGTCACGTGGACACTTCCCTTCTTGAGAGTCTTTCCTGGCACAAAGTAACAACGCGGACGCGATCGAATCCCGGTATTGACTGTCTATGCATGGTTGGACTCTAGACAACCCTAGCCGTGTACCTGCTTTGTGGTGGAATGATTGGACTGATCGGCTGTCGGACCCCCTACGTCTAATAGGCGCTGCTCATGCATGATGTTTACATCTTTGGGCGGGTGTATTGACATCTCTGAACAGTCAAAGGTACTGTGTCTGTGATAGAATATCCACAATCAACGTCCATCTTCAGGAGTCCTGGGAACCGGGGTGATGCAAAACTTATTTTTAAGTGTGTATGATTGGAATTAAACCCTCAGCATCAGTTAAGGCCTGAAGACGGTGCGTCGAAGCACCGGAACTGGTAGCCACATAATAAATAACATCCTAAGGACGGTTGCAGGTGTTCCATCTTATTTAAACTGCACAGTGGCGACGCTGGACTACGGAAATGTGTGACTCACGAGGAGTTGCTGAGACATCGGACCCTCGTACTTTTTAGCACCCTATACGTAGGCATTATGATAGCAGGACTGCTGGCAGCTCGCTGAACTCACAAGTGATTGCTTCCCCTGATTTCATGCAATATATTACAACCGGCTCCACAATTCTCGACTGTCCCTGTTCGTCAGAACATGGGGTCTGCCTATCCCTGCCTTAGGTGTAGTTGCTCTTTTGCATTTCCGCTTCACGGGCACCTCAACAACAGTCGACCTAGGCAGCCTGATTATGGTTGGAATGTCCCTGACGGACTTTTTACTAAGGTTGCATTCAGTGACTAATCTATGTTTGAAGTCACTAAGCGCTCCTGTTCCGCTGTTACTGCTTCCTAACTGACAATAGAACGTTTCCCGCCTCCTTCAATACCGGCGAGTCTGCTTCCTGAATATTTTCGATCAGTTAGTTTATAGGCATAATGGGCAGAAATTTCTATACATGCTTTAGAAATCCTCCTACTTTGTTCATAAAACAGCTTTAAGCGCACTCTTTGCAAAGGACAATCATAATATCCCAGTTATATACAATAACAGATACCTTATCTTTAAAGCAGAAAGGTGCACTCTTAACGTTTTAGAGGAATCGGAAATTTACGTTTCAAGAATGAAGGGACGTGATAAACATTCGAACTAACAGAACAAGTTCACCACGGTGCCCATTACAACAACTACGATGAGCTGCTAACCTTAGGTTCGCTGCTCCGCCTTCCAGACATCCCTCTAGTTGCTCACGTCCACCTGTACTATCCGACTGGCGGGTTCCGTCGTCTGCACGTTGGCATTCTACAACGGGACGGCTCACTAAGAACTACTCATGAACAGAGAATTACTGCGCCACCTACGCTTCAGAATTCACCATGTATTAATTACTATTAATACATATACGACACTAATTGTCGTTCCTCCTTTACGACCTTGGTCTACCATTCTTAACTGGAGACCTCAGCTGTAAACTGTGGTAATGGACAAGTTTATTGTTTCGAGAAATTTCCGCAGTAAAGCTTCGATAAAATCTGTTCAAAAGAATATAAAAAAAAACGTACACTGTGATTATTTTTTTAGATAAGTAACTATTTTCAGATATTTCTAGAGTAACGGCAATATTTTAATAATTGTAAATTCTTCCCAAAATTTTGTCGTTAAAAATTCGTGAATTGGTATGTAACATTGTTTACATTCAAACTGGTTGCACTTAATGCGATATAGAAATGACTCAACACTTTTTATTTTGTGGACGCATTAACGAAATATTTCTGTAAAAGCGTAAATTTAAGGGGTCTGAATCGTTTCAGTTTATAATACTATGATTTCTATTATAAATTTGGTCAACATTGAAGCATTACAAAATCAAAAATTAATCTATGATGCATAAAAGTGCTAAATTAATTTTATTGTCTCCTTACTAAAGGGTGTAAACAATGTTAACGATGATCCTTAACATTTCTGCCATCAAACTCTCACATAAATTCAAGTGAACTATGGAAAGAGACAAAACTTAACAT
Organism: Schistocerca serialis cubense; assembly: GCF_023864345.2. Taxonomy (NCBI): domain Eukaryota; kingdom Metazoa; phylum Arthropoda; class Insecta; order Orthoptera; family Acrididae; genus Schistocerca; species Schistocerca serialis. Next base: position 470,715,585 of record NC_064639.1, read on the forward strand.
TATTCACTTCCTTAAATAATTATTCCTATTTACATGGCTATATTTTGAAGGGCATTTGTGTTGAGGAACACATTCAGGATCTCTATTTGTGTCGTAGTTATGCAGGTCATACTTGGATTTCTACAAATATTCTCTGAAAAGCATCAGTTGGCACGAACACTGCACATGTTACTACTTCTGGCAGCCCTGTTTTTACAACTTACCAATGTTTACACGCTCACGTCCTGAAAGAGTGACCATTTGCGAGAATCTGAAATTCGAGACAGAAGTGCCATTTATCGATGAAGAATCAACCAATATGAATAAAGCATACTACGTACCTTATTTTACATGCAATAACTCCGTTTCTAATCGACTGTCACGTACCACTGTCTGCAGCCAATGTGTTCATTTGTATTACCCCCATCCAGTAATTTAATATTTCAGCTTTATTATGTGCCTATGAACCATGAACCCCCCCCCCCCCCCTCTATTTCTAAGATAAAATTACAATTTTTTTATATTTTGAAATAAAGTTGTAAAATTTCGTGTCATATTGCATTAAGTGTAAATATAAGATCTGGCCAAGTGGCTATTCGTTTTGCGGTTTTATGTATTGTTCGCTTAGAACTATCGTGGCGCAACGACAACCAACCACGCCATGGTGAGTATGATTTGTGAATTTACTACGATAAAATGGATGTAAGCTTAAGATAACATGCCGCTACTACATCAATATTGCTTTCAAAATTACTGGAGAAAAGTCAATGGATATTAATGGAGGTTATTATTGAATTTTGTCTTCTGGTTTTGTTGGTGTTGTGTTCACTGTACGAGGAGTTTTCAATAGGTAATGAAAAACGTTCTTTCGTCGGTCAGCTTCGATTGCAAAAATGCAGAATGTGTTGTGGAACGTGGTGGATATTCCTGCTTCAACCCCTATAGTTTCTTGAATTTACATCGGGCGGCGGCGTTATATATAGCCTTCAAAATGACATCTGTAACTGAGGTGCATTCCAAGCAAAGAGCCGAGTTTCCTTTGTTGGAAAACCAGAAAAATGAAAAATGAAATGATCTAATGGCACTGTTGGCCGGGAGGCCCCATTCGAGGGAGTTAGGCCGCCGTATTGCAAGTCCTTTTTAGTTGACGCCACATCGGCCGCTTGCAGAATATCACAGATATTCAAAGGTGCTTGCAGAATGTCTGCGGAGACCTGGAGGTGAAAAAAAGCATGGAGAGGCGTTGAGCGAGGCATCTGTCATCACAGCAAGAAGGTCGAGCGAAACTGTCCGATCTCTCGCGTGCCGGCCGCCCTCCCACAGTTGTGATTCCGATGATGGAACGTCCGGATACCCACATTCGAGGTGATCGACGGATCACAATGAAGCACCTCGCTGCTGAACTGAACGTCTTCTTTGGTAGTGCTGACACACTCGTCCACCAGTTGGGGTTTTCAATGGTATGTGCCCGTTGAGTTCCTTGCCGCCTACAGGAAGACGATAAAGAACAATGAACAAGGTATTGCCAAGTCTGCGCAGCTGAGAGCAACGCACAAAACTTCATTGGATTGTTCTTCCTCATCTTCCCTACAACGAGAATCTCGTACCTTACTACTTCCATGCGTTTGGTCCAATGAAGGAAGCACATGCAGCAATACGTTGGCTCAACGTTAACCAGTTGAGTCGTACCATGAGAAGATAAAGCTACCCCCCCCCCCCCCCCCCGCTCTCCCTCCAGCAGTAAGATGACGTTAAGTCGTCACATTAAACGGAGATTACGCTGAAAAGCAGAGTTTTGTAACCAAGAGTGGAGAGTAATATGGTGTATTGGAATCCTGAAGAAAATTAACTTGCTTTCTGAAAAAGTTGTATTGCACTACTTATTGAACGCCACTCATTGTATAAATTAATTACTAACAAGATATTTCCTGAGCGAGTGCAACTAGAATATTGAGTCAGCTGGCAACAATATTTTTGTTCACTACTCTATTTTTTCAGAAAAATTAAACCAGTGACGTATTACTTTTCACATTGTCACACAAAACTATTTACATAACCCTCTCACCCCAGCCGTCTCTCTACTTCTCTACCCTCTCTCTTTCTCCCCCCTATCCCTTCTCTTTCTTCCGCACTCTCAATTTCTTGCCCCCCTCTCCCACTGACATTCACGGTTCTGACTAAATTAATAGCAATAAAAGTGTTTGTTTGGAAATGCTTTTCTGTTAGAACGATGTATAACTGATGGTATTTCTTAACTAGGAGTTCGTCTTGAATTCATGCATTTTGCTCAAATGCTAGATACTCTGTATGTCGTCATAAGTGCATTGTAGTGCCTTTCGAATTTTCATTCTATTTTACAGCTTATAACTACGTTCTTTTTCAAAGAGTTTCACTTTTCACAACTCCTAATCATATTTGAACGTAGTCATTTAATGTGATCGAAATGAGCTATCGAACATGACTGTTTTCCAACTAACACTCTTATAAAAATATTTTGGAGAGCGTTGTCCATTATACCACAGAAAAATCAGTGTCACAAACAAGGAAGAAGACAAACACTAAATTTTGAAGTAATTAAATCGAGTGCAATAGAGGAAAAAATTATGAGGTATCAGTTATAAATCACTTAGCCACAGCACTTACTCATTTTACTTTTCACTCTACATAGAATATTCCTGATATTATATACGACACCAGTATCTTTGATTTCATGTCACACTAGTATCATCAAATTTTCTCCTTATACTATCTATATGAACCAAACTGATATCTATATTTACGTAGGTAATACCATATTATCCAGGGATATCTGCTCACTAGTTTAAAAATGTGGTTTTTCAACAAATTATTAGAATTTAATTCGAAGAGACTAAAAACGGGAAACCATATCTGAACCAGTTCCATTACCGTTCCTCATAAGCTTCTTCATATTTAAGATACTTTTTAACATTCTTATGAGCAGTTTACGAACAAAGGTGTTGAAAGCCGCTCAGCAAGGCACAACATGTATTTAAATCTGAAATTTAGCATCAAATGCCGTTCAGAAATGTTTATGATTTACTACATGTAAACCACCATGAGGAATAGTAACGGTGTTATTTCATGCAACACTGTGTAAACGTTTAAACCTTAGGACGTATAAGGTGGGGTTGGGGGTTTTATTGAACCCACACCTGTTTATATTTATTAGCCTCAGCCCAGGGAAAACCCAAACCTGCGCCTTCCACCTAAAGAACAGACAATCTGCAAGAAGACTACAACTCAACTGGGAAGCAATGCCCCTGGAACAGTGCGAAACACCAAAATTTCAGGCGTCACCTTGGATAGAGCACTCACCTATAAAAAGCACTGCATGAACACTACACACAAAGTAGCGGCGAAGAACAACATTGTGTGCGCAAACTAACGGGCACTACATGGGGGGCGCAGCCAGGAATAGTGAGAACCACAGCTCTTGCTTTGTGCTACTCAACAGCAGAGTACGCGTGCCGAGTGTGGTACAATTCTAGCCACGAAAGCAAGTGGACATACCGCTTAATGAATCCTGCCACATCATTACAGGCTGTCTGAGACCAACCCCGACTGATAAATTGTACTGCCTGGCAGGCGTGGCCCCACCAGATATTAGAAGGAAAGTAGCGGCCAGGAAGGAAAAGACAAAGGCGTTGACCTCACCCGCCCACCCGCTGTACAAACACCAGCCAGCCCGCCGTCGACTAAAATCTAAGAAAAGCTTCCTGCAAAAAGCAGAAAACATCGTCGGGACACCGCAGGAGGCTGGCAATGTGGCGAGAAGAAAACGCGCACCTTGGCGAATAGTTAGTCCCAAACGAAGAACTCCCTCGCGACCATATGGAAGGATCCACGACATGGATATCTCTTAATAGGCTGCGCTCTGGTGTCACATGATCCAAAGAGAATATGCGCAGATGGGCCCCTCAAATAAACCGGCGCTGTGTGACTGTGGACACACTGAAACCACCACCCACCTCACGCAGTGTGTGCTGTGCCCAAGCACCTGCACCATGAGGGATTTGATGAATGCCACCCCGGAAGCACTGGACGTAGCCAGGTTCAGGTCCAAGACTCCATAAAATAAAAAACTACTTGACCCTGCATACTTTTATACTCTTTTTGTATTTGTTATTACTTGACATGTATGTGTTAATCATTCTGATTTTATGTACGATGCTTCTGACACGATTAAATAAAAAATAGCCCATGTGAATGTCATACATTTTTATCCCTCTGATTTACTTTTTACTGAGTATTGTATGAAACTTTAGTGTCAATAAATTTTATAGAAAATGCCTCCTTTGAAAGAATAAAATAATCTTTTAATATGTGTTCTAAGACCCCACCAACCCCTTAGGCTTGCAGGCCAAATAAAATTTTTCTATGTAAGATTTTTTATTTTTCACCCCTACAACAAAGCATTTCTATGCTTCACGTCGGATGGCATTATTGAAGTTGTCAAAAATCAGTTTATTCTCAGAGGAAGTGAATGTCGATGACATTCAGCTGTTATTAATCTTGTATGCTTCCAGTGAGTTGAGTTCCCTGCTGCTAACATCGAGACTCAGAAATGTCTAAATGAGTATGTGACTCACGTTTAGAAAGGACTGTGAATAAAATTTTAGATAAGATTCTATCTCAGGGACTGAAAATGAAACAGAAAATGGTGTTGTTGTGTTTCATCCAGATAATGAAAGTGGTGTGGACATTAGAGGCGATGAAGTTACTTAGTTTCAGGTAGTGATTATTGGGATATGATTGTGACAAAGTCTAGAAGGAAACTTGTAATCACATGGCCCAAAATATCTAGAAAGTCTTATAACGATACAGCCTTCTCCAAAATTCATATGAAATGTCTGATAACACCTTTTTTTATGTGCTTCCGGATGGTTATCGGACAATTCAGTGCTTCCTAAGGTCTTGCATAAGTGTCTTTATATACATCATTCTGTCCTATTTGATAAAGAACTTGATATTCGTTGAGAAGGTGTGTGGAATGTTCTGGAAGAACGTGCGTTGTCGTAATTACCGGTGGATTGTTGTCATGATAAAATTATGTACATATACTAAATAAAGTAACTAATAAAAAATTGAAGTAATAAGTCCTTACCAATAAATAACTGGAGACTACAGAGATGTTAGCATGGAAAATCAATACTTCTAATTAACAAAACGCTAATCTAAAAATCCAGTAACAGAAGACCTCACTATCTTGAGAAAGAGCTCAAAAGTTATTACCGAGCGATGTATTTTTATTTCTTATTTATTTTTGTGTCCTCCTCTGTAATTAATATTCTTTGTAATTACATTTAACCCTCCAACTGTTTACATCTCACAGTTTTTCCAGTTTCCAGAATTTGAGGCCTTATTTGTGAATTTTATATATGGAAGCGGATAAAGCACGAGCTCTGTACTACCACTGGGCATTAGTAACCAAATCCAAACGTAACTGAAATAATACGAGAGATGTTACTGTAATTAAAAGTTCAGAATGATTTTCTTATAGAATACTAAAGATATTACTATGAAAGAGTGTCATTGAATATTGTATTTTATACCTTATTCGGCTGTACATCAGTTTCTGTAATTAAAGTTTCTGTAATTAAAGTTCAGAATGATTTTCTTACGGAATGCTAAAGATATTACTATAAAAGATTGTCATTGAATATTGTATTTTATACCTTATTCGGCTGTACATCAGTTTCATTACGTTTCGTAAATTTTAATTGTAACATCAAAATTGTACAAAATTAATAATGCTTTACTTTGGGATTTATTGTTAAAATTCTATATACAGCCATGCAGCGATGCTGCGAGGAGTCAGTTTTGAAGTTACTTTTGGAAGTCAAAGACATCAATGAAGCCTGTCCACGTTTTGTATACATGACGAGTGTGCAGTTCGGATGTCAATTAATGTGAATAAACTTTGTGAAGCATGAAAATATCGCATTCATTCATCAATGGACCAGGCAGAAGAAAGTTAAGTAACATTCAACATGAATCGTTACAGTCTCTTGCAAATATTGTAGGGTAACAGTCAGCAGTAACTTGAGTCAACTTTTGATTTTCCCGTGGAGAAGCCCTTTATTTCTTTTACAAGTGACATAATGGATTTCATAGTAAAATCCAAATGAGCAGACAGTTAGGCTCAATCTTACTTTTTATGATGAGGGATTGTATGCCTTTCAAAAATATTGATACTTATCGGACAAAGAAGAACAATTCTTTTAGTGTATATGATTTCCGTCAAAACTAGTAGTTCCGTCTATTTACAAGAGTATTGTGGCAAGAGAACGTTTCAAGGAACGTATTACAGTCATCAGGTTTGATGACAAAACTACCCACCAGCGATCGAAGAAAGTATGCAAGTTCACAGCAACCCCTGAAGTTTTCAGCAAAGTGAATGACAGGTATCCGCTAACGTATAAATTAGGAGTTCATCTCACTATTGGTGAGATAATCACCTTGTTTAGAGGTAGCTGTCCCTTCAAAGTATTTACAACGGAGAGAATGTGCAAGTATGGCATTCTTCTATTCGTGGTGTGAAACTAAATAAATCTAGGAATAAACTGTTTTTTGTCTGTAATGAATTATTAAATAAGAAGAAAATAAGAAGGAAACGCTCCAGGAGCATACAATAAGGTATCGGATGAAACAGGTATTCTGCTCGCGGAGCTTACTAGTTCATCTCATGAAAGGCGTAGTAATCTCCAAAATGAGTGCAAGACCAAAACTGAGGAACTCGATACTGAAAGTCTTAAATTTAAGACACAGATTAACGGGGAATGCAACCAACCAACAACGTTAGAAAAGCTCATGATAAAATTTCGGGTTGAAAATGATAATATTATTAAAATCAAAATTAAATGGTAGCAGTGCAATAAACTGGATAACGAAGTCAGTGAAATATGGCAGAAAGTAAAAGAATCCGGTGCATGGCAGAACATAATAAGTAAAGAGTTTCTATGGGATGAGATTTATGCATCGTTACACGAAGTATACAGCATTATTGTCGGAGAGCCTCAAATCATCGCGGGCAATGGAATGCGTGTATGAAATTTCAGGATTATGGACGCAAAGGGGGTATTTATGCTGTGGCTTTCATCAAACAGAACATGCATTTTCGAGACATCACACTGACTGACCGAGTAGAAGTACTGAACACGGAACGAGAACTACAGGAAAGAAACAAATACTGTCCCACCAATACGAGAATTTCAAAACTACCGATGACCACGCAGATCCGATAGAAGAGACTACGGAATGTAAAGAAGGAATGCATATGATGCACAGAATAGATTTAATCCCAAACATCTAGCAAAGAGAGCACTCTATGCCGAAGACAAAGTGCAGAATCGATCGTCGCAACGTTCCAGAAGTCGTGAATGTAACCCGCGAGATGGTGGTTTGATAAACTAAACGAAATTTGGGAAACAGCTCATCTGATACTAACATTGTGGGAACTTTATCAGATGTCACAATTAACGGTATTAAATGATAATATATCATTGGTCTTAAAGAACACACGTACGGAAGAAAACGAGAGAATGACGCAGAAATTTTAATATTCTTTGTGGAAGTGGAGGTAAGCGGAATTTTTATGGATGCGTTAGTGGATTTAGTGAGCTGGTCTAATCCAGAATTTTTTTTGAGTCATGAGCTTCTGAGTGGTTTGCTATTGAACGCCAAATTATCCGCTCCTGCGTCCTGCGCCAACCTCTTCATCACAGAGCAGCACTTGCTACCTATGTCCTCAATTATTTGCTGGTTGTATTCCACTATGTCTTTCTCTACACTTTTTATCCTCTACAACTCCCTTTTATTACCATGGAAGTCATTCCGTGATGTCGTAATAGATGTCCTACAATCCTTCCCGTTTTCTTGTCAGTGGCCTCCGTATATTCCTTTCCTCCCTGATTCTACAGAGAACCTTCTTTTTCCTTACCTTATCAGTGTACCTATTTTTCCAGTCTTCTGTAGCGTCACGTCTAAAATGCTTTGATTCTCTTCTGTTCCGATTCGGTTGAGTTCTCGAATTTGTTTGGTTAACAGATATGATTTGTCATATTGATTATGTAAAGAATTATTTGTGGATAAATACTAACAATTCAGAGATGAAGGTTATGTTTACAGGATACGTAAATAAACAAGAAACCGGCACTGCATGTATTAATATAACATTAATACTTTTGTGGGATCGAGGAAGAAAAGCAACTTTAATAATTCTGAGGAAGATGCTAGGCTGCGAAGGAATGATAATCGCGAAGATTCTCTGATTACTACTCAAATTAAGATTCTAACGTTAATGAGCTTGCCTGAAGCTAAACCGGAAGAAGTAGTGGAAGTATTGAGATCTTCTTTTAGAAATACCTCGTCTACTTAAGCGATTTGTTTATAAAATTAAAATTAAGAATTCAGAACCAATAGCTAGACCAAGAGAGAAGCAGTTATAAAGAAATGAAGAGTATCTTGAGAAACAAGGTAACTTAATAGCATCCAAAAAGGACGGCGTTGAACCACGTAATTTTACCACAACGTGATCAAACTGAAAACTTGGAACCTGTTTTTCAAACGTCTAAAGGCGTCAAATACTTTAGTAGCCACAACCAAACAGGTAATTACTGGCAGCTTAGCTGAAGATTACAGGAAGTACGCAGCATTACTCTATGACGGAAGATGTTACGAATCTGAGACAATGCCTTTCGGTTTGCCAACATCATCAATGACCTTTATAGGAGCAGTAGATGTATTCTTAGAAGGTTTACTAAAACATGAAACCCTCTACGTATACGATATTATTATGGGTACTACATCGTGGTAAGAACACTTCGAAATTCTCTGCTCAATGCTACAAGCCTGTAGAGGAGCTGGGGTCACAGACAACTTGGACAAATCAGAATTCGCCAAGTCGTGGATTAAATTAATTGGACACATAATTTCTTCACCAGAAATTGAACAAGATCTGACGACAGAGGAAGCAGTGAGATATTTTCCAGTACCAAAGTTCCATAAATGATTGAAATCTTTCCTCGGTTTCCGCAGTTTCTATCATCGTTTTCTTCCTGTGCGTTATGTTCAGTCGCATTATTGAACTTTGAAAGAAGAATACAATGTTGAAGTGAAATACGGAGCATCGAGAATCGTTTGATTTGATAGAAAAGCAACTGTGTAAAGCATCATACTTTATCATTCAGATTTATTCGAAAATTTCTATCTTGTTAGTGATTACAGTGATTATGTTCTTGGCATAAAATTCTGTCTGTTAACTGAAGTTAACGGAGTTCTTGAACAATATACCGTGGCATTCACAAATCATGCAGTAGTAAAGGAAATATACAGTCATGGAAAGAGAAGCACCCGGAATTGTATGGAGTTTTGAAAAGTACTGGTTGGTCTTTAGCATTTCAGCAATATGATTTTGTGAATTAGTATACACTAGGACAGCAAAATGTGGTACTGCATGCATTTTCAGGGTTGACAGAGGGACATGAATTCATTAATGTTGCGCATTCCAGACAGAAGGATATGAAAAGTCGTCTTATGAAAAGTGTAGAAGGCGAATGTTATACAACAAAGGTACTTCATAATTTAAAACGGGAGCAGGATGCTGAGAAATTCTTAAGATGATTAAAGAAAAGTATTATGACGATTCTCGTGCTGAGGGCAGTGACAAGATACGATGTATTATACTAGAGAACTAATATGAATTTGCGTATTGGGAGACTGTGTATACCTAGACACAATGTAAACTAACTTATAAAGTATGCTAGCTAACGTAAATACCGAGTACAGAGGCGTAAAGTTGGTTCACCAGTTTGCGTCCACTGTAAACTCGAGCGACCTTGGGCAACCTTTTGCTCGACTTGTCTCAAAACTAACCATCCTCCGTAGATTTGATTGTCATCCTAAAAATAGTACCAAACTTTGAACCGGAATCGGATGATTTACCATAGTACTGGCCAACATCATAATGTAATCGTAAGAATAATTTTGTAAAAGAAACTTACAGTTAAAATTTAATATTGTTGTGTTTAGGATTATTTAACTTCCTGAGAGTCACAATTTAATGCTATAGTGTTTAGGATTAGTTCACTTTCAGAGGTCGAGATGCATCCTTTGACAACTGTCATAACATTGTCACATTGAAAACTGTGTAAAAGCGTGTATTGCTGTAACAAAATAGCAATATTAAAAAACGTCATTACACCTTCAGTCATAGAATAAGAAACCACCTCCTAACCCTAACCATACAAGCTCATCAGTTACACTCACTTTCGAATGTGGAAGTACATTCTGAAGTTACAAGAGACCGTTATTTTAGACAATACGGCTCGGCATGTCTGGTCATATTTAAGTCGTGCATAAAGGCTATATGCGCAGTATTAAACGGCATAAACCTGGAGATACATTTGCTCTTGATCTGTGTGGGCCTCTACTCCGACCTGGAAGGAACGTATTGTCTGTTGTGGTTGTCATCGACGTCTTTTCAAACTCTGTACGACATTTATCCACTGAGGAAACCCAACAGTAAAATTGCAGTTAAGAAATTAAAAGAGAAGAGTATTTTGTCAATACCGACGATCCAGAGTGTATTTCGTCTGGTAAAACTCCCCACTTCCGTTGGAATCTATGTTAAGACTTTATGCAACAGGAGGGAATCCGACACACAGTGATAACGTCTTATAGGCCAGCCTCAAACACCTCGGAATGGATTATGCGTGAACTGGGACGTCTATTCCGCGCATACTGCAGAAAAAAGTAACTAATGGATTGAACGATTAGGCCATTTTGAAGCATTTATTAATAGTTTGTTTCATGATTCAGTTGAATTACCACTATCCTCTGTTCCTTTCGGTAAGAAATCTGAAAATAATTTCAGCGGACTGACTAATATTCTGCAGATGGCTGATCTAACAGAGGAAGAACGACTTAAAAACCGCTGTGAGACGATGTGTAAAAGCAAAGCCCACAACAGAACATACATGCACATGATTAAATAGTAAAGCCAATTACATAGAAAGAACTTAATCCCAAAGCATACGAAATCGTGCAGCACGAGCGAAGAAATGAAAATGTCTAAGCACGACTATTACAGGCCATTCAATATTCGGAAGATTGATCACGCCTATTTTGCTGAAGTGGAGATGGTAAAATCTAGAAAATACTGCAGTCTTCATCATGTAGCAAACATGAAACTATATCGTCATCAGGAACTGATTAGTTGCCATTACATATTGAATGCTATGTAACAATTTTAAAACACTGTTCACAGTAAGATTATAAGACGACACAGTGACAAATGGAACTGTGACGAGTGTTTTGTTTATGGACAGGCAGGCAGAACACGAAGCAATGCATACGCAGCACGCTCACGTTCTGAATACAGAGGCGCGCGTAAGAAATTTCTGTATTTTCATGTTGGCTAGCCGTTCAGTGGATGCGGCTGGTGTGGCGCGCACAACCCTGCGGCGCTGACGTCATCGGACTGCCGACTGGCTACGTTTGCGAGCGTAGTGGTATGTATAACGATGGAGCGGCCCTGGAGTTACTTTGCTGTAATGCCAAGTGCAACGAGTTCTACAGTCCACTCTGACACTAATGCCACAACGCGTTCCTCCGAGAAAACAAATAATTGCTTGTGAATCACAAGTCACCGTACAGAATCATGTAAAAAAAAAAAAAAAAAAAAAAAAAAGAAAAAGAACGTAGCAGACCACCCATATAGTCGTCACAATGACCTAATGTGATCTTCAGTCCCCAGCAGCGACGATGTCACAGCTCACCGCATCGTTAAATTGTATAACAGTGTATGGCCTAGGACTCAACATGTAAGTAGGGAAATAAAAGCTAAGTATCTAATGAAGTGGATAACATGAATTTTGTGCAGTGTAATGATTATCAATGTTTCGTAATGTGCGAAATAATTAATTATTGCCAACACATTAGAATTTAGCAGTTGACAATTGCAGTAACTAGTTGTGTTCTGTATTTATTAATGAAAATAGGTAAAATGTGTAAATACGAAATAAATAAAAACTCGAATATAAATAAAAAACTGATTTACAATATTCTACTCCTGGTCTTGTTATTGACATTGTTGTTTTTACATAGTTTTTTGCGTGATATCTTTCACAGTGTTCATTGCACAGTTCACATACGCGGTCTTTATTCAGCTGGTGGAATCTCTTCTTCTGGCAGAACTCGTGGTGAAACCATGTGTTGCGTATCTCATTGTTATATGTCGGAATTCGTACTTTGCCTGTTTCCAGTCTTCTTGCATTATTACGCTGGTTGAGTGGAAGTCGTTCCAGAAAGTGTTATGTTTATATGTGCGTATTTGGCGTGTGCTTTCGTAGGCCTTGGTGTTTGGCAAGAGCATCTCAATTCTAATGTCTTTTATGAAGACTCTTTCATTCACTAATATGTAAGCCAGTCTTGAAGGTGCTGGTTTCCCGACGCCCAGGATTCGCTTCATCTAGCGGGATATAACTTTATCTTATGTCATGAGGTCATTGACATTTATTTTGTTCCATATGCACTGGGCCTCTTAAGTTGTTGTTGATGGTTCGTCCGTTTTAAAACGTGTCATTGCCGTTGTTACTGGCAGCTTTAAGGCTGTACGATGTTTCAGTTGCTTTTATTACTGTTGTTGCTCCTTCTTTCACATAAGTGTCGAATGAATTCAGTGTTGTTTAGAGAGTAACTCCAACATGTTCATATTTTGGTACAAGTAATAAAGGCTTATTTTGGAGGTCCAGCGTATCTGTTGGTGAGTGTTTACCACCTCTTCCGAAATTCGTCTGTCTGATTTTGCTGTTGTTCATTAATTGGTCAGCTTTCAGAGCCCATGACGTGAGTCTGTTTCGCACATTTTGTAGCTCTTCATTGTCGTCTGAACCTCTTAGCATGACATCTGCATAAATTGGGAGTGTTCTTGGGCTGTCTATAGTGATCTTTGTGGTGTCCACTGTCATGATGTTGAACAATGTCGGACTGGTCGGGTCTCGAAGTAGTACTTTATTTGTGTCTGTTAATTTCTTCAATACGGTGATGTCAGCAGATTTTTGGACGTGGTTATACTTTTGGATGTCTGATGGTAGTTTTGCTGTTTGCTGTGTGTCACCAGTTAATAGTCACAGTTTTCGAATGAGTGTTTTTATGTTAACGATACCGTAGGCTTTGGATATAGCCTATAAACACTAAAAAATATTTTCCTCTGGATGTCTAAGCGAGTCATGAGCTAGCCCTATCAATTAGTCCACTGCTTGTATGGTGTTTCTTCACTTTATGGTACCAAAGTGGTCTTCTGGTTTGGGGATCTACTATAGTGGTAGTATGCCTACTGGTTAAGATTTCAATGAATTTTTTGAAAGATGTATTTTCGAGGGCTGTGCCTCTGTATGACTCCAGGTTGCTGCTGTCTCCTCTCCGTTTGAAAAGCGTTTTCATTGTTGACGTTATCCATCGTTCTAGTATTTTTCCTGTGCTAATGCGGTTGTTGAATCATGTTCAGTAGCCTGTGCATCCCCGAGAGTGAATGGGAAAATTTTGTTGTGCTTTCGAACCACAGTGATCGATCTGACCGGGCAACAATGACGAGTATGCCTGCATTCCAGGTTTCCACGCAGTCCAATATCGCGCCATTGTTACATCCGAATGCCCCACAAATCTTGATGCTGGACGGTTCGAGTAGCCGGCCGAACGTCGTAAGGCTTCATTCAAACTCTGTCGGGTGCTGAAAATGCTGTCGCTTGCAGTTAAAAGGCATCTCCGTGATCTTCACAGTGATCACCCGACATCTGGCAGTGTTTACACCCTCACATAGACTACAACACCTGGCAATACTTCTAAACCACTAAGCACGAACAGTACTAACGTGCTTTGGTCGTTTTCCTACCTGTCGCAGAGAACTACAAGTCTAATCGTTGACTAACCTGCTGATGGTGCGTGCGTGCACGTACCTCCATTGACGGCCGACCATGTCATCTGGGTGCATAATTTTTTTTTGACAGGTAGCGTATGTTTAGGAATAGGTGGACTAGTTTCTCATAACTGGCTGTGTCAACCATCTTCCAGCTTAGAAAAATGAAAGATCGTGATGTGCTGTAGCGTTATATTCTCTTCATATTTGCGTAGAGTATTTTTTACTGTGAAATCAAGTGCACGTAAATGCCCTGTCTACGTGCTCGCACGCCGCGCACACGCACGCTCGTGCGTATATGTGCGTGTTTTAGAGCTGCCTAAACTGCACACCGTTATAGATTTCTTATGGACACCAAGCGGCGATGGACAATACATTGCGTCTTAAACGTAACGATCTTCGTTTCATACACATTCCCTTAAGTAACAGCACCAAGACCCTAGAGACTTGCATCACAGCCGGTAAGGGAACGAAAATTAGTTACGGGTAGAATAAGCACAATTAATTTCAAAAAAGTGACGTTTTGCATATCATACCTACATAAACTAAAACAAATTGTGCGAACATGTCTTACTACCAAGAGGAAACCTTAGGGATAATATGCCCTTAGTTAATGGATGACGGCAGGAAAGCTGCTATTTATAATATAGGGAACACTATAATTTTCGTCGACATGATCTCGCTATGTGACAAGTTCTGTAGAAAGTCAAGTTTATTTACTTATTGAGGCTGTATTGGGGATACTGTTGAAAACACCGGTACCAACCATACTACTGCAAAAAAAAAAAAAAATCCCAATTTCGACCGACCTTGCACGATATAGTGAAATGTTTACGAATTGATTCTTAGCTGTTCAGCGACTGTACGTCATACAGAATAAAATTTAGTCGCCACTTAGACAATTACAAAATTTATTTCGCTTTACCGGTTTCAAACCATTAATCTTTTCTCTGCAGAGGTACAAAATTTGGAGTCTTATAAATTATTAGAACTTGGCGATAGCATCTATTATCAAATGATGAAAATAAGCCCATTTCATTTAGGTATTAATGTCAGCGATGACTTATGTTTTTTATGTGTATTGCGAATAGTTTGTACACCATAATTATACTTGTTAAATGTTTTATACGTTTTCCTTACTGCTAGCAAAACAAATTGACTATTTACAAAAAAATTTTTCAAATGGCTCTGAGCACTATGAGACTCAACATCTGAGGTCATCAGTCCCCTAAAACTACTTAAACCAAACTAACCTAAGGACATCACACACATCCATGCCAGGGGCAGGATTCGAACCTGCGACCGTAGCGATCACGCGGTTCCAAACTGAAGCGCCTAGAACCGCACGCCCACACCAGCCGTCGACTATTTACATAAATGTGATAGATTCACTGTAATTTATCAAGCTGTTTTTATCACACAAGATGTGTACGTTTTTCGACATGTCACAGCATTACGCTGCTGTGAAGAAGATGTTAACAACATCTAAAAAAAATATGACACAAGCTTTGTAATACATTTCTTATCATTCACATACATGTGTGGCCAAATTCTAACGATTTATAAAATCCCAAATTTAGTAGGCTTCTGAAGATAATGGATTAATGTGTTGAAACCGTTAAACCGAAAAAAAGTTCTTGTCTGTGCAACTGAAGTCCGAATTTTTTTAAGAAACAATGAGTTGCTTCCTAGGTCCTTTGAAAGTGAAGCAAGTTTTAGTGCCCCACGTCATCCTTTGACCGTACACACACACACACACACACACACACATATATATATATATATATATATATATATATATATATATATATATATATATATATATATATATGACTCGTCTGAAAATGAACCTGAAAATGCTCTAAAACCAGTACTTGAAAATAAAGTACTTTTTCGTAACTCACTGACTGCAATCACTCAGTTGTGCAGTATCTGTATTGAATAAGTTTAGTCATATGTTACTTTCCCACGAGTAGGTTCACCTTTGAATTTTTTTGTACTTTCACCGTAAGGGAACTAAAAATGTTGTAAGCAACAATTTTCGTTGAATTAATACAAGTATTACAACAAATATGAAAAGTTTTTTAGAGTTTTAACGATTAATTACATTTTACAATTTATAACATTTTTCAGTTTAAGGGTATAACTTGATTTACACTACATTATAACAACATCTACCTGGTTACTCTACATTTCACAGTTAAATGCATGGCAGAGGGTTCACTGAATCACCTTCAAGCCATTTCTCTACTGTTCCAGTCTAGAACAGCGCGCGGGATAAATGAGCATTTAAATATTTCCGTGGGAGCTCTGATTTCTCTTATTTTATAGTGAAGATCATTTATACTTATGTAGGTTGGCGCCAAAATAATATTGCGCCGTCATAGAAGAAAACTGGTGATTGAAATTCCACTAGAGGATCATCCCCAACGAAAAACGCTTTTTTTTTAAAAAAAAAAAAAATCAATGACACCCAATTCTCGTATCATGTCCGTAATACTCTCTCCCGTATTTCGCGGTGATACTAAACGCTCTGCCCTTCTTTGAACTTCTTCTATGTCCTCCGTGAGTACATCTGATACGGACCGCACACCATTCATCAACACTCGAGAAGAGGGCGGACAATCTTGGTGTAAGAAGTTTACTTAGCTGACCTGTTACACTTTCTAAGTGGTCTACCAATAGATCGCAGTCTTTGGTTTGCTTTACCCACAACATTTTCAAGGTGATCGTTCCAGGGATAGTTATTCGTAATTACAATCTCAAGTATTTAGTTGTACATACAGCCCTTAGATGTGATTTATCGTGTAACCGAAATTTAGCGGATTTCTTTTAGTGTCCATTTTGATGACTTCACACTTTTCCTTCTGTAGAGTTAACTGTTATCTTTCGCACCTCACAGATATCTTGACTAGATCATGTTGCTAAAGTGGGCTGCTCGGGTTGTCTTCTATGTCATTTATGTAGATCAGGAACAGCAGAGGGCCTGCAGCACCTTTCTGGGGAACGCCAGATATTACTGCTGTGTCACTCGATGACTTTCCTTCATTTACTGCGAACTGTTAACTTCATGACAGGAAATTAAGAATCCAGTCACTCCACCGACTCTATACTCCATACGCATGCAGTTTTATTAGACGACGCTGGTGAGGAACGGTGTCGAAACCCTTCAGGAAATGAAAAAATATTGAATCAATCTGAAATCCTCTGTCGATAGCATTCATTACTATGTCAGAATAAAGAGCTAGTTGTGTTTCACAAAAACGATATTTTCTGACTGTGTGCTGCCTATTTCTCAATAAATAGTTTCTTTGAGGCAGATCGTTGCGTGGGAACACAATACATGTTCCAAAATCTTACTGCAAATCGACGATCGCGGTTGTTGTTGTTATGGTCTTCAGTCCTGAGACTGATTTGATGCAGCTCTCCATGCTACTCTATCCTGTGCAAGTTTCTTCATCTCCCAATACGTACTGCAGCCTACATCCTTATGAATCTGTTTAGTGTATTCATCTCTTGGTCTCCCTCTACGATTTTTACCCTCCACGCTGCCCTCCAACACTAAACTGGCCATCCCTTGATGCCTCAGAACATGTCCTACCAACCGATCCCTTCTTCTTGTCAAGTTGTGCCACAAACTCCTCTTCTCCCCAATCCTGTTCAATACCTCCTCATTAGTTATGTGATCTACCCATTTAATCTTCAGCATTCTTCTGTAGCACCACATTTCGAAAGCTTCTACTCTCTTCTTGTCCAAACTATTTATCGTCCATGTTTCACATCCATACATGGCTACACTCCATACAAATACTTTCAGAAACGAATTCCTGACACTTAAATCTATACTCGATGTTAACAAATTTCTTTTCTTGTGAAACGCTTTCCTTGCCATTGCCAGTCTACATTTTATATCCTCTCTACTTACACCATCATCAGTTATTTTGCTCCCCAAATAGCAATACTCCTTTACTACTTTAAGTGTCTCATTTCCTAATCTAATTCCCTCAGCATCACCCGACTTAATTCGACTACACTCCATTATCCTCGTTTTGCTTTTGCTAATGTTCATCTTATATCCTCCTTTCAAGACACTGTCCATTCCGTTCAACTGCTCTTCCAAGTTCTTTGCTGTCTCTGACAGAATTACGATGTCATCGGCGAACCTTGAAGTTTTTATTTCTTCTCCATGGATTTTAATACCTACTCCGAAATTTTCTTTTGTTTCCTTTACTGCGCGCTCAATATACAGATTGAATAACATCGGGGAGAGGCTACAACCCTGTCTCACTCCCTTCCCAACCCCTGCTTCCCTTTCATGTCCATCGACTCTTATAACTGCCATCTATTTTCCGTACAAATTGTAAATAGCCTTTCGCTCCCTGTAGTTTACCCCTGCCACCTTCAGAATTTGAAAGGGAGTATTCCACTCCACATTGTCAAAAGCTTTCTCCAAGTCTACAAATGCTAGAAACGTAGGTTTGCCTTTTCTTAATCTAGCTTCTAAGATAAGTCGTAGGGTCAGTACTGCCTCACGTGTTCCTATATTTCTACGGAATCCAAACTGATCTTCCCCTAGGTCGGCTTCTACCAGTTTTTCCATTCGTCTGTAAAGAATTCGCGTTAGTATTTTGCAGCCGTGTCTTATTAAACTGACAGTTCGGTAATTTTCACATCTGTCAACGCCAGCTTTCTTTGGGATTGGAATTATTATATTCTTCTTGAAGTCTGAGGTTATTTCGCCTGCCTCATACATCTTGCTCACGTGATGATCATCGCGGTACAGATCTGTAATTCAGCTGATTCTTTCCTTCCTTGAGTTTTGGTGTAACCTGCGCAACTTTGCAGTCTTCATGTATTGGTTTTCCGAAGAGCGAGATAGGTTTCTGTGTTTTCCTATCCGATGTAACAATAGGATAAGTAAGTTACAGGGAAACACCGGGTAATTAGCTAGTCAAAATTTATAACTTAAGGTCGCTACCCTTGTTTTTTCCTGTATACTGATGCATCATGTTGACAGACATTCTCTCAATAGATTGCAGGTGTATGGTTGGTTGCTCAGTAGCTTCTCTTTCTATTGGAGAGAAGGAAATCGGTTTTCTCTGTGTGCTCTATACAACTCACGTATGAAATCTTCCACCTTTCTCGTGCTTCTGTCTCACCGGAGACAAAGAAAAAGAAATGCAGCATCAGAGGAGATACCAATACGACACAGCGAGATGAAAGCGGAACCTGCAGGGCAGCGTCTCCGTGACGGGAAAAGAAATCGCTGATGTCTTCGCCGTCTCTAACAAGCCTGTCAATTTAGCGTGACGGCGGCTGTGAGCGGCGCAGGCGGAGCTGCGTCAGCAGAGGGAACAACAGGACTGGGAGACAAGCGCAGGCCGTCGGCGAACGTCCAGGCAACCTGCTGGAAAGGCACACAGTATGGCGTATTAACGTGTGGTTAAGGGTCGCGGGAGGGGAGGCGGGGTGTGGGGAGCGTGGGTGTAATGTTGCATATGCGCCGGCACACAATGATGCACCAATAGTGAGATGCGACTGTAAACACTGATGGCCATCGAGACTTAGTTATAAGAGCTCGTCACAAATCGTACAAACTAGTACAGCAGTGGAATAACATTAAGAGGCTGTGCTTGAAGTTCGTTGTACATGTTTTAGAGAGAACTCAGTCGACAAAATTTTGCATGACCACATGAAGGAAAAACCAAGAAAGCAACTCGGATTTCCAGACCACATTAATGTTCCTTAAGTTTCTTTTGTCCCTGTAATAAATTTCATGGATTTCATGATGTTCAACCCCTCAGCTATATAGCCAATCTCTATTTTTTAACGGGATACAGTTTTATAGTTTGGCCGTTATCATACATATGCCTAAAAAGTGCAAAACATTCCCATATGGGATATATACACCTATGTCTGAGCCAGTGGTACGATACACAGTGACTACGTACACAAAAATTAGTAGCAACTATGCTCATTTGAATATGCATTCTCAAAAATGGTTCAAATGGCTCTGAGCACTATGGGACTTAACATCTGAAGTCATCAGTCCCCTAGAACTTAGAACTACTTAAACCTAAATAACCTAAGGACGTCACACACATCCAAGCCCGAGGCAGGACTCGAACCTGGGACTGTAGCGGTCGCGCGGCTCCAGACTGAAGCGCCTAGAACCGCTCGACCACATCGGTCGGTCACATGCATTCTCAGAAAAAGCTGATAAAATTCAAATGCAGTAGGATAACCTGTATACTGGAAAGTTATTCAAGTTACACCAATATCCAAGAAAATAAATAGTCATAATCGGCTGAATTACAGGTCAATATCGGGAATGTCTATTTGCAGTTGGGTTTTGGAACGTATACTGCGTTGGTACGTTCTGTCTAACTTGAAGAAAACGGTTTGTTGACAAATAGTCAGCATGGATTAAGAAAGCATACGTATCAATGCATAGATTGAGGTTGCTACGTACCACGCCCATTGACACATTTTTAACTAGTGTTTTGTGCGTTCTGGAAGAATTAATTCCGCATATGTAGTTTTTTTCTACACATTTCAAGTGAAAATGTGGCATCGATTTCAGTATTCTTAATCTATGAGGACATATATTCACACATGGTTTACACATTTTAAATAAAAATGTTGCATCGATTTCAGTATCTTTCAGCCACGAGCATCTGTTCATTTGATACTTTTGAACTCAGTTGTAACTTCCTGTCATAAATATGCAAACGCAACAGTAGCGTTCTGCGCACTCCAAAAAATGCATTGAGTGAAATCATTACTGTTTCGTTCTATTGCAATATTATGCTTTTCATTTTGATTAATTTCACCTATAGGTAGGAAATGAGTTAAACTGAAATTCACTTAACTATATTTAGGAGAGGAATACAAAAGAATTAAACTGAAATTGACTTAGTTGTACTTCGGAGAAAAAATCAAAGGAGGTTGTTTATATTTTTAACGGGTGTGCTGCCACATACAATCGTCTTCGGCATACAATCTTCCACAGATTCATCAGGCCACCAATAAAAAAGAACTGCTTAACCATCAGAAGTGGCGGCTCCTTTATATCCCGGCTACAGGCCACTGCGCCTACGCGAGAAGCGGAAGAGCTGCCACCTGTGAAGCGAAGAATTGCAGCGCCGTCGATGGTTGAAACTGGCGAAAGTGATTAATTTGCAAATTAAGATTTAGCGGGTCGAAAACCAGACCTTGTTGTTTTATATCAGAGAAAATAGGGTTCCATATTTTGCTTAAAAGAATACCTTTATCTCTATTAATAATGTCATCAGATAATCGTAACAGAGTCCTGTTTGGATCTGTTAAATATGATTTGCGATTGACAAAGCCTGGAGTCTATAAAATTCTCTTTCATTGTGGAAAGGCCTATATTGGACAGACTATTAGCACTGTTCATGGTCGATGTGTGGAACATCGGCGTCACATACGTTTGCTCTAGCCTGAAAAATCTTCCGTCGCCGAACATTTTCTAAATAAATGGTATAACATGCCGTTTAAAGAGAGACAAATTGTTGCTCTTGCTTCTCGTTACTGGGATTGTGTGCTCAAGGAATCCATCGAAATCGATTATCTGATGACATTAATAACAGAGATAAAGATTTTCCTTTAAGCAAGATATTGAACCCCATTTTATCTGACATAAAACATCTGTCAGGTTTTCGACTCGCTACATCTTAATCTGCGATTTACCACTTTCGCCAGTTTCTACCGCCGGCGGGGCTGCATTTCTTCGCTTCGCAGTTATTCAGGTCCGGCGTGATTGTGTACTCAGCGATCGCACGTGAAGATGGTGGCCAGAAGGATCGCCGAAATATCGTGTAGTGAAGGCGATTACATCCGGCAGCTTAACGGCGAAGAGCATAAACACGAAAGAAGCCGGAAAAATCAACATAATCACATACAAAGGATGTTGTCCTTAGCAAATGGTAAAAAATTGGCAGCAACACAGAAGTAAATCCATAAGCTGGCCAATCAAAACAAATCAGTGCACGTGTGCTGGAAAAAGAAATAATAGGTTTTTGGGATATGTCACCCCGAAAACTGTTTAGTTATGCCGTCTGCTCGAAGAATTCCTCCATTAAGGTTGTAATTGTGAAATTCTCTGCTACAGACGTCTGAAAGGTGTTCTTCTGATGGAAAGATTTTTCCTTGAGATGCTATCTCCATTTCATAAGTGTGAAGTCGAAATCCTCGCCAAAACCTAACACCACACATAAATGCTGGTAGACCCGCTTTTTCTAACAGGATGCTTTAAAATAAAAATGAATAAATGTTTCTGTTCTAAAGTAATGTATGAATTTACAATTATATGAGGAATGTAAAATGTTTAATTAATTTGTTTGCTCATAAGACCTACAGATAGAGCTCATAGACGTACATAATGCCAGAATGAAAAATGCTGCTAACAATCTACAGAAAAGGTGAATATTTCCTGGACAGAGTTAGGGATGTAAAAGAAGGGAACTATCTTTTCGTCTGATATGCTAGCTTCAGAGATATTTAAATCAAAACATCTTGACATATTCGCAGTACTTAATTAATATTATTAGTTCCCTTGTATGTAATACAATGCATCCTGTCAAGTAAAGTAACATGACGCATGCTGCCATGTCGTGTAACATTACACATGCCATAATGCCATCGAACATGTAATTTGTCATATCATACAATATGACAGAACGTGTCATTAAAGTTTTGGATGCATGCGTCACCTCTCTGGGATGCTAGCTAATATCGATGCACCCCCACTCTCGGATACTTCCAACTGTAGATGCCTCACACTCTCCAGAAGTGTATAAATTTATGCTTATATATCATTAACCCGCTTACCACACATGTAACAGAGGTTTGGGAGAGAAGTAGTCCCATCGGTGAAAATAATCAGCCCCTTCCCCACCTAGAAATTAAAAAAAAAGTTGATTTCGCTTCCTCCCAGGAACATATCCACTTCCAGAAATTTTATCCAACCAGAAAAAAAACTTTTTTAGTTATTACATGCGTATATACTCTTCAGCCATACGATATTATATATTGTTTACTATGGATGGCGTGTCTTCTCGATTTTCAGCGCAGAAACAGGGACTTCACCATGTAAATTCCTAGATGAAGGTGTGCCAATACCTTGCAGCTAAGAGAGCCCACTGCACTGGGGAAGTAGGTTGGGTGAACCGTAAAAAAGCACGAACATATCAGGGCCTTTTCATTTGAATGCCTTTTAAGATGCCAGATAATTCAAAAAGTTAGTTCCCTTCTTTTACATACTTAACTCCGCCCAGGACACGTTCGTTTTTTGTGCTGTGGTAACTGTATTTCTTATTCTGATTCCTACTTTTATTCTGTCTTAATTTTCACATTAGACTGTCTTAGCGTGGCAAGCGATATAAATCTTTGTTGACTCGGGCGACGACTGATACGATATATGCTTTTATTATTGTCGTTCGTAACATGGTACTTGAGATAGGCATCGTTAGTCTGGCTCCTCTATAGTTACCTTCCAGGTATGGTTTAACCTGTGCTTAATGGCCTGCTGTGTCCTCAGAGCATGCAAGCCTCACTATCATATCATGGCCACATGCGTGCGGGAGGTTTTTTGTTTTATTATTTTATTGTTCATTATGTCATATGTCTTATTTTATCATCTTTTTATTTTGTTTTAAAGTTCTTAATTTTTAAAATTTTGTTGAATTTTTTTGATTTATTGTAATACTTGAAGTACTTCACAGTCAAGATCGCGTTTTAATACTTATTTTTTATTAATTATACGTTTCAACAGTACTTTGCTCTTACATTCGGATCTCATCTTTTCAAACATTTTGCCATTGATTTTGATAATTTTGAAAATGTAAATAGTTTGTAACTGCAAGCTCTACCAGCAGGTAGATGACAACCAATTAACATTTCGTTAATAAAATACTATTTACAGTCATGTTGTTATGCAACTTTCGCCGTTTACATCCGACCACACACAAACTCGTTTTTCGTCGGCGGAAGTTGCATGTCAACATGATTGTAAATTGTATTTTTATTAATGAAATTCTGATTGGTTGTGATCTGCCTGTTGTTAGACCTTGCATTTCCAAACTACTAAAATTGTCAACATAGTCGAATACTACGACTTAATTTTGAAAACATATAATATCCGAAAAGACAGCAAACTATTGTTGAAACCGATGATCAATTCAGAATAAAGGTTTAAATGCGATCTTTGCTGCCGGCCGAAGTGGCCGAGTGGTTAAAGGCGCTACAGTCTGGAACCGCACGACCGCGACGGTCGCAGGTTCGAATCCTGCCTCGGGCATGGATGTGTGTGATGTCCTTAGGTTAGGTAGGTTTAAGTAGTTCTAAGTTCTAGGGGACTTATGACCACAGCAGTTGAGTCCCATAGTGCTCAGAGCCATTTGAACCATTTTTCGATCTTTGCTCTGAAGTATCTCTTCGAGTATTACAATCTACAGATCGCTCTCCGATCAGAATGTCTGTAAAATAAAACACATTTCATCCATATACACGTGAAGTCTCCACAAATATATGAAAAATAACCATCAATATTTAAAACAACGTAAAACCAATTACAATCCTGAACGAAAAAATAAACAGTGTGCGAAGTTTATGATACTACTGTTTGTAAATTGTTTATGTTATGGGGTAATCTTACAAAAGGACCATATTCCATACATAAACTTACTTAAAAGCGTACTGCATCGCAGGCAAGACGATTCGCGCAACTAACAATAATATATTAAAATGTGTACATCTTGTTGTTATCTCTTATCTTAAAATTATTGTCATTGTTTACTTAAATTACAGAGTAATAAAAACCGAAAATTATGAAACCGCAGCTAGAAAATCTCACACAAATAATTTTGGTGCGAAATGTTGCAGCAAGTACCCCGAATAAGTATTAGTATGATTGTCTGATATGATCAGAAATGCGAAACAACGTATGCACGACGAAATACTATCAGTTTTTCAGTTCTGTACTAAAATTGATGAACTTAAGCATAATCGTCCGAAAATAAATTTTCTGGAACCTACCATAAAAGTTTTTGAAGAAAACGCAGTAGAAAATTTTGTTTAGAAAATATTGTTTAGAAATAAGCTGACCTTTCTTCTAATAATTATTTTACAGCGATTTTCAATTTAGTTTAATTTTCTGATAAAGCTTCAAATGCTCGATCAAATAGCATATCATTCTGTACAGCCCTGGGGATGATTCTCTTTTAGTACACGTATCGTTTCCCGCATGCAAATATTTTTCTGTAATTTTAAGCAGTTGGTGAATAAAATTTATAAAGTGTAAAGAAGGAAATGATATCCAACTGTAACTCGTTTTTCGTTAATTATTTCTAAATTTAATGCTTAATATGCAATGCATTACTACGAAACATAGTTTCAAATGCAAAAGCCTGATTTTTCACACGAAAGGATAGAACGATAACAGATTTTTGAAAACGCTTCTGACGATCACTGTACGAATATACTTTTAATCATCTGCATCACTTTGAACCGTCGCTGCACATGCGATTCGCGTAAACTGGGATTTTACGTGCATCGTATACGCAAATTTAGACCGCTCTGACGTGAAACGGAGAAAGCTTTCGCAAAGCATTAGGACCACCATTAAATTACATGTATTTGTCTATCTCCTTAGTTAATTTGAACCGATTCGCTCAAAAATGGAACATAGAAGTGTCTCGCGTAGTAAAATTCACAATAAAGGTGTTTTTCGCAAGTGAAATACGAACGGAGCTAGATTTTTGGAAGTGAGTTTTCAATTTCATCGTAAGAATGCGTTTTTATTTATCTCATTCACTTTAAACCGTTAGCGCGCATTCAGTTCACGTAAGAACGAATTTTACATTCTACAGTTAGTTCGACTTTAAACACAAATTTCACATCCTTTATTTAGTTCGACTTGAAACTATCGTATCTCGATAACGGATAAAGATTATTGGATAAGAAGAAATTCATTTTGAGTTTATCTATTTATCTACCTTCATGCAAAGTTTGAACCGATTGGTACAAGTTTAAAGTACAGAAGTGGCGCTCTTCAAAACCTCACAGAAAAACGTATTTTTTTTTCCCCCGTAAAATTCAAACAAAGGAAGATTTTTCCAAACGGTTGAAAACTGTCTCAGACCAAATTTTAACCATCAGTCTCTCTGCAGTCCGGAGAAATTTAAGAGTGGATGTTGTTGCAAATATTATCAGGACGTCAGACATAAAAATGGTGCCATTAGCAGCCTAACTAAAATATTTTTCAAAAGTAATTAATCGATTCACACAATTTTTCTGGGCTCCAACTCTGGTTCGACCTTCAGATCTTGGTTAACATACCGTAACACAGCTGCAGTAAGGCAGATGTTCGAATGGTTACGCAAATGGCTGCTTTCCAGGCTAATATAAAAATCATTTAACCCTTGTTTCTAGCTCAAATAGGAAGCCAGCATCTAGGCCCCTCCACCCTTCGCCCCCCCCCCCCCCCCTACCCCAACAAAAAAAAACCGGCCCTTCCGAACATACTTGCTGTGCTATAGCGCTTCCGCGCTGTAACGATAGAGTGTAGCAGTTCTAGCAATAGGATTCGCATTGGAATACAGTTGGTCGCACTAGATCTTTATTCCATATCTTTAGAGATACAGAACCTAATCCGACTTTTGAATTAAGTTAGCTGAAACGCCCTATCTTCGGTTGGTCTTTATTTTAATTTGATTTTAATTTGTTTTCTAAGACTATTCCGGATCACTTGTGGATATTCGAGAACCTCATACAAAATCTTCAAAAAATTTAGAATAGTGTTAGTATTTCACACTCAAAATTACTCCCGAATTCTCAAAAATTCTCTTAAGACCCCTTAAATCCTCTTAAGTATTCAACAACACCCTTATGTGAAAAAAGTATCCTTTCACTCATTTATTTACTCCCTCTTATTCAATTCCTCATATACGGCTCTAACATTCCAGGGGACTGAAGAACCTGTAAAATCGTTAATAAATACTTAGAAACGTTATAGGATGCACTGCAACATTCTAGAACGAAAGTAACAGACTTCAAAATGCTCGGTTCGCTTTAGTAAAGCAATTGTTCAGAGTACCGGTTTCGGGAAACTATGTTGCCTTCTTGAGATCTTATGCACTACATTTCAAAGAATATCTTCGATGTGTGCAATAATTTGCGTCATTTCATAAAACGATACTGCAGGAAAATGCATGGCATGATTCATCGGCATGTCAAAAGTAAAACAACGATTATTTAAAATATCGTGCATTGTGAAGCGAATGTATATGCTCATGCTCGCTTAAAAACCGCATACTAGTATGCAGTAACCTGAATAAATTCTCTGCTAAAGTGATCGTGGCATTTTTAAGTTTGTTAGTTCTCTATAGATTCGCATCTGGAGGGAACGTGGAACCAAGACATTGTGGGAAGAGACCGATATCGAGGAGGACGGTTGGCATTCTTGAAACGCCCGTCAAGTGATAACCATTTGCCTTTTCGTTTCGGTGAAAAAATGTTACAGGATATTGTTGACATACTATCGCAAGATATGTCTAGATGGAAATGATAGGTGTAATAATTTGTGTTATACTACTTTCACACTACACACCTGTCTTCACATCAAGAAGAGGATTTCATCAGGACTTTCGGAACTCAAACGTCGATAGTTCAGGGATAAATCCAACCATGCTTCTTTGTGAAGAGAAAAAGAGTGTCAGTATCACGCACATAATGAGCTAAAATATTCTGACCACATTTTTGGGCCTATTTCATCAAGTGCCTTAATAAAATTGGTTCAAAATATGTGTGGTTGAGGAGATTTTGCAACAAAGTGTACTGCCACAGTTGCGGATGCGCCGAAACTGACTCGTTTGTAGTTATGACCACTGCCTGCCATGAGATGGAATGCTTCCTGGTGGCTTACGGACGAGTGATGCTGTCAGCAAAACATACGCTGTAAGCCTGGGGTGTCCAGCCCACGGCCTGCAGTCAGCATGCGGTGCAAAGCACGTACCAGTGCGGCCATGGAAGTGAGCATCTATCACACGACCGCTAGAAAAAAGGGAATAATCCGTTTGTGTAAAGTTATGATAAACTGCATATTTTCGGATTAAAATTCTCGCCACACGATACTGTTCTCACATTGGTTCATGTTTTTCTTGCGGTTATGGTCTGGAGTGTAAAGTAATTACGTGCATCCCAGTACTCGTCTTCTCCCGTTGTGGTCCACATAGACTGAAATACACACCTGACATACACTATTGATCAAAAGTATCCGGACTACTGGCTGAAAATGACTTACAAGTTCGTCGCCTCATCCATCGGTAATACAGGAATTCAATGTGGTGTTGGCTCACCTTTAGCCTTGATGACAGCTTCCACTCTCGCAAGCATAGGTACAGTCAGGTGCTGGAAGGGTAATGGCAGCCCATTCTTCAAGGAGTACTGCACTGAGGAGAGGTATCGATGCCTGTTAATGAGGCCTGGCAGGAAGTCACTGTTCCAAAATATCCCAAAGGTGTATTATAGGATTCGGGTAAGGACTCTGTGCAGGCTAGTTCATTACAGGCATCATATTGCCGTGTAAAGACTCCGCCACAGGCCGCGCATTATGAACAGGTGCTCGATCGTGTTGAAAGATGCAATCGCCATCCCCGAATCGCTCTTCAACAGTCACAAGCAAGAAGGTGCTTAAAACACCAATGTAGGCCTGTGCTGTGATAGTGCCACGCAAAACAAAAAGGAGTGCAAGCCCCCTTTATGAAAAACACGACCACACCGTAACACTACAGCCTCCGAATTTTACTGTTGGCACTACACACGCTGGCAGATGACGTTCACCGGACATTCGCCATACTCACACCCTGCCATCGGATCGCCACATTGTGTACCGTGATTCGTCTCTCTACACAACGTTTTCCCGCTGTTCAGTCGTCCACTGTTTTCACACCTTAAAACAAGCGACGCGCCGTTTGACATTAACCGGCGTAATGTGTGGCTTATGAGCAGCCGCTAGACCATGAAATCCATGTTTTCTCACCTCCCGCCTCACTGTCGTAGTATTTGGAATGGATCCTGATGCAGTTTGGAATTCCTGTGTGATGGTCTGGATCGATGTCTGCCTATTACAGATAACGACCCTCTTCAAAAGTGGGCGGTCCCTGTCAGTAAACATACGAGGTCGGTCTGTACGCTTTTGTACTTCACGTGCCCCTTCACGTTTCCACCTTACTATCATATCGGAAACAGTGGACCTAGAGGTGTTTAGTAGCGTGGAAATCTCGCATACAGACGTGTGACAGAAGTGACACCCAATCACCTGAAAACCTTCGGAGTCTGTGAGTTCCACGAAGCGCCCAATTCTGTTCTCTCACGATGTCTAATGACTACTGAGGTCGTTGATATGGAGTACCTGGCAGTAGGTGCCAGTACAATGCCCCTAATGTAAATAACGTATGTTTTGGGGGTGTCCGGATACTTTCGACCACATCTACATCTACATCTACATGACTACTCTGCAATTCAGATTTAAGTGCTTGGTAGAGGGTTCGTCGAACCACAATCATACTATCTCTCTACTATTCCACTTCAGAACAGTGCGCGAGAAAAACGAACACCTAAACCTTTCTGTTCGAGTTCTGAATTCTCTTATTTTATTTTGATGATCATTCCTACCAATGTAGGTTTGGCTCAACAAAATATATTCGCATTCGGAAGAGAAAGTTGGTGACTTAGATTTCGTAAATAGATCTCGCCGCGATGAAAAACGTCTTTGCTGTAATGACTTCCATCCCAATTCGCGTATCATATCTGCCACACTCTCTCCCCTACTACGTGATAATACAAAACGAGCTGCCCTTTTTTGCACCCTTTCGATGTCCTCCGCCAATCCCACCTGGTAAGGGTCCCACACCGCGCAGCAATATTCTAACAGAGGACGAACGAGTGTAGTGTAAGCTGTCTCTTTAGTGGACTTGTTGCATCTTCTAAGTATTCTGCCAATGAAACGCAACCTTTGGCTCGCCTTCCCCACAATATTATCTATGTGGTCTTCCCAACAGAAGTTGTTCGTAATTTTAACACCCATGTGCTTAGTTGAACTGACAGCCTTGAGAATTGTACTATTTATCGAGTAATCGAATTCCAACGGATTTCTTTTGGAACTCATGTGGATCACCTCACACTTTTCGTTATTTAGCGTCAACTGCCACCTGCCACACCATACAGCAATCTTTTCTAAATCGGTTTGCAACTGATACTGGTCTTCGGATGACCTTACTAGACGGTAAATTACAGCATCATCTGCGAACATCCTAAGAGAACTGCTGAGATTGTCACCCAGGTCATTTACATAGATCAGGAACAGCAGAGGTCCCAGCACGCTTCCCTGGGGAACACCTGATATCACTTCAGTTTTACTCGATGATTTGCCGTCTATTACTACGAACTGCGACCTTTCTGACAGGAAATCACGAATCCAGTCGCACAACTGAGACGATACCCCATAGGCCCGCAGCTTGATTAGAAGTCGCTTGTGAGAAACGGTGTCAAAAGCTTTCCGGAAATGTAGAAATACGGAATCAACTTGAGATCCCCTGTTGATAGCGGCCATCACTTCGTGCGAATAAAGAGCTAGCTGCGTTGCACAAGAGCGATGTTTTCTGAAACCATGCTGATTACATAGTGTAAGTAGAGCAGAGACAATGGGGAAATCTTAATAGTGGCGATAGGGACCTCAAGCGGCGAAATCCTGTGACACAGACGACTTTGACAATTGGCAGACCGTTACGACCTGACGCCTGGAAAGGAGAATCTCGAAAACAACGAATTTGGTCGGCTGTTCGTA
Organism: Schistocerca serialis cubense; assembly: GCF_023864345.2. NCBI lineage: Eukaryota > Metazoa > Arthropoda > Insecta > Orthoptera > Acrididae > Schistocerca > Schistocerca serialis. Next base: position 470,746,367 of record NC_064639.1, read on the forward strand.
TGCTGCTGTCGCGAGCTCTATAGAAGGTGCTTGAAGAACGGCGAAACCACGGGTAGGCTGGTCTTTCATGCCTCATCACAGAACGAGGATGTAGGAGTCTTGGCCACTCAGTAAGACGGAATACAAAGCTGGGGTCGGTACTATTTTGTCGTAGCACACCGTGCAGCGCAAGCTGTTGCACTTGAAGCTCCGCAGTAGACATCGGTACATGTTCCGATGTTGACCCAATGACATGTGAAGTTACGATTGCAGTAGGCAAGGGTCATCCAGACTTGACTGAGGAGCAATGTAAACCTTTAACCTGTTTCTTGTTACACGACGTCAATGGTCGTGTCCGAATATGTCGTCATGAAAGCTCTGGAAATGCAACGCACCACAGATGCAGGCCCGTGGGGGCAATGAAGGCACTGTGCTAGCGGAGTAACCGAACATTATTACGGACCACCTGTATCCCTTCATGCCTTTTGTCTTGTCCCTCAGCAATGGCTACTTCAAAGGCTTTTGAGGTGTATGATGGTGCACTGATATCGATATTTTCAATTATACGTCTTCTGGGTCCACGAGGTACGATACCAAAAAAATCTGTTACGTCAACTGACATCGATATTTTTGCCACCAATGCTGCCTGAATCGAATGGAACACGTCATCAGCACGTTGACATCTGGAGCCACATACCTCCGGAAAAGGATCTGTCGAATCCATGTCACACAGAAAGATGCTGCCTGCTAACTGCTATAATGTTTTGGTTTATTCGTGTAGGTGAAACATGTTTAGATGAAACCAGTAATCGAAATTCAGATTGAAAAACAAGAAGAATAGCTACTGCTATCTACGAGGGAAATGATACTGAAGAATCCACAGCGAAAGAATAGTTACAACTACGTTGATTTCATTCCTCTACCTACTCTAGAACTGGAATAAGAAAATAATAAAATGGCTCTGAGCACTATGGGACTTAACATCTGAGGTCATCAGTCCCTTGAACTTAGAACTACTTAAACCTAACTAACCTAAGGACATCACACACATCCATACCCGAGGCAGGATTCGAACCTGCGACCGTAGCGGTCGCGCGTTTCCAGCCTGTAGCTCCTAGAACCTCTCGGCCACTCCAGCCGGCTAAGAAAATAACAATCAATATTCGTTCCTCTATGTAACTTATTTCCCACGTGTGTAAGAAGTAGATAGCACGATTACAGCAAGCCCACGGTTACAATGCGTTATCGATTACAAACCGTGGATATTACTTCCGTCGCGAAAGTGCTGCAGGAATTTACGATCCTCGGCGATATGAACGTATGAAGAGAGACAATAGCTTCTGACTCCGAATGAATGGACTGAAAACAGATATGCGATGATCACAGGGCATTTACTCCCTGAGAGAGAGAATAGCAGTGTAATGGCCTCCTATAAAGCAATGATTACTGGGGTAGAGACTCTAATAACGTAAGTTTCGTGTCCGTGGAGGTGGCAGTCAGCCCTGCTTCTCTAATTTACGGACGGCAGAATGAGAGCCGTGGTGTCAGGCAGTTTTGCGAAATGAGAGGCAGATATTGGAATAAGTGAACTCTGGCCGCTGTTTTATGCCAGCCACGGTGCGCGGTAAAGAGCGGCGAGTCATCAGGGCACATAGATAAGCATGCCAGCCGCGGCGGATACGACGGCTCGATACGGCCCCCGCTCGTCTCGTAATGACCGCTGTAAAACTCCAGGAACGACGAGCCACTAATTAATTTACTCTCACAAGTCTGTGGAATGAACTACCAAGGTGTCATAGGCAAAGGGGCTCTCTGTAATCGGCACGTGTTCCCTTCGAGGATTATCAAACTAGTCGCAAAATATTCTTGTAAATTTTAATAAGGTGCTATGTGATAATGTCGTGCAAAAATGCAAAAACGCAGTGTTCCTTATTTTTTTAAACTTAGCCATCACTTAAAATATTCCACTCGGCACAACAACTTTCTAATTTCCTTATATTATGAGAATAATAAAATTAGTCCAAAATAATCGTCACTATAAGCGTCATCCGAGTTGCTTGCCGCGAATGAATCAATGTTTCACGTCAGATCACCGTAAACAACCGTATGGTGTAGAGTTCATTGTGTATCAGTATTATTTTCCTACACGGAAGTGGTATTCACTTGCAGGCATAGCCTCATCCGATATTAGGCGTGAAGTGTCTGCTAACATAGGTTGGAAAAATGCTTCTGAATAATTCAGGTCATACCGTTAATGAACGTCAGCCATCATCAGTCCGTCTGAAGTCCAGCAAGTGATTCACTTCAATCAAAACCAAGGAAACCCAGGATGGTTTTACAGGAGCAGAGGCATCATGATCCTACGAAACGTGTCAGAGTTAAAGGGAGTTGGCACCTGCTTATGAAGAGGAATTGTGCGTGTGAAAGTCCTTAAACAGACACAGGCGTTGCAAGATCCAAGGACAACCCCTAGATATGGAGTATCGTGCGAGATGCAGACTCACTGCGCGAATGTGGGCAGTAAGGAACATTAGTCATCTCATGAAGTCGTGCCTTTGCTCAGATTAGAGGGCAGGGTTGGAACTGGCTCTGCCGAAAAGCAGTGCCATTAATGTGTCCACATACTGGTCACAACCTACATAATAATTACAAACATTCTGTAAATATTTGATTATATTCATTTATGTTCTGTGCAGCACTTCATATCGTTTTGTTGTAATCTCTCTGTTTATAAATTGCCCTCTGATTAATTTTTCCATGTATATATTCTGCATATTCAGTGACTGTTTGTTGGTACTTCAGACATTCATAAAGAAGAACACTGCTGTATTTCATTCGCGAATAGTACGTGAATAGAAAGACTCTTACTACCTCTCAGTATGAGCACGAACGTCTCTAATTTGACACGCGTCGTCACTTGTGGGATCAGTGCTGCAAGAATCAATGGATTTCTTGATTCCTGTAGGAATGTGTGCTTAAGGACTTTTTGGTGTTGGAGGAGGAGTCTTGGCGTCCGTGAAATACAACTTCTATTTCGTAAAATCTCACAACCCCGTGTGTCGAGCATTACTGCGACACTCACGCTCTGATCCGACACGAATCTCGCAATACTTCATCGAATGCCAGAGACGCTTGTAAGATCTCAATATCTTGACCTAAGAGGACCTGCACATTTGTACTATGTGCACACTGAACCTGCGGTTGGCCAAAGAAGCGCAATAATCCCTAGTGATAAGAGTTCATGTTTGTGCACGTACCCTGCGTAGTCACCGCCGTATTTAAAACCAAGTGAAACGCCCTGCTAAGCCCGCAGGACCGGACAGGTAATTTAAGTTGTGGAAACGGGCCAAAATAAGCGTCTGTGAGTTACACTCGAACAACAACCTTGTATTTGATCAAATATTACAAGAGCCAAGAAAATGTTTAAAAAAAAACAGCTTTAGCTTTGGAACTTGCTTAGCGGCTGAATGCGCCGTACAATTTTATGCCTTGAGGGCAAGACGACTTTAATTTAACAACGGCTGAAAGCGAATAACTTAAAGCTCAACCAAAATCATAAATTTAAAAGGCAAAGCCTTATCTTAAAACACTTCCTTAATTAGGCTGAAGACACAAAGAATCTGACACTTTAAGAACAAACAACTTTAGTCCAAAATCGGCTGAAGGCCCGACACTTACGACTCAATAACATTAATTTTATAAAAATGCCAAAGTGTTCTTAAATTAGGTTGAAGGTCCAAACCATCTGACGCCTTAAGGGCAAAAAACCTTAAGCTAAAATCGGCTAGAAGGCATACAAGTACAAACAACAAGAAAAAACAAGAAAAGGCAGTACACCCAGGGCGCTCAGAAGATCCGAGGGTCGGCCTGGAATTAAAACACTAACGCTCGCTTAGGTGAGACTGGCAGTCGGCCCAACCACTGTCAATCCGACGACAACCCAACCGACAGACAGTCAACGGATCCACCGACAAGATAACCTCCACTTTACGTGACCAGCACACAACAGGGAGTTCGATGGAACAACGTTGAAGATATTGGCATCCACAAGCAATTATACATTGAGCTGTCAAACTACACACGAAGCTGAACGGCGACAACACGATGAGGGAAGCCGGCCGGAGTGGCCGAGCGGTTCTAGGCGCTACAGTCTGGAGCCGCGAGACCGCTACGGTCGCAGGTTCGAATCCTGCCTCGGGCATGGATGTGTGTGATGTCCTTAGGTTAGTTAGGTTTAATTAGTTCTAAGTTCTAGGCGACTGATGACCTCAGCAGTTAAGTCCCATAGTGCTCAGAGCCATTTGAACCATTCACTCGCTCCAGTTGTACAGCCGACTTTGCTAGGAAAGGTTCACTGACAAATACGCCGAGACGATAGTTAGCATAGCCTTCAGCTACGTCATTTGCTACGACCTAGCAAGGCGCCATTTCCAGTTTATATTGAGATTATTATTGATGTATCAACAAGACCGATGTACACCAATTATGGATTAAAGTTAAGTATTCCAACATCTTCGTACTTTATTTGCAATTCTCAAGACATTGTCCTGTTCCAGACCTCACGCCAGTCTGCGTGAGCTTAAACGCGTGCCTTTCGGCTACCTCTGAGTGGCTTGGCTGTCTTGCCAAGTCACTACAGTTTGGCGACGAGTGAACAAACGGTCTTCTTCTTCATACTTGCTTAAATTACTTGTGTCATGGCTTAGCCACAATCTCCAGATGTACTGTCCGAATTTTAGCGCTTGCAGAATCAGCAGACGCAGGCCTTATTGGATGCCCTTGGACAGCTCGTCCAGAGTCAACGTGCAATGCAAAACGATGCGGCGGCCGCCGCTCCACCGCTCCCTCAGCCACAAAATGCAGTTGCACCACCTTTTTGTCCTTTAGATGCGGCACTGGAAAGCTGGATGGAGTGGTCACGCCAATTTGGATTCCATCTCGCTGCCTACAGAATTCAAGGTAACGAGCGGCAGCCTTTTTTGTTGGCATGTGTCGGAGTGTCCACCTACCATGTGATAGTGAATTTATTTCCCCGACGCGACGTGGCAACGCTGTCCTATGAAGAAATTTTGTTGGCATTAGATGCGTATTTCAAAGAATCAGTCAATGTCATTGCAAAACGGTATATGTTCTTTTGTACAAAACGTACGGCCAGTCAAACTAATAGGGAGTGGGTTGCAACTTTGCAAAGCCTTACTAGGGATTGTGCTTTTGAGTGTGAATGTGGCCTCCCTTATTCAGTTACTATGGTACATGATGCAATTGCACAGAACGTTTCTGATGTTCGTATAAGGGAACAGATTTTGAAACTAGTCAGTCCCTCCCTTCAACAAGTGATGGACATATTGGATAGGCAGGACACACTTGACTTTGCTCAGGAATTATTTGAAACTTCACTGGCCATGTGTCACATTAACCGGCCCGCCGGGCGCGCTGCACTGAACAGTAAACAGCCCTCGCGCCCGTGCGTGCAGCTGCCGCCAAGCTCTCCGCTACGTGTGCCGCGCAAGCATGCAAATGCAGTGCAATCATGCCCGCGGTGTGCTACTAGACATTCGCGTGAGGATTGCCCGTCACGCCAGGCTATTTGCATTTTCTGTAATAAAAAAGGACATGTTCAGAGTGTTGGCCAGAAAAAGCTCTGATCGGACATTCAAAACCATTCCAGGCCCTTTGCTTCGCGCCAGAATCGGAATCGAACCAAGAATACTCCGGCTCGTGAACCTTCACCCATGGAAGTTCATGTAGTTCATTCCACTCCGCCCAGTGCCACTTTCTCTAACAGTGACTGTGTTCGTCCCACAAATAGCGTGCGTTGACATAGCAGGAAATTCCGTCAAGTAGCAAGTGCTTCTGTACCAGTGTCAGTTCATGTTGCACGAGACAGTCTCTCTTGTCGTCAGCAGGACAATAAACTTTTTGTAGACTTGGACATTAATGGCAACATGGTCCCATTCCAGCTTGATACCGGAGCTGCAGTTTCTCTGATCAATCACGACACGTACAAACAACTGGGCACACCTCCGTTGAGTGCCACAAATGTTAAGTTAACTAGCTATTCCGGTCAGATATCCCTGTGTTAGGACAGTGCAGCCTTCTTGCAACATACAAGGGACAAACAAAACTTGTGTCATTTTAGATACTTCGTTCTTCTTCTGCAGTGAACTTGTTTGGGTTGGATTTATTTCAGTTGTTTAACATGTCTATAGTCAATCAGGTCCTATCAGTGCACCAGACTGTGCCTTCAGCCAGTGTTTCTCGTCTATGTGAGGAATTTGCAGACATTTCTGCATTGGGCCTTGGTTGCGCTAAGAACTATGAAGCCCATTTGGAACTGAAAGTAAATGCGCGACCGAAATTTTTCCGAGCGCGCAATGTTCCCCACGCATTGCGTGAAGGGGTCGCAAGAACCTTACACGATTTGGAATCACAAGGTGTGATTGAACGTGTGCAGGCTTCTCTCTGGGCCTCACCCTTAGTAATATTGCTCTTTTTGTCTTCGTATCGCTCTCAGCCCCGAGATGGTCGCTCGCCGGCTGAGTTGCTCTACGGTCGTCCTCATCGAACCTTGATGTCTTTGTTGCATCCGCCACATCAGGTTCCTGTGCAGCGGCAGACGCCTGCTTTTGCTCCAGGCGACGTTGTCTATTATCGCAACTATCGCGGTTCACAGCGTTGGCTCGCAGGGCGCATTCTTCGCTGCCTCGGCCGCGCTATGTATTTGGTTTTGAGGGCCACTGGTGCGGTGCGTCGACATCTCAATCAGCTGCGCCTCTGTCGTCGCACGGGTTCTGCCGCTCCCCGTCTGCTTTCAACGACGGTGCCGTCCGGTCAGCACCTTGGGGACCCATCTACTGGCTCGCCTCAGCCCCAGGTGTTTCCGACGCTGCCTTCCATTTTGCCCCATGGCGACGCGCCGCCGCCGCCGCCTGTTCTCCTGCCGGCGACGCCCGCAGTGGACTCGTCGCTGCAACCGCCGGGCGCCCCCCTGGGTCACGCGCCGCCGATCGCTTCCCGTGACCAGCTGTCCTCCGCCATGGAACTCTTGCCCGCTCCGGACCACATGGCGTCTTCGCCCGTCGGGTGCCCCGACCAGATGGAGGTCGACCCTTCGGCCCCTCCTGTCTCTCTACGGGCGCATACACCGCATGTTGGCGTTCACCCTGGACTAGGTTTTCAGGCGTTTCCTAGATCCCCTCGGACCGAATGGCAGGGTGCGAGTGGCACAGCGTCGCCTGTTGTAAGGCTCCACACCTCGTCGCATACGTCAACATGGGGTCCTCCCCACAGCGGGCGGAAGGTTATAACACAACCGTACGCCTATTTGCGGGGGAGGAATGTGGTGTCACCGCCAGACACCACACTTGCTAGGTGGTAGCCTTTGAATCGGCCGCGGTCCATTAGTATACGTCGGACCCGCGCGCCACCACACGGCAGGTCTAGAGAGACGTCCTAGCACTCGCCCCAGTTGTACAGCCGACTTTGCTAGGAAAGGTTCACTGTGCCTTCAGCCAGTGTTTGTCGTCTATGTGAAGAATTTGCAGACATTTTTGCACCGGGCTCTCATTTGCCGAGACGATAGTTAGCATAGCCTTCAGCTACGTCATTTGCTACGACCTAGCAAGGCGCCATTACCAGTTTATATTGAGATTATTATTGATGTATCAACAAGACCGATGTACATCAATGACGGATTAAAGTTAAGTATTCCAACATCTTCGTACTTTATTTGCAATTCTCAAGACATTGTCCTGTTCCAGTCTGCGTGAGCTTAAACGCGTGCCTTTCGGCTACCTCCGAGTGGCTTGGCTGTCTTGCCAAGTCACTACACAACCATTTCTCGAGTGTTCCGTGAATATCAGGAATCCGGTAAAACATCAAATATCCGACATCGCTGTCGCCGGAAAATGATCCTGCAAAAACGGGACTAACGACGGCTGAAGAGAGTCATTTAAAGTGACTGATGTGCGACCCTTCCGCAAATTTCAGATGTGAACCATTCAAAGAAACATCATCGATGTATACCCTTGATGACTGCATGACACAAACCTTTACGCCTCACCTGGGACCATCAAAACCGTCATTGGGCTGCTGATGACAGGAAACATGTTGCCTTATCGGACGAGTCTCGTTTCAAATTATATCAAGCGGATGGATGCGTGTAGGTATGGAGACAACCTCATGAATCCATGGACCTGGCATGTCAGCAGGGGACTGCTCAGGCTGCTGGAGGCCCTGTAATCGTGTGAAGCGCGTGCAGGTGGATTGATATGGGAGCCCTGATATGTCTAGTCACGTATGGAAGAATCCTGTGTGATCACCTGTATCCATTCATGTCCGTTGTGCATTCCGAGGGACTTGGGCAATTCCAGCAGGATAGTGTGATATACCACACGTCCAGACCTACCACAGAGTTGCTCCAGGGACACTCCTTTGAGTTTAAACACTTTCACTGGCCACCAAACACTCCACACTGATCCGTGGCCAGCTCGCGTTGATGCCGTTTGTTCTTCGGCATTTTGTCACAATCGAGTGGCGTCTTGCTTCTCCTTGAGTTACCACCATAACGAGTTGCTGACTTGCCTCCATCAGTGGCAGCAGAAGTGCTTATCGGTACTAGTACTGCTGTATCATCTTTGGTGTGACCGCTATATTTCTGTGTGGTGGTGCGTGTGGCAGTCGGTCGGTTGGGACAGAGCAGCGAGGAAGTGTCCGCGGTAGTTGGTCAGGCCGGGACCACTCGAGGCGTGCACGTGCGGTCGGATTGTAAGGCGCTAGCTGCGAGAGCTACAAAGTTCGTCACCCACCGAACCTGGATACTGGAGTTGAGTGATCAGTTAACCTGTTATGAAATCTCAACTGCTGTGACATCTCTTCGTTCATTGCCGGTTGTTGCTTCCTGGGCTGTCCCGGCTAGCAGCAACGTATGGTGTGTTGGAGTCGTCGAAATTTTGCAGCCGTCTTCCTGTATGGTCTTTAACTACTAAATTGGTTGTTACTTATCAGTGAAGTGCACCAGCGGTATTTTCTGCCTTGTGGCCGTTAACGCCTCAGTTACCTGCTCTGGTCGTTAGCGTAGTTTTCCAGCAGCAGCAGCAGCAGCATACTTGGTTAATGGACATTGAGATTTTCAAAGTTTCTTTACCATGACCGTTTAAATTTGTGTTCGTTCTATGTTCAAGAAGCGAGTTGCGATCAACTAGTGCATTCAAAATTAACTGCTACCAGAGAGAACTCCAGGCATTCGGTCGTTATTTAGTATTATTATTCATTCCATATTCAAGAAGTGACTTGTGTTCGTATACTGGATTCAGAACTAACTCTCATCCGAGACAACTACAGGGCTACGGCCTTCAGTTATTCATCAAACGTCCAAGAAGCGATTTTGTTCATCTACTGTAATCTTATCAGACACAACCTCAGATCTTCAGCTTTCAATTATATCTGTTGTCTATTTAATATTCACACAGGGACAGCGGATTGTGGAATTTTGAATGTACGGTAACATTAGCAGTCTGCTACTGATATAATTTTGTTGTTGCATATTCGCGAAGTGTTCCGTGCACTGTGTTTAAACCGTTTCCAGTCGGAAAAGTTTTTCTCGTACTGCAATAAAGTTCACTTTCATTGTATTCCTAGGTAGTAAAACTAGCTGAAGTCTTCCTGATATCTGCCTGAGATCATACAGAGGAGCTGTTGGAAACCAATCCAGATTCACCAGAGTATCAAATCCAGTTTTTATGAACAACAAGTTCAGTGTATTTATTAATCATTGTAACATTCTTTTGGTGTTTACACTGTGAAACAGTGTTCCGCAAGGAAAATGTAGATACCAAAAGAAGAAAAAACAGGCACAGATTGCTTGCATAATCTTTACGTATTTCATTATGTCCACCTTTTCCCCGATTAGTAAATACCATACTTGGTGCAAAATATTATCTCGCTCATCAGCAAGATGAAAGTCTATTACAAAAGTAACACTAACCCAACTTTATATCACAAATGTCCATATTCAATGGAATATAATTTAATTGCTGACAACGTTCACTGGTTACTTTTCTGTTTAAAAATATTTTCTTTTCTTAAGTCTCATGAATAATACAAAACGTAAATACTGATCCCACTGCACCATCCAAGTCAGTACAGTGAGCCTACAAAGGGAAATTTCAATCATCTAGCCTGTGGCTTTTCACTGTGCCTATGTGGAGCATGCGAGGGAGAATTTACGTGAAGCGACCCTCCATAGAACAAAGCACTGTGCTGCATTTCTGTCTCTCTGACCAAGCGCACCAGCGGTAGACGAAGCGTACTGTATATTCTGTGAACTCAGAATATTAGAACTTCTCGCTGCTGCCTGCTTAATTTGAAATGGAAGGCCCTCGAATAGGTTTCGCAGTACTGCCGGCAAAGTGAACAAAATCGATCCCCGCAGCACGGTCCGCCCTTTGACTTGTGCCTCATCTTTATATTCATGGTCGTTATCGTCGATGCCATTAACATTTAGAATAGCGGAGCCTGGTTCGTTGTGACTAAGGAGTGGACTCGTGATTCATAGGCAGCCGCTCCAGTGTGGCTGAGAAAGAGACGAGCAGCCATTCACGGTTACCACAGTCGCAGCCATCTTTGTTTTAGGGAAAATTCAGTGCAATGTATCCAAGGTTATTTATGATAAACGTGTATGACACAGTTTACAAAACAGTTAAAAGAGAAAAAAAATTGTGCCACATGCGATTAGGTGGTCAGTTTTTCCACAATGACTGTATTTCACTCACTGACTTGCAACTGAATTTACTAACAACATTCGGTTTCTTCTCTGTTTGCAGTTTACAATAAATATATTACACTTTTGAGTTCATTGCGATATAGTTTTGTGTGAGCTAACCACTAGAAAAATGTTCTTTTTTCTTTTTTACTACAATGGAGACCAAAAATCCTTTGCTGACTACATATTGTCGTGCTGGGTAGGTTCTTACCACTGTGGATTTCCGTTAACTTGCGTGAGCTAGTTAACATAGGTCAAGATCTGTGTCACTATGTCACTGTGTCAGCTGTATAAAGTTTCACATGTACGTCAGTACAGTAATGTACAACCCAGTGAAACGTTTTTACTTCCGCACTCCACGTGTTTCTTGTATCTTATAACGCGAACGACAATTTATGGATAACTACCACTTATACACCACTTGAACAATTATCCACTTGTCGTTTACCTCCGCCACGTAAATATAAATTTACTATCCCTCGGTCTTCAGTTCCACATACACTTACATGAAGTCACACCATTTACTAACGTTTTCCCTGCCCGAGAGTATACCGGTTCAACACAAAAAACGACAATATAAAGTTACTCCTTGGTAAGCTATACCAAAATGGCATGATCTGACCAGGAGAAGTGCGTACTCGGACGGACAATGGTGTATTTTCCAATAATTTGAGGCGCATTTTGTCTCAGACGGCTGTGCTCCTTAGTATCTTTTGTTCTCTATCTGGACGGCATAATACGTATTATTGAAATATTGATTCCCTGTTTCGATTGTTCCGAATTCACAGATATTTCCTTATTTATTTTTTATTTTTAATGTATCAGCATGAATTTTTCTTTTGTTAGAGCATGACTCTTTCTCTCAGGGATATTATCTTTTCTTACCACTTTTACTTATGTGCGTAAGTAAATATGAGACGGGTTCTTGGAGGATCGTTGTTATTCACGTACCAACATTAGATTTTGAACGTGATGGCTAAAATATAGTTGCCGTTAACTGAATTGAATGCAGTTTTCTTTAATTTCTATTTATTGATTGGAAAGCAAGGCTCGAGAGGATTTCGATTGTTCCCGTGTAGCGGCCAAGATAAAACTTACTGAACTCATGGAATCTGTATAATTTAAAAAATGAACTTTAACGTAAAATAATTATCTGTTGCCATTTAAAAAGGTTCTTACAACGAAATCTCTCGCATTGACAGTTACTGTTAACACTTTGAAAAATAAATTAATACTTCGGCTCGTAATGGCCGACCAGAGCCTGCATCGGAAAATGAACTTCCCGCAGCGCAAATTGCTGAAAAAATGCTTATTAAAATAATTAACCGCTGCGACCATTTGAGGTGACAACTATTACAAAGAAATTCATTTTGTGATTGCAATAACTGCTTTACTTTAGCAGACTGCCAAATAACTTAACATAAAGTATGTGTAGCCGCACAATGGCTGCCTTCCGTATCGCGAAACAAAACAGTGTGAGTACCGTAAAGTACGTCCTTCCTCCTCGGCCGTATAATCTCGTCTCTTTACGATCCTCTTTTATTCTCATAGACATGTTTTAAATAAAGATTCTACTTTTAAATTCTCGCTGCATATCAGTTGCTTCAAGAACATTAACTGTATCTTTTATACTAATTGTATTCATCAAATACGTTAACTACGGTTTACAACCGATAAAAATGTCAATGTTTATGTGACGTACCGTCACAGTTGCCTGATCACTTACATTTTTGTTATGATGCAGAACGTTCAGCCAGCCTTTCTCCTACAGTATATTATTCAGCAGACAGTTTTATGCGTGCATTCGCGAAAATTACTGCTTCCCTCTACCATATGCAATCCTCCCTCCGTACTAGTCGAATGAAATTCTCGTCCTAGTGGATCCATATTTCCCTAGTGAAAAAATAAATAATAAAAAAATGAGGATGATGTGGCGTTGCATCACTTTTTAAATGTGCAGAGACGGCTCGTTTTGTACTTTATTGGTAAATGAGGTGTGCACGACTGTTTTAGCAGAATGATAAGCACTCCAGTGGCGACATGTATACAGAGCTCTCACAGGACAATGGCGTAATAAGATGGAAAATGCAGACGGAAAGGAAAGGAACCAGGGCAGTCCATTCACGCACTTTCCTGCTGAGAAACGTGATGTTTTCATAGTATCTCAACACAAGAGCATTCGTATACCAGGTGCAGAAGTGTGAAACCGGAATTTCCCCATAGATTGTGCTAGCCGTGTAGGACCGGTGAGACTCCATCTGAAGCGCCATCTGCTTCCTGTAAGGGCTGACGAGTGTCAACACACAGTAACACAAGTTCCATGCATCGGTATCTGTTTCAAACCCGCAAACATGCCGAGTTTTGCACCTAAGAACTACGATTTGTGGACAGCATTGGTTTTCTGTTATCATTGAAGAAAACTGCTGCAGAATCGCAGCGAGCGAATTGAAAGACCGCTTACGAAATTCTGCTCGCCAGATACAAAAGAAAGTCGTTTCTCTATCTAATAGTGGCAGGTGATGAAAAATGTATGAGAATCCTTAAACCATGGGTGAATCCAGCCAAACCGTCGACATCTACTGGAAGGCCAATTCGCTTAGGAAAGAAGACAATGATCTGGGATCACAAGGGTGCCATCTGTTATAAGCCGGTCTAGGGCGGTGCAGTCATGGACTATGCGGCTGGTCCCGGCGGAGGTTCGAGTCCTCCCTTAGGCATGGGTGTGTGTGTTTGTCCTTAGGATAATTTAGGTTAAGTAGTGTGTAAGCTTAGGGACTGATGACCTTAGCAGTTAAGACCCATAAGATTTCAAACACATTTGATTTTTTTTTCTGTTATAAGCTGCTAAAGCCTGGTGAAACCGTTAACACTGATGACTACCAACAGCAAATGATCGATATAAATCAAACATTACGTAAAAAAAATCTGGAAAATGGAAAAGCGCAGCACAAAATCATATTGCTCCATGATGACACCCCATCATACACAGCAAAACGGCATCGACACGTTCAGTTGGGAAATATTATGACATGCGGCTTATTCTCCAGAATTGTCTCATTCCGGTAATCGTCTATTTACATCACCGGGACACGCACTCGCTGAACAACGCTTCAATTCGTATCAAAATGTACGAAAATGGCTGTCTGACTGGTTCGCTTCAAAAGAAGAACAAGTTCTAAGGCTTGGCTTTCATAGCGTGCCGGAGATGTGGGAGAAATGTATAAATAGCAATGAAGATTAGAGTAAAATATTGTTTATCAGTTTCAAACAACAGACGTGTAATTATCGCAACCAATTTGTGGTTTCATACTCCAACACCTGATATGACAAAATACAGGTTTGAATACGTGTGTGTGTGTGTGTGTGTGTGTGTGTGTGTTTGGAGTTTACGGGCGCTCAACACCGGGGTTATCAGCAGCCCTACACATGTTACTTGAAACGAATGCGGATAGAATGACTGAAACTGTTTCCTCACAGTGAGGAGGAAACCTGTAAAATGACACACTCTCATTCACTCCTACCTCGCTCACATTGACCCACACAATCATTTTGTCTTGCACGCTTTGATTTAACAGAGAAGGATGAAAGGTGTTAGACATTGCATTAAGACAGAGGTGAAACCACAGAAGAGCTGATAAAAAGGCACAGGGAACGTGACTGGATGACAACTTATAAAACACAAGGGTGAGCCACTCACCCTTCTGACATATTAAAAACATCTCCGTCAAATTTTCGGAAACAAGTTGGACAGATCACAAAACCATAGAACTCTAAGCACAGTCGTTTCGATTTCATAATAGGGGGCAGATATGCTGGCCAATCTGCCGCTGCCCTCTGGTCCGAAAACAAAACGCAATCTAGTAAAATGTGGCACAAGCACCGTGCATCATAGGACTGTGGCCTATGCGAAGACGTTATGGAGGACTTCGCGTCTTCGTGGCTGTAAGGAGGACTTTACTAGAATCAGATTATTATCATCAACTTCCAGCCACTCGTCTTCCCATCGACGCATGACTCTGCACCTCAACAGCGAGGAGACCGCACGCAGTGAAGTGGCACACCGAAATAATTGAGTATCACGTCACGCCTCCTTGGCTGATACATGCGCCCTTTTGTTCCCCGCAATATTCATGTTTCCTGACACACAAAGACACCTTCCCGAAACGTTGTACTGGGAGTATTGATTCGTGGATATTTTGGACTATTTTTTGGATTACATTCTCTGTTGGATGCAAGCATTGTATAGAGTGAAGGGCACTCAGACAATCGGAATGGACCAGGGATTTAGCACTTGAAGCACACCACATCAGCTCCAGTGCCCGCAAGATCGCACGTAATTCCGCCTCGAAGACAGCACAGTCTCGAGGCAGTCGGAAAACAACAGAGCAACTATTGGAGTCTCCGTGATTCAACCCATCTGTGAAGACAGCCGTAGAGTTGTAGTTGTTTGATACACAGTCTTTAGGAAGCTGTATGATTTGCAACTATGATTCGGTTTCTTCTTGTTACAGAACAGACTTCACTGAAACTTTTTCCTCCTCCGAGGCATAGGTACATGACTACTTTAATATTTATTTTCCTATATGTTTACAGTACCTTCTGCACATGTTAACTACGAACGAGAAACATATTTGATTATCTTTTTATGATTGTTGGAACTTATCTCATTCGATATTCGTAATTCTTAAACAGATTATTCTTACTGTCGCAAGAAACTCGTTACAAACAACGTATTGTAGGAATTCGCTCATCTAATGTCCTTATAATGTATACTAGAATATACACTACCTGATAAAATATTGAAGCTCCCAGAAGATGTGGTGAAATTTCAGTGCAACTTCGTATTCGTTCACACCATCAGGTGGCATGTAACTTTTTAGAGAAGCTGAGCTCTGTGACGTATAGAACGGCCACCAATGTGCAGTGGTGTTGTTCGTCTTTAGTGTTGTTGTTAGGCGCTGTAGGGTATGTAATGGACGTGAATAGAGTCAAATGTTGAGTGACCACTGTGACGGATACGAAGATTTCATGTAGTCTTGTGAGGGGGTTGGAGCACTTTTGCACGGAGTGACATTTGCACGGAGCCCGGGGCTCTTACCGGGCTAACCGGCTTTTCACAGCTGCAGGCAGGTTAAGAATTGTAAGAAGTGTAACAGTTCAGAACAGCTGCTCGAGCTCACACCACGAGGTGAGCAGCCGTGGACCGCTTCAGGGTCGCTCATTAATGAGTTTCTTGGCTAATTTAGTTTTAAGACTGTTGTACTAATGAGAACTAACAATGAAACTCAACATACTGAGACCTGACAATGGAATTAACATTTCTTTTAATATTTTGATGATGCAAAGAACGGGGGGAGGGGGGGCAGCTGAGTAAGAAGCGTGGGACTTCTTACGACTGTCGCAGCCTTATGACGAATGCCGCTTTAGGACGAATTTCAAATTGACCAATTTATATTTCGCTACCGTTTTAGTTAAACGTTAAACATAGAAATATAGAAAGTCAATATATGTTACTTATTTTACATTTCACTAAAGGGTCAATGTCTGGTACAGTTTTAGAGTACAGTACATCTAATTCGAATTCTGCCATTTAGCTGCATCACTGCGTGGTAAAGGACCATGTACGTGTAAGTCTATATATCGACATAATAGTAGTTGCCGACCTGTAAAGTCGTGAAAATTTACTTTGAGAAAACAAAAGTCTACAAAACTAATTTTGCTATGAAATTAATCACGCAAACGTGACGCTGTAGGTATTTATGTTCTAGCTGTAGCTGAATTTCCACACTGTTAACGTAACCCGAAAATCATTGACACTGTGCGACATTTTGGAAGCTGAAAAGCAGTAGGGTAATTTCGTCCGGTTGCAGATTCAACCGTCGAGTGTCCCTTCTCAATTCAAAAATGGATTTTCATAGCGAAAATGTTGGGAAGATTATTCAGACTTTTGTTTCTCTGCTCCCTTATGATCAATACATTCTTCGGTCATTTGGCTTAAAAGCGCTTTTAATTTGTTCGCCTTACAGGGTATCCATAATCTTGCTCATGTCATCTATTGTAATGTTGTAAATTGAATTTTTTCGTTGTATTCAAAGTTTGGAAGCCAATTAAGAATGCTAAGCGTGTCAAGACACCATCGCATACAATAACAAACAGACTATGCATCATGCACTGATATGTTGATGTTGATGTGCCTGAACGCTTTCAAGCTTCTAGCACGACCACTTTTGTGTTTCAAAAAACTTTAGTGGCTATTTCACATCTTTGGGGTGTTTACTATCACATACCAAAACGATTTGACTGTATTCGTATTGCAAGTACGTCTAAGAAAAGTTTAAAGTAAGGAATGTGTAAGGGGCTGCGGTACACCGAAAGGTGCGAAGGGTAATTTTTGATTGCTATCATCATCTTTCCCCCGAACGTGGCATAGCCCAAAAATGGTTCAAATGGCTCTGAGCACTATGGGACTTAAAATCTGAGGTCATCAGTCCCCTAGAACTTAGAACTACTTAAACCTAACTAACCTAAGGACATCACACACAACCATGCCCGAGGAGGGATTCGAATCTGCGATCGTAGCGGTCGCGAGGTTCCAGACTGAATCCCCTAGAACCGCTCGGTCACTCCGGCCGGTCGCATAAACTCAAGCCGGAAAAACAAGTTGGAATGGTTGCAGAAAAAATTAAACGAAACAATTCGCCCAAGATGCTGAATATCAATTACTTTGACTGCTGACTGTATATATATAAACTTAGGCAATACACTGAAGTCCAGTACAACCAACAATCTCCAAGGAAACAGGCACTGGCATACAATCAGATATCCCTAACAGCGCGCCTCCACAAGAAGACTGTGAGTAGACTTTTACACAGAAAATTCAAGTAAAGGGCTACGCTGATTTTGAAATTATAAGAAGAAATCTCACATAAGCAGGAAGGAAAAACGTTGGGATGACGGTAAATTTTAAGGTGTTTGTTCTTGTAGTAACATTCATTTTTCGATAAAATGCTAAAATCGATTTCACTGTAAGTTTGTTTTCCTCAACTCAGTTGTCTCAAATATTACCCAATCCGAATGAAGTTTACGCAGGAAGTAGACTTGCTGTGTTCGCATCATTCGATGCTTTAATATTATCGAAAATATAATTCTATTATTTTAGCAACACGTTTATGCATCGATAATTATAGAAAATTTACGGCTGAAATTTGAAATAAACACTGAAAATAAGTTTAATCATTCTCATAAAAGGAATGCACAGACCAATTGAAATACGCATTGTGAATGAACATACAAAATCTGACATCAGAAAATTGTTGTGTGAACACCAAAGGTTGGTTTCCAAGACTACCATTAAATAATATGCTGTTATGGACTTCAAAACTTAGTTACCGCTGTATATATTTACATAATAGACACGATTTTAAAATTTGGGTGCTATCGGCAAAATAGAAAAAAAGTTTAAGTTTTGGATTGAGTTTCCCCTTGCGCACTGCGCCGTATATACAGTATGTACAGGGTGTTTCAAAAATGACCGGTATATTTGAAACGGCAATAAAAACTAAACGAGCAGCGATAGAAATACACCGTTTGTTGCAATATGCTTGGGACAACAGTACATTTTCAGGCTGACAAACTTTCGAAATTACAGTAGTTACAATTTTCAACAACAGATGGCGCTGCGGTCTGGGAAACTCTATAGTACGATATTTTCCACATATCCACCATGCGTAGCAATAATATGGCGTAGTCTCTGAATGAAATTACCCGAAACCTTTGACAACGTGTCTGGCGGAATGGCTTCACATGCAGATGAGATGTACTGCTTCAGCTGTTCAATTGTTTCTGGATTCTGGCGGTACACCTGGTCTTTCAAGTGTCCCCACAGAAAGAAGTCACAGGGGTTCATGTCTGGAGAATAGGGAGGCCAATCCACGCCGCCTCCTGTATGTTTCGGATATCCCAAAGCAATCACACGATCATCGAAATATTCATTCAGGAACTTAAAGACGTCGGCCGTGCGATGTGGCTGGGCACCATCTTGCATAAACCACAAGGTGTTCGCAGTGTCGTCTAAGGCAGTTTGTACCGCCACAAATTCACGAAGAATGTCCAGATAGCGTGATGCAGTAATCGTTTCGGATCTGAAAAATGGGCCAATGATTCCTTTGGAAGAAATGGCGGCCCAGACCAGTACTTTTTGAGGATGCAGGGACGATGGGACTGCAACATGGGGCTTTTCGGTTTCCCATATACGCCAGTTCTGTTTATTGACGAAGCCGTCCAGGTAAAAATAAGCTTCGTCAGTAAACCAAATGCTGCCCACATGCATATCGCCGTCATCAATCCTGTGCACTATACCGTTAGCGAATGTCTCTCGTGCAGCAATGGTAGCGGCGCTGAGGGGTTCCCGCGTTTCAATTTTGTATGGACAGAGGTGTAAACTCTGGCGCACGAGACGATACGTGGACGTTGGCGTCATTTGGACCGCAGCTGCAACACGGCGAACGGAAACCGAGGCCGCTGTTGGGTCACCTGCTGCACTAGCTGCGCGTTGCCCTCTGTGGTTGCCGTACGCGGTCGCCCTACCTTTCCAGCACGTTCATCCGTCACGTTCCCAGTCCGTTGAAATTTTTCAAACAGATCCTTTATTGTATCGCTTTTCGGTCCTTTGGTTACATTAAACCTCCGTTGGAAACTTCGTCTTGTTGCAACAACACTGTGTTCTAGGCGGTGGAAATCATACACCAGAAAAATCCTCCGTTCTAAGGAATAAACCATGTTGTCTACAGCACACTTGCACGTTGTGAACAGCACACGCTTACAGCAGAAAGACGACGTACAGAATGGCGCACTCACAGACTGCGTTGTCTTCTGTATCTTTCACATCACTTGCAGCGCCATCTGTTGTTGAAAATTGTAACTACTGTAATTTCGAAAGTTTGTCTGCCTGAAAATGTACTGTTGTCCCAAGCATATTGCAACAAACGGTGTATTTCTATCGCTGCTCGTTTAGTTTTTATTACCTTTTCAAATATACCGGTCATTTTTGAAACACCCTGTATGTTCGTACCTAAGACCACGTCGAACCTAACAGTGGTCATTCCTGTGAACGCAGCACATTGTTTGCACTTCTGAGCTAGCAGTCGGCAGTGCTGCGGTACGTAACAACGTCTGACCGCCCTGTTTTACAGCGAGCGCTCACAACCCAGGCGGCGAGCGACCGTGAGCGCTCTTGCTCGTCTAGCCGCATTGTCAACAGGCCTGCTGTAGTCGACGGCATGTGTTACCAGAAATTAGTTTTAACATACGTCGAAAAGCTGCAAAACTGCAACCAGCCACCCTTTCCTGATAATCTATTTTGTCTTTAAGAATTTCATGCTGTTTTGCTCATCTTTTGACGCAGGGGAAAGTATGGGTTTAGCTGCATGTCTTTTGCCTGCGTTTCCGTTGCAAATATTTTATATTCGTGTCCACACATTAAGGTTTTGATTTTAAGGACATCTAAAGGTGAATACAGCGAATTATTGCGTAGAAAAGTATTGGCCTTACAGATAGTCTTGTCAGTCTGCTTTGGGCAATATTTTACAAATTTCAAGAAACATTTAGCCGATTTTTATGTCTTTACCAGGGAATACCATCAGGAAGTAGTTTCTTTTCGTCCCTCTTTAATTTATTTCCAATGTTTACAAGATTGACAATGATTACATTAAACTCCTTTTCAGTATTTCAATTTTTCAATTATTCTCACGATTTATTCGTCACTGTAACATCTGTGGGTAGGCCGCACAAGTCGTAAGTAATTTTAAGTTCCCATCAGTTTGAAGTTTCTCTAAATCCTTTGCAATCGTTTCTTCAGTCTTCACTGTTGACTTTTTTCTTTTAAAAAATGGCTCTGAGCACTATGGGACTTAACTTCTACGGTCATCAGTCCCCTAGAACTTAGAACTACTTAAACCCAACTAACCTAGGGACATCACACACATCCATGCTGGAGGCAGGATTCGAACCTGCGACCGTGGCGGTCGCGCGGTTCCAGACTGTATCGCCTAGAACCGCCCGGCCACCCCGGCCCGCTTTTTCTTTTCCCATCAACGTTTAAAATTAGTTAGTCAGACTGGTGGTAGTGGCACTCTACACTTCTCGAAGATTTTTTGCTAATGAGTAAACATTCGGATGAACTTTTGAAATTAATGTATTTATCTTTTGGCTCCATCCCTCTGGAAGGTAATTACTGTGATGGCGCCTTCCACTACAATTCCAGATCTTTGTTGGCATATGTTCGTTACCGACCCACTTGTCCACAGAATAAACATAAAAGTCCTGAAGCTTTTGGTTTTCAATCGTGCTCTCCCGATACACAGCCAACCACAGTCCAAGATTGGCAGGGGAAGACGTGCTACAGCAGAACACATTCCTATGTGATAACGCACTTCCTCGTTTTCCTTATAGGTTGGAACAAGGCCGCGACACTGAAATTGTTTCCACAAACGTTGATTAAAACGATAATTGCAACCAGTAATCTCTGTTCAAGGAAACAAACTGTTAGCAGCTAGGACGACGGCAATTTCGAAGTCCATCGTCAGAATACAAGGTTCCATCCAGGCACGTTAGTTTCAATAGCATTAAAAATGTTGATTCGATTCTCGCTTTTTAATTGACGGCAAAGCGTAAACCGCTGGAATGGTGTTCGGTTCCTCGCAAGAACTATTAAGGTCCTAACTGACTTCTCGTACCCTTGAACGTTCCATCCACAAATAATGACTCGCAGTTTGATAAACACGCTTTTCCCTTTTAGCTGACCAACACCAGTATTTTGTTATTCGCTCCCCTGTTATCATCTGCAAGTAAGAAATTGTTATCACCATTCATCAGCAAATTATTTTCTCCGAAGAATATTTTCCCACACTCGATGTGGTCTTGTGTAGTTCCCATATATTTTTCCCTGACGTTATGTAAGGATTGTAACGCACTCCTATGTTATGATTAAGATGTTAATAAATCATAGGGTTGGAGAGCTGCTCTACTTTTTCGACGTAAACTGATGAAACAGTAGCGTCTGTTTCCGTTGCTCGCTTCTTTGCGCTGACAAAGTGTTTTCACACTTCATTTGCTGCTTCATCTGGAATACAAACATGGCTACCTTCCCCTAAAACTGTATTATTTTCTGCAACTGGTCTCCCTTTGCATATATTCCTTTAAAGTTAACACAGCGCCAGTAAGTAATTCTTCATTGTTTATTTGTATAGTCCACCATGCATTGATACCCGTTCTTAACCAGTAAAGTCTTCTCCTTGGCGGCCTCTGTGAACTCCATTATCTTAGCTCTAAAATACGTAACCCTACTTGCCAGTCAGGGATCAGGTCTGGTAGAAAGCAACGCACATTACGGAGCGGGGATAGGGAACTTTGTGCAGAAATGGGCATTAGTCTTCCACAGAATACGTCGCAGATTGCGGCGAACAGACCGGTATATCCTGCTTGTGGAAGACCTTGTCCACTACCTACAGCGTCCTCGGCTCAGAACAAACTCCCTTTCCGTACAAGCGTCCCAAACTCCTAGTGAGACAGCGTTATAAGGGGTGTTATTGTGGGCCTCCATTAGGCTTGCTCGTCCAATCATCCAACACCTCTATTTTTGGGGAATTGGGATGTGACGATGGTCCGATGGTAGACTGAATGCGAAGGTGAGGACAGGCACACATATCGTCAAGGTTCCAGTCACACACATCTGACGACACAAAGGAGGGTCGCCGTACCGTGCACCAAGCGCACCGTAACCTCTTCACATCTGCGCATGGTACCCGAGAACAACTAATAAAGTCTTTTTAAATTTCTGTGCCATCTCGTACGATTGACCGGATACTAGCAGCAGATAGACTACGTAATCATTGTCCCTTACATTGGCTGCCGTGAACACCATTACACTAGCAGCTGCACTTGAAGTTTTACCGTGTCCGGGAAGCTCGTATTACTGATAAATGGTATTGCGTTCAGCTATCAATTGCGGTTCTGTTCTACACCGGATGACCGTCATCGGCGACTATGGTGCTATGGTGGCTGCCTGGGTAGATGTCTCATTCTTCCAATCGTTTGGAGAGGTACAGCGGTATTACTACTGATGGCACGGTATGTGTAGTCGTCGGTTATGATTTCAGGTCACGGTTTATAGTGGGTGACAGAACTAGAGTGACATAACGAAAAGTTATGTTGCGCTCGGTGCTAGGAATGAGAAAGACTAACTGAATTCTCTAAGGCTATAGATACAGTGGTAAGGGATAGCTCAGTAGGCAGTTCAGTTGAAGAGCTATGGACATCCTTTAAAAAGGCAATCACAGAACATGGAAAGAAAAACATAGGTACAAGTAAGATAACTGACAAGAACCCATGTGTTACAGGAGAAATACTTCGACTGATCGATGAAAGAAGGAAGTACAAAAATGTTCAGCGAAATTCAGTAAAATACTCGTAAATGTAAAAGTCACTTAGAAATAAACAGGAAGCGCAGGAAAGCTAAGGCGGAGTGGCTGCATGAAAAATTTGAAGAAGACGAAAGAGAAGCTACTGTCGGAATGACATCATATAAGAAAATTCAAAAGCAGGAGTGGAAACATTAGGTGTACAATGCAGGTTCACTATTAAATGCAGAGGAGAGAGCAGGCAGGTGATTCAAATGGCTCTAAGCACTATGGGACTTAACTTCTGAGCTCATCAGTCTCCTAAACTTAGAACTACTTAAAGCTAACTAACCTAAGGACATCACTCATATTCATGCCCGAGGCAGGATTCGAACCTGCGACCGCAGCCGCAGCGCGGTTCCGGTCTGAAGAACCAAGAACTGCTCGGAAACAGCGGCCGGCCAGGTAGGTGGAAAGAGTACGTTGAAGGCCTGATGACGCGATAGAAGAAACAGTGGACGATACAGAAGAGATTGCGGATTCGGTGTTAGATCCAGAATTTAAAAGGGTTTTGGAAGACTTAAGATTCTGAAGATTACTAGAGCTGACAAGAGTGAGAATTATCGGAAAATCAGCTTAACAGCCCATGCATCAAAGTTGCTGACAGGAATAATAGACACAGAAATGGAAAAGAAAAATGAGGATCGGTTAGATGATTGAGCATCAATTAGAAGACAATTAGTTTGACCTTAAGAAAGGTCAAAGCACAGAGAGAGATAGTTCTGACGCTGCGGTTGATAATGGATGCTAGACCAAACGAAAATCCTTACACGGTTATATAATTTGTCTACCTGGATAAAGCTTTGGAAGTGTCAAATGACTGAAAATGTTCCCAATACTCAGAAAAATACAGAAAGCTACAGGAAACACGGGTAATGTACACTGTGTGCAAGAGACAAGAGGGAACGAAAACAATGGCAGACCAAGAACGAAGTTCTCGAACTGAAATGTGTGTATGGCAGGGATGTACTCTTCCGCCCCACTGTTCATCGAAGAAGCAATGAGGTAAGTAAAATAAAGGTTCAAGAGTGGAATTAAAATTCAGAATTAAAGGATATCGTTAATAACAGTCGCTGATGACATTGCTATCCCTAGTGAAATTAAATTACAGGATTTACTGAATGGAATTAACAGTTAATGAGCGCAGAATAAGGACTGGGAGTAAATGGTTAGAATACGAGAGTTCGAGAATATGAGAAGTAGCAGAAATGATAACAGTGAGAAACTGATCATCACAATTGGTGATAATGAAGTAGATGAAGTTAAGGAATTCTGCAGATTAGGTAGCAAAATATCCCATGACGTATGCATCAAGAAGAACATCAAAAATAAACTAGCACCGGCAAAAAGGGCATTTCAGGCCAAGAAAAGTCTACTGGTATAAAACATAGACCTTAATTTGAGAAATAAATTTTTGAGAATGAATGTTTGGAGCGCAGGATGGAATGGTAACGAAATTTGGACTGTGGGAAGAACGGGAAAGGAAGAGAATCCAAGCATCTGAGACTAGGTGCTACACAAGAACATTCAAAATTAGGTGGACTGATAAGGTATGCAATTAGGAGATTCTCCGCAGAATTAGGGAGGAACACTGACAACAAGAAGGGAGAGGATGGCAGGGTATCTGTTAAGACATCACGGATAACTTCCATGGTACTCGAAGGAGCTGTAGGGGGTTAAAACTGTAGAAGGAGACAGAGATTGTAGTATAGAAGGCTGATGGAAAAAAAAAAAGAAAGAGAGAGAGAGATGTTCCAATAGAAGTATTTTCCGGCTGGTCAATTTATGACTTTTGCAAAACAGGTATATATACATTTTTCTATGTTAAACGATTTTAATCAAAATTAGAGATTGGAGGTATGAAGTAAACAACACCTTCACTCACAACTTTTTCGTGTTTTATTAATTGTTGTAGTTAAAAAAACACGAAAAAGTTGTGACTGAAGGTGTTATTTAATTCATACCTCCAATGTTTTGAATATAGTCACGTTTTAAGCTGCAAAATATGGATAAAACGAAATAAAAAAAATAAAATTAGAGATCACAGAAGGAATCTGGGGCGTGAGTGCGAATTAGAAAAGTTGACAACACTTAGCTAAATTTCGTTGACTACATAATTAGAACATCACACTGTATAGCGAGATGCAATTAAAAATAAATATAATAAGGGTATATTCATTTGTTACTACACTATTTATTTTTTATGAAAAATACATTTTTTACGCCTTTGGTTGCTATACTTATATTCGATATCATTTCTGTTTTGTTATCGGGAAACGGCTCTTATCAGAACATACGACAGTTGTTACATTGAATTCGATAGCAAAATAGTGAAATAAAAGCACAGTACGTCATACGCGCACCCATTATCGCGAAAGATTTTTGAAGCTAGCCAAATTAAAACAGACCATATAAATTTCTCTGACCGACCACTAGAATTCTTTGAAGAAAGAAAATTTGAAAAAAATGGAAATCGGCCGTAGTGATACAAGAAGGTTTGGGTGATCGGAGAACACATTAGCGTCCAAATTTCTCTGACCGACCACTAGAATTCTTTGAAGAAAGAAAATTTGAAAAAAAAAATGGAAATCGGCCGTAGTGATACAGGAAGATTTGGGTGATCGGAGAACACATTAGTACTGTCGTCTGAGATACCAAAACTGGTAGCACAATCAACACACCCTCACTCTATAGAAGAAGCCCTTCGGCATAATGCATTGTATCATACCAGGCGTTCACTTCCTAAACTCTTCGTGAATACCTTAATATTACAATGCATCTGCCCATAAGCGTGGTAAATGTTATTAAAAGAAGTGCCTTAAAAATATTCCCTCTTTTTAAACAAAAAAACTGTACATAGGAATGGGATCCGACCATGAGGCCCTTCTCCTTAGTACTAGTTTTTTTTGGGGGGGGGGGGGGAAGGGGGCGGGGGAAGGAGACCAGACAGCGAGGTCATCGGTCTCATCGGATTAGGGAAGGATGGGGAAGGAAGTCGGCCGTGCCCTTTCAGAGGACGCATCCCGGCATTTGCCTTGAGTGATTTAGGGAAGTCACGGAAAACCTAAATCAGAACGGCTGGGCGCGGGATTGAACCGTCGTCCTCCCGAATGCGAGTCCAGTGTCTAACCACTGCGCCACCTCGCTCGGTCTGAGTACTAGTTCATTGGCTGGTGGAATGTAACATGCTGTCAAGATTACAGGAAATAAATCGAGAAGATGAGTTGCTTCTACGTCATGAAAACAAAATAAATGAAAGACTCTCGAGCTGTTTGCTGACGTGCCATCTCATATGCATTTTTCTTATCTTGTGGATACTTTTACACACATGAATAAGTTGAATTAGCAGTTGCAAATTTATTTATCTATAAGATAAACTTCATGCTCTGTTTTGCCAACTGCAATCATTCAGTTATGGGTAGGTGCAATTGGCGAAAACAATTACTCTGCGTTCGCGACATTAAATACACTGGCTGGTGATAAAAAGTGCGGTACGATTAGAGCAAACATACAAGAAAACATCGAGCGTAATATGGAAATGTTGGAGATGGATTCAAATATTACTTGCCGGAATATAATATACAGATGCTAAAGTTGACTAAAACTGGTTAGCAATCTTCTTAGTACTAATGGTGGATAACTTGCAGAAGAAATCCAGAAATAGCTCACTGAAATCCAAAATTATAAAAATTCTAAGGATGTGTTTGAACCTTACTCTCTTGAGCAGTTTTGTTGTTAAAAACCAATTTCATACACAAATATTCGAGAAATCATCTTGCTCTAATTTACGCTTCTCTCCACAACTTATATATGCGAAGAAGTGTTTTCTACTTCGCTGGTTGAAAGTAAGTGATAATATGCACGTAAGTTTGAGGAATAATATTAGTTCCAGGATTAATGAACGAGTACAGAAAATGCAATTTCAAAAGTCATTTTGATTGAAACCGAATTTCATGTTCTATTAAAAACGTCGTGTTTTCTATTATAATACTGTTAGTTCACGTTACTTTTTTGATCGAAGTTTATTTTTAGAGCGACATAGTTTATTTTTCTTCAACTTCGTCGTCCTTGCTAGCAACAAAGAAATCCTAGTGGCCCCTTGTCAAAAATAGTTAGGGAACCACAGATGCAGGCTAAAGTGCCTCTAATGACCTCGATCTCGACACGACGTTAAACCCTAATCTTCTTTTCCTTATCTTCTATAACACCACATAACAATAGCTACCAGTCTACTATACAAGGCTAAACTTCAGAAAAATCTTTTAGAAAATAGTTTCGAACGCTTAGAATTCGAATTCAGCGTTAACATTTACACTAAGTTTCAGGAACATATTTCTAATTATTTCTAGTCTAGCTTAAATGGTTTCTTCTGTCGGCGTCAATTATTACTTTGCTATCGACATTTCAAAATTTATTTTCTGCTATTAGGGTCTCATTTTATAATATAATTCCTTCAGTATCGCCTGATTTGACTAGCTCTTATTCATTTGTTGATTTAGGTCTGTTTTGTTGCTAAACTAAAACAGAGAATATCGAACTAATTGAAATTCTTGCAGGATTCCAAGAGAAGTGAATAGACCGATATTAAGACCTAATAGAAACTGATGATAATAGGAACCCCGCAGGTCTAACAAGGAAGCAATATCTGAGGAAATAGTGTATTAAAGAAGTCAGAAAGTCTTTATCCAGAATGGAATTCGAATGACAGATACTAATGTTGTGATCAATACTTTTATAAATACATCCGAGTTCTCCCGTCATGGTCGTTGAGAAGAATTTGATCCCAGCAATAACTTACCGGGATTCTCTTATGCAGTCGCACAGACATCACAAGCGAGGTATAGTTCCAGAACCGACGGTCTTTAGCAGTCCGGTGCGCATGCACGTGGCCACGCCGACCTGGCCTGACCCAGACATACGTGCGTAACACGCTCCACTTGTCAGGAGCGGCTACACGTGCTGGCAGGCTCGTTGCAAACTGTTAATCTTCAAAGCAGGCGTGATTAGTGCCGCATTCAGCCGCTGCTGCCCTCTTCCTAGTTGCGCTCTCCAGTCTTTCTGGCCCCAATTAGCGAGCGGTTTGAGGCGAGGTGCGCCAAGTGACCACTAATGACGCCAAACTTACGGGCGAAGTTACGAGAGTACTGCTTCGTGTCCCGAGAGACACATTTACAGCAATTTCAGTTAGAAACGCTGAAATGCGAGAGTGCCACAGCACTTTTCTCCCCGCCACCGCTAAAGGTTACGAATGCCGTGTTGCTGACTACCGCAAACACCTTCATTACCTGTTCCTCGGATTTCTTTGGTAGTGTGCTTAAACGTGAGTGGAAACTGGTCAACCAAGAGTTACAGTACGGGAGAGTATTGTATCTTGGGACACTTTTCAGGCTTCAGCCTCCAGGTGGCTCTTAAATAGAGGTTTAATACATGTACAGTCGTGGACAAAACGAGCGAGACCCTTCTCCTTTTCGTTATGCTGATCCGCACGGCTTTAAAGTCTGCTACACAGCATAACAGGCAAGGCGACGAAGTGCTACCAACATACTATGCACAGGCGTGAATTTGACAAACTATCTGAACTTTTTAGGCTGCTTTCAACAATTTGTAAGACTATATTAATGCTGATTAGTGTGTTAAATACAACACGTAAATATAAGACAGGACTGAAAGAAGAAACGCTGATTGGTATGAACTGTACCAAAAAACTGAATTTCAACTTATCGAGATAACACAACTGTTTTAGTAAGACAAAGAACCCCAGATCGTTACGAATTAGCAAAATATTATCCGCATTCGGCCGCGAAACGGTCTGTGCCAACGTTCAGACCAGGTCATACTGGATTACCGTTGCTGACCTACCATGAAAGGGTGCAAATTTAGCAATGCGTGAAGATTCATAAAGAAATTCAGTTAAAAACCATTCAGTGCCACACTCAAGTCAATTCCATTATTGACAGAAGCGAAAAAAGTAGGCAGTAACATGTATGAAATTCTACAAGAGTGTCATATTGACATCCACAGGGCGCCAGTACAGAATAAATGTAGCGATAAGACGTATTGGGGACGCGAGAATTTCTTAAAATTGCTTTACTGATATTCTACCTGCCTCCATCGAGATTAGAACGGAAAAAAAACAGACCCTCCTTTCACTACTCTAGCAGACAACCAGGCAAACAGCCCTCTATTATTACCCCAGACATGAATAAGCCAGCAATTTCGCAATGAAAATGGCAAAATTATCTGCAGTTTCTGTTGCATAGAGCTTTCTGGTCTCAAAAACATGAATTTTCTTCCTTTATGTCACCGCTTATGTGACAATCATTCGGGATGTTTATCTAAATAACAAAATACTGTTATTAGAGAGTAAATTTAGTAGGATAATTCTGCACCACCCCAGGAAATAAACGGCTACGTAGGTGCCAAACGTATTCTACACTGTTTAGAATTCTCCACTAGACTTGCCACAGCTAGAAAACGTTCATTAGCCGAAGTGTTTCTTAAGCTAGCTAGCAATGGGAATGTTCGCACTTCTAAAACGCGGTGGCATTAACACGGGGATGTGAATTACCACGTGTATGGGCAAATGGATTCTATTTGCATTCCTGTAAACGTGATTTCGATCGAAAGCGAAGCTACGATAAATATGCTGATGTATCGACTGCAACTAGCACATTTCGAATAAAGAGTAGGGGGTGTTATTTTTGCGGCCCTCATTTTCAGTAGCTGTCGTAGCTGTTTTCGTTGTTAGGATTTCGTCACCTAAACCGGTAAAAACGGAACCCTACTAGTCTCACTTTCTTGACCGTCTATCGGTCTACCCAACCCTTAGAACCCGTTTACCTCCAGAATGGGTAGACATAATATGCGGAAATGCATCGCACTTCTTGCGATAACCGGTACCTTGGTGGTGTAAAAAAGTGAGCTTCTATGTCAACGCAATCTAAAGATACGGCCGTTTATGTAAAGAAAATTTGCGTGAAAGATGAAAAAATGGCTCCAAGAACTATGCGACCAAACTGCTTATGTCATCAGCCCCTAGGCCTAGAACTACTTAAACCAACCTACCCTAACACACATCCATGCCCGGGGAAGGATTCGAACTAACGGCGCCAGCAGCTGTGCGATCCGCGATATGACGCCGTTGAAAGCACGGCTAACCTGCGCCGGCAAGCTGTTAATATCATCTGATGTTGCTAACAAGTTATTTACTTCTGGTGAATGATTTTCTGCGCAGTTCATTTAAGATAGAGTAACTAAAATATATTTGATATTACGGAAGACGAAGGACGTCTAACTCATTTCCCTCTCTTTATTTATGATGTTAGAGTCGCAATTTCAACATACGTATTATCCATAACCACACATTAGCTCCACACAGATATGTGAATGAAACACATTGGCGTACAGTTTTAGAAATGAAAACTGACCGCCGGCCGGCCACCACAGAGACTAAACACGGCGAGCGGGGATAAACACGTTTTCCTTCTTATAAGGCAACCCTCTACAGCTAAAATTAACGAAGTGTTCTTCAGGTTGCCTCAGATATTTCAGAAGTGTTTCTTGCGTTAGGCCTGCCGCATTGCAAAACGTAAACATTTCATTTCATGTAATATTTATCAGGATAAGGCATGACAAGAGTGGGCCAGTCCCTTTTGAGAAAAATTACAAAGTCTAAGTTGCTCCACTATGTAATGACAAGGGTACGGACTTGCGATCTCTCGTTTATGCTATCGATTTCCGTGTTGCACATACTTGGCCACTGTGTTGTGGCTGCCGTCATGGAAGAGGCAGTCTGTTTCCTGCTAGCGCTGTTTCCGCAGCAGATATTAACCGCGACGAATCATTCAGTCAACGCTAAATGGCCCATCTGGCTGAGGCAAACAAGGGCGCTATAATAGCACTCCATGTAGAGGGATCTTCAAATGGCTATATAGCAAGATCTATGGGTCTTCACAAGTCGACGGTAGACAGGTGGGTCAGACGAAAGGAAGAGCGTGGTAACCTGAATGGGAGGCCTTATGGCCGTCGCTGCAAAACAACAGCAGTTCAGGATCAGCAGATACTCCGTTTTAGTGAGAACAACCCATTTGTCAACGCATGACAAATTCATCAAACTTTGGGTCTCAATGTTAGCAGTAAGACCATCACTCGTCGTCTAATGGAAGGTGGACTGAGAGCATGAAGTGCTGCTATGAAAGAGACATTGACTATTTCCCACAGAGAAGCTCGCCTTGCTTTTGCTGCTGAAAATGTCGAAAAACCTCTCCAGTTTTGGAGGCGAATGATTTTCACGGACGAAAATGTTTTCTCTACTGCATCAACCGGAAAAATACTTGTTTACCGGCCTAAAGGTGCTAGGTATAATCGAAAATATATTTACAGTTGCCTAAGGTGTGGCAGGGAGTCGGTAACGGTATGGGCATTGATATCGGCCGAAGGGTGTGGGCTCCTGTGGGAAGTGGAAGGAAGATTCGATGCGCGCAGTTACATATCAGTTCTGGAGAACGTCATGTTGCCTTCTGTGACAGCAAGATTTGGCGATGTTCCAACAAGATCGCTCGCCTATTCATATGGCACGTGTGGTTAAGAGGTGGTTCGACGACCATAGTAATATTACTGTAATGGAATGGCCACATAAAGAA
The DNA here is from genome assembly GCF_023864345.2 of Schistocerca serialis cubense. Lineage (NCBI taxonomy): Eukaryota > Metazoa > Arthropoda > Insecta > Orthoptera > Acrididae > Schistocerca > Schistocerca serialis. The sequence goes on from NC_064639.1 coordinate 470,778,205, forward strand.
ACTGACATGAATCCCATTGAGAATATTTGGGCAGAAATGGTCAGAGTAATACGAGAAAAGGGGCAGTCACCGTCGACTCGCCGACAGCTTTCTGATGTGATTTATGACGCTTGTAATGAGTTACTTGAATCTCCTAGGTACGTGGCTCGAGTCGTGGGCTCAATGCCCAAAAGACTTCGAGCTGCTGTGGAAGCCGAAGGAGGCTATACGCGATACTAAGCAGCATCAGCAGAGGTGCTTTTTTTCAGCTCCTCACCAATCAGCTGTAACAGCTGTTTCAATTTTGTTTTCTTGTTTTTTAGGTTTTTTTTACAGACGTATATTTTATATAATTTCAAGGAAACCCAGTAAGTGGAATGTGGACAAACAAATCAATTCACAGCAAGATATGTAATTTTTAATTTGATAAGAGAAGAAATACCTTATATATTCATGCAGTCTCTAAAAAATACGTGACACACAGGTATATGTAAGAAGGGTACAAAAAAATTCAGCCCAAATGAAAAATATTGAGGAGAAGCTCGCCGATGAAGGCGTAATTGGAGAACAAAGGTTGGGTTAGAAGGAGAGGTAAGGAGGTCCGAGAAAGCAGAGCAAAATCAAATACCCAATCGACTAAGAGTCGTTGTAGCAGCAGAGGGCGGTTGGTATATGCGATTCGGTGCAACAGTAGAGGAATAGTTTTATTTACTGATTTTTGTGGCTGTATTTTGTGACGGCTAAACGGTGCTGCATCATGAGACCCACTATTTGTCCACATGTGGCTAAACATCAGAGGTGTAAAACATTTTGAGAGGTGCCGAAGTTCTCTGGAAGAGTAACGTGTTGTAGACAAGAAGATGGTTTTTAGTTCACTTCATTTTAACCATTCACACTATGCTTTGACATTCTGATATTTGATTTCATTTTATTACTATGTACCTTTTCTTCAGTGAAAGTAAACGGTAGTAAGTTTCAAGATATGAAGAATAATTGGAAGTTTTTAATTTGTGGAGTAGCATATTTAACAGTTAATATTTTCAACAAATCTGTAGTTATAGGGCATATTAAGAAGCAAGTCAAAAATGGCATTGTGGAAAGATCAGGTTGGTCTCTAAAGGGTAACGACGGTAAAATAGCAAATACGAAACTATGGGTAACAACTATTTTTGATGGTGAGGAGCCATAATCGATATGCCACTATTCTGTAATTGTATTTCTGAAGTTCATCGTCAATCCTAGGACTGAAACCGATACTCTGTTTTACGTAAAGAATATAACCTTCAAAATCTATTTAGCAGCGCAGAATGTTAAATCGTAGTTTATAGATCAGGAACCTAATCCAACTGCCTTTAATTTTATTCTCACGGATGACATTGAGATAGTAAATGACAAGGAAAATAACAAAACTCTCAGAATCAATATAGAGAATTCAAGTGTCCAGTGGATTCAAAAGTTTGCTATAAGAGCGAATAATTGCTTTTATTGACTCCTTCATGCCTACGTTTTCTGTCAGACAATGTTTCAAACTAGGACTAGCAACGTAAACAATTTTTCCACAATTTGTCAAATTGGAAGTCGGAGAGCCAGTTACATAAATTACGATGACAACAAACGTTTTTCAAGTAAACTGATCACAGGAGGCATCCAACGCATTTATTGTGTGTTACATGCACAGTATGTAAACTGGCAACGCCACCAACACACAATACCACTAACAGGGAACATCCCCAGCGCACCCCCCTCAGATTTAGTTATAAGTTGGCACATTGGATAAGCCTCGAAAATCTGAACACAGATCAATCGAGAAAACAGGAAGAAGATGTGTGGAACTATGAAAAAAATAAGCAAAATATACAAACTGAGTAGTCCATGCGCAAGATAGGCAACAACGAGGAGAAATTGAGCTCAGGAGCACCGTGATCCCGTGGTTAGCGTGAGCAGCTGCAGAACGAGAGGTCCTTGGTTTAAGTCTTCCCTCGAGTGAAAAGTTAATTTTTTTATTTTCAGACAATTATTATCTGTCCGTCCGTCCGTCCGATGCGAGGTAACTGCACCGTAGTATGATGACGCTACACCTAAACAAACATCGAAACACATGACGTCAGTCAACTACAGCGCACAAACGATCTGAGTTGCTGGCGAATACAGTTTATCCTCACTAGACAGTATATATTATCATTGTACATGAGGTGAAAAGAGTTTTGCCGGGTGCGGTGGCCGAGCGGATCCAGGCGCTTCAGTCACGAACCGCACGGCTGCTTCAGTCGCAGGTTGGAATCCTACCTCGGGCATAGACGTCTGTGATGTCCTTAGGCTAGCTAGGTTTAAGTAGTTCTAGGTCTAGGGGCTGATGACATAAGCAGTTTGGCCGCATAGTTAAGCCACTTTTTGACCGTTCGCGTAAATTTTCTTTAGATAAACGGCCGTATCTTTAGACTGCGTTGACATAGAAGCTCACTTTTTTACACCACCAGGGGACCGGTTACCGCAAGAAGTGCGATACATTTCCGCTTATTGTGTCTAACCGTTCTGGAGGTAAACGGGTTTTAAGGGTTGGGTAGACCGATGGACGGTCAAAAAAGTGAGACTAGTAGGGTTCCGATTTTACCGGTTTAGGTGACGAAATCCTAACAACGAAAACAGCTACGACAGTTACTGAAGATGAGGGCCGCATTAATAACACCCCTACTCTTTATTCGAAATGTTCTAGTTGCAGTCGATGCATCAGCATATTTATCGTAGCTACGCTTTTGATCGAAATCACGTTTACAGGAATGCAAATAGAATCCATTTGCCTATGCACGTGGTAATTCACATCCCAGTATTAATGCCACCGCGTTTTAGAAATGCGAACATTCCCATTGCTAGCTAGTTTAAGAAACACTTCGGCTAATGAACGTTTCATGGCTGTGGCGAGTCTAGTGCAGAATTCGAAACAATGTAGAATACGTTTCGCACCTATGTAGCCGTTTATTTCCTGGGGTGGTGCAGAATTATCCTACTAAATTTACTCTCTAATAACAGTATTTTGTTATTTAGATAAACATCCCAAATGATTGTCACATAAGCGGTGACATAAAGGAAGAAAATTCATGTTTTTGAGTCCAGAAAGCTCTATGCAACAGAAACTGCAGATAATTATGCCATTTTCATTGCGAAATTGCCGGCTTATTCATGTCTGGGGTAATAATAGAGGGCTGTTTGCCTGGGTTGTCTGTTAGCGTAGTGAAAGGAAGGTCTGGTTTGTTTTAGGTTCTAATCTCGATGGAGGCAGGTAGAATATCAGTAGAGCAATTTTAAGAAATTCTCGCGCCCCCAATACGTTTTATCGCTACCTTTATTCTGTACTGGCGCCCTGTGGATGTCAATATGACACTCTTGTCGAATTTCATACATGTTACTGCTTATTTTTTCCGCTTCAGTCAATAATGGAACTGACTTAAGAGTGGCACTGAATGATTTTTAACTGAATTTCTTTATGAATCTTCACGCATTGCTAAATTTGCACACTTTCATGGTAGGTCAGCAACGGTAATCCAGTATGACTGGTCTGAATGTTGACACAGACCGTTTCGCGGCCGAATGCGGGTAATACTTTGTTAATTCGTAACGATCTGGGGTTCTTTGTCTTACTAAAACAGTTATGTTATCTCGATAAGTTGAAATTCATTTTTTTGGTACAGTTCATACCAATTAGCGTTTCTTCTTTCAGTCCTGTCTTATATTTACGTGTTGTATTTAACACACTAATCAGCATTTATATAGTCTTACGAATTGTTGAAAGCTGCCTAAAAAGTTCAGATAGTTTGTCAAATTCACGCCTGTGCATAGTATGTTGGTAGCACTTCGTCGCCTTGCCTGTTATGCTGTGTAGCAGACTTTAAAGCCGTGCGGATCAGCATAACGAAAAGGCGAGGGTCTCGCTCGTTTTGTCCACGACTGTACATATTCCATTTTTAAGTAATTTTGTGTGATGCAGCCTTTATCTGAAACCGTAAAAATTACTTCGAAAGATTAAGGATTTCCAAATGTAGAAAATATGTTCCAAGATACAGCGTTGTCAACAAGCATTTCACTGAAATTTAAAAGCGTTGCAATCAAGAAAATCTAAACTATACTGTATTCAGGATTCTATCCGTGACGTCATTACCCTACTACATGCCGATTATCACTAAGTGAAATCAAATTAAGGAGAAGTCGCAGTAGTTTCAAAGAAAATGCCATTTTTGCATGCTGCACATCGAAATTTTTATTTATGCACCCAGACACGTCTCGCCTTTTTTACAAGGCATCTTCAGTGGGTGTCAGGTAAGATGCCTTGTAAAAAAGGCGTAACGCATCTGGGTACAGAAATAAAAATTTCGGTGCAGCATGCAAAAAAGGTATTTTCTTTGAAACTACTGCAATTTGTATACAGCTGCTGCAAAAGTGGCCACTGCAAGAAACGTGTTATGCAAAAAGTTTTGCCAGAAACCAGTTACAAGTTAACTACGGGCGTGTGTTGAAAAGCAATGCCTCAGGAATTTTTATTCTGTTCTCAATATCGGCTGAGGTTTTACATGTTATGCATAGTACTCGGTCGACTTCCCGCTTCGCTGACGGAAGCTGCAAACTTCTGCCGCTAGAGGGCAGCGAACTGTAGCGTGTCTCATGGCGCTGTGTGGAGTAACTGTCAGAAATAGCGTGCTGTAATTGAGTTTAGAATTCGAAGAGTTCGTCCCCACATGGAGCGCCCTCTCCTCCAGTATCAAAATGCCAGACCTCACACGACCGCTGCGACATCTGCAAGAATCCAACACCTTGGATTCCTTGTCATCGATCATCTTTCATAAAGTCCCGACTAGGGCCCATCCGGCTTTCACGTTTCCAAAACTTAAAGAACGCCTTCGACAACTTGACATTCATAGCTATGTAGCGGTGCAAGCAAAGCTCAGGATGTCGCTTCGTCGTCAATCTCAAACATTCTACAGTGACGGTGTCAACAACCTGGCCTCCTGTTGGAAGAAATGTATTCGTCACCAGGGTGACTATGTTGACAAATAAATACGTGTAGACATAAAGAATACAAATGTGTAATGGTAATAAAGTTAGTTTTATTTAGAAAGCTTGAAGAGTTTTCACATAAAACATTCCGAGGCATAATTCTTCAGCAGGCCCTCACACATTCTGAAATTGAACCATTTGAAAATAGCACAGATTTCCAAGATTTGTGCAGTTATTAAAAGGATAACGAAACTCATTTAATTTCCAAATATTTCATGTTCCATGATGAAAGACCTTCTCCTGTTTCAAGATACAACATGGTTCATGATCGACAAAGTATGCCTTGAAGTTCACACGTTAAATAACTACTTTCAAAACAGAAAAAAATACAGAATTTCACTTGCCATGACATTCCGTAAACGAGGAATTTACAATATATTACAAACAGCTTTAATATACTGCACAGCACTGAAACGTCTATAACTCGAAATTCTTAAAAATGCGGCACCAAACACAACCTCATGCATAACAACAACAAAAACTGTAGAAAATGGCAAAAAGAGCTCTTGAGGATGTCTAGTGCGAAGTCCTTTATGTAATTCTAAAATCATTCAGTTTGCTGAAATACCATCCAAAAAACCTCATGTGTTCCTAGGTACACTACTATGTAGGTACAACACAACTACTTAACTCTGCTGGAAATCGTGGCATTTGTCATCCACGGTTTCCAGTAATTGAATGCTGATAACCATTTTGACTGGACCAGAGGTGTGAATCTTCCAACACGTCTGTCAGGGGCCTGAAGGTGGCGGAAGATATCACCGAAACTGGTTGCTCAAAAAATAACAATTTGGAAATTTAGACGGATGAAACGTGTTTTGATTTGACATCCTCCTTTTACAAGACTAGTGATCAGTTGCTGAAGCAGTCTCAACGAATTGTAAGGGTTTGAAACGCTCCACATACAAGAGGATGTCACAGTGTAATACATACAGAAATCTGGCTGGAATCAAAAATTGATGGTGGTGAAATCTTTGTGGTAAATTCAAATGTGTATCGTAAGTATGAGCTAATAGCATTTTGAAGTGGTGTATTTATAATTCTTGCAGTAGACAAGAACTGAAAAGCAGAGAAATAGAAATTAAAGCAACATGTGACTATTTTGTGCTAGAATCAGTGAGATGATGATGATGATGATGATGATGATGATGATGTTTGGTTTCTGGGGAGCTCAACTGCTCGATTATCAGCGCCCGTACAATGTCCCAACTTTTAGACAGTCCAATCTAGCCATTGTCACGAACGATGACGATGATGAAATGAGGGGGACAGCACCAACGCCCAGTCCCTGGCAGAGAAAATCACCAACCCGGCCGGGAATCGAACCCGGGACCCCGTGATACAGAGCCAGCAACGCTAGCCTCTAGACCACGAGCTGCAGACATAATCAGTATCAATTATGGTAATAAATATATAATTACACTTTCAATGTAACGCTAGATTCATCACCAGATACAGTAGAAAGCTGGAGACGAATTATCACCCAACTAATACGAATGATGGAGGAGACTTTTATTACCCAGTAGTCTATTGGGATGTTTACAGTTTTGTAAGTGGTGGACCTGCCAGGACACCTTGCATACCCTTACTAAGTCTGGTCCCTGAATATTACTTTTTATTTTGTTTTGGTCAGCAGTCTACTGACTGGTTTGATGCGGCCCGCCACGAATTCCTTTCCTGTGCTAACCTCTTCATCTCAGAGTAGCACTTGCAACCTACGTCCTCAATTATTTGCTTGACGTATTCCAATCTCTGTCTTCCTCTACAGTTTTTGCCCGCTACAGCTCCCTCTAGTACCATGCAAGTCATTCCCTCATGTCTTAGCAGATGTCCTATCATCCTGTCCCTTCTCCTTATCAGTGTTTTCCACATATTCCTTTCCTCTCCGATTCTGCGTAGAACCCCCTCATTCCTTACCTTATCAGTCCACCTAATTTTCAACATTCGTCTATAGCACCACATCTCAAATGCTTCGATTCTCTTCTGTTCCGGTTTTCCCACAGCCCATGTTTCACTACCATACAATGCTGTACTCCAGACGTACATCCTCAGAAATTTCTTCCTCAAATTAAGGCCGGTATTTGATATTAGTAGACTTCTCTTGGCCAGAAATGCCTTTTTTGCCATAGCGAGTCTGCTTTTGATGTCCTCCCTGCTCCGTCCGTCATTGGTTATTTTACTGCCTAGGTAGCAGAATTCCTTAACTTCATTGACTTCGTGACCATCAATCCTGATGTTACGTTTCTCGCTGTTCTCATTTCTACTACTTCTCATTACCTTCGTCTTTCTCCGATTTACTCTCAAACCATACTGTGTACTCATTAGACTGTTCATTCCGTTCAGCAGATCATTTAATTCTTCTTCACTTTCATTCAGGATAGCAATGGCACCAGCGAATCGTATCATTGATATCCTTTCACCTTGTATTTTTATTCCACTCCTGAACCTTTCTTTTATTTCCATCATTGCTTCCTCGATGTACAGATTGAAGAGTAGGGGCGAAAGGCTACAGCCTTGTCTTACACCATTCTTAATACGAGCACTTCGTTCTTGATCGTCCACTCTTATTATTCCCTCTCGGTTGTTGTACACATTGTATATGACCCGTCTCTCTCTATAGCTTACCCCTACTTTTTTCAGAATCTCGAACAGCTTGCACCATTTCATATTGTCGAACGCTTTTTCCAGGTCGACAAATCCTATGAAAGTGTCTTGAATTTTCTTTAGCCTTGCTTCCATTATTACGTTAGTTAAGTTTAAGGATAGGTGACTGATGACCTCAGATGTTATGTCCCATAGTGCTTAGAGCCATTTTTGCAGATGTTTCGGAAGTTCACACACGCATATGACAGAAACATATTTGATGCGATTCAGTTACATATTTGACCTCTATGAGAACGTCAACTTTGAAACTAGTGTCTCGACCATGGGGGATACCAAAAAATGCTTCGCTAAGTAACAAGGCGAACTTAAAGAAAACGAATTAAGTAGGTAATGAAGCAACAGAGTTACATCTCAATGAGGGACTTTATATATGTATATCCGGGCGGGAACATGTTAAAGAAGTGTGGTTCAAGTTTAGAAGATTAGTTAACCAAGCCTTCACAAATTAACATTTCGTAGAAAAATATCGTCATACAACAGCCCTTCACAGTACGTACTTTGCTAAAAAAAAACTTGTAAATACATGACTATGACGGCATAACTGGTATAGAAGACTACATTAAATTGTAGTAAGAGAAACCATAAATGAAATGTGTTTGGCCGTTATAGGTGCAATGTGTGAAGCTTTCAACAACTACTGTAGCAGAATCTTAAAGAAAGACCTCTTAAAAAACCCAAAGAGATTCTGCTCATAAGTAAAAGTTGTTAGAGGCGCCAATAGTAGCGTTCAGACAATGAAGGATGACACATGACTGTAACTGGAAGGTAACGGAGGAAAAGCAACTGTCTTGAAATCCATTGTTTCAAAATAACGTGCAGGAATGCTGGTAAATGTTAATCCTCTCCCCACAGCAAAGAAGAATAGAGAGGCGTTTAGTATCAGTGACGGTGAGAAATAGTTGAAATCGTTAAAACCGAACAAATATACGGGACTTGGTGACATCCCTATCAGATTCTTTACAGAATTTGCTACTGATTTCATCCCCTTTTTAACCTTAATATACCGCAGCTCCATCGAAACAATGTGTCCATTACACGGAAGAGACCACAGAGCATAACTGTCTACGAGAAAGGTGGCAGAAGTGATCCAGAAAAATACCGTCCAGTACCACTGACATGCATGTCCTGTAAAGTATCGCAACAAGTCCTGAGGCACCTCAGAAAGAAAGTTACCCATAACAACACCCTGCAAGAAGTTGGGAAACGTTTGTCGTGGGAAACTGAACTCACACTTTCCTCGCATATCCTGAAAGCCATCGGTCAAAGCAATCAAGGAGATGCAATGTTTCTCGTCTTTGGAAAGGAATCTGACTCAATACTACACCAGTACTTATCAACAAAAATGCATGTAGTATAGAAAATGAAATTTGTGACTAAAATGATGATTTCTTTGTCATCGACAAAAGTAAAAAGTAGCTTCAGATGTCCCCCAGGGAGACGTACTGGTACTGCATCCTGATGATTTGACAACAATTTTAATAACCAGAGGTACCAAATACTCTCTTCGACTAGTACGTAGGAGCTTATGCGGTAATGTTCGGACTAGGAAACAACCACGACTACCTTGAAAAGGCATCCACACACACCAGGGCATAATTACTTCCCGCTCTCAGCCTCGGAAATAGATCCACGAAATCGATACACATGTTCTCCATGTCTCTTTGCAATGATTTAGACGTCAACGTACCTTGTTTCGTATCCTGACAGGGTGCTTATGGAACATATATTACATACTCACAGCAGCATCCTCAAGTCCATTGTCCGTTCCTTTTCATCTGAATTCTACGTGGATATTGGCGTATGTCCACTCACTATTGATTGTGATAATAAGTAAATAACTCTTGAACCACTACCATGTGAACCACAACCCTGGGCAGATCCACTCCAGGCAAATGCCGGGATGGTTCCTCTGAAAGGGCACGGCCGACTTCCTTCCCTATTCCGATGAGACCGATGACCACGCTGTCTGGTCTCCTTCCCCAAACCAACTAACCAACCTGGGCAGATCGCTGTTATGGATCCTGACGCCCTCTTCCTTTTCCATCCTCTGCTTTATGGACTTCTTGGCGACTGGCAATCCCTTTAAACATTCCAACTACAAAAGTCTCTTCCAAATACTCTTGAAACATGTGGCTTATCCAATCAGACTAACTTCATTCGTACTTCTGATATGGATTACTTCGAACCGAATGACCAAAATTCGGGTAGCCTTCATAGCAGTTCTGCCTCTGCCGCTAGGGTGAGCACGCTCTCAAATATGATCCTGGCTAGCAATCACAAACTGAAAGGGTTTGTGTTCTAACTAGAATCTGAATTTCTCCCAAGGGGAAAAAGATTGCCAAACCCTCAAGCTCATAACCGGAGTATATTTAATGAGGTCCCCTTCGGGTAGTCCTGAAGAAGCATAGCGGGCACTTCCGCTATAGAAGCGAAAGTTTCGACAACAAACTCTTCTTCAAAGTCCATTATAGCCGACCGAGTACTTGCAGCTAGAGCCTCCTTCATTTCCTCAATCACTGTCTCTTGAGGCTCTTCTCTCAAAATTATTTTTATGCAATTCATTCAGTGCCCTGGCCAAGGGTACGAATTTCGTAACAAACTTACAGAAAAACTGTCATTCATATAAACCTAGTCGTCTCTTTTTCTTCCACTAACCAATTCTTGCATATCAGATGGCATCTCACCGTATCGGCCAAATCAGTACGACATTTGATTAAGTGCCGTTAGATCTTGCTCACTGATGCCGCCGAACGCTCCCATATTGCAGGTGGCGACTTCTGGGAGGCGTGGCATTTGCATGGCGTGTCAGCAGACACTCTCCCAGTTCGCAGCTTGGCAGTTCCTCAGAGAAGAGGAGGTGGTTGTAACCTGTGTACGCCAGTGGGTGCAGTGAAAGAAGGGTGGCTTTTAACCACTTATTTGTGCAAATAGATCTCTCGTTTAGCGATGCTGCGCTGGTCCTCTGCGGCTGCTGGTCCGGGTATGCCGAGAGCACCCGGGAGCTACTATGGAAGTGGATGCTGCGTCTCCACCCTCCGCACTCGAATAAGGTGGCGCGTGCGTATGTGGCTTACAGACGTCGGTCTAGGAGGTCCTCGATCCCCTCCCGTTACTGTCACTCATCTCTGATCTCTGAACCACGATGACGGTGGTCGTGTGGTCGAGAAATGCGCCGACCCTGGCCTGCCGTGCTGGTAGGCGCCGTTTCTCTGCTGAAGTGTCAGGAAAATTGGTGTCTTAGCTCAAGTCGACATGGAGGACCCCCAGGCCTTGCCATCTGCGTTGGTAGCTGCCAGAAGCGCCGAACTCGTGACTGGTGCTTACGGAGAGGAAGACATTTCTCCGGCGGCTGATGGTGGTGTTGAGTACGAGCAGAAAATGTACAACTGTCTCATACCCAGCGTTAATACCTTGTCAGGGAATCGAAAACGTGCGTCCTGTACACCATCGACCGTTCTCAACAACTCCCTCCTGAACTCAAATGCTGTAGTATTCATAGTGTGATATATCGGCTGGTGTTGACCCAACGTCACTTGTGATGACCGCATAGCCTTTCCTAATACGAATGTATCAGCGATTCCTATCGCTCCCTATTTGCTGGACACATTTGTTATACCAACAGACTGGTCCGTAACAATGTTCAGTACGGCTTCTTGCGTTAGCGACACGGCTTCTTACTTCACGTAACAAGGTCACGTGAACTTTTCAGTCGTATTGCTTTAATAAGCTCCTGTTGATTCTAGCTACCCAGTTCGCGCAAAGCGCCGATGTCCTGCTTTCCGCCTGACCTGCTGACGTGATGAAACGCTGCCTTTTCGTGTCGCGCTTGTTGACACTCCCTCAAGGCCCACAAAGCGAACGAGATCTTGCAATTATGAAATTCTTTGGCCAGCTGTCTGATACAGGTTTCAGGGTTGGTTCGTAACTCCCCCTCCCCCGCACCCGCCCCACCCCGTTTGGAAAAGTTCTACCCGAATTTTAAGAACCACCCAAGAATTCTCACTGTTATAAATTATGGTGCTATTTACAAAATCTATACTAATTTTACCCTTATACGTCACTTACAGTCCATCCCGTCTGATGTAAACCATTCCAGAGGTATCTCTGCTTGCGTCATTCTACGCCTCAGGAATCGATAAACTGTACACGTGGTTGCTAGTAATGCGGTTATACTAGTGGCTGTTACACTAATTCCAATTGTACTTTGCTTCCGTTTACGATGAAATTCCAGTACATATCTTAATGTCTGTTCAAGGGTAACTTGTCCATTCCCCTCGTGAATCAATTTGTCAGAACCATGCAGTTCTGTAGTATCTATAGTATAATTTAGGAAAGAAATATTCTGACTAGTTAAATGCTGGCTGAATTCTCCAGCCAATACAACATTAATTGATCACTATTGATTACTATATACCTGTGATGGTTGCTCGCAGATGAAAGTCTTCCCCTAATATTCCACAATACGGTCATTTAACCAACAACCCACTAAGCTGTAATTTTATTTTCATCATTTCTGAAAAAAAACTTTGTTCTCATAACAGTTCGCCAGTACCGTTTGCGTTTTATACATAGAATAAATCCAATGATTCGCAACTCGTTGAAATACGTTTGTGGGTTCATAATAACCTTCTTATAATCTGGTGTATTCATGTTCCCCAAAAGTAATTATAATTCACACAACCCCTTGTCCGTCTGCACTACTTGTGTAGGACAAATTTACTGCCATAACCATGCGTTTCCCATGCTGCTGCGACACTAGTAACACATCTTTTTAGAAAAATTTACCCATTTATCAAAAAGACTCCATATAATAGGATATGCATGAACAGTGTAACAATTAAATCCTGACTTAAAACTAGTTACTGGAATTCTACACTGATAAGCACCTGTGCTTTGTAATAATAATCTTTTACAATTGAAACATGATAATAAAATGCTGTTATTCTTTGTTACTGGAACAATATGCTGAAGGCCTACTGGGAATTCTTTTTCTGTTTGGCGTAAGTCCAGCAAAAATGCCTCTGTAGCTGTATGAATCCTACTGTACAGTATCTTCAGATAATTTTGCATGATCTTTATTCACGGTAATCATGGTATCATTAGCATACTGCTGCAACTCAACTATTACTCTGCACATAACCTTAGTGATATTTAACGATCCCTGTTCCATACCAGCAATTTGTGTTATGTGCCAGTCCACTACTGTAGCTTTTTGTCTTTCCATGTCCTGCACCTGATTTGTAGTGCTATTCAAGCTCAAAGTATCATCGCTATCTACTGCGCCAAGCACAGTTTTCAAGAGTTTACCTCCTGCATTTAACCATCCTCTCGTACCAACAAATTCGGAATCATACTATCTATTTCATGAAGCTGCTCCCCCAATTTATCATACTAAAACTGGAGTTGCAGATACTCGTCCTGCTTCGTTCTGCTTCGCCCAATATATTCAAAAACATAAGCTGCAAATTTCTCACTTCATTCCTTACCTCCCAAATGTCGAAGGTCATTCTCAGCGACCATCGGTGATTCGTGAGCACCACATCCGGCTGTTGCACAAACAAAATTCCGTTGTCCAGTGGTTGATCGACAAATGCCTGGACCCCTATGCTGATCGGTGTCGTCCCATAAAATATACCCATTTAGGCGTCATTTCGCCATCACTTAAGGAAAATAGTCTGCATACACACCCTTCCCATTCCGGCGAGAAACAATCACAAAAAAGAACAAAAATACAAATTCAATGCAAAACCATACACAAACATAAACAAAGAAGAAATTCTGCAATTACACCTGAATTTCATATCTACACTACTTATTCCTTGATCTTAATACATAAGGTATATCCTCAGATCTGTGATTACCCTTCCGGTTTTTATTCGGCATAAGCAGTACTTCTGCCGGTACTTGAGGAAAAGAATCTACTGCTCCCTGAAAAGGTTTAATTATACCCACATGCACTTCACATTTGAAAGCGACGTTACTTGAATCACTTGGTAAGGACCCTGAAACTTCGTTAAAAACATTTTGGTCTTACCCTTCAGAGTGTACGGATTCGCAACTCAACTGACCTATTCAGTACTGTGGCAACTTCCTCCTACCCAGCCCTACTCGTTCTTGGCGTTCCAATGCTTTTATGTTCGGCTTCTTGACTTTCTGTCAAACACCCCTTAGAATTCTAGCAAATACCTTTACATTTTCTCCATCTTTCCCTAATTTTGGTTGAATTACATCGAAGGGAGATGGCATTTTACGTCCATACACGATCTCATCAGGCTATAATATCGTCCCTGTACGAGTCTTAGCGTTGTAAGCACAAACGAAGGAATCTAGGTATACATGCCAGTCCCAATTTTTTAACCCCATGAAGTGATTCAGCATTTTCGCTATAGTCCTATACACTCTTTCTAAAAGACCATTTGCCTGCGGGTGAAATGGACTCGTACGCAATTACCTAACTTTCAGTTAGCAACACAATATCTTATTGAGGTCGGACATGAAATTAGTCCCCTGGTCTGCGATAACTGTTTGCGGTACCCTGAACTGACTCCAATGATTCAGTAAAGCGTTTTCTACAGTACTTGCCTTGTGAGCTTGTATTGCTACCATAACCAAATACTTCGAGAAATGGACGCTCATTGTCAATACGTATTTGTTACCTGACAGACTCTGGTGAAACGGTCCTAGGATAACAGCTCCAATTATTTGAAATGGATAATGAGACTCCGGTAACCTTTGCAATTGCACCTTCTGGTGACTCAAAACAGCAAGTTGTGCACACAGAATACAGTTCTTCACATACTGTTCCACATCAGCCCATCTTGTTCTCCACCAGAACCTCTCTGCTATCTTTCTGTCCATGGTTCTCTTACCATTGCGACCTGGCAATATGATCGCGAGCTTGATGTAGTACCTCTGTCAGTAAAGCTGCTGGAACTACCACATGTGCCCTACACTTAGTTGATCTACACAATATGCCATCTTGCACGACAAACTGTAGCTGTTTACAATACTCTTACACTCTTTCGCCCTCGCTTGTTCTCTCTTTAGGTCTGTTACATAAAGTCCCGAAACCTGTATTGCTCCTATCTTCCTACTAAGCACATCAACATTTGCGTGTTTAACCCCCGGTTAGCGTTTTACGTCACACTCAAATTCACTTAACTTCAAGGCCCATCTCGTAAAACTTGCAGGATTTCTTTGTCCAAATAGCTATTTTATCGCCGCCTGCAACAACAGTGAATTTACGCCCCTACAGGTAACATCTGAATTGAGAACACCATAGATTAAAGCTAACATCTCCTCCTCCGTGGTAGAATAATTTTTTCGTCCTTATTAAGGACACTATCACACTACATTTTGGGGAAAGTCAGTATCAACCGGTTCCCAGATTAGTTTTCCTGTACCTGATGGTACGCTGTCATGCAAATCAATCTTTAATGCACTTATACACAGTTTATCTGAAGCCTCCTTTGCAATAGGCGCATCTTGTGATACAGAAACATTTGCAACTGTAGTCCTCAAAGGAAATAGCTTACCATCGAATTCAACCGTTCGTTGCAAAAGATCGATTCTAGTATGACACCTAACCAGAGAATCTAACACCAGCAACGCGGCAACACCTTTTCCCACAGTCGGCAACACCTCCATTTGCTCATGAAACCTTACGTTTCCTGTCTTATACCCGATCCGTGCTGACCCAATTGCATCTATTGCATTGCCGTCCACTGCGCGCCATGTGTACCTTGGTTCCTATAGTCTACTCTTATCCACGAGATCCAGACTCACAACCTATATATGTGCTCCTGTGTCCACCAAAAACTCACACGGTTTGCCGTTTACCCAAGCCATTAACGAACAATCCGTCTCTGCGTACGATTCACATGCACTTCTCTTTACTGGGAATGCCTCCCGACGGTCGGAAAACTCCCACTCCCGTTTTACGTTCTCCCATTTATAGCCGTTCCGCTTCCTCGACCCGGACTCACGTTCTTTATGCCCAAACCGTCGACAATTAAAACACTGCGGTTGACGACACTGTGTTTTTACATGACACTTCCGCCCACAGCGGTGGCATAAATTATTTTACCTAAACAGTCTCTGCTCATTTCGAGGCCTAGTAGCACTACCTACCTCTTGCAGATGCATAGCTATTCTCAATTCCGCAGCTGCATCCTGTGGATTCCCCATCCTCATCTTGCGTGAAAATTCTGGAGAAATCCCCCTTCGGAACACATCTAGTGCCATGTCCTCCGTTTCTTTCAGTTATAACGTGTCCGCATCTGGTTTGCCAGTCTACTCGTAAGTTTGCCCGTCCAACTTGCGTATTCTATCCAAAAATGCTTCCACTGTCTCATTTGACATCTACATCAAATGTTTTCAATTTTTCACGAAAGAACCGTGCAGCATTCTGTTTTCTGTACCGTTGCCTTAACCCACCTACCAATTCTGTAAAAGTAATAACCTTACCCAAAACCTCGTGGTACATAACGTACGTCGTAGCCTCACACAACAAGTGCAATTGGGCCATCTCCAATGATGTCTGCTAAGATCAGTTGCACAAGCTGGCTGTGGATACAGTTACCTGTATAAAAATAGCGATATCCTCCGATGTTTTGCCAGAAAAGGTGGGAATAAGGGCAGCGGCTGTAGGATCTACGGATGGTAATGGAACTGGTAGTACTGCTTTAGACATATCAGACCCCGACTTTATCGAATCCACCATTAAATTACGCAATTCTGCTCCTGCAATAACTTAACCGGCTCCATTAGAGCAGAAATTGCATCTGCGGTAGAAGCTGCTCGCGTTTGCGCCATATTTGTGCAATTTATTTCTCAAAATAAGCTCTACTTTCTACACTCAACTATACAAAACATATAAAAAATTACTTATTACTCGATCTCGTTGCCAACCAACGACAATTATTACAGTCCTCTTTCGCATGACCATACTTCTCGCGCGTGGAACACAGGACAGAAGCTATCACCAAGCACACTATGACCAGACAAATTACACATTTTACACACTAGTGGTACTAAGCACACTTCCCTACAATTCCCTTTAAACTCAAACACATTATCCGCTTCACTATGTTTCACAAAAATTACTTTCAAGTCACTGCCTCCTTATCCGGACATGATCACAACCAAAGCAAGGAAGTTGTTCAGCAACTCACTCCACAACTGCTACTACTGCTCCGTAGCTCTGGTACGATACTTTCGTACAGGATCCCAACGCCGGTGTGGTAGGCGTCAGACGGAACACTTCTGACACCACTTTCGCAGGTGACGACTATTGGGAAGCGTGGCAGATACTTTACCCAGCGGATACGGTCGTCCGGAACATCCATGATGCCCTACTCCACCTGCAACGGCAGGGGAAGGAGGTTTCTTTCTGCTGGGTGCCGGGACACGCGGGTATTAGGGGAAACGAACTGGTGGTGTGGCTGCCAAAGATGCAAGTTCCCTCCCTCACATTGTTGAATGTGCCGTCCCGCTCCATGCTGTTACCTCCCTTTTGCGTATTCGTGTTATGCGTCAATGGGAAGAGGAGTGGCTGGCAGTCGGTGAAAATAAGCTGCGTCTGGTCAAGGCCACCACACGGCCATGGCGTACGTCCTATCAGGCATGCAGGCGGGATGAGGTTCTCCTCACTCGCCTCCGCATCGGGCACAGTCCCTTAACGCATGGTTTTTTACTCCGGCGGGAAGACCCCCAATCTGCAGTGCTTGTGGCGTCCAGATTACTGTCCGCCACATTTTACTTGACTGTCCTCTATTCTCTGACCAGAGGGCGGCGGTTTCCTTGCCACCGGATTTGACCTCTATTTTGCAAGACGGCGCAACGACTGTGGTTAAGGTCTTACGGTTTTGTGTCCTGTCCAATTTGTTGCCTCGGATTTTAGGGAGAAGATTTTAATGTGCTGCTGGGTGATTGGCTCACCCAGGTTTTAGGTAAGAGTTCCGCCAGTCACGATTGCCTACTTGTGTCACTTAGATTTCTGTTCTCTTTTCCTTGTGTTTCCTTTCCTTTTTAGTGCGTTTCTTCTCCTCTTGTTTTGCCTCTGTATGTGAGGATTTGGAACTGCGTCAGGTCTGCGTCTTTTAGCCGTTCTCCTTGTTCGCTGTCCGTCTTCGTCCCTTCACCGCATGTGTTCCTGCTTCTATGCGTTCGGGCGCTGATGACCACGCTGTTTAGCGCCCGAAAACCTCAAACCACACACACACACACACACACACACACACACACACGCACACACAAAAGGCACTCTCCCAGTTCCCGGTTCCTCAGGGAAGAGGAAGTGGTTGTAACCTGGGTACGCAGCCGGGTGCAGTTGAAGAAGAGCGACTTTTAACCATTTATTTCTGAAAACACATCTCTTCTTTCGCGATGCTACGGTTGCCAGTCCGGGTGCACCGCGAGCGCCCGGCAGCATCTCAGGAAGTGGATGCTGCATCTTCTCCCTCCGCAATCGAAGAAGGTGTCACGTGTGTATGTGGCTTACACCCACCAGAATAGAAGGTCCGCCGGCCGAAGTGGCCGTGCGGTTAAAGGCGCTGCAGTCTGGAACTGCAAGACCGCTACGGTCGCAGGTTCGAATCCTGCCTCGGGAATGGATGTTTGTGATGTCCTTAGGTTAGTTAGGTTTAAGTAGTTCTAAGTTCTAGGGGACTAATGACCTCAGCAGTTGAGTCCCATAGTGCTCAGAGCCATTTGAACCAATAGAAGGTCCTTCCGTAACTGTGGCTCCTCTCCGCTTTCTGAACCATGATGACGGTTGTCGTGTGGCTGAGAAATGCGCCGACCCTGGCCTGCCGTGCAGGCAGGCTCCGTGAGTCCGCTGAGGTGTCAGGAACGCTGGTGCCCTGGCTCAAGTCGACACGGAGGACCTGCAGGCCTTCCCACTTGCGGTGGAAGCTGTCAGCAGCTCTGAACTCGTGGCTTGTGTTTACGGAGAGAAAGACATCTCTCTCTGCGGCTGTTGGTATTGTTGAGTACTAGCAGGAAATCTACAAGAGTCTTATACCCAGCGTTAGTACCGTGTCAGGGAATCGAGTGCACGTGTCCTGCATACCATCGATCGTTCTGACCAACACCCTCCTGAACTCAAATGCTGGTGTATTTATTGTGTGAAATATCGGCTGGTGTTGACCCAACATCACTTGTAATGACCGCATACGCTTTCCTAATACGATTGTATCAGGGATTCATATCACGCCCTATTTGCTAACACATTTGTTATACCAACAGACTGGTCCGTTACAATATTCAGTACGCCTTCTTGCATTAACGACGCGATTTCTTACTTCACGTAACAAGGTGACTTGCTACCTCTCTGTCGTATTACTTTACTAAGCTCCCGCTGATGCTAGCTATCTACCCATTCCGAAAGTAGCACTGATGTCCTGCTTTCCGCCTGACTTGCTAACGTTATGAAACGCTCTCCTTTCGTGTCTCGCTCTAGACTTACCTCCAGACGTAATTACTACCCTTCATAACTGTTGGTGGGGGGGGGGGGGGCGCCACCGTTTCCCCTACAATTACGGCATTAGCTATTCTTTCCACAAAACTATCCGCCTCCTTAGCGCAGTGGTAGCGTTAGCGCCTACCATGCAAGAGGGCCCGGGTTCGATTCCCGGCAGGGGACTGGGTGTTGTTTGTCCTTAATCACTATTTTCACCACCACTGACATGCAATTCTCCGAAGTGGCATCAACTAAAAAGACTTACAATGCGGCGGCCCAACCCCGAAGAGGATATCGCGGCCAATAAATGGCAAACGATCATTTCATTTCCACAAAAACTACCTGCATCATTGGGATGAAATAACTGTAATACTTTCAGATCCTTTAACCGACACACTTGTTTCTGCTGGACTTCCGACATCATATAGTGTAAACATTTTACTGTCTCTGGTTATCACTGTACATAAAATTCTCGATTACTTAATTTTCCAGTTAAGTGGTGAATTTTCCAAGTTATCTGTGTCTTCCACATTCTTCCATCCAGTTCCTCTACCTTTACCTCCTCCATTTGAGTAACCTCTTCCCCGGGGACAATATTTAAATCAACTCTGCTACCCTGGAGAATGACATAAACAATAATTCGCTATTGGTACTGAGGGAGCTATACATCAACTGTGAAACGTGTGACATTCTCACCAAACATGTGTTGTTGGGACAACGTTATCCCATTACAAAATATTTATAAATACTATTCCACCGTCAAAAGCACCTCCTTAATAATGATCTCTGCAGCTCGACAGGGTAAAGCTGGACACAATTTCTCGACAAGCTAGCATATGTACATCATGCTGACACTATGCACAATAACAATCTGCTACCAGTTCTAGCACAAGGTTCTGGTAGAGTGGGGTCTGGGGTGAGGTTGCAAGCGTATTTTACAATAGTATCTTTTAACAAACAAACATCGTCACAAAAAACACAAATGGCACCAATATAAATGACAGTATTCTGCTCATGTATGATTTTTACTGAACATAGGGCATAGCAGAAATAACAACACGTTAATAATAATCATATGTGCCCCCAGTGGCGGACAAGTGGACACTGAGCAAGAATGAATGAACAGAAATGTCAATATTCACTGTATCAGTCCGTAGTAACTTTATAAGTGGGCAATCAAAATCCCACTGTATGCTGAAGTTTTAAACATGGCTGCTTTTTTCAGTGACCGTTTATAAAGTAAAATTTTAACAAACGAGACCTCGGTCACCATTTTTAGTCTTATTAACCAGGTTGCAACACTTCTAAGAGTACTTTCATCAGAATTTGAAGTTTAAAGTGACTTATAACTAAAAATTTATGCGGAAAGAAATTTTTTATATAAGAAAAAGTGTAAGTACTGATTAACAATATAAGGCAGAGACAGCACTTACACGTCACGTAAAGAATAAATAATAGGAAAGAAAGGGCTTTAATCACAAAATTTTCAAAAAGAATGCATGAAGGCGAGCCACTATGGGCTGTTCATACCTGTACAGCCACAGGTTGCGCCCGCGTTAACTAGTGCGGGCAGGTGAACATGACATTACATCGAGAGTGCCATCTAGTAGTCGCAAGTGCTACTTGGTTCCTTAACATTAAAGTGTAGACAGACGAAAATTATAATGAAAATTATTCGGTACATAATGTAGAAGGCAATATTTTGTTTAACAGCGACAGATAAAGTAACATTCTGTCAACATCAGAACTTAGAAGTACAGTTTGAAGCATAAAAACGTCATTATAGAAAATACAAAAAGGGCTGAGTGACACAGTTTCTAGAAAATGATATAATATGAAATACAGCCAATAAACTATTTAATAAATGATAATTTATGAGTTGACTTCGATGGAAAGAAACATTTCTGTAAACTACACGAAAGACCAGAAATTAAATGTCAAGTAACGGCTTTATATTTATATTACGCAACTTCAGCTGCTCATTGAGAATGAGGCTATCATTTTGAGAAAGATTCTTCAAGAATATCTGATCTACGCCCTTTCTACTCGGTGTGCAAAACGTTGATATCGTAAATAGCTTTAGGCGCGTGACTTGTAATCAGAAGATGGTCGGCAAAAGACGAATTTTGGGGGCTAGTACCATTTTTCCTTAAAAGGTGTGCTTTATATCAGTTTGTAAAAGCAGGTCTCGTTTATCCTATATGGTAAGAAGAGCAGGTATTGCAGAAAATCTTATAGGGTTCAGGACTTTCTGAAGGGGAAGTCTCGATTTTAAATTATGAATGAAGTCCCCCACCCCCGTTTAAATTCTGATGAAGGCACTCTTAAATGTGTTGAAACCTAGCTAATAAAACTACAAATTGTAACCGAGGGCTCATTTGTTTCAATTTCCCACTTTATGCTGTTGGAATAAATGTCACAACAAGAGCAACACTCCACTACCAAGAACACCGGTTACTCAACAAACACTGAGGACGACATGACTACGAAGATCTATTTAATACAGCGACGATGGACAGCAGCATGACAAAGAAACTCGCTATGGTTATTTACGATATGGCAAATCATTTTCGACAGAAGCATGTTGTGTGTTGATTAGGGCATGTTCGTCCAAGTGTAATAGAAAACTCAGCGGCCTATGTTGCGTTCACATAAGGCGGATCCTAGGAATATCATCCTATACATGGACAAGGGCAATGCTACAGCTATGTTGGACAAGCAGAATTATAGACAGAAGATGTAGTGTTTACTGGTTTATCGTATTGCTGAATCAGACATGACTCAACAAAATGTATTTAGAGGAGGACTAGCACTTTCTGAAGAAAAGTTCCTGTATCAGGAGACTATTAACAGTCTTGATTATTGTCGTGTTGTGGTTGCCTCAAAATGGCTCTGAGATCTAAGGGACTTAACTTCTGAGATCATCAGTCCCCTAGAAATTATAACTACTTAAACCTAACTAACCTAAGAACATCACACACATCCATGCCCGAGGCAGGATGCGAACCTGCTACCGTAGCGGTCTCGCGGTTCCAGACTGTAGAGTCTAGAAGCGCTCGGCCATCCCGGTCGGCTGTGTGTTGTGGTTCAAATGGCTCTAAGCACTATGGGACTTAACACCAGAGGTCATCAGTCCCCTGGTCTTAGAACTACTCAAACCTAACTAATTTAAGGACATCAGACACATCGATGCCCGAGGCAGGATTCGAACCTGCGACCGTAGAAGCAGCGCGGTTTCGGACTGAAGCTCCTAGAACCGCTCGGCCACAGAAGTCGGCGTTGTGTTGTGCTCCAAAGGTTTTATGATCATCTGTAGGTACACAAGAAAGGGATTTCTCTTAGGCCTATTGTTAGAGCGTTGGTGATCGGACATATTGTGTACGGAAACTTCTTGCTGCTGGTGAATCCACTAGTAGAACGGTGTGCGTATCACATTAAGAACTCGGCAGATTTCTTACGTTGATCAGAGTTAAAGCGTTTGAATGACTTCGATATCTTAGTAAATTTTGATGTGGTATCTCTCTCTTCACTTACGTTCCTCTGTCTCATTCAGTACGGTTAATTGTAGTTAAGTTTAATGTTGGATTAACGAAGCGACTTTGACATGTATTGGCTTTCCCGTTATAAATTCAATTTTCGTCACTATGACAGAAGAAGTTGTAATGTGAACCCCGTTGTGGCCTATTATTTCCAGGTTGTTTATGGAAGGTTTCGAGGAATGTGCTTTGGAGTAGACGGCATTGAAACCTGCATGTGTTTTCAGATGTAAAGACGATACTTTTGTTGTTTGGCCTCAAGGAAATGACACCTGAAACTGCTTTTTGGACATCTGAATTCACCCGAATATTGCCTTCACTAAGGAGTGGGGAAATATAACTGCCTTCCCTTCCCTGATGTGTTAGTCAGAGGGATGGTTGATGGTACGTTACAGTATGGGGTTTATAGGGATCCAGCTGAGACTGATTTCTATGTACAGATTGATGATTGTATCGTGTTAAGTGTGAAGGGTAGTTTGTACCTCCTTTCACAGGCCTGTGTCCGATTTTAGCCCATTCGAGGTCACCTATCGTCAGAATGATTATTGTGAAAGATCAGACGTACTTTGCGATTCGACAAACCGTGAATCGGCTAAGTAGCGGTAATAATGAGGTGGCATCCATGGTCTTTTTGAGCTACGCAAGTAGCGTTTCCGATAGGACTGGTCGTATTTTGAGGAAATGTTATATGAAATGTGTTTTATACCCAATCTAAGATCAGGGTGTGTCTAGGACGATCTTCGTGTCTATCGTATTTCTTGTTGTGGTGAGATGTCATACATTGGTCAGACGATCAGGACCGTGGAGGGTGAGGCAGTGAACATATGCGTCATGCACGTCTAAGACAGCATACATATAACTCACCCATTGGTTTATTAATATTCATTATCGATGGTGAAGTCTGGGTGTGTGGTGACGGTTGTACCAGCGTTGCATTTGTGTGTGTGTGTGTGTGTGTGTGTGTGTGTGTGTGTGTTTTATTTTTCACATCTGTTGTGCATAGCGCGGCCTCAAATTTCCTTGCACAGTGCATTTTGATTGTATTTGTATCTTGAAAATGGCAGGTCGTACTCTTGTTGGAAACGTCACCTGGCTGCAGTTCAGTGAGTTAGTTAAACATTTTACACGCTAGGAGAAATTCAAAAATTCAAGTTTATTGCTCGTACATACAGAAGAATAGAAATTGAACTAGAGGATCTGCTAGATCAGGGGTCTCCAAACTTTTTAGTCCGCTGGCCACATTGACTCCTCCACGAAGTCATAAGGTCCAAGATCTATCTAGTGGGATTAAAGCACCCTAGCACTCCATGATCACCGTAATGTAAGGCTAAAGGAAAGATGAAATCGCAAAAATCTAAGGTTGTGGGAATACTGAGCACTGAAACTAACTACGATTTTTGTTTAGTTACATAATTATGATTGGTGAACATACCTGACCGAAATTCTGGCGTATTTTATTCTGATGAATTTAACCGACAAACAAGTGTGTCACTGTACATTATTCACGAAAGCGTCCTGCAAAGTTTAACGAAATCTCAAAATCATTGTTAGCAACACTGTTACTGCAAGACGTAACAGAGGTAGTGTATGTCAACGCATTGTTATTTCAAGTGGAGCAACAATAAGTGTAGTTATGTAGTTTTGTAGCATGTAGCAGAGCCAGAGCATATATTTGATAGTTCTGTTGCGCGATTGTGTCTATGTTGCGAGTGTCTCACGAGTTATTTTATTGTTTTATGCGCTGTACTAGTAGGTGAGACGACGAAGTGTGGGACAAGTCAAAGTTTGAATTCGAAGAGACAAGGAAAATCTGAAAATCGAAATACGTATAGCACGACTTGAGCATTTTTCCACTGTATTTTTTAGTGGAACTACAGTGTAATTGTATTTAATTTAGTAATTAAAGTACTTTAAAAACCAATTCATTGCAGTTTGTTTAGGCAGACTACTCCCTGGTTTTATTAGTATTAAAAAGCACAATTTTGTTTTCAGGTTACAATCTTTTGTGAAGTTCTGTATAAATATACAAAAGAAACGAAAGGTTGACAGTGAATGTAGAATTTTTAAAGAGCAGGGGGGATGTCAATATTTCGTAATGGAGTCAAGAAACTTGTATTATTTGGATACCCACAAGTTTAATCATGACCTGCCGCTTTGTAAAGATAGAACTCCGACAATGTCGCGGTGTATTGGTCGCGATAGGTCTCGAAACTCAATTGTTGGCAGCATAGGTACCAGCTCAAATATTTGGCGGGCTGGATACCGGGGATGTCCGGCCCGCGTTACCGGCCCTCGCAGGCCGGTCTGCCGGCAATCGCGGGCCGGTTTCGGCCCGCGGGCCGTAGTTTGCAGACCCCTGTGCTAGATGATGACCAGTTGGGTTTCGAAAAGGCAAAGGCATCACAATGACAGTTATAACGTTTATCTGGACAATGGAAGCGAGGCTTGCGATAAATCAAATCTTGTTCGTAGGAACTGCAGAACTAGGAAAATCGTTTGACGAAGTATAATTTCACTAGACGATTCACATAAAAATAAGAGGTAGAGGGAGATACGGGTTATATACACGTACAAAAACCAAAAAGGAACAATAAAAATGGAAGAAAAAAAGTGTGAGACATGGCTAACCTTCCTAGCTATTCACATCTTATCCATGTATATTAATAACAATTAAACGCGCCAACTGTACTTACAGTCTTAAAGAGCTATTTGAAGTGGTGGCAGGGGTCACACTAAGTCTGTGTGCTCTTATATTCTAATAGGATTTCGGGCGTGCCATATGAAATTGTGTGGAGGCAGACACTGCACCTTGACGGTCGGGTGAGCGCTACGAAGAGGCAAGGGCTGCCATGGGTATTGTCTCCTTGAGACGTAGGACGCAGTGCCCTTTACAAGCTTGACAGTGAACACGCGTCTGAGGGAAAGCAGAAAGAAGTGTCTCCGTGAAGGCAACCAGGCAGTTGTCAGGCTGGCGAAAAGCCACAGCCCGCCTGAGCTGAGGACAATACAGCGGTAGCTTACACCTCCCCCCGCCCCCACCCCCACCCTTCTCCTTTTCACCCTCCAATTCTAGGCTGTGGATCGTACATCGCACCTCGAGTTAACGAAAGACTTGTCTGGCGATACGGAGGATTTCAGAGGAACGCTAATCTGGATGTGCATAGGCTCCACGCTAAGATATCTTTAGAAAGCGCACGAAAAACAGCACTAACTGCACCGTTACTGCGTCCTCGGTAGCCCTCCGATGTGATGCCAAGAGACTAGAACGCTTTTCACTTCAGCTCAATGGCTAAATCACAGTGGCGGTGAAATCACTATCTGCCTTTTGTGGCCAGTCTGTGGCGTAAGTCCTGATTTCTGATTTTTCGAATTGTAAGGTAGTAAGAATTTAATTGGTAGAGAACTTTTTATGGAGCCGCTGGAGGCAGGATAAAAGACATTTCAAAACGATACCCCTGGACAGTGTTGACACCAAACCGGTTTACTGGCTGGAAATTGTAGACACACAAAAAAACTGTCACCAGCAATACTAGAGTGCGTTTTAGGAATTTCCAGTTTGAGAAACTGTGTTTGGCACTGGAATAAATTCGGTCTCAAGGATTCTGGAAGAAGATACATCCAGAGACTGCCTTTCATACCCAGCAGCTGCGAACACACCATCGGTCACTCTATCCCAGAAAAATGCCTGTCTTCATTTACTGTCATCTTTACGCCTTGCCATCATTGCACTTCAAAATTCAATAACAATGATAGTGAATCGCCAGCTCTGTCCATCTCAAAACCTTGACAACTAGTACAGTCATTTATGTGATCATCTATAAAAGTGTTACCAAAGAATGTTTATTGTGTTAAAGATTTAATATGTCAGTTGTGGAACAAATTATAAATATACACTACTGGCCATTAAAATTGCTACACTACGAAGATGACGTGCTACAGACGCGAAATTTAACCGACAGGAAGAAGATGCTGTGATATGCAAATGATTAGCTTTTCAGAGCATTGTCGGCCGAAGTGGCCGTGCGGTTAAAGGCGCTGCAGTCTGGAACCTCAAGACCGCTACGGTTGCAGGTTCGAATCCTGCCTCGGGCATGGATGTTTGTGATGTTCTTAGGTTAGTTAGGTTTAACTAGTTCTAAGTTCTAGGGGACTAATGACGTCAGCAGTTGAGTCCCATAGTGCTCAGAGCCATTTGAACCTTTTTTTTTTTTTTTTTTTTTTTTTCAGAGCATTCACACAAGGTTGGCGCTGGTGGCGACACCTAGACTGTGCTGACATGAGGAAAGTTTCCAACCCTTTTCTCATACACAAACAGCAATTGACCGGCGTTGCCTGGTGAAACGTTGTTGTGATGACTCGTGTAAAGAGGAGAAATGCGTACCATCACGTTTCCGACTTCGATAAAGGTCGGATTGTAGCCTATAGAGATTGCGGTTTATCGTATCGCGACATTGCTGCCCGCGTTGTTTCAAATGGCTCTGAGCACTATGGGACTTAACATCTGAGGTCAACAGTACCCTAGAAATTAGAACTACTTAAACCTAACTAACTTAAGGACATCACACACATCCATGCTCGAGGCAGGATTCGAACCTGTGACCGTAGCGGTCGCGCGGTTCCAGCCTGAAGCGCCTAGAACCGCTCGGCTACACAGGCCGGCGCTCGCGTTAGTCGAGATCCAATGACTGTTAGCAGAATATGGAATCGGTGGGTTCAGGAGGCTAATACGGAACGCTGTGCTGGATCCCAACGGCCTCCTATCGCTAGTAGTCGAGATGACAGGCATCTTATCCGCATAATTGTAACGGATCCTCTTGTTCGCATTGACGGCACTTTGAACAGTGGACGTTACATTTCAGATGTGTTACGACCCGTGGTCTTCCCTTCATTAGATCCCTGCGAATCCCTACATTTCAGCAGGATAGTGCACGACCGCATGTTGCAGGTCCTGTACTGACCTTTCTGGATACAGAAAATGTTCGACTGTTGCCCTGGCTAGCAGATTCTCCAGATCTCTCACCAATTGAAAACGTCTGGTCAATGGTGGCCGAGCAACTGGCTCGTCACAATACGCCAGTCACTACTCTTGATGAACTGTGGTATCATGTTGAAGCTGCATGGGCAGCTGTACCTGTACACGCCATCCAAGGTCTGTTTGACTCAATGCCCAGGTGTATCAAGGCCGTTAAACGGTCAGAGGAGGTTGTTCTGGGTACTGATTTCTCAGGATCTATGCACCCAAATTGCGTGAAAATGTAATCACATGTCAGTTCTAGTATAATATACTTGTCCAATGAATAGTTGTTTATCATATGCATTTCTTCTTGGTGTAGCAATTTTAATGGCCAGTAGTGTACTTTACTCAATCATTTTATCATAATGATGAATGAATCACGTGGCTGTATGTAGGAGTTATAGAATGTTCAGTGAGACCCACTGAGAATGTAGGGCCACACAACAGGTCACGTTTTATTAAATTTAGGTGTGTAATTTAAGTAATTAGCAATGGCTCCTGAGGAGTGATCTGTCGAAGTACGTGTATCGGTCTGATCGGTTAGGTGTAAAACTAGACGACTTGCGGCATCACAGAATCGAGGATCTTAAGACGTGATTCTGCAGGAGGTTGTTGAAATTAGATGGACTGATAATGAGTGAAGAGGTTATCCAAAGAAAGCGAGAAGAATGATATGAATAACACTGATAATAATAACGGCGGTGCTGATAAGATGTGTACAGATATCAAGGTATAATTTTCATGTTACCATGGGGAGCTGTAGGAGGTACATACTCTAGAGGAAGACTGGAATACGTCCAACAAATAATTGAGGACACAGATTAAATGTGATACTCTGAAATGGAGATGTTGGCAGGAGGGAGGAATTTGTGTCTGGCTTCAATACAACAACAATCAGAAAAAAAGCTCCGCCAAAACAGATTCAGACACCACTAAGAGATAGGGAGTGAGGAACTGGAAGTGTAACAACTAGACCAAGCAATCTTTTATGCCAAAACGAAAAAAATTTTCACCTAATTTTTTCAGGCAAGTACCGCACCAGAACGAAGCTGCAGAAGCTTAGAGCTGTACGGCTTGACAACCCATATAGAGAATTCCCATAATCGTGTACCAAAGTGACCGATAACTTATGTCATAAATGCAGGCAATTTTCAATTTAGGAACCGGTTTCTGTGACCCAGAATGAACGCTCATTCAGCTTACCAAACACAGTAAACTGGCCATATGTGTTACCTACAACACAGAGAAAGGAATTCTCGATATCTGTGGTAGACATGGAAATGAACAAACTGTACACAGTAACAAAAAATACTGAAAAAGACATATTCAAATGTCGCATATAGCCTGTAAACCACAAAATACAAAGCTATAAATCATTATTTACAACAAATATGATAATATTAAATAGAAGAGAGGTAAATGCTCAGAAGCCATTCGACGGCAGTAAATGATGTCAGTTCAAAATAATAATTATGTTAACACGTATCGTAGGGTAAATACACATATAATGACATGAGTAGTAGTGACCTGTAACTTTTATCAGTTTATAGTGGAAACACAAAGAGAGCTAGATTGCTCTGCTCTTGATAGAAGCCGATGGTGCTTAGCTACTTAATAAATTTGGTTCCGGTTCTCTTGTTTAAATACGCCAGCCACTGAGTAGAATAGCTATCAGCTTAAAGTGAAAGTTTTCGGATTCCTCTTACAAAATTAATTGTTTTTGGTGGTCCTCTTGTGGACCAGTGGATGAAGTCACCTTCAGATAGATCCTCAGATACTGCAATCCTCTGTCTGTTAATAGCCCACCTCGTATGTTGTACAGTGAGCGTGTCTCCCTTGATGAGCTTTGTGAACAGAGCTAGTGCGAGCAGCCTGGCGCACCAGAGCAGCTTGGCGTGCGCCGTTTCCACTGGAACTGCCAACGTGGAGTGGGAGTGAGCCTGAGCTGATAGGGCATCTATTGCCGTAAAGTCGCCCATTGATAGGCCGAACAGTCAGCAAACATACCCCTCCCCCCTGCCAAGCTGGTCTGCCACGATATGTTCGCCTTTGTAGTGTACGATTTTATACCGTGCAGGTCCCAGTGCCGGATGTTTCAGCTCCATCGGCTATTGATACCTGCTAGCCCCTATCTCTACCTGCCACCACACACGCCATCCTTTTCCCTTCTGTTTTGACGCAATGAAAACTGGCACGTAACTGGGCTCAGATAGGACACGCCACGCAGTTGCAGTGCGCCCACATTCAGTCAGATGAGGCGGCGACCCGCTCATTGAACAGGGGAAAGGTGGAGGGTTCGTTAGTCGCTCATCGGCCTGTAAATGGCCGGTTGTAAGACAGGTAAGTGGTGAAAGCTGCCCATTGTAGCGGCATGCCATAGCACTCGTTGCTAGAGACAAATATACCGTAAAGGGAAAACCTCGGTCGATATCAACTGACGGATTCCTCAACCGTTAGATACGCGCAACAGTTCACGGACCGTCTCGAACGCTGTATTTGCAGAACATTTCCGCAAGGAGATACAGCTTGTTTTGTAACCTGTTTCACAGGGAAGGCTGTCTCTTATACTGAACAAAATATCATACCTGCTCATTCTACTGTTACTTAGTTTATCCTGAGGAAGTAGAAAAGTCAATTGTGCCACCGAAGAAGTTATCCCGTCAAGGATATACCATCATTGTATTATTTTCAAGTAAATCGTGGTGGCAAGAAAGTTGGATTGAATACAATACATACACTGAGAAGACAAAAGTCATGGGATAGTCATGGGATGTACATATATAGGTGGCTGTGATATCCTGTGCACAACGTATAAAAAGGGCAGTGCATTGATGGAGGTGTAATTTGTACTGGGATCATCCATCTGAAAAGGTTTGCGAAGTGATTATGGCCACACAACGAAAGCAAACAGACTTTGAACGCGGAATAGTAGTTGATTCTAGACACATCTGACATTCCACTTTGGAAATCATTAGGTAATTCTTTATTCCGAGGTCCACAGTGTCACATAGTGCTCAGAGAATGCAAAATTTCAGTCATTACCTCTCATCGCGGACAAAGTAGGGACTTAGAGCAGCGGCGCTTGCTTAGAGTCGTCAGTGCTAACAGAAAAGCAACACTTCGAGAAATATCCGCAGGAAAGATTGTCGGATGTACGACGAACGTATTCGTTAGGATAGTGCGGGGAAATTTGTCGTTAATGGGCTATGGCAGCAGACGACCGACACAAATGCCTCTGCTAACAGCCAGACATCGCCTGCAGCGCCTCCCGTGTGCTAGTGACCGTATCGATTGGACGCTAGCCTATTGGGAAACTGTGGCATGTTCAGATGAATCCCAATTTCAGTTGGTAAGAGCTGACAATAGGAGTCGAGTATAACACAGACCTCACAAATCAATGGAGCCAAGTTGTCAACAAGGCACTGAACAAGCTGGTGGTGGCTCCACAATGGAGTGCGGTGTGTCTACATGGAATGAAATGGATCCTCTGGTTCAACCGAACCGCCCATTGACTGGAAATAATTATGTTCCGCTGCTTGGAGACCATTTGCAGCCATTCATGGGCTTCATGTTTCAATAACAAAAACGATGGTATTTTCTGGATGACAGTACGCCACGACAGAATATTCTGGAGAATTCTAAAATGGTTCAAATGGCTCTAAGCACTATGGGACTTAACAACTGAGGTCATCAGTCTCCTAGACTTAGAACTACTGAAACCTAACTAACCTGAGGACATGACACACATCCATGCCAGAGGCAGGTTTCGAACCTGCGACCGAAGCAGCAGCGCGGTTCCGGACGGAAGCGCCTAGAACCGCTCGGCCACAGCGGCCGGCGAATAATTCTAGCCAATGATTTGGCTATCCAGATAGTCCGACTTGAGTGCCATGGAACATTTAGGGGACATAATCGACAGGTCAGTTAGTGCACAAAATTCTGTACAGTAATATTTACAGAGGCAGCGTGGCTCAATATTTCTGCAGAATATGGATACAAGCTTGCAGCATCCTGGCTGCCAGCCATCGTAATCCAATAGGCCGCAGCAACAACACGTGGCGCGAGCCCTGCAGGCAAGTAGCTGCAGCCACGCTGCCTGCGTCTAACAGGAGGTAAACAAGAGTCCAAACCTCATTCACCGATGAGCGCCAATCATAACAAACAGTGCAAGAATCAAAAGACAACAACAGATCCCCAATCTGTCCACTGCGGCAACCCATTATAATAAAGTTCCCGCTCTGTCGCCAGACCTGACCAATCACAACCATGATCTTTCAGAATTATGGTGTAGCCTAGTGCTCAGTGAGCGGCAATGATACAATATAAGTGACTCCTCATAGCTAAGCACATCAGTAAACTCCAAAGAATGCTATTGTAACCGTGGCCGCAACGTTGGTTTCTTCAGTAAATTTGTTTACATTATGAAGCAGTACTTTACTGAGAAAAACTTTATGTCAACTAACTCACTGGAAGGGTACAAGATAAATAACAGATGAATGTTATCAACAGTCACTACCTCTGAAAACAAACAGGTCGTTGAGAATATCAAGAATACCAGACACCAAGAAACACGGGCTTGTATTGCAGTAAAGGTTGGAAAAAACGTAAACAAATAAAAATTTTCTCAACCATAGAAGCCTACCCGGTTTTGGGTGGGCGTACGGGGGTGGGGAGATAGGGTTACGTTGAACACTTATTAAAAGTTTCATCCTTTTCGTTGAAGGGGTTTCCTAGTCAACTTACTGAAACCGAAATTAACTCAATAAAAAATAGCTCAAAGGATAATCTATTAAGGGTCTTAGGAGCTCGCCCGGTTGGCCGTGCGGTCTAACGCACAGCTTTCCGGGCGGGAAGGAGCGCCTGGTCCCCGGCACGAATCCGCCCGGCGGATTTGTGTCGAGGTCCGGTGAACCGGCCAGTCTGTGGATGGTTTTTAGGCGTTTTTCCATCTGCCTCGGCGAATGCGGGCTGGTTCCCCTTATTCCGCCTCAGTTACACTATGTCGGCGATTGCTGCGCCAACAAGTTCTCCACGTACGCGTACACCACCATTGCTCTACCATGCGAACATAGGGAGTTACACTCGTCTGGTGTGAGACATTCCCTGGGGGTCCACCGGGGGCCGAACCGCACAATAACCCTGGATTCGGTGTGGGGCGGCGGTGGGGTGAAGTGGACTACGGTAGTCGTCGTGGGGTTGTGGACCACTGCGGCTGCTGCGGGGACGGAGCCCCTCCGTAGCTTCTAGGCCCCAGGTTAACATACAATTAATACAAGGGTCTTAGGGTTACGGACACTATCAGATGAAGCGTCCTCCACATAGATATGTGGAAGATATGATATTCTGTGACTACAGTATTTCACAAATAAGAAAGGTAGCTTGCAAATGTGCAAGGGGGCGAAATTAGGTAATGGAAAAACGATGATATAAAATGTTTATTTCACAGATAAAACCAGCCTACGAAGGAAAAGACTTCCCTCAAGATGTGAGGGAACTTTTCCCAGGCGTCTTAAAACACCTCCTGTCATCCCATCTCTTCTTCCCTTAATTTTTTTCCACATGTTCCTCTCCCCGCTGATGCTATGGGGAAATAACGTATGAGGCCACCTAATTTTCTAGAATCTTCTATACCAACACATCTTAGACCGTTAGATTTTCTTCTTTTCAGGTTTCCCCACAGTCCAAGAGTCACTTCCATAGACATATTTGCGCTCCAGACGCAAATTATCAGGAATTCCTTCCTCAAATTGAAATGATATATCGCTTTCCAAAAGCTTCGAGCTGCTTCTGTTCCGGATTTCCAATTACTCACGTTTTGCCCCTGTTTATAATGGTGAGCGCCGTTCATGGACTTTTGGGAGCTTCCTCAACTCCACACCAGTACCATACACTTAAAAAGAAGGACGCGTTCTATGACTTCTAGAGTCTACTCTTCATATCTCCCTTCTTCGATCACCGAGTTAAAGTTTCCATCCCGGACACGAGAATTCGTTTTCGCTTTGTACGAATGTGCTGTTTGTGCTTTTGGCAATAAGCACTTTACTTTTCTGCTGTATCGTCGCCATTGGCTATGTTCTGCTTTATACATTAGTTACAGTCTCTGATTAGTGCTCCGTTCGACGTTCTCAGTGGCCAGTGATACTTACACAGCACGCTCTTCTCAACAACTCCGTTATCTGCTTTTTGCTTTTGTCGGATCAATTCAACAGTAGGACAGTGTGTTGGCACGCCCTGCTGTAACCAGCGGCCTCCCGCCCCTGGTGTTAGTGAAGATGACGTCACATGACGCGGTGATGACCGGCGCTGGGAGAGTGGGGTGCCACATTGTCAATGCACATGCAAAACCTATTAGGCCGGACCGCAGCGAACGCCGACGGCCGCTCCCCCGCTGTAGCTGTGGGGAGAGCGTCACGCACCGCGGCCGCCAGGCCGGAGCTCCGCCATTATTCTGGCGTTCTGTGTGCGGACGCGCTCTGTTTCTGAATGCTGTGAACGCTGCGACAGCAGTTTGCACTCCCTTTGTCTCGCCACAGTATGAGTAGAGGTGAAACATATTGTCCCGGCAACCCTCCCATACGATCCACCCCTGCATTATGGTGTGTGTGTGTGTGTGTGTGTGTGTGTGTGTGTGTGTGTCTGTGTGTCTGTAGCATTGGCGAGAGAGGTACGTGTCGGCATGTGATAATATTTGCACGTTGCTTTGTATGAATAGCGGCTGGGGCACGTCAGCGAGGAAGATTCAAAGCGAATGAAGCCCTGTACGAAATGAAACTGGATATCCTGTGTGCTCCGGCAGAGATGTGCCGGTTTCTGCTTAAAGTCAAAGCGTGACAGTAGCTAGTAATCGTTAGAAGTCCTTTCAAGGCGCGGCTTCCTACATCGGAAGCGGCTTTTACACTGACAACAGTGATGAACTGTGGGAACTACAAAACACGCTATAAATATTTGTACAATTGTACTTTTTGTCGGCTCACAGTGTCGTAAAATTTTAGAATGACATCATATTCACCATTGACCCGACATTTATTACGATATCCACTACTGCAGTTTCGATCTTTTGGTCCTTTTGAAGTGACTACAGGTGCTGAAATCACAGCAGTAGTAAAAGTTAATGAAAAGGATAAAAATGTTGTGACGCTCTGTGGCTTTTGTCAGCTTTTGTAACATACAGCATAGTTACGTGACGGATAGAGCATTGTTACACATATCATTGGTTTATGTGAATAGGGCTGTCACGAGCCATAGAGGCTACTATCACTTTTATTTTTTTCATTAACGTTGACTACTGCTACGTTTCAGCATCTGAAACCACTTGAAAATGACGAAAAGGTCGAAATGAAAATAGTGGGTATGATAAGATATGTACAGTCATTGGCGAATATGAAGTCATTAATTTTTTTTTTAATTTTACAACAAATAAAACGTCCGGTTATACCGTCCATGGCCAGTTTACGAGTCTTACTCAGGTCTCAGCACCAAGATTCACGGAACTTGTTTCACTTCAGATGATGAAGAAACGGGCGCTCTTTACGCGTAACCATTTTAATAGAGATCTATAGCCGTCTATTTACAGTCGAAATCTGTGTAGTGTAGTGTAGCAGAACACTTTGCTATCCTGTTGACGCCACTAGTATCTCGGTGTGAGAATCACATTAAGAACTCGACCGATGTCTTAGGTCTATTAGAAGGAATGCGTGTGAAGGACTCTGTTATTCTACTAAGTTCGAACGTGACCTCTCTCTTCATTCGCGTTCCTGTGTCAGATTCGTTACGGTTAGTTGAGGTTCGGTTTGATGTTGATGTAACGAAGCTACTTCGAAATGTATTGTGTTGCACTTACAGCCGGCCGAAGTGGCCGTGCGGTTAAAGGCGCTGCAGTCTGGAACCGCAAGACCGCTGCGGTCGCAGGTTCGAATCCTGCCTCGGGCATGGATGTTTGTGATGTCCTTAGGTTAGTTAGGTTTAACTAGTTCTAAGTTCTAGGGGACTAATGACCTCAGCAGTTGAGTCCCATAGTGCTCAGAGCCATTTGAACCATTTGTTGCACTTACATTTTGTTCAACGGCCATTTCTATGAACACACAGATGAAGTTCCGATGGAAAGCCCATTGTCACCTATTATCGGTAACTTCTTTATGGAAGATTTCAACGAAAGTGCCATGGGGTAGGCAGCTTTATGACCTGCGTGTTTTTCCGCATATTTATAAGATGATTTCGCTGGTTTGCCTCAGAGCACAGAGAATTTTAACGATTTTACAGAACATTTGAATTCAATCCAACCGAACATTCGCTTCATGATGGAGGTGGAACAGTGGGGTTGCCTTCCCTTCCTTGAAGTGTTGCTCAGCAGGAAGGTTGATACATTTTGTTTATAGGAAGCCTACTCACACTGACCTGTATCTACAGGCTGATAGTTCTCACCATCCATCTGATAGTGAAGGGATGTCATCTGAAAACCTTACAGTTTGTCAGCTGAATTATGCCCTTTTGGGTAATCTTTGACCAGTGTACGGAGTATAAGGGTCAAATACACTTATAACAGCAGAGGAAATTGCTGTTGCAATTTGATAGTAAAGGGATAAAAATGGCTCTGAGCACTATGGGACTCAACTGCTGATGTCATTAGTCCCCTAGAACTTAGAACTAGTTAAACCTAACTAACCTAAGGACATCACAAACATCCATGCCCGAGGCAGGATTCGAACCTGCGACCGTAGCGGTCTTGCGGTTCCAGACTGCAGCGCCTTTAACCGCACGGCCACTTCGGCCGGCTAGTAAAGGGATACTTCGTACCGTGGTTCTCAGGGCTCATGTCATCTCAAAACCTTACAGTTTGTCAACTGAATTATGCCCTTTTGGGTAATCTTTGATCAGTGTACGAAGTATAAGCGTCAAATACACTTATAACAGCAGAGCAAATTGCTGTTGCAGAACAACGCCTTGGCACCTTTGTCCTATGGAACACAACAATTCTGGCATGCACTTACAGCTATTGGGATAGTGCTCGTAAAGAATGAGTTGAAGTCAAATTAGAAGTTAAACTTATAAATGGAGATTTTTGCTTACATTGTGCCTGGAATCTTTCTCTCTCCTTTGTCAAAAAGCAGAGGGACAGAGATTTAATACCGTCTCATCTGTTGTTTATTAATTTTTGTAAGTCGGATCAAGTTGCGCACCGCAGCTGAGGCTAATTGTAATGATCAATAAAAACTCTCAGCTGTATTACTACACATTTCTAATGTTGCCACCGGTTTCGTTCGTTAAACATCTTCAGGCGACATCAGGCAACCTAAAGGTGTTCAACGAACGCAACCTGTAGTAATACAATAAATGTGTAATAATACAGCTAACGTGGTTTTCATTATTCAATAATATTAATTTTCACTATCGATACCGAGCGAGGTGGCGCAGTGGTTAGACACTGGACTCGCATTCGGAAGGACGACGGTTCAATCCTGCGTCCGGCCATCCTGATTTAGGTTTCCCGTGATTTCCCTAAATCATTCCAGGCAAATGCCGGGATGGTTCCTCTGAAAGGGCACGGCCGACTTCCTTCCCCATCCTTCCCTAATCCGATGAGACCGATGACCACGCTGTCTGGTCTCCTTCCCCAAACCAACCAACCACTATCGATAACTTCAGAGGTGGATCATATTTGGTTGTGTTTTGGAGGTAGATTTTGCTGTTTATTTGCGTGAATTACGTTTCCGGAATTGCTCTGCCAACAGGGGCTCTAAATTTCGTGGTACAGCGCTTACGTACTGAAGTTTGTCCTTGAAACTGACAGGATGTGTACCTGTCATAATATCGGCGGTTGTCGTCCACGTAACACGGCTGCATTCACGTTAGTTGCTCACTCAATCTTTTCATTATGGTTGCACCTCCCTTCGCAGTCCCCACCGATAGATCAGAATGTGGGACTATGAAGGAACTATTTTTCGCTGGGAAGATCATCATGATACTTTTTCAATTACAGGTCACATGTCTGGCAGATACACATTGCATGCAGTGATTTCCGTTGTCTTCTGCATCCGCCTTCCGTTGACCATAGTTGCCTGATCCTCCTTTTAGCCGTTGCTTCCCACGCCAACGGATATAGTTTGCGATGAAACTTTGTCTACTCCTCCGCCCCTTCTGAAAAGGCAGATGGCTGAATGGGGTTGACTCCTTATCCCGGAAATCTTTGGCAGCCATTGCTGACGCTTTATCATTCAAAATTTAAGTAGTGGATAGCTTCTAAGCTAGGGCAGAAGAAGGTTTTGATAACAAATCATAACGCTGCAGCTGCCGGGAGGGGTAGCCGTGCGGTCTTAGGCGCCCTGCCACGGTTCGCGCGGCTCCCCGAGTCCTCCCTCGGATCTATGTGTGTGTGTTGTCCTTAGTGTAAGTTAGTTTAGGTTAGATTAAGTAGTGCGTGAGCCTAGGGGCCGATGACGTCAGCAGTTTGCTCCCAGAGGAACTTAACACACATTTACGCTGCTGGTACGCCTCGAAAGTGCTCCACCGTGCAGGGAGAGCAAATGTTGTGAATGGATCAGACGAAAGTAATTACCCTAAGGGCTTCACTAATATCAACAGCATTTTCGTGTACGGTGCCGCATCTAAGTACTGTTACTGTTTGGGAAGTCATTGTTGTTTTCCTTAAAAAGAGAATGCTTAGTAGGCGCTTTGACTTTGTGAATGTGTCGATAATTTTGTGGTACTACTTTAGTCTGTGTTGATAACGTGCAGGTTCGAAGTGCACGTACTCTCTAAAATACATCGCGGTTTAAGAACTTGGGCCTCCACCACTTGTGTCAGTCTAAATGAAATCCTTTTCGAATAAAAAGCAACTATTGAAACCGACGCTTATATAGTCTTCGCATTCTTTCGCTTCAAGGAAAGTAATCTGATGAAGCCAATCCGCCCTGAAGAGGACCACTGTATCGATGGTCGGAACGTCAGTTTTAATAGTTACTTTTAGATTCAAAATCACGCGGCCAAAAGCCCAAAAATATTTTATTCATATCGCTGTTTTATCTGTAAGTGATGATTACTTTGACATGGAATAACAAAGAATGTCTTCGAGCTGGCGTTAAATGATGTACGTATTCTAAAAGTTTGATCTGGTTTGAATCTCGTGAAATTTGTAACGAACTAAACATTGCACTAGATTGGAGACCACTGGTCAAGTAATAGCGTGATGAAATTTCCTTTGGAGGATTCATGCTGAAAAATTCTGCCGCATAATTTACATAATTTGTAATTTGAACGTATTAATTCATTATATAATAATAGAGTAAGTATTGAGCTTTCACATTTCTGTATAAAATGTTTCTTTACATCCTTTATCATGTAAAACAGGGATTCAAGTACACATCACGGCGTCTTTCTCTGAGATTACTCCAGACAGTCAATAGGTTTATCCAGGCAGTAGTCTGAGGTCGGTAGACGCTCGTTTCCACCATGGGTGCGCTATAGCAGCCACTTGACTCGTTATTGGATGCGCCGCTGTGTTGGCAACAACGGCTCGGCGGAAATTCAATTTATGCGCAGCGTCGGAGAAAGCCGTGCTGTAAGGCCGGCGACCGGGCCAGTGTCTCTGCAGCGCTGCGCGGGAGTGCCTCGAGGAGCTGTGAACACAATACCCCACCCCGCCCTCGCAACGCCGAGTGTCTCTCCGAGTCTGCATGCAATAAAAGGGAAGCCGTTTTTGCTAAAGAGTTTTTATTTGTAAGCGATTTACATTCACTCCCTTTCGGACCATACTGACAACGGAAAAGCTTCATTTCGGGTTGGTGTAAAAACCATGGAAAGACATACATACAGTAATTAAAAAAAATATCGTTAAGTCCATTCTGTTTCCTGTGGACATGACAGTAGCACTATGAAGACTGGGGATTCAGATAAGGATCCAGGAATAGAGAGGGCGTCATGTAGGAAGTTTAATTTGTGTTTGGGAAAATGGACTATGTCCTTATTACGTTCGTAATATAAATGAGTGATTTATGCATACCATCTCAAAGCTGTAGCATACAGAAATACAAATGTAAATGTCTGTTTCTGCAAAATCGTATATCTCTGAACGTTCCCCAGCGATTGCTTTAAAATTTGAACATAATATTGCATTCAAATGTGAGCGTGTCTTTAGATATCTATTTTTTAAATATATATTCTATATAAATAAATACATACTATATGAAGGGTAAACGTTATTACCAAAAATCTCGAGAATGTCTGAACCAATTTACTTTACATTTTTGGACAATACTCTAAGGAACATTTGGAAGAACATATACTATGTCACCAAAAATATCTGGGCACCTAGCAGAAAATTTCTTACAAGTTCGTGGCG
Organism: Schistocerca serialis cubense; assembly: GCF_023864345.2. Classification (NCBI taxonomy): domain Eukaryota; kingdom Metazoa; phylum Arthropoda; class Insecta; order Orthoptera; family Acrididae; genus Schistocerca; species Schistocerca serialis. The sequence goes on from NC_064639.1 coordinate 470,818,239, forward strand.
CGGTCGATAGGTAATGCTAGAATTCAATATGGTGTTGGCCCACCCTCAGCCTTAACGACAGCTTCCACTCTCTCAGACATTCGTTCTATCAGATGCTGGAAGGTTTCTTGGGGAATGGCATTCCATTCTTAACGGAGTGCTGCACTGAGGAGAGGTATCGATGTCGGTCGGTGAGGCCTGGCACGAAGTCGGCGTTCCAAAACATCCCAAAGGTGTTCCATAGGATTCAGGTCAGGACCCTGTGCACGCCAGTCCATTACAGGGATGTTATTGTCGTGTAACCACTCCGCCACAGACCATGCACTATGAACAGCTGCTCGAGAGTGTTGAAAGGTGCAATCGCCATCCTCGAATTGCTCTTCAACAGTGTGAACCAAGAAGATGCTTAAAACATCAGTGTAGAGCTGTGCTGTGATAGTGCCAAGCAAAACAACAAGGGGTGCAAGCAACCTCTACCGAAATCAATACCACACTATAACACCACCATCTTCGAATTTTACCTTTGGCACTACACACGAATGCAGATGATGTTCACCGGGTACTCGCAATACCCACACCCTGCCGTCAGATCGCCACATTGTGTACCCTGATTCGTTACTCCACAGAACGTTTTTCCACAGTTTAATCGTCCAATGTTTACTCTCCTTACGCCAAGTGAAGCGTCGTTTGGCATTTACCGGCGTGATGTGTGGCTTATGAGCAGGTGCTCGACCATCAAATCAACGTTTTCTCACCTCCCGCCTAGCTTTCATACTACTTGCAGCGGATCCTGATGCAGTTTGGAATTCCTGTGTGATGGTTTGGGTAGATGTCTGCCTACTACACATCAACTGTCGGCGGTCTCTGCCAGTCAACAAACGAGGTCGGCCTGTACGCTTTTGTGCTGTTCGTATCCCTTCACATTCCCACATCACTATCAAATCGAACCTAGGGATGTTTCGGAGTGTGGAAATCTCGCGTTCAGACGTATGACACAAGTGACAACCAATCATCTGACCACGTTCGAATTTCGCCGAGCGCCCCATTCTGTTCTCTCACGATGTCTAATGGCTACTGAGGTCGCTCATATGGAGTATCTGGAAGTAGATGGCAGGACAAAGCACCTAATACGAAAAATGTATGCTTTTGGCGATGTCCGGATACTTTTGATCACACAGTGTAACCGCTCTCTCTCTCTCTCTCTCTCTCTCTCTCTTTATATGTACATATGTGTGTGGCTTATCGGCCTAAGACTAGAACACGAGCGCTCATTGTCAAAGAGAGGAAGGAAATGGACAAAGCGGTGGGAAGAAATGAAGATAGAATCTGGAAAGTAGGAGGTTGACAGACGAAGGGGGCAGAATATGGAGATGGTGACAGAAAGGGAGAGGAGGTGATGGACCGAGCGGACAGAGACGGGGCGGGGGAGATGGGTCAGGGAGAATTTCAGCTACAGGAGACGATGGACAGATAAAGAGGGCAGCAGATGATGGATAGGTAAATACAGGAGGAGGAACAGATGAACAAAGCGGAAGTAAGAGATGGCGAAAGACAGGTGGGGAAACGGAGATTAGGCAAATATTCAATTCGCATACATGTCAGAAAAGTGCGCCTTCTATTTTCTTTCTTTGCCATTTAACCATACCAAGCTACAGCAACGCGTCCCTGGGAGCAACTAGTGTGTAACATACAGTCTGGGCTTAAGAGAACTCTATCACAAATGTAGGCAAACGCTACAGTTCAACTTATTCGCTTCAAACCTTAACCTGTTAGCAGAGTATCCCAAAAAGTTTTTTTACGTATAGATGTAATTGCTTTGTTCCAGACTGCCACGGCCAGCGAATGCTCGTTTAGAAAATGGCAACTACACCACAACAGAAGGGCGGGTGTATTGTTCAATTAACAAAAAGGGAATCGTAACAACCGTTCAACGTGCATTTCGCAGATACTTTTACCAGAAGGCACCCAGTGTCTGAAAGTATGCAGGGTACAAAGAGTTGGAGAAGAAAGGCTTGCTTTGCAAAGGCAAAACTCCTAGTCGGCCTCCCGTGTCAGAGCAACATATTGGTCGCGTTCGAGCAGCATTCAAGCAAAGCTCTCAGAAATCAACACGTCGAGCAAGTTGTGAACTTCAGATCTCAGAAAAAAAAAATCGTTTCCCAAATCCTGAGTAAACGCTTACGCATCAAATAGTGCAGATTGTTGTTGGTACAGGCACGCGCTCCAGGAGATTAGGCTGAGGGATCTGACTTTTGCATCGAGATATTGGCTAAGATGGACCACGACAACGACATGCAGAGAGATTAATTTTTAGTGTGGAAGCAATGTTCCACTTTAATGTAAATTTAATCGGCACAGTGCTCGCTTTCAGGGAACAGAAAACCTCCCTTTCTCAAGTAATTCGCCGAACGTCAATGAGTTCTTGAGGGGGAGTTACGGTCTTTTCTTTTTTCTGGGGAAAACCATCACAGGTTCAAATGGTTCAAATGGCTGTGAGCATTATGGGACTTAACTTCTGAGGTCATCAGTCCCCTAGAACTCAGAACTACTTAAGCCTAACTAACCTAAGGACATTACTCACATCTACGCCCGAGCAATGCATCCGTGCGACCGTAGCGATCGCGCCGTTCCAGTCTGTAGCGCCTAGAACTGCTTGGCCGGCAAACCATCACAGGAAACTGCTACCACGACATCCTTTGTTTGTAGTTTCTGTCTTAACTGCAAAGGATCGAACAATTTCATCTTGCGACAATACGATGTACATTACATTCACTTTGGGGTGCGGGATGGCCCGACGATGTGAAGAATCTTGAAGATCTGTAGTGCTCATGGCAACCAGAGATAGCCATTATGGTTTTTTATGAGGTTATATGAAATACAATTGTTTTGTCTCATCGCTGCCACCATCGTTGCCGCAGCCTCTTAATCAAATCGCAGCTACGTAGAGCGCAGCACCATCAACATGTAGCACAAGATTTTGGAAGAGTGTGAAAATCGTCTCGAAATTACGGTCTGATTCGCTGAGCTCGTATTGAGTGCGTGTAACTTAAGAAAAAAATCTTTTAAAGACTCAAGTTCTTTTGTGCTCATAGTGTATTTGAAAATAATGGACATGTGGTGTACTCAGTTTTAAACTCTTAAGTCTGCCAGATGGTGAATTAAACTGCCGAATGTAGCTGCAGCAAATTGAAGATGTAAGCAGCATTAGGAAGATATGCACAACCAAAGTAAGATTTTATAAGTCTAGCACCAATCTATCTAATTACATATACGTATGTAAACATATGAATGTTACGTTGCATGTAATATTTGTGCCAGCCGGAGTGGCCGAGCGGTTCTAGGCGCTGCAGTCTGGAACCGCGCAACCGCTACGGTCGCAGGTTCGAATCCTGCCTCGGGCATGGATGTGTGTGATGTCCCTAGGTTAGTTAGGTTTAAGTAGTTCTAAGTTCTAGGGGACTGATGACCACCGAAGTAAAGTCCCATAGTGCTCAGAGCCATTTTGTAATATTTTTTCTGGAATGCTATGCCCAGAATTTTGTGTATTTGTACAGGGGCCATAGTGGAAAGCCCATAGGGAATGGGGTAATTGGAGGCCAGGATGCCGATAGTCCACCACTCTTGGCAGGGTAGCAGTGAAGCGGTGGGTCTAAGCTTGGTAGGTGTCTGACACTTTGCCACAGACACATCATTCTTAAAATATAATTAATTGTTCATCAACTGCAACTGTCGTGATGACAGAGAAAACGCGAGGAGGAGCAGATGGCACCGGGCGGCCTGGCAGCTTGCACTGTCGGACGGCTGCTGGTCATGATTCCAGCGGTTCTGCAGGGTCGCCGACCCGTAAAGCAGACTAGGGAATGCCGTGAAGTCCAGCACGTAGCATCAGAGACACTCAGAATCACGTCACGGCCCCGGGGTGAATGACACGGCTCCCAGAAGAAGCGATGACAGCACACGAGCAGAGGCAACCAACAAGGACTTTGCCGGCACAGGTGATGACGGTTAAACCATTGGATGACCACAGAAAGGAGCTGTAGAAATTCATTGTAGGAGACTAGCAGCAGTGTAAGTAAGCCCAGAGGTACCACTCCTCCCCCATTGGACTGGTGACTGGCAATAGTAACATTTAAAGATTTAATCATGCATGTGTGGTCAGCGACCGTTTACAAAGTGAAATTAAAGCAATAACAGCCCTCGGTCGCAAGAATTAAGTCTTTTGATCTTATTTCGGCACTACTATGAGTGCCGTCCTCGGAAATAGAACATTCAAACTGGTATGTCACGTATAAAACAATTATCGCTTGATATTTATTTTATGCGTGACATGCCAGTTTGAATGTTTTACTTCCAATGAAGGCACTCGTAGTAGTGCCGAAACCAGGTCAAAAGACTTCAAAGTAGTCACCAGCGTTGTGCAGAACCCGTTGCCAGCGATGTGGAAAGCGTAGTATACCGTTAGCAGAGCATGTTCTGTTGATGGTGCGAATGGAGCGGTCTAAAGTTATGGTGATTCTCGTGTATGACTGTGATGGTGTTATCCTAACGCTTTACTTCCTCCGCGGCAGACCGTCAGTGTACAGCATTACTGTTCGTTTTTGGAGCATCACCTGCGAGCAGCTTTGCGGAAGAATCGGTGACACTTTCTGCGCAACTCACTCATCATTTTGCACGACAATGCCCGGGCGCATATAGCGCAAGCTGTGGCTGTTCTGTTCGGTCGATGGGACTGGGAAGTACTGTACCATCCTCCATACTGCCCGGACTTGAGTCCTTGTGACTTTGATATGATTACAAAGATGAAGTAACCACTTCGTGGAATTCGCTTCAGGACTGTTCCAGAGATTCGACAGGCACTAGACAGCTTCATTTGTACCATCAACAGAACACGCTCTGCTAACGGGATACTACGACTTCCACATCGCTGACAACGGTTCTACACACCGCGGGTGACTACTTTGATGGACAGTAACAGGTGCAAACACGTAACTCTTTTGTATCGGTTGTGAATTAATAGTTGCCTCTATTTAAGTTACAACCCGCGTATTTATAGATAGGTATCCGTAACTGTTTCGCTGCAGCATCAGATTCGATCGCATAAGCCACCAATGGTCAGTGGCTCGGATATAATCTAACCAAGCCACCAACGCTGCAATGGTTCTGCCTTTTACCTAAGGTGGTAAATTTCAGCTCTGGTTCCTTAGATACACCAGGTCATGCCGTAAATACCCAATGTCGCAATAGCAGTTCCTGTTGTATCAGCAAGAAGCCCCTGATGCTATAACGGTCGGTTAGTTCTGGCCTGACTCACTTATTTGGCTTCTGAATTAATGTGACAGGTCTTATTTTTACTCACTTGTGCCCAATTAGTTATTTGCGGCGCATCATTGGTATAAAATCTTTAGAAACAAGCACAAATGAGAGAGGGACAGTTGAACGACGGAAGACTGCTGCTGTTTGATTATCTTCCATTTCGACAGCATGAAATATCGGATGTATTAAATTATGAATTTTAGTCAGCTAAGGTAACAATGGAAAACCTATGTAAAAGAGGCGTACGAAGTACGAGTATGTGATATCAACTGGTGGACGTTTCTTGGGATTTTGATAAAGATTTTTGAAAATAGAGGTGCCACTTCCTAAGCCAAAGAGTACAAGAAAGTTGCTTCGTGAATTAATGACAAAAGTCTCCACGCCATGTTAGCAGTGTCAGCTAGAGAGAGAGACGTATCATTGGTAATCATTCAACGTAACCCACCACCTACTGTAATTAGTGGGTCCTACTTTATGCAATTTCGATTCCAATTACAAGTAGCGAAGCTACATCTATGTGCACAAAGGGGAAGCTGCCAACTCTTTTCGTTTCGTATCTCTACCTCGCTGAAACTACTGGGATTCTAGTACCACTAACTGCAGCGTTACAGATTGTGCCAGAGTACTTAAAAATATGCTGCGTGTTGGCCATGCCCATCAAGCTAACCTCGGTGGGAGTTCCCCTGGCACTGAGCTATCCCAAGAAACTCTGCCATCACTGCAGTCTTCTACTACTTTTATTATTACCGGCTGAAACTACTTCCTACTACAAATGAATCTAATTCTACAACTAAAGCTAAGAGTTGTCTTTTTTTACTTGATATGTGGAGCACGTCCCTCTATTCCATGACGTGGCGGATTCCTAGCGCAATTTCGGTCGGCCAGTCCATGCCCCGACGGTATGGGATAGGTGCAACCGTGCTTCATCTTCTATGACGTAAGAATCATTGTTGTCCCCCAGAAATTCGTTTAATATCTTTAATGAAATCTTTTTAGCCATGTTGTTGATTATCTGGAAACTTTCTTCTTGTCGTGAAAGGTTATAGGCGTCGAGGTAAGGTAGTTGTGGTCTGAATCCGGCTGCCACGTCGTCATGTGTGGAACACTCATAGACCACGTGGGAAGGGGTGCCCTCCACTGCATCACAGCCACACGAAATTATAGTCCGCTTCCGAAACCGGCATATATAAGTCAAGTATGGTCCACGCCCTATGAAAAAGTGCAACAATCCTCCACTTAGCTTAAAGTAATTTTACTGTAAACGCTCCCTAATGCTGGGCAACAATGGAAAGGTCCTACGTCCCTTTTCTTCAGCCTCCCAGCACCCTGCCACAACTCTTTCCCCGCCTTTTAATCATAATTTTGTCCCAAACTGAAACCCCATAATTTCTGCCGTCCTCTCCGTTTTTCTCTTTTTGCTCAATACCATGTATCCTGATGTCAACGGGGCCCCATTAACATCATAAGGCCCTGCCCGTACATGTCGTGTGTGTCCCCACTGAACGCAGTAACATGTTTCGTTGTACTCTTCTTACAATCACAGCAGGTAAGAGCCTCGTGAGTCTGTGTACCCAGACACGCCAACCTTAACCCACTGTGAATGTGAGAATACTATAGTGAATCAATTAATTAATTTTCTGGTAAATGAAAGCTCTTGTGCCTAGTCCCAGTGAGATTGGTGAGCACCTTCGGCGACGTCTGTGTTACTGTTTTTTCGTACGTAACAAAGTTCCATTTTTCGTCTATGATGACTCCCAAGTATCGGGCCTCGCGACGCCGAAGAACTATTTTCTCTGGCGGATTACTAACTAGCTATCCTTTAAGAAGGAAGTATGTTGATTTATTTGGGGCAATATTAATTTTTGTTTTAGCACCATTCTGTCAGAAAATTCCATCTTAGGTTCCAAATCCATGCGGCTACGGCCGCCAGTCAGCAAGAGGAGGTTGTACTCGTAGGATACCACCCCTAGGACGTCCTCGTAACGTTTCAAGATGTCCAGCAAAGGCTCAATGTTAATATCCCAAACAGCGTCCCCAGGACAGAGCCGTATGGACATCCCATTGTTATTTCCTTACTGACTCGCCCGCTAGGGGACGACATGACCAGACCTCCCTTTTCACGATAGCTCCCATGTAGCAGACCAGGACAATCTTTCTCCGTAAACAGGACCAGGGCGAAGGTCACCACAGGTGGTCAAAGCCGCCACTGATATCCGCCATGATGCCAAATAAGTGCTTGCGCAGAGTTGAGTCACAGACCTTCCCCGCCAGGATGATAGAGTCAGACGCCGGTCGCCCGGCCGAAAACCAAACAGTGTGTCACTCGTCCCACACAACAACTCGGTGTGCTGCCAGTCTATCAACCAGCAACTTTCCCAATCAGTCTAACAAACAGAGTGGCCTGTGCGCCTTGAACTCCGGCGGGACAGAACTCTCTGTAATGGGGTCACCATGGAAAGCGCGGGGGTGAGCGTCAGTAAAATGACATGCTGGTAAATAATTAGTAAAGATGATATTGCTGCAACAGCGATCAAGCTTAATTTCGAAAGTTAAAAAATTCAAAAATTAGAAAAATATTATTCCTATTGACGTTCATTATGATTCGCAGTTTTTCAAAAGCAGTCTTAAGTGAGTGATAGGTACCCTACACATTACAATCAAGTCGTCAACACTACTAAATTCTGGAAAATGGTTCAAATGGCTCTAGAACTTAGAACTACTTAAACCTAACTAACCTAAGGACATCACACACATCCATGCCCGAGGCAGGATTCGAACCTGCGACCGTAGCAGTCGCGCGGTTCCGGACTGAGCGCCTGAACCGCTAGGCCACCGCGGCCGGCACTAAATTCTGAAACTGGAAATCTCGTCCCAGATACATTACAAAAAAAGAAAGCCGGAAATCGGTAGATGTGGATGTATACACAAACATATTATTATAATTTGAAAAAAATGGATGAATTCTTGAAGAGAAATAGCGTCAGAAACTGAGCAAAATCTGTAACAACTTAGTTCATCTCTGGCCCTTAAGCAAGCATGTATTCGGCTTGGCATTGATGGATGCAGTTGTACGATGTTCTCCTGAGAGATGTCGAGCCAAATTCTACCCAAGTGGGGCGTTAGATCGCCAATGTCGCCTGCCCTTAAAGCTTGAAACTTTCTCAGCTAGACAAAGGTACGATGAGCCTGCTGGCCAAGGTAGGGTTTTGCAACCACGAAGACAAGCAGTAGAACATCTCGCCGCGGACATTATCTTGCTGAAATGTAATCCCATGATGGCTTGCCATGAAGGCGTACAATGTCGTCGACGAACCGGTGTTGCATGTAGTAGACGGCGGGCGTATCAAACCGTCGATGACATAAATCGACTTTTAGGAAAGTGTTTAGATTATGTTGTGATTTCTTTTTTGTTGCTTTTCCTGACCTAATTTTAGACTGTATGTGTGTATCTTGCCGTGGTTGGTTGGTCGGTTTGTTTGGAGAGAAAGGACCCAAACAAGGGTTGTCAGTCCCTAACCTTGCGTGACACTCATGACGCAAAGTTGTATTTCCAAATCTTTTTAATTTTAATGGTGCAGTTTTATTTTAAAAGCACTATTACTGCCGTAGTTACATGCTGAATCATCGTTTGACATCACGTCCTTTGTCCTTCAGATGGTGTGCAAATCCAACCACAGCTAGCCAAGTGTGATTAGTTTAAGAGATTTCAGTTTATTGTTTCTCTATTATTCGTTATTAATTTGTAAGTAGATTCTCTTACCAGCGTCAAGGTGGATTGCCCGGCCCATCAGTCTGACTCGACAGTTCCGTAAAACGACACGAAATTCCGCAGAAGACCGCAACTATCTCCAAAACAGATAATTTCTAAGTTGTAAGTGAAACGACGTTTATTTCGTCCTTCACAGCTTCGATACCAGAAGCAGACATTTCTTTAGTTCTATTAAGAGAAGCGAAGCTGATACCGTTGTTGCTATGAAACCAACTTCGGCGTCTTCTGTGGATCAGTTTTCACGATTTATTTAGGGGAAAACAGAAATCCGATACGTTGAACATAAAAGGCGGTCAGCTTAGCTTGCTGTTGATGGCTCTCAATACTTTTCGTTACTTGTCGGTGTCCATGTTTGTTGAGTCGAACGCTGACGTTGTACTCTAACTAAGCATCACATTAATAAAAACTAACAGCAGGATCTATCAAAGTGCTTTAAGACAGGGCGTTTACAATTAAACTTTTTCTACTTGAGTCAGTGTAGACGGAAAATTGTTTACTGTATGGCTATTCAGTTTTATAGGAATGATATTCAGACTGTGGGCTGTAGGAAATTTTGGAAATATGTGGTAAGATCCTATTGGACCAAACTGCTGAGGTCATCGGCCCATAATCTTACACACTTACTCACTTACGCTAAGGACGACACACACCCACGCCCGAGGGAGGACTCGAGCATCCGACGGGGTCCGAACCACGCGAACCGTGGCAGGGCACCTGAGGAATGGCGTTGTCAATAGTGTTAGTGTCACGACTTGTCCTTAGGCGCCGGTACTGTACGACGACGTAGGTCTGAAACAAGAGCATCAGTGTGCGCTACCGCTACGCATTAAAGGAATACGGAGAGGTCCTCTTTCCGAATCGGGGTTGAAGAACATGATTCGGAGGTTCGAATTATAAGGTGATGATCCGTGCATGGCTCGTGTTCATGCCATTTATTGTTTGTCGTCTTTTATTACGGTACTGCCGCCTCGTTTTCTTATTCCAGTTACTGGCGTCACTAACTTCCTTCCATACCTGCCCGTGAGTGGCAGCAGCAGCGCGTATCGATAGTGCACTGTCGTACCATCTCTGGAGCGAACGATAGTATATCCGGGCCGTCTTAAGTCAGTTGGAGACAGACCAGCAGCGCAGTCGGAGACGGAGCAGCGTTCCGCGACGAAGGAGCGTCGGGGAGGGAGCACCAGTGAGGTGCCAACAGACAATACTTGCCGACTGCTGGGGACACACATGCACTGTCCGACGGCAGGAGACTGAAGCGGGAACGACTGTTGGTTGGTCGTACGGCCGGTCGTCTCATTGGCCAACGTGTATTTGGTCTTTTGAGCGTTTCCGTGTGTGAGTCAGTCAGTCGGTTGGGGCAGAGCAGCGAGGAAGTCTCCGTGGCGCGTCGTCAGGCCGGAGCCGTTGCTGACGTGCACATGCGGTTGGAGTTGTTAGGTGCTTCTTGCCAGGGTTACGAAGTTCGTCGTCCACCGATCCTGGACACTGAAAGTGAGTGCTCACTTAACCTACTTTTTTTTTGTCATCAGACTACTGACTGGTTTGATGCGGCCCGCCACGAATTCCTTTCCTGTGCTAATCTCTTCATCTCAGAGTAGCACTTGCAACCTACGTCCTCAATTATTTGCTTGACGTATTCCAATCTCCGTCTTCCTCTACAGTTTTTGCCCGCTACAGCTCCCTCTAGTACCATGGAAGTCATTCCCTCATGTCTTAGCAGATGTCCTATCATCCTCTCCCTTCTCCTTATCAGTGTTTCCCACATATTCCTTTCCTCTCCGATTCTGCGTAGAACCTCCTCATTCCTTACCCTATCAGTCCACCTAATTTTCAACATTCGTCTATAGCACCACATCTCAAATGCTTCGATTCTCTTCTGTTCCGGTTTTCCCACAGTCCATGTTTCACTACCATACAATGCTGTACTCCAGACGTACATCCTCAGAAATTTCTTCCTCAAATTAAGGCCGGTATTTGATATTAGTAGACTTCTCTTGGCCAGAAATGCCTTTTTTGCCATAGCGAGTCCGCTTTTGATGTCCTCCTTGCTCCGTCCGTCATTGGTTATTTTACTGCCTAGGTAGCAGAATTCCTTAGCTTCATTGACTTCGTGACCATCAATTCTGATGTTACGTTTCTCGCTGTTCTCATTTCTACTACTTCTCATTACCTTCGTCTGTCTCCGATTTACTCTCAAACCAATCTGTGTACTCATTAGACTGTTCATTCCGTTCAGCAGGTCATTTAATTCTTCTTCACTTTCACTCAGGATAGCAATGTCATCAGCGAATCATATCATTGATATCCTTTCACCTTGTATTTTTATTCCACTCCTGAACCTTTCTTTTATTTCCATCATTGCTTCCTCGATGTACAGATTGAAGAGTAGGGGCGAAAGGCTGCAGCCTTGTCTTACACCATTCTTAATACGAGCACTTCGTTCTTGATCGTCCACTCTTATTATTCCCTCTTGGTTGTTCAAATGGCTCTGAGCACTATGGGACTCAACTGCTGTGGTCATAAGTCCCCTAGAACTTAGAACTACTTAAACCTAACTAACCTAAGGACAGCACACAACACCCAGCCATCACGAGGCAGAGAAAATCCCTGACCCCGCCGGGAATCGAACCCGGGAACCCGGGCGTGGGAAGCGAGAACGCTACCGCACGACCACGAGATGCGGGCCCTCTTGGTTGTTGTACATATTGTATATGACCCGTCTCTCCCTACAGCTTACCCCTACTTTTTTTCAGAATCTCGAACAGCTTGCACCATTTTATATTGTCGAACGCTTTTTCCAGGTCGACAAATCCTATGAAAGTGTCTTGATTTTTCTTTAGCCTACTACGAAGCCTCAACTGCTATCATATCTCTTCGTTTGATTCTGGTTGTCGCTTTCTGGGGGATTCCCACGAACAACGTGTGTGCATTGAAGTCGGCTAGATTTGCAGCTGCCTTCCTGTGTGATGTTTAACTTAATTTGATTCATTCCTTTATTAATGAAGTGTACCAGCGGTATCTTCTGGATTGTTGCCGTTAACGTTCCGGTTACCTGCCCTGCTCGTTGAAGTAGTTTTCGGCAATGTATTTTCCTCGACGTGTTGATGCTGTCCAGCCCAGCGTGTAGTTCGAAAGCTGAGGTGATGTTGGCAGTTTTGGGCATTTATTATGACTTGGCTGGATTGGGTACCAGTATTCATAACGTTGTGCTATTGATATCTTGTTGTCGTTTTGCTGGTCGGGAGGAGCAGAACTGATCTTCTTGGTTGGTTCGTAGGCTGGTTTTCGGTAGGGTTGCCTTAAGAGGTTGCCGGCCTGGCTGCCTGTCTCATCTAAACCTGTGTTAGTGTTAACTTCCCAGGCCGATCCTTGGAACCTTTTGAGCGCCGCTACTATTGTTTTACAAAGTGATTTCATTTTTAGTCTTAGACCTTAAGACGTAAAAAAGAGAATTTGTTTCTTGTTTGGTAAGTGACCTCCAGGCGAGATTCAACCTTTTCAAATCCAAAGTTGAAAAATGTTGTCTAGGCCTTAAGCCGTAAGATATATTTTCTAGTTAGTATGTGGACTTCAGCCGAGTTTTCCAGCTTAAATTAAAAATTGGAAATTTCTTTGTCTGGGCTTTAAGCTGTGAGGTTGTTTGGATTTCGTATGTGACCTTCACCGAGTTTTATGTGAAGTATTTAGGATAAAGCCTCTAGCCTATTTTAGTTGAAATTTAGAAGCTCTTCCCTTTAGGCCTTAAGCTGTAAAACTGTTTCTGCATGCTGTGTGGCCTTCAGCCGACTTTTAATCGTTCTTAAATTAAAAATTCTAAATCCTTGTCATGCTCTTAAGTCATAAGATGTTATTCTTTACTATGAAGCTTTCAGCCGAGTCTTACACGAAATATTTTAAGATAAGGCCTTCAGCCTTTTCAAATTGAAAGCTCTTCTTCCTAGGTCTTAAGCCGTTAAATTCTTTAGTTGATGTGCCGCCTTCAGCAGAGTTTTCAGCCTGTTTAGATTAAACATTGAAAATCTTTGCCTCGGCCTTAAGCTATAACACTGTTCTTGATTAACGTGTGGCCTTCTGCCGAGTTCTATGAGAAAGATTTAGACTTAGGCCTTCAGCTTATTTATATTGAAGAAAAAAAAATTTAAAGAAGTGAGACCTCCAGAAGAACTGCTGTACTCATTTCTTGCTTAGGCCTTGTGCCTTGTAATTTCGATGTGACCTACAGCCGAATTAAATTAAATCAAAGGAGGTCTTTCTTTAAAACCTTGAGAGTTTTGATTCTTCCTTGTGTTATTGTGTGTTTTAAAAAATAATGCTTATATGTTGACTGCAATTGGCAGTAACTTATTTTGGCCCCTTTCCACAAATATAACATCATCCGCTCTGTCGTGCTAGCCAAGGGATTTCAGGAGACTAAGGAATTGTTCCTGGGAGAGACCAACGGCCGATTTCGCCACAAACTGTCGAAGTTACTGTTTCCATGGCTGAGAATGCTGGAGACTACGTGCGATCTTCAAGCAGTGCTCGGGCTGTATCACGACAGCTGAACATTCCATGGTCCACCGTTGTTTCGGGAAGCAGAAGAGCAGTCTTTATAATTCGGTTCCATTTTGTCATGGGTGCAGATGGTCGTCCCATTGAGCAACATTTGTTGCCCGGAACGTAACATTGTACGAAATCGACAAATGTTACCCTATCAAACGAAAACTGAAATATTTTTCTTTCACTAGCGTATTCGTTATTTCTCTTCCACATGTCCTAACAAATGTTGCCACGATGTTTCATTGTCATCCTATCACTCGTTTTTATGGGGGCTCTCTCAAGTAGCGGACGTTTAACTATAACCACCCTGTACCTAAAAGCCAGCAGATTGAAACAAAAATAAGGCTTAGTGAACTGTGATTACACTCTTTTGCATACAGTGTTTCTGATTTGCGAAAAGGGCAAACACAGCTTTTATTTTCAGTAATGAATATCATTAAGAGAATCTTGGACGTTTGTCAGAACAGTGGTTTAGACAAAATGAAATTATCACAGCATTAAATCTGGGGGCTAAAACTTAGAAAAATGGAACATCCCACAACCCACTAACATGTAAATATGTTTGAGTACTGCAGAAAACGTTCTAGTATATATAAGAGAATATAATAGAACGTAATTCTTTGGGTGCAGTAGTTTGTATGAAAAAATTCTTCTCAACTGTTGGTAGCGATTTAATAATCATCGATTGGCACTTTTTATGTTTTCCCTTGTGGTTGTAGGATACCGGGGGTAACTGACGAATTAACTTCTTAAGTCGGATAGCGCACCAATGGTGAGAGAGGTCTTTTTTAGAATTTCAGATCATCTGAAGTATAGCAAATGCTACTACAAGTAAAGCGAAAGATGGGCTTTTGATGGACATTGCTACTTTTTTGTGATACGTGAGAGAAATATCTAACATCACCAACAATTTGTGTCATATGTATTAATCGTGTTATCACATTATCACAGATCTAAATATACCGGTATTAAAGTATTATGTTTTTCGTCTCGCAATCATCGAACAGTTATCACAGATAACAGCATATTTGATAAACAAACGCATACACTAAATAAAATGATTGTATTGTTTTGCATGGAACTGGGGACCTAGAAACGACGGAGAGGCTTCGTCTCCGCCGTAGCCCTCCGTGGTTTACAACCTCACATTAGGCTACAGCAGTCCGCCCACCCAACCGCCCCCCCCCCCCCCCCACCGAACTCAGGGGTATCGTGCGGTTCGGCCCTCAGGAACGTCTCACACCAGACGAGTGTGACCCCAGTGTTTGCGTGGTAGAGTAATTGTGGTGTACGCGTACGTGGAGAAAGTGTGTGCGCAGCAATCGCCGACATAGCGTAATAAGGGGAACCAGCCCGCATTCGCCGAGGCAGGTGGAAAACCGCCTTAAAAACCATCCACAGGCTGGCCGGCACACCGGACCACGACACTAATCCGCCGAGCGGATTCATGCCGGGGACCGGCACGACTTCCCACCCGGAAAGCAGTGCGTTAGACCGCACGGCTAACCGGGCGGGCAAATAAAATTATACTGAGTCAAAATTTTGAAATTAATATTTTATGAACGTTATTAAGAGTACACAACCACTCTTCCTCAAAAATCACTTGTAACGTCACTAATGATGAAGATATTGTTTAAGGTGAATCGCATTTTTGGATTCCAGAAATGATAGTGAATATTGGCGACCTGATGCAAACCCACAGGTTTAGAAGAATGCCAGAAACTGGAACCTCTCTTTATGACATAGGTAATGGGTAGGTGTTAATACTTCATCGTAGCGATGATACCAGGCGTTCATGTAAGTCACGGTAAGGAAGTGGTGTGTATGTGGCAGCTGGCTGGAACCAGCACAGTGAAATGGCTCTTCGTGGAGACATGACAAAGTGGCAGAAAAGTGTAATAGTGATTGGTCGCACCAGCGCGCAAACCCTGAATCGAATTGTCCAATTTAATGGACGACCATCGAGGTCTCTTCAACGCCTCTACGATAAATGAGGTACAGACGTTAACAGTTGTGGTAATAAAAACATCCTAATCGACAAGTCCTGGAGGTGAACGCATACCTTGTCAATGTCAATCGGTTTCAAACACGACACAAATAATTTCTGGCAGTGAATTCACAATTCTGTGAGGGAAACTGGCGAATGGAACTGCGTGTGTTGGACATTTCGAGTGGGTTACGCCACAGGAAAACACTGGTCACACCGGCGTGTGGAAAGGTAGATCTTCATTGGGCCGAAGGATATAAGAACTAGACGATTGCTCACTGGAAGGGTGTCGAGGGGTCTGCTGATTCGCGACTTTGCCTCTCTTCATATGATGCAAGGTGTTGAATGTATCGATAGCGTTTAAACCCCTCTTGTACCGCAGAAAGACATCATGTGCAAATTGCAAACTTTTGTTAAAGTTCTCTCGAAGCAGAGCCAAGTCAAATTAGGTCAGCGTGCCACGTAACAGCCACACAGGCAGAGAGTAGATACTGCAAAATAACATGGCATACCCCGGAAGCTTCTGCTTTGCCTCACTCGAGCGAGAAGTCTGAATAGTTAATTCAGCAACATGATCTCACTACTGTGGGGGGGGGGGAATCATAACATTCCGACAAAACCGCAGAATTCCGTAAGAACGAGATATTCCAAAAGAACTTTGAGACTTTTGACAGCGCAAAAACGAAAAAGCTTAAGTCCTGGAAGCCACTGTTGTGACACCGAGGTGGGGCAAAGAGCACAAATGAGCCCAGAAAACGAAGACAAATGCGGTCACCCATGGCCAGACATAACATCATTGGCTGAGATAGACCGTAACAAACACTCAGATTTCCACGCCCTTGAGATATTCGGTTGCAGTAAAAAGGTGCGATGATAAACCTGTAATGTGCTGCTTAACATTCGCCAGAGGACTTCTAACTTCGAAACTGCTGCCTGCTTCGTCTACCGAATCTAGTCGCTGTGAGCTGTCAACATCTCACCAATGATATGAAGATGGTATCTGTTATTTCGGACATGTCCGAAAGAACAGATACCATCTTCATACAGCTCACAGCGACCATATTCCGACATGTCCGAAAGAACAGACACCATCTTCATATAGTTAAGGCTAACCGGCCATTCACCTTCTTGTTCTGTGCGGATGCACACTTATTGCCCGAACTGTTACGGGACTTGGTAAGATTGACTGGCGCGAGTAATGAGTGCAATGGGTAGGGACACTACGAATGTAGTGTGTGGACATTAAGTTGGGAATGTGAGTCTCACGTGGAGTGGGCAAGTCGCAGTCGCACTATGCTCTGCACACTCGGCGGCTCAATTGGATAGAGAGTCTGCCACGTAAGCAGGCGATCCCGGGTTCGAGTCCTCGTCGGGGCACACATTTTCAACTGTCCCCGTTGATGTATATTAACCCCTGTCGACAGCGTAGGGTTTTGATTTAATTATCAAAAATGGTTCAAATGGCTCTGAGCACTATGGGACTTAACTGCTGAGGTCATCAGTCCCCTAGAACTTAGAACTACTTAAACCTAACTGACCTAAGGACGTCACACACATCCATGCCCGAGGCAGGATTCGAACCTGCGACCGTAGCGGTCGCACGGTTCTGGACTGTAGCGCCTAGAACCGCTCGGCCACTCAGGCTGGCGATTTAATTATCATTTCAGTCCCACCAATGAAGTGAAATCTTCGGAACTTCTACCTCCGGCCTGCTGAGAGCCAAACGGTGTTTGGCACACCGGTGTCCTCTTGCTATATTCAGGCGGCGCGCTAAAGGCTATTGCATCTGTGAGGAGACACCTCTGGTAGAGAGGCCCGCCGTGATACCTGCACTACTATCTGCATTCCGTGCAGAGCTGCGTGAGTTCCTCGGGCACGCCCCTTCTATGTCTAAGAGACTGCGGCAGTAACACGCAGTCTGAGACCTGGTGGTTGTCGCCACTGTACGGGCTGCGATTGCCGCCCACCGCCTCCACATGTCGTTATTACTTGAGCAGGCTGCGACTGAGACAACGGCCTCGAGAATCTGATGAGCTCGAGCGTGATCGTGTTGTACTCTCCGAGACGTGTAGCAGCCTTCCTAGTCGTGACCTCTAAGAAGATGATTCATGTCATTCATGACGACAGCATCTATTTTCATGCAATAGCTGCATTTAGTACAATACAGTGTCCTTCAGAGATGCACTGTCTTGTCCATTTGGAGCTGTAGAAACCGTGAAATCGATTCACGTTTTGTAAATATTGATTAGCTTCAACTACTTATGCCAAATGGATATCTGGGTGTTGTGATAGTCGAAGAGGTTAAGGCGGGGAGATTGGATTAGAGTCCCTGTCAGGCACAAATATTCATTTGCCGCAAGTAGCTGATTCTAATACATAATCATAGTGTGTGAATCCATTTCTTGAAGAGGATTCGCTTGTAACACTTAAAATACTTCATTAGCGCACAGAGTGAAACTGGCTTTATTTACCGCCGTACTCCATAAGTCACTGTCCTGCAGTTCTAAAGGTTTACATGTACTTATACCACCCTGTGATGGAGAGTGTGTAAACGCTGCGCTTGCAGGCACACGATACTCGTCAAAGCCTGTACTATGGTAAGTTGACGGGCTTCACATTATGAGAAAGGATTTTTGTGTAGATATTGACCGCGTGTACCTGAATGGAGGCAAATCAGACTTACACACACCCTGTAATAACAATGATACGTCGAGCAAGTCCGAAATGCAACTACACGTCGGGACGGACAAGAAACAACACAGAAGATGCTACCAATTTGTTAATAATACGGTCGCCAGCCTAATTAGGCACTAACTGAGTTTCTTCCCTGTACAAGTTAATGTACGTTCATGCGAAACCACACGTAATAACACTGCATAATATGGTAAATTTTAGAACCAGAAAATCTACTGAACTGATAATTTCACTTTCTGTACTAATATGGATAAACCATAAATACATAACATTACACTATAATATTTACTACAAAACTTCGTACTGTCTATTGATCTGA
The DNA here is from genome assembly GCF_023864345.2 of Schistocerca serialis cubense. Classification (NCBI taxonomy): domain Eukaryota; kingdom Metazoa; phylum Arthropoda; class Insecta; order Orthoptera; family Acrididae; genus Schistocerca; species Schistocerca serialis. The sequence continues at coordinate 470,836,839 of NC_064639.1, forward strand.
TTAAAATCGGGCATAGGTTACCCTAGAAATAGCACTTTCGAAACACACACACAATGTCAGTATTGATAAAGGTGAAACACTGATAAATTTTGGTTTCTATTTTGGCTTTGACTTTGCTGGTCAAATCAGTTTAGAACACTTCAGAATTCAAATGAAGAAAAAAGGGGGGGGGGACCCTGAAAGTGTTATGATCCCTGTATTAAAACAATCAATTACTGAAATCATTATGCCCTCAAGATTTCCAATATATGATTTACTACTCTTTTTGTCTTATTTCCTGCTCATTTAAATACCATTATATCTGTATCGAAATAATTAAGCTTCATTACTAAATCAATATCAAAATTATCTTCCATCTTTGTCAGACCTTGTTATTCGTCTATTGGTTCATTAACAAAAAAGTTCTTTAAACATCATTCTAACATAGCTAGGTCTGCCGGTAATTATTATCAACATAAACTTTAATTCTTCATTTCGGGACACTCGGATTGCACAACATTTGGAAAGGACCCTGTCTAGGTTAGTTGTGGGGATAACTAAATGATAGGACAGTTCTGGTAAAATTTAAGTTGTTATTGAACAGTATGGAACAAGAGTAACACTGGTCCACACGAATACAGTACTAAAAGTTTCAACCTGTTTGTATCGATGTGGCGGTTGGCGGGCGGCAAGATGGCGAGGCACAGAGCACACATACAACCACAGCAATGGCTCTTGATGTATCGGCACTTTACTTCTTCATAGCATCGCAATACTTTCCCATTTAGTGCCTACGGAATTTTGCCATGCTGTATAGGCGTCGGAACGGCATATCCGAGGCTCGATGAAACTACGTCTTCCAGGAGAGCCTCCTCGATCCCGGACGTGTTGCTCAGACCAATGCCCAACTCCGACTACTTCTGCTGAGCCCGTTATGCCGTGCAGCGCCCGTGCGCATTTTCCCGCGCTCGCCTGCCATCCACCTTTCACTGCTCCCTTACAGACAAGGTATGCACCCGAGGTTTTGCATTCTACATTTTCTAACACATTGCCTACGTATGGACCAGACGCACAGTTAAAATTTTAAATATCTTGCAACAGTTTGAACATTTGTTACATTTCAATTCTATTACAATACTGCTTGACATTTGACATAAACATTAATATTAACATTGAAACTTCTTTACAGTTTTCTTAACACAATGACATGAAACAAAAAAGAAATGAAATCAGAACATCAATTACACTAATTTATCGAAAAATCAGATGGAAAAAAAATTTACTTATATGTACAATAGTACAGCGTCGTTGTTGTTACGCATGCCCCTGTTTTCAGTAAATTTCACTAAGTGCAAATTTGATGGGAACACTAAACTTTATATTTATACAGTGGTTCTGAATCTTTGAGTGAACGTACCATCATAAATTTTTGTATCACTAAACTTCCTTTCTCGCACATTATAGAGGTCTATACTTTTTAATGTATCGAGAACATTTACCTATCGTTTGCTTAAGTGCCTTTGGCACAGTCCAACCTCCTATCACAACATGATTTGAGTAGCAAATCACTTATTATTAAATTTCTCAGAAAATTAAATTCAAAAACTGAAACCCAACACTTAACTACAAAGCATATACAAATACCTATATACACTATAAGACAATTTGTTGCTGATTGCATTGAATGGCAGTCCATTTCCTTATTTACTAATAAACACACAATACTATTTAAAAAAATCACTACACATATTTGCTGCCTATTATTCAGATTTGGGCAGTCCATTTCGCATCATTTTATCACATCACCTGCACCACACTTACAATTCTCCTTTGACTATTTATCTGCCCTGTTTGGTGTTTGACAGTCCCATCTTTTATTTGGCTTGCAGCATTTACCCTTTATTTTCAGTCCTTTTCTCCATACATCTTTACATTTATAGTACATTTGGTAATCTGAAACTCACATAAGTACATTAGCACACTGACAGTGGTATACATACATTTACAAAGATTTGTTACATTTAGAATAAAATAGTTTCAGCATAAGATACAGCATATTTACTGCAGATTGCTTTCTGAGTGTACTTAGGTCACTCACTCCTAGGAACATACAGTTTCAGGTCCACAACGTTTCTTACACCTAAAGGTCTCTTGGATTTTGGGTAGATCAGGTAGTAAGCATTATCGTGTGGGATGTTCTGTATTATATACGGTCCATTATAAATATATTTAAATTTGGAAATTTCGTGGTTCAGTTCACTAGATTTTTCGTGGGTTTTTAAAAGAACATAATCTCCAATTTTAAATTTTGACACATTCAGATTTTTATCATGTCTTTTAGATCTAGATTCAGCTTTTTGCTTTGCCCTTTTTCTGACTAATTCTTTCTTTTGACTCAACCCCAAGCTTGTACAAGGCGGAAACTCTAGTTTTTCCTCAATTAAACTTTTACTTCTGCTGCCTAACAAAATTTATTCCGGTGGGAACCCAGTAGATTCATGATGTACTGTGTTCATAACATTCTCAAAGTCCAATATAAATCTGCCCCAGACTCTAAATCATGCCCCTTCCTGTTTTTTCCGCAACGCACCTTGTTCGACTGTGACATCGTCCCAAGATACGTTCCTGATCTGTGAACCCCTTATATCTGGTGGCTTTCTAGGTTTCTGGAGTTCAAAGTCTCTGCTCACTTGAACTCTTTGCAAAATAGACACTGAGTCGTCAGGTGGCTCTTTCTTCCTGTGTTCAGTCTCAAGATCTGGGTTTTGTTTAGAAACTTCGTCATTGGTAGGTACAATATAGCCATTAGCTGTATTCCCATTATTTTCACTAGTACCGAAATACTCGTCATCTGAACTATCGTCAGAATCCGACCATTCTGGATCGCTTTCAGGTTCCAACATAAAAGCTTTTCTGAGACAGGCACTAAGTTCTTCCTCTGCATTTTCATCAGGCTTTGATTTTAACTCAGTATCTTCTTTTGGCAAAACGGCCTCATTATCGGCTTTACTCACATCCACTGTTACTTCATATTTAGTGTAATCCTCGTGGACTTCAATTACTTTTAGGTAATTATCGGCCCCTTCCCCCCGGTGCCTTTCGGTAGCAGCGCGTACTGTTGGCGGATCGTTAACAGAAGTTACTTCCTCATCAATGCTCAGGATTTCATCCTCCAAACTTTTATCTCACAGATGCTGCTTAATGACAGGGCGGACTGTCACTCTAATACAACAATCTTCGTTTTCCAATTGTTCGTGTACTGTAGGCAGTACACAATTTTGTAAATTGTGTTCATATCCTTCCGCAGTCAACTTTCTTTTTAAGCTCGGGATCACATTAAAACCATGAAAACCGTGCAAGGCATCCTCGTAGTGTAAGACGCACTTCTTCGTACTCAACTGGAGGCGCTACAACTGTTGGCAGCTAACGCCCTCCAAGCTTTCGCGAAAATCTTCCACCTATTTCAGCCCTCCAAATCATTCATTTCCAGTCATTCACTGCCTGTGGCGTGGCTCTTTATACCACCTCAAGCGTCGACTGAAGAAACGTGTGGATTATGAGGAGCTGCTCGACAGTTCTGTCTTTCTTAGTACTTATACACAGCCACTGTGGAAGCTGGAATGCTGCTACCTCAAGGGTAATTGCTTCCGCTGATTTCGTGATATTTTTTTGTAACCACTCTACGGAATGCTCGACGGTCACTGTCCGTCAGTGGATGACATCTTCCTGTTCTTGGTTGAGCTGTGTTTGTTCCTTTGCGATTTTGCTTCACAATGATGTCACCAGCAGTCGACATGGTCAGGTTTAGAAGGATCCAGGTCTTCCTGCTGCATATGTTACCCCAGTTACTAGTCCACGTTCGAAGTAAGTGATCCCTGCTGACTCTACCGACAACACAGTAGTCCCATCCTCCTTTCGTGCAGGCTTGTGCAGCACTCGTGGCCACTTATGGTCATATTCAGCGTGACATTCAGTTGCCCAGATACTTTTGATCAGATAGAGTACTGGGGGTACCGGCGGCTTTCCATAGCTATTTATACGTGATATTTTCCGTCGAAACACCGGTCGAGGAAAATTTACATTCGGGATAACAGCGAAGAATAATATCTCTGCGTGAAAACTATAACTGAAGGCTTTATGTTATTAATTTTCTTCCATGCCTGAATGAACAGAAATTGTTGACGATAGATAACTGTCCAAAAATACTTCGAAATAAATTCGCTGAATGCGAACAACTTGGCTTCGGCTATGTTAGCTATAGATGTACTACCTGTTGGTGACATGAAAATTTGTGCCGGACGGGATTCGAACCTGGACTTCCCGCTTATCACGAGCGGTCGCCTTAACTATTAAGCTATCCGTGTACGGCTCCCCGACCGCTAAGCGGTAAATCCAGGTTCCAGTCCCATCAACAACGTCTCTCCACCCAGTAATGCAAATAAGTGCTACACGCCGAGGCGGACAAAAGACAATAACGTGATAGGTGTCGATTCCTCATAGTCTCATTCTCACTGGTGCGGGAATACAGAGTATAGCTGCGACCATTTAGTGATGAACGTAGGAGACTATGGCAGAGGGATGCAGACAGTATGAATGAGTCCGAATGGGAAGCATGGAGGGGTAGCCTAATGGTTACGGTGACCGCTAGTGATAATCAGGAATTCAGGGCTCGGATCCCAGTCCGTCACACCTCTCATACATACCGAATAGTTAGTAAATCTACACCTAACACATCTGAAGCCAAGTTATTCGCATTCAGAGAATTTATTTCGAAGTTTCCTATTCTCTTGCCGTTCATGAGCACAGGCGAAAGCTACAAGTTTCTGGATGTCCCTGGATTGCGAACCCCTTTCACCACTATGGAATGCATTACATTGACTTTTGCACTTTAACGCCATCCCTAGCAGAAACAGAAATGGATGCTTACAACTGTCAACACGAGAAGCTTCGTGTTCCAAAGAGAGAAACTCGGAAGTAAATGGCAGCAGGTGCGCTACGTTGAGAGAAATGTACGCTGCTTGTGTCAGGTAACGTGTGTACACCGGTTTCAAAGCTAACAGTCGCTGCGCCAGCCCTTTGGCGTGTTACATTTGCCCGCTCAACCTCGAACTGTGCTGCCGACTTTGTCGCACAGACTCCACTGCTATTTACTGTACTTTCTGTTGCTCAGTGGCGCCTGTCACAGTAATAGAGCTCTACGGTTTGCAGAACATTCATTCTGATAACCTTTAAACTGAGTGACAGCTTTTGCTGTTATTTCCATTCAAAATTCTGTGCATTGCTGTCACTAATTCGTGTATTTGTGATACATTACGAGGTAGATTTCCTCAAGCAGCGGTCTCACACAAATCAGTCTTATCTTGAAACCATCTGATCAGTGCCACGGAAGGACTGCACAGACATTGTCACTTTCGAATTTAGCATCACCTCGACGTTGTTAGATGGCCAGTACAATAGGCTGGAGAGCTGCTGACAAGGATTCCAGATTGTATGGTGATTGTCAAATAAACTTATCGGTTATGATTTTCATCAACATCTGTACTGGACATCTGCAGAGGTACTCCTGGTGACTCTGGATCTTGCCTAACGCCGAGTCGGACTTTGGAAACCGACATAAATACTGTGCAAACTGAGCGTGGTCGAGTTCATACGTGATCAGCAGAGATAATCTTTGCCAGACGTCAAACTTAAATACACTCATTCTCATAAATTAAGGATAATGTGGATACATGGTGAAACAACGCTCTGGTGGTCAATTTGAGGGTTTAAATAACCTCAAGGTATGACCATGCGGTGCATTTGACCCTTTGGTCGTCGCACGGTGGCGCTGGCAGCAGTCCACATACGCAGAGATGTGTTGGTGCATGTCAGAGTACGGTGCAGCGAGTAAGTGTGCAGACGTTTTCAGACGTGCTAATGGTGACTGTGTGTTGAAAATGGCTCAAAGAACACATATTGATGGCGTTATGAGGAATAGAATACTAGGGCGACTGGAGGCTGGTCAAACACAACAGGTCGTAGCACGGGCCCTCCGTTTGCCACAAAGTGTGATCTCAAGATTATGCCAACGATTCCAGCAGACAGGAAACGTAACCAGGCGCTACAATACGGGGCGTCCACACTGTACAACACCACAAGGAAATCGATAGCTCCCCTTCAGTTCCCACAGACGGCCACGGAGTACTACAGGTAGCCTTGCTTAGGACCTTACCGCAGCCACTGTAACAGCTGTCTCCTGACACACAGTCTGCAGACGACTGAGCGGATATGGTTTATTCGCCCGGAGACCGACAAGGTGCAGTCCACTGACCCCTTGTCACAGGAGGGCCCGTAAAGCCTGGTGTCCAGAACACAGTACATAGTCATTGGAACAGTGGTGCCAGGTTATGTTCTCGGGCGAGTCCAGGTGAAGTCTGAACAGTGATTCTTGCCGGGTTTTCATCTGGCATGAACCAGAAACCAGGTAATAACCCCTTAATGTCCTTGAAAGGGGCATGTACGGAGGTCGTGGTTTGATGGTGGGGGGTGGAATTATGATTGGTTCAAGTGCACCCCTGCATGTGTTTGACAGAAGACCTGTAACAGGTCAGGTGTATCGGGAGATCATTTTGCACTCATATGTCCGCCTTTTCAAGGGTGCAGTGGGTCCCACTTTCATCCTGATGGATGATAACGCACGGCCCCACCAAGCTGCCATCGTGGAGGAGTACCTTGAAACAGAAGACATCAGGCGAATGGAGTGGCCTGCCTGTTCACCAGACCTAAATCCCCATCGAGTACGTCTAGAATGCTCTCGATCGACGTATCGCTGCACGTCTTCAAGCCCTAGAATACTTCAGGAGCTCCGACGGGCACTGGTGCAAGAATAGGAGGCTATACGTCAGCAGCAGCTCGACCACCTGATCCATAATATGCCAACTCGTTGTGCGGCCTGTGTACGTATGCATGGTGATCATATCCTGTACTGATGTCGGGGTACAGTCTTTCTGGACGGTTCTCTCAACTTATCACCAATACCGTGGACTTACAGACCTGTGTCGTGTGTGCTCCCTATGTGTCTATGGTATAAGAGCCAGTTCTGTGTAGTGCCACGTTGTGTGGTACCACATTCTGCAATTATCCTTAACTTATGATCATTAGTGTATAAATTTTCGCCTATCGAGGATAAGAACTTACTTATCGATTCTGCACAACCGCTGTCCATATATTTTATGCTAAAATTATCATTGCGTTTGCAGTTTTCGATTTCTTCTCTGTATAGTCGTCTATAATAGTTTATCATACTAGATAAAATTTTGGATTCGAAAAATTTCACTTCATGATCTCCTGACTGAAGTGTATGCTCTGCTACAGCTGATTTATCTGTTTCTCCTAGTCGGGAAAGACTTTAAGTTCTTTCGGTGTTGCATTCAGGGTATTGCATGTTAAAGCTCACCAAACCGTCCTGCACGTTGCAATGGTCTCAACTTTGTGGGACACCACACTCACAGACGACCATCATAAAAGACAAAGACGAATTTTCTATTGTCACATCACTTTAGTTTAGAGCAGGAAGCGGGGTGATAAAACTGACAGACCATCTAACAGTTTGCAGCCAAGCCGAGAGACCATTTCCCCTGTTAACGTCTCGGACTCTAGATGCAGCCTTGGTACTAAACTGGGCTGCGGCCTGCGTGTGTTCCGCTATGTTACCTCTTTTCTGCGTGAATGGCGCTAGCATCTAGAGGAAACGCGACGATCATAGACACACACATGGCTACACAGATGATATCTGTTATCCATGGTCCTGTACTTTTGAGAGGAATCACTCATATTCCCGTACGGTCACAGTGGAATCACACTGAAATTCAGTTAATTGTCCAAATTGTGCTTTTCTTCGTATGATCATTTTTTATCCAGTACAGTGAGTGAAAGAACTTATCACTGCGTTAAGAAGACTAATACCATCATCTTGCACATTCTGTCCAAGGAAGGGGAGTGACAGGTTGTTGAAACTGATTTTAAAACATTCCAAAATTATATACAAATTTTTATACAAATAAATAATAAATTGGACGGTTTTAAGGTGGAGTATTGTTGTTAATAGTGACAGTCTACAATTGCATAACTCAGTAATGTAAATTTTAATAAGGAACACTACAGCTGTATTTCAGGTTCCTTTGTTAAGCCACAGAAAATTACATTCTAAATGAATATTCTTACGTGACTAGAAGTGCACCGACAGTCTTCGTAACTATCTTCTACAAAGTGGCAGAAATATGTCCGTGTATTCAAAAATTTCTGACCGATTTTTAGCCGTATCTAAGGAGACTAGACACGCCGACAGGTCACGTATGTCCACTTTATGAGAATTAGTTAAGACGACTATTGATGGATTTTCGGTGTCACCTATATATGTTTATTTAGAACGAAACTAACTGCAGCGTAATGAAAGTAATCTGAAATACTGCTGTGGTTATTGTTGCTTACGTTTAAGTTTATATTAACGTCTATTCAGTGCATAATTTCTATTAACTACACAGCACGTAGCTGTTGGGAAGTTAAATAAATGTAGAGGATGGCATCAGAGACGGAGATCAGGCTCAGGTCCTGTATCTGGTTGGCCAAACGGAGAAAGAACTCGCTCCTCTTGAATGAGACTCACTGTGCCACCTCGCTCGCTGCCATCACTTAAACATTTTAATATTTTTCGATAGTTATTATGTGCTATTTCGCTATTTTCGTTGATAAGATATAAGCTTATTGGTCCATTCGAATATTGTGCCTCTTGTAAACTAGTGTGCTATTATATTCAGGAATAGAAACTCAGTTGCAGGCAGGGCTGTAAAATTACCATAGGCTATTGTAGACTATCATGAGTAATCGTAGAATACTATTGTTTTCTAGTAGATTTGGTCTGTTAAGTTCGTACCGCGTTACCAGCATGTTAGGTGTGTTGCACATCTACCAGGAGTTACCCCACGTCAATCGCTTTGTTTACAGGTGTTTTCAGTGCCTTACTAGGTTTCCCTAGAAACAATCAGTGGTGAACTGTCTAAAAACTGAGTGAGGCTGTATAAAGGCCAATGCAGCCTATGCAACATTTTTGTTCTGCATAGTCATCCTCTTGGCTGTTACTTAAAAGTATGAAATATTTATACCAAAATTTAAATAACCAATTTGTAATTAAGGTTGTATTCGAAAATTGTTGATTTGTAACATGGAACATACAGATGCTATAGTATAAATATTTAAAAAATGCAAATTTATCATACAACGCTAAAAAACTCAGTTTCCTCAAAAATGGTTTAAAGTTTAGGAAACACATGCAAAAAAGTAATGTACTGAACATCACTTCCATACTTCGTTAAACTTATATAAAGGAACAGTCATGGAGTTCGACAGCATCCACTATGGGTAAAATTCATTGTATAAAACGTGTTTGTGTTATTCATAAACGACTCTCAGTTTATCAGTAACCATAGGAATTTCTTGCCTTTGATCATGATTAAGAACGTTGTATTGAGTACAAAGTAAGATTAATCATTATATAGATTTTTTTATGTCTGTGCATGTAAACTGTACTGCGTCAAAAGTAACTGCTTTTGCTGCAGAAAAGCGTGGAAGTTACAGGATAACTAATTATCATTACTTTTAAAATGCAGTTTATATTCTGTAACGATACGAAATACGCAATGAGCTGACACTAAAAGATGTGTGGTTCTAATTACTTGCTAAACAGACAACCAACCAAAAAAACGGAAGTCGTCGGCTCCAAGATCACTAAGTCATTTATGTTCTGTACCATACCACCTAACCGTAGTTTTGGCAGAGTGCAAATCTAATTGTAAAAAATGCTATAAGTAATGAGCTAAAAAAATGAAGTAATAGCTTAATTCGTGCACTCTAGTGTGATTTGCAGCAGCATTGTAATACACAGCACTACAGTTTAGCCGTATAATGAAACTAAATCAGAAAATATAGTGAAAGAAAAAACAGTATCGCAACTGTTTTATTTAATGTTATAGGCATTGGTGCACATACCATGCTGTTAGTACCATATTATGTTGGTAATACTGTTCGTTAGGCAATATCGTGGTGATATTAATAGAAAGTAGGTATCGTAGTTTGCTTAGTCTGTTATACAAAGTTACTACTAGATAACCATAAATCCCACACGCAGAGAATTTTTGATGTAAATCACCTTTGATTGTTGAGTCACGCAGACATATTGGTGCCTTTCTAACGCCCCTCTTGCGTAAGTGATTGGATTAATTTACCCAATGGCAACGGACTCTTATCACTGATGTTGGATATCTCCTTCCACACGTACAATCGGAAAACCGCGATCTTATGGGTAGAACAGGTTACATACCATAGTACTAGTAGGATCTGTGTCATCGCGTTTCTTCCGTCTCCTATCTATCTCTGTTACAAGCCCTTTCTTTTCGTTCAGCAGTGTGGTGGGATGCTTTGAAATCTGGGACAAGTAAATAAGTCGTGCGATGCTTCCTTTTTGAAGGTATTCACATACTCGTTTTGTTTCATTTGTGCGACGGGATGTTGAGAAAGTTCATTGCAGCTCAGACACCCGCTGCATTATCTTCCTCCTTGGTGTTGAAGTGTTAAGAGTTGATACTGCAGATATGATCAAAATCTTTACACATCTACAGAGGGAAGTATTATCTCTTTGATATCTGGGGGGACAGGTCAAGATAGTATAGGAACTGACATCGAAGGAAGTTTAACTCTATCAATTGATTGTTTCCTTTCCCTATTAATACGCTTCACGAATGACATTTTAAGTGCATATAGCGTCTAGTGCTCTGAATTACGACTAACTCGGAGCAAGCGTAGGCGGAAACATGGCGAATGTTTGCAGCCTCCTCCCCTCATCACAAAGAACGGAGAAAAACTGCACAAAATCACAAAGCTGTGAATTCGGCTAGACACTGGCTTTTGTTTTTGTTGTCACTAGTACCCTTTTATTGCTGACGAACAGAAGAAAATGAGTCAGTGGCACCCACATTACTTTTCGATGTAACAATAATACGAAAGGGGAAACATTTTAGGTATATTCTTCATTTTCTGACACCCTTCTCTGTTACACCAATAACGGCGGCAACGACGTCTTCGTTTACCAAGTTCTGAAAGCTTTCTAAAATGTGGGATGCATGTGACATATGTTCATGTAAACCACAGAATATATACCAGCATCAGAATCTAAAGAGACGAAACTGAGAGACTCTCAAACATACATTGATGACTTGCATACTCAGGACAAAGGTTAGACCTGACGTTAGCGGTCTGCCTAAAGACACGCACTGTATGGGTAACTGACGTGTTACATTTGGAGCGAATTAACGTCGCAGTGGAACAACGAAAGAACAATTACAGTCGCAGCGGAACTGCTAAAGAACGTAGAATGTACTCAGAAATTTTGTACACTTTCATACGGCAGCTCCATCTTCGTTCAGTGGAGATCAGTAACTGAGTGAAATTATATGGGATTGTGTCTATCAGTAAACGGTTTTGAGGATTTATCAGTCACGGTAGTCTCAATTAAGACGCTAAGTCTTTCCTTTCATTTTATCATGGAGTTTGGAAAGTGATTTACGCTTACAACGAATATTTTCAGTTACATGTTGCATACATTGCAAAGTGTGTCCTAGACACCATGTCCACTACGGTTCCCTCTAGTACCACGTAGGTTGTTACCTGAGGTCTTAAGACAGTTCCTAACATCCAGGTCCTTTCATATATTCTTAGCAGCCTACTTTATTTTCAGTACCTACGCAATACATCTCAAACGCTTCCGCTCTTTCTTCCCGCTTGACCCACTGCGTGTGGTTCACGTTCTTGCAATTCTGAGTTCCACACATACATTCTTGAAAATTTCATTCTCAAAGTAAGACCGTTGTTTGATATTAATATACTTCTTTTAGTGAGGAATGGTTTCATTGCCTGCGTTTTCGTGTGTCCTCCTTACTTCGGGCGTTGTGCGTTATATTGTTCCCAACATAGCAGAATTCCTTCATCTCTGACATGACCGTCGTTGTTGATGGTTAGTCCTGAATCTTAATTCTGCTATTTCAATCTTTGTCTGGTTTAGTCTCAACCCGTATTATGTGCTCAGCAGACTCATTGCTCCGTTCAACAAGTTCTGTAAGTCTTCCTCATTTTCACAGACAAACTCTCTGAAAGAACGTCAGTTTTTCGGCACAGGACTTGAACCCAGAGATTCACCCTACACGACGAAGCTATACGAAAGAGCCTCATGGTTGCACTTAAAAGTTCAGTCTGTTAGTATTTCTCCCTCATTGTTCCCAAATCCATGTTGTCAGACCGAAACCTATTATCGACCTGTGAAGCGTACCCGCACAGCTTCGTTGACAAGAGCAATGTTCACGAGAGTAACAGTCCAGGATAGTCGAGTGCCAGCATGGCAAACACTTGCAACCTGTTACCAAGTTTCATTATAGCGCAAACTCTGCTGCAGAGTGGAAGATTAAATCTGTAATCAAGTTCTGTGTTGCAATGATCTTATGCAAATGAGATAGGGTGACGGTCCCGTCATTCGATTACAGCAAAGAGTAATAGGTTTGTCTGTGTTACTGCAGCTGAACTGTAATTGAGAGTGCGGCAACAGCACGGAATGGCTTGTGGTGGTGATGCGAGCGTCACTGCATCGGGCAGAAGGTCACTGGTCGACAGCTGCGTAAACCCTGACATTTGCTCAGTTGGAATAACGAATTTGCACGTATAGGTGTTCCGCACGTAGTGGTCTCTTCCACTGCATCCATCAAAACTGTGAGTAGAGCTCGTAAGCCGATAAGGGTGGATAAATCCCATAAACCGTAATATTAAAAGATACTAATTTTCATTTCAATTTTAGATGTTCTGTGACCAGCAGTTCCGACTCATTGATGTTGGTCTTGTACTGATGTACGCTGTTATTTACACTGCCTTTCAGAGTCTTGTTTGTCGAATACGATTATAACTATATTAGCGCGACTGAAAATATCGACGGTATGTAGATGATTAATGAAGACTTCAACTGCATTATAATCCCTTTATTCTGGAATGGGAGCCACTCCACTCCAAACTCTGCGTTTTTTCTGTACTAAAACTAGTAACGATACATGTTTGTTGCTTACTGCTCCTTGCACTTGCATTAATTACACATACGTTCATTGTCCAGTAACATACAAATAATCAATCTCTTGCAATCACTATATTGGGGAACCCACTGTGCACACACTATACAGAGGTTGTTAAACTGACGACAATAAATGACTATTAGGAGGGATATATCTTGAGAGAAGGCAAGGTTGGTATTCTTACTTATCTTTTTTTCTTTTTTAAATGTTCTATTTAATGCAAATTATTTCATTGTTGCTTAGCTAATTTCGTTTCCTTGAGTAATATGAAGTATCATCTGATAAAAATTAAGTTTTATCCACCCATTTAACAGCAGGACATGTGGATAAACTGGAGCGTGTAGCGTACTTCTCACGTAATGTTACTCGATAATACCCATAAGAGTGAAATTAGGTAGTCACTGATTGTTCATTTCAAATAAAGTTGGAGCTTGACATCGGCAAATGACTTCTTTCTGGATATTTAAGGCAAACTGGGCAAGGAAAACAAAGCTATTACAGTGGAATAGACCGACACAAATCCTACGGATTCGAACACAAATAATAAATGTGAGCATTGAGGACTTCATCGCCCAGTGTTATCGGTGGAATAAATCTTCCTTTCGGACGGGAAATACAACATTTTCTCCTGTAAAATGTTTTCAAGGTATTCGTTTTTGAAGCAATGAGTCACAGCATACTCAGGGTCCAATACCACATTTCCAGCTTCAGCACATTCTGCAATAAAAGGTGAAGAATTCTAGCAGTCAGAAACGTGCAACAATACTAATTTCGTAGCAGATGAGACTACACATACTAAAGGAAGATTACAGGTAAACGTCCCGTCGCTGTTGGGGTCATCAGAGAAGTGAGAGAGTGAACGACTATAGAAAGAAAACCACACTTAACTTTTTTTTAAGGACCCCTACCCGTGATCCAAAAGGACGAATGTTTGGAATCATCTGTCCCCAGATGCACCATACCTCAGCTGGCTCAGCAGGGGTGGTACTATACTGTTAAAACAACGAGAGCTACACGACACTATAGAAAGCAACACTATAGAAAGCTACAATAAACACATCTGAGTCGATCCGTATGTATCCAACAAATATAGCAGGAGATACAATTTGACAGTGCATTACTATGAATGGAAAGGGCAACATATTTAATTAGAATGTTGTGTAATTTTGAAGTTGGAGTCACCTATAAAAAATTGGGGCATTTGCCCCAGATTATCTGGCCAGCAACGTAGTTTTGATAAGTATTTGTAAAGTTTGCGGCGTTGAATATGGAACAGTTTGAGTGAATCTGTTTATCAATAAATCCCTACCTCCGATTCACTAAGGAAACAAACTCCCTTGTATAAATAGACTTAGAGCGTTTCATTACAGACCGGTTAATATGTTAAATATTTCAGTTTAGAGTGTAAGCGAGAATATGCATAGAAAATGTTTGAAATTATGTTTAAAGTTTGTTGGACGTGGCTAAGTGGTATCAATATTAAACAACGGATGACTACAGTCCGGGTAATTTGCTCTCCGTTTTTAGCAGAAGCTAGTTTTCCCACCTCTCATTGCTGCTGACTTCATATCTCGTGAAATGTGAGTCATGCAATAACATAATTTAACAAATAAATTCAGTGCTATATGCGGGTAATTATGCAAAATGTGTTACAAACAGCGTTAGTAGTAAAGATGTAAGACATTAAAGCGTCATGCCTGAAGCGGAAGTTTCACTGCACACACAACTAAAATGGAAGAAGCGATAACCTTATCTCCTTTCTTCATATCATGGGAGTGGGAAGGGACGGAAGGTATCAGAGAGAAATAATTTCTGAAAGGTTGGAAATTATGAGTTAAATTTGATGGGAGTCGCTAAGTGCTCTCATTCTCAAATATTGGATGAATAAGTCCAGGAATTTGCACACCGTGAGTTACTCTGCCCAAACACAAGTATTACAGTTGATAAAATTTTTCTGGGTTTGTTACCGCATTGTCAATAAGCAAAACCACGCTAAAGAAGGTCACTTGCAACCGTGACGGAAACTTCGGTAGTTTTATATATTGATAACGCGATCACAAACCCAAATAAAATTTATTGACTGTCAAAATGGCCGCGGAAGCCTACGTTTATATACAAGTATTACAATTAGAAACCGTGTGTGTGACTGTAATTCGGTCTTACTGTGTTAAAATTTTAATAAAATATTATACCTGTTGTTGAGTAAATTATGACAGCCTTTTCAGATTCTAAATTAGGTCAGTAATTATGCGAAGTACTAAGAAATCAATTTCTTCTTGCCCCTGCGTTAGACAGGCAACCTGGAACTGCGGTAATGCCATATGAAACATGAATCGGGTTGCTCAATTAGTATAGAGAACACGCCAAGTATTTACGGCAAATGCGCCTCTAAATCACACTAGAAGCATTTATGGTAACTGCAAAATGACTTTTGATAATGATTTGTCGTAATATGGGTTAATCGAGTTACTAATAGGGAGGTACTTGTGGAACAACTTGACTAAGAAAAGTGATTGGCAGCATCAAGGAATAGTCCATTTGGAGAGAATTGTGGGGGGGATAGAAAGAATAAAGGGAGGTCATGGCTTGACCACAATAAGCACCTTATGCTGGAATGGGTTAGATCTCCATGGAGAACTGCATGGAAACAACCATCGAACTGCCGGCCGCGGTGGTCTCGCGGTTCTGGGCGCGCAGTCCGGAACCGCGCGACTGCTACGGTCGCAGGTTCGAATCCTTCCTCGGGCATGGATGTGTGTGATGTCCTTAGGTTAGTTAGGTTTAACTAGTTCTAAGTCCCATAGTGCTCACAGCCATTTGAACCATTTGAACCATCGAACTGATGATTACAAAACAACAACAAATTTGTGATCGTCTTCCCTGACTTGTTCTGCAAACATCAACATTGTTAAGTGCAAGTAAATCAACAACCACGAATAAACTGTGCATGTCATACTAATATGTATGATTTATGAAACATATATTACTATAACATTACGTGATCCAAAAAACTTAACAAGGATAAGAATCTACTTAATGCGTCAATATAAGTTATACTGTATGATTGTGACGTTATCCGTGCGATACGTAGAAGTATCCAAAAGATACACTAAGCTTTCCTCTCAAATGGTTATTTGGAATTGCGCAAAAACTTGTGAATGAGATGAAAAATGTTCCTTAGTCCTGTGACCAGGTGTTCACTTATGATAACATTTTTCCTATCCTGCCCACCAGCACCGAGTAAAGCTCGTTTAACATGTGCTCCGGTAATCCAGATAAACACATGATCCAAATTTTACTACGAATTTCGTTTGGGGACCTAGACGTTTGGTGAGCAACTCGTTTCGCAAGAAAAGCTATTTCTTAACATCCTGAGCCACTTGCCACGTCGTTAAAATCTCAGTCTAACCAAGTGACCTATTTCATATACACACATCAAAAAAGTTTTGCATCATCTCGGTTCCGAGAGTTCCGGAACCTGTACAGAAAACTGGAATAGAGATCAACATAAACATCATTTCCGTCCTTTTTGTTGCTCATGAAAACCACATATTGCGTGTTGTATCACCATACAGAGAGACCTTAAGAGGCCGTGGTCCAGACTGCTGTACACATCGGTACCTCTGATACACAGTAGTACGTCTTCTTGCACTGATACATGCCTGTATTCGTCGTAGCGTACTATCCACAAGTTCATCGAGGTACTGTCCAGATTGTCCCGCTCCTCAACGGCGATTCGGCCTAGATCCCTTAGAGTGGTTGGTGGGTCACGTCGTCCATAAACAGCCCTTTTCAATCCATCCCAGACATGTTCCATAGGATTCATGTCTGGAGAACATACAGGCCACTCCAGTCGAGTGATGTCGTTATCCTGAAGGAAGTCATTCACAAGGTGTGCACGATGGGGGGAGCGAATTTTCGTCCATGAAGACGAATGCCTCGCCCATGTGCTGCCGATATGGTTCCACCATCGGTCGGAGGATGGCATTAACGTATCGCACAGCCGTTACGGCGCCTTCCATGACCACCAGCGGCGTACGTCGGCCCCACATAATGTCACCTCAAAACAGCGGGGAACCTCCACCTTGCTGCACTCGCTAGACAGTGTGTCTAAAACGTTCAGCCTGGCTGGGTTGCCTTGTTGAAGGCATATGCGACAGTCATCGGTGAAGAGAACATGATGCCAATCCTGAGCGGTCCATTCGGCATGTTGTTGGGCCCATCTGTACCGCCCTGCATGGTGTCGTGGTTGCAAAGATGGACCTCGTCATGGATGTCAGGAGTGAAGCTTCATGTCACAAAGTAACAATGCGGACGCGATCGAACCGCGGTATTGACCTTCTAGGCATGGTTGAACTGCAGACAATACGAGCTGTGTACCCCCTTCCAGGTGGAACGACTGGAACTGATAGGGTGTCGGACTCCTCCGTCCAATAGGTGCTGCTCATGCAAGGTTGCTAACATCTTTGGGCGTTTTTAGTGCCACATCTGAAAGTCAAAAGGACTGTGTCTGTGATACAATGCCCACAGTCAGCGTCTATCTTCAGCAGTTCTGGGAACCTGGGTGATGCAAATCTTTTTTTGATGTGTGCATTTAAGCTTCTTCCTCACTTGCATTAACTGCTCAGCTGAAAGGCTGAATATTTCAACCTCTACTAAATGGCTGTTGTATCTGGAGTACAATAAGAGAAAAACATCCTACAGTCACGAATATTTCGCAACGACATTAAGGATGTGGCGTGAATTGAGTGCCTAGAAATACAGAGAATGATACTTGATATAACGCTACAGATTAATCGAAAGATTAATTATGCATACCTGAATATTGAAAGCTGAGGAATGGCGACTCGAAATTACTAACCACGACATGTACATCAATGTCTACTTAACTCCTCTGCGATTCACACTTAAGTGTCTCGCAGAGGGTTCAACGAACCACTTTCACATCCTATCTCTGCCATTCAACTATATAACAACGCACGGGATAAATGAACACTTAAATTTCTCCGTGCGACCTCTAGTTACTCTTATTTTATTATGTTGATCATTTCTCCATATGTAGGATGGGCGTGGAATTATAGCAAAAACGTAGATATAAATTCAGAATATAATATTTCGCAACGACATTAAGGATGTGGCGTGAATTGAGTGCCTAGAAATACAGAGAATGATACTTGATATAACGCTACAGATTAATCGAAAGATTAATTATGCATACCTGAATATTGAAAGCTGAGGAATGGCGACTCGAAATTACTAACCACGACATGTACATCAATGTCTACTTAACTCCTCTGCGATTCACACTTAAGTGTCTCGCAGAGGGTTCAACGAACCACTTTCACATCCTATCTCTGCCATTCAACTATATAACAACGCACGGGATAAATGAACACTTAAATTTCTCCGTGCGACCTCTAGTTACTCTTATTTTATTATGTTGATCATTTCTCCATATGTAGGATGGGCGTGGAATTATAGCAAAAACGTAGATATAAATTCAGAATATAAATAAAGAATTAAATAATATATTAATTAGTGTAAGCCACATTTGTAGGATGGGCGTGGAAATATAGCAAAAACGTAGGTATAAATTCAGAATATAAATAAAGAATTACATAAGATATTAATTAGCATGAGCGGTTGTATCGACTGTGGCGTGCAACCGCTGAAACATTAGAATAACTATTCTGTTCAGTTGTCTTGCCGAGAAGACGGCCCACGTTTTGTTCTGGAAGCCGTCTTGATCGGACGCATATCTGCCATCGCTGCAGATAATTATTTGGCACACCGCCATTATTATATGTAATGAGACGCAATCTCTCTAGGCGTCTTGATAGTTGTACACTTCAACAGAATTAATGTAAGTGTCTGTGTTATTCAATTTAGTATAATATTTTGTGAATACAGTGATATTAATTAATCTTGTGTTTCATTTACGTTGCAAGCTATTGTTCCATTTTAACGGCATCTTGATAAGGCTCAAGGTTCCGTGTTACAAATTATATCAAAGGTCCAGTATGAGCCAAACTTGGGAATTATTCAGCGTACGAAGTCGGATATAGAATCACACACGCTCAAACTTACAATGAACGGACCTTACGCAAAAAGCCATTGTCAAGCGCGCAAAGTCTGTGTAAACTGATCACTACTAGTATTAATAATTATTATTATTTATCTAATGTCTGATATTCACAAACCAGACAGGAAAAGCCACCGCCATTAAAATCGAAGTGACAAGAAAATATTTTTGCATTAAGAGGGGAACATTGGATATTGAAATTTCTTGTTATGATCTCGTCGCAACGAAAATCGTCTTTGCTTTTGTGATTGCCATCACATGTGTCATACCCGTGACACTGTCTCTCCTTTCGCGGCAGTACAAAACGATCTATTCTTCTTGGAACTTTTTCGCTGTCCTTTGTCAATCATGCCTAGTAAGGATCCGAAACTGTACAGCAGTACTCCTGCACAGGGCTGGACAAGTGTAATACAAGCAGTTTCTTCCGTAAAACCGTTGGATCTTCTATGTGTTTTTTCAATGAAGCGTAGTCTTTGGTCAGTGTTTCCCACAACATTATCTACGTGATCGTTGTTCGTAATTGAAATTTCCCGATATTTTGGTGAATTGACAGCCCTTAAATTTTTGTGGTTTGTCGTGTAACTGAACCTTAACGGATTCCTTTAGCACTTACTCGGACCATCTCACACTTCACATTATTTAGGGTCATCTGCCACTCATCACACTATGCAGACACCTTGACTTACTCATGCAGCAATGGTTTTGATCTTATGATGAATTTGGATGATCGGATTACGAGGTTACGAGTAGTACACTTAGCAGCTGTCTTAGTGACCGAAAGAATCGATGATATGTTTTATATAAATTGAAATGAGTACGACATTAGCCCTTGTTAACATTGAGTAACACGATCCCTGTGAACATTTTCTCACTTAGAAGAGAATGAGGTATATTTATCCACATAATGACACCAAAAATATCCCGTGTCGTCTCTCGTGGCTTCGCCTTCGATGCCGCCAACCCGCAACGCATCTATACTTAGCGGTTTTCGTCAGCTTGGCCCATGCGTTCAGGCAGGTTTCCACGGTGTCCGTCCCAGCCTCCAGAGGACCTGCCGGCAACCAACCAGAGGGACCAGAAGGGAGCAACAGGGGTCGCTTCAGACACGCACCTCTTGCTGCATCCGACAGCCAATACGAAAACTGTAATCATCCAGCACGCGAGTATTTCTGACGCCCTCTAGAGCTAGCTTCGTCTTCACCAGCAAGCGACTGCACTGTCACCTTATGGGCATCGCCTCGGACCGGACGTCGCCTTCGGCACAGGACGGTTGGGATCTCGCGACGTGTGCTCCGAAGATTGGTGTTCTACGCCGTGAAGTGCTGCTTGTGGGATACAACTATGAAGCCGTACTTCGTTTTGGAGACAGACTTATCGTTAGTCAAGTGAACGGAATCTACGCTCCAAAGAATCTATTTCCGTTTCGATTAAGAGCACTTGTTTACAACGTATTTTTCCTTCATATTACTGAGAAAAATTTCTAGAGAATATTTATTTTCTTTTGTTATATTACACCAGAAACATCAGACTGTGTTAGAAGCTCAGCTAAGTTTAATCACATCTACCTGTGATCTTGTGGGAGTATTCCGAATCAAGAATACTTCCTTCTGTATAGCAGATTACAATGGGGTATACCTTCTTTGGAAATAACATTTTGTCTTGAACTTCTGCATGTAGATTACTGTAGAAAAAGAAACCAACATCCGTTATTTCTCAGACCACATTGGAACATAGAAGTATCCAAGTATTTTCTACATTACTCAATTCTAAACCATTTTTTAAAGCAGTTGGTACTGCAAATCTAACCCTATTTACAAGTGACTTGGAGCTCCTGTTCAGTGCAAAGCATCACGTTATTCTTCGTCGAGAGACAATGGAAGGCAGAGACGAATTTTAGGCTCCTTGTGGTCTCCATTCTTCATTTCGCAGATTGGTTTCGTTAATCTCTTCACAGTAATCTGTCCCATGCAAACCATACCTCTACATAACCGCAACAACTTAAATCCATTTGAATCTTGTAGCAGAATTATTAATAAGTATCTCCAGGGTTGCAGAAGATGGTTGCCTGAAAAGAACAAGACACACAGAAAACTGACACTAATCAGTGGTTAGAGCATCTCTGGAAGTTGTTAACCCGCATTACACTTTTCCAGTATGGGCACCGTCGGTAATATGGCAAACATCAATGAGTGAGTGCAGTTTATTTAAGTAGTTGTCTCAAACTTCTCGGGAAAGCCCAAGGGCAACCCGCTTTGTAAATCTGTTGTCTGATGCTTACATTGAGGCACGAGCTAGTTCTATACGACATTGTGGAGTGGACAATCTTGCATGTTCTGAGACGCCTTCACTTCAGTATTCGCTATGGCGCACCTCAGAAATCGAAACATGGGATGATGTTACATACTCTGATACTTGTCATTTGTCTGTCTTGTATTTTTCGCACACTAGTCTTCTGAACTGTGGATATTGTTGAATAAACTTGTACTTGTTCCCCCTCTACAACAGCCCCTAACCCTTCTATTATTCCGTTGCAAAATTGACAACATAACACTTCTTTTAGCAATTTTGAGCTTCCTCATTATTTATACAAAATATTTGCCTAAACTTCAGCATTCTTCTGTAGCATCATATTTCTTAGCTAATATTCTCGCTTTGTCCCTACTGTTTGTAATCCACTCACTTCCAAATGACGTTACGCTTAACACAAATACATTCAGAACTTATCCGCTAGTTCGATGTGAATAAAACACATCTTTTTTCAGGAACGCGTTTCTTGCTATTTCAAGTATGTGGTGTGTTTCCTTCCAACTTCAGCCATAACCTGTTGTTTAGCTGTGCAAATCGTCAAACACGTCGGTGACTTCTAGTGCGTCATTTCCTAATCTAACGATATCAAAATTACTTAATTTCATTGGAGTACATTCCATTATCATCGATCTACTTTCGTTTGCATCGATTTCATGACCTCTTTTCAATAAACAGTCAACTGCATTCACATGATCTTAGCAGTCGTTTGCCACCTGTCATGTGAGTGTTTTCGATAAACCTTAAAGCTTCTCTTTCGGTTGAAGTTTAGCCCTTTTTCCGAGTATCCGCTTGCCTTTCTGTACTGCTTAGTGAGTAAACAGATTAACATGGGATACAAGTCATAATCCTGTGTAGCACACTTCTCAATTACTGCTTCCCTTTTTTGCCCGTCAGCTCTTATAACGCAGTATGGTTTCCTTATAAGTTACATCCAGCCTATTACTTCTAGTTTGTATAAGTTGATAATTTCGAAGAATGTCCTCCACTCTGAGTATGCACGAAAAATTTAAAAACTGTCGATAAGACGACTATTATTTCTACAAAATATTATTATCTTTTCATAACAGCCTCAGTTATCAAGTATTAATAGACATTTAAAAGTTTCAGTAGTATGGCTGTAAATATTGGCATGTAATCCCCAAGCAGCCAAGTTTTTCATTTGGTTCTGAATAGAGAGAAATATAAAAATTTGGAGTGCACAAAATATAAGTGAACAGAGAGAAATGTAAGATCTTGGAGTGCTCATAAGTCATATAAGTTAATAGTAACCATTACTCTGCTGAAAACTGCGTACTCCTTGATGCCCCTGGTGGTGTCTGTCAGCCTACCCCATTTTGTAGCCAAGTTGTGCCGTAAAGCTCTTTCCTGAACTTTCAGATGTAGTACGTCGTTACCAGTTACTCGATCTGCCAACTTCAAAAAAGTGCGAGTGAAGAACAAGCTTAAGTATATAAAATAAGTCGCTTGCATAAGCTGATATTTTAAAGGACGTGGCAAGTGGCTCAGGACATTAAGAAATAACTTTTCTTGCTAAACGAGTTGCTCACTCAACGTATAGGTCCCCCTATGAATTTCGTAGCTATATTTGGGTTAACTATCTATCTGGATTACCGGAGCACATGTTAAAAAGGTTTAACTCGGTATCTGATGAACAGGATAGGAAAAAGTTGTGTA
This sequence comes from Schistocerca serialis cubense, assembly GCF_023864345.2. Taxonomy (NCBI): domain Eukaryota; kingdom Metazoa; phylum Arthropoda; class Insecta; order Orthoptera; family Acrididae; genus Schistocerca; species Schistocerca serialis. The sequence continues at coordinate 470,860,020 of NC_064639.1, forward strand.
AAGGCAACAGATAGTGACTGCACTAATGAACATCTTTCATTTCATTCACAAGTTTTTGCGTAGTTACAAGAACCATTTAACAGGAATAACTTAGTGTATCTTTTGGATACTTCTACGTATCACACAAATAAAGTCGTGTTGATAGAAGGTAACTCACCCTGATACATTAAGTAGACATTTATAATTGCTAAGTTTTTTGGATTACGTAATGTTATAGTAACGTATGTTACATAATTCATACAAATTACAAAGACATGCACTTCACTCCAAATTAAGTTCTTCTTGATGCACCCAATCAATCCTTTTAGTCACGTTATGCCATTTCAGATCTTGTTACCACAGTTATATTCCATACCTCTCCATTAATTACTCGATTAACCCACATAACCTTCAACATTCTTCTGTAGCAACAAACCTTCTCTGTACTCTCGACAGTGATTTCCGTATAACTTAAGGCATACTGCCGTGTTCTGAAGTTGCAGGTCGCCAAATGTACCCATCACCTGAAAGTCCCTTAATACAGTACTGAGCTGGCGTACCAAAACACCATTTCTGATATTTTCAAGTCCATAAGCTATAAGAACGTAAAATTACGCTCTGATCATTGTTTTCCTGTTTATGACGTTAACAGAGTCCAATATTTTCTGGCTGTCTAGGAAGAGTTTCTTGATCACGTCTTATTCCGAAACAGTTCCTGTCATTCTTCCCCTTGAGATGTTAACGTCAGCTTTATTTGCAGATGCTCTTTTGGAACGAACGGACCTGAATTTGCATTATTTGTTGCGGTAGACCACTGCTTTATAGTTCAGAAACTTATTTTCACCTCATAGCTTGGGAACAGTTTAAATATATGTAAACTTCAGACAATAATTCTCAGTTTTCTTCACGCATATTGACTATCTTCGAATTTCGTTTTCACATACTGGGTAGCTTTAAATTTTTTGTATCAGTATTAGCTATGCAGTGGTGGTTGCTCCTGTGGATGATTAAGTTGAACCACTAGTAAGCTCTAGGCAATTATACGTCGAGATATTGCAAGGATATCAAGAATTCTAGTTTCGCTAGGTTCAAAGTAAAATTTTAAATGCTGATGACTACAGAAGAAAGACGTGCTTCAATAGTCTGCGGTTAACATAATGACACCGTTATTATTAGATATTATTATGAGAGTAGGACCGAAAATATCTCTTAAGAAAAGTTGCAGTGAGGCTTTTTGTCGCCCTGTGTACTCACCACGTTGTCAGATGAAAATAGGTAACTAAGAAAATGTGTGAAATGCGCACGTTATCAGAATCCAAATAAGTGGAACCAACCGCACTACACGAATCCGCTAGTGCATGAGGCTCACGGTAAGTAGATTTAAGTATGAACCCAACACATATCACCACAAAGCACGATTATCCTACCTAAACGCTGCAAGTGACGAATAGTTTTCAGTTAAGGCCTGCCGTGACTTTATACCCCTGGACGGGTCTCACGACTTGAAAACGTTATATTTTAGTCAGAGAAACGGTCTGTTTAATACACTACAGCGGTTCTTTTGGGCGGCAACGCTTTGTTCCGTTTTTAGCAATGTACGGCCTGAAAAACTCTACTAAGTACGTAGCGTTTTAATTCTGAAACATTTTTTATATGAAATGCGGCAGAATCCACTGATATAGCGGCTTGCTCTCACGCTCGGCTTGGCTGCAGTGAGGTCAGCGAGGCAAACTTCAGAGGGGCAGCCAGCGAGGCAAAAGAGAGGAAAATTAAAGCGGGCCCTGAGTAAACGCTGTTACACTGTATTCCATAGGGGCGGCTAAAGTAGAGTGTCGCTTAGCGAAACTCGAAGGTTAGAACAGAGTTTTTTTTTTTAAAAAAAAAGAAAAAGAAATCCATTTTCACCATTGTCTACCAGTTTTCTGTGGCCACTTGTTCATTTTACTGACAGCAGGTTTCACTGTAGAAAAGCGTGAGTGCGATTCTGCGGCGACATTGTCCATCAGAAACAATGAAGGGCATGTGTAGCCCGCGACAGTAAGTGGATCTATTTGTTAATATAGTTATCCGTTGCAAGTACTGTGACTCAAAAACACCTAAATATAGTTCTGCCATGTTTAAACATGATGAATATCGTACTACTTTATTAACAGTTTGTGTGGATAACTGGCTACAGCTGTGAGATCTCTATAGAAAATCAATTTTTATTGGCCATCAGTTGCATAAATTATATTTATTCTTGACCGGTTTCGGTTGTTTCAACCATCATCAACTGGATGAATGAACAACCAGAAAAAATTATATTTAATATACACTGACGAGTGTCGAAAAATTATCATACCTCTGAATATCAACATCATACACAGTACTTACAAAACTGTAAAATCTGTTGTTTTATAAACGCTTGTTTAACATAGAAGACACTTTCATATACCAAATGTAACAATGACAAAATGAGGAAAACTGCATAACCTGATTTTGAGTAAATATTGAAATGCTTAGATAAAGTGCACATACACTCCTGACAATTAACACGCGACTCCCATTTCAGGCCTGTGTACCCTCAGATGACCAAAGAGTGTACTGCCACTGAGTAAAAATATAAGATGACCTATAATATGCAATCACTGGTGAAGTCAGAGGGAACAATAGTTAACAAGATTAATTTCACCATTGGGACTATGCGGTACTGCCAACAAACAACTTTCTTATGAGTGTATCATACGGAAACAAAGACTAAATTACGTTAACTGCAAAACATATCAAACAGATAAAAATGTACACTCTAAAATAATGTGTCGCAAAAGCCTTTTAATGGTACAATACTTGAGCTTGTCATTGAATGAGGATATTTCAGAATTACAAATTTGTATTACAGTACCATGTGTCATATTTATCGCCAATAAAATAACAGGTCAGCAACCATGAAATATAATGCATGAGAATTTTTTGTCAAATCACATGTTAGATGAGAAAATGAGATTCTATATAAATTTATGAAAGCAAAATATTTGTTTGCACCTTTGATATCGAGTGCTCAAAAGAACGACATTACACTACTGTATGCATAATACAAAGAGTTTACATACAAATTATGTTTGATAATACACTAACATTATAGACCAATAATACATGCACGTGGCACAACGTAGGCCTTAGGCTACAATTTACATGAGGCTAAGACCTCAGGCTACCAGTAACATGAAACCTATACTCTAGGCCACAGCTGTACTATACATTAGATGTACCTGATAATAAATCACAACAGCAACATTTACTTAACATTGGTATCAAAAACAGAAGCATGTAAGTGATAATACATAATTGTGTCAATTACAAACAAACCACATCTGAAGAATAAAATTGTATACAAATAAAAATACAAACAAGTGTATGATAAGATCCTTAAGTTCAGCGTCGTAGTGCAAAATTTACACATACCGTGCGCTACATATAACTCCATATTAAACATACAATAACAGCGACCAGTTTGTATCAACCATGCGGTGGCAGAGGACATATCCAGGGGTGCTACAGCACTGTGACGTTGTAATCCAAGACTAATGAAATTTTTTCTACCCACCCCAACCAGCAATTCCGCCTTCATAACCACCATACCACCACCTCTGAAGCGTAGCGGCTCCTTTCACCAGCAGGTTGCACTAGTATATTACTTGCGGTCGTAGGTACACGTGCTACTTGCACCAAAACACGACATGATATAACGCCGTATAATCAAAAGTATAGAGTTAATCAACATTAGAGACGTAAAAATGTTACATTAACATGTATCTTTGACTAACTATGCGGTTCGTGCGATGAACTTTATGATACTTACTTAAATTTAAAGTGTCCGTCTCAGTAATTAGTACATCTCGAAATGTGACTTGAAGCCTTTACCGGAAGATACAGGCAGAAACGCTGAACTACTGATTCAGTTCCACAAGCTATAAACAGCACTTGGCCGAAATGGGTAGTGGTTTTGGGTGTACTGATTGAACGTGCGGTGTTCCGGAGAGTTTGTTTCAAACATTTTTCATTCAATATCCCCGTTTTCCCTCATTGATAGTATGTATTATGTCCGTTTCATATCATACATGGCATTGACGAAATTTTCGCTTTAACCACAGTAGTGATCAAATTGAGTACAATGTGGGGTTTACATGTACGTATATTAACCGTATGCGTTAATACTAATGACAGCATTTTCCTGTTATTTGATTGATTCTACTTATATACATCATTTGTTGTGCAACTGTAACAAAAAAAGATGTAAGAGCAAAAATAATATTGCGAAGTAGTTTGTTCTGGTGATAAATAATTATTAATCTAAAATAATAACAATGTATGGGCAATGTAGCTCCCAATCATCTGCATTTCATAATAATTGTAATGAATTATATTACAATTATCAACAACAAAACTACATTCACAGTGCATTTCATACGCAACACACACACCACCAGAAACGATAAGCTGGCCGCTGCGATCGTGCAGTTCTGGCGCTTCAGTCCGGAACCACGCGGCTGCTACAGTCGCAGGTTCGAATCCTGCCCCGGTCATGGATGTGTGTGATGTCCTTAGGTTAGTTTGTTTTAAGTAGTTCTAAGTCAAGGGGACTGATGACCTCAGGTGTTAAGTCCCATAGTGCTTAGAGCCATTTGAACCAATTTTTACAAAATATGGAAGTTTCCAAACTCTTTATGACGAAAAGAAAGAGAAAAAGAAATATTGCAGAAGAAATACAAATTACTAATCATTTAAAAAACAGCCAGGAACTTTTATGGAGCTGAAGGTACCTCGTTAGCGTTACTGTCAATCTGTTAATTGATAATCAAAGTAGCAATTCCATTAGAACTTTCAACATTGAGAGGTAGGATGATTTATATTGTTTACATATTTAGTGAAATAATTGATTGTTTCTAAGCACCGATTTTGTAACACCATATCGTGGTGCACTGACTAAAAATCCAAACATCCAGGTCCTGGGTTAAAATACTGCCACTACTGAGTAACAATCAGCGGCATTGACATCCAAGAAGTTCCACCATATAATGCTGTTCTGCCAATGGCGTTGTCAAAGAGAGTGAAGGAGCAGACAGTTTCAAGACATCCTTTTGACCTCGGGTGAGAAACTACCCCTAAAAGATGCCTGAATCAGCAGTGGTCATCGGCATGAGCAATGTTATGGAAACCACTGGACTACAGGTATGCATTGTGTATCATTGGACCATGAGGCCAGTAATTAGAAAAAAGGGCAGAATTGTGCGAATGGGAGCATGGAATACCAGAAGTTTGAAAGAGATAGGAAATCTAGAATTTTTGAAAAGAGAAGTGAAAGAATTAAATCTTGATATAGATGGGGAAATACTGTGAATAATTCAGAGTGTGGGCTTTCTTCATCAGAATAGACAACAAAGATATTCCACTAATAACAGTTCAGTCGTAAGTAATAACATAATAAAAAGAAGACAAGAGACAGAGAAAGTATATTGAGACATTGAACGGGTAATTCAGTACGTAAACGGATATTATAATCAAATGACCACGGTGATTGGAACACAGAAGAAAGGAGCGGAACATACGAAACAGTTGAGGGATAAAATGTGTTTGGTAGTAGGAATAAAAGAGGGGAAAGACTGAGTGCTGTAACAAATTTCAGACAGTAATAGTTAATAATCCTTTCGAAAAATCAAAGGCGGGACAGATTTCCCTGCACAGAGACATGGGAATATTCCAGCTGGCTAACATTATGGCCAGGCGGAAATTCCGATATTATTTATTGTTTTGTAAGACGTACCTAGAGGAAAACATAGACTCAAATCACAATTTAGTAATAATAAAGAGTAGATTAAGTTTAATAAACTCGTCTGGAAGAATAAGTATGAAAGTAAGGAGAATGCGGAAGAAATGGGGAATGACGAGACGCGGTTGAAACTGTACCGTTAGATACTGCGATAATCGAGGGAGTAGGTAGTTCTGTTGAAGATTGTGGACACATCTAAAAAGGATAACCACGAAGCTGGACCGACAGACATAGATATATGTAAGGTAGACATAGATATAAGTAAGGTAACTGCAAAGAGAGGGAACAAATACTTCAACTGATCGACGAAAGCAGGAAGTGTAACAATGTTCAGAGAAAGACCGTAACACAGTATTTTAAGTCACATAGGAATGAAAAGGAAAGAAAGTGTAGATTGAAGAAACTGAAAACGTTTCGGTCATCGAAAGGGCTGATTCATTATATAGAAAATTCAAAACTACTGTCAGTGAAATTAAAACGAAAGGTTAAACACTAAGAATGTATAGGGAGTTCCATTATTAAACGTGAAAGAGAATGAGAAGAAGGGAGTGAAAACAGTACACTAAAGGCCGGATGTGTGTGATGTCCTTAGGTTGGTTAGGTTTGATTAGTTATAAGTTCTAGGCGACTGACGATCTCAGCAGTTAAGTCGCATAGTGCTCAGAGATATTTGAACCACTAAAGGCCTCCACAACCGGATGACTTATCTGGTGACGTGGTAAAAGAAGAAAGGGTAGTCGATAAGGAAGACATAGAGGATTCAATATTAGTGTCAGCGTTTAACAGAACTTTGGAAAACTTGTCATTAATTCAGGGAGAAGGGATTTCTAGAGCCAATAGGGGAACTGGCAACCAAAACACTATTCATGTTCTCATGTAGACACTATGATACCACAGATACAATGTAAGCCTATGGAGAGGGAATCCTTCAGACATTTCTAACGATAGCTAGAGCAGATAAAGGAGAGAACTATTGCACAGTCAGTTTCATGTCTCGTGGATCCTAGTACACGGCAAGAATAACACATAGCGGAAGCGTAAATATCATTGGAGAGCAGCCAGACGGCAATCAATTTAGCTTTAGCAAAGGCCAGGGCAACTGAAAGGCAGTTCTACCTCTGTGCTGGGGAAGAGAAACATGATATTAATAAAATACTAGTCGACAAAGAGAAAGCATTCAACAATATAAAAAGGAGCAATAATTCTAAGGAAAAATGAGAACCAGATTAAAACAAGATGAGAAAGAGTCAAAAGAGGACAATAACCATGAAAGACCAAGTACGTAGTGCTCGGATTGAAAAGTGTTTAGGACCGGCATAAAGTCTTTCTACCATGCTGTTCAGTCTATATGTCCAAGAAACAAAACCGGATGTAAAAGGAAGGTTCAAGATTGCAATAAAAATTCAGGATGAAAGGATATCAGATTCGCTACTAACATTGTTCTCCTAAGTAAACGTGAAAAAGAACTGCAGAACCTGCTGAGTAGAAAGTATAGTCTAACGAGATCACGATGAAAGTTACGAGTAAACTGAAGAAAGTCGAACGTAATGTGTCCTAGAAATGAGATCAACGACAAACCCACCAAAATTGTTGATCATAAAGTAAATGATGTTAAGGAAGCAAAAATAGATGACGGACGAAGCGATAGAAGGACCTAAAAACAGACTAGCACAGGCAAAGAGGCCGTTACTGGGCAAAATAAGTATTCTAGTACCAAACACATGCCTTAATTTCTGAGAATCTACGTTTGAAGTACAGTAATTTATGTCAGTGAATCATGGACAATGGGAATACCGGAAGGAAATGAAGTGAAGCAGCTGATATGTGATACAAGAGAAGAAAGTTAAAAATTCTCTGTACGCATAAATTTAGGAACGAAGGGACTCTCCGAAAAAAATGTGGAAGGGAGGAAAATATGCAAAACACTGACAAGAAGAACGGACAGCAGGGAGATGAAAGACGTCAAGATCCTACCTCATGGTACCAGCGGGGTAAAAACTGCAGTGTAAGACAGAGATCGGAATACATCCATCCTCCTGATAACAAACAGACCCGAACTTTTCGACTCTGTATGTACAGAACAGGGAATCAGTGATCATAAGGCCGTTGCAGCATCCCTGAATATGGAAGTTAATAGGAATATAAAAAAAGGGAGGAAGGTTTATCTGCTTAGCAAGAGTAATAGAAGGCAGATTTCAGACTACCTAACAGATCAAAACGAAAATTTCTGTTCCGACACTGACAATGTTGAGTGTTTATGGAAAAAGTTCAAGGCAATCGTAAAATGCGTTTTAGACAGCTACGTGCCGAGTAAAACTGTGAGAGACGGGAAAAACCCACCGTGGTACAACAACAAAGTTAGGAAACTACTGCGAAAGCAAAGAGAGCTCCACTCCAAGTTTAAACGCAGCCAAAACCTCTCAGACAAACAGAAGCTAAACGATATCAAAGTTAGCGTAAGGAGGGGTATGCGTGAAGCGTTCATTGAATTCGAAAGTAAAATTCTATGTACCGACTTGACAGAAAATCCTAGGAAGTTCTGGTCTTACGTTAAATCAGTAAGTGGCTCGAAACAGCATATCCAGACACTACGGGATGATGATGGCATTGAAACAGAGGATGACACGCGTAAAGCTGAAATACTAAACACCTTTTTCCAAAGCTGTTTCACAGAGGAAGACCGCACTGCAGTTCCTTCTCTAAATCCTCGCACACACGAAAAAATGGCTGATATCGAAATAAGTGTCCAAGGAATAGAAAAGCAACTGGAATCACTCAATAGAGGAAAGTCCACTGGACCTGACGGGATACCAATTCGATTCTACACAGAGTACGCGAAAGAACTCGCCCCCCTTCTAACAGCCGTGTACCGCAAGTCTCTAGAGGTACGGAGGGTTCCAAATGATTGGAAAAGAGCACAGATAGTCCCAGTCTTCAAGAAGGGTCGTCGAGCAGATGCGCAAAACTATAGACCTATATCTCTGACGTCGATCCCTTGTAGAATTTTAGAACATGTTTTTTGCTCGCGTATCATGTCATTTCTGGAAACCCAGAATCTACTATGTAGGAATCAACATGGATTCCGGAAACAGCGATCGTGTGAGACCCAACTCGCTTTATTTGTTCATGAGACCCAGAAAATATTAGATACAGGCTCCCAGGTAGATGCTATTTTTCTTGACTTCCGGAAGGCGTTCGATACAGTTCCGCACTGTCGCCTGATAAACAAAGTAAGAGCCTACGGAATATCAGACCAGTTGTGTGGCTGGATTGAAGAGTTTTTAGCAAACAGAACACAGCATGTTGTTATCAATGAAGAGACGTCTACAGACCTTAAAGTAACCTCTGGCGTGCCACAGGGGAGTGTTATGGGACCATTGCTTTTCACAATATATATAAATGACCTAGTAGATAGTGTCGGAAGTTCCATGCGGCTTTTTGCGGATGATGCTGTAGTATACAGAGAAGTTGCTGCATTAGAAAATTGTAGCGAAATACAGGAAGATCTGCAGCGGATAGGCACTTGGTGCAGGGAGTGGCAACTGACCCTTAACATAGACAAATGTAATGTATTGCGAATACATAGAAAGAAGGATCCTTTATTGTATGATTATATGATAGCGGAACAAACACTGGTAGCAGTTACTTCTGTAAAATATCTGGGAGTATGCGTGCGGAACGATGTGAAGTGGAATGATCATATAAAATTAATTGTTGGTAAGGCGGGTACCAGGTTGAGATTCATTTGGAGAGTGCTTAGAAAATGTAGTCCATCAACAAAGGAGGTGGCTTACAAAACACTCGTTCGACCTATACTTGAGTATTGCTCATCAGTGTGGGATCCGTACCAGATCGGTCTGACGGAGGAGATAGAGAAGATCCAAAGAAGAGCGGCGCGTTTCGTCACAGGGTTATTTGGTAACCGTGATAGCGTTACGGAGATGTTTAATAAATTCAAGTGGCAGACTCTGCAAGAGAGGCGCTCTGCATCGCGGTGTAGCTTGCTGTCCAGGTTTCGAGAGGGTGCGTTCTGGATGAGGTATCGAATATATTACTTCCCCCTATTTATACCTCCCGAGGAGATCACGAATGTAAAATTAGAGAGATTAGAGCGCGCACGGAGGCTTTCAGACAGTCGTTCTTCCCGCGAACCATACGCGACTGGAACAGGAAAAGGAGGTAATGACAGTGGCACGTAAAGTGCCCTCCGCCACACACCGTTGGGTGGCTTGCGGAGTATCAATGTAGATGTAGATGTAGCTGTAGAAATTATAGTAGTAAAGATGTAGGGTGCTACCTTCGGACGGAGAATTCGGCACAAGAGATGGTATCGTGGCAGGACGCAAAACACCATTCACTTTACCGGTGACTCCAAATCTTATATTTATTCTTTCAAAATGGTTCAAATGGCTCTGAGCACTGTGGGACTTAACTTCTGAGGTCATGAGTCCCCTAGAACTTTAAACTACTTAAACCTAACTAACCTAAGGACATCACACACATCCATGCCCGAGGCAGGATTCGAACGTGATTTTCGGCAAATGTTAAAGCGTCATGGAGCACGCATTTTTTGTTGGTTTAATATTTTTAGCGGTTGTGTAACGGAGATATTGAAACAGTACGGTTTTTAAAAATGAAACGGTATACTTTTTATAAATGCATTCGATAGCTCTTGAGATGGCAATTACAGTCATAGAGAGTTTGTTAATCTAAAAATTTAACGAATGTCCTAGAATATGGGAGCAAGGTGGCCGGAATCGGCATTAACGGTGCAAACACCACCAAGCAGAGCTGTCGTGCTACCTGCTACGGTCGTAGGTTCGAATCCTGCCTCGGGCATGGATTTGTGTGATGTCCCTACATTACTCAGGTTTAAGTAGTTCTTAGGGGATTGATGGCCGCAGATGTTAAGTCCCATAGTGCTTAGAGCCATTTGATTTGTCGTGCTACGCTGTGCCTTAATGTTAACTCATATGCCTGTTTACTTGTCTTCACAGCAGGCCGTTCATCTCTGCTTCAGCATTCGTTGCATCCAGAAATGTAAATTAATGAGGACAATTTGGGTATACTACATTTATATGGCGACTGTAATACAAATGCTTTAAAACATTACACCGGTGTAGGTATCCATGTCGCCAATGTCCGACGCGCCAGGCAGTGGCACGAATTATTAAGAAAGCATTGTGGACAGGCTGCTTAAACGTCAAAAAGGGAATAATAAAGAGGACAACAGAGAAGACTGCAACTGACAGAACACGAAGAAGGTGTTTGGCTACGACGCTGATAAATGCGTACTGTAGCACGAGAGCCGGCCGGAGTGGCCGAGCGGTTCTAGGCGCTTCAGTCTGGAACCGCGCGACCGCTACGGACGCAGGTTCGAATCCTGCCTCGGGCATGGATGTGTGTCATGTCTTTAGGTTTAAGTAGTTATAAGTTCTAGGGGACTGATGACATGAACTGATAAGTCCCATAGTGCTCAGAGCCTTTTCTTTATGGTACGAGACATATTGCCAAGGGAATGTTCAATCAGCCAGACGACTGTCATTCGCATCGTGCATCGACAGAATTTCCATCCCTACAATCTGTCATTTCACAATGCACTCGAAAACCGTGATTTCTAACGTCGTACAGAATTTTGACGGTTAGCCTTTCAGCAACAGAGACGACCCTACGTTTTTCCAACGTGTGCTCTTTACCTATGAAGCACCATTTACTAACCACCCTATCGTGAATACGTGTAACATGTGTTACTGATCAGGTGCTACATGAACGGCTGTGGAGTCTAAATTTATGTTGCTGAATCATAGGAAATTACATTGTGGGTCCTTACTTCATCTCTAGCGCTGTAAGTGGACATTCGTAGGCATACTTTCTAACGAACGTTCTGCCGGTTCTTCTAGAAGAGGTACCGCTGAAAATTTGACAGTGTATGTGGCTGCAACACGATGGTTTTCCAGCTCTCTCGTCCCGTGCTACAACGCAAATACTGAATGAGAACTTTCCTGGACGTTGAATAGGACGAAATTCCATTGCCAAATTGCCTGCGAGATCCCACGATTTGACTCCTCTTGAGTGTGCTCTTTGAGGAGCACTCAAAGATGCAGGCTATGACGAAGACTCAACTACACCAGACGATATTTGTCGTCGAATGGAAAGTGCATGCTCTACCACGCCATCCTTTGTAATGATACTTGTTCATTGTTATTTCGAATGGCGATTGCCAATCGCCTTTCAGTCCATGGTCAACGGTTTGAATACATGCTTAAATGAAGAGTAAAGTAATTTCTTTGGCAGACAAAATTTTTTATGTGATTTTGGTGGTTACCTAATCATTGTTTATTTAATTTACTTGTGTACGAAATTCCATTACAATGTCAAATACGTCGACAGCGTGTATCGCACATAGCTGTTAACACTATCATTTAGCGCTTACTTTCTGTATGAAACGTCGTTTCGCCAAGAAAAATATTTATTTTGTGGCGTGTAGATGGTCACAAAATGTTTAGTTCAACGAATGTATCCTAAGTCATGTAATTTATAGCAGTGTAGGTAGAGTCATCCAGCAGCATTTATTTTACTTTTAAGAAGCACACAGCCACGTACAGGAAAAGATAGGTCAAATCATCCTTTTGATTCTAGTCTACGTCGTATTTCGCTCATACAACATTCGTGGATGAACCTCCATCTAGGTAAGTTGCTTCAAGGGGAAATAAAGCTTTATCCTCGCAGCGCTGGCCAATCTTACGTTACACAATTACGCAACCTAGTCCGAGGCACCCGGCTGGCAGTGTTTGCACCGTTAATGCCGATTCCGGTCACCGTGCTCTCACATTCTAAGACATTTCTCGGTTTTATTTCACGAAGGGTTTCAACGTCAGTATTAACAAACGCTATATGACTGTAATTGTCTTCTCAAAAGCTATCGAATGCAGTTATAAAAATTGTGCGGTTTTGTTTTAAAAAAAAACGTAATTGCTTAAAAACGCACCTGCTTGATACAGCACTAAGAACATTGACTAAATAATAACATATGTGCCCCTCGACACTTTGATATTTGCCGCAAACCGTTTTGATATGTGTAACTGTTCACTAAATGAAAGGGGTGTTACGTCTTACGTGACTCATTATATATATGCTTGGAGGACATACAGCAGGGCGGGGAAGGGGCAAAAATATAAATCTGATAAAAGAGAAAATATGCGTTTGATGTAATAGTATCAGTGTTTGATCACCCCCACATCTCGTCTTTGGTGAAATTTATTTATTTATTTCGCCTATTTTCGATCGTATGTTCACCAAGTACATGTGAACCAGCGATAATTGTGAAGTCTGCTCACAGGAGGGACGAAAGCAAATAACGTACGGTGAAATTTTTATACTTATCACACTTTTCCTACGTAAATACTTACGCGTTAATTTACGTACACACCATTAACTTCCTGTTTCTTGATGTTCATGCTGTGTGCTTTTTATGCTGCTAAAGAGTGTATAATGGCTCAAAAAGCTGACACTAGTTGTCGAACACCAATAAAATACAGACTATGTTGAGAAACGTTGCATTCATTTAGTAAAATTAATATCTGTTGCAACGGGAGACATGAGAGAGGGAGGACGTTTGTTTGTTTGTTTACATTATTCAAATGCATTAGATCTATGACTATCCAGTGGTGTCAGAATACAATTTAGGAATGAAAACTTTTTTAATTAGTCTCTTGAGATTAATTTGACCTTGTTATGCCAGTGTTATGAGTGTGTGGTGTCACCGCCAGACACGACACTTGCTAGGTGGTAATATTTAAATCGGCCGCGGTCCGTTAGCATACGTCGGACCCGCGTGTCGCCTTTATCAGTGATTGCAGACCGAGCGCCGCCACATGGGAGGTCTAGTCTAGAGAGACTCCCTAGCACTCGCCCCAGTTGTACAGCCGACTTTGCTAGCGATGGTTCACTGACTACATATGCTCTCATTTTCAGAGACGACAGTTTAGCATAGCCTTCAGCTACGTCATTTGCTACGACCTAGCAAGGTGCCATATTCTGTTACTACGAATGTATTCTGAACAGATAATATTGTGAATCATGTACCATCAAGAGCGACGTTCATCATTAATGGATTGAAGTTAAGTATCAAATTAATTACATCCGCTTTCTGAATTCTAATTCCTTGTCATGTTCCAGACCTCACGTCAGTATAGTTCTTCCCTCCTCACGCCAGCCTGCGCGAGCTAAAACGCGTGCATTTCGGCCTCCACTAGTAACATGATGTTGACTCTTCTGCCAACACAACAGAATGTATTATGGTTTCGACAGAAGAGATGGTGATAAATGAAAGAGGAGTAGTGGATGAAAGGGTAGAATTCCCCGATTGGAGTATTGTGATTTGCCGGGATGTGTTCTGCTGGCGGTACCGGCAGCGCGACCTCAACCTCACGGGACACGACCGCCTGCCGAAGCGCTTCTGTCGCTGAAAGCCCGCAAAGCCTCAAAGAGGAGCGCCGCCTCAAGCACGTGCGGTTCTGCGGCGCTCTGCTGTGGCTGCGTTACAGCAGCCAGGCTGCGGCGGCACAGTGCCTGGCCGATGACATTGCTAGCAGAGTAATGATACAAGGAAGCACAGTGTGCGACACAAAGGAAACGATGAAACTATCCGATACGTTGTGAATGTACGAATAGGACCTCAAGTACCTGAATTTGCAATATACAGTGAAACTGTAAAAGACTCATTCGTTTTGAAAGTTCTGTGTTTTCCCAAGTATTACATGTACAAATACATTGCCAAAAAGAATTAGTGCACCGTTTTAGAGGTTTGGAATTCACCCAAGGTTTATTGTTGCGGTAGTGAAAATGAAGTACACGAAATGATTGCATTTATAGGTCAATAGCACAAACGCTTCTGAGGTAATTGCTGCCGACCCATGGTGAAACACCCTTATACACCCGTATGTGGTGTAGCCTCGACGGGTAGCAATGAATACCGTGTCCAGACTAAGCGCCTGCAACTCTCGCTTCCCGCGAAGCAGACCGGTACAGAGGGCCCCGGACCAAGTAGGGGTCAGCCTGGCCGGACACACAGACGCTTCCCAGAGACCACCAGGAGGCGTCCACGGCGCCGCAAGAGGTCGCTACAGCCGCGGACCTCTTTCCTTCCGCTCTACACATGACTGCAAATAGAGCCAGCCATATCCATGCGCCAAGCAGTATTTAGGCTGGCGCAGGAGCCTGGAGAGGCTACCCTCTCCCAAGGTGGCTTCCGCCAGCTCCCTCTCCCTGATGATGCCCTCCTCCCCTCCATCTACCCCACCTACCGACATTGATCCTCCCTCCCTTTTCCTGTGTTTGCTCCTTTGGGCACTATCCCACCTCCTCTCCCTCTTCCCTCCCTCCTCCGTTTCTCCCCACTCCTTCCCCGAGCTTCCCCTCCCATGTCCCTCTCCTCCTCCCCCATCTCCTCAGCCATTGGCATCCTTGTTCTCCCCTCTCCCCCACCTCACCCTTCTTCCTCTCTTGGCAGGTCCCCGGACTCGCACACGTTACGTGGACATTCGCGCGCCGGAGATCATCGCCATCAGTGTCTCGTGTGTGCCGTCGTGTTTTAGTGTTCAGTGTTCACCGTCGCACTCCATCGTTCACCTGTGTCATCGCCATCTTCAGTGTTTGTGTGTCGTGTCAACAGTTTGCAGTGTGGATTATTGTCGAGTGTAAACGGCTCCGTGTTTGTCTTTATGTGTCTACTGTTTTATTGCCCACCGTTCTGTAACTTATGTGTATTCTTTCTGTTTTTTCTCATGTGTATTCTATGGCTGAATAGCAGCGTAGAATGCTGCTGACAGCCAGCCTGTTGTACAGGTTTTAAAATAACAATAAAGAAAAAAAAGCCTGGAGAGGCGGTTCACGCCGAGCGAGTCCACTGGTGTCATCGTAGCCGCCGCGTCATCGTACACAGCCGCCAGCGTACCGGAGCCATCCTCGCAGGGCCTCTGAATGAATGAATGGCTCTGAGCACTATGGGACTTAACATCTATGGTCATCAGTCCCCTAGAACCTAGAACTACTTAAACCTAACTAACCTAAGGACATCACACAACACCCAGCCATCACGAGGTAGAGAAAATCCCTGACCCCGCCGGGAATCGAACCCGGGAACCCGGGCGTGGGAAGCGAGAACGCTACCGCACGACCACGAGATGCGGGCGCAGGGCCTCTACTCGTCCTCGGACTCAGGTGACGGCAACGTGGACTCCGCGCCGCTCTTCACGAGACGCCCGGGGCTTGGTTTGGCGAAGTTGTATGGTTACTAGAGACAGTTTATGTTTGGAAGAATCTCTGATTTAGTTATTGGTAGGCTTGGAGGATCAGTCCCACCTCACGAATATTGTTTTGTAAATTTTGAAGAAAGACTTTAGTTTAATAAAAACGCTATAACTCACACTCTGAGATTTTCCTATCCGCGGACGGCGGATATGTTATTAGAGGTGCTGCTTTGGCGTCCACTCTATCGTACAGTTGGCGAGCACTGTCCTGGAAGACGTTATGCCACACCTTCCTGACTTGTTCACGTAGTTCTGTAGGATTGGTTGATTGATGAGTCGCATGAGTCACTTCTCGTCCTATTATGTGACACACATGTTCGATTGTAGACAAATCAGGAGACGTGCTGACCCGGAGCAAGAACGGAAAGGGAACGGATCTCAGAACATTCTGGACGTACCGAGCGCTGGTTAGCGTATTTCAGAAACACCGAACGCGAACAGAAGGTGTAGCTAATCGCACTCCGTGCTATAAGGCCTGGCATGGGGCCAGTCTGTCTTGGACAAATGCACTCTATTGGACAACGCTCACCAGCTTAAAACCATACACACTAACGACAGTCATTTACGTGCACGTAGGATCTGCTTCCATTGCTGAAGGCCATGGCGCCATTCTACAACTACATGGCACATCTACATGGATACTCTGCAAATCCCATTTAAGTGCCTGGGAGGGGGTTCATCAAACCACCTTCACAATTCCCTATTATTCCAATCTCGTATAGCGCGCGGAAAGAATGAACTCTTATATCTTCCCGCACGAGCTCTGATTTCCCTTACTTTATCGTGGTGATCCTTCGACCCTATGTAGGTCGGTGTCAGCAAAATATTTTCGCATTCGAAGGAGAAAGTTGGTCATTGGAATTTCGTGAGAAGATTCCGTCGCAACGAAAAACGCCTTTCTTTTAATGATTTCCAGCCCAAACCCTGTATCATTTCTGTGACACTCTCTCCCACATTTCGCAATAATACAAAACGTGCTGCCTTCCTTTCAACTTTTTCGATGTACTCCGTCAGTCCGATCTGGCAAGGATCCCACACCGCGCAGCAGTATTCTAAAAGAGGACGGACAAGCGTAGTGTAGGCAGTCTCCTCAGCAGGTCTGTTACATTTTCTAAGTGTCCTGGCAATAAAACGCAGCCTTTGGTTAGCCTTCTCCACAATATTTTCTGTGTGTTCTTTCCAATTTAAGTTGTTCGTAATCGTAAACCTAGGTATTTAGATGAATTTACGGCTTTTAAATTAGACTGATTTATCGTGTAACCGAAGTTTAACGAGTTCCTTTTAGCACTCATGTGGATGATCTCACACTTTTCGTTATTTAGGGTCAACTGCCACTTTTCGCACCATTTCGATATTTCTTCTAAATGGCTTTTCAGTTTGTTTTGATCTTCTGATGACTTTATTAGTCGATAAACGACTGCGTCATCTGCAAACAACCGAAGACGGCTGACCAGATTGTATCCCAAATCGTTTATATAGATAAGGAACAGCAAAGGGCCTATAACACTACCTTGGGGAACGTCAGAATACACTTCTGTTTTACTCGATGACTTTCCGTCATCCCTCCCCACCCACACCGAAATGCCGCACCGTTGTCGGTTAGTGCGGCTGCGAACGACAATGTGGAGGGAGGCAGGACGCTGGACGTAGAGATGGGCCGGGGCCATGACTTTGGAGGAAGGCATACTCCCCACCGTACCCCGCCATCTGGCTTGCGAGGCAACAGGAACATCTCCGGACAACTGCTGCTAGGGCACACATCCAGACCTGAGAACGTGTGCTGGGGCGATGACGACGTGGATGGCAGGTCCATGGAGTCGGCAAGCGGGCACGGCGGGGGCGAGGGCGCATCATCCATCCGCTTCTCCTGGAGTGCCCTGGTGGCACTAGCGGGCGGTTGCGACGGCCACGCGTCGTGAAGCCATGAATCTGGGGAAAGAAATGCAGCAGAATCACGGAGAAACGGTATGCGTGAATTTGCTTCTGGTGGCAGCGTTGAGAACCATTGGGACCGGCAATTAAGTACACATATGAGCCAATGCGTTCTTGTTTCATGCCTTTTCCCAGCACCCACGGTCGCCATAAACCCTGAAAACAACTAGATCGCACGGCGCAGAGCGATACTTGCCGACCGTTGGCGGCGCAGGATTCTGCGGAGGGTGTAGCAAGTGTAGCAGCGACCGATGGTGGCGGCCGTGCAGAATTTCCGCCGGTGATGATACGTCTCGTGGGTGCGAGCCACAGAAGAGGAGAAAGAGCTGCAGCGCCTGGTGCCATGTGAGGGTGGTTCAGAGCTTGGCCATCTGTTGCTTGAAAGTGAATACGATGCATTCTGCTTTTCCGTGACTGTAGGTGAGCACTTGTTAGATGACGAATGCCGTTACGTTCACAAAACTGTTCAAAACTATGGGAAGTCAACTGTGGTTCGGTATCCGACACGAGTACTTCTGCTAACCTTCGATGCAAAATATTGAAGCAATTCTTGAATGCTGCTACGTGTGTGGTAGAGGTCATAGGCACTACAAATGGGAACATACAAAAGTGTCTACCACTATGAGCCAAGGAGTGTTCCAAAATGGTCCTGGAAGATCTATGTGCAACCGTTGCCACGACAATTGAGTCTTAGGCCAAGCTGCGAATGTCTGTGGCGGAGCGGACTGTTTCTCCATGCATGTGAGACACTGCGACGTCTTCTGTTTAATGTGGGCATGCATACCCTGCCAAGTACAGACCCGGTGCGCTAACTGCTTAGCGTGAACAATACGCCAATGTCCTTGATGGAGTAGTCGCAACATATCCTTTTGCAACACTTTGGGTAAGCACACAGGATTGTCCATTGTCATTTTGAGCTAGGATCACACCGTGTTGAACTGAAAAGCTATGCCGATGGGCAAAACATCGACACACAACTGAGTTCTGGATACTGTTCAATGAACGAGGCCAAGACGTGCGAATATAGTGCAATGAAATCTTGAGGTCTGGGTCTGCTTCTGAGTCCTGTGCAATTTTTCTGTAGTTCAAGTGAATATATTCCAGCATTTCAGAGTCCTGCCCATCGATTTGACAACAAGTTGCGGCAGATGCATCAAACTTTGAGCCGATGGGATGGCCAGATGGGGCGTCTGCATTGTCATTATTTGCCGTAGGTCTGTACACAATTTTATACTGATATTGCGAACGGAACAAAGCCAAAAGTTACAATTTTTTAAGCAGTACACTTACGAACCGGCTGTGACGGATGAAACAAGGACTGCATAGGCCAGTGATCTGTCGCTAAATAGAACTTTCGCCCATACAAATAGTGATGGAATATAGTCACACCATACACAATAGCGAGAGCCTCTTTTTCGATCTGAGAATAATTGTACTGAGTTGAGTTAATAACTTTAAGGTAAAAGCAATAGGTCTGTCTTGAGCATCAACTCTGTGCTAAAGCACAGCGCCGATTCCGTAGGAAGAAGCGTCGATTTGCAACACTACTGGATTGGCAGGTTCTAAATGCACTAAACATCTGTCACTGAGCAAGGCATTTCTGAGTTTCTGTAATGCGTCTTCACAGTCTTTAGTCCACACGAAAGGCACAATTTTCCGATACAAGTAATGCATCGGAAGCGCGATCTGAGCGGCATTATTTATGAAACGAATATAGAAAGTCTTGCCTAATAATGACTGCAGTTCAGTCACATTCCTAGGAATAGGTAGGTCACGGATGCAGGTGAATGAGATTGGAGGGGGCTCACACACTGACTATTTATCACATGACCTAAGTGATGTAGCTCAATTTGAAAAAAGTCACACTTTTCGAGATCACACTTGAGTCCTGCTTCTGACAACGCTCGAGAAAGAGCACGCAGATTGGCATAAGTCCGTCTGGTATATGACGTGAGACGACAATATCGTCACGGTAGTTTGAACAAAATGGCACTTTTGCAGTCAGCTGTTCCAAGTAACGTTGAAAAAGGGCGGGTGCGGAAGCACTGCCGAAGGGCAAACGCAAATATTTAAACATTCCTAAGTGTATATTTACAACAAACACTTTCTGTGGCCGGCCGCGGTGGCCGAGCGGTTCTAAGCGCTTCAGTCCGGAAATGCGCGACTGCTACGGTCGCAGGTTCGAATCCTGCCTCGGGCATGGATGAGTGTGATGTCCTTAGGTTAGTAGGTTTAAGTAGTTCTAAGTTCTAGGGGACTGATGACCTGAGATGTTAAGTCCCATAGTGCTCAGAGCCATTTGAACCACTTTCTGTGGTACTTCATCCAATGGAATTTGCAAATAGGAATCACGCAAATCTATCTTAGAAAAGTAACGTCCTGCACCAAACCCGTCCATGAAATCCTCAGGGTGAGGTAACGGATTAGTGTCAACTACTGTCTGTGGGTTAACGGTAGACTTGAAGTCAACACAAATGCGAATGCGACCAGAAGGCTTAGAAAGCAAAACTAGTGGACTTGAACATTGACTAGCTTGAATGGGGGCCATTACACCATTATATGCAATTCTTTCAGTGCACTGGCTACTTTGTCTCTTAAAAGATTTGGAACGGGGCAGGCGCGGAAAAACTTAAGCTGTGCACCATTCCGAATATGCTACTGAATCTTCCTTCCGGGGTCTCCCAGCCATTCGCACCGCCCAACTTCACTTTATGACACACTTGGCGCCCTTATGGAAGGAGACATGGAAGGAGACATGGAAGTCGATAAGGGAGATACAGTGTTAGAGTTTGTCAGAACTTCAGAAGCCTGCGGATAAGGCCTAAGGCCTTTGGAATTTGTGAAAAATTTTGAGAAAATTGCATTCATATCGCTATCCACGTTGTTGTGGAGAAGCTATTGTAATGGAGACATACCATAAGACTCTAGCAGAAATATCGTCCACACAACCCAAAAGACAGTAAGGGCAGTTAAAACGGCATAACTCCCGTAGAATCAGTTTAACAGCTTATGCACTTTGGTATGTATGTTTAGAGTCATTTTCTGATTGGTTCTATGCGGCCTGCCGTGAATTCCTCTCTTGTGCCAACGTCTTCATCTCAGAGTAGCACTTACAACCTACTTCCTCAATTATTTGTGCGATGTATTCCAACCTCTGTCCTCCCCTGTTTTTGCCCTCCACAGCTCCCTCTAATACCAGGTAAGTTATTCCTTGACGTCTTAAAACATGACCCACCACCTTGTGTGTCCTTCTTGTCAGTCGTTTCCACATGTCACTTCGTCAGCGGCTCTGCGGAGAACCTCCGAATACCTTATTGAGTGCACATAATTATCAACGTTTATCTATAGCACAGTATCTCAAACGTTTCGATTCTTTTCTTTTCCTATTCTCCTAAAGTCAATGATTCACTGTCAGACAGTGCTGTGCTTCAAATGCATGTTTTCAGAAATTTCTTCGTCATATTAAGTCCGTCTGTCATGTGTTACTCATCTTCCAAAATAGCTTCATCTGCGTCTTGGGCCCCAGTGTTGAAGTTTGTAATGAGTCTCATCACTTTTGTCTTTCTTCGGAATGCTCTCGGTCCATATGCCGTACTCATCAGGCGGCTCATACGATTCAACACGTCCTTTAATTCTTGCTCTGTTTCACTGAGGATAGCAATGTCACAAACGAAACTTATCATTCATATTCTCCACCTTTCTTGCTCGATGTACAGATCGAATATCCTTGGCAAAATATTACATTTCCGACTCTCACCCATTTAACCCAAGAACTCTTTGGTTATTGGTCGTTGGTGTACCATTCTTACTGCTCAATCTTGCTTCTTGTAAATTTTTTACATTAACCGCCCTTCCCTGTGGCTTACTTCCATATTTCTCAGATTTTCGAATCGCTTCTACCATTTGACACTCCAGAGCTTTTTAGTCTTGCTTCTATTATCAGCTGCCTCATTTCTAGTGCCTTTGCCTTTTCGTTAGACAAGTTGGCCATCGAAAACATCTTCAGTTTCTTTTGCATTCTGCCGTATATTATTGTTCTTAGCAATTAGGATGCATGGACCGTTTATCTGATAGTGCGGTAGTTCTAGCAATTATTTACATTGCTATTATGTGGATGACATTTCTCCGAATGCCCGAACACGTGTTTCTAGACTCATCGATTCTACGCAGCAACTTGAATGGTAGCTTGGCTACCGATTCCCACATTGTTTTCAGAAAATCTGAATGGTGATCTCAAGCCTACCTTATTTGATCACCGGTCCTAAAACTCAATTAAATTCTCTAACACAGCATGCCTTATGTCTTCATTATTGGCTCATATTTATACCAGAATCATATCTTCAGACTGTCCTCCCCCACGTAGAGGCCTTCTTCACATTTTTCCAGGAGCCATTTCGTTTTGCCATCACTGCACTTGCTATTTTTCATAAGCTGGTTACATTTCTGTAATCCGGAATTTCGCAGAATATTTTTGCTCTTCGTTCTTTCACCGATCAATTGAGGTGTTTGTTCTGTTACCGGTCCTTCACAGTTACCATCCACCTATGTATCTTTGTGTGATTGACTACTGTGACTGCTATTTTTAGAAACGCACAATCATTTTTATCTTGTATTTCTACTGTGGTACTAGTTATCACATTATCTGTTGACTTAGAAAACTTCAAATTTAACTCATCATTCCTCAGTACTTTAGTTGCCCAACGATTCTTCCGGAGAAGACTCTTAACCTACTGTTCATTACCATTTACAATCCAGTAAATGAGTTCGGAAACTGATTATGAACTGATCCAGCTGTAATCTTCCAGTTTCTCCGGGCCTTATCCAAATATTACACCTCCTGATTGTTTATTTGCTGTTACTAATAAAAATTTTAATGCTTATTTGCTGTTACTAATAGAAATTTATTGCGGAACTTCGTCTTTTTCAGCTATCCTCCCTATTACCAAACTCACATTTTCCAGTAACTCTGTCTTGTGATCCTTCCCATAGTATAGCTTTCCATGCCTCCATGATTGTTAGCTTATGCTTGATACCTTTAATTTCAGGAGCTTGGAGTGTAAGTGCCAGATCAAGAAGATATTGATCGAAAAGAATGTTTTTAAGCCAGAACTGCATCACAGAACTAAAACGACATATGCTTATACCAGCGTGACTTAAAACAAATAGAAATAATTTATTGCGTGCCGCAACGGCACTTCAGGATGTTATAATAACGTGCTTCAGTGCCGGCAGTGTACACTTAGAATCCGTCTTCTGTCTCCAAGACTGAACGTGTTCTCCGTTTGGCATTGGCCAACTTGACAACTTTAGTTCAAATGGTTCAAATGGCTCTCAGCACTATGGGACTTAACTTCTGAGGTCTTCAGTCCCCTAGAACTACTTAAACCTAACTAACCTAAGTACATGAGACACATCCACGCCCGAGGTAGGATTCGTACCTGCGACCGTAGCGGTCGCGAGCAATTTTAGTCAGTAAACCAGCCGCACATGATAGCTACAACGATTAAAACGCCATTCTCATTGAACATTGAAATGGAAAAAGGGTACACAATAAAGAAAATATGAAAACAGACTATTTAATATTACCCACAAGTCATGTAAAAGCCCAAGAATCTGAAAATATTGATTAAGGACCTACTAACTTTCAAAAAACCACAGAACAGGAAAAAATCAAAGCCGGTACATAATTAACATAACCTAAGTTGGATACATGTATATCAGACATAATGGCAAACTTCAGATTGTATTAAGAACATAACTTCAGCTTGGCCGCACTGCCACGAGAGTGAAGAAACCAATGGGCATCTCGATTTTAATAGTAGGTTTGTGCCTAAGTTCACAGCATTTTTTTTTCATGTTGGTATTCCAACTGCCACATGTTTATTTATCGACTGTCAGTTTTTATTTGAACTTCACTGTCACTATTTGAGTTTACGTGTTGCTATTTTCTCATTTGGAGGTAGTGTGTGGAGCTGTGGTCGCAAAAGATGGAATGCCAAGTGAAGAAATCGGAACATTTCTATTATTTTCTTCTGTTTGAGTTCAAGTGATTGGTGACAATAGCGGAGGTAGCCAGCAGCATTTTCGCAGTATATGGGAATAATGCCATCGTACAAAGCACGGCAAGATGTTGGTTTTCTCGGTTTAAGGAGGATCGTTTTGACATTAGTGACTCCTTGTTCAGGACGACCTCAGGGTTTGGTGAAGATCTTTTAAACACCTTAATCCACAATGACTCACGTCATGGTACTCTAGAACTTGCAAACGTGATGAACTGTGATCATTTCATCATCGTGCGACATTTGCATGCAGTGGGAAAGGTTCGAAATTCGGTTGTATGGCTACCCCATCTCTAAGCCAAAACCCACAAAAATCAGCAGGCGGCCATAAGTGCATATCTACTTGCTCGTTATCATTCATCCATTCATATCCCGTATCGTTACCGGTGACAAGAAATGATGTTTTTAAGCTAACATAAGGAAATGATGGGGAAGGCTGAGCCCAAACAAAGCAGCAATTCCCCGCAAAAGACCTGAGCGTATCCACAAAAGATAATGTTACGCGCCTGACAAAACTGTGACGAATTGTTTCTCCGAAGTGTAGCTATCACTGCTGACATTTATTGTCAATGACTTCCGGCATATGAAGTCAGCCCCATTCTCCCAACAGCCTTGTCAAAGAGGGCGCAGGAGCGGATAGAGGTTCAGGGCACTCTCTTGTCCTAGGGTTGGGAAATTGCCCCTAAAGGCGGAAGAATCAGCAATGATCAACGACATGATGCAGAAGGCAATGGAAACCACTGCATTAAAGACAAGTAACGTGTATCCACAGGACATGTGGCCTGTATTTGAAGAAGTGTCATGATGATCTCTCCATTGGCAAAAGATTCCGGACTAGTCCCCCATTCGGATATCCGGGAGGGGACTGCCAAAGGGGAGGTTACCATGAGAAAAAGATTGAATAACCAACGAAAGGATAACGTTCTAAGAGTCGGGGCGTGGAATGTCAGAAGCTTGAACCTGGTAGGGAAACTAGAAAATCTGAAAAGGGAAATGCAAAGGCTCAATCTAGATATAGTAGGGGTCAGTGAAGTGAAGTGGAAGGAAGACAAGGATTTCTGGTCAGATGAGTATCGGGTAATAACAACAGCAGCAGAAAATGGTATAACAGGTGTAGGATTCGTTATGAATAGGAAGGTAGGGCAGAGGGTGTGTTACTGTGAACAGTTCAGTGACCGGGTTGTTCTAATCAGAATCGACAGCAGACCAACACCGACAACGATAGTTCAGGTATACATGCCGACGTCGCAAGCTAAAGATGAACAGATAGAGAAAGTGTATGAGGATATTGAAAGGGTAATGCAGTGTGTAAAGGGGGACGAAAATCTAATAGTCATGGGCGACTGGAATGCAGTTGTAGGGGAAGGAGTAGAAGAAAAGGTTACAAGGGAATATGTGCTTGGGACTAGGAATGAACAAGGAGAAAGACTAATTGAGTTCTGTAACAAGTTTCAGCTAGTAATAGCGAATACCCTGTTCAAGAATCACAAGAGGAGGAGGTATACTTGGAAAAGGCCGGGAGATACGGGAAGATTTCATTTAGATTACATCATGGTCAGACAGAGATTCCGAAATCAGATACTGGATTGTAAGGTGTACCCGGGAGCAGATATAGACTCAGATCACAATATAGTAGTGATGAAGAGTAGACTGAAGTTCAAGACATTAGTCAGGAAGAATCAATACGCAAAGAAGTGGGATACGGAAGTACTAAGGAATGACGAGATACTTTTGAAGTTCTCTAACGCTATAGATACAGCAATAAGGAATAGCGCAGTAGGAAGTTGAAGAGGAATGGACATCTCTAAAAAGGGTCATCACGGAAGTTGGGAAGGAAAACATAGATACAAAGAAGGTAGCTGCGAAGAAACCATAGGTAACAGAAGAAATACTTCAGTTGATTGATGAAAGGAGGAAAATCAGGAACACAGAAATACAAGTCGCTGAGGAATGAAATAAATAGGAAGTGCAGGGTAGATAAGACGAAATGGCTGCAGGAAAAATGTGAAGACATCAAAAAAGATATGATTGTCGGAAGGTCAGACTCAGCATACAGGAAAGTCAAAACAACCTTTGGTGACATTAAAAGCAACGGTGGTAACATTGAGAGTGCAACGGGAATTCCACTGTTAAATGCAGAAGAGAGAGCAGATAGGTGGAAAGAATACACTGAACGCCTCTATGAGGGTGAAGATTTGTCTGATGTGATAGAAGAAGAAACAGGAGTCGATTTAGAAGAGATAGGGGATCCAGTATTAGAATCGGAATTTAAAAGAGCTTTGGAGGACTTACGGTCAAATAAGGCAGAAGGGTTAGATAACATTCCATCAGAATTTATATAATCATTGGGGGAAGTAGCAACAATACGACTATTCACGTTGGTGTGTAGAATATATGAGTCTGGCGATATACCATCTGACTTTCGGAAAAGCTTCATCCATACATTTCCGAAGACGGCAAGAGCTGACTAGTGCGACAATTATCGCACAATCAGCTTAACAGCTCATGCATCGAAGTTGCTTACAAGAATAATATACAGAAGACTGGAAAAGAAAACTGAGAATGCACTAGGTGACGATCAATTTGGCTTTAGGAAAAGTAATGGGACGAGAGAGGCAATTCTGACGTTACAGCTAATAATAGAAGCAAGGCTAAAGAAAAATAAAGACACTTTCATAGGATTTGTCGACCTGGAAAAAGCGTTCGACAATATAAAATGGTGCAAGCTGTTCGAGATTCTGAAAAAAGTAGGGGTAAGCAATAGGGAGAGACGGGTCATATACAATATGTACAACAACCAAGAGGGAATAATAAGAGTGGACGATCAAGAACGAAGTGCTCGTATTAAGAAGGGTGTAAGACAAGGCTGTAGCCTTTCGCCCCTACTCTTTAATCTGTACATCGAGGAAGCAATGATGAAAATAAAGGAAAGGTTCAGGAGTGGAATTAAAATACAAGGTGAAAGGATATCAAAGATACGATTCGCTGATGACATTGCTATCCTGAGTGAAAGTGAAGAAGAATTAAATGATCTGCTGAACGGAATGAACCGTCTGATGGGTACACAGTATGGTTTAGAGTAAATCATAGAAAGACGAAGGTAATGAGAAGTAGTAGAAATGAGAACAGCGAGAAACTTAACATCAGGATTGATGGCCACGAAGTCAATGAAGTTAAGGAATTCTGCTACCTAGGCAGTAAAATAACCAATGACGGACAGAGCAAGGAGGACATCAAAAGCAGGCTCGATATGGCAATTAATCTGAGGAAGAAATTTCTGAGGATGTACGTCTGGAGTACAGCATTGTTTGGTAGTGAAACATGGACTGTGGGAAAAACGGAACAGAAGAGAATCGAAGCGTTTGAGATGTGGTGCTATAGACGAATGTTGAAAATTAGGTGGACTGATAAGGTAAGGAATGAGGAGGTTCTACGCAGAATCGGAGAGGAAAGGAATATGTGGAAAACACTGATAAGGAGAAGGGACAGTATGGTAGGACATCTGCTAAGACATGAGGGAATGACTTCCATGGTACTAGAGGGAGCTGTAGAGGGCAAAAACTGTAGAGGAAGACCGAGATATTAGTAGATTTGTCTTGACCATAAATGCCATTTTTGCCATAGCGAGTCTGCTTTTGATGTCCTCTTTGCTCCGTCCGTCATTGGTTACTTTACTGCCTGGGTAGCAGAATTCCTTAACTTCATTGACTTCGTGACCATCAATCCTGATGTTAAGTTTGTCGCTGTTCTCATTTCTACTACTTCTCATTTCCTTCGTCTTTCTTCGATTTACTCTCAAACCATACAGTGTAATCATTAGAGTGTTCATTCCGTTCAGCAGATCATTTAATTCTTCTTCACTTTCACTCAGGATAGCAATGTCATCAGCGAATCGTATCATTGATATCCTTTCGCCTTGTATTTTAATTTATCAGGAAAATATAAACGAAAGAGGAAGTCGCTCTAAGAACTAACCGTGACAAGTGCGTTCTTCTACTGTCTCGTGTTCCTATCTTCTGCCGGCAACACTGTATCATTTCTTTAAACTAGTGTATTAAAGAAACCACTGCTACCATCTCAACATGTTTTATGCAGCAACGGTGCCCTCGGTCGCACAGCTTGCCTTTATAACTCAATTAACAATGGAGTTATTTCTGCTAGCTCGCTACGATGCTGTGGAATGTCAAAGTCAAACGGTTGGTCGGTGTAACAAAAACATTATGCTGCTTTACGGAAGTGTTTCGGATTTTGCTGATTCTGCCGATTGAGGACAGGGGAATTTCAGTTTCACAGAGAAACAAGTGGAGTGGAAAACGGATCTTAAGTTTTATTAAACCTATTTAAGAGATTATAAACTTTGCTAAATGTGCGTACTACAGTTGTAGAAAAGTAAAGTTGTAGAAAGGTGGTTTTACAGAGAGGAGGCGGAGCTGTTCTTTCTGGCTCAGCCATGACGGTATGTAGCAGTGTGTTGCAAGCGTTACAAATTACTCGAAAGCAAGCCTAACTGCAGACGATTCGGAACCGCGTGCGGTGTAGGTCGCCCTCTGATGAGGGGCGGCAGACTGTAATGCATGGAGTTTCGGCTGTCAGGCAATCAGACGTGCTGGTGTTTGAATGACACCCTTACGGCTCTGGCCGGTGGCCTCGCCTTTGTTTCTGCCGCAGACCGCCAGCTACAGTGAGGGTGTGGGGGATGGGATGCAGTGTCCGGTTGCGGCGCCTGTGTCCACGTAATTATGGCCGAAGCGTCGGATCGGCCGTGACGGACTGCAGCGGGCTGGCGGGGGTGACAGCGTGGGCTCCACAACCCCTAACGAGCACGAGGCGGAAGCGTGCGGCCAGGAGGAGGGGTGGAGCGGGCGGGCAGAGTCAGTAGGGGAGGTCTCAGGGCAGGCTGGCCGGGAACTTAATCTGCAGGCTTACGTCGAGCAAGAGACTCCAATTAGGCTCAGAAACGGAATAAATGAAGTCGAAAATTGGAGTCGGTTGTTATGCACAGCTCATTGCCGAGCATTCAGACTGTGGACGCAACGCCACACACAAGTAATGAGTTGCGAAGAGAGATCTGACTTCCTGCTTGGCTCTTAAATTTTCCCTACATTCAGTTTCTTACGGAATTGACGACCGAATTGTTTTCTCTGTGGTTTATTTTTAATCTGAGCCTTTTTTACCCTTCTTCCATGCCACTCAACATCAGACTTCATAGTACCGAGTTCTCCATTACAAACCATGGTTGCTAACGAACTGAAACATTATAAATTCAGAAGTTTGTTACTGTCGAATTTAGCTATTTTTCATATGTTATGAACTTTTCTTGTTTCTCTTTTTGTCCTTCAAAGAAATTGTCAAGATCTCAACGGACACAAATGTTTTATGTACTTCCAATTATGTCTCCATACATGTAACACTGCGGTACAGGACTTCCTTTAGCAGATATTTACTTCTGAAGAAAATGAATTTTCTGTGTTGATTCATTTCGTTTATCTAGTGTTCGGTCAGGGTGAAAGATAAAAAGATTAGTCTGAAGTATAAGAATACTGACTTTACAGTACGACACTCATCTGAAATGTCGACTAGTTGCTCATATTTCAGATTTTAGATGCAATTATGATGAAAATGATCTGCTTCTGTTTATCAGTAGATAGCGTTTCGGTTGGTATGCCGAGGACCAAGGTGGAGTTCCCAACATTGCAAGGGATTTTATCCTTGGTGGAAGGACTGGAACGGGGTGCACTCACCGTCGTGATGATAACTGAGGATCTACTTGAGTGGCAGCTCCATTGTCTGGAAAACTGGCAACGACTTGGAATGGGTTGTGTTGATTTGGGGGAAGAGATCAAAAAGCGAGGTCATCCGTCTCATCGGATTAGGGAAGGATGGTGAAGGAATTCGTCCTGAGCCCTGTCAAAGGAACCACCCCAGCATCTGCCTGAAGCGATTTAGGGAGATCACGGAAAAGCTAAATCAGGATGGTCGGACGAGGGATTGAACCGTCGTCCTTCGGAATGCGAGTCCAATGTGCTAACCACTGCGCCACCTCGCTCGGTCAACGAATTGGAGAGGCATATACCCATTCCTCTGCTACCGCATCGGAATGACGCCACTAGCAGAGAATGACACCGACCACGGTAAGTAGATTAACGGTCCGTCAGGCCATGCGGAGTTGCTAGTGATAAAAATAGGTTACACTCTATAATCCGCTCTGGCTGTCGAAAGAAAATATTCTGCAAACAGTCTGCATAGTTAGTTACATGTTTCATAGATCATTTGAACGGTTCTTTTGTTGAAATGATGTGGAACGAGTCGGTTTGCAGTATATGTATACATGATGAGTATTAACATTAAAGAACACATTATTATCTTCGTGCCAGTCATGCAACTACAGTTAAAAACAAGGGTTCTTTTCCTTTCTAGGTACCAGTTTTTTAGGTAGAAATTCGTCAACGGAATAGATGGACCTGCCAGTGCAAAACCCTTCCAATTTGATTTAAAACTTGCTTTGCTACCTGTCAGACATTTTATGTCGCTTTATTGGGAAAATGACCAAAGATTTTTGGCGCTGTAAATTTGTATCTTTTCTGAGCTACTGACAGCTTTAAGCATAGGTAAGGGAGGTAATTTTCGCCTCTGCTGCTGTAGGTATGGACATCACTGTTCTTCTCAAATTGTGGTTTATTGTTTATGAGGAATTTTCTTAGCTAATATATGCATTGTGATGGTGAAGCTAAAATGCCTAACTTGTTGAAGAGGTACCTACACGAATGTTAATGGCTGAAGACCACATGTTACTTTTAGTGTCCGCTTTTGTGCAATCAATATTTCCTCTCTAAATAACGATTTATCCCAGAATATTATACCGTAAGACATTATTGAGTGGAATTATGCAAAATATGAAAGGAGCTTGATTCGCTTGTTTCCAAGATCAGCAATTATACCAAGAGCAAAAATAATCAAACTTAATACTTGGAGATACTCAGTAATGTGCTTATTACTATGCAAGTTTGCATCAATGTATATATACCCAAAAATTTGGAGCATTCTACTCAATCTACTGACTGCTGCTCACGTGCTACATCATTTGTTGGTACGGCGCCATTTGTTGTGTATAACCGAAAATGTGGTTTTTGTTCATATTCTGAGAGAGAGTTCATTTTCCAAGAACCTCTTTGTAACTCTTTGACAAGTATCATTTACCACCTCTTCTGTTGTAGCTGAGAGGTGGCACACTACTCTATCACTTTAACAACATTGTCAGTCTTTAGATAGAGGTGGAGCCGCTCCACGCCCACGCCGGCATGATGGCCAACACAATAGGTCACTACCATCTCTGCATAAGCGTTAGTTTTCTCTAAAGTGAGGTCTCACAGGCTGAGGTTTCTGCGATATTTGTGTACATCAGGTTAAGGTTAACCATTAATACGCCCTCATCTGGAGATAGATTGGGTCGACAGTTGAACGAAGGATAGCGATTTGGAGGGCAGAGAGAGAAAAGTGATAAGGCAGGATCCTAGGGAAAGAAATCCTCTTAGATAGCTGGGTCGGGCTGTAACAGCTGTAGCGGTTTTCTTGCTGTCTGCGACAGGTCATGCTAGGCTAGGCTTCGTTACTAGTGGGTATCATGGAGGTCGATACCTTTATAGTTGTGCAGTGGTGTTACTCGGCGGTTGCCACTGGATGCCGGTCTACATCTACATCTACATTTATACTTCGCAAGCAACCCAACGGTGTGTGGCGGAGGGCACTTTACGTGCCACTGTCAATATCTCCCTTTTCTGTTCCAGTTGCGTATGGTTCGCGGGAAGAACGACTGTCTGAAAGCCACCGTGCGCGCTCGAATCTCTCTAATTTTACATTCGTGATCTCCTCGGGAGGTATAAGTAGCGGGAAGCAATATATTCGATACCTCATCCAGAAACGCACCCTCTCGAAACCTGGCGAGCAAGCTACACCGCGATGCAGAGCGCCTCTCTTGCAGAGTCTGCCACTTGAGTTTGCTAAACATCTCCGTAACAAAAATGGTTCACATGGCTCTGAGCACTATGGGACTCAACTGCTGTGGTCATCAGTCCCCTAGAACTTAGAACTACTTAAACCTAACTAACCTAAGGACATCACACACATCCATGCCCGAGGCAGCATTCGAACTTGCGACCGTAGCAGTCGCACGGTTCCGGACTGCGCGCCTAGAACCGCGAGACCACCGCGGCCGGCCATCTCCGTAACGCTATCACGGTTACCAAATAACCCTGTGACGAAACGCGCCACTCTTCTTTGGATCTTCTCTATCTCCTCCGTCAACCCGATCTGGTACGGATCCCACACTGATGAGCAATACTCAAGTATAGGTCGAACGAGTGTTTTGTAAGCCACCTCCTTTGTTGATGGACTACATTTTCTAAGAACTCTCCCAATGAATCTCAACCTGGTACTCACCTTACCAACAATTAATTTTATATGATCATTCCACTTCAAATCGTTCCGCACGCATACTCCCAGATATTTTACAGAAGTAACTGCTACCAGTGTTTGCTCCGCTATCATATAATCATACAATAATGGATCCTTCTTTCTATGTATTCGCAATACATTACATTTGTCTACGTTAAGGGTCAGTTGCCACTCCCTGCACCAAGTGCCTATCCGCTGCAGATCTTCCTGCATTTCGCTACAATTTTCTAATGCTACAACTTCTCTGTATACTACAGTATCATCCGCAAAAAGCCGCATGGAACTTCCGACACTATCTACTAGGTCATTTATATATATTGTGAAAAGCAATGGTCCCATAACACTCCACTGTGGCACGCCAGAGGTTACTTTAACGTCTGTAGACGTATCTCCATTGAGAACAACATGGTGTGTTCTGTTTGCTAAAAACTCTTCAATCTAGCCACACTTCTGGTCTGATATTCCGTAGGCTCTTACTTTGTTTATCAGGCGACAGTGCGGAACTGTATCGATCTCTCGGTCAGCGTCAGTATACCTGTAACACGTTCATCATCGTTTTGTGTCCGGTATGCCATATATCAGTTCCAAGGTGTAATGTTATGTTGGCGGTTTGTCTGAGCATCAGTGTGCGAGCTTTGTCGGTTTCCCTGCTGTAGCCTGTTGGTCGGCTTCAATGGCAGCTGGCATATCCGGTCACGTTGCTGATATGCAGGGCTTGCCGACTTTGTCGCTTATGGTTGAATATTAGCTTGCCGTAGGTGGTTGTGCTCTAGCTAGCAGAGTGTTTGGCCGCTTACGCTTCCGTCTATGTTTATGATCATAGTTTCCCAGAGTAAAGTTGAAGGGCCTGTTCGAGTGTCTTGAGTTTGGTGTGTATCTTTGAACACTTCCTTGAGGGTTTCAAGGCGGTATTCATTCTGAAGGTCAACGGTGCGTGTGTAACGTACAGCATTGCTAATTATGTGTAGCACTTTGTTCTGTAAGATATGCAGCCAGCGCAGGCGTGTAGGAGCTGCGTATCCCCAGACGGAAGCTGCGTACGGCATGTACGGCAGTTTCATGTATATGGACGGTGTCAGTCTATTAACGTTCATATTCTAGATCATAATATTGGTGTTCCCCATTACTACATTTGGTATGGGTGGCTTATGAGATTTTTACATGGGGAAATGATGGGCAGAATGTTCTTGTAACTACATGGGCAACCTGTAGAGAACTTGTACCCAGGGGGCCATAGTGGAGATGATGGAGAACAGGGAGGGAGAGAACTAAGGGCCGTAAATGCTGAGTGCAGTGAAGTAGCTGTAAATAATTCTTGGAAGCAGCGCTCAGTGGATCGTATCTGCAGAGGGACGCGAAGATGGCCTGTTGGCTGAAAGTGGGTCGAGAGAGACTACTGTAAACAGAGCTTTTGTGCATACATTGAGAAGGTCATTAAACTCCATAAATCTCATGTTCGAAGCTGTGACGATACGGACAGAGCAGCTGGTGAACGTGTATAGTGGAGGCAAGACTGTCACCCCCCTTTAACTCCAGGAAGTCGCCAGGATGTTTCAGGGAGCCGCAAAAACATATATTTCACTGGCATAACTGTTTAGGAAAATTAACAGCATTCTTTCAGAAATTGGAATTATTCACCCTGGTAAGATTTCATCCCTGCATAAATGAGGGATTTTGGTCCCGTGTAGGTAGATGTATTTTTTCCGAAAATATGGCCATGCTTCTCTGAGAACGATGCCTTCCTAGTCTAAAATCTTCTGACACAGCGCACCACTCCTCGCCCACAGCACGCCATATTGTGCTGCGGCCTGAATAAAAGTGTAAGGATAAAATGCTGCTGAACTAGTGTAGGGTTCTTAAATGATATTCACAGCTCCCTGTTCTCAGGTGAACCATGGTTCGTGGTAAACTTGGTCATAGTTCATTGTTTTTGAATAGAGTTGGGCCTCACAGTTGATTCATGTAAACAAAGTAAGATTGCATTGTAAAAGCAATTAATTCGGTGGAGAGTTTGTATAACTTCCGCTCCGGTGTATACTTTGCCAATCAAACACCATTTTGTGTTTGTCATTTTTGCGTAGAATTCATCAGG
Organism: Schistocerca serialis cubense; assembly: GCF_023864345.2. Classification (NCBI taxonomy): domain Eukaryota; kingdom Metazoa; phylum Arthropoda; class Insecta; order Orthoptera; family Acrididae; genus Schistocerca; species Schistocerca serialis. Next base: position 470,894,649 of record NC_064639.1, read on the forward strand.
TAGTTGTAATTACAAAAGGATTAATAAAGCTTGTCATTATTTTGTATGCTTAAATACGGCAGTGTTCTCATTCATGCTCCCACGATTATTCATTGGTTTTATTTTATTGTTTTGGTAGATGGGCACACCAGCAGCAACTTAAGGTTAAATCATATTTAAGTAATTAATTCGATTATTACACTTCTTAAAATGACCGCAGACGTAGGCAACGAAGGTGCCATGATTAAATTTATTACTTAATACTTAAGAATTAAGCGCCTAGCTCACGATTTTATGTTAATTGAGAAGATAGTAGTTTTCTTTTTGTGAAAACAATAACATTAAGGCATTACTCAAACATAGATTTATGACTAAACCAAGCGAGGCTTGCAAAGTGTGGTATCTTGCGAAACAGCCCCTTTTTTTTCCTATTTTCACAATGTGACTATGGTGCACTGAGAGCATTTAGACTTGGATTTGGCATGATGCGGTGTATCTCAACAATTTGTAGTATGTTGTAGTCATTTTATTTCAGTGTATGTATTGTTTGTGTTTATTTTGTTTGTTTCTCATTGTATCTTCTCAGCGACTTCTGCGTCGCTTCTTGTCTGATGTTGCGTCGTTGCCATCAGCGTTGTGCAAGCTTTTGGCGAACAAATTTGTTTTTATTGGTATGTGCACGACATTTTAGAGCAGATTTCGTGTCATGGACTAAGGCACAAATTTGTGCATTATTCAAACAAAGATCAGAGTAGAGTTGACAAGAGTGATGCTTTCGAATAGGAAACTGCGGAAATAGCAATCGATACGAATGGCTACAAAGAGGAAAGCACGTTCATATTGCGAGGAAATCTGTACACTAATGTCGTTCAAAATGGAGCATGAGTCAGGAACTGATGCAGCCAAACATGGAATTCATTTACAACAGTCTGCATACAGGGCGAAAATGTCATATGCAGAATATTCCCAAGATGAGAGTTCTCTTTACTCAAGAAATGAATATGAAAACGATTTCGAGGCGGCGCGTCATTAAGGTACTGTATATACGGAATTAGGTCCTGTCAGGGAAAGTAACAGTTCGATTTCCCGGACAAAGTGTCATACAGCAGTTGAGTCGCATGTGTCTAGTCCAGGGTACATTGATGGAAGTTTGCTACTAAAATTGATCATTCAATTTATACAAGAGACCGAGAGGAAAGGGAAGAGAAGAGACGACAGGAGGAGTAAAACGAGAGGAGAGAAAGGGAAGAAACAAGACTGCAGGAAGTAGACGAAAGACAGGAGATCCTCATTAACGAAATTAGGGAAGTTCACAAGCGACAAGAGAAGGAGAAAAAGAGACACGACTAAATTAAAGGAAATTAGGAAATTCATAGGAGCCTGATGAGTTTGTCGGGAATGTAAATAAGGTCAGCAATGAAATTAAGCGTGTAAAAGCTGGGAAACGTCAGATGAGACGCGAGAAGTGGCGGTGGAGTCGAAACGTGAGGCTAGGAGAGCCATATTAGTAGCACAAGATGCGCCAATAGTGTCCAAATTACAGCACTGGCAAAGGTCGAAGTGAGCACAGCCAAGAAGGCTATTTCTGCTCTCAAAAAACAGGGACAGACAGCAGCTGGAAAGAAACGATGGAAATCAAAGAGAAGCAAACACATCTCATTAGCGAGCAGAATGAGCTGGCGGATGAGATGAGACAAATGTGCAAACGTGTGGCTCGTGTAGAAATTCAGCCCGAAGCAACAGCACGTTGCCCTGAGTTCGTTGGTCACCAGAAATGTCAAAGGCAAAATTTTGCAGCTCACTCCGTAGCCACGTCCCCGGCAGAGGCCATCATACGCCAGGAACGCCCTCTTGACGGGGTACGAATGTTGCGCCGAGCGCGCGCTGTCAATGGTGCGTAGCGAACCAAGTACCGACTCGGACCACAATTGTGCGCGACTCGGACGTACCGAAACATTACTACATGACTCCGATGACACGAGATGAGGGTACTATAGCATTCAGTGATCAGTCGGCTATGAAATCTTGGATGCACGAGCGCCTGATGTTAGAGGAAGTAGAGCGGCGCATAGGTATGATTATTTAAACATTTTCTCTCAGTCCAAAGTTTTCAGGTTTACATAGAGAACCACAGTTCATTGCTACCCAACTCATGGATTGCACAGTATGATAGGGTACGACCCGAGTCATGGCCACTAGTGTAAAAATCGGAATTTTGTCTGTGGATACCTGGAAGGTTCACTAGCAGAGCACATTCGTAGCGTTGCAGTAAACTGCCGCAGTTACGGAGAATTACGAGAGGCTTTCCTAAAGTCCCACAGGACACACAAGAAAGGATTAAACAGGAGATTATGTTAGGGACGTATTACGAAGCATCGTGGTGCGCACTTCGGTAAAGTTTTTCGAGACGCTTATCAACAACAACCGTTACGTGGATTAACCGTACAGTGACAAGGAGATAATACGAAACTGCTACGTGAAACTGTCATTGAGGTACTGCTCACTGGCAAATGTAATGAGACAAAAGCAATTCAAAACCACTCTACGAGAGTTAGACCGAATGAGACATAATAAACGAAATTCGTATGGTGCGTCTGGTGGAAATAATGATGGATAAAATACAAATTGAAACAGGGCAACAAGAAATCAATACCAAGGCCAAAGGTTTAATAATGAGCCTCAGTTGAATGACTGAAGCAGACGGGGGACGTATGGCGATAACTTTCAAGAAAACAGAAATAGCAACAGGAGGGAAAGGCAAAATTCTAACCACTTTATGCATCCAACATGGAACTTAGGGCAAACAAGGAATAATGCAGGGAGTCGTGATAAAGAAATAAAAACACCTGCTGCCGTCCTTATTATTTTATTTTATTTTGTCGCTACTGACTGAGTCAGTTGGCTGTTGATGGTTGGAGTGCTGACACATTATCTGCGTATCCAGTAATGCTGGCAGCTGATGTGTTATGCATGGGGATCATATGAACCTGTATCGCATCAAAAACAGCCTTAAGATGACGCACTGAAGCGTTGAAACTGGTAGCGACAAAATAAAATAAAATCATAAGGACGGCTGTAGGTGTTTTTATTTCTTTGTCACGATAGTAAACGGCCGTCGTCCCAGAGACCTCCTGCTAAAAGGATGGACATACAAATGCAGGGATTGGTTGACGAAGTCTACAGTATGATCACTAGAATGACGTCGCCCAAATCAGACCACCTAACTCCTCAATCAGAAACCGCAGCAGAAGTCCGTCGATCTCATAATATCGGTAAACTATGTCCTTGTACAACTGTACAAGTTTTCCCGTAGAAGTAGTGTTAAGAATCATTTGTTTCCATTTCATTTATGGAGTCGTTTAGTGTACTGTCCTTTATTTGTTTGTATTTGCACTTCTGGATGATATGCGGGGTGTTACAAAAAGGTACGGCCAAACTTTCTGGAAACATTCCTCACACACAAATAAAGAAAATATGTTATGTGGACATGTGTCCGGAAACGCTTAATTTCCATGTTAGAGCTCATTTTAGTTTCGTCCACCTACGCTTAATGGAGCACGTTATCATGATTTCATACGGGATACTCTACCTGAAAGTTTGGCCGTATCTTTTTGTAACACCCTGTATTATTATAAGCAGAGGGTAAGATCTTCTCCTGTGACGTCTGATGAATGAGTTAGGCGTTTGTTGTTTTCTGTACAGCCTCTGTACTTTGATAGTTTATCGCAGATTTGTGGCGTATTGGTGTCCTCTCATGTTTCTCAGATAGAAAATTATTTCATTGATAGGGATGTGCCGATTTCTCGGCCAATAACTGTTGGTTTTAATAATAAAACTGGTCGGTTTAATACTTGAGCAGTGCTGTATTAGTACTTTGCAACGCAACAGCAAAAGTATATATTGGAACAGATAGAAAATTGCCATTTTGGTTCAGAAATAATTGCACAAGTCTTGGACAAACAATTACTCTCAGAATTCATCTTGAATGTAGTAATGGTCTGGTTTCTTCTTGTGTGCAGCATTGCCGATGGGGCGTTGTACGTCGCGTTCCACCATTGGGAGCAAGGAGGCGATCGTGGTGTCACAGAAGATGATTTGTGATCCGATAGTGGACCTTGGCAAGATTTGGTTCATATAAGCGATACCGATGGGGGAATCTCGCGATGTTACACGGGATGTCCACGTGAAAGTATGTCCTTTTTTTTCTCGCTGTGGTTCGATTAGGATTATAGCCAGTGGAGCGATGTGTTCTCGTTGGTGATTTTCGAGTGTTGTTAAACTTATGAATAATCAACTTTGGTGCAGTATTTTTCGCTTGTATTATTGTTTCGTCTGAGGTTATCGCTTATGGATAAACGTCAGTAGTGCGATGATGGTTGCCTCGTGGCATTTCCACTGCGGCTCGCCAGCGCCAGAGGCGCGTGATCGGCGATATTTTGTGTTACTCGGCGTGATCATATGGAGTGTGTCACGGTAGTACATTTCTAGATGAATAAGAAGGAAATACTAACGCAAATTCATTACAGACGAATGGAAAAACTGCTAGAAGCCGACCTCAGGGAAGAACAGTTTGGATTCCGTAGAAATGTTGGAACACGTGAGGCAATACTGACCTTACGACTTATCTTAGAAGCTAGATTAAGGAAAGGCAAACCTACGTTTCTAGCATTTGTAGACTTAGAGAAAGCTTTTGACAATGTTGACTGGAATACTCTCTTTCAAATTCTGAAGGTGGCAGGCGTAAAATAAAAATTGTTCAAATGGCTCTCAGCACTATGGGACTTAACATTTGTGGTCATCAGTCCCCTAGAACTTAGAACTACTTAAACGTAACTAACCTAAGGACATCACACACATCCATGCCCGAGGCAGGATTCGAACCTGCGACAGTAGCGGTCACGTGGTTCAAGACTGAAGCGACTAGAACCGCACGGACACACTGGCCGGCAGGGGTAAAATACAGGGAGCGAAAGGCTATTTACAATTTTGTACAGAATCGAGATGCCAGTTATAAGAGTCGAGGGGCATGAAAGGGAAGCAGTGGTTGGGAAGGGAGTGAGACAGGGTTGTAGCGTATCCCCGATGTTATTCAATCTGTATATTGAGCAAGCAGTAAAGGAAGCAAAAGAAAAATTCGGAGTAGGTATTAAAATCCATGGAGAAGAAATAAAAACAGCAAAGGATTTGCAAGAGCAGTTGAACGGAATGGACAGTGTCATGAAAGGAGGGTATAAGATAAACATCAACAAAAGCAAAAAGCGGATAATGCAATGTTGTCGAATTAGGTCGGGTGATGCTGAGGGAATTAGATTAGGAAATGAGACACTTAAAGTAGTAAAGGAGTTTTGCTATTTGGGGAGCAAAATAACTGATGTTGGTCGACGTAGAGAGGATATCAAATGTAGACTGGCAATGGCAAGGAAAGCGTTTCTGAAGAAGAGAAATTTGTTAACATCGAGTATAGATTTAAGTGTCATGAAGTCGTTTCTGAAAATATTTGTATTAGAAGTAATTGTGTGAGAGTACTTGAAGTACGAATGTGCAGGCTTAGCTCATAGGAGTGATTAACTGTTGTTGGGAAACTAATAAAACAGTAATATACCCTACAGCAGCACAACTTAACTGCTATAAAATGATTAGTTTATGTCTTTTAGATGAGCGATTCATTATCAGTGATATCTCAATTTTCTTTAAAACAACGTTAGTAGTAACATTGTTTAAACGAAAGACGGCAGTAATGCACTTTTTGCATTAATCATATAGTACAGTTTCAACTGCAGACAGTTCTTATTTTTGTAATCATTTTCTATGTATTTTTTTTGTAAACAGTCATTGTATAAACACGGCACTAAAAGATGTGCTAATGATTGTGCAGACAACAAGCGAGAAGCGGACCATGGCTGGACGTGGCTGGGCTCAGGGAAGGCTCCGCATATCGCAACGCGGCTGGCTGGGCTGGGGCGTCGTAGCACTACCTAAGGTCACAGCTACTGGCACGATGTCTGGCACGATGTCATGGCAGGATGACTACCTCAGGCGAGTAACCAGCTGATGTGACGTCACCGCATGGCCACATCGGCAGCTGTCAGGTAAAGCTATCGCCCCATCGCCGCCCCCCGCTTCCCCCCCCCCCCCCCCCACCCATTCCTAAAGCGACAGACCAGGCAACTGGCCGACGTGATAACAATGGCGACAGATGTGTGCGCAGAGTACCATTAGCCCCTTTCGCTCATACCGATGGAGAGTGAGACGAATTCCACGCACTGCAGCTCAAAGCATCAACAAGGGACCATCGCCTGCTGCCAGCAGGTAACAGAGGCTTGATCCTGATGTCACGCGACCACCTGGAGCTACCGCTGTTGACGAAAGAGGCAGAGAGGCCAGACCTGAATGTTAAGCTACGGCCGTCCAGAAATGACAACTGTTGCTGGAGGACAGTCTTCAACATGAGTGACAGTTTGTCCACTGCTGTCCCATCACTGGCCTGCCAATGATCCAGATGGATACCTGTTGCTCCCATGGAGAGGAGACGGGTCCGTCCACATACATTGCTGCCACCACTGATGTTGTTAAGAGGGGGATAACCCTTCCCTTAGCACCAACTAACCCCCTACATCTGCCATATCCAACCTGCTACTCACCTCATGAGTACAGTGCTGTGTTTTATGGTGTGAGAAATTTAAAGTTAATTTTAGGACTCCATAAATGCCCTTGAGAAGGGAGCCATTGGAGAGTTAAGATTTGTTGGTGTGCCTTTTTCCTTTTAAATTTTTTGTGTATTGTTGTATTTATTTTGTTGAGCTAGATGTAGTTTTTCACTTTTCTTTTCTATTATGTTTTATCATGAGGAACAGACCATTTTCAGATGTATACTGGGATACAAGGTCTCTCTCATCTAAAATGTAAGGTTGATAAAAGATCACACACAACAAATACAATAATATTCAAACTACTTTTTAAAACAGACTATTGTTTTTATTTTGTATTTTTCATTTGTATGACATCTCAATATGTTTCACAGGTTATTTAAGTTTATCATCTAGTTGCAGTTACAAAAGGATTAATGAAACTTGTCAATGTTTTGTACACTCAAATACGGCACTGTTTTAGTTCATACTCCCTCAGTTATTCACTGTATTTTTTTTTTTTTTTGTGGTACGTGGACAAACCAGCAGTTTAAAAATTTTCAAATTTGTGTGAATTCCTAAGGGTCCTAACTGCTGAGATCATCGGTCCCCAGACTTATACACTACTTAAACTAACTTACGCTAAGAACAAAACACACACACACACACACACACACACACACACACACACACACACACACGTCTGAGGGAGGACTCGAACCTCCGTCGGAAGGGGCGTGCAATCCGTGACATGGCGCCTGTAACCATGCGGCCACTCCGCACTGCATCAATTTAAGGTTCAATCTCATTAAATTAATTAATTTGATTGTTAATTTGAGTTTGAAAGTGACCCCAGGCATGGGCGACAAAAGTGCCATGAGTAAATTTGTTAATTTATGGATAAGGTGTAGCTCACAATTTGATCCTTATTGAGAAGGTAATACTTTTCTTTTTGTAAAAGTAATAACATTTATCATCACTCAGACATAGATTAATGTATGCGATAGCTTGCATAATTTGAGAATACCTTGGACTGCCTTGTCTAAAGACATTTTTCCGCATTCAGTCAAGGAATATGTGAACCATATTTGAATTATTTGGCACTGCACTTAAAGCTTATATGAATGAGGCATATATGTACGTTGTTATATTGACAACGATCAGCTTATATGAATGAGGCATATATGTACGTTGGTATACTGACAACGGTCAGCGCTTCTAAAACGGTGGTGGTCGTACAGAATATCTATAAGGCTTTTAAAATATGAGAAGACACAGCTGTCATTGTCTGCCATTCCGGACGCCCTCCAGAGTGCCATTCTCTGTAACATTCCGTGTCGCCTATCTGAGCTCAGCACGTTCTGCCTTCCAAGGCACGCAAAAGCAATTAGAAAGCAGTGAGACCTTCACTATGCTTACAAAGGAAATTGCATCAGTCAGGTGGTCCAAATGTTTTTTATAGATATTTTCCTATTTGTAAGCCTTACTGTAATCTCTTTGCAGAAGTCATTTAATTACCCTTCTTTCCCATGCACCCAGACCAAAAAATTTCTCTGTTCCCCCCCAATAATGACTCAAACTGTGTACAACATGTATCAATTTCCACAGTAGGAAAATGAGAACATGGTTCCTACGAATATAGATAGACTATGTGGAGGTTAGTCTTTTAGTAATTACAGCTAGAACGAAGTTACCCGTGACAAGTCGATGTGAAATGTGACACCCCTCTGCTGTGCTGACATGCACTTCACGTATGAGGACTAGCCATGCAGTTCTAATTATCACCTAGAAAGTACAAGCTATTTAATAAATTTACATTATGTTCTGTTTATTTGCAGGTACGTGTCCGCAGTCGTGGTGCGCACTGAAATCCCAACTCAAAAGACCGTAGTACTAAGTTAGAGAAGCCCGAACAAAATGGCGAAACTCATCTCCATTCTACCAATAAAATGCGCCATTGGGTTTGGGCCGTGCTGTCATACTTGGGCGCTGGGATTTCAGTGGTACCGGGGCAGCGGACACGTATCTGACAATAAAAATAACATTAATTAAATTAAGTAAAATTAACTAATTAATTACTTTATACTTTCGTGGTTATACTTCGAACTTCACGACTATAGCTGTATAGTACAGCCAATTTACGAAAGTACCGCATTCACTCTGAATGATTAAAAAACAAGACGTATCAGCACGATTATGTCATTAGCTACAGACCATATGCTGCACTGATTGAAACAATGATATTGTCAACACGTTTAGTGCAGTTATATAGTACTTTTCTTTCAATTTCTAAAATGCAACCCATAGAAATGCCATTAAATTAAAAAGCCAGTATAGAAAATACATGGAAAGCCCTCGTCATCAGGCTTCATCATACTCATATTCAAAGTTTTTCACTATTTGACTTTTCTACTCTTCTCCAGGGATCTTCAGAATTCAACTGGTACCGTTGGATGGTTATCAATAAACAGGTCTGAAGAGGAGTATAATGCAGCCTAACGACGCGAAGATTTTTATTTTCAGTAAAAAAGATCATCACACTTACAGATGAAAGTAGGTAAAAAATTCTAGAAAAATGGAAAACAGGTATAGAAAAGTTAACGCTAAGGTTTGTGATTTCATTCTCGAAGTATATATCTGTCATGTGAGAACACACAGTTTGCATGTCTCTGGCAGAAAAGAAATCTGCTGCCATCTCATATCCTCGCAACAATGATTAACAACTGTGTATGTGCCTCGTTGCTACGACAACGAGGTAATAATGCAAGGCGAGGCATGCATATAAAAACAGTCACTTCCAGAAGATCTGTATAATACTCAGCTATAGCGAACTGTCAGGTAACACTGAACCTGAGTGACAGGAAACAGGGATTTGGTTCCCGATCTAACAGTACACAGCTTTTCGTGCAGCGTATAATTTATGGCGCTTAGTGTGCGGTGACAGTAGCCACGGCGAGCACGTGTGGGAAAGCAGTAATCCGCTTAGCAGCATTTGCCGTGCACGTGTACACCACGCGTAGCCGCACAATTGGCGTTGCGCAGACGGGCGGCAATCCGCAGCCAGGCAGCGGCGTCGCACCCACTCTGCGCCTATCGTTTCTATAAAGAGAAGTGCTGGTCGTGTCCAATGACTTAATTCTTCAGGAGTAGTTAACTTCTGATGAGCTCATGCCTAATAATTTCTTATAGCTATTTCATCATTTGCTCATTTTTTCATGTGATGTGATACATCCTGACCGTTGTAATTACTTGTTCTGTGCTTTACGGCGAGTCCTTGGTGGAATCCTAGCGCATTAAGTCAATTGCAAATTTTTGACTTTGCACTGTGATTAGTTAAATCATTCTCAGACCACTTGCCAATGAGAAAAGTAGTATAATTTGGTTCTGTACAACGTACAAGTTAATGCAATCTACACTCCTGGAAATGGAAAAAAGAACACATTGACACCGGTGTGTCAGACCCACCATACTTGCTCCGGAAACTGCGAGAGGGCTGTACAAGCAATGATCACACGCACGGCACAGCGGACACACCAGGAACCGCGGTGTTGGCCGTCGAATGGCGCTAGCTGCGCAGCATTTGTGCACCGCCGCCGTCAGTGTCAGCCAGTTTGCCGTGGCATACGGAGCTCCATCGCAGTCTTTAACACGGGTAGCATGCCGCGACAGCGTGGACGTGAACCGTATGTGCAATTGACGGACTTTGAGCGAGGGCGTATAGTGGGCATGCGGGAGGCCGGGTGGACGTACCGCCGAATTGCTCAACACGTGGGGCATGAGGTCTCCACAGTACATCGATGTTGTCGCCAGTGGTCGGCGGAAGGTGCACGTGCCCGTCGAGCTGGGACCGGACCGCAGCGACGCACGGATGCACGCCAAGACCGTAGGATCCTACGCAGTGCCGTAGGGGACCGCACCGCCACTTCCCAGCAAATTAGTGACACTGTTGCTCCTGGGGTATCGGCGAGGACCATTCGCAACCGTCTCCATGAAGCTGGGCTACGGTCCCGCACACCGTTAGGCCGTCTTCCGCTCACGCCCCAACATCGTGCAGCCCGCCTCCAGTGGTGTCGCGACAGGCGTGAATGGAGGGACGAATGGAGACGTGTCGTCTTCAGCGATGAGAGTCGCTTCTGCCTTGGTGCCAATGATGGTCGTATGCGTGTTTGGCGCCGTGCAGGTGAGCGCCACAATCAGGACTGCATACGACCGAGGCACACAGGGCCAACACCCGGCATCATGGCGTGGGGAGCGATCTCCTACACTGGCCGTACACCACTGGTGATCGTCGAGGGGACACTGAATAGTGCACGGTACATCCAAACCGTCATCGAACCCATCGTTCTACCATTCCTAGACCGGCAAGGGAACTTGCTGTTCCAACAGGACAATGCACGTCCGCATGTATCCCGTGCCACCCAACGTGCTCTAGAAGGTGTAAGTCAACTACCCTGGCCAGCAAGATCTCCGGATCTGTCCCCCATTGAGCATGTTTGGGACTGGATGAAGCGTCGTCTCACGCGGTCTGCACGTCCAGCACGAACGCTGGTCCAACTGAGGCGCCAGGTGGAAATGGCATGGCAAGCCGTTCCACAGGCCTACATCCAGCATCTCTACGATCGTCTCCATGGGAGAATAGCAGCCTGCATTGCTGCGAAAGGTGGATATACACTGTACTAGTGCCGACATTGTGCATGCTCTGTTGCCTGTGTCTATGTGCCTGTGGTTCTGTCAGTGTGTTCATGTGATGTATCTGACCCCAGGAATGTGTCAATAAAGTTTCCCCTTCCTGGGACAATGAATTCACGGTGTTCTTATTTCAATTTCCAGGAGTGTATATAACGTGCAAACCCACTTGAATATACATATATGGGAAAGGAAACGAAAGACGATACGCCACTGAAAGCAAATTATAAGCTTTCCCAGTTCTTCAGTCGAAAGACAGAGCAAACATTTTGGGCAAGGGCCCCTTCGATCTGTTTGGCTTGCAGATACGAGACAATGTGTCGCCACTGAAGGCAATGTGTTGTCACTGAACTCTTTTGTGCCTAATGGCAGAGTTTCTGAATCATGTAATGCGTTTAGTGGCCTATTTTAGAACGCGTTAGGCAAGGCAATTTTCATGTGCATGTAACTCTGAAAGACAATGCGCAACCCAAACTCTTTCGCGTCTGGCCTGTTTCGCAAGCCATAACAGAGGAAACAGCAAAAGAATTACAGAAGCGACAAAATCAAATTACTGTTCAATCCATTACTGCAAGCCTATGAGGTTCCCCCTTATTAATTTATAGCAGAAAACCTTGTACTCTTTAAAAAATAAGTACACAATTAATGATGTGGTTTGTTTCTGAGTGTTTGGAGACCCCAGTAGAATGGAAAGCGGCATAATAATTAATGTTTTTGGACTAGCTACGTTTACAGTCGAGGTTCCGCCGTTGTACAAAGAAAGCATTACAACCAAATTCGTGTGTGTCGTCTGCGTGATCCTGCCTCAGATTTTTCAGTTTCAGATGCAGTGTCACACAGGATCACGCAGCCATTGCCGTCCATGCCTCCAAGGACGTTGACGCCGCTCCAGTGACGTCACCGCAGCACCCAAAGTTTCTGACGTCGGTGGCACAGCAGGACCGCCCGACCACCACTCTTCACGACACCGGGGATCCACCACAGGATGTCGAAATGCCCAAGAACGAAAATAGGCAACCTATGCTTTGTTTTTCGGTTGATTTTCCCGGCGATTCGCAAGGCAAATGCTGAGATGCGAGTAGTGCCGCTCAATCAATCCTAGTTCAGGCGCCTGTTCCATCAGCGACACTTGTGAGCAAATCTTCCCTCTTTCGTTTCACCTACTGCACAACGACGTTCAGAAAGAGTTCGGAGGGGGAGGGGGGCGGGATGCGGGAGAGAGGGAATGTGGTGTACTGAGATAATACAACACAAGGAAAGTTTGCGACGATTGGTACCAAAATAACCGTGGACGCCCGTTCGCAGCAGGAACGTCGTTGCACGCTAGCCAATCACGCTGCCCGCGAGAATCACGCCTCCTGCAGCGGCGACACCACCAGGAAAACAAGACAGTGAATCAATTATATGAAGATGGTATCTGTTGTTTCGGACATATCCCTTCCGAGTGTAATGGGCAGGAGCACTGCGAATGTAGTGTGTGGACATCAAGCTGGGAATGTGGGACTTACGGGGAGCGTACAAGGGATTAATGCCTGCAGTCGCACTATCATCTGTGCCCTCGGTGGCTCAGACGGATAGAGCGTCTTCCATATAAGCAGGAGATCGAGTCCCGTTCGGAGCACCCATTTTCAACTGTCTCCGTTGATGTATATCAACGCCTGTCGGCAGCGTAGGGTCTTGGGGTCTTGATTTAATTATCATTTCAGTGAATAAATTATCGTATACAGTAAGAGACCGCCACCTACAGATTTAACTGAGTACTAATAGTTTGTAACTGTATTTTGAATAGTAAATCAAGGCTGATTAGTTTTCTTCTGACTTCAGTTCAGAGAACCTTGTGTTGTTTGTGTTCATGGAACTGTAGTCAGCGTAGGACAGATAGGCTAAACCTGCATTGTGCAATTGCTGTAACCCGCGCTACCAAAGCTGAATAATATATACCATTATCGCTGTTCTGTAACACTTTCATTGTGTGTGTACTGCCCTAGAACCCATGCATCCTTCCTTCCAGGACACGTTCATTAGCCTTTTTTAGCGACAGTGGGACTTCTGCAAAGTGGGCGCCCCAGTTCACTGCGATAAGCACATTTGTTCAGTCGCTGACTCTAGCAAATATGGTCGATGGATGCTCTGGTCATTGACACACGTATCCTTCGGGGCCATAAATTACATGACATAAAAATACAGGCAAACGTGATTTAATGCACAGCTGTTCCCTACTGGCACTGAGCCGCCAACATGACGGGAGGGGGGGGGGGGGGGTGCAGTGCTGTGCGATTTTGTGAATGGGCGGCGTTCGTACTGAAACACTCTTTTATAATTCAATTTCAAATTTCATAGGGAGGCATCCGGCGTCTTCAGTGTGAATCTTGCGCCAGACGTTAGAATCTGAACCAACTAGAGCAGTCGGTTCCAGTGATGGGGCGAATCACAGATTTATTCCTGTAGGTAGAATACATGTGCAAGAAAGTAGCCATTTTTCTGTAACAGAGACGTTAATAGCAATGTAAAATATTAAACCTTTCAGCTTCGTACTCACTCCGACTAACCGAAAAATTAGCTAGCAACATTCATATTTAAAACACACCGGATAAGGAAATGCAATTAACAACTAAGTCAAATTTTTAATCAGCAATGCGTTCAATGTATACTTCAAGGAACTGAATTCCTGGCACCAAAGAATATTAAATGTCAAGGCACATAAAACACTTCAAGTTCTAATTATACAGTCTAATTATAGAGCTGTTGGTAATGAATATCATCTTCAAATAGGTGCGTGGCACTTCGCACAAACTCAACCCCCTGGTAGTATTGATTACTACACAGCTTAAATAGTAGCCACAGGTTACATAGCACATATAGTTACATAATAAAAGACAGATATTATCATTTACCCGGATAGTGGCAATGGTTTCTATGATTTAGTAAACAATTACGAAGCCGTGCTGAAACTTATTCCCACGGAATGGAACATGATGCATGACAATAATCTTCACGTAACTAAACACGCTACGACATCGCTCAAGCGAGGAACTGATGAAAGGAAGGCTACAACTTCGAAGGAATGCTGAAACTTAATGCCTCCGAGTGTATTAAGTGGAAACTTACAGATTGGAAAATTGCGCAGGTCGCACCTGTGTTTAAAAAGGGTAGTAGGAGTAATCCATCGAACTAGAGACCTATATCATTGTCGTCGGTTTGCAGTAGGGTTTTGGAACATATACTGTATTCAAACATTATGAATCACCTCGAAGGGAACGAGCTATTGATACGTAATCAGCATGGTTTCAGAAAATATCGTTCTTGTGCAACGCAGCTAGCTCTTTATTCGCACGAAGTAATGGCCGCTATCGACAGGGGATTCCGTATTTCTAGATTTCCGGGAAGCTTTTGACACCGTTCCTCACAAGCGACTTCTAATCAAGCTGCGGGCCTATGGGGTATCGTCTCAGTTGTGCGACTGAATTCGTGATTTCCTGTCAGGAAGGTCGCAGTTCGTAGTAAAAGACGGCAAATCATCGAGTAAAACTGAAGTGATATCAGGTGTTAACCAGGGAAGCGTCCTGGGACCTTTGCTGTTTCTGATCTATATAAATGACCTGGGTGACAATCTGAGCAGTTCTCTTAAGTTGTTCGCAGATGATGCTGTAATTTACCGTCTAGTAAGGTCATCCGAAGACCAGTGTCAGTTGCAAAGCGATTTATAAAAGATTGCTGTATGGTGTGGCAGGTGGCAGTTGACGCTAAATAACGAAAAGTGTAAGGTGATCCACATGAGTTCCAAAAGAAATCCGTTGAAATTCGATTACTCGATAAATAGTACAATTCTCAAGGCTGACAATTGAACTAAGTACCTGGATGTAAAAATTACGAACAATTTTAGATGGAAAGACCACATAGATAATATTGTTGGGAAGGCGAGCCGAAGGTTGCGTTTCATTGGCAGGGCACTTAAAAGATGCAACAAGTCCACTAAAGAGACAGCTTACATTACACTCGTTCGTCCTCTGTTAGAATATTGCTGCGCGGTGTGGGATCCTTATCGGGTGGGATTGACGGAGGACATCGGAAGGGTGCAAAAAAGGGCAACTCGTTTTGTATTATCGCGTAATATGGGAGAGAGTGTGGCTGATACGATACGCGAGTTGGGATGGAAGTCATTAAATCAAAGACGTTTTTCGTCGCGGCGAGATCTATTTACGAAATTTCAGTCACCAACTTTCTCTTCCGAATGCGAAAATATTTTGTTGAGCGCAACCTACATAGGTAGGAATGATCATCAAAATAAAATAAGAGAAATCAGAGCTCGAACAGAAAGGTTTAGGTGTTCGTTTTTCCCGCGCGCTGTACGGGAGGGGAATAGTAGGGAGATAGTATGATTGTGGTTGGATGAACCCTCTGCCAAGCACTTAAATGTGAATTGCAGAGTAATTATGTAGATATAGATAAACAAGAAAAACGTTATTTACATACTACATCTTTATTAATCATGCCTCTGCCACTAGAGGGCTCGCCGGCCGATGTGGCCAAGCGGTTATAGGCGCTTCAGTCTGGAACCACGCGACCGCTACGGTCGCAGGTTCGAATCCTGCCTCAGGCATGGATGTGCGTGATGTCCTTAGGTTAGTTAGGTTTAAGCAGTTCTAAGTTCTAGCACTATGGGACTTAGCTTCTAAGGTCATCAGTCCCGTAGAACTTAGAACTACTTAAACCTAACTAACCTAAGAACAGCACACACATCCATGCCCGAGGCAGGATTCGAACCTGTGACCGTAGCGGTCGCGCGGTTTCAGACTGTAGCGCCTAGCACCGCTCGGCCACCTCTGCCGGCAAACAGAGACAAATCTGACCGAGTGATAATTTAACAAAAGTCGTGTAATCGATCTTAATTTTTATCTCCCCGTTCAATTAAGACTGTTTAACATTTTAAACAGTACAACATGAGTGACTGACTAATCGTTTTCTCCCCGAATGGTGGTGCAGAATTCATTCATCATCACTAAAGCCATTTTCCGAATCATGGTATCAGTAATACAGCGAATCAGTATAAGATTCTTACTAGATTCCTGAACCGGAAAGATTTCAAAAGACATATTGTAGTACAAAACACTAGACATATCAGCTGTATTGCAATCTGATTATCTGTAGCCGGCCGCTGTGGCCGAGAGGTTCTAGGCACTTCAGTCCGGAACCGTGCTGCTGCTACGGTCGCAGGTTCGAATCCTGCCTCGGGCATGGATATGTGTGATGTTCTTAGGTTAGTTAGGTTTAAGTAGTTCTAAGTCTAGGTGACTGATGACCTCCGACGTTAAGTCCCACAGTGCTTAGAGTCATTTGAACCATTTTTTGAACCTGATTCCCCATGCAGCTCGCATCCGGAAAGGAAACGTACATGTCGCTTATTACCAACCAGTGGTCTTTGCAGAAACAGCCCAAACGAGCTGAAACTAATTTCCCAAGACATCATATCGTAAGTGAACAGGATCACGTGTGCTCGCTGAATTCACCACGAAATTACGTGGAGATCTGCCTGTGGATGCCCGCTGCTGCAATCAGACACTGAAGTACAACTGGTAGAATATGACCGATGTTAGCCGGCACTTTCACAATTCGTGAATGTAAGTGTTAACAAGCCATTGGATAGCGCCGCGCGGGGTAGCCGAGTGGTCAATCTGCTTTCCACAGCGCTGCGGCGAGGACGTCTTGTTTACGTCCCGTCCTCGCGGTCGCGGGTGTCCGTAGTTCTTTACCGCTTCGTCGCCGCTAGCTTAAATTCCATCACTACCGACGTAGGTAATAATGCACATTCATACAGACAAACCACGATCAGTTTTCAACCCAATCATGCACGGCCGCGACCTTTTGAAGTGGAACGTTTTCTACGTGACGACGTTATAATTGAACTGCAGGACCTAATTGGTATCCATCTCTCTATCACGACCAGTGTTGTCTACCTCACCTTAGTAAGTGAGGAGGTGTGCAACAGAATCGTGCGCGCACATGCAAACGATCTTAAATTCAGACATTCTGACGGCCATATTGGGGCAGTCTCTATCGATCACGCGGGGCTTGGCCTTCTTACGATACGAGTCTTGGAACTCCGAAGTACCTCCGGACGTTGTCACCGCTGCTTTCCAGCCTTACGACAGAGTGGTTGGCCACATAGCCGAAGAATGGACCACCTTTACAACGTACCCGGTTCTTAACGGGGTACAAAATTGAACTGACAGAACATGTACCATCCTAACCTGTCATCGGCGGATGTAGGGCGATCATTATGTACGATTACCAACCACGCACTTGCTCCGGTTGTGGGCAAGAAGGGCACGTCATGTCGGATTGTCTCTGACGACGGCTTTCTCAAATCCCGACAGGACTCTTCTACGGTGTCGATCCTTCCTCTCAATTATGCAGGGTTTGCACGGGCGACCACCATTTCCGATGACGACCACATTCGTCGGAGAGGCGCCCCCGATAGCGAGGCCACGATGGATTCTTGCAGTACCGATTCTAGCCACTACAACGGCGCTCCGTCCTGAGGACAATCACCGACCGACCTTTCAAGAAAACACGGGTGCCAGGGTCGACATTGACTCACGGGTTGTGCCAACAGCAGCGTTTCTCCCAGACACCGGAGCAGCTGAAGAGATCCACCCACATACGGATACTGAAACGTACGTCCGTAAACAGTGATCCTCGAGAAAACACGAGAGACGGCGACGCGCTTCATCGGACGAATGCTTGCAGCGAACGTCTGACATGGACTGTGGATAATCCGACGACGGTGTCGGCGGTTCATAGGCCACAGTAACATCCCATCCAACAGATGGGATGTTACGGCTTCAGTCCCTCCGACCACGCAGAACAGCAGGATGACATGCAGACAGCCGCTGCCGATTACCAGCTAGTAACGCCTAAGGAGTCTGCGCCGAGTGCCGCAGCAGCCACCAACAGCCTCCAGCAGCCGATGGTATTTCATGGCGACTGGGCGGACGACAGTGAGGAAAACTCCTTGCCCATCGTGTCGAAATTTATCGTGTTGAGACTATAAACATCAACACTATACGGACGCGCGCTAAGTTATCCATGCTTCAGGATATGTTGAATTCTGTTTCTATCGATATAGCCCTTCTCCCGAAGGTGTACGTCGACGACTCCCCAGGCATGTACGGTTATGACGCATGCGTCTCTCTAACTTGCCCCACAGGCAGCGGCGTCGCTGTACTTCTTCGGGAAGGGATAGTGGCGGACGATATCCTCTTTCAGCCTGGGGCAAGAGGAATGGCACTCACAGTACTGGGTGGCCGCCTTATCAATATCTACGCACCTTCAGGAACGGATAAAAGTTGCGAACGTTCACGATTCTTTGCAGAAGACGTCGCCCCGCTGTTCCAAGGCCGCCAGACCATCTGGTGTTTGGAGGTGACTACAATTGCTTACTGGCTAACAGAGACCAACTCCCACAACATAATCCGTGCCCGAAACTCCAGACGCTAATCTGAGACCTGCAGATGGTGGACACTTGGGAACATATTCACGGCCACCGACCGGGATGCACACACTTCACGAGTCACTCTTCCAGTCCCATCGACCGGATTTATGTCTAACGATCTCTTAACGCTGGGACACACGATGCGGAACTGTGGCCTGCAACTTTCTCGGACCATTCAGCTTACTCCTCTGCCATCACCCTACTGCGACAACAAGTGTAGAGAAGCCGCAGCCCATGGAAATTAAACGTCACTCACCTGTCGTACCCAATTGCCGCCTCCGCACGTATGCCAGAACGATCCGCTGGTGGCTGGACGGTGCACAACCGGCCCTGAGGCGAACGTTGATAACATACGGTCACGACCACGCTGCTTGGCGTAGACATACACTGGATTTTTACTTCAGGGTATTGCGAGACAGCGATTCTATGACGCCATCCCCGGAACGACAAACGGCGGTCAACCGTGCTAAGGCTCAGATCATCGCTAATATGCGACTCCTTCTAGAGGGGGTGGTCATCCGCTCGAGGACGCAGATTACGATAGCGAGCGAACGCCCGTCTATGATCCACGTACTTCGTGAACGTCAACGACGCCAGAGAGCGCTGATACGCTTCATCGACACAGAGGACAGTCGTCGTCTCACCACGCAACAAGACATAAGCACAGCATTCTAGTTCTACGATCATTATTTCCAGCTCTACTGAGGTGAGACCCTTGATCCGACAGCACTGGTGGACGTCTCTCAGACGATTTACGGCACCGTCAATCCGGCAATGGAAGCGCCTTGATGAAAGAACTTACGGGAGAAGAAGTGATCAATGCCATTCGAAAAGGAGCTCTAAACAAGTCTCTGGGCCCTGATGGCCACCCCTTCTAATTTTACCGGACTTTTCAATATTTATTGGCCTCCCGATTGACGGACATCTGCCGCGAACTACTATCCCCAGATGGCCCTTGTAGAAGGGATGATTCTTCCTATTCACAAACCGTCCGTTGGCTCCAGACTACCTCCCACTGACGCTTTTGAACTGCGACTTTAAGATCTTTTCTCGACTGTTGGCGGCGCGGATACACCAGACCTTACAACACGTCATCTCACCCGATCAAACGTCATTAGAAAGTGACAATGATATTCAAACAGCACTCAGTGAATACCATGACTTGATCTCACTGGCGAAGGCATGCCGTCTGAAGGGTGCGCTGGCGGCAACCGATTTCAGTCAAGCTTTCGATCGCGTGGACCACGGCTATTTGGAAGCGGTCCTCCAACATATGCGATATCCACAGCCATTTGTCACTGTCGTCATGTGACTCCTCCGTGGCGTGACGTCCAAGGTGATCGTCAATGGCCGACCTACGCAGCCCCTCACCGCTTCTCGATCGATTCGCCAATTCTGGCCTCTGTCCATTTTTCGCTGTGGCCATGGAACCCCTCCTCTGAGACCTGCGCCAACGACTAACGTGTATGACGTTACGAGGCCACACTTCCCGATGTAAAGCGTAATCTGAGACCGGGTAATTGTCATCCGCAACGGAGACGACACCGCCAGCGCACTGAATTTGACAGCTGCATATAGCATGGCCACTGGTAGTCGTATCAACGTCGCGGGATCAGTGGCGATGAACATCGGGGTCGGAATGCCTGAGGACAGCGTCACTCCCCTACAGCTCAGAGATACTTTGAAATGCCTCGGCATTGATTTCAGAGACGATATACGACGAACCGCTGCTCACAGTTTTCGACGGCTTCTACGAAATGTTCGAACTGGGATAGCCAATTACCGCCTACGAGTCTTGGACATCGTGCAACGGACCCAGTATGTAAACACACTTTTAGCGTCTCACACTCCCAGATATTATCCATACCGGTGATGTTAGCTCGCCGAATACTGGCGGCTTTTGGATCCTTCGTGAGTTCGGGAATGCTTTTCAAGATCAAATATGAGACTCTCACCCGTCCCCCGGATCAGGGAGGGCTTGGCCTTTATCATGCTTGAAATGCCTGGACTAGCAGGACAGAGCGGATTAGGTTGTAGAAAGGGGCTAAAATAAGTTGCTGTCAGTTTCACTCAGCATCCAAACTTTATTCATCAATACACAATGTTACAACAAGGATGCAAAACACTCACAACTTTAATCGACCTCCTTTGATTAACATTAGATCGGCTGAAGGCCACACTCAAAATCCAAGGCCTAAGCAAGAAATTGAAATACGAGGTTCTTCTGAAGGTTTCACCCAAAAATAGATTCTAGATCTTCAATCTAAACAGGTCGAAGGCCTTAGCAATTTAATTTTAATGGAACTTGGCTGGAGGACGGATATTAAGCAATGAGAGGAGTTTCAATTAAAAGGTAGAAGGCTTTATCTTAAAACAAAAGCATAACAATCTTATGCGTTAAGGGCAAGACAAGAACATTAAGTCAAGAGACATTAGGACTCTGCTGAAGGCCACACATCAACAAGTAATTTAACGACTTCAGGCCTAGTAAAAAGATTTTCAATTTTTAAAAGGCAGAAACCCTTATCTTAAGGCTTTTCATGTAAAATAGGGATAAAAGCCCCAAATAAAAGATTAAGAATCTCATGCCTTAAGGGCAAGACACGAACATTAATTCAAGAGATATTGATACTCAGCTGAAGACCACACATCAACCAAATAACTAAAACCCAAACAATGAAATTACTATGTAACATACAAGGAACGGCGCTCAGAAGTTTCCAAGGGTCGGCCTGAGATTGTAGCACTAACAATCTGAAGGCAACCCAATCGACAGACAGCCGACCGACCAATGAACAAGATCAGTTCCTCTCCCCGCAACCAGCAGAACAACCACAAGATTTCAGTACAACGACACACAGAATATTGGCGCCCACAACGACCAGCAACACCCCATCTGCCGAACTACACGCCGCGCTGGACAACAACAAGACGACGAGGAAAATACATTGCTTAAAATTACGTCAACGACCAGGGCAAGATACCGGAGCGTCAAAGGCCACAAGGTAGGAGATACCGCTGGTCAACTTCATTAACAGGGAATAAATTAAGTTAAACTCCACAGGAAGACGGCTGGAATCTTAGCCGACTTGAAAACACACACGTTGTTTCTCGCGGGAATGTCCCAAAGGTGACAACCAGGATCAGACGAAGAAATGGAAACAGCTGAGGCTCGATAGTAGGTTAAGTGAGGACTCAACTCTCATATCCAAGCTCGGTGGGCGACGAACTTCGTAGCCCTCGCAAGCAGCGCCTCACACTCCAACAGCGCGTGCACGCCGCCTGCGGCTCCGGCCCGACTCCGCGCGACGGGGACTTCGTTGCCGCTCCACGCCAACCGACTGACTCGTCACACACCGCCCAGCCGGAAACTGTATCCGCCACACCAAAGTCAGTATAGCTGCCTGTCACGGAGAGGACAGCAACATTATCGTGATAACAACAGGAATGCAACCAAGGTTTTACTGAAGAAAAGCATAACTCGAGCCAGCCAAGGCTCAACGTTCATGACAGAGCGGTCGCCCTATTTGTGAGCACGTTAGTTAAACTATGGCACTGCTGTCCGGACAGTCTGACAAGTTTTTTATTAGAAGAACTAGCACCACCCTCGCTCTCGCCACCTGTGCCAATGCATCACGTCCCCTCGTCCGTCTTCTACGTCGGTGTCTCTTGCCTCGAACACAGTTGCGATTGACTTGCTTTACCAGCGACTCGACTAGCGACGGCACGGATGGTTTATCGTGTCCTGCAACGTGGGCGATCCGATACCATCGTGGACAGGAAGCACCTGAACGTTAACTGGCGAGTGATGTGGAGGACGGTTCACCATGTAACACGGCGAAGTGGTATATGTCTGTCAACGGTAAGCAGATAACCAGATCAAGGCTACATGCGATCCATATGGTGGACTCACTCATATGCATAAGCTGTGGCGTTCAAGACAATGATGAACACCGTCTTAGCTGTTGCGAGTCTATGGCAGTCAGGCACTTAGTGACGCAAATGTCAGTGTACTTCCTTCGAGTGACACCGAATCATATCAAACCTAAGACTATCTTATTCCCAGATGAGGCGTATTACCCAAGCACGAAAACTAATGCTGTGACGTGGCTTCGTGGACATGCAGTGCATTATTTGTTTCAAGACGACAATAAGGACACTTACATAGACTTTTGGAACTATTTGCAGGAACGACATAGCAACACCCTCCATTATCCAAAGTATCGACAATATTTTTCCACTTATTTGTGGAGTGCGTTCCACGGCTCTCCGCGCAGCTGGATCATCACAGGTAAGAGAAGCTAAAATTACAAGGCGATGATAGAACAGTACACGGTTCAGCTTGGGATCTAACTTGGTAATTACGAGAAGTCGTACCTGGATGATAAAGCAGATGGAGAGTTTCGTCGTGACCCCTCGCACTGTGCAGCAGCCTTTGCCCGCTTTCCTCTTTTTGTCCCCAAGGTTCTTCGCAGTTTTTTTTTTCCCATCCGGTGCAAGATATAGTACCGCTTAATGGTGGTACGGATTCCATCCTTAGATTTTATTTAACGGCTTCCTTAGCCTCACACTTTGCTCCCTTTCTTTTTGCCCTCGCTGCGACTATCAGTAATGTTTTCAGTTAGTGCGTCTCCAATTCGACGCAACGAGTGTACTTATTAGTTTCAGTTACTTATTGCTTAAAAAAACAAATTGAATAACAAAAAAGAAGTAAACAAATAAAATTAAATGGAAATAAACATCGAAAACAATAAAACCATGCCATCCCTCGTACCACAACCGCGGGAATGGGATTGAGGAGACATTGTGGCCAGGCCTCGGGTTGTGATGCCTGCCCACCTTGTCTTCGCCACCCCACGGCCTGATCCAAATTCCATAAAAAAAAGCGGTCTGAGGCGCCTTCTCACGGTCCGCGCCTCTCCCTCCATCGAGGTTCGAGTCCTCCCTTTAGCAAGGGTGTGTGTGTTGTCCTTAGCGTACTGTAGTTTAAGTTACATTAAGTAGTGTGTAAGCTTAGGGAACGATGACCTCAGCAGTTTGGTCCCATAAGACCTTACCACAAATTTCCAAAAAAATTTCTATTGGATAGCTGAGAGAAGTAACTTCCAGCTCTATTGTAAAGTGAGGATGAACAGAAAACTTTCTATTTGCGCGCAATATTACATATATTAGGAATACGCTCGATTTCTTATTTTCGCGAAGGTGTCAGCTTCGAACATCTCCAGTGCACCGATATTGTTCGCACTAGCAAATCGGGCTTCGTATAATTAAATAGCAAGCCGGTTTAGATATAATTGTTACAATTCGTAGAGATCTCACTGAGACAGCCGTAATGGTGGCTACGCAGTCATCGCCCAAGCCGGTCATTAAACTTCATGTAATTAGTCTCACATACAGTTCCACTGTAAAATCTGCGAGTAAGGTACAATGAAACAATGCTTGTAGAAAAATGAGTAATTATTCTTACTTAGAGAAACTGACATCGACAAAAGCATCTTAACAGATCGCGATTAGGAGGGACGGTGGAGAGTGAACTAATAAGCGAAATATGTCAGACAGAAGGCGGATATTCCTCTCCAGTGATGAAATATTTACTAACTGACTAGTATACACGTCTCTCATTATGATTGTATCTTTCATACACGTACGTCTTTTCTTTATCACAAAAAAAATGAAACGAAATGGACGTATGGCCTAGTTGGTAGGGAGGCCCCACCTGGGGAAGTTCGGCCGCCAAGTGCAAATCTTACTGCAGTCGATGCCACACTGGGCGGCTTGTGTGAAGGCGATGAGGATGAAATGATGACGAGGACAACGCAACACCCAGTCCACGAGCGGAGAAAATCCCAAAATCGCCAAGAAATCGAACCTGGAGCCGCTTGCGCGGGAGGGAAGCACGTTACCAACCAGCAAAGTAGGCGGATTGTTTATCACAAATAACACATTTGTAGTCAGACTATTATGTTTGCACTAGAAATAGTCTTATTAAACAGAAAAAATAATTGAAAATTACTAATGACTCACATAAAATCCTTTCCACTTCCAGAAGAATCGTACGCTCGACGACATCTGCATATCCCACATCCAATACAAGCAAGAATACACCTGTCAAAACAACCTAATGGCTCTGAGCACTATGGGACTTAACTGCTGTGCTCATCAGTCCCCTAGAACTTAGAACTACTGAAACATAACTAACCTAAGGACATCACACACATCCATGCCCGGAGGCAGGCTTCGAACCTGCGACCGTAGCGTGTCACCACAACCGCTGTCGAATTCCGCTGTACTTCCCGTCGTAAGAGAAGAGACCTCATCTACAGCCGCTGCAGGTCTCTGGTGGAGGAACGCCATTTCGAGAGCGAACACTGCGAACAATAGGTGGCGATGTTTCATAGTCTTCTCAGCCCACGCCTTAGACCCTTTGAGTAGCCTGATATGGAACGTAGAGTATTACTGATAAAATATTTATATTCTAATTGGTCTTATTATCTTTGCGATGATGCAGTGAGTAGCATAATTCTGCTGTAACTGCATACCTTTTCATATTTTATGATACAAACCAGTTATGTACAAACAGAGACAGAACCTTCTTTCATTCCCCGAGAAGTCAGATCTGGCACTTAGAAAGTTTATCGTTTCCACTCTTCAACTAACTAAACCCCTCATCCCGCGTACTTGACACGCTGATTCGAGAATGATGTCTGGGGAGAGGCCTGTTGATATTTCAGCGTACTGGTAACTATTTTTAAACAAAATTCAAATTTCGCTATCTTTAAGATACTATCAGGAATTGATAGCAAAAAATTGATCCACAAACAAACTCGATTCCTCTTCTTGAGTTCGGGCATATTTTCAAAGGAGACACTGTTGAATATCGGATTCTATCTTCAAACAACACACAAAAAATTATAAATACGAACGTATAAAACTCATAGAAATGGATGACTAAGAAATTATGATTTATTGTACAGGTCTTTCTCAGTCCAGCCTTAAGAAGGAGTTTTTTAGTCTTTTAAAGCATAGGTAAGTTTTAAGTGCCTTATCTCCACTTTATTGTGTAGAGTAAATTTAGTACTTCGAGGGAACGGGTATCAGAGTAACGAATAGCACAGCTCGTTTACGCAGCGCAAAGGTTTTACGATGCCGTTAAAGGCGAGTACAGAATTTTTTCGCTGTCGAAACTTAGCCGTTGCCGAACGCCCCGGGTATTATTCACCGGCCAATTCCGATGTTTAACGACGCCAAACTTGGCTCTTGCGAACCTTTAAAGAAATTAATGTCTGGCGCAAACACTTCTGCGTAAAGGCAGCGTTTGAAAGATGACACCGTATATGTAAATCAATAAAGTACATTTTCATTCAAAATGGTTCAAATGGCTCTGAGCACTATGGGACTTAACATCTGAGGTCATCAGTCCCCTAGAACTTAGAACTACTTAAACCTAACTAGCCTAAGGACATCACACACATCCATGCCCGAGGCAGGATTCGAACCTGCGACCGCAGCAGTCCCGCGGTTCCGGACTGCAGCGCCTAGAACCGCACGGCCACCGCGGCCGGCTACATTTTCATTCGTACAGTTTTATTCTCTCGGGATGCATATTTTAACGATCTCGACAGTCACAGTCTGTTTGTTTTATTACATTTATTTAATTAGTTAACGTGTTCCAAAATGTATTTTCCTTGGTGAAATACACTGAATTTGGCATTCTTGTCTGTATATTTTTCTCATTTTGCCTTATATTTGCGTGTGCGTCAGACCGTGCGTAAACAGCCTTAGATTCATTTTTTGAAGCTAACATTATCATTCATATATTGAGAAAATTAGTATTAATTTTGTGTCCTTATGCAAGATTTTCCGTTGTCTCCTATCTAATTATGAATCAGATGTTACTGCTGATTTAGCAAGAGAAGTTTAGCCGATATTATTTAGCCCCGGGTTTGTCAATAGAGGAAGGAATATGCTTGCAGGTTGTGGAGAAGGTGGCAGTTATAACGTTATGTTGTTGTAAAGAGACAGTTTTTATACCTGTGTGTTCTCAGCATATGAATGATGAATCTTCAGCTAAACTAGTTACTCTAGTTGGACGTTTTTTCACAGGTCTCGTCCACAGTGCGTAACGGTACACCCTGTACGTTCTATTCCTTCTATTCTGAGACATCGGTTTTCGATTTTCCTTTCAATCACTATTCAATAAGTCCAGCACATACGTATTATGTAGGATGTAATCGATTAAAGTGCAGATATTTTTTATGTATGGCGCTTTAATATGTACATACATCGGCGAGTTGGTTGTTTCTTCTCCGCGGCGGACAGTCTTCCCACAAACAAGGACACAAACTTTATGAACTGATGTTTTCTGCATGGCCGTACCTGGACCGCAAAGTAAACGACGCCTGGCAGTGTAGATTATCCGTTTTACGCCCATGCATCCACGTATCAACAATGATATATTCCCAAGGGGAAAATAAGCATTAATGAATTGCTCTTGCCGCATATACTTGGCGATACTTTACAACATAAAATCATATGACTTGTAACAGCTACAATTAATAGTCTGTAAATTTAAATACTGAAGTAATGTTATTTAGTACACTGTTGCCCGTCACCAACAGAAGTACATGCAATGATACCAGTTATATCCGGAACAGAAAGCTATACACGAAAACTCCTGTGCCAATTCTTGTGATTGCTGTAAGATGTCTTAGCGTCCACAAACATGAGACCACTTTCTCAACGTCTCAATCCGTGGTTGCAGTTCTGGCCCGTCATATAATAATTGACAAGAAACATACTCTGCTAGAACAGTGAGATTCCATTGTCCAAATATTAAAATGCCATCACATATTTATGTAAACAGAAATTATGTGTCGTACATATATTAAAATTTGTTGCAGTGATATCAACATCGATAAATAACTGAGTCACGACTGCAAATATAATCGCCCTAAACATTAGTAGTTCTCTCCAGGGGACACCACCTTGAAGTAGCACTGTCCGGCTGTGGGAACCTACAGTCGGTAATGTTTTAGTCGATGGACCAGACTCTGTCCGTCCAACAACTACCTGCCATCCCACACCCATACCTTGTCCTTCCCAACTCCTCAATATCCAACCCAAGGTGTGATGCGATCCATGCCGAGGGGTGCGTGGCACATGGGAAGATGTGTCGTGAACGAAGACTCAGGAATACTGGGTGACCTCCCTTAGTAATTAGCCTTGCACCGCGTGGGGTCTCAGTGGTGTGGACCTATTAGATGCTCAACTGCCGTGGGACCAAAATGGACGCTATAGAAAATAGCAATACTGAGGGACAAGTTGAGATCTCAGACATCCAAACATCAGGTCTGTAACCAAAAGAAAACTTCCCCTCAGCTGAACAGGGGAACAGATCTGTTTAAGAAGTTGGAATGGCTACTAAGAAGTTAGACCAGATTAAGATCAAAGAATTTCTGGAGCTTTGAGGAGGAAACTTCTTTAAGAACAAATGCTAAATGAAAGAAAGAGGGGCTGCCGAAACAAAAGTGGAGGGAACTAAAATGTCTTGAGCCCAAAACCTCCAAGTGAAGATTGTCCCAGGGTGAAGGGGATGTACAAACCGCTTCTACATCGAGGGCAGGCAGTAAGAGAACAAGGGAGGAATCTAAGACTCTCACTTCTCATGATAAGCGTACCTAGAAAAAGCCGAGGCAAGAAATGGGGAAACAGAAGTATAGCACTGCAGTCTTGGTGTTTAGGATGGCGGTTATCCATCAAGCCTATCCACTGGCCAAGATCACCTTGCAGCAGGAGGAGCTCGTGCAGATGGCTATCTTTGTGCAGATTGAGGGGCGGGACGCTGGTCCAGGACCCAAATTCAGGAGAGTCTATCTGGATCACGGTGCTCTTACCTTTGTCTGTGACGGGGTGGGTACAGTGCACTGCCATAAGGAAAAGGTGCTCCTAATATCACCGTCGGAAGATGCAAAACGCTGATGAAAACAGCAGCTGAGCTCTTAAAGACCACAAAGGTATTAATCTGGGTGCCAAATCTCCTTCAGGTTACCTCTCCAGAGACTCTGATTGAGAAAACAGGGTCTCGAAACCAAAAAGTCTGGACAGAGGATTGGAAGGTAATCGGTCGGTAGGTATCACCAAACAGCCAAACCCTTGTGGTGGAAGTCAAAACGAAGTCCATGAAGGCAATTCGGGAACAGGACCTGAGACAATTCTTGGGGCTCTCGCAGGTTGCCATCAGCATAATCAAAGACATCAAAAGCGACAATGGCGGCAAGATGGAGATTGAATGAGCTGCAGATAAATCTGCAGCACAGTAAAGGGGCCTTCTGGAAAGACAAGAATCCTATTTATCTGAAGAGGTGTGTTGGGCCTCGGCGGCATTGGAGGAAAGCTGGTTTATGCTAGAAACGTAGGAAACTCCATATCGTGCATTTATGCAAAATAAATGGAAGCCTCTTCACACCGATAGTGGACTTTTGTTATAGGGACTTAATAACCATCAGCATGCAGCAACGTGAGGAAGCTATCATGAGGGAGTTTGTAATGGTCTCGGCGCACTTTCCTTACGAGGAGCCGGCATCTGGTGGCTGAGCGGTTGTAGGTGCTTCAGTCTGGAACCGCGCGACCGCTACGGTCGCAGGTTCGAATCCTGCCTCGGGCATGGATGTGTGTTATGTCCTTAGGTTAGTTAGGTTTGAGTAGTTCTAGGGGACTGATGACCTCAGATGTTAAGTCCCATAGCGCTCAGAGCCATTTGAACCATTTGAACCTTACGAGGACAGTGCTCCTTCTTCTCAGGGCGACCAACTATTAGTTGGATGCGATGCTAATGCGCACAACGTAGTGTGGGGCAGCACCGACACCAACTGTAGAGGTGAGTACCTTCCATAATTTCTTCTAGCTAATAACTTAGAGATCCTCAGTAGGGGCAAGGAATCTACATTTAGAAATATAAGAAGGGAAGACGTAATTGACATAATCTTCGGTTCAACTTTGATGGGTAGTTATGTCAAAGAATGGCATGTGGCTTTAGAGCTATCCTCATCAGACCACATATATATTAAGTTCGAGGTTGAAATGGGCATTACACAGACCACGTCCTTACGACTATACTGGGCACCACACATAGAAGTTTGAATAGTTTGACTCTAACCTCCACGTGCTATGGAACTAAATATATATATATATATATATATATATATATATATATACATATTTGTTACACTCAGTCTAATTGAGCCGCCCAGAGAAGTGGCTGGTCTCAAAGTTTGGATACCTTTTTCGTCACAGGGTGCCACCTCACACCTGTCGTGAACTCAATTTTTAAGATGAAATATAATATAAAAAATAATGCAGCCAGGTATTGCGGTGAAATTTAAAATATTGGGCCACTCACGTGGATTTATAATTTGAACATGTGGTATATTTTTCTTCAATGTACTCACTAAACATTTAAATGCAGTCTGAGGGGCTTTTACGTAAGGGCGGCCTTTAATAACTGATGCTACGACACTCCACTATAAAATTCACATGTCGCGATCACGGCACACGACAGTCTGTTCACAATTCACAAAATACACCATTGTCTGCTGTCCTAAACCACTATATTGCGCTCCACATGATCGCTTTCGAACTTGTCTACTAACCCACTACTACGCCCCGATTCTCGGCACGTCCGGATCTTAGCGTTGCTCAGATCCAACTCCCCAGTCATTATAGATGGCCGTCCTATGTTCTCACGAAACGATTGCCTAACTCAAAACAATGTTCGACAAAAATTACCAATATTCTAGAACTAAACACAAAAACATAATGTGATATATTGAAAAATACGGAAAATTTCCTGGCAATAACAATTTAAGGTCCAGTTTTCTGTATCTGCCACCGTTTTTCCACAAATAATGTCCTTGTGGCGTGATATTGATTTTTTTTACTTGCCGCCCTGATTTTACGACTCACCACCTAATTGCTTAAGGTGGGTCTTTATTGACCACTTAGCCGCTGCGATCGGTATATGAGCGCTGATATGGCTGAACCTCCACACCAGTTCCCGCATCCGATCACACCGATGTCCGTGTCCCGCCACGTGGTGGCGGGTCATAGTTGATCGTGTTTTGTTTTGGTCTCTTTTATTTTGTTTTCTTTTACTTGGTTATCTTATTTTGCTATTTATCTTTCTTTTCTTTTATTTACGGCAGCTTTCCCAAACCGTTTAACAAAAATTTACATTAAGTTTAACTTTTGAAAAAGAAATACGAAAATATAGTTTAAAATGAAGAAGAGGAAAGAAGATAGGAAAGGAAGAGGTTTATAGTCCCTCCACCCTGGGGAACTGAGGATGAAAGCTTTGGAACAAGTCGTCAAGCCATTGATCCTCAGTCTCCAATCCTTTGCTTTACCCGGAATTTTTTTACTTAAAATAAATAAACAAATAAAAATACATACGTAATTACTCATCTACTCTTTAAACTTTAGAATGCTGCCGCTGGTTTCGTCTCTTTAAATTCATTTATTACCAAAAACGCAGTTTCTCTCAGTCGAATAACAATTCCGACCTCTCACTCAAAAATGGTACAGAGTATGCAAAATCAGCTATGATTGCTCGATGCAGCTGCACTAGCTGCATCTGTAGACATATTGTTCATATTAATAGGCCAGAACATTAAATTTAATTTTTTGACAACAATAACTTTTAAAATATTATATATTTTTGTGGAGCGTCTAGGCAATTTAGCTTTACATACTTTTCTGTCCAAGAGTGCCAACTCGAACCTCCGCGTTACTCTTAGTTCTGCTTTTAACAATTTTTCTCTGGCATATACATTTCTTCAAGAGCGCAAACACGGCCATATGCGCCCCTGCCGAGCGTCCAATCGGGTTTTTCCAATGCCGTATACACCCTAGCCGCTCGCCACTGCCCCCTAACAACCGCCAACCACGTGGTCTGCGGCGGGAAACTGCCGGTCTAATCTCCTGCCACATTTTGTACTCTAAAATCCTACAGGAATCTCAGGAAAACGGACTGGAATGATAGGGAATCTAGTAGCGTTTGAGGAGGTAGCAGAGGCTCTGCCATCATGACCTCAAACTATGACAATTGTTCAATCATCAAGAAGTGCATGAATAGGAATGTATTTTGGTGGAACAACAACCTGGAATCACACAGAGAACAGGTACGAAGGCTCTATAACCTTGCGAGAAGAAAAGAACAATTTGCATAATATCGGGAGGCCCTTGTCCAATACAGTCTTGCAATTAAGCAAGCAAAGCAGGCAGCGTGGAAGGTATTCTGTGAGGAGGTAGAGGGTTCGGCTGTTCAGGCCAGACTTAAAAAATCCTCACTAGAACAACAAGTAATCCATGAGGAACTTTAAGGAAAGATGATGGGGAGTACACAAGGACAGCATATGAAACGATGGCACTACTCTCAAGACTCAGTATCCTCAATGTACTCTGACAGACAACATAGACCGGGACGAGATCCCTGTAAGATATCGTTTTTCAGGTATTCCAAGGGAGAACTGGGAATCTGCCAGAGAATGTGTTAACCATAGTAAAATCCAGTGGGTGGTTGCAACATTCCAAACGCTCAAGTCACCAGGCCCAGATGGAATTTTTTCAGCACTCTTGCAACAAGCAGGTATGAACTTAATAAGATTTCTATGCAGTTTATTTAGGGCTAGCCTACCAGCAGGGATCATTTCAAAGCCTGAGAGAACTGATCATAAAAAAGGCCAAATATATGAGACCAATCAGGAACTTTAGAAAAACTGGTCAACGTGCATGTTATTGAGAGGAGGCTAACTAGGGTCCCTCTACAAATAAACCAACATGCGTATCAACCAGCATAATCGTTGATACCGCCCTCTACCAACTTGTTGGGAAGGTGGCGAAAGCACTACTCTTTCTGGAAACGGACCTCTCCACCTTCGTGGACATGGAAGGATTTTTTAGCAACATGACCTTCGAATCCATGGTTAAGGCGGCAGAGGTGCAAGGTTTGGAGACCACCATAGGAATGTGGATTAGAGCCATGCATAGAGGTTGAAAGGTAGAAGCCACCATGATGCAAGAAAAAATGGTAACCAGCATCACCAGAGGCTGTTCACAGGGAGGGGTCCTGTCCCCTCTACTGTGGAACCTTGTGGTGAATGAACTCATTGTAGAATTAAACTCTAGACAGTAAGTGGTGGTGGTTGTTGGGATGTTTAGGGGGGGGGGGGGGCTAAACAGCTAAGGTCATCAGTCCCCCGTAAGTACTTTTGCCAGGGAATGGTAGACGATCTTGTCTTAGTAAAACTTGGCAAATTTTCAAGTACAGACAGAGCTATGTCACAAGAAGCATTGAACATTGAGCAAAATTGGAAACAAAATCCAAGGGTCAGTCCTAAGACGCCAATTGTAGTACCATTTACGACGAAGAAGATCAACACACATATTGGATTCTCAAGTTTCTCGATAACATTTTACCAGTGAAGGGGATAGCGAAATATCTAGGGGTAGCCCTGAATGAGACACTATCGTCGACCCCTCACGTAAGGAGTACCTATTCCAAGGCGAATGGTGCTCTAGCTCTTGGTAAAAATTGGGCTTAAGCCCCAAGAGTATGCACAGCATATACACCACGGCAGTAAGACCTGTGATCAATTATGGGGCTACAGTGTGGTGGAAGAAGGTGGAACAGCAGGTATCTGCTAAAGAGATTGTTAAAGTGCAGAGATTGGTCTGCTTAACCCTTACAGGTGGAATTATCAGCACACCCACTAGTGGGATGGAAACCATGCTGGACATGCCCCCATTACACCTGTAGGTAAAGATGGAGGCAGCAGCTGGAGCACACAGGTTAAAGACTGGCAAAAACTGGAGCTCACTAGGTTGTCCAGGATCTCACACTAAAATACTGTGTGAGGTACACATTGGTATGGTTGGGGAAACGCTGGCCGACTATATAATAACTCCCAGCTGCTTCAACAAGTTTTTTAATGTAGTAATTGGAAGTAGAGAACTCTGGGAGAACAAATTTCGACACCGTACTGGGGACATAGTCTAGTTCACTGACGGTTCGAAAACAGACAAAGGTGTAGGGGCCAGGGTATACAGGATGCACAAAGGCTGGAAGATGGCCACTGTGTTTCAAGCAGAAATATCTGCTGTCACGTTGTGCGTAGAGGAGAATTTACGGCGGTACTACAGATAGCCTAGCAGCCCTGAAAGCACTGGCAGCCTATGCAACAAGATTAAAGATTGTGGCAGAAAGCCACAAAGCCCTTGTGTAGCTGTGGACAACAAATATAAACCTATTGTGGGTCACTGGTCTCTCAGGGATTAGTGGTAATGAGCAAGCCAGCACAGAGTCGATGACACGACGATCAAAATAAAACTACGAGACTGAACAAGGAGACTGCATGTAGAACAATGGGCTAAGGTCCTAAAGCAAAAGCATGACAAGGTACTCATGCTGAAACCATGTTCTAAGAGAAGTCTCTCTATCCCGGGCTTGAACAGAAGATAAATGAAACTCATGGTTGTACTATTGACAGGCCTTGGGAATTTCAAGAAACACCTACATACGATGAGGGTAATAGGTGAAGACCCCAAATGTGGGACGTTTGATGTGGGCGAGGAAACCGTATCACATTTGATCTTCGAATGCGAGGCATTGGTGATTAAAAGACATAATATTCGGTTCAACCAGGCCTGAAAAAACTTTGTCTAGCAAACACCGGTAAGGGATCTTTTTGCAGTGTTCAAGGACATTGGATGGTTTTACTAGAGACACAGTAAACGATACCGCACAATAAACATGTTTCGGTGCGGGCAGCAGCAGGCTTGACCAACGTTGCTTTTGCTTCCTAATAAAATGAAATCAAATCAAATCAAAACATTGGTAGTACGTCTAAGGACAGCCTATCTCACATTTCCAGTCGACGCCACAGTCATAGCCTGCAGTGGCTTTTAGTGAAAATTAAAAAAAAAATATCCAGATGGCATATGGTGGGAAATTCAAAATAATTACAATAAATTCAAAGCAAGTCAATTTCCCTGTGTACAAAACGGAAAAATTTAAAAATTGTCGCTAAATTTAGAAACAAGATGGTGGATGGTGACAAATATGAAAAAAGGGGAAATTAAAAAAATTTATTCACCATTGGCAATGTATTTAAAAATTAGTGGGAAAAAATGCAGTAAGCACAATTGCACATCACACCCCTCAGCTTCGCCCTACACCTTCACCTCCTCCCATTCTTCAGCCAATCACAGTGAAGTATTAAAACTGAAAGAGTCAGTACAAACAAAAAAAGCGCGGTCGCGGTAATAGATCAATTGTTATTTCGCATAAAATTTAAAATTACTCCCTCCACAGTAAAGTATTACAGTGATGTATTAAATGATGCTGTGTTAAATTATGGTACGTATTTACACCTCTGGCGTAGTGCTAAAGTGTAATGCAAAAAATGGGAAAGATGTGTGCATATCTGTACATATGTGTTGTTACATTAAAATTGCGAGTAAAATGGTACCTAAACAAAATATTTCTGTAACATATTTACGTTCAACATAAAATGATGTCAAGTTTATTTACACCACAATACTCTGAAATTGACTCTAAGGTGAAAGAATTGCATTATTTACCTAAATTGAGGAACCGTATTGCATAGACACATGGCTTGGTGTTACAGGCGTGTGATCTGCCTACATTTCACATACCAAACACTGTACTCCTTTAACACACGTGTGAGCTCTCCCTAACATGAAGTAATCATTTAGCCCCATGTTTCAATCTCCTTAGCCACGTGAGATATAGTGGTAGCCTCTTGGTGAGTAATCAGAACGTCCTCGATCCCGGGTTCGAATCCCACCGCAGCTTAAATTTGGATTACTAATCAGCATTGCCGGGTGAAGAGTTTCGGCATAAGAAGTCACCCTCGTTCGGCCAACAGCCTTGTCAAAAAGGGCGGAGGAGTGGAAAGATGTTCAGGGTACTCTCTTGTCCTAGAGGTGGGAAACTCCCCCAACAGCAGAAGCATCAGCAGTGCTCAACGGCATGAGGATGCAGAAGGCAATGGAAACAACTGCATTAGAGACACGTAACGTGTATCCACAGGACATGTGGCCTGTGATTGAAAAGTGTCATGATGATCTCTCCATTGGGAAACGATTCCAGAACAGTGTCCCATTCGGATCTCCGGGAGGGACTGCAAAGGTGGAGGTTACCTAGAGAAATAGACTGAAGAAGGATAACGTACTACGAAATTGGGTGTTCCATGTCCGAAGCTTTAACGTAGTAGGGAAACTAGAAAATCTGAAAAGGGAAATGCGAAGGTACAATATAGATATAGTAGGGGTGAGTGAAGTGAAATGGAAAGAAGACAAGGGTTTCTGGTCATATGAATATAGGATAATATCAACTGCAGCAGAAAACGGTTTAAGGGGAATAGAATTCGTTATGAATAGGAAGGTGAGGCAGAGAGTGTGTTAATGTGAACAGTTCAGTGATAAAATTGTACTTATCGGAATCGACAGCAAACCAACACCGACAACGGTAGTTCAGGTATATATGCCGACGTCGTAAGCTGAAGATGAAGAGATTGAGAAAGTACATATATGAGGACATTGAAAGGGTAATGCAGTATTTAGAAGGAGACGAAAATCTAATAGTCATGGGAGACTGGAATACAGTTGTAGGGGAAGGAGTAGGAGAAAAGGTTACATGAGAATATGGACTTGGGACATGGTGTGTGAGTGTGTGTGTGTGTGTGTGTGTGTGTGTGTGTGTGTGTGTGTGTGTGTGGTGCTTCGCACAATATGGTGATGTACAAATTACAAAAGTGCTGGATGCATTTTGGACTATTTGAGAAATACAATCCTGAAACTTCACAACAAAATCGCGCGGAATTTTCGACGGCAACAACACACCAAAAATACTTCGCCACAGTGGAAGAACAAAACTCGAAAACGGACGATAATGTAAAGTGTATCTTGAAAATCATGTGAACACCCGTCTGATGATGAACTTGCGAGTTTGAAGCCGGTAACGACGCTATTTGACTATATAAATAGCAGTGTTAATAGGGGCTAGTTGCTGTCTCCTTCTTTGTAAGAATTAACCTAGATATGCAGGAGTCGATTTAGAATGGACAGGGTCCTAGTATTAGAAGCAGAATCTGATACATCTTTGAAGTACTTAAAATCAAATAAGGCAGAAGCAATAGATAAGATTCCAACAGAATCTCTAAAATCATTGGGGGAAGTGGCAACAAATCGACTATTCACATTGGTGTATAGAATGTATGAGTCTGGCGACATAACTTCAGACTTTCGGAAAAATATCATCGACACAATTCCAAAGACTGAAAGAGCTGACAAGTGCGAGTATTATCGCGCAGTCAGCTTATTAGCTCAAGCCTCTCAGTTACTGGCAAAAATAATATACAGAATAATGTAAAAGAAAATTGAGGGTGTGCTAGATGGCGATCAGTTTGGGTTTAGAAAAGGTAAAGGTAGGAGAGAGGCAATTCTGACGTTGCGGTTGATAATGGAATCAAGACCAAAGAAAAATCAAGACACGTTCATAGGATATGTCAACCTGGAAAAATCACATCGAAGAAGCAATGATCGAAATGGAAGAAAGATTGAGGAGTGGAATTATAATTCAGTGAAAGGATATTAATGATATGATTCGCCGATGCCATTGCTATCCTGAATGAAACTGAAGAACAATTACATGATATGCTGAACGGAATCAACAATCTAATTGAGTACAGAATACGGCCTGAGAGTAAATCAAAGATAGACGAAAGTAATGAGATGCAGCAAGTATGAAAACAGCGAGAGACTTAACATCGGTATTGATGGTCACAAAATAGATAAAGTTAAGAAATTCTGCTACCTAGGTAGTAAAATAACCATAGACAGACCGAGCTAGCAGGAGATCAAAATCAGACTAGCAATGGCAAAAAGGGCATTCCTGGCCAAGAGAAGTTTACTAGTATCAAAATGGGCATTCCTAGCCAAGAGAAGTTTACTAGTATCAAATATAGGCCTTAATTTGAGGAAGAAATTTCTAAGAACGTATGTCTGGAGTATAGCATTGTGTGACAATGACACATGGACTGTGGGAAAACCAGAACAGAAGAAAGTCGAAGCATTTGAGATGTGGTGCTACAGACGAATGTTGAAAATTAGGTGGACTGATAAGGTGAGGAATAAAGAGGCCCTCTGCAGAATCGGAGAGGAAAGGTATACGTGGAAAACATTGATAAGGAGAGGGGACAGGATGGTAGGACATATATTAAGAAATGAAGGATTGACTTCCATGGTACTAGAGAGAATTGTAGAGGGCAAATACTGTAGAGGAAAACAGAGATTGGAATACAACCACCAAATAATTGAAGATGTGGGTTGCAAGTGCTTCTCTCAGACGAAGATGTTGATACAGGAGAGGAATTTGTGGCAGGCCGCATCAAACCAGTCTGAAGACTGATGACCAAAAAGAAAAACACACATGTGGCCTCTCACATGCAAAGTAATCATTTTCTCCCTCACTTTCCTTCTCTCTCACTCAGACACGTACATACGTCTTTCATACATAAAATATAGTAGTTTATAACTACCTAGCTCCAATAGGAGCTGAGATACAGGCAAAAAGTTGTTTTTTTTCCACCCCTGGCTTAAAGGCTGGCCTCAACGACAAGAAAGTTGTGTCTTAACAATACTGGCCTGCCAAATCAATATGCTTTGCTGGGCAGCCAGCATGTCAGGGCAAGAAACAATTTTCTGGTCCCTAATGGACAGGCTGCGTAGGATGATAAGTGTTTTCTGTTGAATAAGAGCATCATGCCTTCCTTGTATAGTGATCTGTATCACCATACAAATAAATTATTTTAAAGCTGATGATTAGTAGCCTCCCCTTCATGACAAGCACTTGCAGTATCAGCTTCCTTTATTGAACTGTAGTTCAGTGGCTACAACATGCCGATTTGTACGGCAAGGGGCAGGGTGAAATGAATAGAGGAGGGGTTGGACATAGTTTGGAGAGAAGGAAATGAGCAGAAAGGGGGAAGGAGGAGGTGAAGCGACAGAGACAATGGGGAGGAGGAGATATGCAAAGGAGGCTGAGGTGAACAGACAGAGGGATAAAGATGTGGACTCAGAGAAGGGGAGCAGTATGTATGTTCGGTATATGTGTCAAATACATATCTGAGAGAAAGCTGTGGGAAAAAGACTAGTACATACACACGTATGTCAGATAATGTACTCCATACACACAAGTGATCTCTCCCACTGTCTCACAGAAAGCAATAATTTCTTACCGATCTCTGATTCTCTCTCTACTTCTCCCCCCCAGCCCTCCCACACACAAACATATACACTCAAACATTCAAACATCTCTGTATTTTATATGCCAGCTATGGTAATCAAACAAATACGTATGATCTCTCTCATACAAATTAATCACATCTTCTTGAGTCAATAATTCACCATAGTTGTGCATCATTTCGGTATTATGTGTCCAAAGCTACCCTTCCATTTCCACCATTCCTCCCAGGAAATGGTTCACTTTGCAAGAAAATTCCCAGTGGAAAATGATGGTCGTGACAAAAGTGATAGTCAGCAAAATTGTAGCTACTGCGGCTCTGAAATAATATCAATATATCCTCCTGAAAATGTACCAAGTTTCCCCTCAAACTGTATCAATTAGCCACAAGAATGTGTCACGTTTCTCAAAAGTATATGAAATCGTCCTGAAACTGTAAGAAAATTACTCAAGATTGTAACATTTTCACTGAAGCTGTAATAAAATCTTCTGACATGGCAACAAATTCTCCAAAATTCTAACAAATTATCCTGTACTGTCTATTCATTTAAATTAAAATGTTATTAAAACTCTTCTCCCGTACTTGTGTGCGTATATTTTTGTCTCTGTCTCATTATTAAATGTCATTTCACAATTTTTTGAGAAAACGTATATCTACTGGAGTTCATACACATATTAGGGGAGACTGGGGGTAGTTGGAATATGGGGTAAGTCGGCATACTGCTTCTTTTTCCTACCGCTACAAGGACTGAGCGCTAGGATCGCAACAGTCAACCTCACAAACAACGTTGTACCTTCCATTTAGTTACAGTCTGAAGAGAACTCCCATACAGGGAGGACTTCATGTTTCTTGTATTTCAGACGGGTGAGTGTTTTTTTCACTATAAGTTTTTTTTAATTCTGTGAAGCTCTAGTATATGTCTGGGAATTTTAAGCAGCTGTCATGGGTGGAGGAGACAATAATAATTGTATTCAAGTACTGAACTGCTTCGTACAACTTTCTGTGTAGCAGTGAGACATCGATCATGTCTAAAGTGTGTTGTTGGAGAGAGTTGGCATCTTGGCTTAGGGG
This sequence comes from Schistocerca serialis cubense, assembly GCF_023864345.2. NCBI lineage: Eukaryota > Metazoa > Arthropoda > Insecta > Orthoptera > Acrididae > Schistocerca > Schistocerca serialis. The sequence continues at coordinate 470,934,824 of NC_064639.1, forward strand.
CATGTTTCCACAGACCATGTGGCTTATGCCAATTTACCCCTCATTACATTTATTTCACACAGATATCTGCTAACGTTTTTAACTACTTTCTGATACATTTCGTTGAAGCTTTGCCATGAGGAATTACAAGAGAAAGACGGAACGAGCAAAGCACTGCTCTGAACGTAAAGAATGCCACACGTGCTCTCATTATGTACACAGGAATTCTAGGTGCTACAGCAAAAGAATTGAACATTTATATATGGAGCTTAGCTAGATGTTGACAAATAGCTTCCACTGGTGAAGTATGTGATGTTGTAAGTGGATATAAAATTCCTAGGTAGGTATGTATCAGCCAAGTGATACAACGTTTAAAATGTAAACTGTTCCTTGTGAGCCTATTGAACTCCAAGTCCATATATGTAGCTACTACACATGCCTGTCATAATATCAGATTCTAAACTAATGACGTACTTCGTATTTTGTGTTACAGGTTTTCTATGTAGAACAGGAGTATTTGTTAAGTCATTACATTAAGAAAGCCTCAGATATAAATTCCGGCTTACGCGTGAAGGAGGTTAGAAAATATGCTTTTCAATGCGCCGCCAAAAATGAAGCTAACGTACACTTTCTTGGGACGAAAAGAAAATGGCGGGAGCTGACTGTATCACGTATTTTATGAGAGGCAACAGATTTTATCCATTCGAACTCCTGAAGCCACAAACTTAGACAGGGCCATAAGTTTTAATGAAGTAAATGTGAACAGTTCCTTCAGTTTACTTAAAATGATTTTGGATCGACTGAAGTTTCAAGCTGAAGGTATATGGAATATAGGTAAAACGTTGATCACAACTATACAGAAGCCAGACAAAGTGGTAGCACGGAAAGGTCTGAAAAAAATTGGAAGGATAACCTCTGTTGAAAGAGGTAGTCTCGTAACCTTAGAAACTTGTGCATCAGCTGGAGGTAATGCTATACCTCCATTCTTCAATTTCGTAGAGCAAAATACAAACCAAGCTTTGTTGGAGACGCTTTAGCTGGCCCTGACGGTGATGCCAACAAGTCAGATTGGACGGTAGAAGTTCGAAGGATCGCGCAAAACTTCTACTGCTTGAAAACCACGACACTCATTTGTCTATTGAAGCACTTAATTTATTGAAAGAAAGTGGATTGGTTGGCCTATCATTTCCCCACAGTGCAGTCATTAATTGCAGATTCTTGACTGGAGTGTGTTTGAGCCACTTAAGAACTGTATTAGTACTGCTTGTGATGCTTGGATGAGTAATCATCCAGGCCAAACGATTTCAGTTTATGACATACCTAGCATCGTGAACACAGCTTTTCTGCTTGTAACAACCTCATCCAATGTTACCACAAGCTTTGGAGTAAGCAGGATTTGCCCTTTTAATCCTGACATCTTTCATGAATTCGACTTTTCTGCCATCATCTGTCACTGATCGCCCGCCTCCTGTTGGTGTTCAGACTGTGAATGCCGCCGTTGTAACTGATCCGCGTCCTTAATATAGTCCTTCCATCTCGTCTTCTACTGATGCATCTACCGCAAGCACACAGTTATTGTCCCGAATTGTAACACCAGAAAAATTCACCCTTTTCCAAAGCAGGCTGACCAAATCTGTCAAACCATGGCAGAAAAAGGAGACACAGTGCTATCTTGACAGACACTCCTATCAAATATGAACTGGCAAAAAGTAAGCAAGTGTCAATTAGTAGGCCTATTTTAGAGAAAACGGGCAAAAGGACTAAAACTCGAAAAAAGAAGAGGGGAAAACATTCTCGGGGAAATGTTTTAGAAATAACGGAATTTGAAAATGAAACGTTAGATATAATACAGTGGCACAAAAGTCGAAATCATTTGCAGAACGATATTGGTTACTACATGAAATTAAGATGCTCTATTCGAAAAAACAGCACCTAAACATGATGCTCTATGAGACTCATCTAGAATTGGCAAAAAACGTAGGAAACGCCGCAGTTTTCATGGCACTAGTAGAAAAAACTGAACACAACACATACACAGCAATGAAACATTTACAAACCAAACATAAACAGAAGATAATGAAACTAACAGTAAAAAAGACGCAAAAACTCATTTACATTTTAAATGCGAAGCCACATGAACACCAACACACATTCCATCCACGCTTGGTTAACCTAACAGAGACAGAACTACACGAAAACGAAAAAATGCTCTTGGAAAAAGGTTTGAAACACTGCAACAATAGCAAAGTGAACAAGCAATACACAGAAAATCTCATAGTAGAAACCGAACACATCATTACACGTGAAGAACAACAAAATAATTGTGAAATAAACATAGGACTGACAAGAGAACTAGTAAAAGAAGAAATAAAAGGCATAATAAAACAAACACGGCAGACACACAATAAGAACAACCAAACAGAAGCAGCTACTTTGAAAAGGTTAAAACAAAAGTTAACAGACAATAATGTATTAATAACAAGAGCAGACAAGGGAAATGTAACAGTACTCATGAATAAAGAACAATACATCACAAAAACCAAGGAATACATAAACACCAACGCCATACAAAAACTGAAGTCAGATCCAACTACACGATTCCAGGCAAATGTGAAATGAACACTGAAAAACATTGAACACACACTCACAGACGAACAGAAATTCTACTTAACACAGAAAAACCCACAAACACCGACACTCCGCAGTCAACCGAAAATACATAAAGACGGAATGCCAATGAGAGCTGTTATCAACTTCAAGAAAGCCCCAACATACCACATAGCCAAACACCTCCAAAAGGTAGTTACAAAACACTATAAAGTAGAAAACAACAGAACAATGATAAAAACAGGAAACCTAAAAGAAAACATACAGAACATACCGGTATCACTCACAGCATCACTGATTTCATTCGATATAGAAAATATGTATACCTCCATCCCTAGCACAGGAACAATAGAAATCATAGAACAAAATCTCTCATCCCGCGGCAACCTCACCACAGATGCAATAAAAGAAATAACAGATATGCTCAGACTGACAACTGAACAAAACTACTTTCAGTTTGTGAAAGAATATTATCTACAAACTGATGGACTGCCCATGGGATCCTCAATATCAGGAACACTAGCAAACATTTTCATCAGTCACCTAGAAAATCAGATATTTGATAAGATAACCACAAATGAAAGTTTCAAAATCATATATTGGTACAGATACGTGGATGACATTATTTGTCTGGTAGATGAGCCAAGTGAAAAAATAGATGAACTCCATTCAGAAATAAACAAAGCTCATCAGAACATAAAATTCACACTTGAAAAAGAAAAAGAAAATCAAATAAATTTTCTTGACATTACAATTAAAAAAGAAAATGGTAAACATACATTTAACATCTTTAGAAAACCAACAGCCACAGACACAATAATACATTCCACATCCAACCACCCCCACAGCCAGAAACTTGCAGCACTAAGACACATGTTACATAGATTAAACAGAATCCCACTCAGCAAGAGAAACTATGAACAGGAAATGAGTACAATCACACAAATAGCTAGGAACAACTGGTATGACACACATGTGGTACACAAGCTCAATCAAAAAATAAAAACACAAATAAAAAACAAACACAACAGTTCCACAATACAAAAGAACTCACAAGCTGAAAACTTACAAACACACTCAACAAACACACACAATGACAACACCACACAGAAAAGAACCAGATGGTACACCATGACCTACACACATAAACTAACACACAGAGCTGCAAACATCCTAAAGAGACAGGGCTTCAAAATAGCATATAAGCCTGGGCAAACCCTTCAATCACACCTAAGCCAGCCAGCTACCAAGAGAGACAATTTCCAACAATCAGGAATATATAAACTTGAATGTCAAAGATATGATGCAGTATACATAGGCATGACATGCAGGAATTTTGAAACAAGATACAACGAACATATCAGATGTTGGAATTATGAAACAAACCATTCCACATATGCAGAGCATTTAAAACACTACAACCATCATCCTACAAACATGGAACAAGAAATGAAAATAATGAGAACAAGCAACCATGACAAACATCTTATACAAATGCAAGAAAACTTCCACATCCAGAAAGCCATAGCGGAAAACAAACGTGATAAATGAACAAACACACATCAGCACAGGCTCCCTACTGCACTTAGTAAAGGAAATGATAACATAAAACAAAAACTAATAAAAAAAAGAAAACTCTTCCCCACATCATCTGGAGACACACACACACACACACACACACACACACACACACACACACACACAAACACACACACACACACACACACACACACACAGCACAGCACAAAAAATATATATATCACACCAAAACACATACACATACACACACACACACACACACACACACACACACACACACACACACATACACACATACACAAACGCACATACAAATGCATACACGAACAGACCACAGATACTTCATTAGTTACACTCATAAGTTTGGCAATAACATTCGATCTTTGGCAAAAACATTTGACAGTCGGTAACACAAACCAAAACATTGCTTTAAAACAAGCGTTCAGTGCATAGTGTTGTGGAATGGGGAAAAAACCGCAAATAGGCGTTCATAAGAAGAAGAACAACACCAAAAATGCAACAGGAGCGTCATATGCAGGAAATTGTCCACGCAACCTGTAAGTACAGTTCAAAACATTACTACTTAATAGGAAGTACCAACCACCAGAACTGTTTATAACCTATAGGCACAATGACAAAAATGTAAATAAAATAGCTAACATATGTACATATTCCAGGCCACTGATGATGGCTTGCAGAAAACAAAGGCGAAACGCGTATGGCACTAAAATTGTGTTTTATTCAGTTGCTGTCAGACGGTCCATAAGTAAAAATTATTAATATACCGTAATAATACGATGTGTTGATTCCGAGGATAGCCTCGATTTCCCACTAAGTACAGACACTGAAGAGGAATATGAGCCCAAGTCTGCACCATCTCGAAAGCGCCCACCAGCTCCGACTATTAAAGCGAACAGCGTGGATGTAGTTCAAGAAGACAATTTGGAGCAGTATCACGTGGAAGACATCGTGAAGGTGAAGTATAGTGCACATCTGTATTCTGGGAAGATATTAGAAATTGACGGCGATGAAATATTTGAATATTTGTTTCCAAAATGGCGAAATAAAAGGAATTTAGGAGATGTTTTGACGTTTCTGACTCGATTTGGCATAACAGAAGCCAAATTGTGCAAAAACTAAACCCACCAGTCCAAGTGAGCAATCGAACTACTTTCTTGGCGGACATGAAACCCTGATTGTATAATTTCGTTGCTATTTTTTATTTTATTATCACGTAACAGGTACTGTGAACGAATGAAAGCAAGGGGAAACTACAGCCGTAATTTTTCCCGAGGGCATGCAGCTGTACTGCATGGTTAAATGATGAAATGCGTCCTCTTGAGTAAAATATTCTGGAGGTAAAATAGTTCCCCATTCGGATCTCCGGGCGGGGACGACTCAAGAGGACGTCGTTATCAGGAAAAGAAAACTGGCGTTCTAAGGATCGGAGTGGGAATGTCAGATCCATTAATCGGGCAGGTAGGTTAGAAAATTAGAAACGTTAATGGATAGGTTAAAGTTAGATATAGTGGGAATTAGTGAAGTTCGGTGGCAGGAGGAACAAGACTTTTGGTCAGGTGAATACAGGGTTATAAGTACAAAATCAAATAGGGGTAATGCAGGAGTAGGTTTAGTAATGAATATAAAAAATTGGAGTACGGGTAAGCTACTACAAACAGCATAGTGAATGCATTATTGTGGTCAAGGTAGACACGAAGCCCATGCCTACTATAATAGTACAAGTTTATATGCCAACTAGCTCTGCAGACGATGAATAAATTGATGAAATGTATGATGATATAAAAGAAATTATTCAGGTAGTGAAGGGAGACGAAAATTTAATAGTCATGGGTGACTGGAATTCGAGAGTAGGAAAAGGGAGAGAAGGAAACATAGTGGGTGAATATGGATTGGGGGTAAGGAATGAAAGAGGAAGCCGTCTGGTAGAATTTTGCACAGAACATAACTTTATCATAGTTATCACTTGGTTCAAGAATCATAAAAAAGGTTGAATACATGGAAGAATCCTGGAGATACTAGAAAGTATCAGACATATTATATAATGGTAAGACAGAGATTTAGAAACCAGGTTTTAAATTGTAAGACATTTCCAGGGGCAGACGTGGACTCTGACCACAATCTATTGGTTATGAACTGTAGATTAAAGCTGATGAAACTGCAAAAACGTGGGAATTTAAGGAGATGGTACATGGATAAATTGACTAAACCAGAGGTTGTTCAGAGTTTCAGGGAGAGCACAAGGGAACAACTGACAGAATTGGGGGAAAGAAACACAGTAGAAGAAGAATGGGTAGCTGTGAGGGGTGAAGTAGTGTAGGCAGCAGATGATCAAGTAGGTAAAAAGACGAGGCCTAGTAGAAATCCTTGGGTAACAGAAGAAATATTGAATTTAATTGATTAAAGGAGAAAATATAAAAATGCAGTAAACGAAGCAGGCGAAAAGGAATACAAACGTCTCAAAAATGTGATCGACAGGAAGCGTGAAATGGAAAGCAGGGATGGCTACAGGACATATGTAAGAATGTACAGGCTTATCTAACCAGGGGTAAGATTGATACTGCCTACCGGAAAATTAAAGAGACCTTTGGAGAAAAGAGAACCACCTGTAAGAATATCAGTAACTCAGATGGAAACCCAGTTCTAAGAAAAGAAGGGAAAGCAGAAAGGTGGAAGGAGTATATAGAGGGTCCATGCAAGGGCGATGTAATTGAGGACAACTTCAAGAAGAATATAATAATTACAATCCCAAAGAAAGCAGGTGTTGACAGATGTGAAAATTACCGAACTTTCAGTTTAATAAGTCATAGCTGCAAAATACTAACGCGAATTCTTTACAGACGAATGGAAAAAGTGGCAAAAGCCGACCTCGGAGAAGATCAGTTTGGATTCCGTAGAAATATTGGAACACGTGGGGCAATACTGACCTTACGACTGATCTTAGAAGAAAGATTAAGGGAATGCAAACCTAAGTTTCTAGCATTTGTAGACTTAGAGAAAGCTTTTGACAATGTTAACTGGAATACGCTCTTTCAAATTCTAAAGGTGGCAGGGGTAAAATACAGGGAGCGAAAGACTATTTACAATTTGTACAGAAACCAGATGGGAGATATAAGAGTCGAGGGGCACGAAACGGAAACAGTAGTTGGGAAGGGATTGAGACAGGGTTGTAGTCTCTCTCCGATGTTATTCAATCTGTATATTGAGCAAGCAGTAAAGGAAACAAAAGAAAAATTCGGGGTAGGTCTTAAAAGCAATGGAGAAGAAATAAAAACTTTGCGGTTCGCCGATGACATTGTAATTCTGTCAGAGACAGCAATGGACTTGGAAGAGCAGTTGAACGGAATGGAGAGTGTCTTGAAAGGAGGATATAAGATGAACATCAACAAAAGCAAAACGAGGATAATGGAATGTAGTCGAATTAATTCGGGTGATTATGAGGGAATTAGATTAGGAAATGAGACACTTAAAGTGGTAAAGGAGTTTTGCTATTTGGGGAGCAAAATAACTGATGATGGTCGAAGCAGAGAGGATATAAAATGTAGATTGGCAATGGCAAGGAAAGTGTTTCTGAAGAAGAGAAATTTGTTAAAATCGAGTATAGATTTAAGTGTCAGGAAGTCGTTTCTGAAAGTATTTGTATTGAGTGTAGCCATGTATGGAAGTGAAACATGGACGATAAATAGATTGGACAAGAAGAGAATAGAAGCTTTCGAAATGTGGTGCTACAGAAGAATGCTGAAGATTAGATGGGTAGATCACGTAACTAATGAGGAGGTATTGAATAGAATTGGGGAGAAGAGGAGTTGGTGGCACAATTTGACAAGAAGAAGGGACCGGTTGGTGGGACATGTCCTGAGGCATCAAGGGATCACAAATATGGCATTGGAAGGCAGCGTGGAGGGTAAAAATCGTAGAGGGAGACCAAGAGATGGATACACTAAGCAGATTCAGAAGGATGTAGGTTGCAGTAAGTACTGGGAGATGAAGAAGCTTGCACAGGATAGAGTAGCATGGAGAGCTGCATGAACTCAGTCTCAGGACTGAATACCACAACAACAACAACAACATCACGTAACATTTCTACGTTCATTTACTGGCTTCATAATTTTTTAATATTGTTGCTATTTTGACAAACACCAATACAAAGTGTACCAGCAATTGAAATATCCGAAAGTACGAAGGAGTCAACACAATTTATCCTTCATGCTGTACTGAAATAAACGTGTCTTAGTTACTAACTTGTGTTTATTCCTCAGAACCTGTTAACCATGCCATCTTACCCCAGCACGTGTGCGAACGTGCCCACATGCGGGGTAAATTGGCATAGTTGTAACGTTTTAGTAAATATTTCTTTAAGAACTCAGCATGCAATTCATCATTAATTAATAGCCAAGGGGTACCACTATCTGCAGCATCGATCATATAAGAGGAATGTACTACAGCAAAAACATTGAAAAGTCGTAAAGTAAAAACTATGCCAAATAGTCTCAGTCTCCATTTTACTCCAGGATACATGTTACAAAGTGTCTGTGCAGTGCCTCACCTGCCTGTGGGATAGAAAGAGAGACAAGGAGCTATCTCCACACATCTCCACTGAATTGATGAGACAGTCTGTATAAGGGGAAGATATTCGCATACATTGTGTGAAGCAAACTATAATGAATGTAGGAACGAAAGAAAGAGTACAAACAAGAATAATGGGCTATGAATAAAATTTATTACACAAACTGTTTTTTCTTTGAATATTTTTCTACATACATAGATTCTTCATGTTTTTACATTACCGAAATTCTTATCGTTATTTAAAACATTCACACTACATTTTTACCGGAACGCAAATTTTCTTTAGATTATTTACAACTTTTTACAGTAGAGTTAATAAAATGTTTTCATGTGTTTGCATTATTTATATTTTTCTACAAGGAAATTCAGTTAGGTATCTACATTACTTATAATCCTAGTCTTTATGCTGTAATAGCTGGAGGCCAGCGTTTTTACTTGAACGTGAAATAGACAACGTTTGCCTACATTTGGAGATAAAAATAAGTTAGTGTTGTTTAAAAGTTGAAACAATAAACTGCTTCGACTGAATGACAACCTGCACTTACCATGCATGCAAAAAATCATTTTAAGCCTTTTCTCCTGCGCAGTATATGTCCAGGCTTGGTCTCGAGGGCAAACATTTTTGCGCCCAGGCCCATAAAAATCAGCAATAGGCTCATCATGCAATGCGTCCTTCATTAGTACACACAATTTTGTACTCAACGGCGGGACATCGTATTTGTTATTCGCTTGGAATCTCGAAGCATTGAACGTTACAGACTTATCACTCCTAATACATTTGTGGATAGTGGCAGTTTTAATGAAGTTTATGAGGATATTGTTGGCTGTGTAACACAGATTCACAAAATTTGGCAGGAATTTACTCAAAATATATCCGCAATAAAAATCGGAAAGGAGCGCTTCGAGATATCTGCAATCACTATTCCCACCGTAATGGGTTTATCGAAGAATACATTTAATCGGCTAAGGTCAGTGGGGACTAAATTTTCACACACAAAAAAGATTATTTTGAAAATCAGGTTTGGCAATAAATGCAGTTGTCCTGAAACAACCGTTCCACAACGTTGCCTGCGTAATGTTTGGCATCTTTCTGGCATTTTGCATGAGTTTGATGACATTCTCCCCACATTCATTGGACGCAATCATGCAATTTTGTAAGTTACTCTCTATTTATGGCTCCTTACAGGGGTCTTGCGTTAATAGCCTATGAATCTTTATTAACCAAATTTATTTTGTAAGCGTTGTTCTGTGGTGAATGACACGGTGTTTCTTGTGATTCTAGGTCGAAATTAATTTATAATGTTTCTTGCTGTCAGATCAAGGCACCATGTTTTCAGATATAGAGGTAAATCTGAATGTACATCGTGAATACTTTTGGGATATTCAATGGCTATCTCCAATATGTACGCTATGTACGGATCTTCTGGTACACCCCCCCCCCCCCCCCGCCCGTCACAAAGCTTTTGTCACTCGCTATAGGAAGCCATACTAAATTAGTTACGGGAAGGTGGTGTAACATAGCCAAGATGAATAGGCTGTTCACATCAAGATACCTAATGCAAATTTCATCGTATTTGTCGTCATAATCAAGCAAGAATCCGTTGCTCACAAGTCTACATTCTCGAGAATAATGCCTGGTTCAGTATTCATAACGACCTACTATTCTGTTTTAGAACTTTTTAGACAATATCCCGTGGCAAGTCAGTTGAAGTAATATTTTGTGCAGGATCCAGTTCAATGCCCTAAGACAAAGACGGTGAAAGTTTTCGAACAAGTCAGTAACTAGCACCACTTCTATCTTCAAATATAGACTGGAATATTCTCCAGATATCCTAGAACTGAAAATGTCTCATACAGTGAATATTCTTTGGTATTCATATTCTGTTGTTGTGTCGGGTTAGCAAACACAAACTTTTCGATTGGAGGAAGACAGTGTTCCATCAAAAATCAGTTTGTTGCTCACATAATTGTACATTCCCCTTTCTTGATCAAGAAAAACCCGATGTGATTGTTCACATTGTGGAATGCGACAGGCACAGTACTGTGAGGCCTCCAGCTCAGGTCGCAGCCAGTATGTGCTGTACCTCGGTATGCGCTAGTGAAACGACATTGGTCTCAGTGCTATACATCATTTCTTCCCCAAACGATTTCCCACAAATACGAGAACTCACAGCGGAGGGAAATACTGATCCTTTTTCAGGACTTGATATCATCGTTCTATTTTGCAATAGAGAGGCATTTATATTCTCAGCGAATGCAAAGATCTGTTGTTTGATCTATTCCATGCAGTTTCTGCCTCCGTGAATCCACATTCGTGCTATCTCTGATCATAGCTGTAGCGTATCTAGCAGGCAATAATGAATTGTTTATGCGAATATATCTGATCGCAATACAAACCAGAGTCAATACCACGACTGCAAGCAGCGACTGCCTCCAACATGCATTCCGTATCAGCATCAGTCTCGAAAGACATTTTCGGTTTGTTACTAAGCTCTGTACATTTTACGAAGTCGATCTTTCCAATAGATGTGAAATTGGTCATCAGCTTAAACTGCACGTAGTATACTAAATGTATTTTTAATCTTTCTTGGGAATGAAAATAACAGAGACAGAAATCACATACAAAGATGGATGCACGTTGAATAGTAATACTATTCTATACTAACATTGAAAAGTTTTTAGTGTAGTAGAAACGATATGTTTATTTACTGCAACTGGTTAACATTAATAGAATCACATGTCTGTCGCGGCAGTATTTTGTAATCCGCAGTGCTACAACTCAAAATCTTTTTCGTCCCCTTATCCTCCACAGTTATCCATTCATAATCTGCATACTAAACGCCATACGCAATTATTTACTTGTCTTCATCCTGTTTTTCAAAAGCATGAAAGTGATTGAGCTCTAAGGGAAATGCTATGTTGGTTAACTTGTTTGTTAGCTTATGGATAATATTTGGATACGCGTTCACATGTTTATTTGCAGATACAGTCCAGCTGGACTCAACCACTCAAGAGCTGCACTCTCATATTACTAGGCATTTATTACTGTGTACTTATTTTCTACAGATTTTGGGAGTCTGCTGACATTCCTGTATAAACTCCCTTATTTTAATTAACATTAATGCACAATTGAACTATTTCCTTTAGTACCCACCGGGAATTGTGGGGAAATCCCATTCGGCAATTTCTAGGACATAAAAAGCACAGTTTCATCTCACAAAAGTTATTTCTGTTCCGTAAAACGGACTCTTAACATCATGAGAAGGCCGATGTGGGACTCCTGCATTAATTGCCAAACCAAAATTTCAAAAAGAAGCTTCATTTTTAACGAAAATACAGTCGCCATCGAACTGAGCTGTCTCAAACTAGTCTATGATAAATCGACTGCAGCTGAAATGGCGATTTAGGATAATTCCATGGTGCTTGTTTTCGACTTCCACTCGGTTTACACATTCTAGACTTCACTACCTGAGACAAAACTGAGCAGGTAGCGGAAACTGAACACAGATCCTTCCGCAATGAAGACAGTGACACTAACTATTCGGCTACGGGTGTGGTCAATTTCATTGTCAATGCGAAAACATTATAATGATGAAATACCCTGTTTCTCCGGAATACTTATTTAAATCAGGCAACAATGGTACTATATATATAACAGAGGAAATTTACTACAATGAGTGAACAAGATTATAATATGTTACAGTTGTCCACCGTGTAACAGCAGCTGATAATTATCAGTGCACCTTAAATCGGACATTACAGAAAGCAACAGACCCTATGGGACTTCTTCGAGAGGATTTTTATATCAGTGACCTCCATTCACAACTTTAGAGTCTAATATGTAACGAATAGCAATCATTGAAAATATCGCACATCATCTCTCTCTGGCAAATTAAAACATGTGAGCCCTTCAGTATTACTGTAGCGATATGCATCTAATGCAGGACCCCAGAGCACGTAATCGTTAATAATATTACACCACAAAATATATTTAGATGCCGTCCTCCTACTTTTTCTTTCTTAAAATCATACTAATTTATTGAAATGATTTTGAACTGAGAAAAGTGAAGATACGATTCTCTAACAGGCCTTAAAGGGATAAATGAGTTCTGAAAGAAGAGAGAGAACATTTTGACCCGTAAATTTAGCAAAACTGTACAATCAAGGACTGGTCAGGAATTCGATAATATTGACATTGAACACCTCTCCAACTTTTCACTTTAAACTGCAGTCTGAAAAGGGTTACATCCAACTACGTCGATAGAAGACAATAACACAAGTGTCAGTTGTCTCTCTTGCAGTGAGTGAATGTTTACGGTACAACAACCATCACAAGCCATGGAGGGACAGTTGTTTTATACCAAGAATGTTTAGTGTAAATTGCGGATAGCAGCTTGACGTGAATACTATCTTTCCGATGGAACACAATTATATTGTATAAATTTTTGATGTTACGTCATGGGTACGTATGTGAACAGTACATATCTTTGACCCTGACATCATTTGAACACGGTACTTGAGGTATGTATCTGTACATAATTTAACGCGAATAATGCATGTCTTTGGCCATGATAACATTATACTATTACGCCATCAGTTTTACGCATCACTTTAATATGGAATTAATGTAACATATCATTTTCACGAATCATTTTAATATAACAACGGAGGTACGCAGTTATTTTCCTCAGTCCGTTCAGCAGAAGGACAATTGCATAACGGGTCCAACGTCACGGCAGAAAGACACAATAATACATATACTGAATTTTTTGCCCCTTTGCAGCATTCTAATGCCAGATACATTTGATGGAAGACATCACAGAAAACATATACCAGACACGTGTGGTAAAGGATGTCACAACAGTAGAAGAGTTTCTTCAGGTTGTTCCGGCAAAATCCGCAGAAAAAAAATCTGACGAAATGCGTATGATCGACTCTCGAATGTGTTCCCTGTGCTAGTTGTGAAACACCATAATTACCTCGCTTCTCACATACGTTGCTGCGATAAGCTCCCACGTCAAGGCCAGAGCCAGCCAGGATTGTACATTCACAAGGTTTACGACCCACATTTTTTCCACTGTCATTAATGTAACATCTCTCTCCACGTATCAAGACTTTAAAACAAGTTCAAATATGATAGGATTGATAAAGCTGAATGCATAGATAAATTTGTTTTATGAAGATGTACGATCAAATATCAATCTGTATGTAATATAATCAGTAAGTAGAAAGTGCTATGGCACGGTAGGTGAAAGCTATAGCTCAGTAATTAAAAACTGATATGTTGACAGTTGAAAGATGGATCTTTGAGAAGGAATTGCATTCGTGGGAGTTTGAGCACTCGGTAATTATGAAAACAAATGTTAATTTCAAATCAAGGGACAGACGGTAAGAAGTATATCATATCTAGAAGCAGGGGCGATTTGAAGAATCAGTTAAACAGTTCCCTGTAGACGCCACAGCGGAAACATACAGTCTTCCAGGGACTCCTTATGACGACATTGTTATGAAAACTTTTATCGGAGAAGAGAGCCTAACGAAGAAGATGATGACACAATGAAGACTGTAAAGGGAAAAACGGACGACTTATCAAGAAGATCGATGTCGAAGTCGACAAAAGAACAAAGAATGTTGTACATAGAAAAAAAAAGAGAATTCGGCAGTTTTATTCAAAGTGGCACGAGTGAACAGAACAAACGGAGAGACTATGCAGACGATATCGTTATAAAGTTTAGACGAAGAGGAAGAGAGAGTCAGTAAACTAAAGCGACATCAGACAGCGCAAAAGTAAGTGCTTGTTCAGTTATCTCTTGTGTTCGCAGAAAGTTAAGAAGGAAAGCAGTAATCATTATCAGAGTGTTTAATGTGATGGCCATGTCCACATTTGGTTAACAAAAGTTTTAAATAAAGTAATGAATTAACTCAGTAAATGCCATTTAACGTTCCTTCCGAAGTAGTTTAACTGTGCTTTAGTTGAAAGGTGTTGTGAGAAAACACAGTTGTGCAAATTTAATCATTACAGTGAATTCATTTGAGATGAGACAACACGTCACCACACTGACAAACAGCGCTAACTATTGGCAGAACTGGCATCCAGAGACCTTCTTTGCAGCGAACAGAGACAGGGGAACATCGGTAGTGCAAAGTAAGAAACTGCACTGGTTTTTAGCGAAACAAACCAGCAACCTATTCATTATCATACGACGCTACAGTTCTATAAATGCTATTTTCAAATCACGTAATAAAAATAATTTCCAGAAGTGAACTTTTGCAGTAGTATTTAAGAGTATTTAACAGTTACAGCAAAACACAAACTAAATTCACAGATGGGTATTTCGCATTACCATGTAAATCTAGCAGAGAAACATTGTTTTTTTTCCCAAAGAGTAATACTAAATTATTGCTGCATCTTTTATGTCTCAATCACAGCATAATTTCGGTCCTTGGAGGTTTGAAGATTAGTTCAGTTGTGACATTTTGTTAATACAGCAATGAAAGAGCGCACTTGACATGTACAAGTATGTAAACAACAACAGCTTTTTCCATTTTCTATTGTTACAGCCATCTTAGAGTATGCTTTCAGCTCAGTGAATATTATTTAGGCATACATTGTTGTACATACTTCATTAAATTTAGAATAAATGAAACAGTCAAATCTTCACACACGAAAATTTGTGCTAAAAGCATCAATGCTCATTGGCTATACGTGAGCTGAAGCTCAATCATTCCACCTAATAAAATACTAAACGTTACCCTAATTTAGTAATGTTATATCATTGTGTATGGATGATCTCAAGTGTTTCGTGTGTGTATGTGTGTGTGTGTGTGTGTGTGTGTGTGTGTGTGTGTGTGTGTGTGAAGCCATATTTACTTTATCTCCAAATAGGAGTGTAAGACGTAGGCACTTACTAGTTCAGTTATGTATTTCCTCAATTCCGATATATATTGACAAAAAAGTAGCGAATACGGTTATAACTTTTCGAGTCTTTGTTAAACATATACAATACCACAGTTAAGACAGTGTCAGTTAGTCCACCATTCATAAATACACTCCTGGAAATGGAAAAAAGAACACATTGACACCGGTGTGTCAGACCCACCATACTTGCTCCGGACACTGCGAGAGGGCTGTACAAGCAATGATCACACGCACGGCACAGCGGACACACCAGGAACCGCGGTGTTGGCCGTCGAATGGCGCTAGCTGCGCAGCATTTGTGCACCGCTGCCGTCAGTGTCAGCCAGTTTGCCGTGGCATACGGAGCTCCATCGCAGTCTTTAACACTGGTAGCATGCCACGACAGCATGGACGTGAACCGTATGTGCAGTTGACGGACTTTGAGCGAGGGCGTATAGTGGGCATGCGGGAGGCCGGGTGGACGTACCGCCGAATTGCTCAACACGTGGGGCGTGAGGTCTCCACAGTACATCGATGTTGTCGCCAGTGGTCGGCGGAAGGTGCACGTGCCCGTCGACCTGGGACCGGACCGCAGCGACGCATGGATGCACGCCAAGACCGTAGGATCCTACACAGTGCCGTAGGGGACCGCACCGCCACTTCCCAGCAAATTAGGGACACTGTTGTTCCTGGGGTATCGGCGAGGACCATTCGCAACCGTCTCCATGAAGCTGGGCTACGGTCCCGCACACCGTTAGGCCGTCTTCCGCTCACGCCCCAACATCGTGCAGCCCGCCTCCAGTGGTGTCGCGACAGGCGTGAATGGAGGGACGAATGGAGACGTGTCGTCTTCAGCGATGAGAGTCGCTTCTGCCTTGGTGCCAATGATGGTCGTATGCGTGTTTGGCGCCGTGCAGGTGAGCGCCACAATCAGGACTGCATACGACCGAGGCACACAGGGCCAACACCCGGCATCATGGTGTGGGGAGCGATCTCCTACACTGGCCGTACACCACTGGTGATCGTCGAGGGGACACTGAATAGTGCACGGTACATCCAAACCGTCATCGAACCCATCGTTCTACCATTCCTAGACCGGCAAGGGAACTTGCTGTTCCAACAGGACAGTGCACGTCCGCATGTATCCCGTGCCACCCAACGTGCTCTAGAAGGTGTAAGTCAACTACCCTGGCCAGCAAGATCTCCGGATCTGTCCCCTATTGAGCATGTTTGGGACTGGATGAAGCGTCGTCTCACGCGGTCTGCACGTCCAGCACGAACGCTGGTCCAACTGAGGCGCCAGGTGGAAATGGCATGGCAAGCCGTTCCACAGGACTACATCCAGCATCTCTACGATCGTCTCCATGGGAGAATAGCAGCCTGCATTGCTGCGAAAGGTGGATATACACTGTACTAGTGCCGACATTGTGCATGCTCTGTTGCCTGTGTCTATGTGCCTGTGGTTCTGTCAGTGTGATCATGTGATGTATCTGACCCCAGGAATGTGTCAATAAAGTTTCCCCTTCCTGGGACAATGAATTCACGGTGTTCTTATTTCAATTTCCAGGAGTGTACATAATTAAAGGGTAGTGTTCTGTTATAAGATAGGGAAATTAACCATTTTATGTTCTATCTTTGCATACATCATGGGACAAGCATTGCATGTTGATGACAAGGAATCCTGGCGAGTGGTACGCTTCTTTCCATTGCTGCTTGTAGCAAACTACTTTCGGTGGTTCTAGCAGATACTCTGGGTGCAACAATGGACACAATTTGTATTTGAGGCTTGATAACATTGTTATTGCTTTTTATCCAGTACTATGGTGTCAGATGACAAATAACTTACAGAGCAGCTCCACTGTGATGTTTAACAACGTTCTACTGTTTGTCTACTGGGGTAATACCCAAAACTTGACTAGTGTTCAAGTAAGTCTGCCAGACTCTCAAAACCGAGAAAAGCGAATAAGTTATGCTCTGTTTTCATACAGTTTTAATAATCTACTTGTAAACTATGTGAACATTCTTAACATTGGCTCCAACAAGGACAATATAAGTATTACACAGAAGAGCTATATTCAAGCAGGACAAATATATTTCTCTCAATCCAGGACATTGTTCTCCATAATTCTGTCGGATATAGATCTCGCCGAATTGGGACTGGTTCCTGAAAGTAGTGCTATACAACAAATATTAAGAAAAAGAACCAATGTATCAAACAGACTTCAGCCACTCGCTGTTAAAGAAATTACTGCTTTAAGTACAGTTAATGTACTAAGTGTACAAAAAAGAAAACTAGAAATAGAAGAGGCAAAGACAAAAACTGGAGTGTATGGCGAAATAAAATTGCCACAGAGGAAGGTTTCAGATGTAGAGGCGAGGCTAATGTATTACTTTAAACACAGAGTATGGAAATGTCTGGATACAAGTGGAGAATGTAAGACAGCAGCATTTACTGGAAATGGCAGTGCTAAGTGGCCATATGTCGAAGTATCGGCCGAAAACGCCCAGAACGAAAACGTTTATTACATTCAAGGATCTGTTTATGAATCTGTTTTTGAAGCTTCATTCCCATCTACATTTACTCCAAAAGAATGGTTATATTGTTTCTAAATGTTGTGGACTCAATGCTGTGCACTTAGCAACAAAACAACCATTTTCAGAGTTTAAAACTGATAGAATAACAACATTTAATGGTAATTCATTTGCAGAAATTGTAAAATTAAGTTGTTTAAGGAACTTCTGCAATAATTTGGAACTGATAATTGTCAACCTTCTCCCAGGGTGATGTGAAGTGTCTTAATAACTGTGTTACGCATGACATAAGAGGGAAAAAATTCCTAAATGTTTTCGGCTAGAAGAACTGAAATAGGGAGGAGAGCTAATCGTTCAAGTTATAAGGAAGGTAGTTTACAGGAAAATAAGCAAAATGGTTGAAAATGCATTAAAAAGGCTTATATTGGATCAGTCGATATCCGAGTCAACAAAAATCTACATTGGTTGCCAAAATTATGGTAGAGCAAAATTGGGAACCACAATAAAAATGATTCTACCGTAGCACAAAAATGTCGAATGTGTCCTGTGCAGAATTACAGATGTAAAAGAAGGAACTAGTTTCCGACTTATCTGGCAGCTTCAAAAAAATTCAAATCAAAATATCTTGCCATATTAGCGCTCTTTTACAAGTAAAACCCACTTCTCCAGTGCCGTGAGCTTTCTTCGCTGCAAGGTATTGCCACTCCCACATCTGCAATTTATAGCTTAGAGTCCTATGTCCTGTACCAAAAGCTCAGAAGATTTGCCAGCTATAGTAAACAACATATCATGTAGTGTGGCTGAAGACCATACACGCAATAGCTAAAAAGTGTTTCTGATGGGATAAAATATCTGGGGATGGATTTGTTCCTGTGGGGACAGTAAAACAATTCTCTGATTATTGTTTGGGGGGGGAGGGGGCCTTTATTTTTTTCCTCGGGGGGCCTATTTTTCCCTCAAACCCACACTCTCTTGCTCATATGACGTTGGATGTATGAACAAATAGACACAAATTTATTTGAAAATTCCCGGCTGATTAAAATTGTGTGTCAGCCAAGACTCTCACTCGCAACCTTCATTCATGAAACAAACTTATTTGCTTCAAACATCAGAATTCATTCCACACAACTAGTCCCTTGATGGTGAAGGTGAAAATGCATGACTGCCTGATGCTGCTTGATGTTTTGGCCATGCATGAAGTTGACGTTACATTGGGATGTGCTGTTTGTAAGTTTGTAGAATGTAAAGTCGTTCTAATTTGTATTTTCGTACTGATAGTTGTCACCACTCTTTTCAGTGTGAAGAAACACCTCGTATCCTGGTTCATAGTGACCACGTTATCTCAGATCCTGAAAGCTTATCGGGTTATTTATTTTACCTCCTAGTCACTTTTCGTCAGAATAGCTATAGTGATCAGATACGTGTTGCCATACAGAAAAAAACCTTGAGTATGATGTAAATATAGCAGTCATTTTATCTGTTGCAGACATTTTATGAAGTCACGACAGTTACCCCAGAAAAGTATGGTTCTTCTAAACTTGTGCATAGGTACAACTACTAAATCTACATTAACATGCCTCGCGGAGTGGCCGCACTGTCCGAGGCTCCATGTAACGGATATGGAGTTGCCGTGTGGCTAGCGCCTCCAGTCGGGTAGACCGTTCGCCTGGTACAAGTCTTTCGAGTTGACACCACTTCGGCGACTTGCGTATCGATGAAGATGAAATGATGATGATAAGGACAGCACAACAGGTAGTCCCTGAGCGGAGAAAATCTCCGACCCAGCCGGGAATCGAACCAGGATCATTGGCTATGACATTCCGTCGCGCTGACCACGCTGCTAACAGGGGCGGACATGTAACGGATTGCGGGGCCCCTCCCGCCGGAGGTTCGAGTCCTCCCTCGGACATGGGTGCGTGTGTGTTGTACTTACCGTAAGCTAGTTTAAGTAGTGCGTAAGTCTAGAAGCCGATGACCTCAGTAATTTTGACCCTTAGGAAGTCGAACACATCTGAACATTTTATAGCAACATACTCCGCAAGTCACCGTGTTGTGTGTTTCGGAGGGTAGTTCGTAGCACAGCTAGCAATCATTTCCCTTTCCTGTTGTACTCAGAAATAGAGCAAGGATAAACGACTGTTTATATGTCTCCATATGGGACCAAATTTCTCTTATGTATCTTCGTGGATCTTAAGCAAAATGTTTGTAGGTGGCAGTGAATCGTTCTGCAGTCAATTGCAAACTCTGGTTCTTTGAATTTTCTCAATAATGTTCCTTGAAAGAACGCCGTGTTTTCCCCAAGGAATCAAATTTCAGTTTCCGAAGCCTACTTATCGAACCTACCGGTAACAAATCTAAGAGCCTGCCTCTTAATTACTTTGATGTCTTCTTTTAATCCTACCTGGCAGGGATCCCGAACATTCGAGCAGTACTCAAGAATTTGTCGCATTAGTGCTCTATGCGCGGTCTCCTTTACAGATGAACTACACATCCTTGATGCATTCCCAATAAACCGAGGCAGACTATTCGCCTTCACTATACAATAATTACACGCTTGTTCCATTTCATATGGCTTTGCAACGCTACACCTAGATAACTGACCGACTTGACTGCGGCTAGCGGCACGCTGGTAATGCTCTATTTGAACATTACTGCATTGTTCTTTTGCATTGACTTACATATGTTTACATTTAGAGCTACCTCCCACTCATCACAAAATCAAAAAATTTGTGTCTGAGGCATCTCGTATCCTCCCACAGTCACTCAACGATGACACCTTACCATACATCACAGCATCATCAGCAAAGAGCAGCAGATTACTCCTCACCCTGTCCACCCGACCATTTATGTGTCTACATAACTTTAAGGGTCCTATCACACTTACCAGCGTACCCCTGACTATACTTTTGTCTCTGATGAACGTTCACCTTTGAGGACAACGTACTGGGTTCTATTAAGAAATCTTCGGGCCACTCAGATCCATTCCAGAGTAGCACTTGTAACCTATGTCCTCAGTTATGTGCTAGAAATTTCTTCCTCGATTAAGGCCTATGTTTGGTACTAGTAGACTTCCTCTGGCCAGGGACACCTTTTTAATATTGTGAGCTACTTTTCACGTCTTCCTTGCTCCTTCCGTTTTAGATTATTTCGCTACCTAGGTAGCAAAATTCTTTAATTTTATCTTTCATCAGCACCAATATTGATGTTAAGTTTCTCTCTGTTCTCATTTCTGCTACATTTGTCTTCCTTCGATTTCCTCTGAATCCATCTTCTGTACTCAAAAACTGTTCATTCTGTTAAGCAGATCCTGTAAATCTTGTTCACTTTTACTGAGGACAGCTATGTCACTAGCGAAGCTTAAAACTGATATCCTTTCAAATCAGACTAAGAACAGCCGACCAGTTGCAAAGGATAAAGTAATCTTTACCTAGGTTTCAATAGATATAAATCTATCTTCTTCAGAAGACGGCCTGGGGACAATGAACATCGTAATATATATTAAGGTATGAAACATGAGTCAAGAATAAAGTTTAACATATATTAGGAAAATATTGTATTACAAGATGTGAGAAAGATTCTTGGTACTTACAGTATTATAACAACATGAAGTGATATGTCCTTATCGTTTAGGCAAACATCTGCATAGTTACATTAATCATATAAAATATAGCCCTGACAACAGGGTTTGTCAAACAAATAAAATAGGTACATAGAAGTTGCAGAGCGCCTAAGCGACTGAGTAAAATCGGCCAGCGTAGTAGCACAGCGGCCAGGGCAGGTGGCGCTCATGTCGCGAACTATGTGCCGATGGGCATACTGAAGCAATATTTGAGACATCAATATTAATTGCATTCTTAAATAGAGTGATAATAAATAAATTTGGCAAGCATTTAACACTCCCGTTATGACATTGTGGGAGGTATAGGAACAATAACGTAGATACATACATCAAAAAGACAGGTGGCGCTTCCGCCGTGAGTTACATGCAGTGGTCTATATAGCCAAAATATAAAGTTATATTACCATATTAGTGAAGCCCATAGAACGTATATAAGTCAAAACATCAAGAACAATCAGTAATGGCTTTTAAGACAATTACGAGACCTGGTCCACAATCCAGTTACTACGTAATATAGAATAAGAGAAAATTACATGAGGGCCGCTGTAGTGGCAGCCATACATCGTGAAAAGAACACATTATATAAACGATAGTATACTGGAAAATTTGAAAGTGCATTATAGCTTCCTGAGGAAATAGACTACTGAGGTTACTAGCATTAAAGTTATATATTACACAGTACGGGTTTAAAGCCTTCGAAAAATTGTTTACAGGCAAGGTTCAACAGATCATTCAGAATATTACCGTCTTTGAGCTCTAGATGTTTAAAAATAAATAGCTCTTCCCACAGATCTAGTCTCCGTCCTTTGACCTGTCTATGTAGGATAACCGTGTCTTCTAACTGTTTAGGCGTATGGCCGGTTATCAAGAGGTGTTCAGCAAAGGTAGAGTTGCGAATATTCGTTCCTCTTTTACCTAACAGATGTTCTTTATATCGTGTTTTCACAGCTCAGCCGGTTTGACCAATATAATAAGAGGGGCTGTTATTACAGGTTAGCTTGTAAATGCCTGAATTAGAAAACCAATCGCTGGCAATCTCTACTGACTGTACAAGATTTCTTTTTAAACTGTTATCTGTAGAAAAGGAGACGTTACATTTATATTTTTTATTTAGAAGACGTTTAATCCTATACGATAAGTTACCCAGGAAAGGGATGGAAATAAATTTTTTAGTTTCTGTGGTATCCTAGGTAAAGATTACTTTATCCTTTGCAACTGGTCGGCTGTTCTTAGTCTGATTTACGTGGAACCATTGCTGTAGCGCAGCTATGTTTAAAGTACTGATATCCTTTCACATTGAATTTTTATCCCACTCTTGAACCTGTCTTTCATTTCTGTCATTACTTCCTCGATGCTCAGAATGAACTGTAGCTGCGAAAGACTACGTCACTGTATTAAGCTCTTTTTAATCAGAGCAATTCGTTTTCGATCCTCCAATCTTATTGTTCCCTGTTGGTTCTCGAGCATATTGCATATTATCCTCCTTTTCCTGCTATTTACCGTATTTTCCTTAGAATTTCGAACATCTTCCACCACTTGACACTGTCGAACGCTTTATGCACCTTGACAAAGCCTATGATCATGTCTTGGTTTTTATTTAGTGTTGCTTCAATTATCAACCGAAACGTCAGAATCGCCTATCTCATACCTTTACCCTTCCTAAAGCTAAACTGATCGTCATCTAACATATATTCAGTTTTCTTTTCCATTCTTATGTATGTTATTCTTGTCAGCAACTTGGATGCATTAGCTATTAAGCTATTAAGCGATAATTCTCGCACTTGTCGGCTCCTGCATCTCGGAATCGTGGGGATGATGTTTCTCCTGAAAGTCAGATGGTATATTGCAAGACCACATTCTACAGACAAAAATTAATAGTCGTTTTGTTTCCACTTCCCCTAGTGATTTTTGAAATTCTGATGAAATGTTACGCTTCCCTTCCACCTTATTCGATTTTAACCCTTCCAGGGCTCTTTTAAATTGTGACTCTAATACTAGATCCTCTGTAGCTTCCCTATCGAATCTTCTTTCCTCTTCTACCACATCAGACAAGGCCTCCCCATCATGGAGGCTATCAGTGTACTCTTTCCACGTATCCACTCTCAACTCTGTATTTTATAGTGGAAGTCTCCTTACACTTTTAATGTTTTCACCTTTGCATTTATTTTCACCAGAGGTTGCTTTGACTTTTTTATATGCTGACAATCATTTCTCTTCCGAACTCTTCACATTTTTCATGCAGTCGTTTCACCTCAACATCTCTCCACTTCCTACTGATTTCATTCCTAAGCGACTTGTATTTCTGAATTCCTGAATTTTGTTGAACATATTTGTACTTCCTGTTTTCATCAATCAACTGAAGTATTTCTTCTACTACCTGTGGTATTTTCGCAGTTACCTTCTTTGTACCTATGTTTTTCTTTCCTACTTCTGTGACTGCTCTATTTAGAGATGTCCTTCTGCTCTTCAGATGAACTGCCTACTAAACTATTCCTTATCGCAGTACCTATAGCCCCAGAGGACTTCAACCGTACTTCCTCATTCCTTAGTACTTCCGCTTCTTATTTTTTTGCTCATTTATGTTCCTGACTAGTCTCTCAAACTTCAGCTTACTCTTCATCATTACTAAATTGGGATCTGAGACAGGAAATGCCGCACGATCAAATATCTGATTTCGGAATTTATGCCTAACCATGACGTAATCTAAGTGAAATTTTCCCTTTCCTCCCTGCCTTTTCCAAGTATAGCTCTTCCCCTTGTTGTTTTTGATCATAGTATTCGCTATTACCAGTTGAAATTTGTTCCAGAGCTCAATTAACCTTTCTTTTCTTTCATTCCTAGTACCTGTATCACTTTGTTCTACTTCTTCTCTCACAACTGCGATCTAGTCCTCCAAGACTATTACATTTTCTTATCCGTTTACATCCTGAATTACGTCATATACTTTCTCTATCTCTCCATCTTCTGCTTGCGACGTCGGTATGAATACCTGAACTATCGTTGTCGGTGTCGGTTCAAATGGCTCTGAGCACTATAGGACTTAACTTCTGAGGTCATCAGTCCCCTTGAACCTAGAACTACTTAGCGGTCGCGCGGTTCCAGACTGTAGCGCCTAGAACCGCTCGACCACTGCCTAGAACTACTTAGCGGTCGCGCGGTTCCAGACTATAGCGCCTAGAACCGCTCGACCACTCCGGCCAGCGTCGGTGTTGGTTGGATGTATATTCTGATAGAAAATTCCTATCATTTAACTATTCACAGTAACTCACTCTCTACCCCACCTCTTTCATAACGAATCCTACTCGCGTTATACCATTTTCTGCTGCTGTTGATATTACCCTAGACAAGAAACCCTTGTCTTCTTTCCATTTACTCCACTGATCTATATTATATCCAGACTGAGCCTTAGGATTTCCCTCCAGATTTTCTAGCTCCCCTTCCATGTTCAAACTTGTGACATTCCACGCACCGATTCGTAGAACGTTATCCTTCCATTAGTTACTCATTCTTTTTTTCATGGTGATTAACGCCTCGGCATTCTCATCCCCGAGATCAGAATGGGGGACTAGTCTGGAATGTTTTGCCGAAGGAGAGATCATCATGACACTTCTTCAACTACAGGCCACATCTGCTGTGGATACATTTTACGTCTCTTTCATGTAGTGGTTTCCATTGCCTTCTGCGTCCTTATTGATAAGGCCGTTGACTGAATGAGGGTGACTTACTACGCCGTAAGTCTTCGGAACCATTACTAATTAGTATTATTCGAAATTTAAGTGGCGTCGGAGTTCAAAACCGGGACCGAGGAAGTTGTTGATTACCAATCAATTACGCTACAATTGGACCATGTATTGCCTGTGTTGTTTACGTAGGTCCCGTTCTGCTATCCTACAGCATTTGATAATCCATTTACGTTGCTGTAAATTATTTACCACTCATCCAGAAAGCCAAATACAGCCTTTTAATCTCGGCTCGTCTATTATCAAAATTTATTTCTTATGGGATACTTAGCACAACACTCAGTCATTGCCTTTATGAATCTCAATAACTTTCACATTTTTAATATTAGTCTTTCATTATGTGCATAGAGCTGAATTTTTATATCACTTCCCACTACTGTTCATCAATTGAATCTTATTTAATATACGTGTCCGAGTAGAACAGGCTATTTTAGTGATGTTTAAAAGCAAATCCGCAATTGCTTACTTGCTGTGCTGAGAGCACCCTGTACATGACATCGATGCCCCTTCGTGTTTCGTCAGTGAATAATATGAAGAAAAATTCTTCGAAAGCCTCCGTATATGCACCTTATTCAGCTGAAAGTCACTCCTATGTATCCCGGGAAGTACGCAATAAAAAGATCAGATTCATTTTACCGTGCTTGAAATATTCTTACTTTTCGTTGTAAACTTCCTAGCCGGAAGGAATCTTGGATAGCGTCAGAATTATAGGGAGGTCGCTGCATAACCTTTCCTTTGGGTCCGCAGGCTCTCTATGATACTGTTCCGGGAATAAGAAGACTTGTTCCGGCAATACGAAAAAGTGTCTAACGACTAGGTGATGCGAGAAGGTATTCTATTAAATAAAATATACAGACCGATTGAAACTGTGTGCCACACCGACATCTTCTTGCTGCATGGGTGCCTCCGTGAAATATGGGGAGTAGGAGAGGGGTTACAGTAGTTTGAACTTTCAGATTATGTACGAGGTTTGCCTGGATAGGTCATCCAGTAAGACCATGAAGCACAACGCTCACGGATCTGATATAACGTAAGTAGTATTGAGATACACAATCTGCCAGGTAAGTTGCCATCATTCACTCTTTCAACAGATTTGTAATAGTTTTTGAGATAATGAAAAACTTCTACATGCAGGCATCATAATTCAAATCTGTGTATAAAAATCTTACAGTGGTACTGTGTAATTATAGTTAATTTTCCATGGATGACTCTTGTAACTCTTGTAACTCTAACGCATAATATTCGCGGGATGTATTTATATTATGTCCATATAGGTAAGTTCTATGGTGTATTCTCTGAGAGTTCCAACGTAGGTTGCAACAAACGGTGCTCTGAAGAAGCTCATTGACGTTCAGAATTGAGTCCATTAAACGGCTACTCATCGGATAATGGAACAGCAGGGAGCAGCGGTGTGGTCTTTCGGCCCGTCCACAGCCCTACGGCTCGCCTCTATTGCTCCCAGCGGTGGCCGCTAAGGGTGTTTGCTCAGTTAAATTGCTTCTCTGCGCCGTGACAGTCCGCGCGCGACCGCTCGCCAACCTATTACAGCGGCGAGTGTGCGGGGCATAAATATTTGCCACATGCACACAGCGACGTTAATGGGCCACCGCCGGCTGCCTTACGTCTCCATGCCGAGCCGGCGCCTGGGGCACGGCAACCCGTAGAGCAAAACGCAAGTCGCTCCAAACGCCACCAGCAGCACGCTACGTGACAGTGGAATGTGCCGAGTTCTTCAAAAGTCGATCGGGACTCTCGGCACCAATTCCCAATTCACAAGACTGTCATTGTGTCAGTGGGCGGGAAGGCGTAAATTAATCTACGAGTATGCCTCACACTAACTTCGGCACTTGATTGTCAGTGTTATAAAATTTTTTACAGACTGGCGCCCGGTCTTTCCGGTTGCATTTTCTATTACTCGTTTCTGTTTCAGTATTTAGAATGAACGATTTCACAGACAAGGCAAACTCCGGTTCACCCGTTCTCTATAGGAAAATATAGACATTAGACGACCGTAAGGGATCTGTTGCGATGCCCTAATGCGACTGTGTCACTTTGGGAGAGCAGAGGTTATTATACACTTGTCAAAATGGGTGATTCATTCAAAAACACAACATATTACGAAAAGGAATTATCCCATTATGAAGTTCTATAGATAACGAAAAAATGAATCATTACTTCGAATTGTTTCGTACACGCCCGCATCTCGTGGTCGTGTGGTAGCGTTCTCGCTTCCCACGCCCGGGTTCCCGGGTTCGATTCCCGGCGGGGTCAGGGATTTTCTCTGCCTCGTGATGGCTGGGTGTTGTGTGCTGTCCTTAGGTTAGTTGGGTTTAAGTAGTTTTAAGTTCTAGGGGACTGATGACCATCGATGTTAAGTCCCATAGTGCTCAGAGCCATTTGAACCATTTTTGTTTCGTACACTAACATACATACAATGGACATCGGTCCAATTGTCCGTAGAGTACGATGTCCGTGAAAAGTAAGCCATTAAACACCGTCGAAAATATGCAAACTGCAAAAATGCATTGTCAGACGTATAAAATCCTCCAATTTACATGCAATTAGAATGTTGATGGGGGGTCAAGGTTATCACAGTAGTCTGTTGATTCAACGCCAAAAGTCTACTGACATTTATCTACCAAAGATTCTAAAACCTTGTTACGTGTACATATGAGCTAATCAACGATACTACTGTTGACACAAATCACCTTCATGTTTATGTTACAGGAATATCCCTACGTCTATCTTACAGCAATTCCTAAATACTTTCTTGCATTCATATTATAATGCTTTGCATCTCTCGAGATTTGACTATTTTTCGCTGATATGTTTTCCTACAAACGTAACTAATTGAACACTTATGATTAACAACCGATACAAGCTCTAAACTGTGCTCACTACATAATTATAATATACAAACTAATAAAATGAAATACCTTACTACAGCTTAAGTACAGCGTGTATGATGGCTTCTTTTCCCAACAACATTGCTAA
Organism: Schistocerca serialis cubense; assembly: GCF_023864345.2. Lineage (NCBI taxonomy): Eukaryota > Metazoa > Arthropoda > Insecta > Orthoptera > Acrididae > Schistocerca > Schistocerca serialis. Next base: position 470,963,316 of record NC_064639.1, read on the forward strand.
AGTGCACCTAGAAATGACCGTTGCACACATGTATTTTTATTTAAAACGTCAATTCGTTGATAATTAAAACGCAAAGTATTTCTGTTTCCTTTAAATTCGGTAGCAAACACATTTCTTCCAAATGAGATATTTTCAAGAGGTTTTGGATGGTTTCTAATGAGTGTTGCTCGTTCTTAAGCTTTGTTACCGCCAACGTAACATTTTCTTTATTACTGTATTCACGGCATCTTCTCTTAATATTTCTTCATACGTGGCCCACATACACTGATGAGCCAAGACATTATGACCAGCTGCTTAATAGCTTTCTTGTCCGTCTTTGAACGAAAGACATCACTGATTTTGCGTATCAGGGAGCCGACAGCTTGTTGGTGGGTACGTGGTGATAAGTAACATTAGATGTCTACGCATAGGTATTGTAATTCACGTAAATAAGTGGCCACTTACCTGTGTACGCGGTGATGACATCCGATAGCGTTCCACAGGACTTACGTACGGCGACTTCGTCCCCGACACAGTAACGTGAGTTCACCATAATGCTCCTCAAACCACAGTAGTACGATTGTGGCTCCGAGACAAGAACAGTTATACTAATTGATAATTAATTGAAACACTCAGCTGCCGACAGGTCTTGTTAACATAATTATCATTTATTCTAGAGAATCTGCACGGTCACCAGTGGTATCTGTTCTTTCGAGAACAGTTACTATCTTTATAGATAGTTAAATGGCTACCTGGCCATTGACCTTCGTCTGTGCGAGTGCTCGCAGGTTGCCCGAACTCTTACGGGAGTCGTCCACTTAAGTGGGCGCGAGTAACGAGTGGATGGGCAAAGTGTCTGTTAGGAACATTACATATGTAGATTGTGGACAGTTGGGAATGTGGATCTCACGGGAAGAGTTCAAGGGATAAGTCCATGTAGTCGCGCTATTCATCTGTGTCCTCGGTGGCTAAGATGGATAGAGCGTCTGCCCTGTAAGCAGGAGATGCCGGGTTCGAGTCCCGGTCGGGGCACACATTTTCAGCTGTCCACATCAAGGTACGTCAACAACACCTGCAGCTGAGGATTTCAATTAATTATCATTTATTCTAGAGAAGTTGCTCGGTCATCAACGGTATCTGTTCTTTCGAGAACAGTTACTATCTTCATACACAATTATACTACTAAAAGATCCCATAGCCGTCGGGGAAGACGGGGAAGGTCTGATGGAAGCGCAATAGAATGTCTCCTATAGCATAATACTGCTCCCACCAGCCTGCGTCCGCGGCAATACGTACGTTTCGAGCCGCCGTTCACCTCAATGACGGCTTTTGCGGAGACGACCATCTACTCAGTGGACAAGTAGTGAAAATGTGACCTACCCGAAGAGATGACGCGTTTCCACTGATCAAAGGTCCAATCCCGATGGTCCCGTACCCACTGCAATCGTAATTGACGATGTCTTTGGGTCAGCATCTGAACACGTAGTGCTATTCTGCTGCGGAGCTCCATGTTCAACAATGTGTGACGAACGGTTGCTCCGAAACACTTGTGCGTGTACCAGAACTGTACTTCCCCGGGCAGAGACGCCACAGATCACCATCTGTCGTACTCTACAGAGCGACAAACCTCCGAACCCAACATTCTGTGAAGAGTTGTAGACGGCCAACTATTCGCATCCTATTGACAGTTTCACTGTCTTTCCGACTCTTTCCATAGATGTTCATGACAGCAGCACGTGAAAAACCACCAGCTTCACCGTTTTCGAGATACACCTTCATAGTATCTGCCTTTTGTCAACGTCGCCTATCTCAATGGATTTCCCCATTTGCGGCCCATATCTTTGCTAGGGTGTGTGTTTTCTCCGCTTAGATACTTTCGCTAGCGCATCACGTGCCCTCAACGCTATCAGACGGCAATCACAATCACGGTGGGCAGTCGCCATAACGTTTTGGCTTGTCAGTGTACTTCACCTCACAATGTTGGCATCATATATCATACACTCCCCCTTTCCTTTCGAGTTTTGACCTGTTCCAATCTTGCGTTTCAGATCTTGCTCCAGTTTATTACCCGTCCTGAATACAATTCTATCTTCTTTGTTGTTGAACAGCTTCATCAGTTTGCTTGAGGTCATTTCCTAGCATGTCATGACATGTATATGTTTGTGGATTTTTCTTTTGTTTGTTTGTACTTCCTACTATTGCGTTGCTCCTGTATCTTAAACGTTGTTGAAGAACTTCGAAATTGATACGTCTACTGTGAATTCCTTGAAATCAGCTGTATCAGATATAGATCTGATAGCCAGCGTGCCAGACCGGGCCTCAAACATGGATCTCCTGCATATCGTGAGCAGCCGCCATAACCATTTCGGCTATTAGTGCACCCATCTCGGAACGACACAAAGTTCCACATGTCACACTGTGTACATCCGTATATCGTAGTCCACTAAATTCATCACCTGATTGTAGCAACAGTCCTTGAAAACCCTCAACAGGTCAAAGATGAATTAACTTCGAAGCGTTTAGTACAGCTGTGGACCGTCAACGGATACTATTCCTTACAAGCCAAGGAGGACACATGACGATAACAAAAATTATATCGATTCCTGAGTCCCTCATTCTCCTTGATTCAGGGATAGAAGCAACGTGGCTGGTATCAGGTGATGAATTTAGTGGATTGCGATACAACAGCATCGCTAGAAAGTGTGATATGTGTAAGTTTGGTTCGGTGTGAGGATTGTGCACGGACAGCGGAAATGTTTAAAGCGACCATACGCGTTAAGCAGGAAATCCGCGTTCGAGTCCTGGTCTGGCACGGGCTTTCATATGTCACAACTGGGTAGTAGATCTATACCTAATACAGCTGATGTCAAAGAATTGGCAGTCAGCGAATTAATTTCGATGTAATTCGTACAGCTGTGAATCATCACAGCGTCTTTACTTTTAGACGTGAATTTAACTATAGTTTCAACAATCTGGATGAAAATACGAATCACATTATAAGTGTACAAGTCGTTCTACACATAATGTAAGTCTGTGTTATATGATGAGCGCAAAACAGCATTCCACTCACATAAAAAATTAAGAACGCCATCAACAATCTACACAGACTCGAATCGCTCGTGCAGCCGTAAACCCTCAGAGTCTGTGAGCTTGGGAATACAAAGATGTTATAGTCTGGAGATTACAGGATACCGCTTGTGCATACAAAATGGACGAATGTCATCGCAGTATGTATATTACCGTAAGAGAAGTAACATAAGTATAATCATACATCCAAATTAAAGGTAACTAACACCTACAAGCATGAATAGCACGTCATATGGTGAAATGAGGAAACTACCTAATTACTGTAAAATTCTTTAAAACACCATTGTAACAGGGTTTAAAAAAATCATGAGTGAACATTGATGGCAGGTGAAGTAGCACTTTTTTTTTTGTTTTTTTTTCAGTCATCAGCCATCTGACCGATTTCATACAGTTCAGCAGAATTTGTCCATTGTCCCAACCTCTTCGTCTCCGAGTAACATTTGATACTACCGCAGGTCCTCAGCTATCTGTTGGATATATTCCAGTTTCTCTATTATAGTTTTCAACTTCTGCAAGTCCTTCAAGTGGCATGGAAGTTTATCATTCATGTCTTGAAACATGTACTATTACCCCGTATCTTTTTCTTGTCACTGTATGTTGTATATTCCTTTCTTCGCCGTTTCAGCCAATAATCTACTTTTTTCTTACGTTATCTACATAATTTCTTACGTTGTGCACTTAATTTCCAACATACTCCTGTATCACTACGGCTTACATTCTTGTTGTTCCTTTTTGGTACCTCTAACATGGTATATTATCCATCTTTCCCTATAACTCACTTTTCTCAGAATTTCAAACACATTGCAGCATTTTACATTAGTGACAACTTTTCTAGATTGGTGATTCGTGTGAAGCTGTCCTCTTTTCTTAAGTCTTGCTTCTATGATCAATTACAATGTCAGAACTGCTTCTCTGATGTCCTGACATTCCCTAAAGTGAAACTGCTCGTTATCTGACACCGCCTCAATTTTCTTTTTTGTTCTTCCGTATTTCATTCTTGTCATCATCCTGGTTGCAAGAAAGGCTAAGCAGACATTGCGATAGTTCTTTTACTTGCCGGCCTTTGTGATATTATTGGATATCAGACATTTTGCATATGAGAAAAGGACAGCCATCGGGCTGTAGTTTGTAATGATACTAAGCATGACAACGCGAGAGTAAAGAAACGAAATCTGTTTATAACGTGCGCCTGTACCAAGACGCGCGGCCAGCGTTTAAAAGGTACTTTTAAACACTATGACTCGCTGGACGCAGATATTTAAAATCATTGCCGCAGCGCTTGATAGCAAGAAGCTGCGAAACAGAAGAAAGAACAATTTATCATTTGTTAGGAAAATTCTAGAGTCTTTATAGTTAATTGTACTTCTGGTCTCCGATATGTTAACATGTACTTCATTACCTTTGATGTTTGGTCGCCGACTTGTTAAGACGTGTTGTGTAGCACCGCTACAAGTTATATTTCTTTTGGTGTGAAAAACCACGTTATCACCAAGAAAAAAAACGCTTTTGTAAACCTTGTGCCGATAAAAAGTACTTACGCGCACGCCAGGACATTTATTTTTTACAAAATATAAAATTTTTACAAAATGGACTGCTCCATGTATGAGAAAAACATAAAAATGTAAGTTTTGTATTCATTGTAAATTTGTTAATGTTTATAGTTTAACGCCTTTGTTCTTTGAGAATATATTGATGCTTCACTGTACAGAAAATCTATGCTTATTATTTTCTTTAAATTAACCACAAATAATGTTTATGTTTAAATGAACTTTGTTACAGGTTCGCTCTTTATCGCGGTGTCTCGATTGTATTTGGGAGACCATTAATGTGTTCAATTTCCGATCTGACAATTTTTTTTACAAAATTTCACTGTTTTGCATTCATTTCCCATTTTTTTTGTTATTCAAATAGGTCCCTTAGGTAATTTCATTAAAGAGTCTGATTGCGTGAAAGCAATCCGGGTTAAGAGGTCATTTGAGAAACTATTTTCGAGCAATCAATCTGTATGTCTCCTGAACACAATCGAGAACAGACGCATCGGCGATCAGGCATTAATTTTTCTCTCTTTCCAAGTCGTCCCAAAAAACGGCCAAGGAGAACCGCCGTGAGCGCGCAATCTTGTGTTAAAGGTTGCATTCTTTATCTTGTCGGCAAACATAGCCATAAATTATCATCATCAATGTTATATTTGGTTAACTGTGAAAAGCAAAACCTTTTAACGCTAGAGGTGGTTTCCGAACAGGGATTTGACTAAAAAACTAATTTGTTCCTTTTATTTTCATGCTACCATCTGAAGAAAATTGGAAGCCAAAACCAGTGATAAAAAAAAGGACGCATATGCTGAAAATCGCAGTATGAATCCACAACAGCAATAAATAGCAGCGCGCAAGACAAGTAATGTGAGTACGATTTTTCATTACGTTTGAAGCTTTGCGTACCGAGCATTAAGTCGGCTCGTGATATTCACTCTACGCTTTTTTCCTTTTCCTCAAGCAATTTAATTTCCAAATTTCTGTTTCCCTTTGCTATTAGATCCGCCTCTATCACATCATTTCGCTTGCAATAGTTAGAAATAGTTAGCAAGAATTTCCATTGTTGGGCATTTTAGTGAATCACAATGGCCGCTATCTGTGCCAGTTTCAGTGCTCTATAAGTGTTTTTCATTTATTTTATCACTCCCGTTGCCATATTGGCATTTTCGTGTGTCAGAGTTTCAATTGTTTATAACGCGCAAGCAATATCTGAGAAATCAGGACGCGAAATCCTTGGCGCACCTGACAAGTGAAAATCATAATTAAAAAATATATATATCTTTTCTAGATCTTGCAGTGTATCTACTTTAAATTTACGATGGCTCATGAGCAACCAAGGCAACCTAGACCGCGCGCAGGTGTAAACTGAATCTCGTAGTGAGGGAACAACAGACGACGAAGCGACACGTGAGCTGTCGGCGCCACAGACCGCATCGCAGTCACGTGAATGCTCTCTGTCAGATATACTAAAATTGTTTGCTGATATGAAAATCAGTTTTGAAGCAAACATGTCACAGCTTACAAACAAGAGTGATAACATTGAAGCTGACATGGGTAATCTTGACACTCGAATGGGACAGTTAATAAACCAAAGTGACAATATTGAAACCCAAATCAGTCAGGTAGCAAATCAAAGTGACTGCAGGTTCAACAGTTTAGAATCAAAGATAGAGGACACTCTAGTGCGAGTGAACAATATAAATTCTGTTATTACCGACATCCAAGCACAAATCAAAAATACGAGTGACACCATGGAGGAAAAAATTAAAGCCATTACCACTGCTTACGCAAGCGAGCTAAACGCAAGTGTACACGCAAAAATTGATAGTGTTCTTTCGATGGTGGAATCCGCCGAGACCAATATTGGTAGCAAGTTCACAGATATGCAGGCCCAAATAGATGTGTGTAAATCAACTGCGAGTGACTCTTTGAAACATTACAGTGATGTTTCAAAGAGAGTAAGCCAATTGACAGAAGGTGTCAACCACGTTGGCGAGCGAGTTGAAGGCCTTGATCAGCAAATATCCGATGTCAATATTGACAAAATGATCGCAGATGTCAACACTGGTATAAGCAATACACTTAATAGGGAATTTAAAGAGTGGATGCAATCCAAAGAACAGTACATTGTCAACAAGGTACACGCTGAACTAAAGGGTACGGTTAAATCTGCTACAGCAGAAATCTTAACCGTTCCCGGTACTTCTGGTGACACTTTAACCAGTGAATTAGGTGAAATCAGACGAGCATTTAGCCACGGTCTTCCGGAATGGAAACGACAGCTAAACAATGATATAGATCAACTGAAACGACAAGTTACGGGATTGCAAGGTGACAATCAAACTGAGTATTCGCTACCGCCAGAACACGATAATCGTCAATATCCCGAGTGTCAGGTGCAATTCTCACCAACAGTAAATAATACGCGTGACGAAACTTCCACGTCACGTAGTCATGCCGATCAACTAACACTCGTTGAACTAATGCGAGGCGAGTGTGTGCTAAAACACAGAGTTTTTCAGCCTTTTATACCTGAAAAACGAAATATACATTCCATGGTATTTCTAAAATTATTCACAGGTGCTTTTCCAGAATCATGGAACGACAGGCAGCGGATACAGTTCTTCTTAGGCCATGTACACGGTGAAGGATCAATTTGGGGTACAGAAATAATAGACAAATGTCACACCTATGCAGATTTTGAAAAGCATTTTTTGAATAAATTTTGGAGTTCAGGTATACAACAAAGACTCCGAAAGGAGGTTTACAACAACGAACCTTTCAACACCAAAGGAGGAGGTTTGAGACGTTATTTTGAAAAATATCTACGTAAAATTCAGTATTGGAGCACTCCCATTTCAACCAAAGATGTAATTATGATCTTGAAGTCAAAACTTCCTGCGTCAATAAGAGAAAAACTAGTTAATGTGAGTGAAGAAGACCTAGAAGCCTTTCTTTCTGTTCTTGACAATTTGGATATGATCTATGAGGATGTGCGTGCGAGCGCGCGGAATAATTATAATAATGGACCGCTCGCTCCGCAGCAGCACATAACAAATTGCGTCAATGGAATGTCGTACCAACATAACACGGTACAACCAAACGCTCAGCCTTACGGCAATCATAACAGTTTCAACCGCCGTAATGGAAAACAATATAACAAATATCCACACCAGAATAGATACAATCCGATTTATCAAAACACACAGCAACAATACGGTAATTTACCGATAAATCACAACGGTAATTGCCAGTACCAGAACAACAAGACGAATAATGGAAATTGTCACAAGGGAAAGAAATGGAACAATTATAACAGACCACAACAGTACAGTCAGCCGAGTCACTTCACTCCCTCTCACCAAATGAATTTTTCACAGCCCAAAAATGCGACATTTTCTCACCAACCCAACCAACAGTTCAGGAACAATAGTCAGGACAATTCGTTGTATGATTTTCCTGACACCGCCGGTCATAATAGCCAAGGAAATCCGACCATTTTCTACACACAGGTGAACCAAGCACCAAACACGATGTCAAATAACACGCAATCAAGAGATGCACAAGTCGTATCGGATACGAACGCAAATTTTCGACCTGGTATGTCGCAATATACTAGTCAAGTAAAAATAACTGACATTTCAGCTCCACCACAGTCGGAAAACCATTAGAAGCTTCTTTAGGCCTCCACGGGGAAGCTGCGGAACCAATGGGGGGCAACTTCATTAAAAGACATATCAACGTAATTAGATACGAAGACGACAGAGACTTACAGGACGAACTATTAGACGAAAAGAACACCTACGAAAACAACGACCTATGGGAAAACCAAGTACAAGCGTCAACTCTGATTCACATTTATGATATACCAATCATTGCCATCATCGACACAGGTGCAAATATTAATGCTATGTCTATGTGTGTATATAAAAGGGTGTGCCCTGTAACAAAAATTCCTTCACTTCCTGTACAAGGATGTACTGTATCCGGAGCAGTAGGCTCCCTAGTACAGAAGGTTAGCTTGCAAGTACAAGCAACAGTACAATTTAAATCCGACTGTATGCAGTGCACATTTTTAGAAGTAAAGCACCTGTCAGTGCCATGCTTGTTAGGAATGGACTTTCTACGAAGAAATCGTGCCATCATTGATTTAGCTGAAGGTAAGTGCACGTTAAGACTAGATGATAGGACACTGGTCATACATCTAATGAGAACCACAGTGAGGATAACCAACCTGGAACGTAAAGTGAAAATACGTAGACTTTCTGACAGGCAACATTACCACCGTGCGGTTGACGAGTTCAGTGACGTCAACGATGACCCTGACTTATTACCAACTGCCGACGAGTTACGCATAAAAATTGTGGAAACAGACGGACTCGACGACAGACAGACGCATGAACTACATGACCTATTATCAACATTTGTGAACATTATTTCCAGAAATCCAGGTATCATAGCAGACTATGAATTAAACATGAGAGTGAAACCCCATGATACTTTTTGCAAATCAACCTATTCAGTTCCGTAGTCCCGTAAAGAAGCCGTCAAACAAGAAATGCGTAAAATGCTTAAGTGGAAAATCATAGAACCGTCCGACTCTCCCTACAGTAGCCCGTTGTTACCTGTTTTCAAACACGATGGAAGCGTCAGACTTGTCTTGGACGCAAGGAATATTAATAAAATCATCATTCCAGTATACTCAAGACGAGAACCACTGGAGGAACAACTACAAAAATTCCATAGTGTGAGGTTCTTATCCCCGATAGACCTCCGAAGTAGCTATTGGCAGGTGAAACTATCATCATTATCGAGGAAGTACACAGCTTTTATCTTTGCCGGCAGATCCTATCATTTTCGTGTAGTACCTTTCGGTCTCAACATTTGTTCTGGTGTTTTTATTGCAGCACTTGATCATGTGCTAGGACCAGAGTTACTTGACCAAGCCACCGTCTATGCTGATGATTTACTGATAGCAACGACTTCCTGGGAAGAACATTTAACTCTCCTACAAAAGATCTTTCAAAGATTCTCTGATTTTGGTGTTACCGCAAATTTACAAAAATCCAAATTTGTCAAGAAAGAAGTCAAGTTTTTAGGACATATAATTTCTTCGGAAGGAATCTCACCTGATCCCAGCAAGTTAACAGCAATAGAAAATTTCCCTGTGCCTTGCACTAAAAGGCAACTAAAAGGTTTCATTGGATTACCTTCATTCTTCCGTCGCTTCATTCCGAATCAATCAATGAACAATCCCGCATTGTTAAATTTGCTCAAGAAAAACGTCCACTGGATCTGGACTTCTGAATGCCTAAAAGCCTTTGACAAGATCAAAGAAGCTCTTCTAAAGAGTAACATTTTAAGTCATCCAAACATGAGTTTAGATTTTTGCATTTCTTGCGATGCATCGTTTCAAGGATTAGGTGCATGTTTATTTCAAATAGACAAAACTGATGGGCAGGAGGAAGTCAAAATAATCAGTTTTGCCAGTCGGGTCTTAACCGACTGTGAGAGATCACATTCGGTAACCGAATTAGAGGGATTAGCCGTTGTGTGGGCTTTTCGCCGCTTTAATTACTATATTTATGGTCACAAAATCAGAGTATACTCAGATCATCAAGCACTGAGCTCCTTACTCTCTTGAAAACTGTATCATCCTCGGCTTACTCGATGGTGTTTATTTCTACAAGAGTATGATTTTGAAATTATTTACGTAAAGGGCAAGAATAACATTATTGCTGATGCATTGCCACGTATGCCGGAAGGATTGCCGGAGCCTACTGAATTAATAGAACAGATTCCTAATCACAAAATTCTTCTTATGAAAGATCCTCTACATCGGAGTTACTTTTTGCGTCTTTGCCGTCAAATTAATACTCTTCAAGACACAGATCGCAATTGGCTAGAAATTAAACAGCTTCTTCAAAACAACCCTGATCACTCGTTGTCAAAATTTTAAAAAGTACACAATGGAGTTTTGTTTCACCGAACTTCTCTGTTGACAGGAAGGTGGTGTGCCTGTATTCCTAAAGATTATGTTGAACATCTCCTTTGGTACATTCACCTCCCGTGGGGTCACTATGGCCCAGAAAAACGCAAACGCAAGATTTCAACATACTGCTATGTACCTAATCTTCACAAGCAGGTGCACCAATTATTAAGAAATTGTTCCATGTGCCAAAAGGCGAAACCTTTCAACTTGTCAAATGTCTTACGTTTAAACCCGACACGTACAGAAAGACCAAACCTAATCGTCAGTTTGGATTATGCAGGTCCACTTCCTCAGGGAAGAGGAGGTGTGAAGTATCTGGTCGTATTGTTAGATCTTTTTACCAAACACGTGAGACTCTATGCAATGAAGTCATGTAATATACTTCCACTAATTAGACGTATTGAGAAAGACTATTTTCCTCGCTTTGGCAAGCCTGAAGTCATGTTATCTGATAACGCATCAACTTTCGTGGGGAAACGATGGAGAAATTTGCTTGTAACCAACAACATCAGACAAATTTTGATATCCCGGTACCGACCGCAAAATAATCCCACAGTAAGAGTATTCAAAGAGTTCAATCGTTTCATACGAACGTATATTCCAAACTAGCAGACACGGTGGATTGATTTCGTCATACCCTTTGAAGAGATTGTTAATAATTTACCTCACACATCAACTGGTTTCACACCATCAGAACTAGCCTCTAAACGACGAGAAAGAAATGAATGTGTAGACCCCATCCCAAAATTACAACACCCTGAAGTAGCATTAGACGACAAGTTAAGACAAGCTCTCACATCTTCAACCACTCATGCCAACCTAAGAAAAAAGGTGCATGACAAACACATTAGCAAAGTCTTATCGTATCGTATAAATGAACGAGTGCTATTAAAGACCCACTTCAAACCATCATTGATTCGTCATAAGAATCGCAAGTGGCAGCACTTGTATGAAGGACCATATATTATATAATGAAAGCCGCACATTGGTTGCTATCTATTAGCTGACCCTGTATCTGGACGAATAAAAGGATTGTTTCATCACGCAGACTTGAAGAAATACCGAGTCAACCGTTGAAAATATCTGTTAAGTTAAGCTGCTAAAATAAAATATACACACACTATAAGTTATCATACTATGTGTGAAGTACCAACGTATGTAAGAGTAATGCACAGGACTAACACCCTGTCGACCTCCCACAACATGATAAGTAATTTATATGAGTACCTGAAGTATAACACATTTATTGTAGGAGAGAAAGATTTGCCTTAGATGTAAGTTAGTTTTAAGTTAATTGAGCACTGAACGGCCACAGCCGAAAGAGCTGACAAATAAATATTATAGTAGGGACGTTCTAAGTGCCACCTGCTACCACTAGTTTTAAGTATAGCAAAGCTCTCTCCTCTTGAATGAAATAAATTAGAATGATCATTCAGACCAGAATGATTGCTCGTAGGTAAAAAAAAAAAGTAAAATATTGTTTAAGGTCGCTTACTCTAGTGAGGTAAATGTTATGTTATGCATAAGGAGTGTGTGAAAAATTTTATGAGACCACCTATGAAACGCAGCAGGCAAAAAGCAGCAGCTTAGCATATAAGAATCAAGTAAGTCAATAACGATCCAGGTACCAGGAAAGAAGTGCGCAACTCAATTATTTTATTGTAATACGGAGAAAACAGTATACGCTCATAACGATTTTACGGCACAGTGCAGCTGAAATACTTACAAAGATCATTTATAAATAAACTAATTTAGTACTAGAAATATCTATTTCAGGTCCTCGAGATACGACGATTTTTTTTTTTTTAGAAAACCAATTTTACGATACATGGAACAGAAGATAATTAACAGACACAGTTCACTGCTAATGCATGGTTTAAGTAATTTTAGATATGCGTAGAAAATTGTTTAGAGAGCTGGATCAGACGGCACTGAAACTACTGTATCGATTTAATTATACTATTTGTCATGAAAATCTAAGGTGATAATAATTTATGTTAAGCTCATCATATCATACGTCATTAATACTGTGTCTTCAAATCTCTTCACTCTATAAAAGTCTTTTGTGTTTTCCTCTAACCAGTATCCTTACCATCCTATCTTATCCAGTAGAGAAGTGAATTTTGCGAGCTGGTTGTATGATTCATACATACAGGCTATACGAATGGATAGTCGTGACACATTGGTTGTCGACGGGCTATGCTTATTCTCCGCAAATTGCGAGTTCAATTAAGATTTGTTATGTGCATTTGCACGACAGGGAACACCAAGCTTCCCAATTTCCCTAATGGTAGTTTGAACACGAACTGTTCATCACGTAAACGAAACCACATTGACTATGTCTTCAAACTAACGACGTAATAGAGAGAAAATAAAACACCTGAACTTGAGAAAAGAGTAACTATTGTAAAAAGAAAAGAATAACAAGATTTCGAACAAAGTGTAAACCTAAAGTGCTTGGAAGCACAAACTACGAACAAGAGACACGCTTTTCGTCAGGCCTTGTAGTCAGAGAGACTAAATATTTCTTTGTAAATAATTTTTAGACATGATATGTATACTAAATGTTAACTGTACTTTGAAGTAATAATGCAGTCGGTAATAAATGGACACGTATACGCTGCTGCGTGTGAACCGACTATAGACAAGTAATTAATGGACGCGTATAAAAGTGGTGCGTGTGAACCTTAACATGACGACCAAATAAATGTGAACACGAATTAATAATAACGTGTGAACTGAAAAGGTGATAACTCCAAGGACACGTGTGAAATACCGCGTGTGAAGTAATGATATAAGTACTTGTACCACGAAACCACGATGCAGAAAGCCGAAGAGTGAAAGTGAATAAGTGTCGTACTTACCACAAACGGGACTGTACGCCTTTCCACGGACACATTCTTCGAAACAGCTGCGGGAGTCGCCGAATCTGGCTGCTTCCGTAATCCAGAGTCGATGAAAAACTGTGTAAAAACTCACACCACGGCTTGCTTCTCGCAGAATACTGCTGCAAGCGTTGTGGAACTGTCAAGTTATTATCACGTGATTGTGACCAACGGACGTAACACTGTGTACGCTGAGCGCTCAACAATCAATTTTTCTTTGCACAACGAGCGCGGATGCCAAATGTGTTTGAAATGCATTCAAAATAAAATATGATAAAGCAATGAATTAAGCACTCATGTACCCTGTGAAATTATAAAGACACAAATCGGAAGAGTCTTAAGCTCGATTTTGACAATTGCTACCGAATTTACTGACCAGGCCGAGTAATGACGAAAACGTGTGGAACCAAATAAACCCAGAAAAATAGATAAATATGAGAACTAAGCATTCCTAAGAGAATGAGACCTTATGTACATAAACAATTGTTATCCTTACCTAACACAATTTTCTTTTAGACTAAGTTATTAGTAAGTAAGCACATTTAATACAGATTTTTTTCTGTATTTTTCATGTACGAAAACATAAATGGAAGCACGGACATTTGTCAAGTGAAATAGAGACCGCCACCATACGGCTCAACATGTTGCAGAACCAATCTTCCAATTCCTGACCCACGACTTATTTCCAACGCAACATCACACCCCGACAACTACTCCAACTTCCACAGTGAAAGTGATGCCCTACTTTTCCTCCACTGTGAAAGCGTAATTAATTTCCCTACTCTAGTGCAGTGCTATCATTTATACCCGACGTTCTACCACTCCCAGTGCAACTCATACCTACCCAAGTGTAGTGAAACATTTTTCTTTGCAGGTCATGAAAGCCACAAATAAGTAAAGTGCTACGTATTTACTGCAAGAAATCTTCGACGAACAACGACAAAAATATTCCTGTAATATGTCATTGTAAAACAAGAATGTCAATTTTTTGTAACATATTTTCTCCACGAGTGCACACAGCACCCAGACTTCCTGCGAAGTCAAGTAATTTATTTCTTTGTTATTTTTTAATGTTTATTATGCCATGTATAATGTATCTATGTATGTGTATCTTTATCTTAATTTCATTATCTTTTACCGAGAAATGAACATTTGTTTTCCTTGTACAATACACTAGAAAGAGCACAGTTCAATTGTCATGTAGTTACCCTATGGTCAAATTACTATCAATTTCAGTCTATACGTACCTGATACTCTGTATGTTAACCACTTTGCCTGATGTAGTGTGTAAAATCTTTTGTAAAGAATTTTTGCAAGTAATACTAACTTGTTTCACGAAAGCAATAATATCACGACTACGCGTGAGTCGCGATGATCCTGACGGAGTCATCGCTCCTCAAGCAGGAAGCAATATGATATTATTGGATTTCAGACATTTTGCATATGAGAAAAGGACAGCCATCGAGCTGTAGTTTGTAATGATACTAAGCATGACAACGCGAGAGTAAAGAAATAAATCAGATGCGAATAATTATAGGCCTATTTCGCTTACGTCAATCTGTTGTAGAATAATGGAACATGTTTTGTGTTCTCGTATTATGACGTTCTTAGATAATACAAATCTCCTTCATGATAACCAACATGGATTCCGCAAACAGAGATCATGTGAAACTCAGCTCGCCCTATTTGCCCAAGAAATTCACAGTGCCGTAGACACTGGCGAGCAGATTGATGCCGTATTCCTGGACTTCAGGAAAGCATTTGATACGGTTCCGCACTTACGTTTAGTGAAAAAAATACGAGCTTACGGAATATCGGACCAGGTTTGTGATTGGATTCAGGATTTCCTAGAAGAAAGAACACAACATGTCATTCTTAACGGTTCAAAATCTGCAGATGTAGAGGTAATTTCGGGAGTACCGCAGGGAAGCGTGATAGGACCTTTATTGTTTACAATATACATAAATGACTTAGTTGACAACATCGGTAGCTCCGTGAGGCTATTTGCAGATGACACGGTTGTCTACAAGAAAGTAGCAACATCAGAAGACTCGTACGTACTCCAGGAGGACCTGCAGAGGATTAATGCATGGTGCGACAGCTGGCAGCTTTCCCTAAACGTAGATAAATGTAATATAATGCGCATACATAGGGGCAGAAATCCATTCCAGTACGATTATGCCATAGGTGGTAAATCATTGGAAGCGGTAACGACCGTAAAATACTTAGGAGTTACTATCCGGAGCGATCTGAAGTGGAATGATCACATAAAACAAATAGTGGGAAAAGCAGGCGCCAGGTTGAGATTCATAGGAAGAATTCTAAGAAAATGTGACTCATCGACGAAAGAAGTAGCTTACAAAACGCTTGTTCGTCCGATTCTTGAGTATTGCTCATCAGTATGGGACCCTTACCAGGTTGGATTAATAGAAGAGATAGACATGATCCAGCGAAAAGCAGCGCGATTCGTCATGGGGACATTTAGTCAGCGCGAGAGCGTTACGGAGATGCTGAACAAGCTCCAGTGGCGGACACTTCAAGAAAGGCGTTACGCAATACGGAGAGGTTTATTATCGAAATTACGAGAGAGCACATTCCGGGAAGAGATGGGCAACATATTACTACCGCCCACATATATCTCGCGTAATGATCACAACGAAAAGATCCGAGAAATTAGAGCAAATACGGAGACTTACAAGCAGTCGTTCTTCCCACGCACAATTCGTGAATGGAACAGGGAACGGGGGATCAGATAGTGGTACAATAAGTACCCTCCGCCACACACCGTAAGGTGGCTCGCGGAGTATAGATGTAGATGTAGAAATCTGTTTATAACGTGCGCCTATACCAAGACGCGAGACCAGCGTTTATAAGGTACTTTTAAACACTATGACTCGCTGGGCGCAGATATTTAAAATCATTGACGCAGCGCTTGATAGCAAGAAGCTGCGAAACAGAAGAAAGAACAATTTATCATTTGTTAGGAAAATTCTAGAGTTTTTACAGTTAGTTGTACTTCCGGTCGCCGATATGTTAACATGTACTTCATTACCTTTGATGTTTGGTCGCCGACGTGTTAAGACGTGTTGTGTAGCACCGCTACAAGTTATATTTCTTTTAGTGTGAAAAGCCACGTTATCACCAAGAAAAAAAAACGCTTTTGTATACCTTGTGACGATAAAAAATACTTACGTGCACGCCAGGACATTTAATTTTTACAAAATATCACACATACAAAAGCAGCGATTGTTGGACAGCTCCATGTATGAGAAAAACATAAAAATGTAAGTGTTGTATTCGTTGTAAATTTGTTAATGTTTATAGTTTAACGCCTTAGTTCTTTGATAATATGTTGATGCTTCACTGTACAGAAAATCTATGCTTATTCTTTTCTTTAAATTAACCACAAATAATGTTTATGTTTAAATGAACTTTGTTACAGGTTCGCTCTTTATCGCGGTGTCTCGATTGTATTTGGGAGACCATTAATGTGTTCAATTTGCAATCTGAATTTTTTCTACAAAATTTCACTGTTTTGCATTCATTTCCAATTTTTTTTATTATTCAAATAGGTCCCTTAGGTAATTTCATTGAAGAGTCTGATTGCGTGAAAGCAATCCGGGTTAAGAGGTCATTTGAGAAACAATTTTTGAGCAATCAATCTGTACGTCTCCTGAACACAATCGAGAACCGCCGCATCGTCGATCATTCATTAATTTTTCTCTCTTTCCAAATCGTACGAAAAAACTGCCATGGAGAACTGCCGTGAGTACGCAATCTACTGTTAAAGGTTGCATTCTTTATCTTGTCGGCAAACATAGCCATAAATTATCATCACCAATGTTATATTTGGTTAAATGTGAAATGCAAAACCTTTCAACGCTAGACCTTGACTGTTTTCGGAGTTCTGTTCGTGGCATTTTTTCTGAAGTTTGATGCTATGTCTCTGAAACGATAGGGAGTTGGTTGGGGAGTGATAAGAAGCTGGGGAAACGAAATGTACTTTAACAACAATTAATGATTAGAAAAAGTTGAACTCTTTTCAATGAGACTGTAAACAGATAAATATAACACATGAAATGCGTGGGACTCAGGTGATAAATAGAAGAAAAATGCCAGGGTTTCCCCATGGTGGCGGCCCAAAATAAATTTATCAAAATAATATGAAGAACCAAGGAGAAGCAACCATCTTATTCATTGTCATATGGAGCTGCTCGTTAACCGACAATTACATGTAAAGAACGTCAATAGCTCAAGCAAGTAACTATATTTCGAAACTGCAAAAACGGCTAAAAGGCCTAACGATACGTGCCTGCCGCTGCCAAACCAAAATAATTTAAAGTACTAAGCAGTTGCAGTAAAACTGATAACGGGCAAGTACAGACCGAGAACGTAGATTGATTACACCAATAATTATACTCAGCGACCGCACAAATGGCTTAAAGCCCAGTGAGATAAGTCTACCACAGCGAAGCCGTTTCAAGTAATATAATATTACAAAGAAATTTAATTAAGGAATGTGATGCCTCGACCGTATAGTCCAGTTTACCGCAACACAGACCAATCATAAATGAACAGAATTTCTCTAGAGTTAACTTTAATATTATTTAAGACAGATAAACGATAAATGGATGTACCTCTCTTTAGACTAATATCAGTGTCCAATGAGAGGTTCAGTCAGGCAGGTGCTAAAGAGGTCCAAAGCTCACAAGATTCTCACAACAGTAAAGTAAATAATAATGTTACCATATTTAACCAAAATATTGGTCGATTACAGGAAAAAGTAAATTCTCACAAAAGTAAAGTAAAAAATAATATTACCATATTTCACCAAAATATTCCGAGATTGAAGAATAAAGTAGATGAGCTCCTGGTTTGTTTAGATGACACTGAATCTGATAATGTAGTAGATATACTATGACTGTCTGAGCATCACATTGCTTCGATATAGAAAAGGTAAGTATCAGTGGTTATAGACTAGCTGCACATATTAGTAGAGAGAAGGAGGTGAGAGGAGGAGTTGCCATTTATGTCAAAAGTTATCACTGTATAAAAAGCTTAGATACAAAGAAGTTTTGTCTGGAGCAACATACAGAAGCGTGTGCTTGTCAACTTAAACTGAAGGAGCGTTCTTTTACAATTGTAATAATATATAGATCCCCTTCAAAAAACTTTCATTTATTCCTGGAAAACATGGATGCCTTGTTGTGTTATCTGTCAGATAGGGGAAAGCAAATTATTATTTGTGGGGACTTCAATGGTGATTCACTGAAAGAGTTTAATAGGAAGAATGAACTGAAAGTCTTGCTCGGTTCTTTCAGTTTGACATCTGTCATTAATTTTCCTACTCGGGTTGTAAAGGACAGCAGCACATTGATAGATAACACTTTTATAGACCAAGATAAGTTTAAAAACATAAATTCTTGTCCTGCTGAGAATGGCCTTTCTGATCATGGTGCTCAGCTAGTTACAGTATATGACATAGGTCCATTTAGTTATTCAAAACTACCTCCAAAGTTGTGCATTCAATTAATGACTGAATAATTAGAAATTTCAGGGAAAATCTTCAGCAGTTACCCTGGGATGAGGTGTACAAGGAACCTGATGCTAATTTAAAATATAAATTATTTCGTGATACACTTATAAGAGAATTTGAAACTGTTTCCCCAAGAAAGTAGTTAAATCTAATTATAAGAAACCATGCAAAAACCTTGGCTTACTAAAGGAATAAAAATATCTTGTAACCACAAAAGGGAACTGTACCTAACAACAAGAAAGAGTAATGACCCAGAAACAGCCAAATATTGTAAAAACAACTGTGCTACGTTAAGAAAGTTTATTAAAAGTCCAGAAGCATGTGCATCATGTCTGGGATTAATACCTCTGATTAAAAAATCGAAAAAATTGGGAATAATGTTACAAGGGTACAGGATGACGGCATTACCATCAATGCCAATGGAAACTTGACAAACAGCAAGCCAGAAGCCGAAAACAATTTGAATAACCATTTTTTCAATGTTGTAGAGAAAATAGAAACTAAATGTTCATTAGAAGAAGCAAGGCAGTTAATGGAAGAGACCTTACCCACACAATTTGATACAAGTGAAATTCCACCCACCTCTCCTTCAGAAATTAGGAAGATAAAAAGCACTCTCAAGAATAAAAGCTCACATGCAATTGATGGCATTTCTAGCAAGATAATGAAAGCTTGTTCCCAAGAGATAAGTGGGATTCTTAGCCACGTATGTAATAGCTCTCTGAAGCAGGGTATTTTCCAGATAGACTGAAGTATACTATTGTTAAACCACTGCATAAAAAAGGGGATACGTCTGATGTCAACTACTACCACCCAATCCCTCTTCTGACTGCCTTATCCAAAATTCTATAAAAAGTAATGTATTGTAGAGTAGCTTCACACCTTTCTACAAATAAACTTTAAAAAAATGTCAGTTTGGTTTCCAGAAGGGTTTTTCAACGGAAAATGCTATATATACTTTCGCTAATGAAATATTAAATAGTCTGAGTAACCGGAAGTCACCCGTTGGGATTTTTTGAGATCTCTCAAAGGCTTTTGACTGTGTAAATCATGGAATACTTCTAGATAAGCTCAAGTACTGTGGTATGAATGGGACAGTGCTCAGATGGCTTAAATCATACCTAACTCGAAGGGTGCAGAAAGTTGAAATAAGCAGTTCACATAATATGCTAAAAACTGGTGATTTCTCAAACAGGGGAACAATCAAGAATGGGGTGCCACAAGGTTCGGTCTTGGGTCCTCTGCTGTTCTTAATATATATTAATGACTTGCCATTCTATATTCACGAAGATGCAAAGCTGGTACTTTCTGCCGATGGTACAAGTACAGCTATCACACCCAACAGACAAGAATTAACTGATGAAATTGTAAATGACGATTTTCAGAACATCATTATGTGGCGCTCTGCAAATGGGCTCCCATTAAACTTTGACAAAACACAAAATATACAGCTCCACACAGTAAATGGAATGACACAATTAATAAATATAGACTTCGATCGGAAATCAGTAGCTAAGGTAGAATATTCAAAACTTCTAGGTGTATGCATTGATGAGGTGTTGAACTGGAAAAAAAACATACTGAAGATCTACTGTAACTTTTGAGTTCAGTTACTTATGCTATTAGGTTCATTGCAAATTATGGCGATATACATCTCAGTAAATTAGCTTACCACGCCTATTTTCATTCTCTGCTTTTGCATGGCATCATATTCTCGGATAACTCATCATTGAGTAAATGAATGTTCATTGCACAACAGCGTGCAATCAGAATAATTGCTGGAGCTCATCCAAGATCATCCTGCAGACACTTATTTAAAGAGCTAGGGATCTTCACCGTAGCTTCACAATATATATATATTCACTCATAAAATTTGTTATTAACAATCCGAACGAATTTCTAAATTAATAGCAATGTAGATGGCTACAAAACTAGGAGAAAGGATGATCTTCACTACTCAAGGTTAAATCTAACTGTGGCTTAGAAGGGGGTAAATTACGCTGCCACAGAAGACTTTTGTCACTTACCTAATAGCATAAAAAGTCTGACAGATAGCCATATAACATTTAAAAGGAAATTAAGAGAATTTCTTAATGGAAACTCCTTCTACTCATTAGACGAATTTTTGGATATAGTAAGTGGGTAATTTCCCCACACCCCACCCAAAAAAAAAAAAAAAAAAATTACAAGTAATATTTTGTGTGATGTAATGTCTTGTATAGACATCTTTTATTAACCTGAAACGCTCCACATCATTACGAAGTGTCGTATTCATGATCTATGGGACAAGTACTAATCCAATCTAATCTAATGAATTAATGGCCGGCAGCCATGCAAACAAGCTTTACAACTGGTGAAGGTGATTTAGGATTTGCACGAAATTTTAAATACAAGAAATCCATTAGTAACTATTTTGAGAGGTCTTAAGTTTATGTCTGAACACACCTTCATTGGCAGGCAGGTTATTAGGTTTAAAGAAACTATGGATTACAGCGCAATGGTAAACCAAAACATTAAACTGACGTTGTACTAAAGGCTGCCTTTACACGATATTTCTTAGCTTTACTTAAGCGGGATTTGATAGAAATCAGTTTCATTAATTCAAACAATTTACGAGGGTTATTCCAAAAGTAAGGTCCGATCGGTCGCGAAATGGAAACGACTATGAAAATCCGATAAAGCTTTGCACAGATGTGTTGGGTAGTGTCTCTAGTATAACCCCAGTTAGCATCACGTCGCTCTTCTCATTTCTGAGCTCGCAGTGAGTGCGTAAAGATGTCTAGAAAATAGTGTCTGCCGCCAAGTACGAGGGCCTGGTGAGAAATTTCGCCTGAAGCTATGCAGCCAACATTACATAACTGTCGTGCTGTTTCGTCTTCACGACAATTCTCAGCCGCATTCTGCAGGGGCAATGAAGATGCTCCTGCATCGTTTTCAAATGGAAATGTTAGATTACCCACAATACAGTCCGCAATTGTCTCCCCCTGAGTTTCATCTCTGGTCACATGAACCGCTGTCTTTGAAGACAACATTTTGACACAGACAACGAGGTGTAGGCCAGCGTGGAGAATTGGCGGAAAGCACTGGCGGCTGCCTTCTATGATGAGGCTATTGAAAAGTTGGTACAACGCTATGACAAAAGTCTAAGTCAGAACGGCGACTACGTAGAGAAGTAGCTGAAAGGTGTAGCTAATTGTTACAAGTAAAACATTTCTGATGTTCACTGTGGTTTCAATTTGGCAATCAATCGGACCTTACTTTTGGAATAACCCTCGTAAATTATATACGGCAGTTATAGAATCTACTGGAAAGAAATGAAAATTTATGCTAGTCCTGGACTCTGAGACGATTTCTCCGTTTTGCGCGAGCGCTCGACTTAACTGGTTGGACTATCGGAGCACATATCCCGAGCAGATGGAAACTTCCATACGTCCCAGTTTCTGCCTTCCTTAGTACTTGTACAGTTATGTGATTCCTGTGCAGGGAGAGGTTTGTGCAATTTTCCCGTCAGGTTGCCTTGGCTTTGGTATGAAATACACTAGTGGAGCGTTCGTATTTGATAGTGTCTGTAAACTTCGATTCAATGTGCCTTCAGAAGCTTAAAAAAGAAATGCACATGGTATCTCGCAAGCAAATAAGAAATTCAGGGAATGAAGTCACTGCAACAAATACAGGTGTATATCGTTATCTGCGATGGGCACGTTCGGCGGATCGTCACGCCTACCAAGTTCGCGTATTAAAATTTAACGCTGAAACACTCAATAATACACTTAAATCATTTTCATTAAATCCATGTACACCCTAAATAGCCGCTGGGTCATCTACATACAAAGAATATTATTGTGCTACAGTCAGTTCAGTTTCGTGACGTGTTTCATTACATGAAAATCCTATTTAGCTGAGGTGCTCTCGTTGTGCACTTGTCACTTGTTTGAAGTGCCTCTCTGTTTTGAAAATTTTAGTATCCTTTGACAATTGATAATACAATTCTTCGTAACACTTAACAGAATGTTCAATTTTCTCCCTTCACTATTGCACTCTTTACTTCTTCAGGATTACGTTCTTCAAAACCTGTCATTGCAGCGTCGATGATTATGAAGGCCTCTGAACTTGCATTTCTTTTTTCTCGTTCGAAACAATCAAATGAGGGTTTAGGTCATACACATTCTCTCACCGACATCAGCAAGACCAGTTGACGTGCGATGCCCGCAACTTCTCTCATTGCAATGACATCAGTAACCACTTCTAGCTCCGACACAGCATCAAACCACAGATTCCTCCATACTCCATTCTTACACCTTGGAGTGATGTCAGTCCATACGTCTATAATAACGTCAGTCACAATGTTAATATTAAAGTGTGGGCAGAATATCTTGATGGTAAGTCCGCCATTCTAGTCGCATTATTCTGAGAGATTGGAGAAAGTTTTGTGCAAACATTTTGCCTTGAGTCAGGGAGTTGCATGATAGATGTGTCCTTCAAGAATTTTACGATGATTTTTTTGTCACTCTTAGTAGGCCTTGTTTTCTCTGTTCAGTTGATTAATAACATTCCATCCTCTATGAAATCTGTCACAACCACGCAGTACTGAAGAATTTGAAGAGGGGTAGATCATAAGAGCTGTACTTTGCAATTCCCTGTAGTATTTTCCTCCGAGGAGAAGGGTGCATCGGTTCTTGGGAGCCTTGAGTCCCGGTACTGTCTTTTCTTCAATAGAAATGAAAGTGCGGGTAGGCGTTCTTTTCCAAAACCAGTTCCATACAGGTCAGAAACCCTGCTTTTGACTATAGCCTTTGTCTTTTACAATTTCTTTAAACTTCTTCTTAAATTCCTCGGCTTCATCTCCCACAGCTGCCACTCCTGCCATTTTAATACTGTTGAATCCAAAAAGATACTCGATGCGATCAAACCAACCTCAGCTGGCCAGGATAGGTGCTCTATTCTCCCCTTCTTTCGTTGAATCTGCATACAGTGTCTTGGTTTTAGCTTAAATAGCAGTTTTAGAGAGAGACGTGTGCTGTTGGTGATGCCAAACCCGAGAGCTTAGCATTTTTTCCGTTCTTTCAACCGGCACCGGGCGAGATTTGCTCACTCTAGTCACTTTTACAGTAGTTAATGATTGAGCAGTTTTTCGGATGGATTCGCACCGTCACGAATAGTTCTTACAGCGGATGCACCAAGTCACAAAGCACACAGAATGTCAAAAATAGGTTAACCTTTCTCATAGCTATTCAAAATTTCAACAAGGCACTG
Source organism: Schistocerca serialis cubense (assembly GCF_023864345.2). Taxonomy (NCBI): domain Eukaryota; kingdom Metazoa; phylum Arthropoda; class Insecta; order Orthoptera; family Acrididae; genus Schistocerca; species Schistocerca serialis. The sequence goes on from NC_064639.1 coordinate 470,987,580, forward strand.
CGTCACTATCGACAACGATCTCAGAGTACTGCGTACTTTAGAGACGAGCTGGAAAATCTTGGAGAATATGTAAGTATGTCTCCAAGGCCAATGGTGGAGAAACGAAATCTGACACAAAATTACAGATTTCAAGACCTCACATTTCCTCTCCAACGTCAGTCCAGTAGCATTAAAATAATAAATACACAAAAATTAAGAATATTTATGAATCTGTTTTCCATGTAATTTTTAAAATAACTTTCATACTGTCATTTTCAGCAACGGATTGTCACACTGTACAGTATCTTACTGTAATGCACAATCTAAAACAAAACAAAAATCAAAGGAACTATCCGAAATAGAAGGGAATTCACTAGCTGTGAAGCAAAGAAATTTTTACCTTTTCAGAGGAATTGGAATTCAAGAGGAAGAGCTTCAGAAATTGAGATTGTTAGTAACGCGTTGGTCCGCATCAGGTCCTTACCCAGGTAATTATTCAGCTCGGCATTGATTGACAGAGTTGTCGCATATGCACCTCAGGGATATAGTGCCAAATTATGTCCAGTTGGGGCGTTGGATCATCAAAATCCCTAGCTGATTGGAGGGCACTGCCCATAACTCTCCATACATTCTGTTGGGGAGAGATGCGGTGACCTTTTTGGCTAAGGTAGGATTTGACTAGCGTAGTAACAACCAGTAGAAACTCTCCTCTTATCTTGCTGAAATGTAAGTGCAGGATGGCTTTTCACGAAGAGCGACAACACAACAAGGTGTCGAATATAGCCGAAGACTGCTATGCTTTAAGTGTGCTGCGGATGACAAACAAAGCGGTCCTCCTACCAAATGAAATGGCATCCCAGACCATCACTCCTGGTTGTCCAGCAGTACGGCGCGTGACATTCAGGTTGGTATCCCCTTGCTTTCTGGGCCGTTTCCCGACACGTCTTCGGCGTGGAATCCCATTGGCTAGAGTAGAACTGTCTTCAGTGACGAACAAAGCTTCTAAATGAGCTCGATGACCAGGGAAGATGTGTCCGGAGAGACCCCATTCTGCGGTCGGCCCACCATTCGGCCCGACAACTTGCTGTGATCGTCTGGGATGCCATTTTATTTCGTAGCAGCACCCCTTCGTTTGTGATCTGCGACACCCTTACCACATAAGATGGTTCATCGCAGCGGTTCTCACAACATTCGGTAATGCTTGCTTGATCTGAGTTTGGATTTGAAGAAAAATCCACAATAGTTCCTAAAAACAAGCAGTAAGTTGGGGCAAAAGTGGTCCTTCATCTAATCGGACACGTTTCTTTCGAATGCACGAACTACTTGTCGATTGTTGTTTGTGTGGTGTCACCGCCAGACACGACACTTGCTAGGTGGTAGCTTTAAATAGGCCGCGGTCCATTAGTACATGTCGGACCCGCGTGTCGCCACTGTCAGTGATCGCAGACCGAGCGCCACCACACGGCAGGTCTCGAGAGACTTACTAGCACTCGCCCCAGTTGTACGGACGACTTAGCTAGCGATGCAACACTGACGAAGCCTCGCTTATTTGCAGAGAAGATAGAATAGCCTTCAGCTAAGTCAATGGTTACGACCTAGCAAGGCGCCATTAGCATTACATTGCATGTATCTACAGAGTCTCACTTGTATCGTCAAGAGCGATGTACAACTATGATGGATTAAAGTTAAGTATTCCAGCAGCTACGTACTTTTCTTTATAGCATTCATTACGTATCCTGTTTCAGACCTGACACCAGCCTGCGTGAGTTTAAGGCGTGCATTCGGCCTCCTCTCTCAAGTAGTGTGCGTAGTGTTGGCTAACTGCCAACACTACGTAAGTTTGTTTCATATGTCAGAGTTTCCCCTATCACTGTGTATGTGCCAGCCGCTGTGGCAGAGCGGTTCTAGGCGCTTCAGTCCGGAACCGCGCTGCTGCTACGATCGCAGGTTTGAATCCTGCCTCGGGCATGGATGTGTGTGATGTCCTTAGGTTAGTTAGGTTTAAGTAGTTATAAGTTCTAGGGGACTGATTACCTCAGATGTTAAGTCCCATAGTGCTCAGAGCGGTTGGAACCATTTGAACTGTGTATCTTTCGGCGTGACACACACTGTTTATATCACTTTCGAAGACATCTTTTCCATGGAGTTTACTGGACGCATGTATGGCATCAGCACCCTTCTACCTTAGAGTAACTGCTTTTCAACGGTCTTCGAATTTTTTAAAAAAATACTACAACAATGTACAACAGTGCAATTTTTACTAAACTGTACATAAAATAAGAAATCGCTCTTTAAATATCCCATCCACTAAAGCAACATCTTAAAAAACATTTAATCTTATATTAACAAGTAATGTAATTTTACAGAATGGCCACCATTTTTAATTTGCTTTCGCATGGTCCGATTTTGTCTGTTGTCGGATACCCTTAAATGCAATATTTGTTGAGTTCAACGCCATTTCTGTGGCCTGTGAAATCATTTTACCTCGGTCAGATCATAATCTGACTACGCTAATACAGGACCTTTACGACAGTTTTGGGCCAGTTTACCCCTGGAAAGGATGCAACGACCTTTATGGCACCCTTAGGCACCGAATCTAACCATGCGAACAGGCCAGTGGGGTACATGAACGGTGTCAAGGGTCCCAATTTGGTAGTGCACGCTTTTGTATCATAATTGTTGTCGACAGTACATGGTCCAACTACGTAGTAACTACAAGTCTATTTAATGATCACTTTGTTCGAGACATTTTTATATTGTTTGCATGCACGGAGTCAGGTTCTGATGTTGAGTGCGTGTTTATGCAGCAGAATTCTATAAGATATTGAAATTGGTGAATAAAATGTTTCATTGTCGAAATAGTGCCTGACTTTGACGTCCATTTTCTACAGAAAATGTGCACGATACAAAATTGTGTTACAAACATTATCGTACTTTCAGTATACAGGGCATATCGCTGTGGCATATGGGTTTTCGAATTTTGGTTCCCCCTGTATTTCAGCTATATCTGCTTATGAAGCTGGAAGCCTCAAAATTGGTAATGGCTACATAAATACCATTCAAGTGCAATGTGAGGCAAAGTTTCTTCCCCGACAATCATCCATACGTCGGCGTTACCTACAGCATCATCAGCGTTGGAAGGATGTTATATATAATATGCTAAGTATTTCCTACCTCCTTTCAATGCTATAAACAGGGGCAGACAGAAGTAGAGAAAGGGAAAAGGGCTGTGAATGTCCTCAGCTGCTAGCTGCTAGCGAATCAAGAAGGGAAAATACTCGAGCCGCTGGCCTCGCCCTATGAGGGCGGGGCTCTGTTAGAGCGCCTCATGTATATATGCATGCAGACGCCTTCCCCCGGCCCCCCCCCGTCCCCCTCGCCCACGCACCGTTCACTTGCTGTCGCGACGTCTTCTGTCGACGGAAAGGCGCCAGCCAGGCAGCCAACGGCAGAGGAAGCTTTTCCGGGAAAATTCACTCCTGCTCTCCCTGCATCGAATGTGAGAGCGGCGAGCCATTCCGTCAGGAGTAAACACAAACACTGCCGTAAATCTCGTCTCCTCAAGATAAGATTGTAATGAGATATCCCAAAACAAAGAGAGGCAGCACAGAATAAAAGTGCTTCGTGAAAACTTTTTCTTTTTACATTCTTCATTCATGCCTCAAGCATGTTCAGTAAAACTCTCTTCTCTGCCAGCTTACTCTGATGTTCATCATGTTACAGCGTACAGCCATGGTTAACCTTCAATATTACTTATCTGACAATGTCCAAAACTTTCCAAAGGTGGCAAAATTTATATAATTTTTTGAGAAATGCCACAGTGCTTTGTGCTAGCAGTTTCCTTCTATAAAGTCCCTTTCGTCAAGAACATAACCATTATGAAGAGAAAACCTTCTCGGTTGCTATGCCGCTGCATATTCCTATGCATTCAAAGTTTCGACCCCCTCTGCTGGGATCATCTTCAGATTCACGGTTGACTGAACACTGTTAAGGTCGTGCGTCGCGTTCTCTTATGAAGGTGGACTTTACCTGCGCCTCTACTGCAGAAGTGGGATTTTCTGTTGAAATGCGTAAAATGCACATGGCTAACACTGGTAGGCCACACTCACTGGATAGTAAGTGACGTTAGCCTCGCTAATTCTGAAGAAGTCTAGTTATTGACTGAAATTCTTCTGGCTACCATAAGGAGGCCATCGGCGTTCGATAGAAAGATTTTTCCGTTACTTATGCTGCGGAAGAATTATTGTTTGGCATTCCTCCTGGTGCTATTGGTAGGCCACCGACTTTGGATAGAAGCGAAACGGGCAGAGCAAGAAAGGGGGAATATTTACCAAAAATATGAAAGTCTGCAAATGTGGATTCCTAGACGTTGTTTGCATAGCTCGTATACCGCGATCGCGTATTCATTTCCTTGATGGCCAAAAGCCACGTTCTTAAAATTTCCAGTCACCTCCCGGTCTTTTCGTCAATAAATGGTCGTCTCCTTAGCCAGGACACGTACTTTTTCTAAATCAGTGTCAAGGCCACACTTCTTGTGATTTTCCACTACCGCAGGTTTTACGCTTTGCTTTAGCCGCGTGTGGCGTTCGTGTCCCTTAATTCGTTGTTTAACAGTTCTTCCCGTTTCGCCTACATACACTTTGCCGCAGCAACACATCGCTTCATAGATGGCTGCCGTGTGGAGGCAATTTGGTGCATCCTTTCTGCGTCGAAGTAAGTCTGACTAACTACATAAAGAGGTCTTAGAATAATGCTTATGCTGTCGTGAACCCAGAAACAAACGGTAGCTTAAGAGAATAAGTAAGTGGTACCTCGTCACTGATATTGGCATAATTAAAATCCCTTTCCAAGGCCCTGTCTATAGACAAGGTATCATAGCCATTGCCCTTTACTGTCATCTTGATCAAATCCAACTCTCATCGCTGATACGGATGGAACCTCAAGACAGAATGTAGCTCACTGCTTGCTTTTGGGCTGGCTTTGGTGCAAAGTGACATCTAAATACCTAGTTGTGTTAGTAGAATTTCTATACACGCCGTGTTCTAGAGTGTTGTCAGATTTTGTGTGACTGCTATTCAAGACACTGTGCAGCCCCTGGAGCTCGTATTTGCTGAGTGTTCATATAACATAAGTGTCATCCACATAGTGGAGAACAACAAAAGATTTTAAAGAAGCATTATTTAAAGCCTGCCACTCAGAATGTTCCATAAAAATGTCAGCTGCTGCTGGGGACAAGGGTGCGTTCACAGCTGCACCCTCAGGCTGTCCATAAAATTCTGCTCGATCAAAGACACAATTCATTTAGGCCACCAACATCTGAAGCAACTTTCTCGCTTATGATTTCCATTGTTATGATACTGGGAACTTAGCAAACAAAGATCTCCCTTCGAAGCTCACAAGAATGTGTCTTGCAGATTTCTTCACCGTGCGCGTAACTTCTAAAAAAATTTTCGAATCTTTGACAAAAGGATATATTTTTCAAACTAGGTGCCTCAGTTTTACAAACAAACGACTTGCAAAAAAGTAAGTTGGCAAGTTAATCCCTATCACTATTGGTCTCAAATCACATGGTTATTTGTGTATATTAGGTAGGCCAGGTATTTTGGGCATTAGGTTCTTGGTAACAGAGCTACCCATTCTGCAATCCGATAATACAATGAGGTGACAAAAGTAACGGGATAGCAAGTTCCACATATACAAATGGCGGTACCGTAAAGTACACAACATATAAAAGGGCAGTGCACTGGCGGAGTTATCATTTGTACTCAGCTGCTTTAGGTGATGTTAGGAGGGAGTTGTGGCCGCATGACAGAAATTAACAGACTTTGAACGCGGAATAGTGGTTGGAGCAAGAGGCTGGGACATCCATTTCGGTAATAGCTAGTGGATTCCATATTCCGAGATCCACAGTGCCAAGCATGCTAACAGACAACTAACACTGCTCACAATAACGACCGGAATCAATCTGTGACGTACGACGAACGTATCCGTTAGGACAGTTCAGCGAAATTTGGCGTTAGTGGGCCATGGCGGCAGATGACCGATGCAAGTGCCTTTGCTAACAGCACAGCATCGCTTGCAGTGGCCTTCTTGGGCTCGTGGCCGTATCAGTAGGACTGAAGACGACTGGAAATTCGTGGCCTGATCAGATGAGTCCAGATTTCATTTCGTTACATCCGATGCTAGGGCTCGAGTGTGGCGCAGACTCTACGATGCCATAGACCCAAGTTCTCAATAAGGCACTGTTCAATCAGGTAGTGGCTCCATAATGGTATGGGCTGTGTTTACATGGGATGGACTTAGTCCTCTGGTCCAACTGAACCGATCGTGGACTGTAAATGGTTATGGTCGGGTACTCGGAGACCATTTCAGACCATACATGTACTTCATGTTCCAATAACAATGCGACTTCTCACCGGGCTATAATTGTTCGCGATATGCTTGAAGAATATTCTGAACAGTTCGAGCACTCAGGTCACCCGACATGAATCCCATCGAAAATCTATTGGACGCAATCGAGGGATCAGTTGGTGCATAAAATCATGCACCTGCGACACTTTCGCAACTATGGTCAGCTGCAGAGGCGCATGGCTCAGGGGTCTTCCAACGACTTGCTAAGTCCACGCCGCATCGAATTGCTGCACGACGCTGGGCAACAGAAGGTCCGACACTATATTCGGGTTTATCCCATGACTTCTGTCACCTCAGTTTAGATTTTTTTCACTTTACGAACGATGCTGTTCTTCGGATGGCTTTTTAATTTTCGGTACTTAGCATAATAGTGATCCACTTTCTTGTGGCATTCCGCAGCGTCTGGAATAACTGTAGCATCACCCTTTGCTCATTTCGTGCATGGTGCTTTCGGTTTTGGTTCAAATGGCTCTGAGCACTATGGGACTTAACTTATGAGGTCATCAGTCCCCTAGAACTTAGAACTACTTAAACCTAACTAACCTAAGGACATCACACACATCCATGCCCGAGGCAGGATTCGAAACTGCGACGGTAGCGGTCGCGCGGTTCCAGACTGTAGCGCCTAGACCCGCTCGGTCACTCCCGCCGGTCCCAATATTTTCTTAACATAACGCTAGCACCAAAAGACTAAAGACACTACTGCAGCTCACCACAGAATGGTTCAGAATCAATGGAAATATAATTTAGTAAGAAACGTCAACAACTAAACAGGAACCGTATTACCCGACAACAGGTACCATGGAGTGCAACTGTAAAGTATCTCGTAGTCACGCTGGATCGACACAGACATGTGCAAGACCTAAACCTGAAGGTCTCTGGAACGGTGAAACAACGTCACTATTCAGCAGTAGAGAGCTCAAAAGCTCAATAAGGACAACTCTGCAAACAAAAATCCTTTATGGCAGATCATCATTGGGACTCGCTAGCAAGTACCAGATACAGTATATAGAGGAATTACAAAATAAAGTCCTTCAGTGGAGGGTTTCATGTCTTTGGTTAGTAATCAAACCGTCCTCGGCCCCGGATTCGAAACTCACTATCGCTAATTTTTTTTTTTTTTTTTAATAATCAGCATTGGTGGCCGAAGACTTCCGGCACATGAAGTCCCCCGCAATCTCCCGACAGCCATGCAAAAGATTCCGGAACAGTCCCCCATTCAGACCTCCGAAAGGGGACTGCCAAGGAGGAGAGACCATGAGATAAAGATGGAATAATCAAACAAAGGACAACATTCTACGAGTCGGAGCGTGGAATGTTCGAAGGTTGAACGTGGTAGGCAAGCTAAAAAATTTGAAAAGGAAAATGCAAAGTCTCAGTCCAAATAGAGTAGGGCTTAGGGATGTGGAATGGGAAGAAAAGAAGCATGTCTGGTCAAATGAGTAAAGGGTAATACCACAACACCAGAAAATGGTGTAACGGGAATAGGATTTTTTATGAATGGGAAGGTAGGGCAGAGAATGGATTACTGTGAACAGTTAAGTGATAGGGTGGTTCTTATCAGATTCGATAGCAAAAATATACCGATAACGAATGTTCAGGTATACATGCCGACGTGGGAAGCTGAAGATGAGGAGTTAGAGAACGTATGAGGATTTTGACAGGGTAATACCGTACGTAAAGGGAGATGAAAATCTAATAGTAACAGGGGACTGGAATGCAGTTGCAGGGGAGGGGGTAGAAGAAACGGTGACAGGAGAATATGGAATTGAGACAAGGAATAAGGGAGGAAAAAGACTAACTGAGTTCTGTAATAAATGTCACACGTAACAGCGAATACTCTGTTCAAGAATCATAAGAAGAGGAGGAGATACATTGGAATAGGCCGGGTGATACGAGAAGATTTCAGTTATATTACATCATGGTCAGACAGAGATGCAGAAATCTGATACTGGATTGTAAGAAATACGCAGGAGCAGATATAGACTCATATCGCAATGTAGTAATAATGAAAAGTAGTTGAAGCTTAAGCGATTAGTCAGGAAGATTCGAAAAGCAAAAAAAGTGGGATATGGAAGTACTAAGGAACGACGAGATACGCTTGAAGAAAAATATAGGTACAAAGATGGCAATTGCGAAGAAACCATGCGTAACAGAAAAAAATACTGCAGTTGATCGACGAAAGAGAGAAGTGCAAAACGTTCAGGGAATTTCAAGCATACAGAAATACACGTCACTGAGCAATGAAAGAAATAGGAAGTTCAGAGAAGTTAAGACGAAATGGCTGCATGAAAAATCTGAAGAAACCGAATAAGACTGACTGTGCATATAGGTAAGTCAAAACAACCTCCAGTGAATTTAAAAGCAAAGGTGGTAACATTAAGAATGTAACGGGAACCCCACTGTTAAATGCAGAGGAGAGAGAGGATATGGGGAAAGAGTACATTGGAGGCCTCTACGAGGGGGAAGATTATACTGATGTGATAAAAGAAGAAACAGGAGTCGATTTAGAGGGTATAAGGTATCCAGTATTAGAATTAGATTTTAAGAGAGCTTCGGAGGACTTAAGATCGAATGAAGCACAAGAGATGAATAACGTTCCATCAGAACCTCTAAAATCGTTGTAGCAAGTGGTGTGTAGAATGTTGGCGTGTAGAATGTACAAGTCTGGCGACATAGAATCTGACTTTCAGAAAAGTTTCATCCACACAATTACGAAGACGGCAAGAGCTGACAAGTGCGAGAATTACAGCACTATCAGCTTAATAGCTCACACATCCATGTTGCTGAAAAGAATAATATACAATAGAATAGAAAAGAAAATTGAAGATGTGTTACATGATAAGCAGTTGGGCTTTAGGAAAGGTGAAGGCACCAGAGATGCAGTTCTGACGTAGCAGTTGATAATGGAAGCAAGGATAAAGAAAAATCAAGACACATTCGTCGGATTTGTCGACCTGGAAAAATGTAAAATGGTGCAAGATGTTCGAAATTCTGAGAAAAGTAGGGGTAAGCTATGGGGAGGGACGTATAATATACAATATCTACAAGAGCAAAGAGGGAATAATAAGGGTGGACAGTCAAGAACGAAGTGCTCAGATTAGAAGGGATGTAATACAGGGATTTAGTCTTTCACCCCTACCGTTCAATCTGTACATCGAAAAAGCATTGATGGAAATAAATGAAAGATTCAGGAGTGGCACTAAAATTCAAGGTGAGAGGATATCGATGATACACTCCTGGAAATTGAAATAAGAACACCGTGAATTCATTGTCCCAGGAAGGGGAAACTTTATTGACACATTCCTGGGGTCAGATACATCACATGATCACACTGACAGAACCACAGGCACATAGACACAGGCAACAGAGCATGCACAATGTCGGCACTAGTACAGTGTATATCCACATTTCGCAGCAATGCAGGCTGCTATTCTCCCATGGAGACGATCGTAGAGATGCTGGATGTAGTCTTGTGGAACGGCTGGCCATGCCATTTCCACCTGGCGCCTCAGTTGGACCAGCGTTCGTGCTGGACGTGCAGACCGCGTGAGACGACGCTTCATCCAGTCCCAAACATGCTCAATGGGGGACAGATCCTGAGATCTTGCTGGCCAGGGTAGTTGACTTACACCTTCTAGAGCACGTTGGGTGGCACGGGATACATGCGGACGTGCATTGTCCTGTTGGAACAGCAAGTTCCCTTGCCGGTCTAGGAATGGTAGAACGATGGGTTCGATGACGGTTTGGATGTACCGTGCACTATTCAGTGTCCCCTCGACGATCACCAGTGGTGTACGGCCAGTGTAGGAGATCGCTCCCCACACCATGATGCCGGGTGTTGGCTCTGTGTGCCTCGGTCGTATGCAGTCCTGATTGTGGCGCTCACCTGCACGGCGCCAAACACGCATACGACCATCATTGGCACCAAGGCAGAAGCGACTCTCATCGCTGAAGACGACACGTCTCCATTCGTCCCTCCATTCACGCCTGTCGCGACACCACTGGAGGCGGGCTGCACGATGTTGGGGCGTGAGCGGAAGACGGCCTAACGGTGTGCGGGACCGTAGCCCAGCTTCATGGAGACGGTTGCGAATGGTCCTCGCCGATACCCCAGGAGCAACAGTGTCCCTAATTTGCTGGGAAGTGGCGGTGCGGTCCCCTACGGCACTGCGTAGGATCCTACGGTCTTGGCGTGCATCCGTGCGTCGCTGCGGTCCGGTCCCAGGTCGACGGGCACGTGCACCTTCCGCCGACCACTGGCGACAACATCGATGTACTGTGGAGACCTCACGCCCCACGTGTTGAGCAATTCGGCGGTACGTCCACCCGGCCTCCCGCATGCCCACTATACGCCCTCGCTCAAAGTCCGTCAACTGCACATACAGTTCACGTCCACGCTGTCGCGGCATGCTACCAGTGTTAAAGACTGCGATGGAGCTCCGTATGCCACGGCAAACTGTCTGACACTGACGGCGGCGGTGCACAAATGCTGCGCAGCTAGCGCCATTCGACGGCCAACACCGCGGTTCCTGGTGTGTCCGCTGTGCCGTGCGTGTGATCATTGCTTGTACAGCCCTCTCGCAGTGTCCGGAGCAAGTATGGTGGGTCTGACACACCGGTGTCAATGTGTTCTTTTTTCCATTTCCAGGAGTGTATTATTCGCTGATGACATTGCTGTCCTGAGTGACTGTGAAGAGGAATTATATGATCTGCTGAATGGAATGAACAGTCTAATGAGTACAGAATATGGGTTGAGAGTAAATCGAAGAAAGAAAAATGGAATGAGAAGTAGCAGAAATGAGAACATTGAGAAACTTAACGTCAGAATTGATGGTCACGAAGTAGATGTAGTTAAGGAATTCTACCAGGCAACAAAATAAGCAATGATGGACAGAGCATGGAGGATATCAGAAGCAGATTAGCACTGACAAAAAGGGAATTCCTGGCAAAGAGGAGTCTACTAGTATCAAACTGTTCCGGTGTAACATCAAGCGCCGGCATGTCGGCCTTGAACGTAATAGCCGAGAAGGCTGTGAGACAACGTGAGCCAATAGAACGCTAATTAGGACGACAACTCGACAGGAGCGGCCCCTATACGAAGATAATATAAGCACCACTCCAGCCAGCTTCACCGCACTAGAAGAGCCACAGTAGAAGACGAATTGATACAAACTCTATAGCAGTGACTTATGAAATCGTGTGCTTGCATGGAAATTGTATATATCGAAGGACATTGATTATTTGCATGTCGTCATTTGCTTGCAACCCATCTGTGTAGAAACGCAAAGTTAAGTATTTTCAATTAAATTTATTGTAATAAACTCCATTAAATGATTTGCTTGAATTTTTGTCTAGCCATCCGAGAAAACAGCTTCCTGGGCACCATATGTTAGACGAGTGGGCAGGATCTTACACAAATGTAGGCCTTCATTTGAGGAAGAAATTTCTCAGAATGTTCGTTTGGAGCACAGCATTGTTTGGTAGCGAAACATGGACTGTCAGAAAACCAGAACAGAAATGAATCGAAGCATTTGAGATGTGGTGCTACAGACGAACGTTAAAAATTGCGTGGACTGATAAGGTAAGGAAAGAGTATGTTCTGTGTAGAATCGGAGAGGAAAGAAATATGTGGAAAACTTGTATAATGAGAAGGGATAGGGTTTAGGACATTTGTAAAGACGTCAGGGAATGTCTTCCATGGCACTAGAGGAAGCTGTAGTGAGCAAAATCTATAGAGTAAGACAGCGATTGAAATACATCTAGCACATAATTGACGTAGGTTGCAAGTGCTTCTGTGAGATGAAGAGGTTGGCGCAGGACGGGAATGCGTGACTGGGAACATAAAAACAATTCCGAATACTTATGACTCAAAAAAATGATAAAAGATACAGCTTGTATTCCCCCAGGAATATCAGTATTCTTTCACATAAATGGAAACAAAATTGAGACAATTTCGAAGCCAGCTAAAGCGCTCCAATCGACTCATGTGATGCCTGTGAGGCCACTGGCTAGGTCGCTGCTCCTACTTTCACAAAGCTCATTCGCAGTGATGTCTTGTTTTGGAATTCAGGTTTTGGTAAATGGATTACAAATAGTGTGTTTGTACCACACTGTTAAAATATATCTATATGAACTCTTGAAAAATTGTTTTAAGTGTTCCTGAGGATGAGACGGTGCGTAAAAGGTGTTTACACTGTACCGATAAAAGCACACCACGTCGCTGCCTATGTTCCCCTACTTAAGTAATAATGTCTTGTAATCTGAAGTAAATTTTAATTTGCCTCCGACATACGCTTTGCCACTGTTACAACGAAGGAAAACGTCATTCAAAGAAATTAAACACTTAGTAAAAATTATTGTTATACCTACTTCCCTGCGCATCATTTGGAGGCTCGGGTGGTGGTAGACGGTCGAATATTGTAAGACGATATCCAAAGGTCACTGGTTCAAATCGAGCCTGTAAGAATACTTTGGTTTATTTGTAAAACAAATCGACAGTTCTTTCCTATGAAAACGAAATTACAATTAAGAAACTTCACCACACCGATTACAAACAGAAACTGTTCACACAAGTCATTTTCAAAAAGATATTTTCTGATTAATATGTCCATACACTTATTACCTCATTAGAAACACTGTTTCTTTTTCTCTTTTTTCCTTCTTGCTGTCCAGCTAGGATTCTTGTTGTTTAAGCTTTTGAAGTTTCATCACCTTACATAAGATGAAGTTAAGTCTGCTTCAGACACTGACGTTCGCTTACACTCACATACAGCACAGGCCTTACGTTTGTGTTTCCTGCATGTTGTACATGCTCTATATCTCACCGCATACCAAACCACATCTTCCTACACCGCGTTGTACTGCGGGAGTATGGTGATGTCTTCACTATCAGAAATGCTTTCCAAAAGAGGCAATTGCTTGCAGTCAGAGTCAGTGCATTTGTTCTCAGTTGTCCGTTTCTCAGACAAAGGGAATTTTGAAGTTATATACACACACCAACAAAAGTTCTGCATCACCCCGATTGCCATAAATCCTGACGACACACGTTGACTGTGGGTATTGTGTCACAGACACAGCCCCTTTGGCTGTTCAGAATTGTCACTATCAGACGCAGGGGGTCAGACAGCCCATCAGTTCCAGTCATTCCATCTGGCAGGAGGTACACAACTCGTATTGTCTGTATTTGAACCATGCCTAGAAGGTCAATACCGCCGTTCGATCGCGTCCGCATTGTTACTTTGTGGCAGGAAGGGCTCTCAACATGGGAAGTGTCCATGAGTCTCGGAGTGAATCAAAGCGATGTGGTTCGAACATGGAGGAGATACAGAGCGGCAGGAATTGTCGCTGACTTGCCTCGCTCAGGCCGCCCAAGGGCTACGTCTGCAGTGGATGACCGCTGTCTACGGATTATGGCTCGGAGGAATCCTGACAGCAAAGCCACCATGCTGAATAATGCTTTTCGTGCAGCCACAGGCCGTCGTGTTACAACTCAAACTGTGCGCAATAGGCCGCATGATGCGCAGCTTCACTCCCGACGTCCATGGCGATGTCCATCTTTGCAACCACGACACCATGTAGAGCGGTACAGATGGAACTAGCAACATGTGGAATGAAGCGCTCACGACTGGCATCACGTTCTCTTCACCGAGGAGTGTCGCATATGCCTTCAACCAGACAATCGTCGGGGAGGCGTTTGCAGGCTACCCAGTCAGGCTGAACGCCTTAGACACATTGTCCAGCGAGTGCAGCAAGGTGGAGGCCCCCCGATTTTTTGGGGTGGCATTATGTGGGGCTGACGAACGTCGCTGGTGGTCATGGAAGACGCCATCCAATAATGGTAACATATTGTCAGCATATTGGCGGGACGTTCGTCTTCATGGACGACAATTCGCGCCACCATCGTGCACATCTTGTGAATGGCTTCGTTCAGGATAACGACATCGCTCGACTGGCCAGAATGTTCTCCAGACACGAACCCTATCGCACATCCCTGGGATAGATTGAAAAGGGCTGTTTATGGACGACGTGACCCACCAACCACTCTGAGGGCTCTACGCCGAATCGCCGTTGAGGAGTGGGACAATCTGGACCAACAGTGTCTTGATGAATTTGTGGATAGTATGCCACGACGAATACAGGCACGCATCAATGCAATAGTACTTGCTACTGGGTATTAGAGGTACCGGTGTGTACAGCAGTCTGGAGCACCACCTCTGAAGGTCTCGCTGAGTGGCTGTACAAAATGCAGTGTGTGGTTTTCATGAGCAATAAAAAGGGCGGAAATGATGTTTATGTTTATCTATATCCCCATTCTCTGTACATTTTCCGGGACTTTCGGAACCGAGGTGGTGCAAAACGTGTTTTGATGTGTGTGTAATTCATCCCACCATCGAAACAACTGCAAAACGAATTCTTGGTAACGCTGTTTTCGTATTTAGTGTGGAACATTTAGAAACATATTAAATTTACAGGATTCGAACCTGTTTTCTTCTTATCCGTAGCTACATGCGACATCCGTTGCGCCACAGAGCGTGTAATACGGACTCTACGACTGTTGAGTATATTGAACACTTGAAATAGACATTAAGATTTACCAAGAACAATCTTACTGAGCTTGGAGTCGTAGTTCATGACTGACAATCGACATTCTAGATAGAAGACACTAACCCATTTTCAAGAAGACTTCTACTTAGATTCGAACGAGTTTAATTGTGTTACATGGAGCAGGGAAAAAAATGTGCGTCGTTACACATACCGCGCTCTAAATTATTGGAGCATAAACGCATAAATTTTCTTACGTTTTCCAATATAAACGTTCATAAAATTCCTTTTTATTGTTACTTAAAAGCTGTAAATGCGTTTTCTATCACGAAAGAGCTTAACAGTTTGGAAAAAGAGTACGTAAAAACCTGGTAACTTTGCGTAACACTCCCATAACACACATATTCAAAAAATGGCCCTGAGCACTATGTGACTTAACTGCTGAGGTCATCAGTCCCCTATAACTTAGAACTACTTAAACCTAACTAACCTAAGGACATCACACACATCCATGCCCGAGGCTGGATTCGAACCTGCGACCGCAGCGGTCGCACTTCCAGACTGTAGCGCCTAGAACCGCTCGGCCACTCAGGCCGGCAACAAACATATTATTTTCGTCGTTACTCCTAGTCTGTGACCCCGCCAGAGCTTCATCCCATAGCAGAGCGTGTTCTATGGCGGAACCAAATCTTGATGTTTAATAATTTTTAAGCTTTAATTACATAGGAATTACATATTTTTGTGAGAGTATTGACCGTAAATGCAATCTGAATGCTATAATCACTCAGAATAACAACAATGGCAACAAAATTTTTAACGTAGGAAAATAGCCTATTGCTCGATCGACTGTCCTGCTCGTTTCTCCGACCTAAATCCTATCGAGCACGTGTGTGGTGCTTTAAGGCACGTATTGCAGCACCGCCTACATGCACCAACAAGCAACCAGTGAAAGAACTAGACAAAATTCCATAGATGCATACAGTCAGAAGTTGTAATGTTTTTATTTATGGTTTTTGGTTCTGGGTATTCGTTCGCACTTATGTACAATTGTCATTGGGTAACATGGTAACGTTTCAGTCTATGTTGTTGGTATTGGAATATGTAATTTATATCCGATCATTTTGCTAATGAAAATGAAACTTTTGTATAGAATGCAAAACAACAGATGGATTTAAAACTAGACTCAATCTGAATTATAATAAGACTAAAGCAATGTGTAACAACGTAACTACGTGGGAAGCTCAAATAATCACTGAAGCGTTAAAAACACTTTGATACCAAAATAGATAAACAAAAGTCTAAAACTGACGTGAACTGTTTCTGGGAAGCTAAACAGAGTATTCAGAACCTTGCTTCCGATTAGTCTCCAGTGAAAAATTTACAACGATTTCGTGTTAACAGCTTCGAGCTACTACGGTGAGACGTGGATTTTGAAATGGATGACAGTGTAAATACTGAGTTGAAAACTCATGCAAGTCGACTATTACTGAGACATACAGGAATACAACGTTTGACAAGGGAAACTCACCCCCCCCCCCTCCCTCCTCTCAGATTTAGAGGTAAGATGGCCTTGTGGATACCCCGTAAACTTACCTTTGTGCTTTGAGAGATGTCTCTAGTCTTCCAGCCGATATCTCACCTAGCAGTGAATACGCGAGGTATGACAGATCTTGTTGGTAATGTTATGCACGCTCTCGTTAGCACTGTCATTGATAATCATCAAGATTTCACTTGACCATGGGGAAATGAAACACTCGCTCTGGACCACAACTAGTACCGGCGGAAGAAATATATGAGGTAGACGCAACGCTCATAGGCACAGAACATGCAGAAACCAAGAGTCCTTCTTAGTTTTTTATTATGTAAAGGGCTCATATACCGCAATGTAGGATATCAGCCACGGAACGATGTCAATGCAAAAAGACTTCGCTTTCAGAACAAGGAGTTTATATCGCCAAATAAGTGTTCATAATTATGTGAATGAGGTAGGGAGGTATAATGGCCGACTTGTAGCGCTCCAAAAAGTGAGGCAGCAAGGCGCAGATATTATAAAAATAAATAATGGAGCTGTTATATACAGCATTAGACTTTTCTCTGTTAGGGTACAAAAATTTTCTGTATAAGTTTCGGAATTTTTCCGGTAAGTGTTGAAAGAGCGAAGGTTTCTGTACCTGTCTATAAATAAGCAAGCGTATCCCCACCTAATTTTATTATAAACGTTATGATTAGATAACACACAAATAAATTTCTATATTTATCATACTCTGTATTAATTTAGACTAGTAAACCCCCCACGTCCGACTGTTTAAATAATTGCACTATCATGTAAGAAATCGGCTTCGCACGTCTGATTATCTTAAAAATGTGTTAATGTGTTATTTCTGAGTTTAGGCACGTAAACGAGAGAAGGGTTTGGTGAAAGTTTGAAATTATGTTTAAAGACAAGTACAAGTCAGTAACTGCTATCGTTATCAAATACTGGGATTGTATCACTTTAATTTCAGTGTCGGGAGTACGATGGTTCACTCGTTGTCTCGATCAGAGGTAGTGTCTTTGACTACAAGTCGAAACGCCTGGATCCCCCATTCGAGCTCAGCCGCTGCTTACATTACGAATAAAGGCCAGTAGCAATAGCGCCCGAAGACTTCCGGCGCTAAGAAATCACCTGACGGAACAACCAACCACTCGATAACACTCTACGAGTCGTAGCGTGGAGTGTCAAAAGTCTGGACGTAGTAGGAAAGCTGTAAAATTTGTAAAGGGAAATCCAAAGGCTCAATCTAAAGACAGTATGGGTCAATGAAGTGAAATTGAGAAAAGATAAGGATTTCTCGTCTCGTCAAACAGAACGAGGGAAAAATGACTGCCTACGTGTCTCTGTACGAGCCCTAATCTCTCTTATCTTAACTTTGTGGTCTTTCCGCGAAATATAAGTTGGCGGCAGTAAAATTGTACTGCAGTCAGCCTCAAATGCTGGTTCTATAATTTCCTCAGCAGCGATTCACGAAAAGAACGCCTCCTTTCCTCCAGAGACTCCCACCCGAGTTTCTGAAGCATTTCCGTAACACTCGCGTGATGATCAAACCTACCAGTAACAAATCTAGCAGCCCGCCCCTGAATTGCTTCTATGTCCTCCCTCAATTCGACCTGATAGAGATCCCAAACGCTGGAGCAGTACTCAAGAATAGGTCGTATTAATGTTTTATAAGCGGTCTCATTTACAGATGAACCACATCTTTCCAAAATTCTACCAATGAACCGAAGACGACTATCCGCCTTCCCTATATTACTAGCATTATAAAATATGTTCATGGCAAACAAATAGACCAGTTGTAAAATCTCTTTTTTCACTGAAGTCTTGCACTGCAGAAGTCGCTATACACAACCACAGTTTCGAGGTTTTAGCCGCATTATCAGGTGCATTTGAGATCCAGAAGAACGTCATGTCCATGCCCATACAATTAGTAGGCAAACATCTACCATTGGTGGGCCGTCAAATAAGTCCCAAATTCCGGCTGCAACATACCCAAACTGTCATTCACGGTGTGAGAAAATTCCTCTTGTCACAAAATTGCCGCAGGGAATGAAAGCAGTCGTTCATAGTCATACGGATCACAGAGGCGATACGTATCAGCGTTCCACAGCGTGCATTCCCTGTGGAAATTTTGGGACAAGAAGAATTTTCTCTGGCTACGATTTAAAGTTGGGATTCTTTACAGCCACTATTAGGGCTACAGGTTGTTTGGGCTTGGACATAACGTCCTACTATTGCTACATTCCAGATACACCTGCAGGTGGTGGTAAGACCCCGAAATCGTGGTACTGTATAGGAACTTCCGTCCTTGTTTGACGATAAAAGAAGAAATTGGAGTCGGTATGAATGACATAGCGAATGTCAAAATTTAAAAGAGCTCTTGAAGAGTTGAGATCAGATACTTCAGAAGTGATGATAACATTACATTCGAATTTCTAATAACATTGGGGACACTGTCAATGAAATAACCATTCAGGTTGGTGTGTAGAATCGTTGAGACAGGCGACGAACCATCAGACTTTCCGAAAACTGTCATCTATACAATTTCAAAGATAACAAGCGCAGATTAATGATAAAACTATTGCACAATTAACAGAAATTGAATCCCATTTGCTGACAAGAATAAGATATGGAAGAATGAAAAATAAAATTGATGTTCATTGAAATGACTATCAGTTCTGCTTTATCAAATGTAAAGGCAGTTCTGATGTTGTGCTTCATAATGGTAGCAAGGCTAAAGAACAACCGAGACACCCTCATAGGATTTGTCGACCCAGAAAAAGCGTTCGATAGTGTAAAATCATGCAAGATGTTCTAAATTATGAGCAAAATAGGAGTAAGCTATGGCAAACGGCAGATAATCTATAATATGTACAACAACCAAGAGGGAACGATATGAATGGAAGACTAAGAAAGAATTGCTTGGATTAAAGCTGTTGTAAGGCACGTACGTAGTGTTTCTCTCATAGCATACAATCTAGGCATCGAAGAACCAATGACGGAAATAAAGTAAAGTTCCAAGAGTGGGGTTAAAAATCAGGTAGAAATGATATCAGTGATAAGATTCGCTCATGACATTGCTATCATGATAGAATATGAAGAAGAATTGCTGGATCGTTTCGTTGGAATGAGCAGAGTGCAAACTACAGACTGAGAGTACGCCGTAAAAGGCAAAGATAATGAGAAGTAGCAGAACTGAGAACAGCATAAACTTATCAAGACTGGCGACAACGACGTTGACGAAGTTAAGTAATTCTTGTACCTTGGAAACAAAATAAGGCATGACGGACGCAGTAAGGACGTAAAAAGCAGACTAGAGCAAGCAAAGAAATGCAAAGAAGGCATTTCTGGAAAAGAGAAGCATCAAATATATGCCTTAAGATGAGGAATAAATTATGGACAAGTACGTTTGGAGAGCAGCAGTGGAAAATCGGAACAGATGATAGTGGTAGTGTTTGAGGCCAGGTCAGTAACTGTATGAATCATGGTATATCTGATTTTTGTTACCACTGGGAGCCATTAGATAAGGAACCAACAAACGTGACTATACCGCAGGATAGCCGTTTAGTAACACAGATAGATGTTTCGTACTTTATTGTTTGTTTGAGATAAGCCGCGCGGGATTACCCGAGCGTTCTTGGGCGTTGCGGTCATGGACTGTGCGGCTGGTCCCGGCGGAGGTTCGAGTCCTTCCTCGGGCACGGGTGTGTATGTTTGTCCTTAGGATAATTTAGGTTAAGTAGTGTGTAAACTTAGGGATTGATGACCTTAGCAGTTAAGTCCCATAAGATTTCACAAACATCTGTTGCCACCTGTTTCAGTATACATAAGCAACCCTTAGCGGAAATCTTTAATTTTTAACTAGAAATGACAGTAAAACTTTTACGTAGGATGTTTTATTGTGTGCCATGGCCTTTTTGGTGTTAAAATTGTGTGACGAGAGCTGTAATGCTCAACCTTTTTACGTATGTAATATAAATTCTGATGAAGACTCCCTTAGTTTAGGAGTCGAAATCATGGTCAATTCGACTATAAAATCCATTGAAACCAGTGGTCTGTCTTTACTACAAAAATATTTTCACGGTTCCTATGTTTTATTACTATATCCAAGTCGTTCGATAGACCCATCACTTGTCTATAATGACTAGGCGGCTTAAGAACTCGTCTATATTGTGTAAAAATTATTTAAAAATTTTTATAAGTTGTTTCTACAATAGTCTAGACAGAAAATACAGTAAGATGACAGCTTTAAGATTTGGTAGATAGCTTCGGTTATTCATACAACCATCTCCAGGCCGTCATAGAAAATATCGTGACAGCGTGCAGAATACAAACGGACAGCTTCGTCTGCATGTCTTGGTACATGTTCGTACAAGAGGCAACGTTAAAAAAGTTCTGGTTGTGCCGAAAGATAAATAGGCCAATTCTAAACCATGCTTATTAAAATTGGAGCAAGTATAAAATATTTACAGTTAATTGCTACGAAACGCAACTCTTTAGAATCAAGAATATAAAATGTAAGTATGCTATGTTATTCAAACTTGACTGTGACCTATTTTAAGCTATAACATGTCACAGATTATACAGGTGACAGGATCTGTTCGTATTCTGTACTCTCACGTAATATTTTATCATGAGTCTTCTGAAGGTGGGTATATGAACTATCCAAACTAGTAACTGAAATATTAATGTTGTTTATTATTTGTGGTCTAGACAATTAGGAAATATTTTTGTACAAATTTTTAAAAATTTTTAAAGAGGGAGTTACGTCCGTGCTGTATCACTTCCCATCGATAACGCTGCAAGAGTGTTATCATTGCCCCTGCAGAGTGCGGCCGATAATTGAGATGAAGAAGGAAACGCATGACAGCTATGTCTTGTGGGCTGCATGACATCAGGCGCAACCTAGCAGTGGCCACCTGCACTTTGTGGGAGACATTGTTTTTCTTGGGGTTTTTACATGCTCACTGTGTGCTCAGAACTGCAAAGACTGATATGACTATAACAGTCACTGCAGACAGCGACAACGACAAACAACCAGGAGCAGAAGGACATTGCACTGTGAACAGATATGCAGACTTGTAGGCGCTCATGTTATTAGACTCAGAGGAAGATTTGAGTCGGAGCAGTAATTCCACACCTCGTCGCAGCCCTTGTCAGGGCATTAGGCGAGATCAGTGGGCGGTGACACGGCTTCTGGGCAGACTGTTTAATTAACCAGGCGTCGCGCTGCAGTCTCTCTCTGCTGGCGCTCACCTAATGGTGCCTACAAATCGCTCAGCGAAGCCCTTCCTCTAGGTTATTTATTGTTCAGGAGGTGAGGAGACTGCGATCCCAGGTTCTCACAGGTGTGAATGAATGTGGTCTCGCCAACAGCATGCGACGTACCTGTGGCTGCGTTC
The DNA here is from genome assembly GCF_023864345.2 of Schistocerca serialis cubense. Taxonomy (NCBI): domain Eukaryota; kingdom Metazoa; phylum Arthropoda; class Insecta; order Orthoptera; family Acrididae; genus Schistocerca; species Schistocerca serialis. The sequence goes on from NC_064639.1 coordinate 471,009,450, forward strand.
TTAATCAAATTCCTGACTCTAAATACATCTGTGATTAACTTAGCGGTCGGTACTTGGGCGACGTACTGCTCTATTGACAAATGTGGCTCGATGTAATTATAGGGTGGAGTCGTACACGTCTACTTTCATGCCCAGCCTTAGATTTCAGTGCAAAATTGTACTTTACTTGTGTACTGCAGTCGAATTATCCAAGAATTGACATTCAATGTGAATTATTAAGCAATAAAATTCCGAACGTATTAAGAACAATTAGCAAACGGAAAGGGATAGGTTTATACCGAATAAATGATGTGGGCGCCAACGATATATTGAGGTAGTATGTACTGATTTATTAAATCGGGCAAAACATCGAAACGGTTAAAATGATCGTCCCACAGAATTTGACTTAAATAACCAACAAAATTAATCATGATTTCAGTGTGCAGGAAAACTTGTCCAAACTGAGTGGTATCAGGATTCCCAAAGACTAACTAAATATTACTGGTCCGTAAGACAGGGTTTCAGAGACTCCCACATCACTCTGAAAATTTATAATTATTAAAAAACGTTAAAACATTTGCGACCAGTTGCTGCCCTGAACTCAGCACACTACAACATCCAATACTTTTCCAAAGTCCGTCCCACACTGAGTCACGTCATCCAAACTTACACCAATACACCGTGTCCTGTACAGAGCCCCACACTTACTGCCTTTAAAAACAGCTTCCTAGCTCCCCAGGACTAATCAGAACACTTCAACGTCAAACTGCTCATTCCAATGAAATTTGCTTTCCCCCGACATTACTGCACAATTTCAGTTAAATTCTAATAATTGGACTAATTATTAATACATTATGTGATCAAAAGTATTTGGACACCCCCAAAAACATAAGGTTTTCGTATTAGGTGCATTGAACTGCCACCTACTGCCATGTATTACACATCAGCGACCTACTTAGTCATTAGACATTGTGAGAGAGCAGAATAGGTCGCTCCGCGGAACTCACGGACTTCGAACGTCATAAGTCCGTATACGAGATTTCCACACTCTTAAACTTCCGTAGGTCCACTGTTTCCGATGCGATGGTGAAGTGGAAACGTGAAGGGACATGTACAGTAGAAAAGCGTACATGTCGACCTCGTCTGTTGACTGACAGAGACCGCCGACTGATGAAGAGGCTCGTAATGTGTAATAGCCAGACATCTATCCGGACCGTCACACAGGAATTCCAAACTGCATCAGGATCCAATGAAAGTACTATGACAGTTAGGCGGGAGGTAAGAAAACTTGGATTTCATGGTCGAGCGGCTGCTCATAAGCCACACATCACGCCCGTAAATGCCAAACGACGCCTCACTTGGTGTGAGGAGCGTAAACATTGGACGACTGAACAGTGGAAAAACGTTGTGTGCAGTGACAAATCACGGTACACAATGTGGCGATCCTATGGCAGGGTGCGGGTCTGGTGAATGCCCGGTGAACGTCGTCTGCCAGCGTGAGTAGTGCCAACGTAAAATTCGGGGGCGGTGGTGTTATGGTGTGGTCGTGTATTTCATGGAGGAAGGGGGCTTGCACCCTTTGTTGTTTTGTGTGGCACTATCGAAGCACAGGCCTACACTGATGTTTTAAGCACTTTCTCGCTTCCCACTGTTGAATAGCTATTCGGGGATGGCGATTGCATATTTCAACACCGTTTCATTTCGCACGGCCTATGGCAGATTAGTTACACGACAGTTACATCACTGTAATGGACTGGCCTGCACAGAGTCCTGACCTGAAACCTATAGAACACCTTTGGGATGTTTTGGAAAGCCGACTTCGTGCCAGGCCTCACCAACCGACATCGATACATCTCCTCAGTGCAGCCATTCCCCAAGAAATCTTCCAGCACCTGACTGCGAGAGAGGAAGCTGTAATCAAGGCTAAGGGTGGGCCAACACCATACTGAATTAACGCATTACCGATGGAGGCCGCCACGGACTTGTGAGTTATTTTCAGCCAGGTACCCGGATACTTTTGATCACATGGTGTAAATACACAATTTAGAGATATGTTTTAAGTGACAAATCATTATCTTACGATTGTACTGCGAGCAAACACTGTATACCATTTATACAAGTTTACTCATACAGACTTTATCAAATAACTAGTTCATTCAGGCTTATAAAAATAAATATGATAAAACACTTCGAACGTATAAATAAATTATCTTGGCCTCGTCTATTGAAACATCGTCTCACGCTCGATATACTCATATCATCAGCGATTGGATACTTTACCATTTTTAAATTACAGTTGTTTTCAGGGGGAAAGTTCATGAAAAACACACACGTATTTAAAAGATACACCATATCAACGATTTTGAAGTACACAATGAAATTTTATGGCAGACGTTGCCTGGAATTAACTGCTTTACTGTCACGTTCCTTCGATTATGTTTTATTTAACTTTTTAAATCAGTAAAAAAAAATTATTTACGAGGTTCCTACAAAATTTTCTCATTTACTCTCCTTGCATATAGTAAGCATCTCTCACGAGGTTCTTTGACTATCTCGAATAGAAGGCTTTTATCAATTTTTAATTTTAATTCTGGGAGTAGAACATAAAATTCATGCAAAATTCCAGGCAATATCCCTATATCCCAGTCTACAGTCATAATTTCAAAATTTATCCTTGGGACAGCATTTATTGCGTTTAAAGATGTAAGAGCACTCTAGCATTCACAGATTTTAAGAAACAGGTACAAAGACTTTAAAAAACACAAACTCCGTAAAATAGAATGTAAAGCTCAGCCAAATGTTCTTTTCTTATGTCAGCTCTTCAAAGGTCCCATATTTACACTCGCGGTCTTCTTTCCCTTCAAAGCTTCTCTTCTGGCTGGTTGTTTTCTACCTTCTTCCCTTTACCAGGTCTTTAACTGACTTTCCAGTTGCAGAGAGTACTTAAAAATCTATTTCACTCAAGATGTCTTCAGTGAAATTTCCTATCTTAAATCCCATTCTTTCTCATACATTTATCAAATCTAAATCTCCCTCATTAAATACAAGAAGTGCATCATAAGTTGCAATACTGACAGCTGTACGAAACGAAAATGTGGTTCTGTTTTAGATGTTCAGGACTGTCCAGAAACGTGTACTCTATTTGTGAATGCACTTCGTACAATCGTTGTTCACCGAGCTAGTATTGTAGAGTTGCTTCAGAAAGTTGGCTTTCAGGAAGGTCACGTAACATATTTAATGATTTTTCAGGCACGTCAGATGTAATGTCATCATTGCAACTCTGGGGACTTACTCTCCATAAGAAAAATGGCTTTTCAGTCAGTTTTATGAACGTACTCCCTTAATGCTGACCAAAATGACTATCCGTTAAATAAACTAGATTTGGTGATGTATAGTATGATGTGAGGCTTGCCGAGCTGCATTCATTTACTGTGTCACTGTGGCGGATTCAATGATCTCAGGAATTTCGTTAATAAATATATAAAAAATAAAATTATTATGAATTTGAGGTGTTGAGAAATGACAGCTGTTATGATAGGCTATCATACCTTGCTTATTAAGCTACCATTCGGCGTCTGGTACTAATTAAATTTCATTGATTACTGTGATGATATTCATTTTCAGCCGACAACTTACTACTATACCTTTTGAGATACATACAATACATACACATATTCTAATAGATGCGTTTCAATGCAGTGATTACGCTGGTGTGTTTGTATTTGAGATATGATGAACCAAGGAACTACTACAGCGTAAAGAAAGTTTGAATGTCGGCTATACCAAAAAGTGGCTAACATCACCATTTTACACAGCATTGTCTATTTCACGTTCTGGCCAGAAGTTCGTTTTGGTGCCGGATGGTGCAGTGGTCACCGCACCTACCTAGTAAGCAGGAGATCCCGGATTCGGATCCTGGTCCAGTTCATATTTTCGCTCGTCGCCACTCATTCCGCTTAATGTACCACTGCAGCTGGTAGCAGTGATCCCGCTTCAATTTACAAAAATTTACAGGTTTTCTGTTAAAACCGACTGCAAGAAAGAAACTGCTGTGCTGTGCTATGAAAATGTCCGTTTTACCTACGACAGGAGGGCATTTAAATCATTAGACAAGTTGTTTCTCGCGTATATTCTTTCACTTTACCTATAATATTAAACAAAAATACTTAATAATCCTCACCGTTCACAGATTAAAAGTATGCAAAATACTGTCATTGAAGATACTATTCTCAAAGATCCAGAAGATGGACAGGTCTATCTATTATTCAGTATGCCAATGGTCACAACCGATTTGCCGACTCATTTTTAGTGGCTTCAGTTCCCAGTCAATAACAATAAAGATGGCTCAAGGTCAGAGAGAGTGGGGAAGGAGGTGGACAGAAATATGGGGGTGGAGACAGAGAGGGGGGAGAGGAGATGGACAGAGAGATGGACTAGTTGGTGGACAGAGATAGGGGGAAGGAAAGAGAGAGAGAGGGGGTGCAGTAGAAGATAAGGCGTATATTCATGTTCCTCTACATATTTAGCAGTTGCGATGCATTGCTACAGTGGTTAGTCTCTTATCATTACGAGAGGGGGTGCAGTAGAAGATAAGGCGTATATTCATGTTCCTCTACATATTTAGCAGTTGCGATGCATTGCTACAGTGGTTAGTCTCTTATCATTACGATTCAAAGAGCAGGAAGAGCTGAAGTTTTGTTAACACCTGTAAGATAACCGATATGCTGGTAAGAATTTGGCTGCGTTGAAGTTTAAGTTGTTGAATGTAAGATTTAACCGATTTTGACCACTGCGGACTGCGACGAAAAGTGGGACCTTCAAGGACGGCCACACACTAGCAGACAAAGGGACGGCCAGCAGTAGGTAACCGATGGTTCTTTCTTCGGGAGCTGACAAGTGGGACCTTCAAGGACGGCCACACACTAGCAGACAAAGGGACGGCCAGCAGTAGGTAACCGATGGTTCTTTCTTCGGGAGCTGACAAGTTACAAAATCTCGTCTTGCTATATACTCGTAGGTAACTAAGAACACATGGAAAATGTGGAAACTTAGTATACATAACTAGCCATTCTTATTGACGATGAATGAATGAATGTTAGTGTATGTTACATCATATGAGTAATTACTTGTGATTGGGTGTGGATGAAGATGGCTGCTTGCAATACTGGTTTCAGCAGTAGTAAAATTATTATTACAGAATCTTAAGTCACTATCTTAATTGCAATGTCACGAATTCTGCATAGTGTAGTGGGACTTTTGCCACCGAATGTATCAGAATGACCAAATGTAGCGGGAGGAGGTAGAAGGCACTGTATTAAGACTTGTACGAGCTATCCAAGTGATTTACTGTTTCCAACCACAGTGCCGCATTCCCCTTGGTCTGCGTCACTGGGTCGCGCAATGCTGAGGACACCACTTCGTTGTCTCCAAAACGGCTTGGCATGGAATGGCTGCCTCAGTGACCCATGCATGCACTGTGTGTCAGCATTGTGCGCCAGCGGACTTGTAGTGTTGGCAGGATACCGGCGGTTGGCTCAACAGTCTGCATCCCTGGCGACTCACCGCCACTCAGTGTGAGCTGCAGGCGGCCAGCTGCGTGCTTCTCGCCGGAATGGCTGAGATCGCGGCGACAACAAGCGCCCACAATCCGGCGTCCGAATGTGTGGCCCTCGCCTCGGGATGCCTCCGGCGTGTGTTGGAAGCCAGGACACCTGCCCGCAGTAGCGAGTGTGGAGTGTCTTGGCGCTGAGTGGCTACAGACCTCACGTCTGCCTCAGAGGGTCAAACTAGGTTGACCAGTGGGCCCCTTCTGCCTGTGATTTGTGACATCGCTATGTATACTCATTCAGCAATTTGATGGCCCTGTGGCTGAAATCTGGTTTCGCAGGACAGAGCGGATCAGGTTATGGTTGTGGGGAGGGTGGAGGGGGCGTAATCAGTTACTGTTAGTTGCACAAAACATACAAACTTTTGTGATGTTTAAAGCTTTCCCCACGTACTGATTGTTCTATAAAAACACGGGAGAACTGCCGGATGTCAGAAACATCCTGACACGATATCTCGGCGTAGAGTCTTCTGGCCATCTTCAAGTGAGAACCACTGTAGTAGTAATGCTATTACAGTCGTACTCACCTGGTGGTAGCAGTACTACTACAGTGGTACTCACTAGAAGATAGCCAGAAGACTCTACGCCGAAATATCGTGGCAGGATGTTACTGACATCCGGCAGTTCTACCATGTTTTTATGAAATAATACAAACTTTTATTTTCCTAAGAATCACTTAATTACACATTGCCTTAAAAGAATCAAATTAAAACAATACGGCTGAAGGCCCAGTTAAGAAAAGTTGGGGTACCTCCTGGGAAGAAGGCCCAAAACCACACCAAAAATAACGGAACGAGGTGGCACAGTGGCTGGCACACTCGTGTTCGGGAGGACGACGGTTCAATCTCGTGTCCGGCCATCCTGATTTAGGTTTTCCGTGATTTTCCTATATTGCTCCAGGCAAATTCCGGGATGATTCCTTTGAAAGGGCATGGCCGACTTCCTTCCCTGTCAATCCCTAATCCGATGAGACCGATGACCACGCTGTCTGGTCTCCTCCCCCAAACAATCCAATCCACACCAAAAATAAGAGCGACTGAAGGCCTGGCTTAGAAAACTTGTGATACCTTCTGGGCAGAAGGCTCAAAACCACACCAAAAACAAGAACGGTTGGAGGCCTGAACACAAGTTATAAAAACTGCTTTAAAGAATACACACGACTGAAGGCCTTATTAATACATATTTGACGTAAATACTCAGCTGAAGGGCACACTCTGGACATTGAACAACTCAAGACTTAGGACCTGGATAACAATAATTTCAGCTAGAACAAACGTTCAAAATGGGGTTCAAATGGCTCTGAGCACTACGGGACTTAGCTTCTGAGGTCATTAATCCCCTAGAACTTAGAAGTACTTAAACCTAACTAACCTAAGGACATCACACACGTCCATGCCCGAGGCAGGATTCGAGCTTGCGACCGTAGCGGTCGCGCGGTTCCAGCCTGTAGCGCCTAGAACCGCTCGGCCACCCCGGCCGACAAACGTTCAAAATTTTAGTTCCTGAACAAGTCGATCTTCAAACAGTAGTTTGAAGACCTTATCTTCAAACTATTTCATGTAAAAGCTCCGCTGAAGTCAACACACTTGACACTGAACAACTCAGGACTTAGGGCCTGTATAACAAGAATTTCAGATATAACAAAGTTTCAAAATTTTAGTTGTTAAACAAATCAATCTTCAAGCTTTAATTTAAGTTGAAGGCCTTCTCTTAAAATTAGAACAAACTAAATGAGTAGATGACCGAAGCCCTCGCACAGTACATCAGACTAAATTGAAAAGCACAATCTGAAACCAACAGAACAGTGGTGCTCAGAAGTGTTTCAAGGGTCGGCCTGAGGAGGTAGGTCTAACATAAGGTGAGGTGAGACAGGCTGACAACAGTAAGGTTAAATAATCGGATGGCAACCCGAACCAGGGACGGCTGAAGGACCGACCAAGAATCTAATCAATTACCTTCCGCCCGACCAACTTTACAACAACGGAAAATATCAGCCGGGGACGAAAATATCAGCCACACTACATCTTCAAAAACAGTCAACGCACAATATCCAATGTTAAGAAAAAAATATGAACAAACAACTAAAAGGCTGTCGAACTACACGCCATGTCGGACAACATCAACACGGTGAGGAAAAACACACTGCCGGAAAACTACGCTAACGACCAAGGCAGGTAACTGGGGCGATAACGGCCAAAGGGCAGAAAATACCGCTGGCGCACTTCACTGATAAGTAACAAGCAATTTCGCCAACTCCAACAAGCCATCTTGTTGCTGCTTGCCGGAACAGCCCAGGAAGCCATAACCGACAATGAACAAAGAGATGTCACAGCAGTTGAGATTTCATAACAAGTTAACTGATCACTCAGTTTCAGTGTCCAGGTTAGGTGGGCAACGAACTTTGTAGCACACGCAGCTAGCGCCTCACAATCCGACCCCGCATGCACGCCGCCAGTGGTCCCGGCCTTAACTTGCGCCGCGGACACTTCCTCGCTGCTCTGTCCCAACCAACTGACTGCCATACACACCAGCACACGGAAATATAGCGGTCACACCAAAGATGGTACAGCAGTACTAGTATGATAAGTGCTGCTGCTGCCACTGATGGAGGCAAGTCAGCAACTTGTTATGATGTAGCTCAGGGAGAAATTAGACGCCACTTGATTGCGACAAACCTCCAAAGAACAAATGACATCTTTGAAAGCCGGCCACGTCTCAGTGGCCTCTACACTACTTGGCAACTGTTGGTATGTGTAACTCACTGCAATGCAGCCCGCACCTGGGTGTAACTTGTGCTCAGAATATTGTACAAGACTAATTTTGCTTATCCTAAACGGTGGTTCCGCTAAATTATTCCCTCTTCGGAAAAACCCGGTCCCCAGGACGACACTTAAATAGCTCTTAACTTGTTTGGGTTGACACCTATGGCGTATTTCCTTACTATTAGGAAACTTAAATGTCATCTGGTGCCTCTTAAAACAATGACATGGAACAAAACGTAAGAATTCCTTACTGGACGACCACTGCTCGATCAACCCTATACCTACTCGTCTCACACACTCGGTATCCAATCTACTGGGACTTGGACTATCCGTGGATCCCTTTTGGAATTAGCTCACCACCTGATCAGTAAGAAAACAACACATAATAAAGTTAAGGCTGCGATGACACTTGGCACAGAGGTGCTCAAAATGATCGCTATTTGCCGTTGGCTTTCCCTATGCTGAGCGATATTTTGAACAAGCTGTTCGGCTGATACGCGCCCCTCTTGCTGTAAAATGAACTGGTTTACTGATCTCAGCAGACCTGGCTCCTTGTTAATGTAACAAGGTTAGATTCGGCCTAGGCAAAAACTCTAAGGTGGCTTCTGGCCAGTACAGGTGTGCCCGCGTAATTGTGTGACTCCTGAAATTGGCGCTGGCAGGTGGAAGGTTGGTCCTATTACGTTGCACTTAGTTTCATTGATTAAAATTCCGCTCCCCTCGAGCTCTATACGTTTCGCTTCTCCTAATACTCCCCGCTACTACTACCAAATTCTCCTAGGTGGAGAACATCCAATGCATCCTGACCCGTTGCAAGCTCAATTTTGGCTCCACGAAGTCCCTTGGACAGTCTATTTCTTCCCTCCTGGATAAAAAGCTGCACTGTGCCAAGTTTGGATTGGTGCTTACCATCTTGGCTGGACATACCGTAACCTTCCCTCTTAAAAAGTCGGCTGTCCCTAACTGGCTCACAGTACTCGAAAATATATACAAAATATGCCAAAATACAATGCCTAATTAATCTACGCAAACCCAATGACACATGACACGAAAACAAAAATCTACAAACACTGTATTACTTTCTGGATCGCAAAGCATATGGTACTTCATGCTGTACTCTACCTTCCTGGTTTTCTCTATGCTTAGCACCTCTCTTCACTCTCTCTTTCTTCCTCTTTCCTTCCTGTGACACGCCTGGTACCACATCCAGGCAACCTTAAAATGGTTCTAACTGCCCAACGTGTACTGTCGTTGTTCTAGTTGGCAGCTGAAGCTTGACATTAACGGGGGATGAGGTTTCAACAACTTGGTATGGCCCTTGATACATTGTGAGGAACTTCTTCGTTTGCCCTTTGTGCATGTAGAGGCTGGACAGCATTACCCATTGCCCCACTCTGTACTGCGGTAAACTTCCTTTCCGCTTTACTGCGTCTTCCTGCCTTTCCAAAGCCTTTGTAGTCGCCCTTTGTACCCGTTCTGTCCTTCTGTTGGCCTGTGGATGCAGCGTGCTCGTCCTAAACGCCTTTACGTTCAACAATTTCCACAGTTCCTTCATTAAATCCGACATGAAATTGGTCCCTTCGTCAGTAATTATTGTCTCCAGTACACCAAATTTCAAAGTCCAGTTGTTTACTAACGCTTGCGTGACCATTGCGGCCTGTTGATTTGGCATAGCCACCATCTCCACATACCTCGAGAAATGGTTATTATTGTCAGAACGAATCTGTTCCCCGATGGTCTTCACCTGAAAGGTCCTAAGACATCAATTCCCAACAAAGAAAATGGACATGACGCTTACGGTAATCGTTGTAGCTGTGTCTGTTTCCGATTCAAATCTGCTCCCTGTGCACATGGTATACAATTGTTGACATAATGACCCACATCTTCTTTCCTACCTCTCCACCAATACCTTTCCGCCACTCTCCTATTCGTCGCTCTACACCCTCCATGACCAGACAACACGTGATCATGAGCTTCCCTTAAAACCCCATCCCTCAATTTCGCTGGCATTACTACCCTTGGCCCTAACTTCGTTTCCTTGTACAGAAGACCGTCGTACATATTAAATTGTGGCTGTGTCCGATACACTGGCCGTGGTGGCCGAGCGGTTCTAGGCGCTACAGTCTGGAACCGCGCGACCGCTACGGTCGCAGGTTCGAATCCTGCCTCGGGCATGGATGTGTGTGATCTCCTTAGGTTAGTTAGGTTTAAGTAGTTCTACGTTCTAGGGGACTGATGACCTCAGAAGCTAAATCCCATAGTGCTCAGAGCCATTTCAATTATCTGTGTCCGATACAATTTACAATCGTTGTCCGCATCCTGTAATTCTTGCCATACTGCTGGATCATAACCTATGACTTCTACTTTTGCCACCTTCCTACTTAGTGCATCCACATTATCGTGCTTCTTCCCCGGCTTGTGTACCACCTCATAGTCGAATTCACTAAGCCTCACAGCCCCTCTAGCAAGTCTAGTGGACGGATCCTTCAACCCCAACAACCACTTAAATGCAGCATGATCTGTCACTACCCGAAATCTTCTCCCATATAGATGACATTTAAAATATGTGATTCCATAGATTACCCTAATCATCTCCCTCTCAGCTGTTGAGTAATTCCTCTCTGCTGCATTCAACTGCCAAGACGTATAAGCTACAGGATGTTCTTTCCCATCAACTTACTGACTAATAACACATCCTAATGCTTGATTCGATGCATCGTATGCCAGTATAGACTGGTTTTCAAAATCTGGAAACAAAAGACCTGGACCTGATGTTAACACTTCTTTCTGTCTGTAAAACGCTTTCTGACACTCTTTTGTCAACTCAAATTTCACACTCTTCCTCAACAATCGTGTCAACAGCTATGCTAAATCAGCAAAATCCTTCACAAAATTTCGATAGAAATTGCAATTTCCGATGAATGACTGCACTTCCTTAACTGTTTTCAGTTCCCGAAAATCTTGGAGAACCTGTACAAACCTCGGATCTGTTCGCACCCCGTCTTTACTAATAATATTACCCAAATATTTTACTTTTTCTAATGCAAAATGACATTTCTCCAGGCTCAACGTCAAACGAGCTGCTATTAACCTCATGAAGACTTCCCTTAACCGCTGTCTATGTTGCTCCATACTACTTGTAAACATTATAATGTCATCCAAATAGACCAGACACTGCCATGGTTTCAAATCCCTCAAACAATGTCTAGCAACCTCTGAAACGTGGCCATTCTAATGTACTGGTAATGTCCTCCAGGAGCAGAGAAAGCAGTTTTCGAACGATCCTCTGGAGCAACCTCTATCTGATGATAACCACATGTCAAATCCATCATAGAAAAGTATTGGCACTGTCCTAAGTGATCCAAAGTCTCCGATATGTTTGGAATGGGATATGCGTCCTTTACTGTCTTGTTATTGAAGTATCGGTAGTCAGAACAGAACCTGTATTTATCAGTTCCATCCATAAATTTTTTAGGCACATAAACAATGCCCTCTCCCCAGCAACTATTACTATGCTCTATAATACCATCCGTAAGCTACTGATCAATGAAATCCTCAACAATCGGCTGCAAATACCTCAGTATTCTGTATGGTTTATGGTAAACAGGTGCTTCATTCCCTGTTGGCGTACTATGTTGAACTGATGGAGTTACTGGTAAAGGCCCTTGTAGAAAAAAGCAAATCATTTAATTCCCACAATAATTCTTCCATATACTCTCTTTCTCCTCCTTTCAAATGCTTGATTTTGTCACGCAATTCAGTTCTATCAGCAGTAAGTGGTTGATCGCTTTGCCTACCGCTCGAACATCTGGCAGATCTAAATTTGCTACTAAAACTCCTTTTCTCAAATTCGCGTCTACAGCACTAAAATTATCACGGGAAGTACTCGCCCGTCGTACCCGTTCTGTACGCATACAACACTACGTTTCACAAAACAATCCAATGGACCGAAAACTTCGTTATCCTCCAATGGTTCAATAACACATACTGTACCCACAACTAAATCTGATTCCACACTTACCCAAAACGACTTCCCAAGTACCTCTAGAAACACACTCATCCGAATTAAGCCTTAATGCTAATGTACGCGGTTTAATCGGTTTGTTCATTACGTTGAACGGCCCTCACGACAGCTCTGTATTGACAACAGTTTCCCCTAGCTGAAATAGCTTTCCGCCAAGTTCCACAGTTCGTTGTCCAAGATCAATTGTGGCATGATGTTGATGCAAGAAAACAACTCCTAGGATCATGTCGTACCCCTCGCTTACCCACGGTACTACCTCAATGCAAGCATTAAATTGCACTTTCTCTATTCGAAAGTCAACTGCCACTGACCTCAAAGGCGTGACCTCCTTATCTCCCACTCAACGCAACCTATAACGTTGTGGGTCTAGCTTCCTTCGTCCCATTATATTCCTAGTTGCCACTGACAATTGCGCCCCTGTATCCAACAAATCTTAAACATTTTAGTTCCTATAGATCCTACCACTGAACATTCCACCTCTGCATACGCATTCGTAGCATTGAGATTAAATGGGAGCTCCCTTAAGTGGGTCTTGGGCGCCCTCTGCCGTTTAACGATTGTCCACCTCTACTAACTCCACTTCTCCATTCTCCCTCGCTGCCGGTTTCCACCCCTTCCTCTATTTCTCGGTGTCTGGGTACATTTCCTCTGCACATGTCCCGTACGTCCAAACTCGAAACTTTTCAAACCCGCTATAAACACTGTTTGCCTCTCGTGTACTCCTGTAGCGATGTCCATTTCGTCACATTGTATGGCCAGCTGAATGACCGAATAGAAATCTTTTGGAGTCCTTTCACGCACTTTCCGTGACGGGCGCTGGTAACCCTATCAAAAATATATCAAGTGCCCTTTGCTCGATCTCCTGCAACAGAACACTATTCGCTCATCGCTCGGACTCAACTCGTAAGTATATTTATTAATTTCCCTTATCCTGTCCGCAAGTTTCTCCATCGTCTCCCACTGTCTCTTTGACATAGTACTTCTCTCTAAAGTACCGTGCGCTATTCTTTTTTTTTTTTTTTTGTACCTTTGTAAAAGCCCTACTTTTAACTGCTTGAACTGTGTTGCCTTCCTTAAGGCCACAGAACACCTTACATATGTTTTCACTTCACCCGTTAATCTAATCTTGGCTACATGCAACATCTGCTCATCAGACCAACCATTCATCACCGCTGAAGTCTCCAAGTCCTCCACAAACGGACGCACATCCTCAGATGCCTTGCCAGAAAACGGGATAGTGAAAATCGCGGCAGCTGGATCAATCTCCTGCAGCCCCTAGGCAACAACGACTGATCAGTGCGGTTTCCTGCTCACTTATAGACGTTAATTCATTTCTCAACTGCATATTGTCTGCTGTCAGCTGTGCTACTTCTTACAACAAAATCTGTAACGCTTCTGGTTTCGACACTGCTTGCACCCCTGACTCTGTCATTGTGTTGCTTTCGTTCCCAGTTAGTCCTGAAACAAAATCATTTAAGTACAAGAATAACCCAACACCTCTCTATCATTATACTTGGCAACATCACACTCAAACCAATACAAAAGTAATTAAATGCAACAGAAACAAAATAATAAATCTACTGCCCCAAATACACTAACACTTATTCTGACAACAACAAAAAAAATGCCTGCGCAAAACATCTAAAATGACCTGCCTTGAGCCATACTCACAAACACAGAAAGGAAAGAAAACGTTAAATACTCAAAATAAAACTGGTAAAATCATCACATCTTCTGACTGTAATGCAGGTGGTGGGCTTGAACGTCATACTGGACAGACGACATCCGCTATTCTGACACCAAATGTAGTGCAACTTCTGCCACCGAATGTATCAGGATGACCAAATGTAGCAGGAAGAGGTAGAAGGTACCGTATTAAGACTTGCCAGAGCTTTCCAAGTGATTATTGTTTCCAATGACAGTGCCGTGTTCCCCTCAGTCTGTGTCACTGGGTCCCGCAATTCTGAGGACACCACTCCACTGTCTGCAAAACGGCTTGGCATGGAATGGCTGCCTCAGCGACCCATGCATGCACTGTGTGTCGGCCTTGTACACCAGCGGACTTGTGGTGTTGGCAGGATACCGGCAGTTGGCTCGACAGTCTGCATCCCTGCCGACTCACCACCGCTTGGTGTGAGCTGCATGTGGCCAGCTGCGTATTTCTCGCTGGAGTGGCAACAACAAGCACCCATGATGCGGCGTCCGAATGTGCGTCCCTCACCTGAGGAAGCCTCTGGCTATGTTGGAATCCAGGACGCCTGCCTGTGGTAGCAAGCCGTGGAGTGGCCCTCCGCTGGCTGGCTACAGAACCCCCGTCCGCCTCAGAGGGTCGAACCAGCGTCCCGCTGCGGACTGCAACGGTGGCGCCCCATCTTCTGCCGTGTGTAGCTGGCGGTGTGACACGCCCCACAGTGCAAGAGATCTGCCACACATGAATGCACCCATTTATACATGGCTGTGCGTCTCTGTTCTGCCATACGCACTGCTTCGCGTCACATACTCATTACCAGCTAGGTTGGCCAGTGGGCCCCTTCTGCCTGTGATTTGCGACATGTATAACTGTTACGTGTACTCTTTCAGCAATTGGTCGGCCATGTGGCCTCTATTCTACTTCGCAACTGTTGGTATGCGCAACTCACTGCAATCGGCGCGCACCTGGCTGTAACTTATGCTAAGAATATCGCACAAAACTATCTTTCCCTATCCTAAACGGTGGTGCCGCTACAGTAGCAAAGGATTCACCAGTAGAGTCAGAAGAAGGTCACCGTAGATGTGGTCGAAATGTTGGTTTACAATGCGATGCTGTACCATTCTCAGAAGATTTATGAGTACCTTAAATGACTGTGGCCATGGAAGCCTGAGCTATGATCTTAGATACAAAAGACGTTTCTTCATAGGTAATATTCATATTTATTTTATAAATTCTTAGAGGCTTGGGGAAGGGTGGAGGTTGTTTTAGTGGGTTTCGCTAGTTTCTTATGCCTCTGGAAGGTATGTAATTATATGCTAAACAAACGTTATTCATCATGATCTACTTTTTATCTCTCTTGTATATATGGTCATCAGTTCATTACAGACATAATGAAGGCTAGAATGTCTTGTTTCTAATACATTCTGTTTGTGGACAGGGTGAAAAAGAGCGTATGTTCGCCTGCTTTTAACAGTACAATTGACCCTGTATGTGCGCGCTGACATAAAGCTGCCTGATGTGAAATGGGAGTAACTGAATATGTTAATCACGACTGATATACCACCACCATGAAAATAGAAAAGAAGTTATTTAAATGTTATTGAGAGACATTAAATTTAATTTAAAACACACATTGCTAGCTTTACCCTCTTTCGAGAATTTCAGTAGATGCAATATAGAAGTTTTCAAATTGATTACACTGCTTTGAGTTGAATCTAGTAAAATACCCTGAGACAAGGATTCTGGAGTTTTAAGGATATATTGTACACTACTGTGCTGTGCATACGTCAAAATAAATGCACTTCCTGTCTAATATGGGTTTTATGAAGAGAGAATCGATTAGACACATAGGATTAGGAATATATTTCTAAAATAATTAAATGGCCTTTCATTAAGGAAACAGGTAAATTGATGGATGCAAATAATTAAATGTTTCCAAAACAGTTGCAAGGTTAAATTTCAGTAGCACACATTGTTCAATTTGAGGCACAGGAGATGTTGTAGCCTCTCAACAAGAAACGAAAGTCACATAGATTTTCACATTAAAGTTAAAGAACTAAAGTCTTAGATAAGTGCCTTTAAGATTGTGTGAATAGTGAATAAACTTCGGCAGATTCCGCAATTAACCTATTCTAGAAGCAGAACCATTATCGAAATCCTGGCTGTGCTCTAATGTTAAGTTTCGTGGCTGCTTCATCGTCATAACAAAATTTTACTATCACTGATGCAAAGTCTTTCAGTTGCAAAGATATACGATGCCCAAAAGCAGAGTCACCATACCCACTTAACATTCTGTAAGCCACAGAATACTGAAGTAATGAAACGTTGTATCTGACATTCCATCCAGAGACTAAGTTCATCTCTGCTGAAAGCTATCACCCGCTTCAGATCCTCACCTGATACAGAGTCAACACTGACTGCCGGCCGAAATAGATTCAAAATCACGTCGAGGCATGCCTGTGCGGCCTATTTAAAATCTCTGCATCCATACCATGCTATGTTCATGACTTCTGACAAATTTCTGTTAAAATAACCATCATTTCACTAAAATTGTGTTTTCTTGGTATTATATATACTCAGTCAGAACCTCCTAACAATGGCCTCTGCCCAGTCTTGTGAAACATTGTCATATACATACTAATTAAATTAAATATAAATAAAATGTGGTGTCACAACGGCGACAAAAATAGAAGTGACTTTTTATGTATGTATACATAAATGTGGAGTCGGATCAGAGCGTGTTTCGCTGATCGTTTACGTGGTGCAATTGTTTTATATAGCACACAAAATCTGAATTATGTGTGACTTAATTGGACATCTGTTTCATTCAGATATACAATGATTAATTTAATACGGAAATACCCCACATATCGAAACATAAATACACTTAGGGAAACTGTAAGTGTATAGAACATAACATATCTGGCATAATACGTGCAAGTGGAATGCTTTTAATTACTTATTTTTGTTCTGTGGTTTTAATTAAAGTGTTGATTCTATGGATCTAATCATGTTTCAGCCGAGCTGTGTCAGTATATATACCCTATACAATTCAAGTAATATTCCACGTATTATTTATGACTTAACTGCTTTTGTTTCACAATGACGTAATTAAATGTGTTTTTGAGGTCATGCTTACAAAAATGCAATGTTGCACTTAATACGTAGAGTCACGATGCTATATTTGATATCCTCCAATGGTGGCTCAACCAAAATTTTACCAGTATGCTACAATATCACAAAAATAAACAGACTGTGTGTAATTATATCTTATTATTAATCGTTTAACATTTTGAGGAGTAAAATGAAATTAACGAAAAGAATGGTAGCTCAGCCGTCTAACCTGAGCCCATGAGTTAGCCGTCGGTGTGGTTTACCAATGGCCCGGGCACTGTCAAATCAGCCGCTCCTTAAAGCTCCCTCATACTTTGTGCTTGCACAACACTTCACGTGTACTTTCAAAGAAAAATTTTGATCTGGTGCTGTGAGCAATGTAGCACTCATATTGAAGGAAAGGGTGACGTCACGCCAAAGCACGTGCAGTCGAAAACTGGCAGCTGCGTCCCTATTCTGAGTTGATACCAGTGTGACTGACCGTCATTTCTGCACTCGACACTGGTTGTAGTTACCAAGGAGAGAGCAGTAAAAAATATTTTCGTCCATTTTGTTAGCACACCAGCAAGCCACGACGAGAAATGGCGTACTTTTAATGGTATTTCTGACTGGCACTAGAAGATCAACGGCATAACTGATGGATGCTATATCGCACAACCACATTATCGCAAGCTGCCACTGATATCCTGGTTTATTATGTAGGTCCATTTTGTTACGGTAGAGGACACCTTAGCAGTTTGTCATTAGCTTGTTGCCGGCATCATTATCAGCACCCTCCCTCGAAATTCCAGGCCGCTGCCTACTGTGCTCTAACTATGCTCGTCGCTCGTCGAAGGCAAAAATGGCAAAATTCTAAACCGTCTCCACCACGGGCCACCCTGTCGAAACCATGAGCCATTCGGGTATCCAAACTTGCAAGGTCTAAGAAGAAATAGTATGAGTTCATGGTCCCACAGTTCCATTAACTCCCAAGAAAATTCTGTGTAAAGGTAATCAGGTAGTATAAAAATGCAAATAATAACAACAAGTATATTGATCCTGTGACGAGCCTCGTGTGGATGTACATCTGTTGTGCTCAGATATTTCACGTCGATTTAGTACAGCTGCAGGCTTCCTCTTTGCTACGCGAATGTAAAAGGGGACGCAGAATCAGTTAAGTGGCAAAATCCGTGCAATTCACACGTTTATTTGCTGTACTTACAGTTACAGGCTGACTCCTGGCATTTCCTTTGTCTTAAGCTATAATCACGTGTGTTACATAAATTCTTTTCTAAAACTTACGTATGAAACTTGAAGTATAAATTAAACGTGGTTTTTGGAGTGATTTTATTACAATTTTTGCAGGTGTCGAGATATATTGTGTACTGTCAAATTGTTAATTGCGAACGAACCCATGCTTTTCAGTCTGTTTGTATTGTGTGATGCTGTGTCGTCAGCTGTAACCTTAATTGCGCTTTTCAGAAACGTTGGCGATGGCACACTTGTTCACAACCAAAAGTTCCCAAATACTGTTTTTGTATTTGCGTGCAAAGGTACATTTTCCAAAGTTTCAGACACTTGCAAAGATATTCGTAATTTCATCCTGTTTTGTGTACATATTTTTCAATAAATCGGTGTTTGTGATTTACACTTACTGTGAATCAGTAACATATCATGTCACATTTGTTGTCTTTTAGTAAGTATTTCTATTGTTTATATTTACTGTAAATCAACTGGGATACCTGACTTCGTTCAGGGAGTTGAAACGATGTTGTTGCTATCAAAGTGAAAACTTTAAAGTATAAGTTGTAAAAACTGTTTACTGAAAACATATCCTATCTGTTTACAGTACTTGTATATATACAACATTTTCATTTTGTGATCCGGCGTATATATGTACAAATTTTTCAAGTTTCCCGCTCGAGAGCAAGCTACACATAATTGACGGCGAGAGACACAGGAGTCATTGAAGTTGATTCCACAATATTTTAAAGTTTGTCCTTGCACTTTGTTAATTGTAAAACTGTAGGCTAGTTTGATTAGAAATTACAATCTTTTAAAATGGAATGACAGTTTATTAGAGATCAGTGGTATTCTGGGGATAAATAATGTGTGCCCTTTGTACTTTCCAGTTTTAAGTCGGCTTCGATGATGTTATTCGCTAGCTGTGTGACGATCATTCTTGACCCATTACATAATTTCGTAGATTTATAAGTAGTGTGATCGGAGATCTAATTTTAGGCCTAAGGCAACGTAATGGCGTTCCTGGTACTTACAAAGAGTTTATAAATTCTGCAGCGATGTGTCTTGCCACTTTCTCCAACGTTTACCACCGTGTCGATCGAAACGTATGTTCTCTCTTCACTGGGAATTTTCTTTTGAATATTACATTTGATATCGTCAACAGTATTATTTATAGTTGCCAAAATGTCCCTTTCAAATACGCAGTTAGGATTAGTCTATTTGTGAACATTGTTTGGATAAATTTGGTCGATGAGTTCGTTTTCAGTATTGGCTATGTTGCAAAAATCGATGCTGAGTTTAATAAAGGCTGTCGTTTGGTCAGTAGCTTCACCGATTTGTAAAAGTTATTGAGCAGAATTTGCTGTTTTATTATTTTTGTTTTGTCCCAATGTGTAATAGATATGGACGTCGAAATACAGTAATGTTTTCGCCATTGGATCCGTTTGGTATAGTTGGTAAGAAGCTCTTAATATTGTGTTCTGAGGTGGTTCACTTGCAATTTTTCTCTGTATATTAGGCAAATGTACTGCTAGACGTTGCTCAGTTGCTGTTCGCGTTCGTTTATGGGAAAATTGAAAATCCGCTACCCTGCTTCGTTGGTGTTCATGTATCTTCAATTTGGCATAAGAGGATCTCGTTGTTTCTTTCGCTGTTCGCTGTCTTTGGCTACTTGAAACACTGCCATGTCATTGCCTTTGTTCACCCACTTACATATTTGGTTGATTTCACTGAATTGCACTATTCTGTGTATGGTTGGATCCCTTTTTAAAGTATTTTGTTATGTGGTACTACCCATTGATTACCTATATCCAGTTCGTCATGGCCTCGTATTCGAATTTTTGCAGTGAAGCCAAAGTTTTTGGGTGACCGTCTTCTGTATTTGGGACAGCCATCAACTCCGGCTTGTGTGCCATCTTAGTATCGTTTTGGGTACTTTTTTTGTACATTTCCCATCACTCATACATGGCGAATTAGGGATTAACGGACCGCATGGTGCGTGAATCATGTTTTTAACTACGATTTCGTACAGTCCCGGATCTTCTTGTGGATTGGGAAATTCAGCATGGATGATTTTGTCGATATCTGTAGGATGAACTCCGTCGTGTAGCCACATGCGATTGTGAGAGTGAAATAGTCATCGTTTTACCCGTTTGATTGCGTACATCCAGCACATAACGGTTCCAAAGATGTATTTAGGGATGACTTCAATAAATCTCTTTCTTTTTTTCGGAAAACTCAGGCTATTATGTTGTGTTGATGCTTTGGGGCTTGTCAGTATCTTAGTTGTTCTGTGATTTTATTTATTTAATCGTGTCAGAAACACACACTATAGCTTACAAGTTACACAAAATGTTCCAAAACATGCTACTACAAGCATTACGATTACAATTATAAGCGGCGTGACCAGTATGCAGCAGCTTCGCATGCTTCCTTGGTGGCATCGATGACATTCTGTGGCGAGCATGACGTTGTGAATAGGCTGCAGACAAGAAGATGACTCATTGTCTGTTCCCGAAACAAACACACATTCAATATAAGATTGACAATTCTGTGATTTCTGACCACGACTAGTTGCATGTAAATATTATCAAGAGGTCAGGTCACCCATACTTTCTTATGTAGGTCATTGCATCTTGAGTGTATTCGCGCATGTTTCTTGGTCTTCGTATGTACGGTGAGGGTAAGATTACCATTGTTCCAATGTTGCCAATGTTTCCATCGTTTATGACTGCATCTCGAAGGTGGATGTATTTTTCTGTGGATAGGTTCTTCTGATTCAGTCTTACGTAAATCATCCATTCCGTTTCTGTTTATGCATACATATCCACCAGCAACTGTTGGAACAAACGGCAATTGTTGAGAATGTGATTGAATATTTCATTAGCTCTGATCATTGAGCTCTAAACACAGAACTTCTTGAAAGTGACTTTTTGTTTGTTTCTACTCCTTTGTAAGATTTGGTTTGTTTCACATCAAAATGATATCCTTTCCCTGCTCTCAGAAATATTAATGGATATTGGAGGGCGTCATATGAACGGTGTGTCTCTGCAGTGCATTTCAATCCTTCCCCTCTTCGTTGCATAATTATGTCACGGTCTATGTCGGACATGCAGCTTCTGTTGTGAAATGATACTGGTAACATTGGTCACGTTAACATTATCACACCCATAGACGAGGTTCCGGACGTCCATGCAGCACAGACGCCAACAAGGATCATCGTGTTGTAAGGACAATAGTGGCAGATCATACAGCTATTGCAGCACAGGTAGAAGGGCTTGGGTGGCCAGACATGACTACACAAACTGTTGTGAACTGGTTATTAGCATGGGATTACAGGCAAGCAAAATCTAGCCCACTATAGAATCACACCATAGCGGTAATGGAAAAATGCCCCAAACTGCATTGTTGCCCAATCTATTTGCAGTCCGTTTAACCTCCTGACTGCACATAGCCCTCTCCACCTCATCCCTGTACGATGCCTAGCCGCACTTCTCTGTCCCCCACTCCTATCTTACTATCGCTCCTCCTCCCTGCCCCACCATCCGCCTCGCTAGCCAAAAGTTTTGTTTGTGTCACCATGTGTGTGAAGAAAAAATAAAACAAAAATAAAAAAATCAACAAAAAAGTATTTATACTGATTAAAAAAGCATAAACAGAAAAAATATTTGTACATTTATTTATTCAGTTGCAACATATGTGTACCCTGTAAGTATGGATATCCACACAACATGTACATCTTGTAAATAAAATAGTTATAATTTTCATTCGCCGTTAGCCATCCAAGTCAGATTAGTTTTTAAGTCAATATCTATATAGCTCACACTCCATCAGAATATTGTAAAAATCTTTTGCTTTTGAGGCTGTGGAAATTAGTTTCTAAGTGTATACAGTCCATTAGAATTATTGTGAAACCTATGCTACTGGGACTGTGAAATGTAGTTGCATTAGTAACAAAAAGTATCTCCACATTAGTTTTTAGTGTAAATATACATATATCTGGAAAAACTGTAAGCATTCTCATCCAGTGCTAGTGGAAAAAAGGCTATTCTCGACTAGTGTTATTGTTGTAGCACGTAAGTTAAAAGTATCTCTGCTCTCGAACAGCTGGGTCAAATTGTATCTCAAGAGGAATATTCTACCTCAAGAACGACTGTACATTGTACCTCAAGAACTGAGTTGTAATCTCAGGAACTACATTGTATCTGTGTGAACTGAATAAACGAAAAACTTCGTTACCATACATTATTGCTGATGATACTACTTGCAAAAAACCTGTCCTCTGTCGCATTATGTATGTATATATAAATGCTGTGCAGGACACAAATGACAGTAGTTTTTCTGAAGATGAATGCTATTAAGGAGGTGAATTTTAAGACAGAGAATAACAAAATATATAGAATGGTTGCATGGAATTGCGCCTATCCTGTACCATGTGTTGTGCTATGGGAGCAGGAGTCAGATGACCATTGCCGCTTCCAAAGACGTTTAGCAAATATGTCTAAAATCTCCTGTGCTTGAAGAAAACCACAGACATCGTATCTGAATGAAACTGTATAGTATCAAAGTGGGAACAGCGTGAAGAGAAACCATACACATATTATGAGGTAAAAATTCATTTATTTCTCATCCAACCCAAAAATAATTTGATATGTTCATTAGCAGACACAGCAACACTATTTTCACAAATATTATTCTTGAGTCGATTGGTAGGAGGACACTCGTAAATTCCAGATCGTGAATGCCAGCAAATTTCCATTCTAGCCTCATCCCAGTTAAGTTTTAGCAGACTTCATATCTTTGAAAGACCTCGGTTATGCGATTTTTGCTAAGAATGTCTCTATTATTCTGGCATCTTCTGTGTACACTATGAATGCAACATCTTTACATATGAACTGTCTATAGTCGTTAGGGTAGAAACCCTGAGGATCTCCAATGATGTTCACACCTTGAGATACCATTGTGGAATGCTCTGAGTATGGTGCAGCACCTGTTCATTTATACAGCTCGTTACACAACACCAGTGAGCGGGCAGTAGTTGATCACGCGGTCATGTGGAATTAAGGCATACGCTGCAGTGTGTTCTGGGAAATTTGCTGAATATTCAAATTCATTCAGTTTGTACATCTATATGTCCAGACTTAACTATTTCATTCTGTTTTGAACAGTCTATTACGATGATCAGTGATAACTCCTTGAATTTCTGTGGACTAAGTACACATGCTCCTCCTTCTTCTTCAGCTCTTTCATAGTAAGAAACATCAAATGTCTCATACATGTCAATGCTAAACTCTAAACATTTTCATCCCACTGCAGGTTAAACTATCATCTGGTTAGAATTCTGAATTCAGGTAGACTTTGGCAATAGTTAACTTGCGGTTGTCGAATACAGTGAAATCATTTGCTAAACTCCCACTTCCGTCAGTCTCCAACACAGGTATATGAATCTAGGAGTCTCCAGCTGCAAAGAGGTTTTAATAGCCCATGTTTATCTGCTTGCACTCGGTAGCACTGGGTACGCTAAAACATTCCAAAAGTGGAATGTTAGTAACAGATACTTACTGGAATTCAGAACTTTTAGAAACTTCAAACGCTCCTCGTTTGATACACTGGTGTCAGGCATTTTTCCTATTATCTTGATGATTGTAATCATATTCTCCTCTTGATATCCTTGAATTTATGCGCTATTATCTGTCCCACTCCATACCACAATGCCGGCCGGAGCTACAGTCTGGAACCGCGCGACCACTACGGTCGTATGTTCGAATCCTGCCTTGGACAAGGGTGTGTGTGTGATGCCCTTAGGTTAGTTAGGTTTAAGTAGTTCTAAGTTCTAGGGGACTGATGACCTAAGAAGTTAAGTCCCATAGTGTTGAGAGCCATGCCACAATGTGTTCCTGTTTAGCATACATAATAATCTGCTTCACGTCCTCAAAGTAGGTCATAAGCACTTTTAGACATACGCATGCAGTAAATCATTTGTACTCTGCAACTGTTCTATCCACTGGATCGTCTGCGAACAATCCTGCATTTTCTAAACCATTCAAATCCGTATGTTTTAAAGGGTGATGTTATACAGAATTTGCGATTACGGTCGATCTCAGACCCATTGAATTCATAACGCATCCCTTGAATCAGGAATGCTAAAGCGTTACTTGAAAGTTTGGATCCTACTGTAGCGCTGCCGTCGGTTTTCTTCAATGTTCCCTCCAAATATATGAAATTCTTGAATGGAAGCGTCAGTGCGTATTGGTGCTGGATGACAATCGTAATTTCATCATTCTAGTTAAATGTGCCTGAAGCATAACGTTTATCCGAGAAATGTTCCTGACGTATAATTAGCTCGTCATACTCTACTGGACTGGTTACACTGCGTGAGGACGTCATTGCGAGTTTTCAATCCAACTGGTTTAAGAAACTCTTAGTTTATACGTGTTATCACTTTGTAGTTTGGCGTGTTGTGGATTTCGAGCACTGGTGTTATACCGTTCGTGCATTCTCCTTAGATATAATTGTACAATGATTTCCTCACAGCAAAAGTCAACAACATGATTATTCTGGTCCACAATACACAACTCCAAATAGTCGAATGTCTGAACTGTTACTGCAAGGTATGTTGAAATGATGGAGATCTCAGCAATCTTGTACTCTGCTGCAACTGAGGTGAAGAATCCGTAAATAGTATGAATCAGACTGTCCTTGGGATAGGAGTTCGTTGCAATGTTACACTCGACTCGGATTGTGCTTAAAGGCAGTATGTCCACAGTCTGATCTGACATTTTAAAATTTACTGGGATCCTTCTTCAAAACCTGTCTTTTTGTGAAACCCAGTAGCCGCCATATGGAACCTTTCTGGTTAAAGTCAGTCGTTGCATTCACAGTCCTTCTTTCAGATTTGAGTGTATTGATGATTGCACGTAGCTCAATACTATTTCCAAACCTTTTTAAGACTTCGCTTAAATTGTTGATATGGTGTCCACGAGGTTCCATTTCCACATTGTCTTTTTCACCATTAATTTCCACAATCAATTTTTTTAGGCTTGGTGATATTTGGGATGCTGTTGTACATCTCCAGTCCAATCAACGCAATACTCCATTCACCAATGCTCAAATCAATTAGTGGGGAGTAGATTTCATGTAATACATTTAACCGTTCTTTTAAAGTAAAGTGTACGACATTGCATCTGAATCTCAACTGGTGAAGGAATGTTTAAAGTTCTTCCCTATATATTCTTCTTCTTTGTAAATGTCAAGAGAAAAATGATGCGTTGATGTCCACAGAGGTGTGTATTAAAGTCCCGACAGCGCCTAAAATTGTAGAACACACGTCTTCGTCGAGTGCCGTATCGTTTTAATTCTGTTGACGGTTACGGGCTACCAAATGAGTCGAAATGGTATTGGCATTTTCCATAGTACATGACACCCAGTGGGTGCCGGGATCTCCAGCAGCGTCTAAATTCACAATACCACATTCACCGGTTTTCCACATGGTCTATCCCACCTGAACGCACCACGGAATCTTGGAATGTTGAATTTTTTTCTAACAAACTTAAGAAGATCGGTATTTGTGAGAGTGCGATCTGGTAGGACTGTTAATGGGCTTTTTTTAAAAAAACCTTATGAATAGTCCAATCCCTTTCCTGCACCGGATTTAAGTACAGTCCTTTTCTGCTGCGGCTTCCATCATGCAGCTATATCTTCTTGCTTCTTCTAACTGCACTTGGGAGCTTTGCGCGTCCTCGACTGCTCGAGTTATAGTTGCAGCACCCCCAGAGAGGGACCAACCGCCAAGAGAGCGGAGAGGGCTGGGATGAGGAATGGAAGAAACTACCAGACGTCTTGGGTACTAGTAGAACTCGAGGTGCTTTAACCCATCCTCTTCTTCTTCCAGCACCCTTCTGCTTCTGAGCGTTTTTAGCCGCACCCATAGCTGTCAGGATACAGTTCTTCGAACACCTTTGCTTCCCACCCTTCTTCGTGTTCTTTAGAGCACAAAGTGCAGCATTCAAAACTCCTAAACCCAACTTAATTTTTCCATGCGTGTTTTCATCAACTGCAAATGCTGCAATGCGTTGACATACAGCAATATCCTTTCTTCTGCGTATCGCCTTAGCATTATCGGCTAAAATACGTCTGCAATGTGACGATTTGGGAGATTTTTATTTGCAGCGTATGCAATGTCGTGTTCCATACACGCTTCGTCGAGAAGATTAATCCCCTCATCACCGCGTAGGAAGCGTTTTTGAAGCTTTGTTGCAGGTCAATTGCAGTATACCACGAAATGTGTAAGTCCACTGGCAGTTTGTCTAGAATGCCACCAACTCCTCTAATGTGTCATCTAACACGTATTTTATGCTACTACGGTAATTATGGACTACGCACCCCATTATACAGCAAATAGTTTGCATCATTCCAACTGTTTTGTGCTGCAGGGAAACCGTGCCACTTGACTGGCATTCTATTGCCCGACGTCTTATGATTCTCTCCACGAGAAACACATTGGGTTCTTAGCGTTTCTGCAGCTCCTCGGTGTAAAAGAAACTTACAATTTCTTCATCGCTACTAACCTCCAATATATAAATTCTATGATTCGTTATTTGCACCTTTGAAAGTGTAAATGTCTCTGTTGACCATTTCCCTAGGTACGATTTCTCTAATGGTGCCTAATGTTTAGAACTACGCACCAAATGACTTACATTAAATTTCTATTTGCGTATCCAACATTTTAATGGGTTAGTTAACCTATTATCGTGAACATTGATTGGTCTCATTTTTCTTATGC
The DNA here is from genome assembly GCF_023864345.2 of Schistocerca serialis cubense. Lineage (NCBI taxonomy): Eukaryota > Metazoa > Arthropoda > Insecta > Orthoptera > Acrididae > Schistocerca > Schistocerca serialis. Next base: position 471,036,627 of record NC_064639.1, read on the forward strand.
TATGTTTGGTTCGATTGTACTGAGCAGTTATTTTTGGGAGGATATCTGTCCATTTCTGTGAGACGCGAACATTGAAACGCATTGACATTGGACTTCTCATTATTCTGTTCAGACGTTCCACGATACTCGCCTTCTGGTGGGTGAATGCTGAGCAGCGATGTATTCCATACTGCTGCATCATTGTCTTCAAATCCCTTTTCTAAAAGACTCCAACGTAATGGTTTGGGGGTTGTCCAGGCATCGATTCGCCCCTGTCTGTAGCAAATGCTCAGCCATATCCAAAACACTTCTTCCCGGTTTTGTTTTAACAGGTAATTCCCAGACAAATTCGGAGTATGTATCAATAACCATTGAAATCTATCTGAATCCATTATTCTCGTGTGAATATTCCCTCATATCTACAAGATCAGCCTGCCATAAGTCATCCAACCTTTAATCATACAAGGCCTATGAGGATATGTTTTGTTTGCTGGTTTGTGCAGTTCTTCAACTCCTGTCATCATGCTTATTCAACGATATATACCTCTCTCTCTCTATAAGCTCAGAAATTATTCAAACAGCCTCATTCGAATGAGCTGTATTACTTGCAGAGCTGATGTCATGAGGAGACGTACAGTGACTCCACATAGTACTCTTCCGACCGTTTTGCATAAACTATAATACTCTCAGTCATACAAATATACCTGAGAAATGGTTCAAATGGCTCCGAGCAGTATGGGACTTAACTGCTGAGGTCATCAGTCCCATAGAACTTAGAACTAATTAAACCTACCCAACCTAAGGACATCACACACATCCATGCCCGAGGCAGGATTCGAACCTGCTACCGTAGCGGTCGCGCGGTTCCAGCCTGTAGTGCCGAGAAACGCTCGGCCACTACGGACGGCCATACCTGCGAAATGAATAGTAACTATTACCTTACACTGGTTGATTTCCGCACTTGGAAATAAAACGCTCATTATGGCTCATATGTCGCTTAATTTGTGACCAAATACACGCCATGTAAAATCACGCCGTAATGGACGCCAACCAAGTATTCGTCTAGTAAGCAATGTCTTTGCTACTGGGCCGCACTGACATACGCCCCTCACGCATTCGCTATGTAGTTGTGTTCCATCCAGCACAGTGAATAGCTGTCTCTCCGGTGTGAAAGCCGTCGAATGATACTTACGTAACATGAGTCGAAAATGTTTCGAAACTACAAAGGAAGACAGAGAAATCTGCGTCAGGTTGTTTCGACATGGAAAATGTTTTCAAGAAATCGGAGAAACTTTCGGTAGACCTACGAGTACAGTAAAATCTGAACATAATAAATTTTATGAGAGCAAAATGTATGAAAACAAATCACGAAGCGGTCGTCCTGCAGTTCTGTCCAAGATGGAGAAACGACAGCTACTTCAAGAAGTCATCAAAAATCCGAAACAGCGCTCCACACGTTGCTATGCTTTTCATGCGAGTACAGGAAGGCCTGTTTCAGCACAGACTGTAAAAAAATATGCTTCATGAAGCTGGGAATGGAGGCCGAACAGCCAGCAGAAAACCGTACATCAGTAAAATCAGCAGAAGAAAGCGACTTGCAAGGGAACACAAATCAGATGGGTTGGATTTCTGGAAGAAGGTGGTATTTACTGAAGAGACTCGATTTGCCGACCGCTGTGGCCGAGCGGTTCCGGGAGCTTCAGTCCGGAACCACGCTGCTGCTATGGTCGCAGGTTCGAACCCTGCCTCTGACATGGATGTGTGTGATGTCCTTAGGTTACTGATTGGCGACTCCATGGAGTGTTCTGTGCACCACGACCAGATAATGGAAATAATTGGAAGGAGAAACAGCCTTGATCGTATTTCTTTTTTTTTTTTGTTTTATTATCCGCAAAATCGATTTTCGGTCACTTAGTGACCATCCTCAGTGCTGTAAGACACAACTAAAAATTGTTAATACCAGTGCCTATCAATTTTAGTTGTACCTTACAGCACTGAGGGTGGTCACTAAGTGACCTAAAATCGATTTTGCGGATAATAAAACAAAAAAATACGACCAAGGCTGTTTCTCCTTCCAATTATGTCCTTAGGTTAGTTAGGTTTAAGTAGTTCTAAGTCTAGCGGACTCATGACCTCAGATATTAGGTCACGTAGTGCGTAGAGCCCTTTGAACCATTTAGAGTCGATTTGAGCTGTTTAAGTTTAAAGGGCGCCAGTGTGGAGAGAAAAAATTGTGAACTCGAAGAAAGAAATATAACAGCTTCAGTTAAACGTAGAGGAGCTTCTGTACCTGTGTGGGGGTGCATGAGTGCAAATGGTTTGGGGAATCTGTGTTTTATTGATGGCATTATGGACCACAATACCTACATAAATATCCTAAAAACACATATATCCAGTAGTGTGAATTACATGGGTCTTAATGGCGATTATATTCTCACACAAGCTAATGATCCAAAACATACGGCTCTGGATAGAAAGCTGTGGCTGTTGTATAACACGCTCCACTGGATGCATACAACACCGCAATCCCCAGCCATTAATCCTATCGAGAATTCGTGGCATTTATTCGGCAAAAACGTCAGGAGTTGTCAGATATCCAGTAGAAATGATGTACAGACAGCTCTACAAGAGGAATGGCGTAAAATTACAGTGCAAACAACAGAACCCCTACTGAAATCCATGACAAGTAGAATGCAAGCGATTATAAACGAGTGCTAACAAGAACATTCTCTGTTCAAAGTGTGATTTTCAGTACTGTAGACGAATACTTATTTTGCGTCTTACATTGCCTAACTGTACTTCTGAATGCTTAACCATGTTTACTTTACTTAGCAATCTGTGTTTCTTTATTCCATTCTCATTTTCACTGATCCATAAAGACGTCCTTGTCCCTGCTTTATTTCAATCCGCCAGTTTTCCACCTTTTATACACCCTTAAACATACAATCATTTATTAGACGAATACTTTGTGGACTAACTATAGTCGATCTATTAGCTCCTTTGGGTCGTCATAATATATATACTGCAGGATTCGATTGTACACTGCTTTATGCTCAATGTCAGTAACATCGCCGCTGTGGTTGTTGTTTTTGTTTCCGCCATCAGGTATTGTTATGATGATTTTGGTTTTATATTTCTTGTTGCTCAGGCTTTACGTGATATTATGTACTTCAGTGAAATGTAATATTTCACGGTACATTTCCCTGCCGTTAACTGAATAATTTATGGGTTTTTTCGTTGGTCTTAGGAATACAAGATTCATTAAGCCGGGAGTTCTCTCAAACTGCAAATCACCAATCCATATTGTGTCATTAGTTACATTTAAAGGCTGCGCACCCAGCATGTACGTACTTCCCTTGCTGACGATGAATGTTCTACCTATCTTGCCAGGGGCATGACGGATAATGAATTCGTCAATGCAACACCATCGTTATCGTGCGGTTTTGTTTCTGCTGCCTGAGAGATTCACTAACAGGCTTTAAGGTCTCTTTTAGTGTTTGCCGTCGATGTATATACCGTAACCTCAGCAACCGTAATTCCTCTCAAACGGCTTTCCGCGCCTGAATGACTTTCTGCTTCGTTGACATCTTGGTGTACACTTGGTGTACACTAATCAGTCGTCTCTGCAGCGTCAGGCTTTATATATCCGCCCTTATTATGTGCCAGCTCACTTTTCTCAGTAACAAGGGCCTGTACATTTATTGCCCCCAAGAGCCTCAGCCTTTTCAGTTAAGTCGGTTACTTTCTTACCAATTTCGTTAACTAACTCATTTAATGCGTTGATCATTCTCAGAAGATTCCGGTAATTCGTCTCTAACTCCCTGCGCATACCTCGAACTTTATGCACGATGGTCTGAATTTTTACGACCATGTCGCACGCGTATGTTTTGTCTATGTACACCCATTCGCTCGGGTTGAGAGCCAGACGTGTGCGTGAATTTGTCCATGGTGCAGCGTACACTGATGTATTCACCTCTCTTACGGGGCTGTACAGACAGAAAATCTTGCAAATTTCGTCAATACTTACCACGATGCAGCTTTTTTGTTTTACAAATAACGAGAAACCCATATTGTGATCGATTCCAGCATTCGGCGCATATCTTCACAAAATCATTGATCGATATGTCAGTACCTATATGTGCTTGCTAAATTTGCTTTAAATTCAGATTGTCCTGTTTTAAGGGTAAAATGAGGTTTGCATTATCCTTAAGTGTTTCTGGACAGACCGAATGAGAAATAGTTTAAATTTGGTCATGGTTTTCCAGAGCAACATTGTCAAATATGAAAATAGTGTTTGGTTTTACTTTTTGAGATTGCTGAGGGGCGGGGGGGCGGGGGGGCGGGGGGGGGGGAGGGGGGCAGGCGGAGTGGCCGAGGGATTCTAGGCGCTACAGTCGCAGGTTCGAATCCTGCCTCGGGCATGGATGTGTGTGATGTCCTTAGGTTAGTTAGGTTTAAGTGGTTCTAAGTTCTAGGGGACTGGTGGCCTCAGACGTTACGTCCCATAGTGCTCAGAGCCATTTAAACCATTTTGCTGGGGGGGGGGGGGGGATATCACCCCTTTACTGAATGTCGTGTATGTCACGCTTTTTACACCATGCAGTATCTCCTGTAGTAGCTGATACTCGGGCTGAAGCACTGTTTTAGAAAATACAGTCATGTTCCATTTACATGTGTTAGCAGCGTGATGGAGACATTAGTCTTGCCTCAATAGAATGGACCTACAATAATTGCTCGTATACTATCACGAAGGAGTATTAATTCATTCTTTTTCTTCAGGTCTTCTTTTTCATATTCACTGGATCACTAGCAACGAAGTTCTTGTGACGAGGATGTTTCACCCACCCTGCCGTGTTACCGACTACGTCAGGTACCGACAAACAGTAATCATACATAGACACACACTTGTAAGGATGGTAATAGCCACTACAGCTCGGTCACTTAATCAGCTGAGCTGTATAACTTTATCATTCATTCTTAGCGGCGATTGTCTGCTGCTGCATGATTATACGTGCAACATTGAAAATAATGATATTAATAAGTGTAACTCTTGGACTATAATGAGAGGAATGAAATAAAATACAAACACAGTTTGAGATTTTATATATATACATTATTTATTCAATTACTATACATTGGATGCGATGTTCAAAAAATCATCAGGCTCTTTCTTTATTTTCTAGCGTCTGTTCATTATCTGCCACATAAAACTTTTTTATTTGCAATAAATTCCGCACATATCTCCAAACCGATGGGCGCCTCACAATACTCTGGTTTTTCACATGCGCATTTAACCTGTTTCTCTTTCGGCTCTGGATTCATGCACAAACAAAAGTACTGCTCCAAATCACCAACATGTACGCTATGCATATGTAGAAAGTTTACAACATCACTGTATGCGGAATCTGTGCTTGGCAACGAACGACTGAGTGCCTCCAATCTAACGCACAGTGCAGTATCTACATCATACAAGTTCATTACTGATGCCTGCCATACATAAACACACTTGTCACTCAATTTCACACACAGTCCAGAGTCTTCATACACTATTGTAATAGACAGTGTCACACCATTAAGGAGAATGTACTGTGGGGTAAGAGTTGGATAACAGTCTGTACTGATTCACATAGCACTCTGCAGACATATTTCGTTCCAGTAGCACTCAGAAATAGGCACTTTATCACCCTTCGATGCCTTTTCAGTTTCTATAGTGAAATGCAAGTCCCTGTAATGGTGTGCTTCTATACTTACATTTACACTTTTTGTTCCAATAGGAGTTAAATTGTATGTAGAACTGAAAAGTATGACCACTTATGATACCTTCTTAATCATAGTATCTGCATTCTGTCTCTGCATTAGCACAGGGATTTTCTGCTGCGTGGGTCGTTTGTCACTGCACTACTGCTCTCCATCTTGCTGCTGTTTAGGACAACAAGCAGCACACGAAATAATAGGGACAGACCAGGTGTCCTCATTGCCCAAATCGATGGGCGGAATAGCCAAAAACAGCTTCTTGTCCTGCTACAGCAAGTGGGCTATGTGCACTGTAGCATCCCACGTGGTTGCAACAGGTTTTGCTGGAGGTTGTTGCTCCTACACGTCAAGAGGTCGGTGGAGGTCTTGACAGGATGGCGACTACGGTGCTGAGGTTGCTGTGGGTCCAGATGCAGCAGAGGTCGACATGTTGGTGCTCGTCCATGCAGGTCTCGACATGTCGAAGGTTACTGATGAACAAGAAGAAGGAAGAGTTACATACAAAACGAAAACAACTGATAATAATAATGATAACTGCAGACAAAGATGTGATATGGCATATTTGCTTTTCCGTTTCTTTCTGTTCCACAGGGCCGTAGTAGATCTCGACTGCTGCTGCTGATAATGCTGATGCTTCATCTTAATCATCGTCGTCTTCTTCTTCTTCTTCTCCATCTTCAGCTGCTGCTGCTGCAGGCTGACTGGCCATGGGGCTGCTGACCCCACTTATATCTACTCTGATGATGTCACCAGATACTGCCATCCTATTGGCTGAAGCCTGTCCTATTGGTTCCTGTACATTTTTGGAACGCCATCTTGGATTACGTTTTGGGAGTGGTGGAGTAGGGGAGAGCTGACAGCACCCTCTGGTGGCGGTTTTGTGAATTAGCCCAGTTGGTCTCCAAAACCTGAAGTGAGGACGTATGGTTCACTGTGGGATAGGATGAAGTTGATGTTGGGTGATAGGCAATTTCAAAAAAGGTACGCAGTTCCAGCACAAGCATCCATCTGCGCGATTTCTGAAATACATCTTCACACCATCCCGCTGCATTGCTATTATTTGCCGAAAACAATTCACCACTTGCTCACCCATAAATTTTTCTTTCCGCCCAGTGCAGAAGGCTATAGATACCGTCCTCTGCTGTGTGCTTGCATGTGGTACACTTATTAAATTCACCTCTGTTCGTCACCATAATTTCATCAATTGTACACATGGGTGCTTGCGCCAGAGGGGTGAACGTCTTACCTCTTGTGCTTCGGTAGTCTACCTATAGTTACAAAACACACATTTGTCAGCATGAGTTGCGAAGTGTAAATTAGGTCTATCCTGCTGCAGCTTCATTTTCGTCTTGTTCATATATTCACCAACTAACAGAACCTTCCAGGCATCGTGCACTTGGCTATGGACACAGTCCTCAGCTGCATGATTACAAATAGTATACAAATAAACTCCTCCCTCTCCAGCAAAGACATCTCATCCATTGAAAACACAATACGCAGTAAACAATTATGTCCGCCCTGTCTGGAAGCTCAGCAAAGACTGGGCGACTTTTCCGTCATTTTCCCTGACCGCCATCTTGGATTATGTCATGTGAGTGGAGGGTAGGGGTAAGAGACTAACAGCTAAAGCCTTTTTCTTTTTTTTTTTTCTTTTTGGGTGATCAGTCTTCTGACTGGTTCGATGTGGCCAACCACGAATTTCTCTCCTTTGCCAACCTCTTCATCTCAGAGTAGCGCTTGCAACCAATGTCCTCAATTACTTGCTGGATGTATTCCAATCTCTGTCTTCTTCTACAGTTTTCGACCTCTGCGGCTCCTTCCAGTCCCATGAATGTCTTTCTCTCATGTGTTAACAGATGTCCGAACATCATGGCCCTTCTCCTTATCATGGTTTTCCACATATTCCTTTCCTCTCCGATTCTGCACAGAATCTCCTCATTTCTTACTTCAGTCCACATAATTTTCAGGATTCATCCGTAGCACTATTTGTCAAATGCTTTGATTCTCTTCTGTTCCGGTTTCCGGTTGTCTATGACAACTCAAATTGTTAAAATAAACAATACCACACAATGCATAGAATATAAAGACTTACGTCTGTCCTATCCAGCAGCCCTATTTTCCTGTCAAAATTTGAACTTCCTGCCAAGATGTCAGTGCAACGGTGCCGCATATATGGCCACCATCTTGGATTCGACATCTTGAATAAATATGGCTACAATGCAGAATGGGGCCACACCCCATTTGTTCCACTAATCATAGCATTGCCGGTATGACTCAACTGGTGCCATATGAGGATCATTTGCAAGATGGAATGGCACACCATGTTCCTCAGAAAAGGGAGCTAATTGTGCCTCCATGAAAGTGTTGTTTGTATGTATGATTTAGACCTAGTGAGCACTGTCCTATAGAGTGTATTCGTCTTACTGGCCCCACTCCAGGCCTTACTGCTTGTGGTGCGATAGGCTACAAGTCTTGTTCACCTTTGCGATTCTGAAGGGGATGCTAACCAGCATATGGTACTTGAAGAATGTTATTAGACCTATTCTTTCGGCGTTCATGCGTCAGGGACGTGATGTGTTGTTCCAATGGGACAATGCACTTCCACAAGCTACCTGTGAAACTCAGCATGCTCTACAAGATGTGCCTCAACTTCCCTGGCGAGCACGATCTCTGGACATGTCTCCAATAGAGCACCTGTGGGATATGATGCGAAGAGAAGTCGCTTGTGTGACTCGTCAGCTAACAGCTCCCATAGAGTTCTGCAAGTTTCGCAGGTGAGCTTCTGTGAAGTTTGGATGTTAGGAGCCGAGGTACTGGCGGAAGTGAAGCTCTGAGGTCCGGTCGTGAGTCGTGCTTGGGCAGCTCAGTTGGTAGAGCACTTGCCCACAAGAGGCAAAGGTCCCGAGTTCGAGTCTCGATCCAACACACAGTTTTAATGTGTCACGAAGTTTCAGCTCTCATAGATGTAAGTGAACAGGTCAAGCAGGCGTGGAATAGCGTATGCCAGGAAAGTCTAAGCCATCTGTACGATAGACTGGAAACCAGAGTCAGCGCCTCAAATGCCACAAGAGGAGGCTATATCACATACTAACTAGTATGAGTGCTTCAGCATGGGTTGATACCTGATACCTCAGAACCATTTTTAATATTGATCTCTAATTTCTGTACTCCATATGCAATGCCACAACAATAAATCTTGACTGAACTGGAAACCGCTAAAAGGGCGTACATATTTCTTTTCCGACAGTGTAATTCCCAGTACAGGAGTGCATCTTTCACCCAATACCGTATCTCACGAAGCTATAAATATCCAAGATGGGTATTATGACGATGTTGAGATGACACGTTCATCACCGTTTCCACATCACCAAATTTAAATCCTGTCGTGAGAGTGTATTCTGAGCTAAGAACTAAAATCTGGTGCAGATTACATATCTCTAAAAGTCCGGAACAATTTCTTTACGAGGAAGCTGGCAAATCTCCTATTGATCTCCAGTAGTTACACGTGAAAGTCCACTAGAGTATACAGAATGTTTTAGTTGCGAACTCCGCTCCTACATTATTCCAGATAGTGTCCATACCTGTTAAACTACTGTCCACACACCTCACATAGTCCCTAACTGTTGCATAAGAGACTTACGTTCGATTGCTACGTAAATCCAAACACTATCTTCTCGTTAGATGAGTTGAATGTGCACTAACTTTCATAATATTTGCTTGATTCTTTACCGCTATATTATTTATAACGAATCGTAATCGAACTAATTTTCTGCATTATACGATCATGTGTGATCCTTGCAGAAGCATTACAGTCTTTCAACTGATGATATGTCGGAAGTTTAGATTTATTGGGGAGTGATATTAGTCTGTATTGGGAATCTAATATGGGGCTACAATAGTTACTCGAATCGAGTGTTTACTAGTATCAATTTCATTTCACATACCGATTATAGCGGTAATACATGATTAACTGAATGTTGGAAAAAATTCAGCTATAAATATTTGCTTCAGTTCTTATTTGTGACGTATTAAGGTATTCGTGCAGGACATCACTATAAGCTATTATATGTCCCTGTCTTCTTATGTCTCAAGAGACTGATGAAGTGCAGTCTCTTACAAATCCTGTTATTTTTGTAAATTATTATTTTGACATTGCTCCCTGCATAATGCCATGACTGAAGAAGGATATTCTCACAACTGAAATCATCAATTCAGTTAAATATTTATCATTTTATGGGTTTTATGAACATTTCTAGTGCGGCTGCTGCAGTTTAAACTGCAATTATCAGAAATTAAGAGAAAAAAGGAAGTGTTAGTGATGCTACAATCCGTAAAGTGACTTACGAAATATAGATGTAAACGCCGAATTGTGACACAATGTGGTATCATACCCTCTGTGAATTAAAGTACGCTAAGAGTTGTATTTTTATGGCTTGTGACGTCATTAGAGATATTTCAGTACAAATATGGCAGTGTAATTACATTGTTTGTGACATTTTTTTAAACTGAAATTCTCTTCCGGAGAACGAAATTTTATAGCGCAGTTCTTAGCCATGCACATTTCCCCTTCAGTTTCTTTTGTGGATAAAAAGCGCTGACACTAAACATTCTAACATATGTTGCCAACAGCAGCATGAAATGCAGATCGAAACACTCAGCCAATTATTTTGAATGTCTCCCCCTCGGAGTATATTATTCGGCTGCTCCAAGCGTGAAATTATGGTTATATCGAATATTACAACGGCTGGATTTCATCTGAGTCGGGGATGGCGAGCAGCTAAGCCGGCTTACGAAGTCCTCCCCCCAGCCAGCGCCTCATCCAATTCGATACCATGCGTGCTCGCCTGCCGAACAGGGAAGGGAAGGATGGAGGGGCGGCAGAGGGAGGAGAGAACAAGTTGGGGAAGAGAGGAGCCTAAAAGTTCTGCTGCTTTTGTGATCTGCCTCCCAGTGCTGACACTCTGAGACAATGCCGGGGCACAGGCGCAGGGACAAAAGGGCTGCTCAACGTCGTTACCAACTTCCTTTCCACCCCTTCTGACTGCCCAGAGACTTTCTGCAGGGCCCGTCTTCTCAAATAAACTGAATTTCTCGGCCTGCATGAAATATCGCCTTTGTGTTCCAGGCCAATTGCTCTTTGTTCCATTTCCCATTGCCATCGGAAGTCAGGGGGAAGGGTCACTGTAAAGCTAGAGGGACCTAAAAAATATACATTATTCTTCTCTAATTTACGCCTCACAAAACGGGAAAGCAGCTGAATTTATATCACAGTAACAAGAACTAAAAAAGCTTTTAGTAATTTTCCTTTCACGTATTAGATACGAGACATCACTGATGCAAGCATATCTCTTCACCTTAGATACCATGGTTAATGTGACTGGTTAAGAAAACAAAAGTACAGGATACAAGTCATGGAAACCTCGGAGGAATACTGCCCAAGCAGCCTCACGAGACAAATCGAAACACGTGTTAGTGGATGAAAATTTTATAATGTTAACTTTTGAAGTGAAAACTTCTCTATCAATCCATTCTCTATATGGGAAGACAAATGAAACGCATAGAAACTACAGAAAACGTCAAACTGACTTCGAACTTTAGTGAGTCGGCGAATAATAGACATGCTGTCATCTTCGTACAGTACGACCATGAAACAAACGTACCTGTTACCTGCGTCTAATTCAGGGTTTCCCAAACTGTGTTCCGCGGGCGGTGAGTAGATACTCAGCGGAAAACTATTTTTATGTTCGACAATTTGACGATATTAATTTTTTATTTTTTATTTTATTATGATTTCAGTTGTACCAGCTATGATTCAAAATTGAAGTAATCTCTGAATAAAATAAATTTTCCTCATTCTTTTAAAATTTTATTAACTTACAAGACAAAAAAAGGGTTCCATCAAAGTACCCGAATTTCAGTGTTCTGTCTAAGGAAGGATTTGGGAAACCCTGATCTGATCAGACACCACTATGCCTACAAGTGGAAATTAAACCTTTATCTGTTATCAATAGCGTGGTTTCCCTCTCAGTACTGACGTTCTGCATCTATTCCATAAGGAATCAGTATTTCTGTTACACTGTTAACTATCCACTTTTTTCTTAAAACTTTCCGTTTCATTCTTTGCATCGAATCTGCTAATTTCTCGCTCTCTCTCTCTCTCTCTCTCTCTCTCTCTCTCTCTCTCTGACCTAAAAAATACCCCACGTATAATCCTACTAGACTGCTATGACACACGTCATTTAGGATATTATAATACTGGAATTGGGAATTTCAGACTATAACGCAACCGAATGGCGATTGTTCATACATAGCTCAAAACGTAGCTTGAAGTATGTTCTCCTCCACAATGGAAATATATACGGTTGGGTCCCAATAGGCCATTCAGTTTTCTTACATGAAAAATCCGAATACATAAAGAAGGTCATTGACGTGTTGCAATATAACTTGCATCAATCGATCATCTGTGTTGACCTTAAAATGGTTTCTTTCCTTCTCGGCCAGCAACGCGGATATACCAAGTATCCGTGTTTTCTGTGTATGTGGGACAGCAGAGCTCGTGAGAAGCATTGGGTGCAGTCAAAGCGGCCGCTGACCTGAAACCTGATAATCCAAACATTGTAAATCTTCCACTTCTCGACCGAAAAAACATTATATTTCCGCCTCTGCATATAAAATAGGTCTCATGAAACAATTTGTTAGAGCTCTGTAAACTGAAGGGGATTGTTTTTAAGTATATCATTTCTGCATTTCCTAGCTTGTCATATGAGAAGATGAAACTGGTGTCATTCATGGGCCACAGATTCGGCAACTTATTAAAGATGAACGTTTCATAGAAACAGTGACAGAACTTGAAAAGAATGTTGGTTGGCATTGAAAAGTATTTTCAAGGACTTTCTAGGAAATACACGAGCCAAGAATTACGTCGAAATTGTTCAACAGTTCTTACGGAGCTTTAAAAAGCTTGGCTGTAACATGAGTATCAAACTGCATTTCTTACATAGTCATCTTGCTAACTTTCCGAAAATCTTGCTGCTGTTAGAGATGAACAGGGTGAGGGATTTGAAGGTCGTGGAATCAAGGTATCAAGGTAGATGGGATGTCGGTATGATGGCTGACTACTGTTGGAGCATCAAGCGAGAATGTCCCCAGATGCAGCATTGTACGAAAAGTTATAAGCGAAAATTTGTACCCTGATATCTTTGTTTTTATTATTTGTATAAACACAATGTAACTTTGAATATTATAATAACCTTTGAATGAATAAAATATTCTATTATTTTACCACGTTTGGTTAGTACCCACTTTATTTTCCTTTGTATGCCAAGTTTTAATGACTTTTAGGGTAAAGAGAGAGTATCCTGTAGTTTAAAAACTTGACGTGATACAGAAAAATTGCTAACAATTTTGAATTCAGAGACCAAAATTCAATAGAACAAGTCACAAATCTAGGAAAACAAAATGGATGTTCCCCAGTGTTATCACTCACTTCCAAATGAAATTTCTTGACATGTTATTAATAAGACTGACACTTCTGAAATATCGTATCATCATTACTATATACTGTGGTTCTCTCCTAAGAGTCGTCAGTCGGAATTTCTCTGGTGTTTCAGAGGATTGTTTGCAATTTCGTTTTTGCAGCGGTTAGCTGGAGTCAGCCCAAATACCACTCATCGCGTCTCTCACGCGATGCCCAGTATCGACGGGAAACGTGTGTTCGTTACCTTTTACAAACAAAATGATTTTTAAAGCTGAATTTTACTTGCCCATTCCACAGAGCGGTCCCAGGTTAGTCTAGTGCGGTACTTGTTTTATCGTCAAGTATTAACAGGGACAGTAAACCACGAAGAATAAAAATAAATCCAGCAGTGAATCGGTAGCGCCGTGTGCTTGACGGCAGCAGTCAGAGTGGGCCAAGGAAGTGCGTTCGATGCTGGAGTACTTGGCTACCTTTCGAGATTTACTGTCCCTGTTACTTTTTTTTTTTTTTTTTGTTATCAGTCTACTGACTGGTTTGATGCGGCCCGCCACGAATTCCTTTCCTGTGATAACCACTTCATCTCAGAGTAGCACTTGCAACCTACGTCCTCAACTATTTGCCTGACGTATTCCAGTCTCTGTCTTCCTCTACAGTTTTTGCCCGCTACAGCTCCCTCTAGTACCATGGAAGTCATTCCCTCATGTCTTAGCAGATGTCCTATCATCCTGTCCCTTCTCCGTAGCAGTGTTTTCCACATATTCCTTTCCTCTCCGATTGTGCGTAGAACCTCCTCATTCCTTACCTTATCAGTCCACCTAGTTTTCAACATTCGTCTATAGCACCACATCTCAAATGCTTCGATTCTCTTCTCTTCCGGTTTTCCCACAGTCCATATTTCACTGCCATACAATGCTGTACTCCAGACGTACATCCACAGAAATTTCTTCCTCAAATTAAGGCCGGTATTTGATATTAGTAGACTTCTCTTGGCCAGAAATGCCTTTTTTGCCATAGCGAGTCTGCTTTTGATGCCCTCCTTGCTCCGTCCGTCATTGGTTATTTTACTGCCTAGGTAGCAGAATTCCTTAACTTCATCGACTTCGTGACCATTAATCCTGATGTTAAGTTTCTCGCTGTTCTCATTTCTACTACTTCTCATTACCTTCGTCTTTCTCCGATTTACTCTAAAACCACACGGTGTACTCATTAGACTGTTCATTCCGTTCAGCAGATCATTTAATTCTTCTTCACTTTCACTCAGGATAGCAATGTCATCAGCGAATCGTATCTTTGATATCCTTTCACCTTGTATTTTAATTCCACTCCTGAACCTTTCTTTTATTTCCATCATTGCTTCCTCGATGTACAGATTGAAGAGTAGGGGCGATAGGCTACAGCCTTGTCTTACACCCTTCCTAATAGGAGCACTTCGTTCTTGATCGTTCACTCTTATTATTCTCTCTTGGTTGTTGTACATATTGTATATGACCCGTCTCTCCCTATAGCTTACCCCTACTTTTTTCAGAATCTCGAACACCTTGCACCATATTATATTGTCGAACGCTTTTTCCAGGTCGACAAATTCTATGAAAGTGTCTTGATTTTTCTTTAGCCTTGCTTCCATTATTAGCCGGAACGTCAGAATTGCCTCTCTCGTCCCTTTACTTTTCCTAAAGCCAAACTGGTCGTCACCTAGCGCATTCTCAATTTTCTTTTCCATTCTTCTGTATATTACTCTTGCAAGCAGCTTCGATGCATGAGCTGTTAAGCTGATTGTGCGATAATTCTCGCACTTGTCAGCTCTTGCCGTATTCGGAATTGTGTGGATGATGCTTTTCCGAAAGTCAGATGGTATATCGCCAGACTCATATATTCTACACACCAACGTGAATAGTCGTTTTGTTGCCAGTTCCCCCAATGATTTTAGAAATTCTGATGGAATGTTATCTATCCCTTCTGCCTTATTTGACCGTAAGTCCTCCAAAGCTCTTTTAAATTCCGATTCTAATACTGGAACCCCTATCTCTTCTAAATCGACTCCTGTTTCTTCTTCTATCACATCAGACAAATCTTCACCCTCATAGAGGCTTTCAGTGTATTCTTTCCACCTATCTGCTCTCTCCTCTGCATTTAACAGTGGAATTCCCGTTGCACTCTTAATGTTACCACCGTTGCTTTTAATGTCACCAAAGGTTGTTTTGACTTTCCTGTATGCTGAGTCTGTCCATCCGACATTCGTATCTTTTTCGATGTCTTCACATTTTTCCTGCAGCCATGTCGTCTTAGCTTCCCTGCACTTCCTATTTATTTCATTCCTCAGCGACTTGTATTTCTGCGTTCCTGATTTTCCCGGAACACGTTAGTACTTCCTCCTTTCATCAATCAACTGAAGTATTTCTTCTGTTACCCATGGTTTCTTCGCAGCTACCTTCTTTGTATCTATGTTTTCCTTCCCAACTTCTGTGATGGCCCTTTTTAGAGATGTCCATTCCTCTTCAGCTGTACTGCCTACTGCGCTATTCCTTATTGCTGTATCAATAGCGTTAGAGAACTTCAAACGTATCTCGTCATTCCTTAGAACTTCCGTATCCCACTTCTTTGCGTATTGACTCTTCCTGACTAATGTCTTGAACTTCAGCCTACTCTTCATCACTACTATATTGTGATCTGAGTCTATATCTGCTCCTGGGTAGGCCTTACAATCCAGTATCTGATTTCGGAATCTCTGTCTGACCATGATGTAATCTAATTGAAATCTTCCCGTATCTCCCGGCCTTTTCCAAGCATACCTCCTCCTCTTGTGATTCTTGAACAGGGTATTCGCTATTACTAGCTGAAACTTGTTACAGAACTCAATTATTCTTTCTCCTGTTTCATTCCTTGTCCCAAGCCCATATTCTCCTGTAACCTTTTCTTCTACTCCTTCCCCTACAACTGCATTCCAGTCGCCCATGACTATTAGATTTTCGTCCCCCTTTACATACTGCATTACCCTTTCAATATCCTCATACATTTTCTCCATCCGTTCATCTTCAGCTTGCGGCGTCGGCATGTATACCTGAACTATCGTTGTCGGTGTTGGTCTGCTGTCGATTCTGATTAGAACAACTCGGTCATTGAACTGTTCACAGTAGCACACCCTCTGTCCTACCTTCCTATTCATAACGAATCCTACACCTGTTATACCATTTTCTGCTGCTGTTGATATTACCCGATACTCATCTGACCAGAAATCCTTGTCTTCCTTCCACTTCACTTCACTGACCCCTACTATATCTAGATTGAGCCTTTGCATTTCCCTTTTCAGATTTTCTAGTTTCCCTACCATGTTCAAGCTTCTGACATTCCACGCCCCGACTCGTAGAACTTTATCCTTTCGTTGATTATTCAATATTTTTCTCATGGTAACCTGTTACTACACAGCGATAAAAGTAATATCGTATTAGACTAATCTGGAACTGCTCTATCCATTGACCATGTACCGGGTGATCAAAAAGTCAGTATAAATTTGAAAACTTAATAAACCACGTAATAATGTAGATAGAGGGGTACAAATTGACACACGTGCTTGGCTTGACATGGGGTTTTATTAGAACAAAAAAAAAAAAGAAAACAAAACGATGTATTGCTAGACACGTGAAAGATCTCTTGCGCGCGTCGTTTGGTGATGATCGTGTGCTCAGCCGCCACTTTCGTCGTGATTAGTCTCCCTGGTCCCCAGACCTCAGTCCGTGCGATTATTGGCTTTGGGGTTACTTGAAGTCGCAAGTGTATAGTGATCGACCGACATGTCTTGGGATGCTGAAAGACAACATCCGACGCCAATGCCTCACCATAACTCCGGACATGCTTTACATTGCTGTTCACAAGATTATTCCTCGACTACAGCTATTGCTGAGGAACGATGGTGGACATATTGAGCATTTCCTGTAAAGAAAATCTGTGTGTATTATTATTATTATTATTATTATTATATTTCCTTTGTCTTACTTTGTTATGCTAATTATTACTATTCAGATGAAGCGCCATCTGTCGGACATTTTTTGAACGTTTGTATTTTTTTGGTTCTAATAAAACTCCATGTCATTACAAGCACGTGTGTCAATTTGTACCTCTCTACCTACATAATTCCGTGATTTATTCAGTTTTCAAATTTATACTGACTTTTTGATCACCCGGTATAACTCCGCTTTAAAAATCATTTTGTCTATAACGGTAAAAAAATCGACGGCTTCTGTCGGCACCGGGCATCGCACAGAAGACGTGATGGGCACTATTTGTTTGAGCTGACTCCAGCTGTACAATGCGTAAACGAGATAGCATATATCTGTTAAAACGCCAAAGACAGTGCGCCCGGCGACTCTTTGGAAAGAGACCCTGTGTATAGAAGATTGCCGTTATTAGTTTATTGTTATTATTATTATTCTTTCCTTTCTCAGACGTTATGCCTGGTTAAAAATGGAAAGTGACGCGGACCTTGATCAAGCGTCACTTCCTTTTAACTGTACGGTATATGTTACATTGCATTTAGGAACTTTCGGGTAATTTAACATGTATCAATAATTACAGATTTCTGTACTTGTATATATACGTTTGGATGTAGCTGTATTGCGTTGATGTACTGGTGGATATTGTGTGGTATGACTCCGGTAGTTGATAGTATAATTGGTATAATGTCAACTTTATCCTGATGCCACATGTCCTTGACTTCCTCAGTTGGATGTATTTTTCAATTTTTTCTCCTGTTATCTTCAGTATATTTGTTGTATTGGGTATGGATATTTCGATTAGTTGTGTTAATTTCTTCTTCTTATTGGTGAGTATGATGTCAGGTTTGTTATGTGGTGTTGTTTTATCTGTTATAATGGTTCTGTTCCAGTATAATTTGTATTCATCATTCCCCAGTACATTTTTTGGTGCATACTTGTATGTGGGAACGTGTTGTTTTATTAGTTTATGTTGTATGGCAAGTTGTTGATGTATTATTTTTGCTACATTGTCATGTCTTCTGTTGTATTCTGTATTTGCTAGTATTGTACATCCGCTTGTGATGTGATCTACTGTTTCTATTTGTTGTTTGCAAAGTCTGCATTTATCTGTTGTGGTATTGGCATCTTTAATAATATGCTTGCTGTAATATCTGTTGTTTATTGTTTGATCCTGTATTGCAATCATGAATCCTTCGGTATCACTGAATATATTCCTTTTGTTAGCCATGTGTTGGATGCGTCATAGGTGCTTGCCATGTAGTGGTTTCTTTTTCCAAATTAATTTCTTCGTAACTGTTTATGTTATGTGATCCAAAGGGTTGTAGAAGTGGTTATGAAATTGCAGTGGTGTAGCCGATGTATTTATATGAGTGATTGCTTTGTTTATTTGTATTATTATTATTATTATTATTATTATCAGTATGTATTACTCAAATACTCTACAAACTGCAATGCTGTCTCACTATGAACGTCAGCTAGGAAGTAACAAATGGCCTTAAGCTCATAATCTTACCAAATAAATTATATGTATAAACAAAAGTAGAAATAAAATGATTTCTCTGAGTTCGGTTCTGATGTTCTTGGTGGCCGCATAACTCAACTACGCACACGTCAAATTAACACCTTATTTTCGATTTTTTTGTTCTACACATCTCCATAAAGGAGATCGTATCTCAGAGAATAATAATTGAAACCAAGCGACCTTTGTGTTATTTCGAAAAGGATTTTTGTTCTTACACCTCATATTAGTCTAAACACTGCATTAAAAAAAAGAAAAAAAGAGAAAACCGCATAAATATAATAGGGTGTGAATCTGAAGCAATTCTTTTGTAGCACAAAACGCAGATGGCCGAGTATGGATAATGGCTAAGGTACGAAACGATAATCACGCTATTTGTTCGAAAGTATTCGGACATCTGGCTGAAAATAGCTTACAAGTTCATGGCACCCTTCACCGGTAATAGTGAATTCAACATGGTGTTGGCCCATCCTTTTCCTTGATGACAGCTTCCACTGTCGCAGGCATACGTTCAATCGTGTTGGAAGGTTTCTTGGAAAATGGCAGCCCATTCTTCACGGAGTGCTCCACTGAGAAGAGTTATCCATCGTGTTGAAAGATGCAATCGCCATCCCCGAATTGCTCTTCAACAGTGGGAAGTAAGAAGGTGCTAAAATGTCAATGTAGGCCAGTGCTGTGACACTGCCACGCAAAACAACAACGTTACAAGCCCCCTCCATGAAAAACACGACCGCACCCTACCTTCACCGCCTCCGAATTTTACTGTTGGCACTACACACGCTGGCAGATGACGTTCACCGGGCATTCGTCATACCCACACCCTGCCATCGGATCGCCACATTATGTACCGTGATTGTCACTCCACATAACGTTTTTTCACTTTTCAATCGTCCAATGTTTACCCTCCTTACACCAAGCGAGGCGTCGTTTGGATTTATCGACGTAATGTGTAGCTTATGAGCAACCGCTCGACCATGAAATCCAAGTTTTCTGATCTCCCAGCTAACTGTCATAGTACTTCCATTGGATCCTGATGCAGTATGGAATTCCTGTGTGATGCTCTGGATAGATGTCTGGCTATTACACATTACGACTCTCGTCGACGTTCGGAGGTCTGTGTCAGACAACAGACGAGGTCAGCGTGTACGCTTTTGTACTGTACGTATTCCTTCACGTTTCCACTTCACTATCACATCGATCACATCGGAAACAGTAGGCCTAAGGATGTTTAGGAGTGTGGAAATCTCGCGTAGAGACTTATGACACAAGTGAGACCCAATCACCGGATCACGTTCGAACTCCGTGAGTTTCCGGAGCGCCCCATTCTGCTCTCTCACGATGTCTAATTACTACTGAGGTCGCTAATTTGGAGTACCTGGCAATAAGTGGCAGCACAATGCACCTAATACGAAAAAAGTATCTTTCTCGGTGGTGTCTGGATATTTTTGATCACATACTGTGTCTCATGTCCAAGATGACTCCCCGCTTTTGTTCTGTATGGATATCAACATTGTAGAACGGACACTTGGGGCCGGTTGTTACTTATTAATAATGAAGCAGCGGGAGAAAGAAGAACATACACGGTAAGGAGTGTCATTCTAAGGTGGTCACGGAACACGTCACTTGCGAACTAGAAGGCAATGAAGTGTACCAAAAGAATCATGCTCACACGGCTGACAGTAACTCTAGTGTGTTTTGTCTACGCCTTTTACTTAGCTGCAACATTGTTGGTTAACGTACAATTCAGGAGGTGGAAAAAATATGGAATCACGAAAAACGGAACTTCAATTAACGATAGTTAACGTGGGTATTCATCATGCACCCATGTCTTCAAAGTAGACCACAAAGGCCCAATAATATTGAGATCTGGTGATGTCCACGGGAGAGGCAACAGCTCCTCCTTGTGCTCATAAATCCGTGGGTGAACAGGGGTCTTGTCGCCTTGCCGGCCGGTGTATTCCAGCGGTTCTAGGCGCTTCAGTCTGGAACCTCGCGACCGCTACGGTCGCAGGTTCTATGGGAGTGGTGACCTCAGATGTTAAGTCTGATAGTGCTCAGAGCCATCTTAACCATCTTGTCTCCTTGGTACATAGTATCGCCATTGCGCCCTGTTAAGAGCAATTGCATCACTGATGCGAGGTCCGGGAATTCCAGCTCACCCATCAGTTCTCATCTTACGGTTTTACCTTCATGTTGTTTTACTACTGACAGGGTTCGAGAGCGTGACGTTCAGTTCTGCAATGGCTTTTGCAGCCGTTATCCTCTTATTTTCCGTTAAAATCATCGCCAATGGATCGTCCGTCACAAACACTCAACGCATACCCTCGTACGCATTTTGACTTAATGGATGATATTTTATCTTTTTTACTGTACGCTGTGTAAGTCTTCGATACGATGGCTTGAGAAGCACCGAACACTTAGACTACCTTGGTTATACAACCACCTACAATAATGTGAGCACCTTTTCCCACGTTCGAATGCACTGAGCTCGGACATAAGGCATTCACAACTACACAAGTCACTGTTCGGACCACAGCTGAAATTAGCAATGTATTGAGGATTTTTCACAGGTGCTGTTCGTGTTCAAATACAACAGTGCAACCTCAGGTTTGGTTAGCATCGCATTTATTTTCCAGCATCCTTCTCTTGTTTTCATATTTTCGTTCAAGCCTTGTACGTTAGAGCTTGGTCGTCGGGAAAATATATATATATATGTCGAATCACAAACTATCTTTTCGGATAGGTGTGTCGGGCAGCTGCATCAGTCTACTGTACCTTCATGATGTAATTATGGAAATTTGTCCGACATAAAAGCGAAAATAATGTGTTAATTTTACATACGTGCATTTTCAAACATCAAGTATGCATAGTATAACCAGATACAGCAAACAGAAAGAAAGCTGCAGCACTGTCAGAACAGTCCGGTAGGCGTCTTTCTAGGGGCTCCGAGATGTCCGGTTTTGTTCATTAGTGGCCTTTGGAACGTTAACCGCAATAATTGGATTTTAATGCCAAGGGAAAAGCCACTACATGAAATAAAACCGCATACTGTAGATTATGTAGGAGGTATT
This sequence comes from Schistocerca serialis cubense, assembly GCF_023864345.2. NCBI lineage: Eukaryota > Metazoa > Arthropoda > Insecta > Orthoptera > Acrididae > Schistocerca > Schistocerca serialis. Next base: position 471,058,416 of record NC_064639.1, read on the forward strand.
CAGTCTGAAATGATGCAGCGATAACGGAACAGCCTCGACGGGAAATAGACGAATACTTGCTTAGAGAAGTACTACTTTTGATTATTACGGTTATGAGTTTTAATGTATAATAATTAGTAAAGTAAAAACACAAAACATGTTGTGACGTTCGTCCATGTCGAAGCACAAGAAATCTTCTTCTTCTTCTGGTTCCTATCCTTTCCGGATGTTGGCAACCAGCTTCGCAGTGCTTTTCCTGTCACTTGCAGCTCTAAATATCTCTGTAGATGTTTTAGAGTTCCACGTTCTGATAAGCCAGGATATTCAACTCCGGCCAATGCTTCTCTTCCCTGGTATTTTTCTTTGCAGGATGGTCTGGAGGAGATGGTATCCGTTGTTGTTCCGCATGATGTGCCCCAGGTATTGGAGTTTCATTTTTATTTTTCCTTCCATTACATATAATGTGTAATTTTTGACACAGTTTTAACTTTCTTAATGTTAGGCTACTCCCTCATTGCCTACAACTACATTATAGCTCAGGTGGAATGTAAAATTATAGCAGAATTTTAAATCGCTAACCAAAAATTTATGTGACAAGCATCAGAACTTATTGTTTACTGTGAAGATACAAGACATCATCATGTCGGTTCTTCTTTTTGATTTTTGACACAAAATTAAAATACATTATTTCAGAACCACCCGAGAAGACACTTTAGATAAATAAAAGCAAGGAAACCAAGATGCTATCAAAATGACTACATCACGGTCACAAAGAAACGAAAACAAAGTAGGTAAATCTTACTCTGGAGCTGATAAATGCATTGAGCATAAATTAGTTACAAAGCAGTAAAAACTAAAACCGAAATTCAGAGTGAAACCTGAGACATGGACAAGACAACAATCAAAAACACTGATTATCAAAGACAAAAAAATATAGAAATTGGTGAAGGTACGAACGGGAAGACAATCTGCATCAAACAACAAACCACTGTTGCTAAAAGTCTACAAGAGTGAATAATAACTGCGACAAGGGTCACAATGGGCTCCTCACAAAACATAAAATGGAAACCATGTAGAAATTTTCACGTAATAACATTAAGCGAACAAGGAGGAAAGTGTACAGCAAAAGCCTGAGAAACTTACTCAACAATGAAGAAAAAAGTTAGTAAGTAACTGCTGGAAGCCATATGAGACGAAATTGATGAAATCTACAAAAAAGGGAAACGTAGAAAAAAACACGCATCCAGCTGAGAAGGTATTTTGAAAAATGGAAACAAACACCAGTTCAACACGCTTCAAGGCAAGGATGGGAATGTAACTAGCAGATAGAAACAATACTCCAGAATCCTTAAGGAGTTAGACAAGAAGTGTGCAGTCTGTCCCTATCACTATTCATTAATTACACAGACCATGTAGTAAATCAACATAAAGAATTCCGTATAGAACAAACCCAGAAACAATACAGAGGCCAAGCTTAACGGATGACAAATTTGTGATAACTGAACGTAAGAAAAATTTACAAAAAAATCTTTGAACTTGCGGATACAGTACTGAAGGACGAGTAAAAAAATGGAAAGTAAATCGAAAAACACTGAAATACTTGGGTGCTCCAAGGAATTAGAAGAAACAAACATTAACATTAGAGAAATAAAATACAAGAACCAAATAGCACAAATATTGGTGAAGTAAAATATTCGAAGATTCAAAGAAGACACAAAAAAACGAATTATCGAGGCAAATGAAAAGTTCACGAATAAAATAAAAATAATAATGCTTTGGTCAAACAACAAATACTGAAACGAGGCAAAAGATGGTTAACAGTTGCATTTGAGAGTACCATTTTGCGGCTGTAAAACTGCGGCGTTATGTGAAAATGAAATTAAATCTCTTTAAAAGTTTGTTGTATGACGCTCTAGACTCCTCTTAAAGTGGATAGATAGAAACTGGATGTCCTGCCAATAACTGGCGAAGGAAGATAATTTGGGAGAACAATGGAGCTAAAAAGACACGAGTGAGAACAATAGGTCAAAGAAGACACGGTGGACTGGTTATATAAAACGATTACTTCCTAGTTCCTTGTGGATGGCCCAAAAGGAGCAGTACAAGGAAAGGTAGCACGAGAAACATCACGACTAGCATTTTTAAAACGAGCTATACAGAATGCATGAGTCTATGCTGAAATGATGTTAATTTATAATATATTCAAATGGAGATGTACCGATTACTCAATGAACTCATGAATGAAAGATATATTTTGTATCAAACCTTTCAATGAAAATGCTTGTTCTGGAGACAAATACCCTCTCTTTTTGCTGATCCACACTACGACATAATTTACATTGCACGATACCTAAAAGGTTGTCAAATATATATCAAGTTGATATGGTTCTAGTATCTGTTGCATATAAATAATATTTTGCATGAGATAAAAAAATACTGGACATCTTTCTCTCTCTCTCTCTCTCTCTCTCTCTCACACACACACACACACACACACACACACAACAAACACACACAATCTCTCTCTCTCTCTCTCTCTCTCTCTCTCTCTCTCACACACACACACACACACACACACACACACACTCAACAATCGAACCCACAGAATCACTCTCTCTCTCTCTCTCTCTCTCTCTCACACACACACACACACTATTAACAGTTTTACTAATTTTAATTTTAAAACAATTTGTACAAAATGGTCGAATATTTCTGTAACTTAGTCTGCTTTCCCTGAAGGAAAGTTGGGTGGATAATGCAAATGTTACCTTTCGCGGAAGTCAAGTAACATTTAAATTTAATTCTTGGCATGTTGACATGAGTTAGGAAACATGTAAACACAGTTCTACAATCAAAGGAATTTTGAAACAATGCTGTGTTACAGAACATTCATGTCTTTCATTCTTATCTAAGGATAAATCCCTTTTAAGAACAATTTTTGGCAGATGTGTAGGAATTGGAGGTTTTCATTCAGGGTTTGCGAAGAGATTCACTTTCCTTGAGGGAGAATGAGTTGTAAAAAGCTAGCATGTAATGTTAGTAGCGATGTAGGAGAAGCAAACACACGGTCGATGTTAGCTCTTTCTTGCTTTAGAGAGTCGGTCAAGAGCTCAGGTGTCTTCTTTCTTTTATTTCCAATCGTCGGGAAGCATAATACAAGAACTGGAACACACGTCAAAAACCTCATCCAGACGTCACAGAAACAAACTGCAGCTGAGAAAAGAAAACAGGTAACAACTTTAGACTTCTTGTCAATGTATAGGCTTCTAGACAGTTTTACTTCACTTGCCTACGTGCAGAACAATTAGTGTGACGTATCACCGGCTTCTCTCTTCAGCAGGTATCATCCTATGTGGGATAGTGAAAAGATATGAAACGAGAGCTCATATGCCAAGGGATCATTGCCGCTACGATGGGGCCACTTAACATTTGGTCTGACATAATGTAAAGAGAATTTCCTGCTACGACGGGCAACTGGGACATCTGCGTCGTGTCGCGCTGCGGTGTATAAGATCAGATTAACGCGTGTTTTCTGTTAACAGAGCAACAGAAATTATTTAGCAAAATTACACTCAGTTTCTCAAAATTATCCCTTTCGTAGCCCGTATTAAATTTGCTCAATGAATTTCGAATATCTGTAGCCGAACGAAACCAGTATGATTCGTTAAATCTCGTAAAATATTAATGAGCCCTAACAGTTCTTAGCTTCATAATAATTGCTTCTCGCACGAAAAGACTTCCACATTCACTACATCGGGAGAATAACAGCGATGATATGGTGAAACGGGTCCCTTTTAAACTTATTAAAAGTTGATAAGCAGTCTGCTATATGAATCTACCGTGTGCTGTCCAGTCTCCATAGCTCGAGCAAATTAACGCTTTTTGACTGTATAGCATCATTGACACGAACTTTTTCAGATTCGCTTCCTTTGAAGAAGCGCATTGTAAGAAATGAATTTTTTTCTGTAGTTACTGCCAGAAGTTATCGTAAGATTCCGTTGCTGATTTTTTCTTTGCTGAGACAAATAACGATGACCTGTCATCAACATGCGGGTAAGAAAAGATGGAAGATGACTCTTTAGACTTGCGCTGTACAGTGTTTTGAAGCCAGAGTGGGCGGGGACTGCTGACAACTTAAACAGCCCAAAATAGTAGCAGACTACTGTTTACGATTTCTTATGGTCCATTATTTCTTTCAAATGCAGGCAAAAACTGTTTTAAATACTAAGAAGTATAGTGCTTACTTCAATAACACAGTATTAAGAAGGCAATTTCGAACGTTTCTCTGTTTTTGCTCTAGTAATGCGACACATTTCGTCTCGTTAATGGAACATGTTTTTTGTTGATATATTTCGAATAATCACGAAGAGAAAGAAGTGACGTGGAATGGTTGCTTTCGTAATCCATTCAATTCCTCTTTCACTTTATTTGTATCGATAGCAAATGAAGCTGGAACTCTAAAAACAGCGTTTGTTTTCTTACTGGTACTGCTTCTTGTTCGTTAAATTTTCTGCGTTGGACTCTTATGCCCAAAATTTTTAATTTTCAAGTTCGTAAAATACTTACCTGCATGTTCGTTGTTAGCCCTTTAACATATGCAGTGAGGAAAGAGCAAGGCATGCTATCGTATCTTGTGAACGATTTTTGAAATGTTAAAGAAATGGTACTGCATAGAGGTATAACTCGATGCAGAGTACAGTTCCTGTTTTATTAGATTCTCGGAGTATTCGTCTCACTGCAGTTCACATTACACATCTTCTCACTTTGAAATCTTACCTATGATGCGTCATTCGGTGTGTGACCAAATATAACAGTTTACAAGGCAAAAAAAAAACTATGTAAATTTTTAGATATTTTCCAGCATTGTGCAATACTATAAATGTTATTAAGTTAATGATCTCAAACCCTTCGATCTCGTAAAATAAATATTTAGCTTTAACATGTATGCAAGTCATTTTTTTTATTTATTTAATTTTTTTGTTTTGTTTTTGTAATGCTAGTGTAACCTGTGTGACATAGGCCTACCTTTCCAACAGTAGCTGTATGCTTCTTTTCCCAGCATATTTCTCGTCAGTAACTCTGTCGGTTTCTCAGAAATAACCAAATATATCTCAACGGGATTGTACGCCTACTTTGATCATCTGTTTCATTTAATTTCTAAGTTTCATTTTCAGATTTCAAAGGTATATAAGCCTACATCATGCTCTGTGATATACGAATACTTAATTAGTTGGTTAACTTAATGTTCAATGCACCATTTGAACGATAAATCGTATTGATGTGGGACGAGTGATTTTGTATTGACGTTAATTTTTTTGTAAATAAGCCTTCACGCTGATCATTTGTTAGTTACACATGCAGATGTTAGTAAGTAATTTCTACCCATCGCCATTTACACATTAGAATGATAGATTGATTTCTGCGGAGCAGTAGAAGCTGTCAAAGAGAAACGTTCTCAGTTTAGTTTCAAAGTTTACTTTGCTGTCTGTCAGAAATTAATATCGCTGGGTAGGTGATCAAAACTTTTAGTTGCAACAATGTGAAACCCTTCTTGTGTTACAGACAACTGTCATTTGGCGTAACAAGTGTCGTTTTAATAATCTGGTGTTGCTTTGAAGTACATCATTGTTCCTGCTGAAGTGCAGTTTATTTATTACGACGAACTTCGTGATGGAATAACTGTAATGTGAAGAGGATAAAAAGCTACTGACACGCCGAGGAGCAGGTGGCACGAACAAATGACTGTTCACGTAAGTTTTCTTACAAAGCCTTCTTCAGAAAGAAAGAAAATAATCATGCGCACACACACACACACACACACACACACACACACACACACACACACACACACACATATATATATATATATATATATATATATATATATATATATATATATATATATTGTGGTCTTCAGTCCAGAGACTGGTTTGATGCAGCTCTCCATGCTACTCTATCCTGTGCCAGCTTCTTCATATCCCAGTACCTACTGCAACCTACATCCTTCTGAATCTGCTTAGTGTATTCATCTCTTCGTTTCCCTCTACAATTTCTACCCTCCACGCTACCCTCCAATGCTAAACTGGTGATCCCTTGATGCCTCAGAACATGTCCTACCAACCGATCCCTTCTTTCAGTCAAGTTGTGCCACAAATTTCTCTTCTCTCCAGTTCTATTCAATACCTCCTCATTAGTTATGTGATCTACTCATCTAGTCTTCAGCATTCTTCTGTAGCACCACATTTCGAAAGCTTCTGTTCTCTTCTTGTCCAAACTATTTATCGCCCGTGTTCTACTTCCATACATGGCTAGACTCCATACAAATACTTTCAGAAATGACTTCCTGACACTTAAATCAGTACTCGATGTTAACAAATTTCTCTTCTTCAGAAACGCTTTCCTTGCCATTGCCAGACTACATTTTATATCCTCTCTACTTCTACCATCATTAGTTATTTTTCTCCCCAAATAGCAAAACTCATTTACTACTTTATGTGTCTCATTTCCTAATCTAATTCCTTCAGCATCATATGAGTTATGTCGACTACATTCCATTATCTTCATTTTGTTTTTGTTGCTATTCATCTTATATCCTTCTTTCATGACACTGTCCATTCCGTTCAGCTACTCTTCCAGGTCCTTTGCTGTCTCTGACAGAATTACAATGTTATCGGTGAACTTCAAAGTTTGTATTTCTTCTCCATGGATTTTAATTCCTACTCCACATTTTTCTTTTGTTTCCTTTACTGCTTGCTCAATATACAGATTGAATAACATCGGGGATAGGCTACAACCCTATCTCACACCCTTCCCAACCAATGCTTCCTTTTCATGCCCCTCGACTCTTATAACTGACATCTGGTTTCTGTACAAATTGCAAATACCCTTTCGCTCCCTGTACTTCACCCCTGCCACCTTCAGAATTTGAAAGAGAGCACTCCAGTCAACATTGTCAAATGCTTTCTCTATGTCTACAAATGCTAGAAACGTAAGCTGGCTTTTACTTATCTATCTTCTAAGATAAGCCGTCGGGTCAGTGTTGCCTCACGTGTTCCAACATTTCGACGGAATCCACACTGATCATCCCCGAAGTCGGCTTCTACCAGTTTTTCCATTTGTCTGTAAAGAGTCCGTGTTAGTGTTTTGCAACCGTGACTTATTAAACTGATACAAAATGATAGTTCGGTAATTTTCACATCTGTCAACTTCTGCATATGACCGCTGTCTCCGGTTTCTCCGTCCAGAATCTTTTTTTACCGATCAGTGCGGTCACGTAGCCGTGTGTTGTACGGTGCCGAGATCTTTTATACAGTGCTGTTCGGGTGTCCGAGGGTTTGCAGTTTGGAAGGCAATGAAATACACAGGAAAGAATAAGAGTAAACAGCGCGACCATAACTCATGTACACAAAAGAAAATGTTGCTCGAACGGCTGCACTAACGAAATGGGTTTCCTTTAAACTTTAGATTACGATCAGATCACACCCGTAAACTACGCAAGGTAGCATTTTTCCTTGAAACAACTACGTCTCCACACAATCAAAGCACCAGATGCTATTTGGGATACGACCACCAACGCACGAAACTGAGCACACGCACTTCAGAATGACATCACGAGGAAGTATAACTTCGGTGAACCGTGAAGATACAGATGTGGTGAAACTCAAGCTCTACTTTTCTCACATGCTTTACTGAAAGCCTTGGATCAGTGCAGTCACGTAGATGCCGTATTTCTTGATTTGCGAAAAGCATTGGACTCAGTACCACACCTATTCTTTGTGTCAAAAGTTCGGTCATATAGGATACCAAGTGAAATTTGTAACTGGTTTGATGACTTTTTGGTAGAAAGGACACGGTATTTTATTTATGACACAGAGTCATCATCAGATGTGGAAGTGACTTCGGGTGGGCCCAGGGAAGTGTATTGTGACCCTTGCTCTCCATGTTGTTTATTAATGACCTCAAGGACAATATTATAAGTAACCTCATGCTGTTTGCAGATAATACAGTTATCTGAAATAGGCTGCATAAATAGTCATATTTTGATAAGATTTCAATGTGATGCAAAGACTTGCAGCTTACTTTAAATGTACGGAAATGTAAAACTGTTCACACCAAAAAACGAAAAAACGTAGTATCCTCTGAAACTTCCTGGCAGATTAAAACTATGTGCCAGACCGAGACTCGAACTCGGGACCTTTGCCTTCCGCGGGCAAGTGCTCTACCACTGAGCTACCGAAGCACGACTCACGGGGGGGGGGGGGGGGGGTACTCACAGCTTTACTTCTGCCAGTACCTCGTCTCCTACCTTCCAAACTTTACAGAAGATCTCCTGCGAATCTTGCAGAACTAGCATTCCTGAAAGAAAGGATATTGCGGAGACATGGCTTAGCCACAGCCTGGGGGATGTTTCCAGAATGAGATTTTCACTCTACAGCGGAGTGTGCACTGATATGAAACTTCCTGGCAGATTAAAACTGTGTGCCCGACCGAGACTCGAACTCGGGACAGGCAGGCATTTTTCATGTGCCTTATGTAGTTGTGCCTAAGTGCTTATTGTCTGTGTCCTACGTTAGATTCATGTCTTGTGTTCATTAGCTGTGTGGTAACAGTTAATAATAATGCTTCGGCGGAAATACCTCGACGACTAATCCCTAAATGCGTGGCCGACTCTCATGACGCCTGTTACCTTCCTAATCACTTATATACGAGTGGTCTACTTCTGTGGTCGACCTTAAACATCGTTTTAACTGTGGCTGGACTCATACTAGCCTAAATATGTGTGTATTGCAGCAGAAACCTCATCACTGCTTGTAATCGCTCGCAGACCATCTACCAGTTGTTGCTAATAAAGTTTAATCTAACCATCTCAGGACCATTGCATATTGTTTGTTCTAATTGTGTCCACTTAGTTGGTTACGCTCCGTCCATTTCCTCTGCGTCAGCGACAAGGTAACTAAATAAAGAAATATAGAAGATTGTTTTTTCTGTATATGTGCTTATGAAATTTCTTTGTGTTTCATAACATACATAAAAAGTTTCTGTACGTAGTTGATAGGTGTTCTCCTGCCTGTATGGATGATGGTTTTAGGCTTTATAGCCTAGATTCTGTACTTGTTTTGCAAACTTTTTCCTGCATGTTATATTTTGTTATACATGAGTATAGTCTATGATTGGTTGCTTAACTATTCAATTAGTACGTCTTTTGTTTGAATTGATCCCTTTTTGTATTTTCTTTCTTTATATTTTGAATGAAGAATGATAGATGACAGATTTTGGTTCAGAATGATGAAGAGGGAAGAACTAACAGAATAAAAAGAAAGGAAGTAAACTGTTAGTTAACTCGGGTACCTGGCAGGCATCACCTACCTAGAAATGGAAAGACTGCTGCTGCCCCCTGAGGTAGTCGTTGCGGCCGTCAGCACGCCACCTGTTTTTACGCCAGCCTGCCGGTACTTGTCTGTTGCCTGAAAGTGAATCCAGCTCTTTTAATATATACAGGTGGTTGTTAACCTTATTCTTGTTCACATGAATTAGTTTCTCCTCTACAGACACTGGAAACTTAAGAACTATTATCAATTAAACAGTCTGAAGTTCCAAGAGATTTTTGGCACAGATTCAGACTTGTACATCTACTAGGGCTAATTACTCCGCCATTGTAATAAATAACGACTATAATTACACACCACATCCAGTTTGGCTAGCAAAGTGAACAAAAAACATGAGTGCCACTTTTGGCAAATTTCACCATTTTCCCAAGTTTCTGATAACGGTATGTTGGACAGGAAAAGCAGGGGTGGACTGTCTATTGTACCTGATGATCATGTTTATCTGTGCAAAATGGTCCAGAAAGTATTAAATAAATGATCATTGATAATGAGAAACAGCTTTGAAGAAATTACTTATCTGTCTTTGCAGGAAATCAGGAATGAGGTTTGCCTTCAGTTGAATACACATGTTTTAAGCAGTTCTCCTCTTCGTAACCATATGTATCAACTGAAAAAAGTTGTACTTGTTGCGCATTATAAAATAACACTACACAGCGAAAAGCTGCACCATGCTCTGATCAGAAGTTTCCACACCACAATAGTTTTGTTTAATGACCAGTGATTTTGTGATTATTTTGCAAATAGAATTATGTACATACGTGATTGAATCTACAGCTGCTGAAATCAAGCCACCTGTAGCTGAGCAGTAGTTTTTGTGTTGGTAAGTCTGAAATAAATTAAAGAATTTTCGTGCCATTCCGTAAACTTTCCTTGTATTTCTCTTAAACTCTGTTGCCGACAAGTGAAAATGAATGCCTTATATTTATTTTAGTGTGTAATTCAGAATATCAGTTTCCAAATTTTTATGCTTTATTACTATGCTATCTTAATTTTTAAGATGACTGAACCAAAAAAAAAAGTGTGAAATCTTATGGGACTTAACTGCTAAGGTCTTCAGTCCCGAAGCTTACACACTACTTAATCTAAATTATCCTAAGGACAAACACACACACCCATGCCTGGGGGAGGACTCGAACCTCCACCGGGACCAGCAGCACAGTCTATGACTGCAGCGCATTAGACTGCTCGGCTAATCCCGTGTGGCGACGACTGAACCGGTTTTTCTTCTTTCCCTCATATAGTGTTTTCACTTTAGCAAAAATTGGCTTATATAAAATTTATTCTAAAAGACCTCTGTTAGGTGATAGAATAACAAATTTCCACAGTACAGGATATGTTCTTTAAGTTTTCTGTTGTGTTCATAGCTGTCCCAAGGAATCTGTTGAACTTTCTGACACCAGGCCACGAAGAGTAGAGTTTCAGTCGCTAGAAATCATTCACCCCCGACAGCTTACCAGAAAAGACAGAAATCTTTATTCTGTAACACATACCATATAGCCTATTGCAGACCCTAAGGAAGTTGATGCAGTTCTATGAGATTGATAATTGATAATGATATTGTTAAACAAAAGCAGTTTACACAATAATGAATTATCCTCTGAGGCAGGGTACTGAAAATGAATCAAGTGTTTTTTCACCCAAAAAGAACAGCAAGATTGTTGTGTAAAATATATGACCATTAACTGTGCAGAATGCTTTTCAAGACCCTTGGAACTCTTCACATACTCTCCAATACATGTACTTGGTTCAAATGGCTCTGAGCACTATGGGACTTAACATCTGGGGTCATCAGTCCCCTAGAACTTAGAACTACTTAAACCTAACTAACCTACGGACACCACACACATCCATGCCCGAGGCAGCATTCGAACTTGCGACCGTAGCGTCGCGCGGTTCCAAACTAAGGCGCCTAGAACCGCTCGGCCACACCGGCCAGCCCAATACATGTACTCCTAAATGGTCCTTCTTGCAGCCAACAAAAAAGGCTTCAAGTGAACTGTGATGTACACAGTCACAAGACAAGAGATACAAAGTGATCTTCATGTTCCCTTTGGCTTTTTGCCATGAGTCCAGGGTGGAGTTATGAACAGGGAATTCCTATCCAGTTAAACGAAAACAAATCACTGAATTCGCCACATTTGCTGGAAGTTATGTGAAGATCTATATAAAAGTTTAAAAAGTTATGTTTTTTATGTGACAGGTAAGAGTTCTTTGAAAAGCTATATATCGAATAGTAATTTACTGGAGGAAGCAACTATATTGTTTGTAATCAAGGATACACCAGGCTACCAGTAGGAGATAATCAGCAACTGTTAAGTATAACCGTGGAGGCAGCTTCTTCCTTCAAAGTAGCAACTTTCTTTTTAATTTTCTTAGCAAAATTTGGCTAGTGTAGGTACGAATAATACTAATCAATACAATGGTAGGTAGATTAATGATAATATCCGTACAGATTAAGGTCTACAGTTTGCCTGTCTTTTGCTAATTTAAATCTTGACTCATTCTGCATCCATGAACGCTCTCCTTCATCATGGAATTTTGTATGAGACCATATTTTTTGGTTTGTACAAAAAACAAAATTAGCGACCTCCTCATATACTCAGAGAAGTAGTGTTTTGCAGCCTTCGCATAAGGCAAACTGTTGAAAATCTTGCAGAGGAACTTTAATGAATTGAAAGTTAAGGTGTATGTTGGTCCTTAGAAATAAAACTTGATGTAAGACAGGATTTCAAGGTGACAGATTGTCAATTTCCCACTACCTACATGTGTTTTCGCTAAAATTAACGTTTCCTAATGTATTACTTTATAGATTGTTTCGGTATCTGACTGTATTACGAAAAAATCATAAAAAATAAATGTTTATTTACGATACATATCAGAAATTATGGGAATAAAATGATTTCGTTTCTTAAAAGAGCGTAACGAAACATTTCACATCTACTGTTGAAGAATCGTCGTTTTGTCTTTTATTCCTTTGGAAGCGGTGACCTAAAAGACTCTCATTGCAACAAAAACAGATATTCACTGAAGAACTGTAATTCTGTTCATTCTAAATAGAACTGTCAGTGCTTTAATCTGGCCACATTACAAAGATAAACATCGCATTAATATTAGAAATTTCGGAAAAATAAGGCTAACAATACTACTATATGAGTAGCAGCAATAAGGCACGTTGCTTTATTGTTAAAATCAGTCGTTAACTTCAGCTATAAATGATGAAACCTGTAACTATCAAGTACGCTTCACCTAGCTCGTAATAATGGAAGCTCGGTTTCGTGCCCCAAATGGCGTGACTGAGACGTTGTTCTCAAACCTCAACATGTCAGAAATAGGGGTGTGCGCGGTCTATGTTATTTATAGTCTCTGACAAAATGTCAAAGTACTAGTGTAGTATTTGAATTGAGCAACTAACAACGGCAGCGCTTATTAAACGTCAAAGCAGAGTTCATACTGCATGTTTTTGATCGACTTTGTTTCTTAAAGTGCTGAGAAGTGAATCAACATTGTTGTAAAACCTAAATATGTTTTCGCATACAGATATCTGACTTCATTTGTGTAAAAACATTGAGAAAAAAAATATCCAGGTCGTCATGGAACATATGCAATTTGCCACAAAAAAAGAAGAAAAAGAAGAAAAATAATAAAATGAAGATTACGAAGACCCAAAAGTACGCTATCCATGTACCATAACACCATTTAGAGCGACTAAAATAGGTTAACTTCCGCTGTTAGTAGACGACGATAACGTGAAAACATCCTACCCGGGAACCCTTAATGTCCTGTGATGTGACGTGACGGTATATTGACGGTGTGTGAATGCCACCATTTGAAATGCATTCTGAAAAAAATTAAGGTGACGTGAATTGACATGACGGCCAAAGTGAGTTACCCTGAACAAAAAATGTCGTCCTGAAATCACGAGACAATTCTAGCTCAACATTGAAAACTTGCGCTCAATGCAGTGCCCACTCCAGAGATATTTCTACTTTGTTTACACAAACAGTGATCTCCATGTCGAACTTCAGCTGTTTGAATATGGCGGCCAGAGATCTCGTACTTCGTCTCTTGCATAGCTGCAACATAACTTCCATGAAATGACGGCAGAATATAAAAAGAAAATACTAAGCTCCCAGGTCAGTCAATTACATTGCATGCTGACATACAGTTTAAATACATAAATAAACTAGTAACTCTTTATCACGTACAGACCGGTAGATTTTTCTAAAGAGAGTTCAGTGAACTCCAACATTATCAGCTTCGCTAGCAGTTACACCATTGAAAGATAAAGGTTTGCAATATTTGTGTGTTATACAGTTGCCATCGAGCAATAGGGACACGTATTTTTCACCCACTTCCAGTTTGTAATTGACTATGACCTTTGAATTTCCAAAATAAGTCAATTACATCAAATTATTATAAAACCAACGATATTATATTAGACCACACACATCTCACCATTTAATGACCTCCTCAGGTATATTTAACCAGCTGATTAAAATTTCTGTAATATTCTTAATTGAAATAAACTTCTTCATAGACACTTTAGTAAACTGTTGATGGTGTTGAGACAGCAACCACTCATAAATTTATTTTAAGTTCCTTTCATCAAAAGGTACCATTACCAGTTTCGAATCATTGCAATTCATCGTCAGGTGGGTTTCATGCTTTCATTAGAATATGTGGTGTGTTGTTTATTGATTAGTTGTCCTAAAATAGAAATAATACGCCAACCAGATTGTTATGTCACAGATTTGCACTGGGATGTGACTTACGTGAAATGTTGGTCTGAAATATTTGTTTTTATAATTTTCGTCCAAGAAATGATTTTCGTAGTTTTCACCCCATTCTTATCGTTACACATATAGATATGTATCATTGAGCACTTGAGATTTGTCACAGAGTACATTTCCATGACATTCACCAAATTGTTAACTCAAGAACAGCCCTGCATTCTTCATAAGCCATAAACTAAAAGACCTGATTACCAGATACTATACCTTTGAAAATAACTACACCACACATTACACATATTAACTCATAAGCCTAATTAAATACATCCACATCCCACCAACAGCTAAATGAATGTCACAAGACATAGTCAATCTATACCAAACATCCCTGTCAAAGAGACTATTAACAATATTAGAAACAATCTGCTTAAATATAAGAAAATTAGTATGCAGAGATCCATGAACTCATAGAAATACTTAGACTTATTCTAGAGCATAATTACTTTAGCTTCAACAACAAGGTATACAAACAACATGATGGTTGGGCAATGGGAAGTATCTTAGCTGGGATATAGGCTGATATTTGCATCAACCATATAGAACCAATATTCTTGTCAACCAACAAGTGCAGCTCAAACAAAATAATCTACTATAGAAGATATGTTTATGATACAATCTTGCTTTCCGATGGTACCAACAATGAAATTGATACGTTAGCAGCAGATGTAAGCAAAATGCACAAAAAATATTAAATTCACAGTTGAACATGAAATTGATAAAAGCATTAACTTTCTTGACCTGAAGATTTGTAATAGTAACCATCAACATCAATTTAGATTTGCAGTAAACCTACCACCACAGATGTCAAGACTGACAACTCATCTTGCCACCACCAACAAAAAAAAGGCATATTTCAGAGCAACGGCACACTGAATTAAAAAAGTATCAATCAGTGACACAGACCGACAAACTGAAATCAATATAATTAGAACAATAGCTCATAATAATGGATATAAACCCATAATAATAGAAAAACGTCACAACAAAATGCAAACAAAAACCTCAGATCGACTTAACAGTAATCCACACAACATACACTCCAATGCAAATCAGTGTTCCACAGAAGCCAAACCTAAAGATGCTGCTGTCCCATACGTAGGCCCACTATCATACTAAATAGCAAACTTATGTAAAAAGAAAAATATCACAATTAGCTTCTCCACAAATAATAAATTACAACAAAAAGTAATCCATGATGTAAATACCTCCAAGAATCCCTACAGTACATCAGGAATATACAGGCTCAAATGTGATACATGCCCAGAATTCTACATTGGACAGATAGTCAGAAGTTTTGAAGTCCGATAAAAAGAACACAATTATGCTCTAAGGCTTGTCAACTTGAACAAATCTCAATTTGCGACCCATATTGCTGAGGAAAACTATTCTGTGAGAAACATTGAGAACAACTTAAAAATTTTACATGTAGCAGAAAAAGTAGGCACTATGAATGTATTAGAAGAAATTCAAATACACACACACACACACACACACACACACACAAACAGCACCACAGTTTATATCCTTAATGAACAAACTGAGTTAGCTAACACCCCTTTCCTGAAAAATTTCTAAAAATTAGTTTCCACCCTCCAAAGCAAATATTACTCCAACACCTAACTGCAGATCAAGAAGTATTAGCTCTAAAATCCACAAAATCAATGTTTCTCTGTACTAGTGTAAAATGCATTTCAGTGGATATATGATCCTTTTCCAGACATGGGACATCTTTAAAATGTTACGATACATGATAGCATCTTTGACACTCATGTACTTGTAAACATTTTGAATCTATCAAAACATGTGATGCATCTTAGAAATGTATTCTGTGACAAATCTAAAGTGGTCAAACATAAAAAGCTATGTGTGCAACGATAAGAATGCGGTGTAAACTACGAACATCATTTGTTAGACGAAAACTATGAAAAGAAATACTCCAGACCGACATTTCACTTAAGTCACATCCCAGTGCAAATCTGTAACTCAACCATCTGTGTGGCATGCCTATAATTATGTATTATTTATATTTTAGGACAATTAATCAATAAAAAACTCACCACATTTTGTAATGAAAGCATGAAAAAGTCTGACGACGAATTTTAATGATTCGAAACCCGTATTGGCATCTTTCGAATAAAGGAGCTTAAAATAAATTTGTGGCTGGTTGCTGTGTCAACACCATCTACATTTTTTTGCAAATAGTAGCCACCGACTCCAAGCATGTCGTCATGTGACAAAATTACATAAGTAACTAATCACTTCAACCGTATTTATTTTCACCAGAGATATATAACGGTATGCCACGTAATATAAATCTTAAATCACTTCCTAAAAACTGAACTTGATTCTATCTTGGCCAATAAGAGACTTTGTAGAAATTATAAGACATTCATTACGTGCACTATTTTATTCAGTTATTTCATTATAAGATCGTAACCATTGGAGATGTAGTATAGCTTCAAAATCATTGCTGTCAGACGTCCACGAGCATTTGAGGGTGTGGGGTTGTGTGGAACCATTTTATGTTTCATATTTTACGTTATAAGTATTTGGGTCAAGTTTTCGAATTTAATATGGACTAATCAGATTGTAAACTATAGGAAACTTTAGAGCAATTATATGAATCTTTCAACATTTTCACCACTAGCTGAAGAAAAGAAATACCCGCAATGTACTCCATGGCTGAAACTGCATGCAGTAAAAATGGACTGTATGTTCTAAATTAGCCCAAATTTTGGCAAAAAAGTTTTCCTTATGCTGTAATAGACGTCATCCATATACCTGAAGCATATTTTTTCTCTTTTACAATTATTACTCATTTAAATTAACATTTAACTGCATCATCCTGTCTTGTCTTTGTGTCACAGTTGTTCTTGCAGAAGACAGGAGACAAACAATATCTTACCTCTCCACTACTGGCTCATCTAAGACAATAGGGAACAAAAATCCAGAGACAGTTTTTCCTCCGGGAAGGTAACATACACTTCCCCTTTCCCAACTGTATTCCAAACTCGTTTAAAATAATGCACACAGACAAAAAAACCGTCCCCAACAAGTAATAATCCGATAGGGACGAGAGTTGTTGAAGAGGTGGCCTGTTTTAGTCTCCTTCACTAATGTTAACTTCTGTGGCCTGAAGATGACGCTAATGATGTGCCGAAACTGATTGTTTCAATAGAAGAATAAGAAAGAACGACAGTTGATACCATTTTTCTACTAGCTACTGATCCTGCAGGCACATCTGTGATGAATCTACAAAAAGAAATCTTGAAATTTGGTTACCTGAAAAATCAGAGTCAAAAGGACTGAAACTGTATTTTAAATTTTCTTGCTTGCATCAGTAACTGGACTGGCGCCATTTTTGTTTAATTGTTTGCTACCACCTGAAGAACTGTCAACGTGAACATACTAATATTTCATAGGTTAATTCATCAAAATTATTGTTTGTCCGCTCTTATCCCATGTCCACACTAGCCCCAATCTCCCCTACTACTCAATACGGCGACGTGATGGACTCCACCCTCGCGAACGGTAATCTTTGCTAGATCTCCGCAACGTATATGTAACGGGAGAAAACATTTGTTATCTATTGAAAACTACAAATTCATTAAATTAATTACATACAGTACCGTACATCGCGTACGAATATATGTTATCGGTGTACTGCGCAAGTTCAATGTCACTACTGTTAGAACAAACTTGATTCCTAACACCGTGAACTCTCACCTTTTGTGGGATGAATCGTTGTGGTGTTAAGGCCCACGTACTTTTGTAACAGTCTCTTTCCAGTGGCCCATTAACATATCTTAGCAATATAACAACCATTCTGCCCTTTTCCAAATAAGGCGTTGAAACTCCACAGTTTTCGTAGTTTTCTAAGTGCTCGTACTACTTTCGCTATTGTTTGGCCACTGGAGATCAGGAACTGTCCGAATTTCATTCACTGGGCTGCAGACATCGTTTTCTTGCACAATTTTGTTTGCAGAATGTAGTTTACTATTAGTCGTTCAGACGCCAGCAGTATCTCCATCTACCATCACATATTCTCATATCAGTAATTTTTCCAAATTTGTAACACTTGTCATTACCAACAAACCATCATGCAATAAGTGCACAGAAATGAAAGAATCAAAAGACAGCTCCATTTACAGTGGAGTATAAAGTGGCTCGACAGTTTTCAGCTTTGCGTAAGAAGTCCACAAAGATGCACATGATTTATCGCATCGTAGAATTTTAAACCTGAGGAGAGATATACTATGTGCGTCAGCTGTTTGCGATTAAGATAAACTAACCCTACGCGGGAAGACTCGACACAAACTCTAATTACTGGGTATTGTGTGATGTCTTTAGGTTAGTTAGGTGTAAGTAGTTCTAAGTTCTAGGGGACTGATGACCATCGATGTTAAGTCCCATAGTGCTCAGAGCCATTTTAAACGCTAATTAGTTACGAAACTAATTAACCTTTCCAACCGGATCGATACAAGAGTCAATGTTTGGCGTAACTTGTGTCTTCTGTATTTCCTCTTCCATGTTGCTACGGATTATACTCATCTTTCTAGATTTGTGCTTTAGATGGACAGCCTGAAAGAGGCTATAGTATCTGCTGCATGATGGCAGAACATACAGATTCAAATTGTGGACCCACCTGGTGTCTTCTACTTTTGTTCCTACGCGCAATCAGCTCTTAGGCCGAGATCCGTGGGCCAGACGTGAGGCTGTAAAGAAGTGTGTAGTGAATGTTCTAAGGCTATCACCACTAGCAAATGATAAAGTCAAGTTCCAAAGATGGATGCCAGCGGCTTTTATTGTATAAAACGACGTAACGGACAAAGCCGTAAAATACTATCAAAGGATATAAATGTTCGACTACAGTGTCACACAGTGTTCAAATACCTTAGAATGTGTTCAGTTAACACTTTATACAACGTGTCCCAGAAATGTTGCAAGAAACTTTGACGGGTTATAGACGGTGTCTAGAGGAACATGTCGAGGATAAGAACCCGTGTCCAGAACGTCACCCAGTGGCGCTACACAACGTCGAATTTATAGGCGCCGGCGCCAGTGTCCCTCCGAGGCCTTCCACATCAAACATGACATTGTATGCTGACGGATGGTAGATGGAACGTCTCGCAATGTTGTTATTAAGTGATCGCGACTGATTGCCAGGATCACCAGTAGTAAGGTGGAACTAGCTGCCTCTAAAAGGGCTTGACTCCTATGAATGGGATGCTCTGTTGCCTCGGTGGATGACTATTTCCGACACGGATTTCCATTTGCAGCTAATTTTGTCCAGTAGACCGGAAAAAATTTGAGATATTTAGTGGGTTCCATGAGAAAAATAAAATGTGAGTAGAAATCCATGTCCGAAATCGTCATCCATCGAAGCAACAGATCATGGCATTCATAGGAGATAAGGTAATCCTGCGCAGCAGCTACATCGCTCTTCTCCACTGGCGATTGTGGTAATCACTCGTGATCACTTAATAACAAACAAGACAGCGTGACGCTCGCCTACAGTCTGTCAGAGCACAGAGTCACGTTTGCTGCCGAAGGGAGGGGCCTGGTGGTAGGCGCTGGTGCCTGTAACTTGACGCTCTGTAGCAGGTTGAATGACGTTCCCGGAAACGAACTCCTATCCTCAACTTCTCCCTAAAGATGGGCACCTATAACTCCTCTAAGTTTATCACAACAGTACTTAAACATCTTATAGGATTACTTAGACTTACATATTAAAAACAAAAAAAATTTCCCTGTTCAACCTCTCTATTCTGCATTGTCCGCAAATAAACTACACATTGATGTTTACATGACTGGCTTGCAAGTAAGTTGTTAAAGGCGCGGCCTCGGATATAGCAGGACAAAGCCGCTCCTCTAACTGTGCTCTCACTCGACTCTATCCAGACTACTCAACCCGAAAGACTTTGCTCGGTTCACAGTGTTGGCACGTGAAGGTGCTCAAAGTGTTTCTTCTGCAGTACATAATACTAAATTTATTAAAGAACATTAAAGAATCTGGATATAATGTAGGACATCTTTCTGTTGAGGATGGCAGTGATATTGTCAACCAAATGTGATTATATATTAAACAAATATTGATGAAAACACGTAAAAAACTCAATTTCCCTCTTACACCACACCACAGCGAATATTTACTTTCTCAATTAGCTAGTGACCGAGCAAGGTGGCGCACTGGTTAGCACAATGGACTCGAATTCGGAAGAACGACGGTTGAGACTCGCGTCCGACCATCCTAGTTTACGTTTTCCGGATTTTTCCTAAATCGCTTCAGGCAATTGCCAGAATGGTTCTTTTGTCATGGCGTCGCCGATTTCCTTCCCCATCCTTGCCTAATCCGATGGGATAGATGACCACAGTGTTAGGAGCCCTCCCCAAAATCAACAAACAAGCCAATTACGTATTGAGGTTTAGGAGTGAATGCTTTGACTTTCAGAGCCAGAATTCTACAAGGGCCTCAGGCGAAATCCCTCAGGTCGACGATCTCAACATGGTTTAGACTATATATTGTTATAACTATCTTAAAAAATAATACACATATCAAAAAAAGTTTTGCGTTACCTCGGTTCCGAGAGTTCCTGTGCGGAAAACTGGAATAAAAATCAACAAAACCATCATTTCCTCCCTTTCTACTGTTCATGAAAACCACACATTGCATGTTGGTCCTCAATACAGCGAGACCTTGAAAGAATTGCGGTACACACCGGTAACTCTAATACGCAGTAGAACGTCCAATTGCATTAATGCATGTCTGTATTCGTCGTGGCATACCAACCACAAGTTTATCAAGGCAGTGTTGGTCCACATTGTCCCATTCATCAATGGCGATTCGGAGTAGATCCCTCAGAGTTGTTGGTGGGTCAAGCCGCCCATGAACAGCCCTTTTAAATCTATTTCAGCCATCTTCTATAGGGCTCATGTCTGGAGAACAAGCTTGCCACTCTAGTCGAGTGATGCCGTTATCCAGAAGGAAGTCATTCACAAGATGTGGACGATGGGGGCACGAATTGTCGTCCACGAAGACGAGTGCCTCGCCAATATGCTGCCGACATGGTTGCACTATCGGTGGAAGGAGGGCATACACGTATCGTACAGCCGTTACGTCGTCTTTCATGACCACCAACGGCGTATGTTGGCCCCACATAATGCAGCCCCAAAACAGCAGGGAACCCCCACATTGCTGCGCTCACTGGGCAGTGCGTCTAAGGCGTTCAGTCTGACCGCGTTGGCTCTAAACACGTCTCCGATGATTCTGTGGTTGAAGGCATATGCGACACTCATCGGTGAACAGAACTCAAGCCAATCCTGAACATGTTGTCAGGCCCATCTGGACTGCGCTGCATGGTGTCGTGGCTGCAAAGATGGACCTCGCCATGGTGGTCGGGAGTGAAGTTGCGTATCATGCAGCCTATATCGCACAGTTTGAGTCGTAACACGACGTCCTTTGTTTGCACGAAAAGCATTATTCAACATGGTGGCGTTGCTGTCAGGGTTCCTCCGAGCCGTAATTCGTAGGTAGCGGTCTTCCACTGCAGTAGTAGTCCTTGGGCGGTCTAAGCGAGGAATGTCATCGACAGTTCTTGTCTTTCTGTATCTCCTCCAGTCTCAACAACATTGCTTTGGTTCACTCCGAGACGCCTGGGCACTTCCCTTGTTGGGATCCCTACCTGGCACAAAGTAATCATGCGGACGCGATCGAATAGCGGTATAGACCGTCCAGGCATGGTTTAACTACAGAGAACACGAGCCGTCTACCTCCTTCCTGGTGGAATGACTGAAACTGATCGGACACCCTCCGTCTAATAGGCGCTGCTCATGCATGGTTGTTTACATCTTTGGGTGGGTTTACTGACATCTCTGAACAGTCAAAGAGACTGTGCCTGTGATACAATATCCACAGTCAACGTCTGTCTTCAGCAGTTGTGGGAACCGTGTTGACACAAAACTTTTTTGATGTGTGTATTTTCTGTTGTGTTGGATGTCTGTCTGTAAAACTTGGGCGCCCGTTTCCAGCGAACACCAGTGAAATGGTACCTTCCTTTAATTGCTGACGCAGCGGGACTGCAGCGTGGCACCTGCCACTTGCCATTCTGCATCAGCAGGCCTTGCGGGCTGGCCAGTAATGGAAGCGCACGCCAGCCGAGCGTGAACTCTGCCCGCCCTGATGCTGCCTCTGCCGCTAGCCGGGCCGGCGACTCGTTTCACGGCCGATGCACTTTTATGGCAGCACCGCACGCCACGCTCCGCTGAGGGCTCCCGCCAGAGCGCTTCTGCCGGCCTCTCTCTGCTCACTCCACTCATCTTAATATTCCGAGGGTAACTTGGATCCTCTTTTAACATCTTGAGGAGCCTAATTCAGTTCACCGATTTCAACCCATTATTATCAGCGACCGACCACGACCACAATAGATTTAGCAGCTTGTTATAGGGAGATGCATAATTCGTACGAGAAGCAAGAGGCAGCAAAAAAAGAAAAAAATACCGGTTAGGTCCAAGTACAACTCGCGCGACGAGAGTTTCGCACAAACAGATTTACCTAAAAAGATTTTGTAAAGAGAATGACTTTCTCTTGCCATAGGCATCGATACTAACAAGATATTTATCCCTGGAATTCCAAGGACCTTTTAATTTGAAGCTTCCTGCAGATTAAGTTCTGTTTAGTCGACCAAGACTTTTTATTTTGCGTGCAAGTGCTCTACCGACTGAGCTACACAATGACGACTTACGAGCCCTACTCACATCTTCACTTCCGTCAGTATTTCGTCTCCTACCTTCCAAACTAAAGCGCACACTCCGCTGGAGAGTAAAAATTGTTTTAAGTTTAAATTTTTGCGTAATTTCACATTCGCTATCGTAATTTTTTATTTATTTGGCTAATTTAAGAGTTGTATTAACATATTTGTGTTATGCGAACTGGCTATTGAAAATTCATCGCCAGATAAAATTTCATGGGAGCCTGCAAAGAAGAAAACAGAACAGTCAGCTAGAGGGCTATAGTTGTTACGGAAAAGTCGAACTGTTCTGCGGAACGTTTCGGTGGATATTTTATGGGATAACGGAATCTCATACCACACAATGTAAGAGCAACCAAGTTTCATCTTGATCTGAAGCATCACAGGTGCTGTACGTTTCGTAGACACAGTCTCCAGCGCAGCAGTACATCGGCCACACGCCTGTCACCACAAGATGCCCAAGGATCGTTTTCACAGTAGTGTGAGACTTCATTTCATCGTATTTCAGACAGTTAGCACGAAGTATTTGTAAATTATTTACAGAAACCTTCCTAGTGAAACACTCTACCTATTACTGAAAAGCTTAGCAAAATCCCAACAGCCGGCCGCTGTGGACGAGCGGTTTTAGGTGCTTCAGTCCGGAACCGCGTTGCTGCTACGGTCGCGGGTTCGAATCCTGCCTCGGGCATGGATGTGTGTGATGTCCTTAGGTTAGTTAGGTTTACGTAGTTTTAAGTCTAGGGGAATGATGACCTCAGATGTGCCATAGTACTCAGAGCCATTTGAACCATTTTTGAAAGTCCCCATAGTAGTTCCTGAGACTTTTGGCATATTACGAGTGTAATGTAAGTTCATAATGGCAAACATATATTTTTATGTGATTAATTATATACAAAAAAAATTCAGATTTTTTTCCTTTACCTGTACTATTAAAACTTACTTCTTGCCAAATTTCATGGTTCTAGGTCAAAGGGAAGTATCCTATTGTTTTCAAAGAATGACTTTACAAATATCAAAGTATTTGATATGAATCACCGTATCTTTTCACTGCATTGGCGTAGATTCTTAAATTTACTACACCGCCAAATGAACGTAGACCTTTGTATGTGTCATAAATTTCGACTTGGTACGTCTGCCCATTCCAGAGAAACACGGGTCTTACACACAGAATTTTTTCAATGTTATATAATTACAAATTAACAATTTTCGGATTGTTTCCTTCACTTGTACTTTAAAACGTTGCTTCATGCCAAATTTAATGCTTCTAGGTCAATTGAAAGTACTCTGTAGGTATTGATCAGTGAGTTTTCGAACATGAAATATGTCACATAAATATCCATATATTTTGATTTCAGTGATTTAGAAGCTTAAATTTTTACACCGCCAGGGAACCGTAGATTTTAGTATGTTACATAAATTTCATTTTCAATCGTCTATTCGTTGATAAGAAAGTAGGCCTTTACAGTGGGAGAGACAAACAACGTCGCCCTATAAGCATTCCATTTTTATCGATTAAGGTATAGAACCCTAAAAAGGAAGACAAAGAACGATGGATGAAAAAGGTTTCCAGACAGTAACGAAGGCTTCCGCTCCTACTGTTCATTGCATACATCGAATAATCAATGACGGAAATAAAACGAAGGCTCAAGACTTTGATTAAAATACAGATTGAAATGATGTCAATGATAACACTCACTAATAATTACAGGATGTGCTGAATGCAGCTAAAAGCTTAATGAATACAGATTACGGACTGAATACGAACCGATGAAATATAAAAGTAATGAAGAGTAGCAAAAATCGGGTATGTTTGGAGGACACTGTTTTATGAAACTGATTCATGGACGATGGTTAACTCGGAAAAGAAGAGAATCGAAGCCTTTCAGATGTGATGCAGTAGAAAGATGTTGAAAATCAGGCGGACTGATGAGGAACGAGAAGGTTCTCTGCAGAATCGGAGAAGAAAAGGAACATATGGAAAACGAAAGGAATAGGATGATAGGTCATATGCTAAGACATGAGGGAATGATTTCTACGCTACTAGAGAGAAACGTAGAGAGTAGAAACTGTAAGGTATGGCAGAATTCGAATACATGCCATAACCACTGGAAAATGATGTCTGCAAGTTCTACTCTGAGATGAGGAGCTTGGCACGAGAGGGTTTAGTGGAGGTCCGCTTCAAACCAGTCAGGAGACTGAGGACCAGAAAACGGCAAAAAAGTAGGATTCAGATTCAGAACGAGAGGGGGTTAATGTTTAGGTATGCCGATGACATTGCTGTCGTCTGTAAAAATGAGGAAGAATTTCTGAGAACTCTTTACTACAATCAACCGTCTACTGAATACTGAATATGGAATGGGAGTAAACGAAAGTAAGAAAGTATTGAGCAACAATAGAAGTTAGATTAGAGGCAAGCACACGCGAATAACAAATTATTACGGTATCTGTCTGATCACGAGAATTCAGCAGCAGGAAAGTTATAAGTTGTTAAGCTGAATCAGTACCAATTCAATTCGTAAAATGTCGGTTAAGCTGGTTGGCTCAGGGGAATAGGACAAGTCCACATATATTGCAGGTCCTTGTTAGGCAGTCATTGTCTGAACCTTCCTGAAAACTGAAAACGTCTACCCACAAATAACATTTTCACTTCAGTCTTAATGAGCCTTTTCACTCATATGTTAGCCGGCCGGAGTGGCCGAGCGGTTAAAGGCGCTACAGTCTGGAACCGCACGACCGCTACGGTCGCAGGTTCGAATCCTGCCTCGGGCATGGATGTGTGTGATGTCCTTAGGTTAGTTAGGTTTAAGTATTCTAAGTTCTAGGGGACTTATGACCACAGCAGTTGAGTCCCCTAGTGCTCAGAGGCATTTGAACCATCACTCTTATGTTAGTTATTTTTCTACTCTGCTAGCCCAAGTTGTAGTTGGTCACAGTGTCAGCTCTCATATATGGAGTGTAGCAGGCACAACAACCTGCCACACATTGCGACGTATCAGCTCACCATCCAATATCTAGACAAAGTTAGGTTTCCCTTCCACATTCCGAACTTAAATGTCCTCCACTATGTTCCAAACCAAATTCTCTCCCCAGTCTCTAACAGAAGTCAAATGTTTCTAGAATGAAATTTTCACTCTACAGCGGAGTGTGCGCTGATATGAAACTTCCTGTCAGATTAAAACTGTGTGTCGGACCGAGACTCGAACTCGGGACCTTTGCCTTTCGCGGGCAAGTGTTCTACCAACTGAACTACCCAAGCACGACTCACGCCCCGTCCTCACAGCTTCACTTCTGCCAGTACCTCGTCTCCTATCTTCCAAACTTTGGGTACTTCAGTTGATAGAGCACTTGCCCGAGAAAGGCAAAGGTCCCGAGTTCGAGTCTCGGTCCAGCACACAGTTTTAATCTGCCAGGAAGTTTCAGAAGTCAAATGTATTCTCTTCCGATATTATCTTCGTTCTCCACTCTGCAAATCCATGCATTCCTCGTATGCCTATGCAAACTTCACACAGACTACTGACTCTTGATTTTTTTTTGTTTTATCAAGACATCAATCTCCCCCTAACGCAAAAGTTGTACACCATTAACCCACTTTTACACTCCCTGGCTTGCCTTTTTAAACAATTCTGAGCTAGTTCGACGATTTAGCAGTGTGATCTCCTCTATGTACGCACTTCACGGAATTTAGTGTCCTGACTTCCACTAATTTAGCTTGGCCAATGAGGATCTCTCTTAAACTTTTAAGCCAGAAATTATTCAGCTCGCATCATCCGGTGACAGAGAGTCGACAAAATCTGTTACAAAGAGAAAAAAAAATTTTGTTCACAAAGCAGCCTGGCCATTTTTCATAGACTGCTACGATGTTTATCTGTCATCAACTGACCATCAATCTCCGTTTCTGGAAGGCAAATTTGTGTAACTATTTCTGTGAATGAACCTCTGGTCCCATAGTGTGCAGTGCACTTGAAACTTCTTTATTTAAATAAGTGTGTCTGTACTAATTGCAGAATGACTGATTCTTTGACACTGATTGGTAACATGTTTCCTGTTGATATCACTGCTTTGTTCAGGCACGCTCTTTCCTCAACTTATTTTATGTTTAATCAAGAATATTTTGAACAGACTGACGGTGTCGCCATGGGTAGCCCCCTGTCTTCTTTGGTGGCCAACCTTTATATGGAGGATTTTGAAGAGAGGGCGCTTGAATCAGCTGCCCTGAAACCAACAGTTTTTGGGCGGTAAGTGGATGACACTTTCATAGTGTGTCCTCATGGAGAAGATAAATTAATGGAGTTTCTGCATCACCTCAACTCCATTCATAGCAACATCCGGTTCACCATGGAAACAGAGAAAGATGGTTGTTTGCCTTTCTTGGATGTCCTGGTTCGAAGGAAGAATGATGGTTCTCTAGGACATTCAGTTTACCGGAAACCCAATCATACTGATTTGTACCTGCAAGCATCGAGTTGCCATCACCCATCGCAAACCATGAGTTTGCTGAAAATACTTTTTCATAGAACTCATACTGTCTCAAAAATGGTTCAAATGGCTCTGAGCACTATGGGACTTAACTTCTGAGGCCATCAGTCCCCTACAACTTAGAACTACTTAAACTTAACTAACCTAAGGACATCACACACATCCACGCCCGAGGCAGGATTCGAACCTGCGACCGTAGTCGTCACGCGGTTCCAGACTGTAGTGCCTAGAACCGCTCGGTCACTCAGGCCGGCTCATACTGTCTCAGATCTAGACAGCTTACCTCAAGAACTAGCCCATCTAAAGACAGTATTCAGCGAAAATGGATATTCCAGCCGGCAGATTAACAGGGCACTAACAGTTAAAACTAAGAAGCACGATGTGAATAAAGAGGAGAACATGCCGGAACAATCTTTAGCTTTTCTTCCTTTCGTTGGCAACACTTCGTTTAAAATAGCAAGAATCCTCCTAAAATTTCAGGTAAAAGTGGTTTTCCGCCCACCATCGAAGATTGAGGACCTTGTAGGATCAGTTAAGGACAATTTGTTACTACGAAAGGCCGGAATTTACAAGATACCGTGCCAATGTGGTATGGCTTACATAGGTCAAACCACACGCACCGTGACAGAATGCTGCACTGAAAACGAACGTTACATCCGCCTTTTCCAGCCAAGCAAGTCCGCTATTGCTGAACATTGTATTTCTTCTGGACATTCAATGGAGTATAATTTTGTCCACAGCAACGTCCTTCTGGGACTCCATTATTAAAGAATCCGTAGAAATACGACTGACGGAAAATCTGTTAAACCGTGACAGCGTCTACCAGCTGGACAGTACATGGAATCCCATCATCTCCACGATTTGCTCAAATCGAAGACGACAGAGTGCGTCGACGGCCGTGGCAAACAGCAACGCAGAGGGCGACTGAGTTGCGCTATTCCACCAGCGAGGGCGCTGCCGGCGGGCAGTGTGGTTCATCTGTCAAGTTTTCGACGCATGCGCAGAATAGTCACAGTATGCTATATATTGCGGAACGGAGTACGTTTTCGCCAGTCTGCGACAGCTCACCTGAAGATGGCCGGCAGGTGCCCAGGTGAAATGTCGTGCGAAGTATTGAACGACGACCGGTTGCAAGCCCGAAGTTTGTTTCAATAACACGATCACTTCTGATATCGAAATGAAGCGGTCTACAACACAGAAGGTTTGGAAGCAGTCATATAAGACTTATTCGACGAACAGTGCTTTCTGCTGGTACTCCAAAAGCAAAACAGTGTACTTTACTAGAAGCAGTTGCAGCCCATTATGGCTTCACTGCGTCGCGCGGGATTAGCAGTGCGGTCTTAGACGCTGCAGTCATGGACTGTGCGGCAGATCCCGGCGGAGGTTCGAGTCCTCCCTCGGTCATGGGTGTGTGTGTTCGTCCTTATGATAATTTAGGTTAGGTAGTGTGTAAGCTTAGGGACTGCTGACCTTAGCAGTTAAGTCCCATAAGATTTCACACACATTTGAACATTTTGAACATGGCTTCACTGCGATAGATGAATAAATATATTGAAAAATTAATTTTATCTCGATTACTTAGTATTCCTCATTTCTACATACCACCACGACTATTATTGTTATTTTTATTGTTATTATAATTGTTACTAAGATTGCTGTTATTGTTATTTCACTGGTATGTAAGACTTAAGGGTGAAAATAATTTTCGCGTGATGTGCCACTCCCAAGTGCCATAGCTCGATCAAACTTGGACGATACACACTGTTACAGTATAGTGTAGTATAGTACAAGGTAACCGAAAGAAATACGCAATGAGATGAACAGAAGTTAAACTTTTAGTCCAAGTCAGTAAATGCACCAAAGTCACCAGGATTTATGATGATGTCCGATATGGTATCTTCCAGAAATCGCTGCGCCACGCGTTTATCGGCAGCGCATATCGATACCACCTATGTTAGTGAGGACTCGCTGAACTCTGCAACGGTGTGTGGGAAGCGCTCTTGAAGACTATGACTCTATCCCAGCAATTGCAGCATCCTCCCTCACACTGGGGTGAATACAATGTCGTGCATGCAAGAACTCACCCCAGCTCGTGACATCAGCTTCAGCAGTCATCAGCATGTATTAGGACAGCGTTAGTCGAAGTCTCAGTGGAAGATGTAGTTGTGTTAGCGTTGAACGCTAAGGTTCAACGTTGTACGTCAAGAGAACAGTTGGTGATTGTATGCGTCAAATGATGCTTTTATAGTCAACTAACTCAGCTACCGGTGCTTCGCTGGCTTAGACTGTATGGCCTGCCGCAATTTTTTTTTTATTTTTTGCGTTTTATTTAATCTAATTTTTATGTTGCTTACAAACTGCAATACCTTCAAAGTTTTTCACGCCAATTGGGGCCATATTAGCATGGTCTTTCCTGTATGTACTACCAATCAACAACCTATTTTGTTAGGTGAAGTCCACAGCTTTTGTTAAGCATACCTTTTGCGTTGTGGTGGAGATATTTCCATAACAATTTTCGTCCTCTAAC
Source organism: Schistocerca serialis cubense (assembly GCF_023864345.2). Taxonomy (NCBI): domain Eukaryota; kingdom Metazoa; phylum Arthropoda; class Insecta; order Orthoptera; family Acrididae; genus Schistocerca; species Schistocerca serialis. Next base: position 471,088,321 of record NC_064639.1, read on the forward strand.
AAATATTTCTTTATATCCAACTTAGAAGTGAAATACCAATTTTCATACATTTACCTTTAAAAGAAATACCTTCTTAAAAATTTTGATCTATTGCACCCCCTTAGGGACTGGATTTCCAGAAACACTGAAGCCGGACCGAGAAGTCAAATACCAGTTGTCACATATGTAGCGTTAAAAATCCTTTATCAGCTCTTTTGTAACGATTTATATTCAAAAATACTTTCACACGATATTTTATCCCCTTAGTGGTTGAATTTCCAGAAAAGCACCAGCATGTATTTTTTTTTTTTTTTTTCTAGCTGTGTAAGCAAATACCAATCCTCGTAGTTCTAGCTTCGAAATTCCCTTAATAGGGACACACTTTAAAAAACCCTTTCATCTCCTATTTCACCTCCTTAGGAGTGGAATTTGGGACAATGCCTCCTTAAACGATTCGTACAGTATACGATCCCCCTCTGCAAGCTTGAAGTTTCTATGCTTATGAGTTTGGGTGGACGATGATGAGTCAGTGAATCAGTCTGATCCAATTGCACCCCCTTAGAGTTGGATTTCCAAAAACAGTGGAACACATATTTTTTCATCTCTAACTGAGAAGCCAAACACCAATTTTCAAAGATTTAACTTTAAAAATGCTGCCCTATAGCAGTAAACAGCCGTGTCAGACAAGGTGTCCCTTTAAGCCCGCCCGCTACGTCTCAATATAGTTATGGACGAGATAATAAAGAAGGTGTTGATTGATAGTGATTATAGAATGGAGGACGAAGAAATAAAAAATAAATTGTTATGCTGACTATGCAGTTCTGCTAGCTAACGGTGAAGATAATGTGCAGAAAATTTCACAAATATTTAACGTGCGAGCCAAACACCTAAATATATCTACCCAAAAAAGTAAATACAAGACCACTCTTGTTGAGCCAACCAGATGCGAACCGGAAGTAGATGAAGAAATAATTCAACAGGTAACGACATTTCAACATCTTGGAACTGAGTTTCTCAGTAATGGAAATGTCGAAAACGAGATCAGAGAACAAGTAGCAGAAGCAGACTATGAGGAAACGTGTGCAAATGACACCATTTTGGACAAGGAAACATATAGGAAAAGGCGCAAAGAAGTAAATGACTTGCTCAGACTGTGTTACATCCGTGGTAGATGAGAAGAAGGCTCAATGTGTCGTCCTCGTTGAGTTGAACGAACGCAGTTTAGTTCCGTATCGGAGGAGGTCTGGTCGCGTCTGAGAAACCACATGAGCATTCGCTAAAATTCATTTAATGAACCACTAGGATAATAAATGCCGACAGTCGCAGATTTGAATCATCCTTCATCCTCCTCTTCAGCGTGAGCCTAATGTCTTGATAATTCCATCTCGTAAGCTTTGCACGGTATTCTATTCTTTTACTATCGTGATGCGGAAAATTATACACAATAATGTGAGTTAAAAGACTTATATCTCCTCAAAAGATTATTTTTAATAGTTTAGTTGAAGATTTCAGCTACTTTTGTATGATCGGTAAAAACTCACGATTTTCTCTAAGTGTTAATGCTACCCAGAGGGAAAACTAATTTCAAAGATACAACATTGCAGTTATCTGCGTCGTCGTCGTCGTCGTCGTCGTCTCTCTCTCTCTCTCTCTCTCTCTCTCTCTCTCTCTCTCTCATTCTCTCTTTCTCTCTCTCTGCCTCTGCATGTGTGTGTGTGTGTGTGTGTGTGTGTGTGTGTGTGTGTGTGTGCGCGTTTGTGTGTGCGCGGGTGTGTGTATGTGTAGGTGATGTACGCGTAATAACAGACTAAGTTAAGCAAGACTTAGCACCCAAAACCTGCATATTGTGTACATGTCGTAGTAGTAAGTTTTAACTGGTGGCATATCATTGTAATCAAAAGCTGCCTGAATACGATCTGCAGTCAAGCTACACAAATATTCTGAAAGCTCTATAGGTTAATGCGACTTACCATGACTTGTCTGCCAAAAAAATTTGGCGAAACGTCACTTGGAAAAAAGTTTGTGGGGACGACGTCCACTGAAACGAAGTTTTTCTGACGCCGTTACTGAAAAAAAGTATAAATTGACGTGAAACTCCTTGCTCCACGATATTTTATTTATTTTCAATCTGGGACCAGTTTGAAGTTATGCCTTTACTTGACCGTGAAAGGGCTGCCACGTCGCAGTAAGCCCTTAGCCTGGAGGTATTATATGAGTTTCTGGAAGAGGAATTACGAAGGAAATCAACCGTAAATACGGATATTGCTGCTTTCCTTTGAGGCACGGAATATCACATTCCCGAAAAAAGGCCTCCCCCTTCTTCTTTCCTCGTGATAAGGTAACTCACTTCTGCGATGCGTCAGCTCCCCATCCTCCCGCACCGCGCCATTATGTTTTTATTACGCTTTGGTTACACGCAGAAAAATCTGAAGCAACTTTACGTCTGCTGCCACGGCCGAGCAATCTGACGCTACTGATGTGGCGCTTGAAAGTTTTGTAACCCGAGGCACACCACGAAATTACGTGAATTACTCCGTGGTTCAAAACAGTTACACTAAACGATGTCATTTCTCGGAGAAATCTGCTACCTTGTGTTTCTTATGCTGTAAATGTGATACGGAAACAACGATATATATATATATTTTTTTTTGTAAAAGTAATGGCAAATGAGCAGTTTTTTACACTGATGGCATAGAAAACAAACAGGCCATATAAAATCAATGTTATTCTTATAGTAACAACATTAAGTTATGTTTTTTGTGAATTAGTATAATAATGGATAAATAAGTTCATGGGTGTTGCAGAAATCCATGCCGAATCTGATTTTACCTGTAGATAGTATAATAGAAGCAAATGGTGTCTAAACAACTACCAAGACAATTCGCAATCAGAAAATATTGTGATAAACAAATAGTAATTCAAGTCCTACGAATTCATTAATAGCATAAAACTTGAAAATTAGTGATTAATATGCTCCTTGATATATATGTAACTGGATGAGCATCTACAAGCTTCAGTATTTCTCGTTAGTGTTGGGTGGGGTAGAAAGTGCTCTACCCTCAAGTACGTTTGACAGTGAATGCAGAAGAGTCTCCGGAAATAACTTAATGATTCACCAAAATGGTAACAGCAGAAAGTGAATGAGATACTAGTGGTTTAAGCTGGCACTTTACCAACGTACGGTAGACCTTAGCTGACATACTAACATCTACTACCCCATCCTTCTCAATTTCAAACTGCGGCGTTCGCCTGCTAGCACCTCAGAGCAATTGCGTCGTCTACTGACCCATTCGGCACTCGTAGTGGCGCTACGACAGTTGACGCCTTTGTCGTTTTAAGCTTGACGTATGTTGAATTCTGTCATATTTGTCCACGGTAAAGTTAGATTTGTCACTTACGATTCTACATCACGTGCTCCTCCATACAGCATTCTCCTGGCGCCGCTAGGCAGAGGATGACACCGCTGCCAGTCGATATCCCTTGGACCTTCAAGCCAGGACGAGGAGCTAGCTTTTTTTTTTCTTTTACTCTATGTTTTTGTAGTACGATTGAGCAGTGGTTGGCTAGCTTTAATGCCGTTTTTCCTTTTGGGTAGTTTGTCACCATCGAGTGGCGTCTTATTCCTCCCTCAGTTACTATCTGAACAAGTTGCTTACTTGCCTCCGTCAGTGGCAGCAGCAGAGTTTATCGAAACTAGTACTGTTGTTACTTCTTTGGTGTGGCAGCTATATTTCCGTGTCATGGTGTGCGTGGCAGTTGGTCGGTTGTGGCGGAGTAGCGAGGAAATCTCTGCGGCGTATGTTCAGGCCGGGGCCTCTGGCGGCGTGCACGCGCGGTTGGAGTTGTGAGGCACTAGCTGCGAGAACTGCAAAGTTCGTCGCCTACCGCACCTGCATACTGGAGTTGAGTAATCAGCGAATCTGTCATGAAAGCTCGACTGTTGTGACATCTCTTCGTTGACTGCTGGTTGTTGCATCCTGGGTTGTCCCCGCAAGCAGCAACGAGATGGTGTGTTGGAGTCGTCAAAATTTTGCAGCCGCCTCCCTGTATGGTGTTTAGCCTTTGAAATGATTATAATTTATAAATGAAGTGCACCAGCGGTATCTTCTGCCTTGTGGCCGTTAACGTTCCGGTTACCTGCCCTGGTCGTTAGCGTAGTTTTGTGGCAGTGTGTTTTCCTCTCCGTGATGATGGTCTCTGGTATGGCATGTAGTTCGACAGGTTGGTGTTCTCCTTTTCTCTTTAAGTGTTTATTGTGCCTTGACTGTATTTATTCGCCAGTTTTTAAGGCTGCAATCCTCATGTTCGTTGGTACTTCCGGTTGTCGTGTTGTTGGTTGGCTGGAAGGGAATTGATTAGGCGTGCTGCAACCGATTGTTTAGTGTTACGCTTGGCTGCATGTCTCAACTAAACTGTGGTTAGAGTTCCCTCGCCAGGTCGACCCTTGGAACACTTCTGAGCACCACTGTTTATTGTTTGTGATTGTCATTTTATTTGGTCACAGGTACTGCGCCAGGCCTTCACCAGTGTATTGATATTGTCTGTTTTATGTTTAGTATATGGCCTTCAGCCGAACTTCATAACAACTTTAAGATTAGGACTTCAGCCGTGTTTCATTTAAAATTCTGGTTGCTCTGTATTTAGGCATTCAGCCGCGTTTGTTTCAGAATGTGTGGCTTTAATATGTAAATCCTTGTCTGTAACGTTTCTCTTTAACTATCTTGAATTCTTCAAACGGCCTACAGCCGTGTTCTGTAAATGTTTAACTGAACTTTAATTATTCTCGAGTAATTGCTTGGGCCTTCAGCCACAAGATACTTCAAGTTTTATTAAGATGTTGTTTCTGTTGTATTGTGTAAAGGGTTATCTGTAAAGTCTTTCTTTTATTATGTTAAGAAAACTTTTTAATTGCTCTTTCAGTTGAAGAATTAACTTGAATTTTCATTGATATGGCATTTAGGTCTGTAGCTCGTGGTCTTTCGGTAGCGTTCTCGCTTCCCGAACACGGGGTCCCGGGTTCGATTCCCGGCGGGGTCAGGGATTTTCACCTCTCTTGAGATGAATGGGTGTTGTTGTGTCATCTTCATCATCATCATTCATCCTCATTACGATCGGCGGAAGGCAATGGCAAACAACCTCCACTAGGACCTTGCCTAGTACGGCGGTGTGGGTCTCCCGCATCGTTCCCCTACGTGCTGTCAAGGAGTATGGGACTTCATCACCATCATCATGGCCTCTAACCGGATTTTGTAAATGCTTGGCTTTTAAAGAATATCCTTAGCTGACCTGAAAAATTATTTCGGCCTTAGCCGAGAAGATATTGTAATTTTACTTAAGTAAGTCCTTCAGCCGTTACTCTACATCCTGGTGTTTTAAAAGCAATCACTTAAGCTTATTCTTGAAAAGTTACTTGGGGCCTCGCCCGTGATTTGATCTCTGTTATTTTAAAGAGAAGACTGTGCATTGCTTTGAGGAATAAAGTTGTGTATGTTCTTGTATAACTGACAGTAATTCACCTTTGCACCTTTCCACAACCAGATCCGCTCCGTTCTGCGAAACCAGATTTCAACGATATGACAAATAAAGAAATACATTTTTCTGCAAAACTTAAAGATGAGCTAGATAAAGTCAAGTACAACTATATGGCCGGCCGGAGTGGCCGTGCAGTTCTGGGCGCTACAGTCTGGAGCCGAGCGACCGCTACGGTCGCAGGTTCGAATACTGCCTGGGGCATGGATGTGTGTAATGTCCTTAGGTTAGTTAGGTTTAACTAGTTCTAAGTTCTATGGAACTAATGGCCTAACCAGTTGAGTCCCATAGTGCTCAGAGCCATTTGAACCATTTCTACCACGCAAACATAGGGATTAGACTCGTCTGGTGTTAGACGTTCCCTGGGGGAGGGGGGGGGGGGGGTCTCCACCGGGGGCTGAACCGCGCAATAATCCTGGGCTCGGAGTGGGGCGCGCGGAGGGGTGAAGTGGACTGCGGTAGTCGTCATGGAGTTGCGGACCACTGCGGCTGCGGCGCGGACGGAGCCTCTCCGTCGTTTCTAGGTCCCCGGTTAAAATACAATACAATACAATACAATGGTATTAACAAAGACTTCTGTGTACGGATCACTAAGACGCACATTTAGGTAAGTATGTACATGCACTGAGGCGACAAAATTCACGGGATGGCGATATGCAAATATAATATACATATGGCTGTAGTATCGCGTACAGAACGCATAGAAGGGCAGTGCACAGTCGGAGTTGTCATTTCTAATCAGGTGATTCATGTGAAAAGGTTTCTGACGTTAGTATGGCCGCACGACGGAAATTAACAGACTTTGAACGTGAAGTGGGAGTTGGAGGTAGACGCATGCGAATTTCATTTCGGAAATCGTTATGCAATTCAGTATTCCGAGATCCACAGTGTGAAGTGTGCGTAATGAATACTAAATTTACTTGTCATCACGGACAAGCTTTGGCACAATTCACTTTACGTCTATGGCTACAAATTTTTTGTCATCAGACTACCGCATTCGGTCTACAAGGAGCATCTTTAGTTAATTTTTATTAACATATATCCTAATACACTGTAGCCATAGTGGCATCATCAGGTGCTGATTTTTCGTTTAGCACTTGACCATGCCACTATGGGCCCAGTACAGTAGGACATGTTTTTATAAAACAGATCTGAAGATGCTCATTATAGACCGAAACCGGTAGTCTGATGACAAAAAACTTGTGATCGTAGACGTAAAATAAAGGAAATTTATTCTATGTTCGTGTCACTGTTCTTCAGTTCGCCACTATGTCGCAGTTTGTGAAACGCTTTGGCCGACGGCCTCCGTTAGAAGGCAGAAACCAGTGGTGTTTACGTAGAGTTGCCAGTGCTAACAGACAGGCAACACTACGTGATATAACCGCAGAAATCGAAGTGGGATGTACGACGAACGTATCCACTACTACACTGCGGCGAAATTTGGCGTTAATGGGCTACGGCAGCAGACGACTGAGGCGAGTGCCTTAGCTAAAAGCACAACATCGGCTGCGGCCCCTCTTCTGGGCTCGTGACCATCTCGGTTTAATCCTAGACGCTAGTAGTCGTTGTCCTGGTGAAATTAACGCCTATTGCAGTTTGTAAGAGCTGATGGTAGGCTTCGAGTACGGCACAGATCCCAAGAAGTCACGGACTGGTCAACAAGGCGGGTGATGGTTCTGTAATGATGTGGACTGTGTTTACATGGAATGGACTGGGTCCTGTGGCCAAAATGGAAAGCTCATTGACTGGATGTCGTTATGTTCGGCTACTTGGAGACCGTTTGCAGACATTCGTGGACTTAATCTTCCAAACAACCATGAAATTTTTATGTGTGACAATGCGCCAATGTGACCAGGTCACAATTGTTCGCGACTGGTTTGACGAATATTCTGGACGTCCAGATTTCCCAACATGAATTCCTTCGAACATTCATGGAATATAATCAAGACGTCATTTCGTAAGCAAAATTCTGTACTGGAAACACTTTCGCAATTACGGACGGCTATAGAGGCAGTATGGCTCAATATTTATACAACGGAACTCGAACGACTTGTTGAATCAATGCCACGTCGAGCTGTTGCAGCACGCCGGACAATCCGAGGTCCGACACGATGCTACAAGGTATTCCATGGCGTTTCCCTCCTCAGTGTACTCGTTGCCATCAATTTCTTTGTTCACTTTACTTCACACCTTCAATCTGATTATGAAAGTTATGCAATCGAGATCTTTCCATACTTCAAAGTTGTGCCAAATCTGAGTGGTTTCCTGCCTCTACGATGGATGTATTTCTCCATCAAGTAAAGGCTCTCAGCATTGCTTCAGGTGCTTTGTCGATTGTTCCGCATCACATGCGCTCCTGTCGAATAGGTGGTCGACCTTGGTGAATTATACAAGCAGATGACTGGTATATTGTGCAACAGGCGAGAAGGGGCTTACGTCAAACTGCGGGCGCATTTACAACCACGTTTAAGAGGACTGCAAGGCATGCAGTCTCACGCTCCACGGCGACACGGCTACAATGACCAGTACATTGTGTTCCGCTACCACCCGCTCAACGGCGGCACCCTTTGCAACGGGCTTAGGGACTGGACCAAAGAGGAGTGGGTTCGCGTGCTCTTCTCGGATGAGGGCAGATTCAGTATTTCTGGGAGTAATCTCAAATGCCCAGAGGAGGGAACATGTAATCAATCCAGGAAGATGGTCAAACATGATCGTTTTGGTGGTCCTAATGTTATGGTGTTGGGAGGCATAATGTTGAATGGTCCTACTAATCTCCAAATCTTTGAACACGGTACGCTCACCGGTGAACATTACTGTGACAGGGTACTCCTCCAGCACGTGCGTCTTTTCAGGGGTGTACTCTTCCCTGACTTCATTTTTGTGGATAACAATGCGCGACGGTATCGAGCAGTGAAGGTGGAGGAACCATTGCAACGAGAAGGTATGCGGTGTTACCCCGACTGAAATCCCATCGGAAATGTGTTGGATGCGTTTAGGAGACGTAGTGTGTAGCGTCCATGGGAACCAGCGACCATTGAGCAACTGTCAACTGCGGTTGGTGGAGGGATGGAAAGCCCTGGAACAAATACAGTTTACAATCATTATGGCCATCACGAAAGCACGTTGCAGAGCATGGACTGCCGTCCTTTGTGATTATACGCTCTACTAAGAACGGTGTCCCGCCCTTTGTGATGCGCCGGGGACCATCATAAATCGTGCTGAAATCAGTGTGATTAGTATCTTTCAATAATTCCCGTCTTATATTTTTTCAGGTACCTTCCAGAATTTACTGTAGAAGTTTTCTCTACATTTGGACCACGTATCGTCAAGGTATACTTCTTGGAAGTTAAAAAGTTTACTTTAGTCCTCAATTTTTGCATACTAGTGCACTGGACAAACGAAGATTGTCCAAATCCGGGTTATTTGCTTTTAGCAGATATGATTTTCCAATTGCAGTTGTAGCCCCATTGCATGTTAAACTCACGGTGGTGGTTAGTTTTTGGGGGAAGAGACCAAACAGCGAGGTCATCGATCTCATCGGATTAGGGAAGGAAGTCGGCCGTGCCCTTTCAGAGGAACCATCCCGGCATTCGCCTGGAGCGATTTAGGGAAAGCACGGAAAACCTAAATCAGGATGGCCGGACGCGGGATTGAACCGTCGTCCTCCCGAATGCGAGTTCAGTGTGCTAACCACTGCTCCACCTCGCTCGGTAAAACTCACGGTCACATTAAATAGTAGCAGGTAATCTTGAGGATTTTTCCGTGCTTGTTGGTAGTAAAATTTATCGTGTGTTCTGAATTGAAATTTTAAAGCAGGGGCGTACTTAATTTTTCTGATCTTTTAATACTGGAGCTCCTAAGAAGTTTTATGTACATAAAGGAATACTTCAGAGGCAAGGTAGCAAGCATTTAAATATTTATTTTGGATTGATGACTGGTTTCAACAGTACTATGGGTCCATTTCGGATCTCATCTTCTTCAGCATTATACCATATATTTTGACAATGTTGAAAGTTAAATAGTTGGGTGATGCAGTCTCTACCAGCTAGTAGATTACACTATGGCGTTAGTAAAAATACTATTCGCAATCATGTTCTCACGCAACTTTCGCCGATTACATGCGACAACACATGTGTGCTCGCCTGAAGCTTACTACTATTTACTAGTTAACTTCTCGGAGGACGACGGTTCAATCCCGTCTCCGGCCATCCTGATTTAGGTTTTCCGTGATTTCCCTAAATCGCTTCAGGCAAATGCCGGGATGGTTCCTTTGAAAGGGCACGGCCGATTTCCTTCCCCATCCTTCCCTAACCCGAGCTTGCGCTCCGTCTCTAATGACCACGTTGTCGACGGGACTCACCTAACTTCTCGGAATCCCACACCACTGCTGAAAAATACCCCAAAAACAAGTTATACTTTAAGCCAACACTTCTGCAGCTTGTACTCTACCTTAAATGGTGTGTGTGTGATTCTAAATTATATCACAGCATACTCAATTCCAAGATAAGTTACACGGTTAGCAGAAACCAGTTAGCCACTGGAAACCAGGATGGTCGAGAGTAACCGTTTTGCACTTGCAGACCAAGTTCACTCCTTTCTCTCCGGCCTGTAAAACGGAAGTGCTCACCAGATCAAATAAATCCGCGCTCCATATATCCCATCTACGGCGGATTTCCTCGCAGCCTTCAACGAAATCAGAGTGGGATTCCAAACACGGCCACGTTCCCATCCAACGAGCTCATCACTCCTCGCTGATAACTCTCTCTCTCTCTCTCTCTCTCTCTCTCTCTTTCTCTTTCTGACGCCCTCAACAGTCGCAGCAGTACTTCCTTATAATCGCTCTCCACCAATGAGCCAATTGCGATACACATACGTGCCCATGCGACTCATGGCCACCGCAGCTCGCTTCCTTGTCTGCAGTCTCTGAGACTTGACCACGCTTCACTCATTCTCTCGACTGTAGCGCCGCCACACGGACGCTCACGGATCGAACGTTATCTTAGTAACAGCCGAATCGATGCCTAACTGGGCGCCACTGCTCATCTCCATTGTTTTCCCTGCACTAACAGCAATGTTAAATTCTGTTCGCCGCTCGGGGTAGCCGTGGCGATCTCAGGCGGCTTGTCACCGTTCACGCGGCTCCTCCCATCGGAGGTTCGAGTCCTCCCTCGAGCATTTTGTGTGTGTGTGTACATAAGTACTAAGTCCGCCTCGTCTCCATGGACGCCGTGTGGTGGGCCTCGGGACCTCACGTGAAACTAAGTAGGACTACATGACGCGCTGCAAATCAACATGGCGGGGAACATTGCGCATGTCTAACTGGGAGCATAACTGTAAAAGATGATAGACCAACTCAGTTATATCTTAAAACAAATAAGTTATAGAAAGGTTGAAAATCTTAAACATAAAGCCGCTGTAACAGGTTATGACGGAAATGTAACAAACTATGCATGGATTAATAAGTTCGAACATGATCAACATCAGTTAAAAAACAAGAATTATTTTCAATGTTTTGTGCCATTATTTAGAATATTATGACCAGATAATGGTTGGCTGGCAGGAGCCGAGCTGTATTTCAGTGGCGGTGCGACACAAATGGATCGAAAAGCAGATCTTTTACCTCGGATGCCGTCTGTTCATCATCTTCAATTGTCGTTTTCTGGAATCTGTATATGAGTAGACCAGAAGACAAAAATCAAAAGGCTCTAAGCACTATGGGACTCAACTGCTGAGGTCAGTAGTCCCCTAGAACTTAGAACTAGTTAAACCTAACTAACCTAAGGACATCACAAACATCCATGCCCGAGGCAGGATTCGAACCTGCGACCGTAGCGGTCTTGCGGTTCCAGACTGCAGCGCCTTTAACCGCGCGGCCACTTCGGCCGGCTACCAGAAGACAGCAGAAGTCGATAGAATAAGTCACGCATCGTTTTCTCGCTGTAATATTTGCCCGAAAAATATCGGTGACGCCGGATATACTTAATCTGAGCTTCCTGCGCATATTCAGATTGCCGACCATTCGGCAACGGAGCAGATTTAGTTATTTAGTTGTTGCATACCCACATTGCTACACGTTGGCAAAATGGAATGTACACAGACAATTACATTTACACTTGTTAACTATACTATTAAGGCTAGGAGAACCAGGTACGAAAGTGGAGCAACGCAAAGAAAATTTAGTAGCCATCTGTTTCTGGTTTTAAGTCAGTAAACAAATTAAAACGTCATGAACAACCTTCTCGTATGCTACCCGTCTTGTAGTATACTCCCAACAGAATGGGATCGTAGTCATATATTAAACAGGCCACACAAACAGTATGTAAAAATTGTGTCGTTGTTCGATTCACTGTTTACGCGGCTCCTGTCACATCGACATGCGATGCCACCGCAGCTTTCGACACAAATGCACCAGTGAAATCTACATAAGATTGAACTTCTCCCATTTATATTCTCTCCAGGCTTCGAAGCAAGTTGGCTCACTGTGCTCCAATATTTCTTTTTTTCTGCGTCTTGTAGACGAAGCAGAGCAATGTGGGTTTCACACGATCGTTATTTTTTTTTTCGGAATCCTGGTTGATTCTTAAAGAGGAGTTTTTCGATCTCGGGAAATTTCATCATATTCGAGTATAAAAAGTGTTCAAAAATTCCGCAACAGACAGAAGTCAGAGATATAAGCCCATAATTTAGCTAGATGTTAGATGCCTTTTCTCGAAGGTCCAGTGGCCCTTCCGTTGTAGAGATATTTCAGTTGCTTTCCTGTCTCGTGGTCACTTATTTCGTTATCTGACTCCCGTGCAGCGATTTGAAGGAGGAATCACGGTACGAGTCCCCTCAGTGAAAATGTTTCGAAAAACAGGTTCAGTATATCTTCTTCCTGTTTGTCATTCGGTGCCATTACGGTCACAGAGTGTATTGCTCTCCTTATACTAATTATTTGCTTTCTATCAGTTCTTTTGTCGGCTGAGGCTTTCGCTACGATTGAATTTACAGTGAATCTGTGTTTTGTTTTCGTAGCAGCTTTATAACATGGCTGTCAAAGAACGATGGGTCTTTCCCACACCTGGTAACTTGGCTCGAGAGCGTCGAAAGTTCTACGGAAATTGAAACTTCCCTAAAGCAACATATCGTCGCAGGAAAGGAAATCTCTTATTGAACTCATGAGAAACGAAACCATCGTTGTAACAAAATCGGATAAGGGGAATGCTACTGTTGTTCTGGACGCTATGGATTATCACAGGAAGATGGAACAGCTGCTAGGTGATCCTGCGAATCGCAAGTTGGAAAGCGATCCGACGAACAGAATCGTTCGGAAAGTGGAAAACCTAATATCAGACCCCATACTGGACAGCTCCGTTCCAAAGAATCTAACACCTCGAATACTTGTCTCACCCAGAATTTACGGACCACCCAAAATACAAAAATAATCGGTTCCTTTGAGGCCTTTCGTCAGTGGGAATAGCGCGCCGACTTATTTTTTGGCACGTCATTTATGTGGTAAATTGAGACATCTAGTTGGTAAAACAAATACTTTTGGTCATACATTTTTGGGAAATCATACGCACACTTCAGATATCTGCAGGTAACATTCTGGTTACCTTCGATTTGAAATCGTTATTTACTAACGTCCCAGTATCGGATACAATGGAGATCATAAGGGCGAATGTTCCTCCAGATGTTTGTGAATTAGATGAATTGTGTCTTCGTGCGAGCTACTTTAAATACAATGGTGAATTTTATGAACGGGCTGACGGCCATGCTATGGGCTAACTCATTTCGCCAGTTGCAGCTGACGTTTTTATGGAACTTTTTGAGCACTAGGCATTTAGTAGTGCTCCTCTGAAGCCTTCTTTCTGGCTCCGCTATGTGAACGATACATTTGTTATATGGCCACACAGCGAAGAAGAACTTCATGAGTTCCACAATTTCTTAAATGGAATTCACCCTATAATCAAATTTACCTTCTAGGTTGACAGTGACGTCGGTCTCCCAATTCTAGATGTTTTGGTATACAGAATATCTGATAACGTATAAGAAACTATTGGCGTCGATTGTGGTCATGAAATCAACCTTTACCTACGTTTCCGCCAAAATAATTGAGCCTTCTTCAGAAGATATACCTGAATCTATAATTTGTCTAAGAGGCCAGGGTCTAGAAATAAAACTACAACAGCCTCAATAGGCGTAGTCACATTTTAAAAATGCGATACCTAAGTACTAAGTCAACACCAAGACTTAAGCTCTGGTGTGCGCCTCGTCTCCATGGACGCCGTGCGGTGGGCCTCGGGAGCTCACGTGAAACTAAGTGGGACTATATAACGCGCTGTAAATCAACATGGCGGGGAACAAAGCGCATGTCTGAGACCATGACTGTCAAAGATAAAAGACCAACGCAGTTATATCTTAAAACAAACAACTTATAGAAAGGTTGAATATCTTAAACATACCCACGCCCGGGATCCCGGGTTCGATTCCCGGCGGGGTCAGGGATTTTCTCTGCCTCGTGATGGCTGGGTGTTGTGTGCTGTCCTTAGGTTAGTTAGGTTTAAGTAGTTCTAAGTTCTAGGGGACTGATGACCATAGATGTTAAGTCCCATAGTGCTCAGAGCCATTTGAACCATTTTTTTCTTAAACATAAAGTCTCTGCACCAGGTTATGACTAAAATGTAACAAACTTTGCATGGCTTCATATAAGCTCGAACACACTACCCCGACTTACACCATTAGAATATATCGGCCCTTTCACAACGAATGTTGCATAACGCACCCATCGTTATTAATGAATGATGACATAGGACATAAAACAGCGAAACTGTAGTACGTAAACGCCATAATGCAATAATCTCGGTTAACCTGTACACAGATGGTCGAGTAGGTGTTTTCATCAGATGATGTAAATATACTTCTTATTGCTGACACGCACTGAATGAACAATATTTTAAGATTAATTTTGTACCTTATTACAAAAAATAACGCGTGAGTGAACGTACAACGCCACTTCATCGCCATGTAATAGCAAATGACTAGCATGGGCCAAATTATGTTTTACATGTAAAAAATATGGTAATTGCGTGAACGGACGTGCAACGCCCTTTCATCGCCCTTATACTCTGTCGACCGACAGAGGTTAATTTCACAACGCGCTACAAAAGAGAATTATCGCCTCTTATATTAAAGGCTATTGTTAAATAGATATCATATGATATAAAACGTGTTTGACCCGAAAAGACACATAGGAAAATTTTATGGACACTTGACATGGGAAAACGGCATGTTCTTCACAGGGAAGAGTTAAAAAGAAATAAAAGATAGCTACTAATATGTTTATGTGCATGCCATAAATAGACAAGGATGAAGTCGTCTCTGGATTGCAACTACAAATATATGCAAAGGGAATTAAATCCCAAAAGGACGATATGGACCAGCTAAACTTCATCTTGAATGAGATTTTCACTCTGCAGCGGAGTGTGCGCTGATATGAAACTTCCTGGCAGATTAAAACTGTGTGCCCGACCGAGACTCGAACTCGGGACCTTTGCCTTTCGCGGGCAAGTGCTCTACCATCGGAGCTACTGATGCACGACTCACGCCCGGCACTCACAGCTTTACTTCTGCCAGTACCTCGTCTCCTACCCTCCAAACTTTACAGAAGCTCTCCTGCGAAACTTGCAGAACTGCAAGTTTCGCAGGAGAGCTTCTGTAAAGTTTGGAAGGTAGGAGACGAGGTACTGGCAGAAGTAAAGCTGTGAGTGCCGGGCGTGAGTCGTGCTTCGTTAGCTCAGTAGGTAGAGCACTTGCCCGCGAAAGGCAAAGGTCCCGAGTTTGAGTCTCGGTCGGGCACACTGTTTTAATCTGCCAGGAAGTTTTAAACTTCATCTTGGCACCTCAGGCTCCATTTTACCGCTCGTGGGCTAGTAACCACTTATACGAATATGACTATTGTCTATGGGATAGATGTGGGCATTATAATTATTTAAAAACCATGTGTGCCACATTATGTAAGCACCGTATGTGGGAAGACCACCCGATGGGAATCATACACCAAAATGTCACGTGCTCAAATGCACGCTTGCTAGCCACTACCTTAAGGGATATCTAAAAGAGGACAACCAGACAGCGCCCCCTCGGATAGCGATAATGACGCTAGCGTCGGACTTGACAGCGATTTCAGTTCAAAAATGAAAAATATCGAATAAAACATTTCCGGACCGTTATTTTGACTTTAAGTTACTATCAGCTACTTTAAAATACCTCGTACACGAAGTTTTAAGTTTTACTCCAATACGATACATTTATAAATTTTGATCCGCCATTTTGAATTTTATATTTCAGATATCAGATTCATAATCACTGAATTAAAAAGTTTTGTAAGATTTTATATGCATTTATCTATTATGTCTAGTGTCTGAAGCGAGTTGATTCATCGTGCGGCACCCATGCTGATGACGCGTTCCTCGTCCTCAGAAACCCGATACAGTTCCGAACTGGCGCCTAATGAACGAAATACGAGAGCGCGGAATATCGAAAGTGCTGTGTGCGTGGACTGAAGAGTCTGCACCAAACAGTACGTCATTCTCAAAGTGGATAAATCTTCATACTTAAAAGCAACTTTGCGCGTACCGCAAGCGAATAATAGCAGACCATTACTTCTCACAGTATTTCGAAATTACACAGTGGATAACGTCGGAAGTTCTATAAAGCTTTTTTCGAATGATGCTCTAGTAAACAGAGACGTAGAAACGTTAAGAAATTGTAGCGTTATAATGGAATACCTGCAAAAATGGTTCAAATGGCTCTGAGCACTATGGGACTTAACAGCTGTGGTCATCAGTCCCCTAGAACTTAGAACTACTTAAACCTAACTAACCTAAGGACATCACACACATCCATGCCCGAGGCAGGATTCGAACCTGCGACCGTAGCAGTCGCACGGTTCCGGACTGCGCGCCTAGAACCGGGAATACCTGTAGAGGTTCGGTGCTTGATAAAGGGAGAGGTTACTGAGATAAAAAATTTAACATATAAAATATCTAGGAGTGTGCATACGGAACGATTTTCAGAGGAAAGATCAAATAAAACTAATCGCAGGTAAGGTAGATGCTATACTTGGATACATTGGAAGAATCGTCAGAAAATATAGTCCAACAACAGAGGCAGTAACTTCGAAAACCCTCATTCCATTTATTTGAATATTACAAGACATTCTGTGTTCAGTACCAGATATGACTGATAAAGAAAATGATAATCAAACGAAGAGCGACACATTTCTTTACAGGTTCGTTTAGTCAGTGGGAAGGCATCGTGGAGATGCTCAGCCAACTCCAGAGCCAGACTCTGGAAGAGAGGTTTTTCTGCTTCACGGAGTGGTTTACTGTTAAAGTTCAGAGGAGAGTCGACCAATATAATGTTTCCTCCAATGTATATCGCGCGGAAAGATCATGAAGGCAAAATTGTATTTGAGATGCCCGAAGGCAGACAAAGCAAACAATCATTCTTCCCATAAACCATACGCAACTGAAACAGAAAAGAACGAGGGTGACAGTGGTATACAAAATATTCTCTGCCGCACACCGTATGATTTCTTATGAAATAACCACTCATAGGCACTCATTATCGACGGTCAGGAACATCAAGTACGTTTATTGAAAGCATTGTATTTACCCTCCAAAGTATGTACAAAATGATGTGTGTTACTGATTCAGTAATTTATCATGTACTAGCAACGAAAAGTAACATTTGTGACAGTATATAAGAAAGGTCTGGTAACTGCTGCCACAGGATAGAGTTTCTACTAAGGATACTAAAACAAGAATCATAACAAGAAGTCTGCTAAAATAATGCTTGTTATACATCACCTTTTCCAAACAAAACGTGTTAACAATAGTGCACGTGGCTACTGTTTTATCAGCAGCTATTTTAAACTGTCATATTCAAACCATCATATCGTGAAGACCAGAAATGCGGTAGCGATCTGAAGGGGTATAATGGAAAACGTGGCACAAATGTATGATAGCAGGACATACTGTCGGAAACATTCCTTGAATAGAAACGTTCACATCAAGAATACAAGAAGAAGGTAAAATGAAGTAAAATGAAGTTGTGTCTTAAAGGCGACCGTCTGTGGACGGATATGCTCTGGTCAACCCAGCATCTGCGATTCAGAACACCAAAAAAGAAAGAAAGCTAAGGTTCAACGAGGAGTCGCATCCGTCGCATTCTGTTTAATTTTCCATACTATAACTTCTTTCTTTTATTGCTATCTTAGGCACAGCTGAACAAAAAGATTTCCTGAGAACAATTATGTGATGCCATGCACGGGTTTTGGTACGGCTTGCTGTGTAAACATATCTTAAAGTAAAACTAAATCAGTCAGTCGACATTGTTTTACGTTAACGCTGTATTGGCTGAGGTGTAAATAACGTATCAGATTCTTGTACAGGAGAACCTAAAGATGAACACATGTAGTTATAAAGGGAGTTATACATTTTCCATGTTCCTATAGGAGATAATACTGTTCAAAATAAAGTATAAACATATGCCCAGTAAGAAATGCTTGTTTCTTTGTGCTACTGTCCTATGGCACCTGAGAGCCTGTTTAACACTAGTCTGTTACTTCTGCCTCTCACACATTCTTCAACATTTTTCCTTAAACTGAATCGTACAGTCACATGTGGATACTTTTGTATGTAGCCAAATGAATTGCACACTTCTATATGTAAAGGTGCATTTACATCTCACACTCTTCTCCGGAAATATATCTATATATATCGAGGATTGGACAGAAAATCTCTTTGACTGTTTACATACTCACAGAAATTATTACAAAATTATGTCATTGATATATATCTGACAGTTTATAACATAGTAATTCATCAGAAAATGTACGGCCTACATGTAAGTTATTGGATGATACTTACAAATCTGTCTTGTATCACACATTCGTTTCAATCTGCTTGCCCGGTTGAAGGCATCGAAACCCAAAATCGACGCTGCTGTAATAATTCTTAAGATATTTGAAAAGCGTTCTATGTAAGTTATAGAGGGGATTTTGAGACGTTGAAATATCGATTCATTAATGTATGAGCTCCCTGTTGAAGACGCAGTGCTGTTTCCGAGTTTTTTTTTTTTAAAGAATAAAACGAGCTGATACCGAAAAGCTTGCTTGTAAAATTGATCCACTTATATCGACGCAAAATTCAGAAAAGCTTTTACAGTAACAGAACGAATAGCTGCAAGTTGGTGACTTTTAGCATCAGGTAAGTAGGTACTAACGATACTTCATGAAATACTGGCCGCGCGGTTAGAGGCGCTATGTCACTAATCGTGCTGCCCCTCCCACAAGAGGTTCGAGTCCTCCCTCGGGCATGGGTGTGAGTGTTGTCTTTAGTTAGTTTAAGTAGTGGGTAAGTCTAGGGACCCATGATCTCAGCAGTTTGGTCCCTTAGGAATTCCACACATTTGAACATTTTTGAGACACTTAAATCTATACTCGATGTTAACAAATTTCTCTTCTCTTCTTTCAAATTCTGAAGGTGGCAGGGGTAAAATACAGGGAGCGAAAGGCTATTTACAATTTGTACAGAAACCAGATGGCAGTTATAAGAGTCGAGGGGTATGAAAGGGAAGCAGTGGTTGGGAAAGGAGTGAGACAGGGTTGTAGCCTCTCCCCAATGTTATTCAATCTGTATATTGAGCAAGCAGTAAAGGAAACAAAAGAAAAATTCGGAGTAGGTATTAAAATTCATGGAGAAGAAGTAAAAACTTTGAGGTTCGCCGATGACATTGTAATTCTGTCAGAGACAGCAAAGGACTTGGAAGAGCAGTTGAACGGAATGGACAGTGTCTTGAAAGGAGGATATAAGATGAACATCAACAAAAGCAAAACGAGGATAATGGAATGTAGTCAAATTAAATCGGGTGATGCTGAGGGGATTAGGTTAGGAAATGAGACACTTAAAGTAGTAAAGGAGTTTTGCTATTTAGGGAGTAAAATAACTGATGATGGTCGAAGTAGAGAGGATATAAAATGTAGACTGGCAATGGCAAGGAAATCGTTTCTGAAGCAGATTCAGAAGGATGTAGGTTGCAGTAGGTACTGGGAGATGAAGAAGCTTGCACAGGATAGAGTAGCATGGAGAACTGCATCAAACCAGTCTCAGGACTGAAGACCACAACAACAACAACAAATACATATTCAAAAGAGAGACCTCTCGTTTCAACATATTTAACAAAAACATCATATTGATTCTCTTCCTCGTTCAATGTGTGTGCAGCATTTTGCAAGAGTAAACCATTTATTGAAGCAATGTTACTCTTCATTTTTGAAGGGATTCTTTTCTTCTGTATGGGTGCTAAGTTAAAACTATTCACTTCGTCAGTCCGTTGCAATGTATCTTGATTATATCAGATGGTATTTTGGTTTCATTTGTAACCTCCTTCCCTGCAGCATCCTAGTCAAAATATAATAGAAGAAATAAATTATTTTAGGCATAAATTGTAACAAATCCCATTATTTTTTAATTGTTCAAATGTCTCTAAGGTCATCAGTCCCCTACAACATAGAACTACTTAAACCTGACTAACCTAAGACATCACACACATGCATGCCCGAGGCAAGATTCGACCCTGCGACCGTAGCTGTCGCGCGGTTCCACAGTGTAGCGCCTAGAACCGCACGGCCACTCCGGCCGGCGGAGTGTGTGAGACGTGCCTATCGATTAACGACGTCGTCTGAACCATAGAACTTACGACCATAGAACAATAAGACTCCATTTCAATGTTTACCTTATTTGCACTCGAAAGAATCACTGACCTAATTAGGGTACTGGCACAAACTCAAAATAACACAACCGGAATGGCTGATATAAGAGATATAAGTATCGAATATACAGGGGTTGGACAAAAAGCATGGAAAAACAATAAGAAACGTATTCTTGAACATGATTGCAGATGCTGGCTAATCGTGCAAGTTGGGCTGTTGTATCTGACCATGAACAGCATCTGTGCAGTGTCCCCAGTATATTGCAGGTATCAGTCGTGGTCAGGAAAGAGTTCTGTGAAACGTTGAGTGCATTATGTCGGAGCTGTATGAATCCGAGAATGGGAAAATTGTAGGTGCATTTATGATGAGTGCCGAAGTGTTTCCTATTCCAAAATGCGGGGCATACAGGGAAAGCGGCAACGCATATTTCTCTAAATTGCAACGCAGACGAAAGAATGTCTTACGTGATCGTGACGGACGGTCTTTGAAGAGGATTCTGACAAACGGATACATAAGTCGCTGCAGAACTTTGTGTCGCGCACGCGAACACTGTCAGCACTAAAACACCTCAATGGGAGCTTCATAAGCAGGGAACTGCAGAGCGAGCTCGAATTCCAAAGTCACTCAGTAGCGAAAATGCCCATAAAACGATAAAAGTGGCGCCGAAGCCATGAAACCTGAAATATGGTACAATGGAAGAATGTCATTATGTCAGACGTGTTTTGTTGCACACCGCTTCTAACATCTGGCTGCGTTTATCTCAAGAGTGAATCTTGGTTGGGAGCCATATCTTGAATCGCATGGGCTACATGGTTACACTGCAAGGTCACATAACTCTCAAGGATTACGTGAACTTTTTGTCTGTTCGAGTTTAAGCCATGATACAATGTTTGTTCCCCAATGGTGATGCTGTATTGCAAGAAGACAGGGTCACAGTTCACATAGATCGAATTTTCCTAAACTGGGTTAGGGAGCACAAGAACGAATTTTTGAATCTCCCCTGCCCATCACAGTCACCAGAACTTGGAATTACTGAGCCTTTGTGATCTACTTTGGAGAAAAGAGTGATTGATCGCTATCTTCCTCCATCATCGTTAGTTGAGCTAGCCACTATTTTACAGGACGAATGGTACAGGACTTCCTTGAAAACCGTACAGGACCTTTATTTGTCGTTTCCGACAAGACTGGAAACTGCTTTGTATGCTATACCGAATTAGGCATGATAATGCCTTCTGTTTTTTGTGTGGCCGTGTTTTTATCTGCTACCTGTAAATGGTGTGTATAACAAAAGCGTCATAGTCATAGCTGCATAGCCAGTAAACATAATCGTTGAAAAATGAGCACTGAACGTCAAGATCAACAGGCAGATAGAGTCACTACGGAGTACTGAGATGCTCTGGACACAATCAGAGTAACCCACATCTAAGAAAGTATTGGTTTCTGAACAATATTTTGTAGCACATTTTTATCTTTTTTTAGATTTGGCAAGATCTTTTTTTTTAACACCTTATGTAATATGAAAGATGGAACTGTGTGTTTGAGTGATTATAATAGTATACTATCTACATATAGTCTATTCACATACAGCCCACAAGTTATTGTACAGAGCTTCACATTATTTGATATGTTACAGATGGTACTCACCATTTACCACTTGTTTCTCACGTGACATCATTAGAAGCCCGGTGTCCAGTTAGTTATTCACTTTACATTTTCCCTTCTCTCTCTCTCTCTCTCTCTCTCTGTCTCTCACTCTCTGTTTCTCTCCTCTGCCACGCCCTCCCGTCTCTGCCTGTCTATGACTGGAATACCGTAGTGTTCTCCTTCCGTTATTGTGTTGCTGCATTACGCGACGTGTTAATAGAGGCTGTGGTTTGTTATCTTTTCCTTTTCTGCTTTTCGTACGTTTTTACTTCTCCGTATTGTTATTCACACCTTTACGTTACCTTTGTGCATATGGTCTTAAGTACTTTGTAATGCTCAATTTGCGATATATGTTGTGTGAACCTGTAGGACGAAACTGTACAGAGAGAAGAAATATTAATCTAGTCAAATATTTATATACTACGCAGCAATATTTTTATCCCTTATGTGTTCTGACTTTCGATTTTATTTTTTGTGTAGGAAAGGGGAAACGTCTCTCTTATAATGTCTTATAAAGAATTAAACTATCCACTTACCAGTAAATGATGTAATGTTAAACTTCTCAGTAATGTAAATAGCTTATTTGGCAAGACTTGCGTCGAAGCACAAATGTATTCATTCGCTCCCTTCTAACACAGTGTGTCTTCTCCAAAGTGGTTGCTGTTCTCGAGCGCAGAAAATTCATGAGTTCTTTGGTGGCCCATTCCAGTTCCACTGCCATCAAAGAGAGATTCTTCGGCTCGTTCTCTGGGGCTCAGTCTTTTGACGCGGAGCTCATCTTTTTATTCATGATCGTTACGGCCTTTCGCATTAACAAGTAGACCCCCAGCAGCACGGAAGACAACCTGAAGAGACCTCAGTGCGAGAGCCTCTTTGAGTATACAGCGAATCAGACCCATCAGCAGATCCCTCACTCACTCTGTGTGTTACGTCTCTATCACCCGCCACAAGTAGGTGCTGCATTCCTGGATGCCTGCGTCAGAGGCTTCAAACATACAAGTTTAGTACCATCTTATATTAATAACGATGCGAGTCTCGCTAATCGTTTTAAGCAATTGGAAAGCACGTTTTAGTCACGGCTGCATAACCACATTGGGAAGGGAAACTGAAAGAACGACGTGTAGCTAATCAAACTGGTGTCTGAACACTTGCAGTCTAACGCTTCTAGTTCGTTTAGAGGAATTCTGTTGTGCTGCGAAAGTAACTATTAATATGATGTCACAATGATACAGGCGACTATGTATTGTGTGCCAACATACACCGTAATAGCAATATATCGTGTAGGTTTGTGAAGAGTTATATCACCGTGCTGTAATCATTTTACTGATTAAGTTTGCTGCCATTTTGTATATCGCTACTGCCCACGTCATCTTCAGCTGTTGCCTTCGATGCGAAGTTCGAGAAGTCGAAAGTACATTGGTCACAACAATTAGGGGATCAGTTGAGATATCTAGCTTCTGAAGTATTGCCATCGGCAGAATGAACAAAAATGGTTCGACATCTTTCTGTCAGTTCTACAGAGTGGAGACAACAACATTACGGTCACCGAGATAGAGGTAATAACGGAAAGTTGCTGCAGATGGGGTTGGTGTTGACTTGTGTTTACCAAATGAATTACTCAAGCAGTTGCGTTCACCTAGTGTAGTGAGCAGGTAGTGCAATGCAACGTCTACATCTACATCTACATCCATACTCCGACAGCCACCTGACGGTGTGTGGCGGAGGGTACTTTGAGTACCTCTAACGGTTTTCCGTTCCATTCCAGTCTCGTATTGTTCGTGGAAAGAAAGATTGTCGGTTTGCCTCTGTGTGGGCTCTAATCTCTCTGATTTTATCCTCATGGTCTCCTCGCGAGATATACGTAGGAGGGAGCAATATACTGCTTGACTCCTCGGTGAAGGTACGTTCTCGAAACTTCAACAAAAGCCCGTACCGAGCTACTGAGCGTATCTCCTGCAGAGTCTTCCACTGGAGTTTATCTATCACCTCCGTAACGCCTTCGCGATTACTAAATGATCCTGTAACGAAGCGCGCTGCTCTCCGTTGGATCCTCTCTGTCTCTTCTATCAACCCTATCTGGTACGGATCCCACACTGGTGTGCAATATTAAATCAGTGGGCGAAAAGTGTACTCTAATCTACTTCCTTTGTTTTCGGATTGCATTTCCTTAGGATTCTTCCAATGTATCTCAGTGTGGCATCTGCTTTACCGACGATCAACTTTATATGATCATTCCATTTTAAATCACTCCTAATGCCTATTGCCATATAGTTGACAGAATTAACTGCTTCCAGTTGCTGAGCTGCTAATTGTAGCCAAATGATAAAGGATCTTTGGCTGGTTCAAATGGCGCTGAGCATTATGGGACTTAACTGCTGTGGTCATCAGTACCCTAGAACGTAGAACTACTTAAACCTAACTAACGTAAGGACATCACACACAGCCATGCCCGAAGCAGGATTCGAACTTGCGACCGTAGCGGTCGCGCGGTTCCAGACTGAGCGCCTAGAACCGCTCGGCCAATTCGGCCGGCTAAAGGATCTTTCTTTCTATGTATTCGCAGCACATTACACTTGTCTAAATTGAGATTCAATTGCCATTCCTTGCACCATGCGTCAATTCGTTGCAGATCCTCCTGCATTTCAGTACCATTTTCCACTGTTACCACCTCTCGACATACCACAGAATCTTCCCCAAAAAGCCTCAGTGAACTTCCGATGTTACCCACAAGGTTATTTATGTATATTGTGAATAGTAACGGGCCTTCGACACTCCCCTGGGGCACACCTGAAATCACTCTTACTTCGGAAGACTTCTCGCCATTGAGAATGACATGCTGCGTTCTGTTATCTACGAACTCTTCAATCCAATCACACAATTGGTCTGATAATCCATATGCTCTTACTTTGTTCATTAACAACAACGTGACTTACCCGAAGCTATGGCATGGAGAGCAATAGGACGGTAGGAATCGAGATAGACACAGAGGGCTACAGCTATTGGACCATCGCAAAGTGTAATTTCCAGGACCTGGACGCGAATTCAGACAACAGGAACGGTTAAAAGAATGCGAGACGAAGGTCGTCCACGGCTGACACCAGCAAGAGATAACCGTTATCTCCGGTTAACAGCCCGTCGAGACTGGAGGCTGAATGTAACTCGGGTGCAACGCACCCTACAGGCAGCAACAGAGGCGTAATATGAACACGAACAGTCCGAAATCGCCTTCGGGAATGTGAACTCTTCGCAAGGAGGCTCATGGAGTGTGTCCCATTAAAACCACGACACCATTTAGCCCGCAGAAACTGGGCGGAGAAAAGTCAAGACTTGAGTCGTAACGCATGGCTGTTTACAGATGAGTCAAGGTTTTTGTGTTCGACCAGACAATCGTCGTTCCCTCACCTGGAGCGAACATGGAGGTTGGAACAATCCCGATTATGTGCAGGAAACATCGCCATATCATGGTGGTGGACGAATGGTGTGGGCAGCAGTCAGTATTGACGGACGTACGGACCTCTATGCCGTCCAGAATGGCACTTTGACTACTCAGAGGTATAGAGACGAGATCCTTTGACCTTTTGTTGTGCCCTATGCTGGTGCCTTAGGAGATGGGTTCCTTCTGGTGGACGATAACGCTCGTCCCCACACAGTTGCACTGGTGGACAACATGCCAGAATCTGAGGGAACTGAACAATTTGAGTGGCCAGCTTGTTCACTGGGCATGTCTGCGATGTACTTGGCAGACGCATTACAGCCAGACCAGCACCTCCCACAACGGTTGGAGAGCTGGATATTGCACTCATGGATGAATGGCCATATATCTTTCAAGGGCAGATTGCTAACCTCATACTGTCCATGCCACGCTGGTGCACAACTGTACTGGCCATCTGAGGTGATCCAACTCCATATTAGGGGGCAACAAGGTTGACTGTTTCACTATTATGGAGCCCTACGATGCCTCGCTGTAGGTAAATGCCATGTAAATATCAAGTGAAGAGTTGAGAAAGAAAAATATTGTATTGTATGATACACGAATTACAGTTGTAACCCATATCTGAATAAAATATATTTCAATATGTCTATTGTGTATGATATCTCACCTAAACCCCAAATTATTTTGAGCAGTGTAGGTTGATATGATTTCGATCACGGTCTGCAGCTCGTGGTCGTGCGGTAGCGTTCTCGCTTCCCACGTCCGGGTTTCCGGGTTTGATTCCCGGCGGGGTCAGGGATTTTCTCTGCCTCGTGATGACTGGGCGTTGTGTGATGTCCTTAAGTTAGTTAGGTTTAAGTAGTTCTAAGTTCTAGGGGACTAATGACCATAGATGTTAAGTCCCATTGTGCTCAGAGCCATTTTCAACCATTTCGTTCACGACTTGAGAAATACAGGGTGATTCAAAAAGAATACCACAACTTTAAAAATGTGTATTTAATGAAAGAAACATAATATAACCTTCTGTTATACATCATTACAAAGAGTATTTAAAAAGGTTTTTTTTTCACTCAAAAACAAGTTCAGAGGCGTTCAATATGGCCCCCTCCAGACACACGAGCAATATCAACCCGATACTCCAACTCGTTCCACACTCTCTGTAGCATATCAGGCGTAACAGTTTGGATAGCTGCTGTTATTTCTCGTTTCAAATCATCAATGGTGGCTGGGAGAGGCGGCCGAAACACCATATCCTCAACATACCCCCATAAGAAAAAATCGCAGGGGGTTAGATCAGGGCTTCTTGGAGGCCAGTGATGAAGTGCTCTGTCACGGGCTGCCTGGCGGCCGATCCATCGCCTCGGGTAGTTGACGTTCAGGTAGTTACGGACAGATAAGTGCCAATGTGGTGGCGCTCCATCCTGCTGAAATATGAATTGTTGTGCTTCTTGTTCGAGCTGGGCTGCGAACAAATGCTTGCTGGATGCGTGCTACATTTTCATCACTCGTTCTCGGCCGTCCAGAACTTTTCCCTTTGCACAAACACCCATTCTCTGTTAACTGTTTATACCAACGTTTAATACACCACCTATCAGGAGGTTTAACACCATACTTCGTTCGAAATGCACGCTGAACAACTGTCGTCGATTCACTTCTGCCGTACTCAATAACACAAAAAGCTTTCTGTTGAGCGGTCGCCATCTTAGCATCAACTGACGCTGACGCCTAGTCAACAGCGCCTCAAGCGAACAAATGTACAACTAAATGAAACTTTATAGCTCCCTTAATTCGCCGACAGATAGTGCTTAGCTCTGCCTTTTGTCGTTGCAGAGTTTTAAATTCCTAAAGTTGTGGTATTCTTTTTGAATCACCCTGTACTATGAGACTACTCAGACGAGACGGCTGGTACACCCCATCGTCAGCTGTATGCTTCGAATACAAACTAAGAAAAGATAAGTAAGAATCATCCTACGATGGGTTCCGAGTCTGTTATTATAGAATTAATGTAGGAAGCGATATGTTATAGTAAACCCTGTTGAACACGTAATTTTCTAGAGATTAAAAAAATCTGGTAAATGAAACGTGGAAAAAATGCAGAGAAGGAGACAAGAAAAAATAAAATTAGATTTTAAAGTGATGCGAAACCAAACATTGCCTACGCTGATCACTGGTGATCCTCTCCCTTCTAGGGGACGGAACGTGGCTGGCTGCCTAAAATAGTGCTGGTCTTCAGTAATATTGTGGTAGGTCCGCTGTTGTTTTCTATCTACATAAATGATCATCTGGATAGGGAGGATAGCAGTGTGCGCCAGTTTGCTGATGATGCTGTGGTGTACGGGAAGGTGTCGTCGTTGAGTGACTGTAGGAGGATACAAGATGACTTGGACAGGATTTGTGATTGGTGTAAAGAATGGCAGCTAACTCTAAATGTAGATAAACGTAAATTATTGCAGATGAATAGGAAAAAGAATCCTATAATGTTTGAATACTCCATTAGTAGTGTACGCTTGACACAGTCACATCGATTAAATATTTGGGCGTAACACTGCAGACCGAGATGAGGTGGGACAAGCATGTAATGTCAGTTTTGGGGAAGGTGGATAGTCGTTTTCGGTTCACTGGTAGCATTTTGGGAAGATGGGGTTCATCTGTAAAGGAGAGCGCTTATAAAACACTAATACGACCTATTTATGAGTACTGCCCGAGCGTTTGGGATCCCTATCAGGTCGGACTGAGGGAGGACATAGAAGCAGTTCAGTGGCGGGATGCTAAGTTTGTTACTGGTAGGTTTTATCATCGCGCGAGTGTTACGGAAATGCTTCAGGATCTCGGGTGGGAGTCTCTAGAGGAAAGGAGGCGTTCTTTTCGTGAATCGCTATTGAGGAAACTTAGAGAACCAGCATTTGAAGATGACAGGAGTACAATTTACTGCCGCCAACTTACATTTCGCGGAAAGACCACAAAGATAAGAGAGATTAGAGCCCGTACAGAAGCATATAGCCAGTCATTTTTCCCTCGTTCTGTTTGGGAGTGGAACAGGGAGAGAAGATGCTAGTTGTGGTACAAGGCACCCTCCGCCACGCACCGTATGGTGGATTGCGGAGTATGTATGTAGATGTAGATGTCATATGCATCAAAATAAATCTAAGAATAAGGAATGAAATTTGCACTTAAATGTGGGATCTTTGACGGAAAGGTATAATGCTGTTTATCACACTTTCTTGTTATGCTTTCTTAGCACCTACGCTGTATGTGAAGGCTGTTGCCAAATACAGTTGTGCTGCAATGAGTTAATGGCAGATTCAATACGCCCATTCATTGCAGTTCCGCTACGAAATAAGACTTTATTACGAAAGTCGAAAGTTATGAGTGAATATCGTTCTGGTATCTCTGATAGTGGAATACATGTTCCATTACCATTGTTGATAAACTGTACGGTAGTCAACGTTCATAGTTGGCAATATGGAATGTGACTACAAAAAAAAAAAAAAAAAAATCTGGTACACATAGGCTCTGAAATGCATACGTTAAGAGTTGTGAGCACTTTTTCCTCTTCGATACTGATAAGAACAACTCTTTTACCACAATTTCTTTGGCGTCCATATTTTGGATGTAATATGGACCACAACAAGAACAAATGTCCGCAAACATTGATTCTAAAGTCGGTACTTTAAGCTAGTGGCACTTGTTCATCTTCGTTACTCTGAAACACATCTGGTTTACTCGACAAGTTGCGATAGCTCTTGTAGTATGCATTTCAGAGACCTCGCACACTCGACATTTTTTTATTGGTTTGGTCCATAGTACCAAAGATCTTGCATTAGAAGTATTTACCAGTACCCAAAATGAAGAAGAGCTCATATTTCTTAACGTTGCTTATCTTTATAGATACTTTATTTTTATTTTGGTCGAAATTACCACCTCCAAAAACTTTCTTCCCTGCAATCTTAGTAACAACGGTGCAGGACATATATTGCATTCTCAGAGGTATCGGAATAGTTTTACTCATAACCTTCGATTCGGTCGTTTCCCGACCAGGGCCTCTTAAGGTCTGCTGAAACTGATACATCTTCTTTTCTCCATTATCCCTGAAAGATTGTAACATTATCATATATAGAATGTACTGGCGCATTCAGCTAAACCAAGAAAATACACAGAGTCTCAAAACAAAAGGCCACCATCCCAGGAAGGTGTTATTAAAACGGTTTATTTAGAAGTCTGTCTCAGGTATAAAGTATGGTAGTGTTCAGATTACACAATTGGGGAGTGAGTTAAATTGGTGCAGTACTGTCTGAGAGAAACTATGCCGTCATCACAGACAGAGAAGACAAAGGGTCTGGTGAAGTAATGCTGACAGATACCTGCAAGAGCTACTCTTATAATCAAACATGAGAAAGAAAAATCTTTTAGTAGAGATGACTACAAAATGATTGGATGTTACCGACAGTGTCATCGTAGTATCGAACTGATTCCTACACGGACGAGCACAGCAACAATACTAATCAAATAAATGTATAGTATAACGAAAAAGGCTAGTGGAATATTTATTTTTGATGTCACTGACAACTAGACAGTGACTAACCACACACTTAAAAGAGCAGATTTGAAAACTTACTTCAGCTATAACAAACCTAGCAAAGGTCACACATAGGCAACTACACTCTAAATAACCAAGCAACACAAAAATGTGGCAAAGACCCATCTTGGTCCTGGTGTAGTGGCAGCACTCCAACACACGAAAAATGCGCTACGATTTCCTCCTTCAAATTAAGGCCTGTGTTCAATACTAGTAAACTCCTCCTGGACTGGAACTCCCTTTCAGCCAATGCTCTTCTGCTTTTTTATGTACTTGCTGCGTCCATCACAAGTTATTTTGTTGCCCAGGTAGCAAAATTCCTTCATAATCCCCAATCCGGACGTTAAGTTTCTCGCTGTCGCCATTTGCGCTACTCCTCACTTCTTTTGTTTTTTGTCCATTTACTCTCAGTCCATATTCAGTAATTAGATTGTTCAATCCATCCAGCAGATTCTATAATGTTTCTTCACTTCCATTGAGGATGGCAATAACATCGGCGAGTCT
Source organism: Schistocerca serialis cubense (assembly GCF_023864345.2). NCBI lineage: Eukaryota > Metazoa > Arthropoda > Insecta > Orthoptera > Acrididae > Schistocerca > Schistocerca serialis. Next base: position 471,118,744 of record NC_064639.1, read on the forward strand.
TATCCTCCATCCTCGAATTTTAATCCCCCTCTTCAACCATTTATTTCCGTCACTGCTTCTTCGATGTATCGACTGAACAGTAGGCTCTTGGTTGTTGTACGGATTGTAAGTTACCCGCTATCCCTACAGCTTACCCCTGTTTTTCTCAGATTTTCGAGCATCTGGTACCATTTGAGATTGTTGAAAGATTTTTCCAGATCTGCACATGCTATGAACGTATCTTGATATTGCTTCCGCAATCAGCCGCAACGTCGGAACTGTATCGCTGGTGCATTTATCCTTCCTAAAGCCAAATTAATCATTATCTATCAGCTCCTCAGTTTTCTTTTCCATTCTTTTGTGTATTATTCCCGTCAGTAACATGGATGGATGAGCTGTTAAGCCGACTATGCGATAATTCTTGCCCTTTTCGGCGCTTGCTATCTCTAAAATCGTGCAGTTTATGCTAGCCAGAAAATCTGATGGTGTATCAGCAGTCTCATACATTCTCCACATGGAATGTTATCTATCGCTTCCACATTTTTTTAATTCTAACCCTGGATCTCCAATCCCATTCTTGTCAACTCTTGGTTCTTCTGCTCGCATTATAGAGAAACGATTTTGTTGTATATCCATGAGAGGCTGTGTCCGAGCTTGAACTGCGTTCATATAAGTTACTTCGAAAGCTATCATTCTATGAAAGTGGACAATCAATTTACTAGATGTGAAAATGTCATTACCACTTTCAACAAAAAGAGAATATGGTCATTTACCTCCCAGAATGAATTTTTCGCTCTGTAGCGAAATGTATGTTCTGAAACTTCATGGTAAGTTAAACTTTCCGTTGTACCAGTTATTAGGATTTCTTTCTGTCTCATTGACCTATGGAATACCGAAGAAACAATTGGTTAAACTCTTTTTTACACGCTGTAATTAGTCTCATTTTGTCTTCATCGACCTTAGTGGAACGATACGTAGATGGTTGTGTGTATTCTTATAGTCATCACTTAAAGTTGGTTCCTGCATCTTTGTAAGCTGGTTTCCTCGACATAGCTTACGTCCGTTTTCAAGCGTCTGCCAGTTCAATTGTTCGGCATTGACATGAGGCTCTCCCACGCGTCAAACAAACACGTGACTACTCATGCTGCATATCTCCGCATACGTTCAATATCACAAGTTAGTCCTATTTTGTAGGAGTCCTACACATTTGGGCAATATTCTAGGATGCAAGGGTGTTTCGTAATCAATCTCGTTTGAAAAATGATAGAACTTACCTAGTACTCCGCCAGTGAACTGAAGCGTGTCAGCTGCTTTACATACGACTCGCTTGATACCTCACACGATAGTTGTTGTGGATTGGCATGAGAGCCAACCCGGGAATTTTAGAGGAAGCCGAAAGGCACGCGTTTTAGCTCACGCAGGCTGGCGTGAGGTCTGGAACAGGACAAGGAATTTAGACTAGAAAAAAAGGATGTAGCTGGTGGAATACTTAACTTTAATCCATTAATGTTGAACGTAGCTCTTGTCTGTACATTCTTTACAATATCAAGAGCAACTGATAATGACGCCTTGCTTGGTCGTAGCAAATGACGTATCTGAGGGCTATGCTAACTATCGTCTCGGCATATGAGAACGTATTTTGTCAGTGAACCATCGCTAGCAAAGTCGGTTGTACAACTGGGGCGGGTGCTACGAAGTCTCTCTAGACCTGCCGTGTGGCGGCGCTCGGTCTGCAATCACTGATAGTGGCGACACGCGGGTCCGACGTATACTAACGGACCGCGGCCGATTTAAAGGCTACCACCTAGCAAGTGTGGTGTCTGGCGGTGACACCACAATAGTAATTTCGATAATGCTTTCAGAAGTCAAGAGATAACTACGATCCACCATAATGGTCTTGATCAATGGCTGCCAATTCGTAATGTGAGACAAACCCGAGTTGGGATTCACATGATCGATATTTGCGGATTCTATGCTAGTTCGCAGGAGAACGGATCACGTTTCGAGCTATCTCGTTACGTATGAGATCAGATAATGTTCTAACAAGGGGAGGGTCTGCCATGAGGGCCACCGTTTTTCATTCAAGTTTTGGAAGAACGATCTCTATTGGAAACAAAGGGATACGTGTTTCGGGTTTTGCTGCAGTTCTTGAAAAAATTTAGGTGAAAAATGATGTTGGGAAATCGTATTTTCAATAATATACCTCTAAAGATCTTCTAAAACCAATCAGTTTTATTTACATAATATGGCGTTCAAAGTCATCAAAATTTAAGTTATTAACGTTTCTGTGTTTTCATGCTGTATCTAGGGCACAGCATGCAATTTATTCTACATGTAATTTATTTTACATGTCTGTACATATGAGCGAGGTCGGCGGTCGAGCGGTCAATTCATTAGACTACCAATCTGCTGATGCCTGTTCGATGCTTGATCTTGACTTTTTTCCCATTCTACATTTTTTTCAATGCATCTGATAATATTCTGATAATTGGAATAGTTTTCTTTTGCTTTTTTTGAAGTGAAAGACTGAGAGATGTCATTAATAATCAGATAAGTATATATAATATACTGATAGTCATATTCATCTTGATACATATACAAAAATATATTTCAAGTATATTATTGCGTAATCCTAACCGGTCGTCTATTCGTGAGCGTCCTCGCAATCAGTGGGGTGAAATTTACCACAGATACAGGCAAAAATAAGTATTCTCGCAGCATGCACAACACACGAACGAAATGCCGCCGAACTGACATGTTTTCCGATACTTTGTCCGTGGAAAAGTATCTAATTCCAGATGGTAACAACAGATTTATCAGATATTAATTTGGAAACGTTTCAAGACTATAAAAGCATATCGTGAAAGACAGGAGCAGACTACTCGTTGTGGACCATTGCATGAATTTTGATAGCAACCGTGCCCTATTTTGTGATATTCTTTGCCGTGACGTCGCATGATATTGAGTCATGTTGTGGCCGAGCGGTTTTAGGCACTTCGGTCTAGAACCGCGCGACCGCTCCGGTCGCAGGTTCGAATCCTGCCTCGGGGATGGATGTGTGTGATGTCCTTAGGTTAGTTAGGTTTAAGTAGTTCTGTGTCTAGGGGTCTGGTCTGATGACCTCAGATGTTAAGTCCCATAGCGCTTGGAGCCATTTGAACCATTTCAAAACACGAAAACGATAATAATTCGAGCACTATTAACCTAAGACCACATATTATATTAATAAAAAAAGGCGTTAAAGCGTTTATTAACGGTTACATCGACAGTCTATTAGATCGTTATGTCTGAATTCGGAAAAAAAATTCGTAGGAGAGAACTTAGGTGCACCTGTAATTGGATCAGCATGTCTAGTTAGTAAATTAAGTCTGGTGAAGGCGTTTGCGTCTGACTGGTGGCGCAATCATAGGGTCTCTACATGAAACAATTGTTTGGAAATCTGTAAAATGTTTGAAAATTCGTATTTCAGTATTCGTCCTCTGTAATTTACAACAGGACTCGTATGAATGGATACGCACGTTGAGTACTGGACAAGGCGATTTCATGGCGGTTGCTGATGACGAGATGTCGTAATGATTCTGTGCCATGAAACCCTGTTTTAGTAGGACTATGTAACCAAATGATATGTACTGTATATAAATGTTTTATGAATATAAATTTTTTTGTATGTAGACTCTCGGAAGACAATCATCTGTGTGTATAAAGCACTATCTTTAACGGAGCAACGAATGTGTGTTATTGCACTGTACATTATATGAGATGTGAGTGGTTAATAAATGCTCTGCGATGCCCAATAATTGGCCATTGGCCGTGGACGCGCAGTTGAACATGAAATCCTTGTCTTGTTCAAATATGTAGCGGGTACACGCGATACTAGTATCTGTATTTCTGTGATACTTGTAATTTGTTTTTATCATTCTGTGTATTGATGTCAAGTTTAATACACGCATCGACATTTAAAACGAGCCACACCGACAAGCTGTGGGCATGTGATTGTAAGTGAGGCACGACGTTAGCGCCATGGAAAAGTTTCCTGGTGCTGTTGGCTGTGTAGACCACCAGTTTGATTTAGACTTGGTAATGGGCATGTGTGGTCAACGGCCTTGCCGCATTGGTAACACCGGTTCCCGTCACATCACCAAAGTTAAGTGCTGTCGGGCTGGGCCAGCCCTTGGATGGGTGACTCTCCGGTCTGCTGAGCGCTGTTTTCAAGCGGAGTGCACTCAGCTCTTGTGAGGTAAACTGAGGAGCTACTTGGTTGAGAAGTAGCGGCTCCGGTCTCGGAAACTGATACACGGCCGGGAGAGCGGTGTGCTGACAACATGCCGCTCCCTATCCGCATCCAGTGACGCCTGTGGTATAAGGATGACACGGCGATCGGTCCGTACCATTAGGCCTTCCAAGGACTGTTCGGACCGAGTCAAGTTTTAGTTTAGTTTAGAGGCATGTGTGGATTGTGGCATCCATCCTGCAAACATTTATAAAGCATGCGTTGCCACTTTGATGTTTGTTATTAAGCTCAGTCACTGTCAGTGCACGTATGTTTGTTTTTCAAACAATTACTTTCTTTTACTTTTAAAATTTTTATTGTACTACCACTTTTCTATTCACCGTTCACTGACAACAATGTACTTCCTTTGTAGCATCAGTACGCAAACTTAAAAATGAATTTGTAAGATTCGAAACTATAGAGACAGAATCGCTAATAACCGCTTCAACGAATTTAATGTAGTTGCTGCTGGTTCCCTGTCAACATAATGTTGAACCGATGAAATAAGAAAACATAATTCTTTTCAAACAATAGCATGGAAAATATGTTTTTCGAAGACCATATTTGACTTCGATTATTTATTTCTCAACATAATCACCCTAACGATGAACGTATTTGTCCCAACGAGAGAAACAGACTTTTGATACCGTCAATGTAAAATGTTTGACTTTGTTTGAGCCACAACCTCACCTTATCTTGCACCGCATCATTACTTCACAACCGGCCATTAAAACTACTACACCAACAATAAACGCAAATGATAAAGGGGTATTTATTGGACAAATATACTATAATTGAACTGACATGTGATTACATTTTCACGCAATTTGGGTGCATAGATCTTGAGAAATCAGTACCTAGAACAACCACCTCTGGCCGTAATAACGGCCTTGATATGCCTGGGCATTGAGTCAAACAGAGCTTGGATGCCGTGTACAGATGCAGCTGCCCATGCAGCTTCAACACGATATCACAGTTCATCAAGTGTAGTGACTGGCGTATTGTGACGAGCCAGTTGCTCAGCCACCATTGACTAGACGTTTTCAGTTGGTGAGAGATCTGGAGAATGTGCTGGCCAGAGCAGCATTCGAACATTTTCTGTATCCAGAAAGGACCGTACAGGAACTGCAACAAACGGTCGTGCATTATCCTACTAAAATGTAAGGTTTCGCAGGGATAGAATGAAGGGTAGAGCCACGGGTCGTATCACATCTGAAATGTAACGTCCACTGTTCAAAGTGCTGTCAATGCGAACAAGAGGTGACCGAGACGTGTAACCAATGGCACCCCATACCAACATGCCGGGTGATACGCCAGTATCGCGATGAGGAATAGACGCTTCCAAAGTGCGTTCACCGCGATGTCGCCAAACACGGATGCGACCATCATGATGCTGTGAACAGAACCTGGATTCATCCGAAAAAATGACGTTTAGCCATTCGTGCACCCAGTTTCATCGTTGAGTACACCATCGCAGGCGCTCCTGTCTGTAATGCAGCGTCAAGGGTAACAGCAGCCTTGGTTTCCGGCTGATAGTCCATGCTGCTGCAAACGTCGTCGAACTGTTGGTGCAGATGGTTATTGCCTTGCAAGCATACCCATCTGTTGACTCAGGGATGGAGACGTGGCTGCACGATCCGTTACAGCCATGCGGATAAGATGTTTGTCATCTCAACTGCTAGTGATACAGGGCCATTGGGATCCAGCACGGCGTTCCGTATTACCCTCCTGATTCCACTGATTCCCTATTCTGCTAACAGTCATTGGATCTCGACCAACGCGAACAGCAATGGCACTATACGATAAACCGCAATCGCGATGACGGCCGGTGTGGCCGTGCGCACTAGGCGCTTCAGTCTGGAACCGCGTGACCGCTCCGGTCGCAGGTTCGAATCCTGCCTCGGGCATGGATGTGTGTGACGTCCTTAGGTTAGTTAGGTTTAAGTTGTTCTAAGTTCTAGGGGACTAATGACCACAGATCTTAAGTCCCATAGTGCTCAGAGCCATTTTTGAGCAATCGCGATAGGCTGCAATCCGACCTTTATCAAAGTCGGAAACGAGATGGTACGAATTCTCCTCCTTACACGAGGCATTGCAATAACGTTTCACCAGGCAACGCAGGTCAACTGCTGTTTGTGTGTGAAAAATCGGTTGGAAACTTCTCTCATGTCACGATGTTGTAGGTGTCTCCACCGGCGCCAAACTTGTGTGAATGCTCTGAAAAGTTAATCATTTGCATATCACAGCATCTTCTTCCTGTCAGTTAAATTTCACGTCTGTAGCACGTCATCTTCGTGGTGTAGCAATTTTAAGGGCCAGTAGTTATAGAAGTGAAGTATTGGAAGCTGTTCTTTATGTTTTGGAAACAGATGAAACTTGAATGGGACCGAATCGGTCTGTGTGAAAGATCAAAGAAAATATGAGTCTCATTTCAAATAGGTACCCCATTTATACAATTATAGTCGACGGTGACTCCAATCTATCCTCGATATGCTGGAAAAAATTATAACCTGGCGACAGGCACAAAAGTCATCATAAATTATACTGAGTGTTTTTTCACAAAACTATTTTGAACAATTATTTCATGAACTGACTCGAAGCGTAAATGGTTGCGAAAGCAACTTGAGCTCTTAGCGACAAATGGTTCAAATGGCTCAAATGGCTCTGAGTACTATGGGACTTAACAGCTGTGGTCATCAGTCCCCTAGAACTTAGAACTACTTAAACCTAACTAACCTAAGGACATCACACACATCCATGCCCGAGGCAGGATTCGAGCCTGCGACCGTAGCAGTCGCACGGTTCCGGACTGCGCGCCTAGAACCGCGAGACCACCGCGGCCGGCTTATCGACAAATAATCCTGGACAAATAGTGAGTATCATGATGAATATAGGGATTGGCGACCACAAGGCAGTTGCTACTAGGCTGAATACCGTAACACCTACAACCATCAAAACGAAACGCAAAATACATCTTTTTAAAAATGCTCCTAACGCCTCTTTAAGAGACCGTTTTCACTCCTTCCGATCTGATCATGTAAGCGTAGAAAAGTTGTGGAATGATTTCAAAGAGATATATATATCGACAGCAGTTGAGAGATTTATACCACATAAATTAATAAGTGATAGTACTGACTCCCCATGGTACACAAAACTGGTCAGATTGCTGTTGCAGAAATAGCGAAAAAAGCATGCCAAATTTAAAAGAACGCAAATTCCCCAAGACTGGCAGAGTTTTGCGGAAGGTCGAAATATTCGTATAGCGCGTATTGTATTGTATGTTAACTGGGGACCTAGAAACGACGAAGAGGCTCCGTCCCATCCGCAGCCGCATTGGTCCACAAACCCCAAAGACGACTACCGCAGTCCACTTCACCCCTCCGTCACCCCACACCGAAACACTCTTTCAGGGCTATTGTGGGATTCGGCCCTCGGTGGACTCTCCCAGGGAATGTCTCACACCAGACGAGTGTAACCCCTATTTTTGCATGGTAGAGTAATGGTGCTGTACACGTACGTGGAGAACTTGTTTGCACTGCAATCACCGACATAGTGTAGCTGAGGCGTAATAAGGGGAATCAGCCCGCATTCGCCGAGGCAGCTGGAAAATCACCTAAAAACCATCCACAGACTGGCCGGCTCACCGGACCTCGCTCGACCGAAGTCCGCCGGACGGATTCTTGCCGGGGACCAAGCGCTCCTTCCCATTACGATAAGCTGTGCGTTAGACCGAACGGCTAACTGGGCGGGCCCACAAGAACACCAGTACAAGACGCAATCAATAGCTTCACTGCGCAATAACAACGGTGAAGTCACTGAAGACAGTCCCACTAAAGCAGAGTTATTAAACACGGTTCTCCGAAACTCCTTCACAAAAGACGACGCGTTAAATATTTCTGAATTCCAATGAGGAACAACTGAAAAGCTGAGGAACATGGAAGTAGATATCCTTGGTGTAGCAAAGCAGCTGAAATCACTTAATAAAGCCAAGATTTCCGGTCCAGATTGTATACCGGTCAGGTTCTTCCCACATTATGCTGATACAATAGCTCCATATTCAGCAATTATGTACAACCACTCGCTCACAGAAAGATCCGCAACTAAAGATTGGAAAATTGCTCAAGTTACACCTATAACCAAAAAGGGAAATAGAAGTAATCTGTTGAAGTACAGGCCCATATCACTAACGTCGATCTGCATTAGGGTTTTGGGAAATACACTGTATTCGAACATTATGAAGTACTTCGAAGAAAACGATTTATTGACAACTAGCACGAATTCAGAAAACATTGTTCTAGCGAAACGCAACTAGCTCTTTATACTTATAAAATAATGAGTGCTATCAACAGGGGATGTCAGATTGATTCCATATTTTTAGATTTCCAGAAGGGTTTCCACAGAATTGTCTTCTAACTAAACTGTGTGCCTATGTAATATCGCCTCAGTTGATTAAATGGATTCGTAACCTCCTGTCAGAAACTTCGTAGTAATGGACGGAAAGTCATCGAGTAAAAGAGAATTAATATCTGGCGCTCTCGATGCAAGTGTTATAGACTCTCTATTGTTCCTAATGTATATTAACGACATAGGAGACTACATTAACGACATAGGAGACAAGCCGTTTAAGAATGTTTGCAGATGGTGCTGTCATTTACCGTCTTGTAAATTCATCAGATGACCAAAACGAATCGCAAAACGATTTAGATAAGATGTCTGTATGGTGCGAAAAGTGGCAATTGAACCTGAATGTAGAAAAGTGTGAAGTTATTCACATGAGTACTAAAAGAAATCCGCTAAATTTCGATTACGCGATAAGTCACACAGATCTGAAGGCTGTAAATTCAACTAAATTCTTAGGGACTACAATTGCAAATAACTCACATTGGAGCGATCACATAGATAATGTAGTGGACAGAACAAACCAAAAACTGCGATTCATTGACAAAACACTTAGAAGGGATCCGCATCAGATGGGAAGAAGGATGACATCGAAAAAGTACAAAGAAGGGCAGCTCGTTTCGTATTATCGCGAAATAGGGGAGATAGTGACACAGACATGATACTTGTATTGGAGTGGCAATCATTAAAACAAAGGCATTTTTCGTTGCGACTGGATCTTCTCATGAAATTTGAATCACCAGTTTTTTCATCCGATTGCGAAAACATTCTGTTGGCAATCACCTGCATAGGGAGAAATGATCATCACGAAAAATAACAGAAATCAGGGCTCGCACAGAAAAATTTAAGTGCTCCTTTTTCCCACGCCTCGTTGGAGAGTGGAACGGTAGAGAGACGGCTTCGAGGTGGTTCATTGAACCCTCTGCCAGGCACTTTATTGAGAACTGCACAGCAATCACGTGGATGAAGATGTAGATGATAGATGACAGTAAATCCAAGGCGTCAGATGTTGCAACACTCCTGTGGGGTCCAGCACTGTCACGCTGAAGGAGAGGGTGCCCCGTGCGCGGACGATATCTTCGAATTGGAAACTCGATTACTGCGAGCTGTTTCCCGTGAACTTAAGTAGTTGCGTTACATTCCACAATGTTACACACTGCAACTGAAAGCCTAGCGGCAGAGGTCTGCTAACGTACAACTTGAAGAACAAAGACGTAGAATTTTAAGTAAATTTGTGTTATTTAAAAAGGTTTGAGAGATTTCACGTAAAAAATTTGAAGCATTACTTTTCAGAAGACCTCTGTAAAAGGCGGAGTTGCAAGGGAAACCAGCTGATGTCAGACATAGGCCTTAATTATAGGAAGAAATTTTTTGGAATGTACGTTTGGAACACAGCGTTGTATGGTAATGAACCATGCATTTAGGAAAAATCGGAACGGAAGACAGTCGAAGCGCTTCAGGTGTGGTGCTACAGAAGACTGATTAATTTCAGGTGAACTGATAATATAAGGAATGAGGAAGTTCTCCACAGAATCAGCAACAAAAGAAACAAACACAGTAGGAAACATTACAAAAAGAAGGGACAAGACAATACGATGTGTGAAGGCATAAGGAAAAGCGTTCATGATTCAGGAGGGAACTGTAGGAAGGTTGAGTTGTAGGGAAAGACAGAGATTGGAATAAATCCTACAAATAACTATCTAAACTAATTAGTATTTTTTACTTTTCTTCTCATCTTTATATCAAATGATATTAACTGTCACCTCTGATAGAAAGAGGAAAAGTCTTTTGGAGAATCTAATTGGAAATCGTTGTTGTCATAACACTCACAGCCACATATTTGTGTCTTTGTACCTGAGGGGGAGAACAGCCGAAAACTGGTTTGTTAAATAATACATTTCAAAAGTGTTGTTTTTCGTTCATGACATTTAATATACTTTACTAAGCAACAACGGACAAAGCGGTTAAAGTTATTAAATCAAATCAGTACAAGTAAAAAAATGTAAATGTCGTGTGACTAGTGCCTACCGTCGGGTAGACCGTTCGTCGGGTGGAAGTCTTTCGATTTGACGCCACTTTGGTGACTTGCGCGTCGATGGGGGTTAAATGATGATGATTAGGACAACACGACACCCAGTCCCTGAGCGGAGAAAATCTCCGACCCAACCGGGAATCGAACGCGGGCCCTTAGGATTGACAGTTTGTCACGCTGACCACATTTTTTTTGTGGTCGTTGCGGACGTCACGTGACATCAGTACAGGTTCGTTTGTTGATCCTTCCACTCAGTTTTTTTTATTACAGAGGACAACCAGCTCTGTTACCAAACACGCTGAACTACCGTGGCGGTATAATTTGTGCTGCGACCGGATAAAGACAACACACACACAAACATACATACGCTGTAAACACTAGCGCCGTCACAAACCACTCACCTACTGGGGACGGACATGTATACAAGTATCTAAGCTGCATACAAGTATCTAGGGCGATCTAACCTGGATTATTGCTGCAGTGTTTGGGGTCGGACAGAAGATAACTACGTGTAACGAACATCGTAACAAGTCGGTGTGTGACGTACACAAATAGAACGGAGAAGCTCGGAAACCTTAAAATGAATCGTTGTAAGTAGGTGTCACTTGTTCGGATGAGCCCTCTCTAATTAATTATACTGTGTGATATTAACAGTGTCAGAAGTCGTTCTATTGATTCCCTCGTATATCTCGCTCAGATAGCGTAAGAACAAGAGAGATCAATGCACAATTGGAGGCGAAGAGACATATGTCCCTGCTTTCTTCCTTTTCTTTTGTTTTCATGATAACGTGGTGCAAAATACCACTAAAAGCGGATTTCCGTCATTTACAGTACTCGGCGTGCTCTGTATTGCCCTTTGTGCAGCTGGTGAACTGGCTGTTGATTCGCATGATTTCACTACCAGTGACTGTTGACGCAATGGCTGAACAGGAGTTGCTTGCCTGCGATATGAACAAGTCGGTCGATGGTAACTGTACCAAAGTATTCAACTGGCTGGAACTCCACCACACGTTTGTGTCAGATACGTGCCATCGCTGGCTATGCGCCTCCTACGGCAGTAGTTCTTCCTCCGCGGTGTTCACACTTCCTCAAGGTGTGGGCAGGCGCCGATGCAGCGCTGCCGGAAGCCGTAAATCCAGTGTGACGCGAAAATTAGACTGTGTGTCAACCGAGGCGGCGCCACGTGCCATGTAAGCTGGCCTGCTTTCGCAAATAAATGGCCCATTTATCTGCGGAACGGCGCCGCGAGCAAGAATGGGGACCGTTAATTTTTAACAACCGTCGAATTTTGTAGGACATGAGTTGTCCGAAATTATATATGTGTCGCGTATCTCCAGCCGTATTTCTTCTGGGATCTGAAATTTAAATATACGGTGCTGTAAATTTCTGAAGGTTCACTGCGCTGGAGACCACAAAGGACACGCGTGTGTGAAAACGCGGCGCCTCGTGTAGGCACCAACTTACGCCCTGAGGTGGAGCAGCAAATCATGTGGCCCTGAGGCGAAAAAACTCGGGAATCGTGTGATATCAATGTAGCGAGAATCCTCCCTGTTTCACAGCTGTTCCGACAGAGACAAAAAGTGTAAAACGAGAGACTACCGTTGGTTCGTAAGGGCAACTACACTGTCCAGTCACATCAATATTACCCTATGTCGAAAGCCTGAGTAACCACCTTTTGCATTGGCGAGATGTACAGAGAGGGAGTCATTGAGATTCTGGGAGAGACAGACAGAGATGCGGAGCCATGCTGACTCCAATGCTGTTACTAGCTGTGTTAGGTCTCTCGGTTGAGAATCCATTGAGGTGGTCCCACAGGTCCTGGATTGGGTTTGAATCCGAGGAGTGAGATGGACGGGTTGAGTACGGTAAATTAATCCCGCTGCTCTTCAGACTACGCACATACATTGCGAGCTGTGTGACACGTTGCATCGTCTTACTGGCAGATGCCAACGTCTCATGGAAAAAGATACTGTATGTAGGGGTGGACATGCTTCCCCAGAATAGATGATATTGTGCCTTCCAGAATGACGAAACCGCTCAGGGAACGCCACGAAAATATTTCCCAGTCCATAACGTTCCCTACTCCGGTCTGGACGCTTTCGACAATTGCTGTAGGATATTCAGTTAAGGCGTTTCGCTGTACGCACCAGTAGCCACCTGTTACGATTAACCTTAAAACGTGATTAATCTGAAAAGGCCACCTGTCGCCATTCAGTGGACTTCCAGTTGCAGTAACGACGTCCAAATTCCACCCTTTGCCCCTTTGTGGCCGATGACCAATAGTCATCTGCGTTTGCCGTGGAGGCCTATACGCATCAACGCTCGCTGAAAAGTCATAGCGGATACCGTTGGTAGCAACTTGGTCCATCTCGCTCTACTCAACATTTGTTCGTCTATTCGGCCGGCCAGTGTGGCCGAGGGGTTCTAGGCGCTTCAGTGTGGAACCGCGCGACCGCTACGGTCGCAGGTTCGAATCCTGCTTCGGGTTTGGATATGTGTGATGTCCTTAGGTTAGTTAGATTTAAGTAGTTCTAAGGGACTGATGACCTCAGATGTTAAGTCCCATAGTGCTCACAACCATTTGAACCAATTTTCGTCTATTCGCCCGGACACTTCTCGGTACCAGCCATCGGTTACCCCTTTCGTCTACGGCCCGTAGTGTCAAATAGCTGCCCCGGCGCCGGTTTAGAATAGCGCCATTTTGCCATGCATAGTATACTATAACCACAGCGGCATGCGAACAATTTAAACACTTAGCCGTTCCGGAAATTCTTTCAACCTTGACCCGAAAGTCAATGATGATGCCACTTCTGACATAAGATAAATCGCTCCGTTTCCGCATTACGACAACGACTGGACTCTTTTCCGTGTCCCCCCGCCAAGCTTTTTATAGGCTCCACTGCTACTACTGAACCTGACGTCTGTGTGCCGTCATTGCACGTTGACGTTGGCTCAAATGGCTCTAAGCACTGTAAGACTTTACATCTGAGGTCATCAGTCCCCTAGGCTTAGAACTACCTAAACCTAACTAACCTAAGGACATGACACAGACCCATGGCCGAGGCAGGATTCGAACCTGCGACCGTAGCAGCCGCGTGGTTCCGGACTCAACCCCCAATAACCGCTCGGTCACATCGGCCGGCGATGGTAGTCACCTTAATGTAACTCGATCAATTCTTCATGATCATGAAAAATCTCCCAGTAATTACGTCATTTAGTGACGCAGTATGTGTTTTCGCCATTTATTCTGACTCGAGAGAGTGCACTTACTTGATCCTCTTTGGATCAACTTTTAGCGCCAAAGGGAGATTATCTGATCAATCCTGTCAGATAACGGGCTCTGACTGGCAAATAATATTTCTAATTTGAAACAAAAGGTGACCCTGTCGTTGGTAAGTAGTAAGGTAAACGCTTCCGTAAAACCGATGCTACCTGCAGATACAGTAGACAAAAGGGAATATCAAACCTCTACAGTCAAATAATGTCAGTTATACACCTTTTTCATTAAATACAGCAGTGTTATTCCTGCCTTAATTTAGGAGGTTCACCTGCGCCCTCCCATTCCGACAACGCAAGTTACTTAGGATTTAAAATTAATATTGTAAGACGTGTGTCAGAACTGACCTTTACATAAAACAATATATCCAACTTAACGCTATTCTTTGCATTTTGTAAGCACTCAGATATCGATAGTAGCAGTCTGAGGGCGAAACATGGGAGCACGATTGTAAGCGTTGTTGGGGGCGAGGTCTGTCTGCGAGAATTGAAGAGTAGTGTCGGTCGAGAGCTCGGAGACAAGACGTGTCACGCCGCCCTCACGTCGGTGATGGCAGATCTTACCACACTCAAGGCCTGATTTCATTTAGATAGCCAGGAGAGATTTAAATAGCTTAAGTACGTCTGAAGATGAAATTCAAGATAAAATTCGCAAGAATAGAGCAATAGCAATTGCAGTTTTAGGTGCGTGATTGTTAGTCGAGTTTGCAATAATCCCATGTTTTGCTGGTCAGTGAAATAAGCCTCCTTACCCTATCACTTTAAATAATATGCTGTGGTTACTAAATGTTAATGTAACTTTGAAACTGAAATAATTTGTAAATCTGGATCTCAGCCATTATTGACGCATATGTCGTCTGTCATTGTCATTATTAATACTTGTTCATGATGATTGTGAGTTTTAAATATACATAATTAATGAAATCTCTTCTCCAAAGTTATTTAGTAGTTAACAAGACCCGAGCAAACTCGTTTTTATTAAATTCATTCTTAGTTACAATAACCTTTAGCCTCTGCTGCTGCATGCTGCTGCGCATTGCTGTAAACCACATGGGAAAAGGCAATTATCTAAAGTGGTGAGTGTAAAACAGGACCAAAACAGAGACACCGACACATCACATCAGGTCATGAACTCTAGTAAATTCCGTGGCAAGTCAGATTCTGTATCACTTGTAAATTCTTGTTCAAAAACGTAGTCAGATAGCTCATCCAAATGTTAGTTTTACGCTTTTCATATAACGATCTGTTGAGGGCTTAAATACTCATACAACAAGCGCACAGTGTTATGCACGTTAGATTCAGGATGCTTATCGAGTCCAGTTTCACTGACGAACATGGGTATATTAGGTTACATATTTGTTGCGTATACGTTACAATATTAACGCAGGCATCAGTGATGAACAGTGTTTCACGGTGGAAGAAAAATTACGTACGCTAGGAACTGAAACAAGTGTTGGCAAAACAGTAACGGAATTAAATTTGCCTAAAACTTGCGAAGATCAAATTACGAGAGAAATGGTATTGGCAATCGGGGATCATATAAATTATACGCGACTGTCAGATGAAAACGAGACACATTGAAAACAGTAAATTAACTGTGTTTTTATTTCAAAAGTAACCGCTAAAAACGTTAATATACACACATCAAAGAAGTTTTGCATCACCTCAGTTCAGAGAATTTTGGAACATGTAGAGAAAATTCGAATAGAGAGCAACATAAACATCATTTCAGCACTTTTATTGCTCATGAAAACTACACATTGCAAGTTGTACCACCACACGGCGAGAGTTTCAGGGTTGGTGGTCCAGATTGCTGTACACACTGGTACCTCTAATACCCAGTAGCGCGTCCCCTTGCATTGATGCATGCCTGTATTCATGCCATTGTAGAAGTTCATCAAGGCACTGTTGGTACAGATTGTCCCACTCCTCAACGGCGACTCGGCGTAGATCACTCAGAGTGATTGGTGGGTCACGTCGTCCATAAACAGCCCTTTTCAATCTATTGCAGGCATACTCGAAAGGGTTCATGTGTGGAGAATATGCTGGCCACTCTAGTCGAGCGATGTCGTTATCCTGAAGGAAGTCATTCACAAGATGTGCATGATGGGGCGCAAATTGTCGGACATGAAGACCAACGCCTCGCCAATATGCTGCCGATATGACTGCACTGTCGGTCGGAGGATGACATTCACGTATCGTACAGCTATTACGGCGCCGTCCATGACCGCCAGCAACGTACGTCGGCCCCACATAATTGCACCCCAAAACAGCTGGGAACCTCCACCTGGCTGCACTCGCTGGACAGTGTGTCTAAGGTGTTCAACCTGACCGGGTTACCTCCAAACACGACGATTGTCTGGTTGAAAGTATATGCGACACTCGTCGGTGAAGAGAACGTCATGGCAATCCTGAACGGTCCATTCGGCATGGTATCGTGGTTGCAAAGATGGATCTCGCCGTGGACATCGGGAGTGAAGTTACGCATCATGCAGCCTATTGGCACAGTGTGAGTCGTAACACGACGTCCTGTGGCTGCACGACTGCATGAAAAGCGTTATTCAACATGGTGGCGTTGCTTTCAGGGTTCCTCCAAGCCATAATCCGTAGGTAGCGATCATCCACTGCAGTAGTAGCCCTTGGGCGGCCAGAGCGTGGCATGTCATCGACAGTTACTGTCTCTCTGTATCTCCCCCAAGTCAGAACAACATCGCTTTGGTTTACTCCGAGACGCCTGGACACTTCCGTTGTTGAGAGACCTGCTGGCACAAAGTAACAATGTGGACGCGATCGAACCGCGGTATTGACCGTTTAGGCATGGCTGAACTACAGGCAACACGAGCCGTGTACCTCCTTCTTGGTGGAATGACTGGAACTGATCGGCTGTCGGACCCCTTCCGTGTAATAGGAGCTGCTCATGTATCGATGTTTACATCTTTGGTCGGGTTTAGTGACATCTCTGAACAGTCAAAGGGACTGTGTCTGTGATGCAATATTCACAGTCAATGTATTTTTTCAGCATTTCTGGGAACCGGGGAGATGCAAAAAGTTTTGATGTGTATTTAGCAGACTGTGGGACAAGATAGTTATTGCCTTCATGTAAAGCCGTTTTCGATTGCCTACGGAACAATGATTATACCCAGGTGTGCCCCTTTTCGCCCGAGGTATATCAAAAGCCACGAATCTCTTTCTTTCAGGATCCAAAAGTATGGAAAGCGCATGGAGAAAGATCATAACTGTACGGAGGATAAGTAAGGACTTCCCAGCGAAATTTCTGCCGCGTTGTCGAAACAACACAGGCAACACGTGGTCCAGGCGACTTGTTTCATAGTTGCATAAATGTATAACAGTTGCTGCGATAGCTTTTGAAAAAATAAACCGTTTACTCACTTTTTTCCATCCACCTCGTTCTCATATGACTTCGTCTAATGTTGCATCATGCAGATTTGGACATGGTGGTCAAAGTCTGAGGTGCTCTCTAATGAGCAACGCCCAAAGGAGCACGAATGTGGTGACTCGAAAACCATTCCGATTTGATGCATACGATCGCTTCAAGATACTGCCAGCATTTCGGAACATCAAGTACCGGTGTACCATAATCCGCTAACATGGAATCACGTTCGCAGTGATCGGCACCAAGTGAGATTCGTGAGATGTGAGAAATTTGAGATGAGAGATCGAAAATGGTGAGAGCGAAGCAACTCAGATATCATTACCTCGGTCCTGGGGGGAGTGATCTAAGAAGTCCACCACTCAACTCTGTCACAACACCGACACGTCTGCCTCAGCCGAGTACATGAACAAAGAGGGTGCGTCTGCTTTTTATCTTTCTAGACACAGAAAGGAGACAGAGACACTAAGGAGATGTATTCGCGAAGGGGCCTCGTGCGACTTCTTTTTAACGGAAATTTTCCATCAGATACCACTGCCACTGCAGTGGTCATTTTGGTGTGTTAAAGCTTGATCAGAATAAAAAAAATTTTGAAGACAAGTTAATCTCTTAAATGCTTGAACCTGAAATTATGACTGTACAGAAACCCGTAAGATTGTTCTCCCATTTTCAGGAGCATACTGATACGGCTAGATGAATTTTAATATTTTTGATACCCGCGGGAGTAGCTTATCAATTTATATGGACTATTAGTTTAACAGTTATGTAAATGGAAGGTGGACGGATGGAGAGAGAGAGAAAGGAAAGTAAAGAAAAGGGATTACTGATGTTGTCTGTATCGGGACACCACACATTCATATAATCAAAATATTATAACATGTGTTCTTTTCCACACCCATTCACTGGGACTCTTTTTCTGCTTCCAGCTTCATTTACACCAAATTTAGTAAGTGCCACTGTTTTCTTTACTTCCACATCTGTACAAAACAGACAAATGCAGTAAGAATATCCAATTATTATCGCAGCTGTAGCAATTAAACGGTATGAAGGGCGGGATACTGGGAGGACCATATGCGATGGAACTTTCGCAGCCGGCCGCTGTGGCTGAGCGGTTCTTGGCGCTTTAGTGCGGAACCGCGCTGCTGCTACGGTCGCAGGCTCTAATCCTGCCTCGGGCATGGATATGTGTGATGTTCCAAGGTTAGTTAGGTTTAGGTAGTTTTTAGTTTGAACGAAGTTTCGCACGTTTAATCAATCCCATCGTTTGGTCATTGTTATCACGTTTTATGTTGATAGAAAAGGAACAACTTACCAGTATCAGTAGGGTACTGTCGGTCATTCACCCAGAAGATGCGGGAGAGTTCTATACTCCTCTCTCTCTGTCTGAACAGGCCCTGAAGGCCCAACGATACCTATCGACCGCTGTATCATCGTCCGCTCATAGGCGTGACTGGATGTAATATGGAGGAGCACGTCATCAGCACACCACTTTCTCGGTCGTTGTTTGTTTTCGTGACCGGAGCCGCTACTTCTCAGTCATGTAATTTGTCAACTGGCCTCACAAGGGCTGAGTGCATCCCGTTTGCTAACAGTGCCTGGAAGACTCGGACAGTCACCTAACCAAGTGCTAGCCACGCCCGACAGCGCTTAACTTCGGTCATCTCACTAGAACGGATGTTACTATTGCTGCAAAGCCGTCTGCAGAGTTCGACATCTTACAATTTATTTTTCGTGTCTGTATATCCTACCAAAATTAATGCTTACTTGACGGTAATTCGGTAATAGACTTGGGTTTAAAAACCAAGCTTTTCAGTAACAATATAAGCTATCCAGTAACTGACCTAATGGTATTTTCCCGTTTACACTAATTTTTCTACAAGTTTCACGACAAAACTGCAGTTCGAATTTTGATTATCCGTTTTGCAAACGAGAACCACAGTTTGTATAACTATTTCGCATTTCATTCTTATTAAATAATTCCAACTGTACACAACAGTACACAATTTCTCCTCGCTTCCATAATCATGTGGAATTATTTCCTACACATTAAAACGTTACGGTGGATAGCGTTAATTAGTTTGTTAACGAAAGACCAGTTGCACCTCCGGTATTAAGATTTATTAGGTGACTGTACCACAAACAAATATTGTTCAGGCTATTGCGAACGCACATTTACTTATATTTCTTTCCTGCTGTCAATCGTTGGAACGAAGAAATGTATGGCAGTCAGTATTTCATGTTGGTAACTTTCTTCAGCAAAACAACCAAGTCGCTCAACACTGTACGCACTCATCACAGCCATCTACACTCAACTCATACACTTGATACGCAACACCCACAGTTTGCGAAGGAATGGTTGAAGCGTATGTGGAGTGCGACATTGTTTCTCATTAGGTTCCTGAAACTAAAGGTTGATCTACATCAACCAAGAATTCAGTATGACATAAACTCATTTTAATCACCATACATCACTACAGTTGCTTTGACTTGCCCTGAAATACGTCATACGCTATTCATTTCCGGGTCATTTTTTAAGTTGATGTACCCTATCCATCTTCATTGTAGGCTGAATGTCAGTAGTTTAATGTTTACATTTATAATCATTTTTGTTTCATACATGGTGACAATAGCAAAAATCCTCCAAAGTTATGTGTGGTTTAATATGTTATTGAAGAGACAGAACTGTGAAAGTTTAGTATCCTGTCTACGCCAAGACCATCAGAGACCTAAGACAAAAACGAGTGGGTGGGAGCAGGTGGACGGAATAAGTCTGTCATACTCATCGAATTCTTCCAGAGATTCGCTTGAAGAGGATTATGGGAATCCCGTATAATTTGGATTTGTCTCAGTTGACGGAAATTTGAACCGCACTCGACCAGAAGTTTCGTCCAGCGCCTTGATAACTGGTTCATAATAAATGGATAAGCATATTATCTAATAGCTGCACTGTAGATTAACAACGGGAAGATTTCAATTACATTACATCAAAGTCTGGGAAAGATTCTGAAATCAGATACTGAATTCTAAAACGTACGCGAGAGCTGAAATAGACTCGAATCACAATTTATCAGTGATGAACAACAGGCTGAAATTTAAGACAAGTCAGGAAGAATCAGTGCGCAAAGGGGTAGGATACTGAAACACTAACGAACGAAGACATCGCTTGAAGTTCTCTGAGGCTGTGGATAATGCGATAAGGAATAGCTCGGTAGACAGTTCTGTTAAAGAGGAACGGACATCTCTAAAAAGGACAGTCACTGAAGTTACAGAATAAATACTTAAGTTGAAATTTAGGAATAAGTAAATACAAGTAATTTAGGAATGAAATAGACCTAAATAGGAAGGGCGGAGATGCTAAGGCAGAATATCTACGTGAAAAAGGGAAAGAAATCGAAAAAGAAATGACAGTCGGAAGGACACAATCAGCATGCAGAAAAGTCAAAACAACCTTCGGTGAAATTATGTACATGGATGGTAACATCAAGAGTGGAATGAGAGTTCAACTGTTAAATGCAGAGGAGAGAGCTGATAGGTGGAAAGAGGACGCTGAAGGTCTTTTCGAGAGGACGTGACCGATTACGTGACAGAAAAAGAAACGATAGTCGATAGAGAAGAAGTCGGGGATCAAGTGTTAGAATCATAATTTAAAAGAGCTTTGGAAGACTGAAGATCGAATAAGGCAGATGGGATAGATATTACTCCATCAGTATTTCTAAAATCATTGGGAGAAGTGCTAACAGAACGACCACATAGACGTGCAGAATGTGTGAAAGATATTACCCACACAATTCCGAAGATTGAAAAAGTCGATAAGTGCGAAAATTATCGCCAAATAAGCTTAACAGCTCACGTATCCTAACTGCAAGCGAGCATAATCTACAGACGAATGGAAAAGAAAATTGAGGATGTGTTAGATGACAGTCAGTTTGGATTTAGGAAAGATAAAGGCAACAGGGAGACGTTCTGACGTTGCGATTGATAACGGAAGCACGACTAAACAAAAATCAAGACACAATGTCAAATGGCGCAAGATGTTCAAAATTCTGAGGAAAGTAGTGGGACGCTGTTGGGAAAGAGGGGTAGCATACAGTATATGTAAGAGAAAAGAGTGAAAAACAAGAGTGGAAGACCAAGACAATGTGTTGAGATTAAGAAGAGTGTAAGACAGGAATGAAGTCCATCGTTCCCTCTGTTTATACACCGAAGAAGCAATGACGGAAATTAAAGAATGGTTCAAGAGTGGAATTAAAATTCAAGGTGAAAGTGTCTCAACGATAAAATTTGCGATGACATTCTTATCTCAGTGAAAGCAAAGAAGATCTGCTGAATGGAATGAGGTTTCTGATGAGTACTGAACGTGGAATGAGAGTAAATCGAAGATAAACAAGTAATGAGAACTAGCAGAAATGAGAATAGCGGTAAACTTAATATCAGGATTGGTAATCACGAAATGGATTAAGTTAAGTCACTCTGCTACCTAAGGAGCAAAATAACCCACGACTGACAGATCAAGGAGGACATCAAAAGCAGAGTGACACAAGCAAAAACCGCGCATTCCTGCGCAACAGAAGTATACACGGGCCCTAACCTGAGGGAAAAATTTCTGGGGACGCACGTTTGGAGCACAGCATTGTACGGCAGTGAGACACAGAATGTGAGAAAACCGGGACAGAAGAGAATTCAACCATTAGACATGTGGTTCTACACAAGAATGATAAAAATTAGGTTGACTTATGAAGTAAGACATGATGAGTTAACCCGGAAAATCTGGAAAGCGAAGTAATATATGGAGAACAGTGACAAGATAAAGAGACAGAGTGGCAAGACATCTGTTAAGACATAATGGAATAACTTCACTAGGAGGAGCTTTAGAGGATAAACACTGTATAAGAACACAGAAATTGGAATACATTTAGAAAATAAATGAGGACATAGGTGGCAGGCGCTACTCTGAGACGAAACAAACAAAAGCCTACTGATACTGTTAAGAGCAACTACGTTTGATTATATTGGAGCGTACTTCAGTACGTAGTGTTTTTCCACTAGTTTAATAAATACAACAGATACGTATAACAGAGATAAAAGTCGTCAATATTATATTCTTCTCCACTATCTCTCAATGCTACGATAACTTTTCGATCCCGTGACTGTAGGAATAATGCCGAGCCATGTTTGGAGCGCATTTTCATTCGAGAAGGAAGTTCTTTGCAAGATGTTTGATAGAGAGAGGGAAAGATGAAAATCTGAGTGCTCAAGATAGGTGTATAAGGTGGGTGTAGAATGACTTCTAAATCCAGCGCCATTGGGCACGTTTTCTGTCAGTGTAGAAGAATGCGGGTGGGCGTTATCGTGGAGTGGCATCGCTTCTAGAAGTCTTCCTGATCGTTGTTCTTGGAATGTGTCTGCAAGATGTCTTATTTGAAGAAAATAAATGGCAAGAGTGATGGCTGCACCACGGGGAAACAATTCGTAGTACATGACACCGTCGCTGTTGCAAGAGATGCATAATACTATCTTTTGTGGATGCGCGCTCGTCTTTTTACGGGGAATTGCTGCTTTGGGCTCAGCCATTCCTCTCCTTTCCTTACGTTAGCGAAAAGATACCATTTCTTGTCATCAGAACGATAAAGAATATGAATGGTCGATTTTATTCATGATCCAATTCGTGACGAGCTAGCAGGGGTGCCCATATGGCCACCCGCTGATTTTTGGCTTAGAGCTTACGTTATCCGCACAAATGATTTTTTAACCTTCCCCATTGCATGCAAATGTCACACGATGATGGAATGCCCACAGTTCATCTCATTTGCCAGATCTCGAGTACAATGTCGTGTACCTTTGTAGATTATTGCATTTAAGTGATCTTCGTCAAACCCCAAAGATCTTCCTGAACGTGGAGAGTTGCTAATGTCAAAACGACTCTCCTTAAAACAAGAAAACCGTTTTCTTCCAGTACCCTGGCATTATCCCCACAAAAGGCGCAAATATTTCTGGCTGCCTCCGCTGCTGTCATCCCTCTACTGAACTCAAACAGAGGAATACGTCGGAAATGTTCCGACCTCAGCACTTGGCACTCCATTTTCTAGGTTCCTCATTTTCATTCTCTATCTTCAAGTGACAAAATGATAAGGAAACTCAAGTAGCAACAGTAACTACAAATTTAAAAATGACAATCGACAAATAAACCTATTGTAACCGGAATACCAACGCGCAGAACAAACACGTTATTAACTTAAGCAACAACCTAATATTTATTGTTAGCTTGTGTCAAAGGAGTAGACTTCCAATGGGGGAAGATGAACATTCTAAGTTTGAATGAATAATGAATAATGTCTACAGTATTTCACATAATGAGAAATGCTTCTTTTCCTGTTACATTGTGACGGGTAAAAATTAAATTCTGCGTTATTATATGTTCAGTTTGCACTGACTTTGTTGAAATCCCTATTTAGTATATCAGTGAGCGACACCTGGGTTCATATTACTTGGGCTAAGTGTTTCTGAATTACTACTAATCTGTAAAACTGAAGTTGTACAATTGGAAGAGTACATTCAATGCATAGGAAATACGCTGTTCAACGAATTCTTTATTCAGTAGAATTGATCACTGATTTTTCTCGGTATATCTCCACGATGCTTTGTGGTTTTAACAACTATTACTCGTATCCGAATAGTGTAGCAAGTACCGAAACATTTTATATATGATATATCAGTGAGCAAGTCGTGTTGAATAGAAGGTTTATTATAAACGAAACAAACATATGTCTGCGTTCTACGAGGTGCATTTAAGTTCTAAGGCCTCTGATTTTTTTTTCTAATTAACTACTCACCCGAAATCGATGAAACTGGCGTTACTTCTCGGCGTAATTGCCCTGCAGACGTACACATTTTTTACAACGCTGAAGCCATGATTCCAAGGCAGCGGCGAAGGCTTCTTTAGGAGTCTGTTTTGACCACTGGAAAATCGCTGAGGCAATAGCAGCACGGCTGGTGAACGTGCGGCCACGGAGAGTGTCTTTCATTGTTGGAAAAAGCCAAAAGTCACTAGGAGCCAGGTCAGGTGAGTAGGGAGCATGAGGAATCACTTCAAAGTTGTTATCACGAAGAAACTGTTGCGTAACGTTAGCTCGATGTGCGGGTGCGTTGTCTTGGTGACACAGCACACGCGCAGCCCTTCCCGGACGTTTTTGTTGCAGTGCAGGAAGGAATTTGTTTTTCAAAACATTTTCGTAGGATGCACCTGTTACCGTAGTGCCCTTTAGAACGCAATGGGTAAGGATTACGCCCTCGCTGTCCCAGAACATGGACACCATCATTTTTTCAGCACTGTCGGTTACCCAAAATTGTTTTGGTGGCAGTGAATCTGTGTGCTTCCATTGAGCTAACTGGCGCTTTGTTTCTGGATTGAAAAATGGCATCCACGTCTCATCCATTGTCACAACCGACGAAAAGAACGTCCCATTCATGCTGTCGTTGCGCGTCAACATTGCTTGGCAACATGCCACACGGGCAGCCATGTGGTCGTCCGTCAGCATTCGTGGCACCCACCTGGATGACACTTTTCGCATTTTCAGGACGTCATGCAGGATTGTGTGCACAGAACCCACAGAAATGCCAACTCTGGAGGCAATCTGTTCAACAGTCATTCGGCGATCCCCCAAAACAATTCTCTCCACTTTCTCGATCATGTCGTCAGACCGGCTTGTGCGAGCCTGAGGTTGTTTCAGTTTGTTGTCACACGATGTTCTGCCTTCATTAAACTGTCGCACCCACGAACGCACTTTCGACACATCCATAACTCCATCGCCACATGTCTCCTTCAACTGTCAATGAATTTCAATTGGTTTCACACCACGCAAATTCAGAAAACGAATGATTGCACGCTGTTCAAGTAAGGAAAACGTCGCCATTTTAAGTATTTAAAACAGTTCTCATTCTCGCCGCTGGCGGTAAAATTGCATCTGCCGCACGGTGCTGGCATCGCTGGGACGTATTGACAATGAACGCGGCTTCATTTTAAAACAATGCGCATGTTTCTCTCTCTTTCCAGTCCGGAGAAAAAAAATTGGAGGCCTTAGAACTTGAATGCAGCTCGTACTGCACCACGATACCGCTTATTATTGAAAGTCCGATCCTATGGCGAATAAAACGAAGTCTGTAAATGGATTAAAGATGTTTTGGTAACACATCAAATTATCTCCGATAGTGAGTCATCAATGTACGTTGAAGTAACTTCAAGTACACACTAGGGAAGTGTGGTGAAAACCTGGATGTTCATTTTGTATATTAACTACCTGTCAGACAGTGCTGATAGCAGTCGCTGCCTTGCAAAGATGGTCCAGCTACATACAATTGAAAACTGTCCGAAAAATGCTGCACAAATAATCAGTCAGAGTTAGACGACGTCAGAGTGGTCCAAAGATTCGCGACTTGCGCTGGAAAAATACGCTGTCTGAAAAGGACGTGTCCTATAAATTTTAAAATATTACTCAAGTGTGTTGGATGCAGATCGAACATAACTAACTGTTGTTCTTGTTGTAGGTTTCAGTCCAGACGCTGTTGGTGCAGCTCTCCACCCTACCCTATTCTGTGCAAGTCTCTTCATCTCTGAATAACTACTGCAACCTACATTGAGTTGATCGTGCTTACTGTATTCATGCCTAGCTGCCCCTCTACAGTTTTCTAGTCGCTGTTCGCGATTAGTTCTGTTGTATACAGAGAAATCGTAACGCTAGGAAATTGTAGTGAATAGGATCGATGCACGGTGCAGAGTTTGGCAATTGATGCCTAAATAGGTTGAAAGATCCATTATTGTATGATTACACGATTTCAGAACAGCCGCTAAAAGAAGATACTTTCATAAAATATCTAGGTGTATGCGTACCGATCAATTTAAATAGGAACATCCAGATTAAACTATACGCAGGTAAGGGAGATGCCTGTCAAATTCATAGGAAGTATCTTCAGCAAGTGTAGTCCACCTACCTAGGAAGTACCTTATAAAATCATCGTTTGATCAATGAATATTGTTAGTCACTCTGGGATTCGTGCTAGATGGATTGCCTAAGGAAATAGAGAAGATACCGAAAAGAGACAATGGCTGTTGTTAAATGTTCATTTAATAAGCGCGGAAGCGTCATGGACATGATAAGTCAACTGCAGTGGTAGACGATGCAAGAGAGGCGTTCAGCATTACTGTGTGCTTTACCATTAATGTTCTGAGAGCATGCTTTATAGAAGATTCAGCCGATGTATTGTTTCCTTTTACGTGTACCTAGTAAAAAACGAATAAGTGTGAGATTGGGGATCTCCGAGCTCACATGAAGGCTTACCATGAACGGTTCTTCCAACCAACTACTCGAGACTGGCACAGGAAAACGGGAAGGGAATAGTGTTAGACAAAATACCCTCCATCACACACCGTAACGTGGCTTGCGGAGTTTAGAAGTAGATGACCCATACGTCTCCAGTTTTTGGATTCATCGTGTTGGATGCTACTAGATACTGGGTATGACAACTGCAAAAATTTGGTAATTGCTTTTCCTCAAGAGCGTTAGCTGGTGCCTGTACAACATGCCTCTTCACACACTTTGTGGCTAGTGTGGAGCAAGAGTAATAAAGCCTGTCGTATTCTTCATCACCTTGCGTATTACCACAAGATAATTCAAGATCCCCCCCCCCCCCCCCGCATTGCCAGGGGAAAAGAAACATGAATGCCTTGCTCTTGCCATATATAGAAAGTCCTAACCAACTTAGGCCTACTACTTATATGATCTATAATCATTAGTCGGCAAGTGAAGTGAACACTGACGTAGTGTTGTTTAGTACACTGTCCTCAGTCTCCGCTAACAGCTGTAGCGTTACGCGTTTGTAGGCGAACCAGTCGGCCGCCTAGAATTGGTGCAGGGTAAGGTGAAACTGTTTGCGAAGCTGTTAGTGTGGTGTCACCGCCAGACACCACACTTGCTAGGTGGTAGCCTTTAAATCGGCCGCGGTCCGTTAGTATACGTCGGACCCGCGTGTCGCCACTATCAGTAATTGCAGACCGAGCGCCGCCACACGGCAGGTCTAGAGAGTCTTCCTAGCACCCGCCCCAGTTGTACAGCCGACTTTGCTAGCGATGGTTCACTGACAAATTACGCTCTCATTTGCCGAGACGATAGTTGGCATAGCCTTCAGCTACGTCATTTGCTACGACCTAGCAAGGTGCCATTACCAGTTACTATTGATGCTGTAAAACATGTACCGTCAAGAGCGACGTTCACCATTTATGGATTAAAGTTAAGTATTCCATAGCTACGTCCTTTTTTGCTAGTCTCATTTCCTTGACCTGTTCCAGACCTCACGCCAGCCTGCGTGAGCTAAACCGCGTGCCTTTCGGCTTCCTCTCATAATGGGTTGGCTCTGTTGCCAATCCACAACAGTTAGGCCCCAGGGCCGGTAGCAGTACGCGGCCGGGCGCTCCAGGCAAGCCACGTGCGTTAGCAAAGGACCGGGAAAATCCCAAAGCTGGGAATTTGGACGGTTGATGCTCCCATTGCCTTTGTGCAGAATATGCTCCAGGAAATGGCGTAGTGTCAGACACTCTTAAGGAAGGCCAAGTTACAGCTTTTTGAGATTCGACAAATACTCATATCAAACAATAATGCAAATCTGAATACATCGTCGATCTCCCAGTGACACAACAGCATATCAGTATCCTTAAAACAACAGAAGTTAATATTACGCAGTGAGTATAGATTTACCCAATGAACCTCTGAATAACAACGTTTAATCACTTCATGAGATTTCTACAAACAAAATCTCAGATGACTGCTTTGCACTATAGCTATCATTGGTGAGAGCTACGAATCTGTATCTATTTTATTTATTAATTTCTGATGTCTTCTATATTTTTTTATTATTCAAATGTTTGTCAAATCATCGTATTCTCCACATTTAGGCAGCAAATGAGAGCAGCATGAAACCTCACATTTTATCATACTTGCGATTTTATTGGACGGCCAGTTTACTACTTTGCCAGTAACTTTATTTAAATGTTGACTGCAGATGCTATTTAAAGACTGTGGTAATTTAAAAGTGGTCAGTCGCATGTGATAGCGATCAGCACAGTTGGAAAGAGAACCAAACTACGCCTGTGTCAAGAACGCATAAATAAATAATATATAACGTCAGTCTGTTGTCATTTATGATAAGCGCACTTGCGCAAAAATAATGGCTTATTTATTTATGGACTAACCTTAATTTATGATTATTTTAAATTATCCTAATGTGACAGAAGGTTTATAACATTTCTTTATTTAATTATTGTTGTAATACGTTATTTTAGTGCGAGAAAGTAATCAATTTGAGTTAAATCATGTATTTTGGGCCCGAAAACGATGTATATTTGGTGGGGATGGCCTTGGACCAGTGAGAGTAGGACAGTGGTGGAACACTGCTGGAGTCAAGTGGAGAATTCTGGAGTCAAGTGGAGAAGTGGACTTTTGAGTGACGAGCTCAAGTTCCTGAAGAAGGCAGACCTGCTTTATTCGGGCGTGTGGCTGACGCTTCTGGGCGGTGAACGGCCGCTACCGTACTTTAATTTCTCAACCGAGGTCTTAATGTACTCCAGAGAAGGAGTCTAACTTTTGCGCCTTCTTGTACGGAATTGAGAAGAGAAAGAGCATGAGTTGCTATTTTTTGCATCGCCTGTGTTAATTTGTGAAACATCATGTTGAAATCTGAACTATTTTGAGCTAGAGAATTTATCGTGAGCCGTAACAAATATTATCTCAAACAACTGCGTGTATACATCCGCAAAATGTAGAGCTAATTTTATGGACAACTTTTATGTGCGACTGATTTTTCGTCTAAGCGAACTTTAACGGAATTATTTAGCTATTCGTGTGGAGAACCTTAGGTACTTTATTGTTTAGTTTCAATTGTTACGTTTTGCACCCTGAATAAACATTTTCAACATCATTTTGCCATTCGCTTTGGTCTTCTGAGAAGTTTACTAGATTGCAGCATAACCTGCAAAAAATTTAAGACAAATGTTTTTACTGTATGCTAAATAGTTTACGCATATTACAAACAGCAGAATGTCTACATCACTTTACTTGCGGAATTACATTCATAACTTCCGTTTCACTAGATGACGTACCGTCAGTTACTACGAATTGTGTCCTTTCAGCACGGATATCACGAATCCAGTCACACAACTGAGACGGTAATTCATAGGAAAGCAATGTGTATGGAACTCGCTTATGAGGAATGATGTCAACGCCTTTTTGGAACTCTGTAAATACGGAATCAATTTTGAGCCCCCATACGTCATGCGAATACAGCGCTAGCTGTGTCTTACAAGAGTGACGCTTTCAAATCCATGCTGGTTGGATGTCAACAGGTAATACATTTCGCGTATTTCATAACGTAGTAACAAAGTATTTGTTCACACATATTGCTGCATGGCGGTGTCGATGAAATGGATCTGTAGCTCAGTAGATTACATTGACTGTTTGTAGTGTGTATCGTGGTTGTCTGTGCTCTTTCCATTCCTCTTCCTCGCCATAAATATTGGAATACTTTTCATGACACAGTAGGAAAAATAATTAAGCTGTTGCATCACTGGTGCACAGGATGCACTACTAAATTGTTAGCCCAAATTGTTAGCCCACTCAAGAAAGACACTGCCTGTAGAAACATAATAGTCCAGCTACAAAAATGATAGGAGTAACTCTAAGTTCCAAACTGGTACGAAAGTAACGTTTTCTATATCTGTGACAGAGCTACAAACAGCTATCCTGACAGACAGGCATCTTTAGAAATTTTATCATCATAAGATGTTTCGCTACATTCAGTAACCACTCGATCTAGTGGTAAGAGACATAAAATACCACGGATCTGCTACTGAAAATTCACAAAACTGTTAATGACGTCATATCACTTAATACCATGATAACTGTTTCATTCGGCAACTGCTGTTGTTGTTGTGGTAATCAGTCCTGAGACTGGTTTGATGCAGCTCTCCATGCTACTCTATCCTGTGCAAGCTTCTTCATCTCCCAGTACCTACTGCAGCCTACATCCTTCTGAATCTGCTTAGTGTATTCTTCTCTAGGTCTCCTTCTACGATTTTTACCCTCCACGCTGCCCTCCAATACTAAATTGGTGATCCCTTGATGCCTCAGAACGTTTCCTACCAACCGATCCCTTCTTCTAGTCAAGTTGTACCACACACCCCTCTTCTCCCCAATCCTATTCAATACCTCCTCGTTAGTTATGTGATGTAGCCATCTAATCTTCAGCATTCTTCTGTAGCACCCCATTTCGAAAGCTTCTATTCTCGTCTTGTCCAAACTGTTTATCGTCCATGTTTCACTTCCATACATGGCTACACTCCATACGAATACTCTCAGAAACGAATTCCTGACACTTAAATCTATACTCGATGTTAACAAATTTCTCTTCTTCAGAAATGCTTTCCTTGCCATTGCCAGTCTACATTTTATATCCTCTCTGCTTCGACCATCATCAGTTATTTTGCTCCCCAAATAGCAAAACTCCTTTACTACTTTATGTGTCTCATTTACTAATCTAATTCCCTCCATATCACCCGACTTAATTCGACTACATTCCATTATCAGCGTTTTGCTTTTGTTGATGTTCATCTTATATCCTCCTTTCAAGACACTGTCCATTCCATTCAACTGCTCTTCCAAGTCTTTTGCTGTCTCTGACAGAATTACAATGTCATCGGCGCACCTCAAAGTTTTTATTTCCTCTCCATGGATTTTAATACCTACTCCGAACTTTTCTTTTGTTCCCTTTTGTGCTTGCTCGATATACAGATTGAATAGCATCGGGGAGAGGCTACAGCCCTACCTCACTCCCTTCCCAACCGCTGCATCCCTTTCATGCCCCTCGACTCTTATAATTGCCATCTGGTTTCTGTACAAATTGTAAATAGCCTTTCGCTCCTTGTATTTTACCCCTGCCACCTTTAGAATTTGAAAGAGAGTATTCCAGTCAACATTGTCAAAAGCTTTCTCTAAGTCTACAAATTGTAGAAACGTGGTTTGCCTTTTCTTAGTGTAGCTTCTAAGATAAGTCGTAGGGTCAGTATTGCCTCACGTGTTCCCATATTTCTATGGAATCCAAACTACGGAATTCGGCAACTACACTGTCGTATTTGTGTCGTAGTCTGTTAAAGCTACTTGAGAATGACAGAAGACTTCACATTTAATTAAGATAGCGATTACTTGTATGGTATTATGATGAGACACCAACTGTATAAGTACAGTGCATTTTAATAGAGTTTCTTGTTAGGTTATTGAAAAAAATAGACACAAATATCAGAGGAATTCTCAAAAACATATTCCACCTTGTTACTGAAAACCGCCTGATGATGCGCAGGTACTTTTCCGATCCCACGCATCTATCGACTTCTTGATTCTCAGTTAAGCACGTTTAAAGCGCATTCGCCAAGACAAGATGAAATCCCTGGGCTAGCAGGGCAGAGCGGATGCGGTTATATTTGTGGAAAGGGGCCAAAATAAGTTACTATCAGTTGCACTCAACATACAAACTTTATTTGTTAAAACACACAATCGCAGAAGCAAGAATCAAAACTCTCAAGGCTTTAACGATTGACCTCCTTTGATTTAATTTAGATCGGCTGAAGGCCATGTCGAAAATCCAAAGCACAAGGCCTAAGCAAGCAGTTGAGTTGCAGGAGATTTTCTGGAGGATGCACTTCTTAAAAAAAAATTCTTTTATCTTCAATACAAATGGGCTGAAAGCCTTAGCTTAAATTTTTCCCAAATAAATCGGCTGAAGGCCACACATTAATCAAGAACAGTGCTACCGCTTAATGCCAGGACAAAGATTTTCAATGTTTAATCTAAATAGGCTGAAAACTCGGCTGAAGACCGCATATCAACAAAACAATTTAATGGCTAAAAGCCAATGAAGAAGAGCTTTCAAACTGAAAAGGCTGAGGGCCTTATCTGAAAATATTTCGTGTAAAACTCGTCTGAAGGCATCATACTAAGAAATAACTATCTTATGACTTATGGGCAAGACAAGGATTTTGAATTTTTAATTTAAGAGAGATTAAAAACTTGGCTGAAGGCCACACACCATGCAGAAAACCATTTTATGGCTTAAGGCCCAAAGGGAAGAGCTTCTAAATTTAAACTAAAATAGGCTAAAGGCTTTATCCTAAAATGTTTCACACAAAAGTCGGATGAAGGCCACATACGAAACCCAAACAATCTCTCAGCTTGAAGCCCAGACAAAAAATTTCCAATTTTTAATTTAACCTGGAAAACACGGCTGAAGGCCACATACAACTAGAAAATATTTCTTATGGCTTAACGCCATTTTTCGAACTTTGATTTGAAAGGCAGAAAACTCGGCTGAAGGCCACATACCAACTTGAAACACATTTACAGCTTAAGGCCTAGACACAAGGAATTTTCAATTTTAATTTTAAAAGCCTGAAACTCGGCTGAACGCCACATACCAAACAGGAAATTGATTTTTTTTTCGGCTTAAGACCTAAGAAGAAAAGCCTTGGAATTTTAATGAGCTAAAACCTAAGACTAAAAGGAAATCACTAAGTAAAATTGTTGTGGCGTAACAAGACAGCTACGCCACACTGAAGTAGCCGAAAGCCACGCGTAATCTCACGTAGGCTAGAGAGAGGTCTGAAACAGGATACGTAATGAATGGTAGCAAGAAAAGTACGTAGCTGCTATAATACTTAACTTTTAATCCTTCCTTTGTATACAGCATTCCTTGATGATACAAGTGAGACTCTATCTTAAAATGGTTAATGGCGCCTTACTAGGTCGTAGCCATTGACTTAGCTGAAGGCTATTCTGTCTCTCGGCAAATGAGAGAAAGGCTTCGTCAGTGTAGTCGCTAGCAAAGTCGTCGTACAACTGGGGGCGAGTGCTATTCCGTATCTCGAGACCTGCCTTGTGGTGGCGCTCGGTCTGCGATCACACAGTGGCGCCACGCGGGTCCGACATGTACTAAATGGACCGCGGCCGATTTAAGCTACCACCTAGCAAGTGTGGTGTCTGGCGGTGACACCACAAAAACACAATAAGCGGCGCTCAGAAAGTTCCAGGAGTCGGCCTGGGCAGGTAACACTAACGCACGTTTAGGTGAGACAAGCAGCCAGACCGACAACCTATTAATCAGAAGACAACTAAAATGAAAGCCAGCCGACGAACCAACCAACGAGATCAGATCTACTCCACACGACCAGCAAAACGACAACAAGATGTCAGTAGCACAGTGTTCTGGATACTGGTGCTCAATGCAGCCAAGTCAGAATAAACGCCCACAACTACTAACACACTTCAGCTGTCGAACTACACGCCGTGCTGCAAGGCATCAACACGACGAGATAAATACATTGCCAAAAACTACGTCTACTCCCCGGGCAGGTACCTGGAACGTCGATGGCCACAAGGCAGAAGATACCGCTAGTACACATCATTAATGAAGGAATGAATTAAATTCAGTTAAACACCACAAAGGAAAACCGCTACAACTCTAGCTGACTTCTATGCACACACACGTTGTTGCTTGCGGGAATCTCCCAGAAAGCGACAACCAGGATTAAACGAAGAGATATGATAGCAGTTGAGGCTTGATAGTAGGTTAAGTGAGCACTCAACTTCAGTGACCAGGATCGGTGGGCAACGAACTTCATAACCCTCTCAAGAAGCGCCTCACAACTCCAACTGCCCTTGAACTCCGCCAGCTGCCCCAGCCTGAACACACGCCATGGAGATTTCCTTGATGCTCTGCCCCAACCGACCGACTGCCACACACGGAAACGGTCTAAAGACCAAATACACGTCATCCGATGAGACGGCCGACCGTGCGACCAACCAGCGGTCGTTCCCACTCCAGTCTCCTTCCGTCGGACAGTGCATGTGTGTTCCCAGCGGTCGGCAAGTACTGTCTGTCAGTACCTCGTTGGCGTTCCGTCCCCGACGCTGCTCCGTGCCCAACTGCACTCCGGGTCTGTCTCCAACCGACTTCATACGCACGACGACCCAGAAATACTATCGGTCTCTCCTGACATGGTACAACAGTGCACTTATAGATAAGCGCTGCTGCTACCACTCACGCGCAAGTAATGCAGAAGTTAGTGATGCCAGTAAATGGAATAAGAAAACGAGGCAGCAGTACCGTAAACATACATGACAAACAGTAAATGGTATGAACACGAGCCGCATACAGCTCACAAGACAAACAATAACAAATAAAAGAGAACAAAAACTATATTTTTTGTGGTTGATCGATTAGGGGCGAGAAAGGTAAACACACTTTGGTGCCAGATTGGAAAACGTGCAGTAGGCGTGTTTGTCAACCAAGCTCCTTGGTGCTGTCCTCCAGATCGCATTTGCTACCCTGCGACAGCAGCGCATCTCATTTGTTGGCAACTAATGTCAGCTGCCAAGGAACATTCCCGTGAAGCAGTTCGTAGCACAAAACATCTTCTTTGTGCCGCCAGATGTATATCAATTACAATACATTTTGTGGACGTACACAGTCCATTGTTTGAGATAATGTTTATTACGGCTTACCCACTATTTTCACCTCATGAAATCACTACATGTGGTACTTCAAATCACCATCAGGCTGCACACATTTAGGTTTATGATGACCTCCTTAAATCTACTGCGGCAAGTGCCAGGCTCAATCCTTTGAAAGAGATTCGAGATTCTGCTTCACATCTAATCTCATTTCGACGAGACGTTGTACCGTAATCCTCTTGCCTTTCTTTTAACTTCAATATGACTACTGAAAGCAAGTGCCACACGAAGGTTAGCTGGTTGCCACACTTGACACCTATCGCAGAAACGTCCTTCATTAATGCGTGTTTGGTGTTCTGAATGTGGAGATCGTACTTGAATTGATACAAGTTGATTTTCTCGATAGCGTAGGTGTTTCGAATTGCCTCCACTGCTTTAATAAACAAAAACAGAACACAATTCAACAAATGACAGACTTTACTCCGTTTTAGACTCCATTTTCTAATGCATAATCAATGCTTTTCACAACGTCTAAAATGAGAAGTATTCAAGTCATCGTGACACGAGCTTATTACAAACTTGAACAAAATAAAACCATAGTTAAATACGCTTATAAGAACATGCCATACTAAATCGCCACGGAGCTTGCTGAAACATGCAGGTAGTATTATATCATGACACTGTTACAAAATGTCTTACTTGCTAATTCGAGTGCAGAAAAGTCCGCTTGGAGGTCATAGGTTCTTGGCCCGATACATCACGATCTCGTGGGCGACGCCGGTCTGTATCAAGTGGCCGCTGGCCGATGGTGCTATAATTGGGCTTGCCATAACAGACACCCACGAGACCTTTCACAAACATTTTTAAACAATATTTCTCTATTACAGTCTGTTATAAAATGAACGAAACTGTCTCTGAACTTCTGTCAGACTGACGCTCTTTGCAGACAGACGGAATTTGGCTTAAAAAGGAAAGGAAAATGTTGGGTTTCGTATCACGGCTTTGGGTTCGTACTGCGCGCTGTTAATGAGTAGGTTATTCAAAGCTGCAGCTCAAGTGGAAGTCCAAACTTCTCGTACCATGTGCTGCGTACACCATTATGACGAAAACGTGATTCTAACACTGGTGAAATTCGATGGTTGGTTGGACTGAGACTAGTTTGTAATGGCTAAGGTGTGCGCTCGATTCCCCCTGGAAAGGTAACAGTTTTTATCAGCCACAAACAGTCAGCAACGCCAAGTAAAGCACGAAGGACAGTGCCATGGTCCCAAAAGAACGTTAAATTTGCTACTGACTGGAACGGAGTGGGATTTGTTTTGGCTGTCAGAGGCAGATGTCGCTGGTTGCAGAAACTCTGTCTCCAGGAAGCTTTCTTAAACTGGAAATGTTATTTTAGCTAACGAACCAATCCTCAAGTAAGGTTATAGGACCTACATTTCTTATTTTAACTGGCCTTGAGATTTTGAGGATATTGGCTCTTGACTGGGATTCGAGCTACAATTCCAATCTTTCTCTGGATTTAAACCCTCCGAGATGATACTCTCCCGTCATTTCGTTGTTTCCTCACGATGTCACACTCCTCCAGGTCTCTACGAATGGGGCTATACTATGTACGGGAGAAAGCAAACTTGATAGTTGACACCTCTTCGTG
Source organism: Schistocerca serialis cubense (assembly GCF_023864345.2). NCBI lineage: Eukaryota > Metazoa > Arthropoda > Insecta > Orthoptera > Acrididae > Schistocerca > Schistocerca serialis. Next base: position 471,155,284 of record NC_064639.1, read on the forward strand.
TCGGGCCCACAACGACGATATGCATAGGGTTGGAATCACAGGCAGCACAAAACTATTAGATGCATTACCTCTATCCGAACGTGTGCACATCTCACTATTGGCGAAGAAAAAAATAAATATTTCATGTCTATTCGTAGCTATAAGAAACAGCAAAAGGTGTCGGGTTCGAATCCCTGCTAAGTAAAAATCAAATGTATCATCGTACAGATATCATGCCATTGAATAACACATTTAATATCTGACATCTGATTATGATTATTTATCAATTCGTATAGCTACTGGGAACCTCCCCCATGAACTATGGACCTTGCCGTTGGTGAGGAGGCTTGCGTGGCTCAGCGATACAGACAGCCGTACCGTAGGTGCAACCACAACGGAGGGGTACCTGTTGGGAGGCCAGACAAACGTGGGGTTCCTGAAGAGGGGCAGCAGCCTTTTCAGTAGTTGCAGGGGCTACAGACTGGATGATTGACTGATAAGGCCTTGTAACACTAACCAAAACGGCGTTGCTGTGCTGGTACTGCGAACGGCTGAAAGCAAGAGGAAACTACAGCCGTCATATTTCCAGACGGCATGCAGCTTTACTGTATGGTAAAATGATGATGTCGTCCTCTTGGGTAAAATATTCCGGAGGTAAAATAGTCCCCCATTCGCATCTACGGGCGGGGACTACTCAGGAGGACGTTGTCATCAGGAGAAAGAAAACTGGCATTCTACGGGTCGGAGCGTGGAACGTCAGATTCCTTAATCGGGCAGGTAGGTTAGAAAATTTAAAAAGGGAAATGGATAGGTTAAAGTTAGATGTAGTGGGAATTAGTGAATTTCGGTGGCAGGAGGAACAAGATTTCTGGCCAGGTGAATACAGCGCTATTAATACAAAATCAAATCGGGGTCATTCAGGAGTAGCTTTAATAATGAATTTAAAAAATTGAAATGCGGGTAAGCTACTAGAAACAGCATAGTGAACACATTACCGTGGCCAAAATGGATACGAAGCCCAAGCCTTCCACAGTATTACAAGTTTATATGCCAACTATCTCCGCAGATGACGAAGAGATTGATGAAATGCATGATGAGACAAAGGAAATTATTTAGATAGTGAAGGGAGACGAAAACTTAACACTCATGGTTGACTGGAATTCGATAGTAGGAAAAGGAAGAGAAGGAAACGTAGCAGGTGAATATGGAATGGGGCTAAGGGCTGAAAGAGGAAGCCGCCTGGTAGCATTTTGCGCTGAGCATAACTTAATCATAGCTAACACTTGGTTCTAGGATCATGAAGGGAGGTTGTGTACATGGAAGAAGCCTGGTGATACTAAAAGGTATCAGATAGATTATTTAATGGTAAGACAGAGATTCAGGAACCAGGATTTAAATTGTAAGACTTTTCCAGGGGCGGATGTGGACTTCGATCAAAATCTATTGATTATGAACTGTACACTAAAACTGAAGAAACGGCCAAAAGGTGGGAATTAAATGAGATGGGACCTGGATAAACTGACAGAACCAGAGGTGGTAGAGAGTTTCAGGGAGAGCATTAGGGAACGAATGACGAGAATAGGGGAAAGAAATGCAGTAGAAGAAGAATGGGTAGCTTTGAGAGACGAAATAGTGAAGGCAGCAGAGGATCAAGTAGAGTAAAAGACGAGGGCTAATAGATATCCGTAGGTAACAGTAGAGATATTGAATATAACTGATTTAAGGAGAAAATATAAAAATGCAGTAAATGAAGCAGGCAAAAAGGAATACAAACGTCTCAAAAATGAGATCGACAGGAAGTGCGAAATGACTAAGAAGGGATGGTTCGAGGACAAATGTAAGGATGTAGAGGCGAATATCGCAAGGGGTAAGATAGATACTGCCTACAGGAAGATTAAAGAGACCTTTGGAGATAAGAGAACCACATGAATGAACATCAAGAGCTCACATGGAAACCCAGTTCTAAGCAAAGATGGGAAAGCAGAAAGGTGGAAGGAGTATATAGGGGTTCTATACAAGAGCGAGTTCCTTGAGGACAATATTATGGAAGTGGAAGAGGATGTAGATGAAGATGAAATGGGAGATATGATACTGCCTGAAGAGTTTGACAGAGCACTGAAAGATCTAAGAAGTGTTGGAACACGTGAGGCAATACTGACACTACGACGTATCTTAGAAAATAGATTAAGGAAAGGCAAACCTTCGTTTATAGCATTTGTAGACTTAGAGAAAGCTTTTGACAATGTTGACTGGGGACTCTCTTTCAAATTATAAAAGTGGCAGGGGTAAAATGCAGGGAGCGGAAGGCTATTTACAATTTCTACAGAAACCAGATGGCAGTTATAAAGGTCGAGGGGCATGAAAGGGAAGCAGTGGTTGGGAAGGGAGTGAGACAGGGCTGTAGCCTGTCCCTGATGTTATTCAATCTGTATATGGAGCAAGCAGTAAAGGAAACAAAATAAAAATGCGGAGTAGGTATTAAAATCCATGGAGATGAAATAAAACTTTGAGGTTCGCCGATGACATTGAAATTCTGTCAGAGACAGCAAAGGACTTGGAAGAGCAGTTGAACGGAATGGACAGTGTCTTGAAATGTGGTGCTACAGAAGAATGCTAAAGATTATATGGGTAACTAATGAGGAGGTGTTGAATAGAATTCGGGGGAATAGAAATTTGTGGCACAACTTGAAGAAGGGATAGGTTGGTGGGACATATTCTGAGGCATCAAGGGATCACCAATTTAGTATTGGAGGGCAGCGTAGAAATCGTAAAGCAGCTTGCACAGGATAGAGTAGCATGGAGAGCTGCATCAAACCAGTCTTTTGACCTTTGTAATCCTTATCGAGGAACAAGAGTGTCAAGATGTTTATAGTGCTGATACGGTAGACGATAAATATAATGCTTTCCTCAAAGCTTTTCTCGTGCTCTTTGAAAGTTGCTTTCCGTTAGAACGTTCGAAACAGGATACTAGTACAAACAAGCAGCCCTGGTGGCTGACTAGAGGGATAAGAATATCTTGTAGAACGAAGTGGCAGTTATACCAAAATGTTAGAAACAGTCAAAATCTAAATGCCCCAGTCCATTACAAACAGTATTGTAAGGTGCTTAAAAATGTTATTAGGAAGGCAAAAGGTATGTAGTATGCAGATAGAATACCTAAGTCTCAGGATAAAATTAAAACCGTATGGTCAGTCATAAAGGAAGTGGCTGGTCTGCAGAGACAGGTCGTGGATATAGAATCAGTGCGTAGCGGAAATGTCCGTGTTACTGACAAGTCGCATATATGTACAGTATTTAATAATCACTTTCTGAAAATAGAAACCTAGTCCCAAAAAGGGAATCATATAGCGCTCTTAGAAAAAAGTGTTCCGAGACTGTTACCTGAAATGCTCCTCCATGATACTGACAAGAGGGAGATTGAGTTAGTAATTAAATCACTAAAGACCAAGAACTCTCATGGATATGATAGGGTATCTAGCAGAATACTGAAGTATTGTTCTATGTAAGTCAGCCCAGTACTTAGCCATATCTGTAACCTTTCCTTTAGGAATGGTCGGTTTCCTGACCGATTAAAGTACTCGGTAGAGAAGCCACTTTATAAAAAGGGAGACAGGGATAATGTTGACAATTGTAGACGTATTTCTATGCCATCGGTGTTTGCTAAAGTTATGGAGAAGATTGTATATACAAGGTTACCGGAACATTGAAATTCACATCGTTATCAGGAGAAAGAAAACTGGTGTTCTACGGATCGGATCGTGGAATGTCAGATCCCTTAATCGGGCAGGTAGGTTAGAAAATTTAAAAAGGGAAATGGATAGGATAAAGTTATGTATAGTGGGAATTAGTGAAGTTCGGTGGCAGGAGGAACAAGACTCTTGGTCAGGTGAACACAGGGTTATAAATACAAAATCAAATAGCGGTAATGCACGAGTAGGTTTAATAATGAATAAAATAAATAGGAGTACGGGTAAGCTACTACAAACAGCATAGTGAACGCATTATAGTGGCCAAGATAGACACGAAGCCCACGCCTACTACAGTAGTACAAGTTTATATGCCAACTAGCTCTGCAGATGATGAAGAAATTGATGAAATGCATGATGAGATAAAAGAAATTATTCAGGTAGTGAAGGGAGACGAAAATTTAATAGTCATGGGTGACTGGAATTCGACAGTAGGAAAAGGAAGAGAAGGAAACGTAGTAGGTGAATATGGATTGGGGCTAAGAAATGAAAGAGAAAGCCGCGTGGTAGAATTTTGCACAGAGCATAACTTAATCATAGCTAACACTTGGTTAAAGAATCATGAAAGAAGGTTGTATACATGGAAGATGCCTGGAGATACTAAAAGGTATCAGAGAGATTATATAATGGTAAGACAGAGATTTAGGAACCAGGTTTTAAGTTGTAAGACATTTCCAGGGGCAGCTGTGGACTCTGACCACAATCCATTTGTTATGAGCTGTAGATTGAAACTGAAGAAACTGCAAAAAGGTGGGAATTTAAGGAGATGGTACCTGGATAAACTGAAAGAAACGGAGGTTGTACAGTGTTTCAGGGAGAGAATAAGGGAACAATTGAAAGGAATGGGGGAAAGAAATACAGTAGAAGAAGAATGGGTAGCTTTGACGGATGAAATAGTGAAGGCAGCAGAGGATCAAATAGGTAAAAAGACTAGGGCTAGTAGAAATCCTTGGGTAACAGAAGAAATATTGAATTTAATTGATGAAAGGAGAAAATATAAAAATGCAGTAAATGAAGCAGGCAAAAGGAATACAAACGTCTCAAAAATGAGATCGACAGGAAGTGCAAAATGGCTAAACAGGGACGGCTAGAGGACAACTGCAAGGATGTAGAGTTTTATCTCACTTGGGGTAAGATAGACACTGTCTACAGGAAAATTTAAGAGACCTTTGGAGAAAGAAGAACAACTTGCATGAATATCAAGAGCTTTGATGAAACCCAGTTCTAAGCAAAGAAGAGAAAGCAGAAAGGTGGAAGGAGTATATAGAGGGTCTATACAAGTTCGATGTACTTGAGGACAGTATTATGGAAATGGAAGAAGATGTAGATGAAGATGAAATGGGAGATATGATACTGCGTGAAGAGTTTGACAGAGCACTGAAGGAACTGAGTCGAAACAAGGCCCCCAGAGTAGACAGCTTTCCATTAGAACTACTGACAGCCTTGGGAGAGCCAGTCCTGACAAAACTCTACCATCTGGTGAGCAAGATTTATGAGACAGGCGAAATACCCTCAGGCTTCACGAAGAATATAATAATTCCAATCCCAAAGAAAGCAGGTGTTGACATATGTGAAAGTAAGTCACAGCTGCAAAATACTAACGCGAATTCTTTACAGACGAATGGAAAAACTGATAGAAGCCGACATCGGGGAAGATCAGTTTGGATACCGTAGAAATGTTGGAACACGTGAGGCAATACTGACCCTATGACTTATCTTAGAAGAAAGATTAAGGAAAGGCAAACCTACGTTTCTAGCATTTGTAGACTTGTAGAAAGCTTTTGACAATGTTGATTGAAATACTCTCTTTCAAATTCTGAAGGCGGCAGGGGTAAAATACAGGAAGCGAAAGGCTATTTACAATTTGTACAGAAACCAGATGGCAGTTATTAGAGTCGAGGGGTATGAAAGGGAAGTAGTGGTTGGGAAGGGAGTGAGACTGGGTTGTAGCCTGTCCCCGACGTTATTCAATCTGTATATTGAGCAAGCAATAAAGGAAACAAAAGGGAAGTTCGGAGTAGGTATTAAAATCCATGGAGAAGAAATAAAAACTTTGAGGAGCCGACATCGGGGAAGATCAGTTTGGATACCGTAGAAATGTTGGAACACGTGGGGCAATACTGACCCTACGACTTATCTTAGAAGAAAGATTAAGGAAAGGCAAACCTACGTTTCTAGCATTTGTAGACTTGGAGAAAGCTTTTGACAATGTTGATTGGAATACTCTCTTTCAAATTCTGAAAATGGCAGGGGTAAAATACAGGGAGCGAAAGGCTATTTACAATTTGTACGGAAACCAGATGGCAGTTATTAGAGTCGAGGGGTATGAAAGGGAAGCAGTGGTTGGGAAGGGAGTGAGACAGGGTTGTAACCTGTCCCCGATGTTATTCAATCTGTATATTGAGCAAGCAATAAAGGAAACAAATGGAAAGTTCGGAGTAGGTATTAAAATCCATGGAGAAGAAATAAAATCTTTGAGGTTCGCCGATGACATTGTAATTCTGTCAGAGACAGCAAAGGACTTGGAAGAGCAGTTGAACGGAATGGACAGTGTCTTGAAATGTGGTGCTACAGAAGAATGCTGAAGATTAGATGGGTAGATCACGTAATTAATGAGGAGGTATTGAATAGAATTGGGGAGAAGAGGAGTTTGTGGCACAACGTGACTAGAAGAAGGGATCGGTTGGTTCGACATGTTGTGAGGTATCAAGGGATCACCAATTTAGTATTGGAGGGCAGCGTGGAGGGTAAAAATCGTAGAGGGAGACCAAGAGATGAATACACTAAGCAGATTCAGAAGGATGTAGGCTGCAATAGGTACTGGGAGATGAAGAAGCTTGCCCAGGATAGAGTAGCACGGAGAGCTGCATCAAACCAGTCTCAGGACTGAAGACCTTAACATCAACAACAATTTGCTGTCAAATGTACAGTTTGGTTTTAGAAATGGTTTAACAACGGAAAATGCTATATTCTCTTTTCTCTGTGAGGTTTTGGACGGATTAAATAAAAGGTAGCGAACGCTAGGTATTTTCTTTGTTTTAACGAAGGATTTTGACTGTGTTGACCACAAAATATTACTGCAGAAGTTGGACCATTATGGAGTAAGGGGAGTAGCTTACTTTAAGAACAGAAAGCAGAAGGTAAATCTCCGCAATGTTTAGAGTGGTAGTGATGTTCAGTCCCAATGGGGCACTGTTAAGTGAGGCTTTCCCTAAGGATCGGTGCTGGGACCACTGCTGTTTCTTATTTATGTAAATGAAATGCCTTCTAGTGTTACAGGTGATTCAAAAATATTTCTGTTTGCTAATGACACCAGCTTGGTAGTGATGGATCTTGTGGGTAATATTGAAACAGTCTCAAATAATGTAGTTCATGAAATAAGTTCGTAGCTTGTGGAAAATAATTTGAAACTAAATCACAGTAAGACTCAGCTTTTACAGTTTCTAACTTACAATTCAACAAGAACCGATATTTTGATCAGACAGAATGGGCATATTATAAGCGAGACGGAACAGTTCAAGTTCCTAGGCGTTGGGATAGATAGTAAGCTGTTGTGGAAAGCCCATGTTCACGATCTTGTTCAGAAACTAAATGCTGCTTTATTTACCATTAGAACAGTATCTGAAATAAGTGCAGTTCAATACGAAAAGTAGTATACTTCGCATATTTTCATACGCTTATGTAGTATGGTATTATTCTTTGGGGTAATTCTTATGATTCAAAATGGGTATTTTTGGATCAAAAAGGGGCTGATCGAGCTGTATGTGATGTAAGTTCGAGAACCTCTTGTCGACCACTATTCGATAGTCTGGGAATTCTGACATTGCCCTCACAGTATATATTTTCTTTAATGTCGTCTGTTGTTAGCAATATTAGCTTATTCCCAAGAGTTAGCTGCTATCGCTCAGTTAATAATAGGCAGAAATCAAATCTGCATGCTGAATGCGCTTCCTTGACGCGTGTGCAGAAAGGAGTGCAGTATTCTGCTGCATCCATTTTCAATAAGCTACCACAAGAACTCAAAAATCTTAGCAGTAGCCCAAACACTTTTAAGTCTAAACTGAAGAGTTTCCTCATGGCTCACTCCTTCTGTTCTGTCGAGGAGCTTCTGGAAGAGCTGAGAAATTAAGCAAATCCCAGTCTTACATTGTTGATTTTCTTTATTTAAACTTACGACTTGTCGCCAGAAAATGTTTCTTATATATCATTTTATCTGTTTCTACTATCGTGTTATAATTTCATGTATTGACGCGTTCTATGACCATGGAGACTTCTCCTTAATTTAGTCCCACGGAACAATAAAAAAATAAAATAAAATAAAAATAAGACCACAACAATAACATAGTTACTGGGGCCCACTCCCCGCCTATCACCACAACTTTACTTCATGCCGTTTCACGCTTTTGCGTTGCTCTTTATTACACACCTTTCGTGGTTACTTCTCAGGGGCAATATAAGTTCTGTGGGGTTTTTGATGCATTGCTAAAGGTATGGTCATTTATTTCCAAGTTCGGACATCCGGCCTTATAAACTGAGCCTGGTGAACACTTCAGTATTTTACGTCTCTTTCTACCTAGTCGATCCTTGATCAGACATGCTAGTTTGGTTAACAGTGGGTTCAAATCTGGATCACGAACAAGTACTCGTTGTGTCATTTAACGAGCGTGACAAGTCTTCTGAAGTCTCATTTATTACAATGAAGTTACAGGCCTTAGGATCTGACTCATCTCTTATAAAGTGTTTTCTAATATTTGTTGAGTGACGGTATTAGTTTACGTCTGAACTGACTGCCATAATAAGCAGTGTTCTATAGCGCTCTCTTGAGGTACTCATTCTGTATAGTCAAAGTACTGTACTGCAGAGGGCCTAGAGGATCTACCACATGATATGTTGATATGTTGGTTCCTACAATCATCTGTGGCCTACACTTTGTAACCCAGGGGTGGCACCTTTTTTTGTGTTGTCGAGTGTACATAAACGTTATGTATTTCAGTGAATGAAATTAGGTTCATCGGTGCATGGATCTACAAGATGCTAACTGGCTGCACAGAGATTGTGCAAATTATAACTGTTTTTTTTTTTAAATTCATTTCAAGGTTATAATTCCAAGGCTATTAAATGGTTTGTAAATGCACATAATTTATGCACCTCACGCAGTTGTAGAGGTAGTGGCGGTACTCAGTAAGAGGGTTTACTAAGTACAAACCAGAAAGGAGCCCGTCATCGTACAATAGTCTCAGTCAACTACCAGGAAGATAACAAACAGGCATAAGTAAAGGCATGAGATTTTTAAGGTCCAAAAGTGAACCCGAAGTGCGTTTTTTAAGCTATGACGACATTAGAGGAAAGGTAGAAACTGCTACGACAGGCCGGCCGAAGTGGCTGTGCGGTTAAAGGCGCTGCAGTCTGGAACAGCAAGAGCGCTACGGTCGTAGGCTCGAATCCTGCCTCGGGCCTGGATGTTTGTGATGTCCTTAGGTTAGTTAGGTTCAACTAGTTATAAGTTCTAGGGGACTAATGACCTCAGCAGTTGAGTCCCATAGTGCTCAGAGCCATTTGAACCATTTTTTTGCTACGACAGGTTAAGGAAACAGAAAAGCCACATAAGATTCCTTTAATACAAAAGGCGTATCATCCCTGGAAATTAATGAGTAGTATTCGGTTGTAACAAGAACAAGTCATTTAATTCGCAATATGAGTATTTCGCAGTATGCCCGTAGTAAGAGCTGCGGTATTCATGTGGAAGGAGATAAACTAGGCTTAACGTCCTGTAGACGACTGTATCATTAAGGTCTGTATTTAGCTGGAGGAACCACTCCAGCCACCCCAGTTAAAATGCGCCCCATTCAATATTTCATGAAGCTTGTTTTTCACAAGTCGTCAAATATTGTAAACAATGTGTGATGTTTATTTCTCCCACAAAACTCCAATAAACCATTTACTTGTAATTTTATCATCTTCTCGAGAAAATTCGAAACATTAGGTATTTGACAGAGGGAACCGGACTGACTTGTCAACGGTTGCTGTATGTAGACATGTTTCAATTACCCGCCAATCATTAACAAAGTCGGAAAAAAATAGTATCGAAGATTTTGTGAAATATAGGCAGGAGACAGTGGTTCTTCGCCTAAGCGATCGGCCTACCAGCTCTAAACGTGACATTCCGAGAAAGAAAAACACGTGACATAAAAACTAATCGGTTTCTGCTTTGTCATTTCATCCCCAGAGTGTCTGAGGACAATAAAATTGTTATTTCCTGTTTGTCTTTTCTTCTCGCTGTTTTTACGACGTCTTCGGCGTTGTTTTGATTCACTTCACTGTGCGGAAATGGTCGTATCTCTTTGTGACGACCCCTTTGTGCCGTCGGACTTGTCTTTTATATTCTGTCATACCGTCTGTATGCCATCTCCTTCTTCGCTCCTTAGGTCATTTGTTTATGTCAATAAGAAAAAAAAATTCATCTCGTCGGCGTTCTTGGGAATTGCTGAGCGAAACTCTATGGCTGTACTAACATATGTGGAACGTTAGGGGTCTAGGTTTGTGAGTGTTAATGTACTGGATAACGTAATTTGATAGATTTTCAGTTAGTTTATTTAACAGTAACATAATACATCAAAAACATAAAAAATATTTGGCTCTTGATGTTCCAGGTGGACACTAGAAAAGCAGTTTACACCCTAATAACTTTTCTGCTTTGGGAAACATTCGGAATAATGTGGTCGCAAGCAATAAAATATGAAAAAAATACAACTATTAGCCGCCTTAAAATGCAATGGAATTGTATTTAAATACAATTTTAAAACTTTTACAGTCAGTATTTCGCCTAACCAAGATAAGCGAAAGTTAAAAAAAATGGATTTGGCTAGTAGCCATGACAGTAGTCGGATTAAATTTACATAACAAAGAACATAAGAACTATTCGCCTCAGGTGGTCAACCCCCTGGGCTATCTTTAAAGATTTTAAAGTTCTTACAATACCAAGGCCCAAAACCGTGGAGGCTGCCTGAAATCCAATCTTTAAACTTTTAAATACTACCTCGACAAGTTCACATAATTAAGCCTAAATTTAAATTATACAAAACAGGCTGTAGAATATAATGTAAAGAATACACGAAAGAGCAGTCACCAAACGGCCACCACCGTGAGAAGCGACAAGAATCAAACTATAAATACCAGTTACAGACTAAGTAGCACAGAACAAGCCAAAACTCAAGTAATGACGGATATTAGCAGTATTTCTGTCAGTACCAACATCCTCACGCAGTTTTCTACACACTCGGAAACAGGGACAAAATTGATTACAGACGGCAGTGTCGGCTGGACAGCCTACGACATGTTCACTGACAAGGGAACCCTCCAACGCTGTGAGGCAGAACTGTATTAAAATTTAACAAGAAGTGATAGAATTGCTTGTTACAAGAACAGAGCTTAACCAATGCACCCAAACGGGGAAGGGCCATACAATATTACAGCGCAATATATCTCAGGATTTCAGATCCGTATGGTAGAATACAATTATTTTCCAAAGTTCCTCTCCCAGGCTCTAAATTAGACGGTCGCAGTAGTTCCATGGTTGTTCCTGGGTGAAATTAAAACAGTCACAACACCACTGTACACCAGCAAGGCAGAGTACTCATGAATTTCGATTCCAACTCGTGACTCACGGGTGCCCAGGAACGAAGTAAACAACCATTTCCAACTACATGCATGCCCCGTTAACTATCAATTCGTCCACCTCGGTACTTCAAGTGAACCCAGAAGCTAAAGGCAGTTTTTGCAATAGATGTTATTGTGGGTAAAGGAGAGATGTGATTATATTGCTGCACTTTCACTAATATATAACCATTTCAGTGCTCCAAAGACAACTACACACTTGACAAAAGTTTTGCATTACTTCGGATCCGAGAGTTCCGGAACCTGTACAGAAAACTGGAATAGATGTCAACATAAACATCATTTCAGCCCTTTTTATTGCTCATGAAACTACACGCTGAATATTGTCCCACCATACAGTGAGACCTTCAGAGGTGGTGGTCCAGATTGCAGTACACACCGGTAACTCTATACCCAGTAGCACGTCCTCTTGCATTGATGCATGCCTGTATTCGTCATGGCGTACTATCCACAAGTTCATCAAGGCACTGTTGGTCCAGATTGCCCCAATCCTGAACGTCGATTCGGTGTACATCTCTCAGAGTGGTTGGTGAGACACGTCGTCCATAAACAACTCTTTTCAATCCAACCCAGGCATGTTCGATAGGGTTCATGACTAGAGAACATGCTGGTCACTCTAGTAGAGCGATGTTGTTATTCTGAAGGAAACTACTCACAATATGTGCACTATGGGGATGAATGAGTCGTTTAATATGCTGCTGATATGGTTGCACTATCGGTCGGAGGATGGCATTCACGTAACGTACAGCCATTACGGCGCCCTCAATGACCACCAGTGGCGTACGTCGGCCCCACATAATGCCACCACAAAACAGCAGGGAACCTCCACCTTACTGCAGTCGCTGGACAGTGTCTAAGGCGTTCAGCCTGACCGGGTTGCCTCCAAACACGTCTCCGACGATTGTCTGATTGAAGGCATATGCGGCACTCACCGGTGAAGAGAACATGATGCCAATCCTTAACGATCCATTCGGCATGTTGTTGGGGCCATCTGTACCGCCCTGCATGGTGTCGTGTTTGCAAAAATGGACTTCGCCATGGACGTCGGGAGTGAAGATGCGCATCATGCAGCCTGTTGTGCACAGTTTGAGTCGTAACACGACTTTCTATGGCTGGTCAAAAGCATTGTTCAACATGGTGGTGTTTCTGTCAGGGTTTCTACGAGCCATAATCCGTAGGTAGTGGTCATCCACTGCAGTAGTAGGCCTTGAGCGGCCTGGGCGAGGCATGTCATGACAGTTCCTGTCTCACTTTATCTCGTCCAAGTCCAAACAACATCGCTTTGGTCCACTCAGAGACGCCTGGACACTTTCCTTTTGAGAGCCCTTCCTGGCACAAAGTAACAATGTGGACAAGATTGAACCGCAGCATGGACTGTCTAGGCATGGTTGAACTACAGACAACACGAGCAGTGTACCTCCTTCCTTGGAATGGCAGGAACATCGGCTGTCGGACCCCCTCCGTCTAATAGACGCTGCTCTTTGATGGTTCTTTACATCTTTGTGCGGCTTTAGTGATATATCTGAACAGCCAAAGGGACTGTGATACAATATCCACAGTCAACGTCTATCTTCATAGGTTCTGGGAACTGGGGTGATGCAGAACTTCTTTTGATGCATGTAGAATACATCGTGTTTCTGCTAACAAAACAGCAGATCTGTGTGTGGAACGTAAATGCAATCAACTGAATTAATATGAATGAATTGCCTACAGCGACTACGTGAAACAGTGCTGCCACGGATAGGTACTGCGTAGTTATTTCGATTGGAATGAAAAATTAGTTCTATGACGTCGCAACTTACATTCTGTAAAGCGATGCAGAAGTGCAGTTCACTTCTGCTGTTTTTCAGATTGTCTTCGAAAGACTATCTGCTCTTTCTTAGTTTGTCCATGACAGGACTGCTGTATACATGATACGATATATTCTCCCGCCTTATGAATTTTTCTACTCGATATCGCAGTTTATTAATTGTGTTCTACGCTGAAACAAATGGACACGACTAGCCAGCAATTTAGGTTTCTGATAGTTGATGTATTAGGTTTGCGTAGTAATATGTGTTTGTTTAGTACTTCTTATATTGCTTGACCTTTTGATGATATTTGTTCTTGTAAGTGTGTATGATATTGTGACAGGAGTCAGGTGTTCATTATTATGTTATCTTTGAGAACAAATGTTAAGTTAAGGACATATTGTGGGAACTGATATCATTCAAGGTTACTGGCACATTGCCTTTTCCGATTCTATAAGTGGTTGGTAGTAATTTTGAAGCTGCAGACTACATTGTCTAGACAGTTAACTAATTAAAAAAATATGTGATTAAATCAGTGTGTTGTAAAATAACTGCCCGCCCCAGACAGTGTCCAATACCTTAGTGTTTACATGGATCAAATGGTTCAAATGGCTCTGAGCACTGTGGGACTTAACTTCTGAGATCGTCAGTCCCCTAGAACTTAGAACTACTTAAACCTAACTAACCTAAGGACGTCACACACATCCATGCCCGAGGCAGGATTCGAACCTGCAACCGTAACTGTCACGCGGTTCCAGACTGTAGCGCCAAGAACCGCTCAGCCACCCCAGCCGGTTTACATGGATCACTTTTACTATTCCAATAGTACCAGTATTTTCATAACAGTATTTTATTATTTCCTAACTTTAATACATTTATCCATGTGATATTGATGTTGTGGTCTTCACTCTGAGCAGAGGTTTGATGCAGCTTTCCGCACAAGCCTATGCTAACCCTGAGTCACGTGTAGGGTTACATCAATTCCTGTACTTGCGGAAACTTTTTTCCTACAGTTGGTTAGCTACCGTTCCCTTGGCGTCTCGTGTGATGGCACATTAGTAGCTCGAGAAGGGTTTAAAGCGCGCTCGCAAATCACACATAAACCGACTGCGGTTTGGCTGTCTTCGTGAGGCATCGCACGGTATCGCATTTTGTGTTATGTTGGATGCTTATCGTGTCTGCCTGGTTGATGTTTACATCGCGGGCCAAGCATATATCTCGCTCGGGAGTTGCAGCTTTATAATGCTTGTGTAGTGACGGGTAATATTCTGGGGTTGGGCTTCAGGCGTGTTCCTGCTGGCTTGACTGGTGGACATGGCGACATACGGCATCCTTCATTTGCTTTGGCCGTTAAGTGTTGGTCACGATTTGTGAGACAACAGCACTCTTGTGCTGACACTTCAGAGTGTCGTTTGTTATTTCGACAGTAAATTGATTCAGATCGTTCTGCTGAAAGTGTTTGGCTGAAGCCCTTATGTGGACCTGCTACGTGGTGATCAGTACTTATCTAAATGAAATAATTATTTAATGTAAAAGGTCATCAGTTTACCGAGCGAGGTGGCGCAGTGGTTAGCACACTGGACTCGCATTCGGGAGGACGACGGTTCAATCCCGTCTCCGGCCATCCTGATTTAGGTTTTCCGTGATTTCCCTAAATCGTTTCAGGCAAATGCCGGGATGGTTCCTTTGAAAGGGCACGGCCGATTTCCTTCCCAATCCTTTCCTAACCCGAGCTTGCGCTCCGTCTCTAATGACCTCGTTGTCGACGGGACGTTAAACACTAACCACCACCACCTCATCAGTTTAAGGAGGCATAAGACTGAAGCAAACACAAAGTGCAGGGAAGGTACGGCGAAATGGCTGCAGTAAAAATGTCAAGAAATCTAAAAAGAAATGATTTTCGGAAGGACTGTCTCAGCATACAGAAAATTCAAAAGAGCATTCAGTGAAATTACAAGCAGAGGATCAAATGCTAATATTGCAGTGGTAATTCCACTCTTAAATTTAGAGGAGATGGCGGATCGATGGGAAGACTACGTTGGAGGCCTCTATGAGGAGGAAGAGCCGTCTGATGACGTGGTAGAACAAGAAACAAGAGGTAAAGGGGAAGAAACAGGGGATCCAGTATCACAATCAGAATTTAAAAGAGCTTTAGAAGACCTAAGATCTAATAAGACAGAAGTGACATAAAACATTCCATCGGCATGTCTAGAATCATTAGGAGAGGGCGAGTGACAACAGAACGTGTCTAGAATGTGTGGGATCGGTGATCTAGTCGCACTACCAGACTTGCCGAAAAGCTTCAGAAGTATTCAAATGTGTTTCAAATCCTAAGGGACCAAACTGATGAGGTCGTCGGTCCGTCGACTTACACAATACTTAAACTAACTTGTGCTAAGAGCAACACACACACACACCCATGCCCGAGGGAGGACTCGAACCTCCCGTGGAAGGGGCCCCTCAATCCCTGACATAGCGTCACAAACTGCGCGGCTACTACACGCGGCTGCGGAAAAACTTCACTCACACAATCTTGCAGGTTGCAAGAGCCGATAAATACGAGTATTATCGCGTAACTAGTTTAAAAGCTCATGCGTCCAAATTCCTGACAAGAATAATATTCAGTACAACTGAAAAGAAAATAGAGGGTCGGTTTGGCTTTAGGAAAGGTAAAGGAACCAGAAAGGCAGTTCTAATGTTGTAATTGATAATGGAAACAAGATTGAGGAAAAATGAAGACACGTTCATAGGATTTGTCAACCTGTAAATAGCGTTCGACAGTGCAATATGGTGCAACTTGTTCGAAATTCTAAGAAAAAAAAGGGGGAAAGCTATAAGGAAGGACGGGTAATGTACAATCTTACAAGAAATAAGAGGGAACAATTAGACTGAAATATCAAGAAGGTGTTGTGAGACAGCGATGCAGCCTTTCATCCTTCCTACTCAATCTATACCCGAAGAATCGATGACGGAAATAAAATTCAAGGTCAATGGTTATCAGTGAGAAGATTCGCTGATGACAGTGTCACCCTCAGTGAAAGAGGAGTGAAAGAGGGTGTCTCTGTTGAGCCGAACGAATAGTCTAATGAGTACAGAATAAGGAGTGAGAGTAAACTGAAGAAAGACGAAAGTAATGAGAAGCAGTAGAAGCGATACTAACGAAAAACTTACCATCATAATTGGGGATCACGAAGTAGAAAAGTTAAGGAATTCTGTAATCTGGGCAGGATATTAGCCCATAAAGAACGGAGTAAGAAAGACATAGAAAGTAGACTAGCAATGGCAAAAAGGGCGTTCCTGGCCAAAAGAAGTCTACTGGGGTCAAACATCGGCCTTAATTGGAACAAGAAAATTGTTTGAAAGTCGTTTGGTGCACAACTTTATATGGTAGCGAAAGATGGACAGTGAGAAACCCGGAACAGAAGAGAAACGAAGCATTTGAAATGTAATTCTACAAAAGAATACTGAAAATTAGGTTGACTGATAAAGTAATGAATGACGAGCTTCTCCAGAAAATCGGAGAGCAAAGGAATTTACCGAAAACACTGACAAGCAGAAGACACTGTGTGGCAGGATATCTGTTAAGACACATGGAATAACTTCACTAGGGGGAGCAGTAGAGGGTAAAAACTGTAGAAGATGACAGAGATTGGAGCACATTTATTACCTTATGATTTCTGGATGGAAACTGCGCTGGGAAGTGGACGCCTGTTTTGACACTTCAGCATCTGAGCCGCTGCCCAGGGAAAAACGAAGATTAATGGATTGCTTGTTCCACTACTACTCAGAGTTACTAATCAAGCTGAAAACACAGTGCTTGTAATGACTAATTATTAGTCTGCAAGTGAGGAGGAAAACGTATGGCAGAAAAAGAATAAATAGTTACAAAATGTAGCAACAGATGACGCTTTAAGCATCATCTTTTAATAGTGGTCGACTACAAATGAAATGAATCGTACAACAATGCCTATGGTGTACGTTTGACGTTAAACAAACTGCACTACTCAGTGTGCATGGGTGTACAGCTGTTTTAGTACTGTTAGTTACGTAAGCCCATCCATCACGGCAATGTCATATCACATCGGATGGGAAAATCGGTTTTTAATTGTCTTGAGGCCAAAAACCGCATAAAAAGCATCGATAACATCGGTTTTTAGTTGCCCTGAGGCCCAACGCCACATATAGCATCAATAAAATCAAGTCAGATTATAAATTTCCGTGTGACAGGCTCAGAACCTGTTCAGTATGTTGTCGATCGTTTTCTGCAACAAGTAGAAATCGAGAAACAGCATGTTCCAGAACCGATCGAAGTGTTTTCGGGGTTTCGTTCAGAATGTGTCGCGCAATGCATGCCTTCAATGCAGCTAAGTTTGCACCCCGAACACTGAACACAACATCTTTCAGATAGACCCACAGGCAGAAGTCACACGGATTAAGATCAGGTGATCGGGACGGCCAGGTTGTAGGGAAATGGTGGGTGATAATTCCAGCATTTCCGAAATGGCGCTTCAGCAGCTGCACAACCGGATTTTAAATATGCGGAGGTGTGCCACCTTGCATAAAAATGATCCCATCAACACATCCACGCTTTTGGAGAGATGCTCAAAAATGGCTCAAATGGCTCTGAGCACTATGGGACTCAACTACTGTGGTCATAAGTCCCCTAGAACTTAGAACTACTCAAACCTAACTAACCTAAGGACAGCACACAACACCCAGCCATCACGAGGCAGAGAAAATCCCTGACCCCGCCGGGAATCGAACCCGGGAACCCGGGCGTGGGAAGCAAGAACGCTACCGCACGACCACGAGATGCGGGCTTGGAGAGATGCAATGACGTGTTTGCGCAAAAGAAACTCATAGAGCTTAGCAGTGACGGTACAGGTAACAGACAGGAAACACCCTTCTCTTCAAAACATACGGCCCTATGATAAGTGATGCCGTCAACCCGCACTACACAGTGACCTTTTCAGGATGAAGTGGTACGGGTGATTTGCGTGTGGATTTTCCTTTGCCAATATTCGACAATTCTGTGTACTGAAATATCCTGTCAGATGTAAGTAGACTTCGTTTGTCCACAAACTCTTCCACAGCCCATCATCGTCCACTTACATGCGATCAAGGCATTCAAAAGCAAAGGTCTCTCTTGGTGGCAGGTCAACAGGAAACAACTCGTGCACAAGGGTAATTTTGAATGGATAGCAAAGTACGATTTTTCTCACGATTTTACGCACTGTGCTCACGGGTATGTCCAATGGTCGGGCAATTCTCCGTGCACTGCATGTTTTCATACACCACTCTGCCACATGCAGTGCTGTGGCCACTGCTTCCACTAACATCGAATCAATTCGTTTCCTCCCTCTACCAAGTTGCACTTTTCGATTTTCCGAATCATTTTCTCCAGACCCACGGAATTCATCAGACCAAAGCCTTTTTTCGGACCCTTCAGTGTCCGGAACTTCTGCAGAGCAGCTTGTGCACAATCATCATTCTTCTAATACAGCTTTACAAGCAAAGCGCATTCCTCCATTGAGACAACCATGGCGAACGTCGCAAGCTCGAAACGAGGAAATCCGTGTACCCGGCGTGTTTATACCAACTTCAATGGGTCGTGCGCATGACAGGTGTTCTCATTTGCGTATTCTGACACAAACAGAGCCATCTATTGATCAATTTTTCACACCATATTTTTTCCTCTGTAATACGTTTTCCTCCTTATCTGACAATATTCCGCTGCAATTTGGCGTCATTCTGACCAGTTCTTTTATATATCCTTAATTTTGGTACTAACAAGCCAAGTGGACGCAGTTGTATTCTCTCATGTTTCTGCTTTAGTTGAGGTCCACATACTGCCTGTCATTCACTTGCCATGTAAATTTAATTTCTGCTCTGTGTATAGGTATTACAAATTGAAATTGTCGAGCAGTTGTCTGATAGTTAGCCCGAAATTGTGCATTACCAAAATTGCCTGTTTCGTGTGTTCCAGGTCCTTCGGTTCCCTGGGGTTTTTTTACTCGTAAAAGTAATTGGAAAACGGCCTCAGTCTGATTCGTAGAAGTTTGCATTATTTTAAATTTTCAGTTTTCTATGATTATGCATATTAGTGAAATAGCAACCCCTCTTGGGTGTTTCACAGCCATGTACGTCAAGTTTTAAAGATTATTGATAATTTTTTTTATCTATGTGATTCACATAGATAGTCTGCTTCACATAGAGTACATCACGTTTTCTAGTTTTCACGATAGTGCAAATTAGTGAGATAGAAATCCCCTCTGGTTCCTTTTACCGTGCGAGGTGGCCCAGTGGTTAGCACACTGACTCGCATTCCGGAGGACGACGTTTCAAACCAGCGCCCGACGATCCTCATTTAGGTTTCCTGTGATTTCCCTAATCCGCTTCATGCTAGTGCCGGGATTGTTCCTCTGCAATGCCATGGCCGATTTCTTCCTCATCCTAATTTAATCCGAGCTTGTGCTCTGTCTATAATGATCTCGTTGTCGACGGGACGCTAAACTCTTATATTCTTCTCCTCTTCCTCCGTATGTAAATTTGTAAATAATTTTTCCTTTTTTAATTCTTTCGTGTATGTGTTTTGACATTTACTGTTTGTGTAGTCTATTTTGTACTCTTTCTGAATCACAGACGCATATATTATTTCCTGTGTTAGCTATTTGCCGATGTGTATTACAGAAACTGTTGTTTGAGGACATTTTTGATAAAATACTGAGCGTTTCTCAGGACTCAAGGATTTGTTTCAAAACTTGGCCACTGCGGCGAACAAGAATAAATTTCTTCTCCAATTCAGAGATCTTCCACTGTGATGAAACAAAAAATAAGTTTCTTTCAGATAACATTTTATTTTCGCTCGGCACCTTACAACTCGCAGATCCTAACTCTCTGTCAGTTGAAACGTCTTCGGATCTGCTTAGCAACTGCATCCTTCAAGTATTTAAATCAGTTTATTACACGAAAGCATTGGTCTCCCTCTTCAATTTTTACCCTCCATGTCCCCTCCACCACCGTATCAACCGACACTTGATGCTAGAGGTTGTGCCTTATCGGGCGAGCCTTTCCTTTATTCATCTTCTGGCATAAATGTTTCCCCCATTAATATGCGATGGGTAACTTAAATGGTAGGTGCATACCAAAGTACCAACCAACTTATGACGCTGGCAAATATGGAACAAAAGAACCATGCAGGTAATCTACAAAATAATGTAACAGAAAGCATATCTTACATACTTCTCGAAACAGCCATGTTGCTCAGTAGCGTGGCGAATGCATCACAGATCTTTAACTTAATGCAATTTCGCCACAGTGTGTATCAAAACACCAACGAACGTCTTTAGCTCACAGCACAAGACTGAAGAAATGACACAAGAATCCAGTAGGAGCGGGCAGAAGCAGGATGCCGCATCAGAGCCTAAAAGTTATGCCTTTTATCAAAAGATATCACCATAGCCCACAATATGGGCAGACAACAGTACCCTAAACAGTGTGGCTTCCTTCAATGGTCGGGTGATGACAGTTAAGTTCCCAATCGCTGCGCTGGCGCCGATGACACTTTCCAAGTGAGGCTGGTGCCTTCCAGAAAAGTTAAAATAATGTGGAGCACTCAGCCGTCGTGAATCTACACTGACCGCCAACTAGCACTGTTTCAAGCTAATCACTTATATAGCTAGACAATGACTGGCCTATAACAGCCGGCCGGTGTGGCCGTGCGGTTCTAGCCGCTTCAGTCTGGAATCACGTGACAGCTACGGTCGCAGGTACGAATCTTGCCTCGGGCATGGATGTGTGTAATGTCCTTAGGTTAGTTAGGTTTAAGTAGTTCCAAGTTCTAGGGGACTGATGACCTCAGATGTTAAGTCCCATAGTGCTCAGAGCCGTCTGAACCATTCATTCAGCCTGTAGCACGTCCGCCACTGTTTACGCCCCCACTCTTGCGGAGAGACGCACTAGGGACTCCCAGCAACGGGATAGAGATATAACTAGCAGACAAATGGATAGCATATTTGTTGCACGCACACAGCAGAGAAATCCGGACAAAATTTTTCCCTCAAATAACTAATTTCAGTTACCCTGGTTATTATCAAATAAACTAAAACACATTATGGTCAATTTGATACCTTATTTGTCCGTTTCCCAGTCTTCGTTTGGCTATGAAAAATACAGGGAGTCTTGTTTTCTCTCCACTCAAACATTTCGCAGTAAAAACAAAAATTAAGTGTGCAGATAATAACTGACAGCCTTCAGCTTCTTCCACAATCGCGGGGCGTTCAACAAACCGCGAACCTGGCTGCTGCTTTTAACTGCAAGTCTTGTTTCTGCCGCGAAACGTGTCACTTGCCCGTCTACGCTGTCGAGATACGTGGACCTGGCTTACGCGGTGAGTGATGGTGCGGCCCGTTCCTCGCTGGCCATTGTCTGAAGGCACGGCGGGTTTCACGCGGGTCCGCCCTCGCTGGTGACAGATAACACGCACCGGCGACCTTAACAGCGCTGAGACCGCCCTCGCTGGCCACGCACGGAGACGGGAACCTGTGTGTAGGGAGCTGCTGTGTAAAGGCCAGCAGCTTTATGTGACACTTCCTTACGACACCAGATAAGGAACGGCTTTCATCAGATACAACGCGCGACGGTAATTAGACACTACGTATGTGCCGCCACACTGCTCTTTGTGTACACGGAACTGCCGCTCGTTAGGACCCTTTGTCCTGTAACGATCCTTCTTAAGTAGACTCTGGTAACTTACGTCATGGCTCAAAGGGGTGGTTTTGCCCAACTGCGTAGTGCGGCTACGGTTGTGTTGTACCGAAGCTATGGTTTCGTAGTTTTGGTATAGTACATAAATGACATAGTAAATGCTAGGATAATCAGTTGCATTCTTAGGGAAAGACGCATGAACGACTGTGTAAGAGAGAAACTAGGAGTCGACGACTTTTCTTGTTTTTTGTTTGTTTACTGATTGGTTTTGCACGTAATTAGAGCCGCACTTCATTCAGTGGTAGTACATTTTCTGGAATGAAAAACAGCCGACAGTTGCACTAAGTTATTTTTATTTTAAAACTTGACCATGGTTTCTGCTATAATAATATAGCCTTCCCAGAAGTCCTACAAAATGATCAAAATAACATCTAGATTAGTGAGACAGTATATACATAAACTTCAAAATTAGGTAAGTGAGAACATATTACTCACGTACACACTAATAAATGAAAAATGTCTTAGCCCAGTGGCTGCGTCAACACCAATAAAATAACTTCAACAGGCATAAACCTGTTTCCAACATAAGTAAAATTAAATTTAGTACATTAACATATCTGTCTCAACGTAGACCACTGTTAACATAAAAGCAGCTCATGACTCTTTATGAGAAATTCCTGCTATAGGATTGTCCTAAAACATTAGTTTATCTCAAAAGATAATCATACAATCATGTGGCACAATCAAGTAACTACAAGTGCCATATGTAATTTCACTTATGTTCGAAACAGGCTTATGTCTGTTGAAGTTATTTCATTGGTCTTGCCGCAGCCGCTGGGCTAAGACATTTTTCATTTGATAGTGTGTATGTTACTAATATGTTATCACTTATCTAATTTTGAAGTAGAGTGTATCATTGCTCTCGATGTTATTTTGATCATTTTGTAGGACTTCTGAAGAAGGCTACATTATTATAGCAGAAACCATGGTCAAGGTTTAAAATAAACATAATTTGGTGCAACTGTCGGCTGTTTTTCATTCGAAACAATTTCGTTACGGTTGCTGTTCTCGTTGCCATGATGAAAATAATGAAATAGCGCATTGTGTATTTTATATTCTTAGAGTGTATAAATTGCATATTATAAGTAATAAAAGTTAGTTGTTTACGTAACCGAAGCAATTACTTTTGATGCAAGTACAGTTTACATGCACAGATATAAAAAAAATCTTTATATTTATTATTTAAAATTTTAGAAAGCATTCTGTAATTGAAGCAAAGCAGCTATAAGGCGTAAAATGCTAAAAATAAAATGAAAACAGTTACCATCTGTTTTCAGATTTTTATTCGTTGGCAATCGTTTCGGCCCTTGATCATCTTCAGGCTTGTCCCCGCCATTATGGCTGGTGGTGGTAGCAGACGGAGCGAGAGCCGTAGGAGTGAGCAGTGACAACCTTACTTCAACAAATCTCGCTCCGTCTGCCGCCCCCACCAGCCATAATGGCGGGGACAAGCCTGAAGATTGTCTGAGGAAAGGGCCGAAATCGGTAGTTAAGGAATAAGAATTGAAATCGCGATCGAGACCGTTTTTAATTTCATTATTGTTCTTATTTTATACTCATCAGTACGTTCTTCATCGTGATCAAAGGCAAGAGCTGTCTATTATTACTGATATATGCTTTCGAATAAAATCTGTATTATACATTCAACGTTTCAATTTTGCTGTAAATACTGTTTATTTTTAAGTTATAAACAGAGGGACAACTAAGCAGTACAAAAATTTCCCCTAGGTTACTCAGCCGTTGTTATATCGTCACTCAGTTTCCAAACAGTTCACCACTTCCGGTTTGGAACCTAGAAAGACACTGATCGCTTACGTAGATGAAGCGAATGATGTAAGGTAGCCCCCGACACGCATACTACACACCTGACATGCGGGTACCACGGGTACGACTTTAACTGATAGAGTCTACAAGGCACACCACCACAGTATATGTTTCTTTATGATAGTCTACAGTAGCTTATGGTAGTTCCTCAACTCTATCGGCTACACAGTTCAATCTGTAGACGATACCTACTTCTCGCGAAGCAGCACCCACCGGAAGCAACTATAAATTTTAACCGTGGAAAGATTATTTTGTGAGATAACCGGAGATGTATTTGTATACAGAGTCGCCAGGCGCGTTTCCTGTGATGTTTCGGCAGATATTTGCCATTTCGTTTTCGCAATGCGTAGGTGGAGTCAGCCCAGACAAATACAGTTCATCAAGTCTTTCATGCGCCGCCCTGGCCCGCGCTGATTGGTACAGCCACGCAGCAGCGCTACTCAGTAGCAGCTGGAATACTGGTTACTCTTCGTGTTTTACTGTCCATGTTAATAAAAATCGATAAAACATACATCACACTGGAGTAAGCCGAAACCTCTCCATCGAATGGCCACCTAAACTTTCGTTTTAAAAAAAATTGTTACTAACGGTAAAGAAACCGTTGCTTTCCGCCGGCACTGAGCGTCGCATGAAAAACTTCATGAGCTGTATATTGTTTGGGCTGATTCCAGCTATGCACTGCAAAACCGAAATGGCAAATACCTGCCAAAACATAAGACAAAATGCGCCTAGCGACCCTTAGGGAGAGACACCCGGTATAAAGGAGATTTATGGAACGAACACGATCGTTATCAGCAACATTCGAGGTCTCACGAATAATCAGCACTGCCCAATTGCTACTCATCGCTGAAAGTGTCTGTGACTGATGATCTACAAGTAATTAGTTTCCAAACTGCACAATTACAAAGAGTATACAAAGATGCATTAAGAGATGGGATCCGATACAGTTTAAAGGAAATCCCTTTGAACTGTCTACATCTACATCTACATGGATACTCTGCAAATCACATTGAAGTGCCTGGCAGAGGGTTCATCGAACCACCTTCATAATTCTCTATTATTCCAATCTCGTATAGCGCGCGGAAAGAATGAACACCTATATCTTTCCGTACGAGCTCTGATTTCCCTTATTTTATCGTGGTTATCGTTCCTCCTTAATTAGGTCGGTGTCAACGAAATATTTTCACATTCGTAGAAGAAAGTTGGTGATTGGAATTTCGTGAAAAATTTCCGTCGCAACGAAAAACTCCTTTCTTTTAATGATGTCCAGCCCAAATCCTGTATCATTTCTGTGACACTCTCTCCCATATTTCGTGATAATACAAAACGTGCTGCCTTTCTTTGAACTTTTTCCATGTACTCCGTCAGTCCTGCCTGGTAAGGATCCCACAACGTGCAGCAGTATTTTAAAAGAGGACGGACAAGCGTGGTGCAGGCAGTCTCCTTAGTAGATCTGTTACTGCCCATAAAACGCAATGTTTGGTTAGCCTTACCCAGAACATTTTGTGTGTGTTCCTTCCAATTTAAGTTCTTCGTAATTGTAATACCTAGGTATTTGGTTGAATTTACGGCGTTTAGATTAGACTGATTTATCGTGTAACCTAAGTTTAACGAGTTCATTTTAGCACTCATTTGGTCCTCCCTCGGGCATGGGTGTGTGTGTTTGTCCTTAGGATAATTTAGGTTAAGTAGTGTGTAAGCTTAGGGACTGATGACCTTAGCAGTTAAGTCCCATCAGATTTCACACACGTTTTTGAGCACTCATGTGGATGCATTGTTTTCCTTGTGCTTTATTTGTAAATGAATTTTTTTTCATGTAATTAAGTGCATTTTACTGGACTCAGAAACACTTTGCTAAATATTTACGCATATGAAGCAGCCAAGGGGTAAAGGAAATCCAGAATAAGTCTGCAACGGAAATTAAAGGTCAGGGAAAGCTAAATATCACTGTTTAGGTTTACCGATGAAACTGTAATTCTATTAGAGACGGCAAAGGTCTTGAAAGTTCAGTTGAACAGAATGGATAATGTCTTGAAAAGAGATTAAAAGACGAATATCATCAAATGTTAAAGGAAGACTGTGATCAGAATTCCAATTAATTCAGGCAATCCTGAGGGATCCAGAATAGGAAATGAGACAAAAACAGTAATCAACAAGTTTTCTGTTTGGGCAGCATAATAAGTGACGAAGGCCACAGTACAGAATAAACTGATGCGGGAATCAACAGAACATTATTTGCAGTTTATCCGACTGTAAAATTTCTCGACAACTGAAGGGAATGGCATAGTGGTAAGGTGAGAGTAAAACGGTTCCTTTTGAAGGGTACGTCCGATTTCCTGCACTACCCTATCCTTCCTTAATCAGGGCTTTCTTTCTTAAAATTCTAGTGACTCATCTACAATTTAGTTTTTACATCACATATTCACTTCATCTCTGCCGCAAGTCTGCAGTAGATTAGAAAGGAAAACATATTCGGAATTTCTGTTCCGAGTGTGAAACTGGAAAGAAGGGCCGTTTTTCTTGTCAAATTAGTTTATAAAATATAAAAGTAGCTGAAGGTGACGGTATCAATATATCTGGAGGAAGACTCACAAACTTAATAACTGCTGCAGACAGATGAGAAAATTCTGAAGAATAATTGTTCTTTTAACTTGAACAGAGAATATGTTTTATCTAAACAAATCAGGTTTGACACTATATGCCACGTCAGTTAGTTAAGAATACCAGTCGGAGACAATGGAAAATGTTTAGTACTAAATCAAAAGTATAGATAATTGTACTTCGTAAAAGCAGACCTCTACCACGACAGTTTAAGGAAGTATTTGTTATGTAACTTAACGACTTCCTTTATGTCTTACACTGAATACAAATGTATTATTAAGACATTAAATAAGATCGTTTCTGAATAGCCCTCAAACAAAACTTCCTTCTATAAATAACGTTTCGGAGTAAGGCAATAAATCACGGCGATATTGCTACAGCACCTGAACCTTCCTCACAGGGCACAAGTGCAGGGGTAAGTTAGTGCATACATCAGACGTGGCTGCTTCCCTAATGAAGACGGGCACGCTAGCTCGCCATCACCGATGCCAAGTAATTTATACGGGCTCTTGGAGCGTGGCGTGGCGCAGCGATGGCGGATGAGGGAAATTTGTAGCGTGGTCCATATTAATTTCGGCCCGTGTTCCCTTGTCTGAGAGCGGAGTTGTTTACGGCTGCACTAGTGAAGTCAACACATGATATATTGCTCGGTAAGGAGAAGGCACCGACTCAGACCTAATGTACCCATTCCAAGCAATTTACGAGGAAGAAACACCAAAAGTCTATGAGCCTGAGATACTTTTTCACAGTACTACGCTGTTAGTATCTGCCTATTTCTTAATAAAGTGATAATTTTGTCTATATATTTTGTCGTTCACTGTAGAGAGTAACAGCAGAATTGTAAGGAACGGATAGAGATATTATTAATTGTTGTACACGTAATATCATTTTGTTAATGAAGCCAGAGTAACCTATGATTCCATCTGAGGGACAGCATCCTCATTAGTAGTTGCAGGGGCAAAAATTTGCTTCATTGACGCATCTGGTCTTATACATAACACCAGGAAACTTTGCCTTGCTCCGTTGGCATTGCAGCATGGCTGAATAGCAGGTGAAGCTGCTACCGTTATATTTTCCAAGAACATTCGAGTCACCTTTATGGTTTAATTATACCAGTACCCCTAAAATAAAAGTGTACAGAGATGAAATAGCCCTTCATTCGGTTTCTCCTGTCGAGGGCCACTGAAGAGAAAGTTCTCATAATAACTCTGCCATTCGCAAAGCGAAGTGGTGAATGCCAGCTTCCTTCATCGTGTGGAAGAATTATAGAACTGTAAGATATGAGTAGGATAGATTGAGGCTATAATGGAAATAAGTTACGTGAGTCGACCAGAAGAACAGGCTACCTGGCCAGATGAGACGGATTTTCAACGGTAAGTCATTTAGGGGGTAAGGCAAGGGTACGTCCCGTAACTGTTTCTAGTAGCTCCACAGATAAAAAAGAAATAGAAACAAATATTTCGTCAGGTAAAAGAAGCTTTTCTACACTAGAATTTTATTTTGTTTGTGTACTGGACTACAATAGTAGGAAAAGCAACATAAAGAACAATAATAGAAGATCAGGGACTGAGGAAAATTAATGAAAGGGGCAGCCGCATGGTATAATTTCCACGGAACATCAGTTATCCAATGCAAACACGCGGTGTAAGAATTGTGAAAGGAAGATGTATACATTGAAGAGAACACGAGAAACGTGAAGGTTTCAACTAGGGTACATAATTACAAGACATAAATTTATAAACCAGCAAATACAACGCATAAGATGGTTATGGGACACAGACTAATGCCGAATGAACTTCAAAGAGGTAGGAAATTAAGGCTATTCGATATGGAAAAGATGAAAAACCGAATATTGCTAGGATTTTCAAAGAGAGCATTACGCAATGAGAAGCTTCAGAAGGATCACAATTTATGAGGATTAGGTGGTTTTGGGAGACGATTCGGTGAAAGTAACAGAGCGACAACCTTGATAGCAACACAAAACCTAAAATAACAAAGCAGGAATTAAATTGTGTTGATTAAAAGATAATAACAATACATAAAAGATAGAGCGACAAGTCAGAAATGGCTAGAGCAGTAATGCAGAGATCCATGAGTACATATCTCAGTAGGAAAATTAAAGATGAAATTTAGGAAAAAAGAAGCAAATACATTGATAACAGGGTCTCAGATGGCAAGCAACTACTAAGAGCGGAAGCAAAAGCTTAAAGCTGAAATGTACATTTAGAATGGTATTATACGCTCCTGGAAATGGAAAAAAGAACACATTGACACCGGTGTGTCAGACCCACCATACTTGCTCCGGACACTGCGAGAGGGCTGTACAAGCAATGATCACACGCACGGCACAGCGGACACACCAGGAACCGCGCTGTTGGCCGTCGAATGGCGCTAGCTGCGCAGCATTTGTGCACCGCCGCCGTCAGTGTCAGCCAGTTTGCCGTGGCATACGGAGCTCCATCGCAGTCTTTAACACTGGTAGCATGCCGCGACAGCGTGGACGTGAACCGTATGTGCAGTTGACGGACTTTGAGCGAGGGTGTATAGTGGGCATGCGGGAGGGCGGGTGGACGTACCGCCGAATTGCTCAACACGTGGGGCGTGAGGTCTCCACAGTACATCGATGTTGTCGCCAGTGGTCGGCGGAAGGTGCACGTGCCCGTCGACCTGGGACCGGACCGCAGCGACGCACGGATGCACGCCAAGACCGTAGGATCCTACGCAGTGCCGTAGGGGACCGCACCGCCACTTCCCAGCAAATTAGGGACACTGTTGCTCCTGGGGTATCGGCGAGGACCATTCGCAACCGTCTCCATGAAGCTGGGCTACGGTCCCGCACACCGTTAGGCCGTCTTCCGCTCACGCCCCAACATCGTGCAGCCCGCCTCCAGTGGTGTCGCGACAGGCGTGAATGGAGGGACGAATGGAGACGTGTCGTCTTCAGCGATGAGAGTCGCTTCTGCCTTGGTGCCAATGATGGTGGTATGCGTGTTTGGCGCCGTGCAGGTGAGCGCCACAATCAGGACTGCATACGACCGAGGCACACAGGGCCAACACCTTGCATCATGGTGTGGGGAGCGATCTCCTACACTGGCCGTACACCACTGGTGATCGTCGAGGGGACACTGAATAGTGCACGGTACATCCAAACCGTCATCGAACCCATCGTTCTACCATTCCTAGACCGGCAAGGGAACTTGCTGTTCCAACAGGACAATGCACGTCCGCATGTATCCCGTGCCACCCAACGTGCTCTAGAAGGTGTAAGTCAACTACCCTGGCCAGCAAGATCTCCGGATCTGCCCCCCATTGAGCATGTTTGGGACTGGATGAAGCGTCGTCTCACGCGGTCTGCACGTCCAGCACGAACGCTGGTCCAACTGAGGCGCCAGGTGGAAATGGCATGGCAAGCCGTTCCACAGGACTACATCCAGCATCTCTACGATCTTCTCCATGGGAGAATAGCAGCCTGCATTGCTGCGAAAGGTGGATATACACTGTACTAGTGCCGACATTGTGCATGCTCTGTTGCCTGTGTCTATGTGCCTGTGGTTCTGTCAGTGTGATCATGTGATGTATCTGACCCCAGGAATGTGTCAATAACGTTTTCCCTTCCTGGGACAATGAATTCACGGTGTTCTTATTTCAGTTTCCAGGAGTGTAGACTGAATAAAATTGATAATAGTATCAAATGAAAGGAATGAGACGAAAATGAGACTTGGGATACAACTTGACAGAAAGATTGAAATCGAAACAAGACAACTGGTGTAGACAACATAACTTTAGAATTATTAACATCTTTGAGAAAACAAACCTTGGGATAATGTTCTAACTCGACCATAGGTTACCCTCAGACTTTGAGATGAATGTAACAACCCCAGTACCAAAGAATACGGGCGCTTACAGGTATATTACCGATCCATCAGTTTAATAAGTTAAGGCTGTAAAGTACTAACACGAAATACTTACGAAGCATGGAACAACTGGTAGAAGCCGGCTCAGAGGAACATAGATTTGGGTCCTGGAGAAATGTAGGTAGATGTAAATAAGTACAGAGCATCTGGTTTATCTTAGATTGATTAAATAATGGCAAACCCACATTTATAGCATTTATAGGTTTACTAATACTTTATGTGATCTTGACTGGAATTCACTCTTGACAAGTTCTGAGAAATTCTTTCACAGACAACTAAGAACTCTGGGAATCAGTTGTATAGGATGGATAGGCTATATGATGAACAAATAAAATACAGTAAGGAGAGTGTTTTCGATACAAAATATTTGCTCCCAACGGAATTTGAATAGCTAATGGAACAGCAAAAGAAGTAGATGAATTTTGTTATTTTAGCTGCCGTATAAAGGTCTATAGTACCAGTAGAGAGGGTATTAAATGCAAGCAGGCAAAAGCAAGAATTTTTTTTGTTTTGAAATTGTTAATTTGAGATATACTTATTGATTACGAAGTTACGTAATTAAATAGCGGCTGTAAACCGTACAGCCAACAACAGAATAGGCCTTGACATATGGTGATACAAAAAAAAAAAAGAAAGAAAGATTTGAGTTTAATGTCCCGTCGATAGCGAGGTCGTTTGTGAAGGAGCATGAGTTTAGATTACAAAAGGATGGTGAGGGAAATCGGCCGGCGTTTGCCTGGACCAGAAAACCAATTTGCAAGGCCCAGGTACGGGTTTGAACCTTCTTCCTCCAGAATGAGAGACCAGTTGTTACAAGGTCGTTTGTGGCAAAACTGTCATATGCCGTAATTAAATTGTAGTAAATTAACAAGTCCCTCCAACCTGAATTGGCCCCAAACTATAGTGTAAGTATGTTTAATTTTTATGTCATTGAGTGCCACATACGACAATGTAATCATGCTTCCTTATTAATTATTCCTCTAGAGGTCTGGAGCTGGGAGCCTTATTGAGCCTAATTGCGCAGACGCAACCCGAGCAGCGTGGCCGGCCGTGGTGGCCGTGCGGTTCTAGGCGCTACAGGATGGAACCGCAGGACCGCTATGGTCGCAGGTTCGAATCCTGCATCGTGCATGGATATGTGTGGTGCCCTTAGGTTAGTTAGGTTTAAGTAGTTCTAAGTTCTAGGGGAATCATGACCTCTGAAGTTGAGTCCCATTGTGCTCAGAGCCATTTTCTTCGAGCAGTGTGAAATAGCCAGCGTCCGGCCATTAGGTGTACCGCAGAACTTTCCAAAGGACAAACGCCGCCAAAGTGATGAGAAGCGCAGACAGAAAGTTCGGTTAGTGTATTGCCTGTGGTTAATCTCCGCCAGAGGTGCACCATCTTGCTTGTGCCCCAAATGACGGGAAGCGATTGTATCATGTTTTTAACATGAGCAGTCCGCTGGCGCCGGAGGGACGCTACGAGCAGACGTTGAGAGAAGGCAGTTTTGCGTCTCCTTGACGCAAACAGGTAGTTAGCCTATACAGAAACGATAGACTGAAGCGACACAAAGTGAAGCGGAATGGGAAAGGAAGCCATCGTGCTTTTGTGTTAAAGAACACCGGAACCGCTGCCGTCAAGATGGCGGCGATTTAAATGACTTATTGTTGACACTAATAAGAAATAGTAACATGGATAAAACCTAGAGTGGGTAAAGAGAAATCAATGTAAACATGCAGGAGACGTCGTTGGCTACAAATTTGAGACAGGACATACGTTGGCAGTCTGGAACTGCCTGTTTCTGAAATGTTGTTGTTGAGGTCTTCAGTCCTGAGACTGGTTTGATGTAGCTCTCAATGCTACTCTATCCTGAGCAAGCTTCTTCATCTCTCAGTACCTACTGCAGCCTACATCCTTCTGAATCTGCTTAGCGTATTCATCTCTTGGTCTCCCTCTACGATTTTTACCCTCCACGCTGCCCTCCAATACTAAATTGGTGATCCCTTGATGCCTCAGAACATGTCCTACCAACCGATCCCTTCTTCTTGTCAAGTTGTGCCACAAACTTCTCTTCTCCCCAATCCTATTCAATACTTCCTCATTAGTTATGTGATCTACCCATCTAATCTTCAGCATTCTTCGGTAGCACCACATTTCGAAAGCTTCTATTCTCTTCTTGTCTTAACTATTTATCGTCCATGTTTCACTTCCATACATGGCTACACTCCATACAAATACTTTCAGAAACGACTTCCTGACACTTAAATCTATACTCGATGTTAACAAATTTCTCTTCTTCAGAAACGCTTTCCTTGCCATTGTCAATCTACATTTTATATCCTCTCTACTTCGACCATCATCAGTTATTTTCGTCCACAAATAGCAAAACTCCTTTACTACTTTAAGTGTCTCATTTCCTAATCTAATTCCCTCAGCATAACCCTACTTAATTCGACTACATTCCATTTCTGAAAGCCAACACCAAAATCTCATACAAATGGTTAATTAGGTTTAAACGGAGTACGGCAGGGAGACTGTTGCAATACGAAATCAGGCTGGAGTGGCCGGCAGTTGGAAGAATCATTGCTGCTCAAAATTACGCACTAATGAAAGTTCTGCTTCTTGCTGGGAGCGCTATGTGCAACATACTTCCAGAGCGCTGACAGAGTAGGCTAGGCTTCAGCCGAAAGAGGTGTTCGATTCCAGGTTTGAGGATGAACAGATGACTTACATTTTTCAGCCGCCACAGCGCCGTTCTCCGGTACCGGTAACGCTAAGTATGTTGACCAACTGCAGCGCTCGCAAATCAAGCGATAGGATGTAAGCAGAGTTGTAGATTGACATTAAGGCTTTTGAGTTTCTAATTCAAGTGAATTTATTAGCAATCTCGAACTCAGCGTGTGCTCAATAAAGGCAGTGGGCGCATGAGTGTCTCCGTCGGTAAGTCTTCGTATCCTCTCTGATTAACGTCCAGCAATCGCTGTACGATTTCCGCGAATCGAATTTGCCCTGTCAATGTGAGACTGAGTTTAACATATTTGCCCCACTTCATTACCCAACTTTTGACAAGGTCCTGTTACTTTAATTCCGTTGTAAACTCGTATTAATACCTAATGAATTATATTATTTCATCTCCTCATGTATAAGTGTATGACTGGAAGTCCACAAAATAGTAATAAATAGGTCCCCCTAGGAACCAATGTTTGATTCAGTACTTTTATGGAACTCTCTATTTTATTATTTTGTGAGCTACCGCATCCATGTTTCAGGAATGCTAGGGATAACTCCGTTCAATAAATTAAATTGACTAAGTTATCAGTCCGTGGCACCTGATATTAAATTCATGTTGGGAGCCAGCAAATTATCGAACAGGTCACCCAGGACAGCTGCAACTGACATCCGCAGAGGTATGCCTAGGACATAGCATTTGCCTCACACACTGAAGCACCTCGCTCGGTATACACTGATCAGCCAGAACATTATGACCACCTACTTAATAGCCGGTATGTGCACCATTGTTAAGGATGACAGCGGTGACACGTCGGAGCATGGAAGCAATGAGGCCTTACTATGTCTCTGGAGATAGATGGCACCACATGTCCTCTCATAAGTCACTCAATTCCCGTAAATACCGGGGGAGGAGGAGATGAGCTCTGACGGCACACTGAATCATAGAAGTGTTCGATCGGGTTCAGATCTAGTAAGTTGGGGGGAGGAGGGTGGGGGCAATACATCAATAGGAGCTCCCCACTGTGTTTCTTGAACCACTCCATCACAATGCTGGCCTTGTGACTTGGCGCGTTATCTAATTAAAAATTCCACTGCCGTCGGGAAGCATGAACGTCATGGAGTGGTCTGCAGCCAGTGTACGATACTCTTTGGCCATCTTGGTGCATTGCAAGAGCTCCACTGTACCCGTGGGTATCCGCGTGAATGTTTCCCAGAGCATAATGGAGCCGCAGCTACCTTGTGTCAAAAAGCTGTTCAGCCTGGAAGATGACAGATTCGCGTCTTCCCATTGGCGTGAAGAAGAATA
Source organism: Schistocerca serialis cubense (assembly GCF_023864345.2). NCBI lineage: Eukaryota > Metazoa > Arthropoda > Insecta > Orthoptera > Acrididae > Schistocerca > Schistocerca serialis. Next base: position 471,189,596 of record NC_064639.1, read on the forward strand.
TATTGGCCGTCATCAGGCCATCTAAAGCTCTGCCATTGTGCCAACGTCCAGTGCCATTGGTCACCTCCCCATTTCAGTCAAAGTTGCCCATGTCGTGCTGTTAACTTTGGCACGAGGATGGGTCGTCGGCTGCGGAGGTTCATTATTAGGTGTGTTCGGTGCACTGCGTGTTCAGACACACTTGCACTCTGGCCACTATTAATGTCTGATGTTAGTTCCGTCACAGTTCGCGCCACCCCAAACCCACGACGTCGCCTTGGTTACCCCACGTGCTTAAGACACTCACTACAACACTCCTAGAACACACGACAAATCGTGCAGTTTCCGAAAGACTCTTGCCAAGCCTCCGGGACATCACAATCTGCCCTCGGCAAATTTCAGATACATCGCGCGTCTTCCCCATTCTGCACACGGACAGCACACTTGAAATTCTTCTGGGTAAATTATTTTACAAGCGTACGGAAACATATGTGTTAAGTTCCGTCTCTGAGAATAATAGAATTATGATTGAGAAGAAAAAGGGAACAGTAAAATTAATTACTCCTCCAACGAATCATAAAGAAATCAATTCTCAGCCATCTGACTGTGAGCTTGAAAATATCCTCTAATGTCTCCAAACAACTGTTCTGCAACGCTCCTGTAGCCTACGCAACACACAGCTTACCTCTTCTTACAACTGCGTGATCAGCAACATGCTAAAACATTTCAAAAACCAATGCTTGGACTAATTGTAACAATTACTGTCATACTTTTATACCTAGAAACGGAATGATCAGGAGTGTCTTAGTCAACTAACCCTAAACGGTGTAAAGAAAAATGGGAGAAACAATTAAAAACTTTTAATTTGCTATATTAAGAAAACTGATGATTTAAGTGCTGACAGACTTTACACAGACTTTTAATTATTCCACAACGTCTGTACACAACAAACACTTTTCTGGCATGGATATGTTGATGAGGCACTTCACCAAGCATCACAGAATAGGTAGTTAGAAAATGGACGTAAGTGGAGGAGGAAGGGAGATACAAGTATGATTCTGAGAGTATGCATAAATATATCTAACAAAATCCTTCCAGTGCGCAGGCAACTAACAACCACGTCAAGCGAAAAGACAATTACTAAAGAAAATCTTCAATTAATACCAAAGTATTCTCCGGTGTTACTAGCACGATCACGGCAGGCTGCAACCTCTCATGTCGTGCGGCTTGTCTCCACCGCACCCTGCGTCCGATCACTTCAACTCCTCTCGGCAACTGCTCTCTCGCTGCTACTCGCGATAACAATATCTCAGATTCAGAGTTTGTGTATGCATACAGCAGAATCATAGGCGTCCAACTTCCACGCTCACTGAAACTACATGCACCGTGCGTGTGGCTAGTAGTTGTTCCTCGCCGGGTGACACTCCAGTCACAAGGACGGGTCTACATCTATAGCAGGTCGGTGATCAGAATGTCCTGTCAATCAGTGTCTATCGGCATACGTCGTGTAACTATATAAAAGGTTTCGAATAAAAATTAGCAGAAGAGAAACATGCCTCAAATAAAGGAGGGGATATGTTGATGAGGCACTTCACCAAGCATCACAGAATAGGTAGTTAGAAAATGGACGTAAGTGGAGGAGGAAGGGAGATACTGCTTAATCAGTAAACAGATTAAAACGAAATCGTTATAGGTACAGAAAGCTGGTTGAAGCCAGAGATAAATTCTACCGAAATTTTTACAAGGTACAGACGGTGTTTAGAAAGGATAGATTGCATGCAACCGGTGGTGGAGTGTTCGTCGCTGTTAGTAGTTTATCCTGTAGTGAAATAGAAGTGGATAGTTCTTGTGAATTATTATGGGTGGAGGTTACACTCAACAACCGAGCTAGGTTAATAATTGGCTCCTTTCACCGACCTCCCGACTCAGCAGCATTAGTGGCTGAACAACTGAGAGAAAATTTGGAATACATTTCACATAAATTTTCTCAGCATGTTATAGTCTTAGATGGAGATTTCAATTTACCAGATATAGACTGCGACACTCAGACTTTTAGGACGGGTGGTAGGGACAGAGCATCGAGTGACATTATACCGAGTGCACTATCCGAAAATTACCTCGAGCAATTAAACAGAGAACCGACTCGTTGAGATAACATCTTGGACCTACTGATAAAAAACAGACCCGAACTTTTCGACTGTATGTACAGAACAGGGAATCAGTGATCATAAGGCCGTTGCAGCATCCCTGAATATGGAAGTTAGTAGGAATATAAAAAAAGGGAGGAAGGTTTATCTGTTTAGCAAGAGTAATAGAAGGCAGATTTCAGACTACCTAACAGATCAAAACGAAAATTTCTGTTCCGACACTGACAATGTGGAGTGTTTATGGAAAAAGTTCAAGGTAATCGTAAAATGCATTTTAGACAGGTACGTGCCGAGTAAAACTGTGAGGGACGGGAAAAGCCCACCGTGGTACAACAACAAAGTTAGGAAACTACTGCGAAAGCAAAGAGAGCTTCACTCTAAGTTTAAACGCAGCCAAAACCTCTCAGACAAACAGAAGCTAAGCGATGTCAAAGTTAGCGTAAGGTGGGCTATGCGTGAAGCGTTCAGTGAATTCGAAAGTAAAATTCTATGTACCGACTTGAAAGAAAATCCTAGGAAGTTCTGGTCTTACGTTAAATCAGTAAGTGGCTCGAAACAACATATCCAGACACTCCGGGATGATTATGGCATTGAAACAGAGGATGACACGCGTAAAGCTGAAATACTAAACACCTTTTTCCAAAGCTGTTTCACAGAGGAAGACCGCACTGCAGTTCCTTCTCTAAATTCTCGCACAAACGAAAAAATGACTGACATCGAAATAAGTGTCCAAGGAATAGAAAAGCAACTGGAATCACTCAACAGAGGAAAGTCCACTGGACCTGACGGGATACCCATTCGATTCTACACAGAGTACGCGAAAGAACTTGCCCCCCTTCTAACAGCCGTGTACCGCAAGTCTCTAGAGGAACGGAAGGTTCCAAATGATTGGAAAAGAGCACAGGTAGTCCCAGTCTTCAAGAAGAATCGTCGAGCAGATGCGCAAAACTATAGACCTATATCTCTGACGTCGATCTGTTGTAGAATTTTAGAACATATTTTTTGCTCGAGTATCATGTCGCTTTTGGAAATCCAGAATCTCCTATGTAGGAATCAACATGGATTCCGGAAACAGCGATCGTGTGAGACCCACCCAGAAAATATTAGATACAGGCTCCCAGGTAGATGCTATTTTTCTTGACTTCCGGAAGGCGTTCGATACAGTTCCGCACTGTCGCCTGATAAATATCAGACCAGCTGTGTGGCTGGATTGAAGAGTTTTTAGCAAACAGAACACAGCATGTTGTTATCAATGGAGAGACGTCTACAGACGTTAAAGTAACCTCTGGCGTGCCACAGGGGAGTGTTATGGGACCATTGCTTTTCACAATATATATAAATGACCTAGTAGACAGTGTCGGAAGTCCCATGCGGCTTTTCGCGGATGATGCTGTAGTATACAGAGAAGTTGCAGCATTAGAATATTGTAGCGAAATGCAGGAAGATCTGCAGCGGATAGGCACTTGGTGCAGGGAGTGGCAACTGACCCTTAACATAGACAAATGTAATGTATTGCGAATACATAGAAGGAAGGATCCTTTATTGTATGATTATATGATAGCGGAACAAACACTGGTAGCAGTTACTTCTGTAAAATACCTGGGAGTATGCGTGCGGAACGATTTGAAGTGGAAGATCATATAAAATTAATTGTTGGTAAGGCGGGTACCAGTTTGAAATTCATTGGGAGAGTCCTTAGAAAATGTAGTCCATCAACAAAGGAGGTGGCTTACAAAACACTCGTTGGACCTATACTTGAGTATTGCTTATCAGTGTGGGATGCGTACCAGATCGGGTTGACGGAGTAGATAGAGAAGATCCAAAGAAGAGCGGCGCGTTTCGTCACAGGGTTATTTGGTAACCGTGATAGCGTTACGGAGATGTTTAACAAACTCAAGTGGCAGACTCTGCAAGAGAGGCGCTCTGCATCGCGGTGTAGCTTGCTCGCCAGGTTTCGAGAGGGTGCGTTTCTGGATGAGGTATCGAATATATTGCTTCCCCCTACTTATACCTTCCGAGGAGATCACGAATGTAAAATTAGAGAGATTAGAGCGCGCACGGAGGCTTTCAGACAGTCGTTCTTCCCGCGAACCATACGCGACTGGAACAGGAAAGGGAGGTAATGACAGTGGCACGTAAAGTGCCCTCGCCACACACCGTTGGGTGGCTTGCGGAGTGTAAATGTAGATGTAGATGTAGATGTAGGTTGTGCCTGGTATGCATAAATGGGCAGGTTAGTTTCACTTCGAGAGATCCGTGAAACCAGTCTTTGGACTAAACATCACATCATGGCTTAGTGTCAACAGTAATCAGCTATAACAATAACACATCCATACATTTATTTTAATGACTGCTAAAATGAGGATATTACTCAGTAACTACGATTGCTCATTAATTACTAGCTTTCTGCCTGCAGTGTCTATGTTAATAACGTGAGAATGAAAGTGTTTGAGAGATGGCCTTAAGAAAGGTGCCGAAATGTAAAGAAAAATTCTGATGACCGAACGTAAAGATGTCATAGTAAGCAGACATGCAACGGAGATTAAAACTGACAATATTTACGTTACGGAGTAACATTCTCTTACATGAATTAGCCGCTTCTCATTATTAGAACGACAGTAAGCACTCAGATTGTTCAATATTATCTGAAAGTATCGAAGTTTGCCACAAGGGAGTTGAGATCTGTTATAAAATAATTTGAGATAAGTTGCACCGTTCTTTAAGGTTCTTCAGTAAGCTGCACGACTTCTCAACACTTCCAACTTTTTTTCAAATAAGTAACTAGTCAGGTTATTATACGAAAGGCCATACCATCACACTTCTGACATCGAACAAAGCTTCTCGATGTCCAAATTCGAGGTCTTTCACTAATTTTTCTTTAAAAAACTGTTGTGTATGCCAGACAAAAAATGTGGCTGAATTTCATATCACACGCTGTATACGTAAATGTCACTGTTCAGTTTTATTTTTACTACTTCAGTCGATTTTATAACACGTTCAATAAAGACTCATTGGTGACTTTAGTAGAATTATGAAAATTTTCACAGTGATGCATTCCTTCGTCAAATTTGTTCGCGAGTTGACACTACTACCTTGAGTGACAACAGCTTCCGTTTCACAATACTCTACTATCCTATGGTGTAGATCGAACTATTTTGTAATGATCCCTGGGGGAGGGGGTTCTTTTCGATATTATGCACGAACCTAGTACCAAAAGTTCCATCAAGCACATTACAGTTCTTTCTTCGATAACAGAAGATACAAGAAAGAGTAATACAAAACAAACACACTAAACAAAAAATTTGTCTCCCCCACGAGAATGCTATCACTACCCTCGATAGTGGCTTAAATTTAGTGAGGAACACAATTCACAAGTTTCGTCGATTATATCATGTACAGATGAAGCAAATAATTAGTGGCCAGATCTTGTACAGTCACCAAATTGCGGGATTAGTTAACTGCAACTTTTCACGAGTTCTTCCACATCATCCCAGACATTTTCTGTGGGTCTGAGACTGGGCGATTTAGGGGGCCAGTCATGAAGCGATAACATGTGTGAGTGCGGGTCGAACCAAGAACTTACATACGTGCAGCCCTGTGAAGACGGTTCTTGTATTGGAAGAGGGAAATGTTTACTGTCATGCTCAAGAAAATCCAAACTCCCTGAATTGCGTTACGCCTGATTTGTATGCAACCCACATAACGTAACTGACTTGCAAGTCCTCTGTACGGCTTTCAGTTCAGATGAAAAATTAATACCACGTCGATACAAATACCATGAAACAGGTTGTTAAAGGTGATGCAACCATTATTACACTTGTAAACTCAAATTTCTTACAAAAAATTACATTTCAAAAAGCAACTATCACCAGTGAATTAATGAGGACAGTTTTTTACTGGGCTGAGATCCGGGACTCTAATCCCCCAAACATTGTTCCTGTCGACTCACCACGAAACATCTTAATTATGTTTTGAATCGCAAGTAACACTGTAGGCAATTTTTTACTAGAAATATCGTAGGATAGAGTTTTGTGCTGGACGGAGATTCTAATTCTGCACTAATCGGATTGTTCACTAAACACAATCAAATGTTATAAATCGTACTTTTGCACCAGTAGCGAGATGATTATAACTGAAATGACTAGAAAATTTTTTTGTCCTACCGGGATTCGAACCCGCTACCTATCTTTGACTTCTACTCACGACTAGACATAACATATCAGTTGCGAGGTGTGAATGTATTTGAACTGGAAATAACACGACAAATATTTCTGTGTTGACTGGGAATCGAATTCTACATTATCATCGTTGTTGACTACATACCAGTATTCAGTACCGAATTCTTTTCCAGCAGTAACTAACAGAGGCACGTTTGAACACAAAATAACATGACAAAAGGTTCTGACTGGGAGTCGAAACCTGCATCAATCGATATTGTTGAAAACGCACGAGAGGCGTTAAAAGCCTCAATTATTGTAGTTTTGTGTGAGTGTGCTACAGCTGTAAATGGCATGATGGAATTTCTTGTGCCAGACCGGGTTTCGAACACAGGCACCCGTCTCTCGTAGAGATACTGAGAACTCATGGGAAAACAATGAAACGGTGAAAATGTTTCATCTCAAAGGGCTCCAACATGGCCTAACAAGAGACCCGAGTTTGAAACCCACTCCAATATCAACACTTTTCACATCTCAGACCCATACAAGTGCTATGAGATCTTACATCTACATGATACTCCGAAAGCCACCTAATGATGTGAGGCGGAGGGTACTTCTGTACCACTGAGTCCTGCAACCGTATTCCACTTGCAAACAGCGCATGAGAGGAATGATTGTCGGTAAGCCTCTGTATTGGCTCTGATTTCTCGAATTTTCTCCTCGTGGTCATTAGGTGAGACGTATATGTATGTGTGTGTGTGTGTGTGTGTGTGTGTGCGTGTGTCGGCGGCGGCGGGGGGGGGGGGGGGGGGGGAATGAAGTTGTCCGACTCTCCCAGGAAAGTGTTCTCTCCAAATTTCAATATTAAGTCGCTCCGTGATGCACAGCGCCTCTCTTGTGACGTCAGTCAACAGAGATTGTTGAGCATCTTCGCAACGCTGTCGCAACGGCTAGACGATCCTGCGACGAAACGATCGGCTCTTCTTTGGATCTTTTCTGTCTCTTCTATCAGTCCTACCTGGTTGAGCTCCCAGTCAGATGAACAAAAGAATCGATCGAAAGAGCGCCTTATACTCGTAAGCCACTTGATTCGTGGATGAGTTACATTTTCTAAAGATTCTACCTATTAACGTGAGTCTAGCATCTGCTTTACCCACTATTTGGTCATTCCACTTACGGTCGCTCTGGAAAGGTACTCACAGATATTTTGTGGTAGATACTGTTTTCAGTGGTTTGTCATCAATATGGTTCAAACGGCTCTGAGCACTATGGGACTTAACGTCTGAGGTCATCAGTCCCCTAGAACTTAGAACTACTTAAACCTAACTAACCTAAAGACGTCACACACATCCATGCCCGAGGCAGGATTCGAACCTGCGACCGTAGCGGTCGCGCGGTTCCAGTCTGTAGCGTCTAGAACCGCTCGGCCACACTGTCATCAATAGTGCAGCTATACAGTACTGGATTTCTTCTCCCAAGTATGCGCAATATGTTACATTAATTTACATCGAGGATCAACTGCCAAAGCCTGCGTCATTCATCAATTCTCTGGAGGTCGTTTTCCAAATCGTTACTACCTTCCGACGTTGCTACTGTTATAGGCAACCACATCATCTGCGAACAGCTTTAAAGAACGTCCGACGCTTTCTACTGGATCGTTTATATATGTTACAAACTGTAACTGTCCTATCACACTTCCTTGGGGTACTTCGGAGATTACATCTGTCGACTTTTGTCCGTTCAGCGCAAAACGACGTGATGACTTCTATCTTCAAGGAAGTCTTGAAAGACTTGAATCCAGAATCAGATCTGGTCCGATACTCGATAAGTTCGTTTATTTGTTTCACTAAACGGCAGTGCGGGACGGTGTCAAACGCCTTCCTGAATTCAAGGAACACGGCATCAAGCTGAGCGCCGTTCTCACCAAACCAGTACAAATGAATCACAGCTCGACAGGTTCCATTACGACTAGAGTCTAATTTAACGAATCGTAAGGTATCTGAAACATGAGACTGCCCAAAACATCAAACATTGCCAAGATATTAGATATTTCTGACACCAGTATGAGCTGCCTCTACGTGAAGACCTGTGTTCCACGCAACAAGCATTTCGAAATTACAACAGAAACATGTAACCCTTGCAGTGAGAGTAGACACAAAAAGACTAGTTACTAAATTAGCGTATTCCATGCCACACATAGTCAAATGAATTGCGTAATAAAAGAATAAGATGTGTGCCAGTATAAACAGGAAAATATAAGTTTAAACAAGGGTCCAAGGTCGCAATTTCTTAAATTTTTCACCTGTAGTTCTACAGGGTACTAAATCGAAATTGCTATGAGACTTATGATTATTTCGTTAACTTTTCATTTATCGTTTTCGATCTGGAAGCTTATAGCTCGATAAGAGAAGAAGCAAGAAACAAAACGACAAAATGTTTCGACGTACAGTGAGATTAGAGTCTAGAGGAAAGGCAGCGTTTCCTACGTAAAGCTGTCACGTTGTCGCTTACCCAGTGAAACAGTGCTGCTACGATTGTGCCCTCCATTAATTGAGAGACTTGGGAATGTTTACTCCAGTTACAGATTTTGTGTGGAATGACCTATATGAAATCAAATAATAAATTTCACAGCCCAGTGTTACATCTTAAGCGAAAATTTAACAGGTTATCTATCGGAAATGGCAAAGAAATATCAGGCTAACTTAACAGGACAACACTGAAACTATAAGCTTCCAGATCGAAAATCATTAAAGAAATCTTGTCGCCATCTTAAGTTTCATAGCAATTTGAAAACCGGGAAAAAAATTGTTTCGATGGAGATGTGGTTTTACATAAAAATGATAAAAATTTTCGGATAAGGTAACAAATGAGGATCATCACTGCAGAAACTACGACAGTAGGAGAAAACATCCATGGTACGTAAGAGAATCGTAGAGAGCAAAAGCTGTATGGGAAGACAGATAGTGAAGCTCGTGCGTCATATAACTGAAGACGTTAGTAATAATAGAGAGGTTGGGGAAGTTATGTCGAGATGCGTCAAATTATTCAGAAGACTTGAGGGAACTAACTTCATTAGAGAATCATCTATACGTTGTTTCTGGTGTTGTAGTTGTGACCTTTTGTTCTAAGATTGGCTTGAGGCAGGTCTCTACACCAGTCCAACATGCGCATTATCTCTAAATAACTTCCGTAACCTGCATCCACTTAATCGTTCCTGTCATATTCAAACTTCAAGTGTTCTAATTCCTTCACCCCTTCTCCCTCCCTACAGCCCACCATCAACACACACACTCAGCAATTCGAGCCATTCCCAAATCGCGATTTCTTGACGTCTCAGGATGTGTCCTATCACCATCCCTACCTTTAGGCAAGTTGTAAAAGAAATTTATTTCCTTCCCCTCCTCATTAACCGATCTATACCTTTAATCTTCAGCACAAAATATATGTTTTCTTCTTGTGTGTTCTGTTTATATCTCATATTTCAATTCCATTCGAGGTTACACTCCAGGCAAATATTTCCTAGAAGACTTTCCAAGATACGTATTTTTATTGGATGCAAACTGGTTTCTTCTTTTCAGATGTGTTTCTCTTTTTACTGCACGATGATTTTCTATCCTCTTTACACCGACCATCTTCACTCAATTTGTTGCCTGAATAACATATCTCATCTACTATTTTTATAGTCCCGTTGCCTAATCTAATTCCCTCACCATTACCTGGTTAAATTCGGTTACAATTCATTAACCTTGTCCTACTTTTCTTAATATTTGTCGAATCACCTCTTTTAATCACGCTATCCATTCCGTTCAACTGCACCGCTAAGTCTTTAATTTCAATGTTATCGGCAAAACTCGGATTTCTCATTTTTTCTCTCTGAACTTGAATTTTCTTCCAAAATTTGTCCTTGTTATTCTTCGCTGGTTGTTGAGCGCACAGAATGAACATCATCAGGAATAGACTTCAAGACTATCTTACTTCCTTCTCAAGAACTAGCATCCTTCATCATCTTCAACAACAATCAGGTTTCTTATGGAATCTGTAAACAACCTTTCGCTCCCTGCAGCTTATTCCTGCTACCTTCAGAATATTAATGTGTCTGCCAACAACATTGTCAAACATTTTTACCAAAGCGATGTCCTCCTCCGTAGCGTAGCTGTAGCGTTACCGCCTACCACGAAGGGGCCCAGGTTCGATCCCCGTCAGGGGACTTGGTGTTGTGTGTCTTTCATCATCACTGACTCGCAAGTCGCCGATGTGGCTTCACCTAAAAAGGACTGGCAATACGGCGGCCGAACTGCCCCGAATGGGGCCTCCCGGCCAACAATGCTTCACGGTAATTCCATTTATCAAAACGATGAACGCTAGATAGTAAGTTTGTCATTCTTCAACCTGTTTCCTAAGACAGGCTAAGTATTGCGTCACATTTCTCAGATACCCAGACCCATCATCCCTGAGCCCGGCTTTCGCAAGTTTTTTTCTCCGATACTTCTATAAATAATTCGTGTCAGTATTTCGCACCCATGACTTATTAGATCGACAATTCGGTAATAGTCTCATCTTTCAGTAAGTGACACCTTTGACATTGGAATTATTACATTCTTCTTGAAGTCTGATTGTATTTTTTTCTATGTCATGTATTTTGCGACAGAATGGTATGAGTCATGATATTTTGTACCAAGGGTCTCAATAACTTTGGAGAGAATGTCGTCTGCTCCAAAAACCTTGATTCAAGTTACATGATTGAGTGCTGTGTCAGTTCATTTCGGTGTCTCATGTGTTATCCAAGGCCTTTTTTTAAACTACAACTAAAGCTGCTGTCAGTAATAAACTTTGCTGCAACAGTCCTTAACCAAATGATTTTGTTCCAAGAAGAATTTACATTCAGATAAACGAGCAACAGATATTGTAAATAATTTGCTTACCAACCATGATGTAGCGACGGTGAATTGTGTGAAGTCATGGGATATTGATGCAATTACCATATACTTGTGCCACTTTTTTCCCATCAGCGATTCAGCACAGGTCATTCTTCTGAGTGGTTTGAAGCGGTCCGCCACGAACTGCCAACCTTTGCATCTCAGAGAAGCACTTGCAACCTACGTCCTCATTTATTTGGTGGATATATTCCAATCTCTGTATTCCTCCACAGTTTTTACCCTCTACAGCTCCCTCTAGTTCCATGGAATTCATTCCTTGATGTCCTAACTAACATGCTATCATCCTACCCCTTATCCTTGTCAGTGTTTTTCACATATTCCTTTCCTCTCCGATTCTGCTCAGAACCTCCTTATTACTTATCTTATCACTCCATCTGATTTTCAGCACTAAACCCACATCTCAAATGCATAGATTCTCTTCTGTTCCAGTTTTCCCACAGTCAGTGTTTCACTACCATACAGTGCTGTGTACAGATGTACATTCTCAGAAATTTCTTCCTCAAGTTAAGGCTTACGTTTGATACTACTACACTTCTCTTGGCCAGGAATGCCCTTTTTGCCAGTGCTAGTCTGCTTCTGATGCCCTACTTTCTCCGTCCGTCATTGGTTATCTTGCTGCCTAGATAGCAGAATTCCTTCACTACATCCACTTCGTGACCATGAATCCTGATGTTGAGTTTCTCGTTATCCTCATTCCTGCTACATCTCACTGCTTTCGTCTATCTTCGATTTACTATCAGTGAATATTCTGTACGCATAGACTATTCATTCCATTCAGCAAATCATGTAATCCTTCTTCACCTTCACTCAGGATAGAAATGTCATCAGCGAATCGTATCATTCATATCCTTCACCATGAATTTTAATCTCTCTCCTAAGCCATTCTTTTATTTTCAATATTGCTTCCTCAACTTACAGATTGAACAGTAGGGGTGAAAGATTACATCCTTGTCTTATACCCTTTTTAATACGAGCACTTCGTTCTTGATCATCTACTCGTATTATTCCCTTTATTTCTTGTGCACGTCTCTCTCTATAGCTTACCATTATATTTCTCAGAATTGAGAACATCTTATACCATTTTCCTGTTCCAAGTACACCTCCTCCTCTTGTGATTCTTAACATACTATTCGCTATTACTATCTGAACTCAAATAGTCTCCCACCTCTCTCATTCCTTGTCTCACCACGCTGGCGGTAACGTGGGCTTGGTCAAACTCTAACATGCGTTATTAGACACTAGAACAATTCGTCTGTTCGAACCGCCATTAGAGGTACCTACAAAGGACGTCATAGCGGCTTTTCGGCCACACGGCGCTGCACATGATCATAAGGCAGAACGCTGGGCCTACTTTCGCACATACTGTTCTTAATGGAATGCATCGGATCACAACCATGCGCAGCCATGTTCTGTCTTATCCGGCCATGAGCGTATGTTCGACGGTAATCACGTACGATGGGCAACCGCGAACTTGTTCTCGTTGTGGGAAAGAGGGCATCATTAGATCTGAACGTCTGGAACAAAGGATGACACAACTACCGAGGAGTAGGAGGAGGAGGAGTGGTACTTCGCTCGTCGTCTACGATACTTCCGATCATATATGCGACGGCACTAAAGTCCCCACCGGCTTTTTTAATCACGTGAACAGCTGATGGATAGTGTCCCTACACTTCGTGAACTCTCTACAGTTAGGGGAGGAAACCTGCTGATGTCAACTTCCGCACCATGGGTGGGGTGCTGGCAGCGACTGCCGCCAAGTACCCCCGCATCTACACAGCAGCGACTTGCAGCCCCCACCCCAGTGGGGCACGGTTCCTCACATATCGTATCGCGACACTCAATAACAGTGACGTCCGCGCGCCTATCAAGATCCATCTTCTGAAAGAAACGATACAGGCCTCGAACTAGACATTGCCCTGTTACAGGAGGTGTATTTAGCAGCGCTACCACGGATAGCATGGGGATCACCTTGGCCATGAGTGGCGATTTATGTACGCGAAGGCATCCTGATGACGATGTCGTGAATCTCCCGTCTGCCAGGGCTATAGTGTTTACGATTTACTCCACGCGTGTCATTAACGTCTGTGCACCTTCTGGTACGGAGGGTCGGCGTGAAAGGCACAATTTTAGGCAAACGAGATTGCCCCACACGAACATCTCCTTGGAGGGGACTTTAACTGAGTACTCGGCCGGATAGACCAATACCCGAATTTTACCGTGTGCCAGGAGCTACATCTCATTGTTCGCAATCTAGCACTGCGGGATACTGGGCGGTACGGCTCGAAGACGACTCGGGATTCACGTTTCACACGAGCCATTCAGCAAACCGTATTTATGTCTCCCGTGTGCTTGCTGAAGCGGTCATTAATGAAAAGCGTTGAACTTTGGTTTTCTTTGTGTGTGCATGTGTACACTGTTCCTTCCCCCCCCCCCCCCCCCTCCCACCGCCAGGAGATCTGGAAGAGCCGGGCAACATGGAGTGTCAACTCTCATCGTCTGCAGCAACCTGATTATTGCTAAAGAATCACTGAGACGTGGACGAGGTGCGAACGGCGTCTCCAGTCCCACGCGTCAGTGGTGTACTGGTGGCCGGAATGTGCCAAACCGATGCTCTGTCTCAAATTCGTCGCTTACAGCAGGGAAGCTGCCGCTTGTTACAGGTACACTATAGACTTACACTTCAGCTCTCTCCGCGAGCTTGGTGGCGAGCCACCTTCCCCTGAAGTGCAGACTGGACGCAGCATGATTAAGGCGAAGCTATTAGCGATTACTAGCCTGAAACTACAGGGGGCTGTGGTGTGTGCCCTCAAACCTGATGTGGTATGGCGAGAGAGTCTCTCCGAGCATCATATTATTTACGATCACAGACAACGAGCTCGTCGACCACCGCGTGCAGGTGGTCACCTGCCAAGTATATATAATCGATAGCTTTTTTCGAACATTATCGCCGAGTCTACCATGACGGTGATGAGGCCGTCCTGGACTTCGATCCTATTGCCGTGTACATTCAATGTGCCCTCACGCTTGAGGATGGTGTTACGTTAATGGAATCTTTCACCTCGGGGTAGGTCACTACCGCTATCTTCAGGGTTGCGCTGTGCAAGCCATCAGGCTTCGACGGACTCACTACTGAATTTCATCGTACGTTCTGCGGTCTCATGTCTGCATGATGGACGGAGATGTATAATGAACTGATCACTTCTGCTGCTGCGGTTCGACAAGCTTTTGTCGAGGGCATTATCGTTCCCGCCCATAAACTGACACCTGGAATTGCGACATTCAGCTGCCGCCTTGTTGTTGTTGTTGTTGTGGTCTTCATTCCCGAGACAGGTTTGATGCAGCTCTCCATCTACTGTATCCTGTACGAGCCTCTTCTTCTCCGAGAAACTATTGCAACTTACATCTTTCTGAATCTGGTCTCCCTTTATGATGATTACCCCCCACACTTCCCTCCACTACCAAACTGGTGATCCCTTGATGTCTCACAATGTGTCCTATAAACCGACCCCTTCTTTTGGTCAAGTTATAGCACAAATTTCTTGTTTCCCGAGTTCTATTCCGTACCTTCTCATTATTTACGTGATCTACCATCTAGTCTTCAGCAATCTTCTGTAAGATTTCGAAAGCTTCTAGTCTCTTTTTGTTTCACTTCCATACATGATTCTACTCCAGACAAATACTTTCAGAACATACTTCCTAACACTTGGATGATAAAACATTTCTCTTCTTCAGAAATGCTTTTCTTGCGATTTCCAGTCTACATTTTACGTCCTTTCTACTTCTGCTGACATCAGTTATTTTGCTGCCAAAAACGGAAAACTCTTCTACTAATTTAAATGCATTATTTCTTAATCTCAGTCCCTCGGCATCACCTCATTTAATTCGACTACATAATGTCCATTTCGTTTAATTGCTTTTACAGCTTCAGTTCTGTCTCTCACAGAATTACAATGCCACCGGTAAACTTCAGAAGTTTTATTTCATTTCCCTTAACTTCAAATCCTACTTTAAATTTTTCTTTGGTTTCCTGTACTGCTTGTTCAATGTACAGGTTGAATAACATCGGAGATAGGCTGCAACCCTGTCTCACTCGCTTCTCAACCATTGCTTCCCTTTCATGACCCTCGACGTTTGATACCGACGTCTGGCTTCTGTACAAGTTGTAAATAGCCTTTATGGCCTATGCTTTATCCCTGCTCCCTTCAGAATTTCAAAGAGATTCTTCCAGTCAAAATTGTCAAAAGCTTTCTCTAAGTATACAAATGTTACAAACATAGGTTTGTCTCTCCTTAACCTATCTTCTAAGATAGATCTGATGGTCAGTATTGCTTCGAGTGTTCCTACGTTTCTCCTTGATCTAGATGTATCTTTCTCATTTAGAGATTTTCCATTCTTCTGTAAGGCATCCGTGTTAGTATTTTGCAACAATGACTTATTAGACTGACACTTCAATAATTTTCACACCCATCAACAACTTCTTTCTTTGTAATTGCAATTGTTACATTATTTTCGAAGTCTGAGGATATTTCCTCTGTCTCATACGTCTTGCTCACCAGAACCAGAATTTTGTCATGCGTGACTTTCCCTAGGCTACCATTAGTTCTGACGGAATATCGCCGACTCCTGGGACCTTGTTTCGATTTAGGTCTTTCAGAGCTCTGTCAAATTCTTCTGGCAGTATCATACCTCCCATCTCATCTTCATCTACGTCAACTTCCATTTATGTAATATTGCCTCCAAGTTTATCTCCCTTGTATAGACTCTCTATACACTCCTTCCATATTTCAGCTTTCCCTCGTTTGCTTATGACGGGCTTTGCATCTGAGCTCTTGATATTCATATAGCTCCTTCTCCCGTCCGCTAGGCGTCTTTCATTTCCTTGTAGGAGGTATCTATCTTTCACTTAATCCTTACAATTGTCCTATAGTCATTCCTGCCTAGCCAAATTGAACCTTCTGTAATCTCATTTTAGAAACATCTGTATTCCCTTTCGCCTGCTTCATTTGATCATTTGCTGTATCGTTATATTTTCTCCTTTCATCAGTAAAATTCTATACCTCTTCTGTTACCCAAGGATTTCTACTAGCTCTCGTCTTTTTGCCTATTTGATCCTTTACTGCCTCCACTATTTCATCTCTCAAAGCTACCCATTCTTCTCTTACTGTACTCCTTTCCCAAAATTCTAGCTAACCATTTGCACCTGTGGTCTACGGGCAGCGTCTTTTATTCATAATCAAAACGTCTTCGTTCCCAGGTTCGAATTCCACTACTGTTTAAATTTTGATTAATAATCAGCATTGGCGGTCGAAGACTATCAGGATAAAAAGTCACCCTCATTCTGCCAACAGCCTTGTCAAAGAAGACGGAGGAGCGGGCAGAGGTGTAGGGCACTCTCTTGTCCTTGGGGTGGGAAACTGCCCCTAAAGGCGGAAGAATCAGCAATGATGAACGGCATGAGGCTGCAGAAGGCAATGGAAACCACTGCATTAAAGACACGCAACGTGTATCCACAGGACATGTGGCCTGTAATTGAAGAAGTATCATGATGATATCTCCATTAGCAAAGCTTCAGAAACAGTTCCCCACTACAATCTCCTGGAGGGGACTGCCAAGGGGGAGGTTACCATGAGAAAAACATTGAATAATCAACGAAGGGATAACGTTCTACGAGGCGGGGCGTGGAATGTCAGAAGCTTGAACGTGTTACGGAAACTAGAAAATCTGAAAATGGAAATGCAAAGACTCAATCTAGATACAGTAGCGGTCAGTAATGTGAAGTGGAAAGAAGACAAGGATTTTTCGTCAGATGAGTATAGGGTAATATCAACAGCAGCAGAAAATGGTATAACAGGTGTAGGACTCGTTATGAATAGGAAGGTAGGGCAGAAGGTGTGTTACTGTGAACAGTTCAGTGATAGGGTTGTTCTTATCAGAATCGACAGTGAACCAACACCGACAGCGATAATTCAGGTATACATGCCGACGTTGCAAGCTGAAGATGAAGAGATAGAAATAGTGTATGAGGATATCGAAAGGGTAATACAGTATGTAAAGAGGATGACAATCTAACAGTCGTGGGGGACTGGAATGCAGTTGTAGGGGAAGGAGTAGAAGAAAAGGTTACAGCAGAATATGGGCTTGGGACAAGGAACGAGAGTGGAGAGGGAGTAATTGAGTTTTGTAACAAGTTTTACCACCCATGAACCACAGACCTTGCCGTTGGTGGGGAGGCTTGCGTGCCTCAGCGACACAGATAGCCGTACCTCAGGTGCAACCACATCGGAGGGGTATCTGTTGAGAGGTCAGACAAACGTATGGTTCCTGAAGAGGGGCAGCAGCCTTTTCAGTAGTTGCAGGGCAACAGTCTGGATTATTGACTGATCTTCCCTTGTAACATTAACCAAAACGGCCTTGCTGTGCTGGTACTGCTTTACTGTATGGATAAATGACGATGGCGACCTCTTGGGTAAAGTATTCCGGAGGTAAAATAGTCCCCCATTCGGATCTCCAGGTGGGGACTACTCAGGAGGACGTCGTTATCAGGAGAAAGAAAACTGGCGTTCTACGGATCGGAGCGTGGAATGCAAGATCCCTTAATCGGGCAGGTAGATTAGAAAATTTAAAAAGGGAAATGGATAGGTTAAAGTTAGATGTAGTGGGATTAGCGAAGTTCGGTGGGAGGAGGTACAAGACTTTTGGTCAGGTGAATACAGGGTTATAAATACAAAATCAAATAGGGGTAATGCAGTAGTAGGTTTAATAATGAATAAAAAAATAGTAGTTCGGATAAGCTACTACAAACAAAATACTGAACGCATTAATGTGGCCAAGATAGACACGAAGCCTACGCCTACATCAGTAGTACAAGACTATATGCCAACTAGCTCTACAGATGACGAAGAAATTGATGAAATGTATGATGAGGTAAAAGAAATTATTCAGGTAGTGTAGGGAGAAGAAAATTTAATAGTCATGGGTGATTGGAATTCGACAGTGGGAAAAGGGAGAGAGGGAAACATAGTAGGTGAATATGGATTGGGGCTAAGAAATGAAAGAGTAAGCCGCCTGGTAGAATTTTGCGCAGAGCATAACTTAATAATAGCTAACACTTGGTTCAAGAATCATGAAAGAAGATTGTATACATGGAAGAACCCTGGAGATACTAGAAGATATCAGATAGATTATATAATGGTAAGACAGAGGTTTAGGAACCAGGTTTTAAATGGTAAGACATTTCCAGGGGCAGATGTGGAGTCTGCCCACAATCTATTGGTTATGAACTGTAGATTAAGACTGAGGAAACTGCAAAAAGGTGGGAATTTGTGGAGATGGGACCTGGATAAACTGAAAGAACCAGAGGTTGTAGAGAGTTTCAGGAAGAGCATAAAGGAACAATTGACAAGAATGGGGGAAAGAAATACATTAGATGAAGAATGGATAGCTTTGAGGGATGAAGTGGTGAAGGCAGCAGAGGATCAAGTAGGTAAAAAGACGAGGGCTAGTAGAAACCCTTGGGTGACAGAAGATATACTGAATTTAATTGATGAAAGAGAAAATATAAAAATGCAGTAAATGAAGCAGGCAAAAAGGAATACGAACGTTTCAAATATGAGATCTACAGGAAGTGCAAAATGACTAAGAAGGGATGGCTCGAGGACAAATGTAAGGATGTAGAGGTGAATATCACAAGGGGTAAGATAGATACTGCCTACAGGAAAATTAAAGAGACCTTTGGAGAAAAGAGAACCACTTGTATGAATATCAAGGGCTCAGATGGAAACCCTGTTCTAAGCACAGAAGTGAAAGGAGGAAGGTGGAAGGGGTATATAGAGGGACTATACAAGGGCGATGTTCTTGAGGACAAAATGATGGAAATGGAAGAGGATATAGATGAAGATGAAATGGGAGATATGATACTGCGTGAAGAATTTGATAGAGCGCTGAAAGACCTAAGTCGAAACAAGGCCCCGGGAGTAGACAACATTCCATTAAAACTATTGACAGCCTTGGGAGAGCCAGTCCTGACAAAACTCTACCATCTGGTGAGCAAAATGTATGAGACAGGCGAAATACCCTCAGACTTCAAGAAGAATATAATAATTCCATTCCCAAAGAAAGCAGGCGTTGACAGATGTGAAAATTACCGAACTGTCAGTTTAATAAGTCATGGCTGCAAAATACTAACGCGAATTCTGTACAGACGAATGGAAAAACTGGTAGAAGCCGACCTCGGGGAAGACCAGTTTGGATTCCGTAGAAATACTGGAACACCTGAGGCAGTACTGACCCTACGACTTATCTTAGAAGCTAGATTAAGAAAAGGCAAACCTACGTTTCTGGCATTTGTAGACTTGGAGAAAGCTTTTGACAATGTTGACTGGAATAATCTCTTTCAAATTCTGAAGGTGGCAGGGGTAAAATACAGGGAGCGAAAGGCTATTTACAATTTGTACAGAAACCAAATGGCAGTTATAAGGGTCGAGGGACATGAATGGGAAGC
Source organism: Schistocerca serialis cubense (assembly GCF_023864345.2). Classification (NCBI taxonomy): domain Eukaryota; kingdom Metazoa; phylum Arthropoda; class Insecta; order Orthoptera; family Acrididae; genus Schistocerca; species Schistocerca serialis. The sequence goes on from NC_064639.1 coordinate 471,209,316, forward strand.
AGTGGTTGGGAAGGGAGTGAGACAGGGCTGTAGCCTCTCCTCGGTTATTCAATCTGTATATTGAGCAAGCAGTGAAGGAAACAAAAGAAAAATTCGGAGTAGGTATTAAAATCCATGGAAAAGAAATAAAAACTTTAAGGTTCGCCGATGACATTGTAATTCTGTCAGAGACAGCAAAGGACTTGGAAGAGCAGTTGAACGGAATGGACAGTGTCTTGAAGGGAGGATATAAGATGAACATCATCAAAAGCAAAACGAGAATAATGGAATGTAGTCGATTTAAGTCGGGCAATGCTGAGGGAATTAGATTAGGAAATGAGACAAAGAAGTAAAGGAGTTTTGTTATTTGGGGAGCAAACTAACTGATGAAGGTCGAAGTAGAGAGGATATAAAATGTAGACTGGCAATGGCAAGGAGAGCTTTTCTGAAGAAGAGAAATTTGTTAACATCGAGTATAGATTTTAATGTCAGGAAGTCGTTTCTGAAAGTATTTGTATGGAGTGTAGCCATGTATGGAAGTGAAACATGGACGGTAAATAGTTTGGACAAGAAGAGAATAGAAGCCTTTGAAATGTGGTGCTACCGAAGAATGCTGAAGATTAGATGGGTAGATCACATAACTAATGAGGAGGTATTGAATAGAAATGGGGAGAAGAAGAGTTTGTGGCTCAACTTGACGAGAAGAAGGGATCGGTTGGTAGGACATGTTCTGAGGCATCAAGGGGTCACCAATATAGTATTTTAAGGCAGCGTGGAGGGTAAAAATCGTAGATGGAGACCAAGAGATGAATACACTAAACAGATTCAGAAGGATGTAGGCTGCAGTACGTATTGGGAGATTAAGAAGCTTGCACAGGATAGAGTAGCATGGAGCGCTGCATCAAACCAGTCTCAGGACTGAAGACCACAACAACAACAACAAGTTTTAGCTAGTAATGACGAATACTCTGTTCAAGAATCACAAGAGGAGGAGAGATACTAGGAAAAGGCCGGGTGATAATGGGAAGATTTCATTTTGTTTACAAACAGAGATTCTGAAATCAGATACTGGATTGCAAGGTGGACCCAGGAGCAGATAAAAACTCAGATCGCTATATAGTAGTGATGAAGAGTAGGCTTAAGATGAAGATATTAGTCAGGAAGGATCAATACGCAAAGAAGTGAGATACTGAAGGAATGACGACATACGATTGAAGTTCTCTGAGGCTGTAGATACAGCAATAATGAACATTTCAGAAGACAGTACAGTTCAAGAGGAATAGTCATCTCTTAAAAGGGCCATTACAGAGGTTGGGAAGGAAAACATAGGTAGAAAGAAGGTAACTGTGAAGAAACCATGGGAAACACCAGAAATACTTCAATTGATCAATGAAAGGAGAAAGTACAAATATGTTCCGGTAAACTCAGGACTACAGAAACACAAGTCGCTGAGGAATGAAATAAATAGGAAGTGCAATGAATCTAAGACTAAATGGCTGCGGGAAAACTGTGAAGACATCGAAAAAGAAATGATTGTCGGTGACATTAAAAGCAAGGGTGATATCATTAAGAGTGCAACGGGAATTCCAAATTGCAGATGAAAGAGCGGATAGGTGAAAATAATACATTGAAAGCCTCTATGAGGGGGAGGATTTGTTTGATGTGATAGAAGAAAAAACAGGAGTCGATTTAGAAGAGATATTGGATCCAGAATCAGAATTTAAAAGAGCATTGGAGGCCTTAAGATCAAATATGGAAGAAGGGATAGATAACATTCAATCAGAATTTCTGAAATCATTGGGGAAAGTGGCAACAAAAGGACTATTCACGTTGGTGTGTAGAATGTATGAGTCTGGCGACATACCAACTGACGTTCGGAAAAAATATCATCCACACAATTCCGAAAACTGCAAGAACTGACAAGTCCGACAAGTATCGCACAAACAGCTCAGACATCCAAGTTGCTTACAAGAATAACATAGAGAAGAATGGAAAAGAAAATTGAGCATGCGCTAGATGACGATCAGTTTGGCTTTAGGAACAGTAAAGGGACGAGAGAGGCAATTCTAACGTTACGGCTGATAATGGAAGCAAGACTAAAGAAAAATCAAGACACCTTCATAGGATTTGTCGACCTGGAGAAAGCGTTCGACAATGTAAAATGTTGCAAGGTGTTCGAAATTTTGAAAAAAGTAGGGGAAAGCCACAGGGAGAGACGGGTCATATACAATATGTACAACAAACAAGCGGGAATAATGAGTGTACGACCAAGAGGGAAGTGCTCGTATTGAAAAGGGTGTAAGACAACGATGTAGCCTTTCGCCCCTACTGTTCAATCTGTACATTCGAGAAAGCAATGATGGAAATAAAAGAAAGGTTCAGAGTGGAATTAAAATTCAAGTTGAAAAAATATCAATGATACGATTCGCTGATGACATTGCTATCTTGGGTGAAAGTGAGGAAGAATTACATGATCTGCTGAACGGAATCAACAGTCTAATGAGCACAGAATATGGTTTGAGGGTAAATCTAAGAAAGACTAAGGTAAAGAGAAGTAACACAAATGAGAACAGCGAGAAACTTAACATCAGGATTCGTGGTCACGAACTAGATGAAGTTAAGGAATTCTGCTACCTAGGCAGTAAAATAACCAATGACGGACGGAGCAAGGAGGACATCAGAAGAAGTCTAGCAATGGCAAAAAGGGAATTCCTGGCCAAGAGAAGTCTACTAACATCAAATATCAGCCTTAATTTGAACAAGAAATTTCTGAGAACGTACGTATGATGTACAGCATTGTATGGTAGTGAAACATGGACTGTGGGAAAACCGGAACAGAAGGGAATCTAAGAACTTGAGATGTGGTGCTAAAGAAGAATGTTGAAAATTAGGTGGACTGATAAGGTAAGGAATGAGGAGTTTCTACGCAGAATCGGAAGGGAAAGGATCATGTCAAAAACACCTATAAGGAGAGTGGACAAAATGATAGGACATCGATTAAGACACGAGGGAATGACTTCCATGGTACTAGAGTTACCAGTAAAGGGCAAAACCAAGTTTCTGTGTTGTTTGAACCACTGAAGAGGTGCAGCGTTATGCGCCGCTTATAAACAACGACCTTTCGGGCTACACTAGGCTCCCATATGTCCATTGTCTACCGTTTCACAAACAATGTTCACTGAGAGACTGGTTGACACGGACGTGCATTCAGTGCCAGCAGCAAATTGTGAGCTGCTTGGGAGCCGATTATCACTCACGACACGTAACACTATGTTTCCTGTTTACTGACATGATTTATGGCATAATCTGCTCGCCATCTACAGGGTTACAATGCTATCAGTGAGCTCTTATAAGTGGATGACTAATATTTAGTCAGATGATATTCTAAATATGGTACAGTATAACACTCATGATACAAACAACTTCAGTTTTTCAATTACGCAACAGAAACTTAAACAAGCTGCACACGTTTGTGCTGGAACTAGGAGGGTGCTCAATATGTCACCCAACACAGTTTTTTTCTCAAAACTCTAGATTGGTTTTTTTCATGGTCCCAATGCACTATATTATTCCGCACAGAACACTATGTTTAAATATAATCTCCGTTCATTGTGACGGCCTTACGCCACCCTACTGGGGGGAGACCTCTATACCTGCATGGTACCACTCTACTGGATGACGTCAGAGCCAACGTGTTGCTGCATCAGTAACCTGCCCGTGACGCACAGTCGTTAGAGACGCCATTCTGAAGTACATGCACAGCGGCACCACCTATCGGAACTTTATAAAGCTAAAGGTGATGAACTGTGGATATTACATGATGTTCCACAAATAATTCCGAATTTTTTTCACCCGAAATTGGCCGAGAAAAAAGTGTAGAAAAGAAAATATGTATTTGCACTAACTGTAACTGTGTCTCCAGGAGGGTAAGTATCAACTGTAAAGTGGTGTAGAAATTTTAAAACTTAGCGCCGATGAGGAAAGTATTTCTAATGTGACGCTCTTACCAATAAGAGAGCAACTATAATTAAGAAACCAGAACGGGTAATATGCAAGTAAGTTGCCGCAGCAAAATGCTAAGTGTAAACTGTCGTACGGGAGTTCTGAAAATGTTAGTGCTTGAAGAAAAATAATAATTAGTTAAGAATGGGTCAACCTGTTTGTAAGTTACAGATTATTATTTTGTTTTATCACCCAAACTTGTTTCAACGCCATTGTGGTATCCTCAGTGGGTTCTTTGATATATCTCAGAGATATATGTAAACGCATAATTAGACCACAAAATTCTATAAGATATTGAGATATATAATGGAATGTGAAGTAGTAAGGAACGTACATACTTGCTGTGTGTTGACATCTGTAGATTAACTGTGAATAAAATAGTTTCATACTTTCTACGTTGAATACGAGGTACTAAATTGCTTAACAGGTTACTGGGAGAAATGCAAATATGTATCCCTTGTGTTGCATCATTCTTCCGCCTACCACTCTCCCTCTTTCTCAACGAACGTCACACGGAATTAGTGCGCAGTGCGGAGCATAACGGACACTGACTGATCTATAAAAGCACGTTTCAAGGAATGCCAACTGAAATTAGCGTGCCTCTACGATTTCCCTACTGTACACGTAGGTCCTTCGGAATTCCTCACAGTATCAACGCTTATGAGGGAAACGATATTACGAACAGCAACACATCTTCGGTAAACAGATTATTTCGAAAATGAATCACTCACTCTGCAACGCAATTGGAGCAAGTATGACACTTCGTGTCAGAGCAGGACCATTGTGCGGGAGAAACCAAACATATTACGAAACAGTCTTTTAGTCTGTGGGAACAAATACGACAGAAGCTTAGGATCTGTATAAGAAAAACTGCAATTGTCAGGGAGACAGGGGTATCAGTGAAGACAGGTGTGAGTTTTGAACCAGAAGGAAGCCTGCAGCCAGCTGGGAAACAATGGTTTCAGTGTTCCTGTGATTTATTATTAAGTGCGGTGTAGATATTGCAGCAGCGCAGATTCATTGCTGCGCACAGTGGAACAGGCGGAGTGTGAGGGGTAGGGGGGAGGGGTGAGTGGTGGGGTGGAATGTGGATGTGGGGGAGCCGAAACCGCCTGTTAAAATAACGCGCGTTTTAACTACAGCCGTTGACTGTAATATTACTATTTATTGAATGCACCGCACAAATAACTGCAACAACGTTAATTCTATTATTTTATGCCGTAATGCTCCTAAATTACGAGCGGTGAGGGCACAGAGCTTAAAAGCGTTTAATGTATTTCTGCTACACCTACGGCAATGCGTATATCTTGCTGCACCCATGGCAACACAGTCTCCCAAAATTCGTTATTATGATGTGGTTTGATAAGTGGATGAGATATATTCTGGCAAAAAAAGAAAAATATTTCGCGCTTCTCATGTTCTCACATTCCTCCGAATGTATAAATTTTCCTAATTGTTGATACCCTCTTGTCACCTCAGTATTAAAATCGGCCTTACCTCTGCTTCTTCACGTCCTATTATTACTCTTTTCAGGTTATTATGTAACATATTTATGTTGCTGTACATAACGTCGGTTGGTTGTATATGTAAAAGCAATCTGCAGTATGTCTCAATAATTTTGGATAAAAATGAAACACGTGATTGTGGGTGCACAACCGATTATAGGTAGGTAACCAATGGTCATAAATGCGTACTTATGGTTTTACGGACATACATAGCGTACACCACATAACCACATTATCCCTGGTGTCAGTTGTCGATTACATCGGACGGCTTGTGATGTGTTCCTGGCGATGTGTGTAGCTGTGTACAGTGCATGATGCGTGGTCAAAGCTGAAACGTTACTCGTCACTAGAGTTGGCAGACATGCCTTTACTTTACCGTGTGGCAGGATGCACTGTCCGTAAAGCAGCACGATTGTACCCAGAATGCTTTCCCTACAAATGTCATGTTAACTGAAAGTAATTTACCTCCGTGGATAAGACTTACGGGAGACGGGATCGTTCAAGCCACAGCAAGCCGGCCTAGGTTAGCGTCAAAGACGTGTCTGAGCACTAGGCTTGTTCAGACTTTGACGAGATGATGTTGGATCGCGTGGCAGACCACCCAACAATAAGCACCTGCCAACTTTCACGGAAAACGCACATTTGAAGGATACAGTATGGAGAGTAATGGTGGAACAGGTGTTACACCAGGAACGTAAAGGATTGGGACCAACGGATTCTGAGCCCTGCGTTCACTTCTTCCTACGGATTATCCACCGCAGTGCTGCAGAGCCGAGCTTCATACACTTTGTATTGTTCACGGATGAGGCCTCATTCACCCGTGATGGTGTTTTCAACTATCGCAACAGCCTTCTCTAGAGTGGTGGCAGTCCCCACGCCACCGACATCGGTGGCCACCAGCAACGATTCTCTATCTACATGGTTACTCTCCAATTCATACTTATGTGCGTGGCAGAGTGTTCATCGAACCGTTTTCATACTACTTCCCTACTATTCCACTCTCGAATGGCGCGTGGGAAAAAGGCACATCTAAATCTTTCCGTTTGAGCTCTGATTTCTCTTATTTTATTATGATGATCATTTCTCCCTAGGTTCTTGGGTGTCAAAAAAATATTTTCGCATTCGGAAGAGAAAGCTGGTGATTGAAAGTTCGTAAATAGATCTCGCGGCAAAGAAAACCGCCTTGTTTCAGTGACTCCCACCCCAACTCGCATATCTTATCAGTGACACTCTCACCCGTACTGCGCGAGCTGCCGTTCTTTGCACTTTTTCGATGTTCTCCGTCAATCCTACCTGGTAATGATCCCACACCGCGCAACAATATTCCAGCAGAGGACGGACAAGTGTAATGTAGGCTGTCGCATCTTCTAAATGTTCTGCCAACAAAGCGCAGTCTTTGTTTCGCCTTCCCCACAATATTATCTATGTGGTCTTCACAGTTTAAGTTGCTCCTAATTATAATTCCTAGGTATTTAGTCGAATTGACAGTCCTTAGTTTTGTGCGATTTATCGTATACACAAAATTTATTTCTTTTAATACCCATGTGTATGACCTCGCACTTTTCTTTGTTTAGTGCCAATTGCCACATTTCATTTTGTAATGGGAACTGATCGTCTGATGATTTTACTAGACGGTAAATTACAGCGTCATCTGCCAACAATCTAAGGGGGCTGCTCTGATTATTACCTACATCATTTATGTAAATCAGAAGCAGCAGAGGACGTATGACACTACCTTGCGGAACGCGAAGTATCACTTCTGTTCTACTCGATGATTTACCAACTGCCACTACGAACTGTGATCTCCCTGAGAGGAAATCACAACGCCAGCCACAATACTCAGACGATACTCCATATGCATGCAGTTTGATTAATAGTCGCTTGTGAGGAACGGTATCAAAAGCCTTCTGGAAATCTAGGAATAGGGAACCGATCTGAGATCTCTTGTCTACATTACTTCATAGGAATAAAGAGCTAGCTGTGTTGCACAAGAACGATATTTTCTGAATCCGTGCTGGTTATTTATCAGTAAGTCATTTTCTTCAAGGTGATTCATGATGTTCGAGTACAGTATATGCTCCAAAATTCTACTGAAATTTGAGATCAATGATATGGATCTAATTCAGCGGGTTATTCCTATTTCCTTTCTAGAATACTGGTGTGACATGTGCTACTTTACAATCTTTAGGAACACATCTTTCGTCAAGTGAGCGGTTGTACATGATTGCTAAGAAAGGCGCTATTGTGTCTGCATACTCTGAAAGGAACCAGATTTGTATACCATCTGTACCGGAAGACTTGCCTCTCTTAAGCGATTTGAGTTGTTTCGAAACGCCTAAGATATCTAGTTTTATGTCACTCCTGCTAACAGCTGTTCTGGTTTAAAAGTCTGGAATATTTACTTCGTCTTCTTTCGTGAAGGAATTACGGGAATCTGTATTTAGTAACGTATGTACGAGCATTGTCCAAGGTCACCTAATAGAACCTTATTTGTTGCCTCCCTGTTATACTTGTCCACGTTACCTAGTGCTGCCACAGTCATTGCAGACTGTAACCCTCATTGTTCGCGAAACAATGCGGTTTCAACGCTAAGGTGCACCATCCCATTTCGATTTTAATGTCCATGAGCACAAGAGCAACACCTCATCTCTTAATTGGAAGGGGAGGTCCTGTCCCATTGCCAGCACGATCGCCGGATCTCTCACCTCTGGACTTCGTTTGCACCGTACATAAAATATAATCCCATTTGTGAATTTGAACAACCATCAGCTGTATAATGAAATGGCGACAATGAAAATTTGTGCCTGAGTGGGACTCGAACACAAACTGTTGCCTTACTATTGGCTGTCCGAGCACGCTCCTCGTCCACAACTAAACTTCCATACATCGTCAATCATAAGTCTACAACCTGCACTTCTACACTTATGTACATTCTCATACAGGGGAGACATCGATTTCCTTCTAGAAAGGCACTTGCCCAGTATTAATGAATAAATACGATAATGCAATGCTTGTGTTGTTCAATAGGTCGATTGGAAGTTCCTTAGGACATGTATGCACTTCTGAAGGCACTTTGCATCGTACATCTGAATAACACAGGCACTGTAGTGTAATATTTTTCCTCTGCGGTTACGTCAAGACTGTGTGTGAAACCTCCGCAGAAACGGATAAAGGCTTGCTTGCTACGATTGAAGCTCCTTGTTTCCTTGTGCAACAAACACCAGGGATCTTTCAGAGTGTACGGCAAATTTTCAAGTGCCTTTGACAATCGATGCATTGAGACTGGCATGAATCACTTTGAACAATTGCTATGAGCTACGTTGCTGTTATTACGTGTACACTTTGTATGTCCGTAACACAATAAATACTCATTTTCGACCATTGGTTCCGCATCTGAATGTAATCACTTGTGCACCCACTGTCACCAAATGGTTTGAGAGACGTTATATATCCCCAATGCGAAAGTGTTAACGTAGCACTCTTATTCTGACTTGACACGTGATTCTCACAATTTGCATTATGTGAAAGTATACCGTTAAACTTCTAAACTCGTGTTTGTAACTTTAGACACTCGTGTTTTTAAGTGTCTGATTGATAAATGTGTAAAGCTTATTCTGATACCGAAGTACGTAATTCTCAGTAAAGGACAACAGAACTGTATTAAAATATAGTTTTGTTCTTAAATATGATAAATGTGTAAAGCTTATTTTCATACCGAAGCACGTAAATCTCAGTAAAGGCCAACACAACTGTATTAAAATACAGTTTTGATCTTAAATATGTAGAGCTCACGCTACACGATGCGAAATCCAGACTTCCTAATGTATCAAATAGCATTCCCTTTTTAATTGTCTTTATATGTGCTACCTGATTGCAAAACAAATGACTCAGATTAAACTGTTGGCACTGAATACCATTAATCTTTGTCGTAATCTTGTAAGCACTGTATCAGACCTGCTATTGTCACTACAGAGAAAATTAACATAAAAATTAACGTATCTGACCTTCTGAAAAAACTACTTGAAAATTCACAACATAGCACTTTACTGAAATCTTCTGCTTGCATTAAACCTCCAAACTGATACGATATTTTCACAAGAACGCTCTGACAATCACTGTACCTGATAGTGCATATGCATTTTGATGATAAATTTGTTGGCGTATCTGTGCGCACGGAATGCTTGTCTGCTCTGCAACCTTTCGCCATAAACGCTAATGATATGACCGTCAAAACGCAATTATCATTTACAGTACCTGCGAAATGCAGTGCAAGACGGCATCTCACCAATTTTCACAAAAATTAGCCTTAGTGTACAACTCGCTGTGTGAATAAGAGTATGCAAACATTCATAGACGGAAATAGAAATGAAGAACTGAACTTAACATCTGATACATGAGAACAAAGACTCCAAGCTATAACGCTTCATTAAGCCGTCATAACAATACACCCTTACGTAAGGTTCTCACATCTAGACAAATTAGGAAAATATTTCTTAATAATTTTCCTGTGCACGATTACTTTCATTGACACTTGTTTCAACTATAACACTAAACCATATGTTGCAATGTAATATTTCTACACAAAACTTCAGCCATACGCAATGTCCCAACAATAAGAAACTAAACAGTTACAAATATATAAAAAAAAGAACTGGATTACCTTACACGTTGGCTTACGTAATTCATCCATTCATACAACCCCACTTACTCAACATTTTTCACAGAAAAATTATTACAAAATCCTTTTTCAATAATGCTGCCTCCACTAAACGACAGGCTAGCTTCCATCCGTTTAAAACCAAGGATATTACCAGAATGTTCAACAGAAACTTACTGCTACTGTCTGCAAAAGGAGTAATCTCTCTGACCAGAATCTCTGATGTCGAGAACAGACTTACAAGGAATATGGTTATATCGATAGTACAGAGATTGAGTACATTTATCATATCCACAACTTCCTTTATATTTACGATAAAATTTCTTGAAAATCCATAATGGAAAATCGGCCAATCTCCTTTTACATGCAATACGTAAACTCGCAGAGATTCGGTCACTAGCTTGTAATTATCTGGTCCAATAAAATCTGACCTATTCCTTCCAATCTGATTTCTGTGTTGTTTTCTCTACCCATGTGTTCAAGAGGTGCCTCACGCTTTATTTCGCTTATCTCTAAACTGAAGATGAGCGATTCCAATTCTAATGTCAATACATCTCAAAGGTTTTGTGGTCCACCTAATAGTTCCTTCAAAACAGGAGGAGATTCACTGTCTATATAAATGTTGACAAGGAGGTTGCGCTGTTTACAACATAAACATAAGCGCGCGCTCACACACATAGCCGGCCACGGTGGCTGAGCGGTTCTAGGCGCTTCAGTCCGGAACCGCGCGACTACTACGGTCGCAGGTTCGAATCCTGCCTCGGGCATGGATGTGTGTGATGACCTTAAGATAGTTAGGTTGAAGAAGATCTAAGTTCTATGGGACTGATGACCTCACATGTTAAGCCCCATAGTGCTTTGAGTTATTTGAACCGAACTTTTAGATCAGAACTCTCACAGAAGAAAGAAAACGATTGAATCTCATGTGTTTAATAACATGTTTGAAATAATTATTTGACAAATTCTTTCTAATAACAAAGAACCAGATGAAACACTGGACCTGACATCACTGGACGTCAGCTTCATTCATCTGCCAAGTTAGCGATTCTGGCTTACACATCTTAGCCCCCGTCCCCGAAAATAATTTTCGCTATTTTCTTCGTGATTTCAAAATAGCATTCAAGGAAACTAGATGCTATTTGCGTACACAGCTGGACCTGATACATTTCTTCGAATTTCTTTTGGTCTCTCGTGTTAATTTTTCCCTCATTACATCCGCAGAATTTTCGCCCAAACATTTTACATGATTTTACGTAGAACAGTAGTACTTATACAACCACAGCCAAATTCTGAGCAGTTTCGTGTGCTATCATCAACGCTAGAAGAAGAGCTGACATTAATTTTATAAAACCAGTCGTTTGAATAAGCACGTGAAACGGCCTGATTATTTAACTTCACTGCTAAGTAACTCGAAAACGGGGCAACATATCGAAGTTTTTTCCTAACAAATATTCCTCAGTACAACATATCTTGCAACACAGTTACAGGCGTTGCAGACTGTTTCTGACCTCACTGTAAGAAACGAATTCTAAGGGTCAGTAAAGTTTTGGCTATTTATATACTTCGACACATTTATATATTTGGGCACATATTAACCACAAATAAACATGGATAATATAAGTTTAACACAAAATCTTTTATTTCAAATTATTTCTGTATATTACTATTATTATTCGCGTAAGGGCCCAATAGGACCATCGAGGTGCAATCAATGAATGTCGATTTTGATGATTGGCCTTCGTTTGTGTCCAAATTTGTTTCATCCTTTCAGAGTGAAGAGTCTTCGTTTCATCAGTCCACGGTGTTACAGACAATTATCTAATTTCCCTCTGACCAACTTTCGAATCAAATATATATCTGTAAAGTCTGCCTGAGTTATACAGGCTACTTTAAGATCCTCCTTAATGGCAGCGATCCATTTAATTGCACTAGTTTCGACCTTATTTCTGTTTTTATAAAATTCTACTGTTTATTTTGTCACCCCAGTGGGTGCCATTCTTTTAATGTGCCAATGTTTGCTCATGTCACAATGTATGTCGGTGTATTCTTCTGTTACCTTATTACTTCTCAGTCTATAAGTTACTCCATCAGTGATTTTGGGGCCCCATATTTTCCTAATAATATTTCTTCTTTTCTATTGAATTTCTTCAATAGCCCTCATTCTATGTAAAATTAAAGTTTCGGCACCATATATGCATTCAGATTTGGTCGCAGTGCTGTAATGCATAATTTACTGAATTTACGATATGATTTTTATTATGAATATTTTGTGTTAATCCGGATGCAGTTGCCATATTTTGACAGCGTACTTCGTTTGCAGCTTTTTCCAGACCATTTTATTGTCTTATTTTCCCGAAGTATTTAAATTGAGAAATCCTTTTTATTTTTCCATTTTTCGTGTTCCAAAACTTTGGTGCTTCTTATTGCATGTCATATATCCCGTTTTTTCGAGTGATATTTGTAGTCCTATTTCTTCCCCTACTTCTTTAAGAATTTCCATTTGTTTTCAGTGCACAGCACTACTATTCGCTTTTGGAGCATCACCTGCGACAAGGTTTGCGAAAGAAGCGGTGACACTTCCTGCTCAACCCATCCATCATTTTCCACGACAATGCGCGGGCGCATACAGCGCAAGGTGTGGCTGCTCCTTTCGAATGGTTGAAATGGCTCTGAGCACTATAGGACTTAACATCTGAGGTCATCAGTCCCCTAGACTTAGAACTATTTAAACCTAACTAACCTTAGGACACCACACACATCCATGCCCGAGACAGGACCGTAGCAGCAGCGCAGTTCTGAAATGAAGCGTCTAGAACCTCTCAGCCACAGTGGCCGGCTGGTCTGTTCGGTCGATGGGACTGGGAAGTACTGTACCATCCACTATACTCCCCGGACTTAAATCCTTGTGACTTTTATTTGATTCCGAAGAGGAAGGAACCACTTCGTAGCATTCGCTTCAGAACTGTTCCAGAGATCCGACAGGCAATAGACCGCTCCCTTCGCTCCATCAACAGGCCTCTGCTAACGGTTTACTACGCCTTCCCCATCGCTGACAACGGGATCTACACAACTTTGAAGGACCGTAACAGGTGCAAAAATGTAACTCTTTTGTATCGGTCGTGAATAAATAGTTGCCACTATTTAAGATCCAACCCTCGTATATGAAAGAGTCGAACAGTTCTTTTCTACCTATCCCCATTTCTGAAATATATGTGATCAGAGTTGTAAAAACAATTTTGCAACACCCTGTATTTTCCTTTTTTTTTTATTGACACAATGAGAATCCACCGACAAAGGGCGACCGCATTCACTGAAACGGCACCCCGCCCGCCAGACAACTGTCTTAAATGACATTTGCCCTCTAATCTGATTTTTTGTACGTTCATTTTCCTTAATGCGGATTTGTACTACGTCTGAATATGAACGTCTATTTAATGTGCTTTCACGAATCCTTATTAATCTCACGTGTAATTTAGATCTGCTGATCGACACGAGGCGCGTGCCCACTGGCGTTTTCCGCACTGAAATGCAGGCGAGCAAACACGTCCCCTCTCATGTCCCCGCTCCTCGCGGAACATCGTGGCAATCGGCCAACTTATCGTCTAAAAAGAATGAATGACTAGAGCGACCAACTGAACGAGTGTTCTCATTGGGTTGCTCCCACAAATTAGTTTAACTCGAAGCAAAGGATGAGGTCCATCCAACTGAATCGGCTAAGTTTCACTCAAAAGAACGAATGAATAATTCAACAGAGACGTATAACTACACTGAAGAGCCAAAGAAACTGGTACACCTGCCTAATACCGTTTAGGCCACCCGCGGCAATGCAGAAATGCCGCAACACGACGCGGCATGGACTCGACTAATGTCTGTAATTGACGCCATTAATCTTGCGGGGCGGTTAAGAGTAAGAGGGGGTTGATATTTTTTCTGAACGGCACCTTACAAGGGGTCCCAGGTATGCGCCATAATGTTCATGTCTGGAGTGTTTTGTGGCCAGCGGAAGTGTTTAAACCCAGAAGAGTACTCGTAGAGTCATTCTGTAGCGATTCTGGACGTATAGGGTGTCGCACTGTCCTGCTGGAATTGCCCAAGTCCGTCGGAATGAACAATGTACGTAAATGGATGTAGGTGCTTATGTACGTGTCACCTTTCAGTCTAGACGTATCACTCAAACTGCACACGCCCCACACCATTACAGCGCCTCCACCAGCTTGAACAGTCCCCGGCCGACATGCAGGTTCCTTGAATTCATCAGGATGTCTCCATACACGCACACGTCCGTCCGCTCGATACAGTTTGAAACGAGACTCGTCCGACCAGGCAACATGTTTCCAGTCATCAACAGTCCAGTGTCGGTGTTGACAGGCCCAGGCAAGTCGTAAAGCTTTGTGTCATGCAGTAATCAAGCCTTCGTCTCCGAAATCTCACATCGTTTGTTGTGTCTAGGCAAGACAGCCTAGACACAATGAGAGGAAGCCGAAAGGCACACGCTTAAACTCACGCAGGCTGGCGTGAGGTCTGAAACAGGATACGTAATGAATGCTATAAAGAAAAGTACGTAGCTTCTGGAATACTTAACTTTAATCCACATTTGTAGAACATCGCTCTTTGTGATACATTAATAGGATCTCAATATCAATTGAATACGGCGCCTCGCTAGGTCGTAGCAAATATAGTTCAAGGCTATGCTAACTATCGTCTCGGCAAATGAGAGCGTATTTGTCAGTGAACCATTGCTATGACCGTCGGCTGTACAACTGGGGCGAGTGCCAGTACGTCTCTCTAGACCTGCCGTGTGGTGGCGCTCGGTCTGCTGTCACTGACAGTGGCGACACGCGGGTCCGGCGTATACTAATGGACCGCGGCCGATTTAAAGGCTACCACCTAGCAAGTGTGGTGTCTGGCGGTGACACCACATCGTTGATATTTCGTTCAGTGATTCGCACGCTGACATACGTTGATGGCCCAGCATAGAAATCTGTAGCAATTTGCGGAAAGGTTGCACGTCTGTCATGTTGAACGATTCTCTTCAGTCATCGTTTGCCTCTTTCTTGCAGGATCTTTTTGCGTCCACAGCGATGTCGGAGATACGATGTTTTACCTGATTCCTGATATTCACGGTACACTCGTGAAATGGTCGTACGGGAAAATCCCCACTTCATCGCTACCTAGGAGATGCTGCGTCCCATAGCTCGTGCGCCGACTGTAGCACCACGTTCTAACACACTTAAATCTTGATAACCTGCCATTGTAGCAGCAGTAACCGATCTAACAACTGTGCCAAACGCTTGTTGTCTTATATACGCGTTGCCAAATGCAGCGCCATTTTCTGCCTGTTTAAATATCTCTGTACTTGAATAGACATGTGTACAGGATGGCAGCCGGTCAAGGAATATTTTAGGGAATTGGTTTAAGAAATTTATTTCAAAGGCCCAGTGGAAACTTAACGAATTTTCTCCCAGAGTAATTCACACCGTTCCTACGTGACACAAGTCGCTTGCCTTTCAGAACCGAGGCGGTTCTGTCCAGTCAAAGCTGCTGACAGGAGACGCCCTGAATCCTCTGCCGAAACTGCTCTCGAATTCACGCCGTTGATTGTAGCCAATATCGTGCGCGGGATACCGATGACGTGCGTGGACGCCGGAGCGTCCTGTGGAGCAGAACGCACTTGCTTCTCTCTCTTGTAATCGAGACCTCGAGCAGTGCCTCCGGTTCTGCCTTTCGCGAGCGGCCATCACCGTAAGTTAACATGAACAACTTCCCCTTCCGTTACCCATTTTAATTAATTATTTGACCTCCTAGACTGGCCTTGACCTTCTAACTTCCGACCCTAGGCGAATCCTCTGTACTCCGTATATTGAAATATATCCTGTTCATTGTACTTAATTTCTTGTTTTGTCTTTCCCTGGATGCCCACTATCAAATCCTGACCGCTGACATCCTGCACACTGCCGTCACGAGGCATATTTAACAGCCTTCTTCCCCCTCCCCTGCCAAGCTATATTTTAGCAGAAGTCGCTCGTAAACTTCCACTAACATTACACATGCCTGTAACAGTTTCTTTGGCCCTTCAGTGTACAACCGAATGTAGTAGATTGTTTTCCAACAACAGAATGAAGCGATTGTTTTCATTCGGTTGTTACTATCAGTAGATTAGGAGCGCGGTGCTGGGCGCTGGGCTGGATCTCGGCCAGCCCGACTGCGCGCGAGGTTCGTGGGGCGGGCGGCGACCGCCCGCTACACGGGCTCCGTTCGCTTCCCAGTTCGCTGGCGACACGCTAATTAATCTGTCGAACCGACAGTCGGCGCTCCTACGTTCCTCCTGACAGCCCCTGACAGATGCCCGGCTCCCGACCATCGTCCCTGACTGTCACGTGACGTACTGCGCTAGCTCTCGCTTACGACAGCAAGTAGCGACAGGTCGGTCAGCACTAACGAGGCAATATTCTGCTAGACGGCTGCTCTCTCCCCCTTCCTGCTTCGCATCAACTTCTCCGCGTCTTTAGCCACGGGGTTCAACTAATTCACTCCGTTCTTTCACTGACTTGCACCCTCCTTTCTGTTTACCAGGTTTTCGTAGTTGCCCGCATCTCGTGGTCGTGCGGTAGCGTTCTCGCTTCCCACGCCCGGGTTCCCGGGTTCGATTCCCGGCGGGGTCAGGGATTTTCTCTGCCTCGTGATGGCTGGGTGTTGTGTGCTGTCCTTAGGTTAGTTAGGTTTAAGTAGTTCTAAGTTCTAGGGGACTTATGACCACAGCAGTTGAGTCCCATAGTGCTCAGAGCCATTTTTTTTCGTAGTTGCTCTTGACCATTCGAAATATTTTATTCCACTTTCCTTTGGTACCACTGCTGAATTCGTCCCTATTATTAAGAGCACATTTAACTTTGTGGTACAGAATGACAATTATTAAACTATATGAAAAAAACGTTAATTAGTTGAAAACTATTGCATGCACACACTTTGTTCAACATGTAAATGTCACTACAGATATTCGGATTTAGATTCTGACATGTTCGATATGCCTGCCCTCATTGTTGATGATGTGGCGCAGACAAGTATCAAAATTCTGCTAGACCTGCTAAAGTATCCGAATATCGATGGTGTCGATGACTTCCTGATCGGCTGTTTCCAGCTCAGCAATCGTTTTGAGGTTATTGCTGTTCACCTTGTCTTTAATACAGCCCTACCAAAAGGAGTCACGTGTATTCATCTCCGTGTAGTACGGCGGTCAATCGAGTCCCATGCCACTGGCCTCTTGGTACCCCAGAGCCAGAATGCGGTCACAAAAGTGCTGCTCCAAGGCATCAAACGCTCTCATCCTTCGATGGGGTCGAGCTCCGTCTTGCATGAATCACATTTTGTCAATGTCAGGGTTACTTTGGATAATGGAGATGAAATAATCTTCCAAAACCTTTATGTACAATTCGGTAATCACCGTGCCTTCAAGAAATATCGCACCAATTTTTCCGTGACTGGACATTGCACACTACAAAGTCGTCTGTTGTGGGTGAAGAGACTGCTCCATTGCAAAATGACGATTCTCAGTTCCCCAAATGGCCAATTTTGCTTACTGACGAACCTATCCAAACGAAAGTGGGCTTCGTTGCTAAACTAACCATTCCCGTCATGCATCGCGGTAAACAGTGCAGTTTGAACGTCCTAACGCAGAAAGTTGAAAAGTCTGACTACTTAGTTTCATAGAGTTCAATAATTGTCATCTTGTATAATTAAAGGATATTATTGTTTTCCTACTTTCATTTACATTACCCTCTATGCGAGTACAGGTCCTCACTCTTGTAGTACCAAGATTTACTCTCCAGTTCGTCGATTTCCCCAAACGTCTTCATGTCAGGTTGATTGAACCATTGTATATTTCTGTCACTACAACTATGCAGTAACGCTATATCTTTTGGGATATATAGTTTTTTTTCACCTATTCTGTGCTAACCCATTAGCTAGTTACATTTTCTTACCTCTTCGTGCAGTTATCTGACAGTCCTATTGGCCAGACAACGTATTAGCTTTCTAGTACTGAGACTAATTTGTTCTCCTATTGACATTTAACTTTATCCAATTCTACAGTTTATTTTATGCTTTGTGCGTAGGTGTTTTGTTCCTGATATTGTGGCAGCATTCTATATGCACTTCCTGCTCTTGAATTTTAAAACTATGCGATGTATTTTTTAAATTGTTTTCTGAGAGGGTGTTTTGCTTTTTGTTGCAAAAAAGTGGAGGTACTCTGGTAATCGATAGCTTAAAACTGCACCTTCAGGTCTATTCTTTTTGAATTGATACATGTATCACCGATCATAAAAATGAGATTGACTCAAAAATAGAAAAATAAGACCTTACTGTTATAGTAATTAGTCGTCATATGTTTTTAGACTGGTTAGCACCTCCAAGTCCATGTGACGAGAGCAAACTATCATCGCTGATTTTCCCGTGAGCAGCAGATAAAGTGTTAAAAAGTGGTCAAATGGACGCAAAATGTTTACTCTATGCTGACAGGCGTAGTCGGATAAGTGGTACAGTATGACCATGGAGAAAACACCAGGTTGTAAAGCTTGTGACGTCTTTGTAGGAGAACTGTTCGATGCGGAGAGAAAAGAGTCACCACAAAAACGTGTGCATGTATTAAGGCACCGTGCATAAAAATATCTGCACCTTTACTTGTTACACCCTGTATATAGAGATATTTGTTCCTAGTTTCTTTGTAAACGAACGAGGGGCTTATGAGGAATATTTTATCCCTAGCTTCACCTGCTTACGCTAATACTACATGTATTTCTCATATATTTCTAACATATTTGCACCTATCTATTACCTGCATCTCCAGCACAAACCGACCAAAGGAGAAAAAATCACTTCAGACACGGTTTTCTCTAGTTTGGTAAGATTTTCCCAAGTTAGCTGTTAACGCTATGTTAGACTGGAGCATTTTACATGTCAGTGGGACTTCAACGGGAAATGGAGTTGCGACAGCTGATGCCATAGGCAGGGATAGCACAGCACCTTTCTCACGTTGCCGATTGCATGAAATAAAGTGAAAGGTGTGACCCATAATCCTCTTCCATTTACATACGCGTAAATGAATCATGAGCAGCTCTGAGCGCTGCTAGATTCGCCAGCAGTCTAACACTCAAACTATTAATTGCACACAAGTAATTTCCAATCTGAGCTACGAGACGCAGTTCTAAGGGAAGGAGAATTTAACGACGGCATGGCCCTCCCATGTAGGCCGAAAAGTTCACAGTGGGACACCTAGCGGACACAATGAGATGCTGGAGTCACTGCGTAGGCCATCAACGAAAGCAGACCTTGTCCCTGCATTTAACGACGACGATAGAGCAAGTTTTTCTACAGGAACACGGCCAGAGATCGTGGATAAACGTCTGGAGAAACACAACTCAAAACAAGGTGACTCACTGTGGCCACCTGTGTTAAAACTCACATGAATGAAAAAGGTGTTTATCTCATTATTACGTAGCAGCAGTTAAACTCTACCCCATGAAAGAAACGACGCCTGTGATAGGCTACAAAAAGGGTAGTGGGTGGAATTATAACAAATACAAACGCTCTGATTTGCCAGAAAGAAAACGTGTTGCCATCAGCTTTGATACGGGCATATTGCAGGCAGAGTAATTCGCTTATTCTCTTGCTGAAAATCGTCGAACATTTCAGCCAGGTGACCCAAACCACGCTGAGAGGATTGCGAGAGGCATTATGTAAACACTTGTTTACAGGCTCCTTTTAAATAGGAAAAGAGTTAAGCTGCAAGTCTCTTAGTTCAGAGAATCGCACTGAGCACTGACTGTTAACTCTTGCGAGCAAATTGAGGGCAAAAATAGACGCACTATTCCAGCCAAATAGCGTGTACCCTGCCAATGAACTTAGCTAGGGAATAACTAAGAGCATCATCTTCACTGAAGACGTAGGAAACGTATCCGACTGGTGTTTAACAGTCGAGAGAGACTTGGAATAGATTCTCGGGTTCACAGCCTGTGCCGACAGCAGCCACTGCCGCCGAGGACCAAAGGTAAACCCTCGCGCTCAAGCTACACCTACAACTGATATTCAGTTGACACTCAAAACTGCGGTTCTCTCCGTCTCTACTATTTTTTTGTACATTCAGCCATTACCCATTGTTAAACATATTCACGACTGTGGGCTTAATTGAAACAGAAACGTGAGATATTCGATGTAACGTAAAAGATTGAGCAGCCACTGTAGAGTGCTTTATACTATGGATTTGTTGAATTGTTTTAATTGCGTACTTCGTTTTGATTGCTCTTTACCCACCCCCATTCTATTTTGGGTATATTCATTATGTATTTTAGCGCGATTGATACCTCTGGCGCCAACGGTATTTAATTTGTTTGTATTTTTATCGAACCCCAGACATGGTCATGAACCATCTTACCATTAAAGAACCATATAGCGATTAGGAATTTCGCTTCATAGTTGTCAACACCCAGTATCAATATTTTACCATCTCTAGCGTTAAAAGGTTTTTGCTTTTCGTATTTAACCAAATATAACATTGATGATGATAATTTATGGCAATGTTTGCCGACAAGATAAAGAATGCAACCTTTAACACTAGATTGCGTACTCACGGCAGTTCTCCTTGGCCGTTTTTTGGTACGACTTGGAAAGAGAGAAAAATTAATGAATGATCGACGATGCGTGGGTTCTCGATTGTGTTCAGGAGACGTACAGATTGATTGCGTGAAGATAGTTTCTCAAATGACCTCTTAACCCGGATTGCTTTCACGCAATCAGACTCTTCAATGAAACTACCTAAGGGACCTATTTGAATAATAAAAAAAATTGGAAATAAATGCACAACAGTGAAATTTTGTAAAAAAGTTGTCAGATCGGAAATTGAACACATTAATGGTCTCCTAAATACAATCGAGACACCGCGATAAAGAGCGAACCTGCAACAAAGTTCATTTAAACATAAACATTATTTGTGGTTAATTTAAAGAAAAGAATAAGCATAGATTTTCTGTACAGTGAAGCATCAACATATTCTCAAAAAACAAAGGCGTTAAACTATAAACATTAACAAATTTACAATGAATACAAAACTTACATTTTTATGTTTTTCTCATACATGGAGCAGTCCAACAATCGCTGCTTTTGTATGTGTGATATTTTGTAAAAATTAAACGTCCTGGCGCGCGCTTAAGTATTTTTTTATCGTTACAAGGTTTACAAAAGCGTTTCTTTTTTCTTGGTGATAACGTGGTTTTTCGCACTAAATGAAATATAACTTGTAGCGGTGCTACACAACACGTCTTAACAAGTCGGCGACCAAACATCAAAGGTAATGAAGTAGTTGTTAACATATCGGCGACCAGAAGTACAACTAACTATAAATACTCTAGAATTTTCCTAACAAATGATAAATTGTTCTTTCTTCTGTTTCGCAGCTTCTTGCTATCAAACGCTGCGGCAATGATTTTAAATATCTGCGCCCAGCGAGTCATAGTGTTTAAAAGTACCTTTTAAACGCTGGCCGCGCGTCTTGGTATAGGCGCACGTTATAAACAGATTTCGTCTCTCTACTCTCGCGTTGTCATGCTTAGTATCATTACAAACTACAGCTCGATGGCTGTCCTTTTCTCATATGCAAAATGTCTGAAATTCAATAATATCACACATCCTGTATGTAATTTTGCTAAAATTCCTATGTCATGAAGTCATACTTACAGTAAAAATAAACCTAAACAACGAAAATACAAGATTTTCATTTTTTGCTGGCATACAATTACGCCAGAACTCATAAACAAATTTCTGTTAGCCATAATGGTTCCTTTACAGGGAGTGTAGTGAAACCAACATTGAGATCATTGTCTAATTGCATCACTCTCTGTACTGCTGCACTCTTCTGAACTCTACATTTGTGAAATGGTAGCTTCCCACTTTGCAGGCCGTAGGTTCAACACTAAATGTCTAAAAGACACGCAGAGCCTCCTTGGACAACTGTGGTAGGAAGACAAATCAGAACCCCTCTCACACATGTTAGATAACGGCGACCCTGCCAGGATGATAAAATAGCATGGTAAATTGGTCAACCATATGTAATTAATAGGCAAAAAAACCTTAAAAAGCTTTGGTATTAAATTTTTGTGTTCTGTCAACCAGCGTTAAATATTAGAGGCTACTGGCAAGTAAATAGGGACAAAGAGACGTGCAGGGAACTGAAAGACGTACACAGTATCCCCATAGTGTTGTAGTCATGCCATTGTTAACCTTAAGTTTTTCTTGCAAGCGCAAAGGTCGCTGACACAGCGTTGATAAGCTGGTTCTGTCCTGACTTGTAAGTGACGGTCGTTCGGTCTTGTTATTGTGTCAAGGGAACTAGGAACGCTAGAGAAATAGTAAAGGTAGTAAGTTTACCAAGCGAGGAAGGTCGTATGATCCCATGATTGCGCGAAGTAGGGGGCATCAGTTATAATTGCAAGGACGGGAATAAGAGAGATTAGCAATGGCAAATAGAGAC
Source organism: Schistocerca serialis cubense (assembly GCF_023864345.2). Classification (NCBI taxonomy): domain Eukaryota; kingdom Metazoa; phylum Arthropoda; class Insecta; order Orthoptera; family Acrididae; genus Schistocerca; species Schistocerca serialis. Next base: position 471,231,973 of record NC_064639.1, read on the forward strand.
CTTGACCGAATTGAGATTGACACCCAGCAAGATAATGTGCGGGAAGCTCAGACAGAACTACAGACGACACAATGCCGCGAAAAATATATCAGGGGGTGGAGCAGGACGTAGATACCGAGCGACAAAGCGTAGCAAGCCGCGACCAATATATCGCAGAGGTGCAAAGAGACGAAAAACGTCTTGAATACTTAAAACCAATAGAATATGTAATAAGACCTCCCTCACAACCGAGTACAGGCAGTACAAGTTGAATGTGTCACTGCATGGTTCATCGCAGTCAGTTACGGACAGTCACGAGAATGTAAACGCAGAACGAAGCGCATTGGAAAAATTGGGAAATTTGTGGGAAGTTCCCATGGGAACAAACTGCTGAGGTCATCGGTCCCTAGGCTTACACATTACTTAATCTAAATTAAACTGACTTACGCTAAGGACAACACACACACACCCATACCCGAGTGACGACTCACCGTGGCAAGGTGCCCAAGACCGCGCTGCTATACCGCGCGTCGAAGTGCGTTGGAAGAAGAGGTAGTAGGTCTAGTTAATTTGTCGGAAATTCTTCGGCAATTAACGCGCACCATACCGATAAAAACAGGGAGATAAAACTACAAATAGTGAGCAGAGTGAGCAGAGTGCGGGAACAGCGAGACAACAGCAAAAATAATGTGAGCAGAATGCAGAAAACCGGCCGTTGTGGCCGAGCGGTTGTAGGGGCTTCAGTCAGGATCCGTGCGACCCCTACGGTCGCAGGTTCGAATCCTGCCTCGGGCATGGATGTGTGTGATGTCCTTAGGTTAGTTAGGTTTAAGTAGATCTGAGTTCTAGGGGACTGATGACCTAGCTGTTTAGTCCCGTAGTACTCAGAGCCTTTTGAACCATTTAGAACGCAGAAACAACGAAACAACTGTGTCAAATTAAAAAAACAACACAGAGGTTAAGGAACAACTATGTCACATCGAGGAAGAGGCAAAATAAACCTGAGATGTGATCGCAAATTTAATAATAGATCATACGCAATTAAGAACAGATATTGACAAGGTCGAAGTGGACGTGAGGATATTACGGGATGACACCAAGACCGAAATAAAAACGATGCGTGACGACACACACACCGAAACATGAACATTACGTGATGATACTCACTGCGAAATTGCAAAGATAATCAAACAAGTTAATGCGATTACACACCAACAGCACGACAAATAGTGGAAAATAGTGTGTTGCAAAAACTCATCACAGAAGCGGTTCTCAAGAGGTACGATACTCGCTTTGTGAGAATAGAAGCGAAAACGAAGAATCAATTCGTAAAACTGAGAGGACTGTTGCGAACTACACAAGAGCGAAATGATCAAGACCATGCAAGATCTGAATCCGAAACCACATCCGAGTCAATAACACCATCAGAAAGGCAAGAAATTTCACAAGGAATGGAAAAAGATTAAACGCAATTACGACTCCAGTCACCGACGGAGAAGAAATTACGCTAGGGCCGACCACCTGCGATGCGACAGGCACGTTTCGAAGCTTGCGAAGAACAGATGGCACCACGAAGGCATCGGGTAGCACAGGCAAACTTTTCGGGCCGCGTGATGAAGCGGTAAGACTAGCAAGCAAGACACCGAGTCAATACGTGACAGGGAACTGCAAGGGCGCGAAGGCTATATCGTAAAGCAAACCAACACTCGGCAGAATGGAGGGAAGAAAGTCATGGCATTCCATTACAACGATATCATTCGACATTAGGGGAAAGTTGCAGTGGGCAATATGCAATGAATTTACCACAACCCGAAAGACTGAAACGATAAATGATCGGCAGCAGAATTGGCAAGGATTCTCAAATTTCGTACGATACAACGATGCGCTATGACAACGATCATTTCCTCACTGTAAGGAAGTTTCAGCATTTCTATGAAGGAAATTAAGTGTATCCGTAAACTTCATTGCTCAATTCAGAGTAGGATGACCAGAACATGGGGCATCGTCACACAAACTACACTTTATATGTGCCCATATGACTGGAACAGTAGTAGGAACGATACAAAACGTAGCAGCTACATGTCGATCATATGAAGATTTCAAAGGTAAGTTTCTCTCACGCTACTGGTCGAATGACGCACAAAATAGAGTGAAGTTGCTACAAAGATGGATCTCGTCATGGACGTCGGGTGTGAAGGTGAGAATCATGCAGCCTATTGGCACAGTATGAGTCGTGACACGACGTCCTATGTCCGCACGAAAAGTATCATTCAACATGGTGGCGTTGCTGTCAAGAGTTCCTCCTAGCCATAATCTGTAGGTAGCGCTCTTACACTGCAGCAGTAGCCCTTGGGCGGCCTGAGGAGGCATTCATATACAAATTCTGCCTCTCTGTATCTCCTCCAAGCCCGAATAACATCACTTTGGTTCACTCCAAGACGCCTGGACACTTCCCTTGTTGAGAGCCCTTCCTGGCGCAAAGTAACAATGCAGACGCGATCGAACCGCGGTACTGAACTACAGACAATACGAGCCATGTATCTCCTTTCTGGCGGAATTACTGGAACTGATCGGCTGTCAAACTCCCTCCGTCTAATAGACGCTGCTCATGCCTGGTTGTTTACAGCTTTGGGCGGATTTAGTGACATGTCTGAACAGTCAAAGGGACTGTGTCTGTACAATATCTACGGTCAACGTCTATCTTCAGGAGTTCTGACAACGGGGTGGACGCAAAACGTTTTTTGATGTCGCTATATATTCAATCATGAAAGGTGAAAGAAGAAGGAACAGAACCACAGGGACCGAAAGAAGCCGAGATACCGCAAACACCACTTGTACAGGAATTAGTTGGGAAGATATCGCAAAAAACGTACTACCAGAGCAAAAAGAAGCAAGCGTAACTGAAGTTGAGTTAAGAGGTAAAGTAAATAGTATTGCGGAGTTATTTAAGACTGAAACTAGAGAGAGCCGATTCCAAGAGGATAACGTACTGTCGAGAGAAATAAACATTTTGCCACGGCACGTAATAAATGTGGAAATTGGTTCGCAAGGATCAAACGAAGACAGGAAAACAAGAACATCATGATGGGGAGAAATGAATTGGGAGAATAGCGACAAAGAAAACGAACTACCAGAAGCAGGTACAACAGGAGAAGAGAATAGGGAAGAAGTAATTAAAGTTGAAGAGTTATTTAAGGCTGAGACCAGGGAAGACGAACCCAAAGAGGATAATGCGCATTAGACAGAAGTTCAAAACAAATTACAATTGGGCACAGGTCCCAGTGTGGGACAAGGGCTGCTTTTGCCTGCGGGCTACGCAGTGACTCTGGCATTCATTGTGCCTGCTAGGTGTCCCGCTATTAACTTTTCAGGCCGGCTACGGTGGTCTAGCGGTTCTAGGCGCTCAGTCCGGAGCCGCGCGACTGCTACGGTCGCAGGTTCGAATCCTGCCTCGGGCATGGATGTGTGTGATGTCCTTAGGTTAGTTAGGTTTAAGTAGTTCTAAGTTCCAGGGGACTGATGACCATAGATGTTAAGTTCCATAGTGCTCAGAGCCATTTGAACCATTTGAACTATTCAGGGCTGCCCTTTGGAAGAACCGATGCCTGTGATTTTCTATAAAATGTCTAGTGGGTATAGTTATTACAAGTACGAAGACTCTGGCCAGAAAGAAAATACGAGGCCACCAGCTTTGATATAGGCATACTGCAGGCAGAGTAATTCGCTTCTTCTCTGCAGAAAACCGTCGAGTGTTTGAACGTGTCGACTTGTACCACACTGAGACGATAGCGAGAGGCAGTGTGTAAACAATTGTTCACAGGTTCGTCTTAGCTCATAAGAACTTTATCTGCAAAGTCTCCTAGTACACAGAATCGCATTGAGCACTGACAGTTAACACTTGCGTGCAACTTGAGGGCAACAACAGACGCGCTATTCCAGCCAAATAGTGTGTACCATGCCAATTAAGTTAGTTAGGAGATAATTAGGAGTCTCATTTTCACCGAAGACGTAGGAAATGTATCCAACTGGTGTTTAACAGTCGAGAGAGATTTAGAATAGATTCTCAGGTTTACACCTTGTGCCGACAGCAGCCACTGCCGCCGCCGACCAAAGGTAAACCCATGCGCTCACGCTACACCTCCACCTGATAATCAATTGACACTCCAAACTGCGGTCGTCTCCATCTCACCTACCTTTATCTACATTCATCCATGACCTGTTGTTAAATATATTCACGACTGTATGCTTAATTGAAACATAACGTGAGATATTCGCTGTCATGTAAAAGATTGAGCAGCCACTGTAGAGTTCTTTATACTACGGATTTGTTGAATTGTTTTAATTGTGTACTTCTTTTTGATTGCTCTTTACCGACCACCATCCAGTTTTTGCTATTTTCATTATGTATTTTAGCGTTATTGATATCTCTGGCGCCAATGGTACTTAATTTGTTTGTATTTTTATCGAACCCCAGACATGGTCATCAGCCATCTTATCAATAAAGAACCATATAACGATTAGGAATTTCGCTTCACAGTTGTGAACCCAATAGCAATATTTTACCATCCTGTATGTAATTTTGCTAACATTGCTATGTCATGAAGTCAGAGTAAAAATAAACCTTAATAATGAAAATCTAAGGTTTTAATTTTTTGCTAACATATGCCTGAACCCGTACTCTAGTTTCTGTTAGCGACAGCGTTTCCTTTACAGGGAGTGTAGTGGAACCGACATTGAGATCATTGTCTGATTACATCACTGAACTCTGCATGTGTGAGATGCTATCTTCCTATCTTGCAGGCCGTAGGTTCAACACCAAATTCCTAAAACACACACAGAGCCTCCTTGCGCAATTGTTGTAGGAAGATAGATCTTGGAGAGTGTCCCTCTTCCAGATCTACATCGATGGTTTCCATGGTTTTCAGTGTCCACTATTTCTCTGTTTTTTATCTTAATACGACTCATTACCAGATTCCCCTTGCCAAACAATCAAAGATGGCCACTGACTTTTGCACTGACTGGATCTTATATGAATTGATCTGGATGCCTTTTGGCTTTTCTACTGCGGCGGCAGTTATCTCAATTCCAAATGAGTTGTATAACTACTTGAACGATGTTGTAAATTACTATGCCACGATTTCCAAGCATTTGCAGCACATGTGACTGGTTTTGGAGCATCCGAGGCAAGCTTGGCTAACTGTTAAATCGTGTAAAATTACCTTAGCTCGTCGTTGATATCTTTTCTCGAGCATATAATCTCGGCCATGGGGGTCAGGACTGATTAGTCTGGGACCCGAGCTACCTACAGTTTACGTCCTCTAAGACTAAGATAGGGGCAGACGGTTTCACTGGAATGACTAACTTCTTCCGAAAATTGGTTCAGAAGTTCGCTAAGCAATCCACTCCGTTAAATCTATCGCGATAGATGGGTGGGCCCTTTGTATGGACCGACAGCCGGCAGCCTGTGTATGATGCACTTAAGATCACTTTGAGTAATTCCCTCGTTCTAGGTTTTCCTGACTTCAATCAACCAATCGTCGTCCAAATCGACGCTCTTAACTCAGATGTTGCCGCTGTGTTACTTCAGCAGCAAGGTGGCGAGCGGAGGCATTTGCTTACGCCAGGTGCCTGGCTCCATCTGAGAGGAAACACTCTTCTTATGAGTTGGACGCACTAGGCTGTCTTCCTCGCGCTAGAAAAATGCAAGTACTACCCCGAACACCATGAATTCGCACTAGACGGACAACCAGGCCCTTATTTGGGTCCTGGCTCGACCGCACAAAACTGGGCGTATTTCAAGTTGGGCTGTCTGTATTTCCTCCTTCTCCTTCAACATGCGCCACATAGGCCAGTTGATAACGCTGTACCGAGGACCTTGACAAAATGTTTGAGGAGGAGGCGGGTTCTTCTCCCCACGATGCCGAGGTCTTGCTAATTCTGTGTTAACGGTGGTTCCTGTGTTGTTTCCTGACCTTGTGCTACAATGAGAGCTGGGCCCCAAATTGGGCTCCGTTAAAGAGCAGTCGAAGACCGGTCAGCAAGTTTCCGTGTATGAATTGCAGACGGACATGCCATGCCGCGGCAGGCACCGCGTTAAAGTGCTAAAATATCTTTTTGGCTACCGTTCTTGTTCTGCCTGATTTCAAATATTATCGTAATTCCGTTCATCTAGGAGTATGTAAGACCATCCACAACACGCTTGAGTCCTAACCTGGACCACCCTGTATCGTGGTGTTAGAGAAATGGTTAGTCAGTGTCAAGAGTGCAAGATGGCTAAGCCGATAACCAGTGGGTGTAGGTGGGTGTAGGGGGTTGCTTCAGTCCACTCTGGTGGGGGGTCCCCCTGGAGAGTATTTTTATTGATTACGTCTATTCTCTTCCGCGGACTCAAGTTGGGTAGCACTATATATTTGTGGAGGTTGATTTTTAATCGGTTCACCTGGTTGGTCAACAATAGCGGCTTAGGCATTTGAGTAAGATTTTATCTTGTTCGATCCCTCGAAGATCGTCGTCAGGCATAGTGCACCTTGTTTCTCTTCGAAGGACTTTCGAAACTTCTGTTTTTAATTAGCGGCTAAACGCGTCAGCACGACACGTTACTACCCGCACTCATCATCTGCACAATGGGTTAATCGTATCGCAAAGTTCTCTCTGATAGTTTTCCACTCTTAGCCACAAATTAAACAGGATCTTTGTTAGCCATGGCTGAACCTAGCCTTTAACTCCGCCAGACATGAGGCGCACGCAGCTACCACTGCTTCTCTCATCCTTTCCTAACCCTTTAATTCCCGTTTATAAAATATCTGGTCCATATACGATTTGTTGCACGATGACATTACTCCGGAGTAGAGTCAGGGCAAATATTCTGAGCGCCCATAAAAGGGAAGCGGCGAGGGGTAACCAGGGCTGACGTCCAGGGAACATTCACGTTGGATATTTGATCTACACGAGAAATTTTAGGGGTAGAAACTCTGCGAGTAAGGCGTCTGGGAAGCTATCACTCAACTCTATGGGCCCTTATGGGGTGCTGGAAGTAACCGTTCCGGTCATGCTTAGACAATTTAACGAAGTAATGAATTGCAGGTGCACTTCAGCTAAGTTAAGAGAGACAGAACTGTTTAAGTTTCATTTTTGAGCCTGGACCTGACCGATCCGATGTTCCTATTACGGCGGAAGGCTGAACCATTGCAAGATCGATAGATCGCACCACAACTCCTGGAAGGCAAACTTTAACATCAAGAGGGCATGGCACGTTTGCGGCAAGTGCCGTGGAGGCCGGGATTCCGGGAGAGGTAGTGTGAGAAGCAGCGACGACAGCACAGGTCTGCGGGTCAACGGGCCGGCTGTTTGTTCAGACGCCCGTGTGACTTCCGAGTGGGTCTGACAGATTCTTCCGGACATGAGAGACTTACACCACAAACGGGAGACATTATCCCTTAGGCCGATTAGGTCTGAAGGCGACCATTCAGCATTTCGAAACACCGACTTCGCTCTCCGCAGTGGGTGTGACAGTTGTGACCGGTTCGCATCCTGCATGTGTTTGTGCTCTTCTGCTTCTGTATCGGATTTGGTTCAACCTTCCATTGTTCTTTCTCTGTTCCTGTGTCTGTCCAGGTGATTTTAGGAGCGTGTCACTCGTATCAAAACATAATAGCTTCCATTTCGTAGTTTTCATTGAGTTGTGATTTGATTGTGTGTTTTAAATTATTGGGGTTTTGTAAATTGCTTTAATGTTTAGTGCATCATTATTTGGGACACTTAACGTACTTTTTAGTGTCTGACACGTCGTACACTAAATCGCCAAGTCTTTTTCGTTAGCCCTCAAGCTAATGCAACTTACCGGGTCAAATATTGCTGTGAGTGTTGAAAGGTGGCTACACTGTGCCACTGCGCCAGAGATTGCGCCAAAGAGTACTATTAAGCCGCCTCCACAGTGATTGTCGAGAATTCATAGCAGTCAGTGCTAGTAGAGAGCTCGTGGAAGTCAGTGCTTGTTAGGAGATCGGAGAGGACAGTGTGTGTTAAGAGTTCGTGCCGAGATGTGCTAGTGGGCACTGCTTGTCGTGAAGTCGGAGTAAGATGTTGTAGTAAAGAGTGTTGTTCCAGGTTTTATGCAGTTATTTGATGGGAGAGATAGCAGATGTTATTGTAATGAGTGCATTTCGTCAATATATATGAAGGTAAAAATTACAATGTTCTTTTATTAATTGTGTGTCTGAAATAATGCGTCACTACAGGTTCAGTCAACAAAGCATCTGGCTTGTGTTCTTGTATTAGAGTGAATTCTGGATTTCTTGCGTAATTACAGTTTTTCTAATTTTCTTTGTCACGTCAGTATAATTGGTATTTAAAAATTCTTGTCTTGTTGGAGAAGAACCGTGCCAGATGTGGACGTTGAGTCACACTCCCACATACAGAACAGTTACATTTGTGCTTGGATTTTGTAGGTTTTATAGTTGCTGGGGACTTAATTAATTAACTGTGTTTACGAAAATTTTCTTACGTTGTTGGTTGCAGTCAGATGGCGTAATAATTCTAGTCAGGGCCAACCGTTTACGAGACACAGCGTAATCGGACAAACAGCTACAAAAATTAAAAACATTTTCAATCTTATATTTAATTAAGCCCCCATGCACGTGGCGACCGCTGCTTCGGATCGTCCCTTGGATTCTTCTGATTGTGAAAATTGTAGACTGTAGTATTGTTGTAGTAATTTGTAGTTAGTAATTGTAGTCTATTTTGCATGTGTAGATTTGGTAATTGTCATTCTTCTAATGGTATTTTTTTATCAGAATTAAATTTGTTGTCTTGTCAACGGGTTTGACAATTTAGTGCAATTATTTCAATTGTTCGATTGATCGTGTTTGAGGGAGTCATTGCATTTGAATGGTATTGTTGGAGATAAAGAGTCATTGTGTGTAATTTTCGTACAGTGACGAATTTTTTGTATGTTTTGCAAATGATTACGCGATCGATGAAAAAGGGAAAAATGATGAACAGTGAGAATGACGAAATTGTTGACATGGCGAACTCGCCAACAGAGGAAAACAGTATGATGGATAATGAAGTGGAAAACAATGTAACAAGTCGGGAAAATAGTCCGGAACCATTTCAAAATTTTTCTCAATCAAAAAATTCGCAGAATACGAGATTAACGATGGAAGATTCTGGAATAGTATCGTACATAGATAGCTTTACAGCTATGACGAAGGAAGTTAGTTTTGCGGGAAATGTTAGGGGCGAAAGGAATTTCGAACAAGTTAATATGGAGCAGTTGATGAGTGTAATATTAAATTTTCAATCTGAATTAAAAACAGAGATAGGAACAATTAAAACACAGATGGGAACAATGGAAACACGGATGGGAACAATGGAAACACGGTTTGGATCTGAATTAAAAACAGAGATGGGAACTTTAAGGGCTGAATTAAAAACTGATATGGGAACAATGGAAACTCGGTTAGGATCTGAATTTAAAACAGAGATGGGAACTTTGGAAACACGGATAGATTCACGAATAGGGACATGTTTCAAAAATATGAAAGATGAATTAAAGAAAGAAATCAGGGAAGAAGTACAACCGATTCTGAATTCTCACAATAATAGATTAATTGCAGTAGAAATCAGACAAAGGGAACAGGATAGAGAACAGGAAGAAAGAGATCGCGTGATAGTACAAAAATTTTCAGAGTTAAATTTACAACGTGCAAACGATAAGAAAGAAATATTTGAAAGAATCGAGGAATCCGTACCAAATGACAGATTAAATAACCTAACATAACAATATGAACAGCTAACTACCAAATGTGTCAATACTGAAACCCGAGTCGCGACACTTACGGAAGATGTAAACAAACAGAAAGAAAAAATAGGTGACTTATCGGAAAGAGTTGAGGAAATTTCAGATAAATTGACAAATCTTAGTTTACATGGGGACAGAGATTCGGATGATACAGCCCCATTACCATTTGCAGAAACCGAAGAGTATCAGAACATAAAAAAGCATGTTGAGAATCAGGGAAAATTTAATGAACACGTGAAAAGGGAATTTGAGGCATTACGGAAGCAAGTCAAGCAGATCGAAGGCGAAATTGTAGGAAAAGATAGCAGAAGAAATTTAGAATCACAGGTAGCAGAGGGGTTTGAAGAAAATAATTTGTTTCATTTACGGGATGCGACAAGAGAGCGCCAGGCGCGCGAACTTGACAACAATCGTCATTGGGACTGGGACAGACGCGGTAGGTCTTTGTCGCCACGAGGCGAAAACTTTGACTATAAACACTTTTTGACTGTCCGGAAATTTAAGATCTTCCGCAATTCTAAGAATGACATACATCCATGTGCATGGTTAGATCAATTTATGTACGCACTTCCACCAAATTGGCCACTAAGTCACAAACTGGAATTTATGTGCGGATATTTAGAAAACGAACCGGCGACGTGGATGCGTGCACTCATTAGAGATTGTAATAATCTAAATGATTTTTATCATGCATTTCTATCGGCATACTGGTCCGAAAACACACAAGACAGAGTCAAACATAGTCTGATTGTGCAGCGTAATTTTAAACAGTCTGAGTTCCGCACGCCGGCAGAGTACTTTGAAGACATGATTCGAAAGAATCAGTTCCTGTCCAACCCTTATAGCCCGACTGAATTAATTCGCATTTGTTTAACTAAGCTGCCACAATCAATAAGACAAATTGCTTTGGCCGGAAGATGTAAAGACGACATTGAGACTTTTAAGACTTTGTTGCAAGAACTTGAGTATGACAACGATGACGGGACCTCTTGTAACTTTTTCAGTAACAGTAATTACAATAGATTTTCAGAGAAAAGTGATAGTGGTCGGAACGGGCGTTATATGGGTAATTTTGAGAATGACAGACGTAACAGACACGACAATAGATACCAGCCCTATGACAATAACAGACGTTCTAACAGAAATTACACAGACAACTATAACAACGGTAATTCGTATCGGAATGATCAATCATACGGAAACAGTAATCGGTATTATCAAGACAGAAATTATTCAAACAGTAATAGAAATTCTTACTACAGAAACAATCAGGGTAGTAGATATAACAATAATTTCAGAAATGACAGTCGAAATTACACAAGAAGTAGTTATGCAGACAGACAGGAAAACAGAAATTTTAATAACAGACACAGCCAAGAATTTGCATCCAACAGACAGGAGGGACCTAATTGGCATCCTCCACGTGACATAACTTCAGAGAGACAAGTGCAAATCGTAGAAATTGATCCGCGAAATGACGCGAATACTCAAAGACGTGACGCAAACAATCGACAATGACTTGCAGCTTCGGCTTCTGGCAGCAATATAGACGGTTCAGAAAGTAATGACACTACGACTTTACACTACGTACGCCTGGAAGACATGAGAGACATTTTGTTAGATGAAAAGGAAAATAATGTAGACGCATTTTTACATCCTGTTATTGAAGTATGTGTGGGTAAGAATAAGTCACTGCAGTTTTAGATTCTGGGAGCCCATTGAATGTCATTAGTGAATCAGTTTTTCGTATATGTGAAAGAACTATTGCCTGTCCTGTGTTACCTATTTCTAAAACTACAATTCGAGGTGCTATTTCTGGAAAAAGTGTGGAAGTCAAACAACAGACCAATTTAAATTTCATTTGTCAAGGATACGAATTTTCTGCTAATTTTATTATTGTTCCATTACTCAGTACACAAATTATATTAGGTATGGAGTTTCTTAACGCACATAAGGCAATTTTGAACTTTAAAGAAGGAAGTGTAAATTTGACTGTTGCTGGAATGCCGAAATGTTTAAAATTTTTCGAGTGTTTAACAAGATCTGAGTCAGATACAAAATGTTTAAGGTTTCTTACTCCTGATGTTTTCGTTGAGCATTATGACGACAATGTGTTTATTCATGATAATGACAATAGATACAGAGACGCGATGGATGATATAATTAATAGCGAAGAATTAATTAATGAAAAGGTTAAGAAAGCTGAAGTGCCAGATGACGTTGCAAGAGAAGAGCTGCACCACATTTTGACTTCACATGCTACAGTGTTTAGTCATCACACAGGAACTATACAAGGCTTACAATATTTATTTAAAGTAAAAGAACACACACCATTTCGCGGGAAAACGTACGCTATTCCTTTGGCTTACAGAGACAAGGTTAAGAATGAACTTCAGTGCATGTTAGATCAGGGCATTATTGAGCCTGCAGTCAGTCCTTATACTAGCCCATTACACGTTGTTCTTAAAAAGGATGGGTCAATTCGTTTGGTTCTGGATTCCAGACAGATAAATAACATCATCATTCCTGAAACTGACCGCCCACAAAATTTAGATGAACTTCTTCAACATTTCCATGGAATTAAAGTTTTATCCACGATTGATATGCGCGCAAGTTTTTGGCAAATAGAACTCCACCCTGATTGTAGAAAATACACTGCTTTTTTAGCCTTTGGTAACTGTTACCAATTTCGGAAATTACCGTTTGGACTTACTGTATCTTCAGCAGCATTCATTCGTAGTTTAAATGAAATTTTACCTGTTTATCTTCGTGACAACATTACTTCTTATGTTGACGACATTCTTATTGCTAAACATTCTTGGAGTGAGCACAACAAAATTTTGGATTCATTGTTACGTATCTTTGCAAGAGTTGGCATTACTGTGAACTTAGAAAAATCTGAATTTGGTCGCTCACAGGTGAAATTTCTCGGTCACATTATTTCTACAGAAGGTATTCTTCCTGATCCAGAAAAATTAGATGCTATTCGTAATTATGCTGTTCCTACTACAAAACGTGATGTTCGTAGTTTCCTTGGTGTCTGTAATTTTCTGCGACGCTTTGTTAAATTGGACGATTTGGCCACACCTCGTTTATGTGAACTATCTGGAAAGAAATCTAATTGGTGTTGGGATGAGGAAGCTCAGTCAGAATTTGAACAGCTTCGTGATGCTTTAGTTGCTGCTCCACTTCTTTCACATCCGGATTTATCGAAAGAATTTTGTTTGGCGACGGACTCATCATACAAAGGCCTAGGAGCACATTTATTTCAAGAGATAGAAGAAGACGGCGTTGTAGTCCAGAAAACTATTGCATTTGGAAGTCGTGTTCTCTTGAAATCAGAAAAGAATTATTCGATTACGGAACTTGAAGCTTTGGCTGTTGTTTGGGCTTTTACAAAATTTCGCACATTTTTGTTTGGCAGACATACTAAGGTTTACACCGATCATCGAGCTCTGGAATTTCTTATGTCAACAAAATTAACTCATGGCAGATTGTCACGATGGGCGTTGTACCTACAGGAATTTGACTTTAGTATTGTTTACATACAGGGTTCTTCTAATATTGTTGCCGATGCTTTATCACGTGCACCTATGGGTTTGAAACAAAGTGCTGAAGAGGACGGCATAGAAAACAATTATTGTTTGATGTATATTCAAGGTGTTGCGTTTGAGAACTTTATTTCGTCTTCGCTCCAGGACATCGCTAAGGAGCAAAATAAGGATCCAATCTGGAAGGACATTAAGGAGAAGTGGAGGAGAAAGGAAAGCGTGGCGATTAGACAGCATTATCTAGTTCGCAATGACATTCTTTTTAAACGAAAATCCGTCGACAACTTTGTTTGGTTAGTTTGTATTCCTGATGAGTGGGTCAATAAATTGATTTGGTATACGCATTTCAGTTGTGCACACTTTGGTCCCAGAAAATGTTTTCATAAATTACGAGAAAATTGTTACGTCAGTAATATGGAAAAACGTATTCGATCTGTTCTTGCCAAATGCAAATTATGTCAAATGGCTAAGCCTCCAACGATTTCTCACAGAGCACCGTTGTTTCCCATCATTCCAGCGAAATTAAAGGAGATGGCTGCAGTCGATTTGTTTGGTCCAGTGGTTCGATCTACTAATGGTTTTGCGTACATTTTCGTAGCAATGGAGTTGACGTCAAAATATGTGTGTTTTATACCTTTACGCAAAGCAACAGCTCGTTCAGTATCTAACGCTTTTATCAAACATTTTCTTAAAGAAGTTGGTCATGTTGACAAGGTTATATCAGATAATGGATCACAGTTTCGTTCTAAAGTTTGGCTTCGTACTCTACAGCGTCGTAAAATTAAACCAATCTTCATTTCACTTTTTCACCCTCAATCTAATGCTTCAGAGAGATGGATGAAGGAAATCAATAAATTGTGTCGTCTTTATTGTCATCAGAATCACAGAACTTGGGATCAGTATCTTCATATTTTTCAAAACATTCTGAATGAACTTCCTAATGACTCAACTTCTTTACCGCCTCTATTAATATTAAAAAATAAAGTACCAACAAATCGCATTTCTGAAATCGTTCCTTTTCCGCCTTCACGGAAACTGCGGCATTCTGAAGTTGTCAACCTGGCTCTACAAAATATTGCATCTGCGGCTGCTAGAAGAGAGAAATCAGCTAGACGTCCTGGTCGTTCAAAAATCTTGTCAGTTGGTCAAAAGGTATTAATTAAGTCCCACCGTTTGTCTCACAAAGGAAAAGGCTTGTGTCGCAAATTTTTTCTGCTTTATAACGGTCCATATAGAATTCGCAAAATTATACATGATAACACTGTCGAAGTAGAAACTCTTAAATCACGACGCTCTAAAGGAATACATCATATATCAAATGTTAAAATTTTTGTGGAATGACATACTTGTGAGAAACTAACAGCTAGATGTAAACATGCGGAGAGTACAAGGATACCGCGCTGTGTTTTGGCGGCGGCACATACTCATAGCAACAGTGAAGTCTGCGCGCCGCACAAGGCAGTCGTTGACCGCGAACAATAGCTTCCTACGTCACGCGCCTACAGCTGATCGAGCGCTCAGTGCGAATGCACTGACAGCCGTAAACAAATACACAGTCTAATTTCTCCGACTAAATTCTGTATAAAGTTATAAGGACTTGTTGAATTGTGTTATTAACATTCAGTATTTTGCAGGATACGGTTGTATAAAGTATTTAAGAACTTCAGGTAAATTCTGTGCGTGTCCGACGTTAAGACGACCTGCTATCGAGAAATTTTCAGGAAGAATGTAATTTCGAAGAAGAAAGTGATTAACTAAAAAAAAAAAGGGTAACTATTAATTGAGTTTATTTTTCAGGTAACATAAATTCACTTAGGTACGTACTTTAGACGTAATTTGCTGCTTGCGATTACGTGACTCATACTTTGTGCTAAATTTTATGTTCTATGAATTTACGTGTGAAGCGACGTGCTTGCGTACGTTAACTGATTTTGACAATGATTATTAATGAACTGGGTTGTGACTTGTATATATTATGCATCGCTTGGCTGCTATGCTTTTTCACTGATGTCATATTTTTTTTTAAATTACGTGCCTGCTGTGCTTATTTATTTAAATTATAATTGTAACCTGATTTATTGTGCTGATGTGTTTAGGTACGTAAGTTATACTTTGTGATTTATCTGCTTGCGCCTTCATGTTTACTTATTAAGATTACATATGAACATTTATTTGCTTATGCTGATATGATGCTAATGACCTGTTTATTATGTTAGATGACATATGTTTGCTGCTATGCGCGTGGATTGCATATTTACACGTTTCTGTTTTGTTGCCATAACTGCTCTTTAATTTGGTGTATAGAAATGCTGATATACTGTGTATAAACATAGAGTTTAGGTCACACTACTGTATTAATTATAGATTGCTCGCTTGGCAGAGCCTCGTTGTAGGAATTGTGCTGCATCCACTTGTTGACATTCTGTTCTCTACTGGTATATTTAATCGCTATTGCAAGTTTTGCTTGCGCTCAGTGCCTTATAGTTTTAAGATAAGAAAATTAACTGCTATAATTCGACGAACGACATTAGTACAAGAAAGTCATAGAAGTCACATGAGCTGGAGGTTTTATGGAAGCTGTATAACTTTATGCTAATAGGAAGGAAGCTAACGACATGACAGACCAAAGCTAGGTTTAGACAATTGACAGTTATTACACTGCATTTCTTTGTGAGCAATTGAAATAGGAAGTGACACTTGACACAAAAATACTCCACATGTTTGCTTCTGCTATGATTCTTGAAGTGGTGTACACACTGTGAAACATTATGATTATTCACACTCCGTAATCGTACTTAATTACTGAGAGTTATTCGAACTAAGTCTGTTAGAGGTCATGTATGCATTTCTTTGTTTATAATTTATAATGAGTAGAAAATTTGGGTCAGATGGATTACACAGAGGTTGTGTGTGGACACTGTGTCTTCGGATTGTATGGGATGCTGAATTGAAGTTGCATTAGGATTTTATCTGTACTTGTTCGAGGAGACTGACTAGAGGAAAGAGTTGTTATGGAAGTGAAATGATATTGGTGCTGAGGTTTATATTTATCGACGTATTATTGAGGTATAGAGATTATATGAAGTTGATGATTATTGGAGTTTTTGTGGACAAGAGGTAAGGTAAATGATATTGATGATAAGACGTATTGAAGAGGTATTATTAAGGTATTATTGAGATTGTGTGAAGCTGATGATTGTTGGAGTTTTGGTGTATAAGAGGTAAAGTAAGTGAGGAGCATATTTTTTTTGTTGGTCTTATGGAACAAGGAGGATAAAGATAGCAGACTAGAACACTAAAATAGAAGGAAGATAGTCTATACACACACTTTGTTAAATCACTAAGTAGCATATACTTTTTTTTGGAGAGAGGAAGTAATTGCATATCTTGGCTCACTGACAGTTGTTCAACAACAGTACATTTGATCTGGCTTGGCAAGCATTGGTCTTGACTTGATGACTATGACGTTGACTTAACTATTATTGACTGTTATACATTGCTGCCACTACTACTTGATACACATGATAAACATCAGATTTTGACAGAATTACATTTACACAGTTAACACTATTCAATTACACAGTAGTACTTAATGTGGATGAAAGATGAGTGAGTGTGTTTTGTGTGTTTTCCTTTACTAATCCTACCCACCTATCTCCTAAATATTATTTTATTTGTTTGTAGTGGCTTGCACTGACACCCATAAATATTATAGGTTTACTGGTATTTGTGTATTGTAATAGTTAATAGGACAATTACCTGATATCATTTGTGTGTTTGTTATGATTTGTATGTTACTGTAAAAGCACTGTATGTGTATTCAAACTATTGTTCATGCCTGAACTGTCTGATTAGTGAAGATAAATATTCTGAACTGTTACCTGCACTTTTCAACATGATGTGTGACATTTGGTCGTGTTTAATTTCTGCTGATGAACTGTGTGATCAGTGATTGTAAAAAAAAAAAAAAAAATTATGGAGTGTAACCTGTACCTTTTCTACATGATTGGTGCCACTAGGACATGTTTAATTTCTGCTCATAAACTCTGATGAACAGTGTGATCAGTGCTAGTGAATTTTGTGGAACTGCTTCTGCTGAGAGATGTGACTTTTTGCTGTCTGCACCTACTCAATATTGCTGGGTGCCACTGATGGACTGCTTCTACTGAAATAATGTCACTTGTTGCTGTCTGCACCTGCTCAACATTGCTGGGTGCAACTGATGGACTACTCCTACTGAAATGGTGTCACTTGTTGGTGTCTGCACCTGCACTCAACATTGCTGGGTGCAACTGATGAACTGTTTTTACTGAAATGAAGTCACTTGTTGCTGTCTGCACCTACTCAACATTGCTGGGTGCCACTGATGGACTGCTTTTACTGAAAAGATGTCCCCTGTTGCTGTGTGCACCTGATCAACATTGCTGATGCCACTGATGGACTGCTTCTACTGAAATGGTGTCACTTGTTGCTGTCTGCACCAACTCAACATTGCTGGGTGCCACTGATGAACTGCTTCTACTGAATTAATGTGACTTGTTGCTGTGTGTACCTCTGCAACTTTACTGGGTGCCACAGATGGAACTGCTTCTACTGAAATAATGTCACTTGTTGCTGTCTGCACCTGCTCAACATTGCTGGGTGCAACTGATGAACTGTTTCTACAGAAATGAAGTCACTTTTTGCTGTTTGCACCTACTCAATATTGCTGGGTGCCACTGATGTACTGCTTTTACTGAAAAGATGTCCCCTGTTGCTGTGTGCACCTGATCAACATTGCTTATGCCACTGATGGACTGCTTCTACTGAAATGGTGTCACTTGTTGCTGTCTGCACCAACTCAACATTGCTGGGTGCCACTGATGAACTGCTTCTACTGAATTAATGTGACTTGTTGCTGTGTGTACCTCTGCAACTTTACTGGGTGCCACAGATGGAACTGCTTCTACTGAAATGATGTCACTTGTTGCTGGGTGTACCTGCTAAACTTTACTGGGTGCAACTGATGGACTGCTTTTACTGAAAAGATGTTACCTGTTAGTGTCTTTCTTTTTTTTGTATAAACTAATCATTCAAAGCATTTTATGTGAACATTTGTGTAAACTTGATTTTTTTTATATATTGTGTAAACTATTATGTAAAGTCACATGTATGAAAAGAAGTTGTATTGCTTACTGTATTTCATATATTAGGTTAGTGAAAGGTCAGTGCAAAGCCAAAATTTTTAACTAATTATGTGATGTTTAGGTATTAATATTATCTTTTATTTTTGTCTGTATTTTTGTGGACGAATTTGGTGGAATTTTCACCACCAATGCTGGCAAAAATACCATCAAATTCTGGCCTGTGGAGGAGGGGCATATGAAAGGTGGCTACACTGTGCCACTGCGCCAGAGATTGCGCCAAAGAGTACTATTAAGCCGCCTCCACAGTGATTGTCGAGAATTCATAGCAGTCAGTGCTAGTAGAGAGCTCGTGGAAGTCAGTGCTTGTTAGGAGATCGGAGAGGACAGTGTGTGTTAAGAGTTCGTGCCGAGATGTGCTAGTGGGCACTGCTTGTCGTGAAGTCGGAGTAAGATGTTGTAGTAAAGAGTGTTGTTCCAGGTTTTATGCAGTTATTTGATGGGAGAGATAGCAGATGTTATTGTAATGAGTGCATTTCGTCAATATATATGAAGGTAAAAATTACAATGTTCTTTTATTAATTGTGTGTCTGAAATAATGCGTCACTACAGGTTCAGTCAACAAAGCATCTGGCTTGTGTTCTTGTATTAGAGTGAATTCTGGTTTTCTTGCGTAATTATAGTTTTTCTAATTTTCTTTGTCACGTCAGTATAATTGGTATTTAAAAATTCTTGTCTTGTTGGAGAAGAACCGTGCCAGATGTGGACGTTGAGTCACACTCCCACATACAGAACAGTTACATTTGTGCTTGGATTTTGTAGGTTTTATAGTTGCTGGGGACTTAATTAATTAACTGTGTTTACGAAAATTTTCTTACGTTGTTGGTTGCAGTCAGATGGCGTAATAATTCTAGTCAGGGCCAACCGTTTACGAGACACAGCGTAATCGGACAAACAGCTACAAAAATTAAAAACATTTTCAATCTTATATTTAATTAAGCCCCCATGCAGTGTTTTGGCGGGTTATACTTCTAAGCCAAGATTGTGTTTACGTTAGTGAACTTCATCAGCCAACCGTTTGTGTCTTCCTCCCACCTACGTTTTCCGTCCCGCGTGACTTCACTTACCGTTTCCGCCTCGTGGCGTGATTTGAATCTGAATGTCGGGTGGCTGCTGAAGTTCTTGACTGTCAGGTGTAAGTTTGGGTGGTTGCCTTGGCCAGTTATCTTGTTATCTTTTAGCGCCTGTTCATAAATACTTTGTCTTTTTTGTTTCGTTTTAAAAAACTCCTTTTTCGCTAAATCTTAATTATTAGTCAATTAGTCAAACAGAGGTACTTGTGAACTGCTTCTTTTAAAGGCTGTTTTCTTATAACCTTTGAAGAGATTGTTATGTAACTTCAATTACTGAAATAATATCTTGCTTCTCTTATTGAAATTGCTTGTAAAATTTTCAACAATACTAATCAGTGGCACACGAAAGTTGTATGTTTTGAAAAGAGAATAATGTTTGATGTAAATTTAAATTTTCATACTTCATATTCCCATGATTGGCTTTTGGCGAGTCTTGAGCGAATATCTGAATTAACACTCTAACTTTTTGTTATTAGAAGTATTTGATAAAGTTGTTGATCGATTATCAGTAATTGCTCTTTAGTTGTTTTAAGTTGGTTTTCCACTGACGGTGTTAATAAAAATTTTGATAAAGTGATGTTCAGGCCTTAACTGTCCCGATCGTTCCGCTCCCAGGCGACCTTATGCCAGCAGTGTGTACCACCACAGACTTCCGTATGCAGTTTGAATTCATAATACGTGTATTGTTCTGGGACTATCACGTCCCTGATTACCAGGATTTTTAATTCGGGGAATACGGCATGTGTTCACGACTCAAATTTATGATTGAAGCTGTTATTTATACAGTCTTTTATGCTCAGTCATGTACATCTAGTGTATTTCTTAAAATTTCAAGCAAATTAAAATGAAATATTGTCAAGTTTCAATTAAGAAAGGGAATTAAATATCTCTGTAACTGAATAAGATAAGTGTCTGTTTTCGAATTTGTAATAAAAAATAAATGTGTATGAAAAAAACATTTTCTCTCAGTTGCAAAATCAACGAAGTCGGTCACTTGCAACCTTTTTAAACAGTGTCTGTTTCTGTGACTTCGTTGCACGAAATTTTTATTCGAGTGTTTAAAATGAGGCAATCGTTTCCATTTTTTATAATGCTAAAACGGAGTGAACTCGTTCAGTGAAGCACTACAATGTTCTTTACATTGTACAGTTTCGCTTACTGCTTGCAGTAGGTCTTATCGTTTATCTCAAACCTTAATTCCCTTGTCACGTGTTGGTATTTTTTAATTGAATTTAGCAACAAAGGTACGTTTGTGACAGAAATCTAAGATAATGAGAAAAAAGAAATTCCGTAACAAGAATGAATTTGCATATCGTGCGGTTCATACGGCGGAGCCCTCCAGTGCCATTGTGCCTCGCTACCCACGTGCAAATAGCGCCTAGATCTTTATATGAAATCTCACAATATATTTTTGCGGAATAATGTGGAATGGAGAAATATGATGTCTCAGTCCGATAAGAGTCAAACTTCTCATTGCGACGTTAACACACGAACGAGTACAAACTTCCTAACTGGCGTAAACAATAAAGGCATCCAACACGGAGTGATTTACATACACTATGCTTGTCGTAGGCTATTCTTTTTCCTCTGTATTTGTGTGCCTTGGGTGGCTGTTGATCCGTTGTCTAGAAAACGTAGTGACAATTGGAGTTTCTGTCTACACTCGATGATTTATTTAATGTGATTCGCAACACCATACCAAGGAATGTCATCGATGTACACGTGTGAAGAAAATAAATACGTAACGAGGAACCTCTTTAAGATTAAAAGAGAGGAGACATCTCCGACATAAGTAAACACTACATCTCGCTTACACCATGAGCTGCACTTCGGAAACATTATTTATCGGACTGGCATCCTGGCATATTGTCCATCATTAGTGGCATGTGGTGCGGAGGACAAACAAAGAAATGCACACACTTTGATGTCGGTAACACAAGAACGTTTTGTATAGATTACAATACACTCCGTCTTCAGGCCAAATATGTCTCATTGGGACCATCCGACCGCCGCATCATCCTCACCTGAGGATGCGAGTAGGAGGGGCGTGTGGTCAGCACACCACTCTCCCAGTCGTTATGATGGTTTTCTTTGATCGGAGCCGCTACTATTCGGTCGAAGAGCTACTCAATTGGCATCACGAGGCTGAGTGCACCCTGAAATATGGCAACAGTGCATGGCTGCCCGGGTGATCACCCTTCCAAGTGTCGGCTACGCCCGACAGCGCTTAACTTCGATGATCTGACGGGAGCCGGTGTAGCCACTACGGCAAGGCCGTTGACTATATATTAAAGTAAAGACATAATATTACTTATGTTGTGTCTAGACAAGACAGCCTAGACACTTCGTCCGTACAACTGGGGCGAGTGCTAGTCCGTATCTCGAGACCTGCCTTGTGGTGGCGCTCGGTCTGCGATCACACAGTGGCGACACTCGGGTCCGACATGTACTAATGGACCGCGGCCGATTTAAAGCTACCACCTAGCAAGTGTGGTGTCTGGCGGTGACACCAGAAACTACATACTGTATACGTCTACATAAGGGTCAGCATTTATCAAATATAAAATCTTCATAATTGTTAAAAAGGGTGGGGATCTAGAAAGCATAGAACCCTCTCAATATTTAAGATGTGTGTTGTTAAACGTTAAACGTCACACATCCCAGTTGAATCGGACAGCATTGCTAGACTAAGAAAACATAGTGCTGCTGATCAGAACAAAGAATTTCCAAGTATAGATATCTTGCTACGACTGAGAAAGTATCTACTAGTAGATATATCAGTTGCATGCACTTGGTATGAACACTGAATAGCACTTTTGCAAAATAATATCTAACAGAGTGTAAAAAGAGATAAGAATTCATACCAGCTGTTAAGAGCAATACAGCGAGATTGATGTAAGTGGACAATATGTGTGTCCATTATGTAAAGAGGTTTCAGACGTGGATCTAAGGACGTACTAACATTTTAAAAGTTTAGAGAAGTTTACAAACAGGGCAACGGAAGAAACTTCAACCTGAACTTACATGGTTAAAAACATTGGGAAACTTTTGTACTTACATCTTATTTTGTAACTCTGACTACTCATGGAGGATGTTTTCCGGGTGTTTCCTATATATTCTTGTTCGTCAATATGTGTTGTTTCTCTCGGAGAAATCAAAAATGTGTATTTCTTGCTACAGACCTAAGATTTCGGTCTTTATAAATTTACATACATTACTGTATAATTAAAGATCGTAGATTTTCAACAGGATGACTCATATGCCAAGACACAAAGAAATTACAGACATCGACTGCGAGCGGGAAATGATTGAAATCGATGGAGGAAGCTGAAAATTTGTGCCGGACTAGGATTCGACCACGGTTCGCTCTCTAGCCGTTTGACGTTGTGACCACTAAGCAGTCAGGAGAAAGTTGTAGTAACCGCACAGACTATCCCAGCACGCCTCGCGACAGATCCAGATTCGCAGCTTAACCACACCCTGCTAATGTATTGCCCCTTGCCAATTATCCTCATTAATCGCGACATTTCGCCGATTTCAGTAACAGTTCCAGTCTGGCGCGGATCTGCACTGAATAGGTCATTGGTGTAGAAGCATTACAGTTCCAAGATTCCAGTTTACGTCTATAAGCCAGTAATTAAATGACAGATTGTCAACATAAAATATGTGCAGGAGCCAATAGGGAACAACGAAAAACCACGAGAGAAGTGCTCGGAGTAAAAAACGGTATGAGAGATTTTGTCTCCACTTCTCAGCCCATACATCCTTCAATAATGACTATGTTGCGACAACACCTTCCATCTAGAGCCGTTTGGAAACGGCGAGCTGCGTACGGAATTCTGCTGTTGGATGTTGGAATAGTGGTGGTACAGTGGGGTGCAAGACCGCAGTCCACCGCAGTGGTGATTTGAATTTCTACATGCTGTTGTCCCACACTGAGAGGGCGTAACTGAAGGCAGTGCCCTGTCACAACAAGCCTGGACAGACCAGCTACAAATGCTCACCATTCACAAGGAACCTTTTCAGAGCGAGATCGCAAGTTCATTCTTTAGTAATGCTGATTCGAAAGTGTTATGACAGAAATGAAATATTAGCTGGTTATGACTCACCATGTGCATCAGGAGGGCGACAGAAAATGAGTCTGCGCGAGATGCAGAGATCAAACTTCCGTGCTATGTATGTATTATACTTCACAAAGTGGACATCGGCAACATTCAAGAAATGTTCCAAACAAACCATTAACTAGTACCATGAACACCAAATGAAAAATGGCGTGTCGCAGTGATCACAAAGGTTGGCACCATCAAGATCGAATGTGAACTCCTTGGGAGTTACAAAACATTCAGGACATTCAAATAGGTTTCCGTTCTTAAAGAAAGCATGAGGAATAACATTGGTGTGACAGTGTGATGACACTGAAGGAATGTGATGGCATGCAACCGAATGCGAAAGGGTCGGTCGTGGAACTTATTGTCAAACTGGCTATCCTTTAAGGTGTACCGCATAATACGTTTTATAGGTACAGTAAAAACAAACATTCAGAGGCTGAATTTGTTCGGGTGTTCCTGGTGGTATGAACTGCTATGTTACACACTTTTCAGAAGGGATTGTTTGTTCCAAAGAAGTATGATTATTATACGCAGACCAGGAATGAAGCAAAAGCAAATTTTGACCAGCTATAGGGCAAAATCAGTGCTCATACAGTAGCTGTAGTTCTCTTACGCCCATTTTCCCACTATTGCTTGCTGTGATGCACATAATCCCTACTGCCCTTGAAAGATCAACGCACATGGACAAGAATCGTAGGGGCCGGAGCACTTCCAACTTCCCGTAGCACAATAAACAACTTTCCAGCCAATCCAGATTAACAGGTGGAAAAATTGTATACGAATGCATTAAGGCATTGATGTTATTTGATCTTGATACAACTCTCATGGTACCTCTAATTTTCAGGCTTCCTTTCATATGCATTTCCTCTTCAAATCTCGATTGATCGGAGCTAAAAACAAATTCCTTAGTGGACAATGGGATAAGTTAGTTTATCTTATCTACAAATTTTCGGGCCGATTCCGCAGTTTTCTGTTCGTCATCAAGTTGACGCTTTATTTGAAATTTCGATATCTTACATCTTACATTTCTGTAGCACTGTTTGAAGTTATGCAACTATCCACTGCTTACCTTGAGGTCACTGTAATCTATATCGCGTGCAATTTGATGTACGTAACATAGCACGTTACTATCATGCACATCCTGTGAATTCTATCGCGCAACCTTGAAACGCGCAAACACCAGTTTGTGCAACAAGTGCTCATTGACCTCCCTTGAGTATCTATAGTTTTCATTGTGCACTACGCGGTCATATTACTGCGAACTTATTCGGAATCTGTTGTTAATTTTTTTTCTATGCTGATCTTCCATGTATGTAATTATATTTAGTACTCACTCCATGCAAAATGCTTGTCCTTTACTCCATTTCACTGCAGACGGCATTTGTGTCTCCCTATACGACAAGGATGGTGAACTACTGCTCGATACCTTTTTCAGTATCAGTTTCACTTATTAAGCACATATCAAATGGCTCTGAGCACTATGGGACTCAACTACTGAGGTCATCAGTCCCCTAGAACTTAGAACTACTTAAACCTAACTAACCTAAGGACATCACACACATCCATGCCCGAGGCAGGATTCGAACCTGCGACCGTAGTGATCCCGCGGTTCCAAACCGACGCGCTTAGAGCCGCACGGCCACACCGGCCGGCGAGCACATATCATCATTATTGTACTTCTCATGTTCATTGACCCCACTGCCAAACATATACTACACCACACAATCCACTGACTCATCTATCAGAGACGCTAATATTTAATCTGCGACTTCTTTCTCACTCTACGGAATTCTTTGGGTTCCTTTCTCACGAAATGTGAACCTCGATAACCTTAGTTGTAGATGTAATGCAATTTTTCCTTTGATTACCGTCGCCATTGTTCTGCTTTGTGTGAATACAACTGGCACTGCAGCACTGTTGTAAGGTACTTTCGACTAAACAGTTCAACTACGCTTCGTAGCCTCATGCTGTGCTTACTCTTGGATACCTCCAGTCCTGCCCCCTGTTACCATTAGCAGCCAATATAATAGTTAGGTGGTAGACAATATCTGTGGCGTCAAACGTGGTAAATATCGTTGGCCTTTTGCGACCTCGCACTCAAGGGGTTCCTTCTCAGACCGTAGGAGCCACTTGTCTTAGACCACTATCGACGCCGAGACATATTCCGCGCTGTCATAAGGGCCAGTCATATTCAGCTAAGTCTAGCAGCATCGCCATCTATAGCCACAGATCTACGAACCGCCACCATACGTGATAGTTCCGGGTCTCAGGCACGTGCCACCAGCAATGGACGTATTCCACTGTCGCTGTGGGCGACTGCGAGACATCCTGGGTTCAGCTACTGCGCGCCCACGTTCCTGTTCGACTACTGAGAGCAGCTAGCCAATCAGCGTATGCTACTGCATGCCGGATTCCTGACACCAGCATGGCATAAGCAAGGCCACACTAGCCGCTGTTACTTTGCTAAATCAGAGCACGACCCACACCATCTTAACCCTACCAACCTTGGGTAATTGCAGTGTCATAGCAAACACGCGCCTTGTATAGCGGTGAGGTAGAAACTACTGTTTGGGAGACTACATGTGCCACTGAGACAGTGTCACCAACCTTTGTACGAGCGTCTTATGGAGTAAAGCATGGTACTGTTAACAAGAGCACCCAGCAATGCATCATAACTCCTAAAATTGTATGGGATTTGATACAAGTCCTATTCTCCATGTCACCCCACTCTCTGTCCATCTCCTCCTTCCTCTCTTTGGACATTTCCGCCTCCTCCCTCTCTGCACCGTTCTTGGCTCTTTTCTGAATTAACTGACGACATAAACTGTAACTGACTCGACGATCATATCTTGTTACTTTATGTATAAAGTTCCGTCATGATCACGTAAGTTGTACAATTCATAATAACCTCCTTCGACAATTGCCATCGTAAGATACGTTACGAACATAAAAAAACGGTGTGACGAACTAATTTCGAACAGCTAAAGTTAACCTACAACAGACCTGGCAATATATAACAATAAAAAATAAAAAATTAACTTCATTAACAGCCGTGCGTACCACCCATGCATAGCATAAAACTGTTTTGATATAAGCATGAACGCCAATATTTATATATTGTAACTACGTACATAGTAAGTGCTGGTGATGGCCTTGCAGTGCTCTGCACTTATAGCTTTATCTGAGGACAGACAGTAATGCTAGGGCCCATGAATATCCAGTGTGGCAAATATAATTGTTAAAATGTAATATGCCCAGTCTTTAGTTCATTATTTCACGTGGCAATATGAGTGTCTGAAAATAAAACCGTGAACTCACATACAATATTTAGAAATGAATTCCATACTTAAAATGTAACTAAAACGTGTATACGGAAATAATGCGAAGCTCTTAGACTGACAGAAATCAGAAAAGAAAGTTTAAAAGTAGCATCACAGCTACTAATCCAAACCTTCCAGCACGACAAACCAATCAAACATGACCGTAAGTAGGTAGTTAACAAGAGCCGGCCGGGGTGGCCGAGCGGTTCTAGGCACTACAGTCTGCCTCGACGACGGCTTTGGGTAGCCCCATTTTGTCACGCACGGTACACTTTAACCACAGCGGCATGCGAACGGTGCAGAAACTTAGTTGTTTCGAGTTCCCACACTTGGCCCGAAAGCCAATGACCTTGCCCTTTCGGACGTGAGATAAATCACTCCATTTCTGCATCACGACGGCGTCTGCACTGTTTTCCGTGTCTCTTCCCCTCTTCCTTTATATACCCACCACTCCTGGTGCTGCCACCTGCACATCTGTTGATCCATTCCCTCAGCTTTTTATTACAGATAGCAGCTAATCTTCTGGCCGAGCACGCTGAGCTACCGTGCCAGCTGCCACATCAACACCATGAACTTTAATGTCTGGCACCCACCCACAGATACCTCACTTACATAACAGACGAGTAAATTTCTCTTGCGATTTTCTCGTAATTGCCGAAGTAGTGTACCTTACTAATTGTACATTATGGCTTTCTAAAGTGGTACAAAGTTTGAATTGCATCTGTGATCACAACGTCAGGGTCTCCCCTTCTTCGTGACACAAGCTCCTTGGTTTAGAAGAATCACACTTATTACCTATTATCTGACTCATATCATCCTCCAGAGCCTGCATTCTGTCAGAGAGCAAGGTATTTACATCTGCTACCTCTTTTACAATTTTCTCAGCCAGGACCAGCCTCTTCACGCTGCTTCCGACTGTCTTTGAGACCTCAACTACCTATCTGTCAACAGATTAAATTGTGTTATCACCTTCTGCTCCTGCAGTTTTCCTGTCTGCTTCCGCAATCCTACTTCCCTCTTCTGCCTTTGCTGGTATTTTCTTCTCCCATATGGGATGTGCAAAGATGATTATCAAAGTCTGCCATCAACTTCTCCGCATAGTGCCACCATCTGTTTTTTAAACGGATTTCTACTTCGGCCATTTCTCTGTCAGCTTCTGCCTTTTTCTTGTATATTTCCGCTATTCTGTCTTCCTCTTCTGTCCTTTTTCTGTTCTAAATTTTGGTCTCTCGTTTCTGTCTTTTTTGGTATTTGCTTTATCATTAGGGGACGTACAAAGTTGCTCATAACACAGTCATTAACGGACAATTGTGCATGACACACAATCTCTATTCGACAGGTACGATGTATCCACGTCTGTTGTAAATAATGATCTATGCTCGAAACATGCAGTGTTTAATAAAGTCCTTGTTTAAAATACTGCCTTGTCTCTTCAAATTTTTCGAAGCTGTATTGCTCACCCAGAAGAAATCAAATTATTATATAAATACGAATGTTAATGAATATTACGATATGCAAAGTTATACTTAACATGCACCTCAAGTTACCATAGAATACGAGACAGCTGTCTGTCAACACACGTCTGATATTTCTCTGGTAGCAATAGGTACCACCAATTTTGTAACAAAGCCATTACTCTTTCTCTGCGGTTACACGTGTGGTAACGATGGTGTGGGTTATCCATGTCCATCTCTTATAATCCCAGATGATTAATTCTTAAAGTTTCGACTATATAGAATCGAAATACACGAATGGATAGAGCGCGGGAGGATACTCCTCTTAAGCCGGTCACCCTTGTCTAAATTAATATTTTAACAGACTTTTTTATGATAGGAAAATCATATGCAAGCATTACTTTTATCTAGATTAATATTTAATGCTATATGGCACTTTTAATGTGGTGAGGTGTTGCATGAGCGTTGAAGAGAGGATATTGGTTTAATATAATATGTATATTTGTAACTAACTTTCATTTTGTGTGTGGTCATCTCCAACCTTGCGTTCATTAGTATGTGACGTCAAACAGAATATGTGGGTGTGAGTTCTCGCGCTTGAGGTCTTTCGTCACTAGTTCTTGGCCGTCCTTCCATGGTCATTCTGGACCCAGTTTCGGTAACTGATTTTGATTAAGTTGTGTGAATTTCAACTCTGTACTTTTAAGAGCCGAGACAGCGGTGAATTTTCTGCAGCTTATGTTAGTTGTTGCGCGTGACAGACGTGTTTGCAACGACTGCCTTTTATTGTTAAGGCGAACACATAATGCAGGTTCTGTATATTTCTTGGCAAAAACTTGTGTAAGTGATTTTCACCTTTCACGTCTCCAGCATTAAGACAGCTCGACAGAGGTGGACAGAAAAGGCGGGCCTGATGGTGTGCAAGGTGAAGACTGTGTGTTAGACGCATCGACTTGGTAAATAGATCTTCTATACTTGTGAGAGGTTCATCATAATATGTGTGTGCCCGCCGTAGTTCTGCTTGATTTCTTCAGATTGATTGGCGTATTAGTTCAAGTTTCTTACAATGAAGTTCAAAAGCAAACATTCTAGATCATAGTGATTAAATGTTTTCAACCTTACCCCTGATCCTTGCCCCGACCCTCTCATCCCAAGCACAGTAGAATTACATTGCGGTAATCCCCGCTTTGCCTTCGTTTTCAGAACTTTAAATCAACCACCGTCTTTCTCGTGAATCATTGATAATTGTAGTAGGTAGCTACCTTTGACGTGCAATGAAGGAAATGTTAAACGTTAAGAAACTTC
The DNA here is from genome assembly GCF_023864345.2 of Schistocerca serialis cubense. Classification (NCBI taxonomy): domain Eukaryota; kingdom Metazoa; phylum Arthropoda; class Insecta; order Orthoptera; family Acrididae; genus Schistocerca; species Schistocerca serialis. The sequence continues at coordinate 471,261,749 of NC_064639.1, forward strand.
TTTGTTCTTCAGCTATTTTTTGTGGATGGAATAGCGATCTGTCGTCAGATAACGTGTATTTGAGATATTACTATAGACTCTTGTTTAAATCGCTTAATACTGTTTCGTACTCAGTATTGAGTTCTTTACAGACTCATTGCTGTTAATAGGGAGATGTTTCTCAGCTTTATTAGTGATTTCATTGTATTATCCCTAGTTTGACTGTTTTGGTAGCTCATGTGACATAAAAATTTCTGTGGAGAAAATGCTTTAATCAGTTTTTTCCTTCATGTTTATTGTCCAGACATAATGCTAAACTGGAATAATATTTGAAGAGTTATGTTGCTCGCTCAGCAAGCTTACGCAGTTCTTCATTGACACTATCTTCCAACCGAATCAGAAATCTGTGTACAGCGCGTGTACGTTGGGAGGGCGTGAATACCAGACAAAACACGGGCAAATGTACAACTTTGAGTAGCGGCTGGGTTGCCTTGGTGTGTCGATGCCGGTGGTTGCACATGTTTACATACGCCCTCATACATTTGCGAAACAATCGTTGTGATACTGTATAGACATGTTAGCGATTTATTAATAATAAAATGGATGGATAAATATCATTAAATTGAAAATTTTGATCAACTTAATAGAATGATAATTTAAATCAAATAAATGTTTATTGTAATCCATAAGCAATCACTAAATGATGGCCCCTCATCTGTGCAGATTCAAAATAAAACCTCAATAACCAGATAATGGAGCAGTGAAGTGTAGTAATACAGCGCAAACGTGAGACACTTACATGCAGAATTCCTTTCCCAAAATATTAAACTATGGAAACCAGGTAAAAACATTTGATGTCTGGGAACACTCTTCCTTCAGAAACACAACGCTAAATATTTTTTACTATTTCAGGTAGTCACTCCACACAAGTAAAGAAGGCCATTAAGCGCAACAGGTAATGTAAACTGCAGCAAAATAGTCTCTAACTTCTTCAGCTGCCTCGACTCTCACAAGCGCAAACTGAAAGCTCACGTAAGTGTTCCCAAATCAGTCACTGACTATTCTAGATCCCGTTCAGAGTCAAGTATGAGGCTGAGCCCGTTTAATATTCGGTAAGTTCAGCGCTCTGCACACGGAAAAATTTAAAGCGACAATTCGTGTTGCCGAATTACGCTTGGTCCTTAGACTACCGATTTCGGTCAGCAATGACTGACTTCAGATCTGCAGAAAATCGGGCGAGACGGTATCCCGGTAAGATTTTATGTTGACTATGCTGCAGGTATGGCACCATTCTTTCCATAATCTATCAGAGATCATTGGAACAGCGGAAAATTCCACGGCACTTGAAAAAGGCCCAGGTCATAGCAATCTATAAAAGGGGTAGAAAATCAGATGCACATAATTACCGACCAACTTCACTGAGATCGATTGGCTGTAGATTCATGGAACATATTTTGTGTTCAGTCATAATTACCAATCTAGACTCTGAGAAGCTCATCTGCAGAAATCAACACCGTTTTAGGAAACAGCGGTTATGCGAGACACAGCTTGCCCTCTTTGTGCATGATATACAACAGGCTCTAGATACCGGCTCTCAGATTGATGCCATATTCCTCGACTTTCTAAAGGCGTTCGGCTCAGTTCCGCACTGTCAGTTGCTCTAAAAAGTGCGCGCTTACGATCTATCCGATGACATATTCGGTTGGATAGAAAGATTTCTAACACAGAGAGAGCAGTATGCCATCCTGAATGGGGAGACATCAACAGAAACAAGCGTAACATCAGGTGTGCCTCCGGGCAGCGTAATAGGCCCGCTGGTTTGTACGATTTACATAAACGATCTGGTTGATGGCACTGACAGCGGCATTAGACTGTTGCCGATAAAGCGAAAATCCCCATTACTGTAAAAGTACAAAATAAATGTTCAATCTTTGGAAGCGGTAATATCCGCCAAGTATCTGGGTGTGACTATTCGAAATGATCTCAAATGTATAGAGGTCAGATTACACAAGTAACGGGTAAGGCGAACTCTAGACTGCGGTTTATTGGCAGAATCCTGAAGAGATGCAGTCCTTCAACAAATGAAATTCCTTACAATACTTTATTATTTCGTCCAGTCGTAGAGTATTTTCGTGTGTATAGGGCCCTTACCAAAAAAAAATGGCTCTGAGCACTATGGGACTTAACTTCTGAGGTCATCAGTCCCCTAGAACTTAGAACTACTTAAAACTAACTAACCTAAGGACATCACACATATCCATGCCCGAGGCAGGATTCGAAGATTCGAACCAGCGACCGTAGCGGTCGCGTGGATCCAGACTGTAGCGCCTAGAACCGCTCGGCCAAACCAGCCGGCGGTCCTTATCAGTTGGGTCTGATTCAAGAGATTGAGGAGGTCCAAAGAACGGCTAGATTCGTGACTGGTACATTTAGCCATCGCGAGAGCGTTACAAATTTCATAGAAAGTTTGAAGTGGGACACACTTGCAAATAGACGACGCGCTAATCGGAAGGGGCTGCTCACTAAATTCCAAAATTCGATCTTCGTGGAGGATATAGAGAATATATTATTACAACCAACTTTCAACCGCGTAATGATCTCCATTCAAAGATAAGGGAAATTAGAGCTCATACTGAGGCGTACAGACAATCTTTTTTCCCTCGCGCGATCCGCGAGTGGAACAGAGGGAGCGTAATATGACTTTGGCGCGAATAGTGCCCTCCGCCACTCACCGCTTGGTGGCTAGAGTAGTATGTATGTAGATGTAAATGTAGTAAAGGTGGGACATGAAGTATAATTAGTGAATACATTACATTTAAAACAATAATATGCCATAACGAAAATTTATTACCCTCAAGGATGTGGAAACTTAGATTACGTTTAATATATGATGAGTCATAGCTGCTTTGTAACATCTCCTAATATAACAAGCGCTACTGTTAATAACTAACTACAGTACAATTGCCACAACACCTGTTTGTGGCGTATACTCGTTAGATTTCGCTACTGTAAGTATACATGTGTTTTTTATATTATAAAACTGTTCAGAACGCAATAAATGAAGAATATCATAGGCATAATCCAGGGAGGGCTTCCCAAATGCGTAAATTGTTATAGTGATAAAATGTAATAGTTAAAAACACAAAATGTGATTTTGAGACACTTATGTGGCATTTTAGGCATAAATAATGACATACACAAGACCGGGTTTATAGAGCTAATAAAATAGTATAAAGCTTACAGAATAGGGAAAAATGCGGAAAGTATGAAAAGGAGAGACTAAAGTAAGTTATATGCGACGTATGTTGGCGTAGTCGCCAGAATGCAGCATAGTCGAGAAGTCGGAGGAACGCAACCGCTGAGGTCCTCACGTACCACGCGACACGCCGTTACAAGAGAGGAATAATAAAATAATGTAACAATCAGTTAATATTATTGTCTTGTTAATGAAACGTGTTACATAAACAGAGAAGGAAACGCTAGTGTAAAACGAAGAATGTAAAAATTAGAGCAAATATATGATGCACTCTATACCATGTAATGACAGGGCGAGATATGCATACAAGATGCGTTCAATAGTTACTGAAATACATCAAATAAAACAAAGAAAGGAAGAGTATAAATGCTGAGTTGGTTCCTTTGGGAGGGCGCCGCTCGGTTTCCTTCGATCCCATTCCTGGAACTTTCTGAGCTTGTGCTCCGTTTCCAATGACTTGAATGTTGAAAGAACGTTAAATATTGATCTTTCTTATTTTCTTCCTTTCTTCTTGTACAGAATGAGGATGGAACCTGACCAGAAACAAATAACGCATGACCTCAAGCGCGTAAACTCGCGCTCTTGTGCCCTGACGCCACATACAAATGAATGCATGTTGAAAAGCAACTACCATTAAATATTAAAGCTAGTTACTCTCATAAACATTATATCAAAAGAATTTCCTCTCTTCATTGCACATTTTGCTACATTTAAGGGCATTAAAAATTCAGTGTAATATTAAATAATAATCAAAACGTAAACCACTCTTGCACATGCTCACAGACAGGCACTGGTGGACGTAAAACTGCGTGAGTGTAACTCGCGGTTTGATAGCTCAGATGCCAGAGTAATTGCCCTTGGAAAGTAAAGGTTCCGTGTTCGAGTCTGCCTGGAAGTTTCATGTCTGTGCACACCCTGCTGTAGAGTGAAAGTTCACTCTATGAATCAGGAAGTTTATCTGAATCATGGTGAGTAGCCTGTGTACACTTCTGACTTCCAAGACAGCGGCAATATTCAGAGGGCTGCAAGCTAACGTTCCTGCTTTGACGGACAATCGGACACATCGACTGCCTCACTAAATCATCCGATCCCAACCCTTGTAAAATATCTGGGATTAACTGGACATTGGGTGAAACGTGGCAATCAGAAACCCTGTAAGTTGGCAGCTCTGGGGAGTCTAAGATCCTATGATTGCCTTCAGCTTGGTATGGCGTTCCTGAAGACGCTTGTGAAGTTCCTTCCTCGTTGAATTGGGGCCATTAGCTTGGCTAGAGCCCAGCCACTGTTACCGGGTGGTAACTCCTTTTTTTCTGGTGTGCTTGTTGTGGACGTGATGTGACCTACGAAAGAAGACATGTGAATGGAAAGGAAAGCTACCGAACCATATCCGAAACGATTACAAAAACCGTAAGAAGGTAACAATCAAAGAAAGGAAATGATAAATTTTCAACATTACGGCTGGTTCAACATTGCTGTTTGATTGTGAAACATCAAAGATAATAAGGTCAAAGTCTCTTAAATCACGTCTAAATTAACAGCAGAGGTGAGTATCAACTGCGAAATCAGTGATCTCAGAAAATAAGTCATGGTTGCTACTACATGAACGTAAGACGAAGGAAGGAAGGTAACCTAAAACAGTAAGAACATGCTGCCACAATGTGAGAAGACGGCGTGCACGAACTCATACGGTAACTGCCTGAAAGCCCACTAATGAATGGAAGACGGTGGTTAAATAACAGTGGTTCTAAAAGCTTTTGAATTTTTATGATAAAATATGATGGCAGTTGCGAAAGTGAAATGTACATATTTGCGCACAAAGAGTGAAAACTGGTTGAAACCGATAAAGCCGAACAACACATCCATTAACCTCGACAAGACTTTCGCATGCTGTCGTATTACAGTTTATACCTTTTATTTAGTCTGTTGATTATAATCAACAGGTATCGATGTGTTTCACATTACTGCAATTACCGAGTAATAGCAACGTTAATGTCACAGATTATCGAAGTAGTGGAGCAATGGGGCTTCAAGCACCAGCGACGTCACAGCCTATCTCTGACGTCACAACAACGTAATGATGACGTCACAATGACGTAATGATGATGTCATAATGATGTAATTATGACATCACATTCTCAACCTATCTATGACGTCATAATGACGTAACTATGACGTCATAATGACGTCATGCTTATTTCCACATGTTTTGATACTGACCTTACATAATATGACATCTTTAGCTCAATGCAAAAATTTTTTTTATGAAGTTATGATATACTTGGTGGACTTTTGCCAACAGCGTTGACCTTATTTCCACATGTTTTGATACTGACCTTACATAATATGACGTCTTTAGCTCACTGTGATAGTGTTGACAGTGCCACTACCTACATAGCTATATTTTGTTAAGTCATGATGATGGCATGGTGATGTACTTGATGGCACTGACCTTACGTAAAATTCACACACACACACACACACACACACACACACACACACACACACACACACAAGGTGTGCAATAAAAACAAGCTTATATGTTTATTCAGATATCATTTAATGTAAAAAAAATAATTTTATTACAAAATGTTATTAATTTATTTTACACTTTTACTTAAATCTACTACATCATCTGCCAGATCAGTTTTATTTTTCAACCATAAATACATGCAACCAGGGAACCAGCGATAGTGTTCACCCCATGGATCATCACCATCAACCCAATCATGCAGTGTGCCACCACAGTAGAAGCAGGTAGTGTGATCAGCAGTACCAGAGTAGAAGAAACCTGCTTCAGCCAGTTCTTCAGCCTTTACTGGGATATACGAGGGCCAATCATGGAAGGACTGTTGACGTACTTGTTGACAGCAATACTGAGGCCATGCTGGTTGTGCTGTATGCATCAAAGAGTGTTTTTTAACTGTACAACACGTGTTGATACCACCAAGATGGTATGATGCAGGACATATATGTCTCAGAAATGGTATGTCATCAAATTGCCAGTTACTCTCTTCAATGTTACAATACATACATTTTACAGTATCATCGTTACTGTTGTGATTTGGTCTATAGAAGCCCATCTCTGCTAGGTCTTCAGGCTTCAAAAAGTCGATGGGCCAGTTACCATTCTCAAAAGTCTTTAGACGCTCAGCAAATGTAGGGTACATTGTGTGGCCTGCTTACAATTCTTAGTGCACATGTGTTATGTGGTCACTGACTCGTTATTTGCTCTTTATATATTCTAATGATTAGATAACCAACTCTTACATAATTATTCCAGCTTCTCGTAATTCTTCTTCAATAGAAATAATCTCATTGTCATGTGATGAATTACCTGCTGCTTTTGACCCATGCAAAAAGAAAAGACGTTCAACAAGTTCATTTGGGTCATCCCAGTACACATAATCAGGAGGTAAATTGCTGCTATATGTCTTCCACTGTTTTACTTCTGGAACATTACCTTCTGTTTCTTTCTCATCTACAGTAATTCCTTTACCACTATGAATACTAGGTTCACTTTCCAAAGTTTCCTCACTTAGCTGACGATGTGCTTTTAGTAAATTTGCTCGAGATGATTTTCGAACTTCGCTTACATCAGACCGATTTAAATGAAGTATGCGTCGTATGATTGTTTTATATTTTATACTGTTATTAATATTAACTGGTTTATGAGCAGAATAACCTTTCTTATGGGCATTGGTAGCTTTTAAAATTTTTGCATACGTAAGAAGATCAGATTTTGTATAGCTTCTAGCTAAAGGTTTTTTTCTAAGAAGTAGATTATATAATCCTTTTGAACCATTGTATGTTACATCATTAATGATTATATCCGCTCCATCAATTACCGCTTTTTCATTCCCTATCATCCACCCATTACGGAGATCATATCTCATACCATACACTTCATCACGTTCTTTAGGAGGAATTTGCCTTAATATTGATGATACTAATGTCTCATCAGGTGAAGTGAGAATATCTGGTTTCTCATCATCTTCCACTTTTTCCTCTTGATCATATGTTATAACATCGGGTGAAATAAGATTTTCTGGTTTCACTTCCTCTTTATAATGAGATGCTGTAAATGTAGGATATGAAAGTTTTTCTCTTTTACTAATAGAAACAAGTTCTCTCAGAGGATCAGAAACTGGCTTCAATTCTTCCTCCAATTGTTTTTTTCTTTTAATCTCTTTTTCCTTAAGGGATAAAAATTTTTTACGTATATTTCTTCTAGCAGACATAATTTGCCTTTTCAATTTTATATTGCGGTTTACAGCCTGTTGAAGCATTTCAAGTTATTTGTATGGTTGGCACTAGATAATGATTGAAACAGGTACTGAGGTTACATCTCATCTGAGAAATATAGTCAAATTACAGCATATTTATATTACCTCATATTCAAATTCCACATGAAGACCATAATTTCCCAATTGAAATAGGTGCGGTTGTTTAAAACTGAATTTATATCCTTCCTTCACGCTTAAGGGTACATTTAACGCAAGCTCAGTTTCCTTGCCATTGTGTACAAATGTAATCACTTCCAAATCAGGTGATGCTGAGCGTAGTTTCATAGTTCCTGTATAAGGAATATCATATTCATACTTTCCATTATGTAACAAATATTGCATAGAATTAGGATTTGTGGAAGGTATGCTATCTATGCGTAAAATGAATTTCTGACTTACTTTAGAGAGCGTTTTATCTACATATGCTTTGTTAGCTGCGTCTGTTTCTATTATTGGTTCTCGTAAATTTGCAAGACGCTTATGTTGTATATCAAACACTCGATCTGTTACACCAAAGAGATCTAACATATTTATATTAGGCTGTGACATTTTAACTCGAATATTATTCTCATTTTCTAACATAGATGTTACTTTATGATCGATTTTTTTTACAATATTTTCAACATATTTCTTATTAACAGCATCATACATATTAATTGGATCCAAAACATTTTCAATTCTCATATTGTTTATATCAAGAACACCTTCCCTGACTGATAAATTATTCAGTAGTAAATCATTCTGAGGAATCTTATAGGAATCGACAAGTGGTCTGATTTTTACTTCTAACTGATTATATTTTCTATCCACATAACCCTTTGTAGCCACATCACTTGATATTAATGGATCTATGACCCCACTTAGTCGTTTACCTTTAAGTTGCATGACATTGGTTCTATCATCGGACTCTAAGAAGCTCTTGTTTTTCAAGTCCATTTTTTGCTCAAACTGCTTCTTAAGCTGTATAAATGAATCATCCACATATTTCTTTGTGCTAGCATCATTATTTTCCTTAGGAGAAGAAAGGTTGCTAATGCGTTTCGAGTTTAGTCTGATAGAATCACTTAAGACATCGAATGCACTTAAAACAACATTAAGTTTGTTCCAGGTAACTATATTGTCAACAAACCTTCTAAGACTAGTTATGGAACTATCAACATACTTTTTGGTAGATGCATCACTGTTCTCCAGTGGATCTCGCAAACCTGAAACACGTTTGTTTCCAAAGTTGACTGCATCATGTGAAAGATGTAGTATACTGAAAAATGATTTTAGCTGTGGAATCCATTTACTGATTGAAGCTAAGAAATTGTCAACATATTGCTTTGTAGCTACATCATTCACTGCTTGTGGTTCAGAGAGAACAAGCTGAACATTTCCAGAGGACTGCATTGTGCAAACTAAAATAAAAGTAATGCGAAGTCTTCTTAAATGCAAAAGTACTCATCAAACTTCTTGCGATAACGTCCATTGTGAATTTTATCATCTTTGCTGATAACTAAGAAACTGTGTGGTTCACTATCCCAAACTTGTTTACACAAGTTTAGAAATTGAGCGTAATCCATATCTCTATTAACATGATCATTGTATACATGCCTTAAATTACACTCATCTTGTTTGAATAGTATAAGCATGTTAGCATTATCTCTAATCAGTTGCTTTGGGATCCGGCTGTATGTCTGACATAGGTAAAGGCAGTCAATATCATAATGTCGCCCCATGCAAAAATAAGCCCTTATGTTGTCCTGTTTGTCGCATATAACATCATCAAAAACAAAAACTGAAGATGGTAAGGCTTTATCAGGTAAAATAACATCTTCATTGTTTGAAAATGTAAAGAATTTGATCCCTTCAAGCCCAGATAATATGTGTGTGAGAAATTTATACTTCGCTTGATGCAACGATTTTGAATATATATAAATATTCTGAAATTTTAGACCATTTTCATGAATTAGAAGATTCACTACAACGTTAGTTTTTCCACAATTTGAGGGTCCGCAAATAATGCATCGCACAGTATCTGGTAACAAATCACCATGTTTCTTCCTCTTACCATCTACATTATCAAATGAAATATTTGTAACTGGTAGTTGGAGTACATGTTTCTTCAAGCGCATGTTGGTTAAAAGTGTTACAGATGCTTGGTGTAATGTATATAAAAGTAGATTTTTCCTACCAATCTAATCATTTAATGGCTAGACACGCTCAGAGGAAGGTTGGCAGAGGTATTTTAAACACAGCTATTAACAAACTCCCTATAGAATTGCACCTACCAGGATACAATTATTGTGGTCCAGGTACCAAACTACAGAAGAGATTACAACGTGGTGATCGTGGTATCAATCCACTAGATGATGCATGTAAAGAGCGTGACATAGCATACGCCACATTTCCAGATAATCTTTCACAAAGACATAAAGCTGATGAAATGTTAGCAAAGAAAGCTTGGGAACGTGTTAAAGCAAAATCCGCAAAGCTTGGTGAGAAACTGGCGGCATTAGGAGTTGCAGGAACAATGAAAGCAAAAGTTAAATTGGGAATGGGCGCAAAATATACTTCAAGGAGGAAGAAAGACACACTGAAGAAGGTTATTACAAAGGTAGGTAGAGCTATGAAGGGATTAAAGAAGAATGGGAATCTTCTTAGTACAGCTAAGATTGCTCATAAAATAGCGGTAGACAGTGTTCGAAAGACAGGAGTCGAAAATTTGCAAAAGAATAAGACTCGTTTCATACCTATTCCAAAAACAGGTGGTGCTTTACCTCTTATACCTATTTTTGCAGCTCTTTCTGCTATTGGAAGTCTTGCAGGTGGAGCCTCTGGTATAGCTAAAGCAGTTAATGATGCAAAAAGTGCCCGTAAGCAGTTGGCAGAGATGCAACAACATAATAGAAAGATTGAAGCTATAGCTTTGCAAAAGGGTAATGGCCTTTATTTAACCCCATACAAAAAGAATGGTATGGGACTTTATCTAAATAAAGGAACTAAAAAAAAAAATTCAGTTGATCTTACCAGATCGACCTCTTACAAATATCGATTTGAGACTCTATGCAAAAAAGTTGAAAATACCTAATTTCCGAGGTGTTTTCATGAGAGACACATTACCTAAAACAGCAAAAAAATTTGAAAGTGCAATTGTGAACTTGAACACTTCAAAAGAGCCTGGATCACACTGGGTTGCATACAAAAAGAAGAATGATACTGTCTACTACTTTGATAGCTTTGGTAATCTACCACCACCTTATGAAATCTTAAAATATTTGAATCATTGCACTTTTAAATATAATTACAATACCTTTCAAGCAATTAGTAGTTACAATTGTGGTCACCTGTGTTTGAAATTTCTTTGTAAAGAATAAAAGGAGCTACAAGTGTACATACATATGCATTCACACAATGGATAATGGACAAGGTAAAACATTAATTGTTAGTGGAAAAAAATCAGTGCTGGTAACAAAATTTAATCCAGCACTGGACGTATCAAATGGTGTCTATGAAATAGCGCTTCTGAACTATTTTTCATACAATTCGATACCTAATGTTACTCCACAGAATTGCAATTTCTATTTTTCTAAACATAATGAAATATTCCAGAAGTTTGTCATTCCCACTGGTTCATACGAATTGCAAGATATTTTCTCTGAACTGTTAAAACAAACAGATGAATATAATGCAAAATTAGCAAGCTCATCTCTCAAAATTTTTCTTGACTTTGATTATGATAAACATCTTAATCGATGCAAAATAAAGCACAATGTTACACTAAACTTTGATTTAAATAACAATCTTGGATCCCTTCTAGGATTTACAAAAGGAGTGTTTAAAGGCAATAAAGATGATCACATTATATCAATAGCTAACCATTCTGTGAATATTCAGAACATAAATGTTTTAAATATAGAATGTAATATATCAGGTGGTTCCTATATTAATGGTGAACCTTCTCATGTTATTCACCAGTTTTGGCCAACAGTAGCTCCAGGATATAAGATTGTGGAAACACCAAATTCACCCATTTATATGCCAGTCATTACAAGATACATAACAGATTTGATAATATCTATTTGTGACCAAGACGGGCAAGTTGTACCACTAGATGAAGACGAAATAACTGTTAGGCTTCACTTGAGACGAATTAAGTAATGGGAATTGTGTATAAGGAGAACTGTAATTTTAGTAATGGAAGTGGTGTCACTATCAAAAAAGTAAGAAAAACTAAAAAAAAAAGTTTTTAACTATATACAGTAAACAGCTATTGAAGTCATTAGGGTACAAATTAGTATAAATACTATAACACCATAGATGGTAACAACACTTCTGCATGGATTGCTAAACAGTGAAAAAGGAACGATGAGCAGTATTTTGAATGTTCGTGAAACCATTACTTTCGATGATTCAATTCATCGAATTGAGAACCATGCATACAAACCGTATGGACAATCAGTATTTGGGTATAATGATTCAGTATCAATTGTCATTCAAAATGAAAACAGTTACTTATTACCTTCAGAAAGTAGATTATTCATTGAAGGAAAAATAGTAAATACGGCTAAAACTAAGGCAACTGATGCTAATTTAGGCAAAAACTGTGCACTTTTCTTATTTTCAGAACTTCAATATCGTCTTAATAATGAAGTTGTTGACCATGTTCGTAATCCTGGAATTACTACACTTCTGAAGGGAACCGCATCTTTTACACCTGATCATTCCAATATACTGTTAAATGCAGGATGGGGCTCAGTTGCAAACATCAAAGAACTTGTAGATAGTAAAGGACATTTCAACTTCTGTATTCCTTTGAAAATGATATTTGGCTTTTGTGAAGATTATAAAAAAATTATACTGAATGCACGACATGAATTAGTTTTAATTCGTAACAGGAATGATACATCGTCCGTATTAGGAACTAAATCAGATCCGGATGTGCAAATAATACTGGAAAAAGTGTGGTGGGAAATGCCTCATGTGCATGTATCAGATAAAAATCAAATTCCATTGTGGAATATTTTGAAAAATGATAGAAGTTTAAGACTTGCCTTTCGTCATTGGGATTTAATAGAAAGCATAGCACCAGAGATTAATTTTTGGTCCTGGCAAATTAAGTTCACAACACATCTGGAAACTGCTAGATATGTAATTTTGGGTTTTCAAGTTGATAGGGAAGCCTATGACAAAGATTCTAGTATATTTGATAGTGTAGATATAACAAATCTGAAAGTATATTTAAATTCTGTGCGATATCCAGAAGAAAACTTTCTATGTGATTTTGAAACCAAAACATTGGCTCAAGCATATGATTTATATTCAAGATTTCAGCCTTCATATTATATTTATAATGGATTAAGTAAACCACTTTTCAGTCCAATTGAATTCCATAACAACCCCATATTTGTTATTGATTGTTCACATCAAAATGAATCAATAAAATCCTCCATAATAGATATGAAGATTGAGATAGAAACAAAGAATCCTTTTAAAAGAAACACAATGGCATACTGTCTTGTAATACATGATGTTATTATTGATATGAACCCCACTACCAACCGCGTGATAAAACGTGTGCAGATATAAGCTTATAAAGTTATATTCTACTGTTAGTACTGCTCTTGTAACAGACTGTATCAAAATGAATAAGGTAATAATCATTGAATCAAGACACAATATTGTGACTTGTTTAATGGTGAACTTGATTGAGGATGCTGAAAAAATATTAAGTGTTCATACTGTACCTTATTCAGCAAGTACACTGGAAAGTCTTATAAGAACCTTGCTTCTAGCGCACAGAGAGTGTAAAACAATTGCATACTCTAGAAATCATCTGCAAATGGAAATTCTACGGTGCTTGAAGAATGTTATTCCGGATGACTTAAATCTCATACAACTTGAAGATTATGGTTTCCAAGAAGATGAGTGCGACGTTTTTATGGTGTTTCAATGGTTAAAGTCAATAAATGTTTGTAAAACTATATTTAGAATATATCTTAAACTGGGACAACCTCAGAATCTAAATGGTTTAGATTATTATCTATTTCCTGTCAAGCTCTTACCTAAGTTAATCTCAGTTCCACAAATCTTTAAACTGTTACCACAATGTATGCAAGATGATGAATATTTAAAATGTTACCAATATTGTTATCGACTTCATGCCAATGATGTTAGAGATAATTGTTAAATGTGAATGTAAGTGATAAGGTTTATTTTTTTAATAAAATACTGAACAACTTATATAGACTTACTATTTTTATTTACTTTATAAGTATACATTTTACATATCACAAGTTTTGATAATGACATATTGTGCTACACATCCGAAAGTTTTTCTATCCTATAATGTCCCCATGGTAATGTATATACACCATTTTTTTCCACATACCTTTTATCATCATCATATGTTAATGCTAATTTTCTTTGCTTTATAGTGTGTACTATATGAGAATTAGATTGAATAGTGTATTGTGTAGTCATTTTTGGTACATTATCCAATATGCAACTACGATAGTCATCAATACTTATTTCCTTCAGAGATGCACGTTTCACACCTTTTGCCTTCTTTATAGTAGAATGAGAATCAGTATCTATTACATACATTTCTGCTCTGAGACCAATAAATTCAGTTACAATCTCTCCATTAAATTCATCTTTCATTAAACCAATTACACGTTTGTTACATATTGGAATATTATATCTATTTTCAGATGAATATCCAGAGGTATCAAACATACAATTAATGTCAGGTCTGATATCACTATACAAATCACTTGTAGATATAAGATATACAAAGCTGTCAGTATCAGTGTAACACATTTTCACTTTTTGTAGAGGATACTTTTTCAACATATAATTATAATGGAAGTTAAACATACTTGTTTTAGAAATGTCAAGGATTGTTATTCCTTCCGCAATCGGTTTATCAAATACTACTGATGTTTTTGCCATTTCTATAGCAACTAAAGATTCATCGAAAATAACCCTCTTCTTAAAATTTCGTTGGGCAATATATGCTGCTGCACCATACCTACCATTCCATGAGGTTACCAATCGAACATCTCGCATTTTTCTTACATTTTGCATAGTCTTACCAAAGGTACTATTATTCATTAACTTAAAAAAGTTTTTTTCAAAATCGTTTTTAGCTTGAATCCTTTTTCTTGTGTTGATTTCAATATATGGTTTCATCCATGCCTTCTGAGAAAATGATAGAATTCTGTGAATCTTTTCTAATTAAAGACCTAAAGAGAGGCTTTGTTTAAGATTTCTGTAATGTAAAACATATTTCGTTTTATCATAAAGTGTACACATTAATCTAGGTGGGGCTTTACTATTACTCTTAGGACATTTCATTTTCTCAGGGCACAAAGGAAAATCTTGATGTTGGTCATGACATTTTTTGGGATACTTCAGATCAACTTCTAATATGTATCCAACATCAGCTTCATCCAATACATTCATTACATTGAATGTTTGTACCTCATCTGCTGTTAACCACTTAAAATTACCAACAGGTAAGTATTGCATCATTGCCCACCCATACAGATTATTTACATCAAAATATCCAATGAATGATTCTTCCTTAGAAGAATCATAACTCTTCATATACTTGTTATTAGCTACAGCACGTCTGTGTGAGCAATGAACAATACCTCCTCTGATTCCTCTTTCAACAAATTGTAATTGGGTTACATCTGTAATTAACTCCAATTTACATTTGTAGATTTAAGAAGAGCATCCCAAGCTAAACCTGGTGATGTTACATAATGAGCAGGATCTAATTTATATGTATCAAGACATAATTTTCTGAAATTTTCAAATACATCTGCAAGCAATATAACATCAGATTTTAAGTATATATCTGAATAATCTCCAATAGTTTTACATTTAAAAAGAGCCCATACATCATATGCACGTTTATACTCTAAGTGTGATACAGTTTCACCAGTTAGAAGACTTTGGAAATGTTCTCTCTGTGGTAGTTTTGTTTCTTGCAATTTCATTTCATCAGTGATATACTCATATGGGAATATACCTTTCTGACATACTAAACTGAACTGATTTTCATCATTAAAATATTTTCTTGTTAATTGTAAAGAGCATTTATCCATATATGAGACACATTTTTCTAATGAACAAGCTAAAGAATTTAGAGAGTCTATAAATCGGTATTTAATGAAGCCAAATGATTTATCACCTATTACTTTTTTCACATATTTTGTAAATGACTTGTATTTTTCAGTATTTGTAGGTATTAAGGTGACACAGCTTTCATTCTTTTTTGAAATTTCTTTCTCCTCATCAGATACCTTGCATTCACATAAATCTTTTATAAGAAAGTGAGCATCATAGTTCGTTAAGTTATGGAATATTACTGGTATTATCACACTAGGCTTATAATTTAAATTACAAGATTGATGTGCTGCTCCACGAAATTTTCCAGTAAAATGACAATGATCCTTGACTCTTACATCAGTTGTAAGGAAGTGTTTTTTACATATATGGCATGTTTTAGCGTTTTCAAAGAACTCTTTGTCCTGATCATTCATCTGTAATTGCTTTTTATTCTTAAAGTACTGTAATATATTGTCCGAAATTGCATTTAGATTATCAGTAAACCACTTCATACAATCTAACCCTCTATACAAGTAAAAATTGGAATATTTTTCATCATGAGTACAATGTACATACATTGCAACACTGTATGGAACATGAACATGAACAGGTTCTGAATGAGATCTCTCACTACTTTGAGAACATGTTGTGAGAGGTTGTAACATACATTCAATATCACCATAAATAACAAATGGTACCTTTTCCTTATTGCAGTAGTTTTGAAATTGTATAGTTTTAGTTTCTTTACTTGGCATTACTGTTCTCACAGCCTGAAATTTAATACAATCTTCCAAATGCACCTTCAGTTTATCCTCTGTGTAAAAGTAACACAAACATCTTTCACAGAAGTGAATCGATTGTTTATGGCTTGTTAGTGAAGATCTCATCAAACGAGATAGATTGGTTATGCAGTAGAAGTGATAAATATTAGAAAAATCAGTTTGAAGTACTAATAGATTTGCATGCCTATTATATCTTTGTTTGCTTATATGTATAGGTACAAAATTAAACTCTTTATTTTGAGTAATATTTTTCCTTGCAACCATCCAATCACCATTATCATACTGAATTCCATAGACATTAACTGATATACCTGGATTCTGCCTCTCGAATTGAGTAAGATATTTAAACTCCATTGGAAATGGAATTCCAGTAAAATTAAGTTCATTTTCAAATTTTTTATAATTAGACAACTTATATTTATTCTGTTTCACTGGATACAAAGCACATAACACTGCCCATTTAAAACATTCATTATCACTGCTATGTATGCTAACTACTGCTCTCTTGTCTCTAATTACATCAGGCAATTCATGATTCCCCCCAACTCGAAAGCCTTTATTTACATTAAGATTTACACAAAGCTTTACAATTTCCTTTAATGCTAAACCTGAATCTCTCTCTTGAAATGAATCAAATTTTTTCATGATTGCCTCCACAACATGTTCTGTGTACCATGCATATATATCATCAGAAATAAAAAACTCTTTATTTTTAGAAGAAATATAAATTTCCTTTTCCTCAGCAGATATTGGTGAGAGGAATATGCACAAAAGAGAACAATTGATTTTCAAAGCCTGATGTTTTGTTTCAACATTTGTTTTAAACAATGGAAAACACCTTTCCAAAAAAAGTCGTGGGTCTTGAATGTTATGATTATATATTTCACCAGTACAAATACGTTTTCGGAATGCTGATTGTCTATCAGTCCATTCTAATTCTACATCTGCTTGCTCACTTCTTCGCTTTTGCGGTAGAGCACTAGTAGCCATGCCCCCACAGTTTGTACAGTCTATCTGTACCGAGAAGTAATTGCTTACAATTTGAATATACACACTTGATTTCTCTGTTTGAGAAATCTGTTTTCAAATGATACTCTGCTTCACATTGGTCATATCTACAGAACACAGAATCTGATATCGAAGATGTCTGTAATATATATAACAATTCTTTGAAGTAGTGTACTCCAAGTTCTTTTGGATTGAATACGAAAAGTTCAGTCTCATAAGTACACTGGAGTTTGCTGTATCTCAGATAAGCTAAGTAATGCTCACCTTTACAGAACTTGTCATTTATTTCTTTCAAAATTACTTCTTCCAGAAGCCTTTTATATTCTAAAAAATTGTTACTGACACTGTGTAATCTAAATCTGAAGTTGAGTGTATCCTCATCTTTAAGTTTTCTATCACACCCATCATCCACAAAACTGTTGACATCTACAACCTTCACATTCCCATGTGCACATACTTTATTAAATTCTAAAGACATTTTTCTTCTTTCTAAACGCAAAGTAATTAGTCACACTATAAAACACTCTACAAGACACACTATAAAACACACTATAAACACTCTTCTTAGTCTACACAAAAACTACCTGTGTCCATATTATTTTCCTCAACTCTTCCAGTATATGTTAAATGAACTTTTCCACTGTTGAGGTACTCCAAATCTTCATCGCTCATCTTAGAAAACCGAGTAGGAAGAAAGACTTTTGTGCTTTCTAATTCCACAAGCACCGCTGGACCAAAGGGTGTAGTAACCCTTTTTGCTCATAGTATTATGAACTTCTCATTTATAGGTAATGTTGACAACCTCGTTGTTGCCTTCTGTATGCTAGCCCCACTGCCAAGAGCATTAAGGTTCTGCAATGAAGGATTCCTATCTTAAGATATAATATAAACTATTTCATGTTTATGTTGATGCTTAACTATGCTTAAAGCAATATATATACTTACATTTTGGTAGGTCTTTGAAGCAAGATAAATAACACAGCTATTGACTTGTAGAACTCTAACTTCTCTGATCTGTGAATGAGCTTATATACACACTCCACCAGGATATCTCTAAAGTTCCACTTTTTTGACTTAAAAGGTTATCCAGAAGGTTAGAAGATGTAATGCTTTGCAGCTTCTACAAAACTAAAAGGTTATCCATTAGGTCAATGTGCTGAAATGTGACATCAGCATGCAGGCTGATGAAATTTGTGTCCCACGCAGAGGGTTATCCATAGGTCAACAGTCTAGCAGTCTTAATTATAACTGAAAGCCAGCTAATTAATCGATGTGATACCAACCAGTTGGCAAACGAAATGTTTACAGATTATCCATCAGGTCAACAGCTTGAATTGTGATGTAAGCTTGCTGGCTGATGAAATTTTACCCTATGCAAAGGGTTATCCATAGGTCAGCGAGCTAGTAGTCTTAATTACTCCCAGTGTCTGCTAATTAAACGATATGCGATTCTGGTCTGTCTGATAAAATTTTACCACATGCACAGGGTTATCCATAGGTCAACAGTCTAGCAGCCTTAATTATAACAGAAAGCCTGCTAATTAATCGATTTGATACCGGCCAGTTGGCTAACGAAATGTTTACAGATTATCCATCAGGTCAGCATCTTGAACTGTGACCTCAGCCTGCTGGCTGATGAAATTTTATCACATGCAAAGGGTTATCCATAGGTCAGCGAGCTAGTAGTCTTAATTACACCCAGTATCTGCTAAATAAACGATATGCAATACTGGTCTCTTGGCTGACGAAATGTTTACCACAAGCATAGGGTTATCTACATAGGTCAATAAAACTAATGATTTGTTAACTCCGTGAGGAAACACCCTTTGAAAAAGGTTATTCATAGGTCAGCGAGCTGGTGGTCTTAGTTCCAACCAGCAACTCATAATTAATCGATAAGTGGTATCAGTCTGTTGCCTAACGAAATGTTTAGCGTATGCAAAAGGTTGACAATAGGGCCAACACACTGCTTAAAAATACTCAGCTCTTTATTATATAGCCAGCCCTTGGAAGAGGGAATAAAGTGGAAGCTATTTACGACATTGCAATGAGCTAAAGGCGTTATATTTATTTATCTGTAAATTATCTCCTCAACCAAACTAAAATGTATTTATACCACAAATTTGTGAAGCATATTAGTCAGTTCACTCTTCACCATTCTGGTGTGTGTGTGTGTGTGTGTGTGTGTAAACTTCTTTCAAGATGTATACTGTAATCTTTGACTGTCAAGGCTTCAAGACATGTGCGAATGAATTTGTTCCTAAGGACTTAGCATTCCAAATGCTGTGCGATGATGGAACAGTGTTTGCCTCTGGAAGCTACATTCTTCAATGTACAACACCGCATTATGAACTTGATATCGAATCAGCAAAATGGTTGGCAGAGAACCATCACCACTACAACATTAATTCAGTTGGAGTCTCGCTAGATAGTGCATTAAACTCCATCAAATCAGTGGTACCAACAAACTGCATTGTACTTGTTAAAGGTACTGAAAAAGTGAAATGGGTAAGAGAGTTCTTACCTGACTGCCTAATAACTAATGCGGAGGAGAAAGGCTGCCCTTCACTACATGCTCTACGTATGCTGAATGGTATTGGCAGGTACCAACCAGTAACTGCGAAATTGAACACAAATCTGCTGGTGAAGTGGTACAAAGAGTACTACTTAAAAAATGATGCCAAACAGTGTGGTGTAAAGAGTGTGATGGACCCATACTAAAACAGGCAAGTGTGAACTGATAGACAATTGTGAATCCTGTGAAAACTGTGAAGCTTATTTTCATTTCCTAGTATTCAGACCTTTTTTGTAAATGCTTTAAAAATTCCTGATGTGTTGTTTGATGGTGTGCATCTGTGGTATAACTATTAAGAACTTGAAGAAGCAGTTGTTCGTTTAGTATATCTTTAAAACATAACTGTAATTTTATATAATTCTTTAAAAAACTGTAATTTTATATAATAAAATTACATGTTATGTTACTGTAATCCAACTGTTATGTTTTCTATCAAAACCTAACCATTTCACAAATGCTTTATTTCCTTTCCTGTACAATACTTTCTCTACTAGATAAGTATTGGGGTATTTTGTTTTTTGTAATTCATGACCATAAAACGCACCAGCAATATTATTTAGTTCAAAATCTTGCAGAGTGTATGTCCTAGGATTTGTTTCTTGGACTCCAATTATCTTAAATATTTCTGTAGACCAATTTGGTGTGTATCCTTTATTAAAATGGCTTTGTTTTTACTGATTCTTACGAACTCTCCTACTTTAAATTTCTGCTTTGATTTGTCTATGGTACGTATTTTATTATATACTGTGGATAAAAGGTGATTATCATTAACATCGCAAGGTCGCATCTTAATTGTGGAATGCTTTGTTCTATTATATTTATCAATTAAATATGGTAGAATGTTAATCCACCTGTAAGAGCCTGTAGCTGTAAATTCTTTAAACATTAGTCCTTTTAATGTTCTGTTGAAACGTTCAACAACTGAAGCCTTCAGATTGGAATAAGTAGAATAATGATGGATGTTAAGTTGCAGCATTAACATTTTAAATTTTGAATTATAGAATTCTTTTCCAAAATCTGTTTGTAAAAATGTGGGTACTCTCTCACTGTGTTTGTACAATTTCTTAATAGCTTTTGTAACTTCATCTCCAGACTTGGTCTTTAAAGCAACTGCCCAAGCATATTTCGAGTACACATCAATCAGTGTTAGTATATACTTGTAACCTGAATTGTATTTAGAATATGCACTCATTTCCACTAAATCAGCTTGATGCAAGTCATCAAGTCCTTTGGTAATAACTGCTCGCCTAGGATACACTTTTCGAGCACTACGATGGAGCTCATTAGCAATGGCACGTTGTGTCATATTGAGTTGTGTAATTAGAGAAAAGTGATGTCATTTACACATGTCTGATGTTCTTTATACGTGCAGAATATATGAAAAAATTCAATGTCACTTCAGTGTGTGTGTGTGTGTGTGTGTGTGTGTGTGTGTGTGTGTGTGTGTGTGAATTTTACGTAAGGTCAGTGCCATCAAGTACGTCACCATGCCATCATCGTGACTTAACAAAATATAGCTATGTAGGTTGTGGCACTGTCAACACTATCACAGTGAGCTAAAGACGTCATATTATGTAAGGTCAGTATCAAAACATGTGGAAATAAGGTCAATGCTGTTGGCAAAAGTCCACCAAGTATATCATAACTTCATAAAAAAATTTTTGCAGTGAGCTAAAGATGTCATATTATGTAAGGTCAGTATCAAAACATGCGGAAATAAGCATGACGTCATTATGACGTCATAGTTACGTCATTATGACGTCATAGATAGGTTGAGAATGTGATGTCATAATTACATTATGACATCATCATTACGTCATTTTGACGTCATCATTACGTTGTTGTGACGTCAGAGATAGGCTGTGACGTCGCTGGTGCTTGAAGCCCCATTGCTCCACTACTTATCGAATACGGTGTAACAAGATTTTTCGGGTCCCAGAGCATAAGCGAAATAATTACATTTTGTTAGAGTCCTCCCACGATTTACACGTGTCTTTCTGTAATTGACTACTCTCGAGCATACAAATTTCAGATTGTGTTTCGATTTTGTCATCTTGGGTAGTTGTTACTAAATTACGAGTAACTGTCCATTGATTCTAAACGCTTCAACTGTGTACAGCGAATCGGATGACAGAATAATGGAATGCAAGCAACCTGCGATATTTTGCACCGGACATTCAAGGTCCTGCTGCAGACAGTGGTGGAACGGTTATGCATCACTGACCGTATTGTCTGCCGTGACTAAATTACATTTGCATCTTAAATTAGTTCAAAATATTCTTTTTACAATAAAGCTTTTGAAAGTCAAGGTTGTGTGTACGGGAAGTTATATGTGGTTGCAAATATTTCATCAGAAAGAAAGGTTCCACGTTACAAGACGAAGAAATTTCGCGCGTCTCTCAGCAGACACGTTTATAAAACACTTCACGTAGAGTATACTTTCCACGAAACGCCTAACATAGGTTTCCTTCTGAATAGAAAACTGAAGAAACTGTGATAAAACGGTGTCCCCTAAGAGATATTTGCCAAGGAATAGTGCTACGAAACAATAACCTTACTAAGTTTATATCGATTATCTGTTAATTCTGTATGACATGATATTTGTACAGACTCAGTCATGCGGAAGATAACTGAATGATAGTGCTGCAATGTGTCTATATGTTAGCAACCATATTCAGAACGTTGTTGTTTGCATATAAAGCATTGTTTGCATATAAAGCACAGTGTTAAAATGTAGGCTCAACGAACTTTCGCAACGCAGAGACATTAGAATTGTTGTTTTTCGAAGGAACAAGCCATCGCCAGAACTAGTCTACAAGAGTCTTAGAAAGTTAGAAATTACAATAAAGAGCAGTAAAAATAAAAATAAAATTAAAAACACATTGAATGAACTGACTGCATGAGACCAAAAAGCATTTTAAAAAGACTTTTTAGATCTATTTTAATGTCAGTCTGTGGTTAGCTGCTTTGTAGTCGCACTGATGATACGTGCGTGAGGAACTTCCAACTCCTGGGCATCTCCGTAGGTGGGTACATTACTTTGATCATAGGTGTCTTTGATATCTTCGTTATAGACATGACCTACTTAGGCGCGCAACTTATGTGTTTTTATCCGGCTGTGTCTTTCGTGGAGGAACACAGCTCGTGCACGGGAATGGTTTGTAACGCTACCTACATTCAGGAATTGCCTTCGCAGTTTCATTTTACTTTATTTTATCAACTGGACGATTGTTGTTGAAGCACATTTTAGGAAGACACGAAAAAAGGAATATGTCCACGAACTTTTAACATTTATATTTATATTTATATCGATTTTACAAGATTCTTGCAGACTAATTCTGATGATGTAGGTTTGCACGCTGGGAACACGTCATTTACAATGGTTTTACATTATGAAATGTGGTGGACCTCGTGTTTTAAGGTCCCGATCCATCTATATCTCTTTTAGGCGATCTTCAGTCTACCTCTGCGTCTAGATATTTGCTTATCCCATATTATTCTATAGTCAAGCTGTGCAGTACTACGCAGAGACCACCCTCGTGACAGGGTAAAGTTTGGGAAAACCTGCGACTGCATTGTCAAACAATGAGAGAATGTGACTATTCATGTTTGACTAAACAGTCACTGCATTCGCCAAGAACCTTCTAGCGTAATCATAGACTTCGTTCAAGGATCAAAAAATTTCCTCGTCCACTGTCGACTGAATTATAGGATAGTGCGGTGTGGGATGAAAGAAAACGCTCAAACCGTTTAGCATTACCTCATCACCTATGACTTGCACAGTATGTATTCTTATGATCGGAAATCACTTTTTCAAAACTCTTTTAATAACTTGAAAACTGTACTTACGACCACTGGCTTATTGTTGGGTAAAGTACAATTTTATTCTCAGTATCGCTGTAAGTTTGTAATGATGAACGGGGCAATGCGGCTAGCGTGTGCTATTCAGACTCTCAGCATGGACTGAACAGTCATATCATACTTATGAGTAGACCATGTTTACTCGTCTTCACAGCTTTCGTCCAGATTCTTGGAATATTCAGGGCTTGGCAAGGAATGAAATTGCCAGAAGTAGGTGCTCCTAATAGCCAAGCGTTTAAAAGGAAAGAGAAAAAGAAATAAAAGATTCATTTTTGGTTCAAGTCGGATGAAGAATGAAATGTTTATGTTAGTGTCATTTCCAGCTAGCTGTTGGCTCAGCGGAAAATGTAATCCGAGGGTACTTGTGTTGACTATCTATGCGAAAACTTTTTTTTATTTAGAGTTTTTACGTTACAACGCAAATAAACGGAAATAATGCTCAGTATACTCTGCTTTTTATTATTTTCATAAAAGGGATGTAAAACGAGGGGAAAGGAAAATTTGTGATCGCAAATAAATTTCCACGAAGGAATTGTAAGAGTTTGGTAGTGGTATATAAAATTATACACTTTTATTACTTTAAAGTTGATGACTTATATGTACTGGAGTGGTATTCACCGTTAAAACAGGAGTAGCAGTAATTTTCTCGGAATCTTTTGGACATTATAATAGCAGCATTTTTACAATTACAGAGTCGATTTAGACTTTCTGTGGAAAAACAAGCTTGGTATTCGTCCATAACACAAGAGTGACAGGATACAAAAACAGAGTATCTGAGTACGCAACGTCAAATATTCAGTGCTGAAGACGAAAATGTGGGAGCACACATGGAAAAAAATCAAAAGCATCGTCCAGTAGCCGATAGACAAGTATGTTCCGAGCTGCGTCGTAAGGGGTGGGAAAGGTCCAACGTGAATTAGTAGCCTTTAGGAAACTGCCACGTAAACAGAGAGAGCTTCGTCACGATTCAAATGAAGTCAAAACTTGGAAGACAAACGGAAACCGAACGAAGTGAAAATGGGGGCAAGGAGAGCAAAGAAAAAACCGTTCAACGACTTGGAAAGTAAAGTTTTGTCAACCGATTTGATTAAAAACCTTAACGTGTTTTGCTCTTACGTGAAATCAGGAGCTGATTAGAAATCGTCTGTTCAGTCACTCAGTAACCATAATGGCTCCGGAACGAAAAATAGCACAGAGGGGACCAAAATACGGAATTTGATCCGTGGAAATAGTTTCACCGCAGAAATTTCTAATATAGTCCCCTCATTAACTCATCTTACGTACTTCGAATTGACAGACATAGAGATAAATGAATGCTTAACCACTACAATCGCTTTTTAGGGGAAAGGCATCAGACCACATGACAGACATGTGGGGTTCCACAGAGATTAAGAGCAAAAAAATTGTTCTCCTTCTAGCAGTAATTTATCGTATGTCGCCGGAGAAACTAAGAGTACCTTGCGACTGGAAAAAAGCGCAGGTAATTCCCATTTTGAACAATTGTCTTAAGACAGATGCACGTAATTGTAGACCTATTTCGTTGATGTCAAACTGTTGCAGAATTAAGAAGCACATTTACGGTCTTGTATTATGACGTTCATGAAGAACAAAAATCTTCTATATAAAAATCAGCATGAATTCCACGAAATCTTGCGAAACTCACCTTGCTCTGTTCTGCCACTGGAACAGACCTTGCTCTGTTCTGCCACTGGAACAGTTGTCTCCAGACACACAGTCTACAGACGACTGAACAGACATGGTTTATTCGCCCAGAGACCTGCACGGTGCATTCCATTGACTCCTGGTCACAGGAGAGCCCATAAAACCTGGTGTCAAGAACACAGTACATGGTCATTTGAACAGTGGTCCAAGGTTATGTTCACGGACGAATCCAGGTATAGTCTGAACAGTGATTCTTGCCGCGTTTTCATCTGGCGTGAATCAGGAACCAGATACCAACCACTTAATGTCCTTGAAAGGGACCTGTATCGAGGTCGTGGTTTAATGGTCTTTGATAGAGGGACTGTAACAAGTCAGGTGTATCGGGACGTCATTTTGCACCAGTATGTCCACCTTTTCGAAGGTGCAGTCGGTCCCACCTTCCTCCTGATGGATGATAATGCACGGCCCCACCAAGCTGCCATGTTGGAGGAGTACCTTGAAACAAAAGATATGAGGCGAATGGAGTGGCCTGCCTGTTCTCCAGACCTAAACCCCATCGAGTACGTCTGGGATGCTCTCGATCGGCGTATCCCTACACGTCTTCAATCCCCTACGACAGTTCAGGAGCTCCGACTGGCACTGATGCAAGAATGGGAGGCTACAGCCCAGCAGCTGCTCGACTACTTGATCCAGAGTATGCCGACCCATTGTGCGGCGTGTGTAAGTGTGCATGGTAATCATATCCCATACTGATGTCGGTGTACATGCGCAGGAAAGAGTGGCGTTTTGTAGCACATGTGTTTCGAGATAGTTTTCTCAACTTACCACCAATATCGTGGAGTTACTGATCTGTGTCGTGTGTGTTCCCTATGCGCTTATACTATTAGCGCCAGTTTTGTGTAGTGCCAAATTATGTGGCACCACATTCTGCAATTATCCTTAATTTATGAGCATGAGTGTAGAACGTTACCGAGATCGGAAAAACCCTCCAGTGGAAAACACTACAAGTGAGGTGTTGTGCATTACGAAGAGGTTTACTATTGAAATTTCGAGGGAGAACTTTCTGGAAATAGTCGGACAACCTATCACTTCTTCCCATATACTTCTCGCTATAGGACTACAACGAAAAAATTCGAAATGTTAGACCCGTTACGACACAGAATAGTATAGGTGCTAGAACTGGAAAACTTTATTACAACTCATTCACAGACAAACTCAGATCGAGACAGAGGTTGAAGCAGGAAGCGAACCAGTACGTCGCAAGTGGGTCAGGTCGACGACACATTACGTCACCATCTACCGAATGAAGATACTTGTTTATCAGAAAGGGGACTGCGGCTGAAAAATAATGTCGGCGAGGCAAGCACATTCGTTAGTTCGTAAGACATGTTGCAAGGAATCCTGTCGCTTTTACAACACCACATATCGAGGAGCTAATATAGCAATTAACAGCCTGTCAATTGAATATAACAGAATGAGGACACTTGCAGAGATTACGGCAGCGTTGCGCCATAGCCTCACGCAAATTCCCTTTAAACATGGCATCTCTTATGACTTGATCATTGGGATCTATGGCGTTCACAGTAGTAGCTCTCGAATGCACAATTACAATACTGTAGTGAATCTATGTTCTAGATTCTCCATCACAAACTCTGAATTAGTCAAAGATGTAATCAGGATGACGGCGTACATCTAATGAAGTTCTCGCTACAAGCCGTCTGCCATCTGCTGATGGAGGAACTGACAAGACGACATTGCAGTGTGCTGGCAGTACTGGACTTTAACACGGAAGCCAGCAACAGGGTCTTTTGGGTCCACGTTCCTGTACAACACTAAGGTTCCTTCAAGTGCTGACACCTAACATGCGGTGGAGGAGACGAACCGACCACACGACCCCAGCTACATCGCGGATAGGTCATCAAGGGTCATCGTACAGTTCGGAATGGGACCGAGTACACTCCACTTCGCGCTTTGCGACGGCTGCGACCAGGCTCACTGACATCTTCTCCTGGGCGTGCTGCTGTAGACATAACTCGACGGACATCACCTGGAATCCATCGTGCAGCTGAATGAGCAGAGGCCGAGGCAGGTGCTGACGACTTGTACACATTGAGAATAAAAAAATCTAATAGTGTTTTACTATCGTTGTTGGCGCTTCACAGGTTCCCAACGGTTATCGTGACTTGATGCAGAGCTGCCCCCTCTCGGCCTACTGTAGAGCTAACACAGAGAATTACCGAGAATCATTCTTCCCACGAGTCATTTACGAATGGAACAGGGAAGGGTAGGTCAGTGGTAAAACCAAAAGCGCCCTCCGTCACACAGCGTCAAGCCGTTTGTCAAGTATTAATGTAGATGTAGACGTAGCTCTTAGCAGAACCGCTATGTGATAAGCCGAGGTGAAATTTTTCCCTTTCTTGGGTTGTACTAAAGCAGAGTTTAGACTTATTGGTGAGTGTGGTATGTCCAAAGTAGTTTTTGTGAAATTTGCAGTAAGCGCTCATTTGCCAGAATTCAGAGAAAATTTTAAAGACAAATATCTTGTACCGGTGAGATGTACTATTTGTAACTTAGCAGGTCATAGTGAACCATCCACTACTTCCTACCAGTAACATGTTCTGCTTGTAGACAGTATGATCCTGCAGCACACGAGTTTAACGACTGTCGATAGGCGGTGATAAAGCAAGAAGCAGTTAAGTCTAGTTTCGTACATTCTGGGTTCCATTTTTTCTTGTTTGCTGTTTGTTGCTCTCGTGGGAGCATGTATTTCAAGTACAAATATAAGTTAGTGCTAAATTGCATAAAAATGCTGGGCAAAAGGTCAGCTGCTACTAGTGGTAGTATAACCGTTCTGACAAAGTAAGTATCACAAAAGAGGAAAATGCTCAATAGAGGTTATGCGCCCTAATCACACCCTTTTTTGGAGAAGCAACAGAGGACCTAACGGCATTTATTAATGATGCATTGGCTGAAGCCGATGTGCCACAGCAGTTCATTATGTATGGTTGAGCCAAAGCGATACAGTGAAGCAGTTATATGAGGAAGTGTTGCGAGTGTAACGAACGTCAATTGGGAAGCTATGATTCCGGTAAGCTCTGATAACTTTGGGACAGTTGAAATGAATTCCCGAAAGTATTAATTGTAGTGAGGATATCGATGAATCACAAAGTGAAGGATGAATTAAATGAAGTGTCAATACATTTGTACTACGTACCAACATTCACCGTTGAGTCAGTGAAAGGGATACCATGGAAACTTTGTTGTAAGGGTACTCAGATTCATTCTGTTAAAATGGTCCACTATCAGCAGCTCCACTCATACAACATCACATACCAACAGGCGAAGGGTCTAAAGGAAACCATGCCTTATTACAAGGACACAATTTTATTTTATTTCCCAAACGTGTTTCACCACAGCGTTGGTATATTTATTTGGTTCTTACTCTTTTTCTTCTTTTTTGCATAGTGTGCATCCTATGGCTGTCAAACGAAATAAGCTGTAAATCTGTGTCATCTTTCGTACAATTGATTTGTTAGGGGCACTGCTGACTACTATTTGGGCACTAATGTGCTGTTATCGTAATCCCTGTACTTCGAGTGACATTCATAGTTACTCATTGTCGAAATCTGGTTTTTACTTCACTGTTGTGGCCAATATGCATTTTTCGCTGCACCGATTGGTTTAAATATCTGTGTCGATTAGTGGCACTCAATGTCTAACTTCGTGCCTCTAAACAAAGCATGCACCCTTCATGATGTCCCTCACAAGTGCTGTTTAGTTTTCTGTTCACTGATATAACAAGCAACTAAATTTAACTAATCACTTCAAGCAATAATATATTTATATAGGTAAACTGGATAGCCTGATACTGTATGTCCTAACAGAGAACTGAAAATGTCAATAAACACAATAACTACATTGTGAAAAACATTCATCAGTTTCTCCTTACTTTGTGTTACGTGTATTGTCATATTGTTTCTTGATCTCACACATTAACAATATTGTTCTTAGAAGCGAATGCGTCAGTTTGAAATATGGCGTGCAGTTTATTTTCAGTACAGACCTACTATATTACTTTTACATTAAATTCTTCCTACATACTTTACGAGTAGTACAAATCCCTTGGGCTACATTCAAAGAGCAGAGGCTACATTTGCGTATGTGTGTGTGTGTGTGTGTGTGTGTGTGTGTGTGTGTGTGTGTGTGTGTGTATGTATGTGTGTGTGTGTGTGTGTGTGCGTGTGTGTGTGTGTCAGTGAATAGTGAAAATATTCGTTTGTCACTATTTTTATTTTATTGTAATTAAACATTCGTTTCTCATGAAAGTTATACAAGTACAAAGTCGGGGTACTGGCAAGATGTTGTTAGGAGCATTTGCAGTATATTAGACGTTGATTAATTTTAAGAGCTTTCATGTTTTTTTTTCTTGCAAGTTTTTAAGAAAATTTTAATGTGTTAATCCATGCATCGCGTATTGAAGAGTTTTTAGCAAACAGAACACAGCATGTTGTTATCAAGGGAGAGACGTCTACAGACGTTAAAGTAACCTCTGGCGTGCCTCAGGGGAGTGTTATGGGACCATTGCTTTTCACAATATATATAAATGACCTAGTAGATAGTGTTGGAAGTCCCATGCGGCTTTTCGCGGATGATGCTGTAGTATACAAAGAAGTTGCAGCATTAGAAAATTGTAGCGAAATGCAGGAAGATCTGCAGCGGAGAGGCACTTGGTGCAGGGAGTGGCAACTGACCCTTAACATAGACAAATGTAATGTATTGCGAATACATAGAAAGAAGGATCCTTTATTGTTTGATTATATGATAGCGGAACAAACACTGGTAGCAGTTACTTCTGTAAAATATCTGGGAGTATGCGTGCGGAACGATTTGAAGTGGAATGATCATTTAAAATTAATTGTTGGTAAGGCGGGTACCAGGTTGAGATTCATTGGGAGAGTCCTTAGAAAATTTAGTCCATCGACAAAGGAGGTGGCTTACAAAACACTCGTTCGACCTATACTTGAGTATTGCTCATCAGTGTGGGATCCGTACCAGATCGGGTTGACGGAGGAGATAGAGAAGATCCAAAGAAGAGCGGCGCGTTTCGTCACAGGGTTATTTGGTAAGCGTGATAGCATTACGGAGATGTTTAACAAACTCAAGTGGGAGACTCTGTAAGAGAGGCGCTCTGCATCGCGGTGTAGCTTGCTCGCTAGGTTTCGAGAGGGTGCGTTTCTGGATGAGGTATCGAATGTATTGCTTCCCCCTACTTATACCTCCCGAGGAGATCACGAATGTAAAATTAGAGAGATTAGAGCGCGCACGGAGGCTCTCAGACAGTCGTTCTTCCCGCGAACCATACGCGACTGGAACAGGAAAGGGAGGTAATGACAGTGGCACGTAAAGTGCCCTCCGCCACACACCGTTGGGTGGCTTGCGGAGTATAAATGTAGATGTAGATGTAGATTCCTAATTGTCATACTTGCGCCCAATAAAAAACAGTTTATGTACTTCACCACTGTCTATTAACAAGGAAAAATCTATTTGTAAACGAAAAACCAAAACTGTGCATGTTCAACTATATTATCACATTTTTTGTACCACTTTTCGAATTGCAAGACCGTTTCACGCAAAAACTGACTATCGAAATGAAAATATCCTGTCTTGTCACTCCCTCCATATCCACAACTACCCAGGATCCTGACTTTTTTTGCCATCACTCCTACCAATTCTACGTTCGTCCGAGTCCCAAACCATAAACGAATATATTTTCTGTTCTTAGTCTTTACTGCAACTCGTCTTATCATTTGTTACTGGCATGCTACCGTGGTCACCTCCTCCTTGTTAATCGTACTGGTCTTCGCCTAAGTGTCTCGCTGAAACACAAGTTGATCGGTTTAAGTACAGAGGACAAAATATCTGGTTGAAAAAAGCACATATTACGAAAAACAGACAGAAAGCGAATTTATTCCTATGAAACAGAGACGTATGCCCGCAGTGCAAATTTTGTTACACACGACACACTATATCCCATGCTCACAGATTATATCACGTGTTTTTCTTTTTCGATGCCCTACGATTAAATCAGTTTCATGTGGATTAACTTATTTGCTTATTTTCTGTTTATATTTATCAGGTTCCGTGGGATCATGCGAGCCAATGCTCCTTAGTCATGGGACGAGTCAGTACGTTCTTTACAGAATTCTGATTAGATAATTTAAATAAAAAGTAACTAAGGAATTATTACATTATAAGCAAAATATTGAAGACGTATACGAATGAACAACACATTAATGAGCAAACTTCCGAACTGAGGTGAATAACACTCGTACAGAATTGGAGAAATGTGTCACGCGGCAACCCTGGCGTTTCTATTTTAACATATGATGGTTTATCGACTAATTTTTCAGGTTCTGCTGGAAGTCTCTTGAGTATGAAACTTTATGTGTAGTGAACACCATTCCGTACAACGTTCCAGTAAGTATTATACAATTTCACGTCGTTCTTCCCCTCTAGTGTCCATTGAAAGAATGTTGTAGTTTCTCCGCAACGCGTCAATGTCATCAAGAATAAATCCCATGATGGAATTTAAGCACAGAGCTGGCTGAGCTACTATTTCAAGACGCATAGACAACGGTATACACGAAGTTCGCGAACTGACGTCAGAAGACAATCTGACAGCACTTTTCTGGTCGGAGGATATATTTTTTGAGTGGACACAGTTGCCCTAACATGTGACACCATCTGAGGTGATACACTGAAGAGCCAAAGAAACTGTTACACCTTCCTAATACAGTGTAGGGCCCCCGCGAGCAGGCAGAATTGCCGCAACACGACGTGGCATGGACTCGACTAAAGTCTGATGTAGTGCTGGAGGGAACTGACACCATGAATCCTGCAGGGCTCTCGATAAATCCGTAAGAGTACAAGGGGGTAGAGATCTCTCCTGAAATCGCTTCTGAACAGTACGTTGCAAGGCATTCCAGATATGATCAGCGAAAGTGTTTAAACTGGGAAGAGTGTTCCTGGAGCCACTCTAAATCAATTCTGGACGTATGGGGTGTCGCATTATGCTGCTGGAATTTGTTCAAGTCCTTCGGAATGGATGCAGGTGATTAGCTTGCTTACGTACGTGTCAGATGCCAGAGTCGTATCTGTACGTATCAGGGGTCCCATATCACTCCAATTGCACACCGCCCACACCGTTACAGAGCCTGGACCAGCTTGAACAATCCCCTGCTGACATGCAGGGTCCACTGATTCATGAGGTTGTTTCCATACCCGTACACTTCCATCTGCTCGACACAATTTGAAACGAGACTTATCCGACCAGGCAACATGTTTTCAATCATCAACAGTCCAATGTCGGTGTTGACTGCCCACGCGAGGCGTAAAGCTTTGTGTCGTGCTGTCTTCAAGGATACACAAGTGAGCCTTCGGTTTTGAAAGCCCGTATCTTTCGTTTCTGCCCAGCACTTAAATTTGCAGCAATTTGAGGGAGGGTTGCACTTCCGTTACGTTGAACAATTCTCGTCAGTCATGGTTGGTCCCGTTCATACAGGGTCTTTTTCTGGTCGCAGTGAAGTCGGAGATTTGCTGTTTTAACTGATTCCTGATATTCACGCTACATTCATGAAATGATTGTTCGAGAAAATCCCCACTTCATCGCTACCTCGGAGATGCTGTGTCCCGTCGCTCGTGCGCCGGCTGTAACACCACGTTCAAACTCACTTAACTCTTGATGACCTGTCATAGTAGCAGCAGTAAGCTGTCTAACAATTGCGCCAGACACTTGTTATCTTATATAAGCGTTGCCGATCGCAGTGTCCTAAGCTGGCTGTTTACATATCTCTGTATCTGAATATGCGAGCCTGTACCAGTTTCTTTGGCGCTTCAGTGTGTAGTGAAAGTAATCAAAGAAGCCTTCAGCTTTTAGTGTTAGAATCGTTGTACATTATTCCTTTAGTGACGACAGCAGCTCAGTTTCTGTACTAGACACTTTCAAGAAAACTTTCCATCTGCTCTCAGTCCAAAGACTTTAAAATAATCAGCTGTTAGATTACGTTCGGATGATAAAACTTCGGTTTCACAAGAGCAACAGAACAGAAACGATATGCATCGCTTTTCTTTGCAGTTAAGCATCAATTTAATCTCAGCTACGTGACGATATTATCGTGTAGCATCTTTTGAACTACATAATTTATGTTACATCGTACGTTTTTCACAATAATTGTGGGATCCTTCCACTCGTCTAATATAGGGTGCCTAGGAAGCAGTTTTCTCGGACAGCTAGATAACATTCAAGCAAATCTTATTAATTGAGTTTATTACAGTAAATTGAGTTGACAATACTTAACTTCGCCTTTTCACAAATAGGAGTCCCAAGCATTTGGCGAACTGCAAGTAATAAATGTCCTTCGGTACATACAATTTCCATGCAAGCGAAACATAAGTCACGACTAAAGAGTTAGGATGACGACTCGTTGTCCAGTGCGGCTCTTCTAGTGCGGCCGAGCCAAGCACCTTTCTTCTAATGAGGAGGACTCTTCTTTCTTCCTCGGGGCGGCAGTGTGAGCTGTGAAGCTATTCCTGTGGAAAAATATTAGGAAACAAGTACAAGGTTTACATACATTTATTGATTGGCTTCTTAGACAATTATTTGTTGGTGCATCTGATAGTCTTCTGTACTAGTCAGCCGGCCGGTGTGACCGAGCGGTTCTAGGCGCTTCAGTCTGGAACCACGCGACCGCTACGGTCGCAGGTTCGAATCCTGCCTCTGGCATGGATGTGTGTCACGTCAAGTAGTTCTAAGGTCTAGGGGACTGACGACCTCAGATGTTAAGTCCCATAGTGCTCAGAGCCAATGTACTAGTCAGCGTTTTTTTTTTTTTTTTTTTTTTTTTCCCCACGCTCACCACTGTTAGGGGCCACCTCTGTACGCATTCACTCATCCATTCACACACAATCACGCTCACCGTTGTTAGTGGTGGCTCTCCTTCTGGGGGGAGGGGTTATGTGCACATTTATGTGTCTACGTTATTGACAGTATTTACATTTGGTATTTTGGTATCGCATTCGGGGAAGGGGGGAGTTGTCTTGTTTTTTGACTTCATCTCCATAGCAGGTCCGGCCACATCGTGTGTACGTTGAGATGCTCGCGGTGGCCAAGTGCGGCGATGAGGGAGTTCTCGGCTGCTGCTGTCTTCTCGTGTCTGAACATCTCTCGAAGGCAAGGGACTTTGACCAGCTTGTGCAGTTCTTCAGTAGGGAAGTTACATGGGAGGTGCAGGGCCGTGTTCAGCGCCCTGTTCTGTAGCGTTGCAGGCTGCCGATATGTGGATCCACTGTGTTGCCCCCACTACTGCAGCATACTCTAGAAATGGTCGCACCTGTGCGAGGTACAGCTTGGTGCGGAGCTCCTGCGCGAGTGCAGAGTTGGGGTCGAGCAGTGGGTAGAGAGTCCTCAGTTGTCCATAGCCTTGCTTCTGATATTGTTTACGTGTTCCTCCCACGTAAGGGCTCTGTCTAGAGCTACTCCTAGATAAAGTGTTGTCTTGCTCCAGGGAACTGCGGTGCCACGTACTTCTATGGGAGGTACGTCCACTGGGAATTTTCTTCTGCAGATTGCAAAGGCTTGCGTCTCTGCTTCGTTGAATGAGAGGCGTCATTTCCTTGCCCAGTTGCAGAGCTCATCTGCGGCTCTCGGTGATCGGCGTGTGAGGAATCTGGTGCTCCTGCTACGTGCATAGAGCGCCGTGTCGTCTGCGTATAGGGCTGTGTGTACGTTGCGTGTTATAGGCAGGTCGCTGGTGTACAACGTGTATAGCACCGGAATCTAGTACGCTCCCCTGTGATACCCCAGCCAGGATGTTTCTTTTCGAGGATTCTCCGTTCTGCACCTTCACATGGAGTGTCCTATCTTCTAGGTATGATTTCAATAGCGTCATGTGTGACACCGGAAGTCACAGTAAGTCCAGTAATTTGAACAGCAGGCCCTGATGCCACACTGAATCGAACGCCCTGTATACGTCCAAGAATACCACACCGTTCTCTGCGTTCCATGGTTTCTATCGCTTCTTCTATGGCTCTGAGTAGCTGCTGGGTTGTAGAGTGTCCGGCGCGGAAGCCGAATTGTTCGTTGGGCAGCAGCTGTTCGGAGTTCACGTGTTGCAGCAGTCTTACTAGGTAAAGGCGTTCAAAGACTTTTGAAATTGCCGGCAGTAGGTTTATGGACCTGTAGCTTGTCGGCTGAGTTGGATCCTTCCCCGGTTTGGGGACAGGGACAGGGACGACAAAGGCGTGTTTCCATGCTCGAGGGTATATTTTTGTCCTCAGGATGGTGCTGAAGGTCTTCGCGAAGATTGCGGCTGCTTCTGCTGGCATTTGCCTTATCATCTAATTTGTGAACAGGTCTTCTCCGCCCGCTTTTCGGGGGTTCAGGTATTTCAATTGTAGCTTTATTTATTCTGCGGAGATTTGTTGTATCTGGTCATCTTCTTCTATTGCGGTTAGGAAGTGAGGAAGGCGGTTGTTCACTGTTGTGATGTGTTCCGGGTCGCTGGGGTCGTCTATTGGCGTGGAATTCTGGGAAAATACATCCGCTAGTGCATCTGCTTTGCCGTTGGGCTTTCAGATTGCGTTGTTCACTACTAGGAGCGGAGGTATTCTCTGATGGTGGCGAAGGCGGTGCTTGAATTCTGTGCGCTTCTACTGGCGCTTTGATTTCACGCTGTAGCCGGTTTACGTGTCTCTTGGTAGCACTGCCATCTGATGCCACGGAGGTCTAGTCCAGTTTTTGGTGGAGCGATGCCTTCCAGGTTGATATCTAAGATGACTGGTCTGAAGTGGGATGCCAGCGCGTTGCGTGTGCTGGCGTGGATGGCTGGAGCCAGTTTTTTACCACTGCCACGTCTAGTATGTCTGGGTTGTAGTGTTTGGGTAGAAGGTTGACCTGTTGGACCCGATTAACACTGCTTGTTTACCCGCGAGTTCCAGTCGTGGTTTTTTTTTGCGTTGTAGTCTCCTCCCGCGAAGATGTTTCCTGGGATGGGTAGGAGGGCTTCGATGTCGGCTGAGTCGAGTGCTCCATTCCGGCCGGGTTGTCTGTAGACGGCAATGAAGTTTATTCTTTCCATCGTCGTGTCAACGGCCACTCCGTTTTCTTCCAGCGTGTTGAGGCGTGGGAGCTCGTTGGGGTGGTGCCGGAGCGATCTTTTTATGTAGATGGCTACCCCCCACCCCCTCCCCTATGCGTTGTTCGGTCCTTCCGGTGGCATTAGTAGTTAGGGACTCCTGCTCGGACACCGGGTTTCAGGGATGTTTCGCGTAGGAGGCAGATATCGATGGCTTCGTCA
This sequence comes from Schistocerca serialis cubense, assembly GCF_023864345.2. Classification (NCBI taxonomy): domain Eukaryota; kingdom Metazoa; phylum Arthropoda; class Insecta; order Orthoptera; family Acrididae; genus Schistocerca; species Schistocerca serialis. The sequence goes on from NC_064639.1 coordinate 471,298,612, forward strand.
TATATAAACTGGCGAAATTGTCCTCCCTGGTGTGGCAATCCACACCGCGACTCTCAGTCCCTGTATGGGTCTCTTTGCAATATTGGTTTCCTAAGGCAATTGTTGTGTTGACCATGTAGGCTCCTAATTTCTCTGCTACGTTTTTAAGCTTGACGATGGCTTCCATCGTGGCTGACATGAGGGATGCGATGTCGGCAGTTGCCGGCGTCTGTGGGGTGGCTTCTTCTCTGGGGCTGGCGGTGTTGGTGGTTTGCCTTGCTTCTGTGGGGCGGGAATTATCAGCTGCAGCTTCTTGCTGGTGGTGGTTGTGGTAATGTTGTACTTCCGTTTGTGTTGGTGGGTTTTCCGATGTTGCCTCTATTCTTGGCTTCTTCTGCAGGGGGCGGCGGGGCAGAGTTCGTAGAATTTGCGTTGGCTTCTGTGTTTCTGCATGAGCTCTCGGCGCTGCTTCTGGGTTTCTGTCGGGCTAGTGGGCTGCCGTGCTTGTCCTGGAGGTATTCTTTGACTGGCAGCGGCGCTTCATTGCTTCGGCGTAGGACGTGCCTGGCTTTCTTTGCGCAGCTTCTTGTCGGGTCTGGACGTCCAGTAGCGTCCGGCAGCCGCCGCAGCTCGCTGAGCGTACTTCTCCGCAATTACAGTACTTAGTGCGGCCGAGGCTGGCTGGAGCGGCGCACATATTCCCTTCGTATAGGTGCCGCTCCTGTCGTGGTGTCATCCTAGTCAGCGTTCTACTGGCTGAAGTCGTCTCACAGCCTTCTCTGCTGTGTCGTTCAGGCCGATGTGCCGGCGCTTGATGTTAGCCGGAACAACAACATTGGTATCTTACACAAAGCGAATACTTTTGAATCTCGTATCATATTCACTGGCAACTCACTCATATTCAGAATTTTCAAAAATTCCTATTAGAAACTTGTAGGACATGTAGATGATGGTGGAGTGGCCGCGCGGTTTTGAGGCGCCATGTCACGGACTGCGCGGCCCCTCCCGCCGGAGTTTGGAGTCCTCCCACGGGCATGGGTGTGTGTGTTGTTCTTAGCATAAGTTAGTTTAGGTTAATTTAAGTAGTCTAGGGGCCGATGACCTTAGCAGTTTGGTCCCTTAGGAATTCACACACATTTGAACATTTGAACCCATATGCGGAAACGTACTGTTTCCGTTCTATGACGGTTTCAAGGCATATGTTTAATACATCCACTTCAGCGTGAGGAAATGAATCAGGCGTGACCCATTCCCTTTACCGGAAAGGTAAAGGAAAAATTTTCAACAGCATGCAAAGTACCCGGGCAGTCACCAATCCAAGTACCAGCCACGCCCGGTTTTTTTTAACTTCGCTGATCTAACGGGAACCGAGGCAAGGCAGTTGGCATTTCTCAGTTATTTACATCTTTATAAAGAAGTTAATCAACACTACCATTATTTATTGTTATCTACATTAAATGTAATGAGAATCAAATATCTAAAGATAGTTTTTGTTGTTTATCGTTCAATGCTGCCACTACTGTTATTTTTTTTCAATTTACGTCCAACTTATAATCATCAAAATCAACGTTTCGGCTCTTAACTCATATTGTATTACTTTTATAGTAAGTATTGAGCCGTGGTGAGCTGCCGCCAGTGTTATTTTGTTCAAGTATCGTTGAGATCGATTGTGGTTGAGCTAAGGTATCTTTGCTTTTCGCTTGTCTTATCTTCTGGGTTGGTGGGCGAAGCGAGTTGGTTGTGAGCTTTCTACGAGTAACCCCCGAGATCTCGTGACATTCGCTGGGAGACGAGTGTCAACGGCTACCGAACGAGCGTCATGACCGTTATATGTTGTCGTGTGAAGTTGGTCAGGCGTTTTGGTCACATGGGCAGCATAAAGATACAAGTTCTGTGACTTCGCTGGGAACAAAATCTGAAGTGAAGCAGTGAAGCTGTGGGACCCACTCCTTCGTATTGTGTACTTGATATGAGTAAATGGTCGTAATTGTGTTTTGTTGACCGACGCACTCAGAGGCATTTAAATTTTATTATTATGGTGAGACTATCATATTCGAAGATGGTGTGGAAGAGTTCATTTGGCCTAGTTGAATGGTAGCCGTTATTTGAAAGCTTTCTCACAAGTTTTTCTAGTGCTCTTTGTTTCTTGTAATCAAATGAATTTATGTTGGCGTTTTTTAACCCTACAATCTATTAATACAGTTGTCTATGTTTAAAATGCTTAAGATAAAAGTTACGAATTTGTTTGGTAGTGTAACGTGTTGTAAGTAGAGACAGTAAATTTGTAAGACTGGATGTCATGAACTGATATATATATTGTGACTTTTGAACACTATTAAGGTAAATACATTGTTTGTTCCCTATCAAAATCTTTCATTTGCTAACTATGCCAATCAGTAGTTAGTGCCTTCAGTAGGTTGAATCTTTTATTTAGCTGGCAGTAGTGGCGCTTGCTGTATTGCAGTAGTTCGAGCAACAAAGATTTTTGTGAGGTAAGTGACTCATGAAAGGTATAGGTTATTGTTAGTCAGAGCCATTCTTTTGTAGGGATTATTGAAAGTCAGATTGTGTTGCGCTAAATATATTGTGTGTCAATTTAAGCACAGCCATTTATAATTTTTTCTAATGGGACATTTTAGTGTTCCTTTACACGATTAGCCATATATCGAGTCAAAGGTTTTGCTGAGTGTTTCTATGTTTCATAGTTATTGTAATGTCTTTGTGATTCGTGCAAAAACCTTTCTTTGTGCCAGCACCTTGGCAGGGATTGAAATGTCATCCGAGGTCTTGGCCTGGCAGTGTTTAAGAACCTGGCCACTACTCGGGGTTGTTCACATACCGCCTTCCCAAGTTTAGGTGGGCTAGGCTGGTAGATATGTAAACATATATACTATGTAACCTGTTCTTATACGAACCTGTTTCCTTAAATATTAGCAACTGGCAACTGGCTAAATTTTAATTGCATAGCATCTGCTGATTTCCTTGCACAGCTCTTACCAGTACTCTTTTATTAACACATCTGAGCATGTGAACATTCATTTTTAAAGATTAGTGTTTCTGTTGTAATTTTTTTAATGCAAGTGGTTCTATCATATTATGTAATTGGATCTTAGCTTGGCACTAGTGTTGAAGTGTCATTAAGTCACCCTTTATTGGTAACTGTTTTCGTTATATGTATTTTAAGGGAAGTCATATATGGGAGTTTGAATTTCTGAAGTTTGTCAGTAATTCTGTTTTCTTAATAAGGGAAAATAAAGCGAGGGTTATTAGTGCCCGGCAATGTTAAGTTTGTAATTGACCTTTTATTAAGTGCTTCTTTAAAGGTTGACATAATAAGTTTATAAGGGTATTTTAGTGAACAACTTTTTAAGTGTGGCCTTCTTAATGTAATAACTGGTTTTAAGGAGTTTGATGATGTGGCTGTGTGAAACAATTGATAACTGCTATGCTTAAGGTTTTTATAAATGCCTGGCACATTAAGTTTTTTATAACTTTCTCTTAAGGGACTGTTTATTTAAGAACTGAAAACATTGGGTTTCTAACTGTATTTACAAAGCTTTATCTAGTGGCTCGTCCACAATTTGTGATTATCAGATTCCTTAAAAGGCATGGTGTCAATAAACTGGTATCAAAGACATGGTGGGTAAGTGAGGTATGAATAAGGGAACCCACATACCAAGTACGATGCTCCTGTTCGATACTACTGCCATACTTTCTTCTTTAAGCTCACTTAAGGCAATGAGGATTTGAAAATTTTAAAAAATAATAGTTTCATTCATGTCTTTTATTGTCAATATTTGAGATGTTATTACATCTCAGAGTTGGTGTTTAGGCATGCAATCTGACTCAGGTTGTGTGTGTGTCTCTATACTGAGTTTTTAAAATTTCCATCATTCGTGTATTGTTTCCCATTAAGGTACGTATTCTTCCGTGTTGTGATAATTTTGCGTAATGTACCGTATATGTGTGTATATTACCATAAATTAGAAATATCTCCGGAGTGAGCATTCAGATGCATTGCCACTGTGGTCACATGAATTCGGGACAAAGCAGCTTCGTCCATAACGCATGCTATAAACTTTGAATGTCGTCAGATCGCTAGTACTCTTCGTAGGTACCATGGAGTTTAGTATAGGCGTTTTGTAGACACCAAAAGAATTTACATTTGATACCTGGAATAACCTGGGCTCTTACCTTTGATGAGCAAAGTGAACGGGCATCACGTCACTGCACCGTCATATCTTCGTATATTCACACTGTCCTTAGGTGATGTCACGTTACTTCACTTAGCCTAGTACCAAACGGTGAAACTAAGGCAATGAGTCACCATCTGTGATACAGTTTGTCATAGTATAGTACCGAAACTGAGAAACAAAAACGATATACACTATCAGTGGCCAAAGCAAACTTCGCAACACACGTTCTTTATCGATTTTGTTTGGGAAAGTGCTGAGAAGTGAAACAACATTTCGAAACATCGACATTTAGTTGTTATGGGGACTGTAAACGTGGAACCACGTCAAACAGTAGCTATAAAGGATAAAATGGAACCTGTTTACCTTATCCACCTTTTCCCTTGCATAACTAATAACGTCATAAGCATCTGTATTTTCATCCTTCACTAAAGTTGTAATTTTAAATTAAAAGATTAGATAACGGAAATTGCTTCGTCAGCTTATGTTCTCGTTGATACACATTGTGGGCGATAGCTCTGTTCAGGTGTTGAAAAATCTAAATAATTTTTCGCTTTCTGACATCTGACCTCGTTTGTGTACGAGCACTCAATGGAAGAAATATCCAATTAGTCACATAAGATTTGAAATTTTATCACAAAAGAGCATAATAATGAAAATAAGATTACGACGGCACAAAAGTACGAAATCCACTACCATAAGAAGCATGAGCACGGCGAAAATAGGCTAACTTATGATGTTAGCAGACGACGATATCATCAAGATTTTCTGCCCGAGAAGCCCTTACGTGACGTTACAAGACGTGACGGTCCAATGACGACCTGTATGAATGCCGCTATTTGACGTGCATTGTGGATTGTTTTGACGTTACGTCGTCGACGAGATTAAGTGCCAGTTCCAGCTTAATGTTGACAGAATACGCAGAATGCAATGCTTACTCCACCGCTTTTTCTAATGTGTTTGTGTTTGATATGTATATGTAATTTCATTGTGATTCTAGACCTCGGCTCGATAGAAGAATTAGTAACTGTGCTTAATGTGAATAATGCAGTGAGAGGGACAGCTGAAAGACGGTGTACGGAGTTCGGCGAAGTACGAAGACGAAATTATATGATGAAAAAATCCTGCCAGTTTTATTGAGGAGACAACTATTTATCGGTAAGAGATGGAGGAAGAGGTTTGTTCAAAATGGTTTGATGTAAATATAAGAAGAGAGATTTGTATCCCGTATATATATTTACTCTCTGGCTTCTAATAACCAGTAATTTGGAGATGACGTCGAATTGACAAGAGAAGAAGGTCGAAACAGCATGGAGAAGCAGAAAAATGAAGAATTGGAAGAGAGAAGATATTTGGGAAGATTCATCATAGAAGGCAATACAACATATTTTAAACATCCTAGGACCTAGAATGTGTCAGCGACTGTCAGTGGTAAACTGGAATAATTGAGCTATGCCACAAACCATCCAAGAGTGTACATAACTAGATGTACGAATGTAATTTACATTATAAAAGAGACTCTGAGCTGTGTTATGCTGCCGAGACAAGTACAGTGAACTAATGTCGTTGGTGTAGTAAACTGTACTGCATGCGGGCGTAATTGGAATTGTATCTACGGGCCGAACGTGAAGTACTGTTTGACTTTGAGAAGTATGAATAAACGGGCGAGGCGTATAAGAGAGAGCTTGATACTTAGCAGTCCACGTTTAATATTGGGTGGTATTTATTATGCTGAGCCGTCAGCTGCGTCTTGTCACGTTTGATGGCAGAGCAGTGAAATTTTTTTTCTTTTTGTAGAGTATTTTGACAGTGTGACTCTTCAGAGCAGTATCTCCAGTATTTACAGACCCTCACATCGCTGTATTTGCTCCCGACCAGCGATCAATGAGACAACGAAACTTCGGCACCAAAGATATAGCAGTAATCGTCACAGGTATGAGGAAGCTACAAAGACATCTATGCAATCAAACCGACAGATGTTAACTGGCATTCGTCGATAAAAAATTCCTGAGAGTAAACATTTGAAGTGTGTCACGTGGGTTCATGTCAGCTTTCTATTTATCACTTTTATATTTCTCTCGCAGTAACTTAGCTGATTAAAATTGCATATATGCTACAATGATCAGTCACTTTACATATTTTTTCAACTCTCAAATATTACTGTACTATCCATTTACTTGTGTGAATAACTGACATGTATTCATTTAGAGCGCGTTATTCGTGTTTTGTGTCCGCAATCTCGGTCAAACCAGTTGACCATGGGCAAAGATATATGTTTCTTTGCTTGTAGGCTGTTGTAGAATAGGATGCATAGACGGGCTACATCAATATTAACTTTTCATGTAACAGTCTTAACCGAATACTAACAACAATAGGCACGAATTAAAGAAAATTAGAAGCAATTACGACCATTATACTTCTTCTCCTCGTTTCTCTATTTCTAGCGTGCCACTGCCTATTCTGTATGTTCATTAATATGGATTTTACTTACGCGGTGGTCGTAAATAATTTCCAGCCTCCGATTTCCACACGGTGGCACCCTCGCACCACGCGGGGCCAGCAAATGCCACCCGTCCTGGGAAATCCACTCGCAGTAATCCTTCAGTTTGCCTGCTGTCCTCATGACAGCCGGATTACCTCTTGTCAGCCATATTCTGCCAACAACAGGGGTTAATGTGTCGTTTGCTGGCCAGACAGACAGCTCCACACGCCACCTCCGAACGAGCTATGCTCCCCTGTGTCGGGACTCGGGCCGCATCACGCCACGTCACCTGTCAAAACAGCGCGCGTCTAGCTGCGCCTGTCTGTTATCCCTCGCAGACCATTACTAGTTTCTCTCGCACAATGCCCTTCAACTAAATTTATGAAAATATAGTCTATGACCGTAATGGTGTTTCCCTGAACTCTAGCTGGAATGCAGACCGTATGTACCGGTTTGTAAGATTCAAGTCAACTCACTAAAATTCTCTTTTCTGGAGAGCCATAAAGTTTATATTTGCATCCACATAAAAAATAAAATTAACTGCCGAAAGGATTCTTAAAAGCGTTTTACAAAATGTCCCAACAGACCAGATCACGAATAAAAACACACTTCAAGCGACGACTAGTATCAGATGTTCAAACAACCTTCAGGTCTATTGTAAAATCAAGCGTAGTGTCAGCCGGTAAAAAGAGGCTATGACAAAGTCTGAAAGGGGCACTTATTACTGGACATACTTGCATACCTGTACATAGTACTTTTACGGTTGACAAGCTATTTCTGTTACAAAGAATGGTACTGTAACGTTATCCCTTTTGTAAAGCCAACATTGCATTGGGATAGACTGTCATAAGAGAATGCAATACGATGTGCAGGTGTTGTGTCCTAGTCTCGTTTTCCCAGCTGATAGTACGCTTTATTTTTATAATTGATGGTTGGAGATGGTTGTCTGAACAGTCGAAACAAGTCATCGATCCCGAATACTAAAATATTTTCTTATAAAAAATTAAACAAAGAAAATATTTGGCAACAATTAGATTCCTGTCTTCATCTCCTGATTGTGTCAGGAATTAAGTGAAATGAAATGTATTTTTTGAGGACCGAATCTTGCACAGCGTTCCCTGGGGAGGGAAGTCCTGAACTCCGAGCAGAGGGCCTAAACGTAAAATTTTTGTTTGAGAATTTACCCGCACTTAACCTTCAGATGTCTGCAGCTCGTGATCTCGCGGTAGCGTTCTAGCTTCCCGAGTACGGGATCTCGGGTTCAGTTCCCGGCGGGGTCAGAGATTTTCAGCTGCCTCGAGATGACTGGGTGTTGTTGTGTCGTCTTCATCATCATCATTCATCCTTATTACGGTCGGAGGAAGGCAATAGCAAACCACCTCCACTAGGACCTTGCCTAGTACGACGGTGCGGGTCTCCCACATCGTTCCCCTACGCTCTGTCAAGGAGAATGGGACTTCATCATCAACAACCTTCAGATATTTCATCTTTACAAGGAAAATCGTATTGTACGAGTATTTGACACATATCTTCTGCAACTAAACTCTTGCATAGAGATCAGGTAAGATGTAGCCCCTCAAATGAATCCTTAGTATGCCTTCGTTGCGTAAATTATGCGCTGACATACAAATGAAGTCAGTGTCAGGATCTGTTGCTGTTTGCACCTGATTCGTCTAAAATTATGGTGAATCATAGTTGCACTTTTTATCTGCCTTCATTATTTACTGAACCAACGTCCAGCATTCCTCAAGCATGGATACCTTCTACCAGACAACCTAAAAAAATTATATATCTCTTCTACAAGTTACCACTTCAGTTTGACCTGGATTGAGCCCAGATCCACCTAATCTCACTTGTAAGCTTCACCAAGCATTGCTCCTGAAGTGTAGGCCGTGCTTAATATAAGCAGACCGTTCTCAATATAAGCAGATCTATGGATACTCTCAATCAACGGCGCTGAAATGTAAGCCTTGTCATCGGTCATCTGCTTCCCTTAAGTCCCATATTACCTCTCCTCACAGCACTGTCAAGATGCAGTTGATCGTAACATCGGAACTGTTGCACAAAGTGGACATTAGTGGACCGAACAATCCTATCCAACTCACCGCCTATTACATAAGCCTATTCCCTAACAGTCAATACTCTGAGCCTCTTTAGCAAAATCTTCACACAGGAGCTCTGAGTCTTCTGTCACGTTACTAACCCCATCACTTAGTTTTAAAATATGGTAATTTGGTAACCCATGCCTAATATCTGCTGCAAGTGTGGACCCATAAAGCACCCGTAATTGCAACCTAGCCCCGCAATCCTATTCTTCTTAATATACCTCTCTAACTTGGGCCTCCTAACGAAGGTTCGCATCTGCCATACTTCACCTCATACTTTACTTGGTACAACTACTAGGAACTCCTCTCCACATGGCTCTGATGGCTGTCTGAACCTATTCTCAACATTCAAAATGAAATTATCCAAGGCATTCTCTCCCTAATGGCCTCAATGCGTAATACCGCTTCTCATTTGTCCACCCTCTTCCTTCTTAGACCCTAGCTTAGTCTAACTATACCTGAAGAGCGCATACTCTTACTTCCTCGTGTATGTTAGTCAGTTCCTACTACCATCCCTTCTGTTCCAGTGGTGGGCTGCGCTAGATTCTTGAACAGATTCCCCATTATATTCGTCACCCTAAAACAACTTGCTACACAACTCACAACGCATCGGATAACTCATTTACCAATGACAAGTCTCACATTTATCATTCATGTTTAAATTTTCAAGTATCTTTAAACAAATACAGCGAAAGGACAGAAAACTTCGCCCACAAGAAAACACTCTAAAAATACCGGTGACGTTTATTGTCTTATTTTCCCAAGACCGCCAATGTTTTACAAGAGTACGTAGGTTATCCTTTCTCAGTTTTATAACATTAATATGAACAACGCAAACAAAAACTATCTCACCTATCTAAAAACAATATACTAACTCACAAAACTGTATGTAGAAGAATAGAAAGACATTTTCTCTCTATTAGTCTACTAAGTAGCAAAATTCAAATGAAAATTGAGATTGAATTTTGCTAAAGAAACTACAGAACACTTGAAACAGTATTCGTCTATTGGCGAACTGCATGCATAGTTACGACTTACACCTGTCTACAGTCAAAAGTAAACAAACAAAAGTAAACACACACATACACACACACATACACACACACACATATATTTCAAGTAGTTTCTCCCTCACAAAAGTCGCAAATTGCTATGAAACCAGTTACAACAAACGCTTAGTGACAACATCAAATATATTACATAATTTTCGTTTAATAACGGTTATAAATATGCAGATTCGAAAATGGTTGGAAAATGCAGTTGATTTTGACTAACCCAGTGACAATAGGACAGAGCAAATATTAGTTACTTTTTTCTGTGCTTATTTTTCACTGAACGCTCTTGTCTCCCAACAACAGCCTATTTGTTTTTAGTAGTTTCCTTGGGTGTCTCAACTGAGTGTTTTCAAAGAGTCTCCATATTTCTCGTCATTTGGACGGTTGGTGTTAGACACTCATAACGATGAACACCAGCTCCGATGTATTTTGTGATGCACAGCTTACATGATTCCGAACAACGGGCGGATGTCTCTGCCACAATTTCCCGATTTCCCAATTTTTAACATGTCTTGTCGTGAAAGATTCATCTGTAATTGAAAGGTGCTTTGTGAACAACGTTACAGAAAAGGTACTTTTTCTCTTTGAATCTCAATAGACGACAAAAATTTGTCTCACACTTGTAAAAATGAGGCACTTGAATAATATCGCGCAACTGTAAGTCACCTTTTCATAGAAAAAACTGTTTACAGACAACATTTACGTAAGATCATCATTGCTCGCAATATCTACCGTCCTTGAATTATAAATTCTAACTTATTGAACTAATTTTAACATATATTTGCAATGATTTAGTTCAATACGTTTTCTTTTAAATTCTATTGACAATTTTCGTGTTGTTTAGTTGAATGTATTGATGGAGCTGGTCTACCAAACGTAAGTGTATGCATCCAGTAAAAATCAAAACTATCCATCTTAGTCGAGAAACTGATATTCATCTCTTTATATCCTAGGAGGTGATCATTATTGTCCCATATAAAGATAGTATTTAATGACCTCATCGTCGATAAGAAGATAGTCGCTAAATTTCCTACAGTCCTTAGGTCTTTAGAATTAGGATTATTTATTGACAGTTTTACTTTTATTCATTTTTTCTCATACGGTTAAAGACTTTTCTTGTACAGTATTCTCAAAGTACTTTTAAAATTCTCCCAAAGAAAGTTATTTGCTATTATCATAAGATGCTTCAGATGAGAACAGATATTCTTCTTTGCCTTTTCGATTTATAGACATTACGGGCTAGAATTTTATATTCCTCTTTTTGTCGATGGATTCATTTGAAAAATATTCAGTTGTATGCTATACCAGTAATACAGACCGCTCCATTCTCTACAACACTTCGGAATTTCTTCGACTTAGCGATGTGATTTTTTAATTAGAAATTTGTGGTAAGTTCTATGGGACCAAACTGCTGAGGCCATCGGTCCCTAGGCTTACACACTACTTAATCTAACTTAAAGTAACTTACGCTATGGACAACACACACACCCATGCCCAAGGGAGGACTCGAACCTCCGACGGGGCGAGCCGCGGGAACCATGGCAAGGCGCCCAAGACGGCACGGCTAACCCGCGCGGCTGTGATATTTTTTAACTGCATTCTGTGTAAACTGTAATATTTAGTTATTTGTGAACAACTACCTACCAAGATTAAATTGCTACTCACAATTAATGGTATGATTATATATAAATATACATTCATCATTTTTAGAAGCTGGAGAAATAATAAAGCTCTAATTAATTCAAAATGTTTATATCCTGACTCTGAGATTCTATCCCATGAGCAAATTTCCTTACTGAGAAATCCGAAGAGACGCAATCTTCCACTGACTTTCACTGATTACTATTCGTAACGGCTATACGCCAGAAACGAATAGTACGTTGCGAATGACATTATTATATTTCAAGCAAAAAGGTGAGAAATTTTAGTGTACTACACTTTCTCATATATAAACAAGTCAATTCTCTGCTTCAGCACTGAATTGCGACCTATCAGAGGACAAAACAAGGATTATTACGGCTGGCCTCCCACTACCGTTGACGTTTCTTAGAACACTATTGTGACATGTTAACACAACGTCTGCTACTATAGGACTACCCGCAGAGATAATTTTGTGACAATATGAGTTATAATACACATTATATTAATGTTTTCAAAGGTTACTGCATTGATGTTGCATGCTGCCGCCACTACCGATGTACTTTTTAGCAAGCGGTAATCATAATTCAAGATATAAACGATAGGCCAAAAAATTTTGGGACTATTCCACGTTATCTGAAAATAAGTGTGACATAACTGAATTAGGTTTTTGCACGTTACATTAGTGTCTGATTTTCATTTATTCAGTTGCGGGTTACTATTGCAAAGAGTACGGCAAATAATTCTGCTGACACAATGTTTGACATCTAAAATTAAAGCACTGCACTTTACTACGAGTGCACGAGTCTCCATCATCCGCATTTCTCTCACCGTAGGAGACTCGGAAATAAAACTGTGGATTTATTAAATGACGATCTGTTTGGCTTTAAGAAAAATTGAGAAGGCACCTAAGACGGAATGATTACGTTGAGACTGACAGTGGAACCAAGAATGAGGAACACATGTTAATAGGATTTGTCGGCAGGGAAATGGCGTTCAGCAATGCAAAACAGTGCAATACCTTCGAAATATTGACAAATATGTGGGTAAGCTGCAGGTAAAGACGAATAATCACTCTGTCCACGGCAGTGCAGGGTACCAGTATGTTCCAAAATGAAGCGCTCGAAAATGTGGATCCTCAGACGCTCAAATCTCCGATTCTGTTCATTCCATAGATAAGGGAACACGTGTTTTTGATTGGTCTTGGCCTAGCGACAATATGTACCCCTTTAAGAAAAACAGTCGTACTGTAGCTATCGTACAACACAGGGTCAAAATTTAACTTTACACACTTCCTCCAGCCCAAGGAAATTGAGAAAATCTTTTGGTTCTTTCGGGTTAGCTGCGGTCTAGAGTATGCTTTAGACGGCTTATAAAAACATTATTTCTTCATGGGCTGTTCCCGAGAAAACGCCGAAAAACCATGATTTTTTGGTACCAATAGTACAAACTGTGTGTGTGTGGGGCTAATTAATATTCATGGCAAATTGTCGAAATTTTTACCATATGTTCTTAAAACGATGTTCTCTGGGAACTTATTGTTATGCGTTATCGAAAGCCGTTAATTTAAAGCTACGCTACTGATGGAGAAAAAACGTTAAAACCGGTGTTCACCCTTTTTTGCAATGTGAGCTGGAATTATTTAAATAACTAACCGTCTAAAAGGCTGAAATTTTAACTGTACATTGTTTAGATACATAACTAGAAAAGGCATTTTCACATTTTTGTAAATCCTTGTCCGCAATCAAGTTACACTCGGCATATCGTGATCGTTTGGTACCAATAGTACCAACTGTCGAATGATCTCATCTATAATTTCTATTTGTGGCAACACGTTGAAATATTTACCATTTGTCCTTAACATTATGTTCTCGAAGCATCTTGAACATTTTTACAATATCATTATCCGTTAACGAGATCAAGAGGTTCAAAATTATCGTAATTAGGCATGTAAAGAAAGCACTTACTAAGGTGTAACTGAGTTTTAACTGACATAGGGAACACTTGTATACATGTAAAATATGCACGTAATAACCGGTCTCAGGCGTAAACATAGTTTTGAACATGGTAGTGAAGACATGGAAAGAGTTCTGGGGTCATCGCAAGGGTTCTGAGATCACCAATTTCTTGACCAATAAATCTTTAAATCTTTACGATACGATATCTCTGTATAATGACGACTGCACGCCTGAACATGCTGTTTTGACGTGGAGGTAATTCGATGGTGCCACTTGGCGGCGTAAGAACCTTACAAAAATTTATTTTCTCATACGATGTCCTTTGTACTTGCAAATCAAACACCGCACTCTTTGGTAAACTGTAGGTTTATCCTAAATGTGTTACGCAGTTTTACTTGAATTTGTGTAAAGCGAACTTGCGTTAGACGATTTTATGTTCGCCTTATATTATGCGTAGTTATTCGTTTTTTATATATGTGAAACTACATAAATGTGTCGAAATATATAAATAAACTGCCCATAAAAGCAGCATACCCTGCTATAACAGGATAAAGAAGGCGACCAGAACAACAAAGGCGAATATCTTCCTCTTTAAACGACTCTGATAGAAAATGGGAAACAAATTGCCTCAAGCCTAATTCCACTTTCCTCATCAAAAGGTTTGTCAATTGGACATATTCACTTTTTTGTGCTGCAAGGTTGTAGCAGGGAGACAGGGAAAGTGACAGAGGAGGCAGTGGTAAGAAAGTGCAAGAGAAAGGGATTAGAACAGTGTCCGTGGAGGAGACAGAGGGGAGAAAGTGCCAATGAAAGGAAAAGGAGACTTTGAGAGGGAGACACGTAATGACAGTGGCAGATAGAGGGAGATGCCGAGTAAGAAGGCTTCACTACGAGAAAGACAGTGTATAAGGATTTAGACTGTTCTGCTTAAAGGATAGCAAAAACGTTCGCATGACAAAATTGTGGGTGAGGAAGGTGAAATGAGGATTAAGGCATGCGACTACCTAATTTTGTGAAAGAATCTTTTGAACAGCAGCGTATTCCCCTTTTTTCAGCTTTTTTATACAATATGTACGAGAACCAAGAGGAAACAATGAAACTGTTAGACAAAGAGAGCATTATCAAATTAAAAATGGGAAAGAGAAGGATGCAGTTTTTCGCCACTACTATTCGGTGAATACATCGAAGAAGCAATGACAGAAATAGAAGAAAGCTTCAATAGCGGGCTTAACATTAAGGGTGAAGGGCATCAATAATTAGATTCGCTGATGGCGTTGCTATTGTCAGTGAAGGTGAAGAAGAATTATAGAATGTGTTGGATCAGATGGACAGTCTAGTGAGTGCAGAATATGGATTGAAAGTAAACGTCCGGAAAATATTAGCAACAATATAAAGAACTACGTCCATCATCATCGTGCCAGGACACTTGTTAGCTCCACAGCATCACAACACCGTAAAGTGCACAAACGAAAAACTATAAAGAGAGATATGCCAACGCCTAAAATAAAACAGCTATGTGAAATTCATCTGAATATCTGTTATGCGATTACTGAACAAAATTTTTGTGTTTATTATACTGTATTTAAGGCCAATGTAAATAATTTTGTACTATTTGGTTCTGAATAAATATAGCATTTTCAGAAAATACAGAACAAAAAATGTGGAAGGCAAAAATGTGATCTTCTTTTAATATTGCCGCAGCTCTGTATCTCATTACGTTCATTAGTTTGAACTTTACATAGCAGTTACTATGGGTTTGATTTATTGAACTAAGTCTGGATTGCAGCTTCTAAAAATATTCGCTGAGCTAAAGATACATTTATCTGCTGCAAATACAGAAGTTTCATTACGACTGGAAAAGATAGTATGAAATCCATCGGCACTGAAATTTCATTTCATTTCAATAATTTACGACAAATTTTCATAGGTGTGCTACGAAGCTGATTGTTTCTTTTTGATGTTCACTAGTATTCTTTCATCTGGCAGTGTGCGTCTACAAACGACTCATTGTTTTGTTAGACGATGAATGGTGGTTTTGCACGATTTTGTACATTATGTTGTTGAATACTTGAGTAAACTGCTTTTACACTAAAGTAATCTTGCTCTTTGCTTTGTGTCTTTTCATATTACATGTACGAACACGTATCCAAACTCAGTTGTGTTGCTGTCATATCCCAAATAGAGTAGATGTCAACTAACGCAATACAGCCACGGTAAACCCAAGAGAAACAAACAAACGGGAAGCGCACAGAGTATAATTGAATGTTTTGCCTGCAGCAGACAGTGACGTATTAACCGTGCGAAATATCAGTTCTCCGACACGTCTGACTCCCTGACTGTCATGTTTCTTTCGTCTCCAGGGCCAATCAAAACTAATATTACGCTGGAATTTTCAGTCCACGCAACAGTATTGCACAGACACTACAACATTACTGACTACAATTTAAATACGACAGAGTAGTGAATTGTCGATAAAGTTGTGTTAACTGTTTTAGAAATGTTTTAGACTATACTGAGAATAATTCTACCTCTAACGCTACTTTGGAGTTGTTAGCAGTGTGTATGGAAAATACAAGATGAAGCAGGGTTACTCGTGAGATCATGCCCCGAGCCCATCTTCATGGCCAGAAGAACTTTTTTCTACTTGTTGCCTCATAAAATTTCATTGTACATGACACACAATGTTTCAGTCCATGACATCACTTTGCGAATACATACATTTATTTTAATGAAAAGTTACTTCAATGGCTTAGTTAAAATTTTATGAAGTCCACACGACCAGTTTCGACCTTTATCAACCGTGTCTAAAACTGACAAATGTTAATTCATGATTGATGGGTATACAGATATTTATTACAACAGGAGATGAGAGGCACTGCTTATACATGTTCAGTGCAAGTGTGGAAAGAGTATACAACTTACATTATGCTGTAGACCCGCAAGGTCAAATGATAAAAACAGTAAAAGTCAAGTGATTTAAGTTTCATGCTCAATGACGTCATGAGAAAAACAGTATAACCAGATACTTTAATACAGTTAACATGCTTTGATGCTTTGGCTTAAAAAGAGTTATATCGTGATATGTTTGTGAATTACAACTGTAACGGTTTCGAACAAAATACCGAAATGGAGGAGGAGGAGGAGGAGGAGATTAGTGTTTAACGTCCCGTCGACAACGAGGTCATTAGAGACGGAGCGCAAGCTCGGGTGAGGGAAGGATGGGGAAGGAAATCGGCCGTGCTCTTTCAAAGGAACCATCCCGGCACTTGCCTGAAGTAAGTTAGGGAAATCACGGAAAACCTAAATCAGGATGGCCGGAGACGGGATTGAACCGTCGTCCTCCCGAATGCGAGTCCAGTGTGCTAACCACTGTGCCACCTCGCTCGGTCCGAAATTCATTATCTGTAATTAATAAAAGTGTAAAATTTATTAATTAGTTCCAATGCACGAGGCGTCCGAATCGAGCGTAAAGGTATGATATCGAACAAGCAAACTTTAAACCACCGGAAACTGTTGCTGGCTCTAGCAAAGCATGGACCCATCGTCAGTTCATTACAAGAGTATATTTACAAGCAACTAGCTTCAGCTGGCCTCAGCACTTCCAGGCGGTTTAAATGTCACTCGTTATAGGTCGTACCATTACTCCTGAATTGAACACCTCTTTCATTGTCAGCATTTTATTTAATGGAGACTCAACTGTAATTCAAAAGCACGTCTGAATATAACGCTTTTCAAGCTAAAGCATGTTAATAGTTTATTGGGCTGTACAGTTTTTGTAATCAGGAGACGCCCGTATGTCCCCTAACGTCACTGAGCACGAAAGTTTTTTAAATCCACTTGACTTTTACTATTTTTATCGTTTGATGTTGCATCTCTACTTTATAACAAAAGTTGTATATTCTTCATGCGCTTGTACAGTACATATATAGACGTTATCACTAATCACTTATCACAATTATCACAGAAAAATATTTATATACCCACCAACAACATTTGGCAGTTCCAGATGCTCATGATAATGGCCTAATATCGGAGGCGCTTGAGAAAGGCCAAAACCTGTCATGTGGACTTCATAAATTTCTAAATAAGGAACTGGAGCTGCTTTTCATCAACTGAACGATCGCAGAATGAGCATCATACAAACGAGAAACTAATATACCTATTACGTTAAAAGCATTGTTCTGTTGATTCCGTCCTCGTCTAGATTAGGGGCTGGTCGTGTAGCGCCTCAGTGCCACTTACGACGAAAATCTAGAAACTAGTGATTCTGTGGATGTACGGAGATGGATTCTCACATGCAATCCTGAAACAAGCAGAAAAACGCAATTACTAAAACTTAGTAAGGCCTTCTGCCACGTCTAGTGCTTTGATCTCTACTGGACGTCGGCTGATTGCCTCACAACAGTTGTGAAATAGTGATTAAAGGCACCTCCAGTATAGGGCAGCTGTACTTGTCGGACATCAATCCTATTTATCCCAGTACAGGTGGCTAACCAACAGACGCGCTGGTGTGTGTCGTTTGCAAGCCTCGACGAATGGAAGTGAAGGGTATAAGTTTTTATGCTTCCGGTAATCTGTGCAAGGGTACTCATGCTATCAAAATTAGCTTGCTGTACACACCATATTCAGTTCCTCACATATTCATCCTAATCTCCTTTGCTCCTCCACCAGTAACTCTCAGCTACTGTCCTGCTTTTGCTCTGCACCATCCCTCACAGGATAACACATGTTTATGTACTTCCTATTAAATCTCCTCCTATTGTCCATGGCTCAAGCATCGTTTCGTTCCACAACAGTACATCACATGCGTTAAACTGCGATTCACTACAGCCACTGTTAGTGCTCTGCGCTGCCTGCCACTCCACAAGACCATTACCCAGAATTTTTACCGCAGCTACCATCGTGGTTAGCACGTCTTGTTTTCTGTGCTTTTCCCTGTGTTGTCTACTGCTTCAGAGTCGAATTTGCTAATTCCCAGAGCGCATCCCATCAGCCTGCTAGGCAGCTCTTTCCGTCTCGATAATCACTTCAGAGCAGTGTGGTCGGTCGGTCACTACCCGAAATTTTTTCTGCAAAGATGACGTCTAAAATACATGACACCATAAATGAGGCTAATCATCTCCATTCCTGGAGTTGAGCAGCTGTCTGAACATATAGGCTACAAAAGACGCTTCTCCTGGCTTAAAACAGACCCCAAAACATAATTAGATATGTCACACAAACGAATAAAGAAAAGTTTGCAAACACCCGAATGGGGCTGGATGTCAAAACTCTCTTTAGTTCTTAAAATGTATCCTGACGTTCCTGTGTCTGTATGAGACTCACACCTTTCCTTAGCAACTGCGTGAGTGGTTGTGCTATGTTAGCAAACCCTTTCAACTATTTTCTATAATGATCAGAAATCCCCAGATGAGACTGGAGTTTCTTAATGGGCTTAGGTGCTGGGAAGCGCTGTCCAGCTTGTCACTGTCGGCCTTCCCTCCATTTTTACTAATTACATGGCCAAAGTAGCCTACCTCTTCTAATGCAAACTGTGTTCAGCATCAGATGCTCAGCCCCCAATCTCTTATATACCCCCTTTAAAAGTGGTTGGTGCTGCTCCATGTCTCTTGAAAATATCGTGATATCACTCGTCTAAACTAGGCACTGATACAGTTTCAAACCTCTCAACACAGTTATCATACAACCTCGGAAACGTTGCAGGTACAGTTTTTAATCCAAGCGGTATACTTTCCAACATAGTGCCCCTGCGGTACAGAAAAGGCTATAATTTGTGGTTTTTGGGGACAACCTCCAATTGATGATAACCATTCTTCAAATCCAAGTTTGAGAAATAGCACCTTTGCCCCAAATTATCTACGGTCTCCGCAATTTTTGGGGTATGCATGTGTTATTGTCTATCTGTTCAGCTGCCAGTAATCACAGAATAACCTGTATCGTCTAGGTCCATCCTTAGCTCCTTTGGTACTACCATAATTTCTGCACCCCATGAACTATTACTCTCTTCTGTTATCCCATCAGATATCTGTTCGTTAATAAAATCTTCCACTTTTTCTTTTGAGTGAACAGCCCACCATAAATTCCTCTCCTGTGGCAAAATTTTCATCTTAGAGTAGCACTTGCAACCCACGTCATCAGTTATTTGCTAAATATAATCCTATTTTTGCCCTCCCCTACAGTTTATACTCTCTACAGCCCCCTCTAGCACCATGCAAGTTATTCCCTGATGTATTAGCAGATTTTCTATCATCCTGCCCATTCTTTTTCTCAGTGTTTTCTAGCCGATTCTACAGAGACCCACGTCGTCTTTATCTTATCAGTCCACGTGATGTTCAACATTCTTCTGTAGCACCACGCCTCAAATCCTTCGACTCTTTTCTGTTCCAGTTTTCATACAATCCATGTTTCACTAGCATAAAATGCTGTGTTCCAGACATACATACTTAGAAATTTCTTCTCAAATGAAGTAGTAAATTTGATAGTCGTAGACTACTCTTGGCCAGGAATGCATTTTTGTGCCTGTGCAAGTCCGCTTTTTATATCCTCATTCCTCTGTCTGTCATGGGCAAGTTTACTGCTAGGCAGAATTTCTTACTTTCATCTTCTTCGTTATTATCAGTTTCATATGCCAAGTTTCTCGCTATTCCCATTTCTCTAACTTCTCATTACTTTCGCCTTGCCGGCCAGTGTGGCCGAGCGGTTCTAGGCACTACATTCTGGAACCGCGCGACCGCTACGGTCGCAGGTTCGAATCCTGTCTCGGGCATGGATGTGTGTGATTTCCTAAGATTAGTTAGGTTTAAGTAGTTCTAAGTTCTAGGGGACCTCATAATTTAAGTCCCATAGTGCTCAGAGCCATTTGAACCAATTTTCAACTTTCGCCTTTCTTCGATTGATTCTCAATCCATATTCTGTACCCAGATTTTCAAACATTTTGCACTATTTTACAATGTCAAACACTTTTTCCAGGTCAACAAATCCTAGGGACATCTCTTGACTTTTCTTCTCCCTTGCTTCCATTGTCAACCACAACGTCAGAAACGCCTTTCTGCTGCCTTTATCTTCCCTAAGGCAAACTGATCGTCATCTAACATATCTAGCATATCATCAGTTTTCTTTTTCATTCTTCTGTACATTATTGTTGTGAGTAACTTGGATGCATGAGCTGTTAAGGTGACTCTGCAATAATTCGTGTACTTGTCAGAAAGGGCATGGTCAAATGCCTTCCCCATCATTCCCTAATCCTATGAGACCGATGACCTCACTGTTGGTCCCCTCCCCCCATCCTACTAACCAAGCAACCAACTTTTCGGCTCTTGCTATCTTTGGAATTGTGTGGAGGACCCTCTTGCCTTATTTGATGTCAAGTCCACCAAAGCTCTTTTATATTCTCTAATACTGGATCCCCTATATCTCCTATACCGTCTCCTCTTTTTTTATATCACATATCAGACGAGTCTTCTCTCTCAAAAAAATGGTTCAGATGGCTCTGAGCACTATGGGACTTAACATTTCCTCGGGCATGGATGTGTGTGATGTCCTTAGGTTAGTTAGGTTTAACTAGTTCTAAGTTCTAGTGGACTAATGACCTCAGAAGTTGAGTCCCATAGTGCTCAGAGCCATTATTATACTTAACTTCTGAGGTCATCAGTCCCCTAGAACTTAGAACTACATAATCCTAACTAACCTAAGGACATCACACACATACATGCCCGAGGGAGGATTCGGACCTGCGACCGTAGCAGTCGTGCGGTTCTAGACTGTAGCGCCTAGAACCGCTCGCCCATTCCGGCCGGCAAACAGTCGAGTTTCCATTGCACTCCTCCATAACTGGCTGTAACCACCTAGGAATGTGGTATGGTTTCCAATACACTGGTGCTTTATCCGCTTTTGTACTCACTGCAGGCAATGGGAACCGTAGAAGAAGTAAATCCTCAAATTCGAACAATAATTCTTCCATTTTCTCTCTCTATATTCCCCTTCAATGCTCCACATTCCTACACAGTGCTATGTTAGTAGTGGCCTGTGGTCGCTTGTGGTTCACACTGGTTATACCCCACCTACTCTCACCTGGAAGACCTAAACGCGCTATTAATGCCCCCTGCCTTAACTTCAATATTTTGGTTCAGAACTATCTGTACTTATGGGTAACATTCTCTCACTTTACGGGTATCACTCTCCAACCATACATCTCTTGTATTTATACAACACTTATCTCAATAAAACAACTTGTTGAGTCCAGCATATCGTTTTCCTCCAGAGGCTCCCCAACACGTAACGTACCCACAATTAGATCTGACTCCACACTCACCGAAAGCGACTTCCTAGTGCCACCTGGCACACAGTCATGCGAATCAATCCGTAGTGCAGTTGTACGTGATTCAGATTGTTTTTCCAATACCCTAGACGCCTCTCGCTTAGCTTCTACACTGGCAATACTTTCCAAAGTTGTAACGTTATTCCACTTAATCCGGCTGTACGTTGCCAAAGGTCAATTTTAGAACGACGTTGTTACAAAAAGTCTAACCCAAGATCACACTGTAGCCCTCACTGACGTGCGGTACTACCTCTACGCACTGCTTAAATCGAACAAATCGTACAGGGAAATTTACGTCTGCCACCCCAAAGGTCTCATATCCTATGAGACGTTGGGCTTCACTGACTTCAGCCCACTAGATCTCTATTACCAATCAACACTTGTGCTCCTGTGTCCAAAAAAAATTATACTCATACGACAACTCTTATTGTACACTCCATCTCTGCGTACGAATTTGTTGCATCTAATGTTACTGGGTATGCCGTTAGATTGTCGTTCATTTCCTCTTGTGTTTACCGGCTGCTTACCATCTCTATTTTCTCTACTTTCCTGGCGACTCTGTCCCTGTATCTCCCCTCTCTGCTCACACCTATGTTCTCAGAAAATACCCCACGTCCATCTCATAGCCCCGTTGTCACACTAATTTCTTGGCACTCCATCGCTTACCTAATGGCAGAATTGTCCGATGACAGTCCCTTCACAAAAGCATCGCGTGCCGTTTGCTCAGATTCATGCAACAAAACTACGTATGTTGCATCACTCTGCCTTAACTTATATGGATGTTCCTTGCATTTACATGTACTGTCCGCAAAATTTTCTACAGTTCCCTATGCGTTTTCGGAATAGTGTTCAACTCTTCCCATAACAGACTGAACCATTCTGTTTCTCATACCTTTGCAAAAGCGTTTTCTGTGATTGTTCAAAGCTTGCTTCATTCTTTAATGCTTCGGTAAACTTCATGTAAATTTGGCTTCCTCACTTGTCGCAATTTTGCTACCTCCAACATCTGACTACTAGTCCAACCAAATGTCTCCGGTGATGTTTTAATGTTCTCTAAGAACAATCAGATCCTCTGATAATTTTCCGAGATTAGCCGAGCGGTCTTAGGCGCTGCAGTCACGGACTGTGTGGCTGATCCCGGTGGAGTTTCGATTCCTCCCTCGGACATGGGTGTGTGTGTTTGTCCTTAGGATAATTTAGGTTAAGTAGTGTGTAAGCTTAGGGACTGATGACCATAGCAGTTTCGTCCCATAAGATTTCAAACAAATTTGAACATTTTTTTGATAATTTTCCAGAAAAGGGGACACTCATTCCTGTGGGAACTGGACCCACCTCATGCTGCGGTACCCGCTGCACTGCTAACTGTTCATCTTTAGCTGCTGGCTGCCCGTGCAGCTGTGTATTATCCACTGTTAGCAGCACTACCTTTTCCAACAATATCCCTACTACTTCTGGCTAAAACAAGACATCAGTCTCTGTCGTTACAAACAATAATATAACAACAAAATAAAATTAATTACAATGCCGAAATGTCGCTACAAATTTACATTACGTCATGAGTCGTGTAGACTCCCTACACTGCCTTGCTATATCATCATATTGACGAAGTCAGTCGGCTCCTCCTGCCTAAACAAGGTAACCTTCAAGTTAAAATGTTAGTGAAGCCTCTCTTCCGTGTCTAATACACCATTCAAGACATAGCGAAGTCGTCCATCTCTCACGGCACTCTATTGTCACTGTAGGACGTGGTCAAATCACTTTGCTATATAAAGACGGCACCATACCACAGCGCTCAGGTGCTGGCTGGAGAGGCTGGAAGCCAGGATGGTGCGAGCAGTTGGTGGAGGTGGGGTGGGAGCCAAGGTGGCTGCCCAGAAAGGCAGCTTCTACGCTGCTTCATACTCTGGGTGAGTGACCGGTTGGCCACTGAGCTCTGCTGGGCTGACTGCCGGCACAGCCTACGTTGCTGACACGGTACTACACATTAGGTAATTGTTGTGTACATAGTTCCGCAGAGTCAACGCGTACACAACTTTCCTACTAGGGCGCGCCCCGCTAAGCACAACAGCGTAGGCGCAGCGCTCGTCCATCTCTGCACTACAAGATGGCGCTGCCATAGAGACGGACCAAATTCTGCTTCCGCCGATCCGCGTATTAATATGTAACGCATCCAATGAGATTCCTGCTAACGTAGAACCTTTTCTCATCGCGGATCACACTCGTGCAGTGATACATGAAAGTGCGAGGTATTATAGCGAGTGTACAGACCTCCGATTAGTCAGTCTGCATTTGTCTGCACCAGTCTGCATTTGTCTGCACCAGTCTGTACCAGTCTATAGTCAAGTTTCGGTCTGCGCCTAATAAGATTATCATATTTCTGTACATAGGAATGAAGATAAATGTATAGACACTTTTGTCAAGTATCAGAGATATATGTGAGAATAAGATTAACATACCAAGACCAAAGGAACTTCAGATTGTCAACTGTAAGTAGCATCCAGAACCAAGTTAAGTAACTTTTATGCTTGTTATTTTTTTAACAAATGTGTGTGAAAGTTAATCAAGTTCTGTTTAAACTTGGTCACTGTCAATCTGCTACTCTTAGCGTGCAAGTGGCATTTCTATCGTCTGACCTAATGGCAGAAGATATACACGCCACGATAAGCCCACGAGACATATGGCTGACACCCGCCTACTTCGTTAGAGCGACAAGTCAAATAATCTGATGGTGTGTGTACTGAAGGTCTTACAGTACGCTCACCACAGTAAGCCAGAGGTCAGGATCCCACCCCAACCATGTGTGCACTCGATCCTTCTGTGATCGCTGCGGTCCCTGGCGCCATCCGATTGCGTCATATAGGGGGATGCCCACCATACTGAGACACCCATCCTGTGGCGGCGGATGGGGCTTGTGTGCATGGCAGCTGGTGTGAATGGGAAGCGACTCCCTGCACAACGAGCAAGATTCGGCAGTGCTGATGGAGATGCCCTGGGGTGACCAACTGGACCGTGGCATGAAGTCAGGAGAGAGACTTAGTGCAGAGATGCTGTTGCCCTGCTGTGGCCTCGGTCTATATCGCCTATCGCACAGCACCGTTGTCCAGGTTCAGCTGCGACACAGGATAATTTGATTACAAGAATCAGCTTAGGTACTTCCAGTCGGTAGCGTCTGGTCTGTCGTTCATACGTGCCACTACCTGTGAATTATGTTACAACAGTACCACCACTATCAGTGTAAAAATCTGCCTCGTCCTCATTGCGCTATTTGGTGCAGTACCGCTGAGTTCGCTGTTTCGGCAAAACATTGCGGCAATTTGCTGAATTGTTAGTGTGACAGCATTCCGTGCTCGCCCTCTGCCAATGCTGCTGCAATACACTGCTGAATTGTTTTCTGCGATGAGTTGGTGCTTGTTGAGAGACCACTCTCACCGCCTGTGCACCACCCCAGCACAAGATGCCAAGCTAAGCTTAATTACCACAGTAAGCATTGCTGTTCGATGAACGTCTCGGTGAGCGCCGATTGAGGACTCGAGGACGGCTATTACAGTTCCGAGCCAAGGCGTGCTCTGTCTCTGTCTCTACCCTACTGCCTCTCGACCCGGAAACACATCCATTCCCTCCCTCCTATAAATTGTTCCTTACGAAGGCCGCAATGGCCAGCCAAGCGTTTGGCGTATTCCCCAGGTGATCCTGCGTATCATATTAGAAATTTGTTTATTTTCCTCTTTTTCTGGAGGCCTGCTCCAAACCCTGATCGTTCCCAGACACACGCGCACGCCGCACATGCACACGCGCACGCGGCCGGGGTGGCCGAGCGTTTCTAGGCGCTACAGTCTGAAACCGTGCG
The DNA here is from genome assembly GCF_023864345.2 of Schistocerca serialis cubense. Classification (NCBI taxonomy): domain Eukaryota; kingdom Metazoa; phylum Arthropoda; class Insecta; order Orthoptera; family Acrididae; genus Schistocerca; species Schistocerca serialis. The sequence continues at coordinate 471,324,186 of NC_064639.1, forward strand.
ACCGCTACGGTCGCAGGTTCGAATCCTGTCTCGGGCATGGATATGTGTGATGTCTTTAGGTTAGTTAGGTTTAAGTAGTTCTAAGTTCTAGGGGACTGATGACCTCAGGCGTTAAGTCCCATAGTACTCAGAGCCATTTGATTTTTTTTTCCTCTAGCTTCTAAAATACTGAATATATGTTTGTACGACACTTTATTTTTGTAAGTGGTGTCTTCACCTTGGTAGGTTGTGCACAAAGCACCAGATATCGTAGTAGATTTTTCGGCACTTGGTACAGCAGTGGACAACTGAAAGTAAGGTGGACGGTGTTCCCTGCGCAGTAGTCACGCAGCAGAGTGTCAGTTCGGTGTAAACGATAGAGTTTCTGCCTGAACGCTCTGTGGGTAAAACTGTGACGGATAATAATTGTAACAAGGACTTTACTCGAATGTACTCACCATTGTCTTGCAGAGTTCTTCATTCTACGTAATGTGGTATCTTGCCTGGGTATAATCACCTACCGTGGTACATGAAATGTATTCGCAGTTGAGAATATGGGCAACCATCAGTTGTGTAATAAAATGACGATAGTGAAAATTTGTCCCTGAGTGGGTCGCGAAAACGGATTTCCGCTTATTACGAGAGGTCGTCTTCTCATTAGGCTATCCAACACGCTTCGGGCCAGACCCAAACTCCCACATATCGTCAACCACCTGTCTACAGCTTGCAATCGTACATCCATTATGGATATTCCTCTACAGGGGAGACATTTTAATTGAGGTCACTTGTCCAGTGTCGGCGGATAAATACGCTGTTGCAGGGCCTGTGTTGCTCAGAAGTACGATGCATTGTTGTTTCGGACATGAAAGATCATGCATGCGAGCCTGAAGGAACACGACGCCGTACTTTTAAACAACAAAGGCGTTGAAATACCGTATCGTATCATAGTATACGTCTTTCCAACACTCTCTGATGTTCCGGTGCACGTCTTTGCGGTTACTGTCCGGAACAATGTTCTCAGGTTCCAGCAGAGCGAGTTCCTTGAAAGGGCTCGATGTTTCGATGAGTGTTACATTCATCACGTCCTGGCAAATTCATCCAGCTGCAAACCAGAACACTTACTACGAGTATTTAACAATGCAAGAAAAACAGCGAGATATTATGGCCAATCGACATTCTAGAAAGAGTATCGAGGATTTAGATTTCTATTCTATAATACATCTACACCTACATCTACATTTATATTCCGCAAGCCACCCGACAGTGTGTGGCAGAGGGCACTATACGTGCCACTGTCATTACCTCCCTTTCCTGTCCCAGTAGCGTATGGTTCGCGGGAAGAACGACTGCCGGAAAGCCTCCGTGCGCGCATAATGATAAAAGCTGTTTCAGGCACGGTGTGATAATATAGTTTATTCCTTAGTAAAATTGCAGTATAAACGAGGAATGTTTTCTCAATGGCTTTTATCTACAACCAGTTGAAGCAAAACATGTAACAGGTTCGTGTTCAGGCAATCCTAGGTTCAGTTACACTTTCCGTCATCCAAATTTAGATTTCCTCTAATACCCTTAAATCACTTGAGTCCAACACCCGGCTACTTCATGTGAAGCCTTATGCTACCCCAGTCTGAACTCGCGTTCTGTTTTAAATAACGTCAACGGCAATGGAACTTTAAATCTCCCTTCCTTCCCCCGTTTCATAATCGTGCTGAAATTTCATCACCGGATACCTCAATATGTAATCAGGTTTACAAAGTCACTCTATCACTGACGGAAAAGGATGTTCATGGTTTTGAATAAAGTACCAACAATAATTTAAGAAGTCATTAAATAAACTGTCCCACTTCCACCATTTTTGCTTGTAGACATCCATGTACAACCAACATTGTACAAAATACGCCAGAAAAAAAGGCCAGGTGATAAGTATGACAACCAGAGGGCACCGTTGAGACTGATCCATGCAGGAATAACTGTTTGACTCAAAATCTGGCGCCATGATGAAGGAATGAACGTGGTTCCCAAATATCCGCCAGTGTATTAGCGCAACTGCCACCAGAGACTCAATTTCGAAGTACTCCGGTACATATTATGCTGGAACTACACATGATTTACACTATTAATGCAGCTTTACACAGTATTCGGCCCATTGTTTGGTTAAAACCAAGGTAATTCAGATACAATTTTGGAAATTACTGTTCATACACATCTAAGAATATTCACTTCGCACGTGCGAGTGTAACGGTCCGAGGAGCACATTTAATATAATTAGCGCCCTGTTCAGACACTGAACTTAAATTTATTATATAATTTATATATAATTCAGATAGCACCGAAAAAATTTCATTGTGGAACGTTTTTGGTCTACGATAGCGCCGTTTAAAGTTGGAAAGAGGGCGTCGGGGAACAGGTACGAAAGCAGCTGTTAAATACCTCAGTCTGCAGAACGTTGAGGGAGACATCCTTCTAGTGTGGAACACTTCGTACCTAGGCCTTATGAGCGACAATTCGGTATCAGATCAGAAATGAGGCGATTCAGCTCGCTACTGACTCAGTACTTTGGTTTTTAGAAAATTAATCGTCAGCTGTTGAATTCCCTGGGCTACAGCTAGACACGAAGTAACGACAGCATTAGTCTTTATGTGCACCTCCTCCGAGTGAGCTCTCCTACTAAGAATTCAGTGGCACGAGCGTTCGTCGACTAGCATGCTGTAAACATCGCCTGGCCACAACATAAACTAAAACATTACCATCTTCTGGAGGAGGTACTGCGAGTTGCATCTTACTTCACCTTGGGTTTACGATAGTGCTTGGTAGCGTTGAAATCTGTAACAGGGTGACACCGCGCAATGAATATTTGAGTACACCCGTGTCTTGTGAGAGAAACTGATCAAACAAATCTAATGATATGTAGCAAATGACGGTTTATGTGTCCATTAATTCCAAGAATTGCTGGTTTCCTGCAATCTATGATTGCGGTTGCTTAAGAATGCTGTCTAATCGGTGGGAAAATATTGGCCAGTTGCATTTTCCTTCAATCAGAGACTGGAAGAAAGGAAACTACATATATATCTAGAATAACATACTCGTCTCTACCAGGACGAATCTTCACAACTTAAGCTCGCACTTAATCAATACAAGGACATACCAGTAACTGCGAGTAGCAGCATGTACTTGATATTACAATAGACACTAATCATAACACAGACCAGCTTCCTTTCTTTCATTTGACTTTGTTGTAAGCTGTTTTGGCTGCACAGTCTTCAAACAGTCTATAATAGCTTAAAATGGTTCAAATGGCTCTGAGCACTATGGGACTCAACTGCTGAGGTCATTAGTCCCCTAGAACTTAGAACTAGTTAAACCTAACTAACCTAAGGACATCACAAACATCCATGCCCGAGGCAGGATTCGAACCTGCGACCGTAGCGGTCTTGCGGTTCCAGACTGCAGCGCCTTTAACCGCACGGCCACTTCGGCCGGCTATATAATAGCTTAAAACCAGGGTGTATACAACCCGGGACAACCGGGAGATCCGGGGAAAAACCCGGGAATTTTTCATTGTTTTAGTTTTCAGTTAAATTTTTGTAATTTTGACTGGTAAGAACCGATACTCTAACAAATAATATTACTGTATACCGCTACCGCAGAATAATATTGCACCATTAAAACATGAACGAGAGAAAAAAACGAAAATAAAACTTAAACTGCGAAGGAAATGCGCCATATAAAATAACACAGTGCTCGTACAAGCCTACAGCAAAATGTGTCAAAGGCTTTCGCAAGACTATGCAATGCTTCATAACAACAAATTGTCTCTGATGAGCGTGACGTCACAACTGTTTACATTAGACTCCATTAGTTACGAGCGAGCTCGTGCACACGTGCAGTGTGAGTAGTACCTTCTCCCGCTTCTGGCTACTGAAATGTGGCTGTTGGCTGCGTAAGCGGCAGTAGCAGCAACCAGCCACATCGTACCCGGAAAAATTTTACTGGCGCGCCAAAGCTGCCAGATTCAGGTGTGCGCAGCAGGCCCGGATCTAGTGCGGGTGAGGGCAAACCGGGGTATCTGAACCGGGCGGCATATTCGTATTCTTGTGGAAAAAAACCTCGTTTCACAAAGCACCTAGCATCCATCGCACGTCGGTTTATCGATTATTCATATGATTTTGAAACGCACCCCTGCTGGTTTTTGAACACATTCTAAGTTGATTTCCAAATGAATTATAAGTTGAATTTTGAATGCCTGCATAGTGTTCGTGATGTCTCTGTCAGAGGAATATCCTCATCACATCTAGAAATAAACTTTCCTGCAGACGAAAAGGGACGGGGCTATAAGAGCTGAGCGGAGTAAAGCCGAACCGGTGAATGCCAACTGCTACTTGTTTATGTGGTTGATTTGGTTTGCGAATGTTCAGCGTTGTTATAATTACTAGCGAAATCCATAGATTCAGAGTGGAAATAAACGACTAACAGGAATAACACGTAAGAAAGATTACGTATTATCTTCTCGGTGTATCCAAGAAAGTGAAATTTTGACAGAAAACTTTGGCCACATCGCTACACTAGACAGTGCCTGTTGAAGCTCCTGTGTGTTTAATTTCCACTGTCCTGAAATAGTTTGATGGCATCCATTACAAAATATCCATGTTTGAGTTCCACAGAGCGAAATTCAGTGACGTGCGGTATAAGAATATTGTTTGAAGAGGCGTGGCACTGCACTGCACACTTAAGGCCAATACCGTATCATAAATTTCGTCGAAGATATATGTTTTATGTATCAGACTCTTCAGAAAGATGTGCGCTACAAAATAAACTTATTTTTGAAAAGTCTTTATTTTTAATTTTTGACGGCTTTTACTAAGCTTTCCTGTTGAGGCAGTCAATTTATTTGAAACGAAGTGTTGAATTGGACACTATTGGCTAGTTTCAACTTTTCACTGCATTTCAAGTGCACGTTTTCATCTTCTAGCACATATGGCATTATGCCATAATAAAGAACCAAACATGAGATAATACAGTACTGGTACTCCAAGAAAATTTACGCATCGAAAATCACACTGATAAGCTTCATATCAGGTTGAGGCCTACTTCATTGGGAATCTGGACATACGAACGTGCACTGTAAGGTGAACTATGCATTTTAGTATGGTTCACGAAATTCCGACGCTCTTGGAGTATCCTCTGATGTTTTGTTTCTTTTCTGACATAATGGAAGATCTTTTAATGTTTTACACGTACGAACGTACGGGCTTCCTACTTGCTGCGCCATCGCGGTGACGCCTCTTATCTGGCGCTCCCTGGCGACTGCGGAAATGAATCTATTTATAACAGGTCACGGGAAAATATTGCGAATTGTTGTTCTAAAAACGTTATTTTCAAAGCAAATTCCTTTCTTTCGGGAGTGCTAGTTCTCCAGGGTTCGCAGGAGAGCTTCTTTAAAGTTTGGAAGGTAGGAGACGAGGTACTGGCAGAAGTAAAGCTGTGAGGACGGGGCGTGAGTCGTGCTTGGGTAGCTCAGTTGGTAGAGCACTTGCCGGCGAAAGGCAAAGGTCCCGAGTTCGACTCTCGGTCCGGCACACAGTTTTAATCTTCCAGGAAGTTTCATATCAGCGCACACTACGCTGCAGAGTGAAAATCTCATTCCAGTTTAAGTCGTGCTCAACCACAGCAACCACAGCGGTTGTTACATGTTGTTGCTTGGTCACCATGGCGACTACAAGCGATAATGATTGGAGCAAAGATTAACGCTGTTACAGTATATCGTTGACTATGGAAAAGATTGCAAACGGAGAGTTACCAGAAATTAACTGCGAAATACTTGAACTGTGTCAACATTAGTGTTTCATGATGTCGGTACAGTTCCTAAGATATTATGTCAAAAATATGTTACGTATTTCTAGACTCCACCGACACGTGTAGTAGTAGAGACCGAGCCGAACGCACGTGGCGCGAGTACAGGAAGGAAGCTGCAGCTAACGGGGCGCCCGTGACGGGATGCTGGCCCCCCCTCGCGCATGCGCATCATTCCCCCATCCGGCCCGCTCGCTCGGCGCGGCAGCTTCGCGCTCCGCCTGCTCCTGCCCCATCCACAACAGGACGGGCCCCCAGCAACACACGCACCGTGGCGATCGTTACGTCACGGCCACGGGATGTGACCACTGATTCCGTCGCCCCGCGCAACCGCCGACACAATTATGCCCGAGACAAATTGCTTTTCCACGAATTCTGCACACTCTCGTATGGCAAAATCCTGCTCATTTTACAGCAAAGCAGGCTGTCTTCACACTGAAATAAAGGCATCGTGCTAATCAACTCTTTTTCCTACGTTGGTGTACGCTCAAGGTTTTTGTGCAGATACCAATAGTACGATTGGTAACAACAGTGCGTGAATAAAGGCATTAAGCGGTGTAGTTGTCTCTACAGACAACATACGTTCTGTGCTTAACGTGCAGAAATCAACATAATATTTTATGAATGTTGTCCACATTTATGGGAGCGCCGCCTGTCTTCGACATTAACGTGCAGTAACCACTAAAGGTGGCAGGGGTAAAATACAGGGAGCGAAAGGCTATTTACAATTTGTACAGAAACCATATGGCAGTTATAAGAGTCGAGGGACATGAAAGGGAAGCAGTGGTTGGGAAGGGAGTGAGACAGGGTTGTAGCCTCTCCCCGACTCTATTCAATCTGTATATTGAGCAAGCAGTAAAGGAAACAAAAGAAAAGTTCGGAGTAGGTATTAAAATCCATGGAGAAGAAATAAAAACTTTGAGGTTTGCCGATGACATTGTAATTCTGTCAGAGACAGCAAAGGACTTGGAAGAGCAGATGAACGGAATGGACAGTGTCTTGAAAGGAGGGTATGAGATGAACATCAACAAAAGCAAAACGAGGATAATGGAATGTAGTCGAATTAAATCGGGTGATGATGAAGGAATTAGATTAGGAAATGAGACATTTAAAGTAGCAGCCGGCCGCGGTGGCCGTGCGGTTCTGGCGCTGCAGTCCGGAACCGCGGGACTACTACGGTCGCAGGTTCGAATCCTGCCTCAGGCATGGGTGTGTGTGATGTCCTTAGGTTAGTTAGGTTTAAGTAGTTCTAAGTTCTAGGGGACTTATGACCTAAGATGTTGAGTCCCATAGTGCTCAGAGCCATTTTTTTACTTAAAGTAGTAAAGGAGTTTTGCTATTTGGGGTGCAAAATAACTGATGATGGTCGAAGTAGAGAGTATATAAAATGTAGACTGGCAATGGGAAGGAAAGCGTTTCTGAAGAAGAGAAATTTGTTATCATCGAGTATAGATTTAAGTGTCAGGAAGTCGTTTCTGAAAGTATTTGTATGGAGTGTAGCCATGTATGGAAGTGAAACGTGGACGATAAGTAGTTTAGACAAGAAGAGAATAGAAGCTTTGGAAATGTGGTGCTACAGAAGAGTGTTGAAGATTAGATGGGTAGATCACATAACTAATGAGGAGGTGCTGAATACAATTGAGGAGAAGAAGAGTTTGTGGCACAACTTGACAAGAAGAAGGGACCGGTTGGTAGGACATGTTCTGAGGTATCAAGGGACCACAAATTTAGCATTGGAGGGCAGCGTGAAGGGTAAAAATCGTAGAGGGAGACCAAGAGATGAATACACTCAACACATTCAGAAGGATGTAGGCTGCAGTAGGTACTGGGAGATGAAGAAGCTTGCACAGGATAGAGTAGCATGGAGAGTTGCATCAAACCAGTCTCAGGACTGAAGACAACAACAACAGCCACTGACAGACTGCAAGTGCCGGCCCCAGCAGTGGAGGGTATACAAAGCGTATCTGCGGGAGGAGAAAAACAGTGTAGTTGTTAAGGAAACAGAGACACACAGCATTTACCGTGTGAGATCGCCGACGAGTTTAATTTTCTTACAGTTCTCAACAGCTCTGACCCACACTGACACTGATTCCGATTCATTTATTTTTCGATGATTCCTGGTCCTGACAGGCATGTTCGACAGGTAATATGATTTGCCAGTATCTCTATTGTAGACCTCTGCAATTTCCGATAGGCGATGACGTCACGACTGTTAAAACTTTCTAGCCTTACAACTTTGTCGACTTTAGGTCCACGGACAAGGGCTATGGCTACCCAGCCATTACCATGCTGCAAGGTATCACTGTTGCTAATAGTAAAGTTCAGAACTCCACTACAGAACACTGATGGACCATGCAGGACCACTTGTGCACCGACATAGTTCTACGTATGAATAGCAATATTGTCTATTGCTTTATAGACTGTTAGGCGCGAACGCCTTCTCCTCCTATATTGTCGTGTGAGCGGTCCAGGGGTGTTGCTCGCGCGGCTGCCCTCTTACCAGATTCATTACTTATATAGACAAAACTGTTGCATCCTTGAGCCCCTGGTTCTACTCTATAGCCATCTTCATTTCATTCGAGCTACAATCCAAACACCTCGCGGCAGTACATGTACTGCAGTACAATCTTACTGGTGTATAGGCAGACTGAGTTCTTTTTTCCAGGTGTGGAAGTCTCATGCGTGTTACCTCATGTTAAATGACAACAATAACTAAAATCAAACCAGCTGTAGGGAAACGACTTCGATATTTTGATTCAAAGACAAATTTTGAAATAATGTGATAATGTATACCATGAAGTTAGAGCAGCACGTTCCATAGTTGTGGCAAGAACAATTGAAGGGCACTGTGAAGCATAAGAGAGATGAGTTTGCTCCGAAACTATCAAGACCGCAGTTCATTGTCCTGTCGACGACAATGTCGTTAGAGATGGAAAACCAATTCGGACTGGGCAAGTACGGAGAAATAAATATCTAGATCTGTATATCCTGACAATGATGTGAAGACTATCATTCCCGAAAGGGAAACAAGTACTCCAGGCACTCAATCGTGAACGTCCTCTTGGCTTGACAACTGACTCACGTATGGTTAATGTTTCAGTAGTCCACCGCTTGTATTATCTTCCAACAGCTGAAGGAGAGAACTCTGTTTTGTTCGTGAGCAATCTAAGTGGCAGTTTCCTCTTACGTAGTGCTCTAATGTGAAAAGTAAGCTATTTGAAAAACAGAAAATGTGTCTTTAAAGGGGGTAGGACGTGAAACGGGCCGACTTGGAGCAGGAGAGCCACCACAGGACACATTAATTTACATTGTCTATACTTTTACAAATAAATTCATGAAACTTTGTCATCATGACCAGGAGGGATTCAGGATACACACTCATAGCAGAGGAAGTTAAAAAACATAACAGAAAACTTTTTTTACATGTGAAATTTCATCATTTTTTCACTTGGTATGAGCTGCATTTGTTGCTGTAGGTACATAGGTACATAACAAAAAAACTTTTTTTTACATGTGAAATTTCATCATTTTTTAACTTGGTATGAGCTGCATTTGTTGCTGTAGGTACACATTTTTACTTCATAAGTAAGAGAGATTCTTCGGTGAATTTTGCACAGCATACAAACCATACTTACAGGTGTGTGAAATTCTAGGATTTCCCAAATCTGTTAAAAACTGTGATAAAAATTGAGATAATTAACTATAAAATTCGAGTTTTCTCTAAACACGAAGTTTAAAACGTAACATCCCATTCATTTTTCCATAGATTAAATAAATTCTAGAGTTTCATACACCTGTAAGTATGGTTTGTAAGCTGTGCAAAAATCATCAAATAATCTCTTTTACTTATGAAGAAAAGTGTACCTATAGCAACAAATGCAGCCAACAGTAAGTGAAAAAAATCATGAAATTTCACATTTAAAAAATATTATTTTTTCGTGTTTTTGAACTTCCACTGCTATGAGTGTGAATTCTGAAACCTTCCTGGTCATGCTGAGAAAGTTTTATCGCCCGCATCTCGTGGTCGTGCGGTAGCGTTCTCGCTTCCCACGCCCGGGTTCCCGGGTTCGATTCCCGGCGGGGTCAGGGATTTTCTCTGCATCGTGATGGCTGGGTGTTGTGTGCTGTCCTTAGGTTAGTTAGGTTTAAGTAGTTCTAAGTTCTAGGGGACTGATGACCATAGATGTTAAGTCCCATAGTGCTCAGAGCCATTTTTTTTTTTTTAGAAAGTTTTATCAATTTATTTGTAAAAGTATAGACAGCGAATATTAAAATGTTCTGTGGTGCCTCTCCTTCTCGAAGTCGGCCCGTTTGACGTCCTACCCGCCGTAATGACCTACCATGTAGCGTTAGAGTACAGTACTGAATGATCCACAAACAAGAGACAATTTTGGGCCATGCTTCTTCTCTAAGTAGTTTCTTCCAATCAAAAATGGTTCAAATGCCTCTGAGGTCATCAGTCTCCTAGAACGTAGAACTACTTAAACATAACTAACCTGACATCACAAACATCCATGCCCAAGGCAGGATTCGAACCTGCGACGGTAGCGGTTGCGCGGTTCCAGACTGTAGTGCCTAGAACCGCTCGGCCACCCCAGCCAGCTCCTCTAATCGCTAACCTCTACATAGAATGGAATGCTACTCTTACTGAATTACAGTTCAAAGTGAAATAGAATGAGTAATTGTAAGAAGTGGCCACTTCCTTGCACTTGCACAGGAGCAATACTTAAGTGCCTTAGTATCACAGGGCTGCATCTTCGTGGTTAAGTGGTCGAATATAGTGTGCTGTACAGGATAAAAGCGTGAATTGAGTGCACTACGTAAAAGCAAGACGTGACTGATTTATTGTATACTTGTAAAGAAGGTGATCTTGCTTTTATTGCGCTGTAAGCTCAAAGATTTGGTTTATGCCATTTTTGCAATGAACGCCGCCATGTTATTTTCCTGTGTGTAACTGGTTTATTTAAAAAAGTCAAAAAGGAATGCCCCCCTTTTTTTCGTGAAGAATTTGAAATGCAACCACACAGGGTGAAAGCATGAACACTGACGATTAATTCGTGACTTTTAAATATAATATCTGTCCATTTCGACATTTTTGGCCCACCTTTTAACAACGGCACGTATTTCTGTGTGGTGAAACGCACGATCTTAGTTTTGGAAGCCAACGATGCACGGACGTTTTCACGGCCTTGTCATCCCCAAAATGAAACCCTAAATGACCTTTCAGCGGCACTAACAGGTGGAAGTCTGATGGTGCCAAGTCAGGGCTTCATGGGAGATGAGGGAAGACTTTCCATCCAATATTCACAATCTCTACAGTGCGTGACGACTGCTGTCTGATCTTGGATTGTCCTGCTGAAGAAGAATATCTGCCATTGTTTTTGTTGGACGAACTCGCTGAAGACATGGTTTAACCGATTTGAGGATTCTAAAATATCGGAGAGAGTTTATTGTGCATACCTGCTCCGAAAAGTCAACCATTAACACCCAGTCTGGATCCCAGTACACTGTGGCCGGAACTTTCCCTACCGATCACACAGTTTTAAACTTCTTCCTCTTCAGCCAGTTTCCACAATGCCAGTACGCCGATTGCTTCTTTGATTCTTCAAAAAAATAATCTCATGTTTCGTGTCCTACACTACAACACAAGCAGGTTAACACTTCAATCTCCAATGTTGTTGATAGACTATATAAGAAGGTAATGGCCAGTAGCAGAAATGACAATAGTGATATACTTGACATCGAAATTGAGGACTATGAAGTAGACGAAGCGAAAAAATTCTGGTACCTTGAAAGCAAATTTACGTATGACGGATGAAGCAAGAAGGACATAAGAAGCAGACTACAACATTCAAAGAGGGTATTCCTCGCAAAAACGTATGCTAGTTTCAAACATGGAATCTGATTTAAGGAACACATTTTTGAGAATATGCGTTTGGAACACAGCGTTTTACGGACATCAGACACTGACTACAGGAAAGACGAAACAGAAAAGGCTCAAAGCGTTTTAGATTTTCAGCTATAAAAGGATACTGAAAATTAGAAAATAAAAATGAGGAGATTCTGCACAGAATGAGATAGGAGAGGAACATGTGAAACACACTGACAAGAAGGGACTGGATTATGTGATGTGTGTTATGACTATAGAAGGCATTAAATAGCTTCAGTGGCGCTACAGGGAGCCGTAGACAGTTAAAACTATGGGAGTTATTGAGAACATAAGTTGTAAGTGCAACTCTGAGAGGAAAAGATTGGCACAGGAGAGAAATTCCTGGCGGATCGCATCAAACAAGTCTGCTGGCGGATAACAGAACAGAGAGAACTTTTTTTTTTTTGGGCAAAGAGCATTTTTGAGATGGATTTGGGGCTACTGATGTATAAGAAATATGTTATTAACAAAGGAAACAAGTAACCTAAATACATCTACGCTCATTGTGGGTTTTTGAGAAAAAATTGTTTTAGATCACTGAATATATCTTTTTATTTATGACGTTTCGGCTGCCGCTTTTATCAGACAAAAACGTAAGCTGCACCATTTCAAAGGAAATTCGTCCTTAGATGCACATAATTATAGGAGTGTATCGCTGACGTCGATCTGTAGCGGAGCAATAAATATGAATTATACTCACACATTAAGTCGTTTGTGGGGAACGAAAACCTCCGTTAAAAACCACATGGCTTCCGTAAGCAGAGCTCTTCCTCTGGGCGATACAGACCGATGTAGACAAAAGTGCCCATGTAGATGCCATGTCCCTTGACTTACGAAAGGCATTCAATACAATTCCACATTTACGAAGAAAATACTAGCCGTCCGAGTACTGCACCAAATTTTTCATGATTCAAGACTTCGTAGCTGATAGATCCCAACATCATATCCGTAAAGGGACGAAAACGACAGGTGATAATTTCAGGAGAACACCAAGAGAGACTTACAGGATCGTTACTGTTTTACTAAGTATGTGAATCATCTAGTGGACGACACCGGAAGTTCCACGAATGTGTTGACAGAGGATGCTGTGGCTGATAAGAAGGATGCAAAGCTACAGCACTGGCCATTAAAATTGCTACACGACGAAGATGACGTGCTACAGACGCGAAATTTAACCGACAGGAATAAAATGCTGTGATATGCAAATTATTAGCTTTTCAGAGCATTCAGCAGGTTGGTACCGGTGGCGACTCCTACAACGTGCAAACATCAGGAAAGTTTCCAGGGGATTTCTCATACACAAACAGCCGTTGACCGGCGTTGCCAGGTGAAACGTTGTTGTAATGCCTCGTGTAAGGAGGAGAAATGCGTACCATCACGTTTCCGACTTTGATAAAAGTCGGATTGTAGTCTATCGCGATTGCGGTTTATCGTATCGCGACATTGCTGCTCGTGTTGGTCGAGATCCAATGACTGTTGGGAGAATATGGAATCAGTGGGTTCAGGAGGGTAATACGGAACGCTGTGCTGGAACCCAACGGCCTCGTATCACTAGCAGTCAAGATGACAGGCATCTTATCCGCATGGCTGTAACGGATCGTGCAACCTCGTCTCGATCCCTGAGGCAACAGATAGGGACGTTTGCAAGACAACAACCATGTGCACGAACAGTTCGATGATGTTTGCAGCAGCATGGACTATCAGCTACGAGACCATGGCTGCGGTTACCCTTGACGCTGCATCACAGACAGGAGCGCCTGCGATGGTGTACTCAACGACGAACCTGGGTGCACGAATGGCAAAACGTCATTTATTCGGATGAATCCAGGTTCTGTGTACACCAACATTATGGTCGCATCCGTGTTTGGCGACATCGCGGTGAACGCACATTGGAAGCGTGTATTCGTCATCGCCATACTGTCGTATCTCACGGCGTGGTGGTATGGGATGCCACTGGTTACACGTCTCGGTCACCTCTGTTCGCATTGACAGCACTTTGAACAGAGGATGTTACATTTCAGATATGACTCTACCCTTCATTCAATCCCTGCGAAACCCAACATTTCAGCAGGATGATGCTCGACAGCATGTTGCAGGTCCTGTCAGGGCCTTTCTGGATACAGAAAATGTTCGACTGCTGCCCTGGCCAGCACATTCTCCAAATCTCTCACCAATTGAAAACGTCTGGTCAATGGCGGCCGAGCATCTGACTCCTCACAATACGCCAGTCACTACTCGTGATGAACTGTGGTATCGTGTTGAAGCTGCATGGGCAGCTGTACCTGTACACGCCATCCAATCTCTGTTTGACTCAATGCCCAGGCGTATCAAAGCCGTTATTGCGGCCAGAGGTGGTTGTTCTGGATACTGATTTCTCAGGATCTATGCACCCAAATTGCGTGAAAATGTAATCACATATCAGTTCTAGTGTATTATATTTGTCCAATAAATACCCGTTTATCATCTGCATTTCTTCTTGGTGTAGCAATTTTAATGGCCAGTAGTGTAGATGTCTATCGCAAGAACAACTGTAGACAATCGACATCTGCTGCAGGTAATGGCAGTTGATCCTCAATGTTAGTAAATGCAATACATTGCGCGTAGAAGTCGTGCTGTAAAGTAGTGCCTCCGAATTTTTTATGTGATAACTCTTGAAGCTGTTGTTTTATTTTGATGTACACTATAAATTAATAGTATAGGACAAAAGCAGACTAGCGCTTCTCATTTATTATAACGTTGTTCTATCAACAAACGACGGAATATTCATTTAACTCTCGAGACGCTTTAAAAAAATCTTTTTAACATTCTACACCTTTATTCTTTATGTTTACATATCTATTTCTCAAAACAGTCGTCCTTGCGACGAACACGTATCTTACAACGAGAGACCCGTTCGATGGTACCGTCACTCTAGAGCAGTCACTGAGCCACAAGATGAAGTCCTCACAAAATGAAGTCCTCGAAGATGTTTTTTAAGTTTTGGAAACAGACGAAAATCTTTTGGGGCCAAGTTGGGACTGTGTGGAGTATGGTCGCCGACTGTCATTCTAAGGCGTCGGGTTGTTGGAGGTGCAGCGCTCGTTTATGGTCTACCCTGCTGAAGGAAAGGATGCTCCATGCGTGTACGAACTCAGTTTTCTGAGGGTCTCGCAGTGCGTTGCAGTGTTTATTGTGGTGTCTTTAGTAATGCGTTCCAAACACACCACACCTTGAACATCCCAGAACACTATGAGCGTGACTTTCCCCGCTGATGTCATGGTCTAGAACTGTTTTGGCGTCGATGACCTTTTGTGGAACAACTGCACTGATTCTCTTTTGTTTTCGGGGTCAAAATGGTGCATTCTGCTGTCTCCATGTTGTTAAGATTCCATCACCGTCATATTCAAAACGCAAAAGAAATTGTTGACAGATGTCCAGTCTCCTCTGTTTCATATTAGACGTGAGCATTCGAGGCACCTACCGTGCACACGGTGTACCGGACCACATTTCCGCAGTGGTGGCCTTTACACGCTCTTGTGATATGTCACTCTTACCTGAGAGCAGTGACTGTGTTATCTGCCACCAATTTTCTCGTCGGCTGCCGCAGGGGTCGCCCACCCCGAGCTCTGTCACATACGTTGAGATCAGCATATCAGTTTCCTTCATTATGAGGACGAACGATCCAACCGTCACTCATTACTGATACGGAAACCATCTTCGGCGTACACGGCTTTCATTATTCTATGGATTTCAATTGGAGACATGTTTCCTGACGTTAGAACACTCAGTTCCTCACCTGCCGACATAGTTTCTTTACACAACACCATGGTACACGGTGTAATTCGTAGTTTTCAAGAGATAGAGCGTTGACAAGTACGCCAGTCAAGCGCAGATGTCGATTGAGTAATATGCATGGCATAAAATACCTCAAACGATATTACGAACAGAGTACGAAATTCGGGGCTTCACTTCAGATCAAGCCCTGGTAGTCAGGCGAAGAAGAGACGTATTAATCTTCGATTACACTATTGATGATGAAGCACTCGAAAGTAAATTACGATAGAAAACTCTTTGTAAAAAAAAAAAAATCCAAGTTGGCTTTCATTGGAACAAAATTGATGAAATGTAGTTCATCCACGAGAGAGGTGGTATTGAAACACTCAGAACAGATTCTTGAGTATTCCTCGTCAGTTTAGATGCCTACCCGGCGGGATTAATTTGAAGAATAAAGATCCAACGACACGCGACTAATTCCTCTGAGCATCGTTTAGTGTCATTTAATAAGCGCCACATCTTTACAGAGGTGCTCAACAAACTGCAGTGGAAGCTGCTACAAAAGGGCATTGCCATCACGGAGAGGTTTACGGTTGAAATTCCGTGAGAAAACGTTCCAAGAATAGTGGAGAAATATGTTACTTCCCCTTTTCATGAAATGGCCATGACGAAAATATCTGAGAAATTGAGGATAAACTACAGCCGCTATTCCCACCTATCATTCGTGAATGGATCAGGGGCAGAAAGATACTGCCACGAACCGTAACATCGCTTGCCGTGTACGGCTGTAGATGTAGATAAAGTGATATACGCAGCTTCATTCAGAAAAACTTCCTTTTCAGCACAATGTATATGAGTCCTCTGCTGTCCTTAATCCATAAAAACCAAAGGTGGGCAACAATTCGACTCGTAAGCCGCGCCCTCGCTCACATGCCATAGCACTCATCCTGGCTGCACTCTTTCACCACTGCCGCGCCACACTATACGAAAGGCAAGAGGGGGGAATCTGTACATGCGCTGTATTTAGATGGCAATGCAGTCGCACTGCACTAGACTTGGTTCCATATTTCATATTTCTCAACGACAGAGGTAACAAATTAAATGAATTTTTATATTATTTAATTATTTTTGTCTCACGGAAGACATACTATAATTTATGGCTTCACGAATTGTTGACATATGGACATATGCTGACAGAGTCACAGATTTTCGCGCTAAGGTTACCACGTAATTGCTACCTGTTTAGTTTCATAATTGGAAAAAAGGTCTTTCACACTCATTTGTTGATCGAAATATTTTATTACGTTTTGAAACTTTTTGTGGAGACCTGGAAACAACTATGTAAGCGTCGTTGACAGTTTTAACGTAAAAAGAGTTGTCTCTAAAACGGAAATTACACTGGGGATTGGTCAGTTACATCTGCACACGCACGGGGGCGCTTTCAACCGAAAGGCACAAATGGTCTCGAAACAGTCTTAAAAAGATGTCAGGTCGGCGGTGTCCTCAAACCTATCCCTGTAATACCTTCAAGGCAACAATGAATCCCTTCAAACCTCGCGTTTTGTTTAGTCTGTGTGAGTGGGAATCGGACTGTATTTTTTGTTAGAATGTGTCCCTTACACAATACAATTTATTTTAAAAATTCGTCACGATCAAGTTAGAAATAAGTTTTTTCTTAGCTTGCATTGTCTTGCTGTGGGCATTGTGTGGACAAGTCCAATTAAATCTGGGTGGCACTTGAAATCTATTCTAGATGTTCTAATTTTTGTTATCGCACTCCTCCCTTCTCCTTCATAAATTCAACAATAGCGGGTTTTAAATCGGAAAACAGTTCGAGGTTTGCCCATATTTGCAGTAATATATAGTCTTCACACCCTTCGTTCAGTTTCATCGAAATCTGACAGTGGGGGTAATAATGAATGCGACTTCAGACATTTTATTATTCATACGACCAATTTCTTCACGTGATCCATGCCTGTAAATTCAGCAGAAAGTGCTTTATCAACCCCGTCTGTCGATCATTGTAATTTGTCGTTTTTCATTGTTAACTAAATCTTTGAATTCTTTCTGCATTTTGTTGTCGTTTCATAGCAAATTGCAGTACCCATCGAGTATGGAACAACGTGACAGATATTCAGAATTCTCCCCCCCCCCCCCCCCCCCCCTTATCGTCACTCACATTTCCTTTTAAAGGTTTGTGAAGATAGGTCGCTACACTGCCTCTTTTTACGCAAACAGCCACTGGACGTGTAAAATTCTTTACATTACAGTCCAGTACAGTACAGCGATGGATGTCCGCAACCGGTAGCTCAGCGCGACAGAATGTCAATCCTAAGGGCCCGGATTCGATTCCCGGTTGGGTCGGAGATTTTCTGCGCTCAGGGGTTGGGTGTTGTGTTGTCCTAATCATCATCATCATCTCATCAATATCGACGCGCAAGTCGCCGAAGCGGCGTCAAATCGTAAGACTTGCACCAGGCGATCGGTCTACCCGTAGTCACACGACATTTACAGCGAAGGATAAACAGCGCTGACACCACGATTCTAACGAAGCGAAGGGAGTCGTGCTGACCGCAGATGCCTCACCGCAGTACTAACGAAATGTCGTGCTGTACGGAGCACTTCTGAGGAGGACCGAGCAAAGCTGAAACAGGGCGAGCCCCGGCTTGCGTGCAGCCCACACATCGGGCTCGCGTGTTCGGCCTTGATACAAACCATTTAAGAGACAATCTGAGCAGCCTCTTACATTGTTTGCATTTGCGGCCGTCGTTCACCGTAGAGTAAAAAAAAAATGGCTCTGAGCACTATGGGACTTAACATCTGTGGTCATCAGTCCCCTAGAACTTAGAACTACTTAAACATAACTAAGGACATCACACACATCCATGCCCGAGGCAGGATTCGAACCTGCGACCGTAGGGGTCACGCGGTTCCAGACTGAAGCGCCTAGAACCACACGGCCACACCGGCCGGCTTACCGTAGAGTAGAGTGATGAGAAGATGAAAACGAATTACAAAATCATCAAGTCAAATCTGCGTAGTACAAAAAAGTGGCAACTGCCCCTGAACAGAAAGTGCGAGCTCCCGCAATTAACGGAGGTCAGTTCAGTTAAAATAGGAACCACAATCACGAAGAACTGAAACGGAAACCATCACACAGCAAACGGTGTGCGAAAGAAGATCTGTTTTATCGGCTATGAACTCAGAAGATGAATCAAACCTGTTAAAGAGGCTTCCTACACTACATTTGTCCTTCATTTGCCATAGAACGTTTGCGCGTTATGTGATCCTTATCAGATGTGGTTGTCGCAGGAAATGGAAAAAGTTCAAAGAATGGCAGCTCATTTTGTAATGTGACGAAACAGGTTAGAAAATGTCAAGGACGATATTGGTTGGCAGTCACTGAAACGAAGACTATTTTTTTGCTGTGGGTTTGTTCCAACAACGTTCTATCGCCTGTTTCCTCCTTCGCTCCTTCGACATAATTCTTTTTAAGCTACAATAGCGCGAAATGAACGCCGTGCTAAAATAAGAGAAAACATAGTTCGCACGAAAAGATACAGGAGCTCAAGAGCTCATTTTTCCCGTGTTATTTTTGAGAATGTAACGGAAGCGAAATTCTCTGCAAGTGGTTCTATACACTCTCTGCCAAACATTTCATCTCGTCAGTCCGTATGTAGCATATATGTTGCATCTACCGTTTATTCTTTAATCCTTTAATTAAAATACATCAGCATAAGTTCTCGCATATTCGATCTCTACATGTCCCCCAGAAGGTGGCATTATCCTCTAGTATGTGTGTGTGTGTGTGTATGTGTGTGTGTGTGTGTGTGTGTATGTGTGTTTGACATTCACACGTACCATATGCGAAAGTCAAGCATATTCGTTTCTACATGTTCCAACTAGGTGGCAGTATCTTATGGGTTTGCTTAGTTTCTGCGTGTTTGTATGTGAAAGCCCTTTACCATATGTTAAATGGACTGTATGAAATGTATCACTAAAAGCTTTATCTTACTGCGAAAGAGTACTAAACGTTCTGTAGCCGTAGCGCTTTTTCTTGGATATCAGATCTTGTAATGAACGTAAACGGTGGTTGCGAGTTTCGATTGGTTCGGAGACTTAACGAGTACGGACGTCTGTACTGATTAGCAGCAATTTGTAGTACAGTTACCCGCCACTGCAGCCTGTATTAATTCAAAATCAAAATTTCGACACAAATAGTGTCCGATTAATGTTATCTCGATTTAAAACAATTTTATATTTGGAAGACAATCGAACAATAAAGGTTAAGGTTCACAACGTTCCTTGTTTATTCAAAAGCGACTTTTCTAAGCTCAGTTCAAAAACTGGTTCAAATGGCTCTGAGCACTATGGGACTTAACTTCTGAGGTCATCAGTCCCCTAGAACTTAACCTAAGGACATCACACAAATCCGTGCCCGAGGCAGGATTCGAACCTGCGACCGTAGCAGACGGACGGAAGCGCCTAGAACCGCTCGGCCACATCGGCCAGCTTAAGCTCAGTTGTACACACTGAGTACTGCCATATGATTTTGGGACATTCGTTTCTAGGTGGTTCCTGGCGAGTCTGCAGGCATGGTAACTTCTTCGGGAGAATTGAAAACGCGTTGTTATTTCGGTAAATGTACGTATACGGCTGGAACACCCTTGAGTCAGCTGAGTAGTGTACTCGCACTGGTACGGGCTCCGAGAGGCAAGATCAAGTTACAGAGAATCGTACATTACTTAGCAGAGTTGCAGCCAACCGATGATATCTGCGCAGACTAACGCAGCGACTTCCAGCAATTCTCTGGAATTTAGTGAGCTATTCAATATACCCTCAACTCACTACATTATCGAACAATTAAATGAACAACAGCTAAACAGGGAGAGATCTACAAAATGTGAAAGTGAACAGCTAATAACAATAATAATATAAGTTAAACAAAACATTTTAATAACATCTTCTAAATGAAGATTTAAATAAAATTCAATAATGTGCCATAATTCTAGTTCATCCTTCCTGAAGAAAGCTGTTTAGCATTGTCTCAATATTTCTTCTTAAGAATAAAGGTAAATTCAGCTTTTTTATTAATCTTGAACGATAATGAATTTGCAATATACAGTAATTTGCTAATAAATCGAATAATCCATTGTTTATTTCATCCCAGTAATACACCGATTTATTTTTTCCATGTAGCAATGAGTCTGCATTCGGTATTGGTTTCATAACTTCTAAGTGTTAAATACTGAGTTGTTAAGTACTGACTTCGCCGGCCGCAGTGGCCGTGCGGTTCTGGCGCTGCGGTCCGAAACCGCGGAACTATGGTCGCAGGTTCGAATCCTGCCTCGGGCGTGGGTGTGTGTGATGTCCTTAGGTTAGTTAGGTTTAAGTAGTTCTAAGTTCTAGGGGACTTATGACCTAAGATGTTGAGTCCCATAGTGCTCAGAGCCATTTGAACCATTTTGAGTACTGCCTTCTCTGAATGTTGTTTACATTTCAGTTATTTTGTAACATAAATATTATTCATTTTGGACGCGTCTTAAAATTTTTGTGACTTTAAACGATTTTTTAAATTTATTATTTTAGTGTTGTTTTATTCCAGAACGATGTATTAGCCGCGCTGAATAGCCGCGCGGTTTGAGGCGCCATGTCGCGGGCTGCGCGGCCACTTCCGCCGGAGGTTCGAGTCCTCCATATGGAACGGGTGTGTGTGTCTTTCTTAGCATAGGTTAATTTAAGTAGCGTGTAAGTCTAGGGACCGATGACCTCAGCAGTTTGGTCCCTTAGGAATTCACACACATTTGAACATTTCAACGATGTACTGTTCTAAGTTTGTAGCCTTCCATGGCCGGTGTCACACGATAAAATAATTTTGGGTATTGGGGCGCGTCATTGTAACTACTAAAACAACTGAATTGCCGACGTTTCGACCAACTGGCTGCAGTCCTCTTCAGGGCATCTCACTCCCCACCCCCCCTCCCCCCCCCCTCCTTGTAGAGGATACCATCACGTGGGTCGAAACGTCGGCAGTTTAGTTGTTTTACTAATTTACAATGACGTGGCTCAGTACGCAAAATTATTTAATCCAAAATGCTCTGATCACCAATACAAACTTTTCATTCATATAAGCTCACGACTGAGGAGGTAACATCCCGGAAGGTTTACCAGAAGATAACATTGAATTGCCAAATAATGGAGTCGTTGTAGTTGTAGGTGCACCTAGCCGCCGAATATGTTGCGCAAGCAAAGTGGCGGACACTTTGGAGTGTCCGCAGTCTACGCGCACAGGTTGAAGGCAGCCGACGCGGTCGCGGCTGTGTTTGCTCTCGGGCGAGGGAGCGGGCCGGACGCTGCGCGCAGGCGGCGGCGGCGCTGCCTTTGCGCATGCGCCAGCATCCCTCTCGATCCGGCGGCTACATGAAGGGCTGGCCGGACGGCGCGCCGCACACTGCGCCCAGGGCGTCGCGGCGCAGCGCAGCGCAGCGCGTGACGTCACGAGCCGGCGAGGACAGCGGCATGAGGCGGACGCAGCCGGAAGGGCGGCAGCCGGCGCCCTCCAGAGCGTGGTTCCCCGGGGGCGGCTGCTGCTCGTGCCTCTGCATCCCGCTGCGGGGGCGGCGTGGCGGCGGTGTTGGCGGCGTGAGCCAGCAGGAGCGCCAGCTGGACTGCTTCGAGCCGCCGCCGGCGCTGCTCTTCCAGGCGTCGCCCGGCCGCGCCGCCTCCGCGTCCTCCAGCACGCCGCCGGGCCACTCGCTCTACCAAGACAGCCGTCCCAAGTGCTGCAAGAAGCTTCTGCGCCACAATGGACACCCCAACAAGGTAGGCAGCCGGCGAGCGCCGCGGCACCCCACCCCTTGCTTCTATCTGCCGGACCACGTGGCCCGACCACGCCATAGCCCCTTTGTTTACGTCAAAAGCCTATTCCGTTTCATGTTCTATGTCGCCTGTAAATTGAACAACGGGTGCAGGAGAACAGTAGCAAAACGGATTAGGTGCTTCTGCTGGCTTCATAATGCTGATTACAACGCACAAATACGATATTCACAGATACCGAATGTACCAAATGCTACACGATTAACATTGCAGCATGTTCTTCTGTCTGTGCCTTTTCAGTCAAAAAAAAAGTGCAAACAACTAATTCACACTGTGTAATTTACAACAAATGCAGAAATTAACATTTTCATGACAGCTTCATCTCCGAAATATTGACTTGTGTTTTCATTTTCATCCAAGTTTCTCAGAAAAATGCCATATTTCCAGTGATCAAACAATACAATCACAATATTTACATCTCTGGTGATTTTATTTGTATGGGCATTACGTTCTGACCCACGGCTTGTTTCTGTGCCTAGCGTTTCGTCTCCTGTTACTGGGGACATCAAAGGCTATAAAAAAGCCTTTGTCGTAGAAATATGTCCTAAACCTAATGCCCACATGACAAAATTTGCCATGGTTGCATACGTCGTTTTCCTCATTTTCATTCTCTTGCAAGAACCCCATTTTCGAAATACTTATTTCTTATTCTCTCTTCACATCTAGAGAATCCAGTTACTTTATACTTAGAGTATTTTTTTCATGTATCAGTCCGCAGATCACTGGATTAATATTATAATAACCACCACGATTGCCTAATATTAACTTCTACTTGTTTCTTCTACCCCAAATGATCAGAAAAAGTCCTGATT
This sequence comes from Schistocerca serialis cubense, assembly GCF_023864345.2. NCBI lineage: Eukaryota > Metazoa > Arthropoda > Insecta > Orthoptera > Acrididae > Schistocerca > Schistocerca serialis. The sequence goes on from NC_064639.1 coordinate 471,347,385, forward strand.
GGTACAACTGTTCCTTCGTACAGTATACGGAATATTGTAGAATGATTTTTCTTAGAGTTATACATCCAAAACAATTCTTTATTATTGTACCGTGAATGCTATAAAACGACTATTGTTCTCATAGATTTATTATCGATATATGTGAAATGAACTTTAAAGAGGAGACATGTCTATAAATCTGAATTTGAACTGATCTGCGCGCCTGCATTTCTACAAGCCCAATAATGGTTCCCGGCATTCGGCTGTATCAACGTCTGCACTTACGTAAGTAGCCAGAGTTACTTCGAAGAACAGACAAGAAAGAGGTCAAATAGCAAACACTTCGCAAAAAAGGAGTCACTGGGGAGACATACATTAAGGCATCATCAAATAGGTCACTTTCGTTATTATACAAAATTTTTTACATTAAAAGAACCTGTAATGTTTAGACTGTCGTTTTCATGTCACAATTAAAGTACGATAACTAGTTTCCGTTGCTATCTGCAACCACCTTCAGATCGTTCAAAACGTGAAAAAGCGGTGAATATGCATTGGAAAGCATCATTAGCCGTAGTCACGCAATAACATACATTCGTAAATACCAAAACAACAGCAATACGTAATTTACAAGCGTCACAGTAAGCAAGCCAGGTTGTAGACCGTAATTTTGCAGGATGACGGTATTATAGGAAAATGTACAGTTGCATGAGTAAAAGTTGCAGCAAAAGTTCATTTTTTGCAATAGTATATGAGATATTATCGTAAAAACAGTATATGCGAAGTCAAAAAATTCCATAGCATGGTTTATAAAAGAATGATCCTGCGTGGCGTATGAACTAGTCGTCTTTGTAAAATTAGCACAAGTTGAAGAAAATAGGAAAATGCTGCAAATCCACCAGCCTTATAGGACACGTCAAAACTAACCGCACTCAGCTGAGCCACTAGAATGAATGAATAATTACAGAATAAATATGATACAAATAATAAAACATGTATTGTTTCATTAGTTTACGTTTGGACGCGCGTAAACAAAAGATGGAAGTATCCGGCTTGTTGGTTATTTATACCCGTTAGTTATTGGAACGTTTAGTCGTCCGTCAATGATAAATTGGATTTGTTCAGTATGTCCCGCTGGGGAGCAAAGTGTTTATGTTATCCACGAATTCATTTGTCACTAAACCGAACGTACATAAACAGTAACTGATTAATAAGGCATTTAACTGAAAGTAAACAAGGAATAATGGGATGGCAGTGCTGGTTGTTTACATATTATCAGCAATTATAATTAAATGGCCCGTATTAGACCGTGAGCAGTTGTAAGGAGTTTGTGAAGGCTGTAATAACTCTGTTTGTTTTTATTTGTAGTTCATATAAAAGAATTCTCCTATGCGCAATACAGCGTCTGAGCAGGGAACGACGAGTTAACGACCTTAAAGACTTAGCACATGTCTCTTATGTAGAGCTGGGATAACTAGCACACTGCTTTCATTTAAGAGACGGTCTTTAAACCGACTTGTAGCGAAGAACACTTTGCACGGGTATTAAAGCGACCCGCAGACGGCGCCGCTGACCTGCAGGCTGGTGCAGATGTGGCAGAGTGGTGGGTGGCGTGGTGCTCGCCCGGCGGCCGCGACCCCTCTGGCAGAGAGAGGGCTGCGGGGGCGGCGGCGGCCCTTCATGCATATGCAGGGGGCGCGGCGTAGCGGGGCGCGGGCGCCCTTCCGAGAGGTCAGTGCGGCCGGCGTCGCCTCAGGTGCGGGCGTCGCCACAGCGACCTCATCTCGTCTACACACGCTCACCTGTCCGTCACATGACGTCACTCTCGACGAGTACACATTATCGTGTCAATTTTGCTATTACTGAATCGTACCTTTACGTCCCTGTAGACTACAGTCTTACGAAGGGTTTCTCGCATGACTGCTTTTAAGAAATGTTGGGAATGAGGGCTAACAAAAATCCATAATTCATCCTATGACGTAATGTATAATTTTATGTTGTTGTTGTGGTCTTCAGTCCAGAGATGCAGCTCTCCATGCTACGCTATCCTGTGCAAGCTTCTTCATCTCCCAGTACCTATTGCAACCTACATCCTTCTGAAACTGCTTAGTGTATTCATCGCTTGATATCCCTCTACGATTTTTACCCTCCACGCTGCCCTCCAATACTAAATTGGTGATCCCTTGATGCCTCAGAATATGTCCTACCAACCGATCCCTTCTTCTAGTAAAATTGTGCCACAAATTTCTCTTCTCCCCAATTCCGTTCAATACCTCCTCATTAGTTATGTGATCTACTCATCTAATCGTCAGCATTTATAATTTTATATATTTTTGAAAAAAATGGATACTACTTTATTAGCAACACTTTATAACGTGCAAATTCCAACAAAAACTCCATTTACTTTTGTATTTGACACATTTGTGCATACAAGACTGAAGAAGAACAAATGTGACAGCTGACAGCAAAAACTCTCATCGAAATTTTCCGTTATTGCTAGAATCTACATAAAACTACATTTGAAATCGTTCAAAAAATTGTACCAAATTTCTTTGGTGATGTGGAAGTTAAGAATGAACTCCAAAACTAAAGATGTAATCAAGTTTCGGAGAATATTGAGATGCGAAATGATAATCACACAATCTACTACGTTTCACAATTTATTCTTTTGTTTTTTCCCTCTCTCAGGGATCAATTCGCCTCAGTCAGCCTACGATACAAGAGATTTTTACGATTTTATTGGAAAAACTAACAAATCAATCAATGTAAATTTTTTTGCGCATTATTTATTGGTTCTTGGAGAAAATTTTCAAACTTTTTTAAGAAATTCACTCAAAAGTAAGATTCCATCTGAGTAGTTAAAGTTCTTCTGTCCAAAATAATGTCTGTTGATGACGGAAGACCAGCAGACTGCAAATATTATCTGAAATCGAAAATAAATGATTTTTGTAATCTATAGGATAGTGCACGCGGCTAATATCTCCGTTTTTTGAAATTCGACAGAATAATGAAATGGTGAATGTTTGATACGAAGATGTAGTTTTGTCGTGTATATTTCGTCACGGTTTTTGCAATAACAAATGAATAAATTAAAATAAAAAGATAGCCTATAACTTCTTGCGGACATTCTGAGTAGTAATTCGGACAAGTTGCACAAAGATTCTTTATTAGTGTATCCGCAATCCATTACGTCAGCTTGAGATGCAGTTTTTAAAGCTGACGGAAAAGATTGTGGGCACACTAATAAGGATATCTTTGTGCAATTTTTGCAGACTGCAGGACATGCGTCACGGACACACTTCATTTTTAACAGACCAACTTCAACTCCTCTCATAGGGGCTCAATTTTCACTGAATATTTTATGAAAGTAGAACATGTTGTCCAAGAACCAATAAATAATGTGCAAAATGACATACGTTGATTCCTTCAGTAGTTTCTTCCAAAAAGCCGTGAAAATATCTTATTTCGTAGCCTGACTGAAAAGAATGGATCAATGTCAGTAAAATTAGTTTCACGCTTTATGGAGCCTGCGATTTCTGAAGTCACGAATAATGAGAGGGAGGTGTCGTACTCGATGAGACAACGATGTAATTACAGGGGTCGAACAAAAGTATGGAAACACTAAAAAGAGAACACACTATTTCTCCTAATACGGTGTAGGAAACCCAGTGTCGTTAAAGACAGCTATGTCCTGATAAGTTTTTAAGGTAATCTTACGCCATTCCACCTGCAAAATTGTGCCAAAGTCAGGTAATGATGATGGAAATGAATTGCAACCTCTCGCCCTCCTCTCGTCCGCCCCCGGTAGCTGAGTGGTCCTTGCGACAGAATGTCAATCCTATGGGCCCGGGTTCGATCCCTGGCTGGGCAGGAGACTTTCTCCGCTCAGGAAATGGGTGTTGTGTTGTCCTGCTCATCATCATTTCATCCCCATCGACGCGCAAGTCGCCGAAGTGGCGTCAAATCGAAAGACTTGCACCCGGCGAACGGTCTACCCGATGCGAGTCCCTGGCCACACGATATTAATCCTTCTCTCCAAAGAAGACACGAAGGCTGAATAATGGTGAGTCAGCAGAGATGCGACAGTTCACCCTAGACTATGCGAGCTGATTGAACTCAGCCCTTACCATCTTGCAACACAGCTTTGCTATTTGGGAACAAAAACTCTACCACGGCATGGACCCGTTCAACCAAAATGGTCACAACATGCTTGGCAGAAATGCGTCTTTGCAGAGTAACGCTGCGGCTCATGGAGTACGACGATATCATCACCGAATCCCTGTCATGATTCGCTCTTGGGATCTAAACTCTGCCTGGTTTTGGAAACAATGTGAAACAAGACTCATCCGGCCAAATGAGTTCCTTCCATTGCCGCGTAGTCCACGTTTATGGTTTCAGCACTACTTTTTCGTGACACGGACATTTCCATCACTGATGACTGGTTTTGGAATAGCAACTCGGCCTGAAATTCGCCGCTTGTCGAGCTCCCTTCGTTTTGTTTTGGTGCTGTCCATGTTCACGAAGGCGACGTTCAGTACTTTAGGAGGTATCGCCACAACCCTCGTCAATGACCGTCTGTCACGATCACTCAACACACACAGTTTCATCCCGTTTTACAACTTGGCGGGTGAGGTTTTTAAGCTTTTTCTGTGTGCGTTATATTTTTCAATACAGCGCCTCTTGAAATACCAAACATTTCGGTTACTTTGGTCACGGAAGCCATAATGAATTCGCAACTACACAGAACGTTGTTCTGATCGCCACTGACACCTGCAACTTATTGAGGTCATTGCAAAGCTGCCCTTTATGGTCAAACACTACAGAGCAATCTGTAGAGTTGAATAGCATCTGCACGTAAGAGCGAGCGTTAGTTCCTCGCGGTGTTTCCGTATTTTTATCCAACCACTGTATTTCATTTATCTAACTATAAAATAAGAATTAAAATTTCTATTTTACGTTCTGCTGTGTTCTGAATGAGGCACACCTGGAAGTTTATGCCTCTCTTCTCAAATACTTCGCCAGGATAGCTATTAAAACAATTCTGTACTGCACTTCGTTGCTCCGAACTACAGTCTCCTCTACGTCTATGTGGATCACGTTTATTTTAGTCTTATAGCACCATAAAAAAACTTGGCTACGCCGATGGTGACGGAAAGCGGAGGAGGAGGGGCTAAAGCACCCTTTTTCTCGCTGCCTCCAGTCCCAACCCCTCCTCAATCCCCCTTGTGGGCGCCACTTATTAAAGACACGCTCTATATCAACGGTGCCTGTTGTAAAATGTAGTTAGCGCTTGCATTAACAAACCCAAGCATTGTCATAAACTATGTATGAAACTATGAAATATCTATCTCAGAATAGTAGTGTGACAGAAATAAGGCCAAGGCAGAAGTCGTCTTACCTTTTTGTTATTGTATGCAGCTAATATTTCATTATTCCTATACGCTGTACGTAAGGCCGAGGACACTGCTTCGTCACATGATTTCCATAGACCTTATATAGGGATCATCTCTGTTCATTTATTTGCATATTCATATTGTAGTAGTCACAGTTCATATTAATTTGTTTGCTGCCAAATTGCTGCACCATTCTCGTTTAAAGATTACTGTGTCCCATTTTATTTTCAGAAGCATTATCGCTCTATTCGTACTTAGCATACTCTTTAGTTCTTTTGGCCTAATTTTTGAACCCAGCACACCTTCATTGTGCATCTGAACCAAATTAGACTCTGTTTCCATTACTTTTGTTCTTCCTCTTAATTCACATTTCTCACCGGTTGTACCGTTGCCGACGTGATGTTAAAAGCAGTTTGTTCATCTCCTTGCACTCTCTCACTCCTTATATAAAACTGCAGAGGAAACTTATTCGAACATATAACAGTTGAGCCAGCGTAACATTTTCTTACTTATTCTTGTTTCCCTCTAAGCCATTTGCGACACTCTGCTTAATGGGCCCATACAGAAATATGAAATTTATTTTTAAATTAATCTCGTCACTCTCCTAACTGGAAGCGTCTTACATTTATTGGGACCCTTGTGCTCCTCAAACAGTTGCCACTCCTTTCAGGGTAGTTGCGTTTCCTTCGAAGTAAAATACATTCCTTATCATCCCCTCTGGCGTCTAACACGTTTAGTTCCGTAACTAATACGAAATCCTTTCTTTAAGAGATGTTTGCAGATAACGTTTTATCTAGCGTCTCTAAAAGAAGATGGGGGTTGTGTTGTGTTGGGGGAGGAGACCAAACTGCGAGGTCATCGGATTAGGGAAGGAAGTCGGCCGTGCCCTTTTCAAAGGAACCATCCCGGCATTTGCCTGAAGAGATTTAGGGAAATCACGGAAAACCTAAATCAGGATGACCGGACGCGGGATTGAACCGTCGTCCTTCCGAACACGAGTCCAGTGTCGGTATCTCATCCACATACATTCCTTTCCTCTGGAAAAGGCGAGAAAGGTGCCTTTTCACTGGTTTCGGCGTCTTACAATTAACATAGCATTGCAAGCTTTATTTATGTGTGACCAAGACAGACAGTTACATTAATCCCTCAATCACTCCACATTCAAACCTATTATCGAGTCGTCTTCATGTACTTCCAGTATCATCGCCTACATCAACGGACAGATACGGGTTACTCACTCATCATGAAGTAAAAAACTGGGAAATATTTCACCCAGCCAGACCTCTCAGAATTCTTTCTAACAAGCTTCTTACTAAACATGTAATCTGTGTTGTTCTCTAGTCAAATGAGATCACCTATCATGACAGTTCCTTTATTTTGATTGTGTGTTATTGCAAGACCAATTTGTTGCTATTTAAGGTCATGATACATACTACACGGTCGCATGTGACCAGTGCCTATGTTCGACGTCAACGTGTAATAATGAGTAATTACTCACAGGTGTGCAGGTGGCAGCACCAGCAGTGGTGGGTATATAAAGCATGTCAGGGAGACACGGAAAACAGTGCAGACGCCGTCGTTATGCAGAAACGGAGTGGTTTATCTCACGTCCAAAAGGGCATGATCATTGGCTTTCGGGCCAAGTGGGGAAGCTCGAAACAACAAAGTTATTCCGTGCGGTTAAAGGCGCTGCAGTCTGGAACCGCAAGACCGCTACGGTCGCAGGTTCGAATCCTGCCTCGGGCGTGGATGTTTGTGATGTCCTTAGGTTAGTTAGGTTTAACTAGTTCTAAGTTCTAGGGGACTAATGACCTCAGCAGTTGAGTCCCATAGTGCTCAGAGCCATTTTTTGAACAAAGTTATTATACCTTTCGCATGCCGCCGTGGTTAAAGTGTAGCGTGCGTGACAAACTGGGGCTATCCAAAGCCGGCGGCGAGGGAACTGTGGTGCACCACGGACCATAGATGACAGGGGTGAACGACGATTTCATCACCAACTCTCTTCATTGTTTACGTTAACGAGTTACTCATCCTCCCCCAGGTCGAGCTGGCTCAATTTGTGGAAGAGACAGCCTTACTCGCTGGTAGCCGGCGGATTGCTGCAGCCGTGGGGAGACTACAGCGTCACCACTCACGCTGAGGGAAAGGTGGGTTTCAGATAATCAACTTCGCCTTAACGCCGACGAAACTAAAGCTGCCCTCTTCACTTGCCAACGCCCCGCCTTGCGGGGCAGGCTTACTCTTCACCATCTAGAACTTCCATGCATGAACTAAGTAAAATACTTGGAGGGGCGGGGGCTCACCCTGGACAGAAAACTCCTTTTCAAACGTCTTATCCACAACAAGAGGATTCGACTATTATACCTCCTACACCAGTTACTCCCATTGTTGAGCAGTTGCCAGATAAATGTCCGAACGAAGCTCCGGCTATATCGAGCGACAGTTTTACCTGCACTTCTTCATGGCTGCTGCACGTTGGGTACTACTAGCCTATCCAACCTTCGGCCACTACAAGTAATTCACAACAGATGCCTCCGCCTCCGCCTCATCTTAGGGGCTCCAAGATGGGCCCGAACTGCCGACCTTACGATGAACATCCCATGCATCTCCGATCACATCACATATGCAACGCAGTAACTCCTTCATAGTATCGATGAGCTCGGGCCCACTACCCGACACCTGGAATATACTGGCTGTATCACTCCATGACGGGGCACCGAGTGCGGGTCCCTCGTGCAGTCACCGAGACCTCCCAGTAACTGGATTCAATGAAAACCAACACCTTTAGTAGGGCTATGGGCTACGAGTCTTCCCCGCTGCTTACGTCTGAATAAAGCCTGAATAAATCCCTGTACTCCGCCAGCCCTGACGTCCAGCCTTAATGCAAGGTAGTACTTCAGCGCACCTCTCTCTCTTTCTCTCTCTCTCTCTCTCTCTCTCTCTCTCTCTCTCTCTCTCCTCACACACGCACACACACACACACACACACACACACACACACACACACACACACACACACACAAACACATGCAAAGAAAAAAAAGTATGAACGACGACTGGGGAGATGCGTACCAATTCACCAGCCAGATGAACCGACAGACAACCAACACTGTTTCCTAAACGACCGCTCAGCGAACACTGTGTATGGTATGGACTTCTGCAGGAGGCGCCAGGTTCATGCACCCATGATGGCTGCTGTCCATCACTGGCGAGTGCTGGAATTTGCACGCTAATACCGCAACTGTACGTTCGCTGAACGTCATTTTCAGATGACAGATGGTCTTTGGAGTGGACGGCGTGAGACATCTGACAGAAAACACCCTGCACCAATAGTTGAAAGTCTCCAGCCGGGAGGAGGTAGCGTTATGGTCTGCACATTGTTTTCGTGGCATTCCCTGGGTGATCTCGTCATTCTGGTACACACAGTCTTTCTTTATTTCTTTTGCTACTGCCTTTATCCCGTATTGTGCGCAGGGTCGGCAGGGTTAAGTACGGAATTGGCATGGTTAGTTTCAAGGGGTGGCCAGATGCCCTTCCTGCCGCCACCTCATACCCCCCCGGGACGGGCGTAGTGTACCCCAGCTGTCTGTGTCTAGTGTAAATCGTGAAATAGTGGGAATGTGTTTCAGATGTCTGCGAGTCGTGTAACTGAGGCGGGACGTGTGGACCCGCCCGGTATTCACCTAGGAGGATGTGGGAAACCGCCTAAAAACCATTTCCAGGCTGGCCAGCACACCAGCCGCCGTCGTTAATCCGCTGGGGGGATTCGATCCGGGGCCGGCGTGCCTACCCGAGTCCAGGAAGTAGCGCGTTAGCGCTCGTTTTTTTTACGGCAGACGCTCTATCCATCCTTTCTTTTTCACCTATTGGGATGTGAAAAAACCGCCTAAAAACCACATCCATGCAGGCCTGCATACCAACCCTCGTCGTCCGCCGGGCAGATTCGATCCGGGGTCGGCACATCTACTTGAGTTCAGGAAACAGCGCATTAGCGCTCCTTTTTTTATTGTAATTTATTTTCTCTGCCAACCTTTTTGTTTTTTTATTTTTTTTATTTTTTAATTTTTTTTATCTGGAAAAAGGCGTCTTTCAGTTACGACAAACAAAATTAGATTGTACATCCGTAGCAATATCAGAACAAGAGTTCCTTCTAAACTATGAAATAGAATTTGAAACTAATAGTGTGATGATAGATAATAAAGAAAGAAAAATGTAACGAAATCCCGCACGCCATTCCATGTGCATGGCCCATCTGCATGCAGATTCCATTTCCCAATTGGTACAATATTTCGCAGCGTGTGGAGCCCCATGAAGGCGGTCATCCTCTGCCCGGTACTCCCCAACTGTGAGGGGGGTTATCGAAGACACTGCACAAGTAGTTCGCAAATAGTTGTCGGTATGGGGGTGTACACTCAAGTGTGCTATGACTGTCCTGGAGAAATTGCCAGTAATCAAGCACCATCTTCTCATCATCATCTCGAAAGAGGTAGTATATGGACATGCCCTTAAACCATGTGAGAGAGTGAGTCTTCGCAGGTGGGAAATAAGTATCCTCTGGACAATGGAGGAGCCGTGGCTCAATTGTGCGAGGCGCGATACGTAGGTAGCAGGCGAGGATCTTCTGCACTAGCAGCCATACCTCTAACGCCGATCCACTTGTTTAACGGTGTTCGTCAGTATCCACGAGGTGGCAACGTCGGCAAAGGGGGGAATCCGTAATACCAATAGCGTGCAATCTTTGTCGTGTTACAAACTTCCCGTTCACCACCTGGTACCACACGGCTCGTACCCGCGTGCGGAGGAACGGCTTCTGGACCGCTCTCCACACTGCAGGCCATAGGGTCGTAGGGCTCTTCCTCTCAATCACATTGCGAGGGATGGATCTTAGCAGCAGTCTGTAAACGTCTCTCGCCTTGGGAGTGCGAGTGTTGGGAAGGTCTGGGTGCACGTAACTACACTCAAGAATAAATGCCGAGAGGTGCGAGAGTGAGGGTGTGATGTGCGCAACCGTGACAGGTGGCAGAAGAGACGCCGGCAGCAATTCCTCTAACAGGTGTCCCGTAAGGGAAGCTTCTTTGTGGGTCCACAATTTCATTATTGTGCACAACTTTAACGCTCTCGCTCGTACATTTATAAGTCCCAGTCCGCCATCACGCGGAGGGAGGGTGAGTGTTTCGTAGCGGACTTTAAATAAGTGTCCGGCGGTAAGGTAATATCCAAACGTTGCTTGCAGCCTGTGTGCCATCGCTGTCGATATCGGTAGGACCTGGGCCATGTGGATCATCTTAGCCGCCACGTGAAGGTTGAGGTATTCCACACGCTGTAGGAGGTCCATCCGTTGAAGTAAGTTCCGGCGAACTTCTGTGCGTATTGCCTGTAGTAATTGAGCATAGTTCATGGCAGCCGTGCGGCGCACATCCTGAGTAAATGTTATGCCCAAGAACCGGATCTTGTTAACTAGTGGGAGTGGGGCTAAAGCGTCCTCCTGTAGACCTCTTCCAATGGGCATCGCTGCCGACTTGGCCACATTCATGAGGCTGCCCGCCGCCAATACATAGCGATTGACCCATTGTATCACGGAGCGTACCTCGTCACCAGATCGGACAAGTAATAGAAGGTCATCAGCATATATCCTGCAGTGAAAGGTGTGATCCCTCAATCACACGCCAGAGAGCCTGTTTTTCAACCCTCCGACAAGTGGTTCGAGTGCGATCGCGTAAAGGATCACGGAGAGTGGACATCCTTGGCGGACTGACCGTCGGATCGGAAAGGGACCCGCAATCCGTCCATTCACCAGTACACGGGATGCAGCTCCACGGAAAAGGCGCTGAAAGATGTCGAGGCAGTCAGGCGGGAAGCCCATGCGGGCCATAACGGACAGAAGGAACTTGTGGTGAACTATGTCGAAGGCGTGGTCGAAATCAATTGAGATCAGAGCAGCTCGAAGGCGACAGGATGTGGCGATGGCTATTAAATCCCTGCATTCGCTGGTTGCCGTTTGCATGTTTGTCACTCCGCCCTGTGTCGTTTGCTCCGTTGAGAGGAGTAGGGGCAGAACCTTCTTTATGCGGCTGGCGAGTAGTCGGGCGAAGATTTTATAGTCCGAGTTGAGCATTGTAATCGGCCTGTAGTCCTCGACCGTCCTACCTCTGGAAGGCTTGTGTATCGGTATAAGGAGATTTCTCACGAATGCAGGTGGCACGTGGGAACCGGGGGTCATCAGTTCTTGGTACATGATGATCCATCGGGGCATCATTAGATCGCGGAAAGTCCGATAAAACTCGAGCGGCAGTCCGTCTGGCCCGGGAGATTTGTTGAGTGCTCCCTTGTTAAGCGCGTCCTCGATGTAGTCCCGTGTAATTCCACCTAACAGCGTCGTCGCTGCTGCATTGTCGAGGGTGTGCGACACGTGCTGCAGTATGACGTGATCGTCCGCTTCCTCGTCCTCTGTATTCACCTCGTCGTAAAACCGGCGATAGTGATCTGCAAAGGCCTCTGTAACCGCCGCCTGAGTCATTACGACCCTACCACCTGGCAATACGAGGTCCGCGATCAGCTGCTGTCGGCGCCGGCGGCTGTCGAGCACGATGTGATGCATAGACGGGGTATCTCCTTCCGCTCGGTCTTGACGTCGCGATCACACTACGACCCCCTCCAAACGTTTCCTCGCAAGAGACAATATTTTACCTTTAATTCGGCGGCTTTCCATTTGTCGGTTTGGAGATGGTGGCTGGCTGTCGAGTTCGCGAAACATCGTGTAATAAAAGTCCAATGTGTGACGATGCCAAGCTGCGATATCTTTTCCGAATTGTGTTATCACACGCCGAAACGCTGGTTTTGCACAGTCCACCCACCATGCTAGAGTCGAAGGGTATCGGGGAAGACGACGTTCGCAATCCAGCCATGTGTTGGCGATAATCTGACGGCATTCCGGGGTCTGAAAATGTGCTACATTCAGCTTCCAGGGTCCTCGGCTGCGCCATATCCGCTGCTGTAGTAGAGTGAGTGTGCATATGAAAGCACTATTATTGGAGAAGGCAAGCGGCCAACGTTCGGCGTCCAATACTCCCGGCGCTAGAGCTCGTGAGACATAAATGCGGTCTAGGCGACTGGCTGAGTGACTAGTAAGGTATGTCGGCCCGGGACGGTCACCGTGCACTGTCTCCCACGTGTCGGTGAGGAGCAGATCTCGAACTATTAGCCGAAGTTCTTGACAAGTCGAGAAATGTGGGACTTGGTCTTTGGGGTGGAGCACACAGTTAAAGTCGCCGCCGAAGATATATTGATCGAAGCGGCTGATAAAGAGGGGGGCGATATGGTCCGAGTAGAACAGCGATCGTTCGCGGCGTTGGTCAGTTCCTGATGGAGCGTAAATGCTAATGATGCGCGTGCCCAGTGCTGTGATCGCCAGCCCCCTTCCTGACGGAAGGTAATTCACGTCTTCGATGGCAATTCCGTCGCCCTCTAGTATTGCCGTACCACTGCCATTCCGGTCAGCCGATGACACATATGTCACATAACCGTAGAAAACGGGGAGGGCCGCTATATACACTTCTTGCAACAGGGCAATGTCAACATCCGAAGAACGAAGCATCTCACGCAGCAACAGGATCTTCACTGCCGTTCGTATAGTGTTGATGTTAAGCGTGGCGATACGATAAGCTTGTTGCCGAACCGCAGGCAGCCGTAGGCACAATAAGCGAGTCTACGGCCATGCTGTCGTCATGTATGTTGTTATCCGTCGACGGGGGCGGCGGCATCGGAGTGGAATCCGTAGCTTGTGGAACGAGTGTGTCATCATCGCCCTGTATTGGAGGATGGAGCCGCGACCCAACAGTGGATGTCGGCTGTCGTGGTGAAGTGGTAGCTGTCGTGAGGGCTGCTGCATAAGTCACGGGAAGCAGCGTCGGCTGCGATGGCGGATCTGCGTCAGCCGGCGGCAGTTGAGTGATTCGACGTTGGGTACATTCTGATCTGAGGTGTCCCTCCTTCCCACAACCAGAGCAGGTCTCCGGTTGCCCATCGTAGATGACGATGGCACGGCCGCCACCGATATTCAGATATGAAGGTACATGTCTTTTAAGTTCTATTCGGACGTGGCGGACTCCGTTCAGCACAGGATATGCTTGGAATTGCGTCCATTTTTCCGCAATATGATTATACACCATGCCGTAGGGGCGCAGCGCTGTCACGACGTCCTCCGCCAGTAGTTCGAAAATTCTGATCGTGCGAAGTCCCATGCCAGAATAATCGACGTGCACAGTCCCCACATTGCCATCAGCATGGCAGAAACGGAGGCCCTGTTTCGTGTCCCGAAGGATCCGTTCACATGTTGCGTCGTTGATGATCTTGACATATACGATACTACTCACAATGGACAAGTGAATGCCGAGAATGTCAGTCGCCGGGATTTTAACTTCTTCTCGTAGAAATCGTTCGACTTCGAGTGCTTTGGGCCGTGCAAATTCGTTGCGGAACGCAAATTTGGGCGTCGATTTTCTGTATTGGTGCGCCATAGTGATCTATATGCTGAGTACGGCACGCGCGAAACGGCCGAGTACGATGTAAACAACACAAGCGCTCGCTCCGCGGCAGGAACACAAACAGCGCGTCCTCACCGCAGCACAACCAAAGGCCAACTACCCGCGCTCTCGGCTGCCCTGGCGGGTATTCTGGGTCGCACAGTGTGTCAACACAAACGTGCATCTGTGCTTGGGGACCACGATCACCTTTACTTGCAGTTTTTTTTTTCCTCGGCATGATGGGAAGCGTGTCACACAGCTCGTGTGTTTTGATGAGCTTATCATATTGTCCTGTCCACCAGACACACCTGACTTCAGCACAATCGGGAATCTGTAGGACCACCTCGATCGGGCTGTTCGCGCCATGGATGCTCACTGGAGTCGGCATGGGTCCACATCCGTTTTGGTTGCTTTCAGAATATCACTGACTCTCTTCCTGTAGGTCCCACAGAAGTTCGCGCTGTAAATTTGGTTATTCATGGTCACATTAATGTGAGTGGACAGTGGAGGTGGTCATGTACAATCAAAAGATGTAAGAGAAAGGTGAATTGCTTTTCCATCTACTGTATTTTCCTTCTTTTCCAGTGATGATGGTCGGAGCCACCGACACCTATAATAAATGAAGATCTGTTTTGTGCAGCTTACGGTTAAAAATGCATCTCTTTAAAAAAAACACTGCACAATTTCCTGATCAGAACCTAAAAGCATAGGTATAAATCAGCTTTCGTGTCTTTGTATCGAAAAAACACATAACTAGCAAATGATTCCCTAAATCTTTAACATAATTTGAAGATCAGGAAATTGTGCTACCATGTGCAATATTGCTAATGTTTTCGTCTTAAAATATGCTGCAAAGACTTTAGAGCTAGTATCAAACTTGGTTCTTGGTGGTACCTATCAGTCCTTTGGGACATTAAATCATCCATTTGACCCAGTAAGTTTCTCCACATATGGTGCTCACATATAAATACGAACACAGTCAATGTGTATGCATGTATCATTAAAATTATAACCAAGTTAACCTCAAACTCGCACTGCGTCCCAATGAAGGTACTTGCTCCTAATAATAATTTGATATATGAGAGTCTTATGGATTTTGTTTGTTAGCAATATAAGACACGATGAACGATGCAGTTGGGGCAACAATGATCAGCAAATCACAGAGATCTAGCAAAATAAGAAGCCTGCAGGTTCCGTAATAGGAATAAGTAGGAGATATCTCATTTCTCAAACAGGATGTTGAATCATTTTATTCAGGCTGTGAATATGTAGACGAGCTGTGGCTTGTCAAACGAATAGTCTAGCATGCTCTCGAAAAATATTCACCCAATATAATAATTGAAGATTTTACCCCGTCTCTTCGACTCCAACCCTTTGAATACATGAAATATTAAGAACCTCCTTAAGAAACGACGCCTGCCACACAATGGGCACACAACGTATAAATAAGTAGACAGCCAAATGTTAAATGAAACGCGCTCCTAAACTAGAAGAGCAATGCGTGCAATATTCAAAAGAAGTAACATTGTATCACAGGACCTTTCCGAAAATACTAAGACACTTTGCTCTTACGTTAAGGATGTTAACAGCACAAAAATTTGGACAAATTCAGTGACCAGATATTGTGTACGGGATAGAAAACCAACCCGAAATGATTTCTGTCTTCAAATGCTTCATCCACATACAAAAGCAACTGTATCATCAGCCAACATTGGTAGCGTTACTACGAACACCGACATCGTGAACGGTACAGTGGTGTTGAGAAATCTGCAAATGGAGGTAGTGCTGGTACCAGCCTGTTGTCTGATTATCCACCGCTGACGTACTGACGGTGCGATGACGTGTAGGTGTCATTCTCTTTTACGGAATCAACGCAGCGAGGTGAGTCGACGTGGGGGCGTGACGGATTGGGGGAAAGTAGCTACCGGTCGTAACGTGCCCGTGATCACACTGTTAATTTGTTGGTGTTATCACCGCGGACTGTACAACGTGTCTACAAGGAATGGTATACCACTTACAATCGGGGAAAATAGGTAAGAACGGTGGCCGTAAAAATATCCTCGCAGAGACTGGAGACGAAAGTTACGTCTTTTCATTGACAATAGATTTAAGACCCAAGAAGAAAAGATGTTCTCAGTAAATGCAGGTTCATCTAGATCCTTTTGGGAGTGAACATTGCGAATAGAGCTGCAAGGACGTTTGAAGTCGTACGCTTTGCAAAAGATCATCTATCACACCGTCGCATAAAGGAGCACTTCTTGAGTGAGCCAAACATCACAGGAACTGCAGAACGGCTGTCTGGAGATGTGTAGTGTGGGACGACGAGACACGATTTTCCTCTTTCAGAGTGATGGAAGGCGCCTGGTGCACCGACGGCCGAATAAGGCGTTTAAGGTGCAGCATGTGGTGACCAGGAGGTGGTTCTGTGATGTGTTGAGATGTTTTCGATACCATTTCTTGAGTCTACTCATGCACCTGAACATGAAACAGGACGTTTATTTCATCGTTGTCAGTGACCATGTGTCAGGTCTACTTATACTGGCTGGGTATCATTAAAGTGCAGATACTCACCGAATTCCATTGTAGGCTGTAATTATCGATTGGCAACTAAACTTAGCAGACACTCTAATCTGTTAACGCGTAAACGATGTACGCTGAGAAAAAAAGTTATCCCCAGTTTTGGTCACAAGACGCAAGTCGGACGCTATGAATTCAAGAATAGTGTTCAACATAATCATCATGTCCGCCCTTTTTATTGCTCATGAAACCACACATTGCATGTTGTACCACTATACAGCGAAACCATCAGAAGTTGTGGTCCAGATTGCTGTACACACCGGTACCTCTAATATCCAGTAGCACGTCCTCTTTCATTGATGCATGCCTGTATTCGTCGCGGAATACCACCCACAGGTTCATCAAGGTATTGTTAGTCACGATTGTCCCACTCCTAAACGGAGATTCGGCGTAGGTCCCTCAGAGTGGTTGGTGGGAAACATCGTCCATAAACTGCCCTTTTCAAATTATCCAAGGCATTTTCGATTGGGTTCATGTCTCGAGAACATGCTGGCCACTCTATTCGAGCGATTTCGTTATCCTGAAGGAAGTCATTCACAAGATGTGTACGCTCCAATATGCTGCTGATATGGTTGCACTATCGGTCGGAGGATGGCATACACATATCGTACAGCCATTACGGCGCCTTCCATGACCACCAGCGGCGTAATTCGGTCCCACATAATGCTACTCCAGAACATCACACGAGCGCTTCGACATGTAAAATCCAACGCCTTGAGTTCACTGTCATCGATCATCTGTACAGATCCAGCATGGCCCCATCGATTTTCATCTTTACCCAAAACGTAAAGGGTACCTTCGACGACTTCCTTTTGATAGTAATGAAGCGGAACAAGCAAAAGTGAGATTGTGTCTGGGCTTTCATTGCGAGAAATATGCTAGTCCCCAGAATGACTTTATTGGGACATGAATATGTAGATATGAAGAAGAAGTCTGTTTTGTTTAAAAAGCTTTAAGAGTTTTCACATAAGAAATTCGGAGCCGGTACTTCTCAGCACACCCTCGTAATAGGAAATAATTTAACCGTGTTGAACCAGAATGATGGTATGTTATTCTTCTTCCTCTCCGGTGAATCGTCTTCTTTATCCTAGCGTATGACACAAGCATAAATATGGCGGCAGAATCGTTTCAAAAATGTTGACTCAACTGCTTCATTCAAACCATTAAGTTCTATTATTTTTACATATAGATTGTTCTTATCTCATTTCTGATTCTTTCTTATATCAAGTAATGGCCTGCGTACCTAGTCTCTGTCCTCAGGAGTCTCCTTCATAATTCCTTTCTCTCTTACGTTTGTTAGTGTAAAAATCCGCACGTGGTACCACTTATGTTTTTGAAAGTTGAAGAGTTCATGTTCTTCTTTTCGAACGTACCACTGAGGTACAGAGATTTCTGTGAATCATTTTGGTCACAATTTTCAATGTGCAAGTAATAGTAATATTCATTAGTATGTAATAAATACACAACGTATTACTTTTTGGACGATATTAATTCTGAAATGGTACTAATGAGTTTGCAAGCTGAGAATAATAACGAGTTTGCAAGTTTTTGTGTGGGTTTCCTTCAGGAGTTTAAAGTGCAATTTTGACTAGGTAGTTTGCCCCCTATCATATCCTGCTCGTGTCTCGTGAATTGACGTGAGGGCTTATCCAGTCAGCCGCCCAGGCAGTGCACTTAGGTAATCCTGGCGGCCCGGAGCTTCTGACAGGTGGTGGCGGATGACAGCGCTCTGCGCAAGCGCATTCCAAGCTGCTGTAGCGACCCAGGCTGACCCGCACGTGTCACACGTCATGTGCCACCATCACTAACCAAGTGGCAGCATCAGCTCCGAGTCTTTTACACGACTTCCCATCACAGGTAGCGAATGTAGCTCAGCCATCCGCTGCAGATATATGGTTCTATTGTTTGTAGTGATATCTTACTGAGATGCACTGAATTCATTTTGTTCTACACACGACAGTTCAAGCACGCATGTAACATGTTCTGTGTATTACTTGTAAAGAAGGTCGATAGCTAATAGCAAATAGCTAAAAATAAAAACAAATTATTGAACTCGAAATGTAAGACAACTGCCTATTTATCAAAAGCTGTAAATATTCTGAACCCTTATAGAGCGAAAACAACATCTTTACATCGAGCCATCAGATTGACTCTGATCTGAGGACTTCCATAATGTGTCGATCAGGCACCAGTGCCGGAGGCCATTGTTGTTCCCATTGATAACTTGCCTTTTTTCCGTACCTTTTGGATCGGTGTCAGGACAACAGTTACCGAGAAACAAGGAACAGTAAACACATACAAAAAATAAACCCATTACTGAATGAACCATCTAGCTGTTCCATAACTGAAGAAATAAAATCCGCAAGGCACTGTGACAACTTTCGATGAGACAAACACTGTCTATATCAAGAATGAGATTATCACTGTGCAGCGGAGTGTGCGCTGATATGAAACTTCCTGGCAGATTAAAACTGTGTGCAGCACGGAGACTCGAACTCGGGATTTTTGCCTTTCGCGGGGCTCTACCGTCTGAGCTATCGAAGCACGATTCAGGGCCTCTCCTCACAGCTTTACTTCTGCCAGTATCTCGCCTCCTACCTTCCAAACGTCGCAGAAGCTCTTCTGCGTACCATCTAGGTTCAACTTAAAGCCATTGTGGAGGCCTCTCTTCCGTCTTCAGCACTAGAAAATCTGCAAACAGCCTCCAGAGGGCAATGATTACACTTATAAGCAACCATAGCATCCAAACTTTTACAGAAACATGTTACCAAAGCAACATCACAAGATTTTCTAGTAAGATGTTGAAAATTTCATGTTTTACCAATCGCGTGAGTTCATTTCGCTGCATTACAGCCTAAATGCTTAGAAAGAATTACTATAATAAATTTTGCATGTTACACAAAAAATGGCTCCGCCGATGAAATCAACAGGAAAAACAGTATAGACTAATTTATCACACTCATTCTTCATATTATTACTAAACCAATCTTACGTTATGATTATTTGCATCAATTTTGTGAATTTAAGGTTAAGGGTTTTAAGTAGTAGTTTCAGTTGTACAGTTACAAGCGGCACACAACTTCCGTAATAATCCAACGATGTAATTAGGATGCTCCAAGTTAATTTAATTAAATACTAATAAGCTGATTTGCACTGTAATACGTTCATTAACACGATGAAAGCTGGAGAGCGATTCAGAGAGTCTATGAGAAAGCAGACAGGTTCGAAGTGGGAAGAACATATTCGCCTGGAAACGTAATGGATGACGGTCATCTTGTGGTATAAACGGTGGTACGGCCCCTGGTTTCGAATATTCTAGTGGATCACAAAGTGTGGAATGTATGTAGATAATGGCGATCATTTATTACTAGTGTAAATATGATCTACTTATAAACTTTTCAGTGAGAGATTTAACAGGCTCTTACTTAACTAAGGCGTCCTTCAGTATTTGTCAACGTACATAACTTTTACCAGTGCGAAAGCCGCTATCCATCTTTACAGCTTACCTAAGAATTAATAGGTGTATGACTCCAGTGTTATGTCATGAAAATATTATATTTTCGCACAAAATTTGACCCATGAATGAACAACAAACGATCTGACCACTGTCAACCAAATATGAGGTAGAAAGCAAACTTTATTAACGTCGCGGAATAAGTAAAGGGTCCTTCAATAAACAAAGAACTTCAACTGTCCTTATACAACGTGTAAATATATGTGCGTCTCTTCTTGTAGAAAGCAGATATGCAATGAAGATGTGACTATCTGTCGTATGCCTAATACCTACGGAGAAGACTGAATCAGTGAAATACAAAGTTCCGATGTATTCATGACTGCAACACGTTTTTTGAAATTCTCTACGATCAACTGAAAAATTATGTATAGGACTAAAAAATACTCCGTTTTCTGAAGGCAGCTTGTGTACTATGCTTGTGGGAGACCATTTGTTGTAAGTTGTGCTCACACTTGCTACAACCAGTAACAAAAAGTAATAGAGCACATGTGGAACTGAGACCGAAAATTCGTGAAACTGAAACGTGATTTCCGGAGGAAAATAATTTGCAAGACATTTCTTATTAACATACTTCTTATTAACTTACTGTCCAAAATATATATCAAAATTTATGGCAAGAAGTACAAAAATCCTAAACTGGGCCACGTGCATATTCACAAAGAGCAGTAATGTAATGCCACACACTTCATAATGTCCATAATGCTATTTAGTGATTGATAAAGTCACGTGAAATTCAGCCTGTATCGACGGGCGACTTAATAAGAGATCATTGCTGATTCTTACTTACTTAGAAAGAAGTGTGATTGCAGAGTGAGGAAACTGGACTCCGTCAAAGAAGGGTTTGAGATTTCGTAGAGGTTCACGTGGAGCGTGAGCTGACCGAAACGCAAGAGTTGGAAATAATAACACTCAAAAGTCATGGTGGCTGCGGCCGAGACCGCCGAAACGGCTTGCAATAGAGCAATAAGATATGGACAGATAGTCCGTAGGACTTAGAATAAATTTGTTTATTTCCGTCTATGATCACAAACTTGTTAGGTCTTCCTTTATCTGAGGACCCAATAAGTTTGTGATCATAGACTGAAATAAACAAATGCATTGTACACTTTCTGGATCCCTGTTCTATTCGCGGCCATGTCGCAGCTTATGTGACAAAAAGAGTTAATCCCACCCTTGAAAAAAAAAATATAAAATGCAATCACGCTAGTGCAACGCAAGCAAGCAGCGCTTTCACCAAAACTCTTGGAAGCTGCTGATTAGAGAGTCTCATCTTCAATCATTCACAAGGCAGATCAATATGAAGACGTTTCTAACAGACAGTTTTCAAGAGAAATTAATGTAAAATAATACCATTTCCCCCGGTGAACTTTATTTATTTCGTTGAAGTCCATGGGGAAACTGTCATATAT
Organism: Schistocerca serialis cubense; assembly: GCF_023864345.2. Lineage (NCBI taxonomy): Eukaryota > Metazoa > Arthropoda > Insecta > Orthoptera > Acrididae > Schistocerca > Schistocerca serialis. The sequence continues at coordinate 471,368,776 of NC_064639.1, forward strand.
TTTGCACAATTCCCCACTATTTTCACTCAATAAAAATTATCAATCTTAACTGGCATAAACGGCAGGAAAGTTATACCACAAATTGAACAAAAGTAATTTGCTCTTCTAAGCCCACCAAGTATGTAAAAAATTTCTCACAGCAATAACTGTGTACGATAATTTTCATCAAGAAGCAAGGCCACATCGACAGCTAGTAAGTGTGTTACTAGCTATCGCTATGGACTTGCTTCTTGACGAAAATTATCGTACACATTATTGTGAGAAATTTTGTACGCACTATGAAGGGCTTAAAAGAAAAAAATTATTTTTCTTCAAATTATGGTACAGCTTTTCTGACATTTATGCCAGATAAGCTGGATAATGGTCACTGAACAAAACTAATAGCGAGTTGTGCAAAATAAATTGCAGCTGAAGGTTTCACCATGAATTTTAATAATTATTTGCCGGCTCAATATCCCCACCTAGAAATGCACATAAATTTATTTATTTCACCTACTGCAAATTTCATATGTTAACATTTCAAATTTAGAACAAAATATTATGCGTGGGCGTGGCAAACCTAAGAAAGAAAACGGATCAGAGTTTTCCATAGCAGATCACATCCTGAACGAAAGCTCATTGTATCAAGTTGTGTGACAATAAGGGACGGTCACGTCGCACCTGTAGCTCCACCATCTTTGAACCTGGCCATATGCCCCATGCAGTCCTCCCCTTGCGTTACAGTCATTGTCTGCACTCATCAGCGTTGTTCCTATATATTTGAAAATATCAGCTATCTCCTCTCATTACGTCGTCTTCTTTGTCTCGTTTCTTGTAATCCAAAAATTTGTGTCCTTAATTAATCTACCATCCATTCGTCTGGCTACGTGCCATGGTAATGACCAAATCATTTTCTTTGCAGTCACAATTCTGCCTTCCGCGCCACTTTGTTTCCCGCTCCATTTGTTTGTTTTCCCTTTTATAGCATTTATTAATTTTTCGCTTAGCAGTTTTTAGGCTCTGAGTTGGTTTTGAATTAAAAGTTTAAGTTTCACGGTAAAAGTCGTCAAAATACTTTAACTGAATTTATGAACCGTCTCTTTCACAAATGACCTCATCACCAGCAGGACGTTGAACTGTAATATTCATTTTTTTGGCTTAATTTTAAGTAACATCGGAAACTAAGTTTGAAAACTTTATCTAGATCATGAAAATCGCTCTGGGATATTTATAATCTTTCTTATATTTATTTCCCTCCCATCCAGACATTGTTTTTCACTACTCTAAGTAGAAGAGCTCGTAAATTGATTCTACAACATCAAACTGACAATGTCGAATTTTACTTTTGATGAGATAATTTTTTAAATTGTTTTAGTTTTATTATTGCTGATTTTTTGATCAACTTGCAAATTTCCTTTTTTAATTTATGTCTGGTATCGGTTCGAATGGTTGACGTTGACGAACACGTTTCTACGAACTTCAAAGAATTAGCATGTACCAATACTAGCAAGTGCCCCAAAAACGTTTCGTACTAAAGTATGGCGTGACGTCCATTACGAACAGCTACATCTACACCAATTACAGAAAGCTGCGTTAATAGTGCTGAAGGACTATCCACGACAAATACCGTTTGCACAATCATATTTACAAAGTTACAGCGTGGAATACGCCGACTAGCCTTCATAGGACATTTGGACAGAAAAAAATCCGCATGTACACATAGTAAAGATGAACTTATGTCATGCCTTACATTGTGACCAGGCCGTTGGGCTGGGTCTAATCCAAAGGACTAGTGGTACCGATCCAATTCATTTTGCTCAGCAACATTACTCCTGTGCAAATGAAATGACACAGTTTCAGAAACATTACTGGTCTTATACAAATATGATTCCATGTACGGAATATAAACTGAAGCGGCGAATGGAAACTTGTACCAAGACCGGGAATCAAAACTGGGTCTGTTGCTTACTGGGCAGGATCGTCAGCCACTAAGCCCCTCGGCACTGCGGTTCGCACAACTGGACGAATAACCCTGACACGCCCCCCTCCTCGCTCTAAAATGTCACTGCCGCTTCAGTCTAAATTCCCCCCTTACACACGAACAGAATTTCCGAGGCTCTCCATGTTCTGGAATTGCACCTCAGCATCGAACGTAAAAGGAGAAGCCAGCATGAAACTCAGGTGCAGGTACTTATAAAATGAAATGACACAGTTTTAGAGATTTTACTGGTTTCACAAGACATGATTTAATGTATATAGACTGAAGCAGCGAGTGAAAATTTGTACCAAGGCCGGGAAATGAACACAGGTCTCCCACTTACTAGGCAGGTGTGTTAGTGTGGTGTGCGTACTGTAAGACTTTCGGTACACACACCATCAGATTATTTGACTTGTCGCTCTAACGAAGTAGGCGAGTGTCAGCAATATGTCTCGTCGTCTTATCGTGGCGTGTTTATCTTCTGCCGTTAGGTCAGACGATAGAAATGCCACTTGCACACTTAGAGTAGCAGATTGACGGTGACCAACTTTAAACAGAACTTGACTAATTTTCACACACATTTATTAAAATAATAAAAAGCATAGACATTACGTAACTTGATTCTGGATGCTGTTTACAATTGACAATATGAAGTTCCTATGGTCTTGGTACGTTAATCTTATTCTCACATATCTCTGATACTTGACAAAGTGTCTATTCATTTATCTTCATGGCTATGTACAGGAATATGGTAATCTTATTAGGCGCAGACTGAAACTTGACTATAGACTGGTACAGACTAATGTAGGCTGGTACATACAGGTGCAGATAAATGCAGACTCGTACAGACTAATGTAGACTGGTACAGACAGGTGCAGATAAATGCAGACTCGCACAGACTAATGCAGACTGACTAATCGAAGGTCTGTACACTCGTTATAATACCTCGCACGTTCATGTATCACTGCGCGAGTGTGATCTGTGAAGAGAAAAGGTTCTACGTTAGCAGCAATCTCATTGACTGCGTTACATATTAATACGCAGATCGGCGGAAGCAGAATTTGGTCCGTCTCTAAGATAGTGCCATCTCATACTGCGGAGACGGATGAGCGCTGCGCCTGCGCTGTTGTGCTTAGCGGGGCGCGCTCTAGTGTGAAAGTTGTGTACGCACTGACTACACAGAACTATGTACACAACAGTTAGCCATTAGGCTACCTTGTCACAAAGGTTCACACAAGTGCATGGCTTACCCTGGTACACTTCAATTCTCGATTGAAATTGTCACTGCCGCTCCAGTCTATTTTAAATTCCTTCTTACACACAAAGAGTGCCTTATTGTCTACTGCACCTCTCTCTAGTAAGCAGCAGACCCAGGTTCCATTATCGACCTTGGTACAAACATTCACTCCCTGCTTCAGTCTATAGTCATAACACTTCTTCTGTACTGTTGGATAATGTGCCCATACTGGTTCCTTAGGTTATGTGACTACAAAGCGACGGAGGTCTAGCTCTGATGCAAAAGTACGTCACAATCTGGACGCAACGTTTCCAACCAATGAACTGGTAATCGGGCATCTTATCCATGATCAACACAGTCACCAACTCTTCCATCTGTTTAGTGTTTTCTGCGAGATACTATGAATACTATGTTGTATCTTAGTCTTATAACCTTGGAGTTGGACTGTATCGCACTGACCCACTGCATGACTGTCAGGTCGCCCAGCTGCTAGTATTTCGCCCTCTGTGTGTCAGTCTTTACACCGATTTTGTATGGTCTTCAGTCAAACTGGAGGTCCAAATTTTGAGGTTTTTTTTATAATTTGCAATATGCTGCGACATTCGTGGAACTCACACCTTCGCAAACTTCGACAGCGCACCAACTTTCTGTACACAGATTCTTACTTCAATTATGATTAACTTACTAAGCACTCCACAAATGCAGTCATGGATCCAATTTACACAACTTGCAAATGGTTTGCTTAGTAGGACGCGAAACACTGTCATGGTCGCAGCCTAGGACCTATACCATGTATTTCCGGATAAGGGATCCTATTTTAAAAACGATCAGTTTGGTGTCCAGCACAAAATACTAGTCGTTGTACGTGTTTTTTTTTTTTTTTCTTTACAACGTGAACTTTAAAATTTCATCAACTTCCTATTGTTCCATTTTCCTATATCTATTTTAAAGCCAGCTTGTTCCTTTGTTACATCTTAATTCTGAGTCTTTCCTATGCTGTAAGCGCACACTTGTACATTACAGTAGTTGATACTTCTATCGTTTTTTATATGTTATTTAATAACTAACTTGTGAAACGGAACATTTAGTAGTTTCTCTCTGTGCTGGGAAAATAGTCTGTAACTAATTTCGGAACTTCCTTTTGTAGTACATGACTTCTAGCTTCACTGAAAATAAAAAAATATTAACGATTACGGGGCGTCTTCCCTTTTTCATATCGCTAAAAGTTTTATGTACGACCATGGAGTCTCTGGCTTAGTTTCTGGAATGTCTTTGTTTTCATTACTGTCTAATTGATTCAGTTGTGGAACCATAGGAATATATTTGATTGCGTACATTTTTCTCTCTGTCTTTGGTTGTTACGTCATCTGATATCATAACTAATGCAATCTGATACCTACAGAAGTTTGTTTCGTTTTTTATGCACTTTTCTCGTTTTAAATTATATATCGCACCAAATTATCATTGCATCTGTCACATCTTCTCGGAGATGGATGTCAGTTGACGCCGTTATACCACGTTTCTAGTATGGTTCACTCGAAATTCTCCTTGCCTTTTTCATTATGACATTTTCTTTCCTTTTGCCATAACAACAATATCTTTTACTGTTTGCCTGTTTGCATCTGTTAAATAATTTTCACTTCCATCTGTGTTACATTATCTAAGGTCCTGAACTCATTGCTTAGTTTCATCTCATATATCTCCCTACTCTTAAGTAATTCCCTTGATCAACAGTTCTACTTTTTGCCTGATTAGCAAGTTTTCTTTCATGTTTTGAGTCTACCTTCAGTTTTAATGTTCCTATGCTCCGCCTACTTGAAACTTCGAAGCTCGACAACGGCACATACTGTGTTTATAATATTCATAGTGTTTTCCAGGTTGTTTATCGCGGGTCAAATTTTTGATGTAGCCTACATAAGGTGTAAGTCATACGGTGCACTATTAATGAATTCACCATCGGCTCGGTAGCAAATATTTCGGCATCAGCTGTATAATCTCCTTCCTCTTATGCTTACATGCATCGCTGTTGTATGGGAACGATTCGGGATTTCAGGCAGGCGATGCAAATTATACATTGTGTTTCAAAATGGACATTACAGACCTAAAAATTCACATAAATTTTTGAAAGAATATTTAGAGCTGGGTTTAGTGTTATTTTGTAGGGAAACACACCAAGATTTGTTTTCCTTAAACTAAAGATGTATGTGGCTTCCGGTGGTTACCCTGCACATATCCCATCCGAAGTCAATTTCTTCCAAACTCGCTGGGCTGTACTGTAGCGCTGCAGGTGTAACTTGGTCGGTGGCAGCGTAAATTCTTGATCTAAATTCAGGTAGAGAAGTCAACACAGGAGTTACAAACACGATATCCTTGATGAATCCCCATAAAAAAATATCGAGTGGTGTCAGGTCTGGAGAACGTGGAATCCATGCACTTGACACATCAAGATCAATCCACTGACCTGGGAAGCGGTCACAGAAAATCCCAGACGTCAGCCAGGTAGTGGGGTAGTGCACCTTGTTGCATGAAGTAACTATTTCGTTCTTGGTCATCCTGATCGATCTGTGGCATCAAAAATTGTTGCACCATGTCCAGGTACACTATCCCATTTATGGTTATCTCGCGGAAAAAACGGGGTCGTGCACTTTGTTCTTGTTCAGTGCACAAAAAACCTTCAGTTTAGGGCTATCACGAACATGTTGCAATGTTTCACTGCTCCAAATCCTACAGTTATGTGTGTTAACCTTGCCACTTAAGTGAAAAGTCAACTCATCAGAAAAGATGATTTTGTCCAATAAATGTTCATCACCATGTAATCGATTTAACATATCCACACAGAAGTTCTTGCGAGCAATTTTATCAGTGTCATTTATTTCCTGTACGATCGTCGATATGTATGGTTTCAAAAGAAAACCGTTTCTCAAACAAGCCAAACAGTCGTGTGTGGAATCTGCAGTTCGAGAGATACACGCCGGGTCGATTTCACAGGGCTGTTAAAGTGTTGACTCACTCGCTCAACGACGTCTTCAGATGTGCTTGGACGACCTGATGATTTACTATGTCTTACCGAGCACCCTTTTACTACAAAACATTTATACCACTCATAAATTATAGGCCTTCTAGTGGGATCTTTGTGCACTTGGTACGGAAATTACGCTGAACTGTTGTCACTGACTTAGATTCTTCAAACCTAAACACACAGCTAGCACGCTCGGGTCCAGTGAAGATAGCCATCTTTGACGCAAGTTCCGCTAGCGCTCCTTACGATGCGATCCGGTGGTAACGAACTACACGAGAAACAATTTGATGCATTTCACTACAAATAGACATATTTGAAGGTAATATGAATTAATTTATTTGAATTTTCAAAGTCGTAAAGTCCTTTTTTAAATACCCTGTAGAAGTAGCCCTCTCTGAGTGAGTACTTAGCAGTTAATCTGAATAATTTAAGACCTGAACCCTCACAGTGAATAAAACTGATTTACTTCAATGAAGTTCTTGATAAGAAATTAAACATTTTATTTAAGTATTAACGATTTCGGTGTAGTGACTGTTAAGATAAAGACCAACTATAATGAAGCCGAAATTTAATGCGCTTGTGGTAACTCATGCTGAACTGTGGCACACATCGAAACGTTTTGCGCATGAGCCGTGGCTTTCCCCATTTGTCGGCGGACGGCAGTGTCCAACGCTGCCGTTACACTACGGATTGCTCGCTTCATCCGGCTAACGCCCGTATTTGTCACAGGGACCGGGAAGAACGTCACGTGTGCGATGTTGCAGCATTCATCTCCTCTGCTATTCACGTTCGTCTCTGCCCTATCTCTGTCCAACAGTGCTCTCTCAGCGCCTACGGTGAAAAGCATTTGGCGAATGACTTACCGACAGTACTCGATTATGACGCTGTTTCCATTGACTGGTATTTGGATTTCGTCTTTCACAATGTGATACCTGATTTGCTGAGTGACCCGAATTTTGCAAGTCACATCGTTCACTACGAAGCAATTTTTAATCGGTTCACCACCGAACTTTATTATATTTATTACATTTAATCAATGCCGGACCCTTTTCGTACCCTTGATTAAATATTAAAGTGTGTCAAATATTTCAGTCGATGTTTCTATGGACTCACATACTTTCCTTCCATTATCTGCTCCTCATAAACATACTTTCCAGTTACCAGAACGAATGTTTGGTCCGTAGCGGAGTGCGCGCTGATTTGAAACGCCCTGTGAGATTAAAATTATGTGACAGACCGTTATTCGAACCTGGGACCTTCGCTTTTCGCGGGCAAGTGCTTTACCGACTAGGCTATCTTTCTTTTTCCGCCATTTTTGTATTCATTTGATCCAAGCGAATGTCTAATGACACCTCTTCCAGTTTGGCGTTGAATACTTTTACACACAGAGGGCAGTCAGCTAACTAGCCGGCAAGCTATCTATGCTCGACTAGCGACCTTTCCAGCCCCTTCACAGCTTTACATCAAAACCTACATTTATATGGATACTCTGAAAATCACACTTAAGTGCCTGGCAGAGTATTCATCGAACCACTCTATTATTCCAATCTCGTACAGCGAGCGGGAAAAACGAACACCTATATCTTTCTGTGCGCACTCTGATTTCCCTTCTTTTATTATGATGATCGTTTCTCCCTATGTAGTTCGGCATCAACAAAAATTTTCGCTTTCGGAGGTCAAAGTTGGTGACTGAAATTTTGTCAGAAGATCCCGCTGAAACGAAACGCGCCTTTACTTCCGCCAGTATGTCATCTTCTACGCTCCACATTCACCGATGTTCTCCTGCGTACTTTGCGCAAATATTGCTCCCTTATTTCAGGAGTGGTAGTCAGGCAAGGTATCCAGAACTCTGGAAGGTAGGAGACGAAGTAACGCCGGCAGTAGAATTGTGAGGGACAGTAGTGAATCATGCGTGGACAGCTCAGATGCCGACACGGTAGTTCAGCGTGTTCGGTCAGAAAACTAGCTACTCTATGTAGTCAAAAATTGAGTGAATGGATCAACGACGAATCTGAAGTATCATGGGACGTCTCCAACGAACAATAACGAACAAAATGACACAAAAAATTGGAAAAAGCGCTTGCTGTCCAAAGGCAGGCGTTCTAGGTTAAACTCCTCCCGAACAGGCCACGAAGGCCCAACGGTACCGACCGGTTGCCGTATCATCCTCACCACCATAGGCGTCACAGGATGCGGATATGGAGGAGCATGTGGTCAGCACATCGCTCTCCCAGTCGTATGTCAGTTTCCGAGACCGGAGCGCAGCTACATCTCAATCAAGTAGCTCCTCAGTTTGCCTCACAAGGGCTGAGTGCACCCCGCTAGCCAACAGCGCCCGGCAGAGCGGATGGTCACCCATCCAAGTGCTAGCCTAGCCCGACAGCGCTTAACTCCAGACTCCAGATAATGCACACAGCTTTAATCTGCTGGGAAGTCTCATTCCTTTTTCTGCTTCACGATATACATATTTTCCTTTCCAAAAAATACCGCAAATGCCCATTTAGTATCTTTTGCTTTTAAACAGTTGACTTCTGTCATTAATGATACAATATTACGCCTATGTCTGTCTCATATTAACAATATTCCCTTTGTTTTCATCATTGCAAGTTCCACAATTTACGTCGGTTGAAGATTGTTTTTCATTTATTTCCGCATTCTTTTTCCGCCCCGTCCTTTCTGTTTTCTGTCAACGGGGTATTCCGCTTACCTTCACACTCGAAGCGTTAATGTATTTGCTTCTTTACTGCTTTTATTCTTTCATAATTTATTTATTTCTTTCTATGTCTGCAAAACAAATGTAATAAATTGCTTGAAGATCTGCTAACTGATTTCTTTCTCAAATATGATCCGTCAATCTATGGCAGCGATTGTTTTGATTTTATTGTACCATCATTTATCTGAACAGTTTTCAATATGCAGTAATTCGTTCCTTGAAATCATTGTTGTCACGAAAAAAATTGTATTAGTAGGATCTGAAGCGGTCTCCAAAAATTACATATTTTGTCGAAAATAATAATCATATAAAACAGTTACATGACTGGTTATTATTTGTTCCAACTGGATTAACTGTTCGTTGTAGGAGGGGATTGGGCCGCAGCTCTAGTGCCCAAGCGTTTCCCAAAGCGAACCCAGACGGAAATATAATACTCCGCATTCAGGCTCGTTATGACGTCTGCTCATTAGAGATGCATTCGGGTGCGATATATGGTCCTCTAATGCCCGCTGTGGCATGGAATGGCGCTGAACCGGAGCAGATTATGAAGCTTACTGACCTGTAAATAATGAAAAAAAGGATTACCTGAAGTCATTGACACATTACGTCACTTCAGTAGCTGTTACGTAAGCTGTAATTTAAAATGTGAGAAGGAGATTAATAACACAACGTGACAAAACTGATTTTCACGTTGTTAAACCGTTGAATTGCGAAATTAACCTTGTAAAAATACGTGTCTACCTAAAATCATGGTGAAGTGTTAAGATTAATTGTGGATAACAGGAAAGTTATAACGGTACTGTTACGAAAAATCATTCATTCAAAATACATTAACAATGGTACATTGTGAAAGCCGTTGATCGAAACTTGTTACTTGGATAGGATAAATTATGCTGAGGATAACTGAATGTGAGATGTTGGCTCGGCATACATCGCTGAGGAAAACAGTGTGTATTTTATTTAAACTGAGCTGTAAATGGCATACTGCAGCTAATGTAGACCGGTACCGGTATACACAAAAACCACAAAGTTTAATGTAATGTACCAAACACAGAAGTGTAAAATGAACAACAACGATACATTTTGCGTCTATAGAATCCAAATTTACTGAATTTCTAACATCGTAGATCCAGAGTAAGTCAATAAATGGCCCCCAATGACGCCCATCTACAGTGCAATATGTTTGGGTCGAAATGAGCTGTAACTCACATTCGTCCAAGACGGTGGACAGGGTTGACTATTGTATAGTGTCAACCACATTTTGTATTCCTAACACGTACGGAACAATATCGATGTAGGTTATCTCAAAAAGGAGTATCCAGCAACGTTTCTGGTCATACGTTCGGCTGCACTCAGTTTTGGGCATATTGCCTATGAAAATCACTGTTACTGAAGTATACAGTTTATAAGTACACTTGAATCAATAATACGTTCCAGTCTTCTTATTTCAAGGTTGTAATCACCAGTAATAGATTATTTTATCCGCTAATTAAAAGTGCCCACAATCAATGTACTTGACTGTTACTTGGTCATACATTGTTGTGATCGTTGTGGTCTCGAGTTACGGCTTCTGTCTGTTAGACAAATCATTCGAAGTCTCTACAGCTACTGTTGAATTTTTGAAGAATTTGAAAGATTTTGTTCGACGTCTGAGGAAATAGATGTCGGCTGCGACACATTTAGGGAAAGATTTGTGGTGTAGCGGCATTGATATTGCGTATTGGTATTTCATTATTGACTCACTGCACATTATCATTCATCCAGCTGTTTGCCAACTTCAGGCTTTCAATTTAGTAGTAACGTGCTGTAAAATTCATGAATGGTAATAATCTTGATCATTAAACACTTCCTAAGACTTGAGGTAATTTGCTTCGCAATGCAGAGGGTTGCGAAGTGGAATCATAAGTGTTGACTGGTGTAGAAACATTTATGATAAAAGTGCTTACGTATTTGTCTGCTATGTTTGAAAGTATAAGGACGGTATTGCAAACAGTAATAATAGTATTAATTTATAATGACTCCGGACAAGGTCGAAGAGCAGTCGAAATGGCCAGACTGGCTGTTGGATCTACACATACTGTATAATGCTGTTCGTCATTATCCTGTCAGAATAGTAGATTACACTCTAAAAATTCAGTATCCCACTGTTTCATCTATGATAGAAACTGATGTCCTTACATGAGTGCAGCCTAGTTGTGTGGTATTTTGTGCTCAGCCTGCTTAATTTTACGTAGCAGTACGAAAGTAATAGACTAAAGGGGGCAAGGCATACCGTAGATTTGCACGTCGTTCTGCATCGCATGTATGATGTAATTCGTCACTACAGTGTTACTTAATATATAACCCCAGTACTTCCGAACGAACACGGATATCTGCTTATTATTATAGATCCTTTCCTCCGAAGTGCAACACTAAGTCACTTACGTCTACTAACGTAAGTACAAACAGAAGCTATTCGCATTCTTCCGTAGTTAAATTCGAGGGCATTTTTATGAGAAACGCAGTAACGGAGCCTCATACCTCTTGTTGTTGTGGTCTTCAGTCCTGAGACTGGTTTGATGCAGCTCTCCATGCTACTTCATCCTGTGCAACCTTCTTCATCTCCCAGTACTTACTGCAACCTACATCCTTCTGAATCTATTTAGTGTATTCATCTCCTGGTCTCCCTCTACGATTTTTACTCTCCACGCTGCCCTCCAATGCTACATTTGTGATCCCTTGATGCCTCAGAACATGTCCTACAAACCAGTCCCTTCTTCTTGTCACGTTGTGCCACAAACTCCTCTTCTCCCCAATTCTATTCAATACCTCCTCATTAGTTATGTGATCCACCCATCTAATCTTCAGCATTCTTCTGTAGCACCACATTTCCAAAGCTTCTATTCTCTTCTTGTCCAAACCATTTATCGTCCATGTTTCACTTCCAATCACGGCTACGCTTCATACAAATACTTTCAGAAACGACTTCCTGACACTTAAATCTATACGCGATGTTAACAAATTTCTCTTCTTCAGAAACGCTTTCCTTGCCATTGCCAGTCTACATTTTATATCCTCTGTACTTCGACCATCATCAGTTATTTTGCTCTCCAAATAGCAAAACTCCTTTACTACTTTAAGTGTCTCATTTCCTAATCTAATTCCCTCAGCATCACCCGATTTAATTCGACTACATTCCATTATCCTCGTTTTGCTTGTGTTGATGTTCATCTTTTACCCTCCTTTCAAGACACTATCCATTCCGTTCAACTACTTTTCCAAGTCCTTTGCTGTCTCTGACAGAATTACAATGTCATCGGCGAACCTCAAAGTTTTTATTTCTTCTCCATGGATTTTAATACCTACTCTGAATGTTTCTTTTGTTTCCTTTACTGCTTGCTCAATATACAGATTGAATAACATCGAGGAGAGGCTGCAACCCGGTCTCACTCCCTTCCCAACCACTGCTTCCCTTTCATGTCCATCGACTCTTATAACTGCCATCTGGTTTCTGTACAGATTGTAAATAGCCTATTGCTCCCTGTATTTTAACCCTTTAGAATTTGAAAGAGAGTGTTCCAGTCAACATTGTTAAAAGCTTTCTCTAAGTCTACAAATGCTAGAAACGTAGGTTTGCCTTTCCTTAATCTTTCTTCTAAGATTAGTGATAAGGTCAGTATTGCCTCACGTGTTCCAATATTTCTACGGAATCCAAACTGATCTTCACCAAGGTTGGCTTCTACTAGTTTTTCCATTCGTCTGTAAAGAATTCGCGTTAGTATTTAGCAGCTGTGGCATATTAAACTACTTGTTCGGTAATTTTCACATCTGTCAGCACCTGCTTTTTTTGAGATTGGAATTATTATATTCTTCTTGAAGTCTGAGGGTATTTCGCCTGTCTCACACATCTTGCTCACCAGATGGTAGAGTTTTGTCAGGACTGGCTCTCCCAAGGCTGTCAGTAGTTCTAAGGGAATGTTGTCTACTCCCGGGGCCTTGTTTCGACTCAGTTCTTTCAGTGCTCTGTCAAACTCTTCACGTAGTATTGTATCTCCCATTTCGTCTTCATCTCCATTCTCTTCCATTTCCAGAATATTGTCCTCAAGTTTCGCGCTTGTATAGACCCATTATATACTCCTTCCACCTTTCTGCTTTCCCTTCTTTGCTTAGAACTGGGTTTCCATCTGAACTCTTGATATTTGCACAAGTGGTTCTCTTTTCTCCAAAGGTCTCTTTAATTTTCCTGTAGGCGGTATCTATCTTACCCCTATTGAGATAAGCTTCTACATCCTTACATTTGTCCCCTAGCCATCCCTGCTTAGCCATTTTGCACTTCCTGTCGATCTCATTTTTGAGACGTTTGTGTTCCTCTTCCCTGCTTCATTTACTGCATTTTTATATTTTCTCCTTTCATCAATTAAATTCAACATTTCTTCTGTTACCCAAGGATTTCTACTATCCCTCGTCTTTTTACCTACTTTATATTCTGCTGCCTTCACTACTTCACCCCTCTGAGCTACCCATTCTTCTTCTACTGTATTTCTTTCCCCCATTTGTGACAATTGTTCCCTTATGCTCCCCCTGAAACTCTGTACAACCTCTGGTTTAATCAGTTTGTCCAGGTCCCATCTCCTTAAATTCCCACCTTTTTGCAGTTTCTTCAGTTTTAATCTACAGTTCATAACCAATAGATTGTGGTTAGAGTCCACATCTGCTCCTGGAAATGTCTTACAATTTAATACCTGGTTCCTAAATCTCTGTCTTACCATAATATAATCTATCTGATATCTTCTAGTATTTCCAGGATTCTTCCATGTGTACAACCGTCTTTTATGATTATTGAACCAAGTGTTAGCTATGATTAAGTTATGCTCTGTGCAAAATTCTACCAGGCGGCTTCCTCTTTCATTTCTTTCCCCCAATCCATATTCACATACTATGTTTCCTTCTCTCCCTTTTCCTACTCTCGAATTCCAGTCACCCATGACTATTAAATTTTCGTCTCCCTTCATTACCTGAATAATTTCTTTTATCTCATCATACATGTCTTCAATTTCATTATCATCTTCAGAGCTAGTTGGCATATAAACTCGTACTACTGTAGTAGGTGTGGGCTTCGTGTCTATCTTGGCCACAATAATGCGTTCACTATGCTGTTTGTAGTAGCTTTCCCCGCACTCCTATTTTTTATTCATTATTAAACCTACTCCAGCATTACCCCTATTTGATTTTGTATTTATAACCCTGTATGCACCTGACCAAAGGTCTTGTTCCTCCTGCCACCGAACTTCACTAATTCCCACTATATCTAACTTTAACCTAACCATTTCCCTTTTTAAGTTTTCTAACCCACCTGTCCGATTAAGAGATCTGACATTCCACGCTCCGATCCGCAGAACGCCAGTTTTCTTTCTCCTGATAACGACGTTCTCTTGAGTAGTCCCCGCCCGAAGATCCAAATGGGCGACTATTTTACCTCCGGAATATTTTACCCAAGAGGACGCCATCATCATTCAACCATACAGTAAAGCTGCATGCCCTCGGGAAAAATTACGGCCGTAGTTTCCCCTTGCTTTCAGCCGTTCGCAGTACCAGCACAGCAAGGCCTTTTTGGTTAGTGTTACAAGGCCAGATCAGTCAATCATCCAGACTGTTGCCCCTGCAACTACTGAAAAGGCTGCTGCCCCTCTTCAGGAACCACATGTTTGTCTGGCCTCTCAACAGATACCCCTCCGCTGTGGTTGCACCTACGGTACGGCTATCTGTATTGCTGAGGCACGCAAGCCTCCCCACCAACGGCAAGGTCCATGGTTCATGGGGGGAAGTCATACCTCTTACAGTTCTTAAAAACCTAAATCACCTGGAGAACTCTTAGGCAAAGTACATTAAGTTGAGAAAGGACCCTTTTCACTGAAAAAGAACTTAAATTCTGTCGTGCATATGTAATATTTTTCTCAAAATTCGTGGGATTTAGCTATTTATTAAGAAGAAAGTGACTTCGATAAGCTTTTACAGTTACTCTACTGCCTCCAGCAGAACTACCACGCCTATAAGCGTAACATGAAATGTCTTCAACTGCTCTTCCTGGCTATTATACGTATTCTCTACTACGTAAGTCTCACAGTATAGTAAGTGAGACTGGTATTATTTGGCATACATTTTGGTTGTGATTTTCCTATGTTATTGTGCAATGTTTGGAGATATTCTGGTGAACGCGGCAGATAGGTTATCTTTCTAACAATAAAATCATGTATAACCCATTAATTAAATATGTATTTCGTTCAAAAAGATTAAAATGGCTCTGAGTACTATGGGACCCAACATCTGAGGTCATCGGTCACCTAGAACTTAGACTGAAGCGCCTAGAAGCGCTTGGCCACACGAGCCGGCCATGTATTTAGTAACACTTTCTTTAAAGCGTTTAACAATGCCAGTTAAGCCCGGGTGCTCAATTACTTTGCATAACTCCAGGGGTGAGTTGACATAACCTGATATAGAATAGGATATTTATGCCAAACACAGCAATTTTCGAATAAAAACAGTTTTTTAATCAAAACTTTAGATAAGATCTCTTTCAAATAATAAATTCCACAAAAATAAATCCCTCCTGATGAAATAACGGTTAACGTAACCTGATATGTGTCTTTCAAACAGTAAATTCTTCAGAAAATAAATTCCAGCTGGAGAAATAACAGATGAACAAAAATATCTGCTTAAATGAACGAACAACGGCATGCAGCTAAATGTACAAACAATCAATTCTTCAAGAAAAATAAACGCTTTTTTCTTCCTATTTTTATGCGGTCACCCAGAAATTCTTCTACTGTCCCAATCTTTTCATCCCAGAGTAACGATCAAAACTTACATCCCCATTTATTTGCTGGGTGTATTATCAGTAACCTCCTCTACAGTTTTCACGCTCTACGGCTCCTCCTACACTAATGGCCATTAAAATTGCTACACCACAAAGATGACGTATTACAGACGCGAAATTTAACCGACAGGAAGAAGATGCTGTGATATGCAAATGATTAGCTTTTCAGAGCATTCACACAAGATTGGTGCCAGTGGCGATACCTACAACGTGCTGACATGAGCAAAGTTTCCAACCGATTTCTCATACACAAACAGCAGTTGACCGCCGTTGCCTGGTGAAACGTTGTTGTGATGCCTCGTGTAAGGAGTAGAAATGCGTACCATCACATTTCCGACTTTGATAAAGGTCGGATAGTAGCCTATCGCGGTTGCGGTTTATCTTCTCGCAACATGGCTGCTCGCGTTGGTCGAGATCCAATGACTGTTAGCAGAATATGGAATCGGTGGATTCAGGAAGGTTACGCGGAACGCCATGCTAGATCCCAACGGCCTCGTATCACTTGCAGTCGAGTTCACAGGCATCTTATCCGCATAATTGTAACGGATCGTGCAGCCACGTCTCGATCCCTTAGTCGACATATGGGGACGTTTGCAAGGCAACAATCATCTGCACGAACAGTTCGACGACGTTTGCAGCAGCGTGGACTATCAGCTCGGAGACCATGGCTCGGGTTACCCTTGACGCTGCATCACAGACGGGAGCGCCTGCGATGGTGTACTCAACGACGAACCTGGGTTCACGAATGGTAAAACGTCATTTTTTCCGATGAATCCAAGTTCTGTTTACAGCATCATGATGGTCGCATCCGTGTTTGGCGACATCGCGGTGAATGCACATTGGAAGCGTGTATTCGTCATCGCCATTCTGGCGTTTCACCCGGCGTGATGGTATGGGGTGCCATTGATTTCTCGTCTCGGTCACCTCTTGTTCGCATTGACTACATTTTGAACAGTGGACATTACAATTCAGATGTGTTACGACCCGTGGCTCTACCCTTCATTCGATCCCTGCGAAACCCTACAGGATAATGCACGACCGCATGTTGCAGGTCCTGTACGGGCCTTTCTGTATACAGAGAATGTTCGACTGCTGCCCTGGCCAGCGCATTCTCCAGATCTCTCACCAACGGAAAACATCTGGTCAATGGTGGCCGAACAACTGGCTCGTCACAATAAGCCAGTCACTAGTCTTGATGAATTGTGGTATCGTGTTGAAGCTGCATGGGCAGCTGTGTCTGTACAAGCCGTCCAAGCTCTGTTAATACCCAGGCGTATCAAGGCCGTTATTACGGCCAGAGGTGGTTCTTCTGGGTACTGATTTCTCAGGTTCTATGCACCCAAACTGTGTGAAAATGTAAGCACATATCAGTTCTAGTATAATATATTTGTCCAATGAATACCCGTTTATGATCTGCATTTCTTCTTGGTGTAGCAATTTTAATGGCCAGTAGTGTAGCTCCAATGATGTTATTCCCTGATGGTTAATAGATGTCTTATCAACCTGTCCCTTCTTCTTGTCAGTGTTTACCGTTTTTCCTTTCCTCCCCAACTCTGCGGAGACACTCTTCATTACTTACCTTATTAGTCCACCTAATTTTCGGCTTTCTTCTGTAGCACTACAGCTCAAATTTTTCCACCCTCTTGTGTTCTGGTTTTCTCACAGTCCATATCTCCCTGCCATACAATGCTGTGCTCTAAACATACATTCTCAGAAATTTATTCCTCAAAACAAGGACTATGTTTGATACTAGTTGACTTCTCTTGGCAAGGAATGCCCTTTCTGCCAGTGCTAGTCTGCTTTTTATGTACTCCTTGCACCTTCTATTATGGATTATTTTGCTGCCTACGTAGCAAAATTCCTTGACATCATGCACTTCGTGTTCCGACATTCTAATGTTAATTTTCTCGCTGGTCTCATTTCTGTCACTTCTCATTACTGTAGTCCGATTTGCTCTCAATCATTACTCTGTACTCATCGTTCGTTTCATTCAACTGATCCTGTCATTCCTAGTCAGTTTCACTGAGAATAGCATCAGCGAGACTTAATACTGATATTTCGTCAAACTCTTCTTCTTTCTTCTTCTTCTTAGTTTTTATCCCGCGCTAGCAGGGTCCGCTTGTTGACACATCTGCGTCCACTTGGGTCTGCAAAGGACATCTTCATAAGTGATACTGATGAATCCCATGTTGATACGGTCCATTTTTCTTATCACCGAACCTGTTTTACTACGCATTGCTAGATCGTACTATCTTAACCTGCTTTCCCATAGTTTGTCTGAGATGGATGAATTTCCAAATAGCCGTCGACCGTCGACTTTTTTTGCATGGTCAAATCGGGTAAACCCAAGTGACCATGGGAGCATATGCATCTCCGTCACGTGGAGAGCCTGCTCATGTTTCGATGTCGTTGGCCAAGACTCCGATCCATCAAGTGCGGCTGGGCGTACTACGGTCCTATAAACTGTTGACTTAAGGCGTAATGGCACTGAATTCCGGTAGACTTTCGCCGCCACTGCATATGAGTGAGCCAAGATATTTGAAATGCTCCACTTTCTTCAGGTCTACTTCACCGGCTTTGATGGTCCCATCGGTTTGAGTGCCACACCCCATGTGTGCTGTCTTATTGATATTCAATCGCAGGCCAAACTTACCAAGGCGTTGATTCCACTGTTGCGTTTGTTCCTGGTAGTCTTCAAGCTGTTCGCTTGCCAGTAGAACATCGTCGGCATATGGGAATGACCGAGAGTGGGGTGATTGTAGGTCGTATGTCAGTGTCCATAAAGGGGATAAACAATACAGGTGACGCTGCTGAATCCTGCTGTACTCCGAGTTGGGTTGGGTTGTTTGGGGGAAGAGACCAAACAGCGAGATTTTCGGTCTCGGGAAGGATGGGGAAGGAAGTCGGCCGTGCCCTTTCAAAGGAACCATCCCGGCATTTGCCTCGAGCGGTTTAGGGAAATCACGGAAAACCTAAATCAGTATGGTCGGACGCGGGATTGAACCGTCGTCCTCCCGAATGCGAGTCCAATGTGCTAACCACTGCGCCACCTCGCTCGGTCACGTAATCCGACATTGATAGTAAAAGGGTAAGGTGTTCCTACAGTACATTGGACATTGCTCGAGACATTTCGATACAGCTGTTGGACCCATCGGACGTATGCTTCAATGACATTGTGAGATCGTAACGCATGCTAAATAAACTGATGTGCGACACGGTAGAAGGCCCTTTCCAGATCTAGGATAACGCATGAATATCCTCGTTCTTCTTAAGGTTTTGCTCAATAAGTAAGCGAGAGGCATCATCAAGATGTTCAACCTTTCTTTTATTACGTCGTTGCATCTTCGATGTACCGGATATTTCAGAAATAAATACAGAAATTCTGTGGGATGATAGGTTGGATATAGGCAAGCATTTTAAGTATATGAACATGGGGTCTCTGACTCACAGTTAGTGCGCTAGACACCGCCAAAGCGCTTTCTCTGTGCCTGGAGGAAACCTCACAGTACGATATAATTACTGTAGTAAATACTCGAGTTGTGAGTCATTAATGGCTCTGAGCACTATGGGACTTAACATCAATGGTCATCAGTCGCCTAGAATTTAGAACTACTTAAAGCCAACTAACCTAAGGACATCACACAACACCCAGCCATCACGAGGCAGAGAAAATCCCTGACCCCGCCGGGAATCGAACCCGGGAACCCGGGCGTGGGAAGCGAGAACGCTACCGCACGACCACGAGATGCGGGCTGTGAGTCATTACCCTGATGGCGTAACTCGAGACGTCGAACCACGGAATGGTGGAGATAGGGTAATGCCTGATTAGCTTCATCTCCAGTGTATCCTGCAGCAATACCAATTCGAGCTACAAGTTCTTCCAAAGTGTTGGATCAAATGGTTCTGAGCACTATGGGACTCAACTGCTGAGGTCATTAGTCCCCTAGAACTTAGAACTAGTTAAACCTAACTATCCTAAGGACATCACACACATCCATGCCCGAGGCAGGATTCGAACCTGCGACCGTAGCGGTCTCGCGGTTCCAGACTGCAGCGCCAGAACCGCGCGGCCACTTCGGCCGGCTTCCAAAGTGTTCACAGGAGTTTGATACACAAGAGCCTTCACGTGGCTCCAAAGATAAAATCGAATAGTGTGAGATCTGGGGAACTTGGACCCAGTAAACGGGCCCATTACGTCCAGGATATTGCCTGTCCTAGAACTTTCTTACTCGATTTGTGAAATAGGGAGGTGGCGCATCTTTCTGATAGAACATTCGTCTTCTGGTCAGAAGCGGTACATCTTCGAGAAGACTGAGAAGTGCGTGTTCTAGAAATAAGGGCTAAACATCGCCAGTTAGATGATGTGGAAGAATGTAAGGCCCCACAACTTGGTTGTAAGTAATTGCAGAACAAACATTAACTGAAAATCATTACTGAAAATGGTGGATAGCCGTACGCAGAGGATTTTCACGAAACTATACATGAGAGTTGGGGCTGTTGAACACTCCTTCGCTGGTAAAAGTCGATTCATCGATCTACGGAAAATGTTGGAGAGGTCGGGAATTAGTACTCTTTACCTCAACAAGTCGTTCCGAATTGTAAAATCAGTGGTTAGAAGGTCCTGTACCTTACACAACTTGTAGGGATGATTATCATCATCACACAGGGTTCTGCAAGGAGTGCTAGAACTAGCAATTAGAGCATGAGTAATGGAGAGTACGCTATCTGAAAGACTGTTGTCGGATATTTGTAGTACTCTTTCCTCGAAACTAGGAGTGCGCACTCTCCGTGCTCGATCTCGTGCATGGGAATCCCTCTCTAATGTGTTCCTTTCACGAACACGACGATCAGCAGCAAGTGTTCCCTAATATGGCCTTGGTCTGTTCCGATAACGTTTCGTGTACAAAGCCGGTGCTCCTTCCTTACTTTCCGCAGCACCCAAGGCCAAGAGCACGCCTGAAAATTCATTCAAGTGAAACAGAGTGAACAATATTTTTACATTTGCATCCTTATATATATGGTTCATATGGCTCTGAGCACTATGGGACTCAACATCTTGGGTCATAAGTCCCCTAGAACTTAGAACTACTTAAACCTAACTAACCTAAAGACATCACACACACCCATGCCCGAGGCAGGATTCGAACCTGCGACCGTAGCAGTCCCACGGTTCCGGACTGCAGCGCCAGAACCGCTAGACCACCGCGGCCGGCTGCATCCTTATACAATTGTTCCGTAACGCTCTGTCATATCTTCGGTACAACATTTGATTAGGAAGCGAAGTACACAAACGATAGCTTGCTTCAGGTACACAGCATCGAATGAGGTCCAAGGGCATTATACTGCAGAGCTTCCTCATTAGAGCACGGGTAGCAGTCGTAACAAATGACAATATACCTTGAAACTCATGGACAGTTACCGTCGGCTGTTGCACCACCAGGCGTACAGACGACTTTTTGAGGTTGCCTACCGTCGTAAATATACGTCAGCGACGCTGTGTTCGTAAACTTAAAATGACTGCCTATATTCAAGCACAAAAATTCTGTACTTATTTCAAAAATGGTTCAAATGGCTCTGAGCACTATGGGACTTACAACTACTTAAACCTAACTAACCTAAGGACATCACACACATCCACGCCCGAGGCAGGATTCGAACCTGCGACCGTAGCGGTCACGGGGTTCCAGGCTGAAGCGCCTAGAACCACACGGCCACACCGGCCGGCGTACTTATTTCACCGGGTATAGATTGCATCCCGGTATTACAGCCTTATCAGAGCACTTCGTTCTTGGTCTTACATTCTTATTGTCTCCTCTTGGTTCTTCTACACATTGTATATTACTCGTCTTTCCCTATAGCTTACCCCTATTTCTCTCAGAATTTCGAAGATCTTGTACCATTTTACGTTGTCGAACGTCTTTTCCAGATCAGCTCCTATGTACACGTCTTGACTTTCTTCGGTCTTACTTCCATTATCATTCGCAACGTCAGACCTGCCCCTCTGGTGCCTTTATTTTTCCTAAAGCCAAACTGGTCGTCATCTACTAGATCCTCAATTTTCTTTTTCAGTCATCTGCATATTATTCTCGTCAGCAGCTTGGATGCACGAGCTGTTAAGCTGATTGTGTGAAAATTCTAGCATTTGTCGGCTTTTACCATCTTCGGAATACAGTGGATGACCGAAAATATGATAGTACAGCGCCAGTCTACTACAATCTAAACACCAACGGGAATAGTCGTTATTATTATAGCTACCTGTGATTATTCAGACAGAATTAGTTCTGTGTTTTAAATTAAACACGAATGCTGGTGTTGGCGGATCGTGTATTTCAACAGGTGGTTCCCACTTTCGCACTATGTTGCTTTGGTCTTAACGATTTAATCATCCTTATGTGGCCATCTCTATTTCTCTCTGTTTTATACATGGTGGACACACGAATCTCGTTGCTATTGGTTTCTGCATTCTACCCAGGGCAATGGCGGGTATATCAACAGTGTCATTTACACGTATTCACGGTGATCAGGAAGCCCTTGAGATTGTGGGGTATTCGTTGTTAGTCGTGTTCGATGTGACCTGTTGGTATATGTTTGAGAACCTCCAGGATTTGTGAAATCTGTCAAATGAGAACCCTCACCATCGTCTTAGCAGGCGAAACCTGTATGCCATGTACAGGTTCTTCAGCCTTTGATCTGTCAGAAATAAAGGCCAAACTGTCTTCACTTGCGGTATTCTCTCACATCTGACAAGAGACCTTGGATATCCGTGAAGAAAATTTAAATCAATCTTTTTATGGGAAGTTTTTCTCTTCGCCATGGCAGCGTTAGCCGCGTCACCCGTATGGACTGCAGATACGTTT